>NC_139464.1:31535000-36535000 GCF_057233095.1 Heloderma suspectum
GAGGAACAGCAATCCATGGGAGAAGAGCTCGCTCATCTCTCACAAGCACAGCAGCTGGCAGAGATTCCTCCTGCCAGCATTCCTGCGATAGAGAGTGACCCTGGCAGTGAGAGAGCGCTGGAGGGGGGCTTGCTGGACACTCGGCGCAGATGCAGGGAGCGACGACAGATGGAGGGCGCGGAAAGGAGGCGTAGTGCTAATTTGGCACACAAACAATGGTCGCGTCCTGAGGACCCAAGGGACAAAGGGAGGATCTCTCCCTAGCCCATAGGTTCAGGGTCTTCCCATGATTCTCCTTCAAATGGGGACCAACTGCCTTACCTGGAGCTTAGGCTACTCTGCTATCTTTCCCCAGTGCTGTTCCTTGCTTTGGCGCTAGCGACTAGTATTCTGAAACAGTCATAATGGAATAAAGGAATAAAGTCTTGGAAAGAATTCCTCGTCGTCTGTGTCCTGAGTTGGCTATTGGTGGGGACTGCAAGAGGCAGCTAGGGCACTCCTGACACCAGGGATATATAAGAATTTTGTTTTTGCTCGCAAAACATGCAAGTATGCCCTATTCGCAACTTCAAAAGCAATCACGAGAACAAGCATGTCTCCATCAAAAATGTTTGCAAATCGCTGAACATGTGCTTGTGTTAGATTTGCGCAAATTTCCTAAACGTATGCAAATGTTCCCTGTAGAGTGAATCAGCCCACTTTAGTCTATGGAGAAAATTTCAGTTGTTGTTGTTGTTGTTGTTGTTCAGTCGTGTCCGACTCTTCGTGACCCCATGGACCATAGCACGCCAGGCCTTCCTGTCCTGCGCTCTCTCCCGGAGCGTGCTCAAGTTCATATTCATTGCATCCGTGATGCTATCTAGCCATCTCATCCTCTGCCGTCCCCTTCTCCTTTTGCCTTCAGTCTTTCCCAGCATCAGGGTCTTTTCCAGGGAGTTTTCTCTTCGCATTAGGTGGCCAAAATATTGGAGCTTCAGCTTCAGTATCTGTCCTTCCAATGAGCAGTCAGGGTTGATTTCCTTTAGGATGGACTGATTTGACCTCCTTGCAGTCCAGAGGACTCGTAAGAGTCTTCTCCAGCACCACAGTTTGAAAGCATCAATTCTTCAGCGCTCAGCCTTCCTTATAGTCCAGCTCTCACAGCCATACATTACTACTGGGAAAACCATAGCTTTGATTAGACGGACCTTTGTCGGCAAGGTGATGTCTCTGCTTCTTACTATGCTGTCTAGGTTGGCCATAGCTTTCCTCCCAAGGAGCAAGCGTCTTTTAATTTCATGGCTACAGTCACCGTCTGCGGTGATCTTGGAGCCCAAGAAAGTAAAATCTGTCACTGCTTCCATTTCTTCCCCTTCTATATGCCAGGAAGTGATGGGGCCAGATGCCATGATCTTCGTTTTTTTAATGTTGAGTTTCAAACCAGCTTTTGCACTCTCCTCTTTCACCCTCAACAAGAGGCTCTTGAGATCCTCTTCGCTTTCTGCCATTAGGGTGGTATCGTCTGCATATCGGAGGTTATTGATAATTCTCCCAGCAATCTTAATTCCGACCTCTGATTCATCCAACCCGGCATTTCTCATGATGTACTCTGCATATAAGTTAAATAAGCAGGGTGACAATATGCAGCCTTGTCGTACTCCTTTCCCAATTTTGAACCAATCGGTTGTTCCATGTCTGGTTCTTACTGTTGCTTCTTGACCCTCGTACTCAGGAGACAGGTAAGGTGGTCTGGTGCTCCCATCACTTTAAGAATTTGCCAGAGTTTGTTGTGATCCACACAATCAAAGGCTTTAGCGTAGTCAATGAAGCAGAAATAGACGTTTTTCTGGAATTCTCTTGCTTTCTCCATGATGCAGCGAATGTTGGCGATTTGATCTCTAGTTCCTCTGCCTCTTCGAAACCCAGCTTGTACTTCCGGTAGTTCTCGGTTCACATACTGCTGAAGCCTAGCTTGTAGGATTTTGAGCATCACCTTGCTGGCATGTGAAATGAGCGCAATTGTGCGGTAGTTTGAACACTCTTTGGCGTTGCCCTTCTTTGGAATTGGAATGTAAACTGACCTTTTCCAGTCTTGTGGCCACTGTTGAGTGTTCCAGATTTGTTGGCATATTGAATGCAGCACTTTAACAGCATCATCTTTTAGGATTTTAAATAGCTCGGCTGGAATACTGTCATCTCCGCTAGCTTTGTTGTTACTAATGCTTCCTAAGGCCCACTTGACTTCACTCTCGAGGATGTCTGGCTCAAGTTCAGTGACCGCACTATCATGGCTATCAGGGACATTCAGATCTTTCCTGTATAGTTCTTCTGTGTATTCTTGCCACCTCTTCTTAATCTCATCTGCTTCTGTTAGGTCCCTGCCTTCTTTGTCCTTTATCATGCCCGTCTTTGCACAAAACGTTCCCTTGAGATCTCCAATTTTCTTGAAGAGATCTCTAGTCTTTCCCATTCTGTTGTTTTCCTCGATTTCTTTGCATTGTTCATTTAAGAAGGCCTTCTTGTCTCTCCTTGCTATTCTCTGGAACTCTGCATTCAGTTGGGTATATCTTCCCCTTTCTCCCTTGCTTTTTGCTTCCGTTCTTTCGTGAGCTACGTGTAAAGCCTCATCAGACAGCCACTTGGCGTTCTTGCATTTCTTTTTCTTTGTGATGGATTTCGTTGCTGCCTCCTGAACAATGTTACGGACCTCCGTCCATAGTTCCTCAGGCACTCTGTCTATCAGGTCTAATCCCTGAAATCTATTCCTCACCTCCACTGTATATTCATCAGGGATATGATTTAGGTCATACCTGAACGGTTTAGTGGTTTTCCCGACGTTCTTCAATTTAAGCCGACATTTTGCAAGAAGCAGCTCATGATCTGAGCCACAGTCAGCTCCAGGTCTTGTTTTTACTGACTGTATGGAGCTTCTCCATCTTTGGCTGCAAAGGACGTAATCAATCTGATTTCGATATTGACCATCTGGTGACGTCCATGTGTAGAGTCGCCTCTTGTGCTGTTGGAAAAGAGTGTTTGCTATGATCAGCGTGTTCTCTTGGCAAAACTCTATTAGCTTTTGTCCTGCTTCATTTTGTACACCAAGGCCATGCCTGCCTGTTATCCCTGTGATTTCTTGACTTCCTACTTTAGCATTCCAATCCCCTATGATGAAGAGGACATCTTTTTTTGGTGTTAGTTCTAGAAGGTGTTGTAGGTCTTCATAGAAGTGATCAACCTCAGCTTCTTCGGCCTCAGTGGTTGGGGCATAGACTTGAATTACTGTGATGTTGAATGGTTTGCCTTGGATTCGTACTGAGATCATTCTATCATTTTTAAGATTGTACCCCAGTACTGCTTTTCCCACCCTTTTGTTGACTATGAGTGCTACTCCATTTCTTCTAAGGGATTCTTGCCCACAATAGTAGATATGATGGTCACCTGAATTAAATTCGCCCATGCTTGTCCATTTTAGTTCTCTGATTCCCAAGATGTCGATGTTCAATCTTGCCATCTCATGTTTGACCACCTCCAGCTTACCTTGATTCATTGATCTGACATTCCAGGTTCCTAAACAATATTGTTCTTTACAGCATCGGATTTTCTTTTCACCACCAGACACATCCACAGCTGAGTGTCCTTTCGGGTTTGGCCCAGCCACTTCACTCTTTCTGGCGCTACTTGGAAATACCCTCTGCTCTTCCCCAGTAGCATATTGGACACCTTCCGACCTGAGGGGCTCATCTTCCGGCATCATATCTTTTAGCCTTGTGATACGTTCCATGGGGTTTTCTTGGCAAGAATACTGGAGTGGGTTGCCATTTCCTTCTCCAGTGGACCACATTTTGTCAGAACTCTCTGCCATGACCTGTCCATCTTGGGTGGCCCTGCACAGCATAGCTTATGGCTTCACTGAGTTACGCAAGCCCCTTCGCCACAACAAGGCAGTGATCCATGAAGGGGGAAAATTTCAGAAACATGTGCAAATCAAACCGGGGAAAATTGTGCAAATTTCACATTCAATTGCTGCTCAATTTGTGCCATTTTCCCATCTGCACAGACCAAGCAGCAATTGCAAATGCGAAGGGGAATTAGGCACAAGATGAGCGGCGATCCAATGTTCGGCGAATCTGGGCAATTTGGAAAATTGCTTGTTCACCCATCCCGTCTATCCATCTAATTCCCACTTCCGCTGCATTGCTGTGTTGTAACAGAACCTATTGGAATGATGTTCTATATCAGAGGTTGGCAACCTGTCCCCCCTGCCAATATTTTGGGCTACAACTCCCATCAGCCATAGCCAATGGTGAGGGATCATGGGAGTTGTAGGACAAAACATCGGGAGGGCCACAACCTCCTCACACCTGCTTCATATGTTTTGGTCGATGCACAAAGAACAGAAACCATTCCTCTCCCCAAGGGGTTTTCCCTTTTACCGTTTCTCCATCAATTTGTTGCTTTCTGTATGCCTTTATTCCACTGAGGCTCAGCAGAAAGAAGTGGCATTTCCACTTAAAAAAACAATTGCCCTGATTTACTAGGAGGAAATTGTATGCAAAGGTGCTGTACTTGCATATCCCCAGGCTCAAAAGAAGCTGGGTGTACAATACTGTCACAACCATCCATCTGGGAAGAGAAAGCAGGATTCAATTCCCTCTGCTTCACACCTGCCAAATGATCAGCAGTACTGAACACAATGTAATTGGCTCCTGGACCAGCCTTTTTAGCACAATGTAACCCAGCCAGCACCTGTCTGCAGCTGCATTTCATCTGATTGCAATGGCTTCTTTCAGTGATTGTGCAAAGGGGCTATTGCTCAGGTCCAGTCCCTATAACAGCTAAAAGGTATCAGGTGCTGGGAAATTGCTCTGTTTGGGGACAAAGTAGGCAATACTGAATCACTGGTCTGAACAGCTATAAGAGAGCTTCACATGTTCAATCCTTCTAGCTCCACAACAACCCTGTCTGCTGAGGAACCCTTAAATGCCTGCTATAGAACCCTTCCTGTTGCAGAGGATTCTGGGAAGTGCTTTGGGGCCCGCATTCATTCCGCACAAAGCGCCAGCCTCACCATCACTGTGCATGAGCTAAGTGCAACCTAAATCAGTGATGGGCAATAGGGCTGTGCACTGCTTCGGTCCGAATCCCAAATTCTGACGTGAATTGCGGTGATTCAGGCCACTTTGGTCCAAAGCAGTCCAAAGCAGGTTGGAGAGATCTGAAGCACTTCGAATCGCTTTAGACAATTCTGAAGCCCAGACAGCCTATCTGAGCAAATGTAACAACTTGCTAGAGAAGGGAGGGGGAGAGGAGGAGTTGGGAGGGGGGAACTGAGCCTTGGAAAGTGACATCTCTAGGTGCTGAATACAGTTGAACTTTTAACCCAGCAGTTTGTTTCCATGCTTTGTACAGTTTGTTCTTTGGCTCCCTGCCCTTCTCAATTACTATTCTTTCCCTTCCCATTTTTCAACTCTCAATATTCTTTAAAAAACACATCAAAGAATACCAAAAAAACCCCCCAAAAAACCCACAACAGCTTTTCTCTTCTGTCATTTCCCTTCCCTCACCCCTTAGCTTGTAGGTAACTTTTTTCTTTCTGTATCTGGTTTTCTTTTGGTCATGTGTGTGTGTGTGCGGGTGTGCTGTGTGAACGCACTGTACACATTACTGTGCACAAGCAAACAGTGTGTGGCCAAAGCAGTACACTAATACACAGTCCAATATATACTGTGGGGCAAAGCAGTACACAATACACGTAATAGGAAGCATAATAACTTTTGCTGATTTTCCAAGACACTTGGCCTGTCGCTTATTTTCCCTTGGGTACATCAAATGTTCATAAGAAGAATATGATTAGGCTAGGCTATATGTATTTTTTTTTTTTTTAATGTTTGCTTCATCTTACCCCTCCTGGGGAAAAGGGCTGCCAAAATGATCAGGGGCTGGAACAACTACTCTATAATAGGCTTCAATCTTTGGGGCATTGAATTTAGAAGAAAAGCAAAAAAGCAGGGAGGTTTATAAAATTATATGAAGTAGAGAAAGTGCAGCAGTGCAATTAATAAATAAGCCCCACTGAGTTCAGTCAGTCCGACTTTTCCAGGTAATGTGTATTGCAAATTGCAGCCAAAGAAATGTTTAACTTTTCTTTCTTCCCTTAATGAGAGCCTCAGGTCAGTGGCAGATTCAGGACACACAAAAGGAAAGTACTTTTGCACTTCAAAAAAACTGTGCACCAGAGATTAGGGATAGTGACCTCCTAATTGTCACTTTACACACGTCCTGACTAGGATCGCTAATCCCCTGTGTGGCTGACAGTTTTTTACCTTTTAGTTTCTGAGAAAAGGAAATTATATGCATGACTAGCACAAAAACTACTGGACCAAACTGTCTGAAATTATAGCTGTTTGCTTTGAGAGATTTCCTTGAAAAAGGCATATTTTACCTGTGCCTAGCACAAAACCTACTGGAACAAACTGTCTGAAATTTGGCAGGTTCAGTCAACTCTGTTGAGGCTGCTTGGTCCCCAGATTTCATGTATTTATCATAAAAACTTAAAAAAAGATTATGATCATTCCTGTTTTCCAATCCAGTTCAATGGGAAATTTGAAAATCCGAGTAATTCAGATATCCGAATCTCAATTCGGATCCAAATCTGAAGCTAATCAGATCCAAATAAGTCCGAAGTGAATCAGGGCTAATTCAGAAGATTCAAATCAGCCTTTGAAGCAAATCGGGGGGTGCATACACAGCCCTAATGGGCAACTCCTCTCAACTTGATTTGGCTTGGGTGGCTTGGGGAAACTACATTTCCCAGATTCACCGGTGCTGGGAACACTAATGTTCCAGCACTCCCAATGCCAGGGACAGGGGGTGAGGGACTCTAATTGTGGAAATAACACACAGTTCAGCACATAGGAGAGCATTACAAGCATGCGAAATTCACATTCCAAACTATGAGGTTTAGCAACATCACTACCCTGAAACATAGCCAGCACTTTGTGGCTATGCACTACTATGAAAGATTGTCGGTGATAACTAGGGATGTCAGAGAATTTCTCCATGAATCTCGGGGAGGCTGAATGCCAGCGCATTCGGTCCCCTGAAATTGGTGGAGAAACGGTCTGCCACCCCCCCCCCGTCCCCCCCGGGACGGGACTTACCTTGCTCGAATGTCCCTGGTGGCAGCGGTGCGGCGGCGGTGCGGCGGCAGCGGCCGGTCTTCCGACCGGCTACCGCCGCTGCCATTTCCAAGTAAAAAAATATATATATATGATAGGCTACGTAAAGATTTACGTAGCCTATCACGGCTAGCTTTTAAAAAAACACCATGATAGGCTACGTAAATCTTTACGTAGCCTATCACGGCTGACTTGGGGGAAAAAAAAAAAGCACGTACGCAAATGGCGGCGCCCATGGGCGCCGCCATTTGCATTCCTTATTTTGGCACGTGTAGTCTATGTAAACATTTACGTAGACTACGGCGAAAATAAGGGAAACGCTATTTTCGCCGTAGTCTACGTAAATGTTTACGTAGACTACACGTGCCAAAATAAGGAACGCAAATGGCGGCGCCCATGGGCACCGCCATTTGCATACACACTTTTTTTCTTTTCTTTTTTAAAATCAGCCGTGATAGGCTACGTAAAGATTTACGTAGCCTATCACGGCTGACTGCAGGGACGCAAACGGCGGCGGCTACAGCCGCCACCATTTGCGTCCCAGCAGGAGACGAGGTTCGCGGCCGGGGGGACAGGGCGCCTCCCCCCCGGCCAGAATTTCGGCGGAAAGGGACAGGGCACCTCCCCCCCGGCCAGAATTTCGGGGGGAGGGACGGAGCGCCTCCCCCCCACCGCGAAGCAAGCATCGGGATCAGGTAAGGGACTTTCGTCCATCCCTAGTGATAACAGCCCATCTTTTAGGAAGCCTTGATAAGCTTTTGAGAAATTGTAGGTCACATTGGGTCAGGGTGAATAAGTGTTGATGCTTCTATTGTAGAACTCACATTATTGAACTAGGCAATTAGGAATGAATCCCAAATTCCTAATTGTCCAGTATCATGGTGCCTTTGATCTGTAAACCAATTCAGTGTTCGTACTTAAATGTAAGACCATTGAGCCACATTGCTTTAATAGGCTAAAAAACAACACAACAACCTTAAATCTGAGGAAATAATAGTACTTATGTATACGTCACTATCTGAATATTCAATGAGTGCCACATCAATTGTCTCAGTAATTCTAGGCCTTCAACCCATCACAAACAAAAATGTTAAGTAAGGAAGTGGGAAGAGGCCAACTCTGCCCTTCAGGAGCGAGGACCTTTTGGCCCTCCAGATGTTTTCGTCTATAACACCCATGATCCTTCACTACAGTCCAAGCTGGCTAAGGCTGATGGGAGTTCTGGGCCAAAACATCTTGAGAGTCACAGGTTGCCTACCTCTGCTTTAGATTTTATACTTTAGCCATGGCTTTGTTTAGAAGCTCAGGTGGAACAGTACATCGAGTCAGTGAAGGTCAGGGCCGTTTCACACATGACACAGATTTCTCACCCAGATATGCACAAAATAAGAGGGTCCAGCGAGTCACAGCTCCCTGACAAGTGTATGTTGATTGAACACATGTTTGTCAGATGCACACTTGGCATTTTTAGGTCCACACTCTTAAGATGTGTAGATTCAGGGTGCAATCCTTTATGCACTTATTTGGGAGTAAGTCCCATTGAAGTCAATGGGGCTTAATTGTGAGACATGCATAGGACTGCATTGTAGAGACTCAACAGCAAATCAAGTCATCCCTGGTTCAAATCTCACTTATGCCATGAACTCACTAGGTGGTCTTAGGCAAACCACAATCTTGCAGCCTCAGTCCCCCATCTGCAATTTGGTGGCAGGGGAGGGGGGAGTATACTATTATTACTGACTAGGGTTAT
Organism: Heloderma suspectum; assembly: GCF_057233095.1. Classification (NCBI taxonomy): domain Eukaryota; kingdom Metazoa; phylum Chordata; class Lepidosauria; order Squamata; family Helodermatidae; genus Heloderma; species Heloderma suspectum. The sequence goes on from NC_139464.1 coordinate 31,543,908, forward strand.
GCATTGGATTCGGACAAAGCCTGAGCAAAATGAGGTCCCTTCAGACCATTTCTGGTGCTTCCCAAGGCAAAGCAAGCTTCCCTCCAAATCCACCAGAACCAAAGCTGGGCCAGAACAAGGTGTCATTACTTATTCATGCATGGAGATGCAGACATTCTGTCTTCTCTCCAAATGGCATCTTTTGGTTTCATTTCTTTACAAAACTGATGGGCGGGAAGAGGGGGAGTATAGTTGAGTAACTGACAATTCCACCTTCTAATACTAGGGCACATTTTACCAGGGGCAACAATCACTGTGCTTTAGAGGCGGACTAAAATGGGGCCATGAGATGGCCATTCTTCCAATGCCATCAGGTTTCACTATAAAAAAACAAAACAAAACTGGTTTTCAATCCTTGTGATTCCCTAGCCCCCGCATTTATCCTTCTGAAACTTTGCAGGTTTCTTGCATGGGGAAACCTCTATGATGTCTGCCATTTTCATAAAAATTGCCCAAAATTTGACCAGGAAGGATAGAAAGGGAAGTGAATAACTTCCTCCTGCAAAAATATTTGAGGACCCCTCTTCCACATGAACTGCTGCACCAATCTGTCTGCAGGTTTCTTACTTAGAGACACCTCTAGACTGTTATTTTCAGAACTATGGTCCAGAAGGGACTTAGTGGGATAAGTGTGTCCTCTTTGGAATACCATCAAAATGACTCCACTCTCAAAGGTGGCCTAGGAATAGATAGAATGTCAAGGTTTCCCTTGCACAAAACCCCCTGTACTCATCTAAACCTTGGCAGGCATGATCCACTCAGAAGGGGCAAATAATATCCCTGCAAATTTCATCACAATCTGCTCAGAAATAAAGAAGTTACTGCAGATCTCTTTCAACAAAAAAAAAGGGCATGTAGCACAAAAACCTTTGCACCAATTTTCTTGATATTTGGCTGGTGTAATGCCCTCCTAAGGTGATTTTATGCCTACAGATGTCATCCAATTCTGACAACAACAACAACAACAGTTATAGTCATGTTTTAATTTACCATGATAGTCAATGGGAGGCACAAAGCCCTGAATGTCTGAATCTCTGCTCAGGTTTGATATGTGAGTCAAAGCAGATAGCCTCTGAATTAGTCAGAGCAGAATTCAGGCTATTTTTTGAAGTGTTGAATCAGGGTCTGAGTCTAATCTGGGGGTCAGTGCACACCTCTACTACTGAGTTCCCTTACGAGGTTGTTGTAAGGAGGACAATTAGATCATGCATGTGAAATTCTTTGAATACTTGAAAGCACTATACAGACAATAAACATTATTAAGAATAATAATACTTTTTGTTACTATACAAATGATAAGTATTATTAGGAATAATAATACTTATTATTAAGAATAATAATACTTATCATTTGTGTAGTGCTTTCAAGTATTGATGTTTTAATTGTGCAGCTAAAAAAATGTCAGGTGTGAAGCGGCCATAAGGGCAGGAGTCCCAATATGTTCCTAATATGTCTCAGTGAGCCAACACTCAGCACTTCTGATGGAAGCTGTGATGAGGACATGTCAATCTAGCAGAATAACCCTGTACTTGAAAGGCATCCAACGCTTCAAAAACAAAACAAACAAACAGAAATACATGGAGAAAGGCATCGGTGGCACTTCTGAATTCCCCTGGGGCTTGGCAATGGATAGCTGAAAACAGCTGTGAAAGAAATAATGGCGGAGAAATCCGACGAGTGATGCTGCTGTTGTCAAAACTCTCAAATCACAACTTTTAGGATGAATACATAAAACAGCCTCTCCCCAACCTGGTGCCCTCCAGAGTGTTGGAGCAGAACTCACATCTCAACCAGCTCAGCCTACCTGTAGGTGCCATGACAGGCTGATCTCCCTAGCAAGACCTAACACCCCAAGGTTCGCAGTACTACAAAAAATCCTTAGGAAAAGCCGCACCCTAAGGAGCGATGGAGGACCCCCAAACTAGCCCAGTAAAGACTGCGCATGCTCAGCGGTCACAGAATGCTGGCTGAGTTTGAGAGGAAAACAAAGAAACCCAGGAGAGAGATTTACATTTTGTTGCAGATCCCACTTGTTGTCACAGTAGTTACTACAACTAGTAGCATTTATTATATTTATATCCCGCTTTTTTCTCCGAGGAGCCAAGGCAGCATACATGATCCTCATCCTCTCCATTTTATGCTCACCACAACCCTGTGAGGTAGGTTAGTCTGAGAGTCAGTGACTGGCCCAAAGTCACCCAGTGAGCTTCATGGCCAAGTGGGGATTTGAACCCACGTCTCCCCAGCCCCAGTCCAAAACTCTAACAGCACACCACACTAGTTCTCAGGATCACTGCTAGTAATAGTAGTAGTAATCGAAACAGTTGTAAATATATGAGTAATAAACAGTACTTGTTGTATAGTATGTCAGAGTGATCTCAATTGTCTTTACAACATCCTGTAAGAGAGGTCAGTTTTACTATTTCCATTTAGGTGCAGGTGAGAAGTAATGACTTGTCTAGGTCCACCCAGTGGAGGAAGCAAAAATCAAACTGGGGACTTCCATACTTACAGCACAGTTTTTAGCCTCTGTGCTCTACTAATTCTCAGGTTTCATGGAGTAATAAATGCACAAGGAGGATGTGTAATAATTAGGGTAGGGAAAGTGGTCAAAGAATTCTATCTCGGAATTCACTCCAACATTGTTGAAATACTCCGAGAGTTGACATCTTCCAGCATCAGGCCTGAACAAGCCTTTGAAATCCTTTGTGTGGTTTTACCAATAGCTGTGCCCTGAGCAAAGCACATGTAGCTGTTTTAATACAGATCATCCTATGTATAATGAACAGGGGGCCTAAAGACAAGGGCTCTCAGTCAACAGTTACTCAGCAATGGATATAAACTTAAGTCAGCTTTCTCAACAGGACTCAGACAAGTGTATCCATGTGTTAACAACATATTTGATTTTTTTGTTCTCCTTCTGATCTAAAGGCATAATCTGCTGAGAACTCCTCTGGTGCAAGCCTTAGAAACATGACTGGGAGTCGTGCAAGAAATTATCTCCCTAGGGGGAGTTCGCACAGAGCATGAGCCGGCAGGTCAGCTCTTCATAATTTATTAGATTAAAACAAGAAGAAACCTCAGCAATATGAAACCCAAATGAGTTTCTAATGGCTGTTCTAATACGAATGAGTGAGCAAACAGAACAGGAAGTGGGAGGGTGCACAACCCTTTGGTACTCAATTATTTATTTATTTATTTATTTATTTCATTTCTATACTGCCCAATAGCCGAAGCTCTCTGGGCGGTTTAACAGCCAAAGAAATTTCCAGGCAGGATCCCTCCAGTCTTGAGCAGTGTCTTGTCGTCCGTAAAGGAGAAAGGAAAAATGATATAGGCAGATAAGCAGAGAACCATCTTCTGGGAGTTGAGATGTTCTCAACATTGTCAGAGTTCTACTGGTGTTAGGATTAGCAAGTTCATTCTGCAAGATCAGACATTTAGCTCATCCATGCCATGGTTTCCCCATTTATTGTTCAAAAACGTGGTTGTTCAGGCAGGCATTTGGGGTGGGTTAGGGTATTTTAAAAAAAAAAAATTATGGTAAAATTTTATTGTTTTAAATTGTTTTATGGTGGGTTGTACATCGCCCAGAGTGGCTGGGTGACCAGTCAGATGGGCGATTAATAAATTTAATAAATAAAATAAAATAAAATAATGTTTGCATCCAAGAGCAATGATTTTTAAAGAGGGAATTACCATTTTCCTCTAACGCTGTTAAAGGAACTGGGTACAATAGGAACATAGGAAGCTGTCTTATCATGTGTCAGACCATTGGTCCATCTAGCCGAGTCTTGTCAACACTGATTGGCAGCGGCTCACCGGGGTTTTAGGCAGGATTCTTTCCAACCCTACCTCAAGATGATCAGGTGTCAGGGTGGACACTGAGCCCATAGAATCCCAGAGTAGTTCTGATTCTGAGGAAGAGCAGTCGCTCCTGGGAGAGGAGCGCGCTCATCTTTCCCAGGGCCAACAGCTGACAGAGATTCCTCCCACCGGCATTCCTAGCTTAGATAGCAGTCCTGGGAGTGACAAAGTGTGGGAAGCAGACTTGCTGGAGGCACGACACCGACACAGAGAGCGGCGCCAAATGGAGGGCGCGGAAAGGAGGCGTAGTGCCTGGTTGGCGCGCAAACAACGGTTGCGCCCAGAGGATCCAAGGGAAAAGGGGAGGGACTCTCCCTAGCCCTTAAGTTCAGGGTCTGCCAGTGATTTCCTTTCAAATGGGGACCAACTGTTCCAACTTAGGGCATAGGTACCCTGCTGCTCATGTCTAGTTGCTAACAGTAGAGTTGTTAAGTTGTAAAAGAGGAATAAAGCTTTGAAAAGAATCCCTTTGTCTGTGTCTGGACTTGGCTACTGGGTTAGACTGAGAGAGGCCTCCAAGGAGCCCTTGACATCAGGATTGAACCTGAGAACTTCTGCCCCTCCATAGAATATAAAATGGACCCCCCTCACTCACTCACTCACTCACTCACACACACACACACACATTCAGAGTCATCTCTTAATAACTGAAATTGCAAGATTTCCATCTCTTCCCCCGCCCCTTTTCTCCCAGACACTTCTGAATGGAGAACAAGTCCAACAGTCACCTGATTGGGGTCATCTAAGATTATAGCAGTGAACACACCCAGCCTCACAATCTCTACCTTACAATCTGAATTTCCAAGGGACACATTGGTTTCTCTCTTCTTCATTGTGGATCTTCTGACCATGGGTGTCCCTCAAGAGCTTCAGTGAGCTTTTGCTTGATTCTTATGGTATGCTGGTTTTTAGGGTAAAAAGAAATGGGGGAAGGGGCAGAGTGGACACCTTTGGCCATAGTCCTATTTCCACTTACCTGGGAAGTAAGCCCCATTGAACTCAATGGGACTTACATCTGAGTAGACACATGCAGAATTGCAGCATAAATGTCCAAACCTCCAAGATTTGGACAAACCTGGATTGGCACCCACTTTCTGTATTCTCTCACTGCCAATATCATCTATCCTGTGACTGCTGCTTCCACTGCGTTTGCTGGCTGTGATATTCCCTGATACTTTTGGCTCTTCTTATTCTGCATTCATGGAACCTCTCTGTCAGCCACACACAATACAACACACACACTGTCCCATAACAGAGAAATAACTTCAGCATACAATGGCTTTGTGCAGTAGAGGCTGGTGACTCCAATGTCATTGTGCTTTTGAATCCACTCCAGGTTTCAGTCAGAGCAAGTCAGAACTCTAAAGCTGCTTCACACCTTGGATGGCTCCTTTAGAGTTCTGATTGGCTCTGACTGAAACCTGGAGTGGATTCACTGCCCCAATAACATCGGAGCCACCAGGTTCCACTGGCATTGTGGTACATCTTGTGAAAACAACCAAAGGTTTGAAATGGGGGAAATAAAAGAAGGCTTTTAAAAAACTGATGGTGTTTTCAATTCATCACACACACACACACACACACACATAGCAAAGGCAGAAACTTCGTAGAGCCATTTCATCACAATGTTCCTTCTACAACCTTCCTTTGACCAACCTGACTGCCTACAATCATCATCAAAAACTGTCTGGCTGTCTTCCGAGACTGTGCAGTACTTTGAGGTACTAAGCCATGCAGCTATTGAAATGCAACATACTGATTCTAAAATATTTATGCCTATGTGATTAATTCCTGATTAGCTTTTCCCAAGGATGTTAGCTTCTTTTTTTAACACACTCTTCTGAATATCCAATATACATTTTATATATTCACCTTTTTTTAACTTCATCTTCAGCCTTACTCCTGTGCCATCAGAAACTCCAGTACAGTCAATAAAAGAATGCATTGCAGATTACTGATGATGGAAAAGCTGCAAAAAGATCAGCCTTTGGGGCACTTCAGTACTGGACAGCTTCTCAGCACATGGCCATTCCAGCAGACAGAAGACAACATGCTCTTAAATATTACATGGAGCTGGTGCCACTGATGGTATCAGGATTACTCCAGAATAAATGCTGAGTAAACCTTATCATCCCCTTCATGGATCACTGCCTTGTTGTGGCGAAGGGGCTTGCGTAACTCAGTGAAGCCATAAGCTATGCTGTGCAGGGCCACCCAAGACGGACAGGTCATGGCAGAGAGTTCTGACAAAATGTGGTCCACTGGAGAAGGAAATGGCAACCCACTCCAGTATTCTTGCCAAGAAAACCCCATGGAACGTATCACAAGGCTAAAAGAGATGACGCCGGAAGATGAGCCCCTCAGGTCGGAAGGTGTCCAATATGCTACTGGGGAAGAGCAGAGGGTATTTCCAAGTAGCGCCAGAAAGAGTGAAGCGGCTGGGCCAAAGCCGAAAGGACACTCAGCTGTGGATGTGTCTGGGGGTGAAAAGAAAATCCGATGCTGTAAAGAACAATATTGTTTAGGAACCTGGAATGTCAGATCAATGAATCAAGGTAAGCTGGAGGTGGTCAAACATGAGATGGCAAGATTGAACATCGACATCTTGGGAATCAGCGAACTAAAATGGACAGGCATGGGCGAATTTAATTCAGGTGACCATCATATCTACTACTGTGGCCAAGAATCCCTTAGAAGAAATGGAGTAGCACTCATAGTCAACAAAAGGGTGGGAAAAGCAGTACTGGGGTACAATCTTAAAAATGATAGAATGATCTCAGTACGAATCCAAGGCAAACCATTCAACATCACAGTAATTCAAGTCTATGCCCCAACCACTGAGGCCGAAGAAGCTGAGGTTGATCGGTTCTATGATGACCTACAACACCTTCTAGAACTAACACCAAAAAAAGATGTCCTCTTCATCATAGGGGATTGGAATGCTAAAGTAGGAAGTCAAGAAATCACAGGGATAACAGGCAGGCATGGCCTTGGTGTACAAAATGAAGCAGGACAAAAGCTAATAGAGTTTTGCCAAGAGAACATGCTGATCATAGCAAACACTCTTTTCCAACAGCACAAGAGGCGACTCTACACATGGACATCACCAGATGGTCAATATCGAAATCAGATTGATTATGTCCTTTGCAGCCAAAGATGGAGAAGCTCCATACAGTCAGTAAAAACAAGACCTGGAGCTGACTGTGGCTCAGATCATGAGCTGCTTCTTGCAAAATTTCGGCTGAAATTGAAGAACATAGGGAAAACCACTAAACCATTCAGGTATGACCTAAATCATATCCCTGATGAATATACAGTGGAGGTGAGGAATAGATTTCAGGGATTAGACCTGATAGACAGAGTGCCTGAGGAACTATGGACGGAGGTCCGTAACATTGTTCAGGAGGCAGCAACTCAATCCATCCCAAAGAAAAAGAAATGCAAGAAAGCCAAGTGGCTGTCTGATGAGGCTTTCCAAGTAGCTGAGGAAAGAAGGGAAGCGAAAAGCAAGGGAGAAAGGGGAAGATATACCCAACTGAATGCAGAGTTCCAGAGAATAGCAAGGAGAGACAAGAAGGCCTTCTTAAATGAACAATGCAAAGAAATCGAGGAAAACAACAGAATGGAAAAGACTAGAGATCTCTTCAAGAAAATCGGAGATCTCAAGGGAACGTTTTGTGCAAAGACGGGCATGATAAAGGACAAAGAAGGCAGGGACCTCACAGAAGCAGATGAGATTAAGAAGAGGTGGCAAGAATACACAGAAGAACTATACAGGAAAGATCTGAATGTCCCTGATAGCCATGATAGTGCGGTCACTGAACTTGAGCCGGACATCCTCGAGAGTGAAGTCAAGTGGGCCTTAGGAAGCATTAGTAACAACAAAGCTAGCGGAGATGACAGTATTCCAGCCGAGCTATTTAAAATCCTAAAAGATGATGCTGTTAAAGTGCTGCATTCAATATGCCAACAAATCTGGAACACTCAACAGTGGCCACAAGACTGGAAAAGGTCAGTTTACATTCCAATTCCAAAGAAGGGCAACGCCAAAGAGTGTTCAAACTACCGCACCATTGCGCTCATTTCACATGCCAGCAAGGTGATGCTCAAAATCCTACAAGCTAGGCTTCAGCAGTATGCAAACCGAGAACTACCAGAAGTACAAGCTGGGTTTCGAAGAGGCAGAGGAACTAGAGATCAAATCTCCAACATTCGCTGCATCATGGAGAAAGCAAGAGAATTCCAGAAAAACGTCTATTTCTGCTTCATTGACTATACTAAAGCCTTTGATTGTGTGGATCACAACAAACTGTGGCAAATTCTTAAAGTGATGGGAGCACCAGACCACCTTACCTGTCTCCTGAGAAACCTGTATGAGGGTCAAGAAGCAACAGTAAGAACCAGACATGGAACAACCGATTGGTTCAAAATTGGGAAAGGAGTACGACAAGGCTGCATATTGTCACCCTGCTTATTTAACTTATATGCAGAGTACATCATGAGAAATGCCGGGTTGGATGAATCAGAGGTCGGAATTAAGATTGCTGGGAGAATTATCAACAACCTCCGATATGCAGACGATACCACCCTAATGGCAGAAAGCGAAGAGGATCTCAAGAGCCTCTTGTTGAGGGTGAAAGAGGAGAGTGCAAAAGCTGGTTTGAAACTCAACATTAAAAAAACGAAGATCATGGCATCTGGCCCCATCACTTCCTGGCATATAGAAGGGGAAGAAATGGAAGCAGTGACAGATTTTACTTTCTTGGGCTCCAAGTTCACCGCAGACGGTGACTGTAGCCATGAAATTAAAAGACGCTTGCTCCTTGGGAGGAAAGCTATGGCCAACCTAGACAGCATAGTAAGAAGCAGAGACATCACCTTGCCGGCAAAGGTCCGTCTAATCAAAGCTATGGTTTTCCCAGTAGTAATGTATGGCTGTGAGAGCTGGACTATAAGGAAGGCTGAGCGCCAAAGAATTGATGCTTTCGAACTGTGGTGCTGGAGAAGACTCTTACGAGTGCCCTGGACTGCAAGGAGGTCAAATCAGTCCATCCTAAAGGAAATCAACCCTGAGTGCTCATTGGAAGGACAGATACTGAAGCTGAAGCTCCAATATTTTGGCCACCTAATGCAAAGAGAAAACTCCCTGGAAAAGACCCTGATGCTGGGAAAGACTGAAGGCAAAAGGAGAAGGGGACGGCAGAGGATGAGATGGCTAGATAGCATCATGGATGCAATGAATATGAACTTGAGCACGCTCCGGGAGAGAGCGCAGGACAGGAAGGCCTGGCGTGCTATGGTCCATGGGGTCACGAAGAGTCGGACACGACTGAACGACTGAACAACAACAACAAACCTTATCATATCATACTGAAGTAAAAAGATCATCTTCAGGGGTTCCTTCTCCAGGAGCCTCTGCCAAAGGAAGTGAGGCAGGTGGCTACCAGGAAGACAGCCTTTTCTGCTGGGGTACCCCGGTTGAGCTCCCTAGAGAGGTTTGCTTGGCACCTAGGTTGCATACTTTCTGGCACCAGGTGAAGACCTTTTTATTTTCCCAGGAATTTTAGCATTTTACCATTCTAGCCTTTTGGCTTTACAGTTTTAAATTTGTTACTTTATTTTGAATCTCTGCATTGCTGCTAGGTTTTATGCTGATTGTATTTTTATACCGTAGTTTTAATTCTTTGATATTGTTTTTATGCTGTACTTGTGGTTTTAATTTTTGTGAACCACCCAGAGACCTTCAGCTATTGAGCAGTATAGAAATGTAATCAATCAGTCAATCAAACCTGTGTGGCCATAATCATGTCACATGTAGCAAAATATGTTCTCTAGCACAGAAAGTCATAGTTTCTGTATCCATATTAGCATAATGTCTTCATTAGGCCAACGAAAACATCGTTAAAAAGTGTGCCAGCTTTTGAGATCTCTAGATCTCTTCATCAGGCATGATGTTACAAAAAGCTGGGGCAGTGGGAGGTGAGGAGAATAGGGGAGAGAGAAAAAGCCGACTTGATGGTGAAGAGTTCCAAGATGAAGTGGGGGAGGAGGGATGTGCAGACATTCAAATTAGGCTCTGCAGGTCATGTGATGATTACAAATTGGACCTGGAGCTGCCTCTAGAGTTTCTGGAAGCAAGACAAGGCAAAACATTTGATTCCCCATTTTTGAAAATACATAATCTAGCTGTTACTCAGAAATGCTTCCATCCTGGGTGAAGGACACAGGCTCCTTTCACCAGTGGACCTCAGAGATAAACTAGGCACCCTTTATATTAACAAAGCTGGAGATCATTTCTATATAATCCAACCGATGTGCATCTTTTCGAAGGAAGTTTTTAAATGGCATGAAACTTACACTATGTTCATAATAAGCCTCCCTTGCATGTAAAATGGCCATCTGTGCACTGCATTCCTGAGTGCACTCATTTACATGTATGTGCAGCAGAGACAAGATGAATCAAGCACCCCACTTGGAAATGTATCTTATCGAGACCCAGGGGAGGGAGCCAGAAGACTGCCACTAACTTTTATAACTCAAACATTCAAAATCTGTAAGGGCTCAATCCTATGCATGTTTATACAGAGAGAAGGCCTGCAGCTCCCAGCATTCTCCAGCCGCCTATCCCAGTAGGGTTGCTTCCTTAAAGGCCTATCAATTGAGCAAGTTTATTTGAGTAATGAACAGGTGTTAGACTGTAATATTCCAGGTCAACAATGTACTTAAAGTTTTCACTTATCAATTAATGAGCAAAAATATTGTGTAAGGTACACACATCAAAAAGCTTGATATATAGATATCTAGAAAAATGTATAGGCTTAAGTTTAATTGGCAAATTTTGAGTAAAGAGTTATCTTCTCAAAGGTATAATTCAGAGTTGATCTTAACTAGCCTGAAAGGTGTATGTGTAAGGATTTTATGTATGTTCTATTTTTTTAAAGAATGTTTAATAATAATGAACTAATTAGGAATGTGAGCCCTAATTTATGGAACTGTAGACAATATTAGTCATGACATACTTTCTTAGAAGCTTATCACACCTGTGTACCTGTTAGATGAATAGCCTATTCAGTACTGAATAACTTGGTACTTAGAATGAGATCTCTCCTTTTTAGGTATTAAGACTAGAAATCTAAGAACAAGAAATGTTTAAGGAATTCTATTTCCTTTTTAAGCTGTTAAGATCTAAGGATCTTTAGCAAAGCTCTGTTTAACAAAAATGTTTTATATACACAATATATTCTTATGTGATGTTATAAGCATATTTGTAATAAAAATAAAACATGGATCAAAAAAGATTTTCCTGTACTAATCCTTGTTAGTACAAAACCTAGATTGTAACCTACGAAACAATCTTAGGTGTACACTTTGTTTAGAAGTATTTAATATGCTATTAAGAAGTAAATAAGTAGCTAAATGCTCCCAAAATACAGAACTATAGACAGATAGTTCAGACAAAGTCCCTAAACCATAACGATGTATACTTCTGGTTTTGACTCTGCTTCAGAAGAAGTACCTATGTCGCAGCAAGCATGACTGGTTTTATCCACAAAGTGCCTATGAACGAAGTTAAAATCGATCTAAGGTGCCCTAACATCACAGCATGACTAACCAGGTTGTTGTGTTAGCCCCCTCACTTCTTAGAATGGGTACCCATGACAGCACTGTATAGACACAACAGTGGTGTGGTCAAAAGAACATTTCACCACCCTCATGGCCATATCAGAGGTATTCAAACAGCCACTGTGAGATCTTCAGCTTGATTCAGCCCATGTCTTCCACCTCTCGTGTTCCAGTTTCATCACCCACAGTTCCCCATAATAAACCATGGGGATGTTTGGTTCCATAGATGCAAGAGAAGGCACCCAGGAATGCATGTATCAATGGCTCATGCCACCTCCATATTCCATAAGCTGACCAAGTCATCGTGCAAGAACTTTAAGAATGCCACAATGCAAATTCTTCAAGGGAGTTCTCAAAACCAACCAGAAGCATGCATTTCTGGGGCAGATCATTTTAGCCCATTCCCACAGAGGTTAACGGGATAGGGATGATTTGTCCTTGACAAAGGTGACATCCAGGCACCAACAATATACAGATTGCCTGATTCTAGATTGGTGAAAAATAACAAACCTAGCGTATCTCATACTGTGCTTGTGTTTTTAGGAAGCCTTCCCCACCCCACCCCAACTCCTGCCTGCAATACTTCCCCTATGCCTATCATTCTATAATAATACAGCCATGTTTCCTAGCTTCGACAAATGGTGAAACATTTACCAGGTAGCTAGTTCATGGGAAATTTTTTTTAGCATGGACTGAGTCAGCCTTATCTTCATAAACCCAGTGTTGGTTTTGTAACTATCAAAAGTAAATTAGCAATACAATGAATGCACAACACCTCCATATATATTTTTTAAATGAATGAATGTATCTAGGCTGTAAATTAAAATGAGCTTCCTTCCAAGCTCTGCCGACGCTGCCGAACTAATGTCCTTAACGGAAGGCAGAGTGGATTGTTTTATGAGCAAGAGATATGAATCAGCACGAACAATCACACCAGTTGTTTTGTCTTAAGAGCAGAGGGTGTTATTTTTAAGATGGTGGAAAGAAGCAGCGTTCTATTATTGGTCTCTCCTTCTCTTTCTCCTTCTTCCTCCCTGCCCTCTTCCATTTTCCATTTCCATCTACTGTTATAACCAGCCCCTTTCTCAAGCAGAAGCAGCTATTATTTCCCAGACAGTTAGAAATTCTGTATTCTTCCACCAAAACAGGAAAAAAATAAATGCTCCAGTCTCTATGAAAATGTAAGCTCCGAACAACACAAGTCCAAGATCCAAGATGTTACACTACAAAGCCATTCCCCAGAAAAGTAATTTTGGCAGAGTAATTTTCATGGGTGGGGATGGAGGCAACTTGTCCAGCTCACTTTCCTTATGGTGCTTTGGCACAAAATCAAAATCTCATTTGAGGGTAGCGGCATGTCACTCTCTCGTTCTCTCTCTCGTTCTCTCTTACATTCAGGAGCAGTGCTTTGGGAGTATAAGTTCTTAGGGAGCAATCCTATGGCCGCTAGACAGCAGCTAGACGGCCATAGGATATCTGGTTTTCTGGGAACCAACCTCGGAGCCCGCGCTCCGAGGTCAGTTCCCAGATAACTGACCTACCCCCATTTCCGCGCTGCCTCGGAGGCAGCGCGGAACAGCCCCATCCTCCATGCTCACAAGAGGAGCACAGAGCGGCCAAAAAGGGGTGTGGCTGGGGGCGTTCCAGGGCGGGGAGGGCAGAAAAGCCTGTACAACACATCCAATATGTCATACAGCAGCCTCCTCCCCCGCTCAGCCCTCCCACGGCTAGACAGCTGCAATCGGTTGTCTAGCCGAAAATGCAGGGCAGGAGAAGCATGGAGGGAACGATCCCCTCCTTGCTTCTCCTGCCCAGCTTTGGATAGGCGGTCGCCTCCAAGTTCGGAGGTGGCCACCTATCTGGATAGGATTGCACCATTAATGTATTTTCTCACCCACATCCGTGACCCCCCACCCCCGGCCACCTTTCCTAGCCTTTGCACTCACTGGTTGTTTAATCATTCTTTTTCTTAAGAGCTACTTAAAGATTCCAGGCCACAGTAGCAAAAATGCAGCTCAAGGCAGTGAGGCAGTCAGCTGGCAGGAACAACGATGAATGAGCAATAGCGGGGGAAATGTCATCTTTAGCAATAAAAGACACAAACAGGCACACACACACAGAAGCTCGCTTTCTCGCTGTCTCTCAGCAAATCCACAGTTTAAAGGACTACTTTACTCAACCACTTTGGGGCTTCCTTTTATTAATCTTCTCAGATGTTTATTCTTACAGATAAGTTGAATATGTCCATCAGGGATGTTGAACATCTTTCAGCCTGAGGGTGGAATTCAGTTTCGGAAAAGCTCTTGGGGGTCATGTTCCAGTAGTGGGAGGGGCCAAAGGAAAAACACGGTGGAGACAGAGGCAAAGAGTTAAAGTAACAAAATGAACCCCAAACCCACCAGCATATTGTAGCTGAAAGGCATTCTTCATGCCAGGCACTAAGCCTCAGGAGCCATTTCAGCCTTTTAGAATGGAGAAAAATATGCAAAAGGCAGGAAGCCATCAAACGATTGATAGTTGAGAAAAATGGGTGGGGCCAGGAGGAGAGGGTGTGGCCATCTGGGGACCCTGGAGAGCTGTCTTGTGACCCCCATCAGGCTGTATTTGATCCACAGGCTGGAAGTTCTGGTTCCATGAGGTTATGATTCTGTACAGAGCCAGTGTGGTGTAGTGGTTAGAGTGTTGGAACTGGGAGCTGGGAGATCCAGGTTCTAGTCCCCACTTGGCCATAGAAGCTCACTGGGTGACTTTGGGCCAGTCACAGACTCTCAGCCCAACCCACCTCACAGGTTTGTTGTGAGGATAAAATGGTGAGGAGGAGGAGGATCATGGGAACTGCCTTGGGTTCCTTGGAGCTAAAAAGGTGGGATATAAATGCAATGAATGAATGAATGAATGAATGAATGAATGAATCACAAATATCCCATGTCAACTTACAAAGTTGCCTCCTCCAAACTCAGAACATTGGTCCATCTCGTCCAGTATGGTCTTTTCCAACTGGCAGTAGATTTGCCTGAGGCAGAGTAGAACCTCTGGGTCTACTTAATAGCAAGGGAGGGTATCAGGCCCCCCCCACACACACACACAAAATGGTACTCTGAAGTATGTTTCCAGTTTCCACAGAAAAACAGAGAGGGCAGACCACAAGAAGACAGAAGAACAAAAGCCATGAAGACTCCTGCATTCCTTTACTCGGGCCCCCAGAAGCCTCACTGCAGCAAGCCTCTCCAACATCAGTCCCTTCCCAGAAGGCAAAGTGACTCTGCTTCCCACAGTCCTTTCCCAGCTTTGGCTTGCTCAGAGACTGATGGTAGCCATTTCCATGGGGCCACTGCAACCATTGTTGTCCCCGTTGCCATCTCCAGGTTTTGTGAGGGCTCTTGGGCAAGACACCCTCTGTGGTCTCCCTCCTTCAGTGAGTCTAACTGCTCACCATCACAGCGTTTCTCCTCTTTCTCAACTTTGCTACCACCTGCTTCCTTGACAGGCAGGGAACCAGTGAGCAAGCAGGCTGTGGCATCTGCTGCTCCTCCTCCTCACCACCACCTTCTCACCACCACCTTGTCTGGGCCAGCGCAAGAGGCAGGTGAACATGCAGGTTGCAAGGGTGAAGTGGAGGAGCAACTCCAGGGGGTTCTTGTCAGGGGGACCCTGCTGGGGTGCAGGCCCTCGGCAGGGGACTGACCACACCTACTCTTGATATCAGCCCTGGTTCTTCCTTCCCCTCTCTGCCTCCCAGCTAGTTCCTGAAACAGAAAGGGCTGACTGACAAGGGAGTAGTCCTCCTCGCCCTTCCTTCTGCGAATTCCACCCAAACAGCCACACCTCATTTCTGCAGACATCTCTGTAGGGATGTACGAAAGTCAATTACCTTTTCGATGGGATGATTTGCGGTGGGGGGGAGGCACTCCGCACCTCCCCCCGAAATCCTAACCCAGCCGGCTCCGCTCCGTGGAGATTCCGCAGAGCCGCCGGCCGGGGCCACCCGCAGCCAGACATCTGGCCGCTGGGCAGCCTGCAGGCAAAAAAAACCACCAGCGTACGCAAATGGCGGCGGCTACAGTGGCCGCCATTTGCGTTCCCTTTTCTCCGCTGTTTTAGCTTATGTAAATATTTGCGTAAGCTATTATGGCGAAAAAAAGGGAACACAAATGGCGGCCACCATAGCCGTCGCCATTTGCATACACTGGTGTTTTTTTTAGCTTGCCGTGATAGGCTACGTAAATACTTATGTAGCCTATCACAGCCTCCGCATGGACGCAAATGGCGTCCCTGCGTTAGCCATGATAGGCTGCGTAATTATTTACGTAGCCTATCTCAGCTATGATGAGGAAGCGAATGGCGGATGGAGCACGGCCGCCATTCACAAGTCAGCGCGGACGGCAGCAGGTAAGTGCTCTGTTCCACACGCCTTTCGTTGGGGGGGGGCTTCGTTCTGCCACGGATTTCAGGGGGCCGAATGCACTGGCATTCGGCCTCACCGAGATCCGTGGCGGAATTCTCTGACATCCCTACATCTCTGCCAAGTTCAGTACAGCAATTGAAGGGGGAGAAGCTCTATTCTGTCGGTGCCTGAAACAGTGGCCAGGCTGGGGGGCATTGGCCATGCTGACTGGAAATGATGGGAGTTGCAGTCCAGCACATCTGGAGGGCACCAGGTGGGGGGAGGATGTGTAAGATTGCACCTTCATTTGCCCAGTTCTACATATTCAGACCAGCATTGATCCTCTGACATCTCAGACTCTGCTGCTTAGAATCATAGAATCATAGAATAGTAGGGTTGGAAGGGGCCTACAAGGCCATCGAGTCCAACCCCCTGCTCAATGCAGGAATCCAAGTCAGAGCATCCCTGACAAATGGCTGTCCAGCCTCGTCTTGAAGGCCTCCAGTGTGGAAATCCTTGAAGGTGGAGACCTTCAAGGCTTGAGATCCTTGAAGGTGGAGACCGCAGCGATTGAACCTGGGGCCTTCTGCATGCCAAGCTGGTGCTCTGTCACACTGAGCTATGGCCCCTCCCTGCCACTGGGTCTGGCTGGTTCTAGTGGAGGCTGGTGGCTCTGATGTTAGTGCAGCAGTGAATCCGCTCCGGGTTTCAGTCAGAACTCTAAAGGGAGCTATCCCAGGTGCAGAAGCACCTTGAATAACTCCCTCAGCATTCTGACTGGTTCTGACTGAAACCTGGAGCGGACTCACTGCTGCACTAACACCAGAGCCACCAGCCTCCGCTGGCTGGTTCCTTATGCTGGACCTGGGCCATGGAAGGAAAAGATTGCACTGAAAGAGCGGCTTCATGCGTTTTTACTGCCAAAGCGTGGGGGAAATGCTGCAGAAATTCCTTTGCCTGATAATGAATTGTAATCTCCTTTCATTAAAGGTATGAAACAGTTGCTCCGGGTTTGTACGTCAGCATCAATTTAATGCATCAGGATGTGTGGTGTGTGTGTTTTTCCCCCAAATGAATTTGTTAAACCATCAATGGCAAAAGCTAGACTAATAAAAACATAACGCCACAACGAGGGCAAAAGGGAACTCCAGTGGAGAGGGAAATTGAGATTTTCTTGATCAGAGCGATGGCAAATTAGTCCAAATGAATGAAGGTGAAACTGTGGGGGGGTGGGGGGATGTGTAGAGAAGGAAGATGTACAGAGCAGAGCCGAACCTATCTGCTCAGGGTCTGAGTGTGCTTTGCAATGCTAAGGTTCTTAAGGAGAACCTTAAGGAGTGGGCAGTAGGGAGTGGGGAGCCTGGGGGGTGTTCATGCCAACACAGCCGATCCACACGATTCCCCAATAAAGCTGTAAACAGCTTAGGGCCTGCAATCCGAAGGGCCACCTTCTGCCACACAGGTGGAGAACCTGTTTCAGCTCGAGGGCCACATTCCAGTGGTGGGTGGGGTCAAAGGCAAAAGGGGAGGCCAAAATACAGGACAAAATGCAAAATATAACAGCCTGTTGTTGTTGTTGTTCAGTCGTTAAGTCATGTCCAACTCTTCGTGACCCCATGGACAATAGCACGCCAGGCCTTCCTGTCCTGCACTCTCTCCCAGAGCGTGCTCAAGTCCATATTCATTGCATCGGTGATGCTATCTAGCCATCTCATCCTGTGCTGTCCCCTTCTCCTTTTGCCCTCGGTCTTTCCCAGCATCAGGGTCTTTTCCAGGGAGTTTTCTCTTCGCATTAGGTGGCCAAAATATTTCAGCTTCAGTTTCAGTATCTGTCCTTCCAATGAGCACTCAGGGTTGATTTCCTTTAGGATGGATTGAACTGACCTCCTTGCAGTCCAGGGGACTCGTAAGAGTCTTCTCCAGCACCACAGTTCGAAAGCATCAATTCTTCGGCGCTCAGCCTTCCTTATAGTCCAGCTCTCACAGCCATACGTTACTACTGGGAAAACCATAGCTTTGATTACACAGACCTTTGTGGGCAAGGTGATGTCTCTGCTTCTTACTATGCTGTCTAGGTTGGCCATAGCTTTCCTCCCAAGGAGCAAGCGTCTTTTAATTTCATGGCTACAGTCACCGTCTGCGGTGATCTTGGAGCCCAAGAAAATAAAATACCTCACTGCTTCCATTTCTTCCCCTTCCATATGCCAGGAAGTGATGGGGCCAGATGCCATGATCTTCGTTTTTTTAATGTTGAGTTTCAAACCAGCTTTTGCACTCTTCACATTCACCCTCAACAAGAGGCTCTTTAGATCCTCTTCACTTTCTGCCATTGGGGTGGTATCATCTGGGCATCTGAGGTTGTTGATAATTCTCCCGGCAATCTTAATTCCGACCTCTGATTCATCCAACCCGGCGTTTCTCATGATGTACTCTGCATATAAGTTAAATAAGCAGGGCGACAATATGCAGCCTTGTCGTACTCCTTTCCCAATTTTGAACCAATCGGTTGTTCCATGTCCAGTTCTTACTGTTGCTTCTTGACCCTCGTACAGGTTTCTCAGGAGACAGGTATGGTGGTCTGGTACCCCCATCTCTTTCAGAATTTGCCACAGTTTGTTGTAATCTACACAATCAAAGGCTTTAGCGTAGTCAATGAAGCAGAAATAGACGTTTTTCTGGAATTCTCTTGCTTTCTCCATGATCCAGCAAAAGTTGGCAATTTGATCTCTAATTCCTCTGCCTCTTCGAAATCCAGCTTGTACTTCCGGTAGTTCTCGGTTCGCATACTGCTGAAGCCTAGCTTGTAGGATTTTGAGCATCACCTTGCTGGCATGTGAAATGAGCACAACTGTACGGTAGTTTGAACACTCTTTGGCGTTGCCCTTCTTTGGAATTGGAATGTAAACTGACCTTTTCCAGTCTTGTGGCCACTGTTGAGTGTTCCAACTTGGTTGGCATATTGAGTGCAGCACTTTAACAGCATCATCTTTTAGGATCTTAAATAGCTCAGCTGGAATACTGTCATCTCCGCTAGCTTTGTTGTTAGTAATGCTTCCTAAGGCCCACTTGACTTCACTCTCTAGGATGTCCGGCTCAAGTTCAGTGACCGCATTATCATGGCTATCAGGGACATTCAGATCTTTCCTGTATAGTTCTTCTGTGTATTCTTTCCACCTCTTCTTAATCTCATCTGCTTCTGTGAGGTCCCTGCCTTCTTGGTCCTTTATCATGCCCATCTTTGCACTAAACGTTCCCTTGAGATCTCTGATTTTCTTGAAGAGATCTCTAGTCTTTCCCATTCTGTTGTTTTCCTCGATTTCTTTGCATTGTTCATTTAAGAAGGCCTTCTTGTCTCTCCTTGCTATTCTCTGGAACTCTGCATTCAGTTGGGTATATCTTCCCCTTTCTCCCTTGCTTTTCGCTTCCCTTCTTTCCTCAGCTACTTGGAAAGCCTCATCAGACAGCCACTTGGCTTTCTTGCATTTCTTTTTCTTTGGGATGGATTGAGTTGCTGCCTCCTGAACAATGTTACGGACCTCCGTCCATAGTTCCTCAGGCACTCTGTCTATCAGGTCTAATCCCTGAAATCTATTCCTCACCTCCACTGTATATTCATCAGGGATATGATTTAGGTCATACCTGAATGGTTTAGTGGTTTTCCCTATGTTCTTCAATTTCAGCCGAAATTTTGCAAGAAGCAGCTCATGATCTGAGCCACAGTCAGCTCCAGGTCTTGTTTTTACTGACTGTATGGAGCTTCTCCATCTTTGGCTGCAAAGGACATAATCAATCTGATTTCGATATTGACCATCTGGTGATGTCCATGTGTAGAGTCGCCTCTTGTGCTGTTGGAAAAGAGTGTTTGCTATGATCAGCGTGTTCTCTTGGCAAAACTCTATTAGCCTTTGTCCTGCTTCATTTTGTACACCAAGGCCATGCTTGCCTGTTATCCCAGTGATTTCTTGACTTCCTGCTTTAGTGTTCCAATCCCCTAAGATGAAGAGGACATATTTTTTTGGTGTTAGTTCTAGAAGGTGTTGTAGGTCTTCATAGAACCGATCAACCTCAGCTTCTTCGGCGTCAGTGGTTGGGGCATAGACTTGAATTACTGTGATGTTGAATGGTTTGCCTTGGATACGTACTGAGATCTTTCTATCGTTTTTAAGATTGTACCCCAGTACTGCTTTTCCCACCCTTTTGTTGACTATGAGTGCTACTCCATTTCTTCTAAGGGATTCTTGCCCACAGTAGTAGATATGATGGTCACCTGAATTAAATTCACCCATGCTTGTCCATTTTAGTTCGCTGATTCCCAAGATGTCGATGTTCAATCTTGCCATCTCATGTTTGACCACCTCCAGCTTACCTTGATTCATTGATCTGACATTCCAGGTTCCTAAACAATATTGTTCTTTACAGCATCGGATTTTCTTTTCACCACCAGTCACATCCACAGCCGAGTGTCCTTTCGGCATTGGCCCAGCCGCTTCACTCTTTCTGGCTCTACTTGGAAATTCCCTCTGCTGTCTGCTCTTCCCCGGTAGTATATTGGACACCTTCCGACCTGAGGGGCTCATCTTCCAGCATCATCTCTTTTAGCCTTGTGATACGTTCCATGGGGTTTTCTTGGCAAGAATCCTGGAGTGGGTTGCCATTTCCTTCTCCAGTGGACCACATTTTGTCAGGACTCTCCGCCATGACCTGTCCGTCTTGGGTGGTCCTGCACGGCACAGCTTATGGCTTCACTGAGTTACGCAAGCCCCTTCGCCACAACAAGGCAGTGATCCAGGAAGGGGAAGTAGGCTATACCAGCCTACTGTAGCTTAAAGCTCCTACTGCCAGTAACTAAGCCACAGGAGAGGGTTTTCGACCTTTGAAAATGGGGTGGGGGCAAAACTGCACAAAAGCCTGGATACCACCAAATGATCAGTGGTTGGGGGAAAGGGGGTGGAGCCAGGGGAAGGGGGCGTGGCCCCCTGGGGAACCTCAGAGTGCCCGATTAGGGCTCCTAGGCCTGAGGCTCCCCACCCTGTTCCACCGTATGACTCTGCCTGAACCCTCTATTAATCATTGCAAGTAATGTAAATGCAATGTAATAATAAATGGTAATGCAATGCAATGCAATAATAGTAAAGGTAATGCAATAATAATAAAGGTAATGTGATAATAAATGTAACACAATAATAATAAGTGTGATGCAATAATAAATGTGATGCAATGTAATAACAATAAATAAAATAATTAGAAGCCCTTGTCCCTGTCATCGCCACCACCACCTGAAGTTAGCTGAGCGGTCACTACAAAGAGATCCTTGTTGGTTGTGGCACCCTATATGTGGAATCATCTAGGACCAACCTTAATGCGGGGCAAGCTTGGGACCAGGTCATAAAGGTCATCAGGCTTCTTTCCCTCAGGCATTCCATCATATTTTATATTAGTAATGTTTTTATGGCTTCTGCTGTTGTCATTTTTTATTGACGTTACTGGTCCTGCGGCTGCCGCAATTTTGTGTTTGTTCTTCAATGAGCGTCATTGTGTTTGTTTGCTTGTTTTAAATCCAACGCTGCCCTCAGAATCTCGTGTCAAAGGGGGGCATATATATTCCCTGAAGAAAGAAATCAGGAGCAGTGGCTTCAGCTGAGCTGGGCCCTGGCCTACCAACATGGTTAATGGCAGCAGCGGCGTAGCTAAGGCTGGACCTCAAGGCCAAAGTCCAGGGCCCCCAAATGTCCACCCAGAGAGTGGCAGGCGATGAGGGCAGCAGAAGGAAGCTCCCACCTCAGCCTGTAGTCATGACGGTGCTATGATCTAAGCAGTGGAGGCTGGTGACTCTGATTTTGGTCGGGCTGTGGATCCATTCTGGGTTTCAGTCTGAACCAGCCAGCACTCTAAAGGAGCTATGCAATGCACTGGACCCATTTGGGGGGTGGGGTTCAGCACTTTGGACAGCTCCTGTAGAGTTATGGCTGGCTCTGACTAAAACCCCAAAAGGATTCATAGCCCCATCAAAATTGGAGCAAACAGTTTCCACTGGATTTAAGTGAATTCCTGGAGCAATCCTATGCATGTTTAGACAGAAAAAACTCCTACTATTCCCAGCATTGCCAGGCTAGCATGGCTGGCTGGGGCATGCTGGGAGTTGTAGCCTTGTTCTGTCTAAACATAGAATCATAGAATAGTAGGGTTGGAAGAGGCCTGTAAGACCATTGAGTCCAACCCCCTGCGCAATGCAGGGATCCAAGTGAGAGCATCCCTGACAGATGGCTGTCCAGCCTCGTCTTGAATGCCTCCAGTGTGAGAGAGCCCACCACCTCCCTAGGTAGTTGGTTCCATTGTCGTATTGCTCTAACAGTCAGGACGTTTTTCCTGATGTTCAGCCAGAATCTGGCTTCCTGTAACTTCAGCGCATTATTCTGTGTCCTGCATTCTGGGATGATCGAGAAGCGTTCCTGGCCTTCCTCTCTGTGACAACCTTTCAAGTACCTGAAGAATGCTATCATATCTCCCCTCAGGCTTCTCTTCTCAAGACTAAGAATGCCCACTTCTTTCAGTCTCTCCTCTTAGGGCTTTGTTGCTAGTCCCTTGATCATCCTCGTTGCCTTCCTCTTGTACCCTCTTCAGTTTGTCTGCATCCTTCTTAAAGTGTGGCGCCCAGAACTGGACACAGTACTCCAGATGAGGCCTAACCAGTGCTGAGTAGACGGGAGCTAGTACTTCACATGGTTTGGAAGCTATACTTATATTAATGCAGCCCAAAATAGCATTTGCCTTTTTTGCAGCCACATCACATTGTTGGCTCATATTCAGCTTGCCATCTACAACAATTCCAAGATCCTAAACATGCGTAGGATGCATAAACATGCATAGGATTGCAGCCTCATAATGCAAAATGATATGCTTAAAGTAATTTTCTTTAACATCAGGGTCAGCAAACATTTTTGCTGTTGCTCTAACATATTGGGAACATAGAGGCAGTTGTGAAGCATGGAATAGCAGGTCAGCTTCCCCAATACAGACCTGTGTGGTCATTAAGATCATTGGAAGAGGTCTTGCTGGTTGTACCATGACCTGCAGACTGCCATCTTGCAGCAACCAGGAAGCGGTCTTTCCCTGTAGTGGCACCCACCTTGAGGAATGACCTTCCCCCGGTATCTGGGAGGCACCAACTAAAACATAGTTTAGCCCCCAGTTAATGACCCCTCTTTTTTTTTTACTGAGGCCTTTCCTGAATGAGCATGCTCCCCAGTTCGTTTGTTTTGCAATTATGTCATTGTATTGCTTTTAACTGGTTTTAATGTTTTTATTAAAGTTTTATATAAATGTTTTAGCAATTATTATGTATTTTAATTATATTTTAATGTATTTAAAGTAAACCACTACAGATACTTTTAAATATGGTCAGTGGTATATAAATCTGTTAAATACATACATACATACATACATACATACATATATAATAGTGGTTGGTGGGGGAGAAGATCAGTGTTAGTTATGTGCTCCAAAACTGAAGTAATACATATCTAAAGGGGGTGCCCATAAGATAATTAAATCTGGGGTCTAAAATTATCTAGGTGCACCACTGAATGGTGGTGACTGCAGGACCACCACAGACTGTGCAGTCAAGATGGTGATCGTCCAACTGTGTCCTAGAAAGCCCTGGGGTTCCTTTCAAGGTTATCATGGATTCCTCCTCAATGAGAAGATCAGAAAGAAAGCTAGCCCTCCACTACCGATCTTGCCCTGTGATGCTCAGCTACAGGGGAATTCTGGTTGTGTTCTGTGTTGGGCACTTGCCTAGTGATATGGTAAGGCCCAATAAACCTGCCGGCCCAATAAACCTGCAAGTATGAACTGATGCAATTTACTTTCTTTTAAAAAAAGGTTTACCCATGTGCAAGGGATGCATTTAACCTTTCATGGGCTATAGAGGAGTCCCAGCCCTGGTTACTGGCCTTAAGCCTTCAGGTAGGCCGGGGGCGGGCAAATTGTGGCCTTCCAGATGTTTTAGCCTACAACTCCCATGATCCCTCACCACTGGCTGTGCTGGGGAAGGCTGACAGGAGTTGTAGGCCAAAACATCTGGAGGGCCACAACTCCGGCCAGCCTTACCCAGCATAACCTATGGTGAGGGATCATGGGAATTGTAGGCTACAACATCTGGAGGGCCACAAGTTGACCATCGCTGGGGTAGGCAAAGCAAGAGTTGCCACTCCAGAGAAGTAATGGAAGCTTCTCTTCTGAAAAGAAAGGAAGGGGGCGGAGCGAGACAACCCTCTTTCGTCCACTCCTGGACTGTTACTTTTTAAATTTGCCCCTGTTCTGGTTCTTTAAGGCTGCAATCCTAGGCATGCTTACTAGAAAGTAAGTCCCATTCGGACTGAACTCTGAGTAAACTAGTTTATGACTGGGTTGTAGTACAAACATTATGATGATAAAGCTTTTTCTTGCCATGGAAATAAAGCAGGGGTGGGTAACCTGTTGGCCCTCCAGATGTTGCTGGATGTCAACCCCCATCATCCCATCACCATTGGCCATGCTGGCTGGGGCTGATGGGAGTTGGTGACCAACAACATCTGGAGGGCGACATGTTCCACACCCCTGAAATAAAGTGATGGGGAAATTGCTCTAGCGACTTAACTTCTGCATGGCAGACCACTACTAAAGGCACAGGAACAGGGGCAATGTTTAAAAGGTGGCAACCTCTACTAATCACCAAACATATACACCAGCCTTCCACAACCTGGTGTCCTCCACATCTTTTGGATTGCTACTCCCATCAGCCCCAGCAATCATTGACAATGGACAGGGATTATGGGAGCTGTTGCCCAAAATGTCGGAGAAGGCTGACCCATACACAATGCCCCTCAAATCAAATGGCTCCTCTTCCCTAGTACTGTCAGAGTTACAGAAAAAAACTACTAGGAAGCTTTTCTATGCTTTGTGAGAAGGAAGAGGCCATTTTCCTTGCCTGGTCAGCCATATGTTTCCCGAATGTTGCCGTGAGACTATAGAGAAACGGCCATTAATTGCACCAACGGATGCTGTCTGTGTGTAATTTCCATATGTTGTTCCTGAAAGTGTGCCCAATAGTTAAGAGAAAGCGTATTTCCCCTCATAGACTGTGTGGGTGGCAGGGCGGAGATCAGTCTTGGTTGAGAAGATCAGAGCAGCAACCTCCCTCCGCAATGGTGTTTCCCAAATATCTCAGAGCTCAAGCATATTTTCGTTCCCTGGATTTCAGGCTGGAGGAACGTTTCATTTTGTGCTTATACCTCCAAAGATCTATTTTTAGAGTGTGCATAAAATTAAGCATTATCTGCCTTCGGTTACATCGCTACACACACACCAGGAATGCTGGCCTTGACCTGGAGGGGGTGTGGCGGGCTGCTCTTCTTCTGTGAGCTGAGAAGAGCTCCTGAACCAGAGCTGCCATTCATCCTCTTTTCCCCAGGCAGTGGGCAAGAAGGCATGTAGGACAAGCTGTCCTTGCACAAGTGGGCTAGTGGCAGGTTGACCTGGACCAGCAGCAACTTCATGTGGGGGGGGCCCTCAGGAGACTGAAGCAGGCCAGCCCATGTCAAAGGCACCCTGCTCTGCAGTGCCCACATTGCCATGACAAGATACAGCACTTCTTCCTTAGCCATTTCATTCAGCTGCTTGGGTATGAGGTGGGCAAGCCAGCCATTGTGTGTGTGAGCATGTCAGGAATGAATCTGAGTGTGTGGGGATGTCTGGCAGCTCAGATTCAGAGTCAGAATGGGAACAGCCAGAACAGGGGGAGGCACCCTCCCTAGTGAGCTCAGATATGGCGAGACTTTCTTCCCAAGACTGTGACACACAGATGGCCCAGCCGGAACAGCTACCCCTTTCCCCCACCATGGGAACCCAGTAGGGCTGTGCAGGGACCCCCCGATCCAACTCGGAAGCCGCTTTGTGGCTTCAGAGGCGGGTCTGATTCAAATAGGGCAGATTCGGGGGGGCCGACCTGTTGTTGTTGTTCAGTCGTTCAGTCATGTCTGACTCTTCATGACCCCATGGACCATAGCACACCAGGCCTTCCTGTCCTGCCCTCTCTCCCGGAGCGTGCTCAAGTCCATATTCATTGCATCAGTGATGCTATCTAGCCATCTCATCCTCTGCCATCCCCTTCTCCTTTTGCCTTCAATCTTTCCCAGCATCAGGGTCTTTTCCAGGGAGTTTTCTCTTCGCATTAGGTGGCCAAAATATTGGAGCTTCAGCTTCAGTATCTGTCCTTCCAATGAGCACTCAGGGTTGATCTCCTTTAGGATTGACAGATTTGACCTCGTTGCAGTCCAGGGGACTCGTAAGAGTCTTCTCCAGCACCACAGTTCGAAAGCATCAATTCTTTGGCGCTCAGCCTTCCTTATAGTCCAGCTCTCACAGCCATACATTACTACTGGGAAAACCATAGCTTTGATTAGACGGACCTTTGTCGGCAAGGTGATGTCTCTGCTTCTTACTATGCTGTCTAGGTTGGCCATAGCTTTCCCCCCAAGGAGCAAGCATCTTTTAATTTCATGGCTACAGTCACCATCTGCGGTGATCTTGGAGCCCAAGAAAATAAAATAGCTCACTGCTTCCATTTCTTCCCCTTCCATATGCCAGGAAGTGATGGGGCCAGATGCCATGATCTTCGTTTTTTTAATGTTGAGTTTCAAACCAGCTTTTGCACTCTCCTCTTTCACCCTCAACAAGAGGCTCTTTAGATCCTCTTCGCTTTCTGTCATTAGGGTAGTATCATCTGCGTATCTGAGGTTGTTGATAATTCTCCTGGCAATCTTAATTCCGACCTGTGATTCATCCAACCCAGCGTTTCTCATGATGTACTCTGCATATAAGTTAAATAAGCAGGGCGACAATATGCAGCCTTGTCGTACTCCTTTCCCAATTTTGAACCGCTCGGTTGTTCCATGTCTGGTTCTTACTGTTGCTTCTTGACCCTCGTACAGGTTTCTCAGGAGACAGGTAAGGTGGTCTGGTACCCCCATCTCTTTCAGAATTTGCCACAGTTTCTTGTGATCCACACAATCAAAGGCTTTAGCGTAGTCAATGAAGCAGAAATAGACGTTTTTCTGGAATTCTCTTGCTTTCTCCATGATCCAGCAAAAGTTGGCAATTTGATCTCTACTTCCTCTGCCTCTTCGAAACCTAGCTTGTACTTCCGGTAGCTCTCGGTTCGCATACTGCTGAAGCCTAGCTTGTAGGATTTTGAGCATCACCTTGCTGGCATGTGAAATGAGCACAATTGAACGGTAGTTTGAACACCCTTTGGCATTGCCCTTCTTTGGAATTAGAATGTAAACTGACCTTTTCCAGTCTTGTGGCCACTGTTGAGTGTTCCAACTTGGTTGGCATATTGAGTGCAGCACTTATCTAACAGCATCATCTTTTAGGATTTTAAATAGCTCGGCTGGAATACTGTCATCTCCGCTAGCTTTGTTGTTACTAATGCTACCTAAGGCCCACTTGACTTCACTCTCAAGGATGTCCGGCTCAAGTTCAGTGACCGCACTATCATGGCTATCAGGGACATTCAGATCTTTCCTGTATCGTTCTTCTGTGTATTCTTTCCACCTCTTCTTAATCTCATCTGCTTCTGTTAGGTCCCTGCCTTCATGGTCCTTTATCATGCCCATCTTTGCACTAAACGTTCCCTTGAGAGCTCCGATTTTCTTGAAGAGATCTTTCCCATTCTGTTGTTTTCCTCGATTTCTTTGCATTGTTCATTTAAGAAGGCCTTCTTGTCTCTCTTTGCTATTCTCTGGAACTCTGCATTCAGTTGGATATATCTTCCCCTTTCTCCCTTGCTTTCCGCTTCCCTTCTTTCCTCAGCTACTTGTAAAGCCTCATCAGACAGCCACTTGGCTTTCTTGCATTTCTTTTTCTTGGGGATGGATTTCGTTGCTGCCTCCTGAACAATGTTACGGACCTCCGTCCATAGTTCCTCAGGCACTCTGTCTATCAGGTCTAATCCCTGAAATCTATTCCTCACCTCCACTGTATATTCATCAGGGATATGATTTAGGTCATACTTGAACGATTTAGTGGTTTTCTCTACATTCTTCAATTTAAGCTGAAATTTTGCAAGAAGCAGCTCATGATCTGAGCCACAGTCAGCTCCAGGTCTTGTTTTTACTGACTGTATGGAGCTTCTCCATCTTTGGCTGCAAAGGACATAATCAATCTGATTTTGATATTGACCATCTGGTGATGTCCATGTGTAGTCGCTTCTTGTGCTGTTGGAATAGCATAGTGTTTGCTATGATCAGCGTGTTCTCTTGGCAAAACTCTATTAGCCTTTGTCCTGCTTCATTTTGTACACCAAGGCCATGCTTGCCTGTTATCCCATTGATTTCTTGACTTCCTAATTTAGCATTACAATCCCCTATGATGAAAAGGACATCTTTTTTGGTGTTAGTTCTAGAAGGTGTTGTAGGTCTTCATAGAACTAATCAACCTCAGCTTCTTTGGCATCAGTGGTTGGGGCATAGACTTGAATTACTGTGATGTTGAATGGTTTGCCTTGGATTCGTACTGAGATCATTCTATCGTTTTTGAGATTGTACCCCAGTACTGCTTTTCCCACCCTTTTGTTGACTATGAGTGCTACTCCATTTCTTCTAAGGGATTCTTGCCCACAGTAGTAGATATGATGGTCACCTGAGTTAAATTCGGCCATGCTTGTCCATTTTAGTTCACTGATTCCCAAGATGTCAATGTTCAATCTTGCCATCTCATGTTTGACCACCTCCAGCTTAATTCATTCATTGATTCATTGATCTGACATTCCAGGTTCCTAAACAATATTGTTCTTTACAGCATCAGATTTTCTTTTCACCACCAGACACATCCACAGCTGAGTGTCCTTTCGGCTTTGGCCCAGCCACTTCACTCTTTCTGGCGCTACTTGGAAATACCCTCTGCTCTTCCCCAGTAGTATATTGGATAACTTCCGACCTGAGGGGCTCATCTTCCGGCGTCATATATTTTAGCCTTGTGATACATTCCATGGGGTTTTCTTGGCAAGAATACTGGAGTGCGTTGCCATTTCCTTCTCCAGTGGACCACATTTTGTCAGAACTCTCCGCCATGACCTGTCCATCTTGGGTGGCCCTGCACGGCATAACTTATGGCTTCACTGAGTTACGCAAGCCCCTTCGCCACAACAAGGCAGTGATCCATGAAGGGGGGGGGCTGACCTGACTCGGCCCCAAACCTGAAGCAGGATTCGGATGTCAAACCCCACTTCAGGCCCCCCCAATGCCCCCGCACAAACCTCACCACCGCTGCTGCCACGGCCTCCTCCGCCGCCTTCCTCTCCAACACCACTGTCGTCCTCACCGCCACCTCCGTCGCTGCCATTGCCATCCTCGCCACCGCCACCGTCCTCGCCGCAGTCCTCACCACTGCCAACTCCTGAGGCCTGGACGCACACACCGAAAAATGGCGACTCCCTACAGTAAGAGGCAGCGTGCACATCAAGGCTTCAGGAGTTGGCAGCAGCGGAGAAGGCAGCGAGGACAGCAGCGGCGGAGGAGGCGGCGGTGGAGGCGGTGAGGCCAGTGGTGAGGATGGCAGCGGTGGAAGTGACGAGGGCAGCGTCAGCAAGGGTGGCGATGGCGATGGCGGTGGCAGCAGCGACAGAGGCGGCAGAGGAGGAGGTGGCGGCAGCTCAGGTAAGGACCTGGCACAGCTGGGCTGGGGGTGCCAAAGTTCCGAAGCACACTGAGTGCTTCAGAGAGCACCCGACCCACTCCAGGTCACTTCGTGCCCCCTCCACTTTGCCTTGGAGGGGCCTAAAGTGACCCGAAGCAGCCCACTTCGACTCAGGGTTTGGGCCTCAGGCTGAAGCAGTGCACAGCCCTAGAGCCCAGGTTTCGGAGGAGGAGGAGAGTGAGGGGCGTGGCTTGAGGGATGCTAGAGTCCGTCACAGAGCGAAGTGGGAAAAGTTAGGGGCAGGGCTCCGACGCTCCGCCAGGTTGGCCACTCGTGAAAGCCAGCATCGGAGGGAGCCACCCTAAGGGAAGGGCTTCCCTGCAAAGCAAGTCTGGCGGAGAAGTTCTTGCCCACACTGCTGGCAGATTCTCTAACTTCCACTTCGTCTCCTCTACTGATTTTCGTAGATGTGTGGATTAGCTATTTCTTTGCAGTCTGAGAGTTTCCTAGAATCTGCATTTGTAAATAAACTAGTCATTAACTAATAAGAAGCGTAGCTCAAAGCCTTGTTTCCTGGAGTGTGTTGATTGTGGAGGAAGAGGACAAAGGAACATGACAGAGTGCATCTCAGAGGAAAGTTAAATGTTTTCTGGGTTGGCATGTGGTTGGGGGCTGGGAAGGCTTACAGTCCCTTGGATACTCAGCCACCCCCTCCCCGCCCACTGGCATCCCCCCAGAATGCCCAGTTTCTAACCCCATAGAGGTCTCCACAGTAGCTGGGAAGAGCCAAAAAGAGGGCTCTATTGTTGCTGTTCTTTTAAAAGCCCTCCAGAAATGTAGCTCTGTCTACAGCAGGAGTGTGGAAACTCTTTCAGCCCAAGGGACAAATTCAACTGCAGAGAAGCTCTCGCGGGGGGGCATTCCAGCGGGGTGCAGGGCCAAAGGCAAAGGGGGTGTGGCCAAAATACCCCAAATGCCAGCATATCTTAGTTTAAAGCTCTTACTGTCTGTCACAAACCCTGGTTCCAAGGTATAGTCTGAAGGCACATGAGCTTCACCTTGCTGACGCTAAGCAGATTTGGGTCTGGTCAGTGCTTGGAGGGGAGACCACCTGGGAACCACATGTAGCCACCTTGAGTTCCACAAAGGAAGAAAAATGGGATATAAATAAACAAACAAACAAACAAATTCCTAAGGAGAGGCATTTCAACCTTTTAAAATGAAAAACACAAAAAAGCCAGGAAACCACCGAATGATTGACAGTTGGGGGAAAGAGGGTGTGCCCAGGGGAAGGGGAAGGGACTGCCTAGGGGACCCCAAAAGGCTGGATTTGGACCCCAGGCCTGAGATTCTGCGTTCCTGATCTACGACCTCAGAAGGTTTTTTGGGGACACTTCTGTGGTCCCTGGAATGCTATCTAGGGACCATAGGGTTACATTCTTAACATAAGAACACCAGGCACCCACCATGTGCGCATCAGAAGTCCTTTTAAACCTGACTTTATTGTAGGTGCAACCCAAGTCTGTTTTACTATGTACTACTTTTATCCAGTTTTAAATTCAGCTTTCAGTATGTATGATTGTATTCATAGAATCCACCACACTTTAAGAAGGATACAGACAAGCTGGAAAGGGTTCAGAGGAGGGCAACAAAGATGATCAGGGGACTGGAAACAAAGCCCTATGAGGAGAGACTGAAAGAACTGGGCATGTTTAGCCTTGAGAAGAGAAGACTCAGGGCAGAGAGGATAGCGCTCTTCAAGTACTTGAAAGGTTGCCACAGAGAGGAAGGCCAGCATCTCTTCTCGATCATCCCAGAGTGCAGGACACAGAATCATGGGCTCAAGTCATAGGAAGCCAGATTCCGGCTGAACATCAGGAGAAACTTCTTGACTGTTAGAGCAATATGACAATGAAACCAATGACCTAGGGAGATAGTGGGCTCTCCCACACTAGAGGCATTCAAGACGATGTGGGACAGCCATCTGTCAGGGTTGCTCTGACTTGGATTCCTGCATTGAGCAGGGGGTTGGACTAGATGGCCTTGTAGGCCCCTTCCAACCCTACCATTCTATGATTCTATGAATCATACCGTTGGAAGGGGCCTACAAGACCATTGAGTCCAACCCCCTGCTCAGTGCAGGAAGCCTGATTCCCAGGCAGTCTCCCATCCAAGTTCTAACCAGGGCTGGCCCTGCTTAGCTTCCGCGATCAGACAAGATCAGGCACATCCAGCCCTTTGCTTGTTGCATGTGTTGTTTTACAGTCTGCTAGCCACCTCAAGAGTCCTTGGCTGAAATAGTGTCATAAATTCATTTTCTAAAAAATAAAAATTTCTATGTTGTCTTTCAACCAGGAACAGGCCTCCAAGAGGACTCACAACAAATAGTTTCAAAACACTTCATAGTAAAAGGAAAGGAAAAAGGAAAGTAACTGCAGCCATCAAAGCTGATGGAGTTAACACTAATCAAATCTCACCCAAAGCTGCAGGGGTAACTAAACTGGCACCTAAAAGCAAGCAATTATGTAGGCTATGATCAGTAACACTCAGTAAGGTATTCTGGGTCTACCACAAAAAAGGTCTTGCCTTCAGCAGAACACACATCACCAAGGGTGGCCATCTCTCTCCTCTTTTATAAAGAACAATCCTCTATTTGAAGGGTTGCCAGAGGACTGTCCTCTATTTTGAAAGTGTCCTCTAATTGAAGGGCTGTCCAAGTCCAGTTTAAAGATGAAGAACCATCAGAAGGAAGAGTTGGGCCTTGAAGATGCCCATCAACGGGATATGGAGAGCAGATCGAGCAGGCATACATGGGTCACCTGGCTAGTCAACCACACTGAGATGTACTGTATTTCTATTTAAATGATAATAATAGTTTCTAAATTTGCATCTACATCTATAAATTATTATATGCAAATTTCATGCAGATTTGTGTCTTCTTTGGCCCTTTCTTTTAGGTGACATGTTTCCTCTTTGGGGGCAATTAATCAATGGCCACCTTAGTCTGAAGATGGGGGCATGCGGAGCAGGGCTACAGCAGAGTTTTCTCCATGGTTAAACAAAGCTCTTCACGCGTTCTTTCAATGTGTGGAGGTGGTCACTTCACGCGTCTGCATCTCATACTACTTAAAGTGCTGAATTTTGTATGCATTAGAGCCCAGGTATAGGAAATTTATGTGGCAAGCATTGCACAAATTTTGGTAAATCCATTGCATTCTACATGAACATCCCTACAAACACATCACATCCCTATATGACATTATAATGTACTTCCTCAGTCATCTGGATTTGCCAGATAGGATGCGAATTTGGAAATGACTTTTGGTCTAAACTGCTAGGGCGATTCCTATGTTTTTCTGGTTGATATAGGATCCACTGCATCATCTCTCCCAACAGAGACTACCCCATAGAAAACTAGAATTTGCAGAAGGTGGAGGGAAAGGCCATAGCTCAGTGGCAGAGCACGTGCTTTGCATGGAAAAGACAGCAGGTCCAATCCCTGATATCTCCAGATACAGCTGATATATCTCCAGATCTCATCAGTGTAGACCATAGGTCTCCAACTGGTGGGTTGAGACTAGGGATGTATGGATTGTGTAAACTCCATTCTATCTATGTTTCGCAGATTGTCAGGTGCTTTTTGTTCCATCATCCACCTATCCACAGAATCAGATTGTTCCCAAATTTGCACAAATTCACATTTGTGCATTTGTGAAAATGCACAGATTCCCACCAAATGTGTATTTTCATGCTTTAGTCTATGGGGGAAATGGACATTTTTGCCCAGGACTTTTTTGTTTGCATATTTTTCTATGACAAAAGTTGTGCAAAATTTGGGAAAGTTAGAAAAATGGTCCACAAGCCCACAGAATCCACTCAAAGCGGGGAAAGTTGGTCTGCTGTGGAATCTGCAGGTCGGATTCATGAAAATCTGAACTCATTTGGTTCCGTTTTCTCCAACATCTCTCGTTGAGACCCACTACTAGGTGGCAGCCTGATCAGGTGGGTTAAACCTCAGGTTGGCAGGCTAAATTTTGCCTACCTGGGGTCCCAATGCGGGCCTCCAAGGTTCCCCATCTGGCCATGCCCCCTTTCCCTGGCCCCACCCCTTGCCTCCAAATACTGATCATTTGATGGTTACCTTGGGTAGTATCCAATGTTAGTTCTATGTAGAATAGATCCATTGAAATGAATGGGACTTAAGTTTATTGTGACTAACTTGTCTTATTCATTTCAATGGTTCTACTCTACATAGGACTAACATTGGATACTACCTTTTGCAGATTTTGTTTCCCATTCTAAAAGGTTGAAATGTCTCTCATAAGGCTTAATTATGGCCATGGAGAAATTTATTTTATTGATCAACTTATTTAATAGTTTTATATACCCCTGACCATATTTAAAAGTATCTTTAAGCAGTTATCTTTAAGCTAAAATATGCTGGTATTTTGGCCCTGCCCCCATTTGCCTTCTGCCCCACCCACTGGAGCACAGACCGAAAGAGCTTGTCCAAAATTTGGCTCTCAGGCTGAAAGAGGTTCAACATCCCTGCTGCATGCACACAGTATTGAGCTAGATGGACCAAGGATGTGACTGACTTCCCAAGACCTTGACACACAGATGGCCCAGCCTGAATGCCCCCTCCTTTCCTCTACCATGAGAACCCAGGTTTGGGGGGAGGGGGAGGGGCATGACTTGAGGGATGCTAGGGTCTGTCTCAGAGTGAAGCAGGAAAAGTTAGGGGCAGGGCTCAGACTCTCTGCAAGGTTGGCCACTCATGGAAGCCAATGTCAGAGGGAGCCACCCTAAGGGAGGGGCTTCCCTGAGAAGCTACTGTGGCTGAGAAGTTCTTGCCCAGACTGCTGGCAACTTCTCTAACTTCCACTTCATCTCCTCTATTGATATTCGCAGATGTGTAGATTAGCTGTTTCTTTGCAGTCTGAGAGTTTCCTAAAATCTGCATTTGTAAAGGAGCTAGTTGTTAACTAATAAAGTAGTATAACCCAAAGGCTTGTGTCCTGGAGTGTGTTGATTGAGAAGGGGGAGGACAAAGGAACGTGACACTGAGAGTATAAGGCAGCTTCCTATGTTCCTACGGATCTTAAGAGGACTTCCACATGTGTTCAATGATTCAGATACTGGTTGATCAAAGATACATGAATTCTCATGCTGTGGTGATAATTAGCAACAACAAGTGATAAGCAATTATAGGAGTGAGTTGCTGATAAAAAGCAAAGCTCATCAGCTGTTTAGTGCTAAACAGCTGATCAGCAAGGGTCACAACCCACTCAAGTTGGTTAGAGTTGGGACACATGCATGTTTTCCATATCTAAATCTTTTTTAAAAAGCAAAAAAACACCAGGCATCAGTTCAAAACTACTAAATGACTGAAGGATATGAAAATGAGGTGCAGTCTTGTCATATATGATTCATCAGTCTGAACCTCTCATGTCAGTGAGCTGAGTGAAAAATGGAGAGCAGAAACTATTCAACATATTTTGCCCTTTTTCCTGTTCATTTATTGTCTCTTAACAGATTGCAAGAAGCATCAAATTTATTCAGTATTCAAAATGATTCATAATTTCTTTTGCAGTGCATAACTCTTAGCCCAAAAAGCATTTTAAAAACTGTGCATATGACAAAGGGGCCTGCAATCTGCAGATCACAGAAGTTGGGATAAAGAATTCCCAGAACTTAGGCAATTGTCAGTCATGCTTTTGAGCAACTCTTATTCTTCCATCCAGCCCCACGGCTTTTGAGTACTTGGCCCTTAAATGTCTGGGTCTGAATTCCTGAGTATTCAACTATGTTTGTGGTGCTACAGTAGGGTTGTCACCGCTTTTTTCTGACAGGCCCCTCATCTTCAAAGATATTTTGGCTTTTACACATATTCTGCCCTTTAAAAGCTACATGGCAAGCAGATATAACATGGCCACTTTCCATGCTGGGAATAGCTGTATCTACTGAGTTTGGCCAGTACTGATGGGTCAGCATTTCATCTCAGTTTGGTTTTGATAAGGACTTACCAAAATGAACAGGTTTCTTCTAGGGATGTTAGAGAAATCTGCCATGGATTCAAATGAGAATCTGAGTCCAAAGAATCTGGCCTCCGGAATCCACGGCGGATCAGCCCCACTTACCTCTGCTCCAGGAGGATTCCGCGCAGGATGGCACTTGGCTGCTTGTTCCACCGGAGCTGTTCTCCTCCGCACCAATCGTCTTTTTTTTTAAAAAAAAATGGTGATCGGTAGGATGTGCCCGTAGACTTATACGCAAAATAAAGCCATGAATCTTGCATATAGGCTTATACACAAGATTCATGGCTCTATTTTGCGTATGTCTATGGGCACATCCTGGCGATCACCATTTTAAAAAAAGGCGATTGGCGTGGAGAACGGCTCCGGCCATCAAGGTAAGCGGCCCTCAAGCCAGATGGCTCCGCGGAATCCTCGCAGAGCAGAGCCGCTCCGAAGGATTCCGGGGGGGGGGGAGGAACGGATCGCCTCACCCCCCGGGCAGATTCCCCACCAGAATGGACAGTGGGGAATCCGTACATCCCTAGTTTCTTCATATTCAGGACTGAAAAAACTTGAGATTGAAACAGTTCAAATGTGGGAGAACCCAAAACTGACAGATTCGTCCATCCAGGCCCAGGGCTTTGGAATGCTTCGCTCTTAAAAGTTTGGGTTGAATCCCTCTGCATTTGATATGTTAGTGCTTAATTACAGCTTCCACCTCTTTTTTTTCTGGCAGTCTCTTCATCTTTAACAGCTTTATGGCGGGCAGGTACAGATGGAATAGCAAGGGCAGGAGATCACACTAACAGAAAGTTTCACTGAAGCGTTAATGTGTTCTCAGAGTGTTAGAGATACTGTATAATAGCAGGGCTCACCAAGGGTGGAGAACTCATCCCCTCCCCTGGATATATGCAGAGAACACTGCCTACCAGCAAGGTGGAGCCAAGGATATTTTTGCTACTTTATCCAGGGCTTCTTCTTGTATAGAAAAAAACCCAGTTCATTCCTTGCATCTGTGTTTGTGTGTGCCTTTTGCAACCAAGTAGAGTTTGCTTTGACAAGCCCGTGCTGGTTGGGGCATACTAGGAGTTGCAGGGCTTTCTTCTCTCTAAACATGCATAGGATTGCGCCCGAAGTAAGTTACAGAGATGGCATCAGGAAGGCTAAAGCTCAGAAGGAGCTGAGGTTGGCAAGGGATGCAAAGAACAACAAAAGGGGCTTCTTCAGATATGTTCAAAGTAAAAGTAGGACCAAAGTATTGGTAGACCAGGTGCTCAGCAAAGGTGGCAAAATGCTGGCAGGTGACAAAGGAAAGGCTTTACTGCTCAACTCCTATTTTGGCCCAGTCTTTCCCAAAAGAGGATCTCTATCCTATCTGGCATATGCGACAAATAGGCTGAAGGAGTATAAGTGCAGCTTGACATTGATAGAGGGATGGTCAGTGGATACCTAAGCATCTTAAATGAGTCACCCAGGTCCAGATGAATTGCATCCTAGGGTGTTAAAGGAGCTAGCAGATGGACCCCCAGGACCTCTGTGTATTATCTTTGAGAAATCCTGGAGAACAGGTGAAGTTCCAGAGGACTGGAGGATGGCAAACGTTTCTATTTTCAAAAAGGGCAAAAACAAAGATCTGGGGAATTATCAATACCTGGAAAGATATTACAGCAGATTATATAAAGCACTCAATCAGTAGGCACCTTAACACTAACGCAGTGATCACTGGAAGCCAGCATGAATTTGTCAAGAACAAGTCCTGCCAGACTAATCTTATTTCATTTCTCGATTGGGTAACTTCCTTAGTAAATTGTGGAAATGCTGTAGATATAATATATCTTGATTTCAGCAAGGCATTTGACAAAGTGTCCCATGATATTCTGATTAGCAAGCTAGTTAACTGGGCTGGATGGCAGTACTAGTAGGTGAATCCACAACAGGCTGGAGAAGCAAAGAGTGCTTGTCGACTATTCACCATCAAACTGGAGGGAGGTATCAAGTGGGGGGGCTGTAGGGTTCGATCCTGGGCCCTGTACTCTTCAGCATTTTTATTCATAATTTGGAGGAAGAGGAGGGGGGATGCTTATCAGATTTGCAGATGACAAAAAAAATGGGTGGGATAGCTAATACCTTAGAAGACAGAAACAAACGTCAAAATGATCTTGATAGGTTGGAAAACTGGCCAGAAAATAACAAAACGAAATTTAACAGAGACAAGTGCAAAGTTCTTCATTTAGGAAAAAGAAATCAAATGCACAGGTATGCCATGGGGGATGCCTGGCTTGACAGTAATATGCATTAAAAGGATCTTGGAGTTGTAGTCGATCGCAAGCTGAATATGAGTCAGCAGTGTGATGTGGCTGCAAAAAGGACAAATGCAATTGTAGGCTGCATCAATAGAAGTCTAGTGTCTAAATCACTGGAAGTAATAGTTCCACTCTACTCTGGCCTGATTAGACCTCGCATCGAATAATGAGTCCAGTTCTGAACACAACACTTTAAGAAGGATTCAGATAAATTGGACCAAGTTCAGAGAAGGGCAACAAAGATGACCAGGGACTAGAAACTAAGTCCTATAAGGAAAGATTGAAGGAACTGGGTATGTTTACCCTTGTGAAGAGGAAACTGAGTGGAGGAAATGATAGACGGTTGTCACACAGAGAGCTGCAACCTCTATCATCCAAGGCTGTACAATGAAAAATAACAGGCTCAGGTTACAGGAAGGCAGATTTCAGCTGGATATCAGGAAAAGGTTCCCAATGGTCAAAGCAGTCAGACAAAGAAATCAACTGTTTAGGGAGGCTCTCCATCACTGGAGGTATTCAAGCAGAGACTGGTCAACCATCTGTCAGGGATGCTTTAAACGGGATTCCTGCACTGAGCAGGTGATTGGACTCGATGGCCTAAATATTGAATTATCCTTATTGCTAAAAGCAATAAGCCATCACAATTTGATATATTTTAAATAAAATACAAATAGGACAATAAGCTAAAATGGAATACCATAAAAATTGTAAGATAAAACACAGTAAAAATGGTAAACAGCTACAAGAGTAAAAACAGTATAAAAATGCAAGATCACATTGACATGGCTCAAAAGCTTCCCAATGGGATACTAGGCTGACACATACAAAGGAGAAATACATTTATATAGGCCTCACACTGGGATGCAGTTATGGGTGGTTTTGGTGCCTAGCTCTTAACTTACTTGCAGCCAGGGCAAATTTTGCAACCAGAGCAGTAATATATACATTATGGTTTGGCAATTTTGATGGCCTAAATGGTCCCTTTC
Source organism: Heloderma suspectum (assembly GCF_057233095.1). Classification (NCBI taxonomy): domain Eukaryota; kingdom Metazoa; phylum Chordata; class Lepidosauria; order Squamata; family Helodermatidae; genus Heloderma; species Heloderma suspectum. The sequence continues at coordinate 31,582,804 of NC_139464.1, forward strand.
AGCTCTATGCTTCTACTCAGAATAGCGGGTTCCACTAGGGAATGCACCAATCAGAAGCGGATTCCTTCTCTCATTGGCACAATCAGGTGTCAGTCTCTTCCTCCATCCTAGGAAATCTGGCTGGCTTCTTTGTGCACACACTGTCAGGAGCGCCCTTGCTGCCTTCTGAAATCCTCAAGTAGCCAGAATCAACACACAGATGATAGGGCTCTTTTCCAAGGCTTTATTTCCATTCAGCCTAATGATGCTTACAGATGCTAATTGCATGAGCCTAATGAGGGAAACTTAAGAGACCTGCCTACTAGAGGTTTCTAGCCTTAGTGAATCAGTTGATCTCTGTCTGGAGGGTAAAGGCGGGAAACCCTCTGAACTTAAGGGCTAGGAGGCGAAAGTCCACCCCTTTCCCGTGGGGCATCGGGGTGCAGCTGTTGACATCACGCCAAGCGGGCTGAGCGCCTCCTCTCGGTGCCCTCCATCTCCCGCTTGTCCCAGCGCCTAGCGTCCTGAAGCTCCAGTTGTCCCTCCCCCTGCCTGCCAGGGTCGCTACCACTCTCAGGAATGTGATCAAGGAGAGGCTCTCCCTCAGGCAGTGCCTCTGAACAGCACGTGGGTTCCTCTCCCATGGTTTCTATCGCTTCCTCAGAATCAGAACTGATTTGGGGCTCTATGGGCTCCAATCCAACCCTGACACACACAAAGGACTGGATCCAGATTTACTCATACTTCGCGTAGACCCACTGAACTCAATGGGACATTTGTCATGACTCATTTCCTATGGAATTCCAATGTGTCTACTCTAAGAATGACTATATCTGGATCCAACCCATAATGCACACCTGCCCATAAGAGTCCTAAAATCCATTCACCTGTATTGGGTCAGCTCACATTATACTTTAAGCCAGGAGTAGGCTGAAGGTAGATTAGGATCTGCTAGAAGATCTTGAGAACATTTGCAGAAGATTGGCAAGGGTTTATGACTCCCAGTTGTTTGACGACAGCAACCACAAAATGATCCTTTCCCACCTAAATTACGTGGGTGAGATGAAAAGAGCTGGTGGGGGGAGGGGTTTGACCAGGAGTGGACTTACGTGTGAAAGGACTGTGAGCTCAGCTCAGTTCTGGTGCTGAGCACAAACTCCTAGCCTCACAGCGTGCTCGGAGCCACCCTGTTATTTCATCCTAAGTGTATGTCTTTTGCTCCTGGCTCTCACTGGCTGATCTTGGGGTTCTAGTAAAAAAACAAAGTCAGTTCAACCAGCCTGAATTCTTCCCATCCTTGCTTTAAGCATCTCAACAAGCATTACTGCATGCTTGTCTTAATCCTCCAGGGAACCAGACTCTACATCTGCCCAAGGCAATGCATTGCTAAACGACTCTGATAAACAGAATGTTTTCCCACTGTTCTCCTTAAATAGAGCTAGGCCACAAACCCATAGTTCTGTGCACAGCTCCCCACCCCCCACCCCACGCAACAAGGTGAGCCATCAGACATGCAGTTTGGAACATCTTCCAAGCACAGGTCACAGATTCCTAGGCTGCCCATTAGCAATTCCTAACAGGAAAGGTTATTAAGAACATAAGAACATAAGAAGAGACCTACTGGATCAGACCAAGGGTCCATCTAGTCCAGCATTCTGTTCACACAGTGGCCAACCAGTTGTCGACCAGGAACCCATAAGCAGGGCATGAGCACAACAGCAACCTCCCACCCATGTTCCCCAGCAACTGATGCACCCAGGCTCACTGCCTCTGGTACTGAAGGTAGCACATAGCCATCAAGACTAGGCTGGGAGGGACTTTTGGCTTGTTCTATACTTGTCCCCCTGGCATACTTTCTCTCTCAAAGGTTCCCTATAGCTTCACTTTATGTTTTGTTTTGTGGTCCTGCCCCTTTTGCCTTTGACCCTGCCCACCATGAGAACGTGCCCTAAAAGCTTCTCAAAAATGGAATTTGGCTCTTGGGCAGATAGATCAGGCACCCCCTGATCCCCCACATGTGAAATCAAACTATCTTTTGAACAGGATGCGCCATCATGGTTTACAGCAGCCTTCCCGAACCTGGTGCCCTCCAGATGTGTTGGACTACAACTCCCATCACCCAACACATATGTAGGCCCACACACCTGGAGGGCAGCAGGTTGAGGAAGGCTGGTTTACAGAATGAGAGCAAAAATGCCCACCTGGCAGTATTTGACTGCATACATTTTGAGACGTTTTTTTTAAAAAAACACATACAATAAGGGCTGAAGGAAAGTAACCCAGCTGCTTTAAATGGGAAAGAGAAAGTTGCCAGGGTTTAAACTAAAATCCAGCACAGTGTGAGCAGAACAAAAAATAGGGCAGGGGACATCACTTTGGATATTCTTTATTTTATTTGGAAGAGAGAGGGAAAAGAGCACTTCTAAAAATGCCAAGCTTTAGCATGGTGTTCACCCCCAAACCAAAGCAAAAAAAGGAGAAAAGCCTAGAGATGAAAGGAAGCAAAGTGACAGGCACAAATTGCCCATTCCAGGAACATGTCAGAATTGCTCAGCGAACGAAAGACACACAAGGCAAAAGCCAAGGCTTGCAATGCTTTAAAAAAAAAAAAACTAAAAAAAAAAAATCAGATTGAACTGCGATCGCTGGAAGAGCTACCAATGAAAACAGCCAACGTTGGGGGTGGCTGTTAAGATCTCTGTTGGCCGCATAGTCCTTGTATATTTAAACCTAGGCGTTAAGCCAGCTGGGTCTGAGAAGGACGTGGATTCCACTATGAAAGAAAGAGCAGGCTGAAGACAATGGAAAGTGTGCACAAGGGGAACTGAAGACCCGCCAGACACCTTACCCATATTCTCCAGTCGTCCCTTCTGGAGGAGGAGAGACCATAGCTCACTCAGTGGGAGCACACGTGCTTTGACTGCAGAAATCCCCAAGTTCAGTCTCTGGTGTCTCCAGCTAAGAATATCAGGGAGGAACAGATAGGAAAGACCTCTGTCTGAGCCCCTGGAGAGAACTACTCCTCGTCTGAAGAGAAGGAGGGGCAGAAGTAGGGATGTCGTAGAATTTCTCCACGAATCTCCGGGAGGCCGAATGCCAACGCAAAATTGCGTTGTGAACCAAGTCACCAAAATTGGTGGTGAAATTCTCCGCCACCCCCCCGCCACCCCCCGAGATGGGACTTACCTCCTTCGAATGTCCCTCTTGGCGGCGGGTCCCGGAGGCGTTTTGGTGGCATTTTGGCGGGGGCGGGGGCGGCGGCTGGTCTTCCGACCAGCCGCCGCCGCCTCCATTACAAAGTAAAGTAAAAAAAAAAAAAAAAACACATGATAGGCTACGTAACGATTTACGTAGCCTATCACGGCTAGATTTTCAAAGTCAGCCATGATAGGCTACGTAAATCTTTACGTAGCATATCACGGGTGACTTTGGAAAAAAAAACGCGTACGCAAATGGCGGCACCCATGGGCGCCGCCATTTGCGTTCCTTGTTTGGGCAGGGGTAGTCTACGTAAAGATTTACGTAGACTATGGCGAAAATAAGGGCAACACAACATAGTCTACGTAAATCTTTACGTAGACTACCCCTGCCCAAACAAGGAACGCAAATGGCGGCGCCCATGGGTGCCGCCATTTGTGTACGCACTTTTTTTTTTTTTAAAGTCACCCGTGATAGGCTACGTAAAGATTTACGTAGCCTATCACGGCTGACTTTGAAAATCTAGCCGTGATAGGCTACATAAATGGTTACGTAGCCTATCACGTGTTTATTTATTTATTTACTTTTTTATTTCGCGGCCGAGGAGACGGGGCGCTCCCCCCCGGCCTGAATTTCGGCGGCGAGGGATGGGGCACCTCCCCCCTGGCCTGAATTTCGGCCGGGAGGGGTGGGGAGCCTCCCCCCCGCCAAGAACTTCGGGGAGAGAACCAAAGCGCCTCCCCCCCACCGTGAAGCAAGCTGCGGGACCAGGTAAGGGACTTTCGTCCATCCTTAAGCAGAAGGTAGATGGGTATTTACTGGTAGATCTCTGGGCAGTTTGCAGTCAGTAGTGACACTAGGGCCATACCACCGGGCACAGGTCCAGGACTCCACAATCCAGAGGGCCCCAAACATGATCCCCGCAACACCTTTGCTTTAATGGAAGAGATCCTCTAGGCCCCGTGTGAGCCCAGGAGCACTCTGGGGAAATCAAGATGCTGGGCACAACTGCAGCTTCGCCCTACAGCATACCCAAATGCTTCTGCGAGATTTTGGTTTTTTAAAAAAGGAGGCACCACCAGCTCTACTGTCGCCTGGAAAGTTGGGGAGAATGAGAGAACAGCAACCCGGAGGGGAAGAGCAAGGTTGACAGACCATGAGATTTCTAGTTAAAAAAAAAAAAAACCTAAGTAGATCCCCTAAGCCCATAATCGGCCCGCTTTTTCAAAAAAATAAAAATGCAAGAACTTGACCAAATTTGCAAGGCTCTGCATGAATGGATTAAAAATTGGAATATAGGATAAAGTGAAACTGACAGGTTAATCTATCCAGGCACAGAGAGTGCTTAGCTCTTAAAAGCCTGGGTTTGAATCCCTCTTTATAAAACCTGCTTGCGGTGCTGAATTAGGGTCCCCTTCTCTTTTTATCTGGCAGGCTCCTCACCTTCAACAACTACGGGGTTCATCACACAGAACTTTTCTTCTGCTATTGAGATGGCTCTGTCAGGGAAGCTTGTGGGCTCTTTAGATGATGTTGTTACCCTCCAGGGTGTCTTCTGCAATTTCCCCCAGCCTACCACGTGTTTTCCCCAAATGCAATAAATGTGGTATTTTTTCCAGCCCACGGAACAGGAGCAGAATGACCTTCCAGTGACATTCTCCAACAGCAGAAGAAACCACTCTGTCCACCTGCGGTGGGCATTTGTTTTCAGTTGCTGGGGATGGGAGTGGGGCATGCTGGAGCAGATTTGACAGGCACAAGGGCAAGAATCCCCCACCATTTGCAACTCCTGCCTCCGCTCAAGTCTTGCTGAAGAAGGAATTTCCTTGATTCCCATTTGTTTGCCATGTAAATGCTTGAGCACATTTCTCAGTTGGAGGGAGAAGAGGGTAAAATGCCTCCCTGCAATGGAGACACATCTGATCCCCACCCCACCAAGCTCAGGAGCAAAGTCCTCTGTTGATTCAGAGCACCTCATTATGTTCAACGGGGCTTACTCCCAAGTAAGTGTGCCAAGGGTTACAGACTTACAGGGCAATCTTATGTCTACTCAGAAGTAAGTCCCATTGAGTTCAATGGGGTTTAATCCTACATAAGTGTGCCGAGGGCTACAGACTTATGGCACAATCTTACATTTTATGTCTACTCAGAAGCAAGTCAGAGGTTTCTGGGGGGCTGCGAGAAAACAGTACAGCAGAAGTTAAGCTACGGAAACAAGAAGCCCACCACACCCCACTCCTTTGCACACATGCCAGGGAGGGAGGGAGGCACTCCCTTCAGTGTAAAGAGCCCTTCCTAATCCCACAAAGAAACCAAAAGCAGGAAGCTCTGGAAAGGATGTGGATTTTTGCATGGGGTTTGCTTAACATAGAAACACTCTACGTGGAAGGCAGGTATAACACGGCCTTCTCCACGCTGGGAATGGCTATACCGATTGACTGCGACCGGTACAGAGGGGTGGGAATTTCACTTTGGTTTGTTTTTTTGATAATAACTAACCAAAATTCTTAAAATTCCTCATAAACAGGATGGAAAGAACTTGAGATTTTAAAATTCTGAATGGGAGAGAAAACAAAACTTAACAGATGTTTCCATCCCTAAAGCCAGGCCATTGAACCAACCTGGGGGAGGGGGGGTGATCCGAATTTTGTGACAGTCAAGTCAATACTTGTGAGCCCCTGAATACATGGGAAATGGACACCCACATGTACTAGAATTGCCATTCCTTTAATTTCAGCTCCTTCTCAGCATCTCAGAGATAGGGAGGGACAGATGCATCATGGATGTCAATTCATGCATGCACACACACTAGTCAAGAACACTGTGGCGCCATGTAGTGCATAATCCACTCTTCCAGCTTTTGCAGCTGGTGAGATTCATTATGAACTGTTATTTATGATGATTTAACATAGGACTATTCTGTTTCTCTAGTACACCTTTGACCAAAAGTCCAAGATGGCCTCAGCAATGTGTAATGAGGTACACGATCAGGCAATGATTCTTGGTGTTACAGAGTGCACACGCATCTCCCTATTTTTTTATAACAAACAAGATTGTAAGTTTACAAGTGCAAATATGTTATCAAATGTAGTATTGTATTATTGATTTTGTAGTATAATACTTAATCTAAAAGAAGTTATATTTTAATCCTAAAATAAAACTTATATTTCCTATCTTCATCTGAAAAACATTGGAGGGTGTGTTTTCCATCTGGGTTGGGGTTTTAAATGCAGCCTGTACCTTTCTAGTCTAATTTGTCTGGCATTATATACTAGAACAAGAGAAGTACACAGAAGTTAACAGAGGGAAGATGAATCACCAAGATTCTGTTAAGGGAAGTTCAGGACAACCTTTAATGGAGTGAAGCTTACTTTGGAGGAGAGGACTGACTTGTAATTACCTTCACAGTACTTACAAACATACAGGTTCCGCCAGCACTGTAGAGAGTGCAAAAGCAAGCCTGCTGAATGGCAGTGTGCAAGACTCAAAACAATACCAGCACCCTGGAGTACGAGGACATAGAATCATAGGGTTGGAAGGGGCCTACAAGGCCACTGAGTCCAACCCCCTGCTCAATGCAGGGAGGAAGCCTGATTCCCAGGCAGTCTCCCATTCAAGTACTAACCAGGGCTGATCCTGCTTAGCAGCTGAGATCAGACCAGATCAGGCACATCAGCCCTTTGCTCGTCTGTTTCTCTCCTTCAGGTAACTCCCACTAACCGATCTGAAACAGGTTTACTAATGAGTTAATTTCACTGAGTTCAGTGGAGCGTACTCTGTATAAATAGTTCAGGACTACAGCCTTACAGTGCACTCCTATGTATGTCTACTACCTGAGTAAGTCCTATTAGGTCCCATAGGATTTCCTCCCAGGCAAGTGTGCATAGAACTGCAGCCTTAGCCACTGCCAGAGTCCTTGTCCTATTTCTACCCCCAGGTGTTGAGGCTGGCCTAGGGTCTCACGAGTCAGTAGCTGAAGGTACAACAGAGGCCAGGCCAAGCCAGAGTCCACAAACAGACCTGGTCAGATCCAAAGTAGCAAATAGCAAAGCCGGGCTGTATAGACAAAAGGGGTTATGCAGAGACAGCAGTCAGATCCAGGCCAAAGTCATTTACAATGGGGGGTCCAAGCAGGTCTGTAGCCAGGGGTGGGCTAGGGGGGCCTGCCCCCCCAAAAATTACCTATGCCCCCCATTTTTTTTTTACAAATAATCAAAAAACAGTTTACAATTTTCTTTAAAAGGCGTGCAAACCAGATGAATTGCCCCCTCCTACTTCTTTGGCGGCCCCCACCCACCAAACATTTAGGCTGGCTATGGGCCTGGGTCCAAGCAGAAAGCAAGGTCCGCAACTAACAGGCTGGCACCAGAGTCAAACGCAGACATTGTTTCCAGCAACTTCTGTAAGCTTCTACTGGGCTTTTTATCTTGGAGCTACCAGAGCCCCACTGAAGCCCCAGCTGTAGTTGTTCACTTTGACTGCAGAGAGTTGTCCTCCACCTGAGGAGGGGCCTCTACTTGTGGGGAGCTCGTTTCCTCCTGAGCAGACCTCTGCTGCAGCCAGGCACTCCATCGAGGTTCTCTGAGTTGGGCCTGCCTCCTCAGGCACTGTCGCTCCCTGGGACTTTGGGCCGCTCAGCCTCCTGCTGCGCCAAAGCAGATTCCCCTCTGCCAGAGGGTCTGGGACCTCAGTGGGCTCCTCCACAGGCACAGGCCCCTCTCACAGCATGGGCTCCATCAGGGCCTGCGCATCGTGTTCTGTTGGGGCCTTAACTCTTTCTCCTCAGAGGAGTCTTCTGATGGCAGCCTGACAGCCCTCACCCTATCCGCTCGACATGACCCAAGGCGACTCAAATGCTTGGAACAAAAAGTTGTGTTTGTCTGAAAATTACCCATGATCCCCCATCAAGATTCAGCCAAACATCCCCAGCACTGTGCCCTCCAGATACTCTTGAATACAACTCCCATCAACCCCAGCCAGCCTAGTCAGGGGTGGTGGGAGTTGTAGTCCAAAACATCTAGAGGGCATCAGGTTTGGAGAGGCTGTACCGGGTTTTACCAAACCCTACATTGAACATAGTTTGATCATTGAACATGTTGCACTCATGTCCAGCTTGTGGCTTTCCTGTGGGCAGCTGGTTGGCCGGTCTATGAACAGAATGCTGGACTAGATGGACCCTTGGTCTGATCCAGCAGGGCTCTTCTTATGTTCTTAGATACTGCTGCAGAATACAGCCGGCACTGTTTCTGTGTAGGAGAACAGAGTTTGTAATGCTGAAATGAAGTTGCTGTCAAAAATTATCTTCCATTCTTCCCTACCGGTTTTGATATTGAATATTTTTCCGTGTGTGAGATGCAGTTATCTTTGTTTTCACTATTGGATAGTTGGTATATAAAGCTATTTGAATTTGTCAGTATTTAATAGCTGTCATGCACTGGCATCTATCACAGCAATGGTATTTGATAGCATTTGATAATGACATGCATGGTATATAGAATCTGACAACATTTAGGAGCTGAAATGCAACAGGATTTAGTATTTCACAGTAGCTGATGCACCACAGTACTTAAATGGCAGCGTCCAAGATTTCATATTTGATGCCTGCCAAAACGATCAATGAATGCCAACATGTCTACAGAACTTTAATTTCAAATACTGAGATAGTGTTTCAAATTCAACATGTAAATTCAAAATCTGAGTGAGGGAATTGGAGAATGGGCTGAATTTCAAATATTGGTAAAGGAGTATCCATTTCACTTACTCTCACAGCCTGTTCAGGCTCTGTGTTCTGGTCTGATGCCCTCTAAGATGTGAAGGCTTGGGGCAGGGCAGAACTGGAGATTACCAGAAAAAAATCAGAAAACAGGTGTATGTGTGTCCCACCAAAAATTTGCCACAAAAAATCCCTGGAAAAAACCAGGGAAATGTGTGTTTTTCTAACGGGGGGGCTGTTTTCTGGGATTTTTCCAAGCCTTCACATCTCTATGCTTTGCAAACTACTTCCTGTGACTTCCTCACTTCCATTAGAATGGGAAAAGCATATGAAGAGCCATGCTGGACCTACATGGCCATCCCAACTAGATGGTCAGCCAGATGCCTCTAGAAAGCCTGCAAGCAGAGAATGAAGGCCATGGCCTTTCCCCTGTGCTTGTCCCTGCCATGTGGTATTCAGAGGTATGCCGCCTTTGAACTTGGATGTTCGATTTAGCAATCCTGGCTGTTGACAGACCCATCCTCCATGACTCACCACTTTTTAAAAGTCATCTAAACTAGTGGCCACATCCGCTGCCAGTGAGTTCCATACGTTGTGTCAAATAATATTTCCTTTTATCTATTCTGAAATTACTGCAGATCAGTTTCACTGGTATACGTTAGATATTTGTTAGACGATCAACAACTGCTCAGGTGAATAGCACCCCCCAGCTCTGGTGATTTCTTAATTTTTAATTTGTCAATAAACAATTAAAAAACCCTTCATCCTTTATCACCTCCGTTTGCATTAATTTCCCCAACTAATGGTTCAAATGCAGGCCTCTCCCCACTGTCTTCTATACAAAAGACCAACATGAAAGACTCATTTAAGTTCTTTGCAATCTGTCTCACTGTCCTCCTCCAGTATTCCTTGGACACCGTGGTTATCAAGAGCTTTTGCCACTTTGCTAGCTAGTTTCCAACTCGGAAAACCTTCATAAAAATGTGAATTGAATGTTTTCATGTCTTTAGCACAATGGGGGTGAGGGGGACTTTTTTCAGCCTTTTTATTTCCGCTTAACCCTCTGGGGGACACATGACAGAGGTGAGAACGGCCAAAGCCAAAAGTGAGCATGGCCAAAGCAACTACACCCCCCCCACACACACACACACCATTTTCCCCCTTCTCTGTCCCAGGGCTAGCTCCAGGTTTTGGGAGCCCTTGGGAAAGGCACCCTAAATGGGCCCCTCCCCCCATGAGTCTCCTTTCTCACCGCCATTGTCCCCAGCTGCTTCCCATCCTCTCTCTCATCATTGCTACAGTGAAGGGAGAAAGGCGGTCACCCAAACTCCCTGCAGAGCAGGCAGGGACAAACTATTACTTGGTAGACTGCCACCACCCCTTTATGTCCACCTCAGCCTGAGCCAGGAGACCCTCAGACCTTTCAGGACAGGGGCAGAAATACGGGTCTCAGCCTCCAAGCCTGAAACGTTACCCAGTAGCAATTAACCCAAGCAGAAGGCGCTAAATTTAGTACTGAGGTTTATCTGGAGGAAAGTGCACACACACACACAACTCTAGAGGTGGAGATGAAGTTTATTTACACAGGGGAAAGGGGTATAAAAAAAAGTATAAAAAAGATATAAAACAGTATCTTTGAAACAGTACTCCCAGCAAAAATAACAAAACAATACCTAAGCCTATCCTACGTGTTACCTAAGGTCTCCCAATAGGGAAGGGCCCAATCCAGAATCCAAGAACTCACAAGCACAAAAGCAAGTTAGCACAGGTAGGTGGACCCCACAGGAGAGGTCCCAGCTTCCCCTTTTTACCCTCAGGCTCTTGAAGATCTACAATAGCCAATCACAGGCCGACTCCAGCAGTATTCCCAAAACCCAGTAAAGGAGAGTGGGAAGTTCCCACAGGAATGTGGCTGAGGTCATTCAGTGCAATTAACCGAGTCTTACTCTAGCCTGGAAGGCCGGGGCTGCCTCACAATAACAGACCCACAGGAGGGTGAATCAATATGTGCTGCTTGAGCTTTTCCAAATGGAGAGGTCTCACAGTCAGAGTACAGAAAGAAAATGGAGTTCTCGACACCTTCCACTTGCTTGTTGGACAGGCAGGGAGCCAGGGAGCAAATAGGCAGCGGCATCTGCCACTCCTCCTTCTCACTGCCACCATTGTCTGGGGCTGAGGCAGGCAAGCAAGCAGGTTGCAATGGTGGTGCAACTCCAGGGGGCTGTCAGTGGGACCCTGCTGAGGTGTGAACCCTTGGCAGGTGCCCAACCATGCCTACCTTTGATGCCAGGCCTGCTCTGTTCCCCTACTCTCTCTCTCTCCCTTCTCTCTCTCCCCACTTCTCTCTCGCTGTTTCTACTTCCCCTTCTCTCCTGCCAGGCTTATACGGTCATCATGTCCCCTCTGCACATTTGTCATGTCTCCCTCAGACTCCTCCGAGGACGAAGGGGAATGGCAGCCTCCAGACCCAGGGGAAGGGGCCAGCACAGAAGGAGCCTGAGCCCCCTCACCTCCTGTGAATGTTCCTTGTCCAGCTGCCACCTGCCCAGAGGATTCAGGAGATGAAATGCTACGGACCCCCACAGAGCGAAGGCGGCAGCATGTAAGGGAACAACATAGGTGAGCCTCTGTCTGTTTAAGATACAGAGACAGGAGGATGGATTGGATGCAGCGGCTTCAGGGTGTGGCTGTTAAAAGCCGGAAGCAGGCTAAGGCAAGGCTGCTGGACGACAACGGTGTATCTCATGCCCGGCCTCAGCCTTGATCTGACCCACTGCCTTGCTTGTGTTCCCTTGTGTGTTTTGGACCTTGGACTGGACAATGGCACATTGCTTTGGAATCAACTGCCCTGGTCAAAATTCCTTGCTTCAGCCGTCTTTCTCCTTTTGCAACTTTGGACAGGTTTATGGCCCTGGTACCAGCCAATGATTTATCTAGGGGTGTACGAAACACTTACCTTCTTCTGCTGCGGCCATCCACGGGGGGGGGGGGAGGCGCTCCGTGTCCTCCCCCCCGGAATCCTCCCCAGCCGGCTATTTGCTTCCCTGCGTTAGCCATGATAGGCTACATATATATTTACATAGCCTATCGTGGGAAAAGACAGGGATGCAAATGGCGTCCCTGTGTTAGCTGTGATAGGCTATGTAGATACCTACCGCCAGGTAGGCTCCATCCCAGGGGGATTCCGTGGGGTGACAGGGGGATTGCCCCGTTCCACCACGGACTCCGGAGGGCTGGATTCTAAAGAATCCAGCCCCACTGGAGTCTGTGGCAGAATTCTCCAACATCCCTAGATTTATCGCTGTCAGCTGACAGGAGCTGACAACATGCTTCAATCCCTTCTCTGTTCTCCCCACCTTCTCTTCCTCTCTGTGCACAGTGATGAAAGAGACTGGGGGTGTGTTTCCACACTCTCAGTTCACTGTGTTTGCAACTTTGTTGCGATGTTTCCCCAATCGCATCTTCTCCTTTTCCAGTTTCCACAGTGCTTAAAATCTCAGCTTATCATCGCTGCAGCCTGGGGCTCTGTGCTGTCTCCACTGTGCTCTAATTGAATTATTTTCTTGATGGCTGGGTGGAGTCTGAGTTGGGTCTGATTACCTCATCAGTGTTCCCACCTCCTTGACCATGTTTCCAGGGCAACAGAAGAAGCTAATGGAGGAGTATCGGGTTTTTAAAAAGGAATCAGATTTGCTGTGAAGAGAGGCTTCCCCCCTCTCCCCCCCCCTTTCTCCTTTCCCCTGAAAGTCCAGATGCGCCTGCATTTCAGGAGCAGGCCTCACTGAGCACAATGGGAGTTACTTCTAAGTAGAAACACACATGCTTGTGCTGGAAAAGGGGGGAGGGAGAACACAAAGAGGGAAACTAGCCCCCATTTTAACCCAGAGGACCTCATTCAGCACAATGGGAGTTACTTCCGAGTAGACACACATGCTTCTGCTGGGAAGGGGGGAGGGAGAACACAAAGAGGGAAACTAGCCCCTATTTTAGCCCAGAGCACCTCATTGACCACAATGGGAGTTACTTCTGACAAAACAGTAATGGGTTTGTTGTGGGAAAGAGACTGAAACCAGCCCCCATTTTAATGCAGAGAATCTCTGTTTGGAAGCTGTGAATGAGTTATGTCCTAAGGCAATGGATCAAAGCCGTGAGATCACGCTTAATCGCATTTAAGGAACTGGGCTTTGATATGTGCCCTGTCAATTGAGGGGCTTCTCTGTTATTTCTGTGGTCATTGAGAGGGCAAGACTCATTCAGCACAATGGGAGAACCCCCCCCCCACTCCCTGACTGGGGTCATGGGCTGTGTTCTAGTGCTTATTTTCCATAATGTTTTAAAAGTTGGTCCCTCGGCATCCTGCTCCAGAATGGCGATGAAACTTCTGGAAAACAGGGTTGGGTCACTGAGGTCAGAGCGACACACCCACAAAGGCTGGGCTACACGCCCCATGGGCAGGGCTATGATACCGGACCCAGTGCAATTGTGGAAGCAGGTCAGTAATGGAGCTGTGGTAAGCTGGAAAAGTCAGACTATAAGCAGTCTCAGAAGAAGTGGTTGTTCAGCAATAAAATGAGGGGCTGGTGCTGAATGGCCATGACATCATGGAAACACAGAGACCTCACTGCTCTGCCAGGTTGGAGTAAATCGCTGGTGGAAACACAGCTTGGGAGATGGAGAAGCAGAGTAGGTCTCGTCTCATTGCCAGATTGCTGCAGAACAGAAACATGTGGGGTGGCTGGGAGAGGTGCCCTGGTAGGAGAGGTAGTGGGCTGGATGAAAAGGCTTAGAGGGATGAATCCACCCTGCAGGCTGGAGGTTCCCCTTCACCGCTTTAGCAAATTGCTCCTCAAATTCCTTCTTTGCATACATTATGACCAACCTACATTTATTGTCTGAAATGTGTTCCTTTTTTTAATCATCCTCATTTAAACAAGACTTCTCTCTCTCTCTCTCTCTCTCTCTCTCTCTCTCTCTCTCCCCCTTCTTTTTAAATAAAGCCTCCTTGCCTTTTATGGCTTCCTTGACCTCATTATTTAACCATGGTGGCATCATTTTGGACATGTTTGTACCCTTTCTAATTGTAGTTAGGGCCAGTGCACATGAAACAGCTGCTACGTAAGGGACCACTGTAAAGTCCTTCCCTGCAGCAGGAGCAGCCTCCCTACATCATGTTCACTTTGCAGATCAGACCATTTATTTATTTATTTACAATATTTATATACTGCTCCACATCAGAAGATTTCAGAGTGGTAAACAACACGATAAAAGAATAAAACAACAGGTTAAAATAACAAAGGTTAAAATAGTTAAAACATTTTTTAAAAAAAGACAAACCCCAACAATGTGGAATTTAACAAACCATGGCTGGTCATGCAAGGAAGGCCTCTTGGAATAACAACGTCTTCAGCAACACCAGAAGGAACACAATGTTGGAGCCTGCCTGACCTCTAAAGGCAGGGAATTCCACAGGAAGGGGGCCACCACACTGAAGGCTCTTTTCCTGGTGGACTCCGACTGGGCCATGGGTCCATGTGGAGCCACTAGGAACATGCCCTCTGATGACCTCAGTGACCAGGCAGGTTGGTAAGGAAGGAGGCGCGCTCTCAGGTATCCTGGTCCCAAGTTGTTTAGGGCTTTGTACAGTAAGCCACAGTGGCTTTGTGGTTAAGAAGCTGAACTGCAGACCGGAAGGTCGGCAGGACAGCAGTTCGAGACCCGAGTGCTGCGTGACGGAGTGAGCTCCCGTCTTCAGTCCCAGCTCCTGCCAACCTAGCAGTTCGAAAGCAAGAAATTGCAAGTAGATAAATAGGTACCGCTTCGGTGGGAAAGGTAACAGTGTGCCGTGCACCTCAGTGTTGAGTCATGCCAGCCACATGACCACGGAAGCAACTTCGGACAGCACTGGCTCTTCGGCTTAGAAATGGAGATGAGCACCACCCCCTAGAGTCGGACATGACTGGCTGGGGACACCTTTACCTCTTTTACAGTAGTACTAATACCTTAAACCTGGCCTGGTAGCGACTAGGCAGCCAGCTCAGTTCCCTCAGCAGAGGAGTTATACGCTGAAAAGGGGCAGCTCCCGACAACAGCCGAGCTGCTGCATTTTGCACTAGCTCCAGCTTCCGGACCAGCCTTAAGGGCAGCCCCACATAGAGTGCATTACAATAATCCAGTCTTGAGGTTACTAATGCCTGTACCACCGTGGTCAAGCTATCCCTGTCCAGGAGAGGATGTAGCTGGCAAACTAGCCGAAGCTGGTAAAAGGCACTCCAAGCTGCTGCGACCACTTGGGCCTCCAGCGACAATGATGGATCTAGGAGTACCCCCAGACTACGGACCTGATCTTTCAGAGGGAGTGCAACCCCATCCAGAACAGGCAATGAGCCTATCTCCTGCACCCGGGAACTACTCACCCACAGGGCTTCAGTCTTGCCAGGATTCAGCTTCAGTTTATTGGCCCTCATCCAGCCCATTACTGAGTCTAGGCACTAATTCAGGACTTGCACAGCCTCTCCTGATTCAGATGTCACAGGGAGACAGAGCTGTGTGTCATCAGCATACTGATGGCATTTAGCTCCAAATCCCCTAATGACCACTCCCAGTGGCTTCATATAGATGTTAAACAACATTGGGGACAAGATGGTACCCTGCGGCACCCCATAACTCAATTGCCAAGGGGCCAAGGAATAGTCACCTAATGTTACTCTCTGAAATCGGCCGCATAGGTAGGACCAGAACCACTGTAGCACAGTACCTCCAATACCCATCCTATGGAGTCAATCCAGGAGGATACCATGGTCAAAGGTATCAAAAGCTGAAGAGAAATTGAGCAGAATTAGTAGGGTTGCACTCCCCCTGTCCCTCTCTTGATGAAGGTCATCCATCAGGGCGACCAAGGCTGATTCAGTCCCGTAACCAGGATGAAACCTAGATTGAAATGGGTCTCGATAATCAGTATCTTCCAAGAGTGCCTGCAGTTGGTCCGCCACGACCCTCTCAAGTAGCTTCCCTAGAAAAGGGGTATATGTGACTGGACAGTAGTTGTCTAATACCATAGGGTCCAGAGTGAGCTTCTTCAGGAGTGGCTAAACTACTGCCTCCTTAAGGACAGCAGGGACCACCCCTTCCAGTAGGGAAGCATTTATCACTCCCTGCACCCACCCAGTCATACCCCCTCAGCTAGCTTTTATTAGCCAGGAGGGACAGGGATCAAGAGGGCACGTGGTTGGTCACATTACTGCAAGCATCTTGTCCACATCATCAGGCTGTAACAACTGGAACTGATCCCACAAAATCAGGCAGATGGTGGCATCAGACACCTCGACTGGTACTACACTAACAACAGTATTAAGGTCGCTGCGGAGAAAAGCCATTTTGTCCTCAAAGTGCGATTCAAAAAGGTCACAGTGGGTCCTCGACGGGGCCAGGGACCGATTTACTGGGGAAGATGTTAACAACCGCTGGATTTTTCTCTCCACCTCTGCAAACATTGGTTTGGGAGGATTTGTTATGGGTGGGGAAGAAAACCATCAAATTCTCATAGTGAACGGCTGCACACAAGCACTTTGCTGTGCATAAAAATATTCCACCATGCATCCTCTGTGTGGTGGCTGTTTCCTGCTCACCAGCCTTTGCCAATGCTCAAATGCTCCAGTTGTTTTCCTTAGTGCTTTGCCTCTCCTGAGAGCGCACCACAGATCTAAGCAGTCAGCAGTTGATTTGATTCATTGTGCGCTTCATGTGACTAGTTGTAATTGCTATTTTATCTATATTCAACCCTGAGAGTGCTTATAGAATCATAGAAAAGTAGGGTTGGAAGGGGCCTACAAGGCCATCGAGTCCAACCCCCTGCTCAGTGCAGGAATCCAAGTCAGAGCATCCCTGACAGATGGCTGTCCAGCCTCGTCTTGAACGCCTCCAGTGTGGGAGAGCCCACCACCTCCCTAGGTAATTGGTTCCATTGTCGTATTGCTCTAACAGTCAGGAGGTTTTTCCTGATTGTTTAGGAAAAACAATCCTAAACTGAAGTTTAGAGAAAAGATAATTTCTGATTATTATTTTTTTAAAACCTATCCTTATTCTTAAGAATTTTTAAAAGTCTTCCATTCTGGGTGCTGCAAAATTGGATAAGAAAGAAGACCCTTCTTTATGGCATAATCCAGTATTTCCCAGCTTCCAATCAGTGAAGCACATTTTTCTTTATGAATTAAAACCAAAGGTATCCTTCACTGTTACACCAGGAAGAGTCTGAGAGAGGAATTTCCCAGGTTCCTAGGATGCCACTCCCTGCATATCTGCCTGAATCACTGATCTGGATGAGCCCCCTAATTGGAAGCAGCAAAGCCCAGAGAAGCCTGAAGAGAAACATCAGGTAACATCCTTTAGGGGAAAGTAAGCGGCTGTGGCTCAGTGGCAGAGCACCTGCTTTGCATGCAGAAGGTTCTAGGTTCAATCCCCAGCCTCTCCAGGTAGGGCTGGGGAAGAACTGAGTCTGAAAACCAAGATAGTGGGTCTATTCACATGTTCATGGGAGGGAGGTGGTTAGGGGAACTACCGGGGGTGGTGGTGGTAGCGGAACCACTACACACAGGCCCGTCAGCTGACCGGGAACTACACAGTACCATGTGGTTCGACCAACCCCACCCCCTCCATAGTTAGCTGGCAAACTTACCAGAGTGGTTTGCTCTCATCCTAGTGTCCTCCACAGTGCAAATGGGCTCCCGGCACCCACTCCAGTGTCTCAAATGGCCATGTGACCATCGAGAAAGGCCATGACAGCGAGAGTGTCACCCGTGGTGGTGGGTACTCTAGTTGGCAGGCTCTATGGTTGCAGCCTGGAGGTCCTCTGGAGCCCATTTAAGCCACCAAGGAGCCCACCACACATAACGGTAAGCCACCCCAGGGGCCCTTAACACTTTTGCAGGGGGTGGTTACCCGGGGTGGCTTAGTAACCACACAGAACGTGGTTTTCTCCCCCCACATGACACGGTAAGCCATCGTGTTTACCAGAAATTCCCCAACCACCATGGCTTAGCGTGACGTCTGAACAGGCCCAGTGGCTGCTAGTCAGTGTGGGCCAGGGGTGGGGACAGGCCTGGCATCAGGGGTCAGCATGGGTGGGCAGCTGCTGAGGGCCCAGAGGCACAAAAGGGCCCATCCCTGCCCTGGCCATAGCTGCTGCCAGCGCCAGACTGCTACTGTTCAACAGTTCCAGTTGTGTGTGCTCCTCCTTTCTCCTCCTCCTAGCCCAGCCAGCCTTGCTGGCAAAAGGAAGTGCAGCGGCAGCCAGCTGGACAACCCTTCCAGGCACGTGCTGCGCCATTTCAAAACAAATCTTTTCTTTAGCCTCACCTTTGGAGTGGCAGCGGTTGGAAACAATCAGGTACTGCCGTTGGAGAGCAGGGAACAGCCAATGAGGGCACCAGAGCGGTAAAGGGGCGGGGAGTTGATTGGAAGGGATCAAGGGCAGTGTGCCATGTATCATAAAGTACAGCAAACAGCCTCCTGTGTGCATACACTCCCCAGTATTTCAGAGCACGCTAGTGCACCCCAGCACACAGTTTGGCTTTCACTGGAAAAAGCCTCGTCATCATTTTCCTCAAATAGCTCACCATTGGAAACTCCAGTAATTACCATCAAAACTTATTTTTACCTTGGTTTTGATTTTCATATGCCTATTTTTAGAGAATCAGAGTTGAAAGGGAACCTCAAAGTTCATCAAAATTAACCCACTGCCAAGGAAATCTAGGGGTGGGCAACTTGTAGTCCTCCAGGTGTTTTGGCCTACAGCTCCCATTAGCCCCTGCCAGCATAGCTAATGGTGAGGAAACGTGGGAGTTTTAAGCCAAAACATCTGGAGGGCTACAAGTTGCCCACCCCTGCGGTAGGATCATACCTCCTGCAGCACAGGAGGTTTTGTTTCTCAACAAGCTGGGCATAAGCAGCTTTGGTCAGGGCACTCTAGGCCTCCGTACCAGTTTGAATAATGGCAGCTGACCCGACAAGCCAATCAGGACCCACCTGTTCCTATAAAGCCCTAACAGCTGACTCAGCTCTGCAGTCTGAGCAACTCTTCCTTGGGAGAACCTGCTGAACAGACTTGTCATCTTACCTCCATCCATGCTCCAGAACCTGACCAAATAAAACACAAAAGGAGCCAGAGAACTGAGAGTTAAGAGGGAAAATCCACAGTAACAGCCCATCATGAACGTATGCAACAAAGGTCAAGAGTATCAGCATGGATTTGCACTGCTTTTCTTTGCTTTGGGGGGCTTAAGCCAGAACCCCTGGTGTTCTTTTAATGTGGATTTTCTACAGGCTCACCAACCGAATAACTGATGGGCACCCACAAATTACAGGGTCATAAATACCTTGGGGCTTTTTGTTGGAGCCAGGGCTGTGCTGTTACTCTAAAAGATTAATCCTCAGCACTCAGTTCTCTGTTTCATTTTATTTTTAATTTCTAATGTCCAACCGTATCTAGTTAAAATGGCAGAGCGGGGGTGGGGGAGCAACATATTTAGTTCCTTTTTTCTGAGCAAGTCTCTTCATTTCATCTTGTATGGCTGAGAGATACACAGCAGCTTTTAAGAAAGACGAAATGTGGTGAGAGAGAGGCATCACCCCCTGCAGCGCAGACACATTTTTTTTGTCCCGCCGCCGCCTCTGGTCAGGGAACACAAAAAACCTGCTGAGCTGTGTACCAGCCTGGAAAATGGAAGGCGCATACACAGTTAGCAGAAATTGCTCTTTGAAACCACCTTCAGTGCTCTGAAGAAACTATTGACTGTCTCCAGCCGAAATGCAGGCCGTTGATGACACACCACATCCAGACAACGGTCCCCTTTTCTCCTCTTACCGACGGAGTGCCACATGTGAACGCAGCTTCCCTCCAACATTAGAAATGGGGGAACAGCCTAACACCAGGTCAAACTCTTTGTCCAGGGAATCAGACAGAGGTCCTATGAAGGCAAAAGGAGAAGGGGACGGCAGAGGATGAGATGGCTAGATAGCATCACCGATGCAATGAATATGGAATTGAGCACACTCCGGGAGAGAGCGCAGGACAGGAAGGCCTGGCGTGCTGTGGTCCATGGGGTCACGAAGAGTCGGACACAACTGAACCACTGAACAACAACAACAAAATGTGAGCTAGGTATTTCCCAACACCTCTTACCCAGGGATGAACCGAGGACCTTCTGTGTGCAAAATATGAGCTCTTCTACTGAGCCATGGTTAGGATGGCCATCTGTCCTACTTTACAGAGGTCAGTCCTCTATTTGAAGGCATCCTTTATTTCATAACTTCATTTATATGCTGCCTTTTTTTCCTCTTGCAAGGAACCCAAGGCAGCACCTATGATCCCCTTCTGTCCTCTTCCGCAGTGCTCCCACACCTCTGGAATACGTTGCCACCAGTGGTCCGCCAGGCTTCATCACTGCAGGCTTTTAAGAATGCCCTGAAAACTTACGACTTTACCCTGGCCTTCCCACAATTATGTGTTATTAGACTGGGTTGTAGCTGCAATTGTCTGTTATAAGTTCTGTTTTATGCTGGGGTTTGATGTCTTTTAAACTGTTTGATGCTGTTGCTGGTTTTTATTGTGTCTTTACTGTTTTTATTGCCATAACAGATTTTATTATGTGTTTTATTGTTGGATGCTGCCTTGGGAGGGCTCCTGCCTTGAAAGGTGGCCAAGAAATATTTAAAATAAAAATAATAATTTTATCCATAAACCAACCCTGTGAGGTAGGTCAGGCTGAGAGCCAGTGACTGGCCCAAAGTCACCCAGTGAGCTTCATGTCCAAGTGGGGACTAGAACCCAGGTCTCCCAAGTCCCAGTCCAACACTCTAACCACTACACCACACTGGCTCCCAATTTTTGAAGGGCTGTCTAATCCAATTCCGATTTAAAGATAAAGCAACATAAGAAAGGAGAGCTAAGTGGCCTTGAAGTTCGCAGCACCTGGGCAGCAGATTGAGCAGGCACAAAAGTCATTTAGTAATGGCTCTGGTGGCCTATGGGAAGATGTATTGTATTTCTGTTTAAATTCTAGTAATACTTCTAAATTTGCATCTATGCATATAAATTAGCACATGCAAATTGTATGCAAATGTGCATCCTCATTTGTCCTCTTTTTGGGGTGAGGTGTTTCTTCTTTGGTGGTTATATGTAGGTGGCCACTGTAGCCATGGTCCCTGCCTCTCGAAGACTATGAACAATACTGTTGGATAGGGCCCTGTTGGGAAAGATGGAGCCTCTATCCTGAGCCATATGCTGCAGCTGGCTATCTAGGATTCTTAGCCCTGAATTAGCCACAGGAGACCCTGTAACTCTGGGCCTTCCAAGCACATAGTGCAGGGCTGCAAACGTGTGGCCCTCTGGTTGTTATTTGACTACAGCTCCCAACATCCCTGCCCATGGGTCTTGCTGGCTGGGGCTGATGAGAGTTGTAGTCCCACCCCATCTGGAGTACTAAAAGTTCCTCACCTCTGACACAGAGGAAGAAAAAGTGCCACTCCCATGGTACTTGGTCTAATGGTGCTGGAAAGGGGGAAAGGCCACAAGAGCCTAACCTTGGAAGGCAATTTCAAAAAGCCAGGTTGCCGAAACCTACCCTATCCCCATGCCAGGAGCAAGAAGGTGTATCTACTTTGGGATGGAGGCTTAGCTCAGTGATACAACACCTGTATTCATCCTAGGTTCCGGGCGTGGTTTGCCTGGCACCTGCATTGTGCTTGTTTTGGCGCCAGGTGAAGACCTTTTTATTCTCCCAGGCATTTTAGTTTTTCAGTTGTTTTTATATCTGGTATTTTATTTTAAATGTTTGCACTGCTGCTAGCTTCTGTTTGGTTATTTTTATTTTTACATTGTAGCTTTAAACTTTTCTATTGTATTTCATCGTCTGCATTTTATTGTCTTGTATTTTATGGTTTTAATTGTTGTGAACTGCCCAGAGAGCTTCGACTATTAGGTGGTATAAAAATGTAATAGATAAATCAATAAAATCGGTTCAAACTTCAGCATCTTCAGTTAAAAAGGATCTCAGGGGAGCAAGTTGGGGGAGGTCTCTGCCTTAGGCTTTAGAGTCCATCTAGACAACATTGGGCTAAATTAGCCCTCTCCAGCCTAAGCCCCTCCAGATGTGCTTGGACTACAACTCCCATCATCCCTAACCAATTGCCATGCTGGCTGGGGCTGATGGGACCTGTAGGCCAAAACATCTCGAAGGAGCCAGGTCAGGGAGTGCAGACAATGGACCAGTGGTCATCGAATTCAGAATACGGCAGCTTCATAGGTTAAAAGGTTTTCGTATTATGTTTAGTGATGGGAAGAGACTGAGCTGGACCAACAGGGAAGCAGGTTCCACTGACAGGGGACAAAAAAGGACATGTGAGCAATACAGCAGTCTCATGTTGAGCCATTCTTCAGCCATCTCTCTCCTTCGCATGATCACTGAGATATATGACATCCATTGCCAGTCCAAAGGAACTAGCCAGCTACCTGTAATAACCCCATCAAGACTATATTGAATCCAACCCAAAGCACCCCATCTTTTAACAGAAGGGAGTGTGTCTTCCCCCTAGTGTTAAAGAGGTAGCTGCTATTTTTTAATAGGTTGAAAGCCGAAGAACTGAGGTATCTGTAAAGAATCCTGAAAACAAACTGAAAGATTAACATAATGTTATAAGGATCAAATGGTATCTATGGAATAGGAATTCCAAAGGCTAACTAAAATGAAATTGCTGTACTTTGATACGTAGCAGCTCTCCAAACGGCAGCTCTACCAGAAGGCCTGGGGCTGGTTCATTAGCTTAGCAGCTCACATATAATGGTCACTAGGTGCATTTCAATCAGTCTTCCCCAACCTGGTGCCCTCCAGATATGTTTGACTACCATTCTGCCTGGGGATGATGGGAGTAGTCAAACAGCTCTGGAGGGTACTGGGTTGGAGATGGCTGATTTAGACCCAACAGTGAGGGAGTTTATGACCTGACCAAGATTGTGAAGGAGCACCCAATGTATAATCTAAAATTATTTCTAGACTGCCTTTAAGGATGGAACCATCTCAAGGCGGTCTCTTCTCATGTGGAACGGGCATAGGTTGTTGTGACTGGTGTGATAACAATAGCTAGAGAAAAAGAGAGGAGCTGTAAGTCAGTGGTAGAGCACATGCTTGTGCACAAAAGGTCCTGGGTTCAATCCCTGGCATCTCCAGTTAAAGGGATCCAGTAGCAGGTGCTGGGAAAGTCATTTCTCCACCTGAGACCCTGGAGAGCTACTGCTGCCAGTCTGAGTAGGCAATTATGAACTAGATGGACCAATGATCTAACCTGGTATAAGGCAGTTTGCTATGCTGCTGACGGGCCACCATAAGGCAAATGGTGGCAGCCACATGTTGATCTCATCCACATATGGAGGTGCTAGTTCATGTATGGCACCTCTGTGATGGAGAGCATTGAATTTTTTTTTTTAAAGATTGATAATTTTTTTACTTTCAATGGAAATTAAAATGGGAAGCTATGTTGGCTAGACATTGGTTTCATGCTCCAGGTTGTTCTGTGGACCTTTATTTTACACTTTCCCAACCTGGAGCCCTCCAGATGTGTTGGACTACAACTCCCAGCATCCTCTAGCCAGCTATGCTGGGAGTTGTTGTCTAAAACGTCTGAGGGCACCAGGTTGGGGAAGGCAGCATAAGAACATAAAACAAGCTAGGTATCGGGACCAGAATTCTCTTCCCACCATGGCCAATCAGATTGTTATTATTATTTATTATAATTCTATACCACCTCATAGCCAAAGCTCTCTGGACAGTTTATAAAAGTTAAAACATTAAAATTCAGTATACAGAGTTTAAAAACCATTTACATAAAAACATATGGACAATATATACAACAACATATAACTAAAAACAACTTTGAACTAAAAACATTTTTTTAAAAAAATCCAATAAAACAATAAAACACAGCTTAAAATAGCACTGCTTAAAACAGTATACAAAAGTCAGCAGAAGGAGCAAGAGTTCTAGAAAGGGAAGGCCTGCCGGAATAGCAGCGTCTTTAATGCCTGCTTAAAAACCTTCAATGAGCCAGCAGGCGGCACTTCAGCCAGCACGTCATCCCACAACTGAGGGGTGGCAAAGGAGAAGGTCCTCTTGCGTGTGGCTGCCAGTCTCACATTAGGCAACCGCAGCAGAGAGCCCTCAGAGGGCCTTAGGTGGCGGACTGGGACGTAGGGGAGAAGGCGCTCCCTAAGGTACCTTGGGCCTAGACCATGTAAGGCTTTAAAGGTAAGGACCAGCACTTTATATTTTGCTTGGAAACAAATTGGCAGCCAGTGTAAAGATTTTAAAACCGGTGTAATATGGTCTCCACAGGATGTCCCAGAGACCAACCTGGTTGCCATGTTTTGTGCCAGCTGAAGTTTCTGAACTAAATATAAAGGCAGCCCCAGGTACAGCGCATTGCAGAAATCAAGCCTAGAGGTTACCAGCATGTGCACCACTGTTATCAGGCCCATATGTTCCAGGAATGGCCGCAGCTGGTGTACCTCCCAAAGTGGATAACAGGCACTTCTCACCGTTGCCTCCACCTGGGGTGCCAGGAATAGGGTTGGGTGAAGAAGTACCACCAAGCTACGAACTTGCTCCTTCAGCAGGTGTGCAACGCCATCCAGAACTGATTGACATACCTCAGTACCTTCACAATGAGCACATCTGTCTTGCCTGGATTCAATTTCAACTTGTTCTCCCTCATCCAGCCCATTACCGACTTCAGGCAGTCCTTCAGAGGAGTCATACTTTCCTTGGATAAAGTTGTTAAGGAGAAATAGATTTGGCTGTCATCAGCATACTGATAACTCTCAGCCCTGATGATCTCTCCCAGCAGTTTCATGTAGATACTGAACAGCATCGGGGATAGAATGGAGCCCTGAGGGACACCACATAATAGTTCTGTTTTTGAGAACTATCCCTGAGCAACACCATTTGGAACCGTCCTGAGAGAAAGGAGTAGAACCACTGCAGAGCAAGGCCCCCAACTCCCTCAGGTGATCCAGAAGGATACCATGGTCAATGGTATCGAATGCCGCTGAGAGATCCAAAAGAATCAACAGGGATGCACTCCCCCTATCAATTCCCAGGCAAAGATCATCCACCAAGGCGACCATGGCAGTCTCAACTACGTATCCTGCCCTGAAGCCCGTTTGAAATGGGTCCAGGTAATCAGTTTCATGGAGCTGAATGGACACTGCCTTCTCGATTACCTTGCCCAAAAATGGTAGATTACTTAAAAAGGTAAAGGTGTCCCCAACCAGTCGTGTCCGACTCTAGGGTGCGGTGCTCATCCCCGTTTCTAAGCCGAAGAGCCAGCGCTGTCCGAAGACGCTTCCGTGGTCATGTGGCCGGCATGACTGAACACCGAGGTGCACGGAACGCTGTCACCTTTCCCGCCGAAGCGGTACCTATTTATCTACTTGCAATTTCTTGCTTTCGAACTGCTAGGTTGGCAGGAGCTGGGACTGAAGACGGGAGCTCACTCCGTCACGCAGCACTCGGGTCTCGAACTGCTGACCTGCCGACCTTCCAGTCTGCAGTTCAGCATCTTGACCACTAAGCCACTGCGGCCCTGGTAGATTACTTACTGGCCTATAATAATTGAAGTCTAGGGGGTCACAGGAAGGCTTCTTCAGAAGTGGTCTAACAATTGCTTCTTTTAGACATGATGGAGAATTACCTTCCCTTAGGGAGGCATTAATAATATTCAGCAAAAATTGCTTTCCCATCTCCCCTCCCTGGACTACAAGCCAGGATGAGCAAGGATCGAGAGGGCAGGTTGTCTTTTTAACCAAACCAAGCAGCTTGTCCACATTATCAGGAGTCACAAGCTGAAAATGATTCAGTTTAATCATGCAAGCAGAGCTGCTGGACACCCCACTGTTGATTTCTGTCCCCACGACAGCATCCAAGTCGGCTCGTATCCAAGAGATTTTATCTGTGAAAAACTCATTAAAGGCATCACAGCAAGCTACTGAAGGCTCTAAGATCAGGGAGCGGGAGGGCTGACTCAGCTCCCTAACCACACTGAACAGCTCAGCTGGGCGCGAGTTTGCAGACGTGATACGTGCAGAGTAGAAAGCTCTCTTCACTGCACATATCGCCACCTCATAGGTCTTCAAATGATCCCTATGACATGCCTTATTGAATTCAAGTTGAGTTTTCCGCCATCGGCGCTCTAGTCGTCGTCCTTACTGCTTCACCTCCCTCAGTTCTTCTGTAAACCATAGAGCTTGTGTAGAAGTGGGTAGGAGAGGACATCTAGGAGTGACCGTGTCAATAACCCTGGTCAGATCTTCATTCTGCACCAAGACCAGGGACTCTACAGGGTTGGTGGTGGCACCAGCCAAGAACTGCCCCCCCCAAGGCATTTTGGAATCCCAATGGACCCATCAGCCTTCAGGGGCAGACCATCTTAATTGGTCCTCCACCCCTGCGGAGGTGGGTAGTAGCCATGATACCAGCCCTGACCAGACAGTGATCCATCCATGACAACATGGATACTTAAGGAAGGCCCACAAGCAAGACATGAGGGCAACAGCATCCTCCCACTCATGTTCCCCAGCAACTGGTAGAAAGAGGCATGCTGCTTCCATTACTGGAGATAATATACATAGCCATGATGACTAGTAGCCACCGAGAGCTTTATTCTCCATGAATTTGTCTAATCCCCTTTAAAAGGCCATCCAAGTTGGTGGCCATCACTACATCTTCTGAAACCTAATTCCATAGCTTGACTATGGACTGTGTGAGGAAGTACTGCCATTGTCTATCCACCATTTAACTCAGTTGGATGAGCCCAGGTTCAAGCATTGTGAAAGAGGAAGAAAAACTTCTATTTTCCATTGCTTCCTCATTATGGTCCTCTTCTGTTTCATGAACACAGTCTCAGGATGGGAGCAGAGAAAGTGGGGGGTGAACATAGCTCAGTGGTAGAGTGTGTGCTTTGCATGCAGAAGATCCCAGGTTCAATCCCTGGCAACTCCAGTTTAAAGGATCAGGTGGCAAATGGTGGTAAATTCCTTTGGCTGAGACCTTGAAGAACCATAACAAGTGTCAGGAGCACCCTAGCTGCCTCTTGCAGTCCCCTCCAATAGCCAACTCAGGACACAGACGACGAGGATTCTTTCTGAGGCTTTATTCTTTTATTCCTTTATGACTCTTTCAGATGCTAATCACTAGCGACTAAGCAAGGAACAGCACTGGGGAAAGATAGCAGAGTAGCCTAAGCTCCAGGTAAGGCAGTTGGTCCCCATTTGAAGTTCAGGAAGACCCTGAACTTATGGGCTAGGGAGAGATCCTCCCTCTTTCCCTGGGGTCCATGGGAGACAGCCATTCCTTGCGTGCCAAACGGGCGCTACGCCTCCTTTCCGCGCCCTCCATCGCTCGTCGCTTCCTGAGTCTGCGTCGAGCATCTAGAAAGCCCCCCTCCTGCACTCTCTCACTACTAGGGTCACTATCTATCTCAGGAATGCCGACAGGCGGAATCTCTGCCAGCTGCTGTGCCTGTGAGGGATGAGCTGGCTCCTCTCCCACGGATTGCTGTTCCTCCTCAGAATCAGAACTGCTCTGGGGCTCTATGCGCTCAGTTTCCACCCTGACAACAAGGGACCATAGTTCAGTGGCAGAGCACAAACTTTGCATGCAGAAGGTCCAGTGTCAGCACAAATGTGCCCATGCTGCTCCATCACACCCACCCCATTACCACCACCACCTGTCTTACGAAGAACTATAGTGGCAAGAGAAAGTGGCAATCGCCTGTGACACCCCACCCACAAAGCCCAGCTCTGAGGAAGGACCACCTCAGAGCCAGGCATTTGGGCATGGCCAGCTCTCTAAAGAGTTATGCTGGCCACTTCCTCAGAGTGAAATAGAGAGTAGGCAGCTGCTCCTGAGAGCCCTGTTGGCTGCTCTCTGACTGTGGCATTTGCCAACTTTGGATAGTGGGACTGGCAGGCCTCTCCAGAGCACCCACTGTAGTGCCACTGGGCAGGAGGCTGCTCCAGAGAGCCCTGTTGGCCCCATTCCTGCTGTGGCAAATGTCACAGCAGGAGAGCAACCAGCAGGGCTCTCTAGAGCACCCTGTCCCTCCTGGCAGCATAGGGAGAGTGTACAATTTGCCACTCATCCCACTCTGCTGACTGAGGCAGGAGATTCACCCTGCCTCATGGAAGGGCCGGTCCTGAGAAGGTCCCATATTGCATCCCAAGCATCTCAAGAAGTTCAGGCAGCAGATGATGGGAGAGACCTCTCTGCCTGAGTCCCTGGGGAACTGCTGCCAGTCAGAAGAGGCACTGGGCTACATGGACAATTAGTCTCGCCTAGTATAAAGGCAGCTTCTCAGTGTCATATATATAGCAAAGGGTATTTAATGTATGTGTGACTGCAAGTAGAAAATTAATTTGGGTCTGGGTATTGTTTAAAAATAGACTGGAGTCCATTCTATACACACACACAAACACAAGCTCCCTGCCTCCTGCACAAAAAAAGAGGGTGTTCTTCTATTTGAAGAGTAGAAACACTGGGAATGAATAAGGCTGTGATCTGTCAAGTGGTCCTTTGTCATTCCCAGAGCAGGGGCTGCAATCTCTTTGGTTGTGATTATGCAGGAGAATATTATATTGATCCTGTAAAATATCTCTGATTGAATCAACATTATTTTCTCTTAGACTGGCAAAGTCAGACCCAGGAATGAATGTAATTCCACCACTAACACTGTCTTACTGAAATCCTCAAATAAATCCTCAAAGCAGGGCTGTTAGTAATACCTTTAGACTGGCTAAACAAGATATTTATATGCAGGGCTTCCTGCATCATTCTACTTCCTTTCTTTCTTTTTTGAATTATGAAAGGAAAAGGTAGGGTTCAAAGGTGTTCTCTCATGGGCATACAAACCCCAGAACCCTTTCCCAGGAGGGTTCCATCTGAACCGGACTTCCCCAACCCGGTGCCCTCCAGATGTGTTGGATTACAACTTTCATTGGCCATGATGGCTGGGACTAATGGGAACTGTAGTCCAACACATCTAGAGGACATCCAATTAGGAAAGGCTGATCTGAACAATTTCAAGGTGAAACTGTCTCCCCACTTCCCGTAGATTTTCTTACAGAGCAAATAATAACAGTAATGGACACACCCAATTCAAGTGTTCTTTAAAATAGCCCTATCCATCACATTGCGGGTGGGTGCATTATTGCACAGGGGGCTATGAGATTGTGTCTAAGCAGTGGACTTAGTAAAGTCCATCCAATCCCGCATCAGGCCAAAATCACGTTAGGTATCATAGGCCCCTAGGCCCTGTAACACCCCAATGCCATCATCAACATGCTCCCACGGGCTTCAGCAAAAGCTCTTGTTTCAAGTCTATTGGATGCCACAACTTCTCTCTAGTAAAGGCTTGCCAAATCCAGCTAATTGTTGGAGGTGTTATGCAGTCAATGCTTCTCTTATTCATATGTTTTGGAAATGCCCAATGGCCGCCTCCTTTGGGGAGGAAGTCATTGTACGGATAAATTTTGTACTGGAAAGCTCTTTAATATTTACTGATGTAAATGTTCTTTTAAACTACTTACCTGCTTAAAGCAGAATCATAGAATCATAGGGTTGGAAGGGGCCTACAAGACCATCAAGTCCAACCCCCTGCTCCATGCAGGAAGCCTGATTCCCAGGCGGTCTCCCATCCAAGTACTAACCAGGGCTGACCCCGCTTAGCTTCCAAGATCAGATGAGATCAGGAGCATCCAGCCCTTGGATGTAACACATGGTCAGCATAAATGAATTTTTTGTGCCCTTTTGGTTGCTGAAAGACTGATACTATGATACTGGAAGGATAAAAGCTCACTGCCTATAATGCAATGGACTGAAGACTTAACAACACTAGCAACATTTGAAAGAGTGGCATATAGGCATAACTTGCAAATGGACCTATATGAGCATATTTGGTCTGGTTTTACTGAAGTTTATGTCTAATCTTTTTTCCCCCTTTTCTTCTCGAATATTGTAATGTTAGAAACTGAGGATTTTGAATATAATGTATTTTTAATTTTTATTTCATTCTTTTTTTAGGTTTTCTAATGTTTTCAATTTGTTTTGTTTCGTAAAGATTCATAACAAAGTTTTTTTTTCTGCCACTGTTGCATCTTCAAAGAGCCATCCAGCGGAGCTGTTTCGAGTGGTTAGGGGTCTTTTACACACTAGCCTGCAAGAGGATAATTTAAACCCCTCGACAGCCCATGGTGAACAACTTGCTCAGCACTTTGCAGGCAAAATTGCTCAGATCCGCTCTGACTTGGACGCTATAGTTGATACAGACCCAGTGGATGTAACTTTGGCCCCTGCTTGTCCAGTGTTGTTGGATACTTTTCAATTTGTACAGCCTGAGGATGTGGACAGGATCCTGGGAGAGGTGAGAGCCACCACGTGTGTTCTAGATCTTTGCCCTTCCTGGCTCATAAAAGCAGCCAGAGGTGGACTGGCTGAGTGGGTAAGGGGAGTGGTTAATGCCTCCCTTAGGCAAGGCAGAGTTCCAGCCTGCTTGAAGGAGGCGGTGGTGAGACCTTTGTTAAAAAAAGCCCTCCCTGAACCTCACCATATTGGATAATTATCGGCCAGTGTCCAATATTCTATTTCTGGGCAAGATATTGGAGCGTGTGGTGGTCTCTCGACTCCAGGGATTCCTGGATGAGATAGATTACCTAGATCCATTTCAATCTGGCTTCAGACCCGGTTATGGGACACAAATAGCTTTGGTCACCTTGGTGGATGACCTACGCCAGGAACTAGACAGGGGGAGTGTGTTCAACCTCTCAGCAGCTTTCGATACCATCGACCATGGTATCCTTCTGGGCCGCCTCTCTGGGATGGGACTAGGGGTGTACGAAACCCCGCTTACCTGGCTCCGCCGGGTTCCGCTGGGGGGGGATGCGCTCCGTCCCTCCCCCCGGAATCCTCGCTGGGGGGGGAGGTGCTTTGCACCTCCCCCCAGAATCCTGGCCAGCTGGCTCCACTCCGCAGGGATTCCACGGAGGCGCCGGCCAGCTCCGCCAGCAGCTGGACATCCGGCCGCTGGCTAGCAGGGATGCAAATGGCGGCTGCCGTAGCCGCCGCTGTTTGTGTCCCTGTATTCAGCCATGATAGGCTACATAAAGACTTACGTAGCCTATCACGACTGGGTTAAAAAAAAAAAAAACACCGCGTACGCAAATGGTGGTAGCTACGTCCGCCGCCATTCGCGTTCCTTATTTTTGGCCGTCTTAGTCTACGTAAATATTTACGTAGACTAAGATGGCGAAAATAAGGGGGAATGCAAATAGCGTAGTGGGCGCTATTTGCATTCCCCCTTATTTTCACCGTAATAGTCTATGTAAATATTTACGTAGACTAAAACAGCCAAAAATAAGGAATGCAAATGGCGGTGGCTGTAGCCACCGCCATTTGCGTACGCGTTTTTGTTTTGTTTTTTAACCCAGACATGATAGGCTATGTAAGTCTTTACGTAGCCTATCACATCTATGTAAAAAAAAAAAAAACAGAAGCGACCAGACTGCAAATGGCGGCGGTGGCAGCTGGTTGGAAGACCAGCTGCCGCCGCCGCCGAAGCCGCTGCTGGAGCCGCCGCCGTCCGGAACATCTGCTCCAGGTAAGTCTCGTCCCGGGGGGAATCCGCGGGGGGCGGGGGGGTGGCAGGCTGTTCCGCCACGGATTTCGGGGGGCCAAATGCACTGGCATTCGGCCTCACCAAGATCCGTGGCGGAATTCTCTGACATCCCTAGATGGGACTTGGAGGCATTGTTTTACAGTGGCTCCATTCCCTCTTGGAGGAGCAGACCCAGAAGGTGGTGCTGGGGGACTCCTGTTCGACTCCCTGGCCATTGGCTTGTGGAGTCCCTCAGGGTTCTGTTTTCTCCTCCATGCTATTTAACATATACATGAAACCACTGGGAGAGGTTGTCCAGAGTTCTGGGGTTCGGTGTCACCAGTACGCTGATGACACCCAACTCTACTTTTCCTTTCCATCTAATTCCAAGGAAGCTGTTGGGGGGCTGAATGGGTGTCTGTTGGCAGTAATGGACTGGATGAGGGCAAACAAACTGAAGCTTAATCCAGACAAGACAGAGGTGCTCCTGGTCAGTCGAAAGGTAGATCAGGGAATAGGGATACAGCTTGTGCTGGATGAGGTTACACTCCCCCTGAAGACACAGGTTTGCAGCTTGGGTGTACTTCTGGATTCAGCCCTGAGCCTGGATGCCCAGGTTTCAGCGGTGGCCAGGAGTGCATTTGCACAGTTAAAGCTAGAGCGCCAGCTGCACCCGTTCCTTGAGATGTCTGACTTGGCCACAGTGACACACGCCTTAGGTACATACTGTTTGGGTTACTGTAACGCGCTCTACATGGGGCTGCGTCAGAAGAGTGTTCGGAAACTTCAGCTGGTTCAAACCACTGTGGCCAGACTGCTGACTGGGGCTGGTTACAGGGATCATACAACTCCCCTGTTAAAACAACTTCACTGGCTCCCGGTCTGTTTCCAGGCACAATTCAAAGTGCTGGTCATGTCCTATAAAGCCCTATACGGCTCGGGTCCAGGTTATCTGAAAGACCGTATTCTCCCCTATGAGCCTACTCGTGCCCTGAGATCTTCAGGGGAAGCCCTTCTCGCCATCTCGCCATCATCACAGGCACACCTCGTGGGAACGCGGGAGAGGGCCCTCTCAGTGGCTGCGCCAAGGCTCTGGAACTCCCTTCCCAGGGAGGCGACAGTGGTACTCTCCTTGATATGCTTTCGTAGGCATGTAAAAACTTTTTTGTTCCAGCGGGCCTTTGGGGATAACTAGTCTGGACCTGTGAAAATGTGACGTATGGATACTATTTTTGTTGTGGTGGTTGTCTTTTAATGTTTTAATATTTTTACAATTTTAATATTGATGATTTAATTATATTTTTAACTTCTGTATAGGTGTATTTATATTTCTATTTATAAGTTGTAATTGTATAAGTTTTAACGTTGTAAAGCTGCCTTGAGTCCCAGTATTGGGAAAAAGGCGGGATATTAATAATAATAATAATAATAATAATAATAATATTTTTTTAAAAAAAAATGCTCCCATGGGCTAGAGACCTTTGAGCTTCCTGTAGCCTGCACAGCGCTGATCATAACATAAGAAAGCCTGTTGTAGTAGTGGCTGGAGTATTTGTCTAGGAGGGATGGGGTGGCCATTTATGCACTGGCAATGAAGAGGAGAAAGGGTGGCACAGAATTTCATAAAATTCACGTTTATTACACGCCACGTAGGAATCGGTTGGATCTGAAGTGGTTCAGAAATATTTTCAATGCAATAAATAAATTAAATACAAACTGATATGGTACACCAGGTTGCCGTTCCCCTAAAGAATGGCAGGAGTTAAGGGCATCAGGGCTGCATAAGCAAACTCCATTTTATTCCTGTAGTCATGATGATGCAATGATTTCAGTGAGTTTAAAATTCAAAACATGATCAGAGTAATTTTTTTTTTTTTTAAAGCATGTTTGGCAAACATTTCCCCTGTTGTTCTTCTAACATGTAAGGAATGTAGAAGCAGTTGTGAAGCATGGAATGGTTGCAGGGGGGAGAAAAATGTTCATTATGTGCTTCGCAACAGAAGTAATACACATGGCCATCTAAAGCCTCACCCACCCCATAAAACTGTTAAGTCCGGGGTCTAAAATTACCTAGCTACATCACTGCCGCTGCCCTCTGTGACACGTGGTGGTCTGTGAGTCAGTTTGGGGGTAAGACCAGTGTGGTGCAGTGGTTAGAGTACTGGACTAGGACCTGGGGAAGGGGCTGAGGTTCAGTCCCCACTCAGCCATCAAGCTCACTGGATGACCATGGGCCAGTCACTGTTTCTCAGCCTAACCTACCTCACAGGGTTGTTGTGAAGATACATTACCTTGAGCTCCTTGAGAAAGGGTAGGATATACATGTCATTTTAAAAAATGCTGCAAAGGTCTAAGAATGGATTTATTTATTTACAACATTTTTATACTGTTCCACATCTAAGCAGATTCCTTCTGGTCTCTTAAAAAGAAAAAAAAGTGAAAGGATGGGTTACAGCAGCCACTTCCAACATTTGCTTTTCATTTCTGGCCAAAACAAAACTGACAAATGAAGCATTCAAGAAATCAGGCCCCTAAAGATAATTCACTGCTGTGAAACGGCCATCTCGGGTGAAAGAGATGAGCTCTTGCAGCGACACAAACATCAGCAGAGGGAAAAGGTCATCCAGGCTGAACACCAGCAATCAAGAGCGTCAAGTAGACACTTGGCTGAAGGATATTATCTCCTAAGGCCCTTTGAAACCAGGCTGGCAAAAAAAAATAAAAAAGAAGAAAAAATGTGACAGGTACAAGCCGGCTCCCATATGTCTCCTATGAAAACCACAGGAAAATGTATCCACGTTCCTTACATCATTAACCTGAAATGTCAAAGGACTCACCCTTGCAGCAACAAAGGCCATCAGAAACAGGAGGATGGCATTTGGCATCAGCCCTGGAAAATCAACACTTGTGCCCAAGAGGCAAGTTTTCTGCTAATCACTGCCTGTCTTCAGTGGGTAAGGAGGTTATTTTGACAACAAACTCACATGTTACCGCCACATTCTAATACAAGCGACTGCTCTGGGATGGCTTTAAGAGCGAGGGGGGCGGAAGAAACTATATGCACAACCCAATGCAATGCTTCCCAAACAAGGTGTCAGGATGAGGACACCTTGAGGACACACAGAGAGGTGGAGCTTGACCCTTTTCTCCTACACCATGGCACCAGTGAAAATTCCCCCCACCAAAGCTGCCAATGCGAGCTTCCCTCCCAGGGGAAATGGCAGGGGGGTATTTATTTATTTCTAACATTTCTATACCTCCCAATAGCTGAAGCTCTTTTCACTTCGACTGCAATGCAAGGGGAAAGGATTAACACACACACCTTTCCTGTCCTGATGGGGTTTCCCTTCCCTTCAGCTGTTATTTTTAAGGTAAAAACAACAACAATACACATTAGAGCAGGGATGGAAAACCTCCGGCCCGCAGGTCTAACACGACCCACAGGAGTGTTGGAAAGTCTGATGTGACTTACGGCAGAGTTGCCTTAGACAGAGAAAGTGTGGCAACACAGCATTTAGTACTGGAGATAATCAACACAGGCTCGAGCCAGTTTAAAAGTTCAAATCCACTTTATTAATGCTTTTATATGCATCATCAGAGAAGGCTATCTAGCACTGTTTAACTCCAAGCACCCCCTAAAGCTGGGTGTATGAGTGTAAGTAAGCAAAGGCAGGAGATATGGTTACTTGCTACCTTCCCGGAGAGACATGGTGCAGCTTGTTGCAGAGGCAAGAGCAGAAAAAGGAGGACAAAGGAAGAGGAAGGGGAGGGAGCAGGAAATAGGAACTGATCAAGCTACAGGACATTCTCTATCACCCCCTAATGTCTGGAAGCTTGTGGAATTGTTGCTGTTATCCAACAGAGAGGCCCCCATCCAGCCCACCAGCTTCTCTACCTAATCACTGATCAATGTATGTGTTAATCATACATGTGGTGGCGGGGGGGGGGCAATAACGTCACATGTCCACATGCCAGCAGTAGGGTGTCTCCACCCACTTTGGGATGTGGCCCCGAACATGGTTGCCCCGAAGCAACTTGGATCTCAGGCCAAAAAGGCTTCCCCATCCCTGCATTAGAGCAGTGGTCTCCGAAGTGGGGTGCGTGCACTCCAGGGGATGTGCAAGATGACCCATTGGGGTGCACGAGCTGCCTCCCACTGCTCTGCTCCTATGAGCTGCCATTGTGTGCAAGGAGGGTGGCAGCCGTGATGGCAGTGGCTGAAGGATAGCAGGAAGGAGATTAACCCTTCCCACTCTCCTTTCGCAGAAGAAAGCCAAGAAGGAAGCGGGCACTTTCCTCTCAGCTTCCATCCTGCCAAAGGAGAGTGGGAAGGGTTAACAGCCCAGGCCAAACCACCAGTTGGCCAAGGACTGGGGACTGCCCAGGGTGTGGGGCTGCTGACCAGGACTCCTGGCTCTGGTTCAGGCAGGAGACCAGCCAAGCACACCTTTCCCCTCCTTGCAAGGAGACCTTTCCCCTCCTTGCAACTTGACAGTGGTGCCCTCACTCGATCCATATATAGCAATGGTGTGTGCACAGTTAAGTGGATTCACAGATTATATGAATAATAATTTTGTTAAGTGAGAGCAAATGGAATGCCATGTCCTCCCCGTGTATTTCTCCCTTAGTGTGAATGAAGCACTGAGTGTGGTTGTTGGGGGCGTGGCCATGATGACGAAGGTGGTGACGAAGGTCTGATGGGCGTTCAGCCTTCCCGCTCCTGCGCCATTTTGGCTCTTCACCATTTTCAGCCTGCCTGTTCAAAACAGAGTGGCAGAAAGGCAGAGCGGCAGCGAGGGGGGGGGTGGCAGAGCGGAGGAGCAGCAGAGCAGCAGGGACTGGCCAAACGCATGGAAGAGGGAGGCGGGGCCCAGGGAGACCGGTGTGAGGGCTGTCCACGTGTCAGTCCCCATCCTCCACTAATGTGCAAGGGGAGGGAAAGGGGCAGGAACCCAGGAGCAAGTATCGTTGAACCTGGAGCATGTGTAATGCCTCTTCACGGGAACATAACGCGATGGGAACGGCCATCTACAGAGAAGGAAGCGCGTGTAAAGGGAATCAGTTGTGATCCTGCATTTAAAAAGGAAGCGGAAAGCCCTGTTTTAAATGCAGGATTTTAGGCTGGTGTAGAAATCCCCTGAATCCCACCGCCTGGCAAGACCAGCAGCCAGCGCTTGTTGCCTGACATAAGTACACTGACACTATCTGACAGCCATTATATTTTTCCCCCTCAACAAGCATTGACTTTTGCAATTGCCATATCTCTATTAAGATGTCACATAACATTTTAAATGCTGAGAGGAAAGAGTCAGTCACAGTGAAGCAACCGCATGAGAGAAGCAGGAGCTTGATCTGGATGGTAGAAAAGCCTCACCTTGCACTTAAGGAGGTTTTGGGGAGGGGCAGACAGGCAGGCGCAAGCAGGAAATGGAGCAAAATGGGAAGAAGGGCTAAGAAGGAAAAGGGCCTGAAGAAGACGAGAACTGGCAATCTAGAAGACAACTGCTCTCAATTTTCCTGTTACCCCTTTGCAGAAAGGGCTTCATTCTCTACACCAGGGCTGCAGACCCTTAGCCCTGGAGTGAAATCTGGCCCTCCAGGGGTCCCAATCCAGTCATCTGAGGGTCCCAAGAACACCACACCTTCTTCCTCTGGCCTTACCCTCTTCCCCCCTCCTGCTGATTGTTTGGTGGCTTCCTGGCTTTTGTGCAGTTTTGTTTTTTGTGCCAAAAAACAAAACAAAAAATGCCAACATAATTTACCTTAAAGCTCTTCCTGCAAGTAACTAAGCTTTAGCAGAGGCATTTCAACCCTTGGGAATGGGGGAGGGGACTGCACAAAAGCCAGGAAATCACCACTGATTGGCTGTTGAAAGAAAGGGGGTGGAGCCAGGGGAAGAGGGCGAGACCATCTGGAGAACCCTAGAGGGCTAGATTGGAACCCCAGGAGGGCCTGTTTTGGACTCCAGACCTGAGGTTCCCCACCCCTGCACTATAGTATAGAATTATGGCCATCCAGGATTGACCAACTGATTGGCTACACTGGCCATATACTTCAGAGGTGGCAGTCTGGAATCAAGTATGTACTGGATAGACAGACAAACTAGGTTACGGTTGGGGAACCTGTGTCCCTCCAGAAATTGCTGGATTACATCTCCCATCATCCACCACCATTGGCCATGCTGGCTGGGGTTGATGGGGGTTAGAGTACAACAACATCTGGAGGCCCACAGTTTACCCAGCCTTGTACTATGTCAAACTTAGAGCTGTAGGATCCCATCACTGAGGGAGGGAGTGGCTGGCCTATTTAAAAGAGGCGGTAATCGGGCCACTCCTGAAAAAGCTTAATTTGGACCCAGAGGATGTTGACAACTATAAACCGGTGGCTAACATCCCCTTCCTTGGCAAGGTGCTTGAGCAGGTGGTTGCAGGACAGCACTCTTGAATTAAACAGATTATCTAGATCCATTTCAATAGGACTTCAGGCCTGGTTTTGGAACAGAAACTGCTTTGATCACCCTGTGGGATGACCAGGAGAGGGATAGGGGGAGTACGAACCAGTTGATTCTCCTGGTCCTTTCGATACCTTCGACCATGGTATCCTTCTGGATAGATTGACTGGATTGGGAGTTGGAGGCACTGTGCTGCAGTGGTTCAGCTCCTACGTGGATGGCTGATTCCAGAAGGTGGTGCTGGGGGATTATTGCTCTGTGCCATGGCAATTACGCCATGGGGTTCCATGGGGCTCTATTTTATCCCCTATACTGTTCAACATCTACATGAAAC
Organism: Heloderma suspectum; assembly: GCF_057233095.1. NCBI lineage: Eukaryota > Metazoa > Chordata > Lepidosauria > Squamata > Helodermatidae > Heloderma > Heloderma suspectum. The sequence continues at coordinate 31,621,171 of NC_139464.1, forward strand.
CACTGGGGGACGTTATCCAGAGGGGTGGGCTGAGGTGCCATCCATATGCAGATGACACCCAGCTCTATCTCTCTTTCTCATCAAACCCAGGTGAGGCAGTGGCTGTTCTGAATCAGTGTCTGGGCACAGTAATGGACTGGATGAGGGCCAATAAACTGAGACTCAATCCAGACAAGATGGAGGTACTATTAGTGGGTGGTTTGTCTGCCCAGCTAGGTGATGTTCAACCTGTTCTGGAGGGGGTTGCACTCCCCCTAAAGGATCAGGTTCATAGCTTCGGGGTGCTCTTGGACCCAGAACTGTCACTTGAGGCACAGGTGAACCTTTCATCAGCTTAGGCTCATATACGAACTATGCCCTTATCTGGACAGAGATAGCCTAGCTACAGTTATCCATGCTCTGATAACCTCTCGTTTGGATTACTGCAATATGTTATATGTGGGGCTGCCTTTGAAAATTTTTGGAAACTTCAGCTAGTCCAAAACAGGGCAGTGAAATTGTTAACAGGCACTGGCCAACGAGATCACATTACACCAGTACTTTTCCAGCTGCACTGGCTGCCAGTCCATGTCTGAACCCAATTCAAAGTGCTGGTATTAACATTCAAAGCCCTAAACAGCTTGGGGCCAGGTTATCTGAAGATCGCCTCCTCCCATATGTGCCTGCCCGATCCCTAAGATCATCCTCTGGGGTCCTTCTCCAGGAGCCCCTGCCAAAGAAACTGAAGTGGGCAGCCACCAGGAAGGTGGCCTTTTCTGTTGTGGCACCCTGGCTGTGGAAGTAGATCCTTAGAGAGGTTCACCTGGCACCTGTGTTGTTCTCCTTTCATCACCAGGTGAAAACCTTTTATTTTCCCAGCATTTTAGCATTCTAGTCTTTTAGCTCTGCTGTTTTAACTCTGAATTTTAAATCTCTGCATTGCTGCTAGGTTTTATTCTGGTTGTACTTTTATATCGCAGTTTTAAGCTTTCATATTTTATTTTGTTTTATGTTGTACTTTATGGTTTTAATTTTTGTGAACTGCCCAGAGAGCTTCAGCTATTGGGTGGTATAGAAATGAAAGTAAGTAAGTAAGTAAATATCAAAATGTTGATGCAGTACCAAGCTCTCAAGAATGGAAGTACAGTATTCACTGTTTCCCTATCTGGGACCTTGTTGGTAAGGCCTGGGGACAAGAAAAAGTCCAAAATGGTTTGACAAGCTTTGGAGCAACATAATGAACACCTAGCCTATGATGACCCTCATATTGTTCTTTCCAGCTTAGATCCCCCATGACTTCACTTCAAACCTTTTGCATTGCTCCAAAGGTCCTGATTCTCATAACCTTCTTCAGCCACTTCCATATGTCTATCTTGGAACCTTCCCTGTTGAGACTCAACCATATTTATGGTACAGCCAATTCATATCCCTGGTTATCAACTAAGCTTTCAGTTCTGCTTTTGGGATGCTATTTTGGGCAAGAAAGAGTTTTATCTAGTGACCGTTTGTTTACTTGGTTAAATATGAACCCTGTTCTATGAACAATGACACTAGTGGGAGTTCTCTGTTTCCTCCTATACAAGTTGTTACATGACTGTCATTGCCATGGTATTTTCCTATCATGCGTTAGGTGATTGGTCTAACATCTGTCACATGTTGTTCATTCACTCTCTCATCTTCTCCCAAGGTAAGAATGGGTGTAATGCAATGTTCTGTTGGTTTGGAGATTTGTTTGCATGTGTTTCTTTTCGTGAGTACAAAATGCTTTCATTGTCCAAAGACAAGGTCAGCAAAGGATGCCTTCCACTTGGAAAGAGCAAAAATTCATTTTGTTTATACGCAGAAGATGCAGTCACAGATATCCCACATAATGTGCACGTTGGAAGATATCCTTACATACAGTCTAGACAATACTGAGCTACACATACCAAGTCAGATCATTGGTCTGCCTCGGTCAGTATTGTCTACACTAACAGGAGCTCTCCAGGGTTTCAGACAGGGCTCATTCCATGCCCCACTTGGAGATGCCAGGGATTGAAATTGGGACTTCCTGTATGCAAAGTATGTGCTCCACCACTGACCTACAGCCCTTCCTGCGATGTGATTGTTCTCATTATCTATGGGAATACATTCCAAACCTGTTGTATCTTGGCCAGTTGAGTCCCATGAGGCAAGGATTGGAGCCAGCAGTGTCAAACAGGAAGATACAAGCAGTAGTGACTGAAGCCAATGAAAACCAGTGGAGGTTTGACAAGGACAATGCGGGGCAAGGCAGGGAGTAATGCAGATGAAATATCTTCAGGACTCTGGGCAGCTCCAACTTCATTTCATCAACTTTCAAAGCAGAAGGGTACTGTGAATCAGGCCCTAAAGACTTCACACACAGAGAGAGAATGAGGTATAGTTCTCTTAGCTGAACTCCTTTGGGTGTATTCTTCTTGGTGGACCATTGGTGTCTCAGATGAGGGAGAATTGTTGCATTCATGTGGATTTGGGCAATTGGCAAGGCAGCTTCTCAAAGGATTCAGGCTAATCTCTTGCGTGGTGTGGGCTACTGGTTCCTGGGGTTCCCATCAGAAGGGCAGTCCTCTACTGGAGTCCATCACCTGTTCGTTTCCATATGGGGCTTCAGATCTCTTGGGGTTCTATGAACTTACTGACTCACACAGAAGCCAAGAAAGAGGAGAGGCAGGAAACAGACAAACAGGGTTCAATCCCAGATCAGGTCTCTACAAAACAAAGATGGTAAGAGGCAGGTCTTTCAGAATCCCAGACAGAGCCCAGGGAACATATGACAAGTGTTCAGTCTCAACTTAGATCTTTTCTACTTCCTGGCTGTGTCTCCTTGCTGAGGAATGCAGAGCCTTAAAGTGGAAGCCCTCTAACCTGGAGCCTTGTGTGCCATCAGCTCTCCATAGTGTCCCTCCAGGCACTCTTGTCTACATTGGCAAGCTGGCTTTGTAGAGTGTGAGGTTCCTGGTGGTGAGGATTCTCTCTTCTTGCTGGAACTGGGCTAAAAGGCAGTGCTCCCTGGAAGTCCAGACCTGGGGTTTCAAGTGCAGGAGTCTTAGGTTCAGGGGTTCTTTGTGCTGTCATGGTCCAGGACCCCAACCCCTCATACTAAGAGGATGGGCCTCCTGAGTTCATGGATCAGGGAGAGGGATTAGTTACAGAAAGGCATCATATAGTTCCCACCTCCTTAGGGTCTACTTCTCCAGGAAGGCCTTAAGGACCAGCTTCCCATGTCCAGAGGATGTTGCATTGCTGTCCTTGGATTTTGAGGATTTTGAGGACCCAAGCAATGAAGATACTACCATGTTGCAACGACATGTGTGTCACAGCGGCCTGAGGTTGCTGAAACAGACAAAGCCCCTTTAAGAAGAAGACTTCAAGTCAATAGGGAAATGAGGCTTACCAGCCTAAAAGAAGCCAAAATCATACTTCAGGCTCAGCTACACTCTGTTGCTTGTTGGAGCAGATACAGACAAGCTTGTCCAGCTTCCAGCCCCAGCATCACTCAGAGCTCTCCATGGTGCTGTTGCTGCTCTATTCGTGTTCCTATATTTCTGGAAAACTTGACTCCTGCTTGGTTGGAATCCACTGTTGAATTCCCCCAAGTCTTCAATGTGAACTTGACCTCATAGTGTCCAATGAAGTGAGGCCCTCACTGCACAAGCAAGATGAAACAGAACATCTGCTGAGTTGGGGCTCAGTGTTGAGGCTCAGGCTCAGTGCCTCAGTCTGAACCAGTGGCCCTTCATCATCTTCATCTGTGTCTACATTGCTGCTAGAAATCAGGACATGAAAGGCAACATGGCAGGCACTACTCCTTGAAAACACACTGTAGGTCAGTGCACAGGAGTATTTTGCTTGCAGAGGAGGCTTTCTTGCTTGTGCCTGTCCTGGGTGTTCTCTGATCCTTTTGAATGGGTCATCAAATTGTTCCTAACAAGCAAAATCCACAAATTTCATGCCACTCAACCCACCCTGAAGAGGTTTGCGGTGAAGTGCAAAATTGCAGGGTTCCATTATGGTGGACAAGTAAGATGACCCATTTTCAACAGCTGCTATAGCTGAAGACAGCTGTAGGTGTCAGGGGCAAGATAGAACATGGGTGGGATCAAGGGGAAAGAAAACCAGCAGGAAGCAAGCTGGGCAGAATTCAGAGAGAATAAAGGCAGATCAGTTGATAGAATCAGAAAACAGGCTCTAGGAACAACCGTGGAACTCTAAGCAGGAGCTGTTGACCAGCTTGCTGGGAGCCTCTTCTGGCTTCCCTTTATAGAGACTGGAGCCAAAGGAATCAGAGAAGCTCAGATGGGGCTGTGGAGCTCTGCCTAACACAAGAAGTCTTGCCTATGTTTGCTAGTGTCAGGGATGAGTCCCAGCCCATTTGGATGTCTGACAGCTCCAATTCTGAGTCAGAGTTAGAACTGCTAGATCAAAGCCTGGGGGGGGACCCCCCCTAGGGGAGGGACTCTCCCTAGAGCACCTAGATGCTGGGAGAGATTCCTCCAAAGGCCTTGACAAACAGATGGCCCAGGCTCAGTCCCTGCTCCCTCCTCCACCATAGGAACTTGAGTTTCCGAGGAGGAGGAGGAAGAGGGGTATGATTTGAAAGGCACTAGGGTGCATCACCCCCTTCATGGATCACTGCCTTGTTGTGGCGAAGGGGCTTGCTTAACTCAGTGAAGCCATAAGCTATGCCGTGCAGGGCCACCCAAGACGGACAGGTCATGGCAGAGAGTTCTGACAAAATGTGGTCCACTGGAGAAGGAAATGGCAACCCACTCCAGTATTCTTGCCAAGAAAACCCCATGGAACGTATCACAAGGCTAAAAGAGATGACGCCGGAAGATGAGCCCCTCAGGTCGGAAGGTGTCCAATATACTACTGGGGAAGAGCAGAGGGTATTTCCAAGTAGCACCAGAAAGAGTGAAGCGGCTGGGCCAAAGCCGAAAGGACACTCAGCTGTGGATGGGTCTGGTGGTGAAAAGAAAATCCGATGCTGTAAAGAACAATATTGTTTAGGAACCTGGAATGTCAGATCAATGAATCAAGGTAAGCTGGAGGTGGTCAAACATGAGATGGCAAGATTGAACATCGACATCTTGGGAATCAGCAAACTAAAATGGACAAGCATAGGCAAATTTAATTCAGGTGACCATCATATCTACTATTGTGGCCAAGAATCCCTTAGAAGAAATGGAGTAGCACTCATAGTCAACAAAAGGGTGGAAAAAGCAGTACTGGGGTACAATCTCAAAAATGATAGAATGATCTCAGTATGAATCAAAGGCAAACCATTCAACATCACAGTAATTCAAGTCTATGCCCCAACCACTGATGCCGAAGAAGCTGAGGTTGATCACTTCTATGAAGACCTACAACACCTTCTAGAACTAACACCAAAAAAAGATGTCCTCTTCATCATAGGGGACTGGAATGCTAAAGTAGGAAGTCAAGAAATCACGGGGATAACAGGCAAGCATGGCCTTGGTGTACAAAATGAAGCAGGACAAAAGCTAATAGAGTTTTGTCAAGAGAACACGCTGATCATAGCAAACACTCTTTTCCAAAAGCACAAGAGGCGACTCTGCACATGGACATCACCAGATGGTCAATATCAAAATCAGATTGATTATGTCCTTTGCAGCCAAAGATGGAGAAGCTCCATACAGTCAGTAAAAACAAGACCTGGAGCTGACTGTGGCTCAGATCATGAGCTGCTTCTTGCAAAATTTTGGCTTAAATTGAAGAACATAGGGAAAACCACTAAACCATTCAGGTATGACCTAAATCATATCCCTTATGAATATACAGTGGAGGTGAGGAATAGATTTCAGGGATTAGACCTGATAGACAGAGTGCCTGAGGAACTATGGATGGAGGTCCGTAACATTGTTCAGGAGGCAGCAACGAAATCCATCCCAAAGAAAAAGAAATGCAAGAAAGCCAAGTGGCTGTCTGATGAGGCTTTACAAGTAGCTGAGGAAAGAAGGGAAGCAAAAAGCAAGGGAGAAAGGGGAAGATATATCCAACTGAATGCAGAGTTCCAGAGAATAGCAAGGAGAGACAAGAAGGCCTTCTTAAATGAACAATGCAAGCAAATCGAGGAAAACAACTGAATGGGAAAGACTAGAGATCTCTTCAAGAAAATTGGAGATCTCAAGGGAATGTTTTGTGCAAAGATGGGCATGATAAAGGACAAAGAAGGCAGGGACCTCACAGAAGCAGATGAGATTAAGAAGAGGTGGAAAGAATACACAGAAGAACTATACAGGAAAGATCTTAATGTCCTTGATAGCCATGATAGTAATGTCCTTGATAGCCATGATAGTGCTGTCACTGAACTTGAGCCGGACATCCTCGAGAGTGAAGTCAAGTGGGCCTTAGGAAGCATTAGTAACAACAAAGCTAGCGGAGATGACGGTATTCCAGCTGAGCTATTTAAAATCTTAAAAGATGATGCTGTTAAAGTGCTGCATTCAATATGCCAACAAATTTGGAACACTTAGCAATGGCCGCAAGACTGGAAAAGGTCAGTTTACATTCCAATTCCAAAGAAGGGCAACGCCAAAGAGTGTTCAAACTACCGCACAATTGCGCTCATTTCACATGCCAGCAAGGTGATGCTCAAAATCCTACAAGCTAGGCTTCAGCAGTATGCGAACCGAGAACTACCGGAAGTACAAGCTGGGTTTCGAAGAGGCAGAGGAACTAGAGATCAAATCACCAACATTTCCTGCATCATGGAGAAAGCAAGAGAATTCCAGAAAAACGTCTATTTCTGCTTCATTGACTACACTAAAGCCTTTGATTGTGTGGATCACAACAAACTGTGGCAAATTCTTAAAGTGATGGGAGTACCAGACCACCTTACCTGTCTCCTGAGAAACCTGTACGAGGGTCAAGAAGCAACAGTAAGAACCAGACATGGAACAACCGAGTGGTTCAAAATTGGGAAAGGAGTACGACAAGGCTGCATATTGTCACCCTGCTTATTTAACTTATATGCAGAGTACATCATGAGAAATGCCGGGTTGGATGAATCAGAGGTCGGAATTAAGATTGCTGGGAGAATTATCAACAACCTCCGATATGCAGACAATACCACCCTAATGGCAGAAAGCGAAGAGGATCTAAAGAGCCTCTTGTTGAGGGTGAAAGAGGAGAGTGCAAAAGCTGGTTTGAAACTCAACATTAAAAAAACGAAGATCATGGCATCTGGCCCTATCACTTCCTGGCATATAGAAGGGGAAGAAATGGAAGCAGTGACAGATTTTATTTTCTTGGGCTCCAAGATCACCGCAGATGGTGACTGTAGCCATGAAATTAAAAGATGCTTGCTCCTTGGGAGGAAAGCTATGGCCAACCTAGACAGCATAGTAAGAAGCAGAGACATCACCTTGCCAACAAAGGTCTGTCTAATCAAAGCTATGGTTTTCCTAGTAGTAATGTATGGCTGTGAGAGCTGGACTATAAGGAAGGCTGAGCGCCAAAGAATTGATGCTTTCGAACTGTGGTGCTGGAGAAGACTCTTACGAGTCCCCTGGACTGCATGGAGGTCAAATCAGTCAATCCTAAAGGAAATCAACCCTGAGTGCTCATTGGAAGGACAGATACTGAAGCTGAAGCTCAAATATTTTGGCCACCTAATGCGAAGAGAAAACTCTCTGGAAAAGACCCTGATGCTGGGAAAGACTGAAGGCAAAAGGAGAAGGGGACGGCAGAGGATGAGATGGCTAGATAGCATCACCAATGCAATGAATATGAAGTTGAGCACACTCCGGGAGAGTGCGCAGGACAGGAAGGCCTGGCGTGCTATGGTCCATGGGGTCACGAAGAGTCGGAGACGACTGAACGACTGAACAACAACAGGGTGCATCACAAAGCTAAGCAGGAAAAGTTAGGGGCAGGGCTCAGACGCTCTGCCAGGGTAGCTACTCTTGGAAGCCAATGTAGGATGGAGCCACCCTAAGGGAGGGGCATCACTGTGAAGCAAGCTTGGCCATGAGGTTCATACCCAAACTGCTGGCAACGTCTCTACCCTCCGGTTCATATCCTCTGCTTAGAGATTGTTGATGAGTTGTTTAGGGCCTGGGGCAGTCTGAGAGTTTCCTTGAATCTGCATTTGTAGAGAGGTTAGTCTCTAGCAGAATAAACTCATATTAGCCTGAAGCTTTGTCTATTGTGGTGTTGACTGCGAAGGGAAGGGACGATCCATTTCTGACAGCTAGTGATAAAGCCAACATGGGCAGAGTGTCAACACTTTCCAGCTTCTGAATCCAATATAAGCCCATAAAGCAGGGGTGGTGAACCTGTGGCCCTCTGGATGTTGCTGGACTACAAAATCCATAATCCCTGACCACAGGCCATGCTGGGTGGGACTGATGGGAGTTGGAGTCCAGTGACATCTGGATGGTTGCAGGTTCCCCCATCCCTGCCGTAAAGGGACATCCCAGGCATCACAGCCAGTTTTGGTCAGGAAAGCGAGATGGATCCTGCTATCCAGCCCAAACCTGGGGCCACTACTGACAGCAGCACAAGCTCCTGTCCTTTCCAGGGATTCAAAGAGATTGCCCATCACTGGCTTAGATCATCCAAGCTGCGCTCATTCTATATCTTGACAGATCTTAAACAGTTGTGCTGGCCTCTGGTCCATTTCTGGGCACAATTCAAAGTGCTGGTGAATACCTATAAAGCCCTAAATAGTTTGATCACTGCCTGGACCCTGTGATCATCCTTGGGGGCTCTCTTCCATGTCTCTCTCTCTCTCTCTCTCTCTCACACACACACACACACACACACCTGAAATTGGGAGAAGGCCTTCTTGGTCATGGTGCCCCATCTGTAGAATGCTCTAACCAGGGAGACATGCCTGGTGCCAACTTTGATATCATTTTGGCAACAGGTAAAACCCTGGCTGCAGTGTGTTTTCTTCACTCTGCTCACTGTTAAAGCATGTTTTAACCACTGCTGCTGATTTAGGAACATAGGAAGCTGGCTTACACTGAGTCAGGCCATTGGTCCATCTGGTCTAATACTGTTCGCACTGACTGGCAGCAGCTCTTCAGAGTTTCAGGCAGAATTTTCTCCTGCCCTTTCTGGAGATGCCAAGGATTCCACCTGGGACCCTTCTGCGTGCAAAGCAGGTGCTCTACCACTGAGCGACGGCTCCTTCTCTATTTATTTCCTTATTGCTAATTTGCTGTTTTATTATCTTGTAAGCTGCCTGGGAGATAGCACTGAAGGGCGGCATAGAAGTATTTTAAACAAACATCCATCCATAGAAGACCACTTCAGTGACACAGCACTTTCTGGATCCATGCCTAAGTTGTCAAAACAGGAACTAATTAGCAGGTAAGTACAGTCTAGGCATTTTATTGATCCTTGGCCCATGATTAACTTTTGAATTGCATTTAGGAGGATATAGAAAAAGGACTAGAGAGAAGATACACCATAAGTTTTTTTTTTAAAAAAAAAACAGTACTCAAGGGCTACAGTCCTACTTTCATTTACTTAGAAGCAAGTCCCACTGAAATTAAGGACAGGTCTTTCTGAGAAAACATTTTAGGACTGGGCTGAAAGGGCAGTATTGAATGGGTTGGCATTAAACAGGGCGCTCCAGTCCCAGACCCAAAATGTGTTCAACATTAAGCCAACTCATATTATCTTTTTTTTTTAAGTGCATCAGGGACCAGGCAGAGCAGAAGCAGAATTTTCTGGATCAAACCCAAATAGAGAAACCTTCACAGAAGTATAGGTAGGGGATACCACAGCACACTTGCAGGTGGCAAGGAAACCCCCAAGAATGAGAAGACATTCAGGGCAGATGGCAGCATCAAAAGAAACATCCACTGGTAGCACAAGGCACATATGAATAAAGATGCAAAAACAGTCAGATGGAGGGAGACGGCATGGGGCACGGGCATGCTCTAGGTAAGAATAGTTTGCAAGATGGCCAGACCCCAAATCCCAAGCAGCAGCCTGGCAACCAACACAGCAAAGGGGCAGCTGAGTTAGGAGGGCTGGGGGGAAGGCCACAGATGAAGCCAGATTCAAATGGATCCAGATAACGCCTGGCATTGAACCAGCACCACCTCATGTAGCTTGCCCCAAAAGGAGATATTCATGACTCAGCAACAGTTGTTACAATCTTCAGAGTCCAGTGCATCATGGCCTCCAGTGACTGGGAAGGCATCAGAACCAGTTCCTGGTCCTTCTGAAGTGGGACCCACTGCCTCAGACTCTAGGTTGTCCATGCAACCCCCGAGAGATGCCAGTACCCTCTGACTCTGAGGAGTGGACTTTGGCCTCCTCTATGAACAAGGTGTCCCTGGGAAGCAGTCCTCAACTGGCTCCTCCTGGCTCCAACCTTCATTCCCTAGGATAAGCCAATGCCTGCGGGAAAAGGCTGCTGGCCCTTTAACAGCCAGATGCAGAACCTGAAGGGGTGGCATTTCCAGAGAGACTCTCCTGGCCTGACTATAAAAGCCTGACAGTTGCTCTCAGACTCTGCAGGAGTGACTCCTTAGTTCTCTAGTTCCAGGATTGTTGTCCAAGGTCCTGAAACCTAACCTTAGTTCCCGATGTGACCCAGCAATCTTGACCACACTGAGCCTCAGCTGTTACCCAGGATAGACAATGGATTCCCTGATGAAGCATGACTGAGCGAGGGTTTCTTAAGGAGTATCTCGCTGTCACCTCTTTCCATGTGGACAGAACCACTTCCTTTTCTAGACCCACCCAGTCAACCCCCTGCAGCTCAGTGTAAATAGCCAAGATGAGCATGGATCAAGCATACAGGTGGTTAGCCAAATCTTTCCAGGCACAATATATATCTTCAAATCATACACTACAAACAAACATCGCATACCCACATTGTTGTTGTTCAGTCGTTCAGTCGTGTCCGACTCTTCGTGACCCCATGGACCATAGCACGCCAGGCCTTCCTGTCCTGCGCTCTCTCCCGGAGCATGCTCAAGTTCATATTCATTGCATCCGTGATGCTATCTAGCCATCTCATCCTCTGCCATCCCCTTCTCCTTTTGCCTTCAGACTTTCCCAGCATCAGGGTCTTTTCCAGGGAGTTTTCTCTTCGCATTAGGTGGCCAAAATATTGGAGCTTCAGCTTCAGTATCTGTCCTTCCAATGAGCACTCAGGGTTGATTTCCTTTAGGATGGACTGATTTGACCTCCTTGCAGTCCAGGGCACTCGTAAGAGTCTTCTCCAGCACCACAGTTCGAAAGCATCAATTCTTCGGCGCTCAGCCTTCCTTATAGTCCAGCTCTCACAGCCATACATTACTACTGGGAAAACCATAGCTTTGATTAGACGGACCTTTGTCGGCAAGGTGATGTCTCTGCTTCTTACTATGCTGTCTAGGTTGGCCATAGCTTTCCTCCCCAGGAGCAAGCATCTTTTAATTTCATGGCTACAGTCACCGTCTGCGGTGATCTTGGAGCCCAAGAAAGTAAAATCTGTCACTGCTTCCATTTCTTCCCCTTCTATATGCCAGGAAGTGATGGGGCCAGATGCCATGATCTTAGTTTTGTTAATGTTGAGTTTCAAACCAGCTTTTGCACTCTCCTCTTTCACCCTCAACAAGAGGCTCTTGAGATCCTCTTCACTTTCTGCCATTAGGGTGGTATCGTCTGCATATCGGAGGTTGTTGATAATTCTCCCAGCAATCTTAATTCCGACCTCTGATTCATCCAACCCGGCATTTCTCATGATGTACTCTGCATATAAGTTAAATAAGCAGGGTGACAATATGCAGCCTTGTCGTACTCCTTTCCCAATTTTGAACCACTCGGTTGTTCCATGTCTGGTTCTTACTGTTGCTTCTTGACCCTCGTACAGGTTTCTCAGGAGACAGGTAAGGTGGTCTGGTACTCCCATCACTTTAAGAATTTGCCACAGTTTGTTGTGATCCACACAATCAAAGGCTTTAGCGTAGTCAATGAAGCAGAAATAGACGTTTTTCTGGAATTCTCTTGCTTTCTCCTTGATGCAGCGAATGTTGGTGATTTGATCTCTAGTTCCTCTGCCTCTTCGAAACCCAGCTTGTACTTCCGGTAGTTCTCGGTTCGCATACTGCTGAAGCCTAGCTTGTAGGATTTTGAGCATCACCTTGCTGGCATGTGAAATGAGCGCAATTGTGCGGTAGTTTGAACACTCTTTGGCGTTGCCCTTCTTTGGAATTGGAATGTAAACTGACCTTTTCCAGTCTTGTGGCCACTGTTGAGTGTTCCAGATTTGTTGACATATTGAATACAGCACTTTAACAGCATCATCTTTTAGGATTTTAAATAGTTCGGCTGGAATACTGTCATCTCCACTAGCTTTGTTGTTAGTAATGCTTCCTAAGGCCCACTTGACTTCACTCTCGAGGATGTCCGGCTCAAGTTCAGTGACCGCACTATCATGGCTATCAGGGACATTCAGATCTTTCCTGTATAGTTCTTCTATGTATTCTTGCCACCTCTTCTTAATCTCATCTGTTTCTGTGAGGTCCCTGCCTTCTTTGTCCTTTATCATGCCCGTCTTTGCACAAAACGTTCCCTTGAGATCTCCAATTTTCTTGAAGAGATCTCTAGTCTTTCCCATTCTATTGTTTTCCTCGATTTCTTTGCATTGTTCATTTAAGAAGGCCTTCTTGTCTCTCCTTGCTATTCTCTGGAACTCTGCATTCAGTTGGGTATATCTTCCCCTTTCTCCCTTGCTTTTCACTTCCCTTCTTTCCTCAGCTACTTGTAAAGCCTCATCAGACAGCCACTTTGCTTTCTTGCATTTCTTTTTCTTTGGGATGGATTGAGTTGCTGCCTCCTGAACAATGTTACGGACCTCCGTCCATAGTTCCTCAGGCACTCTGTCTATCAGGTCTAATCCCTGAAATCTATTCCTCACCTCCACTGTATCTTCATCAGGGATATGATTTAGGTCATACCTGAGTGGTTTAGTGGTTTTCCCGACGTTCTTCAATTTAAGACGAAATTTTGCAAGAAGCAGCTCATGATCTGAGCCACAGTCAGCTCCAGGTCTTGTTTTTACTGACTGTATGGAGCTTCTCCAACTTTGGCTGCAAAGGACATAATCAATCTGATTTCGATATTGACCATCTGGTGACGTCCATGTGCAGAGTCGCCTCTTGTGCTGTTGGAAAAGAGTGTTTGCTATGATCAGCATGTTCTCTTGGCAAAACTCTATTAGCTTTTGTCCTGCTTCATTTTGTACACCAAGGCCATGCCTGCCTGTTATCCCGGTGATTTCTTGATTTCCTACTTTAGCATTCCAATCCCCTAAGATGAAGAGGACATCTTTTTTTGGTGTTAGTTCTAGAAGGTGTTGTAGGTCTTCATAGAACCGATCAACCTCAGCTTCTTCGGCCTCAGTGGTTGGGGCATAGACTTGAATTACTGTGATGTTGAATGGTTTGCCTTTGATTCGTACTGAGATCATTCTATCATTTTTAAGATTGTACCCCAGTACTGCTTTTCCCACCCTTTTGTTGACTATGAGTGCTACTCCATTTCTTCTAAGGGATTCTTGCCCACAATAGTAGATATGATGGTCACCTGAATTAAATTCGCCCATGCCTGTCCATTTTAGTTCGCTGATTCCCAAGATGTCGATGTTCAATCTTGCCATCTCATGTTTGACCACCTCCAGCTTACCTTGATTCATTGATCTGACATTCCAGGTTCCTAAACAATATTGTTCTTTACAGCATCGGATTTTCTTTTCACCACCAGACACATCCACAGCTGAGTGTCCTTTCGGGTTTGGCCCAGCCGCTTCACTCTTTCTGGCGCTACTTGGAAATACCCTCTGCTCTTCCCCAGTAGCATATTGGACACCTTCCGACCTGAGGGGCTCATCTTCCGGCGTCATCTCTTTTAGCCTTGTGATACGTTCCATGGGGTTTTCTTGGCAAGAATACTGGAGTGGGTTGCCATTTCCTTCTCCAGTGGACCACATTTTGTCAGAACTCTCTGCCATGACCTGTCCGTCTTGGGTGGCCCTGCATGGCATAGCTTATGGCTTCACTGAGTTACGCAAGCCCCTTTGCCACAACAAGGCAGTGATCCATGAAGGGGTATGATACCCACATTATCAAACATACAATCATATCTCCCAAACTAATGTGGTATCATAATGACTGTACTTAATCCAAAACATTCCATAAAAATTATAACGAACAGCATCATATAGAAGTCATATGTATAAATAGTATATATGATATCAACATTATTTAGATTGCATAAATAAATTAAGGGCGCAATCCTATGGGGATAGGCGGCTGCCTCCAAACTCGGAGGCAACTGCCTATCCAATGGAAGGCAGGAGAATCACAGAAGAGATTGTCCCCTCTGTGCTTCAGCCACCCTACATTTGCAGCTAGACAGCTGATTTCGGCTGTCTAGCTGCGGGAAGGTGAAGCAGGGGAGGAGGCTGCCGGACGACATGTTGGATGTGTCATACTGGCATTTCTGTCTTCCCCGCCCTGGAACGCCCCCCGGAATGCCCCATTTTGGCCGCTCCATGCTCCTCTTCTGAGTGTGGAGCACAGGACTGTTCTGCACTGCCTGTGAGGCAGGGCAGAAGTGGGGGAAGGTCGGTTCTCCAGGAACCAACCTTGGAGCACAGGCTCCGAGGTCGGTTCCTGGAAAACCACATATCCTATGGCCATCTAGCCCCTAACTAGCGGCCATAAGATTGCTCCCTAAATAGAGTAGCGTTAATAGCATTAATAACCAATTGCAAATAGTATGTAAAATAGCATAAAATTGTAAGTCACATAAATTACATAGATCACATAGATAGAATAAACAGCCTAAATGACATGATGTGCATGTATATATAAACAGTCTGTAAATAAATAACTACCTAGATACCATAAATGGGGCTGCGGTGGCTTAGTGGTTAAGACGCTGAACTGCAGACCGGAAGGTCGGCAGTTCGAGACCCGAGTGCTGCGTGACGGAGTGAGCTCCTGTCTTCAGTCCCAGCTTCTGCCAACCTAGCAGTTCGAAAGCAAGACATTGCAAGTAGATAAATAGGTACCGCCTCGGCGGGAAAGGTAACAGCGTTCCGTGCACCTCGGTGTTCAGTCATGCCGGCCACATGACCACGGAAGCGTCTTCGGACAGCGCTGGCTCTTCGGCTTAGAAACGGGGATGAGCACCGCACCCTAGAGTCGGACACGACTGGTTGGGGACACCTTTACCTTTTTTTAGATAACATAAATAGGACACCTAACATTTAAATCACAAGTAACAACCATTACAAAATATACAATCATAACTATCACATAATTATCACAAAAAATACAACAAATCACTTCACCTATATAAATTGTATATCCCTACATTGTATATCACACCACATTAAATGCATGATATCTATCAATATCTAAATTATATCTCTTCTCCATAAAAATCAAAAATGGACACCAGCTCTCATGGGAAATTTCTGCCATTTTCCTTTTTTTCCCCTCTTAACTGAATGTACTCAGTCATTTTTGACATTTCAGCAACATACCATACTTTGGACAACCACATTTATACAGATAGAACCTCATTACTTCTCCACTTTGTGACAGTAAGCATCTGTGCAGCTGTCAACAAATTCCAAACCAGCTCTCCAAGTGCTTTGTCCACATCCTCATAATACCATACAACCAGGCTAGAGGGTGCTCTGGACACCTTCACAGGAACTGTATCGATGATGGTGTCACGGTCAGAGCAAATATGAGTGACTGACTTTATCCTCACACACATTTTCTTGCAATCTTGTCAGAGCATACCTCTGAGGGCTCTACTATATCCTTTCCAGGATCTAGATATAATAACCCCTTCACCACCCAGAAAAGCTCTTGTGAATCAACTCTTGTGAATGTGGGGAAAGTCGTCTCTATTTTCTGTCTCCTAAAATTGCTAGGAAATAAGTGATGATGTCTTTGCTTCGCAGTACTTTCAACTATCTAAAACCAAAAAAAAATCTGTAAAAGTATTTGACCTGGTTTGCAGAGATTCAGACACATTGTTGTTAGATTTTTTTTTCCTTTTTGTTTCTGTGGTTAAGTTCTATTTCCACAAAGCAAAAGATAAGCTGGCTGCTGTGGATCTAATGAAAGAAAAATTGCAGATCCTTTTAAATTATCATCATCATATTACGCCAGTACTTTTCCAGCTGCACTGGCTGCCAGTCCATTTCCGGGCCCGATTCAAAGTGCTGGTGTTAACATTCAAAGCCCTTAACGGCTTGGGGCCAGGTTACCTGAAGGATCGCCTCCTCCCATATGTGCCTGCCCGGACCGTAAGATCAGCAGCACCAGCCCTTCTCCGTGAGCCCCTGCCAAAGGAAGTGAGGCGGGTGGCTACTAGGAGGAGGGCTTCTTCTGCTGTGGCACTCCGGCTCTGGAATGAGCTCCCTAGTGAGGTTCGCCTGGCGCCTACATTGTACTCCTTTCGGCGCCAGGTGAAGACCTTTGTATTTTCCCAGGCATTTTAGCTTTCTAAATTTTTATCTTTGCTGTTTTAAATCTGTATTTTAAACTCCTGCACTGCTGCTAGGTTTTATTGTGGTTGTATTGTTATATTGTGGTTTTAATGTTCTACATATTTTAAATTGTTTTATTGTGTGCTGTTTGGTTTTAGTTTTTGTGAACCGCCCAGAGAGCTTCGGCTATTGGGCGGCATAGAAATGAAATAAATAAATCATCATCATCATCTAACTATAGTAGAAGCCAGCAGGCAGCCTTCCAAAAAGCAAAATAAAAAGTTTTCTTGGTGGTGTTCCTCTAGGGCCTAGAGGTCTAGGCAGAGAGGTCTCACAGTATTACAAGTCTTCTGCAAGTCATCTATTTCACCTTCTTTATGCAATTATTTAATGTTGGTTTCTTTGAACAGTTGTTTCCCTTCCTATTCCTCCCTGGAGGTAGTAATTGAAGTTGCTGGCAGGCAGGCAGGCAGGCAAGCAAGCAGGCAGGCAGAGTGTGTGTGTGTGTTGGGATTGCTAGGGGAGGGGAACATGTTGGTGATTATATGGGAACTAGCCAATAGGTCTCTGTCACAGCTACTTGAAATGCCCAAAGCCTAAAGAGCTTTCACCTCCCCAAAGCTTGCCAAGAATGGAGGGGGGATCTATGTGGGTAGTATTAGCACTTTCAAACCACCTCTATCACTCTTCAGATGTTAACTGCCTCTTTTCCTTTAGGTAGGCCTTGCCTGAAAGAGAGTTCCAGGGGGTGGTCACAATTGAGAAGGCTCTGATTTACAAGTTAATCACTGACAATTTAGAAACAACTATCCCTTCCTTCTAGCTTTTCTGTACTATGACAACAAAAGCCCTACTCCTTTACATGGAAATAACCCCTACTGATTTGGATAAAAAGCACTTCCACATAAATATATTTAGAAATAACGGAAGCTAAACCAATGACCTACCAACACAACAAATTAAAGTACATTGATTTAAGGCAAATGTCACCCAGATCCTGTAGATATATGTCCAGAGAATGGTCTGGAGGTGCTTGATGTGAAGCTCAACAGTTTTGCAAGCCAGATTTAGGTAGTACAGATGAGCAACTGATAAATTAGTGTATGCAGCTCCCCTGAAGAAATAGAATAACGAACTGAATAAATAAGTAAGTAATGGTTCAATCCTATGCATGTTTAGATAGAAAAAGTCCTACAGCTCCCAGCATCCCCAAGCCAGCATGGCTGACTGGGACATGCTGGGAGTTGTAGGACTTTTTCTGTCTAAACATGAAAAGGATTGCACCCTAAGTAAGTCTGGCTGGTGCTTTACACAGATATCAGTTATAACCTATAATATCAGTGATGCAGTTAGGAAATTTTAAGATACTGGACTTAATGGTGTTAATGAAGGGGAGGGAGCTCTTTAGATAGCAATGTACTTTATTTATTTATTTATTTATTTATTTATTTATTTATTAAATGTATACCTGCTTTTCCCCCTCCAAAAAGGGGTCCTTCAAAGTGGCATACAGAACATAAAAGGCATAAAAACAATAACCAATCATTAAAACACATTTACAACAAGCTAAACAAAAAACAACAACCAAAGAACCAAAATGCTCAATAAATATCATTAAGCAACAGTACAGTCAAATGCTTGTTTAAAAAGAAATGTATTGACTTGCCAGCAGAGCACAGCTAAACAGGAAGACAACCTAAGTTCTTGGGGCACAGAGTTTCACATACGGGGCACTGCCCCTAGAAGGCATACCTTCATGTTGTCACCAACTGCACCTCTTATAGCAACAGCGCATGCAAGACCAGCACAACAGCTGATCTTAAAGGTTAAAATTAGAGGATACAGTCCTTCAAGTAGACAGGTCCTGAGTCACTGAGGGCTTTAAAAGTGTTACCCAGCATCTTGAATTGCACTCAGAAATGAAATGGCAGCCAGTGAAGCTCATGCAATAAAAGGACACAGAATCCCAGTATTTTGCCCCCAATCAAAATTCTAGCAACAGTATTCTGCACTAGTTGAATTTTTGGAGTGGTTTTCAGGGACAGACCCATGTAGAGTGCATTACGGCAGACCATGTCGGACCATGGCCAGGTCTGATGGTACCAGGTTCAGATGTGGCCTGGCCAAAGCTGAGCAAAAGCACTCCTGGCCACAGTTGATGCCTGAACATCTAATAGCAGGGCTAGGTCCAGGAGAGCTCCCAAGCTATGAACCTGATATCTTAAGGAGACTGCAACCCCATCCCCAAAAGTCTGGCATCCTATGCCTGGATGGATTAATTTGCTTACTTCAAAATGTGGCAAGCCAGCCCTTCTTCTGGGCCCTCCTGCTCATTCTACTGAGTGGGTCCTTGGACCTCTGCCCCAAAGTCTTGACCTGTTGGCACTACTGTATGATATCCTATGCTTGATGGATAGGGTAAGTGTGTCCTGCTATCTGTCCATCCCATTATAAAAGTCTACCATGTGTCACAGCCACTGAGATGTCATCTTGGAGTTACAATGTGGAGATCTGAAGGTCACTGGCTGAACTTCAGATCTTACGTCCTCAGGTCCGGACATCCTCAGGCAACTGCTGGGGCCCTAGCTCCCCAGCAGGACCCACTGACTTATGCCCTGGGCCTCCTGGGCCAGGCAGCTAAGAGCCGCCATTTTGAATTTCCAGAGGTGGCCCTAGACTAGCTGCCAGCAACTGGCTGCATAGGCGAACCACGCAGTCAGTGCCCCCACCCCCCAAACCCGAAGGGCAGATCTAGACTGAGTTTTCTGGTAAACTGGGAAACATTTTACCCCTATTTTCCATTTAATGAAGAGTCAAACACCACCACCATTGTAGCTTCAGAATGATGATTTATAACAAAACATACCCCAAATAGTATTTATTTTTACGAAACACAGAGGGTCTGAGCCAACAAGGCACCATCAACCCTCAGGCTCAGCCCTCTGAGGGCAAAAAGGGGCTGCTCTCAGGCGGGGCTGGGGCTCCCACCCCCCGCCTTCAACTGGGAGCACCAGTGAGCAGGAGGATATCCCATGTTGCCTGAGGGAGGACCGGGTCCCAAAGGCGGGCGGGCAGGTGGCCTGCCTTAACCGCATCATCCTCAGTCAGTCCCTCGCTCACCTCCACAGCCTCGGTCATATTCCCTCTGTCCATGCACGGAAGTTAAAATAGTGACAGCTTCATTATTTTCTTTATATATTTTTCATTTGTATTTTTTTTCCTTGCCCCACTTAACTTGGCACCCTAGGCGACCACCTAGTTTACCTGTATGGATGGGCCACCCCTGTAAATTTCCCACAATGCCCAGAGCAACACTACATCAGTCACTCTGGGGCACTGTGGGGATGTTACATCAAGTAAGCCCACAGCCAGGGGGAAGATTGCTAATGGAGTAGGGTATCCACAGAGCCCCCTTCATGGATCACTGCCTTGTTGTGGCGAAGGGGCTTGCATAACTCAGTGAAGCCATAAGCTATGCCGTGCAGGGCCACCCAAGATGGACAGGTCATGGTGGAGAGTTCTGACAAAATGTGGTCCACTGGAGAAGGAAATGGCAACCCACTCCAGTATTCTTGCCAAGAAAACCCCATGGAACATATCACAAGGCTAAAAGAGATGATGCTGGAAGATGAGCCCCTCAGGTCGGAAGGTGTCCAATATACTACTGGGGAAGAGTAGAGGGAATTTCCAAGTAGCACCAGAAAGAGTGAAGCAGCTGGGCCAAAGCCAAAAGGGCACTCAGCTGTGGATGTGTCTGGTGGTGAAAGGAAAGTCCGATGCTGTAAAGAACAATATTGTTTAGGAACCTGGAATGTCAGATCAATGAATCAAGGTAAGGTGGAGGTGGTCAAACATGAGATGGCAAGATTGAACATCGACATCTTGGGAATCAGCGAACTAAAATGGACAAGCATGGGCAAATTTAATTCAGGTGACCATTATATCTACTACTGTGGGCAAGAATCCCTTAGAAGAAATGGAGTAGCACTCATAGTCAACAAAAGGGTGGGAAAAGCAGTACTGGGGTACAATCTCAAAAATGATAGAATGATCTCAGTATGAATCCAAGGCAAACCATTCAACATCACAGTAATTCAAGTCTATGCCTCAGCCACTGAGGCCAAAGAAGCTGAGGTTGATCAGTTCTATGAAGACCTACAACAACTTCTAGAACTAACACCAAAAAAAGATGTCCTCTTCATCATAGGGGATTGGAATGCTAAAGTAGGAAGTCAAGAAATCACCGGGATAACAGGCAAGCATGGCCCTGGTGTACAAAATGAAGCAGGACAAAGGCTAATAGAGTTTTGCCAAGAGAACAAGCTGATCATAGCAAACACTCTTTTCCAACAGCACAAGAGGCGACTCTACACATGGACATCACCAGATGGTCAATATCGAAATCAGATTGATTATATACTTTACAGCCAAAGATGGAGAAGCACTATACAGTCAGTCAAAACAAGACCTGGAGCTGACTGTGGCTCAGATCATGAGCTGCTTCTTGCAAAATTCCAGCTTACATTGAAAAACATAGGGAAAACCACTAAACCATTCAGGTATGACCTAAATCATATCCCTTATGAATATACAGTGGAGGTGAGGAATAGATTTCAGGGATTAGACCTGATAGACAGAGTGCCAGAGGAACTATGGACGGAGGTCCGTAACATTGTTTAGGAGGCAGCAACGAAATCCATCCCAAAGAAAAAGAAATGCAAGAAAGCCAAGTGGCTGTCTGATGAGGCTTTACAAGTAGCTGAGGAAAGAAGGGAAGCGAAAAGCAAGGGAGAAAGGGGAAGATATACCCAACTGAATGCAGAGTTCCAGAGAATAGCAAGGAGAGACAAGAAGGCCTTCTTAAATGAACAATGCAAAGAAATCGAGGAAAACAATAGAATGGGAAAGACTAGAGATCTCTTCAAGAAAATCAGAGATCTCAAGGGAACATTTTGTGCAAAGACGGGCATGATAAAGGACAAAGAAGGCAGGGACCTAACAGAAGCAGATGAGATTAAGAAGAGGTGGAAAGAATACACAGAAGAACTATACAGGAAAGATCTGAATGTCCCTGATAGCCATGATAGTGCGGTCACTGAACTTGAGCCGGACATACTCGAGAGTGAAGTCAAGTGGGCCCTAGGAAGCATTAGTAACAACAAAGCTAGCGGAGATGACAGCATTCCAGCTGAGCTAGTTAAGATCCTAAAAGATGATGCTATTAAAGTGCTGCACTCAATATGCCAACCAATTTGGAACACTCAACAGTGGCAACAAGACTGGAAAAGGCCAGTTTACATTCCAATTCCAAAGAAGGGCAATGCCAAAGAGTCTCCTGAGAGTCTACCTGTCTCCTGAGAAACCTGTATAAGGGTCAAGAAGCAACAGTAAGAACCAGACATGGAACAACCGATTGGTTCAAAATTGGGACAGGAGTACGACAAGGCTGTATATTGTCACCCTGCTTATTTAATTTATATGCAGAGTACATCATGAGAAACGCCGGGTTGGATGAATCACAGGTCGAAATTAAGATTGCTGGGAGAATTATCAACAACCTCAGATATGCAGACGATATCACCCTTATGGCAGAAAGCGAAGAGGATCTAAAGAGCCTCTTGTTGAGGGTGAAAGTGAAGAATGCAAAAGCTGGTTTGAAACTCAATATTAAAAAAACTAAGATCATGGCATCTGGCCCCATCACTTCCTGGCATATAGAAGGGGAAGAAATGGAAGCAGTGACAGATTTTATTTTCTTGGGCTGCAAGATCACTGCAGATGGTGACTGTAGCCATGAAATTAAAAGACACTTGCTCCTTGGGAGGAAAGCTATGGCAAACCTAGACAGCATAGTAAGAAGCAGAGACATCACCTTGCCGACAAAGGTTCGTATAATCAAAGCTATGATTTTCCCAGTAGCAACATATGGCTGTGAGAGATGGACTATAAGGAAGGCTGAGCGCCAAAGAATTGATGCTTTCGAACTGTGGTACTGGAGAAGACTCTTATGAGTCCCCTGGTCTGCAAGGAGGTCAAATCAGTCAATCCTAAAGGAAATCAACCCTGACTGCTCATTGGCAGGACAGATACTGAAACTGGAGCTCAAATATTTTGGCCACCTAATGTGAAGGGAAAACTCCCTGGAAAAGACCCTGATGCTGGGAAAGATTGAAGGCAAAAGGAGAAGGGGATAGCAGAGGATGTGATGGCTAGATAGCATCACTGATGGTATGAATATGGACTTGAGCATGCTCCAGGAGAGAGCGCAGGACAGGAAGGTCTGGCGTGCTATGGTCCATGGGGTCACGAAGAGTCGGACACGACTGAATGACTGAACAACAGCAACAACAATCCACACAGCACACTTTGCCAAGGGCCCCCTAAAACCAAAAGTCACCCCAGTGACCTTGGGCTAATCACTTCCTCTTAGACTAATCCACCTCTTATGGTTCTTGTGAAGGAGGAGGAGGAGGTTCCTGTTTGCACCCAGGTTAATGACTCTGTAGTCTGCATAGCACACTAGCAATCCAATCCTATCCGTGATTACCTGCATCCAAGTCCCACTTCAGCTGCAACCCTGTGCACTTTTACTTGGGAGTAATTCCAGCTGAACTCAGTGGGGCTTACATCTTAGTAGTAAATTTTTTCTTTATTTAATAAATGTAGACCCCAACTTTCCACTAAAAATAGTACGCAAGGCAGCTCTGAAGTGTGCCTCCTTCATCCCATTTTCTCTATGCCCAATTCCAGCATGGACCCATTGGCGCAGACTCAGTTCGTCTCACTTAACAGGTGAATGATATATTATATAGTATATCAAAGCCGTAGCTCATAGTAATCCAAATACAAGTATTAAGAGATGACTTTGAAATTGATGAGATTAAATCAGCTCTCTCAAGTGCGTATGTATGGATCTGCAGTTGAAGTCATCATAGGAAACCATGAGAATCTTCATTTGCACTTTGTTTCCCCCTACAATAGGGGTTTCATTTCCCTCTGGGGAAAAGATCTATAAAGGTTCTCCTAAAGTATTTAATTGTGAAAGTGGCAGCTCCTTGAAATAATGAGTACCTGGAAATACAGCTGGTAGTCAAGGACCATTTTAAAGGAATGGTATAACAATGGTGACTATGGGTGTTTTCATTCAAATAGGCTTTTTTTGTCTGAATTCAATATAATCAATGCAGTCTAGTAAGCAAATGAGGGCCATTTTCAAATCAGGTGGACACTCTATTTCCTATTTAACTTTTTCATTGGATTGCGAGAGATAGGAAATCATAGAATCATAGAATCATGGGGTTGGAAGGGGCCTACAAGACCATCAAGTCCAAACCCCTGCTCAATGCAGGAAGCCTGGTTCTCCGGTGGTCTCCCATCCAAGTACTAACCAAGGCTGACCCTGCTTAGCTTCTGAGATCAGGCCAATATATCTGATTGCCCACTGTAACCATGGGTGTGAATTATTTGCCATTGCAGCAGCTCAGACATTCAAGCTGTTAATCAAATAGTTTTATTTAAGTGGCAGAGCAACTGAATGTCCCTGATCTCTTCCTCCCACCTCCTGTTTGGTTGCTCCAGATATCTCTATTCTCTGAATGTTTACTCACCATGAAAACTTCCTATCAGTGGAAGCTGGTGGCTCTGATGTCAGTGGGGTGGTGAATCCGCTCCGGATTTCAATCAGAACCAATCAGAACTCTTGGATAGCTCCTTTAGAGTTCTGGTGGGTTCTGACAGAAACCTGGAGCAGATTCACCACCCCACTCACTTCGGAGCCACCAGCCTCCACAGCTTCTTATCCCAGTTAGCTATTAGGGCTGGGGAGAAACAGTGATTTGACTCAAAATTCATGAAACTGGCCCAATAATTTGAAGAGAAACTGTTTTGTGAAATGGCCCCTCTCCCAATATTGTTTCTCTGAATCATTTCACTTATTCTTCAACATGTTTACTTAGGAGTAAACTCGCTGAATTCAATGGGGCTTCCTTCTGATTAGACATGCATGGGATTACACAGTTAATCTCCAATTCCCCCTTTCTACATACAACCCCAAAAAATACTGGCATGGGAGACTTCTTAAAATGTAAACCTTTGTGTTTGCTTTCCAATAAAGCATCTTCAAGGGGATTGCAAGACATTCTTTTCTCTCTTTTTTAATTCAAACTTTAGAAAAAATGTTTATCTTTGTAGTTCAGGTTTAAAAATAAGATTGCATGGAACGGCACACTGTGAGTAGGTTCACACAGCACGACAACCCATGCAAAAGACATAGAATCAGTGGAAGCTGGTGGCTCCAGTCTTGGTGGGGCTGTAAATCCTCCACTCTGGGTTTCAGTCAGAACCAGCCAGAACTCTAAAGGTGCTATCTGAGGTGCTGAACCTATTTGGGGGCTGTGGTATACCTTGGATATCTCCTTTAGAATTCTGGCTGGTTCTGACTGAAATCCAGAATGGATTCACAGCCCTACCAAAATCGGAGCCACCAGCCTCCAGTGCTTAGAATTAATGAATTCTGAGCCCAGTAGTGAATGGACCTCACAGGTAGTGCCCTGCCCTGCAAGGCCTTAACTGTGGCCCCCATGGGCTAGACTTCTCTCCCCGCTTTTCCCAGTGATCCCAATACACATTGCTCCAGTGAGGAAAGTGTGATCTGTATCAGGATCACTGGGGAAGGGGGTGGAGAGAAGGCTCTCCAGCCCCTCGTACAGATATACCCATACAGATCACTCTCTCCTCACTGGAAAGAGCAATCTCTATCAAGATCGCTGGGATTCCAGTGTGATCCAGCATGGTTCTTCATACGTTCCTATGACAGCAGCCCCATGCTCTCCCACAGATAATCACAATTGGCCCTATGTCAACAGGTTGTCAGAGCATTTAAAATAAAAACAACAACTATGTTCTAACAGTCATGGGGAGAGTGGGAGAGCCCCCGCTTTGCATGCAGAAGGTCCCAGGTTCAATTCCCAGCATCTCCAGGAAGGGCTGGAAAAACTTCTGCAGGAAACCCTGGAGAGCCACTGCCAGTCAGTGTTGGCAATACTGGCCTAGATGGACCCATGGTCTGACTCAGTATAAGGCAGGTTCTTATGTTCCTATTTTTGTTAGGATTCCAGTTTACTGCCCTTTCTGGCTCAGTTGTCCCTATATTTTATTTTTTATTTCTTTAAAATTTGTATTCCCTGCTATTCTGTTACAATGTTCGAGGTGGCTTATGGCAACAGTTAACATAAGAAATACATAAGATAAAGATGAAAAGGATAACAGGAGGCAGCTGAAACTCAAAAACCAGGGAATTTAAACATCAACAGATTTGCAGGTCAAATGCATGCCAAGAAAGAAAAGTGTTCGTGAGCCAGCAGAAGGGCAGCAAGGTAGGAGCATTCTGGGCCTCCCCTGGGAGGCCTTGAGGTGGCTTGTAAAACTAAATGTCATTTGGATCATGTTGATGAAAGTAAAGGAGAGCCTCTCCAGCTGATCTCAGTGAGCAGCTCATGTGGGATGAAAATAGTCCTTTAGATATTGGAGTCCTAAACCATTTAGGGTTTTAATGCAGGGGTGTTGAACCCCTTTCAGTCCAAATTCAACTTCAGACAAGCTCTCAGGGGGCTGCATTCCAGTGATGGGTGTGGCCAATGGGAAAATGGGGTGGGGCAGG
Source organism: Heloderma suspectum (assembly GCF_057233095.1). NCBI lineage: Eukaryota > Metazoa > Chordata > Lepidosauria > Squamata > Helodermatidae > Heloderma > Heloderma suspectum. Next base: position 31,647,315 of record NC_139464.1, read on the forward strand.
GCCAAAACACCCAAAACACCCACATAGTTTAACTGAAAGCGCTGCCAGTAACTAAGCCTTAGGAGAGGCATTTCAGTTTTTTAGAAGGCGGGGGGGGGGGAGACATGCAAAAGCTGGGAAATCACCAAATGTTTGGTGGTTGGGGAAAAAGGGGTGAGGCCAGGGGCAGGGGGCATGGCCATCTCAGGTACTCAGAAGGTCCAGACTGGGACCCCAGGGGGCAGATTTGGCCCACAGGCCTGTGGCACTACACCCCTGCATTAAATAACCAGCGCTTTGAACTGGGCCCAGAAACAAACCAGAAGATGGCGAAGCTCTTGCAAAAGGAGAGTCATATGCTCCCAATAACCACCTCTAGTCAAAGTTCTAACTCCAACATGCTGGACCAGCTGATGTTTCCAGACGGTTCCCAAAGGAAGCCCCGAATGGCATGCACTCTTGCACGGATCAGCAACGTGGTGCCCTCCAGATGTTTTGTAGTACAACCCCTATTAGCCCTAGCCTGCATGGCCAATGGTCAGGGATTATGGGAGTTGTAGTCCAAAACATCTGGAGAACACTGGGTTGCCTATCCCTGAATCACAGTAATCCAGACTTCATGTAACTAAGGCATGTGTCGCCATGGACACATCTGTCATCTTCTTTGTAGCCAAGTGTAACTATTAAGTGACATCATTAAGACTAGGCAATATAATCCAGCTGCTGTAAAGTAGTACTTGGGCATGGGTGACCCAAATTCAAATAGCACCTCTACCATTTATGTGTTTCATTTGTATCCCACTGTTTCTCCAAGGAGCTCAGACATTGTATCTTTACCCTGTGTGACAGATAGGCTAAGACAGGGGTAAGAAACCTTTGTGGACTGTGGACACATTTGGCAATTTGAGAAACTGTCCTGGGCACCACCGCAAAATGGCTGCCATGGGAGGTGTGGCAAAAGATACATAACCTGCCCAAAAGACTGAGTACAAGGCAGGGGTGGGGTTTGAGCCCCACTACACTAAACAACTCCAATTTTCAGCACCAACGGAAAACTATTTCACAGGAATTCCAGTTGCTGGTTAAAAGAAGTGTTAATTTAAAAAAAAAAGTGTGGGGGGAGGGCGGGGGTGAGCAGAAAGTAAATCACCATATGTTTTGGACTTCAGCTCCCATAAGACCCTGACAGTATGTCCCATGGTCAAGAATGCTGGGTGTGGAACTTCAAAACATCTGGAGATCTACTTCCTGCTCACCCCATGGGTTGGGCATCTTGCTGGGTGCCAAGAAAAGTGCCCAGGGGTGTGTCTATGTTGCCTACACCTGGGCTAAGCAAATGGCTTGCCCAAAGCCAGCTAGGGAGCGCCATAGCCAGGCAGGGATTTGATCCTGAGTTTCCCACATTACAAGCCCACTAATCTAGCCACTGTATCATAATGGACTCACTGCCTTGGGCTTGCCTTGGGCAAGTTGCTACCTCTCAACCTCAGTTCTCCAGATCTGTTCAAATTGAATTATCCACTTCTAACTCAGTGTGATAGCAAACAAAATAAAAAACATACAAAAACTCGGCAAACTGGAAGTACTTTGTACATGATAAACAGTCACTACAAGGGAAGAGTAGTTTGCTAAAAACTGGGACATAGCAAGGAACAGTAGATGGATTCCATACATTTCCTATTCATTGTATCAGGTAGGATTTTTTTTTTTTAATTGCTCATTCTATTCCCACAGTGGGTGATCATGGGTCTACCATCTCATGATCATAACAACAATGTCCTTACTATTGCCAATTCCTTCCCAATCAAGGTGCCAGCTGTGATGGCAGCCTTTGATTATGGACACTTGCCCATTACCAAATGGAGCAGAGCCAAGAGTGCATTTCATGAAGTCATGAAGTCACCGCACAGCCCCTAGCCCCTAACACCTCACAGCCATTAAATCCAAGGTGGTATTGGAACTCATAACAATGGGGTGTCAGGCTTCCAGTCAGATTGCTCATTTGTTAAGGGTGTTTTATGTCACAGTGTCAACCTTTGTCATACTTGTGCAAAACAAAGGGAACCAAGTTATGTGTTTATGCAAATACACTTGGAATCTATGCAGAACAGAAACAGAAGCAAAAATAAAGGAAGATGGAGCTTAAGGAAAGATGGGTGCAGCTATTTAACATTTCCGAAACAGAAGCCCTATACAAGAGAGGAAAAACGTACCTATTCTCTGTTTGCAAGGAAAAACCTCACAAGGTGATCCTTTTAATGCATCTTAACAACCACTGGAGGAGATTCTGTTTTGCAGCACAGTGATACAATGATGTGAGCAAGAATCATGTGGAAACATGTCATGTAAATATGTACATTTTCCCCCAGATAAATGCTTAACTAAAATTGATTTGTTATATTCTTTTTTGGGTTCTGTGATACCAACAGAAGAAATAATACAAGTATATTGGGCATAATTGTTATTCAAATACTTTATGGAAAAAGAGGGGACAATATATAATGCTTTTGACCAAGAAGTGTATCTCCTTGGGGATTTAAAGCTTCCTAATGCAGCAATTTAATGTTATTTTTGCCAATTTAAATTCAAAGATCTGATTTTGATAAATAACCTGTAACTACTGAGCTTCCCCCCCCTCTCTCTCTCTCTCTCTCTCTCGCTTGCATTTCCCTTTGTTTACTCTCTGTTTGATGTTAAAAGAAGCCTATTAGTTTAATTCAGAAGCAATCCAGCTTTCTGGGGTAAGATTAGTGGCAACCAAATACTAGCTGGATTCAACTAATCATGGTCCAATTCAAAAGGCTTGACTCTGTGCATTCCCTGCACGGTTTGTGCATTAAGGAAGAGTCCTCAATGCCACAGTAAAGCATGGCCTTGTTTTTTTAAATAAATGACAAGACATACATTAGAAAATAGACTTGATGACCTTACAAATCGCTTCCTTTATGGCCTATGAGTCCACAGCCTGACCAAATGTCCTCACACTTTGTAGATGTTCAAACCAAGCCATTGAGAACACCTTCACCAATCATTCTTCCCATTCCTGAACTCTACAGGAGAGAACTTCTATGGGGAAGGGCCATAGCTCAGTGGTAGAGCACATGCATTGCATGCGGAAGGTCCCAGGTTTGATCTCTGGTCTCCCAGGTAGGGCTAGAAAAACGCCTGTCTGAAAACCTTAGAGAGCTGCTGCCAGTCAGTGTCGACAGTGTTGGGCTTAGATGGACCCAGGGTCTGACTCCGTATAAGGCAGCTTCCTATGTTCCAATGCTCTTAACCATCTCTCTCACCACGGACTGTTAGGCCAATGGGTTCATTGGATGGATGAGTTTGCGGACATTGCAATCTTTAGCAAGAAAGCCCTGCTTTGGTCAGACGCTTGCCATCTGTTTTAAGCTGGTTTAGGCTGCAGTCCTAGATCCACTTCCCTGGGAGTAAGCCTCATTGAACTCAATGTGACCTACCGCCAGGCAGACAGCTCCAGGATGGCGCGGTTCCTCTGTTATTCAGGCCAAAGTGGCGGAACCTCGTCGGTTCTGAAAAGAAACGCTTACCTTTCGCAATGAGCTCCTCCAGGTCTTGGTCGAATCCCAGCCGGTGGCATTTCCTCCACAGCCCCATGTTGGTGGAGTTGTACTGTCTGCTGCACTCGTCGACGGGACTCATGGCAAAGAGGTGCCTCCGGTTCCTCGCCAAGAGAAGCCTCCCTTCCCAGCGGTCCAGCCGAGACCGGCTGGCCCGGAGGGGCAGGTTGTTGTTGGAATTGTAAATGAAGCCCGGGTCATTCCTCCGGGTGGTGAAGCTTTTGCAGCGTTCCCGGTGCTTCCGGGCGTCCGTTTCGTACCAGTGGTCCGAGCAGATCGCCACGGCCAGCATGCCCAGAGCGCACAACGCGAGAGAGAGGCCGGCGTAGAGCAGTAGCCTTCCCGCAGCCATCACCCTTTCGCTTCACAGAAGCACCATGGGCATCTTCACGACGGAGGCAAAGCGCTTGGAGCCCAGCGCCTGGGCAGCGATCGCAGGGCGGCGGACTCCCTTCAGCGGTCACATAGAAGCGGGTGGCTCATCGGCCTCGGGGAGGGGAGGGGAGGGGGAAGGCAACGGCGAGAAATCCTCCCGTCCCAGAAGGAAAGGATCCCGGGCGCTCGTTCACGTCTGCCGTGGACCAGAGGGCGGTGAGGGGTGGGGCAGCATTGGCCAGGAACGCGGAAGCTTCTTCCCCTTCAGTCAATACGGGGCCAGGCAAAGGCAAGGGTGCCTTGCGGTCAGCGGCCGGAAAACAAAAAGCGGTCGTCAGTGGCAAAGACTCATATCCTCCTCCCCGAGTCTGGCCGTCTGGATCGGTCCATTGCGCTCTTCCAGCGCTCCCCACTCAGAAATACCGAAGGAGTGTCTTTTTCTGTCTCAGTCGGCCGTTTAAGGGGGCCACACGCGTCCAAAAGCGCTTGGAAATCAAATCAATCCCCGCCCCCAAAAAGCCCCCCTTGAAGAAGCCGCCAGTGGTCTTGCTTCCAAGCAGCGGGAAGCTGGGGCGGGCGGGCGGAGTTCTTAATACATATACATGTTGTTGTTTTCGTTTTAAGAATTGTGGTGGTGGTGATTTTGCGAGAATCCCGGTCCGTTCCGGTCGATCCGCTTGCCCGTTTTCCAAGAGGGGCGGAGAAAGCGGGAGAAGGCTGCCCTCTTGCCGAGTTCAATCCCGAGCTGATTTTAGAACTAAAAAAAATTAAACCAAAAGCCGCCCACGGGCACAAGATCGCTGCCTTTCCTAACGCGGGAGCCCCCTCGCTCCGCTTCCTCGCCCCAGAAGTCCCGTCGCTTTGCAGCGATGCACTGACATCTTGGTCCGCCGTTCCCGGCGCTGCCGCCGCTCTGCCTCCCGGGTTCACCTCTCGCCCTCGCCCTCTCGCCGACTCATTCAGCGCGTTTGTCTGGCTCGCCGGCTGCCGTAATCGAGGCAACCCGAAGCTCGAGAATTCGGGGGGGGGGGGCGGCGCCGGATTAAGACCGACGAGCCGAGGGCGGCCGCGCTGTCATCGCGTCAGAAGCAGCGAGCTTCCCTCCAAGGAAACGAAGCAGCAACCGCGGCGGCGGCGGCGGCGGCCCCGCTCTCGGCTTGCCCCGAGAAGAGCGTGCGGGAGGCGGCTGGAGAGAGCGAGCGAGGCCCCCGGCCGCCGTGGCAGAGCTGCAGCACCGCGGACAGCGCCAGCTTCCTTCCGCTGCGCCCGGCCCCCGGATTTTGGGTGGCTGTGTTGTTCCTTTCTCTCCTCCTCCTGCGATTGCAAAGCCGTCCTCCCGCTCGCACGCACCGCCACCCCCTTTTTCTTCTGTCTGAACACCAGGGTTTCCGTTCTCTGTTGGGCAAGATCCCCCCACCCACCCCCCGCCGCCGCCGCCGCCGCTGCCAATCTACAGATATAGGCACCGGTTATTGTTGAGATCTTTTTGCCCTCCTCCTCCTTCTCCCCCTCCACGCTGCAAAACGACACGTCTGATGAAACCGGGGGTAAGTGGCGAGGGCGGGGTGATGGTCAAGAAAGAAAGCCCCGCGGTTCAAGGCAGGGGGGAGGGGGGAGGGGGGAGGGGCGGGAAAGAGCCCTCTCCTCGTCAAGAACAGCCCACGATCTGCTCCAGTTTCCCTGCCCCGCACGGCCTGATCTCCATTCAGAGGTCTGCCTCGCCTTAGCAGCTTCCTAGGCGGCGCGGTCCCACCGTCGGCCACAGCCGTCTAGCATCTTCAGACATTTTGCTGGCTTGGACGCCCCCCCCCCCCCCGGCCCCTTTTCTTCTCTAATGGAAATCACTCACCCCTATGGGAGCCGAGGGCGGAAGCGGCGGAAGGCGAGAGAGAGAGAGAGAATCCAGGAGCATTTGCCCTGGACGTGTGCAGGACGTGTGCGGCTGCTGAATTGCCCTGTTAATTCCCCATCCTAATAACCCCGAATCAGAGCTTCCGCTGTCCACCTGGGAATCTTCAAACACGCCACCCCGCAGCCTTGGCTGAAGTCTGCCCGCCGGAGAATACAGAGCGCTGAGCCAAAAGCTAGTGATGTCACCCATGCAACGTGAGCCTCATTGCTTATTTCTCGAGCCTCCTTAAAGATAAATTGCACCCCTTCGCCAAGAGAAAAGGCCTCGGTGCATCCTTCCAGAAAAGGGAGCGGGGTGCAAACCTAGATTGGGGGAGGGGGGCTTTCTGATTTTGGGAGCCATCGTGCCCTCAAAACTGTACAAAATCTGTCTGAGTATCTCAGTGATTCTATGGCACACAGGCTGACACTGAAAGACATGAATGTGCTCAGGTGCCTGCACCCTACACCACAGTCATCAGCCAGATTTCACAAGCTGCCAAATTACTGTACATTTTTGGTGGGTGTGTACACACACACACACACGCTACGGTGGTCCAAACCTTCATCATAGCTGAGTTGTCGTGTACACGTCCCCATCTCCCAGCCTCAGACCCCCACATGAAAAAGGGGAATTAATCAGCTATCCCCCACAGTGCTCTTGTGCAGATTAACGAGCATTGTAAATTATTGTGTGTCATAAAAGTGCTATATGCATTATTAACGTTACTGATGCATAAACATTTCCCAGACACAGATGTAGACAAATCAGGTTGCTGGCTATCCCAGATTTTCAAAGAAGCCCCTTATATTAAAACACCTTTCCTTATAAAGGCACAAAGACAGAAATGGGCAATATACCTCTGCAGGAAGCTGGGCTTACTTTGAATAGGGGGCATGGGGGGGCCATGAGACTATGCCCACAAGGTCAGGGATGGGCTCTGATCAGAATCCCTGGCTGAAATTAAGATCTGGACTTTACTACAGGCAGAAAGGAAGATGAGGCTGGTTTTGTTGCCTGTGTGTGCTAATATAAACAGGACTGTTTTATCACAATACCCAGGCTATTATTTGCGTCCCAGTCTCCACTGAATACCACAGCTCCCCAGGGGCATTGCTAGGACTTGGTCCATGGTGTTATGACCCGCCATTCCCCAGCCTAGACCTTCTCAGGATACAGGAGAAGACTCAGAGGAAGATAAGGATCATTCAGCTCTTCCAAGGGGACAGCCAGTACTGTGTTCAGCCCCCATCCCCTGGCCAGAAGGTATGCCCTTGCCATCATCCTCTGAGTCAGAGGACGAATCCCTAGCAGAACCTCCATCTCCCCAGCCTCACAGAAATCTGAAACTACTAAATCCGGGAAGGGCCCTTTAACAGTCCAGATGTCTCCTCCAGAGAGGCTGGAGCTGATCACACTTCAGAGCATGGCTGCCTACATAAAGCTTCAGTTGGCATTAGGTCACTGCTAAGATAATATCTATGGTCCTAGTAGGGGAGAGGGTGAGCCAGCAATGCTCACTCTGAGCTATCCATGGTCCTGTTTTACCTGCCCTGTACACAAGAGAGCTTCTGCCTTTACTTACCTTACTGTGAGAGCTCTACTTACCTTGACCATATTCTAGTCACCTGACAAAACCTTGCCCAGCTAGACTTGATTGTTCTACGTAGACTGGACTCTCCATGCCCAGATCTGGCCCCCTCAGATGCCACTGGTTTCTCCTGTGAGCCTCAAGTAACCACAAAATGGGACACATGGGGTAAAATCCAATGTACATCCTACTTAGAGTAGACACACTAAAATGAATGGGGCTTAAGCTAGTCATGACTAACCTACATCCCATTCATTTCAATGAGTCTACTCTGAGTAGGGCTTATGTTGACGTTTAGCCATGGCACCCAAGCCCTGAATCTATTTCCCAAACCAAAGACTACTTTGAACTCCATAGGACAGTTGCCACAGGGCTGAGGTATCCCCTAAATTTTGAACTGGGAACCCCAACTAAGGATAATGATTACTATTGTATCAAAACACTCTGTAGTAATGAACATTCTGCTGGTGCAAAACACTAGGTCCCTTGCACTGCAAAGTCACCTACAAAGGTTGCAGTACATTTGTCTATCTTGTAATGCACAAAGGAATTTGGTAGAGGGGCTGAAGCCCCTGATAATGATTGCTGTATTACAAGACTTCAGTCATAATCACAGCACTGAAAAGTTGCTCATTGTTATGATTCATGTATGCATGGTACATAATCTTTCAAACTCTAATAAAGGGAAACCAAAACGTCTGCAGAATTCAAATGTCAGGTATGATGTGTCTGTTCTTCCCAATATATATCAAATAAGTACATTTTCCCTTTCTGGCTACATTATATCTGCAGCCCTGGGTCATGAGCATCCCTTCTCTCTGTCCATTCTTTTTCCCAGGTGTCATCCCCAACTCCTCTTTATGGTCTCCCCCTCATTTTTCTGGCCCAGTCCCTCTAGCCCCCCTGTCCTATACTATCCTGCTTCCCTTAGATAGCTGCCATCTCTGCTCTCTGTTGTTCTGTTCTGTTTGGAGTCCTCCTCTTTTCCTCTAGGTTCTTTTGCCTGTTGGTTTGTCCTTTCTCTGATCTCAGCATTCCGCCACTGGCCCCAATCCTCTGTGCTATTTGGGCTTCACCCACTCTCTCACTGACTCATGGGGTTATACAAATATTTCAGGTATTCCCACATGGTCCAGATACCTGAAATGTGTTATACAGATAGTCTGAATTACTGTATTTGCCAGAAAAAAAATCTGAAAGTGGGCAGAACTGTACTTCCCTCTCGCAAACTGGGGAATCAACATATATCCCAAAATGGTTAGGCTGTTTCCAGGCCACCCAGCTGTAATTTGCACATACATATCCAAGGTAATAGTATCTGGATTACTCATCTGAAAGGATAGCCTTTTATAGGCCACTACCTCAAAAAGGATAAAGGGAGGTATTCCCAAAACAGCGAGGCAGCTATAATACTAGCTAGAACACTAAAATGTGGTATAGACATACTCCATGATGCTCTTATTTGCCATAAAAATCTGACAGGATGCCATAGCCAAAGCTCTCTGGATGGTTCACAAAATTTAAAAAAAACATTAAAATACATTATATAAAGTATAAAACCATTCACATAATGACATAGAACAGCACACACAGCAACAACATATATCTAAAATAATTTAAAACAATCAGCCAGAGACAGTCAAAGAGACTCCTTATATGCTGCCAGATTCCTGAGAGAAGGGGGCAATTTTAACTTGGTGCCACCAGGCAGGCCTTGTCAGGAAGATTATTCCATAAATGAGGTGCCACCACTGAGAAGGCCTTCTCCTTTGTTGCTGCCCTTTGAGCATCCCTCAGAGCAATCTCCCAGAGGAGTGCAGAGTGTAGTGTATGGGTCAGTTCATGCCAGGAGAGGCATTCCATCAGGTACTGTGGTCCCAAGCCATATAAGGCTTTATAGGTCAAAACCAGCACACTGAATTGGGCTTGGAAGCATATAAGCATATTAGCAGCCAATGCAAGCAGCTGCCAGTGCCTTTTAATTATGATGGACCAACATGGCTATCTGCTACTTTTCAGAATTTTACATAGCCAAATTACAGTTCAGTTGCAAAAAAATGGGGGAGGGAGACGTAAAGTTGGGGGGAACAATGGGTGAAGGCTCATGCACCACAGAGGAGAGAACAGCTCTGAAAAGGTAAAGGTGTCCCCAACCAGTCATGTCCGACTCTAGGGTGTGGTGCTCATCTCCATTTCTAAGCCGAAGAGCCAGCGCTGTCCGAAGACGCTTCCGTGGTCATGTGGCCGGCATGACTGAACACCGAAGTGCACGGCCTGCTGTTATCTTTCCCGCCGAAGCGGTACCTATTTATCTACTTGCAATTTCTTGCTTTTGAACTGCTAGGTTGGCAGGAGCTGGGCCTGAAGACGAGAGCTCACTCTGTCACGCAGCACTCAGGTCTCGAACTGCTGTCCTGCTGACCTTCCGGTCTGCAGTTCAGCGTCTTAACCACTAAGCCACTGTGGCCCCGAGAACAGCTCTACTAGTGCCCAATAATAGTCTTCAGAAACATGTAGGAAGAAAGCCAGACTATAAAGCACATGGTCTTCAGTGTCTATACATTAATGCCCAGAGTATGGGAAACAAACAGAATGAACTTGAACTCTTAATACGGGAGAGAAATTATGACTAGATAGGTGTAACTGAAACTTAGTGGGATGACTCCCATGACTGGAATACAGCAATTGAAGGATATAACTTGTTCAAAAAGAACAAGAGGAACAGAAAGGGAGGTGGGGTTGAACTATGTTAAAAATACATATTTCTGCACAGAAATACAGGAGGATGAGCTTGGTGGCCCCATCAAGAGCATCTGGGTTAAAATAAATGGAGCAAAGATAAAAGGAACATGGTGGTTGGAGTCTACTACCAGCCACCCAATCAAGGAGAAGACGAGGATGAAACTTTTGAAAAGCAAATTGCCAAGGTTTCAAGGAAGCGTGATGTAGTTGTAATGGGGGACTTCAATTTCCCTGGTATTTGTTGGGAGACAAATTCTGAAAAATATGGCCCTTCCAAGAGATTCCTGCCTTGTGTTGCTGATAACTTCCTCCTACAGAAAGTGGAGGAAGGAACTAGAGGATCGGCTATCCTTGACTTGATCCTAACCAACAGAGATGACTTAGTGGATAAAGTAGCAGTTACGGCAACTCTGGGGGAAAGTGACCATGTTATACTTGAGTTCTTGGTGCTAAAGGAAGCAAAAGCCAAGTGTAGCCAAACACGTACCCTGAATTTTAGGAAAGCCAATTTTAATAAACTCAGAACAATGATCAGTAAGGTCCCATGGCAAGTGACTCTAATGAGAAAAGGAGCCCAAGATGGGTGGGAGTTTTTAAAAAAGGAAATTCTCAAGGCATAATCACAAACAATTCCAACAAGAAAAAAAGGTGGAAGACAACAGAAGAAGCCAATGTGGCTTCACAAAAAGCTTAGAGATGACCTGAAAACAAAAAAGCACACATATAGGAAGTGGAAGGAAGGCCAGGCTACAAAGGAAGAGTACAGGCGGGTAGCACAGAATTGCAGGGAAGGCTAAAGCTGAGAACGAGCTGAGGTTAGTCAGGGATGCTAAAAGCAACAAAAGGCTTTCCTCAGCTACGTGCATAGAAAAAGATAGAGGAAATAAATGGTGGTTCAGCTATCAAATAAGGATGGCAAAATGATAACAGATGACAAAGAAAAGGCAGAAGTGCCCAATTCCTACTTCGGTTCAGTCTTCTCCCAAAAGAGGGTCTATGACCCCCCTAGCAAAGGCAAAGTACAGGCTGAAGGGGCAGGATTGCAGCTTGAGATTGATAGGCATATGGTCAAGGAACACCAAATTACTTTGAATGAGTTCAAATCTCCAGGGCCAGATGAACTGCATCCTAGAGTAATAAAGGAACTGGCAGAAGAACTCTCAGAACCACTGTCTATTATCTTTGAGAAATCAGGGAGGATGGGTGAAGTGCCTGATGACTGCAGGGGGGCTAATGTTGTCCCTATCTTCAGAAAGGGCATAAAGGAGGAACCTGGGAACCACAGACCAGTCAGTCTGACAGCAATCCCTGGGAAAATTCTGGAGCAGATTATCAAGCAATCCATCTGTAAGTACCTTGAAAACAATGCCGTGATTACTTGAAGCCAACGTGGATTTGTCAAGAACAAATCCTGCCAGACTAATCTGATCTCATTATTTTGATCAGGTAACCTTCCTTGTGGACTGTGGGAATGCTGTAGGCATCATATACCTCGACTTCAGCACAGCTTTCGACAAAGTGCCCCATGATATCCTGACTAGCAAACTAGCTAAAAGTGGGCTAGATGAAACAACTATCAGGTAGATCCACAGTTGGCTACAGAATCGGAGTCAAAGACTGCTTATCAATGGGATCTTCTTAAACTGGGGAAAGGTAATGAGTGGGGTTCTGCAGGGCTCAGTCCCGGGCCCAGTGCCCTTCAACATCGTCATTAATGACTTGGATGAGGAGGTGCAGGGGATGCTGATCAAATTTGCAGATGACACAAAATTGGGTGGGATAGCTAATACCCTGGAAGATGGAAACAGAATTCAAAGTGATCTTGATAGGCTGGAGCACTGAGCAGAAAACTACAGAATGAAATTTAACAGGGATAAATGCCAAGTTCTGCACCTAGGAAAAAGAAACCAAATGCACAGTTACAAGATGAGTGATACTTGGCTCAACAACACTACAAGCAAGAAGGATCTTGGAACTGTTGTAGATCACAAGCTGAATATGAGCCAACAATGTGATGTGGCTGCAAAAAAGGCAAATGCTCTTTTGGGCTGCATTAATAGAAGTATAGCTTCCAAATCCTGTAAAGTACTAGTTCCTCTCTAATCAGCATTGGTTAGGCCTCATCTGGAGTACTGTGTCCAGTTCTGGGCACTGCACTTTAAGAAGGATGCAGACAAGCTGGAGAGGGTTCAGAGGAGGGCAACAAGGATGATCCGGGGACTGGAAACAAAGCCCTATGAAGAGAGACTGAAAGAACTGGACATCTTTAGCCTTGAGAAGAGAAGACTGAGGGGAGATCGGATAGCGCTCTTCGAGTACTTGAAAGGTTGTCACAGAGAGGAAGGCCAGGATGTCTTCTCGATCATCCCAGAGTGCAGGACACGGAATAATGGGCTTAAGTTACAGGAAGCCAAATTCCAGCTGAACATTAAGAAAAACTTCCTGACTGTTAGAGCAATACGACAATGGAACCAATTCCCTAGGGAGGTGGTGGGCTCTCCCACACTGCAGGCCTTCAAGACAAGGCTGGACAGCCATCTGTCAGGGATGCTCTGAGTTGGATTCCTGCATTGAGCAGGGAGTTGGACTTGATGGTCTTATAGGCCCCTTCCAACCCTACAATTCTATGATTCTATGAAAAGTCATTTTTGTCCCCAGGCAAGAAATCTGTGAATAGACATATTATTTGTACTTGTGAAGTCATTGGTTGCTCCAGTCCAGCAAACTCCAGTTTCTAGACATGTGGCTGTAATCAGCAGCATGTCCAAAGGATGAGGAACAGCTGTGGTTGCTATGCCACAGATGTGGTTGCTATGCCACCAGATGCCCTGTAGAACCACTTCATAGTTTGTAGATGCTTAGCAACTGCAGGGATGTTTTCTCTGTTGTTCAGACACATCTGTAGGAAGGTTGCTAGGCCTGGACCCAAGAGATCCCATCCCTGAATCTATTTCCCATGACCCCAGCTCTTTTCTCCAGAGCCTTAACCACACAGCCTTCAGATGTGTTGGGCTACAACTCCCATCCTCCCCAGCCAGATGCTGCCTGGTGATGATGGGGGTTGTAATCCAACACATCTTGAGGTCACCCGGTTGGAGTAGATCAGTATCCTCAGGCCCTGGACTGACTCCATCCATACAGATTTGACCATTGGATCTTCCTGGACAGGAAGAAGTATAAGAGGACTTCCTGTTCCAATTAAACCTTGTATGAGCCATCAGATCCTCTTGAGCTGTGGTATGTTCTTTGGTTGTCCTTTGGCCTTCAGTTCTTACTTCTGACTTGTTCCTCAATAAACCTCTAGTTTGTCCTTCAGTTTTCACTTACTCTTTGGTCCTGACTACTGGCTTCAACCCATGTGGCCACTGGTTCCTAGCTCATCTCAGGCTGCTGCCCACAGCCCAGCCCTGACAGGTTGCAGTAATATGAACCTTGTGTTTCTTTCTCATTGTTGCAAGATGGGGCAGCTCATATAACAGCCTTTTGTGGGCAGGGCGGGGGGATTTGAAGCATTCAAAGCATTGTGCAATGCTGGGCACAAAGGCAAACTTGGTATGTCTTGAAACTCCATATGAGGCAGAAATTCAACAGGTGAAACTCTCCCCATCACAGGATCTCCATACTGGGGAGGGAAGTAATATCTGTTGAATTTGTGCTGGTCGTGCATCTCTCAAAGCAACAGAAGACCCTAAGGGGGAGGAAGGGGAAATGCTGCCTCCCTACTCACACGCTAAATAAGCTCTCAAATACTAGTGTTAACATATTTTCTGTAAAGTAAAAATTATCACTTTTTTTCTGCTTGCTTTGCTTCCATCTGCTGCAGCTAGAGGAAAAGAGGCGTGTAAAGTGGAAGATCCCTGTGACTTAAAAATATTTCTTTCCTAGGCAACATGCGGTATTCCTTGGTTATGGCTAAGAATCCGGGGATGCTCAAGGATTCTGCCAGTCTTAAAATGCAGCTGAATCTAGGCAGGTGCCAGATCCAGGTTTTTGCTGTGTTCCTTCGCCAAGCTGCACTGAGATCTCCTCCTCCCTCCCTCCCTCCCTCTCCCGCACCCCCTTCTCTCTCTCTCAGGTGGAAGAGAGGCTAGACTCTTTTTTTATTATTATTTTGATGATGCAATGTTGGGGCTTGTGGCCAAACCATTCTGCAGTCTCCAGGTTGGTCCGGGTTTTACCTTTCGCCCACTAAAGGAGAGTCTCTCTCTCACCGCATATTTCGCCTCTCGCACTTGCCACACTCCATCGAATGGCAATCGATGGCCTCTTTCAAATCACTTTTAAGGCTGCAATCCGATGCACGCTTGCTTGGTTAGCAGCGAGCCCCGCTGAGCTCAGTAGGGCTTCCTGCTGCTGGGTAAAGATGCACAAGACAGCGCTGTAAGGCTGCAAACCCCGCGCACACGTTACCTGGAAGCAAGCTCCGCGGCACTCAGTGGGGCTTACTTCTGAGTAAAGATGCGTAGGCTGGGGCTGTAAGGCCGCGATCCCATGCACGCTTGCTTACTTGGGAGTAATGCCCATTGGACGTAACCGGGTTTACTTCCGAGTAAACACGCAGAGGACGGTGCTTCTTCGCTTCCATTTCAGCCCTGGATTCGAGCCTTTCTCCCTCCCTCCACCCCGCCCCGCCCTCCTTTTCTTGCGCGAGTGTTTTGTTTCGCATCTCTCCCATGCCGTGAAGGCGCCCCGCCTGTCACGGAGGTTTTCCTGGTTCCTTCTCCGGCTCATTAAAGGGAGGCGCGTCTCCGCACAAACAGATCATTATTAAATTCCCTTCCGCCCCCGCCCTACCGCAGGAGCGCAGGCGAGGCGCAGCGGCGCCTGACTAAGCGGTCGGGAAAGGGAAGGGGAGCGAGCTTTCCCTTGCGATCCTGGATTGCGAAAGTCGCGTTTCTTAAGTGGGAGCCACGGGAGTGCGTGCAAGTCAGATTTGGCTGTCGGACTGGAAGGGGGAAAGCGCGCGCGGGAGAGGCAGGCCTGTAGTCCGCGGGGGCTGCCCCCCCAAACTTTCTCTGCCCCCTCATTTTTATTTTTACAAATAATAAAAAAGCATTTATCATTGTGCCCTTAAAAGGCCTACAAACCAGATTAATTGTCCTCCCCTACTCCCCACCCCCCCTTCATGGATCACTGCCTTGTTGTGGCAAAGGGGCTTGCGTAACTCAATGAAGCCATAAGCTATGCCGTGCAGGGCCACCCAAGACAGACAGGTCATGGCAGAGAGTTCTGA
Organism: Heloderma suspectum; assembly: GCF_057233095.1. NCBI lineage: Eukaryota > Metazoa > Chordata > Lepidosauria > Squamata > Helodermatidae > Heloderma > Heloderma suspectum. The sequence goes on from NC_139464.1 coordinate 31,662,710, forward strand.
CAAAATGTGGTCCACTGGAGAAGGAAATGGCAACCCACTCCAGTATTCTTGCCAAGAAAACCCCATGGAACGTATCACAAGGCTAAAAGATATGACGCCCGAAGATGAGCCCCTCAGGTCGGAAGGTGTCCAATATGCTACTGGGGAAGAGCAGAGGGTATTTCCAAGTAGCGCCAGAAAGAGTGAAGCGGCTGGGCCAAAGCCGAAAGGACACTCAGCTGTGGATGTGTCTGGGGGTGAAAAGAAAATCCGATGCTGTAAAGAACAATATTGTTTAGGAACCTGGAATGTCAGATCAATGAATCAAGGTAAGCTGGAGGTGGTCAAACATGAGATGGCAAGACTGAACATCGACATCTTGGGAATCAGCAAACTAAAATGGACAGGCATGGGCGAATTTAATTCAGGTGACTATCATATCTACTATTGTGGGCAAGAATCCCTTAGAAGAAATGGAGTAGCACTCATAGTCAACAAAAGGGTGGGAAAAGCAGTACTGGGGTACAATCTCAAAAATGATAGAATGATCTCAGTACGAATCAAAGGCAAACCATTCAACATCACAGTAATTCAAGTCTATGCCCCAACCACTGATGCCGAAGAAGCTGAGGTTGATCGGTTCTATGAAGACCTACAACACCTTCTAGAACTAACACCAAAAAAAATGTCCTCTTCATCATAGGGGATTGGAATGCTAAAGTAGGAAGTCAAGAAATCACCGGGATAACAGGCAGGCATGGCCTTGGTGTACAAAATGAAGCAGGACAAAAGCTAATAGAGTTTTGCCAAGAGAACATGCTGATCATAGCAAACACTCTTTTCCAACATCACAAGAGGCGACTCTACACATGGACATCACCAGATGGTCAATATCGAAATCAGATTGATTATGTCCTTTGCAGCCAAAGATGGAGAAGCTCCATACAGTCAGTAAAAACAAGACCTGGAGCTGACTGTGGCTCAGATCATGAGCTGCTTCTTGCAAAATTTCGGCTTAAATTGAAGAACGTCGGGAAAACCACTAAACCGTTCAGGTATGACCTAAATCATATCCCTGATGAATATATAGTGGAGGTGAGGAATAGATTTCAGGGATTAGACCTGATAGACAGAGTGCCTGAGGAACTATGGACGGAGGTCCGTAACATTGTTCAGGAGGTAGCAACTCAATCCATCCCAAAGAAAAAGAAATGCAAGAAAGCCAAGTGGCTGTCTGATGAGGCTTTACAAGTAGCTGAGGAAAGAAGGGAAGTGAAAAGCAAGGGAGAAAGGGGAAGATCTATCCAACTGAATGCAGAGTTCCAGAGAATAGCAAGGAGAGACAAGAAGGCCTTCTTAAATGAACAATGCAAAGAAATCGAGGAAAACAACAGAATGGGAAAGACTAGAGATCTCTTCAAGAAAATCGGAGATCTCAAGGGAACGTTTTGTGCAAAGACTGGCATGATAAAGGACAAAGAAGGCAGGGACCTAACAGAAGCAGATGAGATTAAGAAGAGGTGGAAAGAATACACAGAAGAACTATACAGGAAAGATCTGAATGTCCCTGATAGCCATGATAATGCAGTCACTGAACTTGAGCCGGACATCCTAGAGAGTGAAGTCAAGTGGGCCTTAGGAAGCATTAGTAACAACAAAGCTAGCGGAGATGACAGTATTCCAGCCAAGCTACTTAAAATCCTAAAAGATGATGCTGTTAAAGTGCTGCATTCAATATGCCAACAAATCTGGAACACTCAACAGTGGCCACAAGACTGGAAAAGGTCAGTTTACATTCCAATTCCAAAGAAGGGCAGCGCCAAAGAGTGTTCAAACTACCGCACAATTGCGCTCATTTCACATGCCAGCAAGGTAATGCTCAAAATCCTACAAGCTAGGCTTCAGCAGTATGCGAACCAAGAACTACCGGAAGTACAAGCTGGGTTTAGAAGAGGCAGAGGAACTAGAGATCAAATCGCCAACATTCGCTGCATCATGGAGAAAGCAAGAGAATTCCAGAAAAATGTCTATTTCTGCTTCATTGACTACACTAAAGCCTTTGATTGTGTGGATCACAACAAACTGTGGCAAATTCTTAAAGAGATGGGAGTACCAGACAACCTTACCTGTCTCCTGAGAAACCTGTACGAGGGTCAAGAAGCAACAGTAAGAACCAGACATGGAACAACCGATTGGTTCAAAATTGGGAAAGGAGTACGACAAGGCTGCATTTTGTCACCCTGCTTATTTAACTTATATGCAGAGTACATCATGAGAAATGCCGGGTTGGATGAATCAGAGGTCGGAATTAAGATTGCTGGGAGAATTATCAACAACCTCCAATATGCAGACGATACCACCCTAATGGCAGAAAGCGAAGAGGATCTCAAGAGCCTCTTGTTGAGGGTGAAAGAGGAGAGTGCAAAAGCTGGTTTGAAACTCAACATTAAAAAAACGAAGATCATGGCATCTGGCCCCATCACTTCCTGGCATATAGAAGGGGAAGAAATGGAAGCAGTGACAGATTTTACTTTCTTGGGCTCCAAGATCACCGCAGACGGTGACTGTAGCCATGAAATTAAAAGACGCTTGCTCCTTGGGAGGAAAGCTATGGCCAACCTAGACAGCATAGTAAGAAGCAGAGACATCACCTTGCCGACAAAGGTCTGTCTAATCAAAGCTATGGTTTTCCCAGTAGTAATGTATGGCTGTGAGAGCTGGACTATAAGGAAGGCTGAGCGCCGAAGAATTGATGCTTTCGAACTGTGGTGTTGGAGAAGACTCTTACGAGTGCACTGGACTGCAAGGAGGTCAAATCAGTCCATCCTAAAGGAAATCAACCCTGAGTGCTCATTGGAAGGACAGATAACGAAGCTGAAGCTCCAATATTTTGGCCACCTAATGCGAAGAGAAAACTCCCTGGAAAAGACCCTGATGCTGGGAAAGACTGAAGGCAAAAGGAGAAGGGGACGGCAGAGGATGAGATGGCTAGATAGCATCACGGATGCAATGAATATGAACTTGAGCACGCTCCGGGAGAGAGCGCAGGACAGGAAGGCCTGGCATGCTATGGTCCATGGGGTCACGAAGAGTCGGACACGACTGAACAACAACAACTCCCCACCCCCATCCCACTTGTAGGCTGGCTACGGTCCTGGGGAGAGGCAGTAACTATTTATTAGATTTATTAGTGGCTCATCTGGCCAGCTACCTGCCCACTCTAGATGGTGTACAATACAAATAACAGCACAAAATACAACAAATCAACCAAACAAAACGTTTCTCTTTAAAAAAAAAAAAAAACCCTAACCCGCCCCAAATGCCTACCTGAACAGCCAGGTTTTCAAAGCGGAAGCTCATCAAAGAAGGGGCATGGCAGAGGTCACTAGGGAGGGAATTCCGCAGAGTGGGGGCCTCCACAGAAAAGGCCCTCTCCCTAGTCCTCACCAGCCTAGCTCTCCTGGCTGATGGGACAGACTGAAGGCCTTTCGAGGCTGATCTCTTTGAGCAGCATCCCTGGTATTGGCTGGAGGCGCTCCTTAAGATAGACTGGGCCAGAACCATATAGGGTTTTAAAGGTCAACACCAACACCTTGAATTGGGCCTGGGGAAAAACTAGTAACTGGTGCTAGAAGCCTCTAACAGCAGGATAAGGAAGGCTCAGTTAAACCCATGGGTTTGATTCCTGTTTTTACAGCTCCAGCCAATGCATGCTTAAGACAAAAAAAGGGGGGGGGGGCTACATGGCTGGCTGGGACATGCTGGGAGTTATAGGACTTCTTTCTGTCTAAGCATGAATAGGACTGCATGCTTAGTGGACCGCTGGTGTGGGTGTTTCAAGTTGTACAAGAAGCCTCGTGGTGGGTCTGTCTCAATTAAAAATTGGCATCTGGCTGCCCCTCTACCAGTGGAGGCTGGTGGCTCAGATTTCAGTGGGCTGTGGATTCCTACCCTTGCAGGGGTGCAAACAAAGGTAGGATATTACAGACCAGGCTATTTATTCATTGAGCCCCAGTATTGCTAACAGTGACTGGCAGCAGCTGCCCCCCAGGGTCTCAGGCAGAGGTTTTGCTACATACTATCTGATCCCTTAAACTAAAGATGCCAGGGACTGAACCCAGGATTTTGTCTTTCTGGTTGGCCACTGTGTGAACAGAATGCTGGCCTAGTTGGACGCTTGGTTTGAGTCAGCAGGGCTTTTATGTTCTTATCTCTTTATCTACTGCAACCTTCCCCAACACATCCCTCCAGGTGTTTTGGGCTATACCTCCCATCATTCCTGCCCATGAAGGGCCATGATGGCTGGGGCTGGTGGGGGTTTAGTCCACAGCATCTACACGGCACCACATAGGTGAAGCAGTAAAGGAGCAGCATGATCAATAGAACACATCAGCTAAAACCCACTTGAAACATGAATTTTCAAAGCCTTTTTAGAAGTCTCCTCTGAAGGGGCCAACCACACATCATTTGGGAAGGAGTTTCATAATGGAGGGGCTGCTATTGAGAAGACCCTGTCACTAGTGTCCACTAGTGACTTAACTAGTCAAGATAGTTTTAACTTATCTTGAAAGCAAACCAGTGAGTAGGGCCTCCAATGCTGATTTTAAAGCAAGGCCAGGTTTCATATGGACACAGGTGGTCCTTCAAAGAACCTGACCCCAAACCAGGTTGTTTAGCAGTGAAAGAGGGGGGTGGTAGGAGTAGCAGCTGCAGCAATGCAACCTGCCAATGAGTAGACCAACTAGAGGCCTTGATCCACCCTCTATCTCACCTTTGCATCTCTCTCCAAAAATCTCTGAGTAGCATACATAGAGCAGGCATAGGCAACCATTCCCATGATGCCTCACTGTTGGCTGTACTGGCTAGGGCTGATGGGAGTTGTAGGCCAAAACATCTGGATGACCACAAGTTACCCACCCCTGATATAAGGTTAGTCCATTTTGTTGTCACATCAACCCTAAGACTAGATAGGCCTGGAGAGAATATGTTTGGCCTAGAGGGATTTGGCCCTGGGTCTGAGGTTCTGCACCCCTGACTTACAAGAGAAAGAGATTTTTGACATGCATTTACTACACCAGAATCCACTGTTGTTTTGTGCACATCCAGAGTGTAATATCAAAAATGCCCAGAAATATGTACATTGTCCTCATATTTGCATGGGGTGGGGAGGGTACATAAGATCATAGAGTTGTATATGGTAAATGCATGTCTGACAGCACAATCCTATACATATCTACTCAGAGGCAAGCCCAAATGAGTTCATTGAGGCTAACTCCCATGCAAGTGAGTACAGGATTGCTGGCTGAAATAACATAAGGCTGCACACTTACTTGGAAATAAGTCCCATTGAAATGTGTGGGAATTGTTTCTGAGTAAATATTCATTGGATCCCACAGGACTTCACTGAGTTTATTTCCAAGAAATGCTAACAATCTAAGCAAATATACACTGGAAATAAGACATGTTGACTTTGGTAAAACTTTACTACTGAGTAACTAAACTTATGATCAGTGGATTTAGTATTTCAGCCATGAACTTAAAAGCAAGTGCTAGCAAAATGAACGTGTCCTCTTTCTAAAGAAACATGGCTGAGATTGTGGCATCAGTTCTAGAGGAGGTTTTTTGGTTAGATCATCTTTATTTATTTTTCTTCCTTTTATACCAAAATGACCTTCAATGTATTTTCTTTATTTTCACACACACACACATTTTTCTCTTCGAAAGAAAAAGAATCCAGTGCCATCTAGTGGGGGAGGGGGTTGGGAAAACTCAAACTAGCTTCTTTCCTTTTTTTCTGGGATCAGTGCCTAGCTATGTAGTGCAGAACAAGGGTTTTGCCATCCCTTTTGGTGGCTTCTGGAAAGCAAGGGCTAGATCACACAGGACACGAGGCCCCCAAATTATATACCAAGGGCATGTCTGAAAGAGAGACTCTGATCAGGGCAGGCACCAAGGGTAGGCAGGGTTGGGCATCTGTCAAGGGCCCACTGATGATAACCCCCTGGAGTTGCTCCTCCTCTTCACCACTGCAACCTGCTGCTTCACCTGCCCATCACTTTTGCCCAGACAATGATGGTGGTGAGAAGAAGGAGTGGTAGATGCCCCTGCCTGCTTGCTCATTGGATCTTTGCCCGTCAAGCAAGCAAGTGGTAGCAATGATGAGAAAGATAATAAGAAGCAATAGCAGCTGGTGAGAAGGTAGACCTACTGAGAAAGGACACACCCACTGAGGGTGTCTCGCCCAAGGGCCCTCAAAAACCGAGAGCCAGCACAGAATCTGATGCACTGATTCAGTACATTTGACTCCTGCAATCCACAGGGGATGCAGGTGCTGCAAAGTGTCAGCCCTTGATGGTTTGGAGGCAGTTCCACACCAGGAAAAAATGCATTTAAAAACTCCTGTAATAGAGAAGATTCTGTTTTCGGTACTCCACCCGGACTATTACACCACAGAGCCAGGACTCCCTAACCCAGGCATGGCCTTGAATTGGTCTGATGAAGACATGGCCTAGAACAGGGATGGCCAACTTCTGTGTTCTCAGCGGCGCTCTACTCATTAAAGTGAATAGAGGTCTGAAGTGTATTTCATCACACAAATGGATCATCCTCTTCATGGATGATTAATCTCCAACATAAAGTTGGTGCCATTTAGGAGTAACAGCTCTGTAGTTGTAGAATGAATCTGCTCTATGGCATGCATGTTGAACCTCTTTCACCCTGAGAGCCAAATTCCATTTTGGAGAAGGTTTCAGGGGTCATATTCCAGTAGTGGAAGGACCAAAGCCAAAATGGGTTGGCCCAAAAATACCAGCATGCTTTAGCTTAAAGCTCTCCCTGCCAGGAACCAAGCCTTAAGAGAGGCGTTTCATCTTTTTAGCAGGGGGGGAGGTGTCTGCACCGAATGATTAGAGATCGGCGGAAGGGGTGTGTGGCCATCAGGGGAACCCTGGGATTTGGCCCCTCTAGGCTTGAGGTTGTGGTGTAGACCAAGGGCCACAAAGAAGGCTCTCCATTGTCTTTTCTTATTGATCTAGCATTATTGCATAATTATGGAATCTGCAGCTGGGAACTTAACAGGCATGAGTGGAGGCTGGTGGCTCCAATGTCAGTGGGGCAGTGAATCCATTCTGGGTTTCAGTCAGAACTCTAAAAGAGCTATCCAAGGTGCAGGATAGCTCCTTTAGAGTTCTGACTTAAAAACCAGAGCACATTCACCGCCCCACTGACATTGGAGCCACCAGCCTCCACTGACAGGCATGAAGTTTCATATGTGGAGAAGCAGTTCCATCATGTCTCCAGCATCTTTGTTGAGACCATGAGTGATGAGTACACCTGCCAATAGCAGCTCAGTGAACTCTACCTACAAGAAATATTCAATCTCTTGGTAAGTTCTTAATCCATCATGAAGGCATTCAGCATAGTGTCTCAGGGAATACTTTGGGCAACAGTAATGCTGCTGAAAATGTTAAACAGTTCCCTTCTTCTCCCTCTTAAGAGAATGAGTGTGGAAAATGCACATGCACACAGAGGTCTTCTTCACTCAAGAATTCCACCCACCTTTCTATGTATATTCTGTCACCTTGATTTATCATCTGCTCTTTGTGATAAAATCATTTCTACGGCATCCCATTATAATATACACAAATAATATTTTAGGATTTCAGGTGGGAAAATACAAGCTGGAGGCACAAATGAACTCTGAAGAACGAAAGAGTGAGGGCATTTTCATGCAAATGATCCAGTAATAAAGAATGGAGGGAAGAAAAAGACAGAACTTGCAGGAGAGTGCAGCAGACTTGTTTCTAAATAGAATATTTATTTCCCCCACCCCCCTTGGCGTCAGCTGCTCTTATACATATTATTGTGCTATTGAGTAAAGCCACTCAGCTGGGACTATCTGCCAATAAGGATACAAAAGAATGAGATTCCTTCTCTGTCCTTCTGCAAATATAAAGAACGTTGGAGAAACAACCCTCTTTGGATCTGTGGGATTCTTGACCCATTCCTCCTGACTCCAGCCCTCCTGCAGCAATTTCCTACCATTCACAAATGTCGACTAAAAATAATCCTTGCCTTGTGTTTCATTGGATGCCAACAGTTAGAAGCAATGCTCAATGCCAGCTGGGGTTGGCACTGCAAACCTATCAGCGATAGGATACATTCATTCTTGAGAGCCAGTATTAAGCTTGAGCCCAGTTTCTCAGTGAGCCTACAGGTACAGTTGACATTGGTCAATGTCAAAAATTCCCATTGATTAAAGTCTCTGGAGCGAACCCAGTGGGTGGAACACCATGGAGATGCTCCAGCCTAGGGTCGTTCTCTGAATATTTGGTCATCTGATGAAGCTGAGTAGTGGGAGATTCAGGACAGACAAAAGGAAGGACTTCTTCACACCGTGCATTGTTGAATTATGGAATGTGTTGCTACAGAATGCGGTGATGACCACCAACTTTGATAGCTTTAAAAGGGGATTAGACAGATTCATGGAGGATAAGGCTATCAGTTGGTGCTGGCTCCAGGTTTGTGAGAGGCCTTGGGCAAGACACCTCAATGGTCTCCCTTCCTCAGTGAGTCTACCTTGTCACCGCTATTGTCACCAGCTGCTCCTGTTCCTCGTCTTCTTTCTCGTCATTGCTACCACTTGCTTGCAAGGTAAGAGAACCAGTAAGCAAGTAGGCAGTAGCATCTACTCCTTCTCACCACCACTGTTGTCTGGGCCAGAGCAAGAGGCAGGTGAACAAGCAGGTTGCAGTGGTGAAGAGGAGGAGCAACTCCAGAGTGCTCTTGTCAGTGGGCCCCTGCTGGGATGTGGGCCCTTGGCAAGTGCCCAGCTATGCCTACCCTTGATGCTGCCCCTGCTATCAATGGCTATACACTACCTTCAGGATCAGAGGCAGCATACGTCTGAATACCAGTTACCAGGGGGAAACTGTGGGAGAGGGCCATTGCTCTCATGTCCTGTTTGTGGGATTTCCATAGGCATCAGGTTGACAACTCTGAGAAACAGGATGCTGACCAGATAGGTCTTTGGTCTGATCCAGCAGGGCTCTTTTTATACTCTTAGGATTTGTTTAGAGGAAGTTCCTTGATAACATAGTAATAAGTATCCTACTGGGAAATAAAACATAGAGGAAAGGGAAACTTCAAGATTACCAGCCAGCTGTCACTTACGGACAGCCACTCATGTGCTGCTGCGTCTTAGGATGCATAGAGGATGCAAATATTCATACACTATGAATTAGGACTTAGTTATTCATTATTCAGAGGGAATTTCTGTCTGTCTTTAACTTATCTTATGGCTTTTAGTTTGGTCCAAACTTTAAGAGGGTTCATCTCTTGACATACCTGCTGAGCTCCGTTTTTCTCCATTTGGGCCAAACCCCATCTTTGGCTTCACTGTATTGCTTCTTACCTTCCAGTGTTCCCATAGTTTTGTTCATGCTGCTGTCATCTGTGACTTACAAAACTCTAGCCTCCTCCATGCAACAGTGGGCATGCTCTCGGAAAGAAGTGGTAGCTACAATATATTGAGACTGATGTCCCACCACCAATCGCCCTCCCCCCTGTCAGCTTTACTATAAACATTCAACATCATGTGGATTTTTAAATTTTATTTTAAAGAAGTGGAGTCTATACATGATGAATCCACAGATGCATATTTAACACAGACCCAGTTTGCATGGCTGAGTGGGAGCAAGCAATTATGCTGCCTCGTACGCACTTTTCGCTTCTGCTTTCAATCAGCAACCCAGGAACTATCAAGACAGCTGAACCCAGGAACTCTGCTTTGTTTAGGGGCTGAACAACCCAGAGTTAACCCAACAATCACCCTAAAACAGACCATGGGTATGCGAGGATTGTTTAACCCTCAAATACACCCACCAGCCGGGTTCAAACACCACAATGAGCACAGCAAGTCCCAGCTGGGGCTTGCATATTCATAATGGTGGAGGGGATGCACTGCAGCACCCCAAGGGTTGAATAACCCATGGTTGACTGCCATGTTGTCCAAACCAATCTAACATCCAAAACAATGGGAGACTGAGCAAGTTTTCTTCCCTAAATCTTAAAGAATAGTCAGATCCATGCAGGAAGATATACTTCCAAAGGTATACTTGCTTCCAAAAATATGACAAAAATGTGACAAAATGTGGTCCACTGGAGAAGGAAATGGCAACCCACTCCAGGATTCTTGCCAAGAAAACCCCATGGAATGTATCACAAGGCTAAAAGAGATGACGCCGGAAGATGAGCCCCTCAGCTCGGAAGGTGTCCAATATACTACTGAGGAAGAGCAGAGGGAATTTCCAAGTAGCACAGAAACAGTGAAGCAGCTGGGCCAAAGCCAAAAGGACACTCAGCTGTGGATGTGTCTGGGGGTGAAAAGAAAGCCTGATGCTGTAAAGAACAATATTGTTTAGGAACCTGGAATGGAAGATCAATGAATCAAGGTAAGCTGGAGGTGGTCAAACATGAGACGGCAAGATTGAACATCAACGTTTGGGAATCAGCGAACTAAAATGGACAAGCATGGGCAAATTTAATTCAGGTGACCATCATATCTACTACTCTGGGCAAGAATCCCTTAGAAGAAATGGAGTCGCACTCATAGTCAACAAAAGGGTGGAAAAAGCAGTACTGGGGTACAATCTCAGAAACGACAGAATGATCTCAATACGAATCCAAGGCAAACAACTCAACATCACAGTAATTCAGGTCTATGCCCCAACCACTGAGGCCAAAGAAGCTGAGGTTGATCGGTTCTATGAAGACCTACAACACCTTCTAGAACTAACACCAAAAAAACATGTCCTCTTCATCATAGGGGATTGGAATGCTAAAGTAGGAAGTCAAGAAATCACCGGGATAACAGGCAAGCATGGCCTTGGTGTACAAAATGAAGCAGGACAAAGGCTAACAGAGTTTTGCCAAGAGAACATGCTGATCATAGCAAACTCGCTTTTCCAACAGCACAAGAGACGACTCTACACATGGACATCACCAGATGGTCAGTATCGAAATCAGATTGATTATGTCCTTTGCAGCCAAAGATGGAGAAGCTCTATACAGTCAGTAAAAACAAGACCTGGAGCTGACTGTGGCTCAGATCATGAGCTGCTTCTTGCAAAATGTCGGCTTAAATTGAAGAAAGTAGGGAAAACCACTAAACCGTTCAGGTATGACCTAAATCATATCCCTTATGAATATACAATGGAGGTGAGGAATAGATTTCAGGGATTAGACCTGATAGACAGAGTGCCTGAGGAACTATGGACGGAGGTCTGTAACATTGTTCAGGAGGTAGCAACTCAATCCATCCCAAAGAAAAAGAAATGCAAGAAAGCCAAGTGGCTGTCTGATGAGGCTTTACAAGTAGCTGAGGAAAGAAGGGAAGTGAAAAGCAAGGGAGAAAGGGGAAGATCTATCCAACTGAATGCAGAGTTCCAGAGAATAGCAAGGAGAGACAAGAAGGCCTTCTTAAATGAACAATGCAAAGAAATCGAGGAAAACAACAGAATGGGAAAGACTAGAGATCTTTTCAAGAAAATTGGAGATCTCAAGGGAACGTTTTGTGCAAAGACGGGCATGATCAAGGACAAAGAAGGCAGGGACCTCACAGAAGCAGATGAGATTAAGAAGAGGTGGAAAGAATACACAGAAGAACTATATAGGAAAGATCTTCATGTCCCTGATAGCCATGATAGTGTGGTCACTGAACTTGAGCCGGACATCCTCGAGAGTGAAGTCAAGTGGGTCTTAGGAAGCATTACTAACAACAAAGCTAGCGCAGATGACAGTATTCCACTGAGCTATTTAAGATCTTAGAAGATGATGCTGTTAGATAAGTGCTGCTCTCAATATGCCAACAAATTTGGAACACTCAACAGTGACCACAAGGCTGGAAAAGGTCAGTTTACATTCCAATTCCAAAGAAGGGCGATGCCAAAGAGTGTTCAAACTACCGTACAATTGCGCTCATTTCACATGCCAGCAAGGTGATGCTCAAAATCCTACAAGCTAGGCTTCAGCAGCATGTGAACAGAGAACTACCGGAAGTACAAGCGGGGTTTCGAAGAGGCAGAGGAACTAGAGATCAAATCGCCAACATTCGCTGGATTATGGAGAAAGCAAGAGAATTCCAGAAAAACATCTATTTCTGCTTCATTGACTATGCTAAAGCCTTTGATTGTGTGGATCACAACAAATTGTGGCAAATTCTTAAAGAGAGGGGAGTACCAGACCACCTTACCTGTCTCCTGAGAAACCTATACGAGGGTCAAGAAGCAACAGTAAGAACCGGACATGGAACAACCGATTGGTCCAAAATTGGGACAGGAGTATGACAAGGCTGTATATTGTCGCCCTGCTTATTTAATTTATATGCAGAGTCCATCATGAGAAACGCCGGGTTGGATGAATCACAGGTCAGAATTAAGATTGCCGGGAGAATTATCAACAACCTCAGATACGCAGATGATGCTACCCTAATGGCAGAAAGCGAAGAGGATCTAAAGAGCCTCTTGTTGAGGGTGACAGTGGAGAGTGCAAAAGCTGGTTTGAAACTCAACATTAAAAAAACGAAGATCATGGCATCTGGCCCCATCACTTCCTGGCATATAGAAGGGGAAGAAATGGAAGCAGTGACAGATTTTATTTTCTTGGGCTCCAAGATCACCACAGACAGTGACTGTAGCCATGAAATTAAAAGACACTTGCTCCTTGGGAGGAAAGCTATGGCAAACCTAGACAGCATAGTAAAAAGCAGAGACATCACCTTGCTGACAAAGATTCGTATAATCAAAGCTATGGTTTTCCCAGTAGCAACATGTGGCTGTGAGAGTTGGACTATAAGGAAGGCTGAGCACCGAAGAATTGATGCCTTTGAACTGTGGTGCTGGAGAAGACTCTTACGAGTCCCCTGGACTGCATGGAGGTCAAATCAGTTGATCCTAAAGGAAATCAACCCTGAGTGCTCATTGGAAGGACAGATACTGAAGCTGAAGCTCAAATATTTTGGCCACCTAATGCGAAGAGAAAACTCCCTAGAAAAGACCCTGATGCTGGGAAAGATTGAAGGCAAAAGGAGAAGGGGACGGCAGAGGATGAGATGGCTAGATAGCATCACCGATGCGATGAATATGAATTTGAGCACACTCCGGGACAGAGCGGAGGACAGGAAGGCCTGGCGTGCAATGGTCCATGGGGTCACGAAGAGTCGGACACGACTTAACGACTGAACAACAATACTTGCCTCCATCTTATTGGTGTAAATAACTTTGATTTTATATATTAGAAGGTGTCATGTTATGAATTGGGGTGTTGAGAGGTTCTTCGAGGGCAGCTATGCATCTCTTTATCTTGGCATCTGAGGTGTGATTGATATTTAAATTAGAATGAGAGTTAAAGTTTCTTCAGCTATACTACCAGTCCCAAAATAATACTTAGCCTTTATATAACACATTCACAATGTTCAACATGCTTCACATACATTGTATGGTTAAAATATAAACCCACTATAGATCTGAAGCTGCCTCCACTTAACATTTATTTTACTTTCTGGCTGTTAGGGGACTGGATGACAAAGGGGAGTAATTATTCCCAATGACACACCTTGACTTAGCACCGGGGTCTAACCCTCCACCCCTTTCCTGGGTTCCCAATCTTTTACAACGTTACACAGTAGCTTTAACCAAAACAATAAATGGACACATGTGGGTTAATTTATCCTTGTCTTGGAACCGTAACAGAGCAGAAGTCATATACATCATATTTAGACTATTGCAATGCACTCTATGTGGGGCTATGCCTGAAGAGTGTCCAGAAGCTTCAATTGGTGAAAAATGCAGCACCCAGGCTGCTAACTGGTACACAGTATTGGGACCATATTACACCTGTCCGAAATGATCTGCACTGGTTGCCAATTGCTTTCTGGGCTCAATTCAAGGTATTGGTCTTAACCGTTAAAATCCTTAACAGTTTAGGATCTGGCTATCTAAGAGACCTAGCATCACTGATGCAATGAATATGGACTTGAGCATGCTCCGGGAGAGAGAGCAGGACAGGAAGGCCTGGCGTGCTATGGTCCATGGGGTCACGGACACGACTGAACAACAACAACAACAACAAATCTAAGAGACCACTTGTCTCACTATGAACCTGCCCAAGTACTAAGGTCTGAAGGAGATGCCCTTTTGAGGGCACCATTACCCACAGAGGCTCATTTGCTGGGCAAGCATGAAAGGGCTTTGTCCTGCATTGCCCTCAAAATATGTAATGAGCTCCTTCAAGAACTACAATTGGTCCCCGCTCTCTTAGCCTTGAGAGAGGGTGTAAAGATGCCTATTTTCAATTCAGCCTTTTTAAAAACCTGTAGTTTCTAATGTTTTTACTGTTTTTAATGCTCTTGTTTTTATTGTTGCAAGGTTTTATTGTTATAAGTTTTTCTTGTTATACATTGTTGTACACCAACTTGATGGCTTTTTAGCAGATAAGGCAGTACATAAATGCTAATAATGAATAAATAATATAAGACTTATCCAATACAGATTACAAACATGAACAAGGACTGGCTTCAGGGGCCTCTTGGCATAGTCTCTCTAGTGGGTACCATCTTATGCTAATGGACTAGGAATAATACTTATGAATAATAAAAAAAAGAGGAAATACTAAAAAAAAGAGGACAATAGAAGACATACATTTGCAAATGCTAGTTTAGCTGTATAGATGCAAATGTAGGAGTAATTAAAAAGGTAAAGGTGTCCCCAACCAGTCGTGTCCGACTCTAGGGTGCGGTGCTCATCCCCGTTTCTAAGCCGAAGAGCCAGCGCTGTCCGAAGACGCTTCCATGGTCATGTGGCCGGCATGACTGAACACCGAGGTGCACGGAACACTGTTACCTTTCCCGCCGAGGCGGTACCTATTTATCTACTTGCAATTTCTTGCTTTCGAACTGCTAGGTTGGCAGAAGCTGGGACTGAAGACGGGAGCTCACTCCGTCACGCAGCACTTGGGTCTCGAACTGCTGACCTGCTGACCTTCCAGTCTGCAGTTCAGCGTCTTAACCACTAAGCCACCGCGGCCCTTTAAATAGAAACGTACGACATCTCACCATCCAGTGGAAGACTGTGAGCAGGTGACCTGTGTGCTTTCCTGTTTAGTCTGCTGTCAAGGTGCTAACTGGCGATGGGCAACAGGTTCTTTATGTATAAACTGGAGTTTCAAATAGAGGACACCTTCAAACAGAGGACTGTAGAAGAGGGCACCAGCCCCTTCCCCACTAGTGGACCCAGTGCCTCCCAACAGGCTTACCTAGCAGTAGTGCCACTACTACAGTTGGCAGCAGTCAGTTGCTATTTTAATGTCCCACAATCCCCCCAGGGCAATGCTATGTCAAGATTATTGTGGGAAATTTTAATGGCGGCCATTCAGCTGCCCAATGCTGAGTGCCAGGGGAAAATAATTAAGATGGGGGCTAATGCAGTTGTCAGCAGTGGGCTTTGCTGGGACAGTACCCCCCAACAGTTACCTGAAGATGCTGCCAGCGGAGGTGGGTGGCTCCAATGTCAGTGGGGCAGTGAAGCACCTTGGATAGCTCCTTTAAAGTTCTAACTGAAACGCAGAGCGGATTCACTGCGCCACTGACTTCAGAGCCAACAGCCTCCAATGGATTGCTGCATAGTGACATCAGGCCTAAGAAGGATACAATATTCTGGATCCAAGCTGTTTGGGGTGTTCAAGACATAACCAAATATTTGAACTGGGCCCAGAAATGCAGTGTCTCTGTTTTAGCACAGGAGTAATAGGCCCCTTGTATTCCACTCATGTTAACGGCCTGGCCTCCACATTCTGAACGACTAGGGATGGGCGAAAGTCCCTTACCTGTCCTCGAAGCTTGCTTCACGGTGAGGGGGAGGCGCTTCGCTTCTCCCCCCGAAGTTCATGCGAGGGGGGGGAGGCGCCCCGCCTTGCCCAGCCGAAATTCAGGCCGGGGGGGAGGCGCCTCATCCCTCGCCGGTGAAATTCAGGCCGGGTAGAAGCGCCCCGTCTACCCGGCCGCGAAAAAAAAGTTAAAAAAAAAACAAACACCCCCGTGATAGGCTACGTAACGATTTACATAGCCTATCACGGCTAGATTTCCAAAGTCAGCCGTGATAGGCTACATAAATCGTCACATAGCCTATCACGGGTGACTTTGGGGGGGAAAAAAAAATAAAGCACGTACACAAATGGCGGCCCGCATAGGGCGCCGCCATTTGCGTTCCTTATTTGGTCCCTGTAGTCTACGTAAAGATTTACGTAGACTACAGGGACCAAATAAGGAACGCAAATGGTGCCCCATGGGGGCCGCCATTTGCGTACGCACTTTTTTTTTTTTCTTCAAAGTCACCCGTGATAGGCTACGTAACGATTAACATAGCCTATCACGGCTGACTTGGGAGATCTAGCCATGACAGGCTACGTTAATCGTTACATAGCCTATCACAGGGTTTTGGGGTTTTTTTACTTCACTTGTAATGGCAGTGGCGGCGGCTGGTTGAAAGACCGGCTGCCACCCCCGCCCCTGACGAAAACCCGCCGAACCGCCGCCGGGACCTGCCGCCGGGAGGGACATTCGTGAAAGGTAAGTCCCATCCCGGGGGGGGGGGGGCGGGGGGCGGAGAATTTCACCGCCGATTTTGGGGGGCCGAATGCGTTGGCACTCGGCCCCCCGAAGTTTCGGGGAGAAATTCTCCCCCATCCCTATGAACAACCGGCTGAAATTTTCAGATGTTTTTCAAAAGCAGCCCCATACGGAGCACATTGCAACTATACAGTCA
Organism: Heloderma suspectum; assembly: GCF_057233095.1. Taxonomy (NCBI): domain Eukaryota; kingdom Metazoa; phylum Chordata; class Lepidosauria; order Squamata; family Helodermatidae; genus Heloderma; species Heloderma suspectum. The sequence continues at coordinate 31,679,506 of NC_139464.1, forward strand.
TGCTCAGAACAGTGACTCATACTGAAACAAGGAGGTGGGCCTCCCCAAGAGTGGGCAATTCCTAATTTTTTCATACTTTAAAAATCAATCTTTTCATGTGTAAAAGTCATGTGTTAATTCAGAAGTGGAGGTTCTCAGACTGTACAGCAGTGAGACAGAGCCTACAGCCCAGGGCTCAAATCTGGACCCCCTGTGGTCCCTAGGTAACCTGACCCCATTCTGCTGGCCCCACCCCTTTCTTTCAACCACTGGTTGTTTGGTGGTTTCCTGGCTTTTGCACATTTCTCCCCCCCCCCCTCCATTTCAAAAGGCTGAAATGCCTCTCCTAAAGCTTAGTTCATAGAATCATAGAATAGTAGGGTTGGAGCGGGCCTACAAGGCCATCGAGTCCAACCCCCTGCTCAATGCAGGAATCCAGGTCAGACCATCCCTGACAGATGGCTGTCCAGCCTCCTCTTGAATGCCTCCAGTGCGGGAGAGCCCACTACCTCCCTAGGTAATTGGTTCCATTGTTATATTGTGCTAACAGTTAGGACGTTTTTCCTGATGTTCAGCCGGAATCTGGCTTCCTGTAACTTCAGCCCATTATTCCATGTCCTGCACTCTGGGATGATTGAGAAGACATCCTGGCCTTCATCTCTGTGACAACCTTTCAAGTACTTGAAGAGCGCTATCCGATCTCCCCTCAGTCTTCTCGTCTCAAGGCTAAACATGCCCAGTTCCTTCAGTCTCTCTTCATACGGCTTTGTTTCCAGTCCCCTGATCATCTTTGTTGCCCTCCTCTGAACCCTCTCCAGTTTGTCTGCATCCTTCTTAAAGTGCAGTGCCCAGAACTGGACACAGTACTCCAGATGAGGCCTAACCAGTGCTGAGTAGAAGGGAACTAGTACTTCCCGGGATTTGTAAGCTATGCTTCTATGAATGCAGCCCAAAATAGCATTGGCCTTTTTTGCAGCCACATCACTTTGTTGGCTCATATTCAGCTTGTGATCTACAACAATTCCAAGATCCTTCTCGCTTCTAGTGTTGTTGAGCCACATATCTCCCATCTTGTAACTGTGCATTTGGTTTCTTTTTCCTAGGTGCAGAACTTGGCATTTATCCCTGTTAAATTTCATTCTGTAGTTTTCTGCTCAGTGCTCCAGCCTATCAAGATCACTTTGAATTGTTTCCATCTTCCAGGGTATTAGCTATCCCACCCAATTTTGTGTCATCTGCAAATTTGATCAGCGTCCCCTGCACTTCCTCTTCCAAGTCATTAATAAAAATGTTGAAGAGCACTGGGCCCAAATTATTAACAGTAAGAACATTAAGCTAAACTAGGCTGGTATTTTTGGCCCCACCCACCTCTGGAATGTAGCCCCCAAGAGCTTCTCCAAAATGGAATTTGGCCATTGGGCTGAAAGAGGTTTAACACCCCTGCTGAACAGCATGGATGGGGAACAGGTGGCCAGCAGGTAGGTTGAAGTCGTGTGGCCTCCTCAACCAGCCTGAAGTCTCCCCTCCTGCTCCCCACCTCTGCACAGTAGTTAGCTTCACAACTTCCAATCTTCGAAGATCATGCCTGAATTAGAAAAAAAACATTGCAGAGAAGCCCCGATTCTGCGAGGATAACACCTTAATTAAAAAAAAAAAACAGGAGCAGGGGATAGGAGGGGGTAAAACTTAGTCTCATTTGAAGGGATAGAATAACCCCCTGCTCAGTGCAGGAAGCCTGATTCCCAGGCAGTCACCCATCCAACTACTGACCAGGGCCAACCCTGCTTAGTTTCCAAGATCAGACAAGCATGTGCACATGCAGCCCTTTGCTTGCTGCTGAGGAAATGGGGGCTGCTGAGGAAGCTATGCGATCAGTAGCCAGAAGACATGGGGCCGTTGAGAGCTGTGATCGGACAGGAGGGAAATACAAACACCGCCGTATATGGACAGGCGGAGGAGGGGACTATGACCGGATATGGTAGCAGAGGTAGAAAATCAGAGCACATTAAGGGGAAATACCAGGATATTAGGGTACTGAAAGCGGGAGCACGGAAGTGGGAAATTCCGGTTCCAATTCGAGGCGGGTACTGCATAGTGTGAAAGGCAGGTGGTAAAACCTCATTGGAAGAGAAAAAAGGTGGTAAGTGTAGATCCAGCCCAAGTTGTTTACTTTCTGAACCTCGGTATAAAAAGCTTTCACCTTCAAATGGCACCATCAATTACACTGTTAATGTTTTATTGAAATAAATCAGTTATACCTTGTACCCAAATATCCCAACCCCCATCACAGTGTAAACATGAAACACAGGTCTGCAGCAGAACAAATGCAGGACTTTGAGTTCAATACAGCAGGGGTCCCTAACCTTTTCAGGTCAGTGGGGACATAAGGAATTTTGAGGGAGTTATATGGGTGGTCTCACAGTATGGCTGCCACGAAGCACCTTGCCCATTCCTAAAATGGCTACCATGGTGGTGGGAATGGCCACTCATTACCCAGAAGCTGGTTTGGTGAGACTAAGAGCATCTCTAAGCCAGCCTAATATCCCACATTTAAAATGGGACTTTCTGCTTCCGTTCTAAATGCAGGATCACAACAGACGCCCTTTCCACATGCTCTCCTTCCCCCCTCAGCTGAGTCTTCCATACTTTTCATTGATCTCGCTCTTCTTCTTGCAGGTTTTCCTTTTTCATGGAGGGAACGCAAGCAGAACACAAGCAGGTAATTTGATACCTCATTATCTCCAATCTATTTAAAAATGGAAGAAAGGACGTTTAGTGCGGGAGATGCCCTGGAGGTTCATGGCATCATCTAAAGGGCCCACAGACTTCTGTGAGTGAGCAATCTCAGCAGCAGGATAAAAGCTCCATGTGAAGAAGTCCTAAAGGAAAAGTAACCTGTACAAGAACCTAAGTATAAGATAGTGATGAGGTCTGACCTCCAAGACACAAAACCACTCTTTTGAACCCAAATAAAGATGGCACTGGAGCTCTTTGCTTTGCAGGCCCCAGTTAAAAAATAATAATGAAAATTAGGAGTGGTAGGGAGCCTGGCAGATACCAAGAGAAGTGTCCATGAGAACACTGGTGCCCACAGACACAATTTTGGGGACCCCAGTAATACATGTTCAATTCAGTATAACAATGATGGGGCTCTTTTTCTTTTGTTTCCCACACTTCTCCATTGCCCACCAGTCCTTCAGCCATTCCTAAACAAAGTCTAATGAAGGCTGAAATGACTGGCCTTCCCTGAAAGTGACATCAATTTGTGGGCTCAGTCCTTCCAACTACCTCTGCCATCTCTGTTGCAGAATTTTACCCTTCTGCCAGGCTCAGCCAGAGAACAAACACCGACTTTTGTTTGAATGGATGTTTATTACCAGAACACAAAAGTGTGGTACAGTCAAGAGATGCCAACGTGGCCCCTCAGGACTGGACCCAGAATAGGCAACTTTGGTATTTATACAAACAAACAAACAAGTAAACAAGGCACATGAGGTAAGCTTTGGTCAGTGCTCAGCACCGCGTCAAGGGCCTACAAACTTCCCTCAGAGGAAGCTTTCCGGTTTCCAGGGACAAGGGCCTTGCTAGGTATTGTGACTCATGGCCAGTAAGTTAATCAGTCACTGTCCTCTAGCACTAATTCAATCACTACGTCCTTTTGCCTATGTAATTCTCAGCATCTCAGCAACACATTCCCATGCTAACGATGCAAGTGGTTTGTTGGTTTGTTTGTTTATTTATTTACATTTCTGTACCACCCAATAGCCAAAGCTCTTCTATTTTTCCACTTCACCTTTATACAAGGCAGGCTTATCACACCTCAGGCCTGGCCCAACCCCCAATCCAACCCTCCAGGCTCCTCCAGATTATCACACCACTGACCCCACCCCCTTTCCCTTAAACACAGATTTGGTGGTTTTCCAGCTTTTTTTCTCCACTCATTCTAAAAGGTTGCTCTAGCTCCCTAAGGCTTAGTTCACAGACAGGCACCTTCCAGATGTGCTGGCGTACTGTGACAGAGCTGGAAGATTACACACACTCCTTTATGTAGCAACCCTCTGTTCAGAGTCCAGACCAAGTAACTTTGGTAGTATGCCAGAGTGGTTAGGCCACACAGGGAGATGTAACTCTCTCCCTGGGGTCTGGGTCAGAACCCTCAAACACTTCCCAAACAAATTAGAAGAAAAGCAAGTACTTCATCGAAGAGTTTGTACAAAAACAGAAGGGGAACAGAGGACACAGCTAAAAAGAAACAAATGTACACTTTTACTCTATATATCCCGCTTGAATGCCACATTTACTCCCTCACATTAGCCTCCATGGGATATCTCTCAGTTCTCCAACTTCTTAGTTAGAAGGGGAGTCAAGATCCAAAATACACCACCCCCTTGAGCCAGTGTGGTGTAGTGGCTAGAGCATCAGACCGGGAGTCAGGAGATCTGGGTTCTAGTCCCCACTCGACCACGGAATTTCACTGGGTGACTCTGGGCCAGTCACAGACTCTCAGCCCAACCCACCTCACAGGGTTGTCATTGTGAGGGCAAAATAGAGAGGAGGAGCACGTATGCTGCCTTGGGTTCCTTGAGGAGGAAAAAAGGTGGCATATAATTGTAACAAATAATAAAATAACAGTACACACAGCTACCAACAACCCTCTAACCTGAAAGGCGCAAAACCTCTACAGCCTTTTATCTGGACTAGCCAAAGGAGGAAGGGCAAAGAGGGACACACTTGTTCCTAATTAGGCTGGATTGATAAAGGGGTCAGCTGTTAATTAACAGGAGAAATATTGGGCCGTGTTCTATTATTTAAAGGAGACTTGTCAGAAGAAATCAGGCAGAGGGAGATAGCTCTTTGCTACACTTACAAGGCCCATGCTCCTGCACCATTGGCTTTGCTGGATAGGGCTGATGGGGGCTGTAAGCCAAAACATCTGGAGGGCTGCAAGTTGCCCACTTCTGGCTTAGTTACAGGCAGTAAGAGTTTCAATCTATGCTGATATGCGGCATAGTCTCTGGTGGATAGGGCCAAAAATATGCTGATTTTGGGGGCCCTGCCCCTTCTGCCTTTGGTCCCACCCAACACTGGAATGCATCCTCCCGTCCCCCGAGCTTCTCCTAAATGGAATTTGGCCCTCTGTCTGAAAGAGGTTCAGCAACCATGCTATAACGGGAACCTAGCTATTTAAATGCAGTGCAGACTATTAGCAGTGCTGCATGGTTGCTTGGCTACTTAAATGGAGGTACTTTTTGTTCTTGAGTTCAAAAAGCAACGTATGAATTGGTACAGAGTAGCAGCTAAGAATGGGAGCAAGGAAGTGCCTGGCTGAAATCTCACAAGCCATAAACTCCTCTGGAGACAGTAGGCATGCTGTAATCTCTCAGCCACTCACCCATCTCCAGTGTGGCAATAATACCGCCAGCCACCTACATAGGAATCTGCCTTAAACTGAGCCAGACCATTGATCCATCTAGCCCAGTATTGTGGGCACCAACTGGCAATGCCTCTCCAGGTTTTTCAGGCACAAGTTTTTCCAGCCCTACCAGGAGATGCCAGGGATTGAACCTGGAACCTTCTGCATGCAAAGCATGAGCTCTACCACTGAGCCATGGCTCTTCCCTTAGGAAGCTGCTTTATACCGTATCAGGCTATTTGTCCACTTAGCCCAGTATTGTTTACTCTGACTGGCAGTGGCTCTTCAGAGCCTCGTGTAGGTTTTTCACATCACCTGCTACCTGGTCCTTTCCGCTGCCAATGCCAGGAATTGAACCAGACACCCTCTGCATGCAAAGCAAGTTATGTAACTGAGCAATGGTTCCTTGCTGCTTTTATATGACATGATATATATTAAGAGCTTTGAACACTCAAAACGGCTATTTAAATGCTAGCGATGTCACCTGATTTAAAGATATCAGGCGGAGCAATCCTGTGGTTTGGGGGGATTTATTCCTGTAGTCACAGTGATGCAGTGGTTTATGTGAGTTTATAATGTGAAACTGCACATCAAGGCTGGCGTCAAAGACAGACATGGGTTAAAAGCTAGGTCCCCTTGGGCGCCATCCTATCAAGATAGACATCAGCCTGCAAACTTGGAGGCTGGTGCCTATCCAATGCAGGTCAGGCAAAGCACAGAGGGGATCCTCTCCTCCATGTTCCGCCCGCCCTGCATCCTTGGTTAGACATGCCAAGCGCCCACACCCCAGGAGGGCCCGACTCACAAGCATCCCCTGGAGTCGCTCCTCATCCTCAGCCTGCTTGTTCACCTGCTCTTGCTCTGGCCCAGACAACGACAGTGGCAAGGTGGAGGATCAGCAGGCGCCACAACCTGCCTGCTCACTGCCTCTCAAGCAAGCGGTAGCAACGATGAGAAAGAGGATGCGGAGCAAGAGCAGCTGGCAGCAGTAGTGGAGACAGGGAGAGGGCCCGTGGAGGGCGGCTTGCTCAAGGGCCCTCAAAATCCTGGGGCAGACATGGCTGCGCATGCTGAGAGCATTTCTGTCTGTCTTCCTTTTAAATCAGGGTTGGCAAGAAGATTCCCCCCGCCTTTTTGCTCTAATATATTAGGAATGTCAAAGCAGTTGTATTTTATTTGTTTATTTGTTTATTTCATTTCTATACCGCCCAATAGCCGAAGCTCTCTGGGCGGTTCACAAAAATTAAAACCAAAAAGCACATGGTAAAACGATATAAAATATAAAAGCATTAAAACCACAATATAGCAATACAACCGGAATAAAACCTATCAGCAATGCAGAGATTTAAAATACAGATTTAAAACAGCAAAGCTAATAGTCTAGGAAGCTAAAATGCTAAAATGCCTGGGAAAATAAAAAGGTCTTCACCTGGTGCTGGAAGGAATACAATGTAGGTGCCAGGTGAACCTCACTAGGGAGCTCACTCCACAGCCAGGGTGCCACAGCAGAAAAGGCCCTCCTTCTAGTAGCCACCCGCCTCACTTCCTTTGGCAGGGGCTCACGAAGAAGGCCCCCTGAAGATCTTAAGGTCTGGGCAGGCACATAAGGGAGGAGGAGATCCTTCAGATAACCTGGCCCCAAGCCATTTAGGGCTTTGAATGTTAATACCAGCACTTTGAATCAGGCCCGGAAATGGACTGGCAGCCAGTGCAGCTGGAAAAGTACTGGCATAACATGAGCTTGTTGGCCAGTTGTAAAGCAGGGGGTGGCAACTGGGTGAAGAGAAGAGAAATGTTAGTAATATACATGGTGGTATAAAGTGGGTGGCTCAGAAGACCGTTAAGTCCAGGGTCTAAGAGAGCAATCCTACGGTCACTGGACACTGTCTAGAGGGCCATAGGATTTTTCAGATTACTGGCACCAAGCTCGGAGACAGGGAACAGCGCTCCCTGCCCCCTCCCAGCCTGCGCAGGAAGAACCACGGAGACTGCCACTCTGTGCTTTTAAAACAAAGTATGGAGATGGCAAAAGGAGATCATTCCCAGGGGCAGGGAGGGGACCATGGAAGCCCCTTTACACTGCTTCCTATGGGGTCTCCAGGCCCGTTCCTGCCCCCTCTCTGAAGCCCTGGCTAGACATGCGAAATCACGCATCTAGCCAAGAATTCAGGGCAGGTGGAGCATGGAGGAGAGTATTCCCTTCTATGCTCCACCTGACCTGCATGGGATAGGCGTCAGCCTCCAAGTTTGGAGGCTGATGTCTATCTCGATAGGATTGCACCCAAAATGACCTAGCTCAGGGGCACACAACATGGCACCTGTGGGCGCCAACATACCTCCGGAGACTGTTCTTGGTGACCACCAAGGTGTCCTACCCCTCCCAATATTTTTTTTTAATTAACACATTTCTTACCTGCAGCTGGGATTGTTGTGAAATAGGTTTCTGTTGAAGTTCAAAGGAGTTGTTTAGTGTGTTGGGGCTCAGCCCCCACCTCTGCCATGTCTGGTGAGCCAGTACAGTGTAGCGGTTAGAGTGTTGGACTGGAGAGTCCTGGGTTCAAGTCACTCATCATGAAGCTGACTGGGTGACTTTGGGTCACTGACTCTCAGCCTAACCTACCTCACAGAGTTGTTGGAAGAATAAAATGGAGAGGAGCAGGATCATGTATGTAGCCTTGGGTTCCTTGCAAGAGGAAAAGGTAGAATATAAATGCAATAAATAAATTCAGTGTTTGGGGCAGATTACTTGTCCTTTGCCATGCCTCCTTTGGCAGCCATTTTGTGGTGGTGCCCCGGACAGCTTCTGAAACTGTCAAATGTGCCCACAGCCTAACAAGTTTGCCTACTCCTGACCTAGCTACACCACTGTCAGTGATCCCTTTGAGCCAGCTAGCCTTATCTCACGCCCGGAGTAGCACTGTGGAAAACACTTTCACAAACACGAAGAGGTGATCGCATATAGCACAGTCAGAAGTGAGAAAAGCACCCTGGCTGTACTTGCAGGTTTCCCAGCAAGCGCTAAGCTGAACATACCAGTCAACACCACTAATGTTTCAGAGGCTGCTAATAATTTTGAGAGACTGTTATTTTCCAAAGGGGGTTAGCTCTGGATTTTTTTAGATGTTATTTTATTACACATGGACACATGCGGTTAGACACAGACAACTGTGTTGGTTCAGTTCAGAGGCCTTTGATGAATGGATGCGTTTCCAGGGGGAACTCTGCAAAGGCTAAATGCTGCAAGAGCGTTAGCAGCACCTCGCCAGATGCTTCCATTATGCTTTTCCTTTTCCACACATCCTGCCTTTGAATTCCGCTTTGCAACAGCCCACTCTGATTGAAAGTAGCAGAAGCTTTTGATTTCCCCACCACCACGCTTATTTTTTTTAGATATAAAAAGTGGAGGAAGAGATGTATGTGTCTGATACTAAAATTTACAACGCAATCTTAGGCCTATTAACTTAGCAGTAACTCTCGTGGAGTTTGTTTATTATTTATTGATTACAATTATTTATATGCTGCCTTTCAGGATGGAAATCCTACCAAGGCAGCTTACATATACTGTAAAAAATAATAACATAATAATAAACAATATTAACAAATTAAAATCAATCAATCACCAGGATCTTTGCCATAGGGCAGTTGGTGGAAGATGGCCCTCTGGGGTTTGGGGGAGCCCAGGTGTCAAGGGCTCCTTGGAGGCCTCTCTCAGTCTAATCCAGTAGCCAAGTCCAGACACAGACAAAGGGATTCCTTTCAAAGCTTTATTCTTCTTTTACAACTTAACAACTCTACCGTTAGCAACTAGATCTGAGCAGCAGAGTACCTATGCCCTAAGTTGGAACAGTTGGTCCCCATTTGAAAGGGAATTACTGGCAGACCCCTGAACTTAAGGACTAGGGAGAGTCCCTCCCCTTTTCCCTTGGATCCTCTGGGCGCAGCCGTTGTTTGCGCGCCAACCGGGCACTACACCTCCTTTCTGCGCCCTCCCTTTGGCGCTGCTCTCTGCACACATCGACCAAGTCTGCTACCCGCGCTCTGTCACTCCCTGGACTGCTATCTAAGCTAGGAATGCTGGTGGGAGGAATCTCCGTCAGCTGTTGGCCCTGGGAAAGAGGAGCGCGCTCCTCTCCCAGGAGCGACTGCTCTTCCTCAGAATCAGAACTACTCTGGGATTCTATGGGCTCAGTGTCCACCCTGACACCAGGTAAGGCAGGCCTTGAGGTCTTCTTTGCCTGCCTCTCTCCCTCCAGGTAAGTGGATATAGGACTGCAGATTTAGAAAAATAACTGCACTGAATCCCTTCTGTTCAGGGATCTCTAAGTTCCAAGCATACGTCAAGCCATGGCTTGCAGCTCTTCCAAATAAATTTGTGAGCACTTTGGCGTCTGTATTATGCACACTGCATTGCATAGTCTCAGCTTTGAATAAGGGCATGTCCACCTAAGAATGTAGTTCACTACCAGAACCGGAAGCTTTGAAAGTACTACGTGGAGAAAAGAGTATATGATGTATAATGGGTTTTATGTCATCTAATGCTATTTTGAATCCGCACCCCACCTGCTGCTGGAGAAACCTGGTGTGAGTTCCTCCGACCACTTAGAATCAAGAAACAGGTTTCCCTTAGAATGGCTGGGAAGAATGCTTACTGCAGGGGTCCCCAACCTTTTTGGGTCAGTGAGCATGTTTGGAATTTCAAGTGTGTCATGGGCACTCTCACAAAATGTTGCCATGTTGTGTAAGGGGGGATTGCCCATTCATAAAATGGCTGCCATGGTCAATCACAAAACAATTCTTTTCTAGAAGGCAAACTGAGACAAAAACTGAGAGCCAGTGTGATGTAGTGGCTAGAGTGTTGGAATGGTAGTCGGGAGATCTGGGTTCTAGTCCTCACTCACTCATGGAAGCTCACTGGGTGACTTTGGGGCCAGTCACAGACTCGCAGCCCCACCTACCTCACAAGGTTGTTGTTGTGAGGCTACAATGGAGAGGAGGAGGATTATGTATGCCGCATTGGGTTCCTTAAGGAGGAAAAAAGGCAGGATGTAAATGTAATAAATAATTAAAAAGAAAAATAACTTGCCCAAGAACCTAAGGACAAGACAGAGGTAGTGTCTGTGTTTGAAAACACAAAGCCACCATCTTGAACCCACATACAGGTGGCGCTGGAGGGTAGGGAGCCTGGCAGGACCAAGAGAGGCACCCACTGGTGGTGCCACACTGGAGACCTCAGGCTTACTGAATGCTTTGCTGAGCATGCCTATTTTGCATATGACGTTCATACAGCAGCATGCAATTTACAGTACCTAAGAATATAAAAACACTGAAGCATTGCTGAGCATGTGTCTTGATCGAGCTGGCATTCTCTCATGGGATCTGCAGCACTGTTAGTGATGAGGATGAGATTACAGGAGAGAGTGAGATGGCAGCACGAATGCTTATGTGAACGTCACCATTCGTCATTCCCTACGCTTACCCAATGGACAGCCAAGAGATCGATCTGTGCTGTCAACAAGTGCCATGCAGCATGTGGGGATTGGGTGTGCTGAATATGTGCACTTGGGACCCCCACCCCCACCCCAACAGTACAGCTGTTGCTTTATCAGTCATAGTAGTGGTTACTCTGCTTGCCCACAGAGGCACACCATAAAGTAATATGAGAGCAAGCAATTCATGAACCGTGTCTCCAACATGAACCTTTGGGCACTAGAAGCGGCACGACAGTGCCAGGAACCCTTCTTGGGGAAGGACCGTAGCCTAATGGTGGAGCACATGCTTTGTACAGAGCAGGCTCTAGTGTCAGGATTGAGCCCAGGCCTTCTGTTTTGGTTTCGGCAGCTTATTTGGAGACAGAGTTAGAATAAGCCCAGCATAGACAGGGTTTGGGGGAGGAAATTCCCCAAGACTCCTCAAGAGCCAGCAAAGAACCTTCCCAGGGGTTGTCAGGGTGGACACTGAGCCCATAGAATCCCAGAGTAGTTCTGATTCTGAGGAAGAGCAGTCGCTCCTGGGAGAGGAGCGCACTCCTTTTTCCCAGGGCCAACAGCTGATGGAGATTCCTCCCACCAGCATTCCTAGCTTAGATAGCAGTCCAGGGAGTGACAGAGCGTGGAAAGCAGACTTGATGGACGTGCGACGCCGACGCAGAGAGCGGTGCCAAAGGGAGAGCGCAGAAAGGAGGTGTAGTGCCCGGTTGGCGCGCAAACAACGGCTGCGCCCAGAGGATCCAAGGGAAAAGGGGAGGGACTCTCCCTAGTCCTTAAGTTCAGGGGTCTGCCAGTAATTCCCTTTCAAATGGGGACCAACGGTTCCAACTTAGGGCATAGGTACTCTGCTGCTCAGATCTAGTTGCTAACGGTAGAGTTGTTAAGTTGTAAAAGAGGAATAAAGCTTTGAAAAGAATCCCTTTGTCTGTTTCTGGACTTGGCTACTGGATTAGACTGAGAGAGGCCTCCAAGGACAGCGGGTAGTCAAGGAGGAGGGCCAGGCTCAGAGACCCTCTTCTCCCCTCCTTGTGGGAACCCAGGCTTCATCGGAGGGAGAGCGAGCTTCGGGACTGACAGATTCCAGAATCTGCTACCGAGTTAAGTGGGCGGAGTTGAGAGGAGGAGGTGGGAGGTGTCACACTAGATTGGCTGCCCATCAGAAGTTGGGTCGGAAAGATTCTCCCTGAAGGCAGGAGCTCAGAAAAAGCCAGCCAAGTACAGTGGGAGACCTGTCCGGAGATGAAAGGCAACTAACGTGCTTTCAGTAACTCTCTTATCAAAAGATTTACTTTGCAAATTAGGCCTAGAGGACTGCTCTAAGCTTTTGTCGTCACTTCAGAGGTGAAGAGGTGCTATTAGCTGAATAAAGAGTTTGTGGATTGCACGGCAAGTCTCTGCTGCCTCATTACTCAGTGGGGGGGCTTAGCATCCATGACATCCAGTTTGTTCTCTGGCATCTCCAGGAAGGGCTGGAAAAAACTCCCCATCTGAAACCTTGGAGAACTGCTGCTGGCTACTGTCTACGTGACTGAGACAGATGGACCAATAGTTTGATCCAGTATAAGGCTGTAGGTAACCTGATCTGAGGTGTCATGAAAGGTCAGCTAATTGTTATTTATTTACTTACTTACTTACTTATTTTGTATTATTACTCTAGGTACCAAAATGACATGGCCAGCCTGGGATTCTATGCATTTTGACTTGGGATGTGGGTGTCGAGGGCTGTTCCACCTCAAGCAGCAAAACGTCTTGAGCCAGCTCTAGGCTTGTTTGAGAATTTCATTTCCATCAGAACTTACTCCATCTGCTCCCCGAAACTTGAACGCATTTTGAGGGCCAAGCTCACAAAGCCCTGAGCTTGCGATTGTGTTCACAAAATGCACACTTTAGGAAAATGTGCACTTTTAAAATGTGTCTTTGGGGGGAAATATGCATTTTCATGCTTCAGTCCATGTGGGAAAAGCCCACATTTGGATGCACACTTTTTAAAAATTTGCACCCAACTGCATTCTTTTCCCGTTCGAATAAGTGGAGTGGGCAGCTCGCAATTAGGAACGGGAATGAGGTGGACTGGGCTTTGGGGTGGAACCTGACGAACCCCGGCAAGATGAAGTCCCTCTGATCCTCCCATGCCTAGCCAACTCTGGCCAAGTGCCTTCCACAGATGCAGAGCCCAGGCAATCAAGATCAGCTACACTATGAATACACAGCAGGAGGACACAACTCCATCAGACCTGCAGATCACTGTAGCTTTATACAGTCATTCTGGGAAGCAGTGGGTCTTCAATTTCCTGACTGAAGGGAGGAAACAGAAGTGAGAGCAAATGGGCTCCAAACCATTTATGGCTTTATAAATTATACAAGACATCCCCCATTCCTCCAAGAAAGAAACAAGCACCTTGCACAAATTATGTTAGCACTTCATGGACCGGGGTGGCTTTATTGGCCATGCTTGTACTGCGCCCAACAGGCTGCTGCCTTTGTGAGCTCTGCAACGCCGAATATAATCAAACGCAACAAATAATGCTGTTAATACAAAATGTGCTCCAGTGAGAAGGGGCTTTCCTTTGATCCCATTGAACCAATTTTTTGATGTGCATTTTTTTTGTGTCCATGTAAAAACATGTCAAGTTGGGCGCTGATTCTACACTTTTTCATCCATGCTGGTTTTATTAGGGAGGGGGATGTCACATTAACATCCAGAGGGACTTTCTATGTGAAGAATATACTTACAGCTTGCAGAAGCATCAAGGCGAGTGGGATGAGCTCTTGAACAGAAGATGCATGTCTTCTTTTTAAAGGTGTTTATATTCTGAATCAGAAAAATCTGTCTCATTATTAAAAGCTATATGGCATTTCTGGGATGGAGAGCAGGGAGGTTGTGGCAATTAAAAAATATATGGATATTTTAGCAGAGCGACAAGAACGCAAAGAACTAAAGCTATCCATCTATAATGCAGCCGAGCTATAATACACCCCAAAGCGATGACAGAGGCAAATGACATTACAAAGAAGAAAAACATGTTTTTGTTTTTAAACTGCTCTTGGGATTTGTCAGAGACAAAACCCAATGGGTGGCCCACCGTTGCTGACTTTCCCCCAGTTCAACCTGACTGTGCTGAAAATTTGGCAAACCTTTTTTTTTCCACCCTAGGACAGGGTGGGGGGAAGTGTATGCATCTTTGGGGGCCAGCAGTGGCACTACCCACCTCCTTCTGCCACTCTTAAAACCACGACTTGGGGAAGAATGTGAACCACTCCAGCATCTCTCCACCCCACCCACTGTCAGCCCTGATTAGACTCCCAGGAGCTGTTCCTTTCATGGAATCATAGAATTCTAGAGCTGGAAGGGACCTTCACGGAGGAGAAGGCTATCAATGGCTACTAGTCCTGATGACTACACACCATCTCCGGTATCAGAGGCAGTATGCCTCTGTACAGCAGTTGCTGGAGAAAACAAGTGGGAGGGTGCTGTTGCACTCAGGTCCTATTTGTGGGTTTCCATTGGGCTGCTGATTGGCCACTGTGTGAACAGAACGCCGGACTAGATTGACCCTTGGTCTGATCCAGCATGACTCTTCTGATGTTCTTATGACCTTGGAGGTGATCTAGTCCACCCCACTGACAAGTGAAGGAATATTTCAACTACAGCATCCTTGACAGATGGAAATCCAGCCTCTACTTAAACACCAGTGCACTCAATGGGACTTACTTCTGCATAGACCTGTACTGGATTGCAGTGTTAACATGATTAAGGGTGCAATCCTATGCACGTTTAGACAGCATGGCTGGCTGAAGCATGTTGGGAGTTGTAGAGCTTTTTTTCTGTCTAAACATGCATAGGGTTGCGCCATAAACCTTGCTGGAATGAATGGAACACCTGGTTCTGTGCACGTTTACTCGGAAGTCATTTCCACTGAGTTCAACGATACTTACTCCCAAGTAAGAGGGCCTTTGCCTAAATCAGCTTTCTGGTCTATCCAAATGTCCAAAGGTGTATATAGTTTGTGTAAACTGCAACCACTTTGCACAACCCCCATCCTGAGCAGAGCTGGCCGCGTGTAAGCCTGAAATCCTGTAGCGCTTACTATTGAACTCCAAGGGGCTTAATTCTGAGAACGTAGACAACTGCAGTGTGAGCCCCTTGACTTCAATAAGCGTAGGCATACCTCACTCTGCGTAAGAGGATCGAGCTACACTACAGAAAACCCAGCATCTGTTTTCCTTAACAACAACAACAACAACAAACAACAACAAAACCAAAAAAAAGCAGCCACCCACCCAACCAGCTCCGCGCGACTGGGAAAAGAAGCGGCCTGAGCTCTTGATGCCGTACGCTGACGTCACGCCCAGCGCCGGTCAAGATGGCGGCGTCCACTGGGAGTCAGGCGCATGCGCGGAGCTACCTTTTCCATTCCTGCGATGAAGGTTTCCCGTTCAGATTTTGCCCACAGACTTAGCCGGAGCGTTTAGAAGGGAGCACGCTTCCTGCGGGCGGAGAGCTGCGTGGGGGCGAGAGGTGAGGCTTGGGGGGTGGGGGCGCTTTTTGCCGGGGGCCGTTCGGAGCGCCTTTATCTCCGCGGGCGGGTTGCGCCGCACGAAAGCGCGCTTTGTGAGACTGCGGCGCGTGCGCGCGGCGTTTTATTTCCTCAGAGCCGGGTAGCTCCGTCTGGCGGTCCGCTGGCTCCCATGCTGCCCGGGGGCAGCCGTCCCTGACCGTGCGCCCCCCAGAAGTGTTGGGACTGCAAGTCCCAGCACCGCCGCCACCCAGCCGGCATGGCCATGCGGGGCGCATGCCGGTGGAGGCTGGTGGCTCCGATGTCCGTGGGGCTGCGAAGCCAGTCTGGGTTGCAGTCAGAACGCTAAAGGAGCTGTTCCAGGCGCCGAGCCCCACCCCCAAAATGGGTTCGGCACCTCGGATAGCTCCTTTAGAGTTCTGGCTGGTTGTGGCTGAAGCCCGGAGCGGATCCACAGCCGCACTGACATCAGAGCCACCAGCCTCCGCTGGTGCATGCATCCGGTGGGCTGCGTGTTGCCTCTCCCTGCCCTAAAGCAATTGGCTTAGGGCGTAATCCTGTGCATGTTCAGATAGAAAAAAGCCATTCCCCGTGGCTGGCTGGGGAATGCTGGGAGTTGCACGGCTTTTTTCTGTCCAAACATGCATAGGTTTGCGCCCTTCATGTACAAGCAATGCTTGGCGAAACGTCAGTTAACAGTGCCATAATGTACAGTTAACCATGTACAATTACAACTTGTTGTTGTTCAGTCGTTCAGTCGTGTCCGACTCTTCGTGACCCCATGGACCATAGCACGCCAGGCCTTCCTGTCCTGCGCTCTCTCCCGGAGCGTGCTCAAGTTCATATTCATTGCATCGGTGATGCTGTCTAGCCATCTTATCCTCTGTCGTTCCCTTCTCCTTTTGCCTTCAGTCTTTCCCAGCATCAGGGTCTTTTCCAGAGAGTTTTCTCTTCGCATTAGGTGGCCAAAATATTTGAGCTTCAGCTTCAGTATCTGTCCTTCCAACACTTACAACTAGCAGTGCTTTAATGCGCAAGCAATGTCTGGCTAAATGTCAGGAAGGTTTGAGGGGGAGGAGGGAGCAGAACTCAAGACCCCACATAGCTAATCCTCTCTCTGACCCACCTGTGCCCGTGTCACCCGCTTGATACTTTGTTTAATGTTTATGTTTGGTTTCACATGTCGTCATGAGTTTTGGGAAGTCTCTGTGTGATGCTCTTCGAAAGGGAAAGAATTTTAAACTGGTCTGGCTGTGGAATGCTGGGAGCTCTAGGACATTTTCCATCTTAAACCTGCATAGGATTGCACTCTAAAGCAAGTGACGTTTCAGGACTGAGAGAGGCTTGTTGTTGTTCAGTCGTTAAGTCGTGTCTGACTCTTCGTGACCCCATGGACCATAGCACGCCAGGCCTTCCTGTCCTCCGCTCTCTCCCAGAGTGTGCTCAAGTTCATATTCATGGCATCGGTGATGCTATCTAGCCATCTCATCCTCTGCCGTCCCCTTCTCCTTTTGCCTTCAGTCTTTCCCAGCATCAGATATTATTGATAGGGTGCTGACTGTATTATAGAGCGTGACCACCATGTGGCAAAGTGCACTGACTGGAGAATAGAGTGGCCCCAAGAATATAGAAGTTGACTATCCCTGATGATGTACACCTGCCTTCCCCAGTCTGGGGTCCTCCAGGCCAGCTGGACTACAACTCCCATCATTCCTAGCCACCACCCCAGGTAGCTGGGGTGATGGGGGTTGTAGTCCAACACATCTGGAGGGCGTCAGGTTGGGGAAGCCTGATGTACAGTAACATAGGCAAAAAGATAAACCACTGCCCCAAGGAGCTTATAGTTAACATTCTAATCAGTGAGGGAGATGAGAGGCAGGAGAGGAGAGAGGCAAGGGTAATAATGGGAGAAATAGAAGCCAGTGCTTAATGGGAAAGGTTGGGTTTGAGACATCTGAAGGAAGGGAGACTTTGTGAAAGAGGGGATGATAGCTGTTTGGTTGAAATGGCTCTCGGCACACTGGAATGTCTCAGTGCTGCAATTTTCTCCCATGTTTAGTAAGGAGACGTGCATATATGTCCACACGCCCAGATTGTGCTTGGTGATGTCATCCACCCTTTCCAACTATGCTTTACGGATGGCCCGTCTGAGTGCACGGATCTTTGGAGATGTTGCTCGTCCGACTGACTCGTCCTCCATGAAAGTCGTGAAGCTGCTAAGCGAGCCGCCCTACGCAAAGCGGAAGGAAGTTTATGACTGGTATCCTCCCCACAACACCTACTACGGCCTCATGAGGAAGCTTCGCTTCTATGGCCTTTACAGGTAATCCAGGCTGAAGGGAGGAGCTGAATTCTTGAGCTCTACAATTGGGGCAGGCGGAATGGAGCTCTTGCTTTGCTTCAGACACTGGGGAAGGAACCGTGTGCTTTGTATGTCCAGGATCCCAAATTCAGGCCTTTTCAGTTCAAGCAGGGCTGAGCAACCTGGGGCCTAATTTCATGTGGCTCCCTGCCTAATTTTAAAAGCCCTCTGCCAGCGATCAGTTCAGACCTCTTAGCAAGAACAATCCACCCCTTCCTCAGCAGACCGCTGGGTGGGGAGGAAGAAGAGGGTGTCAGAGAGAGAGAAGGAGGTGTATGTGTATGAGAGGGAAGGGGGTGAGAGAAAGAGAGAGAGAGAAGGGTGTGTGTGAGAGAGAGAGAAGGGGAGAGAGAGAGAAGGGGAGAGAGAGAAGGGTGTGTGTGAGAGAGACAGAGACGTGTGTGAGAAAGAAACAGAGAGAGAAGGGGTGTCAGAGAGAGAAGTGTGTGTGAGAAAGAGAGAGAAGGCGGTGAGAGAGAAGGGTGTGTATGAGAGAGAGAGAGAAGGGGTGTGAGAGAGAAAGGGGGTGTGAGAGAAAGAGAGGTGTGTGTGTGTGTGAGAGAGAGAGAGAGAGAGAGAAGGGGTTGTGAGAGAGGAGGAAAGGGTGTGTCAGTGAGAGAGAGAAGGGGTGTCAGAGAGAGAAGGGGTGCGAGAGAGGAGGGTGTGCGTGAGAGAAAGAGGGGGATGGGGGGTGTGAGAGAGGGGAGAAGGGTGCATATGTGTGTGAGAGAGAGACAGACAAGTGTGTGTGAGAGTGTGCATGTGTGTTGGAGAGAGAGAGAGAGAGAGAGAAGGGGGTGTGTAGGGGGGAGAAAGAGAAAAAGAGAGATGGGGTGGCCCTGCTCACTTGTGGGTCTGAACTTGCCCACTGGCTTCAAGCCCCTCCCACATCTGGCATGTGGCCACCAAGAGATTACCCTGAAAGAAATGCAGCCCTCGATGGAGTGCATCTTCCTCCAACCCAAGTTAAAGGATTTGAGATCTTGGCTTGAGATCTTGGGAAACTGCTGCCAGTCTGAGCTAACCTCTGGTCAACAACTGATGCTTTAACAGTGTCATATTTTGAAAAGACCAAACTCTTAAGGGTCAGCAAAACTAGCTGCTCCTACTGACCTACCCCTGCAGGAACTCCAACTCCGACAAAGGGCTCTTTGCCAGCCTCCTCTCCAGGGTGAATAACAGAGGCTCCTTCAGAAGTTGTCTCCTCTGCTGCTCAGTCCCAGATGCAGGAAAAGGGCTCTTTAAGTCTCTCCACACCAGATGTGGGCCACTTGTGGCCTATAACTCGTATCAGTCCTAGACAACATAGCCAATGATGAGGGATGATGGGAGTTGTAGGAGAAAACAACTGGCAGGCCACAGGTGGCCCACCCCTGCTCTATATATGCACACAGCATTAGCAACCACTGGGGCTGTTCACATAACATGCTAACCCACACTCAGTGGTTGAGTGTGGGTTGTTTTGAACTGTGGGTTTTTTGTTGAACCATGGGTTAGCATGTTGTCTGAATGCAGCCAGGGTGGCTTGTTAACCAAGCAGTGTGGCTTATTTTCTCAAACAAGCCACCTTGAGAACCCATGGTTTCTTGGGGGGTTGTTCAGGGTGGTTAACAAGCCATACCGCATGGTTAACAAGCCACCCTGGCTGCATTCAGACAACACAATAACCGACCCTGCGGAAAACATGCTGTGTTCAGACAACACACTGACCCATGGTTCAACCAATAACCCACAATTCAAAACAACCCACACTCAACCTCTGAGTATGGGTTAGCATGTTGGGTGAACAGCCTCACTGAATCTCTTGTCAGTGTTCACACCTCGGCTGCGAACTCCCCTGCAACAAAGAAGAGACAAACAGGAGATGATGGAACTCTGAATGAGTCTCTGTTTTTCACACTGAAGAACATGGGGTTAAAGAGACCTTTGCCCAAGTCTTAGCTTAAAAACTATGCCCAGATCTTAAAAGCCCCCATGCTAGGGTCCCAATCCAGATCAGGCCCCCTGCACCTACTCTAGAATAAAAATGGGTAAAAAGATAAAACAGCTAGATAATGGATTTAAAGTAATATCTGTTTAGGTTCTTACAAAGAGTGCTTTAAGCTATGGCATCTAGCCTTTTTGACATGGTACTGACTTTAAAATGCTTCCTTCTAATAGACCGTGCCTGCTGCTATTTTTAAATCCTGTATAATGGCCATCCAGGTGTTCTTTGTGCTGCTGGGAAGAAAATGGCAAAGCCGCCCATTTCACAGAGGGGCTTCCCTTTGACACAGGAAGATGTAAATTACATGCTTAGCTCTTGCAAGCATCTCTTTTTAGCTGGTTTCTTGCTTAGAAAAGCCTGCAAGGGATCACAGTCGCTTCTCAGAAGTGCATTTGGCTGCAGGCAGTAGACATTTTATGGGGGTGGAACAAAATCAAGGCCTGAGAGGTACTTCATGAACGTTTAACAATATTAGCAGTTCAACAGCCTTAGGCAAATGATATCATCAGGCAAATGATATTATCCCGCTAATGGACAAGTGGAGCAACTGGGAATGGTAAATCAAAATTAAAGCTAATTCAGTGCAGGACTCTTCAATCAAAGTTGGCTTTATTAAAAGGCATACTTTGATGCTGTTAGTGTAAGCAGAATGCTTACTGCAGCCAAACAAGACATGTGAAGGGGCTTCTCCCTTGGGGTCTCATTAAAGCCCCCCCACAAACATTTCTGTGATCGCTAGAAGGCTTAATAATATGCCATTCAAAGAAGGCTACAAGTTTCAGTAAAGTGTGGTGG
This sequence comes from Heloderma suspectum, assembly GCF_057233095.1. Classification (NCBI taxonomy): domain Eukaryota; kingdom Metazoa; phylum Chordata; class Lepidosauria; order Squamata; family Helodermatidae; genus Heloderma; species Heloderma suspectum. Next base: position 31,700,045 of record NC_139464.1, read on the forward strand.
AGAAAAACCTACAGGGTAGATAGTGAAGGGCAAAGAGGACTTCACAAAAAGTCCAGAGAAGAAAAATATGGTGAATTTTCTTAGCTGCATGGGGAAGTTCTATTTATATTAAGTGGAGGCTTTTTTTATCTGTGAGCCTTCACAGGCACATTCTCAGTTTTATTGGATCAAGTACCTGGATTCTTAAAAAGACTTGTTCTCAGCTTCCTTTTTTCTGGAACTAAGTTTCTAGCCCTCATGATTGTGGAAATACATTTTGAAAAAGTACAGGGTGTGTTTACACATAGGAGTTCAGGCAAGTGGCTTCTTTTTCTTGCTTAAATGCACACATCTGTGTTATACCAAGTCAGACCGTTTATTTCCTTCATTAATTCCAAAGCTTTATACTCAGTCTTTCCACTGAAATAGCCTTCATGGCAGTTTACAAATTCCAATTAAATCATAGAATCATAGAATAGTAAGGTTGGAAGGGGCCTATAAGACCATCGAGTCCAATCCCCTGCTCAATGCAGGAATCCAGGTTAAAGCATCCCAGACAGATGGCTGTCCAGACTCATCTTGAATGCTTCCAGTGTGGGAGAGCCCACCACCTCCTTAGGTAATTGGTTCCATTGTCATATTGTGCTAACAGTCAGGACGTTTTTCCTGATGTTCAGCTGGAAACTGGCTTCTTGTAACTTGAGCCCATTATTCCATGTCCTGCACTCTGGGATGATCGAGAAGACATCCTGGCCTTCCTCTCTGTGACAACCTTTCAAGTACTTGAAGAGCACTACCCTATCTCTCCTCAGTCTTCTCTTCTCAAGGCTAAATATGCCCAGTTATTTCAGCCTTCATAGGGCTCTGTTTCCAGTCCCCTGATCATCCTTGTTGCCCTCCTCCAAACCCTCTCCAGCTTGTCTGCATCCTTCTTAAAGTGTGGTGCCCAGAACTGGACACAGTACTCCAGATGAGGCCTAACCAGTGCTGAGTAGAGAGGAACTAGTACTTCCCGGGATTTGTAAGCTATGTTTCTATGAATGCAGCCCAAAATAGCATTGGCCTTTTTTGCAGCCACATCACATTGTTGGCTCATATTCAGCTTATGATCTACAACAATTCCAAGATCCTTCTCGCTTGTAGTGTTGTTGCGCCATGTATCCCCATCTTGTAACTGCAGAACTTGGCATTTATCCCTATTAAATTTCATTCTGTAGTTTTCTGCTCAGCACTTCAGCCTGTCAAGATCACTTTGAATTTTGTTTCTGTCTTCCAGGGTATTAGCTATCCCTCCCAATTTTGTGTCATCTGCAAATTTGATCAGCATTCCCTGCACCTCCTCCTTGAAGTCATTAATAAAAATGTTGAACAGCACTGGGCCCAGGATTGAGCCCTGCGGTACCCCACTCGTTACCTCTCCCTAGTTTGATAAGATCTTACTGATAAGCACTCTTTGAATCTGATCCTGTAGCCAGCTGTGGATCCACCTGATAGTTGTTTCACCTAGCCCACTTTGAGCTAGTATGCTAAACAGGATATCATGGGGCACTTCGTCGAAAGCTTTGCTGAAGTCAAGGAATATTATGCTCACAGCATTCCCACAGTCCGAAAGGGAGGTTACCAGATCAAAAAATGAGATCGGATTAGTCTGGCAGGATTTGTTCTTGACATACCCATGTTGGCTTCGAGTAATCACTGCATTGTTTTCAAGGTGCTTACAGATTGATTGCTTTATAATCTGCTCCAGAATTTTCCCAGGGATTGCTGTCAGACTGACTGGTCTGTGGTTCCCAGGGTTCCTCTTTTTATGCCCTTTCTGAAGATAGGGACAACATTAGCCCCCCTGCAGTCATCAGGCATTTCACCCGTCCTCCATGATTTCTCAAAGGTAATAGACAGTGGTTCTGAGAGTTCTTCTGCCAGTTCCTTTATTATTCTTTGTGAAATCACAAACCCACTATTTTGAACCCGCATACAGGTGGCGCTGGAGGGCAGGGAGCCTGGCAGGACCAAGAGAGGCACCCACGGGTGCCACACTGGAGACCTCAGGCTTACTGAACGTTTTGCTGAGCATGCCTATTTTGCATATGAAGTTCATACAGCAGCATGCGATTTACAGTACCTAAGAATATAAAAATACTGAAGCATTGTTGAGCACGTGTCTTGATCGAGCTGGCATTCTCTCATGGGATCTGCAGCACTGTTAGTGATGAGGATGAGATTACAGGAGAGAGTGAGATGGCAGCACGAATGCTTATGTGAACGTCACCATTCGTCATTCCCTAAGGTTGCCCGATGGATAGCCAAGAGATCGATCTGTGCTGTCCACAAATGCCATGCAGCATGTGGAGATTGGGTGTGCTGAATATGTGCACTTCAGCCCCCCACCCCAACAGTACAGCTGTTGCTTTATCAGTCATAGTAGTGGTTACTCTGCTTGCCCACAGAGGCACACCATAAAGTAATAGGAGAGCAAGCAATTAATGAACCGTGTCTCCAACATGAACCTTTGGGCACTAGAAGCGGCATGACAGTGCCAGGAACCCTTCTTGGGAAAGAACCGTAGCCTAATGGTGGAGCACATGCTTTGTACCGAGCAGGCTGTAGTGTCAGGATTGAGCCCAAGCCTTCTGTTTTGATTTCGGCAGCTTATTTGGAGATGGAGTTAGAATAAGCCCAGCATAGACAGGGTTTGGGGGAGGAAATTCCCCAAGACTCCTCAAGAGCCAGCAAAGAACCTTCCCAGGGGGTAGTCAAGGAGGAGGGCCAGGCTCAGAGACCCTCTTCTCCCCTCCTTGTGGGAACCCAGGCTCCGTCGGAGGGGGAGTGAGCTTGTTCTTGATATATCCATGTTGGCTTTGAGTAATCACTGCGTTGTTTTCAAGTTGTTTACTTACTGATTGCTTTCTAATCTGCTCCAGAATTTTCCCAGGGATTGATGTCAGACTGACTGGTCTGTAGTTGCCCGGTTCCTCCTTTTTGCCCTTTTTGAAGATAGGGACAACATTAGCAACAGTTAAGAATGAAGAATCCTAAAAGCAAAATGGATAATACAAGAATTTAGCAGCATAGATACCAAAAAAAAGACAGGCAGTGTCAATTACAACTAATATGAACTATCGTGAAAAATGTGGATGAACAGGACGGGCATAGTCTGGTGTCAGAGGGAGCAATCCTATGGCCACTAGGCAGTCGGGCGGGGGGGCATAGGATAATTGAGGTTACTGGATCCGAAGTCAGAGACAGCGCTCCAACTGCAGATCCGCGAATTCGTGCTTTCTGGCCCTCCCCCTCGCAGTTGGCTCAGAGAGAACTGTGCTAGCTGCCTCTCCAAGGTCGCAAAGGCAACATGCTGGTAGGCAGGAAGAGGACTGGGGAAGCCAGGATACAAGATTTCCTGAGGCCTCCCCAGCCTCCTTCCCTCCCACTCCGACTCACCCCTGCTAGACGGCGGAAAAGCCTGTCTACCCAAAATGCAGAGTGGGAGGAGCGTGGAGGCGAGGATGGCCTCAGCCGCTCCTCCCACTCTGCATAGGATGCCCATAAGCCTCTGAGTTGAGAACAAGGCTTTCAAAAAATCCTTTGTAGTATTAATTGCTGAATTTCAGTGGTCCAGTCTGAAATCAAACGTGAACCATAGGATTTCGGCCCATTGAAGAAAGCAGGTGAATCTCCCAGGGAGATGTAGGGGTGGAGAATCCCAAAACAGTAGTGCCATTGCAGACAAGGCCCTGTCTCCAGCAGCTACCTATGGAATGTCTGATCAGGGTGGGAGAGCACCTGGAAAAAACAGCTTCTGGAGAAGATAAATGGATGGGCAGGTTTTCATCTAGCCAGTGCTGTCTTCTCTGTCTGACAGTGGCTAAGGGGTGGAGAACCTCAGGCCTAGGGGCCAAATCAGGCCCACCTGGGCTCACATTCCGGCCCTTGAGGGTTCCCCAGATGGCCATGTCCCCTTCCCCTGGCCCCACTCCTCTTCGCCCAACCACCAATAATTTGGTGGTTTCCCAGCTTTTGTGCAGTTTTTCCCCCGTTCTACAAGGTTGAAAAGCCTCTCCAAAGGCTTTAAGCTACAGTAAGCTGGTGGTTTGGGTCCCACTCCTTTTGCCTTCGACCCCACCCAAGACTGGACTGAGGGCTTCGCAAGCTTCTCCAAACTGGAATTTGGCCCTTGGACTGAAAGAGGCTCAGCACCCCTGGGCTAAGGTTTGAGGCAGGGGTCTTTCCCATCATGTGCTACCTGAGACCCTTTTTAATTGAAAGTGCCAGGGATTGAACGGAACATGTGCTGAACCACCGAGCTATTGCCCTTCCCCTGTCTCATGACCTCCAATGATATTGTCCTGCTAATAATCCCTTCCTGCCCCCTCTGCCTACTTTGGCAGGTGACCTCCCTTCCTGGGCCACCTGCCAAAATTCCGAGTTCTGCAAAAACTCTGAGGTTGCTTTGCATAACACGGATTTTATCCACCTACATGAGATCTGGTGGGCAGCAGTCCTGTGCAAAGCAGCAAGAAAATCAGAAAGCTGAACAGTTCATATGTGGCAGGCTTTGGGCTTGCGGTTCTTTCTATCCAAATCGAGCATTCTTGTGTGCTTGATTTGGGGCCTATTTCTGTATACTGCAAATCCAGTTCATCATTTTGGGCGTGATCCAATCGCATTTGTACACAACAATACTTTGCACCTATCCCTGTCTGCTGATTTCTTCTCCCCTGAGTTAAAATTCAGATTGGTGTGAGAACCTAAAAGGAAAGACAGTCCTGCAGAAACATGTGCACTCATGGTATGTCCCGGAATAGCTTCCTCCAACCTAGTGGCCTCCAGATCTTTGGGACTTCACCTCCAGTTGGCCCCAACTAACATGGCTAATGGTTAGGAATTCTGGGAATTGTAGTTCAAAATATCTGAGGGGCACCAGGTTGGGGAAGGCTGCACCAGAACAATGCAGGATACCCCGCTGTGTACCTTTTTGGGATGGGGAGTGTTTAACGGGGGATGGGATTGGGTTGACATTTGATTTCAGATTGGAGCACAGAGATTCAGCAATTTCTGAATTGTGCGTGTGCTCTGGAATTTCATAAATAAGCTTGCTCCTTTTCAAGAAGAAAAGGAAGCCTTTCAGAATTTTTGAAAATTATGGGCAATAGTCAGTACCCTTACTAGCAGTATATATAACAAGGCTTTAACTGTAAAATTCATTCCCTAGGAAACTAGGAAACTGGCTTTACTGGGAGATGGACAGGAAGAATGTCTTTTTCTTCCACCTACCCACTTACTTGCCTCTTTGACCCCTGTCTGAAACCCTGGATTGCTGCTGCCAGTCAGGGTCGACCAGTCTTCCCCCAAGCTGGTGCCCCCCCCCAAGTGTGTAGGACTAGAACTCCCATCATCCCCAGCCAGGTCAAAAGCTCTGAAATGATCAAAGAATTTTACCCATAGAACCCTTACAACAGCCCTGTAAGGAAGGCCAGTATTAAGGCCCTTCCCCATTACAGATAGTGGAGGGAAGTACTGAGAATAGTCTTGCCCAAGACCAGCCAGTGTGATCATGGCTAAGCTGAGGGTTGAAATGAAGCTTTTGAGCTCATGCTTTTAGCAACTACAAATGCAATCTATAACAAAATGTTGCAGGGTGGAGTGTTCCTGTTCAGGACTTATGCACCTCCATTCCTACTCCCACCCACTTTCCCATTTTTCACCCCTCCCCACAATAGTCAGTACTCCATGCCCACTGAGCACATTACAGTCCTCACTGGGCTGTCTTGGGGGGGGGTCCCCCATTTAAGGTTTTTCCCCCCTCTAAAGTTGTTCTTTGTACTTCTGCAAATTTTGGCGTTTCCCTGAGCCTGCTCCCTCTTATGTGGGAGTGGGACTATTTTAGCTACATAAATGACGGCACCTCTGAACAAATTAATACCCTTTGTCAGGTGGGGAACACTAAGGCTGTGAGGTAAGTGATCGGCATTAGGCCAACCATAGCAGAGTTATTGGCCTGCGGCACAATCCTGTGCATGTTTAGACAGAAAAAAAGGCCTACAATTCCCAGCATGCCCCAACCAGCAGTGCTGGCTGGGGCATACTGGGAGTTGTAGGCCCTTTTTCTGTCTAAGCATGCACAGGATGGCACCTTTAGTGCACTGAATGACCGCTTCTCATTGACATGGGAAGCACATAGAAAGAACTGGGAAGCAGTGATCTGACTGCGGCTTCCCATTGTATGTAAGCATTATGGGTACATGCAGCGATATACACGTGTGATGTGATTTAGCATAGATCTACCCTAGCAGACATTGTACCTGTCATATATTTCTTCATCTCATTATGGGGCACATTGACTTCTTGATCAAGGTGGCTCTGATTTGGGAATGGAAACGCGTACCTTTACGGCGCCTTCACCTGCTGTCTGCGTCCCTCCTTTTGTTCCAGAGATGAACATGAAGATTTCAGAGATGAGATGAAACGACTGAAAAAGCTCCGTGGAAAAGGAGCCCCCAAGAAAGGAGAAGGAAAGAGAGCTTTGAAGAAGAAATAGTGCCGTCGTATAAATAAAACATTTAATAAAACATCTTGGAACAAATGGTGGGCTTCCACTTGCCTTACAGTTTGAAGGGAAACATGTAACAAACTGAGACCTCCTTCATATGCGTGCACATCAGCATGGGAGCTTCTGTCCCATGATGCAGACCCTACCAAGCAGGCTCTTGAAAGACGATAGGAGGTTGTTGGGCCCCTTCACATGGGAGAAAAGTGATCCTTGAGATGTTCTGGTCCTAAGCCATTAAGGTCCGCCTTCCCCAACCTGGTGCCCTCCAGATGTGCTGGACTGCAGCTCCCATCATTCCCAGACAGCAGCCATATGCTCAACTGGCTCCAGTCAACATTCTGGCAGCCATAGTTTGAATCAATTGAAGCTTCTAGACTGTTTTCAAAGGGAGTCCCACATAGATGCAATACAGTAGCCCAGTCTGGAGGTGACTAGAGCATGAATAACCAAGTAATGTGCAGAAAGGAACTACTTAGAGAACTGTTTGGTGTGTCCCCCCCCCCCCCTTATTGATGTCCAATTGTCAAAGAATTCTTCCTGGAGGATGATAGAAGGTCGCTATTATCTGTAGGGCCCTTCTAAATAGGAAAGAACATGGTTCTAAATCAGAGATGTTGAGCCTCTTTCAGCCCAAGGGCTAAATTAAATTTCAGAGAAGCTTTTGAGGGCTGCATTCTACTGGTGGGAGGTGCTAAAGGCTGAAGGGGTGGGCCAACAAATGTCAGCATATTTTAATTTAAAGCCCCTACTGCCAGTGACAAAGCCTTAGGAGAAGCATTTAAACATTTCACAGTGGGGGGGGGGGGGACTGCACAGAAGCTAGGAAACTACCAAATAGTTGGGAGTAGAAGGGGAGAGCGGGTGGGCAGGATTTGGTCCCTGGGCCTAAAGTTCAACTCTCCTGTTTTAAATAAGAAAATAAGTACATGTATCCTATGGATTAGTCACACACTAGTGATAAACAACATTCATATCCCCAAAGTCATAAGAGAGATGACTGTAAAAAGGTATACTTCCGTTGGTGTATATCTTGCTGTTCATCCATGCTGCAGTGCTCATATCTGGCTTGTTAAACCAGCTGGGCATGCCTTTTGATGGGGGTGGACATCTCCAGCTATGGCCGCTAGTTTCTGCATGCAACTACTTGAGTGTGACTCCTGCTGAATCGGGGCTGTGCCCTCTAGTTCTTGTTCATGAACAAGAATGAGAAGTTGCTCTCATTTCAGCCCTGCTTCGTCCGGATCCCCGTTGAAACGCTTGCAGTTTCATCCAGCCTGCCCTTTAGATCAAAGCAGCTGCCAAGGTCATGCTCTTAAAAAGGGCTTAATTGCATTATAGGCTGGAGAACGCTTCCTGGCACCCCCTTTTTTTATTGAAATGTTTGTCATTTGTTACATAATGAAATGAATATGCTCTGCAAAATCATACATGGCTTCTTAATTGTTCTTCACCTAAGAGCAAGAGGTTCACTTCAATATGCATTTCTCATAAAAGTGTGCATTAACGTACTGTGTCACAGGCATGAGGAGCACCTTTTTTTAGCCTCTGACTTCTCTATTGTTGGGAGTACTTGCAACTACCTATCTCTCTGCTTAGGTTTCTTTTCTCTCTGTCAGCCTGAGCCGGTGTGTGTTTGTTTTTATAGGGGTGGCAGCACAATAACAAAAGAAATGTCAACACCTTTCTCTTACTGCTTCCTCTATTTCTCACCTCCCTGATCCTCTTCCTGCTTTTACAGGTACATGCTTACCATTTTGAATTTCACTTCCCTCCCACCCCGTCCTACCTATCTACCTACACACAGTCATCTAGCTTCCCCTTCCTAAGAACGTTGGCATGAGGAAAGGAAGGATATTGCTAAAAAAAAAAATACATTGGAAACCGTTACAAAACGTATCTCTTGACAGAAGGTGAATAGCAACGAAAGCTCCACGTCTACTGAAACAGCACTGTTCTTAGTATCTCTACTGGTCAGGTTCCCATGATCAGTGGGGGGAAAGAAGCCACTGTGGCTTCTTCCCCTGCCCCAGAGTGTCCCGCTCACGTGCCTGCCATTTGTCTAATTACCTGCGATGCGGCGGTTATTGTGTTATCTGAATCTGGCATGGTGCACAGCAGGGGTGGCTTCTAAACCACCCCACAACCCGTGGTTTCTTGTAGGGGTTATGGGGTGGTTTAGAAGCCACCCCTGCTGCATGCTGTGCCAGATTTGGACGGATAACCAGCGTCACGTGGGTAATAGGGCAAATGGCGGGCGTGCAAGTGGCACAGGCGGGGGAAGAAGCCACAGTGGCTTCTTTTCCCCCTCTGATTGTGCGAACCCAGTCACTACGGACCAGTTTGCACAATCAGACAGCCCATTGTGGGTTATTTAAGCCACGGTGAGCTGGGATGGGTGTGTATTTTGCATATTCAACACCCAACTGGGTTGTGTCATGCGAACCCAGCCACCATGTGTTATGTGAGGGTTAAACAACCCCTGCACAACCCATGGTTTGTTATAGAGTTATGCAAATGTTGTTTAACCCTCATAGAACTCCTGCCAGCTGGGTTTGCACAATGCGATAACCCATGGTTGGGGGGTGAATATGCAAAATGCTGGCCGGCACACACTGCAGCTCACCGTGGTTTAAACAATCCATGGTGAGCTGTTTGATTGTGCAAGCCAGGTCAAAAGCTCTCAAGTGATCAAAGTGCTTTACTCAGAAACCCTCATAACAGCCCTGTAAGGAAGGCCCGTATTAAGTCCCTCCCCCATTACATATAGCAGAGGGGAGTACTTAGAAAGGGTCTTGCCCAAAACCTGCCAGTGTGTTCATGACTAAGCTGAACACTGAACTACAGCTTTTGAGTTCATACTTTTAGCTGCTGCAGATGAGATATGTAACAAAATGTTGCAGGGTAGAGTGCTCTAGAACTGTGGACTTTGCTACCACAAGATGTGGTAATGTCCACCAATTTGGATGGCTTTAAAAGGGGGTTAGACAAATTCTTGGAGGAGAAGGCTATCAGTGGATACTAGTCCTGATGGCTATGTGCTACCTCCACTATCAGAGGCAGTATGCCTATGTACACCAGTTGCTGGGGAACGTGGGAGGGAGGGTGCTGTTGCACTCATGTCCTGCTTGTGGGTTCCCAGTTGACAGCTGGTTGGCCACTGTGTGAACAGCATGCGGGACTCGATGGACCCTTGGTCTGATCTAGCAGGGCTCTTCTTATGTTCTTATACTCCTGTTTAGGATACACAACTGCATTCCCACTCCCACCCACTTTCCCATTTTTAACACCACCACCACCCCAGCCAGTACTCCATGCCTGCTGAGCACATTACAGTTGTCACTGGGCAGTTTTGGGGGCCTCCCCATGATGATTTTCAAACTTTGGCAAATCTTGGGGTTTCCCTGAGCCTGCTGTCTTGTGTGTTGGCTACATAAATGACGGCACCTCTGAACAAGTTAATACTATTGGTCAGGTGAAGACAGTAGGGCTGAGAGATAAGTGGTTAGTACTAGGCCAGCCTTGGCAGAGTTGTTGGCCTAGGGCACAATCCTATGCATGTTTAAATGGGGGAAAAAAGTCCTACAACTTCCAGCGTGCCCCAGCTAACATAGCTGGCTGGGGCATGCTGGGAGGTGGAGGCCTTTTTTCTGTCTAAACATGCATAGGATTGCACCTTGATTTTAACATGCAGGTTTACTTGCTGTTATTCAACTGTTGGGAGCCAGAACCCCTTGCAGATTGTCTGCAAATCACCCAGAGATCAACCAGTAGATCCTAATCTATCCAATCCCTGTAGTTGCTTGGAAACCTGTCAAGAGGGATTGTATTTTAATCTTTGTATATCATCTATTACATATTTTATAAATAATAAGTAAAATAAAGCCAAGAGCTCTTGCTTCTTTTGTGTTTCATCCTAGGCGATGTGATCATGTCTAACATTGGCAGAGTTATCTCTGAATGGAACAGTTCATAGTTCCACAGAGAAATATTGACTGGTGAATGACCCATGATGATCAGGAAAGGGGTCATCCATAAGTCCTTGGAGTTTTTGTTTCGGTCAGCTAGGATTGTAATCCTGAAATGTGCATCTAAATGCTCTGATTCCAAAGCTCTAAGGGGTTATTGCTATTGAGGAAGGGACTTCAGGGAATATTTACCTTGCTTAAAGGTAAACGTGTCTAAATGCACTGTTTAATCAGGATGGATTTTAACATCTGTATAACAGTGTTTTCACATATAAGGAAGTCTGTAATGCAGAGTTTTTAAATGGTTGTTTTTTACATTCTATCAAAAAATATTTTTTTATGACACATAGAGCACAAGTTAGGCCAACATTTTTCCACTGGATGTAAACTGATTGACAGCAAGCTGCAGCAAATCATGGCTCTCCAAGTATAGCTGTATGATACATGTCTTTTCAGTCACCTCTTTCATACAGTTTTAGTTGTACATCTAAAACATACAATGTGTGAAGAAGCCCTAAGACAATGGATTGGATCTAGATTTAGTCAGACTTGGAGCAGACCCATGAGAATCAATGGGAGAAGTTAGTCATGACTAACTTAAGCCACATTGATTTGAATGGGTCTACTCTATGCATAACTAAGCCTAGCTCCAACCCATTATTCCTTATTTACTGATCCTATAAATGCCCTGGCTGGCTGGCTCTGTCTGTCTGTTTGTCTGATCTATCTAATCTCTTTTCTATCAATTACATTTTTATCCCACTCTTTCCTCAAGAAGGTCACAAAGTTATTCTATAGTTATCTTTACAACAAACATGTGAGGTAGGTGAGGCTGAGACATAGTGTTTGACCCAAAATCAAAAAGTGCTGTTGTAGTGGATTTACCGCATTGGCAAGGGGTTGGACGAGATGACCTTTGAGATCGCTTCCAGTGCTATGATCCATGTGTTTCATGGCAGTGTGGGAATTTGGACTCATCGCTGTGTGGGCATTTGAACACTAATCCAGGTCTAGCACTCTGTCCACTACTCCACACACTTAGTCATCCATAGAGAATATAGTTGTACCTTATGATTATCTTTGTATGGGATGTTGATGTTTTTCACAGGGGCATTCCACAGTAAGGCTAGTAGGCAAAGCCAAACTGGTTCTATTGGTCCAAGATAAACAGGATTCTAATGGGCAATTACATTCGGATAGGCCAAAGAACTTCCATGCCCCCACTTCACCCTAGCCCTTGCCTCAAAAAGTGAGGGCAAAGTTGTTTTGGATGGATTGATGCATTAATTAAATGAAATGATACCCTATTTTTAGGGAGAACTCTCACATGAAGGCTTGCAGCAAATGAATAAATTATATATATTTAAAAATTTAAAAACCAGGCATTAACACTTCAAACTTATTTATTTATTTATTTATTTATTTATTTATTATTTAACAGTTCCATACTGCCCAATAGCCGAAGCTCTCTGGGTGGTTCACAACAATTCATAGCACCATCATGACTCCAGGAATAAAATGGACTTTGCTTCTGCTGCCCTGATTCCATTATCACTTGCTGCTCTCATTTGGGGTGCCGCTGGGCCGGGGGCTTCTGGACTTTGGCCTGAACATCCAGACCTCACTGCACCACTGGCTTGCTATTTTAATGTTTGGCCTAAGGTTCTGAAACCTGCAGATGTGATCCTCCTGCTAACACCCAGTTTTAAAAAGTTAGGGTCACTTCACATTATTGTGTTTCTCATGTTTGTCGTGAGAATGAGTTTGCCGTGGCTGCACTGTCTCGTAACAGCATTTTCCTGGAAGGAAACATGTGAAGCATGTTGAGCAGGCATCCATTCCGAAACACAGAGCAGATGCCAAGTCATCGTAGCCGACAAAGGTTGTCTGGTACACCTGCCCACGAGTGTTTGCCACCTGCCCACCTTTCCATCTTACATGTTTACTGCAGGAAACACTAGTGTATCTGTGGTAAACAAGCTTGCCACATAATGGACATATGAAAGTGCTTAGTTTTAAAACACCACTTTTCTGGCTCTCAAGAAGTCATGTTACCACTCACTAGTGAATCATAACACTAAGCGGAGGACAGATTAGGTTGAATGTGAAGGAAAATGTCTTAATGTGTGGATTGATCTGATAGACTCTTTATGGAGTGTTCTCTTGAGAGTCGTAGGTTATTCCCTTATTGTTTGAAACACTCAAAACTATACTAGAGAAAGCAGTAGAACATATAGTGTAAAAGCACTATATTGGAGTGGGCGGGGGGGATAAACCAATGAAGTGATAGCAGCATTCCATAGCTACCTTTCCCCCCTTTTTTCTTTTTGAAGCCACTAAAATGAATTGCTCTGTGGACTGAGAAGTGGGATTTAAATCCATTAGGGTGTTTCCTTTGTACTTTACTCAGTCTCACTACTCTTAAAACCAGCTGTAAATAGTTGATGGGTTTGTTTCAGTGTTATCATGGCTGGTTATTGTTGTTTTTATTTGGTTTTTCAGCCAGTAAACTCTGCAACAGGCAACACACAAAATAAACAGGACACCCTGGAATAGAATTCAGCCTTCACCAACCTGGCACCCTCCAGCTATGTTGGATTATGACTCCCATCATCCCCAGACAGCTCAGCCAATGGCTGGGATTAACACAAGTAGTAGTCCAACACATCTGGAGGGGACTGGTTAGGGGGAGGCTGGATATTCAGCCAAGCATTTTCCTGCCACAATGGAACATTTCCAAAAAAGCAATGGTGACAAAGAGGATGAGGAGCAAAAGCAGCTGGTGACAATGACAGCAGGAAGATAGGCTCACTGGGGGAGAGGGCTCATTGAGGGTGTCTTGCCAAAGGGACTCCCAAAACCTGGAGCTGGCTCTACCCCAGCCAAGCATCCTGGCTGGAGGATACTGGGAGTTGTGCTCCAACACATCTGAGGACACTCAGATTAGGAAAGGCTGCACAAAGAGATCACTGGTTAAAATCCCCTCCATACAATGTGACCTGAGCCATTCTCCTTGGTGCACATGCGGCGTTACACATCATGTATGTGTGACTCAGTCCTTCCACAGACACAGCTGCAGGGATCTGGTAGCACTTTCCACAGTTACGGCAGCACTTTTTCAATACACACATAGGTATCACTGACTGGATCACCTCCTATGACTGTGTCCTTGAGGATGCACAGTGGATGTAGGCAACTGGGGAGGAGCTATAGAGCACACACCTCGCATGCAGAAAGTCCCAGGTTCAATCCCTGGCATCTCCCAGGTAGGGCTGGCAAAGTCTCCTGCCTGAATCCCCGGAGAGCTGCTGCCAATCAGCACAGACAATACTGGGCTGGGTAGATCAGTGGTCTGACTTGGTAAAAAGGCACCTCCCTTTGTTCCCATTGTGTGAAGTGGTCCTCACATGATGAACAAGCATGTCTTTGTGAATCAGCCCCTATTGGCTTGCCAGGAGCCACCCAATCAACTTCTTCGCAATGTTGCATTCCACACCCAACGCACCCCAGCCACCATGCTGCATCGGCTCCATTCTAGAAGAGAAGAATGTTCTAACATCACCTCAGACACAATACTTTAAAAACTAATAAGTCACATGTTCAGATACTTATCATTAAATGTGCCATAACCAAGCCTACAGAAATTAAGTGAGATACATATCCATGTGACCACATCAGTCTCCCGGGCTAAACTACTTCATTGTTGTTACGATCCTAAAACTCCGCTCTGACCTCCTTGGAACTTAAGGGTGGGATATAAATGTTGGAAACAAATAAATAGAAACATGGATGAAGATCACAAACCCTTTTTATTCTCCCAGTAGTTTAGCATTTTAGCTTTGTAATCTTTTAGCTCTGGTGTTTTAAATCTGTATTTTAAATCTCTGCATTGCTGCTAGGTTTTTTTTCTGGTTGTATTGGTATATTGTGGTTTTAAGCTTTCATATTTTATATTGTTTTATGCTGCTCTCTGTGGTTTTAATTTAGCGAATTGCCCAGAGAGCTTCGGCTATTGGGTAGCATAGAAATCAAACAAACAAACCCCTTTAGCTCCACTTCTAATAGAATCAGGAAGCCACCTCATCATGGAATGCACACACGAGCATTGAAAATATTTGAAGAATGAAAAAGTATATGCATTCCCCACACTGGTGTCCTCCAGAACTGTCAGACTACAACTCCAATCAACCTCAAGCAGTTGAGAATGATGGGAACCATAGCCTGATACATTTGGAGGTCCTCAGGTTGGGTGTATGCGTTGTGTGTGTATGCGTGTGTTGTTGTTCAGTCGTTCAGTCGTGTCCGACTCTTCGTGACCCCATAGACCATAGCACGCCAGGCCTTCCTGTCCTGCGCTCTCTCCCGGAGCGTGCTCAAGTTCATATTCATTGCATCCGTGATGCTATCTAGCCATCTCATCCTCTGCCGTCCCCTTCTCCTTTTGCTTTCAGTCTTTCCCAGCATCAGGGTCTTTTCCAGGGAGTTTTCTCTTCGCATTAGGTGGCCAAAATATTGGAGCTTCAGCTTCATTATCTGTCCTTCCAATGAGCACTCAGGGTTGATTTCCTTTAGGATGGACTGATTTGACCTCCTTGCAGTCCAGGGGACTCGTAAGAGTCTTCTCCAGCACCACAGTTCGAAAGCATCAATTCTTCAGCGCTCAGCCTTCCTTATAGTCCAGCTCTCACAGCCATACATTACTACTGGGAAAACCATAGCTTTGATTAGACGGACCTTTGTCGGCAAGGTGATGTCTCTGCTTCTTACTATGCTGTCTAGGTTGGCCATAGCTTTCCTCCCAAGGAGCAAGCGTCTTTTAATTTCATGGCTACAGTCACCGTCTGCGGTGATCTTGGAGCCCAAGAAAGTAAAATCTGTCACTGCTTCCATTTCTTCCCCTTCTATATGCCAGGAAGTGATGACATGATCTTCGTTTTTTTAATGTTGAGTTTCAAACCACCTTTTGCACTCTCCTCTTTCACCCTCAACGAGAGGCTCTTGAGATCCTCTTCGCTTTCTGCCATTAGGGTGGTATCGTCTGCATATCGGAGGTTGTTGATAATTCTCCCGGCAATCTTAATTCCGACCTGTGATTCATCCAACCCGGCATTTCTCATGATGTACTCTGCATATAAGTTAAATAAGCAGGGTGACAATATGCAGCCTTGTCGTACTCCTTTCCCAATTTTGAACCAATCGGTTGTTCCATGTCTGGTTCTTACTGTTGCTTCTTGACCCTCGTACAGGTTTCTCAGGAGACGGGTAAGGTGGTCTGGTACTCCCATCACTTTCAGAATTTGCCACAGTTTGTTGTGATCCACACAATCAAAGGCTTTAGCATAGTCAATGAAGCAGAAATAGACGTTTTTCTGGAATTCTCTTGCTTTCTCCATGATGCAGCGAATGTTGGCGATTTGATCTCTAATTCCTCTGCCTCTTCGAAACCCAGCATGTACTTCCGGTAGTTCTCGGTTCGCATACTGCTGAAGCCTAGCTTGTAGGATTTTGAGCATCACCTTGCTGGCATGTGAAATGAGCGCAATTGTGCGGTAGTTTGAACACTCTTTGGCGTTGCCCTTCTTTGGAATTGGAATGTAAACTGACCTTTTCCAGTCTTGTGGCCACTGCTGAGTGTTCCAGATTTGTTGGCATATTGAATGCAGCACTTTAACAGCATCATCTTTTAGGATTTTAAATAGCTCGGCTGGAATACTGTCATCTCCGCTAGCTTTGTTGTTACTAATGCTTCCTAAGGCCCACTTGACTTCACTCTCTAGGATGTCCGGCTCCAGTTCAGTGACCGCACTATCATGCCTATCAGGGACATTCAGATCTTTCCTGTATAGTTCTTCTGTGTATTCTTGCCACCTCTTCTTAATCTCATCTGCTTCTGTTAGGTCCCTGCCTTCTTTGTCCTTTATCATGCCCGTCTTTGCACAAAACGTTCCCTTCAGATCTCCCATTTTCTTGTAGAGATATCTAGTCTTTCCCATTCAGTTGTTTTCCTCAATTTCTTTGCATTGTTCATTTAAGAAGGCCTTCTTGTCTCTCCTTGCTATTCTCTGGAACTCTGCATTCAGTTGGGTATATCTTCCCCTTTCTCCCTTGCTTTTCGCTTCCCTTCTTTCGTGAGCTACTTGTAAAGCCTCATCAGACAGCCACTTGGCTTTCTTGCATTTCTTTTTCTTTGGGACGGATTTTGTTGCTGCCTCCTGAACAATGTTACGGACCTCCGTCCATAGTTCCTCAGGCACTCTGTCTATCAGGTCTAATCCCTGAAATCTATTCCTCACCTCCACTGTATATTCAGAAGGGATATGACTGAGGTCATACCTGAACGGTTTAGTGGTTTTCCCGACGTTCTTCAATTTAAGCCGAAATTTTGCAAGAAGCAGCTCATGATCCTGAGCCACAGTCAGCTCCAGGTCTTGTTTTTACTGACTGTATGGAGCTTCTCCATCTTTGGCTGCAAAGGACATAATCAATCTGATTTCGATATTGACCATCTGGTGACGTCCATGTGTAGAGTCGCCTCTTGTGCTGTTGGAAAAGAGTGTTTGCTATGATCAGCATGTTCTCTTGGCAAAACTCTATTAGCTTTTGTCCTGCTTCATTTTGTACACCAAGGCCATGCCTGCCTGTTATCCCGGTGATTTCTTGACTTCCTACTTTAGCATTCCAATCCCCTATGATGAAGAGGACATCTTTTTTGGGTGTTAGTTCTAGAAGGTGTTGTAGGTCTTCATAGAACCGATCAACCTCAGCTTCTTCGGCCTCAGTGGTTGGGGCATAGACTTGAATTACTGTGATGCTGAATGGTTTGCCTTGGATTTGTACTGAGATCATTCTATCATTTTTAAGATTGTACCCCAGTACTGCTTTTCCCACCCTTTTGTTGACTATGAGTGCTACTCCATTTCTTCTAAGGGATTCTTGCCCACAATAGTAGATATGATGGTCACCTGAATTAAATTCGCCCATGCCTGTCCATTTTAGTTCGCTGATTCCCAAGATGTCGATGTTCAATCTTGCCATCTCATGTTTGACCACCTCCAGCTTACCTTGATTCATTGATCTGACATTCCAGGTTCCTAAACAATATTGTTCTTTACAGCATCGGATTTTCTTTTCACCGCCAGACACATCCACAGCTGAGTGTCCTTTCGGGTTTGGCCCAGCCGCTTCACTCTTTCTGGCGCTACTTGGAAATACCCTCTGCTCTTCCCCAGTAGCATATTGGACACCTTCCGACCTGAGGGGCTCATCTTCCGGCGTCATATCTTTTAGCCTTGTGATACGTTCCATGGGGTTTTCTTGGCAAGGATACTGGAGTGGGTTGCCATTTCCTTCTCCAGTGGACCACATTTTGTCAGAACTCTCCGCCATGACCTGTCTGTCTTGGGTGGCCCTGCACGGCATAGCTTATGGCTTCACTGAGTTACGCAAGCCCCTTCGCCACAACAAAGCAGTGATCCATGAAGGGGGTGTATGCGTGTATATAAATATAAAAGCTCTCCTTTCCCTTAGTATGAGAAATATTCCGATTTCAGGGTGTGGGAGAGGAGGTGTGAGCTTAGTGTTTGAGAGCCATTTTTACTTCTATTTTTATTGTTGGATAGCCTGTTTTTTTTTTCGTTTACTTTATATTATTGTTGTTAATATTATTATTAATAATAATAGCAGAGGATCATTGCCAGCTTGCATTTCAACACACAATTCAAACGTGTAGCTGACGAGCGACAAAACACACGGAGGAAGACTACCAATAAAAACAAAACAGAGCCGGGGAGGAGGAGGAGGCCTGAAAGGGGGCGTGGCGAAGCAGTTCCGCGCCCTCCGGGTTCCCTAGGTGACGTAGAAAGAAGGGGGTCGCGTCGTGACGTCAGGGTGTTTCCCGGTGACGTTCCCGGGGCATGCGCGCCAGCGACGCGGCGATTCTGGGTGACGTCACACTCGGGGGGGGTGACGTACGGCCGCTGCTGGCGCCTGGAAGCCTTTCTCGGCGCGTTTCGCGGCTCTCGTCCCCCCGATTCCTTCTTCCGCTCGCCCCACCCCTTTTCCCGCTACGGGTCGCGGTTGGGGGCGTCCGGGGCGACACGGCTCCCCCTCCCCGTCCCCCCCCTCGTCCCCCCGCCTGGCCCCCTCCTCCCCCTCCTCCGCGCTTCGGTCCAAGATGGCGGCGCTGAGCAGCGGCGGCAGCGCCGAGGGGGCCTCGCTCTTCAACGGGGACATGGAGCCCGAGCCGCCTCCGCCCGGGGCCTGCTACGCGGGGGGCAGCGGCAGCGCCGCGGGAGACTCCGCCATTCCCGAGGAGGTGAGGGCCGGCCGTGTGGCGCGGCGGGAGGAAGGAGGAGGAGGGCCGGCCTGGCATCGCGGGGCACCCTTTCGCCTTCCTTCTCGCTCTCCTCCCGCTTGCCTGCTTGGGATGGGGCCAGGGGGCTGCTGCTGGTCCGTGCGGTGTCGGGAGCGGCTTAGGCCGGCGAACGGCAACCAGCGGCCCTGCGAGAGGATGGCCAGGCAGGCAGGGCCCCCGGGCTGGCTCTGTGGAGGGGACGGGGCGAGAAGCGAAAGGCGGCGGATGAGGGGCAGCCATGGGGGCTCGAGGTCGGCGTTGCCGCCGGCCAGGGGTAAGAGGCCGCCCCGGCCTGCTGCGGCTCCTCCGAGAGCAGCTCGCTTGGCAGAGCGTCAGGTGCAGCGGAAGCGTTCCTCGGGCCGAGGCGAACGCGGCCACTGGCTCATGCCTTCCCCGTGGAGCCGCCGGTGCAGGCGCAGCTACAGCGGCCCGTGGCGAAGCTGGCCGTCGTCGTCGGGGGCAGAGGGCGATGGGGAGACCCCCTGCAGCAGCATGCTTCACTGTCTTCCGGCCACCAGTTCCCCTGGCATAGTGAGGCCTCGTCTCCCCTGTCGAGTCGCCTCTGTCGCTACCTGGGTCCTGTCCCCCCCTCACAGCTTCTCCTTCTTTCTCTGTTTTTCCTCTCTGCGTGTTCGTAAACAGCAGTTGTCGGCAAAGGGTTAATGTAACCGGAGCAACACTCCATCAGCTTCCCCCCACCCCACACACACACTCCTCCCCACAAGTGTGATAGTGACTCTGTGTGGCCCCGTGAGGCTAACAGAATTCAACCAGTGCAAGGGGAAAACGGAGCATCTCGGTTCGTTTTTATATAGCTATCCATGCCTATTACAAAGAGAGGGGAGGGAGAGAGAAGTTGGATGTTTTGACAGGGCCAATTTATGAAGTTGAATATGAGAGTTGGATTGCTACCCTTCTAAGTCAGAGGAATTAAAAGCTCCCAGTAGATTGCATCAATATTATTAAAAACAAACATGATCACATGTGCTCTGGGAACAGTACCTTGGCACGAATAGGGTATGCCCTGTGGGCTTTGCTAGCCTCTTGGCATTTGGCTCCTTACTGGGGGAGGAGGCAGCATATAATTTTCAGAAGCCAATTCAGACGCCAGTACAGAAAAATGCATTGCTCTATGATGTTGCCTTTCTTAAACAGAGTTTAAAGGCCTTATTCATGTGACTGTCTTCCATAAGTAAGTACTCCTAAAATAGCTTACAGGGGCAGGGATGGGGGAGGGATATATTTGTTAGGAACACATGATTAGGAGAGACATGCAAACATGGCTTGGTGAATGATCCCTAGGTACTACCTGCTTTTTCCATAGCTACTTAGTGTGAATTTCCATGTTCAGAGCGGCATCAGGTATTTTTGTGTTGTGTTGCAGATTGAAAGCCCTCTAGGGAGGGCCAGCGTAGCTTCTGTGTTACATGTAGAATGTTGGGAAGAAATATGGGTTAAGTACGAGTTTGCATGGATTATTATTTCTCCACACCTATTATAGCTATAAACTCACTCCCTTAAATTAAAAAACAAAACAGAAATACCCAATATGATGCTATAGGACAACATAATATTTCCTTAGACATAGTACAGTTTGTTAGGTATTGCTACAGTTTGCAGTTTTGTCATATATTACATTATTTTAAGGAGTGTTGCTTAGGGAAGTTGCCCATACACCTTGCATTTAGAAAGTGCATCTTCTCATGACAGGTACAGGACTTGCTATGTTCAATGAGACATTCCCTGGTAAGTTGATTTATGATAGCAGCCATCAACATTTCTCCAGTTGACCACCATATCAATAGACTGTAATTAGTACTGCGTTTTCCGAACCTTTTTCTATCATTGATTGCAGTGTATTTCTAAGCAACATCTGAATCTGCCTTCAGATAGGATAGGAAAAGATCGTGTAGTGGAGTGACTAAGTGACAGAGCTATGCATTAGGATCTCCCATTTGAATCTTGCTTCTGCATTAGGCTAGCCCCTATCTCTCAGCCTGAATCTCCCTACTCTGCTGCAGTATGGTAGTAATAATGATGACTTAACTTTCACTGTTATTTGTAAGGATTACAACAAGATAATGCATGAGAAATGCTTTAAATTCTGAAATACTATTTAAATGCCTAGTATTATTATTTGTTTACTAGGCTATGGAAAGAGATCTGAAGCTAGGCAGGCCTTCCAAAGGGAAGAGCTGTGGCTCAGTCATAGAGCACATGCTTTATATACAAAAAGGCCCAGGTTCAATCCCTGGCATCACCAAGTAGTGTTGGGAAAGACTTCCGTTTGAAACCCTAGAGAGCTGCTGCCAGGCAGTATAGACAATAGTGAGCTGGATTAATTAATGGTCTCATTTGGTATAAGAGAGTTTCCTATATTCTAGACTGAAAACAGGTGACTGGCTCCTCAAGAGTAGACACAGTAATCTGTGATTTAAAGTATGCATGTATGCAAGCAAGCACTTGACCACAGCAATGTATTCATGCTGAGGGACAGATGCTCTGCCACTGCTGTTTAAGTAATGGGCACTCTATGTAGAATTAGATCAGATCAAAGGGCCTTCTAGTCCAGTAATGTTCTCTCTCTGACAGTGGCCACCCAGATGCTGTGGGAATCTCATAAACAGGACCCAGTTGTTTGCCAGATCTTGGGGCAATCAGGTATACTGCCTCTGAAAATCAGGGTTTGCTGTCATTGTTAATGGACATAATGATGTCTGTCCGCATGGCATCTTCTATGAATTTGTCTAATCCTTTTTTTAAAAGCTGTGTAAGCTGAAGTTCACTGCCTCAACCTGTGTGAATCCTTTAAATTATGCATTTCATGAATATATACTTCCGTTTGTCCTGGATCTACCACAAATCAGTTTTATTGGATGAGACTGAATTCTAGTGTTTTGAGATAATTTTTCTCTCTCTGTTCTCTCCACATTGTTCATAATTTTCTTTTGGTGTTTGAACCCAAGACAAGCAAGGAGAACCATAGTGAACAGGATACCTTTTGGGGTTTGGACAGTGAACTATGAGTATCTTTGGTGGGGATGGCAATTCAATATCCATTGAAATTTCCTTGGCTTCTGTTGTGTTATTTTCCAACTCTGGCTTGTCTCTCCCCAGACAAAGCTAGGGTTCCTGGTTCACATGTCATGCTAAACAAGCTAGGGACAGAGTGTCCCTGGGTTGTTTAACTGCTTTTTAAAAAACCCTGGGTTGTTGTAATGTGCGAACTGGGTCTTTGTGTCCAGAAATTAACTTTGTGCCTCCATCCTTTCAACTGCAGTGTACGACTAGCGCTTTTGACTTTTGTTGCTATCTGCCTCAGTCTTGTGCATTTTGCTGTTAGCAGGCATCAAGAAAATAGCTTTGTATATATCTGTTGTAGTCTAGCTGCAGCTAACATTTTTTGTTCTTTTGAAGTTCTGAGTTAAGGATCATTGAGTTCTCTCTCCTTTTTTTGCTTTCAAGAAAGTTCAGCTAAGCTTTCGTTGTGAAGCTGTGGGAGGATTGTTTGGACAGTGGAGAGGGATGCAGCGCCTTGATTTTCATCATGCATATGATTCCAGTCAATTTTGTTCTCTCACTGCAAATTAAGGGTTATGTTATGTGTCTGGTATTTGGCTTGCTTAATCAATAGGGTGACTAGCACTGGACAACATGAAATGTATAATTTTAATCTGGTGTCTTGGTTGAGGCCTATAAAGGTCAAGAATACTTTTTGTG
The DNA here is from genome assembly GCF_057233095.1 of Heloderma suspectum. Taxonomy (NCBI): domain Eukaryota; kingdom Metazoa; phylum Chordata; class Lepidosauria; order Squamata; family Helodermatidae; genus Heloderma; species Heloderma suspectum. The sequence goes on from NC_139464.1 coordinate 31,722,609, forward strand.
TGTCCTACAACAAACCTGCGTAACGAATGACCCTCCAGGCTGACTGCACCAGCCATGTAATGTGACCTGCCTGGTGGTAGACAACCCCCTCATTCTGTAGCCCCAAGTTGGCAGCAAAATCAGGAGGTTTAGCAATCCCCCAGTAGGCTGTTGAACATGACTAGTGGGGCTGCATTTGGCTTGGTGGGTTATAAATTCCATAGGCCTCCTATTGGTGTTGCAGTCACTTTTGATTCCTAAAAAAAGCATACCTGAAATGAAGTTGTGGGTGTAGAGAGGCAGCTGTAAAGGGGCCAAGAGTGCTTGGTAAACTCTCTACTAGAAAGAATTCCCTGCAGTTGACACAACCTGAAGAATGTCTGAGCACTCTAGTAGTGTTGTTAATTGTACATGACATAGTTTGCCAACTTAGCTTGAAAGAGATAATGTAGGATTCTTCAGGGAAGAAATGCAAGGTGACTGTTTCATAATCAACCTGGCAGGCAAGCCAGGTAGATTATGGGGAAAAGAGGTCCCTGGTTTTTTCCCCGTATTATAGCAACTTTTCTACTGCAGTTGTACTGTTATGTACAGTTTATGCAACCATAATGGATATTTTCCATTAAAATAAATGGACAGTACTTAATACACAATTCAAGTCAGTCTCTCTCTCTCTCTCTCTCTCTGTTTGCAGACTCTAAACAATTGAATTTTGTCCAGGATTGAAAACAGTTTTGTCAATTAAAAATAACCTAGCTCACAGCAATAGAAAATAAATGAGATGTTTCACTTACTGGCCAGGCATTTTAATTCTCAACAAGATATAGAACAAAAAATAAGTACAAACGCTTTTGGTCCCTTTCAGATTGTCTAACAGATCTCTTGAAAGTGAATACTATTATAATCCTGTAAGGAAATACTATAAGAAATATTTACATTTTTATGGTAGCTTTCTCTGGGACTCCCCCCCCCCCCCCCGGTCCAATTATTGTACTTGAAATACTTGTATTCATCATTTATAGCTCTTACTTTGCTTGAATGAGCAATAATTTGTTGTACAAAAAGTATTGTTAGTAACATTTAGGTAGTTGTCAAACTAGAAGGATTATAACTGAATTGAGACTTAATCCAGATAAGACAGAAGAGCTCTTGAGCAGAAGAACTGCTGATCCAGGGAAAGGAGTTTAGCCTGCTTTTCAAAGAGGTTTTGCTCCCTTTGAAAAGTTAGGTGCTCCTGCACGACTAGGTGGCAGCAATGGCCAGGAGTGCCTTTGTGCAGCTTATGCTGTTGTGCCAACTGTGCCCCTTCCTAGAAAGGGTGGCCCTGGCATGGTCACACTCATCTTCTACAAGGGACTGTTTTTGAAAATTGTTCAAAAACTTCAGCTGGTACAAAACACAGCAGGCAGAAAATTCTGACTGGAGCTGGTTTTCTGAAGCTTGTGACTCAGTGACTGACTGTGCCAATACCACTGGCTTCAGGTCCATTTCTGGGCTCAGTTCAAAGTGCTGGTTCTTTCTTTATTTAAAAGGTTTCTATATACGGTCCCTCAGTTAAAAAGAACTTCTCAGGGCTCAGTACTACAGCAGAATAAAATAACAACAGGGACATCATAGAATTAAAACCAGGAAATTACAGGCAGCATGAAAAACAATCCAGCAGAGACAAAGCAGTGATTTAAAAGCTTGGGAAAGTAATCAGGTCTTCACTTGGTCCCTACAAGATAACAGTGTTGGCACCAGGCAAGCCTCTCAGGGGAGCATATTCCACAAGCGAGGTGCCACAACTGAGAGAGAATCCTCTCCAATCACCACCCACCTCACCTCAGATGTTGAAGGCACCCTGAGGAGGGCTTCTGAAGCATGGGCAGATTGGTGTGGGAGAAGACATTCCCTCTGAGATTTGTGTCACAGATTTCCAAGCTGTGCAAGGCCTTAATGGTGGGAACCATTATGGGTCACTGAATTGTGCTTGGAAAATGGACCAGAATGTGCTTGAAATTGACCAGAAACCAGGGGAGCTCTTTAAGCCAGAGCTTTCCAAACTTTTCATGTTGGTGACACTTTTTAGACATGCATCATTTCGTGACACGGTAATTCAGTTTTACTAGCAAACCAGAGGTTAAACTAACCCGTTATAAGAGATACGGACACATACATAAATTGTAATAACGAACTGTATGGGGATAGAACATATCTCATGAAAACCTTTCATTTATATTTTTAAAAATAGATGATTTGTAAGGTAATAACATACATTGTTGTCATTTATGAGTAACAGTATGTAAATATGTGCAAGAAAATGTGAAAAATAAACAAAATTAACTAAAGTATTTACAATACATATTAGAACACATAGGCCCAGGTAGGAGCTCAGCTGCAAAAACACATGAAGTAGAGAAGCAAAAGTCTAACAAAAATGGTGTAAATATATATGTCTCACTACAAGGCTATATTGCTGTAAATATTTGCAATGCCTATGTCCAGAGTCCAGTTCCAGCACTCTCCGGTGGTACACTGCCGGTGGGTGGTTAATCCACAGTTACAGCAGAGTAAAAATAAAAATAAATGGCAGAAATCAAATCATAAGTGCCACGTGGTGGGTGGCTTGCTGTTTGCACATTGGGTTTGGGGGGGTGGCCTCCCTTCAGCCAGCAGCAGGTGGGTTGACTGGGTGACAGCCTGCAGCTGTGCTCGCCCGGGTGATTGGGAGCACGCTGATTCTGAGGCTTCTGGCCTCCACTGAGCTCTGTTCCGACTGGCTAAGATGGCGGACGGCCCGCTTGGTGCAGTCCCAGGTGGCATTTCCACCCGCGCGCTACTCTGGCCTGGCCACGCAGCAGCACGGTGCAGAAGTCCGCGAAGGGTGCATCTCAGGGCTGGCCGCTGCCACTTCTCCGTGCTGGCTTCGGCCAAGCTCTGCTCCCAGGGTGGTGCCTCCCGTCCCCTCTCTTCGCCCCGTGCCTCTACCTCGCTGTACTGCTCCAACACCGCCAATCACGTGTGTCCTACGTCAAGACACCACATGATCCTAAAGCCTTAGCTGCTTTAACATTAGCTGCTTTAGGGAGTTCCTGGGGAGGGGCCAAGGGAAGCAAACATGAGTAAGGGAGCTCCGCGGTGCCCTTCCGTACAGTTTTCTGCATTTTGAGCGACACACCTACATGCTGCCGCCAACACACTAATGTGTCGCGGCACACAGTTTGGAAATCTCTGCTTTATGCACTGATGAGATGCATTCCTAATGACTGGCCCCAGCTAGCAACTTAGTGGCTGTATTTTGAACTAACCTCAGTTTCCGAGCAGTCTTCAAAAGCAGCCACACATATGGTGCATCGTGGTAGTCTAATCTGAAGGTTACCCCAGCATGGATAACTGTGGCCAGGTTATCTCTATCCAGGCAGGGTCACAGCTGGACCACCAGCCTCAGCTGATAAAAGGCACTCCATGCCACCAAGACCACTTGAACCTCCAGTGACAACACTAGATCAGTGAGCAGCCCCACACTGTGAGCTTGGTCTCTTAGGGGGTACACAGTCTCATCCAGAATAGGTTGAATACAACTTCCCTCACAAGATGAACCACCAGTCAAACAGCATCTCTGTCTTGTTGGGATTGAGCTTCAGTTTGTTAGTCCTTATCCAATTACCACATTTAAGGTTCTGAATGGCTTAGAACCAGGACAGTTAAAGGACTGTCTCTTCCCATATGAACATGCCTGTTTGGGTGTTCTGGCCTGGGGAGACCTTGTTCTGTATCTCACCACTGTGAGAGATATGGCTGGCAGGAACACTGGGAAAGGGCTTTCTCTGTGGTAGTACCCAGGTTATGAAACTTTCTGTCCTGGGGGATCCATCTGGCGACTTTCCTAATACTGTTTTGATAACAAGTGGGGACTTCTTTGTTCTGAAAGGCTTGAGGGCTTTCTGGTCCTGATTTTTATTCCCCTGACTTTTGTAAAGTTTTGATATTAACTGCCTTAGTCATCTCTGAAACAAGATGGAAAGGTGGGATATAAATATTTTAATAAAGACAAAGCCAGCTATGACTTTCAAGGGTGAACTGTAAATGTGTATACACAAATAGTTGAAAGAGTACCAGTTTAATTTTGACCAAAAGGACACAGCTCCTGCAGGCAACTCCACCACGTGCATGAGTACTTGTATGCCCAGCTTGCCATTTTTCCTTGAACACTCTTTGAAAGCTTGAGCTGGTGACGAACAGTGATGGTCTGTATCCTAATGCAGGTTGACTTGCTGGGAAAACATTGTGCTGGTGGTCAAACATCTCTATTGGCTCCCTGTTGTGTTCCAAGCATATTTTAGGTTGCTGGGTTTGACCCACAAAGCTATAAGTGATGCCCTGTCATGATTTCTGAGGTCCGTGCAAAGACCCCTCCTTATGCCAGGTTCAAAGAGCAAGGATGCGTAGAGGCTCATTCTTTGTGGCTGTTCCCTCACTTTGGAGGTTGTGAATTTGAGCATCTCCCAGAACCATTATAAGACCTGTTTGTGGGGAAGGGAAGAGGGATTAGTTTAGTGGGACCTGAAACAAAATATTGAAATGTATCCTCACCTTTTGGCTAGTGGAAACTATACATTTTAAACAATAATATGGAGCAGCTAGCATAAGATCCAGATATGTTCATTGACACATCTCATTGCCCAAGTAATTTTAGACTGAGAACTTATCGAGGTGGTGCTGACATTTCTCAGTTTGCAGCAGACTTAGGACCTTTTCATACATTTACTTGGCCAATATTCAGCTTTACATGGAGGAGGAGTGGATGCCCCCTCCATGTGCTGTGTAACTTGATGCCCTCCAGATGTTTTGGACTACAACTTCCATCAGCCCAAGCCAGCATGACCAATGATCAGAGATTACGGGAGTTGTTCAAAACATCTGGAGGGCATTGGATTGCCTACTGGTGACCTAAAGTAACATGTGAGTCTGGCACATTGTATGGAGGCCTCTTCTCACATCTGACATTTAGGTATGTGGTAGAAGGGTGTATTTGTGTGTGTGCATGTGCTGTTCCCCTGTGAAAAAAGCCAGATGTGATTCTGACCATAGTTCACAGATCTGATGAGATGTAAAATACCAATGACTGGTGTGGTCTATCAAAAATTCAAAGAGAGCACTTTAAAAAAATACAAAGTGCTGTAGGCATTGGAGAGTTTTTACTGAGGAAAAATTGATACACAGCAGTTGAGCGATCTTGTTTCTTGAAAATAACACATGGTACTGATCTTAGTGAAGAGTGCAGTGTAAATTGCTCATTGTCCAATTACCTCTGCAACTAGTTATTTCACAGCAGATTCAGATTAATCATGGAGATGGCTTTAAATCCTGAACTACTGGATCCAAGAGTCTGGTTCTTTAAAGTGGAGAAATAGTCCCATCACCTTTTAGGAACATTCAACCTGTATTTCCAGTTCTTGAGAGGTAGCTGTATTAGTTTGTTGAACAAAGCCAGTCTTGTGCCACAAAATATCTTTAGACTTTAAGGTACCACAAAACTTTTCTTTCTTTATTCTTTATATATTGAAAAGGACCCTTAGCTCAAGATGATGATTAAGATGGAGGCAATACATTTGCATCTACCTCAGATCCAAGGTTTTATTCTCCTGCTTCTAGTTGAACTAAACATCCAGGTTTGAGAATTCATCTCTGGAGTAAATAACATGAAGTCACGAAGGGTGCAATCCTATGTGTGTTTAGACAGAAAAAAGCCCTACAACTCCCAGCATTCCCCAGCCAGCTGGCTGGGGACTGCTGAGAGTTGTAGGACTTTTTTCTGTCTAAACACACATAGGATTGCACCCTAAGTGGCTAGTGAATGCTTTAACTATCATAGGGGAAATCAATTCTGGCTTTTCTTTAAATGCTTTCTAATGTAAATGAATTAGAGTGAAGGTTAAGATAGAACTCAAGCTAAATTCACAGAAATATGCTTAGAAAATAATATAAGACTGATATTGGAATCAGTTGCACCAGTTTGAAATAAGTGCAATTCACCTAAAAATGTTGGATTTCTGACCAAATCATTTGTACCATATTTATGCAGCTCTGTTTAGTGATTCCTTGCTTCCTTAATTGCGTAGACATCAGCATCTGAAAAAAGTAATCAAAACTACATGTGAACCATGATGAGCAAGTTGTCTTGTCTAACATCACTGATGGCTCAAATAATTTTCTTTTCCCATAATATTTGCTCCCCCTTTTCCCAAATGCACACAGTTCCTTGTAACCGAAACCTTCATTTATTTGACATAAGTAATTGCTAATAACTACCTATTAAGAAAGCTCTGGTAGGCTGATATATCTCAAATCCTGTAACAGAATTGAGCAACACTAGTTCCTGAGATAAAAGGTAGATGTTTGATTTTCAAGCTGTATGGAGAGATCCACTGGAATTAAACAGGCCCCACTTTGTAAAATTTGCTGTAGTGTTTGGTCTTTAACAAAATGCCTGTTAGCGCAGGTTATTGTTTTCTGTATAGATTTTAATTTTACCTCTTTGATGTGAGTATTTTAAAAGACACTTATTTCTATGGCTCAGGGGTGGGGAATATGTGCCCCTCCAGATGTTGTCAGACTACAGCTCCCATCATCCCTGACCATTGGCCATGCTGGCTGGGGCTGATAGGAATTCAACAACACCTGGGGGGGCACTGGTTCCCCAATCCTGCTGTAGTTTTAGCACTATTTTATTGAGCCTCCCTTACGTCTTGCCAACATTTTCACCATGAAGTTCAGTAATGAATGTATGGCAGTGTGCAGTATAAAGATCTAGATATTTTTGAATTGTAGCTTGAGAGGTGAAAGTAGCTGAGCTCACTTTGGATCATCTGATTTGTGAGGACAGTGATTAGGGGGGTTCCTTAATGCTCTTACTAAAGAACCTAGGTCTTCATAATTTCATTGAATTTAGTAATGTAAACTCAATGTAGAAGTTTACAAAACAACAACATTTGTTAATTGGTTATAGGTGAATGGGGGAAATAATATTTTCAAAAAACTATGCTAGTTCCTGGGTGAAGCTGACTAGCTCTGTTCTCCATAGTTTGACAGATGGCTGAGTCTCCGCGGCGATAGCCTGAACATTAAATGTGCTGCAGATTTTTAACAGGAGGAAGTATTTAAACTCTTAGGTGTTGTTCTTTGGTTAATTGTTACTGTTCTTCTTGTATGTTTTCTTTAAATAGTGTTATGCTGAGTACCAGAGTAGCTATCATACTGGCATTGACAGGGGGATAGAAGTAGGTATGATAGAAACTCTTTAACATTTTTTCTTCTGGAAATATCTGGGATATGTTCACAGATTCATGCATTCTTTGAACTGATTTACATACAGGTGAATGCAGCAATGACCTGCATGCAGATGGTAGCCTGCATCACTCTTTACATTGTGTGCTCTATGGTGGGTGTGCATGGGCCCTTGCCCCACTGCCTGTAGATATTTGCTGGATTCATTGTGCAAGCCACCCCAAGGCTTCAAAGATTCTGTGAATTGGGTGTGTGTGTGATGTTTTGTACATCAAATGACAGGTGGAAATGCACCCATGCACACAGAGGTGACTGCTGAATGTTTCAGAAGGTGAATTAGCTGTCAGTATATGCCTGAAGTATATCATCTATGGCAGGGGTGAGCAACCTTTTTTTTTGTCAAGGGCCACATTCCCTCGTGGGTAATCCGTCAGGGGTCACATGTTGGCAGTGGGCAAGAGCCAGAACCAAAAGGTCACCCCTTTTATCTCTCTTGCTGCCACCCCCTTCTCTCTCTCCCTCCCTCTTCTTTCCTGCCCAGCAGGCTGCCAGGGAAGGGACAGATCGCTCTTGCCAGAGGTCTGAGGCAATCACAGGCAGAGCACTCTTGAAATGAAGCATATGGACAGCATATGGCTCTTGGGCCACAGGTTGCCCACCCATAATTTATGAGTTTAAAACTTTATAATACACTTGATCACGCCTATTAAAACATATGAATGCTTATTTTTAGGTATGGAATATCAAACAAATGATTAAGTTAACACAAGAACACATAGAGGCCCTGCTGGACAAGTTTGGGGGAGAGCACAATCCACCATCCATATACTTGGAGGTAAGTGTTGAGTTGCAGATGACTAATACTTTCCATGTCTTGTGTGAGTATAAAATAATGTGCCTGTTGGTTAAGGGAGTACGAAATGCCTCTAGTTTCATAATGCCCTGGAGTTGAAAATGTAAGCTGGTATCTTAAAAGTCAGAGTATCGTTTTTGATGTAAACAAGGGTAACATTAAACTGCTCTATAAGAAATAGCCAAACATTGCTGTAAGAACATCATGGGTGGCGGAGGTATAAAAATTAAACCCATTGTCACATTTAACATTTTGGGTTGTATCTGAAGAACACCGTTGTACAGGCACTGTCTGGTCAAAAGCAGTTAGCCTAGCTTTGTAAAGGGGAGGTCATGCTTAACAAATCAGATTACCTCCTTTAAGCAAGTGACAACGAAAGCTGACAAGGGTGAAGAAGTACACTTAATCTGTTTAAACATCCAAAAGCCTGTTCTAGTCCAGCAGATAGGTGCAATATTTGGCCAAATGTGCTTTGATGATAAAAGCATGAGATTTCTGGCACAGGTAGGACATATTTTCAGGAAGATTTTAGGCTATAGGGCCATCGCAGATTTCCCCCCTAACAGCAGTGGTGGATGTTTTTCAAAATGGCCTCCTAAGAAACATTTTCAGTCTGCTGTATTGTATGTTTGATGCTCTGTGGGTCAAAATGAATGCGATTTTGCTTGAATTTGGTGTGCAAATACATGTGCAGACATCTGCCATACACACTCATGCATAGGACCACACACACTTACGTGCAAAATGAAGTTAAGAAAAATAAGTATAACCTTATTTATAATGTTATTATAACATTAGAAATAATTGCTTATAATTTGTAATGTTTGGCGGGTTTCATATTGAGATGACAATTCTCAGGGTACTTGGAGATCTTCTGGATGAAAGTGGATGGACTGGAGCATTTGTTCAGGCTGGTGTTATCACAGCAGGAAAAGCTGATTCATATATACAGGTGTCCCATGTGACACACACCCGTAGGGCTCATCAAATCACAGCCAAGAGTCTCTGTGTACTTCTACAGCAGGCCTATAATAAGGACAACCAAGACTTAGAAGCCTCTTGTCGCTAAAAGACTGGTGTAATGAAAGAAGTAGTGTATGTCCCCAGTTCCAATTCTGGTACATCATTCCACATTTGGAGCTTGTTTTGATGACTTATGTGAGAGCGATCCGAGAGGAAGACATCCAGCTCTATATTGAGGCCCTGTCCAAGATGATTCCCTGGTTCTTTGCTTTGGACCATACCCACTATTCAAGATGGATCCCTGTCCATTTAGGTGATACGGTTTCACTTAAAGAGCGCCATTGTAACATCTATGAAGAATTCATGAAAGGGAAATTTGTCACAAAAAAGTCAAAACGTGCCTTCTCTGCTATTGCCATTGACCAGACCTACGAGCAGAATAATGCATCTGTAAACGGTGATGGTGGGGCTGTTGGCCTAACAGAAAACCCAGCAGCTCTGGGTCAGTGGATGATATCTCATCCTGAGATGGCCTGCTTAACTGAAGAATTTGAGAATTCAAGTAATAAGAGATGGGACACAGATAAGCATCACCATGAGGCCAAAAAGCATTCACAGATGGCATTTGCAAAATCTGTTAAGTCTCTCACTCAAGCTATAGAAGATATGGGAAACCCATTTAGTGAAAACAGCTGTGATCTTATTGTACTTGACAGTAGAAACATTGTAGATCCAGCACTGGCAGACACACTACTCAGGATTGAGAAACTTGGAGTTGCCCAATATAAAACATATGTCAGTGAGAAGCTTGTCAACCAAGACAAACCTATCACGAATCCTATCAAATGGAACAACCTCCATATCTTCAGCTATCCCCCAGTCAGAGAAAAGTCACATAAATAGCTGCAACTGATATTCCTAAAGAATGACTGCTTGTTCTTCTCTAGACTTTACATTGTATCCCAGATATGCAGTGGTGATCTAGATGACTTCTTTTGCCACGAGAATCAAGCCTATCCCCCAGCACTGTCAAAGATGGGGAGTCTGAGAACAGGAACATGTCTGATTTGTTGCACTGTTTGGACAAGCTCACACCTGTGAAAGAAAATTTCTCCAATCCTATAGTGCCATATAGACCACTCTTGATGGTGCTGCCATCGTCAACATGCTGTGACTAGGGCTTGCAAAAACATTCTGGGATTATGCCACTGATGTTTTCCTTCCCTATATCAAATCACAGCTTCAGTAAGTAGCAAGATTAGACATCATCTAGGATGTGTATAGGCCTGAGCGCTTGAAGAGTGACACATGCAGCAGAAGGGGAAAAGGTGTTTGGAAATGTGTCGAGCTGTCAAGTCCAGTCCCAAAAACCTGGCAAGAGTTACTCCACGTTGATGACAACAAGACTGAGTTCTCCTTCTGGGCAATGATGCTAGCAGGTACTGACACTAACAAACAGGTGATTACTACAAACAAGACCAATGTGCTTTATGTAAATCATCAAGATGTCTTGGGACTGGCTCTATGCTCACATGAAGAGGCATACACTTTCATCCTACTCCACTTAAGTGATGCTGTGCAGCAAGGGTATCATAAAACCCTAATGTACAATGTTGACACCGGCATTGTAGTTCTGGCCATAACATTGGCACAGTGCCTGAACATTAATGAACTACAGGTGGCATTTGGAGTTGGGAAGAACTTCCAGTTCCTTGCTGCTCATGAGTTAGCAAAAGCTCTGGGTCCTGATCAGTGTATCACTTTGCCAGTGTTCCATGCAATTACTGGGTGAGGCTGTGTCCTTTTTTGGAGGTAGGTGCAAAAGGACTGCACAGGACACCTGGAATGCATACGGAGATGTTACCTCAGCGTTCTATACCTTGGCTGATAGGCCAAAACAGCAGGCAGTAGAATAATGGCTGAAGCCCCTGGAGAGATTTGTAGCTTTGCTTTATTTATTATTTATTATTTATTAAATTTATTAATCGCCCATCTGGCTGGTCACCCAGCCACTCTGGGTGATGTACAGCATACAATAAAACAGTTTAAAACAATAAAATTCTACAATAAAAACTTTTTCTAAAATACCCTAACCCACCCCAAATGCCTGCCTGAACAACCACGTTTTTAATGCACGTTTTTATGACCGTGCCAGCAGCAAAAAGCATGATAATGATGGAAGGAAGCAGCTGTTCATGCAGAAAGGTAGAGCAGTCGATGGTCTACCTCCTACACAGGATGCGCTCATTCAGCATATCAAAAGGGCTGTCTACCAGGCTGGTCAATGCTGGGCCCAAATGATGATCGCAGCACCACAACTTCCCTCGCCGAGTAATTGGGGGTGGAAGAAGAAGGATGGGGGTGGATGGGAAATATGCTGGACAAACCTACCAGAGGCTACACGAGCTTGTAGGGAACTTATATGATGTGGCTGCAAGAAAGACTGTAGAGTATATTGCAAGTGTCACAAGGCTGCTCTACATTGTACTGCTATTTGTCTTTGTGGCACGCTTTGTACTGACTAATAAGATGGAGGGGGGGTTTCCAACAGTATCGAAGTGTATTTGACTTAAAAATAATAATTTAGTGTGGTAGACCTAGTAATGGCAATGTTGTATTTACATGAAATAAACAGCAATCATTCTGTTCTTTTTTAAGTTGTTTTTAAAGCTAGGCATGGAAAAAGTAACAACATAGTTCTATATTCTATTACAGAACCTTAAGATTTTTTTTGTTAACTCCCATTTGGCTTTTTGTATACTTCTGAAGTTATAATGCAAATAAATCAGCTCTCATAAACCCTAAAATATGCATGATTCTCCCCAAAATGAGAAATCATAATGCAATTGGTGGCCATATTTCAAAATGGCTGCCAATTTTGTTGCAAGGCAAATCTGAGATGGCCTTATAGCAAAAAATATTCATTATGGTATGGTCTAAAAGTGTGCCAAATTTCATCTTTTATCATCAAAGGCACAATTGTTCCACCTATCTGCTAGACTATTCTATATTTTATGTCTACAGTAGCCAACTATACAGCACTATCTGCCATGTCAATGGAGAAGAGTTCTTAACTAGATACAGAACTGAGTTATTCATAGCAGTCGGTCAGGCCACAGTAGCAACTTAAATTTCTGTTGTTTAGAATTGATGAAAGCATTTCAAATAATGTTAATTTTCTTACTTTCCAATCATGAAAGAAAACAGATCCAATTGGATCATATTTCCAGAAGGGAAGAACTTGAAGGAGCTAATAGTATACGTACTCCATCCAGACAGTCTTCCAAATTGTGGTTTGAAAGATTGGAAATGAGCTGCATGTTCTCTCCTACCCATTCATGTGTGGTTTTGCTCTTCTGAGTGTTCCATTTTGTGCTAGCCATAGTTTGCCCTGAGATCTGAATCTGCAAACTATGGTTAGCACTTGCTTCCCAAACCATGGTTTCTGATTCTGGCTTTGAGGACAAGTTTACTGTTATGGACATTCCAGCAAACTATGGCTAATTTTGAAAAGCCAAAAGGGAGTGACATTATGTAGGAAAGGGTGCATGCAAGTCAGTGGCTCATTTGTGATCCTTCAAAGCATGGCTTGGAGGATAGTCTGACTTGAGCCATTGCAATGTCAAGTTGCAGGATGTTGGAAACTGTCATTCATTTATTCATTCAACTTTTAAATGTTGGTTTGTCTGCACAAGCAATACTTAAAATTTGTTTGACGCTTCATCTGTTAGAAAAATAGGATGAAAACCTCTATGCTTAGTTCAACAATTCCATTATATGAAATTCAGGCATGCACTTTTTTTTGCATTTCTGTCTGAGATGTTGCTTTTGTGTTCTCATGTTGTCTAACATTATACTCCCATGAAAGCTAGATTGTTTTCTTCTCTAAATCAGAATAGGTTTACAACTCTTTATGCCTGTCCCACCTGTATTCTACATAAGCCATGGGGTTTGCAGTAATAATCAACTGCCAGGGACCAGAAGAGACTGCCATAAACATCTCCACATATCCCTTTTGTTTATGACAGTCTCTTTTGGTTCTTGACAGTTGGTGACATAGTCCAGGTTCCAGGCTCTTCACACCAGAGGGAAGAAATAGAAGGAGCTGCATATGGACTCAGGCTGGCTGACAGTAAATGTGCCAGCCCACAGAAATGGCCCCTCCAATTTTTAGAATTTGAGTATCGTAGAAAGTATCTAACTTGATCTTGGAACTTAATGAAGAAGATTAAAGAGACATTGTGCATAAATCTTGCAAAAATATATATTGAGCTACCTTTTAGGAAAAGGAAGGAAGAATGCAAAAAGGGGAGATTGCCACAAGAGCTTGCCACTCTCCTTCTGATGTAGTTGTCTTGTTTAATTATTGCTTCAGTTCTGTACTTGCTTATGCATTCTTAGGTTGTATCTATTTCAGAAATTTGAGGATGCATACCTAGGTTCAGGATGACAGCCAGCATTTTCATAAAAGAAGAATGGGAAGAGAATCCCCACATGGGGGATTTAAAATACTGTGTTTAAAATGTACATGCAAAGTCAAATACTGCCTTGGGCTAATCTGAATGTAAGCAACTCTATCTTCTTTCTTTCTTTCTTTCTTTCTTTCTTTCTTTCTTTCTTTCTTTCTTTCTTTTTTTCTATACTGCCCAATAGCTGAAGCTCTCTGGGCAGTTCACAAAAATGTCTGTCTTAGATTTCTATGTTCTTGCTTTTATTTTATTTGTTGGAGTGTTATACATGTTATCCATTTTCCCCATGCTTCTAGATTCTATATTTAGCACTGAAGTTCAGAGCAGTTTTCCGGGCATATATGGTTCTTCTCTAGGTTGCACATTAACATCTTGATCCTGGCTGTGCCATTTTGGTAGACTTCATGTATATGGGGCTGTTGGCATTATGAGCAGGCATGATCCTTGGGCTTGCATGCTGTCTCTTCCACTTATGCACCAAGATTGCTGCAAACAAAGATTGGAAGCTTCCAAACTATAACTTGCCATTTTGTCTGGCCCTGGCAAATTACAGGTTGTGCACACCATAGTTTCTGGATTTGAACAAAATGTCAAGCTGAGAACAGAAGTTACCAATCTGGGTGTCCAAAGAGAGGGCAGAGCATGCAAGTCTGAGGCTTGTTGTAATGCCCAAATCATGGCATTACATCTGAGCAGTCCCTGTATCTGCCAGTGATTTCCCAGAAAGCTGAAAACACTGTACCATACAGTTGGAGTGGGTGGCTCGGGTTCTACAAAACCAACACTGATGGAGAAGTTCTTATTTAATAGGAGGCAAAAACCAAATTGTAACTATTTCTGCTATGGCTTGTATGCTTGAATTCTAACATAATGTACACTTACTGTATATATATATGTATTTCCCAGGTAATGCTAATACAGTTTGCAGGGGAAAATCAGCAGGTGGGAGAGGGGATTGCTTTAACCCTTCCCCTACCACTGATTCTCCCCCAGATTCTTATTTCTTCAGCTGGCCAATTTCCAGTCTCAGAGGCCATTGCAGGCATGAGAGTGGGGAACTGGGCAAGGGAGTATGGGATGTAAGGAAGACTTGGCAGATAGGGAAGGATTAAGCTGTCAATTCTCCCTTGCAAATCCTCCCCCACCCCTGAATTAGTTTTATGATGTTGTGTAACATGTAGGTCTTCCCCAAAGGAGAACAGTCCATCTGGGTTGAAATGCTCTTGAGGTGTTATTGTGGCATGTGTGTGAACTGTATAAGGGTACAGGTTTAAAACTAGAATGGCTAAGAGGGCCATTGAATTAATTACTTGGACGCCATCATTTCCTGCTTTATTATAAGTCATGCCTGAATTCCTTCCATTGCAGGGACTGTTCCAGTGATTGCAGCTCAGAGTGCTTAAGAGGCTATACGTATCTCAGAAGTGTACATCCAGTATTAAATAACTTTTTAAAATAACCTTTTCCCTCCTACAGGCCTATGAGGAATACACCAGCAAGTTAGATGCACTGCAGCAGAGGGAGCAGCAGTTATTGGAATCCATGGGGAATGGAACTGATTTCTCTGTCTCCAGTTCTGCTTCAACTGACACGGTTACATCATCATCATCTTCTAGTATCTCTGTTGCACCTTCATCCCTCTCAGTTTATCAGAACCCTTCAGATTTGTCACGGAATAACCCTAAATCTCCACAGAAGCCTACTGTTAGAGTCTTCCTACCCAACAAACAGAGGACAGTGGTAAGGCCTGTACATTTTTTTGTCTCCTTGCCAAAGAAGCATGTTGATTCAATGCAATGCAAAGTCAAAGAACAGATATGGTGTAATTCTTGTACTTTGTCACTGTATGATACATTGGAACATAGGGAACTACCTTATACCAAGTCAGACCATGGGTCCGTCTAGTCTAGTATTGTTGACACTGACAGGCAGCAGCTCTCCAGGGTTTCAGGTGGGATTCTTTCCTAGCCCTACCTGGAGATGCCAAGGATTGAATCTGGGACCTTCTGCATGCAAAGCAGGTGCTCTACCACTGAGCTACAGTGTCTCCCTTGGATAGTGGAGTAAGCAAAGTGATGTCCTTGAGAAATGTAGAATACTGTGCTGATCTAGAATGTGATGAAAGGAGTGCAACATATGTTTTTGCAAATTTTTGTGAGAGTAGGGTTTTTTGGTGAGAGTAGAAATTAAGTTACTCCTGTTCAGGTTTTTTTTAGCATTAGCTTTGTGCCACATGCTGTACAGAATGCAGAAATAACTTGGGATCCTGCTGTCTGTATACAAAGGTCTAGATAACTGGGACCTGGCCATGCTGGGTGCGCAGCAGTACACCACATCAGAACAACCTGAGGCTGTCTGCTCCTCCCATTAGAGGAGGACTGGAGAACCTTTTTCGGCCCCGGGGCTGAATTCTATTTTGGAGAAACTTCCAGTGGTGAGTGGAGCCAAAGGCAAAAGTGGGTGGAGCTTAAAATCCCACCCTCCCACTCCCAATTCAATTTTTACCAATTTATAGTAGGAAGCATACTACTCACAGGTTAGCAAGACAAGTTTCTGCGTGTCTACTCAGGAAGAAGTAAGAGAGAGAGACTCAGCAGCACTTTCAGATAGCACTCCAAACTCCAGGCCTGTGCATGTCTACTCAGAAGTAAGCAGGATAAGCCCTTGCAGGACAAGGCTTAGAAGGAAGCAGGATTGACTCACTTAGCAGCTTCCTCCTGACTCCTCTGCCACAGAGCAAAAAGCTTTTATCTCCCATCAAAAACTGATCAGCGATAAGAGCTTTTTGCTCTGCGGCAGAGTGGTCGGGGCCTGGGGCGGAAGCTGCTGGACTGCCTGGGAAACCACATGCAGGCCTTATGAGGCTTCTCATCCCTACATAAGATCATGAAGTGTCCCAGCCCATGTGTGCTGTGCCTGCCAGGAGGTGAAATAAGTCATTGCTGAATGGCAAGCAAGCGATGAGGAAAGAGGAGAATGCTAGCCCAGCTCCTCCCTCTCGCCAGCACATGGAACCTCTGTGCCTTGCCCTCTGCAAACAGAGAACAGCTTTGCATTCTCTGCTTCTCCCGAAATAATCCAAGAGAGTCAAATGGAGATGGGGCATAGAAAGGGGCTTGATAAAACAGCAGTAAGAACTGGATCGGGGAGGGCTCACTGTCATCAGAGATTTTGAGGATGGGATTGAAAGTTCGGAGGAGATGACTTGCTGTATAGAGTGGGGTGGGGGAGTCTGCTTTAGATACAGAGCACAGACTGGTACAAGGGAGTAGGTAAAACAAAGAGCAGGCGAGTGAGAAGGGTATAATAAAACGAATTGAGCGGGATGATATCTTTGGGGGGGCTGCGAGACAATCAAAATGTATTTTTCATTTTTTTAAAAATGAAATCTCTGAAACTATGTACTGGGATCTGCTTTTGGTACACAGGGATGGCAGAATGTACATTGGTAATCCATCCCACTTTCTAGCAATTTCTAGCACACATTTAAGGCTTATTGTTGCCAAGGAGACCATGAAGGCTAGGAACAAGGGAGAAGAGTGAGAGAATGTGCTCTCTTTGGGGGTTGTGGAGGGTGGGGTTGGGCTGCATAAAAGATATGAGATGACAGAAGCTGAAACTGGAATTTCCAGTTGCAAAGATAGATCAGGGGGGAAACAGTGCTGTTTTAGGGAGGACACAGATTGAGCATGAGAGAACTAAATAAAAGGGAGATTGTCAAAGGAATTAAATGGAAAGGCAGTTAAGAGTTTGAATTTCAGATATAGGACAAAATCCAGTGAAAGTGAAGGATTTTTACTTTTGGTTGATTTCAGTTGGAGAGATTTAAGAATGTACTTAACTCTCTCAGTGCAAGTTAGCAATGCTTAACAGTGTCAGCTGAGAAGTAAGCTCCTTGAGTTCAATGGGACTTACTCCCAGGTATGGCATTATTTCATTTCCGGGTTCTAGTCCCCACTTGGCCATGGAAGCTCACTGGGTGACTTTGGGCCAGTCACAGACTCAGCCCAACCTACCTCACAGGGTTGTTGTTGTGAGGATACAATGGTGAGGAGGAGGATAATGTAAGCCGCCTTGAGTTCCTTGCGAGAGGGAGAAAGGCGGGGTATAAATGCAATAAATAAATAAATAAATTTATTACATTTCTATGCTGCCTAATAGCCAAAGCTTTCTGGACAGTTTACAAAGATTAAAAACCTTAAAAATACAATATTGTACAGAATATTAAAAACATTTATATACAAACATATAAACAGACAGCATGCACGCACGCGCATGCACACACACACAAACAATTTTAACCATCAACAATAAGAAGTTCCAGGACCCGATTAAAAACCTTATCATATGCTGCCAAATGCCTGAGAGTAGAGGAAGGTCTTAAGCTGGTGCTGAAAAGACAACAATGTTGGCACCAGGCAGGCCTTGCTGAGGAGATTGTTCCATAATCAGGGGGGCACCACCAAGACAGCCCCCCTTGTTGCCACGTTCCAAGCCTCCCTTAGAGGAGGCACCTGGAGGAGAGCCTTAGATGTTAAGCATAGTATTCGGTTCGGTTCATGCTGGGAGAGGCACTCCATCAAGAATTTTGGTCCTGAGCCGTGTATAGGATCGCAACTTCATTTTGACTAGATTTCCACCTGTTGGGTTTAATATCAATTGTGTAATCCTATATATTAGGTTTTAATAAATATTTCTCATTTAAATTAGGTAGGTGCTCACTGTCCTTGGTAGCAGTATGCTCAGTTTTTTTCTTTTCAGGTTTCATTTTTGAATAGATACTTTATGGCAGGGATGGAGTACCTGCAGCCCATGGGCCTAATCCAGCCTGCAGAGGTTCCCCAAGCCCCCGCCCCCTGGAAGCTAGTGGAGAGAGGGATGCATGTTAGCAGTTGGAGATAATGGGAGATTCCCCTGCATGCTGCTCCCCCCACACACAATGGGGAAGTTAGGTTATTACTGCAACCCCAAATTTTATGGCAAAGGTGTTTGGGGGCTTTCTTAATAACCTAACCTGCATTTAAAGATGGACTGTTGGAAAATGCTAAGCACCTAGTGCATTAATATGGAGGGATGCATACAGCTGTACAAAGATTTGTTTGCAGAAGTGAATTTACACACCCAAAGAGCCTGTGTGGTTCTTCTTATCCTGCATGAGTAGCGTAATGTATTTTGCTTGTCATGGGAAGTGGCCAAGGGCTATACAAGGAACTGAAGTCTTGTTCTCCAGTCCCTGGGAATCCTGCCCAGATCTTCCTGACTTCTGAGATTTGACCAGGCATCTCCCCCCATGCCTCAAATTCTGTCATTTGAAGCCTGAAGTGACTTCAAGGAGGGGGAGGGGCCTCTGTGGGCCAGGCAGACTGTGGGGAGGCCTCATGGGTAGAATCTGTCCTGTGGGCTGGGGGTTCCCCACCCATGCCTTAAGAGCTGTCATCTTGCTTCTTACAAATGAAAGATGAGATTCCCCTGGCAGCTTTAGAACTCCTGGCCATGGCAGCTCCCCAAAGTGCTATGTCACTGCCTGAGAATCTGAAATATTATTCCAGCCCTCCTCAGTTCTTTGTAACTTCATGTCTGTTTCTTATGGTTTAAGTCTGTCCCCCACCCCACCCGAAATTCTAATTCTAGATGCTTCTCGGTGGGTTCTGAAGCATGCTCTTATAACTGGAAGAGAGAAAAAATTAAGGCCATGGAGGAAACTGGCCGCCTCCTACTTAATTTTAATTTAACCACACACATGCCCGAAGGAATTACAACTGGATACATGTGATAAGCTCAGCTTGTTGTGTAATCGCACTGTGCCAGCATAAAAAATACTTTTGGGAATACAATTCAGCATCAGGAACAGGAAAAGCACACATGCAGCTTTGCCTATATTGCTACTCTCTTTAACATTGTGCATGTAGCTTTACTGCTGCTGGTCCCAAGCCAGGATTCTTTCCCTTCTCCCCGCCCCCACAAGGAAGTCTAGCCGGCAGTGGTGGTAGCAGCAGAACCTTGAATTTTCAGGGCAGTTGGTAAGAACAATGCAAGTGGAACAGTATAAATGTATTATAGATAAGCCTCTGAGTAGTCCTTGCAACTGATTCCACAGAATTTATGAGCCCACGATAATGTTTACAAGCCTGTGAAGAGAAGTCCTGTTTTGATACAAGAATCTCTTTAATAACCCATTTTTGGCTCCTTAGTTGACTTAAAATAAAGGGCCTTTCTGGCTCCATAAGGACCTGATTTGGACTTGTATAGTCAAAGGGTCTGGGATGTAAATAGCCAAAACAGCTGCAGAGAGAACGTCTTGTCTGACTCAAGTGGCTGAAATTTTCACAGCAATGTGGAAGACTTCCACCTTCTCTCCACCCACCTCCCTTTGGTTCCTTTGTATCTGTTAACTGACCTGTCTAGCACTGCTTAAAGATCAGGTAGAAGTGATGTGTGCGACATGTGCCCTGCCCTTCACTTGCTTTGCCCTGTATACATAAAGTCCCCTCCCAGAGGTTGATTTTTGAAACCCTCCCGGCAGTGAAGAAATTCCTTTTACATTGGACCCTTGTAATTGGGAACCCCAGCTCTACTGCCTAGGAACTGGTTGGTCTACCGAAAGCTCCCTGCCCTCCCTGTGCTAAGCACACGTGGTTGAATAGGAAATCTTTATACCCCAGTTTTGGAATTAAAGACTGCTTTCCTTCAGATAGGATATGTGAGTAAAAAGCTGTTTTAGTCAGTTGAGAATTTCCAGATGTATAGGCAGCATAGGAAAGCATTTTTATGCCTATTTTATGCTGTCTTGAACTCTCAGTGTGTATCTTAAATGAACCTGCAGCCCCTTCCTGTACTCATTTGCTTCGAAGAAAGTTCCACTAATTTCAGTGGGGCTTACTCCCTCGTAAGTATGCATAGGGCTGCTGCCTTAATTAGAAGATCTGCTCTGACTACTGAATTTGCAGCCCAGGAACTTCTCCCCATGATCTTGGCAATTTGCCCATGGCTGAAGAAGGCCTTTCACCACATGTGAGATGGCTGGGAGAGGAAGTCATGTTGCTCATGGATTTTTATTCTGCGTTCTCATAGGAGGTTGTAACAGTGAGCCCCTCCTACCAGAGAAAGCAGAAAAGAACCTTGCACCAGAACTTGAGTCAAAGTTGATCCATATTCTATGCCCACACATAACTATGCTTGGTTATTCATAGCATATGAATGGCATGATGATGTTAAGTCAGCCTTGCAAATAAGTTTGCAGTTTGCTATCCTGCCATATTAAAGTTTTAAAACCATTTTGGTGAGGGGGAAACTAGCCTCGGACATTAGAAAATATATTTCTGTGTTTAAACAAACAGAAAAACACCTGTTCTGGGAATATAAAATAACATTAAAAAAACATGAATGGAGGGGAAAATATTTGGCAATTTTAAAAAATCATGTAACTTTTTGAAGGAGTGCCAAGGAACATAATTAAGTGATGTTGGGTTGCGGCACATGACAGGCAGTTTTTAAATATTCAAACCTCAACCACGGCTTGTCGTGTTGTTCAAACCTGTGTCGTCCTAACCCTAAAACAGGCCTTGCGTTATGCAAGGGTGATTTAACCCTCACATAACCCACCTCCGCTGGGTTCAGACAGCAAGTGGTTTGAATATTCAGAATGGCCACCCACACTACAGCCCACCATGGCTTAAATAAGCTGTGGTGAGCTGTTTGATTGTGCACACTGGCCCATAGAAAAAGCATTGCCACAGCTGCATAGTAGTTTTTCCTTGCTCGTATCCTGTTCACAGATTTTAATTGACCAGAGACAAAACAAATTTTCTTTTTGCCTAAACCGGCCAAGACCTGTTTGCAGCAAAGCTGTGCAGAGCTTTGCAAGTGAACATACCTCTTCCCTCCTTCCTTTATTTTGAGCCAGGATTTTCTAGAACTTGGGCCAAAAGCCCAAGAATATGCGGAGTAATAGACAGTCAATGAGTTTTAGTAGAGTTCCTCTTTTTCTCATGGAGTAAGTATAAGCCGTCTTGCATAGTCCTCAGACTCCGTCCAGAGTCAGTTGCCGGGCTTGTTTTCTCTTACTAAGCTAGCTTCAGAGTCAGGCCCCAGCTTCAGCAAATGCAACTATCCAGTTAGAGTTCATTTCACACCTTTTGCTATGATTCAATCTCGGGGAAAGGAAAATATAAACAGAAAGAGATAGCTCCTTCCAGAGATGCATGTGCAAAGTGCAATCTGCTGGCTCTGTCTTTAATTTATTGCATCTTTCTTAGGCATGAAAAGGGTACAAACAACAGTGCTCTTTTGCCAAAAGCTTTACATGAGGCTTCTGAGGCAGAGGGTACCAACTCAGATTGAAGAGAGTTCAGTCTATGCTGAGCTAACTGTGTTTAGCTGTTTAAAAAAAAAAAAAAAGTTAAATGTGTGCTTCTGGGGAATATGATACAAATCAGAGGTTCTGGTTACCTTGGGACAGTTTCTAGTTATCATGATGACTGGGCACTCTGAGCAACAAGCCTGCGTTAATGCCAATGTTCCGTTATAAACTGTTTTTCCATCCCACCATGACTTAAGAAAAAGGGAGGGCAGTGTGAGGTTTTTTTTAAGTTGTTCACATCTCAATAGAAAGAAAAGGAGGGGGCACCTCAGCAATTTTAATATTGATTAGTTTTAAGTGTCACTCTAACTTCCCTAATTGTATGTGTGGCAGGAAATGCAAAAAACTTTGGAAAATTTGATTAATTGGCATTTGATTGATTGGCATTACAATTGATTGGCATTTTATTTAGGATACTTTATATCCTGCTTTATAGCCTCAAAGCAGCTTTCAAAAGTTTCTCAAAATAAAATTGCACTCAGATCTAGTACAGGAACAGAAATTACATGGTGACATATGGAGCCAAGATTTTTCAGGTAGCATTGCCTGTTGCTATCGTCTGGTCTTCCTTGGTGTTGTCCCAGAGAGCAGCTCAAATCAAGAACCTCTGCGACATGAGCAGCTGGAACTTGCTCAATCCGTGATGGAAGCTGCTTTCTCTTGTTGGCAGTTTTCAAGCAGCAGGTAGATTCCGTGCGCACGCACAGTATTACTTCACAAATTACATAACACATGGAATGCACTCCTACAGAATGTGCTGATGGCTACGGCCTTAAATGGCTTTGAAGGGGTTTAGACCAGCTTTCTCTAACCTGGTGCCCTGCAGATATTTTGGACTTCGTGTCCTGTTAGTCCAAGACAGTAAGGCCAATGGGCAGGAATGCTGGGAATTGTTGTCTATTCAGAAGGCACCAGGTTGGAGAAGGCTGGTTTAAACGAATGCGTGGAGACTCTTATCAATTAGCCATGATAGCTAGATGGAACCTCCATGTTCACAGGCAGTATGGTCTGATTCAGCCAGGCCGTTAAGTTCTATGAAGACACAAATGTGTCAAGTTTGAGACAGCATCCTGCTTTTTAAGGGCTTACAATGGGAGTGCAAAACCTCAGGCCCAGCAGGGCAAATCTGGTCCTCTGGGGGTCCAAGGCCAGCCTTCCAGGCTTCCTCAGAAGGCCATGCCACCTTCTCTTTGCCCCACCCCCCCTCCCCCAGCCAAAGATTGTCTGGCAGTTTCCTTGGTTTTGTGCAATTTTTTCCGCATTCTAAAAGCTTGAAATTCCTTAAGCTTATTTACTGTCAGTAAGAGCTTTCAGCAAAAATATGCTGAATTTTTGGGCCCATCCCTTTTGTCTTCGCCCCCCTCTCACCACTGGAATGAGGCCCCCGAGAGGTTCCCTGAAATGGAATTCGGCTCTCGGGCTGAAAGAGTCTGCACCCCTGGTTTATTTATTTATTTAATTTATTTACAATATTTATATACCGCTCCTCATCAGAAGATTAGGGGCAGTGAACAACATGATAAGAATAAAACAATGGTTAAAAGAGTTTAAAAAGTTAAAACATTTTTAAAAAGACAAATCCCAACGAAGTGGAATTCAACATCCCATGGCTAGTCATGCAAGGAAGGCCTCTTGAAAGAACAACGTCTTCAGGAGGCACCGGAAGGAACACAATGTTGGCGCCTGCCTGACCTCTAAAGGCAGGGAATTCCACAGGAAGGGGGCCACCACACTGAAGGCTCTTCTCCTGGTGGACTCCAACCAGGCCATAGGTCCTTGCGGAACCACCAGGAACATGCCCTCTGATGACCTCAGTGACTGGGCAGGTTGGTAGGGAAATGCGCCCCCCCCCGCCCCAATAACATTAAGCTGAAATTTAAGCCCTTTGGGGTTGGTTTGTTTTTTGGTTTTGCAGGTTCCAGCAAGATGTGGGGTAACAGTCCGGGAGAGTTTAAAGAAAGCTTTGATGATGCGAGGTCTTATCCCGGAGTGTTGTGCTGTTTACCGAATACAGGATGGGTATGGTTTGTATGAAGTATGGTTTGGGGAAGGGAATGGGAGAAAGATTGCTAGAGGGGTTATTTCCAGGTGTTTAAGAGTGTGAGCCTTCGGTGAAGATAAAAATGAATCTCCTCATGTTTTAAATAAATTATTTTTCAGAGCAGAGCAACAGGCAAAACCTCACGAGGTGCCTTTTAGCAGTGGCTGTGGCATTGCAGGAGGGTGGAGGATGGGAGAGATTCCTCGCCCTTGCCCTGCTAATAGATTTTCTAGAGCGAGGCCCAGAGTGATCTCTGATGTGTACTATGCAGTAGCGGCTTCCAAATTGTTCCCATCTTTCATTGAAAACTGCTCTGACACTAAACTAGTCAGAGTTTAATTTCGGAGGCAAATAGTTGAGAAATATTCTTTTCCTTTCAGTGGAATGAAGCTTCCTCTGGTTTTTGGACCCCAAGAGCCATCCCTTCTTCACTGCTGTAGATGTTTGCTGCAGCTGAATTTCACAAGACAGCTCAGTCCATGCTAATATCTTGCCATTTTAAGCTGCTAAAGGTGCAGTTCTATGCGTGTTTAGACAGAACAAAGTCCTACAGCTTCCATCATTCCCCTAACAGCCATGTGGGCTAGGGATTCCTGGGATTTGTAGGACTTTTTTCTGTCTGAACACGCATAGGATTGCACCCTAAAAGTGTTAGGCTGGGAAGGAAGCCTCCACTCAGTACCAATGTCTCCCTAGTAACTGCTTCTTTAATATCTTCACCATTAAGAACCTGCCTGGGTTTGGCAACTGCATTTAACCACCAAGAGCTTATTTGCTCCGTAGGGAGAAGAAGCCGATTGGCTGGGACACTGACATTTCTTGGCTGACGGGAGAAGAGCTGCATGTGGAAGTTTTGGAGAACGTGCCTCTTACCACACACAACTTTGTACGTATATTTTTTATAATGCCTGCTGGTGTCTCATCTGCCTTTGTAGCTTTTGAAACTTTTTCATTGAACAAATTGGCAGCTGTACCTTGGATGCAGACAGCGGTGGACTTTTGAGCAGAATATATATGTTCTGAATGAAACCTGTCTGCCACAGCAGCCACAGGCATGGAGTCTTAGCCTTGTTGCCTGTCAGCCCGTGGGGCCCAAGTATGTGTTAAGCACAGCCTTGCAAGTAAGCGCACAAAAACTAATAAGCCACCTGGGTACACTTATATCCATTCCTACACACACACACACACACACGTGTGTGTGTGCGTGCATGTGTGCGTGCGCAATAATCTCACGTTGCACATCAACAGGCTATTTGAAAAAAAGACTGTTTTCCCATATGCTTGTCTTCCTGTTCACCTGCAGACAATTCTTGCTCACCATAAGGAAGCAGGCAAGGGACTGCTTACAAGTCTGGTTAAGCCACATTGTGAGATGCTTGATGGGGATACATTATGACCAACAACATTGTACTTGTTGTTAAGTGGAGGTTTTACCTATAGACGAATAACAATTGGAACTATTAGTGTAATCTGGTTGATATGGGGGTTATCAGTAGGCCAGATGTGTTTAGAATCCTGTTTTAAGGAGCTGGACTAGATGATCTTCAGTGCCTTTTGCGTGCTTGTTGCAGTCATGTAGTCTGCTTTTACATTATTGTAATCTCAAGGCTGAAGCCATAATTGCACGAAGAATTATGTGAATTGTCCATGATTGAGAGCAATTTGCTTGTCATTAAAGTCTACCTCTTTAGAAATAGCAACATTCTCCTGGGGAATTTAATAAAATGCCTATGTGTATGAGATTGTTAACTATACCGTTACATGACAGGGCAAAGATAATTCACTTGTTATATGTTGCTGTGTTATAAAAGGATGTGGTTGATGGTCTCCTGCTGGCTGTGCAGCAGCAGGTAACTAATAAGCCCTTTGTCCAAAGTTGTGTTGGTGGCATCAGTGATCCTTGCACTCAGATACAACCTGACCCAAGAAAGCACAATGTAAGTGGAATCTGGTGGAGGCAAATTATCTGGATGGTTTTTACCCCATATTCTGTGACTCATATGGAGAAGACTTCTAAAATATAGCCTCTATGTTCAACTTAGCTTCTTCATGTTTGCTGTATTTACAGGAACTTGAGAATAGTCTCATAAAAATAAACCTTCAGTCTCTGGGCTGTGTCTTTTTAAACATTTGACTATTTGTTTTAGGAGACCCTGCCTACATAACATTTAGCCTCCTAGCTTGGAACCATGTTTTAGATATAAAGCAGATGACTCTGTCTGACTGCATGATCATTTTCCTCCCTTTCCCTGTATCTTTGACAAACAAAAATGATAAGACTTTTGCTTTCACCTTCTACAAATGTTAAATCTTCTCAGATTCTGCTAAATAAATTTGAAAATCTCTCAACCTTTGATTTAACTCTTCTAATGTATTTAGCCATAACTTAAAAGTTGTGCTGAATTACTGTTTGAGTTCTTCAGCTATACTGATTAATGAAAGAGACACATTATTGAGTGAACAGTTTGTTCTTTGTAAAAATGAATGGCCCAGGGCCCAAAGCTTAGGCTGAAATTGATTACAGTCCAGAACTCCATGTCTGCAAGGTCTTCATTGCTAGCCATAGCCAGTGGAACTCTGCAAGACCATGGAGCTCCTTTTTTCCTTATGTAGCCAGAATTAGGGAAGCTCTGCTTGTATATGTGTTGAGGTCATACCTTGCTGCATCAGGGCCATCTTCTCAAACTATTCAGATGTATTTGGAGAGTTAAGTTTCTAACAACCCCATTCTCACTATGCTCACTGAGAAGTAAGTCCCATTGACTTCAGGATTACAGTTTAATTCTGAACAAATATGTCTAAGATCGCAGCTTAAATGTCTTTGATCTTTCTGTCTTATAGACCTTAACCTTTATGAAATAAAGCCCTATTCAGGTGTTAAAGCCATTAGACTACTAGAATTGCATGAGGGGAGTACAGGGTTCTTAATCCCACAAGGGATCCTGTATGCATAAAGCAGACTCTTCCACTGCAGACACCCACCATCCAACATGTGGAGGGTGGTAGAGCCAGGCATAGGGGTATGACTAAGGGGCAGGGCCTATAAGCATGTCCTCAAATTCCGCTCTTCACATGAGTGCTTTAATGCCAATGTAGGGCTTAACTGCCCTTGAAATTTTTTCTAACTGGGCTACCTTTTATGTGTGGTTGTTGTTTGTTTCTAAGGCCTGAAGCGATTTTCTTTCATGAAGTATGATCCTAATTGAAACTTGAGACGATCCTAATTGAAACTTGAGACGTGAAGTTGTTAGCCTAAGTGCCTGAAGGCAGGCGCCCAACTAGAGGGTTAAGAGATCTTAATTCTCCTGAGGTGGTTGAAAATTGAGTTGCTGCTTCGTCAACATATGTGTGTATTTAGGCACTTACACTAAATTCTTATTACCCACAATAGCACAGTGAGGTGTTCTTCTGCACCTCTAAATGTTTAAAAGAAAGCTGTAATCTTAACAGTCACATTGTTTTTAGAGAAATATTTTTGGTTTAATTGTAACTAGAAGGAGCTCGAAACATCTCCTCTAGGAAGGTGAGGGCACAAGAGGCCTTGGTTTCTCATGACTTCTTTTTTTATTACATAGGTACGGAAAACATTCTTCACTTTAGCATTCTGCGACTTCTGTCGAAAGCTGCTTTTCCAGGGATTCCGTTGTCAGACTTGTGGGTACAAATTTCACCAGCGTTGTAGTACGGAGGTGCCACTGATGTGTGTGAATTATGATCAGCTTGAGTAAGTAACCAAAACTCTGCATTTAAATACTGTGAACCTGAAGATGCAGATGTTTGCAGCTGCCATAGCACAGTGAACATCATGCACTGAGACAGCTATGGTATTATCCTCTGCAATGCAAAGGGGGAAGTCGGTCCTCCTATGCTGCCTCCCTCATAAGGACAGGTACCAGCAGTATATGAAGTGTACAGCGTTGCACAAATGTAGCTGATATGCATTGGTGGTCAAGGGAGCCCATCTCTGCCTCTTGGTACCACAGGAAAGCTTTATGCATGACCTCCCCCACCCCCCATCTGATCATGGTGGCTACTGCCACACTGTGTAGTACTTTGTGCCTATGCTTCACATACAACACCACCAAGTTATGTGGTGGTATGACAAACCCACAAGTCTTTGCATCCTATCTAATGCATTTGTTTGTTGGCACACTAGGATTGGCCCCTCAGTTGACTTTAGAGGCTCTCTGTGTAAACTAGGATTATATTGACAAAAGTGTTTCTAAATTGCAGGGAAGGACTCTAAGGAAGTAAAAATAGTTAAGCTGTTGTGTGAGACACAGCTGGTTTTTTTAAATTAAAAATATGTATTTTAATAGCAGCATTGAAAACCAGTTCAGTTGCCACATTTTGGTCCCAAAGGTTCCTTATTAGGAGAAGGATAGTGCCTCATGTTCCTATGTAGCTGTCTCATACTCAGAAATGGAAAACTCAATCAAATTAAGTTCATCAAAGAACCATCCTTTTCTCAGGTAGATGTTTTTAGCTGAAAGCTGTAGCGTAGGAAAACAAACTCTCACTGATAGCTTTTCTGTGCCTTAATAAGTATAAGCATATGGCAGAATACCTCGATGGGCTGAGTCCATAATATTTTCCTTCATGTCGTCTCATGGTTGTTATTGTCCAGAGGCAATTCCTATGTATTCTAGCCCTGTTCTACTTCAGCTGAAACCATTTTAAAGACTTACTTATGTAGGGAAGAGAACTTTCAAAATGTACAATTTCCAAACAGATTACTTTTTGTTTCTATTTTAAAAATGACTTCCAAATTGCTTGTCTGCATTTAGAAGCTGCTTTTAAAAAACATTCCTTTCCCAACAGCCTTTCAAATAATTGGCTGTATTTTAACGTGGAACATCCATGTCATTCTTGACATGAGGCTTCTGCCAAAAATGGCAACCCTGTGTTGAGCGTGCCCATCACCAACCACTCCCAATAGTGTTCTGGAATACTTAGCCAGATTATAGTGATGTCATGCTGTGTGTCCTCTGCCAGTAACAGCCAATATTGGGGAGAGCAGGTGGGAAAACACTCAACTTAACATCATGACATGGGTAAATGGGCCTAAATCAGCCTTCCCCAATTTGGTGTCTTCCAGGTGTGTTGGACTGTAACTCCCAGCATCCCCAAGTCAGCCATGCTAGCCTAAATGCTGTGGGGAAAGTGTGAAAGGCTACCTGTTTTTGGCAGTAGCCCCATCGCAGCTGTAACAGTTTAATTTCTCTCCTAGTACCTAGAAAAGCAGACCACCACTTAGCCCCAGCAGAAACCAGAGCTGTACCACTTTGACCAAAGTACAAAAAGCCTTTATTTGGATAACTGATCCAAGCCACTGACATTTACCTCTCCCAGTTAACTGAGACCAAAACTACGGTGTCATCTTCCAGAGCTTTTTCTTTTTGAGACAATGCTATTTGTCTTCTGCTTTTTTCTTCCTCTAAGTATTATGATAGGAAACTTCTGGGTTTTGCCCAAATTAGGTTTCTTTTTGTTCTTGCCTTACAGTTTGCTGTTTGTTTCCAAGTTCTTTGAACACCACCCAATACCACAGGAGGAAGCCTCCTTAGGCGAGACAACCACAGCATCTGGATCATACCCTTCAGTGGCCCCTTCAGATTCACCTGGGTATGCTCTTAAATCCTGCTGTTCTGATAACATTGTATTTTTTAAAATTAGAGGTTGCCTTGGTGGCTCAAAATAACGCTTTACAGCTTGGTCTGGCTGAGCTGTGGTTTGTTACTGAAACTTTTTTGGCCTCTCCATAACTGATGCAGAACTGGAGCATAGATTTGGGGGTTTGCTGAGGGGGAAGGGAGGGGGGAATTGGGTGCATGTGTTCCTTAATGGAGGTTGATTTTCTAAAAATTAAAAGTGCTTTAAAAAGGGGGTGCAGGATGAGGGGTTTTTTTTAATAGTTAGCAGTATCTGATACTGCCTGTCTGCGCATGGGGCCCACCATCATTTTTGTTTTATGAGTAGCCAGCCCCACCCATTGCGCACATGACCCCCACTGCTTGCAAAATGGCAGTTTAGCGCTTCCAGAGGCAAGCCCCCAAACAACCAGTAACACCTTTTTCTGGAAGGGGGCATGTCGGCAGAGCTCCCTTACGTGAGCTCTGCCGACCTGCCCCCTTCCAGAAACGAGCATTTCCACGCATTTCGGGTTGCCCCAGGAAGTGCTAAATCGCCATTGCACAAGTAATGGGGCCATTTGCACACCACAGTTGGACCAGTCATGTGTAGCCAGTCACCACTGGAATCTGCCCAGTATGCTTTTCAGGCCAAAAAAAAAAGACCTGGAATTGTTCTACTATATAACATTTGTAGAACATCTGCCCATCCTTCCTAATCTGTCTGCTCTGGACTCAGTTACTGTAGTGCTACTGTTGCTTACCACTTATGCTAGACGCTGCTAAGTGACTTGACCATGCTCAGCTTTGGCAGAGGAAACCTCCCTTTCTTTAAAGGGAGCCTGTTTTGAAATGAAAAGTTTGGACTTTTGTAGTATTCCACATCATTTTTGTAGTATTCCACATTTGGCCCAATGTGAAGACTTGTTTCCTAAGTCTTGTTTGTAGGATGATTGCCTCCTTGACACATTGAATTTGTTCTTGGATGGAAATTATTTCTAAGAATTGTAAGATACAGAGTAGAATCACCTCTGCTAAGAAGCAGTACAAAGGGTTAACTTGCTTCCTTCTCATTAGGACTGTGCCAGCTTCTCCCCACCCCCCTCCACACACAGGCAGTTTGATGTTGGGTGTGGATTCAGATATGACCCAGTTTCTTCCTGCTGTTTAGTAGGTTTCAACATTCGCTACTTGGTGGGAACTCCCTGAAATTGCCTGGCAAGGTCCGGTACAGCATACATTGAACTCTGAGTCGCTGTGTTTTTCAGCAAGCTGGGATAATTGTTGATAAAACTGTGGCATCTTTTAAAAGTTGGGCTCTTCCAGAGTCTATTCCATGTAGCATTCACCAGTACAAAAACAATTGCAACAGCCATCACACAGCAGCAGAGACTGGGCCAGCTGGTCTTACCCTTAGCCCAGAAAACAGGGAAACATTTGTTAAATGCTGAGAAGGAAATATCCTGTGCAGACTAGTCTGAGTAACAATTAGGTGTCCCCCTTGTGCCAGCAAAGGCACCCTTCATCTTGCACAAACAGAAGCGTGTAGATAGACTTAACTATAGCTGTCAAGGCTTAAGAGCAGCTGTTATACTTGAAATTTGGCAGCCACATTGATGTAGTTCCAGAACATGCCGTGAATACATCGAAAATCCAGTATCTGCCACCTGCTGTGATCCGGTGTGTTTTGAGGTTGTACTAGGATCAAGTGATGCATCACAACTTGGACTGTACGCCTTTGTCCTGTTCCCTCCACCACCTCCCCTCAGGATTCTAAGCTGCAGCCACCAATATGTGATGCTCCCATTGGTCTGTGTTGATTCAGACAGCTTCGAGATCTTCCCAATATGCAAACACAAAGATTAGTCAGAAGAAATTATGGGAAATTGAATTTGTTCCAATTCATATAATGGGTTTCCATTGCATATAACTATTTTCCTTGTGTTGGGGGTTGGGGAAGGTCAACTTAAGCCTTGCCCTGCCATTCAGACATTCCTCATTAACATCTTGCCTTATACCAGACCTAGTGGGAACTTACTAAAGAGATTGATTGACAGTTTACACCAGGAATTAGACAAGGAATACATACATCCCTGTTGGTTCTGCTGGACTTCTCAGCAGTGTTTAATACCATCGGCCATGGTATCCTTCTGGACCACCTAGCAAAGGTGGATTTGAGAGGAACCATTTTATAGAGGTTTGGAGATGCTGCTGGATTCAGCTTTGCACCTGAATGCTCAGGTGGTGGCTGTACCCAGGAGCACCTTTGCCCAGATTAGGCTGCACCAGCTGCATCCATTTCTGCTGATGTCAGCCATAACCGCTGCGGCGCTTGCCTTAGTTATATCTAGACTGGATTATTGCAATGCACTCAATGTGGAGAAACCTTCCTGAAGAGTCTTTGGAAACCTCAAGTGGTCCAGAATGCAGCAGTGAGGATGTGACCAGGCATTTGCTCATGTGCTCATATCACACCTGACCTGTAACAGCAGCACTGGTTACCAGGCTGTTTCTCACCACAGTCCATAGTGTTGAGGTATGATTGAGTACTGTGATTACCTTTTAAGGCCCTGAATGGCTTAGGTCTAAGATACCTTAGGGATCACCAACTCCTGTACCAGCCTGCCCATGCCCTAAAATCTGGCAGAAAGGGCCTTCTCTATGTCCTGACTATGATGGAAGCTTGGTTGATGGGAACAACTGAAAGAGCCTTCTCAGCGATCATACCCAAATTATGTAATTTTTTGACCCATCAGGTCTGGTTGGCTGCCTCTCTTGCTGTGTTCTGCTGGATGGTAAAAACTTCTTTTTCCAGCAGGACTTTGTTTAACCAGTTAGAAAATGTTCCTGTCCAATGTCTTTGCTTCCCTGCTGAACCTGTCCTTGTTTTATCATGTTGTTGTTTCTATGGAATGTTATCTTATTTTAGAATTGGTTTGAATTGTTGTAAGCTACTCTGAGTGGTGTGTAACCATTAGAAGGGCAGGATATAAATACTTATATAAAACGTATGTTGATTTAGACTATTGGACTAAGAGACATACCTGCCCAATAGTAAAACAAACCACATACAAATGCTTTTAAAAATCCTATTAAGTGACATAAAACAACGCAAAGCAAAGTTAAGAGTTTTCCCCCTCCCTTCTAGTGAACTTCTGCAGTCAGGATAGTATAAAACCTTCTGAAGTCCCAATGAGAGAAAAGCTTCCCCATTTAGAGAAGTACTTCTGGTCCTGCAGGCATTTGCTTGAAATGTGTCTCTCTTGACTTCAGTGAAATATGTTTCCAAGTGAATTGGATTGGCTATGTAGCTTTCAAGCTGCTTTATTTACTATATCTAAAATATTTCTTGGCCTGCTTTCAGGGCAGGAGCCCTCCCAAGGCAGCATAGGACAATAAAATTCACATAATAAAAACTGATGCAGTAATAATAACAATAAAACAGCAACAACAGCAAACATTCTAAAAAACAACAAACAGAAGCATAAAACAAAACCTACACCATACAACTGCAGCTACAAGTCCATCAGATAAAAGATAATCAGGGAAAAGCAAGAGTAAAGTAATAAGTTTTCAGGGCCTTTCTAAAAGCCTGCAATGACGGGGTCTGGCAGACCCCTAATGGCAGCATATTCCAGAGGTGTAGGGCCACTGTAGAAAAGATAGTCTCTTGTGTAGTCATCCACCTAAGTGCCCTCACAGGTGGGCAAATGAGAAGGGCTTCTCTTGCTGATCTTAAAGTACAGACAGGGTGATATGGGTGAAGGAGCTCCTTCAAGTAATTTGGTCCCAAACCATTTATGGCTTTAAAGATCAAAACCAGCACTTTAAATTAAGCTTGGAAGCACACCAGTAACCAGTACAGCTGGTGCAGTATAGGTGTTATATAATCTAATCACCTCAGCCAAACCAACAGCTGAAGTGTTCAGACCATTTTCAAAGGCAGCCCCAAGTACAATGCATTACAGTAGTCCTGGATGTCACTAGTGCATGGATAACTGAGGCAAGGTCCATCCCCTCCAGACAGGGCTGCAACTGGCGTAACAGCCTAAGCTTGTAAAACACATTCCTAGACACAGCAGAGACCTGAGCTTCCCCAGTTAGCGCAGAGTACAGGAGGACTCCCAGAATGAACACTTGGTCTTTTAGCGGGGGGTGCAGCGCCATCTAAGACCAATTGTAAACCTCCATCCAGAGTAGCTGATTTCCCAGCTCACAGTTCCACCATCATATCTGGATTAAGTTTCAGCTTGTTTACCCTCATCCACCCCAAAACAGCCTCCAGACACTGGTTCATGAGTTCCACAGCCTCCTTGGGATGTGTAGATGGAAATGAGAGGTAGAGCTGAGTATCATCCGCATACTGATGACACTTTAGCCCAAACCTCCTGATGACTTTTCCCAGTGGTTTCATGTAGATGTTAAAAAGCTTGGGGGACAGGATGGAACCTTTGTGCACCCCACAGGCTAATGACCATGGAGTGAAACAAAAGTCCCCTAGCATCACCTTCTGAGACCACTCCTCCAGGACCATGCCTCCCAACCCAGATAAATGATCCCGAAGGAAACCATGATCGATGGTATCGAAAACCACTGAGAGGTCCAGAAGAACCAGCAGGGTTATATTCCCCCATCCATTCCCTGGTATAAGACATCAACCAGGATGGCCAAAGCTGTTTCCATCCCATAACCAGGTCTGAAACCTGATTGGAATGGATCTAAATAATCAGTATCATCCAACACTGGTTGGAGTTGTAAGACTGCAACACGCTCTAGCACCTTGCCCAAGAATGGCAAATTTGACACAAGGCGGTAGTTATCTGAAGCCATAGGATCTAGATTTTATTTCTTCAACAAGGCCCTCAAGACTGCTTCTTTCAAACCTGCGGGAACCTCACCGCCCCTCAAGGACGCATTAACCACCTCTGAGGTCCAGGGACCCAGCCTACCTTGGGCAGATTTCTCAAGCCAGGATGGACAAGGATCTAAAGAGCAAGTAGCAGGCCTCAGGCCTCCAAGCAGTTTGTCCACATCCTCAGGTTGCACAAGCCAAAAGGTATGGTAACATGACTAGGTGGTGCACTAGCCCAGTCCATCTCAGACTGTCAAAACAATGGCATCCAAGTCAGCATGAATATGAGCAACTTTAGCTGCAAAAATGTCTAGCAGATTGCTCACAGTGGGCCTTTGAGGGTTTGAGTTGTTGTGTGTTAGAGCCTACACCCAAGAGGCCTTTAACCACCCAAACGAGCTCCGCTAGACAACACTGAGCAGATGCACTGATTGTGGTGAAGTAAGATTTCTTCGCTGCCATCATCACCAAAGAATAAGATCACAAATGGATTCCTGTTTGATCGTATTCATTACGAGTCTTCTGTCATTTGCGCTGTAATCATCAACACAGTCATTTCATTCCCTGCAGCTCTTCAGAATACCGAGGAGCTGACACAGTTCTACAATTGGCTCAACAACATTTGGGAGCAATTGTATCAATAGCCCGGTTCATCTCCTCATTCCAAGTGGTGATTAGGATCTTGGCAGGACCACCAGCTAAGCCTGCAGGAAAATCCCCAAGAGACCTCAGAAATCCATCTGGATTCATCAGCCCCTTGGGGGCAGATAATCAAACTTGGTCCCCCACCTTTGCAGAGGTTACAGGTAACCTGAAGGCCAACACTGTTCAGATCATGATCTGTCCATGTCAGTGGAGTCACTACTGGCTCCCCCATCCACAGATCATTTTCTCCCAATCCAGCAGAGAAAACCAGGTCTAAAGTATGTCCTGCTATATTCAGTCTGTTTCCCACCTCCCAGCTGAGCAGAGCAGAGGAAGCTGCTCCAGCTGGTCTAGGGACTATAGAGAGTGAACAGGGAGAGCAAACAGGAGTTGGCCAGGGGAGTTCGGCAGGGGAGGTCAAGGCGGAGGCCCCTAATATGTTTTTTTTTCCATTTTCTTTGTTTTCGTTTGTTTTTTCATTTTTCTCAAATTTCTTTTTCTTGTAACACACACTTCCATACCAGTGGGCTGGTGTTTTTAACCTCCAGTGAATAGAGACAAAGCACAGTACAATCAGAAAGCTAGAAACATAAAGGGAATAGAGACTATGGAAGGAAAAGACTAGTGGTGGTGACCTGCAATGTCTGTTCCATGATTGTTTTCTTGCCTGAGATCAACATGGCCTACATGTGCAACAAGTGCAAGTTGAAGATGCTGTTGGAAGAAAAAGTAAGAGGACTGGAGCGGTGAGTGTTATTCTCCAGGGAATAAGAGAACACAAAGAGTTCTTGGACAGAATGGTGCAACTACAGCAGCAAAGTGAAGAACAGAAGCTAGAAGAGCAAGCTGAGGCAGAAGAGGAAAATGCTGAGGTGAGGAAAAAAGTAGAGGATACTCCTTGGAAAAGGGTGACAGTTAGGAGCAGAAGAGCTAGAAGCCACTCTGCACCAGTGGAAGCAGTGGAACTAGGGAACCATTTCCAGGTACTTGAAGATGAGACTGGAGGGCAGCCTGCAGAGGAAGAATTACAGGGGAATTCTTGCATGAGAGCAAGCAAGAGGATGTAGGTCAGTCAAGCAGAGGCGATGAAACCAAGGCCTACAACCACAAGAAGAGAAGAGTAGTAGTAGTGGGAGATCCCTTGCTGCGTGGGATCGAAACCCAAGTATGTCATGAAGACCCATGGACTCACCAGGTATGCTGTCTCCTGGCAGGATGGATTAGAGACTTGACTGAAGGGTTGTCTACACTCATAAAACCCACTGACAGGTATCCCTTTCTTCTCATCCATGTGCATACAAAAGATACCACCAAGCAGAGCTACGATGAAATCACATCACACTTTGAAGCTTTGGGAAGGAAACTCAAGAATTTTGGGGCCCAGATAGTTTTCTCATCCATCCTTCAAGTATTTAGAAGAGGGACAGAAAGGGAAAGAAAAATACTCCAAGTGAACAACTAGCTACAAAGATAGTGCTTGCATGAGAGATTTGGATTCTGGGACCACGGGCTATACTTCCTGGAAGATGGACTGTTGGCAAGGGATGGGTTGCACCTCACAAAGGCTGGGAGGAATGTGTTTGACCACAGCATGAAGAACTTTGTCAGGGGGGCTTTAAACTGAAGCCTACTGGGGAGGGAGACGTAAAATTGGGGGTAACAACGGATGAAGGCTCATGTACCACAACAGAGAGAACAGCTCTAATAGCACCCAATAATAGTCTTCAGACACATGTAGGAAGAAAGCCAGACTATAAAGCACATGGTCTTCAATGTCTTTACACTAATGCCCAGAGTATGGGAAACAAACAGAATGAACTTGAACTCTTAGTACAGGAGGGAAATTATGGCTTGATAGGTGTAACTGAAACTTGGTGGGATGACTCCCGTGACAGCAATTGAAGGATATAATTTGTTCAAAAAGAACAGGAAGAACAGAAAAGAAGGTGGAGTTGCACTATATGTTAAAAATACATATCTCTCCACAGAAATACAGGAGGATGAGCTTAGTAGGCCCATTGAGAGCATCTGGGTTAAAATAAATGGAGCAGAGAATAAAAGGAACATGGTGGTCAGAGTCTACTACCGGCCACCCAATCAAAGAGAAGACGAGGATGAAACTTTTGAAAAGCAAATTTCCAACGTTTCAAGGAAGCAAGATGTAGTAGTAATGAGGGACTTCAATTTCCCTGATATTTGTTCTGCAAAACATGACCTCTCCAAGAGATTCCTGCCTTGTGTTGCTGATAACTTCCTCCTACAGAAAGTGGAGGAAGGAACTAGAGGATTGGCTATCCTTGACTTCATCCTAACCAACAGGGATGACTTAGTGGATAAAGTAGCAGTTATGGGAACTCTGGGGGAAAGTGACCATGTTATACTTGAGTTCTTGCTTCTAAAGGAAGCAACGCTGAGTGTACCCAAACGCGTACCCTGGATTTTAGGAAAGCTGATTTTAATAAACTCAGAACAATGATCAGTAAGGTCCCATGGCAAGCGATTCTAATGAGAAAAGGAGTCCAAGATGGGTGGGAGTTTTTAAAAAAGGAAATTCTCAAGGCACAATCACAAACAATTCCAACAAGAAAAAAAGGTGGAACACAACAGAAGAAGCCAGTGTGGCTTCACAAAAAGCTTAGAGATGACCTGAAAACAAAAAAGCACACATATAGGAAGTGGAAGGAAGGCCAAGCTACAAAGGAAGAGTACAGGCAGGTAGCACAGAATTGCAGGGGTGGCGTCAGGAAGGCTAAAGCTGAGAACGAGCTGAGGTTAGCAAGGGATGCAAAAAGCAACAAAAAGGCTTTCTTCAGCTACGTGCATAGTAAAAGACAGAGGAAAAAAATGGTGGTTCAGCTATTAAATAAGGATGGCAAAATGATAACAGATGACAAAGAAAAGGCAGAGGTGCTCAATTCCTACTTTGGCTCAGTCTTCTCCCAAAAGAGGGGCTATGACACCCCCCCCCCCCCCCGGCAAAGGCAAAGTACGGGCTGAAGGGGCAGGATTGCAGCTTGAGATCGATAGGCATATGGTCAAGGAACACCTAATTACTTTGAATGAGTTCAAATCTCCAGGGCCAGATGAACTGCATCCTAGAGTAATAAAG
This sequence comes from Heloderma suspectum, assembly GCF_057233095.1. Lineage (NCBI taxonomy): Eukaryota > Metazoa > Chordata > Lepidosauria > Squamata > Helodermatidae > Heloderma > Heloderma suspectum. Next base: position 31,760,778 of record NC_139464.1, read on the forward strand.
GAACTGGCAGAAGAACTCTCAGAACCACTGTCTATTATCTTTGAGAAATCAGGGCGGACGGGTGAAGTGCCTGATGACTGCAGGGGGGCTGATGTTGTCCATATCTTCAAAAAGGGCTAAAAGGAGGAACTGGGAAAATTCTGGGAGCAGATGATAAAGCAATCCATCTGTAAGCACCTTGAAAACAATGCAGTGATTACTCGAAGCCAAAATGGATTTGTCAAGAACAAATCCTGCCAGACTAATCTGATCTCATTTTTGGATCAGGTCACCTCCCTTGTGGACTGTGGGAATGCTGTGGACATAATATACCTCACCTTCAGCAAAGCTTTCGACAAAGTGCCCTGTGATATCCTGACTAGCAAACCAGCTCAAAGTGGGCTAGATGAAACAACAATCCGGTGGATCCACAGTTGGCTACAGGATTGGACTCAAAGAGTGCTTATCAATGGGATCTTCTCAAACTGGGGAGAGGTAACGAGTGGGGTACTGCAGGGCTCAGTCCTGGGCCCAGTGCTCTTCAACATTTTTATTAATGTCTTGGAGGAGGAGGTGCAGGGAATGCTGATCAAATTTGCAGATGACACAAAATTGGGCGGGATAGGTAATACTTTGGAAGACAGAAACAAAATTCAAAGTGACCTGGATAGACTGGAGCGCTGGGCAGAAAACAACAGTATGACATTTCATAGGGAGAAATGCCAAGTTCTGCACCTAGGAAAAAGAAACGAAATGCACAGTTACAAGATGGGCGATACTTGCCTCAAAAATACTACAAGTGAGAAGGATCTTGGAATTGTTGTCCATCACAAGCTGAATATGAGCCAACAATGTGATGTGGCTGCAAAAAAGGCCAATGCTATTTTGGGCTGCATTCATAGAAGCTTCCAAATCCCATGAAGTGCTAGTTCCTCTCTACTCAGCACTGATCAGGCCTCATCTTGAATACTGTGTCCAGTTCTGGGCGCCACACATTAAGAAGGATGCAGACAAACTGGAGAGGGTTCAGAGGAGGGCAGCAAAGATGATCAGGGGACTGGAAACAAAGCCCTATGAGGAGAGACTGAAGGAACTGGGCATATTTAGCCTTGAGAAGAGAAGACTGAGGGGAGATATGATTGCGCTCTTCAAGTCCTTGAAAGGTTGTCACAGACAGGAAGGCCAGGATCTCTTCTCGATCATCCCAGAGTGCAGGACATGGAATAATGGGCTCAAGTTACAGGAAGTCGGATTTCAGCTGAACATTAGGAAAAACATCCTGAGTGTTAGAGCAACACGTCAGTGGAACCAATTACCTAAGGAGGTGGTGGGCTCTCCCACACTGGAGGCATTCAAGAGGAGGCTGGACAGCCATCTGTCAGGGATGCTTTGACTTAGAGTCCTGCATTGAGCAGGGGGTTGGACTCAGTGGTCTTATAGGCCCCTTCCAACCCTACTATTCTATGATTCTATGACATGTGTTAGACCAGATGTTATCTGAGTCAGGCCCATGGCTGACATGACAGCCATGAAATCTTGCACGGCTCCTGACAAGGTAGTCTCAGCATGCGTATTAAAATCCCCCAAGATCACAGGTCTTCAGGTTCTCAATACTACACTCAAGACCACCTCAGTCAGCTCGGGCAGGGAGACTGTTAGGCTGCAGGGTGGGCAGTACACCAACAGAATCCCAATCATGTCTCGGTGTCTAACACTAGGTGCAGACACTCAAAGCTGGCTGACAATTGGATGAGGTATCTGACCAGGGAGATGGAATCCCTATAGACCAAGGCTACCTCCTCTCCACCCTTCCAGTCGAGCTTGGTACTGCACAAAAAACCCTGATGGACACATTTGGGAGAGGATAACCCCTCCCCCATCATCCAACTAGGTTTTGGTGACACAGGCCAGGTTGGCACGCTCTTCAGCTATCAAGCCTGCGATGGTGCAGCCTTTCCCATTAGCTGACCTGGCATTCATCCGCAGCACCTTCAGGCTAGAAGGGATTCCAGGCAAGTCACCAAAATTACTGAGGTTGGAAGGTGAACTGGAAGGCGATAAAGCATACAGATTTCTCAACTGCCTTCCCCTCACTCGGTGTCATCGCCTTCCACTGCCATAACATCCTCTGCCCAGCACTACATCTCTAGCGGCTCCAACTTCCTCCACCGCAGGATTCAAAGCAGAAGTGGCAAGCAGCTCACTCCTGCAGGGGCCCGACCAACCATAGGTGGTTGTTACATGTGAAACGGGTCAAAGTGTGTTTCCAGCCCCACACACTTGATGCAGTGCAAGGAACATTTGTGCAGTCACGCCAGTGTTGCACTTTATACTTGGTGTTAAAATAACCCAGTGCATGGAACAAGATTGGTGGGAGTTACACAGTGAAATACTCCCAAATAAATTTTGCCACAACTAGGATACCCATTAAGGGACGGGGGGGGGGGGGGGGCAGTGCGCACACATCTACCAGCCTTGCACATAAATCCACAAAAGTTACTAGCCAACCTGGTCATGCATGCCAGTGGAAGTAGTTTTGTGGCGCATTTATTTATTGGTTTGTTTTTCTTAAAGCATTTTTCCTCTGCATCTTTCAAAGGTTCTCAGAACAGTTTACCTGAGATCAATAACAAGACAGTCCTTGTCCTCAGGCTTATGGCATGTCTTAATCTTGATGAGTGGGGGGAATCCCCTTTTATCCACTTGACAAAAACTACCGTACCTTCTTGTTTGGAGGCGAGTTTTAGGCCCAGACTATGCATGTGCCGGATGAGGTAGTAGAATGGACTGGACTATTTCAGGTTGCTTCTTGGGATCACATTTTTTAATGCTCCTTATTTTAAACAAAAAAAAACTCCTCTCTACAGGTGGAAAGTAGGAATGAAGGGAGTGTGCTGGGCTAGAATCTTTCCCCCATATGCTATAGTTTTTGTTTTCTTAAACTTGCAGGAGGGTTTTTTAAAATGTGTGGAGTATTCAAACGTGTGACACCCCCCCCCCCCCCCCCGCAATCTGAACCGGGGACAGTCCATTCTGGAACCTCATTCTGCCACACTTGTAGACCAGGCCTTTATCATTAGATGAGTAGGCAAGTGGCTATTTACAGGCTTGCCTTACAGAGAGATATCTATCTCAAGGTTGAGCCCCAACCCTAATACAAAGAAATGTACACATGTGGGGCAAGAACCATGTGCAGCTGGAGATTCATTTGCTTGCTGTCTATAATGCAGCAATTTCAAGTACCAATGAAACAAGGAGCTATTCCATTTTAAAAATGGCTTGACTCTTCAGTGGCAGAGGTATTGCTGCTGCAGAAATGGCAAGCAAGTGTTCAGTTCCACATGTAGTTCTGTCCCCTGTGCATGAAAATGCAACCTTGTATTGTGGCCTAAATCTTTACTGACTCTTCTAATTTGGTACAGTAAACAGTACTGTAATCAACATAGCTTCACAACTCTTGTGCTTTTTTGTCTTTTTAATTAAACTGTTTTCAATATTTGCATTTTGAAGCACAAGATGATCTGTCATCCTTTTGTTGCTTGTGTACCATCATGATTATTTATACAGCACTTGGTGTGGGAGAGAGCTTTGCAGTAAAAAACATAATATTGGCATTAAGAGAGCAGTAATTCCAGCTACAGTTGTTGTTTCAAATCACTGCTCACTGCACTGTGTCTTTACTGCACAGTAATCTTACCATTCTGTGTACCTCAATTAGTGCCATATTTGGGATGCAGGACATTGATGCCAAATGCTGTCTTGTGCTTCATTAAGTCATTATATGAAAACTCTTAAGATCATTTTCAACAACAGGGTATTTTTTATTTTTTATGTGTGGGGAAACGTCTATCCTGCCTTTCCAGTTCCAAGGAAGCGTTCAAAGTGGTTCATGTCAATACTCAGTAAATCAATAAAAATACTGAAGCATGAAAACCAACAACAAAACAGAAGCAGCTACTAAAACACTTAAAAGCATTGTGAGCTAAGAAATTCAAACAGCAAACAGGCTGAAGGCCTGTTGAAACACCCGGGTGTTCAGCTGATGGTGAAGAACCAGTAAAGAGGGAGCCAGCCAAACTTCCAAAGGCAGGGAGTTCCACATTCTTGTTGCTGCAACAGAAAAGGCCCTTCACATGTTCCCATCAATCATACTGCAGCAGAGGGTTAGTTCCTGTTTGGCAAAGGGCCATACCTCAGTGGTAGAGCACATGCCTTGCATTCCAAAGGTCTCAGGTTCAATCCCTGTCATCTCCAGGGAGGAATGATTCCCGTCTGAAACACTGGGGAGCCACTGCCAGTCAGTGCAGACAGTACTAAGCTAGACGGACCAATGAACTGACTTGGCGGAAGGCAGCTTTCCTTTTTCCTCCAGTTTTGAGGACTCTTGGGGAGAATTCCATTTGCTGCTCATCATCTGTCAGTTGGCGGGAGCTCAGTGGGTTTATCAGCGGTGAAAGCATTTCACTTACCATTTTAAATTTCCCACAATGCTTTGGTGTAGGGTCACTCTGGGGGATTGTGGAGCATGTCAGTGCCTTGTAACCTCCCACCAAACAGAGTGGGGAGAACTGGTGGACGGGTGGCTCAATCTAACACCGGTGTCAGCACCTGGGGGACCTTGGCAGCTGCTTGAGGATGCTGGGGGCTGATGCCAGTCCTGCTCAGAAGGTAGCAGGATGCACACAAGGACCTCTCCAGCTGATCTCAGTGGACAGGCAATTCATGTGAGTGGTGATGGTCCTTGTTGTATCTTCTGTAGACTAACTAGAGTCTCCTGCAGATAAACCTTAATCCCCTTTTTTTATGCCTTGACTTCCTCAGCCCACCAATTCTCCCTAGTCCTTCTCCTTCAAAATCCATTCCAATACCCCAGCCTTTCCGACCAGCAGACGAAGACCATCGGAATCAGTTTGGTCAACGAGATCGTTCCTCATCTGCCCCCAATGTGCACATCAATACAATAGAGCCTGTCAACATTGATGTAAGTTCCAGTCCAACCTTTGTCTTTGTAACTGAAATGTCTGCTTTCTTTTCCTTTGCCAGTCAAGGCAGGGGTAGGCAACAAATGGGCAGCAAGAGCCTACTTGGCTTTCCTGATTCCCATTCCTTCAAAGGTGGCGGGGTAGCTGGTGTGAGAGGCTGGAGCGAGACGTATCTCGTCCAGGGAATGGCCTGAAGGCATAGGAGTCTGCTCTGATGCTGAACCTAACAGATGTGGTCCTATAAGCTACCATGGCCTGAGACCATCTTGGAAACTGTATATAACCATTCTGAGCTCGTTGGAGGAAGAGAAGGATATGTGTTACACCGACCGGATGCTGTTTCTGGGCCATGCGTTGCCTATGGGCAAACTCACATATGCAGTGTTGATTTTAATCAGGGGCGGGCAACATCCAGGGGCTCATTTCCATCCTAGAACCCACCAGGGTCTACACCCCTGCACAGCCTGCCAAATTTGCCACTGAAATTCAGCAGTGGTGCAGCAACAAAGAAGTGCCGATTTTTCCCTTTTTTGCCACAGTGCCGCTGAATATTGGTGGCAAACAAGCAACATTTTCCTTAACTTAAGGAAAAATCAGCTCTTTGGGGCTGCTGTACAGCAAATTTGGCTGTATCCATCCCTGCAAATTTATCTATCCCTGATCTTAATAGATCATGCTACCAGAGTATTCAGCACCTGTGTATAAAATCAGAAATTGGTGCTTAAGTGCAAGTTCACATATTCTGTTTTAAGTTATAGCCAGCCCTGTGATAGGCTGGCAGATGGTCACCATGACTAAGTAAGGCTTGCTACCTACTTAGACAGTTCGAAAGCAAGAAATTGCAAGTAGATAAATAGGTACCGCTTCGGCGGGAAAGGTAACAGCGTTCCGTGCACCTCGGTGTTCAGTCATGCTGGCCACATGACCACGGAAGCGTCCTTGGACAGCGCTGGCTCTTCGGCTTAGAAATGGAGATGAGCACCACACCCTAGAGTCGGACACAACTGGTTGGGGACACCTTTACCTTTAGACCCTTCGGAAAGGGGAGAGATACATGAAGAAAGACTAGTCCTCTCCCAGCTTGGCTGCCATGGTTGAGTGAAAGTAATGATAATGTGGTGATTCCGGCTATTTCATTCACTGATTGTATGCTTGGTGACTGCAAGTGTACTTAATGAAACAGGAGAATGTATTTTGATACATTAGACCTGCTGTATGCAAGCCCATAACATGAACATGTTTTTGACTTCAGCATTTTCTACCTCATTATTGCAGTTTCTCTAATGCAAAGTCCAAAGTAGCTAGTGAGAACCATTGTGTGTAGTCCCCAGAAGCTAAAAATTACTGTCTTCGTTTTAAGTGTGAATACAGGGACCAGCAGTAGATTGGCATTATCAGATGTTACTCCTACAGCATCCCCCAAAACAGAGTTAACTAAGTGTGTCATTTCTATTTTGCCTAATAGTTCTGTGTTACTCAGAAGCTTGCTACCTGTCCATTAATGGAAGTTGGTCCATAAGCTAACACCTTGCCTATTTAACACTGCTAATTGATGATCATTGTTTCCCTGCACCTCCAGTCAGTAGTCTTTATTTTTCCTCCTTGCTCTTTAGAACAATGCTTTAAGAGTATCTATTAGAGCAGATCATGATCCTGGCATCATTCTCCAAGCTGCTTCTTGACAATTAGCTTGCCAGACCCAACAAAGCTCAAGCAACCTTATTGTGGGTGCACAGGTATTGGCAGGCAAGTGGCCATTTTTTGGGTTGGTAGTAAAGTATGCTCTATCTGTGCAGCTGCTGTCAGTATGCATTTCTAAGCTAAACAAAATCATATTTGTGCTATATCCCCTGTCCTCATAGTGACAAGCAATGTAAGTAATGTATGAATAAGGTGCATACAGTTTTGTTTTTGGTTTGTAGGACTTGATTAGAGATCAAGGGTTGCGAGGAGAGGGAGGTAAGTGACTTTGTTCTCTTGCATACAAAATGCATTGCTTTGCCTCCTCACCTTTATGCTACCTCCTTTTGCAAAATACAGACACAGAGAGAAATGTGAACAGAGCAATGAAATTTAGCTGCACTTGCTTGTCCATGACATTTAGCATTTGTCTGATAAAAGTTTCAGTGGTTCACATTTCATCGTGGGTGAAGGGGAGGGGAGAATAACATGCAAAGTGGTAGCCAGTGGTTTTTTCATAGATAATCAAATATGATTCTAGGAGGTCAGACCTTTAATTTATCCTCCTTGGCCTTCCTTTTGCCCTAAAAAACCCAAACTTATTATTCTCCTATCTTGATTCACAAGAAGGATCCCTTTTAGGGGCCTGTCAGCCAGCACAGTTTGTGAGCGGACTACTGAAGGTCATTCTTCGCTGTTTTTAAACCATGGCAGTGTCTTAGGAAAATCCCTCTGGTCTTCATAAACATGAGATATAGGGTTCGTATGCATTAATGCTAAGAAAGAAATGGGTACTGCCCTGCCACTCACAGATCCTTGGCGCATCCATAACTTTCTTGATAGTAATAGGGGAGTCAACTCATCAGTCAGATTAATCAGTTAAAACATTTTGATCAGCTTTTAAAAGATGCTCCCCACTGAATAGGGCAGCAAACTTTAATTTTTTAAAAAGTACATTTTTGATGCAAGAACTTACAAACATTGCAGGTGACAAGTGCCATCTCAGAAGAGGCTTTTCCTCCTGCACTCGTGTGAGAGAAGGAGTGGGGAAAGACTCTTCTAAGACTGCGGGCCAGTTCGTACTATCAGCCCACCGTGGCTTGGACTACAGTGTGTGCTGGTGCTTGCAGGCAGCGATTTTGAATATTGAATGCCCAGCCATGGCTTATCATGTCATGCGAACCCGAGTGGTGGGGGTTGTGCGAAGGTTAAACAACCCTAACATAACCCAACAACAGACCATGATTTATGCGAGGGTTGTTTAACCCTCGCACAACCCCCACGGCCCAAGTTCGCATGACATGACAAGCTGCGGCCGGGTGTTGGATATTCAGATCCTGCCCGGCATGCAATGCAGGCCACTGTGTTGATCATGTGAACTGGGTCTGTGCCTTTTGCCATGTATGTGTGCATCTCTTAAAAGTGAAGTATGATTTTGTCTAAAAAGGGTGGTTGGTTTTGTTCTCTCATGCAAATTTGTACAGATATAATTGAATGGTTAATCAGTTAATTGACTAAGATGTCTTTAATCAGGTGATAGTTGTAACATGTGATGTGTAGTAGGATGCTCCCATGCAGTGAAAATGTAAAGCAAATTTGAATTGACTTCTTGTGCCTGGGTCTAGCTCTTAGCAGAGAGAAGCTTCAGTAGCAAAAGCCAGTACTGTAAATACGTATATTTTTTCTACCAAGAGACATAGATGCCTTTGGTGGATGCTACTACTGCTGCAACACGTGTTTAGAGTAGAGCTCCAAATGCTCACTGGCTGGCAGGCTTAATTAAAGCTTTGACATGGCTCTTCATCATTTGAGCTTTGCCATGTAATGCGGGAAAGCATGTGTCCTTAATCAGCTGGCCTTTTTTGCTTTCCATGGCTTCCTTTGTTTTGTGTTTCCTTTTTAACCCATTTGCAACCTGTGACTTCACTTCAGTATTTAAGACAAACCATGTTTCAGTTAGGAGTTTGTTTCCTCTCACTTCACTCGGTTACATCTAACAAAGCTGGCTACTACTTTGCAAATTTGAGATCAAAGGTGTGACCTAAAACCATGAACCCTGCCAATGAATACATTGCCCATTTTGACTATCGTGTATGTTCGGATAGCTGTGGCTTTTGAACAGTTTTGCCCATTCTGTCCAACAGTTAAATGTTGTGTACTGTTATGTACTATTATGTTTAAAACTCTGATCAATCAGCTCTCTGCTGGGCATCTGATAATATGTGGCAATTCCCAATCTTTTGAAAGCATGCTGTTCATTTTCTTTTAAAGTGGAAATGGGGGTTCTCCCCTGCAAAGTCATAAACGATCTATGCCTAGGAGTCAAAGCACCTTAGTTATGTCCCATGACTTTCATTTCTTCTGTGTGTCTGTCTTCCTGTCTCTGCCTGCCCGTCTCTTTCTCTCTAACAGCCCCTATGAACCAGCTGATGCGCTGCCTTCGGAAATACCAATCCCGGACTCCCAGTCCCCTCCTCCATTCTGTCCCCAGTGAGATAGTGTTTGATTTTGAGCCTGGCCCAGTGTTCAGAGGTAGTTGGGCTCTTCTTTCTCGTTTTCACCCAAATCAAACTAAATAAAACCACAGATGCTGTTTGTGCCTCACCCTCACAGCGTGTGTATGTAAGTGTGTGAGTTTATCAAAACACTGTATTTTTTTCCCTTTTTTTTCTTTTTGGCTTGGCCTGGCTGGAATGCTTTGAATGTGCTTTTTCTCCCATTTTCACTCACCCTTATTAAACTCACAAATTACTCTGTATTGGGCATCTGACATAAGGCTACTAGAGCAATACATTGTAGAGATGAGGTTTCCATGCTGCCATAAGAAAAGTGTTGCCTGTTGCAAGGGTCTCCACTTACTGTGTAACTAAGGATAGGACAAGTCCTGCATATACTTAACATCTGTGCAGAACATTAGGTGTTCCAAGGGATTTCCCTGATTATGGCTGCCAACCGATGGGGTGGGGGTGGGGGGATAGTCTGGCCGGCTCCTGTACATTTAACAGTAGGCTGATCTGCCAAAAACAGCAGGTGAAACTTTTCCTGGCATGGAGATAAGCATGATATCCTGTTGCGGGGCCAGCAGATCAACCTGCTGTTAGTCTCAGGAGTGAAAGTCTGTACAAAAGTTGACAGCCCTACCCTGGATTCCTACAGAACTATTCTGTTGTGCATGGTTTTAAGGCTTTGCAGGATTAAGAAGTAGATAGATAATCATAATTTCCTTCACTGTCAGGTTTAATCTAATGCCTGAGATAGATCTCTTTATTTAACACTGTCTTTCAGAATACTGTTGCAAAATACTAACACTTCTGCTGACAACTTAATTAATTCTCTGGTCTATGGTTTATCTCAATGGTACATTGAGGCTGTGACTAATCTGGATACTAATGGAACGTGATGCAGTACACTGCAGACATCAACTGAAGTCATGAACAGTTTCTTTTTTACTAAACATAAGAAATTTTCATTTAGATTTGTGGCTGGTTTACTACAAAAAAAGAATCCTAGGCAAAAACAGGGCTGCAATCCAGCACAGAATTGGACATACTTAGACACATTTTTTTCTCAACTAGATTGTGGCCCAGGTATTGAACTGGAGTATGAAATGCTGATATGGTGATGCACCACAGTACAACTTGTACAAAAATGGATAGCCTTGTGAATTTCAGTGCTTCCATTTTGGCTGCTCTGAAGGCTTTTATTCCCCAGCAAAGGGCATTTCACCTCATCAGTTAAATAATTCTGAAAATAAATCACCTTTAGAACAAAGTAACTTCATCAACTAAACGAGAATAAAAAAATATTTAAATATAGTTTCATTCTTTGTTATAGTGAGGGCAAGTTTTCAGAGTGAAAAGATTCAGGTTTAAACTGTGACAATTTATAAAACATAACTTCTAACAAATTGATAAGAGCAGCCCCCTCCAGTGCCATAGTCATCCTATTTTTGTAGCATTAGCATTGTGTTGATGGCCTGGTATAATCTTCTGTAATTTAGTTCATCATTTCCCCCTGGAAGAGCCAAGATGGCAGCTTAGGGAAACTATGTTTACCCTACTAAATATCGCCTGGGTGATTTGGAAAGGAGGAAGAAATAATTAAAATTTTAAGAGGAAAAGCTAGCCCTCATTAGACAAGTTTTCAGCCTAGTTTGTATAAGCTACATCTTTCCAATGGTGGTTATACACATTCATTTCTTTTTCACATAGAGCTCTTCCTATAATGTTGGAAGCCCCAATAGATGTTGAATGAAAGCAATGTGTTCTCAAAATACTGAAAAGGAAGAAGCTTCTTTGTTGCATGGAGCTTGGGAGGACAGACTTGTATGTGGCACAAAGGAGGGAAGGCAAGGGCATCATTACAGAAATGAAGAGCTGCTCAGTCAGAGCCAGATGGAGGACATCTGTAAGGAACTGTCAGACAGTGGGAGAGATGGAATTAGGTTGGCTAGCATAAGAGACAGAACCTTCTCATTGATGGCTCTGGAGTTACAGAACTCCCTTCCAGCTTAGCCCCTTCAGTACAGGTTTTTAAGAAGACCTTGAAAAGGCTCTCTTCCCTGCAGCCTTTCCTTGAAACTGTGAGTGACTTGTATGATTCACAACAGTTCTTAGTAACTGTGCACCTATCTGATCTTGTACAATTCCTCTTTGTACGTTGCTTTGTGAGTGCATGGCCCTAAAAAGTGACTTAGAAACACTTTGAAGAAATAAATGGACACAAGGCTTGGGTAAAGCAAGAAAAGTAGAGGGGCTAGGGACAAAGCTCTAAGGGTCCCCTATCCTTCCACAGGCTATGGGAGAGATGAAAAGCCTTTAGCCTTCTAAGTTGATAATCCCAAACATGCTTAGTAAGCCTCACTGAACACAGTCAGATTTATTTCCAAGTAAACTTGCACAGGATTGTGCTATAAGTGGGTCTATTTGGGAAAACAAATAAACGGTTGTAAGCTCAAATTGTACTATAGTTGATCACACACACACACACACACACTGTCTAGGCTTCTGTTATTCTAGTACCCAATTAAATGTTTACTCCTATAGTCTTATGTTAGTGTTATGTAAATAGTACTCCTATTTAACTCTGACTTTTCTGGCTGGGTAAGGTAAATGAGGTAATGCAGCAGAAGGCATCTTCTGCTTGGATACTACTACTTTGACAGAAGTCCTTCAAAGGAGCAAAAAGCACCGTGATCTTGTCTCCATGGCAGTGCACAGAATCTCTGAAATACCTAGAGGCCTCAGCCCAAAATACAGCAGTGTGTGTAGTCGGTTTAGTTCCATGTCCTTTTAATATTATCAATACAATTCTTTGCCCAGTTAGTTATAGGATAGGTTTAAAAAAAAAAAAAATCAGCAGCTTTAAGTAGCATTGTAGAGCTAGGTAGATTCCGGGCTGTTTGTGTTCATCTGTTTACATGAATGATACATTCATGATATTTCCCTTCAGCTTCAAGAGCTGTTTGCCATGCAGCATTGAGAAGCTACTGTTTTGGGGAAGGCTCACCGACCTAGCTTTACAGTTCTTTGGGTCCTGGCCTCAGTTTTAATCTTCTTTCCATTTGAGTCCAAGTTGGTTGCATGCCGAGCTGTTGTCAGATTGCTAAAGGGTTAGTGGCAGCAAGCCTGGAAAGCCAGCTAAATTATATAAAATAGTCTGAATTTTCCTTCTTTTTTTTTTAATAGGCAAACTCGAATGCCGTGCATTTGTTTTGATTAGCATTTTTCCTGCTTAAAGAGACAGTGGGTACAATCCATACATATCTTAAGTGTGCTTCAGGTTCATTGATTTCAGTGGGGCTTGAGCCCACTTAACTCCTTTTTATACTGTGCCCAATTTCTTTTTAGCAATTCAGCAACTAATAAATTTTGTAGGGTGCAGTGATTGCTGTTGATCAAGCTTGCTCTTTCCTTTTTCCTCTTGTAAATTTAAATCACAATTCTAATCCCACAGAAATCAGTAGATGTTTCACAGTTGAATTAAGTAAGCTAAGACTGCACCCTGAAATGTGTGTGTTAAATGCACTTGTTTTGTAAGTCTTGACACTTACATTTAAATGCCTTTTATGTTTGGAAATATTGCATCTTAAGCACAATTTCTGCACTTACTATTGTGTGAAGTAAATCCACCTGGGCATATTTAAGGCTTTAAAAACCCAGAAGTATTTTCTGACTTTTAATCTCAAATATAGGCTCAACCACGGGTTTGTCTGCCACACCACCTGCCTCCTTACCTGGGTCCCTCACCAATGTGAAAGCATTACAGAAATCCCCAGGGCCTCAGCGAGAGAGGAAGTCCTCGTCATCTTCAGAAGATCGGACCAGAATGGTGAGGTCAAAATTAGTTTATTGAATTGGTGTCCACTCTTTACCATATTAGAGTGCCAGTGTGGATGTAATGCTGCCTGATCTCCTAATCATGGTTAGAAGATCAGGAACATTGCACAGGCTTCAGTACTTCTTTCTTCTCTCACCATGGTTGCAAACTGTGGGTTGGAACTAATCATGGCTAGCAAAAATGCCAGTACACACACACACACACACACACCTTGTTAAGAAAAGATGGCACTTATGGATATATTACTGTGGTTGCTTTTCATGCAGAAAACTCTTGGTCGACGAGACTCAAGTGATGACTGGGAGATACCAGATGGCCAGATCACAGTTGGACAAAGAATAGGCTCTGGATCATTTGGGACAGTCTTTAAGGGAAAGTGGCATGGTATGTAACTACTGCACCACACTGCTTTTCACCCTAAGTATGAGAAGGGCTATTTAAGAGTTAAAAACTTTTTTTCATTTTTAAATGGAAGTATAGACAAAGTGTGTGATATTGAAAATTTAGAAGATATCTCTGTTGCTAGTGACTTTGAGGCCTTTAGTAATGTAAAAGCTATTGTAAAAGTGTGTGCATATCACAGTGATAGAGCACCTTTCACAGTAAAATGCACCGGTCAGGAACCAAAGACACTGCAAAAAGTTCTGTGTGCCTACTGGGTCTGGTGTAGTGTGGTGGCTAGAGCGTTGGACTAGGAGTCGAGAGACCCGGGTTCTACTCCCCACTCAGCCATGAAGCTCACTGGGTAACTTTGGGCCAGTCACAGACTCTCAGCCCAACCTACCTCACAGGGTTGTTGTTGTGAGTATAAAATGGAGAGGAGGAGGATGATTATGTACGCTGCCTTGGGTTCCTTAAGGAGGAAAAAAGGTGGGATATAAATGTAATAAATAAATAAATAAATAAATACTGGGACTTCGGTCTTGTGTGTAGCAATTTTCTATGCAAGCAAGGGGAAACAGGGCCATCCCACCAGCCCTGCTGAAAGATTAATCAATTCTTTCCTCCCCCTCCCTTTTTTGTGTGTCATGTCTTTTTTAGACTGTAAGCCTGCGGCCAGGAACTGTCTTGTTTTACTGATTCTATGTAAATTGCTCTGGGAGCCTTTTTGGTTGAGAAGTGGGATAAAAATACTTTAAATAAATTAAGCTGCACAGGAAATCACTTTTGAAATGAAGGAGACGTCAAAAAACAGTTTGTGATATGGCACACGAATGCTAGTAAAAAAAAAGAAGTCAGCATCCCACTGGGCATTCCCAGATTCTCTGGACCTTGGCTAGTGCATTTTGCATAATGAGACTTTATGGGGCACATGATGTTACTCTGTATATGAACAGAATGGCATAACCATTTTATGGGTGGAGTACATGTCAGTAGTTGAGCTTTGAGTTTCCATTCCTTCTTAAGCAGCGTGTATACTGCTGATGTTTAAAAATTGCTTTTCAAGGTGATGTTGCAGTGAAAATGTTGAATGTTACAGCCCCCACCCCTCAGCAGTTACAGGCCTTTAAAAATGAAGTAGGAGTGCTCAGGTAAGATTGTGTGAATTATATTTTGATGATAATAACTGGCGCAAATTGACCTAGAGAAGCTAGTGATCTTGAGCTGTTTGTCCAGAACACTGTGCTTCTCCCAGTCATTCTACTGAAAAGCAGTTCATGTTTTCCTGATATAGTTTGCTCTCTGCTGAAGTTCCTGTCTGGGTTTTTTTTTAATCTCACACAATGACAGAGCATTAGATAACTCCATTTTGTCAAGCAGTGTCTTTTGACAGAGTAAAAGCAGAGCCTTTTCTGCACTACCTTTACCTTGCCTGTGCCTTTGCCTTCCCTGATTCTCCCCTGCCCTGCCCTCGCTATTCATTTACCTTGCCCTTCAGCTCCATTGCTTTCTCTGATAACGCAAGTGGTGAGTGCCAACAGCTATGTAGTCAAAATGGAGCCACAGAGAAACAACAGGGGAAGTATCAGGTTTCCAGAAATATATGATTTTTTTTAAAATCCCAAGAAAAAACCCAGCCCAATGAGTAATGAGCATGCTCAGTAGGCACGGAATGTTGAGTGTTAGTTGGAAAAGAAAAAAGGCAAACCATGGGAGCGGGGAGATGGGGTGGCATGTCCTGGAGGCGAGGATATACTGCAGCATTGCATGTTCCGCTTGTCTTCTCTAATACAAATTGTGAGCTGCCTAAGCAGGGATTATACCAGTGTCTGGCACAATGGATAGTGATAAGTTTTACCCCCTCTTTCAGAATACCAGAACTTGGGTCATTCAGTGAAACTGGCAAGAGATTCAGGGCAGGCAGAAGGAACTACTTGCTTCACATAACACATAATTAATTTATTGAATTATCTGCCAAAGGATGGCCATTAATTTAAGATTACTTTAAAAGGGGATTAGACCAATTCAATAAGATGCATCTCTCCATGGCTAATATCCATGATGGCTTTATAGAACCTCCATGTTCAGAGACAGCCTGCTGGTGAATACCGTACCTTGAGAGCAACAGCTGGAGAGGGCTGTTGCCTTCTTGTGGGCTTCCTGGAGGGATCTGGTTGACCATAATGAGAAACAGGATGCTGCATTACATAAACTTTTGGTCTGATCCAGCAAGGCTCATCTTATGTAAATAAGGCATAGTAGAACTCTTCACCTCTAAGACTGCATGTGATCATCAAATTCTTCCAGTGATTTTAAGCATCTGTTTGTTTCTACAGGAAAACACGACATGTGAATATATTACTTTTCATGGGCTATTCAACAAAGCCACAGCTGGCTATAGTTACACAGTGGTGCGAGGGCTCCAGCCTTTACCACCATCTACACATCATTGAGACCAAATTTGAAATGATCAAGCTGATTGATATTGCACGGCAGACAGCGCAAGGAATGGAGTAAGTATAGTATCGCTTGCTGATTAGAATGGAGTGGGGAAACCATGATGGTTGTCCACACATTGAGTTTTCCACCACATATGGGATTAACTCAGCAGCTTCATAGGAAGCCTCAGTCAGTGGAGAAGATGTCTGTTCAACTTTGAACTTTTGAAAAAGGAAATAGCAATTTTGATTTGTAGGCTGTTGACAATTTGTTGTTCAGTTTAAGAAAATTGATAGATAAAAACTTTTTTAAAACATTTGCTTCTAGCAAAACAATCAGCAACTTGGGAAATTATCCATTAAATAGTGTAAGCCTGTTTTCAGTCAAGAAACAAGGACAACAGCATCTTCATTTAACAGGGGTGGCCAAACAGTAACTCAGAAGCCTCAAGCACCTCTTTAACAGTTCAGTTTTAGCTCTTGAGGCAGCAAAGGTGTCTACACTTTTTCCAGCTCCTGTCATTTACCCCGAGATCCCAAAGGACCAGGCAGTTCCTGCCCTCTGCAGCCCTGGGTTGCAGGAGCCTTCAGGCAAAGTGGAAAAATTCCGTATCTTCAGTGTTTTTAATTTTCATCCTTAATGGAGAAGTCCATGCAAACCTCTTGGAACCTTCCACTAAAATGTGCTAGGTGTGATCAATAACTCCTCTAAGAACCTTTCTTAATAGGCTTGCTTCTTTCCCAGAGCAAGCATTTGTTTTCCTTACTAGGGTTTTTTCAAACTTTGCACATTATTTTGTTCAAAGATCCACATCACTTTTACTTTTTATTGAAGACAACTAGAATAAAACCTATTCTTATCTTCTTTCTCCAGCCAATAGTAGATCATGATGTTTTACAAGGACTGGCACCAAGCCATCCAACATCTTGTAATAAAAACATGACTAGCTTAAATGACTGATCAGTAGCTGTATTTGGGTGACTATAATAGCAACGGCACTCTTTACAAAATCAAAAGCATTTTTATATAGCCTTATTTATGCTTTGTAAACCTCTTGTAACAATGCTAGGAGAGTTTAGACCCAAACCATTTTTTTTCTGAAAGTAAAAGTAGTGATAGGTTTTAGTGTTTTAGTTCCCATTCCTGATAAATATAACACAGACAAATGGGGACAGAAAGACATAGAGGGAAATTCACAATTCTTCTAGTGCCACCTCCTGACACAAGTCATAGAGATGCATCCCCATCAGACATCCTCCAGCCTGCATATGGCCTGCATAATCTGTACTGTTCCCTGAGTCAAGCCCTGCTACAGATTTTTATAATTATAACATCAACGTGATTAGCAGTCCACAGTCATGACAATAGTATTTGTGTGGTTGTCTGCAGTGTTCTGACTTAAAGAATTCTCATGTTCTCTCTTCTGAAACATTTGAAGTGGTTGTGCAAGAAATTGTGGTTCAGCTGCAGTGCATCATGCTGAAAACAGGATAGGATATGCAGATTTATCCTCTAGAGTAGGGGTGGGCAACTTTGGGGGGCCTGGGGTCCATTTTCCCCCTCCCCCCCTTGTGGGGTGTCAGAAAAAATCCCTGCCAGTTTGCCAGCAATGATATCTTAGTTTACCAGCAAACTGGCAATTGCTTGCCGCCTCCACAGATGTCAGTTGCGAGGAGTGGCAAGGAACCGCACCAGGGAGGTGGTAAGGCCAGCATGCAGCCTGTGGGCCACATGTTGCCCACCTCTTCTCTAAAGCCTGAAACAGTTTGGGCCCAAGTTACTCGAAGGACTGCCTTCACCTGTACCAGCCTGCCCATACTCAAGGTCATCAGCCATCACCAAAGGCAGTTCGGTTGGTGAGTGAGGGCCTTTTCAGTAATGGCCCCACACGACTAGAATGTGCTTCCAGGGGATTCGTCAGGCCCTATCTTTGCAGACCTTGAGGAAAACTCTGAAGACTCACCTCTTTTCAGTTTTTAACATTTCTGGGCAGCTGGTTTTATTTTATAAGCACTGCTTTTATTTAATTTTATTGTTTTGTATTTATTTTTTCTCTTGTATTGTTTGTGTAACTTATGCACCACCTTGGGAGGGTTCTTCCCTTAAAGACAGTTTAAAAATAATTTTAAATAAATTAAAATATGCTGGATACATAAATGCCATTTAAGCTAATAAATATGAAGCTTCATTAAAGCTGGTGTGACTGCAGTTCAGGCTAGTAACCCCATCCTAAGCATGTCTACTCAACTGTCAATTACATAGTTTTCTAGGTAATTTACTTCCTAGCTATGTTGTTTGGTTGTATGTGTTTTTACCCTTCTTTTCAGCTAAGATTGACACCCAAAAGCAGCTTACACATAAAATCCTCCATTTCACAATTAAAAGGTACAGTATGTTAGAGAAATGTGGAGGTGTTTGTGGCAGTCTGTTTGGGCCCTGGCAGTTGGTGACAGTTCTTATTCCAGGCTCTTCATTCCAGAGGGAAGTGGGCAGAAGGAGCTGCAGATATGTGCATCGTACATGTGCATAGGATTTCAGCTCAAGTGTCTAAAAATGCTGGGGCACGAAAATGCTGACATTTTGACGCAGCAAGCTCGAAATGGCCTGGACCCTATACAACTTAAGAGGGTTGTACAATGCCTCCCACCATGTCTTTAACATCTTTAAGACCATTCAGTTTCACATGACCTCTTGATCATATCATAAGCAATATGTACAGTCAACTCACTTGTCTTATGTTTTGTTGCTTTCCAGTTATTTGCATGCCAAGTCTATCATCCACAGAGACCTCAAGAGTAATAGTATCCTTTTTCTAAAAAGCCTGACCTTTATCGCTCTTCCTCGTTGCTCAAAGTAAGTATCTCCTTTGAAAACATGAGATGGAGAAGTACGGTTAGCTGGAATCAGTTGATGATCTCAGTGCAAGAAGATTAACAGTCATTTATTTGCCCCGGTTCAACTTTAGTTGTAAAGAAAACTAAAGGCCTTTAGTTGCATCAGAACATAACTGGGGATATGAATCCAAAGTCATACCTCAATGAAACATGAATAAACAGCTTCTGCATTCTGATGCTGGTTTTGGTTTATGCTTTTGATTCCTAATCCAGCAAGTGATATGCACATGGATCTCCTTTGGTGAATTGTCCTTTGGAGTGCAGTGGCAACAATTAAGCAAAAATAGATCAGGACTTGATTGCAGAACTGTCATGCACATGTACTTCATTGTATGTCACCTTGGAAGTATGTCAGCTCCCTCTCATAAACATCTGAAACATCTCCTAGCTTTTTCTAATTTTGAAGACTTCGTACAAACATCCCAGTTGTAGCCACTCTACCTCAGTTTATTCATTGTGCTTACTATCAGAAGATAGGAACACTGTTCAGATGTCAGCTTGAGGTCAGATTGGGTTATAATATGGACTGATGATGTGGGCTTTTACAGCTGTTGAGTGGCCACAATACATACTCTTATGGGAAATTGGGAGTTCCACTTTTTCTGTTCCTTGTTCTTTACATCTCCTGTTCAGATATATTTCTTCATGAAGACCTCACAGTAAAAATAGGTGACTTTGGTCTAGCAACAGTGAAATCACGATGGAGCGGGTCCCATCAGTTTGAACAGTTGTCTGGATCAATTCTCTGGATGGTAAGTAGAGGGGGTATTCACCAAACTGTTTTTACTGTACCTGGGCAGCATCATCTCCTATGCAGACACATCTCCATCACCTCTCTAGGATGGAGATACAGTTTTGGTTTAGCTGAGCCCTAACTCTTATCATTCAACTTAACAGAATAGTGTCTCTCTTGCTTTTCTGTGGTACTCCTTTCTCCTCTTCCTGGAGATCTCCATGCTATCCCAGTGTAGAGTCCTTGTGTCTCGTCCCATATGAGCTCTCTTACAATCGACTTGGTGTTTATCCTAAATATTGGCCTGGTAGAACTCCCTCAACTAGTGTAATAACTCAAAAGCGATATCTCAACTTAAAACAGTTTGTCAATCTCAATAAGTGGGGAAATGATTATGTACTATGTATTGATGAGTATTCGAAATGTGGGCTAAATAGGTGATCGGCTGTTATAGACTGGGATCTTTTATGTTGCCTTTTCAGAAACAGGCTTCAGGTTTGGTGATGTAAGGTATAAGAAAATATCCTGTCATTGCAACAGAATAAAAGCAATTGTCTTCTCTTCTACATCGCAGGCATCAGAGGTAATTAGGATGCAGGATAAAAACCCATATAGCTTTCAGTCAGACGTGTATGCATTTGGGATTGTTCTTTATGAGCTGATGACTGGGCAGCTACCGTATTCTAACATCAACAACAGGGACCAGGTAAGGCAAGCATGGCACTGGGGAGGCTTGGATTTTCTAATGACGTTTAGTTTGTGCTATTGTGTTTTCAACCTGTGGCATAAATGAGTGATATAAATCTGTAATATGTTCTTATATATATGGTATAATTTTCATATTCTGCTTTGTGTCGAAACCTTTAAAAAAGTTACTACCTTTTGGGTTGTATATCAGGGGACTAAAAAGTTTGTTCTCACTTATAGAATAATGTAAGAGACCGTAATACTCGCTCCACTGGATGATCCTTCTTTTAAACATGCATTTGTGCTGTCTTGCTTTCCACCCCTCACTTGTGACTTAGTGTTACTTAGTTGATAGTGTTGACTGTAGCCCAGAGGGACCCAAATTTGAATCCCTCTGACCTTGGGCTTAGTCTTACATTCTCAGCCTTGCCTATCTGGCAAGGCTGTGAGGATAAAATGGGGTAACCCTCATGTATGTTGATCTGAACTCCTTGGAGGAAGGGTGGGAGACAGATGCAGTCAATAAATACCACTTTGAGATGATGTTAGCTTAGGGAAATGGTCTAGGAAAAGAAACCAGAAGATGGAATGCCCACCACTTAATTAACTTTTCTCTGATCCTTGCCTCATGCTTGAGTGTTTCAGTACTTGAGATAGTTGTGTCATCTTTGAAATCTGGGCATTCACAGTTAGAGATCCCTTTTCTCTGAACAACTGGCAAATGAGCAACATAGTGGTTGGGATTCAGTGAGCAGCACAACTAGGGTGCACTGCATGCAGAGGAGGCTTTTATTGTGCAATTGCCCTGCCTCATTCATGGAAAGTTGAGATGGGGGTTGAGATGACAACTTCTTCAATTTGTATCCCTCCTGTGTTCCCACTGCTTCTTCCATTTGTTTTATTTACAAGAAAAAGGAAGAAAAGATGAAATACCTGCACAATGTCTTCTCATTGGTACTGCTAGGAACCCACCATCTGGAAGCATCCCTACTTCAGTGCCCCCCGAGGGGTAGGGTGGAGTGGGGGGCAGTTTTCTCGAACAGCAGCCTCAACCCTGTGCCAGATGGTAAACAGCTTTTGAAACTGGGAAGACTTACAAAAGTAGTTTGATGTGGGCACATAGTCAACTTTTTAAGAAAGATGCAGAAATCTCACTGGGTGTGCTGAGCCCTATGGGCATACCTAAAGTGGCTCTTTGGATCCCGGCCATTGCTACAGAATAATGTGCTCCTTTTGTGTGACAGCATCCAAGAGACTGGCAGACTACTTGGTTAAAATGCCTGTTAAAGTTCAGTAGCACTAACTTAGATATGTACTTAATAGTGTAATATTTGTTGCTTGATATACTTGCCAGGGGGCAGAGCAGGGGTAAATTTGGTGGCCTTCTTTGCTTCTCTAGAGTTATCGAGGCTTTTGGTCAGTCTTCCCCAACCTGGTGCCCTCTGGCTGCTTTAGACTACAACTCCCATCTTCCCTGAACAATGGCCATGCAGGCTGGGGCTGTTGGAAATTGGAGTCTATAATATCTGGAGGATGCCAGATTGGGGAAGGCTGCTTTAGGTCAACTTATAGCTTGCATAATTTATTCAATTGCTGATGCCACATTGGAAATATCAATATAATGGATGACAAACTACAATTGGTAGGTGCGTTGCACACATCTTACTGTGAAATTTTTACCTTCCAGTGCAGAAAAAAACCTCAGTCAGCTTTGAAATATGAGCGTAATTGAAATTCTGTGCAGATGATGTATTTCCTGCAACTTCCAGCTTTTCTTTTAGCCGAATACTTCCCCTCCCCGAATTTAATATGCAATACGTAGAAATTTTGTTGAATTTTCTGTTTTCTACTCTTCCTTCCCTCCCCACTCCAAACAAAGATCATTTTTATGGTGGGGCGAGGGTACCTCTCTCCAGATCTCAGCAAAGTGCGGAGTAATTGTCCCAAAGCCATGAAGAGGCTAATGGCAGAATGCTTGAAGAAAAAGAGGGATGAACGACCCCTCTTCCCACAGGTAAGAAACATTCCCAAAACCTTGTAAGAAGATGGGGGGTACAAAACACCATGAGCAATTACAACTTCATGGCTGTTCTGAATTTACTTTTAAATCATCATTCCAGTGCTTGAATTGCAGTTTCCCTTTGTAGTGTTCCAATAGTGCTTTAAGCAATAAGCCATTCCTAAAGCCTTTAATTTTGATGCTGCCTCACAAACAGGGAGAGCTAAAGCAAGCTGCCACGTTGTCTCTTTCACCAGAATTGTTGAGGGGTACCTTTAATTCGTAAATGGCAGCTTCTTCTTCATTTACTAGGTTTCTCAAAGAACATTGCAGACAGCATGGTGTCAGAATCGCATCTTGCTGAGAATTAATTTGTTCCAGTTTGTGATGGTTTCGTTGTTTCCACTCTGCAACATTAGGCTTTCTCTTGTTTTCTCTTTGTTTTCAGATCCTTGCCTCTATTGAGCTTCTGGCCCGGTCGTTGCCAAAAATTCACCGCAGTGCATCTGAGCCCTCCTTGAACCGGGCTGGTTTCCAGACAGAGGATTTTAGTCTGTATGCTTGCGCTTCTCCAAAAACACCAATCCAGGCAGGGGGATACGGTGGGTTTTCTGTAAACTGAAAAGGAGCTGAAAGCATGTGCTCATGTGTTTGGTGTGTGCCCATGTGTTCACATGTGTCTTAAATTCCAGCAAGCTATTGTTTTTATTGCTTGACTGAATAAGGACTTATCTAACACTGAGCCTCCTATATTCCCAGAATGGCATCTGTTGCTGGCAATGGATAGCCTGGGAATTGCCACCACAAAAAGGTTCATGAAAGGCTGCTCAGTAGAAAAGGGAAAAGTTGTTAGAAGCTAACGTACCCATTTATGTTTGGGTCATAGGTCAAGTTTCTTTTTTGTGCCATCTTCGCTGTATAAGTTAGTTTATAGGTGGCTGATCGAGTTTTACATTTGCATCTTAAACTGCTTTTGTTCCTTTGGTCTTTGTTATGCAGTAGCAATAACTTTAGATTCTCAAGTCAGCAACATTGCTGATGATGCCTAAAGGTAAAGGAAAAGATTAAAGGCCAGCTGCATCCACACTTATTTTAATGAGCAAAGCTCAGCAAGCTTCACAAAACAGTGGTCTGGTTTGCACAATCACCACAGCCCACTGTGGCTTATTTAAACCACAGTGGGCTGCAGTGTGTGCCAGTGGCCATTGTGAATATTCAAGCTGCAGCGGGCAGTCAGTGCAGCTGATTGTGATGTCTGAACCTGGCACAGAGTGGGTTGTTACCACAGTTAACGAACCACCCCCAGCCCAGAAACAGCCCATGGGTTGTGGGTGGTTTGTCAACCACAGCAACAACCAACCTTCACCAGGTTCACACATATGATAAGCTGCGGCCCCCACCTGCAGCAGCTTGAATATTCAAAATGGCCTCCAGCATGCAACGCAACCCATCAGGCATGCCCCGAAACCCAAATAAAGCACAGTGGGCTGCAGCAGTCATGCGAGCCAGACCAAAGACTTTGGCAGGGAGTAGCTTTTTTTTTGAACTTCCTGCTCACTGGAAATCGTTTACTTGGAACTAGAAGAAGGCTTTTATTTTGTGTTTTTGTTCTTTGAGGGTGGGGGTTGGGTCATTTCTTGTTAATGCCTCTATTCTGGTCCATCTGCTTAACATCTCCTTCATCTGTTTGAATTATCCTTGCTGGATACTTTGCACTAGACCAGCTTAGGCATGTCAGTGAGCATCACTAGACCAAATAGGCTAGAAAGGACCTTAAAAAAACACAGGTGAATCTTGCTTTTGTCTGTGTGGCCATGCATTAAAATGGCTGCCATGCATTAAAACAATGATGCCCATAATGGGGGGAAATAGTCTTGTAAAAGCAGAGTGGTAAACTTTAAAAGTTGTTTAAAGGTGGAAAATGAAAGTTTCACCACCTATTCTTTTTCAAAAGTCAGTGGCATGTTGTTGTTGCTCAATGTTATGTGGGTTAATGTTTCTTCTCTGAAGTCTCCTTTCTGTGGAGAAAATGTTTTATGCTTTTGCATGGAATTTATCCAGTTAGGTGCAAAGATCTCTAGTAAAGAAATCTGGTCGTCAGGGCCCCTGATAGAATCGACTCTTTCCACCCCCCACCCCCATTTCTTGTTGTTTAATGGAGTACCTACCTTGAGCAGGTAAATTATAGTGTTGCCTTCATTGCTTCATATAACATTGACCTCTCGTGACAGGAATTTAAATAGTAACCTTCGTCAGTATCTGCAGTGTCAAACATTTTTGCCTCTGTCATTATGATTTTGCTTATTTTGTGATTCCTGATCAATTATAAGCTATTCACTATGGCCAGTGTGTCATATCTACCCTAACTGTTTCTTATTGTATGAAGAAGTTTGCAAAACTGTAGTAGCTATATTTTGTTGTCAAATACATGCAAGTAGCAAAGTTCTGCTAGAAGCTGGTGCAAAACTGACAGATTGGAGTGTTTGATCTTGTGACCACACATCCTTTGAAAGTAGTGATCGGCAGATAAACCAGCTGGTTCTTGAACAGTAAATCAGGCCTCATTGAGGAGGCAGTGAGCCCTTGGTAGGATGGCAGTGGAAGTCAGGCCCAGTATTAGCAGCTGCCAGGGGTCCATATCCTACCCTGGCCCCTCCCTTTATTTTTTGTTTCCAGGGCTCAGCACCAGGTGGCCACCATTTAAATTTCCCACAGTGCACCTTGCGTAGCTTTGATCTGGGACTTTGTGGGAGATTTAGACAGCAGGCACTTGATGCCGATTGAAGTAGCACCACCACTGGATAGGCTTGCTGGGGGTTGGGGCGGGGGCACTGGCATAGGAGGGGGCCACCAGAGGGCCCTGTGCCAAGAACCTCTTAGGTCTGGAGCCAGCTGAAGGCAGTCCAGTGCAGCCATCCTTTGGCCTGGGTGGAAGTTGTAAACTCCTTTCTGAGCATGTGCTGCCTTTTGTATAAGCTTGGTTTGGTGAAAAAGCTGAACCATTGCTTGAGGCTGGGAAAAAACCCTGTGTGCTGAGGAGGCCCACACCTCGACCTGCCTGAGGCAGCTGGGGTTGCATCAGTGCCCCACGTCCTTATTAGGACAGACTAGTTTATAAAAGCTGGATGATAGGAGTTAAGGCGGAGCTCAGGAGTTAAGGCGGAGACCCTACAACTGCGCACTCTAAAGGGGTCCGCTTCTACCTCTGGGTGTTTTGGGCAATGAAGGTGTGTGTGGCGGTGAAAGGCAGCTGTGCTGAGCAGTCATTAAGGGGAGGGAGCCTGGCACTCTTACTGGAGGATTTTGTGAGTTGGCAGCCGAGGCACAGGGGGCGCTGTCTCAGCACTGCATGCTCATGGCTTATCCATAGCTAGCAGTTTTGAGTGGGCCGCTGATGTCAATCTGAGACAGTTTCTTCCTCCTTATTAATAGCAGGCTGCTATGCAAAGAACCTCAGTGGTCACATTATTAGGTTTTGTCACTTTTGCAGTGTGGCTCTGTGGAGGTACTGTGTTCTCAGAGGTCCTTCCAAGTAATGGCTTTTTGTGTCGCTCAGGAAATTTCAGAATACAGTGGTTCTGGTTTGTTGGGGGGTTTTACTAACATCCCCTTCAACTTTCCAATGTTCCAGCTTTGAACCGAAGACCAGGACAGCTCTGAACACTAACAAGACTTAAGATGGGCTGCTGATTGCTGCCTCCTTATGCATTGCAAAGCTGGGGGGGGGGGGGGGGCTGAATGCAGTGCTCTTCTTGCATACAATGCTTTTCATATATGACCTGTCTTAAACATGGCCAGATGAAATATTTAGTGGAATTTCCTGCCTACATTTCTCCATGTTGATATATTTCTGTCTTCACAATCCCTTCATGCAATTAACACTTTGAACAATTAGCAGAAACAGTAAGACTAGACAACCAGATGGGTGAGCAGTTTCTTAGATACAGATTAATCTTTAACCAACAGTCTGTGTAAAGGGACTGAAGGTAACCAAAGAACATGTTTTGAAAGGGGTGGGAGAACATGAATGTTTTAACATTTGCCCCAAAGCTTTAATTTGTGATACTGTTAGTTTACGTAAGGATTTGCTAAGATAAAGGAGAACAGAGATCTGTGTTGCTGGAGAAAGTAGAGGCCAGGGTAAAACATTCTTGTTACCTCACACAAGCTCCGTTTATCAGTATGTTTAATAAGATATTAACATAGTAAACCATTTACAGTTATGCCACCGGGAAGTGTATCTTCTAGGCTTTCATGGATGTAGCCTCTTTAGATCATAGAACCATAGAATCATAGGGTTGAAAGGGGCCTACAAGACCATCGAGTCCAAACCCTGCTCAATGCAGGAAGCCTGATTCCCAGGAGGTCTCCCATCCAGGTACTAACCAGGGCTAACTTTGCTTAGCTTCCAAGATCAGACAAGATCAGGCACATGATGATCAGGCACATGATAAACTCTACTAACTTCATCGCGGACAGTAAATGGGAAGGCTTCACCCATTCCCTGCCTCCTAAATCAACAACTGAAATGTTGATGGTTTGCAGAGTACACAAACATAACAAGAAGCCCCTACTGCTCGCCTCTTCGTAAATATCTGACCCTGAGCTCTTCAGGCAGCAGCTACTATTGTGTTAAATCTTTGTAAGCTAAATACATGTGAGTAGAAATCTTAGAAATGTAAATGATAATAAAACTTTGTATTTGCAAGCTCCTCATAGGAAATTTTTTCTTCCTGAGGAGTCTTAATATTCTGCAAGATGGGCCAAGTTTCCTTTTTTAAAAACTCTTAGTTTAGCAAGAGATTTTGTGTTAGTAACTTTGCGTTCTGTCTCCACCAAAAAGATTTTTCTGTACATTTATAATCATTAACAAATACATTTTCCCCTAACATCTTCTGCATCCCATATATAGCATCCAGTTTATACTGGATAACGTTTCTGTCTTTCTGATGAATAAAACCCAGCTTTTTAAACTCGGCTCTTGTCCTCCCTCTACAGGCGAATTTGCAGCGTTCAAGTAGCCACAGCAACATTGGCAGCAAATCCACTCTCTTATTTTTAAAGTCTTGTGTTCCTACAGTTTCTTTTTATAACATCCAGACTCTGTTCTGTCCCTCCAAACAAAGCAATTTAGAGAAAAGAGATATGTACACTTAAAAGAGCAGAGCAGAATGGAGCTCCCAATCCAACTTTTGGTGGGAGGAAAAAGTCTCTTGTTAGGAACCAGAATCTCTCTGCTGCCTGTGTGCTCACCTCCACCCTTAACGCCATGTGCATTCGGAGACCCCCAGTGGCTGCCTGTTCCGTTGGCATCATTCCCAGGAGAGAGGAGGGCCCACGCTTTGACTTTCTGGTGCTCTGGCATGATGAAATTGGAACTCCCGCTGCATCATAGGCTTGGGATGGTCTGCTGGTCGGCTTTCTCCCTCTAACAACGAATCATCAGAGGCTGAACATCTGATGAGACAGAGCTAATCAAAACAATCATCCTCTGGTCTGATTTTATTTTGTGTGTATGTGCGTATGTGTGTATTTTTCCTGGTGTGCTTACTGATCAATGGGATAAATGCAGTATCTCCTTTTCAACTGAATGTGAGCATCAGCTCTTTCAATGTTAAGAAAAACCTTGACCAAATTTGAGGATAGTTAGAAGAGGGAATTTGAGAAAAAGGGTTTGAAGGAAAAGGGGATGCTGCACCTTCTCTTTCCAGAATTACTTTTTATTTCCTCTTCAGAGCCACCCTTTCCCCCATCTTTCCTTTTTTGTACACTTTTCCAAAAGGGTTGGGAGGCTCTCTTCGTCGGTCCAGCAAAAGACAAACATTTTTATGAAATTGTAGCAAAATTCTCAGTGTGTGGCTTCTTTTCATTTTATGTTGATATCATTTGATTCTGTGTGTTTTGTGTGTGAACTTTTTGGGGATGCCCAGAAAGTCTAATGCAGACTATGAATAACAAGTGTACCTGTTTTAAAAGGTGCAAGATAATGTCAGGTACCTAATGTTTCATAAACAGAAGCTCTCAGGTTGAATTGAATATGTTTTAAAAAGAAAACCCAGCCACAACCCCGCTAAGAATTAGACATTCCAAAAATGTGCTTTGGTACTTTTTAAAAAAGAACTTTTAATCATGTTAACTCAGCGTGTGTGTGTGTGCGCGTGTGTGTGTGCGCGCGCGCGCGTGCACAGTAACTTGTCTTAAGTGGCAATTTACTGGCTTTTGTTTTTTGTTAAGAAATGGTACTTGCTGGATCAACACTGGTTTCTTCTCACCATTTTCCTGTCCTCAACTTTTTCCATGTAACTCCTTTTCTTGCCCTATACTTTGTATTCGTGGCTTAAAGATGGTGGTGATTGCATTTTGCTTTCTCTTTTTGCCTTGCCCATAATCCTAATTTACAAAATGGTTGCCAGTTCTTATTTTTACGCAGTCAAAGTAAAGCAGAACAAAAATAGGTTAGCTCTAGTGGAATCATAATGTTATCAGCAGAACTCTCCACTGTGGTGACTAATATAACATGGATTTGTTTTCTTTTTGGAAAGAGGCAGGTTAGATGTTACTGGAAGGAAACTCGGTGTCCACAGAAGCCTTGAGGTTTAGTGCATTTCTACCCTGCTCTGTTACCTTTGAGGCTAGAAAAACCCACCCCTTCACTAGCAGCTTCTAGAGGATAAGAACAGGTCACCTAGTAAGAGAGACAGCCAGAATTCAAAGTTTACATAGTGTTGTTGATAAATACAGCAGTTCTGTTGCTAGGAGAGCTAAGGGAAAAGAGATGTCTTTCTAGCAAAAAAAAGGGTTTTTTTTAATGGAAAGGAAGCATAACTTGCCATGGACCATGTTTTCTAAAATCATATATGCTTCATTGTATATTTTACAAGAATTGTTAAATGTAGTTGAAATATTTGTCATAGAACCAGGGTACTTACAGAAATTGGAGCAAGATATGTAATTGAAATACTGCATATTCAAGCATTAGCAGGGTACCACTAGTGGTGAAGTTGTTGGACACAATTAATGGGAGGAGTATTCTCTACATAAATGCCACTGAAATGAATAGATGTGCAAAGTTTTGGGTGCATTCTTGGATAGTTCTTCACTTTGGTGATGGACTGCTTTGGAGAAAATCCAGTGGATTTGCACACAGTAATGAGAGCAAAGCAATTTGTGTTGGCACACAAAGAGTGTGCTAGATGCATTATAAATCTAAACCAGAAAAGCACAACTTTCTCTTGCTATTCTTGATGGTAGTCCACAGATTTGGCCAAAGCGGTGTTCCTTAAACTTTCTGAACATGGGCCCTCTTTCCAAAGTTACACTGTCTTCTTAACACCATCACCACCACCCTGAAACCCAGCAACAGTAATCTGTTCCAGAGGTGAGCATATGGAAATCTTCACATTTGCTCAGATGCATTCAGTGTGCTGTGATGCATAGAGGCTTATGGATTGGGCTACTACGCCCAACGCTGGCATTAAATGAAGATGGGAGCAGGGGGTCTCAGATACTTTTTTAAAACCATGCAAGGGAATTATAAAAACAAAGCATTTTTTCTCAAGTCACTATGGGATGATAAAGTAATGAGGGTGCAATCACCCTCATTAAGCCCAAGGATCCTCATTAAACCCCAGAGGATCAGTGTGGATCCTCTGCCAGGGAGTATTCAGTCCACCTGCATCCTGACTGGGGTGGAGATGGAAGGAAGGTGCCACCTGCTTCAGGATTCATCCCTTCCTTTCTCTAGGTGCCATGCCACCCCACAGTTTACGAACCATTGGGTTGGGTTAGAGGGGCTGTTATCTGTTATTGACATAATTAAAAACAGCAGAGATACAGATTATGTCTGTTGATAGAGCTAATATGCAATTTGTAAAAATTCTAATTTTGATACAATACTAGTTCCAAGAAACTAAGCTCTGGATTTTCTGGTCCTCCTCACCTTTGATTCTATGTAGTTGGTTTCAGAGATTCTACCCAATAGTCTGCAAATCCAGCACTGGAGACTGGGCTTTTTGAAAACAGATTCTAATGGGCAGGAAGGTTTTTAGGAACTGACATAAGCCCTGTGCAGACATTCACTGTACCCAGGGAAATAATGATTCTGCTGACTGGCCCTGCCTGTTCTGCACACCCAGCATCCACACATTGGAGGAGCCCCACACATATGTCCCAGTGCACATAGGCTCCAATTATTTGATGCATAGACGGCAAAATTGCTGTGCCTACATACATAGAACCCCTGACCAGACATTGTGATCCGTGTGTGGCCATCAAGTGGTGGGGCCAGCTGGCACAATCACACTCGGCATACGTACACGTACAGTGAATGTCTGCCTAGGGCTTGAATCCACATACTTTTGGCTGTAGAATTTTTCTTCATTAGACAAGCATAATTTGGGTTTGAACGGTTTGAGTGCTGGCAAGCTTCATCATGGAAGAATGGCCCATTTAGAGGTATTGGGATGTGGGATGGATGTAGGTTGCCATCTAAACGAGCAGTAGCTGCTGGGTCGTTGTGCATAACTCTCTGTTGCCACCAGTGTACAAGCAGCCTAGATCAGGGTTGGAAAACTCCCAGGCATCTGCTCAGTTGGGCTTCTTGATGCTGCTGCTTGGGAGTGGAAATACTCCAGCCCTGGCCGAGGCAACGTCCTCCGCCACTGGCACCCTCTCACGATCTTGCAGCCTGCCATTGCCCATCCTGCCTAGCCTGATAACTTGTTGAGCATGTGACCTCTTTTACTGCAGCAGCAACCAGCCACTCCTTTGGTGTCTCTGAGCTGTCCCTCCCCTTTGCCCTTCTGAATGACCTCTTAGCTCTTGAGTACTGATTGCTGAGGGTCGCTCCGCTGCACCTCACAGATGGTCCACCCCTTCCTGCTGCTATTTGGAACCTTTGTTACCTCAGCATGTCTTGCGGTATCAGATCCCCAATTCTTCCTTCACCATTGCTGTTCCTGAACGTCAGCAGGAAGTGCCCTAAAACATGGTGAGGAAGAAAAAAGCCCCTTTGCTATTCTCCAAACAGGCCACCCTTCTCGGGTGTACCCATGCTACGGCCAGCACTGCTTCTATCGGGGGGGGGGGGAGGGGGGTTGAATGTACTCAGAGCAAATTCCACTGTTCCCTATTCTTATCTGTCTAGGTCATTTGAAATACTAAATGAAAATCCATGTTTTCTTTATAGTATAGTTCTGTTAAGACTAACAAGAATGAGGAATTTGTATCCTGGTTCAATTGTATTAGGCAGGCTTCATTATTCATTAATCTGCAAGTATGTTTTGTTTTAATCTGTAGGTAAAGCACTAGGAAAAGCTTCTTGTTCACACAAAGCACTTTATCATGAGCAACATATGTTTTGGTTTCCTTTCTTCCACCTAAGCATAGTGCAGGTAATTTGGCTGCTGTTTCAATTGGACATTTCTGTTAATCTTCATTACTTTCCACTTTTCCCCCTCTTTCCTGCTGTCATCGCCTGAGTCCCAAAGATCTTTTCCTGGTTGGACAAAATGAGGTTGGATGTGGGGAGGTTTCTTCATTACAAAAAAACCTCCTTCACAAATAGAGCAACTTTAGTAAAGCTTGTAAATTAAATACTTATACAAAGCTGTGTCTGATGGGAAAGATTTACTCAAGTCAGAGAATTTTGGTTGTCTCCTTACACAATATGGTTTTTTTTTCAGATGAACAATTGCAATCCCCTCTGAATATTGCATCCAGTAAGACAGTTACTCCTTTGGTTAAGTACTGGGTGTGGAGATACTCACCATAATCTGCCCTTATTCGTAAAACATTTTGCAGATCATTTTAATCTTGTGCTCTTTCCTGCTTGAAATTGACCTTAAGGCTGCTGTTTGTATAATGTCTTATGTGGGAAGTAAGAAAATAATGAGACTTAGTCTGAGTAGACATGTATAGGATTGCACCATAGGGCAATTAAATTTTAAATTTAGGAAATCCACCTTGGGCTCTCATGTGAAGACAGGGGAAAAACAAATTTTGAAAATAAATGTGGCTTCCATTTTGTAAAAAAAAAGAAACTGTTGGGAGGACTATTGTAAGGCATTTTTTAGCCTCTTTTGGTACAGTCCTGTGCATGTTTAGATGGAAGAGAAGTCCTACAACTCCCAATGCTGGAACGTGTCTGTCTTTTTCTGCCTAAATGTGCATAGGATTGCACCCTTAGGAACTCAAAGGGAAGGTGTCTGCTCTTTATAGTACTCTTGTCTTTATGCAAATATTCCTGTGATTGAGTAAAAACACAAATGGATGGCTACCTATTGCCAGAAATTATTTTTTTCCTAATATGGTATGTCGGGGTGGGCACACTGCCCAATGGTCCCAGATGCACTGCTTCCACCACTAGAGGCCTTCCCTGTTGAGAATTCCTCAGCAAATGTGGTGGTGATGTGCATACATATGCCTCATCTTTGTGTTGGCATGATGCACACGCAGTGTTGACACCATCCTTTCATTAGCTTCGGGGGATGCTTATGCATAGATGTTGCCGGTGCTGTGTTGCTTCGCTGTTGGCCTTGGTGGAAGGATTTTCCAGTGCTGGGGGCCAGTATAGGCAGCACTTCACCCAAAACTAGTCTGCTGTCCATCTTGCCCACACCTGCTCTAAGTACCTGGTACGGTTTATGGAAGACATTTCCCTTCACATTCTTGTACTGTAATTTCCACTGTGAAACTTCATTATGTTTTGATCATTGATTGCTTTTGGGGGGGATTGGGGCAGTTTCAGACTTCTTGTTTTTTTTTTTGTAGAAGAGGGCTTAGTGAAAATTCAGGTATGGAGCATATTTTGCAGGTGTATTCTATCACTTTTTATACCATACATAAGTGCAGCATATGTAGCACAAACAGTTCATAATACTGTAGTACTTTCCGTCCATTGGCAAAGAGAAGGGGGGGGGATTTGCCCGAATACATTCTGGATTCAGTCTGAATCCACTTCAGCTATATTAGCTTGGATACGAACATGTTAGAATTAATTATTCAGTGGTGTCCGCCCTTCCATCTTCAGAAAGCATTTCACCTAGGTTAGGTATAACTCACTGTTTGCAAGTGGAGGGGAAAGGCACCAGAGCTTTCCAGTTAAGCTACACCAAGCCAGCCTAACTGTAGCCCTTCATGCTCTGGGATGTCATTGTCCTGCCCACCCACATCCAGCAGCAAACCTTACTCACACATTGTATGTCACTGTAATGTAAACCTACACAAAATAAATGTTGGCTAGCGAAAGAAAGAAAGAAAGAAAGAAAGAAAGAAAGAAAGAAAGAAAGAAAGAAACCACCCATAGAGCCACCAAGTGGTTCGTACCACTTCCATGAGGAGTGTGGGGTAGTGGGACAGACTAGTTTTTTTTAGGGTTGATTCAGCTTTCTAAATGTGGGTACGTATTCCTCCTATAAAATGATCCTCTTGGTCTCTCCGGTAGGCTTCATCTGTGAAATTACTCAGAGAAAGAGGCAGTGAGCAAAACATTTTGCCTGCCTTCGAGCTTATTTTGGCACCATGGTATGAGCCTGTCTGTGCTGACACACAAGAGAGGGGAGATGGTGAGCATACAAAGTTAGGGAGAGCCTAGTGCATACATTATCAATCCTTCACATTTAAACTGGAAATGTATGCTCCCTAAAACATTTCCTTTGCAATTTGCTAAATGACCTGTGCCTTAAAAGAAAAAGAAAACTCCTAAACATACCTAGGTGCTTAAGTAACTGGAACAGTGGCTTTGCTTTGACTCCAATACACACTACATTTTCAAACTTGGGTGGAAACATAGGGAGCCATCCACAGAGTAGGATCTCCAGGACAAACCTCAGTGAAATGAATGGCACTGAATTTCCAGCATAATTGTCATTGATCTCAGTGGGGCTTTTTCTGGGAATGTTCGAAGTAGATTGTGCCCATACAGGAGGTAGCATATAGCCATTAGGACTAGCAGCCATTGATCGTCTTAACGTCCATTAACATGTGCAAGCCCTTTTTAAAGCCATCCAAGTTGGTGGCCATCACTACATCTTGTGGTAGCAAATTCCATTGTTTAATTATGTGCTGTTTGAAGAATTATGTCCTTTTATCTGTCCTGAATCTCCCACCATGGGCTGACCCTGGGTTCTAGTATTATAAGCAAGAAGAATATCTCCCTGTCCTCTTTCTCCACGCCATGCATAATTTTGTACACCGCTATCATGTCTCCCCTCACTTGCCTTTTTTCTAAGCTAAACAGTCCCAGATGTTATAAACGTTCCTCTAGGGAAGCTGCTCCAGCCTCTTGATCATTTTAGTTGCTCTTTTCTGCATTTTTTTTCCAGCTCTACAATATCATTTTTAGGTGCAGTGACCAGAATTGTACCCAGTATTCCAAATAATATTGGTAATTTTACTTTTGATTCTTTTCCTAATTATGCCTAATATGGAATTCGCCTTATTCACAGCAGCTACACACTGGGTCAACATTTTCATTGATTTGAGTTTTCCACCACATCCCCACAATCTCTTTCTTGGTCAGTCACTCCTAACTCAGATTCCATTAGCTTATATGCGAATTTGGGATTTTGATGCTCATTCTCCCAGTTTGGAGAGATCGTTTCGGAGCTCTTCACAATCCCTTTTTGTTATAACCAGCCTAAATAATTTGATGTCATCTGCAGACTTGGCTACCTCCTAATTACAGATATTTTCTGTACAAGTTTTAAAGCATTGGTCCCAGTACAGAACCCTGTGGGACTGCACTGTTTACAGCCCTGTATCGTGAGGAGTTACAATTTAGTCTTAGTCTCTCCTTTCTGTTCTTTAACCAGTTACTGATCCATGAGGACCTCTTCTCTTATTCCATGATTGCTAAGTTTGCTCAAGGAGTCTCTGATGAGGGGCTTTGTCAATAGCCTTTCAGAAGTCCATGTAAACGATGTCTTCCTGACACCCCTATCCACATGTTTATGACACTCTCAAAGAATTCTCTGTGAGACATCACTTACCTTTCTGGAAGCCATGTTTATTCTTTTTCAGTAGGGCTTGTCTTTCTATATGCTTTCTGTATGCATATTGAATCTTTAATCATGCTTTCAACCAATTTGCCTGGAACAGACGTTAAGCTAATCAGCCTATAATTTCCTGCATCCCCCCCGGATTCCTTTTTAAAAATTGGCATTACATTGGCCATTCTCCAGTCCTGTGGCACACAGGCTGATCTTAGGGACATGCTACATATTTTTGTTAGAAGATAAGTAATTTCACATTTGAGTGTTGTTGTTTTTTAGAACTCTAGGATGGATAGCATCTGAGCTCAGTGATTTATTAACTTTCAGTTTGTCATCGAGGTCAAGTACATTATCTTTTGTCACCACTATTTGTCTCAGTTCCTCAGACTCCCTTCCTGAAAATAGCAGTTCAGGCACAGTATCTGCCCTACATCTTCTTCAGTGAGACAGATGAAAAGAATTAATTTAACTTCTCTGCAATCTCCCTATCCTCCTTTAACTTTGCTGTCATCCAGCAGCCCAACTGACTCCCTAGCTGGTTTCCTGCTTCTGATATATTTAAATAATTCTTTATTATTGGCCTTCATGTTCCTAGTGATATGCTCCTCAAAGTGCTTTTTTGCATCTCATATTGTCTGTTTGCATCTCCTTTGCACAAGTTTGTGCTCCCTTTTGTTCTCATTTGGGCAAGACTTCCATTTTCTAAAGGAAGACGCCTTTTCTCTAATAGCTTCCTTGATGCTGCTCGTTAACCATCCTGGTGACCTCTTGGACTTGGTGCTACCTTTCCTTGTCTGTAGTATACATTCTAGCTGAGCATCTATTATTGTGGTTTTGAGTAACCTACAAGCATTTTGAAGGAGGGAAGCCCTTGACTTTCCCTTTCAACTTCTTTTACCAGTTCCCTCATTTTAGAGAAGTTTCCACTTTTGAACTCAAATGTGCCTGTGTTGGACTTGCTTGGCTATTTCCCACTTAAATCTATATTAAATCTGATAGCACTTTGGTCACTGTTTCCAATTAGTTTGACATCTTCTATGATGTCCTGGGTGGCATCACTTAAGATTAAATCCAGGGTCACCTCATGATCAACTGTTCTAGGGCACAGTTATTTGGGCATTGAGATATTTAATTGCTTTGTTATGACTGGAACATGAATTTATCCAGTCAATGTGGGGTAATTGAAGTCACCCATTATTACAGATCTTCCTCATTTGGATGTCTCCCTGATTTCATTTTCCATCTCAAGACCACCCTGAGCATTCTGGTCTCGGGGACGATAGAATGCCTCTAGTACTAAATTACTTTTGTAGCCCAGTGTTGTCACCCACAGTGCTTCTGTAAAGGAGTCTGCCCCTTTTAGGTTTTCTAGTCTGCTTGACACTATACTTCTTTGATGTACAGAGCAACACCTCAGCCTGTATGCCCTTCCCTGTCCTCCCTGTAGAGTTTATATCCAGACAGGATCATAGCCCACTGGTTCTCTCGGTTTCACCAGATTTCCATTATGCCCACTATATCTAAGTTCTCCTTTAAAACCAGGCATCCCAACTCTCCCATTTTGGCTTGGAGGCTTCTTACATTAGCATAGAAACACGTATACACTGTATCCCTCCCCAGATGTCTCTTATGTATGCAGCTTCTGCTATGGCCCTTAGGCCTCTTTGGCTATCATGTTTCATCATATGCTCCTGGCCTATTCCTTTCCTGTCCCCATTTGGGCAATCGGAAGCATTTTCGTCTTCATCCCCTAGGGATGATTCAGCCTGAACTGGATGCTTCCAGGCTCCCATCAGCTTTGCCCCAGAGTTCAGTTTAAGAGCTGTTCTGCCACCTTTTTTTGTGTTAAGCACCAGCAGTCTGGCTCCATTTTGGTTCAAGTGGATCAAGTGGGCTTGTCCCAAAATGTTCCCCAGTGCCTAACAAATCTGAACCCCTCCTCTCTACACCACTGTCTCATCCACACATTGACACACCTCAGCTTCACCTGTCTAGCTGGCCCTGCGCATGGAACAGGAAGCATTTCACAGAAAGCCACCTAGGTGATCCTGGATTTCAACCTCCTACCTAGCAACCTGATTTGGCTTCCAGGACCTCGCAACTACATTTCCCCACATTGTTGGTGGGGAAATAAATGAAATAAATAAATTGGTAGCAATATGGCCCACAACCACTGACTCCACTTCAGCACTATCCACAAAGCTGTCTAGATGGCATGTGATATCTGCAACCTTTGCACCAGGCAGGCAATTTACCATGCTGTCTATATGCCCACACAAACCCAGCTGTTTGTGCATGTGTGTGTCCCCAAATATGATATGTAATTAAATTGGGAAAATTTAATTAAATAAACTCTAAATAAACTCTAAACTGCTGAAGTAAAAATAGAAAAAATTGCATTTGTAAAAGTATAAGCAAAATTGAGACATCTGAGGGCTAACCATTTTATAAGAGGAAGTGTAGCTTGAAGGTCCCCTTTGTGGGAGGCTTTATTATAACTAGAATACTGTATTACAGCCTTCCCTAACCTGGTGCCTATACTGGCTGGGGATAATGGAAGTTATAGTCCAACATATCTGGAGGGCACCAGGTTAGGGAAGGCTGCTTTATTGTAACTAGTATGCCATCACTGGAATAGGAGATTGGTTACATTTGTAACTATAAACAGGAATTAATCCAGGCTTATTGAGACCCTTTCCTTGTATTGAGAGAAGTGTTGAATTTGCTCCAGTTCTTTCTCAGGCTTCCTTTTGAAATAAGTAACCCCAGTCAGTTTCAGTTAATGTATTTTGAGTGACATTTTCATTGAAAGCTTATGGATAGCTATGAAGCAGTAGCTGGACTAATGTGCAGAAGTTGTATCTTACATTCATCTTTGTTCAGAAGTAAATCCCACTGTGTTCACTGGGCTTGCTCCCAGGTAAGTGTGCATAGGATTGCAGCCTTAGTTTGTGTATTTTAATCAATGTTTTGGCAGCTGGAAAAGGGTTTAAGAGCGTTCTGAAACTGCCTGGATGTTTATTTTCCAGTTGCCAAAGCAACTGTTATATTCAGTTCAGCCTCTGATTATGTACTATTTCTAGTTACAATTCTTATTACACTTGAACTGAAATCTATTACTCTACTTCCCCCTTTCTGAACTAGGGCAATGCAACGCAGGTGACTGTGTGCCATTTTGGATTGTTGTTTGGTTTTGTGACAGATTTTGTATTGCATTAGTTGGACTCAGCCTAGTTATATCTTCCACTTGTTTTGTAGTGCTTTGGGATTCCACTAGAATGTTAGGACCCGCTTTTGGGGGGTGGGGGTTGTGGGAGCAGCATTCATTCAGGCATGCAGTGAACTGGACCAATGGGAGAAGGGTGAGTACTATTGTTTGGGGTGAAAGTGCGGGGCTAAGTTTAAGTAGGTTTTTATTTTAATCATTTAAGTCAAAAGTTTAAGTGCAATAAATGTACTTTGAAATTCAAAGCTGTGAATGGTTAAGAGAAATACACCTCATTCTTTCCAGATCCTCCTTTTTCCCCTCTCCTTCCTGTGACTAAAATGTGGCAATGACCAGCCTTTGTATGTAACATACTGGGGGGGGGGGGGGGGCACTCTTCAGGCAAGTTCATATGTTCAGTTTACATGACAACCAAACACATTATAAGCTCACAATAGCCCCAGCTTTCTTCTGTTTCATAATGTACTTGTTAAAAGCCTATGATATGATAGCAGCTATACCCACTTCATGCTCCCAAAATAACTGCCATGCTGTGAGGCGGATGTTGGCCATTGTTCATTTTGTCTAGATTGTCATGAACACCAGCTTTGAGATTAACAAAATGGGGGTAATTCTGCTCCCTGATGCATTTGAATAGGGAGGATATGAAAATATGTGATAGAATGGAGTGCCAACTGAAAACTGAACATTAGTTGCCCAACCACTGGACTGCAATAGCCCTTCTAGCCTGAGTAGGAAGTTTATGTAACCAGCACCTTTTCTGGCTACTAGGGACCAGTGATGGGCAAGAGGGTTGCTTCTAAGGAGCTGGAAACAGCAGTCCTAGTTTTCTTTTATGTCTGAAATACGCAAAAGCCTTGCCTCTTTCTTTCATGACCGCGTTTTCTTTAGAAAAGTTTGTCACCTCTTGAGTGTTCGATTACATGGGCTGTACTTTTCCCCTCTCAACCATGCTACTTCTCTTCGGTTAGCTAGGAAAAATGCACTAGATGGCCATTGTCTCCAGTGCTTCACTGGAGAATATATTTCCAATGCTTTGTGTCAATGTAGCACTAAGAGTTACTACCTGCAAACTGTTCACTTCAGGGGCTTGCTGTAGCAAGAGTATACAGTCGCTAACAACCGTCCCATTGGCCATTCTTCTCTGCTGTAGCAACTGGGACTCTAGTTATGCTTGGAAGTATACCTGGTATATAGATAAGGCTGCTGGAGCACTGAGGGGGAGGTGCAACTGATGCAAACTGTCTCTCCCCCTGCACCCCTCATGCTCTTTAAAGCTATGAACAGAGACTTTGAGTAGAACTAGTCACCCTCAGCACTGTACCCTCTGGAAGTGATTGCAAAAGTCAGTCAAAGATAAAGATTACTCCAGAAAGTTGCTGAGAAAGGGAAATGTGTATAGTGTTTTTTTTTAATTAGTGCAGTGATATATCCCAACCCAGCATTCCTTGAAGCTGTATTTACAAGATGTTTAACTTTCCACAAGCCTGCAATTTTAAAAGTCTGTTCTCCAGAAGAAAATTGATATCCATCGCTCATTAAAAAAAAAAAAGACAATGGAGAAACTAAATGTTTAAAGGCCTGTATTTATTTCTAATTCACAGGAAATTGTTTGTTTTCAGCTTTCCGTTTCATAGATCACTGCAGCTTTTTCTCCCTATCTCCAAATTGTTCCCTCTGCCCAACTGTTCACCATAAATGTTTATACAGATCAATTTCAGTTGTTTTCTTCCCCTGTTAAATCCTTTAGCCTGAACCCTTCGTTGTATTTTGGAGCTTTTTCTCTCATGTAAATTTGTACAGTGGGAAATATTGTCCAGTTTGGTTTAGAGAGCATGGAGACATAAAATTAAAGTTTGATAGCTGAAAATTGAGATTGAAGAACTATTTGTGTAAAGTTATTTAAAGAACTCTGTATTATATAAAATGTTTAAAAGTTCTATGTATTTGATGTGAATACTGCTATAATAAAGATTGACTGCATGGAGAACAGTCTGTGTGAGAGCATTAATAAGGGGAGGATGCACAGCTGAATTACAGATGTTGAAGAACAGAATGGAATCGGAGGGGTTTTATAGGCCCTCTAGTCCAACTCCCTCCATCATACAGTAAATCCAGAGATCAAGCATCCCTAACAGATCATCCACACCCCTATATAGCTGATTCCATTTTTGAACTGTTATGTCAAGTTTCTCCTAATGTTCAGCAAAAATCTACCCTCCTATACCTTGACCCTATTAGATCTAGTCCTGTTTTCAGGGGCAGTAAAAACAAGTCTTTCTCCTTCACACCTGACAGCATTCTTCAAATAACTGTAGCACTATCATGTCCCTCAGTTTTCTCCAGGCTAAACATATCCAATTTTCAACCTTTCCTCATAGGACTTCTTTTCCATTGCCCTCCTCTGATCCCATTCCAATGTGTCTATATCAGCTTTTCCTAGTGTGGTGCTCTTCTAATGTTTTGGTCAGCCAATGGTCATGGAGATAGGATTTATAGCCTAAAACATCTGGAAGGCTCGTCTATATCCTTCTTAAAGTATGATGCCAAGAACAGTGTTCTCCTAAAAGGAAGAAAGATGCCCTAAATATGGCACAGAAGTTCTCCTGTAATATCTACATATGAATAGAGTTCCATTAGCAAGTAAGGAATACAGGATTTCTTATTTCCATACCATCTGTTTTTCAGAGCTGGGGCCTCAAATACTAAATCTTACTGTGTGTAAAACCCTAGGGATTACAGAGACTGAATAACTCCACCGCATTAAAAGCAAGATGCCACGAAATGGGGGGAGGGCTTTCTCGGAGTTACACATTCCATCTCCTGTATTGCTAAAGTATTTATCATTTCCCCTCTATAAATGCATTACTTGTTTGCAGTTCAGCTCCATTTCAGTGTATGAAATGCATGCTAAGAAGCATGATATAAAATTCCTACATAAGTATATAATGGAACAGTTTCTCTATACAGTCCTTTCCCACACCATCTTCTCAAGTTAAACCCTGTTCAGCCCCTAAACCCTTAGCAAGAGTAATTTTCCACCCCTGAGTTTTTGAAAGAACACTTGCTTCCACACTAGAAGTTAAAGCAGGGCTGTTAGCTCTGAACTTTAGCACCCAGGAAGGGTGTTGAAATCAGGGCTTCCTAACAGTTGGTGAACCCATAATTGGAGAACTAGCACTGACCGTATACGAGTTTTCAGATGCAAAACAGTGACCTATTGGTATAACACTCCTTATAGAGGGTTCTTTGTGGAAACACTGAGAACTTTCACAGACTTGAGTGATCTGACTCGTTAGCTTTATTTACAATTTGAATTCCAAGTCTATGTAAAGTGAAGCATTAATTTCTGTGGACCTCCTCCCAGAAAGCCTGCAAGCAATAAAGACAGATGGTTAGTTTGATGATCTTGCTTCTAAGTGTAATAAATCTGAATAACTAGAACCAGCAGTCAAAGTTGTATGAGCAAGCCAAGCACATCCCATTAAGAGTAGAATCCCATTCTCAAGAGCTGATTTTGGCATGTTGCAAGGTAGAACAAATCTGTTCTGACATTTTCTCAAGCATCACATCACTGCATTTACTGTTAGCCAACTTTTACCATGATCTTTTGGGGTATCCCAATAGACATGGGATGGGCACCTTGCGGCTGTCCAGATGTTTTGGCCTGCAACTCCCATGATCCCTCACCATTGGCTGTGCTGACAGGCTGATGAGAGCTGTAGGTCAAAATATCTGGACAGCCACAAGGTGCCCACCCCTGCAACACACCCTCTAACTTTTCACTGAAGTTGTTAATATATACAGCACCAGTGTAGATGGCACCTTAGTTTCATAGGAAAAAGAGATGGGCTCCTGCCCCCAGGAGCTTACAAGCTGAAACAGATTGGCGAAAGTCAATTATAGGGAAAGATGAATGTGGGCAAATCAGTTACCCATACCTCGAACAGGGATACAGTTGGGAATAAGGATTAAGCAAAAAAAGTGGCGATATTTCAAATGCACTTAGTTTTATTTAAGGAAAGAGCCCCGATTTCTCAGCATTAGAACTCCATGTAAGAATGCTTTCATGCCGGTCTTTAAAACCTACTTTGGAACAAACTATTCATGTCTACTCTGCATCATCAGGAGGGATTCCCAGCTCTTCATCAGTCCACTTAGAAGGATCTGGATAAGGAAAGTGACCCTGGGGGGGGGGGGGGGGAGAAAGTTAGAATGAGTATGTGAACGTTTCAGTGCCTTCATTTTTCTTCCTTAAATTTAGAG
This sequence comes from Heloderma suspectum, assembly GCF_057233095.1. Classification (NCBI taxonomy): domain Eukaryota; kingdom Metazoa; phylum Chordata; class Lepidosauria; order Squamata; family Helodermatidae; genus Heloderma; species Heloderma suspectum. The sequence goes on from NC_139464.1 coordinate 31,803,375, forward strand.
AATGTTTGTCATGTATCCAGCTACAAGTATCCTATTAAAAATAGCATCCAAGTAAAGCTTTGAGTTGAGTTTACGCCAGGCTAAGTGCAATTATTTTGCCCGCCCCACCCCCAGCCCCCACTCAAGTATTTCAGTTCAACTGCTTTTGGCTCTTGGAAAATACTTTATATAAAGCATTGGAAAACTTGCCAGAAAATCCACGTCACTGATCTTAATGAACAATGAAAACACAGTGAATCATTCATGGCTTAATAGTGGAAGTCAGCTGAGAAGAGGGCAGAAGGTGGCCACCACAGTCATGAAAGGGTCAGATCACCTTCTCCACAAGGAAAACTAAAAGCATGTCAGGTTCTAATTTAAAAGGATGTACAAAACATGTTAGCGGTTTAGAAGTTTATGAATGGTGTGGAGAGAGTGCTTTTCCTAACCTGGTTTCTTCAGACTTCCTAGAGGAGTAAACTACAATGCCCTTCATCCCTGACCATTAGCCATGTTAATTGGGGCTGATGTAAGTTGTAGTCCACAATAACTGGAGGGGACCAGGTTGGGGAAGGCTGGGATCAAGAATTTTCGCCATCTCTTTGAAACAGTTTGGCAGTAGATTGAGAACAGACAAGAGGAAGTATTTATATAACACATGGAATTTGCTGCCACAAGATGTAGAGGAAACACAGCGCATGGTTAAACTATGGAATTTGCTACCACAAGACATAGTGATGGCCACCAATTTAGATGGCTTTAAAAGGGGACAAATTCCTGGAGAAGGCTATCAATGCCTACTAAGCCCTGATGGGTATATGCCACCTCCAGTATCAGAGGTAGTATGCCTATGCACACCAGCTGCAGGGGAACATGGACAGGAGGGTACTGTTGCACTCATGTTCTGCTTGTGGGTTTCCCGTGGGCAGCTGATGGGCCACTGTGTGAACAGAATGCTGGACTAGATGGGCCCTTGGTCTGATCCAGCATGGCTGTTCTTATGGTTACTGGCTTTGATCGCTTTAAAGGAACGTTAGACAAATTCATGGAGGTGGCTATTGTTGTCTACTGGCCATGATGGCTAAACAGACCATCTAGGTTCAGAGGCAATATGCCACCAAATGCCAGTTGCTGAGGAATGGCTATTGCCTTCATGGCCTGCTTGTGGGCTTCCCACAAACATCCCATCCTTGGTCTGATCTAGCAGGGCACCACATATGCTCTTAAAGCCTGACAGAAAGAAGAGACTTTATTTCACTAGGACACCTGAAGTCCCAAAGGTCTAAGAGTACATCTATGATGTGTGTGCACTGAAGTACACAGAGGCTTGTTACAAGGGCAAAACACAATGACGTGCTTCACGTAAATGTGGCGTCAAGGTGTGTCAGTGTGGGTTGAACAGCATTTTCTTTTGAGTTAAAGAAACAAGATTAGTGTACAAAAATGGCTGGCAAGGAAGTACTCCACACAACAGTTTCAGAACTCTAGGACCATTATCAAAATAAACCTCAAGCATTTTCTATCAAACCCACCACCAGCTAACAGGACACAACTATTATTATGCTTGTTACTTGTCATCAGAACAGCGATGCAGATTCTTCTACCAAGTGTTAGAACTTAGGCAACATACACTCAATACTCCTCACCCATCCCATAGGAGAAGGTACCATGGTGCTACTGCTTTATACTCTTTCCCAGCCCCCTGGAGCTCTCACCATCACAGCATCAGGATCATGCCAGAAGTGCCACAGGATCCAGAACCACATAAAGCTACTAAGTATTTCAGCCGTTATCTTTTGGGACCGTGTCAGCTCTGGAAATTGTCGGTAGCGAGGCTCAATATGTACACCTCCACTTGCACTGCAAGACAAATGCATGAACACAGATGTAAATAATGATCAGGTCTGACCATATGCCACAGAACGGCCGGAAAATTGCAGGATATGGTACTGGACGCAGAATTCCATTTACTGGGAATCTGCACTTTCCTTTAAAAACACTTGCTTTTTTTTTTTTTTAAAGCACAGCTGCAAAGATAAGCTTGATGTGAAAGATCTCTAGCTGAGACACTGGAGCACTTGTGCCACAACAGGCAATACCGGGCTAGACAGACAAGTAGTCTAACCTGGTATAGGTAGCTTTCTATGGACAAGTTTCCTCTGAAATAAGAGCAACTGATTTCAGTACAACACAACTTTTATGTAGTGCCACTTAGAACTGGTCTGTAAGCTGTATATAGCACAGAACAGCATATATTTTATACTGCTTTAGAAAAGCCAAAACACTTCACATAGTTTGTCTGTGCAGACCTACTCTGTAAGTAGGGCCAGTATTCCTGCAAATATGAGGGGCAGGGGGAAGGCAAGAGAGAGAGAGAAAAGCATAGGGGAGAGGAATTCTATACTGTCCCTACATACCCTCCTGTACAATTTTAACCATCTACTAAACTCTACTGCTAAATTTCTGCCCTACATGCAACTTTGAGCCCTTTTACAGAGTGAAAGCAACCCTATTTCTACTCTTTGTCCCAGGTGTTACAGATGTCAATGCTTGCACACAGGGTATATTGCAAACTTCTCCAACCTGGCACCCACCCCATGCGTTGGACTGCACCTCTGATCATCCTCAGCCAACAGCCACGTGAGCTGGGGATTATGGGAGCTGTAGTCCAAACCATTGGGCGGGCGCCAGATTGGGGGAACGTTGGTATATTGGAAGGGAGAGTAAAGGCAAGTGAGAGGTTTTGCGTCTGACCTGAACCGGGAAGATCTAGGTTCAAACGCTCCTCATCCATAAAAATCACTGGGAGTTTTTGGGCCGGTGTGTGCATGCATCCTACCTTACAGGGTTGGTGTGTCTGGTCTTCCTAGAATCAGTCCTCCAGTTTGCACGCTTCCCCTCCCCCCCCCCCCGGCACGCGAAGTCCCCGCACCCACCCACCCACCCACTCACTCACTCACTCACTCACTCACCGCCGGACCCCTGAGGTTGCGCCCGTACCGCCTCTGGCGCGCAAGAGCCGGGCAGCAACGCGCAGCCCGCCGGTCACTCGGCGCAGAGCCCCCACCATCCTGGCGGCCTCCGGCGGAGTCCTTCAACTCCCGCAATGTCACTTTCTGCCATTGGACAGGAGGTCGCTCCCAACAACCCGCGCTCCCATTGGCTATCCAGACCCGAGTCTGTTTGGCGCGTTCCAATTCGAGTCACCGGGTGAGGTAAAAAGAGGCGCAACGAAATCTCCCAACTGGAGAAGAGTGGCGTTCTCCCCGTGACTTTTCCCTAGAGCGAGAGGAAGGGGAAGGACGTCGGCTGTCCCTCAGGCGCGCGCACTATTGCCATGCATCCATTATTGCCTCCCCCTTCCGTTCTGGAATAGAACGGGCCAGCTTGGGAAGTACCAACACTTCAGCCGCGGAAGGGGTCCGTCTGCGGTTTGGGTTGCATTTCCCTCACACCCGGCGACGAACTTGGTTCCCAGTTCCGACACATGAGGGAGATGGTTAGAGAGGCGTCGTGAGTTCAAAATAGGCTCGTATTATTTTAGGACTTCGTAAATTCGCAGAAGACTCTTTACCCCCCCCTTTCAGGTGTTAAAGATGGTTCTGTCTGTGATGCCTGGTAGCCAGGCAACGGAGCAAGACTTCAGTATCGCGCAAGAGAAAAAGGGGGTTCGGGTGAGTTGGAGGAGAGGATGAGACAAAGTGGGGTTGCGGCGCGGCGCGGCGCGGCGAGAGACAAAGGTAAGTCGCACCGAGGCCTTGCTGCTCCCAAACGCAGCCTCGTCCCAAGGACGGCCCTGAACCCGACCCCAGCTTGAAAGGTCTGCCTCTCTCTTTCCCCCGTTGCAATGTCCCCGGAGCTTTCTGTGCCCTTGCCCGCTGCCACGCGTCTTGAGCTTTCGAAATGGATTCACACGTGCACCTCTTATCACTCGACGTGTCATCAGTGGAGGACTCTCAGCTGAACGCGTGAATTACCTCTGGCCGAAAAACATTAGGTCTGAGGGGATCTGAGATGATAACGAAAGTTCTGCTTCTAGTGCCCGGTCCAGCGTTGGCTGCTTCACACGTGCAAATTCATCCCCGGATGTAGCAGGTGTGAGCTCTTCCTTTGAGATCATCACGGGGGACTTCCAGACGGACAGCTCCTACTCAAGTTCCAACAACACCAGGAGCATCAGAAAGACAAGCAGGAGCTTCCTTCTCCTCTAAAATTAAAATGAGAGGGGCTGGATAATACAAGAAAGGCTGCTTCATACATATATCCATAAAATGTAATGTGTGAATACAACCATCATGTTTTATTATTTATGTATGTATTATTCCATATCTATACCACCCAACAGCCAAAGCTGTCTGGGAGGTTCACACAAAAAGACCAAGGTCCATCTAGTATTCTGTTCTGAAGAGCAGCTAGGCAGATGCCATTAGAAGCTCTCAAGCAGGACATGAAGTGGATGACCGTTTCCTTTTGCTCCTATTCAAAGGAGTGCTGCCTCTGTAAATGGAGGCCTCATTCATCTAAGATAACTAATAGCCATTGATAGATGGGCAAAGCAATCCTAAGTGGGATTGGGGCCAGGGGAGAATGAAGCAGCAGATTGTTTTCCACTTTCAAACCTCAGCCAGGGCAGGAGGGAGGGGGTGGTTTCCCTTTTCCCTGCTGTGTGTAGTTCATTGTGTTTCTTTAATTACCCACCCACCCTGCTTTGATTCCAATGAGAGGGGAAATTGCTGACACCAACTCCAGGCTAGTATGAGCGGGACCGATCTTCAGGCCACCCCAGTGAACAAAGGAGATTTAGATCCAGTGGGTCCAAGACTGCCTCTGTCCAGCCCCTGGAGTGCTCCATTTCAGAGCTACTGTCAGCATTAGATGTATGCCTGTGGACCTTTCTGCAGGCATCCCATGGTGCACCCCGCCCCGCATCGGCTGAGCTCTTCTCCATCAGAAGAGGGGTACTTCCGCCTCATCCTAGCCCTTTCAAACAGCCATCAAAGTGAGTTAGGGTTGCCCTGTGATTCTCCATCAATGTGCCATATCTTTTCAAAAGCCTTCTAAGTCACTGTCCATCACCTTGCATCTTGTGGCAAGAAATTCCACAAGTTTATTATGCATTGTGTGAAGTAGTCATTGTTTTTGTCAGATGAAAATCTAAATAGAGTAAAGGGGATGCTTCTCTGTCTCTTGATGGTATGAATTACTTTCATTTAAAAAATGTGTATGCAAAATGCTTTACTGGAATTGTCTCTTTAAAAAAAATCAGTCCAATTTGTAATATTTATTTGTGGGGAAATTGTTGGGGGCAGGGATAGGGAAATATATGATAATATGAGTGGGGAGAAATGTTAGGAAAGTCTTAATAACACTGCTGGGGAAAACAGTGCTGAAAGAGTTGAAACTTTGCCTAGATTGATTATGTGCTTTGGTAGTTTGTCATTATTATTTATTTATTTGTAGTACAGATATGTCCAGGATGTCCCATCACTGTCATGGTACCTTACCCGTATTAGCTGACATCCACGAGCAGAATGTAGCCTTTGTGGTCTGTGCCTCAGAAAGTAAGCCCTCCAACCTGTGTATCCTGAAAGAACTTCTCATTAAGACTCTTTTTTCATTGGCCAGCAAATCATCGGATTCCGTGTTCAATATTGTCAGCTGTGCCAGCAAGGTAATGGAAAACATAACAGTTGATTAGTACAGAAAAACATGCCACTCTACAGTAGCTTTCCCCAAGGAGTGGCTGGGGATGATGGGAGTTGTAGTCAAATACATGTTCCTTTCCTGGGCCAGGTCCTTGAGTGGGTGGTTACCAATCCAGCTCCAGAACCTCTTGGATTGGACGCTCTTGGATGAGACTGATTATCTAGAACCATTTCACCTGGGGTTAAGGCCAGGTTTTGGCATGGAAATAGCCTTGGTCACCCTGTATGATGATCTATATCAGAAGAGAGGGCAGGAGGAGCATGGCCATATTGATTCTTCTTGATCTCTTGGCGGCTTTCGATACCTTTGACCATGGTGTCCTTGTGGAACAACTGAGCTAAGAGTGGGGGTTACTTTACTGCAGTGGTTTCACTCCTACTTGGATGGTCAGCTCTAGAAGATGGTGCTTGGGGAATATTACTCATCCCCTTGGATTCTCTAGTATGGGATTCCACAGGGGTCAGTTTTGTCCCCTGTGCTATTTGCCATCTATATGAAACCACTGAGTGTGGTCATCTGGAGTTTTGGAGTGCACTGTCATCAATAAGCTGATGACACAGCTCAATTTCTCCTTTTCATCTTCATCAGGTGAGGCTGTGTATGTTCTAGATCGGTGCCTGGCTGCAACACTGGACTGGAGGAGGGCTAATACACTGAAACTCAATCCAGACAAGTCTGAGAGGCTGTTAGTGTATGGTTCTTCTGACCAGATGGAGGGTGCTCAACCTGTTCTGGATGGGGTTGCACTCCCCCTGAGGGAGCAGATTCATAGCTTGGGAGTTCTCCTGGAGACATCTTTGTCACTTGAGGCTCAAGTGGCCTCAGTGGCATGGAGTGCCTTCTACCAACTTTGGTTGGTGGCCCAGGTACTCCCCTGTCTGGACAGGAATAACCTGGCTTTGGTTGTCTATGCACTGGTAACCTCCAAGTTAGATTACTACAATGCATTCTATGTAGGGCTGCCTTTGAAGACAGTTCAGAAGCTGCAGCTTGTGCAAAATGCAGGGGCCAGGTTGATAACAGGGACAAGAAGGCTTGAACATATAACACAGATTCTGCCTCACTTGCACTGGCTGCCTGTATGTTTCCAAACCCAATTCAAGGTGCTGGTGTTAACCAATAAACCCTTACATGGCCTGGGACTGCAGTACCTGATAGAGCACCTATCCTGGCATAAACCTACCCATACACTACATTGGTCCTCTAAGCACCTCCTCCAGGCACCTCCTCCAAGAGGGGCTCGGAAGGTGGCAACAAGGGAGAGGGCCTTCTCGGTGGTGGCTCCCAATTATGGAATGAGCTCCCTGATTAGACCTGCCCGGTGCCAACATTGTTATTTTTTCAGTGCCAGGTTAAGACCCTCTTCTCTCCGGCATTTGGCAGCATATGATGAAGTTTTAATCAGGTCATGGATTTTTCGTATTGATATTTAAAATTGTTTAGATATATGAGTGCCTCTGTGTATGCTGTCTATTTATATGTTTGTATGTAAATGGTTTTTATACTATGTATAATGTATTTTTAAGGTTTTTAATCTTTGTAAACTGCCCAGAGAGCTTCGGCTATTGGGCAATATAGAAATGTAATAAATGAAAATCAGGAAGGCACCAGGTCGGGGAAGGCTGCGCTGGGGGCAGTTCCACACAAATAGGCTGGTGGATGATTAGCACTCTGAATTAGAGCAGCAGCCACCTGCAAGCCACATATTTATTCCTTTATGTATTTATTTAGAATACTGATGTCCTGCTTTATAGCCCTGAGAGGCTCTCAATCTACAAAAGATCCTCAAAATAAACTCACACTCAAGTCTAGTACATATTCAGGGGCCCAGTCCCTGAAGTGTGCAGCTTTCATAATGGTATTTTCATCTTCATTAGTTTCACATAACCCTTTTGTTTCCTCTCCAGGCACTGAAATGGCAGACTGGATTGGTGAAATGTTCCCTCACCAGGGTCATGGAAGCAGCTGCCTGGCTCCGAGCCCTTCAGATCAACAGCGGGGACAGGGCTTTGAGTGCTGTGGCGGGAGCACTGGAAGATCCCACCTGCCGAGCAGTGTACCTGTTCACCAGCGGGCTGCCAGAGCGCGCTGCGGAGGAAATCTGTACCCACCTTAAGGAAACAGAGCAAGGACGCCCAGTGCACACTGTGTACTTGGTAGGAAGCGGAGAGGAAAGCCATAACAGCTCACAGGAAATATTGGAGGAAGTAGCCAGGGAGTCTGGTGGTTCCTTTCAAGCAATCAGTCTCAACTTTGGAGGGGCTTTGGGTGAGGTAAATGACAAATATGGCAACACTGAGTCTGTTGGCTGGTTCACACATGCATGTACACCACTTGATGTTTCATTTCTTGATGAGTCAACCCTTGATCAGCCAAATACATTAGCTCAACTCCAGTGAAAAATGTGCATTAGATGATATAAAAATTCTGCCTATCGACTTAAGAGAGTTATGGAGGCTCATTCACACATCTAAGTCATCACTTGATATTTTAATGATTGAGTGACAGACATGCATATGTGAACCAATCCAGTGAATCAAATTGCTGGAAAGGACCAAAATATCATGGAAGTCCTAGCAATACAAAAGATTGGAAGCGGTGACCCTTGAGTTCAGTTGCTGTTCTGCAATTCTGCATTTCTGCAATTTTCTTTCTAGGATAATCCTAGCTGCACTGCAAGCGTTCACCAATCTGACTGTATCAGCAAGCAATGCTGGTCCTCTCTGCTAGCAAGCCATCACACAGCACAGTAAGTTTAAGGGCCGTGGATCTTTTAGATTCATTGATTATTTTGCTACCTTTAGAATGGGAACTGAAGTGCCCATAGCATTCTTCAGACTTGATTTATTACATAGTCATGAATAATCCTGATCATGTAGTGACAAACCTTGTCCTTCCTGGAACATATCATTTTCCTGTGTCCACAGATGTCCTTTGGGCATGTGGAGTCCAGATTCTGCTAACACATTTCTGAGAAGCTCAGTCAAGGAGGATTTCTTGGACTCATCCCCAAAGATTCACAGCTTGCTAAGGGGGATCCGAGTCCTAGCCAGAAAAGAAACAGACGGGTATTACTATCTAGCTCACATTGTCCAACAAGTGAAGGTAAGTTTATTTACCTAAATCCAAGCCTGACAAACTGTGGATTCTGACCTTTTTCTGGATGGGTTGAGCTCTTTTTTTTTTTCCTTTTTATTTCTAGAGACTTTAAAGAGACTTCTCTTTAAGAGACAAGCACACACCTTCCCTATATGTCATGCTTAAATTCTGTTCATGTACATACTGCCTATGTATTAACATTAACGTGAGAGATTTTGCAGGGGTGGAGACCTCGCTGGGCTGGCTCTTGCTGTCACTCCACCCAAAGTTGATTGCAGCATTCTGGAAATGGAATTCTGGATGAGCAGTGAGTCCAAGCTGTATATACAAACGGCATGGGAGAGACAGGAGAGAAGCAGGGAGGAGGAAGCGCTGCAAGTCCAAGTGGTGGAGACTGACACAGATCGAGGCAAGCTTTGTCTTCCTGGGAATCGGTGGAGGTTACAGTGCCAGGAGACAGATTTATTGAGCTAGGCAGAGATTTAGTAAAAGCTTTGATCTCTGTGATGAGTTTGCCCTCCCTAGGCCAAGGTGAAGGCTGGGATATATTTAGCTCTCTCGAAGATTACGAAGGTGCTAAATTGAATCAGAGGAGTCTTGTCAGTGAAGGGGGTTTTAATGGTTAGAATGTTGGACTGGGACTCAGGTGATCTGGGTTCAAGTCCCTACTCAGCAACGAAGCTCACTGGGTGATCTGATTCTCACATAATGATAGCCCATGGGATGCACAGCCCATGGGCTGTCGTGCATGAGCGGGAAAGAGTGGACATACTGCTTGCAGTGCACCCACTGCTTTTGCTTTTACTCAGCAACCCATGATCGGGTCCTTCATAGGTTGCTGAGCGTGGTGTCCGAACCTAGACCGCTGGTTGTTCAGGGACTAAGCAACACAGTGGTTAACCCATGGTTTGTTGTTGGATTAACCGCTGGGTAGTTTAGCCCCTAAACAACACAGCATTCCGAGTTCAGATGACATGCTCAGCAACCTACGAAGGAGCCGATAGTGGGTGGCTGAGTAAAAGCAGAAGTGGCAGGTGCATTGCAGGGCCAAACTAGACATGACGTTGTGCGAATGCAATTATCAAACTTTGAGGGTTTTGTTACATAAATGAAAACTAACAGAGGGGAACCTGAGCAGCCTTGGGAACTTGGGTCGGGGAATACAGATGGGGAATTTTTTTTTAAATCCATTTTATTCTGAGGGTTTTCCAACTCCCTAGAGGAAAAAATGAGTTTTCTTTCAATTTGTTTAGTCCCCCCACCCTCTCTTTTTTATCAGACCTTCACATCTCTAGTGGGGAGGGGAAATTTAAGTCTTTCTCTCTCTGCCGTGGTCTTCATACAAATTGCCAGTCTCAAGCTATGATTTGCATTTCACTGGAAGCTCCCTTTGATCACAATGGAGGTTTCCCTTGAAGCACAAATAGCAGCTTTGAAGAGGCAATTTTTGTCAGGACCACAGGAGACCTGAGAAAGTTAAACTTTCTCTCCCCATCACCCATGGTCCCAAGGCTGACCTGATTACTATTAACATGTTAAAAATATTTGCCTGTTAATTGCATCCGCACATTACAGTTAACAAGAGTGCTGATTATTTATGGGACTTCCTGGGGTATGGTACCAGTGATGATGTAAGAAAAAACAGCTTGGCCCAGTGGAACCTTTGGGACATAAATAACAAGCCCGAGCAACAAAATTAAGGCTGCAATCCTGTAGTGCAAACCCACTTACCTGGGAATGACCCCACTGAACGCTACGGGACTTACTTTTGAGTAGAAATATATTAGGATTGCACTGTAATATCATTTGGGAAGGCTCTTGTGAGTGCTTCTGGATTTCATCTTTGTCAAACTGAGAACAGGACATCTTGGGGGCTTTGGGGAAAACACTTTGCCTGCTTTTGTTGATCAAAGGCCTGATTGCAGGAAATGATGCATGCTAGCAACTAATGTCATCTTCTGTGTTTAAGTTATTTGATTTGATGGTTTTATTGTTTACTATGTAAACCAGTTTGAGAACATTACCTACCCAGACATTGCGATCATTGTCTGAGGCCCTTCCCCAGGTGCCCCCACCAAATGAGGCAAGGCAGGTAGCTGCACAAGAGAAGACCTTTTCAGTGGTGTCCTTCCATTAGTGGAATGCTCTCCCCAGAGAGGTTCACCTGGCGCCTACATTGTGACCTTTCCAGCGCCAGGTGAAGACCTTTTTATTCTCCCAGGCATTTTAAGAGCTGTTTGTAGTGCTTGTAGAACTGTTTTGCTGCTAGTTTTAAATCGGTTTTATGATGGTTTTATTCTTCACTGCTGGTTTTATCTTGGTTTTATCCTGCATTGTTTTTATTTTTTGTTTTAATGTTTGTACTGTATGATTTTTAATGTATTGTACACTGCCCAGAGAACTTTGCTTATTGGGTGGTTTAAAAGTACACTAAATAAATAAAAATAAAATAAATAAAACTTATTGAGGAAGAGCAGTATATAGTCGAAATAAATCAAGAAATGTTTTCCTTTCTAATGGAAATGTATTGTATTTTTATATTTAATGTGTTGGAGACCTGTACTTCAAAAAACAGAGGGTGGATGGATGGAAGATTGTTAGGTGACTCCATTCAGGGCAGTCACCTACCTGGCAAGATTTCTGGCTTAATTTGGCAGGGCTCCAGAGACTGTGTTCTGATTGAGTTTGAAAGATCCCAGCGACCATGGAAAGGCAGGGCTCAGTTTCGACTGCAAGAAACGCCCCTCTACGATATCATTCATTATGAGGATGCCAGGTGGCAGCCATTAGCTCCAGGAGATGGAATCCTGGCTCCGTGGGAGAAGAAAGGTGAACGATATGGCCCAGGCACTGTCCTCCAGGTTGCAGAGATTGGGTCACCTCATTCAGGTACTGCTTGTTTGGTCCTCTTTCCATTCATCCACTGCAGGTTTTTTATACATGCTGTGACGGGAGAAGGATGCAATGCCTGCCCCAAATGATGGATTGTTTATACAGCTTGGCTACAGTCTGTTTAGATCTGCCCCACTTGCCACTGAGAATTTCTGAAATGCTCTAATGTTCTAATGCTGTAACATTCTAATGCTGAGGTAATCCTGGTCAGGTGAGACAGGATTGCATGGAGAACCAAGGTGCACTGTCCTGTGCAGCTGGGCCACGTCCTAAACAAGCAATGGGATAGATTGTGGCTGCTTCTGAAATCCGGTTCTCTGTGTATTTCTGTTTACAGCCTTTAAAAACAGCCAGGTGCTGGTTAATTTCTGGAATGGTCAAACTAAGAAGATATCTGCAGATGTTGCTGTGAGGATCCCGCCTCCTTTGAGTGAACGCATCATCCTTGAGCTTCAGATGCCGTTAGCAGCCAGGCAAATGTTAGTGGAGCAGAATCCAGATTATCCCTACGTTGTGCCTCCTGGTTACAGAGCATCCGGGCCTTGCAAGCAAAATCACTTAGATTGGATGCATTGGCATGATGCTCCAGTGGTCCGGTGTAGCAACACTAGCTGCAACTCTGCCCACCTCCCCCTTTGCTATTTTTGCTCCCCATCCTGGGAACCTACTACATCTCCAGTATGTACAGTGCAACCAGATGATTCCTTGATCCCAGGAACCAATCTGACAAAGGAAGAATTGAGCAGGAAGATAGAAGAGCAGCTTTCAAAGGGCAGACTTCCCATTACAGAAAGGAATGAGAAGGAAGAGAGTGACAAGCTAAAGAAAGAAAGAAACTTTGCAGATTTAAGATCTGGTGCAGAGATGGACAGCAAAGTCACAAAACACAACAAGGTACAATGCCATGTTGACTAGCTCAATGTGAAAATTGCTTACAATGCAGTTGCTTCAATGTATCATAACCCTCATTCTCATTATCTCTGGGAGAACATTTGTTTTTCAGAGCACAATCACAAAATATTGCTAGAAGTTGTCTAAAACCCAGAGAGTCTTAGTATTCATAACTATCAGATCTCAAAAATATGTTTTCATTTGGATGGCTTGATCAACACAACCCTGAGCACTTGCCTCTGTGTGGTGGGGAGTGAGGGTGTGTTTTACCTCCCTACATACCTGCCCGCCTCTGACAACATCCACTGTAATGTGTAATGTTCAAACAGAGCCTACATGTGCAAAATCCAGTGCGTACCCTATACATTTCCCAGATAAAATTCAGGAATCAGCCACATCATCTGAGCCTGCATGCATTGGATTTTATGTGCGAAGATGCTATCTGGATATTATATTCCTGCATGGATGGATGGTTCTCTCAGAGGCATGTTGGGTGGGTGAAGGAGTAAGGCATGTGCTCATTCCCCAGCATATGTAGAGAGGTTTATTGTCTAATCCAGCCCTTTATAATAAAGAAAAAGGTTACCCTTAATGCCATTGGTCTAAACTAGCCTTCCCCAACATAGGTCCCTCCAGATGTTTTGGACTACAAGCTAGCATGGCCAATGGTCATTATTTATATATAGAACAATGTCCATATTTCTTTAAACATATTGTGCTACCATCCATTTTATATACAGATGTAGCCTGTACAAATATGCATTTACTGATACAAACATAAAGCCTAGTCCCCAATCCTACTGTAATTAAACCTACATACATATAACTGCAATAATTGCATCTTCTTCCCCTGTTTACCCTGCCTCTCTGTTCTCTGTTGGCTTCCTTGGTATCACGTTCTAGATCAGGGCTGGGCAACTTGTGGCTCTCCAGATGTTTTGGCCTACAACTTGCATCAGCCCTAGCCAGCATAGCCAATGGTGAGGGATCATGGGAACTGTAGGCCAAAATATCTGGAGGGCCGCAAGTTGCCCACCCATTCTAGATTGTAAGGCCATCAGGACAGGGGCCTGTCCTCTCCTTTGCTGCTGCTGCTGCTGTTTTCCATTAATATTTTTACTGAGTTTTGCGTTCAGTTCATATCAACACAACCATGGAATGAGGAAGGTGGTAGGAAGGAGAGAGCAAAAAGCAGGGAGTGGGGAGGTATTCTTTGTGAAACACCATCTATATGGAAGGTGTGATGATGATGATGTTGTTGTTGTAGTATAATAAATTCATCTCATATGTTAAGATTTCTTTTCTACTCAGCCCAACGTCACAGGGTAAATCAGCGCCTTGATCTCTGTCACTTTCCTACGTGCTGTATGGCTTTTGATTCTTTACCGATATTGACAGGACCATTGCAGAGAATGTGCTTCAGAAGATCTAAAGGAGAGTGCTGGCACCATGGTTGATGTAGCCGTCAACAGAGGCAAACGCATAACTCCACAAAAACAGAGAGGTATGCAGCGGTGATGAAGGAGATTTGGGGGCTTGCAGTGACCTTTAGGTAGGTATTGAAACAGATATATCCGCCAGTCAATTCACAGAAACAGCCGTACCATGGGCACATCGCCTCCTCCTCCCCCTGCCTGCCTGTCAAACTTCCGGGCTGCTCTTTTGCTCCTTGCTTATTTACTATTACTATTTATTATTTATAAACTCCTTATGCCCTTTTGCATAAACCAGCAAGTGAGTTGCACAGTCAGCTTCTACCTGCTGGTCAAAGACAGGAGGCCAGGGCAGCTGGTGATGTCATTGGTCTGCAGAGAAGCCACCGCTTGTTTCACTCAGGAGCAGCATTCCTGCTTACCCAGAGTGCCTCTGGCCCCCCTTTGGCAAGTCTCCATGTGTGCAACCACTGATAAATAAGGCATCCCCCAGTGCCTGGCTCAGCAGGCTCACTTTCCCAAATATCACTATTTTATGTTAGGCTATGTTGCACATCACTTTTTTATGATTCCGGTGCGCTCCCTGAAGTCTCTCTTTTCTAAAATATTACACAAGAAAGATATTTACATCCTCTGAGAAAAGGGGTCACTGCTGAGCTATTCCTCAGCATACAGATGTCTGCCTTAGAGATAGGACTGGATGGGAATCGCATTAAAAGGGTAATAAACACAGGAGTGACCTATGGAAGCACTCCCTTGTTTATTAAAAAAAACAACGTGGGAAGCAGGACTAAAAAGATTCCTAGAAAGCAATGGTGAGGAACATGTAGCCCTCCAGATGTTGTTGGACTGCACCTCCCATCAGCCCTAGTCAATATAGCTAATGGTGAGGGATGATGGGAGTTGCAGTATCTGGAGCGCCACACGTTCCCCATCCTTACTGTAAAGCGACATTAAGGACGTCAGAAGATCTGCTCCACCTTTTTGTCACTATCTGCCTCTGAACCAGCCACTGAAGGTGCTTCTTTCTGCTTGTAACATAAGAACATAGAAAGTTGCCTTCCAGAGAGTCAAACCATTGGTCCATCTAGCCCAGTATTCCCAACACTGACTGGCTTTCCAGGGTTTTAGGCAGGAGTTTTTCCAGCTCTACCTGGGGATGCCAGGGATTGAACCTGGGACCTTCTGCATGCAAAGCATGTGCTCGGCAATGAGCCACAGCCCTTCCCTGGATCAGACCAAAGACCCATCTAGTCCAGCATGCTGTTTCCCACAGTGGGTAACCAGATGCCTCTGGGTTGCTGGAGATTCAAGCGTTTTCTCGAGTTTGTGCGTTTCCAGATCAACGTCTTCATTGTATCAGTGCCATTATTTTTAATGACCTGTCACCTTAAGAAGGCATAGACTGGTTTGATATGGCTGCCTTTTCCCAGCCCAACACAAACCATTTTTCTTCAGCCCAGCCTTCCCAAAGGAGTCCTTCTCGGAAAATGTATGTTGCAGACGCTTCCCGACTCCAGGCTCCGTTTGGCAAGATGGACCGTTCAGCTATTGAATCAACTTTGTGCATCAGGAGAAGCTGCAGTGCACCACCCGTGCAGGTGAGGACATCCCTCCTCCCATCCTTACGGTATCGGTGTGTGGGGAATCCTTGCCATGCTTGGGCTCTACTAGGCCAGCCTTTCTCCGGTGACCTGCCAAGCCTGCAGAACCCCGCAGTGTTGGTCTGAGGAGAAGGCCGATAGGCGAGTTCACTCTGGAGAAACCCATTTCAATATGAAGGCGTCTTCCCTCTCAGCAATTAGTGATGAAAGAGGCACCTCCAGGTGGTCCAAGAGAGATGGATGTCAACACAGCCAGGATAGCGTTCAAACATCAGAAGTGGGAGCAGAGGCGGCTGAAGGAGGATCAACAGCGGCAGGAGGAACACCTCAAAAGAGAGCTGCTGCTTGCCAACAAGAGGTAATGAAGGGAAGGGGAGGGCGCATGTTCCCCCAGCTCTGCTGAAAGTCTGTTTAATTTTTTGTTCCCTTCTTCCCTCCGCATCGCTTTTTCCTTGTGTGTGGTGTCTTTTCTAGACTGTAAGCCTGCAGGCAGGGACTGTCTTGTTTACTGATTGGCTGTAAGCCGCTCCAGGAGCCTTTTTTGGGTTAGAAGTGCGATGAAAAGACTTTAAAGGCCAAGCCTATGTCTGTTTAGACAGAAAAATGTCCTACAACTCCCAGCATTCCCCAGCCAGCATGGCTGGCTGGGGAATGCTGGGAGTTGTAGGACATTTTTCTGTCTAAACAGACATAGGCTTGTGCCCTAAATAGATAAATGGGAAAAATGGAGGAATCAGACTATGCTTGCCTTCCTCATTCTCCTGTAAATTTTATTTTGTGTTGTTATGGTTTCTGAGTATGTCTAAAAATAGGAAAGAGATCATAGCTTAGTGGTGGAGCACGTTCTTTGCATATAGAACATTCCAGGTTCAGTCCCAAGCATCTCCTGTTCAAGGACCTCCAGTAGCTGAGCTGGGAACAACTCCCACAAGATCTTAGGAGGATGACTGCCAGCCAGGGCTGACAATCCTGGGGATCAATGAAGCAGTGGTCTGATGTAGCATAAGGCAGCAATGTTACATCACCGTTGTTTACAAGTAAGAATAGTGGTAGTGTAAAAGTCACACATAAGGTGGCATTTAATAAACGAAGGAATGACCTTCTATTTAGTCGGGTCATTGGTCCATCTAGCTCCATGCCATCTACTCTGGCTAGCAGTGGCCCTCCAAGCTTTCATGCACAGGGTTCCCCCCAGATTTTCTACTTAAGATCTTTTTCGCTGAAGAGGCCAAGGGGGAAGGCATGTGCCCTATTCCCAGCAGGTCCATGAAAATAATATCCAAGCAAAGTTAATTAAATGCCCCTACACATACAACTTAGGGAGCAATCCTGTGGCCCCTAGACAGAGTCTGGGAGGCTACAGGATAGTTCAGATTCCTGGATCCAAAGTTGGAGACAGCGCTACAACCTCGGACCCATGGGTCCGAGCCCCCCCCCCCCCCCCCCGCCAGCTTGGAGAGAATTGTGCTGGCTGCCTATCCGAGCTTGCAAAAGTGACCTCAGAGAGGAGGGAAAGGGGGCAGTTCTGTGGGCAGGGAGGGTACTGGGGAAGCCAGCTTACAAAGAACCTTCTGGGCTCCCCAGCCTCCTTCACTCCCGCTCCGCAGAGCCCCAGCTGGACAGGCGAAAAAGCCCATCTAGCAAAAATGCAGAGCAGGAGGAGTGCGAGAGGAAGATTGCCTCCGCGCTCCTCCCACTCTGCATAGGATGCCCATCAGCCTTTGAATTCGGAGGCTGACTGGCATCCCGATAGGATTGCACCCTTAGTTGCAAATGCTATGCTCCAAGTAGCATCCTAGGCTGAGCACACCACCCTCCATCCATGCTTATAGTCTGTCTCTTAGATTCACGTGAACCAGTGAACGGAAGCCTGAACATGGCTATGGGAGACCACGTCCCACCTCTGCCAATCTGTAAAATGGGAAGAATATCTATCTTACCTTGCCTGGTTGTTGTGAAGGTGAAAAAATTTTAAGTGGGGGTTGGGCAGGGGGATATTGCGCAAAACAAAATTGCTGCGGAAATTATTAAGCAACAAGAGTAGTAAAAAAGTTGCTCTTTGAGTCAGTGATGGTGAGCAAGATTATTACAATCAAACAGTTTTAGGTTTTGCAGGTTTCAGTTTAGCACTTCCAGATGTGTGTTTTCACAGGAGTGTGTGTGGTCCAGTCTTACAAAAAGCGAAGTGTTCCCGTGCACATTGAAATGGGCTTATGGAGCCCAACTCTCCATAGGCTTGCAATATTAAAATGAGATTTCAAGCGCAAAACTTGGAAGCCACCAAGTTGAAAGAAAGATAGGCAGAGGGCAAATGCATCAGTGTATGCTGACATGCCTAGCATTGTACTTAACAAATAGGCAGGACGACTTTTAATTTTATGAGTGCAACAGCTCAACGGCTGTGTTACTTTCTCTGGCACTTCTTTGAAACAGGCAGAGATCACTCCAGCGGACCTTGCAAGGCTTGCAAAAGCAGCAGGAGGACAGTGGCAAGGCTGGACTGCACACAGAACAGCTCAAGACTGCAAGAGCAGAGAGGAGGAGGCAAGAATCCTGCTTGCTGGAAGAAGAAAGGAACAAGGAGAATCGAAGGGTAGAGTTATTACAGGCGCAGCGCAAGCAGAGGGAGAAGCGGCTGACCGAACACAAGCAAACAATTGATGACCATGAAAAAAAGAGGCTGGTGAGACCTATTCCCACTCTTTTCCAGTGTCTCAACATGATGTTAGCTTATGGAGAGAGCATATGAGCAAGGCAGGTTTGCCTGTTTGTGTGTGATGAACCTCCACAATCTGTACCAAGGAAACTCCAGCTCAGATAAATGTTGTCAAGTAAGAGCGCAATCCTATGCATGTTTAGACAGAGAAAAGGCCCACAACTCCCAGCATTCTCCAGCCAGCTGTGCTGGTTGCAATAGCTATGGTTGCATAGCTATGCAAGCTATGCTGGCTGGGGAATGCTGGGAGTTGTGGGCCTTTTCTGTGTCTAAACATGCATAGGATTGCGCCCTAAATGTATGTTCAGATCTGCTTTATCTGCATAGCTTATTCTGATTTCACATTTGATGTTGTTTTCAGTGTTTGAAAGTAGGATAGAGTTGAGTTCTAGGATACTGGGCGGGGTTGTAGGACAGAAGTTAGGAAGGATGAGTGTTGAAAGCAACAAGCAACTCTCTGCATTTTTATTCAGAATTCTATACTAAGAAACATTGAGTTCTGTGACCTGCTTATATTTTATGCCAAATTAAGCAAATTATGCACATTTGCTTTAATTTTGCATAACGTATGCAGGCCACAGAATTCAGCCGTTCTGGTAGGTTTGTTTAGTTTGCTTGGTGGGATTCTGGTTCTGCTAGCTGTGGGGATGGTCCCAAGATGCAGACCACTGTAACTTTTAACCCCGATTGTAAGGTGTCAGTCCTCAAGTACTCTTAAGTTTCTGAGATTTCACCAGCCACTACACACACTCTTAAGGACTATAAACTTGCTTTTCTATTTTAAAAAATGCAGCTTTCAGAATCCTGAACTCTATTTTCAATCACAATTTCTCCTAATACCCACTTTTTTGGTTTGAGCAGAAGCTGCAAAGATCCCCAAATATACCTCAACTTCAGTGGGCTTCTAAATTATGGCACTGATCCATAACTAGTTGTGCTCTGGATGGGCAACACTATTCATGTCTAACAACATGCCTGGAAAGTTCAATAGGGCTCACATGAGCATCATGAAACAGATAAGAGATTTTCATCCAGATTTCCATTGGCAACATGTGCCCAATGGTTCTTGCTCATGTGGATCTCTCTTGTTGGATCAGAGACCGCGTGTCCTCATATAAAGGAAGGACATGTTCCCATCAATATAAAACAGAGGACTGTCTCTCCCAAGCTGTCTTGACTGAGAGGTTAGGAGGAGGTTGTGGAGGAGTTATTATAAAAGAATAGGAGGGATCTCATGAGCATCTTGTCCACTACCTCCAGTACCAGAGGCACTGAACCTGGGTGCACTGGTTGCTGGGGAACATGGGTGGGAGGTTGCTGTGGTGCTCATGCCCTGCTTGTGGGTTCCCAGTCGACAGCTGGTTGTCCACTGTGTGAACAGAATGCTGGATTAGATGGAGCCTTGGTCTGATCCAGCAGGGCTCTTCGTATGTTCTTAATCTGCTGCAGCAGGAGGATCCCCCAGACTTTAAACATATGGGCTCTTAGCGCTCCAGGAAATAAATTCTCCAACTCCCATACACAATGCAATTTATTGGCCTTGCACTTAAGTATCATTCTAGTGTAATTCTTGCAGGTGTCAGATAAGATTACTCCTTGCTTTGTGTGATTAAAATAAGAGCTATAGGAATGCAAGGTTTTAAGGTCATTTCACGTCCTTTTCTGCAGGAGCTTCTCAGGGACAGAAAGCAATCCACGCAAAAGACTTTGGAAGCTGCACTGCAGGAGCAGGACATGCAGACAAAGGAGAAGGAGGCTGCCAAGTGGCAAGTGTTCCAAAAGTGGGAGCGGATGTCCCAGCAGGTGGAAAAGGAGAAGCAGAAACACAAAGACCTCCAACAGTATCTCAGAGAGCAGAACCTCTTAATGCTCCGTGCCTCCCTGCTATCATAAAGGCATTGCCATTTGAACAAGCCAATGTGTGGAACAAAAGCTCCTGGTAATGTTCGTGTGCAATGTGATATTGGGAATTGTGAAATGTTCCACTGAGGCTGTGTACAGACAATGGCTTACCTGAAAACTGGAGGTGATATTGTAAGCTAACACTGCTTACAGTACACACATTTATTTTCTATGTCCCATCCAATGATCAAATCAATTTTGTGGGGTTTTATAATGACCCGGTTCTCATGTCATGCTGCAATTCCTGGGTTGTTTAACTATGCCAAGTTTAAGGAGTTGGTCAAGCAGAGGTTTGCCTTGTCTGCAGAACATTGCCGGCATACATTTTGAGCAATCTGCTCCACCTTTAAGGAGAACTTTGTTTCACTGGCTGCCTGGGAGCTAGGTATCCCCTTTCCTCCCTTCATATGTTTAACCCAAGAATTGCCAGGGACAAGCAAAGCAATAAGCACGCTGCCTCCTGTGCATTTGTTGTTTCCACTTTCAAAGAACAACCCAGGAACATAATGTTATGTTGTTTCATGACATGCAAACCCGGAAACTCTGGGTTGTTTATGAGTTAAATAATGCAGACGTAACCCAGCAACAAACCATGGCCAATTGTTGGGTTAACACTGGACTGTTTAATCCATAAACAACCCAGAGTGCCAAGTTTGCATGTATGACAACAACTCAGGTTGTTTGGGGAAGCGGGTGGGGACCAGCTCACACGCAAGCAATCCACGGTTTGTTAACCATGGGTCTTTGATCATGCGAACTGGGTCAGTACTTCAGGCTGTACCTTGGAAAAACCTAAACTTGTCCCCAAAGCAACCTCCCCCAACTTAATGCTCTTCAGATGTGTTGAACTATAAGTCCCATCACTGCCAGGGCTAGGGATAATGGGAGTTGTAACCCAGCATATCTGGAGGGTGCCAGGTTGGAGAAGGCTGTCCTAAAGCATGTCTAGCACTGCTGCAATTGATGTGCCTGAAAATGTTGTGGCTGCTTATTGGAAAGTGTCCGCACTACCTCTGTCGGGGGCCCCTTTGGAACCGTTATTAAAAGGGTTTCTCCAGCCTCGCCCCCAAATTGTGTGAAATCTGGCCATGTACCTTCTTCTTTTTTTTTTTTTAATCCCCTTAGAAATTAAATTTGCTAGACCAGAAGTTGCTTTCAATATGGCTTAGTCAGCTTCACATCTTTTAATTCTTTGGGACCAGTGACAGGGATGGTGGTTGCTACATCCAGGAAAATGGACACACATGCTTTTTTCTACACCCACCCTCCAGGAAAGTTCTCCCTCCCCACCATTTGTGTTTCTCATTATGAAGCTGTATAAGAGCCCGTGTGGTACAGTTGTTAAGCACACTGGGTTAAGACCAGGGAGATCAAAGTTTAAATAGCTATTCAGCTATGAAGCTCCCTGGGTGACCTTGGACCAGTCACTCTCTCTCAGCCTAACCTACCTCTCAGAGTTGTTCTGAGGCTAAAAGGGGGAGGAAGAACCTTATAAGCACCCCTACGCTCCTTTGAGGAAGGGTGGGATGAAAATGTAGTAAAATATATGATATATACAGGACAGGTGTTTCTGGGAGCAATCCAAAGTGTTGGTTTTGGCCTATACTGTCCAAAATGGTCTGGGGTCAAGGTACCTTAAGGGTGGTCGCCTTTTCCCATGTGAATTTCACCACCAGCCAAGATAGCAGTTGGAGTCCCTTCTCTGAGTACCTGCACCTTCTGAGATTGGCTGCTGGAAACAGAGCTTCCTTTGTGATGGCACCCTAATAACAAACCCCCTCCCAGTTACAAATCTCCCTCCCTAGTGCTGCTTTCCCACTTCTTCCTTCTTCTTTTTCTTTATCTTTCAGGTGTTGGGGAGGTCTGCTCTGTTTTCCTGGCCTTTTTGTGGTGACTTCTGATGGCAACGAATGATTTTGACCACTGCATTTACAGCTGTTTTTGGTCCTATCTGGGCATTCCCTCCTCATGTGATTAGACCCTGCCACCCACATGCCAGAGTAGAGCAAACTACTGTTACATAGACTCCTCCTGTGAGGTGGAACCCTTGCTTACACAAGGATCCACATCACAGAGGGAGCTGATGGGCACAGGAAAGGCTGCCCTCTACAGATGTGAACGCCCCCCCCATTTATATAGGCTGAAGGAGACAGGATGGGAGAGCAGGGGTGGCCCCCACACTCCCCCTCATGCTGTTAATGGCATGAGGGGGAACATCTGTTTGAGGATAAGAACACAAGAAGAGCCGTGCTGGATCAGACCAAAGGTCCACCTAGTGCAGCACTCGGTTCACACAGTGGCCAGCCAGCTGCCCATGGGAAGCCCCCAAATAGGACATGAGTGCAACAGCACCCTCTGCCCAGGTTCCCCAGCAATTGGTATACATAGGCATAGTGCCTCTAACACTCCAGGTTAGTTGACCACTGACAGTTTTATCCTACATTAATTTCCTAATCCGCTTTTAAAGTCAGCCCTACAGGTTGGCCATCACTATGTCTTGTGGAAGTGAATTCCATCGTTTAGCTATGCGCTATGTAATGAAGACCTTCCTTTTAGCTGTCCTGAATCTCCCACCAATCAACTTTATGGGATGACCCTGGGTTTTAGTGTGATGAGAGCGGGAGAAAAATGTCTCCCTATCCACTTTCTCCACACCATGCATAACCATGGTCCTCAAATCGTAAAGCAGAGCTGGGAAACCTTTCTTCTGTCAGGAGCTACATTCCAGTGGCGGCCAGGACTCAAGCCTATCATGGGCAAAGCAAGATACACAAATGGATAGGGCCACCCTTTCTCTCCAATACCTTCTTCCTCTCTCCCATCTCCCTTCTCACCCAGCAGGCTGCCACAGAAGGGGCAAATCACTTTTGCAAGAGCTCTGAATTACTTGCAGAGGAGAAGCTCTCTTAGGAGCGCCTTTTTTTGCTTATGTTCCTTTTATTCCCCAGATAAGGGAAAGAACTCTGCATTGGTGGTTTTGTTATTACGCAACTCCACATATTAAGCCAAGGGTGCAGAACCATGGGCCAAATCCAGCCTTCTGGGGATCCCCAGGCCATGGCCCCATCCCTTTGCCCCCCCCCCCCCACCACTGTTTGCTGGTTTGCCAGCTTTTGTGCATTTTTCTCCCATTCTAAAAGGCTGAAATGCCTCTCCTAAGGCTTAATTATGGGCAGGAGGAGCTTTCAGCTACAATATGCTGGCATTGTTGGTGTTTTGGCCCTGCCCCTTTGCCTTTGGTCCCGCCCACCAGTGAAATGTGGCCCCCAATTCGGCCCTCTGGCTGAAATAGGTTCTGCACCCCTGTATTAAGCTAAACAGCTGGGATTCCAAAGATCACTGCTAGCTCTGCAGGGTGGGACCCACAAAGCCAATTTTCAGGCCACCACTCTCTGGCTCACCTGTATTTGTGAGGTGTGTTGAAAGGTTGTACCCTCTTCATAAGGGTAACATAGAACATCCCACAAAAAAGAAGTAGAACGGTACTGAACCAGACTAATGTAAGGGCTTCTTCCTAGTTAAAACCATTTATTAATAAATTTAAGTCTCTCAATATCAATTACACATAGAAGTACATCCATTTATTTGTAAAAACAAATATTTTGGTTATCCACAGTATTTTTGGATGGAAGCAGCTGCTTACTGATTAAGGTCAAAGAGCACCAGCATGGAATTTTAAATACATCCTCTTCCTAACGCTTTTTAGATCAGCTGACATTCCTGCACAAAAGACAAACAAGAGCTTTTAAAAAAAGATAGTTCTTTTCACCTGATTTCCTTATAATGCACCAAAGCAATATTAATTGAATACGATTTGCTTTCCATTGTGAAAATACAATTTGATACAGAAGGTGTCCTTGCCTTTCTGTTTCTTGATAAGGGAGTGGGGTTAAGTGCTGAAGCTGTAAAATGCGTACGATTTCCTTAAGACTGGTGCAAAATGGGGGGGGGGGTGTCTTTGTTTATTCCTGCTTACTAGAAGAGTTATCTTTCTAGAGGTGAGTTCTTACAGAACCCAAGATGATCAAGGTCACAATTCACTCTTAGAGCATTGCTGGTTGAAGGTATAGCCCTTGGGGCTAAAGACATGCCTTTGACATGCAATGCAGCATTCCATAAGGCAGGGATGGGGAAGGTGTGGCCCTCCAGATGTTGGGCTGCGACTCCAATCATCCCTCATGCCTTTGGCTGTGCTGGGTAGGGCTGGTGGGAGTTGTAGTCCAACAGAATCTGGAGGGTGACACATTCCCACCCCTGCCCTAAAGGATTGGATCTCAATTTCAGGATCCAGACAGAATAGTTTTAGGGCCTGAGTGCTGCTCATCCTGATACCAGTTAGCTGAACAGTGGTCCTCAGCCAAATCCTCCATTTTAGATGTAGAGGTTGGAAACCACCTAACAGGTGAACATCTGGGCAGAAGCCCAAAGAGGCCAGTCTGAGTAGCACCTATTGCTATTCCAAGAGAGAACTTGGAGGTTTGATGAGAAGAGGTTTAGCTGCCTTCAGGATGTCCAGAACAGGGTCCAGTGACCGACCAAGGCCTTCTAAAACCATAATGGCAAAGATGACCGAGGCAAAGTTGCTCTCCAGCTTCACCTAGAAGAAGCACAAAAAACACCAAATAAGTAAAAGCAGATCACTGTTTCAGTGAAAGATCTGGTTCTCATGTAACGACAACCCATGGTATGGACTGTTGTTGAATCATGGGTTGTCGTTATGTGCAAACCCTGCACTATGGTTTAACTATGGGTTGTTAATCACGAACAACCCAGGAAGAGAGCCCAAGATTTGTTGTTGGGTTGTGAACTCTGGGTTGTTCGTGGTTAACAACCCAGAGTTAAACGATAGTGCAGGGTTCGCATGTAATGGCAACTCAGAATTCAATAACAATCCATGATTCAGCAACAATCCATACTCTGTTGTCATGTGCAAACCAGGTCAAAGAGAACACAAGTATTCAAAGCCCTTAGGAGAAAGGAAAGGATTGTCTGAGATTACTAATGACTGAGCTTCCTAACAATGCAATCAATTTAAAAAAAAAAGCAATTTTTAGGTAGAAAATTCTTTTAAGAATGTACAGTCTTGACAGTGGCTCAAAAAGGTAGCAACAACCACATTCACAATGCCATGTAGAACGAAAGGAAACTTTGCAAGATGGCTGAAAGGAAAAGAGACAGATCATGTTCTTGTAATCTACTTCCAGGAGTCACAGACAGTGGGGAAGGAGCCATATAGTTACAGAATGCAGAAGCTGCACTGAATATAGAATCCAGCATCCTAAGACTCTCCACTTTTACTTATGAGAACAAGTTTCTAACCCTCAAGGCTCTAAAGTATGTAGATAATCCCTGATGACATCCCAGGAGGCATGGCTGTGCAGGATTTCCTTGTTTGGACACAGGTACCTAGAAGTACAGAATATGCAGTCCTATGCATTATAAGTTAAACATCGGTTAAATGTCCTCTAGGTGCTATGACCTCATGCAGTTGTGAAAAAGAACAAACACACACACAGATTATCTCACCTGATGGGTAATCAGTAACTTGAAAACACCGGACAGCAGGCTTGCAACTTGAAGCTGGAATGCAAACAGTTAAAAATGCTATTATTTTAATTCTGCACAAGGCCACAACAACAACAAATTAGCAGTACTTTAAAAGAAAGATACTATGTGTGCGTGTTTGTACGGGTGCTGGCTGGAGTTGATGGGAGCTGTAGTCCAACACTTCTGGAAGGCAACCAAGTTGGGGAAGACTGATCTATAGGTTTATTGTATCTTAAGAACATAAGAAGAGCCATGATGGATCAGACCAAGGTCCATCTCGCCCAACATTCTGTTCACACAGTGGCCAACCAGCTATCGACTGGGAACCTACAAACAGGGCATGAGCGCAACAGCACCCTCCCACCCATGTTCCCCAGCAACTGGTGTACATAGGCATACTGACACTGATACTGGAAGTAGCACATAGCCATTAAGACTAGAAGCCATTGCTAGTCTTATCCTTCATTAATTTGTGCAAGTCAGGACTAGTAGTCACCTTCTGGATGAGCAGCTTCTCCTGGCCTGTTACTAAGGACAGCATGGAGCCCTAGTAATGTCAGTTTCCTGTACTTTATTTCATTTTGTTTTTAACTCTCTGCATTTGAATATATTTATATTGTAAGTGTCTTGTTCCCTACCTGACCCTCGAGGTAAAAATCATATATACACATACATACACTCACACTCACACGAGAAGGAACTGTATGACCAGACCAGA
The DNA here is from genome assembly GCF_057233095.1 of Heloderma suspectum. Taxonomy (NCBI): domain Eukaryota; kingdom Metazoa; phylum Chordata; class Lepidosauria; order Squamata; family Helodermatidae; genus Heloderma; species Heloderma suspectum. The sequence continues at coordinate 31,829,862 of NC_139464.1, forward strand.
AATGGTTACAGTGGACTTGGGCATTCTATGGAAGTTAACACATTTTGAATGGGCCATGTTCTGTGTTTTGAATGACACACTCAGTAGAAGACCAGGGTATGACGCAGGCTGCTGACCTTCCCCAGTGCTACAGTGTTGCGCCTGGCCTTGGCCACCAGCTCCGCCATGTCAGCTTTGAATCTGTCCACATCCTTGCACCGGTTCGCTCTGGAGTGATGAAGGATTAGCTCTGCCACTCTCTCCCCCTGTGGAACAAACCAGAAAGATGGCTACCCAGCCAAGCCAGACTCAGGTCACGTTCCTTACTGAGCAAAAACTTCCAGAGATTCCACTTTAAAAGGTTCCTTTTTTTTCCTTCTGGCTCCACTTACTTGTTTTCATCTAGGTCACTCATTGAAATTCATCTCCCACATCTAACATGGAGACCAAAGGACAGAATGGACCAATAAGTGGAACCTTAAATGCTCTACGTAAAGTGGAGATGTAACACTCCCGATTCCTTAACCATGGTTATTTATTTTATTATTACATTTATATCCTGCCTTTTTTCCTCTTGCAAGGAACCCAAGGCAGCTTACATGATCATCCTCTTCTCCATTTTATCCAGCATGGCTCTTCTTATTCAGGCATTCTCATTTCACCTTTCTGGATAATGTGTGAAGGAGAAAATAATGCATCGTATACTGCAAAATGTAAACACTGGGCCTGCATCTGGAATGCGCACATTTATGAGAAGCATGGGGAAATGATGTACAAGTCAGCTGGATGTTGTCTGTCAGTGCTTCCACACAGTAAGCCATGAAGCTCACTGGTTGACCTTGTACCAGTCCCACTCTCTCCGTCTAACCTACCTCACAGCACTGTTGTCAGGATAAATTGGGGGGTGGGAGAGAGAGTCTTGCAGGCCACCCTGAGCTCCTTGGAGGAAGAAGAGGATAAACATGTAATCAGTCCGTCAATCAATCAATCAGGAGAACGCCAATCGGTCCAGTGGTGGTTGGTGGCTCCGATGTCAGTGGGGCAGTGAATACCCTCCGGGTTTCAGTCAGAACCAATCAGAACTCTAAAGAAATATCCAAGACTTTCCCTGGGTTGTAACTGCTGTTGGGTTTTACTTTGGTTTTACATGCTACTTTTAAACATTTAAAGTCTTATTTTTATCATGTTGTATTTTCTGGTTTTAATTGTTGTGAACTGCCCAGAGAGCCTCAGCCATTGGGCAGTATATAAAGGAAGTAATAATACTATTAATACTACTGCTGCTGCTACTACTACTACTACTAATAATAATAAGGTACCTCCTTTAGAGTTCTGACTGGCTCTGACTGAAACCCGGAGCGGATTCACCACCCCACTGAAGTTGGAGCTGCCAGTCTCCACTGAAGGGGTCCATAACGTAGAGCACATGTAACGACACTATTGCAGTGTTTTCCCAAGGTTTCCAAAATGCCTAAGGCCCACCCTGGAATCAGGTCTCACCTGCCCCAATACCACAGCAGTGAAGACTGCCCGGAAGTTCTCAAGGTCGGCCCCCTGCAACTCTGCTACAATCCCTGCGTCCAGAAGGACCAGTCGGAGCGGGGAGCGAGAAGGTTGCACCTCCACCATCAGAGTGTCCAACAGGTCCACAATGGCCATCTGGTCCTCAAGCCGGTTGCTGGAGCACTCTGCTGCCTGGACCAGGATATTCCCAGGGTGCAGATCGGCATGGACAAAGTTATCAACAAACACCTGAAGCATCAGAAATCAAGGCATGAGGGGAAAAGGCCACCTTTCAGCTTCTCACATCAAATAACCAACGTGCAAAGAGAAGGGGCCACAGCTTAGTAGTGGCATATTTGCTCTGCATGTGAAAGTTCACAGGTTTGATCCTTAGGATCCTCACTTAAAGCAGGAATGGGAAACATGAGGCCCTCCAGATGCTGTTGGGATTGCAACTCCCATCATTCCTCACCACTGGCTATGCTGGCTAGGGGTGATGGGACTTGCAATCCAACAACAATCGAACACCATCTGGAGGTGGCCACACACTCTGGATAACAGGGCTAGGAAAGACCTACAGCACTGCTACCAATTAGGGCATTAACCTAGACAAGGGACCTGCAGCAATACGTCACAGTGTGAAGTGCTCCTGTTCACTGTGTCAGCCAGCCATGCCCTCCTCCACTATACTCCATTCCCACTCCTGTCCAGGCTGCGCCTGATCTCGTCAGCTAAGCAGGGTCAGCCCTGGTTAGTATTTGGATGGGAGACTGCCTGGGAATCAGGCTTCCTGCATTGAGCAGGGGGTTGGACTCTATGGTCTTGTAGGCCCCTTCCAACCCTTAGTCAGCAAACAACTTGTCAGATCAATATTTGCTTATTCAAAATCTTTCATTGTTGATGTTACACAGATTGGTAAGACGAAGTGAGCCCTATTTTCTAGAAGCAAATGTCTAGACAGTTTTCTGTTTGTTACGATTTTGGTTTTGGTGATCAAACCTACCCTTCCTCTCTCTCTGCCCACTGCATAACTACTCATTCCAATCAGATAACTGGGATTTTGTGGTTAAAGGACTTGGAAAGTTGTACATCAATTCCTTGGCTTACAGACTGGCTCCAAAACTAAAGCAGGAGTCGGGAGCTCTTTCAGCCTGAGGGCCAAATGCCATTTTGGAGAAGCACTTGGGTGTGGCGTTCCAGGGGTGGATGGGGCCAAATACAAACGGGGTGGGGACAAAAATACAAAACATATCAGCTTATTGAAAGCTCTTGATGCCAGTAACTCAGCCTTAGGAGAGGCTTTTCAATGTCTTAGAAGGGGGGGGGGAATGTGCACAACACCCAGGAAACCACCAAACAATTGGTGTTGGGGGAAAGGGGGTGGGAGAAGAGGAAAGGGGTGTGGCCACCTGGGGACTCCAAGAGGGCTGGATTGGAACTCACACCCCTGACCTAAACCCAAGCTGCAAAAAAAAAACAAAATGCCAACCAGCTCCTCTTACCATCTTTAGAAGCATGTCCATGCCCATCTTGGCTATCTTCCGCCGCAGCTCCATCGTAGCCTCCGTGTGCAGATACTGGGATATGGGCTTGCTCTCCTTAAACAGAGACAAAGCTGCTAGGTCTGAAGGGCCCTGAGCATCCACCCTGGCAAACTTCGCAGGGACATGTTACATGCCCTTTCGAGGGCAACAGGGATGTTTCAAGGGGGAAGGAGATCTAATCTGTTCATCTCGGATGAAAGTTATCTAGCACTGGCCATGTGGTATGATGAGGCTTTCTCATCGTAACATTATTCAAGAACTTTCTGGACCACAAAGACTCAGCATAATGCTATCCATGCTCAGTGTAGACCCATCACTGGGGTTCTGCAGCCTTCAGAGGCTAAAGGATCGTCGTGGGTCAGGGGTGCATTAGCTTTTTGCCCCCAAGTGATCTGCACGATGATCTCTGGGGGACAGAGTGAAGAGTACCAGTATGGGGGAAATTGACGGGGGGGGGGGGGCGGTCAGGGCATCCTTGGCAGGGGCTGAATAAAGACCTTGGAAGACTGCATGAGGCCCCTGGGCTGCAGGTTGTGCAGCAGTCATAGGTGGTAGTCTGCAGAAGTGACACTGCTCTGCACAGGTTCCGTTTCCCTTTTTGCACCCAAAATCCTGTGTTACTTTTCACTGGTTAGGGGCTTGCTCTGGGGAACACAACATCCCATGGACCAAACTACACCCGATGTTAAATGTGCATAAGCATTTAATGTGCACGTTGTTGTTGTTTTTAAATACCAGACACAATGGGAGAAGAGGAAGCAGTCAGGACTTTGAATATACAGGAAGGATTTTTAACCCTGCCTTCCCCTATCTGGCATCCCCCAGATGTGTTCGACTGCAAAAGCCAGGCTGGCTGCTAATGATGGGATTTGCAGTTCAACACTTCTAGAGGGGACCTGATTGGGGAGGGCTGGTGTAACCTTTTCCCTGCCTTTTGTGGTCCTGCAGAAAATGGCCTCCTCAAGCCAGTATTAACCCCAGATGCCAACAGAAGCTTCCCTCCCAGTGTGAATATCAGCTTCGGGTCAAAAAGTCATGAGACTCCAGAGCTACCATCTGATATTTCTTTGCAAGACAATCACTCATGAAAGGGTCTGCTTGTTAGGCCAAATAAACTTCCTGCTGTAAGGCAGCTGCCTGAAGACAGAGAAGTTGGCTGTCCCTGCTCAACAGTCAACATTCTCACCTCAAAGGTTTCCACTAGGATGTTTCTCGTCACAAAAGGATGAAGCGGAACAGGGAACGTCACATAGTCCACGCCTCGGAAGTTATGGCGGAAGCGTTCCAGGTTCCTTGCTTCGTAGCGCAAGTCAATCTAGAGGGAGCGGGGAAAGAGAAGTTGAAAGATGGGTGCATAATTCAAAAGTTGCATGGCCTTGCACCAGCTGAAATAGCCAGTGGGAACGTTTAGTAAGAAGTTGTCCCTGGATGGTCTCTGCTGTTTCATTCAGAATACTGGCTCCCCTTCCTATCTGGTGTTTCTTCCCTGTGGGGGCAAGCCCACTCATCCCATGAATTAGGGCTGATCTCAGTGGAAGTATCAGGAATAATCAAGGATGAGGAAGTTAGGCTATATCAGAGACAGGCAATAGGGAGCCCAATCAGTGAGCCAGTGTGGTGTAGTGGTTAGAGTGCTGGACTAGGATAGGGGGGACCCAGGTTGAACACTCAGTCATGAAGCTCACTGAGTGACCTTGGGCCAGTCAATACATCTCATCTTAACCTATCTCACAGGAATTCTTGTGTCTTGAACTTATTAAGACAGTAAACAAAGAAGTAGAACAGAATTATGAACTCGCTCAGTGACCTTAGGCAAACCACTCTCCCTACGCCTCCATCCCCCCCACCCACCCCACTCTGCAATTCTGGGGATGATAATAACAACAATAACAACACTGACTTACCTTACAGGATTGTTGTAAGGATTACATATAGGTAATGGAGCTGGCCTAAAATAGCTGAACTTAAGTCCCATTGAAATCAAATGGAGTCATAGCTAGCTTGTTCCATTGATTTCAGTGGGAAATAAGTTCCACTAACTCAAAGAGCAATTCTATGCTCCCTGGGAGGGTTGCTGGAGGGTCATGATGCAGTGGAAGTGCTGTTCTTCCGGCAAAGTGGGAGGCCTGCTGATGGGACAGCACATTTGCCACCAAACGACCCCAGTGCAGCAGCAGAAAGTTGCAGCAGCAGTGGGAGTTGAGATAGGGTGTTCTGGGGGCATGTTTGGGGGGGTCTTGGATCTTCAGTATCCAAAGCCCTTTTATTCTCTCAACAGGTCCCAAAACTACACCGGGCCTGGAGCTGCTGTAGTTAATTCCTTCCCATTGTGGTCAATGAGGGGGGAGAAAAAACTGTAGGGAAAAAATTAAAAGTTTGGAAGCACTATACAAATGTTTCTGTTTTTATTATTGTTGTTGTTGTTGTTATTGTTATTATTATTATTTTAGTAGTAGTATTTTTAATTGCTGTTATTTTTATTACCATTATTTTCATTATTGCTATTATTACTATTTTCATTATTGCTATTATATTTATTATTATTTGTATTTGTATTATTCAACTGTGGCTGAAATTCGATAATGTTAAAGGCAGTTCAGCAAAACGGAGGCTTCGAAATGTGACTATGAAAAGGTAATCTAAAACCTTAATTTTAGTGGAGCTGAGTTAAGGGGGTGGGGTGGGGAATTGAAATTACAAAGTATCCAGAGAACTGTGATCCATACTCTAAACACAACTGCTTCCCACCTGCTGAATCATGAGTTTCTCAAACTCCTCCACAATCTCCATCAGGCTGAGCCACCTGACCCCTGGGAAAAGCTCAATGAACCGACTGCCAGTCTTCATTAGAAACAGATCCATTTGGACTTGATGAACTAATCCAGGATGCAGCACCTGTACAAGAGGCAAAGGTGGCCAGATCATCTCATACACACAGAATATACTCACTGTCAACAAGCCAGTCAGTCGTCATGATTGTGCTATGAACATCAGCCAAAATCTCCTTATAGCAGGGGTGGGGAAACTAAGAGCTTCCACATCTTGCTGGACTGACCATTGTCCATGTTGACCGGGGCTGATGGAATCCAACAACCTCCGGAGGGCCACAGGTTCCCTACCTCTGCTTTATAGGAATACGATTGGGGCCGTGCTCTTGTGAAGCTTTCATTCAATTCAATAGGACTCAGGAGAACTTTCTGATGGAATCTGCCCCTAGTTGTTATTACATTTTAATTAATCAATCAATCAATGAATCAATTAGAATACATGGTTAGATTTATCGACTAAGAAAAGGATAAATGACCTAAAGTGGTGCCCCCAATGTATTGGGCAATATATGTCTGTCTGTGTGTATGATTTTAAATCTAAATGCTTATTAAAACTTCAGATGGCAAGCACTATCTTTAAAAAGGCATACATAGGTGGGAATGCCTCTTCTAAGATGACACAAAGCACAACATCTAAAATCAAAGAAAATATATTTCTTGCTAGAGAAATAAGCCTACCCATATGCGAATTTAACTATGAGATCAAGGGCGCAATCCTCTGGCTGCTAGTCAGTAGCTAGACGGCCATAGGATAGGTTGATTCCCGGGAACCAACCTCAGATCCCACGCTCTGAGGTCGGTTCCCTGAGAACCGACCTCCACCCCTTCCTGCGCTGCCTCGTCAGCAGCGCGGATCAGCCCTACACTCTGCGCTCGTAAGAGGAGGAGCAGCAGTGAAAACAGGGCGTTCCTGGGGGCGGGGCGGGTAGAAGTGCCTTTCCACACTTCCTATGCATCATCTGGCGTCTCCCCCCACCCCCGACTTCCCGTGGCTAGACAGCCAAAATCGGCTGTCTGGTCTCAAATGCAGGGTGGCTGAAGCACGGAGGTGACGATCCCCTTTATGCTGCTCCTGCCCTACATTGGATAGGCGGTTGCCTCCAAGTTCGGAGGTGGCCACCTATCCCGAGAAGATTGTGCTCTAAACTAATTAAGGGCACAATCCTATGAAGATAGTCGTCAGCGTCCGAACTTGAAGGCTGACAACTATCCAATGCAGGGAGGCTGGAACATGGAGGCGATCCTCACCTCCATGCCCCAGCCACCCTGCATTTTTGGCTAGAGAGGCTATTTCGTCTGTCTAGCCGGGGAGCTTGGGAGTGGGAGAGGGGGAGGCTGTGCAGTGCATAGACAGCTGTGTTACAATGCTTCCACAGTCTCCTTCCCTCCCCGCCCCTGAGACCACCCCTTTTTGCCATCACCACACTTCGTTTCTGAGATGTAGCCAGCGTGGAGAGAACTGCGCCAGCTTTAAAAGGGCAGGGGAGGGTGTGGGGAGCACAGTTCCCAGAAATCAAAAAATCCTATGGCCCTCTAGACAGTGTCTAGTGGCCATACGATTGCTCCCTAAATGACTTAGGGTGCAATCTTATGCATGTTAAGACAGGGAAAAGTCCTACAACTCCCTTAGTAGCTTTTCAACCAGTTATTTTGCCTCCCTACAGCGATTTTAACTAATGGCTATTGTTTATTCCCACAGCCTTTACTTGGAAGTTAAGTTCCACGAAGTTGGGAAAGGGTGGTAGCTCAGTGGCAGAGCCCCTGCTTTGCATGCAGAAGGTCCCAGATTCAATCCCAGCATCTCCAGGCAGGGCTGGAAAAACTCCTGCCTGAAACCCTGGAGAGCCAGTCAGTGTCGACAGTACTGGGCTAGATGGACCCATGGTCTGACTCAGTGGAAGGCAGCTTCCCATGTTCTTATGTTAAGGGCAAAAAGAAGCACCTTCACTGGCCAGCTCAGAGGCAGGCAGTGACAAAAAGGTGGAGCAGATCTTCTGATGTCCTTAAGGTCGCTTTATAGTAAGGATGGGGAACGTGTGGCCCTCCAGATACTGCAACCCTGAAGAGCTGCTGTCAGTCAGTGTCAACAATACTGGGCTAGATGGACCAGCAGTCTGTAAGTCAACTTCCGTGTAAGTCAACTTCCTGTGTTCCTAACAGGACGTGCTCCTGGGTAAATCATATTTGCATGGATCTGCAGCCTTGAGTTACCTTAATGGCTACTGGAACAAGGCGGTCCCTCCTGGGAGAGGATAACAGTCTGCTTTGAGATCCGAAACTGGAATTCTGATTATTGCCTTCTCGAGAACCATCTCCATGATGCAACTGATGGCCACCATATCCTTCCAAAACCCTGTCATGCATCCTTTTCCAAAGCCACCTGAGGGGTCCTTTCAGACCGGAGACTTCCCAGGCTTCCAAGGCAGAATCCAATGCAGAGTTCTTTGAGAGTTCCTTCAGCACTGGCTCTCCAAGAGCAGAGAGGTCCATGTCAGCTTTGTACACCTGGGCAACGCAACCAGACCCAACAGGCTCCTGGCTTTCAAACCTGAAGACCCTCTCCCAGCCCACCCCAAATGCTTTCCCCAACAAATGCTCGGTGTAAGCCCAAGGGTGAGGAATCACCTTGACGTGAAGCTTGGAGAACTTGACACAAAACTCTTCGGAAAACAGGTCCCACCTTGTGCTGGCCCACTGTCCCAGTTTGATGTAAGTGGGCCCAGAGGATTCGGTAACCTTCAGCAGAAGATAGATCCAGAGTGACGTGAACCTCGAAGAGAAGTAGGTAAAAGGGTAGAGCCAAAGCAATGGGCCAAACTTCAGCAACAGAATGCAGGCTCGGATCACGATGGAAAAGGCTAGCCCAATACGCCTTAGGAAAGCAGCAGAAGGAAGTCTCCCTTTGGGAAGGCGGGTGATTTGGCCATCTCCACTGGACATACCTTCACACCTGGCACCCTGAAACAATCCTGCAGTCCCCCAGCACACGAAAGAGATCTTTGCCAAAGCTTTGCATTGGAACCAGATTTGAACATCCTTAGAGGAGGATCTAACGGACACCAGACTGGATTTCCTCAGTAAACACAAAGACTTCCTCACAGCGAGAAGTCTGACATTCGATAGAACCCGGGCAGTGCAATGACACCAAGTCATCATCTTGGTGGAGAGATGACGGCATCGAGGGGCTGCTGGGTAAGGACACTGTCAGACCTCTCGGCCCCAAGGAAAAAACACTGGAGACCGAAAACCCCGGCACCAGAAGGAGGAGCTTCAAAACGGGGGCAAAGAAGCTCGCCTTGCATCACCGCAATTACAAGTGATATCCCCGCCTAGTCTTTGAGCATGTCAGAACCAAGCCTGTTTTACATAATGTAGCCCACTCGCTGGAGGCAGCAGCATCCCACGATGCTTCACCCATCAGCGATCGCAGAATCCAGCAGCTCCCATTTCTAACGCATCTGGAGATGCAACTCCCATCGGGACTCCCTCAACCGAAGCGGGCATCTGGTGGTTCCACCCCGGCGTCGATGACGGCGATTTGCAAGCCACGCTTGGGCCGAGGGAGCCTTGCTTTAATTCACAAAGCATCGCCTTCTGCGCTGGGTGCTTCCGCGGAGACCCATTGATTCAGCGGCATCTTTGTGTGGGTGCCATTGTTCAAGGGAGTGAGGAGAGAGATTCAGCGGCAAATGACAACCGTGAATCTAACCAGCGCGCCGGCGGATGAGTTGGAGGCCCCGACTTTAGAATGCCGCGTGTTTTGTTCCTCAATGATCTCGGCGTTCCATTGAGCGCGGCGGGAGGGCGGATAGAACCTGGACAACACACAACGTTCCGATTCGAGACTTCCGCAAACGTAAGGGAGGGCGGAGACTCCAGCTCTTAAAGAGACAGCGTGAGAAAAGCTCACGAGAGCTTGTGCTGTATTAGAATGTGTCACTCCTTCGAGGTGCTGCAAGATTCTTTGTGGGTTCGTGGTGCTGCAACGGCTACCCCTCCGAGAAAAGTTAGGCGAGGTGTTGAAAACGCAGGAATCCCGAGCTTTGCGATGGGTTCGCTGTTTACACTGGAGGCTGGTGGCTCCGATTTCAGTGGGGCTGTGAATCCGCGCTGGGTTTCAGTCAGAACTCTAAAGGAGCTGTCCAGGGTGCTGAATTTGGGGACTGAAAGCCAGAGCGGATTCACAGCTCCACTGACATCGGAGCCACCAGCCTCCACTGGCTGTTTATAAGCAAACGCACAGAACGGGATGGGAGATTAACACATTAAGAATGCGGCCCTATGCATGCTTAGACAGAAAAAGTCCTACATTTCCCAGCCTGCCCCAGCCAGCATGGCTGGCTGAGGTAACGTGGGACCTGTTGGCCCTTTCTCCATCTAAACATGCCTAAGATTGCACCCTAAAGGCTCAGCCCCATGCATGTTTAGACAGAAATAAGTCTTGACTGGCTGAGGCATGCTGGGAGTTGTAGGGCTTTTTTCTGTCTAAACATACATAGGATTGCACTCTAAATGTAAGTTTCAGCAGCCGGTGCTTAAACGGGATGCTTAGTCACTTTCAGCTTGTGTGTCTGCAGCGTTTTCTCCAGCGTGGTAATGTTTTTAAACTCTCCACTGAAGTTATTCATGTTTGAGCAAAATGCTTCTGACTTCTTTGGGCATCTCTTATCACCTGCTTTTAAAAGGATTTGGGATTTCTCTCGTGGACTAAATATTTTATTCACCTCTAGTCCTGCTGCATTAAACCTTCCCTTTTTCTTTACAATGGCCATGATTAATCTTCAGATTGTGCATATAATTCGGCAGTGGAAAAGGGAGAGGAGTTGGGGTCATTCGAAAGAGAAGGTGTTAGAGCTTTTTTGTTGCCATTGTATGTGCGTTTACTTCTGAACTAATAAATCCCACCGAATTCAGTGGAACTAAACAATCTTATGCCACTGTAGTTGTGTCATTTAACAGTACCTTGATGTGCAGACATTAACGTATGATGAGAATGTTTATCTCTGTGCTATGAAAAGCTACAGCTGCTGCTTTCTACAGACTGCACTGCTGTTAAAGGCACAGTAATGGTTTTGGTCCATTGGCAATCTTAGCACTCAGTGATGAAATGGATGTGTAACAAAGAACAAAGTCATTAAGGATACATGCAACCTGCATGTTGGCACATCATAGAGATCATGTGAATTGGTTATTAGAGCCCTAATTTACAAATCACTAAGCTTGAACTGGGGCCACGGTGGCTTAGTGGTTAAGACGCTGAACTGCAGACTGGAAGGTTGGCAGGTCAGCAGTTCGAGACCCGAGTGCCGCATGACGGAGTGAGCTCCCGTCTTCAGTCCCAGCTCCTGCCAACCTAGCAGTTCGAAAGCAAGAAATTGCAAGTAGATAAATAGGTACCGCCTCGGTGGGAAAGGTAACAGCGTTCCGTGCACCTCGGTGTTCAGTCATGCCGGCCACATGACCACGGAAGCGTCTTTGGACAGCGCTGGCTCTTCGGCTTAGAAACGGGGATGAGCACCGCACCCTAGAGCCGGACACGACTGGTTGGGGACACCTTTACCTTTAAGCTTGAACTATCATAATTTAAGTTATGGAATACAAATTGGGTTACCAATGAATCTGGGTTGTCAGAACCTGGTTTGAAGTTATCTCGGTAGTGATTTTGGTGGTGCAACCATATCTTAGTTGCAGGCCGGAGGTCTCAGTTTCTGTCCCTGGCATCTTTAAGTATGGCTGGAAATGACCCCTATCTGAAGCCCTGGAGAGCCATTCCCAGTCAGTTGAGCAAGATGGTGCAATGGTCTGACTCATATAAGGCAGCTTCCTATCACAGGCTATCAGCAATAGCTCATTGCATAGAGTACTTTAACTTGTAATGCTGCTTTTTAGATCTGCGTGGCAAAAGCAGCTGGATGAAGACCACCTTGTTTGCTTAATAATTTTGCTGGGTATTAATTGCACACAACTGCAGGCAAGTAGAAGAACTCACATGCAATGAGCATATAATCCTATTTATGACATTTACATCCCACCCTTCTTTTTTCCAGGTAACTCAGGGTAGTGTTAATGATTCTCTCCACCACCATCACACACTTTTGCACTCACAACAACCCTGTGAGGTAGGTTAAGCTGAGAGAGTGAGTGTGTGATTGGCCCAAGGTCACTCAGTGAGTGGGGATTTTAACCTCGGTTTCTGCAGTCCTAGCCCGACACTCTAATCACTGCACCTCACTATCACTCTAAGCCTCAGAGTCTAAGGGATAACTTAAAAATCAAGTTCAAAACCAGTATGTCCCTCACAAAAAGACACTGGAAAGATATGGGGACTGTTTGGAGACTGTTAATAAAAAGGGCTGGAATAACATGCAACTCATATTTGTGTGTTCTAATAAGTATCTACCGAAACCAACTTTTGATAATACTTTTGAAGGAGGTAAATTGTTCTGTGAACCTTGGGTGATTCTTTTCCTTAGTGGCTCTAGCACTTGGGTGGGCAGCTGCTGGCCACTGAGCCTAATCTGTCCTTGCAGGGAGAATTATGGCCTAATTTTTGGCATCCTCCATTCAGTAACAAAAATTTGATCCCATCTGCACCCACAGGAACAAAAGCAAACAGGTTTGGGTTCCCATGTATTGCCGGGTACTAAAGTGTTCTGAAACAAACCCATATGTGTGCTGTCAGAAGAAGGGCATATAAGGGCACAATCCCAAGGGCCATATATGCTGGGAGTTGAAGGACTTTTTTCTATCTAAACATGCATAGGATTGCACCCGAAGTCTGCTTCTCTGAATCAGTTTTTCTTTGAAACCCCCTTTGAGACATTTATTTTTTGTTTTATCCCACTACTTTCCATTGGCTGGGACAAAAAAACATCCAATGGCCAAAGTCAACATACAGTCAGGGCCTGAAATATTGGAGCAAGGATAACTGTTTTGGCAGTTGGCCTCTGTACACCACCACATTGAAGTTGAAAGGAAACACACCCAGATGGGAGCGAAGTCAGGACTTTCAGCTGTAATCCAAGGGGTGTGACAAAAGTGGGGCACTAACCATTCAGGAAGGACAGCCAGTGGCATACACACACACCCATTGTTGGTGGCTCATAAGTAATGGAACGAATGGCTGACAAGCAGCTGCACGGCCAGGTGTGGCCTGTTTCCTGGCTACCCCATGACCAATCAAGCAGATAAAAGGCCTGGAGGTGGTTCTGAGTGTTACATTTGCATTTGGTAGCTGTTCACTGGAACTCCCAACATGAGGTCCAAAGAGGTGTCCATGAGAGTGAAGGAGGCCATCATTAGGCTGAGGAAACAAAAGAAACCCATCAGAGAGATAGCAAAAACAGTGGGAGTGGCCAATACAACAGTTTGGAACATCCTGAAAAAGAAGGAATTAACTGGGAAGCTCAGCAACAGCAAAAGGCCTGGAAGACCATGGAAGACAACTAAGGTGGATGACCACAGAATGCTGCTCATGGTGAAGAGAAACCCTTTCACAACATCTAGCCAGGTCAAGAACGCTCTTGCGGAGGTAGGCATGTCATTGTCAACATCTACAGTAAAGAGATGGCTTTATGGATGTAAATACAGAGGCTTCACAACAAGGTGCAAACCACTGGTAACGCTCAAGAACAGACAGGCCAGATTAGCCTTTGTCAGCAAACACCTAAAAAAAGCCTGCCCAGTTCTGGAATAAGATTCTTTGGACTGATGAAACCAAGATTAACTTGTACCAGAGTGATGGGAAGAGAAAAGTATGGAGAAGGAAAGAAACAGCTCATGATCCAAAGCATACCACATTATCTGTCAAACATGGTGGAGGCAGTGTTATGGCATGGGCATGTATGGCTGCCAATGGAACCGGGTCACTGGTGTTTATTGATGACCTGACTGCTGATCAAAGCAGCAGGATGAATTCTGAAGTGTAGAGGGCTGTACTTTCTGCTCAGATTCAGCCGAATGCTGCCAAACTGATAGGATGCTGCTTCATATTACAGATGGATAATGACCCAAAACATACAGCAAAAGCTACCCAAGTGTTTCAAGGCAAAGAAGTGGGATGTTCTTCAATGGCCAAGTCAGTTACCTGATCTCAATCCAATAGAGCATGCTTTTCACTTCCTGAAGACAAGACTGAAGGCAGAAAGACCCACAAACAAGCAGCAGCTGAAGGCAGCTGCAGTAAAGGCCTGGCAAAGCGTCTCGAGGGAGGAAGCTCGGTATTGGGTCATGTCCATGGGTTCCAGACTTTGGGCAGTCATTGAATGCAAAGGATTTTCATCCAGGTATTAAAGGCAACCCTTAAGTTTGAAATTATGTTGGTTCATTCCACTACTTATGAGCCACCAACGATGACTGTGTGTGTATGCCACTGGCTGTCCTTCCTGAATGGTTAGTGCCCCGCTTTTGTCAAACCCCTTGAATTACAGCTGAAAGTCCTGACTTTGCTCCCATCTGGGTGTGTTTCCTTTCAAATTCAATGTGGTGGTGTACAGAGTTGTTGTGGTGGTTGTTCAGTCATGTCCGACTCTTCGTGACCCCATGGACCATAGCACGCCAGGCCTTCCTGTCCTGCACTCTCTCCCGGAGCGTGCTCAAGTCCAGATTCATTGCATTAGTGATGCTATCTAGCCACCTCATCCTCTGCCGTCCCCTTCTCCCTTTGCCCTCAGTCTTCCCCAGCATCAGGGTCTTTTCCAGAGAGTTTTCTCTTCGCATTAGGTGGCCAAAATATTTGAGCTTCAGTTTCAGTATCTGTCCTTCCAATGAGCACTCAGGGTTGATTTCCTTTAGGATGGAGGTGTACAGAGGCCAACTGCCAAAACAGTTATCCTTGTTCTGATATTTCTGGCCCTGACTGTATACCTCAGGATATTGTATATCCTGGGCACTCTTTGCAGAAAAAAAACTGTATATGTTAAGCGGCTGACATTTGGGGACATAATCCTTCTAGGACATTGTTTTCTACTAAGCAGCTGACTGTGTTGTAAGTCTACTTCTTTCTACAGTCTGCAATGAAAACTGCACCTGCTAAGATTTGAACCCACTCCTGTTGAGGTTATGTCTGTGCAAGTACCTGCTTTAAAAAACCTATGTGCAATAGCATTGCATCACTACTCGGTGGTACTAGAGATATCAACAAATAAATTCATAAACATTGTATTAAACACAGTATCATTAAAATTGTCAAATATTTTGCTATATAAACCAGCCAAGATAGAAATTACAATAATATCACTATGATACATAATGCATCTATACTAATCTCACTCCTCTCCACCCAAGTTATCATAAGAACAGCATATACCACCTTCCCAATATCACTTCCACACCAGTCTGGTCAAATGCATGCTGGGGTGGGATATTTGTGAGAAATTGAATTTAGCCCTTAGGCTGAAAGACATTTGGAACCCCTGAATTAAGGGGATCTGCTAAAGTTCAGGAAGTTATTGGGAAGAGCTCATCTTTAGCTGCTAATGGCTTGTGGGAGCTTACAAGGGAAGGGAATATTCTTATGACAAACAGCAGCACTCAGGGGCCACATTCCAATGGTGGGCAGGGCTGATGGCAAAAGGGGGCAGAACCAAGGCAAAAGGGGTGGAGCTGAAACTCCCCCAGCATATTTTAGCCAAAAGCTCTTACTGCCAGGAATTATGCCCCAGGAGAGGCATTTTCAGCCTTTTATAATGGGGAGGAAAACACACAAAAGCTGGGAATCCACCAAATAGTCAGGGGTGGGGGGAAAGTGGAAACCACCTGGTGATGTGGGGAAGGGGGTGTGACCTTTGGGGAACCCCAGAGGGCTGGATTGGGACCCTGGGCTGGAGGGTCAATATCCCTGCTATAAATTTTTTGGCTCTTGCCTAGCTCCTCAGTCTAACCAACCTGTTGCACAAGTACAGACAGAAGTGCTGGAAGCTGAAGTGCGGGAAGTTCTTGGAAAGGGCTCACAGCTCATGGAAAAATATGTTTCTGCACCATGTAGGCCTTGCTGAATATGTAGCCTTCATTATAGCCCTCGACGAAGTGCAAGAAAAGTCAAATCGAAGTGTACACTACACAGAACAGTCAGTTGTTGCCTGAAGTTACATGGTGCACTCCAGAGTAGACCATTTACTAACTCAAATCCAAGTTTTGTAGCCAGTTACACAGCTGCAAAACTTTTATATCCAGAATTCAAAGGTAGCAATGTTAGCGATGGCACTTGCATTTGTCTAGAATGGTTAAGCCGTACTCTTCAATGTTTCACAGATGAAGTCAGGGACACACTTCTAATCCTCCCATTCTAATACCAAGTATTGCTCTCTGAGCTCCCTCCACCACCCCAGTGCAGGGCAGTGGTTAGTGGCCCACTAGGACAATGGAGACTCAGGTTGAAATCCCTGCTTATCCATGAAGCTTATTGGGTGACCTTGGGCTAGTCACTACCTCTCAGCTTAACCTTCCTCACAGACTAGTTGCAAGGATCAAAATGGGGTAGGGGAGAGAAGCATGTATACCATCTTTAGCTCCTGAAAAAAAGGTGGTATATAAATGTAAGAGAACTAAAAACAAAATAGATACATAGTTTTAAAAAATATGTTGTATTGTTTTTATCAAATTTAATTTGTAATTGTAAGCTGCCTGCCTTGAATGCCATTTTTGGTAGAAAGTCAACATACAAGTCAAATAATTGATCTGCTGCCCCTTTCCATCTGCCACCTGAGACAAAGGCCTCATCATGGCTCAGTCATGGGCAACTTCAAGGCCCCTGTTGCTCTCCCTTCTGATGATGCTTCATCTTTAAACTGGACATGGACTTGACAGGCCTTCAATTAGAGGATGCCTGCAAATAAAAGACTGTCCTCCAGTGGCGGCCTAAGACATTTTGCTACCTGAGGCAAAAATGGCATCCCTTCCCCATTCCATGTACAAAAGTCGTCTGGATTAGCAGTTGAATCTTACTTCAATACTGGGGATGGGGCAGCCTCCTCCACTGCACCTGAAGGCTGAAATCTTGCTTAGGGCTCAGGGCAAGCACACAGCTCTCTCCTCTAACACTTTGCTGCCGCCTCCCAGCCTCTGCTACCTGAAGCCACTATCTCACTCTGTCTAATGGCAGGACTGGCCCTGTTGTCCTCTGTGAAGTGGGGACATACACACTGAATTCCAGCTCAGTAACAGTAGCTTGGGGAACAGAGCCCCATCTTTTCCCTCTAAAAGACTTCAACTTACTCACCTATAGAGTTTGAGGGGATTGGGGGGCCTGATAGATGACAACTGAGTTATCAAAAATAAAAGCAGAAAAGAGAATGACAACCCAGGCAATAGAATAATAAGATGCACACTTGGCCACATTTCCTGGGGGAGCAGAGCACTAAGGTCATAACCATGGCAGCCAATGGGAGGGAGGAGTGTGTTCAATCTCTGCTGTTCCTAACTTTAAAGTACATTTACTTGAAAACTATAATAGTTAAAATCACAGTTCTTGTCCTTCTGCCTGTTTAGTATGTAACTGAATATAGCTATGGGACTTACACTGAAATATGAGAGTTAGGAAAAATCCCCTTTGCATAGCCGTGTTAATTTCCAGAATGCTCAAAATATTGTGATTAAGTAAACCTCAAGAATGACTCTCTAGTGAAAAAATGTTTGGGGGGCCTTCCCTTCACCCCATCTTACTCTAAACTTCTGAAAAACAAATGTGAAGGAACTACAGCTATAAGGATACAACAAATCCTGAAGACAAAGAGGGGGAGAACCAACTTCTGACTCCAGTGAGTCACAACTGAGACAGCCAATTAAAGTAATACAGTATTGTCCTTCATTATTATTCCCTATGGCATCCATTTAGCAAATGTCAAATGATTCGCCCTTCATAAAACTGTGTGTAAAAATAACGGGCTTTTAAAATCAAATCACACTGTGGAATAATTTCCACTACATGTGGGCACCAGAGTAGAAAGATTGTAGTGCTAGGAACATAAGAAGAGCTCTGCTGGATCAGACCAATCTAGTCCAGTATCCATTTTCCCACAGTGGCCAACCAGATGCTTCTGAAAACCTCAAGCAGGCCGTGGCCAATAGCTCCCTCCTGCTGTGTTACTTGGCAACTTGTAATTCAGAGGCATACTGCCTCTGATTCGGAAGTAGTACATGACTGTCATGAGGGCCATTGACAGCCTTATCCTCCATGAATGTGTCTAATTGCCTTTTAAAACCATGTAGGTTGGTGCCAGTCACCATATTTTGTGGTAGCAAAATCCATGATTAAAATTATGCATTTCTTCTTTCTATCATTCTGGAAAAAAACATCCAGCATTCTGTCCTCTGAAATTGTGACTGGGGCCAGCCATGTCATTAGGCAGAGTGAAGCAACTGCCTCAGGTGGCAGATGTTGGGGAACAACAGCAGTAGTCCCCTAACCTTTCCCCCTGCACTCCCCAGTCATTCCCCTCTGTTGGAGGACACAGCTTGTCCTGCGCCCCCTAAACTACCCTGCTGCCCTCAGGTGTGGCAGAGGACCCTGTACTGTCACCAGTGTTAAAGTAAAATTCAACTGCCAGCCCAGTTTGCTTCTGTATATGAAATGGGGGAGGGCACCATCTTTCTCCTTTGCCTCAGGCAACAAAATGGCTTCTGCTATATTTTGATTGTTCTGTGTGTTTTATTTTTGTATTGTTCAGTAGTAGTATCTGAATATATAATGGACTATGGTGGTGCTTCCACACTAGGCTTTTACCATGCCATCACCCTGCCTCATTCATGGAATTTTACAGGCAGTCCAGACATCATCACCTTCTACTCATAACCCTTCTGTGTTTAACCACCGCTATTTCTGTCTTTTATTTTCTTACCACAGAAAATCCATTAAGGAAAGAAGAGACGGAATAGTTGCACAATGCTTTCTAATTGGTGATGCTAGGAGCCCTCTGTCTGGAAGCACCCCAAGTTATACAAACCCCTGGAATCCCCCGCAGGATATTTTGGGTTTTGTTTTTTCTTGAATGGGTCAACACAATTACCTACATGACATCTTTTGGATAAATACCTGGAGAAGCACCAACTTTTCTTTGTGATTGAGCTTACAGCTATTTTGTTCATACATTAAAATGATGAACCCACCTTAATCATGCCCTCCATCTATCTGGAATACATGATCCTGCGTAAGCATATGTATTAAAAATGACTCGCCATGGATGGCATTGATTTAAGGTTGTCACCTAGAATTTGTATCGGTATGATCAACATAAAGGAAGAGGTTGTTTTGCATGTGCTTATCTCCCCAGCAAATTCACATGCTTTTCTAAAGAGCTTGTTTCAGAGTTGTGTCAAAGGCGAGTTGATTTTCCTTTCGTTCAGTGCCAAGGCCCTTGGGGTGAAAACTCTGCTGCATATTGTCTGACACAATGGGGTCTTTGTCTGTGAAGCCTGCGTTGCTTGGACACTGTGCCATAAAATGGATCTTGAATACCGCTACACAGAGCTTGAATGTCATGTAAATGTGGAAAAATGCCTTTGTGTTCCAGCAATACGATGGGCACAATCCACCCGGAATGTGTCCTAGTTCTATGCCAGGAATGGGGATCCCACAGGTTTGCTATCAGTTTCGATAGGACATGTGCAGAAAAAATCCCTGTTGATTATGCCCAGACTCTTCAAGATTTCACAGATGTAAATAGGGACATGCAATGGAACACACTGAGAGTCTTTGCATGAGCCTCTCTCCACTGGCCCCAAATAAAGCTGAATGGTGGGAGATTCGGGACAGGCAAAAAAAAGGACTTCTTCATCCACACAGCATTTAGTTCTGCATAGTTAAACTATGAAATTCGCTACCACAAGATGTGGTGTTGGTCACCAACGTAGATGTCTTTAAAAGATTAGATAAATTCATGGAGGATAAGGCTATCAATGGCTACTGGTCATGATAGTGATATGCTACCTCCAGTATCAGAGGCAGAATGGTTGGCCACTGTGTGAACAGAATGCTGGACTAGATAGTCCTTTGGTCTGATTCAGCATGGCTCTTCTTATCTGGCTCCAGTTCTTATCTGACTTCACTATTCAACTCACATGAGGCGCAGAGCAGAAGTAAAGAGAAATGTGATAGTGCTTATATTTGCAAAACTGGAGCTTTTAAAATAGAGTGGTGATTTGGTTAACAATTTCGGTCATTTGAAATTGACTATGGGTAGATGTCTGTATTTTTCCAGCTTGTGTAGGAATTGGGGGCCATGAAATAACTGATGAGGCAGTTACTTAGGGGTTTATTAATTTGGATTTGCTTTTGGGGTAGTTGGAAATAAAGGATATTATTAAAAGGAGGATCAGGAAGGAGTGGCAAGAATGCTGATAGAATAGGAAGAGGTAGTGAGTATACAGTTTTTACCTGAGTATTGAAAAAGTGGCCTTGTTGAGGGTACTGATGGGTCACTGCGCTTTGCACCATACTCTCTACCATATAGGAAGGTGTGAGATCAGACTTTGCAGTGTATACTTAAGAACATAAGAAGACCCATGCTTGATCAGACCAAGGCTCCATCTAGTCCAGCATTCTGTTCACATAGTGGCCAACCAGCTGTTGACTAGGAACCCACAAGCAGGACCCGAGTACAATAGCACTCTCCTACCCATGTCCCCCAGCAACTGGTGTACATAAGATCACTGCCTCTGGTACTGGAGGTAGCACATAGCTATCAAGACTAGTAGCCACTGATAGCCTTTTCCTCCAGGAATTTGTCTAACCCCCATTTAAAGGAGGGTCTAACCATACTTGATGCATAAGGCTATAGGTCACGTGCTGTAGGTGTGCAAAAAGTATAGCACAAAGTGTATCACAGATTTCCCTCTGAAAGGTGTTTTGCAAGACAGGGAGTAATGGGGCAGAGTTATGATGGATTTAAGGGGGCTTTGAAACATAAAGGTCCTAGAACTAACTATTAGGAAGTATTGTGCAGCTGTTCCATCTTTTCTTCCATAGGGTGCAATCCTATGCATGCCTAGACAGAAAAAAATGTCTGACAATTCCCAGCATTTCCTAGCCAGTCATGCTAGCTGGGGAATGCTGGGAGTTGTAGGACTTTTTCCTGTCTAAACATGCATAGGATTGCACCTTTAATTGATTTTCTGTAGTAAGAAAAAAGACAGATGGAGTGGTGGGAAAATGTGGGAGGATTACAAGTAGATGATGTCATTATTTGGACACCCCCATAAAATTATGTGAATGAGACAGGGCAATTGCACATTAAAAAGCCTTATCTGGAAGTGCTCTTACAGGGTGTTTTCATAGAATCATAGAATAGTAGGGTTGGAAGGGGCCTATAAGACCATCAAGTCCGCCCCCCTGCTCAATGCAGGAATCTAAGTCAGAGCATCCCTGACAAGTGGCTGTCCAGCCTCGTCTTGAATGCCTCCAGTGTGGGAGAGCCCACCACCTCCCTAGGTCATTGGTTCCATTGTCTTATTGCTCTAACAGTCAGGAGGTTTTTCCTGATGTTCAGCCGGAATCTGGCTTCCTGTAACTTGACCCCATTATTCCGTGTCCTGCATTCTGGGATGATCGAGAAGAGATCCTGGCCTTCCTCTCTGTGACAACCTTTCAAGTCCTTTTTTTAAAGGACTACTGAATTGAGTGGAAGAACATAGAACCTGGAATTGTGACTAGTTCCATGTCCAGTAGATGGCGATCATAGAACCTATTCTGGTACAGTACCCCCATTAAACCACAGCAGAAGTACAGTAAGAAGGGTGGTGCTTTGGGCATTGCTTTTTTTCAGTTTGTGAGGATCAGTTTAGGACAGCAGCATCTCCAGCCAATCACCTCCATATCAGGGTGGGGGTTCAAGGGGTGGGGAGGACTCTGTAAGAAAAGCAAAGGTGGTTATGCATCTTACAGTTTGTGTGAATCAGGCAAGTTTCAGATCAGTTAGCCTCTGGCAAAATGGTGGTATGTACACGTGAATTGATTGTTTTAATTAAAATAAAGGAAGTGAGGTATGGGAAATGAATTGGTGATGAGGGGAAGAACAACAGATTGATGCATCTGATTAAGGGCGCAATCCTATCCAGATAGGCGTCCACCTCCAAACGTGGAGCTGACCGCCTATCCACTACAGGGCAGGAGAAGAGGGGATCGTTCCCTCCATGCTCCTCCTGCCCTGCATTTTCGTCTAGAGAGCAGATTGCTGCTGTCTAGCCGCAGGAGGGCTGAGCAGGGGAGGAGGCTGCCAAACGAAACATTGGATGATGTGTCATACAGGCATTTCCACCATCCCGGCCCCGGCCCCCAGACACGCCCCTTTTCGGCCACTCCGCACTCCTCTTGCAAGCGCACAGGACAGGGCTGTTCCGCACTGCCTCCGAGGCAGCACGGAAGACGGGGGAGATCGGTTCCTGGAAAACAAGACATCCTATGGCCGTCTAGCCGTTGTCTAGTGGCCATAGGATTGCTCCCTAAATTGTGTGCACTTTGTACATACATTCAGTGACTACCCTGAAAGACATGTGATACTGTCTTTTGAACCTACAAATAAATGTGAAAGAATACTATAACCCAGGGGTGGCAACTTGTTTTGGCCTACAACTCCCATCCAACCAAAGGGGGGGGGGGAACAATGAAGAGTCTTATAACACCTTAAATGTATTGTGGCAAAAGCTTTTGTGGAACAGAGTCCATTTCATCAGGTGTATGAAGTGTTATCCTCAGTTGGCTAGTGCATATACTTATGAGCGTAGATTTCAAAAAATGTAAACAGTGACGTCACATGGCAATGAAATGCAGAACATAGCCTGTGACAACTATGTTAAAGCTTAAATGTATGTAAAATGAACACATATAGCAAGACAGGGAACCATTATCACAACTGAAGCCACAAATTCTTGATAAGTTGTAATTCAGCAGTTTCACGCTTGAGTCTCACTTTAAAGTTCCTTTGTTCAAGAATGTCTCCTTTCAGGTCAGTCACAGAGTGTCCTCGGAGGTTGAAATGTTATCCCATTGGTTTCTGAATTGGTTTCTGCCCTTTCTGAAAGCTTATATCATAATAAATTTGTTAAGTCTTTTGAGATGCCACAGCTCTGTATTTTTTCTGCGACACACTAACATGGCTGCCCCTCTGGAAATTATAACCAGAGAGAAGAAGTGTGTGTGTATGAAACAGAGAGATAATGTAAATTGCCACTTAAAAGTTTTGTGTGCAATCACATACATTGTAACATCCTCCCAAGAGCTGAAAACTTTTTTTTTAACTGTCCATCTGCCCCTAATCAGAAATACAATCAAGCAATGAAGGAGTGACAAAACTCTCCTAACCCCTTGGTAAGACATTGCAACCAGCTTACCAAGTGGTTCCATACATACTGTGGTAAATTAGTCCTTGGTATACGGCAATATCTATTTGCCTAGGAAGGTAACTGGGAGTACATCAAAGGTTCAGTAACCTCCCCTCAGTGAACCACTAATGTGACCTTCCAGTGAATCCAAGGAGAGTCACCCCTCTCCCAACCTGGCCATGTTTCCTCTTCAGTCATTACTTTCTATATAACCATTCACCGAAAAAACTGGTAATTCCTAAACCTCCCATTTGTTTGTGTGTAGGTGGCTCAGCATTTTAAAGATAAATAATCTGCAGATGAGTGAACCTGAGCACAGGCCCTTAGAGGAGGAGCAGTATTTATTTTGATAAAAGTCCCCTGAGGCTGCAATTCTATGCACACACACACGCACGCGCACGTACCTGGGAGTAAGGCCCACTGAATTCAATGGGTCTTGCTTCTGATCAGACATACATAGGATTTGTGCTGCTGCAAGAACATAAGAAAAGCCATCCTGGATCAGACCAACGTCCATCTAGTCCTGCGTTCTGTTCACACAGTGGCTGACCAGCTGCCCGTAGGCAACCCACAAGCAGGACATGGGTGCAACAGCACCCTCCTGTCCATGTTCCCCAGCAACTGGTGTACATAGGCAGTAACTTTGAAAAGGGACATTTGAGGATTGGGGGCACTTTCAACGTAGGGCCATTTTATTGGCAAAAGCAAGCAGGGCTGAAGAGGTTATTATATTAACCCCCTTCCCTACTTCCTCACACACCCACCCCAGTGTTGCCCTATAGAAGGCGCCGCTCACTGTCGTTTCCCGGAGTCCTCAAGTTTTCTGGGTTTCCATGGCAACGGGGCCTGTACTCCAGCCAGCTGCGGATCAGCTCACTGGAAAGGAGTCAGGATGGGTCAGGCTAGGAAAGGGTGGGAAGAAGCACACACAGGAGGAGGAGGAGAAAATAGGGGGAGGGAAAAGAAAGGAGGGTGGTATTAAGCTTTGAAGGGAGAGAGAGAGAGACACACACACACACACAGCGTCGGGGAAAGAAGCGACCGGGACGGGGGGCGGGGAGGAAAAGAGCACGATTTGAGAACCGGGGGGAGCGCGGGAAGCTGATTCTTATGGAGCCGAGGGGGGCGGAGAGCTTGCAGAGCGAGGGCGGGGGGCTCCTTTGAAACTGCGAGGGACTCCGCTAACAAAAGGGAGGAAGGGGGCGGAGGAGGGGTGAGCGAGGGAGCCATGCAAGCCGAGGCTGCTGCTTCTGCCGCCGCCGGGCTGAGGCTGGAGCGTCCCAGCATGAGAACGGAAGGCAGAGCGGGGGCAGCCCTGGGGCTGCCGTCGAGCAAGGTAGGCGCTGTTAAGGGGTGAAGGGGGGTGTGTGTCTGGATCCCACTGCCAGTTCTTACTAGCAGGGGCTTTCTGTCATCAGGGGGTGGCTTCGGGGCGCCGCCACGAAGGCTCCCCGGGGTCGATCGCCTGCTGTGCAAAGCCCCCGCCGCGTCGCTTTTGGCTGGGGTTATGCGCTAACCCCTCCCCGCTGGCCCCCTCGTGACTAATGGTATGAATGGTCTCTGGGGTGGGGTGGGGTTGGGGGGAGGGGGGAGTAAGACTAAAATGGGAGAGGGATGCAGCCTTTGAATTCCCCACCCCCACCCATCAAAAAGTCAGGGTGATTTCGTAGCTGCGGGATCCTCTGGAATCGTTTGGGCTTGGAGACTTGTGGGTCTTTGGTGGGGATGGATATTTGGCAAAGGTGGATTTCTTTCCCAGGAGGAGCATTGGATGATGAGAACTTTAACAGTGTGAGTACTGGAGAAAGGGCGACTTTGGGGGGAAAGTTGTAAGTTGTCATTGAAATAGCCATTTCAAAGCACTGGTTTCAACATGTGGAAGAAGAGAATGCCATATATATATATATATATATATATATATATTTCTCGCCACAACGAAGACGGGAAGGGGGCCCCTTACCAAAGCTATAGGCTTGATTTAGAAAAACTGTGGGTCAGCATTGGGTGGGATGGGGGGAACGCCTCTCTCTCCTCCCTTTTTGTCTCACAGTTTTTGTCCTCCTAAGAATACAGATCAGACTCTCCAGGCGTAAAACCTGCTGAAGTTTTCTTTCTATTTTATTATTTTTATGATTATTGCAGATAAAGAGGTTCCATCTAGAGATGGCAGGCCTGTTCAATATTACTACATATAATTTACTTCTATTAACATTAACCCTGTTTCAGGGAATGAAGTCAAATTAGCTTTTCAGTCATGCTTTTCTGTAAGGTGTCCCCCCCCCCCGCAATATAATGATTTTTTTTTTTTTTTTAATGCTTGATGGTGCTTGGAGGGAGATAATCGAGGAGAGATGGATTATCTTGCTAAAAAGACAGGGAGTGGGGAGGCTTAGCAAAGGTCTTGAGGAGTTTGGGGAAAATTGATAATTCCAAGTCTGTTATATTACCTTGGTTTTAAAATCAGGAGCAAACCATAGGAAAATATTGAAGCAGAATTCCTAGGCTTTCTTAAAAATAAAAACTGTTGCATAATAACCCCCCCCAATTTCTCAATTCACAATGAAAGAAAAACAAAACTTATAAACCCTGGGAGTGATGGAAGAATAGATTGTGCAATGCCATTTTTATTTCCTCTCATGCGACCTATACATCTAGTCTCTACCTGCTCATGCACACACTCTGATGCATCCATCCCTCTTAACCACTGTAATTTAGTCAGGAGGGTAGACCTAGGTTATAATCTTGCCTCAAAAGTGGTTTCATTTTGCACAAGTGTCCTTCAGCCTCAACCATGACTGTCCCTACCATTGGATATAGGGGGAGCTGACCAGCCTCAGGCATCAAGTTTTTGCGGTTAAAGGATGGGGAAATTGTTATTACTGTTTATAAATTGTTACCACCATGATGGTTGACCATTTGGATCTTCTGCCCAAGGCATATAACAGTGGTTTGAGTGCTCTCTAGCATCAGTATTCTCATCTGTAATATGTGTTGGATTGACATTGAAGGGGCAAGGGGATAATAAACTGTTTTACCTACCCCTCAAATGTGTGCATGTATATGGTAATGAACAATACATTTATATCATCTAGAAGACTGTCATGGTGGTTTTTGTCACATCACAGCAGGGCTTCTTGGATATAGCTACGAAGTGTTCCATTTTTTTTAAAGCTTCAGTTTCCAGCACAAGATTCCAAAGTGGAACAACTGAGACAGGCACATTTTTTCCACCTAAATTATAGGGAGAGAAAGTAGTAATAAATTTTAGGGGGGGGGGAGTCATCTCAGAGCTGATAGCTCACTTCCACCCTCCTCCTCCTATAGACTTCAATTTAAAGACAACACATCTCTTTTTAGTATTAACATATATGCTTTTTGGCGTATTGCAGAATATGTACTTGCTCCTCATTGGTGGCATTAGATAATTGAGGGGTGTAACTGAACTTAAGAAAGTCACGTTGCTATTTAAAAAATAGTAAGGATGTCAAGTCAGCTTAAAGCAGAAACTGAAGGTAAGAGGAAATTCCTCTAGAGTGTATGTTTTTGTTTTAATAATTGGCAGCGTTTGCTCCTGATCTAGAGCAGCCTTCCCCAGCCTGGTGCCCTCCAGATGTTTTGGACTTCAACTTCCATCAGCCCCAGCCAGCATGGGCAATGTTCAGGAATGCTGGGAGCAAAACATACAGAAGGCTCCAGGTTGGGGAAGGCTAATCTAGAGGAAGCTGGTATACATGCTTTAACTGGAAATCTAACATGTACTGTATTCTGTAATATAGGATCATTTGGGAATGGGGTTTATTGATTTATTTCATAATGCATATCCTACCTGTCAGCTAGAAGCCCTTCTGGCACCCATCCTCTAGCTTGATATCCCCAGCATGAGCCAGATTCCAGCTGCTGGTGCGACAGGTAGAGGCTGGTGAAGTGTCTTTACTTAGGGGCAATGCGTCTTAAAGGGATGGGAGTACCAGATCACCTTACCTGTCTCCTGAGAAACCTGTACGAGGGTCAAGAAGCAACAGTAAGAACCAGACATGGAACAACCAATTGGTTCAAAATTGGGAAAGGAGTACGACAAGGCTGTTGTTGCCATGCTTATTTAACTTATATGCAGAGTACATTATGAGAAACGCCGGGTTGGATGAATCACAGGTTGGAATTAAGATTGCTGGGAGAAATATCAACAACCTCAGATATGCAGACGATACCACCCTAATGGCAGAAAGTGAAGAGGATCTAAAGAGCCTCTTGTTGAGGGTGACAGTGGAGAGTGCAAAAGCTGGTCTGAAACTCAACATTTAAAAAAAATGAAGATCATGGCATCTGGCCCCATCACTTCCTGGCATATAGAAGGGGAAGAAATGGAAGCAGTGACAGATTTTATTTTCTTGGGCTCCAAGATCACTGCAGACGGTGACTGTAGCCATGAAATTAAAAGACGCTTGCTCCTTGGGAGGAAAGCTACCGCAAGCCTAGACAGCATAGTAAGAAGCAGAGACATCACCTTGCCGACAAAGGTTCGTATAGTCAAAGCTATGGTTTTCCCAGTAGTAACGTATGGCTGTGAGAGCTAGACTATAAGGAAGGCTGAGCGTCAAAGAATTGATGCTTTCGAGCTGTGGTGCTGGAGAAGACTCACAATGCTATATTCGCTCACAATGCTATATTGGATCACTCACAATGCGATATTGTTGCTTGTTGCTCGGAAAATCCATCTCTCTGTCCCCACCTACTGTGAGGATTGCAGCTAAGCTCAGAAGGAACAGGGAAACTTGAGTGGGGGTGGCAGATCATCCCTGCTCATCAAAAATTCCCAGCGCCTCGAACCTGCATACCCTGGCTCCACTATTTATTTTATTTATTTATTTACAGTATTTATATACTGCTCCACATCAGAAGATTTCAGAGCGGTGAACAACAAAGATAAAAGAATAAAACATCAGGTTAAGACAGTGAAAACATTTTTTAAAAAGACACATTCCAATAAGGTTGAATTTAATAAACTGTGGCTGGTCATGCAAGGAAGGCCTCTCAAAATAACATTGTCTTCAGGAGGCTCCAGAAGGAACACAACTTTGGCGCCTGCCTGACTCCCAAAGGCAGGGACTTCCACAGGAAGGGGGCCACCACACTGAAGGGTGTTTTTCCTGTTGGACTCCAACTGGGGCATGGATCCATATGGAACCACCAGGAACATGCCCTCTGATGACCTCAGTGTCCAGGCAGGTTGGTAAAGAAGGAGGCGCTCTCTCAGGTATCCTGGTCCCAAGTTATTTAGGGCTTTGTACACTATTACTAATACCTTCAACCTGATCATAGCAGAGCTGCTGCATTCTGCACTAGCTCCAGCTTCCAGACCAGCTTTAAGGGCAGCCCCCCATAAAGCACATTGCAGTAATCCAGTCTTGAGGTTACTAATGCCTGTGCCACAGTGGTCAAGCCTTCCCTGTCCAGGAGAGGCCGTAGCTGGCGAACCAGTTGAAGCTGGTAAAAGGCACTCTGAGCTGCCACGGCCACTTGGGCCTCCAGCAACAATGATGGATCTAGGAGTACCCCCAGACTATGAACCTGATCTTTCAGAGGGAGTGCAACCCCATCCAGAACCAGCAATAAGCCTAACTCCTGGACCCGGGAACCACTCACCCACAGGACTTCCATCTTGTCAGGATTCAACTTCAGTTTATTGGCCCTCATCCAGCCCATTGCTGAGTCTAGACACTGATTCAGGACTTGCACAGCCTCTCCTGATTCAGATGCCACAGGAGATAGAACTGCGTGTCAACAGCATACTGATGGCATTTATCTCCAGATTCCCTAATGACCACTCCCAGTAGCGTCATATAGATGTTAAACAACATTGGGAACAAGATCCCAGTAGGACCCCATAGCTCAATTGCCAAGGGGGTGAGGAAAAGTCACCTAATGTTACTCTCTGAAATTGGCCTCATAAATAGGACTGGAACCACTGTAGCACAGTGCCTCAAATTCCCATCCCGTGGAGTCGATCCAGGAGGATACCATGGTTAATGGTATCAAAAGCTGACGAGAGATCGAGCAGAATTAACAGGGTTGCATTTCCCCTGTCCCTCTCTCGATAAAAGTCATCCATCAGGGCAACCAAGGCTGATTCAGTACCGTAACCAGATCGAAAGCCAGTCTGGAATGGGTCTAGATAATCAGTATCCTCCAAGAGTGCCCGCAGTTGCTCCACCACAACCCTCTCAAGTACCTTCCCTAAAAAGGGGTTATTTGCAACTGGACGATAGTTGTCTAACACCATCAGGTCCAGAGTGGGCTTCTTCAGGAGTGGTCACATTACAGCCTTCTTAAGGACAGCAGGGACTACCCCTTTCCGTAGGGAAGCATTTATCACTCCCTGGACCCATCCAGTCATACCCCCTATTAGCCAAGAGGGGCAGGGATTGAGAGGGCACGTGGTTTGTTGCATTGCTGCAAACACCTTGTCCACATCATCAGGCTGCAACAACTGGAACTGATCCCACAAATCGGGCAGATGGTGGCATCAGACACCTCGACTGGAACTGCACTAACAGTGATTTTGTCCTCAAAGTGCGATGCAAAGAGGTCACAGTAGGTCCCCAATGGGGCCAGGGCCCCATTTTCTGCGGAAGATGCTAACAGCCCCCAAACCACCCAGAAGAGCTCTGCTGGACGGCTACTTGAGGATGCAATGGAAGCAAAATAAGCCTTCTTTGCTTCCCGCACTGCCACGCAATAGGCACGATTATGTGCTCTAAAGAAGAAGCCCACCCTGTATACAACGGTATTAGACAACTGCCGCCCAGTCGCAAATACCCCTTTTCTAGGAAAGGTACTTGAGGGGGTTGTGGCAAAGCAATTGCAGGCACTCTTGGAGGATACAGATTATCTAGACCCATTTCAGTCTGGGTTTTGTTCTGGTTATGGGACTGAATCAGCCTTGGTCGCTCTGATGGACGATCTTCATCGAGAGAGGGATGAGTGCAACCCTGTTTATTCTGCTCGATCACTCATCGGCTTTTGATATCATTGACCATGATATCCTCCTGAATCGGCTCCGTGGGATGGGTATTGGAGGCACTGTGCTGCAGTGGTTCTGATCCTACCTACGGGGCCGATTTCAGAAAGTAACATTGGGTGACTATTCCTCAGCCCCTTGGCAACTGAGCTATGGGGTGCCGCAGGATACCATCCTGTCCCCAGTGTTGCTTAACATCTATTTGAAGCCGCGGGGAGCGGTCATTAGGGGATTTGGAGCTAAATGCCATCAGTATGCTGATGACACGCAGCTCTATTTCCCTGTGACATCTGAATCAGGAGAGGCTGTGCAAGTCCTGAATCAGTGCCTAGACTCAATGATGGGCTGGATGAGGGCCAATAAACTGAAGCTGAATCCTGGCAAGACGGAAGCCCTGTGGGTGAGTGGTTCCCAGATCCGGGAGATGGGCTCATTGCCTGTTCTGGATGGGGTTGCACTCCCTCTGAAAGATCAGGTCCGTAGTCTGGGGGTACTCCTAGATCCATCATTGTCGCTGGAGGCCCAAGTGGTCGCGGCAGCTTGGAGTGCCTTTTACCAGCTTTGGCTGGTTCACCAGCTACGTCCTCTCCTGGACAGGGATAGCTTGACCATGGTGGTACAGGCATTAGTAACCTCAAGACTAGATTACTGCAATGTGCTCTGTGTGGGGCTGCCCTTAAGGCTGGTCCGGAAGCTGGAGCTAGTGCAGAATGCAGCAGCTCGGCTGTTGTCGGGAGCTGCCCCTTTTCAGCGTGTAACTCCTTTGCTGAGGGAACTGCACTGGCTGCCTATTCGCTACTGGGCCAGGTTTAAGGTATAGTACTAGTGTACAAAGCCCTAAACAACTTGGGACCAGGATACCTGAGAGAGCGCCTCCTTCCCTATCAACCTGCCCGGTCACTGAGGTCATCAGAGGGCATGTTCCTAGTGGTTCCACATGGACCAATGGCCCGGCTGGAATCCACCAGGAGAAGAGTCTTCAGTGTGGTGGCCCCCTTCCTGTGGAATTCCCTGCCTTTAGAGGTCAGGCAGGCACCAACATTGTGTTCTTTCCGGCGCCTCCTGAAGACGTTGTTCTTTCAAGAGGCCTTCCTTGCATGACCAGCCGTTGTTTGTTGAATTCCACTTCGTTGGGATTTGTCTTTTTAAAAATGTTTTAACTTTTTAAACTCTTTTAACCATTGTTTTATTCTTATCATGTTGTTCACTGCCCCTAATCTTCTGATGAGGAGTGGTATATAAATATTGTAAATAAATAAATAAATAAATAAATAAATAAAAATAAAGCATGCTCAGTCATCTTCACCTTGAGTCTTGCGCCATTGCACTTTAGCCGATGTCCAGCCTGTTTCATTGACCGCAGTTCCCCAGTATACCAAGGAGCTGAATGGGCTCCACGGTGCTGGAGAGGGCACTCAGGTGCAATCAAGTCAATGGCCCTCCTCATCTCACTGTTCCACAGTGAGGCTAGGACCTCGGCTGGATCACCAGCTCTCCACTGGAAAATCCCCAAGAGCATTCAGAAATCTGTTGGATTCCATCAGTCTCCTGGGGCAGACCATCTGAAAAGGTCTCCCACCCCCGTGGGAGGAGAGTAACGCCATGAGTTCAAATCTCAGTCTGCACTGTGCCACTATTAATGGTCTTCTGCAATATGAGGGTCTCTGGCATCTTGATCCTGGGCACTGGACAGATTGGGATGCTTTCATACTAATCACCTTAAGCAGCACAAGTTTGCACTCAGCTAGATTATCTTCAGCAATAAGTACGCTGCATATTGACCACATTCATATACTGCCCTTCCTCCAAGGAGATCAGAGCAGTGTAAATGTTAAAATGAGGTCATTCCATTCTGTACTTGCAATTACCCTGTAAGGTCAGTTAAACTGAGAGATAATGAGTGTTCCAAAGCCATTGAGTGAGCTTCATGGCTAAACAGGGATTTGAATCCTGCTCTGACCAGTCCAAACCAAATAGTCTACTGTGCCATGCTGCCTCTTCTGTACACACACAACCACTTCAGCTTGGCTGCTGTTTCTCTGTACGTTATTTACTGTGGCTGTTCACAAAACAGTTGTGAGGTGATAATACAGACAGACATCCTTGCGTTGGTGAGCTAATTAACCTGTGTAGTGTTTTGGTTTTTTTAAGCACTTTTATCCCTATTCAAACCACAGGAGATAAGAGCTGAACCTTGTGATGAATTGTAGCTCAGCTACTTCATGCTGAAATCTGTCTTTGAAATTCCTTTGTTCAAGAATGTCCACCTTAAGGTCAATAACAGAGTGTCCTGGGGGGTTGAAGTGTCACTATACTGGTTTCTGAATATTTCCATTTTGGCCCAGGTTCGAACTCCAATTTGGCCACACAGCTCCCTGGGTGACCTTGGATGACTCATTATCTCTTAGCCTAACCTACTTTACCAAGATGTTGTGAGAATGAAATGGGACAGGACAATAACCCATGTGTGCTATCCTGAGCTCCTGGGAAGAAATGCAGGATGAAAAGAGGAGGGTTAAAAGGCAACAGGTGGGTGAGTGGCTACTGGTCTATGCTTCTGGCATTGCTAAATTTAAGGATAGGGACACAAGAAGCTGCCTAATACTGAGTCAGATCCATGATCCGTCTAGCCCAGTATTATTGACACTGACTGGCAGTAGCTCTCTAGGGTCCCAGCCTTACATGGAGACACCAGGGATTGAACCTGGGACCTTATGCATGTGAAGCATATGCTGTACCCCTGAGATACTGCTCCTGGAATAATTTCTACTTCTGTTCCATTTATACTAATGTTTAATACCAAACTGACCCCTTGCACACACAAAAACATTATAAAAATGAGAGCAACAGAAAATCTTTCCTTTAAAAAAATTGGGGTGGGATCTTGGGTTGACTTATATCCTCACCTTCCCCTTTCCCACCCATTTCGAGCAGCAATTGGAGTTCATACCATGAAATACCTTCTGTGGCTCATTAAATTTGGCATCTGGATTCTCACTGCCGATGGTAAGCTCAAGAGCCTTCCCTGCTATTAGTGCCTTTTAAAATAACAGCAATTCATTAACTAGCTAGGTGGGGGGTTTTCAACTGTTTGCCTCACACTAGTATATGTGGATTCAGAGCACAGGAGAGTTGCTGTTGTCATACTAGCCTAGTGACACCACCCACCAAATAGTAGTGCTGATATTTAGGATGAAGTTGGGAGAGGTGCAAAACCATCTTTGATCCTCTATTTATGTAGTAAAATGTATCGTCAGAAACATTCTTTTAGGTAACATTGCTAGTTCATTCCAATAGCTCCCTTATTTATTATTTATTTATTACAATTATTTATATGCTGCCTTTCAGGATACAAATCCTTCCGAGGCAGTTTGCAAATAACATCAGTATAGGACTAAACAGGACCAAATAGGACTAAATAATACTAAAAGCACAATACAAAAAGCACAATAACCAATATTTGGAAGGGCTGTGGCTAAATGCTAGAGCATATGCCTTGGATGCAGAAGATCCCAGGTTCAATCCCCATCATCTCCAGGTAGAGCTGGAAAATCTCCTGCCCGAAGCCCTGGAGAGCTGCTGCCAATCAGTGCTGACATTACTGGGCTAGATGGACCCACGGTCTGACTCGGTATAAGACAGCTTCTTTATTGGAATCTGGTCTGCTTTTGTTGACATTTATGTGTAATTCCTCCCCGCCCCCTTTTTAAGAATGTTGTAACAAATTGAAATGGATATTTTCAATGCATGTAGTTATCTTCCCTCCTCCTCTTCTTCTTCCTCCTCCTCCTCCCCCTCCCCCTCCATATATATATATATATACACACACAGACACATATACATATATGCACACACACACATACATACACACACACACACACACATATACACACATATACACACATATACTGAAGTGTTTGTCTATATGTCCTCGAAAACCATGCATCTGATCATTATGAAAAGTTCAGAATTTGTTATACCTGTGTCTGGGATGGTTTGAGGCATAGTGAAATTTTTGTCCACCATCAGATACTCAACCTAGATGCATAGCTACAGCAGGGGCCAGGGGAAGGGAGCAAGTTGCCCAGGTAACAGAAGACGAATGTTGACAGTTGATGTGGTGGGAGGGGGAGAGAAGGAAGAGCGGGGAAGAAGGAAGCCATGGCTGACAGAGGCGGAAGCTCAAGAAAGTCTTCAGGAGAGAATGAACAAAACAGACCCCTCTGTCAAAGGGCTATGGGGGTCACCATGGCAGGGGCTGTGCCTAGGGGACAGGGCGAGCATAATGTGTCCAACTGTGGCAGCTGCGTAACTTTGCTTGAAGGCTTTGCTGTATCCAACTCTGACAGGTGTGTATGGCTTTGTTCTTTCAAACTAAGGGCTCTTCCCAACCCATGTGAAGCTGGGCCTTTTTGCTAGTACTATATATAAATGTAATGTTTCTTTTTTTTTCTTTTTTCCTTTATTGTTTTAAATTTGTTTTGTTGAAATTTACAGTACAAATCAATTTAAAATAATAAGGCAGATTCCTATGTCCCTAATATTAACAATAAAAACTCACCAGCATTCTTCCCATAGGGCAACTGGTGGTAGATGGCTCTGTAGGAGGGTTGGGGGAGTCCAGCTGGAGTAGGCCCTGAAGTCTTCGTTGCCTCCTTCTCCTCCCTTTCTAGAGCTGGTGTGGGCAGAAGGTAGATTGGGGTCTATGGGTAGTCAGGCATCAGGATCATTTTTCCCCTAGAACCCTGAGGCCCACTAACCAGAGCCAGATGCTAAATGGTGGAACAACCTGCAGATACAAGTACAACCTACCTCTGCTGCTTCGGTACCATTTTTAGGACTTCTTTAGTCTTGATCCATTGCATGCAAATGTACTCCCCCCATTACTCTCCTGAGGGGAAGGGGGCACGCTCGGAGTGCCACCACCAAGTGAGATCCACCAAGTGGCTATGAGAGAGAGAGGGTCTTCTCTCTGATGGCACCACAGTTGTGGAATGCCCTCCCTAGACATTCTTGCCCAACTCCTACTTTGTATTCTTTTTGGTACCAAGCAAAGACTTGCTTATTCTCCCCAGGCATTTTAGGAGCCTTTAGCCTTGGGGATTCTTTAATGGATTCTGTTTGGGCTTTTTAGAGTTTTAAGACCTCCCTGCATTTTAATTTTATTGCTTAATCTTTGTGATGTGTGTTATACTAAAATTGTATATTTATTGTTTACATTGTATTTTAACAATCTTTTATGTATGCCGCCCCAGAACTTTGGTTCTGGGGAGGCACAGAAATGCTGTAAATAACTAAACAATGTTCAGCTTGTCTTGGCAATGTTCCCTCTCATTGTCAGCCAGGACTGCGCAGGAAGATTTCACCCTGATCCAGCTCTAGTGATGCCCATCTAGTTGGGGAGAATTAGGATGTGCATATCAGTACACATCCCACTGGAGGTAATGACCCCACATTTCCATGCATTACTTTCAGTGGGATACACGATCCCATCCCTATTCTTGTCCAACTAGTTACCAAGGTATGATTGTTGGAAGGTGAGCTGGCCGAGTTGCCTTGGCAATCCCTTTTCTCCTCATCTCTTGACACACTTGCAAATGGAAAAATCACTGGCATTTTTACATGCACGTAGGGAAATGTTCACAAAAAGCCCTTCCTCGCCCCACTTCCAGTTTCAGCTCCGTACATAAGGTCTGGTTGTTCCAGAGGTGAGTGAACACTGTCAGTTTCTTTGCTTTGCCTTTCCTAATCTCCAAGAGGCTTAAGAACATAAGAAGAACCATGCTCAACTGGACCAAAGGCCTGTCTAGTTCAGCATTTTGTTCATGTCCAACCACCTGCCTGTGGGAAGCCCATGAGCAGGAGTTGAATGCAATAGTATCCTTCCACTTATGTTCCCCAGCAACTGGTATTCAGAGGCATGCCACCTCTGATCCTGGAGGTAGCATATAGCCATTATGACTAGTAGCTATTGATAGCCTTATCTTCCATGAATTTGTCTAATCCCCTTTTAAAGTGATCCAAGGCCAGATCTACACCTTGTGTCATATCATTACGATCCCATCATGGTAACACTATATCCCTCTTCTGCATTTACTGTATACCTCGTAAGACACACAGTGACATTTGTTGCAGTAGTTTGGCTAATGTGGAATAAGAAGCAGGAAAATACACTACAAAAGTGGTATATCAAACGTGCAATGTGCCCCAACAGTTATCAGTGCACTTCAATACCGCTATAAAGCAGTAGTGTAGATCTATCCCAAGTTGGTGGTCATCACCAGATTTTGTGGTAGTGAAACCCGTCATTTAACTATGTGCTCTGTGGAGATATACTTCCTTTTATCTGTCCTGAATCTCCCACCAATCAGCTTGATGGGATGACCCCAGGTTCTAGTATTATGAGAGAGGGGGGGAAATGTCACCCTATCCACTTTCTCCACACCACGCATAATTTTGTACGCCTCTATGATGTCTCCCTGTGCTTGCCATTTTTCTAAGCTAAACTGTCCCAGACATTGTAACCTTTCCTCATAGGGGAGTCGCTCCAGCCCCTTGATGGTTTTGGTTGCCCTTTTCTGTGCTTTTTGCAACTCAAATAGTTGCAAACTACTTCCAGAGGAATAGTACTGGGTAGGGTCACTACGACATTTGAGATATACCATGAGTTTCTGTCTGGCTTGTACTGTCTCCTTTCCCTCCTCTCCTCTTCCCCAAGAATCCTAGGAGGGATTTGGCGAGTATGTTGAAATTCTTTATTCGAGATCCTAGTCCTGCTCAACTGCAGTTCCAAGGGCTCCTTTGGGAGAAGGACTGGCTGTTTAATCTAGTTTTCAGTCTCTAGAGTGCTGTAGACGCACCTTAAACATCTCTTAAACCACAGAATAATGCTTTGCTTTGGTACTGGCCAATGGCAGGTTAACAAACATTTGTTTATACTCCTGTGGTAGTTCTGTGCGGATCTTTTGCTGTATAATGGTTAGTGAATATGCTTTGGATGTGTTTTGTTTTTATTGTCCTTATAAAAATCTGTGGCTGCGTTCCCTGAACCGCCAGGAATTTAGCAACTGATACAGAGTCAATCTAGTGCAAGTTGGCCTGGAAATGTCCCACCAATCCTTACTACATTTTTTTTTTTAGTTTAATGCTTGTGGTGAGCTTCTGTTTTAGAATTTTTGGTTGTTGATGGCAGAAAGCATACAGAAGATACAAGTCTGTTCCATTACTGTGCTGGAGGAGAGACAATTTACAACTTATTCCGTGTCTTTAATGGATTAGCTTAGGTGGCTCCAGACATATGCAAGTTCTCAGTATCAGTTACAGCATCCTGTGCTTGCTTATCTTGAATGTAATCCTCATAAAACACAGTTAAACTTACTTCTGAGCAATGCCGGCCTCAGGTTTTTGAGGGCCCTTGGGCAAGACACCCTCAATGGGCCCCCCTCTATGAGTGAGTCTACCTTCCTACCACGTTTGTCACCAGCTGCTCTTGCTCCTCATCCTATTTCTCAACATCGCTACCACTTGCTTGCTTGAAAGGCAGAGAGCCAGTGAGCAGGTAGGAAGTGGCATCAAGTGCTCCTCCTTCTTACCACCACTGTAGTCTGGGCCAATGCAAGAGGCAGGTGACCAAGCAGGCTGCAATGGTGAGGAGGAGGTGCAACTCCAGAGGGCTCTTGTCAATGGGCCCCTGCTCGAGGTGGGCCCTTGGGAGGTGCCCAACCATGCCTACCCCTAACACCAGCCCTGCTTCTGAATACGTGCAAAGGATTGTGCTTTAAGAGTTCTGTGTGAAATCCAAAAGCATGCATATTCTTACACTTACCAAAGTTGGCCTTACAAGGCAATTGTTTAACTTTGGCTCCTGAGCAGTATAAAAATGTAATAAATAAACTTGTTTTGTGTCTTCTGTAAATGTAAACAAAATTGGATCGAACATTTCTGCAGTACCATGTTACATTACTTTATAAGTTGCTCCTGAGTAAATCTTCATAGGACTGCTGCCTTACAGCATAATCCTATGTGTGTTTACTCAGAAGTAGGGCTTTTTCATTGGTGGTCTCCAGTTATGGAATTTCTCTTCCAGGAAAATTTATTCGGTGGCGCCTGCTTACGCTGTTATTTTCTAGGCACCAGGTTAAGACATTTTTATTCTCTTAGGCCTTTTAAATGAAATTAATGGTTGAGATCTGATAGAAAAGGAAGCTGTGTTTTAAACACTGGAACTGAGTTATCCATTCTGCTGTCTGAACTGGTTTTGAATTTGTAGTGAATTTGGAAAGTGCTTTTGTTTTAATAGTGGTACTTTTTGGTAGTACTTTATGTAATTCTGAGGGCCGCGGTGGCTTAGTGGTTAAGACGCTGAACTGCAGACTGGAAGGTCGGCAGGTCAGCAGTTCGAGACCCAAGTGCTGCGTGACGGAGTGAGCTCCCGTCTTCAGTCCCAGCTTCTGCCAACCTAGCAGTTCGAAAGCAAGAAATTGCAAGTAGATAAATAGGTACCGCCTCGGCGGGAAAGGTAACAGCGTTCCGTGCACCTCGGTGTTCAGTCATGCCGGCCACATGACCACGGAAGCGTCTTCGGACAGCGCTGGCTCTTCGGCTTAGAAACGGGGATGAGCACCGCACCCTAGTCGGACATGACTGGTTGGGGACACCTTTACCTTTTTATGTAATTCTATTCTTATTCTAAACTGCCCTGAAATATATTTCATAGAATAATATAGTTGGAAGTGACCTGAAAGGTCATCTAGTCCAACACCCCTGCCAATGCAGGAAATCCACTGCTACAGCATCCCATTGAGCCTCTTTTTAAAAACCTCCAACAAGGACAGTCCACCACCTTCCAGGGCAATCTCTTCCACTGTGGAGCAAATCATACCATCAGGAAGGTTTTCCCAATGTTAGACTAAATTTGTTTTCTTGTCATCTGAACCCATTGCTTAGGCCCTACCCTCTGGAGCAACAGATCACAAATTTGCTCCATCATCTATGCGATAGCCCTTCAAATGTTTGAAGATGGTTCTCATATCACCTCTTAATTGTGTGTCTCTTTTTTAGAGTATGTCTTACCCTCCCTCTTTCATTTCTACCGCCAACCTGTTCTTGTGTTGTCCTAACTGGTGCCACTACAGTGACACATTAAACTCAAATTTTTCATGTAGTAAATTCACCAAGCCCATCATTGTTGTGTGGTAAACTTACCTTCTCATGAAATCAGTTGCAGTACCCTGAAGAAAATTTCAACTTTCATTCAGTTTCCAGGATGTGGCAGATCTCCTCTGAGGATACACTTACGAACTATATATGCGAGTACATGGTGATGTTACCACCATCCCAAACATGCATTTCGGGAAAAGGCTTTACAGAGTGCATGTGTACCTTTAAGGACATTTTTCTTCATCCTCATGCATCTGCATGTGAGTTGTCAGCGGGAACTGTGCTCATCTATAATGATTTTTCAGCTAATCTAAAGTGCCAGTAGGGTGTGCCTTCCCTTGGGTGGGTAAGGGGGGGGGGGCTTGCCAAAACTCCGCAACAGAAATTCCAAACTCTCATACAAACAGGCACCATTTCTGTGAGGTGCAATAGGGCTTTGCAGATACTTGCATGGATGTAGCCATCATAGAGAATTGCAAATACGATTGCTGCTGAAATGCTGGTAATACCTCTGTGTACGTTGGAGAAGTGGCTGCCCAGTGTGAGAACACTTCCTTTTTGTGGAACACTATTATGGTGTAGTGGAGTACCCTGACTTGTTCTTGACAGTTGCATGAACTTAGATTTCAGCACTTCTATGCCAGCCTCTTCTAGTTGATGCTTTGTCACCCACAGAGCTGTAGACCAAGACAGAGGTGCAAAAATGTATGCGAAAAATGCACAGCAAGAAAAACAAGTTCTTCCTGATTAAGTGACCTGTGTATGCTCCCCACTCGCCTGGGTGAAAGCATCTCTGTCTCCTATTGCCCAGATTTTTCTCATCAGATCAGAATCTGAGAAAGCTTCCAGCTCCAGTGAACATTAAAGGTACAAGGGAATTCTGTAGTGGGATATTGCTCCCCGAATGGAATTTTTCCTCCCACACCCCTCTCCTACAATTTACTTTGAGAGCAGGTTTATCCCTCTCTGAAGCCTCATTATACCCAGCATGTGAGAGCTTGCATGTTGACAACCGCTGTAGCCACTAACAATCATATTCTCCTTTTGGGAGATGTGGTTCTGTGAGCCTGATATCCCAGTTAATCTCCTACTAACAAAAGATGTCCCCAACATCTGGCTTTTTTCTCTGTTGCTAGTTTACATTGTAGATTTATACTAGCAATGTACTCCACTTTTGGTGTTCACTCTTCTTGTCTTCTTATTGGTGGATTTGGTTCCCAGCCATCTCAATCCCATTGTCCTGGGCTCAGATAAGCAAGACTTAGAAGGAACCAAGCTGAACAAATAAATTGAAATAATGTCTCTTTGCATGTCCATGCAAGCTGCATACTAAAGTAAATTAGTGCTGGATGTTCCAGAATGGGCTAAACCTTAAGTAAGGTGCCTATACCACTGCAAG
Organism: Heloderma suspectum; assembly: GCF_057233095.1. Taxonomy (NCBI): domain Eukaryota; kingdom Metazoa; phylum Chordata; class Lepidosauria; order Squamata; family Helodermatidae; genus Heloderma; species Heloderma suspectum. The sequence continues at coordinate 31,870,605 of NC_139464.1, forward strand.
AACTCTATGGTTTGTTAAGGCAATTGTAGAGAGTTGTACTTTTAAAATGGAAAACTATAGCATCAACTCTTCCAGAATAAGCTTCAAAAAGCTTCCTGAGAAATCTCAAAACATGGTTGGATTATTTTTTACTAGTGAATGCACCTGGCTTCAAACAGGTTGGTGTAGTCCTTAGTTTGATACAGAGAAGCCTTCAGGCAAACTTATGCAGCTGTCAGGGTTAGACACATTGTGCCCACCCATCTGAATGAAGCCACAGCTGCTGCCCTGGTACACCCCTATAGTCCCTGAGGAAGGGATCTGCCTACTCCATTCCCATAAGAGGGTCTGTCCCATAGCAGCGGGGAGAGGGCAACCTTATAATTCTGTCTTTTGGACTACTCCTTCCTCCCACGTCAAACTATATTGACTGCAAAGCTATACATTGTTTAGGGAAGTCTGCCACCTAGGGACTGAAGATGATACTGCAGTCTTCAAAGGCACAGACACATTTAAATTAAATTAATGTATACATTTTAACAACCAAATAACCCTGAGGTCCGCATCCACCGGGTCCCTTTCATATGCATGCCAAGTTTCAGGTGCCTACGTTTCATGGTCTTGGAGCTATGGTGTTGACAGACAGACATCCTCTTCTGTTATTATAGATGAAACCAGCTTTTGGCCAAGGGCTTGTAAATGTTCTCAAACTTTTTTTTTTCTTTTAATGTAGTTACAAATTAAAATGGTGGCCTTCAGAAATGACCCCTGCATGTGCACACAAATCCACTCTCTAAAATTACGAGGGCATCTTACATCCTGTCTTTTACATGAATGTGATAGAATTTCAAAGCTGAAATTTAGGTATGAAGGTGAAGGTGAAATTGGCTACAGTTGGCTCGTCTGCAGATTATTTTTTTTTTAAGTGTAAGGATTGAATTGAGGAGGCCTGGTTGGTACTTACGCCAAGTCGTCTTTGCCTTCGGTGAAAGAGTTATTGGGAGGTAAAGAGATGGGTCTTATACTACAAAAGGACTTTGTGCTATGTGTTCTAAGTGTTCTTAGGGACACATTCAGATGGTGAACTGCAGACTCCAGAGGTATAGCTGCAGCTTTCTGGTAGCAACTCCCGAGATTGCAATGGCACATATTTTAGCCACCGTGATGGCACAATCATGAGAAATTCAGGGAAGCTACAATTGTGTCAATGGAGGGCTTAATTTAGGAGTTACTATTCTTTATGGAACTGTGCCTCAATAGGACAGTCATGGTTCACAGTATGGAGGGCTGCTGTAAGTAAGGTATGTAGTTAGTTTTGGGGATCAACATTCTTTGGTTTCTCTTGAGGTCCAGGTAATATAAGATGTGCCTATGATGACATGTTTGCAGTCTTTGCTTATGGGCACGTAAGGCAGGCGTGGAGTTGATGAGCACTGATGCACTGCATTCATGTGCATATGTGGGAGCAACTTGGGATTGAGGGGCAGGCCTGAGAAAAGGAAGTGCTGGTGCAGTGAGCATGTTTCTTTGCTCCCCAGACACTGAAAGGTTGAGCTCATAGCTGCTTTGCTTGGAGTGGGAGAGTTCCAGGCTTTCCAAACAGCTGTAGAAGTTCTTGCTCTGCAGTCTTGCAAGCTGGGAAGTGTGTGTGGTGACGTTTATGTGATGGAAAGGAGCAGAAAATTGCTTTTCCCGAATGCTTCCTTCTCTTCTTGTGCTTTGGCTACAAGCCAGCCATGCTGGAAACTCTGCTCACATGACAGTAGGGGAGTGGGTGTGAGGAAAGAGGCCCACAAAAAGAAAAATGGGGGTGGGTGGTGGAAAAACAAAGGCAAGTGGATATCTGGCTGAGTTTTAAACTTGCTTAGAGTTCTGTAGCTAGTGCTGGAAATGCTCTTAGTTCGAGAGTTCACACTTGTGTAGTCCTAAATGAGTCATTAGCACTTTGGCTACTCCTGTTAGTCAGAGTTATTAATTCTCCCTATCCAAGAATCCATTGAAAGGGCAGGTCTTTAAAGGCAGGCTAAAAATAATTTTAAATAAATAAAAAATATGAAACTCTACGGATCTCTCCCACCACCACTCTACATCCTACTTGTAGTTGTAATATTTAGGCCCTTGACATCCCAGAGAAAAGGTTGGAGAAGAAAGCCAGGATTCTACATGTGCGTGGGGGAGACCTTTCCTTACCTGTGTGGGTTTCAGGACTCCAGGATATTTATCAGGAGCCTCTTGGTTGAAGGCTGGGGCTTAGTCTTGTGAGCTACCTGGGACTATGTATGCCCAGGCCTCAGAGGTCCCTTCAGGCACAGAAAGAAATAATGCTGTGATTGGCAAGCAATACAAAGTCTTTGGATTATCCAGTTGTGATATAAAGACTAGGAGCTAGGTATGGGGGAGAAATTTGTTCAGTTCGCATTACTTACCTAATTCCACACTTTGGAACCACTGTGTGAACCAAATCGCACTTCAGGATAAACTGAACTTAAGATCGGGCAAATTAGAAACTGAGATAAACGAAAACTGACAGATTTATCCATCCCTTCTAGGAGCCTGGCATTCTGTCCTTGCCAGGGAAATGAGGTAGGATCTCCAGGTTGCTGCAGATCAGGCTCCTGCCCCAGCTCTTTCCATGGCTCTTTCTCCAGTAGTTAATTTTGGTGACCTTGAGCCAAAGGATGCACAGTCAAGGTTTAGATCTGAGTACAGCCACACATAGCCCCAGCCTGGCCTTTACAGTGGGCCACTACAGAATGGAGCTCAAGTTAGCTTTTGCAAATGTGTCCAGTGAGAATCTTTGTTGAAGCAGCGTTGTTGCATCTTCTCATATTAATATTTTCAGTACCATTTTAGATGCATTTTATATAATAATAGAAATATTTCAGTACTGTAAAACATCTGTTGTCCTAGAATGTTAGACAGCAACATCCTTTGAAATGGCTGAGCTCTGTGCCATGACCCTAAGGCTGGAAACACCTGCACAAGTTTAAGGCAGACCATGTGGTCTGCATACCCAGAAATCTGATAATGGATTAAGCAAAAGATCCCAGTGCAACGCTTCCAGTTTCCCATTGAACACAGCCATGTGGGCAGCAAACAGAATCTGGCCTTTAGGGCTTACACCAATGAGATCCTAGAATCAAAGAGTTGGAAAGGGCCTTTTAGGCCACAGAGTCCAGTCCCTTGCTCAGTGCAGGAATCCAGTTTAAACATCTCTGACAAATGGCTGGCCAGCCTCTGCTTGAATATCTACAGTGAAGGAGAGCCCACCACCACCCTAGGCAGTTTCTTCCATTGTCTGACTGCTCTGACCATTAGGACGTTTTCCTGATGTTCAACCAAAATCTGCCTTCCTGTAACTTAAGGCTGTTACTTTGTGTCCTACAGTCTTGGATGATAGAGAACAGGTTACAGCCCTCTTCTATGACAGCCATCTGACATATCCCCCTTCAGTCTTCTCTTCTCAAGGCTAAACATAGCTAGTTTCTTCAATCTTCCCTTGTAGAACTTCGTTTCTAGTCTCTCATTATCTTTGTTGCCCTTCTCTGAACTTGTTCCAATTTATCTGAATCCTTCTTAAAGTCTTGTGTTCAGAACTGGACTCATTATTCGATGCAAGGTCTAATCAGGCCAGAGTAGAGTGGAACTATTACTTCCAGTGATTTAGACGCTGGACTTCTATTGATGCAGCCTACAATTGCATTTATCTTTTTTGCAGCCACATCACACTGCTGACTCATATTCAACTTGTGATCAACTACAACTTTTCACATGTTGTCATGCCAGATATCCCTCCTCTTATACCTGTGCATTTGATTTATCTTTCCTAGAGGAAGAACTTTGCACTTGTCTCTGTTAAATTTCATTCTGTTATTTTCTGCCCAGTTTTCTAACCTATTAAGGGGTAGAGTGATTTCCCCCCTATCTGCAGCATCGACCTACCACCTAAATGGCAGGATCCAAATGAGGATAGGATATAAGAAGTGTCTGTTACTTGTCTGTCTCTCCAAGGATTTTGACACATGTCTTGTGGGGAGAGACCATGGCCCACTGGTGGAGCATCTGCTTTGCCTGCATAAAATCCAAGCTTCAATCCCTGACACCTCCAGTTAAAAGGACCAGGTAGCAGGTGATGGGAAAGCCCCTTCTCTGCCTGTGACCATGGAGATCCACTGCCTGTCAGAAGAGACAATACAGAGCTAGACAGATAAATAGCCTGGCCTGGTATAAGGCAGCTTATGTGGATTGTCAGCTGCCATATATATTCATCCATTTGTACTGATCATCACCACCCTGTGTATTCTGTTTTCTCTGCTTTAAAACCATTCAAGCTCTTTTCTCCTTGACTCAGTCTTTCACAGTTTTTGCTGGCAGCTTGTGGTCCCTTGGTTGGTAATTTTAGCATACTGACAGCTTGAAACGGGGTGGGTGGAAACTGAGACTCTTCCAACTTACAAAATTTTTCTTCCTGTTCACTAAAGGGTAACCAGTTTTTTTCCAGGCCAAATTCAAGGTGTTGGTTTTGACCTTTAAAACCCTATACGGTTCCGGCCCAGCCTATCTCAAGGAGCGCCTCCAGCAACACCAGACAGGCCGCTCAACAAGGTCAGCCTCGGATGGCCTTCTCTCTGTCCCATCAGTCAGGACAGCTAGGCTGGTGAGGATGAGGGAGAGGGCCTTCTCTGTGGTGGCCCCCACTCTGTGGAACTCCCTCCCTAGGGAACTCCGCCATGCCCCCGCTTTAATGAGCTTCTGCCATGCATTGAAAACTTGGTTGTTCAGGCAGGCATTTGGGGTGGGTTAGGGTATTTTTAGAAATATGATGTTATAATGTTTAATTTTACTGTTTTAGACTGTTTGTACTGCTGTACATCCCCCAGAGTGGCCAGGTGACCAACCAGATGGACGATTAAGAAATTTAATTAATTAATAAATAACCTTTCTTTTTTAACTTAGTACGGTAAGTTGGCAGCAAGTTAAGTTGTCATTTACAAACCCGGCTTAATCTTTGGCTACCAAATGTAGCTTCAAACCAAAAGCAGGATAGGACTGCTTCCAGATGATGCTCAAGTCTGGACTCTGACTATCATGTGCATCACATTCCCATCAGCGATCAGTATACAGAGTAAGAAATTCAGTACTTCACCGGTTTTAATGGGTACATTTTGAATAAGAACACTTGCTTTGTTTCTGTGAAGTAACTCATTCAATCCATGAGGTCTGCTTGAATCAAAAGATCATGGTTGTAAGGCTGGGAAAGATGATTTGTGCATTCAGTAGTTGTGGGGCTTTCAGAAGTACAAAGGATTTGCACTTCTGATTCCTTGCTACTTGTGAGTTGGTTCATGTGTGCAAAATGCCCACTTTTATGCCTTGTGCACTGTTTCCATGTATAACCTATTTTGCCTTAAACATTTTTGTCCATGCATATGGGGGAAAGGGTGCGGAGGGAAGTGGCCAGGTTTGCATGTGCAAACCCTCCCAATGTTTTGGGAGGTAAAGGCTTGCAACACCTTATTTTCATACCACAGATTGCTGCCCAAGACCCCTCCCCTCCCCACCACACATTCTTGAAGGCTCTATTCAAGCTGCTGTATATGCTGCACAGTTTCAAGAGCCAAGACAATGTGTTTCTGTTTGACTAAAGATATACTAGGAAAGCATAATTGTCTTATGATCTGTTATCAACAGTTCAAAATGAGTATCACCAGTGTGTGAAATGGTAGGCTGTGCACTACATAGTGCCTTAGTGTTCATGTGTTTACAGGCATGGACACTAGAGACAAGGTCCACATATACTCAGAAACTTGACATTCTAGAGATCCTGTAGAAAGAGCTGAACTTTAAAGAATGACAATGCTAGTAACTCAATGGAATTTTAACAAAGCATCCCTCCAAAAGCAAAAATGGATGCAGGGATCAGGACCACATTATAGAAGCTGCCCTGGTAAATGGGGACCGCTGGAACATATGTATGTGCAAACCAGCCACATATGTATCACAGATTGGTGAGTTCTATGAGTTCGTGTCTTCCTGTAACTGAAGAATGTGTGATTTGCCTCTTGGATCCTCAGAGAGCCAAGGTGTGACAAACAGGAGTCTGAACCTTCAACCCTGCAAAGTAGGATAGGCAGCAATATACCCTTTCTTGTATATTTCAGAGATAGAGCTGCTACCAGTCAGATGATTGATAATCATTCTTAGATTGCATACCTGAGAATCCAGGCTTATGGCTTTTACCTATGGAGAAGGATTGGCCCCTATTCCAGAAGTTCCTTTCACCTAATTGAATCCACTGTATACCGCACCAAGTGGGCTAGGTAAAGCTAGTCCCCAGCTGGGCAAAATAATTAAATCAACTGTAGTTTCCAATTGACTATATTTATTCAAGAAACAAGTACAGGAGGGCTGGGCAAGTTGTGGCCCTCTAGATAGTTTGGCCTACAATTTCCATCAGCCCTAGCCAGCATAACCAGTGGTGAGGAATGATGGGAACTGTAGGTCGAAACATCTGGAGGACCACAACATGCTCACCTCTATGAAGTAGAGATAAGTTCAGAAATAGTCAGTTGCTTTAAAATAAAATGAACCCTAAAATAAGCTCTTTACTTATTTAACCTAAATCCTGAGAAAACTCAGCAAAGCAACTTGCAGGTGGGGGCCACCTGGAGCTCCACAGCATGGAAGAGTCTAGTCTTACCCTTCACCAGCCACTGGAAGACAAAGCAAGGTTTCACAATCAAAGGTATTTCTATGGAGGGCAGGAACTCCCAGAGAGAGGTTGGAAATTCCAACTGACCAATCAATATCCCGAAGTGACCTTGATGCATGATCTTTCAAGTGATGTACCTATTTAACATAAGGTGGAGTCTGGGGGTGAGGGGAGCCAAGCCACAGTTGTGGAGTAGTGCCAGGTTTGGTACCTGTCTGGAATGCCTTGGCAGCGCTTTATTCAGGGACGTGTTGTATAAGTGAGCGGGGAAAAGGCTGGGTTTGTCACACAAATATTGAGCTAGATAGTTTTCTATATTGTATGCCTTTAATGACCTGTGTATACAAATCCATGGAAACCATCATGGTTGCACTTCGCATTTCCTTGATAAGATCTTTGTTGACAAGCTGTATTCCTGCAAGCTGCTATGGTGAGAGTGATGATTGTGTTGCTCCTCTGCCAGGGCTGTGTATGAACAGGCTTGCATGTAGCAATGATTACATCAGCCTGTTAATATGCTGGAAGAAGAGAGTGCTGGCAGGTCCATACCACCTCTTTTTGGGAGGAAGACTGTTACTATAAGGGCTCATCCACTTCTCTTCTGCTTTTGAATGCCATCTTCCTCCTGGACATTTTTGCTTTTGTTTTGGTGGTAACTTCACTTGTATCTGTGCTAGCTTGGATGCTATAGTTGATACAGGTCCTGTGGATATAACTTTGTCCTCTGCTTGTCCAGTTATAATGGATAGATCTCATTTTGTACAGCCCAAGAATATGGACAGGGTCCTTGGTGAAATGGGACCTACCATGTGTGTGCTGGGCCTTTGACCTTCCTGGCTTATAAAAGTGGAGGGTGGAGGGGATTGGCCAAGTGGGTAAGGGTAGTGGTGAACACCTGTTTACAAGGTGTGATTAAATTTTGTCTAAAAGAGGCAGTGGTGAGACCTTTGTTTTAAAAAGAAACGTTGCTGAAACCCACAGTATTGGATAATTTCCAGCAAGTCTCCAATAGTCCATTCTTTGGCAAGGTGCTGGAACATGTGGTGGCATCTTAGCTCCAGGGGTTTCCAAATGAGGCAGATTATATAGATCCATTTCATTTTGGCTTCAGGCCTGGTTATGGGACAGAGATGGCTTTGGTCACCTTGCTGGACGATCCATGCCGGGAACTGGACAGGAGAAGTGTGTCCCTGGTGGATATGCTGGACCTCTTGGTGGTTTTCAATATCATCAACTATGGTATCCCTCTCAGGTGTCTCTCTGGGATGGGGCTTGGAGACAGTATTGTACAATGGCTCCAGGCCTTCTTGGACTGGAAAGTTTCCAAAGGTTCTGCTGGAAAACTCCTATTCAGGCTCTGGTCATTGGCCTGTGATGTCCCTCAGGGTTCCATCTTGTTCCCCATGCTATTTAACATTTTGGGGGGTTCAGTGCCACCAGTATGCTGATGAGATCAACTCTATCTCTCCTTTCCAGCTAAATCCAAGGAAGCTGTTCTAGTTCTTAATCAGTGTTGGATGTCAGTAATGGACTGGATGAGTGCACACATTGAAGCTTGATCTAGACAAGACAGAGGTGCTCCTGGTTAGTCAAAAGGCAGATCAGGGAATAGGGATTCAACCTGTGGTACATGCGGTTACACTCCCCTTGAAGTTTCAGGTTCACAGTTAGGGTGTACTCCTGGATTCAGCCCTGAACCTAGATGACCAGGTTTCCGTGGTGGCCACAGCTGCACTTGCACAACTGCATTTTGCACATTGTGCCAAATGTGTCCTTTCCTGGGGATGTCTGTTCTGGCCACAGTGACATATGCCTTAGTTACATCCAATTTAGACTCTGTAACAGGCGCCATGTGGGGCTGCCTTTGAAAACTGTTTGGAAACTTTAGCTGATCCAGAATGCCTCGACCAGACTGCTGACTGGGGTGGTTACAGGGAGCACCTGACTCCCTTTTAAAACAGCTTCACTGGCTACCTGTCTGGCACAATTTAAAGGGCTGGTTATGGCCTGTAAAGCCTATATGACCTAGGACCAGGCTATCTGAAAGACCGCCTTCTCCATACCAGCATGCCCAGATACTAAGATCTTTGGGAGAGGCCCTTCTCTTGGTCCCACTGCTATAGGAGGCACATTGGTTGGGGACATGAGAAAGGGCCTTCTTGGTGGCCGCTGCCAGGCTCTGGAACTCTCCGCTGCGGGAGGCTAGATTAGCTCTCTTTTTATTGTCCCTCTGCCACCAGGCAAAGACATTTTTATTTCTTTGGCATGTAAGCTGGTCTGCTGCTGAAATGGATTTTAAAGGGTTGGTTGATGCTTATTTCTTTTACTGTTGTGTTTTTAATTTATTTGTATGTTGTGTTTTAATCAAGTTATTGTTTTAATCTTGATGTTATTATTATTAGCTGCCTTGAGTACCATTTTTGGTGGAAATGCAGGGTATATTTAATAACATACGTATATTAAATATCCTCTAACGTTCTTATTCCAGTGTTGCCCAGTATAGGTGCTCCAATCTATGCAGTAGAATAGAACAGGGAGAGGGCCTTCTCACTGGTGACCCCCTGACTTTGGATAAGCTTTCCACTGAGGCCTGCCTGGCGCCAACACTGTCATCTTTTTGGCGCCAGGTCAAGACCATCTTCTACTCCTAGGCATTTAATGTATATGATGGGGCATCTATGTCTGCTGTTTTTGAACAGGTCTATCAGGGAATATATTGTTTACTTAAATTTCTTTTAGCTGTTTACATTGTTTTAATTTTTCTGTGTTGAAATTTTAGACTGTTTTTATTATGTTGCATTTTGTAATGCTGGTGTATTTTTATGAATTGTTGTAAACCGCCCAGAGAGCTTCGGCTATGAGACGGTATAGCAATTAAATAAATAATAATAACAGCTTAGGGAGCTGGCCATTGTAGTTCTTTGATACAGTGTCTTTACAGGCAAATGTCATCTTGTCCTTGCCAGATGCAAGACCTTGCAAAAGTTGATGTGCTAGATCTGAGCTGCTAGATCAAAGCCCAAATGCCTCACAAAAGGTCAGGTGCTAGTTGTAACTAACTTGCAGAGTAACCTTTTAGTTATGCAAAAGGTCAGCCGATGATCGGTGTAGAAATGTAATGAATGAAATGAAATGTGCTGGACTTTTCTTATCATTGACTATTTAAAATTGTTTTAGATATATGTGTGTCTGTGCTGTCTGTCTATATGTTAGTATGTAAATGCTTTTTTTCACTTAGCGTAATGTATGTTAAATGGTTTTTAACCTTTGTAAACTGCTCAGAGAGCTTCAGCTATTGGGCAGTATAGAAATGTAATAAATGAAATGATCAATTCAGGTTAGAACATGAACAGAAAAGACATGCCTCTTCCTACCCCGGAACAAAAATTGAACTTAATAAATGTGCTGTTCATACTTAGCACAATAAAACACATTGGTGGTGGCATTTTTTTTTAAGAGGTGCTCCCTTGTTATTCAAAGTGCCCCCACCAGCTTGGTGTGTCCTGAATCCTGATGAGGCAACTGAGCTATTAGCTGTTGCAAGTATTTGTAGTTACACCCAAACCCAGTCTGGAGTTTGGCTTAAAGGAAAAGCATGTGTGCCAAGAGACTTGGAAAGGGCACAGGTTGTGGTTTTGAGCTAGGCTAAAAGAGGTTTCAAAGAACATAGCTTAACATTTTAACATAAAAATGCATGTTACATGCATATAACAACAAAACCTTCAAGGGCAAAACCTTCTTTTTTTCCTTTTCTTTAAGGGAAAAGCTTCTTCCAGAAGGGATGAAGGAGTCTCTCTCCCTTCCAGGCACTTTATTCCCCTCCCTGTGGGATTCCAAATGCATATATGCAAGAGTAATTGCAGGACAGGAACCCCATGGGTGGCTGGGTGGGAGGTAATTTGGAGTAGAGAAAGGATGGACATTAAAAGAGCTAAGTGCACTTAAATGCTGTGCTCACCTCAACAAAGGGGTGGGTGGACAGTTGACATTTTGTAACAAATCTTGGGGAGCAATCCTATGGCTGCTAGTCAGCGGCTAGACAGCCATAGGTTACGTTGGTCTCCAGGAACTGGCCTCAGAGCCCGCACAGGCAGCTTGGAATGGCCCCATGCTCTGCACTCGGAAGAGGAGCGTGGAGCAGCAAAAATGGGGCATTCCAGGGGTGTTCCGAGGCGGGGAAGGCAGAACCACCGGTATGACACATCCAACGTATCATCCGGCAGTCGCTTCCCCCAATCCGCCTTCCCGTGCCTAGACAGCCAAAATCAGCTGTCTAGCTGCAAATGCAGGGCGGCTGAAGCATGGAGGGGATGATCCCCTCCATGCTTCTCCTGTCCTGCATTGGATAGGTGGTCGCCTCCGATTTCAGAGGCGGCCACCTATCCCGGTAGGATTGCTCCCTCCATGTTCAGTTTAGGCCATTAGAGGTTTCAGGTGGGTGAGAGGTGCCATGGAGTCCTGGAGATTTCATATTGTTTTGGACTTGTACTGCCTGCTGTGTGCTTGCTTCTGCGCCCTGTAACTTTCCATCACTTCAGGAATGAGGTGGGACATACAGAAATAGGTAATGTGTATTGTCATCCAATTAAATACGTTTTAGTCAATTAATAGATTAAATTTGCACACAAAGAAGAAGAAAAATACCACTTTCTTTAATGGATTATGCACACACCTTGCAATAGGCACCATCTTAGAATAATTCCCTCCTGTAAATGCCAGGAGGAATGCGTTTTTGCCACCCAGAGTTTTTGAGATTATATCTATATTGTATATATAATCTTTTGCCCAAATAATTTGGGAGTATGTTTATAACTGATGATCATTACTTACATAGCACCGTCAGTACGGACAGCACTTTACAAAGACCCTGCCTTTAGGAGTTTACCATCTCAAATTCAACATACACGAAGAAGAAGGGAGTGGAAATGGAGGTGGGATATACAAGTAGTTCAGTTACCACACTTAAAGTGGCAATCCTATAAACAGTTATCTGGGAGTAAGCCCCATTGAAGACCATAGGACTTTCCTCTGAGTAGACATATACTGTCATTATGCTGTTAGGCTTAGTTACAGTAGGGTATGGGAACTTGGGGTGTTGCAGAAAAGGTGGGTTTTGAGGGATTTGAAGGCAGTGAGAGGGATGGCATCATACAGGTGTTCTGGGAGGCAGGCATATGAAGCAGCAAGGGAGAAAGGGCAGAGTCTTTTCAGGAAGCAGAAGATCCCAGGATGGCTGAGGGTGTGGAGCTGGAGGAGTGAAGGTCAAAGGCAGTGGCATGTCTGACGAGAGGAATGGAAATATAGAGGTGATGGGGGCGGGGAGGCAATGCCATGAAGGGCTTTGTAGAGAAGGACACAGAGCATGCACAGGATCCAAGAATGGACAGGAGGCCAGTATAAGGTTTTAAAGAGGGGTGTCACATCATCAGAGCGACAAGAGAGGATAATTTTGGCAGCAGAGTTCTGGATAAAGGTGAGGGGCTAAGGTGAGGCAGTGGAAGACCACAGAAGAGAAAGCTGCAGTAGTCCAGGTGAGAGATGACCAGGATGTGAACTGGAATTTTTGCAGTGGGGGTTAAGGGCGATTTTTTTTCAGTGTCGCAAAGAGAGAGGTGATGTGACTTGGCAATGGACTGAATATGTGGAGAGAAGGGGGGAGAGAGAGAGGAGTTGAATGTGGAAGCCAAGATTTCATATGTGTTCAGCAGGGTGGATGACAATTAAACACTGCAGCCCTAACAATAAGAATGGATGTGAACATTCTGATAATTTGAACTGGCTTTCTTGGCATTCAGCTGGGCAGGATGGTAATAAGGGTGAGCACAACGGGACAGTCATGTTTGGTTCTTGGGCAGGGGTAGGCAACATTTTGGGCCTGCGGGCACATTTGGCAATTTGAGGAACTGTTCTGGGCACCACCACAAAATGGGCACGCTGCAGACGAAAGCATCAGCCTGGAAACCACCTGCCATCTTCATTTCCTAAGAAAGTGTCTGAGCTCTGTGTGGGGCCTGGAGGCATTCATGGGAAAAAAGGATGGGAGCAGCTAGACTTTGCTTTGAAGCAATCCCAGCTGCCAGGAATAAACTTTCTTATTTAACAATAAAAATTAAAAAGTGAGAGGGGTAGGACACCTTGATGGGTACCAAGAAAGGTGTCTGGGGGTACATTGGTGCCTACAGGCACCATGTTACCTACCCCTGGTATAGGGTGTGGCCTCAGTGTCAGAGGGACACAAGCCCATACCAAGCTATAAGCACTAAAACTGATCTGGAAAAGAACAGGAGGGTAACCCCCTCCCTGCTCTTTTGCAGATGTTCAGTTCGTTTCTCGCCAAGCAATAGTTTTGTAGCAGCAGAGAGGAGAGGATGCAGTGCACACATCTGTGTGTGCACAGTATAACAAAGCAGGAAGGGTGGAAATCCTCTGGGTAATAATGCTTTGGGGTATTTGTTTTTGTAAGTGGCAGCCACAGCCTGTTTGTTTGTTTGTTGCAAAGCAGAATCATGAAACTTCATGGGGCGATATTGGGGTTTCCAACCACATGCTTTAATAGCCAGCCTCAACCAAACATGACTTTATAAGGTGCTAGAAACGCTCCGGTGCATAGCCAGAGGAAAAGGATTTCTGCTCATAATTTGGAAGTTTCCTTTGTTTGAGGAGAGGGAAAAAATCTGAAAAGGTAACTAGCATCTATGAATCCAAACACATCCACACTTGCATGTAGTTGGGGGGGGGGGAGTGCGTGCATGTGGCCAGCCTCCTAAAGATTTCCTAGCCTTCTGTGTAGCCCTCCACCTGGAAAAGATTGCCCACCCATGTCCTAGAAGATAAGATGTTCCTGTGAAAGGGGACTTTCAGCAAGTTGAGTAGATGTGGGCAGAACTGTGCTCTTGGAAAAGTCATTGCCGAACAGAACAGCTTTCTACAAAGTGGAAGCAACACCCCCCTGTAAGTATAGTCTGTTTGTTGATGAGGACAATAGGCAACTGGCTGTAGCAAGATGGTTTTTTCCCTCCTCTGAACATCTGGAATATTCAAGGTGGCCACACCCATCTCCAAGGAGGTGGAGATCATTAAACTGGCAAGAAACAGCTTTGGGTTTTGCTGGACTCAGAGCTACCCTGCTGGCCAGAAATGATAGGATTTGTAGTCTATCCCTACTGATTGGGGATGATAGGGTTTACAGTCCAAAACCTAGAGGGCACCAGGCTGGGGAAGGCAGGTCTATAATTTGAGCATAATCAGCTGGGTTGTTTGCTCATAACACTTTCAGACCATCTGTGCTTTAAATAATTTTTTGCTTTTATTTGTTTGCATTTTTAAGCACTTGCTTCTTTTAAAATAAATGTTTATATGTTGTATGTGATAGCAAAGCATTTGGGTTCCCTCCCCTTCCTGACTTTTATATTGTTTCTAAGTGTTTATCTGTTGGTCAGGGATGATATTTCCCTTTCTGTATTATTGGTGAGAGTTGGCCACAGGCAGCATATTGTAGCTCAGCAGTGGAGTGCTCCTTTGCATGCAGAAGGTTCCAGGTTCAATCCCCAACATCTCCAGGCAGGGCTAGAAAAACTCCTGCCTGAATCCCTGGAGAGACACTACAGCAGTGACAATACTGGGATAAAGAGACCAATAGTCGGATAGAATAAGGCAGCTTTCTATGTTCCTAGTAGTGCTGAAGTTGCTTGTTAGGAATGGGAAACCAATTGCAATTTCCTAAATAAATAGGTTTTGGTTTCTTGCTTGCATAGTGTGTATAGAGATTGTATGCATAAATATTTTGGCTTCCCAAAAATATTTTGTGGGAGTTCTAGTCCTTTACATATCTGGGTGGAGTCTCTGGTATCATAATATCCAACTATGTCATTGCACTAGCGGAAACTAAGTTCTGACCTGTGCGCAAGAGGAGAATCCAACTAAAGCTTTGGTTGTGCAACCAGTTGTGTAAGTGGCTGTGCAAGCAGTTATGCAGCCAGTTGCACAACCAGTTGTGCAAGTTTAATGCACAAGTACTTGCACAGTGGAAAGATCTGGTAGACCTCTGCTAGCACTATTTGAGTTTGTGGAATGACTTGGTTGCATACTGCCCTCTGTTTTGCAGATGGATAACAGCATATGGCAATTACCCATTCTCCACAACTCTGCAACCATAGGCAGGATTTCATTTTATCAATGAGGCAGAATCTTTCTTGTAACATCAATCACTGTCTTTTCCCAAACTATAAAAAGGTAAAGGTGTCCCCAACCAGTCGTGTCTGACTCTAGGGTGCGGTGCTCATCCCTGTTTCTAAGCCAAAGAGCCAGCGCTGTCCAAAGACGCTTCCGTGGTCATGTGGCCGGCATGACTGAACACCGAGGTGCACGGAACGCTGTTACCTTTCCCGCTGAGGCGGTACCTATTTATCTACTTGCAATTTCTTGCTTTCGAACTGCTAGGTTGGCAGAAGCTGGGACTGAAGACAGGAGCTCACTCCATCACGCAGCACTCGGGTCTCGAGCTGCTGACCTGCCAGCCAACCTTCCAGTCTGCAGTTCAGCGTCTTAATCACTAAGCCACCGGTCCCAAACTATACTATTACTTAAATTACTTTTTAAATAGAGAAAATTGCATCAATGATGATGAGGAATTTTGCATTCAAGTTTTCCTCTTCAACACAAACACTATTTCCCACACACACTTACTTAGGATAGTGGCATTTGTACAATGTTGTATCTGTGTATTTTTATTTCCATATTTTCTTGATTGGATCTTTTTCTTTTTGCATGTGTGTATGTATATAATATTTTTAAATCCTGCTGTTCTGTTCCAAGGAGATCAGAGCGAAGTAAACTAAAAACCGTAAAACCATATAATAGTCAAAAGTCACACACTCCCAGACTGTTTACCTGGCCCTTCAGGTAGAATGTGACCCCCATCCAAAGTCAGATCTATACCTCCATCCAGATTAGATTTCCCCACCACACAGTATTCCAATCAGTGCAAATTAAGCTTCAACCTTTTAGCCCTCATCCATCCTCGTACTGCCCCCAAACACCTGTCCCAGATTTCAGCTGCCTCCCTGGGATTAGATAGTGGAAAAAATGTATAGGCGCATGTCATCCGTGCACTGATGATACCTCAACCCAAACCTTCTCCCAGCAATTAAATCTAGATGTATGGGGACAGGACAGAACCTTGAGGCATCCCAATGCCAAGGGGTGTGACAAAAATTCTCTAGCACCAACTTCTGGGACTGTCCCCCTGAGGAAGGACTGGAGCCACTGTAACACCATGCCTGCAAATCCCATCCCAGAGATCTGTCCAGAAGGATTGCATGAACAATGGTCTCAAAAGCAGCTGAGAGGTCCAGGAGAATGAATAGGGTCACACTTCCCCCATCTGTTCCCTGGCCTAAGTCAGCCACCAGGGCAGCAAAGTTACACTTCCATATTTCAAGGGCTTGGCTTCTTAGTGTGTCCATTTGCCCTATTTTATAGAGGACAGTTCTCTATTTGAATGCATCCTTTATTTCAAGAGTGAGCAACCTCTGGCCTGCAGGCCAAATTTGGCCCACCAGCCTAGCCCATCCAGCCCAGGGGACCTCAGGCAAGGAAGACGAAGGAGCAAAGGGAACTGAGCTGGTTTGTGTTCACTCCTTCCTCGCATTTCCCATGCAGAACAAAGAGCAAAGATGGCTCAGTTCCCTTTGCTCCTCTATCTGAAGGTGACCAGGGAGTGAAGGGAACTCAGCTGGTTTGGCTTTGCGCCTTCCTCGTGGGGAACATGAGGGAGGAATGAAGTTGGCACCTTAGTGGGCTTTGCTGCACTCAGGCTTTCCCTAGCCAGGGTAACCCTGAGCAGCGCAAAACAGGCTCCCCAGCTGAAGCGCTGTCTGGAGGAGCTCTAGCCAGTGCTTTGGCTAGAGAGCCAATGATATCAGCCTGTTGTGGGGGACAATCCAACCCCGATTCCAAACAGTTCTGCACCCCTGCTCTTTCTGAAGTCATCTGGTTTAAAGATAAAGAGTGGGGACCTTAAAGTTGCCCATCCACTGTTGACACCTGGACAGCAAATTGAGCAGGCACACAGGCTACCTGGTCATACTATAGTGACATTATTGCATTTATGTTTAAATTGGAGTAATTCTTTCTCAGTTTGCACCTATACATATAAATTAGCATGTGCACATTTTAGGCAAACCTGTGCCCTCTTTTGTCCTCTTTTTGGTGAGCCATGTCCTCTTTTTTGCCAATGTGTATGTCGCCAACCTACTGCATCTTCATCACTGATGTCCTCACTTCTTTATATTCATCTTGTTATGGGAATGGTGTTATGCATGTATGACAGTCTAAGTGTGGAGAAGGCTGAAAGGGAGAGCTGGGGAGAACAGGAAGGACCCCTTTCCCTCCTCCCTGCCCCCCCAGCAGACTCTTTTAGGCCATTCTGTTTTGCTTTTGTCTTATTGGCCATCAGTGCAATGACTCAGTTAACTGCAGCATCTCAGCACGCTCCCTCCCCCATGCTTCCTTTACCCTGGCATGATTCCAGCTCTCATATTTCCCTCCCTAGTGCAGGGTGAGCAGTGGTTCTTGGTGCTATGTTGCTTAGAAAAGCAAAGGGGGAAATGCTCTCCCTTTGGGAGTTGCGGAAAGATGCTGGTTTCTGGGCAGCTATCATACAATGCTGATACAGTTCATGTCTGTATCCATGCACGTGCATGTACTGGTGTTCCACTTCATATGCCAAAGCTAACTTAGCTCAGCTGTGTCCCTTTGCCAGGGAATGAAAAGGCAAATATCTGAAGGTTCTTCTTCTGTTCTTCTAAGAGCAAGTGGTAGCTTTTTGTTTATATCGTAATCGTTCTCACTCCAGTATCTCAAAAAGGCAGCCCCCTCTCTCATATACAGATATAGAGACACATTTTAAAAACATTTTTAATTGTGGACTTTATCAGTGAAAAGGCGCTTAATCAATGGAATTCTTTAATTGGTTGAGAATCCTGCTGTTAAGACTTTTAATGTCTTTCTGGCCAGGGCCGAGGGACTGTTGGAAACTAGTAACAGCCATTTTCAACATGTAGTCTGGGCAGCTGTCCTGCTGATACTAAGATTCCCTTGAACTGCTGGTAGTTAACTGCAGTGGAAAAGTAGAGTTAAACTAGATCCCAGGGGCTCCTCTGTGTAAGGTAGACCTTGAAAGCAGATTCCAGATGATGTGTGAATGATTTCCAAAATCTGTCCTTCAAAATTTTCTATATATTGATTGGGCCCAGATACTACATGTATAATTCTACTTTTCTTCTGTGTAACTCAAGGCAGTCTATAAAGGTTTAATAAGCACTCTCCACTTCAGGCACTGATCAGACCCAGGTCCATTTACCTTCAGAAAAATGACTGCATCATGTACTTTGAAAATGCCCTGGGATCTGGTGTCTCTTTCCCTCAATATACCAGTTAGTGTAACCGGAAGCTTTGTGCCTTCTCACTTATGTTACACCCGACTTTCCCAGCCTCGTGTCCTCCAGATGTTTTGGACTACAACTCCCAGCATTCCTGAACAACAGCTATGCTTGCCAGGGCTGAGAGGAATTGTTAGTCCAAAACATCTGGAGGACACCAGGCTGGGGAAGGCTGTGTTAATCGGAGCTGATGGTGCAATTCCTTGCATTTGGGAATCCTGCTTCTTCTCTGGGATATCTCAAAGCATGGCATGGTGCTTGGCTCCCTCCTTTCCCCCCTGCACCCTGCTCCACTAATTTACAGATGATTGGGAAAAGAATGAGCCATCTGAACTGATCGTTCTTGCCTTGCTTGCATGTTGGGCTTGGGAAAACTTGCTCTGACTTCACCAGTTGTCTCTGGTTCTTGCCACTTAAGAAAGGGCAATTCATCATCACAAGTACAGAAGAGATGAAAGTTAGAGTACCCAGCTTAGCTGAGTGATGCAGATAATTCTTCAGGAAACAGGACTTGCAAGAGGAAACCAGTTGTCTTCAAAAAGACAACTTCATCCTCTCTCTTAGCCAGTTTTTAAAGAGGTGAAATAATCATGCTTAACATTTGGAGCTTTCAAGTGTTCAAAGTGTTTCATATGCATTATCTAGTTGTCATCCTTATAAGCACCCTGTAACATAAGTCAGCATTATTATTCCCCCACCCCTCATATTGCAGATGGGGCGGGGGATAGTTGTTGAGAAAGAGTGGCTGGCTGAAGGCCACCTAGAGAGTTTGTGGCAGAGGTGAGATTTGAACCAGGAACTTTGATTTGTAGGTTGGGGTGGGCAAAAAGTAGATCAGGATCCAGTGGTTGATCTCTTAGTGATTTGTAGTAGATCACCCAAGGTCTCTGACACCCAATTATATAACAACAGCAACAAGAAAAATACCTATTTTCCCTTCTTCTAAACTAGGCTACTGAGATGGAAGGAAGCTGGCGGTGGGGGAGTGGAACCTGGTGTGGACTTTTGTGTGACTGGGCTGTGAGCTCAGTTCTGGTACTGAAAACAAGTTCCTGGGATGAGCATTTTGAGTCTCTACTACATTAATTGATTGGTGTGTTATGGCCTTGACTTCAGTGGGCTTTGTGTTCAGATCACAAACATTGGGGGATCAAGTAAGCATTTTTGTTGTACTCTTTTAATAATGGGACTTTGGAATTATTCAGTTGTTTTGGATGTGTGATGGGTCACTTCCACTTTACCACCTAGAGCACCACCTTTTGTAGAACTAAATAAATAATGGTTTGGGCGTCGTTCTTTGCACCCACACAGAGGCAGGTACTTGGATAAATCCACTAGTTCAATCTTCCACCCGCACTTGTTGGTTGAGGGAAAAGTCTGCTGTACAGGTTCTTATCTTCCTTTCCCTCACCCCTAAAGCTTGCCACTTTTTAAAGAGCGCTTATTTGGGAAACTTCCGCTCTGTTCTTTCTGCTTCCACACAATATAGGTCGAGCCTCTTTTTGTTGAGATCATAGAGGAAATGGATCTTCTGACCTGTGTGTGTTCCTGCATAAAGAGAAGGCCCCATTTCTGCACGCAAGCCATGGCATCTTTTTGTGTCTGAGCTTCCCTACAACAGGAAATGCTGTAAAAGAAAAGGATGGGATGGAAGTAGTTTAGGGTTAAATTTTCCCAGATAGAAGTTCAGCCCTACTTTTGGTTTTCCTGTTAGCGTTTTGTCTTCTGGACATCCGTCCTCACATATATGCTTATTGTTGTCTCCTGTGTGACTTCTGGTAGGAATCTTATGTGGTGATGCAATGTGTGTCTTTCAAAGCATTCTGGAGTGGCTTAATACTAAATAATATATTATCTAAGCCTGGAGCTGTTGTTAAAATTCTAAATATATATCTGTGGGAGTAGAGGCCTTTTTGTTAACATTAACAAGCGAGTCTTATCAACATCACATTTGCAAGGAGACCATGTCGCGCTGCTGTAACTATGATACCAGTTATGAGTTGTATGTTTTGGGATGGGGGAAACTTAAAACCTACAATTTAAGTTTCACTAGGTATCCTTAGTCCTATGTATTGCATGACTCATATCTTTCTTTAGCTCTGTCACATAATACTGACCTATCTTACAGAGCATTTTATAAAGATTGCCGTGTGTAAGTGAGACACTTCGAACAGTTATGGAAAACACTCCATAAATACTAAAGAAGATGATAATATGCATGTTTCTGGAGTGATTGCTGTGTTGCTGTACTGACAGGTTGTACTGTCAGATTGCTGTGTTGACTTCCAGTAAAGACATTGTATTTCAGCCTGTTTTGACTTCCAATAAAGAGGTTGTATTTCAGATGATAGGACCATCTAGATTGGTAGAATGAGGTAGTGTGATTTCTGTTGGAAGACCTCCAGCATGTTAGGAATGTGGTTTCACTACTAGAAAAGTCACTTCAGTAATTGTGGATTGCTGTAGGTTACACAGATGTGTTCCTTTCACTATGCATTTCTGTCCCTAATTCCAAGTATCTACTCTGTTAATGCTTTAAAAATGCTTATATACACAGTAGGTGCACTCCACAAAATTTGAATCCGCTTTGGTCCTACTCACCTAATTGAAAATGTAAGCACAAGTTTAACACTTGAGATGTAAATAGAACTTTATGAATTCCTCTGAATTGTTCTCAGCATTACTTTGGATTTGCACGTTTACATAATTGCACTATCAGAAAAAGCGAGAGCTGCTTGCCCAATATCAAGCCTCAAATTGTGCATCCATTTGATGCACAGCCTCTTGCTGAATAAAAAGTGCAGACATTTACTGAATCTGTCAGATTCTCACAGGTCTGATTGTGCATCCTGACTGATGGCAACTCATAGCAAATATATGTCTAGTGCAAATCTAACCCTAGACTCTTGTGGGTTCTGTTTGCTATAGCCTGTCTTTAAGGGTACTTCCAGGTGGAGGGCTCCTAGTGCAGTCAAATATTGCTCTTCCACTGTAAGCTAAAAGTGGAATTCCCATTGACTGTCCACATAGCACTTTTTGGTTGTGTGCAAATCACGATGTTTCAAGCGGGCAGTGTTATCCCTCCCCTTTTTTGTCCCTTCATAGTTAGCGCACACCTTCTCCTGACATTTTAAAGTGGGAGCTTCTCAACACCACAGTGTGTGTGTGTGTTTAGTATTTTTTAAGAGTGTCTGCAGCAGAGAGCAAGTGCATTCCAGCCTTATTTCTGAGTAAACGTAGTTATGATGGGGCTGTAAATCCTGACTTTAAAGAAGAAAAATCAGTTTCACAACCTGGCAAGGAAACTTGTCTGCTTGATTTTTTCTAGTCAATATCAAACTTGACCCTTGATTTTTCTTGTCAGATTCTCAAGCTGGCTAGAAAACTGCAGAATTTAGTTACATCCTCAACTACTGCCTCTTCTCACATTTGAAGGGGCTTCTTTAATTCATTATTTCCTAAGGCTTCCCTTCAAAATGAGAAGGCAGCAGTTGAAATTGACAAGGTGTGTCAGTTTCACCTCCCTGTCTCCTATTAGAAAAATAATAAATAGGCAGTTCTTGCCTAATTTCAGTTTGCCCTTATTCCAGCATAGTAAAATGTTGATTTTTAAAAAAAGAGTACCAGTAAGAGGATTCAGCCTTACAACCAGATTCTACTCATGTTTACACAGAAGGAAGTGCTGTTGCGTTCAGTGGGATCTCTCCCTGATTTGTAAGGCTGGAAAAGTCTTGGGAGAGTGTAAAAGGATTTGTTGTGCAGAACACGAAATTACTCTGCAAGGAGAAATGTGCAACATAGAGAGAAAGGAGGGGCATTCCCAACATGCCATTCCCCTTCCCCAGGGATAATCCCTCTCACCTTGCATCAGTTACACATTTTCCTGTCCATACCTGCTGGAAATTTGCACTGTTCCACTCTTTCTCCCTTTACAGGGATTTTTTTGCAGTGAGAAAAGAGATACATGCAGCCTTGATGCAAGCTGATTAAAAGTGTCAACCTGGTGCCCTCCAGATGTTTCAAAGTACAATTCTCATCAGCCAGCATGGCCCGTGGTCATGGACTATGAGACTTGAGGTTTCAAACATCTGGATTTTCCCATTCCTGATCTAGCCCCTCCATAAGATTCCATGAATGAGGCAGGGCAATTGCACAATAAAAGCCTCATCTGGAAGCACCTATGGTCGACTTAAAAAAAAAAAAAATGGACTCACGTGGGGTTGGGGTTAGGGTTAAGATAGGAAGAAAGGAAGGAAAAGGGAACTGAAATTAGAAAAGAAGCCAAAGAGCGGCTGGTGGTGAAAAATGATTACAGCTCATTTCAAGGCCGCTTCCTGCATGCCAATGATAGGACAGTAAACAAACGCCTCTTCGGAAGCACAGAAACGGGCAGGAGCGTATGTGTGGAAGAGAAGGGTCACAGCAGGGTCTAACTGTGCCTGGCAAGAGGAAGCTCTCGGTCATGTGACCCTGGGAAATCTGGAGCCTTGCATGCATATGAGAGTGTGTGCAGAGCAGCTTGCTGTATGAAGGATTTGTTGTTGTTTTTGTATCCTTCCCACTATCCCATAGATCAGAGCGCTCTTTTTTATTCTCCTCCTGAATTGTTGTGCTTTGTCGTTTTTCATATCCTTCCCAAAAACGGTTTGGCCTTCCTCAGGCTATTGTAATGGTGAGGGGTTCCAACTGCGACTTGACATCCTGCCTTCCTCCCGTATTACCAATTTATATCCCATGAACGCTAACCACAAGCCCATCCAAAGGTGCCAGGGCCACCCTTCTGCTATTCCTCAGGCTCCCCGTGATGACGTGTGTCTGATTCCTTCTGCCCTTGTCAATTTCTCCTTGCCGCTGTTGCCGCCCACCCCTGCTCCTTTGGCAGATTTGTTATTTGGGCCCAGGTTTCGTTTCAGTGCCTGGGCTCATGTCCAGAACATATGAAGTAGTCATAAAGAAAGGCAGGCACTTTCAAATGGTCGTAGGTCTAGCGCTAAAAATTATTTGGAAATACAGCCATGTACACTGTAAGTCTCCTTTCACTTTGATTAAGGCTTTGGATGGTACTGCGGAGATAGTTAAGCATAAGTTAAGTCCAGTGGAGGGATGGGGAGTGACCCCCTGTTGCAATGATAGGAGAAGTGGACTGAACTCCTTTTACACTATAGTAGATATTTCTACAGACTTAATAATTACAAACCTGCAACTGATGGTCCTTTCTCACATATGAGTACTAAAAATGTTTAGGAACTGTTTGTCTGTAGTGCTATTCCATGTGAGTACGGCACGTGTGTGAATGAAGCAACTCTGTGGGTATTCCTCACAGAATTGGCACCCTTCCAGGGGACAGAGCATCAATTGGATGGGAAACAAATGTGCAACTGGTAGGGATGGATGAATCTGTCATGTTCAATTTCACTCATTTTCTTTTTTCCAAAGTTAAGTTCATTCCATCCAGTTTCTGCATCAGTTTGCGATTTTTTAAAAATATCAACATGAAAATTTGTTTGTATTTTTGTGCTCATTTCTCCAAGTGTATGCATTTTGTACATATCTTTCAAATTATATGTATTTTTAGCAGGTGATTTTCCCTAAGGTAAAGTGTTCTTGTACCCATTTCTGTGTAATATAAACATTTTTGTGCACACCTTTCTGTACTACACACATTTTTATATGCATTTTTGATGTGCAAACTTTGATTGCAAATTTGGAAAAGTGCAGATATTTATGTTTAACTGTATTCTGGTTTGTGTACAGGTTCAGGTAGTGTGAATTTATTACGTTTGCATACAATTGCAAACTGAACGAATTTTTCCTCCAACCCTAGTAATTAGCCCCATTTTTTAATGTGGCAGCTTCATTCATATATGCTCCCCAACTCAGTCTGTTATTAATAGTTGTATGAAGAGGCAATGTTGTCTACATAGTGTCCTTGGTTTGAAAAGTGCTCTGTGGTTTTTGTTACGTTCAAGGAGGGTGCTTGTGCTTTATCTCTTTTTACAGGTTCCATTCCTTTCAATGCAACCTACACAGGAGAAATTCCAAGCAGATTGTGCCTTGTACTGGTGTAATGGTTAGAGTGTAGGACTGGGACTCGGGAGAACGGGTTTCTAGTCCCCACTCAGCCATGAAACTCACTGGATGACCTTGGGCCAGTCACTGACTTTCAGCCTAACCTACCTCCCAGGGTTGTTGTGAGGATAAAATGGAGAGGAGGAGGACCATGTAACCTGCCTTGGGTTTCTTGCAAGAGGAAAAAGGGTGGGGTATAGAGGTAAAAATAAATGAGTAATTCATTGGCACTGATCTTCTTCTGCTTGAGACAGCTGGTGTAGCATAGTGACTGAGCTGTGAATTGGGAAATCCCTTATTAGAATCTTCCCTCTGCCAGGAACTGCACTAGGTGGCCTTAGGCAAGCCACACTCTCTCAGCCTCAGTCCCCCCATCTGCAATATGGGGAGATAATAAATCTGACCTACCTTACAAGGTTGTTGTAAAGAATATAGTGGGTTGTTACAAGGTTGTTGTAAAGAATATAGCACACAAAACACTCTGAGTACTTCAAAATGTGCCACACAAATGTTATGTATTATTGTTACGTGGATCACTCAGACTCTGCTTTGAAAGCATCACTAGCATATGTGATTTCATGGGTGAAGGAACCCAAAAAGAGAAACAACATTATTCCTTCTCCCCCTCCCCATCCCTCTCAGTACTTGGACACTTGAAAATGAGGCTGCTCTTTCTTTCGTATACTATACGCAAAAGTTGGAGGAACTGCTAACTGTACTCACTTCTTCTGCCAGGCTCTGACCGTGGCAGCGTTGCCTCTAACAGATCTGCCAAGTGGACAGACTCCAGGGGCTTCTAGGAGTCCCCCCCACCTTTCAAGAAGTATTGTGTAAGAGACAATGAACCTTTTTCCTGCCACGGAAAACTTTTCTTGGCCCGCTGGCTTTGTATAATGCCCTCTTGAGAAGTAATGAGTAAGCAGTGGACAGGAACAGAGAAGAGGGCCTTCTAAAAGGCCCAGAACTGCTTTTCAAAGTAAAAACTTCTTTTTTGCACTAGGTGAGGAATAGAAGTGCTCTCCACCCGCAGCCAAAGAACAGAAATTGTTTTGGAAAGGATAATGAACAATGACCAAAATGACCCTTCATTAGAAGACCCTTTTAGTGGCAATATTCACCCTTGGCCTTAACAGCAATGGGGATTATGTTCTGTTGCCCTGGGAATGAGTTTGGCTCATTAGGAACATTTCTATCTGGTCAGTCTGTTGTGTGATTAAATGTATACCGTTTTCTTACTAGCCGGCAGGCAGTTTCCATGCCTTCCCTCCACAAACCACTTCTGCTGCAGGGATGTTGCACTCATTTCTGTAGACTGTGGAGGGAAGTTCGATATTTCCCCTGGCCTAGATAGTTCATTTTTATGGCTTTGTGGAGTGTCTCTTTGCGCTGAAGTGTTGGGCACCTAATGCTTACAGCTTGCACACACATGGCAAACAACCCAACACCCACCCTGGTGTGCATGCTATTTTCTGGGACCTTTTGAGTTTTGAAAGTTATTTTTAATGGTTTTGAGGCTGCTATCCTTCTGCTACACTGTCCATCTGAGCCAGTGCTGCATAATGGTTAGAGGACTAGATCACGACTGGGGAGACCTGACTCCTCAAATTCCTGTTCAGCTGCGCAGCTTACTAGGTGACACTGGGCTAGTTGCTGTATCTCAGCCTAACCTACTTCATAGGGTCCCTATGAGGATAAAATGGGGCGGGGGGAGGAACCATGTATACCACCTTGAGCTCCTCTGTGAAAAGGTGGAGTAGAAATGTCATAAATTAATTTTAAATATTAGTTTACTTTGTGCTCTTTCGCTATACAGTTCCTGAGTAGAAGTCAGCATCCCTGATGGGAAGTCAAAATACAATAAAAAGAAATAAAACACTGAGTTCAGCCTTCCCCAATTGGGTGTCCTCCGGATGTGTTGGACTACAACTCCCGCCATCCCCAGCCAGCATGGGCAATGCCTAGCTATGCTGGGAGTTGCCCTCCAGATGTTTTGGGCTACATCTGGTTGGAGAAGGCTAATCAAGATTTTTTTTTTCTTTTGAGTGAGAAGCAGAGAGCCCCAACTCCGCAGTGCTCATGCCAGTTGCGGTACTGTGTCCAGTTCTGGACAATGCAGCTTAAGGAGGTTATCAACAAACATGTCTAGAGGAGGGAAGCAAAGATGTAGAGGGGTCAAGAGACCAAGTTTTCTGCTGAAAGGTTGAAGGAGTTGGGAGAAGAGATGATTAAGAGGTGATATTATAGCTGTCTTCAAATATTTGAAGGGCTGGCACATAGATGACAGAACTAATTTGGTGTCTGTTGCTCCAAAGGGTAGGGCCCAAACCAAAGTGTTCAAATGACAAGACAAAAGGATTTTGAGTAAATGCTAGGACGATCTTCTGAACATTCTGAGCTGTTTGGCAGTGCAACAGGCTGCCTTGGAAGGCAATGTGCGCCTTTATAGAGGTTTTTAAGCAGAAGCTGGACAGACAATCCATCAGGCATGCTGTAGCAGCAGATTTCTCATATCATCAGGGGGTTGGACAAGAGGACCTTTTGAGGTCCCTTCCAACTCTATGACTCTATGAATTTTAGAAAATAGAACATTCTCTGGAGTCTTAGCACTCTCCCTTGGTGCTACTGCAAATTAAAGAAAAAGGCAAGGCAACCAGCAAGGCAGCTGTTCTCCCCTGTCCCCACAGCAATTCACGCAAGGGCTAAAACACAGTTGTGGCACATGTTCAGTGAACAGGCGGAAAGGCCCCAGGAGTTATATTGCCCTTGGAGCAACTTTTGGCCCTATGATGGATGTCAAAGCATTGCTGCGGTGTGAATACATACTACTGCTTGGACAGAAAGTCTTCCTTGAGTCTGTGGTATTTTAATGGGTTCACTTGGCAAGATGAGCTATACAAATGTTGGCAGGATATGAAGAATATGTAGACTCCTCAGAGTAACAAGTCACGGGTTTATATCCCTGCAGTAATAATGTTGTTCTTAGTGCGTTCACATGTCCTACTAGGCCCCTGTGGAAATATAATGTCAGATACAGGAGCTACAAGCCCAAATGCCCCTATTTACCTGGGACAGCCCTGATTTTCTGGAACCCGCCCATAGTTTCTAAGTGTGTGTCTGTTCCCTGAGCCACTAGTTTGCACTTGGTTCTTGTATATAGACCTAGGAGTTCTAGTAAAACACAAAGTAAATGCCACAAGCCTGAGATCTGCCTACTACTGTGTTAAAACACACAGCCCATGACACTAACAGCATTTTACGTGTGCTTTACTGTCCTTCCTGCCAGGTGGACTGCAGCCATGCCAGGTGCTGACACAATGACAGCGAGCGCAGTCACCGACGTGAGCATCAAGCCTAAAACCCGTGTTTGCAAAACCATTGAGAGGTGAATATGTTCAACATTATCTTTCCAATGATTTCTCAGCAGCATGGCAGTGGGGTGGGGGTGGGGAGGGGAAAGTAATGAAGTCTTGATGGTTCATAACTCCTGGATTGGTTGGTGGCTCATTTTGATATCTGTGAGTGGTGGTTGCTGCTCTCCATATTTATTTTTACATTCTGTTATTGTTTTATTGCCACTGTTGGTTGCCTTGGAGGTTCCTTGGAGGCACCAAAAGTTGGGACAGAAATGCTTTTACTAAAAACAATATATGTGGAGTCGGGGGGGGGGGCAGAATGTGAAAAACATGGAAGGGGAAGAAGCTGCTGCTTCACAAGTATAAACGGCCTTGTGTCCCTTTTCATTTGGCCCCACACAGTGTACTGCTATGTAAATAACTATTCTATCAAGGTTATGGAAATGTTTTCAAGGTCCCTCCACCCAGGCCCTTCAGAGTAAATGGATATTACTGTGAATAAAAAAATACAATGGACTCTGTTGAACTGCATATCCCACTTAACATCCCAAACAGAGGATTGCATTTAATATGGAGGCAAGGGGAGGAGATGCCAAATGAAATTTGATGTCTAAGACTTCTGGATCAATGAGGTATAGATGCATGATTTCACTGAGAAAGTGAACAGGTGCTCCTCTTTCTAAAGAATATTTAGGGTAAAGGGGTGAACCTATAGAGATCGCGGGAAGCTTATTTTGTAACAACCTTCATATCTCTTGGCTTGAGCATCTCACTTAATTATTAGGTAGAATTTCACAGTGAGCCCATGACCAAATACAGAATGATGAGTACAACTGTAAAGTTCTTCTTTACTATATTATTTGCCCTCATTTTACAGGATCAAGTTTGCGACTCTAAATAACACAACCACAAAGACGGCATTTCAGTGTGGGCCTTCAAAAAAAGAGGGCTGGGAGAGTGTTGCAATCACGCCCGAGCTGGTACATCAAAGAGAATCACCTGCTGTGGTAAAGAGCACCCTGAAAGCCCTGGAGAACTTGATGTTGGACCCAAGGCTGGATTGTTTTCAGCAGAACATGCTTAGTCCCAAGATGATCATTGGTGACTCATCTGTAGATCTCAACATCCGGGAAAGTGGCAGGATCATCAGGAAGCAGATGGGAGGTGCTCAGAACCTTCGGGCAGTTGGAAAAGTCAGTTTGAAAAATAAGCCTTTGAGTATCAAGGACAAGATTTCAGAGTGGGAAGGAAAAAAGGAAACGCTGTCTCCTGTCTCCACCTGGAAAGGGGAAGATCAAGGAGTGAGAGAGGAGCTCAGTTCATTTTTGGGTACAGTGGAGAAGATGACCAGAGAAAATGCAGTGGAGAAGATAACCAGGGAGAATGCAGCAGTGAGAGAAGTAGATACCAAGAGGCTTCTAAACTGGCAGCTGGAATGTAAAGGGGCAAGCAAAGAGAATGAGAGAAGAGCAGGAACTCTAAAAAGTGCTGGGCAGCCTACAGAGAGAAAAGTAGACCTGAAGTTAAGGGAGGAAGAGCCTAATTCCAATGTTGGCAAAGGCACTGAGTTGAAGGATGGTAAGAAAGTTGTCCAGAAGGAGAATGTGTCCGTCCTGAGTCAGGTGAAGAAGCTGGAGCAGGCCTTGAAGGGAGGTTCAGTTGAGCTACAGCCACAATTACCTGGTACTTACTATTCCCCGCACTGCCTGCAAGAGAAAACAGAGGAGGGACAGAGCCTTGCCGAAGGCCAGGAAAGCATTGGCCGGCCAGAGCTCAGTAAGCGGCTCCTCGGCCTGGACTCTGAAGCCAGTGAGCCAATCTTTGGGACTCTGGAGGAGGTGAAAGCACCTCGTGCGAAATGCGAGCCCAGCAACGAGGAAAATGTGTATACAGAGCCAGGATTGCCAGAGAAGAAACCTTTTATCAATCCGCTCCCCAAGCCCCGGCGGACTTTCAAACACGAGGGCGAGGAGGGATGGGTTCCACCAGTTAGGAATAAGAGAAACTTGCCTCCTCTGCCTTCTATTCCACCCCCTCCTCTCCCTTCCTCGCCTCCTCCTTCGGCTGTCAGCAGGAGACTGAGGAATGGAAAGCACAAGACTAACGCCGATCATAGGTACTGGTGCTTTTTTGTTTTCCTACTGCTGAATGTGGAGTTTCCTATTACTCTGACCTCTGTTGTGTCATGGTTACTCCATAAAAGTCCTTATCTGTTGGCAGATAGGACCCTTGTCATATTTTCAGAGTGGGAAAGGAACAGGGGTGTCAACCCTTTTTCAGCTCATGGGCTGAATTCAATGTTGGAGAAGCTCTCAAGAGCCAGTGATGGGCAGGCCCAAAGGCAAAAGGGGCAGGGCCAGGAGCAAAAGGATGGGGCCAAACTATAAAGAATAACAGCATGTTTTTGGTTAAAGCTCTTATTGCCAGTAACCAAGCCTTAGGAGAGGCATTTCAAACTTTTAGAATGGGAAAAATGGTGCAAAATCCAGGAAACCACCAAATGATCAGCAGTTGGGAGAAAGGGGGAGGGGTCAGGGGAAGGCAGTGTGGTCTTCTGTGGAACCCAGAGATTCAGATTTGGCCCACAAGCCTGAGGTTCACCACCCCTGGTTTAGACCATTCTTCCCCCATCCTTTCAAGAAGGACCTATTGTGTTTAACATGTGGCCATGGTATAATGTGCAGTTTGTCATTCAGTCTGGAAAGGGTGAACGCCTCTGATCTAGGCTACTCTGGGAATAAAGAGCCACTCAACCCCACAGCTCTCCAACATTAGGCAAGACTTTCTAGGGAGGGGCAAGCTCCTCCTTGAGCTTTCCTGGACTGTATTTGTGTGTATCCTGACTGAAGCATGAAGCAGAATAAAGAATACATGTGACATATGTTTACTTTATGTTTTTCTTATTTATATTGTGGATTGTTTGTCCATCAAAATGCATGGAACTTCACAGAAGTCCAAGAGGACAAGCCCTGCCCCGGGAGTTCTCAGTCTAAAAAGTGACACTGGGGAGACAACATGGAGAAGGGAAATGGTGCCAAAGAAACAGAGGAAGAATATGGATTTATTTCAGTTCTACTTAGGCTATGTTACAGTGGGGTATGAGGACTAAGGCAAGTCTTCATGGAAAAGACAGGCATAAAGGGCAGCAATGGAGAAAGGGCAGAATCTGCTGAGGGAACTTCAGACAGTCTGAGTGTGTTGGAGTGGAAAGAGTGAAGGGCATGAGCAAGGACGTATTGGGATGTAAGAGAAGGGAAGGCCAAGGCCATGGAAGATCTAAGTGTTCTAAAGAAAGAAAGAGTTTTGCGATGGTTGTTTAATATGAGATGAATGTGTGAAGATGCACTTTCTATTCTCATAACGAAATGTGTGCCTATTTTGATATATGTTGACTTTTTAAACGCTATATCTTGTCCTCCCTCAAGCTGTTATTTTCTCCCCTCCCCGCCCCTCTGCTCTTCCCCACAAATGCGACAGGAAGTCTTATGAGTTTGAAGACTTGTTGCAATCCTCTTCTGAGAACGGTCGGGTGGACTGGTATGCTCAGACCAAGCTGGCCCTCACACGCACTTTATCAGAAGAAAACGTCTATGAAGATATTCTAGGTAGGTGTTAGGGAGGCAAAGGTGGATGATAGCCAACTTTGAGTGGCACTCACCTTGATCTACAAATTGGTAAAGATTGAAGGGGTTACATCTCAGTTCAGTTGATCTCCTGGATTTATAACTTTGTGTTAATCCTATTTGGGGGCAGCCAGGAAATAGGACAATGTTCTAACAGAAGAGGTAGTTTCTGTCATCTCTGACCTCTGGCTATGCTGGCTGGAGCTCTTGGGAGTTGAAGTTCAACAACATCTGGAGGGTTACCCACCTCTGTGCTAGTAGTAGGTTCGGGTGCATGAGTATGTGTGTGTGCACTTTTTTGGGCAAGAGATCCTCTTGGTGCTCAAAAATCGCCTTCCACCAGGGGTAATATAAAACAAAACACAGGGGAACTCCTCCAACCAATAATAGAAAAGGTGGGTGAATCCAATAAACAGTAATAAAAGCAAAAGAAGGTACACCAACCATTTTAACGTTTATACAAGGCATAGATATTTATGTATGTATACAAAAGGCAAACATTAGCTTGTATTTCATGCTACTCCCCAACAAAATGTTAGTCCAAAAACTGATTCACCAGATCTGAGGCAGACTATTTCGTGGAGTAGTTAATGGGTTTTGTGTGAATTGTTAATGTTTGCTTTGTATTACAATGATAAATTACAATCCAGCACAGAGTTAGGTGCGAAAATTCATAGGTTTAAGCGCATCTCACTCTGTGTTGGATTGTGACTTTAGTATATTGAAGCATTGGTCTTCAGCACTTCTAAACTTGGGGACACCTTCAATATTTCCTCCCTTCAACATGCCCTCCACTCTCTCTCTAATATTTTGCTTTTCTGCTTTTCTCCTTTTCCTCTACTTCTCTATTCATGCAACCCAGCCAGGATGTTGGCTGTTGATGCTCACATAGGGTTGCCACCATTTTCCTCTTACATTACTCTTGCTTTTGTGCATTTAACAACTGCTTGACACACACACAAATTAAGCAGGTGAAGATTTTCCTGGCATAGCGTTTAAGCCAGAGATAGGCAACCTAGTGCCTCCCAGATCTTTTGGACTTCA
The DNA here is from genome assembly GCF_057233095.1 of Heloderma suspectum. Lineage (NCBI taxonomy): Eukaryota > Metazoa > Chordata > Lepidosauria > Squamata > Helodermatidae > Heloderma > Heloderma suspectum. Next base: position 31,902,826 of record NC_139464.1, read on the forward strand.
GATCCCATAAGCTGTAGTCACCATGGCCAATGGTCAAGGGTTCTGAGAGTTGTAGTCCAAAACATCTGGAGGGCACCAGCCTGCCCATTGCCGGTTTAAGCAATGAGGTTTAAACTGCTTCGCAACATGCAAAACTGTCCATCTACAAATCTCGTAACTACCAGGAGTGCGTGGAAGATTATTAAAATAAGCCTTCCCCAACTGCCGACCTCAAGATGTGATGGACTACATCTCCCATCACTGACACTGGCTTTGATGGGAGTTGAAGTCCAACACTTCTGGAGGCTCCAGGTTGGAAGAAGGATGAACTAGATTAACCTTGGTCTGATCCAGCGAAGTCAATTGCTGAGTTCTTAAGACAGTACAGATGTGTGTGTTGATTTATCTGTTTCCTGTGGCTTTCTGTTTCAGATCCGCCGGCAAAAGAGAATCCCTATGAAGATATTGAGACAAATAGTCGTTGCCTGGGGAAGAAATGTGTCCTGAACTTTCCAGCGTCTCCTTCATCTTCAGTTCCTGGCACACCCACAAAGGTATCCTGGTCTAACCAGTGTGACTTGAGCATCCAGTGCCTCAAAGTTATATGTTTTGGCTGGTAGTATGGAGGTAGTGTGGTGGGAAAGTTGATGCCCTGCAGGGAAATAATTGCTGATTCACTCTCTGATGTGGTTTCCCGTTTTGGATTAATTCCACAATGGAGTTAATTTCCTGCCCACCAAATTCTGTGATTTTGAAGGGCTAAAATCTAAGTCTGCTGAATTGTGATGGGTTCTGGGACAGGTCAGGAATGGTGCATTCTGGTCTCTTTCTTGCCGTGAATTTTCACTGGCATCTCTTGGTAACCCACAGCGAAAACTGTGCAGGAATGCTACAAGACCATATGACACACTACTTTTTATCTGGCTGACTGGAAAGTGAATGGCTACAGGGAAGTGGATCCTTTGGCCACAGACTGCCTAGTGTTGGCATGGGATCCATTTGAGAGAGCTCTGGGCTTGTCAGCACTTCATTACAGGAATGCATACTGTATTTGCCCTTTTCTTCCTCTCCCCACATTTTGTTCTTGTTTCTGTATTCTATTCCCATGCCTGCCTCTCTTCTGCTTACTTACCCTGGCACTGCCACCTTTTAAATCTGTATTTACTGAAGACATTTATATCCTCCCTGTCCAACAGCCTGAAGGATGTTTACACCTTATTTCAAACAACAAACACAAGCAAACAAACACCTCTAAGGGCGCAATCCTATGGCCGCTAGACAGTGTCTAGATGGCCATAGGATTTTTCGGTTTCTGGGAACCAAGCTTGGAGCCAGCTCTCCGAGCTCGGTTCCCAGAAATCTGACTCCCCTCCCCTTTCCCCGCCTCCTCATAGGAGTTGTGGGTTGTTTCAGCTCCGCACTCGGAAGAGCAACGCGGAGCAGCCGAAAAGGGGGCATTCCTGGGGTGGGGAGGGGACGTTGAAAGCGCCATTAAGGTACTTCCTATGTGCTGTCCAGCCTCCCCCCCCACTCCAAGGTGCCCCAGTTAGACAGCTGAAATTGGCTGTCTAGCTGCAAATGCAGGGTGGCTGGAGCACGGAGGAGAATACCCCTCCGCGTTCCTCCTGTTGTGCATTGGATAGGCAGTTGCCTTCGAGTTCAGAGGCGGCCCTAATTAGGATTGTGCCCTAAATGTATTAAAATGATTGATCTCAACTGGCAAAATGGTGGCTGTAAAGCAATAAAATGAATGACCAGTGATAGAGCAAACATTTGGGAAATGTTCATTAGTATGGATCTTACAAGTGCTCTTGGGACTTGGGACTGCCCTTGAACTGCTCAGTTCACAAGAGAATTGTGCACTGCTGCAGCTTTGCCCTTACAAATATTTACCTGGGGGTACAAGAGGAAAGTATGTGGTGTGTGCAGTGTGTGTGTGGAGCTTGGTTGGAATGTAGGGTGGGCCAAGTGTCCTACTTTACAGAGGGAAGTCCTTTATTTTGGAGAGCAGGCCGAGGACATCCTCTGTTTTAAGGTGTCCAGTCCTGGTCTGGTTTAAAGCCAAAGAACCATAAGAAGGGGAGAGCAGGGGTCTTGAAGTTGCCCATCCACAGTTAGTACAGCAAACTGAGCAGGCACACAGGACACCTGGTCACCGCCTTCTCCACTATAGTGAGATATAGTGTATTTCCATTTAAATTCTAATTGTTATTTCTAAATTTGCAGCAATAGATATACATTTGCATATGCAAACATTATGCAAATTGGTGCCCTCTTTTGTCCTCTTATTGGGTGATGGGTTTTCTTCTTTTTGGCAGTGCATAAGTGGCTACCTTAGCAGAATGTCTTGGAACACAGAGCGCTACGCTGCTGTAGTCTCAGGAGTGAACACTGTTGTGGGGCATGTACTAATAATTCCTATCTGTTCCGTGGATGATATGTGGGGGTTAAGATGAAAAAAAATGCCATCCGCCCTTGTTTCATGGGGGGAGGCCACCTGTCTGTTGTGGAGCGTGCATGAGTTGGCAGATCACAGACTGTTTTTTTAAGTCTGGAAAGGAGACTCTGTTCAGCTCACTGCAGTTGCAAGATCTGGACACCCTTCCATGTGTGATGGAGGATCCGACTTTCTGTTTCCTCCCTTGGCAAGTGCTATCTTCTTTTTCTCTATGGCAATAGCAGAGTAGGGGAGTGCCCTGCTGGGGAATGTGGACCTGACAATTTGCAGAGTACCATTGTTAGTGGCAGCTCCACCCCAAACCCCTGGCACTTGTGTCACAGCAGGGGCTGGACCTGAGCCATTAGAGGAGTTAAACAAGAGAGGTCCAAGTTGCCAGATGGGAACTTTGCCCTGCAACCTTACTTAATGTATGTAGACATTACATTGTGCTAGGTGCTGTACAGAGTGCTGAAATCATGCATGCCTTTTTCCAAAGAGCTTGCACTCTTAAGTGAAAACATGTTGGGAGCTGGGAACCCCCATGCACTGATGATGAAGCTGAGGGCACAACCAGGCTGGGGAAGCCATGAGAAAATGGGACACCGTTTCTGTTCTGAGTTTGTGGAAACAGGCATTGCAATACTGGTATTGTTAATTCTTACATAAAATAGATCTCTATAGGTGTATGGGTAGATACATCTGGGGCCGAAAGGAGCAGGAAATATACAGAAGATTCCACATCATCTGGAATAGTTTCATTGTACAGTTGCTTCCATTCAGTCTCAGATCTGCCTTTTTTTTTTTTTTAATGTGCATCGCAAAAAGGCCGTTTTAATCCCATGAAGACAGAAAAAGTATTCAATTTGTTGTTTACATTTAAAAAAATGCAAATTGGGCCCAGCTAATTAGCCATCAAATTTATTCTGTATTTCCAGTTTGGCTGTTAGCACATAAGTCCCCCCCCCCCCACTGCTATTCAACAGACTGAGACAAGGGTGACCTTTTGCTCAGGGTTTGGGATTTCGAGAACGAAAAGGAACCATCTCTGTCGTAGTTACCCATACCCAGAGAGCTGTACAGCCCTTATTTCATTGTTGTTATGCCCTCACACTAACCCTTTTTCAACTTTCCCAAGGCCACTGAGCAAACTTCATGGCTGAGCTAGGATTTGAATTGATGTTTCTCATGTCCAAACCCAGGACTTGAACTACTACACCACAATAGAACCATGAACAAGTGCCAGACCACGCTGTTGTTCTACTGGAGAGAACCAATCACTAAATAACAGGTTTAGGGGAATGCAGAGGTCCATAAATATGTAACTTCCAGGCTTGTCTCTGAAGCCTCTGGTAATGGTCACTGGCCCACAGACTATTGGACCATATAACTTCTGGGTCTGATGTGGTACAACAGCTCCTTCATTCTCCAATACAAATGTCTGTGGTTGCATGGCTGGTTAGTTTTGTCAGCTTGTTTTGTTTCTATCATGTTCCCAAATCTGGTTGTGCAAGCAATTTGGGGGTGAGACCCCTCAGCAAGCCACTGTGAGTTCTGTCACGATGTGGAAAATATATCAGGGTCTCTCCTATATTCTTTCTATCCTATGAAAATGCAAGCAGCTGCTGAATTTTATTGAGCCAGAGATGATCTGCCAAGAACTCCAGTATCTAAAGTTTCTATTCTCCTTGCCTTCTTTCCCTCCCTTGGGGTTACTTTAACCATAGAGAAATGGAGTTTTGCCAGGATGCCAGATTAAAAACTTTGATGCTCCCTTTTTTCTGTCCTGGTCTATCTCCCCAGCTGCTCTCCAAGCCCATCTTCTTCCGGCAAAATTCAGAATGGTGGAGTTTCAAGTTGTTAGACATACGGAAATCGAATCGGGACGGGACATGTTCTCCTTCCAAAATCAGCCCACCTTCCACCCCTAGCAGCCCTGACGACACTTTCTTCTCCTTGGGTGATCCTCAGAATGGCAAGAAAAGGAGAAAAATTCCTAAGGTAACTCTCTCTGAGGATTTTTTTTCAAGGGGATGGGTGGGGTAAAGGGGTTGACAGAGAACAAGAACAAGCATATGAGAAGTTGCAATCTGTCTAAAGAGGCCTGTCTAGGATATACTGAAGATCATCTTGGAATTTTAATATCTATTAACAACATATGGGTAAGACTAAAAATGTTCTGAATTTATATATATCGAGGGACAACATTTTCTTCCTTGTTTGTTTTAAAACATTTCTATACTTCTATATAATTTCAGAGCAATGTCCTCCACATATAGATAATGGAAACAGTGGCTAGCTGTCTCCACGTATAGCAGCAGTTTACATGAACACTTCCCCCCTGTAATCCAACCATTGTTGCTGTTCATGTGTCACACAGTGAACTGGCCCAGTGCTGCAGTTTTATATCAACAATGTTCTCAGTGGCCCCTTATTTCTGTTTTTCTCTTAAAACATACCATTGTTTCCCAATCTTTTAGTCCCCTGTGGAGGCACCATAGTTCAGTGGTAGAGTGCATGCAGGAGGTCCCAGGTTCAATCCTTGGCATATCTAATTTAAAAAGGGGGGATCAACAGGTGATGGGGAAAGATGTCTCAGGACCTCAGGAAAAAGAAACCAAATGCACAGTTACAAGATGGGGGATACATGGATCAACAACACTACAAGCGAGAAGGATCTTGGAATTGTTGTCAATCACAAGCTGAATAGGAGCCAACAAAGTGATGTGGCTGCAAAAAAGGCAAATGCTCTTTTGGGCTGCATTAATAGAAGCATAGCTTCCAAATCCTGGGAAGTACTAGTTCTCCTCTACTCAGCACTGGTTAGGCCTCATCTGGAGTATTGTGTCCAGTTCTGGGCACCTCACTTTAAGAAGGATGCAGACAAGCTGGAGAGGGTTCAGAGGAGGGCAACAAAGATGATCAGGGGACTGGAAACAAAGCCCTATGAAGAGAGACTGAAAGAACTGGGCTTGTTTAGCCTTGAGAAGGGAAGACTGAGGGGAGATATGATAGTGCTCTTCAAGTACTTGAAAGGTTGTCACAGAGATGAAGGCCAGGATCTCTTCTCGATCATCCCAGAATGCAGGACATGGAATAATGGGCTTAAGTTACAGGAAGCCAGATTCTGGCTGAACATCAGGAAAAACTTCCTGACTGTTAGAGCAATACGACAATGGAGCCAATTACCTAGGGAAGTAGTGGGCTCTCCCACACTGGAGGCATTCAAGACTAGGCTGGACAGCCATCTGTCAGGGATGCTGTGACTTGGATTCCTGCACTGAGCAGGGGGGTGGACTCGATGGTCTTATAGGCCCCTTCCAACCCTACTATTCTATGATTATATGACCTGACACCCTGAAGCAGGGGTGCAGAACGTCAGGCCTGGGGCCCAAATCCAGCCCTCCTGGAATTCCAGCCTGGCCCTATGGAGTTCCTCAGATGGCCATGCTCCCTTTTGGCCACTGTGTGAACAGAATGCTGGACTAGATGGACCTTTGGTCTTATCCCTCATGACTCTTCTTAAGTGCTTATGTCCTTCACTGGACACCATCCCCTTTCCCCCAACCACCAGTCATCTGGAGGTCTCTCAGCTTTTCTGCAGTCTTTGTCCCATTCTAAAAGGTTGAAATGCAACTCTCCTAAGGCTTAGTTACTGGCAGTAGAGCTTTAAGCTACAATGTGCTGGTATTTTTGCCCCCCCCCCTTTACTTTCAGCCCTGCCCACCACCAGAAAGCAGCCCCCAAGAGCTTCTGTAAATGGAATTCAGCCCTCAGGCTGAAAGAAGTTCAACAGCCCTGCCCTGGAGAGTCACTGCCAGTCAGAGTAGATAATACTGGGCTGAATGGACAAGTAGTCTGACCTGGTATAAGGCAGTTTTCTGGGTTCCTAAACATTCCAATCTCAGTTGCTTGGGGCTGCTTCACACGTCACAGTTTTAAGGTGTGTTATGGGTATTATACAAGTATGCTGGTCAGGAAACTGAGAGAGGCCACAACAAATCCCTGACAATGTTTGGTGGAAAACATGGGCGTGTCACCATGTAATGTGTGAAATGGCCCTTGGTCCATGACCTTAAATGGAAATCGGAAGAAAAACACCTCCAGATGAATTGTACATTCCAAATTATCCCTACAAGTGAAATGTCTTGTAAGCTTTGTTTAAGTTGCACAATACCTTTTTCAAATGCAGAATTGTGGGAGGGTCTCCAGAAAAGGCATTAAGGAAGCAAGGTAGGAAGGGCCACAGGAAAAGAAGCAGTGAACAGAGAGGAAAGAAAGGGGAAGGAAATGAGAGGATAATTCATTTATTGGGGCAAATGATCCATTCAGAATTTTTAGTTCTCTTGACTTGTGGGCAGGAGAACATGTTAACTTCCCCTCCTTTACATTAACCAGCTGGTGTTAAAAATCAATGCCATTTATGAGGCACGAAGAGGGAAGAAGCGAGTCAAGAGATTGTCGCAGTCCACAGAGAGCAGCTCAGGAAGAGGTGAGGAAGAAGTGTGGCTGAAGGAAGCATGATTTTGGGGGTGCTTATTTGAACTGGGCTTGGGTTTGGGTGTGTGCTTTTATCAGCTAAAAGTGTGCGGCAAATTAAACAAATGTTTTGCCTTTGCTCAGTGTTGTTGTCCAATATTAAATAGATGAAAGGGGCTTTTTAAGAACTACCACTTATAAAGGACATGGGGCTGCTGACCAAAACGCAATTCCCTCCTATCTTTCATAATGATTAGTACAACTTGCCCTGTGCCCTGATGCCACTGCAGTGTGCATTTTTCCATTCCCACTGGTCACTGCCATGATGCAGAGGAGGAGGATGGAGGAAATGCACCTTGAAATGCCAGTGGAATGCAGGGTTAAGTTGTGAGGCAAGCTGCCAGGTTCCAGAGCCTGGGCTTTGCCCGCTGTCTAGGAGGCAATTATTTGTTTATTTTTAATGAATAGTTATTTCTATTTCCTGCTAGTTACAGATGAAAATAGTGAATCAGACAGCGATACTGAAGAGAAGCTTAAAGGTAAGAAAAAAGGGATGTGAGGAAAGCAGAAGGTGGTTGATGCTCAACTTGAAAGTTATGGGCTTGAGGACCAATTTTCACTGAAGTTTCATTTCTCTTCTTCCCCTGCCCCTCCCCCACTGCATGGACATTCAATTTCCAGACATGTGGCAGTATAAATCTGCTGCAGCAAAAACAACAAGGAGTCTTGTGGCATCTTAAAGGCTATCTTGAGTTGCACAGTTTAAAAATATAACTTCTGATACAGTTTTGCTTCTTGCAACATCTCCCGCCCACCCCCCCAAGCTGCCCACCTGCTGTTGGACTTGAAAGTTTTTCTAACATTGCATTTTATCTTGGTCCACTCTATAATGTTGTTTTGTTGTTCTGTGACATAATTTGGAAACGTTTCTGACCTGATCATGGTCTGAAGTAATACCAGAACATTTAGATCATGGTGAATGCATTTTATAAAAAAGAGAGACAGAGAACTGCAAAGCATCAATGGCATGCAAAATAGCAGTATAAAATTGAGTCTCTTTGCTTGTCTTTGTGTAGCTCACAGCCAGCGCCTGGTTCATGTGAAGTCTCGCCTGAAACAAGCCCCCAGATACCAAACCTTGGAGCGGGATCTGATTGAGTACCAAGAGAGGCAGCTCTTTGAATACTTTGTAGTGGTGTCATTGCACAAGAAGCAGGCTTGTGCTCCATATGTCCCTGAAGTGACCCAGCAGTTTCCATTAAAGGTATGACGTGTGATGGAGAATGCACTAATATGTGTCAATGGAATGGTAATATAGGGTTAATGGAAATGGATGGTTTGCTCCTGTTTATTTGCTATAAGACTGAGGTTATAACATTGAAAGATAAGGCTCACTGTTTATGGAGCAACGGATTGAAGATTTAATAATACCTGCAATGTCTGGAAGAGTGCTGTATAGGTATAATTTGCAATTGGACTTATATTTGGATATTTTGTTTGCTTTCATTGAAGCTTAGATATAACCTTCTCTCTCTCTCTCTCTCTCTCTCTCTCTCTCTCTCTCCTTCTTTTGCTTTCCTCTCCCCCCCCTTTTTTCTTCCCCCAAAACTGTAATGTTTGAAACTGAAGATTTTGACTATTTTGTTGGTATTGTTTATTTCACTTATAAAAATAAAATATAGATTTTAAAAAGAGAGAGAGAATGCACCAGCAGGCTTCTGCGATCTTGAGTTGCTTGTTAGGCAGACAAGCTACAAGGGTTGTTCAGGGGGAAGGGAGATGGCTGTGCTTCAGATGGATGGATGGAAATCTTTAAGGAAGGTCTGTAGTTCAGTGGTAGCATACATGCTTTACCTGCAGATGATTCCAGGTTCAATTCCCAGTTTCTCAATTTCAAAAGGATCAGGTAGCAGATGAAAGGGAAAACCTCTGCCTGAGACCCTGCCAGTGGAACAAAACATTACTGGGCTAGATGGTCAAATAAATTGACCTCTTCTAAGGCAGGCTCCTGTGTTCTTAAATTTAAAAAAAAGCGGTCGTGTTATCCCTGATGATGTGGTAGGTAGCAATCAGGTTCGCTTGCAAAGAGGTCGACGCACACCGAAGTCAGCTAGATAGAGGGATCCATCAGATTTTGTGGTAGATAGGGGGATGGGGGTGTAAAATTAGTTCAGGAAAAAAATATGTGAAGGTCAGGTGATCTTGGAAAGCAACTATGTTAATATCTTCCAGGCAGAAGCTCAGTCTCTGTCATCACTTCTTCATTTATCTTGGGTAAAAAAAAAGCCTTTCAGTTATTTCACTCCCACCTAACTAATCAGAAACATTCCTTTCTTTTCTTTCTCTGCTAGCTTGAACGTTCCTTCAAATTCATGAGGGAGGCAGAGGACCAGCTAAAGGCAATTCCTCAGTTTTGCTTCCCTGATGCAAAAGACTGGACGCCAATCTTCCAATTTACCAGGCAAGTGAAGTGATTGTTTATTCCTTCTGCACTCCCCAATAGCACACCTGAAACAGTGGCCAGACTTTGAGAAGCTTGCAGCTGGGCATAGGAGAGATGGACAGGCTAGAATCTTTTCCTCCCAACAAATTGCTTTTTTTTTACAGGCAGTGTTTCATAGTGGTTAGAGCAGCCTTCCCCAACTTGGTGCCCTCCAAATGTTTTGGACTATCAACTTGCAGCATTTCTAACCATTGGCTAGGGATTATGGGAGTAGAAATCCAGCACATCTGGAAGGCACCAGGTTGTGGGAGGCTGGGCTAGAGTGTCAGACTAAGACCACAGGGCACCAGGTACAAATCCCTACATGGAGATTGCTGGGTGTCCTTGGGGTGGTCACTACCTCGCAGGCCAACGTGCCTCCCAGGGTTGTTGTGAGGATAAAACCTGCTTGTAGGAAAGGCAGAATATACATGTGATAAAGAAATAAAATGCACGTGGGACACATAGACTTGGTTCACATGATCACTGCAACCCACCATAGCTTATTTAAGCAGCAGTGGGTTGCGGCACCCGTGGGCTCCAGGTCGCCAATCTGTGTCGCCTCCACAGCTTCTTGTGTCACCCAGACCCATTGAGGGCCATGGGTTCTGAGTAGGCTGACCATACATACCATTTTAAACAGGACAGTGCGTTTTTTTTATTATTTCCTGACTGTCCCGTCGTTTTAATATAAATGTCAATTTTGTCACGTTTTTAATCTTTTGTAAAAAAAACCTGAACGCATTTATCATAAGGCTCTATGCTAATCAATGCATGCAGTAAAACCACTAGAGTGATGAAAGAGGAAGTTCCATTTATTTTATCCAGCCAGGGCCAGGCTTCTTGAGCTAGCGATGATCAGATGCCGCCCCCTTGCTTGTCTGCAGTGGCGGGGAATTCAAGAGGCGGTCGCTAAGCCCCATTCAGCATGTGGGAGCCAGGAGGGTGAATCTTACTGTTAGTTCTACCATCATCCCGCCCATAGAGATTCTTTCTGCCCTACATTCAGTAGGGACTTTTCAGACTCATATTTCGGTTCAACAGGCTGTTAGCTATTTTTTTATTACAGCGGAACTCTCTGCTGTAATAAAAACCCTGTCCCCTTTTTGTCATCCCAATATCCCATTTTTGTCTCAAGAAAATATGGTCAGCCTAGTTCTGGGTGGTTAACTACCCCAACAGTGAAGGCTGGTGGCTCCAATTTTGGTGGGGCTATAAATCCATTCTGGGTTTCAGTCAGAACCAGCCAGAACTCTAAAGGGCATGGTCTGAAGGGACATGAGGCAGCCACCTTGCTGAAGTTAAGCAGGTCTGGGTCTGGTCAGTGCTTAGAGGGGAGACTACCTGGGAACCACATGTAGCCACCTTGAGTTCCATGATGGAAGAAAGGTGGGATACAAATGTAATAAATAAATAAAGGAGCTACCCAAAGTGCTGAATCCTAGCCCCAAAAGAGTTCTGGCCAGTTCTGACTAAAACCCAGAATGGATTCATAGCCCCACTGAAATCGGAGCCAGCAGCCTCCACTGTGCCCCAACAAGCCACCCTCGCCAAGTTCGGATGACACGAGAAGCTGCACCTGGTGAGGGTAATTAGGGAAATGGGCTGGCACACGACTGGCACATGCAGAGGCGATTAACAAACTGCCGTAGCTTATTAACCACCCTCGTGTCATGTGAGACAGGCCACAAACTCTCTCTCTCTCTCCCCCTCCCCCCTGATTTAGGGGAGCATTCAAACTTAGTACACTCTCAGGAATTCATCACCACCAGCACCAATATTCTCCCTGTGTATCTATAAACAAAGCTTTGTCTCTTTGTTTTGTTTGATCTTGTTTTTTGTTTGTTTTTATCTTGTATCATCGCTCCCTTTTTCAGTGAGACGTTCTCATTTGTCTTGACTAGTGAAGATGGCAGCCGAAGGTTTGGATACTGCAGAAGGCTCCTGGTAACTCTCTCTTTCTCTTTTTCCTTCTGTCCAAAAAGGAGGAGATCCTTCCTTATGTGCTGTGAACATTTACCTCATTTTTGTAAAGTGAAGAAGATAATAATTGACTAATAAATCCTCATAAGTATATCTTACACAACAGCCAATATTTCCTGTTTTTACTTTCTCATCTGGTTTTGTTTTGTTCCACTAAGCCATAAAATGGCACTATTGTTCCAAAGTGAAAAGTTTTTACATCTTCCCATTGTCCTCTATAATATATAAGTTTGTTAACTAGCATTGTTTAATTAACAAAAATAATACAAAATACAAACACTTAAATATGTTCATTATCATTGTTTGCTGCTGTTTGCTGAAGGTTCCTTTTTCCATTGTTCCTTTTAATTGAGAATTAAATTTCCATGATTTGCAATTATGGAAAGTAGAGCCAATGCCATTAATACATTTTAATTAATTAACCAGTTTTAGATTTTTCTTGACTGCGTTCTTAAAGAATCCTAAGAGAAGTGTTATTGGATCAAATGGAAGTTCTGGCCCAATAGCATTCCTTATGTTACTTACAATAGCTTTCAAAGAACTTTCTGCATGTTTACATGACTCTCTTTTGATATAGGTTTTTAAGCATAGGCTGGATGGCCACCTATCAGATGTAGCAGTGGCCTCCCATCCATCTGCTTAAAACCTTTGTACTAGTGGATTTCTTGCACTGGCAGGGATTAGACTAGATGATCTTTGAGGTCCCTTCCAACTCTAATTCTAAGACCACCAAATCTATCTAAAATTGTCGTAGTTTAATCTTAAATAGATTAGGTCTGTAGTCTGCTGTTCTTTATGTATTTTGGGCCATTGTTTCCCTTTGATAAAAAGGAAACAATAATTTTTCAATGTTTGTCAGTCGATGAAAGTTGTCTTTTCTTATAATCTCCTGTAATCAACATATAATATGGAAATATTGGAAGAAGAGTGGAGGAAAACCAGCAAAATTCTGAAACCTGTTCATCAAATGATACAAATTGTCCCTTCCTTCGTTAAATCATAGAATCATAGAATAGTAGGGTTGGAAGGGGCCTACAAGGCCATCGAGTCCAACCCCCTGCTCAATGCAGGAATCCAAGTCAGAGCATCCCTGACAGATGGCTGTCCAGCCTCGTCTTGAACGCCTCCAGTGTGAGAGAGCCCACCAGCTCCCTAGGTAATTGGCTCCATTGTCGTATTGCTCTAACAGTCAGGAAGTTTTTCCTGATGTTCAGCCGGAATCTGGCTTCCTGTAACTTGACCCCATTATTCCGTGTCCTGCACTCTGGGATGATCAAGAAGAGATCCTGGCCTTCATCTCTGTGACAACCTTTCAAGTACTTGAAGAGCACTATCATATCTCCCCTCAGTCTTCTCTTCTCAAGGCTAAAGATGCCCAGTTCTTTCAGTCTCTCTTCATAGGGCTTTGTTTCCAGTCCCCTGATCATCTTTGTTGCCCTCCTCTGAACCCTCTCCAGTTTGTCTGCATCCTTCTTCAAGTGTGGTGCCCAGAACTGGACACAGTACTCCAGATGAGGCCTAACCAGTGCTGAGTAGAGGAGAACTAGTACTTCCCGGGATTTGGAAGCTATGCTTCTATTAATGCAGCCCAAAATAGCATTTGCCTTTTTTATAGCCACATCACATTGTTGGGTCATATTCAGCTTGTGATCGACAACAATTCCAAGATCCTTCTCGCTTGTCATGTTGTTGAGCCACGTATCCCCCATCTTGTAACTGTGCATTTGGTTTCTTTTTCCTAGGTGCAGAACTTGGCATTTATCCCTATTAAATGTCATTCTGTTGTTTTCTGCCCAGCGCTCCAGTCTATCCAGATCACTTTGAATTTTGTTTCTGTCTTCCAAAGTATTAGCTATCCCACCCAATTTTGTGTCATCTGCAAATCTGATCAGCATTCCCTGCACCTCCTCCTCCAAGTCATTCATAAAAATGTTGAAGAGCACTGGGCCCAGGACTGAGCCCTGCAGTACCCCACTCGTTACCTCTCCCCAGTTTGAGAAGGTCCCATTGATAAGCAGTGTTTGAGTCCGATTCTGTAGCCAACTGTGGATCCACCGGATCGTTGTTTCATCTAGCCCACTTTGAGCTAGTTTGCTCATCAGGATATCACGGGGCACTTTGTCGAAAGCTGTGCTGAAGTTGAGGTATATGATGTCTACAGCATTCCCACAGTCCACAAGGGAGGTTACTTGATCAAAAAATGAGATCAGATTCTTCTGGCAGGACTTGTTTTTGACAAATCCATGTTGGCTTCGAGCAATCACTGCATTGTTTTCAAGGTGCTTACAGATGGATTGCTTTATAATCTGCTCCAGAATTTTCCCAGGGATTGATGTCAGACTGACTGGTCTGTAGTTCCCAGATTCCTCCTTTTTACCCTTTTTGAAGATAGGGACAACATTAGCCCTCCTCCAGTCAACTTGAGCACATTATATCCAAGCCAATTGTCAAAGTTACCATTCGCTGTTGCTGCCTGATGCTTCGCTGTAAATGTAATGATCTTAAGGGGGGAAATTTCTAGAACAAGCTGTTGCTTACATTTATCATACATTTCTTTAGTTATAGCTTTATGGATTTCACATTATAGTACCACAGTTCTCTTTTTGCAACCACATCTCAGCATCTGCCTCTCTCTAGTTGTCACAAACCCTAAATATTTGAAATCATTTACCTGGAGAAGCAATGAGATGTTAAGAAAACTGGAATGATGTTTCTATTTCCTAAGCATTTAGGGGTGTATACTAATATTCTTGTTTTCAAGGTTTTGTAAAAGATGGAGTAGGTTGGGAAAAACAGCCTTCTGTCTTGAAACTGAACTTCTCAACTTTTCCTTGTTAATTACTATGTATTTCTCTCTTGAAAGCCCAGTGGGAAAGGGAAGCGTCTTCCTGAAGTTTATTGCATTGTGAGCCGCCTTGGATGTTTCAACCTCTTTTCGAAGGTGAGGGAGATAGACAATGTGGCCTGTAAATAAAGGGGAAGCTGGACAAAGGAGCGGATTTGTGTTGGGGCACCATTCATATCCCACGAGTGTATTTATCAGGTGTACCTCTAGTCACACTGGGTGGCTATTACAGGGACTTCGCTTCAAAACAAGAGTGTGCTAGTCCTGTGTTGATGACCCTGATACAGTTATTAGGTGGTTTGAAATCAGGAATCTCATTCCAAATGCTTAAAATACCCCATGTTTTCATTTTAATCTGAAAAAGTGGGACCTTGAAAATGTATTATGAATCCTTTCTTCCTCCTCCCTCCTTTTTAATGGACAAGCTAGACATGGTGCAAGGGATCAGTGATTAGCATCTTCTGCAGTTTGCTTTAAAAAAAATAACAGCCATGGGGCGGGGGGGGGGGCGCAATTTGGATTAGGGACTATGTCACTAGGCAATGGAGGATTTAGCTCCTCCCCCTGCAGCATTTTCCTGATTGAAAAGTAGTTCCTCCTCCAGAGTTGCCATTTACCCTTCAGACTGAGAAATCTAGAGGTACCAATATGATGCAAGTAAGCTTCTCTGCCATGGGACAAACAGCAGCTTGGGAAGAGGACATTTTAATTGGGGGAAATGCTGCAGGCAGGAAGGCTTACCCACACCCCAAAGCACCGTTGTTCCCATCCAAATCAAGTCCCTCACCCCTGTGGTTGTTATTAATTTGGGCTTTTTTTAATGGGACATCCTCATTGGTGCTTTGCTTTCTCATGTCATGTCCAGTTGTGCCCTGAAAAAACAATGGTGTGTTGGTAAAGAAATGGAGACCCAGAATGAGGCAAGGAGAGGTGCAAACATATGAAATTAATATGTCCTCTGTAGAGCATCTTCTTGCCTTTTACTTGTTGGTTTCTCTCCTTTTTAAAGATCTTGGATGAGGTCGAGAAAAGGCGTGGGATTTCCCCAGCCTTGGTGCAGCCCCTTATGAGGAGTGTCATGGAGGCTCCTTTTCCAGCTCTGGGCCGAACAATCACTATCAAGAACTTCCTGCCTGGCTCTGGGACAGAGGTGAGGTCAAAACCAGAGTGAGAGGATGATGGAGTGGTAGGCAAAAGTAGGAAATGTAACACAAAATGGTAGAGGTAGTCAGGGCTGTCAGCACACTGCTGCAAACATTTTAGAAGTATTACCCAGGGTTGGCATCAAGGGTAGACATGGTTAGGCACCTGCCAAGGGCCCACACCCCAGCATGGGCCCACTGACAACAGCCCCCTGGAGTTTCTCCTCTTCTTCACCATCATAATCTTCTTGTTCACCTGCCTCTTGCTCTGGCTCAGATAATGGCGGTGGGAAGAACGAGAAGCAGCAGATGCCGCTGCCTACTTGCTGACTGGCTCTCTTACCTGTCAAGCAAGCAAGTGGTAGCAAGGATGAGAAAGAGGATGAGTGATAGCAGCTGGTGACAATGGTGGAGAGCAGGTAGACTTACTGAAGGAAGGTGCCCGTTGAGGGTGACTTGCCCTCAAAACCCTGGAGCCAGCACTGAAGGTTGTGCCTGAAACATGTGAATGAGATTTTAGGTTCCAGATTTCACCTTGAGGCCTTCACTGAGGCAATGAGCCCTATTCTTTATCCTTTCAGGTAATAGAGTTGCGTCGGCCGCTTGACTCAAGGCTCGAGCATGTAGATTTTGAGTCCTTGTTCTCTTCACTCAGCATCCGCCACTTAAGCAGAGTCTTTGCTTCCCTGTTGCTGGAGAGAAGGGTGATATTTATAGCAGACAAACTCAGGTACCTATTTCTTCCTACTTATTCCTGTGCCTCACCTTCAGCAGAAAATGTATTCTCCACAGTGTCTGGGTGCCTTTATTCATTAATTCTCGCCACTCGTTCCTAAAGCCAGTATTCAAAGGTGGCCTAAATTATAAGCATAGCAGCTACTTCTGTTTTTTCTGGACATAACAGAGAACAGTGAAGCTTCAAAACAAAGCCTCTAGAGCTAGGATGTCTGTGGTGTTTGCTTCCCTTCTGTCAGCTCTCACTCAAGCCTGGGTTCACACATTAACACTTCCTATGTAATAATTGCACATATCACTGTAGAATAGGAATATGCAGGGCCAGCCCTCCCATGAGGCAGGGTGAACCTCCACCTCAGGTAGCAGACTGCCCCCTACCACCACGAGGGCCCCCCCACTGCCTCACTGCTGCACAGCAGGTGCTCCAGAGAGCTCCGCTGGCTGCTCTCTCACTGTGGCATTTGCCAACCAAGCCCAAGTGCCTGGCTCGGAGGGGGCCCTTCCTCAGAGCCACGCAATATGGGAGGGTGTCCCAGAAGATGGCTTGTACCGCGGTCGATCTTCAAGGACGCTTCTCTTGCAATGCCTGGCTCTGAGGAAGGACCCCCCTCAGATCCAGGCATTTGGGCTTGGTCAGCTCCCTGAGGAGCCATGCTGGCTGCTTTCTCTGGCCACTGTGGCTCTCCAGGAGGGCCGGCCCGCACGCTGGCTCACTCCGAGGGGATCCTCAGAATGAGCCAGAGGGCAACAGTGGCAATGGGGGGTGGGGGGATCCAGGGGATGCCGTGGACGATGCGGCAGTGATGGGGGGAATTCAGAGGTGGGGGTGGGGGAACGCAGCAGTGGCAAGCAGCAGCACGTGTGTTCTGCCTCAAGCTGGGAATGTGTGAAGTGTTTAGAACAGATCCCAGTCTCTGACTATCTCAGGCAGCCCCCAACTGTTGGAGGCCAATTTTGGAGATCACTTGGGGCTGGTTTAGACAGCCCAGGTCCCTGGGGACAGATTCACATGCAGAATTAACGCATGGCCCCTCAGTCTCTCTCCTGCAGCTACCCAGAAGTGATACTTGTGATTTCAGTGGCTGAAAAATAAGAATGTGCTGCTAAGATCACAAGTATTGCCTCCAGGAAGCTGCTACTGTTGCCATGGAGTGTCCAGGTTGCACATTTTGTTCTCTGTACAAAATATGTGCCCAGGTTCAATTGAGACATACTATGAGATAGAAGATTTTGATCCTTAAACTGAGCATGAATGCTTCCATGCTAGCTCAGTCTGGAATTCCACAGCATCCAAAACAGCCTTCCCCAACCTGGTGCCCTCCTCCTGATGTGTGGAACTACAGCTCCCATAATCCCTGACCATCAACCCTGCTGGCTGGGAGAGATGGGAGCTGTAGTTCCACACATCTGGAGGAGGGCACCGGGTTGGGGAAGGCTGATCCAGACAATGTCTCTTCTAAACTGTTTAAATTCAAGTGTTTTCTGAGCTGCCCTTCCATCTTTTTTTAACATTTCATGGCAATATTTCTGACTTAAAATGCAGTTGCGGTGCCACTTTGACCTGTTCTGCACTGATGGAGCCCTTTCAGAAAGGTTAAAATTCTGTAAATAGCTGTTCAGGAGAGGGAACGGAGGACAAGAGTCAGCCATTCTCCCTTCCAAACAGCAAATTCGTGGGACTGTAGCCTTCCTTCTCTGCTTGCCTCTCCACCTCCACCATTGTATGTCCTACATGTCCTTTCTCCATTACTCTTCAACAGCTAGTGTTGGCCTCTTTCTTTAACTTCTTTTTTTAAATTTCCATTTCACTTCTTCCTTTTTTAATTTTTATTTCATTTTTGGCTAGACTTGCAAGTGCACAAATAAAAAATAAAAGTACAAAAACAAACTCACCAACCAGTGTTCAAACCCCTTTGCTTGGAGTTGCTGTGGCTGGTGCAGTAAAGTGCCACCCGCTCTTGCCTTTGCCATGAGGATGGGCATTGCAGGGTTTGCAAAGAGCGATTAAGGACCGCATAGAACTTCAGTGGTAGGCTTGCTTTCAGATGATCATGGAAGAGCAATGCGTTGACAGCACTAAGGGGCTCTAGTGTGGTGGGGATCCATGGGAACACGCCCTCAGAGCTTTGCCAAAAGGGAGCCCAAACCCTGAATATTTTTTTTCTCTTGTGCTCCTTCCAGAAGTGGTGCCCCCTTCTGTGGATCTATAGAAATAACCTCCTTCCATGGCTGGGGTTATTTCTTCTTGTCTCTTGATCCTTCCTGTCACTAGATCCAAATGGCATCAAGTTTTGGTTCTCAAGTTCCTTGGTTCCTCCACAACCACCAGATTTGGGGGCAGGGGTGGGCTCAGTCGGGTATTTCTTATTATTTGGGGTGGGGCTCCAATTCATTTCAGGGACATCATATTTTTCTGATCACTCGAACTACAATACCTTATACCCAGATAGACAGATATTCTTTGGCAGTGTGTGGCCCACCCTCAGCTGTCCATATCCTGCATGGATGTTCAGGACATCTAGCCAGATCTTTTATTGGGGGGGGGGAGCGGAAGAGAGTGGAAGAGTAACGCCCTCCCCTTGCACGCAGACAGCATTTCCCTCTATTTATCATGAACATGTCATCTTAGTGGGGTCGGTATTGCATAATGGCTAAAAAATGCTTACAATGTGCTTTCCGGGGTAATGTGGAAAAGGCCTTCACTTATACAGCTTTAACTAGCTTAAATGGTGCTTTAAAAAGGATCAGATAGACTCATGGAGGATTGCTCTATCAACAGCTATTTGCCACGATAGCTGATGGAACCTTTATGCTTAGAAGTATCTGGCATAATACCCCCCTAAGTACCAGAATCTGGGGATAAACAACAGGAGATGGTCATCCCTTTCGTGCCCTCCTTGTGAGCTTTCCAGCACATCTGGCTGGCTGTTGCTCGTGACAGATTGCCAGCCTCGATGGATCTCGGTCTCATGGACCGATGCAATTCGTAATTTTCTTATCCATTGGCTTAGATGGCCTGTAGTTTTAGTTCACAAGCGATTCAACCAAAACTCTTTCCGCCCACACCTTGTGAAAAAAAGGGGCCCAGATCTCTCTAAGATTTTCTACAGCTGGTGCCTGGCACACAGCCATTTCTTAAACACTTGAGGATGGAGAGAGTAGAGTTCTCTTTTTTCAAGAGAGCAAAGGCAAAAACTTAACAAATAAGTAATGACGCTTACGAGCGCAAGATCAGATTTCAACAGCCTGCCTGTTTTCACAATTCCCAGTAAGTCCTGCTGTGTCCGTGGGACCGGGAGAAGGAAGGGAAAGCTGAAGAGGTCTTTGCTGAAAAAGGGGCCAAAAATTCCTTCATCTATCAGGTTTTTTGAAGGTGGACAAGAACAGCATACAGGAAAGCTATGAGAAAGTACAGTAGAGACTGACAAGAAGTATGTCTGTTGCATAAAATGTGATCAGGAATCCTAAGAATCTTAACTTTAAACATTAGGGGGGGGGAGTTAACTTTCTAGCCCTCACAGATGCAGGGAAAAGTTCTGAATGCTGTCTGTTCTAGATTCAGAACTCCTAAATGTGAATTTGTTTCTATGGCCTGCCCATGTTTCTATGGCCTGCCCTCTCACTACTTATTGCCTGCTGTCCTTTTCCCTCCATCAAATGTTTGAAAAAATGTAAACACTGGAGTTGGAATAAATTATACAGATTTCCTTAATCTTGAACAACATGGATACAATCCAGTACAAAACAATGGGATAATGAAATTGGTGGGATGGGAACATGCTTAGCTATAGGCAGGGCCAGATCAAGGCCACAATGGGCCCCAGGGCTAGCTGTCTATAGCGGGCCCCATACTTTGCCCCCAATACTGAACTCATGTGACATTTGTGCATGCACGCGCACACACACACACACACACACACACTCACTCAACAATGCACAATAATAATGCAAAAGCATTTTTCACTACGTATTTTAGTGGAAATCATTTTTCATGCTTCCTTGGACTAATATTTCTTCCATGGTAGAGAACTTAAATACAAACACAAGCTTCCCCTTTTACAGCATGTTGTTGTTGTTGTTGTTGTTCAGTCATTCAGTTGTGTCCGACTCTTCGTGACCCCATGGACCATTAAAAACGTGGTTGTTCAGGCAGGCATTTGGGGTGGGTTAGGGTATTTTAGGAAATGTTTTTATTGTAGAATTTTATTGTTTTAAACTGTTTTATTGTATGTTGTACATCGCCCAGAGTGGGTGACCAGCCAGATGGGCGATTAATAAATTTAATAATAAATAAATAAATGGACCATAGCACGCCAGGCCTTCCTGTCCTGCGCTGTCTCCCGGAGTGTGCTCAAGTCCATATTCATTGCATCGGTGATGCTATCTAGCCATCTCATCCTCTGCCGTTCCCTTCTCCTTTTGCCTTCAATCTTTCCCAGCATCAGGGTCTAGCATACAGCACAGAGAAACAGAAAACAGAAACACATGTAAATTTGGTCTTGTTTAACCTCAGAACCTGCACAAAATGGGTCTGAAGCACCCCGGTGGGTAGTCAAGTGCAATCCTACCACCACCACCACCTCAGTGCTGCAAGGGGTTGGCCTCTTTGTGCCTCTCCACTCGGGGAGAGGAGTGCTGTGGCGGGGAGGAATTCTGTGGACAAGGTGGGGGCAGGGAGGAGCTGGCTTTGGATTCATTCTATGGACATGGGGAGGGGCTCAGTGGGAGAGAACATGCTTTTGCATGCAGAAGGTCACGGGTTCAATCCTTGGCATTTCCAGGTAGGGCAAGAAAAACTCCTGCTTGAAACTCTGGGGAGCCATTGCTGCCAGTCAGTGTCAATAATACCAGGCTAGATGGACCAGTGCCCTGACCCAATATAAAGGGGTTTCCTACTCCATTCCCCCAGATGGCCCCAATCCAGGCCTGTCAGCTACGCTTGCCCTGGAGCTGCTGGAGATCATTTATCCCCTTTGCTGTATTGTGGCCGGGTTGTGTGTGTGTAAATACATGGATCCACTAGCAAAACTGCCTCCCACACACACACACACACACACCTTCTGCCCTGGTTGGTGCAAGCCAGCAGGGCTGGGAATGAGGCCTCAATACCTCATGTGCCTCAATATGCCCTACCACCCCTCAGGGTTGCTGTGCCTGTCATACTTCAGCCAAAGCTCTGGAAGCAGCTTTCGAAACATTTTTTTAAATTAACTGTTGGCTCTCCAAAGTGTTTTCAAGCTCCGTTTCCCAAGACCTTTTCTCCAAGGTTACCAGGTACTGAACCTGGTTTTAAATTTTTTTGGAGTGAAAAACATAACAAGGAAAATAGTTTAAATATTAGAATCATAAGATTTCCTTAGCGGGTTTCTAGTCTTGACTGTTAAGAGGAAAATCTTCAGCCATTTCTATGTTTGCAGCACCTAGCAACGATTCTAGCAGGGTGTGGGGCAGGTCAGTTCTCCTCATGAGGGCAAGCAGAGGGGTGCGATTCAGTTTGAATTTAGAGGAGCAATTTAGTTGAGGAACTGTGCATGAACTGCTTCAGCTTTCCCCAGCCTGGGCCCTTCAGTTGTGTTGGACAGAGGTGCAGTCTAACACATCTGGGGGCAACCAGGCTGGGGAAGGCTGGCTGGGGCATGCTAGGAATTGTAGGACTTTTTTTGGTCTAAATATGATTACACCCTTCATTATCTTTTTTTTAATTCTGCCTTCTGTACTATTTTAATGCTACTTCTGTAGATGTGATCGTCTTGGCCTATTTTTATGATCTTTTAATATTTTGTTATAAGCCCTGATGATTTGATTGAAGAGCAAAGTATTGTTTTGTTGTTCAGTCGTTCAGTCGTGTCCGACGCTTCGTGACCCCATGGACCATAGCACGCCAGGCCTTCCTGTCCTGCACTCTCTCCCGGAGCTTGCTCAAGTTCATATTCATTGCATCGGTGATAGTATACATCTAAATAAATAAACAATGAATACTGATATTTATTTGGGAAAGAGGAGATTGTTTTACATTTTTTAAGAGGGTTTAACGTCTATCTAGCAAGTTTCTCATTTTCTCTCTCTTTAAACCAAGGCAACAGTTCAAGGTTGCTCAGGGGTTTGGAATGCTAGAAATAATCTGGCATGCAGGTGGAGAAAGGGTGTTGATAAATACAATCCATCACCCCATCTTCTGCAGTTGACAGTATAGCTTCCACCCTTGCTCAATGCGTGAATTGTTTGTGCTGCAAAAATCTGTAGCTTTGACTCCGAGGGCCTCTTGCCAAATGGTGTATGAGTTGTGCAGCATTTTTGAGCTGAGCCCAAACCAGGTTTAATAAGTGTACAGCAAGGGAAGTTCTTTTTTTGTTTTTCCTTCCTTTTCTGTAAAGATCTGTCATTCTGAACCTTGCCAACAGGAAAGGAAAGAAGTCTTACTCCTTTTCTTTCCTCCCCGCACCCCACCTTACCATAGCAACCATAGTAAACATTCTTTTTCAGCTCAGGAAAATGTGTGTGTGTGTGTGTGTGTTTTAAGGCAAGCGATTAAATTCATCTTTTTTGTTAGCTTTGTCCAGGCTTCATGCATCAAAGCTTATCACTCACAGGGAAAGGTTCCAGCAATCTGTGACCAAAATGGATTGTGGAGGCCAAGCTGACTAAAATAATAATAATAGTAATAGTAATAGTAATAAGTATTATTAAGTAAAAGTGTAAAACTAGGGAAGGAAGGAAATAATCCTTAATATGCCTTACTCTGGAACTGTCCCCAAGAAGCCAATGGAATAAATTAAAGAGTTCTGTTTTATTTAAAAATTCATATATAAATGTTCTTAAATGTTTCAATACAGCTGTGAAATTCAAGGTTTTATCACATCATTTGAAGACTTTCTGAAAAAGAAGGGTTTTTACAACAGCTTGTAAAGGCCTGTATTATCAGGCTCTCAAGAGGGCTTCCTAAGTGAACAAGTGGCACATCTTCATCATCATGATGTTTCAGGATTCCTCAACCAAGAAAGGGTTAAAACTACTACCCATGATCTCCTTGGAAAGACCAAGAATTTCCTGTCCACCGTAAATTCTTCACAAGTCTGTGCACTGCAGTGTCTAGGTAACACAGGTCACGCCCTTGGATTACTAAATCCTTTAGTGCCTGCACTTTTCTTCAAAATTTGAATTTTCAGCCATGAGGACTAGAAACTTTTTTTTATACAATGAGAACTTAAAGATTCTTAGAAAGCCAACATTTTTTTGCTGCACAGCATGTATGCTAAATATAAACAGTCTGTTGTTTTTAAAATAAATGTATACTCAGCAAGTATTCTTTCCTTCTCATTCATGCCAGGCCTGGGATATTCTTTTTCCCTGCCTTGCCCTTCTCCCTCCTGTTCTGTGCATATTCCCTCATGATACTTAACTTAAGCCAGCTGTGAGTGGTTTCCTGGCCATATGATTCCTTTAGGCTGCGCTGCATATCTCACTCCCCTCCTCTTTTCATTCAAGACCTGGCTCATCAAGCCAAATGACGTTATGTGTACCGTTTAGTAACTCATGGGCCTCCTCAAATGCTCAAAGGACTTTGCACTGCTACAGCTGATGAGATACCCATGCCCTTGCCTGCCTTGGAGGGTGGTGCATTTTGGGGGCATGAAAACAATGTTGCTGCATTCTTCTGCTGTTGCAAAAATGAAAGCTCTCTGGCCAAACCTTTCTTGAACATCACAGAAGATAAAAATGTCTCCCACCACTCTGTTGGCTGCGTTTGAATGGAAGCCACATTTCATCCTCTCCCGTCTCAATAGCCTGCCATGAAGTCACTGCTTAAAGATACTATCATTCTTAAGAAGGCCAAATTCCACACAACATCAGAAGGCGCTTCCAGGCAGAGGGGTCCTAGTGCTATCTATTGGAAGGCATTTTGTAGCAATTCCACCTTTTCTTCCCTAATGGATTTGCCGCAGTCAGGAAAAAAGAAGCAGTGGTGGGAAAGCATGGGAGGGTTATGAGTGGAAGACAACATTGTCTGGAGGCAGGGTGATGGCCTGACAAAAGCCTTATCTGGAAGCACGGTACGCACATAGACAGATGCATAAAGTAGGCATAGGACTATTTTTTCCCCTATTTTCCCTTTTTTATCATTAATTAGGAGGCAAAGTAGATGAGATACTGAGATATGTGTGATCGTGTATGGGGAACCCACAAAAAGCAGCAAGCCAGCCCTGCTTTTCCCACATGACTAACTGGTAGTTCCAAGCCAGGCAATGGAACAGCAAGTGCCTCCATGTTTGCTATCAGCTATCACAGCCTTCCCTAACCTGCTGCCCTCCAGATGTTTTGGGCTGCAACTCCCATCATCCCTGATCATTGGGTATGCTGGCTGGAGCTGATGTGAATTGTAGTCCAAAAATCTGGAGGGCACCTGATTGGGGAAGGCTGATCTACTGTAATGGGGGGCTTGAGGTGGCATTACTGGCGGGGGGGGTTTACACCATGATTGCTGAACTGCCCACACTAATCCTGCTATTCCATTCGGACTGGCCGTGATCAGCATCAGGAATGGCACAATCCCCAGGCAGACGGCAGGTGAGAGGCTGGCTGAATCATTAGAAAATCACTAGTGTAGCTGAGGAAAGCCTGCTGCCTGGAGATGTCCTCAGCTGGATGTCGCTTGGTTTCTTATATCTTCTGCCTTTTTTTGCCTTCTTTCTTGGCAAGTATGTTTGACTTCAGTGGACATAGATGCTCGAGTTTTCTAACAAATTGCTTAGCTAGCAGGAAAAAAAATAGAAGAATGTTGGAATCGTTCCATGTCTTGCTGTATTTAAGAGGCAGTGGTGTGAAAGCTGAGAATATCCATTAATCCCATGACTCCAGGAGTCCTTGGACTCAGGGGGAAATATGCACAAAAATTGTGATCCCCATGGTACAATTTTGAGAAATCTCTGGTACATGTTGTAGCCACTGGAATTGATGGCTGCTATTACTATGCAATCTTATGATATTATACTACTGTAACTGCAGTGGGGTGGGGGGAGGGTCCATGTAAAACTGTGCTTAAAATAGAATGCGCACATGCCACAGAGAAGTTCAGTCGCTGAACTATACAAGGTAAATAAATAAAAACATAAAATTCTGATGACAAAAATACGTTCAAAAGTTCTTTGGCCATATGCAATAAGGCAGAGAGTAATGGCTGGTCAGAGATTGAGGGTGAGAAGAACCAGCTGTGAAAGTTTGGTGGGGGAAGAGAGAATAACCTCTGCAGAAACCCCTTTGTTTGGGGACTAGTGAAAGCTCTGTCGAAATCCCACTTTGGTTTCTGACCATTCAGTAGATGCTGCTTACAATTTCCCAGTTCATCTTTCCTCAGTCATGAGGACTCTATATTTGATTTCTCTTTTTAAACTGAAAATCATGAGAAGTCAGACACTGTTCCAGGTTAAAACCGTCTCAGGTGTTAGAATTTGTTGGGGCCAACTGTATTCCATTGCTACTAATTATTCTGTGTGTCCGTCTCAAAGGGGTGTTGAGAGTTTCAGGCTGCCTGACTGTCATGCATTTGTTTTTCCCCTCCAGCACCTTGTCAAAGTGCTGCCATGCCATGGTGGCACTCCTCTACCCCTTCACGTGGCAGCACACCTACATCCCCGTGCTTCCCCCTTCAATGATTGACATCGTATGTTCACCAACTCCCTTTCTGATTGGTCTGCTCTCCAGTTCACTACCCCGCCTCAAGGAGCTGCCAGTGGAAGAGGTGAGACCAGAATGGAGGACAGAAAGTGTTGGACAACCGGAGCAGCAAACTGGAAGTGCAGAGTGGTGAGGGGAAGAGTACCCTTTAAAGGTGTATTCATTAAAATAGCCCAAATAGTGCACACGCCTCTTCCCCAAGAGCCCCTGCCAAGTGAGATGCAGTGCATGGCTTTAGGCCAGAAGGTCTTTTCAGTGGTGGCACCCTGGCTGTTGAATGCCCTCCCTGGAGAGGGCTGCCTGGTGACCTTCTTGGTCTCATTTTGGTGCCAGCTAAAACCTTTATATCTTCTCAGCCCTCTTAGCTTTAAGCCGTGTTTGCTCTTCAGAACTGGGCTTGTTTTGAGGGGGGCGGAGTAATACTGTGCTTATACTCTTATTGTTGAGTTTTAACATTGTTTCATTTCTTACTGTGAGTCACCCTGAGAACTTTGTTTATAGAGCAGCCTGTATATACTGTAAAAAATACAATTCTAAGTTCCACAGTTGCTGTTCTCCAACACTAATCCTGCTGGACTAGCAAACAATCAGCAGGGTGACAGCATTGGTTTCCTGAATGTGTGGATTATTGGTGACTGATTCAGAGCCCTGACGTCTTGTGGACTGTTAACGCCTGGAAGTGCTCTTAGTTGCCTTCATAAACCAGCCTCCCTGAACTGGGCGCCCTCCAGATGTTGTGGTCTTCCACTCCCATCAGCCCCAGCTAGCGTGACCAATGGTCAGCAATCTCCATTTTATTTTCACAACAACCACACGAGGTAGGTTAGTTTGAGAAGTAGCGACTGGCCAGAGATCACCCAGTGAGCTTCATGGTGACTGAGTGGGAATCCGAACCTGGGTTTCTCCAGCCCCAGTCTGACACTCTGACCACAACACCAAAGTGGTTGGAACATAACCAAAGTGTGGGGGGGTCTTCAATTACCTCTCTTAACATTAGCATGCTGAAAGAACTCTGAAATGAAGTCCTTGTTCTCCCTGCCCCCAAGACCTTGTTCTGTAAGCCACTGCTGTTTTCTGTTCCTTTATCTCTGGCTCCGGATGGTATTTTGGTTTCGTGGTTGAAGGCACACCAAGGCCATGATGGGCACAATTTGATCTGAGAGATATCTGCTAATTGCATCGAGGCAGCTCTGATTAGTTCTCTTCACGCGTGCCCAAGGGGCACATGCTGTGACACGTTCCATTCCATTTGAAGCTCTTTTCAGCCAAAACACAGATGATGATGAAATACCTTTGGGGCTGCATCTCGGCCTGCCAGATGTGAATGCTGCTGCACACAGTGTGTATAAATCCCAGAGATTCCTCTCTTCCTCCCCATCCCACCCCAGGAACCCCCCTGGTGAATGGCACAGCACAGCCAAGATGCCTCAGTGCCATAATCTCCAATGTGCCTCCCTCCACTTCCCCAGTTTCCTTGGAGGAATCAAGCCTCCTCCACTGCCTTTAGAGATCCAGGCTTCCTGTGATATAGAAATGCCTTCCCCATCCTACGTATGTTCTGCTCCACATTCAGAATCCTCCTTAGGGCAGCTCCATGCGTTTTAGGGACAAAGGGGAGGGGGCACAGCTCAGTGGTAGAGCATACGCTGTGCATGGTGAAGGCCCAGGTATGATCCCTGGCATCTCCGGTTAAAGAGGGTCAGGTAGCAGGCGCCATGGGAAAGACCTTTCTCTGTCTCAAACTGCCAGTCAGAGCAGATCAGCCTTCCTCAACCTGGTGCCCTCCAGAGGTGTTGAACTACCACTCCCAGCATGCCCCAGCTACTATAGCTGGCTGGGGCATGCTGGGAGAGGTAGTTCAACACCTCTGGAGGGCACCCAGTTAGGGAACGCTGGAGTAGACAATATGGGGCTGGATGGACGAAATAGTCTGACCTATATATTTATACTATGACATATTAGTTGACATATTAGTTAATGTATTTTTTAAAGTATATGTTACTATTGCATAGGTAAAGGGGAAGTCTTCTGTCCCCCTATTAAACCACTGCTCTAAGTCATCTGGCTATCCCCAGCTAAGTCATCTGGCTATCCCCAGGAAGGTCTCTCACTTGTCTGCCCTGCCATACCAGGCTGCTTGCTCTGGCCAGCAGGAAATCAAGTGCTATAGTGTGTGGGGAAATGCTAGACATCTATCATCACTAATGTAACAATACTTTAAATATAATAATGATGATAAATAACAATAATAATAATAATGAGGAGGAGGAGGAGGAATTTGGGTGGCAAAGGGGTAACCAAGAGACCAAAACTAGGATTGTGTGTGAATAAATATGCACACAACTTGTACTAATTAGCAAGTCCTCAGATCCAGGATTCCTTTCTAGCCCCACCTGGAGATGCCAGGGAGTGAGCATGGGACCTTTTGAATGCAAAGCAGGTGCTCTACCACTGAGCTATGTATTTATTTGATCTGTAAGTTGCCTTTCTACCAAGAAAATGGCACCCGAGATGGCTTACAATCATAGGGACTCAATCGTTTTTTAAAATAAAACTTGATTAAAACAATAATAAAACAAATACATTAAAAACACAATTTAAAACACAACAATAACAGAATAAAAACAGAACCCAACAGGCCAGCTTGCACACCAAAGGCTTGCTTGAATAAAAACATCTTTGCCTGCCAGGACAACAGAGAAGCAGCTCACCCAGCCTCCTTTGGTGGGGAGTTCCATAACCTCGGGGCAGCCACCAAGAAGGCCCTCTTTCGTGTTGCCACCAAGCGTGCGTCTGAAGGTGGCAGTACTGAAAGAAGGCCTATCCCAAAGATCTTAAAACCCCAGCAAGCTCACGTGGGTAAAGGTGGTCTTTCAGGTAAACTGGTCCCAAGCTATGGCCCTTCCCAAGTAGGGTATGCAGAAGATTAGGAAAACCAAAAGAATGGGAAGCCAACAACACTTGGATCTGTTCTGCCATGCTTGACTTACTCTTCGGCATCTCTGCCTACTGCCCTACATTTCATACCTATGGTGTGTTTTGTTGGCTTACCCTTTTGTGGCTCCCCGCCCCGGCCCAGCCTATAATGTGGCCTGGTAAGGCTGCAGCTAGCAAACATGGGGCACCATTAAGAATGGCAAGACTGGGAGATAGGCAAATCTGACCCATTGGACACAATCCAGCAGGATGTTCTCCTGCACAAGAGCATGGTAGTTGCCCACGCACTGCCACTTGTTTCAGTGGCAGGATTTGTGCAGGAGAAATTCCTCATTGATTCTGCTCCATCATAATGAGAGGAGGGCAGAAAGTTGCCGTTTGGATTTTCCACCTCATTGCTGAACATGTCCCGGGGCACGCTGCCAGATAAGAGCAGCTGCCTCCCATTCTATTCTGTCAGTTGCTCCTAACTCTGTTGTGTAAAAGAACTCTGTGGTTTCTCAGGCAGAAGTCATCCTGGAAGGAAGGGAAAGTGTGTGCAAGAGGCTGAGGAGGAACGGCTTCCTTGTGCTTAAGTTGTCATCCTGTGGTTTTTGTGGTGAAAGTGAAAAACACAAACAAACATGCACGTCCTGGGATTGGGTTGGGTTTTGTTTATCTTTTCAGTGCCCTGTGGGATTGGGTGGGGCAAGGCAGGGCCTTTCCCCCTGCAAGCTGTATACAGCAGCCAGTGGCTGGGGATGATGAGAACTGTAGTCAAAACATCTGGAGGGCACCAGGTTGGGGAAAGCTGCTGTATAACCACACAGTGTTGTTTTTCCAAAGAGGTCAGTAGATCAGTTCCTTCTAACATGTCCCCACCCCACCTCTCTGTGTTTTGTCTGAGACAGGTCCTTGTGGTCGACCTTGTTAATAACCGGTTTCTCCGACAGGTAAGAACAATTTGTTTTTCTACCATTCTCTCCCCCTTGTTTTATCCTGGCAGAATGGAAGGCTGGAGAATCCTGCTCTGCCGAGAGCCAAGCTTTGAAACTGGACATTGACCGAAGCCATGTTTTGTTACTTGAAGCCCAGGGAGGGGGAGAGGGAATGGAGGCAGATCATAGTTAAGCGAGTTGAGAATGATTTGAAAGGGGGCCTTGCTTTCCACGGTGTGTATGCAACATATCTTTGTGTCCTGCTGTCTCCTCTGGTCAACGGTTTCTGCAGGGTTTCGAAACGTTCTAAAAAACGCTTCTAAAAGGTCAAACTGGAGTAAGTGAACACATCACAAGTAGCGGTCTTTACCCCCCTCCCCTTGAACTGCCTTCAACTTCTAAAACATAGAAAAACCACATTACTGTCTGTCTTCCAGCCAGAGTTTTCATGCTTAGGGTATATCTCCAAAGAGGCTGTTCTCTCAGTTCTGGTTCAGTATTAGTGAAAAACTGGAAATGCAGGAAAAGCCACTCTAAAATGATGAAGAAAACCCTATGTCAATCCTGTGTGTGACCCACTTTGGGTCAAGCCTCAAGACATTTGCACATCCTGAGAGCAATGCTTTAGGATATCCATGCCTGCACTGTTCGCTAGGAACATAGCTCTGTCGTAGAGCACATGCTTTACATGCAGAAGGTCTCTGCTTCAGTCCCTAGCATCTGCAGTTTTTAAAAAAAGGATCAGGCAGCCGGTGATGGGAAAGACCTCCTGCCTTTAGACCAGGAGAGCTGCTGCCAGTCAGAGTGCACAGCACTCAGCTAGATGGACCAAGAGTCTGATGAGATATGCACAACATTTGGGTTATAATGTGTCATTATTAAAGAGACAGAAGCACTCTTGAACATCCAGTGTCTGCGTCCTTTCATGGCTTCTGCTGTGCCGCTCCCATATGCCACTGTTGTTGTTTCTTCCTTGTATGTATGTGTTGCTACTGTGCAGAGTATGGCTGCCACACACAGGCCATTATGTCGTTGCTCTGTGCCACCACTGTGAGCCTGTGGCAGTTTTCCACACAACTTTGGTGACTTTGACCGCACCGTTGCAAACATTTCTTTGAGCTCACATAAAGCGGCCTCCGTGCACCAGTGGTGATGCGCACAGCGGTCCTTCACAGGAGCCACAATCAGAATCGTAGAACAGTCATGGGTTTAATGCAGTATGGTCCCCATGTGAGACTCACTTGCCTTGCTGACAGAAT
The DNA here is from genome assembly GCF_057233095.1 of Heloderma suspectum. Classification (NCBI taxonomy): domain Eukaryota; kingdom Metazoa; phylum Chordata; class Lepidosauria; order Squamata; family Helodermatidae; genus Heloderma; species Heloderma suspectum. The sequence continues at coordinate 31,933,693 of NC_139464.1, forward strand.
GTGCGCTCTTTTTAAGATGGAAGATGAAGACTCTATTTTGCCTCGGAAGTTGCAAGGAGCGTTAGAGCACATCCTGGAGCAGAGGAATGAACTGGCGAGTGACAAGGAGGAAGGCACTCTCAACAGCAAGCAGGGTAATGCTGAAAACTTCTCACCTTATTTTTCACCAGACAGATCATTTCCCCCCACAGGCAGGGGAGCCTGATGGCTCCAACAGCAGGAGGATGGTGAATCCTCTCCAGGTTTCAGTCTGAACCAGTCAGAACTCTAAAGGAGCTATCCAAGGTGCTTCACAACCAGAGTTCTGACTGAAACCCAGAACAGATTCACTGCTGACATCAGAACCACCAGCCTCCACTGCCCATGTTGTTGTCGTTCAGTCGTGTCCGACCCTTTGTGACCCCATGAGCCATAGCATGCCAGGCCTTCCTGTCCTGCGCTCTCTCCCAGAGCATGCTCAAGTTCATATTCATTGCATCGGTGATGCTGTCTAGACATCTCATCCTCTGCCGTCCCCTTCTCCTTTTGCCTTCAGTCTTTCCCAGCATGAGGGTCTTTTCCAGAGAGTTTTCTCTTCGCATTAGGTGGCCAAAATATTTGAGCTTCAGCTTCAGTATCTGTCCTTCCAATGAGCACTCAGGGTTGATTTCCTTTGGGATGGACTGATTTGACCTCCTTGCAGTCCAGGGGACTCGTAAGAGTCTTCTCCAGCACCACAGTTCGAAAGCATCAATTCTTCGGCGCTCAGCCTTCCTTATAGTCCAGCTCTCACAGCCATACATTACTACTGGGAAAACCATAGCTTTGATTAGACGGACCTTTGTCAGCAAGGTGATGTCTCTGCTTCTTACTATGCTGTCTAGGTTTGCCATAGCTTTCCTCCCAAGGAGCAAGCGTCTTTTAATTTCATGGCTACAGTCACCGTCTGCGGTGATCTTGGAGCCCAAGAAAATAAAATTTGTCCCTGCTTCCATGTCTTCCCCTTCTATATGCCAGGAAGTGATGGGGCCAGATGCCATGCTCTTAGTTTTTTTAATGTTGAGTTTCAAACCAGCTTTTGCACTCTCCTCTTTCACCCTCAACAAGAGGCTCTTGAGATCCTCTTCGCTTTCTGCCATTAGGGTGGTATCATCTGCATATCGGAGGTTGTTGATAATTCTCCCAGCAATCTTAATTCCGACCTGTGATTCATCCAACCGGGCGTTTCTCATGATGTCCTCTGCATATAAGTTAAATAAGCAGGGTGACAATATGCAGCCTTGTCGTACTCCTTTCCCAATTTTGAACCACTCGGTTGTTCCATGTCTGGTTCTTACTGTTGCTTCTTGACCCTCGTACAGGTTTCTCAGGAGACAGGTAAGGTGGTCTGGTACTCCCATCTCTTTAAGAATTTGCCACAGTTTGTTGTGATCCATACGATCAAAGGTTTTAGCGTAGTCAATGAAGCAGAAATAGACGTTTTTCTGGAATTCTCTTGCTTTCTCCATGATGCAGCGAATGTTGGCGGTTTGATCTCTAGTTCCTCTGCCTCTTCGAAACCCAGCTTGTACTTCCGGTAGTTCTCAGTTCGCATACTGCTGAAGCCTAGCTTGTAGGATTTTGAGCATCACCTTGCTGGCATGTGAAATGAGCGCAATTGTGCAGTAGTTTGAACACTCTTTGGCGTTGCCCTTCTTTGGAATTGGAATGTAAACTGACCTTTTCCAGTCTTGCGGCCATTGTTGAGTGTTCCAAATTTGTTGGCATATTGAATGCAGCACTTTAACAGCATCATCTTTTAGGATTTTAAATAGCTCAGCTGGAATACTGTCATCTCCGCTAGCTTTGTTGTTACTAATGCTTCCTAAGGCCCACTTGACTTCACTCTCGAGGATGTCCGGCTCAAGTTCAGTGACCGCACTATCATGGCTATCAAGGACATTAAGATCTTTCCTGTATAGTTCTTCTGTGTATTCTTTCCACCTCTTCTTAATCTCATCTGCTTCTGTGAGGTCCCTGCCTTCTTGGTCCTTTATCATGCCCGTCTTTGCACAAAACGTTCCCTTGAGATCTCCAATTTTCTTGAAGAGATCTCTAGTCTTTCCCATTCTGTTGTTTTCCTCGATTTCCTTGCATTGTTCATTTAAGAAGGCCTTCTTGTCTCTCCTTGCTATTGGAACTCTGCATTCAGTTGGATATATCTTCCCCTTTCTCCCTTGCTTTTTGCTTCCCTTCTTTCCTCAGCTACTTGTAAAGCCTCATCAGACAGCCACTTGGCTTTCTTGCATTTCTTTTTCTTTGGGATGGATTTCGTTGCTGCCTCCTGAACAGTGTTACGGACCTCCGTCCATAGTTCCTCAGGCACTCTGTCGATCAGGTCTAATCCCTGAAATCTATTCCTCACCTCCACTGTATATTCATAAGGGATATGATTTAGGTCATACCTGAATGGTTTAGTGGTTTTCCCTACGTTCTTCAATTTAAGCCGAAATTTTGCAACAAGAAGCTCATGATCTGAGCCACAGTCAGCTCCAGGTCTTGTTTTTACTGACTGTATGGCGCTTCTCCATCTTTGGCTGCAAAGGACATAATCAATCTGATTTCGATATTGACCATCTGGTGATGTCCATGTGTAGAGTCGTCTCTTGTGCTGTTGGAAAAGAGTGTTTGCTATGATCAGCGTGTTCTCTTGGCAAAACTCTATTAGCTTTTGTCCTGCTTCATTTTGTACACCAAGGCCATGCCTGCCTGTTATCCCGGTGATTTCTTGACTTCCTACTATAGCATTCCAATCCCCTATGATGAAGAGGACATCTTTGTTTGGTGTCAGTTCTAGAAGGTGTTGTAGGTCATCATAGAACCGATCAACCTCAGCTTCTTCGGCATCAGTGGTTGGGGCATAGACTTGAATTACTGTGATGTTGAATGGTTTGCCTTGGTTTCGTACTGAGATCATTCTATCATTTTTAAGATTGTACCCCAGTACTGCTTTCCCCACCCTTTTGTTGACTATGAGTGCTACTCCATTTCTTCTGAGGGATTCTTGCCCACAATAGTAGATATGATGGTCACCTGAATTAAATTCGCCCATGCTTGTCCATTTTAGTTCACTGATTCCCAAGATGTCGATGTTCAATCTTGCCATCTCATGTTTGACCACCTCCAGCTTACCTTGATTCATTGATCTGACATTCCAGGTTCCTAAACAATATTGTTCTTTACAGCATCGGATTTTCTTTTCACCACCAGACACATCCACAGCTGAGTGTCCTTTTGGCTTTGGGCCAGCCGCTTCACTCTTTCTGGTGCTACTTGGAAATACCCTCTGCTCTTCCCCAGTAGTATATTGGACACCTTCCGACCTGAGGGGCTCATCTTCCAGCGTCATCTCTTTTAGCCTTGTGATACGTTCCATGGGGTTTTCTTGGCAAGAATACTGGAGTGGGTTGCCATTTCCTTCTTCAGTGGACCACATTTTGTCAGAACTCTCCGCCATGACCTGTCTGTCTTGGGTGGCCCTGCACGGCATAGCTTATGGCTTCACTGAGTTACGCAAGCCCCTTCGCCACAACAAGGCAGTGATAGGATCTATCAGTTCAGAGTGCTAGTTTCTAGTGCAGCCTGCCCCAACTCGCTGTCCTCCAGATGTGTTGGATCCACTTACAAACCCCCTGTAGTCCTTCATGCTCAGTGCTTAAAGATCTACAGAGGATCCCGGTGTGCTGGGATGTTGGGGATGGGGCTTGTGTGCACACCCTCGCTCCACCACACTTTTAACACTTGCTTTCGCAGGCTGAACACCTGTATAAGAGCCATGAAAAAGAGCCATGCTGGATACCTATGTGAAGCCCGCAAGCAGGGCATGAGCACAAGAGCACCCTCCCACTCATGTTTCCCACCATACTGCCTCTGATACTGGAGGTAGCATATAGCCATCATGACTAGTAGCCAGTGATTGCCTTATCCTCCATGAATTTGTCTAATTTTCTTTTAAAACCATCCATGCTGGTGGCCATCAGTACATCTTGTGGAAGCAAATTCCATTGTTTAACTATGCACTGTGTGAAGGACTTCCTTTCATCTGCCATGAGTCTCCCACCGTTTAGCGTCATTTGATGACCTTGGGTTCTAGTATTATGAAAGCGGGAGAAAAATGTCTCCCTCGCTACTTTCTCTACATCATTTATATGCCTCTGTCATTTCCCTCCTTACTTGCATTTTTTCCTAAGCTAAGGAGCCTGACATGACTCTGCTGCCAAACATTGGGTGACCCTGAGTATTATTGCGGGGAGAGGCAAGAAAAGAGAAATATCACTCTCCATTTTCTCTGCATCGGGCATAACTTCTCTGAACTTCTGCCAAGTTCTCCCATAGTCATCCTTTTCTTCTAAATGAAAAAGGCCCAAGAATGTTAGCTTTTCCTCTTGGGGAAGATGCTTCTACCCCTTGATCATGTTGGCTGTCCTTTTCCCAGTTCTTTTGCGATAGAATGACCAGGCTCTTCCAAATAGTGCATGTTAACCATTTCAAAGCTGTTCTGGGTGGCTATGGAGGGGTGGCAAGGGTGGGCATCACCTCATAGTTGGAGCTACAGACCTAGCCTGACTTGTTAGAAGGCAGCTACTTTTCAGTCCATCCAGCTTGGTATTGTCGACACTGAGTGGCAGCGACTCTCCTGGCTTTCAGACAGGGTTCCCCTTTGATTTGGCAGTACAGATCTAGACTCCAGCAACGTAAAGTTATGGAATGGGAAAAGAGCACTGATGCTCTGGCCTACCACTAACATGTTTTTCTCTGCTGCTTTATCTCCCTCTTTCTCTCCCTACACTTTCTCCCATTTGCCTCCATAGCCTTGCCAGAGTCCAGCCCCTTGAATGAAGTGGTGTCAGAAGCGTTTGTCCGCTTCTTTGTGGAGATTGTGGGGCACTACTCCCTCTTCCTGACCCCCACGGAGAAGGAAGAGCGGGCCCTGCAGCGGGAGGCTTTCCGGAAGTCGGTCTCTTCGAAGAGCCTTCGGCGATTCCTGGAGGTCTTCATGGAGACTCAGATGTTTGGGGGCTTCATTCAGGAGCGAGAGTTGCGAAAACAGGGAGCCAAAGGTGAGAGATCCCTCTTGGTATGAAGAGGACACTAGATGGTAGACCAGGAGGGACTTAGTGGATCAAGCATGCTTTTAGCTGCAGGGGTTTCCGCTTTGCTCCCTTAAGCATATACCGGCTGCCCACCTGGTATCTGCAACTGGAACCAACCAGCTGGTGGCCGGTGTTCTTTGTTTCATTTTATTTTCCCCCTCTGTAGGTTTATTTGAGGTACGTGCCCAGGAGTACCTGGAAACCCTTCCCAGTGGAGAGCAGAGTGGAGTCAATAAATTCCTGAAAGGGTTAGGTAAGAGATACAAGCAGCTGCTGTGTGTGCAGTGACCCTGCTGGTTTTTTAATAACAGTTTTAAATTTGTGAAGTCAAATCACAAATAGCAGTGTGTTTTGGACTTATTCATAATGTAACACTGATGGTGTCATTCTTTGTAATGAAGCACCATCGCTGTATCTATATCCCACACAGTAACAGAAGAACAAAGGCAAGTTCTTGCCCCGAGGAGCTTATGATGGGTAGAGAAAAAAGAGACAGAGAAGTGGAATGGGAGAGGGAACATTAACATGAGATGAATGGGAGCAAATTTATTTAGGCTTTGAGTTGAAAATGAGCGTGAGGTATATGAGCAGCTGTAATTCAGGGATGGCCAACCTTTCATTTTGAAGGCTACTGACCCTTTAAATAGCTCTGTGGAAGAGGGAGTTTCAGCTTCTAAGGTAAGTATTGCAAAGGGTTGAAAAGCGGCACCTGTAACTTCCAAAATGCCTTCCTCTGCATTTCTTTTTAAAGGGACAAGAACCTTTCCAGATAACGTTGTGGAGGGTTGTTGTTTTGGCACAAAATACAAAGATATTATAAAACTGTTGGCATGATCCAGATGCCTTTTGCCTCTGGGTATTGCTTCTTTTGTTGAGAGATTGTGTTTTCAAAGCAAAGTACCCAGCTGGTGGGAAAATGCCATTACTGTAAGCAGAGGATGCTGCTATTTCTGGTATGTTTTACCATGTGGATTGTAGTGGCATGAGTGTCACAGACACTGTTTGGATCATGCCTGTGATGTTGTGACATTACTACAGTGTGTATGTGTGTGAGTGTTTCATTTTGCAATGTGCCAATTTGCAAATATGATGAATTTTCTTTTCTCCCTTTAGTTCATTCTCTCTCTCTCTCTCTCTCCCCCCTTCCCTTTGCTAGATGAGGGCTCCTGCTTTATTCAGCTCTAGCAGGAGCACCTATTCATCCAGCAATACTTTGGAGGAAAAGGTTTGATATACCTTACAGTAACTTACAAAGGTGGCCCAAAGTATTCTAGTGCCCAAGGAAGAAAATTCAAATGGTGGTTAAAACAAACAATTGTTTATTTGCTGACTTTTAATTGTGTCAGAATCACTAGGAGCTGGTGATCATCTTTGATCTAGGATTAGAAGCTCCCAAGCCAAACCTTTTTAGTGTTTAAACTGCATGGAAAACAGATGTACAGAGAGACAGACAAGGACCCAGTTAGTGAAGGCACTTGGTCCAGGAGGAACAGAGGGTTTCTTTATGAGGGAAACACCTTTAAAGCCAAACTATGTGTTATGCTAATCGCTAGCATAATGTGTAGCTAGCTGAGGGTTAGCTTATTATTTACTCTTGTGTAAGTGCACATGGACCCTATTCAGATCAGGATCAACAGGAGGGGAGGACTAACCCCCCCCCCCCCCGCTGCCACCATTGACTTCCCAAATCCCCCCCTCTCCATATGAGGTTAAAAAAAGAAAAAAACCTCAATTGATGCATGCTTACACTAGAGTAAATAAAAAGCTAAGCCTTAGCTACACGCTACATGATTACTGTAACATGTAGTTTAGTTCTTAGTGGAAGAAATGAGGGGTGCAATATATATTTCCAAACTGATCCTGTATTTATACCCTGCTGGTGGCCTTTCTCTCAATTAGAGCTAGCCGTTTCCTCTGTGTGGCAAATGTCAGAAAGAGGAATTCTGCTTGCATGGATAAGTGAGCCTCCACCCTAGGAGAACAGGGTTTGGGTCAGTGAGCCTCTCATCCCCTAGGGCCATGTTACACTGAAATGTGCGTCCAACTCATGATTACGTCAAGATGAGAAGCTTCATCTCTGAAAAACACTCTTTCAGTAACAGCCAGTTTTGCCGAATCATTCAGACCCAGAAGCCTTTTCAATGATACCAGCTTAGTATTTAATATGGTAAAGATTATATTCATTCATTCATTCATTTCATTCATTTGTTACATTTCTATACCGCCCCATAGCTGAAGCTCTCTGGGTGGTTCACAAAAATTAAAAACCATTAAAATGCATTACACAAAGTATAAAAAAGCATTTGCATAAAAACATATAGACAGATAATGCACAGACGATGTATCTAAAAATGATTTTTTTAAACAATTGGCCAAAGGCGGTCGAAGACGTAATTAAAACTCATGCTGCCAAATACCTGGGAGAAGAGGGTAATTTTTACCTGGCGCCAAAAAGATGGCAGCGTTGGCGCCAGTCAGGCCTCGTCTAGCTCCACATACCACAGGTGGTACTCTAAAATCTGTGGAGTGGTAGAGCAAAGGGTGGGTTACCTGACCCTGCCAGGAGTCCTCCGGTCTTTTAGGAAGTGGATCTGGAAGGGTGAAAGGTCTACTTTTCTCTCCAGACATGACAAGTAGCCCGTGGAGACCTTTATTGGGAGCGGGGGGAGAAAGAGAGGGGATGTGACTTACTGTCTGATCCCCTAGCAAAACAAAGCAGCTGCCTTTTGCAATCCAAGAGGACATGAGACTGCTCTTGCTCTGTGCAGCCAAGTACTTGTAAAGCTAGAAGGGCGAACAGCACTGAAGTAATCCCTTCTGCAGCAAGGTTCACCCCAGAAGATTCCTGATCTCCCAGAATGACTGAGACACCCAGTGTGGTTGATGAGGGGCCTGGATGTTATCCAAATAGCTTGCTTGTGGTTAGAGTGTGCTCACTGGTTGATTTTGTCAGTTTGGAAAAGCCTTTAATCTGCTCCCAGTGGAAATCATGCTCTTTTTCTCTTCTGGTAAACATGCTTTCTCTCTCTCTTTCTTCCTCCCTCCCTGCACAATCCCTTCCAGGTAACAGAATGAAATTTCTCCACAAGAAATAAGACCTCAGAGTGCCACTGTTGCAGGAGAAAGGATTTTTTTTTTTTAAATTACAGTTCAACAGATGCAAAATGGTCCTGTCATTTTTCCATTTTAAAACCGGTTCCCATTTAGCCTGCTCCAAAGGTGGGGAAAGCCCAACTCAGGAGGCAGGCTTGTCTTGGATTTGCGCTAGCCGGTGGCCTCCTACACAGTGTTAAGGGGGTCATGAAGATGCTGCCAGGCCCGGTCTCTGGCCTTCTACAAAGGACACGCACTGGACAAAGCACTCTCGGAACTCTCTCCATTAGAGCTTTGCAGACCTTCACGGTGGTTTTTATTTCTTAGCTATTAAATGTTTTGAACTGTTTCTTATTTATATTGAGGTTAGGGAGACGATTAGCCAACGACCTTTGCCCCAGCTCTTCTCCTCCGTGATAGCAAGGGTGTGCAGGACGGCGGCTGCATTAAGCTGGACTGTAGGGGCGTGATACCAAAAAGACAAGAGGACAGGGAAACGGGAGGTGCAGAGGGCACTGTGGTCGGATACCACAAGGAGACATGAGGCATGTGGAGATGAGCAGGGAGAGGGAGAGGTCACAGACGAGGGAAGGGGGTCAGGGAGAGACCACTGAAAGCTGCTCAAAATTTGCTACCCAACCAAGCAACCACTAAGTGATGGAAGATTTGCTGTCCCTCCTAGGCTTCTGGGGACACTTGTGCACCCTTAAGCTAAGAGACTGATGTGATGTAATTAAAAGTGAGTGGTTATGAAAAAGAAAGTTTGCTTAAGTCGTATACGTTTCAAGTAAGTGGTTTGTGTGTTTAAGCTGATGTTCTTGTTAGCGTAAGACCAGTAAAATTGGGGGGGGGGGTAATTGAGGGGCAGAGGCAAAGCATTGAAGGCCCTCCCCCCACCCCTTCTTGCTGCTGCCCCCAAAAGAAACGGTTGCCCAGAAGAGAGAGAGGATGTTGGGAACTGACTACTAGAGATGGATTTGATTTTTTTAGGGATGTACGAAACTCACTTACCTGTTCACGGATGTGATTCGCGGTGGGGGGGAGGCGCTCTGTCCCTCCCCCCAGAATCCTCGACAGGGGGGGAGGCAATCCGGTCCTCCCCCCCAGAATCCTGCCCGGCCGGCTCCGCTCCGCGGAGGCTCCATGGAGCAGCCAACCAGGGCTGTCTGCAGCTGGATTTCTGGCCGTCGACGGGCCGCTGCGGAAGCAAATGGCAGCCGCCGTAGCGGCCACCATTTGCGTCCAGCCAGGCTGCCGTGATAGGCTACGTAAGAATTTACGTAGCCTATCATTACCCCCCCAAAAAAAAACCACCCTACGCAAATGGCGGCGGCTACGGCCGCCGCCATTTGCATTCCCTATTTTTCGCCGTTCTAGCCTACATAAATATTTACGTAGGCTATTACAGCGAAAAAAAGGGGAATGCAAATAGCATAGTGGGTGCTATTTGCATTCCTTTTTTTCGCCGTAATAGAAAAATAGAACGGCGAAAAATAGGGAATGCAAATGGTGGCCGCTGTAGCTGCCGCCATTTGCGTATGCTGGGGTTTTGTTAGGGGGGGGGTTACCCATGATAGGCTACGTAAATTCTTACGTAGCCTATCACGGCTGCAAAGATGCCAATGGCGGCCGCAGCAGCCCGGCCGCGGCCGGCCAGGAGACCAGCCGCCAGAGCCGCCGCCACCACCACCGGAACCGCCGCCGCCGAATCCGCCGCATCCGCCCCAGGTAAGTGCCGTCCCGGAGGATTCCGTGGGGGGGGGGGCAGGAGGCCGTTCCGCCACGGATTCCGGGGGGCTGGATTTAATCCGGCCTCACTCGAATCTGTGGCGGAATTCTCTGCCATCCCTAGATTTTTTGTGGTTTTGTTATGGGCCCACAGGCCACCTGGTGGTCAGAAAGATGTGAAACAGTTCCCTTCTAGCCCATTTGCTTTACTCAACTTGGATTCTAAGCTGAGGGCTGGATCACATGCTTGTAAGTGACTGGTGGCTGAATGACTGAAGGGACTTCACTGAAAAGCACTGCATCTGACCACCAACTGCATCTATGGTGTGAGATCTGTGATGACTCGTTCATCCAGGCAAGCCGTCCAGTGATGGACATGCCAAGGCTGGGTCTCAGGTGCAACCTGATCCCATTATGCCCTCTCCTGTTGAGCCCCAATAAAGAAGTATCTTGCCTGGTGTAAGATGCCACCTTGACATTTCGGCTGCGGGCCGGAGCTATGCATTATGCCATCAAACACAGGTGCCCAGCCTGTGTTTGCCAGATAAAGGAAAGAGGGGTATTTGTGGTGGAAAAGAGGTGTCTGAACTCCTTCCCCCACTACTGCCTCATCCTCCCACCACCACAGGCGGTCTCCTGTTTGCATGCCCTCCCTCCACACACTATACACTTCTAGTAAATGTTCGCCTAGGAAAACAATAAAACTATTTTTGTAGGGGGGGATGGCTGTTGGTCAGTGGTAGAGCACAAGCTTTGCAGGCAGAAGCTTCAGTCCCCAGCATCTCCAGGTAGGGCTTGGAGAGGCCCCTATCAGAAATTCAGGAGAACTGCTGCCAGTTAGTGTGGACACAGTACTGGGCTAGATGGACCAGTACTCTGCCCTGAGATGATGGAGCTTTCCACGTTCCTATTTTGGGGGCGAGAGATTCCCCACCCATCCACCCACCCACCCACCCTTCTCCTTCAAAATCAACTGAAAGTTCCCATTTCGGATAGCAACACGTTTTACTTAAGGCTCCCCCACCCTCTTCTGTTCGTGTGGTTTTTCTCCACTCCTCCAAATAACGTGCGGCAGAGTTTTGTTTCCAAACCCCTTCCCTGAAGTGTGTCTTCACTCAAACCAGGAAGTAGGGTATCAAAAGGAATCCTCTCCCTTATGCACCCACCCAGTCCCAACTACAGGCAGAGTTTCCTCCGTGCCTTCTGTTTGTTATCAGTGCTGAGAGGGAAAACAGGGCCATAGGAACAGCTGCCTTATACCAAGACAGACAGTTTATCCATCTAACCCAGTATTGTCTACTCTGACTGGCAGCAGCTGTTAGAGATCTCAGGCGGGGGGTTTTCCCATCACCTTCTACCAGAGATCCTTTTAGCTGGAGATTCCAGCCCTGAACCTAGGACCTTCTGCATGTACTGCACCACTGAGTTATGGTCCCTTTCCATGGGCAGGCAATGTCAATAGGGAAATCCTTCATGTTTTGCAAGCTTTTTGTTTTCTCAGAGTCTGTCTCCCAGGACCGTTTTAAAAGCCTGCCTAGGGCCCACCCTGTGTCTTTTCTTCCTTTCCCTTGACCTGCTTGGGTACCTGGGCTCAGGACAAGAGGTGAGTGATTTCAGGTGAGCAGCTGCTCATAGCCTGAGCCTCTGATCCCGTGCTCTGTGGCCAAGGACAGGCCGGAGGGGCTCCTACACAGTTGCAAGATCACAACTGGTGCTCTTACTCCAGAGTAGAAGTGGGCCCTGATGCAACAACAGCCATAAGTCTTGGGTGATTCCAGGAAACAGGCAGGTGGCCACCCTCTCCCCTTCTCTCCTTGCTTATCTTCATCCCTGTGGTGCTGAATGTCCCTTATCACGTGAGCTGCTGAGGCATCCAAAACCAAATAGTCACGGTAAACTGCTTGTCCTTCTTGATTCAAAAACTGTTAACATTTTATAGCATGTGGGTAGATTATAGCTTGCAAAGTCTGATTTTATTGAAAAGCACTTTTCATTTTCAGTTAATTTATTTTATTCTCTCTCTCCTCCCTCCCCCCGGCTATAACCTTAGAAGCACAAACGCCTGATGGAATATTTCTAGTTGATCCTTTAAAAAAAAAATTTACAGGAACCAAGTGTCTTTATCGATGTTGGAGACTCTGGGAGAAACCACCTGAGCAGGGAAAAAAGCAAACAGACAAGCCATGAGGGGAACATTCTTTGTTAAGACACCAACCTCTGCATCATCCTTCAAGCATAGATGGATTATCTGAGCTGTCAGTCATAAGAAGAGCCCTGCTGGATCAGACCAAAGGCCTATCTAGTCCAGCATGCTGTTCCCACAGTGGCCAACCAGATGCCTTTAGGAAGCTCACAAGTAGGACATTAGCACAACAGCACCCTTCTGCTCATGTTCCTAATCAATTGGTATTGAGAGGCATACTGCCTCTGATACTGGAGGTAATATACAGATGTTATGACCAGTAGCCATGGATACCCTTCTTCTCCATTGATAGACACACTGCTTTTTGAACAGAGAAAGGTCAGTAAGTGGGTATCAAAATACTATTAATAGGAAATCCCAAGTTCCAATCGTATTCAGAGCTGGGACAATCTTCAGGAGGACTAAGTACAATGGCAGAGAGAAGGTTTGCCTCCTTAGCACTCTGTCTTGTTTCTAAAGTAGGTAACCAGCCTGATCCATGTTTTGTAGCTGACTGTGTTTTCTTGGACTGGGTAGCCTGGCAGAAGCATTTTGTCCTGAGTTCCAAAACCTGCCCTCAGTACTACTTCTGACAATGCTATCAAGATGACAACCTTTCCTAGGATGCTTTCAGGCAGACAGCTCCTAGCACTAATAAATCATTGTTCTTCCACAGTAAGTTACAAGTGGAATTACAACTGACTTTCCACACTATTGGGGGATAGTGTGTGTTTTATGTGTGAACATACCAATATGTTCCATCCACACCAGTGCCCTTAGCCCTACTGGTTTGTTTAAGGGGCATGGCCTTGACATAGGTTGTGACCTACCAGGCTTAAACTACCACTCAAATGAAAGAGTGTTATAGCGCTATATCCCTAAAGCAATAGAATGATTGAGGGGCGCGGGGGGCTTCCAGCCACCATCATTTTAGCAAGTAAATGTCTTTGCTTAATGTTTTTTTCTTAATTAGCATTATAGGGGTATAGCACTATGCTACTTTTTTTTAAAAAGTATTATAGCATTATAGGGTTATAGTGCTATATCCCTATAATACTAATTTTAAACAAATAATTAAAAAAAACCCTTTTTAGTCAGCATCATTAAACTCTTGGCTTAAAATGTTGGCAGCTAGAAAATGATTTCCCCTCCATCATTTAAAAATATATATATGTTGTATTATGCGGGTATAGTACTATTACACTCTTCCATTTAGCTGCTGGTGGTGATGGTACTGTGTGTGTGTGTGTGTGTGTGTGTGTGAGAGAGAGAGAGAGTTTTCACACTACTTAAAAGGTAAATTTAAAAAATAAACACTTGATAAAAAGAGCTCCCACAGCAAAAGTTATCCTGAATGGGTGCTTGAGCTGTGATATCGAAAACACCTCTTAAAAAGAAAGAGTAGCACTACAAGCATCTACACATGTGGAGACTGCATTTCTCTGCTGTTCTTCTAAAAAAAACACACACACACCTCAGACTTTCTCTGGTAAGAAAAAATGCCAGGAGCAGTGTTGGAAAAACACGGGAAGATTCTATCAATGGATGATAGAATGTGGACCCCTTCCCCCATAAAATGTAAGTGAACAACCCATGGCAATTCCGCAATAAATGCTCGTCTGGAAGCAGCCCTGGTGACTCTGAATCTTTCCCACATGACTGAAGGCTAGTCAACGCCTTGGGCTCATGTGGAGGCACCACTTGTGTCCACTGCCACCTCTAGGTCGTGCCAAGTTTCAGTGATAGCAGTGGCACTTTTTCAAGTGGCAGGAATTGGCTGGGCCTATATTGTGGGAAAGAAACCTATAGTGCGTCTCCTCCTGAAACCAGCTTGTTTCCTAGATGCGCTGAGCGTGGGCTCCCCAGAGCTGCTTATTTTACCAGAGCAGTGCAGGAAGCAACCACGCCCAGTGGCTCCCATTCTGTAACACAAGGCAAATGTAAGAAAGGGACCTTTTATTATTTCATTACTTTCCTGCCTTTCCTCCAAGGAGCACAGGGCCGAGGTTTTCTCATTTTATCCTTGCAAAACAACTCCCAACCTAGCCTCAAAGGGCTGAGGGAGAGCAAAAGAAAGGTTGCTTCTCAAAGGCCACCCCATGAGCTTCATGGCCGAGTAGAGATTCTAATCCAGGTTCATCCCTCCAGATTACATGGTAGTATATTTACTCCATTTTTAAAGTACAAGGAGTGAGTAGTAACAATGTGGTTTTGTAGTAACTGCAATAGTGCTTCTTCTTTTCCTTGTTCCTGACTCTCCAGCCTCTTTCCCCCCTCTTGCGGACCATTCAGTAGGTTTCTGTTTCATTCATTCCTAGGGTGTTTGGGGCAGATGCCAGACCCGGTGGTAAGAATGTCCCTGTGTAACTTGAAATGCCCATGTGGTACAAACAGGAATACAAAGATGGTGGGAACAATCCTCAGTGTGTTGTCTCCTCACTTTGTACTTAGAGCCTTATTTTGTGCCTACAGAGCCCCCTGCTGCCTACTTCTTGAAGATAGTATTTGAAACTAGGGCTGTGCACAAATGGCCTCTTGAAGTTCTCCAACTTACTTGTGGGCAGAGAAATTTGGGAGACAATTTCACCATATTTCTCCACGGGGAGGAGAAATTCTCCCAGGCAGGGCTCCCCACTGGCAGAGCTTGTAGCACAGCTTCTTTCTTTTTTGGTAAGGATTGGGGTGGGGGGTTCATGCTGCAACAGTATCTTGGCAGGCTGGCCCTCAGTTTGCATCCACCACAGTGGAGGTGGGGGCAGTGTTATGTCCAGTCCAGGGATGAGGTAGAGTTAGTGCTCTACCAAAATCTGTCCTCCAATATCCTGAAAAATCCCCCTCACCCCGAAAGAGGCTGCCATTGTTTTGCCTCATTCAGGGTGTTTTATAGTTTGTGGGGTTTTGAACGTGCCGAATCACAGCTAGCCTCCCAGGCTGCCCTCATGTCCTGATCTGAAAAAGCCCTATGGGAGGAATTGCCTCATGGTGCCTTAAACTGGGCTTTAATTGAAGTGTAGGAAGCTGAGGGGGCCACAGGCAGCCAGGGAGATGATTGCACAATGCAAAACAGGATACTTGTGCTCACTCAGCCACCTCCTAAGGAAGGTAAGGCCAAGAACCCCAAACCCAGCCCATGAGAATTTCTCTGAAATTTCTTCACCATTGAGTTTCTTTTCGAAAGCAGTTTCTTTTCTATCAAATTGAATGAGAATGGTAAAAAAAAAAAAAAAAAATGTGGGAGAAATTTTCAGCACAGCACCATTTGAAAATGTTTTGGAGGACTGGCCAGTGCCAGCTCCAGGTTTTTGAGGGCCCTTGGGCAAGACACCCTCGGTGGACCCCCTCCCTCAGTGACCTGGTTCACATGACTCAAGGGTAGTTACTTTTGGGAGGTGGGGTTTTTTATTTTGTCAATGAACACTACAACATGAAAATACAACTGACACCAAGCATGAAATAACCTATCAACAATGACCTGCATATAGTAATACAGATATATAAAACTGCAGGGCTAAACTTCCTCTTGAAGGTCTACCAATCTAGATTTAGTTAGAGAGTATTAATTAGGTCTTCCCAGGTTACATGTGACTGTGGAAGTGTCAATCCCCCATTGCTCTGATTTCCTGAAGAAATCTGGAGTTGCCAGCATGTGGAAAAACGACGGCGGTTAATGAACCACTGTGGTTGATTAACCATCCTACAATCATGCGAACCAGCCCAATAAATCCACTGCCTCACTGCCATTTTACCAGCTGCTATTGGTCCTCACCCTCTTTCTCATCCTTGCTACTGCTTGCTTGCTTGACAGGCAGGAGCCAGTGATTGTCATCACCACCATTATCTGGGCCAGAGCGAGAGGCAGGTGAACAAGCAGGTTGCAATGATAGAGGCGCAATTCCAAGGGGCACTTGTCAGTGGGCCCCTGCTGGGGTGTGGGCACTTGGCAGGTGTCCAACCATGCCCACCCTTAATGTCAACCCTGTTTGTGGCCTGTTTCTTCTTGTAAGCTAGTAAGCCTGTTTCTAGCTGTACCACCTGCAGGGGGGCTTACCTGATGGAATGATCCTCCATATATACACTTTTTTTACAAAAACCCTCCATATGGAATACTAGCACATCAAGGAAAATGCTTGGTGAGAACCCTTTCCCCTGCTATTTATTTTTCTGTGTAGACAGTTATTTTATTTTTGCATGGCGCAGCATAATATTGTGTTACACCCCTGCCCCCCAGCCCTCCACACACACTTTTAGAGCTACAGTCCAGATACAGATTTACCACGTCAGCGAGAACTATAGCTGTACTGGGAACTTTCATACATAAGAGTATATCTGTTTGCACAGTGGAAGCACCCCACATTCACCTGTATATTAGGTTTTCTGGCTGCATTTATGTGGTACCTGTTTGCCGGGAAACCGCTTTTAAATCACACTTCCCCCTTGGCAGTTTGCAGGTGTAGAGGCCCAAGCAGCCATCACAGTCTGATGGTTTTCTGCAGGCCTTCGACTGTATCCCAGGACAGGAATACTGAGAAGGGAGGGAAAGAGAATTGCTCATGACTCCAGTCCTTATTTTTCCAAAGCAGCACTATTGACCATGTTGTAGTGTCTTCCTTGCCAGGCCAACGTTTTTATGATTATCAAGAGCCACCAGAATTTTTGATACCCAATACTTTATTACAGTTGCTACTTCCAAAATAGATCATTTTTAACCCTAAAGGAGGATTGGTGCCTTTTAAATAGTCAATCATTGCTTCGATGTAGCTTCTCAGCAATGAGGAATGCTGCTCCTGTTGAACTTCTGGCTGTCATATAGCTGTTTAAAGGCATAGGAGTGCAACTGGACTTGTTGACAGGTCACCCACTGGCAATGCCTTAGCATTGGGGTTTGGTCATGACAGAGGGACCTAGGAAGCTGCCTTCTACTGAGACAGACCCTTGGTCCATCTAGCCCAAGATTGTCAACACTGAGTGGCAGCAATGGCTGTCCAGGGTTTCAGGCAGGATTCTTTCTAGCTCTAGCTGGAGATGCTGGGCATCGAACCTGGGACCTTCTGCATGCAAAGCAGGGGCTGTGTCACACTCAGCTATGGCCCCTCCCATATGGACAAAGACCATGCACAACTGTCCAGGTCACTGTGGACTCCCCCTTCCTGCAAACTGAACTTTTTTTTTTTCTGGAGCTGTAAAATTAGAGCTGCTGCTACATTTGCAAAGGGACATTTGCCTTCCACTAGAAGAACATAAGAAGAGCCCTGCTGGATCAGACAAAATGCCTATGTGACCCAGCACCCTCTTTCCCTATAGTGGCTCACCGGATGCCTCTAGGAAGCCCGAAACATGGGTATGAGGGCAAGGGTGCTCGTGTTCCCCAGCATCTGCTATCCAGAGCCATGCTGCCTCTGATCCTGACTAGTAGCCATGGCTAGCCTTCTCCTCTGTGAATTTGTCTGGGCCACAGTGATTCCACCTGCAGGCCCTTGCTCAGCCCTATAATTTGCCCAAGGGCCTTACAGCAACACATTTACAAGAGGCACTCATCAGTGCTGCCCTTTAAAGAAAACACCTGTCCCCAAAACAGGTCCTGGGAGGCCTGAGAATTGCCAGCCTCCTCCCTTATGTCAGTTGCGTGGTTGCCACAAATGACAAATGGCATTCGTGGCACTCCTGGACCGGAGCAGAATTGCCTGGATATGGCACAGTAGCAGACTTGCCCTCCTCTCTGCCTCAGCAGGGCTGCAATTTTAGTTACTCCCCAGCCCAGTAGACAAAGGGCACAGCCACACCAAGGCTTGGGCAGGGGTGTTTGTGTAGCCTACAGTGGCGAAGCACTGGGCCTTTTGGATTGGCAGGGATGATGGCATCTGCCGCTCCCTCATCCTTCTGTTCCCTCTAAGCTTAGCTGCAATCCTGACAGTAACTGGGGGCGGGATGGATTTTCCCAGCAACAATATATTATGAGCTATCCCTGGCATAATGTGAAATATTCTGGGGTGGCTTGGTCTTGAATGGACAATTAAGACCCATTAGCTTTACAAAAGACCTGTTCTGGTGGAGTTGAGAACTACTAGAATGGATTCCTTGGTATAGATCAACACAACTGACTGCATTTTTGGATTCTCCTTGGGGGCATGGCTATGGGGACTGTCATAATGAGCGCCTGCACTTCTAATTTTACCACTAGACCACTGGCAATGTAGCGTACACTACAGTGCCAGGATTTCATACTTTAGGCTTGATTTGTGGTGCACTTGCCCCCTCTCCTCCCCACCCCCGCATTGCTCACCGCTGCCCTATGATGAGTTGCTATTCTAACTTTCACACTTTAGAACTGATCCTATTTCTTCCTTGAGAGATGTGCCTTGACAGTGAAGGGCCTGTAGTAAATGCGAAGAGATCTTACTCACCGTATCCATATTAAACTGCCCATGGGCTTTCAAGTGGGTCTGAAGCCCAGGACTCTTGCTCTTTGGTGGGGGCAGTGGGGGCATCAGCCTCTTGCCACTGGCCTTCTGCTTGCTGGTTCCCAGCTGGGGTTTGCTTGCCACTTTGCCTTGGGTGCCAGCTCCAGCGTCTCCCGCTGCCTTCCGCAATCTGGTGGAAGGGTGCCTTCTCACTCCCACCTCTCCGTCTCCTTCGGGGGATGGGTCAAGAGTCTTCTTGGCCACTGCAGCCCCAGCGGGGTCATTGTCAGCTACCAGCCCTTTCCCAGTCACCCTCCCGCTGGCTTGAGCCAGGAAACAAAGCTGCATCGAAAGCACAGCGATGGTGGCCACCTTGGAAACCTTCATACTTCGTCGTATTTTTTCCTCTCCCAGCTATCTGGGCAAAGGGGATGCTGTTACCTTGGAGCTTGCTGGAGGGATTAAAAGCAGCCACACATGCATGTGTTGTGTTCTCGCTCTTTCTCCCTCTCTGTATGAATGGGTGAAGCCCTTTTATGCATCTGAACTCCCTCCCCCGCCCCCCCCCCACACTTTTTTTTTTCTTTTTGTGATATTGAAATTCTAGCTTGCACCTCCTGCTTGGAAAATTCCCTCCTTGTTTCCTTTACACACACACACACACACACACACCCGCCCGCCACCCCTTTAGCAACACCCAACATCTTTGTAAAAGCAAGCATGTGCTCCCATCCCAGTGTGTGCCTAATGCCATCTTTCCCCATCGTTGCGATAATGGAACATTTTTCTTTTCTTTCCTTTCCTTTTAGCTAAGCAGGTGCTTCAAGGCATGGAGTGAGCTTTGCTGGTAAAAATGCTTGTCTGGGCTGGGCAAAGTGTCTCTCTGATGAATAAAGGTATATCAGTGCTTGATCTCAGTGCCCTTTCAGATGAACTTATCATTCTTGTTCATGGTCACTCCTCAACCTTTGCAAGTAGGGATGGAAAGATGGAGCCGTCTATTTCCGCTCCATGTCAGCTTTGCAGGTGTTCAGTCAGAACACTGTTTTGTCCTGTTCATTCATTTTTTTCAAACTGCATGAACGTTCGCACCTTCCCTAAAATACACATTTCTGTATACACCTTCTCCTAAAAATATGCATTCTTGTGCATGCTTCTTCTAAAATGTGCACTTCTATATACACTTTTTGAGCCATAGGTTCCATCACAAAATGTGGAGAATCGCACAATCTGAAGGATAACTGTGTTCGGATCTGCGTATTAGCTCGGGGAGTGTGGATTAGGTCCATTCACTTAAAAATGCAGCCAAAACAAACTCCTCTAGCAACCCTAGTTGCAACTAATTTTCACTTCCCTGGAATTGATGATGGGGAATCTTTGACATGCATCACCTCCAAATCTCACCTGCCCTCTACCGCTGTTCTTTATTATAAATATGCAACACCTTAGGCTAGCGATGGTCACAGAAAGATTGGGAACAGTGGAGAATATCTGCACTTGGCCCTCTGCTTGATTTTATTTTTTCTGATGACAAGATCAAGGCCATTTTGGCCAGGGTCAGATTATCGAACAAGCTAACAAGACCCTGGCCAAGGGCCTGTGATGTTAAATGAGTCACGTGCTTGATTGGTAGAACACAACAAATGTGTGGAGGGAGCAATCCTATGGCCCTTAGACACATTCCTGGCTCCCAGGCTGGAGACAGCACTCCAACCTCAGACTCGGGAGCCTGAGCTCCACCCCCACCCTCTTGCGGGCAGCTCAGAGAGAACCACGCTGGCTGCTTTGCAGAGGTCGCAAAAGATACCTTGGAGAGGAGGGAAAGGGGGCATGCCGGTGGGCAAGGAGGGTCTGGGAAGGCTGGCTTACGAAGAATCCTTTGGCCTCCCCAGCCTCCCTCCCTCCCGCTCCACAGAGCCCCGGCTAGATGGGCAAAAAAGCCCAACTAGCAAAAATGCAGAATGGGAGGAGTGTGAAGGCAAAAATCTCCTTGGTGCTCCTGCTGCTCTGCACTGGATGCCCGTCAGCCTCCAAATTCAGAGACTGATGGGCATCCTGACATGACTGTGCCCTAAGTAGTCTGCTGACACCCTGAGCAATTCTCAAGTGGTCTGGGAGAAAAAACTTCGAGAACCCCTGCCTCACCGATATTGTAAACCAGTTTTTACAAAGGCAGGACATGCAGTCATATTGCATTCATGGACTAGGATCCCTGGCAATGTTGCAGAGGCTATTAGGACGTATTAATTCCAGCTTCCTCTGTGAGAGATCCTGACGTGGGTGTCTTGCATCATGTGGTATCATGCTCAAGGTAGCAAAATCGTCAGAAGCCAGTCCTGTGCAGCACATAACTGGGATCATAGGAAGTGTCCCACAAAAAGTTTTTCTCTGAATTAGTCCCCAGGCACAGAAAAAGCCTGAAAATCAAGACTGTCAGTTGAGCAGCTGAGGATGAAACACTTTCTGCCACCAGGGCCCCATCTACATGAGCCTTTTACTCTAGGGCAGCTGCGAGTCGAGGTCCTTCAGGTCATACAACACAATCACCTCTTCGCAGCCATCCATGGTTTTCTCCGGGAAAATGTGGAGTTCCAAGGAGGCGTTTTGCTGTGATATTTTTGGCTTGCTGCGGGTTTTCCCACGGTTGCGAGCTGCCTGTCCCTTCCCCAGACTGACTTCACATTTTGCAGTGGGCGTGGTGTGGGCATGGTGTAGGCGTGCGCAGTGCTTGTGTCGCTCTGTGACGCCCCTTTACTGCCCCTGTCCCTTTGCAGCTGCGCAGTTACAGAGGCACAGAGATGCGGTTTCATTTATTTAATCACACTTTGCAAATTTTTGCAGCTTCGTATCTTCACAATGGTTGCTTTTGGACTCGGTGCCCAAAGGCTGGGGGTGCGGGAGGACCAACTTCGCTCTGGCCACCATTTCAGAGCAATGGGTAGGCATGTACTTCTCACACCTTGCGTGAGTGTGAACCATCATGACAGTCTCAGGCTGGGGCACTGCCAAACAGTTGGCGTGGAAATGAAGAAGCACAGAACACCCACGTTTGCCTAATGAGGGACAGACAGACACAACAGAACCCCTAAAATACAAATCAGCCAATGACGTGTCGCACCCCCACGTCCATGGGCCTGCACAGCTGTGCATTAACATATAATGGCAAAAAAAGGGCAGGGTGGAGTCTGTTGGTGAAGCCTGCAGTAAATCCCGAGTGCATCACAGCAGAAGCTAATTCGAAGGTGCAATGCTGTACAGTTGCAACGGAGTTAAAGGTGAAAGCGGTGCCGCATAGACAGGGCCCAGGACTAAATCTGCTGAAACATCACATCTGATCCCACCTCCTGCATAAACCAGAACCGCTCAGATAAAAAGTTAGCAGTGTCCTGACCGAGATGAACAGCCCAGTTCAAATCTTGCCTGTTATAAACTTACTACGTGAAGCCTTCTGCCTTGAACACTTGTCTTGAGTATAACATTAAGTTGTACAATCCATTTTGAAATGGCTTTCTTGCACCTTCAGTCTTCCACGAACAATATTAACAGATAGTGCGAAGAATTCCTTTTACTTCTAATGGTTCTTTGTGGGGGGATAGAAAATGGAAGAAGTTCTTTTTTGTCCAGTTGTGCTTTATAGTCCAATATAGCTTTTTTTTCCCACTGGACTCAGATCATTTCTGAAAATCATCTGCTCTTCACTAGTTTGCAAGATGAGCTCACTCCAGATTCAACTGCAGTCTGGGTTTTCGCTTCTGCTGACTTGCATTACCGTGGCCGCAATGGGCCTTGTTTTAATTTCTTCATCTGACGCCTGATAGTGTAAAATGCTTTGCACGCCACTGCAAACTCACCTAAATGCAATGCATTGCGTGGCAGCCACTTCCAATACCTGGATCTCCACCGTGTTCTTTGGTGTAATCTTTCATTGGCCATCCAGTGGCTTCTCTTCCATGGTTTCCATAGCACTTTTTATACATACAGAAGTTTTACAGAGTTCCATAAGCAAAACATAGACAGGCCACTGTCCCAAGAGAGCTCCCAGTCTAAAAATGGGCTGTATGACTTGATCCATGCATGCCTTTACAATAATGTGAGGTCCTAGTTTTCACAGCAGCATTGAAATGTACAATACTGCTGTGAAAAATAGGACCTTATGTTATTGCCACTGTTAAGGTTCAATGGAACTTACAAATGCATCCTATGAATGTTTACTCCATTGCAGACAATGGCGTTTACTCTCCGGTAAGTGTGTAGCTCTAGTGGTGACCAGCTGGATCAGGGTCATACACCTTAAAGCAGATGAGCAATGCCTGATGAGCAAATCTCCCAAGTTAGAAGAGTAGCAGTGGTGTAGCGGCACCAGGGCTCGCAGGGTCGCAACACCAACACTTTTTTATTAGCAGGGACGTGGATGTCATCTGCTAACCCACGCCTGCCCCCCAGACTTCCTTGTCCCCTCCGAGCTTAGCTGCAGTCCTCACAGTAGCTGGGAGGAAATTAATTTTCCCAGCAACAAGGTATTACTCCTCGTAGTGACGCAAAGTGTTTTGGGATGGCTTGGCCTTGACTAGGCAATTCAGACCCATTAGCTTTATGGAAGACCTGCTCCTGGTAGAGATGAAAACTGCTGAAAATGGTTTGTTGATATGGATCAACAGAGCCAGCCGGATGTTTGGACTCTCCTTGGGGGCGTGGCTATGGGGCTGCCACAATGAGCACCTGCACTTCAAAATGTACTACTACAGCACCGAATCGTAGGATATCTGGAGGTAACGGGGTGGGTCTTCACTGCCCTGCATATAAAGCACTGCCCTCTCCCGATGACTAGCAGAAGCAGAACGTGTGCAAATTAAGGAAACTTGTGTAAATATATTTTAATTTGCAGGAGTGATGCAGGCTGTAGAATTCCACTGTTCTTGGTGTGCAGTTTTTAAGTTGTGCTCTGGATGATGGTGACAATGATGGTTTTAGTGCAGAGCAGACACAGCCATAGCAATAAAGAACAGGGAGGGGAGAAGTAGAGAGATCAATAGGTAACAAATCCTCCTCCTCTTCTCTGCTATGATCAGAGAACGCACCTGGTTCAGGTTCAAAGAATGGCCCAAGTTGGAAGCAAGGAAAGCTGGAGTGTCTGCATCTACTCTAGGTGGAGCTGGGAGGCCTCAGGCAGCTTCCACCTCTTTGCTACAGGCCATCTCTGAGCCTCCAGCCTTGCCACGTTCACAGTGCTGCTGTTGATCTGTGGTGAAATAGGCTCATAAGAACGCAGGGAGAGGCTGGCAGACAGGAGGCCCATCCGGATGCAGTTATCCGTGTCCTCCTCCGCAAGCAGCCCAGCAATGATTCCAGCCATTAAGCTGCAGAGAGAAGAGGCCACTGCACTTTAGTTATTTATCTTATTTATTTGTTACATTTATATCCCGCCTTCTACTCCAAGGAGTCCAAGACGGCATCCATGCCATTCCCCCTCTCCATTTTATCCTCACAACAACCCTGTGAGGTAGGTTAGGCTGGGAGTCAGAGCGACTGTCCTAAAGTCACCCAGTAAGCTTCATGGCTGGCTGGGGACTTGAACCTGGTTTTCCTCAGTCCCAGTCCAACACTCTAACCCTTACACCAAACTGGCTTCACGTTTTCCAGCATCCGAAGTCTAAACTTGATACTGTTAAATGTTAACGTTATTTTTGTGGTTCCCTGCGCCTCCCGCCCCAACCTCCCACAAAAATCCTAGGCACTGTAATTTGAAGAGGTGCTTAGGATTGTGTGGTATAAATCCCTAGCCCCTCTCCCAGACCTACATTTCCCAGGGCTCCCTGGGATGATGGGGTGACTATACTGTAGATACACCATAAGTGAAACAGCTAAGTGGCTCACAAGCTAGCTCTCAGGGCAGAACTAAATACAGGGACAGTGGCTAAAAATGGCATTCCTGGTGCTATTGGAGGTCTCTCGAGTTCCTGTAAGGTGTATAGTAGTATAGACTCCATGATATATCATCATGCTGTGTCTTTCCCAGCCCGTTCCACACCATTGGCTACTTTTGTAAATAGGATAAGAAGCAAGATGATGGCGGTGAGAAGGGTGGATTCAATTGAGGGAGGGGGTCTATTTAGGGCCTCTTGCCCAAGGGCCCTCAAAAACCTGGAGATGGCTCGGCTAAGGGGTATTTGTACCATGGCTAAGGAGGTCGTTTGTGTGTGTGTTTGTGATATTTATATATTACTGGGATCAGCAACCCCCTAGGTGCCCGCTGACCCTGCCACCACTCCCCATATATATATATACACACACACACACACACACACACACACACTTTTTTTTTATCTTGGGCAGCTGCTAAGCAGATCTCTGGCCACCAGCCACTTTTTCGTGGATATAGTTTTGCCTGTGTGTTGCTTTTTGGAGGGAGTAATTTTGCCTGTCTGTTCACTTTTGGGGTGTGTGTGATAGTTTGGCTTGTTTATTTGTTTTTGTGGTGGGTGGGTTCTGAACATAACCAGTATCTTTTCAGTAAACTAGGTATTTCATTGTGTGCTATGGGGGCAATTATGTGGCTTGGCATTTGGGGCTCAAACCCAACTTCTATCCTGTATCCGGTTTGGCAGGCCCCCTGACAGCCATTTTGTGACTACGCAGGTGTGCATGGCTACCATTTAGGGATGGTGCCCTTGAGAGTTTCTCAGATTTCCAAATATGCCCGTAGACCCAAAAAGTTTGGAGACCCCACCAGTCAGCATAAAATGGAGGAGTATCCTGTCCTTTCACCTCAGGAAGCAAAATGGCTTGGGCCAGCCTCGATTCTGTAAGATAGAATTCAGCATCCTTCCCCAGTTCCAATGAGCAGGATTCTTTCAGGGAACCTATGACTATTAAGGCACAATCCTATGCATGTTCAGACAGAAAAAAGTCCTACAGTTCCCAGCATTCCCCAGCCATGATCGCACACCTAAACTACTATAAAACCAACGTCAATTTGTAGCACAGAATGCTTTTCTCCTAGAGGCGTCTGTTTTTTTTCCTGGCCAGGTATTTTGCTACAATAAACATGATTTATTGTACGCCTGGTGCATGTTGGCCCAGAAAGTGGAGATTATATCATTTTTACTGCAGTAAGGACAAAAGGGTTGTGCAGACAGGAGTAAGGACCCTGTCCCTATCTACGTTTCTTGCATGGCATCCTTTGGCCCTTTCTTGTAATAAGAAAGTGGATGAGATTTTCTGACAAGCAAGCTGAGCCAGTATGCTGGCCACACTTCCCTGTGCATCAGATTCTGGGGGCATTTGGGGTCTGTCTGTGCTAGCCCTTTAAATCAGCCTTAACACTGTTTAAGTGTCATGACTACCAGCAAAGAACCCTGGGAACTGCAGCGCAATCAAGGCGCAAGGTATGCCTTACAGTCAGAAAAGTGTGATTCGCAAGGGTCTTGGAGAAGCTGTAGCAGTCTAAAAACGGTTTGTGTAAAAACACATCCGCATGCACAAAAACTGGTTTAAAATGTACACTATAGATCAGCCTTCTCCAACGTGGAGAAGGCTGCTCCAGATGTGTTGGACTACAAGTCCCATCATCCCACAGCATAGCTGGCTGTGGGGTGATGGGAACTGTAGTCCAGCGCATCTGGAGCATGCCAGGTTGAGGAAGACTACTGTAGAACTTACTTTTACATCTGGCTGGAGTGCACAAGCCACTGCGTGTACCTCGTGAAGCTTCAAGTGATCCCATGACCCTGGGCTGTTAGTCGATGAAGAATGTTGTTTTAACAGTCAAAGGTGTTGAAGACTAGCGTTTTATCTGACGTGCTAGAACGTCCCTTCCCCTCCCTTGATGAAACCTGGCTGTGCTCCAAAGAGGCTCCAGGTGCTTCTCACAATGGCTGCTTCTCGAGGCACGTGGAGCGAAAGATGTGAACCTCTTGCTGAAACCTAATTGACGACGTGCTCCTTCACAAAAGGCTCAGGAAAACGACAGCTTGCCATAATCTTCCCATCTCTCACCACCTCCAGATAAATATTTGGACTCATTCTTCCTTAGCAATGCTGCATACATGTGCCCTGTTATGTTGTCACAGCAACCAAAATGGCAGGGACCAAATAGAAGAAGGTAGAGGAACCCACAGCGAGGGCACCAGACTTCACGGGGTGCTGAGCAACATACCTGTCACCGGCTCCGGAGACGTTCACTATCTCCTCCGCAAGGACTGGGACTGCTGGGTAGTGAGTAGCGCACAGCCCGTCTGCAGTGCTCTGAAAAGCAAGATAGGAGAGACAAGGCAAGAAAGTGAGCCTGGAGAAAAAACGGTATGGCAGCCTTGCCCAAGCTAACGTTTTGGATTTCATCTCCCCTCAACCTCGGCTAGCATGCCCAATGGCCTGGAATGCTGGGAGTTGTAATCCAAAATATCAGGAGGGCACCAGGTTGGGGAAGGCAGCTTCATAGAAATGCTACAGACGGACAGTCCCCAGTAATGGGCACAGAAACTTTCAAAATAAGTGGAGTTCGCATAAGAAGGGAACTTCCTGTTCATTCAATGGGCTGTGCTCAAGAAAAGTTATAGTGGGCTGGAAGTATAGTAGATCATACGCTACTAAGGTGTAAGCCCAGGGATCCAGCCAGGACTTCCACAGTTGAAACAGGAAAACTAATGGGGTGGGGTGGGGGTCCCCTGAAATTAGATTCTCAAATTTCATGCTTCCAAATGGATATCCACAGATTCAAAACTCTAAGAATGGACACTTTTTTGGATTGGAGCCACGGTGCATAGCACAGATATTGACTACCCTGAAATCTCAGGTTATCAGTTTTTTTTTAAAGGCAGGTTACTAATCCTCATGGTTACAGTTAATGCTTGAAAATTCCTGCATGGTCTCCTACACCCTCAAAAACCAAAGAGGACCTGGGATAATGCTTCTAATGGTCTTCATTTCTCTTGCCTGTTCCATTTCCCTCAACCAAAAGCAAGCTTCTGCCTATATCTGCATTACAACTGGATTTGTAAGTGGTTTAATTGTCATGGTTTCACCATGAGGAACTCTGGGAATAGTAATTTCATGAGGGGGCATAGAATTTTCTGTGAAATGTCCCTTTCCCCCTGTTTCCCTACTTGTTACCCACTCTTTATCTGTGGTACATGCTGCCCATTCCCCCTCCCCCCCCTTGATGCCTTCCCGTTTGCCTCCTTCTACCTTACTGAAAGTTCCAGGGTGGAGGGAGACGCTGCCACCCACGTTCCGGCCGCACACCAGTACTCCATGTTGGCCAAGGGTTACCACCGCACAGTGCAACTCTTTCAGTAAGGGGCAGGCCAGGGTCATGGCGGCCTCAACCATGTCTTCCAGCTTCGATGGCAGATCTTGAGAGTTCAATGGATAAAAACCAGTCACATGGCATCAGAGCCACAGTAAAACCACTGACCTTTCACTGGACTCATGTCTTGGGAATTGGAAGAGAAATCCAGGTGTTGCTCTAGACCAACCTTTAGGGATGTCAGAGAATTCCGCCTCGGATCTCGGTGAGGCCGAATGCCAGTGCATTCGGCCCCCTGAACTCCATGGCGGAACGGCCTGCCAACCCCCTCCCCCCCACGGATTCCCCCCGGGACGAGACCTACCTGGGGTGGATATTCCGGGCGGCGGCGGTGGCTGCGGCAGCTGGTCTTCCAACCAGCTGCCGCCGCCGCCATTTGCAGTCTTGTCTTTTTTTTTACAGAGACGTGATAGGCTACGTAAAAACTTACGTAGCCTATCACGTCTCTGTAAAAAAAAAAGAAGAAAAATAAGGAACGCAAATGGCAGCGGCCATAGCCGCCACCATTTGCATACGCGTTGTGTTTTTTTTCCCCTTACCCAGAGCCCTCCGCGGCCGGAAATCCGGCTGCGGATGGCCCTGGCCTGGGCCTGGCCAGCTGTTCCGCGGAGCCACCGCAGAGAACAGCCGGCTTTCGAGGATTCCAGGGGGGAGGACCAGATCGCCTCCCCCACTGGCGAGGATTCTGGGGGGAGGGACGGAGCGCCTCCCCCCGCAGCGGAACCCGGCAGAGCCAGGTAAGTGGGGTTTCGTACACCTCTACCAACCTTCCCCAACCTGATGTCCTCCAGATGTGTTGAGCTACAACTCCCATGATTCACAGCCAGCATGATGGAAGTTGCAGTCCAACACATCTGGAGACCACCACAGTGGAGAAGGCTGTTGCAGAGCTCAGTAAACAACTCAGTTTTCATTCCAGAAGAGGTTAGGACTATGGGGAATATGCTGTAACTCTACATTTGGCTGTGCCACTGTTGAAACAAAGAATTTTGGCAAGGGGTCTTGGTGGTAGCTGGTTTAATGAGGCACCGGCTCTGCTCCCCAACAACTCTGGTGAAGGGGCTGTCTTACACCTGCTCATGGTCCATCATCCTTCCCCTGTGGCCACCATTCACTCAACCTTGGTCTATTTGGTCTTCCGACCTTGTCCTCATTCCATTTTTCTGATGCTGACCAAAAATGCCAACACCTTCAGAACATGAGGTTTGGCAGCCAAGTGAAGGATGCGAATGAGCAACCGCAGGGCAGGCTGCTGATTTTGCACCAGAGATGTTGACTCCAGAACTTGGGCAGCTACCCTGAGCCCCACTGGGAGTCTTTATGGGCTCAATGCGCAAGTTGTGAAAAGAATGCAGGTGTCAGGAGCAGCCCCCCAAATGCAAAGTGTTGTTTCCTCCACCTGAGTGCTGTTTTGCTGGGCTTACAGACCAAGCCCTGTGGCATCCGTTTGAGCCCAGGTGTGTTTGGCCCAGGTCTGTCAGAGCACGCAAAGCAAACGACGACATGACAAATACGGTGGCCGCTCAAAAATCATCAAGAAAGAGGATTTGCATTATATTTGCATATGCTAATTTATCTCTCTAGATGCACGTTTAGAAATGATTACTGTAACTTAAATCGAAATGCAACACATCTCACCACAGTGGGGAAGACTGCGGCCAGGGCACCTGCATGCCTTGCTCAGGCCACTGTTCAGGTGCCGCTAGGTGTGGATGGGCAACTTCAAGGCGCCAAGTATCACCCCTTCTTAGGGTGAATTATCTCTACGCTGACTTGGATTGGACAGCCCTAGACACAGAGGACTGTCCTCCATAAAGTAGGATGCTTGGCCACCCTAATGACAAAGGTGAGGCTGCTGCTCCCACTTCTGGAAGTGTTGAGGGACAGCTGCTTTTTTAGTGTGCCTGGTATGAGTGGAGGAGGTGTGGGGGATGTGTGCAGGTCCCTACCCAAGCGTCTGCCATATATTGAGGGTCAAACTAGATGTGATATCAGGACAAGGTCCCTTTGGGTTCTTTCTCTCCAAGGGGCAAACAGCAGCTTTGGGGAGAGGGCAATTTTGGTTGGGGAAATGGCCTAGGGAAAAAGGCTTAGATGCCCTTCCCCATGTGTTGCAGTGCCAGTCTGAATCACATCCGCTGTTTTCCTTTTCTCAAACAAGCCACCTTGAGAACCCATGGGTTGTTATTGGGCTCTTTAGGGTGATTAACAAGCCACCCTGCATGGTTAACAAGCCATCCTGCAGAAAATGTCCTGGGTTCAGACAACACGCTAGCCCATAGTTCGACAAACAGCCCACACTCAACCACTGAGCATGGGTTAGCGTGTTGCGTGACCACAGCCATCCTGTCTAATGTAGCCCCAGGGGAGGCCACAGATCACAGGAGGAGCCACAGCGGAGTGGCAGAGAACATGTTTGACATACTTAATGTTCTAGGCACCACCCTCAGGATCTCCAGCTAAAGGGCCACTGGGAGAGCAACTGGCCTTGCACTGACAATGCTAAACTAGTCTGGCCAAGGTCTGACTTGGTAGAAGGCAGATTCAATATGTTCCTAGCTTCAAAAAATACGTTTTTCTTCCTCATCACCGCTCTCAAAAGTGCTTCACCTGCTGGCACAGGATGACCCAGGGCCTGGCTGATCGCTCTGAGTTCCCGCAGATTGGGAGATATGCAAGCCAGGGCTCTCCAGCTGTCCGAAAGGAATGGCTTCGAAGCCTTGTCCACATCTGTTGGCTCATAACACACTTCAAAAGAGCATTGCAGGAGGTTAATCAACCCGACACACTTGAAGCATTGTCTTTTATGCAATGATTTGTCGAGCTTTGTACCCACCATCTTTCTATTAAAAAGCAGCTTCTCCAACCTGGTGCCCTCCAGATGTTTTGGGCTACAGCTTCCATCATCCCCAGTGGGTATGATAGGCATTGCAGTCTGACACATCTGGTGGGTGCCAGGTTGGGGAAGGCTGTGTTAAAATGTCCAAGCCGCTAATAATATGTCCACTTTGAGAAACAGATTGCTGGACTAGTTTCCATCTTTTTGGGTCATGATCCAGCAGGGCTCTTTTAATATCATAATGGTTAAAAATTGTTAGAGCTGCAAGCATTCATTGACCAATTGTCAGGGGTGGTATTAATAAAAAGCTGTAATCATACATGTAAATCCACCACCACTGCAGATTAACTGGTGGCACTGACATCAAGGATAGGCAACCTTTATGCACTGTGGGCACATCTGGCAATTTGAGAAACTGTCCTGGGCACTACCACAAAATGGCTACCATGGAGGTGTGGCAAAGGCCAAGCAACCTGCCCCAAAGACTGAGTACAAGGCAGAGGTGGGGTATGAACTGCAACATGCTAAACAATTCCTTTAAACCCATTTCACAGCAATCCCAGCATCCAGTAAGAAGAGGGTGGGAGACACCAAGGGGTGGGGTGGGGGTAAAGGCACCAAGAAAGGCACCCGGGGGCGCACTGGTGCCCCCTTGCACTGCGTTGCCTACCCCTGCCCTAGAGGAATGTGGGAAGTGCTTAGCACAAGGCATTAGGCTCTGCTTTAGCACAGAGTTGCTTCTTACCTGCTAGGTGCTGATCTCGGGCAATCCGACAGATGTATTGAATGGTGGACACTGGCACATTCCCATCAATGCACACTAGCGGGGCCAAGCGCAGATTCTCCTTGAACTTGGACACCTGAAGGAAATGACAGGTGAGTGCTGGCAATGGAAACGCTGAGCTGATTCTGCGAAGGAAACGTCTCCTCTCTTCCCAAAGCTTACGAGGGGAATTCCACGGTTGGACATGTTCCATTTGGCTAGGATGCTTCGGTTGCTCCTCTTAATGTAGGCTTGCTGTGGAACAAGAGCTGTGTTTGTACAGGGAAAGCAAGTTGTCCAAATTCTGTCAGTTGCCTGTTTCATTTTCCTCCTGTTTGTGCTAAATCTGATAACAAGCCAGCCCCCACAAATTTACTAGAGCTGTGCCTGGATGAATTTGAGGCGGGCACAGAGGACAAGATGTTCTCTTTCCTTGTGACTGATCCAGTTCCTGCAAGCCTAGGATGGTGCCTGCAAGCCTAGGATGGTGCTTCTACGCAAATTCTGCCATTGAGATGAATTACCCTTCCATAACTTAGCATTGAGGCGGGGAACTTCTTTCAGCCTGAGAGCCAAATTCAACTTCAGAAAAGCTCTCGAGGGCTGCATTCCAGTGGTGAGCAGGGCTAAAGGCAAGGGGGTGAGGTCAAAATACCAAAAATAGCACCATATTTTAGCTTAAAGCTCTTACTGCCAGCAGCTAAGACTTAAGAGAGGTATGTCAACCTTTTAGAATGGGGGGAAGCCTGCCCAAAAGCTGGAAAACCACCAAATGATCAGAGGTCAGGGGAAGAGGACACAGCCATCTGGAGCAGCCCAGAGGGCCAGAATTAGCCCTTGGTTCCCCACCCTGATTTAGTGTGATACCACCAGACTTTGGGTGCACAGATGCCTGGCTTTATGTTTGCTTCTTTATTGTCCAGATGTGCTTCTGCTCACATTTGCAAGCCTAGTTAGTGTGAGCATGCTGTGTTCCAATGGAGTAGGAATGTGCATCAGCCCATTTCTCCACTCAGACCATGGTGACGGGGGTGGGGTGGGGTGGCTGACCCACCTAGCCATGCACCCTTGGAACAGTTCAGTTGCAAGGCGATTTTGAATGAGGCTCGTTTTAAGCTGCAAAGGTACAACTCTGCCCAATGGGCTCTGGAAGACGTGTGTTTTGCACTGAAGAAAATGCCAGCCCTGAATTCACCACCATGGCCTCCTATACATTTTCTGCACCCCCTTTATGTCTGTTCTCCATGGTTGCAGGCAGAGGTCTTTTCTGTCAAAATCAGTGGGGCTTACTCTGAGTAGACATGCATAGGATTCCATTCCACAAATCTAAGGCATTTTGCATGAGTTAAAAACATGCAGTGGAATCCTATGCATCTTTACTCAGACATACGCCATGCTGATCTCAGTGGAACTCCTAAGTATGCATAGAACTGCAGCCCAAACCATGCAAAAGGAGCTAGCGAGGGCATACCTAGCTTAACACTGTGCCCAGGGTACTGGCTGGTGCCATTGGCTTTCCTCCCTGCCCTAGAAGCCTCTTTGTATATCATTACAGCATAGTGTCCATCAACAGGCAGAGGTAGACAGGAATTCTGCGGCTTTTTTGTTGTTGTCTGTTATTCTGCAGGGATCCAAGGGAATAATATCTCTTTTCACAGTTTTACCCTCTTTTTCCTTCCTCTGATAATGGAATGGGGATCAGAAAAGGGTGTAGAGAAGGTGGGGACGATGACCACTTTTTTCCTAGCAGGAATAAATCTTCAATCTTTTAAGATTCTTGTTGATAAGTGAATTACTGACATGCCTATGCCTTCTTAACAAAACACCAGCACCTGTTAAGTACAGAGTCTTGGTTTTTTCCCCCCCAACAGTTTTTATTAATGGGGAAAAGGGCGGAGTTGCGCCTGAATCACTCCTAATCACCTCTTCCATTAGTGTCCCAAACCACACCTCATCCACCAAGCAGGTTGTGTTTATCTGCGTTTCTACAGCTCAGCACGTCCTAGAAACACAATGTCTGGAAGAGTTGTGGGTGGAGGCACAGGAGCTAGAAAAGTGGTTTTCAGCACTTGTTGGTTTCTGAAGGACAAGCTCAGTGTGGGTGGCAAAGAAGTCAGCAGCAGCTCCAAGTGGGTGCTTGAAAGTACCCATTATCTGAGCCTAGCTATGAAGATGATGTCTGTAGATTGGGAATCCCCAGTGACTCTACAATTGGAAAAGCAAAGCATAGAGCGGGGTAACCCCATTTCCACCACCCTAAGCGCTTTGGAGGAAGGACAGGACACAAATGAAACAAATGTAGGGCTAGCTGTAAAGTCTGGCACTGATCAGCTTCAAGTCTCCAGGATCACACAAGCAGCACATGGGTTTCCATACCCTGACAGGATTTCTTTAGTGCCACAAATGGGTATTTGCACTTACCAGATACAAGAAGACAGATCCCTGCCCCCAAGGAGCTTCCAATCCAATATTGCGCCACCAGCCACAGTGGACACTCTAGGTGTTCTCAGCCCCATGCCTATTGCTTTCTCGACAAGCACATCTCTTTGCACTGATGTGTGATATTTTTATGTTGGAAAGGGCCCCAAAGGCAGGTATGGTTCAGAAGGGCAGGTTGTGGCTGAGGTTTTTCCAGGTGCCATCTTTACTAGAATTGGGCAGCTGTCTCTGTGTATCGTCCACCTTGTGCTACGATTTCTCCACGCGCCATGGAGCCATATGCTTGACCGCATGGTGAAAAGACGGAGCTGTCATCTATGAATGACACCTAGCTCATTGACCCCTGAGCAGCTGTTCTCACACAGGTTCCTTCCAGAACGACCTAGTTCTCATTTTCCTCTTTGTTTCCCTCCCAACTACCCTGAGTACCAGGAAGCTACCCACCCGCCAGCTCAAATACTGGGGCCCCTTGGCCCTTAGGACCACATAAGTTAAAAAACCCCCAAAAGACTGTTAGATTTCAATTGCTATGGACAAGCCATTCCCAACCTGGTACCCTCCAGATGTGTTGGACTGCAGCACATCTGGAGGGCACCAGGTTGGGGAAGGGCCCTGTGGACAGAGGGCTACTGAAGAGCCTTACGTATTGCTCTGTTATCTGCTGGTGGATGTCCATGTCTCCCAAGCCCAGGGCGAGCTCTCCGCTGCGTGTGATAACGGCACAGTATGTGGCAGTGTTGTGTCCTTTCAGTCGCAAGACTCCTCCCATATCCTCAAAGCAAGGGCGGCAGGGGAGAGAAAATAAATTTAGTGAAATATGTTTTCTTTTCCGCAACTCCCTTTGGCTTGTTAAGTCTTGGGGGTTTTAGAGCGTCAGACGTACTGGCCCCAATCCAGCTCTAGCTGCACAGAACTAAGCATCCTTGTCTGCATACAGAATTCAGCTTCCAGTTCAGTAAGGCCTGGCTTAACACCACAGTGCAACTGTGGAACACCAACCCCAGTGGAAGCATCCTGGGGGGGGCTCGGTTCAGCACAACCTGGATGTGCCTGAGTCCCACTGCTACCAATGGCTCTTGAGCATGTACACCTGTGGCCTTCCAGGTGTTGTTGGACTGCAGCTCCCATCACCCCACACCCTGGGCCATACTGGCTGGGGCTGAAGGGGAACTGGAGTCCAACAACATCTGGAAGGCCACCAGTTCCCTGCCCCTGCACTAAGAACATCAGTCCTCTTGGGCTCAAAGGGATGTTTTCAGGGCCAACATTTCCTGGCTCATTTCTGCAGGCAGATGTTTGGACCCAATGAGTGTGCAACACCCACAAGGTTATTTCTCCTGTGCAAGCTCCAATGCAAAGGGCAGCATTTCATTGGACATCTGGAAACTCACGCTTGCTCATCATGCAGCAAACTTTGGCATCCATCATATGACAGAAAGCACTCATGTCCGGAGGAGTGGCCATGTTAGTACGTGCAGCAAAGCCAACATCTTTACAAGACCAGGACCAGGACCAAGATCAGGTGATTCTTGGTATAAGAACAACCACCACCAGCACCTGGCAGAGCAGTTCAGAATAACCCCATACTAGGAGCTACCATATGCCTGCAGTAGCGTAGGACGGACTCGGAATGCTCATCTTTCCCCATGACTGAGATAAAGAGCGGAGTCTTCCCAAGACGACTTAAGCAATCTGAAAACAAAAGAGAAACAGAACAAAGCTGGACACTGTGCTAACAACCTTGAGCCTGAATATTGAGACAGAAACTTCTTGGAAACATGCATCAGTGTCGTGCTCCCACAGGAGGAATTCCCCTCAGAGGAAGAGTTAGCGCTCCTAGAAATGGAAGGCACCCCAGAGCAGTCATTGTCACCAGACCAGGAGGAGCCTGGGTCCTCGGGAGAGATGGCTGCAGGTCGGTCCTTGTCAGGGGGAGGGTACTCTGCCTCTGAGGCAGAAGCTGAACAACCCCCTGGAGCATAGTCCCCTCAAGCAACAGGCTAGTGGGGCTCCCGTGAGAAGGGGTGCTCACTTGCAAGGAAGGACTCCTCAGGTGAAAGCAACTCCTCATGAGTAGGGCTGTCACCAAAGCACTCTAATGTACTGCAGCTGAGCCTTGGGTGGGGCAGCAGGCATTGGTGTCAGAAGCCTCTAGTGTGTACCTACCAAGTACTGGAAACACTGTTCTTCCATCTCCAGTGCCTTGCCCTGTGATTGATGCTTCATGCTACTGACTCTTGGCCTCTGATCAACAAAGATGATCAGAGGACTGGAAACAAAGCCCTATGAAGAGAGACTGAAAGAACTGGGCATCTTTAGCCTTGAGAAGACTGAGGGAAGATAGGATAGCACTCTTCAAGTACTTGAAAGGTTGTCACAGAGAGGAAGGCCAGGGTCTCTTCTCGATCATCCCAGAGTGCAGGACACGGAATAATGGGCTCAAGTTGCAGGAAGCCAGATTCCGGCTGAACATCAGGAAAAACCTCCTGACTGTTAGAGCAATACGACAATGGAACCAATTACCTAGGGAGGTGGTGGGCTCTCCCACACTGGAGGCGTTCAAGGCGAGGCTGGATAGCCATCTGTTGGGGATGCTCTGACTTGGATTCCTGCATTGGGCAGGGGGTTGGACTCAGTGGCCTTGTAGGCCCCTTCCAACCCTACTATTCTATGATTCTATGATTCCTTCTTCACTCTGCTTCGTGTAACATATCTGACAGCCTAACCATGTATTGACCTCTGTCTACTATCTTGACCACTCTTGCCTTAGTCTGGCCCCACTTCTCTGATTGCTTGCCTGTGCTTTGCCCTTTGCCTCCTATCTTGACCATTCCTGCACAGCCTGAACTCCATTGGACTGAAACCTGTGTGCTTGAACATTCGTTTGCTGGCTTTGTTGCCTTGCTTCTCAGCTAGCCCCAGCACTCAAGGGACTGCTGCAGTCAATGCAGTTAACTATCTGCTGCCTTCTCTGCTCTATATAGGAAGCTTATAGCAGGCCAGACTATGTTTGTCCATCTTCCTCTGACTAGCAGTGGCTCTCCAGGGTCTCTGGAAGAGATGGTTCCCATCACCTGCTACAACCTGAGCCTTTTAACTAGAGATGCCAGGCATTGAACCTGGGACCTCCTGCGTGCAAAGCATGTGCTCTACCACTGAGCGATGGTTCCCTCCCATTCCATCAGCTCAGGGAACTCAGAAGAGGTCTGGCCGTATTGGAATTTATATAGATGAGATTTCACAAGCCACCCTAGTGGATGGTCCTGGGTTCAATCTCTGGCATTTCCAGCAAAAGAAAGAAATAGTTAGGAGGTAGAGGACTTTCGCATCACCTGCCAGTCACTGCAGAGCAGGGTTGGGGAACCTCAGGCCCAGGGGCTAAATACACACCTCCTGGGATCCCAGTCCAGCCTTCTGGTGTTCAGAATACTTTGAATGTACCGATTCAAAGTATTAACATTCAAAAACCTAAACAGCTTGGAGCCAGGTTCACTGAAGGATCATCTCCTC
Source organism: Heloderma suspectum (assembly GCF_057233095.1). Lineage (NCBI taxonomy): Eukaryota > Metazoa > Chordata > Lepidosauria > Squamata > Helodermatidae > Heloderma > Heloderma suspectum. The sequence goes on from NC_139464.1 coordinate 31,971,060, forward strand.
CTATATGTACCTGCCCAGACCCTAAGATCATCTTCAGGGGCCCATCTCCGGGAAACCTTGCCAAAGGAAGTGAAGTGGGTGGCTTCCAGGAAAAGGGCCTTTTCTGCTGTGGAATGAGCTCCCTAGAGAGGCTTGCCTGGCGCTTACACTGTACTCCTTCCAGCGCCAGGTGAAGACCATTTTATTCTCCCAGCATTTTAGCATTCCAGTCTTTTAGCTCTGCTGTTTTAACTCTGAATTTTAAATCTCTGCAGTGCTGCTAGGTTTTATTCTGGTTTTACTTTTATAGTGCAGTTTTAAACTTTCATATTTGTATATTGTTCTACGCTGTGCCTTGTGGTTTTAATTTTTGTGAACTGCCCAGGCAGCTTCAGCTATTGGGCCAATATAGAAATGTAATAAATAAATAATGAAAGCTTTAAGTGACAATAGAGCTACAGTCTATTATAAGAGATGACAGGAATGAATCTGAGCATGTGGAGATGTCTGGCAGCTCGGAATTGGAATGGGAACAACCAGAACAGGGGGAGGCACCCCCCCTAGTGAGCCCAGATATGGTGAGACTTTCTTCCCAAGGCCTTGACACACAGATGGCCCAGCCTGAATGCCCCCCCCATTCCTCCACCATGAGAATCCAGGTGTCGGGGGAGGGGGAGAGCGAGGGGCGTGACTTGAGGGATGCTAGGGTCTGTCGCAGAGCGAAGTGGGAAAAGTTAGGGGCAGGGCTCAGATGCTCCGCCAGGTTGGCCACTCGTGGAAGCCAACGTCGGAGGGAGCCACCCTAAGGGAGGGGCTTCCCTGAGAAGCAGGTCTGGCTGAGAAGTTCTTGCCCAGACTGCTGGCAACTCCTCTAACTTCCACTTCGTCTCCTCTGTTGATATTCGCAGATGTGTAGATTAGCAGGTTCATTGCAGTCTGAGAGTTTCCTAGAATCTGCCTTTGTAAAGAAGCTAGAAGCTGGCTAATAAAGTAGTGTAGCCTGAAGCCTTGTGTCCTGGAGTGTGTTGATTGCAAAGGGGGAGGATGAAGGAATGTGACAAGATCTGACCTTGATAGTATTTTCTGTATTTTTGGCCCTGCCCCTTTTGCCTTTGGCCCCGGCCACCACTGGAATGTGGCCCCTGAGAGCTTCTCCCAAGACAAATTTGGCCCTCAGGCTGAAAGAGGTTCCCCACCCCCTAGACTAGACCGTACCGGGCTGGCTCTCAATGGAAGAATTGCTATTGTTATATTCAGACATTCCTGTTAAATTGTGTGGACTGTCAACTAATGACACAAATGACATCTAACTGCAAGCAGAAAGATGACGAGACCGGCAAAGTCCTTCACCTGTAAATTGCCAAGTCGTCTGCCAGCATAAGAACTGACCTTACTGGATCACCGAAGGTCCATCTAACCCAGCATTCTGTCTCCAGCAATGCTCAACTTGATGCCTCTGGTCGCTCTCAAGCAGGGTATGTCGTTATACTGCCTCTGTCTATCATGGCTAAGAAGACAGGCTGGAAAGAGTTTTATTTATGGTTTCCCAAGGGCTAGCCTTCAAACTGAGGATCCATTAGAGCAGGGGTAAGCAGAAGGTAGATCTCCAGATGTTTTGGATTTCAACTCCCTGCCAGCATGGCCAACAGTCAGGAATGCTGGGAGCTGAAGTCCCAAACAGCTGGAGATCAATTTTCTGCCCACCCATGCATTAGAGAACCCACAGAGGACAGAATTCAAGTGAATGTACCTGCTAGGTTTCTCCCCACACCGCCAAATGATTGCCTCACCGTTGAAGGATTGGTCTGCCCTCCGTCCTGCAAGTGCAAAAGTCAGTAGAAGGAGGCAAACGAAAAACAAAAAAAGAAAGATGCATCATGATTATGAAATGCTTAGGCAGCAGTCCTTATACCCTACTTACCTGGGAGTAAGCCCAATTTAATTCAAAGAAACTTTCTTCTGTGCAGGCATATTCAAGACTGTATTGTTAATTCCTATGCATTTCTCCCAGATTATACAACAGCCTTCCCCAGCCTGGTGCCCTCCAAATGGCTTGGAGTACAATTCCCATCATCCCCACCAGCACAAGCATTAGCCATGCTGGGTGGGGTGATGGGAGTTGTAGTCAATCCACCTGGAGGGAGCCAGGCTGGGGAACGGAGTACTAGCCTATATTGGTTTTGGACTGATCGAACTACCATGGCTTCCCCTTGGGGCAGCGTAGCTTTGTGAATGCCCTTGGATAAGGCTCATCCATATAGCAAGTCAACAAGAACTTGGGGGGGCGGGGGGGGGACAGCAAAGGGCTGGATGTGCCTGATCTCATCTGATCTCGGAAGCTAAGCAGGGTCAGCCCTGGTTAGTACTTGGATGGGAGACCGCTTGGGAATCAGGCTTCCGGCACTGAGCAGGGGTTGGACTCGATGGTCTTGTAGGCCCCTTCCAACTCTATGATTTTCTCTGATTTTTCCCCTAAGAATAACAGATGGAGTGAAGCGCCACATGATGTGTGTCAGCTCTTAACCCAGATGGATTAGATCATCTGTACTAATAGCCTTTTGTGCTTTCCCCTTTAAATTGTGCACCTGTTTTCCATTAGCTGATCTAAACCAGGGGCTTGGCAGAAGGCAGATCTCCAGGGGTTTGGGACTTCACCTTCCAACATTTCTGACAATAGGCCATACTGGCAGGGAAGAACAAGTCTGCAATTTGAGGGGGCAAGCACAGACGGGCTGCAGCAACCCCTTGCATTACTGTGTTTTGGGGTGGCAGAATGCATTATTTTATATGTATGTATGTATGTATTTCATTTCTATACCACCCAATAGGCGAAGCTGGCTGGGTGGTTCACAAAAAATACAGATCACAATACAAGATAAAAAAGATAATATAAAATCTCTAACATACAAAATTTAAAACCAATTTAACAGCTAAAGCATTTACAATAAGATACTGGACCTAATAGAAACAACTGACATAAAGGTCCTATCAAATGCCTGGGAATAGAGCACAGTCTTAACCCAACACCGGAAAGATGCCAGTGGTGATGCCAGGGGAACCTCACTGGTTCCACAATTGGGGGGCCACCACTGAAAAAGCCCTCTCGTTGCCACCTTGTGAACCTCCCTCGGAGGAGGCACTCTTAGCTTTCTGCTCCTTGTCCAGTCATAGAAGGGATGAAGGCAAATCCATGCTTCCTCCAGTTACCATCTTCACTACTCTTGGGTAACCAGCCCCAGCCTTTGCAATCCACTGGGTACAAATCAGAACCCAGGAAGCTGCCTTCCACCCAGAAAAACTATGTATCCATCTAGCCCGGTAGAGCCTAGAACAGCAGGGGTGGGGAACTACTGTCTGCCTGAAAACCGTCCAAGGGCCACATGGCAAAAGTGAGCAATGACAAAGCAAAAGGTGGGCAGGGCCACCCTACACAGACTCATACACATCTCCCCACCACAACAGTCATACACATCCAGCCACCCTGGGGAAACCCAAGGGTTCAAAACTCAATCCAGCCATGAATTTTACCAAGTAATCTTGGGCCAGTTACTATCTCTCAGCCCATTCATACACACACCACACACAGATGCCCCTCCCCAGCTGTGACTACCCCCCAAAATCATCCCTATGCTGTAATTGGCTCCAGTGGGAGTTTCCATTGGCTCCAATGGCAGGCTTTTTTCAAGTCAAATTGATACAGAGGGAGATTTTAAGGGGGATACATGGGAAGGGGTGGGTGAATCCTTTGCTCCAGCTGCGCCTTTCCGGAACATTCGACCTGCACTGCAATTAGGCTTCTTAAAAGCTTCCATTGGCACTAATAGAAGCTTTTTTTAAAAGCCTACAGGCGCAATTCTATCGGGATGTCCGTGAGCCTCCAAACTTGGAGGCTGACAGGCATACTATGCAGAGCAGGGGGAGTGCAGAGAGGATCTTCGCCTCCATGCTCCTCCCACTCTGCATTTTTGTCAGATGGGCTTTTTCACCCATCTAGCTGGGGCTCCACAGCACAGAGCAGGAGGAGAGGAGGCTGGGGAGGCCAGAGGATTCATTCTAAGCCGGCCTCCCCAGTCCCCTCCCCACCCACAGAACCATCTCTTTCCCTCCTCTCTGAGCTTACTTTTGTGACCTCAAGGGAGGCAGCTGGCACTGTTCTCTCCATGCTGACAGGGGAAGGGGGCAGGGAGCTTGGACTCCTGGGTCCAAGGTTGGAGCACTGTCCCTGACCTCGGATCCAGGAATCTGATTCCCCCCCCCATGCTGTCTAGAGGCCATAGGATTGCTCTCTAACTGCTTGCAGAACAGGAGTGGGAGGATGGATCAAGACATTTGTCCAGAGAATGTATTTTAGGGATGGCACTCTATACCCCCTTTCCAAAATGTTCAGGATGGAATTAAAAGGGCGGGTGGGGGGGAGGAACTGAGCAGATTCATCTGTTCAGAATGGAAAAACAACACCAAGCAAATACAAATGTTTTTGAAAAGCAATGAACTCAAAGAGAAGAAACAAACTAAAAATGGAGGGCAACAACATGAGTAAAAGAGGAGGAACAATTTATGGTAAATACTTGCTATAGTCCAACACATTTTGGGCAGGGCCCCTTATTCAAGGACAACCCAGCTTTTAATCCTATTGTTGTGTCACCTCTGCTGTCTCCTGTACTGGTATCCAGAACTAGCTGGGGCTACAGACATCCTTCACAAGAAATTGATTCCTATCTCCTCTTGAGGTCCACACATTTCCTCTGGAAAATAAAACTCATAACATCCGATAATTTTGGCTAATGTGTATCCTGTTTGTATTTTCCTCCTGTCTCCAAGGAGGGAAAAAAGTGTTTTGTTGATTTTTAATTAAATAACCATTGCACTTTTCCATTTCTCTCTTCAGCCACCTGTCAGCTAAGCACAAATGTGATGGAACAAAACACGAATGTGATGAGCTATGGAACACAACCTGCTTTCCCCAAAGAAGTGGGTTACGTCACCTGGCACCAAATGTTCCACCATTCTAGACCGAGGGCAAAGCAAACAGCTCTTTCTATGTATCATAGAAAGAGCTATGTATTCATAGAAAGAGGGGGGTTGGACTTGATGGTCTTATAGGACCCTTCCAACCCAACTGTTCTATGATTCTATTATCACTTTAAGCCCCCCCCCCTTTTCACACTCCACTCATCTGGGGTTTCATCACTTCTTATGAAATGTTTGTATTACTCTTAACTCATGGGTCCATGTGTATATTTTCCTTTGGATGGGGCTTCACGACAACCATCATTTTTATTGTATCAACATCTACAACCCATAATAGGGGGTTGAAAGGCAAGCTGCACCACCCCTGTGCACCTCAAAGCATTAGTAATTTAATGTTCCCACCTGGGTGTGGAAGAGTGCTCACTTCTTTCTTCCTGTAGGGCAGGGGTCTGGGCTCTATGTCTGCCCACCTGGGCTCCAAATCCCTGACCCCCCTCCCTGCAACTACTGATCGCTTGGTTTCTCAGCTTTTGTACAGATTTCCCCCCTATTCTAAGGGTTGTGATCCCTCTCCTAAAGCTTAGGATATCTCACAGCCCTACCAGAGCATTTTGCTTCAATTTCTGTGGTGCGATTAGGATTGGCTCCTTTAGATGACAAATGTGACGTGGAATTGCAAACACCCTTTCTTGGCAGCCTTGCTGAGGCTTTCTATAGTTTTCAATGAAACAGTGCCATCTACTGGCGGAATTATTGTGCAACGCCAGCACTACACACTGCGAAAATTTCGAGGGGAGGGGTTGTATTCCAGCTTATCTCCAGTCTTTTTTAAGGTGGGATAACCAGGAAAACTTTCAGGAGATGTCCTGGAGGTTGACAACGTCACGTGAAGAACCTGCAAGCCTCTGTGAGTGGCCAATCACAAGCACACGATAAATGCCTTGTGTCGAAATGGCGTTCATTATACCAGTGTCTCTGGCAGCAGGAATCGCGTTTCTTACTTCCTGCACCACCGCTGTGGGTTGCCAGAAGAGGGACCGACTAGCTGCTCTCTGCTGCATCACAGTGCCACCATTACATACAGCCAAAGGGTGGCAGGGCCAGTCCAAAATGCTCTGCTGCCTGAAGCAAAGGACAAGATGCCACCCTCCTGCCTTCATTCCATGTATGTAAGCTGTCTAGGCTGGTGTTTGAACCTTACTTAACACTGGCAATAGGACAGCATCCTGCACTGCACCTGAGGGCAGCAGGCTCACCTTGGGGGCTCGGGGCAGGCTCCGTGGTGCACACACCTCTGTCATCCAGCATAGAAAAGGAGCTGGAGGGGATCCTACTGCTGCCCCCCCACACACACACCCTCCACTGCCTGAGGCAGCAGGCTCACTCTACCTAATGGTAGAGCCAGCCCTGTATTGAAGCAACCAGCTCAACAGGAATCAGGTGACAAAAGAAACTGATAGGCTTCTGCCTGGGCCTATAAAGCTTTTGGTTCTGGCTGAAGTCCATGCAACATGTAGCTCATGTAGAGACTGAGCTGCTCTCAGGTTGCATACAGATACGGAGGAGGGCCACGGCTCAGCGGTAGAGCACCTGCTTTGCATGCAGAAGGTCCAAGATTTGGTCCCCAGCATCTCCAGGTAGGGCAGGAAAAATTCCTGCCTGAAACCCGGAGAGCAGCTGCCAGTCAGGGTTGACAATACTGGGCTAGATGGATGAAGTTCTGACTCTGTATAAGCAGTAGAGGCTGCTGGCTCCGATTTCGGTGGGGCTGTGAATCCATTCTGGGTTTCAGTCAGAAGCAACCACAACTCTAAAGGCGCTATCAAGGTGCTGAACCATGGTGAAGGTTCAGCACCGTGGATAGCTCCCTTAGAGTTCTGGCTGCTTCTGGCTGAAACCCAGAATGGATTCACAGCCCCACCGAAATCGGAGCCAACAGCCTCCACTGAGTATAAGGCAACTTCCTATGTACCTATCTGGAAATAGGGTTGTGGGCTTTTTTTGTTGCACGGTGAACTCCGCTTCCCCTCTCCCCCCGCAACACATTTGCTTTTCTAGTGACATAAACATTTATTTATGTATTTATTTATTAAATTTCTTAATTGCCCATCTGGCCGATCACCCAGCCACTCTGGGCGATGTACAATAATACAAACAGTTTAAAAATAAAATTACACATTAAAACATCATTTTCTAAAATTTCCCTAGCCCACCCCAAATGCCTGCCTGAACAACCAAGTTTTCAACGTGTGGTGGAAGCTATTTAAAGAGGGAACATGGCAGAGTTCCCTAGGGAGAGAGTTCCACAGAATGGGAGCCACCACAAAGAAGGCCCTCTCCCTTGTCCTCACCAGCCTAGCTGTCCTGGCTGATGGGACAGAGAGAAGGCCATCCGAGACTGATCTTGTTGAGCAGCCTCTCTGGTGTTGCTGGAGGTGCTCCTTGAGATAGGCTATGCTGGGCCGGAACCATATAGGGTTTTAAAGGTCAAAACCAACTCCTTGAATTTGGCCCGGAAAACAACTGGTAGCCAGTGCAACTCCTTCAGCACCGGAGTGATGTGATCACGCTGGCAGCTGCCTTTAATCAGGTGAGCCGCCGCATTCTCCGCCAGCTGCAGCTTCCGGACCATCTTCAAGGGTAACCACACGTACAGCACATTACAGTAGTCTAGACGAGAGGAGACCAGGTCATGTACTACCGATGGGAGCAGATGGTCAGGAAGGTAGGGGCACAGCCGCTGTATCAGATGGAGTTGATACAACACTGTCCAGCTCACGGCTGACACCTGAGCCTCCATGGACAGCTGGGAGTCTAAAATGACCCCCAGGCTGCGGACCTGGTATTTCAAGGGTAGCTGTACCCCATTCAGCACCAGGTCAACATCCCCCAACCTCCTCTTGTCTCCCACCAAAAGTACCTCGGTCTTGTCAGGGTTCAGCTTCAGATTATTCCTCCCCATCCAGCCGCTCACTGTCTCCAAACATTTAGACAGGGATTCTACAGCCAACCCTGCTGAAGATTTGAACGAGAGGTAGAGCTGCGTGTCATCCGCATACTGATGACACCGCACCCCAAACCTCCTGATGACAGCCCCCAGCGGCTTCACATAGACGTTAAATAGCATCGGGGAGAGGATGGATCCCCGTGGTACCCCACACGTGAGTGGCCACAGGTCCGACACCTCCTCTCCCAGTGCTACCCTTTGGTGCCTGACAGACAGGAAGGACCTGAACCCCCGTAATATGTCTCCAATGCCCATCCTCCCCAGGCGGTCCAGGAGGATACCATGGTCAACGGTATCAAAAGCTGCTGAGAGGTCAAGGAGAACAAGGAAGGAGCATTAACCCCTGTCCAAAGCCCTCCTCATATCATCCACCAAAGCGACCAAGGCTGCTTCTGTCCCATGCCCAGGCCTGAAGCCTGATTGAGATGGGTCTACAGCCTGTGCATCAAATATAGTCTGTGCATCAAATTCTGAGTGTGTCTTCCTGTCCAACCCTTCCCTCATGCTTCAGGCAAGATGTCTACAGCTGCTGTTTTCAAGCACCTTGTATGGTTATCTGCTCAAACATTTGTTCTGTGCTTTAAAAACAACAACGCTGCTCCAAGAAAGTGGGGGGAGTGGCTTCATGATTGGCACAAGGGCAAACCAATTAGCACTGTGCACCATTAGAGACGTGAAGGCTGGCAAAAAAACCCCACACCAGAATAATTGAGGGGGAAACAGTTTTTTTCCATTTTCTTCCAAGGGCCATTTTTGTTTTTTCTGAAAAATTGGAAAAATCGAACAGCCTTGGGTTATGAAATATTTTCTTATAGAATTTAAGACAAAGTGTTTATATATTGTTGCCCAGCCTTTACTCCCCACAAAATGTTTTCTAAAACCCATGTAATAAAAACACGTTTATAGAAAGACTAGAGATGTAAAATGTCTGGAAATAATGAAGCCATGGGGAAAATTGTTTTTTAAAATCCTCTATGTAAGATTCCCAGTACAGTATTTCTTTCATTACTTATTATAATTATTGATCTGAAGTATATTTTACTGATAGACATTTATGCTCAGTTTCCCCACATGTGAGTGGAGTCACCATTGTGTATTCTTGACAGTAAATGTTTGGTATACTAAATGTAATCATATAGATCATTCTGACAAGAACTACAAATTTGCTGAGTTTACTTTTAAAAGTTTTAAAATATGATAGTTTTATGAGCAAACCAAGTTATACATAAAATAACTTTAGGAACAAAAAGGCTGCTTTCTGTTCTCTCCCCAACTTGGTGCCCTCCAGATGTTTTGGACTACAGTGCCCAGGATTCCGGACCATTGGCCATGCTGCCTGAAGCTGATGGGACCTGAAGTGCTGGGGAGGGTGCCAGCACTTCAGGTCCCAGCAAGTGTCTGGAGGGTGCCCGGCTGGGGAAGGCTGTTGTAAGGCAACATAGTGACTTTAGATCTGTAAAGAGCGCTAAAAAAACAATATTGCTTAATTTTCAATTTTTCCCAAAATTTCCAGACCCCCCCCCCCCCGAAAAGCCCCGTTTTTTCCCCCCATGACTCAAAACTTCCGGAAATTTTACATCTCTATGCACCATCCTGCTCTGAGAAGGGAGGGAAATAATGCTGTATTTGACATAAGGGCCAATCAGTCCTGTGCAAATCCAGCTTCAGCTGAAAACTGTGGACAAGGTTGTAGCTGTGCCCCAAATGAAATTACTGCACTTCCACTCACTGCTCAAATTCTATCCATATATATACAGCCTCAGACTGCCCACCTCTACCTGCTTGATTGCCTGCCAGTGCCCTGGCTTGATTACCTGCCTGGTCAGTACCTGTGTGGCTCCAGCCTGCCAGTCTTTATAGTTCTCAATGGTCTGGAAAGGTGACAGGTGAATTACTTGAATTGAGCAACCTTTGATGTAATAGACTGAACTAAGGTAAAGATATTGCAGCCAGTGTAGTGTCATGGTTAGAGTGCTGGACTGGGATTCAGGAGATTCGGCCTCAGCCATGAAGCTCACTGGATGACTTTGGGCCAGTCGCTGACTCTCAGCCTAACCTACCTCCCAGGGTTGTTGTGAGGATAAAATGGAGAGGAGGAGGACCATGTAAGTTGCCTTGGGTTCCTTGCAAGAGGAAAAAAGGTGGGATATAAATGTGATGATGATGATGCTAAATGCAATTACCAGTATTGTTGCATCTCTTGCCTTGGCTATGATATCAACGTTGATGCCACCAATTACCACCTGGAAGTGGGGGAGAAGAAAACAAATGGAAAAAATGTGACAAAATCCTCAATGCAGAGCTCTCCTTGACTTCCCAAGCTCTTCCATTATCAGCTATAATCTGAGCATTAAGGAAACAGAGCACCTTGGATAGCTCCTTTAGAGATCTGACTGGTTCTGACTGAAACTCTGAGTGGATTCACAGCCTCACTGACATCAGAGCCACCAGCCTCCACTCTGTGTGGGCCTCCAGATGTGTTGGACTATAACACATCATCCCAGCCAGCACACCCATTGACCTGTGTGCCACAATTGGAAAAATAACGCATTCCAGTTCAGCGAATCAGTCCAAGTATCTCCAGCAAAACACACACAAAAAGCCACATGCTAGAAGTGAGGTGGATGTGCAAGTGCACAAGACTCTAGCTGTCTTCTCTGGGAAAGGCGTATCCCTCACAGGTCTGAGCACTCACTGGTCTTGGCACGGCAGAGGCCTTTTCGTTTGGAGGCGAGCCGTCTCTCCCGCACCGGCCTCTTTGGATTTTAGTCAGGGCCACAGCTATGCGGCTGCCCACTCTGGCGTTGTTCTTGATCAAGGCGATATCTGAGAGCAGGGGGTGATTGGTGAAGGAAAACAAAAATATAACAACCCAGGAAGCAAAAAAAAAAGTGGGTGGAACAATCTGATGCAGAGATCTACTCTTCTCTATGGCTGCATCTCTGCCTTCTGGGGTGTCCACTTACACATGGCCAAAAAAGAGGAAACGCATCCCCCAGAAAAGGACGAAAGAGGACACAGATCTGCATATGATCTGCACATGCTAATTTATAGGTATAGATGAAATTCAGAAAGAATTCCTGGAATTGAGGTAGAAATACAAATACATCTCACCACAGTGGGGAAGACTGAACAGATGATCTGTGTGCGTGCTCAGTCTGCTGTCCAGGTGTTGCTATCTGTGGATGGGCAACTTCAAGGCCCCTGCTGCTCTCCCTTCTGATGACTCTTTGGCCCTGTTCAGGCACACTGGGGGAGAGGGTGGTTAGGGTAACTGCGGCGGGGGGTGGGGTAGCGAAACCAGGATGTGCAGGCCTGCCAGGCAATCGTGGAACCACGCACCACTGCGTGGTTCCACTACCCCCCCCACCTGGCGATTGTTAGCGCGCATCCTGTCATCCTCCGCTGTGCGAATGGGCTCCCAGCAGCCACTCCAGCATCCACAATCGCTGAGTGACCATAGAGAAAGTCCATGGTGGCTAGAGCAACACCAGCAGTGGTGGACACTCTACTTGGCGGACTCTATTGTTGCAGCCTGGAAGTCCTCCAGAGCCCGTTTTAACCACCAGGGAGCTTGCCAGACAATACGGTAAGCCACCCTGGGGCCCTTTATCTCTGTTGCAGGGGGTGGTTAGCCAGGATGGTTTACTACCCACGAGGAATGTGGTATTTCTCACCTGACACGACACACTTAGTCACCGTGGTTAGCAAAAAATGCCTTACCATCATGGCTTAGCGTGACATCTCAAAAGGGCCTTTACCGTTAACCTGGATTTTGAATGGACAGCTCTTCAAATACAAGACTGTCCTCTGAAACAGAAGTAATCATTTCTGGATTAGGATGGATCAGCAGAGCTCCCTTCTGCAAATTCCACTGACCTGCCTCGTTTTGGAAACAAGTCCCACAAGCACACAGGCACAACGGGATACTACCCTCAGATGCCTCCTAAGCCAAAATGAAGAATGAGTCTTTGCGGGCCAACCAAGAAGTATCTGGCTTGCACTGTGTAGCATCATACAGTGCCTCTCCTGGAAAGAGACGGGTTCAAACCTCGGTCTTCCTTCCTGCCTGCCTGCCTGCCTGGTCTTTTTTTTTTTTATGAAAACAATTTGGGAAGGAGTTCAGGACAGAGTGCTTTTCAGATGACCAGACAGAAGGACTTGGGGGAAAAATGTGCAATTAGTTTTTGGGAGAGGGGTGGCGGGGGGAAAGACTTGAGATAAGAGGAGAGTATTTTGAGGAAAGGATACTGGATTTCAGTGACTCCCCACTGGATAACTCGTTCACCCTCTGCAGCAAGAAGGGTGTAAGCTCCTTTCCTGTGATCCCCTTTTCCCTGCAGTTGTAACAACAGGAGTAGTCTTGGATAAGAATAGGTAAGGTAATTACACACACACACATACACGACAGAAATCAATCATCTTTGCTATCTGTTGTAAAATAAAAAATACAAGTCACATCAGATAATTTTCTACCTAGTGGTGGCAGGCATATCGATACTACAAAACCAGCAAGATCGCAAAACAGCATTCTCTCTGCAGGTGTGTCCAAACTTCCCACCGTGGAGGTGTGGCCAGAGGTACGCTACTGGAGCAGACTGGAGTGATTCTTACCGTGCCTCCCTCAAAGCCAGCTGGATTGCTTCTTCAATGAGCTGTCCGGGAGCAGCTTGGTCCTGAGGGCAGGGCACCGCAATCAGCACTCCGCTGCCCAACCGCAAAGCCAAAGACCTGGCTGAGAAAGAAAAGCCGCAGCCATTTGGTGGCTGAGCAATGCAAATCAACAGACGAAATGACAAGGAAAGTGCTGGCCGCTTGATCTGCTAGCTTTTATTTTTGAAAAGGAAAATTAGGGGCAAACAGCCATTGTTGCTTCTTATCCCAGGAGCCCAGCCTTTCCCAATCTGATGCTCTCCAGACATGTTGGACTACAACTCCCAGCACCCCAGCCAGTATAGCTGATGGATGCTAGGAGTTGTAGTCCAACACATCTGGAGAGCACCAACTTAGGGAAGGCTGAAGTAGCCACTGGCATCACCTATTTTCACCAACATGGCAGGATTAATTAATTAATTATTGATTTGGTATATTTCTAATCTGCCCAAGATCTAATATTCTCTGGGTGGATTACAACCAGTTTAAAAACCTAACATGCCATTTTAAAACAGAAGTTAAAAATATAAAATATAATGCAAATATTTAAAAGAATAAAAGACAATACAATGCAAAACAATAAACTGCACAGGAATTGATAAAACAGTCATAATTACCTCAAAACTAGCTCTCTCAAATGCCTGGGGGAAAAGAAAGGTCTTTGCCTGGTTCTGAAAAGATAATAACATAAGTGCCAGGCAAAACTCTTCAGGGAGTTTATTTCAAAAGTGGGGTGACACCACTGAGAAGGCCCTCTCTCTTGATTCTAATTACCTCTTGTATTCTACCTTAATACTGTTAATGAACTGGAGAGCTTGAGGCTTTAGTCTTGCGTGCGTGTGTGTGTGAGAGAGAGAGAGAGAGAGAGAGAGAGAGAGAAGATTGCAGTCTTTGTCAGGAAAACTGAGATGCTCATTATGTTAAACCCCAGCTAGCATCCACTCATGCAACAAGTGCCTTCTTGTGTTGACAGCTCACCGATCAGCTGAGCAGCAGCATCCTCGTTCTGCACCCGATAAGGTGCCTGGAAGCCACTCCGACGGGAGAAGAAGGCTGGGAAGTCTCTTGATTCTCCAAAGGCAGCCACACAGACACCTTGAGTTTCCTGCAGAGGTCAGCAGGGAAGCCAACGTGAACAGATGCAAGGGCGAGCCATCTTTTCATGGCCAGGGACCCATCCCTGGCTACACCATATAAGAGCACAGGCAGCTGCCCTATGCTTAGTTGGACTGGGGGGCCCACCTGGCCCAGTTCTTCAATGGGCAGGTGCTTTTTCTAGCCTTGCTACCCGGAGATGTCAGGGATTGAACCTCAGACATTCAGCCTCCATAACACATGCTGTACCACTGAGCTGCAGCCTCTTTTCAAGCTGCCACACAAAGGCTTAAAGAGAGCCCATTTCCCCCCAGTTGCAAGGGCTTGATGGGATTTGATCCCACAACTTTTCACACCCAAAGAAAGAAACATACCTCTAGAGTACAGGTGGGGAAGCTTTTTCTCAGTCAAGGTCTGCATTACCAGGGTCAAAACCTGTCGGGCTCCACAATCCAATAGCGGCTGCAGCCAGCGCCGAAAGTGAGCAGGGTTTGCAAAGTAAGCTGAGGTCTGCATAAACTGAGCCCAAAATCTGCATGTGGCCCCTCAGCCGTAGGTTCCCCACCCCTGCCCTAGACTAACAAATCTTTTGGGCATGTGTGTTTTTTAAAATAGGGATTATAATACCTAAATATAGGCATTATAATCACCATAACACGCATTTTGAAGCTCTTTCAGCCTGAGCGCCAAATTTAGTTTCGGGGAAGCTCTCCATGGTCTCATTCCAGGGGTGGGCAGGTCCAAAGGCCAAAGAAGGCAGAGCCAAAAACACCAGTATATTTTAATTTAAAACCCTTACTGCCATGATCTAAACGTTAGAAGAGGCATTTCAACCTTTTAGAATGGGAAAAAACTGCGCAAAAGCTGGGAAACCACCAAACCATCAGCAGTCATGGGGAAAAAGCAGGAACCACCTGGTGACATAGGGGAGGGGCATGGCTATTTGGGGAACCCAGGTAGGCCGGATTTGGCCTACAGGCCTAAGGTTTGACACCCCTACCCTATAACATGCACGCCACTGCTCCGCTTCTGCCAGAAACACTGTGGGATTTCATTGCCCTGTTAAGTTGCCCCTTGACCAGCTTTAACCTACTCAGATTGTTTCCCCAATCTGGCTGTTTGTTCATTCTCATTATTCAGTAACAATACGGACAATGACATTAACGTATGGATATAAGCAAAGGCAGCGTCCTTGTTTTTCCCTGGGGGGTGGGGTAGCTGGGTCAGTGGTTGACAAGAAACTAGCTTTGTCTTTCTTCATTTACTGCCTGTGCATTGCATTTACTGAGGAGTAAATCAATGGAGTTATGTTACCAGAGACAAAGGAATAAGCGATTATGATCACTGGTCTACTGCCAATGATAACTGAAGGAAATGGATGGGGACACTGCTGGAATACACATCAACCCTAACGGGGATGGATTTTATATTATGTTTAAAGAATGTATATCCTTCTTGTCCATTAGAAAACCCACAACTGTCACCAATGGTATGGGAGGACCTTTGAGTTATTAGTGCCTCCTCATGAATAGGTTGCCAGGTTCCTGATGTACAGTGGCCTTGTGTCCTCTTTTACAAAGAACAGTCCTCTATTTGAAGAGCTGCCAGAGGACCATCAGTGATTTCAAGGCGCCCTCTGTCTGAAGGCCTGTCCTGTCTAATACTGGTTTAAAGATAAAGAACCAGAAGAACTGTTGCCCGTCAACAGTTAGCACCTGAACAGGGAGGCACCCTGGCTAAACTGCCACAATCTTCCACACTATGGTGAGAAGGACGTCATTTCTGTTTAAATAATTATTTAATTAATTTATAGATAATAATTACATTATATAATTATAATAATAATTTCTAAGCTTGCATTTATACATACAAATCAGCATATGCAAATTGCAGGCAAACTGCTGTCCCCTTTTGTCCTCGTGATGCGTTTCCTCTTTCTTGGCAATTCGTAAGCGGCTACCCTACATGACAGCTAATTCTAGCTGAGCTGAGACTACAGAATGGAAATAGGCTGCGTCACTCAGCCATCCGCTTTGCAGCTGTTGTTGCTTACCAGATATTCCAGGGTCCTGCCAATGTCGAGTATGGACTTGACGCCTGCAGAAACCACAGCAACCGGAGTGCGGCCCAACTCGGTCAGGTCTGCACTCACATCCAAAGCTGAAAAAGGACAGAATAATATATCACTGAATTTTGGAGGCCAGCCCAGTTACCCAAATTTCAGTGCTTCCAAATCAGGGAAGGGCAACCAGGGAGGGGAGTGGGGGGGGCAAGGGAGAAATCAAGCTTCTGTATTAAAGTAACTGTGGAGGCTGCCTTATACTGAGCCAGACAATTGGTCAATCTTGCCCAATCTTGTCCATGCTTAATGGGCCGTGGCTTTCCAGGGTCTGAGGGCCAAATTAGATCATGATCACATTTAGCATGCTGTGTTGCCCCTGCAGTGGGCGCTGAACTCTTAGAGGTGCCAAGATAGTGATAAATCAGATTCAAAGGTTTACTTACAAGGAGACTTTATTGGGTAACCTACAGCATACAGGCGTGCCCAATGGGTAGATCAGACAGCTTCTCTGAAACACGAGCCATTGGGTCAAATGGGTTTTATACCATACATGTCAGCAATGAGGCAGCACGACACTAGCAAGCGCCCCTAGCGTTCATTCCCAGCATAGGCCAGCAGTGTTCGGTTCTCAAGCACAGCCCCCTGTAAACAAACTTCGCTTCCCAGGCACATCAGTGATAAGACATTCTCCTCATTAGCAAGGAATGTTCTGAGAAGGCTGTTCTCGGCCTCTTGGCTCATCTGCACATGCGCAGGGGCTTACTAGCATGGGAATTGCACCAATAATGAACTTAAGCAAGCATTATGGATCTCTAGGCCCCTCTAACACTACAAATGACTTGGCTATGGTCCTGGGGCCAATACATGTGCCTTGGTTTTACTTTCAAAGCAACAGCGTGGATGGGGGTGAGGGATCAGAATTGGGACAGTGGCACACAGGGGGGAGTTTAACCCTTTCCCCTGCACCATGGTCCTGGTGAACATTCTCCCCTGATCTGTTGTGCCCTCTGGGAGGGAAACTGCCATTGAGCCAATGGCTACCAAAGTTATTAATTATCGAGGGTGGGTAGAATTTCCCAGGACCGGGCCTGTCATGCTGTAGGTGAAGCAACCTGCTTCAGGTAGCACCAGTGGAGGAGGGGTGTGTGACAGATAAAAGTATGAATAGATGTCTGCATGCTGCCGCAAAACATTTTGTTTTGAAGTATTGCCCAGGGCTGGCATCAAGGGTAGGCATGGTCGGGCACTTGCCAAGGGCCCACACCCCAGTAGGGGCCCACTGACAAGAGTCCCTTGGATTGCTCCTCCTCTTCACCACTGCAACCTGCTTGTTCACCTGCCTCTTGCTCTGGCTCAGACAACAACAGTAGTAAGAAAGAGGAGCAGCAGATGCTGCTGCCTACTTGCTGGCTGGCTCTCTTACCTGTCGAGCAAGTGTTAGCAAGGATGAGAATGAGGAGGAAGACGAGGAAGAGGAAGAGGAAGAGCAGCTGGTGACAATGGCAGTAAGAAGACAGACTTACTGAGGAAGGGGGCCCATTCAGGGGGTTTTGCCCAAGACCCATCAAAAACCTGGAGCTGGCACTGCCAGCATTACATTTTTCACCAGCACCATGGTGTGGGAGAAAGGGTTAACCTACACTCCCCAGCAGCTGCAGTCCTCATCCTTCCCCATGTCCCTCTTGCTCTGGCTGCTATTTTAATAGTAAAATCAAGATGTTTTACATCTAAGGCTCGGCATCTGTGGCCCTCCAAAGGTTGCCAGACTGAAACTCCCATCACCCCTGACTATGGGCCATGCTGGCTAATGCTGATGGAACCTGGAGTCCAGCATCTGGAGGGCCACAGGCTCCCCACCCCAGTTTTAAATGCATTCAGACTTTTAACATATCCTCTAGTCTGGCCCCTCACACAGAGGTTCCTTCCAGCACCTGTTACCTGAGTATCCCCAGCTGGAGGTGTCTGTGATGGTAGCTGGGGTCTTTTGCATGCAAAGCATATCTGCTGTCAGTGACCGATGTCCCCTCCCCAATGGTGAACTAAGAAAAGCCATATTATACGTCCTGTGCACGTTAAGAGCATTTGCATACATGCGCTCATCTTGCGTTGAGTTATCCCGCTAGACATGGAGAGCGGGGAAACACGTTGAAACAGTACAGACAAGAAATAACTGTGCCATGCCCCTAGGACTCTTCCATCTACAGGAGACAACAAAATGGTGGACTATGGTTATAGGCCTAGAAAAAAAAAAGAGCTCTGAAAAGACTAGGGGGAATACAGCAGGATGTGGGAATTCAGTCCTTGATTCAGAATTAATGTGATTCTCCTCTTACTCTTCTCCCCTCCACGGTGGACTCCTCCAATTCCTCCTGTCACAAACACGGGGATCCTTGCTTTGTGTGCCACAATCATGGTTCCTGCCACAGTCGTACCGCCGGACAAGCCCTGTCATGGAACAACCAGTCATAATCCAGATTGCATATTTTCCAAGGAAACCATTAGCTATGGGTGATCAGTGCCCTTTTTTAACCTTCTGCCACTGGGCAAAGACTTAATTTTTTTCTATGAGTTTCTTAATTTACAGCTCTTCTTAATACGTTTTTATGCAGCCACTGATGGGGTTTTTCCAGACAGAGGAATCAAAAGCGTAGCTATTCCATCCTTCCTTTCTCAATGGATTTTTTTATGGTAAGAAAAAAGGCTGAAAAAGTGGTGGGAAAATGTGGGAGGGTTACAAATGGAAGACGATGCCATTTGGACTCCCTAAAATTCTGTGAATGAGGCAGGGCAATTGCACAATAAAGGCCTGGTCGAGACGCACCCTTGGTGTTTTCTGATTTTATTCGCTCTTTTTTATTATATGTTATTAACTTTTATAAATTGTTCAATGTATTTTCTTATGATCAATGTTAGCCACCCTGAGTGCTTTGTACAGAAAGATGGGATATAAATTGAAATAATAAACAAACATTGTATGGGGAAAAGGAGTTAGGGCACGATGCCCCTTAATGTTAGGAGACCCACAGTTTCTCATTTGGCTCCAGACATAACCCTCATCCCAAGGACCCTTATGGGGGGTGTCCTTGGCCGCTTTCTCCTCAGTCAACACAGGCAAAAGGCTCCTTAACCTAATCGTGGAATGCGTCCAAAGCAGGACAACCAGGATTGGAGGGGCTCTAAAAACAAAGTCCTATCAGGACCAGTTGACAGAGCTGGGTATGTTTAAGCCTGGTGGCAGGGCCAGCGTGAAGGGTCAGCATGGTTGGGCACCTGCTGAGGGTCAAAACCCTAGCAGGGGGCCCTGACAAGTGCCCCTGCATCCTGCTGTTCACTTGCCTCTGGCCCAGGCAATAGTGGTGGTGTGAAGGAGGAGCAGTAGATGCCATGGCCTACCTGCTCCCTGGCTCTCTGCCTATCAAGCAAGTGGAGGCAATGATGAGAAAGAGGAGGAGGAGCAAGAGCAGCTAGTGACCATGGTGGTGAGAAGGTAGGCTCACTGTGGGAGGGGGCCCATTGAGAGGGTCTTGCCCAAGGACCCTCAAAAAGCTGGTGCTGGCACTGCCTGGAGAAGAGAAGATGAAGGGGAGACATGATAGTGGTCTCAAATACCTCAAGGGCTGTCACGCAGAAGGTGGAGCAGACATGGTCTCTGTTGCTCCAGAGGGCAGGACTAGAACAAATGACTGGAAATGGCAAGGAAGCAGATTTCGCCAAAACATCAGGAGAAGCTTCCTAATGGTAAGAGGTGTTCCACCATGGAACAGACCGCCATGGGAGCTGGAGGGCTCTCCTCCACTGGAGAGATCCAAGCAGAGGTTGGACACCCATCTGTCAGGGATGCTGTGGTTGCATCTTGTATTGGAGATCCTGCCTTGAGCTGGGGGGCAGGGGACGGGACTAGATGACCCTCAAGTCCCCTTCCAACTCTGTAATTCTATGCAGAGCAGCAGTGACTTTGTCGGACTTCTGCGCCTCTGCTGCTAACTTCCACGCACGAGCAAGGCAGCTGAAGTGTAGATCCGCTGCTGCTCTGCATACTCACATGAAAAGAGCCAAACAGCCCTTTGCTTGGATGGGTACAAGTCTGCGACGCACACAGCCAATGTTGCTGGCCCCTTGGTCCTTGCTCTTTTCAAAACACGGCCTTCATTAAAAACTAGTGGCTGAGCAGGAGCCTTGGATTCTATGGATTTTCCCTAGAAAATAAGGGCACTTTCTGGACAGGCTATGTTGGGTGCAGGAAATAGGGCTTTGCAGCAGCAGTCTAGATTACTCTAATCATCTAGGATTCTGGGGCCTGGAATGAGTCTCCACTGGAAGAAGTATTTCCTGCATTTGCTGCGTTGCTCAGCACCACTTCATCCTCAATCAACTGGTTTGTAAAGGAACACTTAATTACAGAGCTAGCCCTATCACTAGGCAGAATTTGTCAAGGAACAGAGTTTGTAAAGGATCACTTATTTACAGGGCTGGCCCTACCGCAGTAATTGCCTCAGGTGGCAAATGCTGGGAGGTGACAGCAAGGTGTCAGATGAGAGAGCTGTGGGCCAAGCGGCCTGCCTTACACCCACTAAGCTATCCTGTTGCCTTCAGATGCAGTGGAGGACGCTGTCCCATTGCCAGCTTCGAACAAAGATTCCACAGCCAGTACAGTTAGGTACATGGCATGAGAAGGGGCAGGCATCTTGTTCTTTGCCTCAGGTGGCAAAATGTCTTGAGCCAGCCCTGCTTATTTTTTTTACAAAAATGCCAGAAAAATCCATGCTCCTCCCTCCAGAGGAAACTGTCTGGAGAAATGCCACTAAGGGTGCAATCCTATGCATATTTAGACAGAAAAAAAAGTCCTACAACCCCCAGCATCCCCCAGCCAGCAAAAATGAAGGGGTGTGTGTGTGTGTGTGTGTGTGTGTACAAACCCCAAAGAGCAGCAGTACATAGCATAATACCCAGTGTCTTAGGATCAGCTGGTGGGTATAGGATAGTGAGCTGGCAAAGGAGAGTGTAGTGGTTAGCATGCTGGACTTTGGCTGGCTGGGCAGACCTGAGATTGCATGAGAAAGGGAAATAGAGGGACACAACATGTCCCCAAACAGCATAAAACCACCAGCTAAAATTTTCCCAGGAGTTTCTTTTGCCAGTAGCAGGGAGAATCCCTTGCTCTAAAAGTCAACAAACCAGTTTTAGCAGCTTTCATCTCCCCCAAGAGCAGGTTTTTTTTGTAAATCTAATGGGTCTTAATTGCCCATTGAATACCAAGCCACCCCAAAATACTTCACATTGCATCGGGGATAGCTCACAACAATATATTGGGTGTTTCTACACAAGGCTTTTATACTGTATCTTTACTGAAGCTTCTGCAGGATTAAGATCGGCTCCTTTACACATGTTTTTTTCCAGGTGGGTTCTTTCTTTGCCTTTCTATATGTTTCATTATACAACCACTAGATGGTGCTGTGGTATAGCAGAATTGCACTATTACACAAGACTCTCATTCTGCCATTTCTAAACAGTACCAGATTTTAGGGGAAAAAGCCATAATAATGGTTGCAAAGCACAAGAGAGGCCCTGGAGGATGATGACATCATGTACAGGGCCCACAAAGTACTGTGAGCAAGCAATCACAAGTCCACAATAAAAGCCTTGTGTAGAAAGGCTCGTTGTTGCTGGGAAAAGCCATTTCTCCCCCAGCCACTGCGAGGACTGCAGCTAAGCTTGGAGGGGAGAGTGAAGGGATGGCAGATGATGTCATCATCCCGGCTAATCAAAAAGTCTCAGCATATAGACCCTGCAACACCTGGATCCACTACACCACTAAGGTTACACCTTATACAGATCAGGCCTGGACAAACAAGAACAACAGGGAGTTCTGTCCAATACCTGGCTGAGAACATAGAGAAAGTCTCTCCGAGAAACCTTCATGACATTTTTGCTCTTTGCCAGAACCTCCAGGTCTTCATCCTGGAGGCCCACGTGGATGCAACCATTTAAAACGCCAATTGTTGCTGGCACTGACCCATTTGTCCTTACGATTTCTTCCACTTCTCTGGCCATGCTGCACCATAAAACATAGGAAGCGACCGGTTACATTTCACTAAATGTCTTACCTAGTACTACCATTCCCTGACAATGCTTACATAGGCAAGATAACCACCACCACCACCACCCCACACACAGAAGTTATCAGCAAGCTTGTGGAAAACACCAAAGTCTGAAGTGCCAAAAAAGAAATGGGAGGGGGGAGAACTAAAAGGTGGGGGAAACTTCCGAAACAGCCCAGCGAGGATTGTGCATGCGTGGTGGCCACAGAATGCAGACAGACTGTTGGGGCAGGGGGTAAACAGAACAAAGGGAGGGGAGGGACGATGGAAAGGAGTGGCTGGAATCCTGAACAGCTCAACATTTTGTCACAGCCTCCCCCTTTTTTTTTTTAATGAGCAAGGTTTTGAGGCTGACTTGCAGAACACAGTGCTCCAGAAAGAGAGAACTGATCTGCACAGGCCTAATCCAGACCTACCTCTGGACAACCTCAAATATATTCTCTAATACAGCAAATGCCATTTTTACGTATTCTGAGTGACAATCTGCACAGAGAATTCCTCTGGTGTAAACTTCCTGAGATGGTACCTCTATGGATTGAAAGTCAGGGGATCATACCTTTGAATGCTGCCCCCATGTCAAAAATCCTTACATTGAGAAAAGTAGCATGTCAGGGAGAAGGATACTTTCCCTGACATGCTAGTTTTCTAACTGTGTGACATTTTTTTTGACACAGGGGAGCATTCAAAGCTTTCCTGGATGCACATCCATCAGTTGTTGACTGCAGTGCCAGGCAATAGCTTGGACTCTTGAAGGAGCCGTCACAGCTCAAATGCCATCAGACAGAGTTGTGATTTCACCTGATGACCTCAGAAAAAGGCAGTTCACAAGTTTAGTTCAATGACAAATCATCAAGCAACAAGATGTACATGCATGTGTGAATAAGTCCCTAGTCCAGCCCAGCTTGCAACTTCTGCTGCCCCAGAAAACTGCCAACCTCAGATTCTGGGGATACGGCATGCCGTGTGTGATGATGGTACTCTCCAAGGCAACAACAGGCCTCCCACCCTCCAGAGCTTCCTTTACACATGGATGAACACTGAAGTCACCACCTAGGAGGGAACACAAAACATTATTTATACTGAAGGAAAATTGTGACTGTCCTGTGTCCATGATGAGAATTCCCACTGACAAGAGCCCCCTGGACTCGCTCCTCCTCTTCACCATTGCTGCCTGTTGTTTCATTCTGGCCCAGACACCAGTGGTTGCAAGAAGAAGGAGCAGATGCCATGGCCTCCTTGTGCACTGCCTCTCTGCCTGCCAAGCAAGCACGTGGTAGCAGTGATGAAAAAGAGGGTGAGGAGTAATAGCAGCTCGTAACAATGGCAGTAGGAAGTTAGACTCACTGAGGGGCTTGCCCAAGACCCCCCAGAAACCTGGAGATGGCACTGCATTTGGCCATCCTGGGCATAAGCAAAAGGGAGCAGTCTCCTCAAGGAACACTCACTGTGCACAGATCTTCTTATACGGATTATATGATGACCTATGGCAGCACTGTGACCTCCAAAGGTAAAGACAGGCTTCCCAATCATTCTTTGAGGGAACAGATGGACAATTCATGAGGAGCTAGGCTGTAAAAAATGAAAGCAGCAGCTCAGAAAGGAGCAAACGTTTCACCATTTCCCAAAATTGCTTGTTAAAAGACTGCAAGCTGACCCGTTACAGTACCAGTATCAGCAGCAGCAGCAGCACCATCGGCATTTGCATGTCTCGTGTGGCGCAGAGTGGTAGGCAGCAGTATTGCAACCGAAACTCTCCCCACGACCTGAGTTCGATCCCAGCGGAAGCTGGGTCCCAGGTAGCCGGCTCAGGTCAACTCAGCCTTCCATGCTTCCGAGGTCAGTAAAATGAGTGCCCAGCTTGCTGGGGGAAAGGTAGTCACGACTGGGGAAGGCAATGGCAAACCACCCCACTACAGTCTGTATTGAAAATGCCAGCACAAGCAGCATCCCTCTAGGAGTCAGTAATGACTCGGTGCTTGCACAGGAGGAACCTTTCCTCCCCCCCACCCCATTCAGTGCCTGTCACTGCTTCCATTTCTTCCCCTTCTATATGCCAGGAAGTGATGGGGCCAGATGCCATGATCTTAGTTTTTTTTAATATTGAGTTTCAAACCAGCTTTTGCACTCTCCACTTTCACCCTCAACAAGAGGCTCTTTAGATCCTCTTCGCTTTCTGCCATTAGGGTGGTATCGTCTGCGTATCTGAGGTTATTGATAATTCTCCTGGCAATCTTAATTCCGACCTGTGATTCATCCAACCCGGCATTTCTCAGGATGTACTCTGCATATAAATTAAATAAGCAGGGTGACAATATACAGCTTTGTCGTACTCCTGTCCCAGTTTTGAACCAATCGGTTGTTCCATGTCCGGTTCTTACTGTTGCTTCTTGTCCCTTGTAGAGGTTTCTCAGGAGACAGGTAAGGTGGTCTGGTACCCCCATCTCTTTCAGAATTTGCCACAGTTTGTTGTGATCCACACAATCAAAGGCTTTAGCGTAGTCAATGAAGCAGAAATAGACGTTTTTCTGGAATTCTCTTGCTTTCTCCATGATCCAGCGAACGTTGGCGATTTGATCTCTAGTTCCTCTGCCTCTTCGAAACCCAGCTTGTACTTCTGGTAGTTCTCTGTTCACATGCTGCTGAAGCCTAGCTTGTAGGATTTTGAGCATCACCTTGCTGGCATATGAAATGAGCGCAATTGTACGGTAGTGTGAACACTCTTTGGCGTTGCCCTTCTTTGGAATTGGAAGGTAAACTGACCTTTTCCAGTCTTGTGGCCACTGTTGAGTGTTCCAAATGTGTTGGCATATTGAGTGCAGCACTTTAACAGCATCATCTTTTAGGATTTTAAATAGCTCAGCTGGAAGACTGTCATCTCCGCTAGCTTTGTTGTTACTAATGCTTCCTAAGGCCCACTTGACTTCACTCTCGAGGATGTCCGGCTCAAGTTCAGTGACCGCACTATCATGGCTATCAGGGAAATTAAGGTCTTTCCTGTATAGTTCTTCTGTGTATTCTTTCCACCTCTTCTTAATCTCATCTGCTTCTGTTAGGTCCCCACCTTCTTTGTCCTTTATCATGCCCGTCTTTGCACAAAATGTTCCCTTGAGATCTCCGATTTTCTTGAAGAGATCTCTAGTCTTTCCCATTCTATTGTTTTCCTCAATTTCTTTGCATTGTTCATTTAAGAAGGCCTTCCTGTCTCTCCTTGCTATTCTCTGGAACTCTGCATTCAGTTGAATATATCTTCCCCTTTCTCCCTTGCTTTTCGCTTCCCTTCTTTCCTCAGCTACTTGTAAAGCCTCATCAGACAGCCACTTTGCTTTCTTTTCCATTTCCTACGTAAGTAAAGACTTACGTAGCCTATCACGTCTTGGGTTTTTAAAAAAAAAACGTGTATGCAAATAGCGGCGGCTACAGCGGCCGCCATTTGTGTTCCTTATTTTTCACCGGCTTAGTCTATGTCAATATTTATGTAGACTAAGATGAAGAAAAGAAAGGGGAACGCAAATAGCGCCCACTACGCTATTTGCGTTCCCCTTTCTTTTCTTCGTCTTAGTCTACGTAAATATTGACGTAGACTAAAACGGCGAAAAATAAGGAACGTAAATGGTGGCGGCCATAGCCGCCGCCATTTGTGTACGCGGTTTGTTGTTGTTGTTGTTACCCAGAGCCCTCCACGACTGGAAATCTGGCTGCGGACGGCCCTGGCCAGCTGCTCTGCGGAGCTGCCGCAGTGCACAGCCAGCCGTCGAGGATTCCGGGGGGGAGGACCGGATCGCCTCCCCCCACATCAAGGATTCCGGGGGGAAGGACGGAACGCCTCCCCCCCACCATGAACAGAACGCGAAAAGGTATGTCACTTCCGTACATCCCTACCGATCAACCTCAGCTTCTTCGGCCTCAGTGGTTGGGCCATAGACTTGAATTACTGTGATGTTGAATGGTTTGCCTTGGATTCGTCCTGAGATCATTCTGTCGTTTTTGGGATTGTACCCCAGTACTGCTTTTCCCACTCTTTTGTTGATTATGACTGCTACTCCATTTCTTCTAAAGGATTCTTGCCCACAGTAGTAGATATAATGTTCACCTGAATTAAATTCGCCCATGCTTGTCCATTTTAGTTCGCTGATTCCCAAGATGTCGATGTTCAATCTTGCCATCTCATGTTTGACCACCTCCAGCTTACCTTGATTCATTGATCTGACATTCCAGGTTCCTAAACAATATTGTTCTTTACAGCATCGGACTTTCTTTTCACCACCAGACACATCCACAGCTGAGTGTCCTTTCGGCTTTGGCCCAGCTGCTTCACTCTTTCTGGCGCTACTTGGAAATTCCCTCTGCTCTTCCCCAGAAGTATATTGGACACCTTCCAACCTGAGGGGCTCATCTTCCGGCGTCTTATCTTTTAGCCTTGTGAATAACCTTGTTCTAGACCAGCCAGATAGACTCCTTCTACACTTTAGCATTCCTGGGTGGTATAGAGGTTCACTACTGCCTAACTACATGTTCAGGACTGGTTTCAAGAGTAGGCATGGTTGGGAACCTGCTGAGGGCCTGTACCCCAGCAGGGACCCACTGACAAGAGCCTCCTGGACTTGCTCCTCCTTTTCACCATTGCAACCTGCTTGTTCACCTGCCTCTCGCTCTGGCCCAGACTCTGGTGGTGGTGGTAAAGAAGAGCAGGAGATGCTACGACCTACTTGCTCACAGGCTCTCTCCCTGTCAAGCAAGCAAACGGTAGCAATGACGAGAAAGGTGATGAGGTGCAATAGCTGCTAATAATAATGGCAGTGAGAAAGTAGACTCACTGAAGGAAAGGGCCCATTGAGGGTCACTTGCCCAAGGGCCCTCAAAACCTGGATTCAGCACTGTACATGTTACATTAATGACATGATTACCAATCATGTTGTAGGTTTTAAAAAATTAAATACCCGGGGATGCGGGGGGGGGGGGGCGGAGAGAGAAGGAATGCTTTTTTTTCTGCAATGCAGTATGCAGGGGGTTTAACTCTTTGAAATCAGTGAAATCCCTTCCCTCTCCCTGGCATAATTAGCACTGGGGGGGGGGGGAGAAAGCTCACACAAGCAAAAGGAGAGAGAGAACCTAGCAAAAGCCAAGCCATGAAAAAAGACCAATAAGGAAACTTAACCAAATTCATATTCACATTCACATCCATGGTGACAAAAGGTGTGTATCATGTAAAGGCCAAACTAACTACAACAGAGTTGTTTGTAAATTAATTAATTCTAACTAGAATATTAAATATCATTGAAGCACATCCTAATCCAAAAAGGAAGAAAGTAATCTTACAAACCAAGAGATAACAAAATGCCACCTACTAATGGGCCAGCACCCTTAGAAATACGTTCAAGAAGAGTAGCCATTTGAGATCCCATTCACACTGTGCCCATGCTTTCTTTATGAGTTAAGCAAAATTCATCAATGGTTTGCATTTGTTTAGCCTGGCCACCCACCTCAGCAAACCCTGTACTCTTAATGAACGTTCTCCTTTTCATTACAACTAATTTTTGATGGCTTCCCACCCACTCAGCAATCTAACATTTAAGTAGAATTGGCCTTTGATGACAGAAGAAGGTGGCAATGTGGCCACTTCCTTACCTCTGTGCGTGTTTCTTTTTGACCATGTGCTGGCTGAACGTTTCATATGACCAGCAGTGGAGAAAGGGGGGGAGGAATTGCAACAGACCGATCTTGGCTCCAGCTGTCCTGCATTCCAGCCACAGACTGTGCTGAGCAAGTCCATTTATCATTAACAGAATAAAGCAGCTGGCTCTCTGGAACCGCTCTCTGCCTTGGGGAAAGGGGGAGGCAGTTATGTCAAATTTGAGAAAACATCTGTGATTTCTTTGGCTTTCTTGGGCCTTTCCATTTTCAGCATCATGTATCTATATAGTTCTTTTGAGAAGTCAAAGCCAGCTTTTGGATAACCGTCTATGGTACTTGAGAGAAATGATTGCAGTATTGAAGGAAAGCACAAAACACGTGGTATCACAGAAAAACAGTGGATTTGCTGATTTACCATCTGAAAGCAGCTCAACCTGGCAAAAGAAACAAAAAAGAACATATGAAGAGCCATGCTGGATCAGACCAGAGGTCCATTTAGTCCAGCATTCTGTTCACATAGTGGCCAACCAGCTCCCATGGGAAACCCACAAGCAAGACATGAGTGCAACAGCATCCTCCCACTCATGTTCCCCAGCAACTGGTCTACATAGGCATGCTGCCTCTCATACCGGAGGTAACATATAGCCATCATGACTAGTAACCATGGATGGCCTTCTCCTCCATCAATTTATCTAATCCCTTTTTAAAGTCATTCAATTTAAAGTCATTCAAGTGGCCATCACTATATCTTGTGGTAGCAATTTCCATAGTTTATGTGCTGAGGTTAATGCAGGCTGAAACTTTGAAACTTCATAACTATGTTATGAATAATAACATAATTATTAGCTATGAGAGCTCTGGCCTGAGTTGATTGAAATGAGTTCTATTCTAGCTGTCTGATGAGCTGTTGTGCAATGTTTATGAACATTCCAACTCTTTCAGAAGCTTTTTTAAAGAAAGTCCATGCACAAGACTCAGAGAGAGTAGGTAATACTACCAAAGTATTGATTATATAGTAGACTATGAGTGTGCAAAAGGGGTGTGTGTATTTGAACAGTGGGAGCAACTGTGAATGTGTATTTGTGTGTGAGCAGTGTAAATATGTGTGTTTGTGAATGAGTTGATGTGAAAATGAAGCTGGGGGCAAATGGACAAAGAAAAGATCCTATACACACACAAAACTAACATCTTCAAATATCTGCAGGTCTCCACTTGTGCTCTCCAGTTTCCATGCTTGTCTTCCTAGTCGTACAATTTGGGGATGTGGGGAGTACATTTTACCACTAATCAGAAATGCTGGACTGTTGGCCTCCAATCTTGACACATTCTGTATTTCAAGATAAAATAAAGATACAATAGCATTTCCTTCCTTGGTCAATGCCCCAGATTGATTATGGTAGATCCTCGCTAAGTGAAATACCAGGAAGAAAATAAAGACACTAGAGGCAGGAGCCATGAAGTGGTAGAGGTGTCTCTGGGTCTCTTCACACATTATGTCTCTGAAGTGTACACCTAAAAATAAATGTGATTGCAACAAACAGGGATTTAAAACATATGCAAGGATCCTGCTGATGTTTCTTTTCTGATACACTGTTTCCCTCCAGCCATTATTGTGTTCCCTACACAGCGACACATGGCACAGTCTCTGTGCAAAAAAATAAACGGACACAAATCTGACACCACAAAATCGCAACATTCAGAAACCAGTGGAAGAACATTGTAAGACACCCCGCTGAACTGAAAGCCACCACTCTTCAACTGGAACTATAAAGGCTTCGGTGGCATCTTAAAAGACTAACACATTCTGGCATACGCTTTCCTGGGCACTACTTCACCAGATACATCTTCAACCAAGGAACGTCGATTAGAACTTACCTAGAAGTTTGTCAGTTTGGACATGAATGAAGACAATGGTTTCCTCTCCCACTAATGTAACAAGCATAGCAAAGCTAGGATGATGGTTTGGTAATCCATTACTGATGTTGTAAAGGATCGCTGCACTCATCTTATTTGTATTTAAGCTTTACATAGAACGGCTCTCTAGCTTGCATTTCATGACCATTTGATTTCAAGGCATATCGATGTTTTCTCTGTATATGTTTGTATGCGTGACACATCTGTATCTGCCAAGCGAGGATAACTGGATCACTTGCATACCGGAAAGATGAGTTCCCATTTTGACTGGGAGCCGTACACACCTGATGAAGCGGACTCTTCTAGGAGTAGAATCCAATGTAAGTCCTACTTAGAGTAGAAGCACTGAAACAAATGGAGCTTGAGTTAGTCATGACTAAGTTAAGCTCTATTCATTTCAATGGGTCTACTCTAAGTAGGACTTATGTCGGATTCTACCCTAGTCGGTAAGGCTGATAAAACAATCAAAATGGGAACTCTTCTTTCCCGTATAGGCTTCGAGCGCCAAAAGCTTAGAGGCAAGAGAACTCCCCTCACAAGAAGCTCCGGCTACGCCAACGGCCCCGCCCCGACCGTTGCCGGCCCGTTTCGTTCGCGCCAACGGCCCCACCCCTCACGTGCAGCACGGCGAGCGTTTCTTCTTCAAGCCCCGCCGCCTCCTCCTCTAACGTCACAACTCCCCGCGCCTCTCTCCCGATCCCCGCCCAGTGGGCGCGGCTTATCGAACACCAATCAGAACGCTTGTTCCCGCCTCGCGCCTTTCCCCTTTCTCTCTCGGCCCGCTGGTCCTCCCTTCGTAAGGCGAAGGGGGAAAGTAAGCCACATCCCCTCCTCCTCACCCCGCCCCTCCGCTTTGGCCCCGCCCTCCTGGCCAGCACGCCGGAAGGATGCGCTCCCGGAAGTTCCGGCGGGGCCATCGCTGTGTGGGGTAAACAGTAATGGCGGAGGCTGCGGTGGCCCCCGGTGGCGGCGGCGGCGGAACAGCGGGAGCCGCAGCGGCTGTCACGGCTTGCAGCACTTCCAGCGCTGACGCCTCCGCCGCCACCATCACCACCACGGCCTCCAGCCTCCCCACAGCCGAGCCCCAGCCACCGCCGCCGGCCGGAGCCGGAGGGGGGAGCAGCGGCTGTTGGACTAAGCAGGTCGCCTGCAGGTAACGTGCTGAGGCGATGGCGAGTCATGGCGCCCGTGTCTCCCCCTCACCCCTCACCCCCAACCTCCCGCCCCAGTCCCGGCTCACGTCCCTTGTATCCCAGGGCTCCCTCCTCCCCCTTCCCCGCAAACAAACAAACATCAGCCCTTGTTAGGGTCCTGCCCGACATCGCTTGTTTCTCTGGGGTTTTGTCTCCGCCTCCTGCCTTCCTATCTATAAGAGACTTCTCACGTCGAGTTCACGCCATTAGTGTTTTGTTTGTGATTGAGGCTGAGCGTTCAGCCCAGAAGGACCCCGTCGTGGCCTCAAAGCCTGGCAGAAAAAGTGGCCGTGGCTGCGGCGGGGGTTGGAATGAGTGTCGGGTATGCCTCCATTGTTTTCCTCTACTCCTTTCTCTTTGTGGGGAGGGGTCCGGTGGATTTTCTTCTTATCACGTGGCCTCCGAGATGTTGTGTTTTGGATTTTAAACTTCACAGTCATAAGTGTTCTTTGCACTCCATGGGATTCTGTTGGGATCCTTTGTATTGCTGTTATCATTCGCCCTGAGTACTGTTAATACTCGTTTTGCTAGACGGAGCTCTCCCCACGTTGTGGTCACAGTATGTATTCCTGTACATGCCTGCCAATAACGCCATACACCGCCCATTTTTTCCATGGCATTAACCTCACCTGCTTGTTTCCCTTGATGTAGTTCCCCTGTGACAAAGGTTAGGTTTGATCTGTATGTGTGCATAAGCTTTAAATGTAGCTTTACAATGAACTGATAGCATAGGTTGTAGATGTGATAGGAAAATAAAAGAAACATACAACCTTTGGTAGGGATGTTTAAAGCCCTGTATTGAAGCAAACCTAGACGGCAGGCCTGTACTAAGGTGTTACTTCTAAGTAACTATGACTAGGATCACATGGCATGTCTTTGGGGTTTGATCTAGTACAGGAGCAGTGAACATCTGTATTGTTTTGGGCTGCTCTATTCTTAATCAGTGGTCAAGTGGGAATGTATTTTGCTGCACAGCCTAGCTCCTGTTAACAGACTGAGGTTCTGGAATAAAGTTAGGGCCACCTAGCAGTAAATGATTTGCCAGTAGGGAGCACACACACTCAGGTAAATATGGGGCATTGTATGCAAAACTCAAATGCATTATTCTGGACTATTTCTATCACTCATGAGTTTTGGAAACTGTTACCTTATGAGTGAAAATGGGCAAAATTTTACTACCCCATCACTGTTATTTGAGAGGCTGCTGGGGTTTGATAGAATTGCTTTGCATGCTGTCAGTTGATCAGATCTGCAAGCAAATGGGCCAAGTAAGTGAGAACTGATTACTATTTTAATACTTAATGTCATGTGTGTGCTAGGTGCTGTGTAGTGATAACATAGAAGTGGAATAGTTCTTGTCCATAGAGCTTACAGTCTTGTTTCTGATCACATAGCAGGCTCCAATGCAACATGGTTCTCAAAACTCACAGTATTACTTTTGCAAGTTGTAAACCTGAAGCTTATGTAATGTTTACATTTGTTGAAGTTTAACTGTAGCATTCTCAGTTCCATTGTTAGACAATGGTGAGTGCTTTCTCAATTCTTTCTTCTGTGGTGGAATCACTCTATCCTGGTCTATCCCTGTCTATACATGAACTACAGCTGTAGCTACAATTTAAGCTTCTGGCATATCAGAGGCATTTTCAAAAAGTGGTGCATGGGGATGGGTTAGCTTTAATGCTTTGAATTCTTTACTACTAACAATAATAATTCAGACATTTAGGTTTTTGGTTATCCAGAAAGAGAGATCTGTGTAATATTGAACATATCTCTTATTGTTTTTATTATCTATACCATTCCATCAGTGTACATGCACCTTTATAGAGTTACATAAATGACATAGACAGATCCCTGCTCCCAAGGATCTTACAGCCTAAAGTAAGCAGTGGGGAAACAAAGTAGGGTGGGAAGGGAAGAATGGTGGCAAATGCCATTAACCCATCTGTGAAAACAAAACAGCTCTTTCCCCCACCTGTGTAAGGGTGCTTGGAGCATGTTAACATCTGTAGATAATAAGCATTGCTGAATGGCTGAAATGAGAACTGCTGAAGAAAAATGAAATAGCTGGAGCATCCTTAATCTTGTACCAAATAGTTGGGGATGATGCTGGTTGGGTGGGTGACAGTTGTGTTTCGTTTAGTCACTGGGTTACAAGACAATATTAACGGCTTCTGAGTTTACAAACATGAGATATGGAGTACATTGGACACTCTCCCACATCATAGCTTTGAGTAGAGTTGGAGAATAATAAACTATTCTGTGAGATTGTAGTTTCCCTTGTTTTAAGTATTTCAGTAGATGCCTACTTGGACAAGGTTGGCTTAAATGTTATGAATCATGGCTTTTTGTGGTGTGGTAAGTGCAATATGTTTCTCTTGAATTCCTTTCACACTTTGTGAGTTTATGAAGCTCACAACAGTGCTTAACATAAAATGTAAGAAGAACCCTGCTGGGTCAGACCAAAGGCTTATGTAGTCCAGCATTGTATTTCCCACAGTAGCCAACCAGATTCCTATAGGAAGCCTGGAAGGAGGACAAGTGTGCAGTAGTACTCTCCCATTTATGTTCCCCAGCAACTGGTACTGAGAGAGGCACGTTGCCTCTGATACTTGAGGTAATATAAAGCCATCATTACTCATACCTATTAATACCCTTATCCTCCATGAAACTCAGACTAACTATGAAAGCCCCAAGAGTTGCAAGTATTCTGCTGATGCCTCTTTCAGTTGATCTTTTACTATTCAGTGCACCATCTTCCAATAAGTCCAGTGCTAGATGCTGACCATCCCATCTCTTTTCAAGGGAATGAGAAGAAAAGTATTTATTCAAACGTGTGTCTCCCACCCACCCACGGCCCTTTAGATCATCTTTGGAGCCACATAACTTTCCTTCTTACCAGTTTTTTTCCAGACAAAGCTGAGAATTGCTGAGTTATCTGTTGTACTTCATATGTTTTGGCAAGTTGGAGCCTTTCACAAATGTTTCCTTGACATAGGAAATCTAGGGCAGCATGAGAGGTTCTCTGTAGCTTCTGAGAACAGGAGGGAGCAAAGAAGAGAGGTTGCCTGAGAAGTGCTGAACTTTGGAGAAGGATTATGAGGAGTGTAGGAATTCCTGATTCATTTATTTATTCTGTTGTGTAATTATGAAAAGTAGAGGTTGTGGGTCAAACAGTTACTGTAATTTTGCTTTTGAGCTACTTCTTTGGTGGATTATGTCCACTGTTGACAAACAACAACTGTTAAACTTTGTCTATGATATGAAGGTCATCTAAAGATTAGTATCCACTTAAGATGATGCTGTGGAATGCACACAACAGTGCCCTCTTTATGGTTGCAGATTTGAAAACTAAAAACTGTAGAATGTAGTGGCTGTATGTCAACTTTCACTTGATTAAACTTGCATCTGCTTTGAACGTCCTTCATTTCTGATGCACCACCATTGATACAAAAATAAGAGGTGATCCTGTTGCTCAAATACATACATTGAAAAGCTTAATTGCACAAGGCCTGCGTTATAGCCCACTCTTTGTGTATGCATGCAAATTTAAACCATATGAAATATCATTGCTATACATATCACACTGATGATGTGCCAAATAAAAAGTCTGAATGTATCAGTTGACAGTTTGCACAATACTTTATCACAGAACAAAGACTTCAAGGCTTATATGGCTTCCATCTTGTTCTTTGGGATGTAAGAGATAATGGGTGCTACAAGTGTATCCTTCTTAGTCGGGCATACGAGACATGAACAAGGAGTAAGATCTGGTGTTTCAGTGCCATGTAGCAAGAGCACCATTTCCAGTTCATAGGAACCTGCCCCAATTTGCAATGAAGTATCTGATTTTTCCCAGTCCCACTTATGTGTAAGCTACAGATGAATTTAACTTGCACGCATTTTACATCGTTTTTATTCCAAGCTGAGGAAGCTAAAGGCTGACTTGAAGAAGGATAACAAGAACCATATCAAGCTAGTGATCGGATATTCTAATAAACGAGGAGAAGTCAGCTCATTTAGTGACACATGCTTGTCCTGAAGCCTTTGTTGCAGATGGAATTTATGCTGAGCAGGAATCTTTAAGTTCAGCTCATGTTATATTTCCCCTTCCCTGTCTTCTTGATGAAAGGCAGAACCCTCTCTTGGCATTCACCAACAGCCCTATTTTGGCTGGCTCTTAATGATCAAGTTTCAAACTTTGTGTCATGTCCATGAGAGTTACCTGCAGGTGCAGATGTGGGATGTCACTGATGTCAGCTTTCCTAGTTTGTAATTGTGTTCTAAAAGTGTGCACTTCCAGGGCTGTGCCTGAATCCTTCGTTCATAAGGAACGATATATTTCCCCTCTTGCTTTTCAGCCTTGACTGGCTCCAGATTGTGGTTGTTAAAGCTGTGGGCATGGTGGTAGATTAGTTCCCTCCAACCCCCACTCCAAGCTAGGTCACACAAGAACTAAGCCATAGAGTGTCCACCTGACATTCAAGATGGTGGCAACTATCTCCTTCCATCCACCTGGAGCTCCTCCATGTTGAGTTCTCACTGGTGATCTAGTGCTTTGTAGAACATAAAGGATGGTTTCTGATTTGGGGTGGTTTCTAGTGTGAATCTGCATAAAGAACAGGATATAACAGTCAAGTCATGAAGTAATATTCACATATATAAGCCTTAAGCAAAAGCTCCTAGTGGTGTTTATTGAGTAGGTAACATTGCAATCTTTCCTTCATAGGAAGGGATGTTCTCAGTCATCTGTGTTCTTTTTTTATTCCAAAGAGTGAACTGATGAGTGGCTGTCAGGATGGCTAGAATAGAAACAACTAATTAAGGGGTATGAGTGCAGTAGAATCCACTTTATATCACTTATAAACTCTTCAGAACCGCTGTTTTTAGAAACGTAATTTCAGGCAGAACATGCACTATTAATTTATTTTAAAGTGCCTGCATCTAATGAACAGAACAGGTTAGGCAAAAGTCACAGAGGACATGAGACAGGTTAATTAGGTATGCAGCCTTGGGCTGAGGATGTTCCTAATTATGAAATTGCCAAAAACAGGAGGCATGGGTATATTATGGGTTCATCCCAGGTTATTGCTAAATTGAAGTGTATTTAACCGGCTGGCCAAAAGCATCTCTACTTAATATATGATTGGGCTTGGTGTGGGTACTCTTGGAATTAAATCTGCACAAGTCAAATTGTACTGTACAGAAGACGATTAAAAAGACCCAGTAGTAATACCATATGTGACCATTTTGTCATTGCCCAAGCTGGTCAGCCCTTGTTTGTGGTGTCCCTTCAGCCTGACATACTAGATAAAAAGGTACCCAACAGATCCATTTTCCAAGAAGGACCACATTTTTAAAGTGTTCATTATAACAAATCACTGTGTGCATTTACCAGCCCCATATCCTCTATTGCCAACCCCCCCCCATTCTACCTTCAGATTGGTTCCTCCTTTCTCCCTGCCCCCTTTGTTAACAGGATAGTCTGTGCTTTGTAAAATTGAGGTTAACTTAAAATCCAGCAGATTTAAAAGTAGATCAGATAAGGCTGTGAAATCTCTGCAAACAGAACACCACCCATTAGTGTTTCAACTGAATACGGAGCAAAAGTTAGGTGAACAACAATGGAGTGTCATCTGCTCTTGTGCATGTCTTTTGTACTCTTAAGTCCCATGCCAGTTCTTGTTCGAGCTGCTTGACACTTGTTTCTGTGCATGAATGTCATATGACTACAGAACTTCAAGGTTCCCAAAGTGTGTTAAGTACAGTGATTGGTTTTCCTTGGGGTTTTGCACTGCAAGCCTGTAGATTAGGCAGCTACTCTATTCCATGGTAGCCTGATTAGTGTACTTGCAGAGCACAAAGTACCTGTTTTGCACTTTACATGTTATGTATGTGTTGCATTTCTGCTGTACACAATTTATCTCCTTGTGGGAAAATAGTAGTGTGTGAAAGTGGCCCACAGACATGGTACTGTTTGAGATAGATTTTTAGTGATGGTCAGCTGATTCATTCAGTTGAGGGAGAGACCAATCCTCCCCCATTTTCAGAGGATGGGTGCTGTACTGTTTAAACAGTGGCTTCCAAACATTATAGCTTCAGAGAACCTTTTTCATACCAATGTCTGCTCCTGAGCATTTGCTTCAGAACCCCTGCACATTAGAGAATTCTGGGGCATTGTCTCAAGAGCATCCCCTCAGTTCACGCAGGCACTGTTACTCCAATCCACCAACACCTCTTGTAGTGGGCGGGCAAGCTAACCTTCGCAGAAATTTGTCTGCGATTACTGATCTTTTCACTTAATCCTTAGTGAGCTTCCAATGAAGCCCAGAGTTTCCTTGAGAACACAACTTGAAACTACTGCTGTAAAACTTCGAAATAATTCTATGTGATGTCTTCTAAAATCATAAAGATGATTTTCATGAAGCTGTTCTGTGCATTTTAATCAAGTCTTGTTCAGTTCCTTCTGTCTTGTCAGATCCAGGTTTCACTTTAATCCCAATCTGAAAAATAGAAACTCCTTTCTTCATGTTCTTTCTCTTGCTTTTTCAACTCTTGCTTTTTAAAAACATTTCTTTAAAAGGTTGTGCTGCTGCCGTTGGTGCGACTCACCCACTTTAGGTCAGGATGCAGCCCAGTTGTGCACCATGACACACTAGTTGATGACCAGTTGATTAGAACATCAGAATATCAAGCTCTATAGAGCAGCACCTCAGATGTGGTTCTTAATGTAAATCTGGGTTGAATTGTAGTTGGACATGTAAGCATAACGATGCCAGTGTATTCCAGGATAGGTGGTATTGGAGCACCTCTTTTTAGAAAAAAGTGTAAGGGTATTTTAATATTGAGTTGCATATTGTATCTCACACTTGCTGCTTGAAGTGCAACTGTGTTCTTGACTGATGCCAAAGATATTTTGCTCCTGAATGTAATAGAAATCTGTCCACATGTCATAATTTCATAGTCCGACATATATCTTGTCAAGTAGATTTTTGTAGGGTCTTATATTTTATTCCAGAATTTGAGAGGGATGCAGGTGCCATGTACAATGATGGCTGCCAGGGAGATGGACGCCATTTTGAAATGGTCAGTGCCCTTTCACATTTGGGAAACAAGATGCTGTCTTACTTCCAAACAGTTCTTGAGTGATTGACTCCATGCCTCCTCCCTGCTGTACTATTTAAGGATCTCTAGCATGGTTTCTGGGCCAGTAGCAGTATCTTGTACTTCCTCCTCTTTTTACAGGCTCTTCTTAAACTGATATTGTCAATAGCTGCATTTTAGAGAAGTGATGGTGACAGCTGCACTTCACAGACACATGCAGGCATATGCGTGCGTGCACGCGCACACACACACACACACTGGAGTTCTCACGACAGAAGCTCCTTTAATAAACTTCGAAACTGCTTTTGAAAATGCAAAGGTAGCAGTTCAGGTGTTTGGTAGGTGGAACTGCCGAAAGAATATCTTACAGAAAAACTTTGATTCTTGTGTGGATATGATATATGTTCACTTTTAGCTTTTAGAATTTTGTTTTCCCTCTGTATGAAGACTTTTCTGTATGAAAAGGGTGATGCAGATTTTATGCTGCAGATCATATGTTGCTAGATGGATTTATTGATTGTCCGATGCCACCATGGGCATGTATGTGGCACTACCACTGTCTTTAGGCCTATTAGAAGTGGTCCCGTTCATACCCAGGCTTCTAGTCTAAGCAGATGATGCCAGCCAAGCTTCCTGTTCCCTTTTCAACTGGACTGACATCTAAACCCAGTATACTGTACCTAACAAATGTCAAGTTCATATTTCAAGTTTATCGTTGCAGCATTCTCCATGCTGTATTTGAGAGACAGATTAATGGCTTAAAATAAAACCAGATGGTGCAGTTAGGAAAAAAAATCTAGGATTTTAACATTATGGGGTTATGTATTTTTGAATAAGTGTATTTTATAGATTGCATCAATTCTAAAATTACTACTAAATATCTGAATAATATTCAACAGATTTGTTGGCTTCTACTTTAAGGCAGTGTGATGTGTGAAAAACCTCATTTCATGAAATACTAGCTGAAATGAGCGAATCTTCATTTTTCTATTTTTAGATGGTTAAAGCTTTCAGAAGGTCATAAGGTGACTCATGCTTTTCATTAGGGAACAACACATTCTTTTCCTTTAATACTTTAAAGATTAACATCAACTTTTAAATTCAGGATAGACTTTTCCCAACCAATAAGGTGTTTACTTTTTCATAATGTTACAGCTGTTGTGTCAACTGATTAAAGATTTTTTAGTTGATTGGTGATTTTAAAGTTGAATAAACTGCATTACAGAAGAGGATGCCTTTTGAAGTACTGGAAGCAGTTTAAGGCAGCTTACTGTTTAATAAACTTTGTTAAGTGGAAAGACTATAATATCTATTTTTTCACTTCCTATAGCAGTAGAACACCAAAACCAAAATTACGTCAAAAATAAGCAGGTGTGCCCTTTAATTTGTAGCCCCACAAATTAAAATATGTCTCTACTAGTTAATCAACCAAAGCTTTAGTTAGATCAGTCCATAAACCAATTAAAGCTTGTAGCCCTATTTTAAATATGAGTCCAGTTTCATTTCAGTGGAACTTTCAAGTAAATGTACTTTGTATTCCAGCCCATATTGTTTGTTCATTTTTTTAAACAACCCCAATTTCATTTATAGAATAAACTCAAGGCAGCTTACAAAAAAGTTCATAAAATACGTTAAAACCAGCCCAGTTTACTAAAATCAATTTCATACAATAAAACTAAGAACAGGACAAAACATGTATCATGGTTTTTCCAGGTGTTCCCTGAGTCTACCTTAGTTAACATATTGATGAATCATGTAAGGAGATGGGGATGGGGAAGGGTATAGTGGGGGAGTTTTTCCTCCCAGGCAGTCAGCTGTAGGGTAAAGCAAATGTTGGTGCCTACAGATGGCCAGATATGTGGGATGGGGAAGGGAAGGATGAGGCTGGGTTTTTGTCACAACAGCGGTGTCATAATTAGCATGCAACAACTCAGTGATTGCATTTGGACTTAACAGTAAGCTATGGTTTACTGTGACATGAACAAGCCTCAAGCTCATACACTCCCCCCTCCCTTCTCATCTGGCATAGTCATGAGAAGAGTAGAAGCTTCTGCTTTTATTTTCAATTTCCTGCAGTTTAGTGTTAGTTCCGAACCCTAAACTGTGGTTAAACTTAACTGGTGTATTGAAACGGGTCAGTTTCATAAACAAAGGTTTGAAGTTGGCTTGTTTCAGTAGATCATAGTTAAGACTGATCACAGTTTGTCCAGGTTTTGACATAACGCTAAAATGCAGGTGGTTAAAAATGGAAGCAAAAGCTTCCAGTCTCCTCCTTGCAGCTGCACCAGAGGAGGGGTGGAGAGCATGGAAGCCTGAAAGCCATTGGGGTGGGTGGTGGGACATGCAAACCAAAGTCTCACTGTGGTCCATTCCTGTAATGCTAAAATATGGTTTAGTGTTATATCTGAACCAGCCCAATAAGTCAATAAAAAATGCCAATATTTGTCTAAGTTTCTTTTGTGCATTAGTGGATATCTGTTTTCTCTGTGTTGTAAATATTTTCAGGTGTCTTTCTAGAATGCTAAATATTCCCCTAATAGATGGGGCTACCACAGGTACTGCCCACTTGCCTTTCACAACAAGCCATATTGGCTCTGGGTGATATAAGATGCAGTGTGTGTGAGTGAGGGGGCGGGGGTGATCTTGGTTTTATTGTCATTATTTCTGGCTACTTCCAAGACAAAGCCTTACACTGCATGACAAAGCCACATTACACTACCACATCACCATGGTTATTCGCTTGGCTGGACTCTTGGGAGCCTCCCTCCACTGTGGATTCTGCAAGTGGCTTACGGCGTGGTAGCAATGTAATGTTGCTCCTCTTCCCTGGGCTGTCTGTGATGAACTGCTTTGGAGCTCCAAGCTGTACTGGTTACTTGTTCTGTTTCATGACCAAATTCCCCAGCAGGACATCAAATTATTTGCAATTTCCAGATGTCTCCATTGCCTTGAGGGATCCTCTTAAGAGGAGAGTGGAAGCTCTCTCCATTAAGGATATGAAATTGACTGAACTGTAGGAGATTTTATTTTCCGTACAGTGAGCTGTGACAATTTTCTAGCTGGTCACTTAAATCTTTTCCAGCTATTTGTTAGCCTGAGCACCAATGCCCAATGGATTATGCCTTTGAAAGCTAGATGGGTTTCGTAGTGCTCCAGATGCATCCATTTTTTTAAATAGTCAAAATCATTCTTTCAGACATTATGAAACAGTGCAAGCAAAGAAAACAAATATGGTCTGCTTGCTTGTATCCCCCATGTGTTCTTTTGGTCAAGAGGCAACTGGGATCTCTGCACCTAACTGCTGTGTTCGGAAAGGAAAATTGTTAAAATTGATCTAGCTTTTCCTGTAGACTTCATGGCCAGATAAAAAAAAAGGTTGCTAGATCAGATCAAGGACCTATCTAGTTCAGCACTGTGTCTGAACTATAAACTAGTTCAGCATTGTGAGACGGTAGAAGCCCCTAAGAGGCCATGGAAAATACACAATACCAACAGTAGCCAGCAGCTAGCTCAGCCTTCCCCAACCTGGGGCCCTCCACATGTGTTGGAGTACAACTCCCATCATCCCCTGGGGAGTTGTAGTCTAACACATCTGGAGGGGCCCAGGTTAGGGAAGGATGAGCTATATGATTCCAGAAAGCCCATATCCAGGGCATCAAGGTAACATCCGTTCCACACTGCTGTCCCCAAGCAACTGGTATTCAGGGGTATGCTGAGCATGGAAGATTGCTTTAGCTGTCATGGCCAGCAGTTGCTGATAGACCTATCTTCCACGAATTTGTCTAATCCCCTTTAAAGCCATCTGTGTCAGTGGCCATTACCCCCATCTTGTTGTAGTGAATTCTACAAATCTGTGCTGTGTGAAGAAATACATCCTTTTGTCTGTCCTGAATTTAGTGCTGTGCCCATCAATTTCAGCGGGTAACAGAGTTTTAGTATTATGGGATGGGGGTGGGAATTCTCAGCATGGGGTGGAGAAAGTGGATAATTTTATGAACCTTGATTATGTATTTTCCCTGCCACCCCCATGCCACTTGGTTGCCTTTTTTCCTAAAGTAAAAAGATCCAAATGCCTTAGGCCTATCCTTGTAGGAAATGTGGTCCAACACCTTGATAATTTTGGTTGCCCTTTTGTGCATCTCTTCCAACTCTGCTAATAAGTTAACTGAATTTTTTACAGTGTTTTGTGTGGGTTATCCAATGAAATTGATGGCTAGTAGATTCAGGACAGGCAAAAGAGCACTTCGACATGCAATGCATATTTACGGAATTTGCCGTCGCAAGATGTGATGATGGCCATTGGCTTAGGTGGCTTAAAATGGAATTAGATAAATTTATGGAGGGCAGATCTGTCAATGTCTGTTAGTCATGATGTTGGAAGGGTTGAGTTTGTCATTCTAGAATTTGAAGAGGATTATTCAGCGTTGCTTATCATTTATTTGCATCAAGCATAATGGAATTCCTTTAAAATTCCTACATAATTTTCATGTTTCTGCTTGAGCCATCTTTGCAATGCTCTGTCTTTCAGGTATTTCATGCATGGTGTTTGCAAGGAAGGGGACAACTGCCGTTACTCCCACGATCTCTACACTAGTCAGTCTGCCATGGTGTGCAGGTATTTTCAGCGAGGATGCTGTGCTTACGGAGATCGTTGCAGGTACAGAAATGCAGCTGAATGTTTTAGGTTTGAACAAGGAGCTATTTCTCCATATTCCTGATCAGTCACCCTCACTGGCTTCTGTCCTTGCCCCTTTAATTCCAGAGGAATATATTGGGGAGTTCAAAATCCAATGAACGTAATATTTCATGGTACCCTGGTCATGGAAGCTCTCCCCCTTGCAGGAGTTAACACCAGTCCTCATATAATAACACCCTATTCGGATGTTATACTTCAGAGTAAATCTAACATGTGAAAATGTATCAGTTCAACCTCTCTCATTAGGTTCTGGGTGCCACTTGGGATTAAGTCCAGGGCCACCTCCCCTCCGGTTGGTTTCTTGACCAACTATTCCAAGTGCACAGTTGTTTACAGTAATGAGAAATTTTACTTTTGAGCGGAACACACACTTAGTCAGTTTATGTGAGGGTAATTGAAGTCACCCATTACTACAACACTTTTCCATTTGGGTGCCTTCCTGATTTCATTCTTTATCTCAAGATCGCCATGAGCATTTTGGTCGGGGGATGATAGCGTGTTCCTAGTACTAAGGGCTCTTACAGACGGGGCTTTTAAGGTCCTATCGCCTTGCCTTCTTTCTGAGATTGTTTGGGCTGCCCACACAACATCTTCATTCTCCTGCAGTTGTTCCATGTCATCCTGTGTTTCTCCCCATATTTTCTCACAAAAGGAAAAATCTGTTAATTATTTTCCAGTGTGCCATGATCCACAAAAAATCAGTGGTGTGGCCACCTAATTTGAGGAGCTTGCATTGTTTTGTGGGGGCGTGACTGTGATTGTAATGTAATGTCATGGAGGGGGTGTGTTCTCACGGCTTCAGGCCAGTCAGCAGCTGTGTTTCTCCCTCATTCAAAGCCAATCAAGCTCCTCCTTTCTTTCCGCTGTTGCTTCTGCAGCATATAGTTCTTTGCTTTATCCTTATCCTCACCCCCAATACACACACACATATGGGGCTATGAGGTGTAGGGAAAAAATATTTATGCAGAGGACAGGGTTTATTTGTTCCCCCTTAAGCGCACAGCTCTGGAAGATCAGAGGTCCACTGCTGCGGCTTCCTTCACACTTCCTGATTAATGTTTAAATACTGTTTTTAAAAGTTGAGGCTTGTCTTCAGAGCTGTGTCAGCACTTGGCTCCACTTCATGTCTGCCCCTTGCCTACCACCATTTCAGGCGACAGCTGTTGAGCAGAGCACCAGCTCCACTCCCACTGTTGGCACTGCCCTCCCAAGGAAATACTTCGGGGAGTGGAAAGGAGGAGGGAGCCTAGGGGTGGGCAGGTGAAATGAAGGAGAAGGAGGTGGCTGATTGCAGTCCAGGAGGAGAGGGGGAAATGGGTTGGAGTTGGGAGCAGTGCGTGCTTAGACAGATGTAAAACACAGGCCTCCACGAATTGTAAACAATAAATCGGGGTGAACAAAATCGCATCTTTGCTCTTCCAGAATTGTGCAATTCCAGAAGAACAAACGAGGGGGAAAAACTATGGTGGGAGGGAGGAGCGAAGGGAGAGCTTTGGCTACATCCTGTCATTCTCCTCTGACTGGTGTGGGTAGAATGTAGTGGATGTAGTGGCAATTTCCCCCGACACTGGAAAGTTCCACGGCAATTCTGCTTGTAGTCTAAAACGGAAAAGCAATGATTGGTGGCACTGGAGTCCTCCGTCTGGAAGAGCCCTAAATCACCCACAGTGATTCTGTGGAGGACTCAAATGCTTTCAAGGTTTTAGTTTGTTTGACACTTGCCCTCTTTGATGTACAGAGC
The DNA here is from genome assembly GCF_057233095.1 of Heloderma suspectum. Taxonomy (NCBI): domain Eukaryota; kingdom Metazoa; phylum Chordata; class Lepidosauria; order Squamata; family Helodermatidae; genus Heloderma; species Heloderma suspectum. Next base: position 32,015,201 of record NC_139464.1, read on the forward strand.
AACACCACCCTCGTTGAGCCCTTCCTGTAGATTTTGTATCCAGAGATGACCATATCCCACTGGTTCTTTCTATTCCACCAGGTTTTCATTATGCCTGCTATATGTATGTTCTCCTTTAAAGCCAAGCACTCCAAGTCTCCCATCTTGGCTCAGATGCTTCTAGCAATAACACAGCAATGCCCATGCATGGTGCCCATCCAAATGTCTCTGGCATGTCCATTTTCCCTTGTGGCCTTTTGGACTCTTTGATTGGCTGCCCTGTTTTACTGTATGTTCATGACCTATTTTTACTCTGTCCCCATTTGGACAATCAAAAACATTTTCACCCTCATCCCTGACTGACCTGAACTGGAAGCTCCCTTGCTCCTGTTGTCTTTCCTGCAAGGTTCTGCGTCAAGTAGCTCTGTCCCCACAGAGTTCCAGGTTTCATGGAAGCGTTTGTATGTACAGCTGTATGCACAAAGCTGCTCTCTCTCTGCAGACGAGTGATCTGGATGCTTGGACACCTAGGGGAGGGCCTAGTTAGTGCGGCCCTACTTGCATGTTGGGCTTTCTCAGAAGTACAGAGTCTGAATAGGGGTTGTAATGCTCCTGTGTTTATGACTATATCTGACTGTGACTCTCCATGCACCACAATAGTTTGAATGCCTCCTAAAAACCATGATGGTGGTTCATAAGAATAACCAACGTTAGTCATATGTTGCCTACCATCTTTTATCAAGTGGCTAGTTTTTTAAAAAGAGATTGTAAAGCATTTTACACATGAAAATTGCTGGATAAAATTCATACTAAAACTGCATGTCCTTATTCAAAGTTATTTGTATTCTCAAAAGTTCAGAAACTGTCCTGCATTGAGCAGGGTTTGGACTCAGTGGTCTTATAAGCCCCTTCCAACCCAACTATTCTATGATGCACTGGATAAGTGTGCCAGGCAAGCAGAGAAATTAAAGATACTCTGAACAAGCAAAGCAACTTGCTCATGGTCTCATTGATGAATGTCATTTTCCCCAGAGTTTCTCAATCTTTTTAGACAGAGAGGATGATGTCCTCCTTAGTCCTCCTGTTGTCAGTTTTTCTAGCAACATAATTAAGAGCTGCCTGCTCTGCACTACTTCATCCGATCAAAATTTTGTATGCTAAATACATCAACGATATTAAAGCACCCTTAGACCCATGAATGGAGTTGATTTTATTTTTGTTTGAAGCAGTCAATTGCTAATGTGTCTACACATGAAGAAAAAAAATATACAAAGTATGTTCTCTGATATGAGTGCAGTCACTGCAAACAAAGCTCAGACATTATGTGAATAAATAGCACTCTGACATGCTTGAAATTTGGTTTCCTGTTCCTGCTTTTATCCGTTAAGATGTTAAAAGAAATTGTAGCAAGACTTTGAATTGACTAATGAGGCGGATGGGGTGAAAACCGTTCTTGCAAACTTCATAGCTGCATGGCCTATAAGGATGAATTGGCTGAAGTTATCAAGTTGAAGCTGCTATTTTTATTTTTGAATGGGAAATTTCAAAAATAGGTAATGGTTGATATGCTGAACCAACCAGTTGAAGAGTAGTAATGTAGGGTGAGTGGTCATGTGGTTGAGACTATTCTTTAAGCTCATATAGGACTTTGTATGGGACATGATAGTTATCAACAACAAAAACATGAAGATGAGCTTATTCTGCAAACATAGCCATTCCCTCTGTCTTCTTATCCTAACAAGAAGTGTGTATAATGAATTGTAGGAATTTAAATGCCTTTAGTACAAAGGTTATGGGAATTAATAAAAGTCCTGATATTACAATAAACCATAATAACCTGTACTGCAAGGGCACTGAACCTCTTTCAGCCTGAAGGTGAAATTTCATTTTGGATAAGCTCTCGGGGGCCACAGTCCAGTGGTGGGCGGGGCTGAAAACAAACAGGACTGGGCCAAAAATACCACCGTACTGTAGCTTAAAGCTCTTACTGCCAGTAACTAAGCCTTAGGAGAGGCATTTCAATGTTTTAGAATAGGAGAACAGCTGCATAAATGCCAAGAAACCACCAAATGATCAGTGATCGGGGGAAACAAGGTGGGCCCAAGGGAAAGGGTGGGGCCGTCCGGGGGTTCCAGGCAGACTGGATTTGGCCCCTGGGGCTGAGGTTTTGTACCTCTGTTACAGGTGGTGCTGTTGTCAGACCAGTGTAGTGGTTAGAGTGCCAGACCAGGACTGGGGAAACCTTGGCTAGAATCCGTACTCGGTCATGAAACTTAGTATTCTTGAGCCATTGTCTATCTCTCAGCCTAACCTTCCTCACAGGATTGCTATGAGGATAAAATATGGGGGGGGGGGCGTTTGGGGAGATCAGGCATACCACCTTGAGTTCCTTGTAGGAAAGGCAGGCAGGCTATAAATGTAGTAAGTAAATATATGTGTATAAAGTAAAAGCTCTCTGAATATGGTACATTCTGAAGTTATTGGGGGAAACAATCAGCAACCAGCTTACTGTCTGAGATTAGGTCCAGTGTGGTATAGCAGGTGGAGTGTAGCTCTTAGGCCCGGGAGACCTGTACTCAAATGCTTACTCTGCTGTGGAGCTGACAGGCTGGCCTTCAGCAAGTTACTGGGGTTGTTCAGATGATCAGCGGGGGAAACAACGTAGCGTCGGTTGTTCCCCCTGCATGTGCCAGTCATGAGACTGTATTTACCCTAATGACCTGCGTTGTGGGTTGCTGTGTTGTCCAAACGCGGTGCATGGCGCAGGTGTAGTGCATTTTCACCCACTGTACATCCCATGGCTTTGAATGGCACGGCAATTAGGAATGGGTAATTAGGGTAATCCCAGTCACACAACCGGCACATGCCGGGGTAGGGGAAACAACTGACACTGCATTGTTTCCCCTGCTGATCGTCCGAACCCAGACACTATCTATCACGCTAACCTACCTCACAGGGTAGTTGTGAGGATAAAATGTGGTTATCCCATGTTTGCCACTGTATGCTCCTTGGCTGGACCATGGGCTACATGTATGAAAAATAAAACACATGAGAGGAAAGTTGGTTATCTGCTCTTCTGTAACAAAAGCACATTAGAAAGTATGCTTAGAATGAAGTCACTGGGAGTGGGGGAGGAGACAGAGAATCCTTGCCTTCTTCTTTTCCAAGCGGCTTTTACATGTGATGCTTGTGCCAGAGGTGCAAAATACTTTTCCTTGTCTTACTTAACAGGCAGCAATGCATTTGGCAAAGACATGCTGTGAACACGGTAATCTCTGGGCAACATTTGTCATCATTACTTAAAAGTACTGTAGTGTTCTTTAAGTATATAATGGAATCTCTGCCCCGCCCCCCAAACTTGGTATTCTGTGCTAGATAGTGCATCTTCCATTGCCAGCCATTTCTTATAACTGAATTTCCATACTCTGTGCAATGTCTACATAATGCCATTATTTTTTGCTGGGGAGGACAAAAAATAATCAAATTTTGACTTTGTTCCTTTTCAGATACGAACATACCAAGCCATTGAAAAGGGAAGAAGTGACTACTGTGAGTCCAGCTGCAAAAACTTATCCGTCAGCTTCCACAGATGTGAACCCATCCCCTGGAACACTTGAAGTGAGCACTGGTGAGACTGAAGTTGAAGACAAAGACCTGGCAGCTGCAGGAGCCGGGGCTGAAGATTGGGTGAATGCTGTGGAGTTTGTTCCTGGGCAGCCGTACTGTGGCCGTGGTAAGTCGACTCACTGCAGTAGTGATAAACTTTAGTTGACAACATGGGTGCTTCATGGGTTTTTCATCTCTTTTGAAGTGGTGTTCCAACGAAGAGCTATACCAATTTGAACATAGGGAGCTGCCTTATACCGTGCAAGACCTTTGGTCCATCTAGCTCGATATTGTCTCCACTGACTGGTGGCAGGTCTCCAGGATTCCATACAGGAGTCTTCCCAGTTCTACCTGGAAATGCTGGGGATTGAACCTGTGGATGTTTTGCATGCAAGAGATCATTTGCTCAGCAACTGAGTGTCTACCCTTTCTTCTTGCTAGCTGAACTGAATGCAGTTCACCAGCCATGTATGTGGCCTACCAGGTGCCTCTCCACCGCTCTGTTTTGGCAATCCCAAGAAGGCAGCAAAAGCAGAATTTTAAAATATTTAAAGAATAATTTATATATTTCTGATTCATCCTTTGGCTCAGAAAGGACCCCAGGGTGACTTATAATTTAAAGTCAGACCTTTTTCCAGGCCAAATCCAGTACTTCATTGCATACAGAAGCGACTTGTATGGAGACCGGTTGTGTTTTTCAAATTAAAAAAAAATAAGACAAGACTGCTAGTCTTTGCTCTCATCAGTTTATTCAGTCACAGACACAGATAATACACATACTTCTTACTCACTGCATTTTTTTTGGAGCCCCACATGTAAATATGTAGTTCCAGTCTTTTTTGTCTGTAAACACCCAGATCAGAATATCCATCCCTTTTTGAATGTGTCTTCCTTTAAGGTGGAATCTAAAAATGTTTGCCTCCCTTACTGTTAGCTTTTTCTGTCTTCGTCAGTTCTCACAGACAATATCCACCTTATAATTTCTGTGTGTGAAACTGTCAGCCTTAGGCGTCTTGCTTGGGGGATGGGCTTTATCCCCAGTTTCTTTCAACAAGTTGATCATACAGTCCTCTCTCCTGTGCTCAGTTCAAAAGAGGAGCTTATTGAGCCCCATGTAAGGTTATCCTATGTGGTTAGCGGACTCAGGTCACAAGGTGTGAAGGTCCACTTTAAGGGGGATGATGTTCCTTCACTAGTTAGTAGCTTTGCAATGTTGTCTTGACTCAGATCAGCTTACTTGGTTTTGCAACTGACCACAACATTCTTCAGAAATACTACTGGGGATACCCAGCATAAATCACTGAGCCATTTTTTCTATGACTTGGTTCCTTGCTTCTAATCTGCAGATCTTGTTGAATGTTGTTTGAATGATTCCTCCTCCGGCCCATCTAAGCTTTTGATTAGTAATTGGCACGCTATTCCCAAGTATATGACTTTGAAGTAAGTTCCAGTAGTCAGTAGGACAGATTCACATTGCTACATTCCTACACCCAATCATGTCGCTAGACATGAGTGTGAAACAGCAGACACATCTGGTGATCTGGCAACCATTTCTGTGCTTGTAGCTGCTGGTAAAGTGCCATCATGCACCCTGGTTCATGCTAACCTTTTCTCACATGGTCATGCTCTTCAGATATGATTGTTTGGAGGAATTAGTGTGAAGTAACCCTTACTCTTCTAGAGTTCTGGTTTGTGTCATCATGAGCAAGAGCAGCAGGTCAGTATTCAGTGTATTATAGATTGGGGAAAGGTGGCTGAAATACCTAGAATAAGCTTTGTTGGTTGGTCATCAAATACCAGATTCTGAGTTATGAAGAAGATCTTGCAGTGGCAGTGATTGTCATAACTATGTGTAGAAGTCATCAGAATGCATCTAGCTATGGTAGTGCTCCGTATAGTAGATGTAACATTTTAAAAGGCTCTCCATGTCCCAGCCCACATGCATGCACAATCTGTACACCAGTGTGGCTGCAACACACTGATGCAACAAACATGGTAAGCTGGCACATGGAGTAAGTGCCTTTTTAAATGTTTAATCTATTGCATAGAGCACTGAAATGGGTAAGTGCTTTTTGGTGGCCTCCACAGCCTTCAAACAGATCTGAAGTAAATAATTCCTTCCTTGTTTGTTTGTCACAAAACAATTGCAAGATGGCAGCTGTTTTATGTTGGAGACAAGGGGGATCATGATGAGAGCCTTATCCATCTGCAACTATTTTCCTTAGATCAGGGCGGGCAATGTGTGGCCTGCGGGCTGCATGCAACCCCTACTGCCCCCCAAATTGTAAACAAAGGGGGGAAATGGCATCTGGAGTGGCTGTTTTGAAACCTTTTTTACTGTTTTAGTGTTCTGTAGCTACTATGGAGCACCAAAAGGGTCAAAAGTAGCTTGCAAACAAGCTAATTTTAACTTCTTTGATGCTACATAGCTGCTTGGGATGCCTTTTTTAAAATTATAAAATAAAGGGGGAGATGTGGCCTGCCAGGGGTGGGTGGGTTCTGGGAGTGAATATAGCCCCTGGACATCTTGAAGTTGCCCACCCTGTCTTAAATAAACTGACTCATATCGTTGTTTTTAAAAGATACCATTCCAACTCTGACCTTTAAGAGTAACATGCTCTGTATCTTCATTCTGATTTTTTACAGCTGCTCCTTCCTGCACTGAAGCACCCTTGCAGGGAATGGTAATTGAAGAAGAATATGAAAAACAGCAAACAAACTTGGAGATGAAGAAACAACTATGTCCCTACGCTGCAGTAGGAGAATGCCGTTACGGAGAAAACTGCGTCTATATCCATGGAGATGTGTGCGACATGTGTGGCCTGCAAGTCCTCCATCCTGCGGATGCCGCACAGCGATCTTTACACATAAAGGTAAAGGGAAGATGGGAAGAATAGGAGACAAAACTAGTCAGCTAACAAAAGTTCAGGAACATTTGATCCTTTGCAATCTTGCAGACCTCAACAGGTCTTAGAAATAGTTTTTGTTATAGGTTTCCAAGCGGTTGGCCGATGGCTCGGGTGTGCTGCTCTACAGACTTTATTCAGAGCAGTCTAGTGGTAATTGGGCCTAGCCCAAAGAGATGGCTACTAGAGAGTGCAGTCTTCAGTGACCTTTCAAGAACAACGTATAAAGCTACAAAAATACATAAAATGTATTTTTAAAATTTATTTATTACATTTATATCCCACCTTTCTTCCATTGTGGAACTCAAGGTGGCTACATGTAGTTCCCAGGTGCTCTCCCCTCCAAGCACTGACCAGACCCAGACCTGCTTAGCTTCAGCATGGTGGCTGCCTCATATGCCTTCAGACTATGCCCTGGAACTGTGTTAGATTACGTTTCCCTTTATTTTGGGATTCACAAACTGTTTAAAAGTGTCCCCAAGACATGAAGGTAACCATTCTTATGGTTTCAAGATAGTAGGACAGATTGTGCACTTGGCAGTTCTGTCTTCCAGCAAAGATGGAAAATTGGCCAAAGAAGCACGATGTGAGTAAGGGGAGATACGTGATGCTAAAATTCCTTTAGCAGGGGCCTAGGGAGTAGAAAACTATGGCTCTGTGTAGCACTGATAATCAACTCAAGAGCTTGGGTGTATACAGACTTCCAGCATGCTAGTTTACTAGCCATCGTGGCTCAACCAGGGCACTCGTTGGATGTCTTGAGTTTCTCCCTGAAAAATGTCCATGACTTGGCAAAACATGGTTCTATCTTTGTTTTATCAAATTTCATAGTATCTCTGTGTTACAAAAAGTGGAGCAAATGAAATAAGAACAGTAATAGTTGCTAGAATGATAGAACTCTGTGAAAATTCTGCTGAAATTCCTGCATGCACAAAATTATTGGTGGGAGAATTGCTGCCAGTAATGGGTTCCAGTCTTTAGCTTTGTGCCATAATTTCACCACAGTCAGTGGAAAACAAGTATGTTATGCTCCTATACAAGTCAACTATTCTTTCATAGCTGACTTAAACCAATGTTCCATATAAAGAGAACCTTTATGTATTTCCTCTTATGGAACATAAGAGGAAAATACAATATACAGTAATGTCCAAGTTTTTCAGTATAAAGAGGCAGCTACTTTTAGTTCCCATTATGTAAGTCTCATCGGACTTAACAGAATTTAATTCTGAGTAGACATGCATCAGATTGCATTGTGAGTGAAACTTCTAGCTCAATTATACTTAGATTTAATTCATTTATCATCATATTTCTATGGAGCTATTCAAGGAAACTTACCATAGAACAAGCCAATAAAAATGAGCAACATATAAAGCAGAATAAAACATAAGACAATAAAATACAGTGCTGCTTTTTACTGTTTTAAAAACCTTCAGAAAATCATGAAGACACTTAAGGCCGCAATCCTGTGGTCCTTGGCAGGGTGTAGCAGGGGCCCTAGGATATAGCAAATATCTGCAGGCAGAGCAAAAAAGGTAAAAAGCTGCCCACACACACACCCCTTCACCTTCAAGTCTAGCAGGTCTTTGGATTTGGGAGTTCCTCTGCTATGGATTTTCCCTTCCCCGGTCCCAGAGGATTCAAATTACCTAAGGAAAAATGCCTTGTGAAATAGCTTGACAGAACTGGGCATAGGAAGAGTTGTGGAACCTCTCCAGGCAGGGAGAATGTGGGGATCACCCTCTACATTTAACCTTGTGGTTGCTAGATTGCTGTCATTGTCTTCCTCCCTTTCTTGCAGTCTTGCATTGAGGCTCACGAGAAGGATATGGAGCTCTCATTTGCTGTCCAGCGTAGCAAAGACATGGTGTGTGGGATCTGCATGGAGGTGGTGTATGAAAAAGCCAACCCCAGCGAGCGCCGCTTTGGAATCCTCTCCAACTGCAATCACACTTACTGTCTCAAGTGCATCCGCAAGTGGAGGAGCGCTAAACAATTTGAGAGCAAGATCATAAAGTGAGGCACTTCCCCATGTCCGTTGTGCTTTGTTTTTGGGGGAGAAATTAGTGTGTTGTGTGAACTTGCAACATCACCCCTCTCTCATCCCAAGACTGCATTTAATACATAAGTAATGTTATTCAGAATTGAGGGTTTTTTGGATATACTTTCTGACCTCGGTACTCTCGATTGGTCAGCAAGATCCATTTAGTTTGAATGTTAAGTCATACTACTTTTTTGTTAAATGGTAGCGACATGCTGTCCTATTGGTTCCAATACAAAATCACTTGGGTTCAGATGGTGAAAGAGACAGATCAATTCCAAATGTGTGTTTCCTAAGCTTTTACTCTTCTAGTTCATTAACGAGCCAATGAGCCATCTCTCTTTAAAGTCTGCTTGGAAAAACAAACCCAAACCAATATGGACATCCAAGAAAGCAAAGTTACAAAAATAAATTTATTTATATCTAAAGAAAAATGAGTCTGTGTGTGAACTGTTTTTTTCTCCCCGCCCTCCCATGCTCTTAAGAAGTGGGCAAGCTGCAGGATTGAGAACCTCAGACAATGGTGGGGATTGGGGGTGGGGAGAGCTTTAGGTTATGAAAGGAACGTGGTACAAAGGTCTGAGGTACGATAGACTGCTTTTAAAGGTGGGCATATGCCATGGTATGTCTGTAGCTGGAAATAATGCCCCTGTGATGTGGAATTTTGCAGTGCAGTCTGTTCGTTCCCCAGGTCCTGCCCAGAATGTCGGATCACATCTAACTTTGTCATTCCAAGTGAGTACTGGGTGGAGGAGAAGGAAGAGAAGCAGAAACTCATTCAGAAATACAAGGAGGCAATGAGGTATGAGCACTGCAGCCTCGGACCAAGTTTGACTGCAGACGTTAAGGGCATACATGGAGAAAAGCGAAGTGTTACCTAAAGCCCTCTCATACCTCCTTCCTAACCCCCCCACCCCCACCCCACAAAATGCATCTCTAACCATCAGCAGATGCATGCGGGCCACACAAGGTATTTAGTCACTCCTTTGTGCCAAACAACCTCACATACTATTCCCTTTTCCATCCAGTCACAACCTAGTTTTGATAGTACAAGCTAGTACAGATTCAGTTCTCTGCATGCACCTACCTACGTGCGCACCTTTTCAGTAGGCACATCCACGTAATCTACCGTGTACATATTTTAACTGAATTTAAAATGGATTCAGCAGCAAGCGGTACCTCTCTTTTAAAAAGAAAAAGAAAAGAGAGAAATCACCTGGATTATAAAGCAAATGCAGTACTGAATTCTGATTGGCTACGCTGTGAGTAAGGGTTGCGATATTTTCCTTTCCAGCAACAAGCCATGCAGGTATTTTGATGAAGGCCGTGGGAGCTGCCCATTTGGAGGGAACTGTTTTTACAAACACGCATATCCCGATGGCCGCCGAGAGGAGCCCCAGAGGCAGAAAGTGGGAACTTCAAGTAGATACAGAGTAAGTCCCACAGCTTTTGTTGATTAATTAAAAAAAAAAAAGTAGGAGGATGTGTGTTATTCTAGGCTTTCATGGACAGTGGAATAAAATTAGGTCTGTACTGGATTTTCACCCACAAACTTTTGAGGGGCAAAAGGCTAAGTTGGGGGGCAATAATTTAATGTACCCTTTCCCCATCTTTTTTGTGTGCTGTCAGATGCCGCTCTCCTTGATCTGCAACTTCAGCCCCATTTTTAAAAGTGAGCTTCTTTCTGATGTGGTCCCAGCCAATCAGGGAGCATGCAGGCTTATCATGCAGCCAATTAGACCTGACTATTTGAAATACCAACGCCAAATCAGAGTGAGGCAAATGCTTCCTGCCTTCACTCTGAATGGGTGAAAGTCTCTTCTAGGCCTCCATGCAAAACCAGTGAAATAATGAAATGGGGGTTGGCGCATTTTGCAGAGGTGACGTTATATGTGAAACATGTTCCCTTCTCTTCCCCGCCCCCCCCCAATTTCATCTTAGCCCTAGCCATAATACTCTTTCAGATCTCCTTTGCCCAGATTAAATAAAGTTAATGCTATAAAATAGTGGAAAGAAATAAACCATAAGACTTCCTAATTTGGGGAGAGAAGGGAACACTTTGTATTTCTCTCTTGAATGTTACTGCATCAGTACAATGAGATGGCACACCCTCCCTTCTTGAATTAGAAGTCCTGTGTTAGTTCCTCAGCCAGAAATACGTAATGCAAACCTGAAGAACGTATAGGCCACCAAGCAAATTGCAGCCTGCCGGACATATCTAGTAGCCTACCAGGGGTTCAGTCCCTCCTCCCCTCCCCCATTTTGCTGCTGCTTGGGAAGGCAAAATGGATGGTGTTTGCACCTAGCAGGCCACAAATAAATGGGTAGGAAGGGTGTCTTTTGCTTGGTGGGTTGCAACTTTTTCAGGCCCATTAATAACGTGTAGCGTTGCTATGGCTGCTTTCAGCTTGTAGCCTCCCACATTGGTTGCACAGTTTCATGCTAAATCAATGGTGCGCAAGAACAGCACCCAGCAGAACTGTTCAAAGCTGCATGTTTCCTGGACAAACCTTCATGATTCCCCCTAGTCCCCTCATACTGCCACTGCATACAGGTTGGGAACAGCACAGGTGTCTGCAGTCTCTCTGTGGTTTGCAGGCATCAATGTCACTAAATCAGCGTGCCTCACACTGTAAAAAAAAAAAAAAAACCTCCTTCACCTAGAAACTTCCTAAATGTTCCCAGTTCTGCTCAAGGGTCAGTTGAGGAACTTGGAACCCTTAATGAGAGAAATGGGCAGTGGAGTTTTGCACTTGTCTTATTGGGGAAAGGGTTTGTTTGGAAAATGCCACTCACCTGAGGCCTGATAACTGTGCTCCGCTTGTAGGCCCAGCGGAGAAACCGGTTTTGGGAGTTCATCGAAGAGAGAGAAGGGAGCGATCCCTTTGAGAACGATGAGGATGAGGTGGTGACCTTTGAGCTGGGCGAGATGCTTCTCATGTTGTTGGCGGCAGGAGGCGATGATGACCTGACAGACTCCGAGGATGAATGGGACTTGTTTCACGAAGAGCTGGAAGACTATTACGATTTGGATCTATAGCACCTCTTTGTGTTTGGACTGTCTGCTCGATTTCCAGGCAGTAGCCCTTTTCCTGTGGTGTTGTGGCAGTGCCTGTGTTTCTTTCCTCCTAGGCAGGCCTATCCATTCCAGGTGCTGCTGTTGTAATAACTTTTTACCCAGGGTCTGTCTCGTTCCCCACCCCTGCTCCCACCCCTCCAGTCCCAGGGTGTGTTTTTTCTTCGCTGTTAAACAAAATGACATGAAATAAACCTTTAAAACGGTAGTTTTTGTAAAAACAAATTTAACTGTCAGACAGTTAGATTAGACTTGTTGCTTCATATCTGTGTTCCTGACAGGATTCACCCAGTTCCAGGGTTCAAGTGTTTACAGGACTTCCACACTCATCCTTGAAGAGCCCAGATACAAACATGAGAGCAACGGCTGTGCAGTGGGGGGCGGGGGGCGGGCAGAAGTTGGCCAGTGGCCTCTTTCCACTACAGACTTTGGAAACAAATGTTTTTCTACTTCAGATTTTAGGCCAGCGGCGTGTTTTCTTGGCTGGCTTCAGCTCCATTCCAACCCCTCTCATGTACACGTGCTCATTTGTGGTTTTGGTCTCTTGTTTACTTGCACATTACTATTTACTACTGTGTAACCAGAACCAGGCGCGAATGTTCCGGGTTTTTACTGTTTGGCATGAAAGGCAAATGTGTTTGTGTGTGAAAGGAGAACTTTCTATGTATGTATATACAAATAAAATGCAGAGTTGTATCCCAAGGGCTGGGCAACTTGGTATATGTGTGTATTAACCCTTTCACGCCCTTATTATTCTCTCACCATCACCACCACTTTACACACACACACCCATGTTGGTGCATGATTTCTGACATCCAACTGGATTTTGAATCAAATGTGGTCTCAGCCAATTCTGTGGAAATGGTCTTTAAACTGGCTACTATAACTTGGTGGTAGGCACCCCCTTAATTACACTTTTCTCTTCCCAGCTACCTTTCTACTCCTTTTTGGGTGTATTTGAGTTACACAGGTGTAGGAATAGGGTTAGTCAAAGAGGGTTTGGACCAAACTGTTACCCATTTAGGGCACCACCATATTGGTATCCTTATTTCATCTTTGCAATGTTGTAGATCATCAGTAAGAATCAAGCAGAGTTTATCAACGAAATCCCTTCTGTTTCTCAGTTAAAAGGTCCCTTGTTGTCTTGCACAATACCTGAGTTGGGGAAATGGGCTCATACTGGCTGTACAACATGCATGTTACTACTTTATCCATAGAACAAGCAGCCACACAACTAACCAAGCTCCAGTTCTGCTATGAAGAACCGCAGGTGCCACCAAAGCCTCTTTCCCCCTATTCCCCCTATTCCCCCCTCTTCCCATCCCCCAATGGAATTTTAACTTTCCATTACATTGAATGCTGCTGGATTGTCCTTGAACTGTTCTGCTTCTGTCCTTTAGATTGCGTCTCCTTTCACTTTTAAATGGAATCAAAAATTGTTGCTGAAGTCTGTGTTACTTTGCAGCTGCCTTTTGTAAGAAGCACTTTTCCCAAATAAAAAAAGCAAAACAAAGTTGTTTTCAAGTTTGGAACATAGATGTTTTAAATATGTGCCTGTTTGCTCTTGATTTACTGTAATCTGTATTCTGGACATGGGATGCAAAACTCTTCTGCAAAACTTAGAGGGGAGAAATGTATTTCCTGACCTCTGCAGCAACCCAGGTACCAGTCTCCACTCCCAGTTTTTAGGCACCAGTGGCTTTTGGGCACCTGTATAGTTGCACCTGTTCTCAATATCAACATACTTTAATTATTGTGTTAAGCAGAACAGGAAGCCAATTTGTATGAGGGAGAAAATGCATCTACAATCCTTTTAAAAGCCAATTTGCACCTGAATCTTCAATTACAGATTATGTAGACATCAATTCCTCTGGGGTAAAGTCAAACATCTACCAGGACAGAGGAAAAAAAGTAGTACTTCACATAGGGCATAGTTAAAACCCTGGAGGATTTGCTTCCTCAAGAAGTGATGGCCACCAACTTAGTCAGCTTTAATAAGGGGATTAAGCAAATTTATGTAGGCTACTAGTCATAGCTATATGTTACCTCCGATATCAGAGACAGCATGCTTTGGAATGCCATTTGTTGGGGAACAACCACAGGAGAGGACTATTGGCCTCATGTCCTGTTTGTAGGCTTCCCAGAGGCATCTGGTTGGCCACTGTGGGAAATGAGATGCTGAATTAGATAGGCCTTTGGTCTGATCCTGCAGAACACTTAGGTCTAGTGTGATGGTGGCCTTTGGTCTCTGCAGTTAGGACTAAACCACCTTAAAGCAGAGACACCTGCCTTAACTGGTGTTTTGGAGACTGGTGCTACCATCAAAATTAGTGGGATTCATGAGACCAAGTAGAAACAGTGGGGATTTCCTTTCACAAGTTCAGGCATATGTTTTGGAGACGTGGCTTGTAGTCAGAGCAAAATACGGCAGTATAAACTATTGAGAACAGTACAGTGCTATGTTCTGACGTGTTACAGCCCTTTTCGTATTGGAGCTCTGGTCCCTACGGGGAAATGCTGCTTAGTATTTGCATGAGAGTCTCTTGGAAGTAAATAGAGGGGAGCTATTCAGGCTTAATCAACATGCTCAATACAAAAGGAGGCTGCTACAGGTGAGATGGAACATGCATTGTTCCTAGGAAGGGCTACAGCTCAGAGAAAGAGCACATGCTCTTGATGAAGATCCCAAGTTCAAGCTCCAGGCAAGGCTGAAAAAGACTGTGCGGACAGGCACCATCAGTTAGTGTAGACCAGGGGTAGGCAACCTGGTGCGCTCCAGAAGTTTTGGACTACAGTTCCCATCATCCTTTGCCATTGGTCATGCTGACTTGTGAAAATGGGAGTTGTAGTCCTAAAAAAATCTGGAGGACACCAGGTTGCCTACCCCTGGCTTAGACAATACTGAGCTAATTGGTGTGACTCTGTATAAGGCAGCTTCCTATTTTCAGATGACTGAGAACATACAGTTCCAAAGAGGAAGAAGGGGAGATCTATTGGTAAGTGGCTGTAGGGGTGTGTGCATGCATGTGTGTACACACACACACGTAACAATGTAACCCAGGCACGTAATGACAACCCAGAGTATTGGTTATTACTGAATCTTGAGTGGTTGTTACATGTGAACCCTGCTCTATGGGTTGTTAACCGCAGGCAACCCAGAAAGAGAACCCATGGTTTGTTGTTGGGTTGTGAACTCTGGGTTCATAATTAACAACCATAAAGTTAAACCATAGTGCAGGGTTCACATGTAATGACAACCCGCAATTCAATGACAACCGATACTCTATGCGTATTCTGAGTTGTTAGTGTGAAGCAGGACACAAGGCCACCATGAGAACTAAGTATTGCTGGTGTAAAGAGCAACTGCCTGATGCTCTTTGTTTTACCCCTGTTACGACAACACTTGTTTTTTGCTACATAATGTTCTCACTACCAGTGATAATTGAGTCTTCCCTGTTCACTGCCACCCCTGCTGAAAATCAGCCCCCCCCCCCAATCAACTCCTTCCTGAATGGGAGACTCTTCTTAATCCTAATTGCTGTGGATGTGGTATGTGTGTGTCTTTGTGTGTGAATGAGGTGGATGGTGTGTGTGTGTGTGTGTGTGTGTGTGTGTGTGAATGGTACATATATGTGGCTTTGGGCCTGCCCACTTTGACTTTAACCTCACCCACTCCTGGCATGCAGGTTACCCATGAGGAAATGCAGGCCCTGGGATGAAAAAAAACTTCCCCACCTCTGGCATAGATCTTGGGCTGGTTCACAGACTTATGCATCTCCCGTGGCCAATTCTCAGGCATACATACAACAGTCCTGTAGAAAAGCAGAAGCATGAACTAGCTGTATGCAGGCGGCAGTGATTTCTGCAATCATGTTGCACTTTTCCCAACAATTACGGAATTTGCAGAGCCCAACAATTTCAACATTCTGTTGCTCAATGAGGCCGAGAGCGGGCCATGGAGAAGCAATTAATGGTGACATCCAGCACTCTGTCATTGGGGTGGGGGGTGGATGGGGAGCATAATTCAGTTACCTAGAGGTTGCAGATCCCTAGGGATGAATGGTTGTTGGATTGTTCCCTGTGCACTTGAGATAATTTGGCCTGAATTTGTTCTTCTTAAGGATAGCTAATGAGTGGCAAGGAGTGCTGTTTCCCCTTTCCAATGCAGGCTTATCTGAGAAGTCTAGTTCATGTTTAGTCATTGTGACTATGTGATTCTAGGTCAGTTAATGCAGAATTATAGAGCAATCCTTTTGGACCAGTGGTCATATTTGGCAATTTGATAAAGTGTCCTAGGCACCACCACAAAATGGCTGGCACAAGACATGTGGTTAGTCACCTAGGACAAAGTAACCTACTGAAAAGACTGAGGATGAGGCAGAGGTGCAGCCCAGATACATTAATGGGAAATTAAGATGGCTGCAGCTGGAGGCCCTGGCTTTGCTGTGAAGCAATCCCAGCTGCTGATAAGAAAATAATTACTTTTATTTTAATTGGGAGGAGTAAGACACCTTGGTGAGAGCCAAGGAAGGTGCCCAGGGGCGCATTAGTGCTTATGGGCACCATGTTGCCTACCTCTGTTATAGAGTGCACACCCTTGTGATGAGGGACTCATGGAGAATGAACAAAAAGAGTATATATGCAGAAGGGTTGGTGATGGGCAGGGGTAAGTGCATGGACTCATTGGATTAAATCCAATGTTGTGCAAGCAGACTTGCCCTTGGCTCCCTTCTCCATGCCCACCAAATCTACTCCAGAGGGTCCCTCAAAGCTCAAGCAGATTTGAGGGGCACACGGGGCAGAGGGGAAATTCATTCTGCCAATGGTTCCTGTTCTGCTGACAGCATTGCGTCCAAGCCATTTTTTCAGTATTCATGAAGAGTAGAACATCAAAATGGAAGTCATCAGTGTAGGCTACAATCATCCTTAATTTCTTAGCCAAGTGAGAGGCATTGAATTTTCATGATGTTCAAAGAATAAATATTGGAACACCTTTTTAGGAGCAAAAAACCCTTCGGCTTTTAATGTCACCTATTGCCATTCTGCCACAGGCTAGGACCTATTTATTATTAACATTTATATACCGGCACCGCCTTATCTGCGAAAAAGCTATCAAGGCAGTGTACAGCTCTTTAAAACAAAACCCAGCAACAATAAAAACAGTAAAAACATTAACTACACATTTTAAAGGCTAAGTGGAAAAGATGATGCTTAGACAAGAGTCAAAGGGCTTCATATATTCTATTCTGAAGAGAAATGGGGCAGGGTATGTGGGTAGGGGAATGCAAAAATGTGTGTCATCTTGCATTTGAGTGCCATATTTGGGAGGCTATCCAGCCTAGGCCCTACAAACAAAACTGAGGAGGGGGCATCTGATTTTGTTAGCAGGTTGCAGGTGGTCCTTGTGTGGTTCTTTAAGAAACATATACCCCAATGGAGGCTGGTGCTCCAATATCAGTGGGGTAGTGCATCCGCTCCGGGTTTCAGTCAGAACTCTAAAGGAGCTATCCAAGGAGCTCTGCCCCTGGGATAGTTTCTTTAGAGTCCTGACTGAAACCCGGAGCGGATTCACCACCCCACTGACATCGGAGCTGCCAGCCTCCACTGGCGTACCCTGTTTTGCTGGCAGCTCACGTGTAGGGGAGCCTCCTGAATGTGGGTCAGCAATACACCGGCATCTTCTACATGAAGCCTGAACATATCCTGCCACTCAAGGCTGTCTTTATGATCCACCCACGTGACGCGCCAGAGGGCTTTGCCCGTGTGCGGTGAAGTCATCTAGTGGAGCACCAGAGCAATCCACACGCCTTGTCACTGAGGTCTCCAAATTGGTGCCTGCAGACTCTTCTCTTGGCACTCAAAAGGTCCCCCACCCTGATGTTAAGAGTACTATCATGTCCCCCTCAATCTTTTCCAGATTAAACGCACCCAGCGCCTTCAACCTTTCCTCACAGGACTTCTTTCCATATTGTTAAACGCACCCAGCGCCTTCAACCTTTCCTCACAGGACTTCTTTCCATATTGTTAAACGCACCCAGCGCCTTCAACCTTTCCTCACAGGACTTCTTTCCATATTGTTAAACGCACCCAGCGCCTTCAACCTTTCCTCACAGGACTTCTTTCCATATTGTTAAACGCACCCAGCGCCTTCAACCTTTCCTCACAGGACTTCTTTCCATATTGTTAAACGCACCCAGCGCCTTCAACCTTTCCTCACAGGACTTCTTTCCATATTGTTACCTCTCCCCACTGAAGCCATTTCACTTTTGTCTATATCCTCCTTACAGTGCAGTGCCCCAAACTGGATACAGTACTTCAGATGAGCTCTGACTAGTGCAAACTATAGCACAGAAGAAAGAAAAGGAAGCACTATTTCACACTCCACCTCATGAAATTCACTGCCACAGGATGTGGTCACAGCCACTGGCTTATCCTTAGGGCTGGCATCAAGGGCAGGCATGACTGGGCACCTGCCAAGGGCCTGCATCCCAGCAGGGACCCAACAACAACAGCCCCCTGAAGTTGCTCCTCCTCTTCTCCACTGCAACCTGTTTGTTCACCTGTCTCTTGCTCTGGCTCAGACAATGGTGGTGGTGAGAAGGAGGAGCAATAGATGCCACTGCCTACTTTCTCCCTGGCTCTCTACCTGTCAAGCAAGCGGTGGCAATGATGAGAAAGAGGAGCAGCTGCAATAGTAGCTGATATTCGGGGTGGGGGGAGGTTGTCTTGCCAAAGGGCCCTCAAAAACCTGGGGCTGGTGCACCTTATCCTCCATGAGGGTGGCTGTCTGCCAACTGTTATTAGCTGCAACTAAATTGGACCTCCTAGTTCCAAGGCAACATGCATTTTAATACCAGGTGCTGAGCGAACATGGAATGCGGGCAGCTGTCGTCATTATGCCCTACTTGCCAGTTTCCTGGAGGCAATTGGCTGGTCACAGTTTGCAATATATTAGACTAAATCAGCCTTCCCCAACTGGGTGCCCTGTAGATGTATTGGACTACAACTGCCATCAGCCCCAGACAGCATGGCCAGGGGTGCTGGGGGTTGTAGTCCAAAAGATCTGCAGGGCCCCAGGTTTGGGAAAGGCTGGACTAAAGGCACCCTTTGGCTGGACCAGGGCTGCTCTTAGGTTAACTAAGGCCACAATCCTATGCACGTTTGGACAGAAAAAAAAAGTCCTACAATTCCCAGCATGCTCCAGCCAGCATAGCTGGCTAGAGGGATGCTGGGAGTTGCAGGACTTTTTTTTTCTGTCTAAACATGCGTAGGATTGTGCCCTAAATGGCCTGTTTTGCTTGAGTGGCCCATAATACTAAGACAGTGATTGACGCTTCTGATGGGCATGTGCGCCTCCTTCACACTCCTTATTTAAATCAGGGACGGGGCCCTCTAGCTGATGTTGCTTTAGCAGAGCCCTCCCTCTCATAAGCTGAGCACTGATTTAGGTGAAAAACAACTTCATATTAAATATAATCAAAGGCAGAGAAAGTCTACGCGACTATGGGTGCAATCCTATGGCCTGTGCCCTCACCACTTGGAAGCCCCCGAACTTGGGGGCTTCCAGGATTCCTATGCCTGGCCGGGCTGCAGCCAGCAAGGCTGGAGAAGCAGCAGAGGCAATCTGCGCCTCCCTGCCCTCTGATCTCCTGTAATTTTTGCTAGGGAGGGCGCTTCGGAGGCGGGAGAGAAGGCGGCTCAGGATAACTCATTTCACTCACCCAAGGACCATAGGATTGCTCTCTAAGGCTGTTAAAGAAAGTCTGCTGGCTACCAGCATAGTGACTGCTTGAAAAAATGAAACTTGATGCAAATTTAACCATTCCTCTAGGATGGAATGTGGCAACAGGCCTCTGACAATTACAATTTGCAGTACACACTGCACATTCTTATGGTGCCAGTCTTGGGTTGTCCTCCGTCACCAGGACACCCCCCCCCCACTTCCCCATTTAATGGATTTTATGTATTATATAGTGCAGGATAATACATAAAAGGAGTGAGCAGACTCCAGGCTTCTGGGGCCTACTTGTGTGTTGTTTTTGCTAGAACTCTTAAGATTCACCAAGTGGAGCCAGGTGCAAAATAGCTGCTCAGGTGGGTGGACATACATCTCAGAATTAATGAACAGGGTGCTTTTGAGCACATGCTCAGCCCAAGAGTATGTGATCAGTACCAAAACTAAGCTCAGAAATCATGTGATCAGTACCAAAACTAAGCTCGTAAGATTTCACACACAAATCCAATCCTGGTTTCCCTCCAAATATCTTTTTTTTCAGCAACTTAATTTGGGGGCAGGTGATGTTGGAAAAATAAATGCTTTTAATAGTTGCTATTGTTAGGCAATTGGGTGTCAAAAGTCCTTCTGTAGCAGCCATATCGGGGGTCAGACTAAGTAGCCTCATGCAGTCTCATGCTTCATGTTCTTGCTGAGCTCTTTCTCCCTTGAATATATTGTTGTAAGCTGATGAGACACAGGAATTCCTTATCTTGTCAAAGATCATATAATTGTATATCTTGTTCTCTGCTGTTCTCTGCTTATCACGGCTACCCTATAACCCAGTTCCTGGGATATAAACAATGGTGCTAGGAGAAGAAATGTTGAGGACTGCAACCCCATATGGGAGGGAGAGGAGGAGCCGTTTCCTATCTGTCACAATATCTATAAAAACAATGTGCTGATGTAAATCGGGGCTTTTGGCTCTTTGGAAATGATTCCAGCCTTAAGCCCGCGCGTTAAATAAAGAATCTCTTTTTCCTTCACTCCGTGGTCTCTCTGACTCTGGGTTCTGCAACACTTCCTGATCTACTGCAAATTAGCCAGGTATGTACCAGTAGATCCCAATCTACCTTCTGCCTGTCCCTAATATCATGTCACAGGCACTCAATGCAAGTTAGAACCTCCCACAGCCCCACATTTTTTATTATTATTTTTTACAGCTCCTGGGCATTATTAGGGTAATTAAGGGAGCGATCCCATGGCCACTAGACACTGTCTAGAGGGCCACAGGATATGCTCTTTTCCGGGAACCAACCTCAGAGCCTGCACTCTGAGGTCGGTTCCCAGAAAACTGACCTCCGCCCTCGTCTGTGCTGCCTCAGAGGCTGTGCGGAAAAGCCCCATCCTCCGCGCGTGTAAGAGGAGTGCGGAGCAACTGAAAAGGGGTGGGGCTGGAGGGTGTTCCAGGGTCGGGAGAGCGGAGCTGCGCGTACAACGCATCCAATGTGCCGTATGGCAGCTTCCTCTCCCGGTCAGTCCTCCCACTGCTAGAAAGCCGAAAAAGGTTGTCTAGCAAAAAATAGCAAGGCAGGAGAGGCACAGAGGGACCCGCCCCCCCGCCTCGCTTCTCCTGCTTTGCTTTGGATAGTCGGTTGCCTCCGTGTTCGGAGGCAGCCATCTATCTAGTTAGGATTGCGCCCAAATTCTTTTTTTCTTTTTAGGAATTTCAGGAAGTGAAATAAAATACACACACACACACACTTGCTTACATCAAGAAATATCCAGAGCCAGGCAAGGTTTATGACAATGGGCAATTTCCAATTGGACACTAGCACTAACGTAAATTACATTGTGCTACTGTAAGCAACCTCTGTGGCAATGCCAACAGCGGTAGCTGGCATGATGGGTTTTCCATTTTCAGCTAGAGGCTGCTTATTTACATTACCACTAGCGTCTGATTGGCTATTGCCCCAAAGCTCCACTTTGAGCTAATGATGAGCACCAGCTTTAAGCACGTTTATGTACATAGTCTTTACTTAACTTCTTTATCGTGTGCTTTTATCCAAGAGTTCCCCTCTCTCCCATGGAAAAAAAGAAAGGAATCAGAGACCTCTCTTTGTCCAAATCAAGGAAGATGTTATATTGGAGTTAGTTCATAGGAAATGGTTTCTCTGCATGTGCAGAACAGAAGAATTAGCTAACAGCCAAGAAAGGCAGTGGTATTATCTAGTCCAAGAGTAAGTGACATCTGGTGCCCTTCAGATGTTTTGGACTACAGCTCCCATTAGCCTAAGCCAGCATGGCCAATGGTCAGGGATTATGGAAGTTGTAGTCCAAAGATATGGAGGACACTGGGTTGCTCTAGTCCCCACTGATTATTATCTAGTGCCCGCTGATTAGTGATACTTTAGTGAACAAGACCAGCTCTTCCGTAACCAAGTAAAAAAGAGATTCAAAATTCACAACCCATGAATCCCAAGCATTGCAATATATATATAGGTTCCTTCCAGTTGTTTTGAAAGGAAATGGATGCACAAATCTTCATGCATCCCCTTGCTTACTGAAACTGAACTCATGACAAGTTAATAGTATAAACAAGAAAGGCCGCAGACTGGAGTCTAGAAAAAGAGTTTGTCATGTACCTGTGACAAAGAATCACTATCTTCATGATTGCAGTTTCAATTTTTTTTAAGAGATCTATCTTGATTAAGCCTCATCCACTTTGCTAAGTGGAACAGGCTCAGTGTAAGCAGTCATTCATTATACATAGTTGGAAAACTCAGATGTAATAACTTCAGTCACTGTTTAATTTCAAGAAGAGACTACCCTCCATATACTCTTTGAGTTATAATTCTTTACCATCACTCACCACTAGTGCAGAAACTGCACAGAGGAGCAGGTCAAGGAAGCAAAAGTCACACGCAAACAAAACGTCCCTCGTTAAACATTTCTATAAACCCATGTCATTGATGGCAACGAGAAGTTGGGACGATTCCAAGTAAGCCAACACGCCAATCACACAGTTCCTAGATTGCAACAAAAAGCACTGGGTTGCTTGGTAGGAGTTGGCTGAGATGCAAACAATCAGAAACATTATTTAACATCCAGCTACACTAATGTGGTGAAATTGCCATCAATGGCCCCACCAACTCTCAAGCTAAAACATATATAAGAAAGTTGTTCTAGTCCTGCCTTCTCCAACCTAGTGCCCTCCAGATGTGTTGGACTACATCTCCCAGCATCCAGGCTGGGGGATGCTGGAATTTAGAGGGCACCAAGTTGGGGAAGGCTGTTCTAGACTAGTGACTGACAGGTAAACACAAGTTTTTTTCCACAGCCACTGGTGGAAATCAGCAGAAACCCAATAGGGCATAAAGATGGCAAACTGCTACTGTCAAAAGTATTCACAGTTCTTTTCCAGTTAAGCTCATGATTTCCAAAAGATGTTCTGCTCATCAGTTGAAAAACTAGCATTGCCAGTTTGGGCCATCGCAACCTCCTCTGACCATCAGAACAAAGAGAAGCATCTGTTTCCAGAGAATGACATGAAGCCAAAATTGCATGGCTGAAATATATCAGGGTGGTGGTAAAATAAGGCTAGAGGTAAGGTTCTTGTAACAGAAGAGGCCTCAGAAATCACCCGTGCCGATTCTTCTCCTGGAAGCTTCTCCTCAACATGAGCAGTTGGAGTTCTCAGCCTGAGAGGTAATCACTGGCCTGGTGTCTAGATGGATGTTGTCTGAAGGGCCACTCTCCCCATGAAGCTGTAAGGAATTTCTAGCTATTAGCTCTTTAGCCATCAATATGAAGACCTCGTCAACATTTTGGGCCTCTTTGGCTGAAGTCTCCAATACAGCCAGAAGACCATGCTTCTCTGCTAGTGTGCAAGCGTCTTCAAATAGGACTTGCCGCTTCTCTGCTTCGTCCGACTTGTTCCCTTAAAATGGATTAAAACACATTTTAGACTTCCAATGAGATTTGGGATGAATCAAATGAACAGGGAGAATATTATGAACCAAGCCAAGAACATCTCACTGACATGTATTTCATACCATAAAACATGGGTGTTAAACCTCTTTCAGCCCGAGGGCCATATCCCATTTCAAAGAAGCTCTCGGGGGCCACTTTCCAGTGTTGGGCAGGGCTGAAGGCAAAAGGGGCAAGGCCAAAAAAAACAACAACCCTGCCTATTTTAGCTTAAAACTCTTACTGCCTGTAACACAGCCTTAGGAGAGGCATGTCAACCTTTCAGAATGGGTGGAAAACTGCACAAAAACCGTAGGAAACCACCAAACAATTGGTGGTTGGGGGAAATGGGGTGTGGCCCTCTGGAGAACCTTGGAGGGCAGGATTGGGACCCCAGGCCTGAGGTTCTGCATCCCTGCCATAAAAGGTGGTCCCTTAATGTTATCTAGCTACTTGACATGTATGCCCTGCTTGTGGGTTCCTGGTCGACAGCTGGTTGGCCACTGAGTGAACAGAATGCTAGACTAGATGGACCCTTGGTCTGATCCAGCATGGCTCTTCTGATGTTCTTAAGCTGCACTAAGATCCGTATGTTAGAACTCCATCATCATATCATTGCCAATTTGGACTGAACAACAACAACATGACATTGAACAACATAGATCAATACAATTATATTTAGCTGATGAAATCAAGTATTGCCTGTCATATTGCCTGCTTGAGGGGTGGGGTGGGGTGCAATTGCAGCTGTTTGCCAACACAATGTGAGAAAATCCCTCACTTTTCTAATTTCTGCCTACTAGTCCTAATCATTCTATGCTACATCCAGTATCAGACACAGCATGCCTATGTATGCCAGTTGCTGAGGAACATGGGTGGGACGGTGCTGTTGCACTCACGTCCTACTTGTGGGTTTCCCATGGGCAGCTGGTTGGCCACTGTGTGAACAGAATGCTGGAGTAGACGGACCCTTGGTCTGATCCAGCAGGGCTCTTCTTATGTTCTCATGCACTTTCTCAAAACGGAACCTTGGCTTTCTTGCCTGAATTCTATATT
This sequence comes from Heloderma suspectum, assembly GCF_057233095.1. NCBI lineage: Eukaryota > Metazoa > Chordata > Lepidosauria > Squamata > Helodermatidae > Heloderma > Heloderma suspectum. The sequence continues at coordinate 32,039,545 of NC_139464.1, forward strand.
TTCAGATTAGCAACATTCTACTAGTTTGTTTTTTCAGTTGTCCAAATTCAACAACTGGATTGTGGTTAAAATAGTGAATGCCCTGAAAATACTGTAGCTGACTGCTCCTGAATTTTTGCTTAGAATTAACTCCCATGTACCTCCATGGGATTCATTCACCTGCAAGTAAGTGTGTTTAGAACCACATCTTTAAATGCAGTCAACTAACCCTGCTGTGACAACTGAGAAAGAAAGCTCTGTACGAGTTCCTCTTACATGTTCTTCCATCTCGGTTTTCTTTTCCTAGCTCAGAAAAAAAAAAAAGATGCCCCGTTCTGCCTTTAGCTTTAAAAATAAAAGTCACAAAATTGAGAACCAAGATGAGGTGTGAAACCCAAGCTGCAGATGGCAGAATTCAATACTTACCAATCAGCATCAAAACCAAGTTAGCTGCACCATATTTTTCAATCTCATGGATCCAGTGAGGAATAGATTCAAATGTGGACTTCCTGGTCATATCATAGGCAAGTATAGCACCATGGGCACTGCGATAATAACTTTGGGTTATTGTGCGGAACCGTTCTTGACCTGCTGTATCCCACACCTGTATCTGAAAGGGGGGAATCAAATAAAGCTATTTTTCTCCTGTCGAGACTGGTCTTCCAAGTCAACATAGGTTTTGTGGCAAAAAGAGCAGCAAGCTGAAATAGAGCATTTAGACAGTCATATTTATACCCCCCTCCCCACCCAGTCTATTTTCAGATATTCCAGGCATTACCATCATAACCACCCATGTTTGACCCATTGATAGCCCCAATTTTATATATTTGCATTGCAATCATATGCATGGCTACTATGCAAAACTAAGCCCTACTGAGTTCAAAGGGACTTCCTGTTAGGTAAGCATGTACAGGATGGCATCCTCAAGATTTTATTGTTGTTGTTGTTGATCTATGAGGATTTGCTAATTTCCAAACCTTCACTATAGGGCAGGCACCTCTTTGGGAAACTGACACTCGTGCACATAATAGATAGCTGTGCTGGTCCATGAGTTAAAAAAAAGGAGAGCTCCCAAATCCAAGAATAAATCCAAAACCCACAGTTGGGCCACATCTTTATTAGGACACACCAAAATGTCACAAAAGATTATGCAAGCTTTTGAGTTCTCCAGAAGTCTTCATCAGGCTGCTACATGGAACAAGAGGCAGGGGATGGAGGAAGAAATAGAAAAATTCAAACATTACGCAGATCTTGTGGCCATGAGGTCTGCAGTTTCAAAACGGTGATTGCACACTGCATGAGTCACTACAAGGGTGTTTCAGGTATCAGATAACACCTATAATTCTGGGACAAAGAAGCAATGGCTGCTCCCCATTTCTGAAAACATAAAGGCTGGCTGCAACTCCAAAACTCTTCACCAAGCTAGGTGATATAACATTCTCTACTGCAGACCTCATGGCCACCAGATGTGACCTAATTGTTGAACTTGTTTGCTTCTTCCCCCATCCCCTGCCACCTATAACACGTAGCCCAAGGGTGTCCAACTCCATGGGCCAAATCCAGCCTGGATGAAGTCCCAATCCGGCCCTCCAGAATTCCCCAGATTGTCCCCACCCTTTCCCCCAACCACTGATTGGTGGTTTCCCAGCACTGGCATTGGTTTTCCCCCATTCGAGCATGCTGGGAGTTGTAGGACTTTTTCTGCCTAAGCATGCATAGGATTGGGCCCTTAAACTGCAATATACTGGTATTTTTGGTCCCACCCCTTTTGTCTTTCATAGAATCATAGAATAGAATCATAGAATAGTAGGGTTGGAAGGGGCCTATAAGACCATCGAGTCTAACCCCCTGCTCAATGCAGGAATCCAAGTCAGAGCATCCCTGACAGATGGCTGTCCAGCCTCATCTTGAATGCCTCCAGTGTGGCATTCCTCCAGGGTGGCCCACCACCTCCCTAGGTAATTGGTTCCATTGTCGTATTGCTCTAACAGTCAGGACGTTTTTCCTGATGTTCAGCTAGAATCTGGCTTCCTGTAACTTGAGCCCATTTTTCCGTGTCCTGCATTCTGGGATGATCGAGAAGAGATTTTTTTACCCCACCCAACACTGGAATGCAACCTCAGAGAGCTTCTCCAAAATGGAAGTTGGCCCTCAGGCTGAAAGAGATTCAGCAGCTTGATGAAAGGTAAGGGGAGATATGATAGAGCCCTACAAAATTATGCATGGTGTGGAGAATGTGGGTAGGGAGACAATCTTCTCCCTCTCTTAAAAAACTAGAACCTAAAGGGGTCATTCCATGAAGCTGATTGGTGGGAGATTCAGGACAGATAACAGGAAGTACTTCTCCCCACAGCACATAGTTAAACTATGGAATTCGCTGCCATAGGATGTAGTGATAGCCACCAATTTGGATGGCTTTAAATGGGGGTTGGACAAATTCCTGGAGGAAAAGCTTAGCAATGGCTACTAGTCTTGATGGCTATGTACTACCTCCAGTACCAGAGGCAGCGAGCCTAGGTACACCAGTTGCTGGGGAACATGGGTGGGAGGGTGCTGTTGCATTCATGCCCTGCTTGTGGGTTCCTGGTCGACAGCTGGTTGGCCACTGTGTGAACAGAATGCTGGACTAGATGGACCTTTGGTCTGATCCAGCAGGGCTCTTCAGAATTCTTCGGAATGTCAGAACATCAGGAGAACTCAAACATTTGCACAATCTTTTGTGACATTTTGGCTGGTCCTAATCATGGCACTGCCTAACTGGATTTTTATTCCTGGATTTTTGACACGAGTGTGACACCATTTGGGATTTAATGAACAGCAGCTACCACTTCTTGCTAGCAGGAAAGGCAAGTATTGTCTTTCATTCCATGTTACCATAAAAACATGACCACAGCAGCCCAAGAACACAAAATAAATGGGCCCTTAAACTGCAGCCTCACCAATTAATCAACTGAGGCTGCAATGCTATGCATACTTACCTGGGTTTGCACTGTGAATCTCAGAGTGGAAGCGAGTACATGCATCATCTCTTGTGCCAATGTGTGTCTGTATGAACACTAAGCATCACTGTGTGCAGCCTGCCACTTCCCACACTGCAGCTGCTAAAATATATTTTGGTAATTTATCCTAGAACCATTTTTCCTCTAGTACGGGGGTAGGCAACTTTAGGGGGGCACAAACCGCCCCCCACAGAGCCTACCAGGGGCTGCGCTGCACCCCAGCCAAATTTGCCAATTTTCCTGCCGCAAAAATCATGGCAGGAAAATAGAGCATGTGAAGAGCACATGCCTCATTTCCCTGCAAAATCACCATGATTTTTGCTGCCCCAAATGTGGCGGTGACAGGGGAACACAACAGGGGCCGAGCAAGTGGCCGTTGGGGGCCACATGCAACCCACAGCCATGTGTTGCCCACCTCTGCCCTAGTATATGTCTAATCAAAAGAATAAACACCCTCCTGGCTTTGGAACTGCTGAAAGAAAGGCAATTGCAGAGTGAATAAATAGAGCATACAGAAGCAGAGTAGAACCTTCAGCACTGTACAATAAATAGTAAAAGGTGGGGCTTGGCCAGTGATCCTTGCTTGGAGTCTTGGGATTTATTTATTATTACATTTACATCCCACCCTTTTCCCCCTCTTGCAAGGAACCCAAGGCGGCTTACATGGTCCTCCTCTCTATCTTACCCTCACAACAACCCTGTGAGGTAGGTTAAGCTGAGAGCCAGTGACTGGCCCAAAGTCACCCAGCGAGCTCCATGGCTGAGTGGGGACTAGAACCCAGATTTCCCAAGACCCAGTCCCACAATCTAACCACTACACCACACTGGCTTTCATTTGGACAGCATGACTATTGCCTACCCTTCTGGTAGACAACTGTACCACTCACCTTCACCTTCTTGCCATCAATCTCCAGGGATCGCACCGTGAAGTCCACCCCAATTGTGTTCTGCTGCTTTGCATGGTATTGCCCCAACTTGAAGCGATGGACCACACATGTCTTCCCCACGTTCGAGTCTCCGATCAGGATGATCTTGAACAAGTAGTCAAAGGCCTCATCCATCTCAGAGTTGGCAAAAGCCATGATCTCTTTTAGCGCTGAGCGACCTAGCCCTGGGATGACACAGGGAAGAACGAGAGCAAACAGTGAGCAAAGAGCTCAAAGACAAACACGTTGTTTCACTATCAGGAGTTGATATTCTTCCAGATAATTTTTCACCACCCAAAAGAGATAATATATTTGTTTTTCTGAACTTCAAGAGAATGGGCTGTAACCAATGTTAGTCTAACTTAAGTCCCCTTCATTTCAATGGGTCTACTCTAAGGAAGACTAACATGGGATACAACCCCTGGTTCCATTTATTTTTAAAATTATTGTTCTTAGCTGTTAAAGATAATGGAAAACTTCACTAAACTAGTGAGTAGCAAAGGCAGTGGCAGTGGGGGGAATTTGCCAAAGGGCTTCCACTCTTCTTCCTGTAGGGCTGGTTTTCATAGCTGCAGGGTTACGGCAATATGGCTCTTTTTTGTTTAACCCCGTCTTGTTTAGTAATAAACTGCACAAGCTACTGCAGCAGGGGATACCAGGCCTTTACTGTTTAGAGCTGAACCATGTGTTTTAAGAGAATGAAGCTTTGTCAGGATTTAAGTTTTGTTTAATTAAATTTAGACTTTTAAATTTGATTGTGATTTTTCCCAATTAAATGTAAATATGTGAATTAAATGGTACAAAGGCTGGCAACATATACTAAATACAATTGCATGTCAGAAGTCAGTGTCAAATATCAAACAAAAAAGCATTTGAAGAATTTGCATCCTGATTTTTTGAAAACAAAAATCCAAAAGCCACTAACAAAATATGGTAAAAAATTGTTTTAAAAAAGGCCAACACTTCAATAAAATTCCAAATTATAAAATGAAATATAGAAGTAGCATAAACACAACCAGCAGAAAAACAGAGACACCCCCACACACACACACAACATACAAAACACACAAAAAAGCTCAGCTCAGTCAGCCCCCCTCAAACCCCTCACGTCTTGAGTGGTTGGCAAAATAAACTCAAAGATGAAGCTAGGAGACTACCCTGAGAAGAGCATTCTACAAAGCTGGTGCCATGACAGAAAAGGCCCTGCCCCTTGTATGCACCTGCCACACCACAGTTGATGGGGGAAGTAAGGCCTATCATCAGAGTGCATAAGAGGGAACCTACAGGAAAAAGTTGTCCTTAAGGTACTGTGACAACGGAGCAACACCTAGTCCAGTGCCAACCCTGTAAGGCAACCCACTGTCAATTTTGTGAACCGCCCAGACAGCGGTATAGAAATGGGCAGTATAGAAAAAAAATTTAAAAATAAAAAATGTCCTCCAGCTTTTTAAAGCTGGATCAGCCTGAGTCAGGAGCGAGTGCACTTAACTCCCATCATAAGGCACCTTTACTCAGAAATAAAGGGGACTGTCTTCTGCCAACCTAGTAGTTTGAAAACAAGAAATTGCAAGTAGATAAATAGGTACCGCTTCAGTGGGAAAGGTAACAGCGTTCCGTGCACCTCGGTGTTCAGTCATGACGGCCACATGACCACGGAAGCGTCTTCAGACAGTGCTGGCTCTTCGGCTTAGAAATAGAGATGAGCACCACACCCTAAAGTCGGACATGACTGGTTGGGGACACCTTTACCTTTTTTTACCTTAAAGGGGACTGTCACCCAAGCTCCCAGTCCCCAGCTGGTCAAGGCTTGGACCGTCCTCTCCCTTTTTACTTCCCTGTGGCTTAAAGCCCAGTAACGTGATGCAAGTGGTCTATGTGGACAGAGAATGCCCCTTTAGGGTTTGTCAGAAACCCACTCCCAAAACCTCAGATCCAAGCTGAAAGTAAGGTGGCCATATATCCTCTTTTACAGAGGACATTCCTCTATTTGAAAGCCTCTTCTAGATGAAATCATGTCCTGTTTGATTCGGATTTAAAGATAAAGACCCCTAAGAACTGTGGTCCATCACCAGTTAGCATTTGAGCTGACAGGCAAGCAGCCAGGTCACCTGGTCACAGTTGTCCACACTATGGTGAGATGTACTGCATTTCTATTTAAATTATGAGAAGTCTGATGCTTATTCTGTTCACACAGTAGCCAGCCAGCTGCCTGTGGGAAATCCACAAGAAAGGAATGAGTGCAATAGCACCCTCCTGCCCATGTTCCCCAACACCCGGTGTACACAGGCATACTGTCTTCACTACTGGAGGTAGCATATAGTCATCAGGACTAGTAATCCTTGATACTCTTCTCCTCCATGAATTTGTCTAACCCCTTTTTAAAGCCGTTGAAATTGTTGGCCATCACTACATCTTGTGGCAGCAAATTCCATAGTTCAACTACGCGCCATGTGAATAAGTACTTCATTTTGATAAACTATAATAATTCTTTCTATATTTGCATCTATATAGATAAAGTAGCACATATAAATATTGTGCAAATCAGCATCCTCTGTTTTGGTGGTGTGTTTCTTCTTATTTGGTGATTCCTATGTGGCTACCCTAGCTGACAGATAAATATTTATTGAAGAATCTAATAAAGGAGATTGTACTGTTTGTACAAACAGTACAAAATGTGCTAACCTACACTAAGCATTTACAGGAAAACGCACAGCACCCTTGGGTGATCAGAGAGGTAATAAGATGAAGACAATGTTGCCAGGAGAATTTTGGGAATGAGGCAGGACAATTGCATGATTAAAGCCTCATCTGGATGCACCCCTGATCTCAATTTTGCCCATCCCTGGATTAGGGCATTACAAGCCCTCAGGAGCATTGGGGAAAAGTGCATAAGCAGTAGCAGAATGAGAAGGAAGGGAACAGAAAATCAGAGGCTTAGAAACATAGGAAGCTGCCTTTTACTGAGTCAGACCTTTGGTCCTTCTAGTCCAGTATTGTCAACAGGGTTTCAGGCAGGAGTTTTTCCAACCCTACATAGAGATGCCAGGGATCAAACCTGGGAAATTCTGCATGCAAAGCAGGTGCTCTCCCACTGTGCCACTGTCCCTCCCCAGACCACCTACTGTGGAACCGGGCTACATAAAGGGATGTGGGGTGGGGCATAACCCAAGTTTAACCCCTGGCATCACCTGTTTAAAAGAAAACAGGCATGAGAGCAAAGAAAACAAGACCTGTTTGAAAACTTGGAGAACCTGTCAGTCAGGGTCAATGGTAACAGCTAGATCAGGAGACAGGTGGGCAGAAGGCAGAGAAAGATCTACTAGTAGATCACTGGAAGATTTGTAGCAGATCTGCAGGAGTTTCCACGTGCCAATTGTTTAACAAAAGCAGCAACTGGGGTCTAAATTAGGCTGTTAGAATCCCTGATCAGTAGTGAACTCAGATGTAGGTTTGTACTTATATATCCAAGGCATCATCCCAGCATATGGCTTCTGTGGTGTCATCAGTTCTCAAATTACAGGGGAGGTGGAGCTGAGGGACCCCCAACCCCAACCCCCTTAAATACTATTTTTAGAAGGATACTAGTGTACCATGAATGGCCAAAATTGTAGGGATTCAGGGGATAAATTTGTGGATTTGATAAAGGACCCTTCTCCCTCCCTCCCTCCCTCCCTCCCTCCCTCCCAGTAATTTGAACATTGGACACAGTAGCTCCGAGCCCTACGCTGCTATTTTGTAGGTAGCTACTCCCCATCTCACCCCAAGTTGCTATTTTGCACCCAGCTCCAGTTGGTTGACCTCAGGATTCTAATAAAATAAAAAATACATGCAAATGTCGACACTGCAAAGCTGACCTACCCACACCTGGACTAGATGGATTATCCGACCCATTGTAAGACCACCCCTTATCACGACAGTCTCAGAAACATAGGTTCTATTTCCATGTAGTCCACAGTACTGGGGGCGGGTGGGGGGCAACGTCTGCAAGGAAATGTTTAAAACAAGAATCCGTTGCTGTCTGGTAGGCCAAGACCGTGCCATCACACAAAAGGCTCTCCCCCTCTCCCCTATATTTTGATGCTCAAAGACAACAGATAGAAAAAGCATAAAGAGACAATAGACAGAAAGAGTACCAGTACTGTTAGGAGGGCAGAGATAACGAACACCTTTCCCCACCCACTCGCATTATGCCTTTACGGGCCTATCACTACAAAGAGAAATTTCTAGCAAGTAAACAGACACCACCAGCACCATTTCCCTGTTATCAACGGAACTTAAAACACTGAAGCCATCATTACTTCTCCTTTTCACAATTCCTGTTTGCAGCTACCTGCTCCGGTAAAAGTTTCCCTCCCTGAGACCCCCAAAGAGGCAATCATTGATGCATTCGGTGAAACATTAATACTCCACAACACAGACAATATCTTAAAGCACCGGAAAGCTCGCCTCCTCAACTGCCAAGTTTGTTCACCTGCTATTCACCCCTTTCTCTTACCTGCACGAACAGGTATAGCTCTCATTATATTCCCCTCCCACCTTTTCTAGCTTTCTTACCGCCTGATGGGAAATGTAGTTCCACAAGTTCAACGTCTTTGCGTCTCCTGCTTGTAAAATAAAGCTAATCCAGCCCAAGCCACGGTTTTCTTTTTCTTTTTTTTAAGATGAAATACCAAACACCGGAGATATTACTAACCTATAACTTCATGTGAAAACCACTTCCTAACTAGGCCCTTGCTACTTCTGCAGAGGAAGTGTTGCTGTTTTTGTATGACACAAATGCCAGAAAGTGCCTAATCATCGGAAAGAAACAGAGCAATCCTACGTGTGTCTACTTAGAAGTAAATCAATGGGCCTTACTCCCAGGTAAGTGTGTCTAGGGCTATACAATACCTGGGAGTATTCCCCATTGAACTCCATGGGACTTACTTCTGAGTAGACATACATAGGATTGTATCCCACAAGAGTTTAGGTTAGTGCAAGTTTCTCAAACAGAACCTGAGTGAAAAACAGGAGTTGCTAACACAGCAATTTAATACTGATATTTCCACCCTTGTCTTATTTGTTGCAAGAAAGCATGTAATACTATGAGAGAATTCAGGTACTACTGGATGTCCACAGAAGGAAAGCAAACCATAGGTCTAATATCTTAAAAGCAAATATCTCAAGCCCTTTGTTAATTGTCCAGTTCAATCCTATGTATCTTTATTCTGAAATCCCATTGTAGTCAGTGGGGTGTGTCTCCAGGTAAGTGCATATAGGAACACGATCTTACATTAGTAAAGCTGCTGCTTGAAGTATAAAGCTAGTTTATGAACATCAAATCCATCTGTCTGTTACAGATTTAAAAAGAACTTTTTAAAATGTGAACTATCTATCCCCTGCAAACTGGTCTGAGAATTTCTTCTATGCAACAGTCAAGTCATTCATAAAGTTCTTTAGACTCTTAAAGTTCCAGGGCAGAACCAAGCTGTCAAATAATTCATAACTCTCTAGACTCCAGGAGAGAACCATTGTTCAAATGCAGCAATAGAAACCATTAATTATCTACTTTCACCTTCTTTGCATGTTCTGTGGGTTTTTCTCATTTTAGGTATCCAAGACATGTACCTCTGTATGGCAGCTAAGGTAGCCACTTTTTGAATGAACTGGAGCTGTGATCCTTTAAAGTAATATGACAAGCAGAAAATCAATAGTAGGATTACTATAACCAACTCTCAATTGCAGGAAAAGTTTCAGCTCTTGGTTTGCTTCCTGTGAGGTAGCAGTTTAAAGGTACACGGTGAGACTGCATTTTAACAAGTGACATATACAACCAGGAACTAGTTTTTCATACATTTATAGGTGATACGTATAAGACTTATATTCTGGCAGTAACAGTTGTATGACAGGCAGAAATTCGACAGGTGGAGCTGTGCCTGTTGAATGTCTGCCTCCTATACCGCATTTAGAAGCACAGAAGCCTGGCCAGGGAAAAAAAAACCATACCCACTATGATGAGTTTTTAAAACACACAGTGTAAACGTCTATCATATACTAAGTGCAGTTCAAATATATACAGTAACCAGCAGCACTTTACAGCCCATTGCAATAATAATCTGTTCACTAGCTACTTTTCCATTCTTACTGGTGAAAGGTTCTGTGCAAACTCCAAAGCCCGCATATATCTATAACAACAGTTTGTTGGACCAATAAGAGATATCACTTTATATATTTGTGAGAATATGTCTTTAGTCAGGGCTGGGCCCAGACGAGTGTCTGTTGTGGATTTGCCACTCTCCCCGCGGTTAGGGACTCTGTACCTTTCAGAGTCACATAGCAGGCAGTTATTCAGTAGGAACAGTCTTTCCTAGCATGGATATGGAGTGATGGAAAAGTCTACCCCTTGGGGCTTTCTGGATGGCACCAAGCAGTTCAAATGCACCTGAGCCTTTGTTGCAAAAGGAGCAGTGGTGGCAATAACCGTCCTTTTGAAGTAAGCGGGACTGAAGCCCGATCTATGAATGTTTATTCTCGGAATATATCTTAACGGGGTCAATGGGATTTACTCCCAAGTAAAAGCTGAAGTCTTGGCACCGCAAGGCGAAAACCACGAGTTCATCCATCCCAACTTCTGGACAGCGCCTCTGCACCCCTGAATATTCACAGCCGATCCTACGCATCTCAGAAGTAAGTCCCATTAAATATTTATTCCCAAGGAAGCAGACATAGGATTTATTTATTTATTACATTTATATGCCGCCTTTCCTCCAAGGAGCCCAAGGTGGTGTACATGATCCTTCTCCTCCTCTCCATGTTATCCTCACAACGACCCTGCGAGGTAGGCTAGGCTGAGAGTCACTGACTGGCCCAAAGTCACCACTGACTTTGGTGTCAGTGTCACCATGGCCGAGTGGGGACAAGAACCCAGCTCTCCCGGGTCCCCGTCCAACACTTTAACCACTACACCACGCTGGCACCACTGGGGCGATGGGGGAACCCGCGTCAAATACGAGACTGTCTCGCAGCAGCCCGATCCTATGCCCGGGAAGCATCGGGCTCCATGTAACCCTACCCTACCCTTTCTGCCTACTACGAAACTGGCAAAGGAGAAATGGGGGGACTACAACTCCCAGAACGCACCACGCGAAAGAGAAGGTGGGGGAGGGGGAAGGAGCGCGAGCGGCCCCGGCTCGGAAGAGGAGCCGGTCACGTGACTTCCTGAAAGTTGCCTTGGAAATGCGGGCAGGTGAGAGGTGTTTACGTGGGAGTGACTTGGGGATACTTAAAGGAGAGGAGGGCTGCCTGGCTTTCTTCGCGGGGGGGGGGGGGTTGTGGAATTGCTCGGCTCTCTTGTCTAACTTTCACTGCACCTGGTTTAGATCCGGCCTTACTCTTGCTTTCTGGGTATCCTCGATTCAGACGTGCAGTCCGCCCCTGTGCGTGTTTTACTTGGCGGTAGTTTATACTGGGCGCAGTGGGATTCCCCTAAGCTTGATAATTGTTTTTGCTGCCTCTTTCTCTCTTGGTCCTTCCTTCTGCCACGTAGCAATTTAGCAGGAGGTGTCTGCCCCTTTGCTTTATCCCGCTGCCGGGAAAAGCTTTGCTTGCTCAGTGCATGCCTTGGGGTGCAGTTAAAGGCATGTATGTAAAAAACAGACAAGCAAGCAAACAGCCCTGGTGACTGTATTTATTGGCAAGTAAGCGTGCAATAGGATTTCAGATTGCAGGATTACAGTCGGAATGCTTCCTACAGGGGTTCTACTGTGTTCAGTTGGTTTCAGTAATGGACTTTTATTTGGATGGGATGGGGTTTTTTTTTGGGGGGGGGGAGAACATTACCCTGTAGAAAATAAGAGGCATTCATTTCCCCTGCAGGATATAAATACTTTTAATGTTTGATAACACTGTTAGGCAGGTCTTGTGACTGTATGTGAACAATCTCAGTACATTTATTGAGGCTAGAAATGATTCAGTCTGAACTCTTCAGAGATGAGGTCAGACTGTAGAAATCATGGCATCTTGGATTTTGCAAGTTTTGGTGGTGGTGGTGGTTTCTTCTCTTCTTCTTTTTTACGAACAGGAAAAAGTAAACCAGACAAACAGTGTGAAAACAAAAGGCATCCTTAGACTTAATTTCCTGTTAAATGGTACCGCCAATTTATGGAAAATAAAATGCATGTTCGGTAAATCTCATTGGCTTGATCTGTGTTCCAAGAGAACACCAGGAACTTGTATTGTGTTCTAGCTTCTTCTGAGTGGCACAGATTCAAATTCTACCAACCACCGATTGGAGATGGAGAATGTACTCCAAGCTCATGTGTTCCCTTCCCCCTACCTTCCCTCTCCTTGTTTGTGAATTCTCCCTTCCTTCTATGGCTTGCTGTAACCACAGTTTAATGTTTCATCAGCATGGGGGCTATCTGAGGTTAAAACTTCCCAAGAATGCCCCCACACCAAGGTTTGCAAACCCACTTCAAACCATGATTTCAAATAATGGTTTGGAAACACCAACCCATAGCTCTAACTAGGGCATAACCCAAGTAGTATTTCCGGTGTGCAAAGGTCTTCACACATGTTTCCTCAGCCATCCTTATAAGAGCTCTGTAAGGTCGGGTGGTGGTATCCCTCTGTTAAAAATGGGAGGGGGCATGCTGAAGTAGAACTCACCCTAACTTGGTTTCTCCAGGCGGTTGCTGAAGCAGTGCCCCCGCTCCCCCCCCCCCGGACCCATGCTTGGGCCGCCCATTAGCTCGGCGAGTTCCCAGGCTCACTGTGATCCTGTTTGGTGAACGCCCGCCATTTTCGTGCCTTTGATTGCTATGCAAAATGAGAAGTTAAAAAATATCCATATTTAAATATGCGCAGTTTGGAGCTGGGAAAGCTAAATAAGTGCAATATTGGAGCGCGAGCGGGGGGCGAGCAAGGGCAGCGTCTTGGTGGATGCAGTCTGGGGGTCATGGGCAGGGGGAGCCCAACAAATTCCCGGACCCAGTCAGGCTCCCGCAACATCCTTATGCTGAAGTTGAGGGAATAGCAAATTGCCAAGGCCACAAAATGAATTTGTAGCCGAGGTGACATTTGAACTGGGCTCTACAGGAGTCTGAGCTCTCACTCTTGGCCTCTGAGCTCCACCAGCTCTGCCAGAAGAAAAATGTGCGGGGAGAGAATGCAGAGGTGGTAGTTGACCTCAGTAGGCAGGTCCTCTGGGTGTTGATGTCCGCATGTGTTCAGTGAACATGTAATGGTAGAGGAGGAAGCAGGATTGATCCTGCAGGTCACGCTCCATGGGGACTGCACATTCTACATTAAAAATGGGTGCTTGCATGCAGTTCTACACACCTAGGGCTTCTCAAAGCTTTGAGGAAACTTGATTGGGCTGTATTCCTAAAAGCATGGAGGAGATGCCATGTATGTAAAGCTGTATGTGTGTAGGCCCAACACCAGACATGTGACCAACGGGCACAGTCCCATTTCTCCTTGCCCTCATGCATTCAGTGAATCAGGAGGGTTGAGCTCCCTTCTTTCTTTCTGCCTGGCATGTTACATTCCACCAGCACAATAAAAAATGGCACAGTCTTGTGGCACCTTAAAGGCTAACAGATTTGTTGTGGCCCAAGCTTTTGTGGATGATATCCACTTCATCAGATCCATGAATTGTTGACCTCAAACTGGCAGATTTGCTGTGGTGGGGAGATGTAAATTGTGTTATCAGAAGGAATTGGAATGCAAAAAGATACAGACAGTGATCGTTACCTTAAAAGCTGCTATTCACTGTTGCTGGATAACATTGCAATGGTGAGCCCATTAACATATGTAAAAAAGGTAAAAAGGTAAAGGGGTCCCCAACTAGTCCTCCGACTCTAGGGTGTGGTGCTCATCTCCATTTCTAAGCTGAAGAGCCAGAGCTGTCCGAATACACTTCCGTGGTCATGTGGCCGGCATGACTGAGCACTGAGGCAGTACCTATTTATCTACTTGCAATTTCTTGCTTTTGAATTGCTAGGTTGGAAGAAGCTGGGACTGAAGATGGGAGCTCACTCCATCACGCAGCACTAGGGTCTCAAACTGCTGTCCTGCTGGTCTGCAATTCAGCGTCTTAACCACTACGCCACCGCAGCCCCATTAACATACGTAGTGTGATTTAAAAAACAAACCCATCCCTGGTCAAACCACACTGTTGAGAATTCTGAATGTTCTTCCACCAACAGGCAGAGCCTCTGCAGGTGTTAGCCAGCAGTTACTCCTTCACTGTGTCTATCTTTCTCAGTCTGTGGCTGGTCACAGCTTTTATCTTATCTCTCTTGTTAGCAGCTAATTTTCCTTGCTCCCCCTCCCAACCCTTAGGGAAAATTAGCCAGCTAAAGGAGAGATAAGATAAGCATAGACAAACAATGGGAAGAATAATGGTTCGATGTTTACCTCCAATTACCTCCAGATTAGTCTGCTTGTCCCCGGAGGCACCTTCAGAAGTTCTCCATCAGTCAGGGCTTTTATTTTATTTATTTCATTTCTATACTGCCCAATAGCCGAAGCTCTCTGGGCGGTTCACAAAAATTAAAACTAAACAGCACACAATAAAACAATTTAAAATATATAGAACATTAAAACCATAATATAACAATACAACCACAATAAAACCTAGCAGCCGTGCGGGAGTTTAAAATACAAATTTTTAAAACAGCAAAGCTAAAAGTTTAGAAAGCTAAAATGCTAAAATGCCTGGGAAAATAAAGTCTTCACCTGGCGCTGAAAGGAATACAATGTAGGTGCCAGGTGAACCTCACTAGGGAGCTCATTCCAGAGCCGGGGTGCCACAGCAGAAAAAGCCCTCCTCCTAATAGCCACCCGCCTCACTTCCTTTGGCAGGGGCTCACAAAGAAGGGCTGCTGCTGATGATCTTAAGGTCCAGGCAGGCACATATGGGAGGAGGTGATCCTTCAGGTAACCTGGCCCCAAGCTGTTAAGGGCTTTAAATGTTAATACCAGCACTTTGAATTGGGCCCGGAAATGGACTGGCAGCCAAGGCTTGGCTTAGGAATGGCTATGTCTATGTCTCACACAATATAATCTATAGCCAAGGGCACAAGTGCAGTGCATGCTATGCAATGCTGGTTTTCCCCATGTAATGGGAAGCACAGTACAGCAGCCTTCCCCAGTGTGGTGTCCTCCAGAGGTTTGCACTGCAACTTCCGTGCTCATTGGTCATGCTGTCTGGGGCTGATGGAGTCTACAACATCTGGAGATCACCATGTTGAGTAAGGCTGATGCACATGCATGCTTTGTTTTGGAGTGTAGACGCATCTGGCAGCTTGCAGGTAATTCTTGACTCACCCCAGGTGAGTAGCTAAGCTGGAGTAGAGGAGAACATGAAGATACCTCCTTTCCAAGCCACTGAACATGATCCCACTTGTCAGGCAGAAGTGGCACAGCTACTCCTGTACGTAAAGGGGAAAGGCCATCAATGATAGAATGCATGCTTTGCATGCAGGAAGTCCAAGGTTCGATCCTTGGCATCTCCAGGAAAGACCCCTGTCTAAAACTGTGGAGAGAGCTGCCAGTCAGTGTAGATAATACTGACCTAGAAGGACCAATGGTCTGACATGGTATAAGGTAGCTTCCTATGTACAGAGGTAAGGCTTGCCCTGTTGGATAATCTATATAAAAAAGTATGGGCACATTTTTTCATGTGAATACAGCTAAACAACTTGGGACCAGGATATTTGAGAGCCTGCACAGTCACTGACTGTGGAGCTGACGGACTCGACCTTGGGGGAGCTGGGGGTGGTGACGGCCGACAGGAAGCTCTGGCGTGGGCTGGTCCATGAAGTCACGAAGAGTCGGAAGCGACTGACCGAATAAACAACAACAAGAACAGTCACTGAGGGCATCAGATGAGGTGCTCTTGGTGGTTCCACATGAAGTCTGTTTAGAGTCCACTTGGAGTAGAGCTCTTAGTGTACTGGCTCACTTTCTGTGGAATTTCCTGTCAGTTGATGTCAGGAAGGCACCAACGTTGCTTTGTTTTTCGCATCTGCCAAAGGCATGCTACCACAAGATGTAGTGATGAGCACCAATTTGGATGGCTTTAAAAGGGGGTTACACAAATTCCTGAAGAAGACTACCTGGCTAGTAGACCTGATGGCTATGTGCTACCTCCAGTATCAGAGGGAGTATGCCTATGTACACCAGTTGCTGGAGAACATGGGCGGGAGGGTGCTGTTGCACTTGTGTCCTGCTTGTGGGTTTCCCGTGGGCAGCTGGTTGGCCACTGTCTGAACAGAATGCTGGACTAGGTGGATCCTTGGTCTGACCCAGCATGGCTCTTTATGTTCTTATATTTATTTAAACAAGCCTTCCCTGACTGACCACCCATGGTTTTGTTGTATAACTTGATTTTAAATATTTTTATTTTGTATTTTGAGTCTTTTCTTTTTACTCTTTACCACTCAGGAATCCTTTTTTGATATAGAGCAGTTATAAATTTTGTAAATAAGAATAAAAATAAAAATTTAAAATAAAATCAGTAAACTTAGGGAAGGCAGAGTTTGGGGGTTGATAAGAGGAGAGTGAGACAGACGCAGGCATGAATTCCTTTAAAGAGGCCTTACTCTTGTTCCTGAAGTCTTTGTTCCTGCGATTGTTACTGTAGTAAGGTACACTTTACCTTTCTCAGTGTGCCTCTGTCCACTCTAGAGAGGTGGAGGGCTATGTCCTTTCTTGCAGGTCAAGCCAGTCTTACAAGTTATAATTATAACTATGGAATTCTCTACCACAAGACGTGGTGATGGCCACTGACTTAGATGGCTTTAAAAGTGGATGAGGCAAATTCATGGTGGATGAGGCTCTTGGCTAGTAGGCCTCATGGCTATGTGCTACCTCCAGGATTGGTGGCAGCAGGCCTCTGAACACTCGTCACTGAGGAACAATGGCAGGAGAGGGCTATTGCCTTCATGTGGGCTGCCCATTGGGCACTTGGGAGAATCGCTCAGCCTTGGGTCTGATAGAGCAGGCCTCTATGTATGTCCTTAATGGCGTTCATCAGCCTCACACTGTACTAGGCCTGACCCATTCTTGTCCTCTTTCTGCCTTTAAAGCTGAAAGATGGCAAGGAAGCCAAGATGGGCTGGACTCTTCCTGCCTGTGCAGGAGAAGCTTAGTTGGTAACAGAAAACAAGAAATGATGCTTGCATGGTTCAGGGCAGACTTTTTTTTTTTTGAAAGAAAGCATTGGATAGCGAGTAAGAGCCTGCTTTTGGCAAAGCTTGTGGATTTCCACCCGGATACTTCAATGTAAAGGCATATAATGAGTTCATGGATTTCACTGGAGCATACATAAATGTATTGGGCCTTTTAGAGGGATGGGACATTGATCCTATGTTTACTCAGAAGTAAATCCTGACTGATGCAGCGGATTCTATTCCAGAGTAAGGGTGCTTAGCCTTACAGTCTTAAACTCTTTGCTGATGCTGTCTCGGCTTTGGTTTGCCTTGACTTTATTTTTTAACGCTTTATTTTTTGAAGGGAGAAGAGAAATGACTTAATCTACATTCCAGCCTTAAAGGGCAAAGGGGGTTGGGGGAGGGAGTTGGGGAAACCGGAAGGACAGCTATGCCTGGAATATTGAGGAGGCAGCCTGCAAACAGGGCCCTTGCGTCGCAGGTCACGCATCATCACGTTGCCGTGTTCCTGCTCACTTTCTTCAGGTAGGTGGCTGTGGTGGAATTTGTGCAGTACAGATGTTTGGATGTTCAAATTGGGTGGCCACAGAAGGTGGGGAGATGCCCAGAAGCACTTCCTGGATGCTGCTGCCACCTGCTTAGCATTTCGTTTTCATGGGTGATCTGATCCAGAGCAGGTGTTCTCTGCAAGCTCCATGTTGCCTGTAGGGACGTCTCCTGGTTGAGCTTTTTTCCTGTGGAGAATTCATGGAGAATAAGGCTGTCAACCGCTACTAGTCATGTCTCATTGCTGCCTCCAGAATCTCATTGTTGGGTCTGTTAGCATAAATTATTTAATGCCGGGGTCTCCGACACGGTTGGAGCACCAATATGTCCACAAACATGTCTCTTGACACCAGTCAGGCTACCTTGCACCTCCTGATTTTAATTTAATAAGATTTTTTAATGATTTTTTTTAAACTGGGAAGCTGGCACGCTGCAAAGTGAAGGTCTGCCCCCCAGCGCCATCTTTCTTTGGGTTCAAAAGACTGCCTTTTTTTTTTTAGCTCAGACCCCACCTCTGCCCTTGTACTTAGGCTCTGCACTTTTCTTTTAGTCTCACTAGTTTGCCTTCTGGAAAATGAGTTTTTTGTGACTGGCTATGTCCACTACGGCAGCCATTTAATGAATGGGCAAGTCCCCCATGGTGGCCCTTTTGTAAGAACACTCACAACACTCTCTCGAAATTCCAGATCTACCCACCGACCCCAAAAGGTTGGGAACCCGTAATTTAATGGCTTGTTTAATGTGAGTATAACAGTAATATTATTGGTACTGGATATTGTTAATTGACCTGTTGGTATGTCTTGCACTTATTTAAATGTTTGGTATGTTTTAAATGAACTGTAATTGAGTTAATGTTGTATTACAATTATGTCTATTGTATTTTTTCTATGTGAACTGCTTTAAGCACAACTTATTGT
This sequence comes from Heloderma suspectum, assembly GCF_057233095.1. Classification (NCBI taxonomy): domain Eukaryota; kingdom Metazoa; phylum Chordata; class Lepidosauria; order Squamata; family Helodermatidae; genus Heloderma; species Heloderma suspectum. Next base: position 32,058,069 of record NC_139464.1, read on the forward strand.
ACAAAAAGCAGTATACAAATAAATGGACCATGACTGTGGTTCAGGTACTGATTCTCCTGAGACCATCTTTGTAGTTCTTCCCCACCTCAACCATAATTACCCTTGCCAAAAGCAAGAACAAGCCTCTCGGAAAACCAGATAGCATTTTCTGCAGGCCTGAGAAATAACCTGTGTGTGCTCTTCCTCCTTTCTTTCCCCCCACTCCCTTTTTAAATTCCCAGCTACTCTCTACTCCATGCATCCCGGAAGACATTTAGCAATGTCAAGGTCAGCATCTCCAGCCAGTGGACTCCTTCCTGCTTTAATGACACCACTTTCAACCTTCAACCATATGAGGTGAGGGTATTTGATGCTTTCTTGGGCACTGTCCAGCACTATTTCCAAGTGTCACAATAACATTGGTGCGCTTACAGGAGCTTACAGATCTGCTGTGTGTTAGTGGCAGCTTCCCTGTGGCTGATCTCAATGCACTGTGGCCTACGTGACATGAGTAAGGGAGCAATGGTTAGGGATGGGGGCAAAATTGGTTTGGTTCACTCGTCGTGGTTTGGTTCACATCTTAATACAAGCCTACGTAATTCGCCCTTTCCAATTGAATTCATCAACCAGAATACAATTATCCTTTGGCTTTCGCACTTCTCTGAATTTTGTGATGCAGTGTTCTGATCCAAAAGTGCATACATTGGGGAAAATAGCTTACAAAAAGGCATCTATTAGGGAAGCACGCTTGCAAGAAATGCATAGAGTAGGGGAAATTGCAAGCAAAAATGCAGGCAAATTTTCATGAGCTGGCAAATACGTGAATTTTTGTGTAGATTTTGTAAAAACACATTTGCAAACTGATGTGGAAATGAGATGGAATGAACTTGTGCTTGAAAAAATGTGAACGTTGTGGAAAGCAAAATGGACACATCCATCCATTCCTAGCAAGGATGTCGAAGATTGGCTCCAGGGGCAACAACTTTAGCTCTCCTGGTCCCATTAGTCCAATATCTTGTCTCCAAATTAGGGGAGTACACAAGGTTGCTGACATAGGCAGGGTGTGCAGAGGTAAGTTTGACTCAGTTAAATATTTATTCTGACACTGGATGTGCAGCTAAGCTGTTATAGAGCTGTATGTTGAGTACAGCTAAGCTAGTAAACTAGGGGAAAGGAAACTGTGTGACATCCTCCTTTTCCACATTATGTGCTTTCTAGGATTGATCCTAGCTGTGTTGGCACTGGAATTTCCCTTTAACAGAAACTAGGGAGGCAAATGGCTAGGGAGGTTGTAACTGCATGCATATTGACTAGTAAGTTGGTTCTGTGGAAATCAGTGGAATTTCCCTCCAAGGAAAGATGTACAGGATTGTGCTGTAAATTAGGGAAATTACAGGCTCTGTATTTTCAGGGGCCTTTCTTTTCTCCATACCATGGGTGGGGCAGTGTATTTTGTCAAATGAGCTGACTCCTTCTTTTGAAGTGGCCAATTTCCTTCTAGCAGTCAGGGTTTTGCAGCCATGGAGCATGGGCCCTCGGGCAGCACTGGGGCGCTGCATGCAAAACAATCAGGAAGAGAGGCTTAATGTTAAATGGTGGAATCCCCCCTCCCTTACATGTTGGCTATAATTTATTTTCCATACAAGTGAAACTGTGGGAAGAGATATTAAACATGCTTTTATTGGAAGTTGGTGGGGCTGCCAGGGCCCAGGTGACATTGCTCTGGGGCCTAGATCCCTCAACTGACACCTGAAAACAGCCATTCTAACAGGCTGCAGGAGAGGGGAATAGGAACAGGGTCACTCTATCAGCTCTGCTGAAAGTCCATCTCCTTCAGGTTCCTCTTCTCCCTGAAATGTTGGCAGCTGGTAATTGTAAGAACAACTACTTAACTTTAAGGATTGTTGCCTGAGTTTGTTCCCCTTCCCTCCCTGTTCCTTTTTCCTTTTGTGCCATGTCTTTTTGATTGTGGGTAGGGATTGCCTTGTTTTATTGATTGTATGCTAGCTGTTCTGCAAGCCTGTGAGGCTGAAGAGTGGGGTATAAATGCTTTAAATCAGTTTTCCCCAACCTAGTACCCTCCAGATGTGTTGGACTCCAATGCCAACTGGCTCCTTCAGCTGGGGGATTCTGGGAGTTGTAGTCCAACACATCTGAGGGGCACCAGATTGGAGAAGGTGGCTTTAAATAAATAAATCTGGCTTACAGGCCACAAATTAGCTGTATCTACTCTAAGTTAAATTGAAGGTGGCCACCTGCAAGTTGCATTAACAATCTTACCTGAAAGTAAGTCCTGTTGCATTCAGTGAGACTGGCTTCTGTATAAACATGCCTAGGATTTGGGGATGTATTGTAGGACAGAGCAAGCAGACCGAACTTCACACTGTTAGCACCGATTCCCATTTTGTTGTTCCTTCTGCAAAAAGGCTACTTTCTCCTATTTTAAATGTACCAGTAACAGCACTCTTAAGCATTGCATTTGTGCCTTAACACAATGGCAGAAGATTAATCTGGTATATTTTTAGAGATTTCTTCTGGAAAATAGTTTTGCTGTTTACAACTTCTCATTTGGAGGCAGCAATGTATTCTGCCATTACATTTTGTTCAGTTGATAGTAGCTAAGAAACTGAACTGACGTGTCCTCTGTTCAGTTCTTACTCCAACTGTGAACTCGCATAACCGTACAACCTTCTGCAGATGTACTCCGACGTAAATCCTGCTGTATAGGGATTTACTCTTAAGGATGTAAATCTTATCCCCACTTACCTGGGAGTAAACCCAGTTGAACTCTATAGAATTTACTTCTGGGGTATAGGATTGCACTGTAAGTGGCCTTATAAGTTCCTGTTGTCACCAGTTTGAGACTTCCACAGGGGTGGGCAACTTCCAAGGGTCAGGGGCTGCACCCCGCCACCCTGCCGAATTTGCTGCCACAATTTGATGGTGTGGTAGCAAATAAGTGGTGGTTTTTATTTGGAAGCAAAATCTTGCTGCTGGGAAGATCCCCATGCACCTTGTTTTCGAGAAAAAACACCTTTTCTTTGGCCACTATGGCAAATTCAGCAGCAGCACTGGAGACTGCAGAAGAGGGCCAGGGGGTGGGGTGGGGGCCGCTTGCAGCTCGCAGATTGCATGCTGCCCACACCTGATCTACTATAGCAAAATAATAATATGGACTGAATACAGGTTTAGGGTGCAATCCTATGGCCACTAGTCAGCGGCTGGAAGGCCATAGGATAGGTTAGTTTCCAGGAACCGACCTTCCCCCCCGCCCCTGCGCTGCCTCGCAGCCACCTCGGAATGGCTTGGCGCTCGGAAGAGGATCACAGAGCGGCAAAAATGGGACGTTCCAGGGCGGGGATGGTGGAAATGCCAGTACAACACATTCTACGTGTCGTCCGGCAGCCTCCTCCCCTGCTCCACCTTCCTTCGGCTAGACAGCTGAAATTGGCTGTCTAGCTGCAAATGCAGGGCGGCTGAAGCGCGGAGGGGATGATCCCCTCCATGCTTCTGCCCTGCATTGGATAGGTGGTTGCCTCCACGTTCAGAGGCAGCCGCCTATCCCTATAGAACTGTGCCCTTACTGATGTAATGACTGTGATGCTCACCAACCTTTCTAAACCCTGTGCTAGGTAGTATAATGACATTTCTGTATTTCTAAAGTGAAGGCTGCAAACCTGGGTCTGCCAGAAAGTCCGCACCAAACAGAGAGCTTTGGCCTCTTCTTGTTTTTTCACCCTTTTAGAAATAAAAAAAATTCGGATACACCTTTAGCGCTTAATGTGTGAAGCGGCTCTTCCTGGGTAAACCCTGGCAAGTCGCGTGTATTTTTTTGCAAAGTGATCTCAGACTAGGGATGTACGAAAGTCACTTACTTTTTGCAGATTATGTTGATGGGGGGGGAGGTGTTCCGTCCTTCCCCCCGGAGTCCTCGACAGGGCGGGGAGGCACTCCGTTCCTCCCCCCGGAATCCTCCACGTCCCAGCCAGGCCAGAGCCGTCCACAGCTGGATTTCCAGCCGCGGAGGGCTCTGGGGAAAAAAACAAAAAAATCGCGTATGCAAATGGCGGCGGCTATGGCCGCCGCCATTTGTGTTCCTTATTTTTGCCGTCTTAATCTACACAAATATTTATGTAGACTAAGACGGCGAAAATAAGGAGAATGCAAATAGCGTAGCGGATGCGATTTGCGTTCCCCGTATTTTCGCTGTCTTAGTCTACATAAATATTTTTGTAGATTAAGACGGCAAAAATAAGGAATGCAAATGGCGGCCATAGCCACCACTTGTGTACGCGGTTCCCCCCCCCCCAGAGCCCTCCGCGGCTGGAAATCCAGCTGCGGATGGCTCTGGCCTGGCTGGGCCTGGCCGGGCCTGGCCAGCTTCTCCGCAGAGCAGCCGCGGAGAACAGCCAGCCGTGGAGGATTCCGGGGGGGGAGGAACGGAGTGCCTCCCCCCCGTCGAGGATTCCGGGGGGAGGGATGGAACGCCTCCCCCCCCCCCACCATCAACATAATCCGCAAAAGGTAAGTGACTTTCATACATCCCTAGTCTCAGGTCACTTTCCAAAAAAAATACACGCGCCTTGCCGGGGTTTACCCAGGAAGAGCCGCTTCACACATTAAGCGCTAAAGGTGTATCCAAATTTTTTTATTTCTAAAAAGGTGAAAAAACAAGAAAATTGCGGCGTAATTTTCAAATGGCAAATGGCGGCCACCGTAGCCACCGCAAAAACCTGCAAATGGCGGTGGCGGCAGCCGGTCGGAAGACCAGCTGCCGCCGAAGCCGCCGCTGCCTGGAAGATCCGCCCCAGGTAAGTCTCGCCCCAGGGCGGATCCGCGGGGGGGCGGCGGGCACTGGCATTCAGCCTCAACGAGATCCGTGGCTGAATTCTCTGCCATCCCTACCTGAGGCGGACCATCGGCACCTTGATTTGAAGGAAGTGCAGAGTGGGCTGACCTCTAGTGGCAGCAGTCAGTGTTCCGGTGCAGCCTTCGCTCCATGAATTCGCATGGCTCCTCTGCAAAGTCTGGCGCCCCAAAGCATTGAAGGCGTCAATTGGCGTTAGTTGCCCCTTGTTTTCCTCCCCGGGTGAGAGGCTATATTATCCCATCAGCACATGGGAGACCTGAGAGCTTTAGCTACTGGGTGATAAAGAAATGTAAGCAAATAAAATAACCTTTTGAGATTCCTGCTCTTATGGTGATGTTGCTTCTCTCTGCAGCTCTGGAACAGTAGTCATTTATTTCCGGATGCTGAAGAAGCCACTCTCTTCCTTGGGACTCTGGACACCATCTTCCTCTTCTCTTACGCTGTGGTGAGTTAAACCTTGTTCCCCGTACAACCAGTGGAGGCTAGTGGCTCCCATGTCAGTAGGGGGGGTGAATCTGCTCTGAGTTTCAGTCAGAACTCTAAAAGAGCTATCCAACACATCTTGATTAGCTCCTTTAAGGTTCTGGCTGGTTCTGGTTGGGTTTACCACCCTGTTGACAACAGAGCCACCAGCCTCCACTGCGCACAACTCTGGAAGCCAGAAGAAAGAGGGAAGATCAACCCGTGCCACGCAAGTTTGATATCCTATGTAAATTCATATGCCAGGTCAGACCATAGGTCCATCTGGCTCTGTACTGTCTACTCCAACCTGTTGCCCTCCAGATGTGCTGGGCAACAATTCCCATCCTGGCCATGCTGGCTGGGGATGATGGGAGTTGTGGTCCGACACATCTGGAGGGCATCTGGTTGGCGAAGGCTCTCCAGTGTAGTGTAGTGGTGAGAGTGACAGACTGGGAGCTGGGAGATCCGGGTTCTAGTCCCCACTTGGCCATGGAAGCTCACTGGGTGACTTTGGGCCAGTCACACACTCTCAGCCCAACCTACCTCATAGGGTTGTTGTTGTGAGGATACAACGGAGAGGAGGAGGATAATGTAAGCCGCCTTGGGTTCCTTGCAAGAGGAAAAAAGGCGGGATATAAATGCAATAATAATAATAAATAAAGTACAATGGCTGGCAGCAGCTCTCCAGGGATTTGGAGAGAAGTCTTTCCCAGCTCTAAGTAAAGATTGCTGGGAATCGAACCTGGGGCTTTTTGCACTCAAAGCATGTGCTCTGTCATTGAGTGGGGGTGGAATATGCTGAGGATGGTGGAGAACTTGCTGGAGGAATACATTTTGGTTGTTTGCTGCCTTTCCAATGTCCAGATGACTTTGAATGGTTTAGAAGTCCGACCCAACCATGCATGTCATAATTGGGTGCGGAAGGGACCAGATAATATTAAGAACATAAGGAGAGCCAGGGTGGATCAGATCAAGGGTCCATCTAGTCCAGTGTTCTGTTCACACAATGGCCAACCAGTTGCCCACAGGAAACCCCACAAGCAGGACAGGAGTGCAACAGCACCCTCCTACCCATGTTCCCCAGCAACTGGTATGAATAGGCATACTGCCTCTGATACTAGAAGTAGCGTATAGCCCTCAGGCCTAGTAGCCATTGATAGCCTTCTTCACGAATTTGTCTAACCCCCTTTTAAAGCCATCTAAATTGGTGGCCTTCACTACATCTTGTGGAAGTGAATTCCATAGTTTAACTGTGCGCTGTGTGAAGAAGTCCTTCCTTCTGTCTGTCCTGATTCTCCCCCGAGTCAGGTTCACTGGGTTTTACTACTGAGAGGGAGAAAAATGTTGTTTATGTCAGCTTTCCCCAACCTGGTGCTCTCCGGATGTGTTGTAGTACAACTCCCAGAATTCCCCAGCCACCTGGCTGGGGAATTCTGGGAACTGTACTCCAACACATCTGGAGAGCACCAGGTTGGGGAGGGGGCCTATTTTATGCAGTACTTCAAAAATTTAAAGAACCCAGCACTTCACATGTTTTTTTTGTTGCTCTGTGGTGAGTACAGGTCTTGGTACTGGCTTGCAGTTTTAAAAAGACAGAAGTTAGAGAAGGGGAATGTGACATGAACAGGCAGGGGATCTGAGGAGATGATCAGAGATGAGAAGCTTAAGAAAAGGGTTGTATATGTCTACATTATAAACAGGAGTTATTCTCTAACGCTGTAGACCAGGGGGTAGGCAACTTTCTTGGGTCCACGGGCACATTTGACATTTTGGAAAAGTGTCCTGGGCACCACCACAAATTGCCTTGGGAGGTAAAACTACCTATTCTCACTTTCCTTACCCCCCCTCCTTCTTTGGATTCTCACTTTTCTTCCTCCCCCCTGCCCCCAGGCGTTTTTTGGCAGGGGACTTTTGTCCCCACCTCTCTTAAAGTCAATGGAGCATAGAGATGGAGAAAAGGGCGCCCTGCCAAGAAACAGCTGGAGGGAGGGGGAAGCCCACCCACCTCCAAGAACGCCATTACCCCAAGGGTCTTTGGTGGGGGTGGGCTTCACCCCCTCGTAAGCCCTTTTTTGGCAGGGCACCCTTTTATCCATCTCTAAAGTCAATGGAGCGATACTGCTCCTTTGACTTTAGTAGGGATATGGGAAAGCGGCCTCGACTGGGGGGTCTTGGTGGGTGCCAGTGCATCCCAGGGTGCCACGTTGCCGACCCCTGCTGTGGAGTGTGTTATATAACAATCTCCATATTGCCCATCTTGAGTCAGCAAAACCTTGTCTTAAGGAGCACATCACTCATTCCAAAAGAGAAAGCGTTGCATAAGAGGGTTTTTTTTCAGAACTTCATGGCTGAGTAGGGATCAAGGCAGTGATCTTGTCTCTTTTCTCTCTTTCTTGTCTCTTTTCTCAGAATGATACAAACATTGAGTTGCCGTATGTTGGCAATTATGGAATAAATGCCTATTACGGAATAAAAACAACCAGACGTCCTGTGATCTTAAAGACTAACACATTTATTGCAATGTAAACTTTCATGGACCAAATACTACCTGAACTGATTCTTACTGAATCAAATCCTCCTCTGATTTTAGGGTCTCTTTATCAGCGGGATTGTTGGAGATCGCTTGAATATGCGCTGGGTCCTGTCCTTTGGCATGTGTTCTTCTGCATTAGTGGTAAGCTGGGAAATCTTGACGCTGCCCAAGTTGGGAAGAGATGTTATCCCTACAATACTTGGTTTGGACATGGAGAATTTCCTTAGCATTGTACTCAAGCTTATTTCTGAGAGAATGAGGACTAGGAGCTAATGTTTCAAAAAGAAAAACCCAAAGGTTTCAGCATTCTAATAAAAACACATAGACCACACCAAAGAGTCTTATGATATTTATATTGCAAATTGCATTCCATGGCCAAGAGGAATTGTTATAGCTCTGTGAAATATCCCCAGTAGTGCATTATTCCGATAACCTAAGACAGCCTTCCTCAACCTCTTGCCCTCCAGATGTGTTGGTGTACAACTCCCATTGCCCCAACTAGCAATGGGTCAATGGGAGTTGTAGTCCAACACATCTGGGGGGCAATAGGTTGAGGAAGGCTGCTGTAAGATCTTAGCCTGTTAAAAATGACCAAGTAAGAACAAGACAGGAATCGATTCCACTGCTTGTTCAAACTGGCTTTTGCACATTCATTGTAGCCCCTCTGCTTTGCATTGTGATCATTTTGCCTCTTCTAAGCTAAGCTAGTTCAGCTAGAATCTCCAGTTCCACTGTTTGCACACTTGCAGATGCTGCAACTCTTTCTTGGTGATTCATTTGGGGGATTGGGAAGATCAGGCCCTGGGTTACCATTGAATCTAGAAAAATAATTCATTGCTGAAAAAAAATTCATTATTTTTCAAGTCCTAATCATTAGGTAGTGGGATCCCCTCTGAACACTACCTAGGTTGGTACTGAGAATGCTTAGCTGCTAGGGAGTCTCATCATCTGTGTGCCACTTCCTGTCCTAGATATTCTTCCATCCTTTTAGGCATGACCTCGTTTAAACTGTGGTTCCTTTTCCCGTCTACCCTCCATTATCAATCAGTAGCACCCAAATGTTGGTTCCTTCATCCAGCTCGTAAATGACCACTTGCTTGTTCCCCTCTGGTGAACATGAATAACTTCTAGATAACCAAGCAGTTATACAACTCCTACTTTTGTTATCGGCTGCAAGTGACATATGCAGTGGGCTAGTATCTGCTGTGGGCTTATTTGCCAGGCTGCTTTCACCTTGCCCTCACAATGTCCCCTTTTCCCTCCCAGGTGTTTGTGTTTGGCACTGTCACTGAATGGCTGCATTTCTACAACAAATGGTTCTATTGCTGCCTGTGGATTGTGAATGGCTTGCTGCAGTCTACTGGCTGGCCGTGTGTCGTAGCTGTCATGGGAAACTGGTTTGGCAAAGCCGGGTATGTTGGTCCTCCCCTCCGCCCCTTATCCATTAGTGCCTTATCTCTCCTCTGTGTGCATTCCCGCCAGCGATCCCCTCACTGTTGAGCACATATTTCTTGAGTGTCCACGTTCTTTGTTTTCTAAACGCTCGCCCAACTTTTCCATGAACTCAGCCATCTGATCTGCACCTTGCAGACCTTTCTTCCTTTTTGTGTGAAGGTATTGTGTGCTTTCTTGGTGTTTATAAAGAAAATAAGCTGGTTGTTCTCTCTTTTTAAGATGTTGGGAACTAGCAGAGAAAATATTGTTGTTGTTATTATTAATAGTAATTAATAATAATAAAACATTTGCCGCCTTTGAAGACTGCAGTCTTCCCAAGGCAGCTTACAGTATAAAACAATAAAATTAGATATCAATAAATGATCAGACGACCTTATATTTAGACAATTTTAAAATAAGCCCGTTAAAATAAGGTAAATTTTAATAAAATAAAATACAGCTGGTATAGAATAAAATACAGCTGTAGCTGGTACAGATTTGGTGTAAAATGATCTGGCCATCTAGCCCCAACAAGGATGTAAGTGGCTGCATTCTGTAGCAGTTGGAGTTTTTGAGTCATCTTCAAAGGCCTGGTGATGGATGGCCTCGCTAAAGTCCACCTCGTGTGCTGCTCACCAGATCCCTGCCGACCAACCACCCCTCTCGCTGTGTGTGGTGAGTCACCAGGTGGTTCACAGGCGCCCACTGCGTGGCACATGGCCGCCCAATGCCTCAGCAAGCTGCTATTGTGTGTAAAAATGGGGGGGGGGTCATTGTTTTACGTAAAGGGCCTTTTATGCAAGTAGCAGCTGTAAAGCGGCCATTTACTCAAGATCGCAGGCGTACGATTACAGGTGTAAATGGTCTGAGTCAGGCAGGTGCGGCGGTTCGTGGAATGGAGTCCAGGAGGCCAAGTGCGGGGGCGGCGGGAGTCCGCCGGACACCCCCCTCTTGAACTCCCACAACATCCCTAGTCCTGCATCGAGTGGATTTTACACACAGATTAGAAGCTGCAAGGTGGCTGCTTGAACTGTGATCTGGTGTATGGAGCAATATGGCCTAGATGCCGTTGTGTCATGCTCTCTGCTCTACCCACCTGTCTCCTTCTCTGTGCATGAGAGACACTGCAGATTGCAAAAAAAAAAAGGCCAGGTGACATGTATGTCTTCATGGTACTTTTGGTTCTTAAGCTTCATCCACCCTTCATGAGATACGGATGTCACACTTACCTCTTTCTCCCAGAATGAGGAAGTTCACAAAGGGGCAGAGCTAGCAAGAGCAAGCGGACAGCACATGTATAGTGTCTATGAACTAACAACTTTGGCAGTCCTAATGAAGTAAACAGACCTGTAAAGGCTAAACCAGCCTGGTGCCCCTCCAAATGGGTTGGACTACAGCTCCCATCACCCTCACAGTTGGGGATGGTGGGATTTGTAGTCTAACATATTTAGAAGGAGAATTTCACCATGGGGCATAAATCGAAGTCTTCCCTGACTTCCATTCTCAGCATTTGCCTGACTACTCATCTTTTGATTTTTTTCTTTTCTTTTGCACTCAGGAGGGGTTTTGTGTTTGGACTCTGGAGCGCCTGTGCCTCAGTGGGCAACATCCTCGGAGCATTCCTTGCCTCCTCGGTTCTGCAGTATGGCTATGAGGTGTGTAGAGTTGCCTTGCTGTTTCTCTCCTACGCGGATTAGGGCTAGCCCTGTTTTGCGGTGTGGAAAATGATCATCCCCCAGCTTGGGACCTTGTCTCTGGTGTCCATGCTATCTCCAGTGTTACTTAACATCTACATCAGGGCTGGGTAACTGCTGGCCCTCCAGATCTTTAGCTGACAACTCCCATTAGCCCTAGCCAGCATAGCCAATGGGGAGGGATTATGGGAGCTGGAGGCCAAAAGCTCGGAGGGCCACAAGTTGCCCACCCCTGATCTACATGAAGCTGCTGGATGAGGTTTTTTTGGCGGCATGGAGTAGTTTGTGAGCCACAGACGGATGACCCTCACCTCTGTTCCACTTTTCCATCTGAACCTGGGTGATGCAATCTCTTTGCTAGGCACCTATTGTTGGTATTGTTGAGGGAGAATTAATTGAAAGTCAATCCAGACAAGATGAAGTTGTTTGTGGTGAGCAGTTCTATTGGGGTGATGGGAATGCCTATTTTCGATGGGGTCACAAATAACTGAAATTATCAGGGTCATAGCTTAGGAGTGTTCCTGGATCCTGGCCTGATCCTGGAAACTTCGATTGGGGCTATGGCCAGGAGGACAAACTGTCAGCTTTGGCTAGATTCTTCAGGTACATACCTTCTGGAAAAGAAGGGCCTGCATACTGCGACACATACCTTGCTAACCTCTGATCTGGACTACTTCAATGCAGTCTAAGTGGAGCTGACCTTGAAGGCTGTCCAGAAACTGCAGCTAGTCCAAAAGAAGGCAGCCATAGTAGTATCTGGTGTTAGCTTCAGGGACCATAAAACCCCTGTTCTTTATTAGCTCCACTGTTTCCCACTTTGTTTCTGGGCTAAATTCATGGTGCTCACCTTTAGAGCCCTTAAAGGCTTTAAAGATGTCAGCCCAGGAGATTGGAGTCAGTATTTTCTTCCTGCTCACCGAGATCTGGGGATAAGATCTGATGACCCTACCATTCGTTAGAGCTGGAAAAGCCTTTTTGGTGGTGACCCTTAAGCTTTGGAATTTGTGTCTCAACACTGTATGACGGATCTAGAATCTTGCCCATTTGAAGCAGGCTTTTAAAACTCCTTTTTTGTTTAAACAGGCTTTTCATGGTGAGTGTGTTATTGGTTGTCTTTTAATGCTGACCCTCAAGTTTCATTTTGTGGCTCTGCTTTGTAATTTTATTTTATTGTTAGTATCTTTTTAATTGGGGACTCAGCAGGATTGAAAAGTAGGCTAAACATAGCATAAATAAATGAATGGAAATAAAACCCATGGCTTTTTTTCCCTGAAGAAAACTATGCTTAAGTGTGCCTGTTATGCAAGCAAAGATTGCACTGTGCATATTGATGCTCTTTTTCAAGTGTTGTGCATTCTCTCTCTCTCTCTCTCTCTCTCTCTCTCGCATTTGGCAGTTCTTAAGGAATTTGTCAATCATACTTCACTGGTGTTGAAGTGCCTGTGAAGGCATGAAATGCTTAAAAAGGTGGCATTTCATTTTAAAAAGGTGGCATTAAAAAGGTGGCAAAAAGGTGGCAATGCTTAAAAAGGTGGCACTCATCATTTAATTCAAGGGTGTTGAACCTCTTTGGGCCGAAGGGCCGAATTCCATTTTGGAGAAGCTGCGGGGGGGGGGGGGCACATTCCAGCAGAGACGTGGCCAAAACCAAAAGGGTCAGGACAAAAACACCAGCATATTTTAGCTTCAAGCTCTTACTGCCAGTAAGTAAGCCTTGGGAGAGGCATTTGAAACTTTTAGAATGGGGAAAAAACTGCTCAAAAGCCAGGAAACCGCTAAATGATCAGTGGTTGGGGGGGAAAGGGGGTGGGAACAGGGGAAAGGGGGTGTGGCCCTCTGGGGACCTCAGAAGGCCAGATTTGGCCCCTGAGCCAGAGGTTCTACACCCCTGGTTTAATTTTAAGATGAGGAAGCCAAAGAGCCATGTGAAGAATCCACTTTTGCTTTCTCTCTTTCAGTATGCCTTCTTAGTGACAGCATCGGTACAGTTTGCTGGAGGAGTCATTGTCTTCTTTGGCCTTGTGATTTCTCCCAAAGAAATAGGTGCGTAGATGGGGCATCGTCCACCTGCTTTGACTTCCCTGCTCGCAAGCTAACTTGCCAAGGTTGCGCTGAGTGCTTCGTTAACCTTGTCTCTGCACACCACTTGCCTGGCTCCTGCTTCTCTAAAATCCACGTTAGGTAGTGACATTGAGAGTCAGCGTGGTGCTGCCTCTCTTTATTTATTTATTTTACGATACGATACTTTATTGCTTAAAGCCATAGGCCACCACAATGTACATTAAAAAGAGAGAGAGAGAAAGAAAAAAAAATACAGTACAGTCACATATTTGTATATACATAAATTCATACATTCAACAGAATCATCCCTAGTAGGCATTTTGGGCTTTGGCATGTATTTTCCTTGCTGCCAAGGCAAATTTTGCTACCTGGGCAGTGGTGAAAGCATCAGTGCCAGAAAGAAGGACACATACCTGTTCTAAAGGTGTCCTATTTAGGAGGCTCTGGGAAATAATGACAAGAAATTTATGCCTAGGATGGCCATAGAGAGGGCATCTTAGTAAGTAATGAGAGACATCCTCAACCTCCCCAGACCCACAGATACAGAGTCTCTGGACTGGGGTATTGTCAAATCTTCCCTCCAAGAAAGCAGAAGGCATGCATTGTAGATGCAATGCTGTAAATGATTTCTGTAAGTGAGGCACAGTCAGAGTTGTAAAGTAACTCTCCAGACCAAATGACGTCTTATATAATGGGTACCAGCAAGAATAAGGCATTTGTGAGATTGTAACCAAATCCATCCACTTAGAATAAAGATAAATTTTTTCTTTAAGCCTCTGCTATACTCTATCAGAAGGGAAAGAAGGAAAGGACTCCGTATCAATTCCATAAGCTTGCAACATAGGTTTGGTCAGGTTTACCCAAGCCTTTTGGTATGGGGTCTGAAGTTGCTCTTGAAAGCATTTTTTGGAAGGCGGGAATCGCTCATATGGGTCAACTTGAGCCAATACAAAGCAAGAGCAGCGTAAATAGATGCTTTAACTGAAATCATTCCTACTTCTGCCCTTAGAAGGGCCCCAGGTGTACTCCGGGGGACAGTTAAGAGAGATCTCATAAGAGTTCTGAACCACCTCAAAAATAGAGGCATCCGTGTATCCCCATACCTCAGCCCCATACGTCAGTTGTGAAACTTCCTTCTTCTGAAATATCTCAACTGCAGGGGCAACCAAACTTCCCCTTTGTGATCAAGAGAACTGAAGGCGAGATTGAGTAGACTGGGATGATTTCAGCTTAATTACATCTAGATGTTGTCTCCACGAAAGTCGGGCGTTGAAATTAAGGCCCAAATATCTAAAGTTGTTCATTTGTTCAATGGATTCATTGTCCAACTTCCACATATGTGTTTTCCTTTTCTTCCCAAATAAAAATCCCAGATTTTTAAAAAATCCCAGATTTCCACTGGGTTCAAGGCAGCTAACAAAGCAAAAGAAATTCAATATAGAGATATAGATACAATGAAACATTTAAATCTTTGCACTGCAGATAGGTTCTATTTGGTTATTTTTACTTGTATGCTGTAGTTTTAAATGTTTAAATTTTTATCTTGTATTTTATCATCTTGTATTTTATGGTTTTAATTGTTATGGACTGTGCAGAGAGCTTCAGCTATTGGGCAGTGTAGAAATTAAATATAGTAAATAAATAAATACATGACGTAAATGAAGAAACAGAGCAGCAAAACCCAGAAAGATAAAACCGTTTACAGAATAGCAGTAAAAAAAAAAAAAAAGAAAGAAAGGACCCACTAACTAAAGCTGACTAAAATCACTAGAACCACCGAAACCCTTCCCCAAAAGGAAGGTCTTCATGCTGTGGCAAGAGACCATCAAGGAAGGGGTGAGGCTGATCTCTCAAGTAGAGAATTCCAGAATCTGGGTGCAGCCATGGAAAAGGCCCTTTCTCTGGTCCCTTTTAAGCCATGAGTTTCGGACACAAAAGAGGGTCTCTGATGATTGTAATACTCAGGCAGGCTCATCTTGGAGAAGGCAGTCCCAAAATGTATTGGGCTTTAAAGGTCATCTCCAGCACTTGGGCCCAGAAGCCAATTGGCAGCAAGGGCAATGGGTTCAACAATGGTGTAACGTGCTCCGATTCCATCAGGCTGAGGAGAGGGAGAGAAGGGGACCAGCGCTTCCATCAGCTCTGCTGAGAAGCGGGCTACCATCAGGCTCCTCCCTCCATCAGCTGTCACCTGGCAGCAGCCATTGTAGCGGGCTGAAGCAGAGGGAAGAAGAGTAGGGAAGCTGGGCACTCCACCGGGTCTGCTGAGAGACCAGCAACTTTGGGCTCCTCTCCTTGAACTGTTCCTATTCCAGCTGGCTAGTTTTAAGAATTTTGAACCAAGCACTAGTGCCTGAGTTTGCTTCCCCCCACCCTCAACCCACTCCCTTTTCCGCCAAGTCTCTTAGAGTGTGAGCGTGAGTGCTGCGACTCTTGTATTATTGATCTTTGTAAGTGGCTCTGGAAGCCTCTTTCAGCTGAAGAGTGGGGCAAAAATGCTTCTAATAAATAAGAATAAATAATAGTTAATAATAACGTTCCCAATATTCAGCTTCAGTTAATAACCTAGCTGCCTAGCCAACCCAGAGTGAAGGATGTGGCTTCTGGAGCCTGCAGATATCGCCATGGGAGGCCTTCTGTTGGAGTCCAACTCTGGGCACTGTTGGGAATGCAACACCTGTAGATGTCTTAAGCAGTGCTGTGTCCAAGGCCAGCAAAACAGTCATTCACAAAGGCACTGTTGCGTGCTATGGCAACTTAGAAATGGGTTTATGTTTACTTATTACATTTATCCTGCCTTTTTTCCTCCTTAAGGAACCCAAGGTGGCCTCCTCTCTTATTTTATCCTCACAACAACAACCCTGCGAGGCAGGTTCAGCTGAGGGTCTTTGACTGGCCCAAGTGAGCTTCCATGGCTGAGTGGGGACTCGTACCCAGATCTCCCGACTCCCAGTCCAACACTCTAACCACTACATTACACTGGCTCTCAAGAATTTGTCTCCGTTAGGTCCCATTCTTAAGAGCAGCTTATGCAGGGTTCATTTCCTCCTCATAACCCCCCAGGGAAGGTTAGGCTGAAGGCAATGTGTGATCTTGGAGGGGGCCTGTGCCTTTAATAGCTGCAAGCCTCAGAGAATTTTGGCAGGCAATGCTTCCCATGGGCTGTGAAAAGAGTTGGCTACCTCCAGTATATCTCTGATTACGCAATGCTGTTGGGGTGTGGGGAGAACAAGCATCCTGGAATGGGTATCTCCATCTTGCTCTGCTAGCTGGCCATAAAGTGCTGGATTTAAAAAAAATATTTATTACATTTAAATCCTGCCATTTTTCCTCTTGCAAGGAACCTAAGGCAGCTTACATAGTCTCCTCCTCTCCATTTTATTCTCACAACAGTCCTGTGAGGTAGGTTAGGCTGAGAGGCAGTGACTGGCCCAAAGTCACCCAGTGAATTTCATGGCTGAGTGGGGACTCGAACCCAGATCTCTCAAGTTCCAGTCCAACACTCTTGCACTGGATTCCATGGCGAATCTAGCATATTTCTTTACTATATCTACCACGTTTCTTCAAAACACACAAGGAGGTTGATAGTTCTAAAATAAGGTCTTGCATTCAGAGAGACATGAAACAAAAAGAAAAATAAGCCATTACAAGTACTGTCTCTTTCATACCAAGGGTGAAGAGGTGGTGGGTAGCCTGCCTGATAGGGGGGAGTGAGGTAGCCTGCCTGATAGGCGGGAGTGAGGGGGCATGTGTCCACCTGATGGAGGCAGTGGGGGGAGTGTTGGGGGCCAGAACTTACCGAGGCTGGGCGGTAGGCACTGGCGGAGTGCTCGGGGTAGGCCATGCCAGGTAAGGGGAACAAGGGAGAGATGTGTAGTATCTGTCTCCTGCTCTGGGCCTGTCCAGAGCCAAAGGATGGCTGGGGGAGGTGTGACTCCATCTTCTGGCCTTCGTTTGCTGCTCTGCAATGCCAGGTTTGTTACCCAGAAAACCTCCCTCATCCATGACATGATCCTGGATGAGGGTGCAGACCTGGCATGTATTACGGAGACCTGGCTGGCCAAGGCTGCTGCTCCAACTCTTGCGGCCATGTGTCCAGCTGGATTTTTGTATGCACAGCAGCCGAGGGCTGGGGATTGGGGACGGGGAGTGGCTGTTATCTACCGAGAGTCCTTGGTCTTCACCAGACCCCCTCTCCGGGAGACCAAGGTTGCTGAGTCTTCACCAGACCCCCTCTCTGGAAGACCAAGGTTGCTGAGTGCATGTACTGGAGGTGACAAGAGGAGGCTGGGGGATGTTGACCTGGTGTTGAATGGGGTACGGCTACCCTTGAAACGTTAGCAGCCTGGGGATCATTTTGGACTCCCAGCTGTCCATGGAGGCTCAGGTGTCAGCTGTGAGCCGGACAGCGCTGTATCAACTCCATCTGATATGGCGGCTGCGCCCCTTCCTTCCCGACCATCTGCTCCCATCGGTAGTACATGCCCTGGTCTCCTCTCGTTTAGACTACTGTAATGTGCTCTACATGGGGTTACCCTTGAAGACGGTTTGGAAGCTGCAGCTGGTACAGAACACAGTGGCTCGCCTGATTAAAGGCAGCCGCCGGCAAGATCACATCACTCCAGTGCTGAAGGAGTTGCACTGGTTACCAGTTGTTTTCCGGGCCAAATTCAAGGTGTTGGTTTTGACCTTTAAAACCCTATGTGGTTCCGGCCCAGCCTATCTTAAGGAGTGCCTCCAACAACACCAGACAGGCCGCTTAACAAGATCAGCCTCGGATGGCCTTCTCTCTGTCCCATCAGCCAGGACAGCTAGACTGCTGGGGATGAGGGAGAGGGCCTTTTCTGTGGTGGCCCCCACTCTTTGGAACTCCCTCCCTAAGGAACTCCGTCATGCTCCCTCTTTAATGAGCTTCCACCATGCATTAAAAGTTGTTCAGGTAGGCATTTGGGGTGGGTTAGAGTATTTTAGAAAATGTTTTTATTGTAGAATTTCATTGCTTTAAACTGTTTTATTATATGTTGTACATCACCCAGAGCGGCTGGGTGACCAGCCAGATGGGCGATTAATAAATTTAATAAATAAACAAATAAATAAATAAATAAGAACCTCAGGCTCGTGGGCCAAATATGGTCCTCTGCCAATTGTTTAAAATTATGGAATGGCTGCTGGGAGAGATAGTTCTGGGAGGGGAAGAGCCACCTGGCAGTTGGTCCCAGTCAGGCTGATGGAGGGGGCCTTGCTGTGTCTGATCTCCCTCAGATGCAGCAAAGCGGAATGGCCCAGGGAGACCGTTCTGGGAGGGAGGAGCCAAATGTTGCTTGGTTCCGGCCAAGCTGATGGAGGGGGCCTTGCTGTCTCACCTGTCACTCAGATGCAGCCTGATGGAATGGCGGCTGATGGAGATCTCCAAGTGAGACAGTTCTTACGTTTTCCCAAGCATTTTGTACTCTGCAGCTACTAAAGGCCACAGGTCCTTTCAAGGTTAGGCATGGCAAGCTCGGTGATTAAATCTGTACAGGATGCATGTGCCAATTGTACACACGGATATGTACCGCAGAGGAGCCTGCGGCGGAAGCTGAAATAGTTGCAGAAGAAGAGTGGATTTGTAGAGATGCTAAAACTGGATGTGTGGCGACCTTCTAGCTCAGATGGTTTTAGCAAGCGTCCAGTAGAGGGGCTTCCTTCCAGTTCCTCCACTAGAAACCCTGCTGGTAGATTGAGGTGTCCTACTTTTGAGTCCCAGCCAACAGCCAGTGCAGTCAGCAATCTGGATCTTATAGTTGGGGGACGTTCAGCCACCCTCCAAATAGAGAATGCACTAATTTGTTGTGTCTTCCAACTAATGGCCAGACACTCAGGGCAGACAGAGCCGACGCCAGGATCAGACAGGAATACTTTCGAGAGCGCTAGAAGACCAGGGGTAGAAACTGTTGACTCTGCAGAACACCATCTAGAAGCATTTCTAAGCCAGAGGAGGAGGAGGAGGACTGAGGTATGGGAGAGCAAGCGAGTGAATTCAGAAGGGAGGGAAAAAGGACTCAAAGGAGCGAGCGCTGGGAGAGGGGATTCCGTTATCCTGTTTTTCCAGTTTGCGGCTCCATGTGTTCTCCCAGGCCTCCCTGAAGTTGGTGAAGAGGGTGACGGTGCTCCTGAAGAAGGTGCCAGCGAGCCGTTGATTGGCGGCGGCAGCAACGAAGACGACGAGGATCAGAATTACTCCATTCAGGACACTGACTTGAGCAGCAGCATCAGCAGCCCCCAGCCCGAGGCCATTGGTTTTTTTCAGGCGTGTTGTCTACCTGGTGTTATGTTGGTGAGGTCTCCCTACAAGTCACAAACACATTTACACTTCTCTCTCTACCTTCTAGAGCAGGGTGAGGAACACTCGGGGTGCATGTGGTTCCTGCCGCACCCCCAAATTAAGAAATACATATCTTCAATGAAAAATGGGGTCAGTAGCTGCTACTGAGTGTCAAAAGGGCCAAATGTTGCTTGTTTACAAGATATATTTGGCCCTTTGGGCGCTGCATAGCTGTTACAGAGCATCAAAAGGGTTAAATTTAATTTGGACAGAAGGTAAGTTTAATCCCTGTAGTGCTACAGAGTGGTTTGCTGCCTAATTTTTGGCAGTAAACCTGTGTTGTCCCCCCTTTTAAAAACTTGGGGCTGCCCCAGCAACTACACAGGGCCTCGAGGAGCCTGGCCCCCGGACGTTCCCACAGTTGCAACCTCTGCTGTAGGAAAATGCCATTAGGATCTCTTGAGAGTAGCCAGTGTCTCTAATGTTGGAAAATTCACAGCCAGGACAGGAGGGTGGGCGGCTTGTCTGGCGCTTCCTGTTCTCTCCCCCCAGTAGTGGCCTGGGTTGGGCTGAGGGATGGGGGCTGACCCTGAGCTGCCCAGCAAGTTTCCTGGGAGAGCAGGGATTTGAACCCAGGCCGCCCCACCCCAAGCCTGGCTCTCGGCCTTCCGCAACCTCTGGTGCTGCCCAGATGGCCAGTAGCCATGCTGCTGGGGGATGGTGGAAGTTGCTGTCCAGCACATCTGGAGGGCACCAGGTCGGGGAAGGTTGCTCTCCCCATTACACCTGGGATGGACATCTTGTAGGCCAGAACGTCTGGAGGGATAAAACTCCCATGATCCCTCACCATTCGCTAAGCTAGCTAGGACTGATGGCAGCTGTAGGCTAAAGCATCTGGAGGGACACAAACTGCGTTATACCAGGCTGGCTTGTTTTGTGGGGTGCTTCAGTCCTAATGGCTTTCCATTGTGGGGTGTGCATGTTTGTTTGTTTCAGTATTCCTTGGCCTATGCCTGCTTGAAGCTAGTGAACTACTCCTTCTTCTTCTGGCTGCCCTTCTACCTCAGCAACAATTTTAAATGGAAAGAGGCAGAAGCTGACAAGCTCTCGATTTGGTATGATGTCGGAGGGATTATAGGTATGCATGTGAAACAAGCTGCAACAGCTTTTTCCTTTCCTTGATTTGCTGGGCCCCCTAAGATCAGAACTGGATGTGGCAGGGTTGGGGTGGGGATTCTGATTCTCAGCCAAGCCAACGCCAGTGATATGATGCAAATTGTGTTGTCTCAACACCTTGATTTGGGGCTGTTTTGCATCTAGGATATCTCTTTCGAAGGCTAGGGAAACAGAGGTGTGACTTTGCCTAGGGCAGGAGTGTATAACTTCTTTCAGCTTGAGGGCCAAATTCCATTTTGGAGAAGCTTTCAAGGGGTGGGGCTAAAGGCAAAAGCAGTGGGGCCAAAAATAACCAGCCTATTTTAGCTTAAAACTTATTGCCAGTAGCTAAGCCTTAGGAGACCCATTTCAACCTTTTAGGATGGGAAAAAATTGCACAAAAGCCAGGAAACCACCAAAGTTTCAGTGATGGTGGGAAGGGGGCATGGCCTTCTGGGGACCCCAGGTGGGCAGGATTTGGCTTCTGGGCCTGAGTTTCTGCACCCCTGGTCTAGGGGCGTGGTCTAAGAGCTATAAGAAGAACCCAGAAACCTCCACAGAACTCAGAAACCTCAATTTCTGGCCTGTTGTAAACAAGGACATCTGATGCTCGAGTTTATTTTTACTTGTACTGAACTGTGATTTGCTATTGTTGGTGCAATTTACAGTGGCTAAGACACAACTGGGTGCTTTTGGCATTCCTAACCAGGAGGCCCGGCATTCCCTTTATTTCTGCAGGTGGCACCATCCAAGGGTACATCTCTGATGTGCTGCAGAAAAGAGCTCCGGTGCTAGCCGTTAGCCTCATCTTGGCTGTTGCATCTCTCTTTGGATACAGCCGTGAGTATTTCTCTGCTCAGTATATGGGTTTGATTAGTGTGGGGTCAGGTGCCGCCAGCTTGTCACCTTGTCTGATTTCAGACACAGTGCAGCCTCATCTATCTGCAACAGGAGCAAGCAACTTGTAGCCCTCCAGATCTTTTGGCCTACAACTCCCATCAGCCCGAGCCAGCACAGCCAAGGGTGGGGGTCGTGGGAGTTGTAGGCCCTGACCTACGATGAAGGAGACAGTGGTATTGATCCAGAACCACTCTGACATTCAACAGAAGCCTAAATAGAGCACAGCAGTCATAGTATCTGCCCTGGAGTCAAATTATTCCCTTTTCCCAGTATTCCACTTGTTCACCTCTGCTTTAAATAAAAAGCAACTTCCAGGGGCCTGGGGGCTGCATTGACTCCCCCCGCCACCTTGGAACTCAGCCTGCCATTGCCAAAATTCCCCCTGTTGAAATTTCTGCTGTGCAGCAACCCCCCCCCCATTTTAGAAGGAAACAAGGTGCATGCCATGTGTTGCTCACCCCTGATTTAAAGGGGCAGTAATACAGTAACCATCAGTAAAGACAAAGCTCAAGGCAGACTAAGTTAACAGAAGATTAAAACAGACTCTGATTATCATCCAAGCACAGATCCTTGGTGAAACTGTCATAAGATCAGTTCCTCACCTCTTCTTACTCTTTTCTACCTGTGCCAAAGAAGAAGTATAAACTCAGGGTGTTGTTGTTTTTTTTCATCTTTATAGGATCACCAAACAGTAAACCTATCAATGCAGTTATCATGGCAATTACAGGTAAGGGGCCAGTACTGCCATTTCAGTATGGCTGGAGAGCAGACAAGGAAGACTTAGTCCCAGCAGAATAAAATCTCATCAATATTAGAAGAGAGCGGCGATCTGTTAAGTTTCTAGTGTGCTGCAAGGCTTTTCTGGCCATAGCTGTAAGGGGTTACTGTATATTCTCTTTTCCTTTCCCCCTACAGAGGTAGATTGGTCATGATGCAGTAGCTAGAATACCCCGAGCCTTTCCGAGCCAAACACTGATGTGTATATGTACCCGGCAATTAGGATAACACTTCATGGGTTGGACGAAGCAAACTAGTCCATGAAAGTTTATGCCATAATAAATGTGTTAGTCTTTAATACACCACAAGACTCTTGGATGTGTGAAGGAGCTTTCAATAGACAGAACTTTGGCATCATCTTGAGCACAATGAGTTCACACAACATGACAACCCACACTCAAATTTCAGTGTGGGTTGGGTGTGGGTTGTTGAACTGTGGGTTGTGTGAACCCAGCCATGCTAACAAACCATGGTTTGTTAACAATGAACTACCCATGAAGAGAACCCATAGTTTGTTGTTGGATTGTGAGCTGTGGGTTGTTCATGGCGAACAAACCATGGTTTATTAGCATGGCTGGGTTCACACAACACAACAACCCATGGTTCAGTGACAACCCACCCTCAACTTATACTCAAACTTGAGTGTGGGTTTTTGTGTTGTGTGAAACCAGTCAGTGACCTGGTTCACATGTAACACTAACTCATGGCTTGTTTAAATCATGTTTCGTTGCCCTGCCCAGAGTGTGTCTAGCAGATGATCAAACAAACCATAGTTTGTTTTCTCAGTCACTGGGTTTTTTGTTTCCCTCCTTTACCCACTCCCTCCCTGTATCCCAACTGCCTTTGCAGGACTGTAGTACTGGCATACGAAGAGGCTGGGTTTTTTTTGCCATTCTTGCCTACTGTCTCTGTAGCCTGGCAAAGCAACGCGTGAACAACCATAGTTCTGGCTTCGCATGTAACGAAAACCCATGGTTTAAACAACCCATAGCTTACAACCCAACAACAAACCATGGGTTCTCTTTGTGGGTTGTTTGTAGTTAACCATAGTTAATCTATAGTTCTGGGTTTGCACATAACAACAACCCTCAATTCAACAAACCATGGTTAATTAAACCATGGTTCGTCATTACGTGTGAACCAGGCCAGTGCTTTTAAATTAAGTCAGTTTAGTTCACAAACTTCATGCATTTTATGTTTGCATGCATGAGTGAACTGGACCCTTAGCCAGCTGAGGGCAGATGGAAGTGCTATATACTCGGGCTAAGGACATCTTGGCTTGTATCAGAAACAGCTCCTATCCTTTGCACGACTCTCATTCTCTTCTGTGTTCTCCTTTGATGGTCCTTAGGCTTTTTCATTGGAGGTCCTTCGAACATGATCAGTTCCGCCATTTCTGCAGATCTGGGGCATCAGGAAATGGTGAAAGGGAGCAGTGAGGCACTAGCAACTGTGACAGGAATTGTGGATGGCACCGGAAGCATAGGAGCAGCTGTGGGGCAGGTGAGAAAGATCCCAAAAGGATTCAGACTCATTCGTTAGATTTCACCTCAGAATGAGCAAAGATCAGAAGGATCTGACGTCTTGTGTTTTTTAAAGGGTAAAAACTTCCTGCCAGAGAACTTTAGATTTAGCACTATTGAAGTTCTTCCTTTCAGTAGTCCTTGTAACATTTCACTAAAGCCACATCTTGATCCTGATGTTTGTTGCATCTCAAAGAGGGTATTGTAGAGCTGGCGCTGGGGAGGGCAGCCAAGACGATTGGAGGGCTGGAGCAAGTTCCCCACAAGGAAAGATTACGGTATCAGGCTTTTTAGTTTAGAAGGGAAGGGGACATGAAAGATGTTCACAAAACAGAGAGAAGTTTTTCTCCTCTCATATCACTGGAACTTAGTACCATCCAATGAAGCTGAATGTTGGGAGATTCAGGGCAGACAAAAGGAAGTACTTCTTGATCCACACAGCATGTAGTACCACATAGTTAAACTGTGGAATGTGCTACCACTAGATGTGGTGATGGCCACCATCTTAGCTGGCTTTAAAAGGGGATTAGACAAATTCATGGAGAAAAAGGCTATCAGAGGCTACACGTAGTGATGGCTATGGGTGCCCTGAGAGCTTTGGTTTCAGGGCAACTCATAAATTAATTGAATGAATGGATGAATGAATGAATGAACATCGCCTCCAGTATCTGAGGCAGTATACCTCTGAATACCAGCTGCGAAGGAACAAGAGAGGGAAGGTGCTATCACACTCATGTTCTGCTTGGGAGCTTCCCGTTGGGGCATCTGGTTGGCCACTGTGGAAACAGAATGCTGGACTAGACAGTACTTTGTTCTGATCTAGCACAGATATTCCTAATCCTGAATGGAATCTTGAAATTAGTTTCCAAACTTCTTATGAAAGCCCCATTTCAAAAGTGCAGGTATTGCCATGAAGCCCCTATTTTACATGGGAACATTGCCCTATTTTACATTAGCCCTGCCGTCCTGCTTGATGTTATTCTTGGTCACTCCCATATATCTGTTTATATGTGGAGCGGTATATAAATGCTGCAAAGTAAGTAAATAATAGATTACAGCCCCGTCTGTAGTGGTTTCTGAAGTTCCAGCCTAGGTTTGTATATATGTTCACTTCCTTGGTTGGTGCTTGCAAATTAAGTACCACTTTCTGACTCCCAGGCTAGGAAGCTTTTGTGAATTAGAAGAAGTTTTCCCCCCTTTTCATTTATACATACATTTATATCCCATCTTTCTGTCTTTCAAAAAAGACCTCAGAGGCAGCTAACAAATCTCCATAAAATATTAAAACAGATCAGAATATTCAATAAAAACTACTGGACAGCAGAATCATATAAGATCAGCAGGGGAAACATCAGTCTGTCACCATACAGGCCCCCTTCCAAATGCTCTAAAGAAGTGCCATGTCTTTGTGGTGCAGTGGAAAGCCACGCCAGCTCCGTCTGCAAGCTCTGCTGACCTGCCGTGTTCCAGGAGCGAGAGGGGGGCGAGGAGGAAAAGTGTCTTTGCACATTATGTGTCCCTTAATGACCTAAACTCTCACTATGTTTTCCCCCCTACTTTCAGTACTTGGTATCTTTGATCCAGGAGAACTTGGGATGGATGTGGGTCTTCTATTTCTTCATTCTGATGGTAAGGGATCGTCGTCGTCGTTGTCATCATCATTATTATTATTATTATTATTATTATTATACTTGGGGCTAGAGGAAAAATAGTTCCTGATGGGAATTTGATGGGAGACAACAATGGATTTTTAGATTTAAAAAAGTACCTAGCAACTGTAAAGCACTTCAAATGTTCAAAGCACTTCACGTACATCCTACTGTAATCCTCTCAACAGCCTTGTAAAGTAGATGAACATTATTCTCCCCATATTGCAGATGGTGGCTGAGGCTGAGAGAGCTTGGCTAAGGCCACAGTGCAATCCTATACGTGTCTGCTCAGAAGTAAGCTCCATTTAATTCAGTGGGACTTGCATGGAAATAAGTATATAGGATTGCAGCCCTGTTATGTTAATGGCAGGTGTGAGTCAAACCAAAGATTTCCTCATTCATAGCTCAGTCTCTTAGCTGTTACACTGTTCATAGCTGCCTAGGGAGTCATGCTGGGCTGCAGTTCCCTATTGAGCACTTGTGGGGAGGGTCTGCAGCTCTTGGTAGAGCATGTGCTTGGCATTCAGAGGGTCCCAGGTTCTGTCTGTGGCATCTCTCATTGAAGAAAAGATCAGGTTTTCTGATCTTTTCCATCAGGGAAGGGGAACCTCAGGCCCAGGGGTCAAATCCGGCCCTCCAGAAGGCCAGGCCCCTTTCCCCAGGCCCCACCCCCTTTCCCACAACCACCAAACATTTGGTGCTTTCCTGGCTTTTTTGTAGCTCTTCCCTATTCTAAAAGGTTGACATGCCTATCCTAAGGCTTATTTACTTAGTTGGCTTAGTTGCCAGAGGTCTGAACTGATGGCATGTAGAGGGACACATGAAATGAGGCCCTAGGGCCATAGGTTGCCCACCCTTGGTGTCGTGCATGTGAAACGACCCAGAGAGCTGATGCCATAACGGCATTGTTGAACCCCAGTGTGCACCTGGGCTGAAGTCCTTAATCCCCTTTCTTTTACAGACCAGTTTAACAGTACTGTTCATCACACCTTTAATAGTGAAGGAAATCAACATGCTCCTGGCGCAGAGGCGCCTGCGCAGGTTGGCTGGCTGACACCACCCTCTTGCCACCATTCAATGGAACTCCTGAAGGAAGACCGCCCAGGGGAAAGGGGCTTTTCAGAACTTCCAGCACTTCACTTTTACTTCTTTATTTACATCTGCCAAGCTCGGAGTGGGTTAAAAACAGCCGCGGAAGGGTGTGCTGCTGAGCAGTGAGCATCTGAATCCTGTCCTAAGATCTGCCGTGGCCATGTGGAGGTGGCTGTATGTTTGGAGGGCTCATTGAATGGGCCAGAGAGGGGTGTTGTTTCCCGATGTTTACCTCCTGTCTGAGGGGCCAGTTTACACAGTGGTCAGACTCCACCGGTAGAACCTTTGCTGGACTGCAGCATTTTGGGCTGCAGGTGGGAAATCTCATTTTGTAATCCTCTCCCACAAAATTCATCTCCTTGCACATAGAAAATGAGTGGGTCCAGGAAAGGAATTCAAGCATGCTCTCTTCCTGTTGTGCTAGTTGCCTCTGTGGAAGAAATGTTAATGGGGTGGTGGTGGTGATCATTTATTTATTTTGTGTATTTACTACATTTATATCCCACCTTTTTTCCATCGTGGAGCTTAAGGTGGCTACATGAGGTTCCTAGGTGGTCTCCCCTCCAAGCACTGACCAGGCCCAGACCTGTTTAGCTTCAGCACTGTGGGAGCCTTATGTGCTTCCAGACCATGCCCTGGGACCAATCATTCAAATGTGCAAGCCCTACCTGCTGCTTGAAGTAGAACAGTCCAGGAAAAGCTTCGCCATCGTATACTGATGACTTTGAATAAACCGGCCCCTCATATATTCTTTGTACTGTTATGTGCTTGTGTCTTTATGCTACATCTGGACACTGTACAGTTGCCAGATGTCTAAAACTGACAGTCTTCTTTGCAACTTCTTTAAGCAAGGCAAAGACCTTTTCATTATTCGATACCAAAACGTTGTTTCAAATTCACCTATGGCCAGCCCAGTGCAGGTTTTTTTGCAAACTGATTGTGCCAACTACCTGCCTCCTGCTTTCCTACCTGGATGTGTGTTTACAAACTACATAGCAGAAAATTATGGGGAGCAGCCCAGATCCTTAGCGCACTCACATAAAAAAGAATGGTTGCTGTGTTTTTATTTGATTTCTAAGTATTTGTCCTGACCAGGTATTCTGGCCTCTGTTAATTTAACCTTCCTGTGTCTAACAGTGCAATTGCATTCCATACTTGATTTATTTTTCTCTTAACTGCCTCATGTGTGAGAGTGAGGCTGTGTGTCTCTGGAGATGTGCAGAGCTAAATAATTTCATGCAGAAGGGTGGCACAGTTTTACCAGAGTCCTTAAAATTAAGATGAACGTGATTTTGAATGGGTTTCAGCAGCTGATCAAATAGGAAGGGGTTAATCTCTGGTGTCTCATCAGCTGTGAGAACTTGCTGTCTTTGGTAACCTCTGAGAAGATGTCTTACTTACTTGTTGGGGAGTCATCCAAGTCACACTCCTCTGTCCTAGCTTAAAAAAACATGGTTGAATGATCCTTCAGCCTGCACCAAATGCATTCTGAAGGTGGAACTAGCCATCACAAAATGTGCGGAGCTGCCACCAAAATATACAGCCTCCCCCTGCCCTCCTCTGTTGAGTTCTCCCTATTCTCCTCCACATAGTTCAACGTCCTGGTATTATTATGCTGTAGAATGAGAGTAGGAAAATGCACAGTTTAATGGTGCTGGGACATTAGCAAGTTGAACTTGATATTACAGAAGAGGAGAAATTGACTGTGGGGTAGCTGTTTTGTTCAATGTCTCATTTTTTGTTCAGTCATGTCCGACTCTTTGTGACCCCATGGACCATAGCACGCCAGGCCTTCCTGTCCTCCGCTCTCTCCCGGAGTGTGCTCCAGTTCATATTCATTGCATCAGTGATGCTATCTAGCCATCTCATCCTCTGCCGTCCCCTTCTCCTTTTGCCTTCAGTCTTTCCTAGCATCAGGGTCTTTTCCAGGGAGTTTTCTCTTCGCATTAGGTGGCCAAAACATTTGAGCTTCAGCTTCAGTATCTGTCCTTCCAATGAGCAGTCAGGGTTGATTTGGATTCTAACTTGGATTCCTGCATTGAGCAGGGGGTTGGACTTGATGGCCTTGTAGGCCCTTTCCAACCCTACTATTCTATAATTCTATGATTTCCTTTAGGACTGACTGATTTGACCTCCTTGCAGTCCAGGGGACTCGTAAGAGTCTTCTCCAGCACCACAGTTCAAAAGCATCAATTCTTCGGCACTCAGCTTTCCTTATAGTCCAGCTCTCTCAGCCGTACGTTGCTACTGGGAAAACCATAGCTTTGATTATACAGACCTTTGTTGGCAAGTTGATGTCTCTGCTTCATACTATGCTGTCTAGGTTTGCCATAGCTTTCCTCCCAAGGAGCAAGCGTCTTTTAATTTCATGGCTACAGTCACCGTCTGCGGTGATCTTGGAGCCCAAGAAAATAAAATTTGTCCCTGCTTCCATTTCTTCCCCTTCTCTATGCCAGGAAGTGATGGGGCGAGATGCCATGATCTTAGTTTTTTTAATGTTGAGTTTCAAACCAGCTTTTGCATTCTCCACTTTCACCCTCAACAAGAGGCTCTTTAGATCCTCTTCGCTTTCTGCCATTAGGGTGGTATCGTCTGCGTATCTGAGGTTGTTGATAATTCTCCTGGCAATCTTAATTCCGACCTGTGATTCATCCAACCCGGCCTTTCTCAGGATGTACTCTGCATATAAATTAAATAAGCAGGGCGACATATACAGCCTTGTCGTACTCCTTTCCCAATTTTGAACCACTCGGTTGTTCCATGTCCGGTTCTTAGTGTTGCTTCTTGATCCTCATACAGGTTTCTCAGGAGACAGGTAAGGTGGTCTGGTACTCCCATCTCTTTCAGAATTTGCCACAGTTTGTTGTGATCCACACAATCAAAGGCTTTAGCGTAGTCAATGAAGCAGAAATAGACATTTTTCTGGAATTCTCTTGCTTTCTCCATGATCCAGTGAATGTTGGCAATTTGATCTCTAGTTCCTCTGCCTCTTCGAAACCCAGCTTGTACTTCCGGTAGTTCTCAGTTCACATACTGCTGAAGCCTAGCTTGTAGGATTTTGAGCATCACCTTGCTGGCATGTGAAATGAGCGCAATTGTACGGTAGTGTGAACACTCTTTGGCATTGCCCTTCTTTGGAATTGAAATGTAAACTGACCTTTTCCAGTCTTGTGGCCACTGTTGAGTGTTCCAAATGTGTTGGCATATTGAGTGCAGCACTTAACAGCATCATCTTTTAGGATTTTAAATAGCTCAGCTGGAAGACTGTCATCTCCGCTAGCTTTGTTGTTAGCAGTGCTTCCTAAGGCCCACTTGACTTCACTGTCGAGGATGTCCAGCTCAAGTTCAGTGACCGCACTATCATGGCTATCAGGGACATTCAGATCTTTCCTGTATAGTTCTTCTGTGTATTCTTTCCATCTCTTCTTAATCTCATCTGCTTCTGTTAGGTCCCTGCCTTCTTGGTCCTTTATCATGCCCGTCTTGGCGCATAACGTTCCCTTGAGATCTCCGATTTTCTTGAAGAGATCTCTAGTCTTTCCCATTCTATTGTTTTACTCGATTTCTTTGCATTGTTCATTTAAGAAGGCCTTCTTGTCCCTCCTTGCTATTCTCTGGAACTCTGCATTCAGTTGGATATATCTTCCCCTTTCTTCCTTGCTTTTCGCTCCCCTTCTTTCCTCAGCTACTCGTAAAGCCTCCTCAGACAGCCACTTTGCTTTCTTGCATTTCTTTTTCTTTGGGATGGATTTTGTTGCTTCCTCCTGAACAGTGTTACGGACCTCCGTCCATAGTTCCTCAGGCACTCTGTCTATCAGGTCTAATCCCTTAAATCTATTCCTCACCTCCACTGTATATTCATAAGGGATATGATTTAGGTCATACCTGAATGGTTTAGTGGTTTTCCCTACATTCTTCAATTTAAGCCAAAATTTTGCAATAAGAAGCTCATGATCTGAACCACAGTCAGCTCCAGGTCTTGTTTTTACTGACTGTATAGAGCTTCTCCATCTTTGGCTGCAAAGGACATAATGAATCTGATTTCGATATTGACCACCTGGTGATGTCCATGTGTAGAGATGCCTCTTGTGCTGTTGGAAAAGAGTGTTTGCTATGATCAGCGTGTTCTCTTGGCAAAAGTCTATTAGCCTTTGTCCTGCTTCATTTTGTACACCAAGGCCATGCTTGCCTGTTATCCCGGTGATTTCTTGACTTCCTACTTTAGTATTCCAGTCCCCTATGATGAAGAGGACATCTTTTTTTGGTGTTAGTTCTAGAAGGTGTTGTAGGTCTTCATAGAACCGATCAACCTCAGCTTCTTCGGCCTCAGTGGTTGGAGCATAGACTTGAATTACTGTGATGTTGAATGGTTTGCCTTGGATTCGTACTGAATCATTCTGTTGTTTTTTGAGATTGTACCCCAGTACTGCTTTTCCCACCCTTTTGTTGACTATGAGTGCTACTCCATTTCTTCTAAGGGATTCTTGCCCATAGTAGTAGATATAATGGTTACCTGAATTAAATTCGCCCATGCTTGTCCATTTTAGTTCGCTGATTCCCAAGATGTCGATGTTCAATCTTGCCATCTCATGTTTGACCACCTCCAGCTTACCTTGATTCATTGATCTTACATTCCAGGTTCCTAAACAATATTGTTCTTTACAGCATCGGACTTTCCTTTCACCACCAGACACATCCACAGCTGAGTGTCCTTTCGGCTTTGGCCCAGCTGCTTCACTCTTTCTGGCGCTACTTGGAAATACCCTCTGCTCTCCCCCAGTAGTATATTGGACACCTTCCGACCTGAGGGGCTCATCTTCCGGCATCATATCTTTTAGCCTTGAGAATTACCTTGTTCAAGACCAGCCAGAGAGACTCCTTCTACACTTCAGCATTCCTGGGTGGTATAGAGGTTCACTACTGCCTAACTACATGTTTAGGACTGCTTTCAAAACTAATCTTTTAGCCTTGTGATATGTTCCATGGGGTTTTCTTGGCAAGAATACTGGAGTGGGTTGCCATTTCCTTCTCCAGTGGACCACATTTTGTCAGAACTCTCAGCCATGACCTGTCCATCTTGGGTGGCCCTGCACGGCATAGCTTATGGCTTCACTGAGTTATGCAAGCCCCTTCGCCACAACAAGGCAGTGATCCATGAAGAGATTAATGTCTCATCCTGCCCTATAAATTCAGAAATAGGAGTAGCAGTACACTGGGCTGGATCAGGTGATACCTGCCCCCCATTCTTCCCATGCATGGTGGTTGTGCTTTCTCTCCTTGCCCACCTGATGTGCCTGTCCTCTTCTGGACACTGTGGATCCCTGCAGGGTGAACACACATGCTCACATTTGCTCTCCACTGTGTGTAGGCTGTTTGGAGCAGTCCATTCCTAGATTTTATTTGGTGGGGTATCAGCTGGGCAACCTCTATCCACATTTATTGGAATTTTACACGCACACAAGCCATATTCATTATGTTCCCCTGGGGGCGATATCTAGTATGTGTATGGAGTGAAAGTGGGCCCTTGCTTCCTACCACACGTACGGGATGGATTTGTGGACTGGTATTGTTGGATCCAGCCCACTGTTACCTTGACTGTTCTTTTGTTGAATTGCGGGTGGGGGAAAGAGTGGGGTACACAGGCTCCTGCCCAGATTCAGTGCACATTGCAAAAAGTAGACTGTAGGTAAATTGGATCTAGGTATGCGGCACAGTGTTCTTTGGGTCACTGGGGTGGCCCTCAAATCCTCAACCCATGTCTGAAAACCATACATTGTGCCTTTTGACTTGGATGATTCCTCAGCCATGCATTTTCAGCCTGGTTTCTTGCTCCTGCCGAGATTGAGGGGGAAGAAAAGCACTTAATTAAGGCAAATCCTATGGATGGATGGGGAATGCTGGGAGTTGTGGGAGTTTATTCTGGCTAAACATGCATAGGACTGTGCCCTTAATTGTGAATTTGGGGGAAAGGGGGTTGGGTTTTTCTTTCCCAAAAATGCCTTTATAAATACTAAATGTACAGTGCTAGCTTTTCTTTTTTAATATAATTATTTATGAATGTAGATGTTGAATCATGTTGTGACTCCCGTGAGCAAAATGTTCTTGGTGTTTTAAGGGCCTCTTACTTAATTGAGTGTTGCTCAACTGTTGTGTGCTCTTATCCAACAGTGTTGCTCAGTTCCACTGTTCTTCAGGATGTGGTAACTTAATTTCTGGGTGTTCCCTTTTTTAAAAAAAAGAAGGGGAAATCTTTCCTCTCTTTGCTCTTAGTTTAACTATCTAATCTATCAGTGGCATGAAGATGTAAATTAGAACTTTTTTTCTCCCTACTCAGTTGCAACATCAACTGTTCTGTGGTTTATCCTGAAGAGAGAGGTTCTTTGGTCCTTAGGATGCAGTCCTATCAGGATGGCTGTGAACCTCCAAACTCAGGCTTACGGACATCCAGTGCCACGTGGGAGAACTGCTCTCCTCCCACTCTGCCTTTTGGCTAGATGGGCTTTTTCGCCTATCTAGGTGGGCGCATCACACCAGGAGGGAAGAAGGCTGGGGAGTCCTGCAGAGACGGTGTAAGCCAGCCTCCCCAGCTCCCTCCCTGCCCACCAGCATGCCCCCTTTCCCTTCACTCCAAAGTCGTTTTTACAAGCTTGGAGAGGCAGCCAGCGTGAGAGAGGCTTGTATTCCTGGCTCTGAGGTTGGAGCGCTGTCTCTGACCTCGGATCCAGGAACCTATTCTCTGCCCCCCAAACTCTGTCTAGGGGCCACAGGATTGCTCCCTTAAATGTCTGACTTTATTATGAAAGCGACATGCTTTGAATTCTGGACCTTTCCTACCTAAGAACCCTTTCCTAACCTTTAGGGTGTATGCACACAATCACTTTCCCACTTTTTGTTAAAGGAGATCCACAAAAATCCACTGGATCTTTGAAGAGGGTCTGATACTTGTTCAGCACCCCACCTCATGTATCTGCACAGCACCAGGGTGGTTGAAGAAAAGCGGTTGTCTGAATAAGCCCTCGGAATCCCAAGTTTGAAATGTCAGTCCTCGTACATTTCTGGGCTGGCCAAGGATGAAGACAGACATATTCTAAAGGTGCCTTCGCCAACCTGGTGCCCTCCAGATGTATTGGACTACAACTTCCACCCATGCTGCACTGGCTGGGGATAATGGGAGTTGTGTCCAGCACATCCAGAGGGTGTCAGATTGGGGAAGGCTGTGGTGGAACTAGTTTTGACACAGACTGTGTGTTCAGAAGTCCATTTCTACCACACTTGGGCTGCCTGTCTTCCTTCAGCCCAGGTTAAGCCATAAACCTCAACACAAACTGTTCACCTCAGCACTGCATTAGACGGCTTAACAAGTTTTCCATTCAAAGTCTGACATTCACAAACCGTTCCACGGGTGCTCTGAAACACACTGTACTTGATGACTGACAACCAGTTAGACACTTCCCTCACCCCATATTTTCCCATTTAAGATCCTCTGACTCTGTGCAAAGGTGGGGGGGATGCTGTCAACCTTCCAGATAAGTTTCACAGGAATAAATTATTCTTGGCAAATTGGACAATTCTGCGTGTGCATTTTGTTTTGCTGTTGGGATGACACTGGGTGATGTGCATTTCCTCCTCTCAAATGTCATTTTGTGGCCACATGTGATGACTGTAAAGCAGCCTTCCCCCACCTGATCCTCCAGATGTTTTGGACTTCAACTCCCATCAACTGAAGTTAACATGGCTGATGATCAGGAATTCTAGGAGTTGTGGTCCAAAACATCTGAAGGGCACCAGGTGAGGGAAGCCAATTGTAAAGCATGGGGCATATTAGAAGAGCTAGGAAAATGATCAATTGCTGTATAGTCAGACATCTGTTTTCTACTTATGGTGGGAGATTATGACAGTTCCAGCTGGCTCCACCCTCACTCTGTTGTCTTATGTTAGACACCATATTTGCATTAAAACCCATGAGCATAGGCCCAGTTGTCCATTTCATGATGTATAGATGATATTTTGGCCCTATGAGTGTTGGGCTGTACACATGTAGGCCTCTGTGCCAACCCATTGTCAGATGCATGCACATCAAGGATGTGCAGCAGATGACGTTGGTGCTGTCCTTGTCCCCTGATCACACACAGAAATCAAATCTCTGCAGAGGGCAAATGATTTCATTTGCAAGTGGAGTTATTTTGGTTTCTTGCATACTGCTGCATCTTAAGGGTGGTTGCAAAGCACTTAGGGTTGGTAGGCACTTAGGGTTGCAAAGTTTTCCTTGACTGAAGCTTTAAAACCCACATGGCAGGCAATGCTGGCTCCAGGTTTTTGAGGGTCCTTAGGCAAGACACCCTCAATGGGCCCCCTCCTTCAGTGAGTTTACCTTCTCACTGCCATTGTCACCACTTGCTTTTGCTCCACATCCTCCTCTTTCTCATCCTTGCTTGACAGGCAGAGAGCCAGTGACCAAACAAACAGTGGCATCGACTTCACCACCTCTTCACCATCACCATTGTCCGGGCTAGAGTGAGAGGCAGGTGAACAAGCAGGTTGCAGTGATGAAAAGGAGGAGCAATGCCAGGGGGCTCTTGCTAGCAGGCCCACTGCTGGGGTCAGCACCCCTGGCGGCTGCCCAACCATGCTTACCTTTGACAGTGGCCCTGATGGTAGGTAAAAATTCGCTGGGTTGCAGTCTTCTGTGGTGAAAATCTCCACCTTAGAAAGGCTGTACCTTTGTATGTCCACCTGTTATATAGGTTTTAAAGGCACAGTGCCTGCGGCAGGGACAAAAGGGGTCAAGCCTAGAGCAATCAAGGTATTTCATTCATTCATTCATTCATTCATTCATTCATTCATTCATTCACTCATTCATTCATTCCTATATTTCCCAATAGCTAAAGCACTCTGGGCAGTTCACAATATGATAGAATATAATATAAATCTTTAACATACAAAAACTTAAATCAGTTTGAAAAAGTTAAGAATGATTAACATTAAAACTACCAAGACTTGATACCCTGCCCCCCCAACATTAAGAAAGCCCTATTGTATGCTGTCCAAGGCTTGGGAACAGAGGAAAGGCTTAACCTGGTGCTGAAAAAATGACAATGTTGGTGGCAAGTGGATGTCACTACAGAGACGATTCCACAATTGGGGGGCCACCACTGAGAAGACCCTCTTCCTTGTTGGCATTCTTCAGACATCCCTCAGAGGAGGGTCTCAGATGTAGAATTAAAAGGTATTTGAAAGGGACTGAAAGGCAATAAAATTTTAAATGCTCTACAAAGAACTGAGTTGTGCTTTGCAGGCATGAAAGCTGTTACACCGGGGCTTACTCCTGAGTAGATATGCCTAGAACATCGCTGTGTTTTGTATGCTCAGTGAGACAGTGTCCAATTGGGTAAGAATTGCATCTGTCCTTAGCCCTGCCCACTGCTGGAATGCAGGCCCTGGGTCCCTTCTCAACTTGGAGTTCAGCCTATGGGCTGAAAAAGGTCTGTCACCCCTGTTCCAGAACAGCAGTTCCACACCCCTTGTTTGTTGCTTGGGTCTAAATGTCTTTCTAGTGAAGCACTGTCTGGGCTGGGGATGAGACTGCATTAGCCCATTCCTCCAGTACCAAAATATTTCTTGAAAAATGTCATTCTTGCTCCCAGTCAACAAGGATGTTGCAAAGCAGACTATTTGATAGTGCCTGTAACATCATGGATGGTAAGGGACACAATTCCTTTGCTATGGTGTGATCTTTACACTAGTGATCAACCTGTAAAGTGGGGCTTCATAGAATCATATCACAGAATAGTAGGACCTACAAGACCATTGAGTCTAACCCCCTGCTCAATGCAGGAATCTAAGTCAGAGCATCCCTGACAGATGGCTGTCCAGCCTCATCTTGACTGCCTCCAGTGTGGGAGAGCCCACCACCTCCCTAGGTAATTGGTTCCATTGTTGTATTGCTCTAACAGTCAGGAAGTTTGTCCTGATGTTCAGCCGGAATCTTGATTCCTGTAACCTGAGCCCATTATTCCGTGTCCTGAATTCTGGGATGATCGAGAAGAGATCCTGGCCTTCCTCTCCATGACAACCTTTCAAGTACTTGAAGAGTGCTATCATATCTTCCCTCAGTCTTCTCAAGGCTAAACATGCCCAGTTCTTTCAGTCTCCCCTCATAGGGCTTTGTTTCCAGTCCCCTGATCATCTTTGTTGCCCTCCTCTGAACCCTCTCCAGTTTGTCTGCATCCTCCTTAAAGTGTGGTGCCCAGAACTGGAGACAGTACTCAAGATGAGGCCTAACCAGTGCTGAGGAGAGGGGAACTAGTACTTCATGTGATTTGGAAGCTATACTTCTATGAATGCAGCCCAAAATAGCATTTGCCTTTTTTGCAGCCACATCACTTTGTTGGCTCATATTCAGCTTGTGATCGACAACAATTCCGACATCCTTCTCGCTTGTAGTATTGTTGAGCCAAATATCCCCCATCTTGTAACTGTGCATTTGGTTTCTTTTTCCTAGGTGCAGAACTTGGCATTTATCCCTATTAAATTTCATTGTGTTTTCTGCCCAGCGTTCCAGCCCATCAAGATCACTTTGAATTTTCCTTCTGTCTTCCCAGGTAAAAAGTGCTAAAGCTGACTAGTCGCCAAGCAACGTATGGGAAACTGTGGGCTGCGTATGTGTAGCATCGGTTGTTGACCAATATAGAAATGCAATTAATTATATTAAAATAAACTATGCTTAAACACAGAGAGAAAATAGGAAGAGAACTGAGTTATCCTCCCCATCAGCTGATCAAATAGCTGATCAGTGCAATTGCAGCTTATGTTACAGGACGTGTGTATATGTGGTCTTGGCACAAGCGGTGTTGGATTGGGGCCTTTGACGCTTCACCTCAGTGGGATTTGCTGCCAGGCAAAGGTTCCTGTGTCGACGGTGGCTGGGGTCCAAAGAAACGTGGTTAGTACATTGCACCCAGGCTTGTTGGGCTTGTACATTTTTGAACAGCGGCCCTTCACGCCGTAGGGCAAACAGCTTTTTGAAAAGAAGAGCACTTTCACAAGCAGCGTGAGATATGGCACGTGTGTGTATGTGCTGTTTAAAGTGAACGCAGAGCGGGGGGTGCTGTGCTACTGGGCAGGCCCAAACCCTTGGAGCGGCTCAAGTGGTTCTTTGGATCCCAGTCTTTGCCTTAACTAGTCAGTTTTAACTCTTCCACACAAGTTTCCTCTTTCAGACTTGGTGCCCACTCTTTATGTGCTGGGAATAATGGAAGTTGGCATCCAATGGAGCTGGAGAGCAGCTTGTTGGAGAAGGATGATGTAGGGATAGCCCCTTTAAAACAAACAAACACACCGGAGGATAATAATCCCTCCTGTTTTGGCATGTGCTAGCTAGATACTGTGCTGTTAGTCTTTGAACTGGGACTTGCAGATTTATCCACTAAGGGCGCAATCCTATGCATGCCCCAGCCAGCTTCCTCGCAGCTTCCTGTGGTCTGCAGGCTCTATTCAGCCGATCTGCAGAAAGTTTGCAGCACAATTGACTTAGCCGTGTGCTTGATTTATTTATTTTTCTGACAAAGGAGATCAAAGCCATTTTGACCAGGGCTGGATTATTGAACAGGCTAGCAAGGTTCTGGCCCAGGGCCCAGTTTACACAGCACTGGCACAGTTTACTAATGTTTCCTTTTAAAAAATGTATTCATTAAAGAGGCCCTTCTCAGCAGCCTGACTTTGGGACCATGATTTTCATAATGCAGCGCTGGTTTTGATGATGATGCTGGCACTGAAGGAAAAACAAGGTGGATTCAGTAGTTTGCCAACTGCAGAGTTAGACAACTGCTGCTTTGTGGGGTACATTTCCCACAAAAATGTGGGAAATACAGAAATGAACATCTGGATACGGCCCTCTGTCTTTTTTCTCCCTCCCCTTTCTCTGAGTCCAGTAACCTTTGACTCCAGCCATGATCTCATGGCTCCTTGGTCTGGTAGGTTTCCTGCTCTTGTTTCACAAGTCTGCTTTACCTAAGGAATGGAGGCCGTTGTGATTAATGGTTTCTGATAACGCAGCCAAAACACATTTGATCCTCTCCTCCTCCTGACCCCCCACCCCACACACATTTATCTGTACTTGGAAGTGGTTCCTCCTTGCTTGTTAATTTGTTCTAAGCACCTTCCAAGTAGTGACTAGATTCTAATCCCTCAGTCTCAAAAGTGGGTTGCCAGAGAGCTTGATCATCACATACGCATGCGCACGCGCACGCGTACATGTTTATGGCTTTATTTAAAGATTGGGAGAGGATTTTGGCTTTTCTTTCTTTCTTCCTTTCTTTCTTTCTGAGATACTTATTCACACCCTTGTGTCCCCCTTTACCTAGAAAAGAAAGCTGCATCTCCAGTAATCCCTGTTCTTGGAAAGCAGCCATGGCCTATTACATCTCTTGGGGTGTACATGCTGAAGCCAGAATAGCTTAGTGTCTTGAACTTTCTAACATATCCTGCACATTGTATCAACTCTTTCCTTTCACTGACTGTATATAGCCAGTGTGGAGCAGCCATGAGAGTGTCAGACAGGGACAGGGTAGATCCAGGTTCAAATCCCCATGAAGCACACTGGGTGATCTTGGGGCAGTTACTATCACTTAGTCTAAACTACCTCACAGGGCTGTTGTGAAAATAAAAATGCGGGGGGGGGGGCAGGAGCGGGCAGGAAAGCCATGTATCCTACTTAAGGTCTTTAGAGGAAGTATGGGATAAAAAAATGTCATCAGCAATAACCCAGCTATCAAGTAGGATGAGGTCACATTTTACAAGTGTATTTAGTGGCAGCAGCCACTGAATAACTTTTAAGTCACTGTAATTTTGTCGAATTCTGAAAATGTTAAATTTCTAATGTACTTTAGACCTTCTTGCAGCATAAACTGTAGAGCAGCTGTCCCCAACTTGGTTCCCTCCAGATGTGGTGCTGGACTACAACTCCCATCATCCCCAAACCAGGCTGGCCAATGGTCAGAGGTGATGGGAGTTGTAGTGGGGACACCTGGTTGCAGAAGGCTGAGTTCAGGTGCTTTCTTGCATGTTTAGACATAAAAAGTCCTATAGCTGGCTGGGGGATGCTGGGAGTTGTAGGACTTTTTTAATGTCTAAACATGCATAGGATTGTGCACTTAACCTGTCTTGGGATCCGGGTTGCATGAAAAATGTATGCTGCTGAAGTCCAAATGCAAAAGGACTGTCTTCAAAGTTTGTATTTATTTATTGGTTTGGTAACAACAGTGCACATAAAGTTAATTGCCCGTTTGACTTGCCATGTATACTTTTAAAAATGGCTAACCGTCCACAGCTTGGCTTGTAGATGCAAAGCGAGTCGTGCAGGTTGTGGTACTCCATTATGGAAAAAACAAACCGGATTTCCCAACAACGGACATCCCTAGGGTAAACATGCTATAAAACAGAATTGCATCTGGATTCTTACCTCATACAAGGCTTTGCTTGCATAATACAGCAGGAACCCTACAACAAGCATTTCTTCCTCTGGTCCCAAGGTCAGTCAGAAATAAGTATATTCAAGCAGCAGTGCTGGTGTCCTCATCTACCTGCCAGCATTGTTGAGTAAGGATGACGTCACAGAGGAAAGACAGAGGAAAGGTGACTGCCTGAGTTGATGATGTTGACTTTGAGGGGGTTTGTCTATGTCTTTTGTGATCATATCTCAATATATGTTCCTTGGGGGGAGGGGGGGAGTCAGCAACAAATTGAGCCTGAAATAGAGTTAGGGTTGCCAACTGAGCAGATGAAAAATCAGCTTGACTTGCTTTTGTACGCTGCTGTAGAAATCTGTCAGTGAAATTTGTTAGCATGGATCTGAACATGATCACCTCCTCATAGCTTGAGCTTGGACTGCTGTGAAAGCCAAAAGTACAAGGCTACCAGTTCAAAAGGTGACAACTCTAGGATGCGTTCTCTGCCACTGAAAAGCTTGCATGCCGCATCGTGATCTTTGCTTGGCCTTTTTTTACACTGTACTTTTAAACTTCTAGTTTAAAAGTACAGGGCTGCGGTGGCTTAGTGGTTAAGATGCTGAACTGCAGACTGGAAGGTCAGCAGGTCAGCAGTTCGAGACCCGAGTGCTGCGTGACGGAGTGAGCTCCCGTCTTCAGTCCCAGTTTCTGCCAACCTAGCAGTTCGAAAGCAAGAAATTGCAAGTAGATAAATAGGTACCGCCTCGGCGGGAAAGGTGACAGCGTTCCGTGCACCTCGGTGTTCAGTCATGCCGGCCACATGACCACGGAAGCGTCTTCGGACAGCGCTGGCTCTTCGGCTTAGAAACGGGGATGAGCACTGCACCCTAGAGTCGGACACGACTGGTTGGGGACACCTTTTTTTTTAAACTTCTAGAGTTTTATATTATGTTTTATCTATTGTATGGTTTTAATTGTTGTGAACCGCCCAGAGAGCTTTGGCTATTGGTTGATACAGAAATGTAATAAATATAAATAACCGGAACGAACAGACAAACAAAGCTACGTGCATGGTGAATAGGCCGTAGTCCCCTGGGCATTGCTGTGCAGCAATGAAAGAAAGAGGCATCAGGGCTGTATCTGATGGCATTGATTGCATCAGCACATCAGCCACCTGGGTGGCCAGGCTGTTCTTCCAATGCATCATGAAACTACTGAAGAATCATCTCTTCAAGCACAGAAATAAAACCCGCCATCAAGGGAAGCCAAGAAAGCCAGTGCTGGTAAGTACTTCCCATGGAGGGGCTTTAATGCAGCCTTCTCCAGTATGGCTCCCTCCAGAAGTCTTGGGTTTCAGCTCCCATCACCCAGGCCATGCTGGCTGGGACTGATGGGAGTTGCAGTTGAACACCTCTAGAGGGCACCAGTTTTGGAGAAGGCTGTTTGTAATGTCATTATGCATTGTACTGAAATGGATCCAGTGCCTGGATGCGCACAAAATTACCTTTGAGGGTGGTGGTGGAGAGACACCCGTGTTCTCTTTTGGGTTGAGAAGCCCTTTGCCAGCAGTGCTCTGGTACTAGGCCTTTCTGCCATCTGGTGCTGGCTACAGGATAGTAAACTGGAAGGACCGTTGCAATTGGCCTCATGCTGACTCTTCCTGTGGATCAGCACCCCAGTCCACGGACAGCACTTCATAATGTTTGCAGCTGCTTTGGCCATAGAACGAACTGCTGGGATTCTGGGCCTGACTCGGCAGAAATGAAAAATAACAAGAGGGAAAGAGGTTGTCCCACAAGATGCGAGGTCCCAAGCGTCAGAAAAAACACTATAGACAGCTGTGACATTAACTGTATATAACAGTGTGATCCTATATCCATTTACCTGGAAGTAAACTGACCTCAATGGGACTTTCTTTGGAGTAGACGGTATACAGCAACTTTCCCCAACCTGGTGCCCTCCAGATGCGTTGGACTACAACTCCCAGCATCATCCAGCCAGCTGGCTGGATGATGCTGGGAGTTGTAGTCCAACGCATCTGGAGGGCACGAGGTTGGGGAAAATTGGTGCATAGGATTGCACTCTTAAGAACGGCACAACATTGGAACACTCAAATGTGTATAGTCTAAAAGAAGGCCCTGGTGCTGAGTAAAATCGTGGAACAAAGACGCAAAGCTTTCATATGTGCAATCCTGGTTAATTTTAACAAATACATTAATTAATTATAGGAATTTCCACCCCGCGCTTTCCCAGGGCAGCATACTCCCTACCCCCAAACAATATGCACATGATCCAAATGGAATAAAAACAATAACATGCGCAAACAATATATGAAAAGCAGCAAAAATACGACGAGTAGCATAGAACCGGGACCAGAGCCAGACCAGCTTAAGAGAGCAATCCTAGGATCCTTATTTATTTATTGCATTTCTACCCCGCCTTTTTTCCTCTTGCAAGGAACCCAAGGCGGCTGACATTCTCCTCCTCCTTTCCATTTTATCCTCACAGCAACAACCCTGTGAGGTGGGTTGGGCTGAGAGTGTGTGACTGGCCCAAAGTCACCCAGTGAGCTTCCGTGGCCGAGTGGGGACTAGAACCCAGATCTCCCGGCTTCCAGTCCAACACTCTTGCCACTACACCACATTGGCTCTCATCACACTGGATCCTTGGAGAAGAATGGCAGGGACCACAGGATTGTTCGGATTCCTCCTTCCAAGGTCGGAGGCAATGGTCTGACCTCGGAAGGGGCAGTCAGAGATCTGCCCCCTCCCCCACCCCCTTGCAGCTGGCACAGAAAACTGCCTTCTGAGGTCGGAAAAGCAGCCTAGTAGAAGGTGGAAAGGGGGCGTTCTGGTGGGCAGGGCCAGGAGGAAACCGGAGAGACCACTGCTGCTCCTGCCCTGCACTGGATGATCAGAAGCCTCCGAGTTGGGGGGGGTGGGGCCCAATCACTAAACTACTAGCTTGGGACAATATAAGGCTCCCCACCTGACACCAAAATGACACCTGAGTAGGTGTCAGGCATGCAGAGGGCAGTTGACAATCAGGACACCACCATCAGTACGGTTCTTTTCCCCGGTAGCCACCTTCAATACTTCTGATGGCAGAGGCACCAGGGTACAATTCTCTATTGAAGACATTAGTGCAGGGTTGGGGAACCTCTGGCCCATGGAACTAATCCGTCCTGCAGAGGTTCACTATCTGGCCCACTGAGCCTTCATGGCTTCCTCTAAGGATGAGATTCTGCTGGGGTGAAGTGTCCCTGGCTGGGATAACAGCTGGACTGATCCTCCAGCTACCAACTCAGCCAGGGCCACTTTGCTGTGTGCAAAGGGTGCTGTGGGCCACTGGCATTTGGCCGGGAACCAAATGATGTCAGGGTGTGTGGCTCTGCCCCATTATGGCATTCAGCCCATAGAGGGCTGGGGAGTGGGGGAGTCACCCTAATATAATTCCCAATTCCTTAGTGTATCGACAGACTCATGTGGTCCTTCAGGTAACCTGGTCTCTAGCAGTGAATTGCTTTAAAAGTTTGATTCCTTTAAATTAGATTTGTTGTTGTTTATTTGGTCAGTCGCTTCCGACTCTTCGTGACTTCATGGACCAGCCCACGCCAGAGCTTCCTGTCGGCCGTCGCCAGCCCCAGCTCCCCCAAGGTGGAGTCCGTCACCTCCAGAATATCATCCATCCATCTTGCCCTTGGTCGCCCCCTCTTCCTTTTGCCTTCCACTTTCCCTAGCATCAGCATCTTCTCCAGGGTATCCTGTCTTCTCATGATGTGGCCAAAGTACTTCAGTTTTGCTTGTAATATCCTTCCCTCAAGTGAGCAGTCTGGCTTTATTTCCTGGAATATGGACTGGTTTGATCTTGCAGTCCAAGGCACTCTCAGAATTTTCCTCCAGCACCACAGTTCAAAAGCATCTTCCTTCACTCAGCCTTCCTTAAGGTCCAGCTCGCAGCCATAGGTTACTACGGGGAATACCATTGCTTTCACTATGCGGACCTTTGTTGTCAGTGTGATGTCTCTGCTCTTCACTATTTTATCAAGATTTGTCATTGCTGTCCTCCCAAGAAGTAAACGTCTTCTGATTTCCTGGCTGCAGTCAGTGTCTGCAGTAAT
The DNA here is from genome assembly GCF_057233095.1 of Heloderma suspectum. Lineage (NCBI taxonomy): Eukaryota > Metazoa > Chordata > Lepidosauria > Squamata > Helodermatidae > Heloderma > Heloderma suspectum. The sequence goes on from NC_139464.1 coordinate 32,102,067, forward strand.
CTTTGTACCTAGAAAGACAAAGTCTGTCACTGCCTCCACGTTTTCTCCCTGTTTGCCAGTTATCAATCAAGCTGGTTGCCATAATCTTGGTTTTTTTGAGGTTTAACTGCAACCCAGCTTTTGCACTTTCTTCTTTCACCTTCGTCATAAGGTTCCTCCGCTCCTCCTCGCTTTCAGCCATCAAAGTGGTATCATCTGCATATCTGAGATTGTTAAGGTTTCTCCCAGCGATTTTAACTCCAGCCTTGGCTTCATCAAGCCCAGCACGTCACATGATGTGTTCTGCGTACAGGTTGAATAGGTAGGGTGAGAGTATACAACCCTGCCGTACTCCTTTCCCAATCTTAAACCAGTCTGTTGTTCCGTGGTCTGTTCTTACCGTTGCTACTTGGTCATTATACAGATTCCTCAGGAGGCAAACAAGATGACTTGGTATCCCCATACCACCAAGAACTTGTCACAATTTGTTATGATCCACACAGTCAAAGGCTTTAAAATAGCCTCTATTAAATTAGATAGAGAAGTCTATATTATACTTAGGTATGGAAGTCAGGGATAAAAGCATATGGGGAGAGGGGAGAGTTCCAGCAGGAAAGAGACTAGTGTTGTAAAGTTAAGCACTCCCTTCACTCCTATTCCTTCTCCAGTGCATCTCTCTCCCTCCTAAGGGTTCTTGGTGAGCGAGAAGAGGCCTTTGGCATGTCCTTACAAGTGGCTGCAGGATAACATGCAATTTGCCTCTCAGATGTTTTTATTTTCAAAAGCCTTTACTATTATTGTCATCACCCCCATTTGTAACATTTTCTGCTGCAGATTGTGCTTTGATTTGCCATTCAGGGGTTTAAACAGATTGTTGTCTTAATAGACGTTTTCTGCTGTATAATATGCATTTGACTCAAACTTTGATTATAATTTAATGATCGAAAAACCTGTCCCGGTAAAGCTATCTCATGTTGGCTCAAGCTCCACAAAGCCAGGACATTGGAAGCTGAGGCTGATGCTTTAACAGATGTGCCCTGTGATCAGTAATGATGTTGTGCAATGTCACAAATCAGGCTTGGTTACAACTTACCCTCCATGCACCCACACTTTTCCTTGGTCTTTCAGGCCCAAATCCAGATGGGGAGGATGGAGTGCCTGGGAGCAGTAACTGAGTTTCTTCTCCTGATTTGAGTACACGGACGGAACACATTCAGGCTATAATCCCACAGACACCAATCTGGGAGTAAGCCCTATTGAACTTAATAGGACTTGCTTTCAAATAAAACATGAATAGGATTGTGCTGGCAGGAACTTTAGTGTGGAGTATAATTTAACATGGGCAATTCCTAGGAGTGAAATATTATCTGTAGAGATAATTTCTAAGCTGCACTTTAACCTTTGTCCCAGCTATCACAATTGCTTCGAAATATTATACTGCAGGCCTAAGATGCGGTAATTTGACCTCAGCATAATTGAATGCCTTTATTTCCAAATGGTATGACTAACAAACGACCCAACAAACATTCACTGTTAGCTTGCTCATGGTGCAGGTCAGAGGGTAATGAATTTTGGGAAAAGGCAAATAGATATTTACAAACATAATGAGTTGTGCAGTCCTGTGCATGATACAGTTTTAAGTTGGTTTAACAATCGTGCTCTCACTGCAGTATTGGCATGTAAAGAGGGTTTGTTTGTTTTTTTACTGTCCTTGCCTGCTACCTCTGTAGCCTGGTGAAACAACCCACAATTTAGGGTTCTCATGGAATGACAACCCATGGTTTAAACAACCCACAGTTCACAATCCAGCAACATACCATGGGTTGTTTGTGGTTAACAACCCATAGTTAACCCATAGTTAAGAGAACTGAAAATGATCAAGGCCTGCCAGTCACAAAATGCTGGCAGATGGAGGTGGCTTTTGGTATAATGAGCTGGCAATTACTGATATCGTTTTACATTGGTAAGTAATCCCTCTTTGGAAATGGCTTAATTCTTTGTCACAGCTATTTCTTTTTAGTAGGGAGTTCCATAGTTCAGCTTTCCTCAAGTGAACTACAGACATTGGCTCTGGAGGTATCACGACTCAGCCTTCCCATTTCAGGCAGAATTTGCTGAGAATTTCCTCTGGCTACTTAAGCCAGGGACTATAAGTAGAGAAGACCTTTTTATATATATTGTTTTCCTCCTTTGCCCCACATGCCTCTCAAAGTATACACATCTCCCATCATTTTGTCTCCCCTTCTCCTTTTACACTTAACTTGTAACCTATCGCCCACACGGCCAGTTTATTTCATCCCTCCCTCCTGCCACTTTTACATTCACTTACTCCTATAACAGCTTCCCTTTCTTATCCCATTCCTCTTCATTCCCAGTTTTTCAAAATTATTACGAAAAATATTAGCCATGCTCTCTAACCAACTCCTGCTGCCTCACCTGCCTATACAGTATGCATGGTGTGGCCATGGCACAGGGTGGTCAAGCAAAAAGACTCTGGGCAGTCCGCAGCACTGAGACCCACTGGTGTGTCCTAGTTTGAGAGACACTGCTTTAGGGCAGGGGTCTCCAACCTTTTTGGACCCATAGGCACATTTTGGAATTTGAGAGACTGCTGTGGGTGCCACCACAAAATGGCTCCCACAGTGGATGTGGCTAGACTCATTATGGCTGCCCTGGGGCCTGGCTAGTCAAACATGAGCTAAAGGCAGGGGGTGGGAGAGAAATAGCAAGGCTAGAGGCTGGAAGGGAGGGGGAAATAGCAATGCTGGACTAGATGGACCCTTGGTTTGATCCGGCATGCCTCTTCTGTTCCTAAGGCAAAGGGTTAGAGGGAGAGAAAGAACAAGGCTAGAAGCTAGAAAGGGAGAGGAAGAGGACTGCCCGAATGTTTTCCAAGGTTTTTCTTAACAACCATGTTTTAAAAGTGGGAAGGGAAGAGAGAGCTTCATGGGCACTGTTAGAGGCCCCCTCAGGCAGCATCGCGCCTGCAGGCACTGTGTTGAGGACCCCTGGTTTAGGGTATATGTGCAATGCTAAATCTGCCATCAAGGGCATCAGGATTTCTAAGTTTTGGAAATGGCATGTTTGTGTGGATTCTCGTGACTTGCTTGTGAACTTTTTCTCATGTTCTTAACTGTTGATCTTTCTCGATTCTTTCACTGGATGCTGGCTTTTCTAAATAACGCCGCCACTGGCTGATTTCTTCTCAGCCCTAGTCCAAACCTAACTGTATTTTTTCTAAATATCATTGAAATTCGTGAGAATGACCAGCAGGTAAGAATGGCTCACTTTGGTTCCTTAATGTTGATTTTTGTCCTAAGTCAAGCTGTGCGAGGCTGCAATCAAACTGCTTGGAAACGTTTAGAGATCCTGGGTGGTCAATAGATCTCTGCAAGCTCTGCAGCCGACTGGGGTTTGATCCAGCTCAGCACTGGCCATTCCAAGGAGTGTGTCAACATATTGCTGTTTTCTTGACAAAAGTACTAGTCAGCTGATTTGGCTGTGTCAGCTTGACCCAGGTTGCCATGGTGCTGTGAGAAAATAACTTTCATAAGCAATTGTTTGTGCCAAGATCTTAGAGGATACCTTAAAATGCCCAACAGCACTGTGGGGATTTAGGTAGGGCTACAACTGCCAAAACATTGGATGGGAAGAATGAGAGAAAGATGGCAGACAAAATTATATTGCATTGGATGAAGTCATTAGGGGAGCAATCCTATGCAGATAGGCGGCAGCCTCCGAACTCGGAAGTGACTGCCTATCCAATGCAGGGCAGGAGAAGCATGGAGGGGATCATTCCCTCCGCACTTCTCCTGCCCTGCATTTTCAGCTAGACAACCGATTTTGGCTGTCTAGCTGCGGGAGGCTTGAGAAGGGGAGGAGCCTGCTGTACGACACATTGGATGTGTTTTACAGGCATTTCTGCCCTCCCTGCCCCGGAATGCCCCCCCCCCCGGGGGATGCCCCAGTTTGGCTGCTCTTGCGAGCATGGAGCATTCTGCGCTGCCTGCGAGGGAGTGCAGAAGTGGGGGAAGGTCGGTTCTCTGGGAACCAACCTCGGAGTGTGGGCTCTGAGGTTGGTTCCCGGAAAACCGGATATCCCATGGCCATCTAGCGGCCATAGGATTGCTCCCTCCATTTATTTTTTTTTTTTACTGTTGTGAATAAAATTTTTGAACCCAACAGGCAGTTCTTCAGGCATTGGCATTCAGGGCAAAAGTACAATAAGGTTCATGGAAACTCATTGTTATGCAACCAGGCTAGGTTGTGGGTCTTCTGTCATCCTGAGGCTAGTTAGAAACAGATGATTATTTCTAAGAGAGTTGAAAGTATGATAGAGACTCAACCGTCTTCAGCGCGTGGAAACGTTAAATGATTTTGTCTCACTGTCGTTTCTGGTTGAAGAGATTTTGCAGGGTTTTTTTTTTTCTCTATTTGAAGTACCGCTAGGTCTGGACTTTGGAGCCAAAGTCCAGGGCTGATGGGATTATTTGGTATTGCTGTCTCCTGTTAAAAAGGCAGTTAGCAGAGAAAAAACAAAAGGCAGAACAGAACGAGCGTTACCAGCCCAACATTTATTTATTTGGTACATTTCTATACTGCCCCACAGCCAAAGCTCTCTGGGCAGTGCACAAAAATTAAAACCTCAAGATGCAGTGTAAAACAATATAAAATATAAAAGCTTAAAACTACAATATAAAAGCACAAACAGAATAAAACTTAGCAGCAATGCACAGATTTAAAATACTGATTTAAAACAGCAGAGCTAAAAGACTAGAACAATAAAATGCTGGGAAAATAAAAAGGTCTCCACCTGGTGCCAAAAGGAGTACAATGTAGGTGCCAGGTTAACCTCTCTAGGGAGCTCATTCCACAGCTGCGGTGCCACAGCAGAAAAGGTAGCCAGCTTCCTGGTAGCCACCCACTACACTTCCATTGGCAGGGGATCCTGGAGAAGGACCCCAGAAGATGATCTTAGGGTCCGGGCGGGCACATATGGGAGGAAACGATCCTTCAGTGAATGATCCAAGCCATTTAGGGCTCTGAATGTTAATACCAACACTTTGAATTGGGCCTGGACATGGACTGGCAGCCAGTGCAGCTGGGAAAGCACTGGCGTAATATGATATTGTTGGCCAGTCCCTCTTAACAGTCTCACTGTCCTACTTTGGACCAGCTGAAGTTTCCGGATCATTTTCAAAGGCAGCTCTACATATAACACATTACAGTAATCCAGAAAAGAGATAATCAGAGCATGGATAAGTGTAGCTAGGCTATCTCTGTCCAGATAAGGGTGTACTTGATATATCAGCCTAAGCTGATAAAAGGTGCTCTGTGCCACTCACATGCACACAGAAGCTTAAAAAAGAGACCACACCTTTCTTTAGTGAAAGAAAGAAAACCGCTTTTACTCACAAATATTCTTGCATATAAATGCAGGTACAGCATAGGGTTTCAAAAGAAGTTTGTTCAGTCCATTTTATGTTCCATTACACCGGCAGGAGCAAGAGAACAAACACACGTGTGCTCCCAGCAATGGAGAAAGCCAGACACAGGGGAGGGGAGGAGCAGGAAACTACACTGAAGGCTATAGAGATCCTAAGGCTAGTTATGCCCCAAATTCCCATGCATGAACTAGTTAATTGCAACACTGCCCCCTTCCTGTAACTTGCAGATGAGGTTGCTGTCAGGGATGAGTCCAAGCCCCTTGAGATGTCTGACAGCTCTGATTCTGAATCAGAGTTGGAACAGTTAGATTAGAGCCTGGGGGAGGAACTTTCCCTAGAGCCCCAAGGTGCTGGGAGAGATTCCTCTGAAGGCCTTGACAAACAGATGGCCCAAGGTGAGTCGCTGCCTCCTCCCTCCACTGTGAGAGGAGGAAGAAGAAGAGGGGCATGACTTGAGAGACGCTAGGGCACATCGCAAAGCAAAGTGGGAAAAGTTAGGGACGGGGCTCAGACGCTCTGCCAGGTTAGCCACTCTTAGAAGCCAACGTAGGAGGGAGCCACCCTAAGGGAGGGGCAACACTGTGAAGCAAGCTTGGCTGTGAGGTTCACAGGCAAACTGTCAGCAACTTCACTACCCTCTGGTTTGTCTTCTCTGATTAGAAATTGCAGATTAGTTGTTCAGGGCCTGAGGCAGTCTGAGAGCTTCCTTGAATCTGCATTTGTAGAAAAGCTAGTCTTTAGTCTGAAGCTTTGACTCTCTGTGGTGTTGACTGCGAAAAGGAGAAGGACGATCTACTCCAGACAGCTGCAGTATTCCCAACAAGGGGCCCATGGCCCAAGCTCATCTAGCTGACCTAGCGATGGATAGGACAGGCAATGGAGAGGCTTTAGGATCCTGCAGATCCCAGCCTGTCCTTGTCCCTCCCCTTTTCCCTCTTCCTGAGCTCTTCTGACATCACTGTTGTGACCTCAGAAGAGCAGCTGCCCTACAGCTTTCTGCAGCAGCTGCAAGGGGGTGGGGGGAATGGTCTAATCTCAGATTCTCCCTCCTGCGGTCATAACGGTGTCTACAGCTTTGTGGGGGGAGATCCCCCATGTCCTATGGTCCCTGGGACACTCTTCCAAGGACCGTAGGATTGCTCTGCCCGTGGTTTAACTTACTGAAGCATTTTAACTGCTTAGCCACATTGTTCTATGGTTAATTTTGATATTTTGATATTACATTGTATTTATCATTCATTTAAAACCTTTGTAAGCCACTCTGATGATCTTTTACATGGAAGCGTAAAAATGCTTAGAGTTAAACAAATTGAACTCAGCTAGATTCACTTCAGAGTGACATCCATAGAAGTTTTCCTTTCAGGTTCTTTGTAATGGCATCATCTGTTCACGCATCAGTGATAACTGCCACCTCTCCCTATCATATGGACCAAAAAACCTTGGCATTTTGCATCACATGTTAATACATTTACGTTTTTGCAAGTCCAGAGTCACTTGTCTGTTACTGAGGCTGAGCTAAAACATAAGACAAAGAGTCATGGAGCAGCCCTAGTCAACGAGAGCACAACCAGCACCACTTCTGCAGCTCACCTCTCCCTGATTTCTGAAAATCTTGTTCTGACAAGCTGCTCTTGGTATAGCACCAACATAAACAAGGCCCCCAGAGCTATTTGACTAATCTATTTATGCACTGATGAAGATACAAAATATTTTTCTTTTGTAATGCTTTTGATTTTACGCCAGAGCAAACCGGGAAATAAACCATGTATGCAAATTTGGGTGTGGATTAGCGAGATAAGAAGAAATGGGTGGGGGACCCAGCATGGCTGAATCATCAAATGGCCAAATGCTACCTCTGGAAAATAAACGAATACATCTAATACCACGAACTCTTACATGTTAGGACTGTTTCTAAAGGAGTCAACAACACCCTATACTATGACTCTAAATAGGTTTATTTGGGAGCAAATCCAACTGATAATGCAATTTACCTGCAGTACGTTTGCAGGCCATCATAAAGCCATTATTGCCTCTTTGTTCCAGCAGCCCTCTGCGCAGTATGAAATCTGTTTTGCAGATGGTCAGGAATGCTGGGAGTTGTAGTCCAAAACTTCTGGAAAGCACCAGGTTGGAGATGGCTGCTCTAGAGGAGCCATAGCTCAGTGGTAGAGCATGTGCAGCCATGTGTCCTACTTTTGCAGATGATAGTCCTCGATTTTGAAGGCATCCTCTATTTGAAGGGCTGTCCAGTCCAAGTCCAGTTTAAAGACAAAGAACCATATGAAGGGAGAGCCAGAAGGGACCTTGAAGTTGCCCACCAACAAACACTACCAGGATAGCACACCGAGTAGGCACACAGGTCACCTGGTCTTGGTGGCATGTATTGTACTCTAATTCAATTATAGTAATAATTTCTTTATTTTCATCTATAAGCTAGAAAGTAACATATGCAAATGTAATGCAAAGCACTGACCTCTTTTTTGCCAGTGCATATCCTCTTTTTGGGCAATGCATAAGCGGCCACCCTACTATGGTTCCAGGTTTACTTCCCTGCATCTGTACTTTAAAAGATTTCAGCTAGCACGGCTGGAAAGACCCCTGCCTGCATCCTTGGATTGCTGCTGCCCAGGCTTGTCTCTAGGTGTGAGGGGGCCCTCAGTAAAGTGGCCTCTGGTGGGGCCCCTCCTATGGCAGTGGTTCCTGGCAGGCTTACTTGGCAGTGACCACTAATAGCAGCCACACTCTGAACTGATGGCCAGGAGCTGCTATTTTAATTTCCCGTAATGCCCTCGAGTGACACTATGTCAGGAGCATAATGGGAAATTAAAATAGTGTCTCCCTGCCTCCCAGCGTTGATCAGAGTAGGGATGTATGGACTGTGTAAATCCGTCCCGTCTATGTTTCGCAGGTTGTCAGGCACCTTTCAGTCCATCGTCCACCCATTGACAGGATTGGATTTTTTCATTGTTTCCGAATTTTGTGAATCCACATGTGCAAAAATATGCAAATTCCCACAAAATGGCCAAATCCCACTTTAGCCATTTCCTATGGAGGACATACGCATTTTCGGCTGGGTTTTTTTTGCGTATTTTTCTTTGATGAAAGTTGCACAAAATCCCCAAAGGTTAGAAAAACAGTCTGCAAGTCTGTGGAATCCGCCCGACAGGGGGAAAGCCAGTCTGCTGCGGAATCTGTGGGTCAGATTCATAAAAATCCAAACACGTTTGGTTCTGTTGCGGATTTCTCCAACGTCCCTAGATCAGAGTGCCATTTAAAAAGCGGTGGGGGGGGCAGGGCAGGCATCAGTGGTGCATCCTGCTGAGGCACTGGAGTACGGTGACCATGTATCCTTCTTTACAGAGGGTGGTCCTCTATCTGAAGGGCTGTCAAGAGGACAGCCCTCTATTTGAAGGCATCCTCTGTTTGAAGGGCTGTCCATTCCAAGCCCGGTTTAAACATAAAGAACCATGAGAAGGGGACCTCAAAGTTGCCCATCAAAGGCACTTGGATAGCAGACTGAGCAGGCACACAGGTCACCTGGACACAGTCTTCCCAGCTATGATGAGAAGCAGTGTATTTCCATTTAAATTCCAGTAATTATTTCTAAGTTTTCATCTATACATATAAATTAGCATAGGCAAATGTTATGCCAATCTGTGCCCTCTCTTGCCCTCTTTTTTTGGTGATGCATTTCCTCTTTTTTGATGATGAGTAAGTGGCCACTGGGGCAGCTACTTCATGTGCTGATGCTGGGCCTGTAGCTGGCAACCAGAGCAGACAGAACTGGGCTAAATCAGCCTCCCCCAACCTGGGGCCCTCCAGATGTTGTATACCACAACTCCAATAAGTCCCAGCCAGCACATCTGGAGAGTCCCAGGTTGGGGAAGGCTGGGCTAGAGAGATGAAGCAACCATCTGATTCATGATAAGGCCGTTTTCTATGACTGAGGGTTTACTCAATTCCACTGTGGGATTGGCCTGTCAGACTTGCTTTCTCTCTAGGGGTTGTATCACCAGGATCTTGCACCTGGCCTTTCCAGAGTCATCCTTCTGGTTTCCTGGTGCTACTGTGTGCCAGCATGCCCATGTGCACTCTCATAAGGCAACGGAACACCTGACACCCACAGCCCCACTGCAAACGGCAGGACGTGAGGCGGAGGCAATGACAACAGGGAGGGGAGGGAAGAGGAGGCCAGATGTGGACTGCCGTGGGCTGCCAACTAAGAAGCAGGGCCCTAGGGGAGAAATGCATGTGTATCTCAGCTCTTCAGCCACTAATGCCACACAGTGTGTGTTAATGCCTCATTCTGTGGTCCAAGGAAACCAAGAGGGGGCCTCTGTGTAGAGGGAAGAAACTGGGAAGCGACTTGCCTGAAGCCAATCTGTGTTAAGAGCGCAAATTCAATCACAGCTAGCTCTGCGCTCAGAAATTAGGAAACTGAGAGGGAAGGTGCTGTACGCACGCACAAAACATCAAAAAGGAAAAATCCAGAAGTGCCACTGAGTATGGGCTGTAATAATTATTTATTTATTGTGGAGATCTCTAAAATACTTGTGGACTGTAAAAGTTATTTATGTATTATGTAGATCTCTAAAAATGCTCTACACATTTTGAGACTAGGTCTCTTCCTCAGGGGGAATTGATCTCTTTGATGAGCCTGCTTCTGTTTCTGTTGAAACTTGTCTGTTCTATCAGCTGTCAAGAGATCAGTTGCTCTTGTATTTTAGAGATCTGCACAATAAATAAATTATTATTACAGCCCATACGCAGTGGCACTTCTGGATTTTTTCCTTTTTGATGTTTTGTTTTTAGCTCTGTGCTCGGACCATTAAAGCGTTTGGCCTCTTTGCAAATTGTGTTATACAGAACGTACAGGGAACTGGAGAGGTGGGAAGAGACGGCTAATTATGAGGACAAACGAAGCTGCATCTAACTGAAGCATAAATGTCTGCAACTGTAGACAGCCACTGTGTAATGTAGGTCCCCCATCAGCGAGACCATAAATGGGGATTAAACTTTTATGTGGGTACTTTGAAAAGCGGGGAAATGGGTCCTAACTCCCACTGTTAAAGTGACGGTAGCTTTGGGCCAGTCCACCTTAATGGGACCTTTGATGCATGAAAAGTTCTTTCTAACTTTCCAATTGTGGTGTGTATTGCTTCCCCATAAACCTGCCCGTTGAAGAGTGCTGGCTAAGGGTGGAGCGTAGGGTGCCTGGAGAAGTGGGGGTGGAGTTGACGTCAAACAGGCCTGCTTTTAAAGTGGGTGATAAATGCTGTCTGCCGGTCTTGGATTTGTTTGACTTTGGGGTTTACACAAGAAGATACAATGATAGGAAGGTCGTTTGTCTGCAGCCAGATTAGAAGCTTGAACACTGACCCCCGGCTAGCCTGGATTGATCATGTTTGGTGTTGGTGGTGTTTTGAAACATATATTTTCTCATCTACAGCTGGGTTTCCAGAATTAAGCAGCTACTGGGCTGTGCTAAGAGTGGACAGGGCGCAGTCGGACTTTGGAATGCGACATTCCAGAGCTTGCATGTTGGAACTCTAATGCTCAGAAATAAGAGGACCTACTTTTATGTTCTGTACAGCAATGATATCATGGAATCAGTGACAATCCTTTGTGATGTTCCAGTGTGGTGTAGTGGTTAGAGTGTTGGGCTGGGACTGGGGAGACCCAGGTTCGAGTCCCCACTCAGCCACAAGTCTCACTTTGGAGTTTGGACTAGTCTCTGACTCTCAGCCTAACCTACCTCACAAGATTGGTGTGAGGATAACATGTACACCGCCTTGGGCTCCATTCGAAATGTAAAAAATAAATAAAATTTTAAAATCCTTTAAAATGAGGGATTTAAAAGTGCAGAGAAGCAGGGACACCAATACTGATGAACATAAAGGTGCGAGGAGTTCTGAGATTAAGAATAACTCAAATCAATTTGAAAAGTGTATTTCTCATCCAGCATTTATACCTTGCTCTTCAAAACCAAAAAGGGCTTCCAGGGCAGCTAGAAATGTAAAACCAACCATGGTAAACAACAGCCATCACATGAAATCAATAAAAGGGCAGAATGTTAACAATATCAGCAGATATTGAAACACCATGTAAGTAAAATAAAGCAACAAATATCAGCACATCTAAAAGGCCTGAGCAAATTAAAAGGGCTTTGCCCACTGCCATAAAGATAACAAAGGTGGCACCAATCAAGCTTCTCTGGTGAGGGAATTCCAAAGACAGGGAGCCACCACTGAACAGGTGTCGCCACTGGAAAGGTGGTGGCATCCAAAGAAGGAACTCTGCGAAGGATGTCAGGGTTCATGTTGCAATGGGTTAATCTGCTTTTGATTCTGTTACTTTATTTTATCTGATGGCAATTGGTTTGTAATAATTTATTATAAATGGAAAGCAATAAAATATAGTAAGGAACATGCAAAATTGGCACTAAAAATGACAAGACGAGGATTTTTTTTTTTTTAATCCAGTCATTTGGGATGTAGGGGCTTATTCACAATTACTCCAAAATGTGGAATGTTCCTATATTCTGGGTTGCTGGAATATAAGGTAGGGCTCCTGCATGTTTGTTTAGTAGTGGTGTCCTGGGGAGAATGTTGAGGAGTGCAGCTTCTCCTGTTGGAGTACTGCACCAGTGGGGGAGAAACTGTGTCTGCCGACTGTGGCTGTAGTTTTCCTAGATTACCCCAAGGCTGAGATCTGTATTCCAATGTGCAATGTGTGTAGGGAGAGACTGGGCCATCCATGCTGTGGAAAAGGTGTCTATGAGCATCATTAAGCTCCCTTAGTCACTCTCTGCTCCTCCCTAGAGAAGGCAACCTCAAATTTCCAGATCTTCTGAGAGCCAGTGTGATGTAGTTGTGGGAAGCACCTTCCCTGGTGCCCTCCAGATGTGTTGGATTGCGACTCCCATCATTCCCAGGCAGCATGATGGCTAGGAATTATGGGAGTTGCAGTACAACACATCTGGAGGGCACCTGGTTTGGGAAGGCTTGGTTAGGATATTAGACTTCAATGGCAGAGACCGAGGTTCATATCATTGCTCATATATGAAAGTATCCTCGTGACCTTGGGCCAGTCACTCAACTAAACTTGCAGGGTTGTTGTGAGGATAAAAGGAGTGGAGAACCATCTACACTACCTTGAGCACCTTAGAGGAAAGGCAGAGTTATAAATGTAATAAAATGTGTAGAGAAGGGCATCCATAATGGTCAAAGGTCTGGAGCAAGTCCCCCACAAGGAAAGGTTACAACATTTGGGGCTTTTTGTCTTAGAAGAAAGGTGAGTAAGGGAGCAACATGACAGAATGGTATACAATTACATGGTAAGGAGAAAGTGGATAGGGATAAAAATTTCTCTCATAATACTAGAACCCGGAGTCATCCAATCAAGTGGAAAGTTGGGAGATTCAAGACAGACAAAAGGAAGTAGTTCTTCACACACCACATATGAAATTTGCTTCCACAATATGTTGTGTGATGGGCACCAATTTGGATGGCTTTAAAAAGATGTTAGACAAATTTATGGTGGATAAGGCTAGTCATGATGGCTATATACTACCTCCAGGTCAGAGGCAGTACGCCTCTTTAAGTTGCCCGGGAACACAACAGGAAAGTGCTATTGCCTCCATGTTCTGCTTGTGGGCTTTCTAGTGGCATCTGATTGGCCACTGTGGGAACAAAATGCTGGACTAACCATAGTCGATTTATTTGTATACTGTGCTTTCCGTAACACGTTGTGCTCAAACTGCTTCACAAAATCAAATAAATACAACATCCATCATTATAATATAAGATTAACTCAATTACAATTCATTTTAAACACATCAAAATGTAAATAAATACAAGACATACCGATCGGTCAGCTAACAATATCCAGTATACTGGATACTCAACAACATAGTCACACTACTGTACATTCATAAGGTACTGTAACTAGAAGTCAAGTTGAAAATTCTTCAGCTCCCACAACAGTAGCTAGATGTCTTTATTGTCTTCTGCTCACTTTATTGACCATTTGAAGACTTTGGCAACTGGCACCCTTCTCCATCCCTGAATCCCCAGTCCTTTTGGCCTAGGAGCAGACCTAGACTGACACCTTGCTACATAGCACGGCTCTTCTTATGTTCTTAACTGTAATAAATAGTGATGAGGGTTTTTCCAGATATGCTACAAAAATCCAACATTGCCTCTGGCTCTTTTTACTGAGTGTGAGAGTGCTTGGCTTATCCTTGGAGGATTTCGCATTCTTTCTTTCCTGAATTATAGTTCATGGCCTTGCTTTAATACCATTGCAATGCTTTGCCTTCCCTGAATGCTTTATTTTGAAGTGAAGCAAACTGTGTTAACTCTGAACGTCTTCTTTATCAAGTAGACTGATCAACTGGCTATTCACAGACCCTCTAAGAGCAAATCTACAGGAATGCTTGTTTTAGCAATAAAACCATAAGCTAGGTGTCTAGCCTCCCCTATCCTCATGCTATCTATATCTTTTTAACCCCCCCACATAATTATTATTTTTAGCGTGGCAGAGAACTTAAAGGCCCTTGCAGTGAGACAAGGCCCAGTGGCCACAGACAAGGTTCAAAAACTCAAGATGAGACAGCTTATCCTCTTGCAATCTAAACAGATCGGGCAGACAAACCCATGGGAAAGAAGATTATCCTTTGAATGCAGACTTGCAGAGCAAAGCTATATGTTAACTAACACCTCAGATTGCCAGATCTCTTGAGATTCGGACTCTGGGGGTAAAAACAGGTGCGACCCTGGAAATCTATGATCTTTTTCTTTTTTTAACTTAAAAGCTCAAAGTGGTGGTGGGTGGCTCTGATTTTGCTCAGAGCAATGGCATGAGTGGACATTTTCCTGATCAAAATCCCCCCCCTGTTGCTATAAGCCTCACTGGGGGGGCGAGCGGGGGGAAGAGTCAGGTGTCTCTTGGGTGTAATAGCAGCCTGTGTGTGTGTGAGTGAGTGAGACTTAGTTTTAGATTGGGGAACTGGAAAGGGAAAGAGTTATACACACCCTTCCCCAACACCGCTGCTCTGATTGAAATCAATGGCCTCTGCTGCTATTATCCAGTCATGAATCTCCTGCATCACGTTTATTTTGGCCCCGAGACAGGTGCAACATGGGACCAGAGGGGTGGGTAGGGTAGCTTCTTAAGAATCACCAAGAAAGAGGACAACAGTTTGCATAAAATTTGCATATGGAATTTCTATGTATAGATGCAAATTTAGAAATAATTATTATACTTTAAATAGAAACACAGCACATCTCTCCATAGTGTGGAAGACTGTGATCAGGGGACCTGTTTGCCTTCCTCTTCAGCCTGCTGTCCAATGGGCAACATTTCTTACGGCTCTTTAACTTTAAACTGGAATAGAACAGAACAGCCTTTCAAACAGAGGATGCCTCCAAATAGAGGATGGTCCTCTGGCAGCCCTTCAAATAGAGGACTGTCCTCTGTAAAAGAGGACACATGGCCACCCTAGGACAGCGGGTGGAGTCTAGAGTTGACTGGCAGGGAGAGGGTGCTCCGCCTACCCAGTCACTAGGCAAATACTGCCTGTGTGTGGAGATCAGTCATGAACCCTGATGGAAAAGAACTTGAAGCCTATTGCAAAATTGATCATCATCCACACATTAGGATTTAATAAGACTGGGAGACCAATGTGATTTACATGATCATTATTGCTCTCTCTTTTGGCAAAAAGGGGCAGAGACCAGCGCTTATGATGACCCGGCCCATGTCCATTAGTTCACCTTTTGAATTCCGGGGGGTTCTTATTACATTTGTAGCCCACAAATTCATCCAGCAGCCCAAATGTTGCCTATGTTTTAAGGTTGGTGGACTGCACCCCACAAGTAGAAAGAGACTCTGCTTCCAGACAAACTTGCAAGTTTTATTTAAACAAAGGCTCCTTAACAAAGAACTCTCTTAGGCTGTGGCCACTCTCTCCTCAAGCCAGAAGCAGTGGGTCTTGCCATTAACTACTTCCTGGTTCCTCCCAGAAAGCACAACCCAGGGCCCATCTACATGGGAGGTTTTCTCTGATGCTGCTGTGATTAAAGTCGTTAGGGACACATGACATAGTGGCCACTGTGCAGCCACCCCGAAGTTTATCTGTGGGGAAGCTGCATTTTTTGCAGAGTGCTTTTACTTCTTTGTTTTTCTTTAATTTGGCTCCCCTGTGGTTCAGCTGTTGTGTGCCCATCACTCCGCTTTAAATTCAGTATGATTGGGCTGTTCCTAGGAGTGTGTCTTTCACCTGGTTGTTCCCTCCATAACCTAGGTAACTAGAATAACTAAACTGCCTTTCCAACACATCAAAATGCTACAGCGCTCTTTTGGGCCTTCAGAATCATGCTGCACTCCCTTTTCGCCAGTGGGAGTGACTAACCTCCATGATTACACATTTCTCTGGTGTTTGCATTACTTAGCTTCTGTGATCTTGTGTGAAGTTGCTTCTGTGATGTTATGTGAAGTTGTGTCTCTGATGTTGTGTGAAGTTGCTTCTCTGATGTCTCATAACTTGGCTTCTCTGTGATGCTTGCAGTAAGGGCTAAAGGGCATAAGCCCTTATGAGCAAAAGGGGTTAATTGCAGTAGTGATCTACGGCAGTTTCAGGATCATGGGACCAGAGAAGCCTGTCACTGTGAGCAGAGAGAAGTGGACAGAGAAGGAGAAAGGGGGCTTGGAAGCTATAACTCTGCGACAGTTTGTTGGAATGGGGTGAAATTGGGGTGGTGGGATGCTGTCATGGGAAGCCTTCAGATGCTGCATTGGATAATTGGGGATCTTGGCTTCTTCAGGGAAAAGTGACACCCCCCCTTTTCCCCTATTCTCCTCTTTCCTTTGGCATTAAACAAATCCACATAAGGGCTCTATCACAGTAGCAATCTACTGCAGTCCAGGGATCCACAGGAGCAGAGAAGCCTGTCCTTGTGATCAGGGAGAAGTGGCCAGAGAACAAGAAAAAGGGTTTGAAGCTAGAACTGCCTGTTCACTGGAATGGGGCTTATTTGTGATGGTGGGGGGCTGTCATGGGGAGCAAGTATCTAACCTGCCTTTTTAGCATTGTTTCTAGCCTTCAGAATTGTGAGTTAGTTACTCTCCGTTCATAATGTTATAGCAGGGGGCTGCCTAGACAGGGGTGGGAAACAAGCCTCTCTCATTGGTTGAGCAGCCCCTGCCAATTTGATGATGTTCAGTTTTACTTCCCCCACCCAACCCAGAAGTATGTTCCTTTCAAGCGCTGTGTGACCCGTGAAAAGGGGATTTCTAATTATTTTATTTTATTTCATTTCATTTCTATACCGCCCAATAGCCGAAGCTCTCTGGGCGGTTCACAAAAATTAAAACCAAAGAGCACACAATAAAACAATACAAAACATATAAAACATTAAAACCACAGTAAACAATACAACCAGAATAAAACCAGAATAAAACGTAGCAGCAGTGCAGGGATTTAAAATACAGATTTAAAACAGCAAAGCTAAAAGTCTAAAGAGCTAAAATGCTAAAATGCCTGGGAAAATAAAAAGGTCTTCACCTGGCGCTGGAAAGAATATAATGTAGGTGCCAGGCGAACCTTCTACGGTATGGTACACTCGATTTTTCTTGCTTCGTGTGTCCCTGACGGACCAAAGCCTATTCCATAAAAATCTGGATAATGCTCAATGCACTTCACATTCCGTTGTTGTGAAGATCCCATCACCACCTTCAGGCTGAATTCAGCAATTCTTTTATATTGTTACAGCCTACAGACCAGCATTTATTGTAGACAGTTCATTAATTCTCCTTAATCCATAGCTCCTGGAAAGTGGAGGTGAATGTATTGGCAAGCACTTTTTGTGGGGCGCCTGCTCTCTGTTTGCAACAAAGAGTGGTGTAGATCATGAGTGGGCAACTTGTGGCCCTCCAGATGCTTTGGCCTACAACTCCCATCAACCCCCACCATTGGCTATGCTGGCTAGGGCTTATGGGAGTTGTAGCCCAAAGCATCTGAAGGGCTGCAAGTTTCCTACCCCTGGTTTAGAGTAAGCCAGCTTTCCCCAACCTGATGCCCTCCAGATGTTGGACTCTGACTCCCTGCATTCCTCACCATTGGCCTTGCTGGCTGGGTCTGATGGGAATCAGATTCCAGAACATTTGGAGAGGACCAGGTTGTGGAAGGCTGGACTAAGCCTATCTGGGGATGGTGGATGGGGCGAGGGAAAGAGAAGGCCATCCCATAGGGAGATGGGTCAGAGGGGAGGGACTTTAAGCTCCATGTTAGAGCACATGCTTTGCATGTAGAAGGCCCTGGGTTCAATCCTGGGCTTCTCTAGGTATTAGGACCAGCCCAAGGCATTTTTCTACCTGAAGCAAAGGACAGGATTTCCCATTCCCATTCCACGAACAAAAGATGACTGGATTGGCAGTTGAATCTTTTTTTAACACTGGCAATGGGACAGTATCCTCCTCCGCGCTGGAAGGCAGCAGGCTAATTTAGGGAGTGCAGGGCAGGCTGCATGGCACACACAGCTCTCTCCCCTCAATACCTTGCTGCCACCTGAAGCAACTGCCTCACTCTGCCTAATGGTAGGGCCAGCCCTGCTAAGTATGGCTGGGAAGGTTTCCGACCTCAATTCCCAAAGTGTATCATGAGTAATGAAGCTAAGGGAGCAGTCCTATGGCTGCTAATCAGTGGCTAGAAAGCCATAGGGTATGCAGTTTTCCGGGAACGACCTTGGAGCCTGTACTCCGAGGTCAGTTCCCGGAGAACCGACCTTCCCCTGCTTCCATGCTGCCTCACAGGCAGCATGGAACAACCCTGTGCTCCACACTCACAAGAGGAGCGCAGAGCAGCCAAAATGGGGCTTTCCGGGGCGGGGAAAGCGGAAATGCCGGTACAACACATCCTATGTGTCGTCCGGCAGCCTCCTTCCCCACTCCGCCTTCCCGAAATTGGCTGTCTAGCCACAAATGCAGGGCAGGAGAAGCATGGAAGGAACGATCCCCTCCGTGCTTCTCCTGCCCTGCATTGGATAAGCGGTCGCCTCCTAGTTTGGAGGCGGCTGCCTATCCCCATAGGATTGCACCCTTAGTGGAGAGACTCAGGATCTAGTAAGGAAACAGGAAGTGCTGGGACAGGAAGGCTGTGGGAGGGCCTCTCAATGACTGCATCTGGCCTAAGTGGATGGTTGAACACACTTAACGGAATAAAGGCCTTTCCTCTGACCTAAGGCCTGCCAGTGATTTTTGCTAATGAAACACGGAGAGCCGCTACCAGTCAGAGCAGACGATACTGAACTAGATGGACCAGTGGTATAAGGCAGCTTCATAGGGGCACTGATATTATCTCTGTGCAGGAAAAATGTAACCGGAGAAGTAGAGGGCCTCAAGGTGTTTGCATTTCCAGGTCACTGGTGGAGAGGGCAGCCTCTTGCCAACAATCTTAAAGACAGTGTTTAATGATCAAATTAGTGTTCTTGTTTGTTTGACAAATTCCGCTCTGGTACCTTGAAGGTGTTTACTCTGTAACATGACCTGTGGCTTTGCAATTCACAACAGCCACCCATCCTTAATTGTACACTAAAACACCCCAGGGGATGTGGTTCCGCATTTGGTCTTAGCCATTTCAGCTGAAAAACAAACCAAAGCAAACATTTCTCACCGCCCTCTGTCCCCTGCAAAAGATAAACTATCGGCCATTTTGTGTGAACTGTGCATCTTGCATATTGAGTCTTGAGCCCTTCACACTAAGAACTCTTGACACCCTAGATCCGAACAAAGCGGGCGGGGGGGGGGGGGCTTGTTTTATTTTTTACTTCTCTGCTGAGAAAACAGATACAGGAATTCGTTTATATGTATGGCAGATATATTGAACTGAACAACCGTTGCAGTGATTTTTCTTGTAATCTTCTAATCTTTATCTCTCCTTATCAAAAGAATGTTCAAGATGTTCAATTACTGAGTTCCTTAGTATCCTAGAATTTTGGCATGGGGGGGGGGATATTTATTTTATCCACGACCATGACTTTCTTCTTTGTCTGCTTACCAACAAAAGCTCCAGAAGGAATAATGGTAACATGATCACCACTTACCATTTGAGCTGAAGACTGGTCTAGTGAACTCGCTGTTGCTACTTAACATGACTCCCATTAATGGTGAACTCAAGTGATGAGTGCCGATCAGCAGCTGGTTTCACAGGCCCTGGGCAAGGTGCCCTTTGTTATCCCCCGACCCCTACCCAAAGCTTATGAGGGAGTGGATGGGAATGGATGCCAGCACTGAAAGCGGCCCAGCTCTAGCTGCCTAGTACTTCCTCAGCCTGGTGCTGTAAAGGGAAGCCCAGATCGAGGCAGCTGCTGCTGTGTACCTCAGGGGCAGGGCCCAGAGGCACTGGGGATAAGGAAGAGAGTGACAGCAGGAGTCTTCTGGCCAGGGGCTTCTCTTTACAGCAGTGGGCCATAAAAAGGATGTCAACATTTTTAAATGGTGGGGAGGCTGGTGTCAGCCACGGTGGGCCCTGGGGGATCCATGGGCCCCAGCATTTGCCCCACAATGCCAGGTGCTGACGCTAAGCCTGGTGCCAACAGGAATGGAGCCAAAACAGATTCACTGAGAAAGAAGAGGTTGGTATCAACAAGCTCATAGGAACCCCAACGTATGCAGCAGCATTCCCAGGAAGGTAATCTTTTATTCTGTATACATCAGGGGTGCACAATTCAGGCCTGGAGGACAAATCAGGCCATCCTGGGGGCCAAATCCAGCCCCCTGGGGTTCCCCAGGTGGCCAAGCCTCCTTCCCCTCAGCCCCACCCTGTCTTCCCCAACAACTGATTGATCGGTGGTTTCCCAACTTTGGTGCAATTTTTTCTGGTTCTAAAAAGGTTGAAATTCCTCTCCTATGGCTTAGTTACTGGCAGTTAGAGCTTTAAGCTAAAATATGCTGATTTTAAAGATACTCTTGGCTCCGCCCCTTTTGCCTTAGGCCCCTCCCACCACTGGAATGCAGCCCCCGAAAGCTTCTCTGAAATTGAATTTGGCCCTCAGGCTAAAAGAGCTTCTGCAGACCTAGAGGTGCAGCCAGGGGGTGGTGATGTCAGGCAGCAGGGCCACACATGACATGTCTGACATCATCCGGCCCACAGTGGGCTTGGTGGGCGACAATCCGACCCCACACCCGGAAACAGTTCTGCACTCCTGATAAACAGTATTTCATTATGATCTTATACTCAGTACTGTATTCTTTGGGAATACAGTATCCCTTAGAAATTTCTTTTAATGTAAGTGATTAATAAATGTTAAATAAATAAGTAAATATAAAAAGGTTTAAAACACACACACACACACACACACACAACACCTAAGGGGGCAAATTCTCTTTATTAATTTTTCTGGGTGTGTGTGTGATTTTTTTTTTAAATTAAAGTCCAGTCTTCTAGTGCCAAAGGTTAATTCTTCAGCCTCTCTGGCCTGGCTGTCTTCCATTCCCTTTTATGAGTGCTGTGCAAATTCATATCTATTCAAGTCTGCTGTAGGCCAGACAAGAAAAAAATGCAACAAGCCAAGCTAATGAGGTGTAATGGTAATTTCATAAGGAGTTCCCAATAGATTTCAGATATCTTCATCATTGATAGAGGAGCTGTTTCATGCTTGGAAACACAGCTCCTCTCTCAACTGAATGCTTAGGAGAAGATGCAACCATGTCTCTATTTAACTGCTCAACAATTTCTTCTGACAATGATATTTCAAATGCATTGGTAACTGTCTATTAAATTACAACTGCTGCACCCCATTAGCTTTTCCTTCCCTGCTGTCCCTTAGACCATCTTCTCTGCAAAGAATTTCGCACATGCCCAGAAACCCAAGACTCTGCTCAAGCAGATAAAATGTAACTAACTAAGTTAGATTGACTTTATTGATTTTATTTGCAAACCCTCTGTGTTTATTTATTTATTTGAAGTATTTTTATGCCGCTCCTCATAAGAACATAAGAGCCATGCTGGATCAGACCAAGGGTCCATCTAGTCCAGCATTCTGTTCACACAGTGGCCAACCAGCTGTCGACCAGGAACCCACAAGCAGGGCATGAGCACAACAGCACTCTCCCACCCATGTTCCCCAGCAACTGGTGTACATAGGATCACTGCCTCTGGTACTGGAGGTAGCACATAGCTATCAAGACTAGTAGCCATTGATAGCCTTTTCCTCCAGGAACTTGTCTAACCCCCTTTTAAAGCCATCCAAGCTGGTGGCCATCACTACTTCCTGTGGTAGCGAATTCCATAGTTTAACTATGTGCTGTGTGAAGAAGCACTTCCTAAGTCAAACAGGCTACCAGCTGGCTTATGTATAATCATTTAAACAAGACAGCCCCTGCCCACAGGCTTACAATCTAAAAAGACAGGACAGAAAAGGAATAATGTAGGGAAAAGGAGGTGGGAATTCTTTCAGCAGTGCTGGTGGACATTTCTCCTAATCTTAAGCCGAAATCTGCTTCCATGGAATTTCCACCTGTAGGTTCTAGGCCTGCCCTCTGGAGGAACAGAGAACAAGTCTGTTCTATCTTCTGCATGACAGTCTGTCAGGTATTTGAAGACCACTATCATGTCTCCCCCTAATCTTCTCTCCTCTGAGCGGAGTTGTTTCAACTGTTCCTGATAGGACTTGGTTTCCAGACCTCTCGCCACCCTGTTTGCTTCTCACCACCATTGTCTCCGGTTGCTATTGCTCCTACTCCTCTTTCTTATCATTGCTACTACTTCCTTGCTTGACAGCCAGAGATCCAGTGACCAAACTGCCAGTAGCAACTAATTCTCCTCCTCCTCACCACCACCACTGCCTGGGCCAGAGTGAGAGGCAGGTGAAGAATGCAGGTTGCAATGGTGAAGACGAGGAGCAAGTCCAGGGGGCTCTTGTCAGCGGGCCCCTCCTGGTGTGTGGCCCGTCGGCAGGTGCCCGACCATGCCTACCCTTGACGCCGGCCCTGCATTTGACAATAAACATATCATGCCGGTACGCCTCTCAGAAAGCCGAGACTGCCTGTGCCTCCTATTGCACATATACTGACTAGGTGGAAAACCCGGGTTAGTTGCTGTGCAATGGGTGAGATGGCTTTCTAGAAGGAAAGAAGTCAAATGACTTGGCTGAAGTTCCAAACACTAGTGTGCATGAGGATCTAATGGGCTACTAGGGCACATAGCTAGTGGTTGCCGTGGAATTGGAGAGCAGAAGGGAAACCCACTCTGGCTTCTGCCATTAACCAGGGGACCTAGGGCCACTATGCGCCCTCCTGCTTCCCAGAGATCGAGCCAAGGGGGCAGTGGAGACTGGTGGCTCCGATGTCAGTGGGGTTGTGGATCTGCTTCGGGTTTCAGTCAGAACCGGTCAGGTGCAAAGCAAAGCACCTTGGATGGCTCTTTTAGAGTTATGACTGGTTCTGACTGAAAGCCAGAGCGGATTCACCGCCCCACTGTCATCGGAGCCACCAACCTCCACGGCAAGGTGATTACCAACCGGGCCCGTCTCTCGGCCAGAGAAGGAGCAGTTGCAAAGAGCTCACTTCTCCCTCTCTGCCACAAAGAACAGTCAGCTCCTACTACCTGCTGCCCTTGGACTGTAGAAGTAAGGGGAAAGAATGCTTTGGCCCATCCATTGGCCAAAGGAACAGGAACCACCAACTGCTATTCAAACAAGAATGCTGGCAGGGGAAGATCAGCCTGGCCCAATTTTTTTTAAAAAAAACTGTTCTCCTTCCTCTTCCTTTCCCCTCCATTCCCCTTCCCTTGTATGTCTTATTTATTTACAACATGTATACACTGTTCCACATCAAAAGATTTCAGAGCAATGAACAACAAAGATAAAGGAATAAAACACCATATTAAAACTACTGAAACTTTTTAAAAGAAACAAATTCTGAACTTAATAAACAGCGGCTGGTCACTCAAAGAAGGCCGCTAGAAACAGCAATGTCTTTAGGAGGTGCCGAAAGCAATGAGACATCTTGTCATTTTAGTTTGTAAGCTTGATGTCGGGCCTCGCTCTGTCTCTCTCTCTCTCTCTTATTGATGTGAGCTGCTTTGGGACACAGTAATTGTCTGAAAAGCGGCATAAAAAATACAGTAAATAAATAAAAATGTTGCAGTGAGCGGGTTTCAGGTTACACAAAAGTACCCTACTTTAGACAGCCCCACATAGATCCAGTGAAAATGTGAGTGTAGAGTGGGATCGTACCCACTAGCCTTGCCCATAACATCACAGCCACCAGGTAGCACAGCCACCAGATGCAGCCATCTCGAGGAAGGGATAGCTACTATGTACATCCCTGCTCCACCCATCACACATTTACTGAAGATGAGCAAAGTGAGGGAGGGGTTGTCTGAAGAGGACTAGCATGTGTGCATGTGTGTGTGTGCATGGGGTGTGTGAATCACTGCTGACTAGCCAGAACCTAAATACAGTAGCCTAATCTATTTAAATTAAATTAACATCAAAATAAATGAATTCAGGTGATTTAAAAACAATATGGGGCAGAAGCTGACCTATTATGCTCCTTGAAGGAAAAATGGGAAAAAGCTTCTTAACCATACACATTTAAAAGTCTATATTCAGTGTTCAAAATCTGACATCTTTCAATTACTTCTTTTTCGGACCATATACAATCAGTGCCGTAATGTTATACAGTTCATTGGCTGCTACTGTTTCCCCAACAAAAACAAAGTTTCTCTTTCACACCTACATTTTAGGGCTGAGTTAAGAAACAAACCACATCAAGAAATGCAAAACCCACAGATTCTTAGCAGGTGCAGCATATGAGATGAGGTAATGCTCTGCATAAGTATTTCTGTAAGGTTAAACTTCAGCTACGTGTATTTATGTACTAGTAAACGAATAAAAGGTTCCTTTGAAGAATAAAGAATGTCATGTATGGTGTTGAGTGTGTGTGTGTAATACATTAACAATTTAATCACATATGCCTGTTTACCCATGCCAGTTTTCCTCCCGTACTTCTGTTGTCTTTACCGTGTTGAATTTTAAAGTGCAAGTAGCTTGGGGCAGGGACCTGTCCCCTTTCACTTTGGAAAACGTCATGTGTTTTGATCACATCATCATTTTATAACGTTTCAAAATATATGCCTGCGGAGGGCTTTTCAGTAATCCCAGTGCCTTTGCATTCATTGGCCAGAAAATGGGAAGGTGGGAGCAGGTTGATTTACTAGTGAGCAATTGGGGAGGTTAGTATAAGCCCTGCATATTTTGCTTTATACCTCTCTACAGAAAAGGACTAAGGGCTACAGCAGCTTCCCCTAATCTGATGCCCCCCAGGCCTGCTACTCCCACTATTCCCAGCTAGCATAGCTTTGGGTTTACTTTTTAAAAATAAAAATCCAAAACTCCAGGAAAGGGTTTGTAAGAAAGAGGCAGGGCCAGGCTGCCACAGGACTTCCTTTGCCTACAGGAGGCGGGGCCAGGTTGCCACAGGACTCTCTGTGCCTACAGGAGGTGAGGTCAGGCCCCCATAGGACTTCCTGTACCTACAGGAGGCGGGGCCAGGCCACCAAAAGTCATCTGTGGCTACAGCCCTGTAATGAAATTCACCAGGGTTGGCCAGGAAGGTAGATCTGGGTCTAATGATAAATCTCCGGGTAATTTGCAGTAGAGTGGCAATGATTTCTCACTCCCAAGTGTTTCACAACAGCAGGAACAAAATGACCCCCCCCCACGCACACCCTCAATTACACTGTCAAAATAAAGAAAGCTTGGGGTAATCACCAGGAGTGGATGTTGTGTGTGGAAGGATTGTGGTAGGAATGCAGAATCTCAGGCCCAGGGACCCAATCTGGCTCTTCAGGGGACCCAATCTGCCCCTCTGGTGTTCTCCAGAAGGCCATGCCCCCATCCCTTTCTCCCAGCCACCAACCATTTGGTGGTTTCCCAGCTTTAGTGCAGTTTTTCCCCCATTCTAAAAGATTGAAATTCCTCTCCTAAGGCTTTAAGCCAAAATATGCTGGTATTTGTTGGCCCAGCCCCTTTGCCTCTGGCCTTGCCCACCACTGGAATGCAGCCCCCAAGAGCTTCTCCAAAGTGTAATTTGGCCCTTGGCTGAAAGAGGTCCTGTGCTGCTGCATTATGAACTCTTTTTTCTTTCTGGCAGTCAAAACAAATCCCTGGGCTCAGAATTCTTTAATTCTAAGTGTAGGTCTTTTGTACTAGGTGAATTTGGGGGTTCTCGTTAAAAGAAAAAAAGGAGAACTTGCAAACCTAAAGTCCTTCCACCCCTGAAGTACGCAGCCAACTAATATAAAGAAAATAGGGCTATTCTCTTGGACCTTGCATGACAGTTATGAAAACCTTGTGCAGATCTGTGCTCACCAACTCAGGCACTTGAATCCACTGAGTGGCATGAGGGACATTAATTTTTCAAGTGACACAATTTGTGTGTGTGCGAGAAAAGTAGGGCACTCGAACTAACCAACGCATATTGATGCAGCGGCAACTTTCAGGCACAAAGGAAAGGCTGTGTTTCCTGTCTTGACAAATCCACTCCTCTCATTCAAAAACCCAAGCAGAACCGACTTTTAGACAGAATGTCTCCTGCTGAAATCATAGACTGCTTCAGGCTTTAAAGGCACAAAAGCTGTTTTGTTGAGGGAGAGAAGAGGGATTCACTGATGCCTACGCTGGATACACTTGTCAATGTAAATGACTCTCGTAGCACCCGGGCGGAAGCTGGTTGCATTTGAGAGGAGATGGGAAGTCAGTGAGATCAATTTACGGCACCAGATAGAGGAGACGGTAAATCAAAGGTGTCCGCAGGGATCAGGTTTTTTCCCAGAAAATATTTCTTCTTTATTGATGAGTGTTTGACTGGTGTGATGTACGCTGATAGCCTTTGCTATCCTGCCTTTGGATACTTCCGTTTGTGATTAGGTTTCATGTGAACCAGCCTGTTACATTAGCATCTCCCACCCCCACCCCCACCAGAGCTGCTGACACTAGAGCTGCTGACAGGATCTTCTGGGCCTAGCTTGTTTTCAAGGCCCTCTCTGGGAGTCTGTTTGTAGGACCCTTGACGATATGACAGCCCAGCTAAGTTCCAGGCCTGAATCACCATCACCCTCTTCATGGCCACTTCAGTTACCTCAGAACACAGAGGACTGGATCCTGACTAAAGGTGCTTCCATGCGGAGGGTGCCCTAATGCCACACTCAAAAGGCATTGTACAGCTATTTTGCCATTCATTCCTTAATGGGTTTTTTTTGTGGTGAGAAAAAATATGGAAAGAAATGACAGGAGGGTTACAACCGGAAGAGGACATTGTCTGGATACCTGTACAATTACATGAACAAGGCAGAGTGATTGCAGGATAAAATATCCTCTGGATAAGCACTCTAAGTTGACTGTATTCTACAAAAACCTATGCCATGATAAATATGTTTGTCTTTAAGGTTCCACAAGACTCTTGGTTGCTTGTGCTGCAGGGCTACCCCTCTGGAAACTGATATCAACGGGGCTTAAGTCAGGACTGACTTTTCACACTGATTTCTCTGAAGTTAAAGTGAGTTCAAGTAACTTGTTCCGGATCCAATCCATAGTTCCATGGTTACCCAGAAATGAACCAACACAGAATGATTAAATGCAGCAGTAGCTTTGGTCCAGAGGCATCAGCTGGTGTGAGAACAGGTTCTTCTGGATAGGAGTGGTCCCTTGGAGCACATTGAGAGGTGTCCCCAATGCAGCACCTTCAATGGTGCCCATGAAGGGATCCGCACTGTGGTACCCGCAGGCACCCACAAAAATGTTTTTAACTATTTTTCCCATTTTTTAAATATATGCAATGAATACATATGAAATGCATACAACTTTCTAGCAATTGTGCAAAAAAGCAGACCAAATATCCAAAGAAGTATCTATTTGAAGGTGGTGTCTATATGCCACCCATTCAAATACTGAAAGCATTGTAAGGTCCTCAATCCATTGCATTATACAAGGTGAGTGTTTATCCTTTCAGTGTCATGATATCAGTCTTTTAGCTGTCAAAAGGACGGAGAATCCATTGACACTGACCATTTGTTAATTTCCACGAAGTAGGTAAAAAATTGAAAGGAGCATGTACATCAGTGAATATTAAAGACTGTTCCAGTACAATATTTATCTGTGTAATAACCTCCTCCCCAAAAGAAGCAACTACTGGACATTGCCAAAGTATATGTTTAAAAGAAGCATTACCTGTATTGTACCTCCTGCAATAAGCTGAATTAGACACCCTTATTAAAGAGGTGTTCCGGTGTCCAATAGACACAAAAGTTTTGCTGAATAAGATGCAGCCTAAGATCCATAGACACAACAGGTAGATGCCAAAGTGGTGTTCTACTGAATAGGCATTTTGTGGTGCTGCCCACAGCAGTTTCTCAAATTGTCAAATGTGCCCATGGGTCCAAAAAGACTAGGGACCATTGTGCTAAGCGGTTCACTTTGTGGGATGGCAGTTGAGGTGCTGATCTCCCTCCGTGAAAAATTAGTTGCCGACAGGGAACGTAAACCTGAGAGTTATTCAGAACACTTTCGCTTGATGAAAAGCTGTGTATAACCTGAATGTTTGCCAAGTTAGTACCCATAGAAAAGAAATTACCATATTTTGTGTATAATATAACTATATACCCATAAAACCATCTCCTCTGGCCAGATTAAGCCATGTATGCATTGGCTTCAATGGGATGTTTCAGCAACGGTATTTGAACAGTTTTGACTTGATTGGAGCCTGCTTCCATTTAAGGAATCTGTTCAGCCCGTACAATTATCTGGAAATAGAATTACAGTCCTAGCTAGTGTCTGTGCAATGGGGTTTGTAGGTCACAAGCACATGGATTAGTGCATGATTGACATAATTATTACAGGTCAATTCTTGCAAATAACATTCAGATACATTAAAAAAATTCAGAACATCTACATCTTAAAGCACAAATCTAGATCTTATCTACTAAAAATCTGTGTGTCTTGCATGCATATTTGAAGGCTTTACTGAAATTATTTGTAGCCTTTTGTTGTTGTTGCTGTTAATGAGATATTTCAAAGAGTTTCCACTTCCAAATCTCACTGTGTGATTCTGTCTTCCTACTGGCTTCTTTGATGACCTGTATATAGTAAAGTAAGTCAGTTCATACAGGACATTAATCTCTGTTACAGAACAACCGCAACTGGCACCCCATCAAAGCGCGTCTAACTTCTTCCGCACCAAAGATATAAGCACACACATGCCAGGTACTCCTTCATGTTCACTTCACTTCCTGAACAGGAGAGTTTCCTTTGGAGACTGGCTAGCGCTTCCATTCATCAGCTTTTCCCCATTAATTTAGGCCTCAGTTCCTATAACTTCCTACTCACTTTTAACTCAATAGGATAATTCACATGGGTCTTCAGGAACAGGAATTCAGACAAGAAAGATATGCTTCATCATGGGTGGCCTTAAAAATCTTCATAAGGTACATTTGTATCTCCCCCCCCCCCGCCACCCCACTCACGTACTGCAGCTCCATGCCCTGCTCTGCTGCCTTCCACCATCACACATCTGGTGCTGCATCAACACCATGAATCAAAGGCTGGGGCTGGGGAGGTGGGGGTGCAATGTCCCTGCTCCATTTATAGGCCTTGCAGCCTCCCAGTTAGTTGGTTAGTCGCAAGCAGCCTGGCCATCCACCATTCTATTTTGTGAACGTGGCAGGAGACAACCACATTTTATTTATTTGAGGTGGAGTTTTTTTAATTACCATCCTTCAATCACATTCCCAGGGTGTTTTAATTGAAAGAATAAAACAATTAAAATGTTCATACATTCATACATAGAGAGAGACACTAGGGCAGCCACTTCTGAATCACCAAAAAAAGAGGAAACACATCACCAAAGAAAGAGGACATTGGTTTGCGAAAAATGGGCTTATATTAATTTATATTTATAGCTGCAAATTTAGATATTATTAATATAATTTGAATAGATATACAGTACCTCTCACCATAGTTGAGAAAATGGTGACCAAGTGACCTTGTGTGCCTTGCTCAGTCTATTGTCCAGGTGTTGTGGGTGAGCCACTTCAAGTTATGATCCACAATGGCACCACAAGGTGCTATTAAGGCTAGTAAGTGTCCTCTATGTACACTTCTCTAGCTCCCCCCCCCCACACCTTCAGAATGCAAACAATCTCTTTTTATCACTTTCCATTGAGAGACTACTTTACCTGGCTTATAAACCAATGCATCCCTAGTCCAAATCTTGTAACCGTCATGAAATCAATCTTAGATAAGTCGCTGCCTCTCAGCCTCAACCCTTCATATGGTGGTCACTTGCAAATCGCCAGAAAAGAGGAATGGCATCACCAAAAAAAGAGGACAAAAGAGGGTACCATCTGCATAAAACTTGCAAACGCTAATTTATATGTATAGCTGGTGATGATGATGATTGATGGTGATTTAGGGTGCAATTCTATGCATTTTTAGACAGAAAAATGTCCTACAATTCCTAGCATTCCCCAGCCAGCTGGCTGGGGAATGCAGGGAATTGTAGAACTTTTTTTTCTGTCTAAACATGCATAGGATTGTGCCTTTAGTTATTTATTTAATTTCTATACTGCCCAATAGCCTGCGTGGTTCACAACAAACAAACAACTTTATATAACATTACAAAATACAACATTATGATAAAACATAGTCTAAACATTTTCAACATACAAAATTTAAAACAATTTAAACAGCTAAAAACAATTTCAATAAACAATTTTAATAATAGACCTGTTCAAAACAGGTGGCATAGGTGTCCCATCATATGCCATTAAACTCCTGGGAGTAGAGGGCAATCTTAACCTGGCATCAAAAACATGACAGTGTTGGTGCCAGGCAGGCCTCAGTGCAGAGCTCATTCCACAGTCGGGGGGCCACCACGGAGAAGGCCCTCTCCCTTGTTGCCACCTTTCGAGCCTCCCTTGGATGTGGCACTGAGAGGAAGGTCTCAGATGTTGATTGTAGTGTCCAGGTAGGTTCAGGTCAAGAGAGGGGTTCCGTCAGGTATTGTGGATAGTATAGATGTAAATGTATGTATGTTATATGTATGGATGCAAATTTAGAAATTATTATTATAATTTAAATAGAAATACAGTACAGTTCACCATTGTGTGGAAGACTGTGACCAGGTTATCTCCTTTGTGCCTTGTTCAGTCTGCTCTCCAGGTGCTGTTGATGGGCAATTTCAAGGCCCAGCCCTTCCTTCTGATGGCTGTTTATCTTTTTACCAGACTTGGATGGGACAGCCCTTGAAATAGAGGACACCTTCAAAATAAAAGACAGTCCTCTGGCAACCCTTCAAACAGGGAATTGTCCTTTATAAAAGAGGATACCTGGCCATCCTAGCCCTCATTTGCAATATAGGGACCTGCAACAAAAAGTTGCAGTGTATGTTCCCTCCTAACAGAAGCGGAGCCACCACTATTCAGGAGTCAGCAAGGCATTCCTGCCATGCAAGACATCCCATTTCCCTCCCTGCCCCCGAGTTTATTGTTCTTTTAAAACTGCCAGTCAACATTCCATGGTCACTTAAGCATGCTTGGTTCTCACTGGGCTGTTTTGAGGGGATGTTCCACTCCACACAGTTCGTTTTAGTATTGGTTTTTTGGTACTTCTGCAGACCAGCATGCTGATACCTCCCTTTTGTTTCGCAGTGGCCCCATTTCTGTTGGCACTTACCACCTGAGTTCACTAGTAGACGGAATAATAATACTGACCTTCCTTACAGAACTGTTGTAAGAATTACTGGGTTAATGTGCAAGAAGTGCTTTGAAGACTCTAGAGCCATTAAAACAATAGGTGATCCCTGTATCCAGAACCACTGCTTTACTACGCTGCTCCTCAGCTTATGCTGTAACATTGTTTATGGCTGTAACATTGTCCATAATGACAAAATTAAACACTGCCCAAAATACAAACATTAAACATGAGATTTAATTATTATTTTAAGCAATCTGAATAATGTTTAAAGCACCACAATGTAAAGTGATGTCAAGCAAACAAAATGACAGAATGACCCTTTGGTGATGCACTTGATCTTCTCATATTTAAACATAGTATTTAATGGATCTAAATTCTCCCTCTCTGTGTGTGTTTTAATGTCAATAAATCCGTGTGGAGGGGAGTTGTCTTAAACAACCCTATTTTCCATCTTGCTCTAAACCTCTCTATCAGCTTTGCCACAGATTTAATTTGGCAGCACAAAAGAATTAAAACAATATAATAATAAGGGAGCATTCTTGAAACCTCTTGCAGCAAATACACTGGCTGTTTCTTAACACACACACCCCTCCTTGTCTGGCAGTTAGCTAGTCTGTGGGCCCTTCATCTCCATCCTTTGTTCCTGCTGCTGTTTCACAGGAGTGAAACAGAGATGTAGAGCCTGCCAGATGAAAAAGTCCCTTCTTGAACCATCCTTGCATTGCTGAAAGTATGCGCAAGCCATCAAGCAGTGTGCAGATATCTTTGTCAAGCAAAATTTATCTGGGCACAAGGCAGGATACCGTTCACATGGTCCAGCAGTAGAAAGGGTCCCAGCCAGTCATCAAAGGTTTGGCTTGATTTATCCTACCTCCCCGTATTTGGGAGCACGGGACTGGGATGATAATACAAATAGAGATGATGATGGCTATTGTCTGCGGCTGAATCTGGGAAGCTATTGCTTCTCTTGGTCTATCCAAGCAATTTGCACCTCTGCCCAGTGTCTGCTTGAACTTCTTGTCTAATGGAGCTGTCTAGGTTTCCACGGCAATAAGAGAAGGAACCTGCCAATCACTATACAGTGCATGTACCACATGTGGGATTTTTTTTCCATTTGGAGCAATAGAATCATAGAATCATAAATTCCCTGTTTCGTGATTTTCTGTAAAGAAGCTACTTTGGAGGAGAGACAAACAGTTCCAAGTACAAAAGCAACTGTTCCCCTGTTCCAAAAATCATGAATCATACTATTTGCAATGCAGTTTTCCTCTTGACTATATATACAAAAGGAGAATTGAAACACGAATTAAACAGATACGCAATTCATTTTTCTTCTGTTTTTCATGCTGCATGCTGCCCTCAGTAACCTTCTCAAGCTTGCTTTCTCCATGCAAATTATGAAAAGATAAAAGCAGAACTAAAATTTTGCTTTTAATGTAGGTCGTACATTAAAACTGCAAATGTTAGGATACTTTGAAGAACGTTTTGAGAAGTAACAAGGCAAATCATATGATTACAAAGTGCTGCACGTCAAAAAACAAAAAGTTTTGGGAGGTAGATATAAATACTGACTATAAAATACATTCACACAACAAATGGGAACTGTTGCCAATCTGTTCTCTGCTCTGGCATTCCTACATTGCAGACCTGTCTCTTAAGGTGCCACAGTACATTTAAGCAGAGCCACACCAGAGACTCAAATTGGTTTCACAGTCATTCCCTCTTGCGACAGAACTCTGTGGAAATTGAATTTCTATGAAGGGAGGCCTAGAGAACAGAATTCCCAACACCTCATTTAACTATAATTTCCAGGATTTGGGTAGGGGGGAGCTATAGTGTTTAAAGTGGTATAAATCTGGTACAAGTTTGTAGCCTAGACAGGGCCACTTTGCTGCTAAAGAGTAAGAAGTACTAAAATTAGAATTGTGGTGGGGAAAGGGGGAATCTCAAGAACTGTGCCACCGGATGGGAGAACAACATAGAAAGATGTGTGGAAATACAAGGTTGGAACCTACTGGATAATGCCTGTAACATCACATGGATGGGTTCTGCCTAAGGGAGTAGGACTGCAATATGGCACCTTTTAAGAAGTGTTTTTGTTTGTCAAAGCATTAGTAGCTCTTTCCCCAATCCAGCCAAAAGGAAGCAGACCTCTCTTTTCTTAGTACTCTAGCCACAGAGCTCAGATAGAGTCTTTTGTTCCTGAGAAACCCCTGTGACACTCTACATTAAGCAAAAAACCCGCAAAAAAACACCTCCTTTCTGGAGCGTCCTGCGTTCAGTTTCTTTGAAGGATTAGGAAGGGCTTCTTTACACAGCAGCCACGTGGTTTGAACTGAGGGAGTGCCTCCCTCCCTCCCTGGCATGTGTGCAAAGCGGGGGGGGGGTGAGTCTTGCTTTTGTAGCTTAACTTCTGCTGTACTGTTTTCTCGCAGCCCCCAGGAAGCTTCTGACTTACTTCTGAGTAGACATAAAAT
The DNA here is from genome assembly GCF_057233095.1 of Heloderma suspectum. Taxonomy (NCBI): domain Eukaryota; kingdom Metazoa; phylum Chordata; class Lepidosauria; order Squamata; family Helodermatidae; genus Heloderma; species Heloderma suspectum. The sequence goes on from NC_139464.1 coordinate 32,135,724, forward strand.
GTACGATTGTGCTGTAAGTCTGCAACCCTTGCCACACTTACGTGGGAGTAAGACACACTGAACACAATGGGACTCACTTCAGAGTAGACATAAGGTCACCCTGTAAGTCTGCAACCCTCGGCACACTTCCTTGGGAGTTTGCCCCATTTAACTTAATATGGTGCTCTGAAACAACAGAGGACGTTGCTTCTGAGCTTGTTTGGGTGGGGGATCAGATGTGTCTCCCTTCATTGCAGGGAGGCATTTTACTCTTTTCTCCCTTTATAATATATAAACTCTAAACTGGATATAAACTCTACAGGAAGGACAGGGAAGGGCGTACTGGGGGAGGCGTTGCCTGGTACATCAAAGAGGGCATAGTGTCGAGTGGACTAAAACACCTAAAAGGGGTAGGCTCCTCCACAGAAATGCTGTGAGTGACAATACCAGGCTCCAAAACTAATTTAGTGCTAGGAACATGCTATCGTCCTCCAGACCAGAATGCTTAGAGTGACCTTGAGATGGAAAACAAAATCAGGGAGGCCTCCAAACAAGGAAGTGTTGTAATAATGGATGACTTCAATTACTCCCACATTGATTGGATAAATGCATGTTCCAGCCATGACAAAGAGGTTAAATTTCTTGATGCCCTAAACAATTGTGCCCTAGAACAGTTGGTCATGGAACTGACCAGAGGGGAGGCAACCTTGGATTTAATCCTAAATGTTGTCATCCGGGACCTAGTACAAGATGTAAATGTTGTTGAACCAATTGGAGACAGTGGCCACAGTGCTATTAAATTTAATATATATTTAAGTAGAAAATTACACAGGAAGTCCAACACAGTCACATTTGACTTCAAAAGAGGACATTTCTCTAAAATGAGGGAACTGGTGAAAGGGAAGTTAAAAGGGGGGAGTCCAAGTTGATTAAATCCCTCCAAAATGCTTGGAGATTACTCAAAACCACAGTAATAGCAGCCCAGCTAAAATGTATCCCACAGGTTAGGAAAGGTAGCACCAAGTCCAAGAGGCCAGCATGGTTAACGAGCAGCATCAAGGAAGCTATTAGAGAAAAGGCAGCTTCTTTCAGAAAATGGAAGTCTTGCCCAAATGAAGAGAACAAAAGGGAGCACAAACTTGCGCAAAGGAGATGCAAACAGACAATAAGAGATGCAAAAAAAGTACTTTGAGGAGCATATCACTAGGAACATCAAGGGCAACAATAAAGAATTCTTTAAAAATATCAGAAGCAGAAAACCAGCTAGGGAGGCAGTTGGACCATTGGATGACAATGGAGTTCAAGGAGTACTGAAGGAGGACAAGGAGATTGCAGAGAAGTTGAATGAATTTCATCTGTCTTCACTGCAGAAGATATAGGACAGATACCTGTGTCTGAACTGATGTTTTCAGGAAGGGAGTCTGAGGAACTGAGGCAAAGAGTGGTGACAAAAGATGAAGTTCTCAACCTTATTGATAAATTGAAAGCAAATAAATCACCGGGCCCTGATGGTATCCATCCTAGAGTTCTCAAAGAACTCAGGTATGAAATTGTTGATCTTTTAACCAAAATATGCAACATGTCCCTAAGATCAGCCTCTATACCAGAGGACTGGAAGATGGCCAATGTAACACCAATTTTCAAAAAGGGATCCAGGGGGGATCTGGGAAATTACAGGCTGGTTAGCTTAACCTCTGTTCTGGGTAAATTGGTTCAAGGCATTATTAAAGATAAAATTAGTATGCATATAGAAGGATAAGCCCTGCTGAAAAAGAATCAACATGGCTTCTGCAAAGGTATGTCCTGTCTCACTAACCTTTTAGAGTTCTTTGAGAGTGCCAATAAATATGTAAACGGGGTGATCTGATAGACATTGTTTCTTGGACTTCCAAAAGGCTTTTGACAAAGTCCCTCACCAAAGATTCCAGAGCATACTTAGGAGTCATGGAAAAAGAGGACAGGTCCTCTTATGGATCAGAAACTGGTTAAAGAACAGAAAGCAGAGAATAGGAATAAATGATGAATTCTCCCAATGGAGGGAGGTAAATAGTGGGGCCCCACAGTGATATGTATTAGGACCAATGGTTTTCATCCTGTTCATAAATGATCTGGAATTAGGAGTGAGCAGTGAAGTGGCCAAGTTTGCTGATGACACCAAATAATTTAGGGTGGTTAAAACAATAAAGGATTGTAAAGAGCTCCAAAAAGATCTCTCTAAATTGGGAGAATGGGCATCTAAATGGCAAATGCGGTCCAACGTAAGCAAGTGTAAAGTGATGCATGTTGGGGCAAACAATCCCAACTTCAAATATAGCCTGATGGGATCTGAGATAGCAGTGACCGACCAGGAAAGAGATCTTGGCGTTGTGGCCGACAACTCAATGAAGATGTCAACTCAGTGTACGGCCGCTATAAAAAAGGCAAACTCCATGTTAGGCATAAGTAGAAAAGGAATGGAGAATAAAACTGCCAGTATCATACCGCCCTTATAGAAAGCTATGGTGGGGCTACACTTGGAATACTCTGTCCAGTTCTGGTCACCACACCTAAACAAAGATATTGTAGAGCTGGAGAAAGTGCAGAAAAGGGCAACTAAAATGATGAAGGGGCTGGAGCATCTCCCCTATGAGAGAAGGTTACAACGGCTGGGATTGTTTAGCTTGGAAAAGAAGGAGGGCAAGGGAAGCCATGATAGAGGTCTACAAAATTATGCATGGTGTGGAGAATGTGGATAGGGAGACATTTTTCTCCCTCTCTCAAAATACTAGAACCTGGGGTCATCCTATGAAGCTCATTGGAGGGAGATTCAGGACAGACAAAAGGAAGTACTTCTTCGCACAGCACATAGTTAAACTATGGAATTCCCTACCACAGGATGTAGTGATGGCCACCAATTTGGATGGCTTAAAAAGGGGGTTGGACAAATTCCTGGAGGAAAAGGCTATCAATGGCTACTAGTCTTGATGGCTATGTGCTACCTCCAGTACCAGAGGCAATGAGCCTATGGACACCAGTTGCTGGGGAACATGGGTGGAGAGTGCTGTTGTGCTCATGCCCTGCTTGTGGGTTCCTGGTCGACAGCTGGTTGGCCACTGTGTGAACAGAATGCTGGACTAGATGGACCCTTGGTCTGATCCAGCATGGCTATTCTTATGTTATGATTGGACTAGAATTGGGAGGAGCCAGGGGTGGGGCTCATTAAGGACTGCCTCCCTCCCTCCCTCCCTCCCTCCCACCCAATAATTCATGTAGTGGCATGTTAATAACGTGATACAGAAAAAGGAAAAGGGAAGGGAAAGGGAAAATAAAGAAATCCATGTACCAACTCTTTTCAAAATATGAGGTTACATAAAGGAACTGCAGAAGGCAGTTCTGAGAGGGGAGGAGCCTAATGGCCGTTAATCTCACTGTCTCAAGTTTGCCGTTGAAGGCAGCCAAGTGAAATGGTCGCTGATGGAAACAGTTCTGGGAGGGGAGGAGCTAAATGTCAGTTGGTGTCAGCCAAACCGGTAGAGGAGGCCTCACTGTCTCACCTCTCCCTCTTTATGCAGCCAGGTGGAATGGCCATGTTTACTCTCTGGTTAACAGTGTGGGATGGAAGGGAAGCAATGCACTGGCATTTTGCTTCCATGTACATGAATTTACTCACAAGGAGATGCATATCATCCCTCCCCTGGCAGGTATTTAACTTCAAGATACCAGGGGAAGGGGTGAAACAACCTGAAGAACTTTAAGGAATGCACGTGCATCCTAACAAAATGTTAAAAACATATCCCAACTTCTCCCCAGAGGTCAAACAAAGGCAGTGATTTCTCAGAGCTGGGTACCAGAAAATGGAGACTCTCCCTAGTAAATAAGGACAATTGGAACATATGACGTTGCGTTTAGTGCAAAAACAAAAATGGGCCTTGTGGATCCTTAAAGACCCTTACTAATGTTATTATGGCATAGGTTTTTGTGGACTAGAAGCCCACTTCATCAGATGCATGGAGTGTTTTTCTAAGTTGTCAGATATATATGTACATGATATAAAGGGGGAAAATGTAAAGATTGGAGTTTAACAGTAATGAAATTCAAAGTACAGTCTCTGACAATTCAGTTGGAGCTTAAATGTATGCAAAATGAACCTTCACAGAAGCAGTAATTGGTGAAAACACCATCATCTTACCATTGCTGAGTAAATTAACTCAGTAGTAGGATAGGAAACAGTTGTCTCTGTTCAGACCCAAATGAATAAAATTGAACATTTTGAGAAGTTGCAATTAATGCCTCATATTTTACAGGACAAGGCATGGCACTGAGCAACTTAGGACATCACAGCTGCATGACACTTTTCTGGTGACATTCAAAATGAAAGGATACTTTCAGCCTGTCTCTGGTAGCTTTCATAACTTGCTTCCACACTAGGCCTTTTCTCTACAAGTGCCATCCTTTGTTCATTCACTTTTTATGGAGCATCCAGACAATGTAATCGCCAAATTGAAGTCCTCTGTCTAATTTCAAAGCTGATTTGTTTCAATTTTTATTTTTGGCTATAAAATGCAATAACAGCACCAGCCTGTCCAGAGTGAACAGGCAAAGTGTTATTGAGACATTTAAGGGCTACTGTGTCTTTAATGAAAAGTTCCTTGTTAATTATTTCCTATTCAGAGCTCCTTAATTGCATTTTATTTACTCAGCTTCTGATCTCCTGGTGATCTTTAATTACTGATTTCCTTATATTATTTCCCCATGTTTTTGCTTTATAGTACTATTTTGTTATAAAAGAAAAAACAGGAAAACAAATTCAAGGAAACAAGTAATTAAAAACCCCTTCCTCTGCAAATAATAGAGCCTGACTAAATACGGCTCAATTCACCACTAAATGAATTAGTGCTGTGCTGAACATGAAGAAATAAAATGGGCTGTTGCATGGCACACAGGACAAACAGGACAGTTTCTATACAACAAAATAAATAGACATCAGAAATGCCAATATTCAGAAACTAATGGAGGAACATTTCAACCTCCCAGGACATCCTGTAACTGACCTTAAAGTGGTTATTATGGAACAATGGAGCTTTAAAAAGGGACTGCAACATGAAACCACTGAAATGCAATTCATTAACAGGTACACTTCTATCACATGTTGATTAAATTATGATAAAGATTTCTTAACACACCACATGCATTAATTAGCTTATAAATGGCAAGATGCCTGTCTTATCCCCAAATGTTTTTGTGAATGGCTACTGTCAATAATATAATTATCACTGTCTTTACTTTCTGCATTTCATTTTCCTAATCTCACAGTTAGCAATTCTCTCCCTCCCCCCCCCCCCAATGTGCATATACACCTGTAGTTCAGGACAACACTTAATGCATCTGCTGAAGCGGACTGCAGTCCACTAAACCTTATGCCATAATACATTGATTAGTCTTTAAGGTGCTATAAGATCCTTGATGCTATTGAAAAGTATGTCTGCTGAATCACATTTACTTCTGAGTAAACATTATAGAAGATTTTGGCCATGGGGGCTGGGCATCACTGGATAATATAGTGATATATTAAACACAATATGGAATCTTTGTTTCAGTTCTGCTAATTGTGGAAAAGCAAAGCTTCAGCAGCACTAAAGGGATCTAGTGTGGAAGCAACCATAAATAATGGAGAAATGGGAAAAAGGAATGAAAACTTAAGGCTTCAGCAAGAATCCTTGGATTCTTATTTCATTTTTGCCAGTATGCGTTGCTGATGAGTGCTGCCCTTTAATGCTACCTCTCATAAATTAAGACTTATGTAAGTTTGGCTCTAGCTTCCTCTCTAAAGTTTCAAATTGGGCCTTACGTTTCTCATTCAATTCTGTTCTTTTTTGGTTATTCTGACCCCCTCCCCAGAACCCTCCTTTTCTCATGCGTAATCAAGATGTACTTGTGAATGAGATGAAATCTCACTATTTTCAAGAACGTCTGTGTGTAGGCCGAGCGTGGGAGATAATTTCTTTCTGTACACTGCGTATTTGCTAACAGTCTGTGCAGCACGGGGCCTGACTGTGCGGCTTATATTTTCTTCTAGCACCATGTGGGTGAATCTTGAATCATTTCAGCTTTTATTTTCATAAGGCCTGTGTGGGTGGACAAGTATGACTCAGTATTTTTTTCTGCAGACAAAAAGACTGCATGGCCCATTTTGGAAGGCTTCACATTGAGGTCTCAATAATTCTTTCATCTATAGCTTTGTCTTTTTTGTAGAGGGAAGCCTCCAGCGTTAACAGTTTTAAGACACAGTTTTAAATAGAATGTGAACACCCACATATTTATTAATAATTTCCATAAGGTTTTTTATGTCTCTTTCTAAAGATGTTTAGAGCCAGTTCTAATTTATTTTGTTCATTTAATTTTTTACCTCAACCAGTCCTAGACATCTTGAGCTGATATCAATAGAATCACGCAACTAACAAGTTCTGTGTGCCCATGGCCGGTGTCAAGAATAGGCATGTTTGGGCAGTTGCTGAGGGCCAATGTCCCAACAGGGGCCCACTGACAAGAACCCCCTGGAATTGCTCCTCTCCAGCAACAAGTGGTAGCAATGATGAGAAAGGGGATGACAATGGCAGCTGGTGACAATGGCAGTGAGAAGGTAGACTTACTGAGGGAGGTGGCCCATTGGGGGGTGGGGTGCCCAAGGGCCCTAAAAATCCTGGAGTTGGTACACTGTGTGCCCAGCATGAACATAACAAGAGCCTTGTTGGATCAGACCAAGGGTCCATCTTGTCCAGCATTCTGTTCACACAATGGCCAACCAGCTGTTGACAAGGAATCCACAAGCATGGCTTTAGGATTGTATTTTTCTGCTGCCTAGGAAGGAAAGGAAAGGAAAGGTTCCTCCTGTGCAAGCGAAACTGCGGCCTAAATGATAGGAAAATGTGTTGGCATCCTTGGCCCATCTTTCTTCCCCCTCTAGGTGTACACAGTGTTGCAACTTGGTGGTGTGAGAGCTTTACAAAGAGGACAATATCACTCACCTATAAATCTGATTGTGAACTGCTTTGAGAACCATTATAGTTGAAAATGAAAAGGGGTATACACATATTATTAAATACATACTGTACTACATAATAGAGCATAAGGGAAGAGGTTTTTTTTTTAGTATGTTTTGCATAATGGATTTGTCTTTGAGCAAGTTGTATGCATGGCCTATTCCAGGGGTGGGCAACTTGTGGTCCTCCAGAAGTTTTGGCCTACTTCTTCCATAAGTTCTAGCAAATATAGCCAGTGGTGAGGGATGATGGGAGTTGCAGGCCAAAAATCTGGAGGGCCACAAGTTGCCCACCTCTGGCCTATTCCCATAATATCCACCTTTAATTTCAATTTTCTCTGTAACCCTAAATCAGCTTACAAAAAATGCTGCTGTCACAAAGAGTCTCCTACTGAGTAATCAATGGACTTAGGATTGGAATATTAGATGCATAACCTGTTTCCTGTCTGATGCTATGGCATTATTGAATCTAAGTACGTGTGGATGCGGTTATGTCCTATTTTATTAGCAAAAGTTTTTGTTCATATGCTTTTACTCTCTAGCTGGCTTCCCAAATGCTCATGCAAGTAACAATACATACAGTATTGGAGAGAAAATAGCTTTTTCAAAGTTGGTTGGTATAACAGAGGCAACATTGCCTGTGGTGTCCATAGTTATCCTTTTATCATCAAGATTTACAGGTTTTTGTAGTGATTCAAAACATGCAACACCTGTTTGACTAGAGATGAGGCAAGTCATCTGATGACACAGGGGTCAGGCAAGGGCCACTACCAAGAGCCAGAAGCAGGTAGACAGAGGAAGAAATACAAAGGATTGGTGAAGAAAACCATATTGTCCCAACCTCAAGGATTGAAGGACCAGTCAAAGGCTTCAGTCAGAAGCACACTTAGGGTGCAATCCTATGCATGATTAGACAGGAAAAAGTCCTACAACTCCCAGCATCCCTCCAGCCAGTCCTGATGCTGGGACATGTTGGGAATTGTAGGCCTTTTTTCTATCTAAACATGCAAAGAATTGCAGGCTTACTGTAATTTCCACTCAATTTAGTGGAACTAACTTCTGAGTAAATGTGCAAAGGATTGGTTTGTTTCCCCAAACTGCACCAGAACAGGTGAAACCCCCAAAGGTGGGGACCTACAGAAGCATAAATATAAATAAGTCCCACAGCAGCTTCTTTCTCGTCTATCTGACAATACACTCTGAATCTCAAAGTAACGAGTGTGCCTGGAATATACAGGAAATGGGAAGAGAGTCCTATAGATCTATAAAAAGCTATATTGTTTGAGTATAGTGGTACTGAACAAACAGGACTATACTGAATCTCCACTGCGGCTGGCTTAGTATCCTTATTCAGGACAAATCCATAGCCTGCTTATTCCAGAGCTTGAGACTGCTCTAAAATGAACAGTTTGAAAATGGCAGCCAAAGACATTTTGCTGTATCGCATATTCCAGATGAACGGAAGGGTGAGGGTGTACGTATGGCATCAAGGCATTCAAACTTAGTGTATCTGAAGCAGCTGCACTGGCAGCCTACCAGGTGCCCAAACGCTATTTTTAATTACCATAAAATGGAGCAGATTGCAGCTGGCCTCACTGAATAGCGAGGTTTGGCTTATGAGATGGAGAGTTCCTTGCAGCTGGGACTTGTCACGCTGCAAAGAGAGGACAGGTCTCAGAGGCAGCATCATGCTGTCAGTCAGCATCTAAAATGTCAGAACTCACTCTGTCAGGCACCATCTTTTTTCTAAGCCCAAACAATACCAAAAGTGCAAGAGCCACCATTTCACTGAATATGAAGCTGGTTCCAATGTACATATGAAATAGGGTCCTCCGTAATCCACAGCTGTGGCCTCATTGGTGCCTTTTTTTTCCTGCAAAGCCACAGACAGAACATACTGATGTCCATGAGGACTCCAAATTTCCCTTTCTCTTGTCTTGTATTCTGAGGGGTGGGAGCGGGGGTGTGTGTGTGTGTGAGAGAGAGAGAGAGAGAAGGATCTGTGCCTGGAAAAACAAAACAGAGCAAGAACTGGGTTTTAGGAAATTCAGAAACACTGTGTCTGTAAAGGCCACAATCCATCGGTATAGGCACTGTAGTAGGTACCGCTGCAAGGCATGAAGAAGGCCTGCTTGCCAAATAAAGCAACCTAAGAGGACAGAGGAGGGGCCGCGGTGGCTTAGTGGTTAAGACGCTGAACTGCAGACTGGAAGGTCGGCAGGACAGCAGTTCGAGACCCGATTGCCGCATGACGGAGTGAGCTCCCGTCTTCAGTCCTAGCTCCTGCCAAACTAGCAGTTCGAAAGCAAGAAATTGCAAGTAAATAGGTACCGCCTCGGCGGGAAAGGTAACAGCGTTCCGTGCACCTCGGTGTTCAGTCATGCCGGCCACATGACCACGGAAGCGTCTTCGGACAGCACTGGCTCTTCGGCTTAGAAATGGGGATGAGCAACGCACCCGAGAGTCGGACACAACTGGTTGGGGACACCTTCTAAGAGTACAGAATCACCTACCATGCTGGGACCTAGTGGGTGAAGATTCACACTCAGGTGCTGGGATATAAATCTTAAATTTTATAACCTTTTCTCCATGAATTGCTGTCCCTTCACTTCAACTTTCCAGATACAGAAGAGGGGCGGACAGAAGGTATACCAGGATCTACTGGTAGATCTTTGAGTGATTTGCAGGACATTGGCAAAGATTTCTGACTCCCAATTGTTTAACAATGTCAACAACAAAATGACTCTCCCCTGCCAACTGTATTGCTGAAACGTAAAAACAGGCTGCGGCTGACCAGGAGTGGATTTTGTGTGTGAAAGAAATGTGAATTCAATTCAGTTCCAGTACTCAAAACTAATTCCTGGACTGAGAATTCTTTCATTCAGTGTATGTCTTTTGCGTCTGATTCTTGCTGGCAGATCCTGGGATTGGAGTAAAAAAAAAAAATCAAGTAGATCCTGCAAGCCTGAGGTTTGTCCACCCCTTCTCTAGAAGATGCCAATGTTGACAGTGCTGTTTGGCCTCCAAAGAGGACAGCTCATTTTAGGCAACTCCATCACAGGCAGACGTCCAGATTGAACTGGATATCTGGCACATCTTCAGTTTTCTGAAGTGCTTAGCATTAAGGAAAGCAAAAACAATTTTTTTGTTAATGATCATATTTAATTACATTCATTCAATGGGTGTGAATATCTTATGCACTGCAGTGACTACGTTAGTCACAGTTCCTGCAGCTTGAGCCTAAGTTTGTTTACCCAGAAGCAAATGCCACTTGAAATCTTTGGGCCTGAGGGAGCAATCCTATGGCCGCTACTCAGTGGCTAGACGGCCATAGGATATGTCAGTTTCTGGGAACTGATCTCAGAGTCCGTGCTCTGAAGTTAGTTCCTGGAGAACCAACCTTCCCTCCCTGCTGCGCTGTCTCACAGACAGCTCAGAACGGCTCCACACTCGGAAGAGGAGTGCGGAGCAGTGAAAACGGGGCGTTCCGGGGGGCATTCCAGGTCGGGGAAGGCAGAAATGCCAGTACCACGCATCCTATGTCTTGTCTGGCAGCCCCCTCTCCTGCTCTGCCTTTCTGTGGCTAGACAGCTGAAATCGGCTGTCTAGCTGCAAATGCAGGGCAGCTGAAGCATGGAGGGGACGATCCCCTCCGCGCTTCTCCTGCCCTGCATTGGTGGTTGCCTCCGAGTTCAGAAGCGGCCGCCTATACCCATAGGATTGCGCCCTTAATATGTTTAGCATTGCAACATGTTTCCCTGTTCATGTACCTGTATTACCCCTAGAATTATCAATCGCCACTTAATGCATAAGTGTTAGCACTTATATTGGAACATCATCATTGTTCCATAGCACACAATGGATGATTTCAACATTTAATTTTTGTGAACCACCCAGAGAGCTTCGGCTATTGGGTGGCATAGAAATGAAATAAATATTTTTCTACAGAGCATAATACCAGACACCACAGAAGCAAGATATCCTTTATTTAAACAGCAACACAATTCTGGTTGGGGAATCCCCAGAGACACAAATCATTTCACCTTGCCTTTCAAGCTAATTTTTTTTTTTTTGTTAGCCTGCACTTTCTGTGCACAGATCCTCAACCACACGGAAACATTTGCCTGTGATAGGTTGTATCAGAATCTGTTGCCCACAGCGGAAGGTTGAAATTATATTCAAAACCATCTCCAGAAGTTGCATGATGAACCAGTCCTCCTGCTGGTGTTGTTCTTCCTGCCTCTTTCCTTGCCATAAGCATCTTCAAATCTCTGCAGAAATATAATAAATTGATGGCTTCAAAAGGTAACACGCAAACTGTGGAAGGATATAGAAAAAGTGAATTAAAAATAAGCAGAAAGGTGTGCAGATACATACAAATAAATAAACATGTTAAAAATGTTTTGATGGAAAGGGATGCATATATATTTATTATTTATATACGCGCACCGTGGAACGCAGCAGCATTACACACTTAGCTGTTTTCCCTCAGCTCTTTGGTGTAAGAACCCACGTCAGTGTTCAAGGTTAGGGCACCGCGCTGCGTCCTGCCACCCCGGCTGTCATAGCTCCCCTACTCTCGGACTCCGACGAAACGAAGTCAAGAGCTTCGGGCTACTTCGGCCATTTCCGTAAGGAGTCCGTAAGAGAGCGAGAGAGGCGCGGACCAACACTGACGGCGTCCGACGAGCGTTCGAGGATTTTTGTTTTGTTTTGTTTTTTGCAATCGCTCTGTCCTCGCGGCACCTTCCTTCATCAGCACGTGACGACTCCGGGAGGGGGAGGAGAGGGCTGAAACGGGGCGGAGCCAACGTGTGCCCGGGACCTTATCCGTTTGTTCAGCCTCGAGCTCCGCCCACGAGGGGGGGCCGAGAAAACGGAGGCTGTGCGGCGGCACGCGCTCGCCCCTCTTGGCTGTACGTTCGAGCCGCTTCCGGCAAGGATGCGCGCGCCTTGGCCCAGAACTTTGTTTCCTTGGCGCGCACGCGCGCATTTTGACGTGTGAGAGAGAGCGAGAGCGAGAGCGAGCGGAGTACGATTCCAGCCGTCTTGGCTTCGGGGGCGTTCGCTGCCTCCGCTCCGCGCTCTTCTCCGCCTCTTTATGGCGCATGTACCGAAGTGTACCTTACGTGACTGCCCCTCTCCGCCGCGTGCCCTTGCCGTTTGTCCGCTCTCCAGGAAGCGGGGGGGAGAGAGGGAGGAGGGAGCGGCGGCGGCGGCAGCAGCCGCGGGCGCGCGCCCTCTGTGGAAGCCGCGGGCGCGCGGGCGCGCGCTCCATGTAGGCGTCTAGCACGCGCGCTGTTGTTATTGGTGCTGCCGGCTGGCTGGCTGGCTGGGCTGGCGGCGGCGGCGGCGGCGGTTGGTTGGGGCTCTGAGGGGGAGGGGGGGCGCGAGAGAGAGGAGAGCGGGGTGGCTCAGTCAGTCAGTCAGCCGAGCGAGCGAGCGAGCGAGTTCCTTAAAGATGGCCGGAGCGGCGGCGGCGACGACGACGGCAACAACGACCGCGGCGGCGGCGGCGGCCAGCGCCGCCGCGACCAGCGCGACCCCGGTGTATTGTGTGTGCCGGGAGCCCTACGATGTGAGCCGCTTCATGATCGAGTGCGACATATGCAAGGACTGGTTCCACGGCAGGTAAAAGGGCCGGGTTGGCAGCCTCTTGTCCTCCTTCAAGGGAAAGCGGCAGCAGCAGCAGCAGCAACAAAACACTGCTTCCCCCTTCGGAGGGGGGAAGAGACCCTCGCCCGGCGCGGAGGGGGAAACAGCGAACAGAGGAAGACAATGAGGGAGAGGCCGGTCTGTGCGTGTTGCTGGTGCGCTTGTGTGTTTACGGGGCTCTCGCTTAACCAGGAAGCGGCGTTTGGGAGCCGTCGCTCCTGTATCCTCGATCTCTCCCCCCCCCCCCCCCGGGAGTTACATAAGGACTCCGGAGCAGAGGTTTCAGGGGGAGCGCTTTTGAGGAGTTCGGAGGTGGCCGAAAAGTTGCGTGTTTTTATTAATTCGGGGTAATTTCAAGCCTCGAGAGGAGGATTCTCTGAGCGTGTTTTAGTGTGTGGGGGTGTGTATTGAGGGTTGGGGGGCGCGCGTGTGGGGCTCCCTGACCTGTTCGGGCCCGTCCCCCATGAGTGGGGCTTTTGAAGGTGGTTTCCTGCCTGTTCGGGCTCACAGTGCCCGAGTTGCTTGCGCTACGCACACTTTCTGACGTTGTGCCCGTCGCCCACGCGTGAGTGGGTTTTCTTCTTTTTGTGTGGAGGGGGAGGTGTGAGCTTTGAGGCTAATAAAAAAGGCCACACGGCGCATTAGCGGTAGCCGCAGCCGCCTCTTGGCTGAGAGGGAGGATGGGGGGGTGGAATCCATGGGCATTTAAACAAAGGAGTAAGTTTCAGGGCTGCCTTGGTGGTGGCGCAAGTGGCTCTCTTCCCTCGGGTTGGCTTTGATCTTCCAACTACCTGGCCAGAGCCAGAAGCTGGCTGACGGTTTTGAAGTTTGGAGGAAGAGGCAGCGATCTGGGAATATTTATCCACGGAATCCCGGCTGCTGCTGCGGCTGTAAAGGGAAGTGCGCCTTGATTGACAACAGGACATTTAAATACCCCCCATTTAACAAAAACAGAGTCACGGTGGAGCTGGCGAGACAGCCTCATCTCCCTCTACTGGCTTTGGAGGGGAAGCTAATTTTAAAGGGCCAGACCCCACGTCTCTGTGTGTGCCCGGATCAGAGAGATGTATACTCAAAAAAGAAAAAGAGACAGAGATAACTGAAGGCGTCTGTAACCGTGCCTCAAGAGTCAAGTCACACAGAATGATTCCTGCAAATCCATTGTTCGCATTTGAATCCAGGCTGACTCCCGCCTCCAAAATGCACCAGCCTGCCATTGCAGGTGCACATGTTTTGTCACCATGTAGCTCTGTATTTGTCTTTAAACAGATTCAAGTGGGATCTTGACACTGGGATTATTAAGAAAAGCTGCAATTCTATACACACACACAAACACACACACGCTTACCTGGGAGTAAGTCCAATTAAACTGGGTTTGCTTCCCAGTCGACCTGCACAGGATTGTATTGTAAGTGCTCTCAGAAGTGCCTTATGGGATGGTGGTTCCATGACGCCAATAGGTGAAAGTACACCCCAGTGTTCATTTCAGTCATAAATGAAATGAACTTACTTCTGTTACTGCTGCATTTCTAAGAAAATGGTGAAAAAACAATTCTCCTGAATTAGATCAAAACATCTAAGCCCAGGGCTTCTAAATGGTTATGTAAGCAACCTTTTGATGCAGTTGAAGAAACCATCGCATGAATATTCTGTATCAGATTTTACTGAATAGCAAGAATATTTGTACTGATACTGCAGGTTTTATGTTGCAAAGTATTGTTGAACATTTTAAAAAGTTAGTTCAATTTAAAGTTGGAAAAGAAGGCATGTAGGGCAGTAGGATACTCCTGAGTTATGGTAGGGCAGATGTAAATTGTGAATTGTGTCCAGTTGAGGAGTGTATTGTGTAGTGGCTTTTAATTTCCTTTTTATTCATGTGTGTGCAAACAGCAGTAAAATGGAAAAAAAGAGGACAAACCAACCTCTACTTCTTTATATTGATCAGTGTTGCATACAATAACTTTAGATAACTACATCTAAATGACATACACCCCGACCCTAAACATCAGGGGTGGGCAGTGTCCTCCAGATGTTTTGGCCTGTATTTCCTATCAGCCCTAGCCAGCATAGCCAATAGTGAGGGATTATGGGAGTTGTAGCTGAAACATCTGGAGGGCCACACATTGCCCACCCTTGCTATACATGTTTATTCAGATGTAAGACCAGCTGCATTAAGTGGGGGGCTTAGGCTGCAGTCCTATACTTACCTGGGAGTAAGTCCTTTTGAAGTTGGTGGGCTTGCTTTTGAGTGGAGATGTATAGGATTGTCCTGTAAGAGCATTTGCTTGTATTTTAATATATGTTTCAGCATATAACTTGGCTCCTGAAATCAGAGTATGCAGCAACAAGATTGAGAACAGTATTGCTGTGGCTTTCTTCCTACAGTGGCCAACCTTGTGCCACAAGGAAGTTCACAAGCAACTTTCAGCTTAATTTGAACTGCTATAATGTTGGCTGCTTGGTTCGTTTTCTTATTATTTCTGTTGCTATTTGTTTACTGTTGTAGCACCCTGAATTATGTAGTTGGATTATATGTTGGTCACTTCTACTTGTTCAGGTACAAAATCTGAAACTGCTTGTAAACTCTCATTAACCTTTTAATTACCCCTTCAGCACCTAGAGTGTCAGAGTAAGCTAGGCATGATACCTTTTTATACCTTGGCTAAAATATTTTCTCCCCTGGTGACTTGCAGTGAATAATATCTGCATCTGGGATGCCCTGCATATAAGTTTTTTACAGGCCAGAGGGATACTTATTTGCTTTATTTATTACATTTCTATACCACCAAATAACTGATGCTCATGTTTAAAACTGAAACCTGTTTTAAATGTGACAAGAGTGTATAAGAATAACTAAGGGTGCAATCCAATGGAGATAGACATCAGCTTCCGAACTCAGAGGCTGATGTCTGTCCAATGCAGGGTGGCCAGAGCATGGAGATGTTCCTCACCGCCATGCTCTGGCTGCCCTGCATTTTTGGCTAGATGTGCGATTTTGTGCATCTAGCCGGAGATTTTGGAGTAGGAGTTGGGGGAGGCTGTGCGGTACATAGAAAGCCTCGTACAGTGGCTTCTGCAGTCTCCTCCCCGCTCCTGAGACCACCCCCTTTTCACCCTCTCCGCGCTCTGTTTCCAAAGGTGGAGAAGTAGCCAACATTGAGCTGGCTATGGGGGGAGCGGGTGGAGAGTGCGATTTCTAGGAACCGAGCTTGGAGCCAGGGCTCTAACCTCAGTTCCCAGAAACCAAAAAATCCTGTGGCCCTCTAGACAGTGGCTAGTGGCTATCAGATTGCTCCCTTAAATATGTAGCATTCTATACACCTGTTGTCTCACTTAAACCTGCAGTTTGTCTACACTTGAACTGCTTGCATGGCAGGAATGTTTTCATACATGCTAGTGTCGCATTTAGATCAGGCCTGTGATCTTAATCTGGCATGCAAAAAGGCAAATCTTGAAACTTCATTTATATGCAAGTAAGCTGTTTTGGTTCTTGTTCAAATATATATAATTTTCATATACTGTTTGTTACCATTGTTTGTTACCATTGTTCCTTGCTTTCAGTTTAAGCAAGGAACATATTCTTAATTCATACATCATGAAAACTTACTTTTAAAGAGTCTACCATAATATAATACTGACAGGCAATGTCTTAGAGTATAGTTAGTTCATTTGCATAGTTTTTCCAAGGTTTTGAGCTTAACTTTTATTATAAGAGAACAAGCTTAAGCTTTTATACTATCTGCATAATACTTACTGCTGAATTCAGTGGTATGTTCTTCCAATAAACATATTTAGAAATAGGCTGTAAAATGCAGTAAGCCAGGGTCCCCAACCTTGTGGGCACATGTGGAATTCTGTGAAAGTGTCATGGGCACTGAATGTGCATCAGACCACTACCACACTTGTCTGTATGGACAGAAGAAGAAAAACCTGATTTAGTGCTTTCACCACTGCCACAGTACAAAAACATGGATCAGAAGCAGGGGTCCTCATGATTTTGACATGGAGTATCACCAAAGCTACCATCAAATGACAGAACACATCTGTGGACACAGACGTCTTATGATTTCATTGTGGCTTTGGGAAGGACCCCAGTAAAGATCATGAGGCTCAGTAAGGATCTCTGTCTCAGATCCACATTTTTTACCATAGTGGTGTTGGAGAGCACTGGATCTGTTTTGTTCTTTCATTTCAGATCACAGAGAAAGATGTGATCTGTCATTTGATGGCTTGGATTCCATGTAAAAATCATGCAGGTCCATCTTTAATTTGAACTCAGATTCAGAACTAACCACTGGGGGATTGGTGGTTAGGACCATGGCTCCTGACCATGGTTAAGGAATGTTCATAGCCCAGGAAATGGGGCTAACTCTTTGCTGGCAGAAGAATGTTTAGTTGAAGTTAGCCAGAACATGACTGAGTAGGGGGAAGTGACACAAGGATGCCCCTCTGCCCCTGAGGACAAGCTTATGAAGGGGCAAAGGAGGACCAGGGAAACTGAGGTGGTGGGTGGAAGCCATGTGGGCAAAAAATCCCAACTTCAAGTATAACCTGATGGGATCTGAGCTAGCAGTGACCGACCAGGAAAGAGGTCTTGGGGTTGTGGTCGACAGCTCAATGAAGATGTCAACCCAGTGTGCCGCTGCTGTAAAAAAAAGGCAAACTCCATGTTAGGCATAATTAGAAAAGGAATGGAGAATAAAACTGCCAATATCATACTACCCTTATACAAAGCTATGGTGCAGCCACACTTGGAATACTGTGTCCAGTTCTGGACGCCTAAACAAAGTTATTGTAGAGCTGGAAAAAGTGCAGAAAAGGGCAACTAAAATGATGAAGGGGCTGGAGCATCTCCCCTATGAGAGAAGGTTACAGCAGCTGGGATTGTTTAGCTTGGAAAAGAAGGAGGGCAAGGGAAGCCATGATAGAGGTCTACAAAATTATGCATGGTGTGGAGAATGTGGATAGGGAGACATTTTTCTCCCTCTCTTAAAATACTAGAACCTGGGGTCATCCTATGAAGCTGATTGGTGGGAGATTCAGGACAGATAAAAGGGAGTACTTCTACACACAGCACAGGATGTAGTGATGGCCACCAATTTGGATGGCATGAAAAGGGGGTTCGACAAAGTCCTAGAGGAAAAGGCTATCAGTGGCTACTAGTCCTGATGGCTATGTGTTACCTCCAGTACCAGAGGCAGTGAGCCTGTGTACACCAGTTGCTGGGGAACATGGGTGGGAGAGTGCTGTTGCACTCATGCCCTGCTTGTGGGTTCCTGGTCAACAGCTTGCTGGCCACTGTGTGAACAGAATGCTGGACTAGATGGACCCTTGGTCTGATCCAGCATGGCTCTTCTTATGTTCTTATGTGGCTGGAGATCTGGAATGACAGGAATTGGGGAGACTGAAGACCCCCCCCCCATCAGTAGCCACCCTTTAGCCTCTTGTGCTCTTCTGTTTTTTTACACTACCAGCAGGCATGGCCTGAATATCAACGTTTAGTTGCTTGGAGGCTTGCTCAGAAATGCCAGGTCTGCTTTATACTGGCTGGTGCAACTGATCTGGGCTCAGGAATGTCTCTTGCTATGGATTGGAGGAGGCAGGTGGGTGGATAGGCTAATGGAAATTCCCCCCCCCACACACACACACACCTCCAGAGGTTCCCTTTGGTCTCCTGCCTTTGCCTTGTGTCTAGGTCCCTATGTTTGCCTTGTCCAACTACGGCTACTTGCTCACTTACAGAAGCCTAGCTTTGTCTAGCTTCTTTTCTTCTACCTTTTGTTGGTGTTCAGAATGGAAGGGAGGGTCAGAATTGAATGGAAGAAGATGACATGTTCAAGCTATGAAATGCAGGCAGGTCCAAACAGAGTAAGGAGGGACTACCTGCAGCAGAAGGGAGAAAAAAGCCTGGGGTTTGCTTTTTGTTTTTTGCTTGGATATCATAGGTCTGCATGTGTGCCAGAGTTGGCCTTCACTGGTGCACTGATGCCTGAAGGTACCATGTTGAAGACCTCAAGGGTAAGCAATGTACTGGGCCTCAAGAGTTTGTGTTGTTCTATACTTAAACTATCCTCATTCATACTCAGGTGCCTACTTAAATGAATTGGCTTATCTACTTGCTTCACTGTTTGTGAAGAATGTATTGAACAATCTGTTCTTCAGAGTTGGCTGCCTCAGATCTTACATAATACTTCAGAATTAGTTCTGGAGACTATGTATTTAGAAAATGCTAATCTATATGATCACAGTAATCCACTGTGAGTGGTACACATGCATCCCCCGCTGAACTGGAAATCGTACTCATAGCCAAATCAGATGATCTGCGTTAGCACTACCAAAGCTGTCAGTCTGTTCAAGGAGGTCGATGCAGGGAACTGAATCAGTTTTGGTAGTCTGCTGGTTTGAAGATCCATCGCTAATCATCCTAACACTGGATGGGAACAATCTCAGGTTCTTGGTTGCAAGGGTGTTGGGAATTTGATTTGTCACCTTTAATACTGGTAATGCTTTCCAGCCTAGTATAAAATAATCTTTTTAGTGGGTTTAGAAGAATTGAGTCACCTCACAGATTGCTGCTTCTTCCTAAACACTTGTACGTCACCCTGCTGTGCTGGAGAAATGCTGTGATAATGTTCTAGTACAGCTATTGGTTTGCCCTATTCTAAATACTTAGTGCTGGTGTACCAAGTATAACTTTCAGAAGAAGGATACTGCAGCTTTAGATTTATATGTATTCTTGAAAGTGCGGTAGGACAGGCACCCATTCCCCCCCCCCCCCACATGCATCAGTAGCTATATATTCTATATAATGACAGTCTTGGTTTGTTTTCTTAAATTAGTTTTTATGAAACATCCAAGTAGCCATTCCATTTTCTAGCCCTGTTTGGTCTCTGACAAATCATGGAGCATTTACTGCTTTTGCAGTTGGCTAACATAGTCCAGATGTATTTCTTCTTTCGCTAGCATGATCAGGCTGGGTACTATTCTAGGTCTCCCCTCTCTTCTCCTCTCTCCTCAATAACCATCCCAGCTAGTAACACATCTTTTATATTTGTTAATCTAAATGTGCAATGTAATCCTATGCATGTTTACTCAGCAGTAAGTCCCACTGAGTTAGTTCAGTGAGGTTTACTCCTAACCGAATGTGCTTGAGACTCCTTCAGGTAAGGACTTTCTACAATTCGTGTGTTTTAGTTTAGAATTTTATGTATACAGTACTAGGCAACTTGTGGCCCTCCAGATGTTTTGGCCTACAACTCCCATCATCCCTCACCATTGGCTATGCTCGCTAGAATTGATGGGAGCCATAGGCGAAAACATTTGGAGCGCCACAAGTTTCCCACCCCTGCTTTAGACATAATATACTGCATTTGTACATTTTTAGCTTTCCTATTCAGTAGCAAATATAATCCTGCCTGTATCCTAAGACCTACTTTGGGGATCTTTCTCAATGATGGCCATTAAGATCAGCAAGGGTGGCACAAACCAGAGACAGGGCCTTCTTAAAGATGGCTCCAAATCTTTGGAACTCCCTTCCAAGCAACCTCTGCCATGCACTTTCAGCTGTTTTTTAGGCAGGCCTAGAAGACCTTCTTCAAGGCTGTGTTTGATTCCATATGTTGGCAGAACAGCTTTGTAAGTAACTCCTGGTCATCTGTTCTGATCACCAGTAATTTGTACCTTGTTTTTCACTTCTCCTGTATGTCCCATTGGGAAGGCATAGTCCTTAAACGCAGCTTTAAAATACTTTAAATAAATAAATATGGCAATAATGTTTGGTCTTGTTGGTGTAAATTCAGTTCCAAAAATGTTAAGTTCGTGAAATACTGCAGGTGCTTTATTAAAATATTCTAACTACAAGATGTTTTATTAATGTCAGCAGGATTCAGTCGAATCATTGCCAAGCTGGTGGAAGTGGTGTTTTTAAGCATCCTCATCTTTTAATAAGAATTACAGTGATAGTTGTCTCTTTTTGTTTGGGAATTCTATTGGAACAGCAGATTTTGCAAGTTTGCTTGTTGAATTTGCTAGGACACGTTAGGCAGGCCACTATCTTTGGTACCCCTATCTGTAATATGGACGATAATTATTTATTTATTACATTTCTGTACTGTCTAATAGCTTAAGTTCTCTGGGCAGTGTACTGGCTTACCTTACAGTGTTGTTGTAAGGATTACAACTAGATAATGCATGTGAAGTGCTTTGAACACTTAAAAGACCTACATATATCTTGAGTATTACTATTACTCTGAAGTGACGTAAGGCACAATCCTATGCATGTTTAAACAGAAAAACGTCCTACAACTCCTAGCATTCCTCAGCCAGCCATGCTGGCTAAGGACTGCTGGGAATTGTAGGACATTTTTCTGTCTAAACATGCATAGGATTGCACCCTTAGTTTGTTAGTCAGTAGTAGAATCAGTTTTCTAGTTGTTTGGTGAAATAGGTAGGATATAGATGGTGCATTGTCATAAAACGTATGATCGCTGCAGGTAATAAGGGCAACAGGACACATCTGTTTTTCATAATGAATACCTGCTGCATCTTAATTATCTCAAACTATTAGACTTACTATCTGATTTGTATGTCATAGTAACAAAGGATACTCTAATGTCTTATCTATAGCAGGAGTGGGCAACCTGCAACCATCAGCCTAATTTCAAAGCCCTCGTATGTGATCACTTCAGACCTCTGGCAAGAATAATTTGTCCCTTTCCTGACAGCCTGCTCGGCAGGAGGTAAGAGGAAAAGAGTGAAAAATATATAGCAGAAAGAGAAAAGAGGTCATGGTGACACACCCACTTTTGGCTCTGGCCCTGCCAACCGCCAACATCCAGCCCCTGACATTACCCACAAGGGAGTGCAGCTCTCGATAGAAAAAAGGTTGCTCACTTCTAGTCTATGGCTATGCTGTAATGTCTGTCTATGACCATACTGGCTGGGGATGATGCATTGTAGCCCATCTGAAGGGCACCAGATTGGGGAAGGCATGATATTTTTCAGTTGTTAAATAATTATTGCAGTTGGCTCAGTATTTATTATGAAATGGAATGAACAGACTTAGGGTGCAGTCCTATTGTGATGATTGTAAGCTTCCAAACTCGGCGGGTTATGGTTATCCTATGAAGGGCAGGAGGAGCGTTGGAGGTGATTTGTGCCTCCCCATCCTCCTGCCCTGCATTTTTGCTAGACAGGCTTTTTTGCCCACCTAGCAGAAGTGTTTTGGAGGGGGAGGGAAGGAGGCTGGAGAGGCATCAGAATAACTTGTATCCTGGCCTCTCCAGTCTCCTCCCTGCCCACTGAAATGCCCCCTTTTTCCCCCTCTGAGGTTATATTCTCATCCTTGGAGAGCAACCAGCATGGTTCTTTCCATGCCAGCTGCAAAGGGGATGGTGGTTGGAGCTCTGATTCCCAAACTCAAATCTGAGAATCCAAACTATCCTGTGGCCCCTCAGATACTGTCTAGAGGCCACTAGATCATTCCAGAACTTGGTTTAACCTGCACCTGTCAATCTAATAAATGAATACATTAAATACTTTGCTGTTTGACAGTATTTGATGGTTCATTGAGCAAGTATGTTTGGGCCAAATGTCCAATGGAGTTTATAAGAGCGGGTTGCATTTTTATTTTGCCCTATTCTTAAAAAAACAAAAACAAAACAAAAACCTAAATTTTCTTCAAGCATGTATAATTTGATATATTTGCATCCTCCTAATTATGGCAGCAGTCCAAGAAAAGTTCTGGCCAACCCTAATGCTTGTAGTCATAATATAAATGCTGTTTCTTTATCAAAGTGGTGTCCTTATCAAAGTTGAAGAAGAAACCTCTTCAGCTGTGCAGCTGGATCCTTTGTGTTATTCAGAAGTAAGTTGGGTGTAGTTCAAAGGAGCTTACTCTCAAGTAAGTGTGCATAGAATTACAAACCATACATTGCCATTCCATCCAAACCAGGAAACTGGTTTGCTGCAGACCAGGAAGTTAGGGAAGAAATTCATGGGGAGAAGGGACTGTCCAAAACTGTGACTTAATAATGTAGCATCAAACTGTGGTTTGGCATTATATATGAATCAAGCCAAAGTGTGATGGGTGGTTGTACATCTCCAAACATGCAAATACATGAGCCAGATAGTCACAGCTAGAGATGTGAAGGCCCTGAAAACCCCTGGAAAAACTCGGGGGGGGGACGGGGACGGGACAGGTTTTTTTCAAGGACTGTTTTTGTTTTTTTTCTGAAAAATTGAACAGCTTTGGATTATGAAATAGGTTTTTTTTTTTTAAATTTAAGACAAGGTGTTTATATATTGTCACCAAGCCTTTACTCCCCCCACCCACCAGTGATTTCTAAAAACTATGTAATAACAACACTTTTATAGAAAGACCAGAGATGTAAAATCTTTGGAAGTAATGAAGCCATGGGGAAAAGTTTTTTTAAATCTCTCTGTAAGATTTTCAGTGTTCTTATTTCTTCCATTTCTTATTAAAATTATTGATCCAGTGTATCTTTTACTAATAAACATTTTGGGATGCTCCAAGTCATGCTCAGTTTCCCAACATGTGAATCAAGTCACCATAGCATTAAATGGAAGAACTCTTGACAGTTTGGATTTTGTTCTGTGTTGAGCATTCTGTGTTTCTGGACTTGTCTCCTTCTGCCTCTAGTTCTTCCTGATTCTTCTGGCTTCTAGGATGATTCAGATGTTTCAGGGACTATTTGTTGAAGTTCCTTCTGGTCAGACATAAACTATGGACCTAAAATATGTTTTGCATAACTTGCTTTGCGCATAAAATTAATCATGTTTGGTATATTTTTTAAAGTGTAGTTTATTCAGACAACAATTACAAATTTACTGAGTTAACTTTTTAAAGTTTTCAAATATAAGAATCAGGAACAAAAAGGCTGCTTTATGTTCCTAAAGCGGCCTTCCTCAACCTGGTGCCCTACAGATGATTTGGACTAAAATGCCCAGCATTCCTGACCCTTAGGCTGATAGGAGCTGAAGTCCAGAATATCTGGAGAGCACCTGATTGGGGAAGGCTGTCCTAAAGCAACAAAGTGACTTTAAATCCATAAGAGTACTAAAAAAGAGTATTGCTTATTTTTCAATCCCCCCCCCCCATCAGTTTTTCTGGGGGAAAAAATGGGAAAAATGGTTTTTTTCCATGGCTTCAAAATTTCCAGAAATTTTATATCTCTAGACACAGCCCAGTAGAGCTCCCTGGCCCGTGTTTATTCTGTGTTCCACGTTTCCCATTATGTATCCCCTTTAGGATACAAATGTAAAATGCACCTCTGCTGCAAACCGTAAATTCCTCAGTGTAGTCCAGATCATCTCATGTATCTCTTGAAAACATGTGCTTTTCCTTTCTTGGCAATACTAGAGCAGCTACATCAGGATATAATCTGTCTACTTTTGGCAGCAAGCTTTGTCCATCTGGCCATGATCTTTGAGGTCATTGTGTTAAAGTGTACAGGTGGGGCTGTCAGTTTGCAAATAGCTTCTACCTGCTTGGAACAGTAACTTTAATCTGTTCTGCACGATCCCATTACATAACATGGAAATATCAGCAGAGCTGCATCCTTGCTGGCATAGCATGGATTTCAGGCATTTACCAAGCCTTTCCTTCTATATTCAGATATAGAAAGTGTTTTGCTTATATTATCTGAAAACGTGGCAATCATTCTTTCATTGAATTCTTCTTGAATTAATATTGGATTAAATTAGAGGCACTAGAATTGTTCTTAGAGCATTTGTAGTCTGTTTATCTTGGCTGAAATGGTGTCATCATTCTGGGAGCATACATATTGTACAGTTTAGATAAAAATTATTTGGTGTGTGTATGTGATACTATTTTTGCTTGTTCAGTATGCCTGTTTGGAAATTGTTTGTTCTCTCCAATGAGCAACTACCAAGTTAAACAGACATACATGTATGTTTGATCTCTTTAGAAACTTTTTAAATCTCTTGAGAATAGAGTAAGGAAACTTAATTGTTTTTAGTAGTGATACATGAACTAACCATACCCTTGAGCAAATGATTTCAGAATAACAGGTTTCATTCTCTGGATTGTCTGCTGAAGGTAGTGTGGACATCTGAGAAGATGTGATTCACGCAAAAGAGCCCATTTTGGATCAAACAGAATTTCCAGTGATTGATAAGCCATGTATGATTAGTGAAATGTAAATATGAGACAGACAGAAACATGGCTAGAAGGACTCAATTTGCACTGTTAAGGCTATCAGTAGGGTATGAAGCTTATGTGCTCTGTTATCCACTATCCAGTGATAGCGTTATTGCCAGGGCCTACTGGTTTCGGGGAGATCTAACCCTGTTTCAGGCCAAATATAGATTCTAGACCCTGGGTGGACACCCCCCCTTGAAAGGAAACACATTGGATCAGATCACTAGAAAAAAAAAAACCCAGTTTGAATCAGAGCTTGATGGCATCTCTGACTTAATAGATTCTATATTTTGTCTGTGTAGAAAACAGGTGTAGCGGAAAGCATGTTTGATTCTATATGGGTATGTATAGTGTGGTTTATCAATTGGTTTTCAGTTATGCAGAAACCACAAGCCAGTAAATTACAATACTAATTAGACTTCATAGAGCAGGTTCATATCATTCATCATGTTCTATCTAGTGTCTTAATTCGTGATTTCTAATCTTTTCTATCCACTTACCATATTATTGGCTATAATTTTCTTATACATTGTTATTACTTAATATACTTTGTAGAATCCCCTAATTTATGCAAAGATAATGCAAGGCATTATATATAGGAACATAGGAAACTGCCTTATACTGAGTCAGACCATGGGTCCATCTAGTCCGGTATTGTCGACACTGACGGGCAGCAGCGCTCCAGGGTTTCAGGTGGGATTCTTTCCTAGCCCTACCTGGACATGTCAGGGATTGAACCTGGAACCTTCTGCATGCAAAGCAGGTGCTCTACCGCTGAGCTATGGTGCCTCAAATATATGATTTATCTTTGTACATTTTTCATTAATTTTTTCACATTTAGCAGATGTGACAAACCCTATATTCTGAACAGACCAGCACTGTTCCAGAGAGTGTCTGATTAAACCGCTCCTCTGGAAGTCCACAACAAACAATACCCTATCTTTTATTCCTCAATATACATTCTGAGGTTAATCCTTTTTACAATACCTCGGCTAGTCTAACTGGCTGGTTCTTTTGTAATGTATGTCATGTATCATTAAGGAGGTGGAAGCAAACTGTTAAGTAAATTTCTGGCTAGCTGGACCACTTACTTATATCAGAGATGTCCGATGGTGAAAGCACCTACAAAACAACCGTCCATTTTCATCAAGGGGGCAGCTTTGCTGGGCTCAAATTCACATAAATAGGTGAAGCCTCATATCAGTATTTTGTTTCTTGGAACCCTTCGTTGAGGAGTCCAAAGATACTCTTCCTCAGACCATCTGCTCTGGAAGGAACTCTGCACATACTCTGTAACCCAAAACTTTGTGCAAACAGGTACTTTGAACCAAACTAAGTTAAATTGACATCTTCATTTGAAGTCTGTGTGTTATTTGGTGCCCACCTTGTCCTTTCGCTTCCTTTCCCCCTTATCCCACCCAAATAAACTTCTTTTTAAACCTTTATATTTAGCTGTATTGTTTTAAAATGGAATTTCTCACTAAAATCTTCCACATCTGCTCAGGCTGCATGGTTCTTAGGTGTTCCAAGGATAGTTCACAAAGCTCTGTAAGTTCTGTGTCCTCTCTGCTTTGGAAAAGTAAATCCAAAGTTCCTTAATGTTTAATATTTCTAGCCTGAAAGGACAGGTCCTTTGCAATTCGGCTTTGCAACTTCCCAAACAGCTAGACGGCCATGTTCAGCCTGTGGTAGCAGCCTATCATAATTCGGGGGGGGGGGGGTTACAAAAAGAAGTGTTAATAATTACCCATTACTATGTTGATTCCCCTTCATGGATCACTGCCTTGTTGTGGCGAAGGGGCTTGCGTAACTCAGTGAAGCCATAAGCTATGCCGTGCAGGGCCACCCAAGACGGACAGGTCATGGCAGAGAGTTCTGACAAAATGTGGTCCACTGGAGAAGGAAATGGCAACCCACTCCAGTATTCTTGCCAAGAAAACCCCATGGAACGTATCACAAGGCTAAAAGAGATGACGCCGGAAGATGAGCCCCTCAGGTCGGAAGGTGTCCAATATGCTACTGGGGAAGAGCAGAGGGTATTTCCAAGTAGCGCCAGAAAGAGTGAAGCGGCTGGGCCAAAGCCGAAAGGACACTCAGCTGTGGATGTGTCTGGTGGTGAAAAGAAAATCCGATGCTGTAAAGAACAATATTGTTTAGGAACCTGGAATGTCAGATCAATGAATCAAGGTAAGCTGGAGGTGGTCAAACATGAGATGGCAAGATTGAACATCGACATCTTGGGAATCAGCGAACTCAAATGGACAGGCATGGGCGAATTTAATTCAGGTGACCATCATATCTACTATTGTGGGCAAGAATCCCTTAGAAGAAATGGAGTCGCACTCATAGTCAACAAAAGGGTGGGAAAAGCAGTAGTGGGGTACAATCTTAAAAATGATAGAATGATCTCAGTACGAATCCAAGGCAAACCATTCAACATCACAGTAATTCAAGTCTATGCCCCAACCACTGAGGCCGAAGAAGCTGAGGTTCATCGGTTCTATGAAGACCTACAACACCTTCTAGAACTAACACCCAAAAAAGATGTCCTCTTCATCATAGGGGATTAGAATGCTAAAGTAGGAAGTCAAGAAATCACCGGGATAACAGGCAGGCATGGCCTTGGTGTACAGAATGAAGCAGGACAAAAGCTAATAGAGTTTTGCCAAGAGAACATGCTGATCATAGCAAACACTCTTTTCCAACAGCACAAGAGGCGACTCTACACATGGACGTCACCAGATGGTCAATATCAAAATCAGATTGATTATGTCCTTTGCAGCCAAAGATGGAGAAGCTCCATACAGTCAGTAAAAACAAGACCTGGAGCTGACTGTGGCTCAGATCATGAGCTGCTTCTTGCAAAATTTCGGCTTAAATTGAAGAACGTCGGGAAAACCACTAAACCGTTCAGGTATGACCTAAATCATATCCCTGATGAATATACAGTGGAGGTGAGGAATAGATTTCAGGGATTAGACCTGATAGACAGAGTGCCTGAGGAACTATGGACGGAGGTCCGTAACATTGTTCAGGAGGCAGCAACGAAATCCATCCCAAAGAAAAAGAAATGCAAGAAAGCCAAGTGGCTGTCTGAGGAGGCTTTACAAGTAGCTGAGGAAAGAAGGGAAGCGAAAAGCAAGGGAGAAAGGGGAAGATATACCCAACTGAATGCAGAGTTCCAGAGAATAGCAAGGAGGGACAAGAAGGCCTTCTTAAATGAACAATGCAAAGAAATTGAAGAAAACAATAGAATGGGAAAGACCAGAGATCTCTTCAAGAAAATCGGAGATCTCAAGGGAACGTTTTGTGCAAAGACGGGCAAGATAAAGGATAAAGAAGGCAGAGACCTAACAGAAGCAGATGAGATTAAGAAGAGGTGGAAAGAATACACAGAAGAACTATACAGGAAAGATCTGAATGTCCCTGATAGCCATGATAGTGTGGTCACTGAACTTGAGCCGGACATCCTCGAGAGTGAAGTCAAGTGGGCCTTAGGAAGCATTTCTAATAACAAAGCTAGCGGAGATGACAGTATTCCAGCCGAGCTATTTAAAATCCTAAAAGATGATGCTGTTAAAGTGCTGCATTCAATATGCCAACAAATCTGGAACACTCAACAGTGGCCACAAGACTGGAAAAGGTCAGTTTACATTCCAATTCCAAAGAAGGGCAACGCCAAAGAGTGTTCAAACTACCGCACAATTGCGCTCATTTCACATGCCAGCAAGGTGATGCTCAAAATCCTACAAGCTAGGCTTCAGCAGTATGCGAACCGAGAACTACCGGAAGTACAAGCTGGGTTTCGAAGAGGCAGAGGAACTAGAGATCAAATCGCCAACTTTTGCTGCATCATGGAGAAAGCAAGAGAATTCCAGAAAAACGTCTATTTCTGCTTCATTGACTACGCTAAAGCCTTTGATTGTGTGGATCACAACAAACTGTGGCAAATTCTTAAAGTGATGGGAGTACCAGACCACCTTACCTGTCTCCTGAGAAACCTGTACGAGGGTCAAGAAGCAACAGTAAGAACCAGACATGGAACAACCGATTGGTTCAAAATTGGGAAAGGAGTACGACAAGGCTGCATATTGTCACCCTGCTTATTTAACTTATATGCAGAGTACATCATGAGAAATGCCGGGTTGGATGAATCAGAGGTCGGAATTAGGATTGCTGGGAGAATTATCAACAACCTCCGATATGCAGACGATACCACCCTAATGGCAGAAAGCGAAGAGGATCTCAAGAGCCTCTTGTTGAGGGTGAAAGAGGAGAGTGCAAAAGCTGGTTTGAAACTCAACATTAAAAAAACGAAGATCATGGCATCTGGCCCCATCACTTCCTGGCATATAGAAGGGGAAGAAATGGAAGCAGTGACAGATTTTACTTTCTTGGGCTCCAAGATCACCGCAGACGGTGACTGTAGCCATGAAATTAAAAGACGCTTGCTCCTTGGGAGGAAAGCTATGGCCAACCTAGACAGCATAGTAAGAAGCAGAGACATCACCTTGCCGACAAAGGTCCGTCTAATCAAAGCTATGGTTTTCCCAGTAGTAATGTATGGCTGTGAGAGCTGGACTATAAGGAAGGCTGAGCGCCGAAGAATTGATGCTTTCGAACTGTGGTGCTGGAGAAGACTCTTACGAGTCCCCTGGACTGCAAGGAGGTCAAATCAGTCCATCCTAAAGGAAATCAACCCTGAGTGCTCATTGGAAGGACAGATAATGAAGCTGAAGCTCCAATATTTTGGCCACCTAATGCGAAGCGAAAACTCTCTGGAAAAGACCCTGATGCTGGGAAAGACTGAAGGCCAAAGGAGAAGGGGACGGCAGAGGATGAGATGGCTAGATAGCATCACGGATGCAATGAATATGAACTTGAGCACGCTCCGGGAGAGAGCGCAGGACAGGAAGGCCTGGCGTGCTATGGTCCATGGGGTCACGAAGAGTCGGACACGACTGAACGACTGAACAACAACAACTATGTTGATTAATATTTGGATTAATAATTATTATGCTGATAGGATAAATCATAAATCATATCCCTTATAAATCATTTCCTTTATGAATATACAGTGGAGGTGAGGAATAGATTTAAGGGATTAGACCTGATAAACAGAGTGCCTGAGGAACTATGGACAGAGGTCCATAACATTGTTCAGGAGGCAGCAACTCAATCCATCCCAAAGAAAAAGAAATGCAAGAAAGCAAAGTGGCTGTCTGAGGAGGCTTTACAAGTAGCTGAGGAAAGAAGGGAAGCGAAAAGCAAGGGAGAAAGGGGAAGATATACCCAACTGAATGCAGAGTTCCAGAGAATAGCAAGGAGAGACAAGAAGGCCTTCTTAAATGAACAATGCAAAGAAATTGAAGGAAACAATAGAATGGGAAAGACCAGAGATCTCTTCAAGAAAATCGGAGATCTCAAGGGAACGTTTTGTGCAAAGACGGGCATGATAAAGGATAAAGAAGGCAGAGACCTAACAGAAGCAGATGAGATTAAGAAGAGGTGGAAAGAATACATAGAAGAACTATACAGGAAAGATCTGAATGTCCCTGATAGCCATGATAGTGTGGTCACTGAACTTGAGCCGGACATCCTCGAGAGTGAAGTCAAGTGGGCCTTAGGAAGCATTTCTAATAACAAAGCTAGCGGAGATGACAGTCTTCCAGCTGAGCTATTTAAAATCCTAAAAGATGATGCTGTTAAAGTGCTGCACTCAATATGCCAACACGTTTGGAACACTCAACAGTGGCCACAAGACTGGAAAAGGTCAGTTTACATTCCAATTCCAAAGAAGGGCAATACCAAAGAGTGTTCATGCTACCGTACAATTGCGCTCATTTCACATGCCAACAAGGTGATGCTCAAAATCCTACAAGCTAGGCTTCAGCAGTATGCGAACCGAGAACTACCGGAAGTACAAGCTGGGTTTTGAAGAGGCAGAGGAACTAGAGATCAAATCGCCAACTTTCGCTGGATTCTGCTTCATTGACTACGCTAAAGCCTTTGATTGTGTGGATCACAACAAACTGTGGCAAATTCTGAAAGAGATGGGAGTACCAGACCACCTTACCTGTCTCCTGAGAAACCTGTACAAGGGTCAAGAAGCAACACTAAGAACTGGACATGGAACAACTGATTGGTTCCAAATTGGGAAAGGAGTACGACAAGGCTGCATATTGTCGCCCTGCTTATTCAATTTATATGCAGAGTACATCATGAGAAACACCGGGTTGGATGAATCACAGGTCGGAATTAAGGTTGCTGGGAGAATTATCAACATCCTCAGATACGCAGATGATACCACCCTAATGGCAGAAAGCGAAGAAGATCTAAAGAGCCTCTTGTTGAGGGTGAAAGTGGAGAGTGCAAAAGCTGGTTTGAAACTCAACATTAAAAAAAGATCATGGCATCTGGCCCCATCACTTCCTGGCATATAGAAGGGGAAGAAATGGAAGCAGTGACAGATTTTACTTTCTTGGGCTCCAAGATCACTGCAGACGGTGACTGTAGCCCTGAAATTAAAAGACGCTTGCTCCTTGGGAGGAAAACTATGGCAAACCTAGACAGCACGGTAAGAAGCAGAGACATCACCTTGCTGACAAAGGTTCGTCTAATCAAAGCTATGGTTTTCCCAGTAGCAACATATGGCTGTGAGAGCTGGACTATAAGGAAGGCTGAGTGCCGAAGAATTGATGCTTTCGAACTGTGGTGCTGGAGTAGACTCTCACAAGTCCCCTGGACTGCAAGGAGGTCAAATCAGTCCATCCCAAAGGAAATCAACCCTGAGTGCTCATTGGAAGGACAGATACTGAAGCTGAAGCTCAAATATTTTGGCCACCTAATGCGAAGAGAAAACTCCCTGGAAAAGACCCTGATGCTGGGGAAGATTGAAGGCAAACGGAGAAGGGGATGGCAGAGGATGAGATGGCTAGATAGCATCACCGATGCAATGAATATGAACTTGAGCACACTCCGGGAGAGAGTG
Source organism: Heloderma suspectum (assembly GCF_057233095.1). Lineage (NCBI taxonomy): Eukaryota > Metazoa > Chordata > Lepidosauria > Squamata > Helodermatidae > Heloderma > Heloderma suspectum. The sequence goes on from NC_139464.1 coordinate 32,167,548, forward strand.
GAGGGCAGGAAGACCTGGCATGCTATGGTCCATGGGGTCACGAAGAGTCGGACACGACTGAATGACTGATCAACAACAACAAAATTGCAGAAGAACCAACAGTCTTGTAGCATTTTCCAGATTAATAGATTTGTTGTGACTAACTTTCATGCATTAGCACCTACTTAATCAAATACGTGATCTGTATGACTGTACTTCTTATTCTTCATAGCCATTTGGCCCACTTTTACTTGGTTTTAGGTTTGTTTTTTGTGCTGTGTGTGTGTGTGCATGTGTGTGTGTGAGAGAGAGAACACTTAGGATAGCACTTTACGCATCTGAAGTGGGTTCTGGCCCATGAAGGCTTATGTTAGTCTGTTAGTCTTTAAGATACCACAAGGCTCTTTTTGTTCTCTTTGATAAACCCTTAAGATTTGTATATACCAAGGCTCCAATTCAGAGGGCTTCATGTAGTTTGTGCATTTGTATCACAGTAACTTCTAGCCTAAAATATCCCTACTCTGAACATACAGTGATGTAATCTAATTTTCAATTTGTATATCAAAACTTTCTGCATTATGATTTAGTAATTATATTTCAACATAATTAAATCCACCGTACCTAATATAGTACAACTCTTGAGTTAATCTGAATGCCGAAATGCATACATTTCAAGAGACTTAAATATATTGTGTTTGCTATTGTTTCTAAGCCATTTGCTTTTTAGCCATTTCCTTTTTGATCTGTCCAGCTGAAATTTTTGAAAATCTCTCTGTGTATCACAGGCTCTCTGTCTGGAATTGCCATGAACCTATCAAGCTACTGGTTCACCATGTGCATGTTCAGACCTCTTTGACTGAAAGAGTGATCTTGGATTGAAAACACCTTCCCACCCCATGGCTTTCGTACATTGCACAAAACCAAAGGAAACAGGAAGCACAATTACCTTGCGCTTCCTGCCCACTGCATTATTATAATGGTCAACATAGATTTACAGTGTGGGCACAGCTTGTCCGTCTCCCCACCAGGGGACATTAAACAATGAGGTGAAACAGGAAGCTTGAGGCACTGGCAATTCAGGATAATGGGGATTTAACTCATTTGAGTATCTTATTAATATCAGTGATATGACCATTGACATAAAATACGCCAAACTATTGTTTAATTCTTTAGAAGTTCCATGTGTCTTCAGTCTGCCTCATACTGGTACTAGGGGCTCTAAATAGATAGCACTAGTTTTCCAGGTCATGGTCTGCTTTGAATGGAATTAGTATTTAATCTCCATTAGTCTGACATTAAGTAAAGTAGGCCTTTAAATTGGCGATTCTTGCGGAAAATGTTGAATTCATTCTTGCTCAGCAGGGTAGAATGCTGATGTTGCCACAAAAGCGAAAAGCTTTTACATGAAATCACTTTTACATTATTTTTAAAAAGCTAACTACAGTAAGAAAGTGTCATGAATTTTTAATATATTGTGGAATAAAATCTATTTATTTTCATCTAAAGCTGTTGGGTGACATACTGCAAGTAGGTTGCTGAACTCACTTCATACACTTTATTATTTTTACATGTTTTATTCATTTTTAAAGGCTGTTCAAAGTGGGGAAATGGAAGGATGACATTTCATGAACTGAAAGCTTCAAACACCAGGCCTGCTTCTGGCCTAGGTTGTTCATAAACACAAACATATATACAGAACTATAATCTGTAGCCTTAAGCTTATTATTGAGTGAAGGAATATGTATGTATGTTGAAAGACCTTACCTTCTTCTCTTTCTCTCCCTCCCTCCCCGCCTCCGTCAGGGATTTAGCTCCTTTTCTCATGAAATCTGAACCTCTAAATGTTAATAGGAAGGTTGGGGAAAATCTGCAGGTATTTGGGTTAGAAATGAAGCTGTGTACAGGACAAGTGAAGAAGGTAACAAGTAGCATGGTAGAAAGTGAGAGAGCGCAGGTCGCCTTTTTGTTACCTCTGTATTTGGGGCTAGTTCATAAAAGAGATCCCTGAGCCACCTGTATATCACACCTTTGGAGGCAGAAAAACATTCTTGGTAATTTGATAATTGTTAATGACCAAGCATGTGTCATTATTCCTGTTCTTGTGAAATTGGCACAGCAGCCCATTTGTGGTGTTTGGGCCTCATTGGGCATGTGTATGGTAGCAGTAGGTGGGCTGGACTAGTGAGTATTCAGGTGGAAGTGTGTGGCAGCTTCCATACTCTTATTGGAAAGTTATTTTAGTAATTTAATCAGTAAGGTTTGCACTTTGAGAAACAAGTACATCAAATGAAGGTACTCTAGCCTGTCAGTAAGAACATAAGAAGAGCCATGCTGGATTAGACCAAAAGCATGTTCTACATTCTGTCCCCACAGTGGCCAGCTAGATGCCTGTGGGAAGCCCACAAGCAGAATTTAAGCGCTATAGCACCCACTTACTTATGATCTCCAGCAACTGGCATTGAGAGGCGTACTGGGAGCAATATGCAGCCATCAAAATTAGTAGTCATTGATAGCCTTATCCTCTATGAAAACCCTCCTCAGTACCATCCCTCCTAAGTTGAAAAAAAACCTCCAGAAGCCTCTCCAAGGCTAATGATTCTTTTATTTCATGGCCACTGGCTGATTAGATTGCTGCCAAGAGTTGGTGTGATGTTTTTTGCCAAGCCAGCAAGAGGGCACTTTGCTACTTCCTTTCCTTTCAGAACAAGTCCTGCTTATGGCAGAAGTCCATGCTTTTGGGGTTCAGGGAGGAGTGTTTCTGCCTGTGGGAAGATGGCCTCCCAGTTTGAGAACTGTATATCTTATCTTAAGGCTACGAAAATAGGATAAACTGGATAAGTGTGTATGTGAGAAAGAGAATTAATAAGGCACTTTGTTGATTTGGTTAAAATAGGCTTGTCAGTTACTAGCATACTGAAAATATCTAGTAATGTGTTGATATGTTCAGTCAGCTGGGGCAATGCAGTCTCTGGCTATTTGCATTTTAATTAAGCAGTAGAAGTCTGAAGCTTACAAACATTGGTGTCTATTATCCAAATCTCTCATCCTTTCCTCTTTTTTAACTTGTTTTAATTTAGTCTTGCACTGATAAGTAGTAATACTTATTTCTAAATCACTTTCAACATAAAGTATTCTACAATACATAGCATTTAAAATAGACAGTGCCTGGAGTTTTACATTTTAATGGGCAGAACAGAATAAGCCTATTTCATAGGAACGCTATTTAAAGCTGGTGTTCAGGATAATGCTTAATGGAGAGCATTGGCAGCAATATTATTGAATGAAACTTAACTACACATTCCTATTATCTACTGTTTATAATAATTTACCTATCCATCAAATTACATTCAGGGTTATGTAGTGAGTAATTTTTTTACAGGTGTACTACAGTTCACTGGCTGACAACCTAATGAAATTATCGGCATATATGTTCACAAGCATTAGATTGAATCTTACTTCAGGTGTACAATTGTGAATGTTCAACTGCTCATTTCTGTATTGCTGCTCTAGTTGTTTGTTTGGTACAGGATATTAACAGTTTTCTCCTTGCAAATGTGAAAGTATTTAATCCGACAGATATTAGGTTAGATCCAAATTCAGTTAGTTTAATGTAGGTCCTATTGAGATCAGTGGGACAAGTTACTCATGACTTAGTTCCCACTGAAATTAATGAGACAAGTGCAGCTATCTTAGTCTGGATCCAACCCAGGATTCATGCTATTCCTCCCTCTTCCTACTACATAAAATGGTGTTTACTTAATTCCTTGGAAAATGCTGATAGGGAGGTTTAAGGGGCAAAAACAGATAGAATACTAGGCAGAGTAAGAGAGGACTGCATGTGGGCTGAATATCAGAGAGTGAGCAAGCCTGAAAACCTTGTCCCAAGCAATATTCCAGTATGTAGGCTGCATTGTTGTTAGGCATGTTAACACCATTTCAGCTGCATGCCTCGTTTGTGGCTTTTACTCTTCCCTTTCTGGTTAATTAATAATACATTTAGCTTCTGAGTTAAGCAAGGCTCTGTCTGAAGTGAGTTTACCTACTTACAACTGCTTCTCATTTTCTACCAGTGAGCATGTAATGGAGGCTGGAAACCTCCACTGCAGTTCAGCTCAAAGAGTGGCTCATGTTGAAACGACATCCGCCTAGATAGCACGTGGTTCTCCTTGGCCAAGGTCAGTAGTAGAGAAGGTGTAGTAGGCAAGCCACAATGTCATTTCTTTCTTGTATCAGCATGTTAAGAGGAGGCACACATGCCAGATCAATTATACATAGGGTGACAAAGAGGGTTTCAGAACTGTGACAGTTTCCCTTAGAGTAGCCAAACCCATGTTATGTGACCTTGAAAACAACCTTTGTTGTCATTTTTGAAGCTGGTATCCATCCACATCTACTTTGTCACCCTATGTCCAATTGATTTGCCATGTGTGCTTGCTTTTAACATGTTGATGAACTGCCTGCATTGAGCAGGCCATTGGACCAGATAATCTCCAAGGCCTTTCCAATTCTATGATGCCAGTAACTCACTTCTTAAAGTACTTTCTGGATACTGGCTGTTAGGGGATGGAAGATACGGGAGACCCCGTTACAAAAGGCTCAGCTTTGAAGGTGTTGGCTCTGGCCCCCATAGTTTCTTTCTGGGCTCACTGGCCCTTTATAGAAAAAAGTTTCTCCAACCTGTGCTTAAGCATACTTCTATGGGTCTAGCTATTTTGAGTGCATTTATAAGGCATCATCTAACAAACTTGTTGAATTCATACCGACTTTCCTCACAGAATATGTCTTGGGAGAAGCTAGTATAGTTTACACCAAATCCCAGGTAAGATTTCTGTTTAGTACTTCTCTTCTAGGTTTGGTTGTAGGAAAGTAAGTTCTCATTAAAAAGGAATTTTCTTCTGATAATCTGCATGATGTCAAAGCAGGTGGTGTGGGGAAGTTGAGTAGCTGGTTGGAAATAGCTTCTTGCCAAAGGATCTGCCCAGAAGCGTTCTGGGGTTGAATCGACCCTCAATCTGTTTAGCAACTGGATCCTTATTCCAGCTGTAGTTTGCTGAAATAAGTCCTATTGATATCAGTGAAAAATAAATACCCAGGGAATTGCTCTTAACACATTTTGTTCTGCTACTGTGTCACAAACAGGTTTGCGCTGCAGTTGCTAAAGTGGTATCCTATAGCTGGTAAGTGGGATAAAATCATCCCACTTAACACTGCGGCTCCTTCAGTGCAATTGCGACTGATTCTTTATGGCTTCAGCGAGTATACCGTTTCCATAGGGCCTAAGAAAACTCGTGTTCTTATGATCCATTTACTACATTTATATCCCACCTTTCTTCAAGGAATTCAAAGCATCGTATTTGTTTCTTTCCTCTTTCTGTCCATTTTATCAATAATCCTATGAGGTAGGTTAGTCTGAGAACTTGTAACTGGCCCTAGATTACCCAGTGAGCTTCATGACTAAGTGGGAGTTTGAATGTGGATCTTTCCAGCCTGGCAGACTAACCACTACACAATAGTGGTTTGCTGTCATGACTTGTGTAAGTAGCATGAAGCATTTGAACAGCCTTCCCTCTCTTAGGAATACCAAAGAGGGAGCAGTGAGTGACTTTTCTAGCTGTGGGAGCATAAGGCAGGGCAGCTGCCATATTGGAAGGCTGTGGTTTAGAGTCTGAATCAGTTGTGAAGTGGGATGGGGGTAGAGTTGTCAATATGGCTTTTTCAGGGGGTTGGACCCAGACTAAGTTAGTCATGCTTTAGTCCTATTAAAATAACTTTTTCTGGATCCAACCCAGGGTAATTATTTGTTTTCTAGGCCTTATTAGAAGCCTAGGAATAAAATGTTGAAACTGTGTTCAGCGCCTGGCATCTAGAATGTCCTAAAGTTGTTATATGTAACTCCTGATAATTTTCATACATAGGTGCAATTACAATGTAGAATTCCTGAAGATTTTTTCTTCTCTTTTTTAGTTGTGTCAGAGTAGAAGAGCACCATGCTGTTGACATTGACCTCTACCACTGTCCCAATTGTGCAGTTCTTCATGGACCCTCTTTAAGTAAGTAATGGATTTTAAAGCAGTGATGCACTTTATTTTATTTATTTATAAAATCATGTACACCTAGGGATGTACGAAAGTCACTTACCTTTTCGACGGGGTGAGTCGCGGTGGGGGGGGAGGCGCTCCGTCCCTCTCCCCTGAAATTCTGGCCGGCTGGCTCCGCTCTGCAGGGATTCTGCGGAGCCGCCAGCTGGCTCCGCCAGCGGCCAGACTTCCGGCCGCTGGCTAGCAGGAACGCAAATGGCGGCTGTAGCCGCCGCCGTTTGCGTCCCTGCAGTCAGCCGTGATAGGCTACGTAAATGTTTATGTAGCCTATCACGGCTGATTTAAAAGAAAAACAACAACAACGCGCGTATGCAAATGGCGGCGCCCATGGGCGCCGCCATTTGCGTTCCTTATTTTGGCATGTCGTAGTCTACATAAACATTTACGTAGACTAAGATGGCGAAAATAAGGGGAACGCAAATAGTGTAGACGCTACGCTATTTGCGTTCCCCTTATTTTCGCCGTCTTAGTCTACGTAAACATTTACGCAGACTAAGACGTGCCAAAATAAGGAACGCAAATGGCGGCGCCCATGGGCACCGCCATTTGCGTACGCGCGTTGTTGTTTTCTTTTAAATCTGCCGTGATAGGCTATGTAAACATTTACGTAGCCTATCACGGTGTTTTTTAAAAATCTAGCTGTGATAGGCTACGTAAATCTTTACGTAGCCTATCACGTTTTTGTTTTTTTTTAACTGGAAATGGTGGTGGCGGCAGCCGGTCAGAAGACCGGCCCCCGCAGCTGCCGCTGCCGAACCACCACCGAACCGGAGCCACTGCTGCCAGGAAGATCCACCCAAGGTAAGTCCTGTCGGGGGGGGGGGCAGACCGTTCCGCCACCAATTTCGGGGGGCCGAATGCACTGCCATTCGGCCTCCCCGAGATTCGTGGCAGAATTCTCTGACATCCCTATGTGCGCCCCACCTTTCAGCCTTTAAAGGGCCTCCAAGGGAGCTTGCAAGCATAAAAAACACAGATATAATATTGTTTTTAAATGGAGAGCCTTAAAGCAGAGACATTTATAAACAATCAAACAACAGAAAGAAGTATAGGGCAGGCCAGATGCCTGGAGAAATAAAAAAAGGTTTTACAGCTTGCCTAAAAACCATGAGAGGGAGCCAATCAACCTTTTCAGAGGATGGAGTTCCACAGCCTAGGTGCAATGACCAAAAAGGCCCTGTCCCATGTTCCAAACAACTGTATTTCTGAAGCTAATGGGATGTGGAGCAAGCTATTGGGTGACAAGTACAGTGGATGGGCATGTTCATAAGGGAGTAGGCAGTCCTTCAGATACCCTGATCCCAAACCATTTAGAGCTTTATATGTAATAACTAGTTCCTTGAATTGAACCCAGAAACAAACTGTAATATGATGCAGTTTAAACAAAACCAGAGACATATGCTCCAAAAAGCTAGCCCCAGTAACCACTCTTATTTATCTATTTTGCACTGGCTGCAATTTCAGAGTGCTTTTCGAGGGCAGTCCTATGTATAGTGTGTTTGAGTAACCTAGTTTGGATTCAACGAAGGAAGGTTTGGTAGTGGTAATTTCTGCTTTATCCAGGAAAGGGTACAGCTGCCCCAGCCAAAGCTGCATAGATCCGCTCCTGGCCATAGTTTCTGCCTAGTCTTCCATGAGTACTCCCAAGCTATAAATCTGGTCCTCTAAGGAGGAGTGCAATAAATTCTGAACAGGCGATACTCCTAATCCAGATTAGTTTTCCTCCCACCAACAGCATCTCCAATTTGTCTGGATTAAGCCTCGGTTTGTTAACGCACGTCCAGTCCTTCACTATGCCTAGACACCAGGTTCGCATGACACGACAAGCCACAGTGTTCCCCTGCTGTCACTGTCATATGCAAAATTCTGGCTGGCACATGTCACAAAGCCCCATAAATGAATTAACCCATGGTGGCTTGTCGTGATGAGTGAACACGCCGAATGAGTGCTGGTTGTCATTAGCATATTGATGGCACCCAACCCCATATTCCACTTGACTATTTATATTTCCCAGATCATTCCATCTCAGAATAAGAAAAATAATTGGGAAGAAGTGGGAGAACTCAACCATAAATCGTAACTTTTAAAATAATCTGACATAAAAAGTTAATCTGACATAACGAACTTTTCTTGATATACTGCCCAGTTCATCTTTATTGTAAAAAATGCAGTGTAAAAACTGAACAGAAATATGTTGAAAACTCGTCCTATTGATTTGAGTAGCTGTGATACATTATATTTTATTTTTTAATGGAATAGGAACTGTATCAGATGAGTTTCAGTTCATGCAAATTGAATCTTGCTACAGATAAGTGTTTGAAATATGGCTCTGCATGTATATCATGGTCATTGATATGGGATCATTTGGGGATGTCAATGAAAAGAATGGTGTTAAGGTAAAGAGGAAGGAACTCTGAGCCTTGGGGCAAAGGGAATATACATCGGTTAAGGATGTGGGAAATGATTCCAAATCTGCTGCTGAATTTCCCCCTGTTGTGTTCAGTTACTAAACCTATTGCAATTTCTTGGCAGTAGAAAGGGATGGAAAATGTAAACTTGATCCACATAATCTTTGATAGTATCCATTTGAAGGGCTTCACATTCATCCAGAGGCATTTTTTGCAGGAGTTTTGTCATGAGCTTTAAGGAGCTTCTGCCACGCGTTAAAAACGTGGTTGTTCAGGCAGGCTTTTTGGGGTGAGTTAGAGTATTTTTAGAAATAGGATGTTTTAATGTAAAATTTTATTGTTTTAAAACTGTTTGTATTGATGTACATTGCCCAGAGTGACTGGGTGACCGGCCAGATGGGCGATTAAGAAATTTAATTAATTAAATCCTTACCCAGCAAATGAGATCCATGCATGTAAACAGGTTTCTTTGACCTTGTTCACACATCACGACAAGCCACTGTGGGTTATTTTACCCTGGGGGTTGTCGTTGTGCACTGGCCGACATTTTAAAAATGCAAGTCGCAGCGCAGGTGCGCTGCAGCTTGTTGTATTGCACGAACCCAGCCAGGGTGGGTTGTTGGCGTGGTTAATAAGCCACCCAGAAACCATGTCTCATTTAGAGGTATGGGTAGTTCATTAACTACACCAACAACCCACCCTGGTTGGGTTCACATGACATGACAAGCACATTCACGCTGTAGCTTGCATTCTAAACATATCGGCTGGCGCACAATGACAAGCCCCACCAGTAAATTAATCCACAATGGCTTGTTGTGACGTGCAAACAGCCCCTTTGGGTGTTTCACTTGCTGGATCAGGAACTATCAGCATAAAATTGATGCACATAGAAAAGTGCATCCCAAAATATTAATCTGTACTGCATTACTTTCACTGGAATTTGTATTTTAACGTGCATTCCCACCCACTCTCTCGTGCAACTAGTTACACACAAATATCTTTTTGAAGCATGGCTAAAGTTGTATTCTTTTATTTAAAATATTTCTTTACTGCTTTTCACCAGATTGGTTCTCAAGTGGCTTACAAAATTAAAATAATAAAACAAGTAGCAGATGAAACAGAATTATTGGCAAGGTTTAAACATTTAGTAGTAGTAGTAGTAGTAATAAATCTGTGTTTTGTGCTAATTACCAAATTCAGTAAAAAGTACCTGTGGTCACAGGCCCTTACTTTTTGTGTTTATGTACACACCTACAATTACGTGTGTAGAGGCAGTCACAAGTTAAGAGATGCTGGACCAGCACAGATTAATGCCGCCAATGGTGGATCAGTACAAATGCAGTGCTGCTGAAACTCCTAACCGTGGTTGCAAGTTCGGGAGTATCGTGCAGACTCACGCCTTCCTTCTCCCTCCTTCTCCTCCATCTTGCACAAGAATGAATTTTTGGAGCTAACCATGGTGCAGCATTCCATATGCACGAATGCTCTCTCTATCTTTAACTCCAAACCACAGTTTGCAAACTGTTGTTTAAGCTAACTACAGTTGTGAAAATGCCTGCATAGACATTAAACTGTATCATGGTTGGCTCTGGAAATGAAAGGGACAGGAGAAGGAGGAGGAGTGTGTGAGCCCATGGGGTGTTCCTTATCTCCTACCTAGGGTGCACTGCAGGCATACTGCTGCCCAACATGGAAACAAGTTACTTGGTAAACATGGCTTCTTGACTAAGAAGCATGTTTTCCTTGGTAGTGAGCCTTCTTTGAATTCCTTAGGAGTCGGAGGGTAAAACTAAAGGAGGCTGCTTTATTTTTCTCCCTTTCTTCTAGCCTGATTCCAGTTCACTAAAACAGATATGGGAGATGAAGGAATTCCTGCAAGGGTGCTCTGCAGTGAGCCAAACTACAATCTCCTTTTCTCCTGCAGCCTCCTTCCCCCATAACTTAGCTTGGTGTGATGGGTATAAGGACGTGTCTTCACAAAGGCATCTCTCTGTACTGTCAAAAGCAAGTTGAGCTCACTCCCCTACCCTTGGAATTCAGAGAATAACATACTATATATATTGTGTTCCAACTACACACCTTTATTTCTCAGATAAATTTGAATGGTTGCCATTCACTTCTGTTGAGAAAAGTAAAGCACTTGAAACACTTCAGTGAGAGCAAAGGTTGCCCTCCACCCTTGCTGCAGGGCCTGCACTGGCAGGTCCTTCAGGGACAATGTAAGATGTCTCTGCACAGCTTGCAGAGACACAATGCACTTCCCTCTTCTGACACTGACAGACACCACACACACATGCATACCCTAAGGGTGAACCCTATCAGTCCTACAAGTGAACCAGATGTCTAGGAAATAAACTTTTCTACTTCTGAAATGTGATCTCTCCCATTCCTTCTACAAATGTGTTTCTAAATGTTTCCTCACTAAACACTTATTATGAAACAAGGAAATTAAATAGGCACTGGGTAGTTTGGCCTTATCTGCTCTGTGTGTCCCATTTTGAATTCTGTGTTCTAAATTACTTTCCCTTCTCACATAAGAGTTCACACAACCCCTGTTACGTGTTGAAAATATGTGTGAGGGGATCATGCTGGCTAGCCTCAGTCCCCACTGGTACCTCCATAAGTCATGCATGGAGGTTGTGCACTTGCTCTCTCCTGTTCATGCACAGCTACCCATTGGTTGTTTAAACCATGGATTGTATCTGCAAACCAGGTCATTGTCTTGGTATTGCTAACGAGTTCAGCATTTACTTTGCCTACTGACAGTGTGTACCCTGCCTACTTTGTTTTACATATTTCCTGTATTACTACAGTCAGGGCCAGAAATATTGGAACAAGGATAACTGTTTTGGCAGTTGGCCTCTGTACACCACCACATTGAAGTTGAAAGGAAACACACCCAGATGGGAGCGAAGTCAGGACTTTCAGCTGTAATTCAAGGGGTTTGACAAAAGTGGGGCACTAGCCATTCAGGAAGTACAGCCAGTGGCATACACCCTCCCCCCCTCGTTGGTGGCTCATAAGTAATGGAACGAATGGCTGACAAGTGGCTGCATGGCCAGGTGTGGCCTGTTTCCTGGGTACCCCATGACCAGTCAAGCAGATAAAAGGCCTGGAGGTGGTTCTGAGTGTTACATTTGCATTTGGTAGCTGTTCACTGGAACTCCCAACATGAGGTCCAAAGAGGTGTCCATGCGAGTGAAGGAAGCCATCATTAGGCTGAGGAAACAAAATAAACTCAGCAGAGAGATAGCAAAAACATAGGGAGTGGCCAACACAACAGTTTGGAACATCCTGAAGAAGAAGGAATTAACTGGCAAGCTCAGCAACAGCAAAAGGCCTGGAAGACCACGGAAGACAACTAAAGTGGATGACCGCAGAATTCTACTCATGGTGAAGAGGAACCCTTTCACAACATCTAGCCAGGTCAAGAACGCTCTTGCGGAGGTAAGAATGTCATTGTCAACATCTACAGTCAAGAGATGGCTTTATGAATGTAAATACAGAGGCTTCACAACAAGGTGCAAACCATTGGTAACGCTCAAGAACAGACAGGCCAGATTAGCCTTTGCCAGCAAACACCTAAAAAAGCCTGCCCAGTTCTGGAATAAGATTCTTCGGACTGATGAAACCAAGATTAACTTGTACCAAAATGATGGGAAGAGAAAAGTATGGAGAAGGAATGGAACAGCTCATGATCCAAAGCATACCACATCATCTGTCAAACATGGTGGAGGCAGTGTTATGGCATGGGCTTGTATGGCTGCCAATGGAACCGGGTCACTGATGTTTATTGATGACTTGACTGCTGATCAAAGCAGTAGGATGAATTCTGAAGTGCATAGGGCTATACTTTCTGCTCAGATTCAGCCGAATGCTGCCAAACTGATAGGATGCCGCTTCATATTGCAGATGGATAATGACCCAAAACGTACAGCAAAAGCTACCCAAGAGTTTCAAGGCAAAGAAGTGGGATGTTCTTCAATGGCCAAGTCAGTCACCTGATCTCAGTCCAATAGAGCATACTTTTCACTTCCTGAAGATAAGACTGAAGGCAGAAAGACCCACAAACAAGCAGGAGCTGAAGGCAGCTGCAGTAAAGGCCTGGCAAAGCGTCTTGAGGGAGGAAACTCGGCATTGGGTCATGTCCATGGGTTCCAGACTTCGGGCAGTCATTGACCGCAAAGGATTTTCATCCAAGTATTAAAGGCGATCCTTACATTTGAAATGATGTTGGTTTGTTCCATTACTTATGAGCCACCAATGATGGGTGTGTGTGTATGCCACTGGCTGTCCTTCCTGAATGGCTAGTGCCCCACTTTTGTCAAACCCCTTGAATTACAGCTGAAAGTCCTGACTTCGCTCCCATCTGGGTGTGTTTCCTTTCAACTTCAATGTGGTGGTGTACAGAGGCCAACTGCCAAAACAGTTATCCTTGTTCCAATATTTCTGGCCTGACTGTATATTAGAATCTCTCGTTAGTAATAGTCTCTTATGGGGCCCAATTGTTGCCTTTATTTTGGGGTGTGGCATGTGCCGTCGCTCTTGAATATAATAGTTAAGAGATCACATCTCCATATCCTATGCAATTTAAAGCCTTTCCTTACTATGTTGCTGAAACACATTTAAAAAAAATAAAATGTATCCTGTAATCTTTTAGATTTTAATTGGCATTAGCTTGTTTAATGGTTTAATATGTTTTAGCTGTTTCAATTATTTATTGTTTTATACTGTTTAAATTGATTTTATCGGTACATTGGCCTGAGATTTTAATAATATAGGGGCACAAATGTTTTAAATAAATAAATATCTGGTCAATTCTCAGAGTTGCCTGCACAGCCAAGTGTTTTAACTTTTTCTTTGCCTATTTCTGGTTGAATCATTGTTGGTAGGAATGTCACCCAAGCTCCTAACTTCTTTGTCTCATGTTCTAGAGCCTCACACTTGTCAATGTGCTTAGTGTTACTTTCAAGTCTCTGAATCAGGCTCCAGGATGCTAGATCCGTTTGGGAGATGGCTTTCAAGATTTAGCATGCTCTTGTATGCACACACATGGCCTACTGTTGTGGGAATTGGTCACACCCAAGGAAGAACAGCAGAGGGTTGCTTTTCTAGTGCCAGAAAATCAAGAGGGGCAGTCAAGAAATCATTGTTAGCTTTCTGTGGCACTGTGTCAGAGAAAGGCTGCCAGTCCAATCTGATTTTACAAACTGTTGGTATTGGAAAAACCCTTCCATGGAGGACTGGATGGGCAGTATCCAGTCGTAGCCCTACCCAGGCCCATTCACTTCAATGGGTCATCTACTCTGTGTAGGAGTACCATTGGATACTGTCTGCTGAATCCCTGAACAAGTCTATTGTCTGTCTTCTCTTGTGGTAATAGGTGGGGATCCACCCTGATTTCATGTATCTTGTTCATCTGCCCTAATATCTGTATTAGTGTAGAGCCCTGAGAATCTCAATTTGATGTAGTCACTAGTGAAGTACAAAGCAATGTATTGGCTGTTTCAGATATTTTAAACTTGGCTGATTTTTATCTATGAAGTATTCCCGAATATTATTTAACCTGCAGATCATTAAATTAATTCTACAACTTTGCTTTTCATGTTGGGTCACAATGTTTCATTGATTCAAAATGTGTTAAGTATATTTTAGAAGGCAGAATAAGACATCAGTGTACCATTTTATGGTAATTACCTTTGATATATAGTATTTCATTGAAGTTCCAGATTAATTGGATGCCAGACTTTTTAATAGTCAGTGTATAAGTGCATTCCGTCTAGATGGGCTTTGCTGCATACCAAAATAGTTATTTTTTTAAATTCAATCAATCAAAGTTTATTATCCAGTCACAGGCCTATTCAATGAACAGAGGCACACCAGAATCAGTCAAATGTAACATAAATTCATTACTCTGTACAGACTGAAATAAGTAACACAATACTTTAAGATTACCAGGATAAAAATATGATGTGCTAAATTAAAAATATCGAGGTTATGTTATATGATGCAATGTATTAAAATGTATAAACTACAATGTATACAATAATAAATTAGAATATAGAAATTAAAATATATGGTACATATGTAAGCTAGGGAAGAAACAAATTGAGTTTAGGCAGATCAAATCCTGTTATGTGCCTTTGCAGCTAAAAAAAGGAAATCTGGCCACTATTTCTTTATTTTTTCCTTGTCCTTAGTAAATAGACCAGATACTTTTCAAAAGTCCTACCTGGGACTTTCAGTAGAGTAGGAGTCAGTAATCTGTTTCGGTCATGTTTATAGAAGCTACATACAAAAAAGACATGGGCCAGTGTTTCTATAACCCCATCCTCACAGGGGCAAACCCATTCTTTATAAGGAGTACCTGAGAAATGGCCGTAGAGCAGAGGGCAGACCATTAAACTCAGCCCTGGGGAAAAAAATCAAGCGGTATTTGGGGACAGTTATGTTCTCCAGAATTTGCTGACTCTTTGGAAGGTAAAACATGCACACCTCTAAATGGAGTAGAGAACAAGTTTCCCAGGCTGCGGACACAGTTTGTCCATATCCTTTATCTGGCAATTAACAATGGATTTTGCCTGACAATGGCCCCGTGTGAGCAGAAAATTTACAGAGAAACCTAAAAGTTGTATTTAATTACTAAAGGCTTTGCACAGTGAGCTGACATATTGATCTTGCTGAATAAGGTACAAATAACTCAGATGTTTCAGCGAAGACAAGCTTTAACCAGAAACTAAAAGCTAGAGACCGTGCTCTACATTCAACAGAAGAGAGCCCAGCCTCCAAGTGAAGTACTGCTGCTGATATACATCTAGGCACACCATATAGAGTACAAAAAAACTGAAAGAACATGTTCAATGCAGTATCCATATGGGAACACCATATAACAGCTGGGCCTTTATTTTGTTCCTCTTCACCTGTTGAAATGGAGGTTTGTTTCTATTTCTCTGAATAAATCTAACTCCTTTTTAGAGTAAATATTCAACACTTTAGATAGAGTAATCTCTGCCTTTTAAAAATGCACTTTGTAAGACTATAACTAGTTGTAAGTAACACTAGCCTTTTAACAGACATACCGATTTGTCCTTTAGAGGAGTTCAGTTACATCAGAGGCTTTGTCTTGCGCCTTTTGTAGTGCAGCTGCCTACCTTAATAACTGTCAGATGCCACTGGCTGCTTTCCAAAGTGGTCATTGAGCTTGAAGGAACAGGTGTGTACACATGGAAAGAATGATATACATCATTCTGCACAAAAATATGCTCACTGAAGATTGGCGCTTACAAAACGGTTGCCACATGGAGGCTGTTTTAAATGGCTCCCTATAGCAGCTGCTTCTATACAGCAAGCTGTTTGTTTGCATCATCCAGGATACCACATTCTTTTTTCTCCCTAAAGACCTGTGCTGGTGTAGAGAAAATGCCATGGTCCCTGTGGTGAGCTGCTACATACAGTGGTTTGTAGTACAGAGACAGCTTTCTTTGGAATCTATTGAAAATGGTTTCCATGTGCTGACCATCCTGTGAGCACTGGTCTTTGGAAGGCTGCTATCCAGGCAAACACAAATTTTTGTTGCCAGTCCCAGATTACTTGACAGCCCTGTATTCCTTGAAGTAGCCCAGTAGCTATTTGATCACTGTGCAGAGTTTGGCTAGGAGTATGCGTTTTGTTTTCATTAAGATTTCAAACTTCTTGTTAGTATTAATGTGACTTGTGAACATGTTGAAAATATTGGAGGTCACTCAAGCATTTATTGTAGTAATACTCTTCTCATTTAATTAGTTGTAGCAATGGTATTTCTCAATTTTGAAATAATGAAACCTTAATGAACATGAAATGTCTAGATGGGATTACTGATATTTTGCCAGCAGCTCTGTGGAGGCCTGTTGTAGGGTTATTTGTGGGTTGTTTCCCCCTCCAACAAGCCATGCCTCCTGGGTTTAGACCACACGACAAGCTGTGCCTGGGCGAGTAATTAGGGTAATGGTGCCTGGCACGTGCCACCACACACCTGGGATTAAAACAAGCCACCGTGGCTGATTTGAGTGTCTGAACCAGGTTAGTGACTGTCAGAAGATCACCTAGGGAGCTTCATGGCTGGTTGGGGATTTGAATCTGGGTCTCTCCAGTCCTAATCTGACACACAAATCCTTATGCCACAAATGTAGTGGTACTGATTAATTCTAAAAGCTAATTTGTATTTTATTTCTCACTGTCTAGTGAAGAAGAGAAGGAACTGGCACAGACATGATTATACAGAATTTGATGATGGTTCCAAGCCAGTTCAAGCTGGAACACGAGCATTTGTTAAACAGCTACGCACCCGTTCATTCCCAAGGTAAGATAAGTTGCATTAGAAGTTAGAAGTCATATAAAGAGGGAAAAGTCTTTGGTATATCTAACTGCTTCAAACATCAATTCTGCATTCATGCTTTAAACTTTACCACTCCAGAAACCATGGAAATTGAGTGTGGTTTATTTGACCAAGGTATCTGATAATGCTAGAGACAATCATCCTGCAAAAATCCTATTGATGTCAGTAGATCAGAATTGCAGTGGCAGTTTACAACACTATAGTCAGTTAAGGCAAGCCACTGAAAATACCCAGTTTGTGTACATGTACACTACAAATGTTAGGGAGGGTGGAAGCCTTGACTTTCACAGAGAATACAAGATGTTTCTATTGCTTTATTTAACTGCAGCAATTAAACACGCACCCATTGCACTTTTGAATGTGGTGTAACTAAACTCAGGTTCTTTTTAAATTCTGCTGTTGGTTAATTTTTAAATGTTAGTGTTTGTTTTCTTTTCTAGTGCTGATGAAATCATTTTGAAAATGCATGGCAGCCAGTTGACACAAAGATACCTGGAGAAACATGGGTTTGATGTTCCCATTATGATTCCTAAATTAGATGGCTTAGGTCTCAGACTTCCACCCTCTACTTTTTCTGTTCTGGATGTGGAACGATATGTAGGTATGGACTGTACTTCAAGATACACATAATAGGGTAAAAATGGGCTTAGGAGTTAAAATGGCAATTTTTCTGAAAAAAATTAAGACTGTGGTTCTTATAGTTTGAGGTGGGGCTACCTAAGGAGATGCATGCAGTTGCTAATGGAGGTTTAACCTTTTCCAGTCTACTCTGTGAATGTGGTGTGCTGAGTTTAACCTGTCAGCTCGTAGTCAGTGAAACAATCATTTTTGTGTTTGGGTTTTGGGCCCCTGCAGTTAAAACTGAACGTGACGGGAAGGATAAAAATTCACACTTGGAAGTTTAGACACTGTTTTTGTTTGTTTGCAGCACACTGTGATAAGATAAAAATGCATTTAAGCTGAATTTTTGACACATTAGTGCTTCAATTTAAATGTTTGTTTTCAAACTAATCTCATCAGAATTAGTGACACTATTCCAAAAGTAAAAGTTTGATATGTACATTTTTAGTGTCTTCACTGTCTTTGGAGTAGCAGTTCCACACTGGCAATAAAACAGATAAGTTAGTGGGTATGTGAGGGACAACTTTCAGTTTCTGAGGGACAACTTTCAGGTTTCTATGACCACTATAGAATTATGTCAGTGCACTACACATTTTGTTTTAAATGCCTTCTACCATTAAAAAGTAACACAATGACAACGACAACTCATTGGTTTAAAATCCTTTAGAGCACAACCCATTATCGGCTCCTTCGTTTGGTTGTGCAATGTGATGTGCAAACCCAGACTGTGGGGTTGTTTAGGGGATAAACAGCCCAGCAGTTAACCCATGGTTTGTTGTTGGTTTAACCACTGAGTAGTTTAGCCCCTAAACAACCCTGTGGTTTGCACGTCATGCTGCAAACGTACGAAGGAGTCAGTCGTGGGTTGTGCTGTAAAGTGGAAGTGGTGGGCACACTGCACATCCCTGACAATCCATTGGTTTTTAAACTGATAGGTTGTCATTATGTGTGAACAGCCCGAGAATATGAAGTTGGTTCTTGTTTTCAGATAGCTTTAAGTAAGTAGAAGCAGTTAGTTATGTAGAAAGTAACGCCTTGCTAAAATCCCTAAATGTGATTCTCAGTTATGTTTATTGGTTGGTGGTTCCTGTTTACGTAGAGACTTTAAAATGTCTTGCTTTTCCAGGCGGTGATAAAGTGATAGATGTTATTGATGTGGCAAGACAAGCAGACAGTAAAATGAAGCTCCATAATTATGTTAAGTATTTCACAAACTCTGACAGACCAAAAGTATTAAATGTGATCAGCCTTGAATTCTCAGACACAAAGTGAGTATACAGTTTTCATGTGCTTGTTTGGATTTCCTGTAATAACAGGAAGAGGATTACATTAAAGATAAACTATTAAATGTAGCAATATAATTGCTTCGTTTCCTAAAGACTTGCAATAATAAGGAGGAAAGTTGGTCTTGGAGGCTGGCATGTGGCAATTTGCAGATAAATGAAAGTTTAATAGTAACTTGACTATGATACTTGCGTTTCAAGCTTAGCAGGGATTACCCTAATCAAACTTTGTTTGAAAGAGTGAATGAGTTCTATTGATCTTCTTTTGCGTAGAACAAGGACTGGGCTACATATGATCCCTATATAGCAAAGGAAATAAAAATATTTTAAATGATTTCTGTTATAGTAAATGTCTTTTTAAAAATAGTGCGGTTAATTTTTAATACAAATCTGTTAAAACAAAACGTACACTTAGAATCTCTTAATTGAATCCATGACCCACTGTCAAATATATTGCATTAAAGATTTGCTATTGCAGGGAGCGATGGGAAAAAGATTCTACCTTAATCAGGGTTTTTATACATGTGATGCAATAAATAAGATAAATGTTTTTTTTATGGATGCTATATTGGGAGAGTGACAGGAAGTGACAAGTCATCACACACATTGGGATCAACCTCCATGAGAGGCTGTCCTATTTCAGGAGGATAATCTACGGAGTCCACCTTGGTATCCAATCCTGTTATATGCCATTTAACTACTTAAGCTGTACAATTAGCTTAATACTAAAATAATAAATATTTGAACCTACCTACAAACTGAACAACATGAAGACTTATTTCCTATCTCATGGGAAGATATTCTTCTTCCCAATAACTATTTATTTATTTTAATTTTAGGAATTCATATCCTACATTTTGAATAAACCTCAACACAGCCACCAAGTTACATAATAAAATAAAAATAATAAAAATGGTAAAAACAATAACAAATAATATTGCAGCAGTGAGTTGGTGATTAAAAATCCATAAAACAGGAGTCAATCCATTAATTAACCTCCAGCCTTTGCTTCTCGAAAATCTTGAACACAAAGAGACAAAGTTCATATTTTGAAATAAAAGACCATTTATTTTGGGTATATAACCATTAAAACATTTTGACTTACAACCAAATACTAGAAATTGGATTTAAATGAGTTATTTTATTGCCTTTCTATTGTATTTAAATATACTATGATATAGTGTAGCATGTGAGTCCTAGATCTGAGAACATGCTACATTTAATATCATGAACTGAAAGTCTGTCTTTCCTTGGTCTCTTACTGTAGAGCTATTCAGTATAGCTGATGATACAGATCAAAATACTGTTAGGAGAAAAACACTTGTTACATCTCCATGCCTTCACTAAAACTCAGTCACTGTGTTCTTATTTAATCTTGTATGTTTTCTATTTTTAAGGATGTCTGAATTAGTGGAAGTCCCTGATATTGCCAGAAAACTTTCATGGGTGGAAAACTACTGGCCAGATGATTCAGTCTTTCCTAAGCCTTTTGTTCAAAAGTACTGCTTAATGGGAGTTCAAGATAGCTACACAGATTTTCATATTGATTTTGGGGGCACTTCTGTCTGGTATCATGTTCTCTGGGTAAGAAAACATAGCTGACTTCTAAAATGTACAGTGTTCTCATTTAAAAAATATTCTTGAAGGTTATGTTCTGCATATAGAATCATAGAATAGTAGGGTTGGAAGGGGCCTACAAGACCATCGAGTCCAACCGCCTGCTCAATGCAGGAATCCAAGTCAGAGCATCCCCAACAGATGGCTGTCCAGCCTCGTCTTGAATGCCTCCAGTGTGGGAGAGCCCACTACCTCCCTAGGTAATTGGTTCCATTGTCGTATTGCTCTAACAGCGAGGAAGTTTCTCCTGATGTTCAGCCAGAATCTGGCTTCCTGTAACTTGAGCCCATTTTTCCGTGTCCTGCACTCTGGGATGATCGAGAAGAGATCTTGGCCTTCCTCTCTGTGACAACCTTTCAAGTACTTGAAGAGCGCTAACATATCTCCCCTCAGTCTTGTCTTCTCAAGGCTAAACATGCCCAGTTCTTTCAGTCTCTCTTCATAGGGCTTTGTTTCCAGTCCCCTGATCATCTTTATTGCCCTCCTCTGACCCCTCTCCAGCTTGTCTGCATCCTTCTTAACGTGAGGTGCCCAGAAGTGGACACAGTACTGCAGATGAGGCCTAACCAGTGCTGAGTAGAGGGGGACTAGTACTTCCCGGGATTTGGAAGCTATACTTCTATTAATGCAGCCCAAAATAGCATTTGCCTTTTTTGCAGCCACATCACATTGTTGGCTCATATTCAGCTTATGATCTACAACAATTCCAAGATCCTTCTCGCTTGTAGTGTTGTTGAGGCAAGTATCCCCCATCTTGTAACTGTGTTGAAACCATTAGTTCAAGTAAAGGCATGAAGGAAGATTGATCATATTTCTTACCGTTCTGTGACTATTGACCTGATAACTTTAAAAACGCCGCCTGAACACTAGTAAGCCTAATGTTTGGAGAAATTAATAAAAACAGCCTCATCTAATTGTATGTTATTGAGTTATCTGTTTTGCTAGGTCCAAAACAATTACATACCCAATTGGGTGGGAACTCAGAAATTATTTCCCCTCACGGATTCCATCCTGTCATCTCCTACCTCCCCTTAAACTTCTCGTTCCACTGCTTCTCAGTTCTTCCTAAATGGCAGCCCTAAATCAAGATGGTGTTACTGCATTTTATACTTCCATTAAGTTGCAGGGTTGTTTGACATTAGTAGTTATTAAATGGCATTAACGATATACAGCCCCTCATTCAATGTCTTTTATGTATAGGGTGAGAAGATCTTCTACTTGATCAAACCTACTGATGAAAACCTTGCAATTTATGAATCCTGGAGTTCATCTGTCACCCAGAGTGAAGTGTACTTCGGAGATAAAGTTGACAAGTGTTACAAATGTGTTGTGAAGCAAGGACATACCTTATTTGTTCCAACAGGTAAAATGCCTTCCCCAATGAATTACCATTCTCAAATATGCTACATTTGGTGGCTGGCATTCAGAGAACTCTTAATTCAATTTATTCTCAATGGTGCTAATGCATTTAGCAATTTTAGACTAATTCAGGAGAGGGACTTGGGGTTTGAATATTGAATTAATTATAAAAAAGGCAGCAGGTAGGACCAGTAAAGAATTTGAGTGAGAAAATTAGTAAATTATTAGTGAATTATTACCAGCCTGAATATTGTCCATCTTTGTACATTTAAAATTTGAGAAAGAATCCTAGTCTTGATCTTACTAGTTAACATACTGTTTGTATTAATGAGAACAGTAAAATGCTTATAAAGAAAATGGCTCCTGGCTCTATGTGTTACAGTATTATAGTAAATCTTTACTGCAAGAATTAATAGATAACCATTTGTAACTTTTATCTTGCAAGTTAGCAAGATCATTAGCAATACAATGGAGCTTCAATTTGTGTTTCAACTGATTGCCTAGATTTGTGCTTCAGGATTGTTTGTTGGGAGAAAAGCTTGACCAAGCTTGGCTTACAACAATCTTTTAATGGGTTCGGATGATCAGCGAGGGAAATAACACATGTTGGTTGTTTCCTCCACCCATGCCAGTCACGCGACCGGGATTACCCTAATTCCCCATGCTGCATTGTGGGTTGCCATGTTGTCTGAACCTGGTGTGTGGTGCAGGCATAGTGAATTTTCACCCACTCTACAACCCACGGCTTGCAGTAGAGTGGGTGAAGATTCACCCACCAGGTTTGGACGACACAGCAACCCGCAGCATGGCGCAGGTGATTAGGGTAATCCTGGTCACACAACTGGCATGAGTGGGAGAAACAACCGAGGCTGCATTGTTTCCCCTGCTGATCGTCTGAACAACCTCTTTATAATACGTAGGATGAGGTTGCTGAATGATTTGTAGGTCAATGCCACCAGTTTGGTGTGTGCCTGGAAGACTGTCTGAGGTGAATGCAAATCTTAGATTACTGGTAAAATGGTCTGCCTGTTGTGAAGTAAAAAGCTCAGCACAGGGTATGCTACAGTCTAGCTTTGAGGTTATGAGGACATAATGGAGCTCAGGGCTCCACAGATAGAATCCAGAAAAACAGCAATCATCCCTCCATGTCTACTTGTTCTGTTTTGGCCATGTTAAATTACCTGCAATGTATATTTATTGGCTCATAGGTTGAATGTGTCACATAATGATTGCTTGTAAAGCACTAATTCAACATTGTGCAAGAAATTAATCGAGTACAATTAAAAATTACAAATTTCAACTATAGAAGCTAAGGAGGTTTCTGATAAAAAGGGTAAAACACTGATATAATGTTTGCCAAAGGCTTGTCCAGGTGTGTGTATGCATGTACACACGTTCTGAATGTTAAGGGATTTTTGAACCTTTGCAGTAGTGTGTCTAGGTAGATCTGTCCAATCTCATATATACACACACGCATGGAGTGCCAGAGGCCTTTCTCATTTGTTGCTTCCTCCAAGCTGGCCCAGGCCCCTTACCTTGGGGGAAAATAGGAGTGAGTTTGTTTGCAAAAAGGGTTTTGAATGAACAGCGATGTCTGAATTTGGGGCAAGATAATGTGTACGGCTTGCCCTGGCTTGCTTGAGTGGGTCTGGAACTTTCTTCTGGGGAATCAGACTGCTACAGCTAGAGGCAGTTTAATAGGATGCCGATGTCTTTGTCACCCAGTTAGATTAGGGATACCAATACAGTTGTAAAACATTGACGAGCAGTATGTAAATCCTTCAGACCAATTGTCCTATCTTGTATTTTGTTGAAATGCAAAGTGTAGTTCATGTTTTCAGGTATCATGGAGATATTCATGTTTCACTTGTAATTTCAGGCTGGATTCATGCTGTGCTCACTTCTCAGGACTGTATGGCTTTTGGAGGGAACTTTTTGCACAACCTCAATATTGGCATGCAGCTCAGGTTAGTCCTGGAATGTTCGCTTTTGTCTAATTATCTTCTTCCATAAGCTTGAAAATATTTCTTCCATTCAGTTAATATCATAACTTTAAATGGAATAAAATGGTGTGAGGCTGTTATAAAGGGACAACGCTGATATTTGGCTGGGGATGGACTGATTATTGCAAGACTGATCTCCAGATAGAAAGAAATGAATCCACTTGCCCCTGACATTTAACATGATAACAGGAGATTACATAAAAATAAAGTTAAATTTGGTAAGCTCAATTGGGAAAGAGGAAAATAACTTTTTTCTTCAGCATTACTTCAGAGTGAGTTATTGTTCTAAACCTACTCTAATAGTAAAATCTGCTTACATTCTGTCTTTTTAAAGTTGGGCTTATATATTAGTTTTATGAAGTCCAGCTACGTAGCTCTCTGTGCAGCAATTGAGACTGATAAGCCTAGAGCCTGGATAAGGGTATCCCAACTTTGTCAAGTTTGGTCTTACTACACTTGACTATGAATCTTGATGCATCTTGTTTGTTAAGGACTGTGTCAGGGGGCCCTAGCCGGCCTCTTTCAGTCTACTCCAGTAGCCAACTCCAGATACAGACAAAGGATTCTTTTCAAGGCTTTATTCCTTTTACAACTTAATAACTCTATCACCAGTGACTAAGCTATGAACAGCAGAGTAACCTATGCCCCAGGTTAGAAACAGTTGGTCCCCGTTTGAATGAGAATCACTTGCAGACCCTGAACTTATGGGCTAGGGAGGGTCCCTCCCCTTTTCCCTTGGGTCCTCTGGATGCGACCATTGCTTGCGCGCCAAACGGGCGCTACGACTCTTTTCCGTGCCCTCCATAGCTCGTCGCTCTTTGCGTCTGCGTCAAGCATCCAGCAGGCCCTCCTCCCGCACTCTTTCACTCCCAGGACCGCTATCTATCTCTGGAATGCCGGCAGGAGGAATCTCTGCCAGCTGCAGGGCCTGTGAGGGACGAGCGCGCTCCTCCCCCACGGATGGCTGTTCTTCCTCAGAATCAGAACTGCTCTGAGGTTCTATGGGCTCAGTGTCCACCCTGACAGACTGCTTCATTTTTGCTGCATATCATGTAATTTGGGTGAACATATTTAATGGTGATCAGATAAAATAATCCTTCTGAATTGTTTATTTAGGTGTTATGAAATGGAGAAAAGGCTAAAAACCCCAGATCTTTTTAAATTCCCTTTCTTTGAAGCCATCTGTTGGTTTGTGGCCAAAAACTTACTGGAAACGTTGAAAGGTAATTCATTTCATATTTTAAGAAGAACTTGCAGCTAGGCTTTTTATTATCATTTGGGGGAAAACCCATGCCTAATGTGCATCACAGTCAAAGGAGAAGCAAGTTACTTAGAATCTGTAACTGGGAAATGTCAGTGTAGCTACTTTGTTCAGTTTTGATATAATTCAAAAATTGTACAAATTAAAAATGTTTGCAGCAAAAAATGTGCATATGATCCATGAGTAGTAGAGTTCAAAAGATATGACAAGGGAAGAAGGTGTATTAGGCTTTTCTTTGCAGAGTAGGTATATCTTGAAATAGCAGTGATCTGTAACTGTGAAATATAGTTATTTGGAAGTGAAAATAAATACTTGATTCAGGATCACATTAATGCACAGCCCTCTAAAGCAGGGATGTGGAACTGTGGCTTTCCAGATGTTGTTGGACTCCCAACTCCCATCAGCCCCAGCCAGCATGGGTCAGGGATGATGGGGTTAGTGTCCAACATCTGGAGGTCCACAGTTTCCCCACACCTGCTCCCCCAGCCCACCAAGCAGCTTTTTGGTGTCTGGGGAGCATGATTTCCATATGGGGGATGATGTGCAGGGATGACTATCCTCACACTCTGTTGTCTCTGTCACAATTTGGCAGTTGGGGTGGGGGGAGTTTGGCAGCTTGCACACATGTGCTGGTGGCACAGATAGCTTCTAAGGGTTGCAGGTTGCCCACATGTGATTTAAGGTCTCAGCCAGTCTCTCTAACACTGGCTTTTTCCTAAGTAATTGTAAGACACATGTTCAGTAAATGATGCTCAAAGCATCAGGAACTTAGACAAGGTTAGGTCACTGGGAAAAAATAACCAAAGCTGGTAGACTGTTTGACATCTGCATTAAAATCAGTAAACTTAAGACTGACTATTGGATTATCAGTGCCCATCAACAGGAGACTGAATATGAAGGTACAAAGGCTACTTCAGACTCAAAACTGTTCAACTGATATGATACAGAAGACATGCTCTTTGTGTGTGTGTGTGTGTGTGTGTGTGTGCATGTGTGTAAAACATGTCTGACCACACCTGTTCTTCAGAATTGAACCAGGCAGCCAAATCCTCTTTAAATTCAATTTAAAAATCAAATCTGGAAATACCTTCATTCCCAGGTCAACCAGCCCACCAACCCTTTCCAAAGAACTGGACAGGTAATAGGGCCTGTAAAGAGATTGGGAGATAGGCACTCATCCATACTGGTAGTATTACCTAAGCACTATGGAGTAGTAGCCCTATTAGTCTATTGTAGGAAAACAACAAAGAGTCTTGTGGCACCTTAAAGACAAACACATTTATTATGGCATGTGCTTTTTTGGACTACTGTCTAGTTTATCAGATGAAGACTAGTCCACGAAAGCTTATGCCATAATAAATTTGTTCATCTTTTAAGGTGCCACAAGACATATTGGTAGCTCAAATGATAATAGCAAAGTAAAACAGTTCTTCTTTTTGTAAAAAGAATGTCCACCTATGAGAAAGAGATAAAACATGTTTACACTTATGAATGCTGTACAAGGAAAATGCACTTGGCCTTGAATTTCTAGATAATATGGCACAACAGTCTATTCATATATTAATACTATGTTTTTACATAGCACTTTAGAATGCTCAAAGTACTTCATAGTCTTGTATTTCATACACCCCCCCTGTGAGATAAAGTGGTAATTATCCTTCAGCTAGTGGGGGTGAGGCTGGCTTCTTGATTCAAAGCTCAGTAACACAGGTACTGACATAATTTCTTAGTCTTTAAAGTGCCACAAGATTTTGTTCTTGTTTCAGTCACCACACTACATCATCTGTCTCTTTTATTGTAACGGTTAAAACTCCTTTTTAGAAGACCATGGGAAAATACTTTGAAATGTAGTTCAATTATCCATTTGTATAGATTACTAGAAAGGGGGTTATTGAGAGGCCTTATTTATTATCCTCTTTGACATTTTTAAGTTTGAGCGGTAGGGGTGTGTGTGTGTGTGAGAGAGAGAGAGAGAGAGAGAGAGAAAGAAAGAGAGAGAGAATGAGAACACATTGTATGTGGGGAAGGGGGGCAAGTTAAAGAAGACTGTAAGTATAGGAATTAATAACTCTGGGCAGTATCCAAGTTGACATGAGCGCTAAGTAAATTATATTGTGCTAACATAAGAGACATTTAGCGCAACGATGAGGCTTTACAAGTAGCTGACGAAAGAAGGGAAGCGAAAAGCAAGGGAGAAAGGGGAAGATATATCCAACTGAATGCAGAGTTCCAGAGAATTGCAAGGAGAGACAAGAAGGCCTTCTTAAATGAACAATGCAAAGAAATCGAGGAACGCAACAGAATGGGAAAGACTAGAGATCTCTTCAAGAAAATCGGAGATCTCAAGGGAACGTTTTGTGCAAAGATGGGCATGATAATGGACAAAGAAGGCAGGGACCTAACAGAAGCAGATGAGATTAAGAAGAGGTGGAAAGAATACACAGAAGAACTATACAGGAAAGATCTGAATGTCCCTGATAGCCATGATAGTGCGGTCACTGAACTTGAGCCGGACATCCTAGAGAGTGAAGTCAAGTGGGCCTTAGGAAGCATTACTAACAACAAAGCTAGCGGAGATGACAGTATTCCAGCAGAGCTATTTAAAATCCTAAAAGATGATGCTGTTAAAGTGCTGCATTCAATATGCCAACAATTTTGGAACACTCAACAATGGCCGCAAGACTGGAAAAGGTCAGTTTACATTCCAATTCCAAAGAAGGGCAACGCCAAAGAGTGTTCAAACTACCGTACAATTGTGCTCATTTCACATGCCAGCAAGGTGATGCTCAAAATCCTACAAGCTAGGCTTCAGCAGTATGCGAACCGAGAACTACCGGAAGTGCAAGCTGGGTTTTGAAGAGGCAGAGGAACTAGAGATCAAATCGCCAATGTTCGCTGGATCATGGAGAAAGCAAGAGAATTCCAGAAAAATGTCTATTTCTGCTTCATTGACTACGCTAAAGCCTTTGATTGTGTGGATCACAACAAACTGTGGCAAATTCTTAAAGTGATGGGAATACCAGACCACCTTACCTGTCTCCTGAGAAACCTGTACGAGGGTCAAGAAGCAACACTAAGAACCAGACATGGAACAACCGATTGGTTCAAAATTGGGAAAGGAGTACGACAAGGCTGCATATTGTCACCCTGCTTATTTAACTTATATGCAGAGTACATCATGAGAAACGCCGGGTTGGATGAATCAGAGGTCGGAATTAAGATTGCTGGGAGAATTATCAACAACCTCCGATATGCAGACGATACCACCCTAATGGCAGAAAGCGAAGAGGATCTAAAGAGCCTCTTGTTGAGGGTGAAAGAGGAGAGTGCAAAAGCTGGTTTGAAACTCAACATTAAAAAAACGAAGATCATGGCATCTGGCCCCATCACTTCCTGGCATATAGAAGGGGAAGAAATGGAAGCAGTGACAGATTTTACTTTCCTGGGCTCCAAGATCACCGCAGATGGTGACTGTAGCCATGAAATTAAAAGATGCTTGCTCCTTGGGAGGAAAACTATGGCAAACCTAGACAGCACAGTAAGAAGCAGAGACATCACCTTGCCGATAAAGGTCCGTCTAATCAAAGCTATGGTTTTCCCAGTAGTAATGTATGGCTGTGAGAGCTGGACTATAAGGAAGTCTGAGCGCCGAAGAATTGATGCTTTCAAACTGTGGTGCTGGAGAAGACTCTTACGAGTCCCCTGGACTGCAAGGAGGTCAAATCAGTCAATCCTAAAGGAAATCAACCCTGAGTGCTCATTGGAAGGACAGATACTGAAGCTGAAGCTCCAATATTTTGGCCACCTAAGGCGAAGCGAAAACTCTCTGGAAAAGACCCTGATGCTGGGAAAGACTGAAGGCCAAAGGAGAAGGGGACGGCAGAGGATGAGATGGCTAGATAGTATCACCGATGCAATGAATATGAACTTGAGCACACTCCGGGAGAGAGCACAGGACAGGAAGGCCTGGCGTGCTATGGTCCATGGGGTCACGAAGAGTCGGACACGACTGAACGACTGAACAACAACAACAATAGTGTTAGCGAGTGCAGCAGGTGTTCCGGGGAATCCTGTTGCATCAGCTAATGCTATTGGCATTGTGCTACAGATCCCTAAAGCTAATGCAGTGTAATTTATGCTAGCACTTGTGTTGACTTGGTTATTGCCCTATATATTGGCTATTAATTAATATAGGTTGAAAATTTAGAAGGAAGTATCTATCTCTTAAGGCATAACATTTGGGAATAGCCTCTGAAATAACTGAGGGAGGAAGAAGGATCGTAGAGTCAGAATCGTAGGATACCTTATGGCTTTTGTTTTAATCTCTAGTTAAAGTTACTTTAACACAAGTTTCAGCATTCCCCAAAGATGCTTGGAATTTGTTTTAAGTGCTATGTTTAAAGTATTTCAATATTATCTCCATATTGCAGGTGGGTGAGAGAGAATAGCTAAGAAAAAGGGTGGGGAAACTTTCAGGATTGCCCCCCTCCATAAAAAAAACCCCAGTCCAGCAGTCCGAATGATGTCAGGGAGTTTGGACCCACCCCCTCCACTGATATCATCTGTCCCCAGCCATTTTACCTTTCTCTCCTGTAACTTTATTAAGAATGATGCATATTTTTGTAAATTATAAACACTTGCTTTTAAAAAGAGGCCCTGTTCTTTGTATTGATGCAGAAAACGTACATTTTACCATTCATTATTTTGAATGCTTGGGTCATATTTGACAGGTTTAGAGGTTTAGAGAGAAATCAGTTGATAAATCCTTGTTGATGTTGATATTTATCTGATATGCATTTTTTCTTCTAGAGCTGAGAGAAGATGGATTTCAGCCCCAAACCTTCTTAGTACAAGGAGTAAAAGCTTTACTTACTGCTTTAAAGTTATGGATGAAAAAAGATGTAAGTTCAAATGTATCATCAGAATTTTTAGTGAACTTATGCTTTATCTTTAAAGGAGAGCCTTATAAATGCAATGCCTTTTTGTAAATTTTCTGTATATATTATTTTGATTAATATTTAGGGGAATTTAGCTGATTTTTGTATTTTGCTTACAGCTTGTAACAGAACATGCTTTTGAAATTCCGGACAATATTAGGCCTGGGCAGCTCATTAAAGAACTCTCTAAGGTGATTCGTTCTGTAGAGGTAAGAAGAAAACTGTGATAGTAAACATGTTTGGCAATGTGATATGATCATAGAATATTCTAAGTATAGTCTACCCTATCTTAAAATTCAGAATTCAAGGATTGAAGTTTTATGAGAAATTTATAAAGTAAGATTGGAGTAAGTGATTATTTGAATCAAATGGAAATTACTTTGATTTGGAGTATAAAATTCTCTTTCACTTATTGCACACAATCTCACAAGGTACTGTTGTAATAGACATAGTACAGGAAGAGGATAAAATAATCCAAGTCAAACTCTTTGGCTTCTTATACTGCTACACCATTATTTGAAAGTGGAGATTTGGTATAACTGCATTGAACTGTCAAATGGGCTGCTTTAAATAAGTTTCTCTTATATAAAGGAGGAGAACAGCAAACCAGTTAAAACTCAGGGAATAAGTGTGTGCCAAGTTTCACGGTCATCAAATGAATCGGCTTCCGCTCATCACTCCAGACGAAAAGCGAGGAAGTTGCGAGACCATGCCATCAAAGCTCCTTCTAATTTGGACATCCTGGAGCTCCACACAAAAGAAGTTCTCAAAAGACTAGAGATGTCCCCATGGGAAGAGGCAAGTATTACATATTAGAATAAAGTAAGGCACAAACAAAACATGTAAATATACAAACCAGATGCCACACTAAACATGGAAAGTTCTTGGTTTTTTAAATAAATGCTGTGGTAGAAAGTATTATGATACATCATCAGTGGTTAATTTTCAACTAGTAAATTGTGCTCATACTGATAGACCTAAGTCCAAAATAATTCAGAAAAAATGTAGATGGAATGGAATGAAATTTAGGATATGGAAACTAGCGAGCCAGACTAGACATTATGCTAAACTTCTATCTCCATCTCTGTAACCTCTTGATGTCACAATGTTTTCCCCACTACTGCTCCATGTCATGGGTTACCACTGATGTGGTGAGAAAAAAATGAAACTTCGTGATGTTTAAACTCAAGAATATTTGCGTTGATATGTTTTTAAAATTCAGCTGTAAAAGTTACTGTGGCAGTCTTGTGACTTAAAATAACACTCGGAGGAAATCACATCCAGCAATACTTCCCAAGATGGATAGTTGAGACATGCTGATAGTGAATATGTGTACTAAGCCCTAAGAATCCAGAGAACGAAAGAGGAATCCAGTGTGGTGGAGGAGGAAAGTGTTGTAGTAAGTGTATATGTGTATGTCAGATAATTGTACACATGAAACTCACGTCTCTGGGCCATAGAAGCTATTAATAATATAATATTTCTTCCTTTGCTTGCTGTCAATGTTATCAGTATGGCTTGGCAGCACACCAACACTGATGTGGATTATGCTGAGAAGTCGCTTATTAAAGTACTATTAAATAAAGGTGAACTCTCTCTTTTGTCTCTTGCTTTAGGACACAGCAAATTATAAATTAAATGGAAGGTTTAACAAGCCTCTTCAGCCATCTTCCACTGTTCCTGAATGGAGAATGAAGGACAATGATTTACGGCTTTTGCTGTCAAATGGAAGAATAATTAGGTATAAAATACATCAGCCTGTGTCATGCTACATGTCTTTTGCTTTAGGCAATTTTGCAAATCTTGTCCACTTTGTATTTTATTGACATATCTGGGCTGAGAAAGGAATATAACAGAATACAGCTGTAAGCAAACTCAGGAAGATAAATACTTTGGGGAACAAAGGGAGACTTATTGCGTGGTGGTAAGTTGTAGGGCAGCTTCAGGTTTGAGGGGATCCAGGGCAATGCGCCCTTTGGGCCCCCTCCTCTGCAGTGGGCCCCAGAAGAGAGCAGCTGCACTCCAAGCAGTATCATCCAGCTGGGTCTAGTTACCGTATTCACTTCCCATGATGCCTCAGAAGAACATTAGGTCAGGGTATTGTGGGAAATTAAAATGGAGATTAAACCCAGCTATCTGGTGCTGCTTGTAGTGTTGGACCAGGAAAAAAAAAAGCAGAGCCCAGGGCAGGCATCGGTGGTGGGTCCTGCCAGAAAATGCCATTTGCTGACACCAATCAGCAAACAACTTGAGTTGTTTTAAACTGATGGAAAAAGATTTAAACCCTTATGTTAAAGAGAAAAAGAACCAACAATTGGCAGTCTTTTGAAAATTCTTAAGCAAAAATGCAATATGACCAAATTCAGGAGGATCATGACTGAATTAATATTTAATAAAATGAACCGCTTGTAGCATTTGCTTGTTAGACAGCAGTTAGAATTTTTACTGTCATTGTTCTAAGAAGGTATTTAAAAGCAGTGAAAATTGGTTATGACTTCAAAAAAGATAGGGAAGAAAGATGGAGAAAAGCCTCAATGGATACCCTTTATAACAGATTATTTTGTGACAGAGATGAGAGGCATCCCTTTAGAGATCCAAGTCTTTACACCGCAGACAGTGAAGATGATGACAGGACAGAGTCAGAGAAGGAAAGAACTGTTAAGACAGAAGATCAGAACTCCCAGGAAGCAGATGGCAATGCAGATACACAGAAACCACTGAACAGTAAGTTTATTTCCCTTGAACTAGGTAATCCAGAGCTATTGTACATATCTCTTTATAAAGTGTTGCTTTATATATTGCTGATGAATGTGCCATCTTTCATCAGGGTAATTTAATTTCCATCGACCAATACCAAAGGAGACTGTGGGATGAATTTTCAGTATTCCTCAATATGTATAATGCTGGGGAGAAGATTAAACTTGTTACTTTGTAATTCCAATTTAGACGTATAGTTTTTGCACATGCCGAGCGAGCCATAGCTGCATTGATAAATATAGGCCTATGTCTTTTATTGGGAATATGTAGGATTGAGTTTCAAGAGACTTGTGAGCTTGGATCTGTAGGGGACCTTAATTAAGGTATTATTAATTATTTTTTAAAAAGATTTTTGAATCGCCATTCACCCCAAAAGGCAATGTACATTTTAAAAAACAATAATATATATCAAAACCACCAATTAAAAGCAGAACAGAACAATCTTTAAAAAACCAAATCAGTGAACAGAGTTTAAAAACCAACAAAAGCCAGGCAGGACAAAACAGATTTTATAGCCCATTAAAGCAAGCCGGAGATGGAGCTGCTGATTATTAATACATGCAATGTGTTATTCCTGCATAAAGAAATAGACTGTGTTTATGATGATGGAAGAAAATCAGATCTAATCTACCTTTAGTATAATTTCTAATAGAGATTCCCTTAATCTATAGTTGATATAGTGTTTCCTCACAATTATAGCACTTCTTGAGGAAATAATTTAATTCCTAAAACTAGAAGTAATTTCTTAGCTTTCATTCCTATATTGTTTAATAGTGTGTCACCAAATATCATTTTTGGAGTGTGTGTATGTATACTATAAGCGTGTAACTGGCCCCAAAGCAGTGTGCAGTCAGGATGAAAGGGTCAGTTGGGACAAGAATGTGTAAGAGATCATATATGGAGAATGTGTGGAAAATCTCCTAATCTCCCTTCTTTTTCCCTCTTCCAGTGTTCTTTGAAAGTGTGAAATCAGAACTCAGGAATGGAAACTCAGAATACTCTGATATTTCTGATTCAGAAGAATCTGAGCCTGATTGCACTAACCAGGTAAATATTTGAGTATCGCAGGTGGTGGTCAAATGAAGCATTAAACTTTCAGTATTCAAAGAATATCTAGCTCTGAAAAAAGCTAATGGAAAAAATGGACAATAATTTTGTGTGTTAAAAAATAGGTTAGATAAGAAGTCAGCTAAGCAGAAACTGTCTTGTAGAATAATCCTTCTAAAAATCCATTTAATTTTTAGTTTTTTAGATCTGTAACTAAAGTCAAGCAGCACACCAAGCATCTTTTGTTGTCTAAGATCTGGCTTCCAGAGGGAACTCCTTCCTCCTAACTTAGCATCTACTCCAGGGATACGTATTAGACTATACCTGCAGTGTCTTCATCTTCTGTTTCTCCAAGGGGTGCCCCTGCACTTCTAGAACTTGTTTGCAGAGGACCTTGCTGTGCTTCTAGTTTCCTAGCTAATGCACTAATAACAATACAGGAAATCTTCTTGGAGAAGAAATAGTGTGTCCTGGTATTGTACCAGCATCACACCTTCAAGTGAATGGATTATGGCATCTATGCACAGTCAGAAATCTTGGAGGGTGTTTTGAGAATAAGTGGGGATGAGGATGGTTTGTGCAGGGATACCATATGGTACCACTTTTGGTTATATGACCATACCCAGCATTTGAAAGATTTGTAGAATGGTCATTGCTCTTTTTCCTGACTGCACTTAGTTTCTGCTTTTCCTACTTGGTCCCCCTTTTGGTTCACCTTTCTTTGGTCCTTAACTGCAGCATAAGATGGTGACTTAAAACATGTGAATTTGCTACCTCAAATCAAATATCAGAGATAGAACACAATGCTTTTGGCCCAAGTCTGCTTGTTTGTTTATTACATTTATATCCCACCTTTCCTCCATCGTGGAACTCAAGGTGGCTACATATGGTTCCCAAGTGGTCACCCATCCAAACACTGACCAGGCCCACACCTGCTTAGCTTCAGCAAGGTGGCTGCCTCATGTGCCTTCAGACCATGCAGTTCACACATGCAAGTGCAAGTCATCAAGTGATGTACGTATATTTGTGAAGCAATCCCAAGACTGCAAATCACCGAGAAAGATATTCCTGAGTTTCAGGGTGGCTTTGTCCTGAGCTCTGGTATTTAGAAGTGTAGGATTCCCACTAAAGTGCTAGTTTCTCACATCCTATTTTGGATAGGAGCAAAGGTGTTCACCCTCTGTTAGTCTTTTGCAGCCATGTGTTATATGCTGTTATTTATATAACTGGTAACAATTAACTATGATGAAAATATTAAGTATAAATTACTGTAGAAGTTTTTTGTGTTTGTTCTGTGAAATGCTTAGGGTTTTTTCCCCCCCCTATCTTCCCTCCTCCCCTCTGTCCTCAGCAAAAGGATTCCTCTTTAGAGGAGTCAGAAAGCTCAGGTGATGAGAAACAGGAAGTAACTTCAAATTTTAAAGAGGAATCTAAAGTAACAAATGACTTCTTCCAAACCACAAAGAAGCCATCTAGACATGAAACTGCAAATAAAAGGTGAGTATAAGAATGAGAGATTTAAAATCCAAAAATTAATGGAGGCTTTTCAAGCAAAATTGTATTTCTCGCATTCTGTTGAATAGGAATGTAATATATTTTATGCTTGTGAAACAGCATTCTACTCCCCACTTACTTTTTCAGGGAATGTCCTACCTCGACAAGTATGGAGGAAGAAGCTATTCAGGGCATGCTTTCTATGGCAGGATTGCACTATACCACTTGTTTACCAGGTCATACACAGAGCACAGACTGCACTAATAGAAGAAGCTCTCTTCAGGAACACAGAAACTATCCCAAAAGTAGGCATAAAGACAAGATGTCTTCTCAGAGTCATAAAGCAGATTGTGGTAGGTTGTCTTGCAGTTGTATATTGTACCAGACCTAAAATATGCCTAAACTGTAGGTTCTGAAAGTAGGACGCATTAGCTGAACGTTGCAATCCCCTTCAGGTAGCTAATGGATCGACAGAATAACTGTAATATGTCTTTTTGCTCAGATTTAGATTCCCTAGGTTTCTAAGCCAACTTGATGAGTTTATATGTTGCCTGTAGAAGCAAAATAGAAGCATCTGACTTTGAATATTTGTGCCAAGGCCAAAAATAGTTTTTGTAGTTAGTCAAGCAATCTCTAGTAAAATTGACTGCTGAAAACATGATGCATAGGTATATTCCCCCATTCTAAATTAAGGCTACAGCCCTGTGCAGAGTTTTCTGGGAGCCAGACCCATTAAACTCAATGAGGCTTACATCTGAGTAGACATGCATGGAATTGTACTGTTAGAAGGCATATTGTTCAAATGCTATAGTTTTTCTTTTTAATATAAAGTGCTTAAGACATTGAGTTCTTAATGTATTAAATCTATTACACTTGAAGTAATTATTTTTAGTTGGCAGTATTGTGAAGAGGTTTCAGTAGGTAACAAACAGTTGCAGTCGCTCATGTGTTCTTGCATTAACAAATGGATTTCTTTTTCTAGCCAGAGAGGTAATTAAATTCTTAGCATTCATATTATCACATTACTCAATGTAAGATGAGGGTTAAAAACACACCACCCTATGATGGCTGCTTACAGGATTAATAATATCTGTGTTAACACTATATTTACTAGTATTAAATGTTAATACTACCACAGTAGGGAGTCTTTAAAGTAGTAAGTATAGCATTTGATACAGATATTAATGACTGTGAACAACACTTTAGTAAAGTCTTTAAATTGGATTTAACATCATATTCATTAATTAAGGTTGATAGAAAATGCAGCATCCAAAAATCCCATTTATCAATTGAATTATTGATCTGCCATATTTCTTAATACAGTCTTAAAACTAGTTTTTTTAAAAAAAAATAAAGAATTCATGTAATGCCAAATCTCCCAGCTAAGTGAAAATGAATGAGTTACAGTAGAATAATGGAAAAACAGAGGCATATAGTGGGATTGCTTATTCTCTGACCCTAAATATGGAGAAGTACCATTTATTCCAGTGAGCCATCAAATGGTTGCTAAGTTGCTGCTTCTGGAATACTGGAATTTCTTTTACTTAATAAATCATAGCCTTTTGTCAGAGGTTAAAAAACGATAGCATTTTCAGTGAAAGAAACGGTTCTGTGTTATATATATATACAGCAAAAAAGATCCTTACTGTACATGAATACTCTTAATACAAGGTTATCAGTAGTGTGGGTTAGCTGTCAATCTAGAACTTGGTCATATTTTTGCATTACCCCAATAACTACTTTATTTGATCTTTTTAGGGAGACAGCAGTATGTTTGCTTTTGCTTTTAGCAAAAACAAAAAAACAGTAAGTTGACAGCTGTGACAGCAGATGTTGTCTCAACTGTAATCTGCTTGATGCTCACCCCCCCCCCCCCCATATCTATGGTTACTAAGAAATCCAGATGGCAAAGGCAAACTATATTGATCCAAAATGGTTAAGTTTTCTGGCTGGAAAAAGTAACTTCCACTATGATTCAAATTACGTTTGCATATTGGGGGAAATCTAATGCTGCCTGAAATCTTAAAGCTGATCCTGAGAGCTTTTGATAACTATGACATGTTTGTGATCTTTCACATTTATGTCCTCACGTTCACTGCTGCAGATGAGAGCCAATCTAGGTTACTTTGTAGATTCATTGATACCAGTCAGTAGAACTGAATACCTTTTTGTATACAAACTAGAGTGCCCTAAAGCAGTTTGGTTCTATGTAAGCTAGCAATTGCTTGCATGAAGGAAATGGTTGTCCTCTAACTAGATAATGAGTAATTGCATTATTTTAGTAGGAAGTGTGCTTTTAATAGGATAAAAACTTATCAGTAGATAAACCATAGCAGTGAATCACATGATTTTGCTCTTGAGCGGCATTCTATACTGCATTACAGGAGAGGGAAAGTCTTATCTTGGAATATGCAATCTGATTTTAGGTACCAGCTATATGAGGGGGTCATCTGCTTCACTCATAAACAAAATTAAATGAAAACGTTATCATGGAAGTAGGTATGTACGCTATAGTAGAGATAATCCCTTTCTCAATTAGTTGAACTTCCAGTTAATTACTCTAGTTGTGCACTAGGTGGAAGGTTATGTGTAAATTGTGTTGTGGAGAATAAATAAAGAATGAACAAACAGTGAACAAGATGTCTACTGCTGTCCACTCCCTGGAAAGTGGCTTGTCTAGGAAGTAAATACTTTCTATCTTAAAACAGGTATTTATGAGCTATATAATATTCTTTAAATATTTCTGAGAATTTCATTTTTTTATTTAGGTAAGCACATAAAAGAAGGAAAAGATACAGGAGGTTCAACATTAACTACACCATTACATGCAGTTTGTAAAGTAAATCCTCAGGTAAGAGAATATTTTGCCTTTAATATAACAGTATGTACAATACATAGCATGCTAAAATTCAGAGGTGTTTAGCTTTTTAATTAAGGTATGCCCCATTCTGCAAACCTACAAATGAAAACTTTTCAATTGCCCTTGGCTAATATGTGGAAGTCTCTAACATGAATGTACTGTTTGTGAAAATGCCATATTAACTTGGAGACAGAGGTATTTCTGATTTTTTTAAAGAATAGCATGAGGGGAAATATAGGGGGCATGACTGGATTTCACATAAAAGAAGTTAAGTACAGCTGGTGCAAAAAGCATGTTGATTTGCAGATTTTATAGCTGGTAAGACTTCTGATATTTAGCTTAATGACCTGTAATTTTGTATTGGAAATTTCTATCAGAAAGGTTTGTGCTGAACTTTCAAGCATCTGTGTGTGAATTGCTTTAATATTTTGTTGGAATATGTAATGTGTCTTGTATTCCTAAGTGTGTGTGCGAATCTTTAAGAATGGCCATGGTGGGCACGTTCACATGACAGGCTAACCCATGATAGGTGACAAGCTATGCACTGTGGGTTGTTTAGCAAACAACCCACAGTGCGTGGTTGATGTGCCTGACAGATGATCAAGCCCACCACCCACAGTGTGTAGATTGTCTTCCCCTTCCCCCCCAGTTCTCCAGCTGACTCTGCCTGGCATCCCAGGGGACTTGGCGGCAGAACCTTTCTTCTGAACCCCTACCACCGAGCCCCCTGTCCCCTCTCCAATCATGGCCAGAGCCCCTTTTTCCCCAGTGCCCTTTGCCAGTGGCAGCCCCTCCGAAGTGCCCCAAAGGCATTTTGTGGGGGCTGCCCCTGACCCCCTGGCTCCTGCCAAACCCCCATCCTGACTCAGACTGCAATTCTAATCCCAGTCAGAACCCCTTAAAAAGTTGTGCAAAACATGGGGATGGGACAAGTTTTGTCGCATTTTCCCAGCCCTGTTTATGTGTGCAAATGGCCCCGTTATCAGTGGAGGCTGGTGGGTTTGGTTTTGGTGGGGCTGTGAATCTATTCTGGATTTCAGTCGGAACCAGCTAGAACTCTAAAAGAGCTATCAATGGTGCTGAACCCTGTCACCAATATAAGTTTGGTACCTTGGATAGCTCCTCTCGAGTTCTAACTGAAACCCAGAATGGATTCATAACCCCACCAAAATTGGAGCCACCAGCCCCCGCTGCCCTTTACATATGTATGTATGTATTTTTAATTGCAGTTATTTGCAGTTGTGGAAGTGCACAACCACGGGTATCCAGAAATATAGGGGCTTGCCTTGGCTGCACCCTTGTATCTCAAGTAACACTGTAGCAAGGTTATTTTGACAGCTTTGCACAGTTGACGGGTGGGGAAACGGTGTAGATCACCCCCTAGCAAGGGTATCCCCAGGGTTCAATACCTTGCCCTGAATCTTGGCAGTACCTGCTAGTAATCTGCACTTGCCTGAGTCCCCTCCGCCAGTTTTTATGGGTGCCTGATCCCCCACCCCCTTCCTCTCCTCAAATCGCTGTCACTGCTTTATTTTGAAAGCTGTCAAAATAGAAGCAGTTACTTCCTTTAAGGTAGGGAAAATGGGGTGGCACCCACTTTTATATGGAAATGGGATGCTCAAGACTCCAGGAGGGCTGGACTAGGAGGATGCGATCCATAGGGCAGGGGAATGGGGCATTTTAAATTGCAGGGGTCCTTGGCTAACTGTGTGATCTTAGCACTTTTGACAGCTGAGGAATGTGCTCAAGATCCCCTAGTTAACCAAGCGCCACCTCGATTTAAAGTCTTGCCCCCACCAGTGGGGGTGCCTCCTCTATTCAACCCTACTCCAAGTTGGCAGGACCCATTTTCATTGAAAAGTGCATCTCCCCCTTTTCGCACTTACTGTGTCAGCCTCATGGGATTTTGACAGCTCTCAATGAGAGCTGCAATGCATTTGCTAGAAACTTCCAGGATAAGATCTCTTGCATCTGCCAGGACTTAGACTCCAGTGTTATAGCAGTTGAATCTGGTGAGGTATCTGGAGCACAGCTTTGTCCTGTTCTCCTGGATGAGTTTCAGTTGGTACAGCTTGAGGACATTGACAAGGTGCTTGGGCAGGTCCATGCAACCACTTCTGTACTGGAGCCTTCCCCCCCCCCCTTGGTTGATAAAAATTGGCAGGGAAGGAACATTTGGCTGGGCCAGGGAGGTGATTAATGCCTTTTTGCAAGAGGGGGTGGTCCTGGGCCACCTCAAAGAGGCAATAGTGAGACCACTCCTAAAGAAATCCTCCCTGGACCCAGAAAATCTTAGTAGTTTTAGGCCAGTGGCAAATGTTCCTTTCCTGGGCAAGGTTCTTGAGCAGGTAATTGCCAGCCAGCTCCAGACACTCTTGGATGAGACCAATTATCTAGATACATTTCCATCAGGGTTCAGGCCAGGTTTTGGCTCGGAAACAGCCTTGGTCGCCCTGTATGATGACCTATGTCAGGAGAGAGACAGGGGGAGTGTGACCTTGTTGATTCTCCTTGATCTCTCAGCGGCTTTTGATACCATTAACCATGGTATCCTTCTGGGACGATTGTCTGAGCTGGGAGTGGGAGGCACTGCATTGTAGTGGTTTCGCTCCTACTTGGATGGTTGGCTCCAGAAGGTGGTGCTTGGGGAATATTGCTTGGCTGTGTGGATTCTCCAGTATGGCGTGCCACAGGGGTCAGTTCTGTCCCCCATGCTATTTAACATCTGCATGAAACCATTGAGTGCAGTCATCTGGAGTTTTGGGGCGTGTTGTCATCAGTATGCTGTTGACACACAGCTCTATTTCTCCTTTTCATCTTCTTCAGGTGAGGCTGTGGATGTGCTAAATTGGTGCCTGGCTGCAACAATGGACTGGATGAGGGCTAATAAACTGAAACTCAATCCAGACAAGACTGAGATGCTGTTGGTGGGTGGTTCTTCTGACCAGATGGTGGGTGCTCAACCTGCTCTGGGTGGGATTGCACTCCCCCTGAAGGAGCAGTTTCATAGCTTGGGGGTTCTCCTTGAGCCATCTTTGTCACTTGAGGCTCAGGTGGCCTCAGTGGCATGGAGTGCCTTCTACTAACTTCAGTTGGTGACCCAGCTATGCCCCTACCTGGACAGGGCTAACCTGGCTTCAGTTGTCTATGCTCTGGTAATATCCGAGTTAGATTACTGCAATGCGCTGTATGTGGGGCTGCCTTTGAAGACGGTTCAGAAACTGCAGCTTGTGCAAAATGCGGTGGCCAGACTGATAACGAGGACCAGAAGGTCCAGACATATAAGACTGACTCTGGCCTGCTTGCACTGGCTGCCTGTATATAAAGCCTTACATGGCTTGGGACACAGTACCTGATGGAGCGCCTCTCCCTACATGAACCTACCATTATACTGTGCTCAACATCTAAGGCCCTGCTCCGGCTGCCTACACTGAGGGAAGCTCGGAAGATGGCAACAAGGGAGAGGGCCTTTTCGGTGGTGGCCCCCAAATTATGGGCCACCAGGAATGATCTCCCTGACTTTGTTATCTTTTCAGCGCCAGGTTAAGACCTTTCTCTTCTCCCAGGCATTCGGCAGTATATGATAAGTGTTTAATTGATCCTGGACTGTCTTATGGTTATGGTTGTTGGTTTTTGAGGTTGTTTGTTTGAAGTTGTTTTAGATACATGTTGCTTTTGTGTATATTGTCTATTCATGTGTTTTTTTATGTAAATGATTTTTAATCTCTGTGTATTGTATTTTTAATGTTTTTAATCTTTGTAAACCGCCCAGAGAGCTCCGGCTATTGGGCGGTATAGAAATGTAATAAATAATAATAATGAGGCTGTCTAAATCCAGCTCAGCTAGTGGAAGGCTAGGGGGAGGGGAGGGAACGAGTGCACCAGCTTGAAAAAAGTCACTTTATGACTCCTGATTCTGGATAGATTTGCTCAGCTTCAATAATGAAAGTCCATCGGGCACTTACTGACATGAATCAGTTACTTTATTTACAGTGCAATTCTATGAATGTCTACCGGGAGTAAGTCCCATGGAGTTCAGTGAGACTTACTCCCAGGTAAATGTGTATAGGATAGCAACCTTAGTTTGTGTAACTTTTTCTGCTTATAGCATTGAACTGTAGATAAATTATGGTACAAGAAATTGAGTTACTTATTTTACAAAAACACTGCTGCTGTTTTGTGGAAGCCTACAAACGAGCATTCATAAATGCTCCATGTGCCCAGTAGTTCATTAGGTGCATTACAAAACCAAACTGCTTTTTTCCCTCTACAGGATACAAATAAAACTCAGAAATACATTAAGAAAGAAGGTGCATTGGATGGCAGTTACAGAATTCAAGAAAGCAGGAGTCACTTACATAATAATGGTTTGAACTTCCCACATGGCAAATGTATACAGGACTGTAGCTTGATTGAAGGGGAGTGCAGGCTAAGTGATGGTAGCCTCAGCCCTGACAGGCCATATGGTGAAACGTCGTTGTCTATACCTCTTCATCCAACCAAGAGGCCAGCATCAAATCCACCCCCTATCAGCAACCAGGCAACAAAAGGTGGTGTAGTTATCTGTATTCATTTCTGTTAGCCACAAATTACTGGCTA
This sequence comes from Heloderma suspectum, assembly GCF_057233095.1. Taxonomy (NCBI): domain Eukaryota; kingdom Metazoa; phylum Chordata; class Lepidosauria; order Squamata; family Helodermatidae; genus Heloderma; species Heloderma suspectum. The sequence continues at coordinate 32,210,245 of NC_139464.1, forward strand.
TTGCTATTTGCAAACCAAGTTGCAGCAGATGCTTAGCTTAAGATGTGAACATTCAGAAAACAGGTTCACGCCCAGGATCACCCAGTTCATGTGTGTTTATGAAATTGTGAACTCCCATAGTTTCTAACATGGGAGATTATCTTGTACAAATTTCTCGCCCCTCCCAAAAACCCTCAAAGCACATTAGAAAAGTTCCCTTAAAGATGTAAAGCTGGTGTTGCATTATATCTTTAAATAACATGCAAGCTGGGGAATACTTAGTCCAAATCTTGCCTTGAGTATGAGTTTGCTAGCTTTAGTCAGGCCTCTGTCTCTTTGTCAGCCCCCACCCCCCACCCCATATCAGCAATATGGGCATCATCATCATCATAATGGCCTAACTTACAGGCCTGCTGTGAAACTGCTAGCACAGTAGTGCCAGTGCTTGTAATTTTTAGCATAACACTGGATATAATCCAGAACTTAGCACAGCTAGTGCAGGCAACACCTAGTCTAATGAAGTCATAATGAGTTGTGCAATGATTTGCAGACCAGCTTGTGTAATGGCTTGTGAAACAGCTTGCGCAAGCAGAATTAAAGTATTGGATTTGACATCTTCAATGATAAAAACAGCGTTTCCATAAGTGGAAGAAGCTTTATGCTAGTGGAATCACAGCAGTGGAGACAACCCAATATAATTAGCTGCCCAACAGCCTGTGTTGCCTCGTGTTCATGATCCTGCCTATAAAATTCTATGTTGGGCCAATGTGGGACTGTATATACCTGTGTTGTGGTGGTGTTCAGAAGTACCAGCTTTTTCTTCTTTTTTCAGGCAAGCGTCCAAAGAAAGGAATGGCAACTGCCAAACAGCGTCTTGGGAAGATTCTAAAGCTGAACCGAAACGGCCATGCACGCTTCTTTGTTTGATGCAGTAGCTGCTTCCATTGCTGCTGTCCTTTTATACACAGACCAGTATTGAGGGTAACAGTGCCTGGAGCTCCTGTTTTATTCATCTGCTTGAAGCAGAATGCATGTACCTTATTAGAACACTGCCTGATGAACAAAAACCCAATGCTGCATTTTCACTGTGCCACACCTGCTCAGCAATAACCATTTGTGAAACAGGGGAATATTCAGAGAGACTGTGGACTGGGAGATGGTCTTTTTTCAGGGCTCAATCATTTTATTGTTTCTGGTAGTATCTGAGCTAATTCACGAATGGAAGAGTGTGATGAAGGTGGTTATCAATAATTTATTTGACAGATTTTTGGCAACTATTGAATTCATTTTTAAACTATTTATTTGGAACGCATTTTTGTGGGAATTACGATTTTAATTTTAGATGTGAAGAATGTGAAGGTTTTTATTTGTCTTTAATGTCCGTCTGTCTGTTTTTCTGCAGTGGAGAGCCACATGAATGATTTATTCTGGATTCAAGCATTTGATATACAGGTTATAGTCTTAAACATGGATGTGATGCATTAAGTTAAGGCACATGAAATCACATGTTAATTTCTGTTCTTTATGTAAGGTCATGGATAGCTTTTCCACTGACTTCTGAAGTACGTCTTCTCTGCCAGTTTAGTTAACCTTTCCTTCTTCTCTTATCCCTGCTCCTGCCTCTTCCTCCTCTTGTGTTTCACCGTATTTATTCTGGACTATAAATTGGTATAATATTAGCAACAGCTCTTGCACATATATGTGCTCCCTCCCACCTTACTTGTTTCCATGTCATAGAGAATGATCCATGCGGAGCATGGGTAGCAGTACACCAAGGATAGCACTACAGCTATTGATTTAAGTATAGAAACTTAAATGCATTTTGTGGAGAAAGGCTATTATGGTGGCAGAGTTTTGCTTGATTGTCTACACATGCCAGCCAATTAAAGGTCTTAAGTCATTTTTGTATATATGTAAATGTGTTTGATAGCTTGCTAAATCTCAGAATGACTATTTTGTCTCTTGCTTTGCAAAGATCTGGTAGTAAATGCCAATTCTAAAATGCATGTAAATAACTTAGATGATAAATTTGTATTTTTGTAATATAAAATTGAATATTTAAGCTCTTTTGGGAGGAAAGGGGGAGGTACCTATACTACTACTTTGGTAAGAGGGCTATTCAATACTAAAGCGGGAATACTAGAGACCTGCTTTGGTGTTTTTTTCCTGTTGATCAAGAGTTAAAGCATGGCCAAAGCTACTCAGTTGCTTGACTACAATAAAAGCTTCCCAGCCTTCAGGTTATATCTAAAATAAAATATATAGAAGTCCAAAAATAGGACTTTTCTTTGCTTAAACCGTTTTATATATTCAGTATTTGCTGCATCTATGTATGTGTATCTGTATTAAACTATACATTATGTCCTTGTCCCATATCAGAATAGTCAGGCGTTCTTGGCTACTGCAGCTATAAAGACTTGGACAAATTTCTCAGTGGAAGGCATTTCAAGGCTGCAGTCCTTAACAAAGTTGCCTCTTAAGCCAATTTAACTGAATAGAACTTATCAGTGTATAACTGTGTCCAGGGTGGCAGCCAAAAACATCAAGGTAGCAATCTTAATTGGGAGGTAAGCCCCATTGAAATCAATGGGGCTGACTTCTGAGTAAATATGATCAGGATTGGAGTGTAAGTGGATAAAACTCAAATCAGACAACAAGGTTGTGATATGTCCTAGGTTTTGAAAATTATCATACAGTTTTTCTTCATCCTCCTTTCCTCTTGAATAATAGTTTTTTTCTCAGCACATGTTTTTTTCTCAGCATGTGTGTGTCAAAATTATTTAGGTACAACAAAACTGGAGAACCTACGTGTTCCCAGCATTATAAGTAGAGCTGATTAAAGAGAGAACACCATACTAGCATTTAGAAACAACTGTGATAAAGTAGTAAATCTGGAGCAACACACTTTCCAGTATTGATAAAAGAAAGTGATCCTTTCAGCAGTCAATATATATTTTAACTGAGCTGTAGTTCATTTAAGTAGAAATATTAATTTGTATTGTGTGTTCTCAACACCATTATAAAGTAACAATAGTGATCCTTTTGATGTAGACAGAAAAACAGTTCTAGGGTTCCAGGTTTTGAAGCTTTGGTTCAGTTCTAATTTTAGTAAGCCGTATATTTTAAGGAAATTACTTGTTTGCTTAAAAAAATCAGAGGAATAAAACTTCTTAAACTGAGAACACAGTTCAATCAATGATAAATATATAAGAATAATAAATTCTCTCTTGTTAGACCATAGTAGCTAACAGGTCTCATAACTGATCTAGTTTCTCTAAGCATCCTAATTAATAAAATATATAGCTATGGCCATATTGGGGGACAGATGGTGATGGTGGAGAAGGAGGGGAAGGCTTTGGCTAGAACTATATTTTAAGTGGCATTTCCAATCACTTTTCTCATTCTCTCCCCCTCCCCCTGCACCTCTGCCCCCTCATCCCATGGCTCTTCATTGTTATGAGCATACAAACATCTCTTCATAGTTTACCAAAAGAAATACACTATTTTAAAAGATTCTTCCAGCTTTCCATGTCTCAGATTCAAATTGAGGCAAATATCTTTCTATCACCACTTCAATAAGGCTTTGACTGAAATATGGCTTTGGATAAGATTTATTTTGATAAACAAATCAAATTTATTTTGTGCATTTCAAAATATGTTCCTCTGAAAAGTGGCAACAACTATTTTGGTAGCTGAATGGGCAGTCGTGTTTGTATGCTAGTAACTATTTTGGTAGAAATCCGTCTTGCACCAGACTTTTCATATGTAGTAAACGGTCTGAATTAGATTCTGTAGCCCTGCTGTAGTTACTTCACTTCCTGGAGGGAGAGGAAACAGTGCTTAAGCCATATTTGGCAGAAAGTTACTGTGTCCTCAGTGCAACCACACTTTAAAACGGAGACATTTTTCAGTCATCGGAACAAGAATTTCAGCTGTAGGCTAGAATTACTATAGACCAGTTCTCTCCTGAGCAGGCAGAGTGAAAAGGTAATATGAAGTTAAGTGTTTGGGTTTTGCTGAAGAGAGGAGATAGAAAATAGGGCTAGTGGTTTTAGCAGCAACAACTCCAGCAGCGTTTCTCTTTGTCCTTCTACAATACTTATTAATAAACCCAAGCTACAAAGTAGCCTCAAATAACCTCTGTGATAGATTACCTATGCAATCAGTAACACTGACATATGATCATTCTCAAACCATTTCAAGAGGGTGGAACAAGAAGGCCTGCCTTTCCAGCCACAATTTTGTCATAGCTGAAGTGCTTATATTAATGTTCTTCAGGATAAGAGCGCAGTGTCATGATCACATTAAAGAAACTTTAGTTCACCTAAGCTTTTAACATGCCACAGACTGCCTTCATTCACCAAGATGTGTAGTCATTAAACTCGGTAATCTTTGTAGGACTCAAAAAACACACAACCCCTGGCCTGACTCAACAGTTTTGCCAACTCTGTAACTGGTAACTTGGAGGAAACTGAGGAGGCCCAATCCTTTACATAGTGCCTCTCTTCACCCACAATTTCTGTGCCACCAAAAAATCTCAAGGCATCTTTTTGTAATAACTTATGTGCATACTTCCAGACCATTAAAAACTGTTCATGATCCTGGGCAACTTTATTTTGTGGAAGAAATATAAACTGAATTTAAGGGCCTTACTGTTTGTAGTTTAAACTGGATTAAAAGCTGCAACATCTGTTTTTCCAAAAAGGCAAAGATCTGTGTACAAAATGAGTGAATTGTGCAGTACTGAGTAGGAATGAGACTAGCACTGATTAGGGGATGTAGCTGCTGCTAAAGCTGCATTTCTCCCTGGAAAAGGACTTTGATAAATTTTAAGCCATAATAGTTTCTTGCTGTGGGAAGGGAATGAAAGAAATCACTTTAAGAGATTATATTATTATGAATTATCACTTCTGCTGGGAAAAGTTTAACTTTGCCAGTGCTTTGGCATTTTGGGGATATTCATTACATTTGAAAAAAGGGGATAGGTCTTGGCTATATTTACTAGTTTTGTAGTAGTGTTTTGCTGATGTGTCTTTCCCCCACACACACCTTTTTTCTATTGTCGGTCTAATTTCTAACTTTTTTGAATGTTTGTGAAATAGCTGTCTTTCTGAATAGGGATTTGTGTGTCCTCTGCTCCTTTTTACAGAAGCACACTACTGTGTGGAGTGTTTTGGCTGGGAAATGCGATGCTGCAGCTTTAAGAGCATTTTTTTCAATTTATAACAGTGTTTCCCAACCCATTTTTGCCTGCAGGCAGGGAAAGTGTATGTACAGTATTTATTTCGTTTCAATTTTACTTTGAAATTTGTACATTTCTATAAGTAGCTTACTGATTTACTGTTTGGGAGGACAAGTGGCTTGTTTAAATTTGTATTTGACCATAGTTTCCACTTTCTGTACTTTAAAATACTGAAATTAAAATCTGTATTACTTATGTTTTTGATTTTAGCACTCAGGTGTTTAATTTCTTCATGTTTGTTCACTGTGTAAATACTGAATGTGAAACAGAATGTCTTATGAAATATTGCTTAATTCACTTCTACTTCTGATTGTTGTAGCCTTTGTTTCTGTTATTCCATTGCTCTTGATTTTGAGCAAACTTGACTTTGGAATGTATTCCCAAAATAAGAGTAGTAGCTTCGCTTATTTCAAAAACATCTGAGAATGGGATACAGCTGTGGTAGTGCATAACATGCCAAACATCTTTGTGAAATGAATAAGGGGAAGGATTTGGAGGTCAGATATCTTGAAATTGATCTACTTTAATATCCAGTAGTGTCTGTAGGGAGGGGGAGGCAAATGTGTACCTATAAAATCTTAGAGCTTTTTGCTTATTTGTTTTGTTCACTCAACAAGCTTGCCAAGTTGTACGTAATGTAACAGCCACAAATTGCACCATGCCAGGTGCTTGGCAACCTGTATTTATAGGCCCTAGTAGAATTCCAAGCAAACTTGGCCTGTGAAATTTGGCTTGTTGCCAGTCACTTCCCTTAGGATATAAAGGCTTCCATGTGACCACCTTTTTTTGTTTCCTTGAGCACGTGAAACAGGCTTCTGTCTAGTGGCTCAGCTCGTAAGAGTTTGCAGCAGAACATCAAAGATACGGGGACACCCCTGACTTAAAGAGGAAAGCAATAGTTTGCTGACATGTAATCATGCAGTTTAGGCATATGAGGTGTTGGTCTGTAAAATGAAATGGCAAAACGATGCTTCCTATCGATGAAGGAACTTACGATAACTTATCCGTTCTGGGAATCCTGAATGCACAGGCTAAACCAAACTGTTTCTAAAAGTTTTTGAGGTACAAAATACTAAATTGACAGGTGATATAAATTGTCATCTGCTTTCCCAGCAGTTGTTGCACCTGGATTAAAAAGATTAGACTTTGTACAAACCAAACATCTAGGAGAAATCCAGGCTGCTTGACATAAATGTTGCGTTCTGAAGACTGGCATTCATATACCCTTCCCTACCAGCCTGTTTTTCCCAATCCTGTCCCTGTGTGAGGTGAATCAGAGGGACCTGGTTCCTATCTTCTAGGGTAGCATGCAGGCATGTTTCTGGATCCATGGAGAAGTGGCCACTGAGAATTCTCCTTTGTCTCTCCCCAACCCTGCATGCACACCCCTCTTTCTCACTCATAGTCTCTCACTCCTGGGTTCTCCGCTTCTCCAATTGGAAGGGATGCATCATATGTTACTTTGGGTCAGGCATGGGAAACCTCACTTAAAGTTTAGGTGAACATACACAATATTTTTAAATAGCATCACTTATGAATCACAGTTACCTACTGTTTGCAGCTTTTGCTGACAAAATGCACATGGGCAGTAGCCCATGGTATAAGTGAGTGTTTCTCAGACTTTGATTCCTGGGGCACAGTGCTTTATTCCAGATTAGGACTAGAGACATATCTCACTCTCAAAGATGTGCATTTTCTTAACACCCAGAGCAATAGGTAGGCATCTCTTTACAGATGCAAGATAGCCCAGTTGATATTGCCTTCAGAAATCTCTGCCTATCTATTGGTGCAAAGAGAGGTGAGACCAGTGCTGCATGGGGCCTCCCTGCTCTGATGCAGGGATCCATCTCGTAGAGTGGCTTAATTTGTCGAGGTATGTTTTTATAACTATATTTTATTTTCATTATTAAAATGTACAATTAAAATTTAAAGTAATAACTAATAGAACAAATATTAAAGCAAGTCATTACAATACTTTAATCTGAAATATATATCTTAAACCTTCCAGCACCATATACTACTCATTTAGGATCAACCCTCGTGTGTCTTGGTAGATTAAAAATGAAGGTTCCATTTATAAAATCAGAACATATGTTTGGGGGTTGATGAAGACGTGCCTCATTTAAATGTTTTGTAAACTAGAAAAGCAATGTCAGAAGGAAATCTTCAGGATGAGCAAGGCATATTGTGTAACTTGACACAAGAGCTTCCTCTGGAGGAGGAGGAACACTTTATGTGTCCGTGGCTTCACTGGTAGCCCTGCAAGCTGTTTTAGTTTCTATGAGAAAGAATGAGAAAAGCTGTATTTGATAAGCACATAATGACCATGTACTGAATGAAACAGTAAAAAACAGTGGATTTGGGACTTGTTGACTATTGTAAGGTATTACATAGTTCCTGCTAACAGTTTTGAATCGATGTGGGGAAAAAAGTCCCTTTTTGGTTACAGGCCTACCATAGGCTTTCTCCTGACCTATAAATTACTTTTAACTTTGCAAGAGTTGAGTAACAATGGACAGTGTCTAATGCTGACTCTGCGCTCCTGCTTGATCTCATTGCTTGTGCAACAGAGAGCTAGTGGTTCTTAAAGCAACCCTGGAAACGAGCAGAGATGCTTGTTTCTGGATTGGGTCTCATCAGCAGAGCTTCCTTCTGTAAGTTCTGCTGAACTGCCCCATTGTGGAAACTAGTATTTCCACTTGCTCCTGGAGCCACTAGCTTCCCGCTGCACTAGCAGTAAGGATTGGATACTGCCTACTGACTAATCTTGACACCTTTCTCCTTAATGTTCACATCTCTAGAAAGTGAAACGCCCTCTTACCAAATATCTTTTTATACTGAAAATTGAATGCTTTTGCCCAAATCGGTCTTGCACACTGTCTGCTAACCATGGTTTACCCTTAAATGAATAACCTAGAAGTTTAATCTTTCAATTTCCTGACTTCCAAAAATGAACTGGGTTCTCCAAAAGGATGTCAGGTGTCTTAATATTCTGGGCCAGATAAGCTTCCGAGTTATTTTTATGGAGATATTGATACCATTCATTTTTTATATCAAGCATTTTGATTCATTTTGATTCCTTGCTTACATATCCTTGACCGCAAACCTTCAGATCTATGCATTCTAGGGTATGCCCATGTTTCACAGCTACTAGTTTCTTCAATGTTAAGTTTTATAGAATATAAAACAAATTAAGCTAGTGGTGGCAAACCTGGAGCTAGGTTTGTTTTTCCATTTACCCCAGCCCTGGAGAGTAGCCACTGTATAATGATTCCCCTGAAAATCCAGTTGCCTGTCTTTATGCAACAGTCACTTTGATCTGTTCGTAGGGCTGTGTGTTGATACAGAATTTTCCATTTTCAGTCCCTGTCAGCATAGAGGTGAACAAAATTCCTCACCTGGGCAGCAGCTTTTAATATGCTGCAAAGTTTGGTATGCACTAGATTTACCATTTGTCTGGCCCAGCAACATGCACCCCTTCAGATGTTTTGTCCTACCAACTCCTATTAGCCTTAGCCAGCATAGTCAGTGGTAAGGGATGATGGGAGTTGTAGGCCAAAATATCGGGAAGGCCACAATTTGCCCACCCCTGCTATATACTGAGCTTCAAATACTAGCATATAAGCAAAGCTAGGATGTGCTTGTTGAAGCTGTTGTGCAGAAAATAACCACTCTGGATAATTTGTAGGGAGATAATAGCTTGTTGTACTTCTCTCCTCATTGCTTAAAAATGGACTGGGGGTGTGTTCCTCACTGTTGGGAGTGTGAGGAGCTCCCAGAGGAACTGATGCAAAGGGGCCTTGAGGTCTGTACATTCTTTGCTCAGATGCACAACTCCTTCAGTAAGTCTGGACTTCCTGGAGAGCCACTTTCATCAGGATCTGCAGTTTCACTGTCATGGAGTCTAAAGAAATGTAACAAAGAAATAAATAAAGAAGAAGGATTTAGTTTGAGAGAGCCATCGTTCAGAATTTTTCTTCAGCAAAAAACAAAACTTGGGCCGCATCATCAATTGGACTTACACATATCAACCCTGATGTTCTCTATGAAGGATGCACCTATCTTGCTTGGCTCCCTCTGTGTATATGTAATTAAAAATACCAGTATGGCTTTTGTGAGTTTCATTAACAAGGCAGATAAGTGCTCCATTCAGGTGTATGCTTGCTAATTTTTGTAAGGTGTGAAATGGCATTGAGGAATGCCTGTGGAAGATTTCCTCCTAAGTGCTCCTTTCTGTATATAATTTGTTGGAAAGAAGGGCTATTTGCTTAAGTGCTCTTATGTTACTGCCACTGTAGAGCTCCTGGAAGTCTTATTCATTTCCTAATTTGCATGAGCTTAACCAAAAGCTGACCATGTATATACAGCAGGGGTGCCCAATCTTTTTGGTCCTGATAGCCACACCTGGTGTCAGCTGGGGGCTGTGCACACAAAGATACACGTATGCATACATATGAGGATAGGAGAAATTCAGCAATGTGATTTTAATGCTTTTATATTTGATAATTTATCCTGCACTTTTTGGTTTTAATTTCTGCGAACCGCCCAGAGAGCTTCGGCTATTGGGTGGTATAGAAATGAAAATAAATGAAGAAATGTGGGAGAGGGGAGGAATTTGGTGGTGGCAGCATAGAGGCTGCACATCACACAGCCAGGGGCTGCATGTGGCCCGTGAGTTGTACACCCCTACATATGGGATCAACTATGGCAGCTCAAAACCCTTAAAGGGAGGCTTCAAAATTGGCATAAATTAGGGAGAATTTCACAATTGACACATGTATGCCAGTGTTTATGGCTCAAAGTGTGAGGGGGAGACATGCATTTCCATACAGTAAGAAACCAATATTTCCTTTTATCAGAATCTAGAGCTCCAAACATCAGTGTACGTGGAGCACAACAGTCCTTATTTAAGTTCGGTCTAGGATGGACAACCGTCACCCATGAAGCTTCTCCCTGGGATTCAACTAACTTTCTGGCCTAATCCTCATACAAACATGCCCCATGCGCCACAATAAAAGGCCCTAGCTGTTACATAGGCTGTGGTTGTTGCTCCTCCCTGCCGAGGATTTGCACTGTACACCAGGAGTGCACACCTAGTGGGCCACATGTTTCTTTTTCCATTTCTTTCACAGATTGCTTGCCCCGTGCCTGTCAAGTTGGCGGGCGGGGAGGGGGAGAGACAGCAGGGCAGCGGCTGGGAGTGGGTGGACAGGAGGGCACATTGCTCAGAGCCTCCTCAAACTTAGCAGCACCACTGGCCATACTTACTGAACTTGGATGTGCAGCAGCCTGGTATTCTAGTTTTCTGAACCACCAGATAGTAGACAGGCAAGCCAGACAGAGTTACAGCACAACCTATACTGGTGTTCACAGGATCGGAATACAGGGATGTCCCCACAATGAAGAAACAGGCTATTGTGAATATCAGTGGGAAAAACAGAGGCACCTAAAGGAAAGAGGGTCAAATGGGAATCAAGAGCACAACCTATACTGGTTAAACCTATTTTAAGCATATAGGCAACAGATCAGGAAGGCCAGAATCTCGATCATCCGGACATGGAATAATGGGCTCAAGTTACAGGAAGCCAGATTCTGGCTGAACATCAGGAAAAACGTTCTGACTGTTAGAGCAATACGACAATGGAACCAATTACCTAGGGAGGTGGTGGGCTCTCCCGCACTGGAGGCCTTCAAGACGAGGCTGGACAGCCATCTGTCGGGGATGCTCTGACTTGGATTCCTGCACTGAGCAGGGGGTTGGACTGGATGGCCTTGTAGGCCCCTTCCAAGCCTACTATTCTATGATTCCATGATCATGTTGATCTGAACATGATGAAGAGTGGTCCAAATGTGTTATTTGTTACTTAGTCTTGAAGATGGTACAGTGCATATCCTACCCCTGCACTGTTTATTCATTTGTCACATTTATATGCCACCTTTCCTGCAGGAGCCCAAGGCGACTTACACAGTCCTCCGCTCCATTTTATCCTCGCAACCACCCTGTGAGGTATGTTAGGCTGAGAGTCCGTGACTGGCTCAAAGCGAGACTCATGGTCTCCTGATTCCCAGTCCAGCACTCTAACCACTACTCCACGCTGGCTCTAAGCAACATTTTCTAGTAATGCTGCTGTTTCTAACTCATTGTGTTTTGAAACAATACAGGAAAAGGAGCTAGTTCTGGACTTCTTCATGGCATCTTCCTAAATACTCCCACATGGTTGTGACAGTCTCTCCCTGCTTCCATTTCTGGCATATCCTTAATTCACTTCTTTGTTTAGTTTTCATCCTTTGATTGGCTGTAAACTGGGATGTCAAAACATGGTTTGGTGTTAAAAGTTTCATCTGCCCTGAGCAAACTGTGGTTAAGGTAGTTCTTGCATCTCTCTGCTTGTATGGTAAAAAAAGCAAAAGTTCCAAGACTAGTGTTCCCCTCTGAGGTCAAGGTTTAGTTTGGCAAAGTAAACCATGGCTTCACTGCTTCAGTGTACGTTTGGGATCTTATAAGAACAGGGCAACAAACCACTCAGAGGGAGTAATCCTATGGCCCCTAGACAGAGTCGGGGGGTGGGGGGATAGACTAGTTTGGATTCCTGGATTCGAGGTTGGAGACAGCACTCTGACCTCAGAGCCAGGATCCAAGCTCCCCTCCTCCTCGCAGCTGGTGCAGAGAGAAAAGGGGGCATGCTGGTGGGTGGGGAGGGGGCTGGGGAGGCTGGCTTATGATGTACCCTCAGGCCTCCCCAGCCTCCTTCCCTCCTCCTCTGCAGAACCCCAGCTAGACAGGCAAAAAAGCCCATCTAGCCAAATGCAGAGTGGGAGGAGCGCGGAGGCGAAATTCACCACCACCACTCCTCCTGCTCTGCATAGGATGGCTGTAAGCATCCAAGTTCAGAGGCTTAGATTGCATTTTTTTAATTTACTCATTTATTTAAGAGATTTAGACACCACTGAGCATATTTAAAATTATCTCTAAGTGGTTTATGCCTGCACTAGGCAAAAAAGTTCATTTTTGTGTGCTCTGAGATTTTTCCACTTTGGCTTTTCCTCTATGTGCCTATGTCTCTCTCTAGGCAGGCCATCATAGAAATGCAGCTCTACCTTTTCCCATCTCTCCAATAGTGTCAGTTTTGACCTTCTTACCTTAAAAGGTCTTGGGATTTCTGGATGCCGATAGCGATGTACTATAAGCCCCAAAGTGGCAAGGCCTATGAAGAACCAGCGTGAGAAGCTATAGAAGTTCAACAGCCCATAGAGGTCACCAATGGACACCATCAAGTAGATCAATGGCAACTGGATACAGGAAGAAAATTTGTGGTGGCGAAATACGTCAATATATTATAAAGCCATTTATATCTCCCACTATTTTAATACCTTTCCATGTATAACTCAGAACTGATTTGCAGACCAGTTTTCCCTTGTGTGCAGTTTTCCTTAGTGTTGGTTTCCACAACAGGAGAGTTGTGGAAACCAATGTATATTGGACTTGTTTCCAAGAACAAATTTCACCTTGAGTTCATTTACATGAACCTGTTCCCAAATGGTGAGCTGGGCTTACTGAAGAGTTACTGAGGGCTGTTGCATATGAGCCACGAAGTACTTTGATGCTTTACCAATGGGCAGGAAAGTAATGACAACATGGAAGGACCATTTGCTTTTAAGACTGTGATGGGAAGAATAGATCATAGTGTGCCATCATGTAAAAGAGAAATGTCTACTTCTCATTTCCAAATGCCCTGTTCATTCATTTAGGAGTAGGGAGCTGGGCGGATTCGTTCCTTGCTTATTCTAAACCTTTCCATTGTGCATACCATTAATATCAGGGCTGGGAGAGGAGTGTGCCTTTGAAGGTGTATCATTGAAAAGAGAGCTGGCCACTGTCCTTCTCGTGCAGCTGCAAACGGCATCCTGTAGAACAAAGCCAGCTTTAAATATGGTGCAATTTGAAATTGTCAAGTGATGGCTGCACACTGAATCAAGCTTCCCCTGTTAGCGCTAGAATTACCACTGGCTCTTTAAGATGCATAAATCAATGTATTTTATCTTAGAAACCCTCAGCTGCAAAAGCACTACTAGAGGTGTGGGCAACTTGTGGCCCTCCAGATGTTTTGGCTTACAACTATCTCACCAATGGCTATTGTGGCTGGGGCTGATGGGAGTTGAAGTCCTAAACATCTGGAGGGCACCAGTATGGGGAAGGCTGCACTACAACCTCAGCAGCAATGTGCCTAGAATGTCCGAAATGTTGAAGACCTGTTTTTATTCGACTGAAATCTAACCATCATTCAAGATGACCCTGTAGTTTCCCCTAGTCTTAAGCTGCCACCATCAGGCAATTGACTGGAATATTCCTTTTTAATTTTTTCATGAAATGATCAAGTAGCAGAACGCAGCAGCTGTTGTTCATGTGAATTGCATTGAGTATGATATGTCAAGTTAGGGAGAAACTGCTTTTGTAACCACACCAGCATGCTTGACTTTTCTTCTGCAGAGCAGAGGCCTTATCTTGAAGGGGAAAAATATATACACATGTGCTAGATTAGTGTGGCGTTTCTTTTTCCACAATTTGCTGATGTTTGGAAGCTACTTCCTCTTACAGCAGGGGTACAGAACCTGAGGCCCATGGGCCAAATCCAGGCCACCTAGGTGTCGGGAATAAATCTGAGCATATGGAGATGTCTGGCCGCTCAGATTCAGAATCAGAATGGGAACAACCAGAATGGGGGAGGCACCCTCCCTGGTGAGCCTAGATATGGCGAGACTTTCTTCCCAAGACCTTGACACACAGATGGCCCAGCCTGAATGCCCCCCTGCTATTTCTCCACCATGAGAACCCTGGTTTTGGAGGAGGAGGAAGGTGAGGGGCATTACTTGAGGGACACTAGGGTCCGTCACAGAGCGAAGCAGGAAAAGTTAGGGGCAGGGCTCAGATGGTCCATCAGGTTGGCCACTTGTGCAAGCCAACGTCGGAGGGAGCCACCCTAAGGGAGGGGCATCCCTGCGAAGCTAGTTTGGCCAAGAAGTTCTTGCCCAGACTGCTGGCAACTTCTCTAACTTCCACTTCGTCTCCTCTATTGATATCCATAGATGTGTGGATTAGGTGGTTCTATGCAGTCTGAGAGTTTCCTAGAATCTGCATTTGTAAAGAAGCTCATCCTTAACTAATAAAGTAGTGTAGCCCAAAGCTTTGTGTCCTGGAGTGTGCTGATTGTGAGGGGGGAGGATGAAGGAACACGACACTAGGTCACAGTCCTCTGCTCTGAGGTTCCCCAGATGGTCACGCCTCCTTCCCCATGCCTCACCCATTTTGTTTTGTGCAGTTTTTCCCTTATTCTAAAAGGTTGAATTGCCTCTCCTCAGGCTTAGTCACTGGCAGTGAGAGTTTTAAATTACAATATGCCGGTATTTTGACTATTTTGGCTCTACCCCCTTTGCCTTTGGCACCACCTTGTTTTGCCTTCAGCCCCACCCACCACTGGAATGTGGCCCCCAAAAGCTGATCTGAAATTGAATTTGGCCATCAGGCTGAAAGAGGTTCAACACCTCTGTGTTACAGCTTCTAAATGGGTAAGTGCAGCAAAATGTAGACTTTTGAAACTATGTACCTGGATGAAATGGTGATTTTTAAAAATGCAATTTCTGTACAGAAGTAAGATTTGTGGAAAGATAGCTGCTTTCCCTCTTCCTTCTGCACTACCATTTTGGGAGAGGAGAGCCATTGTCAGATCAGGAACTGTAGACTGGGTCTGAAACAGACACAGTTCCTGTCATTGGGAGAAGATATTCTGAAACCTTTACCTTGATGCAGCAAAGATTCCTCCATTCAAAGCGCCAAAACATGATAGAGCTACAAGGATTGGAATCACAGAGGAAAGGCTCTTGAAAACTTTATCAGCAAAGCTCTAGGAGTAAATCCAGAAAGTCTTATCAGCCCATCACTCTACCCTTTCCTCTGTATATTTTTATATCTTTCTGGAGAAGAAATTCATTATTATTTCAATTTCTTTCTGTAATTGTTACCCAAGGCAGCTAACAATAAAAACACAATAAAACAATTTTCAAAAATCATGTTTTGGAGGGAAAAAACCTAAATAAAATAGAAGAGCAACACAACCAGCCAACAAGAGAGGCCATTTTAAAGTGAGACATAATTCTTTCCTTTTTTTAAGTCAGCTTGACAGACCAAAGGCCTGTTAAAACATAAAAGTCTGATAGCAGAAAGATATCATAAAAATGATCACTTTACACAGAGCAGAGGTGACTTGCTTTGGAAATGCTCAGAATCTAGTAATCTATAATATATATCTGGTTTTTCTCACGTATAGGTATACAAACAAAAGATTCTTCTTAAACTCTTGTTTGGGGAGGTGAGCTCATCTTCCTTTTCACTGCCCATGGAAACAGATGTCTGCTTTAGGTGCTAGAATTCACAATCTGTTATTTTCTTTAAATAAGCCTGAGTGACTTTCCAAACAGGCCTGCTAAACCATCTCCCTCTCCACCCCTAACCTTGATAATACCGATTTATAAAATACAAATAGTGAAAGAACTACCAGACTTACCACAGCTACTGCATCGGAATTGAGAATTTCTTGTGGTGTCAGGACTGTGTAGTAAGACACATTGGTAAGGATGTAACATACTGTAACCACTGTTAAGGACACCATAACAGCCAGTGGGATGTTCCTGAAGAATAAAAGCATCTCTTTTACACAGTTCATCTGTAGATGTACATTTTCCTTTGGCCTATAGCTATTTTCTCCTTTATAAACACAGAATGTATGAATGTAAGAACAGGAAAATAAAGAAGTTCAAGAATTTTACTTGGTTCACAACTCAAGGCAAATTCTCTCCCTCCTACCCCATATTTCCTACACTGTTAAGCTATTTCCAAATGGACCTACCATGAAAATAGGAACAAGTTTAGTATTCATAATACCTACTCTGAATCTGAAATCCTAATTAGTTTGAAGGGTGGTATAGAAATGTTCTCACCATGATGGTCACTTTTTCAGCCTGAGGACCTGGCAGAA
The DNA here is from genome assembly GCF_057233095.1 of Heloderma suspectum. Lineage (NCBI taxonomy): Eukaryota > Metazoa > Chordata > Lepidosauria > Squamata > Helodermatidae > Heloderma > Heloderma suspectum. The sequence continues at coordinate 32,226,496 of NC_139464.1, forward strand.
GGTTCTCCACTGTTTATCTTAAATTGTATTAATCTATTTATAGAATGATATATAGTGCCATCAATTTGCATGGTGCTTTACAGAGTACAAGAAAACAGGTCCTGAACTGTGTTTGTACACAGGGTTGACAACAGAAGGAAGGAAGGAAGGAAGGAAGGAAGGAAGGAAGGCAGGCAGGCAGGCAGGCAGGCAGGCAGGCAGGCAGGCAGGCAGGCAGGCAAGCAGGTAGGCAGGCAGAGGATGGCAAAGGTAAGTAGTGACAGAAAATGCATTTGTTTCAGTTAAATATTCTTGAGCTTTGTTACAGCAGCCGCTGTAAGGGATCGTAAGGCTTTGCAGGAAAGGTGGGTTTTGAGAAGGGTATTGAAACTAATGAGAGAGCCATAGGCTGCCTAGCACTGGCTTCTGAAGCAGGGCATGTGAGGACACTGATCACAAGAGCTCCGTATGAATGTTTGATCTCACCAGGTATCATCATGTGGCACTCGTGGAGGGTCCCGTTCAGGGATGGCCGAAGGCATTTTGCTGCCTGAGGCAGAGCATCCAATACCACCCCAACCCCTACCCGCACACCTAAGTCAAGATACATGGTACCCAAGGCTGGTCAAGTTATCTTGGTACCTGAGGCAGAAAATTCCGCAGCTGCCTCTCCCCCTCCCTGGCAGTAAAAATAAAATAATACATTAAATAATCAACAATTTGCTGCCCTTGCATGACACCCCAAACCAGCTGCCTTAGACTGCCTAATGGTAGGGATGTGAACTGATTGGCTGCTTTCTAGCTTCACTTATATACATTATTCAACTCCAGCTCCTGACATTTTAGCCCATCAGAGGGGCAGTAGATTTTTTTTGGGCAAAGTTTCTGGTTCCCCTAGTCACTACGTTCCTCTCCCCCTCACCTGCTAGGTTTCAGTTTCTGGGACTGACCAGTTGTACCTTCCATGACCTCATGAACTGGCAAGAACAATCTCTAAACACCAAATGGCCCAAAGTCTGAAGGGAAAGCAACCATTTTATCACAAAGAACAAAGACAAAATGGCTGAGCAGTTTCATTCCTTCACACTCACCGTTTCGGATTTACGATTTCCTCTGTTACAAAGTTTATATAGAACCTGAAGAAAAGAAATAAAGAATCACGGAGTCAAAATATGCTGTGCAATGGAGGGGCTGCAGCGGCTGCAATCATTAGTCTCGCACCAACTGTGGCAAGCGCACGTTTGCCCCTTTTGTCATTTAAGCAAATGCCAAAGGGAACTTCTGTGATAACTTAGAAACTTACCACCCGCCATAGGCAAACATCCCAGAGTAAAAAGCAAGAGGCAGCTTGTCGAAGGTCAACGAACTTGTGTCAAAGCTATCCTGGAAATTTTCATAGTGACCTGATCAAAATAGGTAGAAATACAGGTTTTTCCCCCTTCTAACAGGCAATACAAGAAGAGTCATACTGGATCAAACCAACATCCAGCATCCTTCTAGTCCAGGAGTGGGAAATATGTGCCACTCCAGATGTTGTTGGACTACAACTCCCATCATCCCTGCCCATTGCACATGCTGGCTGGGGCTGATGGGAATTGGAGTCAGACATTAACTGGAGGGCCACAGGTTCATCACCCCTGATCCATTCCAGCATCCTGTTTCCATAGGTTCACCACCCCGATCCATTCCAGCATCCTGGAAGCATCTAGCTAGCTGACCAGCTAGGTCCCCCCAGGAAGACCTATGTGAAAACACATAGTGTGTTGTGACATCTTGTGTCACCATGTTATGTACCCCCTTCCTGGGTGGTCATTTTCATGCGGCCGGCCTATTTCATGTGATCTTTACTTGCCATCACTGATTGCTATGGAGGAGAGAAGAAGATGGACCCACAGAGTTCTCTTTCTCCTCCTCTCAGAGCCAAAGCTGTGACGATGACAATTTGGGGAATAAGTTTAAACATATAATAGGGATAATATATGTACAAACAACAGCAAAAATAAGGTACAACAGATTAGAGACAGAAGAAATAAGGCTTAATTCAGGAACAAGGCAGGGGTGTCCCCTTTCACCACTCTTGCTTACAGTGGTAATTGAGTTTCTGGCTGATTGAATCAGAGGAAATAAGGATATCAAAGGAATTCTCATAGGCAAGAAAGAATTTAAATTGAACCTATATGCAGATGACATTTTATTTCCATTAGGAAATTCAGAAAAGGGAATAAGGAACTGATAAGGGAATTAACAGAATTTCAACAGGTGGCAGGACTAAAGGTAAATAAAGAAATCTGATTTGATGAGTCAGTATAGGACCACAAGAACAAACAGAAATTTCAGAAATGTCAGGTATCCCTTTAGTAACAAAAGCATTTAGGTATTTAGGAGTCCAAGTCCCTAAAAGACAGAAGAATGTGCTAAAACTAAATTATGGGAAGTCATGGAAGGAAATAAAGAATGATATAGCCAGATGGGAAAATAATTTTTTAAAACATTTTCTGATCAGATTATGACTATAAAAATGATGTTATTACCAAAATTTACTTATCTTTTTAATGTGCTTCCACAAGAAATTCCATTTAAAAGGTTTACAACATGACAAAGTATAGAAAAATTATTTGTAAGACTAAAAGGCCACAAACAGCAAAGGTTTTCAGATATAGATCTATGCAAGAAGGGGGATGGGGTATACCATATTTAAAAACATATTACAATGTGTATCAATTAAGACATATGTTAACAGTAATGAAGGAAGGACTGAGGGTAAATTGGATAGAAATAGACAGGGAATTGATCAGATTAAAGGAAGAGGAATTACAGAATATGTTTTATATTAAAAAGCATATAAAACAACAAATACAAAAAAAGGGGAAATGTAACAATAAAGCAGATATGGGAAAAATATATTGAAGAGGAGACAGAGGAAGAAGATTGGAAACAACTTTAGATTGATTTCCCTTTCAAACAATATCCACGAAAATAAAAGAGGTTGCACTAAAGTTGGTTCAAAAGTGGTATTTGACACCAGTGAAGTTAGCAAAAATGAATAAGAATCTATCACCTTTGTGTTGGAGAGGATATGGAATTAATGGTACTCAAATGCATGTGTGGTGGGAATGTAGGAGGGTCAGAAAATTCTGGGACAAGATCTTTCAAGAAATAGAAAGAATTACTGATGAAGAGATTTGTAAAACACCAGAATTAGCTTTGCTGAATATGTTTGTATAAGAAAATAGAGAAGTTAGAGGGGGGGGGGGAATTGGTTTCTTGCTGACAGCTGCGAGGCAATTAATTGCAAGTAATTGGAAGACAGCCCAGATGCTGACAATATCATTGTGGAAAAAGAAATTCTGTGACATAGCAATAAATGAAAAGTTGACACAGAAGTTAAGAGCGCACAAAGGAAACAAAGAAAAGACACACCTTCAAGAAGGATTGGCGAAAATATATAGGTTTTACGAAAAAAGAATAGAATAACCTTGGTAGAAGCTTATAGAAATTTGTGGGACTCATGAAAAGAAGAAGATAATAAAGGAATGAAACAGGATGAATTAATATATTACCCTGGAATAGAAATAGAAAATAAAGGAGGGGAGAAGAAGAATCCTGAAACTGTCCAAGCTGGGGAAGGGATTGGGGAGGGATTCTGAATCAATATTGATGTGTTTTTGTAATTTCTTTTGAAAAATAAAAGAAAGGAGCTGTGACAACGACAATGAGGGAGGGAGCGCTGGGCGCACTGGATTATTCAAGGGTTAAACCAACCAAGTCAGCACATGCACAGAAAAGGCTTTGTTTAGGTATCGACTCTGCATGCTCAGAAGCTTGCGATCAATTCCCAACTTAATAGTGAATTTGTAAAACAACGGTCCAGGCTTGTTAAAAAGGTGAGCGTTATGAACAGGCAAAGGTCAACCAGTGAGCCAACTAGTTACAAAATTCGGCCACATCACTAGTGTTAACTGTTGACGGACAATGACAAGGCCTCTGTTGTCTGTTCTTAGCGTCCTTTATCATTAAACCGAACTTGAACTGGACAGCCCTTCAAATAAAAAAACTGTCTGCTGTAAAGTAGAACACCTGGCCACCCCCTGTCTAGAAATGTTCCACCCTTAGGCCTCCTTTGTCAAACCATATGTTTACCTCTGGCTATCCATCCTCTCTTTTTCCCTTGCGTCTTTGACACTGCTAACTTCCACTCCTCCCAATGCCCCTTCCCAGTTTCACTTCACATGAGAATTCTGACTGATCTTACCACTGCCAAGAGCCATCATCCCGGGAACGATAATCAGACCAACGGTGACCATCTTGAGAGCTGTGAGTACCGTCTGTATGTTGGCAGACCAGCTAACACTCCAGCAATTCAGAGCTATTACTAGGGCTGGGACGTAGGAGAGAAAATGTACTAGAAAACGTACAAGGAATAGCTGTTGTTCTTGTTCCAGTTATGCTTTTGGCCTGTTGTTTGGCAAGCAATTACAATTTTATTTGATCATCATTCTGAAAATATTGACAATTAAAAAACAAACACAAACTTGGGTGTCAGAACAACTAGTTGGGATGGCAGTATTTCAAATCACTGTCATTCCCAGCAAGCTTTCTGTATAAAAGTGCTGAGTATTGAAAAATCGCCCATCCTTGGCAATTTTTTCTGGCAGCACTTCAGTGTGACAGGCAGAAATTCAGCAGACTGTTGTTGCATCTCTACCCTGTGGGAAGGTGCACCTGTATTTCTCCCAGCCACAAAACTGTTAAAGGCAGAGGAGTTCTCCAAGACAAACATTCAAAATCCTCTGTTTGCATGATTGCGCTTTCTAAATCAGCCTCCAGGTGTTTCTAAATCAACCTATTTAAAAGCTCAGAATGATTCTAAATCAGATGTTCACCTCAACATGGTGCCCTCCAGATGCTTCTAATGTACAAACTACATTGTACCATTACTGCATAGTGTGTAGCTGAGGCTTATCTTTGCTCTCTTTTTAACTCTAGAGTAAGTGGCATCGATGGAAGCTATTTTTCTTTTCTTTTTTTTACCCCCGTGCAGGGTGGGGTGGAATTTCAGGAAGCAAACAATGGGGGTGGGGAAAGTTTAATCCCCTCTCGGTGTTCAGTGGTTCTGATCCAAATCAGGGCTGGAAAGACTTACTCTAGTAAAAAGAGAGATAACGTAATGTGTCGTTCGACCCTAAATCAGCCTTTTTCTAAATGTTACTAAATCAGCCTTTCTAATCAGCCTTTCTTTCTAATTCAGCCTTCTGCAAAATAGTGCCTTCCAAATGTTTTGGATTACAACTCCCATCAGCCCCAGCCACCAGGTATGATGGGAGTTCTCGCAATGCTGCTTTGGAACTAGAGAGCTGGGGAAAGCAGGCAGCTTGTGGCCCACACAACTGTTTGACACTTCCTGTTTGTCATCTTTCATGAGTCCCGACACCCTTGCCCCTGATTGGCTGCTGGGATGCAGAGGAGAAGGCGGCATAAGCTGCTCCATCAGTGGCCATCATCCTAGAGGAAATGCCTGTTCCACCAGCGTACATCCTCTGCTCTCACCACTTTTGCCCATGCTGAAATAGAGCTTGGGGCTGATAAGTGCCAGAAAAGGTTTCTGGTAGAAATGGGAATTAGGAATTGGTGGGAGTGCTGGTATTAGATGGAGATTGGGAAGCCACAACCCTTCTTCCATATTATAGGAAGTTGTAGCCTGAAACATCTGGAGAGCACCATTTTGCCTGTGTCTGCGTTAATCTCTTAATTCAACCTTCCCCATTGTAGTGCCCTCTAGATCTTTTGGACTTCAACTCCCACCAGCCCGAGCCAGCATGGCCAATATGGGCCCCTCAGATGTAGCCCAAAACATCTGGATGGCCCCTTATTGGGGAGATTAAAGCAGAGGCAGGCAACATGGTATCCTCCAGATGTTTTGGGTTACAACTCCCAGGATTCCTGACCATTGGCATTACTGGATGGGGCTGATAGGAGCTGTAATCCAAAATGCCTGGGGGGCACCAGGTTGCCTACTCCTGCATTAAAGCACTCAAGTTCGGAGTGTGCACCAACCACAGCTATTGCTGGCCTGATTCAATGCCAGTTGTGGGGAGGAAAAAGTGGGACAGCAGGGGTAGTCTCCAATGTTAGTCCTACATAGAGTAGACCCATGGAAATGAATGAGACTTAAGTCAGGCACAACTAACTTAAGTCCCATTCATTTCAATGGGTCTACTGTATGTAGGGCTAACATTGGAGACTATCCCAGCTCAGCAGTTCTCATATGGAGAATGGTTATGTTCTAGAAATATGGCAGTATAGCCTCACAAATTTGAATAGGACTACTTTGGAATAAGTGGCCCTAAAGTCTTGCCACTTTGCCTCCTGATCCTGAGCAAAGACACTCAATAGTAAATTCAATAGACTTTAGTGGGAATTAACCTTAAGCAAGTCTGTTTTTAGGATTGAATGACAGCCCACGATACTTAGTATTCATTGATACTCACTGATTCCTGTTGTAGTGATCAATTTCACAGCTAGGGCAGGGACGTGGCACGGGGCAAAGAAAGGTTCAATGAGGTATCGACCAAATGCCAGAGACACCACAGCCATATTTGCAGGGCTGGAATATGTAACCAAGAAACTGCATCAGAGGCATTTTTATCTTTTTCTTTGGCTACCTTCTCTTCCTCTCAGCTGTGTTTTCTGTCTGTTGCCAGTTTCGCTCCTTTTCCATAATGACACATGAAAACAGTGGCTGCATTCAGGATATCTTCTGAACAGTGGAGATTAGTGGCTCCAATTTCAGTGAGGCTGTAAATCCATTCTGGGTTTCAGTCAGAACCAGCCAGAACTCTAAAGGACCTCTCCAAGGGGCTGTCCTATCCCCAAAATAGAATCAGTACACTGGATAGCTCCTTTAGAGTTCTGACTGAAACCCAGAATAGATTTACAGCCCCACCAAATTCAGAGCCACCAGCCTTCACTGCTTCCAAAACATGATCAGGAGAATGGGAACGAGCAGCTGTGAGCCTCAGCTTTGCACTCTCTCCTCCCCTTCCCCCTGTGCATGGTGTGTGTGTGTGGTGGGGTTAGACACATCCTTCTAATTTGCGGCAAACCAAAGTTTGCCATTCCAAATGGCACAAGGTATGGTTTGTGCAAACCACAGTTTGTCCTCAAATACTGCATCCAGATCATTATGGAAGACACAAAATGGTGGCCGAGCTGATGAAAGAAGTGCTTGGGTGTTGCTGCTGCCCCCGAAAGGGGGTGGTGGGAAAGATACTTGTCACTGCTGCTAATGTTGAGCCACCCATGACCCACTGACAGTGAAATGTATGTTCTCCTGAAAAGGTCGAGAAATTGTGTAGTATCTAATGTTAGTTCTACATAGAGTAAACCCATTGAAATGAATGGGACTTAAGGTAGTTGTGACTAACAAGTCTCACTCGTTTCAGCCGGTCTACTCTATGTAGAACTAACATTGGGTACTACCCATAGACTCCTGTTTGTTTTTGTTTTTTCAAATTTCACGGCCTGAGTCTAAATTCAGCAAATATTTGGCTCAGGTCTGCTGACACACAAATACATACGTGGCTAGAGAGAGGAAAATGTACACAGTGGGGCAAAGGCCTTGAAATGTGAAGTGTAGCTATGTCAGACTCACACAGCTATCCCCCTGGAATTGTGTTTGTAGAAATTTGATGGCCAGCCCTTTACAATATACTCCGTCTCTCTTGTCTGGTGTGGTGAAAAGATCTTTCCTCTTCCACCCCATTTTCTGATCTCTAAAGGCTGTGGCTTTTGTGTGTGACAACAAGGTAAACAAACAGAAAGGGAACAAGCTCTGAACTCATTGTTCTGACCTTTGTGAGGTGGCCAATGACTATTTGTGTGTGTTGCATTGGCACTGAAATAGGGCAGTGGGCATTGAGAGAATCCATCCCAGTGCTGCAAGGATTCTCTCGAACAAGCTGGGAGCTCACTTGCCTTGGAGAAGGCAGCTCCCAGATGTTCTGTGGCAGACAGTTCTGTTTATCTAGTTGCTCTCTGGGATGATGGGGGGAGGAACAGAAATCAAGCTGATTTCTATAGAGCCAGAACACTTTCATTGTTGTCGCAGCAAAAAGTACACTGGTGTCTTGCATATTGGAAGAAAATATTAATCTATCTCGTGACATAGGGAGATGGGCTTCGGTCTGTGGGTGTTTTCAATTTTTATTCTCCCCTGGGGCCTTCCCTGTTGTTCTTTCTTTGGTTCATTCTTCCCCCACTGCTCTGTGTCTTTCTTAGATGCCTTTTCCTCTCCCTTCTTCCCAACCTTTGTTAAATCACAGTGGAGCTGTATTCACCAGCTGGCTGCTTTGAAAAACACAGCTGGAACATGCCCCCGGTCGAGAGATTTAAAGAGACAAAGCTCCCAATAACTCTTCCAGCGTCTAGAATGCCTCTCCCTTTTGCAGAACAATGGAAAGTAAAGCCGCCCTTACCGGATCATAACAAATTCAGACCATAATCTTAAGAAGGCTGGCAATGGCCCAAGAGTCTCTAAAAGGTAAATGTAATGTCCCCCGGACTTTGTGATGCTCGTTCCAAGGTCAGCATAGGACAGAGCACCTAGAAACAAAACAAGAAATTTAGGCTGCAGGGTAACTTCCACTTACCTGGGAGTTTCCCCACGGAACTCAACTGAACTTACTTTTGAGCAGACATGTATAGGATGGCACTGTTAAAGTCTTTATGCAAAGTTTCACCTCATTTATTTTATTTATCAAATATATAAACAGCCCTACTGAAAGCACACATGGCTTCCATGTTTTATCTTCATAACAACCCTGTGAGGTAGGTTGGGTTGGGTTGAGAGATGGTGAGTGGACCAAGGTCGACGAATGAGTTTCATGGTTGAGTGGGGATTCAAATCTGGGTTTCTCCAGTTCGATTTATTTATTGATTTAAAAATATTTCTAGCTCACCTTTTTCTGTTAAAAATTACATCCAAAGCAGCTCACAAACTTAGGGCTTTTCTACATGAAGCTTTTAACCCACACCTTTACCAAGGCTTCTGGATTCTTTGCAGGATTAAGATTGGTTCCTTTATACCTTCCCCACCCTTGGGGAGGGTGTGTGTGTCTGTTTCTGCCTTTCTATATGTTCCATTATGCAACCACTAGGTGGCGCTGTGGTATAGGGGAATTGTGCAGTTGAGATTTCTATGGCATTATAGAGGCCATTCAGAAAAAAATACCTCACTTTCCCCATTTAGGGGGGAAAATGTGATAATGGTCACAAAGCATAGGTCCTCACTTGGAGGATGACAATGTCGTTTAGAAAGGCTCTTAAAAGCAACATCAGAACTATAAAGTATAACAAAAGGAACCATTGAAAATATAATCAGAACAGCAGAAAGAATAATACAAAAGGAAAATCCAATAAAAGAATTCTACTATGTCACCTGAGCTGTCGCTGGAGATTTCTGAATTCAGAGAAGGATAAAAATACAACCCCCTTATCCTCCCCACCCAACAAATAGTTCTGCATGGGATGAAGAGAGCTGTATCTGTTCTTCTGTTGAGAACCACAAGTTTAAATAGCCCCAGCTATTTAAAAACACATCCTTGGGCAACTGCCCTCACACCACAGCACCGTCCACTGTGGCACTGCAACATGCTGTAAGTCCCCCACACCAAGCCACTTCCATTTGCCATTTTAAATTTCCCACAGTGTCCTGGAAGGATATTTAAACAGGGACATTGTGGGAAATTTAAAATGGCTACTCCAGAATGCCTGGCTGATGCTGTCAATTAGTGTTGCCGTGTATCCTACTTTACATAGGGCAGTTCTCTGTTTGAGGGGCTGGACCTATTCATCTGAAACATGGCAGGCTTGGTCCCCTCAGAAGGGGCCATTATGCCTGAAATTTTTATCCAGATCCACCACAGAATGAAAAAAAAAAATTATTGGCAGCTTGCATTTTAACGAAAGCAAAATATAGGCACCTCGCACACAGGTCCCTCCATCTATTTGTCTGAAATTTAGCAGATCTCAGCTCCTCACAAGGGGCTGCTGAGCCTGCAGATATCAGTTCTATCAAACACCAGAAAACTTATAGTAATTCGTTGATTTCCAGTGGAAGGAACAAAGCTTCGGATTTCCGAATCAAAATCTGTGCGGAGTCGAATTGGGCAGCTGATTCACTGAATGAATCATGTGAACTGGGATGAACTGGGCTGTTTTCCAAATCATTCAGTCAGGGTCTGAACGAAATCTTGTGGTTGATGTACACCCCTAGGATTCACTGTTACTGATCATGAGGGATAGATGAGAATGTTGTTCGGTTCGTTTTTTATGGGCTAAAACAGATGTGACATAGTGGGTCACAGGTAAAGAACATATGCATGTAAGCATTCCATGCCCACCCTGTCATGGTGAATTGTACTTACCGTATGCATTGACCTATTTACATATAATATTTAGCATGCCAGCATTATACTTGACCGTCTTCTTCTTCTTCTTCTTCTTCTTCTTCTTCTTCTTCTTCTTCTTCTTCTTCTTCTTTTTCTCCTCCTCCTCCTCCTCCTCCTCCTCCCACCTTTTTCTTCTTTCAGGGAACCTAAGGCAGCTTACATGGCCCCCCTCTCCATTTTATCCTCGCAAGAACCCTGTGAGGTAGGTTAGACTGAGAGTTAGTGACTGGCTCAAAGTCGCCCAGTGACCTTCATGGCTGAGTTGGGGACTAGAACCTGAATCTCCCAAGTCCTAGTCTGAGATTCTAACCACTATACCACACTGGCTCCCGCAAGCACTTTATGCATGTCTAAGGCGTCTCAGACTTTTCAGTTCATGAATCCACTGTGCAATTTGGGCCTAACAGGATTGGATTGTACATGTATACACCCTATTGAAATGTAGATGTCCATGGGTGTCAGAGGTGGGACAGGCACATCAGGTGGACTTGGCGGGAAGATGTGATCTCACTTACCCCCCCACTGCACATGGGCAAAAGTCACCAAATCCAGTTTATCGACAAGGGTTGATATAATTAAGATCATACATCACAAATATTCCTGTTTGTAGCAAGCCCCTTGATGTCTTCCTCATTGAGCTTTTCTACACAAGGCATTTATTGTGCACTTGTCATTCCCTACTCATGGTTGTTTACAGGTTCTTTAGATGATATTATGACCCTCCAGTTTCACTTCTGTGTCTAAAGAGCACTATTGGTGTGAGTTTTTAGAGCAGGGGAAATGCAGCATTTAATTGTGAAATCAGAAGAAAACACTTTTCTCACTTGTCTATTTGTGCTATTCTGCTATACCACAGTGCCACCTAAAAGTTATGCAGCAGAAAAGCAGGAAAGGGAATGCTCTTCGTGTAGTGGCCAGATCTCAATTCTGCAATGAAACCAAAAGTAGAGTCAGTGGATTAATAGCCTCATGTAGAAAAGCCCATTGTGCTCACTGGCTTGGCATGTGGCTGGGCTGTACATAATTTGCCAGCTAAAAAAAAAAAGGCCACCTCAGGCACACCAGCACCATCGACTGAATAGTGATGTTTGCAGTGGCTTTTCAAATCCTCCGCATGCCAGTGGATGCTCACAAGTGGCAGACATGGGTTGGGAGCCCACATAGATCTGATGTTTCCCATTGTGACTGCTACACTGAGAGTGAATAGATCTAAGAAAGGCACAGGACTGCTGAGCTACATGACATGTAGAGGAGCGTGGAGGATTAGAGATGTGAACAAGAAGGAAAGGTCACATGAGCCCAAAGAGGAGAGGAACATCAGATTGACTCCCAGAGAGAGACATACAGTGCATCCAGGTTGCAAAACCATTCTTTCAATGAACCCGTGACTCCCCACAATCGGCTCAAGTCTTCAACCTGTGCTTGATGCCTTCCTGTCCACATTGCACATTGGCTGATTTGGGGCCATTTGCATGGAGTAGAGTGGAGAAGTTGTGGAAGAAAACTTCTTCCTCAACCCCACTCACTTTTTCTGTACTTAGTGAGACAGTGGTGAATGGAGACAGCAGGAAGTGACTACACAGAGATGTCCAAAGACTGTCATCAAACTAGAGAGACACACATGCTCCAGAGATGCGCATTCTTTCATTCAGTGTGTCTGGCCCTCACATGGTGCCCTGCACTGAGTCCCACAATGGTCGCCTGGCTATTTCCATGGCAACGGGTGGGGGTGGGGGTCATCACAAAGCCAGCAAATAGGACACATTCTGCACCAATTCAAGGGGTTGAATCCAGATTTAAGATGGATAATGGCACTGGTAGAAGTGGACCATCCCTTCCTTCCCATGGCACCCCCTCCAGTCCCCTGGAAAGGCTTCACAGAGAGTCAGGAGATCATGCTCAATGGGGTGAACAGCGGTGTGTGTGTGTGCGGGAAGAGGGCATCCCCCAAAACTGGATGGGGGGACCTTCCATGAGCAAAGCCTTTCCTCTTGTGGAAGGCAGATGCTGGATCCAACCCACTCTCTGCATTTAACAGCAGATTCTCCCTTTCCCCATTGGAGCCCATTTCGAGGGATTCAGTCCCCTAAATTCCTGTGTGGACACATCCTTCTAAGTTGATACACTACCATTTCTTCACACATTGTGGGGAGGGTGGGAGGCTCTATCCCCCCCTCCACTTTTGTAATAACCTCAGATTGGAAAAATGAGTGACTGAAGAAAAAAAGCCAAATAACTCACCAAACAGAGACAGGATCCCACAAGCCAGCCACACGAGCAATGAAACCCCTACATTGCCTGAGTTTTGCAACACCCCCTTGGGAGAAATGAAGATACCGCTGCCCACCATAGTGCCTACAGCCAACGCAATGGCCTGGATGAGGGTGATCTTCCTCCTCAGGAAAACAGCCTCCTCTTTCCCATCCGTTGAAGGTTTCCTTTTCCTGCAGCCTCCCATTTCTTACTTAGTGTTCCCACTGACTGAACCACAGGAAGTCTCTGTTAGGCACAACTGGGAGTTCCTTTCCTGACCCCCCGTGTGAAGGTTCTGTTCTACTCTCAGTCAGTTTGCCTCTCTTTTCCTCCCTCTCTCTTTGCTTAGCAGACAGAGTACAGTTTGGCCTGGAAGCCTTTGGAATAACGGGAGCATGAAGTAAACAAATATTTAAACAAAAATATCAGGTGGGAGGGGACATGGGGGCCTAGATCCCATGAAACAGAAGAGCCACTGCTTCTGCCATGGTTACCGATATGAGGTTGTGTGTGTGCATGTCCAGTTCCCAGTTTTCCATACAGAGAGCTGGTTCTGATTGTATGTACTCCACTTAGCTTTGTTTGCAGTACACAGAAGTCAATTCCCAGACAGGGTATTGCCCCCAAGTTTGGTTAATGACATGCATTGTTAAAGTCTGGAAGAAACACCAACCAGGCCAGCAGGAGCTAATGTCCGATTCCATAAATCCTTTAAAAAATATAGGCATTTGTTTGTTGGTTTGTTGGTTTGAAATGGCCACAGAAGTGTGTCTTTGTAAGGTGTGTTTGGTCACACTCAAATATGAGATGCGTGAATGGCAGAAAATTCTCCCAGAAGTTTGCCACATCTGCAGCCCAGATATTTTACCCATTATAAAGTGGATTGTCTTTGGTCCTTTTTTCACACTAGGGGGGACTTCTACGTTATTGGCATTGACACCACATGGCAGAAATTCATCAGATGAAGCTGGAGGTGCAGTAATGGTGGAAACCATCAGTTGAATTGCTGCCCAAGAACCAGCTGTTAGAAGCAAAGGAGCTCTACCAGAATAAAAAGGATGAGAATGGATTCTGCCTGGACAAATCCCTGGAGGAGGAAGCTGTCAATGTTACTAGTCCTGATGGCTATATGCTACCTCCAGTATCAGAGGCAGTAAGCCTATTGCTGGGGAACATGGAATGGAAGGTGCTGTTGCACTCATGTCCTACTTGTGGTTTCCTGTGGGCAGCTGGTTGGCCACTGTGTGAACAGAATGCTGGACTAGATGGACCCCTGGTCTGATCCAGCATTGCTCTTCTTATGTTCTTACGATACATCAGTACAGTATTATTTAAATCTAGTTTTCGGAAGACATTGAGCTTCTTTACATGGAGTCTTTATCCTGCTATTGAGATTGCTCACTCGCGGAAGTTTGTGGGCCCTTTAGATGGCGTTATGAACCTCCACTGTGTCTCCTGAACTAAATGACCTTTATTCCATTTTTAAATAGATCAGAGGTAATGAGGTATCAAATTACCCCACTTGTGTTCTGCTTGAGTTCCCTCCATGAAAAAGGAAAAGCTGCAAGAAGAGAAGAGAGATCAATGAAACATACGGAAGACTCAGATAAGGGGGAAAAGGAGGAGGAAAGGGGAGGGAGAAAGGGAAGCACGTGCAAAGGGAGTCCGTTGTGATCCTGCATTTAAAACGGAAGCAGAAAGCCCGGTTTTAAATGCGGGATTTTAGGCTGGTGTAGAGATTCTCATTCTTGCTGTTACTCATGGCTGCATCCAGAAACTCATTCTTCCTCCCAAACCATATGTTTGAAAATAACATCAGGGGACTTACTGAGATTTGTTCGTACACATATGGCACCTGCAACTCAATTTTTGGTGTGTCACACCCACTTCTATCTCTTGCATTGTTTGCCTATTGGCTTCACTTTGTAAAAATGTACTCAAAAAGTGTTTCTTTCTTTCTTTACCTTTGTGCATATATACTTTGAGACTACTCTGGGCATCTGATGAAGTGGGATCTGCAGTGGAGGCTGGTGGATCTGAAGTTGGTGGGGCGAAGATTCCATTCTGGGTTTTAGTTACAACCAACCAGAAGTCTAAAGGAATTATCCAAGGTGCTGGACTCTACCCCCCAAATGGGTCCGGCACCTTGGATAGCTCCTTTAGACTTCTGGCTGGTTGTAACTAAAACCTAGAATGGAATCTCCACCCCATTGAAATTGGATCCATCAGCTCCCCTGGGGATCTGGCCCTGGGAAGCTTATGACACAATGTCCTGGTTTGGTCATAATGTGCTAACAAACCATGGTCTGTTAATGATGAACAACCCAGGAAGGGAATCCATGGTTTATTTTTGGGTTGTGAACTCTGGGTTATTTATACTGTGGGTTGTCATTACGTGCAAACCCAGAACCATGGGTTGTTCATGGGTTGTTTTGCCTGGCTACAGAGGAAGTGGGCAAGAGTGGTAAAAAAACACACCCAGCTGCTCTGCACACCAGTACTACAGCACTGCAAAGGCATTTGGGATACAGGGAGGGAGAAGTGAAAGAGGAGGGAAACAAACCACAGAGACAACAAACCACAGAGCATGGATTAAATAAACCATGAGTTAGCATTATGTGCAAACCAGGCCATTATATTTGTAGTGTTTGTTGATTTTATAACAACATACTAACTTATGTACCCCTTACAAGTCTGTCTACAATAAAGTTCCTATTTATTATGAACACGGGTCCCAGAATATGACTAGTCCATAAAAGTTATGAGCGGGTGGCAAGGAAACTCTTCCTGTTCAGCCATTATTTCAGTGATGATGTGGGGTGGGGGAGAGAGAAAATAACCAAACAGTGTTTTACCCGCATGTCAGAAAATATTATTCTCCCTGAATGAGTAGAATTTTGCAGGGCTGACCTGCCCTATTGTGCTAAGTGACAGAGAAAGGAGGAAAATGTTTCTTGGGTGCCCCCATGGAGATCATATTAGTCCCTGCTGCATGCAACGTGATGACCTTTTTCTTAACATGCATAACTACTAATGGAGTTATTGGTCTCAAGCAATTTAATCTTTTATTAAACCCAATTAGCATCAGTGGCTTCCTGTAGCCGCAAATTCCTCCATCTGTGTATCATGAAGGTCCCATTCCTGTGCCGCGTGTTATGCTATTTACATCTCTTTCCGTTTTATTTGCTCTAACTAAGGGCATCTGCCGTTAATGATAACAATTATGATCACAAACAAAGAAGTCTCAAAGTCCAGAGGGGGAAAAAGATGTCCCAAAATAAATAGAGGAGAGAGATGAAACAGTGGGACCTGTTGGGAATACAGGTGGAGCAACCCAGAGAAATGGGTCGTGGTACTGTTTTTGCAAGCAGTGTTTTTAATCCCCCAGAGCAGATTTCTGGAACATGGTCAAATGTATGCCAAAGCTGGCTGATTCTTAAAATGCAGGGCTTACTCCCCCACCGCCCCCCACAAGAAAAGCAAAACAGTGCAACACCAAAAAGCCTTCCTACCAAGACCAATGGGACCATACTGATGGAGCTTGTCACCTTTTTCATCTGGCCTGGCTTTTACTGGCTTGGGTTAAGCCGGTGTGGAACAACTTTCATTAAATGGGTTATTTATATTAATGCAGGGATGGGGAAGGTGTGGCCCTTCAGGTGTTCTTGGACTGCAACTCCCATCTTCCCTCACCACTGTCTATGAGGGCTAGGACTGATGGGAGTTGTAGTCCAGCATCTGGATGGCCACACCTTCCCCACCATTGCCTTATAGTGCAATCCTATATATGTTTAGGGCACAATTCTATGCACAGTTAGACAGAGAAAAAGTCCTATAACTCCCAGCTTTCCCCAGGGAACTGTATTACTTTTTTCTGTCTAAACATGCATAGGATTGTGCCTTTACTCAGAGCTACTCCACCGTAATGGAAAATCCCACCACCTTTCTGCTTCCTGATTCTTTGTGGGATTACACAGATGGACATGGGCAACCAAGTAGTTTGAATTGAAACCTCCCATTTTGGCATTTTCCTATGTTTTCCTTGAGGCACTGCCATCTAGTGGCTGAAATATAGTGCTAGGGCGGCATTACACGCTACCGATTCTGTGCTTTAAAAAAAAATACCTGATTTAGTTGGGTGTTTTTTTCACAGCGGGATAAACCTGAAAAAGTGCAGGAGGGACTCTGGATGTTGATGACGTTGTATAATAGACCCGCAAACTTCTGTGAGTGGCCAATTGTGAGCGTGCAATAAATTGCTGGTCTATAGATGCTCTCAGACATAAGCCCCACTGGGTTCAATGGGATTCACTCTCAGGTAAGGATGTATAGCAGGGGTGGAGAGCCTCAGGTCCAGGGGCCAAATCCCCCCTGTAGTGCAGCGTCTGTTTACACGGCCACCTTTTTCACTGTTTCCTCTTTTAATGACTATCTCTAGCTTGTTCCAAAACTGCAGGGAGTTGTTTTTGGTGGTTTCGAACATCAGAGCAACCTCCGCTCTCCCTCCTAGCTGCAGCTCCTTCTGCCACACCATGTCTTTTAGGGTGCAATCCTCTGCATGTTTAGACAGAAAAAAGTCCTACAACTCAAGCTGGATCCAGTTCCTTCATGGCCACATATTTCATCTCATGTGTCTCAATGGCTAGTCTTTTCTTACATTTCTTATGTGCTACCTCCAGTACCAGAGGCAGTGAGCCTATGTACACCGGTTGCTGGGGAACATGGGTGGGAGGGTGCTGTGGCGCTCATGCCCCGCTCGTGGTTTCTTGGCTGACAGCTGGTTGGCCACTGTGTGAACAGAATGCTGGACTAGCTGGAACTTTGGTCTGATCCAGAAGGGCTCTTCTTATGTTCTTACGTTGACCTTGGTTATCATGTGTTAAAAGATGAGATGGACGGATAGCATATCCCCCTTTTCCACAATTGTGGCACTGGAGATGGATCAAGTTGCATTTTCCAGGCTGGTGGGATGTCTTTAAGCAGTGGAGAGTTTCTAGTAGTAGTCAGGAATAAGTACCTATGCTAGAGGAATGACAGTTTCATTTAATAGTGTTGTAATATCTGGATGGTAGGAGGAAATGGCAGCTTTTTGGATGGCACCTCAGTTGCTGAAAAAGGGCTAAGGCCCCGAGAGGTGACTTCTGGTTTCCTTCTACAACTGGTATTGACTTGTGGTTCAAGATGGCTGCCTGTGTGGTGCATCAACATTCCAAATAGGATTTTTCAGATCTGACTGAGAACACAGGCTGAAATATTTTTGATCCATAGTTGTGTTGTTGCGTTTTTTTAGTTTTGAATAAAAATGTTCCTGCTTTTCTAATCTTCTAAATAACTCTCTTTGGAGGACTGGGAAGGGCAGCATTTGAAATCTAAATAGATAAATCAAGAAGATGACCATCAGACCATGATCTAGTTACCCACGGAAGCGTTCTCCAACATGTAATGGCCAAATCTTTCATTCCTTAAACAAAGTTTAACTGAAAAGACCTTTTACATTTGAACACAGAAAACCAAACTAAATGTGTTGACTCTTTCCCCCACTCTCAGCCCATGTCCTGAAGGGCTGAGACTTTGTTTGCTGTTTGGTAAAGCATCTGAACTTTTTCCAGAGATTGGCAAAATGTAAATGTGGGTCATCATCACCTGCTCCAAACTATTTACAACACCGCCCCCCCCAAAAAAAAACAATAACCAGGAATTGCAGGGCCAAGCCACATGTTGAACAGTTATGGATATCTTTCTGCCAGAGTCTTGTAGGCTGCCATTGCGGAGTGGAAGAGGTGTGTGGGGGTGGGGGGGTGGGGGAAGGTTCTGCATAATCCTTGCCTTTTCTGCCATTTCTCTGATCAAAATCAACCCCTGCCAGCTGTTTCCCCAAACATAGGGGAAAATACAGGGGGTTTAGAATCATAGAATCACAGAATAGTAGGGTTGGAAGGGGCCTACAAGACCATTGAGTCCAACCTGCATCCCACCCCCCAAACAAGGAGAAAAAGTGTGTGTGTGTGTGTGTGTACAGAGAGAAACACACACACACAACTATAGCAGACAAATGGCAGGAAGGGAAGGGGTAAAGCAGAACCACTCCTGCTGGTCTTTGTTTTTCCAAGGCTGCTTTTTAGTTTGAAAAAAAAAAAACCACACACAGAGGGACAAAAATGTGCAACAGTGTATAGTAAGTAGTTTGACCCTCAGAAACGTGAAGGGCATACATACTGGTAAACCTTGCAACAAGAATTTTGCCATGGCTGTATCTAAACCAACAGGGAAAATAATGCTGCTGCCAGCATCTTTTTTTGCCTGACAAGATTCCTGCGCAGCACACAGGCAAAGTGGATTTCACATTTTGGTCTGAGACATTGGAACTAAAACAGCCTTGTATTGAAGCAATAGCCTGGTAGCCGTTGGCAAGTGAGCAGGCTCGGGGAGGAGAGATGGCGTGGCCTGCCCCTCCTCTGCACCCAACAGAAAAATACAGCGAGGTGCTGTTGGAAGTATGGAGCTGTCTGACCCTCTTTGGACAGCCGCCAGCAGGCTAGTGGAAGGTTTTGCAGGCTAGTAACTTTTGGGAGCTTATTTACAAGGCTGAGCTAAAAGATGATTCCTGAACAAATCAGATGTTCTTCGCCATGCCCCCTCAGTGGTTCAGGGTGGGCCACATATGGCCCACCAAGGCCATTTGATTTGCCAGGCACTGAGA
The DNA here is from genome assembly GCF_057233095.1 of Heloderma suspectum. Taxonomy (NCBI): domain Eukaryota; kingdom Metazoa; phylum Chordata; class Lepidosauria; order Squamata; family Helodermatidae; genus Heloderma; species Heloderma suspectum. The sequence continues at coordinate 32,245,876 of NC_139464.1, forward strand.
CACAGCCATCCTAGCTGATGTCATGCTCCTCTTGGAGGAATCCTCTTCAGAGGACGCGCTAAAGCTCACCAAGATAAACAACATCAAGGAGCAGCCCATGCCAGAAGAAGCCTGGGCCCTCAGGTGACAATGCCACAGGTCTACCCCTGCAAAAGGAGCAGATCTCTGTCTCTGAGACAGAGGCTGAATGACTCCCCGCCACTGACAGCATTGGTATCTCAAGAGGCAGGCCAGAAGAACCCCTGGGAAAAGGAATGTCCATTCGCAAAGGAAGGCTCCTCCTCCTCATAGGTAGGCCCCTCCTCATGAGGAGGACTTTTCCTAGAAGCCTCTGAGGTGCTGCAGCTTAGTCCTGGATGGAGCTCAGGAAGCTCCAGCTAAGAGGCCTCATTTGAGACCTACTGTTTGCTGGAATATCACCTTTATTGCATCACCTTGCTTTTCTGGACTGATCTCTTGTACCGCTGACCCCTAAATTCCCAATAAGACTGTTTCTTGGACTTGCTGGTGTTGGACTGTTTGTCTCTCGTGCCTCACGCTGGGGTTGCCTAAGTGTTGGCTTGTCTCTGCCTGTCAGAGAAATAATGCTTGGGGATATGCTCTCAACTCTGACCTACTATGCTTGCTAGAAAACAATCCTCTCCCATGGGCAATCAATGCCTCCTCTCTTTTTCCCATCACCCTACACTACACCTGGCTGGCAGACTGGGCGGCCGTTCACCTTTCGGAGCTGGCTGGACTGCTTGTCTCTGCGGTAGCATGCCGGGGGTCAGGTTTGCTGACTCTGAGCTCTATTTATCATCCAGTTAATTGAGTTGGTTGGCTAATGACAGGATAGTGCTGTTGTCAGGATAAGAGATTTAAACCAGTCTCCCCCAACCTGCTGCCCTCCAGATGTTTTGGATGACAACTCATTGGCCAGGCTGGCTGGAGCTTATGGGAATTGAAGTCCAAAACATCTGGAAGGTGGCAGGTTGGAGAAGGCTGGTTTTAAAAGGTCTTAAATTATCCAGTGCAAGGGATTGGACGAGTAGAGGCTGGTGGCTCTGATTTCAGTGGGGCTGTAAATCCATTCTGGGTTTTAGTCAGAATCAGTCAGAACTCTAAAGGAGCTATCCAGTGTACTGATACTATTTTGGGGATAGGACACAGCACCTTGGAGAGCTCCTTTAGAGTTTTGGTTGGTTCTGACTGAAACCCAGTATGGATTCACAGCCCCACTGAAATCGGAGCCACCAGCCTCCATTGGATTGGACAGGACGTCCCTACCATGTTCCTTCCAACCTGCTGATTAAGGAATGCAGCACTAATATTTGGATCTTGCCTACACTTTGTCTAGACTAGCCTTCCTCAGCCTGGTGCTCTCCAGTTGTGTTGGACTACATCTCCCATCATTCACAGCGAGCCCGATGAGTTAATTTCTCTAGAACATGATAGCTTTCTTCTTCTTCTTTACAATGACAGTGAGGCAGGAAAAGAGACATGGCGTTGTAGCAACATGATCCAATGATTTATTGGCGTACACACACACACACACAGAGAGAGAGAGAGAGGGAGAAGTAAAACAAAGAAAAAAGGATTAGAAGGGAAGTATTCTAGGTACATGTCCCTGGCACTGTTCAGAACATCCTGTTGCATTTTGCTAACTAATTTCATGGCTTCTTGCCTCAATTTCATCATCTATCAATCAAACAAACAAGAAAATAGTATTTATCTAACCTTCCTGCAGCTTTATTCGTTAATGTTCATACAGTGGTCTGAAGGGGTAAACCTTTGTATGCGTGATGAAAAAGTTATATTTATGTTGGAAATGATGGGAACCAAGAACTTAATTAGTTTTAAAAATGAATTGGGGGGAAAAAACGGAAGGACAGTGTAGTCTGTTTCTTGGAAGCTTCAGTGGTAACCTGTCGGTATCAGGTAAGTTGGGGTGTGTCCCCCCCCCGTTTCCCTTGGGATTTGGGGTTTCTTTTTCCTTTTTGCTCTGAAGAATAATGAGACATGGATGCAATTAGAGATGGTATGAGTTAAATCCCCGCTTGGTGGGGCACCTGGCTGATCTTGGGCAAATCACTGCCTCACAGACTAACATACTTCATACAAGAACTCCCTGCATTGGATCAGATAAAGCTGAGGAGGGCTCCTCCGTGGTGCCTGCGGGCACCAATGTATCTGCAGACACTTCTTTTGGCAACCTTGAGGCTCCCTGCGCCGCCTAGTTTGTATGTTGGTAATTTAAAAAAAATATTTTTTTAAACTAGGAGGCTGACATACTGTAAAGCAAAGGGCTGTCCTCTGGTCCCATCTTTATTTGGGTTCAAAAGAGTGTGTTTTTGTTTTGTTTTGGAGCTGAACCCCTAACTCTGCCTTGTACTTAGGTTCTTGGGCAAGTTTCTTTTCTTTGAGTCTCTCCAGTTTCCCTTCTGGGAAATCAGTGTTGTGTGACCAGCTGTGCCACCATGGCAGCCATTTTATGAATGGCAAGTCCCCCATGGCACCCATTTTGTGCACATGACACACGATCAAAATTCTAAATATGCCCACTGACCCAAAAAGGTTGAGGACCCCTGAGATAAAGAACCAATGAAGAGCAGCAGTCTGCTCCCCATAGTGGCCAACCAGGTACCTTTGGGAAGCTCACAAGCACAGCCAGACAGAGGTAACCATCCTCTGATGCCTAGTCCAAGAACATGGGAATCCAAGATAGACTGCTTCCGGAGGCTGTATTTAATTGTCACAGTTGCAGAGCCATCCACTATGAATTGACCTGGTCTTTGTTTAAAAGCCGTTTAGAGAGCAATCTTATGGCCCCTAGACAGTATCTGAGCGGCCACTGGATACTTTGGATTCCTGGATCCAAGGCTGGAGACAGTGCTCCAACCTCAGAGCTGGGAATCCATGCTCCCCTCCCTCTCCCAGCTGGTGTGGAGAGAGCTGCACGGCTGCCTCTCCAAGGTCAGGAAAGCAGGGGGGAGGGGAGGGGACTGGAGCGGCTGGGATATGAGCTAGGTAGCCAAAAAAGCCCATTCAGCTAAAATGCAGAGTGGGAGGAGCAGCTGAGGTGATGCCTCTGCAGCTCCTCCTGCTCTGCGCTGGATACTGGTGAGCCTCCGAGTTTGGAGGCTTTCAAGCGTCGGATGTGGAAGTAATAGGACTGTGCCCCTATTTATTTATATTTGTAGCCCACTCAGATGGCCATCACCATTTCTTCTGGTCATGAATTCTATATGATGTGGATGTGTTGTGTGAGGAAGAATTTTCCTTTGTCAGAGTTGTTTTAGGAGTTTATCTAAAACAACAACCATGAAAGACTGTGGAAAACCATATCGAGCCCTTGAGTAATGTAAATATACCAGGGTGTTTCAAAAGGATGGACCCACTTTCAAAGCAGTATATTTCACGATGGCAACATGTTACAATTACACCAAAAGTTACAAACGGTTTAATGAGTTATCAAGTTTTACTAACCATTTCATAAATGCTGTATGTGCCCTCCAGCTGTACGGACAATATCGAGACGATAGTTGAATTCGTCCCAAACGCCTCTCAAAGTGTCTTCTTCCACTGAAGTCACCGCTGCCGTGATTCTGTTTTTGAGGTCATCCAGATTAGTCGCTAATGGTGGCACAAAAACACATTCTTTGACATATCCCCACAAGAAAAAGTTGCAGGGTGTAATGTCTGGAGATGTTGGCGGCCAAGAGTGTAGCGCATAATTTACGGATTCAGTCTTGCTGAACTGCAGAACGCAAGACGCCTTGCGTTGCGGGTCGCCATCTTGCGAATGACTGAGGCTAGGGGCTGTTTGTGCGCTGAGAGAGGCATCTAGCCGTAATCATTTGAAACTCTATGCCCCACCCTTTCAAGTGGTAAGAATTTCATTCATGGGCGGTTCGTGGTTGCAGAGATATAGTGATTTCAAATTGGGTCCATCTTTTTGAAACACCCTGTATAACAGTAGGAGGAGGATTATGTATGCTGCCTTGGGTTCCTCAGAGAGGAAAAAAGGCGGGATATAAATGTAATAAACAAACAAACAAACAAATAACAGTAGAATGCTGTGCATGTTTATTTGGAAGTAAACCCCACTGAGTTCTGTGGGGCTTACTCCCATGTAAATATGTTCAGTGGGGCTTACTCCCAGATAAATGTGCATAGGACTGCAACCTAAAGTATTTATCTACAAAGGAGAAATGCAGAAGTACTACTTTTGCCAGCTTAAGCTTTCTTGATTTGCAGATATGCCTTTGATCAGCCCACCTCAATCTGCTGCTCTCCAGATGTGTTGGACTACAACTCCCAGAACCCCCCAGCCAGCATGCTGGGAATTGAAATCCAACACATCTGGAGAGTACCAGTTGGGGTGGGTTGCCTTTGATGCAGAGAATAGGCAGAAAGCTGTGTATAGCTGGGCTTCAGATGACAATAGTTCTTGCAAGGGAATAATTAATTAAATTATTATTATAGTTATTATTATTTCGAAAAGCTTCAGAGGGTTAAAAAGAAATTATGCTCACTCAACCACAACTTGTGCTTTTGGCTTAATTTTGTAAATAAATGGGTAACAGCTGAGCTAAGAGGACAACAGCAGAGAGGCACCCAGTAGAGATCTGTTCAGAGGAGGAGTTTGGGTTCCAGGGAGAATTAATGTACTGTGCCAAGAGAGTTAGTGCTTCTGCACTGGGCATTTGCAACAATAGGTGAGTGGCTTCCAGAGTCCCGGAGATTCTTAAAGGGACTACTTGAGGTACAAACAGGTAAGGGTGGCCACTTCGTGAAAGTTGAGAGCGAGTTGGGGAAAAGCCAGGAATGGAATTGCCAACTTTTTTGTATTGGTTCCTGCTCCTACTCTTTAACTGCAGCTTGGTATTTGTTATCTTCACGCTGTGTAAAGCTTGACTGCTGATTTATGCAGCTCAACCTGCTGTAAAGGCATAGGACCAGGCTACTTTTTCTGGTCAGTTGGCAACCCTAGCTAGGAAGGTAGTCCATCAGAATGCATTTGTCACAAATGATGTTAAAGCTGCAGTTCTAGGCATGCTTACTTGGGGTTTAACCTCTCTCACTTCAATGGGGGTTACTTTTGAGTAATGCACTAATGCTTTTTAGCTTTAAATGCATCATATGCAGACATCGATGATGCAGTATGGGAAGCTGAAGAGAGCCCTTTTAAAATAAAATATTTATTTTGGTCAACGTAAATTTTTCATTTGCTTTACAAATTTGGGAAATGCAAAATCCCTTCTTAAAGTGTCACTTATAAAGACCCCATAAAAGGAAAGTCACTGCCAAACATTCCAGTGCAAGCAAGAATATAGTGTCAGAACATGTAAATGAAAGGTTAATGCTAAGCAGGATCAAGACAGAGTAAGTCCATTTTTATTTATCATTAACGGTGACTTGACCTCTGTTTGTGGATACCAGTGAAGTCATGGAGAGAAACATGAGGGGGTGGGGAATGGTCCCTTTTTTCTTTTCATAAGAGCTCCCACCTTTTTTCCAGTCCAAGAATGGGAGCTAAGCTCCTCCCCCCGACCCCCCGGAAAAGAAAACAAAAGAAAGATTCTAAGCAGGACTTGCATATTTTTGCCAAAAACTCTTTCTGGTCAAGAAATTCCCTTTAATGATAAAGTAAGTGCAGGATGTGTGACTGCTAGTGCAGGATGCAGAGTTGCTTGTCTTGTCTAGTGAAAGGGATGCAACTGAATATTGCAAGACATGCATTGCTGGAAAATGTAGAACAACCTTGGCTTTGAGAGAGGCCTGCAGGGAGCTACCTAGGACAGTTCCACACTTTATATAGACAATTGTGTATGCTGTGGGTTCACTGCTGTCACACACACATTTCCCACAACAAACATGCAAAATGCATATCCCAGCTGTGTGTCTACATGTGCGTGCCTGCGAGCTTAGACTGGCCATGGCCCCCTGATGCCATCACATGGGTGTTTAAGGATGTGCATGTATCTGAGAGTCCAGTTAGACATGACTTGAAGCATGCAGTTCAAAACTAGCCATATCTCTTTATTTATAAAAAGCAGGTGCGCTCACGATCCAGACTGAGACAGCTGCAGTGTGTGTGTGTGTGTGTGTGTGTGTGTGTGTAGGGAGGTTAATCCTTCTTCCCCATGCCATTTTCTTGCCTGTCCTAAGCAAAATGCCTTTATTTATTTAGAATTGGGGCAAATAGCAGCTGGAAAGGAGGGGATTTTCAAAGGAGGGTTAGATCCAGACGTGGTCATGCTTAGAGCAGAGCAGGGGTAGGCAGCCTTTTGGGCCCACATTTGGAAATTTGAAAAATGGACCTGAGCATAACCATAAAATGGCCGCCGTGGCTGGGCATGGTTAGTCACAAAGGACAAGTAACCTGCCCAAAGGCATTCATGGGAAATTAAGATAATAGCAGCTAAAGGCCTCCGCTTCGCCTTGAAGCAATCTCAGCTGCCAGTAAGAAAATATAAAAAATATATTTCAAATACAAATTGGGAGAAGTAGGGTGTCCTGGTGGGCACCAAGGCAAGTGTTTGGGGGGCACCAGATCGCCTACTCCTGGAGTAGACCCACTGAAATGAATGGGACCACTTAGACATGACTTGATTCCAATGGGTCTGCTCTAAGCATTTACTTATTACATTTCTATACCACCCAATAGCCGAAGCTCTCTAGGTGGTCAACAAAAATTAAGCGTGACTAAGTCTGAATCCAACCAGGAGATGGTACAGGGAAAAGAGTTAACGCCCCTCCTCCAAGCCATGGTCTCAATCCAGATTCACACACCCCTCCACAGCTGACAAGAGGGGTTCTAGTTCATTGAAGTTTATGGCACAATACATCTATTTGTCCTACAGGAGCTACAATGCTTTCTGTTGTTTTTTGGTGTAAGTTCAGCGTACCTTCAACAAACATGGGTGCTTAGATGTGGAGCTATGATCTTAGGCAGTGAAGCTGTCACACTAAGGGTGCCATTGATTTTTTTTTTTTATGGATACGTGGATGTCAATAGATTGTTTCCTGGAACAGAGATGGGAAAAGATGGGAAACTTGGCTCTGGAGCTGCTCTTAAAGACAAGGCTCACACATATAACCCCATAATATGTTTCCAGAGGAGGGGGAAGAAAGTGTTCTGCTTCACAACCTGGCTATTTTTATGTTTTTGTTCATTGTGGAATTTTGGGGTTTTTGTTATGCTGTAGTAATGGTTGCTTAATGCATTTGGGAGAATTTGGTTTTATTGTATGTATATGTTGTTGTCATAAGCCTCTTTGAGTTTTTTGTTAGGGAAAATAAGCGGGTATGAGGTGTGTGTGTATACAAAAAGGTGGCCAATTTTAGAATAGTTTAGGGTGCAATGCTATGCATGTTTAGACAGAAAAAAGTCCTACAACTCTCAGCATGCCCCAGCCATGTAGTGTTGTAGGACTTTTTTCTGTCTAAACCTGCATAGCATTGCATCCCTAGATGTGTGCTTTAGGGTATCATCCTATGTAGTTTTAGACAGAGGAAAGTCCTACAACTCCCAGCATGCCCCAGCCAGCCATGCTGGCTGAGGCATGCTGGGAGTTGTAGGACATTTCTCTGTCTAAACATGCATAGGATTGCACCCTTAAACAAACAAACAAACAAACTCTTCACCACAATGGCTGAAGCCTGGTCCCAGCTGTTACAAGCAAATGGACATGGTAACAAGGCAACTATCCTCCCTTCACCATTTTGTTTCCTAGCAAATTGTACTAAGAGGTATAGTGTCTTTGAACATGGAAGTTCCATTCGGCAATCATAGATAACTGCTGTTGATCAAGCCATCCTCCATGCATGTGTCTAATCTCCTTCTAAAACCAAAATCCATATGGTGTAATATCTTCATTAGGCCAACTCAGGGATCACAAAAAATGTGAAAGCTTCTGAGATCTCCAGATCTCTTAATGAGGCAAGATGTTACATCTCAAAAGCGTGTACATCTTCGGTGATCTTTGTGTTGGCCTAACAAAAGTACTGCACTTTAGGGCAGGGGTCCCCACCCCAGTGGGTTGCCCTCAGGGACCTCCAATCTTGCCCATGAAGCTCTCCCTGCCCCCTTCAAAAAGATTTTTTAAATAAAACCCTTGCGAAATGTTAGGGCAGTCTTCTTTCTCTTTCTAGCCTCTAGCATTGCTCTTTCTCTCTCCTCTACCACTCTGCCTTGCTATTTCCCCCTCCTAGCCTCTAGCTTCGCTATCCCCCCTCACCACATAGCTCGCTGTTTCTCCCCTTCCTAGCGTCTAGCCTTACTCTTTCTCTGTCCCTTCCCCTTGCTGTTTTTCCTCCTCACAGCCTCTAATCTGGCTCTTCCTCTCCCATCTACTTCATTGCCTTGCTGTTTTCCCCTCCCTCATGGCCTCTAGCCTTACTATTCCCCCTACGCCCCCCACCTCTTTACCTCACATTTGACTAGCCAGGCCCTCATGACAACCATTATGTGACTAGCCGCATCTTCCATGAAAGCCATTTTGTGGTAGTGCCCGCAGCAGTTTCTCAAATTCCCATATATGCCCACTGGTCCAGAAAGGTTGGGGACCCCTAGGATTTTGGATCTTGCTTATGGCCAATCCGGCTGCCTTTTGTTTTCCCCCCCCCAAACCATGTAAACCAGTAAATGAGTTTTTTTTTTTTTTTTTAACAGCGCAATGCAGAATCTCACTCACAAGAAGGGATGCTCGGGACAGCTCCTGACTCTTATGTCATAAGGCTGCCTTCCCCAACCTGGGGTATGCTAGGCATTGTAGTCCAACACATCTGGAGGGCACCAGGTTGGGGGAAGGCTGCCATATGAGATAAACCAGCGCTGATCACTGGAGGCGAAATGGTTAAAGGAACAAGAATTTCTGTGAATGCTGTTGTTTGCTGAAATATCAGAACACTGCAGGGGATATGCTTAGCTTTATTTTTGTTTTCTTCTACCCAGCTAAAAAAACAGTTGTGGGGGATGAGACAAAGTCTCTCATTTTGTCCCTGAGGCTTGTCCTTGGGAGTGAAAAGCTTTCACTTCTCTCTTCCTTTTTGACTGTCACTAACGAAGTGGAAGGTCAATGAAACTCCTAAACTTCTAAACTACAGGGAAGGGAGAAGCGCTTTGGGGCCATCTGAAGCATCTGCTGCTGCTGCTGCCCACAGCTTGTTGAAGTGACTGTACTACTAAGCCATCAGGATGCCCAGTTGTTTGCAGGAACCCAAAACAAATATGGCTGGCAAATATTTGGGGATCAGCTGGAGCCTGAGAACAGCAGAAGGATGCTTGGATTCCGGAGTCCCTTGAAAAAGAAAAGAAATTCACAAAGATACCTTTTCTGGTCCACTAGGAAAACACGCACAGAGAGTTGGGCAATGCCTTTATTAGAACCAATCAAAATTCCCTCCAGATGTGCAAGCTTTCAAGTTCTCCAGAACTCTGCATCAGGTGCTTTTTGTACCACCTTCCTAGCCTGATGAAGAGTTCTGGAGAACCCGAAAGCTTGAACAGAATATTGGTTGGTCCTAATAAAGGTAAAGTCCGTTGAGTCGTTGGGCAACTTCATGTCTGAGAGGGGAGGGAGCAGGTTCCTACAGTACATACTTTTAGTAACTTCACTGAGCCCTCTGGCTCCAGGATGCCAGTGGAAACCTTACGTGAGATTGAAGGGTAAAAAGATAATCTCAGTGCAAGCCTCTTGAGTGTTTCTCCAGTCTTCACCTCATGGAAATTGAGGATGGGCAACAGATAAGGTGAAGGCATCTCTCTCTCTCTCTCTCTCTCTCTCTCTCACACACACACACACACACAATCTCAATCTCTGTGTGTGTGTGTGTGTGTGTGTGTGTGAGACCGGTGCAGTAAAATGAGGAGATCTGATTCCCGATTGTTTAACAACAGCAACAACAAAATGACTTCCCCCACCCCCTAAATTATACTGCTGAAATGCCCCCATAGTTTGTGGAAAGCAAGAGCAGGTCTTCATGTGGAGGATGAACTATGAACTCTTCTGTTCTGTTAATCAACACAGATGTCTGTGCTCAGGATTCTTAATTCTAAGTACATTTCTTTTGCATCAGGCTCCAGGGGGTGGATCTCGGTGTTCTAGTAAAAAATAAACAAAACACAAGCAGATCCTACAAGCCTAAAGTCTGCCCAGCCCTGCTTTACAGTGCCAGCATTAGGAATGTCTTTGTTGGCTTTTCTCCAGCCAAGCTGAGGATTAGACTGTTAGCCTCCTTAGGAAATAAGCTGAATTTCACCAACCTAACAAAACAATGACTATGGGCCTTACTGAGATACCTTAGATCTGGGGTGGAAAACTTGTGCCCTCTCCGCAGATTTTGTTGGACTCCATTTCCCATCAGGCTCAGCCAGCATGGATAATGGGAGCTGTACTCCACGAACATCTAGAGGGTAGCAGGTTGGAAAAGGCTCTTACTTGTATTGGGAATCCCCACTGGTGTCACCCTCTCTTCTAGAAGCCACAGACCTTTTCCTGAGAGGCTTCATTTGTCTTTAAGGAACACTTGTCCACCATTAATGATAGGGAGGCCACTTAGACGTCTCCCCAAAAGAGGAACTGCATCCTTGAAAAGGAAGGAAGCAATTTGCATATGCTAATGTGTATGTATATATATGCATCTTTAGAAAGAAATACTGTAATTCAAATACAAAAACTACATCTCACTATAGTGGAGAAAACTGACCAGCTGACCTGTGTAGAGTCTGCTCAGATGACCTGTCCTAACTGTTGATGGGCAATTTCAGGGCCTCTGGTCTCCCTTCTTATGGTTCTGTATCTTTAAACCAGACATGGACTGGACAGCCCTTCAAATAGAGGACTGTAATGTAGGACATATGGCCACCCTAACTAATGATCATCTTAACTGAGGAATCCCTGATAAGCTTCTGAAGGACCACCCGGTTCCTAGGAATGTAGGCTAGAAACCAGGACTTTAGAAGCTCAGAGCATTGCTAGTGTGCCTGTGACCAGCGAATAGTTTAGCCTCTTATTATTCAGCAGTTCTGTGATCCCACTTCTCTGCAGTGTGAAAGCTCTTGCATTCCTTGCTTGCTTTTCTAGGAAAGTTCCAATTTTCCTTTAGCTCCTCACTAAGTTTGAAGAAGTCTCATCCGAAACTCAGCATTTTGCCCATTCCCACCTACAGGCATTGGTCTAATGAGAAGATAGTCTCAGTGCCATTATGTGGGACCAATAATACTATATCTATTAATTTCTATGGTACGCCTTTAACTTTGGGGTAAGTTGCTTATATTTATGAGCTGCTGCCAAGTGTGGCAAATGTTAGACACAAATAGATGATCATTGTGATCTTGATGCGATTAAGGAGAGGGCATGATGCTTATAATGAAGAATGAACAATTTGAAAATTCTTGTGTAGGGCTGATTGAGTTGATCAAGAATTCAGATCTCAGGTAGAATAGAAGAATGAGCAGAAAGGAATGGGTCCTTTGGCACCTTAAAGACCAACAAATTTATTGTGGCATAAAGTTTCGTAGGGATGGAACCCAGTGGTGTAGTGGTAAATTCTGAAGTGCAGGTGCTCATCATGACAGTCTCTATAGCCACGCCCCCAAGGAGAGGCCAACAATTCAGGCAGTTGTGTTGATCCATATCAATAAACCAGTCTGAGACTTTTCACCTCCGCCAGGAGCAGGACTTTTGTAAAGCGAATAGGCCTTCATTGCCCATTCAAGACCACCCCCCACCCCAGAATAGTTTACAGTACAACTGGGATAGCTCATAGCAATATATTATTGCTGAGAAGATACATCTCTCTCCCCCTCCCCCCCCCGCTACTGTGAGCTACTGCTAATCAAAAAGTCCCAGCGCTTTGACCCTGTGAGCCTTAGTTCCACTACAGCACAGGTGGGGCCAAAGCAGAGAAGAGGAGACTATGCTTTGTGTATAAAAAAAGGTAAAGGTGTCCCCAACCAGTCGTGTCCGACTCTAAGGTGTGGTGCTCATCCCCATTTCTAAGCCGAAGAGCCAGTGCTGTCCAAAGACGCTTCCGTGGTCATGTGGCCGGCATGACTGAACACCGAGGTGCACGGAACGCTGTTAGCTTTCCCGCCGAGGCGGTACCTATTTATCTACTTGCAATTTCTTGCTTTCGAACTGCTAGGCTGGCAGGAGCTGGGACTGAAGATGGGAGCTCACTCCATCACGCGGCACTCGGGTCTTGAACTGCTGTCTTGCTGACCTTCTGGTCTGCAGTTCAGCGTCTTAACCACTAAGCCACCGCGGCCCTTATGCTTTGTGTATGCAAGGTCTTAATTCCCAGGATCTCCAGCCATAAAGGGTCCCAGGTAAGAGGGCTGGTGTGATGTTCTAGGAGTTCCCTGGCCCCCAGAGGCACTTGGGTAAGTCACTCAGCTTGTCCACTGAGTCCAAATGTCCCCTAATATTCCCCTAAATAACCTGCTACCACCAACCTACTGATTTCCACAGAAAAGTAAGACTCTCCCTTTTAAATATGTGGCAGCGTCATTCAAAACCAGCACGTTTGGTGAGATACAATAGCAGCAATTGATGAAATCAATAAACATATATATATATATATTTAATGAAACAAAGCATACAGAACGAGTAGTCATTCGATAAAGAATGATTAGTAATAATTCTATATGATAATCAATAACTGACATGCCTTTTTGACAGCTATCTTAACCATGAGCCTTCTACCTTTGCCTTTTCTCTACCTACGCCACTGAAATTGTTTGGACCTGGTGGAACTTTGCTGTAGACCTGAACAGGAGGCTGTGAGGAACATTTAGGGCAATGGCCATTGTCTGAAGATGAGAGGCAAAGGGACCATTCAACTTGGCTGAACATTAGGTTGACAGCGGCCACCACACCACTCTTTGTTTGAGTGAATTGGCCCTTAATTGTTTCTCTGTCCTGTTGCCATTCATGACTGTTACCAGGCCTGATGTCAGTAGCCCAGGACCCACAGGCAGTTGCTGGAACCAGGTGCTCCAGCAGGGCCTGCTGGTCCTAGACCTACCCTGGGCCTTCCGCATGGTGAGCCACCATGTTTCATTTCCCACAGTTCCCATGATACAGCATCATTCTGGGGCATTGTGGGAAATTTAAAATAGAGGCTAATTGGCACCTGCTGCCTTTAGCACCACGTAAGCTTATGGACAGGGCCCCACCAGCATAGGAGGAGGCCCAACAGAGGGCCTCCCTAAGTCCTGGAGCTTGTCTTGACTGTGACGGCCTGTGCCCTTATGCCAATGTTGAGACATTTGAGTTTCCACTGATATCAGTTGGACTTAACAGAACAGGCTGACTTATGCCAGTAGACTGTTTGCTATTCTAATTTGTTACCTTTACTGTTTCTGCATAAGATGGATGGCCCTTCCTTTCGGTTCTGTAAAATGCTCAGAAACTGGGGTGACGCATAGCAAAAACAGGTGTAAATTTACATAGCACGTTTTTGCCAGTTAAAATGTCCCCTGATTCTTCAAATAAATGTGCAATATAGTGGGATGCAGGAGATGGGAGCCAACAAGCAAACACAGTATGTGAACAAAAATCAGCTTTGTAAATATTTCCTTTATACCAAACACACGCAGAATATTATTAAGCGCAGCTGCAAGGATGAAGATACTTGCATTTTAATCTGTTATGTAAAGGAATTCAGCTTAAAAGCCAAGGGTTTACCTTCCCAGTGTACTGTGCTATTGTTACGGACTGGGAGGGGGAGATGACTATTCCTACTGGTGCCCCCCTTCTTTACAAGGGGTCCCCAGAAAAAGGAATTAGTGGTATTTATTTAAAACATTTCTATCCCTCCCTATATCATTAAAATTTCAGGGTGGCGTACAGCTAAAATCAATTTAAACAGTATGAAACAATAAATAATTTAAACACCTAAAACATATTAAACTATTAAACAAGCTAAAACCAGTTACAATCTAAAACAATAAAACAGTTAAAACAATGTGCTAGGGAATGCATTTAGCCCTGAAAGGCTTTGGTAAAAAGCCATGTTTTTACTTGGTGCTGAAATGAGACCAATGTCTGCACCAATCGGGCTTCCAAAAGGAGGGCATTCCCCAACTGGGGTGCCATAGCAGAGAAGGCTCTCTCCTACATCCCACCATAGTGTATGTCTCGTACTGGTGGGACACAGAGGAGGGCCCCTCCAACAGATCTCAGTTCTCGGGCAGGCATATATAGGGTATGGCAGGCTGCCATCAGTCTGGATGAACCTCCAGACACACCCTAGTCTAGGGGTAGGCAACCTTTTTGGGCCCATGGGCACATTGAGCAATTTGAGGAACTGTCCTGAGCACCATCACGAAATGGCTGCCATCGGAGGCATGGCTAGTCACAAAGGACAAGAAACTTGCCCAAACAACTGTGTACAAGACAGAGATGGAGTCTGAGCCCAAACACACAAAACTATTCCTTTGAACCCACAATTTTTAACACCAACAGAAACCTATTTCACTCTTTTTCTCTCTCCACTCTTCTGACAGCCAGCTCATTCCCCCCTCATACACACACACCATGTATCCATCATACATGCATGCATACATACATGCATACAGACATATCCCTCCCTTCTCACTGCAAGCACAGGAAAGACCACACTCACTGTATTTTAGGATCCCTTCAAAATCCCCCCCAACCCTTTTCTCTCCCTCTCTCTTTCTCACACACCTTGGTGGGCACCAAGAAAGGTGTCCTGGGTACGTTGGTGCTCGTGGGCACCATGTTGTTCCCCAAGCAGCTGTCCTAGTTCACCAGCTTGGGGAGTTTCTGAGGCCTATTGCTAAGGTCCCTTCCCTCAAGCCCAGACCTAGGAAAAAAATAAAAAGAAAGGTGCTCTAGATTTTCCTGCCTAAAGCCCAGAAAACATGAGTCAATCAAAACTTGTGAAAGTCCTGAAAACACAAAATGGTAGTTTTATGAAGTCAATCTAACTTAGCTTGTTACATATTACCTCCTTGAGTAGAGTCTTGGGTTCCAGAGCATATGCAGAGTTAATTGCAAAGAGGACAGTCTGAGAGAGCATCTTGGCCTCCAGTTAGATGGTATTATTTTATTATTTATTTATTTATTTATTTATTGCATTTCTACCCCGCCTTTTTTCTCTTGCAAGGAACCCAAGGCGGCTTACATTATCCTCCTCCTCTCCATTTTATCCTCACAACAACAACCCTGTGAGGTGGGTTGGGCTGAGAGTCTGTGACTGGCCAAAAGTCACCCAGTGTGCTTCCATGAACGAGTGGGGACTAGAACCTGGATCTCCCGACTCCCAGTCCAATATTCTCACCACTACACCACACTGGCTCTCATAAAAGCTGACTCCTTAGCAGAGACTGTTGTTTTGTTCCATCATTTAACAGCTTCCATTTCTGATGTCAGTGGCCTAGCCAGCAAATCAGAAAATTACTTACCAGCTGGACTCTCCTTCCTACCTACTCTAAACTTAAATCTCAAAAGGCTCAGCTGGTTTGAAGACTCAGTTAGCCTATTCTAAAAAAGAGCTTAGGGTTTTGGATGCATATTGGGAATGAAAGAGACAAGATAAGCCTATTCAGGTTGCCCAGCAGGGTGCCAAGTTACCAGGTGCTCTAGGGGGCACTGTTGTGCTACATCAGAATATGTTTGTCAGAATTGCTTATTGATCAGTTGAGGATTATCATCATTTAATTTTATTATTGCAAAACTTGGGAGCTTTTGGAAATGGAATAACATGTAAAGGCCACAATCCACAATGGAGCTGATTCTAACAGGCTTAAATGTACTTAATTCTGTGCTGGATCACGGCTCCAGAATGGCATTAAGTTTATTGATTACAATGATCATGTCTAGTCTAAAGGTTTTGTTCATTATAAATGAAGGGGAACAGAAAATCAACACTTTCTAGATGATAAACAGCCTCTCTTTATTGCTTTCTGGAGTTCTACATACAGAAATGTGAAAGGAAACAATATTTCTTATTAAACGTGAAATCCATTCAACTTTAATGAATTGATGTATTGGCTGTATCCTCCTCTATTTATAATGACAATGAATTACTGACTGATAACGTTAAGTATAAATACTGAATTTAAATGTGTGTGTATGTGTATGTGTGTTTAAAATTCCCACAAGATGTGAGCTGTAACATTTTAAACCAATAAAAATCAAGACACAAATGCTTTATGTACGTTGTGCCCCCTGCCACCTGGTGTTTCGATATTTTACAAAGCACAATAAAAATGTATGCAGTGCTTATGTACAATAACTTAAAATCATATATGTGTATTTAAACACATTTTAGAGGAGAAGCTGGGAGGGAAGGAAAGAAACACTACAGAAAATCTACACCTGGAGGATAAAATATGTTTTTAGATGAGAAGAGGGATACAAAGACAGATATCAAAAGGGAGCAAATTTCTTATTGTGGGATTTGCCAGAACTGCTTAGAGATATATAAGGGCCCTAGCGATTAAGGATTTTCAGGGTAACTAAGCAACTTGAAACTATGCCAGGGGACCAAGGCTTAAGGAACAGTCCTGCCACACGTGCATGGTTCCTCATAAACGGAGGAGAATAAAGAGACTCCGCATGATGTATGAATGACTTCCAGGGTGGCCACTTATGAATTGCCAAAAAAGAGGAAACCCATCACCAAAAAAGAGACAAAAGAGGACAGCAATTTGCACATCCTAGTTTATATCTTTAGATGCAAATTTAGAAATAATAATTATAATTTAAATACAAATACAGTACATCTCATCAGAGTTCCTGGACCATGATAGCTTGGTGGTTCAGGCGTTAGTATCCTCAAGACTGGATTGTTGGAATGCACCCTCTGTGGGGCTGCCCTTCGGCCTGGTTCAGAAGCTGCAGCTGGTGCAGAATGCAGCTGCAAGGCTACTAACAGGGGCCTTCTCTCGGTAGCATGTTACACCTCTGTTAAAAGAACTGGGCGTCGATAAGTTACCGGGCCAAATTTAAGATGTTGTTCTGATCATATAAAGCCCTAAGGGCACAATCCTATGTCTGCTAGTCAGCAGCTAGGCAACGATAGGATTTTTTCGGGTTTTGGGAACTGACTGCGGATCCAGCACTCCAAGTTCAGTTCCTGAAAAACCGCCTCCCGCCCCCGCCCCCTCATAAGCGGCGCGGTTCATCCCTGGCTCTGCGCTTGGAAGAAAGGGGGTGTTCCTGGTGGCAGGTAGGGGCGGGGATGGCGGAAGCGCAGGCACAACGCTTCCTATGTGCTGTCCGGTCTCCCCCGCCCTAGTCGCAATGCAGGGTGGCTGGAGCATGGAGGAGAAGATCGCCTCTGCTCTCCACCCTCCCTGCATTGGTTAGTCAGTCGCCTCTGAGTTCGGAGGCGGATGACTCTCCCCATAGGATTGCACCCTAAACAACTTGGGACCAGGTTACCTTAGGGATCACCTCACCCCTTATGTCCCTGCCTGATCTCTGCGATCATCAGAGAGAGCATTCCTGAGGGTGTCACATGTTCTTGAGGTTCGCCCGATAGCCAACCAGACTTTTGCATATACATCAGGCTAAAAACACAAAGCGAGAAAGATACAAACTGTCACCATAGAATGATAGGAAGTAAGTAGCAATTTAACAAACTGTCAACAACTTATCTTATACTAAAAATTATTAAGGGTGCAACCCTACTGATATCCAACCTCCCCTTCCGAGGTTGGGGGTTCCGAACAATCCTATGGTCCCTCAGACGTTGTCTAGGGGCCTTAGGATTGCTCCCTAAATTAGCTAAAATAGTTCAGTGGCCAATAGTATTGTCTGTTGAGATAAAAGACAACTCGCACATCAGTTTTGGTAGTCAATAAATATCCCACTAATCTTCATGTAGTAAAAGTGGTTTTCTAAGGTAAAACCACAAGCTACTGCTAGAAAACAAGCATTTCCCAGGATGTGGTAATTTGGAATGTTTTCATGAGGGTGCTGCTGTGTTCTACCTAGGACCAGCCCTACCATTAGGCAGAGTGAGATGACGGCCTTAGGTGGCAGTTGCTGAGGGACAGTAGTGTCAGCCTCCCAGCTGTTCCTTATGAACTCTCTAGCTGTTCCCTCCCTTGGAGAACTGAGCTAGGTATGCCACACAACCTGTTGTGGGCCCCTAAACTAACCTGCTGCCTCAGGTGTTGTTGTGGAAGATGCCATCCCATCGGCAGCGTTGAAGTAAGAATTCAACTGCCAGGCCAGTCAGCTTCTGTGTAAGGACTGGGAGTGGTGGTGGTGGGGTGATCTTGTCCTTTACCTCAGGCAGCAAAAGGGTTCTACAATATCAGCATTGAGGGGAAATGCCATTTAATGTTGATTCATCTGACTAAAAAAAAAAGTGATGTGAATCATTTATAATGAAGGACTTCCTAAACCTATGTTTGCTGAACTAACATGACTGTGGGTATAGAGGAGCATGCAAAGGAAGATCAGTAGGGTATCTTTCCTCTGACTCCTGATTCTGCTCCCCCACATCCCATCTTCCCAGGCTGTTCCTCCATCACCACCCACGGGACATATTTCCAGTTTCAGAGCCAGGCTGGCGGGGATGGGGATGGGTGGTGGAAATGGATGGGATAGTTTGGGGAAGGATTGCAGGGGAGATTTGGTAGGTAAACAACAGAGGGTTAAACACCCTCAACTTCTTCCTCATAAACACCCCTCCCCCCGGCCTGCACACTGCTTTAGGACACAGACATAGGTTTGAGAGCTCTGTACTTGTTTCATAATGTGCAGTTCTGCTAAGAGTCACCATAAAAGATCTCTCACGTTTTTAATCTAGGTTGATTGGAAAGAACCTCTATGTTAGCTCAAGCCACACCTCAGAGTCAGAACCTGGACACTCTTCTGCTGCCCCAGGATCCCACGAGCCATGTTGAAATCTAAGAAGAAAGAGGAGGCTGTCTTCCTGAGGAAGAAGATCACCCTCATAAGGGCTTTCTCGCTCCTCATCGGCAGCATGGTGGGCAGCGGCATATTCATCGCTCCCAAAGGGGTGCTGAAAAATTCCGGCAACGTGGGCCTCTCCTTAATCGTCTGGTTCGTCTGTGGGATTCTCTCTATGTTTGGTGCGTGGTGAGTTTCTTTTCTCTCCTTCTTCAGCTCTTGGACGGCGAGGAGCCCCACTGGCCCTTCCATCACCTGATCCCTGTTGAATTGGTAACTGCAATGCCCATCCCTGGCCATTGGCAGAGGTGGCACTGCAGAGCAGCAGGAAGCGAGCTGGCAGCTCCTTTCTCTGGCACGCTACTGTGGTTGTACAGAGAACCAGGAACCTTGTTCTTCCTGCTAGAGGCACAGTTTGAGCCCCCCCCGCCCCACCCCCTGGAGCTTTACACAGTGTCCCTGTTAGGATAAACTTAAGGTATTAGCCCAGGCTCCACAACTGAGGCTGTGTTCCGGCACATGGTACGGAGGGGCAATAATCTTCTGATATGTAATTGGGTAGCTGATGTAAGTTAACTTCCGTGATACCTCCACCATGTCCGCAATGTACTCAGCCTTTGTTTTTGCCTTGAACTTGAGTAGACACTTGCAAAGCCAGAGGGAGTTAATGTGTAACTAATATGAATTAGGATTTTATCAGAACACAGCCTAAGAGGCACCCTACACTGCATGATGAAATTTGGAAGGCCAGTTCAAAGCCTTTGACCCATAGGATGCTCACTCAGTAGCTTCCTAACAGGATCTCATATCAGGGCATCTCTACACCAGCCTAAAAGCCTGCATTCCGTTTTAAATGCAGGATCACGACGACCCCCTTTTTCATTTGCTTCCTTTTCCCCCTCCCCTTCCCCCCTCCTTCTCCCCATATCTGAGTCTTCCATTATCTTTCATCTTTTCACAGAGAAACTGAAGCGGAACACAAGAGGGTAATTTGATAGCTCATTATCTACAATCTATTTAAAAATGGAACAAAGGGCATTTAGTGCAGGAGACGCCCTGGAGGGTTACGGCGTCATGTAAATTGCCTGCAAACTTCCGTGAAGGAGCAATCTCAATCACAGGGTAAAAGCTTCGTGTGAAAGCCATCCCATTTGGGAAGCAGAAAATAGGGTACCTTCCCTCTCCGCCTGAAAGTCCCAGAACCCGTGCGATATTCTGTGGTATCTTTAACTGTGGCACTTTTTGATGACATCATTATGCCATGCCTTTGTCAGCCCAAACTGGAGACATTTTCCCTTGCTGGCTTGCCCATGTCAGTGTTAGGGGAACTTGTAGTAGGACATATGCCGCCCAGGTGTTTGCTTCCAGGTTTGTTTGTTTTTTTAACCCTTGGGCAAGATACTCATCAGTCAATCCTCTTAGCGTGTGTGGAGGAGAGAAGGGCATAAATATTGTACTTCCTGGTCCTTACTTGGCTCTTTTATCCTCCATCCTTGTGCTCTAGAGTGGCCACTGTGTCACCAAAAAAGAGGAAAGGCAATGTCAAGGGCTCTTTGGAGGCCTCTCTCAGTCTAATCCAGTAGCCAAGTCCGGACACAGACAAAGGCATTCTTTTCAAAGCTTTATTCCTCTTTTACAACTTAACAACTCTACTGTTAGCAACTAGATATGAGCAGCAGAGCACCTATGCCCTAAGTTGGAACAGTTGGTCCCTGTTTGAAAGGGAATCACTGGCAGACCCCTGAACTTAAGGGCTAAGGAGAGTCCCTCCCCTTTTCCCTTGGATCCTCTGGGCGCAGCCATTGTTTGCGCGCCAACCGGGCACTACGCCTCCTTTCTGCGCCCTCCATTTGGCGCCGCTCTCTGCGTCGGCGTCACACGTCCATCAAGTCTGCTTCCCGCGCTCTGTCACTCCCAGGATTGCTATCTAAGCTAGGAATGCTGGTGGGAGGAATCTCCGTCAGCTGTTGGCCCTGGGAAAGAGGAGCGCGCTCCTCTCCCAGGAGCGACTCTTCTTCCTCAGAATCAGAACTACTCTGGGATTCTATGGGCTCAGTGTCCATCCTGACAGGCAACATCAAAAGAGAGGACAAAAGAGCAGTCAGATTTGCATAAAATTTGCATATGCTAATTGATATGTAAACATGCAAATATAGAAATAATTACTGTAATTCCAATAGAGATACAATACACCTCACCACAGTGCAGATGACCATGACCAGATAGCCCCTGGGCCTGCTTAGTCTGCTGTTGTCCAGGTGCTAACGGTGGATGGGCAACTTCAAGCCCCCTGCTGGCTCTCCCTCTTAGGGCATCTCCTCACCAGCCTAAAATCCTGCATTTAAAACATGGCTTTCTGCTTCTGTTTTAAATTTATTTATTTATTGCATTTATATCCCGCCTTTTTTTCCTCTTGCAAGGAACCCAAGGCGGCTTACATTATCCTCCTCCTCTCCGTCTTATCCTCACAACAACAACCCTGTGAGGTAGGTTGGGCTGAGAGTCTGTGACTGGCAAGATCACGACGACCCCCTTTTTCACTTGCTTCCTTCCCCCCCTCCCCCCTCCTTCTCCCCATATCTGAGTATTTCCATTATCTTTCATTGATCTCGCTCCTCTTCTTGCTGCTTTTACTCTTTTCACGGAGGAAACTGAAGCGGAACACAACAGGGTAATTCGATAGCTCATTATCTGCGATCTATTTAAAAATGGAACAAAGGGCATTTAGTGCAGGAGATGCCCTGGATGATCACAGCATCATGTGAAGAGCCCACAAACTTCTGTGAAGGAGCAATCTCAATGGCAGGATAAAAGCTCAGTGTGAAGGAGCCCTTAGGGTTCTTTATCTTTAAACCAGAGTAGAACTAGACTTCAGACTGGACTTCAGTAGGACTGGACTTTTATCTTTAAACCAGAGTAGGACCTCAAATATAGGAGGCCTTCAAACAGAGGGCTGACCTCTGTAAAGTAGGACACATGGCCATCCTATTGCACTCCCCCAGAGTCCTTTGTGCATTATAGAGGCCTTTGATGTGTGTGGGGGGGTGGGGTGGGGGGAGTGCAGTCCCTTACTTTACCCCAGATGCTCATGGAGATCAAAAGCAGCAAGGAGTTCTGTTATCACTCCAGGCCTACTCAGGAGTTCTTCTTCCATGTTCAATCAACATGAGAGGAGAGGGAGTGCTCGAGCCCTGCCCCTCTCCATTGTTGCACCGGTCA
The DNA here is from genome assembly GCF_057233095.1 of Heloderma suspectum. Taxonomy (NCBI): domain Eukaryota; kingdom Metazoa; phylum Chordata; class Lepidosauria; order Squamata; family Helodermatidae; genus Heloderma; species Heloderma suspectum. The sequence continues at coordinate 32,267,985 of NC_139464.1, forward strand.
CCCTGTGTGCATGGAGGGTAATGGTCTGAACAGGACCTCCTCTGTCTGTGGAGGCTCTCCACATGATTAAGAACTGGATGGTGTGAGGAGCCACCATGGATACAGGAGGCTCTCTTGTTTAGACCACCACCCTCCACACATGCAGGATGTGTCAATAGAAAGGGGCAGGGCTGGAGCGCTCCCTCTCTTCATGTGTTGACTGAACATGACAAGAAGAACACCTGAATGGGGCTTCCCTGTAATAGTGAACTGAGTTATGATAGCTATGTAGCCAAAAAGAGGCCAATGAGAAACACGACATCCTGAAAGACTGAGTGGGAGGAACTCTGAACGGGAGCACACCACATGGCAACATTTTGTTGTGGGTAGGGATGCTGGAGAAATTCGAGATGGACTAAAATGAGCTTGGATTTCTAAGAATCTGACCTGCAGGCTCCACTATGGGCCGACCTCAGGCCATGCAGAGTCCGTGGACTTTGGGATCTTTTTTTTTTTTTTAACTCTCCTGAAATTTACACATATTTTTTCATAGGGAAATATGGAACTTTCTGCTGAGACTGGTAAATATATGTGGGGGAAAGTTGAGTGGAATGGGGGACAATAGGTTATTAAAAGGAACCATCCTTCAGTTCCTTTTAATAATCCTTTTCTATCAAAGAGAATTGAGAGTAAACATGAGAGTCAAAATGGAAACTACCCCCTTCTGCCCCACAAGAAATGAAAAGCTAAAAGGCAACATTCAACGGAAGTGCTCTGCAACAATAAGTACAGTGATTCTGTTTGAGCTGCGTGTATTGCCCAAAACATAGATGCTGCAGGCCAGACATTTAGGTTAAAAATAACCCAATAAGCTAGCTGTTGACCATATGGCACCGTTGTGGATGTACATTTGGAGACATCGTGGCAGGTTCACATCACAGTTTCCAGTTTCAGGTTCAGCTTCATGGATGTCAGCTGGGATCATTCCAAGCATAACGATTTTCGTGGCTCAGTGCATCCGTTGCACTGACCCTTCATGCTGATCTACGTTGTTTGGTCCCCAGTTGCAGTGGCTCTGGCACTGCTATAGCTGCACTCCTATCAGCACACTTCTGATGAGGGAGTCTGCTCCATCGAGCTCAATTGGACTTACTTTTGAATGGATTATAAAGTTAGACGTTTTTGTGCCTGAAGCAGAAACTCAAAATGACAAACTTCCCTGTGCATTTTGTAACGGTGCACAGAGAAATGGGGAGGAGCCCACAAAGCCCCTTGTACAGAGTGAGACCCCTGGTCCATGTCACCCAGCATTGTCTGCACTGACTGGCAGCAGCTCTCCAGGGTTTTAGGCAGGGGTCTTTCCCAGCCTTACTTACACATGGGCGGGGATTGAACATGGGACTTTCTGCATTTAAAGCAGGGGCTCTAACACCGATCTGCAGACCTTCCCCGAGATCAGGGGTGTTGAACCTCAGTCCCATGGGCCAAATCTGGCCCACCTGGGTTCCCAATCTAGCCCTCTGGGATTCCCCAGATGGCTACACCCCTTCCCCTGGCCCTGCCCCCAATCGCTGATTGGTGGTTTCCCAGCTTTTGCATTTCCCCCCATTCTAAAAGGTTGAAATGCTTTTCCTAAAGCTTAGTTAATGGCAGTAGGAGCTTTAAGCTAAACTATTTTTGGAAAATGGGCCCCTCCCCTTTTGCCTTTGGCCCTACCCCTTTTGCCCCACTCACCACTGGAATGCGGCCCCCAAATGCTTCTCTGAAATTGAATTTGGCCCTTGGGCTGAAAGAGGTTCGACACCCTTGCCCTGGATAGATGAGGAGGAGGAAAAGTGCTATTCACTCTGGTATCTGCTGCCTCAAGTGATGGTTCATGTTGCTCTGTGGGCATAGATGGCCCTGCGGTACCAGAGGGAAAAGGGGCACCTCTCGATTCCCTGCCAAACACTGCTTGTTGGAGGTTACGCTAGCCAAAGGTTATGTCAGTCTTCTGCAACCTCGTGCCCTCCAGATGTTTTGGATGGCAGCTCCTAGGATTCCTGAACATTGGTCATGTCAGCTGGGGATGATGGGAGTTGAAGTCCAAACCCTCTGGAGGGCACCAGGTTAAGGAAGGGTGGGTTATGTCTTTTTTAAAAAAATTATCGATTGTGGTTTTTTTTTATCCTAACCATTCCTCCAGCGAGTTTAGGGCAGGGTCCCCCAAGCTTTTTGGACCCATGGGCACATTTGGGGATTTGAGAGACTGCTGTGGGCACCAGCACAAAATGGCTCCCACGGTGGATGTGTACACTCATAATGGCTGCTGTGGGGCCCTGGCTAGTCAAGCATGAGCTAAAGAGGTGTGTGTGGGGGAGAAATAGCAAGGCTAGAGGCTGGAAGGGAGGGGGAAATAGCAATGCTGGGCCCTTGATCTGATCCGGCATGCCTCCTCTTCTGTTCCTAAGGCAAAGTGGTAGAGGGGAGAGAAAGAGCAAGGCTAGAAGCTAGAAAGGGAGCGAGAGAAGAAGCTAGAAGGGAGTGAGGGAAGACTGCCCTAACATTTTCCAAGGTTTTTTTTTTAAACACTTTAAAAAAAGTGGGCAAGGAAGTGAGAGCTTCATGGGCGCTGTTAGAGGTCCCCGTGGGCACTGTGGCACCCGCAGGCACCGTGTTGGGGACCCCTGGTTTAGGGAGATGTACATGGCAGTTTCTCCATTTTATGCTACAACAAACTGGTGAGGTAGGATAGGTTCAGAGATAGCACCAGATCACCCAGTGAGCAGTGCTGTAGTGGGTCCAGGGCTCACAGGGTGAAAGCGCGGGGACCTTTTGATTAGCAGGTTCGATTACATCATTTGCCACCCCACCCAGGCTTCTCCGTTCCCTCTGAGCTTAGCTGCAATCCTCACAGTAGCTGGGGGGAATGGATTTTCCCAACCACAATATATTGTTTTGAGCTATCCTTGTTGTAATGCAAAGTATCCTGGGTTGGCTTGGTCTTCATTGGGCAATTAAGACCTATTAGCTTTACAAACACCTGCTCCTGGTGAAGATGAAAACTGCTAGAACTGGTTTGTTGGTATGGATCAGCACAGCCGCCTGCAGTTTCGGACCCTCCTTAGGGCGCATGGCTGTGAGGACTATCACGATAAGTGCCTTTACTTGAAAATTTACCGTTGCACCAATGCCAGAGAGGTTGTTGGCCCAGGATCCCCCATAGAGGATCACGTGGAACCCCAGTTTAAAGCCTGGTGTTTTCCATCTCCAGCCCTACATCAGGCTTGCAATAGGGAGGACTTAAGGAACCAAGGCAGTAAGGACCCAAGGGATTTTCATGAAAGCCCCATTTTTCTCTGTTACTGAGACAATGTTGCAGAATGCCAGAGAAACTATGGAATTTCTTTCCGCAAGACGTAGCAATGGCCACCAATTTGGATGGCTTTAAAAGGGGATTGGACAAATGAGAAGGCTATCAATGGCTACTAGTCCTGCTGGCTATATGCTTCCTCCAGTATCAGAGGCAGTATGCCTATGTACACCAGTTGCTGGGAACACGACTAGGAGGGTGCTGTTGCACTTAAGTTCTGCTTGTGGGTTTCCCGTGGGCAGCTGGTTGGCCACTGTGTGAACAGAAGGCTGGACTAGTTGGACCCTTGGTTTAATCCAGCACAGCTCTTCTTAAGTTCTTAACTGGAAACTAGTCCAGAAACCAGTGTTCTAATTGGACTGAAGTAATTTCTGGAATGCTCTAAGGATCTGTTGCATTCTGACAGGAATTTGATCTGTTCCAGAAGCAGCCATGAGGCAACTGACCCTGTGCTGTGAGAAGATGACAACTGGTTGCTATAATAATAACTACAACAACAACAACACCACAATAGAGGAATACAAAATTATGTGTTAGTATTGTACATGTAATGTGCTGATCTGTGATCGTAATAAATTTATCTATCTGGACTAGATGAACCCTTGGTCTGATCCAGCATGGCTCTTATGTTATTAAAACTGCTGTGATCATGACATGCAGAGGAAACTCCTCTGGATCATTTGCTCTTTTGTACCTGAATCCCTCCAGGTGCTCTGAGTTATGCTGAACTTGGCACACGAATCACAAAGTCTGGAGGCCATTACATCTACATCTTGGAGACCCTGGGCCCTCTGCCAGGATTCCTGTTCCTTTGGGCCGAATACTTTGCTATAAGGTAAACCTTTTTGTCTGCAACCTGCCATAAATGTAACAGCAAAGTAGGAATGTCCCAAACCATTCAGAGCATTTGTGTATGTAATATATAGTTAAATGTCAATGGGAGAAATGACAGACTTTTGAAAGAGATATAAAAGACAGTATACAACAGCCTTCCCTAACCTAGTGCCCACCAGATGTTATAGAATCCAACTCCCATCAGCCCCAGCCAGCATGGGCAATGGTCAGGAATCCTGGGAGTTGTAGTCTAAAACATCTGGAGGGTACCAGGTGGGGGAAGGCTGATCTAGGCTAATGGCCATATAATATTTCTGGGAGAATGGGAACTATATGTAACTAACACTGCAACCCTATACTCACTTGCCCAGAACCCCCCGAGGGATGGATCTGGCTCCCAGGCCTGAGGTTCCGCACCTCTGCTCTACCACCACACATTGACCCTCACTTTGCCATTGACATATTACGCTCATTTACACATATTGGGAAAAGTCACCCAAACTGGCTCTGATCATACAGAAGGCAGTTAAGGGTGCAATCCTATGCATGTCTAGACAGGAAAACGTCCTATGACTCCCAGCATTCCCCAGCCAGCCATAGCCTAGAGATGCATAGGATTGCGCCCTAAGAGACTCTGACTGCACAGTTTTGACGTTGTAGGAACGTAGCATCTTGCGTTGCAAACCCATCTAATGTTTTCTTGAAGACTCATCATGGAATATAACCGATGTTTCTCTCCAGGCCGGCCAACAGCGCAGTTGTCTCCTTGGCATTTGGTCGCTACATATTGGAGCCATTTTTCGCTCCCTGCCCTGCTCCGCTTCCGGCTGTGAAACTTGTTGCTCTCCTGGGCTACTGTGAGTATAAACTAGAACTTGGGCCCTCTTGATTTCCTCCATGTTGCAATCCAACCAAAGCGAAATGCGTTTTGGAGTCTTGTCGAATTTGGATGCTTAACGCTCCCACTGAAATGAGCAGGGCTGCCACACCTTAGATGATCGAATGCCTTTCCTTTCTTTTCAATCCAGACATCGTCCTGATCTTGAACTCTTGGAGTGTCAGCTGGAGTGCCAGGCTTCAGACCGTCTTGTCCATCATCAAATTGGCAGCTCTCGCTCTCATTATTGCCCCTGGCATGATACTTTTAGCCCAAGGTATTCCGTTGTTGTTTATTAAACAACATAACCTTCCAGTACAAAAAGCAAAGGTGTTGACTGTGAGCTTTTCTACATGAGGCATTTATTGTGTGCTCATCATTCCCTACTCACGGTTGTTTACGGATTCTTTAGATGACATTGTGACCTTCCAGTTTCATGTCTGTTTTCAAACAGCAGTTTCAGCGAGGTTTTTTTTTAGAGCAGGGAAAATGGAGTATTATTTCTGATGGTGTTTCCACTTGTGTATTTGCACTATTCTGCTATAGCACAGTGCCACCTAGAGACTATGTAGTGGAAAAGCAGGAAAGGAAGTGCTCTTCATGAAGTGCTCACTTCTCCATTCTGTGATGAAATGAAAAGTAGATACTGTGGATTAATGGCCTCCTGTAGAAAAGAAAGTAAAATCAAAATCCATATAATACCTTTGTTAAGCCGACCATAAGATCACTATAAAAAGCAAGGGATGGGGAGAGATAAGGGAGGGGTCAGAAGCTGACATCCTGGTGAAGTCACATTGTCTGGATGTTCAGAGTTCCAAGATGGTATGGGGGAGGAGGGGTCTGCAGACATTAATTCTAGGTTCTGCAGGTCATGTGATGGTTACAGGAAAGACCTGTATCTGTCCCTGGGGCTGCTAGAAGCCAGAAAGGGGGACTCGTTGGATCTTCCTTTTTTGAAAATATAAAATCCAGCTGTTCTCAGAAGCATTTTCCATCCTGAGTGAAGCACACAGGCTCCTTTTTACTGGTGGATCTCAGAAATAGGCAGGGACTCTGAACATGAAGACAGTGTGGCTTCCCTCCCCATCAAGTCAGCTTTTTTCTCTCCCCAATTTCTCCCCCCCCCCCGCTTTTTATAACATCTTACCCAATGAAGGGATCTGGCGATCTCAGAAGCTTGCACATTTTTGTGATCTCATGGTTGGCCTAATAAAGGTATTACAGTCATGTCGATTTTGGCATCAAGGAAAGTTTCTGTTTCTACTGTACATTTGCTTTCTAACTGTATGCTTTCCTTTAGGCCGTACAGGAAATTTTCAGGATGCTTTCAATGACCAGATGCTTGTTTTGGACAAGCTCCCTTTGGCCTTTTATGCAGGGATGTTCGCCTATTCAGGATGGTATGCAGAGTTCACATCTGTGTTTTATGACATCAGCTTATGACTTGTCAGTGTCACTGGAACACATTTCTAACCTTTTCTGTCTTTTTCCTCCTCCCACAATGCAGGTTTCAAACTAGTTTTGTGCGAGAAGAACTAGTGAAGCCAGAACGGTGAGTCTGAGAGATGGATTATTGTCTAGACAAACTAGCAGGTATGGCAGGAGAAATTTTGCAGCTCAGAGGCCCAAGGCAGGAGTGGGGAACCTATGGCCCTCCAGATGTTGCTTGAATACCCATCATCCTTGACCATTGGCCATGCTGGCTGGGGCTGATCAGAGCTAGAGTCCAATGCAATCTGGAGGGCTATTGGTCCCCGACCCCCCCCCCCCAGCCTAAGGGGACAACTGCAGGTGCGGAAGAGGAGCTAGGGAGTGGAGGCAGAAGAGCCAGAACTGAAATACAGGAGATAACCTAATATGCGTGATGTTATTTGGTTGTTTCAAATGATAAAATAAATTTCAGAGAGAGAGAGAGAGGGAGGGAGGGGGAGAGAGAGAGAGAGAGAGAGAGAGAACTCAGTGCTTGTCAGATAACAGGCACCCATTGGTGGAAGGCAGGAATAAGTTTAGTTCTTTCTTGCTGAGCAATAGGATAGAAACTGCCTGCCCCCTTTCACTTCCAGTTGTAAACAAAAGGATTAGAAGCTTAGGGCACAATCCTATGCATCTTTAGACAGAAAAAAGTCCCACAATTCCCAGCATTCCCCAGCCAGCCATGCTGGCTGAGGAATGCTGAGAGCTGTAGGACTTCTTTCTGTCTGATCGTGAGTAGGAGTATACTGCGTCCCCTGCTTCAAATGAAAACTTCTGGTTGAATTTTTGGACTTTTCTGTTTCTTCCTCCATCTCCTGCTTTTTGTACCACCTAGTCTGATGAAGAGTACTGAAGAACTCAAAAGCTTGTGTAACACTTTTCTTCAGGGCCTCTAAAGGGACTCACAGCAAAGGCTTTGTACAGGGACCAATTAACATATATTTTAATATCTTAATTAAAACAATAATAATTCACATGTAATAGCTTTATATGCATAACCCACCAAAACAATAAAACAGAGCACAGCCATCCCAAAGTTCTGTCTTCTTTTCAGCTTGAATCCACAACAAAAATATAAGTAAAACATATCTCTGAAGCTTGATTTTTTCTGCTGGCCGAAGAAGGAAAACAGTCTGTATTCCATTCACTCCAGCTCTGCAGTAATATTCTCAAAATTGGATCAGGATCCAGCAACACAGGAACTTTGTTAAACAGCCCTTTATACAATATAAAAGAATGTAAACAAACAAGGAACTCAAAATGTTTGTAAAAAACTTCATAACTGTTTAAAAAAATTCCAGAAGGAACCCGCCCTACAAACCTGTCTTAGGGTGCAATCTTATGGGGATAGGCGGCGGCCTCTGAACTTGGAGGCAACCGCCTATCCAATGCAGGGCAGGAGAAGCGCGGAGGAGATCGTTCCCTCCGCGCTTCTCCTGCCTTGCATTTTGCGGCTAAACTGCCAGTTTCGGCTGTCTAGCCGCGGGAAGGTGGAGTGGGGGAGGAGGCTGTCGGACGACACATAGGATGTGTCGTACTGGCATTTCTGCCTTCCCCGTCCTGGAATGCCCCCCGGAACGCCCCGTTGTTGCTGCTCCACGCTCCTCTTCCAAGTGCGGAGCATGGGGCTGTTCCACGCTGCTTGCAAGGCAGCGCAGAAGGGGGTGAAGGGTCAGTTCTCTGGGAACCGACCTCAGAGTGCGGGCTCCAAGGTTGGTTCCCAGAAAACCACATATCCTATGGCTGTCTAGCCACTGACTAGCGGCCATAGGATTGCTCCCTTAAGGGTTCAGGGTCTTACAGGGAGGAGAAAACAAGCTTCTTCCACACTGCAATTTTGGTAACTGCCTAAAATGGTGGCTACTCCCTAACTCACCCCTTTACTGAGGATGTGCAGGAATATTCCCTCAGAATTCTTAAAGAAAAATATACCAGTAGGTTGCACTCACACAATCTTTTGTGGCATTTTGGTAGGTACTAATAAAGGTATTGCCCAACTTGTGGATTTTGGACTTTCTTCTCCCTCATGGACCAACTTGGCTATCTTTGTTGTTTAAATGGTATATATATATATAGCATCTCACTTGCAAAGTTTGAATTACCTTTAAAATGCTAGCGTCTGGAACAATTACTTTCTAACCCAGCTATTAACTTTAACTCCTTCTAGAGCAAGGGTGGGCAACTTGTGGCCCTCCAGAAGTTCTGGCCTACAACTCCCATCAGCCCTAGCCAGTATAAACAATAGTGAGGAATGATGGGAGTTGTAGGCCAAAACGTCTGGAGGGCCACAAGTTGCCAACACCTGATCTAGAGTCTCTATATATTATTTAAGCAGCTTTGGTTTCTGAAGACATCACTTTGCTCTCTCCAGCAGTGGCTGGTGGCCACTGGGGCTCATGGGCTGCCCAGCATGACAGCTAATGGTAGGCGGAGTCCAGGGTTCATAGTAGGCGGAGTTCAGGGGTCACAGAAGGCAGGGCCGAGGGGTCTCCCTCTAAACTCATCCCTCATTCAAGTCAGAGATTTAAACTAATTGGGCTTTTTACCCATATATATAGAGAGAGAGGGTGGGGGGGAGAAAGAGAGGGAAAAAGAAAGTGCAGTTGATTTCATTTGGGAGTCTTTGAAAGTTGGCTGAGGCGTGACCAGATGCATAGTTGGTCAGGGGACAGCTTCTGAACTATAAATATTTTTCAACCTTAAATACCCTAGGTTCTTGACAGTTGTGTGTGGGGATGATGTACATAATTCCAGTGATGTACATCAGGCTGCAGTTGTATACGTTCTGCTCTTGTAGAACTCAGTGGCACTTACTTTTGAGTAGCCATACTTTAAGGTTCATGCTTTAAGCGTCATATTAGAAGGTGGCTTGTGATGCAAAAGGGGAGTTGAATGGAAGGACATTCTGGCCCCATCACCAGACCCATGGCCAAAGGCTCCTGGGTAGTTGTTTCACCTCCTCTCTCTCAGCAAGAACACCAGCAAGAGAAGCTCAACCTGACCCTTGCTGGATGTAAATACTTATTAACAGCTCGCTTCTTCACTGATCTCCTTCCATGGTCTCCCTCTACTCCCCTTGCCTGTGGGCCGATCTACACTTATGGGTTTTTTCGCTTCCAATGAGGTTTCACCGCCCATCTTTCACACTACGCAGTAGCCGCCTTGAATTGGAACCGGAATTTCCCGCTTCCATGCTCCCACTTCCAATACCCTAATATCCCGGTATTTCCCCTTAATGTGCTCTGATTTTCCGCCTTCGCTACCGTATCTGGTTGTAGTCCCCTCTCCCGCCTGTCCATATATGGTGGTGTTTGTATTTCCCTCCTGTCCAATCACAGCTCTCAACGGCCCCATGTTGTCTTCCGGCTACTGATTGCATAGCTTCCTCAGCAGTCCCCGTATCCTCAGCAACAAGCAAAGGGCTGGATGTGCGTGCGCTTGTCTGATCTCGGAAGCTAAGCAGGGTCAGCCCCAGTCAGTAGTTGGATGGGCGACTGCCTGGGAATCAGGCTTCCTGCACTGAGCAGGGGGTTGTTCTATCCCTTCAAATGAGATTAAGTTTTACCCCCCCATGCCCTGCTCTGGATTTTTTTTTTTTAAATTAAGGCGTTATCTTCGAAGAATCGTGGTTTCTCTGCGATTTTTTTTTTCTAATTCAGGCATGATCTTTGAAGATTCAAAGATGTGAAGCTTCACATCTTTAAATCTTCAAAGATCATGCCTGAATTAGAGAAAAAAAAAATCGCGGAGAAGCCATGATTCTTCGAAGATAACACCTTAATTAAAAAAAAAAAAATCCAGAGCAGGGGATGGGGGGGTAAAACTTAGTCTCATTTGAAGGGATAGAACAACCCCCTGCTGAATGCAGGAAGCCTGATTCCCAGGCGGTCGCCCATCCAACTACTGAACAGGGCCAACCCTGCTTAGCTTCCGAGATCAGACAAATGCACACAGGAAAACAGGAGGAAAACAGCACAGCGCTTGAGTGTGAACTGAACTTGCACATTTGATGAAGCACCGCAACAGGGAAAATGGGTGAGTGTGGATAATCATGTTTTAATGTGAGAGTGTTTAACCCGACGGGACACCGAATTCATTGCGATGGCGGGCGCAATGTAGATCGGCCCTGTGTCTGTGTCCTCTTTTCATTTAAGTACTGTACCTACCACTAGCATTGTGTTTTTGGTTTTAATAGCTGTGAGCTATTTCCAGAGAATAATCTTTTTATCTTAAAACAAATGCTACTATTGTTGTTAATTATATTTATGTCCTGCCTTTCCTCCAAAGAACTCAAAGCACTGCAAATTATACTTTCTCAGCCTCCCTGGTTTTATCCTCACAACAACCCTGTGGGGTAGGTTAGGCTAGGAGATAGTGACTGGCCCAAGGTAACCCAACAAGCTTTCTGGTTGAATGAGGATTTGAACCTGGGTCTCCCCTGTCAGTTCCAGCTTCAGGTTTTTGAGGGTCCTTGGTCAATGAGCCCCCCCCCCCTCGGCGAGTCTACTTTCTCACTGCCATGGTCACCAGTGGCTCTTGCTCCTCCTCCTTTTCCTCATCATTGCCACCACTTGCTTAGTTTGACAGGCAGAGAGCCAGGGAGCAAGTAAGCAGTGGCATCCTCTGCTCCTCCTTCTCACCACCACTGTTGTCTGGATCAGAGCGAGAGGCAGGTGAACAAGCAGGCTGAAGTGGTGAAGAGGAGGAGCAATCCAAGGGACTCTTGTCAGTGGGCCGCTGCTAAGGGTGTGTGGGCCCTCAGCAGGTGCCCAACCATGCCGACCCTGTCTGCGGCATTAGTCTGAGCGCTCTAACACTCACATAAGAAATGGGATTTAACATATAACAAGGGGAACCTGCAATAGAATGTTGCAGTGTGGAGTGCTTCTATTCAGAGTTCCAGCTGGCCACGTTTTCTTTCCTGATACTCTATTCCATCCCCCAACAGACACTTAGCTTTCTGTGGCCACTGAGTCAGTCCTCACGGGGCTGTTTTGGGGTCCTGTCCTCCTAATTTAGGATATTTTCCTTTAAAAAAAAATAAATCTGCAAACCTTGGGGTTCCCCAAGCCCTCTGATAACTCCCTCTTGTGCATGGAAGTTAATGCCATTTTGGCTACACAAGGGTCAGGACTTGGAGAATGAGTTTGCAATTAATATATATGATAGATAAATAAATGGAACACACACATGCACCTCTTATGTTCCTTCCAGTGGATCCTTTATACATATATATATATATATATATATATGAGTGTGTGTGTGTGTGTTGTGTGTGTGTGTGTATGTGTATGTAGTGTGTGTGTGTGTGTGTATATATATATATATATATATATATGTATATGGGATGCCTGTCACCAAGAAATCTGGATGTTTGGGGGTTCACCCAATTTCCACTGCACCCTCAGCTTCCATTTGTGAGCCGGGCTGGGGGATTTTCCTAAAATCTGGAAACTTTTTTCATAAATAGGAATTTGCAGAAATTGCAGCCACAATTTGCATCATTTGTGCAAATTATGGAAATTTCTATTGCAATTTGCGCAAATAAAAACCTGGGAAATCCATGAGCTGGCTCGATTCAATGCAGATTGAATCAGACCAGTTTGAGGGAAAATGAGCTGAAGTGTGGGGGGGAGCTGATGAAAGCTCTGCAAACTCCACCCCCCAGACAGATTCCTCCAAAATTCATTCTCTCTCTCTCTCTCACTCACACACACACACACACACTCAATGTTTGGAAGCCCAAAATGATGCATTTCATGAAAATGTGTAAACTGTTGTACTCACAATTGTCTTCTCTTCTTTCCCCCCTTTTTTGTAGAAATATCCCTCTGGCTGTGATTGTGTCTGTGATCACTGTGATTGTGGGATATATGCTTACTAATGTTTCCTATTACACAGTACTGACAGCAGCAGATGTTCTTGCCTCCCAGGCAGTAGCTGTGGTGAGTTGAGAGCAAGAGTTCTTGTTTTTATCATATTAATGTCTCCCCCCCCTCCCCTCCAGGGTTCGATTTACAGGAGATAGAAGAGAAGCTTCTAAGAGAGTGGCAACTGAACACAGTTTCCACCAAATAAGGCCCCCCAAGAGCAGTTTCTTCACCGTGAGGTCTCAGAATGGCAAATATCCTGAATATTCAATCGTGGCTTAAGAGTGTGGGGACTGGACTGGTACCACATTGAGAGTCTGCAGTTGGGCTTTCCCTGCAGAGGTTGCACTCATTCCTAGCAAAATTTGAGCCCATCAAGTTTAGCCAGTTTGTAGAACGGAGCCAACATTTCTCAGAAGACATTTTCCTGGGAAGATGGATTGAAATTATACTCCACCCCACTTGGATAGTTCCTTTAGAGTTCTGACTGAAACCCAGAGTGGATTCATTACCCCACTGACATTGGAGCCACCAGCCTCCACAGGCGCGGTGTGGGGGAGAGAATAATGAAGGCATGAATTGGTGCCTGAATGGTGCAATAAGACTTTTTAAAGGAATACCAAGTACATGCAGAACAGCCTTCCCCAACCTGGTGCCCGTCAGGCATTTTGGACACCAACTCCCATCTTTCCTGACAGTTGGTCATGCTGGCTAGGGCTAAAGGGAATGGTGATAATCCAAAACATCTATAGAGCATCAGGTTGGGGAGAGCTGTTGTAGAATTAGGATTAGTTTGGGACCAGGCTACCTGAAAGACCTCCTTCTCCCATATGAACCTGCCCAGTTTTTACGATCTTCTGGAGAGGCCCTTCTTTCGAGACCCTCACGTTCAGAAGTGCCTTTGGTGGCGACACAGAAAAGGGCCTTCTTGATGGCCACTCCCCGGCTGTGGAACTCACTGCTGCGGGAGGCTAGGTTCGTTCCTTCTCTGCTGTTCTCCCACTGGCAGGCAAAGACCACTTTCTTCAAGAGGGCCTTTGGTGTGTGACTGGATCTTTTGGGTTGGAGGCTGTTTTTACTCTTTTATTGTTGTGTTTTTAATTGGGTTTGTTTTATTGTTTTTATCAAGTTTTATTAATGATTGTAAGTGGCCTTGAGTGCCATCATTGGTAGGAGGGGTACAAGCCAAATGAATGAATGAATGAATGATACAGAGTTAGGTATCACACTGGCTCACTGACTCTGGTGAGTTGTACTCACCTTTGACTCACTTTATTCATCAGTAGGGTCACGTTTTTTACTGCAAATGTGCCTTTTTTTTTCCTCCTCAGAGTTTTGCACGCAAAGCTTTCCAGAGCCTTATCTCTGTAGTCCCTATCTTGGTTTCCTTGTCTTGCTTTGGAACCATGAATGGAGGAATCTTTACCTTTTCAAGGTCAGTGATTTGCTCTTTTTAACTTGACTTCTTAAGGGCTGATTGGGGGCTCAGCTACAATGCTACACATAAAATCATGTAAGGCAGGGGTGGGCAATTTGTGGGACTCCCCGGGTGTAAGGAAATACCAACAGCCCACTCCTTTGTTTCAGAGGAGCGTCGGGAAGGGACAATCTGGAACAGAGAACTGGTGGGAGAGAGGAGGCTTAGCCCTCCCCTTGCTCAGCCTTTTCCCCTTGAAATTCCCCAGCCAGCCACTTTCCTCACCCCTATGTTTAACCTCACAAACATCCATATAGAACTCTATGATGGGGAAGGGAGAGATGGCTTGGGGGAGTTTCAGGGAAGAGCACCAGAGGGGGAAGGATTAAGCATTGCCCTGCTTCATATTCCCCCTCCAGGAAAGAAGCAGGCAATCAGGTTTTTCCTGTAAGAATTCATGTGTAACATTTAGTTAAGCCCTCATACTACCATTTTCTGAGGCAGTAAACGTGCCGTGGTGGGCAGCGTGTGGCCTTCCAGAGAATTTGGCCTATGACTTCCATCGGCCCTCACCACCGGCTATGCTGGCTAGGGCTGATGGAAGTAGGTCAATAACCTTGGAGGGCCACATATTTCCCGGCCCTTTAGTAAAGCTACCAATAGCCAAGTACCATGTGCCCTCTGTACTTGTCTGATGAGATGGTCATGTGATTTTTAGCAAGATTTTACATAGCCATGACCTGAAAACTGGGAGTCATTTTTTGTGACAGGTTACTTGATATTTTTCCACATGTGTATAAACAATTAAGGGCGAGGGTCACTTTTGGGGGATCTCTTTTAAGTAACCTGATGTCTGGGGAAAGAGTAGAGGTTTCGATCAAGGATGTAGAACCTCAGCCCTGGGGGCTAAATCTGGCCCTCCTGGTTTCTCAATCACACCCTCAGGGGTTCCCCAGATAACCAAGCTACTTCCCCCAATTGTTTGCTAGTTTCCCGGCTTTTGTACAGTTTTTTCCCCATTCTAAAAGGGTGAAATGCCCCCCCCTATGGCTCAGTTACTGGCAGGAAGAGCTTCAAGCTAAAACATGTCGGTATTCTTGGCTCCACCCCTTTTGCCTTCAGCCCCACCCACCACCGGACTGTGGCCCCCGAGAGCTTCTCCAGAAAGAAATTCATCCCTCAGGATGAAGAGGTTCAACACCCCTGGTTTAGATAAACAAGAGTGTGCCATTACATTTTTAGAGAATTATAGTGATACCGATGCTAGCTAACTAGCAATTCCCCTCAGCTCTTTCTGTGGATTTGGATAACTCGTAGGGATGTACGAAAGTCACTTACCTTTCTGAAGGGTGACATTCGCGGTGGGGGGGAGGCGCTCCGTCCCTCCCCCCAAAATTCTTTCCGGCCGGCTCCGCTCCACTGAGATTCCACGGAGCCACCAGCTGGGGCCGCCCGCAGCCAGACATCCAGCCGCTGGGCAGCCTGCAGGGATGCAAATGGCGGCTGCCGTAGCCGCCACCATTTGCATCCCTGTATTTTTCCGTGATAGGCTACGTAAATATTTACGTAGTCTATCACGGCAAAACCCCCAAACAAACAGTGAACGCAAATGGCGGCGGCTACGGCGGCCGCCATTTGCATTCCCTTTTTTTTGCCGTTTTAGCCTACGTAAATATTTACATAGGCTATTAATGCAAAAAAAAAAAGGGGAACACAAATGGCGGCCACTATGCCATTTGCGTTCCTTCCCCCCCCCCCCGTAATAGCCTACGTAAATATTTACGTAGGCTAAAACGGCAAAAAAAGGGAATGCAAATGGCGGCCGCTGTAGTCGCCACCATTTGTGTTCCCTTAGTTAAGCCGTGATAGGCTATGTAAATACTTACGTAGCCTATCACGGCTTTTGCAGGGATGCAAATGGCATCCCTGCATTAGCTGTGATAGGCTACTAAGTATTTACGTAGCCTATCACGGCTATATGGAAGAGGTGAATGGCGGCCACAGACGCCGCCGCCATTCGCAAGTCAGCGTGGACGGCAGCAGGTAGGTGCTCCGTTCCGGGCCCATTTTGCAGGGTGGGGGTAGGGGGGCTTTGTTCTGCCACGGATTTCGGGGGATCCGAATGCATTCGGCCTCACCGAGATCCATGGCGGAATTCTCTGACATCCCTAATCAGAGGTTTGCAGCTGAAGGAAGAGAAGGTTGAGGGAGGCACTAGGCCAGGTCATGGACGCATACCCTCAGGGGTAATCTGCTGTGGGCCTAGGGATGGCATAGAATTCTGCCACGGATTCTAGTGAGGCCGGATTCTTTAGAATCCGCCCCCCCAGAATCCGTGGCGGAACGGCCTCCTGCCCCCCGCCCCCCCCGCGGAATCCCCCTGGGATGGAACTTACCTGGGGCGGATGCGACGGGTTCCAGTGGCGGCGGCGGCTGGCCTCCTGGCCGGCCGCAGCTGGGTTACTGCGGCCGCCATTGGTGTCCTTGCAACTGTGATAGGCTACGTAAGTATTTATGTAGCCTATCACGGCTAACCCCCCCAAAAAAACCAGCGTACGCAAATGGCGGCGGCTATGGCGGCCGCCATTTGCGTTCCTTATTTTTGGCCGTTCTACGTAAATATTTACGTAGGCTATTATGGCGAAAAAAAGGGGAATGCAAATAGCGCCCACTACGCTACATGCGTTCCCCTGTTTTTTCGCCGTAATAGGATTTTTTCCTAAATATTTACGTAGGCTAAAACGGTGAAAAATAGGGAATGCAAATGGCGGCCGCCATAGCCGCTGCCATTTGCATACGCTGTTTTTTTGGGGGGGGGCCTGCCGTGATAGGCTATGTAAATACTTACGTAGCCTATCACTGGCCGGCGTAGGGACGCAAATGGTGTCCCCTACACAGGACGCCATTTGCGTCCACAACAGCCTGTCCGCGGCCAGAACTGTGGCTGTGAACGGACCTGGCTGGCTGCTCTGCGGCACCACCGTGGAGCGGAGCTGGCTAGGCAGGATTCCGGGGGGAGGGACAGAGTGCCTCCCTCCCGTTGAGGATTCCGGGGGGAGGGACAGAGCACCTCCCCCCCACCGCGAACACAATCTGCAAAAAAGTAAGTGACTTTTGTACATCGAAGTTAATTTCGTACATTAACTTTGGCTTTGTGGGCCAAAGTTAATGGTGGACATAGCCAGAGCGTGGGCCACCCCTCCTCTCTCCTCCTTTCTGTGCCACCCCTTCTCTCTCTCTCTCTCTTTCTCTCTCTCTCTCTCTCCCTGGGGAAGAGGCCGATTGCTCTTGCTGCTGGCCTGAACTGATCGCCTTCAGAGGGCTTTTGAATAGGGATGGGCGAACTCACCCCATCCGCACCGTGCACTGCTTGCTGGTGGTCAGTGGGCGAACGCTGTGTGGCATCCTGCTCCTCTGTGCAAAATGGCATCTCGGCCTTTTCCGTAAAGGCCAATTTTATGAAAATGGTGGCCACGAAGAGGCCCATTTTCACAACATTACAGGCATAAATAGTCTAAATAGACCATTTACGCCTGCAATGTTGCATAAATGGGCCTCTTTGCAGCCACCATTTACATAAAATCGGCCTTTATGGAAAAGGCCAAGACACCATTTTGCATAGAATGGCGGCTTGGTGGAACTGTGGGGCCCATCACGCTTGCCCAACTCAGCACTTGCTGAGTCAGGCAAGTGCGGTGGTCCACTGACGCCAGTCCAGAGGGCCGAGCTGGTGGTAATCTGCCATGCTTGAGCCCACAACCGGACTCTCCCACCATCCCTACTTTAGAAATGAGGCAGAAGGCTGCATATAATTAGGACGAATGCCGCTGCTTGATCACCCCTTAGGCTTCCCCTTTATATGATCTGCTGTACTCAGAACGCAGTTTTACTTGATGTGTTTATATTTTAACTATATTTCACTTTATTTGTTTGGTATTATTGTTTGCTGCCATAAGCCCTATTTTTAGTGGAAAGGCGGGATATAAAGCAAATAAGGAGATAAATAAATACAAGGCCTTTTGAGATGTGATTGCTTTAGAGAACTGGGAAGATTCACTGCTCAGGAAAGTGGAGAAAGCGTAGAGCGAACATAGGCGAAAGCAAACAGGAAACGACTTGGTTGCTAAAGTCACACCTTCTGTAGGCCTTTCTACCGTGAATGGAACTCCCCAGAGAAGTTTGAAAGTTGCACCCTTTACTAACTTTTACACACCAGATGAATATCTCCACCTCCTCCTCCATGGCTTTTTTATGTTCTTGGCTTGGTTCTGTTTAATCTGCTCCTTTTAATCTGTTGGTTTTCATGGTGGTTTGTCCCCCCTCCAAAAATATTTGGATGACTTTTAACTTTATTGTGTGATTTTATTGTGAACCACCCCAGGAGGTGTTAGGGTTGGGTTGTTTTTTGTTTTTGTTTTTAATTTGGATGACTTTTAACCGTATTGCAGGATTTTATTGTGAACCGCTCTAGGAAGTGTTATTGGTGGTCGTGATGTATGAGAATCTTGTTCCTTTTCACAAATCATGCAAACGTGTCCCGTTTGCAGCCCTGAGTGTGTGAAGGAATGCAATTCTTGGGAAATTTTCACTATTTCCCGAACTTGCGTTCGAAAGTGCACACTTCTGAAAATCCTCATTTGCACATAGCTGCACATGCACAGATTCCCCCTCCATCTGCATTTTCACGCTTTATCCAATAGGAGGAAGTGCGCATTTTAACAAATGTGTATTTTTTTCAAGAGGGGGGTGGAGACAATGGGCAGTTTTTAAAATGCACATTTTTCCTGAATCCTGATTGGAAAAAAGGAGAAGAGATGCTCATGTTTGCGTTCAGGAACGTAAATAAGGCAAAGCATGCTTTGATGAAGAATTTGGGGAGCCTCAGTGAGCCTGAACAGGGCATTTTTGCCTGTCCCTAGATGCTGGTATAAAAATGTCCAAACACATCCCCAGTCCAGGCTCTTAATAGACAGATTCTTTCACTGTCCATTTCCTCCTTCTAGGACATTGTTTGTGGCGTCAAGGGAAGGGCAGTGGCCTCCCCTCTTCTCTATGATCCACATCCAAAGACATACGCCCCTGCCTGCTGTTATGTTGATGGTAAGATCTTGCTTCTATGCAGCATCAGATCCACAGCTTATGCGAACAGTTCCTTTAAAGCAGACTTCCCCAACCAGGTGCCTTCCAGATGTGTTGGACTACAACTCCCAGCATCCCCCAGGAGGGCACCAGGTTGGGGAAGCCTTCTTTAGAAAGTCTGAAGTGATTTGAGAAATATAAGTGGCAAGATCATGAAACAGATATTTATTTAATGTCATCTTTTATACCCTGCCTTTCTCTATTCAAGGTGACCACCCAGAATAAAACAATGCACAATAATACAAACATATCAATGACACCAGAAATAATACTAAAAATGGTTAACATTGCTATTTTACTTTTGTTATTGTGCTTTGTTGTTTATTATTTATTATATTTTAGTGTTTTTATATTGAAGGCTGACCTGGATTCTATGATGAATGGCATTTTATTCATCTTTTAAATAGATAAGGCTGCGATCCTATGTACACTTACTTGGGTGTAAGCCTTATTGAATTCATTGGGACTTACTTCTGAGTAGATATGCATAGGATAGTGTGTAAATATACCCAATATACTTTAAAAAAAAAAGTTAGTTGCAGCAAAGATACAACTTAAGGATGGTGATGTAGAAAAGCTTGCTGAAATAAAATAATCTGGCCTTCAGAAATGTCCAAGGGCCATGCTAGTTGTGGATGATGGAGCTGTAGTCCAACACATCTAGAAGACACCAAGTTAGGAAAGGCTAATCTACTTTGTCCATCTAATTGCGAGCAATGAATTATATTACTTTTACCAGGTTTATTTCATGCAAACATAATGTCAGGTGCTAATTGGAAATGACACAGTCCATCCTGCAGAGAATTTACCTTCTAAGTCAGATGGAAGAGGCAAATGTGAAGAGTAAGTAAGGTCAGGAACCGATCAAGGAGGAAATGATTACTTCCAATAGTAATCCAACCTTCCCTTAATGTGTGCCCTGCAGATGTGTTGGCCTGCAACTTCCATCATTCCCAGCCAGCATGGCCATTGGCTGGGAACGATGGGAGTTGCAGTCCAACACATCTGGAAGACACCAGGTTAAAGGAAAGCTGTAACAGATGCTCAGAAAAAGTGAGGCTATGTTGTTCTAGGAAAAGCCTTGTTGAAGAAACATGGACTTAAAAAAACCAAACTTGTTTATTGAATGATTTTCATAACGAATGGATTTGCATTCTGATTTACACCCGTTAAGGAAAACAAAGCACAGCTACACTTTATGTTCATGCATAGAACCATCAGCTTTTCGGTAATATGCAAGTGCATAAATCTATCAATTAAAATCCAGGCTATTAATCAACTAAAAATCATTAATTGTTTGATAGCCCTAGTTGGCACACACATTTTCTATCGATGTTTTGAAAATCTTTCAGTGTTTGAGTTCCCATTTATTAAAAATATTGAGTTTCATAATTGACTATCTCTTATGTGTATATTTTGATCTTGGGTTTGTTTAGAGGTTTTTTTTCACTCTAAACATTAACACTCAATTCTAAAACTCAGGCTCCTCTAATCAAGGATCAGTTATCTTGCATCCTTGCAGTCTTTGGCACGGCAAGCATTGACATTACTCCAGCGTGAATGGCTTGAAGATTGCATCTGTGGATTCTCAGAAATTTTTCTGCACGCATACGCACGCACACACACTCATGCACTAGTGGAGGCTGGTGGCTCCGATGTCAGTCAGGCAGTGAATCCCCTCTGGCTTTCAGTCAGAACTAGTCAGGACTCTAAAGGAGCTATCATATGTGCTTTGCACACAAAACAAACGAGCCATTCTTTGTTTTAGATTTTAGCTATTTCCCTGTGTTCAATCTGAGATTACAATTTACTAAGGCTGTGATCCTATACACACCTACCTGGAGTAAGTCCTATTGAACTCAATGTGATTTCTGATATTATTATTATTATTATTATTATTATTATTATTATTTAGATTTCTCAGTTGTCTTTCTCAAAAAAGACTCAAGGCATCTTACAACAAAGTTAAAATATAAACAGCTAAAATCATTCATCCACTAAGAGCCTTTCTACATGAGGTTTTTATTGTGTGCTCATGATTGCTCACTTACAGGTCCTTTACATAATGTTGTCATCCTCCAGGGCCTCTCCCGCAGTTTGCAACCATTATCCCATTTTCTTTTCCTAATGAGGAAAGTGTGGTATTTTTTTCTGAATGCCATTATAGAACCCTCATGTAATTGTGCAATTCCACTATACTACAGCACCCCGTACTGCTTGTGTAATGGAACCTATAGAAAGGCATAGAAAGAAACCCCCCAGAAAAAAACATGTGTAAAAGAGCCAAACTTAATCCTGCAAAGAAGCCAGCAGCAGAAGCCTCAGTAAAGGTGCAGATTAAAAGCCTCATATAGAAAAGCCCTAAAATACCACTATCCCATGAAACATCCATGACAACCAAAACAATTCAACATTAAAGAGCCCATCAAATGCCTGGGAATAGAGGAAGTCTTAACCTGGTGCTAAAAAGACAATGTTACTGCCAGATAGGCCTCACTGGGGAGAACATTCTACAATCCAGGGGCCACCACTGAAAAAGCCCTCTCCGTTGTTGCCATCCACCAATCCTCTGTCAGAAGAGGGCCTCAGATGTTGATTATGCTATATGGGTAGGTTCATACTGGGAAAGGCGCTCTGTCAATTGATATGTATAGGATTGCACTGTAAACCTGTTTTATCTTTACACCCTTCAGTTCCCTTTGGTAACAGCCATGATTTGCGTGGGAGATCTGTACCACCTACTGAACTTTTTCAGCTTCTCCCGGTGGCTTTTCATAGGTTTAGCCACACTCGGGCTTATAGTTCATCGTGGCCGTCATCCTGAGATAATAAGCCCATTCAAGGTAATGGTTTGCTAGCCTGTTTTCTCCCCTGATGACCACGATTTTTTACCTTTTGATTTAAATGCATCTTTGTGTGCTGATGGTTAAGAATAGTGTTAAGAGCTGGAACGGTGAGCCCAGGAATCCCTGGCTGAAATTCTACCTTAGAATGTATCAAACAAGAATACACGACCTACCAACAACCTGATTGTGTCTGGCAAGTTCATCTGGAAACAGTGTTGTGTAGTGGCTAGAGTGCTGGAATAGAGTTGGGTGGGACCTGTGTTCGAGCCCTTACTCAGATGTGTTGTAGTACAATTCCCAGCATCCCCAGCCAGCAGGCCCCAGGGCCTTCCTGGCTGGGGATGATGGGAGTTGTACTACAACATCTCTGGAGGGTGTCAGGTTAGGGAAGGCTGAATTAAGGCAAAGGTTTAGAAAACTCACTTTGATAGCAGCTATCATCACCACAGCAAGGCATCAGAAATACAACTACTGCCCCCTTGTGGCCGCAGACCATAATCCCTAATTTCCACACATGTTAAATGTTAAAGAATGCCTGCTTGGATCATCCACACAAGTTTTTCTTCTTAAGGCTTGAGTACATAGATTTAGTACATCCAGGGTGCTTCCAGATGACACTTTTGTAGCGCTGTCACTTTGCTTCATGTACAGAATTTTACGGTGTCCGGACACGTTGTCTCCCATTTGTAAACTTCCCGTGTTTTCCCACCACTTCCTCTTTCTTTTTTCTTACCCTGGAAAATCCAGTAAGGGAAAAAAGACAGAATTGCTGCACAGCACTTTTGGATTGGTAGCACCAGGAACTTTCTGTCTGGAAGTACCCCAGCCCCTTTACCCATCTGGAAATAATCCCCATGTGGAATCTTCCAAAATGCATGGCAGAGCAGAGAAAGTGCAAATGCAGACTTCCACCTAGGGTGGTCTGTTACACATCTCCCAAAAGAGGACAAAAGCGGACACATTGTTGCAGGAAAATTTCGTATCCTGATGTCTGTCTGTCCAACTATCTAGAGAGATGCAGATTTGGAAATAAAGACTAGAATTTAAATAGAAATATAAGATGTCTCACCATAGTGTGGAAGACTGCGACCAGGTGACCTGTTCAGCCTGCTGTCCAGGTGCTCACTGCTGATGGGCAGCTTCAAGGCCCTTGCTCCGCCTTCTTGCAGTTCTTCGTCTTTAAGCCAGATTTAGGACAGCCCTTCAAACAGACACCTTCAAGCAGGGACTGTCTTCTGACAGCCCTTCAGATAAAGGATTGATGTCTGTAAAGTAAGACACATGGCCACCCTATTCCCAACTGCTTTATTTTCTTTCACACATGCTCCTGCAGAACTCTGGACTGAGACCCCGCCCTGCGGATAAAGAGCCCATTCAGGAAAAACATCTCATCCTTGTTTTCCACTGAAGAAATATCAGCAAGCTATCCCTGACTAGTAGCAAGCCATCAGTTTAAGAAAGAGAAGACATTCAACTGCTATAATATAACAATTCTGTGTGTCTATAATTATAACATTTCTAGGGCCGAATTATGGTGGGGAAGAGGGGCTGACACCTCCTTCCCTCTTCTGTATTTTCAGGGGGGAGTAGATTTCAAGGTGGCATGAACACCAAATGAAGGCGCAGCAGTGAATATTGCTCTCCCACCCGCTGGAGTTCCGCCCAACTGAACCCCCCGACACCCGTTTTCAATGTCTGTGAATGGAACTAGAAAAGCTCTGACTGGATGGGGAGAGCATTTTGGTCCAGCACTGGTTTAAAGCAGTTCACACCACGGCCATAACCACAGGGGGAGATTTGAGAACACTTCCCTGCATTTTCAGCTTTCTTTTAAAATAAGAAGTAAGTCTCTAGTCCCTTTTATTTGTGGAGATATAAGGAAAAGCAAGCAGGCAATACTGGGCCCAATGCCACCTGCTCACTTTTCTTAATAAGGGATGAGAGACTTACTACTCATTCTACCTATTTGCTCAGTTGATACTTAGCTGAGTATCATCCCATATAGATGATATGTACAATAAGGCATATTTCTCCCATTGCTGTGTGAACTGATAAAAGTATCTCATGCTATGTTGTGGTATAAGAAAGCAAAACTACGAAGGCAGAGGGAGGGGGAAGTGTTTTGCAGTAGCAGAATGGGATGTGCTGTTTTACGATCTATATTGAGAAGGCACGGGGCAAATAACATGGTGGAAGTTAAAACATGATAGAGACTTGGGAGCCCCTAGCACTACCAGTCAAAAGATATTGTGTACCTATTCTGTCTTTTCCTCCTTAATGGACCTTTTCTGGTAAGAAAAAAAAGGAAGTCGTGGAGACACAGGAGGGCTACAAATGGAAGACGATGTTGTCTGGACTCTATAAAACTCCATGAATGAGGCAGGGCAGTTGCACAAGATCCTTCACTGGAAGCATCCCTTAACCAAAGCACCCAGTCAGTGGTATAGCGGAAACTTTCGAAGTGGAGGTGCACATCATGACCGTCCCCATAGACACCCTCACAAAGGGGAGTCCAAAAATTCAGGCAGCCGTGTTGATCCACATCAGCATAGCAGTTATGTGCATCTCCACCAAGAACAGATCTTTTGCAAAGCAAGTGAGGCTTAATTGCCCATTCTAGACCAAGCCCCCACAAAATACTTTGCATTGTAACAGGGAACAACGTATCGTTGCTGGGAAAATCCCCACACACACTCTCGCTACTGAGGATGGCAGCTAAGCTCGGAAGGAACTGGGAATTCTGGGTGGGGTGGGGCTGATGACATCAACATCCCTGCTAATCAAAAAGTGCTGCTGCTGCGAGCCCTGGCTCCACTACACCACTGCATCCACTTCTGTCTAGCGAAACCTGTTTCCCCCCTGTCCAGGTTCCTCTCTTCATTCCAGTTTCCTTCACCATCATCTGCCTGTTCACTGTGGGAATGTCTTTCTACTCAGACCCAATCAATATCAGCATCGGATGTGCCATGGTTTTAAGTGGGTTTCCAGTTTACTATTTGCTCTTCAACGGGTCAATGCCAAATGGCTGCCGTACCGCATTCCGTGAGTAGAATTTGGATAATTTTGGATGATTGAATCCAATACAGTAGCCTTGACATTGCTGCATAGCTAGATCTCTATTCAGCCCGCCATGGGTAGGGGTCCCCATGGGGCGTATGAGTCTGTTTTTCCCTTGTCCCTGTCCTCCCTCAGTTTTTCTTCAGCCTGTTACAGAGGATGGGAGGCATGTGCATCTCTCTTGTATCCCCATTTGGGCCTCTCCCTGGATCAGTTCTGAGGTCACATTACTTGACCAAGCCTGGAGGGTGGGTTGGACAGGGCCATTTGCACACAGGCCTCCCATTCCTGTAACAGCCTGGTGTGATACCAGCGCATGCATCCATGTGCATGCCCTGCAGGAAGAATGGGGGGCGGGGGAATGGGCTCTGTCATATCATACAAGCAGCCTTTTCCAACTAGGTGCCCTCCAGATGTTTTGGACTACAAATCCCAGCATTCCTGACCATTGGCCATGTTGCCTAGAGCTGCTGGGAGTTGACGTCTCAGACATATAGAGGGCACCAGATCGAGGAAGGCTGCCCTACAGAGATCTCTCTATAGTTGCTGCACCCGCCCTGGACTGGACTGAACCCACAGTGCCTGTGTATAAAGATTCTAATATTTGGCACGTGTCTTTTGAGACAAAGGAGTTGAACCTTTCAGCCTGTCGAATTCCATTTTGGAGAAGATCTTGTGTGTGGGGATGCATTCCAGTGGTGGGCCGAAGGCAAAAGGGGTGGGTCAAAATACTAAAAACACAAGCATATTTAGCTTAAAGCTGTTGCTGCCTGTAACTAAGGCTTAGGAGAGGTATTTCAACCTTTTTGGGGCGGGGGGACACACACATGCAAACGTTGAGAACCCATCAAACCATTGGTGGTGGGGAACGGGGCATTGCCACATGGGGAACTCATGTTGCACTCCTCTCCTGCTTGTGGGTTTCTCATGGGCAGCTGGTTGGCCACTGTGTGAGCAGAATGCTGGACTAGATGGACCCTTGGTCTGATCCTGCATGGCTCTTCTGATGTTCTTAGGGTTGGATTTGGCCCCTAGGCGACACAATTAAAATATAAATCAGAGGTAGATAGCCAAGGGGCAGGCCTTAGGCTGGGTCTGATCTTATCATTCAAATGACATGATGATAAAATGTTTTGCCCACAGTTTGACTCATAAGTCAATAATGACTAATAAAACAATAAATAGTTGTTTTAAATCTGTATTTTAAACTCCTGCCCTGCTGCTAGGTTTTATTGTGGTTGTATTGTTATATTGTGGTTTTAATGTTCTATATATTTTAAATTGTTTTATTGTGTGTTGTTTGGTTTTAATTTTTGTGAACTGCCCGGAGAGCTTCGGCTATTGGGCGGTATAGAAATGAAATAAATAAATAAATAAATAAATAAATAAGGTAAAGACGTTATTTTTCCAAATCACATGCATGTGTGAGTGGCAGAGAGAGATTCCGCACTTTAACGTTAACATCTGTCTTTGAGGTTTTTATGTAATTCTGTATTGAAGCCTGAGTACCTGTGCTCCCTAACTAGGAAACTCTTACTATTCAGTGGCTGATTTTATTATGGTGCCTGACCAGGGCTGGCCCTACCATTACGCAGAGTGAGATAGTCACCTCAGGCAGCAGATGCTGGGAGGTGGCAGCGAAGTGTTGGAGGAAAGAGCTGTGTGTCAAGCAGCCTGCCCTGTGCCCCCTAAGCTAGTCTGCTGCCTTCAGGTGTAGTAGAGGATGCTGTCCCATTGCTAGTGTGTTTTTTTTATATAATATTTTTTTAATTTTTTTTAAACAAAACAAAACAACATAAACACACAACAGACATACAGTAAAATATCTCTTAAGATTAGGCTCCACCGACACAACAAATGGTCATTATTATTCTCTAATTCTTATCTGAGTTGTATATCATACATTGAGTTCACAGACATTATATTATTTCTCTCCTAATTTCAACAACAACAAAAGAGAGTTAACCATCTCAAAGCTCAAAATCCAGATACATAGATATCATTTTTCTCTATTTCTTGTACAAATTCTATAAAAAGTTTCCAGTCTAACATAAATTTAGTTGTTGATCCTTTTTTAATTATAGTAGTCAGTTTTGCCATCTCTGCCAGCTCCATCATTTTCATAATCCACTCATTCGCAGTTGGTATTATTTCATTCTTCCACTTTTGTGCATACAATAACCTTGCAGCCGTTGTCATGTAGAGAAAGAGGGTTCCCCCCTTCTCTTTTATGTGTTTATCTATTAGTCCCAATAAAAAAGTTTCTGGCTTTAATTCTGTAGTAGTCTTTAATATTCTTTGTGTTAAAGACTGTATTCGTTTCCAAAATGTTTTAGCTTTTTTGCAAGTCCACCATAAATGATAAAATGTTCCCTCTTGATCTTCACATTTCCAACATCTTCCAGAAGCACCTTTATACTTTTAGACAATTTAAACGGTGACATATACCATCTATACATCATCTTATAAAAATTCTCTTTAAGACTTGTACATAAAGTAAATTTTACATCTTTTCCCCACATACTTTCCCACTCTTCCATTAATATATTATGACCAACATTTTGTGCCCATTTTACCATACAATCTTTTACTTGTTCATCTTCTGTCTCATACCTTAACAGTAATTTATACAGTTTAGCAATAACGTGTTCGTCATTTTTACACAGTTATTTCAAACTCAGATTCTGTTTGTTCAAATCCACCATTTTTCTCATCTATTTTAAACCTTTCTTTAATTTGCAAATATGAAAACCACTGACATACATAACCTTCTTCCAATAATCTTTCCCTTGATTTTAACTTATATTCCCCTTGTGACAGTTCCAATAAATCATTATATCTTATCCATTTATGCGTACTATCAAATTCTCTTCTATGCATTGCTTCTTGTGAGGATACCCAACATGGGATTTTCTGATAGAACCTTAATTTATATTTATTCCAAATTCTTAATACAGCCCTTCTTATATAGTGATTATTAAAATCTATATTCACTTTCGTTTTATCATACCACAAATAACCATGCCACCCCTACCTCAATTCGTGTCCTTCTAATTCTAGAAGTCTTCTATTTTTCAACATCACCCATCCCTTCATCCACATCAAGCAGCAGGCTGAAAAATAGGTTTTAAAATCTGGTAATCCCAAACCACCTCTTTCCTTTATTTATTTATTTAATTTATTTATTTATTTATTTATTTCTATACCGCCCAATAGCCGAAGCTCTCTGGGCGGTTCACAAAAACTAAAACCAAACAACACACAATAAAACAATTTAAAATATATAGAACATTAAAACCACAATATAACAATACAACCACAATAAAACCTAGCAGCAGTACAGGAGTTTAAAATACAGATTTAAAACAGCAAAGATAAAAATTTAGAAAGCTAAAATGCCTGGGAAAATAAAAAGGTCTTCACCTGGCGCCGAAAGGAGTACAATGTAGGCGCCAGGCGAACCTCACTAGGGAGCTCATTCCAGAGCCGGGGTGCCACAACAGAAAAAGCCCTCCTCCTAGTAGCCACCCGCCTCACTTCCTTTGGCAGGGGCTCACGGAGAAGGGCTGCTGCTGATGATCTTAAGGTCCGGGCAGGCACATATGGGAGGAGGCGATCCTTCAGGTAACCTGGCCCCAAGCCGTTAAGGGCTTTGAATGTTAACACCAGCACTTTGAATCGGGCCCGGAAATGGACCGGCAGCCAGTGCAGCTGGAAAAGTACTGGCATAATATGAGCTCGCAGGCCAGTCCCTGTTAACAATCTTGCTGCCCTATTTTGGACCAGCTGAAGTTTCCGGACCGTTTTCAAAGGCAGCCCCACGTATAACGCATTGCAGTAATCCAGACGAGAAGTTATCAGAGCATGGATAACTGTAGCTAGGCTATCTCTGTCCAGATAAGGGCGTAGTTGGTATACCAGCCTAAGCTGATAAAAAGTGCTCCGTGCCACTGAGTTCACCTGTGCCTCAAGTGACAGTTCTGGATCCAAGAGCACCCCCAAACTACGAACCTGATCCTTTAGGGGGAGTGCAACCCCCTCCAGAACAGGTTGATTATCACCTAGCCGGGCAGACGAACCACCCACTAACAGTACCTCCGTCTTGTCTGGATTGAGTTTCAGTTTATTGGCCCTCATCCAGTCCATTACCGTGCCCAGGCACTGGTTCAGAACAGCCACTGCCTCACCTGGTTTTAATGAGAAAGAGAGGTAGAGCTGGGTGTCATCCGCATATTGATGGCACCTCAGCCCACACCTCCGGATAACCTCCCCCAGCGGTTTCATGTAGATGTTAAACAGCATGGGGGATAGAATAGAGCCCTGTGGAACCCCATGGCACAATTGCCATGGCACAGAGCAATAATCCCCCAGCACCACCTTCTGGAATCGGCCATCCAAGTAGGAGCGGAACCACTGTAGTGCAGTGCCTCCAACTCCCAACCCAGACAACCTATCCAGAAGGATACCATGGTCGATGGTATCGAAAGCCGCTGAGAGGTCCAGGAGAATCAACAGGGTCGCACTCCCCCTGTCCCTCTCCCGGCAGAGGTCATCCCACAGGGCGACCAAGGCAGTTTCCGTTCCAAAACCAGGCCTGAAGCCCGATTGAAATGGATCTAGATATTCCTTTTCATTCAAGAGTGCCTGGAGCTGTCCTACAACCACCCGCTCAAGCACCTTGCCCAGGAAGGGGATGTTTCCTTTGCATCTTGTAAAATTTTTATTTTAACTCTTGGTTTTTTTGCTTGCCATATAAACTTTGTTATATCTCTCTGCCACTGCTTGAAAGGTAAATCTGATGTAATAATGGGAATCATTTGAAACAAAAATAACATTCTAGGTAATACATTCATTTTGATCATTGCAATTCTTCCCAAAAGTGATAGTTGTAATTTTTCCCATTTTAATAGGTCTTGTTTAATTTCATTCCACACTTTAACATAGTTATTTTGAAAAAGCATATAATTCATATTTGTCAAGAGGACACCCAAATATTTTTCTTTCTTTTCTATTTGGAAGCCAGTCTTATCCATCAACTTTTTTTCCCCCTGAACATTCATATTCTTTGTTAAAAATTTTATTTTCTGTTTATTAACTTTAAACCCTGCCACTACTCCAAATTATTTTAGTTTTTTCATTAAAATTTCAATTCCCTTTAAGGGTTCTTCCAGCATAAATCCCAAGTCATCTGCAAAAGCCCTCAGTTTATATTTCTCCTTTTTAATCTTTACTCCTGTAATTCGATCATCTTGTCTTATATCTCTGTTCAATAATTCTAAAACCAATATAAACAGTAGTGGTGACATTGGGCAACTTTGTCTTGTTCCTCTTTGTATCACACAAGGTTTAGTCAAATTCCCATTTATAATTATTTGAGCCTTTTGATCGGTATATACCGATTTCACCGATTTTATAAAATTTTCTCCAAAATCCAATTCTTCTAAAGTCTTAATTAAAAATTTCCAGTTAAGATTGCCAAATGCTTTCTCTGCATCTAAAAAGATCAGAGCTGCTTGCTTTTCTGGATGTTTTTCCAAATATTCCACCACATTCAAGACCGTTCTTACATTGTCTTTCATCTGTCTCCTTGGTAAGAATCCACTTTGATCCTCATGTACAAACTCCTGCAATATTTTCTTGAGCCTTTCTGCCAAAATTGTTGCAAATATCTTATAGTCATTGTTCAATAATGAGATTGGTCTATAGTTTTTTGTCGAGGTTAAATCCTGTCCTTCTTTAGGTATTAATGTTATATATGCTGTTTTCCATGTTTCCGGTATCTCCCCCTTTTCTAAGATACTGTTCATCATATTTTTCAATGGTTGTAAAATTTCTTCTTCACATTTCTTATAATATAATCCTGATATTCCATCTGATCCCGGAGTTTTTCCCAATTTAATTTTTTTATTGCTTCCACTATTTCATTTACTGTTATTGGGCCATTCATCTTTTGTTTTTGTTCCTTAGTAATTTTTGGTAAGTTTTGTTTATGAATATATTTATCCATTAAGTCTGGGGGGATATCCTGTCCTTTATACAAATTTGAATAGTATTGATAAAAGGCTTTCTGAATTGCCACATTATCGGTTAATTCTAATCCACTTTCACTTATTTTCACAATGTTTTTTTCCCCTTTTTCCTTTCTATGTTTGTAGGGCAACCATCTTCCTGGTTTATTCACAAATTCAAAATGTCTTTGTTTTATGAAGTTTTTTTTTTTTGCGTATCCGGAACTGTTAACATCGACAGTTGTTGTTGGAGTAATTTAATCTGTCGGAGGACACTTGCCTTTCCTGGTTTTCTCTTTAGGAGTTCTTCTTTCTCCTTTATCTGTTTTAAAATATTTTATACCTTCTCTTCCCTTTTCTTTTTCAATTGCATATTTTGTTGTATAAAATAATCTCTCATATAGGCCTTACTTGCATCCCATACTGTTCGGATATTTGTTCCCTTGTCCAAATTCAATTCAAAAATTCTCTCAATTTCTTTTTAGTATCATCCACAATACTTTTATTTTGAAATATCATGTCATTCAATCTCCATCTAAAAGTAGTGCTTCTTTTCACATATAACATAGATATAGGGTTATGGTCTGAAAATGATCTTGGTAGAACTTGTATTTTACCAAATTTGTAGCAAGGTCTTTAGTTGTCAAAATCATATCAATCCTTGAAAAAGATTTATGTCTTTCTGAAAAATATGTATATTCTTTTGAGTTTCCATTTTTATCTCTCCATACATCTACTAAAGCCAAATTGTCCATCAATTCAAAAAAACTTGTAGGTAATTTCCCTTGATTACACTTTATTTTTTTCTCTGATATTCTATCAATTTGAGGTGTAATCACCCCATTCCAATCTCCCGTTTGGTTAAGAGATCTTCATAAAATTCCGCTTTGTGGTCATTAGGTGCATAAACCCCTAAAATCAACATTGGTACACCATTCAGTGTAATTTTAACTCCCACAAAACGACCTTGTTCATCTGACAATACCAGTTCCGGTCCCAAATGTGGCTTAATATATAAAACAACTCCATTTTTCTTTTTTCTGCTTGCAGTTATAAACTCTTCACCTAATTTTTTATTAATTAAATATTTGATATCTTCTTTCTTAATATGAGTTTCTTGTAAGCATATTATATCATATTTCAATTTTTGTAAATAGTAAAATATTTTCTTTCTCTTTTGAGGAGCATTCGCCTCATTGATGTTCCAAGTTAAAAATTTGTAATCCATTTTTAAGGAGATATAAGATTAAAGTACATTTTTAATTTCCTCCTGTTCCACTCTGTGTACTGTCCTCTTCTTGTACTTCAGGTTGTAAGTCTGTCCAATCTTTTCCATAAGTTTGAAAGAACTCTCTTGATTTTTGAACTGTGTTCAACTTAAATCTCTGTTCTCTGTAAGAGAAGACCACACTTTCTGGGAATTCTCATCTAAACAAGATCTTTTTCTGTTTCAAGATTGTTGTTAAAAATGCATAATCTCTCCTTTTCCTCAGAAATCTTCCAGAAATTTCTTTCATGATGATAATCCCTTTGTCTACCATCTTCAGTTTAGTTTTATAGTGTTTCTGAGGAATTGAATCCCTTGTAGTTTTCTTTACAAAATGAACAATGATATCTCTGGGTAGACCTTTTGTTTTTGCATATGTCGAATTCAGTCTATATGCTCAATTTATTTCCATTTCCATAATTTTCTCTTCTTTACTCAAGAAGGCTGCTATGGTCTTTACCAATTCCGTTCTGAGATCAGGTTCTTCACTGCCATAACTTTCCACGGCTCCTCTAAAACGTAATGAGTGTTCTTTGTCTTTAAGCTCAAACCAAGCTAAGGCATCTTGCTCACATTCTAACTCCATAGTTACAATTTCTGCATTATTTTCCAGTACTTCCACTCTGTTTGTCATTATTTTAAATTCTTCTGTTCTTTGATTTAATGCATCAACTAATTTCTTAAATTCTTGTCTCAGTTCTTTTGTCATGTATTTTATCTCCTCCTTTACTTCCAATATTTGCCTTTCCATCCATTTCTCTATACGTTGTTCCATTGCTAGTGTTGAAGAAAGATTCAACTACCAGTCCAGTCAACTTTTATACATGGAATGAGAAAGGGCCACCATCTTGTTCTTCACATCAGGGAGCAAAATGCCTAGGCCCAGCCCTGTGCCTGGCCATCCTTAAGCGGGTCAGATTGTGTATCCCCCCAGAAGGCTGGGTAGGATCCAATGAACTGTGAGCGGAAAGAAAATAACAGCTAGCACTGTTCTGCCAAGACTTGCTCAAGAACTCAGGCAATGCTACAATGGGGGTGGAATTTGGGGATGAAAATGTGTGTGTGTGGGGGGGAGGTTTAACTCCCCCCTCTCAGAGCACCATGGTCCCTATCTGAATTGGGGCTGTGTGTGCTTATGCTCAGGTAAAGGCATCGATCACAGCTTCACTGTGTATGATGAGAAGAACGTTTACTTCCTCCCTATTAGGAGAGGCATTTCAACCTTTTAGAATGGGTAAAAAAATGGTACAAAAGCCAGTAAACTTCCAGACAATTGGTGGTTGGAGAGAAAGGGATGGGGCCAGGGAAAGGGCCATCTGGTGAACCCCTGAGGGCTGGATTGGGACCCCAGATGGTATTAACACAGAACTCTACAACTGGCCAGCAGAGTTGTGCATAGCCATGGACAAAGGCAACCAATTCATACTCAGATTTTATGGATGAGGATCATTGTGCCTGAGAAACACACAATTAGCACAAGACCAGCCATGGCAGATTTTTTAAAATTATTTTTTTTACTGGCAATTTTATTTGTGAGATCTACTGCAGATGACCCAGAGATCTACCAGTAGATTTCAATGGACCTTCTCCCCTCCCTTGCTAAAGATGGTAGATATGCTGGCCCTGGTCCCAAACTTTGTGAGCTGAGCAGAGGGGTTTCCCAGAAAACCCTTTGCTTTTAACCCTCACAAGTGGGGGAGGCATTTCTGCCATGGTGTTTTTCATTGGACAGCTTCATTAATTAAATTTTTGCCCTCTATCAAAGTACATACTTTTTAAATACCACCGCATGAAATGCACTTGCTGTTATTCTCTCTGTGTCTTCTTTTCTGTTGCAGATTATCTTACACTGAAGCTTCAGATACTCTTGAAGGTGGTGCAACAAGAGATCAGGACTTACTGAGGAGCATAACAAGAGGAGAGCACACGCACACCCCCTGAAGTGTATACTTTAGAAACTCCGATTCTGTGCAGACTTTGCCATTAGCTTACATTTAATGTCACGCTTAGGACAGTATTACACTGGAGCTACTTCTGCTTCCGGTTTGATGTTTCAACACCAGATGGAAAGTTCAGGAGAGATCAAAGTCAATAGGGAAGCATGCGCTGAGTTGCACCTTGGATTGTGTTAGAAATGTAGCCCATGTCGGTCCTGATATTGTCCTCATCTGCCATGCAGGTGGACATGATTGCTTCCGATCCAGGAAGAAAGACTCATACAAACGCATCTGAATACATACTCCACCCCTAAACACCAGCTGTGTCGAGTCAATAGTTATTTGTAGATTTTGAAGTGGTGTTGTAGAGCTGTTATTAGCCATGGAGTGCAGGTTTATTATTAAAGTTTGGTTTAACATGTGTACTTTGGGCAGTGACCATTTTTATGTGCTCCAGGCTGTACACTAGAAAGGCTTAAACAAGCCCGCAAAAGACAGGTGTGCGTTTTGGTGTGATTTTCATGGATACTGTTGGGATGGTGCCATGATGAGAGGCCTACCCACACCTTCTCCCCCCACTCCCCCAAATTTGGAGCAGTTTGAAAACTTGATTTAAAAAAAAAATAATATATATATATATATATATATATATATATATATATATATATATATATTATTCGGTGTATGAAAGCATGGATGCATATCTAACAAGGTGATCCTGTAACTCTTTACAAAGGAAAACAAGGGCAAAAATGTCCTTTGAGTGAAATTGACTATAGCAGAGGTTGCTTTGCAGTATGGTCTAGCTAATTTCACACCTTTTTTTTGAAGTCCATGGAGCTGGCAGAATATTTGAAGGGCTGTCACACAGAAAAGGAGCAAATTTGGTTTCTGTCAGTCTAGGGGCCTGATCCAGTTGATTCAAGTTATCAAAAGAAGAAGAAGAAGAAGAAGAAAAGATTTAGACTAAACATTATGAAGTACTTTTCAATGATACGAGCTGTTTGCTGTGGAGGCTGGTGGCTCTGATGTCAGTGGGGTGGTAAATCTGCTCCAGAAGCACCTTGGAAAGCTCCTTTAGAGTTCTGACTGGTTCTGATTGAAACTCAGAGCAGATTCACCATCCCACTGACATCAGAGCCACCAGCCTCTACTAGCTGTTTGACAGAGAACGGACTGCCTCAGAAGGTGGTGGGGTCTCCTTCATTAGAGGTTTTTAGGCAGAGGCTGGATGACCCCTATCAGGGGTACTGTAGTAGTGGATTTCCTGCATTGACAGGAAGTTGGATTAGAGGACCTTTGAGGTCCCTTCCAATGCTATGATTCTATGAATTAGGAATAAAGATCTAACAGGGTTTTTCTTCCCACAGTGACACTTTCCAGTGACCCTGCTTGATTCAAGACTAGTGCCATCGTATCGGTTGGGGGCAAATTACCCCCATGGATCCAGAGGAATAATAAACTGTAGCCACAGTGGCTATGATCTAGCAAACCAATGTAAACTCAAACAGGGGATAACACATGCAGTATCTTCTGTCCTGCAGCATTTGCATAGAAGGATGTTCTACTGCAATCAGTGGGACTTTCTTCTCTGAATGTGTTTAGGAAGAGTGAATTGCATGTCTTTGTAAGACCGAGGGCTGAGCACATGGTAATGTTAATGTTATATACATTAAATGGTGGCAGTAGCAATAGTTTTACAATATAGAATGCAACTTAAGAGGGCCGTGAACCAAAACTTCCAACAATCAGAAATCAGAAGGAGCATCAGGACTGTTTCAAATGTGACAGATTGCCTACACCAGTGGTGGAGAACCTCCAGATAATGTTGGACTTCAGCTCCCATCACTCCTCACCATTGTTCATGCTGGCTGGGGCTGATGGGAGCTGGAGTCATCCAACATCATCTGGAGGGCCACAAGTTCCCCATCCCTTGCCTAAATGGATCCATGTAGAAAGCAAGCAAGTCGTGTGTACATCAACTCAGGAGAAGTCACACATGCTTGTTTTATTGTGTTTATAATCCATGGGGAACTGTTGCCAGTTGCACTGAAGCAAGCATGGCCACATCTACGCACACATATGGCCACATCTACGCATTGTTTTGCACATGTTATCCTACATGGAAGTATTATGCATGTAGAAAATTGGCCACAAATCAGAAATGTCCAACTTTCCTTTTTTCTTTTCCTAACTCAGAGCAAAAAACAACTTTCTGTCCCTTTTACACATGTCCAAAACCCCATGGTTAACACTAAAGACAACTAAAGCTCCACTAATGGATTCTAGTAGCTCCCACTATTCCATTTTAGGGCTTTTCTACATGAGGCTTTTAACCTGCCACTTTACTGAGACTTCTGTTTCCAGATTCTATGTGGGATTAAGATCAGGTCCTTTACACATGTTTTTTTCTGGGGCGTTTCTCTCTCTGCCTTTCTGTATGTTCCTTTACACAACCACTAGATGGCGCTGTGGTATAGTGGAATTGTACAAATACACCAGCATTTCCTGCTCCCATTTACAGAAATAACAGACTTTCCTTGTTAGAAAAAACACACACTATGATGGTTGAAAACAACAGGGGAGGCCCTGGAGGATGAGGATGATGATGTGTAAAGCACCCGCAAACTACCATGAGTGAGGAATCACGAGTGCAGAATAAATGCCTCATGTAGAAAGGCTCTAAGGAGCCTTTCTCACTTGCCCACTGCCAAAGGCAGTTATGCTGGTGAGTAGAAGAGACAGGGCCTTCCCCATGGTGGCCCCACACCTCTAGAATCGGCTTCCTTTGGGAGTTCATCAGGCCCCTTCTATGCAGGTCTTCAGGAAGGCTCTGAAGACCCACCCCCTTCCCATAGTGTCTTGGGCTGCTGGTTTTATTGGTCATTTCTGTTTGTATTGATTGTTATTGGTAATATCTGTTTTTATGGATTTTTATTGAACATGTACTTACTGATTTTTATTGTATCTATTTTGTATGGTTTTTATCATGTACGTCGCCTGGAGAGGGTTGCACCCTTAAAGGTGTCCTAAAAATAATTGTAAATAAATAAATAAATAAAATATTATGAAACAGAGGAGAGAATAGGCTGTGATATTACGCCAGTCCCAAAACTAAGGACCAAATGAAATGTGATTTCATTTTGCTTTCACAAAATGTGATTTCATTTTGCAATGTTGCTGTTAGCAATCACCTCTGTGCTTTAAAAAAAATTAATAGTAGCTGCCCCCACTTTCCAAATTTCATTAGGACCACTGTGCACACAGAGAAGAGGGCTAAGTTTTTCCTCTTCCACCACAGTCACGATAAAAGTCACCCCTCTCCATGCTTGCTGTTGGAGCTAGTGAGGGCTTTCCTTTTGGGGCTATTAGAAGGCTGTGTGTGTGTGATTTCTGTTGGGACTGCAGTAGGATTTAGCATCACATGTAGTTTGGCCCTTCCTAAGGGCCGAAAGGTAAGAGCTGATATAATGACCATTCATATGCTTGCTCATGTAGCCGTGAGAAAGCTAATAATTATGTTATCTCTTGAGTTAGAAGGTAATGTGTGGGAGTATTTTATACTATGTGTAAATAGGAATTGTTTCGGGGGTTTTTAGTGGTTTTAGATGGCAGAATTTTAACATTTTAATACAAAAAGGTTTTTTTTTGAAATTTTATAATATAGGAACAGGGTGTTATCTGTAAGGCAGCATTTTTAATGTCAGTGTTTGGTTTCATTTATATCTCCTGAGGAAGGAAGTATTCTGAAATGCGTTGAGTACAATAAAAATATTTTTCTTGAGAACCAGAGCCTGTCTCCCCCTTCTTCATTGTAAATCTACGGTGCTCTTTCCCTCTTCACTTCTGCCCTTCCCTAAGGGTAAAAATATATGTTATATTCATTGCATAGTGTGTAGCTGAGCCTATTCTTTTTCTTACTCGAGAGTAAGTGTACACAGCCCCAATTTGGATCAGGACCCATGTGCACTGGGAAGGGAGGATTAAACCTTCTCCCCCACTGGTTTGCTTCTGGAAATTCCTCCTCTGCCGCCCCACCCCTCCCCACCACTGTGCAGGACCATGTACACTGCCTTGGGCTCCTTGGAGGAAAGGCAGGGTATAAATGTAGCAAATAAATAAATATTTTTAAAAGAAAAGAATAGGCTCAACTATACAACACGCCATTATCATAATGTGTAGTTTGACATGTCCAGTAATATGTCCGTCTACATGTCCAGTAATTCAGCAAACATGCCATAAGAAACATTTTAAAAGAAAAATATGATTCTGCTACCATGCTAAATATATATAAATATATATGTGTGTGTGTGTGTGTGCACGCACGCGTGTTTTTATATTCTCCCATTTTTTTGGACCATTCTCATTCAATTTGATAGAAAAGAAATTGCTTTTGAAAATAAATTCAAAGGAGGAGAAATTTTGGAGAAATTCTCATGGGATGGGTTTGGGTTTCTTGTGCTTACTTTACTTATGAGGTGGTTGAGGAGTGTGCATGAGTGCCCTATCTGTTATCACACAATAATCTCTGTGGCAGCCTGTAGTCTCCTCAGCTTCCCGCACTTCAGTTAAAGCCATCATGAGGGAGATGTCATGAGGCAATTCTCGCATGGGGCTTTTTCAGTTCAGGAAGTGCAGGTGGCCTGGGAGGCTGCAGAGCAATGCACACAGCACCCTTGGCCACCTCGCAGTGAAGCTCAAAAATACCAGCAAAAGAAGTTCAAAATTCTGCCTCAGAAAAGTGGAAGCCTCAACACAGTTGATGCTGTTGCCACTTACAGAAGCAGCACGATAAGCCAAAAACCCCTAGGAAAAAAGAAGGAACCTGTGCTACAACCCCTGCCAATAGTGAGCCCTATCTGTGAGAAATAGCAAATAGCGTTGCCCTTATTTTCACCGTAGTCTACATAAATCTTTACGAAGACTACAGGGACCAAATAAGGAACGCAAATGGCGGCTCCCTATGGGGGCCGCCATTTGCGTACATGCTTTTTTTTTTTTCCAAACTCACCCGTGATAGGCTACGTTAATCGTTACGTAGCCTATCACGGGGGTGGGTTTTTTTGTTTTTTTTTCTGCGGCCGGGTAGACGGGGCGCTTCTACCCGGCCTGACTTTCGCCAGCGAGGGATGGGGCACCTCCCGCCCGGCCTGAATTTCGGCCGGGCGAGGTGGGAAGCCTCCCCCCCTCGCATGAACTTTGGGGGGAGAAGCGAAGCACCTCCCCCCCACCGCGAAAAAAGCTGCGGGACAAGGTAAGTCCCTTTCGTACATCCCTACGCTCTTCTTAATCTCATCTGCTTCTGTTAGGTCCCTGCCTTCTTTGTCCTTTATCATGCCCGTCTTTGCACAAAACGTTCCCTTGAGATCTCCGATTTCCTTGAAGAGATCTCTAATCTTTCCCATTCTGTTGTTTTCCTCGATTTCTTTGCATTGTTCATTTAAGAAGGCCTTCTTGTCTCTCCTTGCTATTCTCTGGAACTCTGCATTCAGTTGGATATATCTTCCCCTTTCTCCCTTGCTTTTCGCTTCCCTTCTTTCCTCAGCTACTTGTAAAGCCTCATCAAACAGCCACTTTGCTTTCTTGCGTTTCTTTTTCTTTGGGATGGATTTCGTTGCTGCCTCCTGAACAATGTTACAGACCTCCGTCCATAGTTCCTCAGGCACTCTGTCTATCAGGTCTAATCCCTGAAATCTATTCCTCACCTCCACTGTATATTCATAAGGGATATGATTTAGGTCATACCTGAATGGTTTAGTGCTTTTCCCTACGTTCTTCAATTTAAGCCGAAATTTTGCAACAAGAAGCTCATGATCTGAGCCACAGTCAGCTCCAGGTCTTGTTTTTACTGACTGTATAGAGCTTCTCCATCTTTGGCTGCAAAGTACATAATCAATCTGATTTCGATATTGACCATCTGGTGATGTCCATGTGTAGAGTTGCCTCTTGTGCTGTTGGAAAAGAGTGTTTGCTGTGATCAGCGTGTTCTCTTGGCAAAACTCTATTAGCCTTTTCCCTGCTTCATTTTGTACACCAAGGCCATGCTTGCCTGTTGCCCCGGTGATTTCTTGACTTCCTACTTTAGCATTCCAATCCCCTGTGATGAAAAGGACATCTTTTTTTGGTGTTAATTCTAGAAGGTGTTGTAGGTCTTCATAGAACCGATCAACCTTCATAGAACCGATTAGAATCTATGATTCTAACCTCAGCTTCTTCGGCCTCAGTGGTTGGGGCATAGACTTGAATTACTGTGATGCTGAATGGTTTGCCTTGGATTTGTACTGAGATCATTCTATCATTTTTAAGATTGTACCCCAGTACTGCTTTTCCCACCCTTTTGTTGACTATGAGTGCTACTCCATTTCTTCTGAGGGATTCTTGCCCACAGTAGTAGATATAATGGTCACTTGAATTAAATTCGCCCATGCGTGTACATTTTAGTTCGCTGATTCCCAAGATGTCGATGTTCAATCTTGCCATCTCATGTTTGACCACCTCCAGCTTACCTTGATTCATTGATCTGACATTCCAGGTTCCTAAACAATATTGTTCTTTACAGCCTCGGACTTTCTTTTCACCACCAGACACATCCACAGCTGAGTGTCCTTTTGGCTTTGGCCCAGCCACGTCTCTCTTTCTGGTGCTACTTGGAAATTCCCTCTGCTCTTCCCCAGTAGTATATTGGACACCTTCTGACCTGAGGAGCTCATCTTCCGGCATCATATCTTTTAGCTTTGTGATATGTTCCATGGGGTTTTCTTGGCAAGAATACTGGAGTGGGTTGCCATTTCCTTCTCCAGTGGACCACATTTTGTCAGAACTCTCCACCATGACTTGTCCGTCTTGGGTGACCCTGCACGACATAGCTTATGGCTTCACTGAGTTACGCAAGCCCCTTCGCCACAACAATGCAGTGATCCATGAAGGGGTCTCTGGAATGAGCAGGAGCCTAATAGTAAAAGAGAATATGACACTGCAAAGCCACAGGGAAGACTGTGCAGTGTGATGCTAAGCATGTTTTCTCAGAAGGGAGACACATTCTGTTCCATGGGGCTTGGTTCCTAGTAAAGTGCAGTATAATCCTTTATGTGTCTCTTCAGACTCTTAATACAGGAGGCAAATTATGACTTGATAAGTGTAACTGAGACTTGGTGGGATGACTCTCATGACTGGAATAAAGCAATTGAAGGATATAACTTGTTCAAAAAGAACAGGAGGAACAGAAAGGGAGGTGGGGTTGCACTGTATGTGAAAAAATCAATATATCTGCACAGAAGTACAGGAGGATGAGCTTGGTAAGCCCATCGAGAGCATCTGGATCAAAATAAATGGAGCAAAGAATAAAAGGAACCTGGTAGTCGGAGTCTACTACTGGCCATCCAATCAAGGAGAAAATGAGAATGAAACTTTTGAAAAACAAATAGCCAATGTTTCAAGGAAGCATGATGTAGTAGTAATGGGGGACTTCAATTTCCCTGATATTTGTTGGGAGACAAATTCTGCAAAACATGGCCCCTCCAGGAAATTCCTGACTTGTGTGGTGGATAACTTCCTCCAACAGAAAGTAGACGAAGGAACTAGAGGATCGGCTATCCTTGACTTGATCCTAACCAACAGGGATGACTTAGTGGATAAAGTAGCAGTTACAGGAACTCTGGGGGAAAGCGACCATGTTGTACTTCAGTTCTTGGTTCTAAGGGAAGCAAAAGCCGAGTGTAGTCAAACACGTACCCTGGATTTTAGGAAAGCTGATTTTAATAAACTCAGAACAATGATCAGTAAGGTCCCATGGCAAGCGACGCTAATGAGAAAAGGAGTCCAAGATGGGTGGGAGCTTTTAAAAAAGGAAATTCTCAAGGCACAATTACAAACACTTCCAACAAGAAGAAAAGGTGGAAGACAACAGAAGAAGCCAATGTGGCTTCACAAAAAGCTTAGAGATGACCTGAGAACAGAAAAGGACACATATAGGAAGTGGAAAGAAGGACAAGCAACAAAGGAAGACTACAGGCAGGTAGCACAGAATTGCAGAGATGGCATCAGGAAGGCTAAAGTTGAGAACGAGCTGAGGTTAGTGAGGGATGTTAAAAGCAACAAAAAAGCTTTCTTCAGCTACATGCATAGTAAAAGATAGAGGAAAGAAATGGTGGTTCAGCTAATAAATAAGGATGGCAAAATGATAACAGATGACAAGGAAAAGGCAGAAGTGCTCAATTCCTACTTTGGCTCAGTCTTCTCCGAAAACAGGGTCTATGACCCCCCTGGCGAAGGCAAAGTACAGGCTGAAGGAGCAGGATTGCAGCTTGAGATCGATAGGCATATGGTCAAGGAACACCTAATTACTTGGAATGAGTTCAGGGTCAGATGAACTGCATCCTAGAATAATAAAGGAACTGGCAGAAGAACGCTCAGAACCGCTGTCTATTCTCTTTGAGAAATCATGGAGGACAGGTGAAGTGCCAGATGACTGGAGGAGGGCTAATGTTGTCCCTATCTTCAAAAAGGGTAAAAAGGAGGAACCTGGGAACTACAGACCAGTCAGTCTGACATCAATCCCTGGGAAAATTGTGGAGCAGATGATAAAGCAATCCATCTGGAAGCACCTTGAAAACAATGCAGTGATTACTCGAAGCCAACATGGATTTGTCAAGAACAAATCCTGCCAGACGAATCTGATCTCATTTTTGGATCAAGTAACCTCCCTCGTGGACTGTGGGAATGCTGTAGGCATAATATACCTCGACTTCAGCAAAGCTTTCAACAAAGTGCCCCATGATATCCTGATGAGCAAACTAGCTCAAAGTGGGCTAGATGAAACAACGATCCGGTGGATCCACAGTTGGCTACAGAATCGGACTCAAAGAGTGCTTATCAATGGAACCTTCTCAAACTGGGGAGAGGTAACGAATGGGGTACCGCAGGGCTCAGTCCTGGGCCCAGTGCTCTTCAACATTTGTATTAATGACTTGGAGGAGGAGGTGCAGGGAATGCTGATCAAATTTGCAGATGACACAAAATTGGGCGGGACAGCTAATACTTTGGAAGACAGAAACAAAATTCAAAGTGATCTGGATAGATTGGAGTGCTGGGCAGAAAACAACAGAATGAAATGTAATAGGGATAAATGCCAAGTTCTGCACCTAGGAAAAAGAAACCAAATGCACAGTTACAAGATGGGGGATACGTGGCTCAACATCACAAGTGAGAAGGATCTTGGAATTGTTGTCTATCACAAGCTGAATATGAGCCAACAATGTGATGTGGCTGCAAAAAAGGCAAATGCCATTTTGGGCTGCATTAATAGAAGCATAGCTTCCAAATCCCGGAAAGTACTAGTTCCCCTCTACTCAGCACTGGTTAGGCCTCATCTGGGGTACTGTGTCCAGTTCTGGCCACCACACTTTAAGAAGGATGCAGATAAACTGGAGAGGGTTCAGAGGAGGGCAACAAAGATGATCAGGGGACTGGAAACAAAGCCCTATGAAGAGAGACTGAAAGAACTGGGCATGTTTAGCCTTGGGAAGAGAAGACTGAGGGGAGAGATGATAGGGCTCCTCAAGTACTTGAAAGGTTGTCACAGAGAGGAAGGCCAGGATCTCTTCTCGATCATCCCAGAGTGCAGGACACGGAATAATGGGCTTAAGTTACAGGAAGCCAGATTCTGGCTGAATATCAGGAAAAACGTCCTGACTGTTAGAGCAATATGACAATGGAACCAGTTACCTAGGCAGGTAGTGGGCTCTCCCACACTGGAGGCATTCAAGATGAGGCTGGACAGCCATCTGTCAGGGATGCTCTGACCTGGATTCCTGCATTGAGCAGGGGGGTTGGACTCGATGGCCTTGTAGGCCCCTTCCAACCCTACTGTTCTATGATTCCATGATTCTAAGTATGAAGACAATGTGCTCAAAGCCACACAGAGACAACTATTCTTAAGCCACAGCAAAAGACTGCAGACCTAAGACTGCTGGTTGGCTGCTTCAGTTCTTCTATTAGGCAGGGTGAAGCAGCCCACCTAAGGCGGCACATTTGGGAATACAGCTAGAGGGCAGCAAATCGACAATAGCTCAGTTATTAGGATGTATGGCATGGCTTCCCTCCATTAATCCTGGGAAATGTAGTTTGGTGAGGGTGTGGCGAATTCTCTGCTAGAAATCAGGAGTCTCCTCCCACTCTGAACTACAGTGGCGAGAGTGTCGGACTGGGAGCCGGGAGATCAGGGTTCCAGTCCCCACTCGGCCATGGAAGC
This sequence comes from Heloderma suspectum, assembly GCF_057233095.1. Taxonomy (NCBI): domain Eukaryota; kingdom Metazoa; phylum Chordata; class Lepidosauria; order Squamata; family Helodermatidae; genus Heloderma; species Heloderma suspectum. Next base: position 32,312,290 of record NC_139464.1, read on the forward strand.
TCACTGGGTGACTTTGGGCCAGTCGCAAACTCTCAGCCCAACCCACCTCACAGGGTTGTTGTTGTGAGGATACAACGGAGAGGAGGAGGATTACGTACGCCGCCTTGGGTTCCTTAAGGAGGAAAAAGGGCAGGATATAAATGAAATAAGTAAGTAAGTAAGTTCATTCTCTGGAGAGAGGGAGTGACTGTTAAATTGGTTTAAGCTTGTGCTGTAAATATGGCATTTAAAAACTGGCAGCTCTTTAAAAAAAATTGCAACCCTGGCTGATGATGGGGATGCTTGCGTGATGCCTCCTATCAAATTGGCAGGCACTGCTCCCAGACAGACAAGGGGAAGGGTTAATGGGTGTGTGTTTGACTCAGAGGCAGGTGACTGTCCCAGTTAATTATCCAGCCAGGAAAGATACAAGGGCGAAGGTGGAGCTTTCCCAGCTGGGAAGAGTGTAGAGCAGTTAGATAGGAGGGGGTTCAGGGCGAAGTTAAGGTTTGGCTGATTCTTCTTCTGTCCCTTGGTAAAGTTTAGCCTCCAGGAGAAAGAAAAAAGTTAGGATTTTTCATAAGTGACTTTGTGAAAGCTTTCCTTTAGAGTTAGGTGGGGGATGACACCTGCTAGCAAAGATGAGAAGTTAGGATCTTTTTATCGAGAACTTTTTCTTCTCCTTTTGTAGATTTTTATCATTATTTTTAATTTTCCCTCTGTCTCGAATCTCCAGCTGGGTTGGCTTTGGGGGCTATGAATATATCTTGATAGTATTAGAATTACTTCACAGGAGAGGAAGATTTTTCCCCCATGTTGTTTTCGTATTAGAATTACTGTGGAACTTCTCCAGAGAATAGTCAAAGGTAAGTGAATAAAATGGAACCCACCCCTCTTTCCCATAAGCTTTGTTTTCACCTGGGACTTGCTTTGCTGAGGAGTGGTGTTTGGGATAAAATCTGGGGTGTTTATATTGAAATCATGTGCAATTTTCTCCCATATGTAATGTGTGTACCTCCAAGGGATTCAATGTAGGTTCCTTGTTGGATTGTCAGTACGTCTTTCCTGAAGGTTATTGACAGGAGAGATAGAGGAAGAAAATGCTACTTGTTGAAAAGTAGCGAGAGTCCCCTGAATGGTGGGAATGGGTATAGAAATATGGCTACTGGGGGTTTGGCTACATTCATTTGCAGGGACTGTTCACGCAACATGCTAACCCACACTCAGTGGTTGAGTGTGAGTTGTGTGTTGAACCATGGGTTAGTGTGTTGTCTGAACCCAGGACATTTTCTGCAGGGTGGCTTGTTAACCATGCAGTGTGGCTTATTTTTCTTGAACAAGCCACCTTAAGAACCCATGGTTTGTTGTTGGGTTGTTCAGGGTGGTTAACAAGCTGCTCTGCGGAAAATACCCTCAGTTCAGACAACATGCTAACCCACAGTTAAACAAACAGCCCACGGTTTAACAACAACCCACACTCAACCACTGAATACAGATTAGTGTGTTGTGCATCCCCAGTCAATGTGCAGTTAGGCCCACAGTCTGCTTCCTTGAAGGAAGCTGCCTTAATACCGTTGGTCCATCTAGTTCAATATTGTGCAAGCTCACTGACTGACAGTGGCTTTCTAGGATTTCAGATGGGAGCCTTTCCCAGCCCTACCTGGAAATGCCAGGGATGGAATCTGGGACTTGAGCATGCAACACGTGTGGTCTACCAGTGAGCTACAGCCCTTCTCTTTGGTCATGTTCAGATGTAGCTATCTCTCTAGCTGTGTTACGGAGATGCTCACCAAATTCTCCAAACCTCAGAGAGCGTGCCTGTCAAACCATGTTATCATAAGAGGGTTATGTACAGCTCCCTGGCAACCTCCAAACACAGGGCTGCAGCAGGCTTTCTCCTAGGGATGCAGTGGAGAGGCTGGGCTGTTCTTAAGGAGACAGTGCATGGTTAATTGACTCTGCCTGGATACAACATGGGGTCCCTGCTTCCCTGCGACTAACGCAGTCTTTTAGTTGTATTTTTCCAAAAGCCACTGTGCTCACTGATGGTCATTTCCACATATGCCTGCAGCCCTTCTTGGCCTGTTGCTTTGAGGCCAGTTATGGATGGCAGCCTTTGCCCCTTTCTTCAGCCCAAGCAATGCTGGTTTCTAGGTATATCATTAGGTTTGGGGTTAGAACGATGATTGTGTAATGGCTGCTGAGATTATGAAAGCACAGATGGCTTTCCCAAGCAGAAAAAGCAGTGCTATTCTCTTCCTGGAAGGGGGACGTGTGAGGGGGGCTCTGTCCCAGGGGGAAAAGGTACAGGTTCCCAAGCATAGCCACCTCTCTCTCTTCCCTCCCCTCTCAGTTTTCAGGTGGTACTTCTCCTGCCTGAGCTGACAAAGCAGTTTGGGAGAAGACAGACTCACAGGGATGTGGGATGGAATCCTGCTCTGTGATATTCTTGTTTTTTGTTGTAAAAGAAAATGTAGGGCTCAAAAGGTAGAGTTCGTTTATAAGTGGGTCCCACTTCAAACCGTTTGGGAATCGTTGTTGTGAGTGACAATTTAGTGGAAACTGAAAGCTGCTCGAGAAAGAGGCAAAGTCTGAAAGTGTTTGCAGCAAAGGGAGCAAAGGCCTTTAACCCATGATGGAACCATATCAGGCAGGCACATTTTCCTGGACTGCATGTACTTGTTAGATCTTTAACATATGTTAATACACATAAAGCAAACTTTAAAAATAAAACACTTCCTTAAAAATCAATGGATGGTTGGGTGTATTTCTCTCCTCTCCAGTCAATGGATTGAATCCAGACTTAGGAATGTTTAGAGGGCACCCATTGAAATAAATGGAACTTAAGTTAGTTGTGATTAACTCCAGTCCTATTGACTCCAATGGGTCTGCTCTAAGTAGGATTTAAGTCTAGATCCAACCCATAGTCTCACGGCTGTAATCACTTGGGTTTGGCCATACCAAGCCCCTCCATTCTTCCTCCTGGTGCTCAGTCATTCCACCTGGATCAAAACTGAGGGTATAACAAGGGGCATGTCCTAATTCCAAGCACACTGGTTGGGGTGCTTGATGTCTGTGGGATGGATAGGTAATGGCATTCATTGGCCTTCCAGCACTTTAGAAGCTTCCACAATTGTTCCAAATTGAAACAATGCTTGAAACAATGCTTGAAACAATGCTTGAAACAATGCTTGAAACAATGCTTGAAACAATGCTTGAAACAATGCTTGAAACAATGCTTGAAACAATGCTTGAAACAATCAGAAGAAGGTAATGGCATTGACACTTTGTAAAGAGAAAATACCCAGAAGGCTCCTGGGTCTCCTGGTTTTTTTTAGAATTTTTCCCCTAGGGTTGCCAACTGACCAAAGAAACTGTCTTGGCTTGCCCCTGTGCCTTTAGCAGCAGTTTGATTTGCACAAATCAGTAGGTGAAGCTGCTAGTGACATCGAGATGAATATTGCCCCTTAAGGACACAATCCTATGCATGATTAGACAGAAAAAAAGTCCCACAACTCCCAGCATGCCCCAGCCTAAGTGATCTGCAGTGAACAGCTATTAAAGGCATAGCTATGGGGACCAGTTCAATAGCTGGCTACTCTGTCTTCCATGCTCTGTAGCCCTTAATCTCTGCCTCAGGTACCCTAGTAATATAAGGACGTGCTTCATTATGTGTTTTAATTAGATGATTTTTGCCTTGTCTATACTAGACAAGCTTTTTCTCTGAAATATTTCTAAACTGAGTCATCCCTCCCCACCTCACCAATAACATGAGGCAGGAATTTGCACAATAAAAGCTTCAACTGGAATTACCCATACAAATTGTAGGGGGAAGGGAGACATTTGAGGTCATTACAGTTGCTGAACAAGCTGGACATATCATCACTATGAGAAGATCTCTTTTCTTTCCCCAAAGAATGGGTCCCTCCTAAGGGATCATTTCCCCTGTGTGACACCCTCCTTCCCGGAGACTTCATTCTCTACGATTGCAGAGGAGCTTCAATCATAGCCCCTGGAAGTGGGACACTACTATCTCATCCCTGAATGTTTAATCCACGGTCCTCTCTCAGCTTCTCCAGATCAGCAACCTTGGCTTCAAGGGAACAAACTTGTTCCCTGAGGACTAGGAGCTCAATGTACCAAACGTTCCCCCCCCCAACATCTGTCAAACAGGCAGGTAGTTATATATGTACAATAAATAGAATAGGTCCCATGCCCCTGTTGGCTTTCTACCTTCACAGATAGTGTGTGTGTGTGTGTGTGTGTGTGTAAATAAATAAATAAAATTATGGGGGGGGGTTACCTGAAAAACCAAGTTATTTACTAGTAGAAGGTGGGGAAGGGCCAATTGCCCTGGACTCTGCCCTGTTGCTGAACTCTCACAGGTGTGTAACTCATGTGTATGCTTAGCTTCTTTTTACCTTGATGCTTTGCCACTGGGGTTCCTCCTCACTGTTGCTCACTTCTGTGCCTGCAGTCATTCTCATCCTGTTGCTTTGGGGCCAGTTAAGCCTAGCAGCCTTTTCCCCTTTCCTTAGTGTGGCAAGCCATTCACATGCCCTGGCATCTCTTCCAGGTTGCTTTCTTATCTGTGTTGGTGTCCCTAAAAAGCCATCCATGGAGAGAAGCCATAGCTCAGTGGTGGTGGAGCATCTGCTTTGCATGCAGAAGGTTACAGGTTCAATCCCTGGCATCTCCAGTTTCAAGAATGGTCAGGTAGCAAATGGTGGGAAACCTGAGACCCAGAAAACAGGAATGTAGAACCCCAGGCCCGGAGGCCAAATCTGGCCCTCCTGGAGTCTCAATCCAGGTTTCCCAGATGGCCCCGCCCCCTTTCCCCCTGACCACTGATGGTTTGGTGCTTTCTCAGCTCTTATGCAGTTTTCTCCCTATTCTAAGCTATTGAACTGTCTTTGCTAAGGCTCAGTTCTTGCAGTAAGAGCTTTAAGCTAAAATATGCTGCTATTTGGGGTGTTTTTGCTCCCTTTGTCTTTGGCCCTGCCCATGGAATGTGGCCCCTGAGAGCTTCTCTGAAATGGAATTTGGCCCTCAGGCTGAAAGAGGCTCTGCACCCCAGCTGGAGAACCGCTGCTGCCTGTCAGAGTAAAAACACAAGCCTAGATGGACAAAAAGTCTGACCCTGATGTAAGGCAGCTTCCATTGTAAAGGAACTGGCTGATCTCCTTAGCTGGATGAGAATGAATGTTGCAACTTTTCACTGCAGGGTTAAGCTTGAATTAATTGTTCCCCTACTCTGCTCTCTTCCATGCGCTTGCTGAAGTTCAGGACCTCTTCAGAAGATGAGTGGAGCTTGAACACACATGCGACCATCCCTGCACACCAGCAGTCATGCTTTTAGACTCCATTATCAGAATAGAATTCATCTGGTATTGGTTGGATGAAAACGGCAAGTGGATTGAGTATGGCAAAAAGGTAAGCTCTCATTCTACTGTGGTTCAACCATTGGCTGATGAACCAAATACAGATGGCATTCATTGTGCACTCATCATTCCCTACTCATGGTTTTTACAGGTTCTTTAGATGATGTCACGACCCTTCAGTTTTGTGTCTGTTTTTAAACAGTGCTTTCTGAGAGATTTTTTTTGGAGCAGGAAAAATGCCATACTGTTTGTGAAAGCAAAAGAAAACACTTTTCTTCCACTTGTGCAGTTGTGCTAGTCTGCTATACCACAGTGCCATCTAGAGGTAATCTAGTGGAAAAGCAGGAAAGGAAATGCTCTTTGTGTAGCGGTTGGATCTCAATTCTGCGACAAAACCGATACAGCGCATTAACAGCCTCATGTAGAAGAGGGCATAGACTAGATGTATTGGCCTTAAGTTAGAGGAGGGTAGCTTTTGGTTGAGCAGTACAATAATCTTCTTTATAGTAGGAGCAGTTTGACAATGGAAGCAATTGCTTAGAGGGGTGGTTGTCTCTCCCTCATTGGAGGTCTTCGAGCTTGACCCCCATCTCTTGGGGGTCCTCTAGCTCTGGATTTCTTGCTCCATGCAGGGAGTTGGACTACAAGGCCCCTTCCAACTGTTACGATTCATTTTATCACATTTCTATACCATTTTGTCTATTTGAAGAATACACCGGGCAGGGCACAGCAACAAAAGGAGCAAACTGTAAACTTTAGTATTTGGTATGCTGGCCTTCCAAACCTGGGATGACTTCATACAACCTTCTGCATGCAACCAGATGTGATCGGAGGAAATCCTCATCCGCTTGGCCATGTGGTGAAGCAGTAATGGGATGGGACTGTTGCTCAGTTTGTCCTTTGGGACTTGCTATGTGAAACTTCTCCAGTTTGCTGATGGGCAAGGAGGGGCAGCCAGTGGTCAGACAACAGCTGTGAACCTGCATTGGGCCGACCTCACTGCTGTCGTTCCTCCAGTGCAGTTATCTGGCACCCAGCAGCAGCGCAAGATGTCCCACCCCCTGGGGTGGGAGGATGCACAGTGCTGCGTCACCACATGCCCCCCCCACCCCCCCCCACAAGAGATCAGGCAGTCTCCAGGGCCGCCACACAAGGCCTCACGCCGAGAAGGACCTCTCAAAGTGCGGCATTTGGGCCTGGGTGCTTCTCCAGAGATGCTGCCTGCATGATCTCCAGAGAGGCCACCTGATCTCCAGTCTGGGAAAGTCCTCTGAACAAGAGATCAGGCAGGCAGCTCCCAAAGGCTTCTCTGAAATGGAATTCAGCCCTCAGGCTGAAAGAGGTTCTGCACCCCTGCCATAAACGATGTCTTGCCTGAAGCAGTGCTTGCTGTCTTTTGTCTGTCCTGAATCTACTGCTAATTGAAGTGATTGACTGGCCCCGAGTTCCAGAGTTCCAACGTTATGAGAGGGGCCAAAAAACATCTCGCTCTTCACCATGAGGCTGCCACATTCTCATCTAACTTGATCCTTGCTCTTGCTGACGTGGGAAGACTGCAGATTCCCCTTCTGTCGTGACTGATATTTACTGCTGCATTGCAGAAAATCAATCTTGCTATTGCCATCCCCTTTTGTAAAAGAAGGAGCACATCTTCTAAGTTGGACAGGTACACATTAAAAACCATACAAACAGGGGCAAAAGGTGGAAACAGAGGGTGGTAGAGGGATTTTGCCAACACTGGGCTCAGTCAGTCTTCCCCAACCTGGCAACCTCCAGATTGTTGGACTACAACTCTATCATCCCAAGCCAGCATGGCTCATATTTCCCTTCTTGGTTCACCACTTCTCCTCTTAAGGCAGAGGTGGGGAACTTGTTTTCCTATGAAGGGCCATTGACCCATGGGAAAATCAAGGGCTGCAGCTGATGATGGGTGGTGGTGCCAAAGCTGATGGTGGGTGGAGCAAGAGCAAAGGTGGGCCAGTTTTTCAACACTGCAGGCTAATATAGTGTGCTCTCTCTTTGCCACCTCATTTCTGTGGGTTGCATGAAATGGCAGCAGGTTTTCTTAATCCACTATGGTACAGCAGTTCAGGAGATGGTCCTGAACAGAGCTAGGCAATCTGGTGTCTTCCAGATGTTTTGGACAAGAGCACCCATAAGCCCTGACCATTGGCCATGTTGGCTGGGGCTGATGGGAGTCGTAGGCCCAAACATCGGGAGGGTACCAGGTTGCGTATCCCTGGCCTAGAGGTTGGGCAAAGAAGATCCAAGTGATGTACTATGGGGGTCTATAGTTTAAAGTTTGCTGAAGTCAGTGTAAAGTCTAGAAGGTCAAAACCAAAAAATATGCCCCTCTCTTTTTTGTTTTGTTTCTCCCTCCCCACCACGTATTTGTAGCATTCAGAGCACTGTGCTGCCACAATATCATCACCTGAGCTGGAGGCTGCTTTTCTAACTGACCACAGAGGTGTTTTATTCTTCTATGCTGGTACTCAGCTGTATGAATTAAAATTCCAAGGTAAGAATTACTATTATTCTTATTTAATATGGATATCATAATCAAACTGTCAGATACAAATATATATATAAGAAACAGACAAACATTTATACAAGAAAACAGAAAAACATCTAAGATTAGTGCTTGGCACACTGGTAGTTTGGTTTTCTTAAACTGTACCAGTCAAATGTTCCCCATTGCCTTTAATAAGCATTTTCTTGGTAGACACTTAATTTGACCATTTAATTAAATCTGATTTTTTTTTGTTCAGTCATACAGGTTTTGTAAGCTTTGTTGTTATCTCCTTCCAATAATACATTTGTTAGCTTTTAAGGTGCCATATGACTCTGGTTTTGGTATTCTTAACTTTTTGTTTCCAAATTCAACCTTTCTTAAAGCAGAAACTCTGCCAGTTATGGGGTAGCACTGTCGTTTAGAGAAGAGAAAATCATATCCTCTTGCATGTGTGTACCTTGTACTCACCAAGCTGAAGTGCAATGCTTTCACTTTTATAATCTTTTATGCCTTGCTAGAATGTAGGCACTGCCCACGTTGCAAAGAACAGCATACAGGAACCAAGCTGATTCAGTAAACAAATAAGAGTGCCCTGGAAATGGCTGAGAAATTGCCTGCAACCAAATAAAATTTGCAAGTGTATTTCAGTATAAGAAAAGCAGAGGAACCAATAATGAAATCCTTCCCCCCAAAAGAACAGGATTTAACATTATGAGGTAATTGATCAGCAATCTTCCAGCCACACTTAGCAGGAAGCAATAAAATGGACAGAACCTATAAGCAGGAAACTTCAGTTTAAAGGCACAGTAGCCCTGAAAAGCATCCATTGTTCCTGTCCTCTTCAAACATGAGAGGCTAATTTAAATGCAAAAATGGCAGGATTTTTGTTGTTCAGTCGTGTCCGACTCTTCGTGACCCCATGGACCATAGCACGCCAGGCCTTCCTGTCCTGTGCTCTCTCCCGGAGCGTGCTCAAGTCCATATTCATTACATTGGTGATGCTATCTAGCCATCTCATCCTCTGCTGTCCCCTTCTCCTTTTGCCTTCAGTCTTTCCCAGCATCAGGGTCTTTTCCAGCCTTGTCGTACTCCTTTCCCAATTTTGAACCAATCGGTTGTTCCATGTCCGGTTTTTACTGTTGCTTCTTGACCCTCGTACAGATTTCTCAGGAGACAGGTAAGGTGGTCTGGTACTCCCATCTCTTTCAGAATTTGCCACAGTTTGTTGTGATCCACACAATCAAAGGCTTTAGCGTAGTCAATGAAGCAGAAATAGACGTTTTTCTGGAATTCTCTTGCTTTCTCCATGATGCAGCAAAAGTTGGCGATTTGATCTCTAGTTCCTCTGCCTCTTCGAAACGCAGCTTGTACTTCTGGTAGTTCTCGTTTCACATACTGCTGAAGCCTAGCTCGTAGGATTTTGAGCATAACCTTGCTGGCATGTGAAATGAGCGCAATTGTATGGTAGTTTGAACACTCTTTGGCGTTGCCCTTCTTTGGAATTGGAATGTAAACTGACCTTTCCCAGTCTTGTGGCCACTGTTTAGGGGTGGACGAAAGTCCCTTACCTGTCCTCGAAGGACGTTCGCGGTGGGGGGGAGGCGCTTCGCTGCTCCCCCCGCGAAGTTCAGGCCGGGGGGGAGGCTTCCCGCCTCGGCCCGGCCGAAATTCAGGCTGGGGGGGAGGCTTCCCGCCTCGGCCCGGCCGAAATTCAGGCCGGGGAGGAGGCTTCCCGCCTCGCCCGGCCGTGAACGCGAAAGTTTTAAAAAAAACAAAAAACGCCCCTTGATATGCTACGTGACGATTCACGTAGCCTATCACAGCTAGATCTGCAAAGTCAGCTGTGATAGGCTACGTCAATCGTCACGTAGCCTATCACGGGTGACTTTAAAAAAAAAAAAGCGCGTACGCTAATGGCGGCCCCCATAGGGAGCCGCCATTCGCGTTCCTTATTTAGTCGCTGTAGTCTACGTAAATGTTTACGCAGACTACGGCGAAAAAAAGGGCAACGCAAATAGCGTTACCCTTATTTTTGCCGTAGTCTACGTAAACATTTACGTAGACTACAGCGACCAAATAAGGAATGGGAATGGCGGCTCCCTATGGGGGCCGCCATCCGTACGCGCTTTTTTTTTTTTTTAAAGTCACCCGTGATAGGCTACGTCAATTGTCACGTAGCCTATCAGGGGGCTTTTTTTTTTTCTTTGATTGCAATGGCGGCGGTGGCAGCCGGTCAAAAGACCGGCTGCCGCTCCCGCCCCACTCGAACATCTGCCAAACCGCCGGCCGGACCAGCCACCGGGAGGGACATTCGGTGAAGGTAAGTCCCGTCCCGGGGGGGTTGCGGGGGGCGGGGGGGGTTCGGAGGATTTCTCCCCGAAACTTGTTCGGGGGGCCGAACACGTTGGAGCTCGGCCCCCCGAAGTTTCGGGGATAAATTCTCCGCCAACCCTACCACTGTTGAGTGTTCCAAATGTGTTGGCATATTGAGTGCAGCACTTTAACAGCATCATCTTTTAGGATTTTAAATAGCTCAGCTGGAATACTGTCATCTTCGCTAGCTTTGTTGTTAGTAATGCTTCCTAAGGCCCACTTAACTTCACTCTCTAGGATGTCCGGCTCAAGTTCAGTGACAGCACTATCATGGCTATCAGGGACATTCAGATCTTTCCTGTATAGTTCTTCTGTGTATTCTTTCCACCTCTTCTTAATCTCATCTGCTTCTGTTAGGTCCCTGCCTTCTTTGTCCTTGATCATGCCCGTCTTTGCACAAAACGTTCCCTTGAGATCTCCGATTTCCTTGAAGAGATCTCTAGTCTTTCCCATTCTGTTGTTTTCCTCGATTTCTTTGCATTGTTTATTTAAGAAGGCCTTCTTGTCTCTCCTTGCTATTCTCTGGAACTCTGCATTCAGTTGGATATATCTTCCCCTTTCTCCCTTGCTTTTCGCTCCCCTTCTTTCCTCAGCTACTTGGAAAGCCTCATCAAGACAGCCACTTTGCTTTCTTGCATTTCTTTTTCTTTGGGATGGATTTCGTTGCTGCCTCCCGAACAATGTTACAGACCTCCGTCCATAGTTCCTCAGGCACTCTGTCTATCAGGTCTAATCCCTGAAATCTATTCCTCACGTCCACTGTATATTCATAAGGGATATGATTTAGGTCATACCTGAATGGTTTTGTGGTTTTCCCTACATTCTTCAATTTAAGCCGAAATTTTGCAACAAGAAGCTCATGATCTGAGCCGCAGTCAGCTCCAGGTCTTATTTTTACTGACTGCAGCCAAAGATGGAGAAGCTCTATACAAAGTACATAATCAATCTGATTTCGATATTGACCATCTGGTGATGTCCATGTGTAGAGTCGCCTGTTGTGCTGTTGGAAAAGCGTGTTTGCTATGATCAGCGTGTTCTCTTGGCAAAACTCTATTAGCCTTTGTCCTGCTTCATTTTGTACACCAAGGCCATGCTTGCCTGTTATCCGGGTGATTTCTTGACTTCCTACTTTAGCCTTCCAATCCCCTATGATGGAGGACATCTTTTTTTGGTGTTAGTTCTAGAAGGTGTTGTAGGTCTTCATAGAACTGATCAACCTCAGCTTCTTCGGCCTCAGTGGTTGGGGCATAGACTTGAATTACTGTGATGCTGAATGGTTTGCCTTGGATTCGTACTGAGATCATTCTGTCGTTTTTGAGATTGTACCCCAGTACTGCTTTTCCCACCCTTTGTTGACTATGAGTGCTACTCCATTTCTTCTGAGGGATTCTTGCCCGCAGTAGTAGATATGATGGTCACCTGAATAGGGATAGCGGAGAATTTCTCCACGAATCTCCGGGAGGCCGAATGCCAATGCGTTCGGCCCCCCAAAATTGGTGGAGAAACGGTCCGCCCTCCCTGCCCCCCCCCCGGGATGGGACTTACCTTTCCCGAATGTCCCTGGTGCTGGGGGCTCCCGGCGGTGGTTCGGCGGTGGTTTGGCAGCGGTGGCGGCTGGTCTTCCCACCGGCTGCCGCCGCCACCATTTCCCAGTAAAAAAAAACCAACAACAACAAACGTGATAGGCTACGTAAAGATTTACATAGCCTATCACGGCTAGATTTTCCAAAAACACCGTGATAGGCTACGTAAATCCTTACATAGCCTATCACGGCTGACTTGGGGTGGGGGGGAAAGCGCGTACGCAAATAAGGAACATTTGCGTTCCTTATTTGGGCACGTGTAGTCTACGTAAACATTTACATAGACTACAGCGAAAATAAGGGCAATGCTATTTGCGTTGCCCTTATTTTCGCCGTAGTCTACGTAAATGTTTATGTAGACTACATGTGCCCAAATAAGGAACGTAAATGGCGGCACCCATGGCCGCCGCCATTTGCATCCCGGCAGGAGACGAGGTTCGCGGCCGGAGGGATGGGGCGCCTCCCCCCTGCCCAGAATTTTGGGGGGAGGAACTGAGCGCCTCCCCCCTACTGCGAAGCAAGCTGCGGGGTCAGGTAAGGGACTTTCGTCCATCCCTACACCTGAATTAAATTCGCCCATGCTTGTCCATTTTAGTTCGCTGATTCCCAAGATGTCGATGTTCAATCTTGCCATCTCATGTTTGACCACCTCCAGCTTACCTTGAGTCATTGATCTGACATTCCAGGTTCCTAAACAATATTGTTCTTTACAGCATCCGACTTCCTTTTCACCACCAGACACATCCACAGCTGAGTGTCCTTTCGACTTTGGCCCAGCCGCTTCACTGTTTCTGGCACTACTTGGAAATTCCCTCTGCTCTTCCCCAGTAGTATATTGGACACCTTCCGACCTGAGGGTCTCATCTTCCGGCGTCATATCTTTTAGCCTTGTGATACGTTCCATGGGGTTTTCTTGGCAAGAATACTGGAGTGGGTTGCCATTTCCTTCTGCAGTGGACCACATTTTGTCAGAACTCTCTGCCATGACCTGTCCGTCTTGGGTGGCCCTGCACGGCATAGCTTATGGCTTCACTGAGTTACGCAAGCCCCTTTGCCATGACAAGGCAGTGATCCATGAAGGGGAATGGCAGCATTAAACTGCCACAAATCAGGTCATTGTTGGTAGTGGTGGGAGTGGGAGGTGAAGGCCAACACAAAAAACACTGGAATGCAACAATTTGGCAACATCATCTGGATTCTCCATAAAGACTGGCCAAAGAGTGGCAATTCCAGAGTGTGGAAGCCACCTTTGTGCTTAGTTTTCTGTCTGTGATTTCCTGTTTCACCTGTTTCCTAGGCCTGAGAACAACCTAGTGGGTGAAACAAAAACAGTTTTGTTATTTATTTATTTGATTTGTACCCCACTTTCAACTGAGCAATGACACTCAAGGTGGCTTGAGTGTTATGGTATGTGCCTTCTGTAACCTTTGTGGTTCAAGGGTGGGAACAATAGGATTTCTGACTAAAGGACTGCTACAATGTGTTGGGTGTGAACCTGGTAAAAGATTGCCAAGTTCGTGAGGAATTCTGGGAGTTGGTCCAACAAATCCTATGGGGAGGCCAGGGTGGTGAGGGAGAGTGGAATATAGTGAGGTCAACTCTATACTGTCCCATCATGCTCTGTATCTATGCTGTGGTGATAGAAATGAATTGTTCCCGGATGGAGGAGATGGGTTGTTTTTAACACAGAACTTTTGCTGTTTCCCTTAAGAGATGGTTCAGAGGAACATGTATCACCAAACCCGGAGAAGAGTCTGCCGGTGGCCTAGGCTTGTGTTCTTTGGTGGTGGGCATGAAAGCAAGAAAAGGTATTGGGTATTTTCCCCCTTAACCACTACTGTACTGTACTGTACTGTTCTCAGTCTGGTTTTGTTATCTGTTGTAGTTTATTGTATGATTCTTTAGTATGGGTATGTTTTTGTTGATTTGGACTATTTCTGCAGTTTTGATTGTTGTTTTTTGTGAACTGCCTTGAGTGCCCTGTATTGAGGCAGAAAGGCAGGATAGAAATGATCTTTAAAAACAACAACTCCAGAGGGAGCAATTCTAGACAGGGTCTGAGGCCCCATAGGATAGTTTGGATTCCCCAATCGAGGTCGGAGACAGCAATCCAACTTCAGAGGGGGGAACCCGTGCTGCGACCCCCCTCCCCCTCACAGCTGGCATAGAAAGAACCATGCTGGCTGGGCTCCGAGGCTGGGAATGAGGGCGTTTCAGTGAGTGGGGAGGGGAGGAGGCTGGAGAGGCATCAGGATAACTCCTTCCCTTCCCCTCTGAAATGCCTTGCTAGTTGGGCAAAAAAGCCCATCTAGCAAAAAATGCTGTTTGGGAGGACAGGGTGGCGAAGATCACCTCTACTGCTCCTCCTGCCCTGCAGTAGATGCTTGTAAGACTCCAAGTCCAGGGGCTTATGATCATTGAGGGTGCAACCCATAGGATTGTGCCCTAAATCTATTTATGTAGAGAATGTGCTGCAAGGAAAATATATTTTCCCTGAATCCAGAAAAATGTAATATGTATAGCCAATGTGATTGCAGGTGCACACCTACAGGCATATCCCAGGGATTCTCTGGGTCCCATGGAACAAATGGATTCTACTTTTTATGCTCATAGGATGTGTGCAAAGACCCCATCCAGAACCACCTGTTGTTGCACACGGTCTCAAACATGGAATTCTATGGGAGTTCCCAGATGATGATGTTTTCCATTTGTACCTGTTCCATTTTTTCACCACTACTACTTCCATCATTTTTCTTAACAGACTAAGGGCACAATCCTATGCATGTTTAAACGGAGAAAAGGCCCACAACTCCCAGCATTCCCCAGCCAGCCTTTTCTCCAGCACCTTGGAGAGCTCCTTTAGAGTTCTAGTTGGTTCTGACTGAAACTCAAAATGGATTCACAGCCCTGCCGAAATCGGAGCCACCAGCCTCCACTGCTGCTGTCCCTTTATCTCTTAAGCCGTCTTCCAGATTGAAAGAAGCAAAATGAAAAAGGTACATTATTGTACTGATGAGATTAGGGGAGTCCACCCAGCCCGCCAAAGCCTGAACTGGGCAAGGAGAAATACATACGATAGAGTTAGGTGGCCGTTCTTTGGAAATTCTGACCTGACTCTCCAATTACCATGTTGTCCAGGGCTGATGGGAACTGGAGTGTCCAACACATCTGAGAGCATCAGGTTGGCCAAGGCTGTTCTGACGCAACTCTTGCAGCAGCCTTCCCCAACCTGTTGCCTTCCAGATGTGTTGGACACTTCAACTCCCATCAGCCTCAGCCAACATGGCCAATGGACAGGAATCCTGGGAGCCATAGTCCAAAACATCTGGAGGGCACCAATTTGGGGGAGGGTGCCTTAGAAAATCACAGGTGCTTTGGGAATAGGTGGGATCTCCCTCCCATTGGGTCACTGTTTTATTTTTGCCTCCTGTTGGCAGCCATCGCTTCGAATCGTCTCTTCTCTTCCACTTGTTTCCTTCCAGCTGGGACCAATCAGCGCTGCCTGACACAGGCTATAAGGTATTCCATTTGGCCGCTCCACTCTGCATAGTGGGAGCCACTGCTTCCTCTGACAAGCCAAATTCAAGACCCTGAATGCAAGGGAGAAGAGCTGACCGCAGCCCATTGGTAGAAGTAGAAGACCAAGTTACCAGTAGTATTGGCCAAGACATGTCTGTTCAGTAGTGCTCAACTAAACCCTCTTCCAAAAGGGAAGAGTGAATATGAAGTGCCAGTTCCTGTGAATGTGAGCTTTTCTACATGGGTCTGTTAATCGGCTGTTAATCTGTATCTACTTTCGGTTTCATCGCAGAATTGATATCCGAATACTACGTGAAGAGCGTTTCCTTTTCTGCTTTTCTGCTACCTAAACTCTAGGTGGCACTGTGGTATAGCAAAATAGTGCAAATGCACAAGTAGAAACAGTGCTTTCATTTGCTTTCGTAATTAAATGCTGCATTTCCCCTGCACTAAAAAAACTCGCAGACAGTGCTGGTTAGACACAGAAGCGAAACTGGAGGGTCATGACATCGTCTAAAGAACCCATAAATAACCTTAAGTAGGGAATGATGAGCCCACGATAAATGCCCAAGCACTGAACCTGCCTCTGCTATGCAACCATAACTCTTGGTCTGTGTGATTTCAAAGAAATAAGCTGAGTCTTTGTCTGGAAATGGGTGTTCTAAAACTAGGGGCTTCAGAAGCTTGAAAAGCATTTCTGGCTTCAATGTAGGTCAGTCAGATCTAGATGCTTCTGTAACCACATGGAGCTGGACCATGTGGAAGCAACTTTACACTGGCAACCCCACTGCAGCGGACAGTGACTTCCTGAGTTGGCCTGCAGAATAAGAATCTTGTACAGAGATGGGGGAATCTAGAATAGGACACACCTGGCAAGAGTGTCATATAGGCCAGCTGTTCTCAACTTTGAGTCCCCAGATGTTGTACTACAACTCCCATCACCCCAGCCAGCATGCCCAGTGGTCAGGGATGATAGGAGTTGTAGTCCAACAAGGTTGGACCAAAGGTTGGGAAAAGCTGATTTATGGGCTGAGTTGCTTGTTTTACTGTGTTATACTATTGACTTGTTCTACTTTCCTTTATTTTTGATAGATTTGTGTGTGAGAGTGTGTGTGTGTGTGTTTAAACTAGTTTGATTTTTTTCTATGTAGATTTTATTGTGACGCCCCCCCCCCCCCTGTCATGGCCAGAAGGGTGGTGTATTTAAATATGAGAAAAAAATAATATAACTGTGGACCAAAAGCAACTATTCACAATAGCTCTTGATTTTTGCCCAGTTGGTGGAGATCTCCAATTCTTCTGAAGAGTATTATGAAATCAAGGAACTATTTGAGAAGACTATGGAGGGTTATGTTATCCATAGACTCCAAAGGGTTCAGAACCCTTCCCTTTGGCAAGTCTTCCAGTGGTTTGTATTTGATTTTCATTTTATTCCTAGGGGTGGGGAATCATGGTATGAGAACTGGGTCCTGGTTGAAGAATCTTGAGCTATTTTCTTTGTTGCCTCTCTGGGTAACTAATGCAATTGCAAAGGACACCTAACTCTCCTGAGAATTTAGATTGTGTAGTCTGGATTCACAAATACGTAGCTGTGCACAGATTATGGCTTTTCAGAGACTCAAAGGTGATGTGACTGAGCTGTTCTTGACTAGGTTACACACACTCGGCATTCTCTGTCATGCTTTCACTCAAACACGTTTTCAGGGCTGGCTCTACCATTAGGCAAAGTGAGACAGCCTCCTTAGGCAGTGGATTATGGGTGTCATGGAATGGCAGCACATCATTAGTTCTTGTTGTTGCTTCCAAGAAAAGGCGATATGGCTTGTGGAATTTTTTTGCCTTAGATGCCAAAATAAGTTGACTGGTCAAGGGTACTATGCACCTTTTTCAAGTAGATGCTTCTGTTTCTAGGCAGAGAGAGCAGATGAAGAAGTTGAATGGAGGGAAGGAAGTAGATGAAAGGCTCCTGTTCCATGGCACAAGCACGTCCCATCTACATGACATCTGTGGCCAGAACTTTGACTGGAGAATCTGTGGGACCCATGGAACACTATATGGAAAAGGTACCGGGGATGGAGGTATGTGCACGTATGTACGTGCACATATGCTGTTCATCTTGCACAGAACTTTGTAGGACTAAATTTCTTGTACCTTGACTGTTATCAGAAAACACACAAATGTTAAGATTTCTGGTCCAAGATAAAACAGTGTCAAGCATAGTTATTTGTCATGTAGTGTGTGTACCTATCAACCTCCAAACAGGCCCTTTCATCCTATTCCAGCACCAATCAAGCCCTGATGAGTGTGCTAAAAAACATGCAGATAACTTGAATATGTTTGGGGACATCGGTGTTGATTGTTTTAAAAAAAGTAATGCACAAAATTGCAGGGGTGGGCACAAAGTAGATCTCCAGATATTTTGAACTTCAACTCCCATCATTCCTAAGCATTGGCCATGCTGGCAGGGGCTTCTGGGAGTTGGAGTCCAAAACATCTGGAGATCTACCATCTGCCCACCCATGCAATATAGAATACCAATTAAATATTGGCTTTTGAACTGTGTCATGTATCTAGTTGCTTCCCTGCCCCTCTTCTTCAGAATCCCATTCTTCATGCCTTTAGAGTAGCCCAGTGCAGTCGCGAATGGGGCGGTACTAGAGGTAGGCAGAGAATGCAAATGAACTCTCCCAGCAAGTGGAATCACCTCAGATGGAAGTGGAAGGAGACAGATACACAGCCCCGATTAATCTCCTTTGACATCCACCCCTGCAAGAGCAGAAAGCACTTTCCTCACCTGTGACTCTTTTCCCCTTCCCTCGCTCCACTCCTCCATGGAAACGATGCCATCTCGTCAAAATATGTTGTTGTTGTTGTTGTTGTTCAGTCGTTCAGTCTTGTCCGACTCTTCGTGACCCCATGGACCATAGCACGCCAGGCCTTCCTGTCCTCCGCTCTCTCTCGGAGTGTGCTCAAGTCCATATTCATATCATTGGTGATGCTATCTAGCCATCTCATCCTCTGCCGTCCCCTTCTCCTTTTGTCTTCAATCTTTCCCAGCATCAGGGTCTTTTCCAGTGACTTTACTCTTCACATTAGGTGGCCAAAATATTTGAGCTTCAGCTTCATTATCTGTCCTTCCAATGAGCACTCAGGGTTGATTTCCTTTAGGATGGACTGATTTGACCTCCTTGCAGTCCAGGGGACTCGTAAGAGTCTTCTCCAGCACCACAGTTCGAAAGCATCAATTCTTCGGCGCTCAGCCTTCCTTATAGTCCAGCTCTCACAGCCATATGTTGCTACTGGGAAAACCATAGCTTTGATTATACGAATCTTTGTCAGCAAGGTGATGTCTCTGCTTCTTACTATGCTGTCTAGGTTTGCCATAGCTTTCCTCCCAAGGAGCAAGCGTCTTTTAATTTCATGGCTACAGTCACCGTCTGTGGTGATCTTGGAGCCCAATAAAATAACATCTGTCCCTGCTTCCATTTCTTCCCCTTCTATATGCCAGGAAGTGATGGGGCCAGATGCCATGATTTTAGTTTTTTTAATGTTGAGTTTCAAACCAGCTTTTGCATTCTCCACTTTCACCCTCAACAAGAGGCTCTTTAGATCCTCTTCGCTTTCTGCCATTAGGGTGCTATCGTCTGTGTATCTAAGGATGTTGATAATTCTCCCGGCGATCTTAATTCCGACCTGTGATTCATCCAACCCGGCGTTTCTCAGGATGTACTCTGCATATAAATTAAATAAGCAGGGCGACAATATATAGCCTTGTTGTACTCCTTTCCCAATTTTGAACCACTCGGTTGTTCCATGTCCGGTTCTTACTGTTGCTTCTTGACCCTCGTACAGGTTTCTCAGGAGACAGGTAAGGTGGTCTGGTACTCCCATCTCTTTCAGAATTTGCCACAGTTTGTTGTGATCCACACAATCAAAGGCTTTAGCGTAGTCAATGAAGCAGAAATAGACGTTTTTCTGGAATTCTCTTGCTTTCTCCATGATCCAGCGAATGTTGGTGATTTGATCTCTAGTTCCTCTGCCTCTTCGAAACCCAGCTTGTACTTCCGGTAGTTCTTGGTTCACATACTGCTGAGGCCTAGCTTGTAGGATTTTGAGCATAACCTTGCTGGCATGTGAAATGAGCACACTTGTACGGTAGTTCAAACACTCTTTGGCATTGCCCTTCTTTGGAATTGGAATGTAAACTGACCTTTTCCAGTCTTGTGGCCATTGTTGAGTGTTCCAAATTTGCTGGCATACTGAGTGCAGCACTTTAACAGCATCATCTTTTAGGATCTTAAATAGCTCAGCTCGAATACTGTCATCTCCGCTAGCTTTATTGTTACTAATGCTTCCTAAGGCCCACTTGACTTCACTAGGATGTCCAGCTCAAGTTCAGTGACTGCACTATCATGGCTATCAGGGACATTCAGATCTTTCCTGTATAGTTCTTCTGTGTATTCTTGCCACCTCTTCTTAATCTCATCTGCGTCTGCTAGGTCCCTGCCTTCTTTGTCCTTTATCACATCCGTCTTTGCACAAAACGTTCCCTTGATATCTCTGATTTCCTTGAAAAGATCTCTAGTCTTTCCCATTCTATTGTTTTCCTCGATTTCTCTGCATTGTTCATTTAAGAAGGCCTTCTTGTCTCTCCTTGCTATTCTCTGGAACTCTGCATTCAGTTGGATATATCTTCCCCTTTCTCCCTTGCTTTTCGCTTCCCTTCTTCCCTCAGCTACTTGGAAAGCCTCATCAAGACAGCCACTTGGCTTTCTTGCATTTCTTTTTCTTTGGGATGGATTTAGCTGCTACCTCCTGAACAATGTTACGGACCTCCATCCATAGTTCCTCAGGCACTCTGTCTGTCAGGTCTAATCTCTTAAATCTATTTGTCACCTCCACTGTATATTCATAAGGGATATGATTGAGGTCATACCTGAATGGTTTCGTGGTTTTCCCTATGTTCTTCAATTTAAGCTGAAATTTTGCAATAAGAAGCTCATGATCTGAGCCATAGTCAGCTCCAGGTCTTGTTGTTACTGACTGTATAGAGCTTCTCCATCTTTGGCTGCAAAGGACATAATCAATCTGATTTCGATATTGACCATCTGGTGATGTCCATGTGTAGAGTCGCCTCTTGTGCTGTTGGAAAAGCGTGTTTGCTATGATCAGCGTGTTCTCTTGGCAAAACTCTATTAGCCTTTGTCCTGCTTCATTTTGTACACCAAGGCCATGCTTGCCTGTTACCCCGGTGATTTCTTGACTTCCTACTTTAGCATTCCAATCCCCTATGATGAAAAGGACATCTTTTTTTGGTGTTAATTCTAGAAGGTGTTGTAGGTCTTCATAGAACTGATCAACCTCAGCTTCTTCGGCCTCAGTGGTTGGGGCATAGACTTGAATTACTGTGATGTTGAATGGTTTGCCTTGGATTCGTACTGAGATCATTCTGTCGTTTTTGAGATTGTACCCCACTACTGCTTTTCCCACCCTTTTGTTGACTATGAGTGCTACTCCATTTCTTCTGAGGGATTCTTGCCCACAGTAGTAGATATGATGGTCACTTGAATTAAATTCGCCCATGCTTGTCCATTTCAGTTTGCTGATTCCCAAGATGTCGATGTTCAATCTTGCCATCTCATGTTTGACCACCCCCAGCTTACCTTGATTCATTGATCTGACATTCCAGGTTCCTAAACAATATTGTTCTTTACAGCATCGGACTTCCTTTTCACCACCAGACACATCCACAGCTGAGTGTCCTTTCAGCTTTGGCCCAGCCGCTTCACTCTTTCTGGTGCTACTTGGAAATTCCTCTGCTCTTCCCCAGTAGTATATTGGACACCTTCCGACCTGAGGGGCTCATCTTCCGGTGTCATATCTTTTAGCCTTGTGATACGTTCCATGGGGTTTTCTTGGCAAGAATACTGGAGTGGGTTGCCATTTCCTTCTGCAGTGGACCACATTTTGTCAGAACTCTCTGCCATGACCTGTCCGTCTTGGGTGGCCCTGCACGGCATAGCTTATGGCTTCACTGAGTTACGCAAGCCCCTTCGCCACAACAAGGCAGTGATCCACGAAGGAACGTCACAATATAAATAGCATCTATAAAACAGTCTTGCCAAATTGTGAAAGTCAGAACCATTTTAATATTATGTGGTTGTCAAGTATATGTAGTTAGATGTCAGCTGGCTAATAATGGCATCAGAAATGCACAAGTGGCACCTGCGACAAAATGTTGCAGTGTGGAATGCTTGTACTCAGGTTCCAGCTGGCCATTCCTTCTTTCAGGATATTCCATTTCATTCACTCTCCCACCTGGTTTTCTATTCATTTTCCGCACCGCGCAGCATTCTGTGTCTGCTAAGCATGCTCAGTCCTCATTGACCTGTTCTGGGGTTCCTCCCCTTAGGGTTTCCTTCTAAGGATAATGTGTCTCCTGCAAACCTTGTAGTTTCCCTGAGCATCCTGATGCCTCCCTCTTTTGTGTGAATGGTGAAGTTTTGGCTACATAAATGTCCGCATTCACCTCGGAACACTGGGACTGAGGGAATGATCAGAAATGTGTAAGTGGATTATTTATAGCAGGAGTGGGCTGGAGGTGGATCACCAGAAGTTTTGGACTTCAACTCCCAGAAGCCCCTGCCAGCATGACCAATGTTCAGGAATGCTGGGAGCTGAAGTCTGAAACATCTGGAGATCTACCTTCTGCCCACTCGGTTTTATAGGGCAAATTCATATCAGCTTTCTATCTAAAAAAGAAGTAACCAAGATACTACAAAATCTTTTCTTTTAGGAAGTTATTTTGCCAAGGATGCCAGTTACTCCCATACGTACTGCCAGTCGGACACCCGCGTCAAGACCATGTTTATAGCTAGAGTTCTGGTTGGAGATTACATTCAAGGAAATGCAGCTTACCTTCGCCCTCCATCTAGACCAAACCAGTCAAACTGCTTTTACGACAGCTGTGTGGACAATCTTCTGAACCCTTCCATTTTTGTCATCTTTGAGAAGTATCAGATTTACCCAGCATATGTCATGGAGTATGAGCAAGTGTCCCATTGCGTGGTCATGTAAAGGCAGCAATCTTTTTTTCTTTCTTTTTTTAAACATGGACTTGAAACATGGATTTTATATATATATATATATATATATATATATATATATATATAACAAACTTGAAAATGTTCTTACTTTAAAAAATTGCTGTGATATTTTTTTTAAAAAAATCTACTTCTGGATCTTCCGAATGTGAAATTCTACAAATTGGGCAACCCAAATCCTTTTCCGGATTATTGGCATAGTTTTATAATCCATGGTAAACAGGAGCCGGTTGAATGATTTTTGAATAAGAAATAAACTTTACATCTTGGTGCTTTCATAAAATGATTTTTCACAAATACTTGAGATGTCGAGTAGGGGGGACAGGGGGGTGACTCTATGCACCTGTGCATTTACACAAAAACAGCTACAGCCCCTTTCGTCAAATAAATCACGGTTGCAATATACCCAGGCCCTCTAAGAGGAGCGTTCCTGTTCAGGGTTCCAGTCATGCCTCCTTGAGGATATTATAAGCTGTTAGGGGCTCTATGCAAGCCAATTCAGTGCTTTTCTAAATGAGGCTGTTAAGCTGCTGCATCTACTTTCGGTTTCATCACAGAACTGAGAGCCAAGCACTACACGAGCATTCCCTTTCCTGTTTTTCTGCTACATAATCTCTAGGTGGCACTGTGGTATAGCAGAATAGTGCAAATACACAAGTGGAAAAAGCGTTTTCTTTCATTTTCAGAAATAATACCCTATTTTCTCTGCTCTAAAAAAAAATAGTGGAAAGTGTTATTTACAAACAGAAGCCAAACTGGAGGGTCATGACATCATTTAAAGAACCCATAAATAACTGTGAGTAGGGAATGATGAGAGCACAACAAATGCCTCATGTACAAAAGCTCTCACTCTCTGAGACCTCCCTCCCTGCTTTTTTTCCCAATATTCTATGGCTCCTGATGAGCACAGAGCATGCTCAGTCCTCATTAGGCTATTCTAGGCAAGGGGAGGGGCATTCCCCTTTTTGGTGTGGGCTTTTTTTTGTAATTTTGCAGAACCTCAGGGTTCTTCTGAGCATGCTGATATTACCCTCTTGTTTCCCAGTGGCTCCATATCTGTTGGCATTTTAGCATCAGGTTTGCTATTAGAGAGAACAACCATCACAGTTACCTATGTAGGGTGTAAATCATGATTGCTCAGGAGGTTTGGGAGGTGAGTGCCCTAAGAAGAAGCAATAGAGCTAGCTGTAAAAATAGCTTCCTGGAACCCTTAAGGGCTCTAATCTACAAGAACTGTAAATTAATCTTTCTATAGCTGATTTCCTTTTTAGCCATGTTGTCAACCAACTGGCAAACTGGTTGGCGGCACCGTCCCCTCCTGTGGTAAGTGTCTCATGACATGACCAGCTCCTTGTATGCAATTGTGTGTACCTTGTAGTAGGTTATGGCTTGGCAGATGAATGGGTACAGGTGACTGTCAACATGAGAGCTGGTATAGCAGAGTGCCTAAAGTGTGTGGTCTGAAAGAACATGATGCTGCAACTTTGCTGAAGCTAAGCAAGTCTGGGCCTGGTCAGAAGCATAGTATCTAATAGCGTCCAAGCACTAGTGCTACTATTCCAGGAACACAAACCAAGGCTCTCGCAATGTAACTAGTGCAATGGGAGAAAGCAGCATTTTATTGCTTCGCTGTTTTTTCCAATTGCACAAGTCACATTGCGTGTGCATTTATGCTAGTGAAACAGCATTAGTGTCAGTGGCGGCTACAGGTTTTGGGGCAAGATGCCTTCAACGGGCCCCCTCCCTCGCTGAGCCTGCCGCCTCCCTGCCTTTGTCACCAGCTGCTATTGCACCTCCTCCTCACTACCACTTCCTTGCATTGCAAGCAGGGTGCTAACAAACAGGCAGGGGCATCAGCTGCTCCCCCCCCCACCACTGCTGTTCTCTGGGCCAATGCGAAAGGCAGGTGAAGAAGCAGGTTGCAGTGGTGAAGAAGGGCATCTCCAGGGGGCTCTTTTCAATGGGCCCCTCCTGGGGTGCGGGCCCTCAGCAGGTGCCCGGCCATGCTTACCTTTGACATCAACCCTGGTTAGTGCTAATGCTGGGACACTATTGGATACTGCCCTATGATTGACTAAACTAACACTGATGTTAGAATCTCACCTTCAACACAAATGCATTAGGTGTGCTTGGATAAGCTTACCCGGTCTCCCCACTAATATGGGGAGAATGATATGGACCTCTTTAATGGCTAGTTGTTGTGTTACTGAGGTTGTAGCCCCAATCCAGAGGAAACAAGTGTGAAGCCCCATTGACTTCAACAGAACTGAAAGGGTGACAAACTTTCCCTCGGCTGGGTGCTGTGTAAGCGTATGATGCACGCTTCGAAATAGTGTAAATGTGCCCCATTAATGCTAAGTCATTTTAAATAACATGCCTTATGGTGATATGCCAGCATGGCTCTTGGAAGGCCTCATCCTGAGCATTTATGTGCTGGCCCAGCAAGTCTGGAGCTAAGCTGTTCAGAGAACAGCATTTCCTACTCTCTAAAGTATAATATTGGCACCATGTTATCGCTCTCAGGTTTCACGCATGCAAGACGTGATTAAGCTTTACAAATTATTTCATGGCAACATTTGGAAATGGGCAAACTCCTGAGCTTTGTTCCTCACATCTGAAGAGTAAGTTTTCACATTTTTTCCAAATAATGGCATGTCCAGCACATATTTCATTTTTAAAAGAAATTGTGATACTTTGGTCATATTCAACAATTTGCTGTGCTATATATTAGAACTCCCCATCTCCCACCTGCCCTTGTAACCTCTGAGTGAGAAGCCGATGTTCTCCTTTGCTATGCAAACCCCTTTGATGTGTTTCTTTAAGTGAATTCCCAGAGACCTCTTACAGAACTGGCAATTCTCAAATAAACGCAAGACCCAAAATAAATCCAAGGCCTTTGGCTAGCAGCAGAGCTCTTACTGTACTGGCAAATATGAAGCAGGCCACCCATCTTGCGAGCCGTTCTGCACATGAGACAGCATCCAGTATGGCTCTGTGACCCACGTTTGACAAGGAGGTGCACCAGTTGCAGCTCTCTGCTGTGTATGCGTGTAAGTTGTGTGTCTTCTTGACCCATGTCTCACGCATCCATTTTCAGCTATGCACCAAAAAGTATAAAATGTAAGTTGGGCCTACAAATGGTTTCAACCTGAAAGGTCCAGTCCTGTGATGTACTTGCAATGCTGTTAAGAACTGCATTTAGGATAGGCTGCAGCACCAGAGTCAGTGCTCGTTTCATGTGTTCTCTGTGGCCGCCTGACGTATGCCTCTACATGCCAGCTCTTGGGAACATGATCTGGAAAGTGCTGTCGCACTTATGCCCTGTTAGTGGGCTTCTCACTGGCTGCTGGTTTGCTACTGTGAAAGAATGCTGGACTAGATGGGTCTTTGGTCTGATCCAGCAGGGCTCTTCTTAAGATTATTTTGCCCTCTTCTGGAACCAGTTACACACTTGTGATGTCAGATAATTGGTTTCAAAAGGGATTGGAATAGGCAATGAAGCAGCATGAAGGAGGAAAAGGTGCTGTCACTTCGATAGCACAACCGCGCAGTGTTTGGATTTCTAGCTCTAGAGTACAGAAGTCTGAACAAACTCACATGTTAGACTGTGAACGTGGGAAATATGCAGCATTAGGTGTGCATATACTCAGCATGGCTGGCAGTGCTGATCATGTTCTGGGGAGGGGGAAATGGCCAATACTCAACCAGATGGCTGCCTACCTTTGTTGTCTCAAACAGGGAACTGAACAGGGAACTAACCGTATACCCATGAATTGTTAATTGCTAAATGAGGGTGATGTTTCAGGGAGGGGCTGTAGCTCAGTGGCAGAGCAAGTGCTTTGCAGGCAGAAGGTCCCAAGTTCAACCCGGAAGGGGTAGGAGAGAATCCTGCCTGAGGATCTGGAGAGCTGCTGCCATGAAATGTAGACAGTATTGAGTTAGATGGACCAATGGTCGGACCCAAGGCAGCTTCCTGTATTTAGAGGAGCAACATAAAACCCTGACGGTTTTATGTTCCCTTCCGAGGTTACTTCAACAGGACAACTTCCACCCTTCTGTAAGATCAGGAATCCACCATCCCCTTGCCAATGGGATCTCTTTGCCTACTTTGCTTTACATGTTAAACCTATAGACAGACATGAACGCAGTCAACCTTTTGGCATCAAGACAAAATGAGAGGTCCATTTTTAGCTTCAGTTACTCAGATTTTGGATCTTTCACCTCAGTGCAAATTTCTCATCTCGCGTGTGTGTGTTTTTCAGAGCCAAATGGTCAATGTGTCAAGCCAGCCTTCACTTTCCAGTGTGGTTTTGGGGTAAAAGCAAACATTGGGCTTCTAAGAGATGAATACGTTCCATTGCTTTAAGGACTTAGTCATAACTAACTTTGGCTGGATGGTGGCCTTGGTTTTTAAAAATTCTATTTGCTCCCTCCTGAACTCCTCTTGGTGGCTGTATCACGAAAAAGTTAAACGGCAGCACATTTTGCTACAGCATAGGGTATAATCCTACTCCTGTTGACATCAATGGGCAGGGCTTCCATTGATCTTAATAGAACTGGATTAGAACTTTACACTCTAGTAAAAAGGTGCACATACAGATGGTGCTGAGCTTGTACTGCTGGGCATAGGATTATAAGCTCCATGGGGCTCATAATACTCTCCTCATCTACAAGGTGGGGATTATGGGCCCTAAACTCTTCATTGGCTCAGATTTTAATTTGAACCAGAGAAGAATTCTCTCCCTTCTTCTACTGAACTGCAATTATTGGCAACAGAAACAAGCTATAGGAAAAGGAGGGGGCGCTACCTCCCTCTCCTCTCTGGTGCCTGCATGCTGTACTGCAGTGGACCAGGTTGCCAGGTCCTGCTGTAGTCCCCGGGCAATGTAATTTTTTCTTCTTTTTTTCTTAGAAGAAATGGAGTAGCACTCATAGTCAACAAAAGGGTGGGAAAAGCAGTACTGGGGTACAATCTTAAAAATGATAGAATGATCTCAGTACGAATCCAAGGCAAACCATTCAACATCACAGTAATTCAAGTCTATGCCCCAACCACTGAGGCCGAAGAAGCTGAGGTTGATCGGTTCTATGAAGACCTACAACACCTTCTAGAACTAACACCAAAAAAGATGTCCTCTTCATCATAGGGGATGCTAAAGTAGGAAGTCAAGAAATCACCGGGATAACAGGCAGGCATGGCCTTGGTGTACAAAATGAAGCAGGACAAAAGCTAATAGAGTTTTGCCAAGAGAACAAGCTGATCATAGCAAACACTCTTTTCCAACAGCACAAGAGGCGACTCTACACATGGACATCACCAGATGGTCAATATCGAAATCAGATTGATTATGTCCTTTGCAGCCAAAGATGGAGAAGCTCCATACAGTCAGTAAAAACAAGACCTGGAGCTGACTGTGGCTCAGATCATGAGCTGCTTCTTGCAAAATTTCGGCTTAAATTGAAGAACGTCGGGAAAACCACTAAACCGTTCAGGTATGACCTAAATCATATCCCTGATGAATATACAGTGGAGGTGAGGAATAGATTTCAGGGATTAGACCTGATAGACAGAGTGCCTGAGGAACTATGGACGGAGGTCCGTAACATTGTTCAGGAGGCAGCAACGAAATCCATCCCAAAGAAAAAGAAATGCAAGAAAGCCAAGTGGCTGTCTGAGGAGGCTTTACAAGTAGCTCACGAAAGAAGGGAAGCGAAAAGCAAGGGAGAAAGGGGAAGATATACCCAACTGAATGCAGAGTTCCAGAGAATAGCAAGGAGAGACAAGAAGGCCTTCTTAAATGAACAATGCAAAGAAATCGAGGAAAACAACAGAATGGGAAAGACTAGAGATCTCTTCAAGAAAATTGGAGATCTCAAGGGAACGTTTTGTGCAAAGACGGGCATGATCAAGGACAAAGAAGGCAGGGACCTAACAGAAGCAGATGAGATTAAGAAGAGGTGGAAAGAATACACAGAAGAACTATACAGGAAAGATCTGAATGTCCCTGATAGCCATGATAGTGCGGTCACTGAACTTGAGCCGGACATCCTAGAGAGTGAAGTCAAGGGGGCCTTAGGAAGCATTAGTAACAACAAAGCTAGCGGAGATGACAGTATTCCAGCCGAGCTATTTAAAATCCTAAAAGATGATGCTGTTAAAGTGCTGCATTCAATATGCCAACAAATCTGGAACACTCAACAGTGGCCACAAGACTGGAAAAGGTCAGTTTACATTCCAATTCCAAAGAAGGGCAACGCCAAAGAGTGTTCAAACTACCGCACAATTGCGCTCATTTCACATGCCAGCAAGGTGATGCTCAAAATCCTACAAGCTAGGCTTCAGCAGTATGCGAACTGAGAACTACCGGAAGTACAAGCTGGGTTTAGAAGAGGCAGAGGAACTAGAGATCAAATCGCCAACATTCGCTGCATCATGGAGAAAGCAAGAGAATTCCAGAAAAACGTCTATTTCTGCTTCATTGACTACGCTAAAGCCTTTGATTGTGTGGATCACAACAAACTCTGGCAAATTCTTAAAGTGATGGGAGTACCAGACCACCTTACCTGTCTCCTGAGAAACCTGTACGAGGGTCAAGAAGCAACAGTAAGAACCAGACATGGAACAACCGATTGGTTCAAAATTGGGAAAGGAGTACGACAAGGCTGCATATTGTCACCCTGCTTATTTAACTTATATGCAGAGTACATCATGAGAAATGCCGGGTTGGATGAATCAGAGGTCGGAATTAAGATTGCTGGGAGAATTATCAACAACCTCCGATATGCAGACGATACCACCCTAATGGCAGAAAGCGAAGAGGATCTCAAGAGCCTCTTGTTGAGGGTGAAAGAGGAGAGTGCAAAAGCTGGTTTGAAACTAAACATTAAAAAAACGAAGATCATGGCATCTGGCCCCATCACTTCCTGGCATATAGAAGGGGAAGAAATGGAAGCAGTGACAGATTTTACTTTCTTGGGTTCCAAGATCACCGCAGACGGTGACTGTAGCCATGAAATTAAAAGATGCTTGCTCCTTGGGAGGAAAGCTATGGCCAACCTAGACAGCATAGTAAGAAGCAGAGACATCACCTTGCCGACAAAGGTCCGTCTAATCAAAGCTATGGTTTTCCCAGTAGTAATGTATGGCTGTGACAGCTGGACTATAAGGAAGGCTGAGCGCCGAAGAATTGATGCTTTCGAACTGTGGTGCTGGAGAAGACTCTTACGAGTGCCCTGGACTGCAAGGAGGTCAAATCAGTCCATCCTAAAGGAAATCAACCCTGAGTGCTCATTGGAAGGACAGATAATGAAGCTGAAGCTCAAATATTTTGGCCACCTAATGCAAAGAGAAAACTCCCTGGAAAAGACCCTGATGCTGGGAAAGACTGAAGGCAAAAGGAAAAGGGGACGGCAGAGGATGAGATGGCTAGATAGCATCACGGATGCAATGAATATGAACTTGAGCACGCTCCGGGAGAGAGCGCAGGACAGGAAGGCCTGGCGTGCTATGGTCCATGGGGTCACGAAGAGTCGGACACGACTGAACGACTGAACAACAACAAATGTAATTTTCCCAAGGGCTACTGCAACATCAGAGGAGAGACCTCCCTTTCCCCTTGGCTTGCCGTTGCCAAAGCACTGTCAGCACGGTAAATGGGGTTCAACGAAGGCGATCAGTGAGAGAGAGGAGAGGGCTTGGGTGCATCAGCTTATTTCCCAAGTTAGATTGACTTGGAAACAAGCCAAGCCATTTCCCACTTGGGGTGGGGGCAGGAAGAGGTTCCTCTTATTTCTGAGCCAGTCCAACATGTGCTGGCTTGAGGTTGCTGATTCTTAGATCTCAGTGGAGGCCAGTGGCTCCGATGTCAGTGGGGTGGCGAATCTGCTCTGGGTTCCAGTCAGAACTCTAAAGGAGCTGTCCCAGGTGCCTCGCTTCATATCTTGGATAGCTCCTTTAGAGTTCTGACTGAAACCCAGAGGGGATCGCTGGCCTCGGAGCCACCAGCCTGCACTGCTAGAACTATGTGTGGAGGCCTGTTTATTGCACGCCATCACAACGCTTGTCTGGGTCCTGCAAGATCAGGGTGAGTAACTGTAGGGGTTCCAGGGGTATCTTTACCCCCCAAGACACACACACACACACACACACACACACACACACACGGAGTGTGGGTGCTGTGCAGTCTGCGGGGTGCCCCCATCCAAATCAGCAGATTGCCGCCACAATACAGCGGTAAACTGCTTTGTATTTATCATTTATTTATTTACAACATTTGTGTACTGCTCCTCATCTAAACAGATTCCAAAGCAGTGAACAATAAGAGATAAAAGAATAAAAAGGTAAAAAGAGTAAAACACCATATTAAAAAACTATGGTTTTCTAAAAACAGAGTGCCAAAAAAACCCGTGGCTGATCAATCGAGGCAGGCTAAAAGCCTTCCTCGTAGTGCTAAAAGGCCTAAGTTCAGCTTGTTCTCAAGCTAAATTTGACACTTTTAGTACCCTGTGGGGGCTATGAAGCACTGAAATGGTCAAATTTATCTTCAGGACAAGCTAAATTATGCCCTTTCAGCACTCCTTAACACTAAAAGCAAAAAGTTTTCATTAAAAACTTATTTTTGCAGCGGCTGCATTTTGGCAGCATGGGCTGTGTGTTGCCCATGCCTGTGCTAGATGCATTTTTAATGCAGGTCACAATGTGCACTGCCATCAAGGAGGATGCTAGTTGTTGAGTGGCTAAGGATGCAATCCTATGCACATTTAGACAGACAGAGGGCCTACAGCTGGGGCAAGAGTGGCGTAGTGGTGAGAATATTGGACTGGGAGTCGGGAGATCCGGGTTCTAGTCCCCACTCGGCCATGGAAGCTCACTGGGTGACTTTGGGGCAGTCACAGACTCTCAGCCCAACCTACCTCACAGAATTGTTGTTGTGAGGCTAAAATGGGGGGAGGAGGCTTATGTACGCCGCCTTGGGTTCCTTAAGGAGGAAAAAAGGTGGGATATAACTAATCAATGAACTGGCTGGGGCATGCTGGGAGTTGTGGGCCTTTTTTCTGTCTAAACATGCATAGGATTGTGCCCTAATTGTGCATGACCAGAAATAGACCAGGGCTACAGATATGCTACAATAGCAAGTATTCTCATTTTATACAATGGAGTGTTGACTTCACTCTAAAGAGAAAAGCAAAGATGGCACTGGTCCATTGTTCCTTCTATACAAACAGCATAAGATGAGCACAGGTGCCAAGGAAACCTAAGATTAGGGAACATTCTGATCTAGAAGACAATCACATTATTTTTTTAACAATCCCATCCAGATTTCCTTTGAATGATTGCCATTCTCATTCCGTGTTTCTTGATTTTGCATCCAACAGTTTTGGTTCAACAGAAGTTTAACCAGAAATATTCTTTAATATCTGTTACACATGACAAGTTTTGAGGCAGGCAGTGAAAGGCCTTCTGCTTTTAAAATCTCATTTCAAACAAAAATCAATCTGACTCTCCTCTAGCAAAGTGTAAGTCACAATATTCAAATTTTATTTGTTTCTGAACATGGTATTAAAAAAGCTCTTCTGAAAGGGCCTTACTTTCCATATTCATAATAAAACATACAATTGAGAGTTGGGGCAGGATAGGTCATATGACCTGTAGAAAGTTTAAGTTTTACTGTTAGTAGATACAAAACTAAAAGATAACGAACAAGTGATGAACACTAAAACTGAGAATACACTCTTGGATCCACTTTATTTTCAGTATTCCTCATGGAATGGATACTCAGGATGGTCCTTCCACCTGTAGGGGATTAGAAGTCATGATTAATAGGGACAATACATACAGACAACCACACAGCCCTATGCATGGGCCACAGATGGTACTTGTGATGTGGACGATCTACTGGTACGTTTGTCTGCACAAGGCACCCATCGAAATGAATGAGAGGTATGCGGTCATTTTCAATAGGGCTTCCACAACAGAAGTGCCAAGTGGTTTGTGCTCTGTTTATGCACTTGACCCAACAGAACTTCAAATGGCAGCACTCTCTTCAGATAACCAACTCAGTCTAAATAAGCTGAAAGCAGAGTATACAAAAAGCAGGCTTTAAAACAGGGCTGGGCAGAAGGTAGAGCTTCAGATGTTTTGGACTTCAACTTGCAGAAGCCCTTGCCAGCATGGGCAATGGTCAGGAATGCTGGGAGCTGAAATTCACAATATCTGGAGGTCTACCTTCTGCCCACCCCTGTTCTAAAAGCCCCTAGAACCCAATTTTAGAGAGGTGGTCTCTGAAATTTAGAGTTTAAAATCTGGCTTTCTGTATTTCTAGGAAGAGATGCCTTTGCAAAGTGACAAGGGAGACGGCCATTTCTGTGTTTTATGGTGCTGTGTTTAGATTGTTATCACTCTTTCTGTGGTGGGTTTTTTCCTAAATCTTTATGGCAAGGATTTTAATACTTTGTGTATCTGAGGGAGGAATCCTGAGCTCCAAGGAGGTCAGCTGAGGGGGCCCTGTGGGCCTCCCTTTCTTGGCAGGCAAAGAGTGAGTTCCACTGCCAATGGCCATCTGCCTCCTTGGGGCAGTTGCACCACCATTGCTCATACTGTCTGCGGTGTTCTGTGGGCAATGGGCCAAAAATGGGATGTTTCTGGGGGTGTTGGGGAGGCCTTGGATCTGCTGGATCCAAAGACCCCTAGCTCCCCCACCATACCCCCTGATCTCCCACCACCACCTTATTAAAATATTATGAGCCACATTGAATGACAGAAACCTTTCCTTTCCTCAAAGACATCATTTCGAAATGGAAGGCAAGACTGATGGAAGTGTGTTTGGACATGTCCTTTTTGTCTTTCCAAGAGTTATGTATGAAACATGTGTGGGATGGGTGTGGATATGTGTTACACTTATTACAGAGCTCCTAAATTATGAGGAGTCTCTAAAACTATAAATGTGATAAATATTACTGGGCCAGGTTTATGGTTTGGTTACTGATGTATAAAACCTTAAACAACCTGGGACCAGGATATTTGAGAGAACGCCTTCTCCCTTACCAGCCTGCCCAGTCACTGAGGATGAGGTGCTCCTGGCGGTTCTACATGGAGCTGAGGTCTGTTTAGAGTCCAGTTCCAGTAGCGCCTTCAGTGTACTGGCTCCCTCTCTGTGGAACTCCCTGCCTGTTGATGTCAGGCAGGCACCAACGTTTTTGTTTTCGGTGCCCGCTGAAGACATTTTTTATTTCAACAAGCCTTCCCTGACTGGCCAGCCATGGTTTTATTGGCATAATTTGATTTTAAAGATTTTAATTCTGTACTTCAGTGCTTTTTTCTTTTCTTTCTATTGTTCACTGATTGGGAATCTTGTTAGATATATAGTGGTATATAAATCCTGTAAATAAATAGAAAAAATAGCACATTTGCTGAAAGAGTCTCCTCCTCTTTCCACCTTCTCAGATTCCAAGATGCTGCCTCGATAAGCAGCGTGGTTACGCTGTAGTTAGCGCAATTGAAACAAATTTAATTGGCTGGCGTTATCAAGGTTAGATTCAGTAAGCCACGTCCTCGCTACATACAGTAAGAATGGCAGCCTAAAGTGCATGGAGCTTCCTGCAGCTCCCTGACCTGGCAAACACACCCAGCTTCTCTGCGGGGTGGGGCAGGGGGGTGGGGGTTGGATCTAATTTTTTGTCATCTCTTCCGCCTCCTGCAATGGCCTGCCAGGTGTCCAGTTTAGACCTCGCTGCCCCCTTCTAATTAAACAGCTGGGACTCAACCTGGATCTTGGATGCTG
Organism: Heloderma suspectum; assembly: GCF_057233095.1. Lineage (NCBI taxonomy): Eukaryota > Metazoa > Chordata > Lepidosauria > Squamata > Helodermatidae > Heloderma > Heloderma suspectum. The sequence continues at coordinate 32,346,520 of NC_139464.1, forward strand.
TGTTTGGTTATGTAAGGACATTAATGGCCCAAGTAGCTTCCAGGAGCCTAGAGAGTGACATCGTTTAAAAGGAAAGCTGGCGTCCTTTTGTGCAATTGTTTTCAAGTCTGTTTTGCTGCAGACTTGACAGTAACTTCAGTGGTGTAAAGTCGTCCCTAGGGAAGAGTTAGCCTCATATAATACAACGTGCTGTGCTCCTCCTAAATCTTTCTTATGAGTGAATATAAAAAATTCCACGTTTCCCAGAAATCACAAAGCACTCCCTCAGGCTTTGGGATCAACAGAATTGCCACAGTGAGGACTTCGCCATGGTTCAATTTCTTGCAGTTCTTAGCCAACTTAGCTATGTATGCATGTCTTTTTCTAAGCAACTGATGCTTCCGATCAGAGCAGCCAGTCCACATAATAAAGCAGAAATACCAAGCACTGACAGAGCTGTCAGTGGTGCTTGATAAATGAGTTGCAGCAACTTTCCCCATACTGGTTCCCTCCTGATGCTTCAGACTACAACTCCCAGCACTACTGGCTGGGGCTTCTGGGAGTTGAAGTCCACAATATCTGGAGGGCACCAAGTTGGGGAAAGCTGAGTTTCAGGGATCATAGCTGTTGGGGTGCTGCTTCTAGGGCCAGGGGCTGCAAGAGAAGCAAACTCATGGAAGTGTGAAGCAGTCTATACAAACAAACATACGTCTTATGTTGGGTGATTCTGCAAGTGCTCCATCCCTTTGCTTGTTCAAAGCTTAAGTGTAGGACAATAAAAAGAACAACATGACAGTGGTTAGTACTGCCTTCCCCAACCTGGTTGCCTTGAGATGTGTTGGGCTACAACTCCTATCATCCCCAGCCACCTTGGCCAATAACCATGCTGGCAGGGGATAATGGGAGTTATAATCTGACCTGCCTGGAAGGCTGGGTTGTGGAATGACTAGTGTTTAATCCCCCTTCCTGCTGGTGTCTGAAAGAGAGACAGCACAGCAGTGGGAAACACAACACGATATGGCTAATGCAGTGACTGGCAATACAAGACTTTCACTGCAGTTGTTTGTTTTCTTTGTCGTCAAGGTGGGCATTGTCCATCACGGAGCAGCCCTCCTCTAAGACCTACAGTCCTGCCAGAACAGCAGTAGGAACTGTAAACACGCCGACAGGCAGCGCGTCCGGCTGAGTGTCCCATCTGTACCCTAATCTCACTCTTGGCGTAACGTATGGAAGCACCATTCGTCTAATGGGAATTGCATAGGAGCAGCTAGATAAGGCGGAGACAGCATTAAACCAACTAGAATTGGGTCAGAACGCTGGGTTGTGGGGTTTTTTTATGGGTACACGCAAAGCTCTTGAAAATATAGCACAGCCGCAAGCATGATTTATGGCTGTAGCAAACAGGTACATATGCGCCAAGGAGCCAAGATTGGATACAGCTCTTTGACAGCAGTGGGAAATACGTACTTACTACAATGCTGGTTTGTCATGGCCTGCCCTCTCTCCCTCTCTCTCAAACATGGGAGTGGGGGAGGGCATATAACTACTGTGCTGAATTCTGGGCAGCACCTCCTCTCCCCTTACTTTGACGTGGCAAATGGGCACCACAGCAGAACAGCCAGTCTAATCAGCAAGCACTACTCTTGGTGCCTGCCATTTTAATTCCCCTACAATGCCCCTAGGGCCCTGATGTATGGCAAGTGTCAGCCACAGCCACCCAGGCTCCAGCGCTGGGCAAAGGAAAGCAAGTGTCTGGCCAGTCCAGAGAAGAACGCTGGGCTCAGGCGGCTGGAGCTGGCATTTTGCACAGTGGGCGGGGCCAGCCTCTGTCCCTGGGCCCTAGACCTGATGGCCCCCACATGCTTAGAGCTGGCTGAAAGTTTGGGTAGTTCTCTCTTTCCCACGCCATGGCCATTCCATGCTTTATAACTGCTCATGCTCACTTCAATCACAGCACCATCAAAATTGCAAGAATAAAATGGAGTTTGCTCTTCCTGCTCTGATGCTAAATGCAATTTACTTGAGGGTGAGCACAATCTTGTGGGAGAAAAAAAAGGAAAAATAATAACCTGGGCATCTGTCACTATGTACATCTCAGCCTGGCCACCCCCAGACTTTAAACTATTCTGATAATAAACAAGCAGCTTCAACTCCGGTGGGCTCTGGCATGGTCATGACAGCTCAGGTGCTGAGGCCAGGACTCTTTGCCACTGCTGCCTTCACCTACCGCAGTCTGGGCAGTCATTTGGGGGTGGGGAAGCAGCTGGGTTGTGGGGCCTTGGACCCCAAGGTCCAACCCTAGCTGCACCACTGACTGAGTCTGGATGAACAGGCTCCCACCAGTTTGGTGCATATTTTGTATCTTGAGGTCTAGAGTTCGGGTCTAGAACATCAGAAGAGCCAGGCTGGATCAGACCAAGGGCCCACCTAGTCCACCATTCTGTTCACACAGGGCCTACCAGCTGCCCACGAGAAACCCACAAGCACGACATGGGTGCAACAGCACCCTCCTGCCACAGCTCCCCAGCAACTGGTGCATGTAGGCATCCTGCCTCCGATACTGGAGGTAGCATATAGCCACCAGGACAAGTAGCCACTGATGGTCTACAGGCCCCACCTTTGTTTAAAGAAAGAAAAAAGTGATAGCGCAGCAGTGAGTATTGCATGAGAACAGAGGTAGGGAAAGTGTGGCCCTGCAGATGTTGTTGGATTGCAACTCCCATCAGCCTGAGCCAGCAGGCAGTGGTGAGGGCTGATGGGAGGTACAGTCCAACAACATCTAGAGCAGCCTTTCCCAAGTTGGTGCCCTCCAAATGTTTCAGACTACAGCTCCTGGCGTGCCCCAGCCTGGCCATGCTGACTGGGGCATGCTGGGAGTTGTAGTCCAACAGCTCATTCTGCTGATCTGGACAGCCACACCATTCCCCATCCTTGCATTAGAACAGCTCTTTTATCCACACACTTCATGTCTGGAATTGTACTGGTACTTACATGAACAAATCCACGTAGCGGGTATTTTTATTCAGAGCCTCAATTTCTTTCATTTCTTTCTCAGTGAGGGAAAAGTCAAAGATCTTAGCAGAAACAGAGGGCAGGAAAAACACCAGTTATTTTCCATGTATGTGACTGATGATGCTTACATCCCCATTCTCTGAGTTAACAAATGTTGTAAGATCCGTGTCCAAATTCACACATATCGTTTTATTGTTTGATTACCTGCACGTATGATACCTGTCACAGATCTTGTATATAACCACGCACAATACATCTTTCAACAGTTGTCCTTCAAGTGATATTCATCAGCCTGTGACCCAGCGAAGACTTTTGGGAGGTTTGTTTATTTGTATCAGATCTGTATCATACCATTTTACTTTAGTTTATTTTTCGGTATTTGTTAGCTGCTCTTCAGCCATGGCTCTCACAGTGGCGTATGGAGTAACAATATTAAAAGCACAATAAAATAATGATTTCAACAAGCCACAGAGTTATTTTTTAAATGGCAGCATAAAGCAATGCACAGATAAAAGGGCCAGGCAACTAAAAAGGTTTTCAACGGAAAATATGTTAGCAGGTGATCCTCCCTCAACAGAAATTCCAAAGGTGAGATGTTATGACTGAAGCTCTAAAGCACTTCCGTAACCTGCTGCCCTCCGGGTATATTGATCCTCAACTCCCATCAGCCTCAGCCAGCTTGGCTAATGGTTAAGAATGCTAGGAATTGTAGTCCAAAACATCTGGATGGCACCAGGATGAGGAAGGCCAGCCTATAGACCTCATGTGGGGCTATCCCATTTTATGGTATCCTGTGAGGCGGGTTAAGCTGAGAGGTCATACTTGGCCCAAGCTCCCCCAGTGGGATTCTTGCTCATTAAAACAGTTGAACCTAGGCCATGTCCAGCTCTCTAACCCTGACATCACAACTACTCCTGATGCTTTTGGAACCAGGACTGGGACTCTCTTTCATTTCAAGGGACGAATTCCATTTCAGAGAAATGGGGCAGGGCCAGAAATATCAGCATATTTTAGCGCAAAGCTCTTACTGCCAATGCATAAGCCTTAGGAGAGGCATTTCAGTCTTTCAAAACTGCACAACTGCCAGGAAACCACCCAAACATAGGTGGCCAGGGAAAAGTGGCCGGGGAGTGATAATCTGACCATCGGAGGGGCAGGTTTAATCCCCAGCCCTGAGGTACCCCACTCTTGTTTTAGAATAAGGGAGAGAATATGGCCTTTGGGGCCACCGAATATGGAGGGAGGCATTATTGGTATTTCCAGGTCAGGGGAAGAGATGTCCAACCCAGGGGAAGAGTTCTCCATGGTTTTCACGACTGGAGGGCAGCCTGAACTAAGCTAAGTCACAACAGCAAGACATGGGGCTCCAAATGCATGGCTAGGCTAAACGTGGGTCCCAGCAGGTCAGAAAAGGTTGAAGTCCATGGGATGAGGCCTTCATTCTGTCTCGTCGACAAGGCCCCTTGTTTGTGTAAGCAACACTGGAGGATGTCGCTGCTTTCTATAGTGGGATGGAAAGAAAGAATGGTAGCTGTTTCAAAACAATAGGAGTTGGTGAACCTGTGGCTCTGTAGAGGTTGCTGGACTTCAACTCCCATCATTCCTAGCCATGGGCCATGCTAGCTGGGCTGATGGGAGTTGGAGTCCAAAACCATATCGGGGGCCATGAGTTCTCCCACTCCTGCATGAAACAGATCAATGTTACCTGGATGTTTTCTCTAATGCGCTCCGGATTGAAGCTTTTGGGAATAACCACCACCCCTCGCTGGATGCTGAAGCGGAGTGCCACCTGAGCCGCTGTCTTGCAGTATTTTTCCCCAATGGCATTCAGCAAGGAGTCATCCAGTAGCGGAGGGGAAGACACATTAACCCTTGTTGCAAGGGGGACAAAAATGAAACAAACAGATTTTCCTTGTGTGGGAGCTGAATCACCAAAAGAAATCTATTGGGGGAGAGAAGGGACTGAAGCAAGGTCACATTTATAGTCATTCGTAGACACAATCAGGCTGCAGTCCTTTGGTTCCCTGGAAAGGCATCCCAGGGGACATAGGATAAAGCAGATCTTCTTCTGTACCTATCGAGAGGGAGGTCTGCGGGGGGAAGAGGCCCACCCTTGGAAGCCACCCTGTTGTGGGTGCGGAAACCATCACCATCCTTGAAACTCTGCTGCTGGAGCTCTGATGGCAGTAATGGCAAAAGGGGGGGGTGCTGGGAGGCAGATCCAAAGCTGTCCTATTCCCCTGACACCCCCCTGGAATGGGCAGGGGTGGAAGCATGCATGCCCTAGAGCTGATGTACTTATCACCCCCAGTGGAGGGTGGTGGCTCTGATTTCGGGGGGGGGGGAGAGCTGTGAATCCATTCCGGGTTTCAGTCAGAACCAACCAGAACTCTAAAGGAGCTATCCAAGGTGCTGAACCCAATCCCCCAAATAGGTGCAGCATCTTGGATGGCTCCTTTAGAGTTCTGGCTGGTTCCGACTGAAACCCAGAAAGGATTTTACAGCCCCACTGAAATCAGAGCCACCAGCTCCTACACTGCCACGGGAGGCTTACCAAACTTTAAGGTCATCTCGCTAATGAAGCAAATATCCCTCAACACAAAATCTTACCAGGTTTCATCTCTTGATGTTCCAAGAGGGCTGTACCCAACAAGGATGATGCCATGCTGTCTGCAAAATTCCGAAAGTTTGGGTTGGGTGAAATATGGGTGGCATTCAACCTACACAGACAAATTGGAGAAAACTGGATTCAGAATAAAATAAACCAGCAAGAAAGGGTTTTTTAAAAAAGCAACAGCTAAGCTACCTGTACCTTTTCCCCTGCAGAATGAAAACATGCTGAGGGTATATTTTTCAGTGAGTGACCAAAAGGAGTGAGTAAGCCCTTCTCCCTGCATAGGTTTTCCACTTCAGACTGCAGCCTCCAAACAAATTCACACACACATATGCACACACCCCACATCTCAAGGAAGCCTCTACAGTGCTCAGTGTTTTGCATAGTTTGACCATGAGCTAGCCATTCGAGATGTTTTCATGCTGACATTCCACCCCCATGCATAGCTCTGCTGGGTGTGATTAGGAGAACATGAGGTTCAGTCCTGACAAGAGTCCCGCAAAGTTGCTCCTGCTTTTCACCACTACATTCTGCTTGTTCACCTGCCTTTCTCTGTGGCCCAGGCAATGGTGGTGGTGTGAAGGACGAGCAATAGGTACCATTGCCTACTTGCTCCCTGTCAAGCAAGCAAGTGGTGGCAGTGGTGAGGAAGAGGAGCTGGTGACAGTGGCAGTGAGAAGGTAGATTCATAGAATCATAGAATAGTAGGGTTGGAAGGGGCCATCAAGTCCAACCTACAAGACCATCGAGTCCAGCCCCCTGCTCAATGCAGGAATCCAAGTCAGAGCATCCCTGACAGACGGCTGTCCAGCCTCCTCTTGATTCACTGAGGGAGGGGCCCCATTTGAAGAGTGTTTAGCCCAAGGGTACTAAAAAAACTGGAACCGGCACTGTCAGCCTCCAATATAATTTTGCAAAGGGCAGTTCAGGTTAAACCACAACTGTGTTTGCAAACCTGCACACACTTCCTTGGAAGTAAGCCTCAATGAACTCAGTTATGAAGAAATGCATGAAAGACCTGGTTACAAACCCCCTGCAACTGTTGGTGTTTAGTCAGGGTTGTCGCCTCTTTTTCTGAAAGGCTCCTCCTTTTTGACAGCTATATGGGAGGCAGGCAGGCACATCCTGGTCCTCTCCATGCCACGAATAGCTGGACCTATCCAATTTGACTGGTGGAGATGGGTGACCATTTCATTTCAGTTGATTTTTGATATGAATTTACCAAATTTGCAAAGTTCCTCATATCTAGGAGAGGAAGAACTTGAGTTTTTGTTTTTGTTTTTAAATTGTATACAGGAGAAAGCAAAATTCCAGCTTCTAAAATGAACAGAGACATTAGGGATGTATGGATTGCGTAAAATTTATTCTGTGTTCATTTTGAGGATTGTCTGGTACCTTTCGTTGAGTTGTCTATTCATCGACGGAGCTGGATTTTTTTTCTTTAAAAACAAAAATACAAATTTGCACAAATTCGCACTTGCACAAATTCACACCCCAAAATACCCCCCCCAAATGCATTATCATGCTTTAGCCTATGGGGGAAATATGCATTTTTGGTGGTTTAAAAAAAATCTATTACTAAATTTGTGCAAAATTCCAGGAAGTTGGAAAAATGTTCTGCAAGTCTGTGGAATCCACCCAAACTTGGGGAGAGCTGGGCCACTGCAGGATCCATGGGTCGTGGCTTCCTTTGACAGCCGTAACAGCCATTGGCATTACTTTGCTCTCAGTCTATGCAGGACTCACCCAAACGTTAGGCAGGGTGAAGCTGTTGCTCCAGGCAACAGATGCTGGGAGGAAGCAGCAAGAGGTTTGCCATCTACCTGTGTGTCATGTAGCCCACTCTGAACCCCCTACATTAGTCTGCTGCCTTTAGGTGCAGTAGAGGAGGATGGCCCATCATCAGTTTTGGACAGATTGATCTGCCAATCCAGTCAACTTATCTACATGGAATGGGAAAGGGCACCATCTTGTTCTTCACTTCAGGCAGCAAAATGTCTTGGGCCAGCCCTGAGTCTATGAGTGTGTAAGGAAATGAGGAGCAGGCAGAGAAGCATCAAGGATGATGTTCCTTGGGCACCAGATAAAGAACCTTGGCTTCTGCATAAACAGAATTGCATGTATGTGCATTCAAATGATCAGTTCACACAACCAGGTTGACATCTTAAGGGTATTGCTTATTGCATATGATTGGAGCTCAATGGAATACATAATGAAGCCATCCTCTTATCGTTTTGCCATAAACACAGTTCCCTTGAAAAGCTGTGATAGGTCTGGGATGAAACCTTGGAGAAGAGAACAAGAAAACTGGTTTGCTCCAAGCCTCTGAATATCTAGATTGATGCTGATAACTATCTACACAGGCCAACATTTCATCGATAAGAAGTATCTGTTCCAAGGAGTTGTCCTAATTTATCCCAGGACTGATTAATGGTGTGTGAGGTTGATTAGAACACTAGCCCCAGTAAAGCATGAATTCTAGTCCTTGCTAACCTTTCCCCACCCCTTTGCTAAAATTAGAGTCTCTATGGGATGTGCAAAAAGGCTTCAATTAGGCTAGTCCATGCATTTCAACTGCAAGTTTAAGCTGGTGGAACACACTGACCTTTTCTGGTTGCCAAGAAAACTGTGTTCCAGCCCTCTCACAGGGGGGTTTGTCTAAAAAGTGCACAGTGCTTAGAAATCCAACACCTCCTAGATAACCCTTTTTATAATCAGACCCACAAATTACTAGGTTCTTTTTGATGACACAGCTTCCTTAGCTTCAGAGCATCTCATTTCCAGTTATTAATCAAGACATAGGCCAAATGCCTGCAACAAAAAGTAAAGAGCTGGATTCATCCATGCTCATTCAGGTATTGGGTCCACAGCTGCAAGAGTTATTACTCTGAGCACGGCTTCCTGGTGGGTGGAGGGTCCTTTTCAACATGGCTGCACTCTGTGGAGAGATCACCAAAAATGGCGGTGGCACTGTTTCAAATGTCTGTGCAGGGAGGCAAGAAATTCAGCCAAAGCCACAGGCTCTTTTCTTCTTCTCCACAATATAATTTTAAAAGTAACTGTCCTTCAAGAATATGCCATTGTTTCCCATCTTTAATATAGCGTAATAACCATATTGTTTTATTGCCCACGTTTTGTCCATGGAGCTCAAGGTACTGTACGTGAGGGGTTGGATCCAGGATCTGCTTTCCTTGGACAGAAAGGCTCTGATCACAGAAAGTGCTTCCTCCTGATTTTCAGAGATTTCCCCTTTCACCACAGCTCACCCCATTCAGCAGGGTCTCCCACACTTCTGTGTAGCATTTTCAGGAGGCTGGAGGGTCTGCTGAGGGAGAGGGGAAAGAGAGGGGAAGCCCACTTCTGCCAGCCCAGTTGCATGTGCCTAAGTCTGGATCCAACCCAAGGTGTCTCCCATTAATGGGGTGGGACTATAGCTGAGTAGTACACCGATTTTGCATGTAGAAGGTCCAAGTTCAATCGCTGGCATCTCAACTTAAAAAAGGAGCAGAGAGCAGGAGACGGGAAACTCCTCTGTCTCACACACTGGAAAGCCATCGCCAGTCGGCCAGTCAGAGTAGACAAGGGGTCCCCAACCTTTTGTGGTCACTGGGCACATTTGGAATTTTGAGAGTGTTGTCGGTGTGCTCAGAAAATGGCTGCCAAGGGGGTTTGCCCATTCTGAAGCTGGCTGCCATGGTGGGCCTGGCTGGTTACAAAACACTCATTTCCCAGAAGGCAAACTGGTGAGGCTAAAAGAAAAATAATTTGTCCAGTAGCAGAAGTACAAGGCAGACCTGGGGTCTGAGCTCCAAACCCCCAAACCACTCTTCTGAACCTAAATAAAGGCACTGGGGGAACGCACTTATTTAAAGCATGCCAGCCTCCCAGTTTCAATTTTTAAAAAAATCTTAAGAAATAAAATAAAATACAGGAGGGGCATGAAGACTGCAGTGCATCAAGAGAGGTGTCCATGAGCATGCTGGCACCATGGGCACCATGTTGGAGACCCCTGGAGTAGACAATACAGGCCTAGATGGACAAATAGCCTGACCTGGTGCAAGGCTTCTTCCTGTGTACCATGCTTCTTAGCATCTGCAAGATTGCCCCATGATGCACCTTCAGACCAGGCCCTGAGATGTAAAGCAACATTATCAACCCAGGATGACGTCACCCCATTTTTTAAGAAAAGGGATTTGTGCATTTGTAGGGTGGCCAGGGTCCTATTCTACAGAGGACAGTCCCCTTTTTGGAAGTACTCTCTATTTGGAGCGCTGTCCTGTCCAAGTCCAGTTTAAAGATCAAGAACCCCAAGAACTGTTGCCCCTAACCAGTGAGCACCTGGAGAGCAGACTGAACCGGCAGACACACAGCTCACCTGGTCACAGTCTTCCACACTATGGTGTGATGCCCTGCATTTCTATTTAGATTATAATAATTATTTCTAAATTTGCATCTAAATCTATAAATTAGAATATCCAAATGACCTCTTTTTTGGTGATACATAGGTAGCTACCCTAGACTCCTCCTACCCTCACCCTAAACAGTTCTTCTGCATTTGGGGGCTGTAGTGTGTGTCAAAGTCATGACACCAGTAGCGTACTCCCCTGGCAGCTGCTCATATTGGCATGGAGGCAGTCTCCACACTCAGGGCTGGACTTTGGGGTGGAGGACTGGGGGCCTCCCCAGCAGAATGAGCAAAAGGACTGCCAAACCAGCAGCTCCCTTGCTTTAAAACAAAAAATGGCCTGGAGGGGGAGCATGCAGGGATGGAGGAATCAGAAGCTCCATTGTTGGGAGAGCTGGGAAGAGAGCAGGAAGGTTGCTTTGCTGTACCCACACCCCATCTCATAAGAACATCAGAAGAGCCATGCTGGATCAGACCACAGGTCCATCGCAGGAAACCCACAAGCAGGACATGAGTGCAAAAGCACCCTCCTGCCCATGTTCCCCAGCAACCGGTGTACGTAAGCATACTGCCTTCGATACTGGAGGTAGCATAGAGCCATCAGAACTTGTAGCCATTGATAGCCTTCGCCTCCATGAATTTGTCCAGTCCCCTTTTAAAGCCATCCAAACAACATCTTGTGGAAGTGAATTCCACAGTTAAACTATGTACTGTGTAAAGAAGTCCTTCCTTTTATCTCTCCTGAATCCCCCACCAATCAGCTTCTTGCCTGAAGCATGCCAGCTATAGGAGTGCTGACCTGTATTTTTACTAGCTGAGGCAGAGCATTTCTTGATGCTCCTGGCTGCACCTGGCTGTCTGCTTGCCCAACTCATAGAGGGGTTGCAGAGGAGGAGCAGGAAATGGAGCAGAAGGTCATCAGCTCAGCTGGAGTCTGGACATAGACAGGTTAGCCCTGCCTGAGCCTGTGGCTTCTGTGCCAGCTACTAACTCAGGACTCCTTACTTTGATTTCCCCCAGTGTCTTCTTCAGCCTTCCCCAACCAGGTGTCCTCAAGACATGCTGGACTGCAATGACCATGCTGGCTGGGAACGATAGGGCTGTTGTTAGGGATGCACGGATTGTATAGAATCCGTTCTGTGTTTTGCGGATTGTGAGGTGCCTTTCACTCTGTCATCCGCCCATCGCTGGAATTGGATGTTTTTGTTACCAAATTTGCACAAATTCGCATTTGTGCAATTTCACACGTGCAAAAATGCACAAATCCCCCCATGCATATTTTCACGCTTTAGCCTATGGGGGAAATGCACATTTTTGGCCAGGTGTTTTAAAATTTTGAGTATTTTTCTACAATGAAATTTGTGCAACATTCGGGAAAGTTAGAAAAATGGTTCACATGTCTGCAGATTCCACCCGACAGGGGGAAAGACGGTCTGCTGCAAAATCCGAGAGGCAGATTCACGAAAATCCAAACTCATTTGGTTCTGCTGCAGATTTCTCCAACATCCCTAGCTGTGGTCCAACATGCCTGGAGAGCACCCGGTTGAGGAAGGCTGGTCTACTCCCTCCCTCCAGGTGCTGAGCAGGCCATTGTCACCAGTGGTGTCGTGGATCCAGGGCTGCAGGGTCCATGCACCAGGACTTTTTGATGAACAGGACAATGATGTCATCTGCACCCCTCAAAAAAAGCTTTCCTGTTTCTTCTGAGCTTCACTGCAATCTTTAGAAGTCGCTAGAGGAAAATGAATTTTCCCAGCAACAATAATTTGTTGTGAGCTATCCCTGTTGTAATGCAAAGTATTTGGGGTGACTTGGTCAGAGCAGCAGACTGGTTTAGGAGGTACAGGACAAGCTACACACAGCTCTGTCCTCCAAGAGAAGGAGGGGGAGCCAGTCTGGAGGATGGGTCACAGTTAGGGGATCAGATCACTCAGTGTGGCTGACTGCAGTATATCCCTGCAAAACATAAAAAGGGGCAGTGTGTTGCCAGAACTGTCTGTACTCATGCTTGCACGAGGTGTATCTTACTCAGTGGAACCTGTGGCTCCACTTTCGGTGGGGTTGTGAATCCATGCGGGGTTCAGTCAGATTCAGCCAAACCTCTAATGGAGCTATCCAAGGTTCTGAAGCTATTTTGGGGCTAGGGTTCAGAATCCCAGATAGCTCCTTTAGAGTTCTGGCTGGTTCTGACTGAAGCCCGGAATGGATTCACAACCCCACCAAAATGGGAGCCATCAGCCTCCACTGATCACACACCTTCCATTCTTTGGGCTTAAAACACCTCCTGTATCTGTACTGTGTAGTGCTTCAATTTGCATCATTGGTCGTGTTGCCTAATGAAGATGTGCTGGTTGGCTCCTTGTTCTATTCAGCCTCCTCCTCCCCCCATTCCTTCTGTTTAAATTGCTGTGATCTTTGCAGTGGCAGCATGGGCAACTTCTCCCAACAATACCTCACTCTGAGGGGGTCCTTCCCCTCCTCTGGCAGCAGCACAGGCAGTCTCCATAGCCACCTAGCCCACAATGCCTCGCTCTGGGGAATAACCCTCACAGCAAGTCACTGGACCCAGTGGTCGCTCCAGAGAGACCCGGCAGTCGCTTTCCTGTTATGTCAAATGCTGCAGCAGCCAATGGCAATTCCCCACAGCAGGTAGGCTGTGGCAGCAGCCACAGCAACAGCCACCACTGCCAGCCAAGGAAATGCAGCTGGTGGAAGCAGGTACCCCTCCTGGTGGTGGATGGGAGGGGTGTGTTCCGTGCCCTTTGCGATCCACCACCCCTCTCAATCTACACCCTGAGGCAAGGTTCTCAACTTGACTCATGGGAGGGCTGGCCCTTTCAGGCAGGAGTTCGGTGTGGGAACCTGAGAGCATATGTTCACCTTCCGCTGGTTCAAACACAGCTGCTAAGTCATAGGGCTACTTCGTACAAGATGTCTTCATACTGCAATACGATACTTGAGCAGCAAATAGATAATGTCGCAGGTCAGATGTGAGAAACACAAGCATGCACTTCACCGCTTCATCCACTCATCACCATTACCTGGTTGCAGACAGGTTTGTGCTTAAGGCCTGGCTTGTTCAGAATCATCTCCAGTTGCCTACGGTTGAAGTTGGACACGCCGATGGATTTTGTCAACCCTGCATCTTTACATGCTTCTAGAGCCTGCCAGGATGAAGTAGACAAATCAGTGGGAGGATAACTGTGCCATAATTTTTAAATTTTGTTTTATTTATTTCAATTTACAAAACTATCAAATCCAATACAGACTGAAAAAGAGAGCAAACATATTTTTCTGGTTGTAACAAAACAATGTTCTGTCAAGATTTATATGTCCACAGTGACAATTCCAGGAAAGAATAAAACTATTCCATTCATCTGTGGTATGAATAACATCTGAATTTTCCATATTTCTATGTATTGACTTGGTTTACTTATCCATTTCTGCAGTATCCAAACACTTAGGACGCAATCCTGCCCAGATGCGGAGATGGAGGGAAGGAGGCTGAGGAGGCCAAAGGATTCCTCATAAGCCAGCCTCCCCAGTCCCCTCTTCTCCCCGCCTAACAGAACCGTCCCCTTTCCATCCTCTTTTGTGACCTTGGAGAGGCAGCTGGCGCAGTTCTCTCTGTGCTGGTTGCAAGGGTGAGGGAGCAGGGAGCTTGGACTCCTGGGTCCAAGGTCAGAGCACTGTCTGTGACCTCAGATCCAGGAATCCAAAGTATCCTATGGCGCTCCAGACACAGTCTAGGGCCCATAGGATTGATCCTTCCATCAACCATTCCCTGATTGAGGGGGTCACAACATGCTTCCAATATTTGGCAGTAATTTATCTTATGATTATGTATGTTCAATGTTCTTCAAGAGGAGGGCCGAACTGTTCCTTAAAAAATGAGTTGCTTTGAATCAGGCTAAGAACCTTTGATCTGGCCACTGGGACATTTCAGTTTACTTGGGGAACATCTGCACTGAGATGTGAAAAGGGTTCATTATGTTGCGGTACATGGAGGTCCTCACACAGCACTGATTCTGTCATATGTAGCTCTCATGTGGGGAAATGCAGGAGGCAACCTCACACATAGGACAAAGCGGGATTAGCCCACAAGATCTTATGCCACAATGAGCAAGCTAGCTGTTTTTGCTGAAACAGATTAATGCAGCCTTTGCCAAACCCGTGCCTTCTGGATGTGTTGGCTACAATGTCTATGGCTGGCTGGGGGATGCTGGGAGTTGAAGTCCAACACATCTGGAGGGCAGCAGGTTGGGGAAGGCTGCATTAATGAAAATAACCATTTCTCTTGTCAAATTACGGAGGTGTAAACATGTTAAATATCCTTAAATCATCACATACAAAGTTCCATGTGCATCAATGCTCTACCGATGCATTTTGGTTGATGAAGTCAGAAGTGAGCAACTCTTCATCTGCACTTCTACATGAAGAGGGCTGAAAGTATCCACTCTTTTTGACATTTCAGAAATGCTTCCCTGTCTGGTCACCTAGCAGCTCTTGTTGCAGGCAGCTAGGCAGGCAGATGGACACATCTTGGAACAAGTCAAATGGAAATGCTCAGGAGCAGGGGTCCCCAACTCCCGGGCCACAGACCGGTACCGGTCCGTGGCCTGTTAGCAACCAGGCCACAGTAGGGGTGTGCGAAACCCCCTTACCTTGGGTCCACAGAGGTCCGTGGGGGGGAGGTGATCTGTCCCTCCCTCCCACCAGAAACCTCACTGGCCCTGGCCAGCTCCGCTCCATGGCGAGTCCGTGGAGCTGCTGGCCGGTGGACTTCCGGCCACTGGGATGCAAATGGCGTCCATGTAGTGGATGCCATTTGTGTCCCTGTTCTTCAAGTAATAGGCTACATAAATCTTTACGTAGCCTATTACCACAAAGAATAGGGATGCAAATGGTGTCCGCTATGCAGACGCCATTTGCGTCCCAGCAGCCGGAAGTCCGCCAGCGAAACCATCCCTCACTCCCAGTCCGTGGAAAAATCGTCCAACGAGACCGGTCCCTGATGCCCAAAAGGTTGGGGACTGCTGCTCAGGAGCCCTGTTTCAGTGCAGTGCATAACTCACAGAATGCATCCGTGACACAAATTAGCATAGAATCAGTCTTTGAATCACAGAATCACAGGGTTGGAAGGGGCCTGCAACACCATTGAGCCCAACCCCCTGCTCAGTGCAGGATGCCTGATTCCCAGGTGGTCTCCCATCCAAGTACTAACCAGGGCTGACCCTGCTTAGCTTCCGAGATCAGACGAGATCGGGTGCATCCAGCCAGACGGCATCTTTTAAAAGGAGGCTTTATATATCTATATATTATATTATATTATATTATATTATATTATATTATATTATATTATATTGTATTATATTATATTTTTATATATTTAGATTTTTAAAAGGAGGCTTTATACCAGCTTTCCCCAACCTGTTGCCCTTTTGATGCGTTGGACTACATTTCCCCATCAACCCCACCCAGCCATGTTGGATGGGAGTGATAGTCCAACACATCTGAAGGGCTCCAGGTTGGGGAAGGCTGGTTTACACAAATTCCCAAAGGACAAATCTTGCAGAATCAATTAGGCATGACACCTAGAACCTCCATGTTCCAAGGTGGCATCTCTGATTATTAGATGTTGGGGGGCAGGGGGAAGGCAGAGTAACAAAATATGACTTTAACTATCTCCATTATGACTGTTTCCCAAGACATCTGGCTAGCCGTTGCTGGATGTCTAGTACTGGACTAGATGGACTTTTGGGCTGAATCTACACATAGCATTTTTACCATTATCATACTGCAGTGATAACTATTGGTGCCCGTTGGTGTCATGTTGCACCAACAGTTATCATCGCAGTATGATAATGGTAAAACTGCTAAGTGTAGATTCAGCCTTGCTTTGCTCCACTGAGGTCATTTTATATACACATAGTTTATAACAGGGGTAGTTAAATTGTAGCCCTCCAGATGTTTTGGCTGCAACTTCCATCAGCCCTAGCCAGCAGAGCTAATGGTGAGGGATGACGGGAGCTGTAAGCCAAAAATCTAGAGGGCCACATGTTGTCCACACCTGCCTCAGGAGATGAAATCATTATGGCCATGTTGAGGCTTCGTAAGTACTACTCCCCCTTCATGGATCACTGCCCTGTTGTGGCAAAGGGGCTTGCGTAACTCAGTGAAGCCATAAGCTATGCCGTGCAGGGCCACCCAAGACAGACAGGTCATGGCGGAGAGTTCTGACAAAATGTGGTCCACTGGAGAAGGAAATGGCAACCCACTCCAGTATTCTTGCCAAGAAAACCCCATGGAACGTATCACAAGGCTAAAAGAGATGACGCCGGAAGATGAGCCCCTCAGGTTGGAAGGTCCAATATACTACTGGGGAAGAGCAGAGGGAATTTCCAAGTAGCGCCAGAAAGAGTGAAGCGGCTGGGCCAAAGCCGAAAGGACACTCAGCTGTGGATGTGTCTGGTGGTGAAAAGAAAGTCTGATGCTGTAAAGAACAATATTGTTTAGGAACCTGGAATGTCAGATCAATGAATCAAGGTAAGCTGGAGGTGGTCAAACATGAGATGGCAAGATTGAACATCGACACCTTGGGAATCAGTGAACTAAAATGGACAAGCATGGGCAAATGTAATTCAGGTGACCATTATACCTACTACTGTGGGCAAGAATCCCTTAGAAGAAATGCAGTCGCACTCATAGTCAATAAAATGGTGGGAAAAGCAGTACAATCTCAAAAATGATAGAATGATCTCAGTACGAATCCAAGGCAAACCATTCAACATCACAGTAAATCAAGTCTATGCCCCAACCACTGAGGCTGAAGAAGCTGAGGTTGATGGGTTCTAAGAAGACCTACAACACCTTCTAGAACTAACACCCCCAAAAAGATGTCCTTTTCATCATAGGGGATTGGAATGCTAAAGTAGGAAGTCAAGAAATAACCGAGATAACAGGCAAGCATGGCCTTGGTGTACAAAATGAAGCAGGACAAAGGTAATGGAATTTTGCCAAGAGAACACGCTGATCATAGCAAACACTATGCTATTCCAACAGCACAAGAGGCGACTCTACACATGGACATCACCAGATGGTCAATATCGAAATCAGATTGATTATGTCCTTTGCAGTCAAAGATGGAGACGCTCTATACAGTCAGTAAAAACAAGATCTGGAGCTGACTGTGGCTCAGATCATGAGGTTCTTGTTGCAAAATGTCATCTTAAATTGAAGAATGTAGGGAAAAGCACTAAACCATTCAGGTATGACCTAAATCATATCCCTGATGAATATACAGTGGAGGTGAGGAATAGATTTAAGGGATTAGACCTGATAGACAGAGTGCCTGAGGAACTATGGACGGAGGTCCGTAACATTGTTCAGGAGGCAGCAACTCAATCCATCCCAAAGAAAAAGAAATGCAAGAAAGCAAAGTGACTGTCTGATGAGGCATTGCAAGTA
This sequence comes from Heloderma suspectum, assembly GCF_057233095.1. Taxonomy (NCBI): domain Eukaryota; kingdom Metazoa; phylum Chordata; class Lepidosauria; order Squamata; family Helodermatidae; genus Heloderma; species Heloderma suspectum. Next base: position 32,363,997 of record NC_139464.1, read on the forward strand.
GCTGAGGAAAGAAGGGAAGTGAAAAGCAAGGGAGAAAGGGAAAGATATATCCAACTGAATGCAGAGTTCCAGAGAATAGCAAGGAGAGACAAGAAGGCCTTCTTAAATGAACAATGCAAAGAAATCGAGGAAAACAATAGAATGGGAAAGACTAGAGATCTCTTCAAGAAAATCGTAGATCTCAAGGGAACGTTTTGTGCAAAGACGGGCATGATAAAGGACAAAGAAGACAGACCTAAAAGAAGCAGATGAGATTAAGAAGAGGTGGAAAGAATACACAGAAGAACTATACAGGAAAGATCTGAATGTCCCTGATAGCCATGATAGTGCGGTCACTGAACTTGAGCCGGACATCCTAGAGAGTGAAGTCAAGTGGGCCTTAGGAAGTATTACTAACAACAAAGCTAGCGAAGATGACAGTATTCCAGCTGAGCTATTTAAAATCCTAAAAGATGATGCTGTTAAGTGCTGCACTCAATTTGCCAACAAATTTGGAACACTCAACAGTGGCCGCAAGACTGGGAAAGGTCAGTTTACATTCCAATTCCAAAGAAGGGCAACGCCAAAGAGTGTTCAAAGTACCGTACAATTGCACTCATTTCACATGCCAGCAAGGTGATGCTCAAAATCCTACAAGCTAGGCTTCAGTAGTATGCGAACCGAGAACTACCGGAAGTACAAGCTGGGCTTCGAAGAGGCAGAAGAACTAGAGATCAAATCACCAACATTCGCTGGATCATGGAGAAAGCAAGAGAATTCCAGAAAAATGTCTATTTCTGCTTCATTGACTATGCTAAAGCCTTTGATTATGTGGATCACAACAAACTGGCAAATTCTGAAAGAGATGGGAGTACCAGACCACTAAGAACCAGACATGGAACAACCGATTGGTTCAAAATTGGGAAAGGAGTACGACAAGGCTGCATATTGTCACCCTGCTTATTTAATTTATATGCAGAGTACATCATGAGAAACGCCGGGTTGGATGAATCACAGGTCGGAATTAAGATTGCCGGGAGAATTATCAACAACCTCAGATATGCAGACGATACCACCCTAATGGCAGAAAGTGAAGAGGATCTAAAGAGCCTCTTGTTGAGGGTGAAAGTGGAGAGTGCAAAAGCTGGTTTGAAACTCAACGTTAAAAAAAACTAAGATCATGGCATCTGGCCCCATCACTTCCTGGCATATAGAAGGGGAAGAAATGGAAGCAGTGACAGATTGTATTTTCTTGGGCTCCAAGATCACCGCAGATGGTGACTGTGGCCATGAAATTAAAAGACGCTTGTTCCTTGGGAGGAAAGCTATGGCAAACCTAGACAGCATAGTAAGAAGCAGAGACATCAACTTGCCAACAAAGGTCTGTATAATCAAAGCTATGGTTTTCCCAGTAGTAATGTATGGCTGTGAGAGCTGGACTGTAAGGAAGGCTGAGCGCCAAAGAATTGATGCTTTCGAACTGTGGTGCTGGAGAAGACTCTTACGAGTCCCCTGGACTGCAAGGAGGTCAAATCAGTCCATCCTAAAGGAAATCAACCCTGAGTGTTCATTGGAAGGACAGATACTGAAGCTCAAATATTTTGGACACCTAATGTGAAGAGAAAACTCCCTGGAAAAGACCCTGATGCTGGGAAAGATTGAAGGCAAGAGAAGGGGACGGCAGAGGATGAGATGGCTAGATAGCATCACCGATGCAATGAATATGTACTTGAGCACACTCCGGGAGATCGCAGAGGACAGGAAGGGCTGGCGTGTTATGGTCCATGGGGTCACGAAGAGTCAGACATGACTTAATGACTGAACAGCAACAAAGTACTACTCACCTCCCAAGTGGCACATAAGTCTGTTTCATGGTATAGCCATTTCCCGTTTTCATCCTTAGGGTAGATGACCTCTCCAGGCTGGAAAAATGAAAGGTGTTGTGGGGGATTGGGAGAGAAATCCACAATGTATCAATATTCTCCTTTCACTCCTCAGGGGAGAAAAAAAAACATACCCTTTCCTTGGGGCTTGCCAAGAAGTCAGAAAGTTGTGTGCAGAAGCAGGTGGTAAAGGAGTACATTGGGGGGTGGGGGTAAGGCATATACAAGAAGAAAGCTCTAATAAATGACAGAAAATCTACTATATGATAGGTGCAGAATATGAGAGTCCCTCCTTCAGCATTAAAGTACCCAACAATCATAAATCTAGTAAAGCATGGGGTTTGACAGGCCACGCATGCTTTGCGACCTCTTGGAAGATAGGTGCATGGATGGATGAAGCTGAGGCCAGAATGTCCTTTCCCCTGTCACTGCTGTTGCAGGGCAACAGGCAAAGATCTGAGGTCTGACCAAAAAAAAAGATTAGTGTTTCTTAATGACTGTGGATGGTCCCTTGAATGCAGTGGAGGCTGGTGGCTCTGATGTCAGTGGGGCGATAAATCTGCTCTGGGTTTCAGTTAGAACTCTAACGGAGCTGTCCAAGGCATGGAGCTCCTTTAGGGTTCTGATGCTTTCTGACTGAAACCCAAAACGGATTCACAGCCCCACTGAAATCAGAGCCACCAGCCCCACTGCTTGAATGGGCAATCCCCCTGCAGGGATGACAGCTTTGCAGATTGTGTGTGAAGGCCAAACAACATGTTAATCACACTTTAAAGAAGTGTGGTTAACAATGTCACTTTTATTTGGAAGGAAAAGCAGCTGCAGGGCCCTAATTCGGGGCCTTGCGCCCAATCTGGCTCGACAAGGCCCTGTGTCAGTTTCCTTCCCCCCCACCCCAAAACAACCCCTCCCTAGCTATTTAACCTCCAAAGTGCCATTTACTGTGCAGAGGCAAATTACAGCTGGGGAAGCAAGTTCAGCTGGAAACTGGTGTAGGATCCTGATCAGGACCGTGGCGCTGCATCAGGGTCCTCGTAGCCCCTTTAAAATAAAAGTGCTTTTTAAAAAACACACAACATGTGTTGGGCGGCCATGGGTAAAATCCAACATAGCTCCTCCTTAGAGTAGATCCGTTGAAATGAATGGGACATGAGTTAGGCATGACTAACTTAAGTCCCATTCATTTCAGTGGGTCTATTCTAAGGAGGACCTATGTTGATTTCACCCTGTAAGTCCTCTTTTACAGAAGACTAGTCTCTATTTAAAGGTGGCCTCTGTTTGAAAGGCTGCCCTGTCCAATTCCAGTTTAAAGATAAAGAACTCTAAAAACTTTTGGCCATCTGAACAACAGACTAAACAGGCAGCCACACAGGTTGTCTGGTCACAGTCTCCCCCACTATGGTGCAATGTGCTGTATTTCTATTTAAATGATGCTAATTCCATCTAAATTTGTACATATACATATAAATTAGCATATGCAAATATTATGCAAGGGGGTGTCCTCTTTTTGGGCTATTCATCAGCAGCTACCTTAGTTAAACCAAAGGCCTCCCTTCGGTTGCCCAATTAAAAAAAAACTCATGGGAGATATAAAGATTATCAAAATGGCAATTAAAAAGCTATGATGTTGATATTTCACCACTATTGACAGCATTAGCTTGACGCATGTCTCTATCTGGCTAAACTATGGTTTAAAACACTGGGAGCATATAGCTGAACCAGCCCCATCTGTATATTTGGTCAGAAAGAAAACAGATGGAGATGGAGTTTCCAGTAGAGCTCTAGGGTAATAATCATATTTTGTTGTTGTGATGAAGGCCTGGAGGGGAGAAGCAGCTGTCAATCCCTTTCATAACGGCCAGTGTCTTGAATGTATATATGGAGGGAGGGAAAATGGGAGCAACAGGAAATTCCAAATGCTGTGAACTATTTTTCAAACTGCGCCTAAAAGTGTTCCATATTGCAGCTTTGTTTTGATAATCCCAGACATCTGAAGCCAATTAATAACATGAAGCTGGATACTTCTTGTATAGTGAGGTTTCTCCATCTTGGGCTCTTGGGTTCCCCCCCCCCATCTTTCAAGAACATGGTAAATGGACACTAGCCACAGCTTGGCTATCTCTATAAAGCACTCCCCCTTCCTCCCTCCCAGAAGGGGAAAATTTGCACAATTGTCCACCATGTGGATTGTGTTGTAACAATGGACATCATTTTTCTCTGGACTAACAAGGTATTGGCACAGGCTACAGATCTGATGGGGCTTTATTTATGATGTCTTATGGTGTTTGGGAGACTATATTCTAATCTACTCCGACAGCCACATGGGAGAAAAGCAGCATATAAGTTTAAATAGAAATAGATTTCCAAGCGTGGAGACATAGCCAGCATGGAGAGAACCGCACCAGCTACAAGGGGGTCGGAAAGCGCAGTTTCTGGGCTCTGAGGACAGAGCCCAGGTTCTGACCTCGGATCTCAGAAACTGAATAATCTTCTGTCCTAGCCCCCCAGACACTGTCTAGGGGGCATAGGATTGTTCTCTAAAATGCAATTTCAAAAATACAAAACTGTGAGATGTCATGCATGGGTGGAACTTTCGCTAGTCTTGCTACTCCATCTGAAAGTTATTGCTAGGGTGGTGGGATCCAGTTGTCACATGCAACTAAAGAACCCAAGCCACAGAGGGAGAAATATAAATGGGGCCAAGATAGATAGAAGAGTGTGGTGAATGGAGGATAGGCAAGGAGTCCTGTGTGCTGTTTTTGAAAGACTGTAGGAGGTGAGAAGAATAAGAGATGGATTAATTGACTGGGGAGTGTATATGAAAAAAAAAAACCACCAGTCTCTATATAATTAGTCAGCTACCTCTTGTTCAAAGCCAAAGAGAAAAATATCTAGCTTGCTCAAAGATTGTAGAGAGACTAAATTAGCTCTGATTATCTTTAATAGTTTATCACAACATTCAAAAGCAACAGAGCAGATAAAATGGCAACAGCAGCAGCTAAAACACACAAACATCATCATCAGCCAAATACTTCAAGGCCTGGGTAGATAAAAAGTTGTTTTCCTGGCACCTACATACAATTAAATTTGGTACCCAGTGAATTTCTTTGGGGACAACATTCCAAAGATGGGGCACCAGAGCTGGAAAAGCCCTTTCCCCTGATCACTACCCATCGGAACTCTGATAGTGGGGGCAGTTGGAGAAAGCCCTCAAATGATTATGGTAGTAATCCATCGTGTTCTTGTGGGGGAAGGTGGTCCTTTGGATACCTGTGTCTCAAATCCTATAGAGCAGGGTTAAGCACCTGATACCCTCCAGATGTTTTCGGCTAAAACTCCCATAATACCTGACCATTAGCCATTAGCAATGGCTAATCTGGAGGGTACCAGATTGCTTAGGGCTTGCGATAAGCCTTAGCAACTTTGGTTTATGGTCAGTTTAAAGAACATATCCATCCAGCTAATTCGTTTATTTGTTTGGCAGTTCCACAAGTGAACAGGGAAGCTCAAGCGGAGAAGATAAATCCTCCTAGGCACAGTATGGCAACCAAATGTGAGTTTAAATAGCATGGGCTATAATATTTTGCCAACAACTGTTGCTCATTACAGCATCAGTGGAAGCAGCCTTAATGCCAAACAAACAGGACATGTAGCAGGAAGTGCCTCATTAAGGGTATAATCCTATGGTCCCAGGACAGCGTCCCAGGGACATAGGATTTTTTGGATTCCCTCTCACAAAGCCATAGACACTGCTACAACTTCAGGAGGGGGATTTCAAGATCCAGTCCCTCCTGCTGTCCCTCCCTCTCCCTCTCACAGCCACCACACAAAGAACCACGGTGCCTGCTTTTTGAGGTTGCAAAAGTGACCTTGGATTAGAGGTCATAAAGGGGACATTCCAGTGGGTGGGGAGGGGAGAAGAGAGGCTGGGATCTGCAGACCTCTATGGCCTCTCCAGCTCTGTCCTTGTTCCTGGTAGCATGACTCCCCTAGAGAAAAAAAATTAAAAACTCCAGACAGAGAAGCAAAAATTGTCTCCATTGTTCCTCCTGCCCTGCTGGAGGCAAAAATTGTCTCCCTCCAGTATCAGAGGCTTCCAACTAATGGGTGGCAATCCAATAGAGTTCCACCCTAAAGAGGTCTTTCTTAGTGTGGAAGTGGGGAAACAGAGCTACCATGGTTTATTTAATTATTTTATTTATTACATTTCCCGCCTTTTTTCCTCCTTAAGGAACCCAAGGTGGCATACATAATCCTCCTCCTCTCCATTTTAGCCTCACAACAACAACTCTGTGAGGTAGGTTGGGCTGAGAGGCAGTGACTGTCCCAAAGTCACCCAGTGAGCTCCTATAGCAGAATGGGGACTAGAACCCAGATCTCCCGACTCCCAGTCCAACACTCTAGCCACTACACCGCACTGGCACACCACTGTTGTTTTGGGACAGCCATGTCTCTCATGCCAATCCAGCTAGCCCATCTTGACTTGCAGCTGTTGATTCACCTTCATGAATGTGTGGTTTGCAGCCAAAGATTCAGTTCAAGTGGTGCTCACCTACAAACATGTTTGTGTGGAAGTGTCCAAAGCAAAAAAAATGGTGGTCTGTAAATGTGAAGCATTCACTCCAAGTGTACATAGTTCACACTGGCACACACTAGGAGGAGCTCTAACACAACTCTTCTCTTTACCTTAAAAGCCATTGGCAGCTCAATAATGTAGAGATCCACATAGTCCAGCTGCAAAGTCTTCAGTGTGTTCTCCAAAGTTGGACGCACCAGTTCTGGTGGGTGACGTGTGTTCCACAACTAGGGAGAAAGAGGAAGAAAAAAATAAATACATTAGGAACCTTCATCTTAGAACTCTTGAAGATTAAGGACTGAAATGAAAAACATGGCATCTCGAGTATATTAACAAAGGTTAACCAGAGACAGTTACCCTTACAAAAAATACTTGAATTAGAGGATAATAATAACTGGCAGGTTTACAAAACAAGACCACTTTTTTTAAAAAAAGAGGGCAAGGAATTCTCCATAAATACTTATGATAATGTCAGTAATGGAATGGAGGCTGCAATCCTATAGCCACTTGAATGAACTCAGTGGGGATTACTTCTGAGTAGAGAGGTATAGGGTTTATCTATTTATTTATTGCATTTACATCCCGCCTTTTTCCCTCCTTAAAGAACCCCAGGTGGAGTACATGCTCTTCCTCCTCTCCATTTTATCTTCACAACACCAACCCTGTGAGGTAGGTTGGGCTGAGAGTCTGTGACTGGCCCAAAGTCACCCAGTGAGCTTTCATGGCCGAGTGGGGACTAGAACCCGAATCTCTCAACTCCCAGTCCAACACTCTCGCCACTACACCACACTGGCATTGCATTGCATTGAATGGGCCAATCCATGTTTGGGAAAAGTCTCAGTACAGTTTGCCTCCTGAAGGGTAATCACATGGTCCACATGGGCCGTGGAGGAGAGCATTAAAAAGAGATCAGCTTCATGGGACAACCCAGGGTTGACATTTTCATCAAACTGTCTAAAAGAGATTCCCCCTTAGAAAGGAAGCATGGTTCTAGCCAAACTTGTTCCTGCCATACACTCCTATGGGGGGTGGGGGATGCATTTCTTATCTTTTATTTCTAGCATGGTAACAATAACTATCTACAAATAAGTGTGCAACTGCGAATAAAAGCGTCTTTAAAAATTGAAGTGCGGGCACTTGCGCACATTCCCTGAGGCCAGGAAAATGGGGAAAAAAAATTAAATTCTCAGCCCCATTTTTGTGCAAAAAAGAAAAAAGAAAATTAAAAGGGCTCCAACCGCGATCAGGATCACGATCGAAGTCAGGACGGGGGACTCGGCAGCAGACAGGACAGGTTCTGCCGCCAAGGCCCCTGGGATGCCAAACGGAGCCAGCTGGAGAACCGCAGGGGAAGGAGAGGGGGCACAACCCATGCCAACCCCAACTGTCTGTCGGGTGCACCAACCACACACTGTGGGTTGTTCACAAAACATCTCATAGCGTGTAGCTTGTCACCCACGATGGGTTGGCGTGTCGTGTGAATGCGCCCAGAGACTGAATGTACTGAACTGAAGGGACTGTTGGTCATGTCACTCTACCATGTAGTCCTACTCTGACATCTCAGGGATCATGAAAGCCCAGGGTCTGGGCACTGGCCAATTTGAGTGGCAACACATTTAATACCAGAAGTGCCAATCAGAAATATTTATTTTTTTCTTTAAACTAATTAAGGCTGCAATTCCATGCACACTTACCTGTGAGTAAGTGCCACTTAATACAATGGGACTTTCTTCCAAGGAAACATGCATAAGATTGTGATGTAAGACTGAGCCTTCCCCATCCCCCATTCTCCAGTAAAAGACAAAGAGGCTTGTAGCATCTAAAGACTAACAAATTTATTCTGGTGTAAGCTTTTTTGGACTGTTATGCATGAAGTGTTATAGAGAGGTTCAGGTATACCATCAGACAACTAGGGAACCGAAAAACATACTTTTTCCTTTTGAAGGGTAGGGATGAAGAGTGGATGCTGGGACAAAAACCTAACCATACCCTAAGATCATTTTCAGAAGCCCAGCTCTGGGTTCTCTGCCAAGTGAACTCTGGCATGTAGCTACTAGGGAGAGAATCTTTTTTGGTGGTGGCACCTCTGACTGTAGAATGCTCTCCTTGAAGACCATTGCATGGCGCCTGCTTTGGGATCATTTTGGCACCAGGCAAGGAGTTTTTATTTTTCCAGACTTTCTAAATCTTTTCAATTCTCTTTTAATCTCCTTTTTTATTGTTGATTATTATATTGGGGAGGGGCTGTAGCTAAGCGTGATACAGCATATGCTTTGCATGCAGAAGGTCTCAGGTTCGATCCCCAGCTTCTCCAGGTAGGGCAAGGAAAGAATCCTGCCTGAAACCCTGGAGAGCTGCTGGCAGTCAGTGTCAACTATACTGGGCTAGATGGGCCCATGGTCTGACTCAGTATAAGGCAGCATCCTATGTTCCTACGTATTTTAAATATTTTGTTGATACTGTAAACCGCTCAGAAAACATAGTTACTGGATGGCAGATAAATGTGATTGATAGACAGACAGACAGAGATAACTAGTTCCCCCAGCCCACCCTGCCATGCTTTTCAATGAACTGACTGCTTTTTAATGGATTTTTAGTCATCACCTCTTTATTGCTCCTTAATTTGCAGTTTCATTTGTTGTGCTTTAAAATGTTTTATTCCATTCATTACTACTGTATGGTTTTGTTGGCTGTGTTAAGGCTTACATGAATAATAGGATATAAATATACATTTTACCTCACTGCATGTGGAAAACTAGGATGTCAGCATTTTAGCCCTGCTTTCTTCCTGAAATTTGCTCTGTGCAGGTTTATATTTTGGAAAGGAGAACATTCAGACGTGTTACCTGGTATCTGCTTTCTGAATGGGTACGGTTCCAAAACAGTTATACAAACAGGATTTTTTTTTCTGAGCCATTTTTTCTGAACCATTTTCTCCCCATTTTTGGGGGGGAGGTGGTGGGCTGTCCCACACTGGAGGCCTTCAAGACGAGGCTGGACAGCCATTTGTCAGGGATGCTCTGACTTGGATTCCTGCACTGAGCAGGGGGTTGGACTCGATGGCCTTGTAGGCCCCTTCCAACCCTACTGTTCTATGATTCTATAATTCTATGAACCTGCTGATCAGCTCCTACTGACCGTGCCATCCTATACATGTCTACTTTGCAGTAACTCCCCTTGAGTTCAATGGAGTTTACTCCCAGGTAAATGGGCACAGGATTGTAACTTAAGGCTGCAATGCTATCCCCATTTACCTGGGAGTAAGCCCCACTGAACTCAGTGGGGCTTCTGAATAGACATGTATAGAATTGTGCTATGTGAATAGGAACTAATTCTTGGCCTCATTAGATCCTTTTCAAAGTTTACATGAAAAATGGCTTCTAGGAAATAAGCCTCTTCTAGGAGAGACTATGAACACGTTTAACTGACTTTTTTGGATCATGCAGATAGACAGACAGACATTTGAAGATATTCCCCCATTTCATAATGGGCCCTTTTTTACCATTTCAAAAAATTAGATTCCATAGTGCAGATGACAGCGATGTGTTAACAACTGAGAACACAAGAAAGCTGCCAAATTACCCTCCTGTCCAAGGACATCACTTTCAGTAGAAACATTACTTTTGCTGCATGAAAGAAAAGATCTAGTGGGATGAAAACTGAGACCCCAAAGAAGCAACCAAGTAACAATGAACAAAAGCACTGGCAATTGATGGGGTGGGAGATGACCCGGCAAGGTCCTTGCATGGAAAAAAAAAAAAATAAATGCTTTGCCTTTGAGGAATGTGCCAGAGTCCAGATGCTGATGCTTTCAGCCAGCTAGTATTTTAGGATTACTGTGCACAGCCATTATTCTAAGGATTATGGCACTTATTCATTTTTATGCAATTTCTGATGAGTCAGCTGCCTAGCTTTAGACTGTGCACAAATTTCAGAGGTCTTGGTCTTTTGAGTAAAAATAGGGAGGATTGGGCTGTTAAGTGTCCTTTATATTGGGTTTGTTTTTCCAGAAGAAAACAGAAAAAGAATAAATGCTATTAACAGACCAAGACATTTAGCACAATGCTGGTTCCAGGTTTTTGAGTGCCCTTTGGCTAAACTTCCACAATGGCCCCTTCCCTCAGTGAGTCTACCTTCTCACAGCCATTGTCCCCAGCTGCTATTGCTCCTCATCCTCTTTCTCATCATTGCTTGCAGAGAGCCAGGGAGCAAGTAGACAGTGGCATCTCCTGCTCCTCCTTCACACTGCCACTGTTGCCTGGGCCAGAGTGAGAGGCAGGTGAACACGCAGGTTGCAGTGCTGAAGAGTAAGAACAACTCCGAGGGCTTTTGTAATTGGGCCCCTGCTGGGGTGTGGGCCCTTGGCAGGTGCCCAACCATACCTACCCTTGATGCCAGTCCTGATTTAGCAAAACAGTACCATATACAAACAACAACTGTCATAATTCTGTGATAGGGAAAGAAACAAAACATTGTTATAATCTATAAATATCTCAACAATACATTTATCACTTAGAATATATTTGACTACTACCCAAAACAATGTGGTAATACAATGGAGAACTGAAAGTGCACTGGAAACTTATAGTCTACTTAGAAGTAAGCCCTACTGAGTTCAGTGGGGATTACTCCCAGGTAAATGGTTACAGGATTGCAGCCTATATCCACTTACCCAGGAATAAGCCCCACTGAACTCAGTGAACCATACTTCTTAGTAGACATGTATTCATTTGCACTACCAAATGTGTCCTTTTTATATGCATGTATCTCAAGAACAAATTTCCAACCAATTATAAGCTACATTTTTTTCTGAGTTGATGAACCCATTATAAGTTGTTTCCAATTTTTATTTGTTTGTTTGTTTGTTTGTTTTCTTAATCGCCCATCTGGCTGGTCACCCAGCCACTCTGGGCGATGTACAATAATACAAACAGTTTAAAAACAATAAAATTACACATTAAAACATCATTTTTCTAAAATTTCCCTTTGTTGTTGTTTATTCGGTCAGTCACTTCCGACTCTTCATGACTTCATGGACCAGCCCACACCAGAGCTTCCTGTCAGCCGTCGCCACCCCCAGTTCCCCCAAGGTCGAGTCCGTCACCTCCAGAATATCATCCATCCATCTTGCCCTTGGTCGGCCCCTCTTCCTTTTGCCCTCCACTTTCCCTAGCATCAGCATCTTCTCCAGGATATCCTGTCTTCTCATTACGTGGCCAAAGTACTTCACTTTTGCCTTTCATATCATTCCCTCAAGTGAGCAGTCTGGCTTCATCTCCTGGAGTATGGACTGGTTTGATCTTCTTACAGCCCAAGGCACTCTCAGAATTTTCTTCCAGCACCACAGTTCAAAAGCATCTATCTTCCTTCGCTCAGCCTTCCTTATGGTCCAGCTCTCGCAGCCATAGGTTACTATGGGGAATACCATTGCTTTAACTATGCGGACCTTTGTTGTCAGTGTGATGTCTGTGCTCTTCACTATTTTATCAAGATTTGTCACTGCTCTCCTCTCAAGAAGTAAATGTCTTCTGATTTCCTGGCTGCAGTCAGTGTCTGCAGTAATCTTTGTGCCTAGAAAGACAAAGTCTGTCACTGCCTCCATGTTTTCTCCCTCTATTTGCCAGTTATCAATCAAGCTGGTTGCCATAATCTTGGTTTTTTTGAGGTTTAACTGCAACCCAGCTTTTGCACTTTCTTCTTTCACCTTCGTCATGAGGTTCCTCAGCTCCTCCTCGCTTTCAGCCATCAAAGTGGTATCATCTGCATATCTGAGATTGTTAATGTTTCTTCCAGCGATTTTAACTCCAGCCTTGGATTCATCAAGCCCAGCATGTTGCATGATGTGTTCTGTATACAGGTTGAATAGGTAGGGTGAGAGTACACAACCCTGCCGTACTCCTTTCCCAATCTTAAATCAGTCCGTTGTTCCGTGGTCTGTTCTTACCATTGCTACTTGGTTGTTATACAGATTCCTCAGGAGGCAGACAAGATGACTTGGTATCCCCATACCACCAAGAACTTGCCACAATTTGTTATGATCCACACAGTCAAAGGCTTCAGAATAGTCAATAAAACAGAAATAGATGTTTTTCTGAAACTCCCTGGCTTTCTCCATTATCCAGCAGATATTGGCAATTTGGTCTCTAGTTCCTCTGCCTTTTCGAAACCCGGCTTGTACATCTGGCAATTCTCGTTCCATGAATTGCTGGAGTCTACCTTGCAAGATCTTCAGCATTACCATACTGGCATGTGAAATAAGTGCCACTGTTTGATAGTTTGAACATTCTTTAGTGTTTCCCTTTTTTGGTATGGGGATATAAGTTGATTTTTTCCAATCTGTTGGCCATTCTTGTGTTTTCCAAATTTGCTGGCATATGGCATGCATCACCTTGACAGCATCATCTTGCAAGATTTTAAACAGTTCAGCTGGGATACCATCATCTCCTGCTGCCTTGTTATTAGCAATGCTTCTTAAGGCCCATTCAACCTCACTCTTCAGGATGTCTGGCTCTGGCTCACTGACCACACCGTCAAATCTATCCCCGATATTATTATCATTCCTATACAGATCTTCTGTATATTCTTGCCACCTTTTCTTGATCTCTTCTGCTTCTGTTAGGTCCTTGCCTAACAAAACATCTTTGTTTTTGATCATACCCATTTTTGCCTGGAATTTACCTCCCATGTTTCTAATTTTCTGGAAGAGGTCTCTTGTCCTTCCTATTTTATTATCTTCTTCTGCTTCCACGCATTGCTTGTTTAAAAATAATTCCTTATCTCTTCTGGCTAACCTCTGGAATTTTGCATTTAATTGGGCATATCTCCCCCTATCACTGTTGCCTTTGCTTTCCTTCTTTCTTGGGCTGCTTCCAGTGTCTCAGCAGACAGCCATCTTGCCTTCTTGGTTTTCTTTTTCTTTGGGACGTTTTTTGTTGCCGCCTCCTGAACAATGTTGCGAACTTCTGTCCATAGTTCTTCCGGGACCCTATCTACTAAATCTAGTCCCTTAAATCTATTCTTCACCTCCACTGCATATTCATGAGGAATATTAGTGAGCTCATATCTAACTGATCTCTGGGTCTTCCCTATTCTCTTTAGTCTGATTCTAAATTGTGCAATAAGAAGTTCATGATCTGAACTACAGTCAGCTCCAGGTCTTGTTTTTACCAACTGCATAGATGTCCACCACCTTTGGCTACAAAGGATGTAGTCAATCTGATTTTGGTGTTGACCGTCTGGTGAAGTCCATGTATAAATTTGTCTCTTAGGTTGTTGGAAGAGAGTGTTTGTTATGCACAGTGAGTTGTCTTGGCAAAATTCTATCAGCCTACGTCCTGCTTCATTTTGTTCTCCCAGACCATGCTTGCCTGTAATTCCAGGTGTCGTTTGACTACCCACCTTAGCATTCCACTCTCCTGTAATGAAAATAACATCTTTTTTTGGCATCCTATCCAGTAGGTGCTGCAGATCCTCAAAGAACTGATCTACTTCTGCTTCTTCAGCATCTGTGGTTGGGGCGTATATTTGGATCACTGTGATGTTAAATGGCTTACCCTGAATTTGAATTGAGATCATTCTGTCATTTTTTTTGGATTGTATCCAAGCACTGCTTTAGCCACTTTATTATTAATTATGAAGGCTACTCCATTTCTTCTGTGGTCCTCTTGTCCACAGTAGTAGATCTGGTGGTCATTTGATGTGAAGTGGCCCATTCCAGTCCATTTCAGTTCACTGACACCCAAAATGTCTATATTTAATCTTGACATCTCCCCAATAACCACACCCAATTTGCCCTGGCTCATAGATCTTACATTCCAGGTTCCTATGGTGTGTTGATCTTTAGAACATCAGATTCGTCGTTCACCACCAGCACCATCGGCTGCTAGCCGTCCTTTTGGCTTTGAGCTAGCTGCATCATCACATCTGGGGCTAGTTGAATTTATCCTCTGTTCCTCCCCAGTAGCATTTTGACCATCTTCCGACCTGGGAGTCCCATCTTCTGATGGTATACTGACATATCTCTGGTTGTACTGATCCATTTAGTTTTCATGGCAAGAATACTGGGGTGGGTTGCCATTTCCTTCCCCAGGGATCGTATTTAGTCTGACCTCTTTGCCATCACCTTCCCATCTTGGGTGTCCCTTTACGGTTTAGCTCATGACATCATTGAGGTGCTAAAGCTCCAGCACCACGACAAGGTAACAATCTCCTTTGCTGGGGAAAATTTCCCTAGCCCACCCCAAATGCCTGCCTGAACAACCAAGTTTTCAATGCATGGCAGAAACTCATTAAAGAGGAGGCACAGTGGAGTTCCCCAGGGAGGCAATTCCACAGAGTGGGGGCCACCACAGAGAAGGCCCTCTCCCTCATCCTCACCAGCCTAGCTGTCCTGGCTGATGGGACAGAGAGAAGGCCATCCGAGGCTGATCTTGTTGAGCGGCCTGCCTGGTGTTGCTGTTGCTGGAGGCGCTCCTTATGATAGGCTGGCCCGGAACCACATAGGGTTTTAAAGGTCAAAACCAACACCTTGAATTTGGCCCAGAAAACAACCGGTAACCAGTGCAACTCCTTCAGCACTGAAGTGATGTGATCACACCAGTGGCTCCCTTTAATCAGGCGAGCCGCCACGTTCTGTACCAGCTGCAGCTTCCGAACCATCTTCAAGAGTAACCCCACGTAGAGTGCATTAAAGTAGTCTAGATGAGAAGAGACCAGGGCATCAAGTAATAGTTTATCGTTTCACAGGATCTTTCCAATGTGGTGTTGTTATTCTTGCAGCCTTTAACAGTGGTGTTAGATATTTATGTGATCATCCTTTCCATTCCTGTATATATCCCAGTACTGCCAACCAAGATGTTTTTGTCCTTGATATTGCTTTGCTTTAAAATTATATAGGGTTGGATCCGGACTAAGGCAGAAATCCTAATCACACTGGCTAGGGAGTAATATTACTGAACACAGTAGGATTTACTTCCAAGCAAATATGCATAGGAATGTGCTGCAAGTTAACAATGACTTAAGTCCCATTGATTTCAATGGCAATTAAATCATGACTAACTTTTCACATAGATTTTGGTGGGGCCTAGGGCCAAAGCAGATATTACTTTAAATCTGTATCTAGCATCTATGTCTTTTTTCATTTTTACTCTAGAGTAGGCATAGGAGACAGGATCCAGATCTTAAAAGCTCCTCTACCCCCATCCTGGTCCCAACCTGGGCTGGGCCCCCTGCACCCACCCTAAATGAAGAATGGGGGGGGGTCATAGCTGCTAGATACGGGTTTTGTACTGGAACAGTCTTTAATATTCGCTGATGGACACATTCTTTTAAATAATTTTCCTCCTTCGTGGAAATTGATGAATGATCAGTGTAAACAGATTCTCTATGCTCTATTGACAGCTAAAGGACTGATATTACTATTTATTTATTTATTTATTTATTTATATCCCGCCTTTTTCCTCTTGCAACACTGGAAGGATAAATGTTCACTTCCTGTAATGCAATGGATAGAGAACCTTACAATACTTTCAACATTTGAACAGGTGGCATATGAATGCCACCTTCAATTGGATACTTATTTGGATATCTGGTCCACTTTTGTTGAAGTCTATATCTAATTGCTAGTAAATTGTGTTTTCATATATATGCATTTCACATGTATTCATTCCTATGGATATGCAGAAATTTATGTGTTGGACTGCAAACCCTCCATACTGCTTGAGAGAAGCAGCACTGCATTGCCAACACAGGCAGGTATGTTGCTTTGCTTTGGGGGGCATCCTCGCTGTTTATTTAATTTTTTTGGCATTGCTTTAGTGTTTAAACAAAATGTTCTTTCTTGAACTGGTAGCCTTGGTGAATGGGAGCAATCGTTGGTGTGTGTGTGTGTGTGTAGGGAGGGGGTCTTCCCCAAACTTTCATATTTCTTTGACTTCTCCCCCCCCCCATTTATTTTAACGTATTTCCCTTAACTTTCTAAACATTTCTCAGTCCCGTCCCCCCGCCCCCAGTTTGCCTCTTCTATGCAATAAGGGTTGCTGCTGTTGGATGTGGAAGTCAGAGCCCTGCCCAACAACCTCTTGCTTCGCATTTCTGGGGTTAAAGTCAGCCGGCTTGCTCAGTTTCCCCCTTTCTGCTCAATGCCTGGCTTGGTGGAGCAGGGCAAGGTGGGTTGAAAGGAATGTTGCTTGGTGCTACTCTGTGCAAGTGAGCAACCCCCACAACCCCTGCTCTGCACCCCTGGGGTGAAGTGGGTGCATGCTGTGGAGCAGAGTAATGTAGGTTCAAAGCAGGGCATTAGCGTACCTTGGTGATCAGACCCAAACACTCCCTTGCCATCATGATCTCAGTTTGCCTCCATGAAATGGGTTTCTACTGGAGTCTAGCCTCCCCTTTTTAAATCTTGGACAAGTGGGCCCCTGCAAATTGTTACATGTGGAGCACTTCTGCTCAGCATACCAGCAAGCCCAACATGCCCTTTTCCAAGATAACACATATATTCCTATGTTCCTATGTAAGACTGCAATCCTAGCCACACTCACATAAGAGTAAGCCCCATTGAATAAAGTGGAAATCACATCTGAATGAAATGCATAGGATCGCAGGAGGAAAGACTCCTAGCAGGGAAACTCCAAACCAGTCTAAGGACCACTGAGGATGCTCAGTAGGAATGGAAGGTTATGCTGGTTGATTGTTTGGGAGGCAAGGGGGGAAGGAGGCTGCATTACTATCCTTGGACTCCAGCTGCAGCCACCACACTGCACTCAACTCCGCGTCTTTGCAGACACAGACTTCCAGAGCAAATAAGGTCCCCTTAAGGGAGAAGGCCTCATGCACTGTGGGGGTAGAGCTAACTATCTAAAGGAAGGCCAAACCCTACGTAAAGCTCAGAGTCTGGCTTTTTGTTGGAACAACATAACAAGTTAAACTTGTCCAGTTTCCAGCCCCACTTGGAGCTCTCCGTGGTGCTATCCACTTCTTCGTCCTGCCTATCCCACATCTGCAGCAACTGAAGTAAGACCATAAGAAAGAACATATGAAGAGCCCTGCTGGATCAAACCAAGAGTCCATCTAGTCCAGCATTCTGTTCACACAGTGGCCAACCACCTGCCCACAGGAAACCCACGAGCAGGACATGAGTGTGAAAGCACCCTCACACCCATGTTCCCTAGCAACTGGTGTACATAGGCTCACTGCCTCTGATACTGGAGGTAGCATATAGCCATCAGGACTAGTAGCCATGGATAGCCTTCTCCTCCAGGAATTTAAAAGGTCTAACCTCCTTTTAAAGCCATCCAAATTGGCAGCCATTACTATGTATTGTGGTAGTGAGTTCCATAGTTTAACTCCGTGCTGTGTGAAAACTGAAAAAAAAGCCATTCCTGGCCACAACAGCCTCCTGTGATGCAAGTGGAACAGCTGGGGGTAGGGTAGGGATACCACTGAGCTGCAAATCTCCTCTTCAAGGAGAAGTAATTCCATCTACAGTAGGCGATATAGATTGGGTACTCAACCTGGCACGCTCCAGATGTTTTGGACTGCAACTCCTATCAGCCCCAGCCAGCATGACCAATGGTCAGGGATTATGGGAGGTGTAGTCCAAAACATCTGAAGGACACCAAGTTACCTACCATGGATGGAATGCTAACCACATCTTGTTGCCCCCAGCATGACATCAGGTCCAGACCCACTGATACATTAGAAAGTCATGCTGGGGCATGCTGGGAGTTGTAGGACTGTTTTCTGTCTAAACCTGCATAGGAATGCACTCTTAGATGTGTGCTTTAGGGTGCAATCCTTTGAAGTTTTAGACAGAAGAAAAGTCCTACAACTCCCAGCATGCCCCAGCCAGCCATCTAAACCTGCATAGGATTGCACCGTTAAATAATAATAAAAAATACTCTTCACCGTAACAACTAGGGCCTGGTCCCAGCTATTACAAGCAAGCAGACAGAGTAACTATCCTCCCCCCACCATTTTGTTTCCTAACAATAGGTACTAAGCAGTATAGTGTCTCTGAACATGGAAGTTCATTCACCGATCATAGTTAATTGCTGTCGATTGAGCCATCCTCCATACATGTGTCTACCCCCCTTCTAAAACCATAATTCATGGTTGCTGAGACCTGCAGGGCTTTTTTCTGTCTAATCATGCATAGGATTGTGATCTGAATTGTTTACCCAATGGTTTGTGACCAACTTCTCCTTCATTCAAGAGCTTTGCTTGATTGGAGTTAAGGGTTAAATATTGCCATCTAGATTCCTTCCAGAGGCCTCCTCTTTCTCTGCAAGAAAATCAAGCCTCAGACAGAAGAAATTAGCCATTTCCTGCAGTCTACATCAACAACAGTCATTTCCGGCACTGATCAATGAACAGCTTCAGACCTGGGGCCTCTTAGCAGAATCTGGCTTTTATTTTCGATCCATGAGAAAGCGCGTTGTTCAAAGTGGCAGGGCCAGAGTCAAGGTTAATTAGGACCACATTGATACCTTGTGTTCTTCTCTTTCAGAAGGCCTTGTAATTATTAGGGAGAGTTCCCATCCCCCGCTCCCCAACCCCAACTTCTCCTACTTTCCAACTCACCTTTCAACAAATGTGTTCAAGAATTTTAATTATTATTATTTTTAATTGAGGAAAGCTCAAGCATGATCATTGTAATATTTCCTTTGTGTCAACAAAGCCATAGTGGAGACAAGTTGATCACTGAACAGCTGCATATACTGACAGAGATACGACTAATAACTCAAACAAGCTGAGCTCCATCCCATGGCCTTTTCACTGGAGATGGGGTGGGGAACCACTCATCCCCAAGGGCCAGATGAGGTCCTGGGGTGGGCTGACCCTCCTCAGGCCCCTCCCCCTGACACCAGAGGCACAGTGCAGAAAGAGGGGCGGAGCGATTGCTCCTGCCTCTTTCTGCACAGAGAACGGGCAGTCCCTCTCAGCACTAGAGAAAGGCAGCCTAGCTCTAGCACTGGGAGAGGAAACCCACACTTTGAACTTCGATCAGTGACTGGACATAAGGCTGCCTTTCTCTAGGGCTGGACGTGTGGGCAAGGCCCGGGAGGGAACCTCTGTGGGCTGGAGGGTCCAAGCCCCTGTGCTAGACACACTCAGGGAGTTGGCTTTAAAGCAACAGTAACATGCACTTCTCAGACAGTCAATATGTTTCTTAACAGCAAATGCTGGGGAACACAAGAGGGAAGGTGATTTTGCACTTGTGTCTTGGCTGTGGGCTTCTCACTGGGGCATCCAGTTGGCTACTGTGCGAACAGATAAGCCTCTGGTCAGATCCAGCACAGCTCTTCTTATGTAGTTCAACAGTGAGCCTCCAGAGGGACTTATGAACACCCCTCATGTGATAAGAGGGCAAGCAGGGTCACACATATTATCCCTGTCCCCTGTGGCTGCACCTGCCACCCATTCCCCCCATTCCTCCCTGCCAGCCACCCCATCTGTCACACCTCCTCCAGCCGCACGTTTAACAAGTGCAAGAAGGGGCTCCCCAATCACCTCACATACAATTTGAAAAAGATGAGGGGTTCATCTGAACCCCCTAATGCAGCAATGGGGAATTTCTGGCCCATGGGCAGGATGCAGCCAATGAAGTTTCTCTATCTGTCTTGCAAGCTTCTTCTGCTGTTATCTCCAATCAGATAACAGCAGTTCCAAGTTAAGAGGGTATTTAATGGCATTTAAACTTTAAATACCTTGCTGTTACATATCCTGCAGAGAATTGAGCTGTACTTTGCAGGCATGGAAGCTGTTGCACTGGAGCTTACTCCAGAGTAGCATGCTTTGTGCACTTGGAGGGGAAATGTCCAAATTGTTAAAAATTACATCTGGTCTCACCTGAAAATGAGGTTCTGACTTTGCCTGAATGGGTGAGAGAGTGTCACCAGAGCTGACTTAAGGCTATTTAGAAGTTCGATATGGTTGAAAATACATTTTAAAATGTAAGCAGGAAAGCAATGAATACTCTTTCAACTTGTTAAACAAATGAAAACATGCCAGACAGGAAGTCTTAAGATATGAATGGTTTATAGAGAAAAGAAAATGCAAAAGAACAGCACATGCAGCACTTAGAATATGAAACCGGTTGCAATGATTAGAGAGTAATTTGTGCCCATGAACCACACGGCTTACATGCTAAGATTATATCATGCAAAGTAAACTACAGTTTGACTCTCGCTGAGACCTACTAGAAAATTGTGTTAGGGCGCTATCCTATGGCAAGGGCCATTCGCCTCTGAACTTGGACGTTTACGGCCATCCAATGCAGAGCAGGAGGCGACTGTATTTTAGTTGGACGGGATGGGCTTTTTCGCCTGTCCAGCTGAGGCATGTTGGAGCGGAAGGGAAAAAGGCTGGGGATATGTCATAAGCCAGCCTCCCCAATCCCCTCCCCACCCACTGGCACACCTCCTTGGGGCAAGGAACGTAGATTCTTACCTCCAAGGTCAGAGCGCTGTCTCTGACCTCAGATCCAGGAATCTGAACTATCCTATGCCCACCTCACCCCCCACCCCCAGACTCTGTCTAGGGGGCAAAAGATTACTCTCTTAGAGTATCAAATGGAAGAGCTATGACATACAAAAGTTATAGTAGGCCCAACTAGCAGCAGTTTGAATTGTTACTTAGCTCCACTTAAACTTCCACCAGTCCAAACTAGGTAACTGCTATGTTTGCAGCGTTCAGCTATACAGCAGTACAGTCCAAACCTTCAGAGAAAAGGAAGTGGGGAAGGGAATGAAAAGGAATGTATAGCTATCTATCCCAAGCAGAGATCTGAAGAACAGGCTCCTCTGGACCCAGATGTAGACTGATGGAGACCCCTCCCAGGCTCCAAGAGGTAAGACCCAGCAGAGTCCAGATGAGAAAAATTAATCCAGGTAGAAAGGAAAGAAAATGTTTTAAGATGAAAAGGGTGGTGAATTCCAGACCTCACCAGTGAGCATAATAAAATAGAGTGGGGAAACTACACCAAGCTGCTCAGTAACCAGGCATCTGGCTCAAAAATACTAGCTTGAGGAGGGGATAGCCCAAAATAGTCTCAAAGCCAGGAAAAACAAAAAACCAAAACATGTTCAAAAAGAGAAAAGAGAAAGGAGGTCCCTTTTTGTCTCATAGGAAGGCAAAAACCAGGCTGGGGCTAAAAAGACCTCCAAAACAAATCAAAATCTGCTAACAAAGCTCAGAGTTGAGCAAAAAGTAAAGATCAGGCAAGGAAGGGAGGAACGAAGGCGAATGGCTCTAACAGGGTACAGTTGCTTTTTGATGCCCTGACACCCTTCATTTTTTCTGCTTTTTGATTGGCCCTTTTCCCTATTTGCCAACTGGAAAATTCAGTTCTGTATGGATGAACATTCCACGGCTTGGCCACTACTTTGTCAGCATGTTTTTCTGCATCACAGACTCCAGCTGTGCCTGGGGCCACAACTTTCTGCCCTCAAGGAATGACAAGCCTGTTTGTGAGCCAAAGTTTCATTCCCATTTCATTCCATGGCTTCCTGATAAGCCCTTTGTTCTCAGCCCCTGAACCCAAGAACGGATCTGAGTGGCACCACCCACTTTGCCTTTGGCCCTAGGCACAGCTAGAATATGGACCCTGAAAGCTTCTCCAAAATGGATCTTGGCCCTCAAGCTGAAAAAGGTTTGTTATCTCTATCCTAATGTCACATGGAACCGAACTTGCTAGGCAGTCTTTAGCCCAACCTTCTGCAGCATCATTAAACATTAACAAAAAGAAAAATAGCACTCATTCCTCCTGACCGGGGTCCAAAGATGTTTTGCTATGCCAAGTAGTAGTGCCCTGCTAAGCTGTAGGGAGTCCTGGTTTGTTCCCTCCCTCCCTCCCTCCCTCCCTCCCTCCCTCCCTCCCTCTCTCTCACACACACACACACACACACACACAGAGTTGTTGGAATGTGTACTGTCTTGTCGACGCTTAAATGTCGTTACTCTAGGCGACACCATGCATAAATGGGTTCCTTACATGAGCCAGCTGCAGCTGGTGCTGTGGTGCGAGGAGGGAACCCCATGACGGGGTAAAACAAACATTCCCCCATTTGGATCTCTGCACTTATTCAGAATAGCCACTAAATGCGCACAGCCTTCCATTACACCTGTAGGTTCCCTGGGTCGAGACAAATGTACAGTGAGA
Source organism: Heloderma suspectum (assembly GCF_057233095.1). Taxonomy (NCBI): domain Eukaryota; kingdom Metazoa; phylum Chordata; class Lepidosauria; order Squamata; family Helodermatidae; genus Heloderma; species Heloderma suspectum. The sequence goes on from NC_139464.1 coordinate 32,386,597, forward strand.
CATCTTTAAGAAAAGACAAACTAAATGCAACACTTGAACATACCAGTAGGAAAAACCCTACACCACCAGGGCTGGTGTCAAAGGTAGGCATGGTTGGGCACCTTCTGAGGGCCCACACCCCAGCAGGGGCCCACTGACAAGAGCTCCCTGGAGTTGCTCCTTCTCTTTACCACTGCAACCCACTTGTTCACCTGCTTCTCACTCTGGCCCAGACAACAGTGGTGGTGAGGAGGAGCAGCAGCAGATGCCATGGCCTACTTGCTCACATGCTCTCTCCCTGTCAAGCAAGCAAATGGTAGCAATGATGAGAAAGCAGATGTGGAGCAAAGTGGCTGGTGAGAAGGTGGCCTCGCTGAAGGAGCAGGCCCATTGAGGGTGTCTGGCCCAAGGTCCCTCAAAAACTTGGGGCCAGCACTGTACCAAGATTCCCATTGTGATCGGTGGCTCTTGAGTTGTGCAGCTGTAGGATTTTGTTTGTTTATTTATTTATTTACTTACTTACTTTCTTAATCGCCCATCTGACCGGTCACCCAGCCACTCTGGGCGATGTACAATAGTACACCAGTTTAAAACAATAAAATGCCACATTAAAACATTGTATTTCTAAAAATAGCCCACCCCAAATGCCTGCCTGAACAACCAAGTTTTCAACCCGTGGCAGAAGCTCATTAAAGAGGGGGCATGGCGGAGTTCCCTAGGGAGGGAGTTGCACAGAGTGGGGGCCACCACAGAGAAGGCCCTCTCCCTCGTCCTCACCAGCCTAGCTGTCCTGGTTGATGGGACAGAGAGAAGGCCATCCAAGGCTGATCAAGAGTCTAGACCTGTGCAGTTTCACAAACCTTCCACACTCTCAGATAGATACTCTTGAAGGGTTTCTTTGCAAGGAACACTTGTCATACCACTACTATTTTTTTTTAAAGAAAAAAGTAAAGTACTCCCAGCATATGAAGGTTATAAGAGAAACTACAGGCACAGATCAAAGCTGTTGCAAGAAGTAACCCCTGATCACTGAGTTTAGCTATGACCCCAGGCCATCGGCCAAGCAAATTATTAACGAATACACAAAGATCCTCTTACTTTAAGATCAATTAAGTGATGTCATATATCTAAGTGCAACTGCACTGCATACTGTTCCCAGTGTTTATGCTTAATTCTGTTTCCTTCCATGTCTGGGATCATGCAAGGTAGGCCTAGAGAGTTTGGCATCAACAGGGACACTGTTACTTATGGCAGGGCTATGCAGGAGGTTTAGAGGGGGCTCAGTTCTGCCTAAAGGACATGCTTGAAGAGGAACAGGGGTTACAGCTACTTTCAATACTGCCTGCAAATAATTTCCCTGCTCCCACTTATCAGTTTTCCAAGCGTCACCTTTGATCTAAGGAAAACAGATTGCGGGTTAAGGCCAATATCATGCATTTACCCGCCCCATCCTATTCCACCCCTCCCCTGGAAATAGTTCAGTGGGATTTCTCACTTTGCCACAATAAAAGATGTCTTCACGCTTGACCTTCCCTTCGGCAATTTTCTCCCGGATGGCCTGCCCAACTTCATGTTCATTATAATATACAAAAGCCCCGTCAATGTGGCGGTAACCTGCATCGATGGCTGACTTCACAGCATCAGCACACGTGCCTTTGGGGGTCTGTAATCAGAAGGGAGAGAGAGAAATGAGCTTTAGTTTTGTATTTAGACCTGCCATGCAACCCTTCGCTGTGCACCCCAGCCCCCAAGACAGCTTGTGCAAAAAAAATTGCAGACATTTCATAGGAAGTGTCCCCACTAGCAACCATTCCAGCAGGATGTACTGCAGAAGATAAGAAGGGGAACCAGGGCCATTTCACTAGTCCTGCTGAAAGACTTAATTCTTTTCCCTTCCCTCCCCATTCTTTTTTCCTTGTGTGTCACACCTTTTTAGACTGAAGCCTGTGGGCAGCGACTGTCTTGTTTTACTGACTGTATGTAAGGTGCTCCAGGAGCATTTTGGGCTGAAGAGCAGGATAAAAAATACTTTGAAGGTGCAATCCTATGGGGATGCCCATCAGCCTCCAAACTGGGAGGCTTATGGCCATCCAGTGCAGAGCAGGAGGAGAGCAGTGACAGTTGCCTCCGTGCTACTCCCACTCTGCTTTCTCGCCTGTCTAGCTGGGGCTTTGTAGAGCAGAAAGGAAGGAGGCCAGGGATGCTGAAGGATTCTTCATACTCTGGCCTCCCCAGTCCCCTCCCTGCCCACTGGCATGCCCCCTTTCCCCCCTCTTTGAGGTCACTTTTGCCAGCTCAGAAAGGCAGCTGGCATGGTTTTCTCTGCACCAGTGGCAAGGGGAGGGGAGAGGGAGGGGGCAGGGAGCTTGGATTCCTGGCACTGAAGTCAGAGCTCTGACTACAGCCTCAGGTCCAGGAATTTGAACTACCCGATGGGCCCCTAAACTTTGTCTAGAGAACATAGGATTGCTCTCCCCATAGACAGACAGACAGACAGACAGAGAGAGTGCATTATTGGTATGCTGCTTGGATCTCATTTAAATACAGTGCAGACAGCTCTCTTTCACGTTCAGACATACTATGTTGTCTCCCCCCCCCCATATATTTAGGCATCATTGTTTTCAAAATTTATACTGCCTCGAAGCTGACTTTGTCTTATATCAATATACGGTCAGGGCCAGAAATATTGGAACAAGGATAACTGTTTTGGCAGTTGGCCTCTGTACACCACCACATTGAAGTTGAAAGGAAACACACCCAGATGGGAGCGAAGTCAGGACTTTCAGCTGTAATTCAAGGGGTTTGACAAAAGTGGGGCAGTAACCATTCAGGAAGGACAGCCAGTGGCATACAGCCCCCCCCCCCATCGTTGGTGGCTCATAAGTAATGGAACAAACCAACATCATTTCAAACTTAAGGATCGCCTTGAATACCTGGATGAAAATCCTTTGCAGTCAATGACTGCCTGAAGTCTGGAACCCATTGACCCAATGCTGAGTTTCCTCCCTCGAGATGCTTTGCCAGGCCTTTACAGCAGCTGCCTTCAGCTGCTGCTTGTTTGTGGGTCTTTCTGCCTTCAGTCTTGTCTTAGTAAGTGAAAAGCATGCTCTATTGGGTTGAGATCAGGTGACTGACTTGGCCATTGAAGAACATCCCACTTCTTTGCCTTGAGAAACCCTTGGGTAGCTTTTGCTGTATGTTTTGGGTCATTATTAGGGGTGCACGAAAGCCACTTACCTGGTCTCGCAGCTTGCTTTGCGGTGGGGGGGAGGCGCTTCGCTGCTCCCCCCGAAATTCAGGCCGGGGAGGAGGCGCCTCGCCTTGCCTGGCCGCGAAATAAAAAGTTAAAAAAAAAACAAAAAACGCCCCCCGTGATAGGCTACGTGACGATTAACGTAGCCTATCACGGCTAGATCTGCAAAGTCAGCCATGATAGGCTACGTTAATCGTCACGTAGCCTATCACGGGTGACTTAAAAAAAAAAAAAAAAGGGCGTACGCAAATGGCGGCCCCCATAGGGAGCCGCCATTCGCGTTCCTTATTTGGTCGCTGTAGTCTACGTAAAGATTACGTAGACTACAGCAACCAAATAAGGAACGCGAATGGCGGCTCCCTATGGGGGCCGCCATTAGCCGTACGCGCTTTTTTTTTTTTAAAGTCACCCGTGATAGGCTACGTGACGATTTACGTAGCCTATCACGGCTGACTTTGCAGATCTAGCCGTGATAGGCTACGTTAATCGTTACGTAGCCTATCACGGGGGCGTTGTTTTTTTTTTTACTTTAATTGGAATGGCGGAGGCGGCAGCCGGTTGAAAGACCGGCTGTTGCCTCTGCCCCTGTCGAAGACCTCCCGAACCGCTGCCGGGACCCGCCGCCGGGAGGGACATTCGGGAAAGGTAAGTCCCATCCTGGGGGGGGGCGGGGGGGGCGGAGAATTTCTCCCCGAAACTACTTCGGGGGGCCGAATACGTTGGCACTCGGCCCCCCGAAGTTTCGGGGAGAAATTCTCCCCCATCCCTAGTCATTATCCATCTGCAATACGAAGCGGCATCCTATCAGTTTGTCAGCATTCGGCTGAATCTGAGCAGAAAGTATAGCCTTATACACTTCAGAATTCATCCTGCTGCTTTTATCAGCAGTCAAGTCATCAATAAACACCAGTGACCTGGTTCCATTGGCAGCCATACATGCCCATGCCATAACACTGCCTCCACCATGTTTGACAGATGATGTGGTATGCTTTGGATCATGAGCTGTTCCTTTCCTTCTCCATACTTTTCTCTTCCCATCATTCTGGTACAAGTTATTCTGGGTTTCATCAGTCCAAGGAATCTTATTCCAGAACTGGGCAGGCTTTTTTAGGTGTTTGCTGGCAAAGGTTAATTTCATCTGTAATTAAAATAACATCTCTTTTTGGTGTGTTATCCAGTAGGTGCTGCAGATCCTCATAGAACTGATCTACTTCTGCGTCTTCAGTGTCTGTGGTTGGGGCGTATATTTGGATCACTGTGATGTTAAATGGCTTCATGGACTATAAAAATATTTATTATGCAGATCTCTAAAATGCTCAATGCATTTTGAGACTAGCTCTCTCCCTCAGGAGCAATTGATCTCTTAGACAAGCCTATCTATCTATCTATCTATCTATCCATCCATCCATCCATCTATCCATCCATCCATCCCACCGTTTTTTCCTCTTGCAAGGAACTTCTGTTTCTGTTGGAGTTCATCTGTTCTATCAAAATGATAGCCGACAGAACATTATTTTTGGAGGAGGAACCCAGAAAAATCAGAAGGAAGCATGGGAGCAAATCTCTCAATTTGCACTAGTTTAAGGGGACTTACTCTGGGTACTTTGCCAGAGCACACAGAATCCTGGTCTCACTGAAGCCTCCTGCCAGATTTCTCCCTCTCATGTGCATCATAACACACAGTAGGATATTTGAAGTTTCCTCCTCTGGGGAAATTAAGAAGGTGGGGGGGGGGGTTTCCCTTCTTCCTGCCCTAACTCCCATCAGTAACTCTTTTGTTTGTAACAATCTCCAGAATGTAGCCATGTCAGTCTACTGCAGCAAAAACAACAAACATTATCTAAACCTGAAACTCCATAATACTCCCAGCATCTGAAGAAGTGGGTCCTTGAAAGCTTAAATTTGTTAGTCTTTAAGGTTCTACAAGACTCTTTGTAGCCTTTGTTTGTGTACAACATGTGGCTGGTGTGGTGAAGGGGAGAGAACCTAAAAGCAACTGGTTAGGCTCAGATCTACAGTTGTGTTTTAAGTATAACCATGTCTGATTTTTAAAAGATGGCCAAATGCCCGACAAGGGAATCCTACGTCCCTACCACCATCACCACCACTCATGATTGAAGGAAAGAAGAGATGCAGCAGTTCTGACAAATAAGAATGTTGAGTTATGGAAGGCTTCCTCCTTACTATTATCACGTATACCAACAGCAATCTCAGTTCTCAGAGTGTCACTCCTTACATACCCAAAATGGCACCATCAATGCATAAGAGGAAGGTATCAACAAGCTTGGAGGAACACCAAGGTTTGCAGAAGTACAAAAACAATCTTTAAGGGGAAAAAACCTCTAAGGGGGAGGCCCCCCAAAGGAATGAGGACTAACCATGCTCTGTGGGCATGGAATGCTGACTAACCTTTGTAGGGGGCAGGGGGGGAGAGAGCTGCCAGGTGTCCTCTTTTACAGAAGACAGTCCTCTATTTGAAGGTCTCTGTGGCCTGTGCTATTCCTCTGCCTGCCTATTGTTCCTCACTTGGCTTCGGTGAGCATGCTCACTTCCATTTCAATTGGACAGCTGGCCCTTGGGTTGGAGTGGAAACAGAAGGGCCAATGGTGGCTGAGCAGTGCCTGTGTTCCAAGTGGACCATCCTCTATTTCAAGGTCTCCTCTGTTTGAAGGACTGTCCTGTCTAATTCTAGTGTAAAGCTAAAGAAACACAAGAAATCTCACCCATTGACAGTAAGCACCAAAGCTGCAGACTGAAAAGACAGGCACACAGGTCGCCTGGTCACAGTCTTCCACACTATGGTGAGATGCCCTGTATTTCTATTTAAATTATAATAAGTTGGTCCAAATTTGCATTTATACATATAAATTATAATATGCAAATGTTACGCAAATAACTGTCCCCTTTTGTCCTCTTTTTTGATGGTCCATAAATGGCCACCCTAAATGGAATGCAGTATCCTGAACTTGGAGTCTCTGCCTGGGGTTTTAGGCAGTGTTGCATAAACATGATGCATGGGAACAGAAGTACACTGGAAAGGGAGTTTTGTCACTTGCCATCAGTAAGGTTGCCAGCTTTAACTAGCTCCTGATCCTCTGCCTTTAATAGCAGCTTGATCTGCAACCATGGGCAGGGGATAATGGTCATCTCTGTGCTGCAAAAGTGCATTGCTGCCAATTTCTGAAGATCTTGCTGCCATTTTTTTAAAAAAGAAAAACCTTTATTTCTGCATAGTTTAGACCCTAGTAAGTCATCAGTGATGTCACAGGCAGTACCCAATAGTCACCCAAGGCATCTCTCCTGGAACTCTGAGAAAGTGTTGTAGGCACAGTGACAAAGTGGCTGCCATGGTAGGCATGACAACACCTGTCATAAAAAGCAAAAGGACAAATAACTTGCCCAAGAAACCGAGGAGAAGGCAGAGGTGTGGTCTGAGTCCCAAAACACAAATGCATTACTTTGAAACCACAGTTTTCTACTCCAACAGAATACCCATTTCACAGAAGGCAAACTCTTACCTCTCCTCTTTCAATCCCAGACACACAGGCACTCCTCAGCTGCCATTGGTCCTTCTCTCTCCCCTCCAACCAAACCAAGGGCCACTGTGCAATCAGAATGGAAGCATACATGCTCACCAAAGGCCAAGTGAGGAACAGCAGGCTGGCAGAGGAATGGGAAAGGCCAGGGAGACCATTTCAATCACTTTTTAGAAAGAACAAGTCAAGCAATCTGGCGCAGACAAGAGGAGATAGTAGTGCTGTCTACTATCCTTTCCTGGTCTTTTACAACCTCTTGACTTCCATGTGAAAGAGGCTGCTGTTTTTCTACTTCCTTCGCAGAGTTAGTGAGATTTTCTACACGAGGCTGTTAATCCATTGTATCTACTTTCAGGTTTGTAGCAGAACTGAGATCTCAGGACTATACGGGGAGTGTTTTCTTTTACTGGTTCTCTGCTACATAACCTCTAGATGGCACTATGGTATTGCAGAATAGTGCAAATACACAAGAGGAAATTGCGCTTTCTTTCGCTTTCACAATTAAATGTCACATTTTCCCTGCTCTAAACAACATTGCCGAAGTGCTGGTTAGACACGACGACGTCTAAAGAACCCATAAACAACCATGAGTAGGGAATGCCAAACTCAAGATAAATGGTTCAAACCAAACACTATAAGTGCAAAGGACCAACGCAATATACTGGACTAATAATTGAGGGGGGTTTTATACAATATATAATTGACATTAATAAATAATTTTTCAACCAACAATACCAGAACAGGTCTTACAAGCAATTCCATTATACATTTTACAAAAGAGTTGTATCAAGCAACCTTCAGTTGTGTCAGGAAAACTACTGAAGTTGAAACAATTTTTAAACTGATACAGTTTCTAAATACTGTTTTTAAGCAAGATGATAAAAGCCTTGTGTAGAAAAGCCAGTGAGAATTTCAGAGAAATTACTTAGCGTGCAGGGCCTCAGTACTTACTTTACTATAATGAGATTGCTGAGATGTGTGCGCGTGCACTCTCTCTCTCTTTCAACTAAATCTCATTCTCCTGTGCTTTGCAGCCTCCCCATCTGCTTGTGCTTTCTGGTAGTGCTGCCTACCAAATGCCTGAAAGCTGGGTGAAGTTTTTTGTTTTTGTTATTAAAAAGACACAGCCACACCACCATCGCCACCCATTCGGCTTTGAGGCAGTACCAAAAAGCCCTAAGAGAGGAAGTCTTGGCCCTCTAGGGGGCTTTTCAGAAAGCACAAGCACCCAGGGAGACTGCAAAAGCCAGGAGAATGGGACGCAAGTTGAAAAAGAGCGAGCACACACACACACACACACACACACATATATATATACACACACCTTGGCCACCTCGCACTGAGAAAATTCTCCAAAATTCTCACCCCTTCCCTCAATTTTTGGACAAGATTTTGCCCCTCCCTGAAAGGAATGGTGAAAATAAATAGAAAAATTCAGCACAGTAGTAGCAGAGAGCATGGCAGGCCTCTAGCGTTGCCATGGTGCCCATGGGCACCACATTGGGGCCCCCAGTATGCCACTGAATACCACTTGCTTGGTAGCGGGAGATGAGCAGGATTGCTTTCATGTCCTAGTTATGGGCTTCTTAGAGGCATTTGTTTGGGAAACAGGATGAGACAGATACTAACCCGGTTTGCATGATCATAGTGGTTAAAATAAGCACTGTGGCTTGCAGCTGCCACGCGTGCCAGATGCATGCCGGCCAGATTTCCCTAAATGGCAAGCTGTGCAGGTAAGTCATCCAAACCTGGCAGCATGGCTTGTTTGGGGTGGGCATCAGCCCTCAAATAACCCAACAAGAGCCCATTGTGTCTGACGCAGCAGAGCTCTCCTTATGTTCTGACCAGCCATGCCAGCACAATGGCAATTCCACCATGTTGCAGCTGCATGCAAATTGCTGTTGCATCATGGAGAAGCACACAAGACCACTAATGTATCTACAGGCATTTGTGTACGTGTGCCCATGCATGCATATATTCTTAAATGCCTCCAATTAGCCAATTTTAAATTGGAAATTTTGAGTACCAGATCTAAAGGTTTCCCATTTCTCTTTTGGTTGTCTTTTTTTTTTTTAAGCGTGACCTTTAAAAAGAGGTGAGATGGGTTATTTTATAGCATTTTTCTCAGCCTGTAACTCAGTTCTTTCCAACCTCTTAGCCCATAGCTTATTACCGAGGTCTCTTCCATAAACGAGGTTGCTTTTGTCTTTTGACTCTTAATCCCTCACTTGAAGCCATGATCCTTTGACTTCATAGCCAAACAGCTGGGATTAACACAAAATGAGGCCCAGAGCCACCAAAACTTCCTGAAATTCTAGTTAGACTTTCACCCCCCACACCACTTTATTTCATACAGTTTCAAGCCTTTGATCTCCTTCCTCAACAAAGAAAGTACTGATTTCTTTTTTTAAATGGTTATGCTAGCATATTTGGCAAATTGGGTTGGAAATATAGCCAAGAGATGGGGGGGGGGCACCTGCACATTGCCAGAGAAGAGGACAAACAAGTCAGGTGCCCTATCCCACAGTCTGCTGGGTTTGAGTGTGTGTATTTGAAGGTGGGTGCCCAGGACAGAATAGGAACTCTGTTGGTGTACTGTCCACCCCGCTGCTCAATAGTCTCCTTTCCTGAGCTAGCCAGGGTAGTCTCGGGGTTGGTGTTGGGGACCCCTCGGCTTGTTGTGCAGGGGGATTTCAACATCCATGCTGAGGCTGCCCTGTTGGGAGTGGCTCGGGACTTCATTCCACCATGACAACTATGGGTCTGTCCCAAAAGGCATTTGGCCCCATCCATGCTGCTGGTCACACTCTGGACCTCGTTTTCTGTGTTGGATGGGGTGATAGTGATCTGACACTGGAGGAACTCTCTATAGTTCCGTTGTCATGGACAGATCACTACCTGGTGGGGTTTATACTTGCTGGCACTCAGAACCTCTGCAGGGGTGGAGGGCCGATTAAGATGGTCCGCCCCAGGAGGCTGATGGATCCGAATGGTTTCCTGACGGCTCTTGGGGATTTTCCTGTTGCCTCGGCAGGCAATTCTGTCGAAGCCCTGGCTGATCTCTGGAATGGAGAAATGACCAGGGCCGTGGACACAATCGCTCCTGAGCGTCCTCTCTCACGAAGTGGAGCTGCACCAGCACCCTAGTTTTCTAGGGAGCTGGCAGTGATGAAACGAGTGAGAAGACGACTGGAGCGACGTTGGCAGAAAACTCAGAGTGAATCCGATCGAACATGGGCTAAAGCCTATTTGAAGGCCTACTCTGTGGCAATACGGGCAGCAAAGAATTTTTTTTTTTCTGCCACTATTGCGTCTGCAAAGAGCCATCCAGCGGAGCTGTTTTGAGTGGTCAGGGGTCTTTTATACACTCGCCCACAAGAGGATAACTTAAACCTCTTGACAGCCCGCTGGAACAATTTGCTCAGCACTTTGCAGACAAAATTGCTTGGATCCGCTCTGACTTGGACACTACAGTTGATACAGACTCAATGGATTTAATGGTGGCCTCCGCTTGTCCAGGGTTGTTGGATACTTTTCAGTTTGTACAGCCTGAGGATGTGGACAGGATCCTGGGAGAGGTGAGAGCCACCACGTGTGTTCTAGATCCTTGCCCTTCCTGGCTCATAAAAGCAGCCAGAGGTGGACTGGCCGAGTGGGTAAGGGGAGTGGTCAATGCCTCCCTTAGGCAAGGCAGAGTTCCAGCCTGCCTGAAAGAGGTAGTGGTGAGACCTTTGTTAAAAAAACAACAACAACCCTCCCTGAACCCCACCATATTGGATAATTATAGACCAGTCTCCAATATTCCATTTCTGGGCAAGTGGTGGCCTCCGAACTCCAGGGATTCTTGGATGAGACAGATTATCTAGATCCATTTCAATCTGGCTTCAGACCCAGTTATGGGACAGAAACAGCTTTGGTCACCTTGGTGGATGACCTACGCCGGGAACTAGACAGGGGAAGTGTGTCCCCAATGGTTCTGCTGGACCTCTCAGCAGCTTTCAGTACCATTGACCATGGTATCCTTCTGGGCTGCCTCGCTGGGATGGGACTTGGAGGCATTGTTTTACAGTGGCTCCATTCCTTCTTGGAGGGGCGGACCCAGAAGGTGGTGCTGGGGGACTCCTGTTCGCCTCCCTGGCCATTGGCTTGTGGTGAAAACAGAACCTCAGGGTTCTGTTTTCTCCTCCATGCTATTTAACATATACATGAAACCACTGGGGGAGGTTGTCCGGAGTTTTGGGGTTCGGTGTCACCAGTACGCTGATGACACCCAACTCTACTTTTCCTTTCCATCTAATTCCAAGGAAGCTGTTGGGGTGCTGAACCAGTGTCTGTCGGCAGTAATGGACTGGATGAGGGCAAACAAACTGAAGCTTAATCCAGACAGGACAGGGGTGCTCCTGGTCAGTTGAAAGATAGATCAGGGAATAGGGATTCAGCTTGTGCTGGATGGGGTTACACTCCCCTGAAGACACAGGTTCGCAGCTTGGGTGTACTTCTGGATTCAGCCCTGAGCCTGGATGCCCAGGTTTCAGCGGTGGCCAGGAGTGCATTTGTACAGTTGAAGCTAGTGCGCCAGCTGCACCCGTTCCTTGAGATGTCTGACTTGGCCACAGTGACACACGCCTTAGTTACATCCCGTTTGGGTTACTGTAATGCACTCTACGTGGGGCTGCCTCAGAAGAGTGTTCGGAAACTTCAGCTGGTTCAAAGAGCTGCTGCCAGACTGCTGACTGGGGCTGGCTACAGGGAGCATACAACTCCCCTGCTAAAACAGCTTCACTGGCTGCCAGTCAGTTTCCGGGCATAATTCAAAGTGCTGGTCATATCTTATAAAGCCCTACATGGATCAGGTCCAGGTTATCTGAAAGACTGTATTCTCCCTTATGAGCCCACTCGTGCCCTGAGATATTCAGGGGAGGCCCTTCTCACCGTCCCGCCATCATCACAGGCATGTCTGGTGGGAACGCCGGAGAGGGCCTTCTCGGTGGCTGCCCCAAGGCTCTGGAACTCCCTTCCCAGGGAGGCGAGAGCGGCACCCTCCTTTATATGCTTTTGTAGGCATGCAAAAACTTTGTTTGGGGAGGCCTTTGGGGATAGCTAGTCTGGACCTGTGAGAATAAGATGGATGGATACGGTGTTTCTTGTTGTCTTTTAACATTTTGATATTTTATACAATTTTAATATTGATGATTTAATTATATTTTTAACTTTTGAATACTTCTATTTATAGGTTTTAATTGTACAAGTTAGATTCTTGCATTGAGCAGGGGGTTGGACGTGACGGTCTTATAGGCCCCTTCCAACCCTATATTCTATGATTCTAGGTTTTAGTGCTGTAAAGCCACCTTGAGTCCCAGTATTGGGGGAAAGGGAGGAGGACGGGGAGGAGGAGGAGAACAACCACCACCACCACCACCCAGATTTGGATTAAAAATTGCTATAATTTAAAAAGCAATACAATACCACTCACCATAGTAGGGCAGACTCTGGCCAGGCGAGCCGCGGGCCTCCTCGGTCGACTGTCTAAGGGCTAACAGCTGCAATGCCAGCACAAGCTCTCTTGCCGCCTGAGGCACTCCCCCAACTGCTGCCCCATCACCCCCACCCTGCCACATTGCCATCCACCAATGCCACATCCCAACCATCCGTCACCACTACGCTTCCCACCCCATCACCACCCCTTACTCCATTGCCATCGCCTGGGCTCTGTGAAGAACCACATCAGCTGCTCTGGCCAGTGCAGCTCTTCAGAGGGCCAGCCATGTCCAGGCCCAAATGCTTGTCTTGGAGGGGGTCCTTCCTGGACCACCCCTCACACAATGCCTGGCTCTGAAGGACCACCTCAGAGCCAGGCATTTGGGCCTGGCCAGCTCTCTGAAGAGCCATACTGACTGCTTGCACTGGCCAATGCAGTTCCACAAAAGCCCACCCACCCTCTGGCTCTGAGATTCTCAGAGTGAGCCAGAGGGTGTGGGGCTGCTCTGGAGAGCCCCGCTGGCCCTGCTTTCCCCAAATTTGCCACAGCAGGCTCCCTGGAGCACCGGCAGCGGGGGGTACTCCTGGTTGAGGGGACACACACACAATTTGCCACTTCTCCACACTACCACCTGAGGTGGGGGATTCACCACACTCATGAAAGGGCCGGCTCTGAACTGCTGATGGTCAGCTGCAAGGCCCTTGGAATCTCTCCCTTATGTTTCTTTATCTTTAAACTGGACTTGGACTGGACAGCCCTCCCAATGGAGGATTGTCCTCTGAAAGAGAAGAGTATCCTCCATAATGTAGGAAAAATGGCCACTCGATATCAGAATCCTGGGATAGGAACATCATTTCAGATTTTGGGGGAGAAAGGAGCTGGGGGCAGGGAGAAATAGTCTGAGAATCTGCTGTTGGATACTCAAGGTTTTCTTTTCTGTTCTTTCCAAGACTGGAAAACACAGGGCATTTTAGGAGCATTTATTCACCTCCCAATATCAGGCAGAGTTCAAATACACACAGTAAAATACTTAGAAGACAAGAGCCCAGTTAATTTATAGACAATAAAACCATGCATATGGCCAACTTGCCAGAGGTATAAGCTCCCTTCATGCATGCACTGGGTGACGAGGAATTATATATATAATAGAACTGTAGGATCTGAGATTATACAGATCCCATGTCCCTGACATCCATGCATTAGGCATAGGCATCTTCAAGAAAAAGCCTATGTGTGTAGACCTCTGTCTGCATCGGCTTCCCTTGCATTCTGGAACCCTGCATGATAACAGCAACAATCCTAAAGTCAGGCATGGGGAACCTCTGGCCTGTGGGGGTCCACCATACAACCTGTCCCCTTCTTCCCCAGACCTCCCCCCACCACTTTCCCAAAAGGGAAATGAAATGAAATAAATAAAATAAAAAAATATTTTTCCCCTGCTGTGGAACAGGGATGGGGTAGAAGAGGAATCTGCTGACCAATTCAGTCCCCCTTACTCCTGAGTCATCTGCTGCTGACTTCCTAGGCCTGTTTTGCTCACTTGTAAGTAGGTATGCTGCTCATGCTTACTTCTCAGTAGAAATACAGAGACTTGGAGTTTGGAATGCCATTTGATGTTTGGAATGCCATCTGAAAGTACTACTCGTTAAGTGATAATTTCCCACTAACCTCTGAGTAGAAATGCAGAAGTTTGGTATTTGGGATGCTATTTGAAAGTGCTGCTGGGTGATTCAGTCCTGCTTGCTTCCAAGTAGGGTTAAAAATCTGTAAGAATCACATTTTGCCCCTACCCACTCTGCTTTTGGCCCCAGGCACAGATGGAATGCCCCTCCCCCCAGGCCTTTCTCAGATTGGAATTCAGGCCTTGGACTGAGCTGCATGATAAGTGAGCTGCAGGGCCAGCCCTACCATTAGGCACAGTGAGACAACTCCCTGAGGCAGCAGATGCTGGGGGTCAGCAGCAGGAGCCACCCTGGCTATTCCTCCTCAGCGCCCTCCCCCGCCATTCCCCACTGTTGGGGGACAGAGCTGTGTGGGCCATGTAGCCTACCCTATGCTAGCCTGTTGCCCTCAAGTGTGATAGAGGACAATTTCCCATTGCCTCTACTGAATTCATCCACCAGTTCAGTTAGCTCCCATAATTGGAATGGGAAGGTGCCATCTTGTCTTGTGCCTCAGGCAGCAAAATATCTTGGGCCAGCCCTGGAGAGCTATATGACAATGCCCCCTGAACTCAGGGCCTCAGAACCAGGATCAGCACCTGGCAACCATAGACAGCTAACTGATCACTCCAAGCAGTGTGAGGGAGCTAGCTCTAGTCACCCTTTTAACATCCCACAATGCCCCTGACCTAGCATCACTCTGGGGCATGTGGGAAATTAAAAGTGTGACATTTAAGTTTAGCTACCCAGAACTGCTAAGAAAGAAGTGTAAAAGCTTTAAAATGCTTGGATCACTAGTGGACAACTTTGAGTGGTCTGGCAATCACTTTCTATAATCTATAGATAATTCTATAATTTCTATGGCTTAGACACAGAATTATTCTAAACAGCATCTCAAGTCTGGTGAGAGTCATATTGCCATGAAAGAAATGCATGGGTCAGTTTGGATGTTCACAAGTAGAAAAATTCACCATAGCACAACCTTGAACATGTGAAGTAGTGTGAAAGTCTTATGAGAAGCAGTGTGAAAGGCTTCTAGCTCCTATCCAATGGTAGGGAATTTTTCCATGATCCTGTGGGGTGGGGACACCTGTCTTTGGACAGAGTGCAAAACAGCTACCACATTACAAATCCTCTTGAAATCAGGTGCATGGAGCTTGAACTTGAAACACAGATTGTATCCTGAAACTGAGACAGGACATTTCATGTTCATTTCAGAAATCAATGTTCACTGTGTGAAGCTGTGGCCAGGGACAGTAACTCACTCACACACAAACACCTGAAGCTCAAATTTTCTCCACTGGGTTGAACTGCAGTTAACTGTGATATTAGTAATGACATTAACTGCTGCTAGAGTGGTTCAGAAACTTTAAGAAGTGTTCTGTGAATATTAGTTCTCAAAATTTTTTCCTTTTTCCTTCTTTTTTTTACAACCAGATCTAGAGATGTCAGAGAATTCTTCCACAGTGCATTTGGCCCCCCGAAATCCATGGCGGAACGAAGCCCCCTCCCCTCCCCCCACCCCACGAAAGGCCCGCGAAACGGGACACCTACCTGCTGCTGTTCGCGCTGCTTTGCGAATAGTGGCCGCGGCCGCCATTCACTTCATCATTATAGCCGTGATAGTCTATGTAAATACTTACGTAGCCTATCACGGCTAACGCAGGGACACCATTTGCATCCCAGTGGAAGCCGTGATAAGCTACGTAAATACTTACGCAGCCTATCACGGCCAAAAAAAAAAGGGAACGCAAATGGCGGCGGCTACAGCAGCCGCCATTTGTGCCCCTCTCTTTTGCTGTAATAGGCTACATAAATATTTACATAGGCTATCACGGCCCCCCCGCCAAAAAAGGGAACGCAAATGGCGGCCACCGTAGCCGCTGCCATTTGCGTTCACTGTTGTTGGGTTTTTTGCCATGATAGGCTACGTAAATATTTACATAGCCTATCATGGCAAAATACAGGGACGCAAATGGTGGCGGCTACAGCAGCTGCCATTTGCATCCCTGTGCAGGCTGCCCAGCGGCCGGATGTCCGGCTGCGGGCGGCCCCGGCCGGCAGCTCCACGGAATCGCTGTGGAGTGGAGCCGGCCGGAGAGAATTTCGGGGGGAGGGACGAAGCGCCTTCCCTCCACCACGAATGTCACCCTTCGATAGGGTTGGCGGAGAATTTCTCCCCGAAACTTCGGGGGGCCGAGCGCCAACATGTTCGGCCCCCCGAAGAAGTTTCGGGGAGAAATTCTCCGCCCCCGCCCCGCCCCGCCCCCCGCATTCCTTATTTGGTCGCTGTAGTCTATGTAAAGATTACATAGACTACGGCGAAAATAAGGGCAACGCTATTTGCGTTGCCCTTATTTTCGCTGTAGTCTACGTAAAGATTTACGTAGACTACAGCGACCAAATAAGGAATGCGAATGGCGGCTCCCTATGGGGGCCGCCATTTGTGTATGCGTTTTTTTTTTTTTTAAGTCACCCATGATAGGCTACGTGACGATTTACGTAGCCTATCACGGCTGACTTTGCAGATCTAGCTGTGATAGGCTACGTTAATCGTCACGTAGCCTATCACGGGGGTGTTTGTTTTTTTTTTTACTTTTTATTTCGCGGCCGGGCGAGGCGAGGCGCCTCCTCCCCGGCCTGAATTTTGGCCGGGCGAGGCGGGAAGCCTCCCCCCCGGCCTGAATTTCGGCCGGGCGAGGCGGGAAGCCTCCCCCTCACAGCCTGAACTTCGGGGGGAGAGCAGCGAAGCGCCTCCCCCCACCGCAAAAAGCTGCGAGACCAGGTAAGTGACTTTCGTGCACCACTACCCTTCGAAAAGGTAAGCGACTTTCGTACCTCCCTAACCAGATCTTAACCACATGTATTTGGAAGTTCAATCCCATTGATTTGCTTCTAAATAAGCATGCTTCAAATTCAGTCTTAAAATAGGAGATATGGAAATGTTATTTTGAGTAGTGGAGCATTGACTAGGAACTGGAATCTTCAAGAACCACCGGTTGGGAACAACAACAAAACAGGTTCCCATCCACTCCAGCGAATATGAAGTCTTGCGATTGAGTCAGGAATTCCATATTCATGATCTATATTCTGGGAAATAAAGCCATCACATGATGAAAGTGACCAATAATCAGTGCGGGATAAATAAATGACTTGTGCTCTCTGCCCTACATTCAGAAGAGGGGAGGGGGAGAGAAGCATTCCCCCATTACTTAGAAGTGTCTTTTCAACAAACTATCAAGTCTCAACAAACTATCAAATTACTTATGGGACTCTTAGCTCTCCAGCTCTCTTAGCATTATTGGGAACAAATGTTTGTACCACAATCGAAACCTGCTCTCTCCAATTAAAAAATGTATTGCTAGTTTCACTGTTTGAAAAACGAGTTGACGGAGCAAAATGAGCAAGTCAGGTGAAAATCTCAGAACATTACTGTCAAAATTTCCACACACAAAATGGAAAGAAAGAAGCAGTAATAGGTATGTATAGAAGAGTCAGTATTGTAACATACCAGAGGGCAGTTTAGCCAAAGTAGCTATAAGAAATTACTGCCCAATTGCTTCCTTAGGAGCAATACGCACCAGACTTGTTCAGTCTTTTGTGAAAGGGCCTTCTGAGAACATGTCCCCTAGATACCCATGTGAGCACTGGTGATCAGGCAACACATGATCTGATCAGGTGTATGTGCATAGGGCTTCCTCCACAGGAAGGAAAACTATGGTCAACCAGGGTTCATGTTCCAATGGAAGGGGCCCTACATCCATACTTCTGTACACACACAGGTGCCCATCAGTCTGACACTAATCATGCTTCAGCCAACATACTCTAGGAGACAGGGCTAAATGGGTGCATTCTATGAAGCCCCTTCACACATTTAGGACCCAGGGCTACAGAACAGCTGAACAGGGCTACCATGTATACTGTGTGGTGTTTTGGGGTGGTGAAGCCTCCAGCATTGATTGGCTGAGCAAATAGGGTGCCAATGGAATGCTCTGTTCCTCACTTTGCAGCCCAACTGGAAAGGCAACATGGCTGAGACTGAAGACTTGACACAGGGGCAAGCTGAAGACTGAAAAGGAGGGGCAGATTTAGGGTCAAACAACAGCTTATTCATAGAATCACAGAGTGGAGGGGCATCTAGTCCATCCAGCAGATAGATGTCTAGCCTCTGCTTGAAGACCTCCAGTGAGGGAAAGCCTCCTCCTCCTCTAGGTAATTGGTTTCATTGTCAAATGGCGCATACCATTAAGAAGTTTCTTCTAATGTTCAACCAAAATCTACCCTCCTGTAATTTACACCTGAGTTAGTCCTGCCCTCTGAGGGCAACAGAGAATAAGTCTTTGCTGTCTTCTATGCGACAGCCCATCAGCGAATTGAAGAGTAATATCATATCCCTCCCACCTCATTTTTCTGTGCCCTGGGCTACCAGCACTGTGCAGTTGGGCCTGCAAGCCACCATCTTAAGTTGTCCCACAATTCTCCTAACGTAGCCTTGCTTTGAGACAGTTTGAGGAATTTAAAATGGTGGCTTGTTGCTGCTCACCACTACCTGCATCTGGGGCTCCAACAACATAGGAGGGGCCCTGCCTGAGGGCACTTTTCCTGAGGGCTGCCTCAGCCCCGAACCAAATTATGGTCAGTGAGCTTCCACTGCAGGTCACCTGCTAAAATGAATGATTTTGGCACTTGAGGCAGAACATCCCACAAGCACCTCTCTTTCTCCCTGGCAGTAAAATTACAACAAATTAAATAACAAGCTATTTGCTGCCCCTACATGGCACCACAAATCGGCTCTCTGAGGCAGCTGCCTCATTCTGCCTAATGGTAGGGCCGACCCTGCTAGATGCAGAACTTTCATGTATCTCCCCACTCCCCCTGCCCCTCCAGGGTGGCAGAACGGACCTGTCTCTGTTCAGGATTAAGAAGGAACATTTCAGTCCAGCAAATAATATTGAGCCCTTTTCTTTTATGTACCTTGTTCACAACATTTCAGTTAGACATGTGTGTTCTTATATTGCCATTTTAAACTCCACCATGGAATCCAGCAATATCTCTGCCCAGACTGACTGTGTAAGACACCTGGGAGGAACAGAAGCTTTAAAGGCTTCAGTGCAATCCCAATATGGTAAATATTTATTATTTCTTACAGCACCTTGAGGATTCTTAAGCCTTTAATATGCAAAAGCCTGTGTGGTATACCGGTTAGAGTGTTGGACGGGAGATCCAGGTTCTAGTCCCTCCTCGGCTATGAAGCTCATTGGGTGACTTTGGGCAAGTCATTGTCTCTCAGCCTAACCTACCTCACAGGGTTGGTGTGAGGATAAAAGGAGAAGGAAGACCATGTCAGTTGCCTTGGGTTCTTTGCAAGAGGAAAAGGGCAGAATACAAATACAATACATACATACATTAATAAATACGTAAATATATAAACTTCCATAGCTCTCTAATATATCAACTCATGCAAGCCAGCAGGGTTGCTAACTCACCTTCTGACATGGATCCTGTGACTTGAATAGGTGCTTAATGTCCAGAAGGTTTGCAGTGTCCACCCCCCCCACCCCCAATCATTCGTTCTCCATGCCAGGAACAGCTTCACCAGCTACATTTCTGCATGCTTACATAATTGAGAAGTTCTGCTTTGATCAAGGAGATTTCAAAAGCATGTTGAAGAATGGAAAAATAAACCAAAAATAAAAAGAGAGTTACTTAACTACTTTCACAGAGCTGAAAGACTGCCATGAAGGTGATGAACAAAATATTCCTACACTTAATTGCACTGAGTTTATATCAGGATTACCATCTCCTCTCACCGCTGGCATAAACTTTGTGTCTTTCATAGCAGCGTGACAGGTAGAAATCCAATAAATGCAGCTTCCCCACCCCCAATAGTGAGTAGCAGTGATGGGGTGTGTGAGAGCTGTTCCACTGAATTTCTGCCCATTGTGGGACTATTTGAGGTACGAAGTTTGTGGTGCCAAGGGGGAGGAGCAACATTCAAATTCTAGGAAGCAGATATTGCTTAAATATTATGTAGTTGCTCATTTAAACAAATGGGTTTAAGGTAGATGAAAATTTTCCATTTTAGGTTTTTAAAGAGCTGAGTAGATAAACTTCTGTCAAGAATGAGTTATCTATATAGGCCTCCTCAGATTAGGGGGTTGGTTTAGACTACAATAGATATCTTCCAGGTTCTAGCACTTTGATTCTATTATTCCTGTTACTACACAAAAAGAGAGGCTAAGTTTTCCATTAGCCACCTTTTCATGACAATTTCAGTATAAATAGGACAGGAAAAAAATTTCAGAGCAAGTCACCTCTGCTCCTAAATTTCATGTGTGACACTGACAAATTGGAGCATATGCCACATGTCTAGAGAAAAGCAACCAGAATGGTGAGCATCCTGGAAACCAAGTCCTATGAGGAACAGTTGAAAGAGCTGGGCATGTTTAGCCTGGAGAGAAGAGAAGATTAAGGGGAGACATGATAGCAGCCTACAAATATCTGAACGGGTGTCATGCAGTAGATGGAGCAGAGTTGTTCTCTGTTGCTCTAGAGGACAGGACTTTAACCAATGGTTGGAAGTTGCAGGGAAGTAAATTTCAGCTAAATGTTAGGAGAAACTTCTTCAAGGTCCCGTCTAATTTCATATTACTATCCCTTCACTTCCCGATAATGATTGCTAAAAAGAAAGAAAGAGATTTTCCTTCTTCAAGTCCAAATTCTTACTGCAAACTGCTGCATACACTCCAATCCAATCTCAGCCAATTAGAACTTGGTCACATGCATACCTCAGTTACTTCCAGATTGGATTGGATTCTTGGGATGCACCCTTCATGGGTCTCCTTTTGAAGAGACTCTGGAAATGTCAGATGGTCCAGAAGGAAGCAGAAAGGATGCTAGTGAATGCTCACTCATGGGAGTGAATTGCAGCCCATTTTTAACAGCTGCGTTGGTTGCTGATTCATTTCGGGGCACAACTCAAAGTGTCAAAGTTATTACTTTTGAAGCCCTAAATGGCTCAGGCCAGGACACCTAAGGGCCTGTCTCCTCCCAAACCAAGCTGCCCCTAGGAGACTTCAGAGGAGTCTCCTGTTCATGTCCCAATGGTGACCAAGGCACAGCTGATTTGGGTGTGGGAATGGACCTTCTCTGTGGTCACATCAAGACTGTGGAGTTCCCTACATTGGGAGGTCCATTCAGCCCCACCTGGCTAAGACTCTTCTATTCTGGGAGGCATTTGACCTGCCAGATAGAGAATTATTTTGTGACTGATCCTTCTTTTTAAAAAATTGGTTTTATCTGGGGCACTGATCTCTGTATTTACTGCTCTTTGCTGTCCTGAAAACTTGGATTTCAGGGCAGCCTATCAGCTATCAGATTTAGGGCTATCAGTGTGGACTGTCTTGAGGCAATATGTGGTTTTGCCAAAAACTATAAGGTTGGTGGGAAAAGATGAAGTTCTCATCAATGATAAAGTGAAAACATTGAGAGTGTCAATAATCATGTAGACAGGGGTGATCTGGTAGACAATGTTTACTTGGACTTCCAAAAGGCTTTTGACAAAGCCCCTCACCAAAGACCCCTGAGCAAACTTAGCAGTCATGGAATAAGAGGACAGGACCTCTTATGGATCAGTAACTGGCTAAAGAACAGAAAGCAGAGAGTAGGAATAAATGGTAAATTCTCCCAATGGAGAACAGTGGCATCCCACAGGGATCTGTAATAGGACCAATGCTTTTCAACCTGTTCATAAATGATCTGGGATTAGGAGTGAGCAGTGAAGTGGCCAAGTTTGCCAATGACAACAAATTTAGGGTGGTTAAAACAAAAAAGGATTGTGACGAGCTCCAAAGGATCTCTCCAAACTGGGAGAATGGGCATCCAAATGGCAAATGCGGTTCAATGTAAGCAAGTGTAAAGTGATGCATGTTGGGGCAAAATATCCCAACATCAAGTATAGCCTGATGAGATCTCAGGTGGTGGTGACTGGCCAGGAAAGAGATCTTGGGGTTGTGGTGGACAGTTTGGTCAAATGTCAACCCAGTGTGCAGCCACTGTAAAAAACGTAAACTCCTTGTTAGGCATAATTAGAAAAGGAATGGAGAATAAAACTGCCAATATCATACTGCCCCTATATGAATCTATGGTGCGACCACACTTGGAATTCTGTGTACAGTTCCGGTCACCACACCTAAAAAAAGGCATTGTATAGCTGGAAGAAGTGCAGAAAAGGGCAACTAAAATGATCAAGGGGCTGAAGCATCTCCCCTATGAGAGAAGGTTCCAACATCTAGGACTGTTTAACCTGCAAAAAAAGGAAGGTAAGGGGAGACATGATAGAGGTCTACAAAATTATGCATGGTGTGGAGAACATAGATAGGGAGACATTTTTCTCCCTCTCTCAAAATACTAGAACCCAGGGTCATCCTATGAAGCTGATTGGTGGGAGATTCAGGACAGATAAAAGGGAGTACTTCTTCACACAGCACATAGGTAAACTATGGAATTCGCTACCACAGGATGTAGTGATGGCCACTAAATTGGATGGCTTTAAAAGGGGGTTGGACAAATTCCTGGAGGAAAAGCTTAGCAAAGGCTACTAGTCTTGATGGCTATGTACTACCTCCAGTACCAGAGGCAGTGAGCCTATGTACACCAGTTGCTGGGGAACATGGGTGGGAGAGTGCTGTTGTGCTCATGCCCTGCTTGTGGGTTCCCGGTCGACAGCTAGTTGGCCACTGTGTGAACAGAATGCTGGTCTAGATGGACCCTTGGTCTGGTCCAGCAGGGCTCTTCTTATGATCATCCATTTCCAACAGAGCTGCATGTGGTGCTGTGCTATTGTGCCCCCCCCATTTATTTCTTGTTATTTTGCAGGAAACAAGGGGATTGTGCATTTTTAAAATAGATTGGCGAGTGGAAATAAATTGTGGATTATGGATTGCAGTGTAAATGGAAAGAGTTGCAATTACTTTTTTTTTAAAGGCATGATGGTGGGAGAGTGTTGCAAACATATTTTAATAAGGCTTGGTGGTGAGAGAGGGAGTTGCAAGCACCTTTAAAAAAAAAAGAGGCTTGCCGCTGAGGGATTGAGTAGCAAACACTTCCTTAAAAAAAAAAAAAGGCTTTCTGATAAGATAGAGTTGCAATTTTTAAAAAGGCATGCTGGACACACAGAGCGAGTTGCATTTAAACAAAGAAGGGAAGAAAGAATGAAAGGCAGGCAGGCAGGCTTGCTTGACTGAGAAAGAGTTGCATTTTTTAAGGCTTGCCGGGGGCGGGGGTGGGAGAATGCCCTTTCCAAATTTCATGCTTTTCCAAAGTCTTTTGCATCAAGTCCTGCGCTGCACCACCATGTAATGTATTGAGAAACTGCTCGGGCACATGACCTTGGCTCTGCCTCTACTGACCCACCTTCTGCCCCATCAGGCCGATTGACCATCAACTGCCACTGGTGTAACTATGTGCCATGTGAAGACATACTTCCTTTTACCTTTTCTGAATATCCCACCCTACGCATCTTGGGGTACTGGCTATCTCACTGAAGGTCTGATGTGGGAGCAAAAGACTTTGGCTGCCTATTGGGAGCGTTTAAGTTGTGTGCCTCCACCTATGGTTAACCCGTGCATGTGTAAACAGGCGCATATATTTAAAAAATGCCAATAAGCTTCTAGCGACCTCCTTCCAAAGGCAACCAAATCTGAGTGCTACATCCCAATAACTTCTCACCACTTGGACAGCCACCAACCTGGAATCCTCTAAATAGGGTGGACTACAACTACTATCATCCCCAGCCATCAGCAATGCTGGCTGGAGGTGCTGGGAGTTGTAGGCCAGCACATTTGGAGGGCACCAGGTTGGTGAAGGCCAGTGTAACAATATTAATTGCTTAAATAAATACATAAATAAATAAAATGTTTTAATTGGCTCTGTGATTTTATTGTTTTGTTTTTAAACAAGTGTTGTAAGCCATTGCAAATAACAATTACAATAATAA
Source organism: Heloderma suspectum (assembly GCF_057233095.1). Classification (NCBI taxonomy): domain Eukaryota; kingdom Metazoa; phylum Chordata; class Lepidosauria; order Squamata; family Helodermatidae; genus Heloderma; species Heloderma suspectum. Next base: position 32,410,502 of record NC_139464.1, read on the forward strand.
TACCCCCCCTTTTTAAGCTGCAGTCCTTCCACTTTCTTGTATGTAGTTGAAACAACAGAGAGTCTTGTGGTTCCTTAAAGATCCAACAAATTGATTATGACACAAGCTTTTGTCAACTAGAGTCCATTTCATCAATTTTGTTGACTAGAGTCCATTCCACCAATTGCGTGGAGCAATCGATTTCATTAAGTCAATAGGCCTTGCTTCAAAGGAAGGCTAACAAATTTTTTCATTCTTTTTTTTTAAGTCAGCAGCCAACTCCAGCCTACATAAGCAGGAGAAACATTTCCTGGCATGAAAATAATGCAATGGGGAAAAGACTGACCAGCTTGATTTGGGTGCAAACTGCTGTTTAAAGGCACTGGAGCAGAGCTGATCATTTCTTGGCACAGCTATGCAGAGACAGGGAAACCTACGCTTGTTGATTTTCTGCCGGTCATAAAGTTGCACCTTTGTATCTTTGTATGTGTATCTTTGTATGTGCTTTGTATGTCTTTGTATGTGCGAAAATGTGCATTTTGCAAATGCACATATTCTCATGTGTGAATGTGCATTTTTATGAAGGTTCCTATTTGTGTGTGCGCAAAAATATGCACATTTGCAAAAATGCACATTTTCGTGTGTGCACAAATATGTGCATTTTTGCAATCACCATTTTATTTCTCAAAAAATGGTGACCATGAAGCTTGACGAGGCCACTGGGGTGAGTGCAGGCGATTTGCCGATCGCGGGCAAGGGGTGAACAAGAGCTCGGCGAGCGGGGCTCAGCGGTGCAGGAAGGGGTGGTTCCACTGGATTCCCGGACTGAATTGGGCACCCGCATCATCCCTAGATGCCACCATCTGTCCGCCAAGTCTGGAGAAAAAGCGTATGGAGCAGCCTTCCCCAACCTGGTGCCCTCCAGGTATTTTAGACTAAAACTCCCAGCATTCCTAACCACTGGCCATGCTGGCTGGGGCTGATGGGAGTGGACATCCAAAACATCTGGAGGACACCAGTTGGGGAAGGCTGGTATGGAAAGTAGAGTGGCCAGATACAAAAGATGACAGGACTCCTGAACTTTTTACAGCTGTGTAGAAAAAAAATAATTTCTCCACCTGCTGAAATTCCCTCTTCTGAGCTATTATTAAAGGTGCAGGAGTTCAGTCTTCCTCTACATCTGGCTACCCTAAAAGATCCATTCTCAATTATACTTTAATTGTTTTAGGGCACAGCGGCCATAGAACTGACCAGAGAGAAGGTGACCCTGGATTTAATTCCAAGTGTTGCCACCCAGGACCTAGTGTGAGATTTAAGTGTTGTTGAGACAACTGAAAACAGTTGAACCAATTGAAACCAGTGACCACAGTGCTATCAGATTCAATATATATTTAAGAGGGAAATTGCCAAGGAAATCCAGTCATATTTGACTTCAAAGGAGGAAACTTCTCTAAACTGAGGGAACTGGTAAAAAGGAAGCTGAAAAGTGGAGTCAGGAGAGTTAAATCCCTTTAAAATGCTTGGAGATAAATCAAAGCCACAATAATAGAAGCTCAGCTAGAATGTATACTACAAGTTAGGAAAAGTCAAAGGTAGCACCATGTCCAAGAGGTCACTAGCAAAAGCACTAGCAAAAGCAAAAGTCACTAGCAAGGACCTGGTGACCTCTTGGACATGGAAGCTATTAGAGAAAAGAAGCCTTCTTTCAGAAAATGGAAGTCTTACCCAAATGAGAACAAAAGGGAGCACAAACTTTTGCAAAAGAGATGAAAACACACAATAAGAGATGCAAAAAAAAAAACACCCACTTTGAGGATCACTAGCAACTTCAAGGCCAATAATAAATAATTCTTTAAATATAGTAGAAGAGGAAACCACCTAGGGAGGCAGTTGGAACACTGGATAACAATAGAGTTAAAGGAGTAGTAAAGGAGGATAAGTAGATGACAGAGCAGCTAAATGAATTCTTTTCTTCTGTCTTCACTACAGAAGATGTAGGACAGATACCTGTGCCTGAACTGACGTTTTCAGGAAGGGAGTCATGGGAACTGAGGCAAACAGTGGTGACAAAAGGTGACATTCTCAAACATATTGACAAACTAAAAGTTAGTAAGGACGCAATTCTATGGCCGCTAGTCAGTGGCTAGATGACCATAGGATTGGTCGGTTCCCAGGAACTGACTTGGAGCCTGCACTCCGAGGTCAGTTCTCAGAGAACCGGCCTGCACCCCCTCCCGCACCGCCTCATAGGCAGCACAGATCGGCACTCAGAAGAGCAGCGTGGAGTGGGGGAAATGGCGCATTCCTGGGGCAGAGTGGTCGGAAGTGCCAGAACAACACTTCCTATGTGTTGTCCAGCCTCCCCACCCAGTGCTCTGAGGTCCCGCAGCTAGACAGCAGGGCAGCGGGAGCGCAGAGGAGATGCACTCCTCACCGCTCCTCCCGCCCTGCAGTGGATAGGTGGTCGCCCCCAGGTTCAGAGGCGACCGTCGATCCCCACAGGATTGCTCTCTAAATCACCAGGTCCAGATGGCATCCATGCTAGACTTCTTTTTTTTTAAATCAATTTTTATTGTGAGTTTTAACAAAACAAAACAAACAAAACATAACGAAACCCCCCAAAGATAATAAAAATATAGCAACATATTCTAAAATCCTCAGTTTCAAATATTACAATATTCTAGGGAGAAAAAAAGAGAGAGAAAGAATAGGTTACACATAAACCTCAGTAAAAGCAGACCAGATACCCACATCTGAGTCCATTTGCAAGTTACACCTAAATGCCACTCTTTCAAATGTTGCTAGCATTGTTAAGTCTTCAATCCATTGCATTATAGGCGGCGAGCTTTGGGGCATCGCTACACCAGCCTAAAATCCTGCATTTAAAACAGGGCTTTCTGCTTCCATTTTAAAAGCAGGATCCCAACTCCCTTTTTCACATGCTTCCTTCCCCCCCACCCCCTTCCCCCTCATATCTGAGTCTTCTATTATCTTTCATTGATAATTTATATTTTACAAAATATTTTTGTTAAAATATTTACAAAATATTTTACAAAAATATGTAACATGGTACCAGAGGACTGGAGAATGGCCAATGTAATGCCAATTTTTTAAAAGGGATCTAGGGCAGATCCAGGAAATTACAGGATGTCTGGTAAGCATAATGTCCATTCTGAGTAAATTGGTTGAAAGCAAAAGGAAAAGGCTATCAATGGCTACTAATCCTAGGGTGGTAGTGGGCTCTCCCACACTGGAGGCATTCAAGACGAGGCTGAACAGCCACTTGTCAGGGATACTCTGACTTGGATTCCTGCACTGAGCAGGGGGTTGGACTCGACGGTCTTGTAGGCCCCTTCCAACCCTACTATTCTGATTCTAGTCCTTGTGGCTATATGCTACCTCCAGTATCAGAGGCAGTATGTCTATGTACACCAGTTGCTGGGGGAGATAGGCGTGGGGATGCTGTTGCATTCATGCCCTGCTTGTGGGTTTCCTGTGGGCAGCTGGTCGGCCACTAGATGGACCTTGGTCTGATCAGCATGGCACTTCTTATGTTCTTATATCCCTAGATGCAGGAGTCTGTCAGAGTCCAGGGCTAAACATTTTCCAGATGTATAATATTTTCCCTGGAATTTAGCTATGGTTAAGCAGGCATATATTAAAACCGACTCTCTATTTGTAACAGGAATTTTAATTGCATTTTTCTTAAATGTATAAGACTTACATCCTGCCTTTTGATCCAAACTCCCTCAAGGTAGTTTAGAATAATAAAATACAAGCTACACAACAATAAATCCAGACAGTTAAAAACAGCATGGGGCAAACCACCATTAAAAGGATCTTAAATACCATTAAAAGTAGGGCTGTCATCCAACTGAAGAATCTCAGGCTGCAATCCTGTGCTCATTTACCTGGGTGTAATTCCCATTGAATTAATGGGACTTACTTCTGAGTGCACATACCCAAGTCCATAAACACTGTATGAATCTGCATATATGACACAATAGATTTGAAGAAAAAGAATACCTTGTTTTTAGATGAAAAATCTACAGTACAGAAATGTATTAGGTCCAATCAGAATCTCACAAAGTTGTAAACCAGCTTTTGAGTGTGTCAACCAAAATGTGACATTTGGGTTGGTCCTAATAAAGGTATTTGTATACTGTAGATCTTGGATTTTTCCTAACGGACCAACACTGCTCCCTACAATTTTTTATTTCTAGATGGTAACTACTGTGACATATCCACGGTTTGAAAGGCATTCCCCCTTCACTTTCACACAAGATGGAATGCCTCTTCCAAGATGGTATCTCTTCCAAGATGGTACTTGTATTAAAAAATAATTACCTTTTAAAAAGTGCTGCCTGATTAACTAGAGACTTAATCAGCTGGGGACTTAATCAACTGCAAAGATTTTTAATCAATTAAAAGGATGCAGCTCTGATTTAAAACATGAGAGAACTGAGCAGACTTCTCCTGGCACCCAGCAGTACCACAGCGAAGATTCTTTTCCTAGTAGCCTCTTGCCTCACCTCAGAAGGCAGGCTAAACAGGGAAGGCATTATGATGAAGGTCTTAATTCAGGAGCCCTCCAAATGTTGTAGGACTTCAACCCTCCTCAGCCCCAGCCAACATGGCCTATTTTCAAGAATGATGGGAGTTGTAGTCCAACAGCATCTGGAGGGACACAGGTTCCGCATCGCTCTTGGGAAGGTTCAATCCTGACCTCTCTGGAAGGAAAAAGATAATGACTGAACCAAAAAACCCAAACAATGGAATGTCAGGTAGAAATTCAACAGGTGTCCCTTTCCTCCAGCATAATGATGCCATGATGAAGGATCTGCACCTATTGAATTTCTGCCTGTCATGCAGGTGTCAAGTCAAAGAGCCTCCATCGGGGAGAAAAAGTGGCAAACGTGCTAGGATCATGGCCTTATATTAGAACACTGACTCTCTCTTGTCCAAACTCAACTTATTCAAATTGCTTGTTTCTTTTGATCTTATTTACTGGGAAATATTTCCCAGGTAAAGTCTACCTTGTTTTTTGCATATGGGACAATGGTATTTGGCTTAAAGACCTTACAGGAACAATAATTTGGCTTTGTAACTCTCCTGACCACTCCCCCCCCCCCCCGCAGGGCTTTCGCTTCAAAGTCCAAAATTGTCTATGCCCTCCCCCATTCTTTTATCTTGCCTGTGTTGCAGAGAGATTATGGTGGGCAATATAAACCAGAAATGCAAGTGAAAAGGGTAATTCACTCACCCAGTGCCATACCTTTAGAGTGTAATATGCAATGCTAATCATGCTTAACTTCCATCAAGTTTCCAAGACTGATTCAAGGCAAGCAACAGAATGAGGTGGCTGAATCGACTAAACCACTTCACATTCCAGATTTTAAAAAAATATATATTTATATGTGCCCTCAAAGTGCATCGTGCTTTTCAAAAACACATACCAGGAAGGACGGAAATGGTAGGGGGGAGTAAACAGGAGAAGAACATGCATTCATTTCAGGCACACATACTTAGGTTTTGTTATAGAAGCCTAGGGGAGAGGGAGAGAGAGAACAGATCAGCCTTCCACAACCTGGTGCCCTGTAGATATTTTGGACCAACTCTCAGCATTCTTGGCCATTGGCCATGCTGTCTGGGGCTGATAGGAGTTGAGGTCCAAAACATCAGGAGGTCACCAGGTTGAGGCAGGCTGGAATAGATAGTAGGTGGGTCCCTGTGTGTTGGTGGGGGGGCGGGGGGAGGGAGGGGGGTGATCTTGAGAGAGAGAGAGAGAGAGAGAGAAGAGCTGGCCCAAGACATTTTGCTGCCTGAGGCAATGGAGAGAACACCCTCAATTCTATTTACCAGACAAGCAGCTGCATTTTATTTCTACACTGGCGACAGGACAGCATCGTCTCCACCAAACCTAGTAGCAGCAGGCTAGCTTAAGGCAGGGGTGGAGAACCTCTTTCTACCTGAGAGCTGAATTCAATTACAGGGAAGCTCTCAGGGGCCACATTCCAGGGCTGGGCGGGTCCAAAGGCAAAAGGGGAGGGGCCCAAAATACCAGCATATTTTAGCAGAAAGCTCTTACGGCCAGGAACGAAGCCTTGGGAGAGGCTTTTCAACCATTTAGAATGGGGAAAAACTGCACAAAAGCTGGGAAATCACCAAAGCATTGATGGTTGGGAGAAATGGGGTGTGGCCATCTGAGGAACCTCTGGAAGGCCAGATTTGGCCCCTGGTCCTGAGCTTCCCCCACCCCTGGCGTAGGGGGTGCAGAGCAGGTCTTGTGGCACACCTAGTTCTCCCGACACCTCACTACCGCTTCCTGCCTAACAACGATCTGTTGTCTGAGGTGGCTGCCTCACTCTGCCTAACACTAGGGCCAGCCCTGAGGAAGAGGGGGCAGAGGTGCCTTTAGCTTCACCCACTGCCAGCAGCTATCCCCTGACAAATTCCCTCTGCGGGAAAAGCTCGCCCACTCCTGCAGTATGGGGATGTGGAGGAAGGGGTTGGGCAAATGCTTCATGTAGAGGATGGCATCACACAGGTGTTCTGGGAATGAGAGGCATTTAATACATTCAGCATTTCCCAGAAACAGAACACTGGCATAGCAGTCAAAGAACTGTTGAGGTGCTAGTTTGTTTTTAATCCTGTTATAATTATCCTTTGTGGTGTGATTTATGTATAGTTAATGTGAGGGAACATTCCAGCAGTAGCAGTCGCTGCCACCACACACACACACACACACACACCCCCCTGTACTCTGAAGTGGTACAGCCTATCTTACCTCCTGTTTTGGCTGCATGGGTAAGAGACTGCCTTAGTTCTAAGCAAACATGGATTAGGAGAATCAGACTGTAAGCATCAGGTATGCTTTGGTAATCTTTAAAGCAGCCCAGACGAAAGGATAAGCTTCAGTGCCCGGCGCATCACATTAAGGGGCACACACAAGATGCTCTGGCCTCTCTTGACCATGGTATTTGGCATTCAGTTTGAGGAGCCCCAGGAACTGAACTGAAGGAATCTGGGCTTTTGTTTCAGGAACATTTCTCTGAGAGCATCAGAGCCAGCTGCAAGAGGGTGGGACACATTATCTTTTATATTTGCTCAGTGCAGCAGGCCAAGCAAACCTTAGCAATGATGTTGGTGGTTAGGGAAACTCACAATCCCATTCTGGCCCCGGGGAACATCTTTTGCTCTGCAGCATTGCAGGCTTTTTAGAAGGCTCCATCTTTTGCTCAGCAGCATTGCAGGCTTTTTAGAAGACTCAGCTGGAGTCCCGAATTTCTAGGAACTTGGGACAAAGCACAAGAGACCGCACCGCAGATGCCAAAAGGACTGTCCACGCCACAGATCAGATTTCCTTCCCCATTTGCAACTCATAACAAACATTAGTGGTATTATGCAAGCTGCAAGCCAGAAGATGGGGTCTTTCTAGAGGACTTTTCAGTTCATTGAGGATTCCAGGGGGAGGGGTTGGCTGGGAGTACAATCATGTGCAATTGTCCTTCATAGGTGACTAAGAATCCAGACGTCCTTTTCTCTCAAATAAATTCTTCTGTTGCAGGGAAGTTGCCATTTTTCTGGCACTGGGAAGCTGGTTTATACCAGGTGAGACTATTTGTCTATCTAGCTCAGTAAGATCTACTCCAGCCTTCCCCAATCTCCTGATGTTTTGGACTACAACTGCCATCATGCCCAGTCAGTGTGGCCAATGGTCAGGGATGTTGGCAGTTGTAGTTGAAAACTGGAGGGCACCTCTCCCATCATCCCTGACCATTGCCTATACTGGCTAGGACTGAGGGGAGTTGTAGTCCAACACATCTGGAGGGCACAAGGTTGGGAAAGGCTGGTTTACTTTGTGGTTGAGAATGTTACTCTGTCTCTCGCAGTTGTGACATTCATGACAAATAGAGCTGCCACCTGGTTTTTTGGCCCAGATCCTGTACCTTTTCACAACAGCTTCAACATGCACAAATAAAGCTATCAAAGCATTTGGTGCCACTTGCTGTCACTGGCAAAAAAGAGAAAAAGCTATACCTCCTTAATTTGTGCATGTTGAGGCCACCAAAGGCAGAATGGATGAACCAAGGGAAAAAAGCTGACAATTCTAGTGACCAGCTCAAGTCCCCTCATGCCAGGACTTATTTATTTTTTGTGATACTTATATATCTCTAAATATAATAAAATCCCTAATCAGTTCACGTATAAATATTAAAACCACATTTAAAATACAATATAAAAAACACAACATTAAAAACAATTCAAATTACCATAAAAGCAATACAAGGAGAAATAAGATGGAGCGGCATGATTAATTTCATTACAGCCCAGGGAAAGCCTGGGTGAACAACTGTGTTTTCAGGAGGCATTTGAAGGATGCCAAATTTTCTGCCCCACATTTTCTGGGGAGGGTTTTCCAAAGAGTGAGTGCTGCTACGGCGAAGGTGTGGCATTGAGGTACTGTGTGGTAACATTCCATTAATTTTGGAATGACCAGCAAGGCTTCCTCTGGAGATCTTAAAGGTCAGAGAGAGGGATGGAGAGAGGGAGAAATGGGAAAGCAATCTGCTAGGTATCCTGGTCAATTTCTACTTATAGAATCATAGAATAGTAGGGTTGGAAGGGACCTACAAGGCCATCGAGTCCAACCCCCTGCTCAATGCAGGAATCCAAGTCAGAGCATCCCTGACAAATGGCTGTCCAGCCTCGTCTTGAAGGCCTCCGGTGTAGGAAAGCCCACCACCTCCCCAGGTAATTGGTTCCATTGTTGTATTGCTCTGACACTCAGGAAGTTTTTCCTGATGTTCAGCCGGAATCTGGCTTCCTGTAATTTGAGCCCATTATTCCGTGTCCTGCACTTTGGGATGATCAAGAAGAGATCCTGGCCTTCTTCTCTGTGACAACCTTTCAAGTACTTGAAGAGTGCTATCATATCTCCCCTCAGTCTTCTCTTCTCAAGGCTAAACATGCCCAGTGCTTTCAGTCTCTCTTCATAGGGCTTTGTTTCCAGTCCTCTGATCATCTTTGTTGCCCTCCTCTGAACCCTCTCCAGTTTGTCTGCATCCTTCTTAAGGTGTGGTGTCCAGAACTGGCCACAGTACTCCAGATGAGGCCTAACCAGTGCTGAGTAAAGGGGAACTAGTACTTCCTGGGATTTGGAAGCTACGCTTCTATTAATGCAGCCCAAAAGAGCATTTGCCTTTTTTGCAGCCACATCACATTGTTGGCTCATATTCAGCTTGTGATAGACAACAATTCCAAGATCTTTTTTGCTTGCAATGTTGTTGAGCCACATATCCCCCATCTTGTAACTGTGCATTTAGTTTCTTTTTCCTAGGTGCAGAACTTGGCATTTATCCCTATTAAATGCCATTCTGTTGTTTTCTGCCCAGCACTCCAGTCTATCCAGATCACTTTGAATTTTGTTTCTGTCTTCCAAAGTATTAGCTGTCCCGCCCAGTTTTGTGTCATCTGCAAATTTGATCAGCATTCCCTGCACCTCCTCCTCCAAGTCATTAATACAAATGTTGAAGAGCACTGGGCCCAGGACTGAGCCCTGCGGTACCCCACTCACTACCTCTCCCCAGCTTGAGAAGGTCCCATTGATAAGCACTCTTTGAGTCCGATTCTGTAGCCAACTGTGGATCCACCGGATCGTTGTTTCATCTAGCCCACTTCGAGCTAGTTTGCTCATCAGGATATCATGGGGCACTTTGTCAAAAGCTTTGCTGAAGTTGAGGTATATGATGTCTACAGCATTCCCACGGTCTACAAGGGAGGTTACTTGATCAAAAAATACTTGAATTTTTTTAAAAAAAAACTTAAGAGGTTAACTGCACTGCACTGCACCCATACCACAGAGGGGTACTCATGAAGACTTTTAAAAAGTATGAAACACTTTTCCCTGCAACAATTCTGAGGGCCTTCTCAGTGGTGGCCCCACACCTTTGGAACTCCCTCCTGAGGGAGATACATATAGCCTTATGACTGCTGGCTTTTCTTTTCTTTTTTTAGTGACCCCCCCTAATATTTTTCATGCTTAAAAATCATTACATCCTACTTACGTGTGTGTGTGTGTGTGTGCACGCACGTGTGTGTGCGCTCCTATTTGTATGTTCATGTTTTTGTAGTATTGTGAGCTGCCTTGTGAGGGCACTGCACCCTGAAAGGTGGGTTAAAAAAATCTCCAAAAACCCTCAATAAATTCCCCATCATTTTGGGAAAGTTGTGAAGGGAGACCTTTTCAAAAAGGTGGGTTATTTGAAGAAGGTGAGTGTATCACCTCCTGACTAGAGGCAAGTACAAAGAAGATATTCCCCTCTCCTCCCACACATTGCAAGGCTATCTCCCTGTCACTAGGGCTTCTTGCTTCCATACACATCTCACATGAGCAGAATTGCACTGATTTATTAAGGTTTTTTATCCCACTTTCTATTCAAAGAAATGTTCAAGGCAACTCACAGGGGCAGCAGATAAAACACTTCCATGCCCCCTCTTTAATAAATAAATCTCCTCCTTACCTATAGAAAGCCAGCATGTCAGGGGAAAGGGTTCTAGTGTAGCCTTCTCCCCCTGGAATGCCCATATTTCTCCCCATGCGGAGTGGGGGGGAGGGGTTTCCAGAGAGCAGACATTTAAATGCACCACGCCACCTGCAACACAGAAGTGGCACCCCAGAGGCAAAGAGGAACCCCCTCCCTGGATGCGCCAGTGCGTAGCGCAGAAAGCACGTCCAAGTGCCCTCCCTGTCTCTTCTCCCTTGCACTCCTCCTTTGAACTCCGAGGGGATTGCATGCCAAGAGGCCAAACAGCAGGGTAATGTTAGGATGATGTCTCACCTGGAGATACCTCACGGAAATCCGCTTTTCTACAAGAACGTTCCTACTGCCAGGGCCCAGTTCACCTAGCCACAGCTTGATGATTGCAGCATCAGTGCTGCTTTGCATGTCAATGCAAACAAGCACAACGCTGTCCAGAGGAGTCAGTGGGTGGAGTCAGCGGGTGCATTCGGCTGCCACTCATCAAGCACTGAGCAGCCAAGGGATTCAAACAGCCTCAGGTTTCTAACCATGGAAAACTGAATCTTATTGGCCGGAGAGACAAAAACCCTCATCTGACCCTCATTTCTGAAGCTGCACCGCACATGTATGATGGGACATAACAAGCACACCAAACGGAATGCCTCCTTTAGGGAAATGCTCTGAAGCTGAACAAACACACACAGCCTGGATCAGAACAAGTCCTGATTTGCACCCGAGGGATTTAACTTCCAGGTGTCGATAGAACTGCAAAGCGTTTGGGGGGTTGATAAGTATTAGGACAGTCAAAGGATTAGCTGTTCTGACGCAGAGACAAAAAAACGAAACAAAACCCGCACACAACCCAAAGTGTGCAGGCTGCAAGAGAGCATCTATTTCCCAAAGTCTAATGGAAAGCCAACGGGGATGTTCCTGGAGAGTAACCAGTTCAGAACAAGTGGGAGTATTTCCACCACAAATCCCATCACAACCGCCCTCTTTATATATGCCACTATTAAGCTAAAGATACTAATCAGAAGAAGACCAAAACAAGTGTAAAGCCTTCCCCAAGCAGTGGCCCTCCAGATGTGCTGGACTACACCCCCATCATCTGGAGGGCCTCAGCTTAGGGAAGGCATTCTGCAAAACCATTTCCAACCTCTTTCTGCAGCAGGGGTAAGCAACAGTGTCCTCCAGATGTTTAGGACTACAAGTCCCATCAGCCCAAATCAGTATGATTCATTGTTTATTTGTGTTTCATTATTTATTTAATATATTTCTATACCACCTTTCTGAAGCCACCCAAACCAGTTTACAAAAATTGGATAATTCTCATGGCTAATGAGCAGGGGTTATGGAGATTGTAGTCCAAAATATCTGGAGGCACCAGGTTCCCTGTCCCTGCTCTGCGAAGGCTGCTGTTGTATCTACACAAGGGGCAAGATCCAGCCGAAGTGAAGCACTCTCAATTCCCACTGATGTCTATAGGCAAGAAATAAGCATGTTCTTTAACTCTCCAGTTCTTATCAATGGCACATAAGAGAAGAATCCAAAAAATATAGTCGAACAATGCTTTTATTAGAACCAACACCCCAGTGTCCCAAAATGGCAAACAAGCTTTCAAGTTCTCCAGAACACTTCAGCAGGATGGATTTCAAGCAAAGCGAAGAGGGGCGGGAGAGAGAAAAATGTTGGGAAGATGTTGTAGCCACAAGTTGTGCATAAAACAATGAAATCCTAAACACGCTCGCAGTCCAGTCCTATATGCATTTATGCAAAAGTCAGCCCCCCTTCCCTGGTGCAACCTCTTACTCAGAAGCAGATCCCACCGTGTTCAATGCAGTTTATTCTCAAGTAAATATTGCAGCCTCACTCTCAAGTATGCCTTTAAGCGCTACTGAACTTAGTGGGATTATTAGAGCCGAGTCAACGTGCCGAGATCATCAAGTTAGAAATACACTTTCCAGTTGTGACGGTACTGACTGACCTTTCATGGGTTTTGCAACCCAGTAAAGAGGCGACCGAGCTAAGGGTGTTTTACTCTTAAAGGCTACAATCTTTCCCACACGTTATATGCTTTACATCTGGGTAATAATCATCCACGGGTCAAATGGCACATAAAGAGTCGAAACAGGCTTCCAAAAATTGGAAGAGGGCCTGAATTTTAAGAAGGAAACCTTCACCAATGAAACACGGGATGGAGTTTATAACTGAGAGAAAGAGAGAGTGTAAGACAAGATCTTACCTTTTTGGGATCAGAGTAAGTCCCAAGCCCAATCACCGGGATACCGTGGCCATCACTCAGCGTCAGGCGGTGGTTTTCAGCGGTGAAATGAATCATCACGATGGAAAGGGGAACTTGATTTTTAAACTCTTATTTATTTTGCAATACTTCTGGATGCAAGAGGCTCCTCGAGAAAGAAAAGCCTTTTGTGTGATCCAACGTGCTCCGGGCTACGGCCTCTCCTATCGGTAGAGGGCGCACGAGAGCAGCGAATGAGGGCCTGCGCCCATCTGAACCTGTTGTGGGGCCGGCGAGCACTTCGCCATCCGTTAAATACAAGCCGGCGTCGGGGCCGGGTTTTGTCTCTGGATTTTGTCAGAGGAAATAATGGGCAGGACTAGCTGCCCCCGGGGCAGGCCCGGATTGCTTGGAAAGGGTTGGCCACTTGGCTCTCGGGAGGAGAGTGGCAAGACTGGAGACCCTCCACTCAGAGTTGCGCTCCTACCAGCGTCGGGGGAGGAGGGAGTGTCCCAGAGCAAATCCAGGACACACAAGGCAGCCTTTGTATCGCTGCCTTGGGGCTCTTTTCCCCAGACTGCAACCGGCCCCTGCTTGCTTATCATAGCCTGATCCTCAGCAGCGCTCAGAAATCAGCTCCTGGACTGGCGTTCAAGCCAAGTCCGTGTTGCGCCTAGGATCGGCGCTCGGAAGGCGTTTGCGCGCACGAGCTTGGGGACTGCGCCTGGTTTCCGGCTGGTGCCCTGCAGTTGCGCGGGACGGCAGCTCGCATCTTCCCAGCCAGCACGGGACTCTGCAGGGCACCGAGCTGGGAAAGGGGCCCAAGAGCCACTGACCTGGGGAGAAGCCCCATCGAACCCGAATCAATGACGTTTCAGGGGCAGAATTGATAACACCGATTCTTTTAGAAAAAGAACCGTTCGTTCCAGTTCAGATGTGCCCCCAGCAAACAACCAGGCATGCGAGAGGAAGAACAAATAGTTTTTTGGTTTTTTTTTTAAACCTGTTTGATAAATAAGGGGGGTTGCTTCAGGGCAGTCACATAATTCATTGCAAAACTGGGATCTGCTCTCCCAAGTCATCACTCTGGACAGTTCGTAGGCCCTTTGTTAATCCATTTAAATATATGCACGTTTTAAATTGCCCATTGTTTGCACCGAGACTGAGCTAAATAAGCCCAGCTGTGTAGCAAATAAAAATGTCAAGTTGATTTAAAGAGAGCCTGATGACACAACCCCACACAGCCTTTATATTCCATGGAATTGTGATATTCTGTATTAAGGGATACACTTCTGGAGTGAGGCTGGCTCTTCCTTTGTCCTTCTCTATTTGCACTCTGCCCCTTCACTCATTATTCATGACAGTATGTGTTATCTTTGCTTTCAGGAACAAATCAATTTACAGCGCAATCTTATGCATGCCTACTCAGAAGTAAGCCCCATGGAGTTGCATAGGACTTACTCCCTTCCTGGGAGTAAGGCCCACTGAACTCCACTGGGCTTACTTCTGAGTAGATATGCATAGGATTGCATTGTTAGTGCCTTACTGATGATTCTTTCACATCCCCTTCAGATCAAATTTTGTCTGTTCATTCTTTCTGCCCCAGGTTTATTTATTATGGATTTATTATAGTTTTTTTATGCCATCCTTCAATCATATTCTGAGGGCAGTTTACAAAAAGAGTAAAGCAATTAAAATGTAAATAAATACATACAGAGTTAAAAATCAGCTAGAAGACACAAGGCTGTTTCTGTTCCCAGACCAGGCCTGAACCCAGATTGGAATGGATCTAAAAAATCAGCGTCATCTAACACTGCCTGGAATTGAGTAGCTACCACATGCTCCAGCACCTTGCCCAAGAACGGCAAATTTGACACTGGCATATAATGATCAGAAACCACTTGATCTCAGCTAGGTTCTTCAGAGGTGACCTTACTTCTGCTTCCTTTAAACTAGTGGGGATCATACCCCATTACATGCTGAGCCACTCCCATCAAGACAGCCTGTATGCTGCTTTTGTAAATGTGTGCATTGCTGAGCTCAACTGAATAAAGCATTGATTTTAACCTTTAAAGCCCAAGTTACTTGGGCAATCACCTCTGTGGCTCTCTGTGCATGGAGAAAGAGAGTCTAAGGGCGCAATCCTATCGAGAGGTGGCTGCCTCCGAACTCAAAGGTGGCCACCTATCCAAAGCAGGGCAGGAGAAGCATGGAGGGGATTGTTCCCTCCATGCTTCTCCTGCCCTGCTTTTTCTGCTAGACAGCAGGTTGCAGCTGTCTAGCCGCGGGAGCACAGACCTGGTAGAGAGGCTACGCTCTCCCCGCCCCAGAATGCCCCCAGCCACGCCCCTCTTCAGCCACTCCACACTCCTCTTGTGAGCACGGAGGACAGGGCTGTTCCGTGCTGCCTCCGAGGCAGTGTGGAAGTGGGGGGAGGTCAGTTTTCTGGGAACTGACCTCAAAGCACAGGCTCCAAGGTCCATTCCCGGGAAATGGCATATCCTATGGCCGTCTAACCGCTGTCTAGCAGCCACAGGATTGCTCCCTAAAGATGTCAGGGGTGGAGCTTTGAAAGAGGCTCTCACCCCCAGGGCCAGAACAGTTCCCCACCCCGATTGAAGTGGTATTTCATCAGTATTTTTTTTTAATTATATATATGAGGGGTGGGGCAGTATACCACTCTGCCAGTCTGCTTATCTACTGATATACTGCTAGAGTAAGTGACATCGAATGGTACACCAACAGCATATGTTGGCATGATGGGTTTCCATGAAAATTGTGTCATGCCAGCTTAAGCTACTGGCATATGTGACTCAGGTCTCTTTTTGGGTTCAAGTGCTGGGAACAGGGGCTTAGAAGGAAGCTATGGAATAGAATGGGAGTGAAACTTTAGTTCATAAGCAGGACTGTCTTTCCTTGAGGGCAGAAAGTTTTGCATTAAAATGCTAGGGAGGTTATCCAGAGATATGGACTGAGGTGTCACCAATACACGGGTGACACCCAGCTGTATCTCTCGTTTTCATTAAATCCAGGTGAGGTAGTAAGTATGTGTCTTGGTACAGTTATGGACTGTGTTGCAGAGTAAGTTTCATCTGATCACATTTGAGACAGAAACAACTGCAAGCTTTAAACAGGCTTTACTCAATATTAGCAGGTATCTTCTTGTTACAGCTAATGCAGGCAAAGTAAAGTAGGCAAAACCAAAACTAACATCCCAACTCCCTACATGTGTAAAGCCAGGAATTTCTCAATGTTGCTGCCCATCCTGAATCAGTCCTTTTGTGTTTGCTCTGACAATGAGTCAGCCCAACCCAAAGCCTTTGAAGCTTTTGTCTAAATAGTATTTGTCTGTCTGTCTGTCTGTCTGTCTGTCTGTCTGTCTGTCTGTCTATCTATCTATCTATCTATCTATCTATCTATCTATGTATTCATCCATCCATCTGTCCTGGCAAGACGGAAGCCCTGTGGGTAAGTGGTTCCCAGGTCTGGGAGATAGGCACATTGCCTGTTCCAGATGAGGTTGCACTCCCTCTGAAAGATCAGGTCCGTAGTCTGGGGGTACTCCTAGATCCATCATTGTTGCTGGAGGCCCAAGGGCCATGGCAGCTCAGAGTGCCTTTTACCAGCTTCAGCTGGTTCGCCAGCCACGGCCTCTCCCGGACAGGGATAGCTTGACCACGGTGGCACAGGCATTAGTAACCTCAAGTCTGGATTACTGCAATGTGCTCTATGGGGGGCTGCCCTTAAGGCTGGTCCGGAAGCTGAAGCTAGTGCAGAACACAGCAGCTCAGCTGTTGCCGGGAGCTGCCCCTTTTCAGCATGCAACTCCTTTGCTGAGGGAACTACACTGGCTGCCTATTCACTACCGGACTAGGTTTAAGGTATTAGTACTAGTCTGCAAAGCCCTAAACAACTTGGGACCAGGATACCTGAGAGAGCACCTCCTTCTTTACCAGCCTTCCTGGTCACTGAGGTCATCAGAGGACATGTTCCTGGTGGTTCCACATGGACCCATGGCCTAGTTGGAGTCCACCAGGAAAAAGAGCCTTCAGTGTTGTGGTCCCTTCCTGTGGAATTCCCTGCTTTTGGAGGTCAGACAGGCACCAACACTGTGTTCCTTCCAGCACCTGCTGAAGGCAGTGTTATTTCGAGAGGCCTTCCTTGCATGACCAGCCACAGTTTATTAAATCCAACCTTATTAGAACTTGTCTTTTTAAAAAATGTTTTAACTGTTGTAACCTGGTGTTTTATTCTTTTACCTTTTTTGTTCACTCCTCCAAAAGCTTCTGATGTGGAATGGTATATAAATATTGTAAAATACATACATACATACATACATTTACTATATTTATATACTGCTCCACATCAAAAGATTTCAGAGCGGAGAACGACAAAGCTAAAAGAATAAAGTTCTTAAAAGTTGTTGGGAGACAAATTCTGCAAAACATGGCCCCTCCAGGAAATTCCTGACTTGTGTGGCGGATAACTTCCTCCTACAGAAAGTAGAAGAAGGAACTAGAGGATCGGCTATCCTTGACTTGATCCTAACCAACAGAGATGACTTAGTGGATAAAGTAGCAGTTACAGGAACTCTGGGGGAAAGCGACCATGTTGCACTTGAGTTCTTGGTTCTAAGGGAAGCAAAAACTGAGTGTAGTCAACGCGTACCCTGGATTTTAGGAAAGCTGGTTTTAATAAACTCAGAACAATGATCAGTAAGGTCCCATGGCAAGCGACGCTAACGAGAAAAGGAGTCCAAGATGGGTGGGAGCTTTTAAAAAAGGAAATTCTCAAGGCACAATCACAAACAATTCCAACAAGAAGAGAAGGTGGAAGACAACAGAAGAAGCCAATGTGGCTTCACAAAAAGCATAGGGATGACCTGAAAACAAAAAAGGACACATATAGGAAGTGGAAAGAAGGCCAAGTAACAAAGGAAGAGTACAGACAGGTAGCACAGAATTGCAGGGATGGCGTCAGGAAGGCTCAAGCTGAGAATGAGCTGAGGTTAGCGAGGGATGCTAAAAACAACAAAAAGGCTTTCTTCAGCTACATGCCTAGTAAAAGGCAGAGGAAAGAAATGGTTGTTCAGCTATTAAATAATAATAATTATTATTAAATTTATTAATCACCCATCTGGCTGGTCACCCAGCCACTCTGGGCGATGTACAACATACAATAAAACAGTTTAAAACAATAAAATTCTACAGTAAAAACATTTTCTAAAATACCCTAATCCACCCCAAATGCCTGCCTGAACAACCACGTTTTTAATACATGACGGAAGCTCATTAAGGAGGGGGCATGGCGGAGTTCCCTAGGGAGGGAGTTCCACAGAGTGGGGGCCACCACAGAAAAGGCCCTCTCCCTCCTCCCCACCAGTCTAGCTGTCCTGGCTGATGGGACAGAGAGAAGGCCATCTGAGGCTGATCTTGTTAAGCGGCCTGTCTGGTACTGCTGGAGGTGCTCCTTAAGATAGGCTGGGCCGGAACCATATAGGGTTTTAAAGGTCAAAACCAACACCTTGAATTTGGCCCAGAAAACAACTGGTAACCAGTGCAACTCCTTCAGCACTGGAGTGATGTGATCTCGCCGGCGGCTGCCATTAATCAGGCAAGCCGCCGCGTTCTATACCAGCTGCAGCTTCCGAACCATCTTCAAGGGTAACCCCACATAGAGTGCATTACATTAGTCTAAACGAGAGGAGATGAGGGCATGTGATTCAAAGTGATCTGGATAGACTGGAGCGCTGGGAAGAAAACAACAGAATGACATTTAATAGGGATAAATGCCAAGTTCTGCACCTAGGAAAAAGAAACCAAATGCACAGTTACAAGATGGGGGATATGTGGCTCAACCACACTCCAAGCGAGAAGGATCTTGGAATTGTTGTCGATCACAAGCTGAATATGAGCCAACAATGTGATGTGGCTGCAAAAAAGGCAAATGCTATTTTGGGCTGCATTAACAGAAGCATAGCTTCCAAATACTGGGAGGTGCTAGTTCCCCTCTACTCAGCACTGGTTAGGCCTCATCTGGAGTACTGTGGCCAGTTCTGGGCACCACACTTTAAGAAGGATGCAGACAAACTGGAGAGGGTTCAGAGGAGGGCAACAAAGATTATCAGGGGATTGGAAACAAGGCCCTCTGAAGAGAGACTGAAAGAACTGGGCATGTTTAGCCTTGAGAAGAGAAGACTGAGGGGAGATATGATAGCGCTCTTCAAGTACTTGAAAGGTTGTCACAGAGAAGAAGGCCAGGATCTCTTCTTGATCATCCCAGAGTGCAGGACACGGTATAATAGGCTCACGTTACAGGAAGCCAGATTCCCTGAACATCAGGAAAAACTTCCTGACTGTAAGAGCAATACGACAATGGAACCAATTACCTGGGGAAGTGGTGGGCTCTCCCACACTGGAGGCCTTCAAGACGAGGCTGGACAGCCATTTGTCAGGGATGCTCTGACTTGGATTCCTGCACTTAGCAGGGGGTTGGACTCGATGGCCTTGTAGGCCCCTTCCAACCCTACTATTCTATGATTCTATGTACTACCGATGGGAGCAGATGGTCAGGAAGGAAGGGGCGCAGCCGCCGTATCAGATAGAGTTGATACAGCGCTGTCCGGCTCACAGCTGATACCTGAGCCTCCATGGACAGCTGGGAGTCCAAAATGACCCCCAGGCTGCGGACCTGGTCTTTCAAAGGTTGCCGTACCCCATTCAGCACCAGATCAACATCCCCCAGCCTCCTCTTGTCTCCCACCAAAAGTACCTCGGTCTTGTCAGGGTTCAGCTTCAGCTTATTCCTCCCCATCCAGCCACTCACCATCTCCAGACATTTGGACAGGGATTCTATGGCCAACCTTGGTGAAGATTTGAATGAGAGGTAGAGCTGCATGTCATCCGCATATTGATAAATAAGGATGGCAAAACGATAACAGATGACAAAGAAAAGGCAGAGGTGCTCAATTCCTACTTTGGTTCAGTCTTCTCCCAAAACAGGGTGTATGACCCCCCAGCTTGAGATCGATAGGCATATGGTCAAGGAACACCTAATTACTTTGAATGAGTTCAAATCTCCAGGGCCAGATGAACTGCATCCTAGAGTAATAAAGGAACTGGAAGAAGAACTCTCAGAACCGCTGTCTATTCTCTTTGAGAAATCATGGAGGACAGGTGAAGTGCCAGATGACTGTAGGAGGGCTAATGTTGTCCCTATCTTCAAAATGGGTAAAAAGGAGGAACCTGGGAACTACAGACCAGTCAGTCTGACATCAATCCCTGGGAAAATTCTGGAGCAGATGATAAAGCAATCCATCTGGAAGCACCTTGAAAACAATGCCGTGATTACTCGAAGCCAACGTGGATTTGTCAAAAACAAGTCCTGCCAGAAGAATCTGATCTCATTTTTGGATCAAGTAACCTCCCTTGTAGACCATGGGAATGCTGTAGACATCATATACCTCGCCTTCAGCAAAGCTTTCGACAAAGTGCCCCATGATATCCTGATGAGCAAACTAGCTCGAAGTGGGCTAGATGAAACAACGATCCGGTGGATCCACAGTTGGCTACAGAATCGGACTCAAAGAGTGCTTATCAATGGGACTTTCTCAAACTGGGGAGAGGTAATGAATGGGGTACCGCAGGGCTCAGTCCTGGGCCCAGTGCTCTTCAACATTTGTATTAATGACTTGGAGGAGGAGGTGCAGGGAATGCTGATCAAATTTGCAGATGACACAAAATTGGGCGGGACAGCTAATACTTTGGAAGACAGAAACAAAATTCAAAGTGATCTGGATAGATTGGAGCGCTGGGCAGAAAACAACAGAATGACATTTAATAGGGATAAATGCCAAGTTCTGCACCTAGGAAAAAGAAACCAAATGCACAGTTACAAGATGGGGGATATGTGGCTCAACAACATTGCAAGCAAAAAAGATCTTGGAATTGTTGTCTATCACAAGCTGAATATGAGCCAACAATGTGATGTGGCTGCAAAAAAGGCAAATGCTATTTTGGGCTGCATTAATAGAAGCATAGCTTCCAAATCCCAGGAAGTACTAGTTCCCCTTTACTCAGCACTGGTTAGGCCTCATCTGGAGTACTGTGGCCAGTTCTGGACACCACACCTTAAGAAGGATGCAGACAAACTGGAGAGGGTTCAGCGGAGGGCAACAAAGATGATCAGAGGACTGAAAACAAAGCCCTATGAAGAGAGACTGAAAGCACTGGGCATGTTTAGCCTTGAGAAAAGAAGAGTGAGGGGAGATATGATAGCGCTCTTCAAGTACTTGAAAGGTTGTCACAGAGAAGAAGGCCAGGATCTCTTCTTGATCATCCCAGAGTGCAGGACACGGAATAATGGGATCAAGTTACAGGAAGCTGGATTCCGGCTGAACATCAGGGAAAACTTCCTGACTGTTAGAGCAATACGACAATGGAACCGATGACCTAGGGAGGTGGTGGGCTCCCCCACACTGGAGGCCTTCAAGACGAGGCTGGACAGCCATCTGTCAGGGATGCTCTGACTTGGATTCCTGCATTGAGCAGGGGGTTGGACTCGATGGCCTTGTAGGCCCCTTCCAACCCTACTATTCTATGATTCTATTCTAAAACACCAGGTTAAAACAATTAAGGGAGCAATCCTGTGGCTGCTAGTCAGCGCTAGATGGCCATAGGATACGTCGATTTCCAGGAACCGACCCCGGAGCCGGCGCTCCGAGGTCGGTTCCCTGAGATCCGACCTTCCCCCTTTTCCGCGCTGCTTCGCAGGCAGCTCAGAACGGCCTCACGCTCCGTGCTTGGAAGAGGAGCATGGAGCGGCGAAAACAGGGCGTTATGGGGACATTCTGGAGCCGGGGAGGTGGAAATGCCAATATGGCACATCCAACGTGTTGTCTGGCAGGTGCTTCCCCCCCTCCTCTTTCCCGTGGCTAGACAGCGAAATTGGCTGTCTAGCTGCAAATGCTGCAAATGCAGGGCAGGTGAAGTGCGGAGGGGACGATCCCCTCTGCACTTCTCCTGCCCTGCATTGGATAGGCGGTCGCCTCCAACCTATCCTGGTAGGATTGCTCCCTAAACCATTTTTAAAAGAAACAAGTTCTGATAAGACCAAATGTAATAAACTGCAGCTGGTCACCCAGGGAAGGCTTCCTGAAATAACAATGTCTTCAGGAGGTGCTGGAAGCAACACAACGCTGGAGCCTGCCTGACCTCCAAAGGGAGGGAGTTCTACAGGGAGAGGACCACCAAGCTGAAGTATAAGAGCTCCAAGCTCGGAGAGCTCTCAGTGTGGCAATCCACTAGATTGGCTCCATGCTGCTGAAATCACTAAAAGCCCAGCCACCCCAGGCAGGCCACATTTTGCTAAAATCACTGGTGCTGTTTCACTAGATCAGTCCCACGGAACTGAAACCACCTTGGTTTCCTGGCCTACCCACTATTGGTAAGAGTCCATCCATTTTTTAGAGTGTGACGAGCTCCGAAGTCCCATGGACAAACCCAGAGAGAACCGCTGAAAGGGAACATCACATCTCTGTGCCTCCATGGGAAGTGACAAAACTGGATCCATGGGAAATTTAAATAAATCCCAGTCATTATTTCTAAATTTGCATATATAAAGATATACGTTAGCATATGTAGTTTTTACACAGATTTGTGGACTTAGGGCCTAGGCTAGGACCCAAATCTTTTAAATGCCTATCAACATGTTTTGGACTACAAATCCTAGCATTTCTGACCATTGGCCATGCTGGCTGGGGTTGATGGAAACTGAAGTCCAAAACATCAGGAGGGCACAAAGTGGGGAAAGGCTGCCTTTAGATGGAATTCTTTGCAACCCACAGGAAAGGGGAGGTTTGTCACAGATCCGCAGGGGTTGCTCAGACACCAGGATGTTTTGGGCTAGCTTTGAGGGTTCCTTGACAGATGTTGATGTGGAAAGGTTTCACAGTGGGCATGAAATTTAAGAATGACCGTCTATATTATCACAGACTTTTGATGATTGCTCAATAACCTAGAAGGAGGGCTCTGAGAAGATTGGCTTACCCACAGTTCCTTGAGCCAGCTAGAGAATGGTGCTCAAAGGAGTGTGTGTGTGTGTGTGTATGTGTGCGCGAACTGTAGTTGCTGAGGGGAGATGCAAACAGCAACCACTTTTGAAAGAGGTTTCAGTATCTCACCCACAACTGCATGTTCCTTAAATGTACCCTAGTTCTTTACCCCCTCAAGAGTATCACACTCTTTGTGCATAATTATTTTATGGCCTATAAATAATGTCAGGACTTAAAAAAATGCCATACTGGGTCAGACCAAAGGTCCATCAAACTCAACACTCTTGTCTCCAGTAGTAGCAATTTATGGCACATTCCACATCTTCAGAGACCTTTGAATACTTTATCTCAGGGCTAAACTAGATGTGCCATGTGCCTGATTTTTTTTGGTGGGGGGGATACCTATGGGGTGGGGAAGACAGATTAGGACTTGTGGTGGGGGGAGACTTTAACCCTTTCCCCCACGACAGTCCCAATCCAGCCATAGGTTAAAAAACAGAACAAAACCAGCCACGCAAGGGCAACCCACGTCAGAAACATCAACTCTAATCTGGGCTTCTGTGAGACCTGCAACAACAAAATGTTGCAGTGTGGCATGCTCCCTGCTCATGATTCTAAAACTTGATTGCTTTCCACCTTCCCTGCCCCTTTTCCATTTCCCCCCCAACAGTCAATCAGCATTTTGTGGCCACTGAGAATGCTCAGCCCTCATTGGGCTGTTTTGGGGTTTGTTTGTTTTTTGCTAAATATATTTTGTCCTTCTGCAAATCCTGGAGCTTGCTGATACTGGTTCAAGTAGTGCCATTTTGGTCTCTTAAGCAATAGCACTCAAAGCCTGAACAACAGGAATAGAGGAGATGATCACCCACCACCCACAAAGACAAGACAGTATTATTATCCCAGACTGCAGACCAGGTGTTGGGGCACAGAGAAGCAAGAGGGCAGTATCAGCATATGTGGGGGAACCCAGGGTTTGCAGAAGTACAAAACACTGTCACTCAGTGACAAGAGCACCTGCAATGCAAAAGGTCCCTGGTTCAACCCTGATGACCAAACTAGCTCAAAGTGGGCTAGATGAAACAACGATCCGGTGGATCCACAGTTGGCTACAGAATCGGACTCAAAGAGTGCTTATCAATTGGATCTTCTCAAACTGGGGAGAGGTAACGAGCGGGGTACCACTGGGCTCAGTCCTGGGCCCAGTGCTCATCAACATTTTTATTAATGACTTGGAGGAGGAGGTGCAGGAAACGCTGATCAAATTTGCAGATGACACAAAATTGGGTGGGATAGCTAATACCTTGGAAGACAGAAACATAATTCAAAGTGATCTTGTTAGACTGGAATGCTGGGCTGAAAACAACAGAATGAAATTTAACAGGGATAAATGCCAAGTTCTGCACCTAGGAAAAAGAAACCAAATGCACAGCTACAAGATGGGGGATACTTGGCTCAACACTACAAGTGAGAAGGATCTTGGAATTGTTGTCGATCACAAGCTGAATATGAGCCAACAATGTGATGTGGCTGCAAAAAAAGCAAATTCTGTCTTGGGCTGCATTAATAGAAGCATAGCTTCCAAATACTGGGAGGTGCTAGTTCCCCTCTACTCAGCACTGGTTAGGCCTCATCTGGAGTACTGTGGCCAGTTCTGGGCACTGCACTTTAAGAAGGATGCAGACAAGCTGGAGAGAGTTCAGAGGAGGGCAACAAAGATGTTCAGGGGACTGGAAACAAAGCCCTATGAAGAGAGACTGAAAGAACTGGGCATGTTTAGTCTTGAGAAGAGAAGAGTGAGGGGAGATATGATAGCGCTCTTCAAGTACTTGAAAGGTTGTCACAGAGAGGAAGGGCAGGATCTCTTCTCAATCATCCCAGAATGCAGGACATGGAATAATGTGTTCAAGTTAGAGGAAGCCGGATTCTGGCTGAACATCAGGAAAAACTTCCTGACGGTTAGAGCAATAGGTCAATGGAACCGATTCCCTAGGGAGGTAGTGGGCTCTCCCACACTGGAGGCATTCAAGATGAGGCTGGACAGCCATCTGTCAGGGATGCTCTGACTTGGATTCCTGCATTGAGCAGGGGGTTGGACTTGATGGTCTTATAGGCCCCTTCCAACCCTACTATTCTATAATTCTATGAACCCCTGGCATCTCCACAGGGGTGGGCAACTTGTGGCCCTCTAGATGTTTTGACCCACAACTTCCATCATCCCTAGCTAGTGAGAGATTATGGGAGTTGTAGGCCAAAACATCTGGAAGGCCACGAGCCACAAGTTGCCTTGTAAGGATGAGATACCACAGAGCAAGGGACAATGGGAAATGCCTTTTTCTGGGCTTTTCTACATGAGGCATTTATTGTGCATTCATCCTTCCCTACCCATGGTTGTTTGCAGGTTCTTTAGATGATGTTGTGGCCCTGCAATTTCACTTCTGTGTCCAACCAGCTTTCGGTGAGGTTTTTAGAGCAGGGAAAAATGTGGCATTAAATTGTGAAAGTGAAAGATAGCACAGTTTCCTCTTCTGTATTTCCACTATACCACAGTGCCACCTAGAGGTTATGTAGAAGAAAAGCAGGAAAGGAAAAGGTCCTCATGTAGTGCTCAGATCTCAATTCTGTGACAAAACCGAAAGTATATGCAGTGGATTAACAGCCAATTAACAGCCTCATGTAGAAAAGGTCTTTCTGTCTCAGAGCCAGGAGAGCCACTGCCACTCTGAACAGACAGTATTGGGCTAGCTGGACAAATAATCTGGCCTGCTTCTTATGTTTGCCTTAAAATAAAACTAAACAAACCAATGCCCTGCCCTGCCCTCCAGCTGCCCAGATAACAGCCCCATGAGGAGTGAGAGGGGCCACATAATGTTGAGGGTTAGTTGAAAAAGAAAACCAGAAAACCAAGAAGGACTGGCCATTTTGGCAGGGGATGATGGGAGTTGTAGTCTCCAACTTATCTGGAGGGCACCAGGTTGGGGAAGGGTAGCTTCTAGTATCCCAGAGGACAGTGACAGCTGGCTGGAAACCTAAACAGGAGTACATCTGTTAGGGGATGCAGATGTACTGCAACATTTTGTGAAGGATCTGAAAATCAACTACATAGTCCAGTGCCTAGTCAAGCTCTTGATCCATGGAAGTCTGCAAATACAGAAGATTATAGGTACAACGGTAACGGATACAAAACAGAGATAAGCTTAAAATTATTAAGTTGAGACAATGCGGCTTCTGCCTTCATCAGTATCACTAAACTGTCAGGATTTCTAAACAGGAACTGGGAGATCAGGTGAAAATTCTAATACTATTGAGGATGGAGAGAATTCTGAGGAAGGAACACCTAAAAGGTAACAGAAATTGCACAGCCAGAAGGTACTATGATTAACCCTGCTGGGGAGAAAAGGGAGGCATGATACACTGATCTGGTTTGCATCTAACACCAATTCATGGGTTGTTTAATCCATGAATTGGCGGGCTCGCACCAGAGCGAGTGAGGTCTTGCTCCTTCTGCTTTCATCCGCTTTCAGTAACAACCCAAGAATGACCCTTTCTTGAGTTGTTTGATGTGACGTGTGAATCCAGAACTCTGGGGGGTTGAGGGCCAAACAGCCCAGAGTTTTAACCCAACAACAAACTATGGGTTCAAAGCGGAAGTGATGAGTGGAACAACAAACTGGACACAAAGCAGAAGTGGTGAGCGGGAAGAAGGCCATATGCTCACTCACTCCCACACAGCTCCAACAATCCATGGTTTAAATGGATTGTCGGGGCAGGGAGGAGACTGCAGAAGCCTCTTTATGAGGCTTCCTATGCTCCACACAGCCTCCTGCCCACAGCACATTTTTAGCTGTCCCCGGCTAAAAATGCAGGATGGCTGGAGCACGGAGGAGAGGATCCCCTCCATGCTCTAGCTACCCTGCACAGGATAGTTGCCAGCCTCCAATTTCGGAGGCTGACGATTATCTTCATCGGATTGCACCCTAAAAGAATACAGTACTATACAGTGCAAAACAACAAACAACACAGGAATCAATAAAACAGTCAGAAAAATCTAGAACTTGGCTTTAGATTGGTTTGAAGAAACTGATTTAGTAGCCTTTGAAGA
Organism: Heloderma suspectum; assembly: GCF_057233095.1. Lineage (NCBI taxonomy): Eukaryota > Metazoa > Chordata > Lepidosauria > Squamata > Helodermatidae > Heloderma > Heloderma suspectum. Next base: position 32,437,393 of record NC_139464.1, read on the forward strand.
AAAAATCCTGACCTGACCTGACACGTGTCAGACCCTAATCAGGTCACTCTGGTCTTTTGTGTTCTCTGCACTTCTGGCATGGATACCTTCACATTCCCTCCTTTAGTTCCTAGAAGATACACCTCTGGCCAGTCTGTTTACCTTGGACTGCCAACCCTAAACGTACCATGTTATTATTTAATGAACAATATGACCCAAATGGAAAGGTCACCATACTTTCAAGCATGTGTAAATCATGACCCATTAAGCAAGGGACTGAATATGCTTCAAAGCATGTAACATATTTTTAAATGTGCTTGTGAACAAGTTTGTGGGATGCTCTTTAAAACATTACTTTTCAGCATAGGTATATATGTACTACAATGCCCTTGCTCACCTTTGATGGCCACCCATAACCTCCTCTCTCTAGATAATGTAATGATGCTGAATGTATTTGTATTGCAACAATTCTATAATAAGTACAGCCAGATTTACCATGAAATTAAACAGTGTGGTATAGTGGTTAGAGTGTTAGACTGGGACTTGGGAGGTCTAGGGTCTAGTCCCCACTTGGCCATGAAGTTCACTGGGTGACTTTGGGCCAGTCACTGACTCTCAGCCTAACCTACCTCACAGGGTTGTTGTGAGGATAAAACAGAGAGGAGGAAGACCATGTAAGCTGTCTTGGCTTCCTTACAAGAGGAAAAATGGAGGGCTATAAATGCCATAATAAATAGTAAATAAATTCTGAAATTTAACAGATTTATGTCCTTTCAGAGAGTGGAGGCAAAAAGAGAGTGGGATATATACTTTAAGCTAAATAAAATACAAATGAATAAATATTTCTTTTTAAGCATAAACAATTATGGTCAGTTTACCAACACACCTCCTGCAGAAAATAGTTGGTGGCAGGAGGGGGATAGAAGGATTGCTGTACAGTCAGGCAGAGATACTTGGGGCTTCTCTACATTATGGAAAAATCCCGCAGCCTTACCTGGGCTTTGTATATTTTCCCTGAAACAGTGCCATCTAGTGGCCAAATTATAGCACTATGCCAGCATTACACACTGATGATATCCCACAGTTGTTGTTTTTTAAAAAAAAAACCAGGTTATCTCCCATCTTTTTGAAAGTCGGATAAATGGCGAAAGTGTAGGTAGGAGACATCCTGGAGGCTGACGACGTCATGTAAAGGACCTGCAAACTTCCGTGAGTGGCCAATCATGAGTGTGCAATAAACTGCTCGTGTAGAGACACCCCTGATGAGATAGAGGTTGTGGCAAACCCTACATTCTAAACTAGTGCTGTGCTGAAAATTTCTCCCACATATTTTTCAACCATTCTCATTCAATATGATAAAAAAGGAAACCAAAGGAGAAGAAATTTTGAAATTCTCATGCGTTTGGTTCAGGGTTCTTGTGCATACCTTGCTTATGTGGTGGTCGAGGAATGCAGAAGTGTCCTGTCTTTCATCGTCCAATCATCTCTCTGGCAGCCTGTAGCCTTCTTGGCTTCCCGCACTTCCCACCCAGGGGAAGACATCATGAGGTAGTAAAGAAAAACCCAGACAGTACCCTTGGCCACCTCACAGTGATTAGGTAAGGTCAAAAACAACACCAAAAGAAATTCAAAATCAATTATAAAATGCCCTGAAAATGAGTCAGAAAAATGGAAACCTCTTTCATGGGGGAATAAATCTTTTTTGGTCAGATTTTGGGACAGCACTAGTTCCAGCTGTTCCCTAGAGCTGGACACAACATGCCCCCAACTTACACCTGCCCCAGGGCTTTCACAGAAGAAGCAGTGTTACCAGCACCTGCATTAGAGACAAGATGTATCCACAATCACACCTCAGAAATTTAACATTTGGAACACCCTGGGGAAGGTGCTGAACCCTGAAGAATGACCTTTTAGACCTGAGCCAAAATTTCTCAGAAGACATTTTTCTCAGAAAAGTCCTGTGATTTCTCTTTTCTTACCCCCCTAGAAATAAAAGGCCAACTTTGCAGAATTTTCTCCAAATTTTCTTCACCATTATTTTTTCTGGTGGCTGCATTCCTCGCCCCCCTGTCCCTAATGCTCTGGAATGATGCTAGGTATGGGGTATTGTTGAGGATGAAAAAATGGGGGTCAGACTGCCAGCACAGTTGATACTGTTGCCACTTGCAGTGGTAGTGCAAAAAAACAAAAACAAAAATCCTTAGGAAGAGAAAGAAGCTGTACTACAACCCTTGCCAAGGGTGCGCCCTATCTGTGAGAAATTGTTGGAGAATTTCTCCTCCCCCTGAAGAAATTTGGTGAACTTCTCTGCTCACAAATAGGGCAGAGAATTTCGCGAGGCCATTTGCACACAGCTCTATTTTAAACAGACCAACATTGCCTCCGAGAGAATCTGCAATTTAGCCCACCTAGAGTGCAGAACCAAACAGATTTTTCACAAATACCCCATCTGGTTCAAAATGGCCACATCTTTTATCATGTAAGTTTAGAGTCATTCAGAAGGTGGGTTCATCCTCTAAGACAGCAATCATATGGTCCCTGGGTGAATGTACCAGGGACCATAGGATATCTCAGAACCCGCCTCTGAGGTTGGAGACAGCGCACCGATCTTGGAAGGGGGTGTCAGAGATCTGACCCCAGACCCCTCCCTCTCTCAGCTGGTGCAGAGAGAACCATGCCGGTTGCCTCTCTGAAGTCAGAAAAGCTATATTGGAGGAGGAGGAAAGGGGGCATTCTGGTGGGCGGGGAGGGGAGAAGAGACCAGGATACAAGATATCCTAAGCCTCCTGCAGCCTCCTTCCTTCCCCCTCCAAAGTGCCCCTGCTAGACAAACTAAAAAGCCTGTCTTGCAAATGTCATCCAAGACAGAGGACAGGGAGGTGAAGATCGCCTCCACTGCTTCTCCCACCTTGCTGGCTTCAGTCCAGCAAGGCACAGGAAATTCGGAAGCCTCCAATTTCTGGGGCTTCTGAGTAGCAAGGGTGCAATCAAGAGGATTGTGCCCTAAGTAATTTTCCGATTTGCTAGCTAGACCACCAACATCAGAAATATAGATAAGTTCAACACTGGACAAAACAACAGCCTGTATCCAGGAAGGGGCCAGCTTTCAATGGTATCAGATGCCCATAAAAATGTGAGACTTTACTCTCAGGATTGGTCTCACAGAAGTGAAACTGGAGGGTCATTACATCATTTAAAGAATCCATAAACAACTGTGAACAGGGAATGATGAATGCATGAGAAATGCCTCATGTAGAAAAGCCCTAGGTTGCACAAACAGGCCAGTCTCTGCGCAAAAGAATTGTTGTTGTTGTTCAGTCGTTCAGTCGTGTCCGACTCTTCGTGACCCCATGGACCATAGCACGCCAGGCCTTCCTGTCCTCCGCTGTCTCCCAGAGTGTGCTCAAGTCCATATTCATTGCATCAGTGATGCTATCTAGCCATCTCATCCTCTGCCATCCCCTTCTCCTTTTGCCTTCAATCTTTCCCAGCATCAGGGTCTTTTCCACAGAGTTTTCTCTTCGCATTAGGTGGCCAAAATATTTCAGCTTCAGCTTCAGTATCTGTCCTTCCAATGAGCACTCAGGGTTGATTTCCTTTAGGATTGACTGATTTGACCTCCTTGCAGTCCAGGGGACTCATAAGAGTGTTCTCCAGCACCACAGTTCGAAAGCATCAATTCTTCGGCGCTCAGCCTTCCTTATAGTCCAGCTCTCACAGCCATACGTTACTACTGGGAAAACCATAGCTTTGATTATACAGATCTTTGTCGGCAAGGTGATGTCTCTGCTTCTTACTATGCTGTCTAGGTTGGCCATAGCTTTCCTCCCAAGGAGCAAGCCAAGCGTCTTTTAATTTCATGGCTACAGTCACCGTCTGCGGTGATCTTGGAGCCCAATAAAATAAAATCTGTCACTGCTTCCATTTCTTCCCCTTCTATATGCCAGGAAGTGATGGGGCCAGATGCCATGATCTTAGTTTTTTTTAATGTTGAGTTTCAAACCAGCTTTTGCATTCTCCTCTTTCACCCTCAACAAGTTGCTCTTTAGATCCTTTTCGCTTTCTGCCATTAGGGTGGTATCGTCTGCATACCTGAGGATGTTGATAATTCTCCCGGAAAGCTTAATTCCAACCTCTGATTCATCCAACCTGGCATTTCTCAGGATGTACTCTGCATATCAGTTAAACAAGCAGGGTGACAATATGCAGCCTTGTTGTACTCCTTTCCCAATTTTGAACCAGTTGGTTGTTCCATGTCTGGTTCTTACTGTTGCTTCTTGACCCTAGTACAGGTTTCTCAGGAGACAGGTAAGGTGGTCTGGTACCCCCATCTCTTTCAGAATTTGTGACAGTTTGTTGTGATCCACACAATCAAAGGCTTTAGCGTAGTCAATGAAGCAGAAATAGACGTTTTTCTGGAATTCTCTTGCTTTCTCCATGATCCAGCAAAAGTTGGCGATTTGATCTCTAGTTCGTCTGCCTCTTTGAAACCCAGCTTGTACTTCCGGTAGTTCTCGGTTCACATACTGCTGAAGCCTAGCTTGTAGGATTTTGAGCATAACCTTGCTGGCATGTGAAATGAGCACAATTGTATGGTAGTTTGAACACTCTTTGGCGTTGCCCTTCTTTGGAACTGGAATGTAAACTGACCTTTTCCAGTCTTGTGGCCACTGTTGAGTGTTCCAAATGTGTTGGCATATTGAGTGCAGCACTTTAACAGCATCATCTTTTAGGATCTTAAATAGCTCAGCTGGAATACTGTCATCTCCGCTAGCTTTGTTGTTAGTAATGCTTCCTAAGGCCCACTTGACTTCACTCTCAAGGATGTCCGGCTCAAGATCAGTGACCGCACTATCATGGCTATCAGGGACATTCAGATCTTTCCTGTATAGTTCTTCTGTGTATTCTTTCCACCTCTTCTTAATCTTATCTGCTTCTGTTAGGTCCCTGCCTTCTTAGTCCTTTATCATGCCCATCTTTGCACAAAACGTTCCCTTGAGATCTCCGATTTTCTTGAAGAGATCTCTAGTCTTTCTCATTCTGTTGTTTTCCTCGATTTCTTTGCATTGTTCATTTAAGAAGGCCTTCTTCTCTCCTTGCTATTCTCTGGAACTCTGCATTCAGTTGGATATATCTTCCCCTTTCTCCCTTGCTTTTCGCTTCCCTTCTTCCCTCAACTACTTGTAAAGTCTCATCAGACAGCCACTTGGCTTTCTTGCATTTCTTTTTCTTTGGGATGGATTTCGTTGCTGCCTCCTGAACAATGTTACAGACCTCCGTCCATAGTTCCTCAGGCACTCTGTCTATCAGGTCTAATCCCTGAAATCTATTCCTCACCTCCACTGTATATTCATAAAGGATATGATTTAGGTCGTACCTGAATGGTTTAGTGGTTTTCCCTACGTTCTTCCATTTAAGCCGAAATTTTGCAACAAGAATCACTGTTATCCCGGTGATTTCTTGACTTCCTCCTTTAGCATTCCAGTCCCCTATGATGAAGAGGACATCTTTTTTGGGTGTTAGTTCTAGAAGGTGTTGTAGGTCTTCATAGAACCGATCAACCTCAGCTTCTTCGGCATCAGTGGTTGGGGCATAGACTTGAATTACTGTGATGTTGAATGGTTTGCCTTGGATTCGTACTGAGATCATTCTATCATTTTTAAGATTGTACCCCAGTACTGCTTTTCCCACCCTTTTGTTGACTATGAGTGCTACTCCATTTCTTCTAAGGGATTCTTGCCCACAGTAGTAGATATGATGGTCACCTGAATTAAATTCGCCCATGCTTGTCCATTTGAGTTTGCTGATTCCCAAGATGTCGATGTTCAGTCTTACCATCTCATGTTTGACCACCTCCAGCTTACTTTGATTGATTGATCTGAATTCCAGGTTCCTAAACAATATTGTTCTTTACAGCATCGGATTTTCTTTTCACCACCAGACACATCCACAGCTGAGTGTCCTTTCGGCTTTGGACACAAATCGGACATTAAAAAATGGCAATATTTTAAAAAGAGTGGGGAAACACTTCAGCCTCCCAGGACACTCTGTCACTGACCCTAAGATGGCCATTCTTAAACAAAGGAACTTCAGTGAGAGATTTCAACATGAAACAGCTGAGCTATAATTCATCAAATGGCCCAACTCTATATCCCGTAGCTTGAATAAGGACTGGGGGGGGGGGTCATCAGTCTACTTTGGTTTACCAGTTCACCAATGCAAGGATGTGTGTGCTATCACCCAACAGCTGTTTTGGGAGTGGCTACTGTTAAGATAATGATCATTTTCTGTACTTTCTGCATTTCAGTTCCCTCCAACCTCAGCATCTAGCGTCAAGAAGAACTGAAACGGTCTTTCAGTGAACTCCATAGACTGTGGTCCATAGCCATCATAGCCATCAAGTAGTGGATGTGAACAAACATTTTCAGGTCAAATGAAGACCTACTTGAGGAGTAGAATGCATAATGAACACCGAAGTAATATTACTATACTGGCAATTGAAAAGAAACTATCAAAAGCCCTCGACTTCGAAACTGTGGTCAGTCATTTGGCAGAAGTACATAAGAATCGATGAATTCAACTTCTTTACATCTGCGTACTCCTCCATTCCCTCTCAGTGAGTGACAATCTAATCAACCAGAGATGGATATTTAGATACACAACAACATGCATTGGGTTTCTTAGGTGTACAGGGCTCCGGTGTCTCAATTTGCTCTTACTTTCCTTACACTGAGAGTTTACATTCCTGGTTCTGCCTGCACTGCTTCAAGAGTAACTGTTTTCTAAAGAAAGTGTTCCATCTGTCTAATTTGTATGACATGGAAATGTTTGTGTAGTGACTCTACCTTGTTTTAAAGCCTTTTTCCTTACCGTAATTTGAATTTGGTTAATACATGCTATATAAACATTATGACTAAATTAATAATACGACATATTTTAGAAAAAAAATGTATAGGATGGCAGTTTTTGCATGAAATATACTGTTATTTTTCTTTCAGAGATCTTAACATGTGGGACACAGCTCAGCCACCTAGAAATATACTCTGCCCTTCTGTGGCACTCACAATGCTTTTTTTCTGGTGTCACCACTGCTGCCCAATGATATGTCTATATACCTGTAACTCGGGATAACATTTCTTGCATCTGATGAAGTGGACTCTAGTCTACGAAAGCTTATGCCATAATAAATTTGTTCATATTTATGTGCCACAAGAGTCTTCATTGTTTTTGCTGCACAACTCCCCCTCTGGGAATTGAATGTTCACTTTCTTTTGAGCCCACCACATCTCAAAAGCAAGAGATGAAGAAAGCCTTCCAGGGTCTTTTCCTTCGAAGCACCTGTGAATTCGTTCTTGCAGACCAATCACAAATTGCTGGCTTATCGGGCTTTTCTATATGAGGCATTTATCGTGCATTCATCATTCCCTACTCATGGTTGTTTATGGGTTCATTAGATGATGTCATGACCTTCCAGTTTCACTTCTGTGTCTAACCAGCATTTTCAGTGAGATTTTTAGAAAAGGGAAAATGAGGCATTTAATTGTGAAAGCGAAAGAAAGCACAATTTCTTCTTGTGTATTCGCACTATTCCACTATACCACAGTGCCACCTAAAGGTTATGTAGTGGAAAAGCAGGAAAGGAAATGTATAGTGCTCAGATCTTACAAAACTGAAAGTAGATACAGAGGATTAACAGCCAATTAACTGTCTCATGTAGAAAGGCTCATAATGAGAAGGTGCCTTGCAGGCAAACTCTAAAGGCAATGTTTCGAAATATGCTGCTGGTTTCTTTTATTGAAAAGTCCTCCTGTGGACGCTTCAGGGGCTTTGGGTATGTTAGCATCACAGGCTAATGCAGTGTGTGCCTGCATAGGAAATACTCAGCGGACCAACACTGGCATTTTTTACTAAGTAGATTTTAAAAGTGAAGTACCGAATGAGCTGATCACTAACATGTTAAGGAATAACTCATTCTCCTAGGGTTGCCAGGTCCTCCTCCAGAACACAGATTCCCAGCCTAGGAGCTGGATTTTGAACCTGGAGAATTGGTACTATTCTCTTTCCAGGAATATTCTCAGAGATCTCTTTCTAGGTTCCCCACTGACTCATTTCCACTTATTGCTCACTTCTCAGCAGTAATCAAATGATAAAGTAAAGCTGCAACATTAGCCCAGCAGTTAGCCTAAGCTAACTGATCCCTCAGCACTGGCTATGCTGGCTAGGGCTGATGGGAATTATAGGCCCAAACATCTGGATAGCCACAAGTTGCCCACTCTGGCCTAAGCCAAACCTCTCCCATTCACTCAGTCCAAGGACCAATGCACTAGCTCATTAGCCAGAAGGCAGAGGTCCCTGCTACCCTTCTGAAACCTTCCTTGGTCAATAGAGTCTATAAGAGTCCATTGACCAGGTCTGTCAATCTTTCCTTCCCTCCCACTGTTGCTCCCCCCTCCCTCATTGCTTCTTCATGGGCAGACTCTGCCCATGAAAAGGCTCATATACCCTTTTTTGGCGGGGGGGAATGTTGTGTGCTTGTTGTGAGTAGGAAGGGACTTCCCTGCTGAGTTCCACAAACTTGAGAGACTGAATAAGGAGGAGGCCATCAGCCAATGCCACCCACTGGGTTACCTGGAAGCAAAGAAGTACATATGGAGGAGGGGGCTGGCTGGGGACAGTGCCCCTAACCAGCCTCCACTGGATACCTCATTCTTGTATTTACCTAACATTTTTCTAGCACAAGGAGACATTTCTTCTGCTCACTTTGAAGTGTTAAGAGTTCCATTGAGTTAGCTATGATCTCCATCACTCTAATGATTCAGAGCAGAATAAAATAGAAGTAGAAGTTAGGCGATGAACAATACCTGTGATTTTCTCCAAAAACAAAACAAACCCATTCTATGGGGGAAATATGTAGGGATGGGCAATAACCGCTGGATGGATTTTATCGCTAATTCTGTTCTCCTAGCTCCTAGCAATAGGAAAATCAATGGGAGGATCTGTTGTCCAAATCATAATGTAGCTGGTTCCATGTAGGCCTCTGTTCTTCACTGATTTCCCCCAATGATGCACCTGTCTTCAAGCCCCCAGATCTTTTCCCCTCACTATCACAATGCACCATAGGGTTTGTAGTCTTAAAGCTGCATAAACACAGTCATTTTCATGATTGCATATTCCACTCAAGTCAAAGTCACACTGGCTCATGAATAGCATAGTCTTGAACTTGTAAATGAAAGAATATCCCTTTCATGGATCCAATGGGTGGTTGGAAAATTTGCACGGTCTCAGTTTGTATTTCAGGCTGCCTGTCATTTTTTAATTTAGCTGTGATGGAACTGCAATTTGAACTGAGTTTTGTTATTAACTAAGCAGCAACCCAGTGATCTATTGTATCTTTAAGGGCAATCCTAAACTTCAGACTTCAAACTTCCCAGCTGATGGCTGGGAATGGTGGGTGAATGACTGGAATAATACCATATTGCTATCTAGAACTGTTACAAAAGCCCTTAAGCATCCCAGTCTGGCCACAGCTACTATAATACAGTGAGCATCGAGAGAGGAGGTTTAGCCTCTTTCTTTTAAGATCTCATTCTCTTAGTCGGCATCAACTTTTAAAACTTATATCATTGGGGAGTTTGATTTTTCACTCCTATTGTGGAACACTCTTTCTTTATTGCATGGTGTGAAATGCTACTGCAACACTGCTAAATTGTGATGGGTGCATTGTAGGAATTTCCTGTGTAATGGCAAGGAATTCTCCCCCAATTTATTCCAGTGGCTGGCAGGAACTGGCAATTGCTGTATTACAGTATAGTAGGATAATCTAAAACCAGATGCACATTTCCCTGATGTAACCCTTGAAATGGGGCCAGTGGTTTCTTTTCATTCATTCTATAGTAACAGCTTTTCATTTCCCTTTGCCTGTTCTCTGTTTATAGAACATTTGGCCTTTTCTCACATTAGTTTGAGTGTCATTCCAGCACTTTTAAGCTGAGGGTTATGCATGTTTCCTTGGAGGTAAACCCACTGAATACAAGGGCGCTTACTCCTATGTCGCTGTGCATAGGATAGCAGTGGTGCAGCCCAATCCTTTCCATGTTTACTCAGAAGTAACTCTCACTCATTTTAATGGAGTTTACTTTAAAGCAGAGGTGGGCAACCCCGGGGGGTCCTTGGCAGACCATTTGGGGGGCTTTTCACCTCATGGGGCTGAAAATAGGGGGAAATAAAAAAATTAAAACAATAAAAACAAAGTGGCATCTGGAGCTGCCACAAAGCCTCCAAGGGGTCAAAATTAGCTTGCAAGCAAGCTAATGCCATAGAGTATGTATCTGGGAAATGGGAGCAACATGTCCCAGAATGCTGGTTTTGCTAAGTGGAGTCAGACAAAACTGGAGAACATCCAAAACGACCTGATATAAAAGAGAGTACAAGTCTCAGGACGTAGGAAAATAAAGTTGTATTCTTCAAAGCAGCCCAATGCATTTCAGCCCTGAAAAGATGTCTCTGAAAAGATGTGTTACAGGATTTATTCTTCAAGACATATTTTCAGAGATCTCTGCAGGATCTTTACAAATGTTAACCCCTGAAGAAGGCCCAGAAATATATGCCACAGGGCTGAAAGACATTGGGCTAGAAGAAAACATTATTTCCTACATCCTGAGGCTTGTTCTCTGGTTTTGCTAAGTGCCTGCCATTTTTACTGCATCACTGAATAAAAGAGACTGAAGTGGAGCTGGCTTCATTTCCTGACAATGGCCTTGCTAATATCTCCTTAGAAACCTCCCCTACAGTTGATATACAGTGCAATCCCATGCAGAAAGTAAGCCCCAGTAAACTCGGTGGGATTTACTCCCAACAGATTTTGGGGTTTAAAACAGGGCTGGGGAATCTTTGCCCCTCCAAATATTGTTGGACTACAGCTCCCATCATCCATAATAATTGGCCATGATGGCTAGGGCTGATGAGAGTTCAGCGTCTAGAGGGACCAAGTTTCCCCACCTCTGGTTTAAAACTAGACTTCTGACTCTACTTCTTTTATTTATTACACAAATGTGTATACCATTATACAATTTTTATTGTATAGTAAAATTATCAAAATGGTTAGCTTCATCATCACCAGTGCTCAAGAATAAAACTCTAGCTATACTATGTCATAGAAGGCTTAGAGGACTACACACCTGTCAGGAAGCTAGACAAGAACTTTATCTCTCTTAAACAAAAACAGAACAAGCACAGGAAACGCCCACATACAACGAAGTCCAGTGCCACCTAGTGGCTAAGCTATATAATGACATTATCCACACAAAGTGCATAAGATTGCAGCCACATTCTTTGGAGGAGGAAGAGCTGGTGGGCCAAAAAATGCTCAATGTGAGCTAAAAGGAGCTTTAGGAGATTTCCAGGAGGCCTCTCTGGCTTTCATGCCTGTGTTTAATGCCATCTGCTAGCCTGGACTGTTTTACTAATGTTGTTGAATAAGCAAAGGGGCTGTGCATGCCAGGATTCCCTGGAGATCTCTGTTGACATGCTACCTGACACTACCCGCACCAGCTGTCAGACCACCCCTGAGCAATATACTCCAGCTGTTCATTATCCTTGGATGTAGAACTAAAGGAAGCCATAGGAAATGTAGTCAAAGCCCAGAGGCACAGTAGTGTCCTGGTTATTCCTTCTAGAAATCTCTTGGGTTTAACTCTGATGTTTGCCTACTTTACCTTAACAATGGCATTTATTGGGAAAGCTTCATGCATGTACTATAAAGCTTTCTGCATTTTCCCAATACGCAGCTAACAATCTTAATAGTGGATAAAAACAAAACATGTAATATAGTTTCTGCTGGTGCTTCCCGGCACAGATCTGTTGCAAAAACAATAGGATCAAGGGAAAGAAGGATCCCAGGTACCCTGCATTTTATTTTATTATTTTTTAACATTGAAAACCTTATTCCAAATCAGTGCTGGCCCCAGGTTTTTCAGGGTTCTTGGGCAAGACGCCCTCAATGGGCCCCCTCCTTCATTGAGTCTACTTTCTCATCCCCAGCCCATTGCCATCAGTTGCTATTGCTCCTCATCCTCTCTCTCATCATAGCCACCGTTTGCTGGCTTGGCAGGCAGAGAGCCAGTGAGCAAGTATGCCATGGCATCTACTGCTCCCCCTTTCTCACCACCATCATTGTCTGGACCAGAACGAGAGGCAGCTGAACAAGCAGGCTGAAGTGGTAAGGAAGAGGTGTGGGTCCTTGGCAGGTGCCCGACCATGCCTACCCTTGACACTGGCCCTATTCCAGATGTGCATCCTGTGTCCATCCACTCAACATCCACTCAACACCAATGGACAAGAGTGGGCCTTACCAGGGGAACCAGTTGGTGGAGTGTTATGGGCTGGAAAGGGGGATAACTTTCTTCCTGGTGGACCCCTTCTTTACTAGGGTCCCTTGTTCCACAAACACACATAAAAGAATTACTGATAGGCTGCCACCATTCGGAATGAAACTCGCAACGTACACTAATATGTCCAGCTGCTCTGGGAGTTTCTGAGCCCTATTGCTAAGGACCGCTCCCTTCAGCCCAGCCTTTGGAAAAATAAAAAAGAAAAGCACTTCGGGTTTTCTTTCTCAAAGTCCAGAAACACAGAACTCAACAAAAACCCTTGTGAACATCATGTATTAGGGTGCATGGCTGGATGGGGAATGCTGGGAGCCGTAGGACTTTTTTATGTCTAAACATTTATTTATTTGTTTGTTTATTGCATTTATATCCCACCTTCTTTCCTCTTGCAAGGAACCCAAGGCGGCTTACACAATCCTCCTCCTCTCCATTTTATCCTCACAACAACAACCCTGCGAGGTAGGTTGGGCTGAGAGTCTATGACTGGCCCAAAGTCACCCAGTGAGCTTCCACAGCCAAGCGGGGACTAGAACCCGGATCTCCCAGCTCCCAGTCCAACACTCTCACCACTACACCACGCTGGCTCTCCAATATGCATAGGATTGTGCTTTTAGTCGTGGAAAGCTCTCAGGGCAATCTACACGCAGCTCACCTGGCATTTGGCAGCTGGCATTAACCACTGGAGGCTTCAGTCTGTTAACTCTATTAGGGAGGGAAGAATGGAACAGCTGCACAACTTCCTTTGATTCACAACACTAGGAGCCGGATTGAAAATGATTTATTCTGAATAAGCAATGGTCTGTAACAGATTGTGTACATCTGTTGCATTGGTAAAGCTGTATTTTTTGAACAGAAGTCTCATGTCTGTACTTACAAGAACCTGGTGAGAGAACCAGAAATATTTATCTGGCCCCATTCAAAGTGCTTCACATCCATTGTCTCAGTGCTGGCCCTGTCATGAGACAGAATGAGGCAGCCACCTCAGGTGGCAGATGTTGGGGCGGGGGACTGAGGACGCTGGCCTACAAAGCTGTATGTGCTACAAAGCCTACCCTGCGGTCCCTAAACAATTTTTCGGCCCTCAGGTGCAGTTGGAGGAAGAAGATTCAACCACCAGGTCAGCAGCTCCTGTATGTGGAATGGAGGGCAACATTTTGTACTTTACCTCAGGCAGCAAAATGTCTTGGGTCAGCCCTATTCAGGGCCAAACTAAATGTGAAAACAGAAATGAGCCTGATACAAGAATGTGCCTAAGAGGGAGAAAGAGTGCAGGGAAGGAAGTGGCAGGTGGGGAAAGACCTCTGGACTCTTCATCTGTGCATCCCTGTCATTGTTCCACCACTGACCTGGAACCCCCTGTCTTGCCTCCTTAAGAGTCCCACCTTCCTTCTTTTACCTTCCCCTTCCCAATAATGTGGGGTTTAGGCTGTAGGCATGGGGTGATTGACACTCTAAATACAGGGTTTACTGTGTAAATCACCACACTTTACTGGTAAATTAAAGCAAGTAAATCACAACTAAAGGTATTTACACAATAGAGCTCAGTGATACAAAAGGCCTTAACAGAAAATTAAAGTTACAAAATGAAAGTTCCTTTACCCTAGCTGTCCTTAGACTCCTCTAGGCTGCTCCTACCTGCTCTGGTCTTCTGACTTTGCTCTCACTGCCCTGGTCTTTCTGACTCTCCCTTTTTATACCCTCCTCCCCCAAACCGAAAGTACTACTTCAGATCTGAAGAAATGAAACTTAACTGGGGAATTTAAACAGAAACTTAACCAGCAAAATGAAACTACTCATCTCAGGGTTACCTCCTCCGGACAAAAACTACAGGCCTTTAAGCCTGACCGTTTTTCCATTTGCTTCTGTAGGCCTCAGACTTTCACAACTCCGTATACTTTTAATCAGCCCACCCCATCCGCATGCTTTGCAGGCTTTGCCCTTGATTGCAGGCATAATCAGATGGATCGATTGCCATTTTAACTGGATTGCGAGGTAGTCAGAATTAATATTCATATGGGGAGGTTGCCAAGGCTGCCAGCTGAAGTAGGTAATGGAGGCAACCTGGTAAACCCATTAAACATGACCTACAAACATCATGTGTTCATGCAACACATGCACATTTACAGTTTAATGTATCATACAAGCACATCTGCCAGGAAGCCAAGCTTGGCTGCATCTCTCAACCTTGTGTACCCTCTGTGACAAAAATATGTTTGCTGTGCACAATGTGCGTGACACTTGAGAACCAGAACCAGAACTGACGATAAATGCACAACTGCCACAGAAAATGGCAACCGCACATCTATCTCTGCCTGCTTCTCTATAACATATAGTACAATTTACCTTCCGTCCTGATGTTCTGCATTTATCTGCCGCCCTTGGGAAAGCAGGGCAGAGGCAGAAACAGCTACTCTCAGACAAGACTGAACTACGTATTTATTTTCCAAAATCTGGAATGTATGGTACATAAAATGTTAACATCTACTTATGGAAGTGTTAGATGTTAATATCTACTTATGAAAGGATGAATTAACAACCAACTTTAACATATTAAATAAGAGCTTCTGCAATAGGCTACTACTTTAGTAGCAGGAGAGGAATTTAAACAATCCCAAAATTATCACTTAATAAGCAAATCATCTTCAAGATGAGCCAGGAGAGTAAGTCTTAACACGCTGCCACTTACATTTCTTCCAATGCAGTTACTAGTTTCTTTTCTCTTCTAATCAAGTATCTCCTTTGTTTCTCACACATACATTCATATGCTTGCAGATTCACTCATGTCCAATGGAGGCTGGTGGCTCCGATGTCAGTGGGAAGGAGAATCCGCTCCGGGTTTCAGTCAGAGCTCTAATGGAGCTATCCAAGGTTCTTTGCACCTGTGATGGCTCCTTTAGAGTTCTGACTGGCTGAAATCAGGAGCAGATTCACCGCCTTACTGACATCAGAGCCACCCGCCTCCACTACTCATGTCAAACTGCCACTCAAAATCTCGAGGCCTCATTTGAAGGTCCTGCTTTTTCCTGTTGCACTGAAGCTGTGATATGTCAAGCAATACTCAAAAGAAGGTGCCTTATGCCTGGTCAGACTCTTTAGTCCATCTAGTCTAGTATTGTCTACTCCAGCCTTCTCCAACTTGGTCCCCTCCAGATGTGTTGGACTACAGCTTCCATAATTCCCAGCCAGCATCCTATGCTGGCAGGAATTATGGAAGTTGTAATCCAACACATCTAGAAGACACCAGTGTGGGGGAGCCTGTGGTCTCCTCTGACCAGCAGTGGCTCTCCAGGGTGTCAGGTACAGAAAGGTCTTTCCCCATCAACTGCTACCCAATCCTTTTAACTGGAGATATCAGGGTTTGAACCTGGGGTCTTCAGCATGCAAAGCATGTGCTCTGTGTCTGAGCTATAGAATCATAGAATCATAGAATAGTAGGGTTGGAAGGGGCCTACAAGGCCATCGAGTCCAACCCCCTGCTCAATTATGGTCTAATGACTAGGGTAACCTATAGCCCACCACTCTAGGATAGTATCTAAGTTTCAAGGCAGCATGTCCCTGAATAAAATGTGCTGGGAAGGAATAGCAGAAGGTATCTGATCAGCCAACATGGGAAGGAGGATAATGGACTACAGAGATCTTTGGTTTAATCCAGCAGGATTCTTCTTATGTTCTTATTTATTAAATTCTTTAATGTTTCTTTAGTTTGCTTACAACTGTTCCAGATGAAATTTCTCTCTCCACCCTCTCTTGCTGTACTTCTACCCTTTCAGCTCAGATTATTGCTCCATCTCCTGGTCAGCATACGAAGTTCCAACCAGGGATGGCGGAGAATTCTGCCAGGGATCCCAATGAGGAGTCCGTGGAGGAATGGAGTCCACAGTGGAATGGAGCACTTAGCTCCGCCTCCCTCCGGAATCCTCTTTGGTCAGATCCTCCTTGCAGTGATCCTGCGGCTACACAAATATTTGCATAGCCTATCAAGTGAAAAAGCAGGGATGCAAATGGCGTCCACTATGCCATTTGAGGCCATAAAGGTCTTAGTTTAAGCTATATGCAGCCATTTACGGCTGCATTTACCTTAATCTAAGACCTTTATGGCTGCAAATGGCGTACTGGACACCATTTGCGTCCGCAGTCAATACCCCTCAGCCAGCGATACGGCAATGGCAGCAGTACTGCTGGCACTTTGGAGCCGGCCAGCGGCTCTGCAGAATTGCCGCAGAGTGGAGCCGGCTGGCCAGGATTCCGGAGGGAGGAACAGATCGCCTCCCCCCAGCGGGCAAATTTCCCCCGGAGCAGCAGGTAGGGAATCCTCCCATCCCTAGTTCCAACAGAGTATGTTGCCCTAGATGTTATGGAAGGGGAGCTAGATGCATAATCAGTTGCCAGGTGAGCTGGGCGATTGCCCAGGATGCCAAGATGAGCTGGGGGCGGGGTGCCAAGCTGAGCTCAGTGGCTGTGCTTTTTGAATGTACTGTCTGCAGTGAGCTAGAGTGGCAAAAAGAAAGTGTCTGCAACCGTTTTTCAAGCTTCTACAGGTTGTTTGGATACTAACTACAAAAATGATCTTCCTTCAATTAGCTTTAAAGGATGTTTCTTTTTCAGTTTCTACTTGGATGTCATTTGGGAGGTAAAAATCAGTGAAACACACCTGAGACAAAGTTACGGAGCACTTAGTACTTCAAATACTGTACACACTATAAGCACTATATAAGTAATAATAAAATAAAGCTGTAATCTGTAAGAGGACAGCTCTTTTTTATGTATAACTTTTCTTTATTATTTTTAAAGATAAAAAGAATAGATATTCTGAAATAAAGAATGCTTACCAAAAGATGGGAACTGCTACAAAACACAAAATATTATAAGTAAAACCTGTGATGGTTCTGCTTGTTGCATAGTGCACTGCCACTGCTCATAATGTGGCTTTTCAAACTTTGGCTTGTGCAAACTGAAGCACAGTGGCTGAAAGATCAAGGTTTTGAGCAATGTTGTTCTCGATGGACATCACTCCTGCACCAGGCCCCATAAATCCTCTGGGTGGCCCTGCAAAAACTGGACACAGGGGTAGTGGGGCACCAAAGGCACTCCTCACCCAGGGCACTATTTATCCTAGGGACAGCCCTGTGCACAATTGCTCTTTTCAAGTGGCAGCCGCACATTTACCATCATTTCTAATCTGGACCTTTCTGTTTGACTGGAAAGGCTTTAAAAGGCTTGTTACAAATACACCCTCTCACTCAGTCAGTCACTCAGTCTCAGTATTACGGATGGAGCAACAGCGACAACTAGTGGCTACATCTATCAGCAACAAGCAGAAAGCAGTGGTCTCTACAGGTAACCTGCAAAAGGCATTTCTGTCCAGTATCTCAGTGTCAACCAAAGTGGACAACTCTTGTCCAAGCCCAGGAAAAGTGCTATAAATTGTAAAAGGGCACGCAGAGGCCTATGCAAGCACTTCATTGCATTGCTCTTTGCCACTGTGTTTTCAGGAATAATTTAACTTGAGTAACTGTGATGACATTATTTATTTCACAAAAACAGAACAAATATCCAGGTTTCCAGTTGAGGTTTATCCATAAAAATAGCTACATCACCATGATTGTATTTATGTCCCATAAATTATCACTTTGCACACTGAACCAAGAGGTTTGCAAGTTTATTTTTGGATTACTGGTGTTTGATGTGAATATAAGATCAATGATGGATAGAAAATTATTTTTTAGAGAAATGCCTTGTATTGTTTAGCAACAATGTCTAGTGAACCACTAACATGTCTATTTATTTATGGTGATGTTATAGGATTGCACATCACATTGTGAACATGACAGCCCTTGTTTTGTGTTTATGTACATTCAATTTAAATTTGCCATCTAATTCTATTGGGACCATACAGTCACTACTGGGAACATTCTCTTGATGTAGAGAATATTTATAAGTGAACAGTGCAAAATATTAAAACTCATTTATTTCAGAACAGGAGTATGTATCTATAGGTTTGGATCCATACCAGGAAATATTTAGGCATGATCACTGCACGTCCCTGGTATGTTTGAGGCATTTAACCCAAAGTATATGATCTGGTCAAAAATGCTGGCTTAACTACTCCAGTATATGTGAGAGGTGGGAGCATCATCTTTCCTTGTCTCAGGAAGCAAAATATCTTTGCCCAACCATGTCCATGCTCACTATTTCACATGGATCAGCATGTATGTACCTCCTTTAACATGTGCAATCCACTCTGTTTACTGTACCAAAGCATCTGCTGTGTTACTTTGAGGTATACACAGTTAACTATCTCAAAGAACCTCTTTGAGGTTCTAGGGCTGTGCATGGACCCCCCAATCCACCTTGCAGGCTGCTTGGAGGCTGATTCCCTTCAGGCTGTTTCAGGAAGCTCCCGACCCTCTTCAGCCTACAGAGCCAAAGGGGATTCGGACGTCCGAATCCCGGTCCCCCCACCCCTCAACACGCTGCCCAGCTCCCAGCTCCTTACCTGGGCCTTTATGCTGCTAGCCAACTTTTTCCAGGGGGAAGCCTCTGCTGCCACCAGGGGACCTGCCACCACCACTGCTGTGGAGGCTGCCACCACCACTAGGAGAGCCGCCGCCACCATCGCCAGCTCTTGGGCCCTCTGGACATGCGCCAGCAGCGGCCTTGTTGTTCCTGGGTCCCCCCTTCCTAAACAACAAGATAGCTGCTGGCACATGTCTAGCAGACCCAGGTAAGGAGCTAGGGGCTGGGCAGCGGCAGTGCAGCTGGGCTTCCAGATCACACCAAAGTGCACTGAAGTGCTTCAGAACAACCCAACCCACTTTGTGCCACTTTGTGTCCCTTCTGTCTTTTTCTCCCCCACCCCCTCGGTGTTAGCCAGGCTGGGAGCTGCTTGCTGCTTTATTATGCAGTCACAGCCCCTCCTCCCATCACCTGAGAGTGGGATAACTTCTTTAATCCCAATTTCTAAATTGCTGTTGCCCTTACAGTGTAATCCTCCTATGCAAGTTTATTACTCAGAATTAGGAAAGTGCGCATAAATTGCAGCCTTAGATATTATGCTGAATCTTATCTGGAGTGAGTCATAGCCTAATCCCATATATAAGCAGGAAAAATTCAAATTGATTTTTGGTTGCATTTGTCTTAGTGGAGTGTGGCTTGTCTTGAGAGATGTGAATGTGGGCTCCTTCACACAGGGCTTTTATCCTGTACTCACAGCAGTTTGCAGGTCCTGTACACGATGCGGTCCTCCTCCCACTCTTTGTGAGCTGTATTGCGTTGTTTTCCATGACGATGAAAGTCTGGCATTTTCCCTCCTCCCACCATGGAGTTGATGTAAATGAGGGTATACTGTTTCAAGTCGCTTTATTGCAAATTAAACAACAGCGCCACCTAGTGGCTTTGTAATAAACACATAGACCTTTAAAGCCATGTGGAAAGGACCCGATCTAATCCCACAAAGATTCTGGAAGCAGAAGCCCTGGTAAATTGCAGGATTTTTAGCTTGTGTGATAAAGCCCTGTGACTGTGGGAGGGGGAATAAAGAGCTCCCCCTGTGCTTGAAAATTTACCACTACATTCATTCATTCATTCATTCCATTTTTATACCACCCAGTAGCTGAAGCTCTACATCACAAGGTTGGTCCCCTAGGCATCCTAAAGAAAGGAGCGTGGGGGGTGGCAGAATGAAGAGCCTGCACATAAAGTAAAGGTGGAAAAATGCAGTGACATGTGGTGGGTTAGGTTAGGGAACCACTCAAATAGAGCAACCTGGGGAGCTGACTAGAAGCCCATGGCTAGGCAGAATTGCACTCCTCAGTTGCAGGCAGCTCCATTGCAGATCAGGAGCCCTGCACCGGACCCAGTCCTCTACACTGCACAGCATGCACATACTTAGAGGTGTGTGAAGAGAGGTGACGGGAGTTGGTGGCTCCTGAGAGATGGGGTGTGGAGGAGGGCTGCAAGAGGCTGAGCCAGAAGGGAACAAACTCAAGCCTGGAGAGAAAGGCAAGAGGATGCTAAGGACTATAGAAGGGCAAAAGGTCAGTCAATGTTGCCCTGTGAAGAAGGGTTGTTAGATTCTAGTTTCATTTCCGCCCTTGTGGCCTGTGTAAGTGGAGAGTGTGGGTTTGTTGAGGTTCAAGAAGTTGGTGTGTTGATGGGATTTGAGTTGGTGATAGGGCAGGGGTGGGCAGCTTCGGGAGGTCAGGGGCGTCTTTGCCCTCCGGACTGCCCTCCCACGGGCTGTACTTCCCCCTTCCCTGGTGCCAATTAAAAAAAAAAAGTTAAATGGCATCTGGAGAGGCTACAAAGCACCCATTGGGCCAAAATTTGCTTGTTTGCAAGCTAATTTTGACCCTCTGGGTACTCTGTAATAGCTAAAGATTTTTTTTTAATATGGTAAGTGGTATATAAGAATATACCACCTATATGCATGAGATTTCTGTCCCAGCCCATGAAATGGAAACTACAAACATGTTTTGTTAACTGGTCATGTTTAGTCTGTGAGACTTAGGCTAGGCTGTAGATCTGTCTTCTTTCGCTCATTTTTTTCCTCTTTTTTATCCTTTCTCTTTAAAACTGATATGATATATTGTTTGATCTACTGTTTGAGGGTGTATAGAAATGTGC
The DNA here is from genome assembly GCF_057233095.1 of Heloderma suspectum. Taxonomy (NCBI): domain Eukaryota; kingdom Metazoa; phylum Chordata; class Lepidosauria; order Squamata; family Helodermatidae; genus Heloderma; species Heloderma suspectum. The sequence goes on from NC_139464.1 coordinate 32,458,383, forward strand.
ACACTCATTTATATATCTAGTACAAAATACATTAGTGATTGCTGTAAGGTTGTTTTTGTCATATAATATTATAAAATTTATTAGTGATTTGTTATAATTTATCCTTTTTAATTTCTTTTATTTTTATTACTATTATTATAATTATTATGAGACTGGTTAGTAAGATTCTTGGCTGGTTAATGTCAGGGTAGACACTGAGCCCATAGAACCTCAGAGCAGTTCTGAGGAGGAACAGCCGTCCGTGGGAGAGGAACGCACTCATCCCTCCCAGGCCCTGCAGCTGGCTGAGGTTCCTCCTGCCGGCATTCCAGACATAGATAGCGGTCCTGGGAGTGAAAGAGCGCGGGAGGAGGGCTGGCTGGATGCTCGACGCAGACGCAAACAGCGACAAGCTATGGAGGGCACGGAAAGGAGGCGTAGTGCCCGTTTGGCGTTCAAGCAACGGTCGCGTCCAGAGGACCCAAGAGAAAAGGGGAGGGACTCTCCCTAGCCCATAAGTTCAGGGTCTGCAAGTGATTCTCATTCAAACAGGGACCAACTGTTTCCAACCTGGGGCATAGGTTACTCTGCTGTTCATAGCTTAGTCACTGGTGATAGAGTTATTAAGTTGTAAAAGGAATAAAGCCTTGAAAGGAATCCTTTGTCTGTGTCTGGAGCTGGCTACTGGAGTAGACTGAAAGAGGCCAGCTAGGGCCCCCTGACAGTTAAATTGTTAAGCTTTATAATTATATGTAAGTGAAGGGCAATATGTGGTTACTGGAAATGAATTGTAGGCCTGCTTCCTTGCTATAAGATTAATGATAGAATATTGAAATATAAGGTTTTTTATCTATGTTCTGTTGAATTGTAATATTGCCAATGTTATAGGTATAATTTTTAAGTAGAATGGGATTCGAAGTTGGTATGTAATGGATTTTTTTTCTTTTCCTTCTTCTGTTTTCTGTTTTCTTTCTCACTTTTTCTCCTTTTTGTTATTGCTGTGTCCTCCTAAGAAATCTGTATTGTTGGGAAACTGTAGTTACTGATGAGGTTGTTGGTACTGTTTATTTCATTTAAAAAGATAAAAATAGAATAAGAAGTATTTTTTAAAAAAAGAATATACCACCTATATAAGAATAAGAATAATTCCTCCAACCATCAATTGTTTAGTGGTTTCCCAGCTTTTGTGCAGTTTCCCCCCATTCTAAAAGGTTGAAATGCCTCTCCTAAGGTGTAGTGACGGCCAGGAAGAGCTGTAAGCTAAAACAGGATGATACGTTTGGTTTTTTGGCCCATCCCCTTTGCCTTTGGCCACATCCACCCCTGGAACATGGCTTCCAAGAGCTCCTCCGAAATTGGATTTGGCCCTTGGGCTATGCTGGCTGGGGAATGCTGGGAGTAGTATGAGTTTTTCTCTCTAAACATGCATAGGATATATAAACTAACAATTACAATAACAGTGTGGGGAAGAGCATTCTTATCCTTGGTATCAGAGTGATCTGCTATTAAGCATATCCCTATTTTTGTTTGCAAAATGTTGGAAGGCATGATGTGCTACAATAATTGGGGACGCTGACATCCTGGGGATGGTAGTAGCCAATGCCGCTGACAGGGTGTACGGGCCCCAGAACATATGTGAATATGTGAGTGACACAAGGAATTGTGATGCAAAATGTTAAATCAGCTTTCTCCAACCTGATGCCCTCCAGATGCTTTGGACTATAACTCCCATCAGCCCCAGACAGCATGGGCAATGGCAAGCGATGATGGGAGTTGTATTCTAAAACTCTGGAGGCACCAGGTTGAGGAAGGCTATGTAAAATTGCAGAATCTGTCTGTCTGTCCAAACTTCCATTCATCCATCCATCTATTGATAGTGTCATGATCCAGCAAAGATCAGTGCATACAGTGCGTGGAAGGGAAAACAGGCAAAATAGTGTGTCCCACTGCTTCTTGCCCTCCCCTTCCTGTGGCCTTTTCTGCTGTCACCAGGTGGAATTTTTCCTCCCAACGCTGGCTGCCTCGAACAAACCAGGCTTACAACTCTCTGGGTCTCAGGTATTGACTGCAGGTAGTGTAGGGGTTGGCTATTAGACATGGGTTGGGTAGTCCAAAAGGACTACCACAAGGTTTCAAATAACAAAGCTTAACATTTTGCTGAAGAAAACTGTTAATAAGAAAACATTTTAAAATATGAATGAATACACACAAAGACAACATACACAAAAACCATATGAGCAATAGGGTAACAAAATAACCAGGGATAAATGCATCCAGCTAACCTAACTGTGCCCCTATTTTATCCAGGTCACTTATTCAAGCAATATCTCACTGTCCTCAGTCCAGCTCTTTCGCTGACCCAGTTCTCCAGTTCCAGCAGCTCTACTTCTTTGTGGCCTTCTTTACTTCATTCTCTCTTCTCCTTTCTCTATCTGTCTCTGCCTTAGGCTTTTTATATTAAAATATTCCCTCTCCAACTCCAGCCAATCTGAAGGATAGTTTCTTCTTCACTTTTGCCCTAAATTCCTTTTCCTAAGTTCTTTCCCTTATCTTCAGTTGCTTGCTGAAACCTTTTTCCCTTCTTCCTCTGCAGATATCCTGGCTCCTCTAATCCAATTCAACTTTTATTTCTTTTTCTACTCTGACCTTCTGTTGACCTTCTTGTTAACCTTATGCTCTCCTCTTCTATTGAGACTTCTACAAACCTGTGGCTTCTTAGGAGACATCCTGTCTGTTACTATCTAACTAAATGTTTGACCTGTTGGCTGAAAATGAGCAGCACACACTCAAAAAGGATTTAACTCCATAATATCCCCAAACAGAACTATATACAAAAAAAATAGAAGACAATTTTGTTCCTACACAGATAGGTATATAATTTGTAAGTGTATCTGACCTTTAGTTCACCATTCACCTTTCCTGCGTTCAGGGAAAGGTATATGTTGTTTCGTTTGGTAGACCTTTGTTTAATTCTTGCTCGGTATCCTGAAGCAGAATTCCCAAAGCCATTCCACCTGGCTGCTGGATTAGGTGAGGTAAGGCAAGGTAGCCTATTCCATCAACTCAGCTGAGACTTTCTGCCATTTGGACTCACTTCCTGTCCTAGAATTGTCTCCCTCAGGGGCCATTCCACCTGGTCATCATGAAACATTTCTATAACTATAAAGAATGAGTGCCTGAATTTGCTTCTATTCCTGTTTTCTCCCTTTCTCCTTGTCCTTTTATACAGTAACCATTTGTAAAGCTGTGGGAAGGGGCTGTGTTGTTTTCTTAAACATTGTACAGCCCTAAAAAACATTAGTCATAGCAATGATGATGTTGGGTCACTGTATCAATTTCACAAGCAAAGATCTATAAATATACCACCAAGTCCAGTGCTGAGTGTCTTCAGGTGGAGTTAACTAGTTATGCTCTCCACTAAGTGGGCAGAGATTGGGAGCTGGCAACTTATTATCTCAGTTTGATTTCTGCCCACAAAATAAGCAATATACCAATTGCTCTTAAATTTATTTATTTATTTTTATCTTATCTAATTGAATATTTTGTTTTATTGTAATTATACAAATAACTTACAGTATTAATTGTACAAATTGTACAAATTAGTACAAATAAAATAATGTATTAAAATAAACTCATTAAGCAGTTGGCAGCTATTGATTTTTGATCATTTTTGGATGGATGTAGGCCAAGTGGTAAGCATTCTCCCAGCAGCCCCAGGGATGTCAAAAGGAGTTAGACCTCTGGCTTCCATAGTACAAAGAATAACTGGCACTTCATCTGAAGGATGTATCTAAAGGGCATTTATCACTGCACTTGTGTTTAATTATGATACATATATGTCATACTTCCACGTCAGGCTATAAATACCAAGGAGTCAGCCAGAAATGTTAGGAGCTTAAATAAAGTGAGCTAAACGAAGCAAAAGGATGCCAATAAAGCCCCCAATTGTTCAAAACTGACTGTTAGGAAGGGGGAAATGGCACTCATGTTTCAGGTTGGTATCCGCTTCAAAGGAATTAAGGGTGCAATCCTTAATTTCACTCACAGGGAGTTGTAGGGCTTTTTTCTGTCCAGAGTTGCATAGGATTGTGCCCTAGGTTAGTTAAGCACACTGAAATTAACCTTAGTGGAGACTTTGGGCAGGTTCACATGTAAAGCTAAGCCACCCCTGTGAACAAGCTATGCAGTGTGAGTTGTTTGATGAACAACCCACAGTATGCCTGACAGATGAGCAGGCTTGCAGTGGATTGTTTTCCCCCTCCTTCCCCCTTACTCCTCCAGCCAGATCTGGCATCTATCTCAGGGGACTTTGCGGCAGAACCCATCTTGTCTTCTTGCCTCGACCCCCTCCCTGCTCTGATTGTTACCCGTTTTCATTCTCCAGCTTTAAAAAAAATGGATCCTCAAAAATGCACAATTGGTGGTCGTAATTTCATTATTTTTATTTTTATGATGGTGATGGTGGTTGTTGCTGCAAGCGCACAAGTGCACTTTTACGGCTGTCCAATATGTGCAATTTTGCCTGGTCAATTTCCTTGTGTGTTTCAGCTGTCAAAGCAAGCTCAGAACTGGAGTGGGCAACATACAAGGAAATTGACAAAGATGAGGCTCCCTATCCGCTAATTTGCACACAGTGGCAAAGGACCAGGGGAGAAATAATAGTAAAGGAAACGAGGGACCCATTCGCGCAATTCAGAAGAACTGACAATGGGTAAGGACAAGCCAAAGGAGTAAGCGCACCAAAAGGGGGGGGGACAATATCTCCCCCTTGGCAAGGTTATCCTTTGGCTTTTAAGTGTTGAACTGACAGTTCTCAGTGTCCTCCACCATTTCAACACTTCCCCGAGTCTCCAGCTATTCCAGAAAGGGGAAATATTAACCCCCCGCCCCTTTCATGGCTCCTTTTCAGAGCACTTACTGATGCAGTTACTGTGTGTCAGTTTTTTTTAAAAAAAACCCTGCATATCTGCATGGGATAGAGTGAATGGGGCTCCATTGGAGCGGGGGGGGGGCAGGTGTAAGAACATTTGCTCTGTCCCATTTGGTCACCCTCTAAGGGTTCTTTTTTTTAAAACTGAAGAGAATATTTGCACAGTTCTTTGGACTGGGAATTAGGTGGAAGATTAATGTATGCAAATGTAATGGGAAGTAAACGGAGGTGAAATTTGAACAAATTTAAGGGATTGGAACTAAATGGGGGAAATTGCACATTTGCAGTAATGAAGAAGTTAATGTGGGTGCACAAATTTCCCTTCCATATACTTTCTAGCCATTAAATTTGCATATATTTCCCTGTCCCCCAAAAATTGCTGGGACAAATATTCCTAACAGGTTTTTTTTAAAAAAAAACCCTTAAAGGTGGCAGAATGAGACAGAGTAAATGGGGCACAGTACTTACATCTGACCTCCCCCTCCCCAATGGGGCACAATTCACCCGGTCCCATTCCGCCACCTCCTCAGGGTTTTTTTAAAAATAACTTTTAGGAAACCGCAGTAACCACAGCAGTAAGTGCTCTGAAAAGGAGCTACACAAAGTGGGGGGAGTTAATATCTCCCCTTTGTGGACTAGCTGCAGATGTCAGGAATGTTGAAAAGGTGGAGAATACTGAGAACTATCGGTTCAACACTTAAAATCAGGAGAATTACGTTGCTAAGTGGGAAATATTGTTCCTCCCACCTTTGGGGGGCACCTACTTCTCCCACTGTTTCCCCCATTTTTAGTGCTTTTCTGTGGAACCTCTTCTCCCTGAGCATTATTTTCCCCCCGGTGCTTGTCAACTGTGCACAAATTAGCCTACATGCAGTCTCGCCTTCTCAGTTTCCATGTATGTTACCTACTCTACCTCAGTGCTCCCTTTGGCAACTGAAACATACAAGGAAATTGACCAGGCAAGACTACACATATCAGACAACCGCAAGTGCACTCCTGCACACTTGCGAATGATCAAAACACAACAACCTTAATTACGAACACATTTGCACAATTTTCAGGGTCTGAAAAAAAAAGGTGGCAAACAAGTGACTGTCACTCCAAAGTGCTGTTTGGGCATCAGTGGAGGGGCAGTCACTGGCAGCAGCACGGGCAAGTTTGCAAAGAGTGGCAGGGGTGTTCACCACTCTTGCTGAGCAGCTCTGTGGCCAGTCCTGACAATCTACAGTGAAATTGCTCTCCTGGGTTCAGACAACGTGACAGCCCGTTGTGGTACAAACAACCCCTAGAACAAGCCATAGGTTGTCAGGGTGGCTTGTTCGTGAAAAATTACTCACCCTGTTGAAAGCGGTCTGTGGTTGCCTGACACGACAACCCACCGTGGCTAGCTGCCCAATATGGGTTGTCATGTCATGCAAACCAGGTCATTGTGTCCCTCCAGTTTCACTTCTGTGTCTAACCAGCACTTTCAGCAAGTTGTTTTTGAACAGGGAAAATGTGGCATTTAATTGTGAAAGTGAAAGGAAGCACAATTTCCTCTTGTGCATTTGCACTATTTCACTATATGACAATGCCACCTAGAGGTTAAATAGCAGAAAAACAGGAAAGGAAACATTCCTTGTGTAGTGCTTGGATCTCAGTTCTGTGATTAATCCAGAAGTAGATACAGCGGATTAACAGCCAATTAACAGCCTTGTGTAGAAAAGCTCTAAGCCTTAGGAGAAGCATTTCAAGCTTTTAGAATGGGAGGAAAACTGCACAAAAGCCAGGAATCCACCAAATCATCAGTGGTTGGAAGAAAGGGGTGGGGCCAGGGGTAGGGGACATGGCAGAAGGCCCAATCAGGACCCTTGGAGGGCTTGATTTGGCCCCCAGGCCTGAGGTTCTGCGAGAAGGGGGAAATTATGTTGCAGTGAAGTGCCAGTCTCTGGTTTTTGATTATTGGTAACTAGGGGCCAATGTGCTCTAGCATTTTATCCTGGTAAACTAACATCTGGCCCACTCATGTGCTACATGACACACTCCCCGACCTGGTGTCCTGACTCTAATATTTCTCCAAAAATATTTTTATGACTTTTTTCAGTGATTGCTTCCATGCACTACCAAGTCATGTATGTTCCAATCTAGTGATATTATAAGCCATATTGGTGGAGTGTCTTTAAAGCTGCAGAGCCTGTTTTACAACATTTCCCCCCACCTTCTCCCCCATGTTGTAACAATTTGAAAGAACTGCTGGATTTGGCCTGGATGGGTGTGCTTCCTGAGAGGAGCCAGGAAGTAATTGAGAGCAATACCCACTACTTTTGGCCAGAGGAGAGAGAGATCACAGCCTGAGAGAGTTCTGTATAGGCGTCGTTGTTTAAATAAAACTTGGAGGATTGTTTATAAAGCAGAGTCTGTTTGGTTCTGTGGGGTGTAATCCAATAGCTTTGAAATACACACACACACACACACACACACACTTCTCCTCCTCCTCCCCTTCTGTGCTCTTTGCTCACATGGATTTTGGTTCTGGGGGCCCCTCCAGCAGCTTGGACAAATGGACAGAGCCTGCCTGCAAGCAGGTCTGGGGCTGTTGCATCTCCTTTGAGAGCCATGGGGGAGTGCAATGAAAAAAGAAGGAAATGAGGGAGAAAACAGAAGAAAAATGAAAATGCACAGTTCCTTCACTCAGTGGGATCAAGGTCTGCAAAGGGCTAATTTCTAAAAGAAGAGGTTCCAGGTTACTACGAAACCATGCCCTCTGCTCTGAGATGACTTCAGGTGGGGGAAAGGGAAGAAGGATTTGTGGGCAAGAAATCCATGATTTTTATGCCATTTTTTTTACCACACACCTACATAGCTCTGGAGCTGTGAAGAACCATGCCATTTATTTTTAAACCTGCATTCTTGTGCAGCTGCGAAGGTGTGTGTGCAGTTACCAGACTTTTTAAAAAAGCAACCTGAAATGGCAGCATAACCTACCAGTTTTCCTGCATTTGCAGCATTGTATTATGGCTTGTGGTGTGTTGCTTGTGCTATAAACCCAAAAGATAAAACACATGTGACTTTTCAAATTCCTTCTACTTCTCCCACAACTACAAACACTAGCACTGGTGTGTGACACTTGGTCGGACTATAGACACAGCAGATACCATGTTGTATCCATTAACGTGTGCCCACAGAGATGAAATTATGTGACCACATAAGTAAGAAAGCCAAGACAGCCACTAGATGGCTCTTCAAAACCATACAATATAAATGTCACTGTGTCACTGAGCATTGCACACCATTTCGCCAACAGATTCTTTAACACATGTTGTTTGACTAGAAATAACCGATATATGTGCATACAAGAGGGTGCTGACTATCCACTAGATTAGCCTTCCCCAACTTTGTGCCCTCCAAATGTGTAAAACTAAGACTTGCATGCTGGGGATGATGGGTGTGTGATCCAATACAGCTGATGGGCACCAGGTTGGGGAAGGCTGCACTAGCTATTGAGAGATTTCAATTAAGATACTCAAAAGTGAAAATGAAATAGGACAAATATTGCTTTCCTTAAAAAAAGAGAGAGATAAATACTTGTATATCTTGCTATCTTATGGTAGGAACTACTAAGCCCTGCTTTTCATTCCCACTAAAATGTTACAATTCCCACCAAAATGAAACTATTTATATTACTGATATTTATATATATTTATGCTTCACCTGAGGTTTTATAATACCACAGAATTTTATGGTACCTTATTAATAAACATTTCTGTGGCTGGTGCTCACTAGGGCCAGACCTGAGCCAGAAAACTGAAACAAGGCTCCCCGAAACAAAACAAAAATATCAATAAACACTTGATAATTTGCTGCACATTAATGGCACGGCAAATCTGTCAACTGATGTGGCTGTTTTGCACTAGCTAATTATAGGGCTGGTGGAGACAGAACAAAACTATAAATCTTTTTGTGTCTGAAAAACTGTCCTGATTATATTATCACAAAATGAATGTGAATTTGTTAATTGCAGGTGCTTCTTTGAAAAATGCTACATTTTTCAAGACACGTATCCATGATCACTCATTGAAACCCATTGATGGTATAAGAGAATACCATCAAGGAATAACAGACATTTTACTATTCACGAACACATATGAATATTCCACCTTGCCAATGAATATTCAAATTTGAATGAAGGTGTCATTTAAAAAATGCTTTTAATTCACAATTAAAATTCATGATTTAATTTGTCTTTGTATATTAAATGCTAACTTGCTAGCTGTTATTGGTTGCAAAAACTCTACTAGTGTTCTGCTTCCCTAAGTGAAAATGACTACTCAGGAATTACCAGATTATTTATTTATTTAATTGCCAAAGCAGTCTGGGCGGTTCACAAAATATCACTGTATGGGATGGCAACTATAATAATTAAACACCTACATAAACTTTATTGTATATAGATAATAATTAAATGGTATGTGTCATTTTTGCTGTTCCTTTACAACTTATAGTATTTATGCAACTATTATTGTGAGAATCCCCTCATTTACAGCAATGTTTAAAACACATTGAGGGCTAAAAGGTGGTATATACATGATGTTTTAAAATATGTACATGCATGCATACATACATATGTACATTCCCTGTATGATAGCTTCTGTTGTGCTTGTTCATTTAAACACTTGCTGGGATAATAAGAACATCAGAAGAGCCATGCTGGATCACCAAGGATCCATCTAGTCCAGCATTCTGTTCACAGTGGCAATCCATCTGCCTACAGGAAACCCACAAGCAGGACAAGAGTGCAACAGCACCCTCCTGCCCATGTTCCCCAGCAACTGGTGTAAGCAGGCATACTGCCTCTGATACTGGAGATAGTATATAGACATCAGGACGAGTAGCCAATGATAGCCTTCTCCTCCAGGAATTTGTCTACCCCCCTTTTAAAGCCATCTGTGTGACCGCTGTAAAAAAACACAAGTTCTAATATCATACCACCAATATCATACTGCCTTTAAAACTGCCAGTATCAGACTGCCTTTATACAAATCTATGGTGCGATCACATTTAGAATACTGTGTACAGTTCTGGTCACCACACCTAAAAACATATATTGTAGAGCTAGAAAAAGTGCAGAAAAGGGCAATGGAGGGAGCAATCCTATGGCCACTAGACAGCGGCTAGATGGCCATAGTATGTCGTGTTATCCAGGAACCAACCTCCCCCCACTTCCGCGCTGCCTCAGAAGCAGCACGGAACAGCCCTGTCCTCTGCACTTACAAGAGGAGCGTGGAGTGGCTGAAAAGGGGTGTGTCTGAGGGCGTTCTGGGGCAAGGAGGGTGGAAATGCCTGTATGACACATCCAATGTGTTGTACAGCAACCTCCTCCCCTGCTCTGTCCTCCCACGGTTAGACAGCCGTAATTGGCTGTCTAGCCGCAAATGCAGGGCAGGAGAAGTGCGGAGGGAATGATCCCCTCTGTGCTTCTCCTGCCCTGCTTAGGATAGGCGGTCGCCCCCGAGTTCAGAGGCAGCTGCCTATCTGGATAGGATTGCGCCCTAAAATGATCAAGGGACTGGAACATCTCCCCTATGAGAGAAGGTTACAACAGCTGGGATTTTTTAGGTTGGGGGAAAAGGAGGGTAAGGGGAGACATGATAGAAGTATACAAAATTATGCTTAGTGTGGAGAATGTGGATAGGGAGGCATTTTTCTCCCTCTCTCATAATAATAGAACCCAGGATCATCCCATGAAGCTGATTGGTGGGAGATTCAGGACAGATAAAAGGAAGGACTTCTTCACACAGTGCATAGTTAAACTATGGAATTCACTATCTCAAGAAGTAGTGATGCCCACCAAACTGGATGGCTTTAAAAGGGAGTTAGACAAATTCCTGGAGGAGAAGGCTATCAGTGGCTACTAGTCCTGATGGCTATGTTCTACCTCCAGTATCAGAGGCAGTATGCCTATGTACACCATTTGCTGGGGAACATGGGTGGGAGGATGCTGTTGCACTCATCCCCTGCTTATGTGTTCCTGGTTGACAGCTGGTTGGCCACAGTGTGAACAGAATGCTGGATTAGATGAGGGGGGGAAAGGGAGGGGCAGGGAGCTCCAACTCCTGGGTCTGAGGTTGGAGAGCTGACTCCAACATCAGATCCATGAATCTGAATTATCCAATGTCCCTCAGACACTATCTAGGGATCACAGAATTGCTCTCTAAATGTATACAGTGAAGATGCCAGGCAGATCTCCCTGGGAAGGGCATTCCATAGACCCGCAGGGGAGCACTACAGAGACGGCTCTTTCATTGGTAGTGACCCATTGCACCATTGTGGGTGGAGATACCCAGAGAAGAGCATCCAAAGACCATCTTTGCAATTGGCCAGGAACATATGGGAACATATACTACTATGGGAACACCCTAATAGCAAAAATATTTAATATAGAGGTGCCAATGTCATCATAGGCATATTTATATGATATGATACATAAATGATTATATAAAATATATATGCTGTTCAGTCTTTGTTGCATTGCTGTATGAGTTTGTGTACATGTGTGTGTTAATATTTTTGTGTTTCACTTTTAGCCTTCAGCCACCATGATCATCCCACTTGGGTGGAAGACGCAGAATATAAATGATTATATAAATGATTATATACTTTGTATACTTTTTAAAATAAATAAAAATAGACAGCAGGGGGTCCCAATGGATGGCATCTTGCCTAGGGCTTCCCAGAATCTGAGGCTGACCTTGGAAACAAAAGTTTTCAGCAACAACTAGAATTGACAATGGGCCGATCTACACTTACGGGTTTTTTACTTCCAATGAGGTTTTACCACCCATCTTTCACACTATACAGTACCCACCTCAAATTGGAACTGGAATTTCCCGCTTCCGTGTTCCCGCTTTCAATACCCTGATATCCCGGTATTTCCCCTTAATGTGCTCTGATTTCCCACCTTCACTACCATTATCTGGTCATAGTCCCCTCCCCTGCCTGTCCATATATGGTGGTGTTTCTATTTCCCTCCTGTCCAATCACAGCTCTCGACAGCCCCATGTCATCTTCCAGCTACTGATCGCATAGCTTCCTCAGCACTCAATGTTTCCTCAGCAACAAGCGAAGGGCTGGATGTGCACGTGCTTGTCTGATCTTGGAAGCTAAGCAGGGTCAGCCCTGGCCAGTCATTGGATGGGCGACTGCCTGGGAATCAGGCTTCCTGCACTGAGCAGGGGGTTGTTCTATCCCTTCAAATGAGACTAAGTTTTACCTCCTCCTATCCCCGCACTTCAGGTTTTTGTTCTTTTAATTAAGGCGTTATCTTTGAAGAATCGTGACTTCTCTGCGATGTTTTTTTAAAAAAATTCAGGCATGATCTTCGAAGATTCGAAAATTTGAAGCTCTGAAGGTTCAAACCTTTGAAGATTCGAAAAGAGGATTAAAAGCGGGAGCACAAAAGCCTCAAATCTTTGAATTTTTGAATCTTCGAAGATCATACCTGAATTAGAAAAAAAAACATTGTGGAGAAGTCACAATTCTTTGAAGATAGCATCTTAATTTAAAAAAAATCTGAAGCGTGGGATAAGAGGGGGTAAAACTTAGTCTCATTTGAAGGGATAGAACAACCCCCTGCTCAGTGCAGGAAGCCTGATTCCCAGGCAGTCGCCCATCCAACTACTGACCTGGGCCGACCCTGCTTAGCTTCCAAGATCAAACAAGTGTGTGCACATCCAGCCCTTTGCTTGTTGCTGAGGAAACATTGAGTGCTGAGGAAGCTATGTGATCAGTAGCCGGAAGACGACATGGGGCCGTTGAGAGCTGAGAGCATGGTGGGCATGGAATCAGCAGAAACAGGAAGAGTTTCTGATCCTCCAATGGGAGCATCCATCTTTAAGAGCAGGAAAACAGCACAGCACTTGAGTGTGAACAGAGCTTGCGCATTCGATGAAGCACCGCAATGGGGAAAATGGGTGAGTGTGGATAATCACGTTTTAATGCGAGAGCATTTAACCCAACAGCACACCGAATTCATTGCGATGGTGGACACAATGTAGATCGGCCCAATGTTTAGTTTAAAAAAAACCTGCTCAGAAGGGGCAGCCAGAGGTGGGTCAGTAGGTAGAGCCAGGGTGGGTGTTGGCAGGTCAGGAGGTGGAGTCTAGTGGGCTTTGACAGGTCCAGGGCGAGTGTGGCATATGCCACAGTTCAGAGCTTCTCTCAACTATATTGTCGACATTGGCAACCACTGATTACCTCTCTACTGTGTACACAGTCAGATTTCTTCTAAGATCAGATACAATCTAAGAGTAAACTCAATACTTTACTGTTGATATGGGTGATACAGAATCCCATTTCATCAGAAACACCCTTTCAGACAAGATTTGTCTTTTTGTCTTTTTACTACAAAGTATTAGTATAACAGTACTAAATACAAGAGCATATGCATCCATTAATTCAAACACATGAAACATCTAACAGCATTCTCAAACAAAGCTTCTAAGCAGAATCAGGTATATTTGCTAATTCTCAATGATCTTCAATATCAAGCTTACCAGATTGATTCTACAGGCAACACATTAAGGAAAGCTGATCCTAAAGGATAGCTTCCACTGTTGCATGTTCTGAGTCTTTTATATACTTTCTGGATGCTATAATATATGTCCAACCTATTTTTATTACTGTTTATATTTCTTATTCAAGAATTCCAAGGATAACCTTTTTACTTTAAATCTTCATATAAATGTGCTAACCAACATACTTATCCAAACATTCTAGCTTTCTTTGCCGTGTTTCAGGTATGTTTTTGACACAAACATATTTCCTTGACATCATCCTGTCTTGTGAGCTTGTTTTTCATAGGGCACAATAGGGATGGCGGAGAATTTCTCCACGAATCTCGGGGAGGCCGAATGCCAATGCATTCGGCCCTCCAAAATTGGCGGTGAAATTCTCTGCCACCCCCCCGCCACCCCCCAGGATGGGACTTACCTCCCTCGAATGTCCCTCTCAGCCGCGGGTCCTGGCGGCGGTTCAGCGGCGTTTCGGCGGGGGTGGCAGCCGGTCTTCCGACCGGCTGCAGCCACTGCCATTACAAAGTAAATGTAAAAACACACACACACACAAACACGTGATAGGCTACGTAACGATTTACATAGCCTATCACGGCTAGATTTCCAAAGTCAGCCGTGATAGGCTATGTAAATCGTTACGTAGCCTATCACGGGTGACTTTGAAAAAGAAAAAAAAAAGCACGTATGCAAATGGCGGTGCCCATGGGCGCCGCCATTTGCGTTCCTTATTTGGGCCCGGGTAGTCTACATAAATCTTTACGTAGACTACCCCTGCCCAAACAAGGAACGCAAATGGTGGCGCCCATGGGCACCGCCATTTGCATACGTGCTTTTTTTTTTCCCCCCCAAAGTCACCTGTGATAGGCTACGTAACGATTTACGTAGCCTATCATGGCTGACTTTGGAAATCTAGCCATGATAGGCTACGTAAATCGTTACGTAGCCTATCACGTGTGTGGTTTGGTTTTTTTTTTAATTTACTTTTTTATTTCGCGGCCAGGGAGATGGGGCGCTTCTCCCCAGCCTGAATTTCGGCCAGGTGAGGCGGGGCGCCTCTCCCCCCAGCCTGAACTTCGGGGGGAGAACCGAAGCGCCTCCCCCCCACCGCGAAGCAAGCTGCGGAACCAGGTAAGGGACTTTCGTCCATCCCTAGGGCACAATTCCATGCATGTTTAGACAGAGAAAAAGCCTACAACTCCCTGGGAATTGTAGGCCTTCTCTCTGTCTAAACATGCATAGGATTGCGCCCTTACATATTTACAGTCTGGAATGAGGCATCTCCGTCACTAATCTGATGGCCCATCTGGCCTTACTGTTTTATGATAACCTGCTAAGTGAAAGTCATAACCCTAAATTTAACATTGACACCTCCTTATCTGGATTCCTTTCTAATCAGTAAAAGGGTGCTAATGATCTATTTCTAATGGCCTGGTACAATTGCCTCTCATCTGGCAAACCTTAGAGATGAGACATTTTTATTATTCCTGTGTCAAGAAGGCTATACTGGGTGGTATTAGGCACTGGGATCTCATTTTTAATTCCAGAATTCTCTTGGTGGTATTTGATTATAGAATTTCCTAACTGAACAGCAGGGATAAGATTATTCAAAATGAAAGATTTGCTTGATCTGCCACACCAGTGCATGGCTGTTTTGGTGTGTCAGAGGACAGATCCTGTGGATTTAGGCACATCAGGGGGCAGTGCTTGATGGAGGCTGTTGGATCATAGTGTGTTGTCAGCAGAAACATTTTTCTAACATCTCCGCACCACTTCAACACTGTTGGCTTATTCAACAAAAGGCTAGATACCAAACCTTGAAGAACCACTGGGGGTTGCCATACAGTCCCCCATGTTTTCCCAGTCATCCAGCGAGAGAAACAAGACACAGCTGGAACTAGCTGAGCAGAGGAAAGGAGAATTGGGATAAGAGCTCTTTACATGGCCCACTATATCTGGCCGAGAAGGAAGGACAGAAGCAGAGGATAAAAAGCTGAATGGAAGCACAGGGGGGAGAAGACAATGCTGAAGCAAAGAGGCTCAGGAAGTGTGGCTGGAGGAAGCAACAGGAAAAGAACAAAGACCTGAAGTTAGAAAAAGGGCTGCAGGAAAGGAAAGACACTGAATGTTTCACTGAGAGGACTTGAAAAGACAGCATCAAAAGGTGCCTTAAAAACCACAAGGGAAAAGCCAAGTGAGATAAATAGAGGTACAGAGGGAGAATGCCAAGGATGTGAAGTACGTGACCGGATGCTAGGAACAGTAAGTGAAGCTTCTGAGAGTCTGCCTGGTGGTTGAAGAAAAACCTCTAACAAGGAATTAATCCCACTATATCAGTATTATTCTGTGGGCATTGATCCTAATCCTGCAACTACTTACCAGTATCTTACATATCTCCATAGACACTCATCCTGATCCTGCAGCTACTTAGAAGTACTGCTCCATAAGCATTCTTCCTGGTCCCTCAGCTACTTATATTATTTTATAGCAGAAATGTGCGAATCAGCAAAACGTAAGCTCACCAAAGTTCTCCAAATTCCATCCTGAAGCTCGTTCCAACTTGAGTCTGTATCAGATTGTGAGTTTTCTTTTTTCTTTTTGCATGAAAATCTGTGTGTATTTTTGTGCATATTTTCTCAAATGTACACATCGATTGTGCGCATCTTTGAAAGGTGAACATTCTTCTCCCGCTGATTAAAGCATATTTGTGCTCATTTTTCAAGAGTATGCATTTTTTCATGCACATTTTTCAAATGTACACATGCTGTCAAATGCATTGGGTGGTAGAGGTGGTCCATGAACCACATTGCAAGCTCGTAAAGGTATGGACGTCAACCACAGATTGCATCTGAGTCTGTGTTCAGTCCAGAAGATGTGAACTGGGTAAATCCTGATCAAAAACAAACTGAAATGAATTTCTCATACATCCGTACTCTGTAGACATTAATCCTGACCCAACAACTTACTTGGTTGATCCTGTGATGTAAAAAGGGTCAATGATGTGAAATAGTTATGGCATTTACTGTGTCACGTCGTTCATTTAGGATGGGAGCAGAGAAATATGATGTCTCCCAACAATGTTGGGGCACACGGTCTGACACAAGCCTAAGGCAAAAAAATAAAAGAAAATGCATGGGCAGGTAAAAGACTTGCCAGATAGCAACCCTTCTCAACATTTCTTAGAGCTGTTGAGACAGAATGAGCACTACAGAATCCAGCTTTTAATGTACAAGTTAAACCGCACTGATTTCAACAGAAACAAACAAACAAAGGCTTCTGAAGAGAATAGGATACATCCATTGGAGGTATAAAGGGCTGGAAGTGCTATAAATTCATTTTAAATCTTTTAAAAAAAATTCAAAGTGAGTGAATTTGATATATAGGCCACTGGTGAATAAAAAGAGAAGACAGGACCATTTCTTTCCGTTCTTTAATGTGGAAATACTTTCTTCCCTGAGAAATCCATAGCCGCACAGTAATTATAAATGCACTGAGGTGCATGTCCAAGACACATCTGTGGTAGATTTCCCATTCTTTCGAGTGTGAATGAATTCTCCCCTCCCCCCCGCTTCCAGTATCTTGCAAAAAAGATTCATTGTATTTTGATTAATCCATGCTCGGTCCACCTCAAATGTTTCCATGGAGACAGGATTCCTGTCCTCTTCCCCCCTTGAAGGCAGCTGTTAGCTTCAGGAAGGTTAGCTCTGTTCTCTTCATAAACCTACTTGAGCTCCTAAAGAACCCCGTATTTGATCTCTTGTGTGCATAAACAAAACTCCCAAATTCGTCTCAGTATCATCAATGTCAATGCTAATACAGAGGTGTTTGCTTAATGACTTTTCACTTCATCAGTGAACAGGAGAATAATCTCTCATTTCAACACCACTATTTCCACTGAGTGAGGAAAAAGAATTCATAACATGAGCAAATTGTTAAAGATGTGTAACTAAATCTTTTTACACAATATATTTGGGGCCAACCAAACAGCTTAATACCAATGTAGACCTAAAGGATTAATTGGCTGAGTTCAGTCAATATTATAAATGTAAATTATTCTCCAAAATTTCAATACAGAACCTTGTTAGCTCATAACATATTTTAATTGGGCCAAGGAATATAATGTATTTATTATTAACATTCATACACCACCTTATCTGCTAAAAAGCCATCAAATAAAACAATAAAACCTTAAAAGAATAAAAACAAGAACATTACAACAGTGAAAACATTAGAACTACACATTTTAAAAGCCTACATTGAAAAGATTCATCTTTACACCCTTTTTAAAAGACCAAGACAGTAGCCTTCTTGAGGGAGCTCATTCTGTAGTTTTGGAGGCAACACAGGAGATATATTAATGTTGTCTTGACAGCATATGAAATTACTGTAAAGATTTAGCCAATATTATGGTAAACTGCTCTTTGGTTATGCAAAGTAACTCTTTCTGTTGATGTGGCTTGGTCTCATGGGCCATCAAGCTGTCTTTTTCATTCTCTCTGTTCTACCCTTTCATGTGAAGAAAATGGGCGAGTGTGCACAACTCAACAGTTAAATAGGTTATTTAACCTATGGTGATGCTGTGGTGCATGGGGCCACCTTTTTGCAGGTGACATTCACTTGGTTTGCATGACACAGTGTAGCTCATCATGGGTTATTTAACCCACAATGAACTGCAGTACTTGTAGCTGCCACTTTACATATCCAACCCCCACTTGGGGGTTCTCATGTTATGGTGGGTTATGCAAGGTTTAAACAACTAGAACAGACCTTGAGTTATGTGAGGGTTGTTTAACCTTCACATAACCCATGATGAGCTACACCTGTTGTGCTGACAGAGCAGGTCAATGTGATGGCATTTCCTCTTTCAACTCAATGTGGGAGGGTTGTAGTCTGAAAAGAGATGTGTTTACAATCAAGTGAGTAAACCCCACTTAACTCACTGGGACTTACTTCTCAGTAACCCTGCATAGGCTGAGCTGCAAGTCTGCACTTAATAGTGTGTGGGGTATTTTTTTTATTTTTTGGCCCTTGAATATAGTTGTGTTAATATTGGCACTGAGCAGCTATAAGAGAATAATAAATTACAGTACACCATGAACTGGAAAGCTGATTACTGTAATCAATGTGCACTGGATGTTTTGAAAACAAATTGTCAAAGCCTTTATTTCATCGTTCTGGCATATATTATTTCCAGAGATATTCAATGCATTTTCACAGAATGTCAGGCCATAAAGAGAGGGATCTTACAGTATGCAATTGTATTCCATGCAATTTACCTTAGGTGCGACTGAGGAATATATATTAGTTATATATTCCTCAGTAATATATATAGTTGCTCTGCTCTGTTTTTGTAAGTGTGACTTATTATCCTGGCTGTACGCTACCGTGATAGCTTTGCTGAAGGACAGCTTTAAAATCTCTTAAATAAACTAATATTCCCAAACTAAAAACATGAAGAGCACAATCCTATGGGTTGTGCCCGCGACGATCATTAGTTCCCAAACTCGGAGGCTTTCGATAATCCTATGCAGGGCAGGAGGAGCGGCGGAGGCGATCTTCACCTTCCCATCTGTCATGGTGGAAACTGAGTTGATAGAACCCCAGAGCAGATCTGATTCTGAGGAGGATCAGCAATCCGTGGGAGAGGAGCCAGCTCATCCCTCACAGGCACAGCAGCTGGCAGAGATTCCTCCTGCCGGCATTCCTGAGATAGTGACCCAGGCAGTGAGAGAGTGCGGGAGGGGGGCTTGCTAGATGCTCAACGCAGATGCAGGGAGCGATGAGCGATGAGCGATGGAGGGCACGGAAAGGAGGTGTAGCACCCGTTTGGCGCACAAGCAATGGCCGCGTCCCGTGGACCCAAGGGAAAGAGGGAGGATCTCTCCCTAGCCCATAAGTTCAGGGTCTTCAAATGATTCTCCTTCAAACAGGGACCAACTGCCTACCCGGAGCATAGGCTACTCTGCTGTTCATTGCTTAGTCGCTGGTGATTAGCGTCTGAAAGAGTCATTAAGTTGTAAAAGAATTAAAGCCTTGAAAAGAATCCTTTTGTCTGTGTCTTGAGTTGGCTATTGGAGTAGACAGAAAGAGGCTACTAGGGTGCTCCTGACACCATCCTCCTGCCCTGCATTTTTCACTAGATGGGCTTTTTTGCAATGGCATTTCAGAGGAGGAGGGAAGGAGGCTGGCAGAGGCCACAAGGTAACTCGTATCCTGGCCTCCCCAGTCTCCTCCCCTGCTTGCCCACTGAAACACCCCCTTTCCCCCCTCTCTGAAATTGCGTTCCCAACCTTGGAGAAGCAGCCGGTGCAGTCCTTTCCACACCAGCTGCGAGTGAGGGGGGTTTGGATCTCTGATTCCCTCCTCTGAGATTAGAGCACTGTCTATGACTTTGGAGGGGGGAATCTGAACTATCGTATGGTCCCTCAGGTGCTTTCTAGGGGACATAGGATTGCTCATTAAATGTCTGGAGTCCCAGGCTTCCATATGGATAATGTTGACACCTCCCAAGTACTCACAGATTCTGATTCATGACAAGTGTAGATATGATATGGACAGCCTGCTCCATAATCCAACATCAACACAATGTAATCTGACTGAAGGCAATGGGTCAATACTTATTTTTATTAACATCATATAGTGCTTTCATGTATTCAGAGTGCTTCATATGATTATCTTGTTGTAATCCTTACAACAACCCTTCACGGATCACTGCCTTGTTGTGGCGAAGGGGCTTGCGTAACTCAGTGAAGCCATAAGCTATGCCATGCAGGGCCACCCAAGATGGACAGGTCATGGCAGGGAGTTCTGACAAAATGTGGTCCACTGGAGAAGGAAATGGCAACCCACTCCAGTATTCTTGCCAAGAAAACCCCATGGAACATATCACAAGGCTAAAAGAGATGACGCCGGAAGATGAGCCCCTCAGGTCGGAAGGTGTCCAATATACTACTGGGGAAGAGCAGAGGGAATTTCCAAGTAGTGCCAGAAACAGGGAAGCGGCTGGGCCAAAGCCGAAAGGACACTCAGCTGTGGATGTGTCTGGTGGTGAAAAGAAAGTCCGATGCTGTAAAGAACAATATTGTTTAGGAACCTGGAATGTAAGATCAATGAATCAAGGTAAGCTGGAGGTGGTCAAACATGAGATGGCAAGATTGAACGTCGACATCTTGGGAATCAGCGAACTAAAATGAACAAACACAGGTGAATTTAATTCAGGTGACCATTATATTTACTACTATCTACTTACTGTGGGCAAGAATCCCTTAGAAGAAATGGAGTAGCACTCATAGTCAATAAAAGGGTGGGAAAAGCAGTACTGGGGTACAATCTCAAAAACGATAGAATGATCTCAGTACGAATTCAAGGCAAACCATTCAACATCACAGTAATTCAAGTCTATGCCCCAACCACTGAGGCCGAAGAAGCTGAGGTTGATCGGTTCTATGAAGACCTACAGCACCTTCTAGAACTAACACCAATAAAAGATGTTCCCTTCATCATAGGGGATCGGAATACTAAAGTAGGAAGTCCAGAAATCACCAGGATAACAGGCAAGCATCGCCTTGGTGTACGAAATGAAGGAGGACAAAGGCTAATAGAGTTTTGCCAAGAGAACACGCTGATCATAGCAAACACTCTTTTCCAACAGCACAAGAGGTGACTCTACACATGGACATCACCAGATGGTCAATATCGAAACCAGATTGATTATGTCCTTTGCAGCCAAAGATGGAGACACTCTATACAGTCAGTAAAAACAAGACCTGGAGCTGACTGTGGCTCAGATCATGAGCTTCTTATTGCAAAATTACGGCTTAAATTGAAGAACATAGGGAAAAGTACTAAACCATTCAGGTATGACCTAAATCATATTCCATATGAATATACAGTGGAGGTGAGGAATAGATTTAAGGGATTAGACCTGATAGACAGAGTGCCTGAGGAACAATGGACGGAGGTCTGTAACATTATTCAGGAGGCAGCAACGAAATCCATCCCAAAGAAAAAGAAATGCAAGAAAGCCAAGTGGCTGTCTGATGAGGCTTTACAAGTAGCTGAGGAAAGAAGGGGAGCGAAAAGCAAGGGAGAAAGGGGAAGATATATCAACTGAATGCAGAGTTCCAGAGAATAGCAAGGAGAGACAAGAAGGCCTTCCTAAATGAACAATGCAAAGAAATCGAGGAAAACAATAGAATGGGAAAGACTAGAGATCTCTTCAAGAAAATTGGAGATCTCAAGGGAACGTTTTGTGCCAAGACGGGCATGATAAAGGACCAAGAAGGCAGGGACCTAACAGAAGCAGATGAGATTAAGAAGAGCTGGAAAGAATACACAGAAGAACTATACAGGAAAGATCTGAATGTCCCTGATAGCCATGATAGTGCGGTCACTGAACTTGAGCTGGACATCCTAGATGTCCGGCACTATCTATTGCTCCTCCTTCACACCACCACCGTTGCCTGGGCCAAAGCGAGAGGCAGGTAAATAATGCAGGTTGCAATGTAAAGAGGAAGAGCAAGTCCAGGAGGCTCTTGTTAGTGGTCCACTGCTGGGGTGTGGACCTCAGCAGGTGCCCAACCATGCCTACCCGTGATGCTGACCTTGCTAACCAATCCTAACTAGGCCATGAAGAAAATCTCACCCACCTGATGAAAAAGGGGAGCTGCTACCACAATCTCGGGATGCCTGTTGAAGAGACATGTCATACGTACTACAGTCATAGTCCCATAACTATGGTGGTTGGTGAAAGGGGGGCATGCACTGTCCCATATACTTCAGCAAATAATTACAAAGTACAGAAATATAAATAATTTCTTATCCACTGCTGGGGGGAGGGGTACTTCCTTTCTCATGGTTTGATTTCACAAGCTTTATTGTTCACCTTCAGCTATAGTGCACATTGGTTTAAATGCAGCAATAATTTGTGTTTGTCAAGTGGGCTTAAATGTCTTCGTACAGGGAACCTGTTCCATTTCCTGCCACTCAGAGGCACATATTGTCAGAACTTCCTTTCAGACTTCCTCATCTTTGTGCAAATACATGAGAAATTGAAGAACTTGTTCCTAAAACTGATATGGGGGGGGGGGGAATTCTCCCTGCAAAGCAAAGCAAAACACCACAGGAGCCTCTTCATTAAATATTTACTTGGTAATCCATTAAAAGAGTTGAAATTCTGGAAAAAGTTTGGCCTGAAAGAAATAGCTAGAAGGAAGGCAAAGTGGCATGTATTAGGGAACAATATGTTTATAAGACAAAAGCTTTTGTGGACATATTTGAGATAAAGAACAATAATGTGTTTAATCTGAAACTAAGATTAGTTGATAGAACGTATATTATCATAATATCAGAGCCAATTTTCCAGGCATAAACAGCCATATGGAATACACATGCATGCAAATAAATTAGGGGTGGTTATTGGGCTCCCAGAAGGATACCATTTGGCCCACTCAGCTGCCATAGGTTTCGGAAAGTGATGCTGTCAATTTACTATGTGGTTGGATTTCAAGACAGTGGCCATAATTCATAATGGTGGCTAAAAACATTCTCCCCACTTCTGTGATCACCTCAGGAAATAATGAGGTAACCTTTGAAAGAACAACTAAACAAAAACTGAGATCTATGCAAACACTTTAATGGCACAGAAGTGGAATACCTAGTCCTCGCAGGCACATTTTAAAGTAAAATATTCTAGGTAAATAGTTCCTTTTTGCTCACAACCACATATCCTGTGGAAGGACTTTTAGTCCACCAAAATATTCTTCTACTAAGTGGTATGAGCAACTACTTTTCACCCATATTATGGTCCACTGACCGGTACCTGTATTTGTCTTTTGTGCTTCAAGCCTGAAACAAGATAATATGGCTTCCTCTGCAGTAATAATTTCAGCCAAACTGCAGAAAATATTTTTGGCTGCCATTTTGAATTAGGGCCGCCATCTTGAAATCAGATCACATGGTAAATTGAGAATATCATTTTCCCAGGTTTATGAGACATATGCAGCCTTGGTGGAGAAAGGCAGCTCATAGGAAAGTTCAGGATATGGCCTGAGGGTACCACGATAGGAAGATTAGAGAGGACCAAGTGAGCTGCCCTGAAAGTTCCAACAAGAGGGAGATCTGCTAATCAGCACTTCTAGTATTTATATAGTTCTTATTGTAATAATATGAAAGAACTGCTGGATTTGGCCTGGATGGGGTGTGCTTCCTGGGAGGAGCCAGGAAGTCATTGAGGGCAACACCCACTGCTTCTAGCCTGAGGAGAGAACAACCACAGCTTAGCTTTGTAGAGGGGCCTGTGTTTAAATAAAACTTGGACGTTTGTTTATAAAGGGATGTTTGTCTGGTTCTGTGGAGTGCAATCCACCAGCTTTGAAGCACTTCTAAGGAGAAAGAGGAAAGTATAATTTAGAAATGCCTGAGTCAAGAAAGTAAATGGCATTTTAATATGTAGCTGTTCTGGACCAATCTTTATCCAGCAAAATGGTAAGAAGTTGGTAGACAGTCAGTTGCCATGTTATGCAGTCTAAGGGCGCAATCCTATGCATGGTTAGACAGGAATAAGTCCTACAACTCCCAGCATTCCCAACCAGCCAAGCTGGCTGGGTAATGCTGGGAGTTGTAAGACTCATTGCTGTCTAAACATGTATAGGATTGCACCCTAACTGTCCTATTTACCAGGGACTGTCTCTAATTTCTGGCATCTGTCCCTGGTCAAGAGGTATCCCTATTTTTGTCTTTTAGAGAGGCCTTAAAATCATGCTACTGTGATTTGCTTGGGCTTTCCTCTTTAAGGATCTGGCTACCTTCCCAAGGTTTTTTAGAAGCTGAATCTCCAACTGGGATAGTGAATGTATCTTGTCTCAAATGCTCATCCATGAGCCTTAAAGCGCCACATTGCCTGCCGTTTCTCATGCTGGTGAGGCTCATTTTGAGACACTGAGAACAGACTGTAGATATGCTTTTCTAGCATATCTTTAGCCTAAAGAACACATATCTTCTTTGCTTTTAAATCATTAGAGGACAGAGTACTGTGGAGTAAATGAAATGAATATAGTGTTGTGCCAGTAGAGAACAGTCTTCAACAATTAATGGGGAGGAAAAGTTTGCTGCAATCCAAATGATGAGAATAAGATGCTGAAAGCCTTTTCCTATTTTCATCTGGAAGATGTTGGAAGGTATGCCATCTTAGTGCATGACAGCTAACTACTGGTATGCTATTGGCCCCAAGAAAAGAACAAGAGCGCCTCCATGTTCTTTTCCTGTTCGAGTGGTTTATTGTTTTATGGTGTAGAATAGAAGATTGCTGGTTGATAAGAGGCCCAAGAAGGAAGGATGCTGGCACCAAGACCTTGTGACACCTGGAGGGGAGGCTGGGCCTGTTCTATCACAAGCATTTAGCTTTTCTAGGTTGGGGCCTGTTATCTACAGCCTCAAGGTCATAAACTACTCAGGTCCACAAAGGAGGATAGAGTGGCTACTGCTGGAAGGGTGTGAATTATGCCACCCTTTCTTTAACCTCTTTCTGGCAGGGAGAGCGGAGAGTGCCTAAGTTGGGCCTGGATATGGTATAAATCTGGGGAGGGCTTTTAGACCACTGTCCTTCGTTCAGCATCTGGCCTAGAGGAGGAGGTGTTGAGGTTTGGTGTGGCTTATGACTGAAGAACCCTTTTGACCATAAGTAGCATAGGCCAGTTAGCATGTCTTTATTTCGTTTGTATTGGATTTCCAACTGTATGGTGTATTGTAGATTTCTTGTAACCTAATTCATACTGTACTCTCTCCCCATCCCCTTTCCCTCACTTGTGAAAAAAACTATATTCCTCAAGATTTGTGCTGCTATTTCCCATTGGGGTCAGTGCTGAATTCGGTGTAAGATGGTTGGTGTTGCTGGCTTGCTTGGTCTGAGCTCAAGGTGCTGGGAAAGCTGGTGTGGTCCCTGCTCCTTGAGCCCAGGGGCAGTATATCTGGGAGGTCCCTCCAAGGGCATCTCTACATTAATGGAAAATCCTGCAGCCCTACCGGAGCATTTTGCTTCCGTTTCTGGGTCACAATTAGGATTGGCTCCTTTAGATGATGTACATGATGTGGAATTGAAACTGCCGTTTCTCAGCAGCCTTAACAGGGCTAGGGCTTTCTATATTTTTCAATAGAACAGTGCCATCTAGTGGTGGAGTTGTTGCAGTATGTTGGCTATTCACACTGCGAAAATGGTGGTGGTAGGGTGTTATATTCCAGCTTACCTCCAATATTTTTCAGGTGGGATAACTGGGAAAAACCACTGAAGACGTCCTGGAGGTTGATGACGTTGTGCAAAGGACCCGCAACCTTCAGTGAGTGGCCAATCATGAGCACACGATAGATGCATCATGTAGAAATGCCCTAGGCCCAAGGAGGTGTTGGCAGCATACTACGACGTGGTTGGGAGAAATCATGTTGCCCCCTGCCTTCCTTTACAAGTGTGGCAGGACGTATTTCAATCATATGAAAGCTGTAAAATCAAGAAAGCAAGCTATAGAAAACAGCAGCGCAACGAAAAGAGACCAAGGATCAGAGAAAAGGAGAAGAGCAACTTAACCATGTGATCACGTGATCGTGTGATCTGCTGTTGTTGGTGGTTGAAATATCTACTATTTCTATATATGGAAACACAGAGAGTTCAGTTTGCCTTCTAGACAAAGTAAAGTGCAAATAAAGCATGATACTTCAATAGGAAATAGCTGAATATTAATGGTTCTTCTTCCTGTGGGAAATCAGCTAGCAAAACTATTGAATTATCTGGAGCTCAGGAAGACAGCAGTAGCCTAGCCACCAGCTTTTTTTCTCTTTCCAAAAGGGTTTTGATTAAAACAATCCATACTGAGCTTTATTCATAGGAGCGTGTCATCGCTACATTTTACTAAACCTTGCGCTTGAGGTAGTATTTAAGTAACACAAAGTTGTATTAAGGAAATATAATGCTGAAATACTTCCCAAAAATAAATTAATTTCCAGTATTTTTTTAAGGCATTTTAATAGGTTGTCTGCCCCACACCCCTATTTAATTATCTGGTAACATCCAAAATCTATACCATCTAAAGAAAGGCAAAAAAACATATATTCTAGGGCTGAAATCCCATGAGTATTTAGTCATTGGATTGCAGCCTTAGTGTGTGTGTGTGTGTGTGTGTGTGTGTGTGATTTAAATCTAGATAGTATTGTTTTTCAGTGTTATCAACACTCACTGAACATAGTGGGACTTACGTTTGAGCAAGCAGGCATAGAATTGGGCGGGAAGTCACTTTTAAATGCATCTGTTCATTTTTATTTATACTGCTACAGTGGCCACTTACACATTACACACTAAAGAGGAAGCACATCACCAAAAACAGGACAAAGGAGGACCTCAATTGGGATAAAATGTGCATATGCAAATTTATATGTATAGATGCAAATTTAGAAATAACTATAACTTAAGTTGAAATACAGAACACCTCACCATAGTAGAGAAGACCAACCAGGGGACCTGTGTGTCTGCTCAGCCTGCTGTCCAGGTGCAAACTGCGGATGAGCAACTTCAAAGACCCGCTTGTGCTCCCCTCTGATGAGTCTTTGTCTTAAAACTGAACTTTAAACTGACAGCATGCCAAAATGGAGGACTATCCGCTGTAAAGTGGATGCCTGGCCACCCTACTTACTACACTAGTGTGGCTTGGTGGCTAAGAGAGTGGGCACGAGTCTGCTCAGAGAATCCTTTACACTGTGATATGCCGTGTAAAGGACCCATCAAAATCTCATACACATTCCAGAAGCAAAAACAGTGAGAGGTAGCGGGCTAAAAGCCTTGTCTAGAAAAGCTCGCAGTGCTATGGAAAGAAGAAACATAGGAAATTGCCTCACAGTGAGCCAAACTGTTAGCCCATCTAGCTTAGTATTGTGCAGGCTTTCTGGTAGCAGCTCTCTGGGGATTCAGACAGGAGAGTTTAGCTCTTCAGATGCACCAGAAAGTCCTACTGCATTGACGAAATCTTTCAATCGACATTTAAAAAAAATATAACTGTGTATTTTGAAGCAGTAGTTCATAGTTAAAAATAGTAAATCACATACCAAGTTTTCAAGTGGCGTTTTAAAAGTTTTGCAGATAGGCACCGGAGGTAGGGGCTTTTTAGGATAAAGCTATCAATACTAGTCGTGGTGGCCATTTGCGTCCCTGCTAGCCAGCGGCCAGATGTCCGGCTGCTGGCAGAGCCGGCCGGTGGCTCCGCAGAATCCCTGCGGAGCACAGCCGGCCGGCCAGGATTCCGGGGCGGGGGGAGGAACGGAGCGCCTCCCCTGCTGGCGAGGATTCCGGGGGGAGGGACGGAACGCCTCCCCCCCAACCATAAACATAATCCGCGAAAGGTAAGCACCTTTCGTACATCCCTAGCAGGAAGGTGCTGGTGCACTCATGTCCTGCTTGTGATTCTTCCCATCGGCATCTGGTGGGCCACTGTGCAAACAGAATGCTGGACTAGATAAGGCTTTAGGGTGGCCATGTGTCCTGCTTTACAGAGGACAATCCTCTATTTGAGAGGCTCGCTGTTAGAGGACAGTACTCTATTTGAAAGGGCTGTCCAGTCCAAGTCTGTTTAAAGATAAAAATTAAAAGGATCCGAAGAAGGGAGAATAGGGGCATTGAAGTTGCCCATCAATCGTTAACACCAGAACAATACACTGAGCAGGCACCTGGGTCACCTCGTCATGGTGGCATGTATTGCATTTCTATTGAAATTATGGTAATAATTTCTAAATTTTCCATCTCAGTGTATAAATTAACACATTCAAATGTTGGGAAAATCACTATCCTCTTTCATCCCCTTTTTTTGGCAGTGCATAAGCGGCCACCCTATAAGCCTTTGGTCTGATCCAACACAGCTCTTCTTATGTTCAGTTGTGGTGCCTTGACAGTGGAATGCTTTCCTAAGGGAGGCTGTCTCCCAAGCTTCATTGTTTTGGCGAGCAATCAAAAGTTGTTTCAGCAGGTATTTGGCTCAGTATAACTCAGTGCTGTATTAATTTGGGGGGGGGTGATGAAACGTTAAATTGTTATTTTAACTGGGCCTGAGTCAAAGAGCTGGTATTAATATTCAGAACCCTAAAAGGCTTGGGGCCAGGTTACCTGAAGGATTGTCTCCTCCCATATATATAGCTGCCCGGACCTTAAGATCATCCTCAGCAGTCTGTCTTGGGAGCCCCTGCCAAAGGAAGTGAGGTGGGTTGCTACTAAGAAGAGGGAATTTCTGTTGTGGCACCCCAGCTGTGGAATGACCTGGTGCCTATGCCGTGCTCTTTCTGGTTCCAGGTGAAGAACGTCTTATCTTCCCAGCCATTTTAGTCTTCCAGTTTCTGTTGTTTCAAATCCGTTACTGTATTTTAAATCTTTGCATTACTGCTAGGTTTTATTTTGGTTTTTACTTTTATTTGATACAGTAGTTTCAAACTTTTATACTGTATCTTATGTTGTATTTTATGGTTTTAATTGTTGCAAACCGCCCAGAGAGCTTCAGCTATTGGGTGGTATAGAAATGTAATAAATAAATAAATCTAGGATTATTCTGTTCTTGTTTATATCTCAGGATTGGGGGGAGAGGCAGGCTCTATGACAGCCTGAAGGTGTTGTAACTAATTTCCCTTCCTGTTGGAAGAAATTGGGGTGGGGGCAGAAATACAGAAAAAATTAATCCGCACAGCACAAAATAAGGTATGTCCACACCATGCACATCTCCTCCTCTGGCTCGCATGAGCCAGCAGGGCTTTTGATGTGGAGGAGGATCTAACACCTCACAATCCCAACCCCATTTAGGACCGCACTGTATGTTAGTAGTGGCCACAGAATCAGCAAGAGTGCTTTGAAATTAGGAAAATATCCATGGCATATCAGTGCCAAATTTTTAACCAACATTTTAACATTTAGGTTTGGGGTATGGATGACAGTTTTAAACATGGACAGTATAAATGGAGTTCCTTGCCCTGTAAACCTCAAATAAAATATTGTTCTTTCCCAATTCAAGTCCTCAAATCGCTCCTGCTAAAAATGAGGCCTGGCACTCTAAGCCCCATCAAACAGCACGCCAGGTTGTAGATGAGAGCAGTTAATAAGCTCTCTGATCACCAAGTGTTTTTCTAAGTAGTTCTCCCCTGCTGTGCAAAATGGTAATGAAGCAATCAGTTGAATTCAGGACACAAGAAAGAGAGAGAGAGAGAGAGAGAGAGAGGGAGAGAGAGAGAAAGTGAAGGAGTGAGTCTCTAGAGTACCTGCTTGCTTGCTTGAGCCGCTATTCCCTCTCAACCCTGCAGTTTCTGCCGGTGTGTCAACAACACACACTTCCAAGAAGAAGGAAAAGAGATGGCCCTCCAGTTTCCTCTCCTGCTGACCCACTGGCAACCACTTTTAGAAATGGGCTTGATAATATCTCAGAGTAGCTAGTGCTCCTGCAAGGGCAATGCTTAAGGCATGGATGTGAAACCTTTTTGGATCAGGGGCCCAGATTCCTCCCCGGACCAACCCAGCCCCAAAATCTTTGCCCGCTCCCTGACATCATCCAGTCCTCCCCTACCCCACTTTGCTTTTCTCCATGCAAAAAGAGGCATGGAGCCCCGTGCCTTTCTCTGCATGGAGAAAAGGATTCAGCTGGCACTTGGAGGAGTGACTCCTAGCACCGGCCAGGTTGCCTGCCTCATGTGCCACTCATCATCCTGATTAGGATGGCAAGTGACACACTAAGAGGAATCCCCACTGTTACGTTATCTCTTCCCCTTAGTGAGCAGCTCACCCTCCCAATTGGGAGGGGAGCAGTGCACAGCACAGGGGAATTTTTGAAAAGCAGGTTTGAGGAGAAAATGCAGGTGAGGGTGGTTTCAGCTCTCCCCTCCCACCTATGCTGATCTTTAAAGTTCACACACACACACACACACACACACACACCTATTTACAGGGATTTGGCACGATCCAGGTTGGATCATGCAGGTCTCACATCTGCTTTTGCCTGAAGGTTATATTTTCTTCTAAACATTGAACTAATGTATAAAACCAGTTGGTTACCCATGGACACAGTTTGTGGAGAAAAATAAAATCTAACAAAAGGTTTAACTTAACTGTGTTTATTGAAACATTCAAAGTGCTACATCTTTTATCTTCACAAAACTTCCTTAAATACAATGTTCTTGATGTAAACTCCAGGGCAGCCACTGTAACGTCCTTGTTCTGCTCCATCAACAATTTGAATCTTGAGGTTTGCCAGTGAGCGCACACAACCCATGGCAACGTAGATCCCTTCATTATTTGTTTACTGGCCATATGTTACTGGCATATCATTGTACTTTGGCCTGCACCTCTGCTTATAATGGTGTACAGAGCCTTTTGTTGTGTTCAGATTTAATTTTGCTCCAATTTGCGATTAATTATGTTTCATTTTACTTGACTTTTTAATATTAAAAATACAACTTTATAGTATATTGTTATAGAAGATAGCCTAATTCTTAAAAAAACAAAAAGCTTTATGGACATAAATAAACTCCTGACTTTGAATTATAGTGGAAACCATTGTTATTTGTGGAATCTGCATGTCAAGAGCTTTCCAATGACATGTGTTTCATGAGAATTAGTCAATGGGAAGGCAGTAAAAAATGGATGACCGATTAACTCCCAACTTTGAATATATAGATATAAATGTATAGACATGTAAATACATACACATTCCATACACATTAAATACTGATACTATCAGCCTGAAACTGTGGATCACATTGGTAGAAAGTCTGTTTCAACATCAGAGTCTTTTTCAGGTTCATGTAACTGATAGCTTCTAATTTCTCTGGAAGAAAAATGCCTTTATCAGATTCCAGCTTGAGTTGTCAACAAGTCCTAATCCTGCCAAAAGAGTTCCATGATAAATACAGGTTTTCAAACTTGCTGTGTTCACTTTTATAGAGAATATTTCCTAAAAGACATATGTAACACACTGCTTGATATCCTGCTGCAGGACATAAAAACATTGGAACAAAATTTAACTTACCACTCATAGAGATTGTGCTCCCATATCAAAAACGAGCTGTTTGAAAGTCTCTTCTCTTCACATACTTGATAGCAAAAGACATTCTATTATATTCCATTGGCTAAAAACCTATCTTTTTATGTACTACCATCTTCTACAACTCACTTCTATATACATCTCAGCCCAATCTTTAGCTCTTCTAATTACCTCCAGAAGAAACCTTAATTTCATTTATTGGATATATTTATCTCTGTGTTGATTATACATGGCTGAATAAGTACAATTATGTTTTATTCTTTAAAATTGTGTAAATGGAAAGTTGTCTCTTAAATGACTCATAAATAAAGTTATCTCTTTATGACTCTCCTCTTTATGGCTCTTTATCTCCTCATATAGTATGAGGATCACCTGTATTCATCCATGTGAAAAATTCAACAACTTAAAAAAAATTATTACATATCTATACTGCCCAATAGCCAAAGCTCTCTGAGCGGTTCACAACAACTACATATAATATATAAGACATTACCCCTTTAACAGAGTGGATGAAGGCCATTACAGCTGGTATAAATTGAGCAAAATCTGGGGTGAGTTTATTCCCCCCCCCCCGTAGCTTTATAAAGAAAGTTAGAGACAGCTTGGTTTTGATATGGGAGCACAATCTATAGTGAAGTGAAATTTGCTTCCAATGTTTTTATGTTATGTAGCAAGATAGCAAGCAGAGCATTACATAGTTTTGTAAGTAGTACATTACATACTTTGGGAAGTATTCTCTATAAAAGTGGACACTGCAAGTCTGAAGAATCGCACTTGTCACAAAACTATTCTGGAAGAATTATGACTTGTTGATAACTCTAAGCTGGAACTTGATAAAGGCATATTTTTCCCTGAAGAATTAGAAGCTATCAGTTATATGAAGTTTGAAACACTATCAATGATCCATAGGTGGAGGTTGATATAGTACCAACTATATTTATTGGGATTTGTATTTTGTATGTATTTACATGTCTAGATATTTTATACATTAGTACAATATTATATTGTAGTACTACTTACATATAGTTTGGTCTTTATATTTGTTGTGTTTATCAGTATATCAATAACACCTTACTCCAAATTATTGGATGACCTCACTCAGAGGATCCATATAGATAGTAAAGAGCATGGAGGATAAGATGGAAGCTTATGGGGCTCCAGTGCCAAGACACCATGGAGTCAGGCAACAATTCCCCAATGCTACTGAAAACAATCCTGCAGATTTTTTTTCAATTTTAAAATTTGCAAATACAACAATAACACACAAGAAGAAAGGGGGAGCTATAAAAGAACAATAAGAAAAAGGGAAAACAAGGACGAGCATAACATAAAACATATCTATACACAATAATCATTTACATTACCCTTAATAAGAAAAGAAAGGAAAAAAAGGGGGGGGGGAGGATGTGACACCATACAGCCGGAAAAAGGTGCCAGATAAGTTGACTTCAAAACTACCCATGAAGGAGTACTAAAAGAAAAAGTTGTTTTCCAGTCATTGGTATCAGCCTCATGTTATAAACTAAGATCTGGAAAATTAAATCCTCCCTCTTTGATCAGCAACTGCATCCTCTTCGAGGGAAAACAAGGAGGAGACACCCACCCACCCCCAATAAGCTTCCAAAATGTTGCATAATGTTTTTTTTAAATACACTTGGGGAATGTATAACGGACGTATGTAGTATGTAAGTTACTTGTGGCAAGACATTCATCTTAAGTATGTTAATCTTACACCAAGTAAGAGGTACCAATCCTGCAAATATGAATGGAACCACCGTATCACTGTGAATCCCAGCTTCAACCCAGAAAGTCAATCTAACAAAATACTATCGCCACTGAGAGATCAAGGAGTATCAGCAGGATTGCATTCCCCCTGTCTCTCCTGACAAAGGGAATCTAGCAAGGCAACTAAGGCTGTTTCCATGCCAAACCCTGGCATAAACCCAGATTGAAATGGGTCTAGACAATCTATTTCGTCCAACAGCACTTAGAGTTAAACTGCCACCACTCTGTTGATCACCTTGCCCCAAAAGGGTATATTTTCAACTGGGCAATAGTTGTTAAAATCTTCTAGGTCCAGTGAGGATTTCTTAAGTAATAGTCTCACAATCAATTCCTTCAAGGCATCCAGGACCACCCTTGTCTCACAACAAGGCATTAATACTCTTCTGAACCTGTCCAATCAATCCTCTTTGGCTTGATATAACTAGCCAAGATGGGCAAGATTCAAGAATACAGGTGGTTCAATGAACATCTCCAAGCACTTTGTCCACACCCTCAGGACACATCAGTTGAAACTAATCCCATACAGCCATACCAGATGGTGCTCTAGATTCTTCCACACGAACAGCGTCAATACTGGTAGCAAGATCAGAGTGAATACAAGCACTTTAATCTTCAAAGTGCCTAGTGAACTTGTCATCGCAGGCTTTTATAGGTTCCAGCATAACTTTCCTAGGGTGTGCCTTGCCAAGAGGCAAGGGGTTCTTTTTTTTCCAAAGGAATTCGAAGGCAATAAGCTCAGTAATGGATAAGGCTTATCTACTCTATTTAAGAAACACGCAAGATTGACCAGCAAACATACAGTAGCTTAATGCAAGAGAGTACATAAAGCCAGTATAGACAGAAAGACAGACAGAGTACAATCAAAAGGCATATGTCCCTCGTCTAGTTGTCGGGGACTCCAGGAGCGACAACAGAGAAATTTCACAGCCAGCACACAGCATGCAGCACCTTCTGCAGTCCAGCACAGCATCGAAGTATGCGGTGAGCACGTTTCTGGGAACTTATATGCTTGGGGGCTGCATGGACTACATGCTGGCTGGCCATGCCAGCAACCCTCAGCACACCTGGTGTGCTGATCAACTCCCATGTTCTTACTTGTTCCTCCAAGGTCATAAGGTAAGCCTGAGCTGGTGGCTGTCAGCCAACACAGATCACTCTAGTGACCAAACGTCACTTTCTGATTAATATCACCTGATGCAGACAACGACAGAAAATACAGAGTAATAATATGAAGCCATTTTAATGGAGCCAGGCTCCCAAGTGGAAATTCAGGCATAGAAGGGCAATGGCTGTATACCAATTACACTCCTTGATATAAAAAAGTCTTCCAGTTTGATTTTCCCACACAGGGTCCAAATGTAATAACTCCTTAACCACTTGAAAAAGCTCTGCCAGATGACTACCTAAGGGAACATTCATATAATGTCTAAAGGAAGAAACAGTAGAGCTTGCATAATTTGCTGTTGCCAATTGTTACTATTGTTACAAAACGTCCAGAAGAGGATTTATCAGAAGTAGAATCTTATCAGAGAATCTATAACATTAAGTTTCATTATTTATTTATTTAGAATATTTATGAGATGCTCTATAACAAAAATGTTCTCAGAGGAATGAACAATAAGAACAAAATTAAAACATATGTCCATTCAAATTAAAAACCAAAATTCAAAGTAATCAAAAGTAGCACAAACAGCTAAACATGTTTCAGTTACTGCAACAAACACAAGAGCAATCATATAGGGCTAAAACATTAACATAAACTGAGTCTAAAATCTTCAGTAATATCAACTGAATTAAAATGTTAGAAATCTTTTAGAGAACAAAGCCTTTAAAAGCCTGGGAGAATATATTTTTTTAAAGGCTTTGGGGTGGTGCCAACAAGTTGTCAATGTAGGTACCAGACAAAGCCCATGCGGAAAAGCATTTCATAACTGGGGGCCCACAGCAGAGGGAAATGACCCTCTTTTATGTAGCCACCATTGAAACCTTCAAGGGGCGGGGCACTCGGAGAAGGCCTCTGCTAATGATCTTAACAGCGCAATCCTATGGCCACTAGTCAGCAGCTAGACAGCCATAGGATAGGTCGGTTCCTGGGAACTGACCTTGGAGCTTGTGCTCCAAGGTAGGTTCCCTGAGAACTGACCTCCACTCCCTCCCACGCTGCCTCATAGGCAGTTAGGGATGGGGGAGAATTTCTCCCCGAAACTTCGGGGGGCCGAGTGCCAACGCATTCGGTCCTCCGAAGGTTGTTCGGGGAGAAATTCTCCGCCCCCCCGCCACCCCGCCGGGATGGGACTTACCTTTCACGAATGTCGCAAATAGCGTTGCCCTTATTTTCGCAGTAGTCTACGTAAATCTTTACGTAGGCTACAGGGACCAAATAAGGAACGCGAATGGCGGCTCCCTATGAGGGCCGCCATTTGCGTACGCGCTTTTTTTTTTAAAGTCACCCGTGATAGGCTACGTGACGATTAACATAGCCTATCACGGCTGACTTTGCAGATCTAGCCGTGATAGGCTACGTTAATCGTTACGTAGCCCATCACAGGGGCGTTTTGTTTTGTTTTTTCTTTTGAAGTTCGTGGCCGGGGAGACGGGGCGCTTCTCCTCGGCCTGAATTTCGGCTGGGCGAGGCGGGAAGCCTCCCCCCCAGCCTGAATTTCGGCTGGGCGAGGCGGGAAGCCTCCCCCCCCGGCCTGAACTTCAGGGGGAGCAGCGAAGCGCCTCCCCCCCACCGCGAAGCAAGCTGCGAGACCAGGTAAGTGACTTTCGTACACTCCTAGGCAGCATGGATCGGCCCCACACTCCAAGCTCATAAGAGGAGTGCAGACCAGCAAAAATGGGGCGTTCCTGGGGGCTGGGTGAGCAGGGCGGAAGTGCCATTCTGACACTTCCTATGTGCCATCTAGCGTCCACCACCACCCCACTCCGACTTCCCATGACTAGACAGCTGAAATCGGCTGTCTAGCCATGAATGCAGAGTGGCTGAAGCGCGGAGGGGATGATTCCCTCTGTGCTGCTCCTGCCCTGCATTGGATAGGCAGTTGCCTCTGAGTTTGGAGGCAGCCGCCTATCCCGACAGGATTGTGCCCTAAGGTGCAGTTAGGTACATATGGGAGGAGGTGACCCCTCAGGTACTGAGGTCCCATGCCACGCAGGACATTCTAGGTAAAAACCAGCACCTTGAATTTGGCCTGGAAATGGACCAGGAACCAATTAAAGTGAAAAAGAACTATTGTAAAATGTTAATAACACCTGTTCCAGTCTACACTCTTGCTACCATATTCTGTACTAAGTGAAGTTTCTGAACCATCTTCAAAGTAGGGATGGACGAAAGTCCCTTACCTGGTCCCGCAGCTTGCTTCGCGGTGGGGGGGAGGCGCTCCGTCCCTTCCCCCGAAATTCTGGGCGGGGGGGGAGGCGCCCCGTCCCTCCCCGCCAAAATTCTGGCTGGGGGGGAGTGCCCCGCCTCTCCGGCCGCAAAAGTTCTTCTCCTGCTGGGATGCAAATGGCAGCGGCCATAGCCGCCGCCGTTTGCGTCCCTGGCCTGCAGTCAGCCGTGATAGGCTACGTAAATCTTTACATAGCCTATCACAGCTGACTTTGAAAAAAAAAAAGCGCGTACACAAATGGCGGCGCCCATGGGCGCCGCCATTTGCGTACATGCTTTTTTTTTTCCCCCAAAGTCAGCCGTGATAGGCTTCATAAAGATTTACGTAGCCTATCATGGTGTTTTTTGAAAATCTAGCCGTGATAGGCTACGTAAATCTTATTACGTAAAACGTAGCCTATCACGTTTGTTGTTTTTTTAAAAAAAACTTGGAAATGCCGCCGCCACCAGGGACATTCGCCAAAGGTAAGTCCCATCCCGGGGGGGGCGGGGGGCGGACTGTTTCTCCACCAATTTCTCCCGGAGATTCGTGGATAAATTCTCCGACATCCCTACTTCAAAGGCAGGCTCATGTACAATGCATTACAGTAATACAAATGGGACATTAACAGGCAGTGCATCTGTAAAGCTATATTATTCATAGATAGGGTCATGGCAGGAATACCAGCTTCAGAGGTTAAAAAGCCATCTTTGCCACACCCAAACTACAAACTTGATCCTTTAGGGAAAGTACAACCCTATCCAGCAGCACACATCTGGACAGAGTAACCACCTCTAGTCTGGATTGAATTTCAGTTTGTTGGCCTTCATCCAGCCCATTACCACAGCAAAGCACTGATCTAGCACACCCACCACCTCATCTGGATTAGATGAAAAGGAGAAATAGAGCTGCATGTCACCAGCATATTGATGATAATGCATCCCAAATCCCCACCTCACTCAGAGGTTTCAAATAGATGTTTAACAGCATGGGGGATAAGACAGAATCCTGTGGGACCCCACAGCATAAATGTGTTGGGTTGAGCAGAGATTCCTGAGCACCATCTTTTGGTAATGGCCATATAGGTATGAGCAGAACTGCTGCAATGCAGTACCACCCACACCCAAACTGGACAGCCTCTCCAGAAGTTAACTTTCATGGTATCAAAAGTTGCTAAGAGATCAAGGAGAATCAATAAGATAAAAGTATCTCAAGAAAACTTTGAGGGGGTTTTTCGTGCCAACAAAGAGTTCAACAGCAGTGAATACAGCCTAATTGTTGTTGTTGTTCAGTCGTTCAGTCGTGTCCGACTCTTCGTGACCCCATGGACCATAGCACGCCAGGCCTTCCTGTCCTGCGCTCTCTCCCAGAGCGTGCTCAAGTTCATATTCATTGCATCCGTGATGCTATCTAGCCATCTCATCCTCTGCCGTCCCCTTCTCCTTTTGCCTTCAGTCTTTCCCAGCATCAGGGTCTTTTCCAGGGAGTTTTCTCTTCGCATTAGGTGGCCAAAATATTGGAGCTTCAGCTTCATTATCTGTCCTTCCAATGAGCACTCAGGGTTGATTTCCTTTAGGATGGACTGATTTGACCTCCTTGCAGTCCAGGGCACTCGTAAGAGTCCTCTCCAGCACCACAGTTCGAAAGCATCAATTCTTCGGCGCTCAGCCTTCCT
Source organism: Heloderma suspectum (assembly GCF_057233095.1). Lineage (NCBI taxonomy): Eukaryota > Metazoa > Chordata > Lepidosauria > Squamata > Helodermatidae > Heloderma > Heloderma suspectum. Next base: position 32,496,716 of record NC_139464.1, read on the forward strand.
TATAGTCCAGCTCTCACAGCCATACACTACTACTGGGAAAACCATATCTTTGATTAGACGGACCTTTGTCGGCAAGGTGATGTCTCTGCTTCTTACTATGCTGTCTAGGTTGGCCATAGCTTTCCTCCCAAGGAGCAAGCGTCTTTTAATTTCATGGCTACAGTCACCGTCTGCGGTGATCTTGGAGCCCAAGAAAGTAAAATCTGTCACTGCTTCCATTTCTTCCCCTTCCATATGCCAGGAAGTGATGGGGCCAGATGCCATGATCTTCGTTTTTTTAATGTTGAGTTTCAAACCAGCTTTTGCACTCTCCTCTTTCACCCTCAACAAGAGGCTCTTGAGATCCTCTTCGCTTTCTGCCATTAGGGTGGTATCGTCTGCATATCGGAGGTTGTTGATAATTCTCCCGGCAATCTTAATTCCGACCTCTGATTCATCCAACCCGGCATTTCTCATGATGTACTCTGCATATAAGTTAAATAAGCAGGGTGACAATATGCAGCCTTGTCGTACTCCTTTCCCAATTTTGAACCAATCGGTTTTTCGATGTCTGGTTCTTACTGTTGCTTCTTGACCCTCGTACAGGTTTCTCAGGTAAGGTTGCCCTTCTTTCGTGAGCTACTTGTAAAGCCTCATCAGACAGCCACTTTGCTTTCTTGCATTTCTTTTTCTTTGGGATGGATTTCGTTGCTGCCTCCTGAACAATGTTACGGACCTCCGTCCATAGTTCCTCAGGCACTCTATCTATCAGGTCTAATCCCTGAAATCTATTCCTCACCTCCACTGTATATTCATCAGGGATATGATTTAGGTCATACCTGAATGGTTTATTGGTTTTCCCGACGTTCTTCAATTTAAGCCGAAATTTTGCAAGAAGCAGCTCATGATCTGAGCCACAGTCAGCTCCAGGTCTTGTTTTTACTGACTGTATGGAGCTTCTCCATCTTTGGCTGCAAAGGACATAATCAATCTGATTTCGATATTGACCATCTGGTGACGTCCATGTGTAGAGTCGCCTCTTGTGCTGTTGGAAAAGAGTGTTTGCTATGATCAGCATGTTCTCTTGGCAAAACTCTATTAGCTTTTGTCCTGCTTCATTTTGTACACCAAGGCCATGCCTGCCTGTTATCCCGGTGATTTCTTGACTTCCTACTTTAGCATTCCAATCCCCTATGATGAAGAGGACATCTTTTTTTGGTGTTAGTTCTAGAAGGTGTTGTAGGTCTTCATAGAACCGATCAACCTCAGCTTCTTCGGCCTCAGTGGTTGGGGCATAGACTTGAATTACTGTGATGTTGAATGGTTTGCCTTGGATTCGTACTGAGATCATTCTATCATTTTTAAGATTGTACCCCAGTACTGCTTTTCCCACCCTTTTGTTGACTATGAGTGCTACTCCATTTCTTCTCAGGGATTCTTGCCCACAGTAGTAGATATGATGGTCACCTGAATTAAATTCGCCCATGCCTGTCCATTTTAGTTCGCTGATTCCCAAGATGTCGATGTTCAATCTTGCCATCTCATGTTTGACCACCTCCAGCTTACCTTGATTCATTGATCTGACATTCCAGGTTCCTAAACAATATTGTTCTTTACAGCATCGGATTTTCTTTTCACCACCAGACACATCCACAGCTGAGTGTCCTTTCGGCTTTGGCCCAGCCGCTTCACTCTTTCTGGCACTACTTGGAAATACCCTCTGCTCTTCCCCAGTAGCATATTGGACACCTTCCGACCTGAGGGGCTCATCTTCCGGCATCATATCTTTTAGCCTTGTGATACGTTCCATGGGGTTTTCTTGGCAAGAATCCTGGAGTGGGTTGCCATTTCCTTCTGCAGTGGACCACATTTTGTCAGAACTCTCTGTCATGACCTGTCCGTCTTGGGTGGCCCTGCACGGCATAGCTTATGGCTTCACTGAGTTACGCAAGCCCCTTCGCCACAACAAGGCAGTGATCCATGAAGGGGATACAGCCTAATAGCCCCTGCTATTAATATGTTGAAAATTAACAAGGCTGACGAGCCTGATGGTAAAATTTTATAAGGTTTTTAATAAAGAACTACCAAGAAAATACCAATTTCACGGATAGAAGCAAAGATAGCTTTGATATTAAAAGCTAATAAAATCCAGATAGAATGGAATCCTATTGACCCATCTCATTTTTAAATATGGATTACAAAATCTTAGCAGCAACAATGTCCAATAGGCTAAATATAATAATGAAATATTCATATCTTGATGATCAAAAGGGATTTATAAAAGGAAGACAACTGAGGGATAATATTTGAATGGTGACAAAAATAATAGATGCTTCTAATAACAAAATGATCCCTACAGTTCTTTACTTTGATGACTTGAGAAGACATTTAATAGAATAATCTCTTTAAACAGTGGTGTTTAAAAATTGAAGGGAGGGAATGTACTTTTGACCTGGGCCTTAGCACACTATAAACCATCTAAAGTGAGAATTGGGCTTAGTGGCATCATATCAAGACACGTTAACTTACAAAGATGGGTAAGGCAAGGCTGACAACTTTCTCCTCATTATTTAATATGTGTATAGAAATTTTGGCCAGTAAGATGAGAAATGATATTGCAATTTCTGGAATTCAAGTTAGTGGGGTAACATCCGAAATATTATTTCTGTGGTTGGTGTGTGTTTTTATAATAAGAAACCTAAAATAGACAATTAATGAATGAACACCTTATAGGAATTTAGTCATCTTTCTGGGTATTAAATAATTAATTATTGGGAGTAAATATTTGAATCTTTAAAAACAGATAATAGACATTACACAAGCAAATTGGGAAAATAATATTCACTATTTGGGGATTATAATTCAGAAGATAATTCAGAAATTTATTATAGTAACTTTGATAGTTTAAGAGTTAAGGTGAATATCCTTCCTATGATATTATATTTGTTTTTGGCTTTACCATTAACAATTCCTATAAAAAACAATTAAGATTTTGCAGGGGTTTAGTAATATTCATTTCAGACATATTAATTTTAAGGCTCTGCAAAAACAAAACAAAAAGTAAAGGAAGGAAGTTTATCCGTACCAAATGTTGCCCAGTACTATCAAGCTGTTTTATTAACAGCAATGATTCTATGTATGATAAGCCCAGTTCACAGTGGGCAACTGAATAATTTAGTATTACAGGTATAGTAGATGAATAGATTTGGGTGAATAACAGGGATTCTAAAAAGTGAACAAATGCAATCGGAAATGTAATACTGAAACACTGGGACATTCTCAAATTTCCAAGTTTTGGCCCCAGGCATCTCACCACTGACACCTACTGTATATTTATTTTAGATTCTTTTCAACAAGCTAAGAAGTATTGTAATAATAAATTGTGGTCACAAAAAGGGTTTTGTAGAATAAGGATCTCTCTCTCTCTCTCTCTTTCTCTCTCTCCAAATTAAAAGTTATCTTGATAATTGCTATGGCATAATGGTTTAAGTAGATCACTTACAAAGTCTGGATGTATACTGACTGGTTATAAAGGTTAAAAAGATTTATTATCAAAGGTGCACAAATAGTATCTTCTGTACAATATGTTGAAATGGGTATTAAGAACGCATAGGAAAAACATTTCAGAAATTCAGGTCAGCAATCAAATGGAATTTGCCAGGAAGGCCTAATTACACTATGAATATTGCCATGAATAATAATGGTATTTTTCTCCATATAATTTGCAAAAGATGTGTGAGTTGACAAATGTTTATTGTTGGAGGTGTATGCAGCATAAAACAGATGGCAGACATATTTGTGGGCAATGTAAAACTATTATGAATTTCTTGATCAAGGTAACTGATACAGTTGAAGAGCTTGTGGAACATACCTTGGCCAGGTTTGCATGATCGTTATCACCCATGGTAGCTTATTATCAACTATGGGCACCTGTTCTTTAACCCAACCTCCAGTCATAGGTTCTTGTGTCATCTGAACCAGCTGAGGGTGGGTTGTTGGTGTGGTTAACAAACCATCCACAAACTAGGGATGGGGGAGAATTTCTCCCTGAAACTTCAGGGGGCTGAGTGCCAACGCATTCGGTCCTCCGAAGGTTCAGGGAGAAATTCTCCGCCACCCCCCTGCCACCCCCCGCCACCCCCCGGGATGGGACTTACTTTTCACGAATGTCGCTCCCGGTGGCGGCTCCCAGCAGCGGTTTGGCCGGTCTTCGTCAGGGGCGGGGGCAGCAGCCGGTCTTTCGACCGGCTGCCGCCGCCGCCATTACAAGAAAAGTTAAAAAAAAAAAACGCCCCTGTGATAGGCTACGTAACGATTAATGTAGCCTATCACGGCTAGATTTGCAAAGTCAGCCATGATAGGCTACGTTAATCGTCACATAGCCTATCATGGGTGACTTAAAAAAAAAAAAAGCATGTACGCTAATGGCGGCCCCCATAGGGAGCCGCCATTCGCGTTCCTTATTTGGTCCCTGTAGTCTACGTAAAGATTTACGTAGACTACGGCAAAAATAAGGGCAACGCAAATAGTGTTGCCCTTATTTTCGCCGTAGTCTATGTAAATCTTTACGCAGACTACAGGGACCAAATAAGGAACGCGAATGGCGGCTCCCTATGGGGGCCGCCATTTGCGTACGTGCTTTTTTTTTTTCAAAGTCACCTGTGATAGGCTACGTGACGATTAACGTAGCCTATCACGGCTGACTTTGCAGATCTAGCCGTGATAGGCTACGTTAATCGTTACGTAGCCTATCACGGTGCTTTTTTCTTTTTTTCTTTTGAAGTTCGCAGCCAGGGAGACGGGGCGCTTCTCCCCAGCCTGAATTTCGGCCGGGCGAGGCGGGAAACCTCCCCCCCGGCCTGAATTTCGGCCGGGTGAGGCGGGAAGCCTCCCCCCCGGCCTGAACTTCGGGGGGAGCAGCGAAGCGCCTCCCCCCCACCGCGAAGCAAACTGCGAGACCAGGTAAGTGACTTTCGTACATCCCTACCACAAACAACCCATGGGCTGTTTAAGGGTTGTGAGTGGGTGGTTAACCATGCCAACAACCCACCTTCACAGGATGACATGACAACCTACAAGTGGCAGTGGGTCACGAAATAGGTACCCGACATATGCCACAAACCATGCCACTTATTTAAGCCACCATGGGTGACAAACATTGTGTAGACGAAGTTATTGTCTTTTCAACAGCCCTTCTCTTAGTTGGACCATACCAAATAAGAACATACCAAATAAGTTATGTAAAATGGTAGGAAATACATAATCACTTCATGTATACTTGGTAGCCAAGAACTGGAAAAAAAAATCCCAACTGCCCTCAATGGAGGACTAGAGAGAAATATAATAGACTGTTAATGTATAAGATGTTACAAAAGAAATTTGGGAAAGACACAAAATGAAAACTGTTTGCAAACTTTGAAGAGACTTATTTCTTATGAGTAAGATCTAATTATCAAAATGTGAAGAGATCCAATAAGATAGATTCAGACATGGTCATGCTTAAAGTACACCCATTGATTCATTGGGTCTACTTTAAATATGACTAAGTCTGGATTCAACCCAATATGGTTTTGTGAGATTGATTATTAAGGAACTAATAATTTTAAGCTTTTTGTAATAATGAATATTATAGAAAGGAATTTGCACAGCAATTTTTTCCTCTCTTTGACAGAAGTCCATTAGAGTGTATATGTTTGTTTTTATTATCTCTGTCTTCCTTTTGGGGTTTCCTATTTTGATGATGATGATGATGATAAAATTTAAAAGTGAATATACTCTCCCAAATCTTGTTTTTATTCTTGAACGTTTTCCACATGGGTAGACAGGATACCCTGGAGAAGATGCTGATGCTAGGGAAAGTGGAAGGCAAAAGGAAGAGGGGCCGACCAAGGGCAAGATGGATGGATGATAATCTGGAGGTGACGGATTCGACCTTGGGGGAGCTGGGGGTGGCGACGGCCGACAGGAAGCTCTGGCGTGGGCTGGTCCATGAAGTCACGAAGAGTCGGAAGCGACTGACCGAATAAACAACAACAAAAAACAATAGCAAGAATATATTACATTTTATATTTGGGAAGGAAACTGTGATTTTTATAGCAGTTAACACACTGTGTGGATGAATTAGGTCTCCCTAACAGATGATGTGGGCTTCACCACACAGGTGGTATAAAATTGGCATAAGACTTCCTCTCAGTTGGCATAGGACTTCCTTTTCTATTTCGTTGCTCCCATGTGCTGAGCAACACTATGAGTTCAACTTAGTCAGTTTGCTTGTCTGTGTCTGTGGAAACATGATAGAGTTATGGATCTCTCACTACAGCTAACATTGGACTGTGGTTGATAATTAACAGATTCTAATAACTGTGGCCTGCAACTTGATTGGAGAAATCCAATTGAACTAATATCTCTCCAAATGTATTTAAAAAAAATGATATAAATGGACCAGGTTGTGAAATAATGTTCGAGAATAACATGGCATGTGAATCTTAAAGAAATGTGTGACAAACTACAATATTGTTGGTACATCTAGGTTTTTAAATGTTTAAAGGTTATAAGTTGGAAAATGACAAATGATGAAGACAAGGTAACTTTGGAGCAGCTAAAATTCATATATCCTGTAGTTGCCCAAAATGTCTGCAGTATTAATCCTCAACTTTAGAACTTACTGAAAAAATGGCTGGTTATGATACACCAGCAGAACTTCTAGGTGTCATATTTGGATGCTTACATGAAACAGAAAAAGTTGAAGGTTTGGAAATAACTATCCACTTTTGACTACTGCCAGAATGGTTCTGGCTCAAGCTTAAGAGAACACAATAGACAGTTCATCAATAACAGATTGGTTATATGAAATATGGATCATTATCTCAATAGTAAAATTAACAAACAGTGGATGAGGGCAGGCAAACGGATAATGGGTGGGGTCACACAACACATTAACCCGCACTCAGTGGTTGAGTGTGGGTTGTTGCTGAACCATGGGTTGTTGTAGAACCGTGGGTTAGCATGTTGTCTGAACGCAGCACATTTTCCACAGGGTGAGTTGTTAACCATCCAGTGTGGCTTGTTAACCACCCTGAACAAAAAACATGGGTTTTCAAGGTGGCTTGTTTGAGGAAAAATAAGACATACTGCATGGTTAATGTAGAGGAAAACCACCAGAAGACTATTGTATATCGAGGTGAATAGGGATGGTGTGCCACAGTTGTTCCTTCTATTCCCATATCTCCTGGAATACTTTAAAACTTAGGCCTCCTTAAGGACCTTGGCTTGGAATTTATGAAATTTATTCTCCAAAGTTGGTTGCAGGTGGGGATGGCATAGCCTTGGAATGCGGGAGGGTACCATCTGGCTACTGTCCACTCGCTTCGGCTAATCTTTTGCGTGGTACAGCTATGACATATATCATCATGAGGCTTAAGCACAACAGGTGTGATTAATTGAGGTGCTGTCCTAAGTGGCACGTAGCACTCAAGAGATTAAGGTATAAAAAAGCCCCGCAGTTCTGCCCAAAGGAAGCTTCAATGCAAACCTGACCGGGAAGGTGCTGCATATCAGCCACAGACTGGGGTCTCCCCATTGTCTACTGGGGCTCCCAACAACTGATTGAGGACAGCTTGCTTGGTATTGTATATTCTTCTTGATATCCTTTTGCCTGCTTTAAATAAAATCCTTTGACTTCAACTCACTTGTGTGCTTATTGCTCCTGAATCCAAAAAGAACCCTTGCCTTTGGCAAGACAGTTAACAAGTCTCCCTGTGGAAAACCTCCTGTGTTCAGACAACATGCTATTCCACGGTTCAACAACAACCCACACTCAACCACTGAGTGTGGGTTAGCATGTTACGTGAACTCAGCCAACGTTTGTTAAGAAATAGGTGTTATTGTTGAAGTTTTGTAATGCCAAAGTTCATGATAACATACAACTACATGATGCATTTCAGCTGATATAATCTTGCAATAATTCTTTTTCTTCGTTTATGGAAAATAAGTTAACGACTGAAAACAGGTACTGATATGGCTACTTAGAATACAAGGAGTTCTCTGCACTCCCCCTAAAGCAGCCTTCCCCAACCTGATGCCCTTCAGATGTTTTGGACTACAACTCCCAACAACCCCAGCAACCATGGCCAATGGCAGGGATACTAGGAGTTGCAGTCCAAAACATCTGAAGGGCACCAGGTTGGAGAAGACTGCCCTAAAGGGTCAGGATCACCATCTGGAAGTGGCCTCCATGGAAAAGAGTGTTCTGCATCAGCATAGGCCGATATACCAGCTGTGACCATATCTGGACGGAGATACCCTTGATACAGTTATCCATGCTTTGATAACCACCCCGTTGGAATATTGCAGTGCATTATATATGGAGCTGCCTTGGAACACACAAAACAAATCACAAACATTAGCTAGCCCAAAATACGGCAGCAAGACTGTTAACTAGGGCTGGACAATATGATCATATTACGCCAGTGCCTTGTTATCTACACTCACTTCCAGCCTGTTTCCAGAACCAATTCAAAGTCCTGATATTTACCCTTAAAGCCCTTAATGGCTTGGGCTCAGGTTACCTGAAAGAGTGTCTCTTTCTGTACATACCATCTTGGACCTAAGCTAAGCTTATGAGGTCCTTCTTTGGATGCCTCCATCAAATGAGGTGAGATGGGTGGCTACTGGAGAGAGGGCCTTCTTAGTGGGGGCACCCAGTTCTGCCTTCCCCTAAGAGGCTTGGCTGATCCCTACATTGTGGTCTTCAGTGCCAGATGAAGACCTTTTTATTCTTCCAGGATTTTTAGAGTTTCAGGTTTAAAAATACTTTAAGGGTGCAATCCCATGGCCTCTAGACACCAGCTAGATGGCCATAGGATTGGTCAGTTTCCGGGAACCACCTGCCCACCCCCTCCCACCTTCCAGGAACCTGCCTCCCCACCCCTGGCCTCCCCACCCCGCACTCCGATGTCCCACAGCTAGACAGCCAAAATCAGCAGTCTAGCCACAAATGCAGGGCAGCTTGAGCACAGAGGGATGATCCCCTCCACACTCCTCCCACCATGCACTGGATAGGCGGTCACCTCTGAGTTCGGAGGCAGCCGGCTATCCCCACAGGATTGCTCCCTAATACAGTATACTTTTTAGATCCTTGCACTGCTGTGTCCACCTCAGTTGGTTTTACTTTGGTTGGTTTTACTTTGGTTTAAAGTAATATCCTGTGGTTATTTTATATTTTATATTTGTGTATTTCATGGTTTTAATCTTTAGTTGTGAACCATTCAAAGATATTTGACTATTGGGTGGCATAGAAATATAGTAAATAAATTGGTATCTAATGCTGCAATCCTATAACCTCTTACCTGGGGAAAAGCTGCATTGAACTCAATTAAACTTCCTTCTGAGTATACCTTTATAGGCCTGCACTGTCAATCTTCATGCCAGAAAAGGTAGCTAAATCTTAATTCCTATTTCATAGATGAAATGTATATGAAATGTAGAATTTTCTCAAACTATTTTTTTAAATTTGACCTGTTATATTGATAGAACCAAAGAGGCACCATCTTAAAGTATTGGCAGCCATCTGAGGCAGCCTCCTACAGTGGAAAGTCCCAGAGGAAGATAGTCTTATCAACTGCCTTATTGACACCAACAGTAACGGTCTGTTTCATATCAGGTACTGCCAGAGGAACCCCCTCCCCTCGAGTAGCTGCCACTCCTGCAGCTGGTTAGAACCAGTTCCACCTAGATTGCTTCCTGCCCAGCTTGCAAGGACAGGTCAGCCGTAGACACATGTCAACTACGCATGCTTAATGAAGTTCATGAACATTATGTGGCCCACCCCGCATAGCTAATGAGGTCATTATACTGAATGTATATAAGCTGTACCAAAAATATCTAGGATGTGGTTCTCCTTTGTGGCGTTAGCTGCGAGAATCCACCTGAACAGAGCTGTTTGTCTCCTGCCAAATAAAACTGCGTTGGACTGAATCTCAGAGTTCTGTGTGTCTCTAAGGGGATACTGGCATACCCCTCCTAGAGGGAACAAACTTAAGCATAATTTGTGCAACAAATGGCAACTCCACTGGGACTTTTCCTCTAGTCGACCCCCATGGCCAAATGACCTCCAACGGCATGGAACGAAGTGCACACCGGAAGCCTGAATTAGGATCCGCCATTCCCCTGCTTCTCAGATGTGTGTCGACTGGCGCCGGGGACCCTAGAGGGGAAGTCCCTTTCTGGACACCGAACCAAGAGTCCTCCTCTCAGAGGTGATGGTTTGAAGCAACCGGACGCGGCCACCTCAGACAAGGTAAGGATGTGTTTCTCTTTTGGAATTAACATTGGAACAGAGGCCAGGAGAGCCATGGGTTCTGCCTCTAGTAAATATTCTGAGGGCACACCTCTGGGGTGTATGCTTCAACACTGGAAACAGTTTAAGGGCGATTATGGTGTTAAAATGTCTAGAGAAACTTTGGAGAAATTTTGTAACCGTGAGTGGCCAACGTTTGGCATTGGATGGCCCGAGGGAGGCTCTTATGACCCTTCACTGGTCTCTTCTCTTTACCAAGTAGTCAACAGAGACGGCCATTTAGACCAAACTCCATATATTGATTACTGGGAATCCGTGATTACAAGGAGACCTTCGTCGTCATGGTTATTGAAATGTACAATGTCTCAGTGTAAAATGATGATTGTCTGCAGAGGTCCCACGGAGGCTGCACCTTCAGACGGCCGCTGCCCCCTGTCAGCCCCCGTTATTCCCCCGGCGCCCAAGGACCTTTTAGGGCCCCCCTTTATATCCCAGCCTCCCACAACCTGTGTCCCAGGAAACTCCGGCTGAGATTCAGGCTGAGAGAAAATTTGGGGAGGATTTTTGGAAAAAGGAACGTGAAGAGAGGGAGGCAGCCGCCACCAAGGCTCGGTTAGAGTCTCTCCGGAGCCACGAATCAGACCCCCCCAAAAAACAACCCTGAGGCAGCGCCAGAAACATCTCTCCAAGCTCCGTTAAGGGAAGTCCTTGACTCAGAAGGACACACGGCCTAGGTGTATGTTCCCTTTACTACCAGCGACCTCTGTAATTGGAAACATCAAAATCCTACCTTCTCCAAAGATCCAGGCCAAATGGCTGGGGTCTTCGAGACTATCATTGACACTCATGAGCCCACTTGGCAAGACATGTAGATTGTCATGCGCACCCTATTGACAGCTGAAGAGTGTAGCCTAGTAACAAAAGCAAGGGAATGTGTTTTTGAGACGGCTCGAGCACAGGGTGAGGACGAAGATAAGATTAGCGGAGCCAAGGCCATCCCTGACACCAACCCCGGGTGGTCACATGGGACTGATGCGGAGCGCAAGCAGCATGCCAGCTATGCTAATCTGCTTGTAAAGGGAATGAGGAAGTGTATTAGAAAGACAGTCAACTTATCCAAACTGTATGAAATAAAACAGATAAAAGAAGAATCCCCAGCAGGATTCTATGAAAGGTTGTGTGAGGTGGGTCGGAAGTATACTGACCTGGATCCTGAGAACCCCGACAATCAACGGGTTCTGGTGTCCCTATTTGTTGGCCAGTCTTATGATGACATTAGAAGAAAATTGCAAAAGGTAGAAGGAGTAATGGGAAAGGGCACTGAAGAGCTTATTGAGATTGTTACAAAAGTCTATGATTGGCAGGAAGAAAAACAGAAAGTCGAGGGGGCCAGGCTCCTTGCAATGGCCATCCGGGGTGAAGATCCTGGATGCTGAAGAAGGGGCTGTGGGGGCCGGGGAGGGTCCTCGCACAGCGGACCAGGGCGCGGCAAGAGTAATAGAAACACGGGCCGCCATTTAGACAGGAACCAGTGCGCCCGCTGCAAACAGCATGGCCATTGGAAGAACAAATGTCCCCAGAACCAGGCCAATGGTGTGCAGACACCGCCCCCCGGCTCCCCTGTTCTATGCTGAAAATCACTCGGAATAGGGGCATCAGGGTGCTGGGTACCTCCTCTTGGCTCAACAATGAGCACACCTGGACCCTGTAGTAAAAATTGAAGTAGGGGGCCAGACCATGCCTGCCTTAATTGACGCTGGGGCCACGCTTAGCCTTGTCCCCTTTGCAAGGGCTCCGGGGGGCTCAGGGGGAAGTGCGCAGATCCAGGGCATTGAGGGTAGTATGGCCCCCCTCGAAAAGACCCGACCCCTCCTCACTAAAATTGGTGACACCCACCTTACTCATCAGTTCGTTTGCAGCCCCGCGTGCCCTGTAGCCCTCCTGGGAAGAGACATCTTGACAAAACTACAGGCTGAGATAAGCTTTTGCTAGGGATGTATGAAAGTCACTTACCTTTCTGCGGATTATGTTGATGGGGGGGGAGGCTTTCCGTCCCTCCCCCCGGAATCCTCGACGGGGGGAGGTGATCTGTTCCTCACCCCCAGAATCCTCGACGGTCGGCTGTGCTCCGCGGCGGCTCCGCAGAGCAGCTGACCAGGCCCAGGCCACAGCCGTCCGCAGCTGGATTTCCAGCCGCAGAGGGCTCTGGGTAAAAAAACAAAACAAAAAAAAGCGTACGCAAATGGCGGCGGCTATGGCCGCCGCCATTTGCATTCCTTATTTTTCGCCGTCTTAGTCTACATAAATATTTACATAGGCTAAAACGGCGAATCAAAAAGGGACGCAAATAGCGCCTGCTACCCTATTTGCATTCCCCTTTATTTTTGCCGTAATAGTCTACATAAATATTTACGTAGACTAAGACGGCGAAAAATAAGGAACGCAAATGGTGGCGGCTGTAGCCGCCGCCATTTGCATACGCATTTTTTTTTTTTTACCCAGCCATGATAGGCTATGTAAGTCTTTACATAGCCTATCACGTCTCTGTAAAAAAAAAAAAAAAAAAAACCCCGACAAGACTGCAAATGGCGGCGGTGGCAGCCGGTCGGAAAACCAGCTGCCGCCGCCACCGCCACCGAAGCCACTGCTGGAGCCGCCGCCACCCGGAACATCCGCCCCAGGTAAGTCTCATCTTGGGGGTGGCAGGCCGTTCCGCCACAGAATTCGAGTGGCCGAATGCACTGGCCTTCAGCCTCACCGAGATCCGTGGCGGAATTCTCTGACATCCCTAGCTTTTGCAATGGCCAAATAGAAGTTAGAATTCACAAACAACAGGGGTCCAACTACCAGATGGCCTTGTTGACTTATATGGTCAGGGCTCCTGAGGGGAGTCCTGAGTGGTCACGATTCCTGGGTGTAGACCCCTCCGCCTGGGCTGAGAAGGGAGGATGGGCCTGGGCAAAGACTGCAGCCCCCGTTGTTTTTACTCTAAAGCCCGGCCACGGCCCTGTCAAGGTCCACCAGTACCCAATGAAACTGGCTACCCGGAAAGGCCTGAAACCCCTCATTGAGAAATTCAAGGCTTGCGGCTGGCTCCGTGAAGGAACTTCCCCATACAACACCCCCATTTTGGGGGTCCCTAAACTGGGGGCCCCAGATTTCAGGCTTGTGCAAGACTTATGCTTTATCAACAAATTAATTATAGCTCCCTATCCTGTCATGCCGAAACCCCACACGATTCTGACCCAGATCCCTCCAAAGAGCACCTGCTTTTCTGTCTTAGACTTGAAGGATGCGTTCTTCTCAATACCCCTCCATGGAATGGCCCAGCCCCTGTTTGCCTTTGAATGGGAAGACCCTGACACTCACCACAAGACCTATGTGGACAGTAGTGCCTCAGGGAGCGCACTCACATGTGCTCCTGAGATTTTCGGGTCCCAACTGCAAAGAGACCTGGCTGCCTGGAAGGGGGCCTCGAAAAAGGCCAGGTCTTACAGTATTGTGATGACTTGTTGATCGCCACCAAGATCCCGCAAGACTGTGAACGATATACCCGCAAATTGCTCAATTTGCTGGCCACCTGCGGGTACAAAGTCTCTGGCAAAAAGGCGCAACTCGTAAAAGCTGAAGTCACCTTTTTAGGCTATAAAATCTCAAAGGGCCAGCGCTGCCTTGATCATAGCCGAATACAGGCCATACATACAGGTGAACATTCAAGACTACCCCACCCCGAGCTGTCCGCGTGAACTTCGGGCGTTCTTGGGCCTCACCGGATTCTGTTGCTTATGGATTGCAGACTATGGTGGCAAGGCTAAGCCACTCTATGAATCCTTGACAAAAGAAGGGGCGCTCAATTGGGCTTGGACCAGGGATATGGAAAAAGCCTTTCAAGAGCTTAAACGGTCCCTAATGTCTCCCCCGGCCTTGATGATCCCAAATCCTGCCAAGGCCTTCTGCCTCTTTGTGCATGAGTGAAGGGGGGTGGCGGCAGGTGTGCTTTGCCAGGAGTATGGGCCTCCCTTCGCCCAGTCAAGTGTTCGCCCAATCAATTACTTGATATTAGTCAACTGTGCTGGACACCATTGCTCAAGCATGGCCTGCCTGTTTGTGAGCTGTTCCAGCCTGCACCCTCCTTGTTCAAGAGGCAGAAAAGCTAACCTTAGGAGGAGACATAGAAGTGGTTGTTCCCCATGGGGTTCCCCAGATATTAGGCTGGGGGGGGGAATACCTCAACCCCACCTGGCATTCGCGCTATGAGATCGCCCTTCTGCTTGCCCCAAATCTCACCTTCAAAACCTCCACAACTCTGAATCCAGCAACCCTCTTGCCAGAGCCAGGCCAGGGAGCCGCCCACGACTGCCTAGAGGTCCTCAATGAAGAAACCCTGGCTCGACCAGACCTGCGAGACATTCCCTGACCCGACCCCAATGAAGAATTCTACGTTGATGGGTCCAGTTTTATGAAAAATGGGCATCGACACACCAGAGCAGCTGTGGTATCCAGCTCAAACCGCTGGCTATATAAACTCCCAGCCCACCTTTTGGCCCAGACCGCTGAAATGGTCATGATGACAGAAGCTTTAAAAATGGCCTCCGGTAAGCAGGTGAACATTTACACCGATTCCAAGTATGTATTTACAACAGTGCACGCACATGGCAAGCTATGGAGAGAGCGAGGTTTCATAACCGCCTCCAGACACAAGGTGGCCCATGGACATCTGATCACAGCCCTCCTTGAAGCCCTGATGCTGCCCAAGGAACTAGCAGTTATGCATGTATATGAGGATCCCGCTCAAAAGCCGGGGAATTGCCAAGCTGACATCACAGCCAAAGAAGCCGCTGAGGATGGGATGACCTGGATATGCCTGGCCAAGCCTGTGCCAGTAACAAAGCCCCAATATACTGAGGAGGAAGAGGCACAGGCCAAGATCTGCGGAGGGCAAAAGGAGCCAGACGGGTGGTGGGTCCTGCCCCATGGAATTGTGTACAACCCTTTAGTAATTTTAAGGCAGATCTTGGAAGACCTGCATAATACCCAGCTGGACCCATGGTAGATTTAGCTAGATGCACCATCCTAGGGCCCGCCATGCACGCAGAGGCACAGAGAATAGTCACACACTGCCCTGTTTGCCTAAAAATGCACAGCAAAGGGAAACAGCCTCCCGCCCCGATGGGAGGGAGACCGTGGGCTCACTATCCATTCCAAAGGCTTCAAGTTGACTTTGCTGAGATGCCTCCATGTAAAGGTTTTAAGTATATGCTTGTGTTTGTTGATCAGCTCACTGGATGGGTTGAATGTTTCCGAATCCGTACCTGCCAAGCCCAAGCTGTGGCTAAGGCCCTACTCAATGAAATAATACCTCGGTTTTCTCTCCCTGAATCCACTGAATCTGATATGGGGAGCCACTTTGTCTCCCAAGTTACTCAGAGAACCGCCCGGGCTCCGGGGATCCAGTGGCACCTTCACATGCCCTGGCGGCCCCAAAGCTTGGGCCAAGTCGAATGAATGAATAGGACCCTAAAGGAAACTTTAGTTAAGATATGTGCTGAAACTCACCTCAAATGGGTTGAGGCCTTCCCCCTCCCCCTAACTAAAATCTGGAAAACACCCCACAAAGGGATTAAGTTGTCCCCTTTTGAGCTCATGTTTGGGTGGCCACCTCGAGTTCTGCCCCCGGGACAACGCAGGGGAGCCACCTGGGAAGTGGGAAAGCAAATGTTGTGGGACCATGCCACTGGTTTTCAGTCTGTTTTGTTTCAGTTACACCGCCACGCCGCGGAGTTCCAGTCTTTGCCTCTTGACCAGACCGTCCACCCTTTCCGCTCCAGAGACCAAGTACTGGTCAAAAAGTGGAAAAAGGAGCCCCTGACTGCCAGGTGGGACTGGCCCTATACTGTGGCCCAGATTAGCCACACAGTGGTAAAACTTTTGGGGTGGGATAGGTAGACTCATCATACTAGGATAAAAAGGGTATCCAGACCAGACCTCTGCATCCTGTCCCCAAGGAGACCCGGGGTCCACAAGCAACAACCCTGTGCCCTCCCCAACCTCGGGCGCTCGGGGAGGCACAGGGCAAGATTTAGAGATGGCGTGGGACTATCAGGCTCTTGAGGGGCTGAAGGGACTTTTTCGCTGAAAATGAAGTGGCTGTGGGTCCTAGCACTACTTTCCAACGGAGTAGTGGGAGCGGGGCAATCTTGTCAAGAAAATGGCCAAACATTTTTCAGAACTTCTTTAGGGGCAGAATATTATAAATCCATGAAGTCCATCACCTGCCTAGGAAAAAGGGTTTTTGAGGTTAATTGATTAAACCTTACACCTACTACACTGGCAGCCAGAAAAGCCAGTTACCACTAAGGACCAAGGCCTACCTCACCAAGGGAAGACAGTGGGGATTAGATCAGTGGAGCCCATCACAGGTCCATAAAACCATCAAGCAAGTAATAAAACAGGCCAGATTAATTACAAAAGCCCCTCCCAAGCCACCCTTAGTGCAAATCCCAGAAATAAAAGACCGCCCCTGGAGAGCCCTGTTAGTAGGAATGGCGGAGAATTCCGCCATGGATTTCAGTGAGGCCGAATGCATTGGCATTCAGCCCCCCAAAACCCATGGCAAAACAGCCTCCCACCCCCCGCCACCCCACGGAATCCCCCCGGATGAAGCTTACCTGGGGCGGAGGCGGAGGTGGCTCTGGCAGCGGCAGCGGCTGGTCTCTCGGCTGGCTGCTGCGGCCGCAAATGGCGGCCGTCGTAGCGGCCGCCATTTGCGTCCTGCCAGGCTGCCGTGATAGGCTACGTAAGTATTTCCATAGCCTATCACGGTAATGGTAGCTAGGGATGTCAGAGAATTTCGCCACGAATCTTGGGGAGGCCGAATGCCAGCGCATTCGGCCCCCCGAAATCGGTGGCGAAACGGTCTGCCCCCCCGCCCCCCCCGGGGTGGGACTTACCTTGGGCGAATCTTCCTGGCGGCGGCGGCTCTGGCAGCGGTGCGGCGGCGGCAGTTGCGGCGGCCGGTCTTCTGACCGGCTGCCACCGCCACCATTTCCAGTAAAAAAAAAAAAAGTGATAGGCTACGTAAAGATTTACGTAGCCTATAGGGATGGGGGAGAATTTCTCCCTGAAACTTCGGGGGGCCGAGTGCCAACGCATTCGGGGAGAACTTCTCTGCCCTCCCCCGGGATGGGACTTACCTTTCACGACTGTCGCTCCCGGCGGCGGGTCCCGGCGGCGGTTCGGCAGGTCTTCGTCAGGGGTGGGGGCAGCAGCCGGTCTTTCGACCGGCTGCCACCGCCGCCATTACAAGAAAAGTTAAAAAAAACAGAACGCCCCTGTGATAGGCTACGTAACGATTAATGTGGCCTATCATGGCTAGATTTGCAAAGTCAGCCGTGATAGGCTACGTTAATTGTCACGTAGCCTATCACGGGTGACTTTAAAAAAAAAAAAGCGCGTACGGCTAATGGCAGCCCCCATAGGGAGCCGCCATTCATGTTCCTTATTTGGTCCCTGTAGTCTACGTAAAGATTTACGTAGACTACGGCGAAAATAAGGACAACGCAAATAGTGTTGCCCTTATTTTCGCCGTAGTCTACGTAAATCTTTACGTAGACTACAGGGACCAAATAAGGAACGCGAATGGCGGCTCCATATGGGGGCCGCCATTTGTATACGCGCTTTTTTTTTTTTAAAGTCACCCGTGATAGCCTACGTGATGATTAATGTAGCCTATCACGTCTGACTTTGCCGATCTAGCCGTGATAGGCTATGTAAATCGTCACGTAGCCTATCACGGGGGCGTTTTTTTTTTTACTTTTTATTTTGTGGCCGGGCGAGGCGAGGCGCCTCCTCCCCGGCCTGAATTTCGGCCGGGCGAAGTGGGAAGCCTCCCCCCCCAGCCTGAATTTCGGCCGGGCGAGGAGGGAAGCCTCCCCCCCGGCCTGAACTTCGGGGGGAGCAGCGAAGCGCCTCCCCCCCACCGCGAAGCAAGCTGCGAGACCAGGTAAGTGACTTTCGTGCACCCCTAGTAGCCTATCACGGCTAGATTTTTAAAAAATACCATGATAGGCTACGTAAATGTTTACGTAGCCTATCACAGCTGAGTAAAAAACACACACGCGCGTACGCAAATGGCGGTGCCCATGGGCGCCGCCATTTGCGTTCCTTATTTTTCACATCTAGTCTAGGTAAACATTTACGTAGACTACGGCGAAAATAAGGGGAACCCAAATAGCGTAGCATCTACGCTATTTGCGTTCCCCTTATTTTCGCCGTAGTCTACGTAAATGTTTACATAGACTAGACGTGCCAAAATAAGGAACGCAAATGGAGGCGCCCATGGGCGCCGCCATTTGCGTACGCGCGTTTTTTGCTTTGTTTTTTTACTCAGCTGTGATAGGCTATGTAAACATTTACGTAGCCTATCACGGCTGACTGCAGGGACGCAAATGGCAGCGGCTACGGCCTCCGCCATTTGCGGACCTGGCCGGCCAGGATTCGGGGGGGAGGGACGGAGTGCCTCCCCCCCAGCCAGAATTTCGGGGGGAATGATGGAGTGCCTCCCCCCCGGCAAGAATTTCGGGGGTAGGGACGGAGCGCCTCCCCCCCACCTCGAATCACATTTCGTTAAAAGGTAAGTGACTTTCGTACATCCCTAAATTAGGCAGCCACGCAAATGGCAGCCACTATGCCATTTGCGTGGCTGCCTTTACTGTGATAGGCTACATAAGAATTTATGTAGCCTATCACGGAAAGAGCAGGGGCGCAAACGGCATAGCAGCCGCCGCTTGCGTCCCTGCTCTTTGCCATGATAGGCTACGTAAATACTTATGTAACCTATCACGGCAGCCTGGAAGGACGCAAATGGCAGCCGCTACAACGGCCACCATCTGTGGCCGCAGCAGACCGGCCGCGGCCGGAACTCCAGCTGCAGATGGCCCTGGCCGGCGGCTCTGCGGAGCTGCCACGGAGCGGAGCCGGCCAGGGAGGATTCCGGGGGGAGGGACGGAGCGCCTCCCCCCCACCGCAAATGCTCCTGCGCGGAGCCAGGTAAGGGATTCATACATCCCTACCAGTTAGGGATCACAATGACAAAAGAAACTGATAATGTATGGCTAGAGTGGGTAAAATACACAGCCAAGTCCTTAAACAGATCCGATTGTTTTGTATGCATAGCCGGAAGATCCATCACCAAGGTATTACCTTTTCCCTTAGTATGGGACCAGCCTTCCCTCCTTACTTGCATAATCCATCTGTTTCAACATCCCGATGTGTGGGGTGACGAGAGTTGCCAAGACCTCAATAAACTCTACCCCCCCCTCAAAATAGAAGGTCGCATCCTACCCCCTGTGTCTTCCATGCAGGGATGGAACCACACCAGATGCATCTACCAGTCCCTAGGGCAAGATAGTACCCCTCTGGGCAATCTCTCAACGTGCCTCAACACCACAACATTCCATAATAACTCTCTGCCCGTTCTCCGAGCCGACCTCTGGTGGTACTGTGCAGGCCTGGAGCTCTTTGAAACCCTTCCCTCAAATTGGTCTGGGACCTGAGGGCTGATTCAGCTTGTGGTCCTCTTTTCCATTGCTTTCCACCTACCCCAGCAGCCTGCCCGTTCCCGCCAAAGGCAAAGTGCAACTGTCAGGGTGGAAACTGAGCCCAGAGAGCCTCAGAGCTAGGGATGTACGAAACACCTACCTGGCTCTGTGCCGGGCAATCTGCGGTGGGGGGGGAGGCACTCCATCCCTCCCCCTGGAATCCTCGATGGGGGGGGAGGCAATCCGGTCCTCCCCCTCAGAATCCTGCCCGGCCGCGGAACTGCCGGCCGGCTCTGGCTGCCCGCAGCCAGACATCCGGCCGCTGGGCAGCCCTGCGGGGACGCAAATGGCGGCTCTCATAGCCGCCGCCATTTGCGTCCCTGTATTGAGCCGTGATAGGCTACGTAAATATTTACATAGCCTATCACGGCAGGGGGGGAAACCCCAGTGTACGCAAATGGCGGTAGCCATCGCCATTTGCATACGCTGGATATTTTCCCCCCTGCCGTGATAGGCTACGTAAATACTTACATAGCCTATCATGGCCTCCGCAGGGATGCAAATGGCGTCCTTCCGTTAGCCATGATAGGCTACGTAAGTATTTACGTAGCCTATCACGGCTATGAAGACAAAGCGAATGGCAGCCGCAGGACGGCCGCCATTTGCAAAGCAGCGCAGATGGGAGCAGGTAAATGCTCCGTTTTGCGCACCTTTTGTGGGTTGGGGGGGGCTTCGTTCCACGACGGATTTTGGGGGGCCGAATGCACTGGTATTCGGCCTCACCGAGATCCGTCGTGGAATTCTCTGACATCCTTACTCAGAGCAGTTCGGATTCTGAGGAGGAACAGCTATCCGCAAGAGAGGGCCAGCTCATCCCTCCCAGGCTCAGCACCTGGCAGAGATTCCTCCTTCCAGCATTCCTAAGATAGATAGCGACCCTGGAAGTGAGGGAATGCGGGAGGGGGGCTTCTTAGATGCTCGACACAGACGCAAAGAGCGATGGAGGGTGTGGAAAGGAGGCATAGCGCCCGTTTGGCACGCAAGCAACGGCCGCCTCCCATGGACCCAAGGGAAAGAAGGAGGATCTCTCCCTAGACCATAAGTTCTGGGTCTTAAAGTGACTCTCTTTCAAATGCGGATCAACTGACTACTTGAAGCTTAGGCCACCCTGCTGTTCCTTGCTTTAGTCGCTGGTGATTAGCATCTGAAAGAGTCATTAAGTTGTAAAAGGATGAAAGCTTTGAAAAGAAATCCTTTTGTCTGTGTCTTGAGTTAGCTATTGGAATCTACTGGGAGAGGCCGCCAGAGCACTCCTGACAGTGACCCCTTTTGACAATCGAATATATATAGATTCAATAGGACTGCCAAGAGGAGTCCCTGATGAGTTTAAAGGGTGAAACCAAATAGCCGCGGGATTCGAATCTACTCTGTTTTGGTGGGCAAACATTAACAAAAATGTAGATTGGATTAATTTAGGGGTGGACGAAAGTCACTTACCTGTCCTCGAAGGACGTTCGCGGTGGGGGGGAGGCGCTTCGCTGCTCCCCCCGCGAAGTTCAGGCCGGGGGGGGAGGCTTCCCGCCTCTGCCAGGCCGAAATTTAGGCCGGGGAGGAGGCTTCCCGCCTCGCCCGGCCGCGAACGCGAAAGTTAAAAAAAAAAAAAAACGCCCCCTGATAGGCTACGTGACGATTCACGTAGCCTATCACGGCTAGATCTGCAAAGTCAGCCATGATAGGCTACGTCAATCGTCACGTAGCCTATCACGGCTGACTTAAAAAAAAAAAAAGCACGTATGCTAATGGCGGCCCCCATAGGGAGCCGCCATTCGCGTTCCTTATTTAGTCGCTGTAGTCTACATAAATCTTTACGTAGACTACAGCGACCAAATAAGGAACGGGAATGGCGGCTCCCTATGGGGGCCGCCATTATCCTTACACACTTTTTTTTTTTTTAAGTCACCCGTGATAGGCTACGTGACGATTGACGTAGCCTATCACCGCTGACTTTGCAAATCTAGCTGTGATAAGCTACGTGAATCGTCACGTAGCCTATCAGGGGGCGTTTTTTTTTTTCTTTCATTGCAATGGCGGCGGCGGCAGCCGGTCGAAAGACCAGCTGCCGCTCCCGCCTCGCTCGAACACCCGCCGAACTGCCGGCCGGACCAGCCACCGGGAGGGACATTCGGTGAAGGTAAGTCCCGTCCCGGGGGGGGGGTGCGGGGGGCGGGGGGGGGTTGGAGGATTTCTCCCTGAAACTTGTTCGGGGGGCCGAACACGTTGGCGCTCGGCCCCCCGAAGTTTCGGGGAGAAATTCTCTGCCAACTCTAGATTAATTCCATCTATTATAATCAGCAAAGGTTTATAAACTATAACCGAGATGCTATAAAGGGACTGGCCGAACAATTAGACGCCACTAGCCAAATGGCCTGGGAAAATCGGCATGTTCTTGACGTGATGTTAGCAGAAAAAGGAGGAGTTTGCGTTGTGTTAGGCGGGAGATGCTGCACCTTCATCCCCAATAACACCACCCCTGACAGCACGGTAATGAAGGCATTGCAAGGCCTCACCACCCTATCTGAAGAATTAGCTGAGAATTCAGGAGTTAACAACCCCTTAACCGTGTGGCTGGAAAAATGGTTCAGTAAATGGAAACATTTGGCAGCCTCTATCCTTATCTCGCTTGTAGTGGTAGTTGGAGTTTTGGTACTGTTTGGCTGTTGCATCATCCCCTGCACAAGGGGTCTGTCCCAAAGATTAATTGAAACTGCCTTGTCAAAACAAATGCTTTTGCTTTATGACAAAGTTGAGATGGCTAACTAACGTGTTTAATGCTCGATGAAAGGCTTTTAAGGGGGGATTGATAGAACCAAAGAGGCACTATCTTAAAGTATTGGCACCCATCCGAGGCAGCCTCCTACAATGGAAAGTCCCAGAGGAAGATAGTCTTATCAACTGCCTTGTTGACACCAACAGTAACGGTCCGTTTCATATTAGGTAGGGGTGCACGAAAGTCCCTTACCTGTCCTTGAAGCTTTTCGCGGTGGGGGGGAGGCGCTTCGCTGCTCCCCCCGTGAAGTTCAGGCCGGTGGGGGAGGCTTCCCGCCTCGCCCGGCCGAAATTCAGGCCGGGGAGGAGGCGCCTCGCCTCGCCCGGCTGCGAACTAAAAAGCGTTGCCCTTATTTTCGCCGTAGTCTACGTAAAGATTTACGTAGACTACAGCGACCAAATAAGGAACGCGAATGGTGGCTCCCTATGGGGGCCGCCATTATCCGTACGCGCTTTTTTTTTTTTTTTAAAGTCACCCATGATAGGTTACATGACGATTTACGTAGCCTATCACGGCTGACTTTGCAAATCTAGCCGTGATAGGCTACGTTAATCGTCACGTAGCCTATCACGGGGGTGTTTTTTTTTTTATTGGAATGGCGGCGGCAGCAGCCGGTCGAAAGACTGGCTGCCACTCCCGCCCCGGACGAAGACCCGCCGAACCACCGGCCGGACCCGCCGCCGGGAGGGACATTCGCCAAAGGTAAGTCCCGTCCCAGGGGGGGGGGTGCAGGGTGCGGGGGGGTGCGGAGAATTTCTCCCCGAAACTTGTTCGGGGGGCCGAACACGTTGGTGCTCGGCCCCCCAAAGTTTCGGGGAGAAATTCTCCGCCATCCCTAATATTAGGTACAGCCAGAGAAGCCTCCCTCCTCAAGTAGCCACCGCTCCTGCAGCTGGTTAGAACCAGTTCCAGCTAGATCGCTTCCTGCCCAGCTTGCAAGGACAGGTCAGCCGTAGAGACATATCAACTACGCATGCTTAATGAAGTTCATGAACATTATGTGGCCCACCCCGCATAGCTAATGAGGTCATTATACTGAATGTATATAAAAGGTAAAGGTAATGGTGTCCCCAACCAGTTGTGTCCGACTCTAGGGTGTGGTGCTCATCTCCATTTCTAAGCCAAAGAGCCAGCACTGTCCGAAGACGCTTCCGTGGTCATGTGGCCAGCATGACTGAACACCGAGGTGCACGGAACACTGTTACCTTTCCCGCCAAAGCAGTACCTATTTATCTACTTGCAATTTCTTGCTTTCAAACTGCTAGGTTGGCAGGAGCTGGGACTGAAGACGGGAGCTCACTCTGTCACGCGGCACTCAGGTCTCGAACTGCTGTCCTGCCGACCTTCCGGTCTGCAGTTCAGCGTCTTAACCACTAAGCTACCGCGGCCCCTTGAATGTATATAAGCTGTACCAAAAACATCTAGGGTGTGGTTCTCCCTTGTGGCGTTAGCTGTGAGAATCCACCCAAACAGCACTGTTTGTCTCTTGCCAAATAAAACTGCGTTGGACTGAATCTCAGAGTTCTGTGTGTCTCTAAGGGGATATTGGCATACCCCTCCTAGAGGGAACAAACTTAAGCATAATTTGTGCAACAATATTAAACAAAGGCACTACATAAATTCTTTCTTTCTTTCTTTCTTTCTTTCTTTCTCTCTCTCTCTCTCTCTCTCTCTCTCTGGGCCCATCTACATGAACTATTTACACCTGGGCTGCTGCAATCCGAGGACCTTCCGGACATACCATGCAGTCGCCACTTTGCAGCCTAACCATGGTTTTCACATGGAAAATGCTGATTTCTGCAGAGGCGTTTCGCTGCGATTTTTTAGCTTTCTGAGGGGTTTACCATGGTTGCTGAGCTGTCTGTCCTGTCCTCGAACTGACTTCGCAGTTTGCAGTGGGCGTGAGGTAGGCGTGCTTAGTGATTGCATCACTCTGTGAAGCCTTTTCACTCCAACCTGTTCCTCCCTGTTCCTTTGCAGCTGTGCAGAAACAGAGAGGTATCCATTTTGGAATGATGGGTAGGCATGTACCTCTCACCTGGGCACACCCCTTCGCATGTGAGAACCACCATGAGAGCGTGGGGCTGGAGGACTGCCACTGTGATTGCATACAAACAGTTGCCACGGTAACGAAGGAGCAGACTACTCACATCTTACCAAAGAGGAATGAACAGACACAAAAGAATCCCTAAAATACAAAACAGCCACTAAGATGTGAAGTGCCGCACCTGCACCCTCATGTGGCTCCACAGTTGCGCATTTAAATATAATGGTAAAAAAAAAAGAGCGACGCGACTGCCACAGTTTACTTTGCTTTAACAGCCATGTGTCAGGGCATGGCAGATTTTTCCATTGGAGAAGTCCACAGTAAATCATGCGTGTACTGCAGCAGAAGCTAATTCGCAGCTGCAATGCTGCGCAGTTACGATGGAGTCAACGTTGAAAGCGGTGCTATGTAGATGCCTCCCCTTTCTTTCTATTAATTTGAACATTAAAATAATCCATTCATTGTTCATTCATTTGAGATAACGTGGTCCAATCAATAATCCTTGGGATTTCAAGCCAGAAGACCTGCGAAGAAATTTCACTGTGAATTTAGAAGTTCATTCTGGTTGTCGTAACCGTGAGGACTTAGAAATGGAATATTTGCACTTAAGCTGGTGAATTCCCATTGGAATCAACTGAAAGCAGCATACTAATCATGCATGTCACAGCACAGTATTGTCTGCAGATATTGCAACCATCTACCTTTATCTCCATTATTCTACTGCCTCTGTAACAAAAGCCCTAGCTCCTGGGTATTTGAAGATACCATCCAGTCTACAGCCATAATTAATATTATATGACAGAACACTGGCTAAACCAATCCACCAAGCCCTGCAGCTTTCTGCAACAGGTCATTAATATTCAACCCACATATTTAGAGCCCTGAGACTATATCATATGTCTGGTGTTGCTTTCCCTCTTTACAGAGACTCGATAGATAAAGAAAGAAAGAAAGAAAGATAGATAGATAGATAGATAGATAGATGATAGATAGATAGATAGATAGATAGATAGATAGCAGTGCATTAGAATACCAATACTGAAAAGCAAGCACATTGTTAAACATTCCTCATTTTCCTTAAATGCTAAAAGATTGAGCATTAGAGGTTTAGTGAGAAGCACTACAAGATTTAATTTTCTTTAGATGAGAGAACACTCAAAACGTATGGTGTCTTAAAAATATCTAAAATCCATGTTGCTGTTGATACCTTCATTAGGCCAACCAAAAGATCATCCCCCCAAAATTTGCAGCCTTTTGAGAACCCCAGATTTCTTTTCCAGACAAGAAATTATAAAAGGGGGGGGGGGAGATGGGAAAGAGAAATAAACTGACTAGATGGTGAGGTCACATTGTCCACAAATCCAGATTAGTTAGTCCCAAGTGTAGCGGGAGGAGGGGTCTGCAGGTCAGCAGGAGGGTTCCACTGCCCCTGATTATGCTGGGAAGAATGGGGGGGGGATGCTGCATCCTCTATTTGGGGGCATATAAACCCCAGCTTTTCTCAGGAGTGTTTTCCATCCTGGTTGAAGCTTTATATTAACAAAGCAGGAGGTAATTATAGAAGGTGTTCTGGGTAATAAAAACCAATTGAAGCCAATTTGGGTAGTATTACCTAGTGGCTGCAATTCTCAGAGAACACATGTGTGGACCACCACGGCTCCCCTAGCTCTTTCAACCCAACTAGACTCACAGCCCTCTGACTTGGACGGTTTTAAAAGGGGACTGGACAAATCCATGAAGCATAAGGCTATCAATGGCTACTAGTCCTGATGACTATGTTACCTCCAGTATCAGAGGCAGTATGGCTATGTACACCAGTTGCTGGGGAACATGGGTGGGAGGGTGCTGTTGCACTCATGTCCTGCTTGTGGGTTTCCTGTGGGCAGCTGGTTGGCCACTGTATAAACAGAACGCTGGATTAGACAGACCCGTGGTCTAATCCAGCATGGCTCTTCTTAAATTCTCATGTTCATTCTATTTCTATGTGCAAATATAAACTGTTCTCTGCTTTCTCTTTTTACACACACAGCCTGAAGAACACCGGCCTCAGATCCTGCCCTGCAGGTAAATTGTCTATTCAAGAAAACACTGCCTAATCATCAGCTCATTCACAAGATCTATTGCTCAAGCACCCAGGACTATTACCAAGCAATCACCCTAAAAAGAACGGTCACCTAGCAGTTATAGCAGCGTTTTGAATGTTGTCAAACCCTCATATCTTTATTGCCAAATGGATATGTTTTCATGCAGCCAAAGTTTTCTAGCAGCCAGGGAAGCAGAACCAACGAGTTTCCTATCACATGGGTCACTGAAGCAAAACATAACCTAGTTTTATTCAGATTTAATGCTAGATCGTTAGTGAAGGGTTTGCATTTTCGGGACTCAAATTGAAGCAAAAGAGATTGGGGCGAGTGTGCTTGCTAGAACCCTTCTTCTCACAAGGGAAATAATCTTTGACATACCTAGGCTAAACTGAAGTAGTTTTCCAAACTACTGCCTTCATTTTCGGTTGGTTGGTTGGTTGGTTGGTTATTTATTTTATTAATAATACTTGTATACCACTTGATATAGCAAAGTCTCTCTAAGTGGTTTATATGCCAAAGTATTAAAAATCACTATTAAAATACTCAATTAATAAACAACTACAGGTACAACAAAATAAATAAACAAATAACAAAAACAATTTTAAAAAAACAGAAAGCAATCAACTGGAGCAGCATCATGATATCAATTCCCAGGGAAAGTTTGCACAAACAGGTATGTTTTCAGGAAGCATTTAAAACTCACCATATTTTCTACTTCCCGAGTTTAAGGGGCCAATCCTATCTGGATAGACTATCTGGATAGTCGCCAGTCTCTGAAATGGGAGGCTGCCAACTATCCTACGCAGGGCGGCTGGAGCACAGAAGGGATCCTCTCCTCCATGCTCCAGCTGCCCTGCATTTTTGCCTAGACATGTGATTTCCACTGTCTCCTCCCCTCCCCTGGGACTGCCCACTTTTCTTCATCTCCATGCTCCGTTTCCAAGTGTGGTGACATAGGCGGTGTGGGGAGAACCACGCTGGCTACAAGGGGGAGGGGGCAGGGACCACAGTTCCCAGAAACCAAACAATCCTATGGCCCTCTAGATAGTGTCAAACTCCAAACTCAGAGGCAACTGCCTATCCAATGCAGTGCAGGAGCAGTGCAGAGGGGATCGTCCCCTCCACTCTTCAGCCGCTCTGCATTCGTGGCTAGACAGCCAATTTCGGCTGTCTAGCCATGGGAAGTCGGAGTGGGGGGGTGGACCCTGGACAACACATAGGAAGCATCGGAATGACACGTACACCCTCCCCACCCCACCCCCAGGAACGCCCCATGTTTGCTGCTCCGCATTCCTCTTACAAGTGTGGAGCCGATCCGCACTGCCTATGAGGCAGCGCGGGAAGGGATGGAGGTTGGTTCTCAGGGAACGGACCTCAGGGCACAGGCTCCAAGGTTGGTTCCCGGGAACCAACATATCCTATGGCTGTCTAGCGGGTGACTAGGATTGCGCCCTTAGTTGCTTAAGTTGCTCTTCCAATGATGGAATGCAATTTGAATAGCACTTTCAAGTGTTCGAACTGCTTCGTCTGTATTATCTAGTTATCTTCCTTACAATAACCCTGTAAAGTAAGTCAGTATTACTGTCTCTGTATTGCAGATAAGGTAGGGGGACTGAAACTGGGAGGGCATGGCTTGCTGAAGGCCTCTTGGTCCATTCATGGCAGAAGAGAGTTTTGAATGGAGACTTCCGGATTTATAGCTCAGTCTCTTAGCTACTAGAGCCTTGTGTGGCGCAGAGTGGTAGGCGGCAGTATTGCAACTGAAACTCTCCCCACAACCTGAGTTCAATCCCAGTGGAAGCTGGGTCCCAGGTAGCCGGCTCAGGTCGACTCAGCCCTCCATCCTTCCAAGGTCGGTAAAATGAGTACCGAGCTTGCTGGGGGAAAGGTAGTCACGACTGGGGAAGGCAATGGCAAACCACCCTGCTATAGTCTGCCATGAAAACGCCAGCGAAAGCGGCATCCCTCTAGGAGTCAGCAATGACTCGGTGCTTGCACAGGAGGAACCTTTCCTTTGCTTCTTAGCTACTACACTACACCAGCTCTCAGATGTCTTCCTTATTCTGGAGTTATTCAGGTGGCAACCCTACCACATATGATGACTGGCAAGCCAGTGGTAGCCACACTTCACCATTTGCTAGTGTAATTAAATATATAATTTGAAGAATATATTACTTATTTATGTACTGGTATGTATGAATTGCTTACATTAAAAAGAAATTTCCAAGTGATATATAAACAATGAAGTATAAAACCATAACGAAATACTGTGTAAAACTCAGAAGAAACAATACCATAATAAGAAAGACAAAGATCACTGCCCTGGAAAGCTTCTTGGAACAAGTACATTTTCAGTAGGCACCAAAATCGCAGAAGGGTTGGTACCTGTCTAATTTGTACTGGTAGGGAGTTCCAGAGAGGGGACACTGACACTAAAGGCCCTATCCCAAGCCACCATGAACCAGACATCTGAGATCTTAACACCACCAGGAGAGTATCTCCTGATGAGCACAGCAACCAAACAGGCAGGTAGGGGCTCAGGCGAACTTTTAAGTATCCCGGTTCTGAGTTGTTTAGGGCTTTGTAAACTAAGCCTGGCCTGGTAGCATATAAGCTGCCAGTGCAGTTCCCTCAACATATGTGTAATATGCTAGTGACCAGCCACTCCTGTTACCAACTTGGGAACAGTTTTATTTAGCTATTAAATAACTTCTAAGAGGGCTAAGAGTTGAGAATCTCCATAGAATTTGCCATCAAAGGAAGAAATGAGTCATTTTGTCTTCTAGAGTATTCAAGATTACAACTCATTAAGCTCACAGAATTGTGGTTTGTGGCCTGCATGCTCAAGAAAGACATAGCAGGAAGCAAAGTCCTGTGACTTAGGACCAGGAAGTTCACCCTGGCAACCCAACTTTCAGTACTATTGATTTAAAAATCGGTGTTCTCTCCTGTGTTTAAAGGTGTACTCTCATCCATGCCAGCAGCCCAGAGGCAGTTCTGCCACTGTTTTCTTGCTCTCCAGCTAGGCTTGCCAGGTCTGTGGGTTTGGTCTGAAGTTCTAGAGTTTTTGCTTCCCTCTTAAAGACGTTAAGCTCCAGGCAAAGCAGTACAATCTGAGTAAAATTATCCATAACGTGCAATCCCTTGTCCCTTCCAGGTACCCTCAGACCCTTTTCTCATATGCTTGTACCATGAAGAGTTTACAAATGCGTGCAACAAACATGCACATTAAACAGCATTAAAAAAACACATTGGCACATTGGAATGACAACACTGTCACAACTGTGAAGTAAAAGGTCACCATAGCAAAACAATCTGGTATGGAAAAATTAATACAGAGTGATATTTTTTGCAGGGAGCATGTTGGCCCAATGCCCCACTCTTGTTGGCTATACATCTCCTGGGCTTACATACAATTCCATTACCCCTTCACATTGTTCCACATTCTTCTCTGTGGTGGTCCCCACTGACCTTGATGCTCCTAAATAACTAGGGATGTCAGAGAATTTCGCCACGAATCTCAGGGAGGCCGAATGCCAGCGGATTCGGCCCCCCGAAATTGGTGGCGAAACAGTCTGCCCCCTGCCCCCCCTGGGATGGGACTTACCTTGGGCGAATCCTCCTGGCGGCGGTGGCTCCGGCGGCGGTTTGGCAGCGGTTCGGTGGCAGTTTGGCGGCGGCTGCGGCAGCCGGTCTTCCGACCGGCTGCCGCCACCGCCATTTCCAGTAAAAAACAACAACAACAACAAAAACATGATAGGCTACGTAAAGATTTACGTAGCCTATCATGGCTAGATTTTTTTAAAATACCGTGATAGGCTACGTAAATGTTTACGTATCCTATCACGGCTGAGTAAAAAAAAAAAAAACGTAGCATCTACGCTATTTGCGTTCCCCTTATTTTCGCCGTAGTCTACGTAAATGTTTACGTAGACTAGACGTGCCAAAATAAGGAATGCAAATGGCGGCGCCCATGGGCGCTGCCATTTGCGTACGCACTTTTTTTTTTTTTTACTCAGCCGTGATAGGCTACGTAAACATTTTTGTAGCCTATCACGGCTGACTGCAGGGACGCAAATGGCAGCAGCTATGGCTGCCGCCATTTGCGGCCCAGCCGGGCAGGATTCGGGGGTGGAGGGACGGAGCGCCTACCACCCCGGCCAGAATTTCGGGGGGAGGGACGGAGCGCCTCCCCCCCCCGAATCAAATTTCATTCATGTTAAGTGACTTTCGTACATCCCTATAATAACTTCCTGCTTGCAGTCTGCCTGTGTAGAACACAGCATGTTCTGCATATTGCTGCTGGACTCTGTATGTGATTCCAAGCCAATGTTTGTTTTCCTGTTCCTGTTTCCCAGCTTAACCCCACCCTTCCTCCTTGTTCTCATGCCTACCCTAAGCCTGGTCTACATAATGTAGCAGAATTAGGTGACAGAGTGCTGAGATGGTAGAATGGACGGTTCTATTTCAGGCTGCAGGCAAGTGATAACATTTTTTAATGCTTTATGTAAAAAAAAACACCTCCTGCAACTAGAAAATTGATACAGCTGGCAAAGGGCTGCGATAGAATTTTTTGCCTGTTGTGTGATGTCTCTATCTGCAGGGAGTATTTTGTTGGCATGAGTTTTTTTTAGTGTGGAAAATTTAGGGCAATTCTCCCCTTCCCCGGCAGCAAAACTTGGAAGTAATTTCCATTTAATGTTATTATTTTTCTGTATTTACAGCCCCACGCATAATACTCAGCAGTTTAGATAACACCCACATGAAAAAATAATTAATTACATGTCTATACAGCAACCAAACAACCTCACATTCCAAACACTCTATGTACATCTGTAACTAAAGGGTTTAGATACCTAAAGTACACACAGAAATTTAAGTCAGTCAAGACTAAGACTGGATCCAACTCAATATAAATCATCTCCATTTTAATGGAAACTCATTGGTACATATTTTTGCTTCTCTTATTTGAATATACTGTATCATCACAGCAATACCCCAGTTCTTCAAGAATCAATTTTTAATTTCAGGGGCTGCTGGGCCTTTCCATTTTTGAACGATGCAAATCTTTCCTGCAGTTAACACCTTATGAACCCAGTTTTCCTCTTGAATAGGAATAATTGTCTGAATGTTATTTAATAAAATTTCGGAAGCGTGAGAAAACTAGCAACCAGTCATTTGATGGATAACCCTCAGGAACTCTGGCCAGGATGGTTTAATCCGAGAGCAGCCCCACGTCTTGGATCCATGTCTTGGGTCCACCGTGTCTTGATCCACACCCCTCTCAGAAAAGATTCATACCTATTTTTGTCATTTTTAAAATTCTTCAGGGAATGACAATACAATGTGAAATACTATCCAGAAATGACCTTGAAACAGGGTTCTTTTAATGCAATACACACAGAAACATAAGAGTCGATGACATTTCATGTGTTGCCAACATTGTCCTCCATCTTCACTCACCTGCCCCCATAATTTCTTTAGGGGTCGTTCACTTGGGGAAGGCTAGGCTTAGGCTGAGAGGAAGGGTGTCCAGTGGAGGCTGGTGACTCTAGTTTTGGTGGGGATGTGAAGCCATTTTGGGTTTCAGTCAGAACCAGCCAGAACTCCAACGGAGCTATCCAAGGTACCAAACCACATCTCCAAAATAGGTTCAGCACCTTGGAGAGCTCCTTTAGAGTTCTGGCTGGTTTTGACTGAAACCCAGAATGGATTCACAGCCCCACTAAAATCGGAGCCGCCACCCATCCACTGAGAATGTTCCTGAACTTGTAGCAATCCAGGCCAACTAGAGGTCTCCTTTCACGCTGGGGCTTAACTTGTGTTCAAGGGCCAAATTTATCACATTGGGCCTGAAGCCACCATGGAGAATTCTGCTACACCGAAGCAAAGAAAACAGGGGCCTAAGCCCCAGCCGGTCAAAGTTTTGCACCTGCATGATGCGCTGTGCTGCCACTGCAGTGATTTTATTGCAGCTAAAGGGCAGAGGGTGCATGCAGTCCTTTGGTATGCACCTAAGTTGGCCATGTGTCCTCTTTTATAGAGGATAGTCCTCTATTTGAAGGGCTGTCCAGTCCAAGTCCAGTATGAAGATAACGAACCATTAGGAGGAGGAGCTGGGCCTTGATGTTGCCCATCAACAGCTCATGGACAGCAGACTGAGCAAGGTGCACAGATCACCTGGTCACATTCTTCCTCACTATGTACTATACTGTATTTGTATTTAAATTATAATAATAATTTCTAAATTTGCATCTATACATATAAATTAGCATATGCAATGTTATGCCTATTTGTGGTGCATGACCTCTTTTTTAGCGATTCCCTAGTGGCTACCCTGCCTGCACCAGCTTTTGTGTCTGAGGGGGCAGTGGGAGGTTGTTCTGACTGCTTGCTATTTTTATTTTTATTTTTATTTTTGTAAGGGTAGAGCCAATGTGGTGTAGTGGTTAGGGTATCAGACTACCTGGGACTGTGGAGGCCCAGGTTCAAATCCCTACTCAGTCATAAAGCTCACTGGGTGACCTTGGACCAATCACTGTCTCTCTGCTTTACCAATTTTCTTGTGAGCATAAAATGCATTGGAGGAGAACTGTATTGTCGCCTTGAGCTCTTTCAAGGAAGGGTGAGATAAAAATGTAATAAAGACCAAGAAGAGATCCCCTCCCCTCAACTTGCACATGAGCACTCATGCATGCATCTTCTGAACTTGGAGATCTTGCCTACT
Source organism: Heloderma suspectum (assembly GCF_057233095.1). NCBI lineage: Eukaryota > Metazoa > Chordata > Lepidosauria > Squamata > Helodermatidae > Heloderma > Heloderma suspectum. Next base: position 32,530,216 of record NC_139464.1, read on the forward strand.
GCAGCAGCTACTTTACCACAAAACACTTAAATGGAAACTATAGATCTTTAGAATCACAATCTGATCATTTATTATTTTGCCTTTTTACTATAAAAATAACACTAGGGTTTGATGGACTAAGTTGCAATACTAATGTTGGAGCAGTGTATCTACAGGGTTTGTGCTATCATTTAATATTCATTCAGAAATAGGGAAAACTTCACAAGGACTGGTCCCTTTCTTTTTCATTCATCCCAGTCTTTCTTCACTGCTAAAAAGACATGATTGAATTAGACGTATTAATGAGAATTCGCCAGTTGCACATATCATTCCATTAATCTAAATGGCATGTGAAATCAAACACAGGCTCCACAAATAATGGGGCCTAGTCTTCCTTTACTGCATAATCAGTTCGAGGAAGATCTGCCTCCCAGAAAGGGAGAGAATGGGTGGCTGAGAATGCAGAGAGGAATGAAAGAGTTTAAAGTGTCCTACATAAAAGACTGTGGAGGGCATTCTTTGAAAATGAATGCAAGCTTCCACAAAAGGGGAGAGAAAAAGGGGGTGCAGAGAGAGCTTAGGACTTCATGCCAAGATGTGTCATGCATACAAAAGAAGGTTGCTAAGGTAATATATAGGGCCACTTTCCAAAGGGGAGAGAACTGTAGGTAATGGAATACAAGCGGGCTGGTGCAAAGGCATTTTGATGAGGGCCTGAGAGGATGAGTAAAAGGCCAAGCACTTAGAGGGGAGGCATAAATAGCTATCTGAAAAACAAGACAGGACTGGGGAAAATAAAGACACCAATTTATGGGATTTTTGCATTGATTTTACAAAATGTATATTTTATTCAACAATTTTAACAGCCATACAACCGAAAACAGACATTCAAGCTTGTCTTGTGCATTCCCAATAGCATAGGCATCCCAGTGTCAACCCACTCAACCTCCTCTTGTCAATCCCCATGTCAAGCTATCCCATTACACTGTGGAATGACATGCCTCTAGTGGAAGACATGCCTACAGATCTGATTAGAATTCTCAAGGTTATCATTTCTTCAAAATGTAGGGGATCAAAAACTAATAATCTCAAAATAATGAACTGAATAAGGTAACATAGAAAGTGCCTGGCTAAATGGACTTTTGTTATTGTTGCATCCTGGTGGACACATCCTGTAGATATGAACAAGATCAGTAGCATAAAGGGGACAAAAGGCATTGAGGTAGGCAACAGATGTACTACCAAAGCAAAGGCCTGTAGAGAGTAGGACTCATATGCAAGAGGCTTGGATAAATTAGAGTTTAATGTACACCAGTCTGGAAATGTTTTGCCCATATGAAGATTAAACTGACTGGGTTTAAAACAACATCCTGATGCCTCTATAGCACGGGTGCAGAACCTCTGGTCCACTGGGCTCAACAATCCGCCCTGCAGAGCCCCCAGGCTTTGTGCAGCTGCTGGCACCCCACAAGATACTTTGCTTTTGTTCTTCCTGGCAGAGGTTGAGTAACTTTGCATGATGTCTAGTGTCCACAGGGGCACTGGGCACCATGTGAAGCCAGGGACTTGGCTGGTGATGGAAGGACCTTCTACTCCTCTCAGTATCAGCTGAGTCCCTTTCTCTGAGCTGGGAGGAGGCACAGACTCCGTGCCTCTCCTGGCATGGAGAGAAAAGAAGAAAAGGGGGGTGATAACATCAGTGAGAATGGCCACACCTACTGAAATCATCTGGTAGGCCGGGGGGGGGGGCAACCAGTCCCCCACCTCAAAGGGGTTATGCACCCCTGCTCTATAGAAAAATTCAGGCCAGAAGTAATCTTCAGAAGAAACACCACTCTGTGTTTCCCTCACCTTCTCATAATGCCTTTTCCAGCCTGGTGCCTACTAGATGCATGGGACTACAGCTCACATCATCCCCAGCCAACATGGCCATTGGAGTTGTAGTCCAACACATCTGGAAGGCAGGAGGTTGAGGAAGGTAGCAGTGGTTCTGGTTATTATCTTCACCATAATTATTCCAAATATTGCTAGGCACTATCTAAACATTACATGTGCAGTGCATTGTCATGCCCCCAACTCAAATAATTGGTTGTTGTCATTGAAGGTGAGACAACACACAACATGATGTCATGGCAAATAGCTAGACATTATGGAGAAGGAGGAGAAAAGACGTGGAGAGGTGACAGCTCCTTGTCTCTGAGGGTCCTGTCTTAACAAATCTTTCCAAACGCAGACCCCTTAATTAGTCTGGGATCCCTGCCAGCTGAAGTAGCAATGACTGATAATAGCCTCTTCAAGGCCACTTCTACTCTCAGCAGGTTGATAAGGGACTGTCCAAAAAGCCAAAAGTCAAGCAGTACAAAATCATGCCAGGCAAAGTATTGAGCATTGTACCCAGTCAAAAGGTCTAAGAAGGCCCAGTTTCCAAGGCAGAAAGTCAGGATCGCTGAAGGCGCACAATCACGGGAAGCACACCAAGACATTGTGTTCAGCAGGGAAGCTCAGCCCACTGGCTTAGCTTTTATAGTAGATGCAGCTGGGACACACCCAGCTCCCAGCTGTAACTCATTAGCAACCTTTCCAGCAAAGCTGACTATACAACGGAGTCTTTTACTAAGCTGAATTCCTTGCTTGTAACCTGGTGCTTTTTCAGAGAGGCTGAGTTTGCTGCCTATGTTTCGTTCTTTGTTGCTCTTGAGGACTGGGTGGTCTTGCTATGTCCAGCTCTGAATCCGAGTCATTCTGGGATAGAAGAATTGGAGGAGGGAGGCCTTCATTGGGCACTCCAGACAGGCCTGCCTCTTCCTCAGCTGCACGACCACCGTCCTCCTGCAAAGCTGCTTCTGGAACATCCTCGGGGAAAGGTGGGCTCTTGAGCTCAGATAAGGCAAGTTCGTCATTGGAAGAAGACTCTTGGGGGAGGGGCATGACATGGAGAACTTTTCATTCCACCCACATTATCCCCACTCCTCCTGCTGAGACAGAAGGTCAAAGGATCTGAAGTACAGATGCTAGAGCTATGATTCCTTCTTCCATGTTGTGGACCCAACTTCCCAGCCCAACCAGAGCCAGTACCCTTCCCATAGATGGCACTGCTGTGCCAATGCCATACAGGGGCCTTGTCCTGGACTGGACAAGGGGAAGATAAATGTTAGGATGGTGGATAATGAGACAGCCATATTCTCCATCCTATACTAGATAGTTTGTCCGGGAGCCAGATACAACAGTGTGTTGCAATTAGGGCAAAGTAGAAAACCTCTGGACCACCTGCCAAATAACTACTGTTTGCATCACTGTAAGCTTATGTCAGTCTCTAGCAGCAGACTGCCTGTTCAATTGTGGTTAAAAGCAAGAAGTAATTAACTAGTATGATGAATGGTCAATGCACTCATCAAAGATTAGAAATACGGATTGTCAGGTGAACTTCAGTTAATCAGACCTGAGCATTTGCAAAAAGTGTTGATGCTGATGGCATTGCAACACAGTCAGTGAATCTGCAATACAGGTAATGTGCTTAAGGTGAGTTTCCCAGAGAATGGATTGTTTGTGTTCCTTATCCAAGAAAACCCTGAATATCTTCAAAACATCTAATCTTCAGTGGGATTTGGTAATTTCTACTTATATTTTTAATTAATAAATCAAAAGCAATTCAGTCAGTTTATAGATGGTTGAATGTCTGCGGGGCGGGGGGACAATATAAAGTAAATTGGCTCTTGCTGGTGAATACAATGGATTTTCTCATTTAAATAACAATGCTTGGAACCAGGGTCCTATGAGAACTCTGACACACATATAGAAACGTTGCTCATACAAGAAGCACCTTGTATTGCTGAGTTTCCCAAAAAAAACTTTTTTCAATTTTGTGGTTGGGGTGGATAAAAGCACGCTTGCAAAATTTAGGGAGTGGGATTCTCCATAAATTTCAGGAGTAGGGTTGGTTTATAAATGGTGATAGCTGCAGAGGTACTATTGGTGACCACTTCCTGGTGGCTATGATTCCTAACACACACACACACACACACACACACAATGACTGGGTTCACATGGTGGCTTATTTTCTCTCCTCCTGCATGTGCCAGTCATGAGCCACCTAATTAGCATAATTACCCTTGCCAGTAGCAGGCTGTCATAATGTCCGAACCCAGCAATGGTGGCTGGCTAGGGTGGTTTATAGACCATCCTGGAACCCATGGCTTGTTCTAGGGTTTCAACGTGGTGTGTAAATCACCCACCCCCCACCCTCACTGAGTTTGGACATCACAACAACCTGCAACCAGCAAGGGTAATTATGCTAATTAGGTGGCTGGTGACAGAGAGGGAAAACAAGTCACCGTGGCTTATTTTCCTTCCATGACCAAGCAGCCCCACCGAATGCCTCCTTGGAATTATGCAATACCATAATATAGCACCATTCCATGAGTATTGTAGGGGAGAAGTGGCAGCTCCCAACAGGAACTCTGTTGCCACAGCCACTTGCAGTGACATGAAACCAATGTTGCAGCGATGGCACACCAACATTTAAAAGATGGGGGGGGGGGAGAGAAGCTGTGGCTGCCCGGCTGCCATATAAACCCTTGCCTCTGAAACTTACAATAAATCTCCACCCCCCAAAAAAATTGAAATGGCCCCTGGAATTCTCTGCCTCCAATCAGAGCAGGGAAGTTGGAGGGCCCCTTTCAGCACCGCAGGAGGCAGCCAGACATAGGTGCTCAAAGTAGCATGCACATAATTTTCTCCCTTCATGGGAAAACAAATTAGGGTGGAACTATATATTACAAGGGGGAAAGGGGGGAATCCTCCCACCCCTGTGTTTACCTTGTAACACTAATACAGGGCGGGAGACATTTCCAGAGTAGAATTGGTAGGCATGGGAAGGCTTACGCCCTTCTCTCACTTGCCAATTTTCTCTGCATTACCTTGGTAAATGAAGGCTTAGGAACCCATATTTGCTGGAATGCCATGTGGTTTTGACCTAAGGCAGCCCTTGCTAGCAGGAGAGCTCCTGTAAGAAGTTGCTGACTGGGAGTGAATGTATTATGGTTTAGATAAGAAATGTAGAATAAATCCAGACCAGGGGCTCTTGACGCATTGCAGTTCAGGCTGTGTCCACACTAGTGATAGACATTCTGCATTTGTCATCCTCCATTCATTCTTAAAAAACAAAACAAAAAAAAGATTCCTGATTATTACATTGCCAGCCCATTGCACTCCTGTATTTCTCCCTATTTTTGTTTCTTTAGGGAGCTAAAATATGGCAATTTTTCTACTACAGATGGGATAGCAGTGCATTCCTGGCAGGTACACCTCATCTTAGTGTGAGAGTAGGATCGCATTTTGTGTGTCACATTTGATTTTATGGGTTATCCTGTATGTATCAGCATTTATGTATCCATAGTTTGTATTAAACTGTAGGCAAATGGATTCTTGTAGTATGATTGATGGTGGGAACCAGCAAAGCTGTTGGCTATGGAGTACTGGGGGTCTCTGAAATCATGCCATAAGCACTTCTAGAAACTGGGTGAAGAGATGCTTACAGTCTGAAATCAGCAATTGTCATGTCAACAGTCACAGCATCCTGTAGAACAACAGCTTGAAATAGCTATTGTAACATCCTGTGGAAAAATGTAAGCTTGTGGTCAAGCTCACCCAGGGGTACTGCATGCTCAGCAATAAGGCAGTCTCTTGACTTGTGAGTCAATGGCTAAAGGTCTATGTGGTATGGATATGGCTCAACGGCTAAACGCTTGTGAGGTAATGCAGTGTCTGTGGACAAACAGATATAAAGTGGTCCCGGGAATAGGCCCAGGCAGAGTTCTCAACACAGGAGAAAGGTGCACATGAGACCTCATAATCTCTGGAGCAAGAGATTATGAGTGGGGTTGGCCTCCCACTGCAGTGAGTGGTGAATATGACTGGATAGGGACCAAATTCAATTTATATCTAATATCTGTGATTTGAAGTGCAAATTCTATATAATCAATAAAGCTGTAAAGGTATAAGGTTGGAAGAGCTCTTGTGTGCAGCCTCATTATTCTAACTCTTATTAGATCCCAGGTCTGGCTGGGACTGATCACCATATATAAGACAGATTTGGTCACATTTGTGCTACTGTCCCACCTTCTGTGGAGGAGTGTTCAATTATATTTACAGATGTTGCGCTGTGGTCATGCTTGTCTGCTTCTGTAACAACTGGAGCACGTCCACCATTGGTGCTCTAAGGCCCATATGAACTTGTTTCCCGGCTGCTAAGTTCTGCCACAGATATCATACTATGATATATTTAAATTATTGTGGTTTTAATGTTCTATATATTTTAAATTGTTTTATTGTGTGTTGTTTGGTTTTAATTTTTGTGAACCGCCCAGAGAGCTTCGGCTATTGGGCGGTATAGAAATAAATAAATAAATAAATAAATATTTTTAAATATTATTTAAAAATGTGCACAGATATGCTCCATTTTCTGGCCATCACTTCCTCAACCTAAACTTCACATGTATCTCATCGTCATGATCTTTCTTCTTTCAGATCTGTGGGCCCCATTTTTATTTGTCTTGTATACTGCTGAGCTGCACCTGAACACCCATTCCACTTGAATAAAATTGATGCAGTGTGCTGAAAAGGGGTGGGGGGAGCAGGGGCATAGGACCTTGCGAGACACTTGTGAAATGGCCCTCTTCTTCCTGTTTAAACAATTATTCAACTGCCAAGGCCATGGAGATAAAGCCTGCATTCCTGGCTGCTAAGTTCTGCCACAGATATCATACTATGATATATTTAAATTATATAAATTTAGTTAGATATATTTATACATCTGTTCCATCTACAAGCAAAGAAAGTATGTTGTTTGCTTAGGAAATACCATTTTACCCATATGCAAATGTATCACATTTAACTGATAGATTAATAGATTGGTTAATTGATTGACTACTTAAAACTCATATTTATTACATTTCTATACCACCCAACAGCCAGAGAGAGAAGAGAGATCTGTGAGAAGCTTGAGGGAGAAAAGTTGGGGAACAGTTTTTTCTGTGATAGCCCTGATTTTACAGAATGCTGTCTTCTAGGAAGCTTGCCTGGTGCCATCACTGTCAGCTTTTTGGTGCCAGGCAAAGACATATTTATTTTCCTAGACATTTGGACATTAGTTATGACCCAATTGTTGTAGGCTGCATTTGTAATGTTCATTCTAGGCTGCGATGTGGGGGAGTGATTTTATGTATCGTGTATGAACAGTTTTCATATTGTGTTGTTTTTATGTATTATGGTGCCTATTTTTATTTGAATTATTGTGCTGATTATGGTTTATATTGATTTTGGGGGTTTGTATTACATTAATTATGGATTTCTGTACTTGTGTGTGTAAGTCACTTTAAGGCTGCTTTCTGAGGTGGGAAGTGACACATAAATTTAAATTGTCGTCGTCATCATCATCATATAATTAATAAATTTAAATTTATTTATTCAGGTTGCATCCTATGCATGAGTAATAATATTAATATTAAGTTGTTTTGTATATGCTGATACCAGAACTTGATAATCAATGCTATTAAACTGACAAAAAAGGAAGAAAAATGAACCTAGGAATCTATATCTGCACAGTGCGTGTGTCTGTGCATACACATACATCTTTTTTTTAAAAAACAAGCAAGCAATTGTATAATTTTTTATGTGAATTTTGGGGAGGAAAACACAACTGCACAAGATTCAATTTCATAAGCTACTGAACACAAAATCATGATGGGGGGAAATCGGCTACCAAACCATATCCATGATGCTATGTTGGCTTTACTTTTATAGTCAATATGAAAACAACACAATGGCTCCAGTTTTGTAATATCAAAGATACATGAGGGAACATCTGCCATTATGACAGAATCATAAATCACTGCACTGAAATCCTGACACATTTTCTCTGCGGTGAGAACATTTTCAAGATGAAACAACTGACAAATTGCTTAGATGGGAATATTATCTGTTCCAAAATATTATCTTTAGGCATGACAGATTCTCCAAATTTTATTCATCGGCTTCAAACTATTTTATTTAAATGATGTTACTGTTGAGCTAAATAGTATTTATATAGATATACATATATAGATCTATTCTAAAAGCCATGTAAGTTCTGATTCTTAAGTACTTTACCAGTGCACATAACATTAATTTCAATAGGGCAAACATTAGCAAAGGCTGTGTCCCCCTTCCACTAATCAACAAATGCATTTGTCACACTTGATTTCATTTCATTTTCCACACTGGGCCATAATAAAATCCACATGTTCCTCAGACACATTTGTACCTACATCCTGAAATTGTAGGCTTAGACCTGTCTTCCCCAACCTGGTCCCCTCCAGAAGTGTTGGACTACAGCAGGGGGTGGGCAACTGGAGGAGGTCTGGGGGCAATTTTCTCCCCCCAGGACCCCCATGGGCCACAGTCTGGGGGAAAAAAAATTAAGTTGTGGTTTGCCACTGAAATTCAGCAGCAAACTACACCATCGCACTATGGAGTGATAAAATGATTAAATTCAGCTAAATTAGACTCTCCGTACCAGCTATGGAATGCTAAATGTGTTTTTTTCTTTTCTTTTTTTGCAGGGTATTTTTGCCACCCCTGAATTCAGTGGCATAGCAGGAGAGGGGGTTGCCTGTGGTCCATGGGCCACATGTTGCCCACCCCGGACTACAATTGGCTTGGACTTTGACAAGTATAAAATTAGTAAATGCTGAATGGCTTCCTATGGAGCTCTAGTTCTTGCTAGCAAGTCACTAGCTGTGCCTGGATTGTACTACTGGAGTGAACCCCCAACTATAGGTAGGGGTTCACATCAGCAACTGCTTCTTCATAAAACCAAAACAAAATACCTTCAAAAAGACAGCTACATAACACGGAGAATGATCTAGCCAAGCTTTCTTCCTTGACATGCTACCTTTCTATGTACAGGAATATTTTTAATAAGGGAGCATTCCATTGTGTGACCCACCTGCCTGCAGTCTCTGAAGTGATACAGTCTAGATATAGGTTTATTACCTCGTCTACTAATGTTTGTGAAAACCAGGGTTTTGTTTTTTGCAGTAAGTGGATTTAGCTTCCTTTAGAGAGAGATGACTGAAGGATTATAATGTTTTGTAATATTTGGTTTAATTACAAGTAGACAAGTGGAACATAGATGGAGACAAACTGTATGTTCAGTCCTTCCAGACTGCAGATCTGCTATTTCATGTCAGATCCCCAGAGACTAGGGTGGCCATGAATCTTACTTTACAGAAGAAAGTCCTTTATTTGAAGGTATCTTCTCTTTGAAGGACTATCCAGTCCAAATGCAGTTTAAAGATTTAAAAAACCCTGCTGGAAGAGCAGGGATCTTAAAGTTGCCTGTCATCAGTTTCCACCTGGACAGCAGACTGAGCAGGCATAAAGGTCACCTAGTCAGAGCCTTCCCCACTATGGTGAGAAGTCTTGTATTTCCATTTACATTTCAGTAATTGTTTCTAAATGTTCATTTATACATATAAATTATCATATGCAAATGCTACACAAATCTGTATCCTCTCTTGTCCTCTTTTTTGGTGACACATTTCCTCTTTTTTGATTATGCATAAGTGGTCACCCTACCAGAGAGAGACACTATGCCCCCAAAGGTGCTTATAACGTTTAGCTTACCACTCTTTCTCTTAGCTTCTTTCTGGCCATCTCAAACGGCTCTATCTTAACACACAAACACATCAGCGCTCTTCCCTTAGCTAGTGCTGGTGGCAGGGGAGGCATGACACTTTCCCCAAACTTGGAAGGATTTTCTGTCCCATATATTTTAGAGGGCCTTCTACATCAAGAAACCATTTTCTAACCATTTCCAGAGGGGTAGATGTGTTGCAGCAAATACAACAAAGAGTCTTGTGGCACCTTAAACACTGACACATTTATCATGGCATAAGCTTCCGTGGACTAGAGCCCACTTCATCAGATGCACAAAGTATTATTCTCAGGTGTGTGTGTGTGCGTGTGTGTGTACACACACACACACACACACGGTTGGGTAGGTGAGAATAATAAGCAGTGAGGTCAGAGGGAAATGAAATGCAGAAGTATAGACAATGACAATTAAATTAGAACTTAAATGTATGCAAAATAAGCACAGTGGCTCTTCACAAAAGTAGTGATAAGTTGATAACACCATCAACTCAACAATGCTGACTTAATTAACTTCTGTAATGAGACAGGAAACCATTGCCACTATTCAGACCCAAATGAGTAGAATTTACCTTCTTGATTAATTGTAATTTGGCAGTTCCATGTTGGAGTCTCCCTTTGAAATTCCATTGTTTGGCCACTGTAAGATCGGTAGCAGAATGACCTGATAGGCTGAAATGATCTCCTACTGCAAGGGTGCAGAACCTCAGGCCTAGGAGTCAAATCTGGCCCTCCGGGGGGGTCAAATCCTTTCACTGGTCCCACCTCTTTTCCCCAGTCACCAATAGTTCAATGGTTTCCTGGCTTTTGTGCAGTTTTTCCCCATTCTAAAAGGTTGAAATGCCCTTCCTAAGGCTTGGTTACTGGCAGAAAGAGCTTCAAGCTAAGCTATGTCCCTTTTGCTTTCAGCCTCACCCACCCCTAGAATGTGGCTCATGAAAGCTTCTCTGAAATGGAATTCAGCCCTCAGTCTAAAAGAGGTTCTGCACAACTGTCTTACTTGTTTCTGAATATTGCCATTTCTGGTGTCAGATTTGTGTCCATTGACTATTTTCCATAGAGACTGAACCCTTTATCCTATGTAGACTGCAGAAGAGTGTTTCTGGCAGGTGATAGCATTTATCACATTGCAAGATGAGCTTTTGGCAGCAGCCGTGCATTCTCTGCATCACTTAGTTCTACCCTAAGTCTTCCATAGCTTCACAGCCCTAATTCTTTTCCCTCTTCTCTAGATCAATATGGCTTCCTTCAAGGTAGAATTGCAGAACACATAGCTGAGAACACATCACTTGCAAGCGTCAAAGCTCCTCTTTCCATTTTGATCCACAAGCTATTGTAAAGGATTTCAAAGGCAAGCAAAAGATGTGGTTGTAACAAACTGTGGAGAAATTTGTTTCCTACAATCAACTGTATTTCACAAATGGTGTGAGATCCTCAACATGGATTTAATTATATTGTATGAAAACCACACTGAAATCTTCTGCAAACCTGGCGGCATCATGTAACAGGTGTGACTAGGATGTCTTTGTTGAGGAAGGCTTGCCTGAAGGCACATGATGCAGTAACCTTGGCTAAAGCTAAACAGATCTGGATCTGGTCAGTGCCTGGGTAGGAGATAACATCACGGGGAAGCCCCAATTCTGCAAGGATAACACCTTAATTTTTTTAAAAAAACAGCCGGAGCGGGGGATAGGAGAGGGTAAAACTTAGTCTCATTTGAAGGGATAGAACAACCCCCTGTTCAGTGCAGGAAGCCTGACTCCCAGGCGGTCGCTCATCCAACTACTGACCAGGACCGACCCCACTTAGCATCTGAGATCAGACAAGCGCGCACAGGAAAACAGCACAGCGCTCAAGTGTGAACTGAGCTCACGCATTCGATGAAGCACTGCAACGGGGAAAATGGATGAGTGTGAATAATCACGTTTTAATGCGAGAGCGTTTAACCTGACGGGCCACCGAATTCATTGCGATGGCGGGTGCAATGTAGATCGGCCCTTTGTCTAATGCATGTACACATTGGTAAGTGAATAACAAGTGGTTGTCCCAAGACGTAGAAAATGTTGTTTCCTGTAATCAACTATAATTAACAAATTGTGTGAGATCTCCAACCTAGATTTAATTCTACTGTATGAAAACCACATCTACATCTTCTGCAAACCTGTCCCCATCATGTAAACAGGTGTGACTAGGAAGTCTTTGTCTAAATGCCGATATAGCAGCTTCTCCTATGCAGTAAGGAGATCATCTCTAACAGTCATAGATTTGATTCCATGGTGTTATGCCCAGTCTTCATTTTGAGGAATTGAAAGAAGAAAATGAAGAATTAAAGACTACTTAACTTTCAGTTCCTCAGTCTTTTTTACTTCCTCATTAAAAGTGGGCCTAGCACCATGATCTCAAGGTTATTTATTTATTTATTCATTTCATTTCTATACCACCAAATCACTCATGCTACAGATTTCTACTGTAATGAAATAGGATATGCACTGACTTCTTCCTGATTCAGGAGCTGCATGACAGCACTCCACTTCCTAACCATCCCAGAGCATGGTCAGAAGCAGCCTACCTACAATGGCTATGCTGGATGCGGATAATGGAAGTTGTAGCCCAACACATCATAAGGTTGGGGAAAGCTTGCTTGAAGGCACATGATGCAGTAACCTTGCTAAAGCTAAACAGATCTGGATCTGGTCAGTGCCTGGGTAGGAGATTACCTGAGAATTCCCATCAAGGGTATCTTGAGTTCCATGATGGAAGGAAGGTGGGATAGACATGTCATAAATAAGTAAGATGCTCCTTTATATGCAGTTACATAAACCACTGCAGCTAAAACAGCAGCATATGAACAGGCGATTTCTCCACCTCCCCTAATATATCTAGTTAAGGAGCCACAATGCTTCTACCAATTTCGTATTCCATTTCAAGTCTTTGTCTAAATGCACATATACATTGGTAATTGAAATGTTCTTCCTCTCTCCTTACTTCAAAAGGTTTCCTATGGTCAGGAAAAGGGTCACAGTTTCAGTTTGCTACATCTTTTATTGTACTCTATTTCACAGGGATCAAAATATTCAGGTTTTTCAGTATCAAAGGGATTTGTTTCTTTTTCTGGGTGACCTAAAATGGAGGGAAAGCGAGTCTTTTCTGTGTACTGTAGTTATGCATGGTTTTCTTTATAAATAGCTTGATCAAGATACAAAACAGGGTTATAAACTGGTTTTACTTGCTGCCCTTTGACTTCAAGTGCAACCACTTGACTACTTTGGGATATTCTCCTGGTTATGTGTTTTAAAACCAGAGCTGTGCCAAAAATTTCTCCCTTTTTTTTTTTACCGTTCTCATTCACGTTGATAGAAAAGAAATTGCTTTCAAAAATTCTCTGCTCTCTTTTGACAGCCAAAAGCCTGATATTACAACATTGGAAGGATGAACACTCACCTTCTATAATGCAATGGATTGAGGACCTTACAATGTTTTCCATATTTGAAAGGGTGGCATATAGACACCACCTTGAAATGGATACTTATTTGGATGTTTGGCCCACTTTTGTTGAAGCCCATATATAATTGCTAGAAAGCTGTAAGCATTTCATACAAATCCATGTATGTATATGTAAAAAATGTAAAAAATACAAAATATTTTCAGGTGCCCACAGGCACCACGTTGGGGACCCATTCGCTGGTGCCATTGGAGGTTCCCACGGGCACTATGGCATCCAGGAGGGCCGCACTGGAGACCCTTGGTGTAAGAGGACAGATCTCTGTCCTGAGAAGCTGGGAATCTAAAATTCAACATTAGGGAGTCAGCAGAGGAAGAAAAGGGAAATGGAGACAGAGGTAAACAGGGGAAGATTATGTATTTATTTCAGTTACATGTACTTAGTTATAGCATGGTATGGGTGTGAAGGGTTATACTAATAGTGTCCTGGAAAGGTAAAGGATGTATCTAATTTGTGATACATATCCTACATATTTCCATTTTGTTTTCAGCTTTTGTCACCTAATTTCATCTATATTAAAAGCGAAGTATAGGATGATAATAGTGCAAAACACACTCCGTTTAGCTAGACGGCTTTTCAGCACAATGTTATTCAGATTACATGCATATATGCTTTTGCTGCATTTGGTCCTTTTGGAGAGTATGTGGCAATTGTTGTTGTTGTTCAGTCGTTAAGTCGTGTCTGATACCTGCTCTTATACAGTCCTATGGTCTAATTATGAGCAGGCCTGAAAAATGATGCAATTCTTAAAGTTTTGTGTAATAAGGAACTTTTATGACATGTGGAACAGAGCAGGAATCTCTACTCTTACTTACAAATACAGGATGCTGCTTTATCTGCTATGGCATAAGCTACTTCTGTGCTGTGATAGTTAAATTTGATGCATAGGATCAGCCTATAAGTCTACTTCAAATGGCTGGGTAAACAAAGGACAGAAGGATTAACCACTCAAGGTACAATTCTAAACACACTTACTAGGTGTGTTTAAGATTACTCCGAAGCATACTTATTAATTAAAGTGTTATTTATTAATTAAATGTGTAGCCTGCCTTTCCACAACAAATAATGTTCAAGGTGGCTAAGAGCTCTAAAATTCCAGATAAAATACAAAATTATAATTAAAACATACAAAAAATCCGTTAGAACACATTAAAGGAAAAAAGAAATAAACAGCACCCACCAGTTAAAACCTACTTCGGCAAGCAGCTTAAAACCCCAAAGCCTGTCTGAATAAACAAACATTTGCCTGTTAGCAGAAGGGAAAAAAAGATATAGCCAGCCTGGCCTCCCTTGGCATGGAATTCCAGAGCCTGGGAGCAGCCACTGAGAAGCCACCCTCTGACGTTCCTGCCAAATTTGCCTCCGATGGTGGTAGGATAGAGAGAAGGGTCTCTCCCAAAGATCTTAAAACATGGGCAAGCTCATATGGACAATCTCCTTCTTTTGCACATTTAAGCATTGTGCCAAAACATTATGATCCTTGATTTGATTTGAACCATTGTTGATTTAACACTGCCGCTGATTGTGAATTGTATGTTTATTTTATGGTTTACAGCTGTTTTTGTCTGGATACCAGTAAGGACAGAAGTTCAGGCTATAAAGATGTGTCTTGGGACCAGGCTATTTGAAAAACTGCATTTTAGACTAAGTCCACCCCCCAAAAAACAAACCTCCTGCCATATGCCATGGCCGGTTTTGAACCCACGGCTGGCAGAGGGGATATACCAAAGTAATATTATTCTGATGCTTGGGACCCCACAGGAGTGTATCTCCAAAATCTGCTGGTACAGGGGAAACCTCATCAGCCACTGTAATTCGAGCATAGGATTGCTTCCTGAGATTTTGAGGTGCTGCCAAAACTCTGTTTTGTTACAACATGGCTACCTCTCTGGAATTTGGTACTAACATTCAAATACAAATCTGATGCAAGCTATATGCCATCAAAAGGGTATGGTTAAACATTAACACGCTTTCCTTTTATCTTTATCTAATTTGTCAGCTGTTCCCCTGCACTTCTTAAATGTGGCCTTGTACTTATCTTTTATTGGAATGTAAAGGATTTCCATTTTGCCCCATATACACTCTATGTATCTGTGTGTTGCTCAAACAAAAATAATGGATACTATTCTGCGAAAATTCTGCAAAGTGGCCTTTTTCTAGGAGGGTGAGAAAAAGAAAAATGAGACTTTTTTTCAGGAAAAAAAAAGCCTTCTGAGAAATTTCAACTCAGCTCTAAAATGTGTTCACTACTGAGCAGATCACACTGCTTCAAGCAGCCCCTGTCTCTAGGGGCAAAGTACACATTATGTTCAAGATACTTTTTGAAAAGAGTGCTTAGTACACACTTTTTGAAAGAGGAGAACAGCTGTACATGATCCTAGCCTCCCACCGAAAATTGGTGGAAAATCAGTGTGGGGCCCTGATTTGGACCAGGAGTGTAATCTGGATCAGGATGCCACATGGCTGGTTTTCCTTCAAAGTAAGAAACCCCGGCTGAAGCATAGTTTATGAAGAGGGTATTTAACATAATGTGTAGTTTGGACTTAGGTTGCCTGACCATCCACAGTAGGGAGGGGCCATAGTTCAGTGGTAGAGCATCTGCTTTGCATGCAGAAGGTATCAGGTTCAATCCCTGGCATCTCCAGGTAGGGCTGGAAAAACTCTTGCCTGAAATCCGGGGGAACCATTGCCAGTCGGTGTCGACAATACTGGGCTAGACGGATCAAGGGTCTGACTCAGTATATGGCAGCTTCCTATGTTCCTAAGATGGTTGCAATGTCACCTCTGCATAGGCTGACCATGTTTCCTTGAGACAAAAACAGGATATTGGGATGACAAAAATGGGACGGGGTTTTTATTACAGTGGAGAGTTCTGCTGTAACAAAAAAATAGCTAACAGCCGGTTGAACCAAAATATGAGTCTGAAAAGTCCAAATCAAACTGAATGTAGGGCAGAAAGAATCTCTGTGGGTGGAATGATGGTAGAAATAACAGTAAGACTCACCCTCCTGGCTCCCACACGCTGAATGGGGCTTAGCGACTGTATCTTGAACTCCCCGCCACTGCAGACAAGCAAGGGGGCAGCGTCTGACTGTCGCTAGCTCAAGAAGCCTGGCCCTGACTGGATAAAGTAAATGGAACTTCCTCTTTTGTCATACTAGTAGTTTTACTGCACGCATTGATTAGCATAGAGCCTTATGATAAAAGCATTCAGTTGTTTACACAAAATTAAAAATGGGACAAAATGGACATTTATATTAAAACCACGGGACGGTCGGGACATATGAAAAAAACGGTACTGTCCTGTTTAAAATGGTACGTATGGTCAGCCTACCTCTGCATCCTCTTCTCTTCCTCAGCCAGTTGGTTAATGCTGTCTTTCTGACAAAACCAAGTGAAGCTTTTCCCTGTAACTCTCTCCTAATTGAGAGACGGAGAGGCACTACTATTGTTACTGTCACAACTACTACTGATGTTGTAGACTCTACTCAACACAGAAGCTGTAGTCTATATGCAGGCCTCAGGTAGCCATATTTAAGTGTGCAGGATGCAAGCTAGAGATATGTTGTTTATCCCATAGTTCTCTGACTCTCTGTAGGCAGGG
Organism: Heloderma suspectum; assembly: GCF_057233095.1. NCBI lineage: Eukaryota > Metazoa > Chordata > Lepidosauria > Squamata > Helodermatidae > Heloderma > Heloderma suspectum. The sequence continues at coordinate 32,546,991 of NC_139464.1, forward strand.
CAGGGGCATCGGCCCAGCCAACCCTTTCTGAGCATCTGCCTCTTCCCCTCCCTATCCTCCTATTATGGCCCTTTCTCTGTTTTTGTAAATATGTTGATTGTTTGGATGTGACAAGCTAAACAGAAAACATGTACAATCTTGAAAAGAAAACCTTATTAAGTCTTTGGAAACTGGAAACTCTAACCTTTTACCAAAGTTAGAGGAAAGTGTAAAAAGGTTAGAGGGAAAGGTGTAGGCATAATAAAAATGCCAGAAGTCATCCATATAAAACTGTGCAACCATTAAATAAAGTTGCACAACCATTTCTTCTTGCTGGTATTGTGTCCAAAATACCTTGCATGCTTCCTTAGCTTTAATCTTGAAAATGATTAAAAGGATGATGAAAGAAATCTAACAATGCGATCTGATACATATTTACTCAGAAATAAGTCATATTTAGATCAACAGGGCTTACTCCTAGATAAGATATATAATATACTACACATACACACACAATTAATTGGTACACCTTTATTCAAACCGTTTCAATTGATTAACTTAATGAATGGATGGATTATAACTTACGAAGTCCAGTCCACAGTGCTTTCAGAACAGGTACAATCCATAAAAACTAAGAACAAAACACCCTAAACATCAATTGGTTAAAATTAGTGGTGAATTTGTGATTAAGAGTCATTAGGTTGACTAAATTAATCATACTCATGACTAACTTATCCCATTGATTTTAATGGAACTAAAGCATAACTAAGTTTGGATCCAACCCACTGAAACAAATTAAGAAAGTTAGACTAACTAAAGTCCCAGTCTTATGTATACATAAACTGCAATCAGTTTCCCTCACCATTAACATGGAGGACAGGTGATAGTAGCATAAACTATGGAACATGCTACCATAAGATGTAGTGATAGGTGCCAGCTTGCATGGCTTTTAAAGGGAATTAGACAATTCATGGAGGATGGCTATATATGAGATACAGTATGCCTCTGAATACCAGTTGCTGGGGAACAAAAGCAGTTTGTTACAACTGATGTCCCAATTGTAAGCTTTCTATCGGTATCTTGTTGACCACTGTGTGAACAGACTGTGTGAACAGACTGGACTAGACATACCTTTGGTCTTATCCAGCAGAGTTCTTACGTTCATTACTGTGTAACTTAGGGTGCAATGCATGTTTAGACAGAAAAAAAGCATGTTTAGACACATGCTAAACAATGCATGTTTAGACAGAAAAAAAGTTCTACAACTCCCAGCATGCTCCAGACAGCCATGCTAGCTGGGGCATGCTGGGAGTTGTAGGACTTCTTTTTGTCTAAACAAGCATAGGATTGCGGCCTTAATTTACTTCTTCAGTCTACCCTTCCAATGGGCTCCTATCATCATACTATCACTATCCCTCCCTCTCTTCTTCTGCTTGGACATGTCAGCAGCTGACTCTTACTTTATTTTTTTACTTTTTTATTTATTTCATTTCTATACCGCCCAATAGCCAAAGCTCTTTGACTCTTTTCTGCTAGAATGGGAGACACAATTACAAACTGAGTGTTTTCCATTACACTGGATTTCACATTCCTTTTTCTCCTAATTACATAGCAAAGAAATGGAGTAGCACTCATAGTCAATAAAAGGATGGGAAAAGCAGTACCGGGGTACAATCTCAAAAACGATAGAATGATCTCAGTACGAATCCAAGGTAAACCATTCAACATCACAGTAATTCAAGTCTATGCCCCAACCACTGAGGCCGAAGAAGCTGAGGTTGATCGGTTCTATGAAGACCAACAACACCTTCTAGAACTAACACCAAAAAAAGATGTCCTCTTCATCATAGGGGATCATTGGAATGCTAAAGTAGGAAGTCCAGAAATCACCGGGATAACAGGCAAGCATGGCCTTGGTGTACAAAATGAAGCAGGACAAAGGCTAATAGAGTTTTGTCAAGAGAACACGCTGATCATAGCAAACCCTCTTTTCCAACAGCACAAGAGGCGACTCTACACATGGACATCACCAGATGGTCAATATCGAAATCAGATTGATTATGTACTTTGCAGCCAAAGATGGAGAAGCTCCATACAGTCAGTAAAAACAAGACCTGGAGCTGACTGTGGCTCAGATCATGAGCTGCTTGTTGCAAAATTACAGCTTAAATTGAAGTATGTAGGGAAAACCACTAAACCATTCAGGTATGACCTAAGTCTTATCCCTTATAAATGTACAATGGAGGTGATGAATAGATTTAAGGAATTAGACCTGATAGACAGAGTGCCTGAGGAACTATGGACGGAGGTCCGTAACATTGTTTAGGAGGCAGCAACTCAATCCATCCCAAAGAAAAAGAAATGCAAGAAAGTAAAGTGGCTGTCTGATGAGGCTTTACAAGTAGCTGAGGAAAGAAGGGAAGCAAAAAGCAAGGGAGAAAGGGGAAGATATATCCAACTGAATACAGAGTTCCAGAGAATAGCAAGGAGAGACAAGAAGGCCTTCCTAAATGAACAATGCAAAGAAATCGAGGAAAACAATAGAATGGGAAAGACTAGAGATCTTTTCAAGAAAATTGGAGATCTCAAGAGAACGTTTTGTGCAAAAACAGGCATGATAAAGGACAAAGACGGCAGGGACCTAACAGAAGCAGATGAGATTAAGAAGAGGTGGAAAGAATACACAGAAGAACTATAAAGGAAAGATCTGAATGTCCCTGATAGCCATGATAGTGCGGTCACTGATCTTGAGCCGGACATCCGAGAGAGTGAATTCAAGTGCGCCTTAAGAAGCAGTACTAACAACAAAGCTAGCAGAGATAACAGTATTCCAGCCAAGCTATTTAAAATCCTAAAAGATGATGCTGTTAAAGTTGCACTAAAAGATGCTGCTGCACTCGATATGCCAACAAATCTGGAACACTCAACAGTGGCCACAAGACTGGAAAAGGTCAATTTACATTCCAATTCCAAAGAAGGGCAATGCCAAAGAGTGTTCAAACTACCGTACAATTGCGCTCATTTCACATGCCAGCAAGGTTATGCTCAAAATCCTACAAGCTACGCTTCAGCAGTATGTGAACCGAGAACTACCGGAAGTACAAGCTGGGTTTCGAAGAGGCAGAGGAACTAGAGCTCAAATTGCCAACTTTCGCTGCATCATGGAGAAAGCAAGAGAATTCCAGAAAAACGTCTATTTCTGCTTCATTGACTACGCTAAAGCCTTTGATTGTGTGGTTCAGAACAAACTGTGGCAAATTCTTAAAGAGATGGGGGTACCAGACCACCTTACCTGTCTCCTGAGAAACCTGTACGAGGGTCAAGAAGCAACAGTAAGAACCAGACATGGAACAACCAATTGGTTCAAAATTGGGAAAGGAGTACGACAAGGCTGTATATTGTCGCCCTGTTTATTTAACTTATATGCAGAGTACATCATGAGAAACTCCGGGTTGGATGAATCACAGGTCGGAATTAAGATTGCCGGGAGAATTATCAACAACCTCAGATATGCAGACGATACCACCCTAATGGCAGAAAGCGAAGAGGATCTCAAGAGCCTCTTGTTGAGGGTAAAAGTGGAGAGTGCAAAAGCTGGTTTGAAACTCAACATTAAAAAAACTAAGATCATGGCATCTGGCCCCATCACTTTCCTGGCATATAGAAGGGGAAGAAATGGAAGCAGTGACAGATTTTATTTTCTTGAGCTCCCAGATCACCGCAGATGGTGACTGCAGCCATGAAATTAAAAGCTTTTCGTTGGGAGGAAAGCTATGGCAAACCTAGACAGCATAGTAAGAAGCAGAGACATCACCTTGCCGACAACGGTCCGTCTAGTCAAAGCTATGGTTTTCCCAGTAGCAACGTATGGCTGTGAGAGCTGGACTATAAGGAAGGCTGAGGGCCGAAGAACTGATGCTTTCGAACTGTGGTGCTGGAGAAGACTCTTACGAGTCCCTTAGACTGCAAGGAGGTCAAATCAGTCTATCCTAAAAGAAATCAACCCTGAGTGCTCATTGGAAGGACAGATACTGAAGCTGAAGCTCAAATATTTTGGCCACCTAATGAGAAGGGAAGACTCACTGGAAAAGACCCTGATGCTGGGAAAGATTGAAGGCAAAAGGAGAAGGCAGAGGATGAGATGGCTAGACAGCATCACCGATTCAATGAATATGAACTTGAGCACACTCCGGGAGAGAGCACAGGACAGGAAGGCCTGGCGTGCTATGGTCCATGGGGTCACGAAGAGTCGGACACGACTTAATGACTGAACAACAAATATGATAACTCGTAGGGATGTACGAATCCCTTACCTGGCTCCGCTTAGGGGCATCCGCGGTGGGGGGGAGGCGCTCCATCCCTACCCCCAGAATCCTCTCTGGCCAGCTTCGTGGAGCTGCTGGCCAGGGCCATCCGCAGCTGGAGTTCTGGCCGTGGCCGGGCTGCTGTGGCCACAAATGGCGGCTGTTGTAGCGGCCGCCATTTGCGTCCTGCCAGGCTGCAGTGATAGGCTACGTAAGTATTTACGTAGCCTATCACGGCAAAGAGCAGGGACGCAAATGGCAGCCGCTACGCCATTTGCGCCCCTGCTCTTTCCGTGATAGGCTACGTAAATACTTACATAGCCTATCACGGCAGCCTGGCAGGACGCAAATGGCAGCCGCTACGACAGCCACCATTTGCGACCGCAGCAGCTGGCCGAGAGACTAGTCGCCGCTGCCACTGCCGGAGCCGCCGCCACCTCCACCCCAGGTAAGCTTCGTCCTGGGGGGATTCCACGGGGTGGCGGGGGGGGTGGGAGGCCATTCCGCCACAGGTTTCGGGGGGCCGAATGCCAGTGCATTCGGCCTCACTGAAATCCGTGGCGGAATTCTCCGCCATCCCTAGTAACTGTAACCTTTACATGATAATGTAGATGTTTGTGTTTGAATTGTAAAATGTTATCCAGGTAAGTTAGAGTTGATGGAATGTTGGTGCGTGTGTAAAAGGTGGGAGGGGCTTGTGAGTGAGAGAATTCTACGGAGTTGAATTGGAGAGAACAGACAGTTTAATAGTTAGATAGCCTTTCGGGATTCAGTGAAAGTACATCTAGTGAGTGGGGTTTGGGGTGAAGGGTTTAGAAGGGGGAGGTAGGTAGGTTAGGAATAAGTATAGGATGCTTAAATAATAATCTATATAAATCTTCTTATATTTAGTAAAATTTTAGTTGTTTTATTATGTATATAATCCCATGTGTTCGTTTGACTTATTAACGCTACCAAATAGAAAAGTTTATCTTCCTGTTACTACACCTATATTGGTTAAAGGAAATCAGTTAACCTTTGACACAAAGTAAAAGGGCTGAAGATTTGGGATTCAGTGAGAACTGGCCAAAGCTGAGGTAGACATCCTGGGTTGGGTTTGTTTTTTCAGTTTCAGCAGGTGGAAACTAGAGGGAAAATAACCTGGAGCAGGAACGTCACAATAACCATATACAAAATTAAACAATATACTTTATGTATTATTTTCAACTAAAATCATCATAAAACTCCCATTATTTTAGAAAATATGCATAGCCAACCAAGATGAACATAATACCCCTCAACTCCTTTGAGGGCGCAGTCCTCTGGGTTGCACCCTTGATGATTGGAAACCACTGAAATCAGAGGTTTATGATCATCATATGCAGAATCTTCACCTCGCCATCTTCCTGCCCTGCATTTTCCACTAGATGGGCATTTTTGCCATTTTTGCCCATTTTTGACATTTTTGCCCATCTAGCAAGGGCATTTCAGAGGGGGAGGGAAGGGAGGCTGGCTGAGGTTCAGGATAGCTTGTATCCTGGCCTCTCTGGTCTCCTCCCCTCCCACCGAAACACCCCCTTTCCTCCTCTTCCTCTAAGGTTGAGTTCCCAACCTTGGAAGCCAGTCAGCACAGTTCTTTCCATGCCAGCTGCAAGGGGAAGTGGGGGTTGGATCTCCAATTCCCCCCTCTGAGGATGAAGCACTGGCTCTAACCTTGGACTGGGGAATCTGAACTACCCTATGGCCCCTCAGATGCTGTTTAGGGGCCATTGGATTGCTCCCTAAATCACATTTATGTGATAGCTAATACTTCTCAATATCTTTGCCTTTAGCAAAATACCAAAAGTCCAAGAGCCCTTCAACTCTTGCCTCTTTTTGTGGGATACTTCCAGGTGGGGCTTGCAAATAGGCAGCCAAGCACAGGTGAAAGAAAACCCCCAGCCCTGTGTATAGGCAGTAATTATTTATACATCTTTAATTCTCATTAGCAGGGCTGTTGTCCAATTAAAGAAATCTTATAGTGCAATCCCATATATATCTGTTTTGGCTGTGCCTGCTGGGCCTCAGCACATTTTCTCATGCACAGAGGGCAAACACACACATACACACGCACACAGAGAGAGTGCGAGAGAGTGCACAGACAGGAAAAAAATGAACACACACATGTGTTGCACAAATTATGCTTAAGTTTGTTCCCTCTAGGAGGAGTATGCCAATATCCCCTTAGAGACACACAGAACTCTGAGATTCAGTCCAATGCAGTTTTATTTGGCAGGAGACAAACAGCGCTGTTTGGGTGGATTCTCGTGGCTAACGCCACAAAGGAGAACCACACCCTAGATGTTTTTGGTACAGCTTATATACATTCAGTATAATGACCTCATTAGCTATGCAGGGTGGGCCACATAATGTTCATGAACTTCATTAAGCATGCGTAGTTGACATGTGTCTACGGCTGACCTGTCCTTGCAAGCTGGGCAGGAAGCGATCTAGGTGGAACTGGTTCTAACCAGCTGCAGGAGCAGTGGCTACTCGAGGAGAGAGGCTCCTCTGGCTGTACCTAATATGAAACAGGTCTTGTGGTGGGTGTCAGGGCCTTCCCATTTAAAGGCAAACAGGGGCTGGGTCATTTCATGGAGGGGGAGCTGGAGGGGCTGGTGTCTGCGCAGGACCAGTGGGCGCACCATTGACCTGGTTCTGGGGACATTCGTTCTTCCAACGGCTGTGCTGTTTGCAGCGGGTGCACTGGTTCCTGTCTAAACGGCGGCCCGTGTTTCTATTACTCTTGCCGCGCCTTGGTCCGCTGCGCGAGGACCCTCCCCATCTCCCGTGGCATCTTCCTCGGCATCTGGGATCTTCACCCCTGATGGCCATTGCAAGGAGCCTGGCCCCCTCGACTTTCTCTTTTTCTTCCCGCCTATCATAGACTTTCATAGCAATCTCAATAAACTCTTCAATGCCCTTTCCCATTACTCCTTCTACCTTTTGCAATTTTCTTCTAATGTCATCATATGACTGGCCAACAAATAGGGACACCAGAACCCGTCGATTGTCGGGGTTCTCCGGATCCAAATCAGTATACTTCCGACACACCTCACACAACTTTTCATAGAATCCTGCTGGGGATTCTTCTTTTATCAGTTTTATTTCATACGGTTTGGATAAGTTGATTGTCTTGCTAATACACTTCCTCATTCCCTTTACAAGCAGATTAGCATAGCTGGCATGCTGCTTGCGCTCCGCATCAGTCCCATGTAACCACCTGGCAATGATGTCAGGGATGGCCTTGGCTCCACTAATCTTATCTTCGTCCTCCCTCTGTGCTCGAGCTGTCTCAAAAACACATTCCTTTGCTTTTGTTTTTACTAGTCTACGCTCCTCAGCTGTTAATAGGTTGTGCATGACAATCTGCATGTCTTGCCAAGTGGGCTTGTGTCAATGATAGTCTCAAAGACCCCAGCCATTCGGCCCGGATCTTCAGAGAAGATAGGATTTTGAAGTTTCCAATTACAGAGGTCGCTGGTAGTAAAGGGAACATACACATAGGCTGTGTGTCCCTCTGAGTCAAGGACTTCCCTTAAGGGAGCTTGGAGAGATGTTTCTGGCACTGCCTCAGGGTCGTTTGGGGGGGGGGTCTGATTCGTGGCTCCGGAGAGACTCTAACCAAGCCTTGATGGCGGCCGCCTCCCTCTCTTCACATTCACATTCCCTCTCTTCACATTTCCAAAAATCCTCCCCAAATTTTTTCTCAGCCTGAATCTCGGCCGGAGTTCTCTGGGACACAGGTTGTGGGAGGCTGGGATATAAAGGGGGGGCCTAAAAGGTCCTCTGGTGCCAGGGGAATAACAGGGGCTGACAGGGGGCAGAGGCCGTCCAAAGCTGCAGCCTTCAGGGGACCTCTGCAGACAATCATCATTTTACACTGAGGCATTTTACATTTCAATAACCATGACGACGAAGGTCTCCTTGTACTGGATTCCCAGTAATCAATATATGGAAGTTGGTCTAAATGGCCATCTCTGTTGACTACTTGGTAAAGAGAAGAGACCAGTGAAGAGCCTCCCTCGGGCCATCCAACGCCAAACGTTGGCCACTCACGGTTACAAAATTTCTCCAAAGTTTCTCTAGACATTTTAACACCATAATCACCCTTAAACTGTTTCCAGTGTTGAAGCATACACCCCAGAGGTGTGCCCTCAGAACATTTACTAGAGGCAGAACCCATGGCTCTCCTGGCCTTTGTTCCAATGTTAATTCCAAAAGAGAAACACACTCTTACCTCATCTGAGGTGGCCGCGTCCGGCTGCTTCAGAGCGTCACCTCTGAGCGGAGGACTGTTTGTTCGGTGTCCAGAAAGGGACTTCCCCTCTAGGGTCCCCGGCGCCGGTCGACACACATCCGAGAAGCAGGGGAATGGCGGATCCTAATTCAGGCTTCCAGTGCGCACTTTGTTCCATGCCATTGGAGGTCATTTGGCCACGGGGGTCGACTAGAGGAAAGGTCCTGGCGGAGTCGCCATTTGTTGCACAAATTATGCTTAAGTTCATTCCCCCTAGGAGGGGTATGCCAATATCCCCTTAGAGACACACAGAACTCTGAGATTCAGTCCAACGCAGTTTTATTTGGCAGGAGACAAACAGCGCTGTTCGGGTGGATTCTCGCAGCTAACGCCACAAAGGAGAACCACACCCTAGATGTTTTTGGTACAGCTTATATACATTCAGTATAATGACCTCATTAGCTATGCAGGGTGGGCCACATAATGTTCATGAACTTCATTAAACATGCGTAGTTGACATGTGTCTACGGCTGACCTGTCCTTGCAAGCTGGGCAGGAAGCGATCTAGTTGGAACTGGTTCTAACCGGCTGCAGGTGTGGCAGCTACTTGGGGGGGGGGGGGGGCTCCTCTGGCTGTACCTGATATGAAACAGACCGTTACTGTTGGTGTCAACAAGGCAGTTGATAAGACTAACTTCCTCTGGGACTTTCCACTGTAGGAGGCTGCCTCAGATGGCTGCCAATACTTTAAGATGGTGCTTCTTTGGTTCTATCACATGGACAAAGAGAAAACACACAGAGCATTTCCTTCCATATGTAAATGAGTTCTCCATTCATTTGCAAGGGTGGATAAGCAGTACTGCTGAAAGATGGGTAGAGAGGGGGGACTCCCCCCTCATCCGCCAAGGAGTCTTTTGTCTTAAAGGTCCTTGGCAAGAGGACTCCATCCTCAGCAGCCATTTTTGGGATCTTTCCCTGCCTATGTAAGTCAATGAAGAAATTGTGGGGGTGGGGGAATGTGGGAGGCAGTGAGATCCTGGTGAGCACCTCAGCCTGGCCTCACGGATGCAGTGGTGCCGATGGACACTACACTGGGGATGCCAGTGCTAAGACTTTTTTGTTTAGGCAAACTTTCAGTGGGGGTTAAATTCTGCCTCCCTATTTTTATGCTGAATTGTTTTATCTGGATCTTGGCTTTATCGAATGAAATTAATTTTACTAATGTATGCATTTTTGTAAAACCCTTTGAATTTATTTTATACACAAAAACATGCGATAAATGTTAAGATAAATAAATGTTTATGCCAAAGTCAATCCCATTGTTTTTAAAGGTGCTTACTACACCTAGTTTCCTTGCAGTATCTGGCACTGAACTGCTTTGTAGACATGTATAGGATTGTGCTGTTAATTAATCAAGAAGTTGTAGTTGATCAATTAATCATGTAAATCTGCATAAACCTGAATATTGTGTTTATATGATCATAAAGACATAGTATTCGAAAAAGCATTCCCCAATCTCTCTCAAACAGCACAGAATACCTCTTTTGAGATACGGCATAGAGTTTGTGGTATTATGTGTGTTGAAATATATATATATATATATATATATATATATATATATAAAATCTGTTAACTGATTAATTGGGACGTTCCCCCCTTGGGTAGTTTCCCCATCACTTTTCCTTTTACATTTCAAAGATGTAAACCTTTTAAAGGTCTCTGGGAGAGGAATGCGGTGGGGGGAAAAGATTTAAAATAGGTTGGATCCAGACTAAATTAACTATACTTTGAAGATAAGGCAGGTGACAAATCTAAGGAAGTAAATAAATAAAAAATGAATTTAATACTGAATGCCCCTTTCAACCATCAATTTACTTATTCGTTCTCAACAAAGCAGGGAATGGACCTGCTCACAACACCTGTGCAAAGGGGTAAACAGTCAGAGTTAGTTGGTGTTAGTGGAGAGCATGCTTAGACAAGAACACCTGAATTTGAATTCCTGGTCATTGAGTAATCTCAGGACACTAAGGGCGCAATCCAATGGGGATAGCCGGCAATGTAAGCATGAGCTTCAGCAAACTGTACTTTTCCTGCTGCATAGGAAATGGCTTAACCACAAGCCTGTGGTGAGAACCAGAACATCCTGTTATGCACAAGAGTGATTGCTTGGGCAAGCTTCTAAGCAAAGTTTCCCAGCACAGCCTTTACCTGAATACAGGCCAGAGTGTCGGCTCACAAGATGGAGGTCCAGACATAGATGGTGTTGCTCTAGTGCATGGCCTCCTTCCACCACAGTGGCTAGATGGCCAATTTGAACTGTCTAGCCAGAGCGGGTTGGAGCAAGTGGGAGGAGGCCAGACGGCGCATAGGAATTGTAACAACACTTCCGCTGTCCTCTCCCCTCCCCCAGGAATGCCCCCTTTCCCCTGCTCTGTGCTGCTCTTACAAGCACAGAGCCAGAGACGAACCGCGCCTCTTACAAGTTTGCAGGGAGGTGGTTCCCATAAACCACTGACTAGCAGCCATTGGATTACACCCTAAGATTCTTAAACTTAATTACTTCACAGGGCTGTTGTCCGCCTCCTATTTTTGTTCTAACGATACACAAACCTGAAGTCCTTAGAAGCACGTAGGACATAAATAAAATGAATACAGGCTTGAACTCACAGTGTGTTAACATGAAGTGAAATATGACACATTTGGCTGATAGTAGCCGTAGATTTCCCTAGATGTTTAAAACTTAACATGTTTCCAGCAGTTTCATTGAGAACTTCCCTTTCCCCCTCAATAACTCCATGACATTAATCTTGAAGCTTGGCACGGTCTAGTATCCCCAGGAAAACTTTGGTCACAAAAACATCCTTCGACTTCCGGGCTGATTTTTATATCGCCTGTTAACCAGTGAGAAAAAGCCAACAGTATGAGAAAAGCCTGGGCGGGGCCAAAGTTGGCCAAACAGGAAACAGTAGGAGGCTGAGGGGCGGGTCATCGCTCTGTGCCAAAGAGGGAGGGGGCGTGGCTGAGCTTGTGAGTAACGACGGGTTTGGCCTTTGGGAAGGTCGAGGGGGCGGTGCTGGGGCCTGGCCGGACGGCGACGCGTCGGAGCGCGCGGGGCTCCAGAGAGAAGCCCTGAGGAGAAAGGAGGAGGGGCAGAACTCTGGACGATGAGAGGGAAGGGGGCGTGGCGCCGGAGGAGCGAAGCTGTGATTCTGTCACTGGAGAGGGGAGAGCGAAGAGGGCGGGGCCTGGGTGGCCGTTGGTCGCGCGCGGCTGTGTGCGCGAGCGACCGCTCCTCCGCGTTCGGTCAAGGAACGGCGACGCTACTGTTGCGGAGAAGACAGCGGCCGCCACGAGCGACCGTTGAAGAGGCGGGGCGTCGTTACGCGCGGGGGGAGAGAAGCGGCCGTTGGAAGAGGCGTCTTGCGCCGAGTGCCGCCGCCGCCGCCGCCAAACAATGGACGAGCCTCCTGCGGGAGCGGGGCCCTGCCTGGCCGGTCCCGTCGCCATGAGTGGGGAAAACGAGGCTGAAAGCCGGCAAGGCCCTGCGGACCGGGCCAACGGAGAGTCGCGGGTCAACCTGTTGGACACTTGCGGGGTGTGCGGGCAACATATCCAGAGCCGGCGACCCAAGCTGCTGCCTTGCCTCCACTCGCTCTGCCTGCGCTGCCTGCCTCCACCTCATCGCTACCTCATGCTGCCGCCTCCCGCAGCTCCTTCGCCGGGCGGCGGCCCCAAAGACCCACCGTTGCCGCCGCCGCCGCCCTTGCTTCAGCCTTCCCCGGCACCGTCTTCGCCCGTCTCCACGCCGCCTTCGCCGCTGCACTGCAACCCGGGTAAGAAAACCGACGCGCCTCGTCAGTCCTCAGTAGAGCGAAGCGGCACCAGAACGCAGCGGAGAGGGGTGGGACGAGGCGGCGGCGACCTTCCCCATTCCGCTCGGTGCCTGGTACCGGAAGAGTAGTAGTGATAAATCAGCCTGTGTAGTCGGCGTTTAATTGGCAAAAAGAGGTACCGGGGCTAAACCTGGCCTGGATATCGCCCTTTGTTGTGGAAGCCCTTCCCCTTAAACCTCGGATGCGTGGGAAGCGAGAGGTGAGGGAAAGCACTCTTCTCCCAGTACGTTTCAGAGAGAAGACTCGTTGGGAATCGGGTTCGGGGCAGACCCACAGCTGGTTCTGTGGCAAGCTTTTAACTAAGTTATTGTGCCATGAGCTTTGGTAGGCAGGAACCTGCTTCATCGGATGCATAAAGTATGTAGGGATGCCGGCTGAGATGCAGCACCCCGAGAGCTGGGATGTAAAAAATAAACAATAGTGTGCGACTGTGGTCGTGTTAAGGCCATGGAGGCTAGTACCGTGAAGACAGAGGCGTTCTGCCTCTCAACAGAGCTGGGATTTTTGCTGCTGTACAGGAAAACTTGAGGGACTGCAAATGTGGGATGCTTTAAATTTGAAACTCCGCCTTTAGGAAGGGAAGCCGTGATTGACTGCAACTTCCCATTGTTTATGCACTGCATCCTGTGTTTTGTATAGGTGTGAGCAAGGAAAAATATGCGAAATCCTGGTCAGTGAGCTTGTCTTGTTACTATCTCTGTTGAAATCAAGTATTTGGGCTTAACAGCATGATCCAAAAGCCAGTTATTTACAATATTAGTTCACAAGATTCTGAAGATGTTGGGGCCAATAATTAAAAAAATAAAACTTTTGAGCTGTAGTATGGAGTCCTGATTATGTTCTGTGAAATGGGTGGTGGTGTAGGGATGTCCATCTGTTACATTTGGTGAATTTCATCTGGGCAAGGCTTTTTTAGGTAGTTTGTTTTGAGGGGGCATTGTCTCTTCAGGAGTTCTCAATTTCTTCAGAATTTGTCTCTTTCAGATTGTCAGGAGAGGAATGCCACTTCTTGCTGAAAAAACATACAGATGTTTGTGTGTGTTGCCTTATTTCTGGATGACAGATGATGTATCTACCTTTTATTGCTGGTACCTGGCTTATAGTAGGGATAAGAAAGGCAAGTGTGTGTGGGAGAGTGTTGAATTTTCTTTAGAAAAAGCAGAAGCTTGAGGTGTTGTCTGCTTTTCCTTTATGTATTGACAGTGATTAATTTCTGTCTGATAAAGTTACTGTATCCATATTAACATTCTCATCTCTTTCTGATATTCCTTGAGACTCTTGTATGTGTCATCGGGATAACTTTTCCCACACATCATATAATTTCAAGCATAATGTTTATAGGCATTAGCTCATTCTTATGTTCACATTTGTATCTAAATTTCTGCAAGTGATATATTTGCACTTTTGGTTGTCCTTAATTAATCATGGACATCACCAGATGGTCAATATCGAAATCAGATTGATTATGACCTTTGCAGTCAAAGATGGAGAAGCTCCATACAGTCAGTAAAAACAAGACCTGGAGCTGACTGTGGCTCAGATCATGAGCTGCTTCTTGCAAAATTTCGGCTTAAATTGAAGAACGTTGGGAAAACCACTAAACCGTTCAGGTATGACCTAAATCATATCCCTGATGAATATACAGTGGAGGTGAGGAATAGATTTCAGGGATTAGACCTGATAGACAGAGTGCCCAAGGAACTATGGACGGAGGTCCGTAACATTGTTCAGGAGGCAGCAACTCAATCCATCCCAAAGAAAAAGAAATGCAAGAAAGCAAAGTGGCTGTCTGATGAGGCTTTACAAGTAGCTCACGAAAGAAGGGCAACGAAAAGAAGGGAGAAAGGGGAAGATATATCCAACTGAATGCAGAGTTCCAGAGAATAGCAAGGAGAGACAAGAAGGCCTTCTTAAATGAACAATGCAAAGAAATCGAGGAAAACAACAGAATGGGAAAGACTAGAGATCTCTTCAAGAAAATTGGAGATCTCAAGGGAACGTTTTGTACAAAGACGGGCATGATAAAGGACAAAGAAGGCAGGGACCTAACAGAAGCAGATGAGATTAAGAAGAGGTGGCAAGAATACACAGAAGAACTATACAGGAAAGATCTGAATGTCCCTGATAGCCATGATAGTGCGGTCACTGAACTTGAGCCGGACATCCTAGAGAGTGAAGTCAAGTGGGCCTTAGGAAGCATTACTAACAACAAAGCTAGCGGAGATGACAGTCTTCCAGCTGAGCTATTTAAAATCCTAAAAGATGATGCTGTTAAAGTGCTACATTCAATATGCCAATAAATCTGGAACACTCAACAGTGGCCACAAGACTGGAAATGGTCAGTTTACATTCCAATTCCAAAGAAGGGCAATGCCAAAGAGTGTTCAAACTACCGCACAATTGCGCTCATTTCACATGCCAGCAAGGTGATGCTCAAAATCCTACAAGCTAGGCTTCAGCAGTATGCAAACCGAGAACTACCGGAAGTACAAGCTGGGTTTAGAAGAGGCAGAGGAACTAGAGATCAAATCGCCAACATTCGCTGCATCATGGAGAAAGCAAGAGAATTCCAGAAAAATGTCTATTTCTGCTTCATTGACTATGCTAAAGCCTTTGATTGTGTGGATCACAACAAACTGTGGCAAATTCTGAAAGTGATGGGAGTACCAGACCACCTTACCTGTCTCCTGAGAAACCTGTACGAGGGTCAAGAAGCAACAGTAAGAACCAGACATGGAACAACCGAGTGGTTCAAAATTGGGAAGGAGTACGACAAGGCTGCATATTGTCACCCTGCTTATTTAACTGATATGCAGAGTACATCATGAGAAATGCTGGGTTGGATGAATCAGAGGTCGGAATTAAGACTGTCGGGAGAATTATCAACAACCTCCGATATACAGACGATACCACCCTAATGGCAGAAAGCGAAGAGGATCTCAAGAGCCTCTTGTTGAGGGTGAAAGAGGAGAGTGCAAAAGCTGGTTTGAAACTCAGCATTAAAAAAACTAAGATCATGGCATCTGGCCCCATCACTTCCTGGCATATAGAAGGGGAAGAAATGGAAGCAGTGACAGATTTTACTTTCTTGGGCTCCAAGATCACCGCAGATGGTGACTGTAGCCATGAAATTAAAAGACGCTTGCTCCTTGGGAGGAAAGCTATGGCAAACCTAGACAGCATAGTAAGAAGCAGAGACATCACCTTGCCGACAAAGGTCCGTCTAGTCAAAGCTATGGTTTTCCCAGTAGTAATGTATGGCTGTGAGAGCTGGACTATAAGGAAGGCTGAGCGCCGAAGAATTGATGCTTTCCAACTGTGGTGCTGGAGAAGTCTCTTACGAGTCCCCTGGACTGCAAGGAGGTCAAATCAGTCCATCCTAAAGGAAATCAACCCTGAGTGCTCATTGGAAGGACAGATACTGAAGCTGAAGCTCCATTATTTTGGCCACCTAATGCGAAGAGAAAACTCCCTGGAAAAGACCCTGATGCTGGGAAAGACTGAAGGCAAAAGGAGAAGGGGATGGTAGAGGATGAGATGGCTAGATAGCATCACTGATGCAATGAATATGAACTTGAGCACGCTCCGGGAGAGAGCGCAGGACAGGAAGGCCTGGCATGCTATGGTCCATGGGGTCACGAAGAGTCGGACACGACTGAACAACAAAATTAAGCTTTTGAGATCTGTCTGACATTTCTTTAGGAGCACCATAATAATATAGCATTAGAAGCAGTGGAAGCTCCTTGCTGTTTCAGTAACCATTTTCTTCCATTGTTCCCTTTGCCAGTCCACAAATACATCAGGAACTTTAAAAAAATCTTTCTGAACAACCTGTGTATCTTAATGAAGGCTACTTCAGAGGGTGCCTACCTTCTGGTGATCTTTCTAAAATGGGCTGTGGCTTTTTTTTGGTGGTTTAGCCAATCTTAACTTAATCGACATGGTTTACTTCCTGCTACATTAACTTGGTTCACACATAGCGACAAACCATGGTTTGTTGAATTGTGGGTTGTCATTACATGCAAACTGTAACTATTAGTTAACTATAGGTTGTTAACCACGAACATCCCACAAAGAGAACCCATGGTTTAAGTCATGGGTTGTCATGTACGAACCCAGAATTGTGGGCTGTTCATGAGCTGTTTCACCAGGCTACAGAGGCAGTAGGCAAGTGCGGTAAAACAAAACCCAGCTTCTTTACATGCCAGTACTGCAGTGCTGCAAAGGCAATTGGGAGACAGGGAGGGAGCGGACAAAGGAGGATGGAAACAAACAATGCAGGGACTACAAAATTAAACAATTGTTTGTTTGATCATCTCCCAGAAAAAATGTGGGTATGGCAATAAACCATAGTTTAAATAAATCATGGGTTAGCATTTCGTGTGAGCCAGACCATTGGGTTGTATCCTGTGGTGTCATTCCACTAGTGCAAAGCTTCTACCGCTTCCAGAATCCCTGTTTCTATCCTTCTGCAAGTCTCAACTCAAATACTTCAAATTTTCCTTGTGCAAGCCATTGTACAGGCATTGCACAAATCATGCAGGAATTGCAGGACTTCATTGGACTGGGTGTTGCTTGTGCTAGTTGTGCTAGTTCTGATCGTGGTTATGCAACTGCTAATAGAAATACACCAACTCTGGTAATTTTTCCACTAGGATATTGTTGGGTATAACCCAGAACTAGAATAACTAGCGTAAACTTCTAATTGTAATGAGTTGTGCAGTGCAAACAACACTTCTAATGATGTTGTAATGATTTGTGCAATGATTTTCAGAAGAGCTTGTACAATGTCTTGTGCAACTGTTTGCAGAACAGCTTGTGAAGCAGCTTGCACAATGACTTGTGAAACAGCTTGTACAACAGCTTGCGCAAGCAGAATCAAGTACTGGATTTGACACTTGGGCAAGGATCAAAACAGGGTTTCTGGAAGCAGTAGAAGTTTTGGATTATCTAGATTACACCATCGGAAAAATCCAACATCTGGTTATTTTTAACAGCTCAGTTTTGTGTCCTTTCTCCCTTTTACAGTTTCTTTGACTGTTGGTGGTGTTTTGCTATTATGGCATCATCAGTGTACATAGTGCTTTACAGAGTTCATTGAGAAAAAAAATTAGATTCCTGACCCCAAGTATCTTACAGCCTAAAATATATAAGGTATGGAGGGAGAGACTTGGTTAGGAAGGGAATGTAAGAAATGCAGTTACACATCTGTATTGTGCTGTTGAAGGAGTCTTAAATAGGTGCACACACTAGTATTTGAGACTTTACAGTCCTCAATATAAAAAACTTTTGAGTTACATCCTTCTCTTATTATTAAAGATTAATAGGAGTTCTCTATTTGATAATTATATTCATCATTATATTCATCAGTATAATGATTGAACATAAACTTTTTTCAGTATAATGTAGCAGACATATAACCCTATGTATGCATGAACTTGTTATAGTTTAAACCACATATTCTGTACAGGGATTTCCTGCTCAGCTGTGTTCTGTTACTATAGGAATATTCTGTTCACTGCAGTATATTCCTGTGCACCTTCAAGAACTTTATTGTTTTTACATTTTTATCACTTTTAATATATTAATTGTTTTTATGTATTTTATTGTAAGCCACCTTGGGAGGGCTTCTGCTCTGAAAGGTGGCCAAGAAATATTTAAAATAAATAAATAAATAAAATAAGAACTCCGCAAATCCATAACCCCTGTGACTGCTGTTCAGTATGTGGTACTATCATGATGACTCAACTGAAATCTATGGGACAGAACATTGAGAACAGTTAGAAAAGTACATTCACACTCATCTGAAGATCCAGCTTCATACAACTACTGAAGGTGGTAAAGGAATTAGCGAGTTTGTCTGCACAACTCTAATCCTCTTCCCTTACAGACTCCTTACAATGCATTTTTTCTTGTTTCATCCTTCCTTTTGTTGCTATAAGTGAACTGGCACAGCACAACATTGTCAATGGAAAGTGTGAAAAACTGGAAAGTATCCAACTTAGATCCAAAACGAGTGTCAAGATGCTGAAAAAATAATTTTATTTTTGGGCTTCTTAAAGAATAAAATGTTTTCAGCATCTTGACACTAGCACTTTTATTGGGTAACATTGGCAGTGACAATGTGAACTACCTTGAAGAGGAAAACGTATTCTCCCAAAGTATCCGAACTTCTTTCAGTACCTTCATCGTGAGCAAAATTCAGCAATAGTGCCAATTTGTACTTAACACTGGATAACATATGCATATTCGTAACTTCGTAACTTGTATTTCTGAATGAGCGTTCACATGTATACCCCACCTGCCTAAAGTTGTTGGGAGGTAGGCTTGATCATTTTAATTCCATCTGTCTACATACATACTGAAGTTGAGGACTGGCCAGTGTGATCATATTAAGCTAGTACTTTTCCAGTTGCACTGGCTGCCAGTCCATGTCCAGACCTGATTCAAAGTACTGGTATTAACATTTGAAGCCCTAAACGGCTTGGGGCCAGGATACCTGAAGGATCCTCTCATCCCATATGTATCTACCTAGACCCTAAGATCTTCTTCAGGGGTTCTTCTCCAGGAGCCCCTGCCAAAGGAAGTGGAACGGGTGGCTACCAGGAAGAGGGCCTTTTGCTGTGGCACTCCAGTTGTGGAATGAGCTCCCTAGAGAGGTTCGCCTGGCACTTATATTGTACTCTTTCTGGTGCCAGGTGAAGACCTTTTTATTTATCCAGGAGTTTTAGCATTTTAGCATTCTAGTCTTTTAGCTCTGCTGTTTTAATTTGTTACTGTATTTAAATCTCTGCACTGCTGCTTAGTTTTATGCTGGTTGTACTTTTATTGTTGTTGTTCAGTCGTTCAGTCGTTTCCAACTCTTTGTGACCCCATGGACCATAGCACGCCAGGCCTTCCTGTCCTCCACTCTTTCCCAGAGTGTGCTCAAGTTCATATTTATTGCATTGGTGATGCTGTCTAGCCATCTCATCCTCTGCTGTCCCCTTCTCCTTTTGCCTTCAGTCTTTCCCAGCATCAGGGTCTTTTCCAGTGACTTTCTCTTCGCATTAGGTGGCCAAAATATTGGAGCTTCAGCTTCAGTATCTGTCCTTCCAATGAGCACTCAGGGTTGATTTCCTTTAGGATGGACTGATTTGACCTCCTTGCAGTCCAGGGGACTCGTAAGAGTCTTCTCCAGCACCACAGTTCGAAAGCATCAATTCTTTGGCGCTCAGCCTTCCTTATAGTCCAGCTCTCACAGCGATACATTGTACTTTTATACTGTAGTTTTAATGCTTCTATATTTTATATTGTTTTTATAATGTACTTATGGTTTTAATTTCTGTGAACCACCTGGGTGGTATAGAAATATAATAATAAGTAAGATAACAGCAGTAGCAGAAGAAACATTCATACACATTATGTGTTGCTGTGGTGGAGGAATAATGGTGCTCAACTTCCATGTAAAGTATATTGGAATCAGGAGCTTACTAAAGAGTAGGAGGATGGAATGTATGATACTACCAGTGGAGAGTGGGAGGATGCTTTGAGTAAGGCATTTAAATAATTAGTATATGCAATAGGAAGGAATTTTACTATGTTTTTCTAATTTTTCTAATTTGGTATGATTATAGGAGCACACAGCTTAGTTTCACCCTTTCTTGTGTGGTTTTAACAGTGAGAGTTCCCTAGCAGTTGTAGAAAGTTATATAACCATAGGGAATCACTACTACAGAAATTGTGTGTGTTGTACCTATTGTGTGTTTTAGCTCATAGATTTACAGTTCCTCATACTTAAAAACAATATACTGTACATCCAAGTAGAGTTTTAAAATAGATTTCCATAGATATCAAGGAAAGTGTGCTTGCTATGAAAGAGGATGCTCATTAGTTGCGTGATTTTGTGAAAATCAAGGATTTTCTGTTAAATGACATTGACTGAAGGGGCAGGATTGCAGCTTGAGATTGATAGGCATATGGTTGAGGAACACCTGATTACTTTGAATGAGTTCAGATCTCCAGGGCCAGATGAACTGCATCCTAGAGTAATAAAGGAACAAGCAGAAGAACTCTCAGAACCGCTGTCTATTATTTGTGAGAAATCAGGGAGGACAGGTGAAATGCCAGATGACTGGAGTAGGGCTAATGTTGTCCCCATCTTCAAAAATGAAGGAGGAACCTGGGAACTACACACCAGTCAGTCTGACATCAATCGCTGGGAAAATTCTGGAGCAGATGATAAAGCAATCCATTTGTAAGCACCTTGAAAACAATGCAGTGATTACTCCAAGCCAACATGGATTTGTCAAGAACAAATCCTGCCAGACGAATCTGATCTCATTTTTGGATCAGGTAACCTCCCTTATGGACTGTTGGAATGCTTTGGACATAATATACCTCGACTTCAGCTTTCGACAAAGTGCCCCATGATATCCTGATGAGCAAACTAGCTCAAAGTGGGCTTGATGAAACAACGATCAGGTGGATCCACAGTTGGCTACAGAATCGGACTCAAAGAGTGCTTATCAATGGGACCTTCTCAAACTGGGGAGAGGTAACGAGCGGGGTACCTCGGGACTCAGTTCTGGGCCCAGTGCTCTTCAGCATTCTTATTAATGACTTGGAGGAGGAGGTGCAGGGAATGCTGATCAAATTTGCAGATGACACACAATTGGGCGGGATAGCTAATACCCTGGAAGACAGAAACAAAATTCAAAGTGATCTGGATAGACTGGAACACTGGGCAGAAAACAACAGAGTGACATTTAATAGGGATACATGCCAAGTTCTGCACCTAGGAAAAAGAAACGAAATGCACAGCTACAAGATGGGCGATACTTGGCTCAACAACACTACAAGCGAGAAGGATCTTGGAATTGTTGTAGATCACAAACTGAATATGAGCCAACAATGTGATGTGGCTGCAAAAAAGGCCAATGCTATTTGAGGCTGCATTATTAGAAGCATAGCTTCCAATTCCCGGGAGGTGCTAGTTCTCCTCTACTCAGCACTGGTTAGGCCTCATCTGGAGTACTGTGTCCAGTTCTGGGCACCACACTTTAAGAAGGAAGCAGACAAGCTGGAGGGGGTTCAGAGGAGGGCAACAAGGATGACCAGGGGCCTGGAAACAAAGCCCTATGAAGAGAGACTGAAAGCACTGGGCATGTTTAGCCTTGAGAAGAGAAGACTGAGGGGAGATATGATAGCACTCTTCAAGTACTTGAAAGGTTGTCACAGAGAGGAAGGCCAGGATCTCTTCTCGATCATCCCAGAGTGCAGGACACAGAATAATGGGCCCAAGTTACAGGAAGCCACATTCTGGCTGAACATCAGAGAAAACTTGCTGACGGTTAGCGCAATATGACAATGGAACCAATTATCTAGGGAGGTAGTGGGCTCTGCCACACTGGAGGCATTCATGATAAGGCTGGACAGCCATTTGTCAGGGATGTCTGACTTGGATTCCTGCATTGAGCAGGGGGTTGAACTTGATGGTCTTATAGGCCCCTTCCAACCCTACTATTCTATGATTCATTATGACAGCCTGTTATGTTATGCAAAGACTTAACTTGAAATAATTACACTGAAATGTTGACTAAGCAATGTTAGCACATTTATCAAATTGCTAATTTAAAATTGATGATTTGCTTGGCAGTCTAAACGGCTCTGGGCTTTTTAACATATAAAGGCATATTGTTTTTATGTGCATATTGGAACATATTGTTTGATCGACCTACTCTTTCAGTGAATTTCACATTATTTTCTATATGTGTTCTTTATCTCTGCTCAGTGAACCTTTTCTGTTCATTTTTTATCTTTACTATCCTTTCCATAATCTCATTTCTTTTACAGTACTTCCCTTGTTCTACTCTGTTAGGGTATGTAAATGTACACACATTATCTTTCTGTTTTCTGAATATGAGCATCCTTAATTCCCTCAGTCTGTTCACGCCTTCCCTACCCTTGTTCCCTCCAGTTGTTTTGGACTTCAACTCCCATCAGCCTCAGCCAGCCTGGCCAATGGTCAGGAATGCTGGGAACTGAGTTTCAGTAGGATTGTACATATATGTTTCAGTTTTTCCCCAGGTTTACTTAGAAGTGTTCCTTCCCTCCCCTTTCATGTTGTTTGTTTTTACACACCTTTTTGTGGTACATTATCTCGAAATAAACTTGAGGTCTTCTCCCTTTATCACTGATTTTGCTGCTCATTTGTGTCTTTTATGGAAGAGGTATGTGAATAGTTTTGCTTATGCATCGTGGACTGCTTATAGAATCTCTCACCTCTTATTAATGGTGTATTTTACAATGACGTTGCGGGGAAACAACGCAGCATCGGTTGTTTACCCCAGCCCACATGTGTTAGTCATGTGACTGGGATTACCCATGCCATGGGTTGCTTTGTCATCTGAACCCAGGGTGCGGTGCAGCCATGGTGACTTTTCACCCACCCTACAACCCATGGTTTGCAGTAGGGGTTGTAGAATGGATGAAAAGTGACCACGGCTGCTCTGTGCACCAGATTCAGATGGCACGGCAACCAGTTTGGGTAATTAGGGTAATCTTGGTCATGCAACTGGCACATGCAGGAGTGGGGGGAAACAACCAATGCAGCATTTTCCCCCCCGCTGATCATCCAAACCCAGTCAGTGCTTCCTTCTATTTTCTTTCACTATACTGTAAACCTTTTGGTATTGTTGCTCTGTCAGTCTATTTTCAAATACCTATTTAGTCTATTTTAAAAACATGCAGGATTTTTTCCTTAGAATTTCCTTTTTAACTTAAAATTTCCTTTTTTTACATTCCTTTGTTGGTCTTTATTGGACTAATATTAGCACTTGATAATTGAACAGTTTTTCCTCCCTGTCTCGCTATCGTTACTTTATATGTTGCTCCTTTGCTGTGGGAAAGATAAAGTGAGAAACTAAAGTTCCTTAACCACAATTTCAAAGGTTGGCTTCAAAGGTTCCATCATCTAAGGGGTTAATTTTATATGTGAGAACTAAAAGTGTTAATTCAAACATAAAGGGTTTAAATAAGCTCAAACTAAAAAGGGCAAGAGACCCAGTTGCCCAGGTTGCTGGGTCCAAAGGGACCATCAGGGTCCAGTTGCATCCCCCCACCAACATGGCCAAATTATGTCAATTGTTTTGTAGCATCAGATGCTGGCTCCTGCTCAACTGGATCTGATTTTGTTTTTCAGTTTTGTTTTTTGAGCATGTGGTTCTTGCTGTATTGGTTGGATTTTTAAATGAACACTGTAAGCCACTTTGAGGACACTAGTTAGAAAGTGGGATATAAATCTAATAACTGAACAAATAAGATGGTCCACTGAAGATCAGAGGTGAAGAAGTGAAAGTGAAAGCTGCAGTGAAGACGAGAGACAGAGGGCAGGTTCTCACGATCAAGCAAGGCACTGTGGCTTGTTTAAATCAATGATGCAAGCCAGGTGCCAGTAGCCTAATTATCTACCCAGGTGCAGCTTGTTGTGTCATCCGAACCCAGGCAGCATGACTTGTTTGAGGGGGAAACAACCGTCAAATAACCCAACAACAGGTTTAAACCATGGTGGCTTGCTTTGCTCGTACAAACCCGGTCACTGAGATACCTCGCTGTGTGAGCTTTTATTCCCCTTGTTCTTGTAGGGGATAAAAGGGGAGCTTTTTATCCCCTATTATAGATAGGGGCTATAATAGTGGCGAAACCACCCATCCAACAATCAGAGGGAGCTATCCACCTGTCCCTAGTATCCTCACTTTTTGCCCTTGCATGTTTAGGAGCATCGTCTTGCACAGTTTCTCTTGGGATCCTTTGAAGCTTCCATAATCCCTTTTGGGGTCATTTGAAACTTCCCCGAAGCTTCCCTATCTGTGTGTATTAGTTGTTTGAAGGTTTTTCTCCCAGTACATCTCCTTAATCTCGTGGCCATATTCTCCCTCTTCCAATAATGCTATTATTATGACTTCTCAAACCAATAGTCATGAAGTAGAGACATTCTCCATCTCCTTATCATTGCGGATGCTGGCCATTAACTACTCATTAGTGTCTGAGCATGTGTCAAAGGTCTTCTCTTCTCCATTCTTCTTATCAACACCTGTGAGGCCTTGAACTGAAGCATTTGGGTTTTTTCTCCTGTGCCTTAGCAGAAAGCAAAATTAAGGCACAATAAGCGGCATGGTATTTTTCCAATATAGGTTTTTATTCAGCTTTCACAGTCCTTAATTAAGAACCATAACATAAAATGTTAAGAGGTCTAGGGTCTTTTTGAACATAGGCTTGAGGTCTGACGTAATCTTGGGTCTTCATGTGGGTCTCCTAAAGACTTTATTAGTCCAGTTGCTTATTTCAGGTCCAGGTTAGCAGTTTGTAGCTTCTTTAGGACCCAGTCCACAATATTATTTAACCCTTTCAGGACCAGATTGTCAGTATCGATCCCCAAATTCGTAAAGAATTTAGATGGGAAATTGCTGATCTTCTAACAAAAATGTTCCCAAGTTCCTGTCAATGTAACAATTTAAAAAAGGATCCTGGGTGGGGAATCCTGGAAACGACAGGCCAGTTAGGATAATGTCTGTTCTGACTAAATTGGTGGAGAGCATTACTAAAGATGAAATTATCAAGCCTACACAAAATCATCTTTCTGAGATCAACATGGGTTTTTTGTCCCAATGCACCCCAAATATTTGACCTGAAATATTTGTGAGGGGAATCAAAGCATACTTTATGTAATTTAAATCTTATATTATGTAGACATTTTTAATGGAGTACTTGTAAAAATTTTAAGACGATAGCAGGTAATTCCCTTACATTGCTTACATTTAAGAAGAAAAGGTTCTGAAAAATGTTGACACACCAATTTTAGCAGCCTTAAGGACTGTGCATGATATGCTAAATTACTCATCTATTTGAATAAGAGTTCAGTACTGTCAATCAATAAGCGTCCATTAACATTGTTGGGACACTTTCAGTTTCACTATCACTACTTCCATTTCACAGTCAGACATATATGTGTTCCATCTCACAGTCCGACATATATGTGTTTCAATTACATATATGTATTCTCTCACATACTTGGTAGGAATAATCACCTGAAAAACAATTACAAATTTGAAACTGCCAGTCTTACCTAATATTGTATTTGCAGTCGGCATCCATTCGTTGTTACTAGCGAATTTATGAAATGGAAAAAGTTCTGTAAAAGTAAAGCACTGGAAAGGTTTCCGAAAATTTTCTGCGCCACATCACTGTTTCAGAGTTTGCATTTAAGGGAAAATATCGAGTTATACAAATGACCACAAAAGAAACACTACATGGTGAATATATATGGTTGGATTAATTGATTTCAAAGGTTTATAACATAGCTGGCTGCGCACCTTCATGAAGGAAGATCAGCTGACATTCAGTTGGTGACATTAACTTGAAAATGGTTCAGACTGCTATTGAATTCAGTGTGCTCCTCTGTTATTGTAGCAGATAATACATATCTCACCTCCCAGTGTTACATCACTATTTCTTGGTTTCATCAGGTTTTATTTTGTTTGGCACACCTTGAATAAGTAACTTCCAAAGTAAACAAAACCTACTACAACTTGCTCATGTCAAAAGACTGATTCCACTTCCGGTTTATCTGACACTGACAGAATTAATTGCAGACAAGGATTTCAATGCTTTTGCAAAATTTTTATTTGAAAGAATGAACTAAAAGTTGACATCTATGTGTTGGAAGAAAAGTGTTTCTCCCAACATGAAAAAAGTAAGCTTCACAGACACAATGTTTTAATTGGTAACTTGCTGCAGTGAAGTCCTTTATAAGCCTGCATCAACTTTTTGCAATATCTGTTGTAACAACAGCTCACTGGTACAGCGTTTAATATCAAGTAGAATGTTGGATAGGAGATAAACCAGTCAACTTAAATCCTGAAGAATCAGGATGGAAAATCCTAGAGGGAATGATGGATCCAGTGATTAGCATCACTACCATTGCTCATATTGTTAAATATGCCTACAAAGGGAACTGAAAATTATGTGCAGTTGTAAGAGAAATGAATGAACTGGTATGCAATCTACATGTTAAAATTGAAATAGCGTGAAATGCTGCAATGGTGAAAAGTATTCACACTTAAGACTATGGTTAGAACTTCTGATAGCATTTTGTCAGCCTTCTCATTAAGTGCACTGCTTAGATGGCCTTTAGTATCTTTGACTGCTCTGTGAAACCTGGAATAGTAGTCAGGGCTGTATGTACTCTGCACTAAAAACATTTCAATTCTGTGCTAAAGGAGTTTAAATTCTATGAGAATTGTCTCTACCCTGTTCATCCACCCAGGTTTTGGTGATGCAGGACAAGTCAGTGCCTCCATCCATGATCAAGTCATGGATGATTATGATCTATCTTATTATGGACTGATCTGACATTCACCACCACCACTAACAGAACTGAGGGCAGGCTGGCAGAGCAATCAGGGACATTGAGGTAAGGGAAAAGGTGATAACGGGGGGAGATCACCTGTCTGACTTCCTTGATCTCTTCGCCCCCTTCACATTATCTTCACCCCCACATCCAGTATCTCCCCATACCTATAAGAACTCATATAGGGGCACCCCTCCTTCCCTCCAGATTATGAACACTGTTTCCCAAGTACATTGTCACTCAGCCAGGAGAAAGGCGTATATGAATACTAGGCTATGAAGGGCATTATAGGTCAAAGCCAGCACCCTGAATTGTGGTTAAAAGTAAATTTCAGCCTGTGCAGTTTGCAAAGTAAAGGCTGAATATGTTTTCCCTTTCTGATACTTTAAAAGGAGAAGGGGTCATGGTTTTCAAAGGCAGTTCCACATGGCGAATATAGTCAAGACTGTAACATATAAACACGTGGACAGGAGTCTATAAATTATATGTTTGTTTGTTTGTTTATAATACTTCTATACTACTTGATATAATAAAATCCCTAAGCAGTTATATCTGGACTTGATAACCAAGAATTATTTCTACTAGCTAGTGGAAATATTATAAAAGTGTTGCTGAGTATATACAGAAAGTAAGTGCAGCCTGCTATGTCCCACCCCACACAGAATTGGAAAGAAAGGATTATAGGACAGATAGAATTGAGTCCCTGCACATCCCTAGGAATTATATTGTTCCATTTCCTCAGCAAGTATATCATATCTCCCACCCATGGGCTGAATTTGGCTCCCAAGGATTCCTGACCTGGCCTGCAAGCTTCTTCAGTAGTTATCTCCAGTCAGTGAGTGAAGATAAGAGGGTATTTAGAGGCAATTAAACTTTAAACACACTGCATACAATGGAGCTGTTGCATTTGCCAGCATGAGAGCTGTTACATACAATTGAGGTGTTACACTTACAGGCATGGAATCTGTTGCACTGGAGCTTATTCCTGAGTAGACCTGCTTAGAATTGAGCTGTGTTTTGTATCTGTGGTAGAAAAATGTACATATTGGTGAGAATTACATCTGTTCTTGTCTCAGCCTCATGTCCATAGCCTTACACACTGCTTGAATGAAGCTCTGAGTCACTTTCCAAATTGGAATGCAGCTCTGGGCTGAAAAAGGTTCCCCACCTCTACCATATACATAACTAAAGAATACAAATTCCCTCTCTCAAAAATCCAATCCTGCTTTCTCAGAATTCCCATCCAGCAACAACTCAATTGGGGTCTTTTCTCCCTCCCCCGCTTTCATCAGTTTTGGGAGGACAATACTAAGGAAGTTTGTGGAAAGTGTGTCCCTCACCCCAGTTTCTGAGGTGGAAAATGGGGGTGAGAGACCAGCTGGGTATGCAGTCTGCTGTGGAAGGCCCTTGTTAGGAGCAGAGGGAAGGGACTGGAGGACTCTACTGAGGAAACACGTGGAAGCAGGAATTACCAATATGGCCGTTAAACACCTCCACTGCTGTTGTTGTTGTTGTTGTTCAGTCGTTAAGTTGTGTCCGACTCTTCGTGACCCCATGAACCATAGCACGCCAGGCCTTCCTGTCCTCCGCTCTCTCGAGAAGGAAATGGCAACCCACTCCAGTATTCTTGCCAAGAAAACCCCATGGAACTTATCACTGTTGTTGTACTCTGAATAATTAGGTGCATCTAAGCCCATTGATTTCAGTTGTGCCAGAGTACAGTCTAGCTGAAATCTGTTTTCAGCAATGTTCTCCACAAAAGAGATCCCCTACAGATTTTTGTATCAGCTTCCTTTCCCTATGGCTTCTCCCATTTGGCTTTTTTAAAAGCTTTGCATGGTATCCATCTGTAAACCTGACAATTCACAGTCAATTGGCCCCTGGTCATTCTAGCTTGCCAGAATAAAACATGTCCTTGCTCCAGGCAAGTTAGCAAAGACTGAGAATGTCTCTTTCTCCAAGAGAGGATGAAGCCAACACAGCAAATACATTTGCTAAAAAGCTTCTGTACAGAGCACAGCTACTTGCTTATCTAAGAGTACGATCCACGCTGATGCGCAGGCATCACACTTTTGTTGATGGGGCAACAACCACCCAACAGCCACTGGCATGTCACATTAGTTCACTACCAGCAAAAGTTCTGACTTGTCTGGTTTCAATTTCTTCATATTCCACTGCTTCCAAGCACTGGCTTGGG
Source organism: Heloderma suspectum (assembly GCF_057233095.1). Classification (NCBI taxonomy): domain Eukaryota; kingdom Metazoa; phylum Chordata; class Lepidosauria; order Squamata; family Helodermatidae; genus Heloderma; species Heloderma suspectum. The sequence continues at coordinate 32,576,011 of NC_139464.1, forward strand.
ACCAAGATTGCTTCTTTTGTTGCTTAGTGAATGGATCAGAGCAGGGTACAAGTGGGATCTGCAACGAAGTATTGCAGTGTGGAGCACTCTTATTCAGTATGCCAGCCAGCCATGTTCCCTTGCAGGAAAACTGTTTCATTTTCTTTCCACTAATCTCCCCAGTGGTCAGTTGGCATTCTGTGTCCACCAAGTATGTTCAGTTCTCACTGGGCTGTTTTTGGTCACACACCCCTCAGGATTTCCCCCCTAAATATCACTTTATATATCTATAAACCTTGGGGTTACCCCAAGCCTGGTGATACTGCTTGGGTGTGAATGGTGCCATTTTGGATACACCAGGAGAATGAGTTTGCTATTAGTATGCTATATAGGATATGTACATCAGTATATTATTTCCAATACAAAGCTCTAGATTATCCCACTCAGTGGCTTTGAACTAGGGATGGCGGAGAATTTCTCCACGAATCTCCGGGAGGCCAAATGCCAACGCATTCGGCCGCCCGAAATTGGTGGAGAAACGGTCCGCCACCCCCCCAGGATGGGACTTACCTTCGGCGAATGTCCCTGGCGGCAGCGGCTCCTGACGGTGGCTTGGCAGCGGCGGCCGGTCTTCCGACCAGCTGCCGCCATTTCCAAGTAAAAACAAAACAAAACAAACAAACGTGATAGGCTACGTAAAGATTTACATAGCCTATCACGGCTAGATTTTCAAAAAACACCGTGATAGGCTACGTAAATCTTTACGTAGCCAATCACGGCTGACTTTGTGGGGGGGGGGAGCGCGTACGCAAATGGCGGCGCCCATGGGGTTCCTTATTTTGGCCCGGGTAGTCTACGTAAATATTTATGTAGACTACGGCGAAAATAATTGCCTTATTTTCGCCATAGTCTACGTAAATATTTACGTAGACTACCCGGGCCAAGATAAGGAACGCAAATGGCGGCGCCATTGGGCGCCGCCATTTGCGTACGTGCTTTTTTTCCCCCAAAGTCAGCCATGATAGGCTACGTAAACATTTACGTAGCCTATCACAGCTGACTGCAGGCCAGGGACGCAAACAGCGGCGGCTACGGCCGCTGCCATTTGCGTCCCGGCAGGAGAAGAACTTTCGTGGCCGGAGAGGCGGGGCGCTCCCCCCCCGGCCAGAATTTTGGTGGGGAAGGATGGGGCACTTCCCCCCCGGCCAGAATTTCGGCGGGGAGGGACGGGGCACCTCCCCCCCGCCCAGAATTTCGGGGGGAGGGACGGAGCGCCTCCCCCCCATCGTGAAGCAAGCTGCGGGACCAGGTAAGTGACTTTCGTCCATCCCTACTTTGAACACACTAAGCAGCATCAAGTGAAAGTACTGAACTCTGTGGGTCACCACATACAAATTCACATGGGGCTGAGCTGACATCTTGAATGGTTCCCCTCCAAGTCAAATCATATAGAAAGGACAGAAACCTGGAGAACAAGCTCCAACACCCAACAAGGAGTTCTAAATGATATTGTGCCATCGTCCGCAATATCAAAAGCAGCTGGGAGGACCAGCAAAAATCTATAGGGAATCTCTTCCCTTGTTGAACTCTTAAAAGGTATGACTATGAGTAGCTAGAGCACATTATATGTAAAGCTGCTTCCCTGACAGTAAGGAGACATTTAAATCAAACCTCAAATAGTCTCACCATTTAACTGTCAGTGATGTGGGGTGGGAAATTTTCCAGGGCTTTCATTATCCACATAAAATGTCGTGTTTCATAAGTTGCTTAGTAAATATGAATGTGTACAAATTGCAAATACAATATTAGGCAAGCCCAGCAGTTCCAGAGTTGTAATTAATGTTTTTTAGGTGATTGTCCCTAGCATTGTCCCCTTCATGGATCACTGCCTTGTTGTGGCGAAGGGGCTTGCGTAACTCAGTGAAGCCATAAGCTATGCCGTGCAGGGCCACCCAAGACGGACAGGTCATGGCAGAGAGTTCTGACAAAATGTGGTCCACTGGAGAAGGAAATGGCAACCCACTCCAGTATTCTTGCCAAGAAAACCCCATGGAACGTATCACAAGGCTAAAAGAGATGATGCCGGAAGATGAGCCCCTCAGGTCGGAAGGTGTCCAATATGCTACTGGGGAAGAGCAGAGGGTATTTCCAAGTAGCGCCAGAAAGAGTGAAGCGGCTGGGCCAAAGCCGAAAGGACACTCAGCTGTGGATGTGTCTGGTGGTGAAAAGAAAATCCGATGCTGTAAAGAACAATATTGTTTAGGAACCTGGAATGTAAGATCAATGAATCAAGGTAAGCTGGAGGTGGTCAAACATGAGATGGCAAGATTGAACATCAACATCTTGGGAATCAGCGAACTAAAATGGACAGGCATGGGCGAATTTAATTCAGGTGACCATCATATCTACTATTGTGGGCAAGAATCCCTTAGAAGAAATGGAGTAGCGCTCATAGTCAACAAAAGGGTGGGAAAAGCAGTACTGGGGTACAATCTTAAAAATGATAGAATGATCTCAGTACGAATCCAAGGCAAACCATTCAACATCACAGTAATTCAAGTCTATGCCCCAACCACTGAGGCCGAAGAAGCTGAGGTTCTAGAACTAACACCAAAAAAAGATGTGCTCTTCATCATAGGGGATTGGAATGCTAAAGTAGGAAGTCAAGAAATCACCGGGATAACAGGCAGGCATGGCCTTGGTGTACAAAATAAAGCAGGACAAAAGCTAATAGAGTTTTGCCAAGAGAACATGCTGATCATAGCAAACACTCTTTTCCAACAGCACAAGAGGCGACTCTACACATGGACGTCACCAGATGGTCAATATCGAAATCAGATTGATTATGTCCTTTGCAGCCAAAGATGGAGAAGCTCCATACAGTCAGTAAAAACAAGACCTGGAGCTGACTGTGGCTCAGATCATGAGCTGCTTCTTGCAAAATTTCGGCTTAAATTGAAGAACGGAGGGCAAACCACTAAACCGTTCAGGTATGACCTAAATCATATCCCTGATGAATATACAGTGGAGGTGATGAATAGATTTCAGGGATTAGACCTGATAGACTGAGTGCCTGAGGAACTATGGAAGGAGGTCCGTAACATTGTTCAGGAGGCAGCAACTCAATCCATCCCAAAGAAAAAGAAATGCAAGAAAGCCAAGTGGCTGTCTGATGAGGCTTTACAAGTAGCTGAGGAAAGAAGGGAAGCGAAAAGCAAGGGAGAAAGGGGAAGATATACCCAACTGAATGCAGAGTTCCAGAGAATAGCAAGGAGAGACAAGAAGGCCTTCTTAAATGAACAATGCAAAGAAATCGAGGAAAACAACAGAATGGGAAAGACTAGAGATCTCTTCAAGTAAATTGGAGATCTCAAGGGAACGTTTTGTGCAAAGACGGGCATGATAAAGGACAAAGAAGGCAGGGACCTAACAGAAGCAGATGAGATTAAGAAGAGGTGGAAAGAATACACAGAAGAACTATACAGGAAAGATCTGAATGTCCCTGATAGCCATGATAGTGCGGTCACTGAACTTGAGCCGGACATCCTCGAGAGTGAAGTCAAGTGGGCCTTAGGAAGCATTAGTAACAACAAAGCTAGCGGAGATGACAGTATTCCAGCCGAGCTATTTAAAATCCTAAAAGATGATGCTGTTAAAGTGCTGCATTCAATATGCCAACAAATCTGGAACACTCAACAGTGGCCACAAGACTGGAAAAGGTCAGTTTACATTCCAATTCCAAAGAAGGGCAACGCCAAAGAGTGTTCAAACTACCGCACAATTGCGCTCATTTCACATGCCAGCAAGGTGATGCTCAAAATCCTACAAGCTAGGCTTCAGCAGCATGTGAACCGAGAACTACCGGAAGTACAAGCTGGGTTTAGAAGAGGCAGAGGAACTAAAGATCAAATCGCCAACTTTCGCTGCATCATGGAGAAAGCAAGAGAATTCCAGAAAAACGTCTATTTCTGCTTCATTGACTATGCTAAAGCCTTTGATTGTGTGGATCACAACAAACTGTGGCAAATTCTGAAAGTGATGGGAGTACCAGACCACCTTACCTGTCTCCTGAGAAACCTGTACGAGGGTCAAGAAGCAACAGTAAGAACCAGACATGGAACAACCGATTGGTTCAAAATTGGGAAAGGAGTACGACAAGGCTGCATATTGTCACCCTGCTTATTTAACTTATATGCAGAGTACATCATGAGAAATGCCGGGTTGGATGAATCAGAGGTCGGAATTAAGATTGCCGGGAGAATTATCAACAACCCCCGATATGCAGACGATACCACCCTAATGGCAGAAAGCGAAGAGGATCTCAAGAGCCTCTTGTTGAGGGTAAAAGTGGAGAGTGCAAAAGCTGGTTTGAAACTCAACATTAAAAAAACGAAGATCATGGCATCTGGCCCCATCACTTCCTGGCATATAGAAGGGGAAGAAATGGAAGCAGTGACAGATTTTACTTTCTTGGGCTCCAAGATCACCGCAGACGGTGACTGTAGCCATGAAATTAAAAGACGCTTGCTCCTTGGGAGGAAAGCTATGGCCAACCTAGACAGCATAGTAAGAAGCAGAGACATCACCTTGCCGACAAAGGTCCGTCTAATCAAAGCTATGGTTTTCCCAGTAGTAATGTATGGCTTTGAGAGCTGGACTATAAGGAAGACTGAGCGCCGAAGAATTGATGCTTTCGAACTGTGGTGCTGGAGAAGACTCTTACGAGTCCCCTGGACTGCAAGGAGGTCAAATCAGTCCATCCTAAAGGAAATCAACCCTGAGTGCTCATTGGAAGGATAGAGACTGAAGCTGAAGCTCCAATATTTTGGCCACCTAATGCGAAGAGAAAACTCCCTGGAAAAGACCCTGATGCTGGGAAAGACTGAAGGCAAAAGGAGAAGGGGACGGCAGAGGATGAGATGGCTAGATAGCATCACGGATGCAATGAATATGAACTTGAGCACGCTCCGGGAGAGAGCGCAGGACAGGAAGGCCTGGCGTGCTATGGTCCATGGGGTCACGAAGAGTCGGACACGACTGAACGACTGAACAACAACAACCCTAGCATACATATGTAATTGAAATACACATATGTCTCAGAAGTGAAATAGAGCTAAGAAATAGTGAGAGCAAAATTGAAGGTGCCCCAGCAACATTAGTGGAAGAGAGGTGAACTCTGTTGAAATAGATGAGTGCATTTATTTATTTATTTGTAGTATTTGTATGCCACTCCTAAGCCAGAAAGGCTCCCAGAGTAGCTTACATATAATCAATTAATATAAGCAGTCCCTGCCCGCAGGCTTACAGTCTAAAAAGACATGACTCGTAAGGGAAAAGGAAGGGGGAGGGAAGAGGGGAAAAATACGATGCACAGTTCTTTGGATTAGTAGCATTGGGTTTTTTCCCCTTAGCATTTAAAAGAATTAACTTTTTTTAAAAAGCTTTGTTAGTAAATACAAGTAAAATAAATATGCTAAAGTTGATCTCTCTAGGGCAGGGGCAGGCTATTTGTGGTCTCCAGATGTTTTGGCCTGCAGGCCCCAGCAGTTCCAGCAAACATAGCCAATGGTGAAGGATGATGGGAATTGTAGGCCAAAACATCTGGAGGGCCACAAGTTGCTCACCCCATCACATACACTTCCTCCACATAGCAAACCAGATGAAAACTGGAAAATTTCCTATGCATATTAATCTAATTTGCACTGGAAATTTTTCCAGTTCAAAATTTTCCAGAAACTCCACACCTCTCCTAACTGCCCTTAGATAATGGCCAAATATAGTTCTCAACTCTCTAGTGTATATGCGGGAAGGCATGGGCTGAAAAGAAAGGCGCTATAATAACATTTGAGATAATTCAAAGTGATAATCTTTAAAGAACAATAAGCGTTTGAAATGAGACTAATATGATTTACTATTGTGATACCAAGGAAGCAATATAGTAGTGCACTAAAGGACTTCGTAGTTGTGGTGAAGTCTTTTAACAAATGTTGCTACATTACTAGTTCCATTGACAACGCAGCCTCTAGAGTTGCTATTTCTCTCCCCCAACCCCTTTTCTCCCTGTCTGTCCCCTCTCCTCCTTTGTTTTGCTCTTTCATCCCCATCCTAGTCTCTAGCTTCTTTCTCTCCCTATTTCCCCCTCTCAGCCCCTAGCCTTGCTCTTTTTCTCTCCCTTCCTGGCCGCTTCTCTTGTTCTTGGAGTCAAGATATGGAACTTTTCCTTTCCTTTGGGGCTGGGGAAAGGTGTGTGAGGGTGAGAGCAATCCTGTGTAGGTCTGCTCAGAAGTAATTCCCATTGTGTTCCATGTAAGCATGCATAGGATTGCAGCCTTACATGGGTGTTTTGTTGTGCTTCTGTGGGGTCAAATATATGGATTGGTTTTGGGGTTCAGAACCTTCCTGTGCTTGTACACAGTTTTTGGGGTGTATTGTCTTTTGACTAGCCAGGCCAGCATGGCTGCCATTATGTGACTACCTGCATCTTCTGTGGGAGCTATATTGTGGTGGTGTCCACAGCAATTTCTCAAATTCCCAAATGTGTCCATGGATCCAGAACGTTGGGGACCCCTGGTGTAAGCTACTCTGAACGTTCTGTTGTAATATTTGTAGTGGTCTTTTAGGCCGAACAGTGGATATAATTATTTTACATTGATTTCATTTTAAACTAAGTTCTTTAAAAGAGCTGCTTAAAATAACTTTAAAAAAACACCTGCTTTTTGAAAAATCTGATTTTAATTTTAAAAACAATTGATTGCTATCCCTGGCAAACTGATGAGTAGGTATAACAATTCAATACTCCAAAGAGTTAAAATCCTGTTGTTATTGTAGTTAACAGTGATTATGAGTCAGTAATGTATTAGGTGCTATGAGGAGCACAGATGTGACAAGAGACAACAATTCAAGTCAGGACAAACCTTGAAGACCTTATGGAAGAGTGAGAATTTGGTCACGAAAGTGAAAGTAGCAGATGAGCAGGAAGAGAAATCAGTCATTTTTTTTAATGTCATAGATATTTAACAAATGGGATTGTGCTGGACTAGATTTAGGTAGGCATGGCATTTAAGTTAAAATAACTATGGCAAGTATCCTCATGCCAAGTGATCACTATGTTTGCACTAGTATCCAAGGCTTTTGACTGTGAAATCAAGCAAATGAATTAGCATGGATTATTTGACACTAAGTGTAGGTATTGACATTTCTTCAAATCTAAGATTAAAAAATGGTGTGTAAATTACAGGACAGTCCTTGCAAGGAAAGGTTGCTGACATGGTTAACCAGTTCATGTCAACTCTGAAGAGTTAGCAGAGTATGTCAAACACATAAGCAAATCAGTTATATCTAAGACTATCAGAAAGTTACTGAGAATCTTCAGCAGTAAACCTCAAGGTGCTTTCCGTCTTACTCTGTAATCATTTTTTCTCAAAACACAGAATTCTACAAGATGGTGCCCGTGTTCCTCACCACTTCTTCCATCCATTTTCTTAACATAAAGTGTCTATTAAGGAGGGAAAGAAGGATTACGTGCACAGCTCCTTTTGATTGGTTGCTTTAGCAGCTATCCAGTGTAAGCACAGATCAAATTGCAGGAAGTATGATAAGACAGCAAGAACAGAAGCTGCCTGTTGAAAGTACAGATGGACCGGATTATCAAAAGCTTCAGAGAAAACCATTAAGGGAAACAACTAGATCATGAAATTGTTGTGTTAAATATTTTTTTCCCCAAGGAAAATTCTAAACATTTGGGAAAATTGAAAATATGTACTCTTAATTTGATAATGCAAACCTGAACACTTTAAGAACAAGGAGTGTGTTACTGATTGCTTAGCAGTTTGTGCTGTTTTTATCTATGAAATAAAGTATAAGTTCTTTAGTTTTAATTGAGATGATCACAAACATGGCCAGTGTTACAATTGGAGCTGCAAGCTACTGCACTTGTAAGTACATAAATATATCCATGTACCTATAAAGCACAAATTGTAAATGGAATTGATCAGTATAGTAAACAAAAAGAGTATAGTAAACAAAAAGAGAGACCTCAGGATTGTCATTCAGGAACAGAAAAAAAAGCCCCACATTCTGGATTGCTCAAACATGGTCGTCCTATAATTCAGTTACCATAATTTAGGGTGAACCATTTAGTTATTTGACCATAGTTAAGTATTCCATGAAGCCAAGAAAAATAAGACTTTAGTTGGCAGTTTACTTACAAGACTACCTTCAAAAACTGATGAAACTAAGCCCTACAACAACAAGACGAGAAGAGTAGTAGTAATGGGAGACTCCTTGCTGCATGGGATTGAAACCCAAGTATGTCGCGAAGACCCATAGACTCTCCAGGTATGCTGTCTCCTCCTGACAGGATGGATTAGAGACTTGACTGAAGGGTTGTCTACGCTCATAAAGCCCACTGACAGGTATCCCTTTCTTTTCATCCATGTGGGAACAAATGGTACTGCCAAGCGGAGCTATGAAGAAATCACATCAGACTTTGAGGTTTTGGGCAGGAAACTCAAGAACTTTGGGGCCCAGATAGTTTTCTCATCCATCCTTCCAGTAGTTAGAAGAGGGATAGAAAGGGAAAGAAAAATACTTTGGGTAAATGACTGGCTACGATTGTGGTGCTGGTGTGAGAGATTTGGATTCTGGGACCACAGGCTATGCTTCCTGGAAGATAGATTGTTGGCAAGGGATGGGTTGCACCTCACAAGGGCTGGGAAGAATGTGTTTGGCCTCAGCATGAAGAACTTCATCATGAGGGCTTTAAACTGAATCCTACGGGGGCGGGAGATGTAAAGTTGGGGGTAACAGTGGATGGATGAAGGCTCATGCACCGCAACAGATAGAACAGCTCTAATAGCGCCCAATAATAGCCTTCAGAAACATGTAGGAAGAAAGCCAGACTATAAACCACATGGTCTTTGATGTCTATATACTAATGCCCAGAGTATGAGAAACAAACAGAATGAACTTGAACTCTTAATACAGGAGGGAAATTATGACTTGATAGGTGTAACTGAAACTTGGTGGGATGACTCCCATGACTGCAATACAGCAATTGAAGGATATAACTTGTTCAAAAAGAACAGAAGGAACAGAAAGGGAGGTGGAGTTTCCCTATATGTTAAAAATACATGTATCTGCACAGAAATACGGGAGGATGAGCTTGGTAGCCCTATCAAGAGCATCTGGGTTAAAATAAATGGAGCAAAGAATAGAAGGAACCTGGTGGTCAGAGTCTACTACCGGCCACCCAATCAAGGAGAAGACGAGGATGAAACTTTTGAAAAGCAAATAGCCAATGTTTCAAGGAAGCAAGATGTAGTAGTAATGGGGGACTTCAATTTCCCCGATATTTCTTGGGAGACAAATTCTGCCAGGAATTTCCTGCCCCGCCAGGAAATTCCCGACTTGTGTTGCTGATAACTTCCTCCTGCAGAAAGTAGAGGAAGGGTAACCTCCCTTATGGACTGTTGGAATGCTTTGGACATAATATACCTCGACTTCATCTTTTGACAAAGTGCCCCATGATATCCTGATCAGCAAACTAGCTCAAAGTAAGCTAGATGAAACAACGATCAGGTGGATCCACAGTTGACTACAGAATCAGACTCAAAGAGTGCTTATCAGTGGGATCGTCTCAAACTGGGGAGAGGTAACGTGCAGGGTACTGCAGGGCTCAGTCCTGGGCCCAGTGCTCTTCAACATTTTTCTGAAGGACTTGGAGGAGGAGGTGGAGGGAATGCTGATCAAATTTGCAGATGACACAAAGAGGGGGCATGGTAGAGTTCCCTAGGGAGGGAGTTCCACAGAGCAGGGGCCACCACAGAGAAGGCCCCCTCCCTTGTTCTCACCAGCCTAGCTGTCCTGACTGATGGGTCAGAGAGAAGGCCATGCAAGGCTGATCTTGTTATGCTGCCTGTCTGGTGTTGCTGGAGGTGCTCCTTGAGATAGGCTGGGCTGGAACCGCATAGGGTTTTAAAGGTCAAAACCAACAACTCAACCCGGAAAACAACTGATAACCAGTGCAACTTCTTCAGCACCGGAGTGCTGTGATCACACCAGCGGCTGCCTCTAATCAGGTGAGCCACCTCATTCTACACCAGCTGCAGCTTCTGAACCATCTTCAAGGGTAACCCCACTTAGAGCACATTACAGTAGTCTAGATGAAAGGAGACCAAGGCATGTACTACCGATGGAAGCAGATGGGAAGGTAGGGGCTCAGCCGCCGTATCACATGGAGTTGGTACAACACTGTCCGGCTCATGACTGACACCTGAGCCTCCATGGACAGCTGGGAGTCTAAAATGACCCCCAGGCTGCGGACGTGGTCTTTCAAGGGTAGCCATACCCCATTCAACACTAGGTCAACATCCCCCAACCTACTCTTGTCTCCCACCAGAAGTACCTCGGTCTTGTCAGGGTTCAGCTTCAGCTTATTCTTCCCCATCCAGCCACTCGCCGTCTCCAGACATTTAGACAGGGATTCCACAGCCAACCCTGGTGAAGATTTGGACGAGAGGTAGAGCTGCGTGTCATCCGCATATTGATGACACCGCACCCCAAACCTCCTGATGATAGCCCCCAGCGGGTTCACATAGGTGTTAAATAGCATCAGGGAGAGGATGGAACCCTGTGGCACCCCACACATGAGCGGCCACGGGTCCAACACCTCCTCTCCCAATGCTCCCCTCTGGTACCTGCTGGAGAGGAAGGACTAGAACCACTGTAATACAATGTCTCTAATGCCCATCCTCTCCAGGCAGTCCAGGAGGATACCGTGGTCAACAGTATCAAAAGCCGCTGAGAGGTCGAGGAGAACAAGGAAGGAGCATTCGCCCCCATCCAAAGCCCTCCTCATATCATCCACCAAAGCGACCAAGGCCATTTCTTTCCCAAGCCCAGGCCTGAAGCCCGATTGAAATGGATGTAGATAATCGGCTTCTTCCAAGTGTGCCTTCAATTGCATCGCCACCACCCGCTCAATGATCTTGCCCCAAAATGGCAGATTTGAGACTGGGCAAAAGTTGTTCAAAACTTGGGGATCCAAGGAGGGCTTCTTTAAGAGAGGTCTTGTTACTGCCTCCTTGAGGGCTGATGGCATCACTCCCTCCTCAAGGGAGGCATTCACCACTGCCCTGATCCCCTCACCCAGTCTCTCTCTGCAGCTCATAATGAGCCAAGATGGGCAAGGATCAAGTAAGTAGGCGGTCTGCTTTACAGATGAAAGCGCCTTGTCCACTTCATTAGAAGGAAGAAGCTAGAACCGATCCCATGAAACCGGTTTGCCACAGGCCGCCTCTCGCTCGCTAACTATATCCACGGCGCATGGAATAACACTCCTAGTTCCCCTCTACTCAGCACTGGTTAGGCCTCATCTTGAGTACTGTGTCCAGTTCTGGGTTCCATACTTTAAGAAGGATGCAGACAAACTGGAGAGGGTTCAGAGGAGGGCAGCAAATATGATAAGGGGGCTAGAAACAAAGCCCTATGGAGAGAGAGTGAAAGAACTGGGCATGTTTAACCTTGAGAAGAGAAGAACGAGGGGAGATATGATAGCGCTGTTCAAGTACTTGAAAGGCTGTCACAGAGAGGAAGGCCAGACTGCAGGAGACAGAATAATGTGCTCAAGCTACAGGAAGCCAGATTCTGGCTGAACATCAGGAAAAACTTCCTGACTGTTAGAGGAATACGACAACGGAACCAATTACCTAGGGAGGTAGTGGGCTCTGCCACACTGGAGGCATTCAAGATGAGGCTGGACAGCCATCTGTCAGGGATGTTCTGACTTGGATTCCTGCACTGAGCAGGAGATTGGACTCGATGGTCTTATAGACCCCTTCCAACCCTACTATTCTATGATTCTATGATTTTAATAGTTGCTATTATTTTGATTTCTGTTTTTAATTTCATTTTTTTAAATGGTAACTGTATGCTAGGGTGGACCGATGTAAAAGACAAAAACAAGAACTATTCTGTTAATCATTCACATTTATTGAACCCCTACCTCACATTAAGTTATACTTCATTACAACTTTATTTAACTGTTATTTGTTACTTTTTAAAAAAATTTGCTTTTGGTTTCGTATATCAACCATTTTATGATTAAATATTTTTGGTTTGTAATACAGTAAATGTTTTAAAAATACTTGACCATTTTTGACAATATTTGACTTGTCAGTTGACCAGATCATTTTTGACCAGTTAAGTGCCCAACCATAACACAGTTTTGCTGGCCGTTCCAAGATTAAATATTTCATATGAGTTGTTTTTCTATTTTTTTCGTATTGCCCACATGTCTGCACATTTGTTAGTTAACTGTGATGCAACAACAACATTCCAGTACAATAGCCATTTGTGGCAGTTGATGCCTGACCAGCAAAAGAAAGGCAACATGAAGAAGCTTCCCTGTATGGTCATCTGGAGCAGATCGTTTCTTCGTACAGGAAACCAGATGAGTCACAATTCACAATTCTTCTTTAATTTAAAAAGTCAGTGGTATGTAATACAATAAGTTTTCTAAAATCAGTGTGCAAAGATCTTTGTTAGAACCATTCAAATATTAAAACAAATAATAAATGTTAACTTTGCTTTTCTCAGATACAATGGATTAAATCCTATGTCACACTAGTGGACATTCATGCAACAGGACAGTCTCACTCCTGAAGCCCTCTGCTCTGCCTGAACATCTGCACTGGAGGGTTCCCAGCCCTCTGGGGCAGATTTTGAGAGTGGGTTGACAGAACTCCTTTCATTTGCCTAACAGCAAAATTAGATTCAAGCCATTGTATTGGTGTGTTTGATACACTGATTTTCTTATCCCTCTTCTTTCCTGATCTTCTTGTGTCATTTTTATATTGTAAATCTTGGACAAGGATTTGTATGAATTTATTTGTGAAGCGCTTGGTACGTTTTAAGGCTTAATTCTAGAACTGTACCTAAATTCATATTCCAATCTTCCTTTATGCAAACGGCCATTGTACTTGCAGGCATTTCAAATTGCCGGTAGAGATTTCTTGAAAAACCTTTGACCAGAACACCTCTGCCTTGTTTGCGCAATATGCAGTAGTTTTCCTTGCAGTTCTCTCTAATTATACAGATATATATTTGCTGCATATATGTTTGTGCCTTTTGAATATTGCTATTGTATGGTTTGCTGCTCTGTTACATTTTACGTTGTATTTGGTAATTTAGGAGATGTTTTCTAATGACGCTGCACTTGAGAAATTACAGCATGTGACTGATATAATAAACATTATATAAGAATATTTAGTATGCCCCAGAAAAAGAAGAAATTATTTATACTAGGAACTGAAATTGGGAGGGGGAAGATGAGTAAAATCTTTAAGTGAGTAGAGTGTTAATAAACTCATCTGTACCCTTGAAGGAAAACCAAGCATTTGAAAACGGGAGGGGCCGTAGCTCAGTGATAGAGCACATGTTTTGCATGCAGAAGGTCCTAGTTCAATCCCTGGCATATCTAGGAAGAGCTGGGAAATTTGCTGCCTGAAACCCAGGAGAGCTGCTGCCAGTCAGTGTTGACAGTACTGGGCTAGGCGGACTAGTGGTATGACTCAGAATAAGGCAGCTTCCTGTGTTCCTAAAACAACTTTTAAAAGATTAATCTCACACTAAGAACTTGTAAACCCAAGGCTCTGTGTCAGAACCTTCTCACCTGTGGCCAATTTGTACTCGCCTCAGGCAAAGAAGCAAGTGGTTATTTGCCAAGGCTATCCATAATTTTATCTTTCAGTTGATTCCATTTTCTGGAATGTCTTATATAAAATATCTGCCAACTGAACTACATGCTTCTGATAAAGTAGGCTTTAGTCCACAAAAGGTTATGCTACAATACATTTCTTAGTTTTTATGGCGCCACAGGATTCTGTTTTGAAAAAGCAAGTAGCCTTAAATGGAACTACTAATGGAAAATTAATTAAATAATTAATTATTTACACAAGGGGTATTTTAACATTATCCCCATGTAAAATTTCTATTTGCTTAATGTTTCCAAGTATTACAGCATTGAAAAATGTTCCCTGTACTAGGCTACTAATCAGATTCTGCTATAGCTGTTCGAGTACCTAGAGGGAAATGGGAAAATCTTTGATGCAGTTTTTGCAGGGGATCCAAAATCTCTTCCTTAGCTAAGGCATTTTTTCATTGTCTATACTACAGTAATTTGTAACTGGGAAAACACACATGCATACCACCAGCTACTGCTTGCACTAGCTTTTAGCGTGTGTTTGCAGAAACATTAGTACCTGTTGAGATTATAGTTAGAGAAAGTATTTTGGGGAGGGTAAAGGAGGTGAGATGCCTGTAAACTCTGGTGCATCACCTGTAAGGATCAGAGAAAGTATTTATATCCTCAGAAGGAGGATCTGAGGGGTCCCCAATGATTCAAGTTATAGGGACAGTCCTGTCCTGGCTTATAAATAGCTGCCCCACCCAAATAGCTGCTCACTGGTACCAACAAGCCATATAACAAGGATACAAACACAGGAACCAAACTCTGCAACAAACCAGATGCCAAGTCTGTCCCAATACTGGAAACAATATTACAGGACCTAATAATATGACACACAACATTAGGGTTTCATTTACTTGTTCATCTTCCAATGTGATATATGCCATTTTCTGTTAGCAGTTCCCTTCTGCATTCTACATAGGACAAACAGGCCAGTCTCTGTGGAAAAGAATAAATGAGCACAAATCTGAAATCAGAAATGGCAAGTTTCAAAAACCAGTGGGAAATGACTTCAGCCTACAGGACCCTCTGTAACTAACCTTAAAATTACCATTATGGAGCAAAGCAATTTGAAAGGGAGATAAGAGCAAGAGACGGTTGAGTGAGGTATCCAGTGAAGCCCACATACGGGTGGCCCAAGCCAGTTCGCCCTGGTACACACGCAACCCCTACCACCAGTGGCTACAACATACCAATTCCAGGGGCAAGCGCCGCAACGAGCAAAAACTCTTGTTTCTGGAAGGGGCAGGTCTTGCCCCTTCCAGAAATGAATATTTCAGCTTGGTATGGTTCTTGCCCCTGGAAATGCTACACTGTGGGTGCTGGTGGTAGGGGCTGCATGTACTGCTGCTGGTGGGGCCGCCTGCGCATGCAGCAGGGCCAAGGGCTTGAATCTGCCCACGCAAGGGCTTCATTGGATACTGCCCTTAGAACTGAAACTGTTGATGAATTCTATCACCAGAGAATTGAATTTGGATCAAGGATTTCTAGCTTATTACATGTGTTAATTGATTTACCTTGTGCCAGGATGTTTGTGTATTCAGTACCAACTGAATACACCCCACCCCCCATATACTATATCTGTATCCACACCTGAAGCTCTCAGTAACACTCAGTGCATCTGATGAAGTGGGCTGAATGCCAAAAAGCGTATGCTGGGATAAATTAGGGTGCACGAAAACTCCTTGTTTCAACTAAGTAAAATATAGTTCCAAACTATCCATACTTATCCTGGCTAAGATCCTCTGCTCTATAGAGGGTTTTTTCCTGCTTAAACCGATGACTGCTTCCTCCTAGGAACAGTATGTGTTTGTACTATCCTACCAAGAGGCCTGTGTTATATAGAATTGTGTGACTGAGCAAAGTTTCTACATATTCATCATGACCCAGCATTAATTGAAAATTTTAATCCCTGATACATGAACACTCAGAGCTGTCTTCCTCTGAAGGCCACATTTTTGCTTAATAATTCAATGGGCCCAATTTGTTAGAGCCTTTAGGTTTCAGTTAGTATATAATCGGGCAGTATTGACATTCCTGTAATAACAGTGATGATGAGGCACTTCTTTCCCCTCCCATGTGTATGCTTTGAGCATTTTATGAAAAAAGTATTTTTTAAATGTATTTTTCTATTATTCTTTTTGTGCCATTCAAGTAGGAGAAAATTTGTAGTCTTTTAAATGGTTGGAGGTGGCAAATGTTCAACATCAACAAGGCTGCATCCTTCCTACTGTGTTTTTGGCACTTAATTTAATTAAATTTAATTTATTAAATTTTATTTTATTTTTTTATTCTAGGCCATGTACATTCCTTCTCCTTTTATAATAAAGTGGAAGTAGTGAACAGGTTGTCATCCCCTCACACACACCTCAACATTTTTATCCATCTGAGGTGTTCACTTGCATACATAGGTAATTCAAGAGGGAGATAGCCAATGGCTGTGGGAAATTATTTATTTATTTATTTAAAATATTTCTTGTCTGCCTTTGGCGTACCCCAATAAAACACATTAAACCTGCATGATACTAAAAACAATAAGAGCACAATAAAAGCAACAAAAAATAACAATAAAACCAACAACAAAAACAGCAGTAAAAAATTTAGGACCGATCCATTTTTTCTACTGTTTCTGTTTGTTTTTGCAGTTAATTTCACCAGTTGCATATCCACATCACCCCATTCTTCTGAGAACATGCATGACCATGGCACAAATTAATAGCCCTGTTTAGTTTTCAGCAACAAAAATAATATATCTATAAATAAAACTCGTGGCTTAACTGATGCATGCTCCAATGCATTATAAGAGAGGCAGCTTTGGCAGCCTTCTTATGTTCAGTAGGTTATGCTGTTGAAGAATTAGATATTGTTTCCTCTTCTTTTAGAACACAGACGTTCTTCTGTAAATTACTGATTTGTGCAGCAAGGTCTGGTGCCCACAGTTCCACTCACCAGCATACCATAGGTGAGGAGGACCCCCAGCAGCCTCTGACAGTCTTGTTGCATTGTAATTTGGAAAAGGGAAAAAGCAGCAGTAGTTACTTTCTTTCTCCAAACTGCATCACACTGAGAGAAAACTCCATCTTTATTTCGAGACCTCTGCATTTGTCAGAGGACTTGAAAAAGCAATGGAGTCTTGTCTGTCTTAACTTGCCTGGAGATCCATGTTGCAGCTACCATGTAGAACAGTCATCACATAGAAACTATGCTGTTTGTATGCCGCTTTGTGCGGGTCTTGACAGGCAAATATATTCAGTGACATGGAGCATGCATAAACCTAGCAATGCCTATTTGCTGTCTTGCAAACGTTCCCTTTTCCCTCTATCTCACTTATACTTCAGAGTTGGAGAACCACGCTAAGAGTAGAATTATTATGGAGTTTATATGCGGCTCTGCAGCATAGTATCTTAGAGCTGCTAACAAATAGTAAAATAAAATTAAAACACTAAAATAGTTACAATAATAAATAAATGCAATAAACTTCTCTATGAGGAAAAAATCTACATGGGAGGGAGATTGTTTCAGTTCAATGACATTTTATATAAAATAAACTATTTTTAGCCATTTTTCAGCGCAACCACCTGACAAAGTGGCATACAAACAACAGATAGAAGATATAACAGCCGTAGTAGCAAACATACAGAATAATTTGCAAGGCTGCTTTGAACACATAAGACAATTACAAGTTCAATTGAAGGCAGCTTTAAACAGAAGGGGCTAGGTGCACATCAACAGAAAGGAGTTCCAGGGTTGGGGCCACTGCTGAGAAGACCCAATCTCTTGTGCTTGCCAGCCTAATAGATGTTAATGGCAAGCATTAGGAATGATCCCTGACATAGTTCTTAAGTGTACAGGCAGCATTATATGGGCACAGGTGGTCCTTCAAATAGCCTGGTCCCAAGCCATTTAGGGCTGTATAGGTTAAAGCAAGCCAATTTGAATTGGGTCCGGAAGCTTACTAGCAGCCAGTACAGTTGGCACAAAATTAGGCTTACATTTTCTGCTGCCAATTGGAACTTCTAAGCAGCCTATAAGCTGCCCTGAGAACTTTTTGTTACAGGGCAGCATATAAATAAAATAACAAAGTGCATTACACTAGTCCAGTTTGGGTTAACCAGTGCACGAGAAACTGAGACCAGGTCCACCTATTCCATATGGGGCCAAAACTGGCAAACAAGCTGGGGCTTGTAAAAAGCATTCCTGGCCACAGCCAGTACCTGTGACTCACCAGGAAATGACTGGTCCAGGAGTAACCCCAAGGAAAATGCAACCCCATTCAGGACCAATTTCATACCACACTTCATATCACCTGACTAAACCCATAGAACATCTATGTTTCCCAGATTAAGTTTCAGCTTGTCCTCCCTCATTCATCACAGTGGTCAAAAACCTTGTTTCACCACCCTCAATCTGTGTTAATGAAGAAATCATGGATACCATAGCTCCTCTGGGAAGTGCTAGATTTCAGACTGACCATACATAAGTAATAGCAGAAGCCACAGTTCACACTATGTGTGAAAAATATTCACTTTTAGGTAAAACTGGTTATCTGAAATATTCTGTTTAGATTATTTTGCTGTAGAATACACCTCTAACAGCGTGATGATCATGGAAATATAGTAAGGAAAACCTCCTCCCCTTGACCCTGTCCAAGTTCAGATGATCAGCGGGGGAAACAGTGCAGCATCTGTTGTTTCCCCCATGTGTGCTGGTCGCATGACCAGGATTTACTCTAATTGCCTGCACTATGTCACAGGTTGCTGTGTCATCCTAATCCAGCGCATGATGTGGGTGTAGTGAATTTTCACCCACCCTACAAGCCATGAGTTTGTAGGGTGGGTGAAAAGTCACTATGCTCACACTGGGTTCCAACAATGTGACAACCAACAATGCAGTGCAGGTAATTAGAGTAATCCTGGTCGTGCGACTGGGACATGTGGGGGAAGAGCTGGTGCTGCGTTGTTTCCCCTGCTGATCAATCAAACAACCCCATTGGATGAGTTCGCACGACACGATGACCCACCCTGCAAAATAAGCTATGCAGTGTGGGTTGTCAGAACAACCGACGGTGAGCTTGACAGACAATTGGGCTTACCATGGGTTGTTCTCCCCCTCCTTCTCCCTTGGTCCTCCAGCCTGCTCTGGCATATATTCCAGAGACATGGTGGCAGAACCCATCTTATCTGCCGCCAGTCCCCCTCCCCACTCCAACTACGCCCCTGGTCATGTTCAGAGCTATATTCACCCCTTTTTCTTCTTTTGTGCTCTGACAGATGTGCAAAACAGGGCCAAGAACATTTTTTTTCCAGCCCCAGGAATTTGCACAAATGTCTTTGTAATTTATTTTACTTTATTTTATGTGGTTGGTTGGTTTTTCTCAATTGTGGCTGTCAAACTATATATAGCTTTGCCTTGTCTATTCTTTGCCTTGTATATTTCAGCTGTCAAAGGGAACAAAGTGTACTAGGAAACATACAAGGTAATTGACAAGATGGGGCTGCATATATGCTAGCTTGACAGCCTTTGACACCTGTCAGGTTGGAGGGAAAGGGGGACCAGATTGTCCCCTTAGCAAAGTTATCCTTAAGTTATAAAGTGTGGGATTTACTCTTGGAGGTGCCCCCTTCTATTCCACCCCTCCCCAAGTCTCCCCCAGTCATTTTAAGGGTGATCTAGGGTCTACCCCATTTTCAGAGCCCCCCTTTTACTGCAAATGGGACACTTCCATGGCACTTGCTTGCAGTCTGGAGTAGAGATGTAAAATTTCTGGAAATTTTGAGGCAATGGGGGAAAAACAGGGTTGTTGTTGTTTTCAGGAAAAAAACGGAATTGGAGGGAAAATTGAAAAATAAGCAATACTTATTTTTAGCACTATTTACAGATCTAAAGTCACGTTGTTGCTTTAAGACAGCTTTCCCCAGCCTGGTGCCCTCCAGCTGTTTTGGACTTCAGCTTCCATCAGCCTCAGGCAGCATGTCAGGAATGCTGGGCAGTGTAGTCCAAAACATCTGGAAGGCATTAGGTTGGGGAACATAAAGCAGCCTTTTTGTTCCTAAAGTTATTTGATTTATAACTTAGTTTGGCTATAAAATTATCATTATATTTTAAAACTTGTAAAAGCAAACTCAGTAAATTTGTTATTGTTGTCTGAATAGATTAGAACTACATTAAATGACTGCTACATCATTAGAAACACAGGACTCTATAGAACAAAAACCATACTGTCAAGAATGCACATTTGCTGTCAAGAATGCACAATGGTGACTCTACTCACATGTTGGGACACAGAGCATCAATGTGTATCAGTAAAATATAATTTAGATCAATAATTTTAATAAGGAATGAAAGAAATAACTATGATGGGAATCTTACAGAGAGGATTAAAAAAAACATTTTTCTTCATGGCTTTCTTATTTCCAGACATTTTACATCTCTAGTCTTTTTATAAAAGGGTTCTTATTACATAGCTTTTAGAAATCATTTGGGGGTCAGAAAAGGCCTGATAACAATATATACATACTTTGTCTTAATTCTAAAAGAAAATATTTCATAATCCAAAACTGTTCAGTTTTTTGGAAAGAAACAAAAGCAGTCCTTGGGGGGAGGGGGGAGATGTGTTTTTCAGTTTTTTTCCAGGCCTTCACAACTCTAGTCTGGAGTACTTCTGTTCAGGATATACCATTCCATTCCCCTTCCTTCCCAGTTTTCCACCTCCCCCTGGCAGCACTTCAGGCCTACTGAGCATGCTTGGAACTCATTGGCCTGTTTTGACTTTTTTCACCTTCTTACGGAATTTTTGCAAAGCCATTTTGTTTTTCTGCAGACCTTGCACTTTCACCCAAGCCTGCTTATACCTACCTTGTCTGCATGTATGGTGCCACTTTGGCTACTTAAGGATAGGCATGGAGAGTGAGTTCAACACTAATAAACAGCATAATAATTACTCAGCTGCCATACTTCCATTTTATGGAATACGTCATATTTTGTCAGTCTCTACACCTTTATGAAACTGGCCCAGGAGTGCAGAATACTAGAATATATTGAACAAATGTGTTGCCAAATGAGACCAAGAGGCCATTGTGACTAGCATCATCATCATGGCGATCACTTGTGACAGAGTAAGGTTGTCTTCCAGGGGTAGAGTCTTAGCAGTGGGTCTGCAGGTGGCTGTGAAGGCCAATTCTGGATCCACACAGCCTCCCACAGTGAGGACATAGGTTTCCAGGTGGAAGGCGATCACGATGAGGATTTGCTTGACGTGCCTTCTGCTGAGTTTGTTTCTCCCTTTCGCCCTGTACTTGTGCTTCTTCAAAGTCCATAGGGCCTTTAATATAGGCTGACCTCCAGTTGGAATGCTCATGGGTTAGAACTTCCCAGTTCTCAATGCTTATGTTACATTTTTTTAGATTAGCTGTGAGAACATCTTTAAATCTCTTTTGCTGTCCACCAATATTCCGTTTCCCATTCATAAGGTGGGAATAAAGTAGCTGCTTTGGAAGACGATGATCAGGCATTTGAACCACATGGCCAGTCCAGCGAAGTTGATGTTGGAGAATCATTCTTTCAGAGCTGGTGGTCTTTGCTTCTTCCAATACGCTGACATTAATCCGTCTGCCCAAGTAATTTGAAGAATTTTTCGGAGGCAGCGTTGATGAAATCTTTGTAGAAGTTGGAGGTGGCGTTTATAGATGGTCCATGTTTCACAGGCGTACAGTAAGGTCGGTAGTACAATGGCTTTGTAAACAAGCATTTGGTCTCCCTGCAAATGTCCTGATCCTTGAACACTACGCTTCATTCAGGAAAACGCTACACTCGCAGAGCTCAGACAATGCTGAATTTCAGCATCTTATGTCAGCTTTTGTGGAGAGATGGCTGCCAAGATAAGAAAAGTGATCAACATTTTCCAGCATCACACCATTAAGCTGGATTGATGGCGCTACAGAGGGGTTGGTTTGTGCTTGCTGGTAACTTTGTGCACTTTGGTTTTTTTGATGTTAAGCAAGAGGCTGAGCTTGTCATATGCTTCTGCGAAGATGTCTAGGATAGTTTGGAGATCTTCCTCTGAATGTGCGCAGATTACGTTATCATCAGCATATTGAAGTCCTATGACAGAGGTTGTAATTACTTTATTTTTTGCTTTCAGCCTACTGAAATTAAAAAGTTTTCCATCTGTTCGATATATGATTTCTACACCTGTGGGAAGTTTCCCTTCAACAAGGTGTAGAATCATAGCGAATAAAGTTGGAGAAAACGCATCCCTGTTTAACGCCTGATCCCAATTTAAATGGATCACTTTGAGAGCCATTGTTATCCAAGATTGTTGCCATCATGTCATCATGGAGGAGCTGCAAGATGTTCACAAATTTATTAGGGCATCCAGTTTTCAAAAGGATGGTCCAGAGAGCAGTTCGGTTTACAGTGTCGAAAGCCTTAGTCAGATGAATAAACATCATGTACAGAGGTTGGTTTTGCTCCCTACATTTTTCTTGGAGTTGTCGTGCGGTGAAGATGATATCCACTGTCCTCCTGGAGGGGTGGAAGCCATTTTGGGATTCAGGGAGCATGTCTTCTGAGATAGGTAAAAGGCGGTTTGCGAGGATCCTTGCCAGGATTTTGCCTGCCGTAGCTAGAAGGGAGATGCCTCGATAGTTCCACAATCTGTTCTATCACCCTTTTTGAAGAGAGTGATAATTATGGCATCCCTGAAGTCTGCTGGGTGAAATCCCTCATCCAGATTTTTTTGATGAGCTTGCGAAGCTGTCCTGTAGCTTCAGGCCCACCTTCTTTAAAGACTTCAACAGGGATCCCATCAGGTCTGCTAGTTTTGTTATTTTTCATTTGGTTGAGGGCTTTACTGACTTCCTCCAAACTAGGGGATACTGCAAGCTCATCTCTGGTTTGTTTTTGTGGGATTTGCAAGAAGACCTCATCAGCCACAATAGAGTTACGATTAAGGAGATTGTGGTAATGCTCTTTCTAATGCAGTGCAATAGACTCTTTGTCCTTTAGGAGTTTGGCACCGTCTATTGAGCATAGGGGGTTTGTACCATGATTTGTTGGTCCGTAGATGGCCTTTGTGGCATTAAAATAACCCGTGCATCATGGGCATCCGCAAAATGCTGGATTTCTTGAGCTTTCTTTATCCACCAGGTGTTCTTAAGTTCTCTAGATCTTCTTTGGACCTCAGCCTTTGCACTGGCGTGGATTTTTTTCTTAGCAGCACAGTTGATGACTTTTTGCCATATTTGGAAGGCTTTCCTTTTCTTCTCAATAATATGTTCAATCTCCCTATCATTCTCGTCGAACCAATCCTGATGTTTCTTAGTTTGGTATCTGATAGTTTGTTTACAGGCTGCAATAATGGAGGTCTTCAGTTTATTCCAGTGTTCCTCAACATTTGCAGGAGTTTCCATAGGTAGGTGTTCCTTAAGAGTTGTTTGAAAGCAGGCTCGCATAATAGGATCGTGAAGGGCTTGGGTGTTGATTTCACATCTTAGTTTTCTTCCCTGGAGCCTACGTTGAGGGACAATCTTAATGGCCATCGTGGAACGAATTAATTGGTGGTCTGTCCAGCAGTCGTCAGCACTCGTCATGGCTCTGGTGAGGAGTATATCGCAGCAATCTCTGGCACGGACAATTACATAATCTAGGAGATGCCAGTGCTTCGACCGAGGGTGCTTCCATGATGTTTTAAATTTCTTTTTCTGGCGAAAGAGTGTGTTGGTAATAACAAGAT
This sequence comes from Heloderma suspectum, assembly GCF_057233095.1. NCBI lineage: Eukaryota > Metazoa > Chordata > Lepidosauria > Squamata > Helodermatidae > Heloderma > Heloderma suspectum. The sequence goes on from NC_139464.1 coordinate 32,599,470, forward strand.
TATGCTCTGCACATTTAGTCAGAAGTAGAATTCCATTCTGGTTGCTATTGCTGACTCCTTTCCCAATGGTCCCCGGCCACAAATCAAAATCATGCCCAGCTCTTGCATTGAAATCACCCAGGAGGATAATTTTGTCCTCCTTAGGTATTTCTGATAAGATGGTATCCAGCTGGGAGTAAAAATTTTCTTTGATGTCTTCATCAGTATCTGATGTTGGTGCATAAGCACTTAAAATAGTTGCCTGCTGGTTTTTGGCGAGTTTTATTCGAAGGGTTGAGAGTCGTTCATTAACGCCAGTAGGAACTTCTGACAAGAGCTTCATAAGATCATTTTTAATAGCAAAGCCTACTCCATGTATTCATCATTCTTGTTCAGGCAGTCCTTTCCAGAAGAAGGCATTCCTTTTTCTTCCTTCAGTTGTTCCTCTCCTTCTCTTCGGGTTTCTTGGAGTGCTGCTATGTCAATGTTAAAATGTCTCAGCTCCCTTGCAATGATGGCAGTCCTACATTCAGGGTATTCACTATCTGTATTGTCCAGCAGTGTCCGTATATTCCATGTTCCAAAATTCATTTGTTTGCGACCGCTAAATGGTGACCCCACTGGATGCGGTAATCCAGTCAGGGAAGAGGTGAGGCAGACTATGTTTAGGGCACCTTTTCTAGCCCCCTCCCCATACGGGGTGAGCAGAGTGGATCCTAAATAGGACTGCTCAGTCATGGATACAGCTGCCGAACTACTCAACTGCCTCGGTTCTTTAGTCAGGATGACTGAATCTGTATCCACCGCCCATGTGCCGGTCTATGACTAGGGGCTTCCGGATTTCACAGTCCTGCCCCCGTTGCCATTCGCCGATCGCCATGGGACTTTTGGTTGTTTGGGGTTTGGATTGGAAGACGCCTGTGTGTGAATTTGTTTTATGTGTGGAGATCAGTGCACAATGATCAACACACAGTTCTCACAGAAAAAGGCTCTAATCCAATGGCATGAATAACATGACGATTGGTAGTCCTTTTTCTGCTGCAGCCTTCATCTGCCTTCACAGCCATTGTAACATACGCCTTGTTATCTTAGAATCATAGAATCATAGAATAGTAGGGTTGGAAGGGGCCTACAAGGCCATCGAGTCCAACCCCCTGCTCAATGCAGGAATCCAAGTCAGAGCATCCCTGACAAATGGCTGTCCAGCCTCGTCTTAAAGGCCTCCAGTGTGGGAGAGCCTACCACCTCCCCAGGTAATTGGTTCCATTGCCGTATTGCTCTGACACTCAGGAAGTTTTTCCTGATGTTCAGCCGGAATCTGGCTTCCTGTAACTTGAGCCCATTATTCCGTGTCCTGCACTCTGGGATGATCAAGAAGAGATCCTGGCCTTCTTCTCTGTGACAACCTTTCAAGTACTTGAAGAGTGCTATCATATCTCCCCTCAGTCTTCTCTTCTCAAGGCTAAACATGCCCAGTTCTTTCAGTCTCTTTTCATAGGGCTTTGTTTCCAGTCCCCTGATCATCTTTGTTGCCCTCCTTTGAACCCTCTCCAGCTTGTCTGCATCCTTCTTAAAGTGTGGTGCCCAGAACTGGACACAGTACTCCAGATGAGGCCTAACCAGTGCTGAGTAGAGGGGAACTAGTACTTCCCGGGATTTGGAAGCGATGCTTCTATTAATGCAGCCCAAAATAGCATTTGCCTTTTTTGCAGCCACATCACATTGTTGGCTCATATTCAGCTTGTGACCGACGACAATTCCAAGATCCTTCTCGCTCGTAGTGTGGTTGAGCCACGTATCCCCCATCTTGTAACTGTGCATTTGGTTTCTTTTTCCTAGGTGCAGAACTTGGCATTTGTCCCTATTAAATGCCATTCTGTTGTTTTCTGCCCAGCACTCCAGTCTATCCAGATCACTTTGAATTTTGTTTCTGTCTTCCAAAGTATTAGCTATCCCTCCCAATTTTGTGTCATCTGCAAATTTGATCAGCATTCCCTGCACCTCCTCCTCCAAGTCATTAATAAAAATGTTGAAGAGCACTGGGCCCAGGACTGAGCCCTGCGGTACCCCACTCGTTACCTCTCCCCAGCTTGAGAAGGTCCCATTGATAAGCACTCTTTGAGTCCGATTCTGTAGCCAACTGTGGATCCACATGATCGTTGTTTCATCTAGCCCACTTCGAGCAAGTTTGCTCATCAGGATATCATGGGGCACTTTGTCGAAAGCTTTGCTGAAGTCGAGGTATATGATGTCTACAGCATTCCCACGGTCTACAAGGGAGGTGACTTGATCAAAAAATGAGATCAGATTTGTCTGGCAGGACTTGTTTTTGACAAATCCATGTTGGCTTCGAGTAATCACGGCATTGATGTCAAGGTGCTTCCAGATGGATTGCTTTATGATCTGCTCCACAATTTTCCCAGGGATTGATGTCAGACTGACTGGTCTGTAGTTCCCAGGTTCCTCCTTTTTACCCTTTTTGAAGATAGGGACAACGTTAGCCCTCCTCCAGTCATCTGGCACTTCCCCGGTCCTCCATGATTTCTCAAAGAGAATAGACAGCGGTTCTGAGAGTTCTTCTGCCAGTTCCTTTATTACTCTAGGATGCAGTTCATCTGGCCCTGGAGATTTGAACTCATTCAAAGTAATGAGGTGTTCCTTGACCATATGCCTGTCGATCTCAAGCTGCAATCCTGCCCCTTCAGCCTGTACTTCGCCTTTGCCAGGGGGGTCATAGACCCTCTTTTGGGAGAAGACTGAGCCAAAGTAGGAATTGAGCACCTCTGCCTTTTCTTTGTCATCTGTTATCATTTTGCCATCCTTATTTAATAGCTGAACAACCATTTATTTCCTCTGCCTTTTACTATGCACGTAGCTGAAGAAAGCCTTTTTGTTGTTTTTAGCATCCCTCGCTAACCTCACCTCGTTCTCCGCTTTAGCCTTCCTGACGCCATCCCTGCAATTCTGTGCTACCTGCCTGTACTCTTCCTTTGTTACTTGGCCTTCTTTCCACTTCCTATATGTGTCCTTTTTTGTTTTCAGGTCATCCCTAAGCTTTTCGTGAAGCCACATTGGCTTCTTCTGTTGTCTTCCACCTTTTCTTCTTGTTGGAATTGTTTGTGATTGTGCCTTGAGAATTTCCTTTTTTAAAAGTTCCCACCCATCTTGGACTCCTTTTCTCGCTAGCATTGTTTGCCATGGGACCTTACTGATCATTGTTCTGAGTTTATTAAAATCAGCTTTCCTAAAATCCAGGGTACGCGTTTGAGTACACTCGGCTTTTGCTTCCCTTAGAACCAAGAACTGAAGTACAACATGGTCGCTTTCCCCCAGAGTTCCTGTAACTGCTACTTTATCCACTAAGTCATCTCTGTTGGTTAGGATCAAGTCAAGAATAGCCGATCCTCTAGTTCCTTCCTCTACTTTCTGTAGGAGGAAGTGATCCGCCACACAAGTCAGGAATTTCCTGGAGGGGCCATGTTTTGCAGAATTTGTCTCCCAACAAATATCGGGGAAATTGAAGTCCCCCATTACTACTACATCATGCTTCCTTAAAACATTGGCTATTTGCTTTTCAAAAGTTTCATCCTTGGCTTCTCCTTGATTGGGTGGCCGGTAGTAGACTCCGACCACCAGGTTCCTTTTATTCTTTGCTCCATTTATTTCAACCCAGATGCTCTCGATGGGGCTACCAAGCTCCTCCTCCTGTATTTCTGTGCAGAGATATGTATTTTTCACATACAGTGCAACCCCGCCTCCCTTTCTGTTCCTCCTGTTCTTTTTGAACAAGTTATATCCTTCAACTGCTGTATTCCAGTCATGAGAGTCATCCCACCAAGTCTCAGTTATACCTATCAAGTCATAATTTCCCTCTTGTATTAAGAGTTCAAGTTCGTTCTGTTTGTTTCCCTGTTCCGCCTGTTCTGCCGTTGAGGACTTTCTTGGATTGTTCTTTGTCTGGTTCCTCCCCCTTGACCTTACCGCCATGGGTGGCCTTGCTGGGAGTACATGACTCCCGACAGCTTCACTCACAGGGTTTATTGGAACACACAAGCCCACTCACCACAGCAAGGTGACGATCCAGCAAGCGAGTGGGTGTGACTAGCACAAATATGATATCAGAATACAAAAACTGTGTTTAACTCATGGATCATGCATAGATTAAAAAGAAATTAATTTGCGAAAAGATCGTGCAAGGTCTACAATTGATTATATAGCTCAAAAATTATTGCAAGTCAGAAGATGCAAACATCCAATGGATTGATGATAAACAATTCAATGTGCATTCATCAAAGCAAATAAACCAAAGTTGCTGAATAAAATAGTAAGTTTATTTGAACAAGTAAAGGGAAGATGTATGTACAGTTAATTAAAAATTGCTGAAGGCATTTCAACTCTAAGGTCATAATTGGAAAGAATCACACATTATTAAGAACCGCGATGAATATGGTTATTACCTCCCAGTCCTCGGTGGAGTATTATTATGTATTGTTTGAATGTTATCATATGTCTTCATACATCATCATTCATAATTGGAGAAGCATGTTTTTTCATCCAAGTTTAATAAACTTTTACTCCCTGCACAAACTTTCCTGGCCAGCCACTGCCAAAACTCCTGGCTGGCTCTGTATGCATGGCTGGTTTTCTGAAATTCCCTTCCTTGGTAGGCTTGCCACTATTGAATCCTGTTTGCTTTTAGGAAGAAGGCTGATTGGAATCCATCTATATAAACAATGAAGTCCTAACTCCTTAGAAGGAGGTATTCAGTGTCTTAAAAACAACTTAAGCTAGACGAGAAAGACCTGGTAAAGTGGAAAATATGGCCTATGATATTTGCTTATGATACTTGATTCACCGCTCTACCTGAAGATACCTGAGAAGACCTATAACAGGAAAACCAAAACCTAAGGTCCAAGTTCAGTCTTGAAGACACCAAGTGACTTCAGAGGATCAAGCAAAATCGCCCCATGTTTATATGCTTTGATTATATAAAACAATTAACAATAATTCACTTGCTGTGGTATATAGCAATGGAATAATGCTTCTTCACCTACAGTTTTGGCATCTTTCTAACTGGTTTTGATGTCCTTCTAGCAACCTTTAGTATCCTTCCAAATAAAATAAACCCCAAATAAAGTTTTCCTATTATTTTGAGCATGCACTGGTGTGTTTGGAATGTAAGGATTTGTAAAGATATTGACCTTCTATCTGTTTTTTTTTTTGGCTTGGAATTGTAAGCTGTACATATGTTCCAAGCCTTATACATGGTTTGTACATAATCCTCTCACTTGCATGAGAACTGAGATGGAATTCTATAACCTAGTTCTGTAGTTTGGCTAACAGTGGCCTAGGACAGTGTGACTAACATTTGATATGGCTGACTAAACAGAATGAAAGGCTGTCTATACATATAGTAAATTGGCCCTAATTCTGGAGCAGGGGAATTCTGATCATCTACCGTTGGGCATTTTTTTGCTATTATCCTTACTAGTATTTTCTACCAACTCTACCACTTTTTCTGACTTTTTAAAAAAAATCACTATTCCGTAATCACAGTTGGATTTTCACAATTGTGGATCCAGTTTCTAAAGAACCACATTTGTACTGATGTTATCCATACACACAGAATCTTTTAGTAGCCAACTGGGAAGTAGGGGCCTTGGCTGTCTCCCTGCCTATTGGCAATAATTTTGCTGTCAGATATCTCCCTCTATAAACCAAAATGGAATGTAGCTTCGCATAGTAGTGAGGTGAGTGAACAGAGGAATGTATTGCTTGCTATTAGAAAAGAGGAAGCTCTTTTAAGAGGAGGGAGCTTTGAAATATTGGTGGATAAACTTTGATTTGTAAGTGTATTTATTTATCCTATTCTTTCTTTCTCACCAGTTGGTGTTGTTCGTTGTCCAATTTGTGGTCAGGAATGTGCTGAGAGACACATTATCGATAACATCTTTGTGAAGGATACTACTGAAGTTCCTAGTAGTACAGTGGAGAAGTCAAATCAGGTGAGTGTTCGGTGCTTTTTGGATTCTCTTAAGCTGCCAACTGTAAGGCCTTCTGTTAGCTAACTTGTACTGAGGATAGAAGAAAAACGTTCTTGCAGTCATATATTGTTTTTTAGTTGTCATTTATGAAAGTATGGGATGATGAGAAAATGATTTGTTTTGTACTTTGAAATTCTGGTGGTATAAGAGTTGCAAGTTACAACAGAAACTCGGTTATAAAACATGGAGTAGTAAGTATTGCAATATGTGAATACATATTGTTAGAATATACTTATAAAAAGTATTGAAATATTTTCCCATTTCACATGCAATTAAGTAAGGGCTTCAGTTGCATATGTTGCATATAGAAAAGAAAGCTGGCCTACCCACTCACTGTTCCTCTCAGTTTACATTTGATATAGAAAAATAAAAGAAAGGGGAAGTTTTTCCTCCTAAGCTTGAGAGATAGGTATGTATCTAGTAAAGCATATCAATCATAGAGCCTTCTCATGTTTAAGCTGATTTCAAAAAGACCTGTGTGAAAGAAGAAAGGATGGGTAGATCTTGATTGACTGATTGATTGATCGCATTTCTATTCCGCCTTTTTTCCTCTTGCAAGGAACCCAAGGTGGCTTACATTATCCTCCTATCTTATTAATACATTTGCTTAAAAAATGAAGGTTTCTGGCTGTGTGAATAAATCTTCCCTATACTTTATTTGAAAAGCTGCTGGTGATGATGAGGAGGAAAAGCAAAATGCCATTGCATTGAGGAAATTATTTTCATACTTCACATTTATATAGCACATCAAAATATTTGATACATCTGAGTCCTGAGGGAGAGAGCTGAAGTATAAACTGAAGCTGATATTTTAAAAGCAACAGCAGATCATATATCCCAACAACACCCCTGCTTTTTTATCTGTTAAATTTGTATACAGCCTATTCCAGTAGGAATTAAAGCAGCTTCTCAATACAATAAACACTTTTAAAAACCAGTCAATTTATTGATCTAGTCATTAGACCTCACAATAAAATGCATTTATCAGTTAACATACAGAAGCAAAATTCAAGAATATAAATAAAATATGTCTATTGACAGACTCAGAAAAACAAAATTACATTTAATTGGATTAACGTTTTAGCTCATATCCTCATTGCTCTTAGGAAAAATTAAGCTACCGTTTCTATGATAAACTCGTTTATATCAGGAAGTGAAAAGAGAGATTTAGATGATCTTCCAGCATAGACAGTAATCAATGGATTGATTAACTCTGGAAATCTCAATAAATATTACAAAAAAAGTAGATCATGGCTTATTGTTCCAATTTCCTTTGGACTGCAGCAGTGTAATCTGCTGGAATGAGGCATCCCCTAAATCTCACATCCAAGAGAACTAATGGTATCACATTGAGACATAGTAGAGTGAATACCTTTACTTTGAAATGTTTACTTTTTGCAAGTATTTGGCTAGAAAATTAACAAAATAACAAAGGTGAACCAGTCTTATTTGCTTCTGTGGTGACTTAGAGGCTTTTTCCACTTTCTACAACGCAAGGAATACTTCTGTCATGACACCAATCAGTGCACCAACACACAACCGCCATCTTCCCAGCTTATTTTCTCATCTAATTTTGAGTTGATTCTTGAGTTCCTTTGGATTCTTATAAATTCATAATTTATGAGAACACTGATTTAAAGCTAAACGGAGGGGATAGTCAAATGAGTAATTAATGGAAAATGTAATTATCAAGCCGATCCTCCATTCAAACATTTTATATAAAATCAAACACTAATCCTGTAACTGTCACATAATCCACCATAAAAAGGTAAAGGTGTCCCCAACCAGTTGTGTCTGACTCTAGGGTGCGGTGCTCATCCCCGTTTCTAAGCCGAAGAGCCAGCGCTGTCCGAAGACGCTTCCGTGGTCATGTGGCCGGCATGACTGAGCACTGAGGTGCACGGAACGCTGTTACCTTTCCTGCCGAAGCGGTACCTATTTATCTACTTGCAATGTCTTGCTTTCGAACTGCTAGGTTGGCAGGAGCTGGGACTGAAGACGGGAGCTCACTCCGTCACGCAGCACTCGGGTCTCGAACTGCTGACCTGCCGACCTTCCAGTCTGCAGTTCAGCGTCTTAACCACTAAGCCACCGCGGCCCCAATCCACCATACCACTCCCTCTACTTGAAATATAGATGTACCTTTTATCAGTCTGCTGATTCCCATTTAAATTTATCAGGTACATATGGCTAATAAAATGAGCTAACCAGGTTCCTTAGCAATTCATTGTTTGATATTTAAATAATCTGGTATAGTTCAAATCCCTGTTCAAATCCCTTAGGTGCCAATACTTAGAAGAATATGATTTAGGATTATCTGGACTAATCTAAGCATTAAAATTTCCAGCAATACTTAAATGGTCTGAAGAATAATGAGACTCCGTAATAATATTGTTCCAGTGTAGTTCCAACATATTGTTCCAACATAGTTGGCCCTTGCCAACAACACAGTGATGGTAGATTTATTAAAAATTTAAAAACCTACAGGCTTTAAATTTGTCAGAACTGCCATCACAATTGGAGCTGTGAAGTGATGGTCACATCCAGTGAGGAAGAGACAAAGTGGGCAAGACCTGCACTTGGTCTATTTTTTCCTATAGAAAGATTACGTTCTACCATTTCAAGGGAAAACTCTTTCAACTCATTTTTTTTCTTAAGTTCACATTTCGTGAATCAAGAAAGCATCAAAATTGATGAACTGAACAAAACTGAACAAAAGGGTCTCTTTAACACTCCATCCAACAATATTGCAAGGAATATTCAGTCCAGAATTGCGCTGAATTGCTTGCTGTCTGTTGATATGAGATATTTTGTTTAACACTTCTTTTGGATGTTTAAAGATGTAGACGTTGTTGGTAGAAAATCTGTGAGGCTCTAAAGGAATTTTCAAAGTGGGTACTGCAGCATGGCTCAGCTCTTTGTGCTCCAAAACTATCTGTGTCCGTTACTCGGAGATCATTGGTTTATGAGCCGGCTTAATGCAAGCCTATTTCCTGACAAAAGAATCAAAACTATATTCTTAAATGCATTAACTCAACTTGATTGGGCAAGGAATCATGATCATGTATAGTTGGTAATGTTTGTGGAAGAGCACTCTGCAAACTACCCATTTCAACCAACTTAGTTTGTAAGATCCCTAATCGGTGTACTATCATTTTTTGTTATGTTTAACAAACATAACAGATAATAAGATAAGAAAATAAGATATAAGAAGATCTTTTTTCTACTGGCTGAGTTAATTGATCACCAGGAGATTCTTGTATAGAACAATCCCATCAACCCCATACTCAAAGAGAACTGGGGGGAGGGAATTGTTCAGGGTTACACATTTGGTCATCCCAAGAAATAAGTAGGGCTGTGCAGGGACCCTCGATCCGACTCAGAAGCCACTTTGTGGCTTCTGTGGCGGGCCCGATTTGGCTCGGGCAGATTCAGGTGGGGTGGCGGCCTGACTCGAACCCGAAGTGGGATTCAGATGTCGAACCCCGCTTCGTGTCCTCCCTGACACCCCCACGCAAACCCCCTTACCTTGCCGCTGCTGCCTCCTCCACCATTGTCCTTGCCACCGCCACTGCCCTCGCTGCCGCCTCTGCTGCCATCCTCACCGCCGCTGCCCCCGCCCTTGCTGCCTTCTCCACCACTCTCCTTGCCGTCACCAACTGCTGAAGCCTGGACGCGTGGCGACTTTTACTGCAGAGAGTTGCCATTTTTAAAATGGCAACCTCCTGGAACTTCCTGGAAGTTGCCATTTTTAAAATGGCAACCGCCTGCAGTAAGAGTCATCGCGCGCGTCCAGGCCTCAGCAGTTGGCGGCGGAGAAGGCGGCTCAGGTGAGGACCTGGAGTCGCTGGGGCGGGGGCTGAGCCGGGGGAGCTGGGCTGGGGAGGGGCGAAGCTCTGAAGTGCACCAAGCGCTTCGGAGAGCCCCCAACCCAGTCCGGGTTGCTTCGTGCCCCCTCTGCTTCTCCTCAGAAGGGGCACAAACTGACCCAAAGCAGCCCACTTTGACTCGGGGTTCAGGCCTTGGGCCAAAGCGGTGCACAGCCCTAGAAATAAGATCCTTAGTATGAGAATTAGACACCACAGCTGAATGTATTTGCTTTGATAGCTACTACCTAACAAAGTTTGGTAATATCTTTAAAAGAACAAGATGGTATAACCCTATAGTTACTTACACAACACCTTGTTAGTATTGTGGATTAACAGATATATTTGAGGAGCATCAAGCTTAATAAAAAACTTTGAACCGATTGACAGTTCTGTAACGATTCAACTGTTATCAGACCTACCTGCCAATTGGCCCCCCGAAATTGGTGGGGAAATTCTCCGACACCCCCCTGCCCCCCCCCGGGATGGGACTTACCTCATGCGAATGTCCCTCTCGGCGGCGGGTCCCAGTGGCGCGGCGGCGGCAGCCGGTCTTCCGACCGGCTGCCGCCACCGCCATTTCCCAGTAAAGTAAAAAAAAACCCAAACCAACGTGATAGGCTACGTAACGATTTACGTAGCCTGTCACGGCTAGATTTTCAAAGTCAGCCGTGATAGGCTACGTAAATCTTTACGTAGCCTATCACGGCTGACTTTGGGGAGAAAAAAAAAGCGCGTACGCAAATGGCGGTGCCCATGGGCGCCACCATTTGCGTACGCGCTCTTTTTTTTTTTTTCCAAAGTCAGCCGTGATAGGCTACGTAAAGATTTACGTAGCCTATCACGGCTGACTTTGAAAATCTAGCCATGATAGGCTATGTAAATCGTTACGTAGCCTATCACGTTGGGTTTTTTTTTTACATAACTTTTTTCTTTCGCGGCAGGAGAGGCGGGGTGCTACCCCCCGGCCAGAATTTCGGCGGGGAGGGATGGGGCGCCTCCCCCCCGGCCTGAATTTAAGCGGGGAGGGGCGGGGCACCTCCCCCCCGCCAAGAATTCCGGGGGGAGAAACGGAGCACCTCCCCCCCCCACCGAAAACAGCTGCGGGACCAGGTAAGGGACTTTCGTCCATCCTTACCTGCCATGGAGGGAATTGGAGGAAAAAGCTCAAATGCTGGCACACTTGGCTGTTTAGAATCCCAGAAAGGCATACACCCTTGAAATGGAAAAATGTTAACCACTTCCTGGTTAATTTTCAATGGAAGTTTACATTTACACATTTCAAATTGACCTATTTGCATTTTTGTTGATTCCCAATGATTTTGCCACCTTTACCACCCTTCTCATTACAAGCCTCTATAACTGTTGCTTGGGGGTTCTTAAAATATGAGACAAAAGCTCAAGTTTAACAGTGATAGAATTCAACTGGCTGTAAATCTTTTATAAAGTATCTGCAACAAGAAAACAGTGTTCTGCTAGGATTTGATTATCCACCCAGCCATGCTCATACTATCATAAACCATAATATCCATGCTCAGGATGAATTTTATGAGCACCATCATTAAAGGAATACAAATTGGGAGAAGAATGTTCTACAAAATTATTAGAAAGGGCTGGTAAATCTATTTCTAAACAAGAAGTAGAAAACTAAAAAGTTAATACATTGCCTTGAGTTCCTAAAGGACTTAAAACTATCAATTTTGCTTTGTTTAGAAAAGGAAGTATGAGAATTTATTTTATTTTTTGGCCATAACAACAACAAAAACTGTATCTTTAAAAGAAAATAAACAAATGATGAAATAGCAAACTTTAAAGCAACAGTTCCCAACACCACTATCCACGGACACAACTCTCAAAAGGAGGAACAAATAAACAGTTCTCACAGGCTGAAGATGAAAGGCTCTCGTTTCAGTGCCTTTGCTCAAAAAAGCAGTTAAAAATCGAATCCAATAATTAAATTTAGGTGGAACATTGTCACCTCCATTTCAAAACCTCCATCTAAAATCCCCAGGTCAAGAGCTCTTTGGCTCATGCTTCTGTATGGCACCCTTTTTAATACCTGAGAGAATGGAACAGAAAACTAACTTGGTTGGAGACCCAGCTACAGGCATTTCCACGCTCAGTAATATACCACCTCCACCACACCACCCCCTGCAGATAGTTTGTGCTCCTTTTTTTTGTAAAAAATGTAAAACCCTGGAACCACCACTGAGAGCCACCTACATCTAAATTAGAGGGACAATCTTTTTCTAAAGCACCTAAGCGTGCATAGGTAGGTGGGATTGGCAGCTGTATATATCTACCAAAATAGAAGGAGGGCTAGGTGGACAAGAGTGACTAGCTCTGAAGCCTCTTTTAACAATTGACCAATATGGTTCTTAAATAATTAGGAGCCCCAACCTCTTTGTGCAAAATGTAATGAATCTATTTTTGTACACTATAACCCTCACTTTTTGGAACTTAGCTGGATTCACTATGTAATAGTTTTGAGGTGCTGCTTCAAGCAATCTTCATCAAATAAACCATGGTATGTGCTTAGATGCCATGTGAGCCCTTGGATCACACCTGTGGCCAGTAGGTGTTTTGTGTATTTTGCTTCGTTTCCACTGAAACTGTTGTTCGGTATTTCCATGGAGATTCCATTAGTTTCAAAGAGAAAACTGCAGTATCAATGTGTATGGGTGAAAAATCTGAAAGTGTGACTGGCATGCACATTTCTGTTCCTCACTTGATTCCCATTGCTACTTGCAATGATGCCATTGAAAGTAAAAATGCCGGTTTATTTCAGTAGGCACTTTTCTGTTCCTTGTCAGGTTTGTACAAGCTGTGAAGACAATGCAGAAGCCAATGGTTTTTGTGTGGAGTGTGTTGAATGGTTATGCAAGACCTGCATACGTGCTCATCAGAGGGTGAAGTTCACAAAGGATCATACAGTCAGACAGAAAGAGGAAGTATCTCCAGGTAATGTTTCTTCCACTCACTGCTCAGATCTACTAAAGATATTGTGTTCAAGCTCACTTCTCTTTATAGGTATGTCTTGATTTTGTTTCTTTTAGTTATTTAAATTTACCTCAGGATTAACTACCTGCATGAGCAGTATTCACTTGTGATTTGCTATAGCAAAGAAAGCCTAACAGGGAGACCACTTATTGTAAGTCCAGTTGAGTTCAGTGGGACTTGTTCTGATGGAAATACATGCATGTTTGCAACCATAGTTTCTCATTAAGTGCAGTTAAATTCCTAGTAAAGGAATTCTTGCCTTGCTTGTGGTCTTCCCAGAAGCATCTGGCTGGCCACTGTTGGGAAAAGGATACATGATGGATCTTAGTCTGACCCAGCAGGGCTCTTCCTACAATCTTATATTTTAAAATAATGTTACTGATGTATTCACCTTCGTTATTGTTTTTCCTTAACTTTTAATCCTCACAGAGATGTTTTAGAACATCTAGCATGAAAGAGTGGGGTAGTAGTGTTTGAAACATTTATTCCTTTGTTAGAATTTTGCTTTGTTAAACAGAATGGGAAAACAAATATGCCTTTTTTCCAGCTTTTCTTCAAAAACTTTGTATTTATTACAAATAAATACATTTCCACTTAGTCTGCTCTTGTCAAATCTGTCAGGGTCTGCCAGAGGATGGACAAAACACTTAGATCGAAACAATTAATAGATAAATTATGCTTTTGTGGTATTGAATATAAATGGGATCAATTGTAATTGCAAATATGAATGGGCTAAGTATACTTGGCCTTTTCTGCATCTAGATATATTTTAAATATGTTGTTTTTTTTACAGTATTCTGCAAAATAATTTTTGAGGAAGGTATATCCAGTGCTTCTTTCTGGTCCATGGATCAAGCCCATTTTCAGGACCAGTGGAGGCTGAGCAGTCTGCATGACTTGATTGGCACTTCTGTGGAATATTTCCAAGCCCCATTAATACATTTCCTTTGGTCTTGACATGGTACCTTAGCACTACAGTTGAAGCATTGGAAGTTCCTATGCAAGCTTACCCCTATTGTAACTATCCTCCTGATGCTACAAAGCAAAAATATATGTTCCGTTTGTGTTTCTGCTTGGCTTCTTTAAAAATTACTGGCCTACTATCTGCCTGTTGAAATAATTGAATTCCCCTAGAGAATGAGAAAACTAATTTTATATGTGATACCTCTTCCTGGTTTGAGAAAGTGGGATTCTGATTAAGAACTAGATTTTTAGAAATAGCAATTTATTTCTTTTCAGGTTTTATGCTCTGAAGGATACCAAATGTGCTTTTTACATCTTGATTTTTTCTTGAGACACAGATATTCACTGCCAAGTAATGGTGAAAAAAATAGTTATGTGAAATAAAACATTAATTTTATTCTACAAGTTAACAGTATAGAGAGATGTCATAGGCATTGTTTCTGAATGTGGACAGGAAGCCAGGGACCTGGTTTGTATAGTCACCGCAGCCCACCGTGGCCTATTTAAGCCAAGACAAGGTTGCGTGCTTAGGCCCTGGCCGTGACTTGTATCATCTGAACCTAGGCAGCAGGGCTTGTTTGAGGGTTGAACAATCCTCAAATAACCCATGGGCTGTTATAGGGTTATTTGAGGGTTGTTGTTTAACCCTCAAACAGCTCCTGCCGCCCAGGTTCAGATGACACGACAAACCATGGTAATCCCCCATTTGTGGTCAAATGTTTAAAATGTCTGCTTGCCCACACCACAGCCCACTGTGGCATATAAGCTACGGTGGGCTGTGGAGGTCATGCGAACTGGCCCTCTGACTCTTTACATATGAAAACACTTGTCATACAGAAGGTTCTTGTACCATAGAGCATGTTTAAGGATGTCTGACGACCTGTTAAATAGGTTCAGAGCTCTGCGAAATATGACTTCCTATAAGATTTTCATTGTTTGAATCTGGCATATGAACTCCTCAGACTAGATGCACTCAATCCTCGTCTCAAGATAAAAACTATGACTTTGTGATTTTCTCTCTCTCTCTCTCTCTCTCACTTCTAGTTTGGCAATAGGTTGTAGAGTGCAGTTTGTTGTTGTTGTTGTTCAGTCGTTAAGTCATGTCCGACTCTTCGTGACCCCATGGACCATAGCATGCCAGGCCTTCCTGTCCTCCACTCTCTCCCGGAGGGTGCTCAAGTTCATATTCATTGCATCAGTGATGCTATCTAGCCATCTCATTCTCTGCCGTTCCCTTCTCCTTTTTGCCTTCGATCTTTCCCAGCATCAGGGTCTTTTCCAGGGAGTTTTCTCTTCGCATTAGGTGGCCAAAATATTTGTACTTCAGCCTCAGTATCTGTCCTTCCAATGAGCAGTCAGGGTAGATTTCCTTTAGGATGGACTGATTTGACCTCCTTGCAGTCCAGGGGACTCTTAAGATTCTTCTCCAGCACCACAGTTCGAAAGCATCAATTCTTCGGTGCTCAGCCTTCCCTATAGTCCAGCTCTCACAACCATACGTTGCTACTGGGAAAACCATAGCTTTGATTATACGGACCTTTGTCGGCAAGGTGATGTCTCTGTTTCTTACTACGCTGTCTAGGTGTGCCATAGCTTTCCTCCCAAGGAGCAAGCGTCTTTTAATTTCATGGCTACAGTCACCGTCTGTGGTGATCTTGGAGCCCAAGAAAATACAATCTGTCACTACTTCCATTTCTTCCCCTTCCATATGCCAGGAAGTGATGGGGCCAGATGCCATGATCTTCGTTTTTTTAATGTTGAGTTTCAAACCAGCTTTTGCACTCTCCACTTTCACCCTCAACAAGAGGCTCTTGAGATCCTCTTCGCTTTCTGCCATTAGGGTGGTATCGTCTGCGTATCTGAGGTTGTTGATAATTCTCCTGGCAAGCTTAATTCCAACCTGTGATTTATCCAACCCAGCGTTTCTCATGATGTACTCTGCATATAAATTAAATAAACAGGGCGACAATATACAGCCTTGTTGTACTCCTTTCCCAATTTTGAACCAATCAGTTGTTCCGTGTCCGGTTCTTACTGTTGCTTCTTGACCCTTGTACAGATTTCTCAGGAGACATGTAAGGTAGTCTGGTACCCCCATCTCTTTAAGAATTTGCCACAGTTTGTTGTGATCCACACAATCAAAGGCTTTGGCGGAGTCAATGAAGCAGAAATAGACGTTTTTCTGGAATTCTCTTGCTTTCTCCATGATCCAGCAAAGGTTGGCGATTTGATCTCTAGTTCCTCTACCTCTTCGAAACCCAGCTTGTACTTCTGGTAGTTCTCGGTTCACATACTGCTGAAGCCTAGCTTGTAGGATTTTGAGCATAATCTTGTTGGCATGTGAAATGAGCGCACTTGTACATTAGTTTGAACACTCTTTGGCATTGCCCTTCTTTGGAATTGGAATGTAAACTGACCTTTTCCAGTCTTGTGGTCACTGTTGAGTGTTCCAAATTTGTTGGCATATTGAGTGCAGCACTTTAACATCATCATCTTTTAGGATCTTAACTAGCTCAGCTGGAATGCTGTCATCTCCGCTAGCTTTGTTGTTAGTAATGCTTCCTAAGGCCCACTTGACTTCACTCTCTAGGATGTCCGGCTCAAGTTCAGTGACCGCACTATCATGGCTATCAGGGACATTCAGATCTTTCCTGTATAGTTCTTCTGTGTATTTTTTCCACCTCTTCTTAATCTCATCTAAGAAGGCCTTCTTGTCTCTCCTTGCTATTCTCTGGAACTCTGCATTCAGTTGGATAGATCTTCCCCTTTCTCCCTTGCTTTTCGCTCCCCTTCTTTCGTGAGCTACTTGTAAAGCCTCATCAGACAGCCACTTGGCTTTCTTGCATTTCTTTTTCTTTGGGATGGATTGAGTTGCTGCCTCCTGAACAATGTTACGGACCTCCTTCCATAGTTCCTCAGGCACTCTGTCTGTCAGGTCTAATCCCTGAAATCTATTCATCACCTCCACTGTATATTCATAAGGGATATGATTTAGGTCATACCTGAATGGTTTAGTGGTTTTCCCCACATTCTTCAATTTAAGCCGAAATTTTGCAATAAGAAGCTCATGATTTGAGCCACAATCATCTCCAGGTCTTGTTTTTACTGACTGTATAGAGCTTCTCCATCTTTGGCTGCAAAATACATAATCAATCTGATTTTGATATAGACCATCTGGTGATGTCAATGTGTAGAGTCGCCTGTTGTGCTGTTGGAAAAGAGTGTTTGCTATGATCAGCGTGTTCTCTTGGCAAAACTCTTATTAGCCTTTGTCCTGCTTCATTTTGTACAACAAGGCCATGCTTGCCTGTTATCCCGGTGATTTCTGGACTTCCTACTTTAGCATTCCAATCCCCTATGATGAAAAGGACATCTTTTTTTGGTGTTAGTTCTAGAAGGTGTTGTAGTTCTTCATAGAACCGATCAACCTCAGCTTCTTCGGCCTCAGTGGTTGGGGCATAGACTTGAATTACTGTGAAGTTGAATGGTTTGCCTTGGATTCGTACTGAGATCATTCTGTCATTTTTGAGATTGTACCCCAGTACTGCTTTTCCTACGCTTTTGTTGACTGTGAGTGCTACTGCATTTCTTCTAGGGGATTCTTGCCCATAGTACTAGATATGATGGTCACCTGAATTAAATTTGCCCATGCTTGTCCATTTGAGTTCGCTGATTCCCAATATGTCAATGTTCACTCTTGCCATCTCGTGTTTGACCACCTCCAGCTTACCTTGATTCATTGATCTTACATTCCAGGTTCCTAAACATTATTGTTCTTTACAGCATCAGACTTTCTTTTCACCACCAGACACATCCACAGCTGAGTGTCCTTTCGGCTTTGGCCCAGCCGCTTCACTCTTTCTGGCGCTACTTGGAAATTCCTCTGCTCTTCCCCAGTAGTATATTGGACACCTTCTGACCTGAGGAGCTCATCTTCCGGCGTCATCTCTTTTTGCCTTGTGATACGTTCCATGGGGTTTTCTTGGCAAGAATACTGGAGTGGGTTGCCATTTCCTTCTCCAGCGGACCACATTTTGTCAGAACTCTCCACCATGACCTGTCCGTCTTGGGTGGCCCTGTATGGCGTAGCTTATGGCTTCACTGAGTTACGCAAGCCCCTTTGCCACAACAAGGCAGTGATCCATAAAGGGGGTAGAGTGCAATACCAGAGTGTTAATCGAGCATACCTATAGAGCAGGGGTGGCGAATTTCTTTTGGCCCAGGGGCTGAATTCAGTTTCAGAGAAGCTTCTGGGGGGACTGCATTCCAGTTGTGGGTGGACCAAAGACAAAATGGGTGGGACTAAACATACCAGCATATTATAGCTTAAAGCCGTTACTGGCAATAACTAAGCTTTAGGAGAGGCAGTTCAGCCTTTTAAAATGGGGAAGAACTGTACAAAACTTGGGAAACCACCAAATAATGATGGTTGGGGAAAAGGGATTGGGGCTCTATGGGGAACCTAGAGGGGCATTTTAGGATCCCAGAGGGACTGGATTTGGTCCCTGGACCTGACATTCCCCACCCTTGCTACAGATTGTGCTGTTTGGCAGATTGCACCTGGTGGGGGAAAAGAATCTCTTCATTGTTTCCAGGCTTTGAAAAAGGCAGTAATGTGTAGCTGTTCAAAGAACATGAGAGATCTATTCAGTGAAAGCAAATGTGTTGGTAAGTGTAGTAATTAACTTTTAGTTCGAGCCCCAGCCAATAAAAGTTGCTTTTGCTTATTTTACAGAGGCTGTTGGTGTAACTAGTCAGCGGCCTGTGTTCTGTCCTTATCACAAGAAGGAGCAGCTGAAACTCTACTGTGAAACTTGTGACAAGTTGACATGTCGGGATTGCCAGTTGCTGGAACACAAAGAACACAGGTATTAGAATAAACTGCAAGTAACTGAGATGAAGGCCAAACTATAAGAAGGGCAGATTATAATTTATTACAAATATATAAATAATGTCTAGCCTCATATCTTTAATTTTCAAGGGATAGGATACCTGATAAAGGATAATGGTAAACCACTGCACTTTCTCATAATCGTCTGATCTTCTTTTTCGACACACAGCAGGATTTTAGGAGTATTTGACAAAACATGTCTTCCTATAAGATTATCATTATATTTATATCTTTACCATTTTAGTTTCCCCCTTTTACAAAAAATAAACAGGATTATTTTTGTTGAGAATAATCTAAAAGCTGAAAGTGCTTGGAGGTTTTGCAAGCTAACCTTCCACTAGGTTATAACAGTAGGCCATACAGTTTTAGGAGTCAAAAGCTTTACTATGTAATATTGTATCACCTCTTGTATGCCTCTTATGCCCTATGAATATTAGATCATGATCACTTATAGCACTGCAATCCTATAGTCCCTAGGAAAGAGTCCCAAGGGCCATAGGAAATGTTGGTTCTCCCCCTCAGAGGGCAGAGAGAAAGATCCGCTCTCAGAATGGGAGATTCGACCTTGGAATCTTCTTCCAGCCACCTTGGTAACTTCTTCCAAGGCCAGTTCTTCTCTGATGTCAGAACGGGGAGAAAGGAGGTGTGCTAAAGGCAGGAGTGTCAGTGGGTGTTCCAGGAGCCCTCCCAGTCCCCAGCCATGCCCCTGAGCCGGTTGCAGATCTAGCCCTGGAGAGAAAAACAGAAGTGGCACTCCTCCCTCACTTCTTTCCGGCCAACATGACCCCTCAGGGCTTTCAATTCTTCAGAAGCTCTGGCATCAGTGTTCTCTGCACCTAACAGTAGGATTGTTCTATAAAGCACCTAAAATATTCTAGGAGCTTTACAGATATTGAAATATAAGACAGTCCCTGCCCATAGGCTCCCAATCTAATAGACACGTTACCAAAGGAATGGAGAGAGAAGAGCAAAACCAGCATTGGAGCAGCAGCATCCTTCTCTGGATGATATGGTGCTAGATTGGTCTCAGTTCAAATAGGTGTTCTTTCTGGAAGGGAAGAGTGAAGCAGTCTCCCTCAGCTGCTCCTCCTCTGGCTGCTGTATGGGGCCAGGTTGGTCTCCCCTTTCACATGATGTTCTACCTAAGAGGCAGAAGCTGCAGCCTTCCCGTGGCCCATGGTTCCCTGTCTGATGGACGAGACCAGAAGGAGCTGCCCTTCAGCTCTCCAGTCCCAAGGCAAGATAATCTGATATTAAAAATTGCTAACCCAGGATATTTTCTCATAGTCCCTTTTAGCAGCTCTTTTTCTTTTAGTTATTGTTGCCCTATTTATCTTAGTAAATCTAGGTGTGGAATACTTCTATTAACTACATGGTATGTTTTTCTATTGTTGCAGGTACCAGTTCATAGAAGAAGCTTTTCAAAATCAAAAAGTGATAATTGACACACTTATTACAAAGCTGATGGAGAAAAGCAAATATATAAAATATACAGGAGAGCAGATTCAGAATAGGTATTTATCTTATTCTACAATAGAAAAATATCAGTTTAATGCAATGTATATCTTGACTACATTTGGTCAATAGATTAACTTTCCCATGTTGTGGTTTCCAAAAGGTGAAATTTCCCCCCACCCCAAAAAATATTTCCATAATTGGTTTCATTTGCTTTCATGGCCTTTGTAACTATTCTATACAACATAACAGCTTAACATAGATGCATAAAGGTGCATAAGAAAGTAAGTTTAGCAGAATCACTGTAAAATAAGGGTGCAGAACCTCAGGCCTAGGGGCCAAATCTGGCTCTCCGGGTGACAACGCCCCTTCCCCTGCCCCCCCTTTCTCTTGACCCTTGATTGTTCATTCATTCCCTGGCTTTTGTGCAGGTTTTTCCTGATTCTGAAAGTTTGAAATGCCTCTCCTAAGGCATAGTTACTGGCAGAAAGAGCTTTAAGCTACAGTATACTGGCATTTTCGGTACTTTTCCCTTTGGCTTCACCCACTACTGGAATGTGCATGTGCGCGCATGCGCACATATACACCAGCTTCTCTGAAATGGAATTCAGCCCTCAGGATGAAAGACGTTCAACACCCCAAATCGTAAGACGATTTGAGGACAGTTCACATCAAATGTGAACTGGAGTGATGTATTTGCATTATTATTATTCCTAAAAATATTAGAAGAGCTGTGCTGGATCAGCACTCTGTTCCCGCAGTGGCCAACCAGATGCCTATGGGAAGCTCACAAGCAGAACATGAGTACAATAGCACCCCCCCCCCCCGCTTATGTTGCCCATCAACTGATATTGAGAACCATATTGCCTCCATTACTGGAGTAATATATAGCCATCATAACTGACAGGGTTATCCTGCTTCAGAAGGGGATAAAACTTACCATCTAAAAATAGAAAAGTAACAAAAAGAGTGAGAAATTGAGCAGGAAATGGAAATAATAGTGTGTTCAAATTTAGAATGATAAAAAGTGTATTACAACATACTTGGTTTATAATTAAACTTAAAAAAAACAAGTATCAGTCTTTTTAAAATAAAATTATACAGGAGAGAAAAGAAGATACGTTTTGAAGTGTTTCTTTTAAAAAAGGAAGAGTGGCCCGGTTCGCACAATCATCATGGCTTAAGCACCACACGCTGGGCACCATTTACCTAATTACCTGTCTGGGCCCAGCTTGATGTGTCGTCCAAAACTGCAACTACAGGCCGTGGGTTATGTGAGCATTGTTTCCTTCTCAAACAAGCCATGCCACCTGGTTTGGGACAACACAACAAACTGTGCCCAGGCGGGTTATTAGGCAAATGGCAGGCAGCATACACTGCAGCTTAAACTAGCCACGGTGGCTTGTTTAAACTGCGATGATTATCCGAACTGGGTCACTGAGCCAGTTTGCAAATCACTGCAGTCCACCCATGACCTATTTAAGCCTTGGTGGCTTGTGGCATGTGCCGGCACCCATTTTGAATATTCAAGCCATGGTGGGTGGTCACCGTGATTTATTGTATTGTACGAACCCGACCAGGGTGGCTTATACAAGGGTTAAACAACCCTCACATTATGGGCTCTTTTAGAATTATGCAAAGTTTGTTTACCCTTGCCAGATTCTCACAACACGATAAGCCAGAGTGCCAACCCACTGCAGACTGAATAATTGAAAGGGTGGGCGGCATACTCCGCAACCCACTGTGGCTTAAATAAGCAACTGTGGGCTGCAGTGATTGGATGAACCTGGTCATTGAGAGGGAGGATTCCAGGGGTGAGTTCGGACGATCAGCAGGGAAAACAGCGCAGCGTCGGTTGTTCCCCCAACTCCTGCGCACACCGGTCACGCAACCAGGATTTCCCTAATTACCTGTGCCCTGGGTTGCCATGTCGTCCAAACGCGGTGTGGGCATAGTTAATTTCACCCACCCTACAACCCATACTGCAAGACGTTGGTTGTAGGGTGGGTGAAAATGAACTGCGCCATGCGCCAGGTTTGGACAACATGGCAACCCACGGCACAGATAATTATGGTGATCCTGGTCGCACGACCAGCAAGCGTGGGAGAAACAACCAGTGCTGCATTGTTTTCCCTGCTTCCTGTTGGGTCCCGGTGTAGATAGAATCATCATCATCATCATCATTACAATCACTGACCAGACTTTGAACATACAAAAATACAAAGAGTCTACAAACACATTCAGGAAATATACAGTAAAATCAGTTCTGAAGAGATCTTATTCTCATATCATTCAAGAAGAATTTAGCAAAAGCCTCGATTGTATCCCTATCCTTTGTTGTCCTAAAACAGTAGAGAAGTACATTTATATCTGATCTAGTATCAGGCAGTAATTTCTCTCTAATCTCTATATAAAGGGAGCAGCAAAGTAAAAATGAATAACTGATTCGATTCCATTCCTTCCACATGGGCATATACGATCTAAAAGGCTGGTTTTCTGAAACCTCCCTTGTAATTGAGCAGAGGGTGAGACATTCGATCTTGCTAAAGTAAATGCACGCCGATATTTGGGAATGTTAAGGATTGAGAGATATTTCGTGTCCACGAGCCTATAACTCAGATTTGCACCCAAAACCAGAGGAGCGCAAGTTCAATCCGCTGCAGAACTTAAAGCTTTTAGATAATCCCTGACCCTTTGAGACACAAGAGCTCTGGCCTGCTTAGCTTCCATCATTAGTACAGACTCTGGGCATAAGACCAGAGAATTGATCTTATTCCAGAGCAATTTCATCCACAGAGACATAATGGTCATTGCATATCTTATATAAATAACCTGAGGATCCAGGGCTGTACAAACAGATCCAAACATATAACGCGCTAATCCAAGCTTTTGAGGTGATTGTCTGTAGGCCAGTTTCCAACAAGAGAGCAGGGGTTGCTACACATTTTGGAAGACCAAGGATGGAGCGAATGAAAGCTGCCTGCACAGATTCTATTGAAAAATTAACAGCTTTGATCCAGATTGCAATGCCATACGTCAATTGCATAAGTGACTTAGCCTTAAACACTTGAAGTGCAGCAGGGACAAATTGACCTCTTTTGGTATAATAGAACCTTATTATTGCAGCTGCTGTATTGTTAGCTGTTGCTCTAGCCCGTAGATAGAATCCTGGTTCTCATGATCATTTTCAGCCATGGTAGCTTAAATAAGCCACTGTGGTTTGCAGCACATGCTGGGTGCCCATTCCGTAGCCCAACCCCCACTGGTAGATTGGCGTGTCTTCCGAACCCAGTGAGGGTGGATTGTTGGCATGGTTAACAAACCATCCACAACCTTAAAACAGGCCACTCCAACAACCCACCCTCGCCAAGTCCGGACAGCTCAACAACCTACAAGTAGGGGTTGGGTTACAGGGATGTGTTGCAAACCATGGCGGCTTATTTAAACTACCATGGGTTATTTAAACCACCATGGTTGGAAATGATTATGTGAACCTATCCAGAAGGACAAATGGAACAAGGGTGCTTTTATTCCTTGGCCTCCTGGAAACACAGAAGTGAAATAAGGTTTCTGGGGGGCGGGGGTGTCACTTTCATCAATAAAGTCAAGGATCTTAATGTTTACAGATAGCCCTGATCCTTTACTGTCAATTTCATATGAGCAGCTTACGCTAAATATAAATGCAAACAATGGCCAATGGTTTTTTTCAAGTATAATGGACATTGGCTTTTTAAATGTGTATATTGTTTGGAAGCTGAGCAGCCCACAATAGGGTGAACATCTCAAAGGTATCACTTCCTAGTACACCTGGGTCTAGAGTTGATCAAACCCTTGATTGAGTCTGTGCATTTAACCAGCCTGTTTGGAGCCGTCACAGCAGTGAAAACCTTACATTCCACATTCAATAATGCGATTGGTCTATAGGATTCAACTAGTGTAGGATCTTTAAATGGTTTTGGGATGGTCACTATTTTAGAATGCCTCAAGGTCTGGGGTAAAGGATCTCCTCAGAGAATGTCATTAAATAAATTAACCTTATGGAGAGTTACCAATTCCTTGAAGTGCTTTAAAAAAGAACTGAAAAGCCATCCGTCCCAGGTGCTTTATTGAGTTTCAATTTCTTTAGCACATCTAGGATTTCCTCCAAGTCAGTCCGAGCATTTAGTATTTCTGGGGCAGACAATGATGGGAGAGATGCTGAATCCAAATATTCATCAATATCTGCTACAGAAGGGGAGGAAAAGGTATACAAATTTGAATAAATACCTCAAAACTCCTCACAGATTTGATGGGTTGAATAGCAGGGTCCCCTTTCTTATCACATAAACAATGTATCCTCATCTTGTCTTTCTTTTTCCTTAGGTGATTTGCTATAAGCCTCAAGCTCCACCCTCCATACTCATAAAATTTTTGCTGCAAATAAATTAATTTATGTTCTGGGGCACTGTTGACCCTGATGACTTAGGTGTAACTTTTTTGTTTTACTAGAATAAAGGCATGATTTTTTAAATTGGCAAATGGTGTTATGCTTAATAAATTCCACCAGTTATTTCATTTATATGGCTTTCTCAGGATACATTTAACCCTAATGCTGGATTAGTACAGTCAATGTTTTCTATCGATGGAGTGTCAAACTTTTTTTCCTTAATGTTGATTTGTAATGCTTTTCCAAAGACTCAAGCAGCTAATGAGCACAATATATCAAAAGTTAGTCACAACAAAATCCCAATAAATCAGTGTCTCGTTCCATTGATTTCGGTGGAGCTTACTCATGACTAAGCTTTGCTGGATCGTGTTCAGGTTCTTTAGATTAAGTTGTTTTGCCAGTTCTTCATGTTGAATATATTAAATAGTATTTCTACATTTTTCACATTTTATAGAATCCATGAAGTGAATCGAAATCAAAAGTTGGTGGAACAGGATATCAAAGTTGCTATTTTCACATTGATGGTAGAAATAAACAAAAAAGGGAAAGCTCTACTGCATCAACTTGAGGTAAATTGTAATCTCCTGAGAGGCAATGTTACCCTCTCTGATATGTTGCACATAATTTTCCTGAAATTCTTTGGTAATATGTTCTGCTAAATACATCTGAGTGCATCTGTTATACTCTTAAAGTTCTTTAAGGGGACAATCCTATGGCCATTAGACAGCGGCTAGATGGCCATAGGATATGGTGCTTTCTGGGAACCAACCTCAGAGCCTGTGCTCCCAGAGAACCGACCTCCCCCCACTTTCGTGCTGCCTTGGAGGCAGCATAGAACAGCCCCATCCTCTGCATTCACAAGAGGAGCATGGAGTGGCTGGAAAGGGGCATGGCTGGGGGCATTCCGGGGTGGGGAGAGTGTAGCTGCGTGTACCACACATCCAATGTGTTGTACAGCAGCCTCCTTCCCCGCTCCATGCTCCTACAGCTAGACAGCCGCAATTGGTGTCTAGCCAAAAAAGCAGGGCAGGAGAAGCGCGGAGGGAATGATCCCCTCCGTGCTTCTCCTGCCCTGCTTTGGATAGGCAATTGCCTCCGAGTTTGGAGGCAGATGCCTATCTGGTTAGGATTGCGCCCTGAAGCAATTAGCATTTACAAAACAACAGTCTTAACTTTTGAAAGATTTCAAACCATGGATTAAAATTTCTAAAAATTGATATAGCTTTAAGTACATTTCTCTTTTGACTTCCATCAACTTAAATATTTTTATACCATGTGGGAGGCATTTCCTCTCAAAAATATTACAGGGCTATTTGTTATCTCCTATGTGAACCTTTGCGTAGTAACCATGCAAACACCCTTTTAGACTAGGCATGTGATCATTTTAGATAATGTGACATTTATATTAAAAACGTGTGGGACCTGCAACAAAACATTGCAGTGTCTAGTGCTGCTGTTGATCCAGCCAATCATGAACTTTTTCTGGTTACTCCATTCCATTCCCCCCTCTCCTTGATTTTCTTTTCCCTCCTCTCCTGGTTTTCTGTTATTAATCATGCTCCTCTCAACAGACACTTAGCACCTAAGATTCTACCCTAAGTAGGATTAGGAGTAGTCCTCAGACTCACATACTCCCTCCACTGCCCCCATCACTGCAGTTAAAAGCTGTATGTGAAGCAGGAGATCCCTTGTGTGTTTAGATATAATATTGAATAAAATGCATCTTTGTTACTTTCCCTGGAGGGATACTCAACTTCAGGGCCTACTCCTGATCACACTCCAGGTAGTGAACCAAAGAGATGAAATAGCATTTGATGAGGCCCATTCCTGTAATGTAGTATTCTATCATCAGGGGTTTAAGACACCTTGTTACCTTGGGAAGTGCTCTTTCAAAGTGCATCCATCAGTCAAATGGTCACTTCGACCATATCTCCCCCTTTTCCTGGACTTTTTAAGTAGGGAATGTTATTTTTCAATCGGCTGGTCTTTGGTCATAATTTTTATATGTGTAATACTCACCTTTATGCATACCAAAAAAAGCAACTTCAGTCATGATAAATGTGCATCAGAAGCTGAACTCCTAATTTTAATCGTAATTGTGGAGGAAGAAATGTCCTCATTCAAATTCTTATTATACTTGATTGCTATCAACATAATTTTCTTTGTGCATGATGTATAATTGGGGTTATGCAAGTCAGTCATTTCAGTTTTATTACAAAGCAGAAAGGAAATAGTCATCAAAGGCTGCCTAAGTATTAACAAGGTATAGTAAGAAGAGTATTTGAATATTAATACTATATAAAAGGCACAAGGCTCTCTTGAGTCTGATCTCTTGAAGATGCACACAAGTAGAGCGACAGGTTAGTCTTTATCTGCTGCAAGAATTAGCAAAAGAGCTCATGACTTTGTCTCTTTTTTTCTCTTGCAGTGTCTAGCTAAGGAACACCGGGTAAAGCTTCTACAGCAACAACAGGAAGTGGCAGGTCTTTCTAAGCAACTGGAACATGTCATGAACTTTTCTAAATGGGCAGTCTCCAGTGGTAGCAGCACAGCATTATTGTACAGCAAACGCCTGGTAAAGATAGACAACTTCAGCATTTTTATCTTGGGTGGCCATAGTCATGGCAATTTGATTACAATGCCAATGCTAAGAGAAAAAAAGGCTCTTAGCAGGAAAGGAAGAACTATTACAGTAGGGTCTGCTGAACGCTAATCTCTGAACCTGATACTGTTGTTGGTATATCTACCATGGGAGCATTCTAAAAGCCACAAAGAGTAGTTAGTGTACTTACCTGTTATGCTAATGCACAAGTCTGAAAGAATTTTTATGGGATTACTGCTAGTGGAATGGAGTCTTATATTTCAAATTACAGAATTTGCACAAAAATATATAATATACTGGGAATATATCGTGGAAATCCATGAAATGTTGGTGCTAGGAGAGTTTACATTGATCAATGGAAACTCATATTTTTGTTTAGTAAAAACATTTTAAAATATTTTTATGGGAAAACGTATCCTTTGAGTGTTTAGAGCCTTTTCCAGATAATAGCATTCACTGGCCTGCAGAAAAATCTTTGAAGTTTAACTTTTATACAACATTCTTGATTTGTTTTAGATTACATATCGGTTACGATACCTCCTTAGAGCAAGATGTGATGCCTTACCAGTGTCTAACACCACCATTCAGTTTCACTGTGATCCTAGCTTCTGGGCCCAAAATATCTTCAATTTAGGTATGACTCATTTCCCATTTACAACTTTGTTATTAGTGGAAACTGTTGATAGAAAATGTGTTTACCATATGAATTAAGTGTTGTCATTTATTTTAAGAAATGTTCTGGGGATGCTTAGGGAACACTTCTGCCGAGAACTTAATATCCTCCTTAGAGTAATGATATGCATGTTCCATTTATGTTCTATTTTCCTTTATACCTCTACCACTGCTCATATGAATTCCTGCATGGAGATATCACTTCTGCAGAGCATTGTGTGTTCTTCGTGTGTGTTTTGTTTGCACACATCTTCTTTGCTTTTGTGTGTGTGGCAGAAAGCCCCAGTTGGCTGCAGGTGCCCACAGCACATGTATACATACATTGGATAAGTGTGCTTGTCACACATGATTGTGTATACATCATGGATTTCAAAAGAATAAGTAATTTAACTTTATTATCATTGCTAAGAAGGCTACTTAGAAATTGCTAACGTACCCCCCTCATAGCAAGCTAAGAAATATTTTTTATGAAATACCAAATGAATACAAACTGAAAATGCTTAATGATGCATAATTAAGAATTTAGAGATGTGGATAAATAATAATAGTGATTTTTATAAAGCAGAGATGGGGAATATCCTCATCTCTCCGGATATGCCCTCTGGATTTTGTTGGACTGCAATTCCCATCAACCCTCACAATTGCCTATGCTAGCTAGGACTGATGTGAGTTTCAGTCCAACAATATTTGGAGGTGCACATGTTCCCACCACTGACATAACAAGAGGACACAAAATGACACAAGCAGGTTCACAATGAATTCTGGGTAACCGATAGTAAAAAATTAATTGGCAAGGTAAGCTGGACAATATCTAAAAAAAGTGTATTGGACTGTGGGGCCCTATCAGTTGGGTCAAAGAATTATTTGAGTAATGAAGAGCTATAAAACCAATATTCAAGGGCAAAATTGGACTTAAAAGTTTTAGCTTATCAGTTAGTGAGCAAATGTATAAGGCATAAAAACTATATAGTTTGACATATAAATGTATAGAAAAGTGCACAGGTTTAATTTGTAAATGTTGAGAAAGGAATTGTTTTTTCATTGATAAAATTTGGAATTAGTTTTATTTAGCCTGAAATATGTATGTTTAAGCCTTTTTTTGTATGTTTTAATTTTATGGGAGTTTTTAGGATTTAAGGCTGTGAACCTAATTTGTAGGACATAGCTACATGAAAGTGACATTGTGTAGGAAATGTGTCATAGTGAAGTGGCCATGAGTTTATTGAAATGCAAAATTAAGCAGTATTGCATACTTGTCAGTTTGTAAATATTTGGTCAATATCTGACTATGTTTGTGTTGGTCTAGGCAACTGAATAAAAGCATATATAAACAACTTAGTTCCAAAGTAACAGAAGGATTTTTAGTCTAGACACTTGGCAATGACACTTATGACAGAAAGAATAGTTTATCAAAAGACATTACCTAATAGGAAAGAAAGTTATAAATAGTAAAAACTTAACATGTAAATATAATTATTTTTATCCAGGTTCTTTGGTCATTGAAGATAATGAGCTCCCACCACACATGCCTAAAAGCCCTGTGATGGAACCAAACATGCAGCCACAAAGTGGCTTACCTTCAAATCAACTATCCAAGTTCCCAACACAGATCAGTTTAGCTCAACTGCGACTTCAGCACATGCAGCAGCAGGTCCTCGCTCAGAGGCAGCAGGCTCAACGGAGGGCAGGTCCTGTGGGGCTCCCAAATCCTAGAATTGCAGGGCCCATGCACCAGACTCCTCCACCACCACCACCACCTCCTCAGGTAAATTAGGGCAAGTCCCAGAGTAGAAGACACTCAGCTTGTACTTTGTTCAGAGGGAAAGCTGAAGCCAGCAGGGTAGCAACTAAAGACATTGTTATGAATTAGCAGTTTGTGCATTTTACAGAATTATAGCGACATATTGTATGAGCACCATTGTTCTTTTTATCTGTCCAAGAATTCAGTGCCTTCTCTAGAGTTCCTAGAAATTTAATAGACTTCTTAAAGAGATCTCTTGCCATACTGCTGTGTAGCTTTTCCTGTTTAAGCAGATTGTGAAACTGTTAGTTATCAAAAGATACCTTGCTTTATGCTGAGAGTGAATCCCATGTGTGTTCACTTGTGTGTGTTCTCTGAAAATCTGGGGAAACATTTGTCTTAACTAGTGGACAACTAACTAAGAAGATTGTTTTGTCTTTCCAGCAGCCACCTCCACGTTTAGTTAACTTTCAGAATCACAACCTCAAATCCAATGGCTCAGTTCCTCTGGCTCAGCCATTGAGGTTTCCTCAAAACCAGAATATACCACACTCAGCTGTAAGGCCCAATCCACTGCAGATGGCATTTTTGGCACAGCAAGCTATCAAACAGGTACAATCTTGATATCCTTACCTCCGCCCAAGCCCTACCAGGGTCAAAAACTTAAAATGAGCAATGAATAGGTTACTTTTCTGTATATAATATAAATCTCAAAATATGAATGAGAAATACTTTCAACTATATCAAATCTGCCTTTTTTCTATATACCAGTGAAGGGGAGAGGAGACTGTTCTTGACAGAAGTATTAATAAAGTATTAATTAAACATTAATTTTTGTGAAGTGCCCAGAGAGCCTCAGCCATTGGGCAGTATAGAAATTAAATAATAAAATAAAATAATAGTAGTATTGGAAAGGAAACATTTATTAATAGTATTTCCCTTTTCACATAAAATAAAAACTGAAGATACACATCTCCTGTCCTTCTCAAAGGCCAATATCCATTAGAGAGATGTAAATGTAAACCATGATTTAGCTATGAACTTGTGTGTTCACAGCGACTCAACAATTGACAATTTTGTTCTTGAAATTATCTTGGAGTATTTCTTCCTAATTATGTGCTGTCATCTCAGGCCTACAGAGCCTTCTTAGGCCAAGCTTAGAATTTAAAAAAGCATTGCAAAATGATGAAAAACCAGATCCACACTGCTCATTGCAGTTTTAATGTATTCTATTACTATGTACATGATAAGCTATTTTTCCTTAACATTCTTGTCATTCAATTGTAGTGGCAAATCAACAGTGGACATGTTTCAGGTGCTCCCTCAAATGCCAGCAGTACAACATCAACACCCTCCAGTCCCACCATTAATAGCCCTGCTGGATATGATGGGAAGACATTTGCTCCACCTATGATCGATCTGACTTCAACAATGGGTGGCTCCTATACACTTCCTTCTCTTCCTGATGTAAGATGGATGTTGTGCTATGTTTCACAAGAAGATAACGAAACATATTTTTAGGTTTATTACTTTTGTGAAAAATACATTCTCTTGGCAGATAGGGAACATGGCAGCTTACCTGTAAAACAGTTCAGTCCAGAAAGCAACAGTACGTCATTTCCCTAGTATGTCATGTTCCAACAGTTACTTATGTGGAAGCTTATGGGGCCTGTGTTAGTATTGTAGGCTAGGATGTGACCAGTTGGCTCTTATTTTCTTTTGGTACTGAGTGCCTGTCTTTTATGTGGCTGTTTTCTAGCCTTGTAGTGCATGCAAGTTCTCATGGCAGAGTTTAGTGGGTAATTATTTTTTGTACTGACTTCTTCAGCTAAGGGGTACATTAGAGAAGAGCCCAGCCAGGGTAGAGTGTTTTTTACTTGTAGAATCTGTTCTTGCCTAGAGTTGTTCCCTCACCAGGACATGAATTCTTCTCCTGGGGAGTGCATGTATTCTCCATATATGCTGTCTCTTAAGTGGAGCTTTGAAGCTAGCTATAGCCAGCTTGCTTATTTTTTGTGCAAAGATTATTCACACAATGAGTTATTGTGAAGCTGTAAGGACTGGCATTAGTTGTGAAACCAAACAGCTATGTTTACTGTTTAGCACTATATGCATTATAATTCCTTCTAATACAGAATTTTGGGGTCTTGTGCCAATCAGTTTAGCAGCGCAACAGAACAACCTGCAGCCAAGGTAGTAGGGTGTGTATGCTTAGGAAAGTGCTTTTCCTCCAATTAAATCCCAGTGAATCTCTCCTCTGGGACTCTTTCAACTTAGAAGTGGGCAAAGCAAATTGTATGGGGAGGAGGGATTGGTGTCAGGTCAGGGAATGCATGCCTAATGATGTGTCTCCCTCCCCCCAAATCCTCTTACTTGTTAGGGGCTGTGTCTTCTTCACAGATTAGAGTCTCTTGGGGTGTGGGGTGGGGAATAATTAGGACCAGAGGAAGTGCTTTTCCTCCAATTGTAATTAAATGCCTCGAAAAGACCCTTTGAGATGTGATGGGAAGAGCCCCTAACAACTTAAAGGAACTGGTGGGGGCAAGCATCCTTTGACCCCAACTCCTCCCCATCCCCCACTTTTAATGTCCATCCAACAGATTGAGGGCTTGCACCTATCCAACCCTTCATCTTTTTCTTTTTTTAGGGGTTTTCCTTTAAAAATATTAAAACCAATATTTTTCTGCATACCTGGGTATATGTAGACTCCCTTACTGGTCAGCACAGAGCCACCATCTTGACTATTTGAGGGAATTATAGCATATATGTATGCTGTATTGCCATTGATAGTACATTGTTGTTTTACTTGTTAAAGTCTCAAAATTAGTGGTTAATGAAAGGTGTCAGCATGATTCTCTCCTATCTAACTGCCTTACCATCTCTCATTATTTTAAGATTGACTGTTCAGGAAGTATTTCACTGGAAAGCATTGGGAGGAGAGAGGGAATTGTAGAGCAGAGCCAACCCAAACCTCCTTCACGCAAAACCGTCCAGTCCCCGAATTCATCCGTGCCATCTCCAGGCCTTTCAGGTTGTTGTTTATTATTTATATAGCTCCTAATATTGTACTAATAGTCTTACAATGTAATAAAACGGATAAAAATGAGAAGAGGAACAGTAATTAAAATACGTAATAGAACGGAAAGAGCGTAATTATTATAGATGGATGCTCTTGCTGGTTGCCAGGAGAGGAAATCCATAGAGAAGAGAGGTTTCAAGAAGTTCTTTAAAAGAGGAGAATGTAGCAGTGTGACATAGGTGAGAAAGTAAAGAATTGTAATAATGCAAAGCAAGAAGAGAGTGGATGTAAATGAGTAAGCGAAATAGAGATCTGTGACTTGTTCAACTAATAAACCAGAATGAATTGGAGAAAAATGAGAGAACAGGAAGAAGCAAGACCATAAAAGCAGTAAAAGTATCTTTTACGCAGCCCATATTGAACAGGAGATGTAACAGGCAGAAGAAGCAGCCCATATTGAATGTGGGATGAAACAGACAGCTGAGGCAAAAACAGTAAATAGGAGAAAGATTATCATAACGAGAAGCAACACCCGCCCACCCCCGCCCACCCAAGAGCTGTGCAGCAGAAGTAGTAATAGAAATCAAAGACTGAAGGTGAACAATAGAAAAGACAAAGAAAAGAATATTACAATAATTAATGTGTTAAATAATCAAAGAATAAACTAGAGATCTACAGACAAAATTAACATCATACAATTAAAATGGATAGCTTGCCCTAATATTCCTGTCCAGGCTTTTCCTTAAACACTTCCAAGGAAGGAAATCCCACAGCCTCCCTAAACAGTGTGTTTTCTTGCTGGGAGGATGAAGGGACAATCTTCCATACCCAGCAACCATGTTGATTATAATGGGAGCCCCAGTCCAAGGGGTGGAGCAGTCCCTCACCTTGACCACTGGAGGTTTTACAATCTTCTGCAGTCATGACAGCTGCAAATATGTGTTTTGTTTTAAGGAGAAAAATGATTGGGGATTCTTAAGATTTTTAATGGGATCAACTAGATTTATTTATTTATTTATTTTATTTCTACACCGCCCAATAGCCGAAGCTGTCTGGGTGGTTCACAGAGATACAGGACTAGGAACCAAATTATATAATTTGCAGCATGAGTGAACCCTTGAGAGAAAATATTTCTCATCCCCATTCACATATGTACCCATATCTTCCTACCAGTACAGCCTGGGGACTCAATGCACATAATTTCCTTTTGGTTTTCATGATTTCTACTTCTGCAGTATTACAGGGGGGAATTAAAATAATGTTAAACTGTACTTTAGATCAAACTATCAGAAGCTTATGGAAGAATTTAAAATAAAAAATACAGTTTATGGCAAGACTAGTTGTTTCTCATTTTTTTTCCCATGGTGATTTAGGGCTGGTTACTGTTTCTGGTGTCCATCCTCCAATTCGTTCACCCAGTGCCTCTAGTGTTGGAAGCCGAGGCAGGTAAGCAGACTGTGTTAGAAAGGTAGATCCTGAAAAAAAACATTTGTCAATTAGCCAATTAAGAGGTTTTTTCTCAGGCAATAGAGATTTGACAAGACACTTACATTTGTGTATGGGGGACCTCTGTCACCATGTCTTACTATAATAGCCATGAGAGGCTAAAATTGTTAATTTTGAGTTGCATTTATTTAGTATTACAATAGTTTTATCAATATAATTCATCTTCACATGCATCTGATATTGTGTGCTTACTTCTCTTGGAATTACATTTTATTGTATTCCTTAACAAGCATTGGACCTGCACAGATGAATTCAAAAATTATCCCAATAAATTTGGTTCATTGACCTGGAGGAAAAACTGCTGATCACTTGTGTATAGACAGGTGTGGGTCTTGAAATAGAAACATGAGGTAACCAGGCTTAATTTCTGCTAAAAGAATTAGTCAAGGTGCCTAGGTTGATAGGACCAAGTATGCAGGGGTATAATTTACCATAAAATACAAAAAGACTCCAGTTATTGAAGAAGTGATGCAGGATAGTGGCCATGAAGATAAATAGTATGAGACTTCTGTCAAAACTAATATAGCAAAAATGGTACCTCTCTAATGAGTGACAATCTTTCAAGTAAGAAAGCCAGGCAGTTTTCAAAATAAGAACCAGGATGACAGATCATGGGGTATCACTATGGATTGGGCTACCTCATATTGGTTTCTTTAGCAGATTGTGTGAAAAATAGCCAGTCTGGATTTAAATCCCAAGTACCTACTGAAATGAGGAATCAGCTTTGTAAATCTAATGGAGGGAACAATCCTATGTCCCCTAGACAGTGTCTGGGGAACATAGGATTTTTCAATTTCCTGGTCTCCAGGAAAAATATCCCAGGAGGCTGGCATATTAATGGGAGATTAGAACATATTGGTTGAAAAGACCAGACTTATAAACACCAGCAAATTAGGACATACAACTACATTGCATTATTCCTTCATACTGATGAAAAAAAGAGGTACCATGATTTACCTAAGCAACGTGGAAATAGATATTGACAGACGATGGGAGATAATAACATTTTATCATTTTGAGATGTTGAAAGCAAATCAATTCGTTGTATATAAATTACCTTGATGCAAGGACGGCCAAAAAACAACCACAACACCATCCTAGAGTGTGAAACAAAAAGTCTGACTCAGGATACCATCAGTGCTTAGATGCTTTTATATGCTGTAGCTTGTATGTAATTCCCACCCACTCACCTCCGGCACGCACATGTACCTTTTCTGGTCCTCTGGTTGAAAAAACGTTCAGCCAGGATCAAGGCAAGGGGTGAAGCTTGTGCTCCTGGAGGAGGCAGTGGCTAAGGCTCTGGCCCTCATTTTACTGAGGACCCAAACATTCTCTGAGGCCTGCTTATATGTTTCATATATCTCACATATGAACAGTAGTCCAATCCCCTTTAATTTTGTAACTGAAATTCGTGAAGAAGCATTTAATTTTTCTGGTAACTTCCTACTTGAAGCACTGTTTTCAGCGTGTTTTTTAATCAGGCTTTATGTATAGTCATGGCTGAAGCACAAACTTTGAACAATGAAACATGGAAAAATCAAAGCACAGGCTGATTCTCACAAACATCATCGAAGAATGATACCTGAATGCAAGTGCTGTTTTGCCCTGCTTCAGATGATCCAGAACATGTCACAACAGTTTCATTTTGATCTTGTTTATTCTTACCTCCTTTTCCCCGACTTCTTCTTTCTTTTACAGCTCAGGCTCCTCTAGCAGACCTTCAGGTGCTGATTCAACCCAAAGAGTCCCTGTGGTCATGTTGGAGCCTATCAGAATAAAACAAGAGTCTGGCATGCCAAGTGAGAACTATGATTTCCCAGTTGTAATAGTGAAGCAAGAAACAGATGAAGAATCCCGCAATCAAAATGTAATTACAGTTCTAAAAAATAGTCTGAATATGGGAGGGTAACTACATTTATCTGGAAATTGACTAAATTGCTAAGTTTCTGCTAAGGATTTGTTTTAGGTTAAACCACAAAGAAAAGTGTCTAGTGAGAATTAAGCTCTTCATTTTGATCTTAAGAAAATCATGTAGCACCCATGCTATCTGCTCTTTTGCACTCAAGGTCAAAATGGTCAAGGGTTTTTTTTAATGTTAAAGGTTCTTTCTAAAGCCATATGTTCATCCAGTTATAGTAGTTGATTCAGTTAGCTAGAACATAATTGCACTTAAGAGGTACGAGTATGTGTGTGTATGCATAAATAAAAATAATAATGTTCCATTTTTGTCGAACTAGGCATTTTTTTTTCTTTTGCCTACAGTCTAGATTTCGAAGAACTTTGCTTACCTCAATGTTGTTGAATAACAATCGCTCCTCTGAAGCAACAGTCTTGAGAACTGAAGCACCAGACAGTACAGGTGACCAACCATCGAATGGCAAGGCAGCATGGATAGGGGCTCCTCATGTTGGAGACAGCAGGAAAGATGATGACCCAAATGAGGACTGGTGTGCAGTATGTCAAAATGGAGGAGAGCTCTTGTGTTGTGATAAATGTCCTAAAGTGTTCCACCTTTCTTGTCATGTTCCCACACTCAGGAATTTTCCAAGGTAAAATCCATAAGACTGGAGTGAGCTCAGACTTTCTTTGAAATAAGTCATTTTATGGTTATGGTTATGGTCATAAAAGGCGCAATCCTATCGGGATTCCCATCAACCTCCGAACCCAAGAGGCTGTTGGGAATCCTATGCAGAGTGGGAGGAGCATGGAGCCTATCATTGCCTCCGTGCTTCTCCCACTCTGCATTTTTGTTGGATGGGCATTTCTGCCCATTGAGCTAGGGCTCTGTGGAGGTGGTGGGAAGCAGGTTGGGGAAGGCTGGGGATAGCCCCTCCCCGCCCACAGAACTGCCCCCTTTCCCTCCTCTCCAAGGTCGCCGGCACAGTTCTCTCCACACCGGCTGCGAGGGAGTGGGGAGCTTGGACTCCTGGGTCTGAGGTTGCTGTCTCTGACCTCAGATCCAGGAATCCAAATTATCCTATGGCCCTGCAAGAACTGTCTAGATGCCATAGGATTGCTCTCTCCATCCATCCATTCATTCATTCATTCAATACATTGATATATCATTTAACAAAAAAATTACCAAAGCAGCATACAGTAAAGAACAGCATCACAAATACAGTAAAATAGAATATAAGAATAATCAAAAATATTTCCATCATATACATATCTAAAACAGTAACCAGCAGTGTACTTGTTCAAGAAAAACTCACTGTTTTCAGCATGCACCTAAAACTTGCAGTTGTTGGCAGATATCTTAATTCCATGTGCGAAGTATTTTAGTGGCCCAGAGCAACTACACTAAATGGCCTTTCCTGAATGGCTGCCAGATTGATCCAAGGAGCATGCAAAAGCACCAGAAGGGTCTTCCATAGAGATCAAAGACAGTGGGAAGTAAGGAACGAGGCAGGCTGTCATGTAACCTGGTCCTAAGTTGTTTACCCTAGTCATGTATACTAATTCGAACACCTTAAACTTGGCTTTGTAGTGTATAGACAGCCAGTGCAACTCTTTCAGCAGAAGTTCTGTATGTTGGTAATATGTTTCTCCACATAGCGACCAAGCCACTGCATTTTCTGCCAGCAGCTTCCAGACCAAGCTCAGGGGAAGCCCCACATAGAGCAAATTGCAGTAATCCAATTTTGAGGTTACCAATGCAGGGACTATTGTGGTAAGGTTATCTCTACCTAGGAGCAGTTGTAGGAGGCATACCAGCCGAAAAGGCACTCCTAGTCACCAAGGTCATCAGAGCCACAAGTGATGAATCCAGGAGTTACCCAAGGCTATGAATATTCAGAGGGAGTGCAGCCCTGTCCAAAACAGGTTGCTGACCAGTCTCCCAGACCCAAGAACTATTCATCCATAAGGCCTCCACCTTTCCGGGATTCAGACCTAGTTTATTGGCTCTCATCCCGTGTCCTTTTGGCTCTGTGTCCAGGCTCTGACTAAGGACTCCCAACAGCCACGCCTGATTCAGATGTTATAGAGAAATAGAGTTGAGTGTCACCAGCCATACTAGAAATCCCTTAGTGACCACTCCCAATGGCTTCATGTAGATGTTAAATAGCACAGGGAACATGTGGTACCCTGCAGAAACCCACAGTCCAACTGTCATGGTTCTGAGCAACAGTCACCCAGTGTCACTTTAAGAAATCCCATAGGTAGGTGCGGAACCACAGAAGTACAGTGCCCCAAACCAGTGGAATCTATCCAGGAAGATACCATGGTCGATGGTATCAAAAGCTAATGAAAGATCCAGCAGGAGTAATAGTGTCTCACACCTGATACAGAACATCCATCAGGACAACTGATTCTGTCCCAAAGCCAGACGTCTACCCAGATTGATATAGGTCTAGATATTTGGTTTCAACCAAGAACATCTGCAGTTGCGCTGCCAGAACCTTTTCTTTACCTCCCCTAAAAGGGGAATTTGGGGAACTGTAGTTGCTTCTTTATGAATGGCTGTACTGCTTCCTTTTTTAAGGCAGTAGGCACCACTCCCTCGTATAACTGCATTAACCACACCTTGGATCCACCCAGTCACACCCCCTTGGGTAGCTTTAATTGGCCATGAAGGATAAGGGTCAAGAGGGAATATAATTGGAACCAATGCTGCAAGCACCTTGTCTGTGTCATTGGGCCACAGCAACTGAAACTGATCCCACAACACAGGATGAGACTGTGCATTAGGTGCCTCAACAGGACCTGTAACAATAAATGGTGTCAAGCTCATTTTGGAGGTAAGCGATTTTATCCTCCAAGTGCCTGGAAAACAAATCAGAACAGGTCTTCACTGGGTCCAGGCCTCATTTACTGGAGCAGGAGTCAACAAACCCTGGACAACTCTGAAGAGCTCTACTGGACAACTACTAGAGGATGCAATGGATGCAGCAAAATACAGCTTTTTTGCTGTCCTCATGACCATGAAGTAGGAACAATTATGTTCTCCTAGCACATGTTCAGTTGGCTTCATTATAAGTCTTGTGCCATTTGCATTCTAGTTGTCGTCTGGCTTATTTCATCATCCACAGCTCTCTGGTTTAACAGGGAGCCGCAAGAACTCTGCAGCATCGGAGAGAGCACTCAGGACCAATTGTGTCAATGGTCCGACACATCTCTAAATTCCAGAGCAAGACTGGGGCCTTGACAGATCGCCAGCTCTATCCACTGGAAAATCCCCCAGGGCATTCAGGAGTGCATCAGATTGCATTAGTCTCTGGGAGCAGACCTTTCAAATAGGTCCCTCAGCCCTGCAGGAGACACTTGTCACTGTGAGGCCAAATCTAACCAGGAAGTGATCGGATCACGACAATGGTGTTGTAGAAACACAACCTATTTCCAGACCACCCATTTCCCCTCCCAGAGCAAAGACCAAATTGAAACTATGTCCTGCTCTGTGTGTTGGGCCAATGGCAACTTGAGACAGCCCTATGGGTGCTATAGAGACCATGAAGTCCCAAGCCAGCGTATTAGAGGCAGCCTCGGCATGAATGTTGACGTCACCCAGTACCAAGGTCCTAGGTTCCTGCAGCACCACACTCAAGATCACCTCAGCCCACTTGGTCAGGGAAGCTGTTAAGCACAACACTACCCCTAATCTGTTGCAGTGGCCCAACATCAGATGCAAGCCTCCTGGTGAGAGAGATAGAAACCGATAGACCATGGCAAGACACACATGCGCGTGCATGCACACGATCCCTGCCTATGTTGAGGCTGCACCAAATATCCAGGCAGGCAAAGCTGGGCTAGATCCACACCACCAAGCTCTTGGTAATACATGCTACCTCAGCTCCCTCATCCATGATTAAATCATAGATGAGTAAGGATGTATTGTATATCAACCTGGCATTAAGTAGCAGCAGCACCAGACTGGAAAGCACAGTGGTAGAGCAATCAAGTATACAAGAGCTAGAGGAAGGGCCAAGGAGAGCAACAATGTGTAAACACTAGTAATCGCTCCACCCTCAACAAAGAGCTGACTCCTTCACACTATATTGCCTTCTGTCCCAAACAACAGGGACTGGTGCCCCTCCTCCATATGTACTTCAGCATCACTCATAGACATCCTAACCAATCTCATGTCACTTAACCTATTTGTCTCTAATACTCTTCTTACATTCAAGATAAAATCATTTCCCACACACAGTTCATACATTGAAATCACATATATTCCATAATCCTCCACCAATGATCAAAGCCAACCATTAATCACATCAGATTTGCTTTTGTCAGCACTGGTTCAGAACACACATATCTCTTGGCAGCCAATATCAATCTTCTACTTCACCCCTCCTCTTACTTGGAGCAGCACAATCAGCCCCCTACCTCATTTAGGGGACTCAGCCCTCCCCTCACCATCGAAGCTCTCATCCTGAATGGTGTCGGGTCACTCAGTCGTACTCCAACCATTTATCGTACCTTCTACCATTGGGTAATCATCCTCCCCAGCTCTCATGCAGTGAGGCTTAGCCTAATTTTCACTGAAGTGTGGTTATAAAGCTAAACAAGAGCTGTCAGTCTGAAGTATAGTCTGTGGATGTGTGAAGCAATAGAAAGAGGTCTACTCTTGTGCTAGAGCTGTGGAATGTGCTTTCTAGGAAGGGCTCCATGGCAATTGGAAAAGGCTTTCTTGTTCTACTGGGCCTTGCCAGAGTGTCACTGGTGAGGTTCTTGTTAGTATTTATTTAGATTGATGAGTGCTATTGATATTGTAGTGCCACATTTGTTCTTATTTTAAGTGCAACGTAACAGTAAAATATCTTTTTGTTGTATGTTACACCACTTTTGATATTTATAAGAAGAAGGTCTTTAAAGTGTTAATAAACATGGGGTATTGTATTACCATACAACAAAACTGACTAGAATATTGTTATGCTGTCACAATCCTTCTTAAATGTCAAAACTGTCTTTTTTGTAGTATCAAGTATGATGTGGCTATTTATTTATTTATTTATTTATTTCTATACTGCCCAATAGCCGAAGCTCTCTTGGCGGTTCACAAAAATTAAAACCAAACAAAGAAATAGCCAAATAATAAAGGCTGAGGTTAGACATTTTGCACCCTCTTTGGAGGGAAGTATTTGTTTCCTGTGCTCTGCCATCCAATGCTGCTAATTGTAGGGGCTCTCTTCCTTAGCTCAGTGTCAAGGACTGTGGTCAGGCTTCCCCACTTACTTCCTATTTTGAATCCAGAAGATACCCATGATCTCTAGTGCTTTTTTCAGACAGGGCCTGCAATTGTAGTACATAGCAGTAGCCAACGCTCCATCCGCTGCTTGTTGAAGGAGCAGGTGTGAGAACATAGTTTTGCTGGAGGGACACTTGTTGGAGTCAGTGGAGAATGGCCAAGTATGTTCCCTCAGTCCTCAAGGAGAGGCCTCCCAGCAATTCACATCCCCATCCCTATAGCACTATTCTTTCTTGTTGCTTTGGTGATCAGTTTTTAAAGTGTAAATAAACATGGGGTATCCCTTTCTACAACAAAAGTGCCTAGAATATTGTTAGGCTGTCACACAGAAAGCTGTTCTGTTCCAGTGGTCCTGGTGCCTTCCAGATCTTTTGGACTGCAGCTTCCAGCATTCCTGACAACAGGCAATGATGGCTGGAGCTGATGGGAGTTAAAATGCAAAACACTTGGAGAGCACCAGAATGGGGAAGGCTCTCTACAGTTTGTCTTCCTCTCCCATCCTCACATAAAGCTGGCCAAAATCAGATGGGGTAATCAGCTGGCAGACAGGCCAATCTGCCCATTTGTGTCCTGCACTTTCTTCATGTGAAGAGGGGATTTTAATGGCTGAGCAAGTCCACTCCACTCTAAAATTGTTTTGCCCATCAACAAAGGACAATTTCAGTAGAGCCTCATTCACCTGTCATCCCTTTTAACTGCTCATCTGCAATCTGGAATTCTCTTTTTGATCATGAGATAACACACACTGTTTGAGTGAAGAAATTTAAAAATTGCAGAAAGAAGGAATGCCTCTTGGATTCAGCTCCGCCTTGGTATCTTTTTCTAAAACTCATTATAAAACATAGATGAAAGAGTTTG
Organism: Heloderma suspectum; assembly: GCF_057233095.1. NCBI lineage: Eukaryota > Metazoa > Chordata > Lepidosauria > Squamata > Helodermatidae > Heloderma > Heloderma suspectum. Next base: position 32,641,678 of record NC_139464.1, read on the forward strand.
CCTAGAAGCATTCAGAACCCAGGAATATAGATTGATGCCTGTCTGTCTTCTCCTTTGTTTAGCGGAGAATGGATATGCACATTCTGCCGTGATTTGTCTAAACCAGAAGTAGAATATGATTGTGATGGCTTAAGTCATATGTCTGAAGAAAAAAGAAAACTGGAAAGCAATGTGGGGTTGGCACCCATAGATCGGAGGGTGAGAACATAGTAATTGTGAATTCTTCTTGAAAAATGGTTTGTTGGTTAAAAAATATGTCAGTGATTTGTTACTAACTACTGAGAACCTGAGACTATATCCAAAAGACACCTTGCACTTGTGTATCTGCTCTGGTCATGTACATTTGCATTTTTGATTCTAGAAATTTCAGGTATTAATACAATGAGCCTGTATTAATACTTCATGAACACAGCCTCTTCATTGTACCAGATTAATGTTATCATTTAGTTGGGTCATTCTTTTAAAAAGTGAATTATGGATACATGAGATGCATGACACTCCTCTTGTGTTTAAACTGCACTTGGAATTGGACTTGTGTTTTCCTCTGGCAGATTACTTTTAATATCTTTCTTGAGTTTGCTTTATTTGGAAAATGGTTCATAAAGATCCAGTAAATGTGCATCAGGTATGGAATATTCAAGTTGCCTTATCCACAATTTCTACATAATTTTAGGAAAAATGCTGATTAATGCTGATCTATTATTGCAAGGATGCATACATTGTTCGGAGTCAGCTTTCTCAATACTTCTAGAAAATCATGTATTGGCAGCAAAAATAGTCCAGTGAGGGGAAGAGGGGTGGGGGTGATACCAAGCAGTGCCAGCATTTCAGCAGGTTCTCTGTCATAGTAGAGACTTTGTTTTTCAGAGAATACAATGCTATTCTAGCTTTTCTTTAAGTTGGTGTTCTGAGTTAACCGTGCTTATTTCTCATCTGTTGTGCAGAAGTGTGAAAGATTACTACTGTACCTTTACTGCCATGAAATGAGCCTTGCTTTTCAAGATCCAGTCCCTCCCACGGTATGGTTGTCACTTTATTTTTTGCCATTGGTATTTTGTAAGGGTTAGGTTAGTACTCATTACTGGTTAAGGGAGCAATCTTATGTGGAGAGGCGGCCGCCCAGCAGGAAGAATGCAGAAGAAATCCTCTCCTCCACGCTCCAGCCGCCCTGCATTCGTGGCTAGACGGACCTCGAAGCACAGGGTGGGGAGGCCGGACGACGCATAGGAAGCATTGTACTGGCACTTCCACACTCCCTACCCCCAAGAACAGCCCCTTTTGCCCCACTCCACGCTGCTCTTATGAACATGGAGCTTGGGGACAATCCGTGCTACCTACGAGGCGGCGGGGGAGAGGGCAGGGAGGCAGTTCTCCAGGAACCAGCCTCGGAGCCCGAGCTCTGAGGTCAGTTCCCGGAAACCGACCAATCCTATGACCATCTAGCCACTGACTAGCAGCCATAGGATTGCGCCCTACGTAAGCTAGTCTCTATTTCAATGCAGCATATAATTTCAGCACTGACAGAAAATGAGAGAACAGCTTGATATCAAGCAGCATGTCATTTAAATCTCATATTTGAATACAGTTGTCTTTAACTAGCTATGCTTTTTTAAAATGCATTTATTCAGTTACTTCATGCTATTGAAGCAAATGCTGCTAGGGACCATCCACAGTATGTTTTGCTATCTTGAATTGGTATAACTTATTTTCATTAATAAAATAGGAAGAAATCTCTCTACATGCTTAGCAGAGTGAGATCTGCACTTCAGATGTTCTGTTTCCCAGAGAATACAACAAAAAAGTACACTAAATTTACATTTTAGTAAAAGTACATTAAATCTGAGAATTTCTATGATCTATTTCTTTTAGGTGCCTGACTACTACAAAATAATTAAAAAGCCAATGGACTTATCAACTATCAAGAATAGATTGCAAATGCATTACCCTTTATACACAAAACCAGAAGATGTTGTGGCTGACTTCAGGCTGATCTTTCAAAACTGTGCTGAATTTAATGAGGTTAGAAAACACTTCATTGTATCCATGTGTATATGTTCCTAGGAAAGTAACGTTGTTGGGGAATAGAACTTTGGGTACCATAATAGTTGCAGACCCATGCAGCAGAATATGAAGACTATATATACAGAATATAATTATAGGTCTCCTTTCGTAATGACTGTCCAGCACTGGAGTTGACTTATAATATTAGGTAATAGCTGACTCATATAAACTTTCTTTCAACAACTACATTTAGTAGTGGTAAGGAATATCTGTATCAGAGAGAGAAATGACATCTGCCTAGCATCAACAGGATCGATACTATACTTTGGCGCATTATGGTTTCTTCTTCCACCATAAGCCACTATGTGTGAACAAGCTCTCTCTTAGCCAAGAAGTGATAGGAAATCCCAGTGGACTAACTAAGGTGCTAATATAATCTTACATACCAGTTTTATAGTATAAATGATACTGACAATGGTACTGTAGTCACATCGTGTTTTGATTTGCTAATGGAAATGTTGACTGTGCCCTTGAATTTCTTTTATTAATTTATTTTTAGAGACACATTTTATTGAACTACAATCTTGTAAATCTCTACAATCTCTAGAACTCTAATGTAGTTCATTTTATTGAACTACAGTCTCTGGGAGGTATTTGGGCTAGTGTCTTAAGTTCATTTATAAGTGTGCTAATGTTGTCTTTCAGTGGCTTTTTCATTTCATTTTAAAAATTATTTTTATATTTTGGTACTGCAAATATAAAACCTATGACACACTAGCATGTTTAATTTCCCCAACAGCCTGATTCAGAAGTGGCTGATGCTGGCATGAAACTGGAAGCCTACTTTGAGGAACTTCTGAAGAACCTTTTTCCTGACAGAAAATTCCCTGCCCAGCCTTATTGCCGTGCTGATAGAGATAGTCCAGATGTAACAGATGACTCAGATGATGATTTTGTGCAGCCACGAAAAAAACGTCTCAAATGGGAAGAACGCCAGTTTTTTAAATGAATTGTTAGTATGTACTGTTAAGAATTTTTTACTTAAATATTTATCAACTTTCATTTTCTTCAGAAATTTTTTTGAGAACATCGACTTCTGCAGATTTGGACATTTACTGGGAGATACAAATGTACCATGTACTGAGGCACATAGGAGTCTTTAGGAAATTTCTATAAATTTTACCCTTGTGTTGAAAGTTCATTATACCACCACTCTAGAGTGGTAACTGCTCAAATATTTTATTTAGAAAGTATTTGTTTAAAACAAAAAACTAAAGTTGGAAATGAATCTAATATGTGCTTTTTTATTTCAAAAAATACAATCTCACCATAAATTAACTTACCAAAGGCACGTGGCTGGCCATAAATTCAGTTCTTTGTACTGTAAATAACTATTAGCCATTGGAGGAGAAAAGCACATGGTTTGATATTGTCCTAGGATGCTGACTAGTACAATGACATTTTAGTTGCCCCCAGAGAGAGCTACTTGTGCTCTAAAATGTAAGGAGTGGAGAGACAAATTAAAGTACTTTGAAAAAGGATATTGTGTGTCTTATTGTGGACCTAAGAAGAGAAATCACATACCTTTTACAAGAAATCATAAATATGAGCAGAAATCTTAATTCAGCTATGGAATCATTAGGGTTTACTTTAATTGTATAATCTCTCCTATAGTACTCAGTGAGCTAGAAATAGATCTCCAACTGCTGTTTTTCTTAATGTAGAATAGGCAATCTCCCAGTTGAAGTTGGTTCTGGATTTGTCATTAAAACCCACTGATTTGCTCAGTGCAGCATAGAATACGATGCTTCTCTTAGTGATCCTATAGCTTCATCTTGAATATAATACAAAAATGGGTCTGACTTAATTCCATTGCCCTGATTTCATGTGTTCTTCCGTCTTCTCCTAGTCTGCATGCAAAACAAATCATTGTGAGTATAATCCAGAGAATGCTAGGTATCTCTAACCCCTACTGCTTGTAATGGACCTTGAGTACATTATTAAGATTTCTTGAGCTTAATTCTTAATTCAGGTTTTCAGTTTATCATCAGAATTAATATTGAAAGAGGAAGCTTTCATCTGCTCTTAACAGGTGTAGCATATACTTAGAATCATAGAATAGTAGGGTTGGAAGGGGCCTATTAAGACCACTAAAATATTACACAATATTTAAAGAGAACTTCAAACAATGAAATATTCCCTGGAATTACAGTGTGGTTTTAAAATGCAATTTTAGTTATGGACTTGAAAATGGAAGATAAGAGTAAGGCTGGAGGGTCTTTCCAAGTGTTTGATTTTATGCAGTAGTACATTTAAACATGTATTGCCTGGCTTGACTGCTGTTATTCAGATAGAGGTACGCTTAGTTCTCAGTGGCATTCATTGACCTCGTTTGCATGCCGTAACAATCCACACATGGATTCCAACTCTGAGTTATGTTCCTCAGCAAGCCAGAGTTCCACATTTGGACATCACGATAAACAACCAGGGATGAAGCATACCTGGGTTGTTTATCACAGCGGGTATTAGCAAGTGCACAGGAACCAGCCTGTACACTTGCTTCCACTACATTTTCAGTCACCTGTGGTTAACTGATTTGTTGATGGCGTGTGAACTGGGTCATCGAGTTCTGAGGAAGAACATGGATTCCAGTCATTTACACAGTTGGGGGAAGCAATTTGCCCCTACCTCAAACTATAGGGCCAGCAGGATCTGGACAGGGAAGATGGGATGCTGTTCCCCTTCCCATGTTTCCAATTGGATTCCATTTATTTTTCCCCCACCGAACTCAATAGTTCTCTTCTAGACAAAATTTGCCCCATTTCCTGGTAATGGCATCAATTGGGTCAGATTTAACCTCTGCATGACTATCCCCTGAGTTCCTCCCTTTAAATTAAGCTGTCACAGGTAAATGAATGACTAGTATTCACTTTGGGGGGTGGGGGAATAAACCTTCTGTTGCAGTAACTGGGTGTTCTAATGTCTGCTGCCAGGGAGGGTGCAGAGGACTTCAACGTATGGCTGTGTGCAGAGTGTTCCGAGATGCTTCTCTTCCATCCACAATTACCTACGCTTTAAGTGTACTGGCTAGGAGAGAGTGAAAGGAGCAATGAAGATAGAGCAAGCCACTGCATGCCTTATATCACTCAAATGCCCTTAATTCATATCTGAATAGATAAAGCACCAACTACCTTCCGAAGACAAAGAATGTTACTTTTACTTCTTATTTTGTCTGACATCACTGGATAGTATAGCAAGTTCTACCGCAACAGTGGCTTGAATAAATGGGAGATGCCATTTGACACTAAACCAGGCTTGAGAAGGCTGTGTAATTAAACATGCAGGTCACATTTAAGTTCTGTTTATTTGAGCAATGCAGATGTTCCATTTGTTTTGCAGTAATGGAAACAAGTCAGGTTTATTAAAATGCCATGAAGACACACATTTTTAAGGCATATGGAGAAAAACACATTACTTGCTCTCCAGAAACTGGCTCAGTCGAACTGATGAAATAGAAGTCTCTCACATTTTTCCTCTTCCAAGTAGGCATGTCATCATTTCATTTGCTAAAAATAATTAAAATACACATTTTAAGAGAATTATGGACGGACAGGGCCCCACAGCTACACTCTTACAAAATGACTTAAACAGTGTCAGTTTTGCAGTTAGAATTTAATACTACTAATTAATGTTTAATCGTCTGCCAGTACAGACATATCAGCTGCTATGTGGTGGGTGGTTTAAATTGTTCTCTCAGACAACTGTTTAAATGCAGCAACCCATGCACCTGCAGGAGCTTGCCATGCATTTTGGGAGTTGTCTTCCCACCATTTCACTGCTCCCTCTTCTGCCTTTTTAGTTTGCAGTGGTATAAGTTATATAAATTTTGTTTCTTTTTTTCTGCATTGCTGTTGCATATCAGACCAACTTCATCAAAGCTTGGGGCTGAGACAACTCAAGTAGTTTCAAAAGGGGAAGCGTGTAGGGGCCTAAGGGAGATCTAAGGGTTTTTATTAGCTGAGTAAACTATTAAAAATGGGAGGTGGTTTGTGGGCATTCAGGTTAACTGTATGTGCATTATTACCCTTCTAATACCAAATTTGCCTAGCCCATTGCCCATCAGCTGGACAGTGCAACCCAGCCACCCACAGATACATTACTATATACTTGTGGACTTAGGTATAAAGAAATACTAGTAGGTGAAATGAGAAGAAAGCATGCACACGCACGTGCACAGCCTAACAACTTTCACAACGTGCAGAATGTTGAGGGTGTCAGTTGGGGAGGGAAATAAAAGGACACGGTAGGAGGAGGAAGGAATTCATCTGCCTGACAGCTTATAGTACCCTGGAAGTGGGATTGGGTTTGTGGCAGGGGGATGTGCACTGTGAGGTCTTAAAAAAGCTTCCTGCACTGTATAGAGAAAAGGGACACCGACCCATTTCCTTCAGAAACTTTCCCTGGTACAGCCATACGGCATGACTGGAGCTGGCAGCCAGCTTCAAAGCTGAGCTGTTTAGCATTCATTATATGGCACAATAGGTGGAAGGTTTGGGGAAAGAGTGCAAAGTGTCTTATTTTCCTCAGTCCTAAAACCTCCCCTTATACGAGTCTTGCATATCACTATAAAACTGTTGCAAACTGGCTGGAGCCCTGAATAGGAGCATTCCTGTTAGGGATACGCTGCGACACTGTTAGTGTATTCCCACTTGATTCTGCCCGCCCCCAATTTTCTAATAACTGCTACATATTTTACTGCTTTCTGGTGCTTGAATGATGCAAACTGGAACTCATTAGGCTTGCAGGCTGTCATTTAAGCACTTGCAAACCCCACAGGTCTTAGTGTCGTTGTTCCCTCTTGTATAAAAGAGGAAGCAATAAGACCTTTACTAAAAAAAATGTTCCTCGACCCAGGAGATCTTGTGTAATGACAGGCCAGTCTCCAAGGTACTATTGTTGACTAAGGTGATTGAAAAGGTGGTGGTGTTACAACTCCAGATGCATCTGGATGATACTGATTACCTGGACTCTTTTTCAATCAGGCTTTTGAACAGGGTACTGAGACTGCTGGTGGCTTTGCTGGATGACCTATGTTGAGAACTGCTTGGGGGAAAAGTTCTCCTGGACCTCTCAGCAGCTTTCAGTACCATTAATCATGGTATCCTTCTGGACTGCATGGTGGAGCTGGGCCTTGGGGAAGCTGTTTTGCAGTGATATGGGTTATTTCACATTGGGTCCAGAAGGTAGTGCTGGGAGATTACAGCTAGACTCCATGGCCATTGGCTTATGGCATCCCACAGGGTTCTGTCTTGTTCCCCCATGTTATTTAGCATTTACAGAGTACTGCTGGGAGAGGTCATTTGGAGCTTTACGATACCACCAATAGGCTGATGACACCCAGCTCTATTACTCTTTGTCACCACCACCAAAGAAGCAGTCGAAACCCTTGAATGTTGTCTGGGTTCAATAATGGGCTGGATAAGGGTGAACAAGCTGATTTTAAATCTAGCCAAGACAGAGGTGTTTTTGGTCGGTAGAACTCCTGACTGAAGAGTTCATAGCTTGGGAGAGCTCCTTAATCCTACACAGTCCCTGAATCTTCAGGCCCCAGCAGTGGCAAGGAGTGTGTTTGCACAATTACACTTAGTGTGCCAGCTGCAACTCTTCCTGGGTCGTTCTGAATTAACAGTTATCTATGCCTTGGTTATATCACATTCAGACTACAGCAATGTGCTCTACACGGGGCTCTCCTTGAAGTGCATCTGAAAGCTATAATTGGTGCAAAACGCAGCAGCTAGACCGCTAACGTACACACTATCGGGATCATGTTACACCTGTTTTCAAAGCCCCACACTGGTTGCCAATTGCTTTCCATGCTTAATTCAAGGTGTTTGTTTTAACCTCTAAAGACCTACATTGCTTAGGACCTGGCTAAGGGACTGCCTGTGTCATTATGAACCTGCCGGGGTATTAAGGTCTGCAGGACAGGCCCTTTCAAGGGCACCAGTACCAATAGAGGCCAGTTTGTCAGGCACATGTGACAAGTCCTTTCTCCTGTTGTCAGGAGTGTTTCTGAGTGCAGGGAGTGGGATAGTAGTTCAGATTCTGAAGGAGAACTGCCAGACATGGGGGAGGTATTTTCCCAGGCTAGTCCAGACATGACTAGGCAGGCTTCTCAGGTTTCAAACGTCCAGCTTGCGGAGGATGATGGTCCCTCTTCTCACACACACACAAACCCGTGAGAGACAGCGAACGGGGAGATGGGTTTGGGGGCATGTGACCTAATAGACACCAAACGCAGGCGCAGAGCAAAGAGAGAGAAGGCAGGGGTGGAACTTAGACAGTCTACCCGATTGGCCTTGTGTGAAAAGCTGCGCTTAGAAGCCTCATGAGAGAGAGAGATGCCCCCCCCCCCTTAAGTTAGGCTAGTGAGACTGCCTTCCTCTTCAAATGGCGGGCAACTTTCGTAAATACCTTTTGAAACCCCTGAAGGCATTTCCTTGTAGACTGAAAGTCAATGAGAATGTGCATCTGTATGACCCTGTGAAGTAATGGATTAAAAGCTGGAGTCTGAAGCCTCTTGTCCGTGCATGTTTTGGCATTTGAAGTTAAGTGGGGGCAAAAGGAATCTTGACAACTGTATTGCTCCCAACCTGTGGAATGTGCTACCTGAAGAACTACAATTGGCCCCCACTCTCTTGGTCTTTAGAAAGGGTGTAAAGACACATCTCTCTTTAATTTAGCCTTTTAAATTATGTAGTTTAATGTTCTTATTTTTATTGGCCTAAGGTTTCCTTTTTTAAAATTGCTGTGCACTGCCTTGATGGCTTTTTAGCAGACAAGGTGGTACATAAATGTTAATAATAAAGAAATAAATAATGTATAGCAACATACAAGATATAACTTGTATGGAAGTATATGTGCATCCACAGACCCAAACAGCTAGTTTAAGGGGGCGGTGGTAGTCCAGGTGAGCACCATGACAGGGATGTGCAGAAAGAAGCACTTCTACAGCTAGTTTTGTAGAGGGATCATTGGTTCAGTTACGTGCAGACTTGGCTCATGATACAAAAAACAGCAGGGATTCTCTGCATATTTTCTTTAAGTCAAGGATGACATTTAAGGTGACCAACTCCTAATACAAAAATGGCTCCCGCAAGGCCCTTGTTATAATGAAATGAAGCTCAAGGGAAGTTGCCTCTGTCAACTTTTTCAGTTCAGGAGCTTGCTTCTGATCTTACAGTACTGAAGACAAGATACAAACCTGAAGTGCTCTCCCCTTGGTCTCTATGGGTAGAGTGTAAGCAGAGATGGCGCACACCACACAAACCGAAGCAAAAAGGCAAAGCGCTCCCAAGATGGAAGCATTCATAAGCACCTATAAATAAACAACTTATTAGTGCAATATTTCGATGCAATTTTGAAAACAAGCATTCTAAAAGGCCCACGGGGACCCATTCACTTCCTCAAAGTTAAGCACATTGGGATGGATTAGTCTATTTCCACTTGCTTTACGTCTATGTTCATTCGTATGTTCAGTCTGCCCCATTTTCACATTGTTTAACTGCACAATACATGCATTTTATCCTAAAACACAGTTTAATACACATTTTGGTACATTAGTAGCAACATTTTAAAAAGAAAATTTAAAAATCGGACTTAAATAAAAAATATCAGGGTGGTGTTAATAACAGATTTTTATCCCTTCTGCACACTAGCTGCTTTTCAACTTCTTTACAGAAGAGCTTAGTATTAGCTTTCAGAACTGTCGCCAACTTTTTATTATTATTGTGCCCTCTAACTTTCAACAAACAATGGTGATCCCACAGTTTTTCCTTGTGATTTACATTTTTTTAAAAGCTTTCTGTCTGTCGTTCTTAAGTTTTTATCATTGTCACCCTTCTTTGAACTCTGTCTTTATTGCTGCTGCACCCAAAACTGGATTCAGTATTCCAGGCACGTTCCAGTTGCACTGAACGCAGTAGTAGTACTACTCTGGCTTAGGAGCGGCACCAAAAGACAAAATAATTTAGCAAACTTCACCTTTTCCCTTACCCTTTTTTAAACATGAACCTAAATTCACATCATTTGAGGCCTGTGACCTCAAATCATCATGCACTTGATATTGTTTATTTGAAGATACTTGCCTGGAGCTTGTTATTAGTATCAGATTGAATTTATTAAAAGAAAGATGGCTTACTTGTGATATAAAAGGTGCCACCATGGCACCAATACGACACAGGGAACCGCTGGTCCCCAGACCCAGGGCTCTCACTGTTGTCGGATAAACCTATGAGACAGCAATATACAATGCAACATTGGTAGGGTCTTGGCTATGAAGAACAGTAGAATGAAGCAAATGGTATTTGGGCATTAAGCTTGTCTTTGAAGATAGACCATTCACATCAGGGACACAGACAAAGGAACACAGGTGAACCTATTAAGGGGGCCCAGAGCTTATAGTGTCATGTGATGGCCCCTCCCCTACCACTCATGAGCTGTTTTGAATACCAATAGCATCCCAGGCCCAGAAGATTCTATTAGTAATTCTGTAAAATGGGTGGGGAACCTATGGCCCTCCAGATGTTGATATTAGCCATGCTGACTGGGGCTGATGGGAGTTGGGGTCAAACATCATCTGGAGGTCCACAGGTTCTCTACCCATGCAAAAACATAATGCTGAATATTTCTTGGTAAAAATATTGGGCACAATCTTTCCAAAGTTAAGCTTTTTTAAAAGTCCCATTGATTTCAAATGGAGAGAGGATCATGTGGTTAATTTTAAAACTGCTTAACTTAGACTAGATTGTGCTCATTTAGTTTAGAGTGACCAATCATGAATTAAAGTAATTACATTCTCTAGCAATGCAAATTTAGGCATGTCTACTCAGAAGAAAGCCCCATTGCGATCAATGATAGTCTTGGGTAAGTGGGTATTGGACTGTAGCCTAAGCATTGATTCAGCAAAATACTGAATTCTGGAAATACTAAAAATATTGAATTTTCAGCATTTTGTTAGTTGGAAATTTCAACTTTTTTTTTTTTTTACATTGAGCCAAAAGTAAAAATGGCAAATGTTCAACTCCAAATTTTCTGACTCTGAAATTATATTTAAATTTAGTGTCAAAATCAGCCTCAACTATTTTCTTCTGGATTGCAGTCATTAATGAGAACAATCACTAAAATATAATATTTAGGTGAATGGATTATGCCATAATAATTTAACCTAGAATTTCTTGGGCCATCTTTTGAAGAACATGATACTGCTTACTATCAAATAGGAGTCTGCTAGGGTGGGTTTCTGTTGTCCTCCAATTTTTATGAGCTATTTAGGGTGTAATTCTGTGTCCAGAGTGACATTCTGACATTCTGACAGAATAATGGGCTCAAGTTACAGGAAGCCAGATTCTGGCTGAACTTCAGGAAAAGCTTCCTGACTGTTAGAGCAATACGACAATGGAACCAATGACCTAGGGAGGTGGTGGGCTCTCCCACACTGGAGGCATTCAAGACAAGGCTGGACAGCCATCTGTCAGAGATGCTCTGACTTGGATTCCTGCATTGAGCAGGGGGTTGGACTCGATGGCCTTGTAGGCCCCTTCCAACCCTACTATTCTATGATTCTATGATTTTTTGTTGTTGTTCAGTCGTGTCCAACTCTTCGTGACCCCATGGACCATAGCACACCAGGCCTTCCTGTCCTCCGCTCTCTCCCGGAGTGTGCTCAAGTTCATATTTTTTGCATCGGTGATGCTATCTAGCCATCTCATCTTCTGCCACCCCCTTCTCCTTTTGCCTTCAGTCTTTCCCAGCATCAGGGTCTTTTCCAGTGAGTTTTCTCTTCACATTAGGTGGCCAAAATATTTGAGCTTCAGCTTCAGTATCTGTCCTTCCAATGAGCAGTCAGGGTTGATTTCCTATGCAAATTAATACAGAAAAAGGTCCTACAACTCCAAGCAATTCCCAGCCAGCTTGGCTGGCTAGGGAATGCTGGAAGTTGCAGGACTTTTTTCTTTCTAAACATGCATAGGATTGCACCCTTAATCATTCAGGTTTGTGTATGTATTCAAGAGAAGCAAAGATGTCAGTGTTGTCTACTAAATCACAAAAAAGGAAGAGTAACATAGACAGGAGCTGGTAAGTTAAATGCTGTCCTCTACCTCTAAACCTGGGACCATTCATTCGGTGACCACTGTCTTCTTATTAGGATAGGATGCATTGCTCGGTCTGGTCCATCTCAAATATATCAACCCCATCTGAGCCCAGGAGTGGGGCAGAAATATTGTTAGCATCACTTTCCTGTTCATTCCAGCTACCCAGCTAATACTGCAGGCCTTCCCCAATTACAGTGTGCATGTAAGTGTGGATGGTATTGCAGTATTACAGTACAGGGGAGTACTGTAATACTGCAATACCATGCACATTTACATGGAAGTAACTTTCATTGAACTCAATTAGACTTCGGAACAAACATGCATAGGATTGCACTATCCATGTATATTTCCCATTTATTAGGGAAAGATTTGAAGAGAGTATCTTACAGAAACTGCCAGTTACGTGTCCCTGGTCTCTACAATTCATGAGTTCAAGAAGGTCTTACCTCTGCTGTGTAAATGTATATGGTATTGAAATTTGCTGAGACGAAGGCACGCAGCAGGAAGAGAAAACCAATGAGCCCCATGCTAGGTTGAAAAGAAATAAAATTATGGAAGCTCATGTCATTACCCAGCACTTGACTGCACATCACACCAAAGAATACCATCAGATAGAATTGTATGCCAGAAGGTCAGATGCCCATCTAAGGTATAATGCTCTAGCACACCTGAAGGGCTTAAGACGTGATGTTCCTTTTCAAAGGTAAGCACATGGGATGGAATTTATGATTGGAACTGGCACACTGAGGATTAGCATGGCCAATAGACCCTCCCATTGGAGGTCATGCACAGTTTGCACATATGCACATATTTGCCCCTGGATGACAGCTGACAGAGAAAGGGGAGATAAAGGAAAAGACTCCAGTGTACCATTCTACAAAAGGCTGGAAGCCATTTCTGTGGCCCTAGCTAGGTCCAAGAGAGCCCCCAGCCCGGCCTCCCTTGTAGTTTTTGGTACAATATGTTTTGTTGATTTTTAAAAAATACTATGTAAGTTGCCCTGAACATTTTGATGTTATTCTTGTGATGTTTTGTTTTACAATGGAAGGGTGGGATATAACTAGTTTAAATAAATATTGGTAGCCTATAGCTGCCTTAACAAGGGTCAGTTACATCCCCTCCCATGTACCACTAGAACTTGCGACTGAGTGTGTGTACAAGGCAACTATGATAACATGCCACATTTATGTACTTCTCAGAAGTGTCCCAGGTGTTGGATTCTGTGTCTCTCTACAGTTAGACCCATGCTTACTGGAAGAAGTAGATGTTCCAAAAGCCACCTTGAGTGCCATTTTTTTTATATACAAAGGCAGGGTACAAATCAAATCAATCAATTAATCAATCAATCGGCCTAACTGGATGTCAGGAGCTAGCCCAGGAAATACATAAAATTGACATTATCCAACAACATGCTATACCATGAAGTGATATAACAAAACAAGAGCCAACTGCCCATGAGAAACCCACAAGTAGGACATGAGTTCAATCGCACCTTCCTGCTCATGGTCCCCAGCAACTGGGGTACATAGATATACTGCCTCTGATACTGGAGGTAGCATATAGCCATCAGGACTAGTAGAAATTGATAGTCTTACCCTCCAATCTCCAGGAATTTGTCCAATCCCATCCCATTTTAAAGCCATCCAAATTGGTGTCCATCACTACATCCTGTGGTAGTGAATTCCATAGTTTAACTACACGCTGTGTGAGGAAGTAATTTATTTTATCTGTCCTGAATCTCCCACCAGTCAGCTTCATTGGATGACCTTGGGTTCTATTATTATGAGAGCGGGAGAAAAATCCCTATCGACTTTCTCCACACCATGCATAATTTTGTACACCTCCAGTATGTCTCCCCTTACTCACCTTTTTTTCTATGCTGAACAGTCAGATGTTGCAACCTTTTCTCATAGGGGAGTTGCTCCAGCCCACTGATCATTTTAGTTGCCCTTTCCTGCATTTTTCCAACTCTACGATGTCCTTTTTATGTGCGGTGACCAGAACTGTACACAGTATTGCAAGTGTGGTCACATCAAGGATTTGTATATGGGCAACTACACACTCCCCTTCATGGATCACTGCCTTGTTGTGGCGAAGGGGCTTGCATAACTCAGTGAAGCCATAAGTTATGCCGTGCAGGGCCACCCAAGATGGACAGGTCATGGCAGAGAGTTCTGACAAAATGTGGTCCACTGGAGAAGGAAATGGCAACCCACTCCAGTATTCTTGCCAAGAAAACCCCATGGAATGTATCACAAGGCTAAAAGAGATGACGCCAGAAGATGAGCCCCTCAGGTCGGAAGGTGTCCAATATACTACTGGGGAAGAGCAGAGGGAATTTCCAAGTAGTGCCAGAAAGAGTGAAGCAGCTGGGCCAAAGCCAAAAGGACACTCAGCTGTGGATGTGTCTGGTGGTGAAAAGAAAATCCGATGCTGTAAAGAACAATATTGTTTAGGAACCTGGAATGTCAGATCAATGAATCAAGGTAAGCTGGAGGTGGTCAAACATGAGATGGCAAGATTGAACATCGACATCTTGGGAATCAGCGAACTCAAATGGACAAACATGGGCGAATTTAATTCAGGTGACCATCATATCTACTACTGTGGGCAAGAATCCCTTAGAAGAAATGCAGTAGCACTCATAGTCAACAAAAGGGTGGGAAAAGCAGTACTGGGGTACAATCTTAAAAATGACAGAATGATCTCAGTACGAATCCAAAGCAAACCATTCAACATCACAGTAATTCAAGTCTATGCCCCAACCACTGATGCCGAAGAAGCTGAGGTTGATCAGTTCTATGACGACCTACAATACCTTCTAGAACTAACACCAAAAAAAGATGTCCTCTTCATCATAGGGGATTGGAATGCTAAAGTAGGAAGTCAAGAAATCACCGGGATAACAGGCAAGCATCGCCTTGGTGTACAAAATGAAGCAGGACAAAGGCTAATAGAGTTTTGCCAAGAGAACACACTGATCATAGCAAACACTCTTTTCCAACAGCACAACAGGCGACTCTACACATGGACATCACCAGATGGTCAATATCGAAATCAAATTGATTATGTACTTTGCAGCCAAAGATGGAGAAGCTCCATACAGTCAGTAAAAACAAGACCCGGAGCTGACTGTGGCTCAGGATCATGAGCTGCTTCTTGCAAAATTTCGGCTTAAATTGAAGAACGGAGGGCAAACCACTAAACCATTCAGGTATGACCTAAATCATATCCCTTATGAATATACAGTGGAGGTGAGGAATAGATTTAAGGGATTAGACCTGATAGACGGAGTGCCTGAGGAACTATGGACAGAGGTCCGTAACATTGTTCAGGAGGCAGCAACGAAATCCATCCCAAAGAAAAAGAAATGCAAGAAAGCCAAGTGGCTGTCTGATGAGGCTTTACAAGTAGCTGAGGAAAGAAGGGAAGCAAAAAGCAAGGGAGAAAGGGGAAGATATATCCAACTGAATGCAGAGTTCCAGAGAATAGCAAGGAGAGACAAGAAGGCCTTCTTAAATGAACAATGCAAAGAAATCGAGGAAAACAACAGAATGGGAAAGACTAGAGATCTCTTCAAGGAAATCGGAGATCTCAAGGGAACGTTTTGTGCAAAGACGGGCATGATAAAGGACAAAGAAGGCAGGGACCTAACAGAAGCAGATGAGATTAAGAAGAGGTGGAAAGAATACACAGAAGAACTATACAGGAAAGATCTGAATGTCCCTGATAGCCATGATAGTGCTGTCACTGAACTTGAGCTGGACATCCTAGAGAGTGAAGTCAAGTGGGCCTTAGGAAGCATTACTAACAACAAAGCTAGTGGAGATGACAGTATTCCAGCTGAGCTATTTAAAATCCTAAAAGATGATGCTGTTAAAGTGCTGCACTCAATTTGCCAAAACATTTGGAACACTCAACAGTGGGCACAAGACTGGAAATGGTCAGTTTACATTCCAATTCCAAAGAAGGGCAATGCCAAAGAGTGTTCAAACTACCGTACAATTCCGCTCATTTCACATGCCAGCAAGGTGATGCTCAAAATCCTACAAGCTAGGCTTCAGCAGTATGTGAACCGAGAACTACTGGAAGTACAAGCGGGGTTTTGAAGAGGCAGAGGAACTAGAGATCAAATCGCCAACATTCACTGCATCATGGAGAAAGCAAGAGAATTCCAGAAAAACGTCTATTTCTGCTTCATTGACTACGCTAAAGCCTTTGATTGTGTGGATCACAACAAACTGTGGCAAATTCTGAAAGAGATGGGGGTACCAGACTACCTTACCTGTCTCCTGAGAAACCTTTATGAGGGTCAAGAAGCAACAGTAAGAACCAGACATGGAACAACCGATTGGTTCAAAATTGGGAAAGGAGTATGACAAGGCTGCATATTGTCGCCCTGCTTATTTAACTGATATGCAGAGTACATCATGAGAAATGCCGGGTTGGATGAATCACAGGTTGGAATTAAGATTGCCGGGAGAATTATCAACAACCTCAGATACGCAGATGATACCACCCTAATGGCAGAAAGCGAAGAGGATCTAAAGAGCCTCTTGTTGAAGGTGAAAGAGGAGAGTGCAAAAGCTGGTTTGAAACTCAACATTTAAAAAACTAAGATCATGGCATCTGGCCCCATCACTTCCTGGCATATAGAAGGGGAAGAAATGGAAGCAGTGACAGATTTTACTTTCTTGGGCTCCAAGATCACCGCAGACGGTGGCTGTAGCCATGAAATTAAAAGATGCTTGCTCCTTGGGAGGAAAGCTATGGCCAACCTAGACAGCATAGTAAGAAGCAGAGACATCACCTTGCCGACAAAGGTCCGCATAATCAAAGCTATGGTTTTCCCAGTAGTAACGTATGGCTGTGAGAGCTGGACTATAAGGAAGGCTGAGCGCCGAAGAATTGATGCTTTCGAACTGTGGTGCTGGAGAAGACTCTTACGAGTCCCCTGGACTGCAAGGAGGTCAAATCAGTCCATCCTAAAGGAAATCAACCCTGACTGCTCATTGGAAGGACAGATACTGAGGCTGAAGCTCAAATATTTTGGCCACCTTATGCGAAGAGAAAACTCTCTGGAAAAGACCCTGATGCTGGGAAAGACTGAAGGCAAAAGGAGAAGGGGACGGCAGAGGATGAGATGGCTAGGTAGCATCACTGATGCAATGAATATGGACTTGAGCACGCTCCAGGAGAGAGCGCAGGACAGGAAGGCCTGGCGTGCTATGGTCCATGGGGTGACGAAGAGTCGGACATGACTGAACGACTGAACAACAACAACTACACACTGGGTCAACATTTTAATCAAGCTTCCCACCCACAACTCTAAGATCTCTTTTTTGGTCAGTCACTACTAGCTCAGATCCCATCAGAGTATATGTGAAGTTTGGATTTTTTGCCCCAACATGCATCACTTTACACTTACTTCCACTGAATTGCATTTGCCTTTTTATTGCACCAGTTTGGAGAGATACTTTTGGAACTCTTCACAGTTCTTTTTTGTTTTAACCACCCTAAATAATTTGGTGTCATCAGCAAACTTGGCCACCTCACTGCTCTCTCCTAATTCCAGACAATATATGAACAAGTTGAAAAGCATTGGTTCCAATGCAGATCTCTGTGGGACCCCACTGTTTATATCTATGGAAGAGACAGAAGAGACTTTCCAGTCGTGGTGACCTGCAAGGTGTGTGCTATGTTTGTTTTCTTGCCTAAGAACAACATGGCCTACACATGCAACAAGTGCAAGTTGATTACACTGTTGAAAGAAAAGGTAGGAGGACTGGAGCGGTGAGTGTCGACCCTCCAGGGAATAACAGAAGATGAAGTGTTCTTAGACAGAACAATGGAACTACAGCAGCAAAGCGAAGTACAGAAGCTAGAAGAGCAACAGCAAGCTGAGGGAGAAAAGGAAAATGCTGAAGTGAGGAAAGATGAAGTAGAGGATACTCCTTGGTAAAGGGTGGCAGTTAGGAGCAGAAGAATTAGAAGCCGCTCTGCACCAGTGGAAACAGTGGAACTCTGGAACCGATTCCAGGTACTTGAGGATGAGATTGGATGACAGCCTGCAGAGGAAGAATCACAGGGAACCTCGCATGAGAGTAAGCAAGAGGCTGAAGGTCAGTCAAACAGAGGCAATGAAACCAAGGCCTACAACAACAAGAAGAGAAGAGTACTAGTTGTGGGAGACTACTTGCTGCATGGGATTGAAACCCAAGTATGTCGTGAAGACCCATAGACTCTCCAGGTATGCTGTCTCCTCCTGACAGGATGAATTAGAGACTAGACTGAAGGGTTGTCTACGCTCATAAAGCCCACTGACAGGTATCCCTTTCTTTTCATCCATGTGGGAACAAATGATACTGCCAAGCGGAGCTATGAAGAAATCACATCAGACTTTGAGGTTTTGGGCAGGAAACTCAAGAACTTTGGGGCCCAGATAGTTTTCTCATCCATCCTTCCAGTAGTTAGAAGAGGGATAGAAAGGAAAAGAAAAATATTCCAGGTGAATGACTGGCTACGAAGGTGGTGCTAATGCGAAAGATTTGGATTCTGGGACCACGAGCTATACTACCTGGAAGATGGACTGTTGGCAAGGGACAGGTTGCACCTCACAAGGGCTGGGAAGAATGTGTTTGGCCACAGCATGAAGAACTTCATCAGGAGGGCTTTAAACTGAATCCTACGAGGGAGGGAGACGTAAAGTTGGGGGTAACAATGGACAAAAGCTCATACACCACAACGGACACAACAACAACTCTAATAGCGCCCAATAATAGTCTTCAAAAACATGTAGGAAGAAAGCCAGACTATAAACCACATGGTCTTTGATGTCTATATACTAATGCCCAGAGTATGAGAAACAAACAGAACGAACTTGAACTCTTAATGCAGGAGGGAAATTATGACTTGATAGGTGTAACTGAAACTTGGTGGGATGACTCCCATGACTGCAATACAGCAATTGAAGGATATAACTTTTTCAGAAAGAACAGAAGGAACAGAAAGGGAGGTGGAGTTGCACTAAATGTTAAAAATACATATATTTGCACAGAAATACAGGAGGATGATCTTTGCAGCCCCATCAACAGCATCTGGGTTCAAATAAACAGAGCAAAGAATAAAAGGAACACTGGTGGTTGGAGTCTACTACCAGCCGCCCAATCAAGGAGAAGACGAGGATGAAACCTTTGAAAAACAAATAGCCAATGTTTCAAGGAAGCATGATGTAGTAGTAGTGAGGGACTTCAATTTCCCCGATATTTGTTGGGAGACAAATTCTGCAAAACATGGCCCCTCCAAGAAATTCCTGACTTATGTTGCTGATAACTTCCTCCTATAGAAAGTGGAGGAAGGAACTACAGAATCAGCTATCCTTGACTTGATCCTAACCAAGAGAGATGACTTAGCAGTTACTGGAACTCTGGGGAAAGTGACCATGTTATATTTGAGTTCTTGGTTCTGAAAGAAGCGAAACCCGAGTGTAGCCAAACGTGTACCCTGGATTTTAGGAAAGCCAATGTTAATAAACTCAGAACAGTGTTTAGTACGGTCCCATGGCGAGAGACTCTAATGAGAAAAGGCGTCCAAGATGGGCGGGAGCTTTAAAAAAAGGAAATTCTCAAGGCACAATTACAAACAATTCCAACAAGAAAAAAAGTGGAAGACAACAGAAGAAGCCAATGTGGCTTCACAAAAAGCTTAGAGAAGACCTGAAAACAAAAAAGCACACATATAGGAAATGGAAGGAAGGCTAAACTACAAAGGTACAGGCAGGTAGTACAGAATTGCAGGGCTGGCGTCAGGAAGGCTAAAGCTGAGAACAAGCTGAGGTTAGCGAGGGATGCTAAAAGCAACAAAAAGACTTTCTTCAGATACGTGCATAGTAAAAGACAGAGGAAAGAAATGGTGGTTCAACTATTAAATAAGGATGGCAAAATGATAACAGATGACAAAGAAAAGGCAGAAGTGCTCAATTCCTACTTTGGCTCAGTCTTCTCCCAAAACAGGGTGTATGAGCCCCCTGGCAAAGGCAAAGTACAGGCTGAAGGGGCAGGATTGCAGCTTGAGATTGATAGGCATATGGTCAAGGAACACCTAATTCCTTTGAATGAGTTCAAATCTCTAGGACCAGATGAACTGCGTCCTAGAGTAATAAAGGAACTAGCAGAAGAACTCTCAGAACCACTGTCTATTACCTTTGAGAAATCAGGAGGACGGGTGAAGTGCCTGATGACTGCAAGGGGGCTGATGTTGTCCCTATCTTCAGAAAGGGCATAAAGGAGGAACCTGGGAACCACAGACCAGTCAGTCTGACATCAATCCCTGGGAAAATTCTGGAGCAGATGATAAAGCAATCCATCTGTAAGCACCTTGAACACAATGCAGTGATTACTCGAAGCCAACATGGATTTGTCAAGAACAAATCCTGCCAGACGAATCTGATCTCATTTTTTGATCAGTAACCTCCCTTGTGGACTGTGGGAATGCTATGGACATAATATACCTCACCTTCAGCAAAGCTTTCAATGAAGTGCCCCATGATATCCTGATTAGCAAACTAGATAGAAGTGGGCTAGATGAAACAACTATCAGGTGGATCCACAGTTGGCTACAGAATCGTACTCAAAGAATGCTTATCAGTGGGATCTTCTCAAACTGGGGAGAGGTAATGAGCGGGGTACCGCAGGGCTCAGTCCTGGGCCCAGTGCTCTTCAACATTTTTCTTAAGGACTTGGAGGAGGTGGTGCAGGGAATGCTTACAAATTTGCAGATGACACAAAATTGGGTGGGATAGCTAATAACTTGGAAGACAGAAACAAAATTCAAAGTGATCTTGATAGACTGGAGCGCTGGGCTGAAAACAACAGAATGACATTTAATAGGGATAAATGCCAAGTTCTGCACCAAGGAAAAAGAAACCAAATGCACAGTTACACGATGGAGGATACTTGGCTCAACAATACTACAAGCGAGAAAGAACCTGGCATTGTTGTAGATCAGAAGCTGACTATCTGGCTGCAAAAAAGGTAAATGCTATTTTGGGCTGCATTAATAGAAGTATAGCTTCCAAATCACATGAAGTACTAGTTCCCTTCTACTCAACTCTGGTTAGGCCTCATCTGGAGTACTGTGTCCAGTTCTGGGTGCCACATTTTAAGAAGGATGCAGACAAACTAGAGAGGGTTCAGAGGAGGGCAATGAAGATAATCAGGGGACTGGAAACAAAGCCCTATTAGGAGAGACTGAAAGAACTGGGCATGTTAACCTTGAGAAGAGAAGACTGAGGGGAGATATGATAACACTCTTCAAGTACTTGAAAGGTTGTCACAGAAAGGAAGGACAGGATCTCTTCTCAATCATCCCAGGGTGCAGGACATGAAATAATCGGCTCAAGTTACAGGAAGCCGGATTCCGGCTGAACTTCAGGAAAAACTTCCTGACTGTTAGAGCAATACGACAATGGAACCAATTACCTAGGGAGGTAGTGGGCTCTGCCACACTGGAAGCATTCAAGATGAAGCTGGACAGCCATCTGTCAGAGATGCTTTGACTTAGATTCCTGCATTGAGCAGTGGCAGGGGGTTGGACTCGATGGTCTTATAGGCCCCTTCCAACTCTACTATTCTATGATTCTATCCCTCCATTGGGAAATTCACCATTTATTTCTACTCTCTGCTTTTTGTTGTTTAGTTAGTGATACATAAGAGAGGTGAAAAGAAAATCCGATGCTGTAAAGAACAATATTGTTTAGGAACCTGGAATGTCAGATCAATGAATCAAGGTAAGTTGGAGGTGGTCAAACATGAGATGGCAAGATTGAACATCGACATCTTGGGAATCAGTGAACTCAAATGGACAGGCATGGGCGAATTTAATTCAGGTGACCATCATATCTACTATTGTGGGCAAGAATCCCTTAGAAGAAATGCAGTAGCACTCATAGTCAACAAAAGGGTGGGAAAAGCAGTACTGGGGTACAATCTTAAAAATGATAGAATGATCTCAGTACGAATCCAAGGCAAACCATTCAACATCACAGTAATTCAAGTCTATGCCCCAACCACTGATGCCGAAGAAGCTGAGGCTGATCGGTTCTATGAAGACCTACAACACCTTCTAGAACTAACACCAAAAAAAGATGTCCTCTTCATCATAGGGGATTGGAATGCTATAGTAGGAAGTCAAGAAATCACCGGGATAACAGGCAAGCATCACCTTGGTGTACAAAATGAAGCAGGACAAAGGCTAATAGAGTTTTGCCAAGAGAACACGCTGATCATAGCAAACATTCTTTTCCAACAGCACAACAGGCGACTCTACACATGGACATCACCAGAAGGTCAATATCAAAATCAGATTGATTATGTACTTTGCAGCCAAAGATGGAGAAGCTCTATACAGTCAGTAAAAACAAGACCTGGAGCTGACTGTGGCTCAGATCATGAGCTTCTTGTTACAAAATTTCGGCTTAAATTGAAGAACGGAGGGCAAACCACTAAACCATTCAGGTATGACCTAAATCATATCCCTTATGAATATACAGTGGAGGTGAGGAATAGATTTCAGGGATTAGACCTGATAGACAGAGTGCCTGAGGAACTATGGACAGAAGTCCGTAACATTGTTCAGGAGGCAGCAACGAAATCCATCCCAAAGAAAAAGAAATGCAAGAAAGCCAAGTGGCTGTCTGATGAGGCTTTCCAAGTAGCTGAGGAAAGAAGGGAAGCAAAAAGCAAGGGAGAAAGGGGAAGATATACCCAACTGAATGCAGAGTTCCAGAGAATAGCAAGGAGAGACAAGAAGGCCTTCTTAAATGAACAATCCAAAGAAATCGAGGAAAACAACAGAATGGGAAAGACTAGAGATCTCTTCAAGAAAATTGGAGATCTCAAGGGAACGTTTTGTGCAAAGACGGGCATGATAAAGGACAAAGAAGGCAGGGACCTAACAGAAGCAGATGAGATTAACAAGAGGTGGCAAGAATACACAGAAGAACTATACAGGAAAGATCTGAATGTCCCTGATAGCCATGATAGTGCGGTCACTGAACTAGAAAGTGAAGTCGGACATCCTAGAAAGTGAAGTCAAGTGGGCCTTAGGAAGCTTTACTAACAACAAAGCTAGTGGAGATGACAGTATTCCAGCTGAGCTATTTAAAATCCTAAAAAATGATGCTGTTGAAGTGCTGCATTCAATATGCCAACCAAGTTGGAACACTCAACAATGGCCGCAAGACTGGAAAAGGTCAGTTTACATTCCAATTCCAAAGAAGGGCAACGCCAAAGAGTGTTCAAACTACTGCACAATTGCGCTCATTTCACATGCCAGCAAGGTGATGCTCAAAATCCTACAAGCCAAGCTTCAGCAGTATGCGAACCGAGAACTACCGGAAGTACAAGCGGGGTTTAGAAGAGGCAGAGGAACTAGAGATCAAATCGCCAACATTCACTGCATCACGGAGAAAGCAAGAGAATTCCAGAAAAACGTCTATTTCTGCTTCATTGACTACGCTAAAGCCTTTGATTGTGTGGATCACAACAAACTGTGGCAAATTCTGAAAGTGATGGGAGTACCAGACCACCTGACCTGTCTCCTGAGAAACCTGTACGAGGGTCAAGAAGCAACAGTAAGAACCAGACATGGAACAACCGAGTGGTTCAAAATTGGGAAAGGAGTACGACAAGGCTGCATATTGTCACCCTGCTTATTTAACTTATATGCAGAGTACATCATGAGAAACGCCGGGTTGGATGAATCAGAGGTCGGAATTAAGATTGCCGGGAGAATTATCAACAACCTCAGATATGCAGATGATACCACCCTAATGGCAGAAAGTGAAGAGGATCTCAAGAGCCTCTTGTTGAGGGTGAAAGAGGAGAGTGCAAAAGCTGGTTTGAAACTCAACATTAAAAAAACGAAGATCATGGCAACTGGCCCCATCACTTCCTGGCATACAGAAGGGGAAGAAATGGAAGCAGTGACAGATTTTACTTTCTTGGGCTCCAAGATCACCGCAGACGGTGACTGTAGCCATGAAATTAAAAGACGCTTGCTCCTTGGGAGGAAAGCTATGGCCAACCTAGACAGCATAGTAAGAAGCAGAGACATCACCTTGCCGACAAAGGTCCGTCTAATCAAAGCTATGGTTTTCCCAGTAGTAATGTATGGCTGTGAGAGCTGGACTATAAGGAAGGCTGAGCGCTGAAGAATTGATGCTTTCGAACTGTGGTGCTGGAGAAGACTCTTACAAGTCCCCTGGACTGCAAGGAGGTCAAATCAGTCAATCCTAAAGGAAATCAACTCTGACTGCTCATTGGAAGGACAGATACTGAGGCTGAAGCTCAAATATTCTGGCCACCTTATGCAAAGAGAAAACTCTCTGGAAAAGACCCTGATTCTGGGAAAGACTGAAGGCAAAAGGAGAAGGGGACGGCAGAGGATGAGATGGCTAGATAGCATCACCGATGCAATGAATATGAACTTGAGCACACTCCGGGAGAGAGCGCAGGACAGGAAGGCCTGGCGTGCTATGGTCCATGGGGTCACGAAGAGTCGGACACGACTGAACGACTGAACAACAACATAAGAGAACCTCTCCTCTTATTCTATGGTTGCTAAGTTTGCTCAGGAGTCTTTGGTGAGTGACTTATCAAAGGACTTTGGAAGTCCAAGAAAAAAATGTCTACGAGATCACCACTGTCCACATGTTTATTGACACCCTCAAAGGTCTCTAAAAGATCAGTGAGACAAGACTTACTTTTGCAGAAGCGATGTTTATTCTTTTTTCAGCAGGACTTGTCCCTCTATATGCCTACTAATTTTATATTTAATAATGCTTTCAACCAATTTACCTGCAGCGGATGTTAAGCTAACTGGCCTATAGTTTCCCAGATCTGCCCTGAATCCCTTTTTAAATATTGGCATTACATTGGCCATTCTCCAGTCCCCTGGTACAGAGTGAATGTGAGATTAAATAAAGACATTACAGATAATAGCCTACTAAAAATGGACATTCACTAATGTCCTGGCTCCTCCAAGAAAGATGACTAACTTATTTACCAGATCATTCCCCAATAATGTCAGCAATACCAGGACCATATAAAAGTAGGGATCTGAGCTATAGCAATCTGGGATAGTGATTGCACCCCTCTTCACCATAGCCCTCCAGGCCGATAGAAACAAGAGCAATGCCCATAACCTGGCAGTTCCAGAATGTGCCATACTATGGAGGTAGCTCCATAAGTTTGGCTGTCTAAGACAAATTGAAGTGCAGGGGAAATTTGTCAATGATTTGGCTAAGGCAGCCTTCCCTAATGTGGAGCCCTTCAGATTTGTTGGATTGTACCTCCTATCGTCCCCAACCAGCGTGGCTGTGCTGACTGGGAATGATGGATGCTGTAGACCAACAGATCTGGAAGGCACCAGGTTGGGCAAGGTTGAGCTATGGGGATCCCCACCAAAATGTACAGGAAGGGATGGGCCATACTTCATAGCACTGGCCCTTGTAGCTGTGAAAATAAGCTTGCAAGTGTATGGGCAATGGTGGTGGGAAGTTCAAGAACCCAGATACTGGGCTGAGGAGGAGTTTCAAGGGAGAGAGCTTTGCATAACAACCCAACCTTCCACCTTGACTAGCAAAAGCAGAATTATGCAAAATAGAAATCTAACATCACTGACAAAAGTCACAAGTCTGCTTTCTGTGGCATGGACTCGCTTGTTCATTTAAATGTGGTGGAGAGTACATTCAGCCTTGATTATGAGCTTCTTTTTTATGTTTCAAAAGCACTACAACACATCAAAACCATGGAAGGGAACTTATCAGCTCTTCCCACCCAGGTCTCTTCTCTCTCTCTCTCTCTCTCTCTCCCCCTCCCTCCCTCTTCCTCTCTTTCATAATACCAAGGAAGCTTCTTGCAAGCTTAGGTTAGAGGGAAAGTAATCCACAGGGATTAAGGATGACCTCAGCAGGCATTTTGTCTTAGACAGGTATATTTGCCAACATCCTCTGTTGGCACAAGCTCCCTGCATAGATATGGGCTACACAGTGGAGTAGAATTGGTCAGAAGTTCATATTTCCCATAATTTCTCTTTTATATAAGATTTGCAATATTGGGTCAGCCCACAGCTTAAACTAGCCTAAACCTCTGTCTCTGAGAGCTCCTCTACCCGTTATGGATTGTCAACCCAGGTAGGACATTCTGAGAAACTTGCATCATAACATGTGAGCAGCCACAGCTACTCAGCATGCTTGCACCAGAGAGAAACTGACACGTAGGCTTGTTAAACATTAAATGCAGGTGCCTTTGAAGCAGGAAATCTGTACTGTGTTTCTGAAGGCAAAACGTTATCATCCAGCAAGCTTGTGTTCCCAAATTGAAATAATGGAAATGTAAAAGCTGGAGGGGGGGGGATTACATTAGTGGGAGGGAGGGTTCTTAACACCTTCCATCCCTGCCTATTTTTCACTACAAATGCCCCCTGAGCAATTACCCCACAACTAGGCTTACTTCTTTTTTCGGACCCCAAGTGGGGAAAATATCAAATCAAAGCAGCTGGACAGCATGATGTGCAAGGGAGAAGCGGTGGAAGAGGGAGAGTTAAGCACCCACTCCCCTCCTCTGATTCTCCTCTGCAAATGCTCCTCTTTATTATCTATGGTGTTGGGATCCCCACGTTTTCCTCATAACATCTCTTTCTGCCTTTGTTCACATATACAGGTGTAGCACATGCACCAGACTTGAGAATTCCTCCTATTTTGTCCCCTCCTGCAGCTCTCGAGATGCCCGACTGGCTAGTAACAGGTAGAGCTTCAGCTGCTGGGTGGTATAGAAATGAAATAAAATGAAATGAAATAATAAAAAAAATAGTAACAGTCAGTTGGGCTCTGCTAAACTTCTAGATCAGGGATTGGGGATACGTGGCCCTCTAGATGTCATTGGACTGCAACTCCCATCATCCTTTACCATTCACTAAGGTGGCTAGGGCTCATGGGAGTTCTAGTCCAAGAACATCTGGAGGGCCACGTGTTCCACACCCCTGTTCTAGATCAACCTTTCTGTGACAAGCTATGCTGATAAAGACAAAGAAACACGTTTCTGACCCACAAAACCCTTATCCTGCATGCAATTGAAATGCCAATGCTGGGGACCACTGATCCCCTGACAAAATATGGACATTTCAGCCCTTTACTGCATCAGTGGGGCAAAACCAGCAAGAAACCAGTAAACTAATTGCAACCACTATATAATCAATGGGTTTGTAGTCACATCATTTCAATTAAGTTCATGAGTAAATATGGAATTAATTGGTCAAGAGACTCTGTCCTTTCTTCCTAACCCTCTCCTGCTGTTGTTCCCCAGCAACTGGTATTCAGAGGTATGCGTGCCTCTGAACCTGGAGTAGAGTTGGGGGAGAAAATCATTTGGTTTATCGTTTAATACAAGCCAACCTAATGCACATTCCCAGAACTAATACATGAACCAGAACACAATTATCTTCCATTTTTTGCACTTACAATTCTATGATTTAAAATGCATACAAAAATACATACATTAGACAAAATTACAGACAAAAATGCATATACTAGGACAAATGCATACAAAAATGAATGCATTTTTGTATGAATTTCCCCTAATGTATACATTTTGGTATGCATTTCCCCTATTGTATGTATACAATAGGGGAAATGCATACAAAAAAACACATGACCTTTTGGGCAGACTTTTTTCTAAAAAAAAATAAAAAATGGCAAATTGATGTGGAAATGAGATGGAACGAACTTGAGTTTTAAAAAGCTCAAAAGCTGTAGAAACCAAAACAGGCCGATTCACACATCTCTATCCTAGAGGTAGCATATAGCCATCATAATTAGTAGCCAGTGCTTTTTTTCTGGAGAAAAAGGTGCCCAAACGCTGGGATTACGCTGCCTTGGGAGTAGATGGCGATTAAAGTGTGTGCATGTGTGTGTGTGTGTGCGTGTGCGTGTGCGCGCGTGCGTGCGTGTAAGAAAAGGTGCTGGAAGTCTGGTAAGTTCCACCAGAAAAAAAATCACTGTTAGTAGCTGATTGTCTTGACTGACTGAACATGATTCTGCCTTCACAATTTTGGTACACCTCCAAATGGACAAACTAGGGATATACGAAAGTCACTTACCTTTTTGAAGGGTGACATTCATGGGGGGGGGAGGCGCTCCATCCCTCCCCCCAAAATTCTCTCCGGCCAGCTTCACTCTGCGGTGATTCCGCGGAGCCGCTGGCCGGGGCCGCCCACAGCCAGACATCCGGCCGCTGGGCAGCTTGCAGGGACACAAATGGCGGCAGCCATAGCCGCCGCCATTTGCATCCCTGTATTTTGCCGTGATAGGCTACGTAAATATTTATGTAGCCTATCACGGCAAA
The DNA here is from genome assembly GCF_057233095.1 of Heloderma suspectum. NCBI lineage: Eukaryota > Metazoa > Chordata > Lepidosauria > Squamata > Helodermatidae > Heloderma > Heloderma suspectum. The sequence continues at coordinate 32,670,236 of NC_139464.1, forward strand.
AAAACCAAACAAACAGCGAACGCAAATGGCGGCAGCTACGGCGGCCGCCATTCGCGTTCCCTTTTTTTTGGGCCATGATAGGCTACGTAAATATTTACGTAGCCTATTACGGCAAAAGAGGTGGGCATAAATGGTGGCCACTACACCATTTGTGCCCCTCTCTTTTGCCATAATAGCCTCTTTTTTTGCACCTTTCGCAGGGTGGGGGGGCGGGGGGGGCTTCGTTCCACCATGGATTTCGGGGGGCCGAATGCACTGGCATTCAGCCTCACCGAGATCCGTGGCGGAATTCTCTGACATCCTTAGGACAAACCCTTTTCGTAGTAAGGTCTCTGTTAGTATATGCAGAGTTGCTAAAATGTGATCGGTCCATAAAATATGAATGGCAATATATGTACAACTCCTGAAATATGACTGGCCATCCTAGCAGAGTGAAGTAAGAATGTGTTAAATTTGCAGAATGACTGACAAGCACATTTGAGAAAGTAGCAATCTCTGGCATGTGTAAGGTGCTGCATGCACCAGAAACAGGACCATTTTTCATCTTGATAGGCTCCCTCCTGAAACACTTACGTTGAAGTGCATATATTGAGGAGAAGGAAGAACACTGCAGTGCATCCCATAGTTATTGTCAGGCTCATCCGCCTTCCCAGGAAATTGATGCCGAGAATGTTTAAAGGATTTACTGGAAAATAGTAAAGGAGGGGGGAAATGTCAGGTTCCAGAATCAAATTAGCCAACTGAACCATTCTGCAGTCTTGACCTGCCAACTGCCTTAGGAAAGACACTGTCAACAGTTACTTGCTTTATTATTTCTCTATGATTACTTGGAAGACTAGAAATAGTGAGATAAACTGTTCAGGCTTGTATCTCTCTCTAGTTTGGCTGATCTATTTTCTGGAGTGCACAATAGGAAAGAAAATGGTGACAAAATGGCAACTTGGTCAAATATTGCTTTCTGCCACTTTCTTTGCTCATGGGAATGGTCTCCTGGGAGCAATAGGCGATGTGAACTAGAGCTCACAGATGTTGGCTGCACAGGGAATAACCTCAAAAGTAGCAAAATACATCTTCCCGATCATGGAAGTTGTTGCAGCTCAGAGATAAGAACTTTGGTTCACATGCTACACTACACAGATGAGTAAACACGTCTTGAATTTGGCTGTTGGCTTTTGAAACTGTCAGCTTTTATTGTTGTTTTATTAGTGTTTTGTTTTGTTGTTTAATTTTATTATTGTATATTTGCATCATTCTTGTAAGACACTTGGTGTATCTTCTGATAAAAAGCAGGATAATGCTGACAATAATATCAATAACTTGTGTTTTTTAATTTGTTCTTCAGTTATCTGGAGTTAGGCATCACTGGCATTTATTAATTTTATTGATTTTTGTGGCTCCATTAATGTATTGGGCTTTTAATGTAAGCTGACTTGACAGGGTTGCACACTTGAAAGCAGCCTAAACATATTTTTGCATAAAATCAACAAATAAGAGGTGAATAGTGACGTGGCCAGCTTTGCTGTTGATACCAAATAATTTAGGATGGTTAAAACAAAAATGGACAACATATTGCCCCAAAGGATTTCTCCAAACTGGTGCAACAGAATGACAAATGCAGTTCAGTGGAAGTAAATGTAAACTGTAAGGTGATATACACTGGGGCAAAAAGTCCTAACTTCACATATCTATAAGTCCATAAGAAGAGCCATGCTGGATCAGACCAAGGGTCCATCTAGTCCAGCATTCTGTTCACACAGTGGCCAACCAGCTGCCCATGGGAAACCACAAGCAGGACAGGAGTGCAACAGCATCCTTCTGTCCATGTTCCCCAGCAACTGGTGTACATAGGCTCACTGCCTCTGGCAGTGGAAGTAGCACATAGCCATCAGGACCATTAGCCATTGATAACCTTTTGCTCCAGGAATTTGTCCAATCCCCTCTTAAAGCCATCCAAATTGGTGGCCATCATTACAGCCTGTGGTAGCAAATTTCATAGTTTAACTATGCGCTGTGTGAAGAAGTCTTTCCTTTTATCTGTCCTGAATCTCCCACCAATCAGCTTCATAGGATGACCCCAGGTTCAAGTATTATGAAAGAAGGAGAAAAATGCCTCCCTATCCACATTCTCCGCACCATGCATAATTCTGTGGACCTCTATCATGGCTCCCCTTGCCCTCCTTTTCCAAGCTAAACAGTCCCAGCTGCTGTAACCTTCTGTCATAGGGAAGTTGCTCCAGCCCCTTGATCATTTTAGTTGCCTTTTTCTGCACTTTTTCCAGCTCTACAATATCTTTGTTTAGGTGTGGTGACCAGAACTGGACACAGTATTCCGAGTGTGGCCGCACCACAGATTTGTATAGGGGCAGTATGATGTTGGCAGTTTTATTCTCCATTCCTTATGCCTAACATGGAGTTTGCCTTTTTTACAGTGGCTGCACATCTTCCCTGAGCTGTCTCATTGAACTGTATAAGCTCATAGTCCAATTTGCAAAAGTCTCCACAAAGAATTATATCCTGCGTTTGGCAAGAGAGGGTGGAAGCCTTTCCTGGAAACAAGATAGAGTTATGTTATTTCCAGACTACATCAAAGAGGTGGCGAATAAAAGAAGGCAATTTATCAAAGTGAAAAATATGGCAAAACAAATGAACTTACAATATTACTTAAAATATCCTGCTGCTCTGTGTATTGTGTCTGAAGGTCAGATGAAGAAGTTTCTAAATCATGAAATGGCGGAGGCATGGCTGAACGTAAAAATGTGTGAGATTTCTGTTACAACCCTATGAACTGGAATTTTTAAACAAGCTTTGATAACTGTTTGTGTTTCGTCTACATGATCCAGGTTAGGTCAGAAGATAAATGATTATATATATATATTCATTTATTCTCTTTCATCTTTCTTCTTCCTGCTTTTCTTGCTTTTCTTTTTCTTTCAAAATAGATATATGCTGTATTTAAATTTATTGTTTGAGGGTGTACTGTGCATATGCATTTATATATCTAGTATCAAATATATTACTGATGGTTGAAGGTTTATTTTAAGTTTTATTATTATATAACACTATATTTCTTTATTAGTAGTGGTGGTTGTGGTGGTGGTGGTGGTGGTGGTGGTAGTAATATAGGCTACTGGGAATTAACTGTAGACCTGTTTCTTTGCTATAAGATTGATGATATGATATTGAAATGTAAGGTTGTTTATTAAACTGTAAGATTGTTAAGGTTATAGATACAGTTTTTAAAATAAAATGGCATCGGAGGCCGGGTGGTATTGGAGTTTAAACTTAATCCTTTAAAGGGGAGGGAGAGGGGGAGGGAAGGGGAAATAATTTTCTTTTCTTTTTCTCCACTTCCTTTCCTCCTTTCTTTTCCTTGTTTTTCTCCTTTTCCTTTCCTTTTTATTATTGTAGTGTCCTCATTAGAATATTGTATTGCTGAGAAATTGTAGCATTGATCAAGTTGTTGGTATTTTTGGTGTTGTTTATTTCATTTATAAAGATAAAATAAATAAAAATATATTAAAAAAAGATCTGTAAATGCTGATGGGGTCTGAGCTAGTAGTGACTGACCAGTGTCAACTGAGTCTGCAGCTGCTGTGAAAAAGGCAAATGTTGGAAATCATCAGGAAAGGAATCAAAAATAAAACTGCTAATATAATGATGCATTTATACAAATCCTTGGTGCAACCACACTTGGAATACTGCGTACCGTTCTGGTCATTGCACCTCAAAAAGGATATTGTGGAGCTAGAAAAGGTGCAGAAAGGGGCAAACAAAATAATCAAGGGACTGGAGCACCCCTATGAGGAAAGGTTACAACATTTGAGGATTTTTAGCTGAGAAAATGGTAAGGAGGGACATGAGCGAGGTGTATAAAACTATGCATGGTGTGAACAAAATGGGTAGAGATTTTTCCTCTCCCCCTGCCACCCCCCACTCTTATAATACTAGAACTCAGGGTCATCCCAGGAAGCTGAATGGTGGGAGACCCAGGACATTGAAGATACTTCTTCACACAGCACATGAGTAAACTGCAGATTTTGCTAACACAAAATGTAATGATGGCCGCCAGCATGGACAGCTTTAAGAGGCAATTAGACAAATTCATAGAAGGTAAGGCTATCAATGGCTCCTAATCATTATTAAAAGGTAAAGGTGTCCCCAACCAGTCGTGTCCGACTCTAGGGTGCGGTGCTCATCCCCGTTTCTAAGCCGAAGAGCCAGCGCTGTCTGAAGACACTTCTGTGGTCATGTGGCCGGCATGACTGAACACCGAGGTGCACGGAACACTGTTACCTTTCCCGCCGAGGCGGTGCCTATTTATCTACTTGCAATGTCTTGCTTTCGAACTGCTAGGTTGGCAGAAGCTGGGACTGAAGACAGGAGCTCACTCCATCACGCAGCACTCGGGTCTCGAGCTGCTGACCTGCCAGCCAACCTTCCAGTCTGCAGTTCAGCGTCTTAACCACTAAGCCACCGCGGCCCCATAAGCCACCGCGGCCCCATATCATTATTAGGCCCCATAATCATTATTAGGGATGTACAAATTGTGTAAAATCCATTCCATCCATGTTTCGCAGATTGTCAGGTGTCTTTCATCCTGCAGTTCACCCATCCATGGAATCAGATTTAGTTTAGTTTCCAAATTTGCACAAATTCCCCCAAATTGCACCCCTAATATGCATTTTCATGCTTTAGCCTATGGGGAAATGCACATTTTGGCTGGGTTGTGTTTTTTGTTTTTTACAAAAATGTGTATTTTTCAATGACAAAATTGGGAAAGTTAGAAAGATGGTCTGCAAGTCTGCAGAATCCGCCTGACAAGGGAGAAGCCAGTCTACTGTGGAATCTGCCAGTCGGATTCATCAAATTCCAAACTCATGTGGTTCCATTGCAGATTTCTCCACATCCCTAGTAATAATTGCCATATATTACTTCCAGTATTGGAGGCAGTATGTTTATGTACACTAGTTGCTGGAAAGCATGGTTAGGAGTGTGCTGATGTCCTGCTTGTGGGCTTCCCATAGGCACCTGACTAGCTACTGTGGGAAGAGAATGCTGGACATACGTTTGGTCTGATTCAACATGGCTCTTCTTACATTCTTAATAATGATAATGAAAGTTACTGAAAATAACAAGTGAATCAGCCCACAAAGCAGGATTCCTTAGCTTCATTGTGTGTGTGTGTGTGTGTGTGTGTGAAGTTCCTTCTTGCCTCTCCTTCAGCAACTTATTCAGGTTCTATTTTAGGTAGATACATAAGGGAACGGTACATGCAATCTCGCCAACTGTGCTGATGAACATGATCTGGTAATCAGATGGAGCAAACAGGTGACAGAGACAAGGGCTCCGATTCTGGCTCTCCTCAGAATAATAGCTCAACTCCTCCTCTCCAGCTGTTGGCCCTGCTCCTGTTCCCGTTCCGCAAACCAGATCCTTCTCCAGTAACTCTGCACTCGCCAGGATGACACCATAATAAGCAAAAGATATTCCAAGCCTGTGAATAAAGGGGGGACAGGGGGAAACCAGCATTGGAAATGACACATTCTCCGTAGTTTGGGTATACGAGACAACGTATTTATTCAGTGGCCCAAATGACAGTTCCAGGTAAAGCAAGGAAGGGTGTCATAACTGAAATCCACTCAGTTAATAGAACATGGAGCTTTACTACAATGGGATCTGTAAGTACTTCTGATTCAAAGAAGTTCGGTGTTCAGGGTGATGCTATGAACAAGAGACTTGCTATTAAATTAACCCTTTGGAACAGTTCAACAACATTACAAAGAAATCCTAGTTCTACTAAACTACATGGCAAAACATTCACTTCAATGTAGTCAAGATCTCATTCAAGTTCAAAGAACTGCTAGGTATTCCAGGAGGGGAAGCAATGCAATATCCAGAGACATATTGCCTCCCCTGTTCCTTGGCTGATGTGCTAGTGACCCATTCAAGACAGGAGGATGCAACGGATCAAAAGCTACCTGGATAGAAGATCCAAAGTGGAAGATCCAAAGTGGAAGATGTGTGTGTGTGTGGGGGGGGGGGAATAGGTGTGAATCCACTCATCCATCCACACACATATATTTTTCTACTTACAGCCCTACCTTTTTACAAGAAGACTGCATACCACATCACAGCTAAAGTACTTATATGTCTTGATCATTTGATTCAGGGTAGGTTTTTTTAGTGCAGAACTTTGAATGTATGCCCAGATTGGCAAAGTCTGTTGATATGTAAATGTCATAATGTGCTTGTATCAAGTTTTATCAAGGCAATTTCCCTCTTCTAATTCTCTCCATTGCTGAGCAATGATGGGAGTCAGGGGATAGTGCATGACACTGCAAGAGAAAACCAGCCCATTATACCCCAATGCATGAACAAATTTGCTGTGTACACACAGCTATAATGATGTGGTGAATGGAATGCAGAATGTGAGATACTGTGTCTGTGTGGGTATATTTAAACAGCTCTAAATTACACAGATCCAATAGAATAAGACTGTTGGCTGAATCTCGGGCATACAATGGTTGCATTGCAATGCTATCTAATGGTGTTGCTTCAAAGGATCCGGACATATACAAGGAATACTTGTGTAGCCTTACTGTCTGTTCTGTATTGATCTTTTATTCACACATACTTGCCCAAATTAGAAGACAGAGCAATAGATTTTAAACAGAATCCCATTAGCTATGATTTTGGTTCCTCCACCTGTGATACAGAGGCAACCAGAAGGACCTGCCCTTCTATGGGGAAAAAAAAAACTTGCAAGTTCAATTACCATAACCAATTTTCTTCCCTTCTGACTGACTGGCTTCTGAATAATAGCTTTGATCCTTGATGCATCTGAACCTACTCCCTTGGCATATTCCATTGATTTCAATTTGCTTATGCACTGCCATCTGAAATAAGCAACTCAAACACACTTACCATATAATCCATATTTGCAGAGTTGTTCGTAAGTACTTGGGATCCATTAGGTCTTTGAATCTACCCCTTCTTTCCTGAAAATAATTTAAAGAGACAGTCAAAAGTACATTAGGAATGTGTTGCTGGAAAGCTAAAGACTGCTTCTGTTTCTCTGTGACATCTGAATTGGGAGAGGCCGTGCAAGTTCTAAACCAGTGCCTGGATGCAGTTATGGCTTGGATGAGGGCCAATAAACTGAAGCTGAATCCTGATGAGATGGAGACCCTATGGGTTGGCAGTTCTCAGTCTGGGAAGTGGGGTGTTTGCCTGTTCTGGACAGGGTTGTACTCCCTCTGAAAGAGTGGGTCCATAGTTTGGGGGTTCTCCTGAATCCATGTTTGTCACTGGAGGCCCAGGTGGCCTGGGTGGCCCGGGTGGCCCAGAGCGCCTATTACCAACTTCAGCTGGTACACCAACTATGCCCATTCCTGGATAGGGATCACCTAACCACGGTGATCTATGTACTGGTAACCTCACGATTAGACTACTGCAATGCGCTCTATGTGGGTCTGCCCTTGTGCGTGGTTCAGAAGCTGGAGCTAGTGAGAATGTGTGCACTGGGACACGTAGCTATGCCTATAAAACATCTGTGTTAGAAGAACTGCACTGGCTGCCTATTAGCTACCAAGCCACATACAAGGTTATGTTATTGTCATACAAAGCCCTAAACAATTTGGGAACCAGGATACCTAGCAGACCGCCTTCCCTTGCACATACCAAGGCGACCTTTAAGATCAGCAGAGGAAGCCTTGCTGGTCATTCCAAAATTAGCAGAATGTTGCTGTGAAATACCCAGATGGCAGGCCTTCTCTGTAGCGGCACCTACCCTCTGGAAAACCCTCCCCGTTAGTTTGGGAGGCAGAAAATGTGACATCTTTCAAATGCCTCCTGAAAATGCACTTGTTCACCCAGGCTTTCCCTGGGCTGTAAGTAAACTAATTAGGCCGCTCTATTTTACTGCTCCTTGATTTTTTTTTACTGTAGTTAGAAGAGTTTTTAATGCTGTGTTTTAACTACTGTATTTTAATATTGTGAACTGCTGAGAGATTTTGTTATATTCAATGGTATATAAATGCCACAAATAAATACATAAATAAGACTGCAGCTTGGAAGCAGTTTCAGGATTACAGCCCATATCATCCAGTGGAAAGTCTCATGGAAGATGGGTCTATCCATGTCTGTTAGCCATATACAGAGGCAGAATACCTTTGAATACCAGATACTGGGGGGAAATTACAGGGGAAGGACATAACCCCCATATCCCACATGTAAGCACTCAGAATAAGGCTAAATAAATCATGGTAAAAGTCAATTAAATTTTCTTAAATTAAGAGAAAGGGCATCACTTCTACCAAATGTCCTGTTAGGCATAATTAGAAAAAGAATTGGGGGTTGCCGGGGGGGAATTGCCAATATCAGAAGCCCTTATAAAAATCTATGATGCAACTATACTTGGAATGCCATGATCATGGCACCTCAAAAAAGGTATTGCAGAACTGGAAAAGGTGCAGAAAACGGCAACCAAAAAGATCAAGGGGCTGGAGCAAATCACCTATGAGGAAAGCTTGCAATGTCTGAGGTGTTTTAGCTTAGAAAAAAGGTTAATAAGGGGAGATATGATACAGCTGTATACAATTATTGGTTGTATAGAGAAAATGGAGAGGGAGATGTTTTTCCTCCCTCTCTCATAATATTAAAAACCAGGGTCATCCCAGAGCGCTGAATGGTGGGAGATTCAGGACAGACAAAAGGAAGTACTTCTTCACACAGCACATAGTGCACAGCTCTCTTCAAGGAAGCATTCCTTAACTGACCAGCCACGGTCTTTGTTGGTATTCTGTTTTTAAAAGAACAGTTTTAATATGACATTTTAATTCTTTTTATCAGTTCACTGTTTTAGATGTGGAGCGGTATACAAATGTTGTAAATAAAATAGTTAAACTGCAGAATTCACTACAACAGGATGTAGAGATTGGACAGCCTTAAAAGGGGATTAGGCAAATCCATGGAGGATAAAGCTACCGATGGTTACTAGTCATGACAGCTATATATTACCTCCAGTATCAGAGGCTGTATGCCTCTCTGAATACCAGTTGCTGGGAAACATGACCAAGACAGAGCGCTATTGCACTCATGTCCTGCTTGTGGGCTTCTGGGGCATCTGGTTGACCACTGTACAAACAGTGGACTAGATAGGCCTTTGGTGTGATCCAGCATTGCTTTTCTTAAGTTCTTATGTTCTGCATGGAAAAATGAGCTTGGGAATGATCCAGTCACACAGCTCTATAGTTTAAGCACCTGTTACAAGAAATGTGGAGGTGCACCTTTCCCTGCCAGCTCCCCCATCCTTGTAACATTTAGTTGCATACAGCATGTTTAGTGTCTTGAGGGAAGGACAAGGCAATGAACAGAACAATGCCATCCTATCCCACCTATGCAACATAAGGAAGAAGGGGAAGCAAGCCATGGACCAATAGCAGCTCCTTGTCTTTTGTAATGGCTAGTTAGAACCTACGTTCCATTTATTTCAAGGGCAAAGCACATGCTCAATTTCCTCCAGTTCAAGTGTGCCATGAGTGCACCCTCTGTTTGTTTTAAATATAGTTGTTGACAGTGACCAAGAGCACCATTGTTTTTCTGGAATGGTGTTTAGTTGATTGTTTAGTTCCACTCTGAACTGATCAGAACTATGCCAACTGGGCATGGGACTCAGTCCTGAATCTCGTTATTTCATCCCAGGGTCATCGCTCAGTACAATGACGACATTCTGAATCTTACATCAACAAGTTCCACCAACTTTCCTTCAGGCATAACAGAACGGTTCATCTTGGCAATCCACTGCAGTGTTGCAAGGGCGCCTTTGTCATTTCCGCAAGATACGTTATACCGAGCAGACTCGGGAATAAACTGCAAAATACAAATGGATAAGAAAACATAGCTGCAGCATTTCCAGCATCACCAGTCTCCCTATAATCAATACTGGGCTTTATTTAGGATCCTCCTTTAAGGTTATAGAACACACATCAATACACTATGTGGGACAGTTCAGACCACACCTTTTCTGCTCACATCAGCCATTCTTCGGAAGGTATGTGTAAAGACTGCTGTTTAAGATTACTTTGTGAGGTGGGCCAACTGCCAATCCACATGCATGCTTCTGATTGGTAGGTTGCTGCCACCCCATTTTCCCTCTAACCCTGGGTAAGGGGACCCCAGAGAAATGAGCTAGTTGTCTGTCTGGGATGCAGTAGCGGCCAGCTGAGACCTCCCATCACCATGGGCAGGCAGCCTGCTTTCCTCTTACTTCCCCCTAGGTGCAAATAGGTGAGTCTGAGCGGCCAGGCAGGTAGGGAGAGAAGTCTCTCTTGCGATTGCCACAAATTCTCACTCAACCTCACTTCCAAATTGAAAGATCTTTAGTAAAGGAATATAATAAGAAACAAAAAGGAAAAGCAGAATGGATACTTGAAAATAAAGAAATGGTAGAAAGCTTCCTAACCTAGGCTAAACCCTTAGAGGTAAAATACCCACAATGCAGGAATCACCTGGGCCCCATCTATATGGCACCACTTTGACCCCCACCCCCCCACCCCGTCGCAACTGTGCAGCAATGCGGCCTCGAATCAGTAAGCTCTGCGATACACTTGCGATGCACTGCATGCTTCCCTAACAGACTCACTCTGCCCTTCTTTTTTTGCTATTATACTGAAATGCGCAGCTGTGCAGTCCCATGAGAGTGGGAGCACGAGACTTCAGTGGCTGTTTTGTATTTGAGGGACTCTGCTGTGTCTTTCCGTCCCTTTTTAGGTAAAAAGTGGGTGTTCTGTGCTCCTTCATTTACACACCATCAGTTTGTCAGTTCCCCAGCCTGAGACTCTCGCGATGATTCACACTCACAAGCGTGAGCATTACGTGCCTAGCCATCGCTCTGAAATAGTGGCCAGAGTGATGCTGGTCCTCCCCCAAGAACCCTCCCCCCTCCGGCCCTTGGGTACCGAGTCCAAAAGCAACTGTTGCGAAGATAAGAAGCTGCAAAAGTGTGAAAGTGTGATTCAATAGATGAAAACGCCCCTCTGTGCCTCTGTAACTGCGCAGCTGAGAAGGGATAGAGGGAGTAAAGGGGTGTCACAGTGTGACGCACTACGCACACCTACAACACGCCCACTGCAAAATGCAAAGACGGTTTGGGGAAGGGACAGATGGCTCACAAGCACGGGGAAACTGTAGCAATGAAAAACATTGCAGCAAAACAACTCCTTGGAACTCCGCATTTTCCTGGCGAAAATCACAGATGGCTGAAAAGTCACAACCTCATCTATTATGAGGGACCTCAACTTGCACCCACCTTGGAGTAAAAGCCAGGTGTAGATGGGGCCCTGGAGAGTTGGAACACGCATAGAATTTTTTGGGTAGTCAAAGGTAACCAGCGGGATCAGAGTGACATAGGAATAAAGTACCATGTTCCATTTTTATTATGTTTAGGCAAGGTGGACAGGAGTGACCACTCAAGAGGTTTCACCAATCAGAGGAGCACAGCATAACACCCTCTTCGCATCTTCTGGGGCTAGGAGATAGACTAGAGGAAACCCTTTTATTACATTTTGGGCTAGAAGATGGGGATAGAAAATTAATAAGGAGATGGTTTTTGCTTTCCCTGGCAGACTTGATACAGGAAAGATGTGCAGTATTCCAAGTGGACTGTGGATGATAGTAGCCTTAAATAAAGAGACACTGAAGGGCAGCTCTGTTGTCATAGTACACTTGTGGACAAATATAACATATGGACCAAGCGATCACTGCTATAGTTAAAAGTAATTCCTGTGAACTCAACAGCTGGAAAAAGTGCTGCTTCGCTCATAGGATTTGCTGCTGACTATAACCACAATTGCCAATCAACATACGTATGTCTGAATGGATATCCAGCCAAGACTGATCAGAATGGCAAGCATGAACAATGCTGTGCCTGAATTAGCCCATAGCGTGATGAGAAATCAGTTATCTTCTAACTTGAGATTTGCTGCAACAGGCCAGTGTAGCAAAGGGGGCTTGGATTTCAAATCCATCTCTCGATTCCTGCCTAGATATGAAGGTCATTAAGTGGCTTTGGCAAATCCACAATCTTTCAGACAACCTGGGCCCTCCCTGAGGATTAACTGAGATCCTGAAACACCAAAATACCATTTCAAACTCATACATAAGTGAATAAAGGCATAATCCTACACATATTTAGACAAAAAATGTTCTACAACTCCCAACATGCCTCAGCCAGCCATGCTGGCTGGGGAATGCTGGGAGTTGTAAGACATTTTCTGTCTAAACATGCATAGGATTGCACACTAAATGAATAAATAAATACTAGAATGCTGATGGGCCCTGCTCTAGAGAACTTACTGATAACCAATCACTACTTTTTAGTATATTCTTGTGTCCAATTTGTCTTTCCAGAACTTAGCATTTCACACTTCCTTTTACCAAAACCAGTCTTACTGGGTTTCATAACAATTTTCCAGGTCATTAACCATATTGCTCTTCTCTAAAAAGTTGGCGTCTCTTCCCAGATTTGTGTCACTTGCAAATTTTGGCAGATGTTCTTTTCACTCCTTTGCCCAAGTCATTCATGAAAATAATGCTCATTATCAGGCCCACATCCATCCCCATGCAACACTCTCTTCTTCTTTTTTCCAATCTGAGAGTGAACTATTACAATCTATGGCCTCAATCCAGCTAATCTTACTTGTGAGTGACTGTCTGATTAAAGCTGTTACCCTCTTGATTCATTGGTTTCATCAGAACCCAGTCATGATTCATGACCAACTTTAGCTGGATTGGGGGGGGGGGGGATACATGTGTGGTGTATGCATCCATACACGCACACACTACAGTAACTGTATTTGTGTACTATTAACTCAGTCTTCCAAACCTTAAACACTAGGATGAGAACGATGCCTGGAATAGAGGCAATTCGTATCAGCCACCGCCATCCAATGGTTGGGTTAACCACTGATGCCAATCCAATAATTAATAACGAGCCTGCCAACCAAAACACCTGTCAAATGGAAAAAGACAGGTTAAAACATGAGGTGATGGGATTCTCTGCTTATTATTTCTTTTAGCAGCCAGTCCCCTCCACAGTCACATCAGCACTCATGGCTTTCTTCAAACTGCTGTTGCTGCATAAAACATTATTAAGAAAAGGAGATTTAGCTATGCACTCCAGCTTCCTACTGGCAGGCTGTCAATACCAATTTTGATTAAAGTAAGCAATGTGTTCAACAACTCGGCTCCTGAAAGTTGAATGTCCACTGTCAGTCTTTCTCAAAATGAAAGGTGTGGAGTATCCAGTTACTGGAGAATAAATTTATCCAGTGTGTACAGGCATGCACATTTAATGCTGCAAAGAGTAACAATACAGATAGAGATAAAGATATTTGAGACACTGAAGTATGAATTTTTGCAGTTCTGCAACATCTGGAAGTATTTCATTTTACTTATACGTTTATATTCTCCCTCATCCAGTTTGCTCAAGGTGACTTATAATCAACACAACAAATCTACAAAACAATTACATAGAGAAAAAAACCCACAATAAAACAAGGGAGTAAAAGTTCCAATTTCTTTGGTCAAGATCCAAAGAATTCCTTTAGCAGGGGCAGCCCATTCATATATGCATCTCTAGGCGGTCGCCTAGGGCTCCAAGTTAAGTGGGGCACCAATTCTGAGGAAAAAATACAAATTAAAAAAAGAAATATAATAAAATAACAAAGACGTCATTATTTCCATTCCCATGAATATACAGACAGAATATGACCAAGGCTGTGGAGGTGAACAAGAGGCCGATGGGGAATGGTGGGGCTAAGTCAGACTGCTTGCCGGCCCACCTTTGGGAACTGGTCCTCCCTCAGGCGACATGGGCTATCTTCCTGCTCCCATTTGGAGGCAGGGAGTGAGAGTTGTGTCCCCCTACCCTGAGCAGCTGCTTCCTTGGCCCTCTGAGGGCTGAGCCTAGGGGCTGGCAGTGTCTTGTTGCAAGGATGCAACCAGGACCCTTCTTCCAGGGACCTCCCTTGGGCATTGTGGATGGGATTTCTGTTCTTTTGCAGAGCAGACAGCTGGCCTCCTCTCCTTTGTTGTTTTTATTAGACCCTCTGTGCTGATACGGTGCTTAGTAAAAAAAAAAAAATCATTTTGGGTGCATTTTATTATAAATGATAGTATTTCTGCTTATGAAGATGCAGGGGAGGGGAGGGTTGCCTCTTCATTGAACAGAAAATAGGGGCAACATGTTTCCCAGTTTTCCCCAGAGCCTCAGCCTAGATCTGCCCTTGGGCTTTGGGGGTGGGGGCACCGATTGCATGGTTCGCCTAGGGCAAGCCAGTTGCCACAACAGAGAAGGCCTTGACCTGAGGACCCACAAACCATGCTTCTGACAGCGTACAGATACAGAGCAGGGTTTCCTCCTTTGTGTTAAACCAAACACAGAAAATCTTAGCGCCTGAGGAACTGAACTGGCTCTTTACTTTCTAGCTTACCTGTGATAACGGCAACATATAACCCCGGTATTTTGTAGGCAAAAATTCTGTTTGTATTATAAGCCTAAAGAAAAAATTGATAAAATTAGACAATTAAGGAGAGATGAAGAAGAGTATGTGCAATATTCAAGCTCCTCAAGTTCCAGCTTACCCAGGTTGTGATTAAGAGGCTGATAGCGACTGTGTTGCCTTCAGCTGATTCAGTACACAAAGCAGATCAAGAGCTGGCCATTTATACGAAGAGAACCAGCGTCACCACCTGAATCCCTGGCGCCAGCCACGGCCTTGGCTTGGCCTGCCACTGCCAGTGATGCCTTCCCTGGGGGCCCCTTTAATTACTTTTTTCTGGCCCAAGACACTGAGTGGCACCAGGCAGCTGCACAGAGAAATGGGAAGGGTGTGTGTGTGTGTGTGTGTGTGTGTGTGTGTGAGAGAGAGAGAGAGAGAGAGAGAGAGAGAGAGAGAGAGAGCGCAAGCATGGAAGTGGCTCCACCCACTTTGGGTCATGATCCCACTTCCATGCTTCTGGGATGCCAGTGCAGTGCTCAGAGCTAAAAAGGTTCCACACCCTGCTGTAAGATACGTTGGGCCTAAAGTGTTTAGGGGTTGATAGGTCAGGACATGTATCTTGAATGATGCTTGGAAGAGAACAGGAATTCAGTGCAGTTGTTGGCCTGTTCAGGCACAGGTTTCCATTCAGTCAGAACCCCTGATCATGCAGGGATTCCAGCTACTTGGAAGCCCTATGAATAAGCAGCTGCTCACACATAGGCTTTCCCTATGCAGATGTCTGAACTAACGTGTGGACATCCAGGGGATGCGTTCACTGCCGCAAAGGATGCTGGAGGTGGGCTCAGCAGCATGGCCATGCGCCCCCTTCTCCATGCTTAGGTTCTACACACGGAGAATACCTGATCAGGGCTGCTGAAGCACTAGTGTTATCTGCTCCCATTAGGGGTTGGGCCACCATGATCTCCATCAGCTGAAGCTTCCAAGCAGTCTTCAAGGGCAGCCCCACATAGAACTCATTACATTAGTCTATTCTTGGAGTGATGAAGGCAGGAATTATGGTTGCTGAACTCCGATCTGATAAGAAGGGTGCAGACTTGTCACCAGGTGGAATTGGCGGAAGGCACTCCAGGCTGCCCTCAGCACAACCTAAGCTTCCCGGGGCAGCTGTAGAGCCAGAAGCACCCCGAAATGGAGCGATGAGCAGATGCATATTAGCTAACCTCTCTGGAAAAGACCCTGATGCTGGGAAAGACTGAAGGCAAAAGGAGAAGGGGACGGCAGAGGATGAGATGGCTAGATAGCATCACTGATGCAATGAATATGGACTTGAGCACGCTCCGGGAGACAGCGCAGGACAGGAAGGCCTGGCGTGCTATGGTCCATGGGGTCACAAAGAGTCGGACAGACTGAACAACAACAAACCTCTCCTGCCTATATGGCAGTCTTGATTTCTATCTTCTGACATTCCTACTGACATGCCGTTTGCAGTACATTACCCTTGTGCATGACCTGACACGCCACATCCCACCATGGTCCGGAGGAAGACAAACCAGATGTATGAAGGGGAAAACGATGTCAGCAAGGAGAAATAGGCTCCCCAGATGAAAGAGATAAATAAAATCTGGAAGGGGAGATACAGAAAGGAGGTCAGTTCTCCAAAGCAAAAAAATGCAGTGCTGGTTGCTGACACAACATCACTGCAGCAAACTATAGAGCTGGGGTTGGGATTGCGATGACTTGCGCCACCTATGACCCCAGAGTGCTATGCAATAGCTCAGTGGTAGCAGAGCACAGGCTTTGCAAGCACTGGTCAGCCTACATGTGGGGTACTGTTTCCAGTTCTAAGTGCCACATTTTTAGAGGGACATCAACAAACCAGAACCATTCCAGAGGAGGGCAACCAGGAGGGCAAGGGGTCTGGAAACCAAGTCGTATGAGGAATGGTTGAAAGAGCTGGGCATGTTTAGCCCAGAGAAGAGAAGATTAAGGGGAGACATGATAGCGGTCTTCAAATATCTGAAGGCCCGTCATGCAGAAGATGGAGCAGACTGGCTCTCTGTTGCTTCTGAAGGCAACCAATGGGTGGGAATTGCAGGGATGCTGATTTCAGCGAAACGTTAGGAGAAACAAAAGAGGCTGTTCAACCATGGATCAGGCTGCCTCCAGCGGTGGTAGACTCTCCTTTGCTGGAGATATTTAAGCATAGGCTAGGTGATCATTTGGGACAGATGCTGTAGTAGCATCCTGCATTGCAGACCTGGCACTGAGCAGAGGCTTGGACAAGATGACCTCCAAGATCTCTTCCAAGTCCATAATTCTAAGGTCCCAGGTCCAGTCCCAGCATCTACATTTAAACTGTAAAGTGATCCCAGGAAGCATGACTGAGAAAGACCTCTGGAGATTGACCTTGGGGTCCTTCTGCATGCAAAGCTGGTGCTCTCCCAGTGACCGATGGGAAATTCCTGTAGATCTGACATTGTGTAAGGCAGGCTTCTCCAACCTGGTGCCCTCCAGATGTTTTGGACTACAACTCCCAGAATTCCTGGCCAGTAGACATGCTGGCTGGGGCTGATGGGAGTTGAAATCCTAAACATCTGAAGGGCACCAGGTTGGTGAAGGGTGGTGTAAGGGATGATGGCAGAACAACAATATACCCGATGAGGCTGAGCTGTGTGAAATCCTGGCTGAAGGAGCACACTTTACCCTGGATAAATCACACTGGAGACTCTGCATCAAAGGAACAAGAAAGCTTGCATTTGTTGCAGGAAATACATGTTGTATAGGAGGGTCCCCAACTAAAGATGGAGGGAGACCCAAAGAGATGCCTCCTCCCTGAGAGGCAAGAGCATGAAGAAGGAGAAAGTTAGGTCAGCAAACCTAAGAGTATCAGCCTACCATGAGAAGAAAGGTCAACACATATCAGAGGACAGTCTTGGAAGCTTGGAGGTCCTCTCTCTATCTATTCCCTTTCCATGCAGACACATCTGCCTTTCTCTTTTCTCTTTGAAGCTAGCTGAGTTGCACCCACACTTCCAACAAGGGATAGAAAATTAAATTTCTTTCTTCCTGTGTTGGGAGGAGCTTACCCTGCTAAATTTCTACATGGCAGGTTGGTGTTAAAGCCACAGGAGCAGGGCCGGTAAAAGCAACTTAGGGAGCAATCCTATCTGAGTTGATGGTTGCCTCCGAGCCCAGGGGCAACCACCTATCCAGTGCAGGGCGGGAGGAGTGGTGAGGAGCAGATCTCCTCCTTGCTCCCCCCTCCCCCCTCCCCCTCCCGGCTTCCTGGCTAGACAGCCAATTTCAGTTGTCTAGCCGTGAGTCCTCGGAGCGCAGAAAGCGGCAGCCAGATGACACACAGGATGTGTCGTACTGGCATTTCCGACTTCCCCACCCCAGCACACCCCAGTTTTGCCCCTCCGTGCTCCTCTTCTGAGCATGGAGCACAGGGCCGTTCCTCACTGCCTACCAGGCCGTGCGGGAGGGGGTGGAGGTCGGTTTTCAGGGAACCGACCTCAGAGCATGGGCTCCAAAGTCAGTTCCCAGAAACCGACCTATCCTATGGCCGTCTAGTCACTGACTAGAGGCCATGGGATTGCGCCCTTAACCTAGCATTAAAAACAGGCACCCACCAAAACACCCCACATACCATCACTTACCTTCCAACGGCCATATCTATCAGCTAGAACTCCAAATATTACACTGGATATCATATAGCCAAAAAAAACCATCTAGAAGGAATTGAAAGAAACAGAGCTTGGTAAAAATCGATAGATTCCAGAGACTGTATGAGGTACAGTTCTAAAATTAATTGCAGAATGAGTAACCCTAAAAACTAGTCATGGCCCCAGTAGGCTTTCCTCCTTTAATGGGTCCACCTCCTTGCCATGGTCAGCACCGCCCATTCATTTGCCCTCTCCCTCTGGGCCCAATCTCCCCACTGGACCCATTCCAGGCCCACTTCCCCGAAAGGCAAATGGAGGCTGCTGCTCCTTCTCCATGCACTTGTCACTTGGAGAAAGCAGGGGAGTAGGCAGCAACAGCCAGGACTGGCCCAAGACATTTTCTTGGCAGAGGCAAAGGACAAGATGACACCCATTCGATCTACAGAAACCAATCAGACTGGCAGTTGAATGTTAATCAACTGGTGATCATAGGACATCATTCTCCACCTCACCTGGGTACAGTAGGCTAGCTTAGGGGGTGTAGTGCAGGCTGCATGAACACACAGCTCTGTCATCCAACAGAGGGGAGTGGCCAGGGGGCCGCTGCTGCTGCCCCCTCCATATTACCCATCATCTGCCACCTGAAGTGACCAGCTCACTCTGCCTAATGGGAGGGCCAGCCCTGGCAACAGCAAAGACAAAGAGGAGCAGGGCCAGGGAACTCCAGGGGCCTCAGGTGACTGAGAATGCCAACCCTTGATGCCAACCCTGAAAACGAGAAATGAAAAACAAAATTTTTGTGGTTTTAATTTTTGTGAACTGCCCAGAGAGCTTTGGCCATTGGGCAGTATAGAAATGAAGTGAAATAAATAAAACAAATTAAAGTTGTATTTCAGGTGGCCAGAGGCAGGCAAGAAACACATGTTGTCCAGGGACAGTTACCCCTTGACTCGAAGGAAAACTTTGCTCAATATACCAGTGCCTAGCTGACTTTCCTTTCCAGCACTAGATAGATTCACATATGCTATGCTATCTCACCTGAGGTCAGGCCTTGCTGTGAGTGTGATCAAGTCTCACAGAAGGTGAGAAACTGATGGACAGAGTTTCAGCTCACCTCTGGCATGGGCTTCTTCTGACTAGTTTATGTAGTTACACCATCACACCCCAATTCTCCAAGTGGTGAGAACTCCACCCCCCAACCCGTGAGTCCCCCCCCCTGCACCCCATGGTTTTGCACAAAAGCAAGGAGAATCACGTTTCCAGGAGGCTTCTGGGAGTGAGATTCTCCTTCTAAACACGGTGCACATTCCTTGTTTTGTTGAAAGATCACAGGGGGCAGGGGTTGCTGTTTCAGCAAATTTAGCAGGAGCAGGGTCAGCGGGTCCACAAAATTGGCAAGCAGGGGCCGCATGCAGCCTGTAAGCTATGCATTGCCACCTTTACTGTAAAAGATTCCTGAAAGGTCATTTTGACTAACTCCCCCTCCCCCTATCTCGCTGCAATGCTTCCAGTCCAGTTCTGGACCAGTATACTCTAACTAGCTAAGGTTTTTCATGTGATGCTCTGGTCCAAACAAGGTAACATTGCAGGAGCAAGATAGAGTTCCTCCACCCAAGATGGTTGGAGCTCTACCTGCATTTTGGGGTGGGGTGGTGGTGGAAATCCTGTTTGTTCCAGGCCAGCTGGATCCAATGCAATTATCTGATGAAAGAACCATGCCAACTTCACTTACACGTGTCTCTGTCTTCTATAACCCTCAGGGTTAGACAGATTCACACTATCTGAAGCAAGCGTTATCACGAATTAGCACTCCCAGGATAAATCCACCAAAATATTTCCCTTAAAATACCACCTCTATAGATCAGCTGGGCCCAGGGTTGCAAGCTGTCGAGTGTGGCATGCACAGCAAAAAAAGCCCAAGGTACCCCCTTACTTCAAGGACATCACAGATAACAGGAGCCCCTCTCGAAAGATATCTCTAAATGCTACACAGGAGGAGTGTGCATGTGTGTGTGTGTGTGTGTGTGTGTGTGCGCGCGCGCGCAGACTGCCCCTCCATTTCTGCTTGAAGCAGCTGACTCTGCCTAATGGGAGTTGACTCCTGAATCTTTAGCTATGTAGAAGAGGTGGGCACATTTTGAATTCTGAGAGTGTGTCATGGGCAGTCAGTCTCACAGAATGGTTGCCATGAGGGGGGCTTTGTTTCCACTCACAAAATTGCTACCATGGCCAGTCACAATACACCCATTTCTAGGAAGGCAAATTGGTGAGGCTTAAAGAAAACTAACCCAAGATCCTCAGTACAAGTCAGAGGTTGGTTCTGGGTTCCAAAACCCACAGTTTTGTGCTCCGACACCTATTTCATGGAAGGCACCCTCAAAAACAAAGCCCTGGGCTGCAGCCACCCACCATCTTTATTTTCTAAGAATGCCTCCTGGGACCTTTATTCTTGGAAATAAAGATGTAGCTGCTCTGGAGACTGGTGCTTTGCTCTGTAGCATGCTGGCCTCCCAATTCAGTCTCCTTTTTATCTAAAAACATCTTTAAAACTTTAAAAAAATTCAGGAGGGGTAGGGAGCCTGGCGGGCACCAAGACAGTGACCACAGTCACCACATTGGGGGCCCCAGTGCTAATTTATAGGTATTTGTGCATATTAAGAAAGAATTGTCGTATCTTAAACAGAAATACAATAGTCTCACAATAATAGGGAAGGACTGCGACCAGGTGGCTGTCTGGCTACTCCATCTGATCTCCAGAAGCTGTTGATGGGCAGCTTCAAGCCCCCTGTGTTCCCTTCCCTTCTTTGTCTTTAAACTGGACTTGGACTGGACAGCCCTTCAAATAGAGGACTGTCCTCTGTAAAGTAGGACATGTGGCCTCCCTACCAAGACGGAGCAGTGAATGGTGCTATCCACACCCCACCCACCCTGCATCCAATCTACATGTCCCCAAAGTGGGTCAAGTTATTTTTAGCAGCTGAGGCAGAAAATTCCATAACTGCCTGGCAGTGAAAATACAGTAATGAAAAATGAAGCAATGAATACTTTGCTGCCTTGCATGACAGCCAAAATCAGCTGCCTGGGGCAGCTGCCTCACTCTGTCTAATGGTAGGGCTGGCCCAACACCTGCATATACCTAGAAAAGATAGCATGGGGGTTGTAAACTCTACTCACTGTTGTCACTAGAGCCACTTGCCAATTTCCAAGTTGCCACTCACAACGGATGACAGGACTCACCACAGCTATCAGCATAATTTCCATGGCTTCTGCCACCTGCAGGGATAACGCCTTTAAAAACATAGGCACACCTTTCAACATTTCACAGACAAGGAGAGCCTATAATTCCCCAGTTCTCATACCAAAGATCACTGCCCAGGTCCCACCCTCTACTCCAGGGGTAGGCAACCTGGTGCCCTCCAGATGTTTTGGACTACAACTCCCATCAGACCCAGTCAGCATCACCAATGAATGGGGATTGTGGGGGTTGTAGTCCAAAGCATCTGGAGGACACCAGGTTGCCTACTCTACTCTCACACAACACTGAGAGCTCCAGTCTGCTTCTGTATGCTGGGTTCATTCACTCTGTAATTGCCTATCTTCCAGCAATTTAAAAGAGATGGGTTGTTCTTTTGTTTAGATATATATACTGGGCAGCAGGGGTTGTGGGGGGAAATCACAGTTGTTCTACAATAGGTCTTCAACAGTTCAGAATTTACCTCAGGCAACTGCAGGGGGTAAACTTGCAGACTGCAATGCCTTACTTTCAGGGAGTTGTTTAAAAAATAAACACATGGTGGAGCATACAAAAATGGTACCCTCCATCTCTTAAAGCTGGTGCAATTTTGCTGCCTGAGGTGGAGAAGCAAATGGTGCCCACCCTGTTGCCCCCATGCAAGGTGCCTGGTATGCAAGGCCAGTCAAAGTATATTGGCACCTGAGGCAGAAAATCCCACTCCCTCGAAGTAAATATACAGCAGTAATAAATTAAATAACTAACAATTTCCCGCCCTTACATGGCACCCAAAATCAGCTTCCTGAGGTGGCCAGCTCACTCTGCCTGATGTGGTACAGTCCGCTCTATCACTTCAGGATGGTTCTACCTCATTCTATGGCATGTGTAGCCCAGGCTTCAGACAGGGCCAACTCAAGTTATAGAGCCAACTCAAGCCCCATGTGAAGATTAATTTTACTGCCTCTGCCATAAATCTTTTGCACGCTGTGGAGAGGGTGGGGAGATGGATTGTATTCCCTCCTCAAGAGCTTTCTCATGGCAGCCCTTCACCCACAGGCAGAGCAATCCTTTCACTGAAATGGGAGCGTCCAATGTATCTACCACCCCACTGGGCTCCTGCTGACAGAGCAGAAGTGAGGGAGGAGCAGAGTTTGCTAGCCTTCCACTTGGGGCATCTCTACACCAGCCTAAAATCCTGCATTTAAAACGGGGCTTTCTGCTTCTGTTTACAATGCAGGATCACGACTCCCTTTTTCACCCGCTTCCTTCTCCCCATCTCTGAGTCTCCCATGATCTTTCACTGATCTCGCTCCTCTTCTTGCCGCTTTTCCTCTTTTCATGGAGGGAACTCAAGCAGAATACAACGGGGTAATCTGATAGCTCATCTGCAATCTATTTAAAAACAGAACAAAGGGCATTTAGTGCAGGAGACGCCCTGAAGGGTCACAGCGTCTTGTAAAGAGCGCACAAATGTCTGTGAGGTAGCAATCTCAATCGCAGGATAAAAGCTCTGTGTGAAGAAAACCTTGGTGTGTTTTTTTTTAAAAAAACTACTTCCCTCCCATTGCTTGAAATGGGAGGGGAATAATTCAAAAAAGCAAAACTTTTTTTAAAAGAAGTACAGGAAGTTTTTGGTTTTTTTTTAAATGGCACTTCTCCCTGTGCGCAGATCACAGGAGCCAGGGCCCAAAGCGTCCCAAACACCTCTGTAGTATTTGCAAGTTTATGAAATGAACCACAAAAACTGACTTAGAAGGAACAAACTTTACTTAGTAGTATGCTGCTACCCAACTATATACAAAACTAGAAGTTGTCAGATACTCCTTAGGTTCCTTTCCCTGCCGGTCTCACCCAGAACTGACTCCCCCCACCCCCAGCCGTTTCTAGATCACTTTAGTTCCTAGTCACACTACAGCCCCCACCCCAACATGGGGGCCAGAATTTATGCCAGCTCTGGAGTCAACATATTTCAAAAAAGAAAAGAAAAAAAGAAACAAGACGTTTTTAAAAATGCCACTCCTCCCTCTCTTCCACCCTGCCAGCACGAGGCGGCGTGACGTGGCCGTCGCAGCTGCTGTCCCCGCTCCACTGAATTGCTCTGCCCGACAGTCAAACTTCTCCAGTATTGCCTTTTACATTTGCCTTAATGAATCTGGCCCATGCCTTGGCTAGTGCCGTCAAGACAGCAGACGCTCTTCTCAATGTCTTGAGATCCTTGTTAAAGAACAGAAGATCTATCGTTTGGCATACTGGCCAGTTAGAAAGACACTTCATATACAGAGTTGTATGCAAAGATCAGCTCACAAAATCAGCTACCCTCACACAACTAGACTAAAACGATGGAAGTAATATACTTACTTATTTAATCCTGAATAAAAGGCTTTCATTATTTTATATGTACTTAATTTGGCTGGTTCAAAAACAAAATCACGAAGACTAAAAAAGAAAAGAGCGTAGCCTCCAGAAAAAGCCTGTTGTCCCCTGTCATTCAAGTAGTGACATGGCACCATGTGAACCTGGGGTGAAAAACAACCGTGTGGTTGTGAGAACTGACCCAGAGTCAACTAGCTAAATCTGACTTTTTCACCACTCTGTAGCTATTTGCTACATTCAGTAGGGAGGCAGCGGCAGGACTGCAGCCATGGGGCGGGGCGGGGGGGAGATCCAGGGGGGTTGAAAGTGCCCCCCAATTGCCCACCTATGTTCTAGATGGACATATAGATTATACAATGCTTGAACAAGGCAGTTTCCTGTGTTATCCTTCCTTAGATGTCCTTGACAGTAGCCCAGTGCCTTTTAAATTCTTACACCTCAAGCAGCAACCTGCACTTCTTAGTTGCTACATGTTGGGTATATACAGCAAGGAACATGCCGTGGCTCCTGGCTTCCATGGTCCTTGCCTAGGTAGCTCTATTGGTTTGATCTGTTTAGGGCAAATACATGGCCAACTGCCTGTTGGACACAGGACTAGATCAAGACATTGGGGGCACCCTCTTGCCATGGTAAAACTATAACAACTTAAATGACTACTTGTTACCCTTTAATATTGCCCAGAAACATCCAGCTGGGACATCAGCCTCACCCTCCGGGGTGGGCAACCTATGGACCTACAGCCTAATTTTCAAAGCCCTTGGCACGTGATCAGTTCAGTCTGCTGGCAAGAGCAATCCCGCTGCTGCATAGAGGGAGGGAGAGAGAAAGGTGTGGCACAAAGAGAAAAGGGGTGACCACCCACTTCTGACTCTAGTCCTGTCTACTGCTGGGTCGGGCCCCACTCACCACCGGCATAGATTACCCATGAGCGAATGAAGCCATCACCAGAAAGAAGGGTGCCCACCCCTGCTCTACCTAATGGTAGAACCAAACGTCATTGGTTGGACACAAACACATATGTTCCTAATGGTAATTAGTCAGAAGCTATCTCCTACATCCTTATGTTTATAAAATAATTCTTCCAAAACATTATACATAGATGATAACTTTGAGAGTCAGGTTATTATGCCCACTGGTAAAAACCTACGCCAGTGCTGCCCATGATCAGGAAGAGTGCAATGTGAAACCTCCCAAAGCCGATGGTTTCCACAGCTTCTTCCACCGTAAATGTCTTCTGCTCTAAAACATTGAGAAAGACAGACAGTATTAGCAACAAGGCCAGTGTCATGGAAGACGCAGAGGATGCATTAGCCAGGAAACTAAACAAGAACTTTATCGATTCTCTTCAAGAAGAGCAGAACAAAAACAGAAGAAAACTTCTATCTCGAGTCAGATACAACTGAGCCAAGGGCCTCTTCATATTAAACCAAGGGTGTGCAACCTTTTTGATACTGAGGGCTGCATTCAGTTTTGGCTGGGGGGGCGCACATGTGGACATGCGCACACATAACAAGACACAGATGCATGCGCACATAGAGAGACACATCCTAGAGCACTGCAATGGGAGGGTTAAACCTGCCTTCCCTGCCTACTGAGATCTAGGGATTGCTGGGAGTTGGGAGCAGCGGAAAACAGTGACCTAGAAGTGAGAAAACAGTGCTGTTGGAAGTGGTCTCTGGGGGCTGGGAGAGGCTTTAACTTTTCCTATCCCCCCATCCCAGAATTGCTACAAGCAGAGCAGAAACAACATGACTCTCACCACAGGACAGCTGAAAAGTGGCTGTACTGGGAGTGGCCAAGGATTGCCTGCAGCCTGCAGGTTGTGCAACTCTGTACTAAAGCATATAAGGACACTATCCACACAGCCACCCCACCCCCTACAAAAGAGAATAACCGAATGTTGTTATCAAAGTGCCGTGTAAATGGTTGGGAAACCTTTGGGAGCTTTCAAGAGCATGAAATGTTCTGCCAGCTTAAATGGAACAAGATCTTGCGCTGCCAGTGTCTTTGTAGATTAGAGAGGGAGAGAAATAAACAAACAGGAGCAGCCTGAGGGGAGAACAGAAGTTCATAGAAGAGCCCTGCCGGATCAGATCAAACACCTATCAGGTTCAGCATTCTGTTCACACAGTAGCAAACCACCTGCCTGTGGGAAGCCCACAAGCAGGACATGAGTGCAATAGCACCCTCCCAATCATGTTCCCCAGTCTCTGATACTGGAGGAAGCATATAGCCATCAGGACTAGTAGCCACCGATGGTCTTTTGTCGAAGCCCCCTTTTATGTTCTTATGTACCTAGTGGAAAATATCCAGTGGAACTGGACTAATGGAGTAATGTGTGATCAGCTTCAGCTTTTTGCTAAAATGATTCAGGACTGTGTGACTGCCAAGTCTAAAACTGCACATTGGTAACTCTGAACCAAATATAAGCCAAAAGCCATTTCCGCAGATATGCATTACCCAAAGAATATTCAGTTGCACTGGTCACATCAGGCGGGTGTACCTTTAGCAATCTGAACCAAGTAAAGGGTCACCTAAGATCTAGCACATGGCAAGAAAGGCTTAATGGACTTATTATGCA
Source organism: Heloderma suspectum (assembly GCF_057233095.1). Classification (NCBI taxonomy): domain Eukaryota; kingdom Metazoa; phylum Chordata; class Lepidosauria; order Squamata; family Helodermatidae; genus Heloderma; species Heloderma suspectum. The sequence goes on from NC_139464.1 coordinate 32,696,591, forward strand.
CTCAGCAGGAAGTAAGCTTGCTAGACAAATCTCTTTTGACAATTTAATTGATAAGTTCACCAAAATGAAAGCAAGGAAGAAGTCATTTGAGTAAGCTAGCTGCTTAAGTATTAGATTATTCATTCATTCATTGTAATAAAAGATTTTTTGTTTATATCAATATTCCATGCAGTGAAATTGTCTCTATTATTTACTGACAGCATTCAGGGGGAGGGGGTGCAGGAGGAAGGTCCCAACACTATGTTTTGCCCTGGGCCCGTGCTTGCCTCTCTGTGGACCTGCTCTGGACTCAGGCCATTTAGGGATTTACAGGTCAAGACCAGTACGTAGAATCAGGCCTGTAAACTAACAGGAAGTCAATGCAGATGGTTGCCAAATGTTTTATTAGTGGAAAATGTTATTTCAGATTTAGTACTGAGCATGGATGACTTAGTCCTATAAAGACAAGGCAGGGAAAGGCAAAATATAATGGACCCCAGGGTGGTAGAGGGGTGGATGAAATTGCCAGTGGGACTGGGAAGCAAGCAGGGATTGGCTGACCAGTGGGATGGCCACTTATGAATCACCAAAAGAGAGGAAATGCATCACCCAAAACAAGGGACAAAAGTTGTCGGCTGAATCTACACATAGCAGTTATACTGTTATCATAACTATTGGTGCCCATTGGTGCCATGCAGTTATACTGTTATCATAACTATTGGTGCCCATTGGTGCCATGTGTACCAAATTCAGTCAACATCAATTTGCATAACATTTGCACATGCTAATTTATAAGCATAGCTGCAAATTTTGAACTGACTGCTGTAATTTAAATAAAAATACAGTCCATGTCATAGTGCGGACAACTGTGGCCAGGTGACCTGGGTGCCTGCCTGCTCAGTTTGCTGCCCAGGTGCTCACTGTTGATGGGGAACAGTTCTTCTGGTTCTTGAGCTTTAAACCAGAATTGGGCAGAACAGCCTTTCAAACAGAGGACACCTTCAAAATAGAGGAGAGTCCTCCAGCAACCCTTCAAATAGAGGACTGTCCTCTGTAAGAGAGGACACATGACTGCCATAACTTATGGATCACTGAAAAGAGGAAATATATCACCAAGAAAGAGGACACATGCATAAAATATGCATATTGCATTCTGAAGATGTACAGTCAGGGCCAGAAATATTGGAACAAGGATAACTGTTTTGGCAGTTGGCCTCTGTACACCACCACATTGGTTGAAAGGAAACACACCCAGATGGGAGCGAAGTCAGGACTTTCAGCTGTAATCCAAGGGGTGTGACAAAAGTGGGGCACTAAGCATTCAGGAAGGACAGCCAGTGGCATACACACACAGTCATCGTTGGTGGCTCATAAGTAATGGAACAAACCAACAGCATTTCGAACTTAAGGATCGCCTTTAATACCTGGATGAAAATCCTTTGCAGTCAATGACTGCCTGAAGTCTGGAACCCATGGACATGACCAAATGCTGAGTTTCCTCCCTTGAGATGCTTTGCCAGGCCTTTACTGCAGCTGCCTTCAGCTGTTGCTTGTTTGTGGGTCTTTCTGCCTTCAGTCTTGTCTTCAGTAAGTGAAAAGCATGTTCTATTGGGTTGAGATCAGGTGATTGACTTGGCCATTGAAGAACATCCCACTTCTTTGCCTTCAAAAACTCTTGGGTAGCTTTTGCTGTATGTTTTGGGTCATTATCCATCTGCAATATGAAGCAGCATCCTATCAGTTTGGCAGCATTCAGCTGAATCTGAGCAGAAAGTATAGCCCTATACATGTCAGAATTCATCCTGCTGCTTTGATTAGCAGTCAGGTCATCAATAAACACCAGTGACCCGGTTCCATTGGCAGCCATACATGCCCATGCCATAGCACTGCCTCCACCATGTTTGACAGATGATGTGGTATGCTTTGGATCATGAGCTGTTCCTTTCCTTCTCCATACTTTTCTCTTCCCATCATTCTGGTACAAGTTCATCTTGATTTCATCAGTCCAAAGAATCTTATTCCAGAACTGGGCAGGCTTGTTTTAGGTGTTTGCTGGCAAAGGCTAATCTGGCCTGTCTGTTCTTGAGCATTACCAGTGGTTTGCACCTTGTTGTGAAGCCTCTGTATTTACATTCATAAAGCCGTCTCTTGACTGTAGATGTTGACAATGACATGCCTACCTCCTCAAGAGCATTCTTGACCTGGCTAGATGTTGTGAAAGGGTTCCTCTTCACCATGAGCAGAATTCTGCGGTCATCCACGTTAGCTGTCTTCCATGGTCTTCCAGGCCTTTTGCTGTTGCTGAGCTTGCCAGTTAATTCCTTCTTTTTCAGGATGTTCCAAACTGTTGTGTTGGCCACTCCCACTGTTTCTGCTATCTCTCTGATGGGTTTATTTTGTTTCCTCAGCCTAATGATGGCCTCCTTCACTCTCATGGACACCTCTTTGGACCTCATGTTGGGAGTTCCAGTGAACAGCTACCAAATGTAAATGTAACACTCAGAACCACCTCCAGGCCTTTTATCTGCCTGATTGGACATGGGGCACCCAGGAAACAGGCCACACCTGGCCGTGCAGCTGCTTGTCAGCCATTTGTTCCATTACTTATGAGCCACCAAAGATGGGTGTGTGTGTATGCCACTGGCTGTCCTTCCTGAATGCTTAGTGCCCCACTTTTGTCACACCCCTTGGATTACAGCAGAAAGTCCTGACTTCGCTCCCATCTGGGTGTGTTTCCTTTCAACTTCAATGTGGTGGTGTACAGAGGCCACCTGCCAAAACAGTTATCCTTGTTCCAATATTTCTGGCCCCGACTGTAGATGCCCATTTAGGTATAATTATTATAATTTAAACAGAAACACAGCCCATCTCACCGTAGTTGGGAAGACTGACCTGTATGCCTACTCAGTCTGCTGTCCAAGTGCTATTGATGGGCAGCTTCAAAGTCCCCTTCTTACGATTCTTTATCTTTAAACGAGGCTTGGGCTGGAGAGCCCTTCAGACCGAGGGTGCCTCCAAAAAAAGGACTGTCCTCTATAGAGAAGGACGCATGGCCATCCTATTGGCAACTTGCTATAGGCTACCAGAGCTTGTGGGGAGGTTAGCCATGAACTTGAATGCTATCATGAGGATGGGTATTAAAGTATTAAATCCCAGAACTAGATTACCTTTCTTTGGCTCCTGTCTCTGGATTCCCATTTCCTCAAGGGCAACAGCATTTGTTCCTTGTTCTTCCTCGTCAGCCATCTTCCAATTGTGTTAGTTCCTTGAGGTTTGGGTTGAGAAGGTCTTGGTTTCACTTTAAAGCTAGGGGGGAAAGTTACCGATGCTTTAATTCTTGGTAGACTGATGCTATTTAAGCATTCCACCCTTAAAGGCGGCCTAGAAATAATTTTAAACAAACAAATTAGTTACATATCAATTTTATTTATACTCTACTTTTCAGCCAAGAAGAGACTGGCTCACAGAGAGACTAAAACCCATACAAAAGTACAATATAATTAGGGGTGCATCTGTGGGGTAGGATAGTTTATTCTGTCCTTTAGTAGTTGGCAATATAGTTCATGTTCCATCCAGGTGTATCTCTTTAGTGCTGTTGCAGAATTTTACCCTTCTGCCAGGCTTGGCCAGAGAACAGACACCAACCTTTGTTTGAGCGGATGTTTATTACCAGAACACCAAGGTGGGTGCAGTCAAGACTGGACCCAGAATAATAGGCGACTTTGGTATTTATACAAACAAGTAAACAAGGAACATGACGTAAGCTTTGGTCAGTATTTGTAGCCCCTTGACTCAGCGCTGCACCAAACTTCCTTCAGAGGAAGTTTTCTGGTTTCCAGAGACAAGGGCCTTGCTAGGCATTGTGACTCACGCCCAGTAAGTTAATCAGTCACCATCCTCTAGGACTAATTCAATCACTATGTCCTACGTGACTCTCAGCACCTCAGCAACACATTCCCATGCTAACAATGCAAGTGGTATTTTTCCACTTCAGTGTACTGAAGTCATGGGAATTGGTGGGCTGTGTGTCAGTTGTCGCTAATTGCGCCACACATCATAAGAGCCCAGGATGCTCTCATAACCACTTAGCATCATGACTGTTGGTTTTCTTGCATTACTTCTTCCAAGGAACTCAGGGCATGGCACATGGTTCTTCCCAGGTTCATTATATCCCCACAACAACCCTGCAAGAGAGGTTAGGCTGAGAGAAGTAAGGATTGGCCCAAGGTCACCTGGTGAGCTTTGCTGCTGAGTTTGGATTTCAAGCTGGGTCTCCTTGATCACAGTCTGACGTTCTGATCTCTTCCAAATGATGGGAAACTGGAGGCAGCTTGCAGAGCATCCTTTGTGTTGGACTGCAACTCCCAAATGGCTATGCTGACTGGGAAAGACAGGAATTGCAGTCCGACACATCCAGAGGGCACCAGGTTGGGGAAGGCTCCTGTAGAGTTGTATGTTGCCTTTGCAAGAAAGAGCACTGAAGACTTGTGGTGTCTTTGTGATAATCCGTTTCTTTACAAATGTTGAGCAGCCACTGCATGGGCTCTTGAATAGCTGCATACTTATTTACTAAAGCCAAAGCGTACAACCTCCCCACCATACACACACACACACTGCTGGTCCCCTCCTCCCCAAGCTTTCTTCCATCTCAGCAAGCTCATGTAGAACCTGGAGTTGGAGGAGGGTGGTGTTGCCCTCGTTAAACCGGGGTGCACAATCTCAGGCCAGGGGACCAAATCTGGCCCACCTGCCATCCCAATCCAGTTCTCCAAGGTTCCCCAGATGGCCCTGCCCCCTTCCCCTGGCCTCACCCCTTCCGCCAGCCTCTCCACAGGCTTCGTTACTGGCAAAAAGAGCTGCGGGGCTTTTCTACATGAGGCTTTTAACCCTCACCTTTACAGAGGCTTCTGGATTCTGCTTCTGGATTCTTTGCAGGATTAAGATTGACTCCTTTACACGTGTTTTTTTTTCCCCCCTGGGATTTTTCTTTCCCTGCCTTTCTATATGTTCCAGCACACAATCACAATGTGGCGCTGTGGCATAGCAAATTGCACAATTATACCAGGCTTCTATAATGCCAGTGAGAAAAATAACCGGCTTTTCTCATTAGGAAAAAAACCTGTGATAATGGTTGCAAAGCATGGGAGAGGCCCTGGAGGATGACGACATTGTGTAAAGGACCCACTACTGTGAGTGAGCAATCACGAACACACAATAAAAACCTCGTGTAGAAAGACTCTTACACTAACATATGCTAGTATTTTTGGTCCCACCCATTTTGCCTTCTGTCCCACCCACAACTGGAATGCAGCCCCTGAGAGCTTCACCAAAATGGAATTCGGCCATCAGGCTAAAAGAGGTTTTGCACTCCTACATTAAATTAGGGATGTACGAAACACCTACCTGGCTCCGCACCGGGCAATCCACAGTGGGGGTGAGGCGCTCCGTCCCTCCCCCCAGAATCCTCGATGGGGTGGAGGCGATCTGGTCCTCCCCCCCGGAATCCTGCCCGGCTGGCTCCGCTCCGTGGCCAAGGAGTGGAGCCGCCGGCCAGCTCTGCCCGCCCGCAGCCAGACATCTGGCTGCTGGGCAGCCCTACAGGGACGTAAATGGCGGCTGTTGTAGCCACCATTTGCGTCCCTGTATTGAGCCGTGAGAGGCTATGTAAATATTTATGTAGCCTATCACACAGGGGGAAAAGCCCCAGCGTACACAAATGGCGGTAGCCGCCGCCATTTGCGTACGCTGGGGTTCCCCCCCCCACTGTGATAGGCTACGTAAGTATTTACGTAGCCTATCATGGCCTCCACAGGGACACAAATGGCGTCCCTGCGTTAGCCGTGATAGGCTACATAAGTACTTATGTACCCTATCACGGCTATGAAGAGGAGGAAGCGAATGGCGGCCGCAAGAAGGCCGCCATTTGCAAAGCAGCGCAGACGGGAGCAGGTAAGTGCTCTGTTTCGCGCGCCTTTTGTGGCTTGGGGTGGCGGGGGCTTCATCCCACACGCCTTTCATGGGTTGGGGAGGGGGCTTCATTCATGCACTGGCATTTGGCCTCACCGAGATCCATCGCGGAATTCTCTGACATCCCTACATTTAATCATCTGGAGTCAGAAACCCTTGGGGATCGACTGCAGATCACCCAGAAATTTACCATCATATGAGGGAAGCTCAGAGGGCAGCAAAAAGGGAGAGGGCCTTCTCAGTTGTGGCTCCCCATTTATGGAATAATCTCCCTGATGAGGACTGCCTGCCACCAACATTGTCATCTTTTTGGCACCAGGTTAAAACTGCCCTCTTCCCTCTGGCATTTGGCAGCATATAAGGAGTCTCTTTGATTGTCTCTGGCTGATGGTTTTAAATTGTTTTAGATATATGTTGTTGTGTGTTATTTGTTCTATGTCACTATGTGAATTATTTGTTCTATGTCACTATGTGAATGGTTTTATATTTTAAATAATGGTTTTTAATTTTTGTGACCTGCTCAGAGAGATTCAGCTATGGGGCAGTAGAGAATAGAAATATAATACATGAAATGAACACATAATGAAATACCCCTATCTGTCCATCCCTGATGTAGACAACCACTGAGCAAGACAACCACTGAGCAAGCTGGACCAAGGCACTGACTTGGTATTAGGCAGTGTCTCCGACCCTCATCCCCTCCATTTTACACCAGGCTCCAGTTGGCAGACCTCGAGGTTCTATTGAAATGACAAAAAATAGATCCCACAAACCTGACATCTGCCCATGCTTGATGTGAAGGACCCTTGCCTCAGGGGCTGCTCCTGGTGCTTGGCCCTGCGCTCTGCTCAGACTTGGTGCTATTTTGCAAACTCTTTCCGATGCACTGAGAGCCACTTAAAGCCCCAACAAATGCTTCTGCTGTTTTAGGCAAGAATAGTCTATTTTATAAGGGGCCTAATCGTAATACACACATATTATTTTAATAATAGTAGTGCAACTGAAAAATGGAAAATCACACCAGGAAAGTATGGCAGAGAGTACTATGACATTTAGCAGAAGTTTTAATTAACCCAGACATTTTGGGTTATTTGTGGGTTAAACGTAGGTAAACTAAAGTTACTGAAGAACAAACCATAGGTTAATTTTGGGTTGTTTAACCTACAAATAACTCAAAGTATCTGGGTTCAGTCATCCTGTTAACAGCCTATGAATGAGGCTATTGTAGGTTGTTGCTGTAAAACAGAAGCACCTCACACATGTCCCCACAAATCGTGGCTTATGTACAAACAGTGAGCTTCATTACTGAGCTGAGATTTGAACCTGAGCCTCCTTGAATCTAGTCCAACACTCAGCTTTAACATATATGCATAGGAACGACACTGTACAAATACATACAGTTTGCCTTACATTATTTGTCAGATACAGAAGACATTGAGGTGAGATATATAATTGTATAATAAGCTTCACCTTCTGTTGCTACCAGAAATGCTCCTGTTTCAATATCCAGTCTTCTTTGCTGTTATTCTCTTCCAGAAATATGACTATTTGGTGGACACTGTATCTATGGATCCTGTATTAACAAAAGTTTTGAAGGGAAACCACATTTCCACAAGCCTGTACTTTCTAATTGTCCCCTGTAACACTCCAACACTCTTAACTTAGCTTAATGAGCCACATTAGCTTATTGGTTAATACAAACAGAAGACCATATCATGGGGAAATAAATCTAGTCAAGCAACTATCTCATTCTGCTTCCCTGTAAAAAAATTCTTACCTTTTAATGATCAAACACCTGATGAAACCTCAGTCCCCTTTCTCTTCTTTTCAAAGATTGCAGCTACTTGTCCTGGATTACATTTGCTCCAGTACTGTGTTTGGATTCATCCTCTATGCACTGGCTTTTTTCACAGCCTGGGGTATACGCACCTTGCTTTAAACCCTTTGCCTGTCGTTTAAGATTTCAGGTTTAAGATTTTGAGGGCAATTATTTCCACAGCTTTTGGAAAGCAAGTGGCCACACCTGCAGTATCTTAACAAGTGCATAATCACAGGCTACATTATTTAGATCGTACTCCCACTAAAAAAATAATGATGCAGGATTTTCCCGAGTCTCACGCCCCTCCAACGCACCTGTCTTCGCTTAAAAGGGCAGCACCAGCCACTTCAATGGTTGATTGAAAGTAACCAGAGAAGGATAAGTGGTAGAATAGCAAAGGTACAAACTGACTGGTCATCCAAATATCCTGCTCATAGCTGTTCTTCACAGTTTAGACAGGCTGCTTAAAATAATAATAGTAATAATAATTTAAAAAGCTGGTAGGAGATTTGGGCCAGCCTTACAACTGAGCTCACTGCCAGCTGTTAAGGGCAGAAATTTTCCTGCACTACAGTATTTCCTCTTCATGGGGGACAGTACTGTGGGGAGACACAGGAGCTCCAGGAAGAAGGGATGTGAGCAATAAGAAAAAATTATGGGTGGGAACCAGGGGTGTTGCTAAGCCTGGACCCAATTTATTTCAAGAGGCCCTGGATCTTTTCCCTAGATCCCCGAGTGTCCATTGATGCCCATAGGATGTTTTCCCCTGCTGGTTAATTGCCATGCCGGGGGCAACGTTCAGGGGGGATTTGCAGCTCGGGAGGGAAGGGTTTAAAAATAGGAAAAAGCCTCCATTGATCCCAGTGGATATGTTTCTCTTTGTCTAATCCCCATGAAGTGTGTGTGGGGAATCTGGCCCCCAGAAGTGTGGGGAGCTTAAATCCTCCTCTCCCAGGAGGATCGTAATCTGAATTGGGGCCATGCATGTTTTCAGGAGAGTAGAGGAAGCTAGCATGCATTGCTACACTATGGCCACATTTGGACATCACTTTAAGCCATGGTGGCTTAATAAACTACTCACAGTAGCTTATTTTTGAAATAGTCCATGACATCCTGCTACATGGCCAGGCTAATAAGCTACTGAGTAGCTTATTAAGCTACTGTGCCTAATATGACCCATCCCCCCCCCCCCCGTAGTCCTCCTGCCTGAGCAGTGTCATTGTTTCACCCATTGACAAAGGAGAGAGAACCAAAGTGACTCACAAATGAGTGAAAATCCTGGGTGCACCAAAAAGAGGGTGGTGGCTATAAAATCTTGGAGGTTTCCAGGATTGGGACCAAACTTCATATACAGCCTCCCCTAGTCAGGAGGCACCAGATCCACCATCCAAACCCTGTGTGATCACACACCAAGGAGTGAAAGTCCTGTGTGCACCAGAAAGGGGGTGGAACAAATAAACCCTTGGGGGTTTGCAGGATCAGGACAAAACCCTCAATTGTGCATTTCCCCCCATAGCCATTGCTGGCACAGATGCCTTTATTATCCAAAATTGATGAAAATAAAGTGGAGTTGTGCATTTCACACACACACACACACCTCGACACTGCTCGCAGAGGTGCTTCTGTTTGCTATTTGGATAGACAAGGGTGAACAAGCTGAAACTTAATCCAGACAAGACGGAGGTACTGTGGGTTGGGAAACCAACTACTTCCGATGGAGGTTTACAACTGGCCTTAGATGGGGTTGTGCTCCCCCTGAATGACCAAGTGCGCAGTCTGGGAGCCCTCCTGGACTCTGAGCTAACTGGGGAAGCCCAGGTGGCTGCAGCGTCCAGGAGTGTTTTTTACCAGCTTAGGCTGTTACGCCAACTGCAGCCCTATCTGGAGAGGACGGACCTGGCCTCAGTTATCCACGCAGTAGTCACGTCCAGGCTAGACTACTGGACTACGCTACACGTGGGGCTGCCTTTGAAGACAGTTTAGAAACTCCAGCGTGTGCAGACTGTAGCCACCCGAGTATTGGTGGGGGCGAGGCGATTCGATCACATAACTGTGCCAGCTGCACTGGTTACCGGTGTGTTTCTGAGCCCAATTCAAAGTGCTGGTTTTGACTTTTAAAACCTTAAACAGTTTGGGACCAAGTTATTTGAAGACCTGCCTTCACCCATATCAGCCTGCCTGCACTTTAAGATCGGAAAGAGAGGCCCTTCTCATTTGCCCACCTGTGAGAGCAGTCAGGTGGGTGATCACACCAGAGAGGGCCTTCTATGCAGCGGCCCCACACCTTTGAAACAAGCTGCCACTGGAGGTCCGACATGCTCTGTCATTCATTGCAGACTTTTAAGAAGGCCTTGAAAACATATTATTTTACCTTGGCCTTCTCATGATATGGCTGCTATTGTTGCTGTTACTCCTGTTAACATTGTTGCTGGCTTTATTGCTGGCTTTTATTGTTGTTTTTATTATTTTTATGTTGTTATCACTTTTGATATTTTAACTGTTTTTATGTATTTTATTGCTGTGAGCTGCCTTGAGAGGGCTTCTGCCCTGAAAGGCAGCCAAGAAATATTTTAAATAAATAAATATAGCGCCACAGCATTATAGCTCCGAAGTAAAATTGTGCAAAAGCCCCCCTACCCATTCCTAGCATGAAGCCTTTATTGTCTCAAAATTGCTAAAGCGCTATAGCAATTCCACATCCCCCCCCCAATAGCATTTTGCTTCTTCATGGAAAAGTGACCAGAGAAAGAAAAAGGGGATGGGAGCTATAACTCCCTGACAGTTTGGTAGAACGGGGCAAAATTGCACAGGTGGGATGCCCTCATGCGGAGCCTTCAGATGCTGTACTGGACACTGCTGTTACCACCATACCACCAAAATCCCAGCAGAGTTGGGCTCCCCAGAGTGGAGTGGCCACTTCTGGTCGCAAGGCGCGAGGGGTGGGGGAATACAACTCCCCAGCTCTCTGAAGTTGCTCATCCCTGCCCTAAAGACTTTCATCCATTTGAAATGCTGGTGTGAAGGCGGGGTGGGGTAATCAAACAAGCTTTGTAAGAGCCTCCCCTACACACACACAACATAGATACTTCATACATTTACACACATACACACATTCCATTTTATATGATCTTTCCACTTAAATTCTGATCATTTGGAAAGAAGCTGTTGCAGCAAAAGCCCACAATGAAAGAAAATAAAAGCTCAAAAAGCTATGACTTGCAAAAAAATAAATTTAAAAATTGGAATTACACAAAAAGATTTGGTACTGTTTTGAGCACGATGTATTTGCTCTGTAAAGTTCATGGCAGCTCTGCCTGATTGAGAATGATGGATACTCCTGGATGAAAGAACACCCTGGGTGCTTCCATGCAGACAGCTCCGAACGCTCCCAGTCAAAACACATAGTGCAGCTATTCTGTCTTTCCATCCATGACAGATTTTCTGTGGTTAGAAAAAATACTGAAGCAGCGGTGGGAAAACACAGAGGAGAGTTGACTGGAAGTTGAGTGCCAGTTAGGATAGTAGAAATGTCCGTTTAGCGTCAGCCACATAATAAAACAGGTTTTCCTGACGGAGGAAGTGTTTTTGGATTGCAATTGGTGGGTCCTCTTGTAGACACCTAGGTGTAATATTTCAAGATCCAGATCAGCCTGTTTCTGATGACGACATGCAAGAAAGCCTCTAGCCAGTTAATGTTAAGCTGTGGAACAATAAAGATAATGAGGGGATTCTTGCAGTGAAGCATGTTTATATATTGAATGTTTCCCAGCTATTCCTGAATTCTGTTTGTGTTCTTCAGGTGACAGGACAAAGAAATGTGATCTTATAAGAGGATTAATTTAATAACCATTTTGTCATGTGATCAACCATGGCCTTAAGCCAAATAAATATCTTAATGCGTGTTCTCTGGAAAAACTTCACAAGGTGTGATGGTAAGGGGCGGTGGGGGGAGAGAGAGGCACACGTAAGTTAGTTTTGAACAATTTATTCCTTTTTTTATCAAACCAATGAACAAGCAGTTGATTTTTTGAAAATATGCAGAGCATTTTGACAACTCTCTTCTTTGGAGCAATGTAAGTTTTACAACAGGATGTGAAGCTGTATTTGCACAATGCAGCTTTGGGATAGAGAAGGACTGGCCTATTACATTCCTTGAATTTTGTGAATGTTTAAACCCAAGGGTTTAAACGTGCCACATGCTCCTATATATACACATGTTACTTACCACCTACCACTGTTAATATCATTAAGATAAAGCTTTCAAGGGGAAGAGCCCCCTTGCATCCATAACTAGTAAACTATTTAAACAGAAGCCAGAATGGGCATTTTCAAGAGCAGGGAATTAAAGACAGGAGTGCGTTAGCTCATTCTTGCATTTCTAGCATTCTAGTACTTACTAGGAAATAAGTCCCCATTGAACCCAGTAGGACTTATTTCTATGTAAACTGCCTAAATTCAGACTGCAAATACGGGCCAAGGTCACTGTGCCTTTAATAGCTGAGTAGAAGGGAGAATGCTGGCAAGTGTGGTTTCTCCTCCATAGTGGCCCAGTAGCAGGAAAAGCTGCAACTTCCAGGTTTATTTTTCTTCCACACCAGGGTGGGCAACTTGTGGCCCTCCAGATGTTTTGGCCTACAACTCCCATCATCCCTAGTCAACATAGCCAATGATGAGGACTGATGGGAGTTACAGGCCAAAACATCTGCAGGGTCACAAGTTGTCCACCTCTGTTCTACACAATTATGAAGCCATAAAAGTCAAGCAATTGGAGCCCAGCCACTTGCTATGGGCAGCGCTGTCTGATTTCACACTGGAAAAGGTTTTTCTGAGGTTCAGCCTTTTCATCCAGAAGTCTAATGAACCTCCTGACTGATCTCGAATCTGTTTCAGATGCTAGATTAGCAGTTCCTTATGGTGAATCCCCCCATGATGCAGCAGGTTTCGTTAGGTTCTGGGTTCTCTGGAAGCTTACTCAGCACTGTAAGCTATGCTGGGCATGCACAGACACCTCCTGTACCAGTACGCTTCTTTAAGAGCATCACAGATCACACTGGCCAGGAGACCTCTGAGCAAGCCTAGTGCAGCAGCCTCGAATGCCAGAAAAGTTTGTGCCGAAGTCTCCTGCCTTGACATGGCCGCCCTCCTGGCACTAGAAGATGCTTCCCCAGCCCTGCAGTTAGGAAAGCTTTCTGAGTTCTCAGTGAAACTATCCAGATGCCAATAAATCTTGTTTCAGTTCTGCTGTGAGCAGAACTGCCAATTAACTGGCAAGTTCCATTTGCAGCAGGATTCACTGGCATCTCTACTAACTGGAGATACATAGTGATGCTGAGCTTTGGATTTATGCGTAAGAGGAATCACACACTGGCTATGCAGTTCGACACACACCTGCCTTCTGGCTGGGTGTGCCACAGTAGCAGAGCATGTTGTGTTGCGAAGTCGGAATGTGTTGTAGAAACCTAGGGCCTAGTTCTCATTGAGGGGGTAGAACTGTGCCTGGGCTGTACAACTTCAGGATACAGAAGGAGACTCAAAGGAGCAATCGCTCCTCCATACAAAAAATACATAAATCCTGGCACCTGGCACACCTGGAAGAAGGCCAGGCTAGAAGCCCCTGATATTAAGGGCCAAGCTACACTTTATCCTGGGAGCACCATGTTTGGAGATTTTCCTTTTTTGTAAAAAGCAGTCATGGGTGGGGTGGGGGCACGGGAGAGAGAACCCTGATTTGGATCAGGGCCATGGCATGGACATGTGTATGTTTAATAGCTATTAGTCAAGGAATGGAAAACTTGGAGGCTTAAACATTTAAGCTGGCCAAATTCCCCTTCTGCGGCTAGCAGCAGTTCTGAGGATCGACGGGGATCTGCATCAGGGCTGCAGCACATGGGGAGGGAAGGGTTAACACGGTGCCCATCCAAATTCCTCCCCTGTCTGCAGCTGTTTCTTAAAAAGGAAAATTACATGGAACTCCAATGTAATGGGAGTATTTGCATGTAATGACAAACCAGGAATCTTGCCTTAATAAACTACAGTGTGAAAGAGCTGCATGCTAAAGCACCCAGTTTGTTCACTCCTCCCTTCACACAAGTGGGTAAATGAAATAGGAAGGGGACAGCTTTGCACGGCATCCAAATCTGGGATTATGGCTTCTTGTGCCCAAACAAGCTAGGATTTGTAAGACAACAAAACCTGGTTTAAAGCTGGCTTGTTATGATCCTGGCTTGTCTGAGGGCACTTAACCATAATCCCAAGTTTGGACTTCATGTGTAGCTCTCTCCTTCCTAGTTTGTTTAGCCACTTGCAAACAAAGAACAAAGAAGTTGTGTGCGCCAGCATGCAGCTCATTCGCATTTTGTTTTATTAAACCAGGATTCGTGGCTTATCATTGGGTGGACTTGGCCAATGCGTCATTCTACTCTTAGTTTTCAGTGTGGAGGGTGTGTGTGTATGAAGAAGCATTCAATCATATGAGTCTGCACATCTGCAGTCTCAAATGTAACAGCCCAGAAACTGCTTTTATCACAGCCCAGAAACTGCTTTTATCACACTTCATTGCTTTATCACTTCACATTGACACTCTTTCTTTAGCATGGGGCACAGTGCCATCAAATGATACAAGCAAGAGAAAATTTGTGTTTAGATCTTTTTGGAACCAATTCATTTATTTTTTAATGAATTATAGAAGAAAGGGTTTGGGCAAATTATCCCTGTTGGTGGTTGTTTTGCCACCTTGCTAGGGAAGAGCAACCTTTCCTTGCATCCAGATGTAGTCTATGAAACTCAGATACAAGGATTTTCTGCATCCCTCTGTATTTTCTGTATGCAGTTCTTAATTCTCAGGGAGATTTTAAAAAAGAAAAAGAGAGGAGAGGAGTGTCTGGGGGTTGCATTTTTCTGCTCTAGAAATGGGTTTCATTCTTCTGTTCCTTCAATGATGGTCTTAAAGGAGAATGGTGTAAATGCATAACCTGACCCAGCATAGAATTTGTTCTGGAACTCTACCCTAATGGAGGGAAAAAAAAGGAATGTTAGAGGTCTGTGTTCCTTGAGGAATTATTTCTATCCCACCTTTTTATTAAATGATAATCAAAGTGGCTTACAGAAGGAAAAAAAGAGAAAAAATGCAGTGAGATATAAAACCAATTAAAATGACATACCCATTTTTTTACTCCAGAAGCATAAAAAAAAAATCAAAAAGGTGACAGTGCCAACACTTCCTAATCAAGGGGAAGGGTTGTGGCAGGACCATCACTGAACACAGTTGTGGGTGGAATTATCACTATGAGTGTGTGTTAGGGCAGCCTTCCCCAACGTGGTGCCCTCCAGTTGTTTTGGACTTCAACTCCTATCACCCCAGCTAGCATGGCCAATGGTCAGGAATGCTGGGAGTTGTAGTCCAAAATATCTGGAGAGCACTAGGCTGGGGAAAGCTAACTTAGGTGCAATCCTATGCATGTTTAGACAGAAGAAAGTCCTACAACTCCCAGCATTCCTCAGCCAGCTGGCTGAGGAATGCTGGGAGTTGTAGGACTTTCTTCTGTCTAAACATGCATAGGATTGCACCCTTAGAGCAATGCCTGATCACAGTCTGTGAGTGGACAACCCAGTTATGTTTATGCAACACACTTACCCACACTCAATGGTTGGGTGTGGGTTGTTGTTGAACTGTGCGTTGTTTGCTGAACTGTGGGTTAGCGTGTTGCCTGGACCCAGGACATTTTCCACAGGCTGACTTGTTATCCACCCTGAAGAACTGAACAATAGCCCATGGGTTCTCAAAGTGGCTTGCTCGGGAAAATCTGGTGCGCTCCAGATATTTTGGAGTACAACTCCCAGAATTCCTTACCATTAAGCCTCCTGGCTGGAGCAGAAGGGAGCTGAAGTCCAAAACATCTGGAGGGCACCAGGTTGGGAAAGGCTGGGGTAGAGAGAGCCTCTCTCTGGGGATCAGATGTGAAGTAGAAGAGCTGCCACCTGGCAGGAGTACCCCTGCTGCTAGCTTCCACTGCCACTCTACTTGAATAGTTACAACTAAATCACGTATTTAAAAAAAACACTACCAATCTCCAGTGTTCCCTCCTCCAAAGGCAGTTAAACCCACGTAGCACTTCTCCTGGAACTTCTCAGGGAAGCAGGGACCCCATAACAATACCTGTGCAAAGTATTATTTTATACATACACTACTTAAAACTTTCACTACTTAAAGCCCCAGAAAAAAAATCCTACAACTCCCAGCATGCTGGCTGGGGAGTGCTGGGAGTTGTAGGACTTTTTTTCTTTCTAAACATGCACAGGATTGTGCCCTTAAGCACTTAAAACTACCCAGGTTACTCAGTAGTTGGGATGGATGAATCTGTCAGTTTCTATCGGTGTCACCTTTTTCTAATCTTAAGTTCACTCCGTCCTTTTTCTGCATCAGTTAGCAAACCTTATTTTAAAATATGCACTAAAATTCATGTGCATTTTTGTGTGGACTTCTCCTAACATATGCATTTTTGCAAGCAATTTTCCCTAATGTCATTAATGCATTGTTGTACGCTATTTTCACTTATATGTATTTTTCTTGCCACTTCCCCAAATGCATGCCTTTTTGTATGGATTTCTTATTCAGAGAGGTGCATCGCAAAATTCGGAGAAGTGTGAATATACCAAACAAATTATTGTGTTTCAGTTTGTGTATTGGTTTGGGAAGTGCAGATTAGGTAGGTTTGCATTAAAACGAGAACCAAATGGATTTCTCCCCTGTGCTCCTACTTACCAGTGAAGTCTTAGTGCATGCAGGAAGGCAGAGAGGCCCTCCATGATAAGCAGAATGGCTATAGTCAAACAAGCAAAGACAGCAAAGATGATGAAGATGGTGATGAGTCCTACCCAACCAGAAGAGTACAACCCCTGGTGCATCACCATGCTCCAGAGGACCTCTGAGAGCTCTGAAGAACAAAGGGGGCGGGGAGAGAGAGAAAGCACCAAGAAACATGGCAAGTGAGAAAGAGCCAGGAGCAAAAATATATTATAATCCATTCCGATATCAGAAGTTCTTACAAAGCCACCCCCACCCAAAGGGCTTTTCTACATAAAGCTTTTAACCTGCACCTTTACAGAGGCTTCTGCTTCTGGATTTTTTGCAGGATTAAGATTGGCTCCTTTACACATAGTGTTTTTCCAGGCTTTTTCTTTCTCTGCTTTTCTATTATGTTCTATTACACAACCATTAGGTGGCGCTGTTCTTTAGGGGAATTGCACAGATAAAAATACCAGACTTTCCTCATCAGGGAAAGAATCGCAATAATGGTTGCAAAGTACAGGACAGGCTCAGGAGGATGACAACGTCGTGTAAAAGACCCACAAACTACCGTGAGTGAGGCATCATGAGCACACAATAAAAGCCTCACATAGAAAGGCTCAAAAATGATGGTTAGGACCCTCCAGTAGGGTCACAGGGACATGTGGGTGAGCTATGTGGATACTGACAGGTGCCAGGTCAGTATCAGCAGGGAGAGAAATTCTGCAAGTGGGAACCACAGCACGACAATGCCATTAAAAGAGTTAACAGTTTTCAGCATAATACAAGAATCCCTCTTTGTCCTAAGCAGTGGTGAAGTGGAGCCTGGAGTGGGGTAGCAGATCTCACAGGGATGCAGCACTGGCACTTTTTTTATTAGCAGGGATACTGATGTCATCTGCCGGCCCTCTCCAACTTCCCTGTTCCCTCTGAGCTTGGCTGCAATTTTCATAGCTGGGGGGAAACTAATTTTCCCAACAATAAAATATTGTTCTTTGTTGTAATGCCAAGTATTTCAGGGTGGTTTGAAATGGGCAATTAAGAAGAATAGCTTCCAAATCCCGGGAAGTACTAGTTCCCGTCTACTCAGCACTGTTTAGCTTCATCTGGAGTACTGTGTCCAGTTCTGGGCACCACATTTTAAGAAGGATGCAGACAAACTGGAGAGGGTTCAGAGGAGGAATTGTCGACAATGGAACCCATTCCCTAGGGAGGTGGTGGGCTCTCCCACACTGGAGGCCTTCAAGACGAGGCTGGACAGCCACCTGTCAGGGATGCTCTGACTTGGATTCCTGCATTGAGCAGGGGGTTGGACTCGATGGCTTTGTAGGCTCCTTCCAACCCTACTATTCTATGATTCTATGATTCTATGACCCTTTAGCTTTACAAAAGACCTGCTCCTGGTGGAGATAAAACAGCTAGAGCTGGTTCGTTTAGTTAGTTAGTTAGTTAGTTTATTTATTTATTTATTTCATTTCTATGCCACCCAGTAGCTGAAGCTCTCTGGGTGGTTCACAAAAATTAAAACCACAAAGTGCAGCATAAAACAATTTAAAATATAAAAGCTTAAAACAACAATATAACAGTACAACCAGAATAAAGCCCAGCAGCAGTGAAGAGATTTAAAATACAGATTTAAAGCACCAGAGCTAAAAGATTTAGAGCACAATCCTATCAAGATAGGCGGCTGCCTATCTAAAGCAAGGCAAGAGAGGCATGGGGGGGATTGTTCCCTCCATGCCTCTCCTGCCCTGCTACTTTCCACCGCAGGGGGGCTGACTGGGAGAGGAGGCTGCTATACGACACATTGGATGTGTCGTACACGCAGCTCCACTCTCCCCGCCCCGGAATGCCGCTCTGTGCTCCTCTTCAGAGCGTGGAGGATGGGGCTTCTCTGCGCTGCCTCCAAGGCAGCGCGGATGTGGGGGGTGGTCAGTTTTCCGGGAACCGACCTCAGAGTATGGGCATATCCTGGAAAACAGCATGTCCTATGGCCCTCTAGACAGTGTCTACTGGCCATAGGATTGCTCCCTCCGACACTAAAATACTAAAATACTGGGAGAATAAAAAGGTCTTCACCTGGCACCAGAAGGAGTGTAACATAGGCACCAGGCAAACCTTTCTAAGGAGCTCATTCCACAGCTGGGGGGCCACAGCAGAAAAGGCCCTCCTCCTGGTAGCCACCTGCCTCACTACCTTTGGTGCGGGCTGCTGGAGAAGGATCCCAGAGGATTATCTTTGTTGATATGGATCAACACAGGTGCCTGAATTTTTGGACTCTCCTTGGGGAGCTATAGGGAGTTTTAGCTTAAATTAGCCTAACTTTATCCATTTTGTGCCCAGAGTGATTTAATTAGCTGCTACGCATTCGGATATTCTATACAGATTCATACTAGAGTATCAATATCAGTCTTAATACTGAGAGCCAGTGTGGTGCAGTGGTTAGAGTAGTGGACTAGGACTGGGGAAATTCAGGTTCTGGTCCCCACTTGGTCGTGAAGCTCACTGGGTCACTTTGCGCCAGTCACTGACTTTCAGCCTAACCTACCTCACAGGGTTGTTGCAAGGATAACATGGAGAGGCGGAGGAGCATGTACACCACAGTTGTTACTCACAGAGGTGAGCACCATAAAAATGAAAACTCACGTGCATGAGCCAGGCTAAGTGCCCAGAGCCGAAGGTACGAAGCCGTGTTGGAAATGCAACCCAGACAATATTCAATGGTGTGAATACACTGGTGGACAAAGATGTCTCCGAAGTTGAACTGAAATGGATTTTAAAGAAAAACACTAAGGGTTGGATCCAAATTTCACCACGCTTAGAGTACATGCATTGGAATCAACTGGACCTAATTGAATCATGATTAACTTAAGTCCCATTGATTACACTGGGTAAGCATGACTAAGTCTGGATCCAACCCCAAATATATTGTAACCAGAATTTGAAGTAGTGTACAGTTGGTTCCATCAGCCCAAAATGGGTTTGGACTTATTTTTTTTCCAAACAGCAGAACCCCCACACCCCCCCACCACCAGTACTGCACACATTCTTAAGTCAAACTGATGCTACTGACTTCAACATGATAAGCCGTTCAGTCCACTGTCCAGTTGGATCTAGACACTTGGGTCTAAGGGTGACTCTAGGTCAAGTCCCACAACCACAAGGTTGTGGTTTCACTCCAGTTTCATATGGTGAAATGTCACTATTTGAATGACGGGGGACAAGACAGCCCGTGTGGTGTAGTGGTTAGGGTGTTAGACTGGGACTCGGGAGATCCGGGTTCTAGTCCCCACTCGGCCACAGTGCTCACTGGGTGACTTTGGGCCAGTCACTGACTCTCAGCCTAACCTACCTCACAGGGTTGTTGTGAGGATAAAATGGAGAGGAGGAGGATTGTGTAAGCCGCCTTGGGTTCCTTGCAAGAGGAAAAAAGGTGGGATATAAATGTAATAATAAAAAATAAAGAAGGGGATTGCATTTTCTGGAAGCCCTCTTACCTACCGTGTTTAGAAGGCTAATGGGGAGGGGGATGATTTGGTTAAAGCTGGAGGGAGTGAGGGAGGGCTTGTGGATTTCATTAAGGATCCCTCCACCTTTCCTCACAATAACGAGAGCACTGGGTTTTGTATCTGCCACATGTGAAGAACCTCAGGCCTGGAGTCCCAATAGAGCCCTTCTGGGACTCCACAGATGGTCACGCCCCCTTTCCCTGGTCCCATCCCCTTTCCCTGACCACCAATTTGTGGTTTCCTGGCTTTTGTGCAGTTTTCCCTTGAAATGCCTTTCCTAAGGCTGAGTTACTGGCAGGAAAAGCTTGAAGCTAAAACATGTTGACACGTTGGGTATTTCGGCCCTGCTCCTTTTGCCTTCAGCCCCGCCCACCACTGGAACATGGCCCCAAAGAGCTTTTCCAAAATTGAATTGGGCCCTCTGGCTGTAAGAGGTCCCCCACCCCTGGTATAAGCCCTCCTATGTCATTATACTGTTCATTACCAAGATCATAAGCTGTGATCTAGGAAATCTCCCCTTCAATGCGGTGCCCTGTAAGCCATTTTCTCTGCTTCTGCCATGCTATATTTAATATGGGGACAATATGGCCTAAAGTAGACATGACATCATTCATGTGATTAGCAATTCTGTTGCAGGCGCGCGCGAGTGTGTGTGTATGGGGGGGTATCCAAATTGAGACCCTGTCATGGGGAACAAAGGGGTGCTTTAAATCTTTCCCCACCTCCCAGCTGTGGTCCTGGTCCAGGTCACTCCCTCTCCCAGTACCTGCTATTTGCATAGTGCGGGGGCAGGGAGGTGTTCCCAGATTTACTGAAGACACTTTGAAATTTGAAATGAGCAGTGTTGAATTTTCTAATCATGTTTACTGATTTAATTTACTTTCTATTTCATTTGTAATATAATGCCTTTTTCCTGTTTTATAGTGTCATGACCTAGGGCTGTAAACAAACTAAACAGATACTTGGACCTCATTCAGTAATGGTGATATCAAGATTGTTAAGGACGGTGCTTCCACAAGACACAGAAAGCTGAAATGAGGTCCACATCTACAAGCCATCCTAGTTACTAGAAAGTCTGACAAGAAGCCGTCTTTTTATTCCTCTCATCTGAACATTACAACATGAAATCTAGCGCAGAGTTATTTTGTAAATGTCATGTATACACACTTCACTTAATAGGTCGTCTACATTATGGATCCTATTAGAATATGCAAGGAAGTAGAACATTTCTAAACCTATCTGTTCATAGCAGCCAGACTTCTATCAAATATCTAGACTACGTCATTTATAAAACGCATGGCTGATGTGGCATTTGCAGTGGCAGGCAGGAACATACCACGTATGCCAGAGGTGTGCAAGCTCCCTTTCCACACACCTCTGCTGTCACCGAGTCAAGGGGAGTGCAATCCAAGAATGTACCATCCAAGCTCATAGAATTCAGGCAGTAGTGACTATTACACATGTGCAAGGATGGGTGGGGATGGGGAAGCAACGGACTATTCCACTGTGGCTTCCTTCAGGTCTCCTCCTCCCCAGTCCTACCTCTTCCTCATGGTTCTCATGTCCTCCATGACCACCACCGCTGTGTTCTTCTAGCTTTCCTTTTTTAGAGTGGTTAGACTCCATGATCTCCACCTCGATATCACCGGTGGGACTCTCCGACAATCCAGATGAAACCAGCTTAAGAGAAGCAAGACAGAGAATGACTACTGTCAGCAAACAAAGAGCAGAACCAAGAGGTATTGACTTCTGGGAGGGATTCATAATTGAACAGTCTCCCATTCATTCATTCATTCATTCATTCATTCATTCATATTGTTGTTGCTGTTGTTGTTATTTCATTTATATCCCACTTTTCTTCCATTGTGGAACTCAAGGTGGCTACATATGGTTCCCAGGTGATCTCCCCTCCAAGCACTGTCCAGACCCAGATCTGCTTAGCTTCAGCAAGGTAGTTGTTTCATGTACCTTCACACCATGCTTGGGACCACTGAGGGGGCAGGGGGAGGGTTACCTTTTCTGCATTTAGAAATGTAGTACGTCATGCAGAAGGGTTCAGCCTAGCCTCCTCCCTGAGAAGCTGTTTTTCTACCTGCAGGGAGTTTGTGTTCACATGTATGAACATTCACATACAAACATCCCCACCTGCAAATTTTGTAAGAACAAAAGCAGTGCATGAAAACAAAAGTATCTTAGGACATTGACTCAGAAGCAGTTTTGTTGCACAGATCCTGGATTTCTTTTCCAACATGTTTTGTAGGCAAAAACTCATCATGACATGTGGATAGGGGTGGGTATTGCCCAACTGAATCAGTAATCTCTATCATACTTGCCCATTTCAAGCTGTCTCAAGTGTTGGAACAAAGAAGGCATTTTGTTAGAGCTCCCTCTCCTCTCATGTTTAATATTTTTGGATACAGAACTTCTGAATAGGGCTCTTGAGAATCCCCAGATACTGCCCCAAATGGCAGCCTTTGAAGATGAGGCAACATCACAAATGGTGGCTTGTTGGTTCAGATGCAATGCCACACCACAGTTTGCCAAAAGTGTGGTTCGTAAACCAGCTTCAAGCTATGCTTTCAAAGCCTGGTTTGGCAGCTATTCGCAAACCATATGTTTGGCAAATGGTGCTATTTGCAAACTATCGTTTGGCAAACGTGACAAACGGCTTAAATTTGTCCACTGAAGGGGACTGGTACATTTTCAGCAGGAATAGAGACAACCCAGTTGTGAGAGTTGCAAAATGTTGCTCCTCATCTTCCATTCAGCGAGGCTTCACCCAATGCAATCGCTACCCCTGCAGAGGCCCTGTGTCACAAGAGACCTTTGGTCTTACCATCCGCTGAGCTCTCTGGTGATTGGCTCGAAGGATGAAGGGCCTAATCAGGAGCATCCAAGGAATAGAAATCAAGGCGAAAATGACCAGGAAGGTTTGCACTTCTTCCTAGAAGGAATATATAGATCCTTAAAATCTGCTTATAGGAAAATGCAATGTCAATTATCTTCTTTTTAAGATGTTACTGTGCTGTAACACTGGAAAAGAACAGCACCATCTCATTCCACAGAATTGCAGAACGTTTGGATTCAAAATTTCACCAGCTTCCTTGGTGGGAAGAAACAGACAGTCGGTAACGATGACCATTGGACCCAGCCTCCCCCAACCAGGTGCACTCTAGAGGCATCTAATGAAGTGGGCTATAGTCCACAAAAGCTTCTGACAGAATAAGGGTGCAATCCTATGCCTGTTTAGACAGAAAAAAGTCCTACAACTCCCAGCATACTGGCTGGGGAATGCTGGGAGCTGTAGGGCTTGACTTGACATGTCTAAACAAGCATAGGATTGCACCCTATTTCTTTCCCTACACAGCACCATGTCTACATCTTAGTCTAACTTATTATCACTCAGTCTGGGTGACTGCTTTAAATCATCAGGCATTGATTTATCACTTTGTAGGCTCACTGCCTCCAGCAAAGGAGATCGTTACCTTGTCGTGGTGCTGGAGCTTGAGCACCTCAGTGACGCCATGAGCTAAACCATGAAAGGACACCCAAGATGGGAAGGTCATGGCAGAGAGGTCAGACTAAATACGATCCCTGGGAAGGAAACGGCAACCCACCCCAATATTCTTGCTGTGAAAACTAAATGGTCAGTACAACCAGAGATATGTCGGTGTACCATCAGAAGATGGGACTCCCAGGTCAGAAGATGGTCAAAATGCTACTGGGGAGGAACTGAGGATAAGTTCAACTAGCCCCAGATGTGATGACGCAGCTAGCTCAAAGCCGAAAGGACGGCTAGCAGCCGACAGTGCTGGTGGTGAACGATGAATCCGATGTTCTAAAGATCAACACACCATAGGAACCTGGAATGTAAGATCTATGAGCCAGGGCAAATTGGATGTGGTTACTGGGGAGATGTCAAGATTAAATATAGACATTTTGGGTGTCAGTGAACTGAAATGGACTGGAATGGGCCACTTCACATCAGATGACCACCAGATCTACTACTGTGGACAAGAGGACCACAGAAGAAATGGAGTAGCCTTCATAATTAATAATAAAGTGGCTAAAGTAGTGCTTGGATACAATCCAAAAAACAATAGAATGATCTCAATTCAAATTCAGGGTAAGCCATTCAACATCACAGTGATCCAAATATACGCCCCAACCACAGGTGCTGAAGAAGCAGAAGTGGATCGGTTCTATGAGGATCTGCAGCACCTACTGGATAATACGCCATAAAGAGATGTTATTTTTATTACAGGAGAGTGGAATGCTAAGGTGGGTAGTCAAACGACACCTGGAATTACAGGCAAGCATGGTCTGGGAGAACAAAATGAAGCAGGACATAGGCTGATAGAATTTTGCCAAGACAACTCACTGTGCATAACAAACACTCTCTTCCAACAACCTAAAAGACGACTTTATACATGGACTTCACCAGATGGTCGACACCGAAATCAGATTGACTACATCCTTTGTAGCCAAAGGTGGCGGACATCTATACAGTAGATAAAAACAAGACTTGGAGCTGACTGTAGTTCAGATCACGAACTTCTTATTGCACACTTTAGAATCAGACTAAAGAGAATAGGGAAGACCCACAGATCAGTTAGATATGAGCTCACTAATATTCCTCATGAATATGCACTGGAGGAGAAGAATAGAGTTAAGGGACTAGATTTAGTAGATAGGGTCCTGGAAGAACTATGGACAGAAGTTCGCAACATTGTTCAGGAAGCGGCAACAAAAAGCATCCCAAAGAAAAAGAAAACCAAGAAGGCAAGATGGCTGTCTGCTGAGACAGTGGAAGCAGCCCACGAAAGAAGGAAAGCAAAAGGCAACAATGATAGGGGGAGATATGCCCAATTAAATGCAAAATTCCAGAGGTTAGCCGGAAGAGATAAGGAATTATTTTTAAACAAGCAATGCATGGAAGTGGAAGAAGATAATAGAATAGGAAGGACAAGAAACCGCTTCCAGAAAATTAGAAACATCGGAGGTAAATTCCATTCCAGGCAAAAATGGGTATGATCAAAAACAAAGATGGCAAGGACCTAACAGAAGCAGAAGAGATCAAGAAAAGGTGGCAAGAATATATGGAAGATCTGTATAGGAAGGATCATAGTATCGACGGGGATAGATTTGACGGTGTGGTCAGTGAGTTAGAGCCAGACATCCTGAAGAGTGAGGTTGAATGGGCCTTAAGAAGCATTGCTAATAACAAGGCAGCAGGAGACGACGGTATCCCAGCTGAACTGTTTAAAACCTTGCAAGGTAATGCTGTCAAGGTGATGCATGCCATATGCCAGCAAATTTGGAAAACACAAGAATGGCCACCAGATTGGAAAAAATCAACTTATATCCCCACACCAAAAAAGGGAAACACTAAAGAATGTTCAAACTATCGAACAGTAGCACTTATTTCACATGCCAGTATGGTAATGCTCAAGGTCTTGCAAGGTAGACTCCTTCAAGGAATGAGAATTGCCAGATGTACAAGCTGGGTTTAGAAAAGGCAGAGGAACTAGAGACCAAATTGCTAATATCCGCTTGATAATGGAGAAAGCCAGGGAGTTTCAGAAAAACATCTATTTCTGTTTTATTGACTATTCTGAAGCCTTTGACCGTGTGGAGCATAACAAATTGTGGCCAAGTGCTTGGTGGTATGGGGATACCAAGTCATCTTGTCTGCCTCCTGAGGACTCTGTATAACGACCAAGTAGCAACGGTAAGAACAGACCACGGAAAAACAGACTGGTTTAAGATTGGGAAAGGAGTACGGCAGGGTTGTATACTCTCACCCTACCTATTCAACCTGTACGTAGAACACATCATGCAACGTGCTGGGCTTGATGAATCCAAGGCTGGAGTTAAAATTGCTGGAAGAAACATTAACCACCTCAGATATGCAGATGATACCACTTTGATGGCTGAAAGCGAGGAGGAGCTGAGGAACCTTATGACCAAGGTGAAAGAAGAAAGTGCAAAAGCTGGGTTGCAGTTAAACCTCAAAAAAAACAAGATTATGGCAACCAGCTTGATTGATAACTGGCAAATAGAGGGAGAAAACATGGAGGCAGTGACAGACTTGGTATTTCTAGGTGCAAAGATTACTGCAGATGCTGACTGCAGCCAGGAAATCAGAAGACGTTTACTTCTTGGGAGGACAGCAATGACAAATCTTGATAAAATAGTGAAGAGCAGAGACATCACCCTGACAACAAAGGTCCGCATAGTTAAAGCAATGGTATTTCCGATAGTAACCTATGGATGTGAGAGCTGGACCATAAGGAAGGCTGAGCGAAGGAAGATAGATGCTTTTGAACTGTGGTGTTGAAGGAAAATTCTGAGAGTGCCTTGGACTGCAAGAAGATCCAACCAGTCCATACTCCAGGAAATAATGCCAGACTGCTCACTTGAGGGAATGGTATTAAAGGCAAAACTGAAGTACTTTAGCCACATAATGAGAAGACAGGATACCCTGGTGAAGATGCTGATGCTAGGGAAAGTGGAAGGCAAAAGGAAGAGGGGCCGACCAAGGGCAAGATGGATGGATGATATTCTGGAGGTGGCGGACTCGACCTTGGGGGAGCTGGGGGTGGCGACGGCCGACAGGAAGCTCTGGCGTGGGCTGGTCCATGAAGTCACAGAGAGTCAGAAGCAACTGAACGAATAAACAACAAAGGCTCACTGCTCATCCAACGCTTGTTGGAGCTATTATAAAGGCATTTAGTCATGTCACTAGCATCTGCCTGCTTTTTTGCCAGCACTAATTAGCTGTCTAAGGGTGCAATCCTATGCATATTTAGGTAGAAGAAAGTCCTACAACTCCCTCTTGTGCATGGAGGTAGTGCTGCTTCAGATAATGATAGGCACTCATCCCTGAACATCACCAATAGAGGGAATGATTAAAGTGGATCTGAACTATAGAACTGGAAGCAACTGCAAGGCTGGTAACAAAAAGAAAGCCGAGAGATGCTAGCCAGCCTGTATGCAGAGGTTTAAATGCTACACAGGGTGGGCAATCTGGATTGTGCCAGCATGCGCATCATTGAGGGTGCAATTGCTCCTGCCTGACATTTGCACATTGGACTTGCTGGGTTGGATCCAGGTGAAGTAGCACTGAAACGACTGTGAAACATTAGCCACAACTGACTTATGTCCCATTGATTTCAATGGGAACTAAAAGTGACTAACTTAAGGCAGAATCCTATGCATGTTTAGACAGAAAAAAGTCTTTCAGCTGCCAGCATACCACAGCCAGCATGGCTGACTGGAGAATGCTGGGAATTGTAGGACTTTTTTCTGTCTAAACAGGCATAGGATTGCACCCTAACGTACCAGAGCAGTAGGATGAAGATTGGGGGTGGGTGGGAGAGTATATATTCTTGCCATCCCATGTCCCACCTCTTGACCAACCACTTCACCACTATTTCCAAGGGCGAAAATGGACCTAGAAAAGGCAGGCTTCTATAGTACAGGCAGAAGGTCGATCTCTAGAAGTTTTGGATTTCAACTCCTAAAAGCCCCTGCCAGCATGGCGAATGATCACGAATGCTGGGAGTTGGAAGTCCAAAACATCTGGAAATCTACCTTCTGCCCACCCCTGTTATATACCATATATGTAGGAGTATGGGTTTGGGTTTGTACCTCCATTGGCATATATTCACATTATATTTGGTATCAAAGGCCCATGTGACCTTCTGACCGAAGTCTGCCCTAAGCCAGAAGTTTCTAGCTTTTCTTGCTGAAAGGCTTATCCAGGTTCCTGGAAGTTTCTGTCAAGCACATAAGGCCTATGCTCTCTTACAATAAAAGTTTGTTTTAAGTTGGAAATACAGATTCTTAAAAGAAACAACCCTATGCCTTCCAAAAACACCAACTGCCTTGGCTCTAAATTGGTGAAATTACTATATTGAGAAACAGAGACATATCCTAGGAAACGAGTGAACTTAGCAGTCACCTCCCAACATGACTAATTTGGACTGTTAGGAAAGAGGTTTCCCAACTTTTGAACTGTATTTTCATTGAAAGTTTATTTGGCCAACATGAGACATGTTCTTCTTGCTCAAGACTGCGTGCTAATAAAGCCAGCGTATTTGCTAATCACTTGCTAATCTGGTTCCTGCAAGCTCATTTCAACATGTTACCTGAAACTGAGTGGTTCTGTGACATTATAGGACATACACGTCCATGGGGCAATGGCTGTATTTTTGCTCTGTCATTGTTCCAACCAGCCTTATCTGTATTGCCTGAAGTCTCTGCCTGTATGGCTTTCCTTCCATCTGGCTTTCATAAACCAAATTCTTATGGGAGAGTCTCGCAATGTTGGCAGACCCAGAGGCCCTACACCATAAGACCTCTTTTAACCCAAGGGCCAAATTCCATTTTGGAGAAGCTCTTGGGGGCTACATTCCGGTGGGCAAAAGGGGGCAGGACCAAAAAATACCCCAAATACCAGCATGTTCTGGCTTAAAGCTCTTACTGCCAGAAACTAAACCCCATTCTACCTTTTAGAATGGGGAAAAACTGCACAAAAGCTATGAAAACACCAAATGATTGGTGGTCGGTGGAAAGGGGGTGGGGCCAAGGAACTCCAGAGGGCTGATTGGAATTGTGTTTACAAGGCTTTTCTACATGAAGCTTTCAACCCGCACCTTTACCGATGCTTCTGGATTCTTTGCAGGATTAAGTTCGGCACTTTTATACTTTTTTTCAGGGGGTTTCTTCCTCTGCCTTTCTATATGTTCCATTACACAGCCACTAGGTAGCACTGTGGTACAGTGGAATTACACAGTTACACAACATTTCTTTAGCATTACAGAGGCCATTCAGAAAAAATATCACACTTCCCTCATTAGGAAAAAACCTGCAATAATGGTTGCAAAGCATGGGACGGGTCCTGAAGGGCTGTCGTGTAAAGGACCCACAAACTTCTGTGAGTGAGCAATCACAAGCACACAATAAAAGCCTCATGTAGAAAGGCCCACCATCTATTGAGAAATTCTGATTCAGCGGAAATGTGTCCAACTCATGGAGCTATCTCTTTGAATCCCCAACCATAAAATTTATGTAATGGGCTAAAACAGGTAGAGAACCTATAGCTTTCCAGATGGTGTTGGCTTACAGCTCCCATCATTCCTGCCCATTGGCCATGCTAGCTGGGGCTGATGAGAGTGGGATTCCAACAACATATGGAAGGCTGCAGATCCCTCCCCTCTGGTCTAAAACCTACAGGAGTTAAAGAAGCTGGAAGAGGCTGTACATGTTAAACCACAGGAGAACATTACAGAGAAGGACCTCTGAGTGAGCAACAGTCAATCGAAGATCTGCTGTAACTGAGCTGAAGAGCAATCCTATGGTCCCTGGGAGAATGTTCCAGAGACCATAGGATTGGTTGGAGACCGCCTCCCAAGGCCACAGACACTGCCACGACCTCGGGAGGGGGACTCTGAGTTATGATCCTCCTTTCCCACCCCTTCGCTGCTGCCACGGGAAGATCTGTGCTGGCTGCTTCCTAAGGTTGTAAAAGCGGCTTCAGAGAGCTCAGAACAGGGGCATTTTTGTGGGCAAGGAGGAGAGGGGAAGGAAGGGGAGGGGAGAGGCCAGGATATGAAAAATCTTATGGCCTCTCCAGCCTCAGCCCAGCCCCCGCCAGTATGCCATCTCTAGACGAGTTCAAAGGCCAGTCTAGAGGGAAAACATTTAAAAGGAGGATGGAGAGGCAAAAATCACTTCCATTGCTACTCCTGCCCTGCTGGCAGCAGCCCAGCAGGGCACTGGATTTGCAGAAGCCTCCGAGATTGGAGACTTCCTCTGAAGCTAGCTAACTCCCTGGTCTTCACTCACCTGCAGCCCTGGAACAACCTGATTAGTTCTAGCATGGGGGAAATGAACAGAAACAATGGATGAGTACTAGGGAAGTAAAAGAGGAAGAAGTGTTTATAATTCTAAACATTTGGCCCTGCAACCAATGCAACCATTCATGGTATGTCCTGAGTTAAGGGATTCTACTATAATAAGTGTCACATTAGGGTTAACTTAACTAAAGGCAAGGTGATACGATCAATTTACTTTAAAGAGAAAAGTCACCTTGTGGTAACCTTTCCCTGTAAAGCAAATTGAGAGTATCACCTTGCCCTTAGCTAAGTAAACCCTACTGCACAATTGTTATTACCACAAGGTGACCTTTCCCTTTAATTTCTCCAGGGATTGTTTTTACTGGTTTTTATCCATGTGATCCTACATGCTGAAACTGAGATACAACCACAAGAAACTCAATCACTAAAAAAAAACCCCACTTCTCACAACGTAAGGTTGGATTTTCTGTAGTTGTACCGCAGTCTCATCATGTTGGAAGACATGGGTAAAAGCAAGTCACTATTTCTTAAAAAAAATTAAAGGGGCAGGTCGCTTGGTGAAAACATTTCCTGTAAAAAGGTAACCTATAAATTCACTCTGTGTCTGACTGGTGTACTTCCTCAAGTAAGTAACAGGATTCTTGGGTGCAGAGGAGAGGGAGAGAGGCAAAAAAGACCTCCGGGCCTGCCCCAGCTGGATCCTCAGAGCCATCTACCATCAACTATCCTGTGGGAAGGATTTCAGAAGAAAGAGGGAGGTAGATGAGGACAACCCCAGACATCTGGTGCTGTTCCATCTGGACTTTCCCTACCCCCAGTGCCATAGTCCAGCATCTGCCCCAAGGGAAGGATCCTGACTATACACATGTTAATATTGTTTGTTGTGGTTTTATTGTTTTTAAGTTCCTTGCAGGTGGCCTTGGTAGGATGAATTATGAAAAGGCGGCATATAAATAATTGCAATGAATGAATGAATGAATGAATGAATGAAGACAAGGTGTCCATACCTGATGCTCGTATAGAGGACGATTTGTCTGGTCACTGTAACTAAACAGAAACATGTTGATGAAGTGGATGAGGATGCTTGGGGCAAATTGGGCACTTTGGGCATTGTACTTGCACCACTTGAAAATAATCATGAAAACGAGGTAACCAAATAGGGAGAGGATGAAGATCATCTCTGGAATGAACTGCAGGAAGATGTTGATGGTTTTCTTGAAATAACTGGGAAGACACGAGCCAAGAGAAGGAAAAGCATTGGTGTGGAGGGTCAGTGGTCACTGTGGAAGCAAAGAGTGTGGGGAACACGTGGTCCTCCAAATGTTAATGAACTCCAGCCCCTATCTGCCCAGCCAGTGTGGCCAATGGTCAGGGATGATGGGAATTGTAGTTCAATCAGGGCTGGCACCAAGGGTAGGCATGATTGGGCACTTGCCGAGGGTCCAAATCTCAGCAGGGGCCCACTGATAAGAGCTCCCTGGACTTGCTCCACCACTGCAACCTGCATTGTTCACAGTACGTGCCACTGCCTACCTGTTCACGGGCTGTCTGCCCATCAAGCAAGCAAGTGGCAGTGATAATGAGAAAGTGGAGGAAGAGTGGGAGCTGGTTGACTTAGATTCCTGCACTGAGCAGAGGGTTGGACTCGATGGTCTTATAGGCCCCTTCCCACCCTACGATTCTATGGTTCTGTGATTCTAAGGAGGCCCACTGAGGGTGTCTTGCCCCAGGGCCCTCAAAATCCTGGAGCTGGCACTGATCTGGAAGGCCACAGATTCCCAACATCTGGGTTATAGGACGATGTAGAAGGAAGAAGAAAACCTGGGTCATATAAAAATAATCTCTTGGTTTATTTTGGAATGGTGATGCCAACAGAAACCAACTGCATCATGTAGAGGTCATCTGGCTCAATCAGCTCTACATCATGTAGAGGTCACATGGTCAATCCATGCTGAATGACTTAAAAAGTAGCTCATCTCACCACAAAACAGGATAGTGGTGCAATCCAGAGGTGGGGAGCCTGTCGCCTTCTAGATGTTGTTGGATTACAAGTCCCATCAGCCCCAGCCAACACTGTAAATTGTCAGGGATTGTGGAATTTGTAACCCAGCAACATCTGCTGGAAAGTCACATGTTGCCCAACCCTGGTGTAATCAACACAGTCTCAGTTGCCAGAGACCTTTGCACTGGGAATTTCCTGTTAGGAAGGACCAGAGCACCTAAGGAAGGCCAAAGGAGCAGCTTTTTTGCTTCCACCCCAGTTGCCACTGAAGGGGAAATTTGGGGGAAAGGGAAAAGGGAGTCTGCAAAGGAAGGCAAAGGAGAGAAACCAGCTGCAAGGGAACTTGACGAGAGCGGCAGGCTGGCAGGGAACCATTTGGAACAGGCAAGGCCTTTCCAAGATTTCAAAGAACTCTCGGGAAAAGCCCAAGCTCCAGAAGAATGGGCTGATTCCTCCAAATCAAAATGGAGAAGTTGGCTCATCTCTGTCAGGAAGTGGAGCAGGACGAGAAGGGGCAGAACGAGGAGCCATGTTAGTGTGGTGCTACTTTGTATATAGGTAAAATCTGCTGCTAATAGGGAGGGGAAATTATATAGCAGGGCTGAGCAACCAGAATAGGAGGGGGCCCTGGATGACACCCCCCCCAGCTCTTTCTTTTTTTGTCATGAAATCTTACTTTATTTTGAAACAATGTTAACAAAATCAGTGCAACAAAAAGAAGAACATACATAATAATAAATCATGATCGCTAAAGAAACAAAGGAATTCCCAAACTAAATAACTAATATGCTTATGGAACATCCATAGTAAATAGTGTGGCCACACCCTCTGGCGTTATTTGTCCCCAGAGTGTGTGTTGGATGATCATCCTGGCACATCTCCCAGGAACCGGCTTCACAGCATGCAGGTCTTCTCCCATCCAAAAAGGCCCACCTGTGGCAAGAATGCTTGGCCTGCCCTGCACCTTCTTCCATTGGGAATCCCTCTCCCAGACTCCTCACAAAGCCCCCCCCCCAGCCTCCAGGGCCTGTATGGGCAACCTCTGCAGGCTGCATTAGGCCTTTAGGCCAGATGTTGCCCTCCGCTGTTATATGGGGACCAGAAAGGACAGCAGCCAATCACACAGAAGGCGAAGGGCTGGAGCAGTAGAAAGTGGTGTTGAAGCTGCTTGGCTCCTGGGCTTACAGTTTCACATAGAGGCTGGCACAGCAAGGGCTACCTCTGGCTATTGACCCTGAAAATACTAGCAACCCTCAGGCTGTCACTGGGAGATCTGGACACTGAAGAGGTGGTTAGATGAAGGTAAGGGTGAGATACCAGAGATCATAAATTTAAACAAAATGGAGGGAACTGGGACTGGGGACTGTGAAGTCTCCAAAGCCAGGATGTGAAACAGGGTTTTGATTCAGAATTCCCAGCAGGCTCACAAATGATTCACAGTAGTATATCGCAACAAGCAATATTTGCAACTACGAGACACTAAAACTTACACATGGTTGAAGAGACTAAGTATCACGCCAAAGACCATGTGTGTGATCCCCATGATGACGGACATCTTCATTTTGTAGGAGTTCAAGAATGTCAGCTTGTTGCTTGCGATGTTCCAGATCTTGGAGAAACAGGTAAGTAGGTGAGCGAACAAAAGAAAATAACAATTAGAAGTGAGGGCCTGTAAGGCCGTATGAGAAGTTTAACTTTATTTTTAACTTAAGTTTATCCCACACAAGTTTAAAAGAAGTGCCATCCATCCTTTCTGAACTCTGTGGGACTACAGAAATATGCTGAACTCGGACTGCATCATTTTGCAGAAAGAAAACCGCCTATCATCCAAGAACATCAGAGGAAAATATTAGCCTTATTTTAAGAAACAGAGAAGCTAAGTCAACATACAAATAAATTGATTTACGGTCACCCAACTGGGCAAAGACTTCAGATTCAAGATCTCCTGAGCTGGGTTGGAGAAGCAGAATCCAAATGTTCTGATAATCAGCATTTGCGTTGCTCAATAGTCATAATATTTGATTACAAAAAAAAGAGAGAGAGAGAGCGAGAGAGAGATCTTGGATATTGGGATCATTATATCAGTGTAGCTGTCCCTGCTTCTTATCGCTACTCAACAGAAGAGCCATTTTATAGAGAAACAGGCAGCAAAGCTTCTACTGCAAGGCAAAACGTCCAGCTACAAGTACAGAATTTCTGAATGCTCTCCATTACGGGGGGTGAGGGTGGAGATGCTTGCATGTAGAAAAATAGCAGGCCAGGAAGAAGCGTCTGAGAATACAGTTTTCAGGGGCTTCTTTACCTGCCTATTAATGCACTTAATCAAATTTAAATAAATTATTACATAAATTTCGCATATCCAGAAAAGCTTAGTATGGGTGCCTCTGGGAGGATGTTGAATGGAATGTGAGAAAACTCCCAACTTAATATAAATTGTAAGTCAGTGTTAAAAGGAAAAGCGTCCCTGACCCTCTTCACCCTCCTTCCCCACCCCTGACTCTGCCCGGCTGCAACCCAGACCTGCCACGTTCCTCCTCCCTGGTGCCACCTAACCCCCAATGAGAGTTCTTTTCTACCTGTTCCCCCTGATCAGGGCCAGCGTCAAGGATAGGCAACTTTGGGCACCTGCCAGGGGCCCACACCCCAACAAGGGCCCACTGACAAGAGCCCCTTGGAGTTGCTCCTCCTCTTCACCATTGCAGCCTGCTTGTTCACCTGCCTCTCGCACTGGCCTAGTCAATGATGGTGGTGAGAAGGAGGAGGAGGAGATGCTACTGCCTACTTGCTCCCGGGCTCTCTGCCTGTCAAGCGAGTAAGTGGCAGCAATAATAAGAAAGAAGATAAGGAGTAACAAAAGACCACCTGTCCATTATTTAGCCAGGCATACTGATATCCCCACTCTTGTCACTGTCCTTGTCAATTTCATGCTCAACTTCTGGGCTTCCCTTGATAGTGCACACCTTCTTTAAAAGGCTGCTTCACATTCTACTGAAGTAAGAATGCCCACCCCTTAAGCTTCTCCTCTCCTGCAGCCGCCAGCTGCGTTCGGCTCCCCCACCCACCCACCTATGTGCTTGTCGCTTCCCTCCACTGGTCTCCATTGCTAGCTGTCACATATACATATGGACTGCAGAGCAGTGAGCAGGATCGCCAAGCATACACAAATGTCATGGCAAAGCAGTAAAACAGAGGGGGAAATTGTGCAAATTTCAAGGCGCAGCAGTAAAACTAACAGGGAAATTGCGCAAATCTCATGGAAAAGCAGTTTTTACCTAATTGTTTTACATTTTGAATCTTAAATTTTTTTTAGACATTTTATTATACTGTTGTATTATAATGTTTACAATGTTGTAGTTTTTGTATTTTTCTGTGAATTGTTGCAAATCACCCCAAAAGTCTCAGCTATTGGGCGGGACATAAATGAAATGAAATCAATAAGGGGAAAACTGCACAAATTTCAAGGCAGAGCAATAAAGCGAAGCGGGAAATTATGCAAATTTCCTAGTGGCAAATGTCACTCCTGCACACTTGTGCAGGATTAGAAAAAAAAATGCAAATGTGTTCAGAACATTCTCTGGTGTCCTTTCTTCTCTGATTTTTAGGAGCATGGTGCTGAGAGCACTGAGAAGGGATGAGGAAGGATAGTGGCGGTACTAGCAAGATCGCAAGGAGTGGCAGGGGTTTTCACTGCTCTTGCCAGGTGGCTCTCTAGCCAGACCCAACAATCTACAATGAAGACACCCTGCTGGGTTTGGATGTCAGAACAATCCACTGTGGGTATGAACAACCCAACAACAAGCCATGGGGTGTAGTGGCTAGAGTGCTGGACTGGAGTCGGGAGATCCGGGTTCTAGTCCCCTCTCGGCCATGGAAGCTCACTGGGTGACTTTGGGCCAGTCACAGACTCTCAGTCCAACCCACCTCACAGGGTTGTTGTTGTGAGGATAAAATGGAGGAAGGAGGAGGATCATGTACGCTGCCTTGAGTTCCTTGGAGGAAAAAAGGCGGGATATAAATGAAATAAATAAATAAATGGGTTCACAAGGGTGGCTTGTTCATGAAAAATAAGCCACCCTGCGGAAACCGCACCAGGTTCCCACAAAATGACAACCCACTATATCTGGTGGGTTGTCATGCCTTGAGAACCAGGCCATTGCATCCATGTGAAACATTGTCAGGGATTCAGCTCCACGTAACAACTCTTGTGGACAAACATTGGGCGCAGATCCATTCCTGCAGCCTGCCTGCTCTCGGTGGATGGCACATTTAGGCTGGGTGGCAGGCTGGCCTGCAGGAAGCTGGTGAGCGAATTTCCTGCCTTTGAGTAGCTCTGGACTGCAAGTTTTGATTCCCTTGCAATGATGCAATTCTATACGGCAGGGGTGAAGAACCTCTTTCAGCCTAACAGCTGAAGTCAATTTCAGAGAAGCTCTCCTGGTCTGCATTCCAGTGGCAGGTGAGGCCCAAATGCCAAAAATGCCAGCACATTTTAGTTTACAGCTCTAAGTATCAGTAACTAAGAATCCCAAGACCAGTTAAAACCTTATGCTATGCTGGGAGTAGAGTACTTTCTTAATCTGGCGCTGAAAGGATGACAATGTTGGCACCCTTATGCAAACTTCAAAATTGCTGTTAACTGTACTTTTTACGCCTGGTTAATCTTCTTCTGCCAAGTCTTCTTTGCTGAAAGGCAGCATGGAAATTTCATCCGTTCATTAAGACATGGTGAGGTTGCAGGAGCATAGACCTGAACAGGGCCGCCCAAAGTCTACCATGGACCATGGTATTAAGACTGATATGAACGCCAGCTCAGCAGCTTAGAGGAAGGCTTGCAACCAATGCTGCCATCTAGTGGCAATTTGCCATAGTCACAGTCATTCAGTGATTAAGCTGGATGTTTCTTTTCATGTCTATCAAACAGCCTTAACAAGACACTGATAATGAATTTTTGGTGGAAGGCAACATTGATGTGGGATGGAAAATGTTCTGGTAAATTTTTCACTGCTATATTTTTCTGTAGAAAAATAATCTATTTCTTAAAAAAAGCACTGTTGCATAAAGTTGATTACTAACATAAAGACTGGATACAACCCCAGCGAATTTGAAGAGTTTTAAAGTTGTAATCGAGTTCCCCCCACCCCAGTAACTATGCTTGGATATTTAGTAAATACAAATTCATACTCTTTAGCCATGATGAAATTAACATTTTCAATTTCGGTATTGGAAATGGATACCACTGAAAATCTAAATAATTTAATGGGCTGTTATTGAGTTTAATATAAAATATTAAGGCCAGGTGGGTCCAATTTGGAATTTGGATTTGCCAAATTCTTCCTCCATCCCTAGTGGCCACTGAGAACTCTCAGTCGTTATTTATTCATTAATTAAATGCCTCACAAAACTAGTTCTCACCCGTTTTCAATTGAGTCTGTCTGTCTGTCTGTCTATCTACAGCGCGCGCACACACACACACACATGAAAGATATATATATGGCAATCCAATTAAAATAATTTTGCATATAATTTTGCATACCAGTAATGGGCTGGTTTGGGGGATTCCCCCCTCTTATGGGTTTTTTTCTAAAGATTTTTTCTGCTTTTGCAATCCTTGGAGATCTCCCAAGCCTGCTGGTACCTCCCTCCCATGTGTAGATGGTGCATGGACTGGCACTCACACTGAACAACAGAATAAGTGGGAATGATATATGTGGTGCCACTTCTTTCTCACCCTTCAAACCCTTCTTCAAAATCCACCATTACTGCATGGCCTTTGGCTTATCCTCTTAATCCTCATTCCTAATTGTAGCGAAGCTTTGATATGTAATGAATTTGATTTTGCCCATGTACTTCTCTCCTCACTCTCTATCCCTCCCTCCATTATTTCCCCCCTCTTGTCTATCCCCCCCTCCGTTATTTCCCCCCTCTTGTCTATCCCTCCCTCTATTATTTCCCCACTCTCGTCTACCTCTCCCTCTGTTATTTCCCCACTCTCATCGATCTTTCCCTCCGTTATTTCCCCACTCTTGTCTATCCCTCCCTCCATTATTTCCCTACTCTCGTCTATCCCTCCCTCTGTTATTTCCCCACTCTCGTCTACCTCTCCCTCTATTATTTCCCCACTCTCGTCTATCCCTCCCTCTATTATTTCCCCACTCTCGTCTATCCCTCCCTCTGTTATTTCCCCACTCTCGTCTATCTCTCCCTCCGTTATTTCTTCACTCTCGACTATCCCTCCCTCCGTTATTTCCCCACTCTCGACTATCCATCCCTCCGTTATTTCCCCTCTTGTCTATCCCTCCCTCCGTTATTTCCCCACTCTCGTCTATCTCCCTCTCCATTATTTCTCCACTCTCATCTATCTCTTCCTCCGTTATTTCCCCACTGTCTAGAATAGACAGACTGTAAGCTCCATGGGAGCATGGATCTGCCTTCACTGCCCATGCATGTCTGGAAGATGCCATATATACTGTTGGTGCAGGATCACCCAATCAATAAATATTAGATCTGGGAGAAGAAAGCTGAGCTCACGTGCTTCTTGAATTTGGGGTCTCTGCCCATGTAGCTTTGTTTCCTTAAAATGCACCTCACTAAAAACTTTGTCCCCAACAGTGGTTGCCTGTCACTAGCTTAAATCCTAAGAATTCATGTAGTCATAGTACTATCCCTACATGGTAGGCAGAAATACAACAAGCAAAGCTTTTCCCCTGCATGGTGATGCAGTGAAGGAAGAACCTTTAACCAGCTGAATTTCTGCCTATAGTTTCAGCTATTAAGGGTGCAATCCAAGCAAGTTCAGACAAAAAAGTCCTACAACTCCCAGCATTCCCTAGCCAGCATGCTGGGAGTTGCAGGACTTTTTTCCATTTAAACATGGAAGACAAAAGACTCAGAAGACATTGCTAGAAACCCCAGACTTAGTCCTAAAACTGCTGTCTTCTGAGTAACTGTGTCAATTTACGGACGCCTTTCTGGAAAACTTTAGGTTGCCCCAACAAATTGCCCCTTATTCCTTCCTTATGATCCACTGGCAGATGAGTGACATGGAGAAATCTTTTTTGTTTGTTTTAATTACCGGATCAATTCCAAAAGGATAGGGGTTTCCAGAGTATACTCCTGGTTTTGCTGCGTTCAGCTGGAGCACTTCATTTGCATGAACAAATTCATCCCTAAGAATGAAGGAAGAGAGGAATGTTAGATGCTTAGGCTCCCCGCAGATGTGAAATGGGCTTTCGTAGGGATGTCAGAGAATTCCGCCACGGATCTCAGTGAGGCTGAATGCCAGTGCATTCGGCCCCCCGAACTCCGTGGCGGAACGGCCTGCCCCCCCCGCCCCCCCGTGGATCCCCCCCGGGATGAGACTTACCTGGGGCGGATCTTCCGGGTGGCGGCGGCAGCGGCTGGTCTTCCGACCAGCTGCCGCCATCGCCATTTGCAGTCTTGTAAAAAAACAAAAACAAAACGACGTCATAGGCTACGTAAAGATTTACGTAGCCTGTCATGGCTGGGTTTAAAAAACAAAACAAAACCGCGTACGCAAATGGCGGCGGCTACGGCTGCCACCATTTACGTTCCTTATTTTTGGCCATCTTAATCTACGTAAATATTTACGTAGACTATGACGGCGAAAATAAAGGGGAATGCAAATAGCGTAGCGGGTGCTATTTGCGTCCCTTTTTGATTCGCCGTTTTAGCCTACGTAAATCTTTACGTAGGCTAAAATGGTGAATCAAAAAGGGACGCAAATAGCACCCGCTACGCTATTTGCATTCCCCTTTATTTTCGCCGTCATAGTCTACGTAAATATTTACGTAGATTAAGATGGCCAAAAATAAGGAACGCAAATGGCGGCGGCCGTAGCAACTGCCATTTGCATACGAGGTTCCCCCCCCCAGAGCCCTCCGTGGCCGGAGATCCGGCTGCGGCTGGCTCTGGCCTGGCTGGGCCTGGCCGGCTGCTCCACAGAGCTGCCGCGGAGCACAGCCGGCCGTGGAGGATTCCAGAGGGGGAGGAACGGATCGCCTCCCCCCCGTCGAGGATTCCGGGGGGAGGGACAGAATGCCTCCCCCACCACCACCATCAACATAATCTGCGGAAAGGTAAGTGACTTTCGTACATCCCTAGGCTTTCGTCACTACTTGATTTAACAAAAAAAAAACCCCAAAAGCTCAACCCTAAACCATTGTGTAGACTGGCCTGACTAGCACATCATGGTAGCTGAGATTTTTAAAAAATTCTGGGTTACCACGAATGAGGCAGCAGGCTGGTATACAGTACGTGACTGCTCCCGCTGAAAGCAGGAGCAGTTGAACAAACCAGGGACCACAGCTTATGGCCCTGGCTTATTGCAGGAGAGACAAGCCAGAGTTTCTGGTTTGCATGTAACTCTTAGGGAAGGCCTGTGGTTTGTTTAGCTGCTCCCTTGTGCAGAGGAAGTGACTGGGGAGCAAGTACCACCATTCATGAGAACCCAGAGTTTAAAAAAAAAATACTTCCAGTGTCCTCAGGAGAAAACCTTTTCTTTTTGTTGTTCTGACTGAGGTTGTCAGGTCAAGATCCTCCTGTTCTTTTGGTGGTAACAAAAATTTCCTCCAGTCGTTCACAGTCTGTTGAAGGGTGTGAAAGAACAGGAGGATTCTTGACCTGAAAGGAACATCTTGACCTGACATCTTCAATCAAAACAACAAAAAGAAAAGATTTTCTCCCATGGACATCAAATTTCTTTTTCCTAGTGACTTGATAAATAATTAACGTAGCTGAAACAGAATTTTACTGGTACTTCATAGTCGTTATTGGAGTCTGAAATATAATTCTCTATTGTGCATTCTCACTTATGTGTTGAGGAAATTGTGTGTGTGTGTGTGTATAGTGTATTCACTCTTTGTTATATGTTGAATTAAGTAAATATATTGTGTATGTACAGTAGCCTTTGTTTTGGATGGATAGTGCCTATGAATGAACATCTTAGTTTGTGCGCATTCTTACATCTTCTGTGTCACCAGCCCTAGACTTCCCTTTGAAGTAGAACTTATCCCATGTATTGACACCATGGATGTTCTGTGTTTTCCCTAGTGATGGTGCTGAAGTTTGGAAAATGGGAGGGGAGCAATTGTAAGGTTGAATTTAGGAGCCTGTCCCCCACATACACAGTGGTGTAGCCAGAATTCATAGAGATGCAGCACTGGCATTTTTGATTAGCAGGAACGCTGAGATGAGATTATCTCACTCCCATCCTCTGCAATTCCCTGTTCTCCTTGTGCTTAGCTGCAATCTTCACATTAGCTGGGAGGGAAAT
Organism: Heloderma suspectum; assembly: GCF_057233095.1. Taxonomy (NCBI): domain Eukaryota; kingdom Metazoa; phylum Chordata; class Lepidosauria; order Squamata; family Helodermatidae; genus Heloderma; species Heloderma suspectum. Next base: position 32,737,807 of record NC_139464.1, read on the forward strand.
GGATTTTCCCAGCCAAAATATATTGTTTCTTGTAGTGATGCCAAGTATTTTGAGATGGCTTACTCTTGAATAAGCCATAAAGACCCATGAGCTTTACAAACAACCTGCCCCTGAAGGAGATGAAAAGTGCTAGAACTGGTGTGTTTATATGGGTCAACACAGCTGCTTGAAGTTTTGGACTCTCCTTGGGGGCATGGCTAAGGGGACTGTCACGATGAGTGCCTGCACTTCAAAATTTACCATGGCACCATTGATCCCCCCAGAGACTCATTAGGAGCCAAGCCCAAATGTCCATGAAATCCCTGACATTGCAGCCACCCCATTTCCCATCACAGTAACCTCGCAGGGGGAGGCATCACTGCATCTCCATTCATCCCTTCTCGGCACCTTGAACACTAGAAACAGCAGAGCCCCAGGGAAATGTACTTCTTCAGGGCACTGAGTACTTAATATAGACACCAGGCATCCTGGAAATTACACATTCCAGGGCTCCCTACACCCAGGACATTGTCGTAAGCATGCTTACAATAATGTCCCATGCACAGGGAGCGTAGAACATGTAGTTTCCAGATGCCTGGTGTCCACGCCAAGTGTACTTGGGTACCCTGGAGAACAGTATTTCCCAGGGCCCCTGGTATGAAGGTTCCCCACTACTAACACCACTACCAAGTAACTTATCCAGGACAAAAGGAATGTCAGAGTGAGGCTAAGGCAGCTTGCAAATTGCGGGCTTGTGGGTGGGTTGAAATAATCTGTGTGGATCCTATCATATTTCTGGAGTCAGAATTTTGGAACGGGCTCAGAATAAAAACATTTTGTAGGATTTCCCTTTTTTTTAAACAACAACACCTCGTATGGGCCAAGCCCGTTCTGAATCAAGCCAAGGGACATTTTGCTGTCACTAGTTTCCCCTCACTGGCCCTGCATCATTGGCTGCTGTTGGCACAGGGAAATGTGGCAGGTTATTGCGACGTGTCCTGAAGTAAGTTCCACAAGATGTTATGGAAGGGTAGGGGGGAAATGGATACGTGGATGCTGTTTTCTGCAGCAGTCATGGATATGTGGCTGCTGTTTTCTCCAGCAGCCATGTGTAACGTATCTAGCTCGGCTGACAAACGCGGAGTTTACCACTTACGTCCATCCACCATTGTTGTACATGGGGCGGACATGCCAGGAAGACCCAAATATGTTGAATGACTTAGAGAAGCAATCATTGTAGATAAAGCCAGTGTAGATGGAGAAGATACTCATGAGAAGGATCAGGTAGCGGCCACTGAAAAAGGTGTTCCAGATCTGCACAGGAAGATTACAAGGTTACTCAAGAGATCTTCAGGAATAGTATACAGCCGGGTCTCTTGGTGCCAACCAGGCTCCCTGCCCGTCCTGATTTTTATTTTAGTTGTTAAGATTTTTCAAAATTAGGAGGCTACTATGCTGTAAAGCAAAGTGTTGCCCTCCAGAGCCATCTTCATTTGGAATCAAAAAGTGAATTTTGTGTTTTGGAGCTCTGCCTCGGAATTAGGTTCTTGGGCAAATTACTTTTCTTTTAGTCTCACCAATTTACCTTCTGGGAAATGAGTGTTTTGTGATCAGCCATGCCCACTATGACCCTCATTTTATGAATGGGCAAGCCTCCCACCATGGCAGGTATTTTGTTAGAATGCCCATGACACTCTCAAAATTCCGAACATGCCCACTGACCCAAAATGTTTGGGGATCCCTGCAGTGCAAAGCACTCTAGATAGTTCCTTTGGAGTTCTGACTGGCTCTGGCTGAAACCTAGAGTGGATTCACTGCCCCACTGACATCAGAGACACCAGAGACACCAGCCTCCACTGGATCCCAGATCCAGAGTGTCCTACCATCTACATCCGCCTTCCACAACCTGGTGCCCCCTGGATGTTTTAGGCTAGGGTGGGGAAGGCTGATCTCAAGGTAAGAGCTCTTCATCTGGCCATTCTCCCCACTTCATTACTGGTTTGGAAAGTAATGAAAATTTGGAAAGAAATTAATCTACTGAGCAAACCTTGGAAACTGCTGTAAGGATACAATTCCACTTGAGAGCACTCACCTCACTGTCATTCTTCTGGGCTAAAAGGGACTTCTCGTTGCTGATCATCCAAAGAGCGAAGCCCAGCATGACTGTGCCATGACCACAATCACCAAACATCACCGCAAACAGGAAAGGGAAGGTAATTATAGTGTAGGGAGCTGTGGGAAGGACAAAGACGGTCAGGTCATTCCCTTAAAAGGAAGTGGATTGCTATATCGTCTTCCTCATCACCACCGTATACATAAAAGCAGTGGAGCCTGGTGGCTCCGATTTCGGTGGGGCTGTGATTCCATTCTGGGTTTCAGTCAGAACTAGCCGGAACTCTAAAGCAGCTATCCAAAGTGCTGAACCCCATCCCCAAAATGGGTTCAGCACCCTGGATAGCTCCTTCAGAGTTCCAGCTGGTTCTGACTAAAACCCGGGATGGAATCACAGCCCCACCGAAATCAGAGCCACCACATCCACTGCATAAAAGCCAGTTGCACACTTGCCTGCCTTGGTCACACTGGGCTTTCATCATCCTGTGTAGCGGTGGCCCTGAAATTCAGAACTGTGGAGCTTTGGAATGAACTCCTCCACTCTAGGAAACAATGAGCCAAGCCCAAACCCTCCGGAAATGCAACCCCATTCTGCAGTGGCCCACCCTAACACCAATACTCTTTGCTACCAGACAGCCCTCCCTGCTACCGGTTTCACCTGCTTTGCCAAAACATACCTTTCTAAAGAAGGGGCAGTAGGAGCAGGGAAGGGTGTCTGGTGTGGATACTTTCAGAGGCTTGGATGTGCTTGTGGATCATCCATCACTGCCAAGGAACCTGGAGAATAGAGTACCCAACCTTGCTGCTTAATTGACTGGGCCAGAAAGTACTGGGAACTTCCATTTCCCAGGCAACCTAGAAGCAATGGATGCTTCTGAACAAGGTTTCCAGTGCCTCCTGGCTCAATCTACTGGGCTAAGAAGCACTGGGAACTTCCATTTCCCAGGCAACCTAGAAGCAATGGATGCTTCCGAACAAGGTTTCCAATGCCTCCTGGATCAATCTACTGGGCTAAGAAGCACTGGGAACTTCCATTTCCCAGGCTCCCCAGAAGCAGTGGATGCTTCCGAACAAGGTTTCCAATGCCTCCTGGATCAATCTACTGGGCTAAGAAGCACTGGGAACTTCCATTTCCCAGGCAACCTAGAAGCAATGGATGCTTCTGAACAAGGTTTCCAGTGCCTCCTGGCTCAATCTACTGGGCTAAGAAGCACTGGGAACTTCCATTTCCCAGGCAACCTAGAAGCAATGGATGCTTCTGAACAAGGTTTCTAGTGCCTCCTGGATCAATCTACTGGGCTAAAAGTACTGGGAACTTCCATTTCCCAGGCAACCTAGAAGCAGTGGATGCTTCCGAACAAGGTTTCCAATGCCTCCTGGATCAATCTACTGGGCTAAGAAGCACTGGGAACTTCCATTTCCCAGGCTCCCCAGAAGCAGTGGATGCTTCCGAACAAGGTTTCCAATGCCTCCTAGCTCAATCTACTGGGCTAAGAAGCACTGGGAATGTCTATTTCGTAGCATGGGACACCCCATTTTCTGACACTGGAAAATCCATTTCCCAGGTGTGATATGCCCAAGAGCAGGAGAAATACCATTTGGCTCCCTGCCCACAAGAGCTGGTTGGAATTAATCACAGCTGGATCGGATAAGGGCAAGGGTGGGAAAGCGGAGGGAGGCATGTGACAAGCAGGAAGGGCAGCTTTGGCTTTATTAGCAGCAAAGAATGCTGAAGAGAAGGAGAGGGAATGGGGAGGACAGAGAGAGGTTGAGAGGGAGAAGTCGTTTGCTTCTAGGAAAGCATGGAAGATTATTTCTACTAAAATACGTGGTGAAAAATGTTTTTGCATTATTATTGTACATTTTTTATTGTGTGTGTGTGTGCACACACACAAATGCCATGTGTGAATTCAACCTTGGGGGCAGAGAGGGGGCCCACTACAGATGGCTAGCCCCAGGGTCCATCATGGCCTGGATCCAGCCCTGCTGAGAAAGCTCTGAGAGGCTGGGATCATGTGGAGAACCCCACACCAGGCTTTTTGTCCATATCCTGTGCCCATTTGCTCAAACAGTGTAGTATCCAATGGTAGTCCTACACAGAGTAGACAATGGGTCTACTCTGCACAGGACTACCATTGGATACTGCCCACAGTCTTTTACCTATTCAGGCTCAGTATCATACTTTAGAATGAAATTTAGGCAGTAAATATTTGTCTTTAGTAATTATTTTTCAGATTTCTGTTGTTGTTGTTGTTCAGTCGTTCAGTCGTGTCCGACTCTTCGTGACCCCATGGACCATAGCATGCCAGGCCTTCCTGTCCTGCGCTCTCTCCCGGAGCGTGCTCAAGTTCATATTCATTGCATCGGTGATGTTATCTAGCCATCTCATCCTCTGCCATCCCCTTCTCCTTTTGCCTTCAGTCTTTCCCAGCATCAGGGTCTTTTCCAGAGTTTTCTCTTCGCATTAGGTGGCCAAAATACTGGAGCTTCAGCTTCATTATCTGTCCTTCCAATGAGCACTCAGGGTTGATTTCCTTTAGGATGGACTGATTTGACCTCCTTGCAGTCCAGGGCACTCGTAAGAGTCTTCTCCAGCACCACAGTTCGAAAGCATCAATTCTTCGGCGCTCAGCCTTCCTTATAGTCCAGCTCTCACAGCCATACATTACTACTGGGAAAACCATAGCTTTGATTAGACGGACCTTTGTCGGCAAGGTGATGTCTCTGCTTCTTACTATGCTGTCTAGGTTGGCCATAGCTTTCCTCCCAAGGAGCAAGCGTCTTTGAATTTCATGGGCAGCGAATGTTGGCGATTTGATCTCTAGTTCCTCTGCCTCTTCGAAACCCCGCTTGTACTTCCGGTAGTTCTCGGTTCGCATACTGCTGAAGCCTAGCTTGTAGGATTTTGAGCATCACCTTGCTGGCATGTGAAATGAGCGCAATTGTGCGGTAATTTGAACACTCTTTGGCGTTGCCCTTCTTTGGAATTGGAATGTAAACTGACCTTTTCCAGTCTTGCGGCCATTGTTGAGTGTTCCAAATGTGTTGGCATATTGAATGCAGCACTTTAACAGCATCATCTTTTAGGATTTTAAATAGCTCAGCTGGAATACTGTCATCTCCGCTAGCTTTGTTGTTACTAATGTTTCCTAAGGCCCACTTGACTTCACTCTCGAGGATGTCCGGCTCAAGTTCAGTGACTGCACTGTCATGGCTATCAGGGACATTCAGATCTTTTCTGTATAGTTCTTCTGTGTATTCTTGCCACCTCTTCTTAATCTCATCTGCTTCTGTTAGGTCCCTGCCTTCTTGGTCCTTTATCATGCCCGTCTTGGCACAAAACGTTCCCTTGAGATCTCCAATTTTCTTGAAAAGATCTCTAGTCTTTCCCATTCTGTTGTTTTCCTCGATTTCTTTGCATTGTTCATTTAACAAGGCCTTCTTGTCTCTCCTTGCTATTCTCTGGAACTCTGCATTCAGTTGGATATATCTTCCCCTTTCTCTTTTCGCTTTTCGCTTCCCTTCTTTCCTCAGCTACTTGTAAAGCCTCATCAGACAGCCACTTGGCTTTCTTGCATTTCTTTTTCTTTGGGATGGATTTCGTTGCTGCCTCCTGAACAATGTTACGGACCTCTGTCCATAGTTCCTCAGGCACCCTGTCTATCAGGTCTAATCCCTGAAATCTATTCCTCACCTCCACTGTATATTCATCAGGGATATGATTTAGGTCATACCTGAATGGTTTAGTGGTTTTCCTTACGTTCTTCAATTTAAGCCGAAATTTTGCAAGAAGCAGCTCATGATCTGAGCCACAGTCAGCTCCAGGTCTTGTTTTTACTGACTGTATGGAGCTTCTCCATCTTTGGCTGCAAAGGACATAATCAATCTGATTTCGATATTGACCATCTGGTGACGTCCATGTGTAGAGTTGTCTCTTGCGCTGTTGGAAAAGAGTGTTTGCTATGATCAGCGTGTTCTCTTGGCAAAACTCTATTAGCCTTTGTCCTGCTTCATTTTGTACACCAAGGCCATGCCTGCCTGTTATCCCGGTGATTTCTTGACTTCCTACTTTAGCATTCCAATCCCCTATGATGAAGAGGACATCTTTTTTGGGTGTTAGTTCTAGAAGGTGTTGTAGGTCTTCATAGAACCGATCAACCTCAGCTTCTTCGGCATCTGTGGTTGGGGCATAGACTTGAATTACTGTGATGTTGAATGGTTTGCCTTGGATTCGTACTGAGATCATTCTATCATTTTTAAGATTGTACCCCAGTACTGCTTCTCCCACCCTTTTGTTGACTATGAGTGCTACTCCATTTCTTCTAAGGGATCCTTGCCCACAATAGTAGATATGATGGTCACCTGAATTAAATTCGCCCATGCCAGTCCATTTTAGTTTGCTGATTCCCAAGATGTCGATGTTCAATCTTGCCATCTCATGTTTGACCACCTCCAGTTTACCTTGATTCATTGATCTGACATTCCAGGTTCCTAAACAATATTGTTCTTTACAGCATCGGATTTTCTTTTCACCCCATGGAACGTATCACAAGGCTAAAAGATTTCTGTTAGATCTCTTAAATACCAGTTTTCACCTATTAATTCCATCAAATGGGATCTAATTTGAAAAGTATGCAAACCAGGTGGATCTCTATAATTTATTCTTTAACAAGCATATGATGATATATTATTTTGAGATTAATAGGTCTTTATAACGGAAACAGTTATTTTATTTCCAACTTCTAAAACATTGTTTGCTATTTAATTCTAGATCTTCAGTCGCTGAACTGAATGGAGTTCACTCCCTCTTCACACCTGGCGCCTTTTGTGGCATCCACCTTGAGGGCCAAACTACACGTTCTAATCACACATAGTATAATGATGTGTGACAGTTTTCCTTAGTCTTGTGTAAGCACGTGCAGCCCCAATTTGGACCACAATGCTCAGGAAGGGGGGTGTTAAACCTTCCCCCAACCCAGTTTATTCCTGAATTTCCAACCCCCACCCTCAAGGGTTATTAAAAAATGAAAAAAAGTTTCCACTGGAGTCAATGCATGAGTAGCGGAATGTCTAGTTTGGCCCTTAACTAGGAATATACTGATATTGTTAAATCCTTTCTGTCTGTGTTTCGCAGATTGTCAGGCGCCTTTTGTTCTGTCATCTACTCACTGATAGAATCGGAATTTATTAACCAGAAATGTTGTTCTACTTGCGCTGCTTCACATTAGTGCTAATGCACACTTGTGCAAATGCACATTAGTTAATCAGTTAATGAGCATTAGTGCAAATCCCCCTCCCCCTGTGAAAACCCAGTCTGCGTGACTCGGAAAAAGCTGGTCTGCTGTGGAACCCACAGGTCGGATTCACAGAAAGCAGAGCATATTTGAATCTGTTGAGGATTTCTCCAACATCCCTACTTTAGCTCCTGATTTTACGCTATAGGTGAGCCCAAGATTTGGCAAAAATGCCGGGGGGGGGGGGGAATGAGACAAAGGATAAGGCTTGTGCATTTCATTAAGCACCTCCCCACCTCTTCCCCCATACAGTACTGACTGTACTGATTTCAGCATGTCCAAAAATTTAACACACAAGAACTTTAAAATGTGTGTTATTACAATTGGAATCGCCAGATGGTGCTGTTACACAGAGTTTTCATGTGTTCTTTGCGGACATACTGGGAAGGAATGCTTGCTCATTTTGCAGTGACATTTTCCTTTTGCGCAAGGTATTCCAAAGCAGGAAGACAGGCCATTTTCTCTACCAGAAATTGATGATAATAATAGACAGTCATTATAATTGTCTTTTCAAAACTGAGCATTGGTGATCACACTGAACGTTCGGTGAGAAATGTTTGCTTGGTTAGTTGCACGTTTTGTCCATCTACTTAGTTCTTAAAACAGCATACAATAAAAAGAATATATCCAGAATTCACATTGTTATTTTTTTCCCTATAAAATATTTGATCTACAAAGAGCCAAACGTCCTTGCGTGTCAGGCAAACTGCCCGGGTAAAAGTTGGAGTAACTGGAATCAACCATGACAAGGCCCTTCGCATTTCATGTCCAATTCTCAATCTAAAAAACGCAGTATAGTCAAAATAAAACAGAATGCATTTACCTGGATTGAGCTCTCTGTAATTACCCACACCATAAGCATTTACTATGTTCTGAAAACCTGAGGTGAATTTATTGGTTCTGTTGAAGGTAGGAGGAGCCATCTTGGTCTGTATAGTGGTCAGGATTGGATTGATTGTAGAGCCGCTACGTTCCTGCGACCAGATTGATGATGATTATTGTCACATCTACACCACAACTGGCTGTAAAACTGGGTTAACTGTCATATAGCATCTGCCAAGGAATCCTGGGATTTGTAGTATTTTGGAGGTGGGCCAGTGAGAGTTTTCAGATAAATATCTCAAGTGGTCTCAATAAACTACATTTCCCGGGGATCTTTGCGAGAGAAAAGCCATTAAACTGGGTTAATCTGTAGCATGGATGGGCCCTAGGACTACAGAGGGGAGCAGAACCAGTCAAAGTTATCATGGATTTCATTCACTGATAGTGGAATCCCAACTCATTCTATCTTGAAGACTAAGGGCTAGGAATGTCGGAGGAATCTGGGGGGCAGAGCTCAACAAGCTTTCATCGGCTCACCCCCCCCCCCCAGACTTTATTCCATCTTCCGCCAGCTCGTCCAACTCAGTCTGCAGCAAATGGGGCCAGCTGGCAGATTTTCCGTATTTTTTTATTTGTGTAAATAGACATTTGCTCAAATTTCAGCTGCAACTTGTGTAATTAGCACAAATTGCAGTTGAAATTTGTACAAATTCTATAAATTGTGTCTGCAATTTGTATAAATGTCTACTTACCAGCAGCTTGGCTCATAAATGCAAGCCTAGTTGGGGCACCGTAGAAATGCAGCAAGCTCAAAAAGAGCTGCATTTCCAAGAGATGGACATCCCTACTAAAGGCTGAAGTAAAGTGGACCTCCCAAATTCACCAGGAGGGGCTGACCCTCTGGCCCTACCCTCGATGATCCATGGCTCCTCCCAGCCCCACCTTCCATGTCAGGGTTTCAAACATGGTACCCTCCAGATTAGTTCCCATAATTCTCAGCCAGCATGGCCAATGGCCATGGTTGGGGAAGGCTGCACCACACATTAGCACAGATGGTCTTCCAGGTCCTGAAGAAGTCCTACATGGGTAGGATTCTCTGCCTCACTCATTCAGGCTCGTGATGACCAGGGTTGAAGGTAGCTGTGTGTTATTGGGGGGTGGGGGTGCAGCCCCACAGCTCCTTTCTATGCATGTCACCCCTTCATGCAAGTCACGCATGAAGGGGGCTTAAGTCTCAAGCTGTTTACATGTTAGCAGTAGCAGTTTATAGGATGGGCCAGTTGCAATGGAAAGTTTTGCCACATCCAGCAGAACAAAGGTCAGTCACCAGTAAAATAGCAACAGCAAAAACAAAACAAAACCCACAACGAAAACTGAAAACAGCTGCTCTCAGCAGCCCACAGATTATTTGTTCAGTTCTCCCCATGTTTTGAGAGTCTTTTCCAAGGGTCACACATTTCTTTTATGAAGTTTCCAAACTTAGCTATTGCCAAACTGGCAGCAGCTGTATTCATTTCCCACCCATTGCAATGAAGACTTTCTGCCATGGAAGATTACCTATGTGGAATAACGGCCTGGTTCCAATGAGCTTAGAGGCAACATGTGGTGGGGAACTGAGGTGGAGATTGAGTTCGTCCTATCCCACACATTGGGTGCACTTGTCAGCCTCAGGCACATGTGGATACCACATTTGCAGAGGGCCTTTTCTGAAATACAAACATCGACTGCATAATTTGGACCTTTCACCGTTGAGCAGGGCCAGCGTCAAAGGTAGGCATGGTTGGGCACTTGCTGAGGGCCCATGTCCCAGGAGGGGCCCACCGACAACCGCCCCCTGGTGTTGCTCCTCCTCTTTCTCATTGCAACCTGCTTGTTCACCTGCCTTTCTCTCTGACCCAGACAACGGTGGTGGTGAGAAGAAGGAGCAGTAGATGCCTCCTTGCTCACTGCCTCTCTGCCTGCCAAGCAGGCAATGATGAGAAAGAGAACGGCCCTGTTCGCACGATCGCAGGATGGCCCTGAACAAGCCACGGTGCCTTGTTCATCACCCTGCACACGCTGGTCACACACCAGGGGGATTCACATAAAGACCCTGGGCAGCACGGCTTGTCATGTTGTGTGAACTTGGCCAGGGTGGCTTCTTGCCATGGGTAACAAGCCACCCAGAAACCATGGCATGTGTGCGTGGGGGAGAGGGCAGGGGGGAATAAGCCACCGTGGCTTATTTCACCCTCTGTGATTGTGCCAGTCAATGAGGAGCATTTGCGGCAGGTGACAATGACAGTGAGAACGTAACTCACTGAGGATGGGGCCCCGTTGAGGGTGTCTTGCCCAAGCACCCTCAAAAACCTGGAGCCAGCACTGCTGTTGGATTTTGCGTGTGTCGATTGGGTCCTATCCAGATATTATGTCCGTGCATGGACACCCACTGGGCCCAGAGGTTGAAGAGAGGCACCACCTAGGAGAGGAAACATGGGAACCATCATATTCTTCCACCGCGGACAGCCTCTGGGTTTGTCCGAACCAGGCCTCCATCAGAATGCAAGATCCACCTTGACTTTTTCAGGAAGCATCTCTGCACAGCATCGGGCAGGAGTCGATCTTGATCCCAGATCTTTCTTGCAAAACCCTCATAGATTTTTCTGCATTCTGATGCAACAGGTGGCTTGTTAACCACCCTTTAAAAAAAATTACATCAGAATTGGCTGGTTTCCAGGAAAAGCACATGCAGAAAAAGTCACAAGTACAAGGAAGCAGCAAAAATGGATGATTTTGGATTTGGAAATCATTAGGAACACATCCCATATTGTCAAAATCAGCCTTCCCCAGCTGGTTGCCCCCCAGATGAGTTGGACTACAACCCCATCATCCCCATCCAGCATGGGTATTGGCCATGCTTGCTGGGATTGATGGGAACTGAAGTCCAACACATCTGGAGGGCAACCGGTTGGGGAAGGCTGGACTACCATGATTGGCAGCAGCTCTCTTGGATTTCTGATAAGGGTCTTTCTCAGCCCTACCTGGAGAGGCCGGGGATTGAACCTGGGACCTTCTGCATGCAAAGCAGGAGCGCTGCCACTGAGCCATTCGTCCAAAGCATGCTGGCGAAGGTCCTCTGGAAATTAGCTAAGGGATTCCAGATGAAGCATCTTACCATTCCTTTGTCCAGAGCCCTCTTTATCCTGCCCGTGTCTGCCACGGGGAACCAGATCTCAGCAATGACACACTGCTGGGTGACATCAATGTTGCAAGAGTTCAGGATGTGGTAGATGGCCTTCATTTTCTTCACCTTGATCCCCCAGCTCCACAGGTTTGCGGATGCTTCCTTCAACAGCCCTTGGCGATGGGACTCAGTTTGGGTGATCACCTGTAAGCAAGGAATGGACAAGCGCTCAGGTCAGGGGTGCAAATCCAGCCCTCTGGGGCTCCCCAGAGAGCCACACCCTCTTCCACTGGCTCCACCCCCTTCCCCCTGCCTGCTGATTGCTTGGTGGTTTCCTGGCTTTTGTGCAGTTCCACCCACCACCCACCCTCATTCTAACAGCTTGAAATGCCTTTTCTAAGGAAGTAAGAGCTGTAAGCGAAAATGTGTTGGCATTTTAGGGTTTCTGACCCCACCCCTTTTGCCTTTGGCCCCGCCCACCACAGGAATGCAGCCCACAAGAGCTTCTCCAAAATGCAGTCCAACCCTCAGGCTGAAAGGCATCCTGCACCCCTGGGCTTAGGTCATTCTTAATTTAGCTTTGCTGCTTATTAGAGGGCCATGCAGGACCAGGTTGTAACTAATGCCTCCCATGCCTCTGGGGACCGCTTGATGCCAGCTCTCACATCTTTATGCCACAGCCGCAGGAATCCTTTAAATGGTGCCTGGAATTTGCTTTCTTCCTTTGAGCACCAGGCTCTTCATCAGTGGAGGCTGGTGGCTCCGATGTCAGTGGGGCTGTGCATCTGCTCTGGGTTTCAGTCAGAACTCTAAAGGAGCCCTCCAAGGTGGGCACCTTGGAGGGCTCCTTCAGAGTTCTGACTGGTTCTGACTGAAACCGGAGTGGATTCACAGCCCCACTGACCTCCACGGCTCATCAACCTTCTGTCACAACAAAGGCAGCTCCAGGTTTGAGGGGGCCCTTGGCAAAGTGTCCATCGTGGGGGCCCTCCTACATTAGTGGGTCCTGGTGGGCTTTCCTGCCAGCACAGCCAGCAGACAGCGTTGTAATTTCCGACAGTGCCATTCCTCCACTTATTGTTGCTCCGGGGCACTGTGGGAAATAAAAATGGCAGCTGCCAGACACAGTTGCTGTTTTCAAAAAGGGAGACGTGGGCAAGCAACAGAGGAGGCCCCTGGGGACCCTGGCACCTGCCCCAAGGTGCTTTGCGCCAGTGCTGGGCTTGACTCACCATCTGCCATTCCTGAGCAGCAAAAATGCATATGCCAAGGTAGTGGCATAAAGGGGGAAATTGCTCTTATGCTGCACAAACGTCCTGTCCTTTACAGTGGACTGTCCAAAGGCCAAAACAGTGTGATGCAGGGCTGCTGTTGTTATCCCTGCCAGGCTAAATAAAAAAGGGGAGACCAGGGAAAAGAAGGGGTGTGGCTTAGAGAAGGGCTGTGGCTCAATGGCAGAGCACTTGCTTTGCACGCAAAAGGTCCCAGGTTCAATCCCCGGCATCTCCAGGTAGGGCTAGGAAGGAATCCTGCTGGAATCCCTGGAGGGCCACTGCCAGTCAGGGTTGACAGTACTGGGCTGGATGGACCGGTGGTCCGACTCGGTATAAGGCAGCTTCCTGCTGTTCCTAACAGCAGTTCTTGCCATGGTTCTGAGGCCCTGAAATTGGCCTGAGGATGCTGCAGACCCCGGGCCTGGACTACCACTAAGGCAGAAGACCAAGGCTGAAGGATACGTACCGTGTTTAGATCCTCAATCCTTGTGTTCACACCAGCAGCTATTTCGCGGCGTTCTCCAGCTGACTCTGGACAGGGGTACACTGTAGCACGGAACCTGGTGGAGAAACAAGACAAAATGAACCAGGCAACAGCACCTATTGTACCCAAGTGTTTGTTATATACTGAAAGAAAAACGTTCCTGTCAGGGATGGCGTCAAGGGTAGGCCTGGTCAGGCACCTGCCAAGGGCCCATGCCCCAGGAGGGGCCCACTGACAAGAGCCCCCTGGACTTGCTGTTCCTCTTCCCCGTTGCAATTTGCTTGCTCACTTCCCTCTCGTTCTGGCCCAGACCATGGTGACGGTGAGAAGGAGAAGCTGTAGATGCCACTGTCCGTTTGGTCACTGTCTCACTGCCTGTCTAGAAAGCAAGTGGTCGCAATGATGAGAAAGAGGAACAGAAGGAGCAATAGCAGCTGGTGACAATGGTGGCGAGAAGGGAGACCTACCAAGAGAGGGGGCCCATTGAGGGTGTCTGGCCCCCCCATTGAGGGGGCCCATTGAGGGTGTCTGGCCCCCCCATTGAGGGGGCCCATTGAGGGTGTCTGGCCCACCCTCAATGGCCCCCCTTTGAAGGCAAAGGGGGTGGGGCCAAATTACAAAAAATACCAGCATATTTTAGCGTAAAGCTTTTACTGCCAGGAACTAACCCTTAGGAGAGGCATTTTAACATTTTAGAATTGGGAGAACACTTCACAAAAGCCAGGACACCATCAAACAGTAGGTGGTTGGGGAAAAGGGGGCGTGGCTATTCTGGGCCAGAGCAAGAGGCAAGTGAAGAAGCAGGTTGCAATGGTGAGGAAGAACAACTCCAGGGGGATCTCGTCCGTGGGCTCCTGCTGAAAATTATTATACTACCCTTGACACCAGCCCTGCTCCTCTTGTCCAAGCTAAATGAACCCAGCTCTTTCAACCATTCCTCGTAGGACTTGGGTCTCCAGACCTCTCACGATCCTGGCTGTTGTCCTCTGGGTGCACCCCCAGTTCCCCACCCCCTAGTTCTTTAAATTAGACATTAGAGAAGGGAAGTTAGAACTTGACACGGGGCAGTGTAATTTTCAGTGGAAAGTTTCCACTGTTTTCTTTGTACCATTCAGTTGTGTCCTAAATGACTTGTTTGCCCAATCAGTGTTCAATAATGAAAACAACATCATGACCGAATACTTATAATCATGAGTATACCGAAGCTGCCTGAAAACACCGGGTGTTTTGCCCAATGATGCACCGAGCAGCCATCATTTGCCAAGCCGAAACCTGATCACAAGACAGTCCTTGCATATACATGAACAAGATCACCAGGGGAAGGTAGCAATCCTCGTAAGTACTTTGCACCTTCAATTTCAGACAGAAAGAGCTACAGAGGAACATAGAAAGCTGCTGTATAACTGAATCACAGATCTCTTGGTCCATCTAGTGCAGTATTGCCAACACTGACTGGAAGCGGCTCTCCTGGGTTTCAGGCAGGATTTTTTCCTCACCGTATCTGGAGATACCAGGGATTGAACTTGGGAAGTTCTGCATGCAAAGCAGGTGCCCTGGCACTGAGCTACAGATCCTCTGAGTCCCTCCACCCCACCCCTCTCCCTGCCTTCAATTCAACAAAACCATTCTCTCTTCTGATTTTATTGCGGGACCTGTTTACACTGCCAACATGAACTGGTTTAGCAGTCATGGCTTCCCTCAAGGAGTTTTGGGAGGGCAAACAATCACTTCTAAGTAACAGAGACTACAAATCCGTAATAATCTTCACTCCAGTTCTAACTCTGGAATGGGATCACCACCAAAATATTCTTTAAAAAAATTGTTTAAGGCAACTCAAGCCTCCGGGCTCTCTTTCGTTATTATTTCTGCTTCATATGCTTCTGGGTTCTTAGCCCATATTTAAATTGGGCTTTTTAATCATGCCTGAAAGATTATTCCTCTTTACTGCAGCCCACAGAGTTCATCCCCCACTCCCCCCCCCCACATTATTGCAGTAATGCGGCTTTGATCTCCAAACAGTCCTTTTGCATACAGAATGTCAGTTTTACCCTAATGGCACATACATCTAGGAAAGCTTAAGGAGAATTCACTGGGGAGCCTTCAGATTGATAAATCTGCTGCAGTGTTCACATCGGCACCCGCAAGCGAAAGAGACTGGGATGGGGGAAATGGCTGGCATTTTTGTGCTGCCTTCTCTTTTTAAGGAATCTGCATGTAAATTTCCCATTTGTGAAATTGGCAAAGCGGCATTACTAATTAAGAAGAACTTGGCGTAAAAACAAGAGGCAGAGGAGCATCGCAATAAATGGATAACCCTACTTTGGAGTGCTACTGCTGTCTCACATTTCTAATTTCCGTACAATATTAGCTGTTTGCGGTTGCACTTAGGCATAAACACAGTGCCAGGGTCTCCAAGGAATTAGGACAGCACACCATGGCTCTGAACTGTTGATGATTGGCACACAACTAGAAGGCAGGATGTTGCATGGTGGACGAATTTCTTCATGTTCAGTGTCCGAAAGACTGCCATATTTAGAGCCTTTCTGCATTAAGCTTTTATTGTGCACTCGTGATTGCTCTCTCACAGTCGTTTGCGGGTCCTAGAATTATCATCCTCCAGGACCTCCCGTGTGCTTTGCAACCATTATTGTGGGGGTTTTTAAATTGAGGAAAGTCTGGAATATCCTGAATGGCACTATGAATGCTCTTTGTATTTATGCAATCCTACTATACCACAGTGCCATCTAGTGGCTGCATAATGAACCATACAGAATGGCAGAGAAAGGAAAATCCATGGAAAAAAACACCTGTAAAGGAGCCAAGCTTAATCCTGCAAAGAATCCAGAAGCAGAAGCCCCAGTAAAGATGCAGGATACAAGCCTCACACAGAAATGCCCTTAATGCTAGGAAGAACCCCCATCCCTGCCCAGGTGAGATTGGCTAATGACTCAGGAAAAAGGAGATGAAGTGCCTTCCCATGCAGTACATACATCAAATCACACTGCATGAGGTAGAGCTATTTACTTTCCATGCAACCTTTTGTAATGCACATGGCTCTTGGCACAGTGGTTTGGACTGTATTATTGCCCAGTGGAAACCTCCTGGGACAAATGGTCCTGCACGGCAAGAAGATGTCTGACTGGATGTTCTTTTAGGCGGTGCTAGTTCTAGGTTCCCCTGAACATGCTGGTATCTCCCTCTTATGCATGGAGACAGAGCTGCTTTGGCTAGATAAGGATAGGCACTCATCCCTGAACGTCGCCAATAGAGGGAATGATGAAAGTGGACCTGAACTACAGAACTGGAAACAACTGCAAGGCAGGTAATGAAAAGAAAGCCAAGAGACGCTAGCCGGCCTGTATGCAGAGGTTTAAATGCTACACAGGGTGGGCAATCTGGATTGTGCCAGCAGTTGCCCCTGCCTGATATTTGCACATTGGACTTGTTGGGTTGGATCCAGATGACGTCGCACTGAGACCAGTGTGAAACATTAGCCACAACTGACTTACGTCCCACTGATTTCAATGGGAACTAAAAGTGACTAACTTAGGGAGGAATCCTATGCATGGTCAGAGAGAATAAAGTCCCACAGCTCCCATGTTTGCACAGAGGCCTACATATGTACAGACCAATGTGTGTAGGCCTATCCACTCCATCTGCATGCCACAAAATCAAGGGCCAAAGGTCAACACACAAATGACAGGCAGGAATGGGGTGAACATATTGTAGGGTATGGGGTAGGTTGACACAGTCTTCACCCCACCTGCATAGATAAGATTCGAACGTCAGTCCGCACAGGACGCTGACTTGTGTTCCAAACACCGTTGATCACAACTGATAAAACACTTCATCTGTTTGCATCAAAATGCTGTTTTCTCAACAGCTCTTTTTTTTTTTTTTTTACCCTTCACAAATCTTTTTGATTTTCTGTCTGAGCTGCTCCCCTTGATAGAAGATAATGAACACATTCTTTTTCATTTCTTCTTTCTGGAGAAAATAAATGCAATATAAGTAGAATGTTAAAATACTCATGCAGCCCAGCCAAACGCTACACTAGCAATTCAATAGCATTGTATACCAAACACAATACTAGGAGTGATAAAATTAAAAACCCATCTACACCTACTGTGATAGGATCTTCCAGGAGTGTATCCATTTCACTGAACCTCAGATAGATGTTTCCCCGGCAGGCTCTCCACAGCAAACGTTCAAAAGGTACCAACCTTTCCCTTTTTATCACACCAGCTATGAATCTGTGGAACAACAACAACAACAACAGATAAATTACAAGTCTACTGCTTAAATTACTGGTTAATTGCTATCATTGAGAGCCAGTGTGGTGTAGTGGCTAGAGTGTTGGACTGGGAGTCGGGAGATCTGGGTTCTAGCCCCACTCGGCCACGGAAGCTCACTGGGTGACTTTAGGCCAGTCACAGACTCTCAGCCCAACCCACCTCACAGGGTTGTTGTTGTGAGGATAAAATGGAGAAGGAGGTGGATAATGTACGCTGCCTTGGGTTCCTTAAGGAGAAAAAAAGGAGGGATATAAATGAAATGAATAAGTGAATGAATCATTGGGGAAAGGAGAAATGGCTCAAAGTGCAAAATTACCATTCCTCCTCCTAAGAACATAAAAAGAGACATGCTAGATCAGACCAAAGACCTATCTAGCCCAGTTTCTGTCCCCACAGTGGCCAATCAGATGCCTCAGTGGGAAGCCCACAAGTAGGACATGAGTGCAATAGCATCTCTGATACTGGAGGCAATACACAGCCCTCATGGCTAGTAACCATCGACAGCCTTTGAATGAACTGATCTCATTCGCTTTTAAAGTCATCCAAGTTGGTAGCCATCACTACATTTAATCTCCAATTGAAGGGTTGAAAACACAGGTGTCAGGCCAGCAGAACTGTGTAATAGGGATGGTATACTACAGAGTGAGATGCCTCCCCAAGGTGTTTGCCGTTTAGAAGGTGCAGAGTGCTCAATTTAAAAACTAACAAAGAAGTGTAACACCCCCTGGCCACGCTTTAATCCTATTTCTGAGGCAATTTGCTAATTCGGTAGAGGCTATATTTTCACTACAAACCTATATTGGTTTTATATCAGTTGCTTTCCAATTGTTTGAAAATCTGAGCCATGGAAGCAGAAAAAAAATATTCAGAATAAAATTTATTCACCTTTGTTTTCCATAACTTTTTTAGAGCAGAGAATTTCAGGTTCTTTGGGGCAAAAATGTGGTAGCGTTTAGGATGTGTGTGTTTTGCTTTATCTCCCCTTCTTGGGCAACTTGATGATTCAGTGTGCTATATGATAAATTTGTTATATGGGTTTTATACCAGGTTAACTGGCATGGCTTCCCCCAAAGAATCCTGGGAATTATAGTTTGGTGTGGGTGCCACAACTTCTCTGTTAGAGACCCCAAGGCTTCCACACAGAATTACAATTCCCATGGTCCCCTGGAGAAAGGGCATGGCTATAGAACGAGGCTGAGTCTGTGATTCAGATGGACACCCTAGAAGGAAGAGGAAGAATTAAGCTAGATAACCAAAGGAAGATCTTCTCTATCATTTCTGAGCCAAGCCAGAAGGATCTGCCATTGATTTCAATGAGATGTTCAAAGATGCCTGCAGTGAACTATGTGCTCTCAGGGGATGGGGGGTGGGAGGAAGCTTCCTTCATGAAAATAAATCAACAAGAATAATGCTAACCCCAGTTTTGCAGCAACTGCTGCAGGAGTACTTCTTAATTCCAACAAGCCCGAGGTGTCTTCACTGAAGAAATCATCAGGCAAATTAGTTTCAGTCTGAAAGCAGGAATAATATTTATCTTACAGGTCTGTTTAGAAAATCAGCAGAGCATAAAGTGGTTGTCACGTCTCACTGCTGCTAATGCTGCTCTCAGTCACGTTGTTTTAGGCCATAGCTAAATTGCAGGCTTAAGGCACAATCCTATGCATGTTTAGACAGAAAAAAAGGCCTACAGCTCCCAGTATGACCCAGCACTGTGCCCGTAAACTGGTTTAGTAGACATTTGCTCTTCACAGGAAACCTTGGGAATTGTAGTTCTGTGAGGTATTGGATGGCCTAGAGCAGGAGTGGGCTACCACAGCGCCCCCCAATTGCCGCCACCGCTGTTGTTGCCACACCACTGAAATCCCAGCAATCCTTGTTTGGAGAGTGTGGGCCTTGTTTCCCAGCAGAATGAGGTTCACCACAGCCCCCCAAACAGTCTTGGGGGGACTATTAGCTGTGGTGTGCAGAAAGGGAAGGTTTTGTCAGGAAGCCACAATCCCCACAAAAATCACCCCCCAGCAAGACAATTAGTTTCAGGAAAAAGACTGTGGGAACTTTCTCCCTAATGCGAATTGCCATGGGGGCACAGTCAATTTTTGTCAGCTTCAGTGGGAATGGTTAGCACACACACACCCTGCCTCGGTACACTGCTGTCCGGACAAAAATTGCGCCTTTGCGCCTAGTTTTTAATTTGTTAAAAACACAGATATAGTTGCTAAGCTATGCGATTAATCATTTGACTCTTAATTCCTGTAAGCATTTTCTGAGTATAGATGGGAGGGGCCAACTGGGTGTAGTAGTTGACTGGCAACAGGAGGGAGGGACAAGCACCATAATAATCAGGTACACCAAGATCCCAGGGACAGTGGGAGCCAGTGCAGCTGATAGGATTTACAGGCCTCAGAATATATGTGAGGGGAAGCAATCCTATGGCCCCTAGGCAGCATCTGTGGGGCCACTGGACACTTTGCATTCCTGGATCCGAGGTCGAGGCAGCACTCCAGCCTGTGATCCAGGAATCCACACTGCACCCCCCCTCCCCCTTGCAGCCAGCACGGAAAGAACCACAATAGCTGCCTCTCCAAGGCTGGGGGTAAAGGCGGCGTTCCAGTGAGCAGGGAAGGGAGGAGACTGGAGAGGCCGGGATACAAGCTATCCTGCAGCCTCTCCAGCTTTCTTCCCTCCCACTCTGGAACACCACAGCTAGATGGGCAAAAAAGCCTGTCTAGTGAAAATGCAGAGCGGGAGCAGTGGCAGAAGCAACAATCACCTGCACTGCTCCTCCCACTCTGCACTGGATGCTCATAAGCCTCTAAGTTCGGAGGCTTATGAGCATCAACGGTGGGAGTCATAGGATTGGGCTCTAAAAGCGTTAGGCCTCTTTGTTACAAGTTTGTATCATACCCAAGGAAATTATGCTTGGGCACTGTTCACATACAGTTTGACCTTGAGCTAAACTGAAAGGATATTCCAAAAAACTGGCAGCATATTCCAAGATTACATCACCTCAAAGAAGTCCTGGGTTTTCTTCAGGAGATGTTTTAGTTCAGTGAGTTCTAGAAAGTTCTGCCTCAATGCCTGCAGGTTCTGGTTGGCCTCTTGCAGCTCCCCTTCCAGTTTCTCCAAAACTGCCTGTTCATAGCCAGAGCAAAACAAAGCCATGTCCAATTATTCCTTCATGCACCTCGCTGCTGACAAAAACAGATTACTACGAAGATGGATTATTACGTTGCAAACATTTCAAAATAAATATGTCTCTCAGCGTGTTAGTCAATCTTGTGGGGAATATTAAAATCTCAGTGCTGTTTCTGAGAATGAATGATTCATGAATTACAAAAATGATGCACTGATAGTAAAATAAGTAACAGTAAACATGAGAAATCATCTTTAGTTTGCTTTAAGTGAAACGGTGAATGATGATGATGAGTTTCTTACACCTCTCATACCTAAAAGCATCTCTACACCAGCCTAAACTCCCGCATTTAAAACGGGGCTTTCTGTTCCCATTTTAAATGCAGGATAACAGTGGACTCCCTTTACACGTGCTTCCTTTTCCCCCTCCCCTTTCCCCCTCCTTCTCCCCCTTATCAGAGTCTTCCATATGTTTCACTATCTGGCTTCTTTTCTCGCAGTTTTTCCTTTTTCATGGAGGAAACTCAAGCTGAACATGAGTGGGCTAATTTGATACCTCATTATCTCCGATCTTTATAAAAATGAAATAAAGCTCATTTAGTGCAGGAGATAGCCTGGAGGTTCACGATGTCATCTAAAGGGCCTGCAAACTTCTGTGAGTGAGCAACCTCAATCGCAGGATAAAAGCTCCATGTGAAGAAGCCCTAAGGCTCTTTTAGGGTTCAGAAAGCTTCTCCAAAATGGAATTTGGCCCCTGGGCTGAAAGAGGTTCTGCCCCTCCGCACTAGGGAGTAAAAACCATTGAACACAGTGGGAATTCCCACAATTTCACACATTCCTGTCCTTCTACCTTTAAGCAGGGTGCATAAAGAAATTAGTCAAAGAAACACTTTTCTCCCTCCCTTGTTGTGCTAGAATTTAGGGCTAAACTAGAGATTCACTTAATACATAGTATACATCTATGTAACTCAACCTTTTTGGACCCATGGGCACATTTGGGAATTTGAGAAACTGCTGTGGGCACCACCACAAAATGGCTCCCACGGAGAATGTGGCTAGTCACATAATGGCTGCTGTGGAGGCCTGGCTAGTCAAATGTCAGCTAAAGAAGGGCAGGGGAAAAGGAATACTGAGGCTAGCAGCTGGGAGGGAGGGGGAAACAGCAAGGCAAAGGGGTAGAGGGAAGAGGAAGAGCAAGGCTAGAGGTCAGAAAAGGAGAGACAGAAGACTGCTATAACATTTTCCTAGGTTTTAATGAAAACATTTTTTTTAAGAGGGCAGGGAAGGGAGAGCTTTGTGGGAGCCAAGTTGTGGACCCCTGATGTAACTTGTTTTACCTTAAATAACTGTGTGTGCATGCGTGCGCGCATGTTCATGCGTGGAGGCTCATATGATTCAGAACAGATAAAAGGAAGAACTTCTTCACACAGCACATAGTTAAATGATGGAATTCGCTATCACAGGATGTAGTGATGGCCACCAACCTTGATGGCTTTAAAAGGGGGTTAGACAAATTCCTGGAGGAGAAGGCTATCAATGGCGACTGGTCCTGATGGCTATGTGCTACCTCCAGTATCAGTGGCAGTGAGCCAATGCACACCAGTTGCTGGGGAACATGAACAGGAGGGTGCTGTTTCACTCCAGAATGCTGGACTAGATGGACCCTTGGTCTGATCCAGCAGGGCTCTTATGTTCTTATAGCTTTACTTCCCTACTGCAATCAGAACAAAATCTTTCCCCCGCCTTACCCCATGCAGCTCAGAGCCTTCAGGAAAAATGTCTAAGTCTCCTAGCCACACACATGGGGCAGGGTGGGGGGTGGCCGGTCCACGGTTTATGCCGACCACAGCAAGGGAGTGAAAAGCTTCGCCTCACTGTGCACTACCTTTCCAGTACGAATCACGAACACACACACACACACACCCTATGCATGACTGTTGTAACAGACCAGAAACAGCAGAACAGCTTCTTTGACGAAGTCGACTCTGGCGAGCCCTCTATCTTTTTCTTCGTTTTCTTATTTTATATCAAACTTAAGAGAACAAACAGAGCATAATTTTCTGCTGACAGAACTGAGGGAGAAGGCCTAACTACTGCTAACAGAAAGCACAAATTATTTTCAGGTTCACTTTGCTAAGAAAAACATTAAACCTTTAGAGGTTCAGCACCTGTAATTTAAGGAAAAACAAGATACGTAGCTATGTGCTACGGATGTAGGTGTAGTCTGGCCCTCAGGAGCATCTGACAAAACTGACCGGCAACAGAGTCAGGACAGAGAACAGGAAGTACCTCTTGACACAGGGCGTCATTAATTTATGAAATGCACAGCTGTGGGAGGTGGTGACAGTCATGAGCTTGGGTGGCTTTAAAGGGGGATCAATCTGTCAGTGGTGGATCAATCTATCCATGGCTATATGGAACTCCATGTTCATAGGCAGCATTGCCACTGAATACCAATCACTACGGAGCAATAGCAGGGGGTTATTGCTTTCCAGCCATATTCAGGCTTCCTGGCAGCCCGCTGTTGGAAACAGGATGCTAGCTGGTTAGGCCTTTAGTCTGATCCACCAGGGCTCCTCTTGCGTTCTTTCCACTGAAAGCCACATAAGCCTACCTGAATGTATTCCTTTGTCATCCAAGAAGAACGTGTAACAGAAGGGTAATACTTTTACTAGGACCAACAAAAAGCTGACAAAGAACTGAGTAAGCACTTGAGTTCATCAACATTCTTCATCAGGTCAACCTGTTTATTACTAGTCCTAGGAAAGGCATTACCCTGCTATTCCATTCCATTTTTCCCCTAATGGATCACCATAGCTACCTGCAATGCTTGTCTAACAAGAAGCATATGGGTTTCCTAAGGCAGGTGAATTTCAGGCTAAGCACCAAGGGCTTCTTCACAAAGAGCTTTTATCCGGCTATTGAGATTGCTCACTCATGGAAGTTTGCAGGCCCTTTAGATGACGTCATGAACCTCCAGGGCGTCTCCTGCACTAAATGACTTTTATTCCGTTTTTTTTTTAAAGATCAGAGATAATGAGGTATCAAATCACCCCGCTTGTGTTCTGCTTGAGTTTCCTCCGTGAAAAAGGAAAAGCCGCAAGAAGAGGAGCGAGATCAGTGAAACATATGGGAGACTCAGATAAGGGGGAGAAGGAGGGGGAAAGGGAGGAGGGAAAGGAAGCACGTGCAAAGGGAGTCCATTGTGATCCTGCATTTAAAACGGAAGCAGAAAGCCCCCTTTTAAATGCGGGATTTTAGGCTGGTGTCGAGATGCTCCAAATTCAATTTTGGAGAAGCTCTTGGGAGCTGTGTTCCAGTGGTGGGCAGGGCCAAAGTCAAAAGGGGCGGGACCAAAACACCATTTATTGTAGTTTCAAGCTCTTCCTGCCAGTAGCTAAGCCTAAGGAGAGCGGCGTTTCAACCTCTTAGAGGCAGGGGGGGAGTGTGCAAAAATTGGGAAACCACCAAACCATCGGTAGTTGAGGATAAGGAGGTATGGCCATCTGGGGAACCCCAGGGGGCTGTATTTGACCCCCAGGTGGGCCAGATTTGGCCCATGGGCCTGAGGTCCTTCACCCCTGTCCTAAGCTCATGGGTCAATGTCACATTCAAGTCCTCCTGGAAGCCGCAAGCATGGCAAGAAGGCAACAGCCTCTCCCTCCTTCAAGCTGTTCATCGCCAGCACAGGCATGCAGGAAGTCCGGAAACCCTTACCTCTAGGTCAATCATTTCTCGAGGCAGTGGAGTCTCTGGATATTTCCCAGGATTAAGAAGAAGAATATCATCTCCCATTTCACTCTCCAGAAAGCCTGCAAGCAAACCAAACAGAAGCATGCTACCTTCATTGTCATATGAATATAGGATGGAATGGTGGGCCATGCCAAAGGAAGCACTCACCCGCTCCTGCAAGATCGCTGTGTGGCCCGCTAGTCGAAAGTAAAAAGTGCTGTACTCCCTTAACTGTGACTAATAATCCACCAGGCTGGTATTTAATAAAACATTGCAAAAAGAGTTCTGGAAGGGATCTGAAGCCACCCCTGCCGGCAGGAATAATAGCCTGAATTTGGCCAGAGATAAAGAAAACTGTTTGAGATTGTAGAACTAGCTGAGTAAGAGGTTTCTAGCTGGATTCTTTTTTAAAATAAGGGGTGTTGGGGCTAGCAGAGTTTTCCTACTTGCTTCCCACCTGTTCAAGCTGTACACATTCTCTCTCTCTCTCTCTCTCTCTCTCACACACACACACACACATACACACACGTGTGTATACATGTGTGTGTATATACATACAGAGAGAGAGAGGGGTGATTTGGGGTTAGTCTGGATCAGGGGTGACAAACCTCTTTCAGCCCAAGTGCCAAATTCCACTTCCAGTGGTGGATGAAACCAAAGGCATAGGGGGACTGCGGAGGCAAAAGGGGAGGGGGGCAAAATACCAAAAATTACCAGCATATTGTGCTTAAAGCTCTTAAAGCTCTGCCAGTAACTAGGAGAGGCATTTCAGCTTTTTAGAATGGGGAGAACACTTCACAAAAGCTGGGAAACTACTGAAAGATCAGTGGTTGGGGACAGAGGAAGGGGGCATGCCCTTCTGGGGAATGCCAGGAGCCTGGATTGGCATCCTAGATTCTGCATCCCTGGTCTGGATTATCGCCTGGAGGCTGCTCCCAACCCTGTGACAAGGAAGGCATCAACTGATGAAAGTTGGTCAAACCTGCTGGACAGGTTTGGCCTGGACAACTGATCCTTAAACAAAATTCTGAATGGGAATCCACTCTCCCCATTCCCCTGAGGAATGTGCTAATTGAGCCTGAGGTAAGAACAAAGGAAGCAGCTTGACTGACTTGTACTTCTGGGAGACTGGGGGCCAATCTAAAGTCTTTGTGAATGATTTGGGCAAAATCTGCATTGTCATAGAATCGAATTAGCGCTTTCCGCGGTACACGCAGTGCTGCATTCCTCCGCTTTTGCGGGGTAAATGGGAACTGAAGCCGCATTAGTTGGGGTGGGGTGAGTGAGTCCCACCGCAAGTAGAAATGAATGTCAGCAGTTGCGTAGGTGAGGGGCAGCCAATGGGCGGAGCCTTGCTGCCCCTCCTTCGCGTGTTCAACGGAAGTGCAATGGAGGACTTGCTAATGAGCAGGCATTCATGACAAACCCCACATACCCCTCACACACACACACACATTTATGAGGCGGGTGGGCAAGGAGGCAGCTGCCACTGCCGGGAGACTGAGCAGAATGAGCAGGAGTGCAAGAGGTGCTGAGAGCAGAGTGCAGAGCTGGAAAGGAGGGAGAGCGACTGGAAAGGAGGGAGAGCACGTTGTCTTTGATGTATATGAATTGCCCAATCAACAGGCTCCCCACCACACAGACACACACACACACACAGGCTCAATGTAGTGCTTCTGTGTGCACATTCATGAAAATCATCCTCCCTGGCATCCACCCTTCTTAGCTACGCAGCTTTGAATCAACAGGTGTCCCCCGTTGCTTCAGTGCACTCCTTCCTAGCTGTGCAGTTTCAAAACAGCGGGGCTAGCTCCCCCGCCCCGCCCCGCCCCGCCCCGCCCCGCTCCCAAGCTCAATGACTTTTTAAAGTGAGAGGCAGTGACTCAGCCCACGTTCACAGCTGCGCAGTTTCAAAGCAGCTGGGTTGCTCCTGTACTTAGCAAAATGGAACGGAAGGCAATGAGTTAGTTCTGGGTAGACATGTTTACCCCTCTGCTCTCACCATGCAACTTTCCCTTCCACCAATCAGCGTTGTTTCCACCAGCCCAAGCCAAAGCCAGCTGACATCACACAGGCTCCCAAACAGCCCCGAAGCTGCTGTGACAGGAAAATCCGACACAAAATGCATTTGAAAAAAATCTGGATGTAGGGCAAGAAATGCCAGGCTAGCTACGGAGTACAGCATGCATCACAGAATCATAAGGCTGGAAGGGGCCTACAAGACCATCGAGTCCAGCCCCCGGCTCAATGCAGGAAGCCTGATTCCCAGGCAGTCTCCCATCCAAGTACTAACCAGGGCTGACCCTGCTTAGCTTCTGAGATCAGACCAGTTCAGGCACATCCAGCCATCTAACACTATTGACCTGGGGGTGGAGTAGACCTGGAGTAAAAGCCCCATGTAGATGGGGCCTAGGACAGGGTCAGGCTGGGAGCTCAGAGACCTTAGTTGGGACTCTAGAGCCCTCTTTAGGGTGCCAGCCCCGCCCCTGAGAAACCTAGTGTGGGAGCCATATCTGTTGGAGTTTTAGAGCTGTGAAGGTGCACTCATGTGCAACCTGTATCTTTGTTTAAAAAAACACACACATTACAGAACGCTGCAAGCCCCCAGTGACCTCTATCCAAAGAAACCCGGCCCTGGGAAAGTTACTGGCACCATCGGCATTCTGCCGCTTGGAGAACTGGAGTGCGAGGGTGTAATAACATATGTGCATGCAGCAGGGCCGGCACTACCATGAGGTAAGCTCAAGGAGCGCCTCCAGCAACACCAGACAGGCCACTTAACAAGATCAGCCTCGGATGGCCTTCTCTCTGTCCCATCAGCCAGGACAGTTAAGACTGGTGAGGACGAGGGAGAGGGCCTTCTCTGTGGTGGCCCCCATTCTGTGGAACTCCCTCCCTAGGGAACTCCGCCATGCCCCCTCTTTAATGAGCTTCCGCCACGCATTAAAAACGTGGTTCAGGTAGGCATTTGAGGTAGGTTAGGGTATTTTAGAAATATGATGCTTTTAATGTAGAATTTTATTGTTCTAAACTGTTTTTATTATTGTACATCACCCAAAGTGGCTGGGTGACCAGCCAGATGGGCGATTAATAAATTTAATAAATAAATATGTAAGTAAGCAAGCAAGCACGCGAGGTGGCTGCTTCAGGCAGCAGATTGCTGGGAAGTGTAGAATGGATAGAGCTGTGATTAATTAATTAAATGTGTATCCTACTTTTCTGCCAAAAATGTCTCTGAAGGCGGCTACTTGCGCCACGTGGCTTACTCTGCTCTCACTAAGCTATCCTGCTGCCCTCAGTTGGAGCGGAGAATGCTATCCTGTCATCAGCGTTGAAATAAGATTCAGCTGACAGCAGCAGAGGCTGGTGGCTCCCATTTCAGTGGGGCTGTGAATCAATTCTGAGTTTCAGTCAGAGCCAGCCAGAACTCTAAAGGAGCTGTCCAAAGTTCTGAACCCTATCCCCAAAATGGGTTTGGCACCTTGGATAGCTCCCTTAGAGTTCTGGCAGGTTCTGACTGAGCCCCAAAATGGATTCACAGCCCCACTGAAATGGGAGCCACCAGCCTCCGCTGACTGACAGTCTGGTCAGCTTTTGTATGGAATCCAAGGGGTGGAGGAAGGCACCATGTTGTCCTTTGATTCAGGAAGCAACATGTTTGTATGAAAAAGCCACTAGAATTCTCTAGTGCTCACTTCTTACAAGGAAATTCCGCATGTAAAAAAGTAGCCCTGGAACCTTCCACGGCTTAGGACCGAAGTAGAAATGACTGTAGCACACATGCATTTAAAAATATGGATCTGCCCCACTCAGTATAAAATAGGATAGGCTCAGATTTTAACAGCAGCTGAGTACACCCACAATTTATCTCTCTGCAGCCCTTGCCCCTCAGTGCTTTTCTCACAGCTAAGCACACTTCTGGCACCACAGGTCAGGAGAAAAACACTCAGAGGGACTGACCGTAGGAGGAAGTAAGTTGGATGGGGGGGTGCACTCCTCATTCACATCCCTGTTGCTGTACAAGATAGGCTTCTCCCTTTTCTATATGATTGGGGCAGACCTGTCCAAACTCATGAGTCTGCCACCATCAGATGACCCTTATGGAATTGTGGGTCATGAAACAATAAGATGGGAGTCGCTCTTATGTAAGGCGCTGCCTGTCTTGTTATGCACCTGTCCAAGGATGGCCCAGGATATTTTGCTGCCTGAAGCAAAGGACAAGACGGCGCCCCCACCTTCCATGTACTAATCACTCTTATCTCATTCCCAGTCTAATTTCTGGGCAGTATCCAGTGCTGTCGGTGTCCCTTTGCTGATGATGTTGCACCAGTGGGAACCACCATCAGCGCAATAGAAAGCTAGCGCTTCCTAGAGCAACCCCAGAAATGAGCCGAAATGCTAGTATCTGGAACAGGACAGGTCAGCAGAGCTCCCTTCTGCAAGCTCCATTATAACTTGTTTCAGAAACAAACATCTTGGCTTGTTTCTGGTTACTTTACGAAGCACTAGCTAGTGGTGGGTTCCGCTGGTGCATGTGAAACGTTGGATATGGCCAAGGCTGGCCCAAGTTATTTTGCTGCCTGAAGCAAAGGACAAGATCCCCCCCCCCATTCCATGTACAGAAGCCAACTGGACTGGACTCACAGGGGAAATTTAATTCAACCCTGGCAATCGATAGCATCCTTCATCACTCCTGTAGTAAAAATGTAACCTAAAAGCCATTGTATGTGTCTTAAGCAGCACATAGTACTGTAAGAGCTGCGCATGCCTGGAATGAGCAGACAGTAACCCTAAGATAAGGTTGCTAAGCAAACCGCTGGCAACCAATCAAAAGTAACACGCTGGCTGAGGAATGCAAGCTAAGTGATAAAACTGTAGCGCGGAGGTTGCCCAGGGTCGACTCTGCTTTGAGCGTGAGATCCTTTGTCGAACTGTTTGCAAACAATAAAATCAAGTTGGACCCAGCCTGAAGTTGACTCTCCTCTTTGGGGCAAATTGGACTAGCCTCCAGGGGGCGAAACTAGCATTTTGTGCAACAAACTGGCGAGCCAGTCAAGAGTCCCTTGGACCACCCTGGGGTCAAACGACAGAACCGGCAAAGGTGCCTGTGGGGCGCGCCGGACCGCCTTTGAGGTCTGCCACGGCACCAGAGAACGGGGGTCGGGACACCCAGGAGGTTAAAGGCGTGGACTCCATTGATTGAGTCAACCAGGCTGAATGGGTCTGAAGAGACGGCACTAGGGTGTTGGGCAGAGTAAGTACTTGATTTCCCTTCTGTCTTTCTGTTTGAGTTGCCTTCGGAGCGTCTGAGGTTTGTCAGACT
Source organism: Heloderma suspectum (assembly GCF_057233095.1). Taxonomy (NCBI): domain Eukaryota; kingdom Metazoa; phylum Chordata; class Lepidosauria; order Squamata; family Helodermatidae; genus Heloderma; species Heloderma suspectum. The sequence goes on from NC_139464.1 coordinate 32,767,417, forward strand.
CTGTGTAAACGTCTGAGGTTTGTCAGACTCCGTGTAAGTGTCGGAGGTTTGTCAGGCTCCGTGTATGGTTTCAAATAGAGGTAGGCACAATGGGGGCGGGTAGCTCCCATTTAGAAAGCTCTGCCACTCCCTTGGGATGCATGCTAAAGAACTTTAGCAAAGTCAAGCGTCTGAGGTTTGTCAGACTCCGTGTACTAAGATGTCGAAAGGCAAGCTGGTTACACTCTGTCAATTGGAATGGCCAGCATTTGGAATTAGTTGGCCAGACATAGGATCCTTTGGTGTAAATCTTGTAAATGCTGTATATAAAAATGTGGTGAATAATGGGCAATGGGATCAATTCGCCTATATTGATGGTTGGTTGAATTGGTGCGGAAAGAATCCCCCTTAGTTACAGAAGTGTAAATGTGTAAATGTGTTACTGGCAAAGGACCACAGGGGCAAGAGACCCCGGGTGGTGTCTGAATCAAGTAGTAAGAGATAAATTTGCCTCAGGGAAGGTGAGGTTATCAGCATTTGGATGAGTGCCAACCAAAATCCACTGAAGGCGAGAAAAGGTTGAATATAAAGTTCAGTATTGTAAAGTCATGATGGTATGCTCCGAGGTGAAGCCCAAAGCCCCTGTTCTCCCTGATTCAAGCCCCACAGAAGGAGCTTGAAGACTGGGAGACCCTGCCCAAGGTGCCCTGAGCTCCCCCCGGTCTGATTCGGTCTGTTAGGTTGGGAGGAGAGGTTGTTGGGGGAGGGAGGGGGCCCTCCAGAGACAGTTTGTCTGCCACCGTATCCAAGTTTGTTAGAAGAAGCAAAAGCAGTTAAAAAAGTTGCAACTTCTGAAGAAAGAGATTTGTTTGACGACTTAAAGACTGTGGCAAAATCAAGAAACAAAGACAGAGCAAGTTCTTAAAATATCAGGGTCTGTGTAAGCTTATCTCTGTCAGCCTGCTCAGAGCAGAGCCAAGGGGGACTTGCCTAACCCCCCTTCGCCGTGGCTGGTTTAGCCTTAGCAAGCAGAGAGGCTGGAAGGTGTCTGTGAGGACCTGACAAAAGAGTGAGATTTGCAAAAAAAACAAACAAACAAGAAAAGCATCACAGCTGGAAAGCTGAGCAGCACTGCTCTGTTCTTATCTGTGGAGGAATCTAGAAGAGGTGTAAGGTTACACCTTCCCCATTCGAACTGATGAAGAGACACAGAGCTTTTGTTAAAAACATCCCTTCTTTATGGCCCAAAGCCTTCTTTGTTAGAGGCACTCTGCACATGGACTGGAACTTTAGACAGTTAAAGACTTGGCATGAAAAGTACTGTGAGGCTTGTCATAGCCTTAAACTCCCGTTGTTGTAGATTGTGTGTTTGTTTGTGATCAGCTCAGTGTACAGTTTGATTTGTGATTTCAACACTCAGATAAAAAGCTGCATTTGACTGAAAGAACTGGGTATATTTAGCCTTGAGAAGAGAAGACTGAGAGGAGATCTGATAGCACTCTTCAAGTACTTAAAAGGTTGTCCCAGAGAGGAAGGCCAGGATCTCTTCTCAATCATCCCAGAGTGCAGGACACGGAATAATGGGCTCAAGTGACAGGAAGCTGGATTCCAGCTGAACATCAGGAGAAACGTCCTAACTGTTAGAGCAATACGACAACGGAACCAATTACCTGGGGAGGTGGTGGGCTCTCCCACCCTGGAGGCATTCAAGACGAGGCTGGACAGCCATCTGTCAGGGATGCTCTGATTTAGATTCCTGCACTGGGCAAGGGGTTGGACTCGATGGCCTTGTAAGCCCCTTCCAACCCTACTATTCTATGATTCTATGATTTCCAAGGCTTTGATTTCATTTACCCTAATGAAGCATACAGATACAAATTTCTAGAGATTCATAGACTACAAAGGAAACAGCCTTCAAAAACTTCAAAGAGAAACTACGAAAGTTAGTTTCCCTTTAAAAAGGGGGGCAGCAAATTCTCTTAACTTAAGAGGTGAGAGAGAGAGAGTCCCCCACTATCCCGTGATACTTCTAAGCCCAGCTGTGTTTCTGAAGACTAAGAAAGTTCCTGCCCCATGTGTTCCAGCTCTTTCTCAAAATCTGAACTGTTCTGACGTTCCATTTGCTCAGAGGCAAACCTGACACTCTGCCAAAACTCATGCAGTGTGGAGTTGCCGATGCAAAAATGGTGGCTTGGAACTCTTTCCACATATGAGAACGCCCTTCCCTTGATTTTGATGGGCCCTGACCATGCAGTCAGAGGAGCAGTATAATGGTTAGATCTGCTCCACCATGCCCTACTATACAAAACAAATGTTTTCCAGTCATGGTGTTAGATTTTAATGATATGAAAAAGGTATAAAAGAAGGCAGAAGAAAGTAGCAGACAAAAAGGCTTAAAAAAAAAAGAAAGAAAGCTTATCCCAAATGTGTGTCGTTGAGATTAGTAAGAAGATCTAAGCAAGCGAGTCTCTGTCGAAGCAATGGCAAACAGCCTAACTTGCAGAGAAAACAAAGAGTTAAAACTGGTGCATGGCACAGAGAATTTGAAACATGATTTGCAGAACAGGCAAGCCAAAAGATAAGTGTGCCTGTTACAAGAGGGAGGCTATAGTAGCCATAAAAAGGGGTGAAGCCCCCGTATGAAGCTTTAACAAAAATATTACCCACTAGAAGTGGACAATTAAAATAAAAAAGGCTTTTCTTAAATTGAAGCAAGCCTTAATATCACCGCCTGCTTTAGCCTTATCAGACCCCAGATCATGAAGTTTTTAGAGCTATGGTGCACATGAGAGCACATAAAAAAGTGCCATTCCTGGAAAAAGGAAAAGGCAATGCTGGCAGCCACCATGGGCGGAGATATAAACAGCAGCTTGAGAGCACAGAAGCGACCAGAGGGGGGGGGGGGCAGAAAAGGAAAGGGCCGACCGGGGCTCAATAAATGTGCGTATTGCCGAGAGAAGAGACATTGGAAGAAAGATTGTCCAGAGCTGAAAGAAAAGAGAAAAGAGACTCACCCTGAAGGCTGCCAAATGCTGGCAGGGTCCTCCAGTGGGGGGGAGTCTAGCTGAAGGGCCACCACCCTACGAACAAACGCTCGGGAGAATCCCAAGGTAAAAGTAAGGGTTGGTGGCGAGGACTGTAAAGCCCTAGTAGATACTGGAGCCACATTTTCTATGATCCCTGTGAAGCCCCCCGGCAAGAGAAAGTGGAAAGCATGTAACTATAAAAGAAATTAAAGGGGAAAAAAAACAAACTAAATTGCCCATGTGTAAGCCCCTCCTCACGAAGACTGGAAATAACATACTGGAACATGCCTTTGTAGTTTCATCTGCATACCTGGTTGCCCTCTTGGGGCGGGACTTGTTAACAAAACTGCAAGCTAAAATCTTCTTCAGTGATAATCAGATTGTAGTACAGCTGCCAGCAATGCAGGGCTCAAATTATCGAATGGCCGGCCCTTCAAGCAATCAAGATTGTGTCAGAGGCCAAAGGGACTGAGATTTTAGAGAATGTTTATCCATGTGTGTGGGCAGACAGAACCCCTGCCCGACCAAATGCATAACACAAATTAAAATCTTCTTTAAAAAGGGAGAGCCCTGTGTGCGTAAGGCAGTATCCTCTGAAAAAAGCCACCTGTGCAGGCTTGAAGCCGCTCATTGAGAAGTTCAAAAATTATGGTTAGTTAATAAAGGGATCATCCCCCTTTAACACCCCGATTTTGAGTGCGCCCGAGGCAGATAGCACCTCCTTCAGGTTAGACCAAGACCTGAGAACAGTGGCTGACTGCCCTTTGTGCCTCAAAAATAATTCAAAGATGTTTGAGCCCCCAGCTCAAATGAGAAGTCGCCCATGCGCTTACTATCCTTTTCAGAGATTTCAAATTGACTTTTCAGAGTTGCCCCAGACTCATGGCTATCGGTACCTGCTAGTAATGATAAAAGCAATTGACTGCACCGCTCAGACAGTAGCCAAGATCCTGTTAAAAAGTAATCCCTAAGCTCTTGTTACCTAAAGAGAGTGAATCAAATCGGGGGCCCCATTTTGTTGGACAAGTGACGCAAGTAGTGGCCCAGGCATAACAAACTAACTAGAAGCTACACCCCCCTTGGAAACCTCAATCTATAAGTCAAGTTGAGAAGATGAACCGCACCTTAAAGACAATGCTCATTAAAATTTGTTTAAAGATTAAGTTGAAAGGCCACAGGCCTTGCCAATCACCTTGACTCGAGTATGGTGCACCCCCAAGGGAAGTATTAAATTGACACCTTTTAAACGTTCCATAAGTGCCCACCTCGGATATTACCTATGGCTGATAGCTTAAATGTGAATTTAAAAGTAAAAGTTTTAAGATTCAGGGCTATGTTACTGCTTTGCAGTCTGTTTTGTTTTCACAGGTTTGCGACACCGCACCAATCCTGGCCTTTAGATGCTCCAGTGCATAATCTCAATCCCAGCGATTGGGTGCTAATCCAGTCCTAGAAAGATGAACCACCTACCAAGAAGCAGAAGGGTCTGTTTCAGATCCTACTTACCACTCCCATTGCTATGAAAGTTGCCAAAGAAAAGAAGTGGATTCATCACACTGAATAAAGGCATCACCTGCACCAGAGAGGGTCACACCGGAAGCTGACCCACCTGAAGGTCACCGTTGGAATAATGAACCATGAATAATGAACAAGAAGAAAAGGTGGAAGACAACAGAAGAAGCCAATGTGGCTTCACAAAAAGCTTAGGGATGACCTGAAAACAAAAAAGGACACATATAGGAAGTGGAAAGAAGGCCAAGTAACAAAGGAAGAGTACAGGCAGGTAGCACAGAATTGCAGGGATGGCGTCAGGAAGGCTAAAGCGGAGAACGAGGTGAGGTTAGCGAGGGATGCTAAAAACAACAAAAAGGCTTTCTTCAGCTACGTGCATAGTAAAAGGCAGAGGAAAGAAATGGTTGTTCAGCTATTAAATAAGGATGGCAAAATGATAACAGAGGACAAAGAAAAGGCAGAGGTGCTCAATTCCTACTTTGGCTCAGTCTTCTCCCAAAAGAGGGTCTATGACCCCCCTGGCAAAGGCGAAGTACAGGCTGAAGGGGCAGGATTGCAGCTTGAGATCGACAGGCATATGGTCAAGGAACACCTCATTACTTTGAATGAGTTCAAATCTCCAGGGCCAGATGAACTGCATCCTAGAGTCATAAAGGAACTGGCAGAAGAACTCTCAGAACCGCTGTCTATTCTCTTTGAGAAATCATGGAGGACAGGGGAAGTGCCAGATGACTGGAGGAGGGCTAACGTTGTCCCTATCTTCAAAAAGGGTAAAAAGGAGGAACCTGGGAACTACAGACCAGTCAGTCTGACATCAATCCCTGGGAAAATTCTGGAGCAGATCATAAAGCAATCCATCTGGAAGCACCTTGACATCAATGCCGTGATTACTCGAAGCCAACATGGATTTGTCAAAAACAAGTCCTGCCAGACAAATCTGATCTCATTTTTTGATCAAGTCACCTCCCTTGTAGACCGTGGGAATGCTGTAGACATCATATACCTCGACTTCAGCAAAGCTTTCGACAAAGTGCCCCATGATATCCTGATGAGCAAACTAGCTCGAAGTGGGCTAGATGAAACAACGATCCGGTGGATCCACAGTTGGCTACAGAATCGGACTCAAAGAGTGCTTATCAATGGGACCTTCTCAAGCTGGGGAGAGGTAACGAGTGGGGTACCGCAGGGCTCAGTCCTGGGCCCAGTGCTCTTCAACATTTTTATTAATGACTTGGAGGAGGAGGTGCAGGGAATGCTGATCAAATTTGCAGATGACACAAAATTGGGAGGGATAGCTAATACTTTGGAAGACAGAAACAAAATTCAAAGTGATCTGGATAGACTGGAGTGCTGGGCAGAAAACAACAGAATGGCATTTAATAGGGACAAATGCCAAGTTCTGCACCTAGGAAAAAGAAACCAAATGCACAGTTACAAGATGGGGGATACGTGGCTCAACCACACTACGAGCGAGAAGGATCTTGGAATTGTCGTCGATCACAAGCTGAATATGAGCCAACAGTGTGATGTGGCTGCAAAAAAGGCAAATGCTATTTTGGGCTGCATTCATAGAAGCATCGCTTCCAAATCCCGGGAAGTACTAGTTCCCCTCTACTCAGCACTGGTTAGGCCTCATCTGGAGTACTGTGTCCAGTTCTGGGCACCACACTTTAAGAAGGATGCAGACAAGCTGGAGAGGGTTCAAAGGAGGGCAACAAAGATGATCAGGGGACTGGAAACAAAGCCCTATGAAGAGAGACTGAAAGAACTGGGCATGTTTAGCCTTGAGAAGAGAAGACTGAGGGGAGATATGATAGCACTCTTCAAGTACTTGAAAGGTTGTCACAGAGAAGAAGGCCAGGATCTCTTCTTGATCATCCCAGAGTGCAGGACACGGAATAATGGGCTCAAGTTACAGGAAGCCAGATTCCGACTGAACATCAGGAAAAACTTCCTGAGTGTCAGAGCAATACGGCAATGGAACCAATTACCTGGGGAGGTGGTGGGCTCTCCCACACTGGAGGCCTTCAAGACGAGGCTGGACAGCCATTTGTCAGGGATGCTCTGACTTGGATTCCTGCACTGAGCAGGGGGTTGGACTCGATGGCCTTGTAGGCCCCTTCCAACCCTACTATTCTATGATTCTATGATTCTATGAACCCCTGAAAGGACTCAAGTAGCTCTACAGAAAGAGGGTGCTCTCGTTTCAAGGGTTCCTGATGAACAGAACAAAACTGAGTTCCAAAAGTTCAAAAAAAAGTGTTTTTGTTGTCAACATTCTAGTAGCTAGAACAAAGGCGTCCCAGGCCTCACTTGCTGTTTAGAGAAAACCATCAATGCCACAGCGATAATAGTTTGCGCCTTTAAGTGCATAGTCCACCGCGGGACCAAAGAGAGTATAAATTTGAGAAAAGCCTTTTGAGGGGGGAATTGTAGTAAAAATGTAACCTAAAAGCCATTGTATGTGTCTTAAGCAGCACATAGTACTGTAAGAGCTGCGCATGCCTGGAATGAGCAGACAGTAACCCTAAGATAAGGTTGCTAAGCAAACCGCTGGCAACCAATCAAAAGTAACACGCTGGCTGAGGAATGCAAGCTAAGTGATAAAACTGTAGCGCGGAGGTTGCCCAGGGTCGACTCTGCTTTGAGCGTGAGCTCCTTTGTCGAACTGTTTGCAAACAATAAAATCGAGTTGGACCCAGCCTGAAGTTGACTCTCCTCTTTGGGGCAAATTGGACTAGCCTCCAGGGGGTGAAACTAGCATTTTGTGCAACACTCCCGAGGGCAGCAACCTAGCTGAGGGAAACCGGGCAGGCTGAACAGCATGCACAGCTCTGTCCTCCAACACCTCACCACCTTTCCTCTCTCCTCTGTATCTGCTGCCTGAGGCAAGGACTTCACTTTGCCTAATGGTAGGGCCGGCCCTGAACCCATCCTTACAATCTGCAGGACTGGCCTGCAAAGGCCCATTTGTTGGGCACGTCTGAAAGGGCTTTCTCCTGTGCTGTTCCCAAACTGTGGAATATGTACTCCCTTGAAAACTACGATTAGCCCCCCACACACACTGTAATGGCCCCAGGAGTGTAACCAAGTCACCTGTAGTTTTAGAGGGACCTAGAGATCCATAATGCTTTGCTTAGGTTCATTATTAGTGAGATTTCCTTGCTAGTGGGCCTCTGAGCATGTGAGATGAGTCAAAGGTCAATAGCACGGCCTCAGCATATTCCATGCTAATGAAGGCTAGTATCTTATCAGGGCCTAGGATGTGCCTGAGAAGTGAGGTTATGTTTATGCCAAGCTACAGGTAGCTGTGCTGGGAAAGTTCTGATTGTTTTCCCTCTGAACAAGTACTGTTAGCCTATGCTGGGAAAGTTCTAGATGAATGCTAATTAACGCTTGCTGCTGTCATACTGCCTCACTGCTGACATGTATGGTATAAAACCCATTTTACCCCTTGGCTCTGGGTTCAGAGAAGCTGTCTGATCCAACCATTCGGTGTGCCTGTGGGCTGTAAGTACTCATTACAGTCTCCTTGTAAGTAAACCTGGATCTGGCTTATCATTATCTCGGCACCTCCAAACCTTAGCAGCCCACAGCAGGGGCATACACCCATTCTCTTGGTTTTTAGAAAGGGTGTGAAGACACATCTCTTTAATTTAGCCTTTCAAATTATGTAGTTTTATTGTTTTTAATGTTCTTCCTTCTAATTGTTTTAAGGTTTGTTTTAAATTGTTGTATACTGCACTGGTGGTTTTTTGTAAATGGTGGGATATGGATATAGATGATTATGATGGTGATACTATTATTATTATTATAATATATAATAATAATGAAAAATAATGCGCACATTCGTTTCATTTCCTTCATTTATTATATTTCTATATTGCCCCATAGCCAAAGCTCTTTGAGTGGTTCACAAAAATGAAAAACATTAAAATACATTATATAAAATAAAAAACTATTCACGTAATGAAATGAAATTAAAAATGAAATAAATAAATAAATAACACAAATAACACACACGACAACAACATATATCTAAAACAATTTAAAACGATCAGCTAGAGACAATCAAGATACTCATTATACGCTCCCAAATGCCTGAGAGAAGAGGGCAGTTTTAACCTGGTGCCAAAATGATGACAATGTTGGCACCAGACAGGCCTCATCAGGGAGATTATTCTATAAATGGGGAGCCACCACTGAAAAGAACCTCTCCCTTGTTGCCGCCCTCCAAGCCTCCCTCGGAGGAGGCTCCTGGAGGAGGCTCTTAGATGCAGAGCATAGTGTACAGGTCAGTTCATGCTGGGAGAGGTGTTCTGTCAGGTACTGTGGGCCCAAACTGCGTAGGGCTTTATAGGTCAAAAACAGCACTTTGAATTGGGCTCAAAAGCATACAAGCAGTCAGTGCAAGCGGGCCAGAATCAGTCTTACATGTTCAGACCTTCTGGTCCCCGTTACCTGTCTGGCTGCTGCATTTTGCACAAGCTGCAGCTTCCAAACCATCTTCAAAGGCAGCCCCACATAGAGTGCATTGCAGTAATCTAACTTGGAGGTTACCAGAGCATAGACAACTGAAGCCAGGCTATCCCTGTCCAGATAGGGGCGTAGCTGGGCTGCCAGCCGTAGCTGCGCTACCAACCACACATAGGAAGCTGCCTTATATTAGGCCAGGCTCTTTGTCCCTCTAGCTCAGTACTGCCTGCTCTGACTGGCAGTGTCTCTCCAGGGTGTCAGGCAGAGAAGGGTCTTCCCATCACCTGCTACCTGGTCCACTTTTTAAACTGGAGATGCCAGGGATTGAACCTGGGACCTTGTGTATGCAAAGCATGTGCTCTATGCCACTGAGCTACGGTCCCTCCCCTAATACTGTCTTCTATTCCAATTTACACTCAGCTTCTGGAGATTTTTTAAGTGCTAAAACTAAACATCTCTCCCAAAAGAGCTAGCACTCTTTACTACAAACATTCCTGAGGTTTGCTTTGGAGTGTTTTTAAAAAGCAAAACCATTTTGCAGTTTGTTTTACTAAGAACAGCTCCTTTAATTAAAAAAAAATCAATAAATCTACTTACGAAGGACCCTTTCCAAGGATTCACATCTTCTTACTTCATTCACAAACTTCCTTTGGAAGCTGTTCACGTTTGCATTCAACTGAAGTGTTTGTATACAACAAAAATGAGGAGAAATTAGCCAAAGACAAACAGACGAATAGGGGAGAGCCATCCTATGGCCCCTAGACAGCATCTGGAGGGCCATAGGAGAGTTTGGATTCCCAGATCCGAGGTTGGAAACAGCACTCCAACCTCAGAGGAGGGAATCCATGCTGCACCCCCTTCCCCCTCACAGCTGGCACAGAAAGAATCATGTTGGCTGCCTCTCCAAGGTTGGGAACTCGACCTCAGAGAGCATAAAGGGGATGTTTCAGTGGGCAGGGTGGGGAAGAGACAGGAATGGCTGGGATATGAGCTATCCCAAGGCCTCCCCAGCCTCCTTCCCTCCCCTTCCGAAGCACCCCAGCAAAAAAGCCCATCTAGTAAAAATGCAGAGCAGGAGGAGCGGAGAGGCGGCGATCGCCTCCACCACTCCTCCTGCTCTGCACTGGATGCATAAGCTGGAGGCTTAGAAGCATCAAGGGCGTAAACAGCAGGATTGTACCCTAAATCTATCCATTTATATATAGATAGTGTAAGCTCAGATAAATCCTGAAGACATTTGCTGCTCATCACAGCCATGACCGAGACACATGTGGAGTTATCAAACCCAACATGACCATTTGCCAGGTAAAGCAGAATGATTTCCTCAAGCAAAAGTACTATATATAAATGGAAGATATGACAGAATATGACATAGCAAAATGGGGTCCCTTAAATCCTAGAGCCTGTGTGTATGAGAAGATGGAGGGAAAAGGGTTAATATGTTAGTCCTACATGGAGTAGACCCATTCATTTCAATGGGTCTATTCTGCATAGGACTAACAGTGGATATTACTCAGGGTCAGGACTATAAAACTAAAAGATTAACCCATCAAGTGATGACAAAAAATAGAGATAATCATGATGGATACTACAGATAGATAGATCCACTTATCTATACCTCCATTTATCAGGGCTGGCCCTGCCACCAGGTGGAATGAGGCAACCGTCTCAAGCGGCAGATGCTGGGGTGGGGGGCAGCAGAGGCAGTCATTAGTCATTTCTCCTGAGCTGCATGCAAGGTTTCTGTGGCAGATGTGGAAAGAGTTCCCTGAAGGTAGAAAACCAGCGCTTTATATAAAACTACCCTGATTTTGCTCTTGGTTCCGTATGCAACTACAGCTAACACTAAAGTACAAGAAACTCCCACTCTCTTCATCGGTCCTTGGAAACGCAACCACCACCCCTTTCCCACCTGATGGCTTGCAACACCTACTCACGTCTCTGAACTGAACCAGGCCCAGCTCTCCAAGTTCTGCCACGCAGCAATAGGCGGACTCCACCTGGAGAAAAAGTTGGGACAGACACATCTCTTCGCTCCGGAACACAGATGCCATCTTGCGTGTTCTTCTGTGGGGGGACATGAGGAGAAATACTGAAAAGGATGGTTTTGCCTAAGGCAGGAGAGCAGAGCCTCAGGGCCAGGGTCCCAGTCCAGCTCTCCAGGCTTCCCTAGAAGTCCATGCTGCTCCACATGATGCCACCCCCTTTCCCCAGCCACTGATTATTTGGTGGTTTCCTCATGTTTGCATAGTGTTTCCCCATTCTGTACAAGTGAAAGGCCTTCCCTAAGGCTTAGTCGCCGGTACTAATAGCTTTAAGCTAAAATATGCTGGTAGTCTTGGTCCAGCCCCTTTTGCCTTCAGCCCTGCCTAGCCCTGGAACATAACCCTCGATAGCTTCCCTGAAATGGAATTTGGCGCTCAGGGTGAAAGAGGCTCTGCACCCCTGGTCTAAGGTCTGCTTAACACAAGACACTTCCCTTTCACAACGGTCATCTCATTGGAGGGGGAAACTGCACAGTCACTTCGGAAGTGATGTCTGAATGCTTATTTTGTCAGAAAATAAGTGGGAAGCTGCTGGGGAACTTTGGATTCCCAACTTCTTGCTGCAGTTGCCTAGCAGGAAGGAGCCTTCACACAAAACATGGATGTCATTTGTGAAGTAGCTCTGAAGCAGCAATCCTCTATCCGCTTATCTGGGAGTTGAGGCTTACTTTTGAGTAGACACATATAGAATTGTGCGGCAAACGTATAAGAAGTTCAGAGTAGTTGGCAAGCCAGATGAGCAAGGTAATTCCATGAGGACTGGTAGCACTGCCCAAGAAAATCATGTTTACACATTAGCTTCAAAGTATGTATAATAAATTCATACTGATTTAGGGAGCAATCTTATGGTCCCTGGGGGAGCGTCTTAGGGACCATAGGATTGTTTGGAGTCCCCCTTCCAAGGTCAGAGACAGCACTCCAACCTCGGAAGGCCCTCCAAGGTCGGAAAAGCAATCTCAAAGGAGGAGGAAAGGGGGCATTCCACTGGGAGGGGAGGAGACTGGAGAGGCCAGGATACACGATCCACCCTCCCTCTCCGAAGTGCCCTTGCTTGACAGGCTAAAAAGCCCATCTAGCAAAATTTTATTTATTATTTATTTATTAAATTTATTAATCGCCCATCTGGCCAGTCACCCAGCCACTCTGGGCGATGTACAACAATAAAAACAGTTTATACAATAAAATCTGCAAGGCAGGAGGACAGGGAAGCAAAGATCACCTCTGCCGCTCCTCCTGCCCTGCACTGGATGATCGGATGCCTCCAAGTTTGGGGGCTTCCAGTCACCAAGGATTGAGATAGGATTGCACCCTTATTGACATATTCCACCTCCCTGAATTATTCAGCGTTTCTGTAAATTCTAACAAAGTTCCAAGATCCATTTTTTCATATAAGGCAGGCAGTACAGTGTTTCCAACCAAAAAAAGACAGTAGGTACACTTAGTATATACTAAAACAAGTACCATGTAAGCCTAATCGGAGCATATATTTTTAAATTGGGACTATAAGGTTTAATTAGCTTAACTGATAATCAACTAACGCTTTCAATGATTAATAGGTAAGGGCATATATTAATCAGACTGAAAATGAAAGGTCACTTGTATATTATTTTAAATCTAATTTTGATTATGATATCATACTTCAATAAGGCATTAAAAATAAAGGGAAAATATTAAAGATAGACCTTTCTAACAATGATGGTAGGCTTTTTTACAAAAATATTATTAAATTGTCTCAGATATCCTTCTCTACTTTAAAGAGGCATGCAGTATTAAGGTTTTGGTAATACAATTACTTAAGCATAATTAGAAACTGAACAATCCACCAGTTAAAGACAGATGATTACGCAACTAACAGCATGATCCTCAGAAGCAAGCCTCACTGAGTTCAATGGGACTTACTCCCAGGTAAATGTGTGTACAGGATTGCAGCCTAAAAATGCTTTAATCCATTAACAGCCCCACTTGATGGGCTTCACAATGCAATTAACGTGAATGTTGACCACATCTAGGAAAATATTGCCCAAAAATAGTCTTAAGCTGCAATTCTATACCCATTCACCTATGAGTAAGTGCTATTGAACTCAATGGGATTTACATCTGAGTAGACTGGTATAGGCTTGCACTGTTAGGAGCCAAAAGGCTAGGCATCATTCTAGTACTGAATGCACGCGGGAAAATATATTTCAGACCAAAATGCCACCAGCATTCAATACGAAGAGGTCCTGGTTACCAGAGGCCTGGGATTTGTCCTGGCCTGCTCTGTAAATTGCTTCTCAACCTTCATACTGCAAACTTCTCAGCTACTGGGGGAGGAAGGGTGTCAAAAGAAGACAACAGACCCGGAGAGAAAGCGGATATGGAAAGGGCGCCTTCTCTGTAGCTCCTCCCTACATAGTTCCCCAAACTTTTCCTTCTGCTGTTGTCCCATCCCTGCTGCAAGGAAGAGAGGAACAGGAGTGGGCTTGGAGAGGAATATGACTAGGAATGGCACAGCATCCCCTTCAGGGAGGGAGGAAGCCCTGCAGCGCTGAAACGCCTCTTGAACTGCTGCCCCTTGACCTCAGTGGAGGCTGATGGCTCCGATGTCAGTGGGGCTGTGGGTCTGCTCTGGTTTCGGTCAGAATCAGCCAGAACTCTAACAGAGCTGTCCAAGGTGCTGAACCCTAGCACCCCCCATGGGTGCAGCACCTTGAATAGCTCCTTTAGAGTTCTGGCTGAAACTCAGAGCGGATTTATGGCGCCACTGACATTGGAGGCACCAACCTCCATTGCTTTACCTTGGAAAATGGGAGGAGGGCTACTCCCTGTCAAAACCTGTAAGGCACATCGCTGTTTCCATCCTTGGCACCTGTGATCTGCTCTAATGTCCTTTAAACCAACAGGATGCTCCAGAGCCATGGTTAGAAGTGCACAAGTGGGATCTGCAACAAAATGTTGCAGTGCACAGTGCTCTTGTTCAGGATTCCAGCCAGCCATAACCTCTTCAAGGAGACTCCATTCCATTTCCCTTCCCCTGGTGTTCTCTTCCCCGCCTCAACACACTCAGTGGTCAGTGTCTTGTGACCACTGAGCATGGTCAGTCCTCAATGGGATTTGTGGAGCGGGGTGGGTGGGGGGTGTTTGCCCCTTTGGCTTTTCTTTTGTACATCAACAAACCCCAGAACCTGCTGATCCCTCCCTCTTGTTTCTCAGTGGCTCTGTTTTGGCTGTAATCCTCTCAGCACTCATCAGCCAAGATCACTGTTAGAGGGAATGATTGAGTCCAGGCCCTGCCTAGAGCACAAATGCGAAAATTGTGCTATTGATATTAATTTCATTTATTACATTTCTATACTGCCCAATAGCCAAAGCTCTCTAAGTGGTCTACAAAGATTAAAAACCTTAAAAAGACAGTATTATGCATGATAAAAAAAAGGTTTATCTACAAACATAGAAAAAGAGCACACACATGCACACATATCCAAACAATATCCCCTGACCTGATTAAAAATCATATGCTGCCAAATGTCTGGAAGTAGATGGTCTTAACCTGGCACTGAAAAGATAATAATGTTGAAGCCAGACAGGCCTTGCTGGGGAGTTCGTTCAATAATTGCAGGGGGGGTTGCCACTGAGAAGGCCCTCTCCCTTTGTTGCCACCTTCTGAGCCTCCCTCAGAGGAGGTACTTGGAGGAGGGCCTTAGGCGATGAGTGTCATATACGGGTAGGTTCATATCAGGATTCACCCTTGTAGATACATGGCAGAACATCTTCCAGTCAATATTCCTGCCTCATTAACTGAATCCACCTCAAGTAGGGGAGGGACCATAACTCAGTGGTAGAGGACATGATTGGCAGCTACAAGATCCTAGGTTCAATCCCCAGCATCTACAGGTTTTTTTGTTTTAAAGAATGACATAGCAGATGACAGTGAAGAACCTTCCATGCCTGAGACCCTGCTGCCAGTCAGAGTACTGATCTAGAAGGAATTATCGTCTGACCAGATACAAGGCAGCTTCAGGTATTCCGTAACCAGCAAACCCATCAAAATTATTTTTTCAACATGCTCTGTAGTTCCCCAATGAGGAAGATTCTGCCATAACCCTGAGCTGCTTGTTTCACTCAGAGAGGCTTCAGACATTACATTGAACACACCTCCATGAACTCACGAGTGACTTGCATTTACGCTAGCCCTTTTTTTCAGGCCTTCTTTCAACATGTGGAGGGTGTAGTGGAGTGGAGCACACTGTCCTTGCACCCCTGAGCTACATGCATTCATTTGAAGGTTGGAATAGGACCTATATGCATACAAGAGCATGTCACTAAACAAGCAGAGTTCCAGATCATGGAATCATAGAATAGTAGGGTTGGAAGGGGCCTACAAGGCCATCCAGTCCAACCCCCTGCTCAATGCAGGAATCCAAGTCAGAGCTTCCCTGACAAGTGGCTGTCCAGCCTCGTCTTGAACGCCTCCAGTGTGGGAGAGCCCACCAGCTCCCTAGGTCATTGGTTCCATTGTCGTGAGGATGCAAGCACTTACATTAGGGTGGCTACTGGTACATCACCCAAAAAAGAGGACAAAAGAGCACACATATTTGCATAAAATCTGCATATGCTAGTTGAGAGAGAGAGAGAGAGAGAGAGACATTTAGAAATAATTGCTATAGTTTTAAAAGAAATACAAGAGATCTTACCCTAGTGGGGAAGAGTGTGAACAGGTGACCCGTGTGTCTGTCCTGTCTGCTGTCCAGGTGCTGCTAATGGTTGATGGGCAATTTCAAGACCCCCACATTCCCTCCCTCACAGTTCTTTACCTTTAAACTGGACAGTCCTTCAGACAGAGGACAATTTCAAATAGAGGGCTGTCCTGTGACAGGCCTTTCAAATAGAGGACAGTTCTCAGTAAAGTAGGTCACCCAAACTTCCAGCCAGCCAGTGACCAGACTCAGAGCTGGTTAACACGAGCTACTTTGCTGCATCCTTTGCCTTCAAGTCCTTGGCATGTTGCTAAACTATAAAGCGGGGTGAGCAACGTCTGGCCTACAACTCTGTTCATCCTTCACCATTGGCTATGCTGGCTTGGGCTGATGGAAATTCTCGGCCAAAACATCTGGAGAGCTACACATTGCCTACCCCTGCCATATAATATAGGCATACAAAGCATACTATTTGAAAAGCATAATCATTTAAGGAGAAGGGAGTTTGCTATCAGAACATTCATCCATGGTTTCATTGGATTTTCAATAAGGAAAACGCATATACCGTATTGTGTGATAAACAGACATTTCACAATATTGTGACATTTCAAGCATCACCCCCCCTTTTTTTTCTCTGCTCTTCTCTGCTTTTTGTGGAAGCTACAAAACTAAGCAACAAATCTCTGCACTCAAGTTCCTTCGCTCTGTGAACCAAAGCATTCTAGCAATGGGCTCCTGATTTCTTCATGGGTTTCCACCAACCAGACACATTTTTTTATTTCAGAATGACAAGTGTAACATGACAAGTGTAACAATGTCAAACTTTATCTATTTCTATGTATTTTGTTGTTGTATATGTATGACTTATAGTGCAATCCACTGCATATCTATTCAGAAGTAAGTCCCACTGATTTCAATTAATTTACTCACAGGTATAAGATTGCAGCTTTAGCCTCTTTGAAAGATTTTGTGCCCGATAAAGCAGCATCAAAAAATTTAAATGAGTAAAATTAATCTCTGTGTTCACAAGGACTAGAAACTTTAAACATTACAACTGGAATTCACTAGACATTAAAGCCACAATCCACAGCTTATTTACTAAAAAAAAAGTCCCAGGAACATACGAACCTTATACCAGGTCAGGCTATTTGTCCACCTAGCTGGCTGGGGAATGCTATGAGTTGTAGAACATTTTTCTGTAAACATGCATAGGATTGCGCCTTCAGTGGCTCTCCAGGGTCTCTTGCAAACGTCTTTCCCATCAGCCTTTTAACTGAAGATGTATCATAGAATCATAGGGTTGGAAGGGGCCTACAAGACCATCAAGTCCAACCCCCTGCTCGGTGCAGGAAGCCTGATTCCCAGGCTGTCCCCATCCAAGTACTAACCAGGGCTGACCCTGCTTAGCTTCCAAGATCAGACAAGATCGGGCACATCCAGCCCTTCAGAGATCTATTCTAATATTGAGCTTGGCTCCTCCCCACACATAATGGAGATACTCTAATGTAAATCTAATATATTTGAGATATTAATCCTACCACACATCTCTGCAGAATCCTCAAGAAGTCTTACAACGCAAATGAATTGTGGATTGCTGCCTAAAAGTACATAGACTATCTCCCTATATGTTGCTCATTCCAGTATAAATATTACTAGCCTGATATTACTAGTCCATCCTCATTAACATACCATCCATATCCCTCATCCATATCAGTTTATGAAAAAGAATAATCACTCACGTTCATTTCTGCTAGACTCTTGCTGGCTTTTTTGTACTAAAGTTATAATTAGATCAAGCACACCAGCAATTAGAGAGCCTAAAAATCCAATGCTGTTAAATGTTAATTGCTGGTTTCAAAATACATATTTAGCTATTTAATCAAGGCCTAGATTAATATCTCTCTTTTTGGAGGGGAGGGAGTTTAGGCTATTTGCCTGTTAATGAGAGGGGAAAACATGCAGCATCCATATGTTGAAGTGATCTCCCCCTTTAGGAAAATTCAGTAGGCACCAAAAATGCAGAGAAACGTCTGTGCCCTCTGGAGAATTGCTCGAGTTCATACATGCCAAGATCTCACCTCAATTATCCACTCTTCTGTTTCCTTTTCTCCGTCTAGCCTGAGC
Source organism: Heloderma suspectum (assembly GCF_057233095.1). Classification (NCBI taxonomy): domain Eukaryota; kingdom Metazoa; phylum Chordata; class Lepidosauria; order Squamata; family Helodermatidae; genus Heloderma; species Heloderma suspectum. The sequence continues at coordinate 32,785,255 of NC_139464.1, forward strand.
AAATTCTGAAACTGCTTCCAGTTTAGCAGGGCTGCAAATGAAGTACCCAGGTGACCTAGCGTTTCTAGACATGTGTCCTTAGAATAATTGAACTGGTCCTGACCAGATCAAAGAGAACTTTTTGTCCTCTAGTCACTGGGTAGAAAGGATCAGGAAGCATCCTGCTATACCTAAACTTTTCACGTCAGATCTATATGAAAAGAACTAACAGTGTTGTGTCAGCAGTGGGGTGTTTCCACTAACAACAAAGTCAGGCATTCCCTTTTGCCACAGATTTTTTTGTGGTGATGGGTCTACATACACCGCTCTATGGAATTAAGAACCGGGCAGAAAAATGCTTGTTAGACGCAGGTGCAGTAAAATGGAGGTCAAATACTTTTGCCTTCTTTCCACAGTCACTTTCTGCAGGAGCAGTGATGCAGTTCAGTAATTTATTCTCGGTCTGGACTTAATGATCAGGGGGTGGGGGCAGGGGAGGCCAACAATAGCAACACTTTAGATGGTAATGTGTATTACTTCACTTACTTTAAAATGTGGTAAGACAGACCTGCTGGATTTAGGGGGTCCTCCTCATGAATGGGACCTTGGACTTCTGCCCCAAAGTCTCAGAGCATCTTCACACCAGCCTAAAAGCCTTCATTTAAAACAGGGCTTTCTGCTTCCATTTTAAATGCAGGATCACAACAACTCCCTTTTTCACCCGCTTCCTTTTCCCCCTCCCCTTTCCCCCTCCTTCTCCCTGTATCTGAGGGTTTCATCACACAGAGCTTTTATCCTGCAGTTGAGATTGCTCCTTCACGGAAGTTTGCGGGCTCTTTACATGACGCTGTGAACCTCCAAGGTGTCTCCTGCACTAATTGCCCTTTGTTCCATTTTTAAATGTAGATTGAAGATAATGAGGTATGGATGGAGCAATCCTATGGCCGCTAGACAGTGGCTAGACGGACATAGGATATCTTGTTTTCCAGGAACTGACCTCAGAGCCCGCACTCCAAGGTCGGTTCCTAGAGAACCAACCTCCGCCCACTTCCGTGCTGCCTCGGAGGCAGGGCGGAACAGCCCCGCCCTCCACGCTCACAAGAGGAGTGCAGAGCAGCCGAAAAGGGGCGTTCTGGGAGGCGTTCCGGGGTGGGGAGGGCGGAAATGCCTGTACGACACATCCAATATGTCATACAGCAGCCTCCTCCCCCCGCTCAGCCCTCCCACAACTAGACAGCTGCAATCGGCTGTCTAGCCAAAAATGCAGGGCAGCAGATGCGCGGAGGGAACGAGCCCCTCCGTGCTTCTCCTGCCCGGCATTGACTAGGTGGCCGCCTTCAGGTTCAGAGGCCGCCGCCTATCTGAATTGGATTGTGCCCCAAATTACCCCGTTGTGTTCACTTGAATTCCCTCCATGAAAAGAGAAAAAGCAGCAAGAAGAGGAGTGAGATCAATGAAAGATAATGGAAGACTCAGATACGGGAAGAAGGAGGGGGAAAGGGGAGAGGGGAAAGGAAGTCGTTGAAAAGGGAGTCATTGTGATCCTGCATTTAAAACAGAAGCAGAAAGCCCCATTTTAAATGCAGGATTTTAGGCTGGTGTAGAGATGCCCTGAGTCTTCCATATATTTAATTGATCTCACTCCTCTTCTTGCCGCTTTTCTTCTGTTCACGGAGGGAACTCAAGCAGAACACAACAGGGTAATTTGATAGCTCATTATATGTGATCTATTTAAAAACAGAACAACGGGCATTTAGTGTAGGAGAGGTCCTGGAGGGTCATGGCGTCATGTAAAGAGCCCGCTAATTTCCGTGAAGGAGCGATCTCAATCGCAGGACTGTGTGAAGAAAGCCAGAGACCTGCTGTATTTGGGGGTCCTCCTCATGAATGGGACCTTGGACTTCTGCCCCAAAGTCTTATCCTAACAGCACAACTGTGCAGGAGAACTGAAGGATGAAAAGGCCCTATTCTGCTGGATTGCCAGAAGCTGAGTATGGAGGGTTTAGGTTCTTTAATCCCTAATCTCCTGTTCCCTTTTTCCCTGATCAGAATCTCCCCACATAGGCTTCTGTTTGATTCGCAGGGGGTGTTTGATTCGCAGGGGGTGGGACTGGTGCCTGTATTTCCCCCCACCCCCAAACAGCAGCCCAAACTGGGGAAAAGATGTGGGGAGAGTTAATGCCTCATGGGCTCAAAAGAAATTAGCGGCCAGCTGCATTTTAGCTAGTTATAGCGCGATCCTATCCATGTTTAGACAGAATAAAGTCCTACAGTTCCCAGCATGCCCCAGAGAGCCATTGCAGGACTTTTTTTTGGTCTAAACTTGCATAGGATTGCACCCCTTAATTAGTTAGTTGTTTTTAAGTCAAGAGATCACAGTTCTCCAAAATAATGTATCACTTGACACTAATGACCAAACTAGCATGTGTATCTGTGTGTGCGTATATGAGAGAGAGGGGTGGCGGGGGGTGGCCATATGTCCTACTTTACAGAGGGCAGTTCTTTATTTTAAGGGCTGTCAGGAGGACGGTCTTCTATTTGAAAGCATCCTCTGGTGGAACTTTAAAGCTTTTTTAAAAACTTAAGAAAGGAGCGCAATTGGGCCTTTAAGGGTGCAAACCTATGCATGTTTAGACAGAAGAAAAGGCCTACAACTCCCAGTATGCCCCAACCAGCCTTGCTGGCTGGGGCATGCTGGGAGTTGTAGGCCTTTTCCCCTGTCTAAACATGCATAGGATTGTGCCCTAAGTTGCGCATCCACAGTGAGCACCTCGACAGCAGACCGAGCAAGGCACACAGGACACCTGGTCATAGTCTTCCCCCCATGCTGTGCGCTGTATTGCATTTCTATTTAAATTCCAGTAAGTATTTCTGTATTTTCATCTATACATATAAATTAGCATATGCAAATGTTATACAATTCTGCATGCTCTCTTGTCCTCTTTTATGGTGATGCATTTCCTTTTTTTTTTATAATGCTCAATGGCCACCCTAGAGAGAGAATGTTTATTAAACACTCACTTCTCTGCTTGGCTATAAAGTGGGGAGGGGGCTAATTTTTTTATATTAAAAGGAGCATGTGGAGTGGAGCAAACCCCTAATTCACTGCCCTGCTTTACTTTGCTGCGCTCCACTACTTTAAGCCATTTTCTCCCTGCCAGCCCACTTCCCATATCAGAGCCAGACGGAGGGAAAATGGCTTAAAGCAGCAAAGCATGGCAAGATGGGGGGGGGGGGCAGGTTTTGCTCCTCTCCTCATGCACTCCTTTTAGTATAAGGGTTTAAAAACAAAACAAAAAACGTACCCACTTTACAGCCAGATGGGCAAGTGTGTGTTTAAAAAAATACAGGCATGCCTGGTTTGGCCCAGGGTCTCACAACAGAATTTGCGTGGGAAAGTGTGCTGAAGAGTTGGCATCATTTCTCTGCTTTACTGCTCTTGTTGGCCCAACCAGGGATGATTAGCTGTACAAAGGCGAGCCGGTTCCCACTCTGTTTAGGCTACATCCTTTTCAACTAGGTTAAGTGTAAGGGGCAGCTGATACGGCTGGGGTCACGGATGCCTGAAGCAAGATGAAAGAGAGGACTGAGGCATCCATGCTTATCAGAGGAACATGGGAAGATGCCCCATACAGGAGTCAGACTGCGGGGTCATTTAGCCGAGCATGACAGCTGCTCTTAGTGGTGCAGCTAGGTCATTTTAGACCCTGGATTTAGGGGACAATCCTATGCATGTTTAGACAGAAAAATGTCTTGCAAGTCCCAGCATTCCCCAGACAACCATAGCTGGCTGGGGAATGCTGGGAGCTGTAGGACTTTTTTCTGTCTGAACATGCATAGGATTGCACCCTTAATGATCTTATTGTGGTGTGGGGAGGCCCTTTAGGCAGCATGTATTTCTTCTGAAGCACAGAACCAACATTTCTCTTCACACACATACACATACCCCTGACCTCAGATTATCGCACAAAACTGGAGAAATCAAAATGGCCTGTCCATTCTACAATGGAGGGATAAATCGTGGTCAGTTGTACTCATGGAAAAACGTACGGTATATGTGCACTCCTTGGGGAATTATGAAGGACACGAGGACTTTTATGCAATTTGGCATCCGTTTATTTCCCATGCTAACAGGAATACTGACGAATTCAATATGCCAATATCTCATGTAAATCTATGGAAAAATTTGGTGTATTGACAATGATTTTCATCTATATATAACTCTTTTATGGAAGGCTGAGAAGAATAAGGGTATGAATTTTATAAAGGGAGGGTTGTCCATTTCTTGGAAGTATTTTGTGTGTATAGTTTGGTAACTTTTTATTGTCCATTTGGTGATGTCTTTGTGTGTGTGTGTGTGTGTGTAGGGGGGGGGAATAAATTCTATTCACACACATACACACACACACCATCATTCCACGCTTTGCAACTGCTTCAGCATTCTTGATATGTTAGAACAATAACAACAACAAAACTATTTGCCAACCCTGATGTAAAAAAAGAAAAGAAAACCTATTCGGAGCATGTGCAGTTTTGCATTTTAAACTTACTTCAATCACAGCACCATCATGACTACAGGAATAAAATGGAGTTTGCTTCTGCTGCCCTCATCACCGGCTGCTCTCTGGGTGGTTATTTGAGGAGTCCCTGGACTGCAGGGTCCTGGACTTTGGCCCCATAGCTGCATCACAAGCTGCTCTCCAGGGTTCCAGGCAGGGGCCTTTCCCAGCCCTGTATGGAGATGCCAAAGATTGAACCTGGAACCTTCTGCACGCAAACCACATGCTCTACCACAGAGCTACAGTGCTTCCCTTCTACCAGGCAGTGCAGAGCCGGCCCTACCGTTGGACAGAGTGAAGTGCTCATCTCAGGCAGCAGAGACAAAGGGCGAGTAATGTGTTGGAGGACACAGCTATGTATACTACTCAGCCTGCCCTGTGTCCCCTAGTCACAAGGAGTTCTTCACTCACGAGGAGCCTTCCTTTGCAAATAGGCACTCCTTCTCACAGGGGTTGTTCTGGCCTGCCTCTTGAGATGCTGACACTCTCAGGGGCTAGGTGGTTGCTCAGTCTCTGTTTCTGAGGCTGAGTTCCCCTCCTCTTGCAAGGATGGGCCCACAGCCACTTCTCTCAAGGGCCCAGGCTCCTCCTGGTTTTGTGGCCTGGGCTGTTCTTTGATGCTATTTGTCACTGGGAGTTCTAGCTCCTCTTCTGAAGAGGATTCCTCCAGTGGTGACATGACCGCGATGCTGCTGCCCTTTGACAGGTTCACTGTGCAGCCACTTATGCTGCAGGAGACCCCCCCCCCCCGTCATGTTCTGCGATTTAAATTCATCCAGTTGCCTCAGCAGAAAAAGTAGTCTTACAAAAGAAGAATTGGAATGGCATCTCTTTCAGTTTAAATGATCCAAACATGTGATTGCATTCTCTCTTGGGGATTGAAACTTGTAAATAGAACAGGACGAAAGTTGCAAGAACCATGACTATGATCTTACGCTGCAACAAACATTCGCAGCACCTCAGTGAATTCCTTACTACTACGATGTCCTCTTTCAGTTCTGCAATGGTGCGCTTGTATTGTTGGAAACCCTTTCAGCATAGGATGGTCCTCTTTTGGGGTGATGAGTAAGTGGCCACCCCACTCATACAGTACAAGCAGGCTGGCAGAGATAATAACATGCAGAAGGTGTCCTCTGTTTGAAGGGCTGTCGAGTCCAAGTCTGGTTTGAAGATAACCCTGGAGAAGGTTTGTAAGGACTTTAAGCGCACACCTTACAAAACAAAAGGCATCATCTTAATTGCTCCAAAACAGGAGACAGTGGGCAGTATCCAACTGTGTCATTCTGTTAGTGCAAATGATTATGGTTGTGCAACCCATTGTGCAACTGGTTCTGCATAACTTCTGTGCAACCTGTTGTGCAACCAGCTGTGCAAGCAGAGAATCATAGAATAATAGGGTTGGAAGGGGCCTATAAGACCATCGGGTCCAATCCCCTGCTCAATGCAGGAATCTAAGTCAAAGTACCCTGACAGATGGCTGTCCAGCCTTGTCTTGAATGCCTCCACTGTAGGAGAGCCACCACCTCCCTAGGTCATTGGTTCCATTGTCATATTGTCATATTGCTCAATATGTCAATAAGTCAGGAAGTTTTTCCTGATGTTCAGCCGGAATCTGGCTTCCTGTAACTTGAGCCCATTATTCCGTGTCCTGCACTCTGGGATGATCGAGAAGAGATCCTGGCCTTCCTCTCTGTGACAACCTTTCAAGTACTTGAAGAGCACTATCATATCTCCCCTCAGTCTTCTCTTCTTAAGGCTAAACATCCCAGTTCTTTCAGTTTCTCTTCATAGGGCTTTGTTTCCAGTCCCCTGATCATCTTTGTTGCCCTCCTCTGAACCCTCTCCAGTTTGTTTGCATCCTTCTTAAAGTGTGGTGCCCAGAACTGGACACAGTACTCTAGATGAGGCCTAACCAGTGCTGAGTAAAGGGGAACTAGTACTTCCCGGGATTTGGAAGCTATGCTTCTATTAATGCAGCCCAAAATAGCATTTGCCTTTTTTGCAGCCACATCACATTGTTGGCTCATATTCAGCTTGTGATCGACAACAATTCCAAGATCCTTCTCGCTTGTAGTGTTGTTGAGCCATGTATCCCCCATCTTGTAACTGTGCATTTGGTTTCTTTTTCCTAGGTGCAGAACCTGGCATTTATCCCTATTACATTTCATTCTGTTGTTTTCTGCCCAGCGCTCCAGTCTATCCAGATCACTTTGAATTTTGTTTCTGTCTTCCAAAGTATTAGCTATCCCACCCAATTTTGTGTCATCTGCAGATTTGATCAGCACCCCCTGCACCTCCTCCTCCAAGTCATTAATAAAAATGTTGAAGAGCACTGGGCCCAGGACTGAGCCCTGCAGTACCCCACTCGTTACCTCCCCCCAGTTTGAGACGGTCCCATTGATAAGCACTCTTTGAGTCCGATTCTGTAGCCAACTGTGGATCCACCGGATCGTTGTTTCATCTAGCCCACTTTGAGCTAGTTTGTTCATCAGGATATCATGGGGCACTTTGTCAAAAGCGTTGCTAAAGTCGAGGTATATTATGTCCACAGTATTCCCACGGTCCACAAGGGAGGTGACTTGATCAAAAAATGAGATCAGATTTGTCTGGTAGGACTTGTTCTTGACAAATCCATGTTGGCTTCGAGTAATCACGGCATTGTTTTCAAGGTGCTTACAGATGGATTGCTTTATCATCTGCTCCACAATTTTCCCAGGGATTGATGTCAGACTGACTGGTCTGTAGTTCCCAGGTTCCTCCTTTTTACCCTTTTTGAAGATAGGGACAACATTAGCCCTCCTCCAGTCATCTGGCACTTCATCCGTCCTCCATGATTTCTCAAAGAGAATAGACAGCGGTTCTGAGAGTTCTTCTGCCAGTTCCTTTATTACTCTAGGGTGCAGCTCATCTGGCCCTGGAGATTTGAACTCATTCAAAGGAATTAGGTGTTCCTTGACCATATGCCTATCGATCTCAAGCTGCAATCCTGCCCCTTCAGCCTGTACTTCGCCTTTGCCAGGGGGGTCATAAACCCTCTTTTGGGAGAAGACTGAGCCAAAGTAGGAATTGAGCACCTCTGCCTTTTCTTTGCCATCTGTTATCGTTTTGCCATCCTTATTTAATAGTTGAACCACCATTTCTTTCCTCTGCCTTTTACTATGCACGTAGCTGAAGAAAGCCTTTTTGTTGTTTTTAGCCTCCCTCGCTAACCTCAGCCCGTTCTCAGCTTTAGCCTTCCTGACGCCATCCCTGCAATTCTGGGCTTCCTGCCTGTACTCTTCCTTTGTTACTTGTCCTTCTTTCCACTTCCTATATGTGTCCTTTTTTGTTTTCAGGTCACCTCTAAGCTTTTTGTGAAGCCACATTGGCTTCTTCTGTTGTCTTCCACCTTTTCTTCTTGTTGGAATTCTTTGTAATTGTGCCTTGAGAATTTCCTTTTTAAAAGCTCCCACCCATCTTGGACTCCTTTTCTCGTTATAGTCACTTGCCATGGGACCTTACTGATCATTGTTCTGAGTTTATTAAAATCAGCTTTCCTAAAATCCAGGGTACGCGTTTGACTACACTCGGCTTTTGCTTCCCTTAGAACCAAGAACTCAAGTACAACATGGTCGCTTTCCCCCAGAGTTCCTGTAACTGCTACTTTATCCACTAAGTCATCCCTGTTGGTTAGGATCAAGTCAAGGATAGCTGATCTTTTAGTTCCTTCCTCTACTTTCTGTAGGAGGAAGTTATCCGCCACACAAGTCAGGAATTTCCTGGCGTGCCATGTTTTGCAGAATTTGTCTCCAAACAAATATCGGGGAAATTGAAGTCCCCCATTACTACTACATCATGCTTCCTTAAAACATTGGCTATTTGCTTTTCAGAAGTTTCATCCTCGTCTTCTCCTTGATTGGGTGGCCGGTAGTAGACTCCCACCATCAGGTTCCTTTTATTCTTTTCTCCATTTATTTTGATCCAGATGCTCTCTGGGCTACTTGAAGAGCACTATCATATCTCCCCTCAGTCTTCTCTTCTCAAGGCTAAACATGCCCAGTTCTTTCAGCCTCTCCTCATAGGGCTTTGTTTCCAGTCCCTTGATCATCTTCTTTGCCCTCTTCTGAACCCTCTCCAGTTTGTCTGCATCCTCCTTAAAGTGTGGCGCCCAGAACTGGACACAGTACTCAAGATGAGGCCTAACTAGTGCTGAGTAGAGGGGAACTAGTACTTCACATGATCTGGAACCTATACTTCTATTAATGCAGCCCAAAATAGCATTTGCCTTTTTGGCAGCCACAGCATATTGTTGGCTCATATTCAGCTTGTGTTCAGCATAATAGGCAACTAGTTGCTCAGTTGAAAAAAAAAGAATTCAGTGAATGTACATGTAGTGAGTGGGGTTTGGGGAGGTTTAGAAGGGGAAGGCAGGTAGGTTAGGAATAAGTATAGGATGATTAAATAATAATATATATAACTCTTCTTGTGTTTAATAAAATTGTATTTGTTTTATTAAACTCCTAGACCTAGTTTGTTGATATGGATCGACACAGCTGCCTGAGATTTTTGGACTGCCCTTGGAGACTGTCACAATGAGCTTCTGCATTTCCAAATTTACCACTACACCACTGTGTGTGTGTGTGTGTGTGTGTGTGCACGTGTGTGTGTAGTTCAATCCAGCTGGGTGAGTGGACGTTTCTGTGGGAAAGGGAGGGGGGAGATATAATAAAGGAGCTTAGGGAAGGCTTGTGGGTAATGTTGGGGTGCTGAGGGGGTGTGCAAGGGGGCTGTTTAAATGAGAAGGGATCTGTCCATGAGGGCTGAGTTGAGAGGGTGAAGCTTCCATAGAGTATCATATTTTGAAAACCTAAAATGTTCATGTCTGAGTGAGTGGATGAAAAAGATTTTAACACCCTTGCATTTTTTCCTCATACATCCAGCTGAAATACCACTGCCTTACTCTCAGCTGTGCTGTTTTTGGATCCCAGCTGAAAGCTGTTTATCTTGCGAAGTTGTATAATCTTAGAAGGGGGCATGGCTGTGACTGTCACGAAGGGACCCTGCACTTCTGAATTTGCCACCACACTACTGTGTAGGACGTTTTTCTGTCTAAACATGCATAGGATTGTGCCCTTAGTCACTTTGTCTAATGAGCAGTTTGACTGCTGTGTAAACATGACTGCTGTGTCACAAATGCCAAGGGGGGAAAAGCCAGCCTCATCTAGTTTGAGTATCAACAGACAGAAAGGCAGACCCAACAAGAATGACCCACTGGAGACTGCCTGTAGGCTGCTCCAACTTCCTTACAAGTTGAAACATTAAACAAAACTGATCTGGAACATTAAAGGTTGAAGGTTAATTCTAAACAGACCTCTTCTTCCATACTGATCAATGGACAAATATTTGCACAGTCTTGATAAAACTGGGTTAAAATCATAATTTTAAAAATATTAACATTTGCCTTATCTTCCCTATCAAGCTACTGAACTAAGTGAACAAAACAGTGGTTCCATCTGCACAGGCCTAAATGGGATTCCTGTTGCGTGCAGGAGAAAAAAAGGCCAGGCTTGAAACCATTTTTCACACAGGGAAATAGCGGGAACTAATGAGAACACGGGCACAGATTTCATTCATTCATTCATTCATTCATCTCTATCCCATCTGTCTGCCAAAAAATGGCGTTCAAGGCCACTAACAATAAAATCCACATAAACAAAAACTTAATTAAAGCATAGCATAAAAACAAATACACTAGAAACACAATTCAAAACACAATAAGAGAAATAAACAGCATCAAACAATTAAAACCTCCTTCAGCAACAGACCAACTGATATGCCAAGGCTTGCCTGAATAAAAATCTTAGACTGCCAGTGGAAGTGTAACCCACTAGTATATTTTTCTTTAAGAATTCTGAGTGGGAATATCCCTGCACATGCTCAGTAAAGGAGTGAGTTAGGGAGTGGCCACCATTTTAGGCAGTTACCAAAATGCAGTGTGAAAGAAGCTTGTTTTCTCCTCTCTGTAAGACTCTGAACCCTTGAGACAGATTAATAGGGAGGTTTCGTTTTGAATTTTTTTTTAAGTGTCATGATTTTTTTTACAAACATTATGAGATCCTTGTTTATGTTGTTTTATATTATATAAAGGGCTGTTTACAAAGTTGTTCCTGTGCTGCTGGATCCTGGTCCATTTTGAGAAGATTGCTGCGGAGCTGGAGTGAATTGAGTGTAGACTGCTTTCTTTCTTTGACCAGCAGAAAAATCAAGCTTCAGAGAGTTATATTTATATTTTTGTTTGTGGACTCAAGCTAAAAGACAGAACTTTGGGAGGGCTGTACTCTGTTTTATTGTTTTGGTGATGTGGTAACTCAGTGAAGCCATAAGCTATGCCGTGCAGGGCCACCCAAGACGGACAGGTCATGGCAGAGAGTTCTGGCAAAATGTGGTCCTCTGGAGAAGGAAATGGCAACCCACTCCAGTATTCTTGTCAAGAAAACCCCATGGAACGTATCACAAGGCTAAAAGATATGACGCCGGAAGATGAGCCCCTCAGGTCGGAAGGTGTCCAATATGCTACCGGGGAAGAGCAGAGGGTATTTCCAAGTAGCTCCAGAGAGAGTGAAGCAGCTGGGCCAAAGCCGAAAGGACACTCAGCTGTGGATGTGTCTGGTGGTGAAAAGAAAATCCGATGCTGTAAAGAACAATATTGTTTAGGAACCTGGAATGTCAGATCAATGAATCAAGGTAAGCTGGAGGTGGTCAAACATGAGATGGCAAGATTGAACATCGACATCTTGGGAATCAGCGAACTCAAATGGACAGGCATGGGCGAATTTAATTCAGGTGACCATCATATCTACTATTGTGGGCAAGAATCCCTTAGAAGAAATGGAGTAGCACTCATAGTCAACAAAAGGGTGGGAAAAGCAGTACTGGGGTACAATCTTAAAAATGATAGAATGATCTCAGTACGAATCCAAGGCAAACCATTCAACATCACAGTAATTCAAGTCTATGCCCCAACCACTGATGCCGAAGAAGCTGAGGTTGATCGGTTCTATGAAGACCTACAACACCTTCTAGAACTAACACCAAAAAAAGATGTCCTCTTCATCATAGGGGATTGGAATGCTAAAGTAGGAAGTCAAGAAATCACCGGGATAACAGGCAGGCATGGCCTTGGTGTACAAAATGAAGCAGGACAAAAGCTAATAGAGTTTTGCCAAGAGAACATGCTGATCATAGCAAACACTCTTTTCCAACAGCACAAGAGGCGACTCTACACATGGACGTCACCAAATGGTCAATATCGAAATCAGATTGATTATGTCCTTTGCAGCCAAAGATGGAGAAGCTCCATACAGTCAGTAAAAACAAGACCTGGAGCTGACTGTGGCTCAGATCATGAGCTGCTTCTTGCAAAATTTCGGCTTAAATTGAAGAACGTCGGGAAAACCACTAAACCTTTCAGGTATGACCTAAATCATATCCCTGATGAATATACAGTGGAGGTGAGGAATAGATTTCAGGGATTAGACCTGATAGACAGAGTGCCTGAGGAACTATGGACGGAGGTCCGTAACATTGTTCAGGAGGCAGCAACGAAATCCATCCCAAAGAAAAAGAAATGCAAGAAAGCCAAGTGGCTGTCTGATGAGGCTTTACAAGTAGCTCACGAAAGAAGGGAAGCGAAAAGCAAAGGAGAAAGGGGAAGATATACCCAACTGAATGCAGAGTTCCAGAGAATAGCAAGGAGAGACAAGGCCTTCTTAAATGAACAATGCAAAGAAATCGAGGAAAACAACAGAATGGGAAAGACTAGAGATCTCTTCAAGAAAATTGGAGATCTCAAGGGAACGTTTTGTGCAAAGACGGGCATGATAAAGGACAAAGAAGGCAGGGACCTAACAGAAGCAGATGAGATTAAGAAGAGGTGGAAAGAATACACAGAAGAACTATACAGGAAAGATCTGAATGTCCCTGATAGCCATGATAGTGCGGTCACTGAACTTGAGCCGGACATCCTCGAGAGTGAAGTCAAGTGGGCCTTAGGAAGCATTAGTAACAACAAAGCTAGCGGAGATGACAGTATTCCAGCCGAGCTATTTAAAATCCTAAAAGATGATGCTGTTAAAGTGCTGCATTCAATATGCCAACAAATCTGGAACACTCAACAGTGGCCACAAGACTGGAAAAGGTCAGTTTACATTCCAATTCCAAAGAAGGGCAACGCCAAAGAGTGTTCAAACTACCGCACAATTGCGCTCATTTCACATGCCAGCAAGGTGATGCTCAAAATCCTACAAGTTAGGCTTCAGCAGTATGCAAACCGAGAACTACCGGAAGTACAAGCTGGGTTTCGAAGAGGCAGAGGAACTAGAGATCAAATCGCCAACATTCACTGCATCATGGAGAAAGCAAGAGAATTCCAGCAAAACGTCTATTTCTGCTTCACTGACTACGCTAAAGCCTTTGATTGTGTGGATCACAACAAACTGTGGCAAATTCTGAAAGTGATGGGAGTACCAGACCACCTGACCTGTCTCCTGAGAAACCTGTACGAGGGTCAAGAAGCAACAGTAAGAACCAGACATGGAACAACCGATTGGTTCAAAATTGGGAAAGGAGTACGACAAGGCTGCATATTGTCACCCTGCTTATTTAACTTATATGCAGAGTACATCATGAGAAATGCCGGGTTGGATGAATGAGAGGTCGGAATTAAGATTGCCGGGAGAATTATCAACAACCTCCGATATGCAGACGATACCACCCTAATGGCAGAAAGCGAAGAGGATCTCAAGAGCCTCTTGTTGAGGGTGAAAGAGGAGAGTGCAAAAGCTGGTTTGAAACTCAACATTAAAAAAACGAAGATCATGGCATCTGGCCCTATCACTTCCTGGCATATAGAAGGGGAAGAAATGGAAGCAGTGACAGATTTTACTTTCTTGGGCTCCAAGATCACCGCAGACGGTGACTGTAGCCATGAAATTAAAAGACGCTTGCTCCTGGGGAGGAAAGCTATGGCCAACCTAGACAGCATAGTAAGAAGCAGAGACATCACCTTGCCGACAAAGGTCCGTCTAATCAAAGCTATGGTTTTCCCAGTAGTAATGTATGGCTGTGAGAGCTGGACTATAAGGAAGGCTGAGCGCCGAAGAATTGATGCTTTCGAACTGTGGTGCTGGAGAAGACTCTTACGAGTCCCCTGGACTGCAAGGAGGTCAAATCAGTCCATCCTAAATGAAATCAACCCTGAGTGCTCATTGGAAGGACAGATACTGAAGCTGAAGCTCAAATATTTTGGCCACCTAATGTGAAGAGAAAACTCCCTGGAAAAGACCCTGATGCTGGGAAAGACTGAAGGCAAAAGGAGAAGGGGACGGCAGAGGATGAGATGGCTAGATAGCATCACGGATGCAATGAATATGAACTTGAGCACGCTCCGGGAGAGAGCGCAGGACAGGAAGGCCTGGCGTGCTATGGTCCATGGGGTCATGAAGAGTCGGACACGACTGAACGACTGAACAACAATGGTTATGCATGTAAAATTATTACATGTACATTATTATTGTTTTTAATTAAGAAATTAAAATGATATATGTTAATTGTCCCTGTACAAGGCCTTGGCTGTGAGTCCCTTTAGAGACCCTGGAGAAAAGTGCTACAGAAGGACAAGAGGGAGGGGGCCAACCTAGCCTTCCTCAGCAGGGACTTCCACAGCCTGGGAGCAGCCACCAAGAAGGCCCTCTCTCATATAATATAAACATTTAATAATATAAAGAGATTACTATTTGGCTCATTTGTCAACTAAAATTGGCTATTCATCTCTGATCTAGAATTAAATGTACATCCCCATCCATCAAATGACTGCGCACAGTACCATTCATGAGCACTGCCCCTTTGAATATGTGTTCGATTGGATCAGTTCTATAGAGTTCCCCCCCCCCCATCCTCCACATGCATTATTTTAATTCTGACCCGTATGGCAAGCATGGCACAAATAATAAATGTTTGCAGCACTCCTGGACAGGAGCAGGATGACGCACGTATCTGGTTAGAGCTGGCTTCCCCAACCTGGAGGCCCTCCAGATGTGCTGGACTGCAACTCCCATCATTCCCTGCTGGGAATGATGGGAATTCCTGCGCAAAATATCTGGAGGGCATCAGGTTGGAGAAGGCCACTGTATGACATTAAAGGCCTTTTAGTTTTAAGGTGCTACAAGACTCTTGGTTGTGGAAAAAGGGCAACTGAAATTATCAAGGGGCTGGAGCATCTTTAAGAGGGGAGGTTACAACAGCTGGGTCTGTTTAGCTTGGAAAAAGGGAGGGTAAGGGGAGACGACAGAGGTGTACAAAATTATGCAAGGTGTGGAGAATGTGGATAGGGAGACATTTTTCTCCATCTCTTATAATACTAGAACCCAATGGGTCATCCCATGAAGCTGATTGGTGGGAGATTCAGGACAGATAAAAGGAAATACTTCTTCACATGGCACATAGTTAAACTATGAAACTCGCTACCACATGATGTAGTGATGGCCACCAATTTGGATGGCTTTTAAAGGAGGTTAGACAAATTCCTGGAGGAAAATGCTATCAATGGCTATTACTCTTGATGGCTATGTGTTACCTACAGAACCAGAGGCAGTGAGCCTATGTACACCAGTTGCTGGGGAACATGGGTGGGTGGGTGCTTTTGCACTCATGTCCTGCTTGTGGGTTCCTGGTCGACAGCTGGTTGGCCACTGTGTGAACAGAATGCTGGACTAAAGGGGCCCTTGGTCTGATCCAGCAGGGCAGTTCTGATGCTCTTATTTTTTGGCTGCTACAAACTAACACAGCTACCTCTCCGAAAGTTGCTGAAGAACATTCACCCCTTGGAAAGAATAAAAGCCTCTAACCAAACATAAAGAACAAAAAGGGCCCAGTCCCAGAGGTATGTGTTGATTACCCAACTTAGAGCGCAAGCCTATGTGTGTTTAGACAGGAAAAAAAAAGTCCTACAACTCCCAGCATTCCCCAGCCAGCCATACTGGCTGGGGAATGCTGAGAGTTGTAGGACTTTTTTTCCGTTCAAATACGCATAGGATTGTGCCCTTAAACGATGAAACCCAATGCATGTTGATCTCTTCATTTTCATCAGGGGTTACAATTTACTATATGCCTGTTTCTATATGCTAATAAAGATTATCCAAAGTATTTTAGGAATAGTACGTGTTCAGATCAGCAGTGGCCCAAAGAACAGTGTGAAGGTGTAATCTCTGCCAACTGTGAGGAATCGACCGGTGCTTAGTTCTGTTTGCTGCTAACTTCCCTGGAAGCCACCTGCACTGCACAAATGGAAGGAGGAGTTGATTGTTTTGTGTTTGGGTTAAGCTCATCTGGAAATAGGTGAATTCAAGGTGCCCCAGCACAGCAGGAAGTTTATTTTCTCCACCCACTTGCTCTGGACACGATATTTGACTTTGCATTGAATTGCTACAGTCACCTCTCTGGTTGTTGCCGGTGGCTTTGGTACTGATCATCATCAGGGCTATTTGGGGCTGGGGTCCCAAAATTCAGGGATGGCTCCACTGACCTTTATTGCTGTTGCCGTTCTCTTGCTGTCCTCTGCTTCATCTTCAGAAGGTGATCCATTCTTTTCTGATTTATTGTAATTTGGGCTGCAGTTGGGATATTAGCACAGGGGGTGCAGGGTGGAGTTGGAGAACTGTTTGGGGGGGGACTTGGGATTAATAGGGCTTGTGTTTAGAAATGCACACATTTTCTTACAGTCACCACCAAGAACGTTAATTGTTTTAAGATTACAATTCTTATGGGATTGTTCAGTGCAGCAAATACTAGTTTGAAAAAGGCAGGGCAGGTTGTTTTTTGTTTTGTTTTTTCAATTATTACATTTCCACTCATCTAAAGAAAATTCAGGCTAGATAAACCAAAGGCCAGAGTGTCTTGACTAAAGGTCTTTTCACATGACTGTGAGGGGAAAGTATTGGGGAAAAAAACCCTGTACCCACGCCACATAGTGAGCTGGTTCTGTGCACCTGTTGTTTGCACAAGATTTAGGTTTTGCAATGGGAAGCATAAATGGGGAGAGGGCAAAGCTCAACAGTTAAGAGTACTTGCTTCGCTTACAGAAATCCCACATTAGAGTGGCCAAAAAGGAGGAAATGCATCACCCCCCTCCCCAAGGAATAAAGAGGACACAGATTTGCATAAAATCTGCCTATGCTAATTTATATGTATAGATGCATATTTAGAACTAATTGCTGTACTTTAAATAGAAATACAAGACATCTTACCATAGAGGGGAAGATTGACCAGGTGACCCATGTACTTGCCTCTTCAGTCTGCTGTTCAGGTGCTAACAGGTGATGGGCAACTTCAAGGCCCCTGCTCTCTCCCCTTAGGGTTCTTTGGGTTGTACCCAACAGTGTCATTCTGCTGTTGCAAGTCATTCTGTCAGTGGAACCAGGCGAGGGGCAATTCCCCCTCATCCCCTAAGCACCCTCAAAAATTTGCTCCAGAGGGCTGGGAAACTCTGGAGCAGATTTTCAGGAGGCACAGAGGGCTGCAGAGGGAAGAGAGGGGGAGAAAATCCTCCACTTGTGCGACATTGGATTAACCCTTTATCTTTAAATTGGACTTGGACTGGACAGCCCTTCAAATAGAGGACTGTAAAATAGGACACCTGGCCACCCTATCCCAAATTCTCAATCTCAATTCCCACCCCTTTTTTCCGTTTGCTTTTCTTCTAGTTTGTCTCTTAGTGTTACTGTTACATTGCAAATAGAAAGATTAAAAAAGAAAAGAAAAAGTTCTCAGTCCCTGGCATCCCCAGTTAAAAAACAACAGAAGATAAGGTGATGAGACCTCTGCATAATAAGGGGCAAGGCAATTTCAGCAGAGGCAGGGGAAGATTTAGTGTGAGGGTCAAAGGCCTACTCTTGGATATATATTTAAGTTTGAAGTATAAATAAAGCAGTTTAGGGAATGGGGTTGACAGCCTGCATGAGCAGGGAATTCTCTAAGAATGTTGCCTGCAGGTAGGAAATGGGATTCCCTCATCTTTCCCAAGGTAAGAATCCACGTCTCCTCTTGGGTTTCTCATTCTAAATGATACCTCTTCCTACTCTTTTCTTGTTTTCTAGTGACTAAAGGACACCCTCTCAACTCTTCATGTCCTCGTAAGTATTTCTTAATGTGCAGCAACAACAGTGACAGGATTACTCACATAGGTTCTGGACAGGCTGTTCAGAGTTAGAAATGATCATGCAGTGCTTTTAGTTATAGTAACTCCAGCAGTACTCAAAATCCACCATGTCTCTGCTGTGTCAGAGGGCTGCTTTCACAAAGAAGATCAACGTTTAACATGGGTATCGCTTCTGCATAGAAAATGGGCATATGCCGCCTTATGTGTGTGACAAATGCATGTGTGTCTATTTCGCTGCATGTGCACACACAATGGGAATTGACTCTCATATGGGGCAGCATCAGCCAACTTTGAGTAATTTCATAGGCCTTGGTTAATTATTTTCTCTCTCCATATCATCAGCATCACAACTTTATGACTCATTGCTCTGAGCAGAGGCAGTGGTATAAATCCACTCACTCTAGGCTGTTAGGCATGTAGAATACATAATTACCCTTAAAAGGAAAGTCAGCTGCTTCTTTCTTCCTAGGTACCAATTCCCCAGTGTTAGAGGAATTAATCTTTACCTTTTCTGCCAATAGCTTTTCTATGCAGAAGACATACTTTGTCCCTCAGGGCTGGCCCTACCACTAGGCAGAGGTGTCCACTTCATGTGGCAGATATTGGGTGGCATAAAAAGGCAGCAAATTGTTAGTTATTTACTTTGTTATTATTGTATTTCTACTGCCAGGGATGAGGAGAGGGGCTGATGGGATTTTCTGCCTCATGTACCAAAATAATTTGGCTGACTTTGAGTACTATGCAACTTGACTTGCGTGGGTGGCATGCAATTTGTTCCTCTGCCTCAGGCAGCAAAATGTCTTGGGTTGTCCCTGCTCTTTGCTTTCAGAATTTATTTATTACATTTATTAATTGCCCATCTGGCTGGTCACCCAGCCACTCCGGGTGATGTACAGCATATAATAAAACAGTTTAAAACAATAAAATTCTACAATAAAAACATTTTCTAAAATACCCTAACCCACCCCAAATGCCTGCCTGAACAACCACGTTTTTAATGCATGGCGGAAGCTCATTAAAGAGGGGGCATGATGGAGTTCCCTAGGGAGGGAGTTCCACAAAGTGGGGGCCACCACAGAAAAGGCCCGCTGCCTCGTCCCCACCAGTCTAGCTGTCCTGGCTGATGGGACAGAGAGAAGGCCATCCAAGGCTGATCTTGTTAAGCGGCCTGTTTAGTGTTGCTGGAGGCACTCCTTAAGATAGGCTGGGCTGGAACCATGTAGGGTTTTAAAGGTCAAAACCAACACCTTGAATTTGGCCCGGAAAACAACTGGTAACCAGTGCAACTCCTTCAGCACTGGAGTGATGTGATCTTGCCTGCTGCTGCCTTTAATCAGGCGAGCCGCCGCGTTCTGTACCAGCTGCAGCTTCCGAACCGTCTTCAAGGGTAACCCCACGTAGAGCGCATTACAGTTGTCTAAACGAGAGGAGACCAGGGCATGTACTACCAATGTAGAATGACTTCTGTATCACTTAATTTGAACCATTGACCTGCTAGCCACTAATGATTAGGCCTTTTAGATATATTTTAAGCCATCATGGAGTTCCCAGAAGAGATAAGGAAGAGAATGATCATACTCTATCTTAAGAATTCTGTCTTAATGATTTCTCACAATATACCCTACCCCAGTTACCAGTAACTCTCACTAAAAATATGTGGTGTTGATGCATATGTCACAACTCCAAGACTGATGTATTTAAGCAAATGTTATTCTCACACACAGACACACAGCTCTAGGATGGCTTTTGACACACAGGAACATAAAATAGCCAAGCAGGCAGTACTTCTCTTTGAATAACCATATGGTTAACACAAAGAAAGAACCGAATTGATGTCAAGTGTATACATCCTTTTTCTTATTTAACCTATGGGGGTTCTCCATCCTCAAGCAAATGAGAGGAAACGAAAACAGCCACAGGAAGAAAGAAAACAAATGCATACACATTCATCCCAATGCATTTTGAGAATATCCTTTTATCAATGAAATTTCTCTTCTGTGCTTAAAGAACTCATTGGAGCACATTTGTTCCAGGTAGTCTTTTAAGCAGTGAGAAGAAATTCTCTTGATAAAGTGATATTGACCCTAGAAACACATTGGGAACCTAATACATGTGCAGCTGTCTACTTTGGTTTAGATCCAGATTTAGGTGCATGCAGCTAAAGACTGGCAGAAGTAGACTTTCCCACTTCCTCATCATCACAGCAGCACCCCCCCCCCAGCTCCCTGAAAATGCTACACAGAGGGTCTGGGGACCCTGCTGACTGCAGTGAGCTGTGGGGAGGGGGGAGGCGGATCCCCCAAAATTGGGAGAGGCACTTTTTATGAGCAGAGCCCTTCCATTCACAGAAGGCAGATGGATCCACCCTTTGTGTTTGGCTTTCCAATCTTACCACCTTCCCTTCACATGAGTATTATCAAGGAGCATAGAACCAAGCAGGTTGAGGTTTATGCGAGTCTAGAACAGAACTCTAGAATTACCAAGACAAAACTCAGAAATATTTTAAAACAAGGGAAATTTATTCTGGGGGAAAGAGCCAGTCTGGTGTAGTGGCTAGAGTGTTGGACTGGGAGTCGGGAGATCCGGGTTCTAGTCCCCACTCGGCTATGGAAGATCACTGGATGACTTTGGGCCAGTCACAGACTCTCAGCCCAACCTACCTCACAGGGTTGTTTCTGCAAGGATAAAATGGAGGGGGGGAGGAGGAGCGTGTACACTGCCTGGGGTTCCTTAAGGAGGAAAAAAGGTGGGATATAAATTTAAGGAAGGAAGGAAGGAAGGAAGGAAGGAAGGAAGGAAGGAAGGAAGGAAGGAAGGAAAAGAAAGAAAGAAAGAAAGAAAGAAAGAAAGAAAGAAAGAAAGAAAGAGTTTAGGTGTCATTGTCCTGGTGAGCACCTGTACTGTTCACCCAAACCACTAACTTCCTATGTTACAGGCATTGTAGGGACACAAGATCCGGTCATGTGGTAGTGACTGCTGCATCACCACTGCAATTTAAGAATGAAGCCATGGGGCCTTGTTTAGGGCCACCCAGAGAACTTCAACCTTGAGAAGAGATTTGATCCACATCCAACACTCTAGCAGCTGGATTGGCCTCACCCCCTTGATGTCAGGGAGTGTGGCCATACTCCTTTGACATTAGGAGGCATGGCCACACCCAACATCAGAGATGTGACCATGCCACTTTGGCATCATTTGGCCCACAGCGGGCTGCGTGGATGTTATCTGGCTCCCACCAAATTTTGGTTGCTTGCTCCTACAGTAGCTACTATATCACACAGGCTCTCCTGGTTTAGGAACACAAACCCTAAGCACAAATTGTGGTGTGGGATGTAGTAGGTCACTTGGACATTGGTACACATTCACTGTTCAACCTATCCATAACTTTGGGATAATGGAAAGTAATGAATATCTCCATGTAAGACTCTTTTCTCTTTCTCTGCCATCAGATACTGAATTCTGCTCAGAAGCAGCCAAATGCTGTCAGTTTGGAGTGGATGAATATGGCTGGATTGCCGCAGCGGTTGGCTGGAGTCTCTGGTTTCTCACCCTTATCCTTCTCTGCATTGATAAACTCATGAAACTCAGGCCTGATGAACCAAAGTATTTGGGAGCATGATGCTTGGCAAAGCTGACAAATGCTTCTGCCTGATGATGCCATACAAGGGTCAACAAGGGGATGAAAAAATTAATTTAGCCTGCTCTGTTGCTGAAATGTAGAAAAAGGACATTTATGTATGGCATGTGATGAAAACAGCCTAAGAGGAAGGAAGCACTACCAGGCCATGCTTTGTTTTTATACATCTCTGTATCTAATCTTGCCAAGTCTCTGGAAGAGAAGCCCCGCTCCTTATTGTAGTTTATATGTATAGTCCCATCAAACAAGATTGCACCACTCTTCTGTTGTCTTAGTTGTGAATTGAATAGCCATAGTTAAAGTACAATGTATGTCCTCTAAATCAAATGGGGAACCTACAGCTAGTCGGGATTTACATTTGATGACACAACTGTGACATTTTGCAGGGTCAGCGGTTTGATTAAAAAAAACCCATAGCTTTGCCTCCCTCTCTCTGGGTTTTTTTTTTAATGAAACCAGTAACAGTGACAGTGTAACCTTGTACAAACTTGCTGGTCCTCTGGAAAGCTTCAGTGTTTTTGCTTCTGTGGGGCTGTATAGCAAACACAGGGCCAGATGCTTGCACAACAACTAAATTGTGTTTTCACCCTCCTCCGGCTCATTTCTCAACGGCCGTGCACAGTAAGCGTCATGCAACAACTGCTGGTCTTTTCACTATGTTATAAAAGCTGCAACATTCACAGTTTCAAAAGGACATGAAGGCCAGAGGAAGCGTTTCAGAGGGCTGCTAAATATAATAAAAGAATGGCATTTTGTTGTAAAATATATAATTTGTGTCTGTCTCTTTCTCCATAAGAATTTCCAGTATTCCCCATAAAACAAAGTATTATCTCCAGCTCGATTCCCAGCCATAACAGCAGTTACCCCCTCCTTTCACCATGCTTCCCCTCTTTTCTTTCCTACAGGAACTCACCCAAGACGAACTTCTCAAAACTCAATCTAATAGTTAACAGGATAGAACAGTATGGGATAACAATCTGATGGCACTGTTGTACTGCAATCTCTTACATACAGAGGTCACCCATCTCCCCATGTTGTAGTCCTCTCTCTCCTTCAGCAAAAAACCTGAAGCTGCAATTCCACTCTCCTTCACTCACAGGACATAATCTTCCCTTACAGACAGTGGCCTCTGTTGCACATTAACGACTGCAAATCATGGGTTAATTAACATGTCCACCACATGCCACCGCTATTTTGAAGATGGAACCTCTGATTGGTGGTTATTCTATGACATGTGAAACCAGACATGGATTAATCATGGGCTAAACAACCTACAGTTAACCTAAGAACCAATTAACCCATGATTTGCCGCCATTACATGCAAAATGGGTCAGCACATCCCCACTTTCAATTTTTTATCCCTCACTCCAAGAAATACCTAGATGGATTTACTATTGTGTGTGTATGTGTGTATGTATGACATTTATATTCTGCTTTACCTCCAAGGAGCTCAAGGCAGCATGATTACCACCCCTTTAAAAAAATCCTTTATGGTACATTAGGCTGAAAAATAGTGACTGGCTCAACAGGACGAATCCATGGCATTTTGCTGTTGAAGGGAAAGGACGAGATGGAGCCCCCTCCCATTCCATGTACAAAAGCTGATTGGCCTGGCAGTTGAATTTACTTCAACACTGGTGATGGGACAGCGTCTTCCACTGCAGCTGCAGACAGCAGGGCAAGCCACATGACACACACAGCAATGTCCTCCAACACCCAAAGACCATTCCCGGCCTTCCAGTATGTGCTGCCTGAGGCAGCTGCTTCACACTGCCCAATGGTAGGGCCAGCCCAGTGGCTCGACATCACCCAGTTTTATGGCCAAGTTGGAATTTGAACCAAGGTCTCCTCAGTCCTAGTCCAACACACTACTATATTACACTGGCCAAGAATAAGTCTGTATGCAGAGTTGCATTTAAAGTATAACTTTACTATGCTTGGGGTGGGGTGGGACCTTCTTCAGGGCCCAGGTATGCTGTTTATCAGACAGCAGACTTGTGTTGCCATTTGCAGAACTCCAAGACTTCCTTCTTCATGGTGAAGGAAAAAGCGAGCAATGGTGATAGACTTTCCCCCTCACATCTTTTTCTCACCACCAGGGGCAGTAGTGTTTCTTTTGTTCCTCCTGCCATATATTGGGGAGGATTGGTGGTGGCCAAAATTCCTGAGGGGAAATTCAAACTTCCAGAACTAGCTCCTAAAATTTCTATCCAGGTGTGAAATTCTTTGGAAACTTGGGATGGAAGGCCAACTCATTCACATATCTGGAAGTCTTATATTCACTGATCTCAGCCAAAAATTTTATTGAGTAGATTAAATTCAGCTATCCAAGTCCTCAGCTTCTTATTACATGATGGAAAGTTCCCCTATTCCAAGAATTCCTCTCTGGTTTAATTGGTTCAACATCAGTAACGTTCCTATTACATCATCCTCTTTGGCTCATGTTTCACTAGGTTGTTCTTTAAGAGGGCCTTGTGAGTTGGCTAATCCAATGCCACTTCTTTGAATTAGGCCAGCACTACTTCTCAAGCACTTGCACTCTAGGGCAATCTTCCCAACTTGGTGCACTCTATATTTATTAGTATATCTCCCATCAGCCCTGATCATTGGCCATGCTGGCTGGGGCTGATGGAGAGTGTAGTTCAAAACATCCTGAGGGCATCAGGTTGGGGAAGGCTACTTTAGGAGCACAGGCACAGAAAGTGGACAACAACCCTTTCTGGGGCGAGGCTTTATTATGGGAGGAGGATTGGCTAGTTATATCAGTCTCACAAAGGTGATGGAAACCTTCGGTAACCTCGATATTCTTTCCTCAGAGTTCAGAAATGTGTCTGCTTACACAGGTTGGTTTCTTACATAACCTATGATGTGTCTTGATTGATCAGTATTGCCCTGTGGGGTCTCCAAATGGTGCAATCCCATTTTCCTAATGGTCAGGGTGTGGGGTATGTTTGTAAAGGTAGCACATGACCCCCACACCCTCTTAGCCCAGTCCAATGGAGGCTTTTGCTTTTTTAACCCTCAAGACGGGTGTGTGTGTGAGATTTCAGGAAACAAACAGCTGGAGTGGAAGCTTTAATCCTCTCCTCCCTGTCCACTCTGATCCTGACCTGAATTGGGGCATAACTAGAGAAAGCAACTAAACATATTTTAAATGAATAAATAAAAATTCCAATACCATAACGTCTTTAGATAAATCTATGGTGCAACCAGACTTGGAATACTGTGTACAGTTCTGGTCACTGCACCTCAAAAAGGGTATTGTAGAACTGGAAAAGGTGCAGAAACGGGCAATCAAAGTGATAAAACTATATTATATATGACTGATATTCCCTAACTGCAGTGATGCCTACAAAGCATAGTTCCACTGCATGAAGAATGCCCTAGCTTGCTTATTAATAGAAGAGAAAGGGCTCATACTGGATGAGTGAGGGTAGAATCAATATTGCTTTCAAATAAGTACATAGCACAAAACTATCAAGCCTGAATGGCTTGGTAGAGAAACTAGGTCAAACACAATAGCAATTATATTAGTGGGATTTGACAGTTCCAGAGATACTGCTTTTTGTAGGGCTGGATCCAAACTAATTTAGTCACAGTTCAGCCCCACTGAAATCAACTGGAAGTTAGTCATGACTAACTTGAGTCCCACTGACTGCAAAGAGACTGAAGCATGACTCCCCAAGTCTGGATATAGCTCATAGATGATCAGGACTCCAAATATCCCACACCCTCTCCCTCCCCTCATTAAGAATCAGGAGTAGATGTCCTGAATACTGTAAAGTTGCTCTCTACTTCTAAGGATTCTATAGCCGGTTTAATTTCTTACAGTAAACCAAAACTTATATACTTTTATTTATACTGCAATCATCTGTGTGCAGAAATATACTAAAGTGCAGGATTTGGGCTCCACTATAATTAGGTGTGTAAAGCAAGATATTTTATCACACACACAATAGGAAGAAAGAACCCACAGTCATAGTAAGTGTACATATATTATCAACCAGCCAGCTGGAACATATGCTGTGATTCAATGTTCTCCCAAGAGCTGAAACTACTTAGAACCAAGGGAGCATCCACTTTGTATAGGTCAAGGCCAATTCTTTTCATCCCCAGCAAATTACATGCTTAGGGCACAATCCTATGCATGTTTAGACAGAAAAAAATTCCTACAACACCCAGTATCCCCCAGCCAGCATGGCTGGGGGATGCTGGGAGTTGTAAGACTTTTCCGTCTAGACTTGCATAAGATTGCACCCTAACTGTGTAAGTGTATCTAGCCTGAGCTGATTTTGTGATGTATTAAAAGTACTTAATCACATAATCATGTCTCCCTGCTAGTCAGTTCTATGCATCTGTTGGGACTCAACTTAGAATTTCATTACACATTGACAGTGGCCATGTTTGTACCAGGTGTGAACGAGGACTGGGGCCGTTTGCTCCTCCCTTCCTTCCATTTCGCCCCACCTTTAGTGTGAAGATCCTAGCTTACATTAAGCCAGAGTTTTGTTACATCACAACCAGGGAACTCTGGCTTAATGTTGTTAAACAAACCATGATAATAAACAATGTGCCAAAATGTGACAGGAGGAGGGGAGGGGCAAGGGTGGAGAGTATGGCCACAGCACCAGATCAATTTCTTCTTTTAAAAAACCAACCAACCAACCATGGTTTCAATGGGAAGGAGCTAAGCTACGTGTAAAAGAAATAGGCATATGCATCAGCTCCTGCAGTTGGATTGAATCAGGTTGCATTGGTGCTCCTATGTTTGCAACACATTACTGCAGCTGTCTCCAACCTGGCGCCCTCCAGAGATGTTGGTCTGCAACTCCCATAATTCATGGAATTATTCCTGGCTGGAAATTATGGCAGTTGTAGTACAATACCCCTGGAGGGCGCCAGGTTGAGGAAAGTTGCATTACTGGATAGGGGTCAAAGCATACAACGCAGCACTGCAGATTCAGGTATCAGCTAAGCAAGCTTTAACACACTTGTGAATTAGCCTCTTGATAGACCTTCAAATCAGTCATTAATACCTAAGACAGAAAATGCACTGATGCCTCGCAAAGAGCCGCTTTCAATCGTCTTTATACCTCCACACAAAGAATTGCTTTCAATTGTGTTTTATGCCACTGCTTTAGCTTTAATTTAGTCTAAGTTAAAAACAAAACAAAATACACTCCAACAAATAAAATAATTTAGTTAGAATTTTCACTCGCATTACGTAGGTTACAATTAAGCAATGGCCATATGACAGTAAATTACACCTCACAGCTAACAGTAAAATTAAAATTCTGTAAAAACTAGTGCCTGGATGGCTTGTACCATCGTATCAGTAGGAACACGTACAAATGCAGAGATTCCCTCTAATGCTGAAATCTAAGGTTTTGTTATTCTAAAATGGTCTTTTACCACAAGTTTTATCTTTTTTGTGTAGGTTTGATCAAGAACCAAAAGCAGAGTGTGGTTTAGGATAAACTAGTGCTGGTGGTGGGTTATCACCCAGGCTGGCCTTCTCCATCTCATTTCAAACCACAGGCTTCCTTGTTTTATTCTTGTATAAAAAACAGGCAGCACATCTGCATTCATGGCCTTTGGCAAATTAACAAAAAGCTTAATCCACCACGTCAAGGGAGTTTTCACAAGTGATGTTAAGGGTGCCTCTCAGGGCCAGTTTACTCATTACATATTTAGGTGTACACCTAGGATTTTTTTTGAGCATACACTTAAAACCATTGTGTGTTTAAATGATCTTTTGTTGTTGTTAAAAGACATGCATGAACGAACCAAGGCAACCAACCACTTGTTTGGAAATATATACCCTATAGGTACACTAATCAAAGAACTGGGATTGGCCGCAGCTCCTTGTGAAGTGTACCCTCTATTGCACACTCAGCTTTGTTGCCTCGGAATGTGTGCAACGGCCCTTTCACTTCTTTCCCAGTACTTGAGTGCTGTTGCTCATGTCTAATATGGTAGACTGTATATGAGACATTCATATTAAAATTTGACTGAGGATCCAATTGGAAAGTGGATTGGCATTCACATTTGGTGTCTGATGGCTATTTTGGTTGGGATTGTTGGAGGAATCCGTCTGGGTGATGGGAGCTCAATGAGTTTTCATTGGTGTCCGCCCCCCCCCCCCCCCCCGGCTGGAGCTTCGGCCCATTTTCCCTCTAACTGGCCTGACTTGGTCTGCAGCAAGTCAGGCCAGTTAGCATATTTTCCACATTTTTTTTACTTGCGCAAATTACAGCTGAATTTTGCGCAAATTTGCATAAGTATGGTCACAATTTGCACAAATTATGCAAATTGCTTCTGACACCAAAAATAATAATAATACAGAAATAGTCCCCAGAGTTTGGGGAAAACCTGCCACTCGGCTCACATATGCAAGCCAAGGCAGGCAGGCAGAAGTCCATCAAGCCCCCAAAGGGCTGGATTTCCAAGTGACAGACACCCCTAATTTTGGTCACCTGTGAACAAATGTCATCCTAAATCCTTTCTGAAAATGGACGCATCTACCGAGGCTCACCTCTTGGGACACATGGCTTCTCCTGACCTAAAAGGTGGTAGGTTTTGCATAGGAGGTTTTTTTTTTTTTTAATGGTAATCATGGGAATTAGAAATGGGGGAAATGCTTCAATATGAAATATGCATAATTTTCTACCTCAGAGGATGGGGACACTGGGCTTAGGCCTAGGCTCACAGAGGCATCTTGCCCTCCACTTGAAATGGCAAGGGAGAGAAGCAGTGAGGTACACAAGTTAAATGCTTTCCCCTCACTGGCATGTAGCTCTCAGGTTAGAGGTGGTCATCCCGAGGAAGGGAGGCAGGCAGGCAAATCAAAGGGTAGCGCTAGGGGCCCAGTGATACTCCTTTGATCAGGATCCCACAAAAACCCAAGGTTTGCTTATTTAGAACATTTCTCTCCCAACTTTTCCCAACACTTGAGGCAGTTTATGGGAAAATAATTCTGGCTGGCTGGCACATGCTGGGAGTTGTAGGACTCTCTTTTTTCTGTTTAGGATTGCACCCTAAGTGTGTAAGAGTATCTAGCCTGAGCTGATTTTGTGATGTATTAGAGTAGTCAATTGGATAATCAGATGTCTCTGCTAGTCAGTTGTATGCAGCTGTTGGGACTCAAGTTTGTATATCATTACAGGTTGACAGTGGCCATGTTTGTCCCAGGTGTGGACAAGAGCTATGCATTCTTCTCATCCTGTGTAGAGACAGAGTCTTCTGTGTCACTTGTGAAACTGCCCTGAACTTTTCCATCCACTCATCAGTCCATCCACTACTCATCCACCAAATACCTTAATAATGCCAAGTAAGTCTTTGCTTTCTTTTTAAAAAGGAGGATTATTTTGTTTTGCCAGCCTGAATATAAATGATTATATCCTTGGGTTTTTGTTTGCTTTTTTTTAAAGGCCATGATTTCAACTTTGCAAACAACAGGATGAAGGGACACTTTGAAGCTTCAGCACCAGAAGAACAACAAGGAAGAGTGCAGAGAATGGCTCCATTTGGAAGCACAGAGCAATATTTAACAACAATTATTATTGTTCTGTTTTAACAAGTTGCTCCAAGTCCTTTATTTGAGGAGTCTAACAGTGGTTTCATTAAACTAATTACTTGAACAGGATCAACACTGCTTCTTGTGTATTTGAAGAAAAACACATCAGCAGCACACACTATCCACCTTCCCAAGGAGGTCTGAAACGGTGGGATTCTTGTAGCCTCTCGTGAAGCAACTAATTCCATCTTGCAAACTTGGCTTTCCTTCCTCAAACCAAGAGTCTCGTGTTCAAATGCATTGCCATCTTAGGGAATGGCATTGTCTTCTTTGCAGTGTTTGGGTTCTGGACAAGAACTGTCACTGAATTGAACAGTCCCAGCCAAAGCACAATTATAATACCTTAAAGCAGGAAGTGAAAAGATGGCTGTGTGTCAATGCTTGCTATGCCTTCCTGGCTTTCCCTCCCATCCACACACAAGTGTCTCTCTTGTGTTGCTGCAGCTGGGGAGTTCTTTTCTGTTGGTGTAATAATCTCTGGTATTGTACACGCTCACTCCTCTGACAGAAGAACAACAGGCTCTTGCTGGCTTCCTGCGAGTCTAGCTTCCATGGGAAGCAGATACTTGGCAGATTTGCAAGGACATGACAAATCAGCTGTGGAGGTTCTGCACAATGGTCTGTTTCTGAGAGAGCCGGAGAAGCTCCTCTCGGATTGCTTTGATGAGAGAAGCTGAGGAGTGACCTGGCTGGAGGTCCTCAGTGGAGCTGGTGTTGTAGCAGAGCCCCGGGCCCTGGTGGTTGCTGTGTGGAGGCTGAGCAGGTGGTGCTGAGGGCTGTCGGGCCGAAGCCCTCGGCATCTGGAATACTGGTGAGGAGGAATATTCTTGATGTCCAGGCGTATGTGTCTGGGGAAAGGCACAGAGCATTACTGCAGTTTCTGCTTGAGAAGTGTACACGAGAGAAGAAGAAAAACAAACAGAAAAGGCAGAGAAGAAAGGGGCAAGTTTATCTTGGGTCTGAAATGTAAAACCAGAAGGTTGAATACCTGTAATATTTCCAGAGAGGTAGCCATTTTAGTCTGTTGCAGAGAAACACACACATCAAAGCATCTTGTGGCACCTTAAAGACTAAATTATTATAGTATATATTTTCGTGGATTACAATCAGCTTCGTCAGATGCAAGAAGTGTTATCCTCAGTTGGCAGAAATTGAGAGAAAATGTAAGCAGTAGTCAACTGTACTTATTTTAAATACACTTTAAGCTTCAATACTATTGTCATCTTCAGTATGTTTTGCTTTTCATTTCTCTCTTTTGCCCCTTCTACACCCATATGTATATATATAAACCTGCCACCTTAGGAAAACACTTCATGCATCTAATGAGGTAGGTTCTAGTCCATGAAAGCTTATGCTATAATTACTTTATTAGTCTTGAACGTGCCACAATACACTTGGTTTTGACATGGAGATTAATGGCAGTTCTGGAAAAAGCACCATCTACTTGTATCAGGAACCTAATACATGTACTGGTTTTATTTGAGGCCAAAAAAGACAACTAGATCAAGATACATGCTTGTTCAGACAGTATGTATTTGCAAAATGACTACAGGAACACTAAAATTTAAAAATATGCGTTTGGCTTACCTAAAAAGAGCAACTGACTCGAAAAAGGGGAAGTGGGCTGAAGAGAGCCAGAGGTGAGTAATTTGCTTCAAAATACATGAAGGTGAGGAAAATGAAGATAAGCCGTAACAATCATCATATTGTAATAAGTTGCATGAGAGAAATGCATTTGAATGGATGATGCATATACCGATCATCAAAATCAGCAACGTTTGCACATCCAACTGGCTCTGTTTAAACATCAGCACCGACAAAACAATACTCCCTGTCAGTGGAGGCTGGTAGCTCCGATGTCAGTGGGATGATGAAGCTGCTCTGGGTTTCAGACAGCACTCTAAGGAGCTATCTAAGGTGCTTCCACACCTTGGATAGCTCTTTTAGACTTCTGCCTGGTTCTGACTGAAACCCAAAGCAGACTCACTGCCCCACCGACATCAGAGCTACCAGCTTCCCCTGCTCCATATGCTTTTGAAAGGAGAACCCCCCCCCAACTCTCCACCCCACCCCCACAACCTGTAGATCAGGAGTGGGGAACCTGTGGCTGTCCAGATGTTGTTGGACTACAGTTTCCATCATCCGTGATAATTGGCTATGCTGGCTGGGGCTGCTGAAAGCTGGAGTCCAACAACATCTGGAGGCCCACTGGTTTCCCACCCCTGTGGTAGACTGATAAAAAACAGCAGAACTTGAACAGTACCAGTAAAATAGGCTGAAGAACAAACAAACTGACAGAGGGCTGCAAAGCAACAGTGAACAATATTAATAATGGCAAGGGCATGCAGGAGAGGGAGAGATTCAGCTTATTGCTGTGATGTAGAAAAACAAACACCAAGGGGTTTATTCCAGCAAGAACCAGCAGGTGGTAGAGAGAGAAGTTTCAAGCACAGTACTAATATATGGATAATTCAGACCCAGAAATGTTGTTGTCAGAGGCTGCAGGGCCCGAACCGGAAGCCCTACAGATCAGGTACTGGCTACCTGTAGCACCGCTCAAAGGAGGAAACTGCAGGCAGTTCCAGGTGGGATAGTCACACAAGAAACCCAAACCTTCCTGGTCCAGGAAGTCAGGTGACACTACAAGGCCAACCTGGTGCCACTGGCTGATCTAAAGCTCTGAGACCTACTGATCTCCCTCACTCTGTGCAACATGTTACTGAGGGAAGCCACCAGGTTTTCCCTCTGCACTGCCAGCACACCGGTCTTTGGCTTGCCCACTGCCTACCTGCATGTCATCTGATTTTACACAGGCAAAGGAAAACTATATAGAGCGTGACAGCATGCAGCACTTCCAGAGGCCTGCTCTGCATTTCTTTGTGTCGCAGCCGCCATGTGCCTAAGGCTCCTGCCACGTCTGCTGAAACCACAGGTCTATCATAACAGTCTTGGCTGCAGGAGCCCTAACCTAACAGCTGTCATATGATTGTAGGATTACTACAAAATTTGCTACAGGACGAGTTCCAAAAAGACCCCAATTTTTGTTATAGTTGTGGGCCCTTCAGATCCTTTCCCATATTATGTTGCATTGAAATGGTGAGCTCCCCAGTTCCACAGTGGATACACCCATGGTACACTACTTACTAGAGGTTTGCTCCTGTAACCCAGGAATTGAGAGACAAATTGCTTGTGTCAGTATCTGATTTGCAGCAGTGCTGAGACTTCCAGCTCTTCCTTCTGTAAGTCAGGACTATGTTATGAATATTTATTTTATTAAGCCCCCTTTTTACTTATTTCTCCAATAAATCAATTTGCAACCATTTCAGCACAGAGGGGGCTGGATGGGATGGAGGCACCATTATTGCTGACAATAATGGACACCAAGCTCTATTACCTTCCTTCAATAAAGGACAGATCTGAGGACCCAAGACAATGAGGGGTCAAAAATCAATAGTGTGCTATGGTTAATTCTGGAAAGAACTTAGGCTGTAACCAATAATAGTTGTTTTCAAGCACTTGACGGTGGTATAATAGGGCTTTGTTGCTTGTGGTGTGCAGACTAATCCCACTATCCTATCTCGTTCAAGAACATTGTGGTAGTGCTTCAAAAACACGTGAAACCTGATTGACCAGAGAAGGCATTTGGACGAAAGAAATGAGTATGCACAAGATAGGCAACTGTGCCTCCATCATATCATCTTCAGCATGCTCAAAAACTATTGACTATCTCCACACCAGAGCATGATCAATTACGGGCAGAACAAAGGGTCTGGAGGGGGGGAGAGAGAGACTGTACAACTGAGCATGAATGGACCATGAGTGAAAAGTGCTATGGTTTTCTAAGGGGTGGGGAAACTTGCCACAACTCAAGCATGCATGGTTGAGTTAGAAAGGCCACATTCTAGAAGCAGCATCTTTCTGAAATAACCCCCCCCCCCAAAAAAAAAATCAAATAGCTTGTTGTCTTGTTATATTCAGGGCACCTTCATACTCAGTAGCCAAATTTTTCCAGTGGCAGGTACTGATGGTGAAAGCAAGAAGCAGGGATGGGGAACCTGTGGCCCTCCAGATGTTGTTGGGCTACAACTCCCATTATCCCAGAATTTTTGTCATGCTGACTGTAGCTGATGGGCACTGGAGTCCAGAATGAGAGCCAACAGTGAGAAAGAAAAGGACAGAGAAGCAGAGATTCAGGGACTGGAATGTGAATGAGACAAAAGCAGCAGCTAAAGGTCAGAGGAGCAAGTAAAAAAATGCCTTCGGAGGAAACTCCCAAGACAGTACAGGATGAAAAAAAAGTTAAGTGAACACAAAGACTGCTTCAGAAACTATTCAAACATGAAGCACAGTACTCACTGCATCTCTCCTAGCATATTCATCCTCTCCACGATACGGGGGCCACCCTGGTTCCCCTGGCTGGCCATGCCCTGCTCTGCCTGAGAGGATTTCCACCTGTTGACCTCCGATCCTGCTAGCAATTCCCACCTGAGTGAGGTGCTGTATCTGAGAACCTTAAAAGCAAATATTGTTTGTTTTTTCTTTCATCTTTCCATGCAGCAACAGAAGTGTAGAGGGCAAATAAAATGGGAGGGGGGGGAGGATGCAGAAGATCAAACACAGAAGTATATGAGGGTTGTGATGTGTGGAAAAAGGGAACTCTTGACTTTATTTGTTAAGTAAGGGTTCTTTTTAAAAAAGACTACCAAACTAGGGACAACAAACAGGACAACAACAATTAGCATGCAATTGTTCAAGCAAGTCCTTTTGCAAAGGGAGGGATGTTGTCCATGTGAACAACAGTTTGCATGCAGTTGTTCAAGCAAGTCCCTTTGCAAAGGGAGGGGTGTTGTCCGTGTGGTTCAAAATTAAGGCTGTGTTGTACACAGGCATGGTGGGTCAGAGAAGTGGGGAAGAGAATGGGAAAAGAGTAGGTAACATTTCTAGCCCAGTGAGCCTATCAACGCTTAGCCATTATGAATGTGTAGTTTAAAATGATATCCTTTGAGGTTTGCATGCTAGTGCTTTACCCTTAGTGGAAGAGAGAAATATTTGCTTACTTCAGGACACTCAGCTGTACAGTCGTTGCAGGAGCCGAACTTTGCTACAACGGCTTTCAAATCAGTTTCTAATGTGAATATAGCAAATGGCTATAACTCTCTTGGCTGCTTTCACCACCTCTCTTTTGAGGCTGAGAGGCAATGGCCTTAGCCAATCAGAACAGTACCTTGAAAATGTCCTCAGGGCTGCTTCTAATCTTAGTTTTGTATAAAATACACACATGCTGTCATCAGTTATGGAATGTGCTCGTGTGTAAATCACCGCTTCCCCTATTAAAACACACAGAAGTTGTGACTGGGAAAAGGATAGGCCCTGCCTTCGTGCATTTTAAAGGGAAAAGCGAGGCTTTCCAGTCTTACATCTTTCCCAAATGCGATGGTATGCATACATCTTATATGTGGACATCAGTGTCTGTGTATAAAATTTAGTGTGAAAAGCTCCCCGCAAGCTGGGAAGCTAAATCTAACACTGTTAACCTGGACCAGTTTCTAGTGGATGGCAGTAGAGGCTTCATTATTAATGGCAACAGAAGCACTGTTGGCCCCCGGCCAGGCTTTTCATCGCTTCATACAATAAATCAAAAACGTTATCTACAACTGTATGCCAGAAGTAAAATAACTTTATCCACAGGTGCATTGTGAGAATCTTTCCAGTTGAAAAAAATGTCTTGATTCCTTACAACAAGGGAAATAAAGTACTGAACTACCCTGAGCCCTCAGTTAATGCACACGGAGCTTACGCCCAGCTTTTACCTGCTGCAGCCATTGTACATAATGTGATAAATCAGTGTTCTGCAACCAACATCCATAAGAAGAGCTGTTGATTGAGAAGTGTTAGGAAACCTTTCAGGAATATGGCTGTAACATAACCCTTCCCCTAATGCTTGGGGCTAAAGAATAAATGGTACAAACCCTTATCCCTTTTATTGCTTGCTTCTCAGTATCCTTATAATAGAGCAACTGAATGACATATATACTCACACACTGTAACTGCACAGCTGAATTGGGGTGGGGGAATCAAAAGGCATGATCCATCCCCACTCATATGGGTGGGGTTTCCCATAAGCCTCAATGGAGCCCTTTCCTCCACCCTGCCCCACCAGTGCTCAGCTGGAAGTACACATTAATAGGTGCCTTGCCATTACTTTTAAACCATATACAAGTCCTATATATAAATCCAGCCGTCCTGTCCCCCCCGCCAGGTCCATGCATGGTTACTTGTGCTCAGAGTTGAAGGGGACTGATTATGCTCTTTGTCTGTATCCTAATTGTATGAAATATCTTAGCTGCCACAGTGCCACAGCTGTTTATAAATAAGTGCTGAATTGTAGAATGTGCCCAGTTTGTATGAAATGGAGTCACTGCAGCACACAATACTTAGGAATCCTTAAGTACCTGCAGTGCTTCCAACTGGTCGCGGCCGTGCAACTGATGGTATTTCCTCTGGGTAGATCCCTCTAGTGGAAAACTGGACATCAGACGGCTGTTGGTCTGGGTGCATTAATTCAACAGGAGGAAGAAAACCTGGGCCCAGGGTTTGCCTGCTGGAAGAGCAACAATGCAACACAACACCATCATGTTTGACTGGCCCCTGAGGAAACAGCATCACATGTTCCAAGCACGCAATTTGCCACTTGTCTGCTTCACCATGGGCAGGTCTTCCCATATACCCAGTAGATTGTGAAATGCTACATGTGCAGCTTCCACAGCACGATAAGACATTAGAACAGCTGTATGGCTTCCTCATGTGCAGCTTACATTCTGCTTTAGTCTTAAAGATCTAGCCAGAAGTCCTGTATGATTAGGAGAGAGCTAAAAGTGAAGCCTCCGTAACAGTGCTCTCCTTTACAGCTCACTTTCCTAGACATAAACAACCTGTAGCCCTCTAAGGCTAGAGAGAAGAGAATCAGCATAATGCGTAGCTGCCATAGTTGTGGCTGAGGGGTGAGCATCTGCACAGGCAAGGAGTGACCACCAATAATTATCTGCAAACTTTTAACAGTATATATTTTGACATTTTAAAACTTGGCTGGTTGCGAATGAAACCTGCAGCCAATCCTTATTCTTTTCCCACTAGCAAAACCAGCCACATATCCTTGAACAGAACTAGGGAGACAATGAGGAAGACAGTGCTTCCCATTCACAGGTAGATCAAGGAGGTTCTCAGTTCACAATCAAATTATCCTAAGTCAAACAAGCTTGCAAAATATACTCTTCCAACTGAAGTGGTTTTATAACATTCCCAGCTGTGGGCACAACTGTACTAAACATTTGCAACTACTGCCTGAGAATTGATGAATAAAACCTAATTGTTTTTAGTGTTGCTCAAAATCAAATTTTAAAATCAAAATTTCAAACTGGAGAAATGTGATCAATGTTGTTCAAAACTTCATTTTAGCCCTTATTCTTCAGCTATGCTCGTAACCAAGCAAAGTTTCATTCATTCCAATGCTAGCAGAAAAGACAAACCAAGTGATCAGAGAACTACCTCTGTAGCAGGCCTGGTGCTGTTGAAGGAGTCATTCCAAATTCCATATATCTCTGAAAAAAGACCATGCATCAAGAACTTGTTTTAAAAAGAAATTCAAAATGTAAAAGAATCTATGACTCTAGTTTCCTAAGATCTTTTGTTCTTGAATTACAGTAGAAAATGAGATTTAAAACAATTTGTATAAAGTTAACTGGGTATGAATCAGATCATGAACAAGTAATAGGTTTTTAAAAAACAAACAAACATGTTTTCTGGATTTTATTTGTAGAAGGTTGACTCCCACTAACAAACAAGAATTTTCTTGCTATATGCAAAGATGTGCCATTTTGACAGGGTCGTTTCAGTGGATTCTCCTCTTATGCATAATTCAGAACCTGGTTTCCGCTTGTACAACATCATCTGTGCTAGTGGATTGACACAGTTGAATACTGCCCATGACGGCTGTATATTACCCCCAGTATATGCCTTTCAGCAGTATGCCTTTCTATACAAATTGCTGGGCAACCTGAGCAGGAGGGTGCTATTGCACTCATGTCCTGCTTCCCGTAGGGATCTGGTTGGCCACTGTGGGAACTAAATGCTGATCCAGCAGGGCTCTTCTTAAGTCCTTAATCATTCTTAACCCATACCTAATCTTTGGAATACGGTGAGCTATAAACTGTAATAAATAAAAAAAAAAATGGAGAGCACAACAGCTGAAGTGGCCATTGATTCTCACAAGTTTTAAAACTGTTGAGTGAGTTCATGAAACGACCACCAGCTGGGCTGCTTACTGTGTGCGTTGGGCCGTATGGCGACCCCCACTGGCTGCTGGCGGTGTCCCTCGCTGATCGAACAGGAGTGTTTGTTGGCTGTCCCCCCAACCCTCCAGGGTGTGTGATGGCAGCAGAACTGGATGCTTGGCTACTGGGGGCCACCAGGGCGAAGGCATCATCCAGGAGTGAATGCATTGTCTGCCGAGCCTCTTCAATGGATGGCTGAGGAGGGATGTATGGAGCAGCGTGTGTGGGAAGGCCTGAGTACTTCCCCAGTTCTGTTGAAGAAGGTGTCTGGGGTTCAGCAGGAATGTCAGGGTCAGACTATAAAGGAAAGAAAGATGGTGGTGTAAAGAAGAGAGCATTGCTTAAGTAGCTGTTACATTAAAAGCTCCCACTATTTTGAGAGCGACTTTACTTGTTACAGTGATGTCATCTATGATCGACATTTTACAACTGCAGACATTATGGGATAAGCATGTGAATCATTAATAGCATCTCCTCTCCAGAGTAGATAGGTGGTGATTTGCCGCATGTTCCTGAAAGTATTATGACAAGGATTTCAACCAGAGAGTGCAAACTAGCCCTAATCTCTCACTCAACTACCTCACCATCAGCATATTTGCATTTTGTACATTATACTCAAGTTCAAAAGATACATGATTATTATCTGGTACTCGTACCACCTTTTCTACACAGTAGATGAGGCTAAAAAAGAACAGCACATATGATTTTTAGAGGAGACACTCAGGAAACTGAATGAAATCCTCTGAAGACCTAATGAATGCACTGAAGTCATACAGAGAACACTTCTTTTACAGTTAAGCTGAAAACTAACTCATAGTAAGACTGAGCACATCTGGCCAGCCATTCTCCCCAACCTTCACCTGTAGTTTGTGTGTGGCTGGACACACATGCTGGCTCCAGCTGGGGGTTCCAGACTGCAGATGCACATACCATCACTGATTTGGGTTTGCATAGGGAATTGATGCTCAGTGAATGAAGGCATTTTCTTGAGTTCCTCATTATACATGCCCTACTAGACAGAAAATCTATCTAGTAGGGCAGGACAGCCTACCAGGAACATATTACATCAGTTATGAAGGAGTTGCACTGGCTGCTAATATACTACCCAGCCAAGTTCAGGGTGTTTGTGCTGACATATAAAGCACTACACAGCTTAGGACCTGGTGGAGAAACTTCTCACTTATGTACCTGCCTGGATATTAAGATTGAGTGGGGATGCCCTTCTGATGGTGCTGCATTTGACTGGAGTTTGATACCTGGCAACCCAAGAAAGGGTGTTCTCAAGTCTTACAAGTTTTCAGCACCAACTAAAGAGCTATTTGTTCAGCCAGGCTTCTGATTGAATTTGTTTTGCTACACTGTTTAAACTGTTATCTATCTGTGTGACTGCTCTCCCCTGTTAGTTTTTTGGTGGACGTTCCATGATTCTATTATGTTTTATTAGTTGTACCCCCCTTTGGGATTATTTTATAATGAAAAGCAAGCAAGCAATTTCATAAATAATTATAAAATGGAGTAAGACTACTCAAAATGGTTGCGAAACCCTGAGTCTGTACATTTGGGGAGGGGGACGTTTGGCCCTCTAGATGTTGCTTGACTGCAACTCCCATCAGCCCTAGCCAGCAGAGCCAATGGTGGAAGATCATGGGAAATGCACTCTAGAAACATCCGGAGGGCCAAAGGTTCCCCATCCCCACTTAATATGATCTTTCTTCATGATGTATTCTAGCAATACTCAGATTCAAACTGGCACCA
The DNA here is from genome assembly GCF_057233095.1 of Heloderma suspectum. Taxonomy (NCBI): domain Eukaryota; kingdom Metazoa; phylum Chordata; class Lepidosauria; order Squamata; family Helodermatidae; genus Heloderma; species Heloderma suspectum. The sequence continues at coordinate 32,824,283 of NC_139464.1, forward strand.
CTAATGTTCCTTGGAAACCAAAGGCCTTTACCCCTTATCGTAAGTATAGCAAGTGCTGCCTTCCAAAAGGTCTAAACATACAATATATGCAGAGTTGTTGACTCCTGGAGGCCTCTTGTATGTCCCATCACTGTCAGTTGTGATTAGCCTGTCCTTGTCAGCATCCATTGGGCTTCCATTTATCTGATGCCTTCGACGCTGCTTTGGAGAACGTTTGGCTCGAGAGCTATGAAAAAAATAAAGAGAAGTAAAAAGCTAAACACCTTAAGACTTACGAGCACCAGTTAAACTGAAGCTGTGGGTTTTCCTGAGCCTTTTCAATGTAGCATATTTCTAAATGCTTGAGAGTTTGTAGAATCTGAACCACGTAAAAGAAAACAAACCTTTTTATTTGCCCAGGCCTTTCAGGTTTTTTGAAATTTGTCTACAGATGCTTTATGTTAGAATGTTCATCCGCTCCACTGTTTGTTTTTATATGTTGTATTCTATTGTTTCTATTTTAGCAAGCTGCTCTGAGAGCTTTGGCTGGAGAGTGACCAATAAATAATCAAATAAATAAGTAAGTAAGTAAGTAAATAAAAGGCTCATTGCACAATGCTGTTAGTTCTCAAGGCATTTGGGGTGGGTTAGGGTATTTTTAGAAATATGTTTTTAATGTAGAATTTTATTGTTTTAAACTGTTTCTATTATTGTACATTGCCCAGAGTGGCTGGGTGACCAGCTAGATGGGCGATTAATAAATTTAATAAATTAAATAAATTAAAAAATAAAATAAAGATGCACAGCTAACTTAATGGAATACAGTAATTTGAATGAGTCAGACAGTAATCTGGACCTAAGGGAATCAGGAAACTGCTTCACCCTTTATTTATTATCATTTTAATTTACGTTTTATCTTGCCTTCCCACCCAAGGGGATGACAAAGTGGGTTACAATAATAAAGTAACAACAATCTAAAGAAAAGAAAAAGGTCAGAGTAAATCTATTCAAATATAAAGAAGACACCATCAGGAAAAGGAACCAGATGAAAATTATTCTCCAATGGCCCAATGAAACAGAATGGCCTTGACCTGTTTCCAGAAGACAAGAACAGCAGTAAACTGACCGCATGGCCATCACAAGGAGAGGGCATTCCACAATCAAGGAGACACTATGGAAAAGACCGTGTTGTTGGTGGATGTCAAGAAGGGCACTTGGAACCGGTCTCCAATTTAGAGATCTTAATGCTATGGAAGGCTCGTATGGAAGAAGCCCCTCTCAAAATAACTAAATATGCTGTCCCAATTTGTGAGGTCTATTAAAAACCAAAACAATAACAAACATGCTAAACCTTTTTACATCTCAGAGCTCAGTATTTCACGTCTTATGTTGTGCCTATTTCTTTTCACCTTTTGCAAGTAAGCTGCCTGCCTTAATTAACATCTTGTACAAGTCTCACAGTACAAATATCACAAGAGTTCACACATTTTCACATTAACAGAGAATGAATTCCTTTCCAAATGCGTGTGCGTGCGTGCGTGCGCTCTCTCTCTCTCTCTCTCTCTCTCATTCTTACCTCTTCCTGGGTTCTATGAAAACAGTAGGCATATTGCCACCGGGGTCCAAGATCTTGTCTATCTGCATCTGTGCCTTGCGGTACATTCTTTGCTGCTCTTTGGTATCAATTATCACCATATCATCCACGATTGGAAACTCATAGTGTCCTTTGCGCTTGGCTCGAAGTCGGATCTTGTTGCGATGATGCTCAATTTCAGATTTATGCCTCAGAGCTGTTTGGATCTTTAAAGGGAAAAAAAGCAAGAAGCATAAAATATGTTTTGGAACACACAACTTTCCTCTGCTGTGACAGAAGGGGTCATGTATAGGAGGGAAAGCATCAGAAGAAAAATACTGAACACACATCCCACTTACTCCTCCTTATCTCATTCTCCAGCTTTTAATTCACCCACAGACGTTCCATGTAGAAGAATTATTACACACAGCATGATGATTAACACAGCAAGGGCAATTAAGAGAAAGAGCACAGAGAGCTAATAAAAATGCATGACAAACAGCAAATTATACCTCCTGCAGGCTGTCATAAAAGCACAGCAGCAAGGAAATCAGAGGGGATCTAGAATACAGTATCAGCTTATATGGTAAAGAGTGTGTGTCTGTGTGCACACATTGGCACATGCATGTGAACACATTAAATTGGAGACACACCTCAAAGGTTTCCTTTTCAGTATCTCAGAGGGATTCACACCTCATGTGTGATTATACGAGTCACTGTTCTGGGCATGCCTTCTCTGGGTGCAGGTAATTCTCCTGTGTCCTTGCATTGGGAGTGACTGCATGGGCAATCATCTTTGATGCAGTGATGCAGCAGATTTATTGCCCCCAGTGGAAGTTGACTGGAAGGAGGCAAAACCAAATCAGCGAGCTATACAGAGACAATGCCGACCTCTTTCCAATTTCATCAGTGTAGGGACAAAGGCTTGCTAAGGGGTTTACCTTCCTTCACACTCCTCTCTCTGTCTGCTATAATAAGGACTGGGGGGCTGTTTTTTCCCTTCCTTGAGATCCACATTTTCTAATGCTATTTGGTTGGTGGGCCATTTTCAAAAAGATGCTATCCAATGTTAGTCTTACATAGACTAGCCCCACTAAAATAAATGAGACATAAGCTAGTCACAACAGGTCTACTCAGCATAGGACTAACATTGGATACTACTCATAGATGCATTCACCTTTATATATAAAAATACCACATTGAGCGCATATGTATGCAAGCATGTGTACGTGCACACAGGTGCATGTGCGTGGAGGTGCATACACATATACAGAACACACAAAAGTGAATGTACACATTTGCTCCAATCCAGCAATGTCTTACAAAACTCGGGAATTCAGATGAGCAAAAAAGTTCAACAAATCACAATACCTTGTGGAAAACGGGGAACCTGTACATAAGAAACCAATGCAATTACCTCTCCTGCGAATGCATAAAAATAAGCATCTTCTTCTCCTATCTTTCCCTTTCCACCATCACCTATGTGGTTGTCTCTATGCAGAGCAATTCTTCCAGAGAAGAAGCTGCTGTTGAGAATAGGAGACAGGTAGCTCTCTCTGTTGCCCATATTGCGTTCCCCCCCCCCAATTTAATAATGGTCTTCCCATTTCCTTAAGAAGGCACACTTGTGCATGACATATCTCAGTAAGATGAGGCTGAGATCGCATTTAAGAGCAGGATTAATAAAAGCTCTGGGAGACATGTAAGGGGCCAGGTTCAAAAGGGGACCACATGTGAGGCCTGCTCTAGACTCCTCAAGCAATGCGCTAAAGCAGGAGTGGGAAACTTTTGGCTTTACAGATGTTTTGGCCTACAACATCCATCACCCTAGCCGACACAGCCAATGCTGAAGGATAATGAAAGTTGTAGGCCTAAACATCTGGAGGGCCACAGGTTTCCCACCCCTTGCTCTCAAGATGTATCATAGCTGCCCCCAAAAGAATGCTGGGAATTGTGGTCCAGTGAGAGTGCTAAGGATCTGTTTAGTCATCCTCTCCTCCCCTCTTCCCCAGGAACTTTGGGAACTGTAGTTCTAAAAGTAGGCAGGAGCTAGAAATCTCTATTTAATCATTTTAAGTCAGTGATGTAAATATTCTGTTAGGGCTTTTCTACATGAGGCTTTTAATCCACACCTTTACCAATGCTTCTGTTTCTGGATTCTTCGCAGGATTAAGATTGGCTCCTTTACACGTGTTTTTTTCCAGGTTTTTTCTTTCTCTTCCTTTCCTTATGTTCCATTACACAAGCACTAAGTAGTGCTGTAGTATAGCGGAATTGCACAATTACACTAAGCTTTATCCTAGTGTATTCACAAATACACTAGGCCACTCGAGTGTATTTGTGCCATTCCTAGCCATTTGTGCCAAACTTAGCCATTCACAAATGATACCAGACTTTCATAGTTAGAAAACCCCCCGCTAAAATGGATGCAAAGCACAGGAGAGGCCCTGGAGGATGACAACGTTGTATAAAGGACCTGCAAACTACCATGACGGAGGAATCACGTGTGCACAATAAAGGCCTCATGTAGAAATGCTCTTAGTGTGCAATTTATGATCTCTTTATCATGGGTTGAGAAACAGTTTACCAAAAGGATTACCTCCTTGTTAATTTTGTTGGTCTCTGCTACTCGGTCAGAAAGTGGCTGGTTCTGAACTGGAGGTGCTGCAATTGGCTGCATGGCAATTAACTGGATCTTGCTAGGGACCCTTCTGCTGACTTCTGAGGAGCGTGACATTCTGTCCACATGCTCAAAGATGGAGGCTGAAGAGTGTTGCTCTGTGCCATTACTGATCTGTGGGGGGCCTGAATGACAAGATAAAAAGGTAGAAAATTTTTGTTTGTTTAATAATCTTATCAAGGCCCGATGAATTAAAATCTTTGCAAAATGTTCTGGATCAAATATTCCATCACCATTTGAATGATATCACTTGAATTTTAACAAAAACAAATAATCATAATACGAATAAAATGAATAAGTTGATGGGAGTGGCAGGAGCCTCTGGCTCATCACAGTGCAAACTTATACCGTGTGCTGTTCCTGCAACCTGAGTGTTAACCCTGCTGCTTACCCTTGCCAAAGATCTAGCCCAATGCCTTCAACCATTTCATTTCATTTTATTCATTACATTCCCATACCACCCAATAGCCAAAGCTTTCTGGGAAGTTTCCCAAGCTTAAAACCCTAAAATACATAATATAAAACCAAGGTACAAATATATAACAATTTTAAAACAAGCAGCTTCACCCACAGTATGGTAATGGGAACTAAAACCAGAGGTAGGTGAGCAGGGAAGTCAGTGACAGCAGTGCCCAAAGCCACAGGTAAGGACCTTTATTTATCACCTAGGAGCAGACCAGTGGGGAAAGGTTCCCTCTCAGGTCCACCTCAAGGCCCCACTCACAGAAGCCATTCATCTCATCCAATTGGCTCCCAGGGATGGGGAGCAGCACACACCATCAATAAGCTGCTGGCCTTAGTAAGCGGGTCCTGGGCTTGCAGTTAGTACTGCAATGCTTTCAACACCTCCCTATGTGTATGTGTGTGTGCATGTATCTCACAGCTACAGGTGCAAGAGTGGGATGCTGAGGACAGGAAGAAGAGCAGTGAGAGCAGGAAGCTTACACTAAACGCAGCAGCAAAGACAAACAGTGGGCTGCACACATATACTGCACATAGTACAGGTGAATTACTTCCTAGGTCTATCCACTACAGCCAGAATGGCTCCTAAAGCCAAAAATAGTCTCATTATGCTTTCCTAGGGTTACAAGGTTTTCCTTGTAAAAGCTTATGTCATTGTTCTGGATGAATACACATTTAATCTTGGACAAGGTTTAGAGGATGATGAGATTCAGAAACATTAGTAAAAGTATGAGGTGGGCAAGAACAGTACCCCTGCCTAGATCCAATATGAAGCTATGGCCTCGTTCAGATGTAACACTGAACTATGGTTTAGTGTTACATGAACGAACCTTGGGTTCATACATTCTCCCTTCACCCTCTGGCACAGCTGAGCAGGGAAAACTGCAAGTTCCCACTTCGTTTTTTAACTAACCAGAATTTAGTATTATGTCCGAAACGCAGATAAATCATGGTTAGTTTTAACTGGTTTACTGTAACAAGCCAACTCATACTGTGGTTTATGAAGCTGGCTTGTTTCAATAAATGATAGTTCAGATTTACTACAGTTTAGGGTTTGGAGGTAATGCAAACTACAATTAATTGAAAAAGGAAGCTAAAACTTCCGATTTCCTTTTCATAGCTACATTAGATGGGAAGGGGGGAGTACTCAAGGTCAAAGCTCGTTCACATAATGGTAACTTATGGTTTAGTATTACAGCCTGTAGGTACAACTGTTATATGATTGACTGAAATGAATGAGGAGGAGAAGATTATTCCCTAAAAATAAATAGGGTTTTTAGTAACAACAACAAAACCAGATGCATTATCAGAAACACAAAATTAAAGTATTGTCCTCCATCAAAAAGGGAATATTGGATGAAGAATTTGGGAATCAGGTCCTGATATATGCACCTGCTTTATAAATAGTCAGACCAGAGATCTGTCTAGCCTAGCATTATGCACAGCTCTGCAGCATCACAGAAACCATTCCAAGCTCTGCTACCTGGAATCTTCTAAGGAGCAATGCTATGAGCTTTTTAAGGGGCAATCCCTGATGCCAGGGATCACTACTGAGGCTTCACACATGCAACTCACTGCATCTCAGATGCACAGCCCATTTGAAGATCAAATGAGGGGTTTGCCTAGGGTACTGGAACTGCAAAGGAAGGGATGCACTGAACAGCCAGCTGCTTGAGGGTTAGCCACATGTATAACAATCCATAACATGTCCAAACCATTTTTTTTTTAAGCAGCAAAGCCTTTTTGAGAAAAAGGCAACCACACATTTGAAATCCTGTACAGGCTGAGAGGAGCAATTTGGAGGGGTGAATTGGAGTGGGGAAAGAACAAGCAAGGAAAGAGCTTAGGGTTTCCACCTGCTCCTGCTACTTCTCCACTCTACATTCCTCCTCTCCCAAAGCAGCCTTGCTGATTAATAGTGGGGCAGCGTTATATATGTTAATGTGTAACAAGTAGGAGGAAAGGCCATGACTCAGTACATGCACATGCTTTGCATGCAGAAACTTCCAGGTTCAACCCCTGGAATCTCCAGGTTACAAATGGTCAGGTTGTAGCAGGTGAGGGGAAAGACCTCTGCAGGAGATCCTGGAGGGTTGCTGCCAGCAGATAATCCTGGGTTTGATAGGCCGATGGCCTGGCTCAGTATGTGGCAGATTTATATGCTCTTTAATGGCATACGGACACCTGCCACTGCATGGTTCCTATTGGCTATAATGTGGGAAAGCATCCAAAAAGCAACCTTAGATCTTGGACACTGAAAACCACTCTACTCTGCCAACATTTACAGTTACATCTCCCTGATCCAATGCTTTAGAGTTCCTGCAAGCCAGCTGCACATTATTTTGGAAACTTACCCACTCTGTTTACTCCTGGCAGCATCCAGAGAAAAGATAAAACAAGGCATTATAGTTCAGCTAACTGTGACAAAAGGAGAGCCAGATGCTACTGAAAATAACTCTGGGATATCAATTCCTAAATTTTAACAGGAAGGCGCTGATTTAAATATTCCAAAAAAGGCACATGGCATAGGCCTTTTGCAAATGTGCCACCACTGCAGAATGAATGTGGAGGATTGCACACTTCCATGCTGGAAGCCTTCATACTGGCATAGAGAGAATTTTTGATGTAGGGATGCTGTTAAAGGCGAGATCTCCCACCTGCATTCTGGGGGAATGTATCACCTGTTTTTTTTCTGAAGGTCCAAATCAGATCTAACTGACTGCAGTTCTGGGATGGAATTTCACATAATTATACAGACATCTCAATTTTAACATCACATTGTTCCATTGACTCTCATAACCAAATACAGTGCTTCTTGGTGCCCATTCAGTAGGAACATTACCAAGGAACAGAAATGGCTCTGGTTTAATAAAAGGCGACTGCAGTGTTTGGTGAATTGCTGCTCAAATCTCTGTACAAGGTCTTTGAATCCAAAGTTTCCTATTACCATCTGCTGTTACAGCAAGTTGTAGCTGTAAACCTGAACAGGAGAAATTATGGAGGAAACCAAATGCAGATTATATATTTATCGCATGCAAGTATCGCACAGATTTGTGTAAATACAACTCATGCAAGAAATGGCACTTTCAAAGCAAGGGCACATAAATGTATTTCAAGCTGTGCCTAGCTGAAATTATCCAGTAGTTTCCCTATTCCTGGCACACCTGTGTGATTCATGAGTAGATACAGGTATAAATTCTTTTCACTTTATGAAAACTGTAGCATAAGAGAGTGCAACATACCAGACTTATTGAATCTGTGGGGTTTGACCTCATTGACAGCTGTCTGTGGTCTTGCCATTTCTTCTCCTGTTTCTCGACCGCTTGACTGTTCACTTGCTGTGGAGTCAGCATCGGAGGGGGAAACTCTGTAAGTACCAAACCCCCAGACCAAATTTAAAAATAAAGTATGGTATATTATTATTGTTGTAGTTTTTATTATTATTATTTTAGTATATTTATGTTTCACCTTTCTTCCAATATGAAACTCAAGGTGGCATACGCAGGGCTCCCAAGCGGCTTCTTTTCCAGGTGCTGACGAGACTTGGACTTGCTTAGTTCAAGCTGGGTTACTGCAACATATGCCTTCAGAACATGCCCCAGGACATTTATAGAGATGTGCAAAAAGGTATGTCAAATACCAATGGATTACAACATACACATCTTTTCCCTTTGAACAGATCTTTGCAGCTTCTTTCCTCTACCTTCCATTGCATTCAATAACATGCAATAGTTCACCAAATGACTGCCAATAGGTTCAGGTCAGTCAAAAGGAAGTATTGCTTCATATAATACATAATTAACATATGGAATTCACTGAAGCAAGATACCAGGATAAGACAAATTCAGGCATGACAACTAAATCACTGATAGATATGACAACTAAGTATTCAAGCAGCAGAAGCAGCTGAGAATACCAAAGCCAGAAGGATCTGCCCTGCCCAGTAAGGAATTTAGTACCTTTCCAACACCAGTCTAAAAGCTTTTTATTTTCCCAGGCCTTTTAATATGTGTGGTGGTTTGGTATTGTTTGAGAAATGTGAATTTTTATTTTCTGCTTTGTGTTTTTCTAAATGATTTAATGCTGTGGAGTCGTGTTCCTCTACTCTTTGTTTTTAAAGTGGTACTTTTGACTCTATACTTGTGTTTTCTTTGCTGCATTTTAAATATAACTGAGATTATTTTAACTTGTTCTTGCTTTTATCTTGAAAGCCACCCCAGTAACTTCTGTTAAAGAGCAATCCCATAGCAGCCACTAGACACTGTCTAGATGGCCATAGGATTTTTCAGTTTCTGGGAACCGAGGTCATCCTACCTTGGTTCTCAGAAACTGTGTTCCGCACCCCCTCCCCCTTGTAGCTGGCATGGCTCTTTCCATGCTGCTGCCGTCTCCATGTTCATAAACGGAGCGCGGAGGGGATGTAAACAGGGCGTTCTTGTGGGCAGGGAGGGGAGCAGACCACTGAAGCTGTTTTAGACAGCTTCCTATCTGGTCTCCAGACCCCTTCCCTGCCCCACTCCAAAAATGTGCATCCAGCCCCAAATGCAGGGTAGGCGAGGCACGGAGGAGAGGATCTCCTCTGCCTTCTGGCCACCCTGCATCGGATAGTTGGTAGCCTCCGATTTCAGAGGCTACCGACTATCTCAATAGGATTGTTCCCTGCTACAGTTATGCTATAAACAAATAAAATGGAACCTCTACATTCAGAAGCACTGTAGCTCTGATTACCAGATGTTAGGTACACTGTAGCTCCCCCCTTTCACGCATTCCTCACACAAAGACTGGTGTGCTTCCCACCCCGCTGACATCCTCAAGTTAAGTGTTGGCATCCCTCTGCAGACATCCACAGTCAATGCATGGACACTGGGGCTAGGGCTGATGCAGCATGTGATATCTGGGGTGGGGTGGGGCCAGAAAGCATGGCAGTGCTTCCCTCTACATGAGTGAAGAGGGCTATAGTATTGTGGCTATTCTTATGCTCCCTAAAAATAATGCAAGAAGCATTTGGAGTTGAGATATGTATATAACTCAGGCCTGGGGGCCACATCCAACCCTCACAGGGTTCTAATATGGGCCTCTGGGGTTACCCACAAGGCCACGCCCCTTTACTTTGGCCCCACCTCCTGCTTTTCTGCAGTTTTTTCCCTATTCTAAAAGGTTGAAATGCCTCTCCTAAGATTTAGTTCCTGGCAGTAAGAGCTTTAAGCTACAATAAGCTAGAATGTTTTTGTATTTTGGACCCCACGCATTTGTTTTTGGTCCTTCCCACTACTGTAGTGCAGCCCCTGAGAGCTTCTCCATAATTGAATTTGGCCCTTGGGCTGAAAGAGGTTCCCCACCTCTGATATAAGGGGTAAGCCAGTTAGGGAAGAAGAAAGATAAAATGAAAGGATATGTTAAAATGTAGCTAGGCATTATCTTCCCTCAGTTTAGCCATCATGTTGTGCAGTGCTGAACCATCAGAAAGTTCAGCTACATGATTAAATCATATTAACACCTCATATCCTCGCTCAACCCACACTTCTAAACTGAAAAATCTCCACAATTAAGAAGCCCAACAAAAGAATATAAAAAAGAACTAGACACAAATCCTTGTGAATTAATGTAAAAGGCAAGTCCCTGAGCAAAGGCTATTCAAGCTGAGAAAAACCCTTATAGAGCAAAATAATCCTCCGTAACTAATTAACTTTAATCTGTGCCAAGCAATTTCTCATCATCTGAACTGACCTCCCTCTGTGTCGGACATTCTTGGATGGCTTTGAAGAGATCTTGCTCTTGGGGCTTGGCAGGTCACCATTTTCAGAGGGGGTGGTGTCCTTAATTGGTCCCGGGAGAGGAGTTGGCTCATGTATGATCAGGATGTCATCTTTGTTGTGCTGGCCTAAATGCTGCTTTGCAAAATCAAAGCCCTTCACACTGGGGGCTTGTAGCTACAGCGTAAAAAAAAAAAAAGAAAAGAAAAGGAAGACAAAGCAATCATGAGCTGACATGATAAGTATGCAAGCTAAAATCTGGCTGATGAATCCAAATAGTTGCAGGATGACACAACAACATGAAAACAGAAGAGAGATGCATGAACTACTGGAAAAAGTGAAAAATGTTCCACAACGATCTGGTAAGATAACAAGAAGAGTTTTTGACAGGTCAGTGGTTACATGCAATCTTGATTTTTGTTGCACACAGTTAACCATTTGCCATGATTGCTGTCCAAAATTAGTGGGCACTTCCAGACACAGGGCTCCTACCGATCAGAAGGAATTGTGTAGCTATTCAGTCTTTTTCTCCTTAACAGATTTTCTTCCATGGGGGAGAAAAAACCAGAAGTGGCGGGAAAACACAAAGACAATGACATTTGGACACCCCATAAAATTCTGTGAATGAGACAGGGTGACGGCATGATAAAAGGCTCATCTGGAAGCACCCCGAATGTCTTTAAGGAGGTACTGAATTGTGCAGAACAATTCATAGAAGTTGCAGTCCAACACATCTGGAGGGTCCTAAGATGGGGAAGGCTGGTCTAGAGACATATTGCAGGAAAAACAGCTGGAGCAGATGTTCCCTAAAAGGAAAACTTCAGGGGAAGATGAAGTCAGACTAGGTGCCACAGAGATGCCTAGAGGCTAAAGGTGCCACAGAGATGCCCATTAAGCACAACTGCCCACTCCCTGAATTTGGAACCTGTGGTTGGGGTACTGTTTACATCCTGACCCTTCAAGTTTGACCCTTCTGTAAAGACAAGGGCAACTTTTGCTCCTAAAGCAGAACTGAGATTCCCAGATATAATCATGCACACAAATGTACAGCATGCTAAAGTAAAATGTTCTGTTTGTTATGTTCATGAGAAATAGCACACACTCTTTACTTTACAGTCAAACAACGTCAAACACATTCACCTATACATATAGAATTGCTGCTATTGAACAAGTTGGTACCAGCAAACTAATGCTATTGTACAACTGGTTGGAAAAGGCGCCACTATCAAATCTGAACCAGCAGATGGAGATAAAAAGCTTTAAAGAGAAAGACACTTTCTGTGTACTTGACTGTGTATTACATATAGACAGTTAATACCATCATGCTTTCAGATCAACAGTACAGACAGAAGTGGGACTGGCATCAAAATGGTGCAGCATTTATGGCTGGTTGGTTGGAACCCTGAACAGGAGCACTCCTGTTGACACAGCCGTCCCCAACCTGGTGCTTTCGAGATGTCTTGGGCTTCAACTTGCATAAGCCCTAGCCAGCATAGCTAATGTTCAGGAATTCTGGGAATTGTAGTCCAAAACATCTGGAGAGCACCAGATTGGGGAAGATTGTCTGTAAGGCCCCAGGCCTGAACCAAGCTATTAGTAGTTTTAGAGGTGCTTAGATGCAGTTGGCAGGCTGTTTTCCCTAACAGGCCTCTTGATTTACCAGGAAGAGTCAAAGGGCGGATAGTAGCAGTCCCAGGCACATTCCATACTAATGAGCCTGAGAGAGCCCTATTAAGATCTGCCTGGGAAGTGAAGGTTGTTTGTCTTAAAGCTGCAGGTGGCTGTGCTGGGAACCAAGCACAGCTAGTTTAAGCTGGGAATGAACGCTAGGGGGCGCTTGCTGGTGTCATGCTGCCTCATTGCTAACATGTATGCTAGAAACCCCATGTTACCCCATGGCTCTGCATTCAGAGAAGCTGTCTGACCCAACCATTGGGTACGCCTGTGTGCTGTAAGTTACTCAGTAAAGTATCTCCTTGTAAGTAAACCTGGATCTGATTTATCACTATCTTGGCACCTCTAACCTAAGAGTTCAAAGCCCACGGCCAGGGCAATACACTGCCTTAACAGAAGTGCTCCTGTTCAGGGTTCCAACCAACCAGCCATAAATTCCTCCAGGATACTATAATTGAGGGATGGGGAACCTCCAGCCGGCAGGCCCATTTTAGCCTACTAGGCTGGCCCATCTGGTCCGCAGGGCCTCAGATGAGTCACCACCCCCTGAAGGCTAGTGGGGAGAGAGATCTCTGCCATTATCTCCAATCAGTGATGGGAGATAACAACCAGGATTCCCCAGCTTTGCCTGCCCCATGTCCTCCCCAATGGGGGAAGGAGCAGGGTAGCTGAAGCCACTTTGACTGAGCTGCTGGCTAGAGGAGTGCTCCTCCAGCCAGTGCCTAGCTTGGGGACCAGGTTTCACTCTGTGTAGGCTTTGCTCAGTTGGGAAAGCCTGTGTGCAGTGAAGCCAGGACCCCGACTGGTGATGGCTGGAGAAGCTCCAGCCAGCACTTTGCCCAAGGATTAGATGACCTCAGGGGGCCTGGTCCTGCCCCCTGATGTCATCTAGCCCACAGAGGGATCAGAAACAGTTCTCCACCCCTGCTCTAAACTCTTTGGGGCTCAAGAAAACCAGTTCACTCTTCCACTCTCTGCCCAGTTTTCTAGTTTTCTTTTCCAACTGATACTGAGAGCACTGAGTGTACTCAGTGCTTGTTGGGGCGGGGGCTCTTAGTTTGGTTTTTTTCATTTCTGCATACCTTGAAATTACTCCAAGCATGCTGGTAACTCTCTGCTGTTTTTCAGTGGCCCTGTTTTAACTCCAATCCTATTGGAACGAGGAACGGAATTTGCTATTAGGAGTCATTAGTTCCAATTTTCCTTTTCCCACTCATTCAATTCAAATAACTTTCCAAATGTGCTTTTCCAATTTTTCATCCACAATTTCCTGATTTGATTTAGCAAACTTTTTCATTTGGTCAGTTTTGATAATTAAATCATTTTCTCTGTCATGCTCATCCTATTTATGGCTAAAATTAACCTACATAGTAAAATTGTTAGTATATTGGAGGAAGCCCAGGGTGGGTTCAAATCACCACTCAATCACAAAACTTACTGAGTTACCTTGGGCCAATCATCATCTCTCACTAAGTCCCCCACAAGGTTGCTGTGAAAATAACGAGGGTGGAACCCTAACTGTTTAGAGAAAGGGCAGAGTAAATATGTGATAAATAAAATAATATTCTGACCATGGCACCCTGACAACTTCTGAATTTCACCATTGTTTTCAAATGCATTTGTTGTTTTCAAGATTGATCACAGATTCTGCCTGCTTCTAAATTCCCTTCACACTTTGATCCATCTTCAAGCTTAATTTTTCTCTTCTTTATCTATTGGTTTTACTCTTCACGGGCAATTTCTTCTGCACCACCTTCCATGAATTCTGAAGTGTCACTTTCTCTGTGTGGAATGGAAGCACTCAGGAGGAAAATGTAAAAAAAAAAAGCTTAGACTTATCTCGATATGACAGCAATCTGGGAACCTACAAACTTTGCCAACACGGTCAGGGAAAACACAAGTACTGTTAGATCATCCTGTGTGCAACGAAGGGGCAGTTTAAACACAATCTGTATGCTCCAGAGTAGCTGCTCCCGCATACGCTTCTTTACTGTGGATGATGTTAGCACCTGGATGTGTGGAGACAGGGCCAGGTAGCATACCCAATGGCCAGGGCATGGCCAGGAGCGCAGCCCAATTCCCAGTAATCACATGATGCCCCCTTCACAAGAGCAGCGTGTGAAGAGGGCTTTGGGCTAAATCTTTTTCTGGGATTGTACCACTTGATAGCACAGGTGGGGCATTACATGTTTGAGAAGTGCAGCCAAAATGATCAAGAGGCTGGAGAAACTCCCTATGAGGAAAGGTTGCAACATCTGGGACTGTACAGCTTAGAAAAAAGGTGAGTAAGGAGAGACATGATAGAGGGGTACAAAATTATGGATGGTGTGGAGAGGGAAATGTTTTTCTCCCTGTCTCATAATATTAGAACCCAGGATCATCCCATGAAGCTGACTGGAGGGAGATTCAGGACAGATAAAAGGAAAGACTTCTTCACACAGTGCATAGTTAAACTATGGAATTCGCTACCACAGGCTGTAGTGATGGCCATCAATTTGGATGGCATCAAAAGGGGGTTAGACAAATCCCTGCAGGAGAAGGCTATAGATGGCTACTAGTCCTGATGACTATATGCTACCTCCAGTATCAGAGGCGGTACGCCTATGTACACCAGTTGCTGGGAACACGACTAGGAAGGTGCTGTTCCAGTCATGTTTTTGTGGGTTCCCCACAGGCAACTGGTTAGCCACTGAGTAAATGGAATGCTGGACTAGATGGATCTTAGTGTGATCCATCATAGCTCTTATATAACCAGACATAGATCCTGTCTGGTTGCATACTGATGGAAAATTATGTTGCCAAATGTGGGTTTTGGTCTGATCCAGCATGGTCTGATTCAGCATGGCTCTTATGTTCTAATGCTCCCCCATGAACACCTCCCTGCATGTAGAAAACTAGCACTTTTTAAGAGAAGGGTTCAACCTAGTCATCTCATTCAGATGCCATTTTTTGTTTACATGTAGCTGGGTGGGGAACCTTAGGCCCATGGGCCAAATCCAGCCCTCCTAGGGTCCCAATCTGGCCCCCTGGAGTTCCCAAGATGGCCATGCCCCTTTCCTTGGCCACACCACCTTTCTCCTGACTACGGATCATTTCATGGTTTTTCAGCATTTGCATGTCTCCCCACCATATTCTATTAAGGTTGAAATGACTCTCCTAAGGCTTAGTTACTGACAGCAAGGGATTTAAGCTACAATGGGCTGGTATTTTTGGTGTTTTGGCCCCACCCTTTTTGCCTTTGGCCTTGACGTTTTTGGCCCCACTTACCAGTGAAATGCGCCCCCCAAGAGCTTCTTGGAAATTGAATTCAGCCCTCAGGGTTGAATTCCATATCCTATCAATATCCACATGCAGAATCCTGTGTTGTTCTATTTAGAGAAACTGATTGGAAACTGCCGAAGCACAATGCTTAATGAGTAAGGGCCTATATTTGATCCCAGGAATAATAATATTTCAGCTCTGGCAGCTAATCTCTGAGCAGCTCTGGAGACCCTGTAAAAATGTCTTGGTGAATTATGACCCGGCAAAAATGCTAGTGTACACAATTCTGGAAAACTGGTGGTGGTGGGAAATAGGAAACACTAAAAGGTGTTTCGTTTTGTTGTTTTTTTAAAGAGAGAGATGCTCTGAGCCTTTTACAAAATCTGTAGGAAATTAAAAGCCAATAGGGAAAGCACTTGTACAGAAATGAGTTCAGCTTAGGGCCAGCGGAAAGTCAGTAACTGACTTTATACCCCAGTCTGATCTTCAAAGTGTAATAACAGATACATGATGCTATTCTTCAAGGCAACAGACAGAACGATAAAGAATTAATAAATAACAGAAAGGCTGTGTCCTTGCATTCCTTGGTGCACCTGCAAAGGAATATCTTTGCTAACAAGACCAATATGGGTCCTTGGTCAAGATAAAAAAAATAGCATTTACAGTGCAATCCTTGCAAGTTTGTTCTAACGTAGATCCCACTATGTCCAGCTGGTATACTCCCAAGTAAATGTTCATAAGATCACAGCCTTATGTATTTACACAGTGTACAGTTTTTGTACAGTGTGTACAGTGTATTTATACACACTTTAAAAACCAAAATCATACAACTCACACATCATTTACATTGACATAACAGATGGCATGTTATGGGATTTCAAAGGACATGCTGCACTTATTTTTGAATTGTCTGTTGTTAAAAAGTTGAGTGAGCCTTTGAAAGCAAATGTCTGTTCCTTACTTACTTACTTGTACCCAACTCTTTAGCATTCTAATCACAGTTTCAACTCTATTCTTGCAAACATGAGAGCTAGAAAAAAGGCAAGATTCTAACAAGTACCCTGAAGGCTGATGGGTTGATCAGCCCTGATCCAAAGACACATTTGCATTTCAGCAGAACATATGTGACAGTTCTCAAACATGACTGATTTGGGATGAAGCTCCTCCAAGTAAGAAAATCACAGTATTTCCTTTGAAAGATAAGAAATTATGTATTTGTGCAGGTGCGCACACGCGCGCACACACACACACACACACACACACCCCTACTGCCATTTAAGAAGACCTACCTAGTTAAATAAAAGTCAAACCTTCAGGGTGAAGATGGGAGAAACTAGAACTTTACAAATGTCAGCATTGAATTCTTCTTACTTCTCAAGGAAATGAAACTCTTCCCCAATGTGACAATACAGGTCACATCAAGGGGAGGCTCTTGAAAGACGGTGACTTGTAGAGCAGGTCATTAAGATTTTACGTGCCTTTTATGTAACTCTTCTGCTAAAAAGCCTGCTCTGCCTCAGAGAGACCGATCAGTGATGAAGCCCCTGGAGCAGTAAGGACTGAGACTCATCCCTGTTGCAATACATCCAGGTCAGACAGTCACAGCTAGTTTTTATTATGCTGTCTTGTCTGCCTACAAATAGATTTCAAATCATTTTGATTCATTTCCCCCACCCTGAACCAAATTTAAACTGCACCTTTCCATGTGCCATGAAAGCAATGAAATACCCTTTTAATTAATTTCTGTAAGGCCTCTCTTTGGAAACTGCAATGGTCCTTGTAAAACAATTGCCACCTAATTGTCCTGCCCAGTCTTCTCAACAGGCCATTCAAGTTGCTGCAGTGAATTTATGAAGGGAAGAAGGAAAAACCCCTGTACAGTAGCTTGAGTTTCTTTATCCTGTTACTCAAATACATTGATAGGAAACAGGGATAGACTTACAGAGGCAGGAGTATCCGCGACAGATTTCCCCCCACACCATCAAATACTTAGGATGGAAGATGTGTACGTCAAGTACAAGAAACAGGTGTGTACAAGCTGTTCTGCTAGAGTCTCATGACAATGAACTATCTAATGCATGGCAGAAGGAAGCTGGATGGCATAGCAGTAAACCAATGCTTTTTGAGGCACAGCAGTCTGGTGGTGCATCGTTCCAAAGCATTCACAGGGACTGTGATCAGTCCACGTGCTGGGGAGCCTGGCACAGGGACTAATACCCTGCTCTCCTGCTGTTTGCCTTGGCCCTAGGAGGCTTCAAGGCACAAACCATGGAAAGCTGGTGATTAATCATGTTCAGAGGCAGGGCATGTGCGAGGTCCCATATGAGTTATCTGTGGTCTGACAATGCATTGGTTGCCAGTGACACACAGAATTACTCCCTGATGAACATAACCAGCAAACCTAGAAATAATGGACACTGCCTTAGGGGTTGCCCATGTCTTCCTTTTTCTTCTTGCTGCCTTAAAAGGCTGCAGAGGAAGAGACAAAGAAGAGCTATACAAACCGCCTTCACTGTACTGCATTGTATTTTGGGAGTCCCAACACAGAGATCGACTATGTCCTCTTCTTGTCTTATATCTAAATGCCTTGTAAGGCCAAGGCAAGCTGAGGGAGCAAGGACCATGCTTTTCAGCATTCCAAATCAAAGGCAAGTGATGCCATCTCAGGTCCAAGACAAGTGATGGCAATGAAAGGCAGGGGAGCACAACAGCCCTCAATCTTTACTGGCTATCCAAAGGTAGTTGTTGAATAATTTGAGTCCTCCTGGATTAAGCCAAGCAATAGAAAACTCATTTCAGGAAGTAACCTTTTATTTAATGTGAATGCTACAGGACAGATAATATGTTCCTAATTATCCTTTTTTTAATTTATGAGAGCCAGCTGTGTCTCTCTTAAAGGTGCTTCACTTACCATGTAATACTGCACATTCTATAGCTCACTAAGTCTAAACCAGAAGAAAACTCTACAAGTTTATCTAAATGCAATCAAAATGGAGAACTTTTATGGGCTCACGGAAGGAACGAAGAAAAGAATATACAGCATTCTACACCAGGAAAGAGTAAAAAGCATTCTACAGAAAAATGAAAAATGAACAAAGCTGATTCAACTGTTTCTGGTCCATTTACAAATGAGAAAGATCTTTGATGCATAAAAAGCCTTTAGAAGCTAGTGAACTTAAGCCTAAAATAGCAAACTATTCTAGTGGGATCCAATTCTCATTGACCTGTGATGGCAGAATGCTTTGGGAATCAGTCTGGAATTGACTTGGGACATTAATGATAACATAGGAGAACGGGCAAGTGAATTCTCCTTCTTACATCTGAGTATGGGAACACATACAGGAAAATGTTCAAGTCCCTGCTTCTAACATTAATTATACTTATGAAGAGAGCATATGTTTGATGTAATTTAAGCAGTATGCCTCTCAATGCCAGTTGCTGGGGAATACAAGTGGGATGGTGCTATTAAATTCATGTCCTACTTTGTGGGCTTCCCATTGGGGCATCTGGTTGGTCACTGTGGAAACAGAATGCTGGACTAGACAGGCCTTTGCTCAGATCTACCATGGCTCTTATGTTTGGGGTGGACAGAAGGTAGATCTGGATCTACTAGTAGAACTCTGGGTGACTTGAGCAGATTGGCAAGGATTTCTGACTCCCTATTGTTTAATAGTAGCAACTATAAATGACTTTCCCCACCTAAATTAGGGTGCTGAAATGAAGAAAACTTTTGTGTGATTGGACTGTGAGCTCAGTTCAGTTCTGGTACTCAAAACAAATTCTTGGGCTTAGATTTCATTAATTCTAACTGTATGTCTTTTGCATCCAGCTCTGGTTGGTAACAGGGTTCCACAAAAAACCAAAGTAAATCCTGCAAGCCCGAAGACTGCCCAGCCCTGATTTATACTGTTTTTTGCATATCATTGACTCCTGAATTTGCACTAGAAATCTCTTTTCACTGGCTTATGGGATTCAAACTAGGGTTTTAATGCAGGCAAAGCACTCAGGCTACCAGTGGGATAAGTCTGCCTCTCAAAACAAAGTTCCCTAGGTCTATTATATATAGTACAAAGGAGTTACTTAAAAAAAAAAACACGTATCCAAACCACTTCAAACAGCTAACGTTTAGGAGGGAAATTAGTATTTAGAACTTAAACCGTACTCCCATCTTCCCCAGGTGGAATTCTATCTTTAACTATTAACACAGCCAGAGTAAAACAGAGAATGCAAGAGTCAGAAGTTCATCTAAGGTTATAGCTGTTGCTGACCTTGATTTTATCATTCAGTCTCAACAAGGAAGAGAGAAGCAGGAGGTGCCATTAAGATATTCTGATAGCATCACAACCACAAACACTTTCTGCCTCTCTCATCTTTCCCATGATTAATTAAGGCCAGTAAAAGTATGACACAGAGCAGAAAACATCTACAGCGTATCAGACCCTGAATACAAGAGGTCTGTAATATTATGACTACAACTCATACAGTGCTCTCTTCAGCAGCACCTACACTAAAACTGGAATGATACGGAGCCCACCATTCATACAGCGTCTTGACTTGCAGCCAGTCCTTGGATCTATTCTCTTCACCATGTGGCATAAGCGAAGTGAAGGGTAGAGAGTGGGGCGTTAGCCAAGCACAGTCTAAATCAGGGGTGGGAAACACACTGGCTGTAGGCTGCATGTGGCCCCTGGCACTCCACATTGCAGCCCCTCCCCCCATGCCACCCCTCCATTGCTCCCCCCCAAAATATATAAAAAAAGGGGGGGATGGCATCCACAGCAGCCACGGAATGCCCAAATGGCCAAATTTAAGATGCATTTAAGGGTACAAAGCCAAAACTGATTTTTGCACCCTGACAGTTTAAATCTTTGGGGATATAACTACAGGGAGCATGCTTCACCCCTCCCTGCCAGAAGGAACACACAGATCCAACTATCAGTTCCTTGAGACTGCAGACTCTGGCCTCATCCACAGATCAGAGAACCGAGGGTCACTGGGAGGCTGCACCCCATGCATCCCAGGATAAACTTCACGGCAAGAGGGAGATCAACCTAGACCCATAGATTGGGCAGAGAAGGAACAGTTGCAAAGAGCTTGTTTTGCCAGTCCCTGCCAGAAAGGACACCTACAAGAACTTTTAAACTAAAAATTGGTGCCCAAATTTTGGTTTTCCCCCCTCCTTCTTCCTAATCTTTTTTGTGTTGTGTCTTTTAGATTGTATGCCTGAGGGCAGGGACTATCGTATTATTAATCCACATAAGCATTTCTAGATGCCTTTTTTGGCCGAAGATCTGGACAAAAATGCTGCGAATAAATAAAAATAAATAATAACTGACACTGCTTTTTTACTAGAACCCCTGTGATCCACCCATGTGTTGTAAATTTACCAAGAGAGACCAGCACCTTTTAATTGTTAAGGGGCAACTCATCTGTATTAACTATTTCTGGGTATATACTCTTGCATCTGAGGAATGCACTGCAAGTTTGTCCACCAGATGATTGGACTTTTGCCTGATCCGGAACTAGATGAATAAAAGTCCAGTGCCTGATCATATAACAAACACAGTGCACTATAAAAGCAAACTTACTATCACTAATTAGGGTAGGTTCCAATCTTGCTGTGGGGCTATCCTGTCTAGACTCATATAAATGGGGAATCGAGACATAGTGAAAGTGATTTTGAAAACAGAGTCTGAATTTTTGAACAGTGAAAAAAAGCATATTTTACTTTGAACCTAATCTGTAACCAGCTGTTAAATATGTTGGGTTGAATCCAGACTAAACTAATTGCACTTAGGTCTCATTAAAATCAATCTAACAATTTAGTCATGACTGATGTCTCACTGATGTCAATGAGAACTAAATGCAGCTAACTCAGTATGGAACCACCAATTGTGTATATTCTATATTGATAAGATGATGTTAATGTTTCTTCCTGTTCTTACTTTGTTGAAAATTAAAACAGATGTTACACAGAGATGTTGCCAGTAAGCCAATGGTATATAACTGTTTTGCAAAACATATTTTCTCAGCTCACCCAATGGGCTACAAATAGCTGGGTCAGAAATACTCCCTCAGTAACTAAAACACCAATGAACATATGCTCAATAAAAGGTATCACCTAATCCACTTTTTCCTGTTCAGCCAATGTGAGACTTACACTCTAAACTTGCTACTTACATCATTTATTAGCCATAACAACCAAGCCAATTAACAGTTTTTTCTCTCATCATACCAATGCATCCTATAGAAAAATATGGATTAAGAATGTCCATATAAGAATGTGATCTTATATAGTTTCAAGATCACATTGACACAATATGCTTCCCTGGCTATGGGGAACATCCTTAAACCACCCAAAGATACCATGTTCTAGGGTAATACATAAGACGCATTATCTGCATAAGACCTGTGAAAACTAGGTCTTGTCCAACTCGGTGTCCTCCAGATGTGTCGGACTACAACCCCCATAATCCCCAAGCAGCATGCTCATTGCATGTATTATTTGGGGGTAATGGGACTTGTAGTTTGGCACATCTGGAGGGGACTGAGTTGGGGAACCTGGTCTAGACACCCACCGCAGCTCCATTACCTTCTGACGCTGCTGAAGGTTGTTCATGGTGTCTGGCTGAAATTCCAGTTTGTCACTTCGGCAGAGCTTCCAGTATAAAATTATAATGATAAGCAGCACTACAGCCACTGGGACTGCAACGCCGACAATAATCCAAAGATTGTTCTGTGATTCTGGAGGCGATTCTTTGACTCTATCCACAGCTGCAAAAATAATTGGGAAAGAACAAGAATTTTACCATGACAGCTGTGAACGTATTGATATTCTAGTAGTATTTAATAATAAGATCTCATAACTTCTAAAGCAGCCTTCCCCAACCTGGTGCCCTCCAGATGTATTGGACTGCAACTCTTATCAGCCATTGGCGATGTTGGCTGGGAAAGTGATGGGATTCGCAGTCCAAAACACTTGGAGGACACCAGGATGGGGAAGGCTGTTCTAATGTATGTTTATAAGGAAGAGTAGTGGAGATTAGGGACCTGTCCTCACTCTACATGAAATATATGAAAATTGGGGGGGGGACAGAACTGCATGGGCTGACTTGCCCCAAACTCCATGCATATGCTGATCCCACCCATCACTCAACCTTTGCACATTTGGCCGAAGATGAGAGCAAGCCCTACGCAATAGCCCTATTTGGATGTTCAAAACAAGTTCTTACCTACTTAGAAGATCAGAGCATGGGGCTGTACCATGTTACCTTGCCCCCTGACATCACACACATTATGTAGCCCCCCCTGCAACATTTACAAGTATGGAATGAACATCTGTAGAAAGGACGCCTGTATGTGTGTAGGGCTCCACATGAACCGGGATCCCGATCACATAGAGGCAATTTCGCAGGTGGAATGCCTGTATTCACAGTCAGGATCTCTGGCACAATCAGGGTTCCCAGTCTTGAGTACAGATCCTGTGCAGGTACATTGTCATGTGCAAAGCTCATTCTTGCCTTGAGCAGAACACGTGGAGGTCAGGAAACAGGACCAGCAGATGCACAGAGTGGGGCCATCCAGTGTAATCCCAATACCCCCTGCACACATTCAGTGAATATATGGAGATTATATGAGAACAGCACTACATTGATGGATTTATAGGGCTGCCACTTCTGGCCCTGAACCAGGAAAGTAGTTCTTGCCCCTTTAATACCTGAACTGTTGTAAGACATCTGCAAAGTGCAGCTCCACTTATTCAGCAGAGTAGCACGAGAAAATGTGTGGCACACAACCATTAATGGGAATGTAGCCTTGTTGTTCAGAGTTGGCAGCATGCCACATTGAAAAACACAAGGAGGATGGAAGAAAACAATAGTAGGAAAAAGGGTATCATGTTCAGTAAATATGAATGGAGGGCCAACTGGATGTGGTATGTATATTCCTGGGGAGGTGTTAGAAATAGTGGTAGCATCCTTTAGGGTGCACCATTTTCCCACAGTTAGCAGCCACTGCTAAAGGATTTCAATGGGACTATTTCAGAGGAAGTGGGCTGCAGACTGTACCTCAACATGCTTTCTCAATGAATTAGAGAGCAATCCTTTGGCCCCTAGACAGTGTCTGGGCCACCACAGGATGCTGCAGATCTCCTCCTCCGTGCCTGCATACAGGGACACAAGCACAGAGGAGGAGATCCGATTGTGGATCTTCCCTCCCCTACCTACCACAGAAAGCTTCTCTTACAAAGTCGCAACTGTGACTGCATAAGAGAAGTTGGAGAGGGAGAAAAGGGAGTGTGTTGGGGGGCAGGAAGGGGAAAAGCTGGGTTGCACAGTATCCTATGGCCTCTCCAGTCCCTGCCCACCAAAAAGTAAGTCAGCTAGTTCAGAGACCCATCTAGCTACTTCTTCTATTTTAAATGGAGAAGAAATCACCTCCATTGTCCTGCCTGGCTCTTGCCAACATGGCATAGGATAGGCGGAGGGCTCTGAACTCGGACTTTCTGTCTATCAAGAGCAAATCTCTTATCTGCTTGAAGAATTCTTGAACATGATATTTATTTCAATACCAAATAATATGCTTACACAAATTTGATTAAAAATATATAAAAGTCAAGCTTGTTCTGTATTAGCACATCATAACACTGAAAACTTCTACAGCTTTGAATAAGGCAAATATCATGATATATTAATAAATACGCAGACCATAACAAGCTTAAAAGCTTACTTGTCTTCCCCATAGTTGCTCTTACAAACATAGGATTTGGGGGAGCTAAAAACCATGCAAGACAAATCCTTCACAGTTTTATAAAATACACATGTATTTATAAAATATAATCTTGCTCCATTAATACAGAAAATGTTTTACTGCCTTTAAAGAAAAATAAAACCTGTTATAAATACCCCCAAATCCTTAAAATACATGCTGGTGTTGCCAGCAATAGAAACATAATATTCTCTCACCAGTACTATGTCTTGAGAAGTTGTGCTGCCCCAGTGGTTTCCTAAATACCTATATGAAAGCTGACAAATTGGATTGCTCTTTTAGAAGGTGGTTGTGATCCAACACCTTAGATGCATGCATGTGAGACACCCACAGAGGTAGTCTCTTCCCTTCTACACAGTATAAAATGAATATGGGCATGATCCACAATCCTGCTACATCATGTGGATCATACAAGCACTCTCTAGACAAGCTGACTCAGGAACTGGTGTTTCGGCCAAAGCAAGAGGCAGATCAGAGTTACGGCCAGCCTTTGTGTTTTCAGCCATTTCTCTATCCTAAAATGCATTGTTAGGTGTAATCTGACACATGCAACTCCGGCTACTGACTAATTCATTCAGACTGCAAATCTCCATTTTGACACTGGATCTATCTAAAATTAGAGATGTAAAATTTCTGGAAACTTTGAAAACATGGAAAAAACACATTTTTTTCAGTGGTGGTGGTGGAAAGAAACAGAAATTATGGGAAAAATTGAAAAATAACCATTACTTATTTTTAAGCACTTTTTACAGGTCTAAAGTCAATTTGTTGCTTTAGGACAGCCTTCCCCAAACTTGTAGCTTCCAGATATTTTGGACTTCAGCTCCTATCAGCCTCAGGCAGGATGGCCACTGGTCAGGAATGCTGGCCATTGTAGTCCAAAACATCTGTAGGGCACCAGATTGAGGAAGGCTGCTTTAGGAACGTAAAGCTGCCTTTATGTTCCTATAGTTATATTCTGTATAACATGGTTTGCTCATAATATTATCATTATATTTGAAAACTTTAAAAAGTTAGTAAATTGGTAATTATTGCCTGAATAAACTATACTTTTAAAGTTTAATATACCAAACATGATTAATTTTATGAGCAAACCAAGTTATACATAACATACTTTAGATTCCTAGTTTATGTCTGACCAGAGGGAATTTCAGCAAGATGTCTCTGAACCATCTGAATCATCTTAGAAAGCAGGAAGAACTGGAGGCAGAGGAGGACAAGGTCAGAAACACAGGACTCCACAGAACAAAACCCAAACTATCGAGAATGTACATCTTTTTCCATATTATGATATGGTGACTCTAGTCAGATGTTGGGACCTGAGCATGAGTTGGAACATACCAAAATACACATCAGTAAAAGATACATTGGATCAATTATTATAAAAAGAAATAACTATGCTGAGAATCTTACAGAGAGGATTGAACATTTTCCCCATGGCTTCATTATTTCCAGACATTTTACATCTCTAGTCTTCATATAAAAGGCTTCTTATTACATAGTTTTTAGAAATCTTTTTTTGGGGGGTGGGGGGAGTAAAAGCTTGGTAACAATATATAAACACCTTGTCTTAAATTCCAAAAGAAAATATTTCATAATCCAAAGCTGTTCAGTTTTTGGCAGAAAACAAAAACAATCCTTGGCAGCAACAACAAAAAGAAAATCTGATTTCCTCCTGATTTTTTTCTGATTTTTTTTTCAGGCCTTCACATCTCAATCTAAAATGCAGACCTCGTGGCCATAACATCTGGCTAGTTTTTTGGATTTTCCTATTTCTTCCCCCATGCCCTGCTTTTTGTACCACCTAGCCTGATGAAGAGTTCTGGAGAACTTGAAAACTTGCACACTTTTGTGGAATTCTGGCTGCATCCCCACCCTGCAAGACAAACATCACAATAATAGGGAGACCAACCTGGTCCGATACATCAGCCAGAGAAGGTGCAGGGAGCTTTTTTTTTTACCCTTCCCTGCCAGAAGGAACACCTAAAAGAACTTTGAAACTAAGAACTGGTGCCAGAGTTTTGTTGTTTTCCTCCTACCTCCCAATCCCTTTTCCTTTCGTGTCATGTCTTTTAGACTGTAAGACTGAGGGCAGGGACTGTCGTATGATCAATCTATGTAAGCTGCTCTAGGAGCCTTTTTTGGCTGAACAGCAGGGTAAAACAATCAATCAATCAATCAATCGATCCTAATCAAGGTATTGCCCAACTGTGGAGTTCGTATGTTTTTTTTTTTTTTTCATGAACCAGCACAGCTACCTTTGTCTTTTGTAAGAAGGATATTTCACACGCAACAACCACTGATTGCTGTAACTGGCCAAAGTAGTTGCAATAGCTGCCAGTCAGAAAGAGAGCATCATGGGTTGCTGGCTGGGAGACATTGTGACCCAAGCCCTGGAAATGATACTGTTATGTTATTAAAATTAAAGCAGGTTTCTCAGCCTGGTCAATGTCTGGATGGGAGACAGCCTGAGAGCCCCATGTAAGCCACCCTCAGGAGCCACACTAGACAGGATGCTGAAAGGTCCATGTTCAGATCTCCTGTGTTTTTATTTTAGCCAGTGTAGCATAGTCTGACCTCCAAAACAGACTTTACTTGAAAGACGTATCTAGCAGCTGCACCTTTCTTTCCTTTTTAGTCTAGAGTAGGTATTGGGCCCTCAATCTGGATTGGGACCCTAGCATGGGCAGTAGGGGCTTTAACCCTTCCCCCATGGGCCTGATCCAGATCAGGGAGCTTGGCCCACAATTTCTATTGCAAAATAATTGTCCGTAAACCAAATGGATCACTATTTTGCAACAGAAGTTGTAGATCAGCCCCCTGAATCTGAAGCACACCTACCCACACTGCACCCCCACCATTTGGAACATAGCGGAGGAAGGGATTAAGGCCCTTCTGTCTATACTAGGGTCCCAATCTGGATTGGGGCCTCTATGATTACTCTAGAGTAAAAATGGGAGAAAATATTTTTGTTTTGGCCCTCAGAGTGTCTAACTTGGGAGACTTGGTTTCAGCTATGGGCCAGTTACTATCTCAGCCTAGCTTACCTTACAGGGTTACTGTGCAGATAAAATGAGAGGTGAAGGAAAACCATGTACCCCACCAGGAGCTCCTTGGCAAAAGGGCAGTATAAAACTCAGGTAATTCATAAAACAATACATCTTGAAGCTATTTGCCCTGCAGAAAATGTAGTCACCTTCCCAAAGGAAGGCTCTTGAAAGAAAAGCAGGACATAACAAATACTTTTTTTTTAAGGGCAGGGAGAGAAGCATTTTTTGCTTAAGATGTAATACAGCTGAACCCCACACATGCAAGCCTTAGCCATTCTGGATCCTCTGGTGTAGTTTACATATCCCTGCTGGTTAAAATTATTTTTAATTTAAGGACAGCTCAGCTCCATATTGTTATATATATTTCCCTCATGTCCCCTGCTGTTCTTTCTGATATTCACTGAAATCACTTGATTAATTCTGACACATAGCTGATGCAGTTTGTTTATTTCTTTATTTATTACACTTATATCCCACCTTTCTTCCATTGTGGAATTCAAGGTGGCTACATGTGGTTCCCAAAGTGGTCTCTCCTCCAAGCACTGGCCAGACCCAGATCTGCTTAGCTTCACCAAGGTGGCTGCCTCATGCACCTTCAGACCATGTCTTGGGACTTATATACATTATATAAGTGTTCAAAAGGGCAGAAACTACCATCCTGTTAATAAAGGACTGGCAAGGAAAATGTCATTTATATTGAGGGAAAGAAACTGTGACATATGTGTCTAAGCTCATGTCACCCCAACAACTTTTGCTCAAAGTTACAAGGCCTTTTATACTTCCTTAATTTATTGCAGTATTTAAATCTGATTTCTGTTTTCCACTTAAACTCTTTTTTGGTGGAGATTTGACATACAAGCAATAGCATATCCTGCCCTATATTACCTTAACTCCAGGCCCAAAAGCAAGCCCAAATTTTAGTAGTAGAATAGGTGAATAAAGACAACCATTTAACGAATAGTAAGTGTTGTAGAAGGCAAACCATAGGGAGCTAGTCATATATAACATCTACTCACATGGTAAGGAGAATATTACCACACCTGTACATACTCCAGAGAAGCAGAGAAGCATTAACATTCTCCACAATATAAAAGTGAAAGTATGACAAAAGACCGCACATAATCTCATGTCCATTGTGGTTAAGGGATTACTTGAAAAATGATTGTTTTTGTCAGGGGTGTTGAACTTCTTACAGCTCAAAGGCTAAGTTCCATTTTGGAGATGCTCTCTGGATGCTCACTGGAATCTGGGGGCCAGATTCCAGTGGTGGGTGGGTGAGGCCAAAGGCAAAAGGGGCGGGACCAAAAACACCAACATATTGTAGTTTAAAGCTCTTATTGCTGGCAACTAAGCCTTAGGAAAGGATTTTCAGCCCTTTAGAATGGGGGAAAAACTACACAAAAGCCGGGAAACCACCAATCGGTGGTCAGGGAAAGGGGTGTGTGGCCATCTGGGGAATGCCAGAGAGCTGGACTGGGACCCCAGGCAGGTTGTATTTGGCTGCCAGGCCTTACGTTCTGCACCCTGGCCTATATCCACCCGATGTCTCCTCAAAAATGCTGAGCCGATGATTATTTATCACTCACGCTGAGCCACTGGGCCTTGAATGCGGTATCCAAGAATGATGGCAGCCCTTTGGATATCCACTTTGTTAATTGAGTCAGACGTCTCCACAGCACCAAGCCTTTCCCCATCTTGATCCTCCACAAAATAAACCAGCATAACTGGGCTGTCGGCTTCCTGTAAGCGTGACACGTTCACAATCTGAAAAGGCACATCAACACGTGTAAGCTTCAAATTTAAAAATCTTGTATATACTGTGGATTTTTCCCTGCCCCATGACTGATATCACTACATGTATTATACTTATAACAGTAACTTCCACATGCTGGTACTCATTAATTTCATTAATTTTATTTCTATACCACCCAATAGCCAAAGCTCTCTGGGCAGTTCACAAAAATTACAACCCCAAAATACAACATAATAAAAAATCTTTAACATATAAAATTTAAAAACAATTTAAACAGCTAAAAAACAGTTACACTAAGATAAGAGGACACAATTAAAAAAAAACCCCTGACATTAAAAGTCCTGTTATATGCTGTCAGATGCATGAGGGTAGAGGAAAGCCTTAATCTGGCACTGAAAAGATGGCAATGTTGGTGCCAGGCAGACCTCAGTGGATAGCATATTCCATAATTGGGGGGCCAAGACTGAGAAGGCCCTCTCCCTTGTTGCTACTTTCCAAGCTTCCCGTGAAGGAGGCACTTGGCAGAGGGCTTCAGATGCTGATCGTAGTGTCCAGGTAGGTTAATATCAGGAGACACGGGCCTCAGATGCTGATCGTAGTGCCCAGGTAGGTTAATATCAGGAGACACGCTCCATCAGGTATTGTGGTCCTGAGCCATGTAAGACTGTATAGCAGAAGGGGGCAACATGTGGCCCATGGGGCAACACTAACTTCAATTGAGACTCTTTCCCTTTTTTAACACCTTCTTTCCCTTTTTTAACATTAGATGTATTTAATCTAATACATTTTAAGCCACAATTTGATTAGCCATTCATGTAGTTACTTTGTTCAGAAGTAGACACAGCAGAGGAAAATCCTAGATAGAAAACCCAAACAAAAGGTACTAATGTACAGGAGACAAACATTACTGTAAGAACACCAAAGATTCCTAAGGCACTGTAAAGGCAAACACATTTATTGTGCCATAATGTTCATGGGCCTGAGCCTATTTCACCAGATGTATGAAGTAATCTCCTAAGTAGTTGAATATATTGCAGAAAGAAGAAAAAAATGAGATATTGCACAAAGGGTTATCAATGGTTCCAGCTGTAAGAACTTGTGCAGTGGCACATCAGACTGGGCCTGTATTGTGTTCAGTTAAGAAGAAATTTATTTTTGATATGCCTGAGCTGCCTCAATAACAGTATTAAACTATCTAAATCAAAACACAAGAAGAATACATGTCATCTAAGGTGATAATTTATGGATTTATTTTCAGTTAGTTATGATATTTAGAGCACTGCTAATATAGTCTCTCAAAACGTCAAATTTACAATGGGATCACTGACAAACCATT
Source organism: Heloderma suspectum (assembly GCF_057233095.1). Lineage (NCBI taxonomy): Eukaryota > Metazoa > Chordata > Lepidosauria > Squamata > Helodermatidae > Heloderma > Heloderma suspectum. The sequence goes on from NC_139464.1 coordinate 32,854,570, forward strand.
GGGTTCTGGGCTTTGTTGTAAGCATAAATTACACAAGCATTGTGTTACAGGCTCTAACAAGAAAAGACAACTGGATTCTAAATGCATATTATTATCTAGAAATTATGTTTCTTGGAAAATATATTTTGGACAGCAGTTTACAATCTGATTTCCTCTCCATGCCAAACTCTATTCCCTATCCCAAATGAAGCTCAAATACTAAAATGTAATGAAGGATGAATGAAAACGTATCTGTACATAAAATGAATATAGCTAGGACTCTATCAAACACATTCTGCGACAGCTCTGTCATTTCTGGTTATCTTCACTGCACATTTAACGCCTATGAATACTGCTACAAAAAACCTCTTTGAGCAATTCAGATGGATTTATAGTGTCTCCTCTGCTAAAATTTAGTTCTGGGAGGGCTTAAATATAAAAGACTCCCAAGTTGTTTTATAAGCAGTAGTACATTTTCTCCCAGGTTGCTAGCATAGGGCATTCTGCATTGCCTCACTGCATTCCCTTACTTGCATGTGTGTCATAAATCAGCCTGCTTATTTAATTACTTTTTGCATTTATACCCTGCCACATGGCCAAAACCAGGCCCTCTGAGCAGCAAACAAAAATCACATCTATGAAAACAAATTAAACTCTCTCTCTCTCAAAACAAAATAACACACTACAGAACAATCCTCTTCAGAAGCAATACTAAACTATAGTTTAGTGTTGTGGAAACATTGCTCCCATAGCTCCTGGTTTAGATGTAATGACAAACTGCAGTTAGTCTAAACCAGGAACTGGATGCTTCCAATTTATTTCTCACAGCTGTGCTGGAGGAGGGAGGGAACACTGGAGCCCAAGGCTTGAACAGTCTCATTCTCATAACACTAAACTATGGTTTAGCATTACATCCAACCCAGGCCAATAAACATGACTCAGATAATGTATTACACACAACACAGAAGCAGAATAAATTACAAAACTGATAAAAATTCAGATTAGAACTGCAGCCATCTATTCATCAGTCACATTTCCATAAGATGCTCAAGGTGAGTCATAAAAAAATTATAATATAAAATCAACAGCTAAGAGTACATAAAATCAAATCTAAAATCACAACTCAGAACAGCAAACCAATAGAAGCAGAAATACATTAAAAGTCAGAAAAGTTTAAAAGGCATCAGTACCATCAAGATAGGAACAAAACTTTAAAAATATCTCATCATCAACGTTTTTAAAAACATTCAAACATACACAACAAAGATAGGTGTGAAGGTTGATTTGGGGGGCAAGGCTGCAGTCTAGAGAGTCTGCTACTGATCACACTAACAATTGTATTTGCAAAGCCAAGGGATCTGTTTATCCCTGCTTATCCCTGCTGCTCTTCCTCCAACACATTTCCCCATGTTTAAAGTGGGGTTTGTGATTCAGAGGTGGGGGGGGGGAGGAGTGTGTGTGACCCAAGCTTTAAGTGCATTCACATCATTTGTCCACACTTATCCCTACCTCTCCTTCTCTCTTCCCTCCTTCGCTCTGTTGTCTGCCCATTGTCTATTTTGGACAGTAAATTGCTTGGAGCAGGGACCTGTCTATTTTTGCCTGTGTAACACTGTATTCTCCAGCAAAGGAGATTGTTACCTTGTTGTGGTGCTGGAGCTTGAGCACCTCAGTGACGCCATGAGCTAAACCGTGAAGGGACACCCAAGACAGGAAGGTCATGGCAGAGAGGTCAGACTAAATACGATCCCTAGGGAAGGTAACAGCAACCCACCCCAGTATTCTTGCCGTGAAAACTTAATGGATCAGTACAACCAGAGATATGTTGGTATACCATCGGAAGATGGGACTCCCAGGTCGGAAGATGGTCAAAATGCTACTGAGGAGGAACAGAGGATAAGTTCAACTAGCCCCAGATGTGATGACGCAGCTAGCTCAAAGCTGAAAGGACAGCTACCAGCCAATGGTGCGGGTGGTGAACAACAAATCCGATGTTCTAAAGATCAACACACCATAGGAACCTGGAATGTAAGATCTATCAGCCAGGGCAAATTGGATGTGGTTACTGGCGAGATGTCAAGATTAAATATAGACATTTTGGGTGTCAGTGAACTGAAATGGACTGGAATGGGCCACTTCATATCAGATGTCCACCAGATCTACTACTGTGGACAAGAGGACCACAGAAGAAATGGAATAGCCTTCATAATTAATAATAAAGTGGCTAAAGCAGTGCTTGGATACAATCCAAAAAACGATAGAATGATCTCAATTCAAATTCAGGGTGAGCCATTTTAACATCACAGTGATCCAAATATACACCCCAACCACAGGTGCTGAAGAAGCAGAAGTGGATCGGTTCTATGAGGATCTGCAGCACCTACTGGATAATACGCCAAAAAGAGATGTTATTTTCATTACAGGAAACTGGAATGCTAAGGCAGGTAGTCAAATGACACCTGGAATTACAGGCAAGCATGGTCTGGGAGAACAAAATGAAGCAGGACATAGGCTGATAGAATTTTGCCAAGACAACTCACTGTGCATAACAAACACTCTCTTCCAACAACCTAAAAGACGACTTTACACATGGACTTCACCAGATGGTCGACACCGAAATCAGACTGACTACATCCTTTGTAGCCAAAGGTGGCGGACATCTATACAGTCGATAAAAACAAGACCTGGAGCTGACTGTAGTTCAGATCACGAACTTCTTATTGCACACTTTAGAATCAGACTAAAGAGAATAGGGAAGACCCACAGGTCAGTTAGATATGAGTTCACTAATATTCCTCATGAATATGCAGCGGAGGTGAAGAATAGATTTAAGGGACTAGATTTAGTAGATAGGGTCCCGAAAGAACTAGGGACAGAAGTTCGCATCATTGTTCAGGAGGCGGCAACAAAAAACGTCCCAAAGAAAAAGAAAACCAAGAAAGCAAGATGGCTGTCTGCTGAGACACTGTAAGTAGCCCAAGAAAGAAGGAAAGCAAAAGGCAACAGTGATAGGGGGAGATATGCCCAATTAAATGCAAAATTCCAGAGGTTAGCCAGAAGAGATAAGGAATTATTTTTCAACAAGCAATGCGCGGAAGCGGAAGAAGATAACAGAAAAGGAAGGACAAGAGACCTCTTCCAGAAAATTAGAAACATCGGAGGTAAATTCCAGGCAAAAATGGGTATGATCAAAAACAAAGATGGCAAGGACTTAACAGAAGCAGAAGGGATCAAGAAAAGGTGGCAAGAATATACAGAAGATCTGTATAGGAAGGATAATAATATCAGGGATAGATTTGACGGTGTGGTCAGTGAGTTAGAGCCAGACATCCTGAAGAGTGAGGTGGAATGGGCCTTAAGAAGCATTGCTAATAACAAGGCAGCAGGAGACAACAATATCCCAGCTGAACTGTTTAAAATCTTGCAAAATGATGCTGTCAAGGTGATGCATGCCATATGCCAGCAAATTTGGAAAACACAAGAATGGCCATCAGATTGGAAAAAATCAACTTATATCCCCACACCAAAAAAGGGAAACACTAAAGAATGTTCAAACTATCGAACAGTGGCACTTATTTCACATGCCAGTAAGGTAATGCTCAAGATCTTGCAAGGTAAACTCCAGCAATTCATGGAACGAGAATTGCCAGATGTACAAGCTGGGTTTAGAAAAGGTAGAGGAACTAGAGACCAAACTGCCAATATCTGCTGGATAATGGAGAAAGCCAGGGAGTTTCAGAAAAACATCTATTTCTGTTTTATTGACTATTCTAAAGCCTTTGACTGTGTGGGTCATAACAAATTGTGGCAAGTTCTTAGTGGTATGGGGATACCAAGTCATCTTGTCTGCCTCCTGAGGAATCTGTATAACGACCAAGTAGCAACGGTAAGAACAGACCATGGAACAACAGACTGGTTTAAGATTGGGAAAGGAGTACGGCAGGGTTGTATACTCTCACCCTACCTATTCAACCTGTATGCAGAACACATCAAGCGACATGCTGGGCTTGATGAAGCGAAGGCTGGAGTTAAAATCGCTGGAAGGAACATTAACAGTCTCAGATATGCAGATGATACCACTTTGATGGCTGAAAGCGAGGAGGAGCTGAGGAACCTTATGACGAAGGTGAAAGAAGAAAGTGCAAAAGCTGGGTTGCAGTTAAACCTCAAAAAAAACAAGATTATGGCAACCAGCTTGACTGATAACTGGCAAACAGAGGGAGAAAATGTGGAGGCAGTGACAGACTTTGTCTTTCTAGGCGCAAAGATTACTGCAGACGCTGACTGCAGCCAGGAAATCAGAAGACGTTTACTTCTTGGGAGGACAGCAATGACCAATCTTGATAAAATAGTGAAGAGCAGAGACATCACACTGACAACAAAGGTCCGCATAGTTAAAGCAATGGTATTCCCCGTAGTAACCTATGGCTGCGAGAGCTGGACCATAAGGAAGGCTGAGCGAAGGTAGATAGATGCTTTTGAACTGTGGTGCTGGAGGAAAATTCTGAGAGTGCCTTGGACTGCAAGAAGATCAAACCAGTCCATACTCCAGGAAATCAAGCCAGACTGCTCACTTGAGGGAAGGATATGAAAGGCAAAACTGAAGTACTTTGGCCACATCATGAGAAGACAGGATACCCTGGAGAAGATGCTGATGTTAGGGAAAGTGGAAGGCAAAAGGAAGAGGGGCCGACCAAGGGCAAGATGGATGCATGATATTCTGGAGGTGGCGGACTCGACCTTGGGGGAGCTGGGGGTGGCAACGGCCGACAGGAAGCTCTGGCATGGGCTGGCCCATGAAGTCACAGAGAGTTGGAAGCGACTGAACAAATAAACAACAACAACAACACTGTATTGCACCATGTACACTGATGGCACTATATAAGAAATGAATAAAATGCAGTGGAGCAAAAAACCTAAAAATAACACCAGCTATAAAATGTATCTGAAGATAACAGCCCCAGTGTGCAGTCACTATGCCTAGCTAAAGCTGGAATCCAAAGGCAGGAATATAATCGCCTCTGCTAACCTGGATTTTGAGACCTTGAAACTTGAAATATTTTTCTAGCCCTGAGCATAACATTTACATGTCTCTGTTTCGTCATCTGTTGAGAAAGTCACCAATACCTAGCCCTACAAGGCTGATCTTTTGCCTACTTATATCGAAGACAAAGCTAGTTCCAGACAAATTACACTGAATAGCCAAACAACAACAAAAAGTAGTGTGAAGCTCTGGGAAAGAAATGTGGTGTTTTTCTGAAGTATTATGTTAAGCTGCATACTCTTTATGACCATCTGTTTCAGTGTTCATGGAAACGTTCACAGGACACTATTTTCTAATATATCTCACTTCAGCTTACCATGGATTAAGGGGGAGTGGGGAGAATCCTGACAATTTCTTACTACCTTTGGAAAATGAGGGGGAGTTGGGATTGACAGAGTCACAGGAGGAGGAGGAGGAAGAAAAACAAGCAAAAATTTCATCTATTTGAAGCAATAACAAAACAACAACAAGAAGTAAAACCCCTACTCAGTCCAAATAATTCAAGTTCTGCTTATGCACAACACACCCACAGTTACCACAGTTACCATCAGAAACAGACCTTTGCTTCAGTCATCCAGCAAATCAAAAGATAGCAGTGACAGTAAAACATAATTTAAAACATTTGGGGTGGGGAAGATAATCACAGAGCAGCAAATTTTGTATGATTGATGATTAAATGACCACTTGAATTCTGTTCATATACCTGCACAATGTTGTTCCCAGCAAACGTTGCTCTTTTCCATATCCGCCCTTTGCCCAAGGCCTCGTTTAATAACTGGGCTAGCTTCCGCTCCATCTCAGCCTGGAAAATGTCTTCCTGAATTTTCTGGTTGACAACACCCAGGAGAACTATGGTGAAAAAGATATTCAGATAGAAAATAAGGATAAAGGAAAAACGATCTTTGGATACGCAGCTTCAAATCACAGGCAATCTGGAGATTACCAGTCAAAGTGGTGAGGTGAGGATTTGATTCCTTGGTGATGATGGAGGGCTTGGTGGATATACTATAGCTAACCTATCTACCATGATGTATTATGTGTATTTAAGTCTAGAATTTGGTTATCAAGAGTTGTTTTCCCTTAGTTACACTTGCTCTTCCTCTTTTTCTTACTCCAGAATAAAGACATGGATTGGATCCAGATTTACTCATACTTCAAGTAGACCCAGTGAAATCAATGGTACTTAAGTCAGTTATGACTAAATTAAGTCCCATTGGACAGTATCCAACAGTGTCATTCCGCAAACTCAAATAGCGCTAATGGAGCTCCACTGAATCTTTCCGTTGCACAACCAATTGTACAACCGCTTGCGTGAGCATTGAGCAACCATCTGAGCAAACATAACTTCAGTTGGATTCTCCTCTTGCACACAGTTCAGAACTTAGTTTCCATTGATGCAACGTCATCTGTGTTATCAGAATTACACAGTTGAATATGCCCACTGATTTCAGTGGGTGTACTCGAAGTATAACTAAATCTGGATCCAACCCCAGGTCCTTAGCATCTAGCCTGTATGTGCTTCCAGACGGAGGACTTCTAGCGCTAACCATCAAAAGGCATTCTGCAGCTATTCTGTCTTTTCCTCTTTTATAGAAAGAAAAAAAGGCAGAAGAAGCAGTGGGAAAACATGAGAGGTTACAAATGGAAGACAGTCACCTGGACATCCCTGTAAAATTCTGTGAATGAGGCAGGGCAACTGCATAACAAAAGCCACCTCTGGAAGCACCCTGTGTCTTGGTGTTTCTTTGAAAATAACCTGGCCTCTGTTGCTAACACAGTTGTCAACATAATGCTTGCAAGTGAACTAAACAGTCATATATAAGCAGAAGAGTACATAAAAATAACTATAGGACTTGGAGCTCACCAGCTAAGAGGGAGATTATTTGTGATAAAGGACAGAAATGGGAACCGTAAATTGGGGTAGAAAAACCAATAAGGTAGAAAACTAGAAGACAGTGCAACATCATTTCAATCACCATGTGATTCTTTCCCAGTTTTCACACTTACAGTTCACAGTTTTCACCCAGTTTTCACACTTGCAAGCTTTGGTCTTTTCTAATCCCTAACTTGGGTTCTCAGAATTACATCAGGACGTTATGACCTAGTTTTGAAATAACCTTTGCTACAGCTGTTTTTTATTTTTGAAAAAAATATTTAAATGCCAACCCATTGATATTTCCAACCTCTATATCTGCATGTGTCTCTCTCTATGCAAAGTTGGAAAGAAATCTTCAATGTCTCTTCTCCATGTGATTATTTTGACACTGGAAAGGCATCAAAGCGATCAGTGCAAAACTGGGGCATTAAGGTTGAACTCAGTGGGAGTTACATCCAAGTAAGCAGAGGATCAGGATGCATGACTCCAAGCTACTAACATATCACGCTGGAGGCCTGATCACTCTCCATCAAAAACTCTACCAGAAACTGTATCTTTGTGGAGAGAGATGATTATTACTCACAGCTTACACATCGTTTAAAGTTACATAAAATGTAATTGCTAAGCTCTACAAAAAATAAGACGTTTTCTGCTGCTGTGCAGTTGGCTCTATGTATTTCACTAGACATTTTACACAAGGGAAGTTCTTAACTAAAAAGAGAAGCACGGAAGAACAAAACAATCCATGCTATTTAGAATGGAGCTACAAATTGCAAAGAATGAGAGGCTGCTACTGAAAACAGCCTAGTTTTCCCCTCCATAATGATCTGGTACCACTTACTTTGTGCCTGACATCATTATGATGTGTTTTCTTACCCTACCAGTGACAGCCAGCAGTGGGATAGATGACGTCATGCCGGGCGTAAGTTTAGTTACATGTTACAGAGGGGAAGGAGAAACTCAACAGGGGTGTCTTGTTTCTAGCAGCCATCCTGGGTTCTTCATAACATATAGTTCCACCTTTAGATAGCAAGTATGCTATGCCTTATGAAGAGTGGTTATGGTATGTCCTTAATTTCTGGATGCTTCATCATAGTCTAATCCAGGGATGGGCAACTTTGGGGGGTCTGGGGGCTACTTTCAAAATTCAGCAGAACCAGCAAAATATATATACACATACACACACACACAACCCTTGTTTTCAAGTGAAATTTGTCACTACTAAGCCGCCACAGCCAATCGTTTTGCAGTTTTTTTTGCCACCACCAGCACCACTGAGTTGCAGTGGTGTGGCAGTGGTGGGGCTGCATGTGGCCCGTGTGCTGCCCACCCATGGTCTATGCCAGGGGTCTCCAACCCTTTTGGGCCAGTGGGTATATTTGGCATTATGAAAAAATGCCCTGGGCACCACCACAAATTGGCTGCTTTAGGGGGCTGGGGGGCCAATCACAAAATCATTGGGAGCACCCCCTTATCTGTATTTGTGTGCGTGCGCTACTCATTCTGGCTTCTTTCTCTGACTCCTCTTCTCTCTCTGTGACTCATCTTGTCTCTTTCTCTCCCTTGCTCTCTCTTTGTCTTTTCCTCCTCCTTCTCTCTTCTCTTTTTTTCTCTCTGGGTCCTTTCATCTCCCTCTCTCCTTTCTAACTCCTCTTTCCTCTAACCCCACCAAGGACTCGGGGCAACAGGGTTCTTGGCAGGGGGTGACCTTCTCCCCATCTCCAGCCATTTTTCAGCAGGGAGGACATTTTCCCTTCCCTTTTTAAGCTAATGGGAGAAATTGCTCCATTGGCTTGAATAGGGAGGGGAAAAGCCCCCCTGCTGAAAATCATCTGGAGGGTGGCTGAAGGTCACCCCCCCACAAGGACCCTGTTACCCCAACTGTTCTTGGGGGGGGGTTACTTGGCACCCCTTCCAGCTGTTTTTTGGCAAGGAGAACTCCCCCCCCCCAAGTGAATTGAGTAATCACTCCATTCACTTGTACGGGGGGGAAATAACGGGTGCCTTCAGATGGCCTTGTGGCGTTGGAGACACCTGGTCTAAGAAATCGCTTAGCAATAATAGCAGTAATTCAACAGAGACAAGGCAAGTTCAGGTCAAGTTTTCTGACCTAAGAGTTTACAGCACTCTGAATACAGTTCTTAGTCATCCTTTTTTTACCATTTCTTTACTCTGCCATAGGCCTGTGGAGAATAGTGTTAAATATTTTAGAAGTGGTTTCAGAACTAGAGAGACTGGAAAAGTTCTCCTGAGTCAGGCTTGGAGAACAACTTCAGGGGCTACAAGACTACAAATCCCAAAGGCCACTGAGGCCTATTCCTGGTGCGCTGCCAGCAAAGCTCCCACTGCCTCTAACACTAGCTAGAAAAATAAAAGGAAGGGGGTGTTTTGGAGAGTGGCAGGGGTCCTTGTTTCTGAGGCCAGATTAGTTCAGAAAATGATCCTCATTCTTTCCATTTTAAAAAAAGAATTGGGTTCGTTTCTGAGTCGATTCAAGGTGAATGGATAAGAGTTTGCTCATCTCTATTCAGAACTACAGACACTATTTTAAAAATTTACAGGAACTTTAATGATGAGTTGGTTATATCAGCCATCAAATAGGTTATCATGAAGCTATTCAGTCTTATAGTACATACCTGTTCTCATCCAGGAAAATTTCATCAAGTAAGATGTGTTCAGTTGAGAGTAATGAACAGCTGGAAAAAATATAAGGGGAAGGGGGGACCATATATTAAAAGACTGAGAAAGGTAACAGCCCAGAATCAAGAGAATATTTTATAATTCATACTGAGACAGTGAAATAAATTGGTCAAGTCCTGGGGAAAGTCAATTGACCAAGATAATAATCACTGCCAACTCTATGTTCTGACCATTAAACTAAATTAATTAAATTTCCACATAGCCATTATATGCTTGCACATTAGGAGAGACTGGAGGAGGAGAAGAAAGCTGAAGTATAAAATTGGAAAGCTTGTTATTTTATCTGCAGAGTGGCTAAGCCTCCTGCCTAGATATACACAGTGGGTTCCCCAATGTACAATCTTCTGAAATCTGGAAACTCAAGCAGGCATTCAGGCATTACTTATCTCATACATATCACACACACACACTACACATACATAAACACAGACACACACACTATGCACACAGATATACATAGATATATATATACACAGAGAGAGAGTTTTATCCCTTGCATCACGGGTGCAGAACCTCCTTTCAGCCTGACGGCCGAATTCCATTTTGGAGAGGCTCTTGGGGGCCGATTCCAGTAGTGGGTGAAAGCAACTGTACTGAAAATGCCAGTATATGTAGCTTAAAGCTCTTACTGCCAGTAATTAAGGCTTGGGAGAGGCATTTCAACCTTATAGAATGGGAGAAAAAAAAAATTGCACAAAAGCTGGGAAACAACCAAACAATTGGTGGTTGGGGGAAAGGAGAAGAGGTGTGGCTATCTGAGGAACCCCAGAGGGCTGGATTTGGATTCCAGGAGGGCCAAATTTGGACCCTGAGCCTGAGGTTCTACACTCCTGCCTTACATAAAATGAGAACAGGTTTTGGTTCAAATTGTAAATTTCTATAATGAAATAATGTATTCTTTTTCTTCTTCTTTAAATATTAACCTCACTATCCTATTTACGCTTTCTAAAGTAGGGCCCAACATATTCAAATATCTCTCTTGATGATTTAAAGACCAACTAGACATGATAGTAGGAGATCCGTGATCTAATATTCTCCTGCTTTTAAAAAAGCTTAATAGCTGCCATAAGGCTGAGTTCTTTTGGGAACCTGATGATGGGAAAGGAGGGGACTGTAATTTTTAGGATGGGTGGATTGTTTATTATTTTACACTGAACTATTTTAATATTGGTAACCCACCTTGAAGGCTTTTAAATGTAAAGGCTGGATAATGAAAATATTTTAAACAAATAAGCATGGGGTCAGGATGAAAACAAGAATCACTATTTGACGTGAATACTCACGTTCTGCAATATACTGCACAGGAAACCCCAAATAGAAACTGAACTCCACTACAGACAGGTTCCTTAGCAGTTCACTGACTTCAGACCCATTCAAGAATCCATGTTTCTCTTGGACAGCAAAAACAATTTGCACAGGGCCTTGCCGAAACACCGCTCTAGATCTACCCAGGGTTATATTCAATATCTGAAAAGACCAAGTTAGAATAAAACAAAAACCATTAGCGCTGCTCCTCCTTCCCTGATCTACAATTCTATAAATATAATCACCAGAAAATGCATATAGTTAAACAGAGTTAACAAAAGTTTCAGACTGGGCCAGGCAGGGTGAATCTATGACATAGCTGCTGTTATAATTTTGGACTCTTGTGTAGTGACTTTTCAAGGAGCTGTATCCAGAATTATTTTTTAGCCTGTCTAGACAGCTTCTATCCAATGTAGAAAAGTCCATGACTTTATAAGGTAGCTGAACCTATATCATGTTTTGTGTTCCATGTATCATGTTCATGTATTATGTTTGAGATATAGTGCTGACGTAGTGCAATGGCTAAAACCCTGATCTGTGAATTGGAAAGCCCCTGGGTTAAAATCTCGCTTCTGCCACGAATGCCCTTAGACAAGCGGCTCTCTCTCAGTTTCAATGCTCTACCTGCAATCTGGGGATAATAATATTGCCCTGCCTTACATGGTTGTTTTACGGATAGAGATATGTAACTAGGTAAAATGCTTTGAGTACTCTAAAGCACTGTATAAATATTAAGCATTATTAATCATTGTTATTGTAAGAGGAGGAGCAGGGCCTTTTCAGTAACAGTTCCAGTTTTGAGGAATTCCCTTCTCAGGAAGCTGGCTTCGCTTGACTTTTGCACAATCCTATCCATGTTCACTCAGAGGTAAGTGCTAATGTATAGAGAGCTTCGACTATAGGGCAGTATAGAAATGTAATCAATAAATAATTCAGTGAGGGTTACTCCCAAGTAAGTGTCCTTAAATCTGCAGCCGGAATAGTCATTTGGGGATCAACCTTTTCTTCTTTTTCTTTTAGGAAGGGCTTTTGGTTCACTGACTTCACTATAGTATTGCTTTCAAATTTGGTCTTTGCAAGCTAGTTTTTGGCTGATTTTTAATACGATGGGATACACTGGCTGCATTATCGTGCAGTGGTAAGCTAGAGAGGATTCTGGAGGAATCTGGAAGATTCTGGTTTATTGTAAAAGAAGTGCATGCGAATGCCTGCAGCCCATTCACGCCCACTGGCACCTCCTGTTAGTGCAACCAGCTAACCAAATCAGAAATGGTTCATTTAGCATGTGCTCCAAACCCAGGATTCTGGCTTGTTGTTCCCTTAACAAGCCAGGAAACATATACATCAAGAACAAACCTCACTCTGTAGTTCTACCTTAAGACAGGATCATGATTTGGACAATATGCTAAACAAAGCATTTTGAGTTTGTTTAGCCAGTTGTGCTAGTGGAAGGCGCCAAATGGACTGTGGGCACCAGCATACAACTCATTCATGGTAAGCCAAGATTCTCCAGTATTCTGGCTTACCACAGCATGCAAAAGCGGGCATTGCGTTCTATTCTTGAGTTGTTATTAATTGTATATTTTGAACCTTCTTGGATTTATCAGGAGGAAAAAGCAGACAGTTGCAAAATTATTTGCAAGCCTGGCCTAAGTAACCATCAGGAATCATCACTATACAGCCATTGATGAAAACGGTTAAAGCGCTTACTCTGTTGCAATGTTATATCAAAGCAACTGCTTCAAGAACAAGCAGTCTAAGAACTGGGTACAAAAAGGAATGAACTTGGAACCTAGTAGCTTGTTAGCCTTATTCAGGCGTTCTTTACCTGAATAGGGAAAACATGCGCTGAGAGGAAGCACTCCAGTCCCACCTCTCTCCTTCATCTCAGCTGTCACTCACTAATCGTGGAAGGCAACTGTCTGAAGAGGAGAGCCTTTCCTATTGCTGGAAGCTCCACACAAGCTAGAAGACTGATAGTCCAGTGTTTCCAGAAGGAGAGGGGCATGGCTGGAGCACTCTCCTCCTCATGTGTTTGCCCTATTCAGGTTCAGAATCCCTGAAAAGGGCTCATGTCTATTCGGAATGTTTCCCTATTGTTGTATCTAACATAACATTCCATTATATCAGATGCTAATATGGAGATCCTTCTGGATCAAAAGGAGGGCAAAAAAACAAATTAATATGGCTGAAACTGCTTGAAATTACTAGCAGATGATAATTACAACATTTCTACACTTCAAATAAATAAAAGGGGGTTAGAGTTATGACACAAGTTAACATAGGGCTTAAGTGTACACTAAAAAGTGCTACAGAAATAATTGAATAATACTGACAGCAACTTAGAGGCAAGCATTCAGAGGATATAATGAAAACCTAAACAACATATAGAAGTCCACTAATAGGAGTTTTCTACTTCAGGAATTGTACCCAAATCACTAATGCAAAACCTACACACTGTTGTAGACCAAGCATCATTATTACAATGCAAAAATACAAAAAGTAATCCAACCTACTGCCCTGCTAGGATTGTTTTTGTTTTGTTTTCAAAGCAGAATTTAGCAAACTATGGAAAGAAAGCATTCTTTGAACACTGTCTTAAGTTTCAGCATTGGCTGGGAATAATTATAGCAATAATCACCAGCACCAGATCGATGTCATCAATGTAAAGCAAACATTGCTGGGGCAGGGTTGTGGGGGGGAGGAAGGAAGGAACGGCAGTCTCCTCTTGAGAATATGCTTCTCTCACCTGTACAGTGAAGTTGGAAATATCCAGGTGATGTTTTCTCACCTCCCCAAATGCAACTGTCAGCCCTTTTTCAATGCGCTGGCTGAAGTTACAGAACCCAATGTCAATACTTTGAGGCACAAACTGAAGTACTAGAAACAGAAAGTTAAAGGTTTGTGTTACTAAATTTAAGCGTTAGCGTTACTGGTTAAGGATGGTAAGACATGAACATGGAACCTTCACCCCAAGAGCCTGGTGTCTCCCAGACACATGATCACCTACTTGTCATTGCAGCTCTAGAATTACAGGTTATTTCTACCCCATACACCACCCTTCCTCAACCTGGTGCCCTCCAGATTGTTGGACTACAACTCCCATCCCCCTGAGCTACCATGGCCAATTATCAGGAATGTTGGGAGTTGTAGTCTAAAACATCTAGAAGGCACCAGGTCAAGGAAGGCTGCCCTACATAGACACAAAAACGACCTCGATGGATCATGCTGATCTTAGCCAGGAATAAATACTTTCAGGGCAACTAATAGGCTATGCCTGAATGTTGGGATACTTTGGGGTTGTGTTGGTGCATCCCCTTTGCTTCAGGGTTTTTTTTGTTCTCCTCTTATTGATCAGATTTATACCCCACCTTTCCTCAGCCAGGCACTCAAGGCACCTAACACTATCAATACAAAAGAGGTCCTCTTGGACTGATCCCCTGGGTCTTTCCTTTCTCTTTGGGATCTTGACATGTTTGCACTGATCCCTTGGTAACGAGCCTGCAGAGCTTTGATTATACCTCTGCACCTGTCCCTACTGAATCAGTCTTGCAACCAGAATACTGGTTCTGGTGCAACATGCAACCAGAATACTGCCAAGACTCACATACAAGAGCCTAGACTTGGCAGCCCTGGTTTCACCTCATTAGGCAATAAATTATAATAGGCCTGCACCCTCAGATCCACCAGCCAGGTTTGATGGGCTCCAAAGAACTTGATAACCCTCCTGTTGGGGCTGCAAAACCAGTGGATTGCCAAGCGTCTGGAATGCACCAGTACATGTCTGGTTGGCTGCTTAGTGGATCGCAAACTGCGCAGCCCTGCACTGCAGTTGCTGTGAGGCAAAGAGTTCACAAAATTAGATTGCTGCTCTGCAGAGCTATATGGTTTTTAAGAGTAGTGGCAATATGTTTATTGGTGTCAAAAAACAAAGTGTCATTAATTCTACAGATAATGGAAAAGGCTCATACTGACCTTTTCCCCTGAACAAACCTAGAAATGAGTCTATACAAAAAAGAAAATATGCCTAGAAACAAACCTACTTAGAATTGGCTCTTTGCAATATAGCTATGCCAAGTTCTAGGAGAAAAAAATGGTTAAGATGTGTTACACAATAAGAGCATGTATTTTGCGTTTTTCAAATTTCAAAATTTTGGTTTCTTTTTATACAATCTGACAGCCTAAATTAGAATATCATATCCTCAAATATTGTCTTTTGCTGCAGTCTAAGTTAGCGTGGGTGGACCTAGAGCGATAAAGCCCACCATCTGGTGCAAAGAAGGGTTTTGGGGGAAGGGGGCATACACAAAAAAGTATAGCACATGCTCTGGCCAAGGATCTGTTTTCACTACCAGAACTGAGCTCAATCTTTTCGCACAAGAATCCACTCCTGGTCCCCACCCTGCAAGCATTTCTCATTTCAACAACCTAACTTGGGGGGCGGGTGTGTGTGTTAATGGATTGGAAGTTGGAAATCCTTGCCAATCCACTGAAAACCACCCAGAGTTCTACCAGTAAACCCTGATCAATCTTCTACCCACCAATGGTATAGGTAGTAAAGTCCCTCTCTCTCTAGTTATACTGGAAAGGAGTTATATGAGCACCACACACAGTACCCAGGTTGATTCCCAACCCACTGAAAATCTTGATTACATTATTAGAGAGAAAAGGAGCCATCTGTTTTCTTTAATACTGTTCCAAGGACTATCTATTTAAACCATTTGACTGTGATATTAGTAATAATATTAATAATTTGGTGGACACATTTGGAATTTTGAGTGTTGTGAGTGTTCTCACAAAATGGCTAGCATGGGGGTTGTTGCCTATTCGTAAAATGGCTGCCATGGTGGGCATAGCCATGACCCAAAAGGCAAACTAAACTAAAAGAAAAGTAACTTGCCCAAAACCTTCTCCTGAACCCAAATAAAAATGGCACTGAAAGACAGCACTTCAGTTTGCAGAATGCTATCCTCTCTATTAATTGTTTTACTCAAAACAATCGTAAGAAATAAAATAAAAATCAGGAGGAGCAGGGAGCCTAGTAGGCACCAAGGGAGGTGTATGTGTGCATACTGGTGCCCATGGGCACCATGTTGGAGACCCAAGCATTTCAGTGTGCTCCCTGATCACTAAGTAAATAAATAAATTAGTAGCAAGTGTCAAACATTTAGAATACTGTGACCTCCACAAATGATTACCAAAGTTAACTAATTATTTTGTATTGAGCAAACACTGCCAACCATTTGCCATATGTGTCACAGCCATTAGGGCTACCATCTATCTTTCTGTCCTATACTAAGTTTTATACCTGTATCATCGGGGGGTGGGGTGGGGTGGGTCTAAATAGTAAATTTAGTTACACAGAATTATTCACACATACACACACAAACAGCCCAAACCCAAACCATATCCATCCTAAATTTGCAACTTGAGAAAGAGGTCATGTTTTGTCCTACAACAAATCTTGGATCAATCATGCCAAATTATTATTTCCTTCTCTGCGCAATCAAAACCTACAAGGGTGATGTAGTTTAGCTTACCAGTCTGCACCTGGAACTTGTGATCTGGGGCAGGGAACGATGGTTGCACTGATGAGATGAGAGGTATCTGACCACGAAGAAGGCTGCTGTTCACAAGAGCATTGATGACAGCAATTGCCGTGTAAACAAAAGGACCCGAGGTCACCAGAAAAGAGAATTTGGGAGAAAGACTATAAACCTATTTATAAAAAAAACACAAACGGAAATGGGAGTTTAAACCCCCCCAGAAGGAACAGCATTTACTGCACTACACAATGGTTATTTTGAAAGTCTATGTGTGGTGGTAGTGGTGGTGGTGGTGTGTTTGTGTTCAATGCTGAAAAGGCTTTGTGTTTACTTAGGATGCAATCCTATGCATACTTAGACACAAAAAAGTTATCCAATTCCCAGCATGCCTCAGCCAGGCATACTGGGAGTTGCAGGACTTCTTTCTGTATAAACATGCATAGGATTGCATCCTAAGTAAACACAAAGCATTTGATTTTACGAAGACTCTATAAAATCTTCAAAAACTTAAGTGAATTCCTTAAAATTTTTACCCTCCCTCACAGACCTGCAACACCCTGTTCCGTGAGTGGAAGGGGAAATAAAGTGCCCCACTCCTTCTTGCCCTTCCCTTCCTGTGATGTTTTCTGCTGCCAGCAAGTGGAAATCTTTTTTTCTCTAATTTCCTCCAACAAATCAGCCTTACAATTCTCTGTGTCTCAGGTATCTCCTTTAAGTAGCGTGGGAGCCGGCTATTAGACATGGGGCGAATAACCCAAAAGAAAAGAGACCACAATGTTTCAAACAACAAAATTTAAAATTTTGCTGAAGAAAATAGTTAATACTAAAAAGTTTTAAAATATGAATGGATACACACATAACACAAACACATGAACAATAGGGTAATAAAACAACCAGAGATATATGCATCAAGCTAACCTAACTAGACTGTGTCCCTATTTTGTCCAAGCAATATCTTACTGTCATAGGTCCAGAACTCTTTCAACCAGTTCTCCAGTTCCACCAGCTCCACTTCTTTCTGGCCTACTTGCTCTCTTCTTCCCTGTGTATCTCACCCTCCTGTCTAGGCTTTTATCTTAAAATTTGTTATGTTCCCTCCCCAGCTCAAACTAATCAAGAGGACAGTTTCTTGTTCACCTTTGCCCTAAATACCTTTTCCCTAAACTCTTTCCCTGACCTGCTGTTAATCTCCTGCAAACTTTTCTTCTTCCTCCTCTGGTGACATCCTTGATTTCTACATCTAACTAAACTTTTGACTTGAGCCTTCTGCAACCCTTTGGCTTCCTGAGCAGACATCCTGACTCCTATAATCTCTAAAAAACTTTTGATCTTTTGGCTCAAACTGACCAGCATATGCACAAAAAAGAATCAATCCCGCAGTATCCAAACCCCTAACTAAATACAAAAATAGAGGACAGTTCTGTTCATTCACACCCTCCCATAATATCCTTTCAAACATCAGTACATGTGTTCCCTTTATTTTAATGTATACCACCTTTGCAAACATCTCAAACAATAATAACCTATCATATTGCTACTCTGTATGAACAGATCTTAAAATCAAATCCAATCTATAGAACTATAACCAACCATAGTCTACTTTCACCAGTACAATTCATACATTAAGCCATAACTCTGCGCAGTTTTTTTTTATTATGATGATGATGTTTGGAAGGACTGGTAATTTATAGGAAGATGTACTTAAGAGCAAAAGAAAAAGAAAAAGACAGTCACTACTTGGCAATGTATTTCAGAATTGCTGCAAGTAGGAATTCTTCTACCTTCCTCACTCAATTGCTATGAATGAACCCACACCGTGGGAATGGTGTCCTGCGTGTGGCACTGCCTTATCACCCCATCCCACAAACAAATGCATGCCTATCAGCTAAGCAGTGCATACTTCAAAGATTGTGAATGCCACTGCAGACGAAGGGTGCACATTCAAGGACTGCAATCACCTGTTTTCTATTGCCAACCCCCACCCCTCATCCCTTGCAGCATGTACGTAAGTCTGTTGCTGGGAAATCTGCTTCTTTCTGGTTCAACGGAATTCCATGGTGTGTACAACTCGCTTTGCATCTGCAAGCCGAGCTGTGGGCTATTCCCAACCTCTGGGAACTTTTCGCACATTTTTTTGAAGGTTCTGCAATTTGTGGAAATGTCTGGGCAATGTGCGCAAATTGCAGAAACTTCCCCCCGCCCCCATGCACAAAATTCCAGTAAAATCTGTGAACTGGCCTGACCCACTGAAGATCAAGTTAGGCACCGCAACAGGAACTGAAACAAAGTCTGGGAGGCCAAGCCTAGGAAAACTCATCGAGCGCTACCCCTCAAACGATTTCTTCGACATCCCTAGTAATGCATAACCCAGTCCCCAGAGTTATATCATCATCCTAAAAAAAATCAAAATCAAAACACAACTACATAAAATTTGCCTACCAAACACTAATACAGCATTTCCTGGGGTTCAGCCATGGCAGTGCATCTGACGTGCAAGTGACAACTGATGAGAAGAGTATCACCTTATGATGGCATCTCCCTTTCTGTAAACTCACTCCACGTGTTTTTATATTCATAATGAAGACATCTATAAAGCTCCAAAGCTTGCACCCCCTTTCACCACCAGACATTCTAATGAAAAAAGTTATCACCTTACATATTTTGTGCCTCTCACATTGGTGCTGAGCCATTAATGTTAAATTGCAACCACATATTTCAGTTTTCTGAAGTGTACTTTGCCACAGTGCTGCATTTAACAGAACTACCTCCTGCACAACACATCATAAAAACGAGGCAACTGTGAGCAGTAATACAAGATGCAAAGGAAGAAACAAACTATAGAACACACACTGTTTATCTTCCGATTACACTGTACATAAACCAGTTTTTGTACAGAGTTTAACTGTAAGTTAAGCTTGTTTGCAGGGAGACGTTTCACACCAGGGAATGCATTTCCAGGTTATCCAACAACAATTCATTAGTGTAGGTTATTAAACTGCACAGTGGTTAATTTCAAAACATAGCAACTTTGACAGCATTCCATTATGAGGCATGGATCTCTTTCTTGAAGGAGCTGAAAATATTTGAGATATAAAATGCTGCAATTATTATTGCAATTACGTTGCAAAGAAAACTGCTCTATCCAAGATGGAAAAAGCACGCAATTACGTTGTTCCATCACAACTCAAGCAGGAGTAACTGCACAGAAATATATCTTCTTTGCCTTATGAAAAGAGATTGCCAGAGAATGAATCCAGGCTTGGAAGGGTA
The DNA here is from genome assembly GCF_057233095.1 of Heloderma suspectum. Taxonomy (NCBI): domain Eukaryota; kingdom Metazoa; phylum Chordata; class Lepidosauria; order Squamata; family Helodermatidae; genus Heloderma; species Heloderma suspectum. Next base: position 32,874,290 of record NC_139464.1, read on the forward strand.
TGTGCATTATTGATAAAAGAAGCAGAGATATAGTTGCTGGAAGCTCAAATTTAATGTAAATTTAAATGAAGGGAATACTGTGTATACACAGAGGATGTAGAAAAGCAAGGATATAAAAATAATTTGTCCAGGTTTACCGACAAACATTAGTGATACATTTGGTATGCTGTAGCAAATATTAGTTCATCTATCTTTTTCATGTTACAGAGGACAGTATCTAATGCTGTGCCTCCACTGAGTACGTTGCATCAGCAGGACCCATCCCAGTGAAACAGGAAGCAAGTGCTTCCCACAGCAACCCCGGAAACAAGCTGAAATGCTCACTTTTGGAATGGGACAGGTCAGCGGAGCTCCCTTCTGATATTTCTGCTGACCTGTTCCATTCTGGAACTAGCGTTTTGGCTTATGTCCAGCTGCTTTAGGAAGTGCTAGTTTCCCGTCATGCCAGGGGTGGGTTTCACTGGCATATAGGCTGCACTGGATACTGCCCCCCAAAATATTAGGTATCCTATATTTCCTGTTAGCACAAATCAGTGTGATTCCACTACAGCAGGACTTTGACATGAAACCAACACTACTCTGAAGTTGTAGCATGCAGTGCAGAGCTGTACAATGATCTTTCGTCTGCTATGCTAATAATATGGTTGGTTCAGAGAGACAGATGGATTAAAGGCCTTGTTCTGGGACTTCCTGGATCAGTAAACAAGGACAGGGCATACTGACCAATACATCACAAACCACAATGTTACACTGGTACCATAGCAAGATATTCCAGTTAAATTGAGGTTAAATGGAATTTAAGATGCCGGTTAAAAAGAGTATACATTCAAGCTAAACACATCTCTCTCTCAAGTATCCCTGTGTAGATGTCTCCAATCTGCATAATGAAACACTATTATATAGCAGCAGTCATATTGCACACAGCGTTATCACTTACCTCCAGTTCTACTAGTCTTCTAAACTCAGTTCTCAGGATTCCTTTGATGGATTCACTGACGTTTTCTAATACAGATTTCCGGGGTAGCACTGGAAATTTGAATCAATTGACAAGTTTTAGTTTATATCATGCATTCACAGATCTAAATACAGCAGTTTAAAACAGTGAGATTGTGTGGGAGCAGAAAGGAAATCCTTACCTGGCATTAGGAGAATCGGAGAACCACAGGGAAATGCAAGCAATGTAAGAGCAATGAAGGGCAGGGGCTGTAGCTCAGTGGTAGAGCACCAGCTTTGCATGCAGAAGATCCCATGTTCAATCACGGGCTAGGAAAAAATCCTGCCTGAAACCCTGGAGAGCTGCTGCCAGTCATTGCCAACAATACGGTGCTACATGGACCAGTGGTCTTACTCAGTATAAGGCAGCTTCCTATGTTCCTAAGACCCCATTCCTACTTTACATTTTGCAGCTGGGCACAGATACACAAGTATAAAATGTATGTGCCTCTATTCAAGTTTGAAGGCTGTGCACATGTACAATTTGGAGAGTGTAAAATACTCAGAAGAAAGGCTTGGTTATTTCTTATTCCCTGCTTCCAAGTATTTCAAAATAGTGTACAAAATACACACACCTTTCAGGTTTCAACAAGAGATATGTGTATTTTGTAATGTATAAAATGTAAAGTAAGGATTGGCCCCTCAAACTCAGGCTTACAGTAGACAGTATTCAACCAATAGATGGGGCTGTGCTGAAGAAAAACTGTTCCCCTAAACTCAGAGGACACCTGGGGAGCACCGTAAGATGTGATGGTGTGTGTTTCCAGCTCAGTTAATGAAGGGGTGTTGGTGTGTGTAAGACATGCAATTATAGATCTATAAATAGGAAGCCAAGCTAGGGGGAGAAAGAAGTTATGAATCTGATTTATATTGAGCCAGGCCATTGGTTGATCTAACCCAGTGTTGTCTCCTCTGACTGGAAGAGTCTACCTAAGGCAGGATGCAGAACTGCTTCCAGCCCCCAAGAGTTTCTCCAAAATGGAATTATCCCCTGCACTACTATCTACCTACTTGCACCACTCCCAGCCTGAGACTGACCATGTTAGCATGCACTAGACTCCAGTGACTAGAGAATTAAACAAAGGGCAAAATCTAAAAATAAAATAAAAAAATAACAGTGCCCATAGCACTTTGGGAAAAACTGCCATTTACAAACCAGGACACAAGTACATTTTCATTTTGTATAATTTTACAAAAGCATGATTTTGAGGGGGGGAGGTTTAACAGGGGCAGAGAAAGTAGATCAGAAAAAAAGTCTTACCAGCTATGACTAGATATTTATCAGGGACTGTGATGTCACAAACGTAGGGCTGTCTAGTTGTGGTAGTTGGAATGGTAGGCATTGTAACTTGTGGAGTAGTGACCAATGCAGAGGTCAAAATAGAAGCAGAAGAACTTGGTGTACCGCTGGTAGTTGTAGAAAGGCCTATTTTACTACTAGAAGTGGTGGCAGAAGAGATTGTTACACTGGTAAACTCAGTTATACTAGCTCTTGTTGGAATGCCAGGTCCAACTGAAGCATTCACAGATGAAGGCATTACTGTAGGGACATCTGATGACACTATACCCACTGATTCAGTAGGGGAAACTTTTATGCTGCTCAGATCTGTGGCCAATGGCGGCATATAGGAGGTGGTTGTAAAAAAACTTGTGGCAGCAGCTGCCTCAGTGAAAGAGGAAACCAAACTGAGATTAGCAGTAGCACCAGTCTCCTCAACAGTAGTTGCAGTCATGAAAAGGGATGAAGATGTTAAGACAGGGGTTGTCTGTAACGAGGTGAACCATGAGGTCACACGTGTTTCATCCCCCAAGATATTGCTGGTGAAAACTGGCTCTGAAATGGAAGTGGGTGGCACCTGTGTGGGGACAGTTTCACCAATGTCTAAGAACGATGACTCAAACTGAGAGGTAGCTTCTATGAAAGCTGAGGTAAAATAAAATTCAGATGCCACTGCTAAGACTGATGTTGGTTCCAGTAACACTGAAGAGTTCATATAGAAACTTGATGATGGCACCATTGTAGAACTGTATGTGACTAGAAAGGGAGATGAGTTTGAATTAAAAAATGAAGTTTGCCATGAAGATGGCTGGGAAGCCTCAATGCTTGTGATGTCAACAGCTGGGAGCTCAGCTGAATCCCAACTAGAAGAATTGTCAAAAAGCGCAGATGGCAGAAGGAATGTGGGAGAAACGTGAGGTAAAAATGTTGATAAATCACTTGGCATGATCAAGAAAGATGTGGCTCTAGCAGATGATAAATGTGACAAGACATTTGGCTCAGAGGGGAAAGGGGTTAATGAAACGCTGGGTGGAATGTCTGATCTATTCACAGCAGATTCTAGTGTGGGGAACTCCTCAAGCGTTTTGCCAAGGAAATGTGTAGGTGCTGATGGCATAAATTCAGGTGTTTCCAGCAGACTTGAATTTCTGATTGTCATGGATGGTGTGCTCACACTTCCAATGAAGGCAGATTCAAGGGAAACCGTGGCAACATCAGAATGCAGTTCTTCCACAATACTAGAAGTTGATGTAACCATTTCAGTCACAGAGTAGGGGGAACTGACAGAAGTGCTTTCCAATGATATTACCTCAGAGGACTGTTCATAGGATGGGGAAGGGGAAAAAGATGCAAATATTGTATCTTTAAGGCTAATTTCCACAGCATTTGACTTGGAGACGTCTGTAAACCTTGAAGAGAATGAAACAACAGGTCTAGAGGGGAAAGTAGTATCAAAGACTTCAGGAGGAGATTCCTGCATGTCATAAAGCTCGCTAACTAGCGATGTAAGTGGCGTAACACCTTTTACTTCAGTGGCCACGAATGACAGAGTGTCAACATAATCGCCTGAGCCCACATCATTTTCTGATGGCCGCAGTGAAAAAACTGGCTCCGAGGGAGCTGAGGTGAAGTCACAGTATGAACATGAAGCATAGGGTCTAGTGAAAGGCACTGGGCTCACGGAGTCATGGAAGGACTCAACCTGAGTTGGTATTTCTGAACTTTCAGGCAAAACTGATGCTGTACTTCTGGAGAATTTATGAGAAAACTCGTCTGTAAACAATTCCTCATTAAAAAGACTATTGGAGGCAGTCAGAACTGTAGCTGAGGGAATGTAGGGAAAAACATAAGGAAGGTGTGTTGAAAGCATAGCAGTCCCTGTGTTAGTTAACGAAACAGGAATGTCCTTAAAAATGGTCAGAAATGATGAGTTTCTTAGACTGAGAGTTCCTGCTACATTACTATTAATACTATAGTGGGCTTCAGTGTATGTGTCAGTACTTCTTGTCAAAATGTCTGTCATAATTTGCGTATCCTCGTTTAGCTGTCTCATAAACATTGGCGAGTCTTCCACAATCGTATCAAAATGCAAAGAAGTTGAGGAGAGTGCATGGAACTGCGAATTCTCCCTTCCTTTTCCAACTGTTGTATCCACCACTTCAGATGCAACAGAATTTAAGTAAGTAAGCGGCATGGGCAAGTCTCTGCTTGGAGCCAGAGTTGCACCTGTCATGTCAAAAGGCTTCAAATACGGGAGAGGAACATGAGCGATGGAGACAGCCCTTTGCAATGTTGTTTGCAGCATTTCCATGTACTCAAGCGATGAGGAGAGGACAGGTAACGAAGGTGCTAATAACACAGTTTGTAATGTTTCCTTTGTTGGCTTCACTGGATAGGAACCTGAATCATAGTCCTCTGTAAAAGACTTGAATGAAGGAGTCTGTTGTGCATTAGGAAATGAACTAATAAATCTATCATCGCTTAAGACTGCCTCATTGCTTGTTACTGAAATATCCAACGTTGGTATGTTTTGTCCTGTTGAGACTCTGCTTGCTCCTTCTTGGTCCAATGAGGTCATCTCAGAAGGAGAGGTAACAGGTGATGACAACCTCTCAGGAAATACACTGTTTGCCTGGGGATCCATTGTGCTTTTTGTTAAGGCTTTGTGTGTCACGCTGCCCACAGTGTATCGACTCGGTAAAAGAGAGGAAATAGTCTGCTGTTCCAAATATATGTCATCTAAAATTAAAAAAGGGAAAAGTAAGTTAATCATGATGTTAAATAAAATGAATATTAACACTCTGAAATGTCATAATCCTACGATGATTAACTGATCCAGGGGCTGATAGCCTGAGTCTGCAGAATCGCATATGAACAAGGCTGAACTGGGAGATGAACATCAACGTCAGTTGTGCAAAGTTTCTACTTTACAGGGAATCCTTTTGTCATCAACTTGTTTTGCTGGAGCACCTTTCCCCAACATGGTACTCTACACATGTTTTGAGCTAGAGCTCCCATCACCCCTGACAACTGGCCATGCTGACTAGGCCTCACAATCCTTCCACACAAAAATTCATTCCTGTTTACCCAAGCTTTCTTCATTTCAGCAGTATAATTTAAGGAAGGGAGAGTCATTTTGTTGCTGCTATTCTTAAAACTGTTGGGAGTCAGAAATCTGTGGTGATTATACTGTAAACCACCAATAGATCTTGGTCTACCTTCTACCCACCCCTGTTCTAAAGCACATACCCAGTTCACAGAAAGTGATGAAGAGGCCCAACAAGCCAGAAAGAGCCCTGCAATAACTGTGTATGTTCTAGAATACTACCTAGAACCTTCTCAACATGCAGGAGATTCCTCAGCAAACAGGTCAGCATAGAAAGGTAGAGAATTTGAGAAAACAACTGACCTAAAGGCAAAATTGGTAAGTATTGGTAAAACTGTACCATGTAAAACAACTTGTATTGAACCTTCCATTGGGAATAAATTGAACAAATTATCTCATCTATGAAAACAACTGAATGCTAGACCTATTCTTCTTCTTCATCTGTATTTCTTGTGGCTGTTTCACAAAGCAAACCTAAAAAAATGCTTTGTACTGATTATTTTCTTTTTTGCATTTTAGATCTCATTAACAGACTTTGCCACAGTCCAAATGCAAATACTAGTCAACAATTATTTCTTTAAAAAACAAAGCCATTGTAAGGGCTGGAGGACATGAGTGCAAGAACACTTTATATTAATACAAAGCTTGCCTCAGTACACAGGAAATTCATGAAAGGACAACCCATAGAAAATAAAAAGCAATGATGCTGTACAAGCTTGACTGCAGTAAACAAATGTACATCATACTTCAAAGCTGTCATTGGGAGCATTTATGCTTTATGGCATTTAGCTATTGTAGAGGAAATACAGCAGAATACCATTGTATTTTGAGGAGAAAGGAGAGTGGAGTGCCACAATTGTTCCTTGCATGCCTCAGTCTCCTGGAGAACCTTAAAAACCTGGCCCCCTTAAGAGTTCTCAAGCCTCTAGGCTAGAGGCTTTGCTTTCCAAGGTCAGTTGTCTGCTTGGGAAACCTACAGGCTTGATTCAATTAGGCTGACCACTGTCAACTTGCTTTAGCTTATCTTTTGGCTGGTACGAGAATGTATGAACATCATGAGACCTGAGAGTCTGACCAGCACTCCAGGTGTGAGTAATTAGGGTGCACTTCAAACCTGCATGTAGCAACAGGAGAACTCAGATATAAAAGTCACCACAGACCTGCCCACAGTGAGCTTTGACGCAGACCCGGACCAGAGGTGCTGTGTGCTGGCCGTGTGACCGGGGTCTCTCTGTTGTCATTCACCTGGAGCTCCCAACAACTGAAAGGAGAAGTAAGCTATCTTGTTCAGTACTGGTATCCTATGTTATTCTGAATCATTTCGCCCACTCTTTAATAAAATCTTGACTTCTATCACTTGTGTGTTTATTACTTCTGAATCCTAAAAGAACCTTTGCCTCTAGGCAAAACAGCTATATTTGATGTCATGCAAGAAGTCATGATGCAATGAATATGAACTTGAGCACGTTCCGGGAGAGAGCGCAGGACAGGAAGGCCTGGCGTGCTATGGTCCATGGGGTCACGAAGAGTCGGACACGACTGAACGACTGAACAACACAACAACAAGAAGTCATGTGTGGCAGGAACATAACCACAACTTCAGCTAGGGTTTCAAACCTTAATTCCAAAAATTAACCCCAAAACTTGATTATCTTGATAATTAATCTATTTTTAAATTGAAAAAAAACAAAAACAGGAAGCTCATTTTCCTTAGTAGTTGAAGTGCCCAAAACACAAATGGTCTGTTGTCTGCTTTTAATAAGAATTTAAGCTACAGGCCAAAAGCATATATTGGAAGGTTGAGGAAATATAGGCAACATTATCCCTAAGCACAACACTTTACACTTTTTCCCACATCCGTGAATGGTAGCCATTCATTCTTGTGAGAAAAGAAAGGGGAGGGCACTAAAACTGCCCTGCCCTTGGCAACTATCATTATCAAAAACAAAGCTTGCTCCTGTCTTCATGGCTGTATCTTGGATTCTGCTTCTTTGTCACCTTTGAGTGGTGTTTCCATTATATGATATCATATCATATTCATATGTACCCAAAACAGTATCTGGGGGAACCCCACGATTAGGAAAAGTGCAAAAAAACTTTAGGAAAAAAGTGATGGGGGTTTATGGCCCCCAAACAAACCAATGAGGTCTGACATGCTCAATGAGCATGGAATGATGACTGACTTTTGCGGGGGGGGGGGGGACTGATTTCAGGAGAGACAGGTTGAGGAGGAGGAAGAAGGTATCAGGATCTGTCTTGGTAAGGAGGAGAGAGTCCAACCACCAGTGTGTAAAGAATCCTGATAGCTTGTTATATGCAATATGATTGCGTGTTACTTGCTTTCAGGTCCTGCACTGACCCTGCCCACCTAGGCTGGCCATTGCTCCCTCATGGACAGTAAGTAGCATAAAAGGGCTTCCTATTCCAGTTAAACATAAGCAGCATTATCTTCCTGAGCTCCAGTGTGTTCCTGTATCCTTTGATTGCTCTTCAGTCTTGACTCGTGGTGTGTCCTTCGGTCCTGACTTGCTGTCCAGTCCCAACTTCTAGCTTCATTCCTCAATTCCATCTCCTGGAGCAACTCATGGTTCCTGATTCCCTGTTTATCTCAGACCACTGCCTACAGCTCAGTCCTGACAAGATCCGAGAGACTTGACGAAGATGACAATGACCAGGCTAGTATGCACTAGAGTAGCAAAACTCTCTTCTAGTGAACACACTGGCCTAATTAAAATAGAACCTCCCCCATTATCCTAGTAACCTAATTATCTACAGGGACCTTTTCACTGACACAGATCCTTAACCGCTGTGACAAAGAATGAACCGTAAAGATCATTCAGCAACCATTGGATGATCTTCAAAATGTTCAAGTCAACATAGTTTGCTACTGATTATCCAGCACTCCTAGGCTTCAAATTTTAAAAACTCCCACAACAAAAAGTGTCCCAAATCTGTAGGGCTTCAATGAGTCAGGATGCAATTCTATGTACACTTTCTGGGAGTAAGAGTACAAAAATGGTGAAACGTTTTACTATTATTCTTTCATACAATCTCTAACATGAGTTATTATAAATCTAATTTCAAAGCCCACATGGGCAGTCCCAATCTTCTCCAGGTGTGCACTTACGTGTATAATGTAATGCATGAACAAAGTAACCACAAGTATTGCCAAATCCATAAATCAAGGGAAGATTTACATGGTCCCAAAATAAATTATTCACAAAATATTGGGGGGGGGGGTTCTACACAAGTAATCCTGATCTTTCCTGAGTACATGCTTCTGTGGCTAAATGTAGTGTGTGACATCACCACCACCTGGGTTCACACATCACATTTAGCCATAGAAGCATGTATTCTGAAAAGATCAGGCTCACACAGACAAAATAAAAAATCAGATCTGTACCTATTTGAACCTATTTTTATCATTAAAAGTTGAAAGGTGTTCACTTTATGTCCTAGCTCTACCAAAATTTATAGATGGCAGCCAGTCTTTGGGAAGTCTTAAACAAAGTTGGTCCCAGCGGGATCTCATTTTCTGAACCAATGGTACTGTGCAACTGAAGTGATCAATGGAGGCAGGACCCAGTGACCTCCTAATTTTTGAGTGTGGCATGGCCAGGCTAGCCTATCATGCTACAGAGCCCACCATTATTTTTTCATTCTTTCTTGCTCCTATTCTACCTGAGCACAAACTACATCCCTGTCAAAATGAGGGAACAGCCATTACCAACAGGCCAGCTGAGGAGAAGAGGGGCTAGACACCTTACAGCTGTCCCCTCTTCTGGTTCTTCCCCCAACCTGATGGTTCCTGGCAGCCTTACCAGTCTGCCCTCGGGTCTGGTGGTGCTGCTGCTGAATGCCAGGTCGGCCCAAAATAAAATCTCCCTCATCCATGATTTGATTGTGGATGAGGGGGCTGACCTGGCATGTATTACTGAGACCTGGGTGGGGGAACTGGGAGGGGTCACTCTCTCCCAGCTGTGCCCTCCTGGGTACTCGGTGCAGCACCAACACCGACTTGAGGGTCGGGGAGGGGGGGTTGCCGTGGTCTATAGGAATTCAATCTCCCTCTCCAGGCTTCCTGCTCATTCGAGCGCAGATCTTGAGTGTTTGTACCTTGTGTTGGGTACCCGGGACAGATTAGGGATTCTGTTGGTGTACCGCCAACCCCGCTGCCCATCAGACTCCCTGCCTGAGCTGACGGAGGTAGTGTCGGACTTGGTGTTGAGGACCCCTAGGATGATGGTCCTGGGGGATCTCAACTTCCATGCCGAGGCCGCTGTATCCGGGGCGGCTCAGGACTTCATGGCCGCCATGACAACCATGGGGCTGTCCCAACATGTTATTGGCCCAACGCATATAAAAGGACACACGCTTGATCTGGTTTTCTTGACTGGGCAGGAGGATGGTGATCTGAAAGTGGAGGAATTAACATCTGTCCCTTTGTCATGGTCAGATCATTTCCTGCTGAGGTTTAGACTCCTGGCGCCCTTTCCCCTCTGCAAGGGTGGGGGACCTATTAAAATGGTCCCCCCCCCTGGAGATTAATGGATTCCGATGGATTCCAGAGGGTTCTGGGGGATTTTCCTGCTGGTATGGCTGGTGCTCCTGTTGAAGCCCAGGTCACTCTGTGGAATGCAGAGATGACTCGGGCGGTTGACACGATCGCGCCCAAGCGCCCTCTCCCTCTGAGCAGAGCCCGGCCAGCTCCTTGGTATACACCTGAGCTGAGGGCAATGAAGCAAGAGGGGAGACGGCTAGAACTCAGGTCGAGGAAAACTCGTGCTGAGTCTGACCGAACATAGGTAAGAGCCCACTATCGAGCCTACTCTGTGGCGGTGAGGGTGGCAAAGAGACAGTTCTTTTCCACCAGCATTGCATCTTCTCAGTGTCGTCCAGTGGAGCTTTTCCAAGTGGTTCGCGGCCTGTTACATTCTGGGCCAGGGAGAGAGACGGTGGAACCCTCGGTAGCACGCTGTGACAAGTTTGCACAGCACTTGGAGGATAAAGTCGCTCAGATTCGTCATGAATTGGACACCACCATTAATGCAGTTCCATTGGTAGAGGCGTTCAGAGCACCGTCTGGTCCAGTTTTATTGGATGAGTTTCAGTTACTGAGGCCTGAGGATGTGGACAAGGTGCTTGGCCAAGTCCGATCGACCACTTGTGTGCTTGACCCTTGCCCTTCATGGCTTATTAAATCAAACAAGGAGGGGTTGTCCGGCTGGGTCCAGGAGGTTGTAAATTCCTCCTTGAGAGAGGGAGTGGTGCCTGCCGCTTTAAAAGAGGCGGTAATTAGACCACTCCTGAAAAAGCCTAACCTGGACCCAGAGGATGTTAACAATTATAGGCCAGTGACCAACATCCCCTTCCTGGGCAAGGTGCTTGAGCGGGTGGTTGTAGGACAGCTCCAGGCACTGTTGAATGAAACGGATTATCTAGATCCATTTCAATCGGGCTTCAGGCCTGGTTTTGGAACGGAAACTGCCTTGGTCGCCCTGTGGGATGACCTCTGCCGGGAGAGGGACAGGGGAGTGCGACCCTGTTGATTCTCCTGGACCTCTCAGCGGCTTTCGATACCATCAACCATGGTATCCTTCTGGATAGGTTGTCTGGGTTAGGAGTTGGAGGCACTGCATTACAGTGGTTCTGCTCCTACTTGGATTGCCGATTCCAGAAGGTGGTGCTGGGGGATTATTGCTCTGTGCCATGGCAATTGTGCCATGGGGTTCCACAGGGCTCTATTTTATCCCCCATGCTGTTTAACATCTACATGAAACCGCTGGGGGAGGTTATCCGGAGGTGTGGGCTGAGGTGCCATCAATATGCAGATGACACCCAGCTCTACCTCTCTTTTTCATCAAAACCAGGTGAGGCAGTGGCTGTTCTGAATCAGTGCCTGGGCACGGTAATGGACTGGATGAGGGCCAATAAACTGAAACTCAATCCAGACAATACGGAGGTACTGTTAGTGGGTGGTTCGTCTGCCCGGCTAGGTGATATTCAACCTGTTCTGGAGGGGGTTGCACTCCCCTTAAAGGATCAGGTTCGTAGTTTGGGGGTGCTCTTGGATCCAGAACTGTCACTTGAGGCACAGGTGAACTCAGTGGCATGGAGCACTTTTTATCAGCTTAGGCTGGTATACCAACTACGCCCTTATCTGGACAGAGATAGCCTAGCTACAGTTATCCATGCTCTGATAACTTCTCGTCTGGATTACTGCAATGCGTTATATGTGGGGCTGCCTTTGAAAACGGTCCAGAAACTTCAGCTGGTCCAAAATAGGGCAGCAAGATTGTTAACAGGGACTGGCCTGCGAGCTCATATTACGCCAGTACTTTTCCAGCTGCACTGGCTGCCAGTCCATTTCCGGGCCAGATTCAAAGTGCTGGTATTAACATTTAAAGCCCTTAACGGCTTGGGGCCAGGTTACCTGAAGGATCGCCTCCTCCCATATGTGCCTGCCCGGACCTTAAGATCATCATCAGCGGCCCTTCTCCGTGAGCCCCTGCCAAAGGAAGTGAGGCAGGTGGCTACTAGGAGGAGGGCTTTTTCTGCTGTGGCACCCCGGCTCTGGAATGAGCTCCCTAGTGAGGTTCGCCTGGTGCCTACATTGTATTCCTTTCAGCGCCAGGTGAAGACCTTTTTATTTTCCCAGGCATTTTAGCTTTCTAAATTTTTATCTTTGCTGTTTTAAATCTGTATTTTAAACTCCTGCACTGCTGCTAGATTTTATTGTGGTTGTATTGTTATATTGTGGTTTTAATGTTCTATATATTTTAAATTGTTTTATTGTGTGTTTGGTTTTAATTTTTGTGAACCGCCCAGAGAGCTTCGGCTATTGGGGGGTATAGAAATGAAATGAAATAAATAAATAATAAATAAATACCAAAGAAAAGTATATCATCTTCTGCAAGCCTAAAAAGGCCTTTCGGATTGCAGCCTTAGCCCAGTTCAAATGCAAAGCTGTATTGGCCCCAGGCTTGTAACCAAGTTACCTGTAGTGTTAGAGGGGCTTAGAGATCCATAATGCTTTGCTTAGGTTCATTATTAGTGCAATTCCCTTGGTAGTGGGCGTCTGAGCATGTGAGATGAGAAGGTCGATAGTGGCCTTGGCACATTCCATACTATCAAGATGGGCCTGGGAAGTGAAGTTTGTCTTAAAGCTGCAGGTGGCTGTGCTGAGAACCAAGCACTGCTAATCTATACTGGGAATGAACCCTAGTTGGCGCTTGCTAGTGTCATGCTGCCTCACTGCTAACATGTATGGCATAAAACCCATTTTACCCAATGGCTTTTGGTTCAGAGAAGCTGTCTGTTCCAACCATTGGGTATGCTGGTGTGCTGATTGTACTCAATAAAGTATCTCCTTATAAGTAAACCTGGATCTGTTTTATCACTATCTTGGCACCTCTAAATTAAGAGTTCGAAGCCTACTGCAGGGGCAATACAAAAGCAAAATCCATGGTTTAATATTATGGGAATGAGCTGCATGAGCTTTGGGCTCATATGCTCCATTCCTATCCTCCATCAAAAGTTTCCGCCTTGGAACTAACCGTAGTTTCTTGTGGCATCTGAATTTGGGGGAACTGTAAGTTTGTTGTAACTACTGTTAAGTTAACAAACCAGGATATCAAATCATTGTTTGATCCTGGTTTTGACTAACAAGAGGCAGATTAAGCCACAATTCCTGGAGTTTAGACATCAAGGGGAACCATGCTTAGTACTAAAGTGGAAGAAGAAGATTTTGATCTCTTTGCACATGCATTGGAGGACAAGGGAGCAAGCAAGCCTGAGCTTTGTTCCTATATGCTAAACCATATTTTAGCATCACAAATGGCCTATATCTTGCCTGCAAAGGATGGGGGGATATTTAAAACTATAGATAACTAATGTTCTGATATTATCATTAAGCATTTGTTATCACTAAACCTTAGCAAACTAAGCTTGAGGTACTATATGCCACCATGACCGCTATGTGTAAAAAAGTAGGATATAAACTGAAATAAACAAGCCAGCTGCAAAGCTAAGTGCACTTCAGTATGGGCCTCTGGATCATATGTGCCCATGTTCAGCGTTCATTTTATTGCTTCATCAGGGTCTAACTGAATTTGCATGCTAAAAATGCATATAACATGTTTTAAAAGGTCATGACATTTGTCATCTAATTTTAGTCAGCCTGTCAGATTCTCTTGTTCCCTTTGGATGTGACATGCAAAAGGAAACACAGTTTTCTTTTTCTTATCATTTTATGGGGGGGGGGGGGATTACCTGGAGCGCAAGCTTTTATTTGGCCTAATACGTTAAAGCAGGCTTGATCACTGCTGTCAGAGTGTCCTACTGGAAACAGCCTATCCACACTGATTTCTCATCTGATTGTTTCAACTCCCTGGGCCAGTTGTGTCACTTGCGTAAGTAGGCTGAACTCCTGACTCTTAACAGAGTTTGTATTCACTCATTCAGGGAATGAACTGGATCCCCAGAATCCAGTATTGTCCTTTCTTTCATACAGAAATTGCCACCAAAGAAAATAGCATTGCTTGTATTTCTATATTTAAAAAATTATTTTAAAAAAACACAACAACCTCATATAGAGGTTATTGTACGCATGGTCTGATGGACACGGATTTGTTTTTATAGTGGGCAATGGTGCTTGCCAATGGTGAGGAATTAAAACTTGGGGTGAGTAGAACATTCTGACCCACCTGAACCTGGATTTGCATGAATGGAGGAACAATGGAGAAAATTGTTGGGAACGGATTAGCATTCTTCTCCACAAATTTGAGATTGCCTAATGAGACAGGAGCTGAGAGATGCTTTAGAGCAGGGAGCATTAAAGAGGTTGCACTCTTCCCCTTGTTAGCCTTGGGGAACACATTCTTGTTATGACAGATGGCTATTAGGCAAGTGAAATATAATAGCTTCTTATTCAGCCCAGTGATGAGAAAGGGGGTAGGCAGGGTATCATGTGAATGCTTTCAACTACATCTACTCTTTGATGCTTTCAGAATAGGTCCCTTTTACTGGTTGCAACCTATCCTTTACACCACCTTGCTTCTACCATCTCCAGTATGACCTTGGGGTTTAGGATTTCCTGCAGCACCATTTCAATTATTTACTTGGCATGAAATAGAGCTTTGTTATATTGGAAAATTATTCTCCATCAAATACAGAGCAACGACCCTCCCTTGACTTTGCCTGATTAGTGTAACCTAAATGATCACACAGTTGTGGAAGAGATTAAATTAATTCACTTTCCGTTCCCATATGATAAATTGGTAAAGAATCAAACCAATGTTATATTAATGTGTCTGAATTGGAGGGCATGGCATTCTTGAAGGAAAAGGTTTGATTCCAGTTATTAAGGATCAACATAAGCAGGGGCATTAAAGCAGCTCAGTCCATTTCTGCATCACACTCAGTATTGTCTACTTTGATAGGCAATGGCTTTACAGGGTTTGAGGCAGAGTCCTTTCCCATCACCTGCTACCTGGAGATCTGTCGTTTTTTTAAAAATTCATGTTATTGTTCCCTTGAATATTGGGAGCTGCTATGAGAATTTTTGTATTGAGGAACAGGATGTTAAATATCCTGCATTAACAAACAACCCTGTAAGGTAGGTCACTATCATTATCCCCATATTATAGAAAGGATCTGAGGCCAAGAACAAATGGCATGCAAAGTAAATAATGGCCAATGTGAGCTTTTGAACAAAGAGCTTCCCAGATCTCAGCTCATCCTTATTCACTATATTAGCTTTACATATTCTGCAGCCCTCTCCGTTCATGCTAAAATGCCCCAGTATGCTAGCTTGCTTAAAACAGGTTGCTTTTAAGCCATTAAAGCTCTGGAGGAAGCTCACATCTATTTAACATTAACACTGCAACTCCGCAGAATCCGAATCTCTCATGGCAGTCTGATAAACACATCAATTAAAAGAAGATAATGAATGGTGGGAGAATAGGTAATTTGGCACTCCTGCCATAATCTGTCCTAGACTATTAATTTTAGAGTTTTTACACATTCTTGTCATGTGGCTACTCTTAATGGACATTCTGTACCCAACGGTTTCCACCAGCATGGAAAAAATATCATAGAAACTCTGCTCATCCATTAATTGCCAAAAAATGTGCGGAGCAGGGGAAGAGGCGGATTTAGTAGAATTGTTTTAAATTCCTGACGGGGCTATTTATTTCAACTCTGTCGCAAGCTGGACTGTCGGTACTTTAAAACAAAGCAAAATCAAACAAATTCCTGCGGAGAATGTGCAGAACGCAAAGAAGAAAAAATAATGCACAAATCACCCTGCCAACTCTTTTCTTTTATGTCCCTCGTTATAGAGAAAATTATACTGCATCTCTCAAAGTAACATATTTATTCACAAAACATAACTCTCCTCGCCTCCCTAAAAGCATTTATATAGCCCTAGGAGAATGTGAACCAGTCCAGTGTATGGGATAGGGAGGTATGGGTGCAAAACCCACACTCAAGATATGAAAGCTCATTGAGTGACCTTCCCAATCGCTTGTCAGGACTGCACCACGGGGAGCAGTCAGAGATGAGGCAGGAACCAGGAGACATGATGAGACAAACTGGAAGTCAGGATAGAAGAGAAAATCAGAACTGAAGGAGAAACCAGGCTAATGGGTGGGAAATTTGCTGTGGGGATGCTGATGTGTGTGGCAAGTATAACAGCTAGAACAATTTTCATGTCAAAGGATTATCACAATGCCTGCCTTACGTAAGGTGGCCCATTTGTTTATTTACTCACTGAAGTACTCGACAGAGTACTTTTAAGTTTAAGTAGAACATCCAATTTATGGTGGACACAACTCAGGTGAGGAGGGCGGGGGGAGCAGCCAATTCAAATGCTCCCTTTCTACTGGACTTGTGAGCTAAATGGTGACTTTGGTTTTTATGGAGACAGATATGGGTGTAGAATATAAAGGATGGATTATAACTTGAAGAGGAATAAGTTATCTGTGTACTGTATTTATATTACTTTTCAGCTAATTTCACTCTTCGTTTACTAATTGCTATTAATTTTATAGTGCATTTCTGTATATCCGGGCAATGTCGCATATTTAATGTATTGTAATCAATTTAACAGTGTACTCCCTTTTTTGATTCCTACGAACAAATTAAAATATTGCAATATCTGAAGAGAAAAGTATGAAAGCATGGAACAGAATGGCCTTTTCAAACCTGGCACCCACCAGATGTTTTGGAATACAACTCCTATCATCCCTGATCATTTGTCATGCTGGCTGGGGCTGATAGGGGTTGTAGTCCAAAATAGTTGGAGGGAGCCAGATTGGGGAAGACCAGCGTAGGAGAAGCTCTCTAAGATGGACCTAGAGTTGGGTGAATTACTTTAAATTATATAACTATAAATCAGTCTGAGAACTATTAAAACACATTCTGCAAAGGTCAGTGCAAGATGGCCCCTCTCATGCTTCCATCAATTATCAGGACAAGGAGGTAAACAATACACTCATCAAAGTCACAGTTGATACAAGATCGGGAAGAAGTGCAAGTACTTTACAGCACTACTAGAAGCCTGCAGTTAAAGAATGGGCTGGTTAGTTCAGATCAATATGTGAAATTCTGCCGTCACTGCTTTGCATCAGTACTTCTGGGCCTTGCTTTAAAGAGCAGCCTGACATAAGCGAAGCTTTTCCTAGCATGGAGATAAGTGTGTTAGAAGCTTTGGGTCCTTAACTGTTTCCTCCACCTTTCTCTCAGGCTCTTGTTTCTAATCAGTGTCACCTTTCTACGGTCAGTAGGTGTGTGATCTCTTTGCCCTAGAGGTCCTGAGGCCTCCTCCCAGCCAGCCTGCCCCTCACAACTCATCCCTGGGGTCCACCATCTTTGGCCAGCTTTGACAGCCAAACCAAAACTTATGGTCTCCCGCCCGTACCCTCTCTCCTTGCTGGTTCGGACACCTCAGCTAAGTCACAGCAATGGAAGCTTCCCCCGACCCGGCCCCAGGCCTTCTTTTCCCATATCAAGAGTATGGAGCTTGCCTGCTGCCTGGCTGCCGCTCAGTGAGGCGCTCTGGGCACTTTGACTGAATAAGGGCCTCGGAAGCAGACTGCCTTCCTCTCCCATAGAAAGTGAGGCATACTGCTTGCCTGTATGAGCATCAAGTGGTCACTTATACATCACCAGAAAAGAGGAAATGCATCACCAGAAAAGAGGACAAGAGAGGACACAAATCTGCATAAAATGTATATGTGCTAATGTATTGGTCTAGATAACATTTAGAAATAATCGCCCTAATTTAAATAGAAATACAGTACTGCTCACCAGTGCCAGCCCCAGGTTTCTGAGGGCTCTTGGGCAAGACACCCTCAATGGGCCTCAGTGAGTCTACCTTCTCCCCACTTTGTCTCAAGCTGTTTTTGCTCCTCTTTCTCTTTCTCATCTTTGCTGCTACTTGCTTGCTGACAGGCAGAGAGCCAGTGAGCAAGTAGGCAGTGGCATCTGCTGTTCCTCCTTCTCACCACCACCATTCTCTGTGCCAGAGCAAGAAGCAGATGAACAAGCAGGTTGCAATGGTGAGGAGGAGGAGCCTACTGTGGTGTAGGCCTTCAGCAGGTGCCTGACCATGTCTACCCTTGACACCGGTCCTGCCTCTCACCATAGCGGGGAAGGAGAGTGACCAGGTGATTTGTGTGCCTGCTCAGCCTGTTTTCCAGATGCTAACAGATGATGGGCAACTTCAGGGCCCCTGCTGGCTCTCCCTTCTTGTGGTTCTTTATCTTTAAAGCAGACTTTAAAGCAGACAGGACAGCCCTTCAAACAGAGGAACCTTTCAAAACACGGACTGTCCTCTGTATTATAGGGCAACAGTCCCTATTTGGATGCCATGGCTGAGAGGTCGCCTAGGAAGCCACTCCCATTATTTCCTGCTCCAGAGCAGGACAGTGTGGTAGGGAAGGTCTTGCCCCTTTGGCTGTGCTAGCCACTCTTGCCAGTGGCATACTTGCCATAACGAGCAAAAACGTGGAAGCCTGGCTCCTGCCATCTCTGGGGATTGTGCAAACTTTTAATCCCATTCAAACTAACACCTTTCCCTTCCCTCACCAATATGTATTTTCTAATGCCAGAAACTTCCTCAAGCTGCTGAAATGCTCATGACATCACAACAGCTGAGCCAAATCTGTGCCCAAGGATTCACTCCCACAGACACAATGTAGATTAGTCAGTTAACCTTATTGGGTAAATCAGCCTAGCTCCATGACCTGCTACCATAATGGCACTCATATGTTCCACTACAGTTATTTAGATGGGTGGCCATTTTGTCTTACATTTTTATTTTAATACCATGATGATCTGCAGTACTACTGGGGAAATATGGTAGCCAAGCCCACCTATGCCTATATGACCCCACCCAAGCTTTGAGATTGGTGTTAGAGGCCTAGCTCTTGGCCCTGCCATTAACCAAGATCTGATTGGTGGGTACCACAAACAGGGTCTTCTTAGTAGTAGCCCCACAATTGTGGAAATTGCTCCCTAGCGAGATTCATCAAGCCACCTCACTTTGTGTTTTTATGCATACTTTGAATACCTTCCTGTTTCGGAAGGCTTTTTATAACTGATCATGTTGTTCATACTGGACTCTTGTTTTAAACCGCTGTTGCTCTTACCAAATTGCTTGTTTTTTTATTTAATTGTTATTGTCTATTAAACTAATACTATTTTAGCTGTATTGTAAGCTGCTTTGTGAAGGGATTTTGCCTTGAAAAGCAGAGTATAAATAAATAAAACAGGGATAGGGAAAATGTTTTTCTGTTGAGGGCAGCCTTCCTGTTGGAGGCTGCATGCCAGCAGTAGGGGGCCCCACCTTATCTCTCTGTCTTCCTCCCCAGTAGGTTGCTGAGGAAGGACAGATCACTCTTGCTTGATGACTGAACTGGTCACCTGCAAAGAGCTTCTGAAATTAGACTGAGGCTGCCCTAGGTCTGCAGGTTGCCCACACCTGAAATAGAAGATGGAGCATTGGCAGCTGCCAAAAGAAAGGAGTGAAGGAAAGAAAGACAATAGGAGGAAGAAGAGGAGCGTCTCAGGACTGGTGTGCCCAACCTTCTGGTGTTTCAAGACTGGCATGCCTAGAGAGGAACAACATGTTCTAGAGCAATAGTTTTAAAACTGTGTTCATAGGAACCTAGGAAGCACATGTGGGTTCCTAAATGACGATTGGCAATGGCAGATAAGCTGACTGAAAGGCAGCTTATTCATCATTATCAATCCTCCCCTGCAGAAGAGAAATGTTGGGTCCATTCCTGGATGCATTCTCACAGCATGACTGTCCCAACAGCCACATAAACTGAATGTGCACCCTAAAATGTGGCCCATAAGCCTCTGCAACACAGGGAGCTTCCAAGGCCAAAGTGCAGAGATTCCTCAGCAGACAATTCAATGTAGAAATGGTTGCCTCGGGGTAGGACATTAAAGAACAACTGGTTCAAAGAGGATAGACTAAAAATTAAAAAGTCAATAGACTGTAAGGCACAGACAACATTAAACCCAGAAAATAGTCAGCTAGCTTGAGGCATGCTTGTTGTCTTAATTCCATTGTTATGTTATGCCCTTGGTCTTGTGAAGGGGCCTCTTCACCTGAATTGAGTCTTCAAATTGAATCCCCATGCAAATCTGGTGCAAAACACTGAAGGCTGATCTTTCCCCTGAATTTTATCTGCTTCCCCATATTTGTAAGCACCAAATTACTTTAAGTTGCCAAGGGAAAACAAATCCAATTTTTTAACTCAATGAACAGCACTGTCTGTGATTATTTGCAGTAATATATAAGCATGTTTTATGAGAGCAAAGAGGAGACAAAAACATTACGGAAACCAAATTTAAATGCCAGTGCTGTAACAAAACAAGAAAATAGTTGTTGTCATTTGTTAACTTAAAAGGACTGTTCATTGTGATTAAGATAGATCCATGTAAGCATAACACAGCTTCAGAAGTTATTTCAAATGTATAGGAGTTTAAAATATTTCCGTTTAGGAAGTTACACAAAAAGTAGCAGTATCAGAAGCAACTTTTAATGTTTCCCTTTAGGCCAACAAGTTATTTGCAAGTAATTCCCACTACTGTGAACTTCGAGCTGCCTTGAGGGCTGTCACTGCAGAAAGGCCAAATAAAAAAAATCATCCAATAAGTAATAAATGCTCCACTTAGATGGGATGAAGTGGAGTCTAGCCCACAGAAACTTATGACACAAGAAAACTATTAATCTTTAAGGTACCACAAAGACCCTGTGTTATTTTTACTATAACTGTGTAAATTGAAACAAAAATTAAAAGAAGAGGTAGAGGAGGAGGAAGTATGCTTTTATTTATTTCTTTTTTACACAGTTGTTTTTTTAAATAATTTTTAGGCAATAAGGAGTTTAATTCAGATTTAAGTTTTTAATGTGAATTATTTCCTGATGATGACGATGCTCCTAAAATCCCGACTTGCTCACCAAAGGAAGAAAAAAAAAGAGATACCGTTTCTCCCTTTTGGCTGTGATCACATGTAGAGTTGGTCAAGTAAAATAATTATTTATATAGCACAATCAGTGCACATTGCATTTTAAAGAACATAAACAAAACCAAGCCCTATGAGGAATGGTTGAAAGAGCTGAGTAAGCCTAGAGAAGAGAAGAGAAGAGAAGAGAAGAGAAGAGAAGATGAAGAGGAGACCTGATAGCTCTCTTCAAGTACCTCAACGCCTGTCATACAGAAGATGGTGCAAACTTGTCCTCTGTTGCTCCAGAGGGCAGGAGTAGAACCAACAGGTGGAATTTGAAATGAAGCAGATTTCAGCTAACTGTTAGGACGTTCTCAAGCCTCCTATCCCTAGGCCCCTCATAAGAGAACTAAAAATGACTGAGGCTCACCAGTCACAAAATGGTGACAAATGGAAGCAGAGTTTGGCATTATCAGCTACCAATTACTGAAATAATTTTATATTGATTCCTAATCCCTCTTTGGAAATTGCATAATTCTTTGCCACAGCTATTTCCTTGTAGCAAGGAGTTCAGCTTTCCTCAAGTGAATTACAGACATTGGCTCTGGAGGTATATTGACTCAAGCTCCCCATTTCAGCAGAATTTGTGGATCCAGAGGCTCTAAGTAGAGAAGAGTTTTTATTTTATATTGTTTTCCTCCTTCCCCCCACATGCCTCTCAAAGTATTCTTACTCATCTCCTGTCATTTTGTCTCCCTTTCTCCTTTCACATTGGACTTGTAACCTATCCCTCCACATGGTGAGATTATTTCATCCCTCCCTCCTGCTGCTTTTACATTCACTTCCTCCTATAACAGATTCCCTTTCTTATCCTATTCCTCTTTATTCCCACTTTTTAAAAATATTAGCTTTGCTCTCCAACCAGCACCCACTGCCATACCTGCCTGTGCAGCTATGGTGCAGGGTAGTCAAGCAAAGAGGCACCGGGCAGCCTGCAGCAGACCAACTGGTGGGTCCCAACCCACAGTATGAGAAACACTTCATTAGGAGGAACTTCCTAATGGTAAGAGCTCTTCAGCAGTGGAACAGACTGCCTCAGGAGATGATGGGCTCTTCTTCCAAGCAGATGTGATTGTATCCTGCATTGTAGAGCTTGTATTGAGCAAGGTCTTGGACTAAATTACCTCTGGTATCCCTTCTAACTCTAAAATTCTAGGAGCCTATGAAAAGGCAGATCCCTGTCCAAAAAAAGCTTACGATCTAAACTTAAGACAGTTGTTGCTGGTGGTGATGGTGGCAAGGACAACAAAATAAGGAAAGAACATAATTGGGAAGGCAAGAAGGGATGAATAAAATAAAAATTAACCTTTTTCCTTGCATACACAGATATTAAATAATCAAACACTTGACTTTTCTAAAGTTTCCAAACTATAGTATATTTTTGTAACATCATTAAAAAAATTAATGCAGGTGAAAGTTTTGACCACATCTTCACAAAGGCAACTTGATGCTGTTCACATGGATGGTTACCTGAACTTTTATCAATACACAGATGACCATTATAATGTACACTTAGGGCGCAATCCTATTGAGATAGGCGGCCACCTTTGAACTCGGAGGCGACCGCCTATCCAAAGCAGGGCAGGAGAAGTACGGAGAGAATCGTTCCCTCCGCATTTCTCCTGCCCTACTTTTTTGGCTAGACAACCGATTGCGGCTGTCTAGCCGCGGGAGCACGGAGCGGGGAAGGGGGCTGCTGTATGACACATAGGATGTGTCGTACAGGCAGCTATGCAATCCCCGGCCGGGAATGCCCCCAGACATGCCCCTTTCTGGCTGCTCCATGCTCCTCCTGCGAGCATGGAGGACGGGGCTGTTCCACACTGCCTCCGAGGCAGTGCAGAAGTGGGGGGAGGTCAGTTCCCAGAAAACACCATATCCTACAGTGTCTAGCCACTGTCTAGAGGCCATAGGATTGCTCCCTCTGAGATAGTTTTGAAACAATATTGATTCAATATGTATTTCAATTCTTCAATGTGACTGATTACATTGGCCTAGAGCAGCCAAGTTCTTCTATTTTGCCAAAGCCCTTCGAAAAAATATTCATAAAATATCTAGTCTATCAAGTTCTCCAGTATGCTTTCAAGTAATCCATAATTTACCAAGACTCAAAGAGCATAACGATGATTGGTCATTAATATTTAGTTGCACAGAGATCTGTCAGATGAAGTTTTCATACTCTGTATAGTTCTGCCATTAAATCACAGAGCTCTAAGTGGACTCAGTGAGGGAGCAGTATCTTATATGAAATACAGAATCCCCTTTAATCCAAAACTTGTGATCACCTAAACACACTGTCCTCCATGTAACTCCACGAGAATGTATTTAGCTCTGTATAAACAGCATTTCCAATACTTTCCTGATCATTCTTGAGTACTCATTCACATGGACAAACATTAGAATGTGAATTAGATGGTTACAGATATTGCAGGCAGTAATTTATGTGTTCACCTGCAATGCCAGATACAGCTGGTAGCAATTTGTGTGATTGCCTCATTCTACAAGTTTTATTTGTCCATGTGAGCACATGGCCCAACGACAGAGGAAGCTGCTTATGTATGTGTGAACTGGACACAGAATGCCTACAGGCCTCTACCACTGCAGCTCCCTTCCTCAATCCCCCCCCAACAGTGGTACCTTACATGTACATACTAGTCTCCCCCCGCCCCACCAACTGTGGATCTGACAGAGAGAGTGGAGCATAAATCAATTGTTCCACTCCTTACCAATGCACCTTTCTACAGGAAATGGGAACTTGTTCCAGAAGCTTCTGCAGTGCCCTTGTGTTGGCTACAGCAGTCTCAGTGATAGGGCTGACCATATCACCCCACCTAGGCTCAGCTGTCCATTAGAGTTTTCTGGCCAGAGCCCTACTCAAGTGGAGTCACTTTCTCCTGAGGAGACCATCTTCGTAAGAGGGCACTCCGTCCTACAGGAGGCCTACTGGCTTGTCACTTGAGGTGATGTTGCTCCCGGGGGTCAGGGGGTTGCTCATCAACTGCTCCAGAGTCAGAGTGGAGTGCTGACAGGGAAGGACCTACAGCGGTCTCCCCCGAAGGCCCAGGCTCTTCCTGGTCTGGTGCCAGCAATTGATCTAGGGTGCCCTTGGCTTCTGAAGGCTCTACTTCTTCCTCTGAAGAGGATTCCTCTACTGAGCACATGACATGCATAATCACGGAGGCCTCTAAAGCAAGTTTCCATTATTTATTGGAAAGGACTCCTAGAAGGAGCGAAGCAGCAATTTTCTCTGGCTTGTTTCTAACACTGCAAATGGATGAAGTGGTGCTGAAGGTGTCTCTGGGGCAACTGCCCATGCCCTAATGGGAGGGTTGTCCATAACTCTCCCCCACTCCAAGCAGCTGCGAGGATCAAAGGCATGAGAGTTGTTGCTCTGCTCGCTCAGCATGCCTTTCAGCAAGAAACAGATCATCACCCCCCTCCCGCCCCCAGGTTCCTACATTGGAAGTGGTGCCCAGATGATGCAGCAGAGCACAACTCCTTTGCACTCTGTTCATTTCACAGTGCTTGTCCGATTAAGAGATACAAGACTGGCCCAGCATCCTGGGTCAGTAGGGGGGTGTCTGCTAAGCTGTGGGACTTAGCAAGTGCCCAACCATGCTGATCCTTCAACGTTGCCCCTACCCATAGGACAGGGGTAGGCAATGTGAAGTAGGCACCAATGTATCCCCAGACACCTTTCTTGGTGCCTGCCAAGGTACCCTACCCCTTGCTTAAAAAAAAATAACACATTTTCTTACCGGCATAGCTGTGAAATAGGTTTTTCTGTTGCTGCTGAAAATGCTGGGTTCAAAGGAATTGTTTAGTATGTTAGGGCTCAGACCCCCACCTCTGCCTTGTGTTCAGTCTTTGGGGCAGGTTACTTGTCCTTTGCCACACCTCCTAAGACAGCCATTTTGTGATGGTGCCCAAACAGTTTCTTAAATTGTCAAATGTGCCCATGGCCCAAAAAGATTGCCTAACCCTGCCCTAGGACATTTAGATAAATGAGTTTCCATTATATCCTGTAGATTAAGGATTAGGGGCCGCGGTGGCTTAGTGGTTAAGACACTGAACTGCAGACTGGAAGGTCTGATTAAGATTAAGGATTACACTGGACAGATTATAATATGGCACAGAAACCTGTCATCGTTTCCCGTATTTGTATATGTTTACAAGCAGAAACTTGGGGAAAGACATGTAAAATCACTGCAGGAGCACAAGAGTTGTTCCCCTCCACAGCTACAGGCCAGCCTTAGGGCCTACAGTTATAAATAAGGATTGAATTATATGTTAAAATGCTCTCTCTTTTGGAAGTCACAACTAATACAGGAGGGAGGGTGGAGGAAAAATCCTACCCACTCTCCCACAGAAGGCAGTATGAATTTTATATGCTTAAACAGAAAATGTGACAGGCTTTATTTACTAGTATCCAATTACTAATAAATCAGCTATAGAGCAAGTACTGTTTGTGACTTTGACTCTTGGGAGACTCTTTGCAGTATCACTCAGAGTATGACATCATTTCCTGGCAACTGAAAGCCAGAAAAACAGCCTGCCTGTTTCTCTACCCACACTAGTTCCATGATTCCACAATAATGCTTCGATATTAGTAAAGTCTGTGGAGCTTTCACTTCACAGATGGTTCAATTTATGGCTTTGTTCATCATGTGGTCACAGTCTCAAACGCCTGCCACATTGTTTGCTCCAATACACACAGAACATTTTCAAAGCATGGGCAGGACAAGAAAGTTAAAAGGAGAGAATTATTTTCAGTGTAGGCAATTTCTCTTTTTAAATTTAAAATACTGAGGAACGGTGGTGTGGCTAGGCTCTTTAAAATTTGGGGACACAGACCCACAGGACACAAATCTTCATAAAATGTGCATGTGCTGAGATATGTGTATACACATATGCAAATTTAGAAATAGTTACTAGGATTTATTTAATTTTCTCAGAAAGCAAAGCCAGCCATTTCCCATCCAAATCATGCTAAATAAAATATTTTTTCAATTAATTTACATCCCACCCCCAGATCATCCTAAATCAGTAGTTCCACTTCAATTACAATTAATTTGCAAATCCCGTGAACAGGTGTGGAAACATCCACACACACAAAAATGTGGATGATAGGTTTTTTCATGAAGCCCTTCACACATACTCCTAACAATGGAAACTTTTGGACCAAAACAGGGTTTCAAAAACGTGACAGAGTGCTAATCCAAATGCAAGCCAAGAGTATATTAGGAGGTCAACCCCACTTAATTTCCTAATCCCTACAAAGATCCTGCTCCAAAATTTCTCTCAACAGCCCAAAGTTCCAGGTTCAGACAACATGGTGAACAACCCAGTAACGGGGTTCCAGGGTTATTTAGCAAAGTGGAAGTGGGAAAGTGGGATGGCATGAGCCAGCACACTCACTCACTCCCAATCACTTGCAAACTACCAATGGCTAACAAACCTTGCGTTGTTTAATTATCCAAACTGGGTCTCTGACTGGGTTTGCACAACACTCTAACTCACTGTGGGTGACAAGATACAGGTGGTTGTTGTGTCATGCGAACCCGGACTGATTCCTGCAGGGTGGCTGGTGTGTGGGCAACAAGCCACTCTAACAGCCCATGGCTTGTTGTGGAAGTTGTTTAACTCACAATGGATTGGCGTGTTGTCCAAATCTGGCACTGCTAACCTTTCGTGGGTTGTGGGCATTGGGCAATGAGCCGCTCAGCAAGAACAGCAGAAACCCCTGCCGCTCCTTCCTGAGCATGGCCACAATCACAGCCAAACTGCTTCAAGTACCCTTTCCCAGTGACAGCCCCTCCAACTGTGCCCAAACAGTACTTTGGAACAGTACCACAGGCTTCTTGGGTGTATTTTTTTAAAAATAAATACATTTAAAATATTTTTTTCAGCCCCAGGAATGTGCACAAATGTCCCTGTTCTTTAAAAATCATCATCATCATCATCATCATCATCATCAGGGCTTTTGAAGTTGCATACTTCCACAACTTCCAACTGTCAAAAATATATAGGCTTGCCTTGTCTACAACCTTATATGTTTAAGCTGTCAAACATACAAGGTAACAGACAAGACTAGACTGTATATATGCTGATTTGATAGCCTTTGACAGTTGACAGGCGGGAAAGAGGTCTAGATCATTCTCTTAGCAAGCTTATCCCCAGGGTTTTAAGCATTGCCCTGACTCCTGGGGGTGTCTTGCCTCAAATCCCCACTTGCCCCAATGCTCAACAACTGTTTTTCAGGGAGATGTACATGCCACCCCCTTTTTCTCTACCAACTGCAGTAACCGTGGCTACTTTGACAGCTGTCACTCTCTCACACACATACACACACACACACACACACACACACAGAGCAATTAAACTTAGAAAAAACTTTAATTGGCAACAATGGACACATATGCCAATCAGAAATAGATGTGGGGTCCTGGGAAATAAATTCAGGGCTCAGGCCCTGTGGACCCAGTCACACTACCAATCACTATGTTGTTTACTGGACCATATTAAAGAGGTCGAAAATGTTAAAGCAATTCATCTGGATCAAGCCACACTACATTAACCTGGTTCGCACATAATGACAAACCATGGTTTAATTAACCATGAATTATTTATTGAATTTTTACTGAATCGTGCGTTGTTGTTATGTACAAATCTGGAATTATGGTTAACAATGGGTTGTTAACCGTGAACAACCCATGAAGAGAACCCATGGTTTGTTGCTGGGTTGCGAACTGTGGGTTGTTTAAACCATGGGTTGTTGTTCCATGTGAACCTGGAATCATGGATTGTTCATGGATTGTTTCACCAGGCTACAATGGCAGCAGACAAGAGCGGTCAAAAAACCCAACCTCTTTACATGCCAGTACTGCAGTATCACAAAGGCAGTTGGAATACAGGGAGGGAGTAGGCAAAAGAGAAGGTAAACAAACAAACTAGGGACTGAAAAAACAAAACAAAGTTTGTTTGATTGTCTGCCAGACAAAGCTTGGGTGGGCAACAAACCATGGTTTAAGTAAACCATAGGTTGGCATTCCATGGGAACCAGGACATTGAAAATGTGCAGACAAACATATTACCTTTAAAAAAAAAAAAACCTTTCTCTTCTCAGTTTGAAACTACCAGTTGTTTGTGTGAATCTACTGTCCTTACAGACCAACAATGACAAATATTCCTAACCAAGGACATCTAAACAAAAGGGTGAAGAGAGAACTGATTTAGAAGCTTTGCCAGGCAAAATTCATCCCACCCTCTTGGACAGTGGAACTACATATTAGCAGAAATGTGGAACTGCTGCCCAAAACAGCACTCCTGGGTTAGGTTCCCCCTCTCCTTCTATAATGTGTGATTCAACTGACATAATGCTGACTCATTGTCAATGTGCAGTTCAGTTCCCTGACAGCAACAACGATGTGGAGCAAAAGGAGGTGGGTGCTCAGCGTCAGTGTTTCCCACTAGTAAAATAGATCAATGTTTTCCAGAATTACTAAAGGCTTAATTCTTTAATATGCTCCATGAGTATGTCATACATGTTGCTTGATAAGTAGTGTGCCGCTAGGCTCACCTGCTTCAGTTATCTACTCTACATGCACTTTTGCTTCTTAAGGTTGTACAAGTTACAAGAAAGGATGGCATAATGTTGATCTGTGTTGGCCTGATACCATGCATGGATGGTACCGTTTCATGGCAGGAAACTTGAGAACACGTGAAATAGTTGTAAGCCCTGAGATGAACAAAACATTTTCTGTGGACCCAAGGCCATGAACCACAAGAATAATTTAAATAATATCCAATTATATAAAAAAATTAAAACAAAGTTACGATTCTTCTTCCAGACCCAGGGAATTTAGAAAATGGGAGTTCAGATCAGATGCGAGCCCTCCAACCACCACACATTCTCTCCTGAGCACTCAAAATCCTGCAGTTGCACAAATTACCCCTCCCAGAGTCCACCATACTCAGCATTACTCTGGGCAATGAGGGAGAGAGGAGGGGGAGAGAGGCGGGGGGAATTCAGTTTTGTCTCATCTCATCGCCACTAAGAAGGTAATGGGGAAGGAAAGGGAATGTGTGTGTTTGGCTGTTGGGGGATAATGGAGATGGCTTTGGGGTTGACAGAAGGGCAGTGGCCGGGCAAGGTGACACCTTCCAAGTGCTCGGTTTAGCTCGGGAACATTTCCAGGTGTTCCCAATTTGGAGGGTGAAAAAGTTGGGAACAAACGAGCCGAAGTTTGTTCTATGGAGAGCCTCAGAGGAATTCTCCCTTCACTAGAGACAGACAATATGTTTCTTCAAAGGTCTGTGGACAGTTTATTTATTTTGAAGATTTTATATCCCATCTTTCAATCAAATGATTCTCAAGGCAACTTAAAAGCAACAGGCAATAATACTGTGAAGGTCTGAGGCCTACAAAGGCAAAAGGGGAAAAGGTCAGGCCTAGAGGCCTGGAGTTTTCTGTTGAGAAGGGGTAATCCTGAAAGGGGTAGTTCTCCAGATAAGTTTCAGTTTAATTTCTCCACCTAAGTTTCATTTCTTCAGGGCTGAAGCAGTACTTTCGATTTTGAGGGAGGAGGGCATATAAAGACAGGGAGAGAGCCAGTAAGGAAGAGAAGCCAGAGCAAAAGAGAGACAGCCAAAGCCTGAAGTGAGAGCAGAGTCTGAAGAACAAGCAGGGAGAAGCAGCCTAGAAAGTCTAAGGACAGCTAGGCTAAAGGAACTTGTGTTTTGCAACTTTTATTTTCTTTTAATGCCTTTTGTATAACTCAGCTCTATTGTGTAAATACCTTTAGGGTGTAATACTATGTGAGCTAGACAGCATCTAGATGGCCATACGATTTTTTGGTTTCTGGGAACCAACCTTGGAGCCAGCATTCTGAGCTTGGTTCCGAGAAATCTGGCTCCCGTCCCCCACGTAAGAGCAGCGGAAGAGCAGTGAGGAGTGGCCAAAAAGGGGACGTTCCTGGTGGCAGGGAAGGGACCGCAGAAGTGCCATTATGATGCTTCCTATGCACCATCCGGCCTCCTCTCCCCCACTCTGAAGCTCCCCGGTTAGGCTGCCAAAATTGGCTGTCTAACCGCAAATGCCAGGCAGCTGGAGTGCAGAGGAGGAGATCCCCGCTGTGCTCCACCCACCCTGCGCTGGATAGTCGGCCGCCTCGAAGTGTGGAGGTGGCCAACTATCCCTATAGGATCATGCCCTTTGTTGTAATCAGTTTGCTTTAAATTTACCAGTAAACTGTTGTGGTTAAACCAGTGTCTAGAGAGTCAGTCACCTCACATCTACAGCCTAAACCTCACATTACTGGGAAGGGGAAGTTCAAAAGAGGAAGGTGGGACTCTTAAGGAGGCAAGAGATCCTTAAGGAATGTCAGGGTGCAACCTGAGCCCATAAAGCCCCAGAGCAGTTTTGATTCTGAGGAAGAACAGCAATCCGTGGGAGAGGAGCTTGCTCATCTCTCACAAGCACAGCAGCTGGCAGAGATTCCTTCTGCCAGCATTCCTGGGATAGATAGTGATCCTGGCAGTGAGAGAGCGCTGGAGGGGGGCTTGCTGGACGCTCGGCGCAGACGCAGGGAGCGACGACAGATGGAGGGTGCCGAAAGGAGGCGCTCCGCTCGTTTGGTGCTCAAACAATGGTCGCGTCCCAAGGACCCAAGGGAAAGAGGGAGGATCTCTCCACAGCCCATAAGTTCAGAGTCTTCCTGCGGTTCTCCTTCAAACTGGGGACCAACTGCCTTACCTGGAGCTTAGGCTACTCTGCTATCTATCCCCAGTGCAGTTCCTTGCTTAGTCGCTAGTGATTAGTATCTGTAAGATTCATAAAGTAATAAAGGAATAAAGCCTTGGAAAGAATCCTCATCGTCTGTGTCCTGAGTTGGCTATTGGAGGGGACTGGAAGAGGCTGCTAGGGCACTCCTGACAGCGGGTTGCTCAGGGGGTCCAGGTCATAAGGTGAACCTTGACAAATACCCCCCCAAATCCCTCACACATACACACAACTCTGCAGTTGTTAGTTATCTGGCTGATGGATCAGGCCAAAGTATGCTTCCCTTTCAGTTCTGCAGTCTCAGGGAAACTGGCCGTGGCAGCACAGCATTCTTTCTGGCAAGGAGAGGGGAAGCAAACTCCGTGAAGCTACCCCTTCTCTGGCTGATGCAAGGGGCTAGACTGGGCTGCCCCTTGTCAGTATGTTCTTCCTGGGAGGCAGCAGATGCCACCTCTCAGTTGCCTTTGGTCCCTTGCCCTGTAGCAGGGGCAGGAGTGTGCTGCCCTTCTGTTCTTTAGTCCTAGGCCAAATAGAGCACCGCTTCTGGATCTGTACATTCATTCTACTGTTATCTCTGGTGAAACAGGCTTTGTGCTGTTTCAAAAGCCTTCAAACCCCATTTGACAAAGGTGGCCATGGGTCAGCAGGAATCTATGTGTATGCCATGGGAAATGATGCCTCTCTCAAACAGCTTTCAACTCTTTTAAAAACAGCTGCCTGTCCCCAGCCTTAATTGGCTTCTCCGTTGGAGTTCTGGTACCTAGAACTAGTTAACAATGCCACTTTCCCACAAGGTTCACTACATTTGAGCATGTTCAGTTGAGTTTGACGCAAATGCCAATGACACAGTGCTAGCAAATCCCTCATTTTTAAAAAAAGTTCTCCTCTTACTGGGCATTTTCTGCCCAAGACTATTTTTAAAACTTCCATGGCTTGAGGTTTGTTTCAAGTCCTCGTTTAACTAACTGCATCTAGAGGAAGGAATTCTTCTGATCAACATGTTACTGGCATTTGTTATAACCATATAGATGTCTGAAAGTAACCACAGCTTTTATGCATATTTTGTTTTGTTTTGTGTTTAACTGTGCACATCATTTCTCAAGACACTGGCTGAGATAAATGCATAATTAGGGCTTCCCCAGAATTGTCAAGGGGGAGACATGCTTGACACTGTTTCCAACTTGAGCTAAAAATCTGCTGTTTGTCTGTCTGTCTGTCTGGACTGAAACAACATATTCCTTTTACTGCTCACAAAAGGCCCTGGGGAATGCTCCAGATACATACAAGGATCTGGTCACTGGGTCAGTGCAGACACTCTGCTCTTACTTCCAGAAAATAAGCCATCTAGTTTTTACAAGAATGTTGTCTTAGGGTTCTCCTCTCTGCAGATCTTATACATAATGCTTCAAAGCAAAACAAAAACAGTGCATTTCATCATGGCTTAGCTATGATTATCGATGCCATAGGTGAGCTGACTGCAGCCTTGAATGAGCTGCTTTGAGTAGGGTGAGTACTACAATCTCCATTGTCCACTTATGCATTTTAAACTCATGATCTCTTAACAGTTAAAGTATAAACTAATCTCAGAGTTAAGTGATCCTGGTTTAAGAGCACAAGAAACGCCTGGCACGAGCAGACTAAGGTTACAGGGATTATGGGAAGGTAACTTATGTTAAGCTATTTGTCAATGTAGCCCAGGTATTGTCTATTATTCTGACTGGCAGCAGGTCTCCATGGCCTCAGAGAGATGTTTCCCATCATCTTCTACCTTATCCTACCTGATCCTTAAAAAAAACCCAACCCAGACATCCGGGAGGTGGCTGGGATTGGAAGATGGCTTTGTACTTTCCCCCTGCAAAGCATGTGCTCTACCCTTGACCTATGGTCGCTCCCCCAGTTCTTGCAATTCTTTGCAAGGGTTCCATCAGGCAACGGCACAATCCACTGCAAATTGCCCACTGCAATTTATTGACTGCAAATAAACTAACAGAAATTCTGTACACAGCAAAACTAGGAAAAGTGGCTGACATTCCCCAAACATGTGAAACAATAATCTGATCCCAATAAAACAGAGGAGACTACAAGAAGGTTGACAGCTGACCAACAGATTATTCGGTAAAGTTATTTTACTTTAAACTTAGAAGCTATGACTAAGCTGCTTTGCAAGGATTAAAAAAACAGACACAAGCAAGTCTTGTATTTAGAGCCCTTTCAAAAAATTGTCCACCTGTAAAATCAGTTTATGTCATTAAATAATTACATATGAACAAAAAGAAAGGAAAGGGCTTTGTAAAACTAGGCAGTAAACTATGATTAACATGCTTTTAACCCATCCAAGTAACAACAAGGAACACCCTTCAATGGTAGTTCTGAGATGTTTGCTTTTAATTTTTTTATTTGAATTGAGTTGTTAAGTCATTATTATTTAACTCCTTTGAAAGCTTAGCCTAAACTATTTTCTTTTCTTGGAATTACAGAGCTGGGAAAGACTGGCTGTCCATTCAGATCATCAAGCACATAACAGATTTAATCACTGTAACCTTTGGAATCAATGGTGACTGTGACTGGGTACACTCAAAGACAATACACCATGACAATCTCTTAAATTTTTACCACACTGGCTGCTTTTGCACATCATACTAAACCATAGTTTATCACAGCTTTCCCTAACACGATGGTCTCCAGATGTGTTGGACTACAACTCCCATAATCCACACCTGGTTAGCTAGAGACTATGGGAGTTGTAGTCTAACACATTTGGAGAGCACCAGGTTGGGGAAAGCTGGTTTAGCACAATGTACGTGAGCAGAAACAAGCCACAGCCAGGCTCAGGCTCACGTGATCCTCCTCCTGCTGCATGGTCAGGAGGACTATGGGAGCATTCATGTTTGATTTTACTTAACTGTAGTTTGTCATGTCACGTGGTGTGACAAATTGTGGTTAACGTTAACTATGGTCAGTTTCAAACTTCAAATTGTGGTTTCTGAAGCTGGCTTGTTAAAACAAACCATAATGTTAACCACAAGTTTAGTCTTGGGAACATGGCAAACTGTGGCTAACTAAAAGTGAAAACGAATGCTTCTGAAGTCCCCCTCCCAGCTGCATGGGAGAAGGAGAGGAAAGGAGAGAATGTATGAGCCCGAGACTCATCCCTGTTTATTCACCATGTACTAAGCCATGTTTTCATGTGATGCATAAGTATGGCCACTGTGGCATGAGAAAATTGCCAAATCCTCATGGAGCCACCACCACGTTAATAGCCTGTTTGTCCATATCAGGACTGAGTGCTGAAAGTGCATCTGCATTACTTTGAAATAAGTTGGAAAGTCAGTCTCAGTTGGTGTCATAGCAAATACTGATACCAGGAAGCAAACCAGAAGAAACTGATGGGGGGGGCCCAGGAAATGAACTCCCTTCAACTCTAGACAGATAAAAATAGCACAAATGTTTTTAAAGCTAACCTCCACTCATCGTTTGAGGCCTTTCTTGACATCTCACCACTGACAGATGTTTGGCTGATGGGGATGAGAAGGGCCTTTTCCATAATGGCACCCAGACTGTGGTATTACCTGCCAAGGTTGGTGCTTATGTTCCCCACATTGCCAGCTTTAAGAGGGCATTAAAAACGCTTTTTGTTCTAGCAGGCATTCTTTAGTTAATGGTGGGGTTTGGGTGTTTAAAGACCCTAGGACCAGTACTTGCCTCTGCTGTTTTCACAGTATTATGCTGCTTTGCTTTGGATTTTAAATAATTTTATTGCTGCATTTCATCTTATACATTGTTGTAAGCCTTGTATCTACTGTAGGGAAAGCTCGGATATAACTGAAGAAAAAGATGCAGCAGCAGCAGCTAATGTACAGAGAGCCATATAACTTGCACTTTTCTCTTGTTTGGACCTTTGTGTTGTAACTGAGTCATCACCAAGGACATAATATATTGATTAAATTCTTCAGCCTTTTGGTCACCTTTAAATAAGAACTGCCAATGTATATGATGACTAACATAACTGTCTCGTGTGGAAACCTTTTGAAGATACTGTCTCAGGATTGGTTCAGTTTCCAAAACTGTGAGACAGACTGCCAAAGTAACTAATAACCTAACAGAATATTGGTAGCTGTGCTAATCTCTAAGAAGAAACAGATTAAGTAAGGCAATTCCTTTAATTGGACCAATGAATATTCAAAAAGCTGAAAGCGCAAGCTTTAAAATTATACAAACCTCCTCAATAGATATAAGCATTAAATACTAAGTACTATCAAAGTAATACACATTTTCCAACAAATATTTGCACATCCAGATAATATTTACTATTAAAATACTCTGAGGTGGGTATTGGCTTCAGCAGTACAGGTACATTTTCTTCAAAGTAAAGAAACTAAACAGGTTTAAACAGAAAGTATATTAATGATTACAAACCTACTAGACTGTCACTAATTGCTTTATTTTCTTACCATGTATGTCTTTGTCCAAGCCAAGAATCACCTGGAGTGTGGGGGAGGGGAGATTTAAAACTTAATAGGAAAAAACTTTCAGCATTTTTTAAAACATAATCACAACCTGCAATGTGACAACTATAAGGCTATAGATCTGTCTTGGAAGCATGCTCCACTGAAATCGGAAGAGATTTTCAAGTAAAGGTGGTTAGGATTTCTGCAATTCTGCAATAAAGATCCAGCACAAGTCATAAGCAAAAGTATCCTAAAAGTTACCAAATGCCATCCCAGTAATGCAGTAGTTCTTTCCCTCTCTTTGTATTTCCTTGCATGGCTGGCTCTACAGTTAAATGTTCTTCAGAGAAAAGAAACAAAACAGGTTCAAACAGAAAGTAATAGCTGAGACACTAAGCTATAGCTGAGACACTAAGCTATCAACCTGGAAGTCTCTCATGGTCTGTAGGTGGCCTTAGGGAACTCTCTCCTCAGCCCTTAACTGTAATATGGGAATAATAATACCTTACAGGATTCAGGCCTAGCATTGGCACATGGCATCCTCAGGCAACTAGCAGAGTCCCAGCACAGCTCACCACAGACACCTGCTCTGGGCCCCCTTTAAAAATGTAGCTAAGTCTGAGAGCCACCATTTTAATTTCCCTCATTACCTGTCACTCCAGGGCATTGTGGGAAATGTAAACAGGGTCATTGTGTTGCTGGCAGCAGCACCCTGATTTAACACCATGTGATTGGGAGGGCACTAATTTTCCAACAATGCCCCCAGCATTGCATTGCTCCAGGGCATTGTGGAAAATTTAAAAAGTGGTCCCCAGCCACTCAATGATGATTCAAAGTGCTGCTGCCAACCACACAATGCCTGGAGCGACACTACTTTGGAGGAACTGTGGGAAATGAAAATGGCAGCTCACAGCTGTCCAGCACTGATTCTGGGTGATCTTGCCCAATGTCAGGTATATCTACCAGAGTCCTTAAACCTGGAGCCAGTCCTGATAGGGCTGCTGCATGGATTAGAAAAAATAATGTATGTGAAACACTTTGAGCTCTTGAAAGCACTCCAGTAATGCCAAGTCTTATTGTTAGTAACTTGAGAAACTCTCTTAGCTGATTATCTTCATTGGACATTTCTTTTAACTGTTTATGATATCAATACCATTAAAGCCATCTGTATATACAGAGTAGGTTACATCTGCCTCTGGAATCTTAATATCAAATGTCATATATGGTTATTTCTCAGAACAGAGTGTCATTAAAAACTTCACTGGTTTTTTAAAAAAAAAATGATCAGCAGCTAGGAAAAAAATTCAGCTCCCAATGAATACTGCCAATCCTGCGAGCTAGAAAAACAAAACAAGAGACTCTGAAAGAATGGAGCCCTTAGTCGCCAAGACTCCGGGCTTCGGCATTCCCTAAAAGGCCAGTTACATAAATCAAAGCCATTGAAATGAATGAGATGGCTAGTAATAATTTTAAGCACAGCTCCCTCGTGTATTCTTCCATGTCAATGAACCTGAACTATTAAATGGTGCATGTCACCAAGACTTCTGAAGAATAATGAAGGCAACTGCTTCCCCTTGACTAGTGTTGCCTGGATAGCTAATGGGGATATGCATGTTGCTTCTGTTTTGGTGCGTTTTGAGCGGTTTTGTGCATTCAATGCAATGGAAACTCTTTTCATTTGTGTTGGCAAACTCCTATCCTGCTATCTTCTGCCTATTTTATTTGAAAAGCTATGGACTGCAAGTCCCATTAATGCAAGGGGAGCCAAGTCAAGTCAACTAAAGTCCCATTTATTTCAATGGGACGGAAGCACAATTCACTTAGTTTGAATCCATCCCGCTATCGTTTAAACAAAACAAAACACTTTTGCTAAACAAACCAAAAAGTAGGAAGATATTAAGCTCCCTGTGAACTTGTCACCCTTCAGTTGCCTTATGTGCTGCTGTTCCAACACGAGAAATGCTCCCCACAGCTCAGCTCAATATTTTCTGCCGCAGCTGAAGGTGCCAGACTTCTGCTGAGAAGAGAAGGACCATAGCTCAGGACCACATGTGGTTTGTATGCAGAAGGTCCTAGGTTCAATCCCTGGCATCTCCAGATATGACAGGAAAAAACTCTGCCTGAATCCCTGGACAGCTGCTGCCAGTCAGTGTCAACTATACTAGGCTAGATGGACCAATAGTCTGACTCAGTATAAGGCAGTTTCCTATGTTCCTATGACTTTTCTGGAGCAGATGCCAGTATTCAGGAAATTGCCGAAGATTTCAGCCTTTCTACATAACATCTCTCAGGACAGTCTGAAAGGCGAACAGTTACTCCATCAAGCCAAAATTACAGTTAAACCCCTCAGCGATGGAGGCAGAGATGCATGGACTCCTCACAGCTGCCATTTCCTCCTGCCTGCTGATCATGATGCAGGCCGTTTTCCTGCCATCATGCCTGAGCCCAATCCAGGAGTGACAGAGAGCGGAGGCAGTCATACTTCCTATTTCCCCTACTTCTCTAGAACATCTGAAGCTGGTTTACTTGGGAGATTCTGACACTTTTCTCCCTTGACGCAGGAGCAGCACTATGAGGCAGTTTGGGAGCTCCTGACAATGACATTTTTGAGGTGGATATCAGAGAAACCAAATTGCTAAAGCTAGGCATCCCACAGAGCTGAAGTTATTACTTAAAAACAAATTCATAGGTTAGAAGAACCACCTTTTATACCACAGATGCCTATAGCAGTAAGTTGATTGGTCATTAGGCATGTGAAATATGGATCCTCAAACTCTAGCAGCCTAAGTGCCCAGACAGCCAAATATCTGCCTACAATGCTGGTGTAACTTGTCTACATGCCAAGCTTGGGGCATTATAGTTGTCCAGAATGTCCAAGGATTATACAAGGGGTATAAAAGGTAACATCATAGTAGATAGTATATATTCTGAAATGCTGCACCGCATTCCATTTCTGAGAGTTTTCAGTACACTGTAACTGAAAACCTTTTCGGAACAGAGCTACAATTTCTCAAAGCAGAAGATGATTATTTACTTGGCAGAAAACTTAGCAGAGCTAAGGCATAAACAATGCACATATTCATTT
The DNA here is from genome assembly GCF_057233095.1 of Heloderma suspectum. Taxonomy (NCBI): domain Eukaryota; kingdom Metazoa; phylum Chordata; class Lepidosauria; order Squamata; family Helodermatidae; genus Heloderma; species Heloderma suspectum. The sequence goes on from NC_139464.1 coordinate 32,912,507, forward strand.
GAGGATAATATGAGTGCCTGCAAAACTGATTTAAGATCAAACTGAATGCCAAGGAGAGTTTAGCATAATTCACTGGTTGCCCCTTTCATTCAGGAGAAAACAAAAGGGTTTCTTTTACCTGTAACTGTTGTTCTTTGAGTGGGTATTCTCTACAGTCTCACTCTGCAGTCTTCAGATGGGGAGATGCCTGAGAAGATGACAGGTGAGACCTACTAAGAAGCTCTGGAAGACCTGAAGCACTGCCCTCCATCAACCTTGTATAGAAGTGTTCCTTACATGAGGTGCAAAAGAAAAGCCAGTGTCTACTTGTTCAGTTCCATCCACTGACTGTCACAGAAAGCATAATCTAAACACCCCAAAAACTGAGGTCACAGCTCTCCAGGGAATCTCCTAATGACAGAACAGAGGGCAGGATGCAAGACTGCATGGAGTACCCACTCAGTGAGCAAAAGTTGGTTTCTTCTTTTAAAGTTCTGTGCAGTCCTCCACAGGAAATATTACATTAGCAAGCTCACTATCCTGGAAGACAAAATAGTCAAATGAAAGTATCATGCAAGATAGCTTTTCCAATGCTCATTTCATGTCAGATCTGTTGGTCTCAAGGCATGACCCTTGACCAAAGTAGAAGGCATAGACTATGTGGCTGCTCTACAGATGAGGTTAACAGGAAAATATCTAGCAACAGCTGTAGACATAATCACAAACCTAGCAGAGGGTGCTAAGATAAGGCAAGCCCTTCCTCGCATCATGTCATGGCAATGTAATATAGCTCTGATAAGCCACCAAGACAGGCACTGAGATGTGATAAGGCCATCTCTATTAGGACCACTGTAAGAATGAAAAGTAAACTCCTAAAAGACTTACTCAATGGTTAGAGTACAGGCTAATAAGTCAAGGCTCATTCCCCAGCCAACTGGCCTGAAGAGTCTACACAAGTGCATTCCATATGCGGGAATTCACAGAACCCATGAAGAAAAACTGGAAACGACAACATAGGAAATTAATTCTGCCAGTTACATATAGGGGAAATTCATTGCTTGGGAATATTAGTCATAGGAGTAAGAACATATCATGATGTAATTCACAGGAAAGAACGTTCTGTATTACCAGCAGAGCATCAATTATAATGGATTTGAAATTATGGGAGTCAGTGAATGGGCTAGAATGCCAAATAAAAAGGCTACTAAATAGTCAACTTTACGCACTGTATGTCACAAACTTCGTCATTTTGTAACCTGAACTGAAAATACTGCCAGCAGTCAACTCCTAAGGCTTTGTATCTTTGAAGTAGCAGCAGATAAAAAACTTTAAATTAGCAATCTCTGACTGCAGAAATGATCATTTTTATGGACCTTTATGAACCCACTGAACTATGCCTTGAACTATTTTTTCACAAAAATTTTATCAAGTGGGTTTTTTTTTAAGGAACCTAAAACATAAGCACAAAGGGTTGTTTGCCTGTACACTCAGGCAAGCTGTCAAACTGTGTGTTAATTAACCTACAATAACCAGCCATGTTGCATGACCCAGGTCATGGATAGGGCATCAGGGAGGGAGGGAGAGAGGGAGGGAGTACACTTGGCTGTCCTATCTGGGGGATACCTAGCTTGTTAGGGTCCCCCCCCTCCCGCCACCAGCCTGCAGCCGGGCTGCTGCGGCCGCCATTTGCGTCCTTGCAGGCAGCCGTGATAGGCTACGTAAATATTTACATAGCCTATCACGGCAAACAGCAGGGGCGCAAATGGCGGAGCCGCCGCATCCGCCCCAGGTAAGTTTCGTCCCGGGGGGATTCTGCGGGGGGTGGGAGACCGTTCCGCCATGGATTCTGGGGGATTCTGGATTCTTTAGAATCTGGCCTCACTGGAGTCCGTGGCAGAATTCTCTGACATCCCTACGCTGGAGTAGCTGGGTCTCTTCTCTTTCACTTGTCTCTGCAACAGCAGCGGAGGAACATTGCTAAGATAAAGCTACCGTTCCTAGGAGGCCCAGACTGACCATTCAGTTCATGGGTACTACTACTACAAATACTCTGACACAAGTCAGGGAGGAATAAAGGAGGGTGCACAAGGGCATATGGAAGCAGGGAGCATGCATGCACATACATGAAAAGCAATTTCTATGTTGTGCGGATGTTGGGTAAGCCTCCAGCAACCAGTAGCAAATTCAGGCTATGATTAGGTGACCTGGGGCCAGTCACTATCTCTCAACCTAACCTATCTCAAAGGGTCACTATAAGAATAAAATGGGTGGGTGAGAAGAAATATGAGCTTCAATTTTTCAAATATGAATTCAGTTTTGGAGATGCTCTCAGGACCAGCATTCCACTGATGGGCATGGCCGAACTACTAGCATATTTTAGCTTAAAGGTCTTACTGCCAGTAACTATGTCTTAGGAGAGGCATCTCAACCTTTTAGAATGGCAGAAAAAACACACAAAAGCTGGAAAACCACCAAATGATTGGCGGCCAGTGGAAGGCGTTGTGGCTAGGAAAAGAGGATATGGGGTTCCCATCTGGGGAACTCCAGAGGGCTAGATTTGGCCCACAGGCCTGAAGGTGTTCACCCCTGGTATAAGGAATGGTCACATGTAAAACACTTTTTCCTACTACTGGAGTATGGGATATGAGTTAGGGATGTCTTCTCTCTGCTTTATTTGTGATGTGCACAGAACCGTTGACATTTTAGCTTAGAGAGAGATAGTATTACTGAAGTCAATATAGGTCCACACAGTTCCCCCCCCCATAGATTAAATATATTTTAATATTATATTATCTTTATGCAGACAATATGACATTATCATTTGCAGAGTCAAGTATATCAGTATCAGAAGCTGGTATGGAGAGGTTTCAGGATATAAAGTTAATTCTTCAAAAATTCCACAAAATGTTACGGATCTGATAAGCATTAATTGTGGAATTTAATGGACGAACAAAGCAATAAAATATCCTGGTATTTTGTTATCAGCTAATTTAGATGAACTTTTATCATCTTAATTTTGTGGCTTTGATGAACAGTGTGAATAGAGATGGCAAAAATTAGGAATATATTGGGTTAGGGAGGATAGTAACTTTATAGATGAATGTCATCCCAAGGATGTTATTTATTTTTTTACAAACAACAACATGTAAGTTGATGTTGCAACAGCAGAGTTACAAAAGTAGCAGATAATGTTAACTAATGTTAAAGGTAAAAAACTAAGGACAGCACCAATAACTATGGAAAACCCTTTTAAAGAGAATTTTAAAGGTCCCAGATCTAATATTATATTATAATGCTAGTCGATTAAAAGCAATGACCCAATAGATAAATCCACAGAATAGCCATAGGCTATTTTGGAACAAAATAGTTTGAAAATTCCATTATCACCTTTACCATGCATGGTACAGTAGAAAAAAGTTGAATGAAACAGACTTTTATTTTTAACTTTTGTACACTGCTAACAATTTTAAGTGCGATAATAATAATTCTAAGTAGGTTTTACATTCACATTATAGACCTGGGATAGGAAAATGTAAAATTGATTAGTGTCATGTAGACACACAAAGCATTTGTCTTATCTATACACCATACCTGTTTTCCACCCACTCCATAGATTAATTACCATGAAACTGGTCCAGATACTATATAGTCAGGGAGTATGATGGTGTTTTTCAAAGGTATAGACACCAAAGATGACACCAAATTATTTAGGGTAGTTAAAACAACAAGGGATTCTGAGGAGCTCCAGAAGGATCTCTCCAAACTGGGAGAATGGGCATCTGAATGGCAAATGCAGTTCAATATAAGCAAGTGTAAAGTGATACACGTTCAGGCAAAAAATCCCTTCAGGTATAACCTGATGGGATCTGAGCTAGCATTGACTGACCAAGAAAGAGATCTTGAGGTTATTGTAGACAGCTTGATGAAAATGTCAATCCAGTGTGAAGCTGCTGTAAAAAAAAGGCAAACTCCATGTAAGGCATAATCAGGAAAGAAATTGAGAATAAAACTGCCTGTATCATATTACCCTTATAACAATCTATGGCATGACCAGACCTAGAATATTGGGTACAGTTCTGGTCACCCCATCTCAAAAAAGATATTGTAGAGCTGGAAAAAGTGCAGAAAAGGGCAACTAAATGATCAGAGGGCTGGAGCAACTCCCCTACGAGGAAAGGTTACAACAGCTGGATTGTTTAGCTTGGAAAAACAGCAAGTAAGGAGAGACATGATAGAAGTGTACAAAATTATGCATGGTGTGGATAATGTGGTTTTTTCTCCCTCTCCCATAATACTAGAATCTGGAGTCATCCCATGAAGCTGACTGGTGGGAGATTCAAGACAGATAAAAGGAAGTATTTCTTCACAAAGCACATAGTTAAACTATGGAATTCACTTCCACAAGATGTAGCAATGGCCACTAATTTGGATGGCTTTAACAGGGGGTTAGACAAATTCCTGGAGAAGGCTATCAATGGCTACTAGTCCTGATGGCCACCCTGGGTTCCTTGCAAGAGGAAAAAAGGTGGGATATAAATGCGATAAATAAATGCTACCTCTAGTATCAGAGGCAGTATGCTTATGTATACCAGTTGCTGGGGAACATGGATATGAAGGTGCTGTTGCACTCATGTCTTGCTTGTAAGTTTCCTGTCGACAGCTGGGTGGCCCCTGTGCGAACAGAATGCTGGACTAGATGGACCTTTGGTCTGATCCAGCATGGCTCTTATGACCTTATGTTCTTATGGAGGTCTGATAATCTCACTTTGAGTTTTTAAGATCTAGTCACTTTACCCCAATTGCACAAAACATCAAGCAAACAGCTTGAATCTAAAAGAGACATGAGCTTTGGAGGACCACTTGGATTAACAATGGCCTTAAGATGTGCACAGGAAACATCTGACACATACAGGCAACAATGTGTGGGAAAAGTCATACGAGGAGAAAAAAACATGACACCAGAGATAAATTTGGCAGCACTGGCAAACCTAAGCAGGTTGAAAACAAAAGGTCAAATTAGACCACTACACAAAGAGTTTAAACAGCAAGGACAAGAAGAAGGTATTCTCTATTATGGGGGAGGGATGTTTCAACAGTCATATATATTTGGGTAGTTCTATTGCCATTATAAGATTTCATTTGTTATCCTTTTCAGTCAACAGATCTCAATAGTTTTAGTGGCTTTGACTTCACCCCATCAAATAAACTGCCCTTTTCATAGCACAGAGGGAAAAGCATCACTTAAACCAGAGGAAGGCATCCTTTTTGGGCTATGGACAGATTTGGCAATTTGAAAATTGTCTTGGGCATCATCACAAAATGGCTGCCATGGCAGGCATGGCAAAGGACAAGTAAACTGAGTACAAGGCAAAGGTGGTATCTGAGCCCTAACACACTAAACAACTCCTTCAAACCCACAGCTTTCAGCACCAAGAGAAACCTATTTCACAGCAACCCCAGCTGCAGTGGGAGGTGTAGGGCACTTTGCTGGGCACCAAGAAAGGTGCAAAGAGCACATTGGTGCCCACAGGCACAATGCTGGCTACCCCTGACTTAAACCCTAAGAGTAAGATCTTGGCATCTCTCAAAAACTCCTTTTTGGTGCTCATAAATATTAAATGGCATTTATTGCTCGGTTGTTTTTTCCCCAAGGGGCTGGTAGCTATGGCCATAGCAACTCACAGTCACTGGCTGAGTTGGAGATTCTAGGAGAAGCAGAGCGCAGTAAACTAAGGGGAGAATGCCTGGAGCTGTGTTTGTCTTATCAAGGCCTAAGCCAGCTCAATAGTACGAAGATCTTCTGTAACACTGGAAAGAACCAGAGGGAAGCATGGTGCAGATTAGTGCCACTACGTTTAAATGTACGTCTACACTGCGTCTACGAATGTACATCTATGCTGGAGAATCACAGCTGGTAGAAAACAACTCTGATCTGGGCACCTTTAATTGCTGAACCAAAACCAGCAATTCCCCAGCTTGCTTGACTGAGAGAGTCCCTTAGCCCATTAAAACCACAGTTCCAGTCAAACATCTTTACTGTGATGTCAAGGTTGATTCTTTTTACTTGTTCTTTGTTCCCTACACCCCAGACTGCCTTGCCTAAATACTCTTTCCATTTGTGCAACAGAACTCAATATTTAGGGCTGCTTCACATTTGCCCTTGAAGAGTCTCGTGTGGCGCAGAGTGGTAGGCGGCAGTATTGCAACCGAAACTCTCCCCATGCTAACTAAGCCAACCCCAAATGTTGCACACACTGACTGCCCCTGGTGCCTGTGCATACAGTGTGAAACTTTGCAGGGACAGAGACTTTTTGCTCAAAGACTTCCAAGCAATCTGGAAACCAGATTGTTTAGATGGCTATGCACATACAGTTGTACACACAAAGGCTGCCTCACTGCAGAGATTTACGCTATGCATATGGACACCAGGAGGTGGGGCTAGTCAGTACACATGTTGTCAGGGGTGGGGATGGCCGGTATGGTCCAGTTCTCCCCTCATATGTACATCCAACTTTTGGGGAAACTTCCGAATCATCTCATTTTAGCTACATGTTGATGCATCAAGAAGGTGAAGCCAATCACTTTCCACTGTGTGCACTCTCAACAAAAAAAGTCACATGTGCATTCACTGCAGGTGATGGTTTACATGAAGCAAGGACACTTTTTCCTGCACAGATGTGATCTTCATGAATGAAAAGTGTCATATGTGAGGCAAGCCATGAGTTGATATACAGCAGTTCTAACTACAGTTTATGTTCCACTGCCAATGCAAATAAATGGACCTCTCTGAAGGTGTTTGAGTACCAGTCCCTAACAATCCAATCTTCCTGTCAAATCTTGGACAACCTATATTCACGCTTCAGTAGCCACCAAGAAAGGAGAAAGGGATGGCCTTTTCAGTGTGGGAGACATATCCAGGAGACAGCGAGCACCATCAAAACCTAGAAACTGTATCTAATCAAGGTGACTCTTCCCTCATCTCATTTCCCTCCCATGGCAGGGAAAACAGAAAAAGTTGTTCTTGCAGGGTTCTAAAAGAGAATTGCTGGCCCTTGTTGAATTCCTTCTGCTGTTGTGTTATAATTTAAGCACCGTTTCCCCCAGTAAATGGTTAATATTGCATTGCTTTCAACTGCCCCTAGCTTGGAAACTGTGGGTGTCCTAGTTCTGCCAAAACAGATACAGTGAACACCCCATGAGAGAAGTAGAAAGGCACCACGAACAGGTGGCTGCTGCCTACCTGGAAGCTTAGGAGGATGCAATTCTGAGAAACAGGAGCATTTTAGAAGCACACAGGAAAAGAGTCAGGTCATCCTCCTATGACCTCTTACCTGGCAATAAACCCTGTGGAGTACAATGTTGTAAGCAAAGTAAACGTACATAAGATTAGGGTTTCAAGGCTGCACCAGATGTGACCATGGCAGATCAGTGATTGGAACTCCCAATATTTTAGGGTTGTTGTCGTTGTTGTTGTTGTTTTTAATAAGCTTAAACGCAGCTGGGGAGGTGGGGCTCTTTCTTTGGTCAAAGGTCATGTTACAGGTGCCTGTACTTTTTTCCCCCCAGCAGCACCAATAGCAGGTTCAGAACAGTGTGATTCAGACCAAGAAAACAGTGGGAGAAAGGGTTGAACACAAAAGTAGCCATGGAGGGCTCTGATTTTGATCAGAGCAGCAGCACTTAAAAGAGCCCTCCATGTCTTCTTTTAAGTTTATTTTTTTTTTAAGGCAGGAGTTCCATTCACAGATCTCCCATGTCACACCTGTTTTGACCCTTCATTAGCTTTTATCTTTTGGTGATCATACCAGGGATGCAGTACAGAAACAGAGACATATTTCTAGCTGTATTTATCCAATTCCCAATCTTGCTCCTTAACATCACACTACAGCAAAGAGTGATTTTTAATGCAGCCTTCCCCAACCTGGTGCCCTCCAGATATGGTCATCCCTGACCATTGGCCACATGCTGGTTGGGGCTGATGGGGCTGATGGGCGGTGCAGTCCAAAACACCTGGAGGGCACCAGGTTGGGGAAGATGGATCTAATGGGTCTGAGTACTAGTTGTACAGGCTGATGGAAGAGACAACACTGCCAATATGTCCTGATCTCCCCACAGCTAAATCTAAACATTCAGAGTAGGCTTTCTCTCTCTCCAGTCAGGGACTCGCAAATCTTTCAGTCTGGCTTTAAAACAATCCCCTCCCCCATAAAGATTGTTCCTTTTCAAATCAAATAATTATGGTGAAACCATACTTTCACATTTACAAAGGGGTTAAGAACGCTGTCTATTGTTTCATGCCATGAAGCTGTATTTATTTACTTTGAAGATTTATACTCCTTCTTTCAATGGAGTTGTCCTCACGCCATCTTACAACAGATGGCAACAAAAACAAAACCCAGCGGGCCCTTGGTCCTCTGGCTGATGGATGAGGTCAGAATGTGTTCGCTTTCAGGCTACAGACTATGGGCAACTGGCAGTTAGAGACAAGTGTTCCTTCAGGCAGGGAGTGGGGAAGCAAGCTCTATGTTAACTGCTCCTTCTCTGGATGATGGATGGGACCCAGGTTGGTTTTCTCATTGCCATAATGTTCTTCCTGGGAGTCAGAGGATGCAGTTCTCCACCAGTTGCCCTTAGTCTTCTGGCTGAAAGATGGATCCAGAGTGTGTTTTCCTTCTATTCTGTAGTCTGAGGGCAAAAGTATGCATCACAGTCCAAGTTCAGGAAAGACAAATGTTGGTTCTGTGGTGTAGACGTTTGATGTAGTCTGCCAGGAAAGTAGCTAAAGTTAGCAAAGTCACATAACTGAGAGGAATACAAGCAAGAGTCTATGTCTAAAGACAATGGAATGTCTAAAGAACCCCCTATAATAGACAATAGAAAATAAGTCCAGTAAATGCATAACATCATTTAAAAAAAATTAGAAGTACAAAGGAAATTAATTTATACAATACTAATTTAAACCATATAAACATCCTAAAGATGATTGTGCAATTTTTTGTGGTTTTTACAAGACGATTCAAAGTGGGATACAACCTCACTAATTCAAGTAGTTCTATTTTAATTTTCTGTTATTTAAAATTACGGTAGAATCAAACATAATGCAGTAGTTATGAAAGAAAGAAAAACATGTATTGCCTAATTAAAAGATTTTAAATATAGAGAATCTGTTCTAAAATGCCCAGATTCATTTTTTTGTTAGTGTAGTTAAAACTATTATCATTTTTTAAAGTGCAACTTATGTGTTGATGGAATTTCTGGCAGCTTGAACCAAAAATAAACTAGAATGACCACAAAAATGCAAAGTGAAGTAATGGAATAGTTTAGCTGGCCATCCAGGAGGCCAGTAAAATCTTCCTTTTTTCAGTATTAAAGTATTGCTAGATATATCTAAATAGTAGTGTGCTCCAGTTTCAAATTTTTAGGTTGCACTTCAGGTCACAAAACAATTTGTAGAACATTTCTCTATTACAAGAAGAAGGTGGAATATGACCTTTTACAATGACCTTCACCTTAAAAAAAACTAAGATCATGGCATCTGGCCCCATCACTTCCTGGCATATAGAAGGGGAAGAAATGGAAGCAGTGACAGATTTTACTTTCTTGGGCTCCAAGATCACCGCAGATGGTGACTGTAGCCATGAAATTAAAAGACGCTTGCTCTTTGGGAGGAAAGCTATGGCAAACCTAGACAGCATAGTAAGAAGCAGAGACATCACCTTGCCAACAAAGGTTCGTATCATCAAAGCTATAGTTTTCCCAGTAGCAACGTATGGCTGTGAGAGCTGGACTATAAGGAAGGCCGAGTGCCGAAGAACTGATGCTTTCGAACTGTGGTGCTGGAGAAGACTCTTACGAGTCCCCTGGACTGCAAGGAGGTCAAATCAGTCAATCCTAAAGGAAATTAACCCTGACTGCTCATTGGAAGGACAGATACTGGAGCTAAAGCTCAAATATTCTGGCCTGATGCTGGGAAAGATTGAAGGCAAAAGGAGAAGGGGATGGCAGAGGATGAGATGGCTAGATAGCATCACCGATGCAATGAATATGAACTTGAGCACACTCCAGGAGAGAACGGAGGACAGGAAGGCCTGGTGTGCTATGGTCCATGGGGTCATGAAGAGTCGGACACGACTTAACGACTGAACAACAACAACAACAACAAAGCATCGTCAAGCTTACATCGGTAGAGACAGTTCACTGGAGTTTGGGGGCGGGGGGGGTAGAGCCTGTCAAAATGACTGCATGGAGCCAAATGTTGCCCTAAAGGGCAGCAGCCAAATTTCCAACAGGAAACTATTGTTATTATTTTTTTAATCATGAAATGTTATTTTATTTAGAAATAAAGTTAACAAAATAAAAGCAACAAAAAGAACGTACATAATAATATATCAGAATCACTAAAGAAACAAAGGAATTCACTCATTATAAATCTTAGTCTATAACCAATATGCTTATGGAACAATGGCTTAAGTAGGATACCTAATAAAAGTAAAAATATCAGTTATACAACATATAAAAGGAGCATGTGTGAGTATATGTCATTTTGTGTGTATTAATCAGAAAAAATATAGGGAACTGTACTTGGTTGGAATTTTATCAAAAGTTTGAAGAGCTGAATCAGCTCAAGTTACAGGAAGCCATATTCCGGCTGAACATCAGGAAAAACGTCCTGACTGTTAGAGCAATATACAACAATGGAACAAATTACCTAGGGAGGTAGTGGGGCTCTCCCACACTGGAGGCATTCAAGATGAAGCTGGACAGCCATCTGTCAGGGAAGCTTTGACTTAGACTCCTGCACTGAGCAGGGGGTTGGACTCGATGGTCTTATAGGCCCCTTCCAACCCTACTATTCTATGATTCTATGAAAAATAAACCTTTACTCCAAAATAGCAGATACTTTATTCAAATTGTACAGAGACTGATGGTAAAATCCCACCTACTAGCAATCTGATCCTCCAAGGACCAAAAAAAAAAAGTTTATCATTTATCATAGCTCATGGCCATAGCTCAGTGGCAGAGTACATGCTTTGCTTGCAGAAAATTCCAGGTTCTGTCCCTAGCATCTTTAGAGGAAAAACCCCATCAGAAACTTTGGAAAGCAGTATAGACCAGAGATAGGCAACCTGATGTCCTCCAGAAGTTTTGGACCACAGCTTCCATAATCCCTGACCATGGGCCATGCTGGCTGGGGCTGATGGGAGTTGTCATCCAAAACATCTGTAGGGCACCAGGTTGCCTACCCCTGGAATAATGATCTGACCTGCTGTAAGGGAGCTTCCCAGGTTCAATCCACCATAATGGCAACTGGTCCTAAGCTGCACAATCACTAGTACAAATAGTATTTGACCAGGACACAGCTACTAGAAATTTTGGTTATGGTCAAAAATGGAATAAAATGTTGTTGTTGTTCAGTCGTTAAGTCGTGTCCGACTCTTCGTGACCCCATGGACCATAGCACGCCAGGCCTTCCTGTCCTGCGCTCTCTCCCGGAGCATGCTCAAGTCCATATTCATTGCATCAGTGATGCTATCTAGCCATCTCATCCTCTGCCGTCCCCTTCTCCTTTTGCCTTCAGTCTTTCCCAGCATCAGGGTCTTTTCCAGAGAGTTTTCGCTTTGCATTAGGTGGCCAAAATATTTGAGCTTCAGCTTCAGTATCTGTCCTTCCAATGAGCACTCAGGGTTGATTTCTATTAGGATGGACTGATTTGACCTCCTTGCAATCCAGAGGATTCGTAAGTCTTCTCCGGCACCACAGTTCGAAAGCATCAATTCTTCGGCGCTCAGCCTTCCTTATAGTCCAGCTCTCACAGCCATACGTTACTACTGGGAAGACCATAGCTTTGATTAGACAGACCTTTGTCGGCAAGGTGATGTCTCTGCTTCTTACTATGCTGTCTAGGTTTGCCATAGCTTTCATAGCTACCAAGGAGCAAGCGTCTTTTAATTTCATGGCTACAGTCACCGTCTGCGGTGATCTTGGAGCCCAAGAAAATAAAACCTGTCACTGCTTCCATTTCTTCCCCTTCCATATGGCAGGAAGTGATGGGGCCAGATGCCATGATCTTCGTTTTTTTAATGTTGAGTTTCAAACCAGCTTTTGCACTCTCCTCTTTCACCCTCAACAAGAGGCTCTTTAGATCCACTTCGCTTTCTGCCATTAGGGTGGTATCGTCTGCGTATCTGAGGTTGTTGATAATTCTCCCGGCAATCTTAATTCTGACCTATGAGTCATCCAACGCGGCATTTCTCAGGATGTACTCTGCATATAAGTTAAATAAGCAGAGCAACAATATGCAGCCTTGTCGTACTCCTTTCCCAATTTTGAACCACTCGGTTGTTCCATGTCTGGTTCTTACTGTTGCTTCTTGACCGTCGTACAGGTTTCTCAGGAGACAGGTAAGTTGGTCTGGTACCCCCATCTCTTTCAGAATTTGCCACATTTTGTTGTGATCCACACAATCAAAGGCTTTAGCATAGTCAATGAAGCAGAAATAGACGTTTTTCTGGAATTCTCTTGCTTTCTCCATGACCCAGCGAAAGTTGGCCATTTGATCTCTAGTTCCTCTGCCTCTTCGAAACGCAGCTTGTACTTCCAGTAGTTCTCGGTTCACATACTGCTGAAGCCTAGCTTGTGGGATTTTGAGCATAACCTTGCTGGCATGTGAAATGAGCACACTTCTACGGTAGTTCAAACACTCTTTGGCATTGCCCTTCTTTGGAATTGGAATGTAAACTGACCCTTTCCAGTCTTGTGGCCACTGCTGAGTGTTCCAAATGTGTTGGCATATTGAGTGCAGCACTTTAACAGCATCATCTTTTAGGATTTTAAATAGCTCAGCTGGAAGACTGTCATCTCCGCTAGCTTTGTTGTTACTAATGCTTCCTAAGGCCCACTTGACTTCACTCTCGAGGATATCTGGCTCAAGTTCAGTGACCGCACTATCATGGCTATCAGGGACATTCAAATCTTTCCTGTATAGTTCTTCTGTGTATTCTTTCCACCTCTTCTTAATCTCATCTGCTTCTGTTAGGTCCCTGCCTTCTTTGTCCTTTATCATGCCCGTCTTTGCACAAAACGTTCCCTTGAGATCTCCGATTTTCTTGAAGAGATCTCTAGTCTTTCCCATTCTGTTGTTTTCTGCGATTTCTTTGCATTGTTCATTTAAAAAGGCCTTCTTATCCCTCCTTGCTATTCTCTGGAACTCTGCATTCAGTTGGATATATCTTCCCCTTTCTCCCTTGCTTTTCACTTCCCTTCTTTCCTCAGCTACTTGCAAAGCCTCATCAGACAGCCACTTGGCTTTCTTGCATTTCTTTTTCTTTGGGATGGATTGAGTTGCTGCCTCCTGAACAATGTTATGGACCTCCATCCATAGTTCCTCAGGCACTCCGTCTATCAGGTCTAATCCCTTAAATCTATTCCTCACCTCCACTGTATATTCATAAGGGATATGATTTAGGTCATACCTGAACGGTTTAGTGGTTTTCCCTATGTTCTTCAATTTAAGCTGTAATTTTGCAAGAAGCAGCTCATGATCTGAGCCACAGTCAGCTCCAGGTCTTGCTTTTACTGACTGTATAGAGCTTCTCCATCTTTGACTGCAAAGGACATAATCAATCTGATTTCGATATTGACCATCTGGTGATGTCTATGTGTAGAGTCGCCTCTTGTGCCGTTGGAAAAGAGTGTTTGCTATGATCAGCGTGTTCTCTTGGCAAAACTCTATTAGCCTTTGTCCTGCTTCATTTTGTACACCAAGGCCATGCTTGCCTGTTATCCCGGTGATTTCTGGACTTCCTACTTTAGCATTTCAATCCCCTATGATGAAGAGGACATCTTTTTTTGGTGTTAGTTCTAGAAGGTGTTGTAGGTCTTCATAGAACTGATCAACCTCAGCTTCTTCGGCATCAGTGGTTGGGGCATAGACTTGAATTACTGTGATGCTGAATGGTTTGCCTTGGATTCGTACTGAGATCATACTATCATTTTTGAGATTGTACCCTACTACTGCTTTTCCCACCCTTTTGTTGACTATGAGTGCGACTCCATTTCTTCTAAGGGATTCTTGCCCACAGTAGTAGATATGATGGTCACCTGAATTAAATTCGCCCATGCTTGTCCATTTCAATTTGCTGATTCCCAAGATGGCGATGTTCAATCTTGCCATCTCATGTTTGACCACCTCCAGCTTACCTTGATTCATTGATCTTACATTCCAGGTTCCTAAATAATATTGTTCTTTACAGCATCGGACTTTCTTTTCACCACCAGACACATCCACAGCTGAGTGTCCTTTCGGCTTTGGCCCAGCCGCTTCACTCTTTCTGGCGCTACTTGGAAATTCCCTCTGCTCTTTCCCAGTAGGATATTGGACACCTTCCGACCTGAGGGGCTCATCTTCCGGCGTCATATCTTTTAGCCTTGTGATACGTTCCATGGGGTTTTCTTGGCAAGAATACTGGAGTGGGTTGCCATTTCCTTCTCCAGTGGACCACATTTTGTCAGAACTCTCCACCATGACCTGTTTGCCTTGGGTGGCCCTGCACGGCATAGCTTATGGCTTCACTGAGTTACGCAAGCCCCTTCGCCACAACAAGGCAGTGATCCATGAAGGGGAGAATAAAAAGTATACAATTTTTAAGTAAGCCTAATACTGAATTAACAATAACATTTGGGGCAGGATCTAATGGTGCCCATGAGCAGGCATCCAGGTCCGCTGGTCCCAGTGTGCGCGGCTGTCCAGGCCCCGGACACAGCCACTGCTACCAGAGGCTGCGATGTAGCATTTCTGGGGGCAAGCCCCAAACGAGCAATAACACTCATTTCTGGAAGGGGTGTGACCTGTCCCTTCCAGAAATGAGTGTTTCCGCTCATTTTGGGGCTTGACCCTGGAAGCGCTACATCGCAGCCACCAGTGGTAGAGGCCGTGCGCACACCAAGGCTGGCAAACCTGGCCACTCGCACAAGAGCACCATTGGAACCTGCCTTTGGTGAATAAAGATTCTGTATTATAAAGATTAATAAGCAACTTCTGCAGAATTGTTAAGGGTTACTGGTTGTTTGAATTTTCTCATAATCTATTCTAATTTTCAGTAACAGAAAATGTATTCTTAGTGGGCTTCTTGAATGTTTGAGTTTCTTTTCCTGTCACTGTATGGAATCACATATTTGTTTTCGGAATCCGAAGGTCAGAGGACCTGGCAGATATACTTTTTAGGTAAAACAAGAAGGCGATGTCCTCTGCATCAAAAATGCATTTATTTATTTATTTATTCATTCATTCATTTCTATACCGCCCAATAGCCTAAGCACTCTGGGTGGTTCACAAAACCGAAAAAGATCAGATAAAGTTCCTCAAACGTACAGTAGTTACTTTCCGGTAAGATTTTGCACTTGTGGCATGTGTTTCCCAAGAAGTTCATGCAGTATCTCTCAAATGGAAATGAGGCAAGCATCATAAATATTCCAGATGCCACAAAATGAGCTACATAACAATTTTGTTTTCCATTATCACAGCCACGTGTCTGGGGCAAACAACAATTACTTCTGGATAAGTAGCTGTCCAGTCCTGCTGCTGAAGTTGTCCTATAAACACAGGAATGGGCAGGCAGGGAAAAGATTTCTGGAAGCTGATAACTACCAACAAATGTATCTGCAAGACTCAGTTCTGGCAAAAGAAAAAAAGCTTTTCCCTAGCACCATCCATTAGGGATGTCAGAGAAATCTGCAACGGAACCAAATGAGTTTGGATTGTCATGAACCTGACCCACAGATTCTGCAGCGGTCCGGCTTTGCCCCTGTCAGGTCTATTCCGTGGACTTGTCTTCTAACATTCCTGAATTTTGTGCAAATTTCATCATAGAACAATATGCAAAATAAAAAATGTGCATTTCCCTCATAGGCTAAAGTGTGAAAAAAGCGCATTTGGGGGAAATTGAGTATGTTTGCATGTGCGAATTTGTGCAAACATGAATTTGCACAATCCGTTTGTTGATGGGCGGACAACGGAATGAAAGGCATCTGACAATCTGCAAAACACAGATAGAATGGATTTTACACAATCCATACATCCCTACTGTCCACACAGTCAAAACCTATAGCTAGAGCTGTATTATGCAGGAGTCAGAACAATGTGCATGCTGTAATACTGGGTGCAGGATTCAGCTTTTTGATAATTTCAGCTTTCATTTGATTAAAAAAGGGTCCTAACCCTTATGGCTACAAAAATATGCTTGTGTGTGGGTAATTCTTGCTGAAATCTCAAAAAACAGTAGCAAGAAATGAAGCTGCCCCTACTTGAATACTAGGAAAATGAAAATAATGAATAGGAATTATGCAAATTTTGTTCATTTTTAATTTGTTATGCAAATTTTGCAAATTTGTACATTATGCAAATTTTGTTAATTTCCATAATTTACATATTAGGGAATTTCAGTTTTCTTAGGCATCTGAACAGAATGTGCAAAATGTAAATTTTCTTTTCACTGCCTTGCATATAGCCCAGTTTTCCACATTTAAATTTAAAAGCTAAGCATGAAGGTGTCTGAGTGTTACATTTTTCTACAACAAAACTTTGCCATGAGAAACAACAAAGCCAAATGCCTAACACCACATAATCCGTCCGACCAACAGCAAGATGATCAAATTACACCCTAGAAAAATTGGAGTGTTACCCATGATTATATTCTTCTGCCTTGCTCCCATCCTCCTAAGAATATAAAGCTTTGCACTCCTTCTGTTCAATCTCTACATTAATAATATTGTAAAGAGCGAACTTGCCCAGAGGATTTCTCCCCTACAATAGGCAACTGTAAAACTGCAATTATTAGCATATGCAGATGACTTGGTACTGCTATCCAAGAACAAGATGGGGCTGAAGGGAAGTCTGAACAAACTTTATGGTTTCTGCCAGGTAGAACAGCCTACAATTAACTATGCTAAATCTAAGATAATGGTCTTTGGCAAATGTCCTTCCAGGTACAGCTGGAGCTAAGGTGGGAAAAAAGATAGAGTAGGTTTCCTCCTTCAAATATCTGGGTGTATACTTTCGTAAGAAGGGTTGGAAGTCTTGGAAGACTCAGCTCCAGAACATTAAAATAACAGCACAGAAGACAACTGCAGCTATAATTATTTATTTATCTATTTAACAGCAGGGGTGGTGGGTTAGTTGCCACAGCATTGAAAGTGTTCCTTGGAAAAATGGTTGCTCAAATCCAATATGGTAGTGAGATTTGGGGGTTAAGGCACAATAACTTGAAGGAGCTGGAGGTCTGCCAAAATATTTTCCTGAGATATATACTGGCAGTAACCCCAAGGACTCCAGCTCTCTTCTTCAGCGCAGAGACAGGTTTGGTATCAGTAGAAGCTTGGTTTCAGAAGGCAGCCCTCTTGTATTATAAGAGGGTCTTGGATATGCCTGAAGACCGCTTCCCCAAACTTTGCCTGAGAGAACAAACAAAGAAGGGCGGCTGGGCTATTATGTCAAGAGTTGCTAGTCTCCCAAAATCTCCCACCAGATATTTTCACTATCCCAGGAGCCAAAAACAAGTTGAGAGAACTGATATACAGGAAGGATAATAACTAGGACTTAGACCTAATTAAACTTTAAAATTTCTCTCAATGGTAGTCTGTTTAAAATGGATCATGAAAAAAGCCCAATACCTACAAATTCTCACTTTTGCTTCTTTGAGAACTTCATTTACAGAACTACACTTTCCAACCATGCCCACAAGCATTCTTGGATGGCAGATATAGGCAGGTGCCAAGAAACCTATTGTTATTTATGCCCCCTTTGAATCAAAACCTCAAGAAGAGATTCTTGGGGCAAATTCTGACATCTTTACAGAATAAAATATATATATTCTGTAGATTTGCTAGTGGCTATCAGATCACAGTACTTTTGTCACATGTAAAACAGCTGTGTTTGCTAAGGCCTTGAAACACATTTGTGCAGTCGCTCTAAATAAAATGTTTTGACATATACATATATATATATATATATATATATATATATATATATAAAATCAGTGAGTGTGTGTGTGTACACATACACACACACACCTTCCATGAAAATATAGGGGCAAAGCACCAATGTCCTAAAAAGTATATGCCTTAAGTTTAAGCTGTACTCATTAAACCAAAACACTATCTCTGGAAATCTCAACCATTAACAAGGTATGTTCTGTTTCTGCATTGAACAAGTAGGAAAACAGCGAACATACAAGACAAAATCATTTAAAAATGCAAGTGTTCCAACTTTAAGTAGTTTGTGGACTGCAGCACACAGAGTACTTCGTCTCATTCTCCTCCCCTCAAATGGATGAACGGGAAGGAAGTAGGAACAATGTAATTTGGTGCCAGACTGCAAAGTTTTGCTTTATATTAAATAAGACCAAAACAGGAAGCCCTGGGTTTACGTAACTATGCAAGGCACCACGGTGACTGGCACCTTATAAAGGCCTGGAAAATGGAAGATGGGAGAAAAGCATTGAAAGTTATATACCAGCTGACTTTTTATTGTTGACCTACCAAAATCAGGCCACGGCTACTGGAAAAACAGCTTAACGAAACCAAATGTAGCTAGAAGTCCTGGAAAATTATTCTCTGCCCTACTTAAAACCACTCTGTAGTCTAACCACTACACCACAGTAGCTCTTGAATATATGTACATGAACATAATGCTAACAGCTTCATGTCATCTAACAGAATTTTTTGAAATGGAGACCTAGGTTCAAATCCCCACTCAGCCACGAAGCTCTCTTGGGCCACTCACTCTCGCTCAGCCTAACCTACCTCACAGGGTTGTTATGAGAATAAAATGGGTGTGGACAGAACCACGTGAGCCACCTGAGCTCCTACGAGGAAGGGCAGAGTAAAAATGAAATAAGTAAATAGAATACTGTATAGAAGATTAGTATAGTGAGAGTAAATCTCCATCTTAACGAACATGTATTTTCTTCAGTCCCTGATGTCAGTAATGGACTGGATGAGGGTGAACAAACTGAAGCTCAGTCAAGACAAGACAGAGGTGCTCCTGGTCAGTCAAAAGGCAGATCAGGGAAGAGGCATTCAATCTGTGCTGGGTGAGGTTAAATCCCCCTTGAAGGCTCAGATTCACAGTTTGGCTATACTCCAGGATTCAGCCCTGAGCCTGGATGCCCAGGTTTGGGCAGTGACCAGGAGCGTGTTTGCACAGCTGAGGCTAGTACACCACCTATGCCTGTGCCTGGAAATGCCAGATGCAGCCTCAGCGGCACATGCCTTAGTTATATCCCCGTTTGGACTACTGTAATGCATTCTACATGGTTGTTGTTGTTGTTGTTCAGTCGTTAAGTTGTTAAGTTGTGTCTGACTCTTCGTGACCCCATGGACCATAGCACACCAGGCCTTCCTGTCCTCCGCTCTCTCCCGGAGTGTGCTCAAGTTCATATTCATTGCATCGGTGATGCTATCTAGCCATCTCATCCTCTGCCATCCCCTTCTCCTTTTGCCTTCAGTCTTTCCCAAGTGTTTGGAAAGTTCAGCCGATCCAGAAAGGTGCAACCAGACTGTTGACTGGTGCCGGTTACAGGGAGTGTGTGACTCCCTTCTTTCTACATCTTCACTGGCTTTAAGACTAGAAACCAGTTTGTTTCTAGGCACAATTCAAAGTACTGGTTATGACATATAAAGCCCTATATGACTTGGGAATCCTTCCCATACAACCCTGCCCAGGTTTTAAGATCTTTGAGAGGGGCCCTTCTCTTGGTTCCACTACCATCAGAGGCATATTTGGTTGGTGTGCAAGAGCGGGCCTTCTCAGTGGCTGCTATCAAAGTCTAGGTTGGCTTCCTCTTTGTTGTCCTTCATATTCAGACACGCAGGCCTTTGGCAGGTAAGCTGGTTCACTGCTGAAAGGGGTTTTAACTGGTTGGGTGCTTACTTCTTTTTACTGCTATTTTTAAAAAAATTGTTATGTTTTACTTGAGATTGTTTTTATTTGTATTTTACAGTTGTTAGCCACCTTGAGTACCATTTTTAGCAGAAAGCCAGGATATAAATTTAAATAAAGTTAATTTTTGTATTCTATTATCCTTGAAAAACGAACAGCAACCTCAAAATGTATTGGGCAATTTTCTAAAAATAAAAACAATCTGCTACAGCACTGTTAGATGTTTTCTTCTTGTTTTTGCTTTGGATTGATGCAGCTCTCCTGGTTCTGGGTTGAAGGAAGTGAGACAGACCAACAGAGTACTGCCAAAGACACAGGATAGAGCAATGTGAGGCAATAGTAAAGAAAAATCAGGGAGCCAATGGTTTATATCAATAAGCTGTACGCACAGCCAATGCCAAACATCCAAGCAGCACAATCCTAGGCACGTCTGCACAAAAGTAAATCCAAGTCTCTTCATTGAGGATTACTCCCAAGTAAGTATGCATGAGATTGCAGCTTTATACCACCTCCAAGGGGGCTTCTATAACGACCCAGACTGCACCAAGCTATACTGGGACAGGCCACCCAAAACAAAACAAGGGCATGGTCCTCTCTAAACACACGAGCCTTCTGCTCCAGAAAGGCAAGAGTTTTATTAGCACAAACTAGTGCAACAGCCTGGAGTGTTGAAAACCCAGAGCCAGGGGTCTCTGATCTGTACCCTGAGATCTGGATCCACCACATGCAAGGTCTTCAGTGATGTATACAGTTGGGGGTGGGGAACCCTGTCTTCTAGACGTCAAGAAACACTTACTACCCCAAAATGAGAAGCATCCTTAGGAAAGCAGTCTAAAGAATGCTAGCCTCGCTCCATCTCTAATGCACATACAGCAAATATTTGATGCGTGACATTTACAAGACCACAGCCTTATTTAACACCTTACCATAGTTACTGGTTATATAACACGCTGGCTCAGTCAAATCATCAAGACAAGCATAATTCCTTGTTCTAAATCACCTAGAGAAAATTCTCTCTTTCCTTATAAAACATCCCTAAAATCCAAGACCATCTGCTTGAAATTTCACTCCTTTCAACAAGAAATTAATTGGCTTAGCTGACATGTTCTCTTAAAAGGAGTCGCACAAAGTCCTGTTTCTGAATTGCTCCTTTGTAAAAAATAAAATAAATAGTCAATACAATCGGGGGGGGGGGATAAAAGCCCATTAAGTATCAATTCACATACTGAGGACTAAAAATAACATTAGATCTTGGCAGATGATTAATTTAGGAGTAACGCAACATGAAGTCCAACTTGCTTTTTTACAATGCAAAATTAATTCGTGAAGAGGCTCCTTTTAAACTTGACTGCAGGACAAGCTCTATGGCATGGCAGTGAACCTGTGGACCTCCAGATGTTGTTGGACTACAAACCCCATCATCCCTGATCATTGGCCATCCTGACTAGGGCTGTTGGAAGTTGGAGTCCAACAACTTCTGGAGGGCTATATGCCCTTGCCCCTATTCTAAAACCTCGAGAACCTGTTTCTCTTTTGCCATCACTACTTTTGGATCAAAGAATCCCAGCAAGGCAGCTATCTTATATATATTATTCAAATTCAGGAGTTAGTCCATCATCCCTTTTCGACTGCCTTTCCGTTGACCAATTCTCATGAAACACACTTCAGTGGAAAATTCTTGACATGCAGATTCCATGAATAACAACTGCTTTCACTATAATTCAAAGTTGGGAGTTTATTTATGTCCATAAAGCTTTTTTTTTTTTTAAGAATTCCAAGTTGGGAGTTTATTTATGTCCATAAAGCTTTTTTTTTTTTAAAAGAATTAGGCTATCTTCTATAACATTGTTAATGTTATACTATAATGTTATACTTTATAATAAAACTATGAAGTTTTATTTTTAATTCAAAAAAGTCAACTACAATTAAACAAACGTAATTGCAAATTGGAGCAAAATGAAATATGGACACAAAAAAGTCTCTGTACATCTTTATAAACACAGGTGCAGGCCACAGTACAATGATATGCAGTAACATATGGCCTGTAAACAAATTATAAAGGGATTAAGAGATAACTACAGTTAAAAGTAACCCAGTCAAAGTTTAATTTACACCAAGACCATTGTATTTAAGGATGTTTTGTAAAGAAAATAGATGTAACACTTGGAATGTTTCAATAAACACAGTTAGTTAAGTTAAACCTTTCATTAGATTTGATTTTTCTCTGTGAACTGTGTTTGCAGATAGCCAACTAGTTTTCTAATAATGAAATGCAGAGTTTTCAAAGACTGGTTTTTACCATATGCATATTAACACAAAGCCCCTTCAGGTGTTCAAAATGAGCATATCAGGGGTGGAGTGGGGCCATGCATCTTAGCCTCATCCCCAACATCCCTGCAGAGGAAACTTCAGACCAACACACGTTCCATGCAAAGATCTGAAGGGGGCTTCCACAAGCATTCAGCTCAATTGAACTTGGAAGCCTCCACATGATTGTGGGACCCTGATAATGCAGGGTTTCTGACTGCACTTAGAGGCCCCCTTCAGACCTTTATGCTGTGGTCTGAAGGGGGCCTCTAAGTGCAATCTGAAGGTCTGACGCTCCCTACCATTAGGGCATTGATAGCAGAGTTTGTGCACATGAAGGTCTGAAGCTCCCTACCATTAGGGCATTGATAGCAGAGTTTGTGCACATGGCCCCACTGTCCTCTTCACACATTCAGTTTGAACACCTGTACAGGACTACACTCATATTTATTTATTACATTTCCATCCTGCCTTGCTTTCATGATGGAACACAAGGTGGCATGCACATGGTTCCCAGGGATCGGCCAGCATGGATCAGACCCACACCTGGCTTAGCTTCAGCATCACATGACTTTGGACCATATCTGTATCACTGTCCAGACCACCATCCATATTAACAGCTATGAACCCACATGATATTAGGGATGTTACTGAGAGGCTCAGCCATGACGGCTTGTACATGTGTATATTGTATTTGGAAGCATTGCCCTAGCACCTTGCCTAATATGTCTTTTGTTCTGGGAAAGGTTGCATGAACAAGGGACCCATGGTAGGTAGAAGCAAAACTTTCTGGAAAATTTTCTGCCTCAAATCATGCATACCGCAGCATACAGGGCTCAGGGGTTCCTAAAAATGGCTCAGCTTGCCAATCCCCCATCAATGCCCATTTATGTATATCAGCCTTTGTGTGGGGGGGGGGGGGCACACTGACTTGGTTCTCACGTAACAGCCACAAATCATGGGTTAATTAATTAACCCACAATTTGCCACAATGTGTGCCAGGTGCATTCTGCAGCCATTTTGAATATTCAATTCCCAATTGGGCCAATTAGGGTGATGTCCAAACCTGGACACTATAGATTAATCATGGGTTAAATAACCCGCACTTCAACTACAATTAGCACTTAGATTAACTGTGGGTTGTTTAACCCACAATTAACCTACAGCGTCTGGGTTCAGACATCACGTAGGAACCTCCGATCAGAGGTTGAATACTCAAAATGGCCGTGGAACGTGCCCAGCATGTACCCGGCTGTTATGTGCAAACAGCCTCATTGGGGTCCTCTTCAGTCCCATTCAGAGGAAGGACTAAAGTTGTGTGATCCAGAGGCTAGTAGAAGCCAGGGTAGCCTGCACCCACTGACAGTTTCCAAGTATCTGTGACCAATCAGGAAGTACCTGCTCTAATTTCAATTCTTCTTTCTCCTGATATTGCTCTAAATCTGCCTCTTGCATGGCTCCACTGTGCCAGTGAAACGTGAGTTTTTCCTGTTGCACTAACCCCCCCCCAACAAGACCACCTCACCATTTCCCTTGTGCCCCCCCAAGCACTTAATCTGGCGAACCATAACTCCCCATCTCCATCTTCCCTTACTTTACCAGTTATTAGGAACAGTCTACCAGTTCAATGTTAAAGGATGAAATACTAATCAATTATTTTTCTTTCTGCAAATGTTTGTGGAAAAATAAAATGTCTATTGTTCACTCCTAAACCTCTAGCACGGTGCATAATCTACCATATGTGCAAAAGATTTGCATGTGTGTGCCTCTTCAAAAGTTCCTAAAAGTTTGGTGTTGCACACATGTGTTCAGACATGAGCTCACCTGCACATATGAACGAACACACAAAGTCCAGGTAACAGTTCGCATCATCTTCAATCCTTCTTTACGTGATTAAATTCCATTCTCTTCCAGGGATTAGAAATCTAAACTTATTTTCATTCCAAAGAAGCAGAAACTAGATTCTATTCCAAGTCTCCCAAATATGGTTCATCTACTAGTTTCCAACATATAGCTGAGTTAATAACAAACCATGATCGTTATCCTCCAAAGGAACTGTTCAGAGTAGGGGGAAAGTGACACAAATTTAAATTGGTGCATTGTTTGTTTCTGCCACGGATTCCAGAGGCTGGATTCCAAAGAAGTTGACTTTCATTTCAGTCCGTGGCGGAATTCTTCCGACATCCCTAGTAGTGGCAGAGGCCGGCCACAGGATTGCCCACCTATGCTCTAGCTGCTGAAACTGAAGAGTGAAAAGCAAGATAAAGATTGCCAATATGCTGCTTTTTGCTTTCCAATATATTGCACATTTGGGAGGTTAATTTATTGTGAAAGTTGGTTTAAAATCAGTAACAAGAACTAAACAAAACCAACAATTCTGATCTATGTGTGGGTCCAAGTTAGGCACAGGTACTGGCTTAGGTGGCACATAGATCTGATTCAGTATGGAAGACAGACATGCCATAAAATATTTGGACTGTGCTGTCCAGTAAATCAGGGGTGCAGAACGAAGGGCCCAAGGGCCAAATCTGGCCCTCTGAGGTGCTGCAGATGGCCATGCCCCTTTCCCTTGGCCACACCCCCTTTTCCTCAACCACAAATCATTTGGGGGTTTCCTGGCTTTTGTGCAGTTTTTTTTCCCATTCTAAAACATTGAAATGCCTCCCCTATGGCTTAGTTACTGGCTGTAAGAGCTTCAAGCTAAAATATGCTGGCATGTTTGGCCCTGACCCTTTTCCCTTTGGCCCCACCCACCTCTGGAATGCAGCCCCTGATTGCTTCTCCAAAATGGAATTCGCCCTCTGGCTGAAAGAGGTTCAATACCCCTGCAGTAAACTACAGAAAATGGGGGGGGGGGGGAGAGAGAGCGAATCTAGTTTGCATACAAAGGTCCAGTTCTGACAAACTTTCCCAGTTCCATAAAAAATACTCTACGAAGCAAGGAGTATGCATCAGGACTCCTCCCTTGCCTCTTCGCATCTTCCCCTTCCCTCACATACCAGCTTTGGCACTTCCTTTGTGGCTTGTATTAAGCCAGAGTACCCCATTATACTCGATCCAGGTTTAACATTAGTATTTTTTTTAGTATAGCCCCAATGCTGATTTCTGACTGCATAAACCATGGTTTATGGTGCTGTAAAAGAACTCTGCTTTTATTTATATGAATCTTCAAAAAAAATACCTCATAGCTGAGGAGGAAGCAACCAAGAATATTTCTCAGTTTGCCTTGCAATCTAACTTGGCACATGTATCATAAACTCAAGAGGACTCTCCTGGTCCCTTTTAGAGATAGCAATGGGAAATATGAATGGAGGGAGTGGGTTGGTTCAGACGTAATGCCAAATCACTCGTGGCTAGGTGCTGTGCTCGTGCGCTCCCTCCTTCCCGTCCCTCTGATTTTCGCCTTAACTCCCAATTTAGCAATAAACCATAGTGTGCTCTTACCCTGCCTGGCTGAGATATAAACAGCAACCTATGGTTTGCTGAAAGGAAATTACAGTCTGCAATGGAAGGGGGAACTGCATGAAGGGAGAACATGATTACAGAACTCATTCACGTATCGCCAAATCATGGTTTGGCATTACATCTGAACCAACTCCATGTTTTAGGTATGCCAGGATCCAAGCTGTTTAAATAATTTAGGGAGCAATCCTAAATGGATGACTGGGGAATGCTGGGAGTTGTAGATCTTTTATCTGTCTAAGCATGCATAGGATTGCACCTTTATAGTGTTGTAACCAGTCCTTTGAATTGAACCCAGACAACAGCAGTAAACTGTAATTAGTGCAATGAAATCTAAGTATTTCACACGCTGCCAATAACTTGAGTCCAAAAGAACTTTGCCAGCCACCAACAGTTTTCTCCAAAAAAAAAATTAATTGAGCCAAACATCCATGCTTGATCTTTACGTGCTTACCAGCTATACAAATGCACCATGCTAATGCTACAAGATCAAATGGATGTTACTCTATTCAGGAATAGCAAAGAGATTCGCCCCGGCAAAATCACAGCAAGAGAGAAATCAACCTACATCCTTACACGCAAGCACCTATCTACGAGCTCAAGATTGCCAGCAGTCCAGAGGCTTACATTTTAAAATGTAATGGGTTAATATTAAAGAGAAAAGTGAACAACACTGATCAATGTGACACAAGTGACAGGTTGCTATTGCAGATGCCCTGCAGGGATCAGTATCCTTAGGTACAAGGGATTCTCAGACTGGCTGCACTTGAATATTGAAGCAAGGGTTGAGAGTCACCAGGGAGCTTCTAAAAAGAGATGCAGAGAGCCAGCTTACTGCAGGAGCCAATAGGCTTGTAGCACATGAGCCAAAGTTGGAAAGCCCGATTCCGCAAGACTGATTCTGCATTTCTGGAAAAGAAAATGTATGTGTGGGAGAGGTGTTGTTGTTGTTTTTAAAGAATTGTACTGAAGACTTCTACACTTGGAACTGAGAATCTCTAGCCTCTAGACCCAATTTAGCTTGTCTCTTTCTTCTGTCCATCTAAACTGGCTGCCTATTCGCTACCAGGCCAGTTTTAAGGTTTTGGTACTTGTGTACAAAGCCCTAAACACCTTGGAACCAGGATGCCTGAGGAGCACTGTGAAGGATTGTTGGTCTCACCCCAACAACCCTGCAAGGTGGGCCAGGCCCAGGTTCCCCCAAAGTTGACCCAGTAGCTCCCTTCCCAGGCCAACAGGCACTGTATTTAGCACTGAAGTTATACAGGACACACCACACCAACTGGAATTTGGATAGAAGTTTATTAGGGGAAAAGAAACAGAGAGGAAGGAACGGGGAGAAGTGGTAGGTTGTATAGGAAATTACGGGCAAGGTACAATACTCAAAGCAAAACCAGAAATGCCAAACACCAAGGCACACACTCCCAAGAGCAAAACAATAAAGCTAGCTAGTCTATCCTATACATACCAAAATATGGGCCTCTCAGAATAACCATCAACCAGCAGCACACCCTAGTACCATCAGGGCCAAGAAGAGACACCCTCCCCTTCTTTAGCCCTCTTTTTATTGCCCAGCCCTAGCAACTCAGGACAGATTTGAAATACCCAATCAAAGCCCAATCCCAGGACACACCACTCCACCCCCCAAGGAGGCTGAATCTCCCACCAGGCAAGGCTGTTATCATTTTCCCAATTAGCTGGAGCAGAGCATGGCCTGGAGCTGCAGGGCTGAGAAACGGCCAAAAGACAATCAGCCTCCAGGTGGCTACTTTGTACATGACTACCTAAGCGGCCCATGGCTCCCGCTTCTACTACCCTATTCTTGACAAGCGCCTTCTGCCTTACCAATCTGTCCCGTCACTGAGGTCATCAGAGGGCATGCTCCCAGTGGTTCCACATGGACCTATGGTCTGGCTGGAGTCCACCTAGAGAAGAGCCTTCAGTGTGGTGGCCCCCTTTCTTGGCACCAACACTGTGTTGCTTCTGGCGCCCACTAAAAACTGTTCTATTCCAGGAAGCATTCCTTAACTGACCAGGCACAGTTTTTATTGGCATTCTGTTTTTAAAAAGAATAATTTTAATATGTTTTAATCTTTTAATCTTTTTACTATTTTGCCTGTTATGTTCACCGCTCTGGAATCTGTTTTAGTTATGGAGAGGTATACAAATATTGTAAACAAACCAACAAACAAAACCCTTGCAGGCACTCTCTTAGCTCACTGAGAAACCACCTAATAAAGTTTCCAAACACCATTGAAAGCCAGCATATCAATATTATGAAATCAGGGTGAAACAGACTGGTAATTTTTTTTTTCTTTATGGGCCAGATGAGAGAATAATCTCCTCCAATCTAGCCCACGAGTGGAAATGAGCGAGTGTGCACAGCTTCTCTCGCGCCAACAGTCCCACCTCCACCATACCTGCATGTACATAAGGTAAAGGTGTCCCCAGCCAGTCGTGTCCGACTCTAGGGTGTGGTGGTCATCTCCATTTCTAAGCCGAAGAGCCAGCGCTGCCCAAAGACGCTTCCGTGGTCATGTGGCCGGCATGACTGAACACTGAGGTGCACGGACCGCTGTTACCTTTCCCGCCTATTTATCTACTTGCAATTTCTTGCTTTCAAACTGCTAGCTTGGCAGGAGCTGGGACCGAAGACGGGAGCTCACTCCATCACGCGGCACTCGGGTCTCGAACTGCTGTCCTGCCGACCTTCCGGTCTGCAGTTCAGCGTCTTAACCACTAAGCCACCGCGGTCCCTTGTACATAGGGGGGATGGAAACTGAGACTGCAGCTTACAGTTCAATGCACACAGGGGAAAATCACGTGGTTGATTTCTTGATTTAAATGAGGCAATCCACGTTGCAATTTTTGTCTCCAGCATTGTACTGCATGTATGTAATGGCAAATGCCACTTACATGTAGGATGCCAGGCTGGGTGGATAAGCAGCTGCACGTACTTGCTCCCCTTCATCCATTGAACCAGATCTGGAGAAGATGTATGATCCAACCCTATAGCACACAATGCATGATTTCTGTTTGCAACTGGATACGCACACATACATGCAATGGTGAAAAAGATAATTGCCAAAAATTAGCAGACAGATAGATTTTCTAGGATTCTTTTGGAAGGAATAAACATAGAGGCCTGAGTGTGCCACTGAGAGTTCTTCTTCTTGCTGGTATTCTGGGTCTTCCTCCCTCCACCACTTTTCCCCATCAGGCAGTGTTCAAGCCTACATGGAAATAGTAGGC
Source organism: Heloderma suspectum (assembly GCF_057233095.1). NCBI lineage: Eukaryota > Metazoa > Chordata > Lepidosauria > Squamata > Helodermatidae > Heloderma > Heloderma suspectum. The sequence continues at coordinate 32,941,443 of NC_139464.1, forward strand.
TCCGAGTTCTGAGCAATTCCTCTTGCAAATGGCTGCTGGTTACAATTAGGGCCTAAAAAAGTAAGGAGGAGGCAATAACCAAGTCCACAGCAACACACATGCGGGGAGGTGGAAGAGGAAACTTCTGGCTCTCTCTATCAACCCAGGGCAGGTCATCGGGATCAATTTTTACATACCAGTGGGTACTGCACATCAGGTTTCTGAGCACCCCTGTAGATGATATATTACACGGCAGCCCCAAATATCTTCCACCACCTCTCCTTTTTGCGCTATTTAAAAGAAAGCCAAATTTATAATTTTAGGTGTTCTGCTGCAATTTTATGTTCGCCCTCTAAAACTAAGGGCCAGGTTAACTGAAGGATCATTCTCCTCTCCATATGTACCTGCCCGGACCCTTAGATAATATTCAGCAGTCCTTCTCTGCGAGCCCCTGCCAAAGGAAGTGAGCGGCTACCAAGAAGAGGGCCTTTTCTGCTGTGGCAGCCCAGTTACAGAATGAGCTTCCCAGAGAGGTTCACTGGTGCCTACACTGTGCTCTTCCCAGTGCCAGGTGAAGGAAGACCTTTTTATTTTCCCAGGCATTTTAGTCTTTTAGTTGCATTGCTTTAAATCTGTTATTGTATTTTAAATCTCTGCACTGCTACTAAGTTTTATTTTGGTTTTACTTTTATTCTGTAGTTTTAAATGTTAAATTTTTTATATTGTGTTTTATGCTGTATATTGTGGCTTTACTTGTTCTGAACCACCCAGAGAGCTATTGGGGCGGTAGAGAAATGTAATGAATGAATAAATAAATAATAAATAAATAAATGTTAGCTAATCACTTCATGTCCCTCATTCTCATGAGATGCCAAAGCTTTGCCACAGGTACTTATTTGCAGTACTTCAGTCACAAGACTTCTTCCTTCAAGATAGCAAAATGCACTAAGATATGGGTTGGGGGTTTCAGGGGGAGGGGATTCACTGTTTCAGATTGCCCACAGCGCAACACAATGGTGCCAAAAATATTTCACAGGAAATGCTGATACTCCTCAGTGCTGTCACTGCAACTTTGAAGGCTTAATTTGACAGTAAAGAAAATATTATCCGGACTATGTCTAACTAATAAAAATTCCACTCTTTTGCCAAGTGGAAAAAGTGTCTGTCTCAGCAATAATAAACCCTCTTAATGTAGGGCTGCAAAGCTAGACAACTCATTTAGCATTAAGATCAACAAAAGCTTATGAATATCCATGGGGCCAGTTAACTTGGCTAGTAATTCCCATGCAGTGGGGTGTCAAAATGATGAATGGGAACCTCCTTCAATAAGTTCTTTTTACTAAGTAATTTCCATAGAGGGTGTTGGGACATTTTCATCAGCCAAGGAAAAACGGGAGGCCAGTATGGCCCTATTTGAATTAATTTAGTCTGAGCCAGGAGGAATTTTCCGGGCTGCTCTGGCTAGAAAGAGGTCAGCAAGCAGTTTTTATTGAAAGGTCAATGCCTGCCATCCAAGATTTCTGTAATCCAATAACTTATTTTAGCAGATATTTCATATATTCAACCAAGGGTGGGAGGAGTTTTTGCACTACTGAAAGGAAAACCACGAAATGTTCCAAAGGCATTTCAGTTCTAGAGATGCACAGCATTAAACTGCACCTATTTAACAGATTTAACACCAATGTTCTCACTTCATATACCAGTTCCTGGAGTGCAATGAATGTACATTGGGGGTTGGACTCAATGGTCTTGTAGGCCCCTTCCAACCTTACTATTCTATGATCAAACACTAGGCACAGGTACATTGGGGGATAAATCTGCCCAATAATGCCAAGAGTAAAGCACAAAATTTGGTATTCTAATAATTTTGCTAGTGTGTACTAAGTTTTGAAATTTGGAAAAAATAACATTCAGAAGTTACATCTGCAGTGCATAACACAAATATGTGCAAAAACATTTATCATAAGTGATGAACAAATGTACATATTGGCTTTAGAGTTAGTCATGCTCAGAGTAGACTACTCTAAGTATAACCAAGGGTGCCTCCAGATTAGATTTATATTGTTCTGCCTCATCCGTCTAGAAGTTGTCTTCCACTTGTATTCCTCCCATATTTTCCTGCCGCTTCTTCTGTCTTTTTTCTTATCAGAAAAAAAGTATGCTAAGGAGGAAATGATGAAACAGCTGCACAATATCTTTCGATCTGTAGCAGAAGGAACCCTCCATCTGAAAGCACCCTTGATCTGGATCAAACCCACTGAAGTTAAAATCTGCACATACGAGCCACCAGACACCACAGAAATGCCAATTCACTCGCACTGCTATCTCCTCAATCAAAGCCTATGTTATAAATGTTGGAGATCAAACATGTGCCATTACAACTGCACTCCTACACACATACCTGGGCACAATTCCCATTGAATTCAATAGGCTTACTTCTGAGCAGACAATTATAGGATTGGGCTGTACATCACATTTCTAAAAACTGCAGGGTATACTGAGGTCTGCAGTCTGTTCAGTTCTCCCTGCATTTATTACTTTTGACACTAATTGCCTGCAAAGCAATTAATATTACTTAGGGCGCAATCCTATGCATTTTTAGATAGAGAAAAGGCCTACAACTCCCAGCATTCCCCAGCCAGCAAAGCTGGTTGTAGGCTTTTTCTCTGTCTAAACATGCATAGGTTTGCGCCCTTAATGGTTGATCTCAAGCCACCACTGAAACCCAGATCAATTCCATGATTTTTATATTCATTTTTATTTTTGCAAAGACACTGTGTCCTGTGCCAGACACAAACACCATGTCACCAGTAAGAACTATAGTTGGAAAATAGCTCAGGGCACCGTGCCTTCACATGGCAACAGCATTTCCAGCACAGGAGAGCGCTGTGAGATTGCAGTGCAACAGATAAGCAAGAGGGATGACAAGGTGTACAGACAAATTAAATCATTCACTGGTGAATAGCAACTTCTTTTGTCAGTCCTTGCTTTTTAAATTAACTGTGGTTGTAGAGATGAAGCAAGAACACTCTTCTCTGAAAAGAGGCAGGGGGCACTGACTGAGGTTGCTAACACTGTAAGTTGCTGTAAGGATAAATCAGAGCGTGCAGATCCTGTGACACCCTTACAGTTCTACAGAGTTCAACGCCAATTCATTTTATATATCTAGCTCCAGCTAGTGTTAAACCCCAATTCAAACACATTATATATAGAAAAGGTAAAATCGCAATTTACATATTTATTTATTTATGTGCTTGTTTTCTACCAGGAAATGGGGCTAACAACAACAAAAGAAAACATTTAAAATAAAAACATAATTAAAACAATCATAAATAAATACATTAAAAACACAATTAAAACACACACAATACAAGAATAAAAACAGCAGCCCAACCAACAGACTAGCTTACATGCCAAAGGCCTGCTTGAATAAAAACATCTTTGCATGCCAGCAGAAGAACAAAGAGGGAGCCAACTTTGACACCCTTGGCAGGGAGTTCCAAAGTCCTGGTACAGTCACCAAGATACCAACACATATAGGGCTTTATAGGCCATAACCAGCACTTTCCGTTGTGCCCTTAAGTCAAAGCCATTGAAGCTGTGTCTAGTTATAGGGAGTCACATGCTCCCTGTAACTGGCCACAGTTAACAATGTCAAGCAAAGGGATGAATGCACCTGATCTCATCTGATCTCGGAAACTAAGCAGCATCAGCCCTGGTTAGTATTTGGATGCGAGACCGTCTGGGAATCAGGCTTCCTGCACTGAGCAGGGTGTTGGGCTCGATGGTCTTGTAGGCCCCTTCCAACCATATGATTCTATGTGGCTGCAACATTCTGAACCAGGTGAAATTTCCAGACAGTTTTGGAAGGCAGCACCACGTACAGCATGTTACAGTAGTCCAAACAGGATGTAATTAAGGCATGCATAACCATGGCCAGATCAGACATTTCTACGAATGGGAGCAGTTGGCATACTACCCTCAGCAGTGCAAAAGCACTCCTGGCCACTGCTGAAACCTGAGCATCCAGGTTCAGGGCCAAATCCAGGAGTATACCCAAACTGCCATTCCGACTCTTCAGAGGGAGTGTAACCCCATCCAGCACAGGTTGGGTCCCTACTCCCTGATCTGCCTTCTGACTAACCAGAAACATAACTGTCTTGTCTGAATTAAGCTTCAAATTGTTCACCTTCATCCAGTCCATTACTAATATATCTGATGTTGGCCCAATGCAGATGCAACAACATTCCCAATCCCCTAACCATGCCACAGGCTCATGTGCAACCTTCCTCCTCTGTGTGGATTTCCCCTGTCTTCTTTGGAGCTATCCATGGTGCATTTATATATTTATATAAATACACATACACACATGAAATTTATTACCAGTTTTCATTATAAAATAATCCCAAAGTGGGATACAACCAATTAAAACACAGTCATACAACATCAACTGGGCCCATTCCAACCCTACTACTATTCTGTGAAATAAACTGAGGAGAACAGTAACACCGATAAATAACCAGGGGTTATTTGCCTACACCAGGGGTAGGCAACATGTTGCCCATGGCCACAAAGGCTCCCCCAGACACATTTCTTGGTGCCCACTCAAGTGCCCTACCTTTCCCACTTAAAAAAATTAACACATTTTGCTGTGAAATAGATTTCTCTTGGGGCTGAAAACTGTGGGTTCAAAGGAGTTGTTTAGTGTGTTAGGGCTTAGACCCCTCGCCCCTGCCTTTTTTTCAATTTTTACACAAGTTACTTGTCCTTTGCCATACCTCCCATGGCAGCCATCTTGTGGTGCTGCCCAGGACAGTTTCTCATAAATTGCCAAATATTTCCCCAGGTCAAAAACTCAACCCTGGTTTACATGATGCAACAAAACAAATTCAGTCAAAAGTCTGGGTGAACAAAGTAGGTCTTTAGTTGGTGATGTAAAATTTCCTGAAATTTTGAGCCCATGGAAAAAAACAGGTTTTTTTCGGGGGGGGGGGGGAGTTCAGAAAAAAAACTTGAATTTCAGGAGAAATTGAAAAATAAGCGATACTTATTTTCTTAGTGCTCTTTACAGATCCAACGTCACTTCGTTGCTTTAAGACAGCCTTCCCAAACCTGGTACCCTCCATATATTTTGGACTTCAGCTCCCATCAGCCTCAGGCAGCTTGGCCAATGGTCAGGAATGCTGAGCACTGTAGTTCAAAACATCCTGAGGGCACCAGGTTGGGGAGGCTGTTTTACAAACATAAAGCAGCCTTTCTTTTCCTAAAGTTATTTTATGTACCACTTAGTTTGCTCATAAAATTATTGTTATATTTTAAAACTTAAAAAAATAAACTTAGTAAATTTGTAATTATTGTCTGAATAGATTAGAACTACATTAAATGACTGCTACAGCATCAGAAACACAGGACTCTATAGAACAAAACCCAAACTGTCAAGAATGTACAATGGTGATTCTACTCACATGTTCAGAAACCGAGCATAAATGTCTATCAATAAAGTATACTTTAGATCAATAATTTTAATAAGGAATGAAATAAATAACTATGCTGGGAATATTACAGAGAGGGTTAAAAAAACATTTGCCCCCATGGCTTCATTATTTCCAGACATTTTACATCTCTAATGTTTCCATAAAAGAGTTCTTATTACATCGTTTTTAGACATCCTTTTTGGGGGAGAAAGGCTGGGTAACAACATAGAAATACTTTGTCTTAAATTCTAAAAGAAAATATTTCATAATCCAAAGCTGTTCAATTTTTCAGAAAAAAACGGTCCTCGGGGGGGGGGGGGTTCCTGGGCCTTCACATTTCTAAGCTAAAGCTTGTAGGATTTGGCGCGGACCATAAATAAGGAGGACGGAGTTCTGCAGTTGGGGTGCTTGTACCAAGAACGCCCTCTCTCAGGTTGCCACATATTGAACTCCAGACAAATGTGGCATTGTCAAGACGGCATCCTACTAGATCTGAATGCCCAGGCAGGTACATATGGGAGAATGCGCTCCATCAGGTATCCAGGTTCTAAGAATTTCGCCAGCAAGTCACCTCTTTTTCCCACTGCCCTAGCAAGCACTAGTTACACTGTGGAAGCATTGGTTTATGCTAACAACGTTATTAGCTAACAATGTTATTAGCACTAGGACACAGTTAGATACTACCACCCCATGGCTGCAAACAGCCGGAGGAGAAATGTAATCAAGGTATTTGCATTATCCCCCACAGACCTTATCATTTTCACCCTATTTTTTGAGAGTGAGATTTTCAGTCTAGGTCTAGGTATGTCTTATGTCACAATATCAAAACCATGCTAAACGCAGGTGTCAGGCAAGGTGTAGCTATTGTGAACAGCGGTCCGTGAGTGTCATTCTCATCAGGACTCAGTGTCTATTCCCATGCTCCAAACCATGGATGAAGAGATGAAGCCGAGGCTTGCATGGGTGCTATGATTCACTTAGACAGAGGGAACAGCTCTGAATCTGTATCCTTTTGCGCACAGCAGGCAAAGCTGTGGCACTTGCTACAGCACATATACAAGAAAGAGTCTCTCTGTCCTGAATTTCTAAGTTTTCCCTATGGCAGCTGTTGAATTATTGCATAACTAGTGCACCTCCCTCCCACCAGTGGCCATACTCCAAAACATGCAAAAAATTAAAATATCAGCAACCTACTCAGCATGAGAAGCAGAATAATTCATTACAACATGGCACATTTCAGGAATTGGATTTTGAGAGTCAAAGGCAGCCTGCCACTGTGAATTCGTATGAAGAGAGTCTGGAATTTGGACAGATGCTGAACTCCAGAATATGGTGTATATCTTGTGTCCTTTGATCCTCTGCTATGGTGCACTGCAGCCACTAAATTAAGAAGAAATCTCACTCTAGGGATACACTATATACATAATGTAACCGATACAGTCATCTTGACAGCTGAGGGGCTGTGTGTGCATATGATACCAGAACCTAGTTGTATACAGTTTATTTTAGACACAGTCCACTGCAACAGAAGACTTACACAAATCCTTGATGGATAGTTTGCTTTTACTCAAAAATATTTCACAGCTGGCTCCACGTCCCTATACAGCATACATGCTTTGAGGCAAAAAGCATTCCGCACATAGTCAGCTGTGTCTGTGAATGATGCCCTCTTATTTAGAAGAGCTGATGATTTCAGAACAGTGCTTTCCCAGTGATCACATGTTGGAAGAGATGGCACCACTCCACAAAACATTGCTCTAGATTTGTAAATGTCTACTCAATTATATAACTCACAGCATGATCCTATGCATTGTTTGGTGGAGACGCAAGACAATGCCTTCTCAGTGGCTGCTCTCAGGCTCTGGAAGTCCCTGCTAAGGAAGGCTAGATTGTCTCCCTCTCAATTGTCTGTCTGCCAATAGGCAAATAACTTCTTCTTTTTTTAAATATAGGTAGGCATATAACTTCAGCAAAGGAGATTGTTACCTTGTCATGGTGCTGGAGCTTGAGCACCTCAATGACGTCATGAGCTAAACCGTGAAGGGACACCCAAGACGGGAAGGTCATGGCACAGAGGTCAGACTAAATACGATCCCTGGGGAAGGAAACGGCAACCCACCCCAGTATTCTTGCCATGAAAACTAAATGGATCAGTACAACCAGAGATATGTCGGTATACCATCGGAAGATGGAACTCCCAGGTCGGAAGATGGTCAAAATGCTACTGGGGAGGAACAGAGGATAAGTTCAACTAGCCCCAGATGTGATGACGCAGCTAGCTCAAAGCCGAAAGGACGGCTAGCGGCCGATGGTGCTGGTGGTGAACGATGAGTCTGATGTTCTAAAGATCAACACACCATAGGAACCTGGAATGTAAGATCTATGAGCCAGGGCAAATTGGATGTGGTTATTGGGGAGATGTCAAGATTAAATATAGACATTTTGGGTGTCAGTGAACTGAAATGGACTGGAATGGGCCACTTCACATCAGATGACCACCATCAGATGATCTACTACTGTGGACAAGAGGACCACAGAAGAAATGGAATAGCCTTCATAATTAATAATAAAGTGGCTAAAGCAGTGCTTGGATACAATCCAAAAAATGACAGAATGATCTCAATTCAAATTGAGGGTAAGCCATTTAACATCACAGTGATCCAAATATACGCCCCAACCACAGATGCTGAAGAAGCAGAAGTAGATCAGTTCTATGAGGATCTGCAGCACCTACTGGATAATACGCCAAAAAAGATGTTATTTTCATTACAGGAAACTGGAATGCTAAGGTGGGTAGTCAAACGACACCTGGAATTACAGGCAAGCATGGTCTGGGAGAACAAAATGAAGCAGGACATAGGCTGATAGAATTTTGCCAAGACAACTCACTGTGCATAACAAACACTCTCTTCCAACAACCTAAAAGACGACTTTACACATGGACTTCACCAAACGGTCGACACAAAAATCAGATTGACTACATCCTTTGTAGCCAAAGGTGGCAGACATCTATGCAGTTGGTAAAAACAAGACCTGGAGCTGATTGTAGTTCAGATCACGAACTTCTTATTGCACACTTTAGAATCAGACTAAAGAGAATAGGGAAGACCCACAGATCAGTTAGATATGAGCTCACGAATATTCCTCATGAATATGCAGTGGAGGTGAAGAATAGATTTAAGGGACTAGATTTAGTAGATAGGGTCCCGGAAGAACTATGGACAGGAGTTCGCAACATTGTTCAGGAGGCGGCAACAAAAAACGTCCCAAAAGAAAGAAAACCAAGAAGGCAAGATGGCTGTCTGCTGAGACACTGGAAGCAGCCCAAGAAAGAAGGAAAGCAAAAGGCAACAGTGATAGGGGGAGATACGCCCAATTAAATGCAAAATTCCAGAGGTTAGCCAGAAGAGATCAGGAATTATTTTTAAACAAGCAATGCGCGGAAGCGGAAGAAGATAACAGAATAGGAAGGACAAGAGACCTCTTCCAGAAAATTAGAAACATCAGAGGTAAATTCCAGGCAAAAATAGGTATGATCAAAAACAAAGATGGCAAGGACCTAACAGAAGCAGAAGAGATCAAGAAAAGGTGGCAAGAATATACGGAAGATCTCTACAGGAAGGATAATAATATCGGGGATAGATTTGACAATGTGGTCAGTGAGCCAGACATCCTGAAAAGTGAGGTTGAATGGGCCTTAAGAAGCATTGCTAATAACAAGGCAGCAGGAGATGACAGTATCCCAGCTGGACTGTTTAAAAACTTGCAAGATGATGCTGTCGAGGTAATGCATGCCATATGCCAGCAAATTTGGAAAACACAAGAATGGCCAACAGATTGGAAAAAATCAACTCATACCAAAAAAAAATCCCCATACCAAAAAAGGGAAGCACCAAAGAATGTTCAAACTATCGAACAGTGGCACTTATTTCACATGCCAGTAAGGTAATGCTCAAGATCTTGCAAGGCAGACTCCAGCAATTCATGGAACGAGAATTGCCAGATGTACAAGCTGGGTTTAGAAAAGGCAGAGGAACTAGAGACCAAATGGCCAATATCCGCTGGATAATGGAGAAAGCCAGGGAGTTTCAGAAAAACATCTATTTCTGTTTTATTGACTATTCTAAAGCCTTTGACTGTGTGGATCATAAAAAATTGTGGCAAGTGCTTGGTGGTATAGGGATACCAAGTCATCTTGTCTGCCTCCTAAGGAATCTGTATAACGACCAAGTAGCAACGGTAAGAACAGACCACGGAAAAACAGACTGGTTTAAGATTGGGAAAGGAGTACGGCAGGGTTGTATACTCTCACCCTACCTATTCAACCTGTACGCAGAACACATCATGCAACATGCTGGGCTTGATGAAGCGAAGGCTGGAGTTAAAATTGCTGGAAGAAACATTAACAATCTCCGATAAGCAGATGATACTACTTTGATGGCTGAAAGCGAGGAGGAGCTGAGGAACCTTATGATGAAGGTGAAAGAAGAAAGTGCAAAAGCTGGGTTGCAGTTAAACCTCAAAAAAAACAAGATTATGGCAACCAGCTTGATTGATAACTGGCAAATAGAGGGAGAAAACGTGGAGGCAGTGACAGACTTTGTCTTTCTAGGCGCAAAGATTACTGCAGACACTGACTGCAGCCAGGAAATCAGAAGACGTTTACTTCTTGGGAAGACAGCAATGACAAATCTTGATAAAATAGTGAAGAGCAGAGACATCACACTGACAACAAAGGTCCGCATAGTTAAAGCAATGGTATTCCCCGTAGTAACCTATGGCTGAGAGAGCTGGACCATAAGGAAGGCTGAGTGAAGGACGATAGATGCTTTTGAACTGTGGTACTGGAGGAAAATTCTGAGAGTGCCTTGGACTGCAAGAAGATCAAACCAGTCCATACTCCAGGAAATCAAGCCAGACTGCTCACTTGAAGGAATGATATGAAAGGCAAAACTGAAGTACTTTGGCCACATAATGAGAAGACAGGATACCCTGGAGAAGATGCTGATGCTAGGGAAAGTGGAAGGCAAAAGGAAGAGGGGCTGACCAAGGGCAAGATGGATGGATGATATTCTGGAGGTGACAGACTCGACCTTGGGGGAGCTGGGGGTGGCAACGGCCGACAGGAAGCTCTGGCGCAGGCTAGTCCATGAAGTCACGAAGAGTCGGAAGCGACTGACAGAATAAACAACAAAAAGGCATATAAGCTGGTGTGCTGCTGAAGGGGGTTTCAACTGGTTGGGTGTTGTTTATTTCTTTTATTGTTGTGTTTTTAATTGATTTGTTTTTATGTTCTCTTTTAATTAAGATTTTGTTTTTAATCTGTTTTTTATTATTGTTAGTCATCACGAGTGCCATCTTTAGCATAAAGGTGGATATAAATTTAAGAAATAAACACGTATACTTAGAAATGACTCCTACAATGTTCAACAGGGCTTACTCCCTAGTAAGTGTGTATAGGATCAAAAAAATAATCAGAGCAATTATGTAAGCTACATAATAACATAAGACGTGCTCTGCTGGATCAGACCAAAGCCTGTCTAGTTCAGCATTCTGTTCACACAGTGGCAACCAGATGCTTCTGGGAAGCTCACAAAAAGATGAGTGCAACAGCAACCTCCTAGTCATATTCAGAGACATACTGCTGAGTGATTATTCAGCAAATAATTATTCTAGCCTCTGAAACAAAGCTACCTTTTTAAAGCTTGAATAACAGGTGATAGCCATCTGTCAGGGATACTTTGACTTAGATTCCTGCATTGACCAGGGGCTTGGACTCGACGGTCCCTTCTAAAAGAAAGAAGGAAGTTTGTTCTTCCAAAAGAAAGAAGGACTGTATGATGCCAATCCTAGAACTCCAGGATCTAAGAATGCACCTTTCCAACAATAGGAATTTTACACCCTGACTATCAGGTGATTGATCTTGTTAGAGCTGATTCAATTTTTATAGGTCTGAGGATGAGGAAGCCACTTATATATAGCCTCATATACAAGAAAAAAAATATAAGGTAGCATGATAATGACACACACCTTTCACAGGCAGTCATACATCCATGTACTAAATTAACTTCCAAAGTATTCAGATATGGGGGTTACTGCTTCACCAGCTAGGTTGCTTCTGGGTATGCATATCTGCAAGTAACTCCCACATCTGTATACCATAAAAAGTAGTATGTGAATTAGACCTTAGTCACATGCTGTTCCCTGCCACTATTACTAATGGAAGACACAAAGAATGGAATTGATTTATTTATTGTAAAACACTTTAAATAGACCAAGTGCATTACAGGCTGTGTCTGTGACACAGCAATGCAGCCCCTACATACATAAACAGGGCTCTCTCGGTATTAGCCATGGCCAAGAGAAACAGAGAGAGACTGAGACAGAGAGAGACATGCATGCATATACACACACACACCACCACCACCACCAAAGACTTGACATAACCAGCAGTAGGGACCAGTGTGCATATCAGTTGTTATAGAATGCAGAGCTTATCTTCTCGGAGCATAACTCCATAAAACGTAGGTCTGCATTTTATCCTTTTTTTATTAAAAGAGCACTGAAATAAGTTGCCCATTGACTCCAGACCCAAAACAGAGATGTGAACCAAGGTCTCCCAACTTTCTATGCACCAAACCACATTGGCCGCTGTGCCCATGCAAATGGAAACCCACATTTGGCAACCATCAATATGCAACCAGACAGGACAGAACATAAGAGGTATAATGGATCAGAACAAGGTCCATCTAGTCCAGGATTCCATTTACTCAGTGGACAATCAGTTGTCTGTAAGGAACCCACAAATAGGACATGAGTGCAACAGCACCCTCCTAGTCATGTTCCCCAGCAATTGGTGTACATAGGCATACTGCCTCTGGTACTGGAGGTAGCATATAGCCATTAGGACTAGTAGCCACTGATAGCCTTCTCCTCCAGGAATTTGTCTAACCCCCTTCTAAAGCCATCCAAATTGGTGGCCATCACTTCATCTAATGGTAGCAAATTCCATAGTTTAACTAGGTGCTGTGTGAAGAAGTACTTCCTTTTATCTGTCCTGAATCTCCCACCAATCAGTTTCATGGGATGACCAGTATTATGAGAGAGGAGAGAAATGTCTCCCTATCAATTTTCTCCACACCATGCATAATTTTATACACCTCTAACATGTCTCGCCTTACTGGCCTTTTTTCCTAAGCTAAACGGTCCCAGATGTTGTAACCTTTCCTCATAAGGGAGTTGCTCCAGCCCCTTGATCATTTTAGGGCACAATCCTATGCATGTTCAGACAGAAAACATGGCTGGCTGGGGAATGCTGGGAGTTGTAGGGCTTTTTTTTGTCTAAACATGCATAGGATTGTGCTCTTAGTTCCCCTTTTCTGCAGTTTTTCCAACTCTACAACATATATACGGAAGCAAAAGAATGGCATGTGATCAAGAGACAGATTTTTGATGAGAGAAGTCCTGCTGTCAGAAAAGAGATTGCAGGCTTTTTTTGCTTGCTCTGCATTATCGATCCACAACCAATGTGGACAACCATAAATTGAAAGCCCAGGCTAAAATATAAACCTCCCATGAGCCACCTTATCAGCCAACAGCCTGCTGGCACTTATAAATCTTGTTTTGTAAACTGTGGCAGGTATGCTTTTTGTATGCATCCACATCAAGAGAAAAATTATGTGCGTTCTCTTTTCGACTCTCTGTGGAGGATATTAAACAATGCCAAAGGAAGAAAGCAAATGATAACTGCTGTTTTGGGTTACTCTTCTCTTTCTGCTAATAGAAGTGACCAATACATGGAACGTTTTGTTAAGGTCAACAAGTCTAGTCAATCTGGTAGTCAACAAACCCACCAACATTCTCAGAGGAGCAAACACGCAAGGGGGAAGGTCATACATCTAAGATGACACACAAATTATTTTAAACTTTTGTGATTTTGCCGTTGCATCTTGTGCCAAGGAAGGTTCTGCCTAGAGCTCAGATCCACACCATATTAATTAGCACGTCTTTAAGAATTTTATCTCTCTCCAGGCATTTTTTTAGACATCTAATACTGGTATATATGGCAAAGAAGCATAAGCCTAATTGCTGTATTTCAAGATATTTACCCAAATAACTATCAACTGTTTTCATACTGTTCTACTTGAAATAGATGAGAATTTTAGCCACACTGAGCGCTAAAAAATAATGATTATCTGAGTTGAGAAAGAGAGAGCACTGATGCTTCTACTTAATAAAATATTTTCAAAGCATCTTTTGAAAGAAACATTTCAGCTATTTAATGTTCAACGAAGAGCATTTACTTGGGCAAAGAGTAGGTAAGAAATAAAATCTTAAGAATTCATGGGATTTGGAAGCTATGCTTCTATTAATGCAGCCCAAAATAGCATTTGCCTTTTTTGCAGCCACATCACATTGTTGGGTCATATTCGGCTTGTGATCTATAGCAATGCCAAGATTCTTCTCACTTGTAGTATTGTTGAGCCAAGTATCCCCCATCTTGTAACTGTGCATTTGGTTTCTTTTTCCTAGGTGCAGAACTTGGCATTTATCCCTATTAAATTTCATTCTGTTGTTTTCTGCCCTGCGCTCCGGTCTATCAAGATCACTTTGAATTTTGTTTCTGTCTTCTGAGGTATTAGGTATCCCACCCAATTTTGTGTCATCTGCAAATCTGATAAGCATTCCCTGCACCTCCTCCTCCAAGTCATTAATAAAAATGTTGAAGAGCACTGGGCCCAGGACTGAGCCCTAACATAGCCCTCACTCAGGTCATATCTCTCTTCCAGCCACCCATCCCAATATCTAGAGTGAGAAGCAAGTTTTCATTCTGCTCAGAATCCAATCTATTTTCTTTGAGGTACCATATAAATCAACGTGAACCGCTGAGAATGACACCAATCGCTGTCTCTGTAGTCCTGTCCTCCACTCTACTTCTTGGCTTTGTGAGCTGTGATAGAATACTGGGAATTGACTTATATTATTAATTGTATCCCCGCCCCACCCCATTATCAAATATGTCTGGGAAAGAAGATCCCAGTATGTTCTTCTTCCACCTAGAAGAACAGTTGTGGAAGCCAGTTTCTTTACCATGCAAGATTTGGGAATTATATTTCAGAAGACTTCAGGCACAATCTATGCATATTTAAACATAAGTACATCCTACAATTCCCAGCATTCCTCAGCCAGCATGGGTGGCTGGGGAATGCTGGGAGTGGTAGGACTTTTTTGTCTCTAAACATGCACAAGATTGCGCCCTAAACTTGTAAACCCACTAAAGGGGGATGGTTCAAAAAACTATTCCTCTTCTTATACAGACACTAAGGGTGAAAACAGACATTACTTTAAATCCGTATCTAGCAGCTAAGTTTTTTTAATTATTTTTATTCTAGAGTAGGCTCAGGGGCAAGATCCAGATTGCGAACCCTACATGGGGGGCTGGGGGGCTTTTAAGATCTGGAACCTCTGTGCCTACTCTACAGTAAAATGAAAAAAGATGCAGCCACTGGGGAAAGAAGGTGGATGGACAATCCTAGGGCAAGTAAAAAATTTATTTTTATAGCTTTTTTCAGCCACAAAAGACTCCAAAGCAGTGTACAAGAATTAAAATGCACAAGCAGAAAACAATTACATCAGAACAATGATAAACTACATACAGCCCAAAATAAAAAGAGATAGGCAAACATCTGAAGTTGGGACAATTCAATTATCTCTAAAAGCCTGGAAGAAGAGAATGGGTTTCAACACTCACCAAAAAGAGCCAAATGAAGAGGCCAAAACATGCCTCTAGGGAAAGGAGTTCCAAACCCCACTAGGCAGTCAACTGCAGAGGAGGCCCAATTCCACGTAACTGCCAACAGAACTTCCATTAGTGGTAGCACGCAAAGCACAGCCACTCTGAAGATTTCAACTGGCAAGCAGTACAATATGGGAGTAAGTGGTCCTTTAGTGGGCCCAAACTGTTTAGGGCTTTAAAAGTTAAAACCAGCACTTTGAATTGGTCTCAGAAACAAATAGAAGAGCAAGTCCACGGATTTGGTGGCTGACCAAACAAATAAACTCAACGCTTTTCAAGAATAAGATCACGGATGGATGATTTACAGTTCAAGCGTTATTTTTCCTTGGCCTAAAAACTGTTAAGAATTGTTAAAAGCAGAGGTGTTCAACAAATGATGACATCATACTTTAAAAGACCAAGAACCCAAAATTATGCTTTAAAATCTCATGAAGTATCATAATTTGGGGGAGGCATATTTTCATGATTTAAAAAAAAATTATCAAGGCTTTTCATCATGCTATCTGGCTGAACAACATTAGCAATAAGGTCCATAAGACAATCATGGAAATGCCAATTGACAAAGTTCCCAACTGATATTAATAAAATATGAAAAATAGCTGTGTCCCTCTAATATATGATCCATTATGTGTCCCTCTAATATATGATCCATTATGAGTAACACTTCAAATGCTGAAGATTATTTATTTATTTATTTATTTCATTTCATTTCTATACCACCCAATAGCCGAAGCTCTCTGTCATCTTGAAAACTGTAACTCTGGATATACCCACTCTTGCATTTTGTATTTAACCCACATGCTGAATCTCTCAAAATTACTTCTGAGCTCCACCTTGACCCAATTCAGTGGCCAGTAATAATGGAATGGTCCCTCTCTTCCATCATTTTGTTAGCTCCCATGGATAATACAGGTTTGCAAATGCCAGGAAAGTTAAGACCAAAATGAAAATAAGTGAATGCTGCTTAGCAATACACAACAAATAAAGCTTGTCAACAACTAATACAATTACTACATCTCCAGATATGAGACTTCAGCTATTTCACTACATGGATGATGAAACAAGATTTATGATGTATTAATTTATCACCATCTTTTTTTTAAAAAAAGATGTCTTTCTACAAAAAAACATAATCAGCGGATGGTAACTGCTCTCTGAAACGACATCTGTGTAGTTGAGGATGGCATTTTCCCCTTCTTAAAAGAAGTGGGTTGGGGGGAAAACATTGTGGGGAGAGGGAGTAAAGGATTCACTTCTACAAGTGGACATCTGCATAAGGAATCTGTCTGCTACAATTTAACAACTATATTACAACTTTGCATATTCTTCTATTGTCAATAACAAGTAGAAGAAAATAGTCTTGCAATTTAAAGTACTGAGAATATACTAACAAAGTATGAGGCACTGTTTCAAGACAAAACCCAGCCCCATTATGTGCTGTTTATTTTGGGGGAAGGGAGTTCATTTCCTGGGTTCATTTCCTCCTTTCAACACTTTGTGGTTCCACACTGAGCCCCAAATGGATGTCTGTAGAATCCTAGAAATGCTACTGCAAGCTAAACCTTTCCAAGTGTCAAAGCACTTATTCTGAAAAATACTTCACTGTTCCTCAGAAATATGCAAATTCCAAATGGACTTCAACTGTACATCAGCTTTCAGATAGATACTCAATTTCCAAGCCCATTTCAAGTAACAAGGCAGAAGACCACTCCTTATCTTTTAAGTCTATTTCAACAGGCTCATCCTCCTACCTTTTTCACTTTGGCAGTTCAATTATTTAACCTTCAAACAAAACAAGCTTTTAACTGAGCATGCCTCTCCTTTAAAACTAACTAACCAAAAAAATTAATCATTGCCATTTTCCTTCAATCCCTCAAGCCCAACAAAATCTATGATTAGGGGGCATGACCAAAGTGACATACTCCCTTTCTTTGGTACATTCAAGGAGATAGGGAAAAGAAATAAAGGCTTTCATATCTCATTGTTTTACATCTTCCACGTTGCACTGGCTATTCCCAAAATCACTTTTACTGGGAGGAAAACCCAATCACAACTGTGCTATAAGAGAAGTTGATTCTAAACAGCAATCAGCTACAACACATCCTGGGAATGTAAAACAGCAGTTTTGTAAAGATATAAAAAGGAAGAATATTGGCCTCTCAACAAAAGAAGCTTGAGAGCAATACCAGGAGCCAGGTAGTATTTGCGTAGGATTTCTATATTCCCTTACCTGCTACTGGAGAAGCCAGCGAGGCTGGCACAGACAGCAGCAGAGGCAGCAGCACAGAGAGACCCGTCCAAAGCACCAGTCTGCGGGCAATGCACCATGGTGGACTGGGGCAACAGCGCACCAGTGTGACCAAGGCAACCATGAAGCATGTCATCCCATCCATGGCAAAGCCAAGCATCAAGTCAACATCTCGGCCACCACCAGCATCCCCCAGAAGAAAGAGCTGGGCGCGCTTTCCGCTTCCTCCTCTGAGCATCCAGCACCGGCAGGCAGGCAGGCAGAAATCAACGGCATGGGGAGGGGGTATCAGCAAGTCCGTCCCCCCCCCCTCAAACCGGATTGTTGTGAAATACAG
The DNA here is from genome assembly GCF_057233095.1 of Heloderma suspectum. NCBI lineage: Eukaryota > Metazoa > Chordata > Lepidosauria > Squamata > Helodermatidae > Heloderma > Heloderma suspectum. Next base: position 32,959,277 of record NC_139464.1, read on the forward strand.
AAGTAAGAGCAGTGGCGGGGAGCAGGTGGAAGAAGGCAAGAGGGCTCGCGTGCACTGGAGAGAGATGGGGGGAGGATCCAAAGAACAAGCGGGAAGGAAGGCAAGAGAATTAAAGTGAGACCTTATACTGTGGAGCTGAAAAAGGGGGATACGGAAGGAGGGGGATAAAGTGAAAGGAAAGAAGGCCCTCTTACTGGAGAAAAAGTGGGTTAGAGTAGCCCGTTCCAGGGAGATGCAGGCGGGGGGTGGGGCGGGGGAGAGCTATGGAACCGGGAATGCGTGGGAGGATGGAGTCAGAGCAATTGCAATTGCTGGAGGAAGGAGAGAGGGGACCCTGCACGGGGGGCGGGGGGAGATACAGGGCTAGGACGGGGGGGGGGGAGAGAAAGGGAGATCTTTCAGCACCGGGATGGGGAGGAAAGGGGGTTGGACACAAACATAAAGGGAGAAGTGGGGGAGCCCAGTAAAAGCTCACATGGGGGGGGGGAGAAAGCACTGTGCGTAAAGGAAGCAGCGACCAGGGCGCCGAAAAGGGTCGCGAGGGAGAAGCCCCTCCCTCGGCACAGCAAAGGAGGCTGTAACGCCCGGAGGCAAGCAGGCGGAGGAGGGGGCGGGCGGAGGAGCGGCGGCTTGTGTGCCCGCTCCGGCCGGGCCGCGGCTCTCGCTCTCCAAGAGTAGCGGCGAGAGAAAGGGGAGAGAGGCGGGCAGGTTGGCCGGCCGGCGGGCTGCTGTTGCTCCTCGGCCTGTCCCGGCTCTTCACGTGGGAAGGGGGCTCCCGAGCGCGCGTGCGTGCGCGCGGAAGGGGGAAGGGATGGTAGTGCTGTTGCTCACGGGGAGCCTCCCCCGGTTTCTCCGCCTCCGCCTCCGCCACGAGCCCACCCTTCTGCTTCCCGGCGGCGCTCCAGTTTGTGGTGGGAGGGCGGGGAGAGGGGAAGGAAGCGGAGCCGGCGGGCGGGGGAGAGAAAGACCGAGGAGGGCTGGAGCGGGCAGCACCTGCGCGCGCGCGAGAGAGAGAGAGAGAGGGACAGGGCGCGCGCGCCGAGAGAGATGGAGAGGAGGGCGAGGGCGGCGGCGGCCCGGCTCGAAGGCGCACGCGAGCGTACGCGCGCGGCGAGCTCCTTGGCCGGGCAATTCAAGCCGGGCGGGGGCGCGCGCGCGCGCGCACGAGAAGGGCGGGGGAAGAGGAGTGGGGGGGGAGTCGTTCATTAACAAAACAAAGAGAGACGAGGCGGGGTCAGAAGGGGGCGTCGTGATGTGCCTCCGCCCCTCCCTCCTGCCTTCCCGCGCCACCTCCTCTTCCCGCTGCGGTTCCGCGCGCTGCGCCAGCCAGCGAAGACGATGGGGAGCCGCTGCGTGGGGCCGGGGGCGCGCGTGGGCGCTCTTCGGCGAAGGGAGGAAGCAGTGTCTGTCTGTCTGTCTTTCTTTCTTTAAAGAAAACCACCGTCTTCGGCCCGAAGCTGGTCGGAAACGCTTCACTTCTTCCCTCTGGGATCCCAGGCCTCTCCACCACCCCCATCTCCCGCCTTACACAGGAACAAAAGGAAGAGAGGCATCATGCATGCATCCTCCGAGGGCGGCAGTGGTAACCGATGGGCGTCTTTGCCCTGAAGTTATTTTTCCTTAGATTTTAGATCTGTTTCCCCCAAGCCGCTGTACTCGGCATAACTTGTGATGAGGAAACAAGTAGGGATGACTTCTGCGTTTTATGGGAGGAAGGATTCATCCCACACAAATTCTCACCCAATTCATTCTTCATAAAATTGCAAGGTTTTGTGTGTGCTTTTTAGAGATCACGTTTCTAGCCCATATGGTTGTAGGAAACAGCATGCTACTGAAACAGCATCTGGAGGCATTGCTTTGTAGGCATCTTCCCCACACCTTCCTCAGTATACAACCATATTCTACATAGCTGCTGTGTACTCTGGTACAAAGTCAATAAATAAGTAGGCACTGCTGAATCAGTGGTACAGCTAGGGCTGGGCCATGCAATCAAAGGTGAGGGCCGTGCAGTCCAGCCACCCTCCCATTTATTTATATTTAAAATATTTCTTGGCCACTTTTCAGAGCAGGAGCCCTCCCAAGGTGGCATGCAATAATATAACAAGTAATAAAAACTAGTACTGTCTTTAAAACACACTAAAAACAAAAACAGCAACAACAGCGAACGTGTCAGGGGAAGGCCAAAGTAAAGTGTATTTTCACAGCCTTCTCAAAAGCCTGCAATGATGGGGCCTGGCAGACCCCCGGTGGCAACTTCTTCCTGAGGTATGGGACTGCTGCAGAAAAGGCCCTCTCATGTGGCCATCCACTTAACTTTTCTCACAGGTGGGCAAATGAGAAGGGCCCCTTGCTAATCTTAAAGCAAGATTATGACTAATAAGGATATCAGTAGGTCCTCAGCAAAACTCAGTTTGTTAGGTTTGCACATCACAGCCAATTCCTGTAATGGGAATTTGCTGGGCGGGGGGTGCACAGGAGTGAGCACGCACAGCGATCACTACTTCCATTTTCTATTAACATCCCAGGAACACCACCCTTCCTCGTTTGTTTCATAACATCCAAACCCGGAAACTCTGGGTTATCTATGGTTTAAACTACCCAGACTTAACCCAACAAACCATGGGCAACCCGTAAACAACTCGAGTTCCAGGTTCGGCCATCACAAAACAACACAGGAACAATTTAAAATGGAATAATTGAAAACGGAAGCGGTGAGCAGTGGACTTGCTGGTTCCTGTGCGCCCCCACCAATTCCTGGGTTAAAGAGCCCAGGAATTGGCCATGATGTGCAAACTGAGTCAGAGCATCATGGGAGGCTGAAGTGTTCTCCCACTGGTTTTAGAACATTGCACTTTCTGATGTATATTTGTTTGGCTTGCCTGGATGATTCACGTTGAGTGATGGTATTGTTGTTGTTCAGTCGTTAAGTCTGTCGGACTCTTCGTGACCCCATGAATGATGGTATACGAGGAGCCATAATGTGACATAATGTGTTCAATTAAATTTCTGAATTGGTGGTCCATTCATTTTGATGAAGAGTTGGTGAGCAAGCTGTTTAATGGGGAGAGAAGAGCATTATATCATCTGTGGAAACTACCTCCCTCTCGAATTAGAAATTATGCCCTTGGTGCCAGGATGGGAGGAGAGCATGAGGACTCCATGCTGCCACCAGAGAAGAGGTGAAGGAGAAGAAAGAGCAGCTTGAACAGCAGCAGCCACTACATTAAGAGGTTGGGGGACATGTGGGCACAAAGGGCAGGTCTTGAGATTGGGGACAGAAATTGCACATCAGATTTTTGCAACTGAGCGTTCCCAGATGACAGCTGGTTGGCCACTGCGTGAACAGAATGCTGGACCACATGGACCCTTGGTCTGATCCAGCAGGGCTCTTCTTACGTTCTTATTTATAACTCCAAAGGAGACAAGGTTTTTCCCAACCATGCTCCACTTTCACTCAGAATTGCGGTACTAATCTGAATCAAGCCCAAGGTAGTTCACCAATCATTGCTCACCACCTCAAGAGGGTTTGTTTTTTTACAAAATCTCTTTGACACTCAACTAAAAAGGCAGTGAACTTTTTATTGAGACAACACGTTATGTAATGATCACCATTTTCTTCACACCTGAAGTGCTTTGTTGAGCAATTGTTGTTGTTCAGTCATGTCTGACTCTTCGTGACCCCATGGACCATAGCACGCCAGGCTTTCCTGTCCTGCGCTCTCTCCTGGAGCGTGCTCAAGTCCATATTCATTGCATCAGTGATGCTATCTAGCCATCTCATCCTCTGCCGTCCCCTTCTCCTTTTGCCTTCAGTCTTTCCCAGCATCAGGGTCTTTTCCAGAGAGTTTTCTCTTCGCATTAAGTGGCCGAAATATTGGAGCTTCAGCTTCAGTATCTGTCCTTGCAATGAGCACTCAGGGTTGATTTCCTTTAGGATGGACTGATTTGACCTCCTTGCAGTCCAGGGGACTCGTAAGAGTCTTCTCCAGCACCACAGTTCGAAAGCATCAATTCTTCGGCGCTCAGCCTTCCTTATAGTCCAGCTCTCACAGCCATACACTACTACTGGGAAAACCATAGCTTTGATGATACGGACCTTTGTCGGCAAGGTGATGTCTCTGCTTCTTACTATGCTGTCTAGGTTTGCCATAGCTTTCCTCCCAAGGAGCAAGCGACTTTTAATTTCATGGCTACAGTCACCGTCTGCGGTGATCTTGGAGCCCAAGAAAGTAAAATCTGTCACTGCTTCCATTTCTTCCCCTTCTATATGCCAGGAAGTGATGGGGCCAGATGCCATGATCTTCGTTTTTTTAATGTTGAGTTTCAAACCAGCTTTTGCACTCTCCTCTTTCATCCTCAACAAGAGGCTCTTGAGATCCTCTTCGCTTTCTGCCATTAGGGTGGTATCATCTGCATATCTGAGGTTGTTGATAATTCTAGAAGGTGTTGTAGGTCTTCATAGAACCGATCAACCTCAGCTTCTTCAGCCTCAGTGGTTGGGGCATAGACTTGAATTACTGTGATGCTGAATGGTTTGCCTTGGATTCGTATTAAGATCATTCTGTCGTTTTTGAGACTGTACCCTACTGCTGCTTTTCCCACCCTTTTGTTGACTATGAGTGCGACTCCATTTCTTCTAAGGGATTCTTGCCCACAGTAGTAGATATGATGGTCACCTGAATTAAATTCGCCCATGCTTGTCCATTGTAGTTCGCTGATTCCCAAGATGTCGATGTTCAATCTTGCCATCTCATGTTTGACCACCTCCAGCTTACCTTGATTCATTGATCTGACATTCCAGGTTCCTAAACAATATTGTTCTTTACAGCATCGGACTTTCTTTTCACCACCAGACACATCCACAGCTGAGTGTCCTTTTGGCTTTGGCCCAGCTGCTTCACTCTTTCTGGCGCTACTTGGAAATTCCCTCTGCTCTTCCCCAGTAGTATATTGGACACCTTCTGACCTGAGGGTCTCATCTTCCGGCGTCATCTCTTTTAGCCTTGTGATACGTTCCATGGGGTTTTCTTGGCAAGAATACTGGAGTGGGTTGCCATTTCCTTCTGCAGTGGACCACATTTTGTCAGAACTCTCCGCCATGACCTGTCCGTCTTGGGTGGCCCTGCACGGCATAGCTTATGGCTTCACTGAGTTACGCAAGCCCCTTCACCACAACAAGGCAGTGATCCATGAAGGGGTTGTTGAGCAATACTGGCACATAAATGTCAAATTGCCTGCATAAAAATTAATGTGTTTGGCATTCTGTGAAGGACTCTCGGTTGTGGCGGTTGTTTTTAACATGTAAAGGCATATTGTGCGCTTCAGTTACATTCTCAACTCACACTACTATTTTCTACATTTGTGCTTATTTCTACTCGGTGTTTACCCATCTGTTTGTTATTCTCTTTTCTTATTTGTGAACAATGCTTCCTTCTGTTCAATTCTGTTAGTGTAATATGTATGTATATATGCCTTGAACATCTTACTTGCCTTTAGCATTTCCCTGCTGGTTCAGGCTGCTGGATGTAAGCCACCTTAACTCTCTCAGTTACTCTCAGGCCTAGTCTAAAGGTTATACTCACCTCAAGATGTGTGGAGTTCTCACGTGATGTGTTTTTGCTCATTGCAATCTGTATCACATGTGAGTGGCATGTTTAGTCTCCTGGTGTCTACTTAGGAATTCCGTGACAGCTTTGCATGCTCTCCTACTGATGTGATAAGTGTAGCATTTACATGATGTTCATGTGGGACATAGCTCGGGAGGAAGCTTTTTTCTGCCAGAACAATTTGTGTGACAGCACAAGGGCAGCAAGCTAGCTTAGGGGACAGCGGGCAGGCTGAGTAGCATACACTGCTCTGTCCTCCAACACCTCACTGCCATTCCCCATCCCTCAGCATTTGCTGCCTGAGGGAAGTGCTTCACTCTGCCTAATGGTAGAGCCAGCCCTTTATAAGAACCAGGGTCAAGAAGTGGCACAAGAGAGTGTACAAGCTAGGAAGTGGTTAGGAGCATGAAGCCTCACAAAGGTGGAGTAGTGGCGAGTGGTGAAGACAATGGGTATAAGTACTGGGTATCCCATATTAGAGGAGCTGGGAGCATGTGCGTGTGTGTGGAAAATCTAGCAGGAAAGCTACTGTTGAAATTAGAGCTGTGTGCAAATGGCCTCTTGAAATTCTCCACCTTACTTGTGGGCAGAGAAATCTGGGAGACAATTTCACCGAATTTCTCCAATGGGAGGAGAAGTTCTCAACAGTTTCTCCCAGTTAGGGCTGCCCACTGGCAGGTCTTGTAACACAGCTTCCTTCTTTTTGGTAAGGGGGGGGGGTTTCATGCTGCAACTGCATCAACTGTCATGGCAGGCTGGCCCCCAGTTTGCATCCACCACAATGCAGGTGGGGGCAGTGTCCAGGATGAGGTGGAGTTGGTACTGTGCCAAAATCTGTCCTCCAATTTCCTGAAAGCTTTCTTCCTTGTGAAAGGGGCTTCCATTGTTCTGCTTCATTCTCAGGGTGTTGTATCATTTATTCTTGTGGGGGGATTGAGCATGCTGAATCACAGCTAGCCTCCCAGGCTGTCCTCACGTCCTGATCTGAAAAAGCCCTACCAGAGGGATTGCCTCATGGTGCCTTAAACTGGGCTTTAATTGAAGTGTAGGAAGCTGAGGAGGCTACAGGTGGCCAGAGAGATGATTGAACAATGAAAACTAGCATGCTTGTGCTTACCCCTCGGCCACCTCCTAAGTAAGGTAAGGCCAAGAAACCCAAACCCAACCCATGATAATTTCACCGAAATTTCTTCACCATTGAATTCCTTTTTGAAAGCAATTTCTCTTCTGTCAAATGGAATGAGAACGGTCAAAAAATGTGGGAGAAATTTAAGGCATAGCACTAGTTGAAATGTCAAGGGGAGGTGGAGGAATAGTTATTGGTGGCTCCAGAGAAAGTGAAGGGGGGCAAGTGCCCCTCCCATCACTCCCCCATTGCTCCACCTCTGTGGTTACTTGAAGGAGAGGCACTTTTCACAGATAATTATAACTGAGTTATAACTAGGAATTTAAATCAGACTGTAAATTCCCATATATGCTTTCTTGAACTCCATCAAAATCAACAAGATGAAATAGGATAGGGGTGTTAATATGAAGTATACTATTATTTCTCAGAAACCTAACATGTGGGACAAAGCTCCCCCCACACCCCAAGCACTTTGTCCCTTCTGTGCACCTCTCCCCAAAAATTTCTAGTGCCACTGAGAATAGACAAGGTAAATTGTAATCCTCCAATGGGAAAGAGGATTCTCCCTCCCCGCTTGGAACTGCATTGGAGAATAGCGGTTTTCCCCCTTCTTTAGAAAACACCAGTGCCTCTGTGACATCAGCAGCCCTTGCACCAATAGCTGCCCTCCTTTGAGTCCTATTAGCATACCTAGTAGTCAATTACACCTCAAATTCAGGAAAGGGTCAAAGACTGCCAGATTTAAGAGCCTGAGATCAATAGCTCAAGAATAAATGTGGGGATGCTGAGGTTAGTGACACTGCATTCCCAACATTTAATGGGCATGTTGTTAGTCATTTGAATTTTTTTAAAAACAGTGTTAGTATAGCAGTCAACTTAGGAGGCAACAGAACCCGCCCTAGTTGGAAAGCAAAATACAAATACAAATAATAATTAATAAAAGTAATGGCAGGAACCCTTTTTAAATATCTGCAGTATGACAATTTAATGAGCTAGTGTGCCATGTGTTCTGTTGAGGCAAATGGAGATTATATTGGAATAATACTTCAAAGACATGATGTCTCACAATGAATTAGAATTTCAGAAGTGATTAAAACTCATGATGCCTCCCTGCCCCTTCTCAAATTATTTATAGAGAATCACCAAAATAATTCCACTCTCACACATTAATACTTAAGAAGACACCAGGTGCAGCTTCTGCAGGCTATTTTTTGGTGGGGGAAAAGCCACTGGAAGGACTGCTGAAAGGAGCAGCTGTAATCTCTGAACAAAAATGCCCTTCTCTTCCGGTAGCATTTTGTGCAATACAAAATTAAGGTCACGTAAAGGATGAATGCAGGAGCATCCCTCCCTAGTGAACACTCTATATGAAAATTCAAAGCAAACTCATTTAAAAAATCCCCTTTGCACTAAAATTCCAATTTGCTTGTGAGGTTTGCAAATGGTCTGAATAAGAGAGAGAAATATTTATTTTAAAGGGAATTCCACCAAAGTCTCAACACTCAGTTCCCTATATTTTTTTCAAACATATGACTGGTAAACTGGGGCCAAATTTACTGATAGGCCCACCAGGCACGTGTCTTAGGCTTCAAATTCTTAAGGGCTTTACAATATGAGAATGGGAAGAAAAAAATTATCAGACCTTATGCAAAATCTCAATCAAGGCAGTCCACATTACAAATACATAATACAGCCCTTGATAGTGGTTTTCAACCCCAAACCACAGTGGTATCAAAATAATCCAAGAAAAATCAGGAAGGGAACCAGCCCTAGCCCAAATCATACTAGATCTCAGACTTAGTTTTGTTTAAAGTATGTACTAGCAAAACTTTTTACTGTATGTTTAATCATATTGAAATGATAAATACAGTATGAGCTTGGGGTTGGAATGAAGGTCTCAATTTGTAACATGACCTAGCAAACCATCTTCCCTATATATACACCAACTTGCCCCCTAAGATCTTCCAAAGAAGTCTTTTTGGTTGTCCCACTACCAACATCATGCCTTCAAGTAATAGCATGTAAGCAGGTCGTCTCGGTAGCGGTGCCAACCCTCTGGAACACTCTCCCACATGTGGCAGAAACTGTGGTGAACTTTAGACCCCTCATGAAGATGCACTTGTTTACTCAGGCTTTCCCTGACATGGAATTGCACTGTTCTGTTTTACTGTTTCTATGATCTTTATAATGTATTTATTATTTTCTATTATTTTTATTTTATATTGTATTTTATGTACTTCTTAGCTAAATCACTTAGAGATCTTATGATCTCACACTGAGAACCAGTGTACTGTAGTTAGTGTTAGAGTCTTCGACTGGGACTCAGGAGACCCAGGTTCAAGTCACCACTCGGCATGAAGCTCAGTGCGTGACTTTGGGCCAGTCACTGACTCTCAGCCTAGCCTACCTCACAGGGTTGTTGTGAGGTTAAAATGGAGAAGAGAAGGACCATGTAAGCCACCTTGGGTTCCTTGCAAGAGGAAAAAAGGCAGAATATAAGTGTAATAATAAATATAAATAAATATCAAATGGCATGTAAACAGTTTAAATAAATTACTAATAGTGCATCAGCATGTACAGAGCACTTATGGTTGCATTGCACACACAAGCACACATGCGTGCGCAAGTACACACACACACAGTCCTTTTCATATACAAGCACTCCCTCTGTGAAAGCCTTGCATGTCATATTTATGACATTTTGCCACTCTTAACAATAAATAAGAAGTGCAGAGTTAGTATCTCAACATGTCTTAAAGCCAATTTGCACTCTGGTTGGAAAGCTTTTTTGCCACAGGTGTGTAAGTGTCTGCAGCAGTAAAGTGGCAACTTACCTGCTGTCAAAAAAGGGGACAAAAGAGGACACCAATTTGCATAACTTTGCATATGCAAATTTACACATATAAGTGCAAATTTAGAAATAATTACTATAATTTAAATACAAATACAATATATCTCACCAAAATGGAGAAGACTGACCAGGTGACCTGTGTGTGTCTGCTCAGTCTGCTGTCCAGGTGCTAACCATGGATGGGCCACTTCACGGTCCCTCGGCTCTTCCCATCTTTAAACCAGACTTGGACTCAACAGCTCTTCAAACATGGGTCACCTTCAAATAGAGGACTGTCCTCTGCCAGCTATCCAAAATAGAGGGCTATCCTCTGTAAAGTAGGACACTTGGCCACCGTAGTGGGGGTACCACTTTCTAAATACACAGTGGACACTGATGCCCTGGCACAGGCATAGAAACAGGTTGCAGCCAGTGGAGGCTGGTGGCTAAGATGTCAGTGGGGCGGCACATCCACTCCAGGTTTCAGTCAGAACTCTAAAGGAGCATTCCAAGGTCCTCTGCACCTTGGATAGCTCCTTTAGTGTTCTGATTGCTTCTGACTGAAACCCGGAGTGGATTCACCACCCCACTGAGATCAGAACCACCAGCCTCCACTGGTTACAGCTGTCAGACAACTTTATTATGAATTATGATAGCAACAAACAACAAACAGACATTATCTCATTGATCACTCATTCTTTCCTCCTCTGATTAACCCTCACAGACTCTAACTCCCTTTACTCACTGCTCATCCTCACTCCATCTAACTCCCTCCACAAACAAACCTAAATCCAGCCCTTTGTGCAATCCTTCACATCCATTGGTTACTTAAATCCCATTGAAGTTAATGGGATATAAGCAATCTGTGTGCCAGATCACTGCCACTGTCTTAATTTTATTCACTAGGCATAGCTAATATATTTCTTTTCTTACCATTTAAAAAAAATATAATAGTGCAATTTTAAGTAGTTATACCAATGTCAAACATTATTAAACCGACTCTTCGTAAGCTTAATCCACTCTAATTTATTTACAAATTGTTATGTAAAACCTGGAGTGCTCTTTTCTGATTTACCAATGTACTTTCACCATGCTATTGGTATTTCTTGTCTTTAGTCAAGAGGCACCCTAAGCAGACGTAATATCATAGCTATTTTCATAGCTTCTCTGACAATGTGTATAAAAGCACTAATAAGTGGAGCCATGCCAGCAGAGCACCACGCTGGTGGAAAGCTCCACCATTGTCTAGGGAGGATCTCTGCAGGCTGATCTTTCTCTCCATGGACAGAGCTCCCTCTCTGCCTGTATAGGTAGACAGTGCTCCGACCTTGGAGCTGGGAATTGGAGCTCCAACCCCCTCCCCCTTGCAGCCAACGCGAAAAGAACCACGCTGGCTGCCTCTCCAAGATTGGGAACACAATCTTGGAGAGGGAGAGAAGAGAACATTTTGGTCAGCAGGGTGGGGAGGAGACTGGAGAGGCCAGTATACAAGCTATACTGAGACCTCTCCAGCCTCCTTGCCTCCCCCTCTGAGATGCTTTTATCTAGACAGGCAAAAAAGCCTGTACAGTGAAAACGCAGGACAGAAGGACTGCTCCTGCTGCCCTACACAGGATGAACATAAGCCTCCAGGTTCAGAAGCTCATGGTCATCAGAATAGGATTGTGACCTGAATTTACTTAAACTTGTGCTTTAAAAAAACCTGGTAAAATATTGCTAAGATCACTACCATTTTTTCTTTCTTTCTTTCCCTAACTCATATATCTTTACAGTGCAATCCTATGCTCCCTCAGAGGGACCCAGAGGCTCTAGGATAACTGCAGCATGCCCTCTATGCAGGCAGAGAGGGAGCTCTGCCCACAGAGAGAAAGATCAACCTGCAGATCTTCCCTGGACAATAGTAGAGCTTTACACCACTGTGGTGCTCTGCCGGCATTGCTCCGCTTATTAGTGCTTTTATTCACAATGTCAGAGAAGGCTATCTAACACTGTTCAACTACAAGCACCCCGAAAGCTGGGTGTATGAGTGAAGGCATGAAATATGGTTACTTGCTTCCTCTCTGGAGAGACAAGAAAAAGAAGGAAGAATGAAGAGGAAAGGGAAGAGCAGGAAATAGGAACTGATCGAGCTACAGGTCATCTCTATCACCCACCAGTGTCTGGAAGCATGTGGAGTTGTGTTGGGAATATTGCAACCTTGTCTACAAGTTGCAGGTGGGCGGCAGTGTTGCATTTAGTTAGTTAATGCATGGGCATAGCTAGCCTTAGGATTTCTATAGCCTATATTGTGGCTCTTCCTTCCTGCTCCTCCCCTTCCTGCTGTCTCTCTCTCTCTCTCTCTCTCTCTGAACTTCCTCCATTGCTGGGAGCACACGTGTTTGCACTCACTCCTGCCAGTGTTATAGAACACAAAGAAATGGACTGAACAAATGTCTGAAAACTATATGCTGTACCTGCATTTGTAGATGTGAGAAACTGAGTAAACTCTTTTACCTTTTCTTCACCAAAAGAAGGGTGTCATCTCTCTCTTTTTAGCCTTTTGTTTGCATGTGGGACTGGTAAATGCTCGTTCTGTTCTGCCTTTTGTTTTTATTCTGCTAGCTGCCTTTTAACAGGAGGCAGCAATACCAAATAGTCCCATCAAGTTGTTCCTATTATCCAACAAGAAGGGCACCAGGTTGGTGAAGCTTGTCCTAACCGCTACATCACACTGATGCTTTTGCCAAATTCAGTATGCAAATATGGAGTGTCCTGTGCCATGAAATACAACTCAGTCCATTATTCTGAGGAACATACAACCTTTTTCCTTGTTCCTAAACACCAGCACCACCATATTCACCTGCAGTGCTGAAATATCCTTACATAATGATGCATGGAATGTGCTCGTGAAAGGAGGCATTCCTCATCTTAAGTATTTGTTTTCTGGTGCAACAAGTGTGGGATCAGGCCATATGAATGTAATCCTGCATTCAATTATGCAACAAAGCCCTACAGATTTTGAAGTCTTCTCAAGTAACTGAGAAAAGGGTCACAGAAAAAAGTGAAGGCAACAATTAAAAAAGGGGGTACGGGAGAGATGCAGAAATTGCATGCTAGTGTTTATTGCTGGGTGAAAGTGTGTCGATTTTAATGGACCATACTAGCAAAAGTCCATTTCACCATAGGCTCTGTCTTTGAGAAATAAGAAAACATGATCAGGGGCTTTAAAAACAGTTTGAGGCATCTGTAAATTATATATATAGAACTCTGCAGAAAACAGAAGGGAGCTATTTCTCAAATTGCCTGCAAACTCAATTTTATGGCGTCCTATTTTTGCCTCTTCAGAAGCCAAATCGGAGAATCCAGGGGCATAAATAGTGGCAAAGAATCTACAACCTAATTTTCCCCCTCAGTGCCTCTATATTAGTATACATTGCACACACATTGACAGGTGGTGTTTCAGCTAATAGGAACCTTATTCATAGAAGGGTTAAACAGTTCAAAGGGACTGCTTCTTTGGATTCCACTGTCCCCGGCTGTTTCAGCTTCACATAATGCCTTGTGTAGAGGATCCTCAAGACTTTTCCACCAATCGGAATGGCATTTCCTTGGAGCCGTTGGAGCGGCGCTTGTAGATCTTTGCAATGTTTTATCCCAGGCTGGTTTTCCTTCTGGTTTCATTATGTGCTGGTGCCTGGTGGTGGCTTTATTTTGGTTTTTATCTGACTTGCTTTATGTTGGTTTTATCTGACTTGTTTTGTGTTTTGTGTTTTCCATTTGTACATGTACCAAGAACATAGGTTATTGAGCAGTTTAAAAATGCAATCAATCAATCATGAACTTGCCTTTACCTCCCTTTTAGATGTTTGATGGTGTTTACTTGCATTGTTGGCTATGCTGAAATTACTCTGAGAATGTGACTGTCTATGGTCCTGGCCTCAGCAATTATTAAACACCAAGGTCAGACAGGAATACATGGGCCAGCTGTTGTGGTAGTGCGCATCATTCTGTTCTCATGTTGCCGTCTGAGAATTCTGTTACACTTTATCTCTGGTTTCCTATGTGTTTATAGGAATGTGAAGCATCTTGTTTGGGGGAGCACAAGCCACCTGCATGTCTACACAATAGAAAATTGTATCGTCTGAGAGCTGGCATGGAAGAGTGGCTAAAAAGTTGGGTCTGGATGGACACAATTTAGGTGCAACTTGCAGCTATGAAGTCCTCTGGGAGACTAGGAGCAAGTTATTATCTCTTGGCCCAACCTACCTCACAAGGTTGTTGTGAGGTAAGAACATTGCTCTGAAGTAGGGTAGGGGTAAAAGTAAATTAATGTGTTGGATCTAGGGCCGGGTCTAGGCGGCTGTGTTAGCCACCATATTAGTTTTTTCCAAACTGCAGTGTCATTCTGCAGACATTCTGTCATTCTGCAACATTATGGGATAAAAATGGCCACTTCTACAAAAATATGGAGCTAACAATGGTGTGGAAGACTGCTTCTATCATGGGCCAAGTGAGCTCTAAGGCCACTCCCTTGGCTTAGACCAGAGATGGGCAGAAGGTATCTCTAGATGTTTTGGATTTCAACTCTAAAAGGCCCCAGGCAGCATGGCAAATCGTCAGGAACAATGAGAGTTGAAGTTCAAAACATTTGAAAATCTATTTTCTGCCTACCCTTGGCTTAGATGATCAGCTGCCTGGCACCTGAGGACAATACCAGAAACCTGGAAAGTGACCAATGTAACAGCAATTTTAAAAAAGGGATCCAAGGGGTACCAGGAAATTATAGGCTGGTTAACCTAGCACAGGGATGCAGTACCTCAGGCCCAGGAGCCAAATCTGGCCGGTCCTATCCAATCCTCCAGAGTTCCCCATAAGGCTTGTCCCTTCCTCTGGTTCCACCCCCTCACTCAAATACTGATCATTTGATGGTCTCCTGGCTTTTGTACAGTATTTTCCCCTTTCTAAAAGGTTGAAATTCCTCTCCTATGGCTTATTATTTTATTTGTATTTATTTATTACATTTATATCCCACCTTTCTTCCATTGTGGAACTCAAGGTGGCTACATGAGGTTGCCAGGTGGTCTCCCCTCCAAGCACTGACCAGACTGAGACCTGCTTAGCTTCAGCAAGGTGGCTGTCTCATGTGTCTTCAGACCATGCCCTGGAACCAGATTTTAGCTTAAAGCTCATACTACAAGTCACTAAGACTTATGAAAGGCATTTCAACCTTTTAGAATGGGATGGGGTGGAGACGTGCAATAGTTGGGAAACCACCAAATGGTTAGTGGTTGGGGATAGGGTTGGGGACCTGGAGAAGGGGATGTGGCCATCTAGGAAACCTAAGAATTGCAGATTTGGCCCTCGGGGCTGAGGTTCTGCAACCATGATATAAAAGGACAAGTGTTGCTGAAGAAGAATCAAAATGGCTGATGTAAAGTTAAGTCCTGCCTCATTAACCTTTCAGAGTTCTTTGAGAATGTCAACAAGGATGTGTATAGGGTAATATGGTAGACATTGTTTATGTGGACATTCTAAAGGTTTTGTCCTGTTTAGCTTGCTTCAAGGTTTCCAGGGGAGCCAATCTAAAGCAGTTGCTCTTACTAGAAGGGAGAGGCAGAATCAAGTCAGGCTACGTGGTGAGGTGAGGGTCTTTCAGCACCCTGGACAGATCTATGCTGGCTGGAACTCGCTGAGGAAGAGCTGTTGTCTTAGCAACATACAGAGGTCTGAAGTTTGGCAAGTCTAGTTGTTGTTGTTCAGTTGTTAAGTCGTGTCTGACTCTTCGTGACCCCATGGACCATAGCACACCAGGCCTTCCTGTCCTCCGCTCTTTCCCGGAGTGTGCTCAAATTCATATTCATTTCATCGGTGATGCTATCTAGCCATCTCATCCTCTGCCGTCCCCTTCTCCTTTTGCTTTAAGACCAGCATCATGATCTTTTCCAAGGAGTTTTCTCTTCGCATTAAGTGGCCAAAATATTTGAGCTTCCGCTTCAGTATCTGTCCTTCCAATGAGCATTCAGGGTTGATTTCCTTTAGGATTGACTGATTTGACCTCCTTGCAGTCCAGGAGACTCGTAAGAGTCTTCTCCAGCACCACAGTTCGAAGGCATCAGTTCTTCGGCCCTCAGCCTTCCTTTTAGTCCAGCTCTCACAGCCATATGTTGCTACTGGGAAGACCATAGCTTTGATTATGCAAATTTTGTCAGCAAGGTGATGTCTCTGCTTCTTACTACGCTGTCTAGGTTTGCCATAGCTTTCCTCCCAAGGAGCAAGCGTCTTTTAATTTCATGGCTACAGTCACCGTCTGCGGTGATCTTGGAGCCCAAGAAAGTAAAATCTGTCCCGGCTTCCATTTCTTCCCCTTCTATATGCCAGGAAGTGATGGGGACAGATACCATGATCTTAGTTTTTTTAATGTTGAGTTTCAAACCAGCTTTTGCACTCTCCACTTTCACCCTCAACAAGAGGCTCTTTAGATCCTCTTCGCTTTCTGCCATTAGGGTGGTATCATCTGCATATCTGAGGTTGTTGATAATTCTCCCAGCAATCTTAATTCCAACCTGTGATTCATCCAACCCGGCGTTTCTCATGATGTACTCTGCATATGAGTTAAATAAGCAGGGCGACAATATACAGCCTTGTCGTACTCCTTTCCCAATTTTGAACCAATCGGTTGTTCCATGTCCGGTTCTTACTGTTGCTTCTTGACCCCCGTACAGGTTTCTCAGGAGACAGGTAAGGTGGTCTGGTACGCCCACCTCTTTAAGAATTTGCCAGAGTTTGTTGTGATCCACACAATCAAAGGCTTTAGCATAGTCAATGAAGCAGAAATAGGCGTTTTTCTGGAATTCTCTTGCTTTCTCCATGATCCAGCAAATGTTGGCGATTTGATCTCTAGTTCCTCTGCTTCTTCGAAACCCAGCTTGTACTTCCGGGAGTTCTTGGTTCACATCCTGCTGAAGCCTAGCTTGTAGGATTTTGAGCATAACCTTGCTGGTATGTGAAATGAGTGCAATTGTACAGTAGTTTGAACACTCTTTGGCATTGCCCTTCTTTGGAATTGGAATGTAAACTGACCCTTTCCAGTCTTGTAGCCACTGTTGAGTGTTCCAAATGTGTTGGCATATTGAGTGCAGCACTTTAACAGCATCATCTTTTAGGATTTTAAATAGCTTGGCTGGAATACTGTCATCTCCACACGCTTTGTTGTTAGTAATGCTTCCTAAGGCCCACTTGACTTCACTCTCGAGGATGTCCGGCTCAAGTTCAGTGACCGCACTATCATGGCTATCAGGGACATTCAGATCTTCCCTGTATAGTTCTTCTGTGTATTCTTTCCAGCTCTTCTTAATCTCATCTGCTTCTGTTAGGTCCCTGCCTTCTTTGTCCTTTATCATGCCCATCTTTCCACAAAACGTTCCCTTGATATCTCCGATTTTCTTGAAGAGATCTCTAGTCTTTCCCATTCTGTTGTTTTCCTCGATTTCTTTGTGTTGTTCATTTAAGAAGGCCTTCTTGTCTCTCCTTGCTATTCTCTGGAACTCTGCATTCAGTTGGATATATCTTCCCCTTTCTCCCTTGCTTTTCACTTCCCTTCTTTCCTCAGCTACTTGTAAAGCCTCATCAGACAGCCACTTGGCTTTCTTGCATTTCTTTTTCTTTGGGATGGATTGAGTTGCTGCCTCCTGAACAATGTTACGGACCTCTGTCCATAGTTCCTCAGGCACTCTGTCTATCAGGTCTAATCCTTTAAATCTATTCCTCACCTCCACTGTATATTCATCAGGGATATGATTTAGGTCATACCTGAATGGTTTAGTGGTTACTCCTATGTTCTTCAATTTAAGCCGAAATTTTGCAAGAAGCAGCTCATGATCTGAGCCACAGTCAGCTCCAGGTCTTGTTTTTACTGACTGTATGGAGCTTCTCCATCTTTGGCTGCAAAGGACATAATCAATCTGATTTCGATATTGACCATCTGGTGATGTCCATGTGTAGAGTCGCCTCTCGTACTGTTGGAAAAGAGTGTTTGCTATAATCAGCGTGTTCTCTTGGCAAAACTCTATTAGCCTTTGTCCTGCTTCATTTTGTATACCAAGGCCATGCTTGCCTGTTCTTGACTTCCTACTTTAGCATTCCAATCCCCTATGATGAAGAGGACATCTTTTTTGGGTGTTAGTTCTAGAAGGTGTTGTAGGTCTTCATAGAACGGATCAACCTCAGCTTCTTCAGCCTCAGTGGTTGGGGCATAGACTTGAATTACTGTGATGCTGAATGGTTTGCCTTGGATTCATACTGAGATCATTCTGTCGTTTTTGAGATTGTACCCCACTACTGCGTTTCCCACCCTTTTGTTGACTATGAGTGAGACTCCATTTCTTCTAAGGGATTCTTGCCCACAGTAGTAGATATGATGGTCACCTGAATTAACTTCGCCCATGCTTGTCCATTGTAGTTCGCTGATTCCCAAGATGGCGATGTTCAGTCTTGCCATCTCATGTTTGACCACCTCCAGCTTACCTTGATTCATTAATCTGACATTCCAGTTTCCTAAACAATATTGTTCTTTACAGCATCGGACTTTGTTTTCACCACCAGACACATCCACAGCTGAGTGTCCTTTCAGCTTTGGCCCAGCCGCTTCACTCTTTCTGGTGCTAGTTGGAAATTCCCTCTGCTCTTCCCCAGTAGGATATTGGACACCTTCCGATTTGAGGGGTTCATCTTCCGGCGTCATCTCTTTTAGCCTTGTGATACGTTCCATGGGATTTTCTTGGCAAGAATACTGGAATGGGTTGCCATTTCCTTCTGCAGTGGACCACATTTTGTCAGAACTCTCTGCCATGACCTGTCCATCTTGGGTGGCCCTGCACGTCATAGCTTATGGCTTCACTTATGTAGGGATGTCAGAGAATTTCGCCACGAATCTTGGGGAGGCCGAATGCCAGCGCATTCGGCCCCCCGAAATTGGTGGAGAAACGGTCTGCCGCCCCCCCCCCTCCCCGCGGACGGGACTTACCTTGGGCGAATCCTCCTGGTGGCGGCAGCCGGTGCGGCGGCGGCTGCCACCGCCGCCATTTCCAGTAAAAAAAAAAACACGATAGGCTACGTGAATGTTTACGTAGCCTATCACGGCTGATTTAAAGGGGAAAAAAACGTGCGTATGCAAATGGCGGTGCCCATGGGTGCCGCCATTTGCGTACGTGCGTGTTTTTTTTTTCCTTTTAAATCAGCCGTGATAGGCTACGTAAACATTTACGTAGCCTATCACGGCTGACTGCAGGGACGCAAACGGCGGAGGCTACGGCCGCCACCATTTGCGCACCCGGCCAGCCAGGATTCGGGGGGGGAGGGACGGAGCGCCTCCCCCCCACCTCGAATCAAATTTCGTTAAAGTTAAGTCACTTTCGTACATCCCTACACTTATGGCAAGTCTAGACCTGCTCTGCCCCCACTGAGGAGCTGCTACTTCTTAAAGGGCCACTGACTGATTCTGCAGTCACTAGCTCCTGCAGCATGGAGGTGGTGAGGACTACAATGGTGGGGTGCCCTCTGAGTCTGAGAAGTCTGATAAAGCCACATCTTCTAGCCCGGAAGGTCCCAGAGTAGCAGATGATGAAGCTTCCTCACCCTCTGAGCCAGAGGGGGTTTGAAGCTGGAGAACATGACCACTTTTGACAAAGTCCCTCAGGAGTCATCAATCAGTAACCGGTTAAAGAACAGGAAGCAGAAGCAGAGAGTAGAAATAAGTGGCTAGTTCTTGCAATGGACGGATGTAAATAGTTGGATCTGTATTAGGACTACTGTTTTTTAACTTGTTCATAAATGATCTGGACTTAGGGGTGAGCAGTGAAGTGGCCAGGTTTGCTGACAACACCAAATTATTTAGAGTGGTCAAAACAAGAAGGGACAGAAAAGAACTCCAAAAGGACCCCTCCAAACTGTGAGAATGGGCATTAAACTGTGAGTCAATGTAAGAAAGTATAAATAAGGCACATTGGGGCAAAACATTCTAATTTCACATATACGCTGATGCAAACTGAGCTGATGGTGACTGTCGAGGAATGGGATATTGTGGTGGTGGTGGTGGTGGTGGTGGTGGTGGTGATGGGTAGCTCAATGAACAATTGACCCAGTGTGCAGCTGTTGTTGGTCACCTGAATTAAATGAAAAAGGCAAATTCCACATTGAAGATAATTAAGAAAGCAATAGAAAATAAAATGGCCAATATCATATCTTCTGGGAACCTTACACCTTTATACAAATCTATGATGCTACCTCACCTGGAATAGTGTATATAGTTCTGGCCACTGCACCTCAAAAAGGATACTGCAGAACTGAAAAAGGTACAGAAAGTGGTAACCAAAATTATCAGGAGGCTGGAGCAACTCCCTTATGAAGAAAGATTACAACATTTGGGGATTTTCACATAGAGAAAATGTGAGTACAGCAGCTCAAGATAGAGGTATATATAATTATGGTGTGGAGAAAGTGGATAGGGAGAGGTTTCTCTCCCTCCCTTATAATGTGATATCCCAGCATCATCCAAGGAAGCTGAATGGTGGGAGATTCCGGACAGATGAAAGGAAGTACAGCTTCATACAGCATATAGTTAAAGTATGAAACTCACTACTACAAGATGTAGTGATGACAACCAATTAGGATGGCTTTAAAAAGAAATTAGACAAATGGAAGATAAGGTACTAGTCATGATGGCTATACATTACCTTCAGTATGCCTCTGAACAGGTGCAGGGGAACACAAGTGGGAGTGTGCAATTGCACTCATATTCTGCCTCTGGGCTTCCCATAGGCATCTAGTTGGCCATTGTAGGAACAGAATGCTGGAGTAGATAGGCCTTTGGTCTGATTCAGCACAACTCTTCTTGTGTTCTTAACTGCCAGCAAGGGACAACTGCTCCCATCATGCGGTGAGTGAATTCTAGCTTCTCAGCCCCATTCCTTTGCACCTCAAAGGATTTTGCTGGGAGATGCTGTCCAGTATGACACCAGGAAAGAGCAAGGACAAATCTTCTGTAAACTGCTTTGAGAACATCTCAGACCTGTAAAGTGAGATGTAAGTATTTTAAATAAATGCATTTTACAGCTATGTGCATTTTCACAGAGTTATACCAATTATTCTATGGAAATTCCCAAGTCCATTAGTCAAAACAGTTAATTCATCATTCAGTATCTTATTACTTGCAGCACCAGCATAACATCACAATCTGATGCATTTTTAGGATCAAGCTGCAAATGTATGGGCACTTCCAGACATTGCTTCCAACAATGATGGTAATCCTAAACATACATACATTCATTCATTCACTCACTCACTCACTATATGAGTGTCACAAGGTGTGCCCCTTCCGCCAAGGGAGTCATATCCCTTTGTCCTATTCTCATCGCAAATGAGCATGACCACATAAATGCAGCAACTATAGACTTTAATCCTTGGTCCAGCACAGGATCGGTCAAGCTAGCAGCTGCAGGAACAGGCTCACTTCTCAGGAATTGTAAGTAGCTACAAGATGAGGTGAAGAGTCTCTGGAACGATAATAGTAAATGGCTGCAGAGCCCGGTATAAAAGGTCACAGAGTGAGGTAAGTAGCTGCAGGACCAGGATGGATGCTTAGTGGGTGTACAGATAAGTATCTGCAGGATCAGGTTGAAGGTCTACTGTGCAGGGCTAAGTAGCTATGGGGCTAGAGTGAATGCCCATAGAGCAATAAAGGTAAGTAGTTGTAGGATTGGAAATAAGGTTTACATAATGAGGTTAGATGTAGATAAGTAGATGTAGAGTCAGGATGATCTGTTACTGAGCTTTTTGTGGAACTGAGCAAGTCTTTTCTTGTCCACTTTCTCCTGTGTGTTCCTGACTGCACGGTCTCTCCTGTGTTTCCTATCAGCCACTTCTCTGCTTCAGCTCATTGGCCTTCTAAGGAGCCAGCTGCTGTTTGCCCCTTCCTACCACCCCCTTCTGTTACTGGAAGTTAATGGATTGCAATGCTCAGAAGACACTGTACATAGGAAGATGCCACAGACTGAGGCAGGCCATTGGTCCATCTAGCACACTGGCAGCATCTCTCCAGGGTTTCAGGTAGGATTCTTTCCTATGCCTACCTGGAGATGCCATGGATTGAACCTGGGACCGTTTGCGTGCAAAGCACATGCTCTGCCGCTAAGCGCTGGCCCTTCCCTACCACCATACTTAAGGAGTATGCCTTTAACTGGCATCATAATGACCAAGATAATGACCAAAAGCTCTTACTGTTTTATCTTTTGTGTTCACCGCTCCAAAATCTATTCTAGATATGGAGCAGTATGTGTGTGTGTAGACAGACAGACAGACAGACAGACAGATATGCTAGACTAAAAGGTCTTCACTGGAAAAATGTCACATAAATATGTCCAACCCCTTGCTGTCAAGAATGGAGAAACCAAGAGAGCAGAAGTAAAAAGAGTAGGTAAACCATCAAAGTGATCCTGTCACTTGATCCATATATTTATTTCTTCATTCATCCAGCTGCTCAGAGTGGTTGCCTGGCAACAGCAGCCGTGCCGCTATCCATGTGCGCGCAGCTTATTTTGAGCAACTGTGGGCTGGCCTGCACTGGCAGAGAAATCCATCTTTGCAAATACAAAATATGTGGTCTGCCTCACATACAACTTTCCCCCTCTATCAATGTATTACGGTGGGGAAATGAATTTTATTGTAATGGAAAGGGTGAATATGAATGCACTGTACTATTTTTATCCTAACTCTTGGACCACTGTCAGATTTTATGAGCCCTAAGCTCTATATATTTTTCAGATTTAGATTTTTTCCAGTCATGGGAGATCTTATTAACTTATAATTCATACATGGCTTGGGACCTGGGTACCTGAAGGAACACCTGATCCCAATATCAATCTGCCTATATGCTGAGACTGTCAAATGAGACTATCCTTCTTGCCGCCTGAAGCAAGCCAAGTGTTCTCGGTGGTCATACACATCTGTATTTTTTTATTTATAGGCTTATAGATTTATAAGCCGCAGGTAGGCAAGGTTGGGCATGTGCTGAGGGCTCACACCCTGGCAGGGGCCCACTAACAAGAGCCCCTTGGATTTGCTGCTCTTCACCATTGCATCCTGCTTGTTTACCTGCCTCTCACACTGGCCCATACATCAGCGGTACTGAGAAAGAGGAAAAGGAGGAGATGCCACTGACTACTTGCTCTCTGCCTGTCAAGCAACCAAATTATAACAAAGAGGAGAAAGAGGAGGAGGAGCAATAGCAACTGGTCACAATGGTGGTGAGAAGATAGACTCAGTGAGAGAGGGGTCTATTGGTGGTGTTCTCCCTAAGCACCCTCAAAAACCTGGAAGCAGCACTGGTAAGCCGCCTTTCAAAATACAAATTTTTGCAAGGTGGCGTACAAAAAAATGATAATAAGAATCAATTAAAACCCATATCAACATTAAAATTACAAAATAGCCAGAACAATAATAAACAAAAAGAAATAAGAGAGCGATAACATCATTTCAATTTAGTTGGCCAATTTACCGTAAAACAGGGTCACGACAGCAACATAATAAAAACTTAACATACTCTCTTAATTATAAGCAGTCTTTAATAAATGTTTTGAAGGACCACCTAAAAGAAAATATGGAGTGGGTTAAACATAACTCCCACATAAGAGAGTTCCATAATGTTTGGGCCACTACCAGAAAGGTCCTATCTTTTAACCACCCATTCCTGGCAGACACTCAGGCAGGGTTTCTGCAGCTGATCTTAACACTTGAGCAGGTTCATATGGGCATAGGGTGGATGGTCCTTTAAATAAATTGGCCCCAAACCATTTAGGGCTTTGAAGGTTAAAATAAGCACTTTGAATTTGGCCTGAAAACAAATAGGCAGCCAGTGCGGTTGATGCAAAATTGATGTAATGTTGTGGCATGAACATCTGACCTCTACCAATATTCAGGCTACTTGCATTCTGCATCTGTAGAATTCTCTCCCCAGAGAGGCTCATCTGAAGTTCACTTTGCTCTCTTTTCCATGGCACATGAAAACCTTTGTATTCACCCACGTGTTTTAAGTTCTGGTGCTTTTCATCAGTTGGGGTTTGGTTTGGTTTTGTCTGTATGGGTTAGATTTTACTGTATTACTTTATTGTGGACTGCCCTGGGAGCCATTTGTCGAAGGATGGTATGTAGATACTTATAATGAATAAAATCAATAATACAGTCATGACTGTGAATCTCCAGTTGGATGCAATGTGAGGCATTTTTGCAGCATACTAGGGTCAACCAATATATGCTTGGATCAACAAGCATTACATTCTATTCTGAGGCAAAAAAAAAAACCACAACTCCATATTTATCACTTTTTTCAAGGGGGAGCCCTTGGACCATAGTTTACCTTCTTACAGCCATGCAGTGTGTCCTAAGCCTCAGAGGAACACACCTACCTTAAACCCTTATTCGACTGTCAAATGACACATCTGAGCAACATTAAGAACATAAGAAGAGCCATGCTGGATCAGACCAAAGGTCCATCTAGACCAGCATTCTGTTCACACAGCGGCCAACCAGCTGCCTGTGGGAAACAAGTAAGACGTGAGTACAAAAGCATCCTCCCACTCATGTTCCCCAGCATGTGTTCCCCTGGTGTACATAGGCGTAACGCCTGTGACGCTGGAGGTAGCATATAGCCATCAGGACTAGTAGCCATTGATAGTCTGATTAACGGTGCCGTGATGATTCACAGTGGCACCCGAGTCACGTGCCGATCAAGTGCATGGGGTGGAGTCACTGGAATTCCATTTCAAAATGCTATAGGCATTGGCTGTCTACCCCAGGTGAGCAGGTTGTGTGAGGGTGCCATCATGTTCAGGATTGGACTTTTACAGTGCAATCCTATGTATGTCTCCTCAGAAGTAAGACCCATTGAGTTCAATGAGGCTTACTCCCAGGTTAGTGGGTATAAGATTGCAGCCTTAGTAAACCACCCTGAGACTGCAATCCTCTGCCCAGTTACTTGGAAGTAATCTCCATTGAACCAAGTGAGATGTTCAAGGAAGCTTGGCTAGGATCAGGCTGCAAATGTGGATTAGATATGGCATGCTAAAAGCACAATTCTATGCATGGTAGCATCTGCATGCAAGTGTCCAACCAATGCATAATTGTACAGGGAACCCATGCACATTCTTTTTCTTTAATCAATTAATTAGACATTTATACCTTCCCTTTCCATTTTTCAGTGCCATGGTGGTTTACATAAAATCATTAAAAAAAACCATAAACCAGGGATGGAGTAACAACATCAGAACTAAATCTGAAAGCGACCAACTAATAGACAGCAACCTTCACAGAAATGTCAGGGGAAAAGCAAGATTTACCACATTTCCTGGAGAGGTGGGGTGCTATAACTGAAAAGGCCCTATTTCCCACTACCTCCTGCCCCACCTCTAAAGGCAGGAGTATTTAGAGCAGGGCCCCCACTGATTATCTCAGGGAATGGGCAGACTCATATGTGGGTAGAGATACTATCATATATAAATCAGTGAAGTCACATACAGGGGTGCAGTAGCACATCTTGAAGTGTAGGCGCTCATCAAAATAGTCCCCATAGCCAAACTCCCAAGGAGAGTCCAAAACTTCAAGCAGCTATTTTGATCCATTTGAACAAACCACATTTTAAGCATTTTTATCTCCACTGTTTCAGTTTTGATGGATTGCACCTTATGGAATCAGACACTTTGCTTTATAAACAAACTGTTAAGCTTTATTTAAACAAGAGGCTTTTCTATGGAGCTCTCTCAGGCTACAGCCTCTTGTTCGCCAGGCCAGAAACAGCTGTTGACTATTTCCTGGTTCCTCCCAGGAAGCACAGCCCATCCAGACTGAACCCAGTTGTCGTTGTTGTTCAGCCGTTAAATCATGTCCGACTCTTCATGACCCCATGGACCATAGCACGCCAGGCCCTCCTGTCCTCCGCTCTCTCCCGGAGTGTGCTCAAGTTCATATTCATTGCATCAGTGATGCTATCTAGCCATCTCATCCTCTGCCATCCCCTTCTGCTTTTGCCTTCAGTCTTTCCCAGCATCAGGGTCTTTTCCAGTGACTTTTCTCTTCGCATTAGGTGGCCAAAATATTTGAGCTTCAGCTTCAGTATCTGTCCTTGCAATGAGCACTCAGGGTTGATTTCCTTTAGGATTGACTGATTTGACCTCCTTGCAGTCCAGGGGACTCGGAAGAGTCTTCTCCAGCACCACAGTTTGAAGGCATCAATTCTTCGGCCCTCAGCCTTCCTTATAGTCCAGCTCTCACAGCCATACACTACTACTGGGAAAACCATAGTTTTGATTATACGGACCTTTGTCGGCAAGGCGATGTCTCTGCTTCTTACTATGCTGTCTAGGTGTGCCGTAGCTTTCCTCCCAAGGAGCAAGCTTCTTTTAATTTCATGGCTACAGTCACAGTCTGCGGTGATCTTGGAGCCCAAGAAAGTAAAATCTGTCACTGCTTCCATTTCTTCCCCTTCTATATGGTTACATCCACCAGGAGCAGGTCTTTTGTAAAGCTAATGGGTCTTAATTGCCCATTTAAGACCAAGCCAGGCAAATTACTTTGTATTACAAGAGGGCATAATACATTTTTGTTGGGAAAATTCATTCCCCCAGCCCCCCCCCCCGGATTGCAGCTAAACTCAGAGGGAACAGGGAATTCTGATGGGGGTGGCAGATGATGCAGCGTCCCCCCCTAATAAAAAAGCACCAGTGCTGCTTCCATGCAAGCCCTGGCACTGCTACTGCACTGGTCACATATTTAAATAAGTAAAAGCAATGTCCCTTTTCATGTAATGCTATGTGCAAGAGTAGCAATGAGCATCCAGCTCATGCACTCCCCACCCCTTCCTCCAGCACAGCCTCAAGGAGCTTGGTGGTTTTAAACTAAATAGAGTTCCCTGTTACATCCCTATTGCATAAACGATGGTTTATGATGCTGAGCAAACTTGATTTAGAACAACCAAACCCACTTAGAAAATTATTCATTTTCAAGCTTTCCACCTCTTCACTTAGATTTTTTTTAATGTTCTCATACCTGTGTCCCTATTTTATTAATCTTTCAAAAAGCAGATTTTGTTTATATTGCACATTTATACAATGTTCCATGTGATGAGATGTAAGGAGGGCAAAATTTGCATCCAATTATTACTATGTTAGAAGAGATGACGATAGTGTGCATGAGTTTAAAAATAGATTTAGGCTTATCTGTGGTCCACTCAATTGCCTAAAGAAGTGGGTGCTTAGCATCCTCTGCTGGATACTGCAGGACAGTGCAGAATACCGAAACAGAAATACACCTAAACAAATGTACATTATGGAGCAAAATAGGCAGAAATTCCTGAACTTCCATACCAACAAAATCTGCACTTGGTGAATTTCTGCCTGTTGCACAATGGTTATGTGTGATCAAAACTGCATATTACTTTGAAGTTGCAGATTTTGCTGCCTAAACTGAATTTCGCCCTACTGACTTGAATCTTTCACACAGATGTCATAGAACCTCAAGCCTTTTTCAAGTGCAACCCTATCCATGTCTACTCAGAAATAAGCCCCACTGAGTGCAAATAAGCTTACTCCTAATCAAGTATGCATAGGACTGCATCTTTAATTTATGATGACTTTGCCTAATAGATACAATGATTAATGTGCAAAACTCAAATGTATGCAAAACCTCATTTTTAAGAGATGCTCTAGTGTATTTTTTGAAAATGTAATTTACTTTTTTTTTAGTGATTTAAAACACTGAAATGTTTTTATTTTCCTTAAAGTAAATCTAATTTTATGTATCATGCTGAAATAAGAGCTTACAGCCTATTTGAAGCTCATGAAATTATTAACCAATAGAAGAAGAAGGGGGAAAAAACTATTGAGTCTCACAAGGCTCTGTTCTCGTTTAACTTTTGCAGTGTGGGAGAGCAGCTGAGCACAGTGCAAGACAAAGGTAACAACAGAAGCTTAGGTCATTTGAAAGTAGCTCAGGCTGCAGTTCTTCACCATATTGGTGCTTTCCCCCCTGGAAAATGGGATTATGTGTGGGAAGGGACGGCAGCATGAGTTCCTCCCATATGGCTCAGGGCAAACTGCCATTATCTTTTGTAGCACAGAAGGAAGACACACTACAACAGATTTCACTACAACAGGGCCAGCCTGATGTAGGCTGAATGAGGCAGCTGCCTCAGGCACCAGGTGCTGGGTGGGTGGGGGAGTGTTGAAGGACAGTTTCAGCAGCCCCTAAGCTGGTCTGCTGCCCTCAGGTGCAGTGGAAGATGCTGGGCTGCCTGTTGCATGTGCTGAAGTAAGATTCAGCTGGTCTGTCTAGGCAGCTTCTGTAGATGGAATGGTGTCATCTTGTCCTTTACTCCAGGCAACAAAACATCCTGGGCTGGCCCTGGCCACCCCACATATGTAAAGTGATGAGGGGACCTTATTTAGAAATGCAATTACACTGACCTTTCAGAACATCTGGAAACTGAGGTAACTTCTAAACAAAAAGTGCAAGTCATACAATAATACAATTTAATACAATTAAATTAATTGTATTAAAGTAATACAATTTAACCCCCACTTTTTTATCTGACTCATTCCCTCAAGATAGTTCCTAGCATAACACATTATATAAAATAACAGCCAAAACAACTAAACTAGTAAAAGAACAAAACAGCACTAAAAATCAAAAGTATTAAACTGGTATATCAGGGAGAAAGGTTTAGTGGAGCCTTCTCTCTGAAGCTCTAGTCTTATCATATGCAGGGAGCTTTCACATAGGATAGCTTTCAAAAATATTCCTCACGCACGCACGCACGCACTACAGTAATACCATGCAAATGTTTACCACCTCATTCTGCCAAAATGTGTAGAACAGTTCTATCAGATGCACAGAAGAAGAAGAAGAAAAAGAAGGGCGGGGTATGCTAAATAAAATGAAAGCTTTCATTAGAAGATACAAAATGTGCAGCACTTTTTGAGGTGATACCTTATTCAGGTGTACTAAATGGCGCAACAAACTATTTGTTGGATCCAGTCATACTTAGAGTAGACCCATTGAAATCAATGAGACTTAATTTAGACATGGCTTACTTAAGTCTCAATGGCCAGTATCCAACGGAGCACTTGTGAACCCGCCAATTCTCCTGCGCCCTGCCAATTTTGTTGTGCAGGTGACCCCCACTGGTTGCACAACGGTGATTTACGTTCTGGGGGCAACCTGAAACTAGTGGAAACGCTTGTTTCTGAAAGAAGGCAGGTCAGCGAAGCTCGCATAAGGGAGCTACCTCCTTCTACTCACCTGCCTCCTTCCAGAAACAAGCATTTCCACTTGTTTCAGGGCTTCTTGTAGAAGGCGCTAAATCTCCTTCGTGTGAGCAGTGGTTCCTGCTCGCACAATGGAATCAGCCGGACCCACCGCTTGTGGAAGGGAATCAGAGGGTGTGCAAGTGCCCCATGGGATGCCGTCAGTTGATTTTAAGTCTAATTTTTCAGAAGACTGAGTATTTAAAAAGACCCATACCCATTAGGAGAACAAGGTGGTCTGTAACCACTTTGTGATTCCTGCCAGCCTGCTGAGGTAGTTGCCATTCATTGATACAGCAAAAAGGCATTCTATGCATGAGAGACATCCACCTGCTTATGTGAAAGGTTATGTAGTGTGAAGTGATGACACCTGTATTTATTACTATGACAAAGACTAGTAAGATTGGCCACAAAATTTGGCAAGGTGGAATGCAGGGTTGCAGCCATGCCTTATTGCAGAATACGCCATTCTGTTCACGCTCCCCCGGCCACTCTTCCATCCCCCCACAGCGGACTCTCGGGATTCTATGGCCACTCAATATGCTTAATTCTCATTGGGCTGGTTTTTGTGTCAGGGAGGGGCAGGGTGCTCCCTTAAGCATTTTTTTATAAATAATTTTTCTAGTTCTGCAAACCTTGGGGTTCCTCTGAGCATGCTAATACCTCCTTTTTCTTTCCAAGTAGCCCCATTTTGGCTACATAGCCATCTAATCATATCTCAGCATTTCAGTTTGCTATTATTGTTGTTGTTGTTGTTGTTGTTATTTGGCTTAGTGAAAACTTACCAGGGGAGGGGAGTGTAGTAATGTGTGTACAAGCAGCCCTTAGAATAAGCTTCTGCTTTGCGAGTTTTTAGTTTGTCGCTCCTCTTTTCCTGCACAGTCCTGCTAGAGCAGGACAGAACAGCAGTTCTCACACTTTCTTTTTTCACAAGCAATTGAAAATTGCTCGGGATCTTGGCAGACACTTAATAAACTTCTTTTTTTGTTCTACAAATCAAAGCACATGCATAATTCATATTTTAATAACAGAAATTAAGCAAGTGCAGACACAAATACAGGTATTTTGGACTTTTCCTCAACCTTTCCACAGACCAGCTGAATGCAGCTCTCAGGCCACCAATGGTTTGTGGATCAGAGTTTAAGAATCTCTGGTACAGAGCACTGCAGCTATGGTTTACTGATGACCAAGATAAAAAAAGGGCAAATGTTGTGTTAAAGATCAAACCATTCTCTGTGACCCCTATGTAACACAGGGTGGGGGTGGGGGGGTCTACTGTTTTTTTAACCCTCTAGAGTGGATTCTCTTGGGATAGTCCAAACCTATCCAGAGATTAAATCTGGGAACAAAAACAATTCATTAAAGGCAGCCACAGCCAGGGTAGTGAGGTCCCCTTGATTTCCCCCAAACAACTATAAGCTGTGGACGAAAACAGCTTTAAGGACTGGAGCACCTTTAACATAACAACATAAGAGCCCTGCTGGATCAGAGCGCTGTTTCCCACAGCAACCAACCAAATGCCTCTATGCCCACAGGTAGCACATGAAAGCAAAAGCCTTCTCCTGCTGCTTCTTCCCAGCTGCTCAGTAACATACTACCACTGAACCTAGCATCATGACTAGTAGTCTAATCTCTCTTTAAAAGCATCTAAGACAGTTGCCATCAGAAGATAAGAAGAGCTGTGCTGGATCAAACCAAAGGACTATCTAGTCCAGCATTCTATTCCCACAGTGGTCAGACAAATGCCTATGAGAAGCCCACATCCAGGACACGAGTGCAATAGCACCCTCCCACTCATGTTTCTCAACAACTGGTATTCAGAGGCATATTGCTTATGATACTGCGGGCAATCTCTAACCATCATGTCTAGTAGCCATTTATAGCCTTATCCTCCATAAATCTGTCTAATCCCCTTTTAAAGCTGTCCAAGTTGGTGGCCATCTCTAGTTCTTGTAAGCAAATTCCATAATTTAACTATGCACTGTGTGAAGAAGTACTTCTTCATATCTGTCCTGAATCTCCTACCACTTAGTTTAATTGGATGACCACTAGATTCTATTATAATGAGGGAGAAAAAAAAATCACCTCTATCATGCCACCACTACTTAGGCCTGTAACCAACATGAGGTCTGGATTCCCTAGTGTGATTACAGTAAATATTGAAGCTCACCAAGCGTGAAGCACCTGTCTTCACAAAAGTAATACTTGAATGATAATACCTTTGGCTTATCAGGCATTGGGGCCCTTTCAAAAACTATGTAAAGTTAAGTCATCTAGATCAGCCTTCCCCAACCTGGTGCCTTCCAAATGTGTTGGACTACCACTCCCATAATTCTCTGCCAGCATGGAGAACACATCAGGTTGGGCAAGGCTGATCTAGACATTCTCTATCAAAAACAACTTTTAGATTTCAGAAAATCCAGCTCGGTCAGAGCATCATGAAAGAAAACAAAAGATTGTCTAACTGGCTAATTTCTTCTTGGGCTTAAGGTGGTGCAAAGCACATATAAGCTTACAGGGCCGAAGGTCCTCTGTTCAAACCATGCAATGCCTTCTCTAAGATGGTGTCAACCAACTGTTTTTGTGGCGGTCCATGCCTTGGCACAGCTCTAGCAAAATTACTTTGCTGTCATGCAGACATCAGGTAAAACAAGCACAAAGTTCTCCTTTACAAAGTGCTCCTGCCTTTAAAAAACACCACCACTATGGCTGCACTCACATACAGAATTACCTGGGAGTAAGTACAGAATTGCAGTGCTATCAGACCTCCACACCCCCAACTGCAACAGACCAATCAGAATCCCATGAATCATTAGTGATATCAAGCTCAGATGCTAGGCAACTACATCTTCTCCAGGTGACAGCAGCTATCCCAAGCAATCAGGGGCCAGAAAATGGAATGGCTGCTTATGTGGGTTGACATTTTTAACATCAGCCAACCCCAGAATCCTCTGCATCTCCTTTTGTTCTCTCCTGCTGGAATTATTATTTTAATTGAAAGATGGGCTAGAAAGGTTTTAAAGCAATAACTGAATATCCAAATACTAAGAGTCACAAGAAATTGCCACCCCACCCCACCCCCCCACACACATCCTGAATTAGACTGTACCTTTGTATAGATTTTTAACTGTAAGTGCGTTGGGACCTGATCTTGACAGAAAATTGGTGGGGGGATGGGGGGGAGGAGATAATAAACAAAGTATTAAAATTTAGAACCCCAATGGGTAGAGGAAAGGCAGACAGAATACATAAAATATATCTTCTCAGAAGGCTGTTGACATTCTAATCCAAGAATTCAGTGACTATGGGAAATGAGACAATAAGGCATCACAATAAGGCATCACAATTACAAATGACAGACCTTATAGGCTCTGCTTCCAGATTCTTTTACTTAAAAAACAAAAAAGGTCAAGCAGGCTAAGCAGACTCAAGTTCCATCATGATCTCAAAACTCTTTCCAAGACTTTAGAAGAATTTAATTGCAAGTTCAAAGGAGTTATACACAGCCATGCCAGTTAAAAGACAAGCAGACATTGCAGTGATTTAAAACAGTTTAATGTAATTCCAAGACAAAGTGTGATTACATTTCTACACATATACAATATGCATATGTGAGTTTACAGATTCTGATTAATAACTCGTTTCACCTCAGAGACCGAAAAAATGATCAAAAAGAAACTGTGAATAACAAGCTATAACATAGTTCACCACAACGGGACCCCCTTTCTCACCCTACAGTTAGTAATATTACAGTTAAAATAACTATATTCTTCTATAATGCTTTTTTCTGTTAAAATCATCTCATAAATTTACAATGCTATTATTAGTTTTCAAGTCTAATATAAATTCACTCCATTTTTCTACAACGAAAATGATTATTAATTAGAAGCACACAACGTCATGATGAGAAACACAAGCATTTTTTTAGTAGCAAGAACTTGATTGGTTAAGAATTAGTTTTCTTGTAAAACATTCTAAAGCCAAGTAAAATATCCATTCTTATAACATACCTATAATATGAGACTAAGGAGTAGGTTACATATAGTTCTACAACACATCAGTTTCTTTTCTGGTTTTTTTTTCAAAGACATTACCAGAAGGGGAAAAAAATAAGAAAAGGGAAAAAAGAAAGGAAAAAAGGGGACAATTCACAGAAAAGAAAAAAACAATACACAAGAAAATACTGTTGCACACAATAATTTTCACGAAGTTTTAACATGGATTAACACTCAGTACAGAACCATACAGTGAAAGAATACAACCAATCAGGGCTTTTATGGGGTTTTTGAACGGAGATGATATTGTAAATAGAAAACAACCCTTCAAAGTATCCATCAGGTGAGAGGGTGGGGAGGTGTTTTTTCTTTGTGTTTTGGAAAGTATTTCAATATTTTTGTCCTCTCTTCTTCTTTTAAACAGTTTTTGTGTAGTACATGTTTTCCTTTCTATTCAGAGCATATTGGGTTTCTGGGCAATAAGCAGATATAAAACATCCCTTCAATTAAGTCAGAAAAACCCAAATATTCACAAATA
Source organism: Heloderma suspectum (assembly GCF_057233095.1). Taxonomy (NCBI): domain Eukaryota; kingdom Metazoa; phylum Chordata; class Lepidosauria; order Squamata; family Helodermatidae; genus Heloderma; species Heloderma suspectum. The sequence continues at coordinate 32,992,697 of NC_139464.1, forward strand.
CCTTCCCCATTTTGTGTTCTTTTAATTACCGCAGCATAGACTCTCAGCTGCCGAGATACCTCCTTTCTTTCTTCCCTTTCTAATAAAGCTATTGTCTTCCTCTCGTTCGAAAAAAATGATTTTGGTATAGAATTTACAGATTATACATTCCAATTTTGTCTGTGTACAATTTTGGCACAGAAATGCCGCAGTTTTATTTTATTTTTTTACTAAGCTGGCGAAGCACAAGTTACAAGGGGATACTTTCTGCACCTCAAAAAGCTGTGCCTTGGAATAGCTGTGGAAACATCACTTTGAGTAGAAATTCCCAAATTAGTAGACAAAGATAGAAGTGTTGTATGTAACTACCCCAAAGGGGAAGCATGGAAGGCCGTATTTCCCTTTCTGATAACAGAGGTGCTATAACTATGCAGATTCTAAGGACTATGGATCTGCCGTGTTAAAAACCCCTTTCACGCTTTACAGACTCCAAGCCCAGGGTATAAAAAAGAGCATCTGTAGCTCCTGAAAATGAATATGCCGATATTTCCAGGGCTGGTTTTGATATAAAAGGAAGAACAAGTGGTTGCTAAGGGCAATAAATGGGTTAATTGCTGTTAACTGTGCTAAGGGCTACAGAAGCTAACCTCTTCCATTTCTCTTAAGGTCTGCAATCAAAACAGCCTTCCCATTTGGCTTTCAAAATGATGACCTAGCCATATGCCAAGTTATTACTTTGGTAAAGTGAGCTAGTGTGGATACCGTGGCTTTAAATGGATTTCCTGAAGGGACAGGGGGACTTCCAACGAATCCAGTGAGAGTACTTATTTTTAACAGGGGCCTAAAAGCAATGTATTTCTCCCTTTTTCTTGTAACCCATCAATCTGCTGGCATTGATTGAACAAAGCAAGGAAGGTTGCTGAGATTGTCAACTCCACAATGACGCTCACCTGTTCAGATATAATTATTTTTGTGCCAGTTCCTGAACGTTTATTGTCTAAAAATACCTTTTTGCCCAGCAGAACTTTTCCATTTATATTAATCGGTTAGGTTACTTGACTGAAAGAAACAAAACCCCACATATAAACAGATACAAGCAGAACTCAAAGAGAAAAGAAGAACCAAAACACCATTTATATCCAAACACATAATTCACTACAATCAATAATATGGAAACAGTATCCAGTATACTGTCATTGGCTAACAGGCAAATTAAATTTACAAGGAGCTGGTCAAGTTCTTCATATTTAGTTTAGGGGTTCAAAGTAGATCTAGAGTGACTATAAAAGGTGATATATAGGAGAAATGCACAATAACAAAATTACAGCACTGCCTATCATTGTTTTGCAAAACAATCCAAGGATTTGTTGACTCAGGAACCAATTGTTCAATATTTGAGGACTTCATCGTCATCCTCCCTACTCTGGACAAGCATGAGAGGTACTAGGGACTATTCCTGCATTGAAAGATTTCCATGGATAGAGTGCCCAATGATCACCTTTAAGGGATGGGATGAGACGTACCAAGGGCAGTGCTTTCAAGATTTTCAGCTAAAGGTCATTCATAATGCATCAGGAATCCATGACAGCCATTTTTACAAGATCTTTCTAAGCACATCATCATGATTCTACTTCATGTGATTATACAGCCCGTAAACATGCAATGACATATCCGTGTGAACTAGCCTTTGTTCTCATCATACAGGCATTTCTGTTCAAGTTAGGATCTTAACAGTGCAGTCCTAGACATGTTTACTCAAAAGTAAGTCCCACTGTGATCACTGGGGTTTACTCCCTGGTATGTTTGTTTAGGATTGCCACCTAAGTGAAATAGCTAGTTGGGAATTATTGTGCTTCCTAACTCATCCCCAAGAGTTTCATTTTTTTTCTTTTTAATTCAAAAATAAATAGGTCATCTGTTGAACTATACTTGCTATACTTTCAACATGCATGGAGTGATTTTTTTTTCTTAACTTTGGAATTATTTTATCTGATCTGACTTTCTACTACTATGTTATATCTCAGAACAGAATGTACATATTTGAAGACACACTTCTACTTTCGTGTTTAAAAGGGCAAAATAAAAATGTGAAGGGATAGTATTGTTGAGATTCTAAAGATACCATTAAAAACAGAACATTTAGTTAGAAAGTACCAGTTTAAATGTAAACTATAAAACCCTATAACTATAAAATGTAGCCAGAAATCTTTTAGTAGCCAGTCTGTTCAGTTCATATTGGTTTAAAATGTGATTCATTAAATATTTTCAGGAAGGCCGAAGCACTTTACAGTAGCTATGAACATATATAATTACATGTGCATTTCAACATCACAATTAATTAAAATACATAAAAAGTAATTTAATCCTTGGTTTCATCATTTTGTTTTTAAAGAATCACTCAAAGCAACAATGACCAGAGTGGGCATTTATCAATATTCCACCCATACAGATAGCATAATTCATGTATCTTTAAACTCCAAATTCAAACTGGCTACATGTTTTCAGGAAAAAAAGGCTAAAACCAAGATGAATGCCCACATTTGAGGTAATTATTGCCATTAGGTCACAGTTTTTGTAAGATAAGTATTTTAAACCTTCTTTATATATAAAACAAAGTGTTCTGTCAGAATTCTAGTATCCCAGTTAATCCAACTTGAATCCAGAATCCTGATCAGGTGGGTTTGCTTCCAATGGAGTCGGTGAGTTCTAGAAAGTTAGAAAAATCTAGAACACAGAGAGACTACTCTAGAACCATAGAAACAAGAAAACACGGGAAAAAATGCAAAAACTAGTGAAGAAATAAAAATGAAAAATACGATGGATGGCAAGTGCATATATTTTCTAATAGAAATTCCAGACCAAAGTATTTTAAATTTCCTTATAATTTATTGACTTAAAACAAACAAACAAATATGTCTCTGTTATTATCTACTCCATCCCAACACCTTATTAAGTCCTTGGTTTTGTCCTGAAAGTGAGATAAACATTTCTCTTGCTTTCAGCAGTGTTGCCCCACCTCTGGAAGGAAGGAAGGAAGGAAGGAAGGAAGGAAGGAAGGAAGGAAGGAGATGCCCCTGGGTACCATTCACACACAAGTATTTGGGTGAACTGGCATGCAGCTTCCCCATCAGCTGAAGAATTAGGATTAGAGATGTTACAATATTTATCAGTGCAGTAAAAATATCATATTTGGAAAAAATATGCCTTTAGTATTGCCTTTCTTGGTTTAACTACAGTAAGCAAAAGATTAATATACAACTTCATTTTTCTTAATATGCACATGTCAAGTCTGGTATAGCAGCACTGCTAAAACTGGAAGGACAATACTAACCCGTACATGAGAAACGAGAGTTTCACTCTTATTTGCTATATTCAGAAAAACAAGGTATTGGAGGCTCCTGACAACTTTTACTAATTGCCCACTCAAAATTACATACTTGCTACATATGTGTTTTCTTCTGCTATATTTTTTACATTCGCTGGTATCCCCCTTTCACTTGCCCAGCCTGGAAAATCCTGCAAACACATAAGCATTCCCATGGGACTATTTCCCCCCACACCACCACCACCACATAAGGATGGGATTAAGTATCTACAGAAACAAGCCCAGTTTTTTAGCCAACTAATATGAACCCAACCTTTACAATCACATGACTTAAATAAAAGCTACAATGCAATCCAGCTACCTAAAGTGATGGTAGAACACAGTGGTATATTCAGAAGGTGCTATTCTGATGATCAGTCATGACCCAATTCTAGAGCAGCACCAAGAAAGCCGTGCCTCACATAAAATATTGCAGGAATGACCTGGGATCTCATGTTACTGTACATGTCCTGTAGGATGAGGGATACTTTGCTCAATTTGATTCACACTTTGGGGCCAAGTAAGTCTTAGCTTATGTACTAGGCATTTATACAATCAGGATTCCTACAGGCACTGGAGAGCAAGCATGGGAGGAAAAGCTCAAGAGCACCTCATACTGTTGCTTGTGCTACAGGAACAAAGATCAATAAGTCACAGGAACCAGAGAAAACCAGACACAGAAAGGTCCAGAGGATGCACCTCAGCCCCGCAGAATGGTGCAATGTGCGGGCTGTCTGCAGAGATGACCAAAGGGATTTTCAAACGGGCAGCAGGAGTCTATGAGCATACAAATGTACTGGCCTAAAATGTTACATACAGGATGAGGGCTGGGGTGGGGCCGAGCGAGTGTTAAGTCAGGATTCCCCAACCTGGTTCTCTCCAGATGTGCTGGACTACAATTCCCAAAATTGTATGGGAGTTGTAGTCCAACATATCTGGAAGGCACCAAGTTGGGGAAGGGTGCATCAAGGGTCAACTTGCGGGCAGTGCCAAAATTGGCAGAGTAGAAAAGGACTTTTTCCAGTGAATCCTCTGAGGGACAGATCTTGCTCAAGGAAACTGGAGTTGATCCATAGGCACTAAAATGATCACATTTTGGGGTTGGTGAAGCATTTCACCTACAGATCTTGTGCAGTTGTGTAACCCTGAAACTTAGCATTCAGTACTGACTCTGACCCAGATAGTAGACACTGGTTACTAAGGCATGAAAGTCAAATCTTACAGAAATGAAAGGAATTTACAGAAGCTTAGCTCTAATAGGCAGTTTAATGAATTTCTACTCTACAGTAATTGCCATGGATAATAAAATAATTTTTTAATTGATTTCTGTTAAGAACAACTAAATAAACACAAGCGTTTGTCTCCCCTTCACCAGATACCTACGGACACTTAGGGCAACAGCAGTGAATATGACTGAATTCTCCCAAGCAAACTTCTTCAAATACACATTTGAAGAATAATGCCAAGTGTGACAAAACAGAAAGACAGGCAGAAAAAAATGACATCCCATATCATGTCATTGTCCAAAAAGTCATGACATGACTGAAATCTTTAGTGGGCAGAGACACACTCTAATTTACATATTTATTCATCTTCTTTTTTATAAAAACATTCTTTGGTTAAAAAAAGACATGGGTTTTAATTTCCCTTCAAATTTGGTAAATTGTAATTTCTTTTCAAGCCGAATTCTGAGGCATACTCCCTTAAAATGTATGAAAGAAAACAAGGCGAGACAGTATTACTTTGTTGGACTATGATATGACAAAGCTACTAAAGGGGGCGGGAGAGGAGAATATTAAGTCTTGGTAGGTGCAGGGCCAAGTTCACTGAAACTGGAATTACTTCTTTAAAACAATGGCATTTAGTTGTTAAGCATTGTTGTTGTTGTTTTTGGGTGGGGAGGGGAGATCTAGATCTTCCATTACACTGTTTCCTTTCATTAAATAAGTAGCTCCTCCATTGCATATCATCGTTTAGAATCAATATTGGTTGTACAAACTGTCAGGAACCACAAGAAAATAAAAATAGTGTGTCTAATCATCTCTATCTCCTTCCTACATACAGAAACTGCTCTGGTCAGTGAAAGGGCTTACTATTTCACTGTGCTAACATTACAACATGCACTTTTGTGGCAAGTTGTAATGTTATAAAATATGGCAGCAGCCATATTTTATAGGCTGCTGCCTTCCAAAGAATGCCACACTAAACCATTCCTTCTCGAAAATCCTGCAGCAGTTTAACAGTGCAGCCCTATAGATGTCTACCCAGACGAAAAGCCAGACTAAGTTCAAAGGGACTTATTCCCAGGTAATTACACACAGGATTGCAGCCTTAATGTCCTTGTTGGTACACACGAGTGCAGCTATGCTACTGTTAAACAGTCACATCCTTTCTCAGATTTTAAGCAGCTTTTTCCATAAATTCACAAAGAACTCTACAAAGGTCATGCCAAAAAACATAGCAATATCATTTCCCCCCAATTCAGGTTGAAGGCCAGCCTTCCCTAACCTAGCACCTGCCATATGTATTTGTCTACAATGCCCATTAGCCCCAGCTAGTATGGGACCAGTAGTCTGGGATGATAGGAGTTATTGTACAATACATCTGGAGGGTACCAGGTTGTGGAAGGCTGCATTAGAGAAAGCACTGTCATTGGACTAATCACTCTTACCTAATTCCCAGTCTAATTTCTGGGCAGTATCCAATGCTGCCTGTGTCCGTTTGCTGATGATGTTGCACCAGTGGGAACCACTGCCAGCGCAACAGAAAGCTAGCACTTCCTACAGCAACCCCAGAAATGAGCCGAAATGCTAGTATCTGGAACAGAACAGGTCAGCAGAGCTCCCTTCTGCAAGCTCCGTTATAACCTGTTTCAGAAACAAACATCTTGGTTTGTTTCTGGTTACTTTACGAAGCACTAGCTAGTGGTGGGTTCCGCTGGTGCATGTGAAACGTTGGATACGGCCAAGGCTGGCCCAAGTTATTTTGCTGCCTGGAGCAAACGACAAGATCCCCCATTCCAAGTACGGAAGCCAACTGGACTGGACTCACAGGTAGGGATGTACAAAAGCTTTGTATGGAGCTTGGATTCACGGTGGGGGGGAGGCGCTCCGTCCCTCCCCCCGGAATCCTCCCTGGGCCGGTCCTGTTCCACGGTGTCTCCGTGGAGCCGCCGACCAGGGCCGTCCGCAGTTGGAGTTCCAGCTGCAGACGCAAATGGTGGCCGCTGTAGCGGCCGCCATTTGCGTCCTGCGAAGCTGCCGTGATAGGCTACATAAGTATTTACATAGTCTATCACAGCAAGCCAAAAAAAAAAAATAGCGTTCGCAAATGGCGGCAGCTATGGCGTCTGCCATTTGCGTTCCCTATTTTTAGCCGTTTTAGCCTACGTAAATATTTACATAGGCTATTATGCCAAAAAACAAGGGGAACGCAAATAGCATAGTGGGCGCCATTTGCGTTCCTTCTCCCCCCCCCCCCCCCGTTTTAGCCTTCGTGAATATTTACATAGGCTATTACGGCGAAAAAAACGGAATGCAAATACCGCCCACTACGCTATTTGTGTTCCCCTATGTTTTCGCCGTAATAGCCTACGTAAATATTTACGTAGGCTAAAATGGCTAAAAATAGGGAACGCAAATGGCGGCTGCTGTAGCGTTAGCCGTGATAGGCTACGTAAGTATTTACGTAGCCTATCATGGCTATGATGAAGAAGCGAATGGTGGCCGCAGGGCAGCCGCCATTTGCAAGTCAGCGCGGACAGCAGCAGCCAAGTGCTCCATTTCGCATGCCTTTCATGGGTTGGGGGGGCGGGGGCTTCGTTCCGCCACAGATTTCGGGGGCCCGAATGCACTGGCATTCGGCCTCACTGAGATCTCTGGCGGAATTCTCTGACATCCCTACTCACAGATGAATCTTGTGGCCCTGGCAATTGATAGCATCCTTCATCGCTCCTGAGGGCAGCAACCTAGCTGAGGGAAACAGGGCAGGCTGAACAGCATGCACAGCTCTCTCCTCCACCACCTCACTACCATTCATCACCCCTCAGCATTTGCTGCCTGAGGTGAGCGCTTCACTCTGCCTAATGGTAGGGCTGGCTCTGGATATGGCTCTCTTCCTCTTTAATATCACAGTACATCAGAGAGTGATTAATCTAATGCAGGCTTCCCCAACTGGGTGCCCTCCGGATGTTTTGGGCTACAACCCCCATCATCCCTAACCACTAGATACATGGTGGCTGGGGTTGGTAGTTGTAGTCCAACACATATGGAGGGTCCCAGGTTGGGAAAAGCTGTGCCAGGCACTCTCCCCTCCTCCCCATATTAAGGATGGTCTTCACTCCTTTGTTCCTAAAATCCCTGGAGTGGTTTACTATATTCAGTAAAACACTAATTGCATCTCCTTCTCTAGAAGGAATCCATAACTCTCTTGTTGGTATAGCACAGATGGGGAACGTGTGGCCCTCCAGATGTTGTTGAACTGCAACTCCCATCATTCCTCACCACTGACTATGCTGGCTAGGTCTGGTGGGAAAACATTTCAGAGTGCGTAATTAAAACCAGCTCTTCGTTCCTTTCTTGCCACAAATCAGCCAACCACATACATTCCTGGTAGACGAATAAATATTAATTCGTCAAATATGCCAAAATGTTGTACCTTAAGAACATGCTCTGCCAGATAACACCCTGCAGAAGACAATCAGCTCTCTCAGTTTGTAGTTAAAAATGAGAATAGGGTGGAGGACTTTTTACTTAAAAACAAATACCATCATTTTGTACAACTACCAAAAGTATTCACAAGTATTAATTATAAGAAAAAAATACTTTGGGAAGGAGGAAATGCAAACCATTTTGGCCATACGATTAAGCTTTTAATCTTGAGCAGCATTAAAGGACAGATACCATGTCTTACATTGAGTTTTGGCATTCTTTAGTTTTTAACTAACCAACATCTCAAGTCATTAGACCATGGCTTCTCTTTAGCTGGCTCCGTAAATGTCATTGGTCTTGGATGATAGAACGTCCCTCCGAGCTGCCACTGGGCTTTTAAAGTGGGAAACCTAACTAATTTATTACAGGACACTTTCAACCATATAATAAAAGGTTGTGGTTTTGGTCTATTAAGTTATTTTGATACCACAACAACTCATCAGATCAGCTCCTACAATGCAAGATCAAAGTGTCTCCATGATCCCAGTATCTTTCTTGAATCCAGTTCTGAGCCTAACAGTTGTTTGGTTTCTACCTAAAAGAGCACAGTTCTGTAAATGTGAAGATACCATGTGAAGGTGTCCAGAAACTGCAAAGGTTTGCCATTGTATATTAGCCATAATATGGCACAGTTCAGATCTAACAGGAAGCCGTAATTTCCTCCTATGTGAACAAGACACAGCCTTGGGTTGCATGCTTCTCCTTCCCTGCTGAAGCTCTTTTGCACACCAGAGAAGATGGGAGGCATCTGTTTCTGGTTTTAAAGTAACCAGAGTGCCCCGTAATGTTTAAACTTGAGGAATTGTGATTTGTTTACACTATGGTTAGAGAGAACGGGCTAGGGTCAAACCATAGTTTCAGATCCTGACTTGTTCTCACTAACCAGAGTGAACAAGTCACAGTTTCCCAAGTTTGGACATCACAGAGAATTGTGGCTAGTTTAAAACCAGAAGTGAATGCTTCTGATCCCCTGCTCGCTCATGTGAAAAAGTATTGGGGGGGGGGGCATCTGAGCCTGTGCTCACCATAGCTCATTCATATAGCAGGAAGCCATGATTTCCCATTACATCTCAAGCGGGCTTACACCTTGGTTCCTCCCTCAGTTCCTCTCTCAACTAGAGTGTCCCTGTGTCTCCCTTTCCCTGCAAAACCTATATGTGTGACAAGTGTTCTGATGTCACTGACACAGAAAAAACTACTTAATTAACAACAATCCCTATTAAAAGAAAATAATAATAATAATAATAATAATAATAACAATAACAATAATACAAAGATGCAGGAATGCATGTGCAATTAAAACAGAGTAAAATATAATTATAACACATTAAAATTAATAACAATAATACAATAACAACAACAAAACAATATCCTTCCTCTCAATGACACAAGCAGCATGAAGCTTCCATTCCAAATGTGATTGGAATGGAGAGGAATGCAGTACATTACATTGAGAAAGCAGGGGATTTCTTTAATGGGATAGCAACTGGAAAGGGTTTTCTTCAGAACAGGAGGATGTAAGGTGCATGAACCAATGAAAGATCAGGCTGATATTTGCATTACTATGCTTAGGGGGAGAAAGGGAGAAAAATAAAAAATAAAATGGCACTCAGTTTGAAAATGGCAAAAAGAGGGTTTATTTGAGGATTTGCCAAAGAAGAATAATTTGTGTCAAACAAAGTATTCATGATGAGAGCCCTTCTTTCCTCCAGGTGAAGCATGAGCGCTCGTTTCCAGATCTTACAACTGTGCTTGTCTTTCTTGCCAACTTACCTCTTGAGGAACCTTTTCGCCTTAACCATCCCTGGGACCCCTTCCTCTTCTCTCAGCTAATTGACCTGCCTTATCCCAACGTCTTACCATATTGCCTAAACACTCCTTTTCTGAAGTCACAAATACAGCTGTAGCGGTACTGAGATGCTGTGTGGGCATACATCCTGTTTCATTACAGTTCTCAGACCACCAATACAAGTAAAGCTCCACGGGGGGGGGGGGGGGGATACTAAACACTGACACAGCAGAAACACCCACTTGCATTGGTATAGTAGTAAAATTTCCTTCAACCCTTTTACTTTTTTCACTGTATAAAAGCTTCTCTTTGGAAACCTTTAAAAAAACAAAAACAAGGTAGTTCAGACTATTTGGAGCTGAGGATACAGAATCCAGCCAGCAAATCTGAACAATGATGTTTTTAACTACAGTAAGAATGAGGTGGGAGGAAGTGAAGAAAACACCATTTAAAGTTTAGATTCTAAACCATGACAGATATCATCATAGTGTCTCCAAGTCAGGTCTAGCTCTGGGATTTCATAGATAATGGAGCCTCAGCACACACCACTTAGAAGTGATGAAACCCCTACTGCTGGGAATTGGGCTTTGGCCTCCTGCAAAGATAGCACAGCCCAGCCTATGGTAGTGCCAGGGCCTTATTCAACTGCCCAACCTGCTCAGGTGCCAGTGCAATCGCTTCTCCAGAAAAATAACTTCTGGAGCAAACCTGAGTCTGATGCTCTAGAAAGAATTCCTCTCATTCTCGCATTTCTTTTCTCACTGAAAGCATTCAAGTGAAAATACTAAGAGTCCTTCCCAGGTAATCATCTCCCCGCCCCCAACCCACATCCCCTGTTCAGACATCACAATTTAACATGAGGTACTATGTATGTAGTACCTATGTATGAGGTACTACAAAGCAAGCCTAGGCGCCCCCTGTTCTATTTATACTTTAGTAAGAATACTAAAATGCAAAGAATTATCAGGGAAGCTAAGCATCTGGATAGGAACTTCAATCAATAATCCCGTCAACAAAATGGAACCACTTGGAAAGCTGCTTTAGGGCCTAACAACCAGTCCAGTCACTTTAATTTCCATAAAACCTTCCTAGGCCCACCCATTCCCACAGCCCCTCCCTTGACCCTTGCAACTTACCCAAGAAAGACAATATAAAAATAAAAGGTTTAGAAGAAGGAAAGCAACAATAAAGAACACTAAAAAGAAGAAAAAGAGCTGAGATTAAATTCCAACCAGCCTCAGTCAGTTTCTAGGAGTACCAGTGGAAGTAAACCCTTAAAACCGCAACTGTAGTTTGGTAAGGCACTACAAGGGAATGATGTAAAACTAAGACTGTGACAGTTTGTAATGGCTGTGCTGAGGACCACACCACAAGAGAAGGCAGCATCAGCGCGCACATGCGCACGCACTCACACACACACACACACACACACACACACACATATACCTGGACAATCACATTTGTTACATGCCTATGTTATATCATTTTTTTGTGCAATCACATTGAGGAATAGTCTATTGGTATCATTGGAGTTTAACACAAAGTAGAAAAAAGGGTGTGTGTATGGTATAGTGCTACATTCTACCAAGGGCCAGCTAGAACCTCTACTCCTACAGTAACAGCCCAATCCTAAACATTTGGGATTGTGTACCTGCTCATGACACTGGTGCAATGTCATAGTGATGTTAGCATGATATTACGCTTTGTAACGCTGTGATGAATTAGCTATCAGCACAGCACATCACAAGCATTTATCTGCTGGAGCAGGAAATGTTAGGATTGAACTGCCAAAGGTGAGGGGTTATCCAAAGAAAGAAAGAAAGAAAGAAAGAAAGAAAGAAAGAAAGAATTTCCAAGTAAGGAAGATGAGATTCTATTGTTCATTATTAAAGACTTTTCTTTTAAGAATAACATTTCTCAGGGATTTATCCAGGGTGCTCAGAGTAAGAACAAATATCTCAGTTTCCCCCAATTCTGCCAGATAGTGTTTTCTGCTTAGTGTGTTTTTCCAACAGACTAGTGCTGTTAAGCCTGAGATTGAGAGAGCTGGAAAAATCCAAAACATCCCTCATCCTTTGCTTGTTCCTCTGTTGATCCTCCCAACAGAAAACACATCACACTTTTTATTGTTTGTTTTTTATTTTGGGTTACAGCAACCAGTGCAATGACAAAGCGATAACCCTTTTGAAATTCTGGATAAATCCCTAATTTGTATGCATCTTATTAAAAAATATATACCCAAACACCTATGAAACTTTGTATTAGGAGGTTTGAACAGCAAATTCCTAAACACAGTCTCCTGTAATCAGATGAAAATAATCTGTAAAAGTCTATTGGTGAAGTTATCCAAAAACAGGACCACACAACTATGGTCCTTTTGCTTCTCCCACTATGTGGTTTGGTGCAGACTGTTTTTTTGTATGTTTGTTTTTCATTCTTTTTTGTTCTTTTTTTCTTATCTTTTTTTTAAATAAAAAGTGTAGGACTGGTATCGCCTTTTCTCTAATTTTTTCCTCAAAGTCTTCTTTGTTCAAGTTTTGTTTGAGCCTCCCGTTGCATCGTTCCTTTGCCTGAAACGTTCTTCAGTATAAAAGCAGCCTCATTCCCCTCCATGTGTGCCATGTCTTTTTCTCGTTCCAGTGTTTAGATGTAAGGGTACTGGTTGACCTTCGTGGGGCTCAGGGGGTATCCAGTGTAGACGGAGGCTGGAGACGCGCTGATATAGGTCTGGTGGGCAAACTGAGCCTGATACTGACTCGGGTGGATCGTGGGTGATGGAAGGACACGGGGGCCCATGCTGACGGGGACCTGGTGGACGATGCTGGCCGGGTATGTAGTGTGCTGTACAGCATGACGAGCTGAACCTTGGGAAGCCACCAAGTGGGCCACAGTGCCTGTAGAGCCCAGAGCAGCAGGTGCAGTGTACGTGTAGAGATGAGGCTGAGTGGGGAGGTGAGCAGCCGCAGCCGCAGCCAGGTGGGGATGGACTGTGCCGTGGCTGGGGCTGTTGTGTGGGAAGGAATAGGGCGCCTGAGCAATTGTCGGAGTGATGTAGGCTTGCTGTCGCCGGTGACTCCCTGTACGATCCGTCGTGATGTGCTGCTGGGCCTGTTAGAAAGGAACAGCAATAAAACAGTGAGATTTTGTTTTCACCCTTTGCCCCCTTGAGTTATAACCAAAATCTGCATGACGGTTAGGGATGTTGGAGAAATCCGTTTGGGGGGTGGGGTGAAGTTTAGACGGGTTTTTCTAGGTTCAGCCTCCTGGACTTTGCTCTGGTTCTTGCTGCAGCACCTGACTTGGTCTGCACCGGGTTGGGCCAGTTGGCAGATTCTGCATGTGTTTTGCACATTTCTGTCCACAGGTTCTGCAATTTGCACAAATTTCTGATCAATCTGTGCAAACTGAAGCCAAATTTGTGCAAAGTCAGCCAAATTTGCACAAATTTGGCCATGTTTTGCACAAATTACTCATCATGCAAATTGCAGAACCTGCAGAAAAAAGTGTGCAAAAAAGTTCCCGCAGCTTAGCTCACAAACGCAAATCAAGTTGTACATGCTGCAAACTCCATCAAGTCAAAAAAGAACTGGATTTCCCAGTGATGGACATCCCTAATGACAGTACGCTCTGTTTCTTAAATCTCAACATCTTTTCTGTCCTTTTCCAAAGAGAGAAAGAGAATATATATGTTGGTGAATCTAAAGTAATCACATTGCTTTAGCCTATCCTATTCTAATTACGGCTACATACATGTAACTGAAATACATGCACAGTCTTGCTCTGTTTACCCTGTCTCCCATTCCTCTATTTCCTCCCCTATGTAGAATTTTAGACTATAAGTTTCTTTGGGCAGGGACCTGTCTTCTTGCATTTTGTAAAGCACAGTTCCTGGCATCTCCATTTTTTATTTTTAATAAACATGTCCAAGCAGCAGGTGATAGAAAAGACCTCTGCCTGAGAATCTCGAGAGCTGTTACCGGTCATAGCAGACAATACTGGGATGGATGAACAAACAGTCTGATATGGTATAAGGCAATTTTCTGCATTCCTAGGGACAGTATACAACACTGTTTAAAAGCACAACATATAAAAGTTGGGATACATAAAAATATCTTCACCTGGTGCTGAAAAAACATAAAGCTTGTCACCAGGCAAGCTCAACCTGGGGATTCCATTTCAAGTTGGGGCCTCATAACTGAAAAGGCCCTCTCCTGGGCTCCCACTTACTTAGCCTCTAAGGTCAGGCACCTGGAGAATAATTTCTGAGGAAGATCTCAATAGGTTGGTTCAGAGATAACACTAATCCAGAAGCAGGCAACTTGTGGCTTTCCCGATGTTTTGTCCTACAATTCCCATGATCCCTAACCATTGGCTCTGTTGGCTAGGGCTGATGGGAGTTGTAAGACAAAACATCTGGAGGGCCACGAGTTGCCTACTCCTGCACTAAACCATCCATCGTTTAGAATCAGCCTAGCTTCCCTACAGGCTCACACACTCCCCCCTCCCCACTTCCTCCAGTGCAGCCATGAGACAGTATTTATTTATTTATTTATTTGCCACCTTTCAAGGTCATAGGCTTCCCAAGGCAGCCTACAGCATAAAACCAACACAAAAACATATCCATAAAATCATATGCAGTATGAAAAATAAAACCAGTTTCAATAAAACATAATTTCAAAGTATCTATTTGCAGCAAATATCTTTAAAATTTTCAATTAAAAGTTAGAGAGAACAGATAAGTTTTAAAAAAATCTCTTAAAAGTAGCCACAGATTGGGAAGCCATATATCTCTTGGGAAGGAATGCAAAAGCTTTCACTTCCATTTCAAATTAGCCACAATTTGTTGTGTTGTCCTCCTACCCAGGACGAGCTTAACTACGATTAGTGGAAACAAGCCAACTTCGAACCATAGGGTTGGATCCAGATTTAGTTATGGCTAACTTAAATCCCATTAATTCCAGTGGGTCTACTCGAAGTAGGACTTAGTTGGCCTTTATCCACTGATTCTAATGGGTGAATTGTAATTATTTAGTCATAATTAAACATGACTAAATAGTTTATGAAGTTGCCTTGTTTTCACTAACCATAGTTAAGATTAACCACAGATTAGGGTTCAGATGATACACTAAACTGCATCTAATCTAAAATGGAAGTGGAATCTTCCAAGCTCCTCCTTGAGGCTGTGCCAGAGGCTCATGAACCTAGGGGGAGGCTAAGCTTGTTTTCATCATGCTTAAACCACGGTTTAGCATTACATCCAAATGCAGCCAATAGCTGAGCAGCTCTGTGTGGGAGAAGGCAGTCCTTAAGGTAAACTGGTCCAGAGCCTTTAGGGCATTAAAGGTTAATATCCAGCACCCCGAATTCTTGTTCCCAGCCTTACACATTTGCTTTTAAGCAACTCTAGCTACTATTCACCAATAAATTCAGTTCTCGGGCCATGCATGTCCTGATTAAACACAGGCAAGGGCCTTGGACAAGGTGCAGATAGTCCCAGGAGCAGCAGCAAGAGAGCAATCAGTCCAGTCCAAAGTCATACACAGGAGTTCCAAGGAGGTTTTGCAGGCACAGGCAGAGGCAAGGTCAAAGCAGTCCAAAGGTCAGTTCACCAGTGTCTGTTTTATCAAGCATCAAGGCCAGTCAGAGGATGTCCGAAAGCATTGTCCAGATGGGTAGCTGACGGTCTAGGAGCCTGTCAGATCTGTTATCTTGGAATGCAAAGCTGCGGTTAAGGTGCTGTTATTTGCAGTAGAGAGCTGGCGTTGGGTAAGCTGATTTATAGCTGGTTGTTAATCAGCACAGCTGGCTAATTAGGTCAGTGTGTTACTTTTAAGGGAGGCCCCACGCTGTGACTATCTTTTGTTCTTTTGCTGCTCGCGTCTGATTCAATGCCGTTCAGAGGGATGGATTATCTCAAGCCCTGTTTCCAGCATTTGGGGGAATTCAGGAACTGTTCAAGAGGGACCAGATTACTCCTGCAATGTTTCCAGGGGAGGATGGTCAGCCAAGGCCTCCTGTTCCTTGCTTAGCTCTGACTGGGGCCCATTGTGCAGGCTCTCCCCCACCTCTTCTTCCTCAGACAAATCATCCTCCAGGTAGGGCATGACAATGCAGATCTTTTGGGCTGACTGCTACCTTGCCTAGAGATGTATTTGAGGACTTTGTATAGAGTGTAATTCAAATGCTAGGTGACACATACTGTGCCACGTCAACCACTCTGATGGACAATTCATTTTAGGCTTTCCCTGTTCCTTTGCATTCCTATTTATGTCTTCATTCAAGATTCTTACCTCCTTGCATTCCAGGCCCCTGATTTACCCTGGCCACTTTCTTAATAGGGTCAGGCTCCAGCTACCTTGCCCACATGCCTGCCATTCTTTACTGGATACTGCTCAGGCCTGACTGATTACGGCTTGCTCTGGGTCCTGACTAAACTCTCTTGGTTGGGCAGCTGTGTTCATTTTACCACTTTGGATTTTTGCCTTGTCTGACCATTGCTGGTCTACTTGGATAGCAAAGAGGGGGTTCCTCCAATGCTGCAAAGCTTCACTGGTCCAATTCCTGCAAGTAATATCTCAAGCCTTTATGACTGCTCATCCCGTAGCAGGGATACATGAGCATCCTGATGTTTAATCCAAAAAAGGCTGCCGCTTTGTGACTGCCCAGGTCAGATGCTTGCAGAAGCTGAAGCCTTTTGAGAGAACCTGGTTCAAGCACTCACAAAACCCCACCCACTTCCCCTGACCCCCATGGGCCCAGCGGCTTCCTTGCGGCAGTAGAGACTCCCCAGATGGTCTGCTGGGGAGCTGGTGTGCCCACTGCCACCTTTGCCACTGCATCCCCCGGCCAACACTGGGTAAAGTTTGTGTGCCCTTGCAGGGGTAGGGGAGGGAAGAGGAGGCCTTCACATTTACTCACCCTGCCAATGGCTTCAAGCATCTGAAAAAGGCACTCGCATGTATGGATACCTTTTTTCAAATGTATTGATATTTATCTATTTATTATATTTCTATACTGTCCTATAGTCAAAGCGGTCTGGGAAGTTCACAATAATTGAACTTCCCAGGACCTTGCCTCAGTTATCCACGCAGTAGTCACGTCCAGGCTGGACTACTGGACTACACTACACGTGGGGCTGCCTTTGAAAATGGTTCAGAAACTCCAGCTTGTGCAGAATGCAGCCACTCGAGTATTGGTGGGGGCAAGGCGATTTGATCACATAATGCCTATGCTACACTAGCGGCACTGGTTACCGGTACGTTTCCGAGCCCAATTCAAAGTTGGGCTGCTTTTGACCTTTAAAGCCTTAAACGGTTTGGGACCAAGTTACTTGAAGGACCGCCTTCGCCCATATTAGCCTGCCCACACTTTAAGATCAGAAAAAGAGGCCCTTCTCATTTGCCCACCTGTGAGAGCAGTCAGGCGGGTGATCACATTTTCTGCAGTGGCCCCGCACCTTTAGAACAAGTTGCCATTGGAGGTCCACCATGCTCTGTCATTGCAGGCTTTTAAGAAGGCTTTGAAAACGTATTATTTTATTGTGGCCTTCTCTTGATGACTGCTGTTGTTGCTGCTGGTTTTAATGTTGTTTTTATCACTTTTTAATATTTTAACTGTTTTTATGTATTTTATTGCTGTAAGCTGCCTTAGGAGGGCTTCTGCCCTGAAAGGTGGCCAAGAAATGTTTTAAATAAATAAATAAAATAATTAAAACCATAAAATACAACACGATAAAACAGGGATTCCCTTCCCACTCCTACTTCCTATCTCTCTGGCAATCCCTGGTGTACTGCTAGATTAGCACAACTAATTTAAAGTAAGCTTGTCTGAATGGTCTTCTGCATAGGCTGTGGGCCGGGCCGTTTCTTTGGCAGTTACTGCAAGATTTTGTGGTGCGTTCTGTCTACAGGCCCTGCCCTCCTTGACTTACCTGGCTGAGATTAAGAGGCTGCTGCTGCTGGAAATGTGGACCTGGCCGCTGCTGCCTGTAGGCAATGGCTCCAGACGAGCTCCCTGAAGAGTGACCGCTGGTGGAGGTCACGATGCTGGAGGACTTCAACTTGTAGGACGATGAGTGGTGACTGGTGGTGACTAGGAGGGAAAATAGCAGATATTTAGGATTTAATGGATGTGCAACAGTCATCAGAAGCTTCAGGGGAGGGGTGTCGAATTGGCACGGCCAACTGAGGAACGCTGGAGGGCTGAACTGGGACCCCAGGCAGGTTGGATATGGCCCACGGGATTGAAGTTCAACACCCTTGTTCTAGGAGAAGTGGATCAATTCATATGTACTTTATTCATATTTAAGCCATTATGAGTAAGTGGTCTAGAGGCAAGGTTTTCTTTCCTCCCAACTGTGAAGAACCTTGCTTATAAAACTCCTGGTGTGTGGGACTCTGGGGGAGATTTTCCTTGTCTACCTCTGAGACATCTTCCTTTTCTTTTCTTTTCTTTTCTTAAGTGATGCCTAGTTGTCCTTCTAGTGGCTCACTCTTTGTGAGTGCTAGGATGTGTGTGGATGAGTCTGCTGGGGACTATTAGGGACTCCCAAACAACCCCTGTAAAGCTCAGTGATCTGTACAGACTGAAATGCTTCTGTATAACGTGTACAGAATGCAGCAGCCTGCTAGTAGTAACCGACCAAAGGACTTGGTAGAGAGCAAGATATATTTTGGATTCTTCTAGGGTGCTTGTTGAAGGCTTCCTCTTTCTCTGAGGGATGTAGCAAACGTACCTGGTACCAAGCTGTCGCATTCTACTAACACCTCGCTGGCCTGGGTTTTCAGTGGTGGTACAATGATCGTCCGGGGATTGCCATTGCAATGTGTTTCCGGTGCTCCCTTCGTATCATAGCTATTTCCATTATTGTTATTTCCACGGTGCTGCACTGCATAGGGACTGTTGTTGCCAGAGGAGTCGGAGTATGGTGAATCATGCACAGTGACACAGCTGATGACGTTTTTCCTTTGCTTAGACAGGGGGCTGTAAAACAAAAATAATTGTCAAGATTGAGTTTAGACTCTTTGCACGGTCTGTAGAAGAAGACTCAGAGTCAGAAGAAAAACAATGCACAGGGGTGGGGGAGGAACTTGAGCTTCAAGGAGACAGAGACAGGGAAGCATCTTCCCAGGTGCAAGCTAATCAGTTGGATCAAAGCCCAGCCATAACCTCTCATTCTGTGGGAACACAGAAACTCACAGAGGGGAAGGAGGTGGGTGTGTCAGATGCATGGAAGAGACATAGGGTCAAGAGGGAGGAGCAGTGTATAGACATAAGGCGTTCTACAAGGCTGGCCCATCACCAAATGTCTCTAGGGGAAGACCATCCCTGAGGGCGGGAATGAGAAAACCTTTCAGGTTCTGTGCTGTAGACTGGTGTCAGATTTGCAGCAACTTTCTCTTCTACTGTTGTGCATCCTTCAAAGAGATCTTTAAGTAATCTATTTAGTGTTGTGCCAGCTTAATCAGGGATCTTAGCATTAGGTTCCC
This sequence comes from Heloderma suspectum, assembly GCF_057233095.1. Classification (NCBI taxonomy): domain Eukaryota; kingdom Metazoa; phylum Chordata; class Lepidosauria; order Squamata; family Helodermatidae; genus Heloderma; species Heloderma suspectum. The sequence continues at coordinate 33,012,026 of NC_139464.1, forward strand.
AGAAGATGACCAGGTCTATAATCTGAATCACTGCTAGACTAATTGATTCACAGAATAAAACTTATTTCCTTAGAGATCGACTTCTTTGCTTGACTACACACATGCCAGGAGGGCCCAGGACTTGACAGCAATCCCTTCCCGTGTAAGGCTTCCATATGTGCTAGTGTGTAAATGCATACTCAGGGTCTTCTTTCAATATCCCAGCCTTTTATACCTAAACCACTCTCAGGAGGCCCACTAGCTCCAGAATGTTATCGACACAAATAGTCTGCTCTTCCAACTAGTCTCCTAGTTGCTCTTCCCACTAGTATCAGATGCATGCCCTGGTAGCAGGGCCATCCCCAGGTCAAAGGGGCGAGGGCTGGCAAAGTGTCCCATGGTTGGTCCCCCTGTCAATGGCTGTGACCCTGCCCCCATCCCTGCTTGCTCCCCTGACCATCACAATAGGGCAGTCAGGAGCACAGGACACTTTGGAGAAGTATATACCTAATGTCAGCTTACGGAGTTTTTAGTGGAGCCCATCAAGTCAAGAAAGCATCCTTAAAGAATTGGAGAGCTGGAAGGTTCAGCCCTTGCTTCTGAGAATTCCCGCAGGCATTGCCCACCCACTTTCAAGTGGCTAGAAAGGTACCTTTTATTTTTGAAATGATTTATATCCAGTGGAGCATCCAATGCATGCATGGGAAGACTGGAGGGGGGGGGGAGTCAAGCACAATTCCCAGCAGTTGTGGGGCACAGAATTTCAGTGCCATGTAGAACTATAACTGCCTCTCCACATGATTAGCTGAAGAAAAATAGGCAAATAAACATCTTGTGTGTGGGAGAGATAAACCACTGGGAAATTCAAAGCACCCACTCTGCATTAGTGAGGAACTGATGAGTTCTCGGAATATGTGAGCAGCTTGCAAAAGCAGCCCTAGAGTGTTGACTGCTATGGTTCAGTGCTAGGGGAGCAGGGAGCCCTGAACATGAGCAGTACAGTGCATGTGACTGCAGAATATACACAGCCCTGCCGTGCACATCTCAAGGGTAGGAGCCTCTCTTTCAGCCTGTTTCTCCTGCTTCCTACAGGAATTTTGTTGTAGTTCATAATAATGATGTATACTGTTGATACACACATTATATATACACAAACAGGTTCCCAGTCATCACTATTGTAGAGCGAGGCTTGATTATATTCAGATGTAAGGTTCAGAAGCCAAAAAGCTGCAAAGGAATAGCCATGCTATTATTTCACTCATCCCCATACACCCTATTTTTCACCCGCATCTTTTATTCTCCTCCCTCCCCCATGCCCAATTCACAGCCTCTTTCCTCCACCTTATCCTGCCCTGCCAAAATACTCAGGATCTGGGAAAACTCTCAAATTTGACAAGGATATAAAATTATGCTTTGCTAATTCAATTTGTGCAATGCCGCTCAGCTTATATAGGACGTGCCATCTAGGACTTAGATGAAATGTTGGTTTTATTTTATTTTTTAAAGTGTGTATTTTTACGATGGAGAATCTTGAGTTTTATATTTTATTTATTACGTCTCTTCATAAGTTAACATGAACACAGGCTGGATGGATCAGACCATTTTTCAGTCTGGATCAGTTTCATATGTGGGCATTCTTAAATCTGTTCCATCCTGTTTCTGTATTAATCTGTGTATTTTTAAAATCTCAATGGAAATTAAAACACAGTTTATATGCATCTCATGGTAAAATATGCATTTTATATGCATTTTAATTTGCATCTTATGGTAAAATGCAAATTTTATACACATTTTTGGTGTGTTTTTAAAGCCGAAAACTGCATTGCAAAATTTGGAGAAGTGTGAAATAGCAAGGATAGTTGTGATGCAATGTGCACATTTATTCAGGAGGTGTGAATGAGGTCGCTTCTCTTCCAAATGCAGACTGAACAGAATCCTAGGGCAACCCTATTCAGAAACACCAAGATGCTATTCAAGCTAATCTGCCTATAATGATATCAAATAAATGATAAGAAATTATCACAAATACCTCAAGTTATGATAGAAGTTCATAAAGAAAATGCAGCAACATCTTTGGGATTCCCAGTACCACTGGGTCTAAGAACACCTTAGGGTTAATTTTCCCACTATAATCTACTTTAGAGGATGGACAATTGTGCAGAATGGCTCAAGTCCTTCATGGCACACGGGCTTGACTACAGAGAATAGCAACAATGTTTTGCTGATTGCATTATGTTGTTATGGCAACTGTAATTTTTGTAAAACGATGAAAAGAAATGGATCATGGATAAAGAACTGCAATTAGAGATATTGGCGGAAGCCATCTCACAGGGCGATAAACGGTGTATACAATCCAGACATGGCTTTCCTGAATCTTTTCAGTTCATCCTTCTTTTTTAAAATCCATGCCATTTGTGGCTCCTCAATGGAGCCACAAAAGGCATGATTTGGTTTTTGATTTTTTAAAATGTTTGATCACAAGGAAGGACATTTTTGTTGAACTTTATTCCTACCTGAACTGCAAATGCAGATTGGTTTTGAAAAAAATGCAGTGAATGTTCATTCTGTCACCCACCAGAAGAGCAATTATTAATAATAAAAACAATCCTAAGAAATTGGATAACTCCAGCAACCTACTGGTGTGGAATTCATGAGTCAAACTACTTCTAAAAGGATAGCAAGGTTAGTCTGTTGCAACAAAAGTCTTGTGGCACTTTAAAGACCACTCTTCCCCAACCTGGTGCCCTCCAAATGTTTTGGACTTTAACTCCCAGCAGGCCCAGCCAGCATGGCCAATGGTCAGATATGTTGGGAGTTGTAGTCCATAACCTTTGGAGGGCACCAGGTTGGAGAAGACTGTTAGAGACTAACACATTTGTTACACATTCAAAGACTTCTTTATTTATACATTGACGGCCCCCCTTCAAATATCTTCTTCTCTAGAGTAAGCTACTGAAGTGTTTTTGCCTATTTAATGGGTTGCACTGAAAACCAATTTATATTAAATTACATTTGATCTTAGAGCACCCTTTATTTATTAGTGTAATATTGACCCAGAATAGTAGCATAATAGCCTTCAACCTTTTCAGACCCAACCCAATTTGCTAGATGGCATTCGCTTTTAATATGTATCATACATGTCTCTCTTTCTCTTTCTCTGTTTTGCCCCAATTTCTCATTGGGCAGTATGCAATGCTACCTGTCCACAAGCAGGGCCTACTGCCATTTCTGCTCCAGGAACGGCCAGCCCCGTCAATTCCACTGCACAAGTGGCGCCCAGCGCTTAAACAACAGAGATTTAATGTTTCCAGGGCAAGCCCAGAAATGAGCAAAAACACTCGTTTCTGGAATGGGGCAGGTCAGCTAAGCTCCTTAATGCAAGCTCTGCCAACCTCCTCCATTCCAGAAATGAGCATTTCCGTTCATTTCGGGTTGCTCCTCAAGGCACTAAATCTCTGTTGCACAAGTGGTGGGTGCCACTTGAGGAATGGAATCAGCAGAGCTGACCACTTGTGGGCAGTCACCATTGGATTCTGCCCAATATCTTTATTCATGCTCCTCCCCCATCTTTCTGCTTCATCGTCTTTCCTCTCCTAAAAAAAAAAATCAGTAAAAGGGTTCATCCCACACCACAGGTTGACCCATATCCAGTTTTGGATCTCAACCCACTAAATGAAGATCAATGCTAAATCAGAATAAATTATATGATTATATTTCTTGCTGCTGTCATTGTCTTAGCAGAATTTTATGCACATTGTATTAGATACTGCAAATAGATATATGTAAGGAAATAATTGGTTTTCCTCTGAAGAGAGTAATTCCAAATATGATTTTTTGAAATATATAATTGCTCTAGAAGCACCTCCCTATTCCTGTCCAGCTACAGCTGATGTTATTGGGGTTGGGTACCCATGGAAATAGGTGCCCACAAGCAAAATTTAATGGTTTTCTGCTATAGTGCTCTCCTCACTCTCTAGCCATAACATAATATAGAGAAAGGAAGGTTCTTTGAACCTATACTCCATTTATTCATGCAATTAAATTTTTATATCACCCATCAGTTATATTCCCAGGGCAGTTTACAACAACAACAGCAAGAATAATGGGCAGTATTCAATACTGCCGCTGTGCTCCTGCTATTTCTATTGCCCCAGCGGGACCACCACTAGCACCTAGCGCTTCCTAAGACAACCCTGGAAATGAGTGGAAATGCGTGTTTCCAGAATGGGACAAGTCATCAGAACTCCCTTCTTCAAGCTCCGCTGACCTGCATTTCCACTCGTTTCCATTTGCTTCAAGTGGATCCCACTAGCACGTGGCAGCATTGGATACTGCCCAATATAAATACAGACAATATCATAAGCTAAAAGCCAGAAAATCATAAAAGTAACATAAAACAGTCAGCAGGATTAAAATTGTATCAGTTTTGAGAATTGGGAAAATAAAAAGGTATTTGCCCAACACTGAAAGGATAAGGTCAGCGTTAGGCACTCTAGGGAGAGTGTTCCACAAATGGGGTGCCACCACCAAAAAGTCCTCTCTCTGGTAGCCACACTCCTAATCTCAGATAGTGGAGGCACCCACCCACAGGAGGCCCTCCACTGAAGGTTTTAGTGCACAGGCAGATATAAAGACAAGCAATCCATTTGTGGTGGATGTCAGTGCCATGAACTCCAGTCATGAGAAGTGTAAAGAAAGGGAGTGGTTCAAAAATGCCTGTACATCACAAGTTCTCAGTACCTTGTCAACTTCTTCAGCCCCAGTTGGAGACCTGTTTGTTTGTCCAGACATTTTAGATGCTCTTTGAACAATGGTGTCAAGGGCTCCTTGGAGGCCTCTCTCAGTCTAATCCAGTAGCCAAGTCCAGACACAGACAAATGGATTCTTTTCAAAGCTTTATTCCTCTTTTACAACTTAACAACTCTACTGTTAGCAACTAGATATGAGCAGCAGAGTACCTATGCCCTACGTTGGAACAGTTGGTCCCCGTTTGAAAGGGAATTACTGGCAGACCCCTGAACTTAAGGACTAGGGCGAGTCCCTCCCCTTTTCCCTTGGATCGTTGTTTGCGTGCCAACCGGGCACTACGCCTCCTTTCCACGACCTCCATTTGGCGCCGCTCTCTGCGTCGGCGTCGCGCGTCCATCAAGTCTGCTTCCCGTGCTCTGTCACTCCCAGGACTGCTATCTAAGCTAGGAATGCTGGTGGGATGAATTTCTGTCAGCTGTTGGCTCTGGGAAAGAGGAGTGCGCTCCTCTCCCAGGAGCGACTCCTCTTCCTCAGAATCAGAACTACTCTGGGATTCTATGGGCTCAGTGTCCACCCTGACAAATGGGTTTATTCTTCCTGGGCCCTTCATATTTGTTTTTACTGTTGTGTTGTTCTATAATAATTTATTGAATTGTTGTCTGACCTGTTGTTAGTTGTTGAATTGTTTGTTTGCCACTCTGGGAACCCTTCAGGACTGAGGTGTAAGATATAAATATCCGAAACAAATGAAATCTTGATGACTGGCAGCCGAATGTATGAAACAGCTCCACTGAAAAGCAGTGCATCAGAAATGACTTTGGTGTGATATAAAACTTCCATCTGAGGTATTGGATCTACTTGCCCATTCACACGTGCAAATCATCACTTGATGTTGGAGTCATCAAGTGAATAATGCACATAAGTACTATCTCAATGGGATACACTGAAAACATCCTAGATGTATACCTAAAAATGTAATATGTGAAGTGACCCTTACTTTAAAGGACTGCAGAGCTAAAATAACCTCATTGCTGCGGCTAGATTTCTCCTTTTGGTACAAACTCCTTTAAAGAGCAGCATCCATGCTTTGTTTTTAAATTTTATTTTATTTTTCCTGCAACTAACAGGATATTCTTGCCTCCCTTCCTCTCAATCACTTCTCCCTTCTGCTATGCTGCTACTGGAAGCATGTGGAATTATACTACACCCATCCAGTGAAACAGTGATGGTTGCTAGCCTGCCCTTGCACGCCACTCTCCTACTAACATTCTCCTCTTGCCTCAAGGGGGAATGTGGCAATCTGCCGCCAAACTGCGCCACCAAAATTCAGTGGCAAGTTGGCACTTTTTTTTCTTCACACTAGCAAGTGCAAATGATGCTGCACTATTATTGGTTTATGCTAGCACAATGTCATTAGCAGTAGTGCTGTGACACCATTGGCAGGGCCGGCCCTACCATTAGGCAGAGTGAGGCAGTTGCCCAAGGCTGTGAGATACAGCACCAAGGTGTTGGAGGAGGGAGCTGTGCACCATGTAGCCTGCTCTGCACTCCCTAGGTTAGCCTGCTGCCTTCAGGTGAACTGGAGGATGCTGTCCCATCATCAGTGTTGAAGACAGATTCTTTTGCAATTCCAGTTGCTTTTTGTACATGGAATGGGAGAAGCACCACCTTGTTCTTCGCCTCAGGCAGCAAAATGTCTTGGGCCATCCCTGCCATTGGATACTACCCATAGCCTCAGATGCTGTTGTTTCACAGTCTGTGTTTATTGTTTTAAATTCTTAATCTAATTTTATGGAATCCTAAATGGAATTTTATCATAATTTGATGATTTTGTTAGCTGCTTTTAGAGCTCTGGTTAGGTCTGGTAAGCAGAGCAGAAATGTAATACATAAATAAACAAAATTTTATTTTTTTTCTAGAATCACCATTCCACACATCCACTGAAAGAGCAGGGAAGAACCCTTCCTCAAGTCTGCTTATTCTTCCATTCCAGGGGATCATGAGAAAATGACCTTAGTTAAACACCTTGTTGTCCTATTTATAAGAATGCTGTAATTTTGCATTTAACTCTGCATTTAACTTTCTAACCAAGTAAGCACACAGTTGAAAACCTCTGGTCTTTCTGTAGGAACTAAGAGCCTATACACACATTAGGGACATGGTGTTATTCTGAAAACAGCCCTTGAAAAGCCTGCGCCTATTGATTGCCAGCCTATGCCAAGGGACTTGCATAACTTTGCTGCCATATCTAGTATTCATCAAAGGGTGCCATTTATGTTGGTGGGCCAAAAGCGGAATCCTAAGATGGTGGGAAATGCACACAGCTTGCTATGACTGGGAGCAGACAGGTTAATGGCTACCATGTGGCTAGATAATAATCTGAAAGTATGCTGAGCTCACTATACATTTTTAGAGCCAAAGCATACATGACATGAATTCTCCTCCTGTTAAAAGCAGACCTGGTATGCTCCAGATTGGATTGGATCAGTAGCACTGGGGGAAGGAGGTCTTAAGAACATAAGAAGAGCTGTGCTGGATCAGACTAAAGGACCATCTAGTCCAGCATTCTGTTCTCACAGTGGCCAACCCATTGCCTTTGGGAAGCCCTCAAGCAAAATAGCATGCTCCCGGTCATATTTCCCATTAACTGGTGTTCAGAGATGCTGAAGGCAATATATAGCCATCGTGACTAGTAGCTACGGATAGCCTCATCCTCCATGAATCTGTCTAATCCCCTTTTAAGGCCATCCAAGTTGGTGGCCATCATTAGATCTATCTGTCCTGAATCTCCCACCATTCAGCTTCATTGAATTAACCCTTCTCACCCCACAGTTTTCCTGATCTACAGTGAAAGCTAGTGAAAACAGACACCAGTATTTTACCCCAGTGGGTAAACAACTCCACGGTGTGTGTGTGATTCAGATCAGAAAAACAGCAGGGCGGTGGTGTTGATACCCACCTACTGAACTGCTGTAACCCAGTTTGGAGACGCATAGCAGCTGATTATGGCAAGTGCAATGAGGAAGAACTATACGAAAGATCAAGTGACAGCAAAGCGTTTCTGTTTACAAAAAGCACAGGTGGACTCTGACCATTTCTTTGGGTGGGAATTTAACTCTGCACTTTGCTGATTTATGGAAATTCATCTATTATAAAATTGACAGTAAATAAGCTCTTCCGTTCTACGTTCTTAATAATTGTCTCCATTAGGTGGCACTCTTTCATTGCATTACACTTGAAGGCACCTAGTTTTCTTATTACATGGAAGTCAAGAGTTCCCCACTGTTTCTCAAATCATTAGAATTGACAACATTTTAAAATGTTGATTGATTTTAAAACTGTTACACAAAATGCATTTATAAAAATTGTGGATTAAAATACAGTCATCTTCTTTCAGCCCGATCCTATGCCTGTTTACTTAGAAGTAAGTTTCACTGAGTACAATGGGCTTATACCCAAATAAATGTGGATATAATCCTGTGTACACTTCCCTTGGAGTAAGCCCCATTGAACATACTTCTGAATAAACATGTATAGGATTGCACTGTTAATGAAGGAAAAGACATTTTTTCTACTATTCTTTGAAATAGTAGAAAAATGTATCTCATATACTGATTTTCACTTTCTTCTTGATCCTAAAGCTGTATATTGAAGTACATCTCACCAAGTTTAATGGGATTTACTTACTAAGAAGCGCACTTTAGGACTGTACCCCAAGAAATTACTATAATTTAGGAAACACTTAGGCAGGCATAGATTTTACTGTGGCTCTGAAAATATTTTTTAGACTTCCTGAATTGTATTTTAATGTACAATTAAGGTAATGTAATATGTTGTTGCATTTTTGAATTTTAAACTTTTATTATAATAGTATATTATTTGATTTTGATTTTTGTTTTGGTCGCTGCCATAGGTGGATTTATTGTACATCTACATTTTATTTCAATAGGAGAAATTCTTCACATATTGCATGGCATTTGTATGCATTTTATTTCTAATAAAATGCATTGACATGGAACAAATGAAGCCATATTAACATCATCATTATGAAAACTGAAATATGATTTTTCAGTCTGTGGAGCATCCATCTCTTGGCATGCTTGTCACTGTTGCAAACCAGGGCCTAGGGTTTGTTCTCAAGATCCAATATTGAGACTGGATTGATTTTCCAGACATCCAGAAAATGTCCAAGAAATTAATACAGTAACTTTGGATTGTTTCTGGAGCAAATAGTGTGTCTCTGTGTGTGTAATACCAACTTAATTTTGACCACTGATTTCTATGGTATTTGTTGCCTGAATGTTGTCATTCAGCTGTGAAAGTGTGAAACTTTGAAACATAAATAAGAATTTTAGAGAGCTATCCTATGGCCCCTAGACAGCGTCTGGGGGTCGTAGGATATTTTGGATTCCTGGATCTAAGGATGGAAACAGTGCTCCAACCTCAGAGCCAGGAAAATGAGCTCCCCACCCCCTCGCAGCCGACCCAGAGAGAACCGTGCTGGCTGCTTCTATGAGTCTGCAAACACGAGCTCATAGAAGGGTGAAAGGGGGAGTGTTGGTGGGTGGGGAGGGGAGGAGACTGGGGACGCAGGGATGCAAGCTCTCCCCAGTGGTCCCCAATCTCCTTGCCTCCCCCTCCCCGAAGCCTCTGCTAGATGGGCAAAAATGCCCATCTAGCTAAAATGCAGAGTGGGAGATGCAATGCTGCTCTGCATTCGATATTCGTAAGCCTCTGGGTTACGAGTGCCCAGAGCGGATCCAATAGGATTGCGCCCTTAGCATATGAAATCTTTCACTAAGGGTATAGCTAGCCTATGAAATATGAGTTGCAAAGTACAGTATACAGCAGGGATATGTGTCTTCACAGCTAGTGTACATATATAAAATAGCTCTGTCTCTAGTATTAGCATGCCTAGCTATGAAGTTTTCCACTCTTAATTTTTTTGTAAAAAAACACACCTTTCATGGTCATCGCACAAAGAGAGACCAAGTCAACTGCCCTGTGGAGAAAAGGAAGGAGCAAGAGAGATAGGAGCAGGCTCCAGGTAGACAGCCCCTGCCACGCGGGGTGAAGTGGGGCCATTCCACCAGCTCTGCTGAAAATCTGTTTTTTTTCCTTTCCCCTCCCCAACCCCTTTTCCTTGTGTGTCATGTCTTTTTAAATTGTAAGACTGCAGGGAGGGGCTGTCTTTTACTGATTGATTGTAAACCACAGATCTGAGGAGCAGCATAAAAATTATTTAAATAAATAATATAAAACATTTATAACCTTTGTAACTTTACATAAATTAACTTTTGTAAACCAGCCAGAGAACTACAGCTATGGGACGGTATAGAGATAGAAATACTACTAATACTACTAATACTACTAATACTAATAATAATAAATCCCCCTCTCTCCCTCTCTCTATTCCATCATTACTGTCCTCTTCAAATATTTCTTCTAGAAAGCCTGGGATAGAGTGGCTGGTGATGCATTAATAGATGAGCCGGAACTCTAAACCCCTCTCTTGCACAGACTCCTATGTACAGGCATTTACATCTCTATGTGCGCACGCACACAGCCCACACACAACACACACACTCTGTCCAGTAATCATGCACTGTGCCTGCTTACCTGGTGGGTGCGTGTTTCTGCTCCTCCTCCTCATCAGTGTCGCTGCTGATAGTGATAACACTGACTGCAGGGCTGGGCGTGTCAGGAATGACGATCGTCTGTCGCTGCCGCTCCCGTGTGGTACTGGAAGCCCCGTCGCCCCACCCACACGTGACAGAGGTGCTGCAGGCAGGGCTGTTATGCACCATGGCACAGCGTGGTGGGGTGTTCTCCTTTACTCGCTTAGACCGCTGTGGAGAGCTGACCGTCTGAGAGGAGGACACCTCAAAGTTGGACATATTTCTGAAAAAAATTAGACAGACAGAACATGCATAGTGCTCCACAATGGCAATATGTTTTTGTTTGCTTGCTTGTTTTGCTTTCTGGGTTCTTTATGTTTTCTTGCAGCCCAGTCGTATGCAAGTTTCCTGGACCTGCCATAGACCTCCATAAAAAAAAAAAAGCAATAGATGTGCAGGACATCTTGAAGTGTGTATGTATTCCAGGTCCATGTAGGAAGACATTCAACTTGTGTAGACATGTGTATGCTGGTGCATTAATTCCGTAGCTGCTATTTTCCAGGATGGCTGACATGCAAATGCCAATATGCCATAACTCATGAACAAATGCATGGAGGAAGCACATTTTGGCGGTAAGATATAGGGTCAAGATGTGTAGAGGAACTATTACTAGTCATTTTAACCACTTCTATGGTCTAGTAGGTAGAATGCCAGACCAGGAGCAGCAAGACCCAGGTTCAAATCCCAGCTCAGCTATAAAACTTGCTGGGTGCCCTTTGGACAGTCATTATCTCTTAGCCTGACCTACCTCAACTGGATTGTTGTGAAAATAAGAGGAGCAGGAGCCTGTACACCACCCTGATTTTTTTTGAAGGAAGGGTGGAATAAAAATGAAGTGTGTGTGTGCATGCGTGCACATCTATCTATCTATCTATCAGGGGGGTCTATGGCAGGTCCTGGACTATATGTCCCATAATGGGGCTCACTCCCAGGTGACTGTGCAAAGGACTAGAGCTTTACTGTCTCTAATGGGGCAGATTGTGGGTAGCACCTACACTTCTAATCAGCAGTGCTTGACTCTGGCAGCAATGTTACCAGTAATACACAACTTCTCTGTACTGTTTGCACATGCGGACACTATAGACGTACACTACTTTCCTGCTGAAGTAAATGAATACTGACTGTTTGACAGCATAAGTGCAAGCTACCCAGGATGAGGGGGAACAGGCAGGAGGTAATTCATTGGCCAACTGGGCTTTAAAAACATTGTTTATTTGCTTGTTTGTTTATATTCTGCCTGTCCTCCAAGGAACTCAAGGCAGTGTACATGGTTCTTCTACTCCCTTCTACAATCCTGTGAGATAGCCTCAGGCAGAGAGATTGTGACTAATCCAAGGCTACCCAGTGAGTTTCATGGCTAAGTGGGGATTTGAACCTGGGACATTCTTGTACAAACACTCTAGCCACTACACCATATACCTACCACATGGCAAATATGGCCAAGAATGAAGAACTCTTATTTTCTCAAAGCTCACCAAGCGACATAATAGCATCTATGGTGCATGTTATCAAGCTCCAGGATGTAGCTCTGGTCAACCATACCCAAATCTAGACCTGGTTGAGAGTGGTTGTTCTCTAGTCCAGCACTGTAGGAGGGAATCCACCAGCAGGGACTTTGTGGAGGGTCCCCTCAAATCTGGAACAGACCCTGGGATTATCATGCAGCTGAAGCTTTCAGACAACATAAATTGGGATCGAGTGAGCACCACATTTACAATGCTACTGCAGTAATCTATATATACACACAAAATCCAAATTTGAAGGATAGACGAGACCTGGGAAGGTATTCAACCCCTCCCAGAGCAACTGCTCTAACTGCCAGAAGACAGTTATAATCTCTGAATCTATTTCTTTTTGTCCCTTGCAAAGCAGAACATTGCAAGAGTCAAAGGCAAGTAAAGTTTTGGTTCTGGGGGAAGCATTCTACAGCTGAGCTTTGTTTGGATTTTCAGTTCGGCCTGAGAGCTAACAAAAGACTAGCTGGAATGTATCAAAGGGAGGGAATTACGGACATATCACACTGCACTGAAAGTCCTTTGCATAACAAACGACTGCACAGTAGCATTCATGGCGCTTGTTGAATACCAATGAGAAATATTGAGTATTCTCCTCTCAAAAGAAGCACACCACTCATTTGGATATAATAATGCAAAGTAGAGACCAGACCACGGGAATTGCACATACTGCAAGGGCCGGGTCCCCCCTCTCCCCGCTCCCTGTGTAAACACGGTGCGCATGTGGGAAGGGGGATGCTTTGGTAGGGCAAGATGTGCAAGGAGGATCTGTTCCCCGTTTTATTGGCTGACCAGGCCTTCACAGCCTCTGCTCTGCATTTCACGTGGGCAAAAAGAGCTGGAATGCACCCAAAGTAAATGAAATAAAGACAAGGAAGGATTTAAAGAAGTAGATTTGTAACTAGACTGAGACTGGCTGTAAGTTCATTACAGGTCCAGGACAGACCAAAAATGCACACCTCTCCATTTTACAAACTGCAGATCCATTTCAACTCTCTTTCCCCAGCTATTAAGAGGAATTTAGTGTTCATTAAAAGTGATGTTTTGACAGATAATAATGTCGATTCAATTCCACCCACAAAAGAGGCACAGAGTAGTAATGCAAATGCTTCAAACATCTGCCCTGACAATGTCCCTCAACAACCACTTGGGAGGGGTTCCATACAGACTTGGGGGGGATCATACACGGCCAGACACTTCACTCATGCATATGCGTATACCATATTACGGGCCAGAACCTGGCTTGTGTTTTGCAGTGCAGCGTGCCAGGAAAAGGTTGCGGCCAACCGTCTAATGATTTCTCCTTTTACAGATTTTGCAATGTGGGAAATAAAAATGCTCACTCTTCCAATCAAAAGTATTATCCTTGTGCCCAGTGATTGTCTGTTGCAAGCATAATTTAATCTGTTAATTTAATTTTAAATTTGTATAATCTGCTTTTTAGTACTATCCTCAAAGCAGAGTACAATGAAATCATAAACACATCATATGAAAAACACAGTTTATCTAATTCAATAAATGCAACTGTAGAAATAAGATACAGGCTGTGTTCGCACATAACACTAAGTCATGGTTTAATGCCGAAGAGTGGCCATAGTTCAGTGTGACAGAGCACCTGCTTTGCATGCAGAAGATCTCAGGTTTGATCCCCGGCATCTCCAGGTAGGGCTAGGGAAACATACTACTTGGCACCCCAGAGAGCTGCTGCTAGTCAGTGTTGATAATACTGGGCTAGATGGACTCATGGTCTGACTCTGTATAAGGCAGCTTCCTATGTTTCCACAGCCTGTGGGCCAGATGCAGCCTGCCAGGCCTCCTCATCCTGCCTGACAGCCTTTCCCCAAGCTCCTCTCCTCTGCCTCACCCTCTCCACATCTCTATTTCCCCTACATATCAGGTAAATTGCCAGTTGGGGGGAAGACTGTGGGGAGATGAGAAAGAGAGAGAGAGAAGTGTGGGAGAGAATGGGAGACAGAAAAAGACGGGGGGAGAGAAAGGGAGATAGATAGATAGATAGATACATAGATAGATGGATGGATGGATGGATGGATGGACGGACGGACGGACGGACGAGGAATTAGAAAGAGAGAGAAGGGGAGATAAAGAATGTCACTTTGGCCCTGACCACTTTTGGCTCTGGACAAAATTCAGAAGTTGTGGGAAGAGAGACTTGCTGCAATCAGATTGCAATACTTCCATTTACCTCCCTTAAAAAAAAAAGCTAAAGGTTCTCTTTGGTGTAGGAAGAGGAACTGCACAGCTGTCATGTTAAACAAATAGTATTGTTGTTTTCATTAAAAAAAATGGTGAGGGCGTAGACAAAGAAGTTGTGTCGCTCACTACTAATCAGGCCACAAATACGATGGCAGCCTAAGAAAGCAATCGCAACACCAATGGACATGCATTTGGGTATTTGATCCCCTTTCCCCACATGAGAGTGTGGAAATTGCTTCTGTTTGTGGGAAAGCCACTCAAAATCCTGTCTTCCCAGAAGCCTATCCTCATCACCATTCAAGTCTACCTGTTAGGGGCCATATGCTGAATACTTTGGAGATTTACACATCTTTGCAAAATAATGGTAACTTCCAAGTGCCATCAATTTGCTGTATAATCCATTGGTGCTTCTGGCACTTATGAACGATCATCTCAAACATAAGACATAAACCATCCTCTGCCATCACACTGTCTATACTTAACTTGATCTGTTCTGTGTGTGTGTGTGCGCACGCGTGTATTCACTGAAGCAGAAACAGTAGGCCTTTTAAAGTGGTTCAATATCCTCTAATTTTGCCAAGATATCACTTCAATGGATTTAAACATTCCAATTGTATACGTTTCTGTTAGAGTGGCTTTAAAATTTTCTCATGGGAAACAGATCAGACCTTTTACAATCCATATGGAGTATGGTAATACCTTAATACTCAAGACCCATCAGAGACATTTCTGGGCCAGAGGGAAGAAAATATACCACTCATACTCTACCATCCAGTACCCTGTCTCCCTGTGACCATTGCAGTAAACAACAATTTGCAAAAGTTGCTCTAACAGCTGGATCAAGAAACTATAACAGGAACAAACGGGGCCTGCAACAAAATGTTGCAGCATGGAGCAGTGGAGGCTGGTGGCTCTGATGTCAGTAGGGTAGTGAATCCACTCTGTGTTTCAGTCGGAACCAGTCAGCACCTTGGATAGCTCCTCTGGAGTTCTGACTGAAACCCAGAGCAGACACCCCGCCCCACTGACCTAGGAGTCACCTGCCTTCACTGGTATGGAGTGCTGCTGTCCAGTGCTCCAGCCAGCCATGCCTTCTTTTAATTCCATTCCTCCTCCCACAACAGACACTCAGCATTCTGTGGCCACAGAGCATGCTCAGTCCTTGTTTGTTTGTGCAGCGGGGGGGCAGGGGGTCTTAGATTTTTTTTCCCTTAAAGATATTTTTCCTTAATATCATTATGGGATTATTATTATTACTATTCCTTGTTGGCTAAACCTTTAATGTTTATTAATACGTGTTAACTGAATGGTAATTTATGGAAAAGGAGTGCTTGCTTCTATTTCTGTGCTTTAAGACTATATTTGGACTATATCTGGATATTTGGTTTGTTCTTACTGAAGTTTAATATAATTCTGTTTTTTCTTTTTTCTCTTCCTTCTTTTGCTATCCTCCCTTTTTTCTTTTTCTTAGAATACTGTAATGTTGGAAACTGAAGATTCTGATTATATTGTTGGTATTGTTTCTTTCATTTATAAAAATAAAATAAAAAGAGATTAAAAAAAGAGATTTTTTTCCTACTTCCACAAACTCTGTGGTTAGCCGTTTTGGCTGACATAGCCATCATAACTCAGCGCTTTGTTCCCTCTTAGTATATACGATACTCAGATCTCTGAAAACAAGACATCGAGATAGTAAGATGGACTGCTGCAGTAGCAGCAGCAGATTACCTGATGGTATTCACTGTAACACTAATGCAGGTTTGCACCAAATTCCATATAACTGATCACTGACTATTCCTTACTCAAGTTTATTTTATGGAGATGTCTGGGTTTTACTAGGGCTTTCTAGCAGCAGAGCACCTGCTTTGCATGCGGAAGGTCCCAGGTTCAATCCCTGACATCTCTAGGCAAGGCTGGGGAAGATTCCTTGTCTGAAGCCCTGGAGAGCTTTTGACAGGCAGCGTGGACAGCACTGAGCTCGACAGGCCAATGCTCCGGCTTGGCCTAAGGGAACTTGCGGTGTTTCTATGATTCACTCTGAAAACCATTTCACACATTACACAGGGCAAAACCAGGTCCGACAGCAAGCCATTCAATCCTGACTCCCTGAGAAATTTGCTGTATTTGCACCTTATAGCACATATCTAAAAACGTAATATGTGAAGGCTTCACTCATTAAATTTTTAGAGGTGCACTAAAGAATGTACAGAGCGAATACAACAAAGCCCTGACTCAGCCGGGAACCTCTCTCATGGCACTGCTCTGATAGTACTTTAGTTTCTTGCACTGCTTTGCCTCTAATAAAGGGAGAGGAAGTTGGTGATTTCAGTGGGGTCAATAGCCCCATATCTGACCCAGCCTTTCTCCTTACCCACAGAGCAGCATGGAGAATAGAAGATACCTTTCTTGTCTCCCTCCCTCATATCTCCCACAAGTTCATACCTTGCTGATGACTGGTGTTGTTTATTCTTCCTCGAGGAGGTGGTGCTGGTTGGTTGTTGTCTCATGACGTGAGCTACACCCACATTTAAGGGCTGGGCTGCTGGAAGAGTGACGTGACTAGCTAAAAGTGCAGGCTGTTGCATGATGGGATTGTAATGGCTGCCATGAGCATGTGTATTTCTGTAAGAAGAGACAAGCAGAGAGAAAGGCAGTTTGCACATTTTGAAAACAATGTTTACAAACGAATGGCAATTACCAGTGCATCCCACTACACATAGAACAAGGTATTTCAGGCTGTATATAAATTATTACCATTTGCTCCCTTGAATTCCTTCAGTGGCCTAGAAAGTACTTTAGCAGCCTGCTTAGGGACTGAACTCTGTAAACATGTTTTATACTGAGGTTACAGGTGGAAACAGGAGCCGGGGGCGGTGGGGGATCAAAGCTGATAGCAAGGTGTCATTGCTACTCAAAGCCTAGGAATCCATAAACTGATCACACACTGCACTGGCTAGAGCTCTTTCCCGGAGTGAACCTCTGCGTCTGGAGGAGCAGGTTCAGTGGGCTTGTTCTGTAAATATTTGGCAGTGTGTACAGGAATCCACCTTACATTCGTTGCCATAGCAAATGAAGCAACACTCATGGCTACAGATGTATGAGAATTTGGTTTCAGTTCGTTAAAGATCAGAACTTGCCCCATTTGTATCCCCAAACGGAAGTGTATTTTTTGGGCAAAGCTCACATATTCCTGAGCTTGTGTTCATGTTCGCAAAAAGTGTTCATTAGAAAACAGGCACTTTGAAAATACATATGGGAAGGGGGGAATACGCATTTTTATGATTTAGTCAATGGGGGAAGCATGCGTTTGGATGCGTGTTTTAAGAAGCGCACACCTAACTGCGCACTTTCCCGTTCGAACAACAACAAAAGCTTGCATTCGGGAGGAGGAACAAGGCAGACCAGGCTTTGAGGTGGAAGTTGGAGAACCTCCACAAGCTCGGGCCTTGGTGGTTCTCCCATGGTCATCCTTGACGCTGGTGCTTCTTAAATGAGAGCCACTGTGCCACAGGCATGCAGGAGCAGAAAGCCAAACAACAAACAAAGTAAGGATCGGAGAAAGAAACCCCAAGGGATGATTTCCCCAGTACAGTAATAAAACTAAAGAAGAAAGGAAGGGAGGGGACTCCCCAGCTGGTCAAAAGATACTGCTGAGGAGGGGTCTTCACAGAGAATATTCCATGAGCTGCTGTCTGGTGGTCAGAAGGGAAGTAAGCAGGAAGGTGCTTGTCCCACCTCTGAGGGCTTGCACGGTTAGGCAAACAATCCTCACCGCCGATTCACACCCTCACCCTCTTTTAGCCACCATGCAATTACATATCGTGATTAGTCCAAGCACAGGGCCAGTTGCGCTACCTCCACCCGCTTTTGAGAGGGAAGAATGGCAACAACCAGGTCTATAGGTATACACAGGCCCAGCTCAGAGCACAACATGCTGGGACAAATGTTAGAGCCCACTGCTGCTGATGCTGGAGTCCTTGTTTTAAACAGGCTGGCACCACTTTGGAGCATTCCTGATTGTCACCGTCCTTTCCTGTTGTATCCTGCCATGGTGCCACCACTATGAACTCCACCCACACCCCACACCGGTAAGCCTGCAGGGGAGCCATCATGGTGGAGGAGGGGGAGGGATGGAGGGCGCCTTGCCCAGGGCCCCCTGAAACCTGAGCACATGCCCCAAAGTGTAGGTTGCTCATGTCATACAAAATCATGTATGTCTGGTGTAGGAGGATGCATGTCCATCACACACGGAAGACGGTTGGATGGATGTGTATGTGACGCATCCTCAAGGGTCCTAGAAACCCACTACTTCTACTGGTCACCATTTATATTGCCCTTACCAGAGGCCATGTGCTTTGCAATCATGATCTTGCTTGACATTATTACCTCCTTGCTACAGAGGCTCAGTGATAGTGATTTGACCATGACTATCAATTCCCAGGGAGGATTTCAACATAGCCCCAGTATTCATTGAGCCACACTGCCTCTTATCCTGCCACAGTTTCTTTGTTGCCCATTCACATTACAAGGCTTTTGGCAGTGTATAGTGTGGAGGAACAGAGTGACTAGGGCAACATGGGAGAGATTCCAAGGGAGGAAGACAGAGAACTGCCAGAATTCCATCTCCCCCACAGCAAATGTCAAGGTTCCATTATCCATCTCGGCATAAAGGCTTCACAGAGGGCAATAAACAGGTATCACTTTCCCCTCAGTGATTCTATGAAAGCAGTTACTGATCCAAAAACAAAGCTGCAGAAAGCTTCCCTGGCACGCATGGACACGTGACGAAGAGTTGTCCCTACACAGCATTTAAGAAGCATTTAATAGGGGAAGCAAGCAAGCAAGAAGATAAAGGATCATAAGAAAGCTGTCTGCTGTACTTTTTGAAAAGCGATTTTGCTGCAGGCACAGAGGTGCAGTAAGCAATCCAGGAGAAGCTGTGGCTTTTATTCAGGCTGTATTCTTAGCCTATTGCAAAGATCGGCAGGGGAACAGACAACAGTGCTCATAAAGAACTCCTAAGGTTTTGTCTGCAACTCATTTACATTGTTGGCTTGTTAAATATAGTGATGCACCTCTCGAAAGGGGACTTGTGTGAAGTAAGTTTTTTTTTAAAAGACTGATTATGTACAATGGTCCCAGCCCATGGCAAGTTGGTAATGCGCAACTATTTCCACATGCAAGATTTGATTTTCAGCCACAGGTTGAAGCCCACCATGCACAAGCTTTAGACATGGCCACCACATGCTCAGACTGTAGTGTAAACAGGTTCGTGTTACTGAGCAGTTCAATATTAGGTTGCTTCCATACTAGGTCACTTCAGCACTGGTGAGGCCTTGTTCTTCCACAATTCTCTGGAAACGGAATTAAAATAGAGGCTCCACACAAGCAGCATGTAGAACTATATTATTATCTAGCAATATCCTTCCCCAGGGCCAAGATCCTCCTATAATATTTACTCACAAATAAGTTGAATTCAGCATAGATTCCCAGCAAATTTAAAGTTTGTTTGCATCTCCTGCCCATTTCATGGCTTGTTGTCGAACACAGCTGGGGGATTTGTAAATTGCTCCAGTGTCAGTTTCTGTTCCCACAGGGAGGGTTATTACTAATTTCCTCTCTTTATTTTTTTTTCATATTTCAAAAGAGCATGACTTTATCTAATGCTCCCATCACATTTCTCCATTGTATACTCTCCCTGTTGAGTTTTTTCCAGCATCTCAACACTGTCACCAAAATATGGCCACACAGACTGGACATACCACTCTAAATCTGGCATATAGTCTATGCTGAACAGAGCTGAATCTGTTAAGTATAGACAGGAAAAGTGCTATTGAGGCATTTAAAGGCTCTCATGCCTTTAATTCAGAAGCTCCCTGTTTGCAGGTCCTGTCCAGGTCGTGCAACTGCGTTTTATTAAAAAAGATCACGACAGATCAGGCCTGAAAAACCTGAAACACTGGAATGCAACAAGCTGACAGGTTTGGCATCTGGTTGCTCCATAAGAAGTGAATGAACAAAAGATGGCACAAAGAATGAAGGAAAGGGCTAGTGTGAAAGCAATTTTAGTCCAGCTCTTGGGTGCTTCCAGGCTGAGGATGCTTCCAGTGCTTATACTCCAAAGGCTTTGTGCAGCTAATCTGTCTTTTCTGTTTTAACAGGTTTTTTTCTGGTAAGAAAAAAAGATGGAAGAAGCAGTGGGAAAACTCGGGAAGATTACAAATTGAAAACGACCTTGTCTAGACTGCCCCTGTCCCCCGTAAGTGTGATGACACAATAAAAGCCATGTCTGGAAGCACCCAAAAAGTAGGGAAGAAATCGGAAGAGCATAAGACACAAGTTCTATTTGACCAAAGGTGGCTTCTTCACACAAGGTGATGTAGGCTAAGCCCTAGAAGACCCAGGAGTGAGACATGTCACCCAAATGGTGAATAATAATGTCTGCCAAATTCAAGTTATTAAAGATGAACCCCATACAAAACAGAGTCTAGTAGTTATGTGGGAAAATCATGGAGCGATGGTGCAATGAGGATTAGATCATATCCACAGCTTGCTATAGTAGACAACAGGTGGTATTTAATGCTGCCTTTGCACCACTATGGCCCACTGCCGGCACAATGGGAAGCGAGTGCTTCTTAAAGCACCGAGAAACTGTCCTGGTCCATCAGGAAAGCTGTCGTCTGTCCTGGGCGATGGCTCAGGCAAGGAGGGTCGAGGTATTCAAGATGGCTGGGTCACATCGGGAACTAAGGTTAGGTTTCAGGACCTTAGTCACAATCCTAGAGCTAGAGAACAAATAAGTTACTCCAGCATAGTCTGAGAGCAACTGGCAGACTTTTATAGTCAGGTCAGGAGAGTCTCTCTGGAAACACTACCCCTTCAGGTTCTTCATCTGGCTGTCAAAGGGCCAGCAGCCTTTTCCTGCAGGCATTGGCTTCTCCTAGGGAATGAAGGTTGAAGAAGCGGGGAGCCAGTTGGGGACTGCTCCCAGGGACCCCCTGTTCACTAGAGGAGTCTGAAGTCTACTCCTCAGAGTCAGAGGGTAGTGGCATCTCCTGGGAGTTGTGTGGACAAGACAGGGAATGTGAGGCAGTGGCCCACTTCAGAAGGACCAGGAAGTGGTTCTGCTGCCGCTCCAGAGTCACCATCACTGGAGGCTTCTGTCCCTGAGAGATGCCAGTTCTGGGCCATGAAAGAAACAAGCTGAAATGCTCGTTTCCAGAATGGAACAGGTCAGCAGGACTAGTAGAAGGGATCTCTGTTGATCTGTCCTGTTCTGGAAACAAGATTTCAGCTAGTTTCCGAGGCTGCTCTAGGAAGCGCTAGTTTCCTGCTGCACTAGCAATGGGTCCCGCTGGCGCAACATACTCAGCAGAGATGCAGTAGCAGCATTGGATACTGGCGACAGTTCTGGTCACCTAAAAAAAGAAATTGTAGAGCCATCAAAAGGGCAACTAATACGATCAAGGGGCTGGAGCATCTCCCCTATGAGGAAAGGTTACAACAGCTGGGATTGTTTAGCTTGGAAAAAAGGAGGGTAAGGGGAAATAGGATAGAGGTGTACAACGTTATGCATGGTGTGGAGAAGGTGGATAGGGAGACATTTTTCTCCCGCTCTCAAAATGCTAGAACCCAGGGTCATCCCATGAAGCTGAGGGGTGGGAGATTCAGGACAGATAAAAGGGCGCCCTTCTTCACACAGCACATAGTTAAACTACGGAATTTGCTACCACAGGATGTAGTGATGGCCACCAATCTGAATGGCCTTAAAAGGGGGTTAAACAAATTTCTGGAGGAGAAGGTTATCAATGGCGACTAGTCCTGATGGCTGCGTGCTAACTCTCCAGTACCAGAGGCGATGAGCCTATGTACACCAGTTGCTGGGGAACATGGGTCGGAGGGTGATGTGCGCTCATGTCCGGCTTGTGGGTTTATTTATTTAATTATTTATTAAATTTATTAATCGCCCATCTGGCTGGTCACCCAGCTACTCTGGGCGATGTGTTGTTGTTGTTCAGTCGTTCAGTCGTGTCCAACTCTTCGTGACCCCATGGACCATAACACGCCAGGCCTTCCTGTCCTGCGCTCTCTCCCGGAGCGTGCTCAAGTCCATATTCATTGCATCAGTGATGCTATCTAGCCATCTCATCCTCTGCCGTCCCCTTCTCCTTTTGCCTTCAATCTTTCCCAGCATCAGGGTCTTTTCCAGTGAGTTTTCTCATATAATAATAAAAAAAAGGTAAAGGTGTCCCCAACCAGTCGTGTCCGACTCTAGGGTGCGGTGCTCATCCCCGTTTCTAAGCCGAAGAGCCAGCGCTGTCCAAAGACGCTTCCGTGGTCACATGGCCGGCATGACTGAACACCGAGGTGCACGGAACGCTGTTACCTTTCCCGCCGAAGTAGTACCTATTTATC
Source organism: Heloderma suspectum (assembly GCF_057233095.1). NCBI lineage: Eukaryota > Metazoa > Chordata > Lepidosauria > Squamata > Helodermatidae > Heloderma > Heloderma suspectum. The sequence continues at coordinate 33,034,575 of NC_139464.1, forward strand.
TACTTGCAATTTCTTGCTTTCGAACTGCTAGGTTGGCAGAAGCTGGGACTGAAGACGGGAGCTCACTCCGTCACGCAGCACTCGGGTCTCGAACTGCTGACCTGCCGACCTTCCAGTCTGCAGTTCAGCGTCTTAACCACTAAGCCACCGCGGCCAACATTTCTCATATAATAGAACAGTTTAAAACAATAAAATTCTACAGTAAAAACATCAAATTTCTAAAAATACCCTAACCCACCCCAAATGCCTGCCTGAACAACCACATTTTTAATGCGTGGTGGAAGCTCATTAAAGAGGGGGCATGACAGAGGTCCCTAGGGAGGGAGTTCCACAGAGTGGGGGCCACCACAGAGAAGGCCCTGGTTGAAGGGTTCCTGGTTGACAGCTGGTTGGCCACTGTGTGAACAGAATGCTGGACTGGATGGACCCTTGGTTTGATCCAGCAAGGCTCTTCTTATGTTCTTATGCCTATTGCCTAGATACTGAGGCTCACACACAGAGTAGATAATTCACAGACAGACACAAGTTTTCCTTCCTGTTTACCTCCAATCTGCCAGTGGCTGGGCCCCAGCCATGGTCTCCGGGATGACTGTTGCATGCTGAACCGAAGTGTGGGCGGCTACCCCAGTCAGTTGCTGCCAAGCTGGAGGGAGCAGGATTTGCTGAGTACCACTAGGCCAGGCTTGCTGTGGATCAGAACAGAAAATGGTTCTCTGTATAATAATCACAGAATTCTGTGCCAACTCTCATACTAGACTTGGTTTCTTTTTGGAAGCACTTCAGAAACTATACAGCATGGAACAGATTTAATACAAGTCAGCAGAAAAACCCCAAATAACTAATTCAAAGGCAATTGTTATGGCTTAGTCAGTTATGAACAAGAAAAAAACGGACAGTGCTGCAAGCCTGAGAGGAAATGAACCAGCTTGAAAGCCAAGCTAACTTTAAGCCAATATCTTTTGAAAGACAGCTGTATAGGCAAAATTGCTAGTATTAAAAGCCGAAGGATAGGCACACACACACACATTTTCTCTGTTGCAGCATGATCCTAGGCAACGTTTCCCTGTAAGGGCTGCAAGCTTCTGCTCATTTACTTGGAAGTAAGTTCCACCAAACTCTGAGTAAATATGCACAGAATCAGGCTGAAAGGGTACTTTGGATTGCTGCTCCTTGATCTTAAGCTTGTTTACTCGGGAGTAAGATTCCCTATGTTCAGTGGGTCTTTCTCCCAGGTGTGTATGGCACTCCACATACACATTTGTTTATAAGTAGGCTTCACTGAGATCACAGGGACTTACTCCTCAATCAGGGCTGGCATAAAGGGTAGGCGTGGTGGACACCTGCCAAGAAGTGTCTTGTGACACCCCAGAAGGGCCCACTAATAAGAGCTCCCTGGAGTTGCTCCTTGTCTTTACCATTATAATCTGCTATTACAGATAGACTTTTTTCTCCCTCTCTCACAATACTAGAACCTGAGCTCATCCCATGACGCTGATGGGTGGGAGATTCAGGACAGATAAAAGGAAGTCCTTCTTCACACAGCGCAGAGTTAAGCTATGGAATTCGCTACTACAAGACGTAGTGATGGCCACCAATTTGGATGGCTTTGAAAGGGGGTTAGACAAATTCCTGAAGAAGAAGGATATCAGTGGCTACTAGTCCTGATGGCTATATGCTACCTCCAGTATCAGAGGCAGTGTGCCTACGTACACCTGTTGCCAGGGAACATGGGCGAGAGGGTGCTGTTGCACTTGAGTCCTGCTTGTGGTTTCCTGGCCGACAGCTGGTTGGCCACTGTGTGAACAGGATGCTGGAGTAGACGGACCCTTGGTCTGATCCAGCAGAGCTCTTCTTATGTTCTTATGCTTGTTCACCTGCCTCTCATGCTGGCCCAGACAACAGCGGTGATAAGAAGGAGGAGCAGTAGATGCCGCTGCCTACTTACTCACTGGCTGTCTTACCTGTCAAGCAAGGAAGCGGTAGCAACGATGAGAAAGAAGACAATGAGCAAGAGCAGCTGGTGGCAACAACGGTGAGAAGGGAGACTCACTGAGGGAGGGGGGCCACTGAGGATGTCTTGCTCAAGGGTCTGCAAAACCAGCACTGGAACCGGCACTCTCCCCAATAGGCGTGTACTCCCCCAATCTGGTGTCCTCTAGATGTTTTTGATTACAAGTCCCAGCATTCCTGACCACTGGCCATGCTGGTTGGGGATGATGGGAACTGACATTTAAGACATCTAGAGGGCACCAAGTTGGGGAAGGCTGGTGGAAAGAATTGCAGCCATTCCCCATGGGAAATTTTGCATGGGCAGACCTGCAGCGTATACAGCTTTATTCAGAGATCTGTCCCCTGCCTTTAAGGGGAGCTGACTCCCAAGCAAATGTGCATAAGATCAGGCTGCAAGTCCCACTGAACTCCGTGGGACTTACTCCTGAGCAAACATGCCTAGGATCGGGCTTTATGTTATATCTCAGGAGAGGAGTTACCTACATGCCATTTGACGTCAGTGGTTTGCAAAACGCAGTAGGACCTCACGAAGTAGTATAGACACTACAGTATCAAGGAAGTATCAAAATACACGGCTATCTAGAAGTGTGAAATACTAGGTTGCATCAAATTAGTGAGCAGATCTGCAGCCCTCTCTCCTCCTGGTATTTTCTAAACAGGTGCAAAACAGTGCCATGGCTTTTACGCCTGTCCTCTGTGAGCTGAGTAGCTACACTGCTGCATAAGCATCATTCTGCACACACTGTTGCCTAAGCCACGTGTAAGTGTCATCTTGCTCAAATGGCTCGATCTTGGAGTCATATAATATTTCACAAGTAGATCACATTCGGATTTCCCCTGCGTGACACGGCAGGGCAACATGATCTCTTCCAAGTACAGATTTAAGAAATGCACGCGCTAAAAGATTTGCTGGTTCCTGGAATTCTAGGGTGGCGGCTTAACACCCAGGGCTATGAGCACTCTGGAAGCCAAAGGCCTAAATTCTGCACGAAGGAACCTCGTATTTTGTGCTCAAAGATAAGGAATGCTCACTCTGGGTATGATCTGATTCTTGTGTTCAAAGAACTGGGAATAGTTTTTGCTACGATTTCGATGGACAAGGGTAACTGACAGAATTCGGGGCACATGATTGATCTACCACTGGGCACCTTCCATCCCCATGGCAAGAGCTCCTGGTAGTTCAGGTGGTCTCTCCTCTATGCAAGCAACAGCCTCTCTCTCTGGGAATCCACAAAGACACGGATAGGGCTCCTAGAGCGCATGGGGGGACCTCCTCTTTTCATATATCCCATGTACAGTCTGATCCGCTACATACCTACTCAGAAGTAAGATCCACGGAGTTCAGTGGCACTTGCAGTCTGATCCTATGCACATTTACTTGGGAGCTGGCTCCCCTTGTGCTCCGTCGGACCTACTTCTGAATGGAAGTGTGCAGGCTGCATAGTGGCCTATGCAAACTTACTATGGTGTAGGTTTGTCTGCCCACATTTCCAGCCTTCATGTTATTCTTTCCCTTTTCCACCCTTTGTCTGAGGACTCAGCCTTGCCAAACTTTCCAAGTTATTTAAAAAGCCTGTGCTTTGGGAGCATCTACACCAGCCTTCCCCAACACAGTGTGCTCCAGATGTTTTGAACCACAACACGGATCAGCTCCACCCAGCATGGACAATGTTCAGGGATGATGGGTTTGTAGTTCAAAACATCTAGAGGGCACCATGCTGAGCAAGGCTGATCTACAAACACACACACACACACACACACACACAATTATTCACATTCCTTTTCCATAATTTCTTTAGAGAACCCAATTTCAGCTTCTTTTGTGCAAAACCTTTTATTTTAATTTTTATTTTCAGCAAAAATCAACCCAAGCTCTGCCTCTTTAAGAAGCTGCGGCCAAATTTGCAAAAAGTGGAACCAGAGCTCCCTGTCCCTTGTTGTCTGTGTAGACAGGCAAACTGATATATTTGTCTCATGTGGGTAGAAACACACCCTGAAAGGGTGGGCAGGAAGGCTGGCTTTTCACCCCTGCTTTAGGAGTTGTAGGCAGCACATCTCACCTAACGTTCAGATCACATTTCCCGCAATCAAGGTCTGCGAAGATGATATACCAACTCCGCCCCATTAGCTTCTAGAGAACGTCAATATTTCACAGCATCAGGATCCTAAAGCAGGGTTGCTATTTTTTACCCCCTCCTGCCAGAGGCAGTGCATCTTGACAGCCATACCACGCACACAAACTTGAACAGGTACACCTTTCCACCTCACAGCATTCTCATGATGGGGAGAACTGAACCCCTTGTTTCATATGTCACTCTTAAATCCACAGTCCCTCACTTAGAAAAGAAGGTGGCAACAGAGGAGTAATCTTCAAAGAGTAAAATGTCGAAAGTGAGAGATATTAGGGCTTAAACACCTCTAGAAGTCACACCCTGGGACCTGGAAGCCATTTCCCCTAACGTCAGATATGTGGGTCCTGATGGCTGTTCCTCAGTGGTGAAAAAGAGGCATGAACACAAGAGTCTGCCTTCGCTGCATCAGAACTTGGGATGCGCGGGCACTCCCGCTTGCTCCGAAAGGGGCTTGAGCCTCTTGTGCACTATAAGCATGCATGTAAAGAATCAGCATTAGATGTGCAGTATAAGTGAGCAGCAACAAGCACTGCTGCCTCCTTCACCTGCCTAGCTCAGTTTCCACAAAACTTACCCAGGGTGGAGTAAGGCTGATGAGCTTTGAGCAAAGAAATGTTGGGTTTTGGCCCAAGAAATCTGGCTGTCTGAGGATGGTACCCACTGCCCTTTCCACATACAGAAACCAGCTGGACTCGCAGTTGAATCTTCCTTCAACACTGGCAATGGGATAGTGTCCTCCACCACACCTGAGGTCAGAAGGCTAGTTCAAGGGAGCCAGGACAGGCTGTGTGGCATGCACAGCTCTGTCCTCAAACAGAGGGAAATTGCTGGGGATTTCAGGAGGCTGCCCCTGCTGCCTCCCCCTGCCACCTCCCCCTGCCCCCCGCATCTGCTGCCTGAGACAATTGCCTCACTCTTCCTAATGGTAGGGCCGGCCCTGCTACTCAGCCTGACCCTATGTGGAAGGAATCAAAGAGGGGTGTTCACTGTTGCAAGCACCCCTATTCGATTCCTTGTGATGTCCCTAATCAGAACACTGGTCCATCTAGCACAGGGCTGTTTGTTCAGACTGGCAAGAGCTCTCCAAGATCTTAGGCAGAGAAAGGTCCCCCCTAGACCTACAGTCTGAGATCCTTTTAACCAGATATGCTGGCAACTTAGCCAGAGACCTTCTATAGACTAACCTCCTGGGGTGAGGCAAGTGGTGACCAGAGGTAGGGCTTTCTCAGTTGTGGCTTCCCACCTGTGGAATGCCCGCCCCAGGGAGGCTTGCCTAGAACTGAACCTGACATCTTTCTGGCACCAGGCAAAGACCTTTTTATTTGCCCAGGTCTTCCAGCACATGATCTTGCTGGTTTTGAGCCCATGGATTTATGTATTTTGCTGTTTCAATTACACATCTGCTATTATTATTTTCTAAATTTCATGTTATATGCTCATCCTACCTTGTAACTATCTTTATTTTTTTTTCATTTGCTAGCCACCCTGGGTGTTTTGCAAAGCGAGGCACAGATCGTCATCATCATCACCATCATACAACAATAATGTTTTGCTGTGCCGTTATGGTGCCCCTTAAATGTTGTGCACGTTAAAAAGCACTGTATTTTTTTATCATTCCTTCATGTGTGCAAAAATGGTGCTATAGCAGTTCATTTCATTTCATTTATTATATTTCTATACTGCCCCATACTGCTGAAGCTCTCTGGGCAGTTAGCACAAATAAAAAACCATTAACATACATTATATAAAGTATAAAACCATTCACACAAGGACATAAAACAGATAACACACAGTTGAAAAATACATCCTGGGGCTATTCTGTAGTGGGCCCTGGCTCACATTAAACTTTTTGTGCTAAGATTGGACTTTGAGGGAGCAGGCTTTCAGGAAAAAGAATGGAGGTTGTGCAACACAATCTGGTGGATTATGTCCTAGAAACACAGAAAACAACCTCAATCTGAGTATTCTAGGAATTGCAGGATATGGTCTTATAGCCTCACAAATGTATCCAGAAAAGTGACTAAGCTACACTGTTTATAGTCCCATAAATACATTTGTTAGTAATTGTGTCATACGATAGAGCAATCCTGTGCATGTTTACTCAGATGTCTAAGTCCCATTGTGTTCAACGAAGCTTACTCCCAGATAAGTATGCCTAGCATTGCAACTGTAATGTTCTAGAGAATCACCTGTCTTTTCATCAGTTTCTTTCCAATTCTATTCCACCTTTTCCCAAGGGTCTAAATGGCTGCAAAAGTTTACAAAAGCTTCCATGCCTGGTCACCTGGATGTGATACATACCCCATGGTGTCACTGGGATGCAACGCCAGCACTTTTTTTACTAGCAGGGACACTGATGTCATCTGCCACCCCCCTCAGAATTCCCTGTTCCCCACTGAGCTTCGCTGAAATCCTCACAGTGGTGGTGGGGGGGGGGGAGAATTTTCCCAGCAACAATAGATAGTTTTGAGCTATCCCTGTTGAAATGCAAAGTATTTGGGGGTGACTTAGTCTTGAATGGGCAATTAAAACCCATTAGCTTTATGGAAGACCTGCTCCTGGCAGAGATGAAAACTGCTAGAACTGGTTTGTTGATATGGATCTACACAGCTGCCTGCATTTTGGGGCTCTCCTTGGGGGTGTGGCTATGGGACATGTCATGATGAACGCCTGCACTTCAAAATTTACCACTACACCACTGTACATACCTGTCACAAGAACAACCAAGAGTCTTATGGCACCTTAAACAATTTAGGGCACAATCCTATGCATGTTTAGACAGAGAAAAGGCCTACAACTCCCAGCATTCCCCAGCCAGCTTGCTGCCGAATGCTGGGAGCTGTAGGCCTTTTCTCTGTCTAAACATGCATAGGATTGTGCCCGTAAAAGATTTATATTGTAGCATAGAGTCTGCTTCATCAGATGCATGCCTAGTCCAGGAATGCTTATGCCACAATATAAACCTGTTAGTCTTTTAAGGTCCCCCAAGACACTTGGCTGTTTTTGCTGTGACAGACTAGCAAAGCTACCTCTTTGGAAGCTGCTATCTGTCACAGCTGACCCGGGGAGCGGCTCTTTACAAATGTGTCTTAAATGCAGGATTTGTTTGCTCCTGCAGACTGTAAAAAAAATCCCAGCGTGTGCTCACTCTTCCATTTTCTTTACCACTCTTTAAGTGATATAATTACTACTCGAATTGTCTCCACTACCGTTTTAACTTGTAAGCACTTGGATCAGCACTGTGTTTTCAGTTTGTCTGCTGAGACCGCCAATTGAACGAGGGCCAACAGAGAAGTCTGCAATATGTTTTGGGTCTGAGTTGTGAAACTGTACACAATTACCCATGCTCATGACCAGGCGATTCAACCCAATTCACATGGTACTTCTGTCCAAATACTTTATATATTTATATTTGCAAAATTCTCCTTTCTTCCTTTCAGCTTTGAAAAATCTCCCCCTTACTAGCCCTGCTTTTGAACGCTTCAGTTTTATTTATTTATTTTAACTGAGAAGGATGGTCTTCCCCAGCTGCACCACTTGGAAAGGGATGGCAGGTTTTCGCAGAGATGGACTTCATTCATGTCAAGGAGGCAGCTCCTTGACAAAGGCGCTTCATGGGAACAGGAGGCAGCACTTAGTCAATAAAAAGAAAATCACGCAGGCTTCAAGTTCTATTCCATACTGTCTTTCCCAGATAAGCTGGGCTGGCAGCTGGCAAAAGGAATGAAACTGAACTGGAATGCTATCCAGGCAAGGCAAGGCAAGGCTTTGGCAGGATCTGGGAGTCCACTGATGCTTGAGAAGACTGGAATGCTCTGGCATGTACGCTGCATTCGCTCTTACACATTGGTGCAAATTAATTTTGTCTGGAATAGGAGCTGGATCGTATAATGGGATGACCCAAATTCCTAAGTATTTGGAGACACATGCCATAATTTCAGTATGGCTGAATGCCCCAAGAAATCTAAGCTTATGAAGCTGCCAAATAGCGAGTCAGATCATCGGTCCATCTGGCCTGTTTTCGTTTTCGCTAACTCAGTAAAGCACCATGGACAGTAATGCCATCACTGTCATCGTCATCACCCTAAGTATCGTCATAGTTTGAGCTTTCCTTATATAACAAAGACAAGATACAGAGGAACCAGTTCATCTGCAACACCTACTTTTGTCCTTGGCCTCGGGGCAGGTGGATCACAGAAAAATGGGGGTAACAGGGTTTCATGGAACCACACGAGAGAGACTCTAGGGCATGGGTAGGCAACTTTTTGGGGCCAGCGGGCACATCTGGCAATTTGAGAAACTGCCCTAGGCACCACTACAAAATGGGCATGCTGCAGATGAACACATCAGCCTGAAGCCACCTGCCATCTTCATTTCCTAAGAATGTCTCTGAGTCATACATGTGGACCAGAGGCATTCATGGGGAAAGGAGATGGGAATTGCTAGAGGCCCTCGCTTTGCTTTGAAGTAGGGATGTACGAAAGTTCCGCCACGGATCTCGGGAAGGCCGAATGCCAGTGCATTCGGCCCCTCGAAATCGGTGGCGGAATGGCCCGCCACCCCCCCCAGGACGGGACTTACCTGGGACGGATCTTCCTGGCGGCAGTGGTGGCTCCGGCGGCGGTTCGGCGGCAGCAGTGGCCGGTCTTCCGACCGGCTGCCGCCACCACCATTTCCAGGTTTAAAAAAAAAAAAAAAACCGTGATAGGCTACGTAAAGATTTACGTAGCCTATCATGGCTAGATTTTAAAAAAACACCGTGATAGGCTACATAAATCTTTACGTAGCCTATCACGGCTGATTAAAAAAAAAAAAAAGTGCGTACACAAATGGCGGCGCCCATGGCCGCCGCCATTTGCGTTCCTTATTTTGGCCCGTCTTAGTCTACGTAAACATTTACGTAGACTAAGACGGCGAAAATAAGGGGAACGCAAATAGCGTAGATGCTACGTTATTTGCATTCCCCTTATTTTCGCCGTCTTTGTCTACGTAAATGTTTACGTAGACTAAGACGGGCCAAAATAAGGAACGCAAATGGCGGCGGCCATGGGCGCCGCCATTTGCGTACGCACGTTGGTTTTTTTAAATCAGCCGTGATAGGCTACGTAAACATTTATGTAGCCTATCACAGCTGACTGCAGGGACGCAAATGGCAGCGGCTACGGCTGCCGCCATTTGCATCCCTGCTAGCCAGCGGCCGGATGTCTGGCTGCTGGCGGAGCTGGCCAGCGGCTCTGCAGAATCGCTGCGGAGCACAGCCGGCCAGCCAGGATCCTGGGGGGGGGGGAGGAACAGAGCGCCTCCCCCCCGGCGAGGATTCCGGGGAGAGGGACGGAACGCCTCCCCCCCCCACCATCAGCATAATCCCCGAAAGGTGAGTACCTTTCATACATCCCTAGTTTGAAGTGATCCTAGCTGCCAGTAAGAAATATTGTTATTTTAAAAAATAAAAAAGGAGAGGTAGGGCAACTCAGCAGGCATCAAAAAAGGAGACCGAGGGATGTACTGGTGCCCATGGGCACCACGTTGCCTACTCTTACCCTAGGGAATTAAAAGCTGAATGAAATAAAAATGATTACATCATGCATATGCTAAGGCTCAGAATTCACATTACCATCCGCACTCATGTACCACTCTCCTGTTTATGAAATTGAAAAAGACATGCTCTGCATCCAGTTTCTTATATTATAGCTAACAGCTGGCCAAGATGGATCCAGGAGAAGTAATATTTACCTGTGCTAAGAGTCCTGGTTGGATCTGAAGGGGCTGAGCCCCTGGAGCCTGAGTGACTATTGGGACTGCATTCTCCATCCGGACAGAATACCCAGCATGTTTCGAAGGGGAAGTTTGCAATCCTGTGAAACGAAAAGGCAAAGAGTTAGACTTCAATTGCCTCTCTAGGAACAGGCACCTTAAATACTGAGCAGAACTGTGACAGTGTTTGCAATATTAGCAATGGTGTTAATATTGCAATATTTGGTGTAAATTTTAGGATTTCAAGCAGTTAGAACCCAAGAAATGTAAAAAAAAAAAGTGTTCTAGAATCCTAGAAACTACCTCCCCCAACTATTGAAATACAAGGAGGAGCCACCTTTGACAGTGACTCTCTCTGCCTCCTCACCTGGTCCCAGGACCAGCAAAGTAACACCCTCTAATCCTGAGGTGCTGTTGTGTTTGTTGGTGATGGGGTGGAGGAGAAGGGTGAGTGAGGATTTACTCAAAAGTCAATCCCACTATGTTTAATGGGAGTTACTCCCTAGTAATTGCTTAAGTTTGCAGCCTAAAAACATGGGTTATTATAGTCAAATACATTCCCACATTTTCCCTTGCCAGTGTGCCATGTTCAGTTTGCAGTTAATCAGTAAATGTTTAAGGTGCTCTTTGCTGGTCCTAGGTACTCCATCCTCCCCATCTGGATTTGGGCCTGAAAGACCAAAGAAAAGTGTGGGTGCATGGAGGGTACATTTTAAGCAAGCACAACTTGGGACATTGCACAATTCTGCTCTGAAAGTAAGAGATTAATTAGCTTGCCTTCTATAAAATTTTAATTATAGTAATTATTTCTAATTATCCACATATATTTGCATACGTAAGTTAGCATATGCAAATTTTTGCCATTTTTTGTCCTATGGGCCTGAGCCCGGGATCTTTTAGGTACTGAGCATCACCCCTGATCCTCCCACTGGTTGGCCATACGGTAAGGACATGTGGCAAACCATGTAGAACAGATAAACTAGAGCTGTGGACCTGAAAAAAAAAGTTTAGGAGTCCCCGAGCTATTTACACAGCCCACTCTGATGCATGCTACTCTGAAGCACCTCCCACTGAATTCGATGGGACCTGCACTGAAGTAACTGTGCATAGAATTTCTTAATCAAATACTGATATTTCTGCGGAAGCTGGACTTGGACACATTTCCAAAAGAAAAAATGTTTTCAATATATTATGCGCATTCCAAGTTCAAACAGCAAGGACATGTAGAGAAATTAATATCCTCAGTGGAATGGCAATGGGGATGATGGGAGTTAGAGTCCAACACATCTGGAGGGCAACAGTTTAGAGAAGGCTGTTAGAGGTCAGTCAAAGCTCAGCCTCTGTACTTTCCAGCTGGAAAGATCCTTCTTGTTTGGGCTGACATTCAACAGCTGGGATTAAGCAGGTGTGGGTTAATTTTTGTTTGTGTGTTTGTTGATATTTATATTTATAGACTGCCTTTCAGCCATAATGGCTCCCATGCTGGTTTGCAATAAAAACTACTGCTGAGTCAAAAGTTCTCTGTGGCAAATGTTCGTCTTGAAATTTTGGAGGTTCAGGGGTGCAAAAGGGGGGGGGGCAAACTACCGTAGAGATTACCACTTAATCACCATCACTATCTGTTTTCTGGAGGCACTCTTATCAGCAGCAGCCATTTCCCCCTTCCCAAGGAACCCCCCTCCCGAGGATCCCCCCCCGCCTTTGGAATGACACTTCATCTGTAGCATTGTTCCAAGGGGACCTGGGGGTGGGGGGCAGGAATGGTGGCTAACTTCTTCCAAGAACAGTGCCACTGGCTTCAGTAAGCCTGCTCCCTATGTCCCCACAACCAACGAAGCCCCCAGTTTTGGCACAGTTGAATAAGACAGTGAAATCTGGATGGGGGCACTATAGCTTAGCCTTAACAAAAACAAATCAGAGCAATTCAGATTTAAAATGCAAGCCTAAAAATAAATCTAAAAAACAAACAGAAAACAGTCTTAACTCAAAGCAGCAACACCAGGACATCCAAAGCAAAGTGCCAAAATAAGCAGAACACCAGCAAAAATAACTTGCCTAATCTAATTGCAGAAGGAGCAGTGAATTGCAGAAGGAACACTGCCTTCTGAGGGTCAAACTAAATGTGATGTTGAGAAAGAGGATCATACAACTGGCAGGGTCTTCAATAGTCATCTAGTCCAGCCCACTGCTGATGCAGGAAAACCACTACTGCAGCATCCCAGAATAGTGACCATCCAGCCTCTGCTCAAAACTAACACAGGAGAGTCCACCATGTTCCCAAATGGTCTGTTCTACTGTCAAAATGCTCGTACCACCAGGAAGTTCTTCCTAATGCTTAGTTGAAATGCTTTCTCTTGCAAACTGAACCACTGGTCTGGGCCCTACCCTCTGGAGCAAGAGACAACAAATCTGCTCCATCACCTATGTGACAGCTCATCAAATATTTGAATACAGCTATTATATCGCCTCTTCATCAACTCTTCCCTTCTCCAGGCTAAACATACCCAACTCCCTGCTCAAATGCATCATTAGAACCTCCATCAGGGTTTTAAAAAAGTTAAACGCGGGTACAAGGCAGCAATTTACATTGTGATCGCAGTACATGCCCCCCCACAACCCACCTACACACGTGTTGCTATTTGCCTTAGAAAAAAAGCTCGATTTTTGCTGGATTGCAGCTAGAGAGCAAAGGGTTAAAGCTTGCCCTCCCGGGTGCTGCAACCCTGATGAAAATAAGCCCCCCCCCGCCCCACCCATGCACACCAATTATTAATTTTTTTTTAAAGCCTGAATTAGTTTCTAATGACGCATTTGGCATCATGTGTAGTTTGGCCCTGAAAAGAGAGGAAATTATATGCCTGTTTTTATATATGTGTGTATTTTGTTTTTGTTTCTAGCAGCGGTTACCACCCCTGAGCTGTTGGAAACGGGTGGGGTAGAAATCAAACTCGAGTAAATAAATCTGTGGTGCCATTTTCCAACACATTTGCTCAACACAGCAGCTAAAAAAGAGACTTCTCGTCTCCCCATGGAAGTGCTGCCTGTTGCGAAAAGCCAGGGCGGAAATTAAGACACCAGCAGTCTGTCACCCTTTGTAGCTGGCCGGCTCACTTTGTACCTTTTGAGCTGAAGGAATCATTGAGGATAAAAATTTGCCCAAAATAGTCAAATGCCTTTTGTAGCTTTTGTAAATAAGACTCAGGGGACTTTTCAGGATTTCACCCTCGAGCTCTTTTATGTTATTTTAACCCTGCATAAAAAGGATAAAGCGTCTGCTGCACAGTGGCACGCCGAGACATCAATATCTGCAAAGGACTTTAATATCTTTGGATAAAAACAGGGGAGTGGTAGCCAGGTGGCAGCTGAGCCCAGATGTGTTGAGGCAAGTGCAGCTCTGGGGAAAGAGCCTCAAGCAGAAATCGGCAAAAGGGGTTGCCCCTCCCATAGTCCTCCAACCCCAAGTACTACCCCAATAACCGCCCGCACCCTGAAAATTGGCAGTGGCCACAGCATATTGTAACTCATGTATATTTATATATACCAGCTTTCCCCAACTATGCTGGCTGGAAATGATGGGTGTTGCAGTCTAACACACAGAGGGAACCAGGTTGGTGAAGGCTGGTATATACCTTTCTTTAATACATGTGTGATAGCTTCAGATCGTGTTGCCTGGCAATGCACTGGTACAACTATACTGATGAATTGGGAGAAATCTTCCGTCTCAGGCAAGGCTCTAATTTGCCAAGTCATGCCTTGCCAACTTGCAGTGCAATCCTATACATGTTGACTCAGAAGTAGGCCCCATTGAGTTCAGTGGGATTTACTCCCAAGAAAGTGTGTTCAGGATTGCAGCCTTGGAGGCTTAACCGTGGAAGCAGTTAATTATTCTGCTCCTGCGTGGGTCTGCCAAAATAAAATGTGATTTCCCCTAAAGGGGACAACGAATAACTTAGCAACAGCAGTATGTCCTTCATAGGTCATCAGAACCAATGCCACCCATTAGCTCTACTGCCAATACCCAAGCCTAAAACAATACTACCAAATTATCTATGCTAAGGGACTTTGCAAAAGGATATTTCTCAGTCTCATTATTAGCAAGCAAAACAGTTGTTAGTAGATATTCCTGTGGATAAATCTCTCAGATGCCATGCCCTTGAGGACATGCCCTTGGGCCTGACTGATGGTCTACCTAGCACTGCACTCATGCATGCCTCTGTAACACTCAGTCTACTAGACCACTGTTATATGCTCAACATGACTTCCACTAAAGACATTTTAGAATCTGCAGAGTGTCAAGAGTGTGGAAGTCTTATCTCCTGATGGGAGCATATCATCATCATCATTATCTTCTCTTAGATATATAACTGAAAGTCGGGAGGTATTTGTTCATCCCTTCTTGACGGTCTTCCCATTGACTGATTCTCATGAAACACACTTCACTGGAAAGCTCTTGACATGCAGGTTCCACAAATAACAACAGTTTTCACTATAATTAAAAGACGGGGGGTTATTTATGCCCATAAAGCTTTTTTTTTTTTTTTAAGCATTAGGCTACCTTCTAGAACAATGTACTATAAAGCTTTATTTTTAATATCAAAAAAATATCAAGTATAATTAAACAAATATAATTAATTGCAAACTGGAGTGAAATATGAACACAAAAAAGTCTCTGTAGACCTTTATAAACAGAGCTGCAGGCCAAAGAACAAGGATATGCCAGTAACATATGGCCTGTAAACAAATCATTAAGGGATCTACATTGCCATGGGTGGTGCGTGCTCACTGGCAAACCTCAAGATTCAAGTTGCCAATGGACCACAACAAGGACATTACAATGGCCACCGTGGAGTTTACACCAAGAACACTGCATTTAAAGAAGTTTTGTGAAGATAAAACATGTAGCACTTTGAATGTTTCAATAAACTCAGGGAGCAATCCTATGGCTGCTAGACAGTGACTAGACAGCCATAGGATATGCTGTTTTCTGGGAACTGACCTTGGAGTCCACACTCCGGGGTCGGTTCCTGGAAAATCGACCCCCCCCATTTCCGCGCTGCCTTGGAGGAAGTGCAGAACAGCCCCGTCCTCCGTGCTCGCAAGAGGAGTGTGGGCTGGCTGAAAAGGGGTGTGGCTAGGGGCATTCCAGGACGGGGAGAGCGGATCTGCCTGTATGACACATCCTACAACAGCCTCCTCTCCCGCTTGCCCGCCCCCCGTGGCTAGACAGCCAAAAACGGAGGAGGAGGAGGGGTGTGACTTGAGAGATGCTAGGGCACGTTGCAAAGCAAAGTGGGAAAAGTTAGGGGCAGGGGTCAGACATTCAGCCAGGATAGCCACTCTTGGAAGCCAACATAGGAGGGAGCCACCCTAAGGGAGGGGCATCACTGCAAAGCAAGTCTGGCTGTGAGGTTCACACCCAAACTGTCAGCAACTTCACTATCCTCAGGTTCGTCTCCTCTAATTACGGATTGTAGATTAGTTGTTTAGGGGTCTGAAGCAGCCTAAGAGTTTCCTGGAATCTGCATTTGTAAAGAGGCTAGTTTCTAGTAAAATAAAGTAGTATTAGCCTGAAGCTTTGTCTCCTTGTGGTGTTGATTGAGAAGGGGGAAGGATGATCCATTTCTGACAAGATGCACGGGCTGTGTCCTAGTAGCAAAAGGTTTTCAGATGACACAAGACCACAACAAAGGAACAGCAGACTGCAGTGGAGAAGTCATGGTGCTTACCTTGAAAGCCTGGAGGACATACGATGAGGGCTTGCTGGAAGGGGTCAGGACGAGCACATATCTGCGCTGTTCCTGTCTGTAGGGGAACACTCCTCTGGGCTACTGCGGCCATGGATGCTGCCGAGGGCTGGTAGAGTGCAGATGGGTAGTTTAGTATGGAGACCTCAGGGTTGGCTAAGGAAATAGTGGCACTGGTGGTGGAGGTGGGAGCCAGGGTGGTGGCCTAAAGGAATGGTGGGATTTAAAGTAAAATAAAAACAAAATATGAGGGAGATGGTAATGTTGGAAAAATCTAGGTTTTTTTTTTAAAGAAATAATCTAAATAAAACAACCAAGCAATTTTTTTAAAAAGGAAAACAAAGGTGATAAGGAAGAAGTACAGGAAGAGGGGAGGGGGTACAAGTAAAATGGAAGAGGCTAACGATGAATCAGGATGAGGACTTCATACACCCCACTGTTCTGCTTATGGTTGACAAGTGATCAGAAAACAGAAACACACTCACACAGAAGCACAGAGCCTGCAGCCCAGAGAAAGGGAGGGAGCTGAACGAGAGAAAGAGGGAAAGAGGGAAAGGGAGGAAAGGAGGAAGGAAGGAAGGATGTTTCTTGTTGGTCCACATATGAGAAAGAGGATATATATGTGTCTCTGTCATGTGTCAATGAATGTGTCGCAATGCACGTGTATGTGTGTGCGCATGTGTGTGTCTGTCTATAGAGGTGAAGTCTCAAGATTGTGCATCTGAAAAATTCATAAATATTCCTAGATGTTTAATGTCCTGATGATACAATGGATCTGTATGACTTAACCTGTAGCTGGTGGCTTGGCTCCCTTTGTTGAGTTACCTGATCAGCATGTAGGCCGTTTCCGACTGTGACACAGTTCTAACCTGGATTGTGTGGATCTATAAGGGCCTGATATTATGTGTGGAAGATATTGTTTGATGGCAGGGTATTTGTAAGCACACACAATTGATGTACCTTACGAACAGAGCTTTTTCTGTGATTCTGATCCCCTGGCATGTATGTCTCTGGTTTGATAACAGATTTTTTTTATTTCAAGTAACCTTGTTTTGGTCAAGGCTTTAGATTATGAATCTTTAGAATGGGGAACATCTGGTGAGGTGTAGTGAAATGAAGATTTCATTTCAAAAAATGAAGATACTCAAACATGACTTCTCTTTAAAAAACATTTGATAAATTTAGGACACAATCATATTGATTGTGCCCTCAATGATCGGAAGCCCCTGAACGCAAAGGCTTCCGATCATCCAGTGCAGGGCAGGAGGAGCAGCGGAGGCAATCTTTGCCTCTCCACCTCCCACTCTGCATGTTTCTCTAGACACTTTTTAGCCTGTCTAGCAACAGTGCTTCAGAGGGGAAGGGAAGGAGGCTGGCAGAGGCTCAGGATAACTTGTATCCTGGCCTCTCTGGTCTCCTCCCCTCCCCACCCACAGGAACGCTCCCCTTTCCCCCTCTCCAAAGTTGACTTTTCCAACCTCAGAGGGCAGCCGGTGTGGTTCTTTCTGCACTGGCTGCAAGGATTTGGGAGAGGCGGGGTTGGATCTCTGACTCCCCCTTCCGAGGTTGGAGTGCTGTCTCTGACCTCAGAGGGGGGAATCCCCAGAATCTTATGGCCCCTCAGACAATGTCTAGGGGCCATATGATTGCTCCCTCTTTTACTTCTCTTCCACCTGAAAAGGTGGGGTGGGAAAGAAGGAAATGTATTTAACATTTTTAGGGGACTATGTGTCACTTCAGTGTTCTTCACTGCACTTAGCCCAATGCTAGAACTAAACAAGGAGCATAGCACTCATAGTTCTAGCAGCAGTGAAACAAAATCTAGCCACGGCTTGGAGGTTGACAGCGGAGGAGTGTGAATGTCTCACGCACAGATCTCATTGATGCATTCAGAATTAGTACTACTTCAGAATGCAAGCAAGTGCTTTTAAGAACTCACCACCTACAGAAGGCTAGCATGTCAAGGGAAAAAGCAGAGGGAAGGGGATAAAATGTGAATGTATCCTCTGAGTCATGAGGGCTGGAAGCTTGCTTTACTCAAAATAAATAAACAAACAAATCTGAGGTGCTCAAGCTGCTGGATTCTGTGCCAAATACAAACATCCTATGATCTCAGGACTGAGGAATATACATAGCCCTTTCAACTGATAAGAGTTAGCTACATTAAACCTGTCAGGAGCAGGGAAACAGGTGGTTAAGTAGCAGACCTTGAGGAATTGTGCCTGTGAACTGTCAAGGATAGCTGATCAATACTGCACACACACAGACTCTCCTCCTAGACTACATAATAATGCTTCCCCTCACCTGGTTATGCACTGTATTCAGCTGGTTGTTGAAGGTCATGGTTAGGTTGGTTGATGTGCTTGGGGCCACATGGGTGATGAATGGTGTCTTGCTCTGATTCACTGTGTCATACATGTTCACCCGTCGCTTGCAAATCTCCATATTTTGGAAACAGGATTTGACACTATTCATAGAGAAAGCGGGCATAAGAAGCAAGATGGGGAACATTTGTGAGATGGAGAAAATTCACCAGATGGGGAAAATTCAAGTACTCAGTGCCAAAAGGATACTGCCCATTTCACCACTGGCATAACTACTACATCAGAAGCTTAAAACAATTTGAGAGATATTAATTCTTCCCAGGGAACCCTGAGAACTGTAGATGGTGAGAGGATCAGGGATGGTGAGAGGCAGCTAAGGTTTCCTAACACCAGGTTCCTCACGAAACTACAGTTCTTAGGATGCTTTTAGGGCAGCTGTGGAAATTAAGCTGGTATAAAAGAGGTACAAATATATAGTCTCAATGTGTCCAGAGGCTCAAAGAGGTAAATCTGTCAATTATCTGAACATTAGTTATGCAAATATCATGATTAACTAGAATCCCTTTTGTTCCTTGTGCAATCTCAGATTGTTCCTTTCTGTCTTGACCCTTATTAAAACCTCAAAATCACCAAACCTTAGCAAGTTTAAACATTTTAGGAATGCTATCTTTTCCCCCTTTAAATACACTATGGATCTATTCTGCATCTCTGCTACATTCACAATTCCTGTAACAAGCAGACTCAACAGTAACTCCTTACAGTTTTTGTACCTTCATTTGTAGCAATCAAACTCTTCTATAATGATGGTAATTTGACAACAGTTTGAATGCCATGCATGAGCACATTTCCTTATTTGTACAAAGTTTTGCAGCTTTATATTCAAAACGTGTTGTATTTTTTTAAATTTAAAAGCAAAACCTAAATGGAGCCAACAGCACTACTGCAAAAAAAAAAAAAAAATACTGTCAGCGTGAAAGAAGCTTCCAGGGGGAAGATGTCCAACCTCACTTTGGATTCCAATGAACTCAGCAAATCATCACAGCTGATCATCCAGTCACTTCTTAGGGTAGAACATGTTACCTGAAAACGCACAGCTGCTGCTAAAAATGGCAGCCATGTGTCTCATCCTCCTTGCCCCATATTATTGGCTGCCTCTAGTGAGGGCAGGGAAACACACTTCATTGTTACATCACAATACAAGGAGGAGTTCCCCTGCCCTCACCAGAAGCAGTTAATAATATGGGGCAAGGGCAGGGGAACATGCAAAATTCACACACAATGTCACAGCACATGTTAAGTGGTACTATACATTACAGAGAAGGGATAACAAAATAACAAAATTCCGGCTCCCATTTTCAGCAGCAGCAACCCTGCGTTTTGGGTAATGTGCATTTCCAACCTTAGAAAATCCACACAGAAGAGGATTCCATTACTTTCCTCAGCCACTTTCTCTCATGCCCCTAAGCCTCGCAGCTCCTGGCTGTGAGATCAGGAAAAAAGTGACTCCTCCTTTTTTGTTACAGGAGCCTACTCACCTACCTGCCTCTCTCACGTGTTACTGGGTAAAAAAGAAATCCTATGACTCACAGAAGCCAGGGAGCAGGGAAACAAACCACTGGAACAAAGAGCTGGAGACCTGAATAATGGTCTCAGTGCCCCAGAGCTCTAAAAGCTACTCAGATCTGGCCATGAGTAGCTGCCAGCCATAACAAAATATCAAAATATTCTTGCCATAAAAATTGCTTTCCTAGTATCCAAGCTCTGTTGGTAACCACTCTGCTAGGCTGCAACTCAAATTCAAACACTTATCAGCTCAATGGTACATCTGGCAGTCTGCCAACCCACACCCCTTCACCCACAATTTACTCCCTCTCCAAGACCTCCAACCCAAAGTAGAGTGAAAGAAGCCTACTGGGTGCTATGGGGGAAATCAAGCAAGTGCGTCATGGTGACAAACGGATGGTTGAGTGTTTCAATCGGCGTTATCCTCTTATCTGCATCTATCGTCAACATCTTCTTTAACAGATCTATGAACTCCCGCCGGTCTGCCTTTTCCACCAACATATCACTTCCTTCCAAGTCTGTTGTCATATTCACCTGGAAGGGAAACTGAATCAGTAACAGATCCACATTTCCAGAAGCTCTGGGCCCAAAGAAATCACACTCGCTCACTGGCCTTGCCCCATATGCATGTTTGGAATAACCTGGGGAAAAGCATATGCGTCTGAAGGCACATGAGGCAGCTACCTTGCTGAAGCTAAGCAGGTCTGGGTCTGGTCAGCGCTTGGAGGGGAGACCACCTGGGAACCAAATGTAGCCACCTTGAGTTCCACGATGGAAGAAAGGTGGGATATAAATGAAATGGATGGATGGATGGATGGATGGATGGATAGAATGCTAGATCAAAGGCCGTTGAATAGGCAGTGCCCTCACTTGGACGAGATTATGCGCTCTGACAGGTTATGCCAAATGCATGTAGGTAGCGGGGTCTGTAGGCCTGATGCTACTCCCCCATCTCTACATGTGTTTGACATAATGTGTGATCAGTCCTAAGGAGACCGCGGTGTTCAAAGTTTGGGAAACACTTTCCACATCTTCATGGCTGCCAAGTAACCACAGAAGCACTGCACGTTGCAGAGGATTGTGTGGCATGTTCTAGGATGTATACTTCAGTCACACACAGGACACCAGCCAGTTCTGTTAGACCTCACTGTCACTCTGTAGGGATGCACAAACATCCCCATGTTCGACTCAAAAAAGACTGGGGGCTTTTGCAGGTACTTGAACAACAAGGCGAGCAAGGGGTGCTTACACAGTCAAGCACCCCTGCATCGAATTCTCATCTCATCTCCAGCTCTGTATGAATTGAGACTAGGCCTAGAACAAACTGGCTACATATTGTAGGGGGAAGACTGATGTCAGGGTTGGATCGGAGCCCACAGAGCCCCAAAGCAGTTCTGATTCTGAGGAAGAGATAGAAACCGTGGGAGAGGAACTCGTGTGCTGTTCAGAGGCGCCACCGGAGGGAGAGCCCCTCCCTGCTCACATTCCTTAGAGTGGTAGTGACCCTGGCAGGCAAGGGGAGGGACAACTGGAGCTTCAGGACACTAGGCGCCGGGACAAGTGGAAGATGGAGGGCGCCAAGAGGAGGCGCTTAGCCCGCTTGGCGCAATGTCAACAGCTGCACCCCGATGTCCCACGGAAAAGGGGTGGACTTTCACCTCCTAGCCCTTAAGTTCCGAGGCTTCCTGCCTTTACCCTCCAAACAGAGATCAGCTGATTCACTAAGACTAGAAACCCCTAGTGGGCAGCTCTCTTAAGTTTCCCTCATTAGGCTCATGCAATTAGCATTAGTAAGCGTCATTAGGTTGAATGGAAATAAAGCCTTAGAAAAGAGCCCTATCGTCTGCATGTTGATTCTGGCTACTTGAGGATTTCAGAAGGCAGCAAGGGCGCTCCTGACAATTAATAGCAGTGGGAAAGCAGACAAATGTCTAGGGAAGCTAGTCTGCCACTGCTGATCTTCTTTCAGAGGTATACCTGATAAGCTTCTGAGAAACCTCCATGGTTCCCCAATAGTTATCCACATAATATACCTATAGCTCTTTTGGGCTGATGGAATAATGCATAGAGCTGAGCATGAAATTTGGAGCCACAAGTTTGGTAAATTGAAGCAAAACTTCTCGTGAGAGGCCATAGCTCAGAGGTAGATAGGGTTGTATAAGAATTTTGTTTGTGCTCGCAAAACATGAGAGCATGCCCCATTCAAAGCTCTGCCATGCAAGCACATTTCCACCGAAAACGTTTGCAAATTGTCAGACAGATGCTCACATTGATCTCATCGTGACTCCCAATTCTATTTGCAAAAATTTCCTCTGTAGACTGAATGAACCCTGCTTTAGCCTATGGAGGAAAGTTTTGCAAATTTGGTGATATTTGTGCAAATGTGGGGAGAACTGCACAAATGTGGGGAGATTTGCACAAATCTCCCATTTGGCCGCTGCTCAATTTGTGCAATTTTCCCATTCATGCAAGCGAACAGTGATCACAAACATGAACGGGTATCAGGTACAAGACAAACAGCGAGATGATGTTAGGAGAATCCTAGCAATCTCAGACTCTGCTTGTTCATCCATCCCTAGTGATAGAGCCCCTGCTTTGTATGCAGAAGGTCCCAGATTCTATCCCCAGCACCTCCAGGTAGGGCTAGGAAAGAATCCTGCCTGAAACCCCAGATACCCACTGCCAATCTGTGTGACAACACTGGGCTAGATGGACCAATGGTCTGACACAGTTGAAGGCAGCTTCATGTGTTCTGTATGTTCCACATAAGCCTTAGATCTGATTGCCAGGCAGCTTGAAGCAATGGAGGTTTGGTAGGGTACAACAATACTCTTTGTTTGTTACATTTATATCCTGCCTTTCCTCCAAAGAGCTCAAGGTGGTGTACATGGTCCTCCCCCCATTTTATCCTTACAAGAACCCTGTGAGCTTGGTTAGGCTGACAACTTCCTGATCAAGTGGGGCTTTGAACTCAGGTTTCCCCACAGTCCTAGCCTGACACTCTGTCCACTACACTGATTACCAGACTGGCAGATTGCCAATTGATGTACAAAGATGGGTAACGTACTAGCATCATCCCCTTTTACAAATTATTCTCAGCTGATATGGGATTATTAAAAAAGGTAAAGGTGTCCCCAACCAGTTGTGTCCGACTCTAGGGTGTGGTGCTCATCTCCATTTCTAAGCCGAAGAGCCTGCGCTGTCCGAAGACACTTCCGTGGTCATGTGGCAGGCATGACTGAACACCGAGGTGCACGGAACGCTGTTCCCTTTCCTGCCGAAGCGGTACCTATTTATCTACTTGCAATTTCTTGCTTTCAAACTGCTAGGTTGGCAGAAGCTGGGACTGAAGATGGGAGCTCACTCTGTCACGCAGCACTCGGGTCTCGAACTGCTGTCCTGCCGACCTTCCAGTCGGCAGTTCAGCGTCTTAACCACTAAGCCACCACGGCCCCATGGGATTATTACCTGGGACTTTATCCTATAGCCCATTGATCCACTCGACCATACTGTTCCAGGTCACTGCAATAATTCTTTCTCAGAGCTTTGGGAGAGAGGGATTTTCACTTGAAAACACTCATGCATTGAAAGGATGCATGACAGGATTGTGAGGTCATGCTACTTACCCTGACCTGCCGATGTGCACTGACCATTCTTCCCAGCAGCTGCATATTTGGCAGTTGTGTGAAGGGGTCCTCTGTGTATAACAAATTACATGCGTAGAGCACCACTACACGAGTGGAAATTCTGGACCAATCAGGATCCCCTCTTACATAGAAGATCTCTGCATGTGAAGATGTACCTGCATTAAGTCCCCTTCACACATTGCAGAATATGTGGTTGGCAGGTGGTGTGGCCAGTGCGTATGGTGGTGGCAGAGGGTGGGGTTAGCTGACACAGTCATGTGACCTCCTCACATATTGTATGAATGCTTGGGGGTGGGGGAAGTGCCCCCTTATTATCTGACCTTGTAAGACCAAAATGTTCCTAAAGATTTTGCATGAGGGTAGAGCATATATTGTTATCATATGCTACATTCTCTCCCTGGAAATTACTGACAGATGTGATATTTCTTACCTGTGCCATATCATCCAAACAGTTGAAAATATACTTTCTTGCTTCTTTTGACTTGATCCCTGTCTCTGCCTCATGATCATCTGGTGTCTGTTCAAAATCAACAAAAAGCCGATTTATTGGCAACCATCTGGATCTCTGCATAACATTGATTGCTGCTTCACTACAAAAGCTGCCACCCCTGTAGGCTCAGCTCCAAAGTAACATTATCCACTATTTACATATTGTCCATCTCACATGAAATTGCATAGGGATGAAAGTAAATCCATGCATCTTTCCAAGCCGCTGCTAAATTTCATCAGATGTGAGCTGCAATTTCAGCATCACATGATCTTAGAACAGGAGTGGGGATTGGCCTACAGGCTGGATGTGGGCAACTCAGCCTCAGATCTAGTCCGCTGCCTCTGTCCACACACACACACACACACACACACACCACCCCCAGTAATTAGCCTTAGGAGGGAAATCCCATTAGCAGAGGTTGCGGGGGGGAGAGAGAACAGGAGAAAGAGAAGAGGGGAGACGGAATGTTGCTTTGACCATGCCCACTATTGGCTTTGGTCATGCCCACCTATGACATGAGGCCCTACACAAATGAATGCATCCCTCAGATGAAAAAGGCTTCCCACTCCTGTCTTTAGGGGAAAACAGAGATATCCATTCCTTATTCAGTGCTTGTGTCAAAGTTTGTTGACATTATCTGGGGGGAGGGGGGAAGCTGGCATAGTAGTAAAACGTATGCAAGGAATGAGTAAATCAGCTTTCCCCACCCTGGTGCCCTCCAGATGTTTTTGACTACAACTCCAATCAGCCAGAGCCAGCATGGCCAATGGTCAGGGATGATGGGAGTTGCATCTGGAAGGCACTAGGTTGGAGAAGACTGGAGTAGATGGATCAACCTTGACCTGGAGTACCATATGGCTTTATTCATTACAGTCTTTCTCCTCGTATTATCATAGAAGTAATGAAGTGGTTAACAGAGTTAGCTTTGAGCCAGGAAGTCCCCAGCGCAAAGTTAATCTCCAATATGAGCTTGCTAGTTACCAAGCCAGTCCTGGGAAGGTGGTCAGGAGGTCCTAACACGGAAGTCAGGAGGGATCTGTTTCTGGCCTACCTCATGGAGCTTTTTTAATGCATTTGCTTCTGAGTCTTAAGTGGGTAAAGATTCTGAAGATCCTCTCCAACTGTACAAGGCACTAGGTGCCAACCCTTCAAGCCAGCCAAAAGCTGCGTATGTTGTTGCTGCAACCATATATTAGCCCCTCCTCATGCTTTCTATAAATGTATTGGTAACATTTCAATGTTGTGAGATCAGGCCCTGATGGACAGAAAGGAGATGGGAAAACAGCCTCTTACCTTTAGCCTCCACAGTGGATATGGCGAATCTGTATCCCTGTTGAAAAACCTTGTTGTTTTCGTCCCTGCACTTAACAGATACTCAGCTGGCAAACCCTGTGTCTGTGAAATATATCGGATCTGTAAGAGAAGGATGGGAAGTCCACATTTATCTTGCTAGAATCTGTGGCAGGGTTTCTTTGTGGGTGGCGGTGGATATGGTATTTACAACAATGAAACCAAGAACAAGGAAATGGTGTGAGGGCTTAGAAAGTTCTACTCAAACGAAGGACTGAAAAGGAAGGCAAAGGCCCACAGACTTTAACCATCAATAATATTTATGATGCATTACGAACCTAAATAACGAGGTGTTACACAATTATCTTTCCTTTTACAGTTAAACTCTACACACTCCTCCTTTAGCCTTTGAAGCCTGTGCACATACATCACTTTATCCATAAACCGTAAAGATAAAGGAAGAGTATAAAGATGTAAGAAGAATGCACGTATGCCTTGAGGGTGTGCTTTATTGGAAAATGAGCCTTTTACAACCTTGGCATTGATTCTCAAACATTAATTTCAAGAAGGCTTGTTTGAGCAAGATATTTTGAGGGGTGGGTTGCATCCTCTCCTCTTGTTCTTTTTGAATGTCAGAAATGTAGGACTGTATGTTCCAGCCCCCATCCACCTCTAGTCACTGGCAACTAGTTGTGTGTAACAACTGGTAGCCCTGGATTTGGGTGGCAGGGGAGGGGAGACAATTGCATCCCACATGAGTCAAAAGATGCATCCAACCAGTTCATTGAGGTCCAGATGAGCATCACAATGTGGATAGAGAGGGATGCACATGCAAATGAGCATCTGTTTCCACAGATGTAGTGGGGCCATACACAGCTCAGTGACAGAGCATGTTCTTTGCATGCAAAAGGTTCCAGGTTCAATCCCTGGCATCTCCAGTTAAAAGGATCAGGTAGCACATGATGGGGAAAGATTTCTGTCAGATCCCGGAGAGCTGCTGCCAGTAAAAGGAAGCAATACCAGGCTGGACCCACAGTCCAATCTGGTATAAGGCACTTTCCTGTGTTTCTATTAAGTAGGTGCACAGAAAGCTGCTTTTATGCAAGGGTCTTTCTAGACTGGTGCATCTTTGTTTAACGTGAGGCACAGCCCTCCAACTCTTCTTGCTGCCAAAAGAACACATCTGAAAAGGCAAACTGTCTATAAGTAAATTCTCAAACTATTGGTTTAGGTTTTACAGTGATGGCCCCAACAGCTTATTCCTTGGGAAAAAAATACTTAGGACAGGGTGCCTGCAACAGCCACTGTGTCTGCAGTTTATCAGGTTGCACTGAGATAATGAGCTGCCCTGGAGGGACCTGCCTCAGCAAGCAGCATCAGTGATACTAAACCAGAAGCAAACAGTAATGCCCAGAGAAGGTATATAGTACTGATGTTCAGAGTATGAAGATGGAAGACAATTGGAGTAACAGGATGGGCAGGATGAACATAGAACTGATAATGTCTCTACCGCAGGGGTGGGGAACTTTTGGCTCTCCAGATTTTTTGGAGTACAACTCCCATGGTTCCATAGCATTACCTATGCTGTCTAGGGCTGATGGGAATTGTAGGCCAAAACATCTCAAAGGCTAGAGATTCCCCACCCCTCCTTTGCCACATAACGTCCTAAACCCCTGCCTACCTTCACAGATTTACCTGTGCTGTTACAAACATATTTGCGTAATACTCAGCCTTGAGCTCTTTCTCCTTGCCAACCAGTCAGATGCACTCTCACAGTGCTGTTTACCCCTGCAAACTGTGGGCACCTTGTGTCGATTCCATACTGGCTACATGCCTACATGATGGCGGAAAGGGATTTCAGTAGGGCTGTCCACACTAACCAAGGTGTGATGGTAGCATAAGGGTTCCCCATGCTGTGTCGTAGTAATAATATTTCCTGGCCATCCAGCTTGGCATTGCCATCCTGAGTCATCTGCTGATTACTGTCTGCTAATGTTCATTTTAGTCCGAGACTGCAAGCTTGGCCACGGCAACCCATATCTTAGTTACATCATGTCTAGACCACTCATTGGACCACTCATTAATATAATCAATGGAAGCTCCCTTATGAGTCTCACTGATGTCTGATCCATGCCTGGGAATTGTAGGACCTTTTTCCATCTGAACATGCATAGGACTGCACCTTTAATTTCTTTATGTCATGCCATTGCTAAAGACGCAGGAACACGGTCAGGGGAAAAAAGGTGTTAATCCTAGCAATAATCTTGCCAACTTTTTCTGACATGCTTAACCGCTGCTTGACGACAAACAAAGCTGCAGGTGAAACTTTTCCCATCACTGTATTAATTCAGTGCTAAATGAGAATTGTGGACTCCTAGAAAAGAATCTCCCCTTCATGGATCACTGCCTTGTTGTGGCGAAGGGGCTTGCGTAACTCAGTGAAGCCATAAGCTATGCCATGCAGGGCCACCCAAGACGGACAGGTCATGGTGGAGAGTTCTGACAAAATGTGGTCCATTGCAGAAGGAAATGGCAACCCACTCCAGGATTCTTGCCAAGAAAACCCCATGGAACGTATCACAAGGCTAAAAGAGATGACACCGGAAGATGAGCCACTCAGGTCGGAAGGTGTCCAATATACTACTGGGGAAGAGCAGAGGGAATTTCCAAGTAGCGCCAGAAAGAGTGAAGCAGCTGGGCCAAAGCCAAAAGGACACTCAGCTGTGGATGTGTCTGGTGGTGAAAAGAAAATCTGATGCTGTAAAGAACAATATTGTTTAGGAACCTGGAATGTAAGAACAATGAATCAAGGTAAGCTGGAGGTGGTCAAACATGAGATGGCAAGATTGAACATCGACATCTTGGGAATCAGTGAACTACAATGGACAAGCATGGGCGAAGTTAATTCAGGTGACCATCATATCTACTACTGTGGGCAAGAATCCCTTACAAGAAATGGAGTAGCACTCATAGTCAACAAAAGGGTGGGAAAAGCAGTCCTGGGGTACAATCTCAAAAACGATAGAATGATCTCAGCACGAATCCAAGGCAAACCATTCAACATCACAGTAATTCAAGTCTACGCCCCAACCACTGATGCCGAAGAAGCTGAGGTTGATCGGTTCTGTGAAGACCTACAACACCTTCTAGAACTAACACCAAAAAAAGATGTGCTCTTCATCATAGGGGATTGGAATGCTAAAGTAGGAAGTCAAGAAATCACCGGGATAACAGGCAAGCATGGCCTTGGTGTACAAAATGAAGCAGGACAAAGGCTAATAGAGTTTTGCCAAGAGAACACGCTGATCATAGCAAACCCTCTTTTCCAACAGCACAAGAGGTGACTCTACACATGGACATCACCAGATGGTCAATATCGAAATCAGATTGATTATGTCCTTTGCAGCCAAAGATGGAGAAGCTCTATACAGTCAGTAAAAACAAGACCTGGAGCTGACTGTGGCTCAGATCATGAGCTGCTTCTTCCAAAATTTCGGCTTAAATTGAAGAACGTAGGGAAAACCACTAAACCGTTCAGGTATGACCTCAATCATATCCCTTATGAATATACAGTGGAGGTGACAAATAGATTTAAGGGATTAGACCTGATAGACAGACTGCCTGAGGAACTATGGACGGAGGTCCGTAACATGTTCGGGAGGCAGCAACTCAATCCATCCCAAAGAAAAAGAAATGCAAGAAAGCCAAGTGGCTGTCTGATGAGGCTTTGCAAGTAGCTGAGGAAAGAAGGGAAGTGAAAAGCAAGGGAGAAAGGGGAAGATATATCCAACTGAATGCAGAGTTCCAGAGAATAGCAAGGAGAGACAAGAAGGCCTTCTTAAATGAACAACGCAAAGAAATCGAGGAAAACAACAGAATGGGAAAGACTAGAGATCTCTTCAAGAAAATCGGAGATCTCAAGGGAACGTTTTGTGCAAAGACGGGCATGATAAAGGATAAAGAAGGCAGAGACCTAACAGAAGAGGATGAGATTAAGAAGAGGTGGAAAGAATACACAGAAGAACTATACAGGAAAGATCTTAATGTCCCTGATAGCCATGACAGTGCGGTCACTGAACTTGAGCCGGACATCCTCGAGAGTGAAGTCAAATGGGCCTTAGGAAGCATTACTAACAACAAAGCTAGCGGAGATGACAGTCTTCCAGCTGAGCTATTTAAAATCCTAAAAGATGATGCTGTTAAAGTGCTGCATTCAATATGCCAACACATTTGGAACACTCAACAGTGGCCACAAGATTGGAAAAGGTCAGTTTATATTCCAGTTCCAAAGAAGGGCAATGCCAAAGAGTGTTCAAACTACCGTACAATTGTGCTCATTTCACATGCCAGCAAGGTGATGCTCAAAATCCTACAAGCTAGGCTTCAGCAGTATGTGAACCGAGAACTATCGGAAGTACAAGCTGGGTTTCGAAGACGCAGAGGAACTAGAGATCAAATCGCCAACATTCGCTGGATCATGGAGAAAGCAAGAGAATTCCAGAAAAACGTCTATTTCTGCTTCATTGACTATGCTAAAGCCTTTGATTGTGTGGATCACAACAAACTCTGGCAAATTCTGAAAGAGATGGGAGTACCAGACCACCTTACCTGTCTCCTGAGAAACCTGTACAAGGGTCAAGAAGCAACAGTGAGAACCGGACATGGAACAACCGATTGGTTCAAAATTGGGAAAGGAGTACAACAAGGCTGTATATTGTCGCCCTGCTTATTTAACTTATATGCAGAGCACATCATGAGAAACGTCGGGTTGGATGAATCACAGGTCGGGATTAAAATTGCCGGGAGAATTATCAACAACCTCAGATACGCAGACGATACCACCCTAATGGCAGAAAGCGAAGAGGATCTAAAGAGCCTCTTGTTGAGGGTGAAAGTGGAGAGGGCAAAAGCTGGTTTGAAACTCAACATTAAAAAAAACTAAGATCATGGCATCTGGCCCCATCACTTCCTGGCATATAGAAAGGGAAGAAATGGAAGCAGTGACAGATTTTACTTTCTTGGGCTCCAAGTAGGGACGTACTAAAGTTCCGCCGTGGATCTCGGGGAGGCCAAATGCCAGCACATTCGGCCCCCCGAAATCAGTGGTGGAATGCCCCCCCGCCCGCCCCGGGACGGGACTTACCTTAGGCGGATCTTCCTGGCGGCGGCGGCGGCGGCGGCGGCGGCGGCGGCGGTTCGGTGGCGGTGGCTGCGGCGGCCGGTCTTCCGACCGGCTGCCGCCGCCACCATTTCCAGGTAAAAAAACCAAAAAAACAAAAAAAGTGATAGGCTACGTAAAGATTTACGTAGCCTATCATGGCTAGATTTTAAAAAAACACCGTGATAGGCTACGTAAATGTTTACGTAGCCTATCACAGCTGATTAAAAAAAAAAATGGGCACCGCCATTTGCACTCCTTATTTTGGCACGTCTTAGTCTACGTAAACATTTATGTAGACTAAGACGGCGAAAATAAGTAGCGTAGCATCTGCGCTATTTGCGTTCCCCTTATTTTCGCTGTCTTAGTCTATGTAAATGTTTACGTAGACTAAGACGTGCCAAAATAAGGAACACAAATGGCGGCGCCCATGGGCGCCATCATTTGCGTACGAGCGTTGTTGTTGTTGTTTTTTAAATCAGCCATGATAGGCTACATAAACATTTACGTAGCCTATCATGGCTGACTGCAGGGACGCAAACAGCGGCGGCTACGGCCGCCGCCATTTGCGTCCCTGCTAGCCAGCAGCCGGATGTCCAGCTGCTGGCGGAGCCGGCTGGCGGCTCCGCAGAATCCCTGCGGAGCGGAGCCGGCCGGCCAGGATTCAACGGGGGAGGAACAGAGCGCCTCCCCCCCAGCATCAGCATAATCCACGGAAAGGTAAGTACCTTTCGTACATCCCTAGCTCCAAGATCACCGCAGACAGTGACTGTAGCCGTGAAATTAATAGACGCTTGCTCCTTGGGAGGAAAGCTATGGCAAACCTAGACAGCGTAGTAAGAAGCAGAGACATCACCTTGCCGACAAAGGTCCGCATAATCAAAGCTATGGTTTTCCCAGTAGTAACGTATGGCTGTGAGAGCTGGACTATAAGGAAGGCTGAGTGCCGAAGAATTGATGCTTTCGAACTGTGGTGCTGGAGAAGACTCTTATGAGTCCCCTGGACTGCAAGGAGGTCAAATCAATCAATCCTAAAGGAAATCAACCCTGACTGCTCATTGGAAGGACAGATACTGAAGCTGAGGCTCAAATATTTTGGCCACCTAATGAGAAGAGAAAACTCCCTGGAAAAGACCCCGATGCTGGGAAAGATCGAAGGCAAAAGGAGAAGGGGACAGCAGAGGATGAGATGGCTAGATAACATCACCGATGCAATGAACATGAATTTGAGCACACTCCGGGAGAGAACGGAGGACAGGAAGGCCTGGCGTGCTATGGTCCATGGGGTCACGAAGAGTCGGACACGACTTAACGACTGAACAACAACAACAACAACAACAACAGAAAACAATCTAGCCCAGGAACTCCATGTCCTTTGATTGGGCCTTCATTGCTGACTCCTCTGCAGTTGAGATACAAGAGGTTAAAGACTATGAACATTCACATGCTTCTCATTCCATTGGATGTGTCCTCTGTGGTAGCTTGCAAGAGGCAAGAAAAATGGCACAGCCCTTGCATCACATAACAAATAAACTTGCATTGATACATGCTCTTACAGCAAAGAGACCCATCTACAGAGCTTTCTAGTCACTTGGAAGTGAGACTCTTGATTGACAGTTCACTGAGGCAGTCAGCTCTTAAAGGCACAGTACTACTAAAACAACACAGACGAATAATGACGAAGTTGTCTTAGGGATTAAAAATACAGAGAAGGACATTTCGTCTTAGCAAGGAAGAGCAAAGCGAACAAGATTAACAGAAGGAGAGGGGAGGGGGAAGAACATGGAGACAGAAAACAACTAGAGTCTAACACTGTCTTAGATCTTATGGGTTGTTGTTCAGTCGTTAAGTTGTGTCCGACTCTTCGTGACCCCATGGACCAAAATATTTGAGCTTCAGCTTCAGTAACTGTCCTTCCAACGAGCAGTCAGGGTAGATTTCCTTAGATTGATCTGACCTCCTTGCAGTCCAGGGGACTCATAAGAGTCTTCTCCAGCACCACAGTTCGAAAGCATCAATTCTTCGGCGCTCAGCCTTCCTTATAGTCCAGCTCTCACAGCCATACATTACTACTGGGAAAACCATAGCTTTGATTATGCGGACCTTTGTCGGCAAGGTGATGTCTCTGCTTCTTACTACGCTGTCTAGGTTTGCCATAGCTTTCCTCCCAAGGAGCAAGCATCTTTTAATTTCATGACTAGTCACCGTCTGCAGTGATCCTGGAGCCCAAGAAAGTAAAATCTGTCACTGCTTCCATTTCTTCCCTTTCTATATGCCAGGAAGTGATGGGGCCAGATGCCATGATCTTAGTTTTTTTAATGTTGAGTTTCAAACCAGCTTTTGCCCTCTCCACTTTCACCCTCAACAAGAGGCTCTTGAGATCCTCTTCGCTTTCTGCCATTAGGGTGGTATCATCTGCATATCGGAGGTTGTTGATAATTCTCCTGGCAATCTTAATTCCGACCTGTGATTCATCCAACCCGGCATTTCTCATGATGTGCTCTGCATATAAGTTAAATAAGCAGGGCAACAATATGCAGCCTTGTACTCCTTTAGATCTTACAGGTACTCCTGGTCTAAATTGAACTGCTTTTCCACTCTAACTTCCAATGAAAAGGATACAGAGCTTTCACTGCAGAGAGGCCAAGGTATGGAGCAGGACCACATGCTGTACTGGGGTGGGGTGGTTGTTGGCTTGACGTTCCAGTGGGAGAAGACAGATGAAATCCCCAATTCAACAACATTCAGCACCCAGAGAGAATCATGGCCAAAGGTGGCTTTCCGTTTTACTGAAAACTCAGGCTGTATGTCAGTCTTGCCTTTTAAAAGCACGTTGTACTCCTTCCAGCACCAGGTGAAGACCTTTTTATTCTCCCAGTATTTTAGTATTTTAGCTTCCTAGTCTTTTAGCTTTGGTGTTTTAAATCTGTATTTTAAATCTCTGTGTTGCTGCTAGGTTTTATTCTGGTTGCATTGTTATATTGTGGTTTTAACTCTTTTATATTTTATATATTGTTTTATCCTGCATTTTTTGGTTTTTATTTTTGTGAACTGCCCAGAGAGCTTCGGCTACTGGACTGTACAGAAAAAAAAAATTAGAATCTCTATGGGAAGAAAGTACTAACCTGATCATACTCTGAAGCTCCCGGATATAAAGGCCAACCCAAGAAAAGTTCTGCAATGACGCATCCCAGAGACCACATGTCAATTGCTTCACAGAAAGGTAAACCAAGGATGATTTCAGGGGCTCTGCAGAAAAACAGCACAAGAGAAAGTTTTAGTCATGACAAAACGTAGCCATTTGATTATGAGAGAAACTAGAAAAATAAGACCTATAACACAACCCTAGGCATGTGTATTCAGAAATAAACCCCGCTGAGCTCAATAGGACTTATTCACAAGTAACTACATATAAGGTTAAATTATTGTTGTGCAAATTACTGTGATTACTGCTGCCATCTTTTAATGGGCAAATGCTCTGTGCATGATGGGCAGAATTCAATAGGTACAGCTTTCCCTATCAATGCATCACAATGCCAGGAATAAAATCACTTGCCGATTCCTGGTTGATATACAGCTGATAAAGGCATACAGCATCTGTCCATAAAAGGTGTTAACTTAAATAACCATGTATCCATGCAATATTAACATACGCTGCTAGAAGCAGGGCCTTTACAGTGGTGCCCCCAAGGCTGTGGAGCAATCCCTCTTTTAGTTCTTAGGCCTGATTCTAACATTTTTTGAGTGCACTGGTTCTTTGCAGAGATCTGGAAATTATCATTATTTAGTTGTTTATTTGTTACATTTTTATACTGCCCAATAGTCAAAGCTCTCTGATATTGGCACTCCCTGGGTTGAGCGGGACCACACACAGAGTCCCGGTCAACACTGCCCCCCACACAGCATTTTTCTCTCTTTTTTCAATCTGCCCTTTCCCTTCCCCTCCTGCTCTCCCTCTCTCCTCCACTCACTCAGTCTCTGTTCATTCTCCTCCCACCTGCCCCCAGTGCATGCTCTCAACACTAACTCTCCCCCACCCTGCCACCTACCAGGCAGCCTTTTCAATTTGTAGAAGAGATTGGGCACATCTCAGAGCGAAGCTGCAGTGGCGCCCAAGCGTGTTTATTTTCCCCAGCACGCCTCTGGACCCATGTGGCCATCTCAAGGCCATCTGGAAAAATGAAGGTGCCAAGCACAACTGCAGTGCATCCAATCTCTTTTAAAAGTTGAAATAAATAAATAAAGTGCCTCTGGCTGGGGGAAGTGAAAAGAGTATCAGTGGGATAGGGAGAGAGAGAGCAAGTATAGAGAGGCAGACTGCGTTTGGAGAGCCTCAAACCTTCAGTCTGACCTTAGTGGCAGCACTGCTCTAACACCACAGACTATAAGAACACAGTAAAAAAGAACATAGAAACCTTTACAAAGTTTAAAACAAAGTAATAAAACCAACGTAAAAACCAGTCCAAAGAACTACCAACGTTCGCTTTTGGGGGGTGATGAAGCGGCAAGCAACCGCACACAGCTTGCCACATGGAACAGCAACAACACTGCTGGGGTTGACCAGATACAAAGGGCTTCTGTGCCTTCAATAGGATTTTGGTCCGTGTGGCTTTCATCACCCCTGCATGACAAGCTCCACTTGCCAAAAATATTTTCTATTGTACATCTATGAAAGATACAGAATGAAACCCTGATATCCTTTGCATGCATGCCGTTGCATTTCAGCAGCCATTAAGCTGCTACTAGTGCAAACTGGGATCTCAGTCATTTCTGGAGAAATTTTCTGTTTTTGGTAAAAATGGGTTAAATATTCATTGCAAAGGAATGTTTATTTGTTTATCTAATCAATTTCTTAGCTGCCTTTTAAGACAATTATTTTCCCAATGTGGCTTCTAGCATCTGATCTCAGAAGCTAAGCAGGGTCAGCCCTGGTTAGTACTTGGATGGGAGACCGCCTGGGAATAAGGCTTCCTGCATGGAGCAGGGGGTTGAACTCGATGGTCTTGTAGGCCCCTTCCAACCCTATGATTCTATGATAAAACAAGACAAATATATTAATAAAATCATATTAAATATAAGCATTTTTAAATAAAACCACTTTCAATAAAATACAATATAAAAATATCCATTAGCATACTGAATAAAAATACATAAATTCAAAACATCCATCACATCACCTTACTGAATTTTAAAAATCCTTAAAAGCCAGGAAGAACAGATGAGTTTTTAAAACTCTCTGAAAAGAAGCCACAGATGGGGCCAGCTGTATCTCAGGAGAGAATTTGACAGGGCAGGGGCCACCACTGAGAAGGCCCTGTCTCTAGAGCTCACCAACTTACTGTTCTTGGTGACAGGCCCACAAGCAGGGGCCTCCAAAAGTGATCCAAAGATGAAAAAGGAGAAATAGTTGTTGTTTGTCAAGGATTTAAATGGATGTGGAGGCTGGCTGAGATGACTTTTTATCCTGGGGTGGGGAACCTCTGGCATCCAGATGTTGTTGGACTCCATCATCCCTGACCACTGGTCCTGTTGGCTGGGGTTAATGGGAGTTGGAGTCTAGCAACAGTGGCCACAGCTTCTCCACCCGTTTCACCCCCATGGAAGATTCTCAAAGTCTAACATCTTGGCAAATTAATGATAGCAGGGTTCTATGCATGCATGTGTGTGTGTGGTAAGCATGTCAGAGGAATCCGTCTCGGGGGGTGGAACTCAACAAACCTTCATCGTCTCCCCCACCCCCCGACTTCAGTTCGTCTTCTGTTAGCTGGCCCAACTCGATCTGCAGCGAGTCAGGCCAGCTAGGAAATTTTCAGTTGCATAAATTACGCACATTTCAGCCTTAATTTGCACAAATTGCACAAATTGTGACCATAATTTGTACAAAACTCTATTTGTGCAAATTACAACCAACACAAAATAATATGTAAAAAGTCCCCAGAGTCTGGGGAAAACCCACAGCTTGGTTCGCAAATGGAAGCCAAGTTGGGCATGCTTTGGAACTCCAGCAACCCCCCAAAATGCCAGATTTCCCAGGGACAGAAATCCCTAGTGTGTAGTAAAAGCTACTTGGTGGCTTTTGCAAGATAATGAATCTTAAGTATGGATGCTTCAGTGGGAGGGAGCACGTTCTACTTTCCCACCTCTCCCGGAAATGTACAGCTTGTGGAAAATGCTGTAGTGGAGATCTGCAAGATCTCAAATTACTCTCTTTCCAGGAGCAGACTGCTCTTATAATGGAATAAAGTAGCTAAAAATAACTTCTGAACTGGCCTGTATTAATTCACTTTAAAAAATGCTGCTTTTCCAAACCATGTTCAAAGCAGCTTACAATAACTGCTCTGAGTGCTGCGTATACAGTGGAAAGGTGGGATATAAATTATTCTAACAACAAGAATGACAACAGTAATAGTTTACTGTGGTTTGATGCATATATGCAGCCCTCATGGAAAGGAACAAGAGTCTTTGTCAACTGTCTGGAAAACATATCCTCCTGATGTAAAATAATCAATATAAACATCCTGTAACAATCCACTTGATCGCTGTTTGGCTCTCAGAAGGGAATAGCGCAGCTTTCAAGAACACAACACAGGATTAGCTTCACAAGGAATCATTCACAGAGTTCCAGCCCCTTTCTATGCATGTGAAGATTTCATCTTGATGCATCTCTTAATGTAAAGAAATTGGCTTCTTTTTTCATTGGTTCCAAGTTATCAGATCATCTGACAGTTTATTTGACCATACAGACCTGCACAGCCAAAGCTAGTGCCTCACACCAATGCAACAGAACCAGAGTTTGGAAACGTGGCCCTAGAACAAGTGGTTCTTCTGTCATATCAATGTAACTATGTAGAGCTAGTTTCACAGTCAGGGATTCAAGTGCCTGGGGAAATGCATAGAGTCATAGACCATCTTAAGCCTGGTTATCTGAGCTGGTTTGTGCAGGTGTTCCTTCCTGTATTAGCCTCCCCAAGTAGGTTGGGATGGGGAAGGGGACAACCTGCACCAAATCTCTGTCCATTCAGATCAGTGCATGAGGCTTACACCGGGGAAAAGATGGCCTTGCTATGATACATACGTGTAGTACCTTCCTTCATTTACCCACCTAAGCCTCTTGTGCTGAGAGATGGGAGTTCTGGTACAGTATCAGCTCCTCCTCCATTTTTCCAGCTCCACAAAAGCAGGAATCTTAGATCAGCTTTGGCAAAAGCCAAGCTACACAATCAGCAAGCTTTCATGATCATCCTTGATATGCTAGTTTTAGAAATACGCGGGGGAATTTGTTTTATTTTTTTAGTATAGAGAAGCATTCAGAGATCTGATCTCCCACCTACAGTCTGAAGTGGCACAGTCCAGCAAACAGATACATCATATGAGTCTGCTTATCATGCAGCTCAGATCAACCACCATGCATGCAGATACTAGGATCCAAGTAGATGCGCTCCCATTCTTTTCAGAATTAGGCTATTAGATAAGAATTAGTGGTATTTCTGAAACCCAGTTCTAATGTTCTCTATTATTTACCACTGGGATGAACAACTTATGTCCCTCCAGATGTTTTGGCCTACAACTCCCATGATCCCTCCCCATTATCTATGATGGCTAGGACTGACGTGAGTTGTATGCTATAACATCTGTAAGGCCACAAGTTGCCCACCCCTGACTTGCCATATTCCATAGCAAAGAGTTCCAAACACAATATATAGTGTGATATATGGGGAAGAAATATTTCCTTATCTCATTGTCTTGATGTATATTAACTGCATCGCATGCTTTTCAGTTCAAATATTATGTAAAACATTCAGGAAGTTTTCACCGTTGACACGAAAAGTGCCTTTTGCATTTCCCAGGTCTGTAAAGTGTATATAAAAACTATGCTGGCTAGAATAGAAAATAAATTTAAAATGTCTCTCTTCCCCTCTATATACCATAGTAACTACATGCACACAAACAGCATGAAGAGAGACTGAAAGGCACTTTTAGTGTCATGTGTGAGAACGCCCTGAACAATATGTGTATCGCATTTATGTATTTTATAACATTCAAGATATCACAAACTTGCCCCCAACCCATGCTAACAGTTTCTTAAAATGTCATGTTTATCCATTTGCAACTTTGTCTCCTCAGAACTGTAATCTTAACCATTTCTACCAGTGCAGGTCAGGCCTGCAGTTTGCAGTCATCAGGAAAGAGAAAGCAGCCTTTCACTGCATTTATTATCAAGGAACAAAATGACTCCAACTTTTGGCTACTGCGGGTCAGAGGACATTGCTGAAGAATAAAGTTTTGAGAATTCAAATGGGTGAAAAGCTAGACCAGGGGTGGGGAACCTGTTGCCCTCCAGATGTTGTTGGACTCCAGCTCCTATCCGCCTCAGCAAGCATGGCCAATGGTCAGGGACTATGAGAGTTGTAGTCCAACAACTTCTGGAGGGCTACAGGTTCCCACCCCTGAGCTACAAGCTCTAAACACTGCACTGCACACTGGAATGTTATTTACATGGCCTGTTTGACTGGGGCATGCCTGAAAAATGTAGGATGGGTAACTGTACATTTAGTTTTCTCAAGTACTTTGACAACTATCTTTAAAGGCAC
Source organism: Heloderma suspectum (assembly GCF_057233095.1). Classification (NCBI taxonomy): domain Eukaryota; kingdom Metazoa; phylum Chordata; class Lepidosauria; order Squamata; family Helodermatidae; genus Heloderma; species Heloderma suspectum. The sequence continues at coordinate 33,073,278 of NC_139464.1, forward strand.
CTTCTGACTGTTAATTGCCACTCGCCAACACAAGTGCAATGTTTTTATTTAAGGCATGAGTAAGATGCAGGGAGGAAGCTAAAGTAGATGTGTGGGATAACAGCTATAAACCAAAGGCAGCTAAAATCAGGTATTCCCTTCCTCAGCTTCCAGCACTTACATCCTGTATTCAGATTAAATTCCTACACCAAGCAATCGGGGAAGACTTGGATCAAAGTTCCTGTGATGCTGCTGGGATTTGGCACTCATTTCTTCTAATCCCTACTTCCCCTTTGGAATCGAACAGCAGCAGGATTTGCATTTTTTCGACAGCTGTTTCATCTTGGTACAGGAATGGTATCCTCCACCTCTGAAACCACAAAACAAGCAGGCTGGAGACCTAAACTCTCCATACAGTGCTCACAGTTCCCCAAATGAAGAAAAGTCACCTGACCATTGGTTGGTTCTTGACATGTGACTCTGTGCCGATGTTTCACCTGCCTCCGGCAGAATATTTACTTTAGTGACCCTGCTCTCTGGCAGGGTAATTTCATTGTCTGGTGTTTCTGTCAGTGAAATTAATTACTACTTTAGCTCACCAACTCCCTCACCCCACACATCACAGGGCATTAAAAGCAACTGCCGGAGACTTTTAGCTTCCATAGTTCGAGCTATTTGGAAGATGGGCTCCGAAATGTTAAACCTGCCTCAGAATACTATATAACACCTGCAGTGGCCTAGTGACAGGCAAATAAATTTCTATTGGCTCAGCCCTGTTCCTAGTTAGACAGGCAGAGCTCAGTGGTAAGAGTACAGGCTTTGCATGCAAAAGGCCCCAGTTTCAATCCCTGGCATCTTCAGGTAGGGCAAGAAAAACTCCTACCTGAAACCCAGGAGGGTCTCTGCCCGTCCCTGTCAACAATACTGCCCTAGATGGACCAATGGTCTGACCCAGTGGTGCAGCTTGGTAATTTTAGAGCCTGGACTTAATAGTCTTATGGGGGACTGTGACAAAATCGCAATGCTCGCCATGTGGCGTTTATATTAATGTTTATACATGTGTGCTGTGTTCAGTAGAACCCAGGTACGTTAGGATTAACTGTTTGGTAGCGAGTGAGTGAAAAGTGGGAAGGGACTGTGTGTGAGGAGACTGATTTATAAAAGGCAGGAGCAGTCAGGTAGTTGGTCAGATAGGGTTTGGAGATAGGGCCTTAGGGTTTGATTGAGCTACATCTAAATAGTGGGGTTGTGAGAACAGGAGTTAGAAGGGGTAGAGTAGTCACGGTACTTTAATTTGTTTGTTTTTCAATTATAAAATCCCACGTCTTGTTCATCTTTCTATGCTACCAATACTGTTCATATTTCCTGGGTACTTAGAATCATAGAATAGTAGGGTTGGAAGGGGCCTACAAGGCCATCGAGTCCAACCCCCTGCTCAATGCAGGAATCCAGGTCAGAGCACCCCTGACAGATGGCTGTCCAGCCTCGTCTTGAAGGCCTCCAGTGTGGGACAGCCCACCACCTCCCTAGGTCATTGGTTCCATTGTCGTATTGCTCTAACAGTCAGGAAGTTTTTCCCGATGTTCAGCCGCAATCTGGCTTCCTGTAACTTGAGCCCATTATTCCGTGTCCTGCACTCTGGGATGATCAAGAAGAGATCCTGGCCTTCCTCTCTGTGACAACCTTTCAAATACTTGAAGAGCGCTATCATATCTCCCCTCAGTCTTCTCTTCTCAAGGCTAAACATGCCCAGTTCTTTCAGTCTCTCTTCATAGGGCTTTGTTTCCAGTCTCCTGATCACCTTTGTTGCCCTCCTCTGAACCCTCTCCAGTTTGTCTGCAACCTTCTTAAAGTGTGGTGCCCAGAACTGGACACAGTACTCCAGATGAGGCCTAACCAGTGCTGAGTAGAGGGGAACTAGTACTTCCCGGGATTTGGAAGCTATGCTTCTATTAATGCAGCCCAAAAGAGCATTTGCCTTTTTTGCAGCCACATCACATTGTTGGCTCATATTCAGCTGGTGATCGACAACAGTTCCAAGATCCAAGATACTTCTCCTGGTCGGGTAAAGAAAACCAATTAGGCATACTGGGTGTCTCTTTTATTTGGTGAATTTAGGGGCCAAAGCTTGTGGGACAGTGAGGACAGCTGTCCCTAAATGACAGACCTGAGGGAGGGTTACGTCACGGGGTCCCTTTTAGACAGCTATGTGTATCTCTTCAGTAGTGAAAAACACAACTAACATTTATCTTCATTCACACACACCAGCCAATCACCATTCTATGCTTTAAAACTGCTTCTGCATTCCTGCTATGTGAGAACAATCATAACCCTAAACCTATTTGCTAACCATGATTTAAAAACAACAACTCTGGGCATGTGCAGTTCCGCATTTTAACCTCACTTAAATCAAAGCACCATCATGACTACAGGAATAAAATGGAGTTTGCTTCTGCAAACTCCTTCTGCTTTTTCCTTATACACCTTCCACTCTCTGGATGGTCACTTGGGCCCTCCTTGGTCTCCTTGACTTTGGTCCCAAGCTCCAGCCCTAGCTGGACCACTCATCTGATTCAGTGTAACACAGCTTCCTATGTTCTATGTCCTATATTTTTAAAAAATCTGCACAAACCCACACTATCAGGACTGACCTCTTATAGAAAAGCATACAATAAATAAAACATGCAGGGCTCAAATTTATTATGTTTTTCATCTCTCAAGATGACTCTGTTTCACACATCAAGAAGGGCTGGTGCTGTTTTTTTCCATGTCTGAGGGTAACAGTTTCCGAATATTGTACTGTAAATGCAACACACTCACCAGTTGTAGCTTACTATCTGCCTTCTTTATGAAAGTGATATGCCAATTATGTTAACTGCATGCAACAACAAAAATATACAAATGAGCTGTGGACCTCTGGCTCAAGGTATGTTCCTGATGGGACCTTATGTGCTATGCAAGTTTCCCATCTCTGCCCTGTAATCCATTCACAGGTTGCATGTCGTGGCAACTTGGTTTTATCTCTGCTTCGAAAACCGTATTTGTCTTGACACCTTCCTAGCCTTCCAGCTCTGCTTTTTAACCCATTTTCCAGGAACTTGGGATTTTGTAGGTCATACAGAGTTGAACTGCAGCTGCTAAGCCTGAAGAGTGAAATACTGAATAAGAAGAAATGTTCTCCCTCTCCAGATTTTGTGCTCTCATATTGTCCATGAAACAGTGTGGTATTGCATTCATTTTGTTAATATCTTGGCAGAGCTGGTATAATTGCTGTGAGAAGCAGTGTAGTGTAGTAGCTGAAGCCTTGGGTTTGGAGATGGGAAACACAAGTTAAGTAGGGTGGCCAGCTTCTGAACCTTGTTGTTCAGTCGTTCAGTCGTGTCCGACTCTTCGTGACCCCATGGACCATAGCACGCCAGGCCTTCCTGTCCTGCGCTCTCTCCCGGAGTGTGCTCAAGTTCATATTCATTGCATCCGTGATGCTATCTAGCCATCTCATCCTCTGCCGTCCCCTTCTCCTTTTGCCTTCAGTCTTTCCCAGCATCAGGGTCTTTTCCAGGGAGTTTTCTCTTCGCATTAGGTGGCCAAAATATTGGAGCTTCAGCTTCAGTATCTGTCCTTCCAATGAGCACTCAGGGTTGATTTCCTTTAGGATGGACTGATTTGACCTCCTTGCAGTCCAGGGGACTCGTAAGAGTCTTCTCCAGCACCACAGTTCGAAAGCATCAATTCTTCGGCGCTCAGCCTTCCTTATAGTCCAGCTCTCACAGCCATACATTACTACTGGGAAAACCATAGCTTTGATTAGACGGACCTTTGTCGGCAAGGTGATGTCTCTGCTTCTTACTATGCTGTCTAGGTTTGCCATAGCTTTCCTCCCAAGGAGCAAGCGTCTTTTAATTTCATGGCTACAGTCACCGTCTGAGGTGATCTTGGAGCCCAAGAAAGTAAAATCTGTCACTGCTTCCATTTCTTCCCCTTCTACATGCCAGGAAGTGATAGGGCCAGATGCCATGATCTTAGTTTTGTTAATGTTGAGTTTCAAACCAGCTTTTGCACTCTCCTCTTTCACCCTCAACAAGAGGCTCTTTAGATCCTCTTCGCTTTCTGCCATTAGGGTGGTATCGTCTGCATATCGGAGGTTGTTGATAATTCTCCCGGCAATCTTAATTCCGACCTCTGATTCATCCAACCCGGCATTTCTCATGATGTACTCTGGTTGAACTGCATCAATGAGCAGGTGGTCACATTTCACTCTATGCTGTGCACAGCTATACCTGCCTACTTCTGCATATTATAGGAACATAGGAAGCTGCCTAATACTGAAGTCAGACCATTGGTCCATCTAGCCCAGCACTGTCGACACTGACTGGCAGCTGCTCTCCTGGGTTTCAGGCAGGAGTCTTTCCAACCCTATCTGGAGATGCCGGGGATTGAACCTGGGACCCTCTGAGTGCAAAGCAGGTGCTCTACCACTGAGCCATGGCTCCTCCCACTCCTGTTAAAGCTACAGGAGCAGGCCAGGCTGTCCCCCCACCCAACTAGCTGGCAACTAGGGATGGGGGGAAAATGTGTTTGGTTCCCATTTTTAAGCGTACTAATCAAATTTGGACTTCCCAGACTAATATGCAGATTAGAACAGTTATCCTTCAGAATGCATCCTTCTCTGACTTTTGTGATGTAGTCCTCAGCTCAAAGACTGTGTGCCAAAATGTGTATACTAGGAAACATTGCATACAAAAATGTGCACATTAGGGAAAGTTCCATACAAAAATGCACAAGTTTGGGGAAACTGTGTATGAAAAAGAATGCAAAATTTCATGCTTTTTAAAAAAAAATTCACAAACTGATCCAAGAGATACAGAAATTGTACACAACAGACTTATGACTGAATATAAGAAACTGACATGGACCAGAAATAGACAGATCATTAACCCCTATTGACAATTTTAAATTCAAGGCTCTGCCCAGCTGTAAAGCTGAAAGAGTACCTAGAGCAAATTGTTATCTCTTAGCCCAGTGGTTTTCAAACTGTATTTTGGGGAACCCTAAGGTTGCTGAGAAACTTATCAGGGGGTCCTTCAATTAGAAGATCAGTAATGTTGCACAATCTTTGCAACTAGTTTGCTGCTACTGCAATGCACAGCTGCAAGAGAATTCCCCTCTACAAATGTTCCAACAGATGAAGTGGGACTGTGCCTCCCAGCCTTGCCTACAACGTCCATGTATTTGGAGTGCTGTATGAAAACGAGACCTCACATACATGCAGTCGTACGTATGTGGGCTCTCACGCAGTCAGGGATTTTGATCACATGGAAATCCTATGTGCATACAATTGTATGTATGCCACCTCCCCTATAGAAATACTGAGCCACATGCAGATGCTGTTGACAGGGTGGGGGAGGTATGAATACATCTGGGAGCGGTCCTGATTCTCCCTCCATGCATTGGATGCATGTGTGGAGACGGATCTTCACTGAAACATATTCACATTCACTGAACGTGGGCGTAATTGATAGGAAGGTGCCTTTTATGGCAGCTCAGTATGTTCTACATTTATTTACAGTAAGCAATTCAGACATGTGTCTTTCCCAGCTCTACCTAGAGACTGAATCTGGGACCTTCTACGTGCAAAGCATGTGCTACCACTGAGCTCCTTTTCCCATTGCTTCAGCATCACCACAGCATGCTACGTTAATGGAAGAATATTAGCTCATTGTCTGACCCATATATTTCTATGTATCTGTATCAGTTTAGAAATGAACAAATATATTTATTGCCACCCCATAACCTAACTTCTCTGAGCAATGATATATCAGCATACTTGGGTTCATGTTAGGATTTTTAGAACTACTATATTCCCTATATTACCGGAAGGCTGGGCTGGGTGCTAATCAGATCTTGGGATAGCTTGAAATATGACAGAGGAAGGTAGATCAGGTTCAGTACTTGCTAGGCCTTGCAAACTGGCCAAGTGGTTAAGGCCTCTATCTCTAAACCCACAGGATGCTGGGAACCAGCACCTGACATGCACCTAAAAGTACTGTTATTTAGTTCTAAGTGATGAGAGCCAGTGTGGCACAGTGGTTCAAGTACTGGTCTGGGATGCAGGGCTCACTGGGTGACTTTGGGCCAGTCACTGACTCTCAGCCTAACAGGGTTGTTGTGAGGATAAAATGGAGAGGAGGAGGATCATGTAAGCTGCCTTGGGTTTCTTGCAAGAAGAAAAAAGGCAGGATATAAATGTAATAAATAAAATAAATAGTACATCTACTGTTCAAGCCAATCTATTGCTCTGCTCCTTTGTCTTATATGATCTCGCTTCTTTCTATGCACTGTAAATTCTGAGATGTGTCACTGGTTTTTATCTCACCCTTCTTCCAAGGAGCTCAGGATGATGTATATTGTTCTCTCCACCCCTTCCTATCCTCACAACAGAATGTTAAGCAAAAGGAAAGAGAGTAATGGCTCAAGGTCATCCAGTGAGCTTCATGGCTGAGTGGGGATTTGAACCTGATACAATACTCTCACCATTATACTACACTGGCTTCTGTTACTGGTCTTGTCAGGAGAGTTCTTGAACTAGGTTTTGTTCCTCCCAGGAAGAGAAATCCGATTTAAGAACTTTACTGAATTTTTGTGACCGTTTGAGAATTGCTTCTCCATCAGGCTTGGAAAGAAGGGAGAGCAGCTGCTGAACAGTGGCTGCAAATGGTTGTGTACCACGTACTTCAAAAAAGAATTAGCTGATAGGTTTATTGACTGATAAAATAGTGTAGTTATGATCCATATTCCCCCCAAAGTATTTTGCTCTATATTGCATCCCCTGAGATTTACAGGCGGCCATCAATAGCTTTGTCTGTGAAATTTCAGTCTTTGCTTTCAGTAAACAATGTGAAGCGGGAAAAGGGTGTGTCTGGGGGGAAGGGGAACAACCATAACTAAAGCTTTTGTCTTCTTTCAGATAACAGCTGGGCCGTATCCTCCAGCTCAAGGCTCCAGTCTTTTGTGCTGTGTGTGTGTGTGTGTGTTCCCCTCTACTTGCTCTTACAATGAACAGGTGTTTCCCTTCCAGACTCTGCCTATATTATAAGGTACATTTATTTGTATGCCTACACTGATGCAATCAGACTGGTTACAGCCTGTTCGTGGAAACATGTCTATTTACTTGGCATGTTGTACTGAATAAAACAGGAGTTTATAATGTTGTGGTTCCCTCAAGAGGGTTGCCAGGTTAAACAGCGCAAATCGAATGGGGGGGATGGCCAGGTTTCATAAAAATGGAAGCCTTTGGTCAGTTAGTTCAAGGGCTGCACTTTGTAGCACGCATTTTTCTCCAAACTCCTCTGTGCCATATCTTATACAAATGACAGGCATAAATGAGAATCAGTGTGGTGTAGTATCTAGACTGTTTTGTTTGGCTGTAGGGAAAGCCAGGTTCAAATCCCCACCACTCATCCTTCACAGGGCCAGCCGCAGGGTTGAGAGGTCCTTGGCAAAGTGCCAAGGATCTTGGCAGGCACCTCCTATATTAGTGGAAACCTCTGACTGTGGTCTTGCCTGGTGGCAGTCCTGGGAGTCTGGGAAGCTGCCATTTAAAATTTCTCACCAGCGATGACTCCAGATTTGAGGGAGCCCCGGGCAGCACCATCCTTGTGAGCCCACATGCAAGATTACCAGGGGTGGCACTGCAGTGAACAGCAGTGGAGACAGGCAGCAGTACATAGCCTGGCACTTCAAAGAGAAATGCCAGGTGAGGTGGCTGCAGCCACTGCCATCTTAATTTATCCCAAATGCCTCCGGGTGCTGCATCAGGACCCATAGGCATTTTGGGGAAAGTAAGATGGTGGCAGCTCACCTGATACTTCTTTTTGGAGCACTGAGGTGCAAAGGTTGTTGTTGTTGTTATAAAAGAGGCAGGAGTAATCAACAATGGGCTTCAGCATTTATCCCACCATACCAGGTACTGGAACCAGGCTGTTTCCCGCAGAGTGTCAGAGCACGCAAAGTATCATTGTTCCAGGGCAGTGTGAGAAGTTTAAAATGACTGCTTCCCAGACCTGACTGCCTGGTGCGGAGGGCCCTGGCAGGTGTTAATGCTGGTAGGCCCTACCAGGGTCCTGGAGCCTTGGTGGGTGCCCCAAAATACTCTGTGCTTATGCTGGGCCTGATACTTGAAGCTAACACTGTATGGCCTTGTTCAAGCCACTTCTCTTAGGCCCATGATGCACAATTGTGGTTACCACCAACAATGATTTGGTTATGTAACTTTGATGAAAATCCTAGACATACAGTGACATCAAGGCTTAACCTGCCACATTCAGCCCCGCTCAAGAGGACATGTATAGGGAGCTTCAAGGCTGGGTCACTGGCAGCAGTCTGTGGTGAGTTAGGTGCTGTGGACAAGCCAATAGTCAGGTCTGAACAGTAAATCTGAACCAGAGGCTAAACCAGGAGGCAGTATTGAGAAGCAAACCAAAGTCAAGCAGATCAAAGGACAGAAGAACATACCAGAACTCGGATAAACCTTGTTGCTCAAGCAAGGCTCAACTGGAACAGGAAGTCCTCTTACGGTCCTTCCTGTCCAGCAGGATCCAATATCCAACCTAGGTGGCTGAGGATGCTAAACTACATAGACTGGGGTGGGCACGCTGTGGCCTTTAAAATGCTGTGGGACTGCAACTCCATCCCCCCAATCCCAACATTGGCTGTTTGAGGCAGCTGCCTCACTCTGCCTAATGGTAGGACCAACCCTGTTTCCAGCCCTGCCTGGCATTGAACTTGGAATCTTTTGTAGTCAAAACATATGCACTACTCCTGAGGTACAGCCCTTTCATCACGTCTTCACAGGCCTTTGTGAGATCAATATCATCCCCACCCTACTAGCCTTTCTTTAGTGAGGAGTAGCATGATAATACGTTGCAGCTAGTTTTTGCAGAAGAAAGCAAATCTTTTTGATTCTGGCTACTTACTGCTCCTAAAGCCTTAATAACAGGTGTCAGAACCAGAAGGGCCAAGTTGGAATTTTCAATCACAGGCTCTATGGCTTATTTGCTATTAAATACTCTATAGTAATTACAGGGTCCAGAAACCACTTGGTAAATTATACTTATCAAGGCCAAAAGTAACTGCTGTGGAACCTGCCCTCTGTTTTAAGAAGACAAAAATAACAGTGCACATACTTGGAAAAATTGCACAGTTAAATCTGCCCCTCACCTCTCTATGACATCCTCAATTACATAACATTTTAGTTATGAAACGAGAGGGCTAGCAGTTACCATGTGAATATATAGTTGCTGAACATTAAAGTAACCTAAACCTATCCCTGAATGTTGTCTGACTTCATTCCTTTCAGTTTATTGAAGTCTTCAGAGGTCTTAACCCACAGCCTTTAAAAGAAAAGAAACAACAGTAAATTGTCCTGTGGTAATACATTAGCTGTAATTCTGCTGTTGGACTAAGCCTAGAATGCTTATTAGGAAGACACAAGTGTCTATTCTTATTCATTTGGTCTGCAATCCTGCACATGGTTCAACTGCTTAAACAAGGCCTGGTCCATACATGCATGTCTATTTCTTGACTGCAGCATCTTGCTTGTGTGAATGCATGGGCCTTCTTGCACACAATAGCTTTTCAGTGGAGTCAGGTCACACATTCAGCTGCCAGTCTTCAAGTGTACAGTCATGGCAAGGAGCTCTATGGGGAACTGAAGTCCTACTCCCTGACTACTGTGCATTTTGCTCAGCCCTATTTAGTGAGTTTTCTATCCACGTAAGTGTGCTCAGGATGGAACAGTTAAGTATATGGCCTCCTGTTCTCAAGGCTGGTAGAGGGTGAAGCACTGGACAAAAGAGGCTATTCAAATATTCCTTTCTCCGGGCTCCTGAATTGCGTAATGTGGGGGTGCGGGTGAGAGGGAGAAAGAAATAACAGTGTGCAAACAAAAGCCCTTCTTATGCAAAATCCTGAAAAGGATGACTCACTATAGATTGGGTGCTGCATTCTCCATTCTCTCTGAGGAGGCATCTGACCACAAGGAGAAGAATGACAATTATGGGGTTCCATTCATGCCAATGCAATGAAAGCTAATTCTGCTCTGGACTATGGAATGCAAGCTGATCCACTGATATCCACCAGTGCCAAACTTTGACTCAAACATTTTTCCTTGTATATGCTTCAGGGGGTGTTCAGAATGTCAACAATCACAACGGAATGCTCACGGTCCCTCATATATGTACTGAATGTGCAAACCTAGAGACATAGACCAGTGAATGAGGACAAACACCTAGCAGTCATTATCAACATTAACTAGTGAACTTCCATGATTCAGAAATTCATCAGCTGCATGTAGGATGGCAAGTTACACATTGTGAAACAAGAGGATATGTACTGCTGACAAAAAGCAGACACAGGGTTGCACAAAAATTGTGTATGCTAATTTATATGTATAGATCCAAATTTAGAAATAATTACTGTAATGTAAATAGAAATGCAATGCATCTTACCATAATGGAGAGGGCCATGTACCTGCTCAGTGTGCTGATCAGGTGCTAACTGCAGATAGGCAGTTTCAAGGCCCCCCCGTGCTCTCCCTTCTAACAGTTCTTACTTTTTAAAATCTTTAAATCTGACTTGGACTGCACAGCCCTTCAAATAGAACACACCTTTAAATAGCAGACTGTCCTCTCTGTAAAGCAGGATACCTGGTCATTCCTGGATGTATGTTGGATAGTTAGTGCCTGTCATTTATTAGCAGTATTCACATTTTGAACATTCATTGGAAGGTATGATATAGATTTCACAGGGACATCTTGAAAACTAATTGGATAGGAAACTCAAAAAGAGCAAAACATTAATTCAAGTACTGGACTCTGCTACTTTCCGCATTTGCTCTTATCCATCCCCCAGCTCTGCCTGACACCTCTCTCTTTGGCTTATGAGTACTATGCAAAATACAGCCGGTGATTCAAGGATGGAAAACTGGCTAACATGTTTTAGCGGAAGACGGCTTTTCTGGTGAAATTGTTTCTCATTTTCCTGACAAGTTCCACTACGTCTTACTATTTGAAGAACTGCAATTTCCTTTGTGTCTGCCTGTTTGTTTTTCTCTGCACTGAGGGAAAACAAAAACAGCTGCTGGGACAGTTAAGATTTCCATCCCCAAGAATGGCCAAAACTGAATGGGACTGTGTAGGTGGCAAGCTTATTTTCAACTTAGGTACGACAAAGAGTTTCTCCAGCCCTACCATATATGTTTCAGTAGGTCTGATGAAAATGTATCTGTGACAGAGGATTAAAGAGTGACATTTTAAGAAGCAATCAGAACGGTATTTACGGTTACTGGGACCTTTCTCATAGCAGTCAGGAGGTGAGACCTAGTGAACTCCAAAGCATATGCTTAAAGTGTAGAACAAATTACTGTGAGTGTGAAAAGACGGTTAAAGTATGTTAAGATGAGGGGTAACTAATCTAAGTTAAGCGATTTTGAGTGTGTGCCATTGGGTAGGGATAATAAGAGTCATCAGAAAGGCAAGTCTTTCCTTTCATAATTTTAAAATTTCCTCTTTAACCAGCCAAGGGTAGAATTTATCTGGTTTAATTTGTTTCCTCCATTTTGGGTTGTTTCAAATTTGTTTTCAGTTCTTCCTGCAGTAAATGTCATTGCTTAATGTGACTGCTATACAAATAGCCTATGCATTCCACAAAAATGGTCAAGAAACAGCCTTTTAATGGGAATTCTTCTGGCTGAGGGGAATTCAATAGTCACTCCACAGAGATACAAATGATCCAGACCAAAGTCACGGTCCACAGACACAAAGAGCTATACATTACATTCAGCAGGAGCCCAGTTCTATATGCACTTCTATTTATATATGCAGTTAAGACAACTGAGTGTTTAAAATGTGTTCACACAACCTTCTAACACATTCAAATAGGCAGTGCTTATTTTTTTTCATCAAAACTCATCCACTGGAATAAACTGACTCAAACTCATTTCCTGCCTCTGTACACAGCAGCCTTCCTCAACCTGCTGCCCTCCAGATGTCTTGGATCACAACTCCCATCATTCCCAACCAGGGCTTAAGGATGGATGTAATTTCAAACTTCTTCAACCTCATCTGCAGGCATCACAAGACATGTTGCTCGGGAGAAGCCATTCAAAACTGTTGAAAAACATACACTTACAAACAGAGAATGCAACACTCTGGATTCAAAAGGTCAAACTGTGTCAAGTTCAAACAGCTGGAGATTCAGCTGCAGAATCACTTCTTCATGACATTTGTATTTAGGACCATGTCATACATTTTGAGCAACTATCTTAATAGCTTTTGGTTCTTACCCTATGGAACACCTATATTTTGACACATTCCATCCCCTTCTGAGAATTCTTATTTCCAATTACTGACCAATTTATCTCAGCATGTTCCCCTTCTCTCATTGCAACTCTAAATGGTGCACGTGCCAGATTAATATGCGCACTTGGGAGTTTACCACTTTTCAGCACAGGAGCCTGTAGCTTGTCCTGCATACTGTCCACCCCACCTCATGTCATAAAAAGCTGCTTTTAGGTTTGGGGGGAGCAAGATTTGCAGCAGCAATTACAATTGCCACACTAACCAACATTTTCTCTTGGCAGATGAAGCAATAGAAGAAAACCACTTACATTGCAATGAAAAGATAACTGCAGAGTAAAATTAGTTAATGTGAAAGCTAATACAAGACTGCAATCCAGGAAAATCATTGTGGTATAAAATGGCTACTGGGAAACTGCAGGGTTGAAAAAAACGATTTCTGAGTTAGGTGGTATGACAGAGCCACTTTTTTCCAAGATGCGCATACGCATTTATTTTTTCTGCACTATCATCACTGGTCAAATAGGCTTTCCTGGGGTTCATAGAATCATAGAATAGTAGGGTTAGAAGGGGCCTACAAGGCTATCGAGTCCAACCCCCTGCTCAATGCAGGAATCCATGTCGGAGCATCCCTGACAGATGGCTGTCCAGCCTCGTCTTGAATGCCTCCAGTGTGGGAGAGCCCACCACCTCCCTAGGTAATTGGTTCCATTGTCGTATTGCTCTAACAGTCAGGAAGTTTTTCCTGATGTTCAGCCGCAATCTGGCTTCCTGTAACTTGAGCCCATTATTCCGTGTCCTGCACTCTGGGATGATCGAGAAGAGTTCCTGGCCTTCCTCTCTGTGACAACCTTTCAAGTACTTGAAGAGCGCTATCATATCTCCCCTCAGTCTTCTCCTCTCAAGGCTAAACATGCCCAGTTCTTTCAGTCTCTGTTCATAAGGCTTTGTTTCCACTCCCCTGATCATCTTTGTTGCCCTCCTCTGAACCCTCTCCAGTTTGTCTGCATCCTTCTTAAAATGTGGCGCCCAGAACTGGACACGGTACTCCAGATGAGGCCTAACCAGTGCTGAGTAGAGGGGAACTAGTAGTTCACGGGATTTGGAAGCTATGCTTCTATTAATGCAGTCCAAAACAGCATTTGCCTTTCAAAAGCACTGAAAACAACCTGTAAAACCCATGAACAAAGATGTTGATAGTGGGTGAATGTGTACACCAGGGGTTGGACTACAACTTCTATAAGCACCAGCCGGCATGGCCAATGTTCAGGGATTATGGGAGTCTGCCCTCCAAAAACACGTACACCTGGTGTACACCTTAGGATAATGATGCCCCTTCAGCTCTCTCAAAAAGCTATCATTTGTCTCCAGCTACAGTTTCATATCATAAGAACATAGGAAGCTGCCTTATACGGAGTCAGGCCATTGGTCCATCTAAGCCCAGTATTGTTGACACTGACTGGCAGCTGCTCTCCAGGGTTTCAGGCAGACATTTTTCCAGCCCTATCTGGAGATGCTGGGGACTGAAGCTTGTACCTTCTGCATGCACAGCAGGTGCTCTACCACTGAGCTATGGTTCCTCCTCCTCCTCACTACAATACCATTCATTATCACACGTATGGATGGATAAGCAAACTTGTCTCCCCAATTATATGTGGAGAAACGGAATCTTATCAATAGTGGTCCTGATGGCACTTGTACAAAAGAGAAAAGTTTTCATATCCCACTGGTCTCCAAGTCCAAATCCCTTTTGGTTTGGATGGCCCTGGGCATAACACTCTTTCTTAGTCTCAGTTCCTCGCCACCTCAGTCTGTAAAACTGGAACCAAAGTGCCCATTTCACACAGTTACTGTGGGAATAAATGAAATATCATGGTAGAGCACAAGCTTTGGATGTAGAAGGACCCAGTCCCTGGCATCTCCAGGTACAGCTGAGAGACACCTCTGTCTAGAAACCCTGGAGAGTCACTGCTGATCAGTGATGACAACACTGAGCAAGATCATCTGACATGGTATATAAGGCAGCTTCCTATGCCGCCCTCCCCCCCAAGGCTGTACGCTTTTCAGTAAAATGTAATTAATTGAGAAATGAATATCCACAGCATGATTTGCTAATCCCAAACAATTTTTTAAAGCAGCTAAAATATGAGAACTCTCTGCCTAACCCCATTACTGAGAATAATACACTGGTAAGGAATAATTATATTTCCTTTATCGTCCTAAAGGGAGGCTCATGATAAGGTCAAAATGAAGATGATGCAGACTATTGATCACAAGTCATCTATCCTAGAAAGGTTACATATGCTCAGATGTCTTTTTTAGTGCTCTAATGACCTCCCTGTCTCTACGTGCGCACAAGCGCACACACCTTTCATCCTTTCACCAACAACTGAATTTAAACCTCACAAACTTGTTAATGGGGGTGGGGGGGTGTTTCCACTTGCTGCTGCCACTATGCAGCAAACCATAATGACACAGCAGCTGATCGAGTTTGCACTGTAGCTCTTGCTAATCTGGAAGGAGGAAAGGGTAGGAAGAGAATGGAAACTGGTGTACAGGATTTTATTTTCGGCATACATTTGAGGCTCATTTTTTAAAAAAATACCAGGTGCTTCTTATATCACATTTTAAAAGCATAGGACTCCTATGAAGAAACCTATTTGGGATAAACCCTATAAAATACCAGTGATCACATATACTCACCCTAATCTCCCACTTTTTAAGAAAAATGTGCATTTCTGGCCCTCATGGTCTTGGAGAAGAATATGGAAATGAGTGGCTAGGTTTTGTTGTTTTTCTTTTATTTCTGTGAATGCCTCATCAGCTGTGTAACCGCCATCTTACCCATGCACCAAATATGTTAATTTTTATTTGGTGAATAGGATAGACGCTAGGGAAAGGGAAAAGAGGGGTGGTGTAATGGTGACTGCTATTTAATTTATTAGATTTTTATCTCAACCTCCATCTAAAGAGCTCAGTGTGCCATACATGGTTCTTCTATCTT
The DNA here is from genome assembly GCF_057233095.1 of Heloderma suspectum. Lineage (NCBI taxonomy): Eukaryota > Metazoa > Chordata > Lepidosauria > Squamata > Helodermatidae > Heloderma > Heloderma suspectum. The sequence continues at coordinate 33,088,614 of NC_139464.1, forward strand.
CACAACAACCCTGTGAGGAAGATTAGGCTAAGAGAGACAGTGATTGGTCCAAGGTCAACCAGTGAGCTTCATACTTATGTTGGTATTTGAACCTTGGTCTCCCCAGTACCCTAACCAATGCTCTATGTGGGGCTGCCTTAGTGGCTGGTTCGGAAGATGCAGCTACTGCAGGATGCTGCAGTGAGCCTGTTGAATGGAGTAGAATCATAGAATAGTAGAGTTGGAAGGGGCCTACAAGGCCATTGAGTCTAACCCCCAGTTGTTCTGTTGCCAGCATTCATCCTACAGTGCCCCTGTTGACCTGGGATAGCCTCCCATGTCTGAGAAGCAAGAATAAGACAAAGACACAGTTGTTCCAGATAGATGCATAGCAACAGCCCTACGCTCTATGTGAGCAGGGCAGTGTCCTCCCACCGGTGTGCCTGGCCTATCCAATCCATGCTTGCCTCCTAGGTCTCTTCCAGCCCTCCATTCTCAGTCACTGCACAGTGGACTTTTGTGCATGTGTGTTGGGTACACGTGTTCAAAACATTCCCCGTTGTGCAAATACAGTAAGCAGACAGTGAGGCAGGCCATCTGGGAGGACCACTCTGTCTTATTCTCATATATCGGCCTGAATCCATTCTATTATGCATGGATGCTGCTATATCAGAGCTCCCACCTCCACCCTTTCTGTGGCAGTGACATAGTAGCATGGGCTTATGAGCCACTGGCAGGGGTGAATCTGATGAAGCAGTTTCTTGACTACAAAAGCTCATGCTGTAATAAATGGGCTAACCTTGAAAGTGCCACATTCTATCTAAATCTATCTAAAATTATTTCTGTGCTGCCTTCAACAAGACTCTTTGCTGTTTCTGACAGAGATGGAATCACCTCCAACTCCTTTGTATCCAAGCCTTCCCCAACGTGGGGCCCTCCAGATGTGTTGTACTGCAACTTCCATCATTATATGCTGGAGATGATGGGAATCGTAGCCCTAGTTTGTAGAGGGAAAGGAGGAACTCTCTGGGTTCAACCCTAGTATTAAAACCAGGTTCCTCAGCTGAGTCCTGGTGCACTGTAGCCCTGGGTGGAAGCAACGTATGGAGAAACTGCTGCAGGATGGGGGAAGAATTGAGCAGAGAGCACTTTTAGGATCGTGCTATAAAGCTGTTGGAGAAAACCAGGGATAGATTTTTATGGATAAAGATTGCACATTTTTGATTGCATGTTATGCTGGCAAAAGCAGTTGGGTAGCAGTGCTTCATTTCATGTCTAAAGAGACAGGTGTAGTGTTCAGGCTGAATGTGTGGCCATACCATCTGCCCTGTAAGTCTGGAGTCTTAATTATAAGAAAGTTGGAGGGAGGATATAGTGTAGTTGTTCAGCCATGAAGAAAACACACTTCACACATGTTTAGAGATATTTTCTCTGTGATTTTGGCTGTCATGGGCGGGGGGAGCAGTTTGCAGACAAGAAATATCATTTATTTATTTACTTGCCTGCCTGCCTGCCATTCTTATATCTTGCTCTTCCTCTCAAAAGAGCACTGGGTAATTAACAAACTCAGTAAAGAATCCAACATTAAAACCAATTCTAAATTAAATAAATAAATAAATTTATTTATTTATTTATTTATAAATAAAATAACAAATTAAGGAACAGATACATTAACATCAATCAGCAACTGTGTTACCTAACTCCCGTCAACTTTCAATGTATTCCAAAAATCTGAAAAAATAGATACATTTTAACTGATGCCTAAGTGAGTCAGTGTGGGGGCCAGTTGAATCTCTACAGGGAGGGAGGTTCCTCAAACAGGGAACTGCCACCAAGAAGGCCCTGCCTCACATGTTATCCCCACAAGCCACACTCCCCATGGGCACGACCAGCAGAGCCTCCCCTGATGCTATTAAAACTCAGTTTGGTTGGTTCTGAAGTAGGTGATCCTTCAAGTGGGTGTTGAGCTGTTTGGGGCTTTGTACACTAGCATCAGCGTCTTGAATTGGGCCTGGAAGCTCACTGCAGAGCTTTCTGGATCAGTGCAGTCCATCTCACTGCCCCCGACTACAATCTGGCAGCATCATTCTACATGTCTCTAAGAAAAGCCCCACATAAGGTGCATTGCAGCAATCCAGTTGGGAGTTATCAGAGCCTGGATAACTGTGGCAAGGTTGTCCCTCTCCAAAAATGGCTGGTAAAGCAGTTGGAGCTGGGCATAATCACTCTTTGCTACCTAAGTCACTTGGGCCTCCAGCGACAGCTTATCTAGGAGTACTCCCAGACTATGCACCTGCTCTGTCAGTGGGACAGCTACCCCATCCACAGAGCCTCCATCTTATCAGGATTCAGTTCCAGTCTATTAGATCTCACCCAACCCATCACTGCCTCTAAAGAAACCTGAACATGTGTGTATATATGTGTGTCCCTTGCTTCTTGAGAAGCAGAGACCTAACAGGAGTAGGTGTCTTGAAGGAATGAGGGACATCGGTAATAAGTTGATGCCCGGTGTTAAAAAATGGAAAGGAAGGGAAATATTCCATACTACATAGGGATCGGAGACATTTTGTGGTGTTGGCATCAATGGATTGGTGTGATTAGGGGATTAGAGGTCCCAAAAAGATAGGCAGGAATTGGGGACAGGGATGGTAGTGGCGGGTTTGCTCAATTTTTATATATTGATTGGAACCCCTAGCTGCAAAACTACTTGTTTTGAAAACAGAAGACTTCAGAGAGCTGCAGATAGCCTGTAAATACAGGAACAACATACATCCAATCATTTTAATGATTCAGAAATATTTTTAACATAAACATGTCACCATAAAAATAAGGATAATTTGCCAGTACTGCTTCCTCCTTCTTGCTTAGCCCAGCCACAACGTAATGACATTGTCAGGAATTATTCTGAGCATGTGGAGATAGTTAGCAGCTCAGAAGGGGAACAGCCAGAACTGGGGGAGGTTTCCTCCCTAGTGAGCTCAGATATGGATAGGCGTTCTTCTCAGGAACTTGGCTCACAGACGGCTCGACCAGAAGCCCCCCAACTTCCTCCCCCATGAGAACCCAGGTCTCGGAGGATAGTGCAGGGTGTGACCTGAAGGATGCTAGAGTCTGACACAAAGCAAAGCGGGAAAAGTTAGAGGCGGAGCTCAGACGTTCCACCCAGTTGGCTATGCATGATAGCCTATGCAGGGGGACACAACTGTAATGGAGTCCCCCACCCCCACCCCGTTATTCTGGCAAGCAAGTTCTTGTTCAAAATGCAGGCAATGTCTCTGATTCCCACTTGGCTCCACTACTGATATTCATAATTGTGTGGAGTAGCTGTTTTCTTTGTAGCCTGACAGTCTCTGAGGATTTGCATTTGTAAAGAACCTGGTAGCTAACTAATAAAGTAGTGAGCCTGGAGCCTGGTGCCTGGAGTGTGAGATTGCAAATGGAGGGGACCAAGGAACTTGACAACATTTGCCTTGCTGGTCACCACCATTGACCAAAGAGGCAAACTAAACACAAACCCCAAATCTCTGGTTGATAAATCCACTATAAGAGTACCTTCTCAGCAGCCAGTATGCACATGAAAGAAACCATCAAACAAAAAGCAGCATTTAGTTCTTTTTTCCCTTCTGTGCTTGTCTTGTGTTGATTTAAACCCTGTGAGATGTTGTCAACAGCAATGGCAAATCAAGGCCATCTAAACTTTCTTGTCTTCCAAGACGGACACTTAATGCTATCAAAGTCTGCAGAAAATGTTTCTTCCCCCAACCCCGACCTCTCTGCAAAACAGATTTAACTGCAACAAAAGGAGAATGAATAAAATTAAAGCTTTTACCAATTCTTTTCAGTTCTAACTTTTCCCCTTCCCACTTCAAATTATTTTTACTGTTTACACAAAACAATAAAGAGCCAAGCAAATATGAGTCCAGGATACTATTTGAATGCACAATACTGGAATTTGATTTAAACACACAAGCTCTCTTTTCCTATTCTTTCTTGAAGCAGGCAGCTAGATGAAAGGAGGTGCTATTAAATGGTTGGCAATACTTTTGAGGATGAAAGAGCCAACTTTTCTTTTTCTTTTCAAGCCCAACAAAGTAAAATAAGAAAGAGAAGACTAAACTATCTTTTAAACATAGTTGACAAGGTCTCTTCAGTATACACAGAGAAGCCTTATATTTATATGAAGGGGTTGCTTATCCCAGTGATAAAATATAGAGCTGATTTTATTACACCTGACATCTGCCATTTTATATATACATTATCCACCTTTTATTTATGCTGCCTCATTTATGCATGTGGAAGAGCACATGCTTTGCATGTAGGAGGTTCCAGATTCAATCTCTGGTTTCAACAGTTCCAAGGCTCTCTGTATCATGTCCCCTCTGGAAGACTTCTCTTCAGAGGATGACCTAGAGTTCCCCAAGCCGAACATCATGCAGGAGCTGCCTGTGCCGAAGGACCTTGAGGCAGATCGGGGGATCCTGGACCCTTGGGGGAGATGGCCATTGTACCTTCCCCTCAAGACACACAAAACTCCCTCTTAGACCTGGACGCAGACACTGAGTGGTCATGTAACCCAGGGTGTATAGAGGCCTGAAGGTTCAGTCTTGGCTGGCTACCAGATGCAGAAGTATCTGCCTGAGGAATAAGGATACCTCATGTGTAAAGATATACTCATGAGCAAGGCTCTACTCACGAGTACAGCATTCCTCAGGTGGCACTGATGGCCTGCAGCTTTGCTGTGGGTGGGGGTCTGAAGGCTCAGGTTTAAAAGCCTTCCATTGTATATGCTGGAACAATGTCTGTGCACTGGCTCTCAGATGTCTGACCTGTGTCTCTCTTGTTAACCATATTCTTCTCTGGATCTCCCTGCATTTGGACTGCCTATTGACCTTGCCTTTGAAATTGACCCTGGCTAAATTCCTGGAGCTCTGTCACTGTAAGCAGGCCACTCTAGTAGCAAGGTTGGGAAAGAGCTTGGAGAACTGCTAGTAATGTTGTGAACTGCCCCGAGAGCTTTGGCTGTTGGGCGGTGTAGGAATGTACTAAATCAATCAATCAGAGTAGTGGCCCAGATGGACCAATGGTCCGACCCAAGTTAAGACTAGAATTCCACCGAGAGCCATACCATCAAGAGATAATGACCTGATCCAGATATCATGGCTAAGCCATGGTTTGAGATGTACTGTGGACATGCATGCTCCTAATTCCCTCCTCTGCGGTAACCAGTTTTCCATGGCATCTGAACTAAACCTATGTCCTGCTCCCAGAGAATATGTTTTGCCAGATCATTTGAATTAAAGAGCCATATTTCTAGCAACTATAGATTAAATTTCTAAAAGGCTGTTTGTTTCATTACCTGCCACGTTAATCATATTAGCAGGCTCAGTAACGACCTGGTAGAGAGAAGAATGTATTCTTAGCTTTACTTGTACATGTGCCCTCAGAGAACAAGGGAGGTGTTTTGCAGGGTCTGCTAACACTGAAGTCTGATGTAACTGACATGACTGGCCACCAATTTCTTTAAAAGTGGGTTCTATGTTTGCAAGTTCTCCATTTCCTATACAGAGCTGTTCAATTCATCCATGCAAAGGTGCAGAATCACTATAAGATACATTAATTTATGCATGACTGGGGCGGGGGGATGGCTATCTGATCGCTTAGATATGTGTGTGTGCTGTCTATTTATGTGTTCCTACGTAAATGGTTTTTATACTATGTATAATATTGTATTGTTAAACTTTTTAATCTTTGTAAACCGCCCAGAGAGCTTTGGCTACTGGACAGTATAGAAATGTAATAACTGAAATGAAATGAGGTAGCCAGGTGGAAATGAAAATGAAGGAGTGAACACAAGAAAGCTGGGGGCCAAAGTAGAGGAAATGCCAGGAGATGCACAGTCTTCCAAATGGCTTTATTTATTTGTTTTACTGAAATGCAGCTGTACCTGTGTATGTATCTCATTGGAGTAATGGAGGAAAGGGAGAGGGACTGTTTAACCCCTTCCCTGTGGGAAATATATGCACACCCTGAATCTTTCTCCCACAGGTGGGACAATAGCTAGAAGAAGGTGAGTTTTATAAGAAAAGAATGGCCCACTGGGAAAGGGGGAAGCACGTCCTCTCCCAGTCACTAACCCAACAAGATTCACAGCTTCCCTCCCTATTTCAGTGTTTTTAAAGAGCTATTAGGAGACTGATTATGCACCCCCTGGCATCTTGCCATTTTGGCTCAGAGAGATCAGAATATGTTTCTCCTAATAAAGTGATTTATTAGATATTTGTTGCTGAACCACTCAATAAACAGTAGTTATAAGCTGCATTTCATGAAATAACCTGTGGTTCTTCCATTGTGTTTAATGGGATACTGGGAAGCCATGGTAGCAAAGCACTCAGTCTTCCACATAGCCCACACTTGACAGCACTTTGCAATTATACATGGAAATCAACCTTATGTTTCTTGAGCTGAATTCAGGAGCAGCTGCAGCTTTAACTTTAAGAGCAAAGGCAATCTTTTTTTCCAGAGGTCATGATAATCAGCTCCCTCTGCAGTAGCCATTTACTATTCCAGTTCCTAGGGTTTCTAATCAGATTACTGTCACTAATGGCTAACTACATGCAAGATGGTGAGCCCCTCACTGCAAAGTTCCCTGCCCTCTCCTTTCTCACACACACACCAGTGCCATCATTCCTGCCTGCCTGCTTCATGCTGTTCAGTTAATACACTATCCAGGGATCAATCTATCATCCCGCCCAATCTCAACCTGCCCTCATGTCTGAAATGTATTAGATAAGCCCCCCAGATAGCTGACTAAAGCAATGTGAAAACAACATAAGCTTGATTAGCATATGCCACTACCAAATTCTGCTTGTAACACAAAGCAGATGTACAGGCTGGGCTAATACAAGGAGGTAAGGAAGGTTCTGAATTTTGAGTGCTTCTCAGCTGGCATATACCTAAGGGAAGCTGTTTCCCACTGGCATTTGGGTACAGAAATGTTCTTCCAGGCAAAAATAGTCCATTCTGATGGGTGTTGTATGTGCACATAGCTTCACTGCTGTTAATTCAGCAATTAACAGCAAAAAATAATTCATTATAAATCAAGGTGGGCTCCCCCCACCACCACCACTTTTTGCGTAGAAGTTTGTGCGTGTGTGCGTGTACATTATACATGTGTCTGTGTGAGAGACAGACAGACAGACACTTTGGCCAGGTTTCGATGATCACCAGGGAAAACAAGGCAGGGTTGGTTGTTTCCCCCACCCACACACGTGCTGATTGCATGACCGGGATTACCTTAATAACCCGCACCACATTGCAGGTTGCTGTCATCTGAACCTGGTGTGCAGCACGGGTGTAGTGACTTTTCACCCACCCTACAACCCCTGGGTACCACAAGATGGATTCGGACAACATGGCAATCTACAACACGGCACAGGTAATTAGGGTAATCCCGGTCACGTGACCAGCACTGGTGGGGGAAACAACAGATGCTGCATAGTTTCCCCCACTGATTGTCCAAACCCAGCTTTTGTGTGTTTCAAACCCAAATTTTGGCGGGCTGGCCTGATATAATAATATATAAATGTGACAGTCAAAAGTCATCTATAGTTTGGGTTACTGGAAACAATGTGGTTTATGATTGCTTGGTGTTAAGGAACTCAAAAGGAGCTTTAAAACCACAGGTGCACACATACCACAAATGTAAACATATATGAAGACATTCTGCTTTCATTTTTTGTCTTAATGTGAAAAATAGCAATTATTTTTCCATTCTTCTTCTTCTTTTGTTCCTTTGTTTTTTCCTCTCTCCATAACTTCAGTCAATTCCTTGTCGGCTGAACATCAACTGTCAGAAAGCCCAATATCTATGATATCTTTAGGTTTCTTTCTTGACAAACATTGTCATCTGACAGCATTTTCCTAATTCATTGCATAAACAAACTCCCAAAGATTACAGTCTGATTTGTATGCATCTATGATGGGATCACTAGGTTTCAAAATACAAAGTGGTTAATTTCTAAAAACAGTTCCATGTACATCTCATGTTCATGCATCTCACTATGGAAGAGATACACAACTCATGTTTTACCAGAGGTATGAAAAGCTGCCGTGCATGTCCCTCACACATTCACATCCACTGTGAGAGCATAACGCCAAAGCTATCCTCACAGGAGAAGACTGGAAGTTTTCACTTCTGATTTTAATCTAATTACTGTTCCCCATGACATCTGAATTTGGGGAACTGTGGTTTGTCTAGTTAGTGAAGAAACCAGGATCTGAAACCACAATTTGATCCCAGTTTATTCTCACAACAATAAACCAGATTCCATTCCCTTATCTATACCTCTGTTGTTCTACAAATTGGCTCCTACCCCCCACTATATAAATCATCAGGGCTGACCCAAGTTTAAACATACAGGATTGCCACTGCCAGGCTCTTCAGTTACCTTTCCTTACAGAAGTAAACATACACCATAGGCCTCTCAAGCTCAAGGCCTTCAAATATTTGTTGAACCAAACAAGAGCCCTCAAAAGCAGGACATTGCAAAGGATGTACTGAAAATGCAGTAAGCATTTTATGCTATCCTTTTCTAAGGGCATTTCAAGGCTCCCAGAAGTCTCAAGTAGAAAAATATTTGGCTTTTGCCATATCCCCAAAGATTCCATCCCTTATTGTAAAGTGGAACTGCTCCCTTTTAATATACTTATTAAATTGTTTAGGATCTCAATACAGCCTTATGGTTCTGCCCTTTTATTCTACAAAAACTAGGTTGACCCAAGGAGTTAGATCTTCTATTTTTGCCCCCACTGTCAAATGCAGTCACCTTGTCTAGTTCCGCTTTCAGCTTATTTTTTAAGGCAAGAGGAATCCTCCTTCAAGCATGAATGGTGGGAGTGTTTGATTCAATTAGGTCTGTATTATATTCATTTGAGAACTTCCCTATAACATGAAATACATCTGCTCACTGCTCCTATGATGCTGGTAACTTGCTGATTAACAGCATCTAATCTTTATATAAACTGATATAGACAGACAGACAGACAGATAGATAATTTGTGTCTAATTTTCCCATTCACATACACCAGTAGTTGGAATGAGCTCTAAGCTTAACTTTCTCGTTCTCTAAATACAAAAGTTAAATTTTATTCTACCAAACAATTAATTCAGGGATCCCATTAAGGCTGCAATCTGAAATATATTTACCAAGAAGTAAATCACAATGACTCAGTAAGATTTACTTCAAAGAAAACATGCTTATTATGATTGGATTGTTAATTATGCTCCAATACCAATAGTTTAAATGTTACCATGCCTCTAGTTGCTACAGAAATAATAAAAGGGAGTGGTATCTTTTCTTCTTGCAACATGCCAATTAATTTCCCCCCCTTTTCTCCACTGCTGCTAGTAATCTTATCCTTGTTTACAGCATGCACATGTTTATTGTGTTGCGCACGCTAATCCCAGTGACAAAACTTATTGTGTCCTTTGAAATTACTGCTGCACTTTTCATATGCTGGGCATTGCAGAGAGTTGTAATTGCCTCCACAACTTTTTAAATGTCTTCTGGCAGGGTGCACGTTGCTCTAGGCTGTTTCTGCATTTCTTTATTTGTTGGTGATCTTTCAATCCTGTCTACTTCTACTAAATCTGGTCTTCCTGCCAGCTTTTGCGGTCCACTATTTGTCACTATAGAAGTCTGACTCCACAACAACGGCTGCTTCTGGACAGACAGTTCCTAGAGCCACCAGTGAAAAGACATTGCACAGCTATACCGTCTTTTCCTCCTTAATGTTCTTTTGTGTAAAGAAAAACGATAGAAGTAGTAGAAAAATATGGGGGAAGTTAAAAGTGAAAGATAATGTTGTAAAATTCCATCAATGAGGCTAGATGATTATACAATAAATGCTCCATCTGAAAGCAACTAAAGCCAGTTACAACCTTCTCTATTGCCCCACCCCCACCCTGTCCCCATATGCAAGTTATACCTTTCAAAATCCCCAGTTCTTTTTGGAATGTGATGTTCTTAAAAAAAAAATTATCACTGGATCATCATTTTGTTGCTCTTGTTTCTGGGAGTTGCAAATTCCTGTACACAGTTAGAGGCTCCTGCCCTGCAGTATTCAAAAAGATGTTTACTTCTGTTGGTCTTGTTTCTCTGCAGCTCCACTGGTCTCCATGTAGAACAGCCTTCCCAACCTGGTGCCTTCCAGATGTGTTGGACTACATGGCTGGGAGTTGTAGTCTAACACATCTGGAGAGCACAAGATTGTGGAAGGCTGAGGTGGAAACTGAAATTTTGTTTAAATCTCTTCAACTCTTCAGATGCATTACTGCTTACCTTCAGCTCTTCAGGGACTCTGAAGTAGGGATGTTGGAGAAATCCATTTGAGGGGTGGAGTCTGATGAGTTTTCCTAGGCTCAGCCCCCAGGACTTTTCCCGCTGTGGCACCCAACTCGATCTGCCTAGAGTTGGGCCAGTTCACAGATTTTCCGGGACTTGTGGGCATTTTGGGGGGGGGTGTCCTAAAATTTACGCAAATTTCTGAGCAATTTGCACAAATTACACCTGGCTTTGTATAATTTGCGCAAATTTGGAATACTTTGCACAAATTGCAGAACCTTCCAAAAAATGTGCAAAAAGGTTCCCAGAGTTTGGGGAACAGCCCATAGCTCAGCTCACAGATGCAAAGCAAGTTGTACACACCACAGAACTCCACTGAGCCAAAAAAGAACCAGCTTTCCCAGCAACAGACACTCCTACTCTCAAGTGCTCCATTTCTCCTTTTATTCAGATCTTGTTGTGGAGCTGTACTCTTTGCCTATATTGTGTGTGTTCTGTAGTAAGTGATGCCAGATGCAGGAAGATCCAACCAAGGTAGGTTTATTTAACATAAACAATGAGAGAAAAATAAAATATAACCACTCATCAACTATATGGGCTCCTCCTGTTCCATTAAATAGCTAGTGAGTTTTCTGTGAAATCCCAGGTAACTATGTCAATGTGATGTAATGCATTGCATTTATATCCTGCCCTGTCTTGCCCTTTTAAGTCAAGGCAGGGTTGCTAGGTGGTCTTTCATTTAAGCACTGACCAAACCCAGATTTGCTAGTTGTTACATCACATGCCTTGGGACCACGGAAATTAAGTCTGACCTCTCTTAAACCTGTATCACCACATCTCCGCAGGGAGCAAAGACTGAGCACTTGTTGTTATTTAAAAAAATACTAAGGGTGGTTCCAGAGAGATAATTCCTAGCACTAGCAATCAAAAGTTGCATTGTGCAACTATTCTGTATTTCCCTCCTTAATAATTTTTTTCTGGTAAGAAAAAAAGGATGGAAGAAGTGGTGGAAAACACGGGAGGGTTAGAAATGTAAGATTACATAATCTGGACCTCCATTAAATTCTGTGAATGAGGCAGAGCAATTGCACAATAAAAGCCTCATATGGAAGCATCTTAAGACAAATACTACAGCCCATCTGTTGACAATAACATTTATCTTCCCACCATTACTATTCATTTTTTTAATCTATAAATGTAAGAGTCACCTTTAGGCCCAAATAGGGCTCCCCAAGGCAACTTGCAGTTAAAATGTGCAACAATTTAAAAACTGTAAACTATTTAAAAAACTTTAAAACAATTTGAAAACTTTAAAACAGCACCAACAGCAGAAATTGGGACCAGAAGAGAATTTTTAAAACAGCTAGTAGAGCCCAGAGATTTAAAATAACAAAAAGTCAAATGGAACAAAGTTTTTTAACACCCCACCTAAAACTGAACAAAGGGGCTAGCCTAAGGATGCAATCCAATGGAGACAGCCAGCAGCCTCTGAAGTTGGAAGTTGCTAAGCATCCAATGGAGGGTGGCTGGGGCATGGAGACCATCCTTGCCTCTGCACTCTGGCCGCCCTGCATTTTTGCTAGATGGGTGATTTGGCCGTCTAGCCCCAGTGCTTCCTAGCGCGAGGGAAGGGGGCTGAGGTGTGCATAGAAAGCTGTGTAATGCATTTTCCCCAGTCTCTGCCCCACCCCCGGGACTGCTCCCTTTCCCTCATTCGCCACTCTCCGTGTCCAAGCATGAAGACGTAGCCAGAACCACGTTAGCTATGAGGGGGAGTGGGGCTGTGGTTTCTGGACTCTGAGGTGGGAGGCCTGTTTCCGACCTCAGATGCCAGAAACCAAACAATCCTATGTCCCCCCAGATAGTGACTAGGGGTAATAGGATTGCTCTCCCTTAAGAGCCTTAATTCCTAAGATGTAAGACTTCCAGTCTTAATTCAAGAACATAGAAAGTTATGTCCTTCATGTCTTCAATAAGCAGTCTGATAATTGGACATTATTAGGGTTCTTTCTTTGATCTGACCCAAAGCCAAAAAGTGTTGTTTTTCCATGGACCGCCCTCACAACCCTACTCTAACATAATGTTTATTATTACTATGACAAGCAGCACAGGTTATATGACTCTTCACTACCACTACACTGTTTGGAAAAGGCATGCCAGCAATCTTTTGTATGTGGCAATGTAGGTCTTACATGCACACTGCGCACATACTCACAGAGTGCGCTCATCAGACTGAAATCGTTTTCTATTTTAGGGTGCAATCTTAATGCACACTTATCTGGGAGTAAGCCACAGCGAACAGTATAAACGTGCATAGGATTGCACTGTTAGAAACATATCACACGCAGCTAGGTCCCATATCTCTTGCAACCACATTGAAACATTAGGAACTGTTGGTTGTTTTCAGAACCTTGTACTACATATGCTAGAAGCCACTCTAAATTTTAAAGGACTGCTGCCCCATTGAAACTGAAAGTGTGAGAGAGCTGTGGCTGGTTCTCACAATGTAGCTCATGGAAGACAAGTTTTGCTGCCATTTCTGTCTGCTGGGTTCTTCAAGAGCTTTTTCTTCCCTGCTTTCTCATAGCCTCTACATGCACTGACTTTCAGGATTTTTGATGGTAGGAGAGTGGTACAGAACAGTGTTTGCAAGAGCCAATATGTTGCTGCAGGCAAAGGTCTTTTTGACCTAAGTGCCAGATAGGATGGTTTAAAAAGAACGGTACATGTAGTGATCACACTGACCTTATTTTCACCACATCTATTCATAAATTGTTTCTCATAGTCACTCACTCTGCAGGATATTAATCATGCAAGACAGCTACTGGTGTTTCCACTTATTTGAAACATTTTCTGATGTCTTTGCTGTGCCTCACTCAACACAGTCATAGAAAGGACTGACATAAAAATGTATCTCTTTAAGGAACAGCACATCTCAGGTTTTCAGTGGGCAACAACTGCATACCTTTCAACACCTGACAGAGAAAAATAGGGAAAATGGATTTGTCAAGAGAAAGGAGTGAGGAGCGTGATCAATCAACAGAGAAGATGACGGGTAGAGCATCCTCCATGCTCACAAAATGTCCCTTTGGGTTTTTTTCTCCCTGTACCACAGGTAGGAGAACCACCAGTGGCAGATTTCTGTCCACCCGGGTACAAAGCACCCCCCCCAGGTACAAAGTGCCCCCCCCCGCAGTGCTCATCTGTTGGCGGAGGCCAGCAAAAAGGCACCAATGTACCATCCTAGCCCCCTCCAGTTATTATTTTATTTATTTATTTCATTTCATTTCTATACCGCCCAATAGCCGAAGCTCTCTGAGCGGTTCACAAAAATTATGAGTATAAGGGGGTTACGATTGTGCTCTGCACCACCATAATAATTTCAAAATTCAGTATTTGCTATAACCAGAAGATAAAATTTCAGTGTGCACACCACAAATGTCAAAATTGGTATTAACAGCATTTCACTTCCAAAATGCTAACCTTTCAGAATTTTAGGAGAGACTGTCAGGGGAGGGGCTGCAACAGAGCACGTGCCTTGTATGCAGAAGGCCCCCAGGTTAAATCCCTGGCATCTCCAGCGCAAAGGAGATCAAATAGCAGGGCTGAGGGAGACCTCTGTCTAAGGCTTTGGAGAGCTGCCACCAATCAGAGCAGGCAATGCTGAGTTTGATGGATCAGTGGTCTGTCTCAAACTGTGCAGCTAGACAGAGTGTTAAAACACAGGAGGAGGACTATACCATATGTACAGCTCCTGTTTCCTCACCATTTATAGAAGTTGGAGTGCATTAAATAAACATTTAATGTATGCAATATTTTTCAAAACATTAAATTAGCCTTTAAAGGTGCAATCCTATGCATGTCTAGACAGAAAAAACAGTCCCACAACTCCTAGCATTCCCCAGCCAGCATGTAGGGCTTTTTTCTGTCTAAACATGCACAGGATTGCATCCTAAGACATCCAGTGTGATTTACTGTGTCAAGCGAAGATGGGGAAGACCTGGGTTCACATGCCCACTTGGCCTTGAAGCTCATCAGCTGACTTTGGGATAGTCACTAATAGTAGCATCTCTCAGCCTAAACTACTTTAGGCTGTAAGAATAAACTGGTGAATCAGTGTGTGGCAGGGAGAACCATGTATGTTACTCTGAGCTCTTTGGAGGAATGGTGGGATAGAATAATAAATGAACATGTACTAAGTCATGGCGTTTACCCTTGTTAAGTAAGAACACTTTAAGGAGCAACCCTAGGTTCCTGGGGAGAGCAGCTGAAGGGCTGTTTGATGCTACAGACCTCCCTTTCTGCCCACAGAAAGGGAGGTCTGCTACTAGAGGCCTCCCCCATGCTGTGGCAGAAAGCTCCATCGCAGTACCGCCCTCAGCACTTCATGAGCAGTTGGGCCAAAAGCGGGGTGTTCCAGGGTCATCGAGGGCATACTGGATCCAAAGCCCCCTCATTCCCCGACACACCTCCGGAAAGGCCAGAAAAGTATGCCAGCCCTGGAGCTGGTAAACCGATTTTCCCTCCCGCTAATGATAACAGAAGCAAAAACCTTTAAAGGCGAAATTGGTGGATCTGGTGCTTAAGAACTGGGGTTTCTCTGCCACACAATCTCCCACCACCAAAACCTTATGATTGCTATGCCCACAAGTGTACAGTTTTAGTGGAAAACTCCTGCATTTCTATGAAGAGAGCATTTAACTCACCTTTAATCCTAAATATATTTGCATTAATGCTAAAAGTGAAATACAGAGAGAGAGCAGCGTAAGTAACATGGTGGGCAAGTGGTTGACATCATGGAAAAATAAAACTTTGAAGTCATGAGTCAGCAGGATTATTAATGTGGGATGGAAAGGCTCCCTCAATTAAAGAATTAAACAGTGAGACCCAATCCACCACAATCCAGGGGTAGTTCAGCATGACTGAAGTCAATGGAGCTGTAAATCAACTTAAATCCACACACTTTGGCTTAACTGGTTTGTCAAACGCAGCCAGTCCCTCACAGTTTGTTGGCTCAGATTTTAGTCATGATGGATTAGCATTTATTTCCCACATTCCGATCTCTGAGGGAATGGGCTTGAGAGAAGTAAGGGGGAAATTAAGCAAAGCACAACAGATATGGTACTGATTAGCAGAGGGCGCATATCCTTTCCTCACTTTCTCATTGCTCCTGTCTCCTCTCAAACCATCCTCCTCATTCTCTCCCCCCCCCACCACCTTCTCCTCCCCAGTTCAAAGTCACTTGAGACCTTGGTTCTTATCATGAAGTGTTCTGCCAAATCAAATGTAAATAAATGACATGCACAGTTGACATGGCAACACAGCAGCATCGCACGCAACGGTAGCAGCAGCAGAAGCTGTTAATGCTCGAGAGCCAGGCATAGTTTTCCTCTAAAAAGCCAGATATAATCAGTGAATTGTGAGTAAATCAAATGGAAGCACTTTTACTTAGGAGTTGGATGGGAAGTGGGGATGGGAGAATACCTTCAATATACAGGATACTTCACTGTTTTGCTACTTGTTGGTTCTACAGAATGAGGGGCACTGAATAATTTAAACCAGCAAGATACTTCCCCCAATTATTTAATAGGAACAGTACCTGTT
This sequence comes from Heloderma suspectum, assembly GCF_057233095.1. Lineage (NCBI taxonomy): Eukaryota > Metazoa > Chordata > Lepidosauria > Squamata > Helodermatidae > Heloderma > Heloderma suspectum. The sequence continues at coordinate 33,104,540 of NC_139464.1, forward strand.
TTCTAATTAAGTATTTATGTACTCGGTACTGTTGTGTACAGCATTTGTGGATGACAACCAAAATGTGACTAGTATTTATTGACTTCTGAACATTATATTATTTTGAGGGGAGAGACGCTGAAAAATGCACAGAAAGCATGTGCATTCAAGGAAACTGGAATGTGTACATTTTGAAGTTGCAATTTTTTATTGGGGTGGAGAGAGTTGCCACTGGTCCCCATTGAAGGGGCTTGCCCATGCTGCTTTCTTGTTAGCCCGCTATGATGAAGAGCTATTTCACCTACTGAGAAACAAGTCTACTATTACTTACTTGTTAAAAAGTATAAAACATAGCTTCATCCAAAAATGGATTTCAGGACAATGTACATGACAATCCAAATGTACAATACAATATAATTTTATTTATTTATTTATTTATTTATTTATTTCATTTCTATACCCCCCAATAGCCGAAGCTCTCTGGGCGGTTCACAAAAACTAAAACCAAACAACACACAATAAAACAATTTAAAATATATAGAACATTAAAACCACAATATAACAATACAACCACAATAAAACCTAGCAGCAGTACAGGAGTTTAAAATACAGATTTAAAACAGCAAAGATAAAAATTTAGAAAGCTAAAATGCCTGGGAAAATAAAAAGGTCTTCACCTGGCGCCGAAAGGAGTACATAAAACAATATAAAACAATATAAAACTTCAAACAATAATGCAATAAAACTGAGAGGTTAAGATTATTCAACTAGTGAAAACTAAATTAAATTTAAATTTCAAATGCCTGGGAAAATTTAAAAAAGGTTTCAATCAGGCAACAAAAGGTATACAATGTTGATGCCAGATGTACCACTCTTGGGGTGGGGGTGGGCACTCCAGAGATGGGGTACCATCACAAAGAAGACCCTCTCTTTTGTAGATGCATAATGCACCTCTCATATAGAAGGAAAACAGGGAAGGGCATCTTCTTAACGCATGGACGGATTGGTATGGGAGGAGGTGCTCCTTCAGATATTTGGGTTCCAAGCCATTTAGGGCTTTAAAACTAAGCACCAGCACAATGAATTGGACTAAGTAGTGAATAGGCACCCAATGTAGTTACTACAGAACCAGTTTAACATGGCTCCACCTAGATAGATCGGACAGAATTCTAGCAGTCAAATTCTGTACTAGTTGAAGCTTCCAAGCCATTTTCAAGGGCAGCCCCACATATAATGCATAGCCAACCTGGAAGTTACCAGAGCATCACTGGAGCCAGGCTACCTCAATCCAGGAAAGGCTGCAGCTGATGAACAAACCAAAGCTCATAAAAAGTCATCTAAGCCACTGTTGTCACTTGGGCGTCTAGTGACAATATTGGCTCAAGAAGCACACCTGCTCCTTCAGTAGGAGTTCAGCCCCATCCAGAGTAGGCAATACATGAACTTCCCAGGGCCAGGAACCATCTTCCCACAGTGCCTCCATCTTGTCAAGATTCAGCTTCAGTTTATTGGCCCTCATCCAACACGTAACTGAGTCCAGACAATGGTTCAGCACCTCCACAGCCTCATGGAACTCAGAGGACAAAGGGAAACAGACTGCGGTATCATCAGCTTGCTGATGACATGTCACTCAAAATCCCCAGAAGATCTCACCTAGAGGCTTCATATAGAAATGAGAATGAATAGGGGATAAGGTAGAATATTGAGGGGCCCTACTCCAAAACAACTTTCTGAAACCAACCTTGCAGATAGGAGCAGAGCCACCATATGACCACACCACCCAATCCCAACCCAGTGGGTTCATCCAGCAAGATACCATAATTAATCATATCAAAAGCTACTGAGAGATTGAGAAAAATCAATAGGGTCACACTCCTCCATCTCTCTCCTGACAGTGGTCATCAGGGTGGCCAAGGATATTTCAGTTCTGAACCCTGGCCTAGAACTAGATTGAAATGGGTCTAGATGATCTATTTCATCCAACAGCACTTGGAGGTGGGCCACCACAATCCTCTACAGCAAGGGTGGGCAAAAGGCAGATCTTCAGATGTTTTGGACTTCGATTTCCAGAAGCTCCTGTCAGCATGGCCAATGGGCAGGAATGCTAGGAGCTGAAGTCCAAACCATCTGGAGATCTACTTTCTGTCCACCTGTACCTTGCCTCAGTTCCTCATGTGAAACATATCTGAAAAGTTGTGCAACACTGTTGGAAATTCAAAACTCAGAAATTCACTCATTTTTGCATTTCTATTAAGTTGCTCCACCCAACTTAACATAGTCTCAAGTCCAGTTAGATATGTTTTATGGGCCAATAAAATACCTGTAAAAGTCCAAATTATTTCATAACTACTATAACCATGCATTCAATACACTATCTCTCCCCCACCCAGCCAGCCCCCAAACCCATAAAATATTCTATAACAAGTAATTTGGTTGATACTGGCATTTGAACACTCCATATATTTAGACAAAAGCTTGGCAAAGAAATGTTTTGCTTTTATTATCCCCTGTTTGGATCACCCACCAGGCAAAGGGGTGTTCATCTATAATCATAGAAAGTGAATAACGTGTTAATTAGCCCTTATATGAACCATTCTTTCCATCAGGAAAAGTCACAGCAAGTATACCGAAGACTAGCAAGATCTGTTCCTGTTTTTATTTAAATACAGATTTGACAAGGTAGCCATGCATTCTGATTGTTCATAAATAACCTATAGTTTCATTTTAACACAGCACTGTTCTTCTCCCATGGCATGCACCTGAATGTAATTTGCGAATAAAACTGTCTGCTAGTTATCCATTTATGAGGCCTGAATGTCTCTTGATTCATTAACAAAAACAGTAGCTTAAAGAAAAATGAAACGAAGTGTAATAAAAAGTAATTTCTTTACAGATATATTTTTTAAACTTTCTCTGGTCTTGAGGACAAGTTTGTGCAAATTATGTTCCATACTAAATTGCTAAAGCAAAGGGCTCCTTACTAAATTTCAGTCAGTTAAGCAATGTGTTCTACATTTTTGGGGAGTAACTGCCTAATAAAGCCTTCCCCAACCTGGTGCCCTTCAGATGTGCTGGACTACAAATGCTTTTCCTCCCCAGCCAGCATGGCCATTAGAGGGCACCGGGTTGAGGAAGCTGGCCTAATTCATAGGTATAGCTAAACTACAGTGATTGTAAACTGATCCTTAGTTGACTATACCAATTTAAGGAATGAAAATCTGAGTGGTGTTTCTTGCCTGCTCTTTGTAGCCAATACACTCTCCATCAGTGTTACTAGCAGCCATCAGTTATTAAAATATCAGAATATCCTATTGTAACAGCTAAATCACTTTCATCTCTAAATAGCAATAGCAAAATAATAATTTCAAAATGCAATTTTTTTAAAAAAAATTGAATGTATATTCAATCATCTCCCAAGGCATCCAACGCTGTCTCAGTCCTGAACCAGGCCTACTACAGCCAGATTGAAATGGGTCTAGATAATCCGATCCAAATTATCCACTACAGTGGGATCCAGGGATGGTTTCTTCAGTGGAGGTCTTACAATAACCATCTTAAGCCTGGATGTTACCATACCTTTCTCCAAGGAGGCATTTGCCATTCTCCTTACTCACTTGATCAGACTTCCTCCACCTGCCTTAATCAGTTAGGAGTGGCAGTGATCAAGTGAACAAATGGTAAATCACACACTCCCAAGATTCCCATCCACAGCCTCAGGCTGTACTAACTGAAATGTATGCATCACAGTAGGACACCCAGGTGCCAAACATACATCACTAGGAATTGCTGCAACCATGGCATCTAAGTCGGAGGAGATGCAAATGATTGTATCTACAATAAGTCTATCAAAACTGTCACAGTGGGCAACCAAGACCTCTTCTACTCCAGTCTTTCCCAATCTGATACTCTCCAGATGTTTTGGACTACAACTCCCATCAGCCCCAACTAACATGGCCAATGTTGAGAGATCATGGGAGCTGGAGCCAAACACATCTGGAGGGCATCAAGTTGGAGAAGGCTGCTCCTTTCTAATCAGTCCTTGAAGTAATGGACCTTTTCCTATTCAGAATAGCTCCAGTGAATTATTCTCTGCAAACGCAACGGTGACAGAAAAGAACAATTTCTTTGCCACCATCATTACCACAGCATAGGCCTTAATATGGGCTCTAGCATGTTTGTCCAGTTGGATTTGTCCATTGTTGCTCTAATCACTGATCTTGCTGCTGTACCCCAGCCTCTCCTTCCCCTGTTGTTTCCCGTGTTAAATTTTAGAATGTAAGCTCCTCAGGGCACAGACTCTTGTACTCTGTAAAGTGCTATGCACGCTGATGATGCAATAGCAATGGATTGTATCCAATGGTAGTCCTACTTAGAGTAGACCCACTGGAATGAATGGGACCTAAGTTGGACTGGTTATAACCCAATGTCTGTTTTGACCGGCAGTTTGCAAGCCTGACTGGAATAGAACTTCCCCAGCAACACATTTTGAGTCGCAACATGACTTTGTTGCATATATTAGCTTTATGGTATGGACAGGGCTACACCCAAGCAGTCACAGACTATGGAACACCAGTAATGCCCCTTGTAACCCTCCAGCAAAGAGCAAGTGCAATGTTAAGGCTGACTGACATACAGAATAATGGAGAAGTTCATTAAGGAGGCAAATGAATGCAGTATATATCCCTTATATACACAGATCTGAGGAAGCCTGCACCTACTGATTTGAGCACAGAGAAGACTGAAACTGGCATTGCAATTATAAAAGGTAATGGAGTCTGATTTACATTTCAGAATTTATTAGCTCATTTTTAATTGGGAAGTCATTTGAATTGCAAGTGAAATGATTAGATTAGAAAGCCACTCAGCAGTTTAGTACGCTGGACTGCAGAAAGCTTCACTGAGTAGGTTGCCTATTTTGCAAACTGATTTTTCAGGTTGTGTGCCCCCTATACATTCCCACTTCCCCCATGCCCTATTTTGCTAATGAGTTGTCGCTAGAGGTAAAGCTGCATCTTCGTTAATGAATGTATTTTGGCAAATTCTTTGTGGGGGGGTTTTTTTTAGAAGGAACGTTCTTACAAGGATTCATTAGAAAGTGTGTGTGTGTGTGTGTGTGTAAAGGAAAGGACATTTTTTCCATGGCTCCAGTAGCAGCTGGAAAATAGCACCGCCATGCAAAATCTCTGCCACATTGCATGCCTATGTGATGCTGTTTCACTATGTGAAACACCTTCTTTGTGCTCAGCTTCCCTTTTGGTTGTGTGGTCCTACTCACAATCAGATTTACTTGCAAGTAAGTGCTAGGGTGGCCAGGTGTCCTACTTTACAGGGGACAGTACTGTATTTGAAGGGATGTCACGAGACATTCCTCTCTTTGAAGGAATCCTCTCTTTGACGGGCTGTCCAGTCTGAGTCCAGCTTAAAGATAAAGAACCCTAAGAAGGTAGAACAAGAGCCTTGAAGCTGCCCATCAACAGCGTCTGGACAGCAAGCTGAACAGCCACAGAAGTCACCTGGTCAGAGTGTTCTCCACTATACTGAGATGTATTTCTATTTAAAATATAGTAATACATACAACAACAATACATATAAATTAGCATGTGCAAATGTCAAACAAATCTGTTCTCTTTTGTGCTCTTTTTGAATGATGCATTTCCTCTTTTTTGGTGATTCGCAAGTGGCCACCCTAAGTCCTGTTGCTTTCAGAGGAACTTACTTATGAACAAGTGTACTTGCAGTCACAGAGTGTAAAAAGTTATTTTTGCAAAGTATTTATCACTTTAGTTTCTGCTAAACCTCAGTGGTGGCCAGACTACCTCTAGGTGCATCATCCAGAATCCTGCCCCTCCCTAGGTCCCTGTTCTGCTCATCCTGTGATAATGGCAGCATGGCATGACTCACCTAACAGAGATTCCTACAAGCACAGTGGAACAGACCCACCCTAGAGCACCAATGTAATTTCTTAAATCAACTTGTATCTCTGCTACAAATTATTGACATTGTGCTTGGGCAGCCATTGCATCTAGTCCTCCTAAAAGCAGCTTTGTCGGGTGTATCAAGTTAACAACCTATAAAGTCAATCATTTAAATGTTTACATCAGTGAGAATTATTCTGGATTTGAAAGAGAGATTTCAAGAGTGAAAATAAAGCAATCAGGAGTCGGCATGCCAGGGCAGCTGCAAAGGGCCCACAGGCTCAGAAGGGCCCACGTCCAACTGTGTGAACCTCTAAGATGGCAGGCAGCAGACGTGAAGTGAAGCCAAGCACCAACTTGGCTCCCAGTCAAAAGTGCTGCAGCAACAGCCACTCACTCAACCCCTCACCACCACAAAATCCTCCCCCCGCCCCCCGGGAACAGTAACATTTTTGAATGGGAGCGGATCTGGTACTCAGCTCCACTCCTTCCCTGCCAACTACCACCTTGGATTACCCCAAATGCAATGCCTGACATTGATGTCAGGCATTGCATTTAGGGTAATCTAAGATGGTGGGCAACAGGTGCAGGATGGAGCCAAGCACCACTCTGCTTGCATTTAAAAAACCCTGCCCCAGGGAAAGTTTTTGGGAAGGAGGGAGGCAGCAGAATGCAGCAGGAATGGAAATGGCAGGTGGGGAAAATGGAGGAGGAAGTGGATGCAGCAGCTGTGGTGGCAGGTGAGGAGAAGGTGGCCAACGAGTAAGGGGGTCAGAGGCGGCAGTGGCAGCGGGGCGGCGATGGCAGCAACATGCCTGAGGGCCCCTTGATGTCTGCTGCTGGCCCTGCTAATTTATTTGTTTACATTTTTCTTGGAAAAGCAGAACCCGTGTCTCCCCCACTCCTCCAGCATGCCATCTCAAAAGCTGCTTTGACCTTTGGTAAATTTCAAAGACTGTTTATCGGGGGGGGGGGGGGGGAGACCAAACAAACCCAAAACCATCCTGGGGATCCAGTTTGCAATGTTCTGGATTGTGGTCATGGCGTATCCTCAAGAGGGATATACTCAGACGAATTATACATATGCCACCATCTGATTTCATTGGAAGGGTGGGAGTGTCAAGGTATTCTGTATTTTCTTCCACAGAAGGGGGAGTTTGTCCATTTCTGCTCACTCCAACCAACTCCCTCCATTAAGATGAATATGGACCATTGCTCATGTGTTTACATGAGGCTCAGAGCTCTGGGACAGCATCTTGTAAGGATCTGAACTTGCAAGCCCTTATTCAGCCTTTGAGTTTATCTTTTTAACCCACACTGTTTATACAAGTAAGGATATCCAAGTGTGTGTTCACAGAGTCAATCTGTCAAATTAATTACAAGCCTACTTTTAATATTTATCACGTATGTGATCTATATTCATCTTATGCATTTTAATTATGTACACATGCCTCAAGGACTACGAGAATTGTGCACATTTCTAAAAACTCCTAATGATAGTTTTGTCTGTCAAACTAGTATTGAATACAGCCTTCTTTGAAAAAGAAAACCCTTCTGATTTATTAACCAGGACTTGGGGATATAGGTATACCAAAGTATTTACTGGTTCCAGAAAATATATATGCATAACCCATTATAAATTACAAAAATCTTATTATGGAACTCATCCAGAAAGCAATCTGTTACTGATTTGATTACTTGCCTTTTCCTTATTGAGCTAATTACTGTTGATTACTTGCTTCAGCACTGAAACAAAGGAATTGAACTCTACGCCTGTGACCATTTTCAGCATCATAATTTCATTGCCTCTGCTAAGTAGCAGAGATACCAAAAACAGGAACTGAATGCTGAACCTCCAAGCAGGTGCTCTGATGGCATGGAGAAAAATAATCAATTTTGGTTATCCGTTAGTTGAAATGTATAGTATCCAAATTCTTTCAGGGACCTGACTGTATCTCAGAAGACACCAAGCTTGACAGTAGACTTGAAGCAGGTTCAACACATGCAGATACAGCAGTTGATTTCCTCCAACCTTGAATGAGTAGATGTGTGAACTGACTCTTAAAAAGCATTGCATATAGGATGATATCTTCCAAGGCCCATTCACATACATGGAAGCTACAACTTGATGCTGAAATCCTCATGCAATAAAATGCAGGCACGAACTGTCTCTCAGTTTAGGACTGAGAGTTTAGGGCTGCAACTATCAGACTCTAATTTACAGTCCTAAACTATCATCCCTACATTTTCTCTCTCATTTGCAGCCCAGTTCTAATCTTTTTTATTTAGGATTTCATTGATTTCAAGCATGCTTAGGAATGCTTCCTTGATGCAATGCTGGCTCTAGTTGTTTGAGGGCCCATGGGCAAAAAACCCTCCATGAGCCCCCTCCCTCAGTGAATCTACCACACCACCATTGCCACCAGCTGCTGTCGCTCCTCATCCTCCTTCTCGTCATTGCTACCACTTGCTTGAGATCCAGTGAGCTAGTAGGCAGTAGAACCTACTGCTCCTCCTCCTCACTACCATCGTTGTCTGGGCCAAAGTGAGAGGCAGGTGAGCAAGAAGGTTGCAATGGTGAAGAGGAGGAGCAACTCCAAAGGGCTCTTGTCAGTGGGCCCCTGCAGGGGTGTGACCATGCCTAATCTCGTCACTAGCCCTGCCCTGATGTTACTTTAAAATGTGTTTTCTAGTCTATCCAGCGATGCAGAGGTATCTGATCCCAACTCATGAGAAAAGTGTTGATCTTATGGAAGCAGAGTACACTTCTGGCAAGACATCATAGAAAAGGTATGCCTAGGCATTTATCCCAATATTTTACTACTTTTTAAAGACAACAGAAAGTACTTCTTCACATGGCACATAATTAATTTATGGAATTTGCTGTCACAAGATGTAGTGATGACCACTAGCTTTGATGGCTTTAAAGGGGGATTAGATAAATTCATGAACGATAAGGCTGGCAATAGCTACTAGTCATGATGGTTATATGGAATCTCATCGTTCAATATTTGACCTTCTATTATAGAGACCACAGTGCCTTCCTTCCTACAGGGGCTACATAATGCAAACATGGTTGACTTTATTTCAACCCTTCCAATATCCTGAAGTAAGGCTTACCATTGTGTCAATTCCCTTTAAGTCTAGGATGGGGTATGGGTAGCCCAAGGACCACATGCAGCCTGTTGTCCAATTTCATGCAGCCCTCAGTATCAACCTATAAAGTCAATCAAATGGTGTACCTAGTGACCTCCTCAGCTGGCAGGTTAAAGGAGAGGGGTAAAGACTCTCTGAAGGACCCTAGAATATGTCACAGTCGTTGTGGGAAACAGAATGGTGGACTTGATGGACCTTTGGTTTGATCCAGTAGAGCTCTTCTTATGTTCTTACCTATTTCATAGAATGTGCTTCCTGAGTGCCCAACATCTCCACAGCCTTTTATACATTGTGACATACAGCTGTTTCCATGCATTTCACAATCCATCCCCTCCACATGTGGAGGGCAGACCATGGAGGATGGGGGAGCAAGTGTGAGTAACTAGCGAGATGGAGGAGTAGGAGTAGGGAAGAGGATAGACTGCTCTAGTTTATTCCCCTCCTCTGTCTTTCTACACCCTCTTGCCACTCAGTCACAATGCCTTAGAAAGAATCATACCTGGTAGGCACCAGGACTGGCCCAAAACATTTTGCCACTTGAGGCAAAGAGCAAGATGTCGCACCCTCCCATTTCATGTACAGAAGCCAAATGGCCTGGCAGCTGAATCTTTCTTCAGTGCTGGCAATGGGACAGTGCCCTTCACCACACCTGAAGACAACTGGCTAGCTTAGGGGGCACAAGGCAGGCTGTATAGCATACAGCTCTCTCTTCCAACACCTTGCTGCTGCCACCCAGCATCTGATACATGAGGCAATTGCCTCACTCTGCCTAATCAGGCACTGTTAGGCACATCCAGCCATCCTAGATTCCCTCTCCTAAGCTGTTCACCTATGAGAGGCTCAGCACATGAATCTGGTTAGCAAATTCATTCACTGGAGAAGTACAACTGTTAGGTGTCATGTTGAGTGGGAATAATAGGGAGAAGGAGCAAAAAGTTGGGGGGATAAGCCAGATTGGCCTATTCTCACATCCTCTATGCTTTCACTTCTATGAACACAGGTGGATCATAGCCATTGCTTGCTGGTACATTATCTAACCAGTGAGTACTCACAATATTTGCAAGGAATGTGTTAAATTAGTAAAATGCTGGCTCTGAACCCTGTCTGGCTATCTCGGAAAGTAGCAAACAGACAAACAATCCCCCACCCAACCCCAACATGTATTCTTTCATCTGTGTGTTTCAGAATATGCATGCAATACAGCAGCTGTGCAGGGACAAGCTCTTAAATAGGGTAAAACTATGACTTCATTACCGTTGTATTAGTATTAACACTAACAAAAGGGCCCATCAGAGTGATGGTCTGTATTTACTTACTATGCACATTTTCCTGGGAATAAGCTTCATAAAACACAGTGGGACTTACTTCTGAGTAAACATGCAAGTGAATGGCTTTCACCATATCATGTTTAGCACATTTTTGCAGAAAGTAAAAGTGCTCCAACATCACTGAGATAGGTGCAAAATCTGCCTACTCCAGTTGCACACTGTGGTCTCTAGTATTTGGGCTTGGGGCCATGTTTTGTCTTCAGCTACTGTATGTCACCTGCAGAAATAACAACTTCCTCCCATAGTAATCTATAGGAGTGATTGATTTCAACTGGTGAATGAGCACATGAGTGAGAATTATGAAGAGGCCCTGCAGAAGACTGCAAGAGGCATATGGGATACATTGTGCCCCCTACACTCATTACATCGCCCCAGCAGAATGCTGGATGTCTGATGTATACACACCCACTCTTCAAGAAATATCAGCAAAAGAATAAATTATGCAAAATAAATGCAAGTTGGCTTAATGTGCACAGTGTATATATGTTGCAGAAGTCAACATTTCTTGGTGTAGAATTCGAGTGCAGAAATAGGAATGGATGAATCTGTCTGTTTTGCTCACTATAATGGTCTCATATTTTCATCCACAAGTTTGCTCCATCCAATTTATGCATCAGTTTTTTTTAACATTTTTAAAGTCACATGAAAATTTTCATACATTTTCATACACAAATATTAATATGTATTTTTGTATGCAATTTCCCCTAGTATATGCAATTCTCTTTTGCAAGCCCCTTTCCCTAATGCATGCCCTTTTGTATGCAATTTTCCCTAACATACACATTTTTGTATACATTTGTCTGATCAGACAACTGGATTGCAAAATTTGGAGAAGGGCAAAAACTGAAGGATAATTGTGTGCCAGTTCATATACTAGTTCTAGAAGTGTGAATTAGGTCGTTTCATATTAAAATGCAAATCAAACAAACTCATCCCTGTGAAGGTGTGATGCCTACAGAGGCAAGATAAAAAGGTCAGGGGGTTTTGTTGGGAGGGAGTACCCCTGGGAGTAGTAATTTCATTTCCCTGGTTAGGTTTCATCTCCCTGAGTTAAGTTTCATTTCTTCAGGTCTGAAACAGTACTTCTGGTTTTGGGGAAGGAGGGGATATAAAGGCAGAGAGAGAGAGAGAGAGAGCCAGTGAGAGAGAGACCAGAAAAAGGAAGACCAGAGAGAGTCAGAAGACCAGAGCTGAAGAGAGAGCAGAAAGAAGTAGCCTAGAGATGTCTAAGTGCAACTAGGGTAGAGGAACTTGTGTTTTTGCAACCTTTATTTTCTCTTAATGCCTTTTGTATCACTAAGCTCCATTCTGCAAATTTTCTGTTATTTGCTTGCACTAATTTACCAGTAAACTTTTGTGGTTAAAACCCCAGGTGACTGGAGTGTCAGTAACCTTACGTCTACAGCCTAAATCCCAAGATGCTGGGAAGGGGAAGTTTAAAAGAAGGAAGGTGAGACTCCTAAGGATGCAAGAGATCCTTAAGGAGTTGCTCAGAGGGTCGAGATCGTAAGGGGAGCCCTGACAGTCCCTATCCCTACACAGAATATACATAGCTATATATATACCTTCAACCTACCAAGAGCTGTTCTAGTAAATAACAGCATGTATGCTTAATTTGCTTACTTGCTGAAGGACACCTTGGTGTGCCCACATGAAGAGATCTCCATAAGGCATCACAGTTTCTCTCCATTCCTTGTGGTACATGTGCTCAGCTGCACACAAAGGCACCATGCCAAGCCATTACAGTGTATGGTAGGCCTGTGTGCTCCTCCCTCATTCCTGTCCAGCCCTCCTCTTCCACTTGATCAAGGAGTGAAAGCTATAAGCTCATATTCCTTGACACAGGACAGGAAAAAGGGCTAGGCAGAGATATGGGAGATGCCTATAGACCTCTCATTTGACATAACTGAATGAAATGCCATGTGCCTATATTTACATGCAGTAGGGAATGGGAGAAAACTTGCCCTACGGGGATCTCTCCACACTTGGGCAGCCGCAGCGGACTGATGAAGTCCCATATGTATACAGGGCTGGCCCAAGACTTTTTGCTGTCTGATGCAGAACAGTAAAGGGTGCCCCCACCCCAATTAAAGCTGCATAGTAGCCAAAGCTAGCAAGGTTATTTTGACACCTGAGACAGAAAAACCCACACACATCACTCTCTGGCAGTAAAAATACAATACTAATAAAATAAATAAATAAATAAATAAATTGCTCCCCTTTCATGAAACCCAGAATCAGCTGCCTGAGGAAGCCACCTCACTCTGCCTAATGGTAGGGCTGGCCACACAGTGAATTATGTATCACATTGCAGTCCAAGTAACTAAATATGGTTTTAATGGACCCATGAAAGCACTGAGAAAACCTTCTTACTGCCTCAGTATAGCTGGCAAGCCATTCCAAAGCACAGATCACTCCACTCTGCTTCTCCTCTCTCCATCGCCCTCCTTTTCCGCCTGAAGCGCATCTTCTGCTTGAGAGGCTGCTGGGAAGCTCCGTTTCCTGGAAAGTGCCACATTTCTTTTTGCTTAGTAGGAATTCTTGTCAGGGAAGTTTAGTTCATGTTTGCCCTTCCCTCCCACAACCCAACCTCCACTTCAGTTAAGGAAATTTACCTTCCTGCAGGACATCTCCTCACACAGCAGCCACTATCTAGTCTGAGGCCTAGGTTCTTCTTCTTGAACCATTCACTCCCTGAATCATTGTAATTTTACAGTGAATTAACACAGGCACTGAAAAATCCCCTCACCATACTAGAAACTACAGCATCACAAAAATCATGTGTGCACAGTCACAGGCGGTAGGCTTGTGTATACATTCAACCAGTGTGACTGTGTACCGATTACAAAGGGACATCATTTATAAACGCCTATTAAAGGAGATTCTAATAATGCTGCCTGTCCCTCAGCCTCCCTTCCTTGTTCAATAAGTCCCTGTCAGGCTAAGTTTGTTTCATACTATAAGCACAGGCTTTCCTTGGAGGAAATTATTAGGCCATTTTGGTATGGGGAAAGTCTCATTAATGTTTGCAAAAGGAGGGAGAATTCTGAGATGCTCCCAGCTGATTTGCTTTCCTTTTAATTTCCCTCCTCTCTTTTCAAATACAGTAAGGCAATACATGAATCTTTACTGTAATGACAATGCTGCCTTTCAGATTCCATTATATCGCCAAATTTTTAAATGACTGCCACCCTTTAACCTGGCAAATTATGTACAGTCCAGCCATGCAGGGGGCTAAATGAGTAGGGCATCAAGGCACTTATTATAGCCACAGCCCAATAATGTATATGTAGTCATAGCTTTAACTTATTGCAATGATTATACATGGAGTTGAAGAACAGATCAGTATGTCTGACGGTCATTATAATCTCTTACTAGCTTACCAGGCAACTTTATTTTTCTGTCAAGTGTGTGTGTGTGTATGAGAAAATAACACTATTTATGACAGTTCTACAAAACATGTGGTGCCTAAGAACATACTAGCCCTGTTAAATCAGACCAAAGGCCTGCCTAGTCCAGCATTCTGTTTCCACAGAAGCCAACTCGGTGCTCTGATGGAAAATTCACAACCAGGACATGAGCACAATAGCACCCTCCTGCTTGTGCTGCCCAGCAACTGGTGTACATAGGCATATTGCCCCTTTTACTGGAGAGAGCATATAACCATCATGACTAGTGGCCATTGGTAGCCTTATCCTTCATGGATTTATCTAATCCCCTTTTAATGCTGTCCAAGTTGGGACTGTGTGTGTGTGTGTGTGTGTGTGAGAGAGAGAGAGAGAGAGAGAGAGAGAGAAAGCACACGTGTGTGAAAATAACACTATGTATTATATTTCTACAACAATATACATGAGGTAACTGTAAGAATAGGGGAATTAACAATAATTAACATATATAAACCCCCGGCTATTAATTGGCTCCTACAAGTTATACCTCTGTCTCCACATCCAGCTGTTTACCTTGGAGATTTTAATAGTCATCATACTCAGTGGAACTGATGAAAATGGTGAGGCACTTGTAAACTAGGCAGATGATAACAGCTTGTATTTGATATTTGATGCAAAGGACAGAGGAACATATAAGTCAGCAGCTTGGAGAAAGGAATACAACCCTGATTTGTGTTCTGTGACCACCAACGAGGAAAAACTGCCAGTAAAAACCTCTCAACTGTTACTAGCAGACTTCCCCCATAGCCAGCACCACCCAATTCTGATTGAAATTGGCACAAGTATACCTCTGATGTCATCCTTTCCCTGCCCAAGGTGGAATTTCAAGAAGGTGAAATGGGATGTCTTTACTGAAAATCTAGACAAATGCTTGGGCTGGATCTCCCCTAAATCCAACAATTATGAGAGACTTACAGGCGCATTTATATGTCCGGCAAGAAAGGCTATTCCTAGAGGATACCGCAAGCAATATATTCCGGGGTGGAATGATACCTGCGAGAACCTGTATCAAGAATTTTTTAAAAATGGAGACCATGATATTGCAGATGACTTGTTACATAGCCTCGATATAGCACAGCAAGAGAAATGGATAGAGACCGCTGAGTTGCTCAATTTTAAAACGTCTAGTAGAGAAGCATGGTCATTGCTACGGAAATTAGGGCGAAGTAAGAAGAAAATAAATGATAAGACAAACATTTCAGCCAATAAGATCACGGCACATATATTGTCTACATCTAGAGCTACAAGGGACAAAGTCCATACAAGACAAATTAGACAAAAACTGAGTGCTCTAAAAACTACTTGTCCTGAACAATCTGAATATTCACGCCCTTTCCCCCCCTTTGACATTGCAAATGCACTCAAGGCTATAAAAGCTGGCAAGGAACCTGGACATGATGGTATACATCCTGAATTCCTCCTGCATTGTGGAAAATATGCAAAAAGATGGTTGGCAGAATTCTTTTCGGATATTATGGAAACAGGTATAATACCACACAAGATGAAGCAAGCAAAAATCATCACAATACTCAAACCGGGAAAAACAAATGACCAACCAAAGAACTATTGACCAATCACACTGCTAAGCACTGTCTATAAGCTTCTTGAAAGGCTTCTGCATAATAGAATCAGCCAGAAGATACTCAGATAATTCCAGTAGAACAAGCTGGATTTCGCCACGCATGAAGCTGCGCTGACCAAGTGCTTTCACTAACAACCTATATAGAAGCAGGATATCAGGAGAAGCCAAAAACATCAGTTGCTTTTATAGATTTAAGTGCAGCATATGATACAGTGTGGAGACATGGACTACTTTATAAATTAATACAAGTAACCTCATGCCGAAAAACTACCCGACTTATTGATAATATGCTTGCTGGAAGAACTTTCTCTGTGACTATAGGAGAGGATACTAGCATCCCTAAAATTTTAAACAACCGACTACCACAAGGCTCGGTTCTTGCACCTCTCCTTTTCAATCTATACATAGCTGACATACCACACACAAAGTCGAGGAAGTTTGGCTACATGGATGATTGGGCTATAGCCACACAACATAAATCCCTTGACACAACTGAAGATGTCCTCACTTCTGATCTAGACATACTGGATAAATATTTCTGTAAGTGGAGGTTACAGCCCAATCCAACAAAGATGGAAGTAATATGCTTCCACCTTTGTAAGAGATCAGCAGGCAGAGAGCTCAACATTCAATTTAAGGGAAACTGGCTCAATCACAACATGCATCCCAAATATCTTGGGGTCACACTGGATAGGACATTTTCCTATAAAGAACACCTGATGAAGACTGCTGCCAAACTGAGAAGTAGAAATAACATTCTACACAAACTATGCGGCACTAGCTGGGGCTCAACAGCGGACATGCTGAGAACGACCGCACTCAGTCTGGTTTACTCAGCAGCAGAGTACTGTGCCCCAGTGTGGCTTAATAGTCCACACACAAGAAAGATTGATACACATCTGCAGGAGTCAATGTGTATTGTTAGTGGGATGATATGATCTACTCCCACATACTGGCTGCCTGTTTTGAGCCATATACCACCTCCGGATGCAAGACAAAAGAGCGCCCTTCTTCAAGAATACCGGAAGATTACTGACAATCTCCACCTATCAATATTAAATGACGTAACCTACTTGGAGCAAAACAGGTTAAGATCGAGACATCCAGCCATTTCTACCACTAAAGCCCTTCTAGAAGATGATTTCAATATCCACAACACATGGAAACAACATTGGCTAGGAAACTGCCCTCCACAATGCCAAAGCTTGCCCTGCATCTTGGAAAAACCACCTGGATTTGACCAGCCCCGTGTGATATGGACAACCTTGAATCGAATTCGCACAGGTCATGGTAGATGTGCAGATGCCCTTTATAAATGGGGCAAAACAACATCATCAAATTGTGATTGTGGGGCTGAAAAACAAACTATCCAACATATAGTGACAAGAATGGCAAAACCGAGCCTACAATGGAGACGTTGCTGATTTCCTGGCTGTGACAACTGAAGTACAAAACTATAGCTGTAACCTAGACATATGTTTGTAATATTCCTGTCTATATTTTATATTTTACATTTCATATTTATTATGCTCTATGTTTTTATTGTAATGTGATGTAAATGTGCTATACGATAAATAATAATTAATAATAATATATTTCTACAAAATACTTGCTACCTCTTATTTTTCTTTTTTTGAAAGGATATCAGCTGAAAGCTATTTTGGGGAGCCTCCCTTTACCCTCAAACATATTTTTGAATCTGAAGGAAAGATTCATTGAAATGTTTGTATATTCTGCCCTCGCACACAGGAAGTGGGCAACTCTAATGTGTCTCCTCATTGTTGACAGAGTTCCTGAAATATGAACAATATATAAAAATTATGAGCAGTTGGCAACCCTACCCCGAGGGACCATAGTCTTAGCAGCCCAGTCAGATTATTATTTGCCTCTCCCAAAGTAAACAGATTTCAGCCATTTCTCGTCATTGCCTTGCACCATGGGAAATCCCTGGTTATTTCATCCTTTTTTGTTACTGCTGTTGTCACAGTAATCACGAGCTGGCATTTCCCACATCCTGCCCTTGCTATGCATTCTGCCTCTCTTTCGGTAAACACAGCTTGCAATCTTTCTATTTAACAAGTCGGATTTCCAGTACGTACTTTAAAAACACACACCAGGCATTGTGTTCCCATAAAATAGTATACAGCGTTTTTGCAAACTTGTCCATTTTTCTTGCCTGCATTGGCAAGCTGAGAAACCATCGCACTTGTATCCCAGGCATCTCCTGTGTCAGGTTTAGATAATAAAAAAAGGAAGCACTAAAAAGCAATTGGCTCTAGGGACTGCTAATGGAACACAGAACCATTCACCTCTAATCACTGGTCAGCAGCAAACAAAACACCATTGTCATCTGATGCCCGCCTACCAGTGCTTCTATGCTGCTGGCTCTGCTTAGTCTCATGATTTTAGAGCTCTTTCCCCCCTGTCCTCCTCCCTTGAAGTTCCAGCTCCTGGAATGTTATGATTATATGTGAATCTTGACTTTAAAAATAATGTTTCCACCCTAGTAAGTGTGGAGGGAATAAACTTTGATATCCCAAACCATTAATCATGAAAAAATGCGGACCATAAACTCGGGTTTATTATTATTTATAAAAACATTTGGTTAGATCCAGATTTAGGTGGATGTAACTGAGCTGGTGGAAGCTGAATTTCCTGCCCCCTGCTCCCCTCTAGCCCCTGCCCCCAATGCTACAGAGGGGGTTGGGGGACCCTACTGAATGGAGTGAGCTGTGGTGCAGGAGTAAGGGGGGAATGCAGAAAATCAGGGAGATGCACGATCCATGAGCACAGCTTGTCCAGCAATAAGACCCACTCACCTGTCTGTATCAAAAGCATCCATTCCATTACACATAAATGGAATGGATGTTCACTCCCCACACCCACACATGCACATAGCCTATCGCTAGAATACTCTCAGAGAATGATTTTCCTTGCCGTAGAATAATTCTGGGAGCATAATTTCCCATGATGGCTCTGCAGTAGTAAGCTTCCTCCTCCACAAAAGATCAGCACAGGCAGATAAGTTCACCAGCCTGCTTGTTTGCATACAATCTTCTGTTTTAGGAGAGTCAGAATCCTTTTCTAGCTGCTTTGTACAACTATAGCTCTTTGCAGACTGGCTTTTAAAGGTTGGAACAGAGCCTTTGTTCTGCACAGAGGAGAGCAGTTTTACCTGAGTAGGGCGCTCTGCACACAACTGGGAATGCTGCTTTTTCAGCAAATGAAAAATAAACAGAAAACCTATGTGTGTGCAGTTGGATGTGGGTAAGGTCTGCCCTGACGTTCAACTGAACCACAGAGGGCAGAGGTGGGATCAGCATGTGCAATTTGCTGATCCCACCTCTGCCCCACACACACCTCATGTATCCGCTGAATGCTGGAAGTCATCTGAAAAAGGCTACCCTAAAACACACATATAATTCACAATCCATTTTGCCCCGGTGCACCTGCACTTTATGGGCCACGGTGGCTTAGTGGTTAAGATGCTGAACTGCAGACTGGAAGGTCGGCAGGTCAGCAGTTCGAGACCCGAGTGCTGCGTGACGGAGTGAGCTCCCGTCTTCAGTCCCAGCTTCTGCCAACCTAGCAGTTCGAAAGCAAGAAATTGCAAGTAGATAAATAGGTACCGCCTCGGCGGGAAAGGTAACAGTGTTCCGTGCACCTCGGTGTTCAGTCATGCCGGCCACATGACCACGGAAGCGTCTTCGGACAGCGCTGGCTCTTCGGCTTAGAAACGGGGATGAGCACCACACCCTAGAGTCGGACACGACTGGTTGGGGACACCTTTACCTTTTTACCTGCACTTTGGCTACAATGACAAGCATACTTAAGGCACAATCCTATGCATGTTTAGACAAGTTCTACAACTCCTGGAATTCCCCACCCAGCCATGCTGGCTAGGAAATGCTGGGAGTTGATGGACCTTTTTCTATCTAAATATGCATAGGGATGCACTCTTAAAGGCCAATTTACATAAGCCCATAGTGTTCATTGTTTTATTTATTTATTACATTTCTAATCAACCCAATACCTAATGTTCTCTGAGAGGATTACAAACAGTTACAAAACTAAAATAACACAGAACAGTAAAAAATATAAAATACAGTATTTTAAAGAACAAAATACAATATAATGCTAAACAATAAACAGCACAGTAATTGATAAAGCAGCCATAACAACACAGAACTAGAATTGTACCTCCTTAACATAGCAGCTGCTGTCTGGATCAGACTAAAGGTCAATCTAGTCTAGTAGTTTCTTTCCAATACAGGCCACCCACATGTCTCAGCAGCAAGCTATGGAAGGTGTTTTGTTGTTTGTTTATTTATTTATAGGTCAGATTTCTATACCGTCCTTCGGTCATTCTCTGATTGCCCCCAGATTCCGATATATATTGTTTTTGAACACGGATGTCCTTTTCAGCCATCTTTGCTAATAGTCATTGGTATCTTCCATGAATTCAAGTATCCCTTGAATATGGAGTGGCTGCGCTGGCTCCCTGTATCAGCATACTTGAAGCTTGCTGCAGTCACTGTTGTTGGGTTATTTCTCTGATTTGTTGAAGGAGAGACAAGCCAGAGTTCCAGGTTTGCATGTCGCGACAAACAACTCTGGGATGGGTTGTTTAACTGCTCCCACTCACAGCAGGAGTGACCAGACAGCATGCCCCAGCTGGCTACTGCATTCACAATGGTCTGGGGTTTTAAAAAACCCTGGGTTGTTGTGACGTGCAAACCAGGCCATTGGATCCCCTAGGGTGGCCATATGCCCTACTTTACAGAGGACAGTCCTGTATTTGAAGGCATCTTCTATGTGAAGGGTTGTCTGATCTAAGTCCAGTTTAGAGATAAAGAACCCCAAGAAGTGAGAGCCTAAGGGCCTGGATGTTGCCCATCAACCATTAGTACCTGGACAGCAGACCTAAGAGGCACACAACCTGAGGAGGTCACCTGGTAACTGTCTTCCCCACTGTGATGAGATAGACTGTACTCCTATCTAAATTCTAGTAATTCTTTCTAAATTTGCATCTATACATATAAAGTAGCATATGCACATTGTATGCAAGTCTGTGTCCTCTTTTACCCTCTTTTTGCTGCAGGGGGGAAATGAGTAAATAGCCACCTAAGCTCCCCAGCCTGTGTCCTGGTGGTTGCACAGAAGTGCCACCACACCTAGGATAAATCCTTTTGCACACTACTGCAAACTTATATATAGAAAATATTTGTAACTTAAGAAGTGAAGCTTTACAGACCTTATATAAAAATAGCAAAATGTTTGTTAGTCAGACAATGAAATCAAACAACAAAATACAATCATACTGGAATGATTTATGACCCCTCTCTATCTCCCAAGACAGCAAACCCTATTGGCTGTGTATTGTTTTTATGGTTGTATAAAGTCCTGATAAAACTATTTTTGCTGCAGAGACAGAGAAAAAGAAAGAGACAAAGAGAATATTTTAAAAGTTAAAATGATTTCTTGGAAGCGCATCTGTTATGCTGGATGTTTAAAAGAGAACACATGCCGAGGAAAATGTGGGATCCTATATTTTCTAGATTGCTGCAAAGAAAGGAGAAGTGAATGACGTAGCTAATTTGCTTGAAAAAGTGTGGCTTGGCTTTTATTTTCTAAATTCCACATTTAAATGTGATGTTGTTAAGCCAATGCCAGGTGTTTGTTTGTTAGTTAGTTATTTAAATTTTGCCCCCGCCCTGGAAATATTTGTAGAAGGACTGCGATATAAATACCATATAAAGAAAGGAGAGAAATTAAGAGTCATCTATTATTACGTGGAAATCAGAATTCTTGTTACACAGATATCCCACAGCTTCCTCCAGTGTTTGGATGACAGGGGGCCACCAAAAAGAGAGACCACGTTCCAAGATGCTGATGATATGTTATTATAAGCCCATGTTTAAATATCATCAGCATCCTGGATGTGGTCTCTGGTTTTGGTGGTCATTTTAGTGGATACTTTCGAGGTTTTTGTATTTTGGGGATTACAGGGGGAAGAGAGAGAGCTTTCTGCTGTTTTTAATAGGGATACGGCATGATTGCGCTAAATTTGGTGGTAGTCAGAGGGTGGGGCTTGTGGATCATTAAAGGTCACCCTACCCTTTCCCCCACAATCCAGGCACGGATGTTACTACAACTCTAGGTTTAGTGACTTTTATTTCTGATAAATTTTTTATCTCGCAATCCTAGCTGCAGCATGTAGTTCAGAGATGCTGAATTGAATATACCCCCAAAGCATTTAGCTATCTGATTACTCTAATTTGATGCAAACACACACACACACACACACACACACACACAGAATGAGAAATGCACATAATAACCAGGGAGACAAGGCCTCAACATTTGCAGAGGCTCCGTCTGTTTTTAAGTTCTTTATTTCTGCAAACTAAACACAGTCAGTGCACAGGTGAAGAAGAAGGACTCTCTTTCTGCTATTGTGGAGCCAGCTGCCTGAAGAATTCTATAAATACAGAGTAGTATCACTCTTCCATGACATCCCTTTTAGATCATATGTAAGTGTCTTTGGACAGCTGATTCTGAAAAGCCATGTTGAGATGTCTCCTGAGGACAGCTACCTAAGTTCTTGGTTGGGCACTAAGCTGCTAACCCAGAAGCAGCATGAAAAGTACATCCTGAGAAAGCAAAAAGTTTTCTTTAGGCAGAGTCTTGTGGCACGGCTCACACCAGCTCCACAACTGTTATCACCCAGAATGTGGAAAGTCAAGACGAGAAACATGAGAAAAGCATATTAAACGTAAGGTGTGAATGGCAAGGCAAATGTCTACTTTGGGCACACTGCACATGTCATAAAGCTGATGTGTGCATTCTTCTGCATCACTGCTTCAGAGGAAAGCAAGGGGAAAATAACCACTTCTATACCCTCATTAAGCACCAGTTCAGGGTGTGTTCACGCAAGCAGGTTAGCCCTTGATGCATGCAACATCAGCTGATGAACTGCACGTGTGAAATAGCCACCATAGAGCAAATAGCACAGATGGCAATTTCATATGACTACATGTCACTCAAACACAGCAGGCTGGATAGGGACAATACTTCTCTCAAATCTGGTCCATATGCATGAAGGGGAGCTAGAGTGTATTTGCCCTCCCTGCCCAACCACTACACCTGCCCCGCTTCTGATGTCTCTGGATGTCCATGCAGGGCAGTAATGCAGATAAAATCCAATGTGTACATGTGGTTAAGTATTGGGTGTTATCCAGCAAATCAGCCATGTGAAATTGGCCTATGTATGTTCAACTGTATGTACATAGTCCTTATTCAAACGTTATAGCCCCACTGAGGATGATATCTGGGGACTTTGGAGGCAGGACAGGTTGAATTTCATGTATTTATATTCTGCTTTTCCCACAGTAGATTGTGCCTGGTTACCAGGACTTCCGGTTGGAACCAATGTCACCCTTGCAGCATCCCGCGGAGTCTCTGCGGGACGCTATCTCAGACAGCTTTTTAAAAGGTTGAAAAACCTTTTCATCTAACCTCTGGAATTAAAAGGAGGGACAAGGCAGCATTCTGGATAACATCTTGGAGAAAGTACTCCCCACGAGGCAGTGGGGGGGGCTGGATTCCAGGATTATCTTCCCAGAGCTTAACCACCGCAGAAAGCTATGCTGAAACTCCTATTTAATAGGAGAAAACGGGGCTGACGTGTTCCATTGTAATATACGGATTAAGAAATATCAACAACACCTGATGGATGGTTTAAAAATATCAACAATATTTGTTTAAGAATATCAACAATATTTGAGAATATTTGAGGACCTGCAAGATTTGTTTGAAGAGAAACATGGCTATACTGAGGAGAAGAAAGTAAATCGCTGCCCACTCCTCCCATACCACCTTTGTCAAAAGCTCTGAGAACCGAAGATATAGGGGAATTATTTACTTTGATAAAAACGTTATCTTTGCAATTTGCGGAGCAAGCCAAGAGGTTGGATTTAATCCAGAATTCCATCACCACCCGGCAAGGAGCTGTGGATTTAATTAACGCTTCCCGGCAAAAAATGGGGACGAAAGTTAATGAGCTACAAGATAGACTCACAATGAATGAAATTATGACACAAGCTCTTTTCAAAAATATTTCTGCCAGAATTTCTCAACTGGAGGCCTTCACGCGCAGATCCAATGTACGTATTATTGGGATTAAAAATCTGCCTACTGATGTAAATTTGCCTACCTTTGTGGACAAGTTTTTGCATGAGATACTCCCTGTGGCATCTGATTATTTACTTGATATTGAGCAGGCATTTCATGTGCCAAATGCTAAAGGGACTGACCATATGATTATAGTTCAATTTGCAAGAGTCTCCACAAAGAATTATACCCTGCGTTTGGCAAGAGAGGGTGGAAGTCTTTTTTGGAAATAAGATAAAGTTATGTTGTTTGCAAATTACATCAAAGAGGTAGCGAATAAAAGAAAGCAATTCATCAAGGCAAAGAATATGGCAAAACAAATGAACATACAATATTATTTAAAATATCTTGCTACATTTTGCATTGTTTCTGAAGGTCAGACGAAGAAATTCCTAAACCATGAAATGGTGGAGGCATGGATGAACATAAAAATTTGTGAGATTTCTGTTCCAGCCCCATGAACTGGAATTTTTAAATAAGCTTTGTTAACTGTTTATGTTTAGTCTACATGATTCAGGCTAGGCCAGAAGATATCTGATTATACATATATTTGTTTACTTTCTTTCATTTTTTTCCTCTTTATTTTTCTTTTAAATTCTCTTTTTCCAAAATAGATTTGATATGTTGTATTTAAATATATTGTTTGAGGGTGTATTGAGCACACTCATTTATATATCCAGTATAAAATATATCACTGATTGTTGTAAGGTTGCTTTCAAACTTTATTATTATATAACATTATAATTTCATCTCTTTTTTCTGTTGTTATTATTATTACTATTATTATCATTACTATAAGACTACTAAGTAAGATTTTTGGTTGGTTAAACTGTAAAGCTTTATTATTACTATTATATTTTAACTTAAGGGCAATATATGGTTACTGGGAATGAATTGTAGGCCTGCTTTCTTGATATAAGATTGATGATATGATATTGAAATGTAAGGTTGATTATTAAATTGTAAAACAGCTATTGATATAGGTATAGTTTTTAAAATAGAATGGCATCTGAAGCCCGTGGGTATTGGAGTTTAAATTTAACCCTTTGAAAGAGGAGAGGGAAGAGGGGAGAGGAAAGAGGAAGATTGCTCTTTTCTTTTCCTTTCCTTTCCTTTCCTTTACTTTTCCTTTCTTTTTCTTTTTGTTACTGTTGTATCCTCATAAGAATATTGCATTGTTGGGAAACTGTAGTTACTTATCAGGTTGTTGGTATTGTTTATTCATTTATAAAGACAAAATAAATAAAAAGTATTTAAAAAACACACACAATATACATTAAGGGTGCAATCCTACCGAGATAGACATCAGCCTCCAAACTTGGGAGGCTGATGCCTATCTAAATCAGGTTGGGCGGAACACAGAGGGGATCCTCTCCTCCATGCTCCACCCGGTCTGAATTCTTGGCTAGATACGCAATTTCACACATCTAGCCGGGGTTTCTTAGAGGGTGTGGCACAGGCCTGGAGACCCCATAGGAAGCAATATAAAAGGGCTTTCATGGTCTCCTCGCCGCTCCTGGGAATACCCCCTTTTTACCCTCTCCGCACCCCCTTTTATGAGCACAGGGAGGTAGGTGCCATGGTTCTCTCCATGCAGGCTACAAGGTGGAGGGGGTGGGGAATGCAATTTCCTAGCTCAGAACACTGACTACAAGCTCGGAGCCAGTAAACCAAAAAATCCTATGGCCCTCTTAGTGGCCACAGGATTGCTATCTAAATAAATATCAAAATACAACATATTTAGACACAGCATGTCAACAAATTCAAATAAAATGAAACCAACAATTCAATAAGACTGTAATGACATATCTTCAATATTACAATTCAATCCAATCCACTAACCAAATCACACTGAATTAATACATAATAATCTAATGCAAAAGGAAGACCAACATTTACAGAGCGGGGTGGGGGGGAGGGGAAGCTAATTCTGATAAAGCATTCTGATAAAGGGCGAAGAAATGGAAAAGATGTACCAGGTAGCAATGAGTGCAGAAGGTATGGCCCAGATTAGGGAGCGATATCACCTAATCTGGCCCAGCACTTTTCATCTGAAGCTGTTCACACTTCGATGTGTGCTCCATCAAGAGTTGGGTAATCTTGTGATATATAATCAGTCCTATGACACTTGGTCACAATTCCTAAATGTATATACCTCTTTATATTTCTACTATGCTCCCCTCTGATCATAAAAAATGAAATCAACTTTGCACAGGTAAAACACAACAGATAAAATGTGTGTGTATGTGGCAGGGCAATTGTTAATTACAGCATTAAAAAGGTTTGAATTTTATATAGTAATCTCAGAGCAAGGATCTGCAGCTCTTCACACAACACACTAACTCACACTCCGTGGTTGAGTGTGGGTTGTTTTGAACTGTGGGTTAGCGTGTTGTCTGAACGCAGCACATTTTCCGCAGAGTAGGTTACTGTGTTGCCTGAACACTGCCAGGGTTAACCATGCAGTGTAGCTTGTTAACCACCCTGAACAACCCAGCAACAAACCGTAGGTTCTCAAGGTGGTTTGTTCAAGAAAATAAGCCACACTGCATGGTTAGCAAGCCACCCTGGCTGCATTCAGATAACATGCTAATCCATGGTTCAACAAATAACCCATGGTTCAACCCACTCAGTGAGGGTGATAGCTCTCCCCAGTGTGGGTTAGCATGTTGTATGAACAGCCTTTCTGTCTTTTGCTTATGTTACTCTGTAAAGTGCCATGAATGTTAATGATATGATACTGCTGATGATATTATAAAGTCTTCAATCATCATCACCACCACCAACCACATTAATGTCAGTAATCAGAGAGAGAAAAGAACTTCTGATCTCGTTTGCCCAGGAATAAAATCGACTAGTGCCAGTGAATTTTTAAACATGTTGTCTGGCCCACACCATTTTCACATTCTTTATTCCTAACTGAGATTATTAAATAAATATTCAGGAATAGTCTACTAGGTGGTATTCCTTCTGAATAGTATATATTTAGTTTGACAGATTCATATCCAGGGTGCTGTTGGAAATAATAAACTGTGCATTTTAGCAACTAGGAGAAAGCATCTCTTAGGATCAAAAATAAATAAATATAGAAGCTCACTGCTGCCAACATATTCCTCAGCTGAAATAAAGTTGTGTTTCATCACTCATTTCTGAGTTTTGTATAATGTGGGACTGTATCTATTTACCTTTCCAATTTTATTTGTCTCTGTTAATTTCACAGTGAAACACTACGTTTTCCTCTTGACTCAATAATTTTAGTCCCCTGGTGGCAGTCAGCCAAGAGAATGGGGCAATGAAGAAGAATGCTGGAGAGAGTTTTTGTTTAGAGATTCATTTTTCAAAACAAAAAAAAGATACAAAAGCACATGAAATTAATGGGTCTCCAACGGGCTTAACTGCGTCTAGTTTGTGCTTTGTATCAGGGGTGTTACTGTTGATGACTACTACAATCTATCTGAAAATATTTCTCTACTATTTATTTATCCACTATTCTCACTTCTCCAGCTCCCAGAGGGCCAGGCTCTCAGGTGAATGGGAAGTTGAGCAAAACAGGTACATTTCTCTAGGAGAGCTGGGTGCCATATAGGAGTCTACAAGTCTTGTAACTGACTAGGATCAGGTACCTTCCATCATTGCACAACCTCCATATGGAGATTGCACAATTAGATCTTTGTGGAGACCCCCTTATGAGCTTCCCTCCAAACGCAGTTCATCTGGGATACTTCTCAGCATCCCCTGAGTGGAGTTCTGCTCACAGGAGACATCCGCCAGTGGAACAGGGAGGCAATTTTCACCAATTCCCCCCTCATCCTGCAGCCCCCTTCTATCACCTCAAAATCTGTTTTGGAGCATTGAGGGACTACCTGGAACTGTGGGTGTGGGTTTGTGTGTGCACACACCTGTGTAGAAAAAGGGGAATTTGGCGAAAATCACCTCCCCCTCCCCCAGGGCCCCTTCCGATCATGGAGGTCTAGTTAGAATCCAAACCACTGAAATGTTTTTGGTGGCTCACAGTGGAATCTACTCAGAAATACGTCCCATTGAGCTAAGTGGGTATACGGTTGCAGCCCTAATTAATGTCATCACCTCTGTGTAGGCCTACAATAGCAGCACACAACCTTTTCTTATCATCTTGACCAGTATATAGTTTCAGAGATGATATATCCTTCAACCCTCTTTTGAAGGTTTTGCTTGCTAAAGCTTTAGCAGCTGATCTCATTTCTAAGGTGGGAGAAAAGGATTAAAAGTGCCAGGGAACCTCAGAAACTAATTGGTTCATAGAGTCAGGCACATTCAGAGGCAACAGTCTGCTTTCATGAAGAGCCTGTAATATTTCATTTCATGCAGCAGGTCATATCCAATCATGTGTTTCTTTTCTCTTCACACTGTAGTTTGTCAAGCCAAGGCTCTTAGTGATAGCTTCTGTACTAGGGAAGCAGAGTCATCGGAAAAAGTTCTCCAATATCAATATGTTATCTGGCTTTGTAAAGGGGCAGCTCAAGTGAGTAAGCTAAAAAATGTACTAAAGCAGAGAAAGGAACAAAAGGGTGCTTCAAGACCAAACTTTTATTGTGCAATCGCTGTGCCTCATTCACATTTTTACACCAGGTCTAGACGTTGAGAACTTCAATTTGAAACCCTCCCATGTTTGCCCACTATTTCTTCTGTCTTTTTTCTCACCAGAAAAAAAAATCCATTAAGGAGGGAAAGACAGAATAGCTGCACAATACCTTTTGATTGGTAGCGCCTGGACCCCTCCAGTTGGAATCACCTAAAGACTATTGTGTTGCCTTCAATAATTTATGTTTTCTTGCCCCTCTACAAACTGTTCATACTAAACAGAAGAAAAGCGGGGGGTGTTAAGTGTCTAGTTCTACTAGAATTATTACAAGAGTTAAACGAAACTCTTCTGTATGCAATACTGCTCTAATACCTTTAAAAACTCAGAATTACAGAAAATGCGTGCAGAGAAAAAATGGTAAATTGATAAGACTGAGCTTTTGAACCTTATGTGGGTTTTGGTTCAGGCTATGTTGTTTTTTTCTATTGAAGACTGAGGTCAGTTCTCACACAGCCTAGCACTGCCACACCCCGAGTTTGAATAATACAATGGATTTGCATCTAAAGAGTGGACAGCAACCTGTTGGAACAGTGGGCTGAAATCCTTAGATGCCCGTTTCTTATTCCCTGCACCAAAATCACAGTTGGCTGGCAAAGAAAACAGCTGACGCTTCAATACACCCAGAAGCTTCATCACAGGCTTCAATGAAAGGCATCTCTTTTCTTACATTAGCTTCCTGGGTCTCCTTGATTCTCCAATCTGAAAAACGTCTTGTGAGGACTTTCTTGATCCAGGCTGCCTCACTTCCCATTTACCCACAATCTGTCTACCTGTATTAGATGTGCTAGACTTCTCAATCTGCTCCAAATCTTAAGGACTTTCTCCTTTGATACAAACCCACTTCCTCATTTAGATCTTCAGTGGAAGCCTTGTTCTGTGTCCCGCTGCTAGTTTTGCTGCTGCTTCTTTTTAATTTTTTTGCTGTTTGGTGTTTTAGTTGTAACTATTATTATTTATATGTTTGATATGTTTTATGGCTTTTTATTGGAAAATGGATTGTTAGCTGCCTTGAGGGTCCACATGGATGGAAAGGTGGGGTACAAATATCATAATAATCAATGCATCCATCAACTGAACTATTTGCTACTGCTTGTCTGACCAAGCACAATTTGTGCTTACAGGTAGTCTTATTTGGTATGACTTATAGACCTGCTCCTGCAGAACCCTAGCATCACCTCAGCTCCAATGACCCTTGAGCCTCTTGAGGTCTGACAAAACCTAATATTTACCCTCCAGGATAAGTGGGGAGCACGTACACAAGTGGATACAGTCTGGATTCCTCTGACCATCAACTACCACTGCAGATCTGACGCAAGGGGCAATGTGTTACACAAAGCATCTGGGACCAAAGCAATGGAAAGGATGGTACTCAAGTGCAGCTTCTTGCTGAAAACTCATTATAAACTCACAGAATTTTCAAAAAGTCATCGTGTTGTTACAGTAAGCTCCCTAAACAAACAAACAAACAAACAAATGTATTAAGCCTCTTCCAGTACAAGGTTGTTAATCTGGTTGTTAAACCAGTATAAGGTGCAGAATTCAGAGTCCTAAGAATATCATCTCTTTAAAGGCATGTTTCTATATCTTGTGGTTGTGGATATATACAGACATCGATAAAAACGTATATATGTCACGAGGATGCTGCTTTTCACTGTTTAACAACAGATTCAAATCTCTGCTCAACTATGGACACTTCTGGCAGACATAAATACCTTGCCAAGTCTCAGACAATGTTATTTTATAGGACATTATAACAAGATATGCATAGTGAGTTCAGGGAGGGGCTGTAGCTCAGTGGTAGAGCACCTGCTTTGCATACAGAAGGTGCCAGGTTCAATCCCCAGCATCTCCAGGTGGGGCAAGAAAAACTTCTGCTGAAACCCTGACGAGCCTCTGCCAGTCAGTGTCAACAATACAAAGATGGATGCTGGGTCTGATTCGGTATAGGGCAGCTTCCTATGTTCCTAACACATTGTGGCTTACTTCTGAGTAGATAAGTATAGGATTGCACTGTTAGGCCTACAAAAGTGATCCATTTATTTCATCTTTATTTCACTTCTTCTGAACAGCTCATTGCAGCTTATATTTTTATCCAGTCTGTCCTCCAAAGAGCTCAGGTTAGCATCCATGCCCACTCTCTTTTCCCCTCACAACAATCCTACAAGGTAGGCTGGGCTGGAAGACAGTGACTACTCTAGGGTCACCAAGTAACCTTTGAGGGTCTCCCTGGACAAAGTCCAGTGTACTGTCTAACCACTACACCTCGCTAGCTCCTGGGTAGTCTCTCACATAGCAGTGTAAAGGCCAGTCCTGCTGAGCTTCAGCATGTGCCTACAGCTGGGCCAAAGACTGACGATGTGACACACACACACACACAACACTGCTGCTGTGCATTTACCATCCATTTCAATGAGATATGTGTACAGGTATCTTCCGCCTGTGTGTATCTATCTATCTACCTATCTATCTATCTATCTTGAAAGGAATAGTGCAAGGTCTGCCGATTGACACTTTCTGGGCCGGCCCTACCGTTAAGCAGAGTGAAGCAACTGCCTCAGGCAGCAGAAGCAGTAGACCCCTGACCATTTCTCCTGAGCACCCCCACACCCCAGCCATTGCCCTCTGTTGGAGGACAGAGCTGGGTGTGCCACACAGCCTGTCCTATATCCCTTAAGCTATTCTGTTGTCCTCAAGTGCACCATGCAGTGCAAGACATTATCCCATTGCCTGTATTGAAGTCAGGGCCAGCCTACCATTAGTCAGAGTGAGGCAGCTGCCGCAGGCAGCAGGTGCTGGGGGCAGCGAGTCATGGCTAGGTGCTGGATGTCAGGAGCGCTCTGGCAGCTTCCCCCAGTAGATTCCAATAGCCAACTCAAGACACAAACGAAAGGATTTCTTTTCAAAGCTTTAATCGTTTTGCAACTTAATGACTCTTTCAGATGCTAATCACCAGCAACTAAAGCAAGGAACAGCAGGGTGGCCTAAGCTTCATCTAGTCAGTTGATCCCCATTTGAAAGAGAGTCACTTGAAGACCCAGAACTTATGGGCTAGGGAGAGATCCTTCCTCTTTCCCTTGGGTCCATGGGAAGCGGCCGTCGCTTGTGCACCAAATGGGCACTACGCCTCCTTTCTGCGCCCTCCATCGCTCGTGGCTCTTTGCGTCTGCATCGAGCGTCTAAGAAGCCCCCCTCCCACACTCCCTCACTACCCGGGTCACTCTCTATCTCTGGAATGCTGGCAGGAGGAATCTCTGCCAGGTGCTGAGCCTGTGAGGGATGAGCTGGCCCCTCTCCCACGGATAGCTGTTCCACCTCAGAATCCAAACTGCTCTGAGGCTCTCTGGCCTCAGTTTCCACCCTGACACTGGAGGACAGAGCTGGGCATGCCATGTGGCTTGCTCCTCACCCCCCAAACTACCCTGCTGCCCTCAGGTGCAGCAGAGGACGCTGTCCCTTAACCAGTACTGAAGATTGAAAGGTCAGCCTGGTTTGCTTCTGTTCGTGGAATGGTGAGGGGAGCCATCTTGTCCTTCGCCTCAAGCAGCAAAATGTTTTTGGCCAGCCCTGGCTGAAGTAAGCCTCAACTGCCAATCCAGTCGGCTTCTATATATGGAATGGAGGGGGGGGATGAGTAGGGCACCATCTTGTCTTTTGTCGCAGGCAGCAAAATGTCTTGGGCTGGCCCTGGGCACTCTATACATGTTCTTCTTGCCAGTCGGCTGCCAATGAACCTCAGCCAGACCATCTGCAGCTAATTTAGAGCATCACAGGTGTAGTGAGAGCAGGAAATGTGGCAGAAACTCACAGGTGCTGAAGTCATGGTCTGAACAGTTCCGGAAACCTGAACCCTTTTTTTTAAAGAATTAATCAAGCTTTTGTTCAGGTCATTTCCCTGCCCTTGCTCAGACTCATCAATTTACAACACAGCTCAACTCATTTGGCGAGTAGTACAGCCATGAAGAGCCAAGGCTCTCAGTACAATACATATTTTCTACCAGAGCAGAATGCTCTGTACATACATCTCTGCCTCCAGACACAAAGAATGCATCTTTACACACAGCTCTTTAATATATACCTTTGCAACTTGGTCCCAGCTACACCACAAGGACTGCACAGTGGTTGTTTCTTTAAAACATCTCACAGCAGTTTAACAGTGGGGTGGGGTAGGGAAGGATATCACAAAGATGGAAAAGCCACAGTAAAGGACACTCAACATGATCACATGCTTACTGCACCTTCCTTAAAAGGCTACAGTGCTGTAGCTTTTAAATATAAAAGATGATTAAGAGGTGACACGACAGAGGATTATAAAATTACAAATATTGTGGAGAGGGAAATTTTGTGTCTCTTTCTCTCTTATACTTCTAGACATCAGATTTGTATGGTTGGGATGAAATACCTGCCCCCTGCCCCCACTGCCCAAATTAGCCATCCCATTTGCAGATGGCAAAGGGGGGGGGGCATTTCAGCAATTGCGGGAATTTTTATTTATTTTATATCCTGTCTTTCCACCAAAAATGGCACTCAAGGCAGCAAACAATAATAAAATACAGATTAAAACAAAATCTTAATTAAAACATAACATAAAAACAAATTTAAAATAAAATAAACCGATTAAAAAACTATTTGACAACAGACCAATTTACATGCCAAAGGCTGCCTGAATAAAAACAGCTTTGCCTGCTGGTGGAAGGTCAACAGAGAAGAAGCCAACTTAGCCTCCCTTAACAGGGAGTTCCGAAGGCTGGAAGTGGCCATGGAGAAGGCTCTGTCTGTCGGTTTCTCTCTCATGTCCCCATCAAACATGCCTCCAATGGTGCCAGGACCAAGAGAAAGATCTCCACTGAAGGTCTTAAAACCCAGACAGGGTAATATGGGAGAAGGTGGTCTTTCAGATAGCCTGGTCCCAAGCCATATAGGGCTTTATAGGTCATAACTAGCACTTTGAATTGTGCCTGGAAGCAGACCTGTAGCCAGTGAAGCTGTTGTAACAAGGGAGTCACATGCTTCCTGTAACCAGCTCTGGTCAACAGTTTGGCCTGGCCACCGCGTTCTGGACCAGCTGAAGCTTCGGAATACTTTTCAAAGGCAGTCCTAGATAGAGTGCATTACAGCAGTCCAAATGGGATGTAACTAAGGCATGTGTGATCATGGCCAGATTGACATCTCTTGGAATGGGCACGGTTGGTGCACAGTTGGTTACATGGGAAACTTTTAACAGAGTAGGGAACTTAATGTACTGTAGTGGGAAATGAATGAACAATTGTGAGCCAGACCCCATTTTAAGCAGAAGTATTCATACAAACACACTTGTTTTGAAGCTTAAAAGGTAATACAACTGCTTCACTGCAGAATCACTGACAAACATAAAAAGTTGATGCTTTGGAAAACCATTGTTGTTTGGAAACAAAAATGTGAACATATCCTATTTGTTTTCTTCCCTTTTCATCTTTTGAATTGTGGCCAAAAAAAAAAAAGAGTGGAAGAATTGTTCATTTAGAAGCTCATTTTCTCTTGCTGCTTATTCCCTCACTGAAGTCATAACCTAACTCTAGTTGTTTTATCAGAAATTCTCACGTATCAGCTGATTGTATGCTACTAGTAGGGTGATCATGTCTTCAGGTGGGGAAGAGAAGTGGCTGGAAACTTATGAACTCTAAGAAACATGCAGTCCTTTAAAATGCAAAGAGGAAGAGAAAAATATATAGTACAGATATGTAGTACAGATAATTCAGCTGGGTTAAAAATAGCAACAACGAGGCCTTAGAATGGTTTTGGAGCCCAAAATCAATTTTCCCCCATCTCTGCCTAATGGAATGTGGACAGCTCTTTCTCTCCCATAATCCATGATGCAATCTTTGTGTTTCACCAAATTAACAGAACGGAGTGGCTGTTCTCCTGATCCACAAGGGGTCTTTGACTGAAAATAACAATATACTGTGGTCAAACCATTTCGACTGAGGCATGCGAGAAGACTCAGCCAAGGGCCCTTTGCATCTTTAAAATTCAGAAAAGAAGCACATTTACAATCTGCAACCAAGAACACATCTGCAGAACCACTGGACCCATCTAGCTGCAATAAGAGGCTGGTAAAAGGGATTATGGAAATGCTCTTCACGGAAGACCTTTGCATGACCTTGGCTTCATATTTATAAGTTCAACAACAAGCAAACTGGCTTATTTTAAAAGAAACTACTTAAGGAAACAAAGTAGCATATCATCACATGAGGAACACAGGGATGTTGCTGGATACCAGGTAAGACTATTTGACCATTTGGCCCAGTAGCTTCTACTTTGACTGGTGCTATCAAGGATCTCTGGGTAGAATTCTTTCCCCTCACCTACTAGTTGACACTTTTTAAAACTGGAGATGCCAGGGACTGACCCTTCTTCAAGCAAAGCATGTGTTCAGCCACTCAGCTATAGCCTCTCCCTAGCATTGTGTTTCTAATCCAGTTACTACTGTGTAAGGGCGCAGTCTTACACGATGCTCGTAAGCCCCCAAATGCAGAGCAGAAGGCTATCAATGGCTACTGGTCCTGATGGCTATGTGCTACCTCCAATATCGGAGGCAGTATGCCTATGTAAATCAGTTGTTGGGGAACATGGGCAGGAGAGTGCTGGTGCGCTCGTGTCCTGCTTGGGGGCTCCTGGTTGACAGCTGGTTGGCCACTGTGTGAACAGAATGCTGGTCTAGCTGGACCCTTGGTCTGATCCAGCAGGGCTCTTCTTACATTTCATGTTCTTATCCTGTGCGGGGCGGAAGGAGTGGTGGAGATGGTTCTCGCCTCCCAGTCCTCCCACCCAGCATTTTTGCTAGATGGGCTTTTTTACCATTCTAGCTGGGGCACTAGAGGGGGAGGGGAAGGAGGTTGGGGAACCCCAGGATAGTTCATATCCTAACCTCTCCAGTCTCCTCCCCTCCTCCCAAAATGCTCCCTTTCCTCCCTCTTCAAGGTTGTGTTCCTGACCTCGGAGAGGCAGCTGGGGAGGGGCGGAGCTCTGATTCCCAGCTCTGAAGTCGGGGGGCTGACTCCAACCTCAGAGCTGGGAATATGAAATAGCCTATGGCCCCTCAGACTCTGTCTAAGGGCCATAGGATTGCTTCTTCCATGGCTTTGATGATCTTAGGACTTGTTGAAGACCAGTTCTCAGGTCTCTGGAAAATCAGAGGTCTACAATGTACCTGAATAGCACGCACTATGTGCCCAAACACTGGTCTTCTTCCACGGAGCTTGCGGCCTGCCTGTCCAAGCAAACATCCCTATGTTAGTCATGTGTGGCATGTTGACATCCTAAAAGGAAACAGAAAACAACCTTCTCTCTCCCCATTTACAAAAAAAGTTTCCTTGTCTGCTCACCTAGCTGAGATTCCCAGTCGTCACACAAAACTACGTGAACAGCTAATTTTAAGGAAGACACTTCTCATCTGAAGTCCTGGTGCTGTTCCCTGTAGGCCAAGGTAGCTACACGCAAGGCCAAAATGTTCACATTCTTATGTGAGTCATGACCCTTTCTCCATGCAGTGTCAAATGGCGAGAGAGGAGATGACACGCATTTTTACACTACCAGTTGATTGCCCTGCTTCTCCCGCCCTGCTCTGATTACATCATCTTTAAGGCCAGAATGTTCTAGCAAGGAGGCACCAGCAATCATAACACCGTAGATTATCCTAAAATACTCATGCAGTGGTATAGTGGCTCACAGGGAAACACTGCTGGCAGTTTCTGATTAGCAGGGCTGCTGCTGTCATTTGCCACCCCCCTCAGGCTTCCCTGTTCCCTCTGAACTAAGCTGCAGTCCACACAAGAGCAGGGTGGGTGGGAGGATTTCCCCAGCAACAATATATTGCTCCCTGTTGTAATGCAAAGTGTTTTGGGGTGGCTCGGTCTTGAATGGCAATTAAGACCCACTAGCTTTACAAAAGGCCTGCTCCAGGTAGAGATGAAAACTGCTAGAACTGGTCTGTTGATATACATCAACACTACTGCAGGAATTTGTGGAGTCTGCTTGGGGACGTGGCTATGGGGATTGTCATGATGAACACCTGCACTTCAAAATTCACCACCACACCACTGTGCCTACCGTGAATTCTTAGGTTTGTTGAATGTCAGCTGGTCTTCCTGTTGACAGGCACAAATTTCATGTAATGGAAAGATTTTGTCTGTGATAGTTAATACTGAGTGATCATTTCTCGCTACCAAGAAATCTACATATGGTATTATTGTTGATCACCTAACTTGGAGGCTACAGAGATGAATCCATCCTCAGATCACTCCTCCTGCCATTTCAGGAGCAACCCGTAACATTTTCTCCATTTGTCAAACGGGGATTTTAATTATCTCAGGCAACATCTCATGCAGATTTTTTTTAAAAGACCATTATCTGACCTAATGGAATTGATTGTTAGGATGTTTTGTTTTTTGAATCACACTCATCTGCAATTTATGTTTTCTTAGTGCCACCCATCCATCTTCCTAATGACCTGGCAACAAAACCAGTATAAAAACAAATTATTTTCTTTTCCAAGCTTTCTAAAGTTGCATGTTGCCTGTAGCACAAAGGTGTCTATTTTCTGGTAGAGAATGGATCTTTGTTTCACCGGCATCCCCTTACGCTCCCCCCTACTGCCATCAGAAAATGCAGAGGCAGGCAGTAATATGCATTTTCCTTATGACTTTGTCAGCTACCTCCTACTGTGGTAACTCATCCCAGCTCACCATTTTCAGTAAACTGCTGTTCTCTTCTTCCCAGTCAGATTGGGAATGAATAACAGGAAAGGAATTAGTTAAACCGGGCTTGATGACCTGAAAAGTGGCAGCCTTCAAACACCACCTCAAAATCTGAGTCACAAATATCATCAGACATTTCCCAGACACCATGACAAAAACAATCCCTTCTTCTCCGAAAACCAAACATGACTCCCCTTTCATTTCTGTCTCCTATGGATGCCTATTCCAGGTCCATGTGAGGACCTGGGTTGGTTCTGTACTACCACAGGTAATGCTACAATTATCCTGAATTTCCCCTTCCCCTACTCTATACAACAAGCTAATGGCAGCCCTAAAAGCATACATGTATTAACAGCAAAAAAATATCTGTTGTAAACCAGGGGTGGGCAGACCCCAGGGCCAAAACAAACATTACTTTAAATCTGTATCTAGCAGTTATATCTCCCCCTTTTTAAACTCTAGTTTGGCAGCCCCAATTTAGATCAGAATCCTAGTGTGGAGAGGTAGGTAGGAAGGCTTCTGAAATCCAGATTGGGGGCCCTCTAGGGTATCAGTGGGGAAAAAAGGACATAGCTATGAGACCCAGGTTTAAAGTAATGTCCGTTTTGGCCCTAAGGATTGATGGATCTACTTGGTTTTTTCCCTAGAACCTCAAGGTCCACCAATCAGAGCTAGATTTAGAATGTGAGCTCCAGTACGCTTAGAATTAAGGACCAGGGTGCCTCTGAGCACATGCTCAGCCCAACAGTTTGTTTCCAGTACCAGAACTGAGCTCACAATCCTTTCACACATAAGATTCACACCCGATTTTCTCTCCAAGCTTTCTTCATTAGAGCAGTCTAATTTGGTCAGGGTGGGACTTTTAGTCGTTGCTATTGTTAAACCACGGGGAGTCAGAAACTCTTGATGATCTACTGCAAAGGACCCTGAGATCTCTAAATCGATCCTGATCTGCCATCTGCCCACCCTTGCTCTAAATTAGGATGGGGCTGTCTTTGGGCTGAATGTTTCCTGTAATGAACCTCTTGTAAGGAAAGACAGGAGGGTTGTTGTTTTTTCTTCCTTCTCAGAACAAAAGGACATAAAGATAAGCATCAGCTGCTGCAATGCTACACTGTCAAACTTCCACATTCTGGAAATTAACTGTTATCTAGCCCTAATTAGGTTCCCCCTCTAGTGTCTGAAATCTGAATTTTAAGAGATGGCAAAGAGCTGTGCTGCTGACAAACTAAGTGCTGCCATTACCTGCATTTTTATAGACAAAACATCTGTTGCATTTAACATATGAGCCACGGTGAGAACTCGCAGGGCGTATTTTGATCAAATCCATCAACATGAAGAATCACATCACTGAAGAATAACATCACTGAAGAATAACATCACTGATTACTTCCAGAAACATAACCATGTTAGAGAGCAATCCTATGCTCTTGACGGAACACTCTGTGATCGGAGCGCTCCATTCTCTCCTACGCCCAGTTGGCTCTTGCTGGCAGGATGGAAGACAAGAGGGAGACAGGGCTTCCTGTATTTTTTGTCCATACGTGGACGGAAGAAAACCCATTTCCTCCCATTGCTGAATTTGCCGGCAGTGGGAGGGGCACATTTAGACACGCTCTTGAGGCCAGGGGCATGGTCAGGACCGGAGAGGACTCAGATCAAACCAGGAGACTAGCAGTTACACCTAACCTTCTTATTCTCTGCACCACCACAGTAGCTTGTTAGAAAAGAGATCTATTGGCCTGCTGTCTGCTGTGCTACAGCACCACCATGGTAGGGGGCAAGAAGGTGGTATTGCAGCTACCAAGTCAGGTGATGCAAGGGGCCAACAGGGTTCTACTGGTCCTGGTTCATCGAGCTGAGTTCAGTGTTTTTTATAGTACTACAGCAGATGCCTTCAAGAAATAATGCCACATTCTAAAATTCCAGGTCTCTTACCTGTAGTATCTGGACTGAAGATAAGTTGAGCACACAGCCTTCGACACATGGCTAGCAGAACCAAAGTCTATGACCTTGACTCTGTACGGCTGCCGAGATGGATCCACCAACATGATGTTTTCTGGCTTGAGGTCTGCATGAATCAAGCCCAGGCTTTTCAGTTTCATTAGGGCTGTAGCTACCTGCTGCAGGATTGGCCGGATGTACTTAAGGGGCAATGGGCTGAACTTGTTTTGCTTGAGGAAATCATAGAGGTTCTGTTCCAACATCTCAAAGACCAGGCAGGTGTGGTTCTTGTGCTGGAAACATTCGTAGGCGCGGACAAAGTTGTAATCATCTGCGCTTTCAGTGCTTAACCGGGCCAGGATGCTCACTTCAATCTGACCTTGCCGGGCATAAGAAGGATGGTTTTTAAGGATCTTGATGGCCACAATTTCATTGGTGCCACGTTTCCAGCATTTGACCACTTGCCCAAAGGTTCCACGGCCAAGGAATTCTAATACTTCGTATGTGTTGGTCATGGAACACAGCACTTCATGTTGCACCAGTTGGTAATCCCCTTCGCTGTTGGAGCCACTGTTTTTGGATGTAGCAGTGGACGTGGTTGTGGTGGCTACCGTGGCCCCACTGGCATTGTTCTGAATCATTGGTGGATGCTCTTCGATAATCTGAACGCTGCTTGTGTTCTCGATTTCCTCACTCTTGCGCTTAAGTCCACATTTTTGGTAGGTGTCCAAAAGGCTCACAGTGCTTCGACGCATCAGGTTGTGTGGTCCACCCAGTGCTTGGCCAGATACTGCAACCACACCAGAGGTGCTGTTGGCGGATGTCACCACAATGTGCCCTGTGCTGGCAGGGAAGATGATGGTCTGTTCGTAAGGGATGCTGGGGTTTGGGATCTGGAGAGAGGCGTTGATGGCGGCGGCAGCTTGAGAAGATTGCACGTTCTTGCTCTGACTGTAGACTTTGCTATGTGTGCCGTACCCAGTCATATCCCAGTTAGAACTTGGTTCCACTTTCAGTTTCTTCACACTACAGAAGGCACTTGATTGAAGGGTGTGAGGGGAGAAAACTTGCACATGTGAGGCCATACCTGCATCACAACACAAGAGAAAACAATGGTGTTAAAAACAGGAAGTGACTATAATATTTATTTGTCACCATTACAGCCAAAGTATTGAAACCAATGTACACCATTTCGAAAACATAAACATGTATAATAAATACAGTTAAAATCCACAGAAAAAAAACAACAACCAGTCATTAAATGAGAAATGACAATAACATCTCACCATCAACGGTGTTTAAACAAGGCCTACAAATATGTATGTTTTAAAACTGTCTACAGGAAAAAAGTAAATGGTGGGAGTCAGTTGAAGCTGTTTAGGAAGAGTATTCCAGAGAGCAGGTGCCACTACTGAGAAGGCCCTGCTTCATGTCTTCTGTGTTCTCAGCTGAGAAAAGGGTGACAGAGCTTTCTACAACTTAGAAGCGTAATCCAAAACCTCTGACCAGGCAGCCTACCTGCCTTTTGTACTACAGAATTTATATATGCTGACAGAGAGGAGAACAATTGTGAAATTAAGGATTTCTGTTAGGTTGTCTCCCTACACAAGCAAGCATCATAAACAAGAGCATGTATTTGAAGTTTAAGAGTCAAACTAGACAAGATGTTGGGGATCCATGACTGTATTTCCCATCTCTTTATTACTATTTATTACTATAAATGCTCCGTTGCATGTTCTAGATGAAATCCCTTCCTCCTGATATGGCTATTTGCTCCATTATAGAAAACACATGGGTTGAAGGCATAGATCAGGGGTGTAGAACCTCTTTCACCCCAAGGGCCAATTTGTATTTCAGAGAAACTCTTGGGGGCCACATTCCAGTGGTGGGCGGGACCAAAGGCAAAGGGGGTGGGAGCAAAATGCTAAAAAGTACCAGCAACCAGGCCTGGTAATGTGACTAATGAGTGGGTCCTCTTGTCCCCTCTTTTCAAATTGCTGTAGATAGGTAATGCTTAAAGCTCTTCCTGCCAGTGGGCAGCGGGGAGAGCCACCTGGTGACATGGGGAAAGAGGCATGGCCATCTGGGAGAATGCCGGAGAGCTGGATTTGGCCCCTGGGTCTGAGGTTCAACACCCCTGGCATAGGTCATACGGCTGGGTCTCATCTTACCCTACTATTTGGGGATTCAACAGTTATACAACTCACGTAACTTAGGGTTGATTGACTTGACTCAAAGTTGGCGTAGCAGAGTCATCATTACCTATAAGCAGTTTGAAAAGATGGGTCAAGAGAACCCGGATGATGGATGGTGCTAATTCATACTTCTCAAACAAGGTTCCACTGGTGAGTTTGCTTACTGAAGTGGCTAGCAGCAGGCGTACTGTTTAAGGGGAACAGTGTGAAAAGTTATCTCACTA
Organism: Heloderma suspectum; assembly: GCF_057233095.1. Lineage (NCBI taxonomy): Eukaryota > Metazoa > Chordata > Lepidosauria > Squamata > Helodermatidae > Heloderma > Heloderma suspectum. The sequence goes on from NC_139464.1 coordinate 33,145,834, forward strand.
GTACTTGATTATTATTTATCCAGAGTGCCTACATCTGTGGCCACATTACTTGATCTGCACAATAAGTGGTTGTTGTTATCAACAACTACCTATGTAGTAGCTATGCATGCTACGGGCAATCTTCCTGTGTTTTTAGAAAACAAGATGACTGACCTTTGTTGATAGCTCTTTGATGAGGTATAAAAAGATAGGATAAATACAACAAATGCTCCTAAAATATACGGCTTTCCTGCAATTTTTCTGTATGTGTATGAAAGTCTGGATCACTTGGACTTTGATGAATCCCCATCCCCCACCCCGAAATCTGTTGCAACCCCCCACAGGAAATGTGAAATGGCCCCTGATGGCTGGTCTAAGCCAGAGGCAGAAAAGTTTTCAGCAGTAAGAGTTACAATGAAAATAATACACAATAAGACAAGACTTCCTCCTAATCTGTGTAGTTCATTGGCATGTAACTAATATAATTTGCGTAACATGTTTATTAATCTGCCAAACAACATTTATTCTGCAGCCTTCCCATTCTGAGATTGTCATCCTTAATTGGAAAAACCTTAATTTGGCTTTTGAAAAGTCTTAGTCAAATATGTTCTTGGGGTGAGTTCTCTCTCTCTCACACACACACACACACACACACACAGCATCCAAAGACTGTGATATCAGGTAATTGCTTGCATGTGTGAATCAGCCATCCCAGCTCAAACACCACAGACAAACTTTTGCGATCACATGACACCACCCCCAAACAAAATACCTTTCAGTGGAGGTAGTTTCCACATCCAGAAGTAGGTCATCAAATAATAATTAATTAATTACTGGAGCACCTAAATTTATGCTAGGCACTGATGAGTGATAAGACACAGAGTGGCGTTCACCCATGTGTGAAAAATCATGGAGAATTAAACACTGTGAATTCTGGCTTCTGTTTATCTTCCTCCGTCTCCACCCCCAGCCCACAGATCCCTTAGCAGTTGTTCCTCTTGACCACTACCACCTCGAGGCTAGGACTTAATTCAGACAGGGATGATTTGAACTTAACCCCAAAACCATTAAGGTACAGCCGTGGAACATGTAAAGGATCACAGCTCAGTGGCAGAGCACCTGCTTTGCATGCAGAAAGACCCAAGTTCAATCCCCGACATCTTTAGTTCCATGGGATTAGGTAGCTGGTGATGGGGAAGATCTCTCTGTCTGACAGCCTGGAGAGCTGCTGCTCATCAGAGTAGACAGCAGTGGGGTAGATGGACACAGTGGGCCTGTTTGCACAATCAAGGAGGGGGTAATAAGCCACGGTAGTTTATTTCTCCTGCCGCCCATGCTGGTTGCATGCCAGGGGGATTTGCATAAGAACATAAGTGCCATGGTGGATCAGACCAAAGGTCCATCTAGTCCAGCATTCTGTTCACACAGTGGCCAACCAGCTGCCCACGGGAAACCCAGAAGCAGGACATGAGTGCAATAGCACCCCCCTACCCAATTTCCTTCACCAGTGCAGTTTGCTGTATCGTGCAAATCTGGCGAGGGTGACTTGTTCCCATGGTTAAAAAGCCACCCTAGAACCCTAAAACAGCCCATTGGTTCTGGGTGGTTTGTTAATCACGCCAACAACCCAGCCCCGCCAGGTTCGCACAACATGACAACCTATGTGGGGAGTTGATTTCTGGAATGGCCACTGGAAAATCATGGTGGCTTCTTTAACTCACTGTGATTGTGTGAACCCAGCCAATAGGGCCATTCACACAACATGCTAACCCACACTCAGTGGGCGAGTGTGGGTTATTGTTGAACTGTAGGTCGTTTGTTGAACCATGGGTTAGCATGTTGTCTGAACCCAGGACCTTTTCTGCAGGGTGGCTTGATTAACTAGTGTGAATTGTTAACCACCCTGAACAACCCAACAGCAAAGCATGGGTTCTCAAGGTGGCTTGTTTGAGAAAAATAAGCCACACTGCATGGTTAACAAGCCACCCTGAGGAAAAGGTCCTGGGTGCAGACAACATGTTAACACATTGGTCAACAAACAACCCACAGTTCAGCAACAACCCGCATTCAACCACTGAGTGTGGGTTAGTGTGCTGTGCGAACCCAGTCATAGTGTGGCATGGTATAAGGCAACTTCCTATGTGAAGTAAGAAGTGCAAGAGTTTGTCCACCTTCTCAACCTGAACGCAGCAACACATGTGAAAGCTGAAAACTGAAAGCGAGGGGAAAGTAATAGACTAGGTTTGGGGAATTTGTCTTTTCACTGGAAGGGGAAAACCAAATACCCACCTAAATATCCTGTCTCTCTAGGAGCAACATTTTAAAAAGGCTTTCTCAATACAGAACTAAGAGTTACTTTGACATTAACTCCCAGCAGACCAATCTTCGCCCTCTGCTCCTCCCTTATTTGCATGGTAGAAAAATCCAACCTAGGGTGTAGAATAGAGGAGAATAGAGGTAGGCACAATATACAGCAGCTAAACACTCCTTGTGTTTAAATGGAAAGGAAGACCAATTTAAGATTATCTATGGAATATATGACACTACAGAAATTGAATTTTAAAAAACTTTGGGCGTTGAAAGCCTCCTGTGATTGATGCTGATCTTTTACTTTTATGGTGGAGCTGCTTTAAAAAGTTTGGGAAGGATCCAATGATGTCTTGCCACTAGCACTATTTACAGTGCACTAGTGGAAACCACGCTTGTGTAACGTCAATCGCGCTTGCTAGCACCGTGGGTTTCCTGGGAAACCTGTCACGCTAACAAGAGCTACTGACGTTCTACAAGTGTTGGTTTCTGTTACTGCACCGTAAATAACACTAGTTGACAGACACCACTGGATCCTTTCCTTTATAATATTAGAATATGGCTATTGAAAATGATATATAATATATGAAGTTAGATTTAGAAAAAAGGTTGAAAGAGATTTTATGGGATTCAAGATCTCAGCACAAGGAAAGATTACCTGTTATGAATCTACTATTGGCTATGTACACCAGACATTGGAAGCTAAACACTGTGCCAGTATAGGGAAATTTTAGAGAAAATCTGGCAAATTTCAGAAATGGAAAAAAACCTGACTTGAATCAGAAGTGCTCAGAAAAGAGGAGATATACAGTTTGACAGTGTTTACAGAAAATTACTCAAAGTTGGTAACTTATTGGAATAACAATTAAGGAATAATTCAGGGGTTCGTTTGGATACAAACGAGCATGCACAGAGAAAAAATAGGGGTTGCACCTACTACCCTTCCCTGGTGAATGGAAGGTGAATGGTACTTGTCAACTTCCCAAAACCTCCATGCATTCAAGCGTACCATTTGTACAGTGCCTACACACATATCAAAACGGACATAGGTTCCTGTATGCATGATCCAGAGCAATTTTCCATGGTACCACACTGTGTGTACAGTAGCCTATATATGCATATTTGTGGGTGTGGATGTTGGGGGTGAGGCCAGTGAGCGTGACCCTGATTAGACTTCTACACATGTTCATTTGTACCCAGTAGAGCAGAGCGAGGCATGATTCTCAACATATGTTGCTAATTTTAAATCATCATCATTCATCATCCCAAGCTCAAAATGACGAACTTGGCTACATTGCAGATTTCAAGCATTGCTACCATTTGTTGGGTAGCTCCGCAGTATAGCCTTACCACTAAGTAACCACAGCCTGCCCCCTACACCTCTGGTTTTAAAGGGGAAAAGGAGAAAGGCTCCCAAGTCACCAGATATGGGTCCCAGGTGGATCTGAGCTTTTAGAAATTAATCACTGCCAGAGATTAGAACATAGCCTTTCTTTAAAAAAAGAAATCTAAGAAATGCCAGTGGGCTGTATGTGCAGCCAATGAGTCATAGGATGCCCACCGACAGCCTAAGCAAGCTAAATGATCCTGAATTTGCCAAGTCAAATTATTCAAAGGTTAGGTTCTCAGAGAGGGCACAGAATCAAACATTAGTTTTGTTCTCCATCAAAGTCCCTGCCACTCCCTATATCAAATCCATTTAGGAAATGAGTGTACCGCTACTGATACTTTCTATTTCAAATAACTCAAACCAAGTCAGAAATGTGACTGTGCTCTCCTTCTCCCCCATCCCTGCTTCCATCAGGGTATCAGGAACCATAACCAAGGCCAGAGGTAGGGGAGCTATGCCCAACATAATTTCTTTTGTGATGACTTAGTGAGTTTTATCCTGTTGAGGGTGTGAGCAAGTTGCCATGTGTAGAGTTAGGAATAGATCATGTCCCTCCCCAAAGTTGCACTGGTGTTGTGATCCTGGGGTTATTTCCCCTTGCAATAGCTTGGCTTACTTGTTTGAGCCATCTCAAGCTATTTGCTCCCGAAGCACTTCTGTTTAAGGTACAGCGTAATCTAGAATGAAATTAATCTACAGTGGGGGGTGATGAATGGATTCTCCTTCCTAACTAGTGGATGCTGCACGTTCTCTAACATTATGAATTTATACCCCTTTACATAGGAAAAATGTGGCACAAAGGCACCTGAAGCTGCCATTGTAAGAACATAAACATACAACTCTTTGCTGGACCAGACTAAGATGCATCTAGCGTAGCATGCCCTTAGCAAAAGCAGCCAGCCAACAAGTAGGGCATGGAGATTATGTCCTTCCCCTACTTCTTGTCCCCAGTATCTGATATTCAGAGATATACTGCCTCTCTACAGGGAGATACCATTACATTGCATGAGGGAGGTGGAAAGGGGGCAGGAGACAATGGGCCAGCACCAACTCCAGGTTTTTGAGAACCCTTGGGCAAGACACCTTCAATGGGCCCCATCCCTCAATGAATCCACCTTTTCACTACTATTGTCACCAGCTGCTATTGATCCTCATCCTCATCCTCACTGCAACCACTTGCTTGCTTAACAGGCAGAGAGATCTCCTTAACAGGCAGTGGGATCTACTGCTCCTCCTTCTTTCACACCGACACCATTCTCTAGATCATGGTCAGAGGGAGGTGAACAAGCAGGTTGCAGTGGTGGACATGAAGAGCTACTCCAGGGGGATTTTGTCGGGGGGGGGGGGCTGCTGGGATGTGGGCCCTTGACAGGTGCCCAAACATGCCTACCTTTGACACTGGCCCTGCAATAGGCTCACAGATGGCACAGTGTCTATACAACTGTGCACACGCGAGCAGGAAGGGATAGTGGGGGATGGCCTCGTCACAAAGGCTTTCCCAAGAAGTTCACAACTCATATAAGGAAAGGAAAAGAGATATAAGGGAAGGTAAACAGGGAGACTACATTTTAGTAAGGAAAAGGAACTAGGAAGTGGACATGGCTTGGGGGTAGGGATGAACGAATCTGTCAGTTTCGGTTTCTCTCCATTTATTGTTTTTCCCATCTTAAGTTTGGTTTGTCCTGAACTTTTAATTTTTTTTTCAGTCTTAAATTTGGTTTGTTCTGAACTTGGAGAAGTTCGCATTAACTTTTGCATGCATTTTCATGTGTGTTGCTCCTAATCTGTGCATTTTTGTATGGAATTTTACCTAATATACACATTTTTGCAAGATGGTTTCCTAATACAATGCATTTTGAACATTCTTTTCACTAATATACCCATTTTGTGTGCACTTTCCTTTAATGTACACGTTTTTGTACGCATTTGTTTGACTGGAGAACGCCTCTGCAAAACTTGGAAAAGTGTGAATTTCAAAGGATAACTACATTTCAGTTCATGGTTTGAAAGTGCGAAGCACCCATCTCCACTTGGGGGCTGCTGATAAAAGGCAGAGGGAGGGAGAGTCTGGGGAGGGATCCCTTGCAGTTCTATCCTGAACCAAAAGGAGAGTTGGGGAAGGTGAATAGTACTTGTCAACTCCTCCCCTCTGTTTAAGGCCATGGTAACTTGCTGTTCACCACTTGCCCCTCATGAGCTATCATGGCTAACTGGACATTTTTAGAACTCATCTAAGCTATCAGCCACCATCACCCAATCCTGAGGCAGAATATTCCATTAAAGGTACAATCATATCATGTTTAGACAGAAAGAAGTCCTACAACTCCCACCATTCTCCAGCCACCATGGCTAGCTGGGAAATGCTGAGAGTTGTATGACTTCTTTTCTGTCTAAGCATACATAGGATGGTGCTCTTGGTCAATTACACATTATGTGACCAAATACTTTTGTCAATCCTAAACCTACTATTATTCGGCTTCTTTGGGACCTTACATTTCAGGAGCATAAGAGAGGAAGAAAAATGCCCCTCTCTCCCTCCCACGCCATTCATGATCCTATAAATGACAAACACCTCTTCTGCCACATTGCAGACCATGATGGCAACTGTCTGTGGAGCTGACAAAGATACAGCTTTGGGGCAAGGTCTGAAGCAAACTATGCAAGTCAACTGAACATTAAAGTGCACCCAGCACAGCTCTGTCAGGTAGGGGGTTGGACTCGATGGCCTTGTAGGCCCCTTCCAACCCTACTATTCTATGATTTGTAGCAGTGCAGAAATGCCTTGCAGCTGTTGAAAACTAGCAATGATACTGTGCTCCAACTTTACCTCCAACGTCTCAACTAAAAGTCCTCACAGAGGTCGCACACAATTCCCATTTCCTCCTCGTAAGAGTTCCTAGAGGAGGCTAGCAGGTGGTCTCCGATCCCAATTAAGGTACATTAACAAAGTAAGGTAGTCAACCCAAGACAAAAATCACTGGTGATGCTGCGCCCTTTGGAAATGGAATCCCTTTCTTCACTTTGCATGTGGGGATCTTGCACAGAGCCAGACGCTACTCCATTCCCACCTTTCCCCAGTGCTGCTGCTGCTTCGCAAATGACTCTGGTCAGGCTCTCATTACCTTGGCTGCTTCCTGTCGGTACATGTTTTCCGTTAGAGAAAAAGGGCAATGAATGGAATGACACACCACTCATTAAGTACATCATAATCTGCCCCATTAGTGCAAAACCTGAAATTGCAAAGACTTTTGCTACCACTTTATATTTTAAATACCAAATCATGATCATATATTCTGGAACTCTGAGGTCTTAGGAACCCTGGGCTTCTTCAGAAGCTTCGAAGGCAGGGGTGTTGAATCACTTTCAGCCTGAGGGCCAAATTCCATTTCAGAGAAGCTCTCAAGGGCTGCATTCCAGAGGTGGGCAAAGGCAAACGGGAGTGGAGCCAGCATATTTTAGCTTAAAGCTCTGACTGCCAGGAATGAAACCTTAGGAGAGGCATTTCAACTTTTTAGGATGCGTAAGGGCGTAATCCTATGCACATTTAGACAGAAAAAGTCCTACAATTCCCAGCTGGCTGAGGAATGCTGGGATTCATAGGACTTTTTCTGTCTAAACTTTCATAGGATTGCACCCTAAGAAATCACACAAAGGCTGGGAAACCACTAAATGATAGGTGGTCAGGGGGGAAAGCAGGAACCCCCTGGTGATGTGCAGAAGGGGCATGGCTCTCTGGGAAACCCCAAATTTGGCTCCTGGACCTGAAGTTCAACACCTCTGTTCTAAGTGGTTCTCAGTGAAAAGGTCAGTAATAGCAGGCCAGAGTCCTTGAAGGACATCTTGTTCATCTCTCCCATCCTTCCCCTGCATTGCACAGCTGTGCTAGTGGGTGAATTTTAGGGCACACGCTCCATACATCCAGACTTACAAACAGTAAAGGCAGTAGCCCCGATGAACCGACAGACATGCAGCCCGGAATTGTTAAATACAGATAAGAATGTCACCGTGCATGTTAGATTTCTATCCATTATATATTCTACAGCAATTAAACAAGCAGATAGATAGATAGATAGATAGATAGATAGATAGATAGATAACATATTTTCCCTCCCAAGGAAACAGGACAACATGCTGAGCTGGCAACCTCTCTGAAAGCTTAAGAGCAAATATAGCTTGATTTGTTTCCAAATTTCAAAAGAAAAGGGGTGAGGTGCAGGGGCTAGGGGGAATCAAGGATAGATAAATGCCTCAGAATCAAAAATGGCAAAATCGAAAAGCTATTCACAGAAGAGCTGATGCAGTTTCTGAGCTGGATGTTCCTGCGACTGTGCCTTGTGTCGTGTGCGCATCCCCTCTACCCCCTCCATGCACCCCCCCATAACGGAAGTGCCACATAAAGTGCCACTTTCTTACAAGCCTTGAATATGCTTATGTCCTTTCCCTATTTCAAAGCAATTAAAAGAAATAAAGGCTACATTAAGCGAACGCACACCTTTCAGTTAATTCATAACTTCTGAAACCAAGGAAAGAACTCTCTGGAGTAAGCAGTCTGGAAAAGCATTCTGGGTTACTGATGTGTAAACTGCCAACCCGTTGAGCATGCCGATTTATCCTAGAATCCCCAAATTTAAACCCATCAGTGAAACGAGCTCTGTTAAAGAGCAATGTTTGAGAAAACCTTTATGGGGGGGGGGGATAAGATGCCCCGCATCCTTCTTACCTGCTATGAAAAACCCTCGGTAAACTCCAGCACAGACTACTGCATGTAAATCCAGCTTAAGCTTTAATGTGATTTCCTATCATGTTTAGATATTTAAAGGAAAAGCCCTCCAAAGTTCCAGTGACTCAGATGCCGGGTCTCTCTCCCCCACCCCACCCCCACCCCTCTCTCTCTTTTCCTTCCTCCCTATGCTTTTCTCCAGACTTTCCACAGGGTGATGATGTTGCTGCAACAGATTAAAGCATGAGGCACATGTGAGCTCAGAGAACTGCAGCAGTATTACTCAACTTGTCATCCAAAACACAAACATCGTATCTGGCTAAGGCCGCGATGATGGTTTGCCTTCCCACTGAAAAAGAGTCATTGTTCCCTTTTCTGGCATTAACCTTTCTGAGCTGGATGTACATTTGCAACCACCCCCACTACCACAGTTCTCAATATTCTCCCAATAATAAATAATAAAGAAGGAACTGTCGGTACACTGAGGATGTAATGGAGGAACAATTTGGCCACTTCAGCTCCAGGCTTTCCCAGACATCAGCCTTAAAAAAAAGCACACTATGGTCATTATCCAAATTCAACAGCCCTTTTCTCCATATAGTTGTAGTAGAGGGGGAGTGTGAAGGATGGTATGTTGTCTGCTGAACCTCAACTAGTGATTCAGGTTCTGTGCAGGTTTCAGTAATGGAGGGAGCAATCCTGTGGCCACTGGACCCTGTCTAGAGGGCAATAGGATTTTTCAGTTTCTGAGAACCAAGGATGGAGCCCTGGCTCTGAGCTCGGTTCCCAGAAACTGCACTCCCCACCCTCTCCCCCTCCCCCTCGTAGCTGGCACAATTCTTCCCCAACTCATGCTCAGAAACAGAGTACAGAGAGAGTGAAAAGGGGGCAGTCCCAGGGGTGGGGAGGGGAGGAGACCACGAAAGCCTCTTTATGAGGATTCTTATGTGCTGTGCTGCCTCCCTGCCCGCCCTCCTGGTCCGAAGTCCCTGGCTAGGTACACGAAATCGCTTATCTAGCCGAAAATGCAGGGCAGCTGGAGCATGGTGGACAGGATTGCCTTCATGCTCCAGCTGCCCTGCATAGGATAGTCACCAGCCTCCGAGTTCAGAGGCTGACGTTTATCTCCATAGGACTGTGCCCTTAACAGGTTTATTAAAAATACTGCTCCTTGGCAGGGCTCTAAAGACAGGCCTGCAGGAGAATTTCTACTAGGCTAAAGGGAGAGAAAAGATGGAATTTGTGTTGTCCTGATGGGGAGATTGCAGTTAATTCACTCTGCCTGCACACAACACAGATGGGAAGTCAATGTGGTGCAGTGATTAGAATGCCGGACGAGATCCGGGGACCCAGGGTCCCCCCTCAGCCATGAAACCCACTCAGTGGCCTTGGGACAATCATGACTTTTAAAGCCCAGCCTACCTCACAGAGTTGTTTTGAGAAAAAAATGGGCATGGGGGTCCATTTGAAATGTGGGATATAATTGAAACAACCAACCAACCCAAGGGTGTGGGGGGGGGGTATAAGAGAAAGACTGGAAAGGAAAAGGATTGGGCAATGCAAGAAATTCTCCTTCTCTCTGAGGTAAGATGTGTGTGTTGAATTGTGTGAGCTTGAGCACTGGGGGTGAGTGACAAGGGGTGGAGCAGAACAGGAGAGATGGGAATTTCCTATACTGGAAATACTTTTCCTCTCCAGTTTCTCCCACTACTGCAAGCCACCCTTTTGCTCCCCGTTTCCCGTCCTTCAAAGACAAGGCCTCTTTGCCCACCTCCTCTATGTGTGGAGAGGAGAGCTGGATTGTGTCTTCAAATGTTTAATATTTACTCATTTTTAAAGAGAAAATATAAACAGGTGCCAAGTGGACCATACACATTATGTTCCATTTTTAAACATTGCATTTACATACATATATTTTCTTTGATGATACTGCTTTAAATAACTCTGCTATCTGGTTTACTTAGACATAGAATTCGCCCCAAGACATGTCAATGCTTAACTTGCACTGATGCTCTGCCTTTACTACATCAATGTGACAATGATTTCATTCACTTGCCCAAATACTGCTCGTAATGGAGAACACATCCTCTATATATAGCTATTACTAACAGGCCCTGATGTCATTCACTGCTGAACCTTGTACATACAGTTATGGCTATCACCATTTAGTAGTTAGAAGAGGGATAGAAAGGGAACGAAAAATACTCCGGGTGAACGAATGGCTACGAAGGTAGTGCCGACGAGAGAGATTTGGATTCTGGGACCATGGGCTATACTTCCTGGAAGATGGGCTGTTGGCAAGGGATGGGTTGCACCTCACAAAGGCTGGGAAGAATATGTTTGGCCACAGCATGAAGAACTTCATCAGGAGGGCTTTAAACTGAATCCTACAGGGAAGGGAGATGTAATGTTGGGGGTAACAATGGACGTAGGCGCATGCACTGCAACGGAGAGAACAGCTCTGATAGCGCCCAATAATAGTCTTCGGACACATGTAGGAAGAAAGCATATGGTCTTCGATGTCTATATACTAATGCCCAGAGTATGGGAAACAAACAGAACAAACTTGAACTCTTAATACAGGAGGGAAATTATGACTTGATAGGTATAACTGAGACTTGGTGGGATGACTCTCATGACTGGAATACAGCAACTGAAGGATATAACTTGTTCAAAAAGAACAGGAGGAACAGAAAGGGAGGTGGGGTTGCACTGTATGTGAAAAATACATATCTCTGCACAGAAATACAGGAAGATGAGCTTGGTAGCCCCATCGAGAGCATCTGGATCAAGATAAATGGAGCAAAGAATAAAAGGAACCTGGTGGTCGGAGTCTAGTATCGGCCACCCAATCAAGGAGAAGACGAGGATGAAACTTTTGAAAAGCAAATAGCCAATGTTTTAAGGAAGCATGATGTAGTAGTAATGGGGGACTTCAATTTCCCTGATATTTGTTGGGAAACAAATTCTGCAAAACATGGCCCCCGCAGGAAATTCCTGACTTGTGTGGTGGGTAACTTCCTCCTACAGAAATTAGAGGAAGGAACTAGGGGATCGGCTATCCTTGACTTGATCCTAACCAACAGAGATGATTTAGTGGATAAAGTAGCAGTTACAGGAACTCTGGGGGAAAGCGACCATGTTGTACTTGAGTTCTTGGTTCTAAGGGAAGCAAAAGCCGAGTGTAAGCAAACGCATACCCTGGATTTTAAGAAAGCTGATTTTAATAAACTCAGAACAATTATCAGTAAGGTCCCATGGCAAGCGACGCTAACGAGAAAAGGAGTCCAAGATGGGTGGGAGCTTTTAAAAAAGGAAATTCTCAGGGCACAATTACAAACAATTCCAACAAGAAGAAAAGGTGGATGACAACAGAAGAAGCCAATGTGGCTTCACAAAAAGCTTAGGGATGACCTGAAAACAAAAAAGGACACATATAGGAAGTGGAAAGAAGGCCAAGTAACAAAGGAAGAGTACAGGCAGGTAGCACAGAATTGCAGGGATGGTGTCAGGAAGGCTAAAGCTGAGAATGAGCTGAGGTTAGCGAGGGATGCTAAAAACAACAAAAAGGCTTTCTTCAGCTACGTGCATGGTAAAAGGCAGAGGAAAGAAATGGTTGTTCAGCTATTAAATAAGGATGGCAAAACGATAACAGATGACAGAAAAGGCAGAGGTGCTCAATTCCTACTTTGGCTCAGTCTTCTCCCAAAAGAAGGTCTATGACCCCCCTGGCAAAGGCGAAGTACAGGCTGAAGGGGCAGGACTGCAGCTTGAGATCGATAGGCATATGGTCAAGGAACATCTAATTACTTTGAATGAGTTCAAATCTCCAGGGCCAGATGAACTGCATCCTCGAGTAATAAAGGAACTGGCAGAAGAACTCTCAGAACCGCTGTCTATTCTCTTTGAGAAATCATGGAGGACAGGTGAAGTGCCAGATGACTGGAGGAGGGCTAATGTTGTCCCCATCTTCAAAAAGGGTAAAAAGGAGGAGCCTGGGAACTACAGACCAGTCAGTCTGACATCAATCCCTGGGAAAATTCTGGAGCAGATGATAAAGCAATCCATCTATAAGCACCTTGAAAACAATGCAGTGATTACTCGAAAACAAGTCCTGCCAGACGAATCTGATCTCATTTTTTGATCAAGTCACCTCCCTTGTGGACCGTGGGAATGCTGTAGACATCATATACCTCGACTTCAGCAAAGCTTTCAACAAAGTGTCCCATGATATCCTGATGAGCAAACTAGCTCAAAGTGGGCTAGATGAAACAACGATCCAGTGGATCCACAGTTGGCTACAGAATCGGACTCAAAGAGTGCTTATCAATGGGACCTTCTCAAACTCGGGAGAGGTAACGAGTGGGGTACCGCAGGGCTCAGTCCTGGGCCCAGTGCTCTTCAACATTTTTATTAATGACTTGGAGGAGGTGCAGGGAATGCTGATCAAATTTGCAGATGACACAAAATTGGGTGGGACAGCTAATACTTTGGAAGACAGAAACAAAATTCAAAGTGATCTGGATAGACTGGAGCACTGGGCAGAAAACAACAGAATGACATTTAATAGGGATAAATGCCAAGTTATGCACAAGCTGAATATGAGCCAACAATGTGATGTGGCTGCAAAAAAGGCAAATGGTATTTTGAGCTGCATTAACAGAAGCATAGCTTCCAAATCCCGGGAAGTACTAGTTCCCCTCTACTCAGCACTGGTTAGGCCTCATCTGGAGTACTGTGTCCAGTTCTGGGCACCACACTTTAAGAAGGATGCAGACAAACTGGAGAGGGTTCAGAGGAGGGCAACAAAGTTGATCAGGGGACTGGAAACAAAGCCCTATGAAGAGAGACTGAAAGAACTGGGCATATTTAGCCTTGAGAAGAGAAGACTGAGGGGAGATATGATAGCGCTCTTCAAGTACTTGAAAGGTTGTCACAGAGAGGAAGGCCAGGATCTCTTCTCGATCATCCCAGAGTGCAGGACACAGAAGAATGGGTTCAAGTTACAGGAAGCCAGATTCTGGCTGAACATCAGGAAAAACTTCCTGACTGTTAGAGCAATACGACACTGGAACCCATTCCCTAGGGAGGTAGTGGGCTCTCCCACACTGGAGGCGTTCAAGATGAGGCTGGACAGCCATCTGTCAGGGATGCTCTGACTTGGATTCCTGCATTGAGCAGGGAGCTGCACTCGATGGCCTTGTAGGCCCCTTCCAACCCTACTATTCTATGATTCTATGATGCTATGATGCTAAACTCATCTGTAGTGTTAAAGGCTGGACCAGGTAACTAGTACTGTCTAGGGCAGTCTTCCCCAACCTGGTGTCCTCCAGGTGTTTTGGACTTCAATTCACATCACCCCCAGCCAGCCGGGAGTTGTATTCCAAAACTTCTGGAGGGCTCTAGATTGGGAAAGGCTGGTCCAGGCATTAATAGGAACTGTGGTTTTCCAGGGCTCTGCTGCAACACCTATTTCTGAATGCCAGGTACATGTGCAAAAATAGCAACATAGGTAGCATTTCTAAACACCTGCAGGCTGCATTTCCCTTTCCGATGAGTAAGTCCATCTACTCCCACATCTCCCAGATATTTGGGATCGAGGAGAAAGACTTTTGGGTCAAAGAGCATGGTTTGCATGCAGACTTCGGGCCTAGCAACGTGCATTTTTAGAAATTAAACACTGTTCCTTCTACCAAGGCCAGTTCACAAGTTTGTGCAATCAACATGCGTAGTGGGGTGTAGGCCTGCGCAGCTACAACCAATCACTCTAATGCACAATGCAGGTGTTACGCACATCAGAAATCAAACTGTAATGCATTCGATATGGGGCTACCCTGGAAAGTGATTCGGAAGCTTTAATTAGTTCAGAATTCAGCGGTTAGAATTCTGACCACCTTAGCTAGGTGGAGTCATTTTACACCAATACATAAATAATTACATTGGCTGCCTATTCATTTTTGAGCCCAGTTCAAGGTGGTGGTCCTTACCTGTAAAACCCTAAATGGTACTTGGGACCTGAATACCTCAAGGAGCACTTCTTCCCATATCATTCTGCCTGTATATTAAGATCTGTAGCTGACACCCTTCTCTGAGTACCAGTACTTGGTACGGTATTTTATATATGTACAAAGGAGGGGGCCTTTTCTGTGGTGGTATCCCTGACTTTGGAATACCCTCTCTAAGGAAGCTCATTACAAACTTTTTCGGTACTAAGTCAAAACATTTTATTTGCCCAGACATTTTAAATTGGTTTATTGCTTCTGTTCTGTTTGGTATGTTTCTTGTTGCCTTTTTGTCTTATTGCTATACAAAGTTCATGTATTGTGTTGTATTTTATTAGTGTACAGTGCCCTGGAATCAGTCAAGATGAAGGGTGCATCAGAATGTTAATAAGTAAGTAAGTAAGATAAATCTGGCTCTGGTAAAACAACAACAGGCAGGCATTTGGGGTGGATTAAGGTATTTTTAGAAATACGATGTTTTAATATGTAATTTTACTGTTTTAAACTGTATGTACTGTTGTACATCGTTCAGAGTGGCTGGATGACGGGCCAGATAGGCAATTAAGAAATTAAACAAACAACAACTCGATCTCTAACATCATAAAAAATAAATGGAGTGCTGGGCCAAGTACAGGTATTCTTTACTGTTCTGCAACCTTTCCACAGACCACCTGAATGGAACTTGCAGATCACCAGTGGTCCATGTAGCATAGTTTGAGAACATCTGGTGTAAACTATTTGTGTCTATGGGGCCAATTTCCATCTTCTATCCTTGCCCAGGCCCGAGCTGTTTCTGGAATTGGAAGAGGCGGCAGATAAGCACTTCAGGGGCAGACAGCTTCCTCTTCCTCCAAGAAGATAGACAGCTTTTTCCACCACAGAGAAAGCCAAGCAGAGGCTCCACTGGGATTAGAGCGTCAGCAAGAGGAAGCTGCTTCTGCAAGTGCCTGCCTCCAGGGCAAGCCCATGACATTTTGCTACCTGAGGCAAAGACCAAGATGGTGCCCCCTGCTCATTCCATGTACAAAAGCCGACTGGACTGGTAGTTGGATCTTTCTTCATCAATTGGCAATGCAACAGCATCCTCCACCACACCTGAAGGCAGCAGGCTAGCTTAGGAAGCGCAGCACTGACCATGCAGCACCCAGTAATCTCCTCCAACACCTTGCTGCCACCTCCCAGTATCTGCCGCATGAGACAAGCATGTCACTTTGCCTAAAGGTAGGGCCAGCCCTGCCTACCTTCCCCAGGTCCACAAACAGCTCTGGCCTGGGTCAAGTGACTTTTCACTATAAAGGTGTGGTCCTGCTCTGTGTAGCATCATGAGATGGTTTGATATCCATTGAAAAGAAGAGGGATGGTTTTAGGTCCACCTGACAAGAAGTGCTAAGCCATCCCATCCAAGGAGACAATGTACGTGCCGTGATATTACAGTCCTGGGCAAGCCATCTGGTTTCCCAGCACCCCTTTTCTTAGAAGTTTTTATGCTGGCTACACGAGACCCTTTCCTTAATAGTTTAGAAGATTATACTATCCTTCAACTTGATTTAGCAGATTGTGTTTTAGCGAAGCCTCGGTCTAGAGTTAGCAAAGAAGGGCCCCTTTTGATTAAAGTTTGTACACTGACGAATGTCACTAAGTAAGGGAGAAAATAAACAGAATTGGATCTCTGAGTTCAAAACATTTGAGAGAGACTGAAACAAAGGAGCTACCGGGGGTGGGGAATGAACAGCAGATCGCATTTTCCAGAGGGAATGAAAAAATGTGTGTAGATGACAAAGGTCAATAGCGAAGGCCTTGAGTTCACGAGGTTCTATTTTTCTGACACAAAATAATATCAGGAATGATTCAGGACCTCTCCAAATGTCCCTTCCAGGTCTGATAGCTAATTCTGATGGTGAACTGCCATTACCATGAGACAAAGGGACCATGTGAGAATGAATGGTGCACACAGAACTCTGCATTCATGCAGTTTTTGCACGGACCTGCCAATGACCTGTTTCAGCCATTCACAGCAGCGCAGTGAAACTTAACGCATGCAGGTGCTGTGTGCACATTACTCTTCACATAGCCGGCCTTGATCATAGTAGTGGAGGGTTCCCATCAGCACAAGTAAGAGACTACCAGGCCCCAAAGTGCCTATTTCATCTTGTTCATGTGACTTTAGGTCCTTTGCTGTGGACAACAGGTCATGATGAATTAAGGAGTTTTAGGGCACAAACCTGTGCATGTTTAAACAGGAAAAAGCCCTACAACTCCCAGCATTCCCCAGCCAGCACGGCTGGCTGGGGAATGCTGGGAGTTGTAGGGCTTTTTTCTGTCTAAACAAGCATAGGACTGCACCTTTAGTTTTCTGTAGAAAAGCAACTCAGCTTTCATCTATTTCCCCAATCTGCTTCTACTGTCCTATAATAATGTTTCAGTGTAATCACAGTTAAGAGTCTCACAAAAGGCATGAAAACTGCTCTGCCTTGTATCAGAATTATACTGCACCTGTTAATATTAATAGATATTATTTGTTTGTTTGTTTGTTTGTTTGTTTGATCAGAGGCATGGATACAAATATTCACTTTATCCATATGCATACAACATGACAAGTACTTGGAGGTTTGAGGCTGACGATGTGTCTTCTGTCCAGTTGGGTGACCAGGTGCTCTATGTAGGGCTGCCCTTAAAAAGTGTTTAGAAACTTCAGCTGGTGAAGCATCCAGCAGCCAGGATGTGGGCAGGGATCTGCTTCATGCAACACATAACTCTGGAGTTATGCGAGTTGCACTAGTGTCCAGTTCATTTCCAGGCAAAAATTAAGGTGCTGGTGATTACTTTAAAGCCATAAAATAGTTTGGGGACAGACTATTTGAATGACTGCCTTCTCCCATATGAAACTGTCCACCTTTTATGATCATCATAGGAGGCCTTGCTCTGTGTCCTTTTGCCTTCAGAAGTATGGTTGGTTGGGACAGACATTCTGTGTGTAATGCCCTTCCTTGGGAATCTAGTTCTCTCCCGTCCTTTTATACTTTAGGCAGATGATCAAGACATTCTGATTTCACCAGACTTTTGGGTTTTAACTTTTCACCCTGCTACTATAACTGGTTTGTTGCTGCTCTGTTAACACTCAGTTCTTTTGTATTTTATTGTGATATTACTGTGATTGTATTATATATACTTTTCTTCTATATTGTAAGCTGCTTTGGAGGTTCTTAGACCTGAAAAGCAGGATGTACATTTCGTAAATAATAAATATGCAAGCTACATAGACCTTTATTTCCCCCCCAAAAAAGCAAGTTTCTAGTCCTCATGAAAGATAGCAAAATGTACAGGCAAATGTCTCCTGAAAGCTCAGAAACCAAAGGAGTCTCTAGACCATGCTCCCAGAAATCTCGAATTGTTGCTTGTATGTCTTCCTCTTACCTTTTCTCATCCTTTTTTTCACACATTGGTCTTTTATGAAATAATTGACATGTTGTTAGAACTGAGTATCAGTAAGTACTAATTTGTGTGTGTGTAGGGGTGCAAATTTGCATGATGTCAGTTTTCTCAATAAATGGAAGGGTAAAATTCACCCAGGATTCTGTCTTTTTTCCCAGCAAAGTCCTCATTCTGTAAACAGCTGCATGACAGACAAACACTGAAGTGGTAAAGCTTGTTGAGAAAAGTTGCTCCAGTTGGATTTCTGCATGCCTGGTAGCTGCTGCAGACAGAGACACCCTGACAGAGAAAAGACGGGAACACTGAATTGTCTGCCCACTGCTTTGAGGGATTTTTTGGGTACCTTCTTCTGTGAATTTGTCCCATCCCAACTTCAACTCAATATTAATTGTGTAAACACTTCGCCCAGTTTCAAGGCTCCTTTTCTTCAAGCAAAAACATTTTGCACACCTGCAGTGACGTAGTCTGTGTAAAAACCAGAACAGCAAAGAGAGGGGTTTGTAGTTGTCACCTCACAAAATGGAAAAGAAAAAAGGCTTTGCAGCTGGTGACAAAACAAGGAACCTGAAAGTCACCGCAGTGTTTCCTCTTCATTTGTACCACTGTACAAATAGTAATCACCACTGGTGATTTATAAATTGGGGCAAATGGCAGGAAAGCGAGGCCTTGCTTTACATTAACCAGGCAATTAAACCTTTCACAGTGGGTGCTTCTAGACAAGGCCTGCTTCAATTCATGGCCTGCTTCATTGATGGAATTTTACGGGCAGTTCAGACAACATCGTCTTCCATTTGTAGTCCTCCCGTGTTTTCCCACTGCTTCTTCTGGCTTTTTTTCTTACCAGAAAAAAAACCCATTAAGGAAGAAAAGATGGGATAGCTGCACAATGCACTGGTAGAAAGGTGTGAAATAAATGTAAGAAATAAAAGAGGGTGTGTTACTGAACCACGGTCCATGGAACTCAAGACACTGACGAGCAGTGGCTCTCCAGCATTTCTGACAAAGGTCTTTCCCAGCCCTGGCTGGAGATTCCAGGGGCTGAACACGACACCTTGTGTGTGCAAAACACGTGTTCTGCCACTGAGCTATATAGCCCAGCCTCATTGTGAGGGAACCCTATCGAACTTCCCAGTTTAGTGCCACAATGATGCAATTATCTAGGATGCTGGTTTGGGACATGGAGAGCTTTTAGACAAGGCTTTTTCTTCCACCACTTCCTCCGTCTTTTTTCTTCCCAACAAAAATGTGTTAAGGAAAAAAGGCAGAACAGCTACACAATGTCATTCGATTAGCAGTGCAAGGCAGTGGTGGCTCCGGGACTGTGAGGGCCCTTGGGCAAGGCACCCTCAATGGGCCCCCTCCCTCAGTGAATCCACCTTCTCACCACCCTGGTCAGCAGCTGCTATTGCTGCTCATCCTCTTATCATTCTACTACTTGCTTGCTTGCCAGCCAGTAAGCAAGCAAGCCATGGCATCCTCCTCCTTCTTATCTCCACCACTGTCTGAGCCAGAGCGAGAGGCAG
This sequence comes from Heloderma suspectum, assembly GCF_057233095.1. Lineage (NCBI taxonomy): Eukaryota > Metazoa > Chordata > Lepidosauria > Squamata > Helodermatidae > Heloderma > Heloderma suspectum. Next base: position 33,165,187 of record NC_139464.1, read on the forward strand.
GTGAACAAGCAGATTGCAATGATGAAGAGGAGGAGCAAGTCCAGGGGCTCTTATCAGGCCCCTGCAGGGCTGTGGGTCCTCGGCAGGTGCCTGACCATGCCTACTCTTGATGCTGGCCCTGGTACTAGGGGTCCTCCATCTGGTAGCACCCAGCATCTCACAAACCCCCCTAACTATGAAAATGCCACTAGCTGCTTGAAAAATATTGTGGACAGGCTGTGGCCTGTTTAAATTCAATATTTAAACAATGCACCTAAGACGCCTGAAATCAATGTCTTCAAGTCTCCCATCAAGAAATCTTTTTTCTTTCTCTAAACATCTATGCACACCTAAACGTTAAGGACGCAGAGAGAACTGTGTAGAGACTCCGATCCCCCCACACCACAGCTTTCCCTAATAAATACATCTGCAAACGAAACACAGTCCTCTTCTACATATTCCCAGTTGGATGGCGCACCCCCCGTAGTGTTAGAGATTGGGAACGTTTTAGAAAAACAATTCCTGCTGAGGCTGCCTGAGGATCTCGTCATGGCGCTGAACATTTAAGTGTAATTCATGGAGGGCCTGATCATTCCAAACTGTTACGACACCATTTTTACTCTGATTAGTGCCCATGTCACAAACCTCCAGGATTGCCTTTTATAAACAAGATTCAAAACCAGTGGCACCCCTTTCCCATCCTTTTAGCAGAGATTTGCACCATAGTCAGTAATTACTGCTACCATTTAGATATTTTTTAGTTGATTGAACAAGTTTTTTTAAGGAGTTGGGCCAACTGGGTGGTACATGGCAAATGTAGGATCCATACCCCATTCACTTGGTGACTACGAGAGTCCCATGGATGAGAGTGATGGGAACGGAAGTTTTAAAAAACCCTGAAAAGTACCCCACAGAAAGGTGAGGACCAGTGAGAGCTTGTTTGGTACAGCAGCTAAGTGCATGAGGCAGGACATCCCTGATTAAAATCTTGCTTCACCCACAAACTCACTACTAAGTAGCCATAGGCAAATCAATATAATTTTTCTCCCTGTCTCATAATTCTAGAACCCAGGGTCATCCCGTGAAACTGATTGGTGGGAGATTCAGGACAGATAAATGAAAGTACTTCTTCACACCGCACATAGTTAAACTTTGGAGTTCTCTACCACAAGATGTAGTGATGACCACCAACATGGATGGTTTTAAAAGGGGATTGGACAACTTCATGGAGGATAAGGCTATCAATGGCTACTAGTCATTGGGTATATGCCACTTCCAGTATCAGAGGCAGTATCCCTATGTACGATTCCTAGTTGCTGGGAAACACAACCGGGAGGGTGCTATTCCACTCATGTCCTATTGTGGGTTTCCCATAGGCAGCTAGTTGGCCACTATGTAAACAGAATGTTGGATGAGATGGACCCTTGGTCTGATCCAGCATGGCTCTTCTTATGTTGTTAATAGCCTTCCATCTATAGTATGGGGATAATAATGAGAACCCATGTTACAGGGTTCTGTGAAGATTACTGAAATAATATATGTGAATACTAAAAAAAAACTGCTATGTAGACTGTGACCTGGTTTGCCCATAACACTAACCTGTGGTTTATTTAACCCATGGGTTGTCAAATTCTGGGTTGTCATTATGTGCGAACCTAGCTGTGCTAACAAATCATAATTTGTTAACCATGAACAAACCAAAATGAAAACCTATGGTTTGCTGTTGGGGTGTGAACTCTTGAGTTGTTTAAACCATAGGTTTACATACAAACCCAGAACCATGGGTTCTTCATGGGTTGTTTCACCGTGCTACAGAGGGGGTGGGCAAGAGTGGTAAAAAAAAACCCAGCTGCTCTACATGGCAGTACTACAGCACCACAAAGGCATTTGCTATACAGGGAGGGAGCAGGCAAGGAAGAGAAAAACAACCCTGGGATTGAGAAAACAAACCACAGTTTGTTCAATCATCTGCCAGAGAAACCACAGGTAGGACAACAAACCATAGGTTGGACAACAAACCATGGGTTAACCATGACTAAAATAAACCATCAGTTAGCATTATGTGCAAACCAGGACAGTAAGTATGATTCAGGCTGAACAAGAGCTAAAGCTATGGAAAACAGGTCACGCAGGGGCAGTGACACAGACCTGGCATACCAGCCATGATGAGCAAAAGAATGTTCAGGAAGGATTGAGATTTGGCTTTACCTGGAAAGCTTATATCTGGCTCCTAGACAATAAGGGCTGTGGGTGAGTGAGTTGGACAGCCTGTAAATTGACAGTGAGATGTGTGCACTTGCTATACGCTGCAAACTAGCTAACTAGCTGAGGTCCCTGGGTTTAGCGCCATAAAAGCAAACACCCAACAGCTTTTGTAAGAGTTGCTTCTTGAGAGCGTGTTAGATGTTCATGTACTTTCCACAAGTACAATCGGCATCAGAAGAGAACAACAAAGAGAGAGAAAGAGTAGGACAGAAAGGGGAAATGGGGGTGCTTAGGAAGGGAACAGATTAATAGTTAGATTTTTTAAAAGGAGAACTATTTGCATGCAATGCAAAGGTCGGGTAGACAGAGAAGGAGGGAGACAGGAAATGCAGTTATCTCTGCACTTCTCTGTAAAGTCCTAAATACTGCACTTCTCTTTTCCCATACAGCCAGGTGAAAGCACATGCTGCTCCTGCATGTGGAGCATTTGTATCTATCTTGGGTGGAAAAGATGTGAGAGTCCCCCTTGGTCGTTAACAGGGAGGAATAAAGAGAACAGGAAGTACATCTCTCCTGTTGCTGAACCTTCTCTTTTTCTGTAATAATATTCAACACAATATTCAACTAAAACACAAAAGTAAAGCTAAATGGTTTGGGCTATATCTACTCCTTGAATTAGCACTCAAATTTCTATTATGAACCAAAGTTATTTTTTCTGTTTCTGTGTAAGGGCCTTATGAACTCCTTCTTTAAGCATCAGAGCTATACTTAATCCACAGTTTTCCCACTGTGCTTCCCTGTTTCCAAAGCCACTGATAGGTTGAGAATAAACTTCCTATCTGAATCTGCTCCGTTTTGGCAGCAAGCAACACAAAAAATAAAATAAAAAATACCCCAGTGCCCTCCTTTCTTGATGATTTCGCTACCGGGTAAAGCAGGGATAAAGAACTTCTGGGGGAATTACGCAAGTCCAAATGTAGTTACTTATTTTGTACATGTATCACATTTGTCACTTCTCTGACTATTACTTGTGTGATCTATGCAATTTCACACTTATGGTTATAACCCTATGCAAATGTTACATGGCAGTAGTATTTGCATTTCATAAAAACAGCGTTACACAAATGGGAGTGGTGATTTGTATTCCTTCAATGAGCCTCACTTCCATATTAAATAGGGCCCTGATCTATTATATACACTCACAGTATTGGGTCCAGGTTTTGGACAACCCTTGGACAAGACACTGTCAATGGCCCCCTCCCTTAGTGAGTCTCCCTTCTCACCACCATTGTCACCAGCTGCTATTGCTCCTCACCCTCTTTCTCATCACTGCCACCGTTTGCTTGTTTGACAGGCAGAGTGCCAGTGAGCAAGTCGGCAGTGGAATCTACTCCTCCTCTACCTCATCACCACGACAAGAAGGCTGCATCGTAAAGAGGAGGAGCAAGTCAAGGAGGCGTTTTGGGTGGGGTGTGGCAAGTGCCTGACTACACCTGCCCTTGACACTGGCCCCATACACACATACACCTCACACACAAAGATTGCACTTGGGATACACCCTTTTTCTTGAGTGTGTATGTTAAAGAACAACAGATTCCGCCCCAAATAACCTAGTTTCCACTTGCTGGTCATGACTTTGGAGCCATCTCTCCAAAACATTGGTCTGGTCTGTGAAAGCTAGCTAAAAAAGCTAAGCCCTAGTTTGTATGGATTTTGTACGTGACTTCACAGACTTGCTTAACTTTTATGAGTATGTTTTCCAGCTTCAAAAATGGGTTCTTATAATAGCTCTTTGTCACACAAGGGTGCTTGGAGAATTAATTAGTCCATGGGACAGATTTGTACAAACTGCACCAGCTGATGCCCATACGCCCCACTGGGAATTCATCCCGAGGGAAGTCAAGTTCTATTTTCCATAAGACATGTGCCAACAGAGGCTTGGAGGAGCAGATATGACGAGCTTATGCTGCTGGCTTCCCCTGTGCTTTCTCACGTTGCACATTCTTGCCACAAAACCAAACAACTTTCTTGCATTCTGTGCAATAGTCGGCCGCCAACACTAGTGGGCTTGGGACAAGCCAAATGGTTGTACAACACAGAGGGCTTCAGCTGTAGACATAGGGACAGGGGCAGCCAAAGATACCCCATTCCTTCATACTCTCAGAGATGTTAAATGACCACAAGGGCACTTTTCCAAATTGGAAGTGGCAACTCTTAACTTTCTCCATCCTCGCGCAAGAGCTCTGTTTCAACCTTAGCTTCAGTCATGTGTAGTTGCAGATGGACCCTTACACTGAATACTTGGCGGCTGCTTGCACATCATTCCAAAAGAAGAAATGCATCACCCAAAAAAGGGGATCTAGATTTGCATACAATTGCATATACTGTTTATGTACAGACACAACTTTACAAATAATTACTATTGTTTAAAAAGGAACACAATCAATCTCACCATAATGACCAGGTGACCTGTGTGCCTGTGTCTAGGAGCTCACAGTTGATGGGCAACTACAAGGCCCCAACTGACTTTCCCTTCTAAGATGCTTTATCTTTAAATTGGACTTGGACTGGATTGCCCTGCAATCAGAGGAAGCCTTCAAACAGAGGACTGTCCTCTGTTAAATAGGAACACATGGTCGCAGGGCCAGCCCAAGACATTTTGCTGTCTGAGGCGAGGAACAAAATGGTGCCCCCTCCAATTCCCTGTATAAACCTCTTTCTTTAAGACTGGACATATTCCTTCCAACACCAACGATGAGACAGCATCCTCTGCCACAACTGAAGACAGCAAGCTAGCTTAAGGGGTGTAGGGAAAGCCACGTAGCACATATCTCTCTCTTCCAAAACCTTGCTACCGCCTCCCAGCATTTGCTTCCTGAGGCAACCGCTTCACTTTGCTTAATAGAAGGACCTTTCTGGTCAACGGCGAGTGCTGTGTTGACTACACCACGGGTGGGCAGAAAGTGGATTAGATTCCGCTGGTAGATCACTGGATGATTTGTAGGAGACTGGCAAGGGATTTCCACTCCCAACTGTTTAACAATACAACACCAAAAAGGCTTTTGCCTCCCCTAAATGAGGCTGTTCGAATCAGATCTGTTAACTCAGAGTCTGCTAACTCAGATGTAGATTTGCCCTTATATATATATAGGGCATCCATAGGTTATTGGCTCTGCTCCCGCCCCCCGCTACTATTCTATACCTGGCTCTCGTTGGTGGCTCTCAAGATCTTAGTAAAAAACCCCAACAAAGTGGATCCAACAAGCCTGAATCTGCTCGTGTCTGCACTGTACCATCCATGCGCCAAGTCTCCTTGCAAGGACAGCTAAAGGGTTTTCATTGGTGGCTGCCCTGCAACTGTCACAGAATCATAGAATGGTAGAGTTGGAAGGGGGCCTATAAGACCATTGAGTCCAACCGCATATTTCATCTTCCTGGGGAGCATTAAAAATAGAACCTGAGCATATTATGGAAGGAGTGTAAGATCTCAACTGGGCTCGTTTTTAAGGTATATTTGGTGCCATTTTAATTCAGTCTTGTACAGTGGCATTTTCTATTTTAGTATAGGCTTATACTTTCTTGGTTTTATCAGGCTATCCTTTGACGTGTCTTCAGGATGGAGGGGCAGGTAGGAAATCAAAACAAATGTCTGTGTAACAGCCCGGCCTCACACATACTTGTTCTCAACCATGTTTGTTAAGAGAAGGTGTAGGCACAGAATTATATAATTCCTTGACTGAGACTGAGTCAATTAACATTCATAGCATTTTTATATGTGTCTTGTTTATAGCCAGGCTACTGCATGACATTCAGCACTTTATTTTGTAAGTAAAATGGGAAACTCGTATCAGCCACAGGGTGGGGTGACAAGTTTCGTTTTCCTGTTGGTGCACCCTCCCCTTCATTTTGTTGTGATCAAGTCAGTGTGGTGTAGTGGTTGGAGCAGGAGTAAGTACCCATGTGCCCGCCAGGTGTTTTGGACTACAACTCCCATTAGCCCCAGCCAACATGGCCAATGATCAGGGATTGTGGGAGTTGTAGAACAAAACAACTGGAGGGCACTGTGTCGCCTACCCCTGAGTTAGAGCACCAGACTAGAATTGGGTGAGCCCAGGTTCAAATTCTCCATGCACCCACAAAGCTTACTGGGTGATCTTGGTCCAGGCACAGATCTCTCTCTCAGCCTAACCTACCTTACAAAGTTGTTGTGTGGATACAATGGGCTCTGAAAGAACCATGTACACTACTGTGAGCTCCATAAAAGATGGCCTGGATAAAAATGTAATACTGTTTATATCAGGGGTGTTGAACCTCAGACCCTGGGTCAAATCCTGCATATCTGAGGTCCCAATCTTGCCTTCCTAGGTTCCCCAGACAGCCATGCTGCCTTTCCCAGGCCCCGCTCCCTTTCCTCCAACTGCTGTTTCAGCCCCACCCTTTTTGCCTTCCATCAGGCCCTGCCCACCATTGGCATGCAGCTCCCGACAGCTTCTCTGAAACTGAATTTGGCCCTTGGGCTGAAATAAGTTCAACACCCTTGGTTTATATGGTTCCTACTTGAGTACAAGTTGTACCTGCACATGGACCAACCAGATAGTCTTGAAGGGCAGGGCTTGCCAACACAATCCCACTCCCCATCACCACCACCTGCATTCACTGTGCACACAGTGTACACACAGTGACCGTCCTAAGAGTGGCAACGGTTGAAAATCAGGTGCATAGAAAATGCCGCAGTGTGCACTGAATAATGCCAGTAATTGTGACATCATCAGAGAGACTTGTGAATTTCAAACCTTGATTTCTTGCATTGTCTTTGAAAATGCCCTTACAACAAAATTTCACTCCTCCATATAAATTGACCCTGTAACAAACTGCAGGAGCAGGCAGTTGACGTAACTGTTTTCGGGCTGTCCCAAGGTTTTCATCTCTGCCACATTTGGGTGACACAGACTTCAAGAGCAAACAATAACTACCACCCCAGACTACATCTGGCAGAAGGCAATGACCACCCTCTCCACCCATTGAGAAATGGCTCTCTCCCTCTATCTGCTGGTTCCTCAGCACCTCCTGGCATATCAAATGAAACAGCGATTAACTCCGCTGCTTTGACGAGCAATTCTAATCTGTCTAACACACAGCACAATGTGTACAAAGCATGTGACCTTTCTGTGAATGTGGGCCTGTACTTTGTATTTGAGGTCTATTGTTTGCAGAACAAAGAGAAAAGCAATGTTTCATATTTCTGCACAGGAGATGAATATGTCTCCCAGTCATTTAAAGACTAGAAAGGCTGTTTTGCACATGGATCCTGTATTGACAACTTCAGCAGTAGGTTCTCTGTGCCCCATCTTCTACCTCCCTCTTCCTACTTCCTTAGCAGTGTATTTCTATGTATTCTGTGTGAACTAAAGGGACTGGATGTACCACAACAGCCCCCATGGAGATGGTAAACTGTATGGCAGTTCTAAAGGTAAAGGTGTCCCCAGCCAGTCATGTCCAACTCTAGGGCCGCTAGACAGCCATAGGATATCTGGTTTTCCGAGAACCGATCTTCCCCCACTTCCGAGGCAGTGAAACAGCCCTGTCCTCCATGCTCACAAGAGGAGAGTGGAGCGGCCAAAAAGGGGTGTGTCTGGGGGCATTCCGGGGCAGGGAGGGCGGAAATCCAGTGTCGGACAGCAGCCTCCTCCCCTGCTCTGCCCTCCCACGGCTAGACAGCCGCAATTGGCTGTCTAGCCAAAAATGCAGGGCAGGAGAAGCGCGGAGGGAACGATTCCCTCCGTGCTTCTCCTGCCCTGCATTGGATAGGATTGCGCCCTAAGTCTTTTACACTGGGCCCTCGTTGGTGGATCTCTGGGTTGTAGTAAAAAGCAAAATAGATCTTTCAAGCCTGAGCTCTGCCCATTCCTGCCCTGGAACAGCCTTCCCTAAGTGTGTGGGGCTACAAATCCCATCAACCCAATCAAATCCCATTAACCCCAGCTATGCTATGGAAGGTAATTTGAGCAAGTAGGAAAAAGGCTTTAAAAAAACCCTTTCAAACAGATGTGTGTGTGTGCATGTGTGTGTGTGTGTGTGTGTGTGCGTGTGTCTGTCTATCTATCTATTGCAAGTGTTTATAAAAACTGCAAATGGTAAGCACCCATCTTAAAAGAGGCATTCTCCCTTCTCTTACACACAACAGAAATGCCTCTTCCAAGGTGATGTCTGCTATGACACATGTGTGTATCATCTAAAAAAAAAAGTCTTCTTGCTTCAGAAATAGTTTGACCAATATGCATGTTTATGCAAAAAAAACCACCTGTTTAAAATTTCTTTAATTGGGTTACATTCCCATCCACTGTCTCTCATCCACTATCGATACAAGTATCCTATCCAGTGCATATACACACCCTTTTCTCTCTCTCCTCCATTCCTTCTCTCTCTCTCTCTCTCTCTCTCCCCCCCCCCTTCCTTCTCACCCAGCAAGGTGGGACAGATCATTCTGGAGAAAGGACAGATTGTTCTTGCCAGAGGTCTGAACTGATCGCTCGCAGAGAGCTGCAAGAAATTAGGCTGAGAGCCTAAGGCCATAGGTTGCTCACCGCTGCAATACACACTCACCTGGGAGTAAGTGTCATTGACACAGTTCTTTTTTCGGAGTAGACATGCACAGAATTGCACTGTGAAATATACTGGAAACTGGCACTAAAATCCTTATGCTGCAGAACTACTGAAAACCGGAGAACTTCCACCCCACCAAAACAGATACACACATAATTATTTGCTGCATTCTGTATATACATCTGAGGGGACTGTTCTTAACACATGATTGGGCATTCAAGGCTGGGAAAATTAATATGTGTGCACAAGCAATATGAAGTTGAGCATGGCTTCATGAGTCCGCATAATCAGAAAAGTTTCCAGAACCATTCAAATCTTATGACTCACGTGGCTTCCATCAACATTCCAGGCACAACACTGAGAAGCGGTGCAAACTCAATGGCTTTGCCCTCACGTTAATACATTTGTAAAAATGAGGGCTTTTCACACAGCAAAGCTCTAAAAGTTACAAGCTGTCCTTTTCTGCATTTGGCACGCTTGCTCATCTGGGTGAAACAACTGTGGCTTGGAAATACACAGCGAGCATGATCGGAAGTAGAAAGTATACATAAAAAGGATTTTTAATGGTTTGGAGCCATTTGTTTTAGGGGGAAGAAAATAAAAGGAGCCTTAATAAAATGCACTAAAAATAAATCGTATGTGAAAAGGGTGAGATGATTGCTCTTTCTCCACCATTCAAATAGACTTTAATTTTCTGACTCCTGTCCAAACAGATAGATGTGAAAAGAAATGTTATGATCATTCCAGTTAGTAACAAAGAAGAAACGCTTTGCAAACCACTTAAACTTAATGCTGTCTACCAGAACATTTTCCTACTGTTTACAGATTTTTAAAATAAGTATAACTGAATGGGTGGGAAAAGAAATATATCTTCCTTCTGTTTCCCCATTTGTTTCATTTCTGTTTGACTACACTGACTATGCTATCCCGCTGTCTTGTAACATGGGAAAGCCATAGCTCATTTTTTGTATGTCTAAAGTCCTGGTTCAGACCTTCTCAGTTAAAGATCTTAAATAGCTGAAGACTAGTGACCCTTGACTGCTAGTCAAAAGTGACCGAACTAAGCTAGGTGACCCATTGGTCTGACAGTATAAGCCATCAACTCTTATCTTCTCTTATGCATAAAACTAGTAAGAATGCATGAACACCTGTATCATATCATCCCCATATTACAGATGGCTGAAACTGAGGCTGAAAGTGCATTGCTCATGATGGACTGAAGGGCTGTTTTGGATGTTCTCCAGAAGCAGCAAGATAAGAAGCATGAATGATTCATCCTTCTCAATTCATCCTTCTCATCTGTATCTCCGTGAGGAGACTTGCATTTTGCCCCAGATCTGCAGACCATGCAACCCCCTGTTTTGGAAGTGGGGCAGGTGAACTTTTTAGAACAATGGTTTTCAAAATGTTCCAGGAAATACTGAGGTTCTCCAGAAGCTTATGAAGGGTTCCCCAGTGAGAAGATTAGTAATGGCATGTAAGCATGTTTGCCCATCACCACCAATCTCCCCCTGCAATGTGCAGCTCCAAGCTTGAGGAGGGGGAGCTTGGCAAAGTGCCCCCTGGTGGACTCCATCTAGACCCAGCAGGCAGCAGCAGCACTGCGATCTCCATCTGGAAGCTTGGAGTTGACATTTTAATTTCCTACAATGCCCTAGAGCAATGCTACACTTAGGGGGCATTGTAGGAAAGTAAAATGGTGGCTCCCAGATCTGGCCACCAGAGTTGGAGCAGCAGCGGGCCCTGCTGGACACTGGGACCCTGGCAGTTGCCCAAGTGTGCCATATCATAACACTGGGCATGCAGCTACAGAGAAGCACTGGGTGTTTTCAAGAACGTACTCAGTTTTTACAGGGCAACACTGAGGCCTAGTAGGCCTGATTAGTTCTCCACATGTACTGGCTGTGAAACTGACTGTGAGGCCTAGGCCATGCCTCAGAATCCCTGCAATGTGCACTGATTATGTGGCAGACACACCACAGACATTTCTCAGCATAAAAGTCAATGTGAAAAGGTTCTTTGAAGATAGAAAGTTTGAAAATGACTGGTTTAGGGAGACAAAGACATTATGTCAATATTGACAGCCCTCTTGGTAGGAACATTTGTGTGCATGTGTTTTTAAGTCACACATGGAATCACTGAAATTGTATGGTAAACAACATTTGTTCGGAGAAGAATGGTTTGTACATTTCTATATGAGCCACTAGGCCAGGGGTGGGGTGGGGGGACACACAACACATTGCTGTTTTGTTTTGATCCTCCTTAGAGGAGGGAAAAACAAACTGGCTCTGTCAGACTATGGAATACACGTCTGTTGCCATTTCAAAATCTGTATTGGGAGACCTCAGTGTTTTGTCACTTTCCCAGAATGAGCAAACATTGTTGCTGTGCAAAAGGAACAGCTCAAAAGAAATCACATCCTGTATGTTTCCCAGCACTTCATAAATCCAAAGGCATTTGATGGCTCTGCCTGAATACCTACAACACATTTTTTACTTATGGATGTATGGTTTAATTGTAATCATATAACAACAACAACAATAATAATGTACTCATAAAATAATAATAATAATAATAGAAAGAGGAGGAGGAGAACAATGACATACACACTCGCCTGAATCCCTACTCCTGTATGAATCCTGTAAGTGCCAATTAAAATAAATATGGGTAGGAGAACTAGCCTTTCAGATAACTTAACAACAGAACAAAAAGCAGATCTGCTTCAGTATGCACCATGGATAACTCCTGACCTGATCCCAAAGTTTGGCTGCTGTGCTGAAATACAAAAGTAATGTTCATAAAAATGTTTCAGGGAGGCCAATGTGGGATAGTATCTCCCACACAAGGTCATATTCTGCAACTAGGGTTTTGCAAAAACTGTTTCAGGGGAAAAGATCATGAAATAGGATCTTCCACACCGACTCATATTCTGCATATTAAGCAATTAAACACATTGTACTAGGTCAGTTTCACTCTCACTCTTGGGATATGGGATGCCAGTTGACTGGTTCTGGAGCCAACCCAGCTGGTTTTCTTTCACTTTTAAGTCTACCTATGTGCTAGTCAGTGCTAATGTTAAGTCAGTGTATATTTAAAATATCCATATGAGTAGTATCTGTTTTCTGTATGAGTGAGAGCAACTCTAGGCACATCATATGTTGATCAGAATCCTGCAGCCCTGCCAGAGGAGAGCAAAGCACAGAAGAACTGGCCACAGAGCTCCGTATAACCTCGCTTCTCCCACCATTCTGTCTCTAGAATTCTATCCCAGTATACTTGGCCCAGAGACCACATGGTGGGCAAGAGAGGTTTTTATACTAAGGCTCTACAGCAGCTGCTCTACAACCAGCTCATTGGAAACACAAAGATCCTGTATATTGCGCTGGACCATTGGTCCCTCTAGCTCAGTGTGGCCACACATCCTCTTTCACAGAGGACACTCCTCTATTTGAACGACTGTCCACTTCCAGTTTAAAGATAATGAACGGTATAAACTGTTGCCCATCAACAGTGCCTGAACAGCAGACTGGACAGGCAGGCACACAGGTCATCTACTCACAGTCTTCAGCACGACGGTGAGATTTACTCTATTTCTATTTAAATAATAATTATTTCTAAATGTGCACTGAGACATGTACATTAGTACAGGGGTAAGCAACGTGGTGCTCACACATTTTCTTACCGGCAGCTGCGATAGCTGTAAAATAGGTTTCTGTGGACACTAAAAACTGTGGGTTCAAAGGAATTGTTTAGTGAGTTGGGGCTCAGACCCCACCTCAGTCTTTTGGGCAGGTTACTTGTCCTGTGCCACACCTCCTATGGTAGATATTTTGTAGTGGTGCCCAAGAGAGTTTCTTAAATTGCCAAATGTGTCCACAGCCCCAAAATGTGGCCTGCCCCTGCATTAGCATATACACATTTTATGCACATTTTGTCCTCTTTTTCAGTGATCCATTAGTGGCCACCTTAGCTGTCTGCTCTGACTAGTAGCAGCTCTACAAGGTCTCAGGATGTTTTTCTTCCCATCACCCACTAACTGGTCTTTTAAAGTGAAAATGGCAGGGACTGAACCTGGGATCTTTCAATGTAAAGCAACTACCCTACCACTGAGCTACAGTCCCTCCTCTATGGTCCCTTCTGCCCTCTATCCACAGAGTGGGTGGTGGTAGAATTAGTCAACATTTATCTTTAGAAGTGGGTGTGACCTTTCACCCTTTTACATCCCCACCTTCATTTTCTAACATTCATTTCCAAAGTTCTTTTTCACTTGACAAAACACACACACACACACTCTATCAATTTATCAATTTATTTATCAACACCTACCAATCAAACATATCATTGCATGTGTTTTAGGGTATATGATATACCAATCTGTTTTAAATTGACATATATTTGAAATTATGAATTTAAGTATACTTATATGCTAATCTGTTTTACGTTTTAAAGCTATGTTGACATTGGTACATGAAACCAAATGCTAGTCAAATAAGAAAACTAGAGTACTATCCTAGGAAATGTAGAGAACTATCTATTGGAAATGGTATAGCAGCAAGTATCTACAACGGATCAAGCAAAAAGGCCATATTACAGGGTTTGAAATATGGCTTGTCACTGCTGGTATGTGTGAAGGAAAAGTGTAATGGCCATGTACCGCTAACATAGCTTAGTCGTAGCTGCAAGCAAACCAAAAGGGAACTGAACTTCTCTAAAGATGAAGTGAAGTACTTAAGAAAGGCATGAAGAAATGTGGACTGACAGAAGGACAAGCAAGAGACAGAAATGAATGCACAAAGAGGAATGGGACAGAGCCTGAAGAAGAAAATCATACATGGGAAGGAAGAGAAGAAACAAGAAAACAGAGGCTGGGTTCAGACAGCACGATAACCAATACTCAAAGGCTGAGTATGGGTCGAGTGTGGGTTGTCGTTGAACTGTGGGTTGTTGCTGAAATGTGAGTTTGTTAACCATGAGCAACCCACTGTTCACAACCCAATAACAAACCTTCGGTTCTCTTCATGGGTCATTCGTGGTTAACAAACCACAGTTTGTTAGTACAGCTGGGTTAACCCATGTTTCAGCAACAACCCACGGTTCAACAACAACCCATACTCAACCCTTGAGTGAGTGTTATCATGTTGTCTGAACCCAGTCAGAGAATTTTCCTATCACCTGCTCACTGGTCCTTTTAACCACAGAGACAGTGATAGAAGACAGCCTCAAAAAATCTGAACTTCCAATATTAAAATAAACACCGCCATTATCTATTGTACTATGTAGATGCAATAGATCCCTAGTGCCTCTCCTAGGGCTGGACTTTGCCTCTCTTAGGGCTGGACTTTGCCTCTCCTGCAGCTCTCAGTACCTCTCCTAGGGCTGCACTTTGGGGTGCCAGCCCATGGCCCCACAGACTGGGGGCCCTGCAAACAAACACCAGAGGAGACAGCAGCAGAAGACAATGGGGTGGTAGCAGTGGCAGGAAACAGGTGCTGTGTCAGCACCTACACATGGGTAGCTGCATACCAGGGCTGATGCCTGTTGCAACACAGCATCCTTCTTTTTTCCAACCTAAATTTGGCCTCGGTATATCACAATTGCATTTCTTCATGCCACTGGTGCTGACGTACACCATGACCACAGTCTCCACCCCAGTGCTATCTGGAAGGCAATCCTATATACTTACCTGTGTTTAAATCTCATTGAATTTAGTAGAGCTTACTTCTGAGGAGACATGTATAGGACTGCATTGTTAGTCCATATGTGTGTACTCTTCCAAATGTACATGTTGTGTAAAGCAAAACTAATCTAGGCATCCCATCACATGGACATATGGCAAAACAGAGACATATGTGTATTCATCACACAAGGTCTATCTATGTACATTCCAACATAATAGTGATATCCATACAGGAAATTTGTTTTGTGCAGAGATCTTTGGGTTACTAAAAAAAACAGATTGTGGGGACCAGGAGGAGGGGGCAGTATTTTAAAATGCCTGAATAAACAGTCAAGAAAAGTGTTCATGCCTAGAACATCTGTAACAAATATAGCCACAATTCTAATACTCCTATTGAACATAGTAGTAAAATACAGTGATTTGGGATAGTACACTATAATACTGGATTATTATTATTATTATTATTTAGTACATTAGGAGCTAAGATAGGCTCCGAAAAGGAATCCTTTAGCAATAGCTTTCAGGAGTGCCCTAGCTGCCTCTTACAGTCTACTCCAACAGCCAACTCGAGACACAGATGAAAAGGATTCTTTTCAAGGCTTTATTCCTTTTACAACTTAATGACTCTTTCAGATGCTAATCACCAGCGACTAAGCAAGGAACAGCACTGGGGAAAGATAGGAGAGTAGCCTATGCTCCAGGTTAGGCAGTTGGTCCCCGTTTGAAGGAGAATCATGGGAAGACCCAGAACTTATGGGCTAGGGAGAGATCCTCCCTCTTTCCCTTGGGTCCTCGGGATGCGACCATTGCTTGCGCGCCAAACGAGCGCTACACCTCCTTTCCGCGCCCTCCATCTGTCGTCGCTCTCTGTGCTGGCGCCGAGCGTCCAGCAAGCCCCCCTCCAGCACTCTCTCGCTGCCAGGGTCACTATCTATCCCAGGAATGCTGGCAGGAGGAAGCTCTGCCAGCTGCTGTGCCTGTGAGAGATGAGTGAGCTCCTCTCCCATGGATTGCTGTTCCTCCTCAGAATCAGAACTGTTCTGGGGTTCTATCGGCTCAGTTTCCATCCTGACAATAGCCGTCCTTGATTTGTTTTAAAGGGCCATCTATCTTCTGGTATGTTTATATTCTTAATCTCTCAGTACAGAAGGCCAAAAATATTTTGCTACACTGACTGAAGGATCAAGACTCCCAGTTTCCAGCTCCACAAACAGCACTCATTATATTTTTGTGACTGCCCATTTGTGCCACTATACCAACCAGTAGTACTACCACTACTACTATTCTTATTTCTTAATTATTATTCAACATTTTCTAGCACAGTCTCTGTGTTATCCAACTGCAAGTGGAAATCTCAAAATGCCAGATGCTACCCAGACACAATGAAATGCAGCTTAGATGCAAATAGCAGATAAAGCTTTATTTTATTTCCTGGTTCCATTCAGATAAACGGGATTAATTTTAATCTTAATGCACAATAACAGCATCTTGTTACTCAGTTCTGAACAGCAGCTCCTGCTTTACAGAATTAACTCTGTCCAGCCTCACGTTTGAGTGACAAAGGAGGTTAAACCGAACGGACAGTAGATATAATGGTGATGAGAGGAAAACAAGCAAAAAAAGCTAGAAGCGGTGGGAACGAGGAAAATGCTTTGCCCTTGAGAACTGACCAAAGGAACTACAAAAGTAATCTGGATGTCACCGTTTGGGGTACTAATCAGACTGAATTATTCTGCGATCCAGGGAAGCATGAAGATAAATCCATGTATTTTGCCAGGCAACTTTGAAATTCACACAAATGTCTTTGCAATTTGGATTCCAGGAAAAGGGACATTGAGGCTACTAATTGGGGACTGTGTGTATGGAGGGAAGAATCTCCCCTCTCCATTCTGTATGCAGAACCAGGCCAAAACATTTGCCATGCTGAGCAGATCCATCAACAGTCTATGAGGTGCATCCTTTGCAACACTACAGAGGATGCTGAAGTGTAGTTCTTGGACCGTGCTTTGTCACCCCAGCTGACCACTGAGGCTGCTTGTACTTGGACTGGCCCCTCCATGTGCCCAAAGGGATCAAAGACCTATGACCCTCATCTGTTTGTAGTGTCCACACATTATACTGATTAAAAAGTGTAGTAACCATGACACACAAACTCATTCATAAGGTTTCCCTCCTGCCTATACTGGTAGCATGTGTTTACAGTGGACAGTTGGCATCATTAATTTACTTACTAATTTAAAGCTTTTTTACCCTGCTCTTCAGCCAAAAAGTCTCCCTATGTATTTTACTGACCAATAAAAAACAAGACAGTCCCTGCCCTTAGGCTTACAATTTAAAAGGCACAAAAGGAAAAAAAGAGGAGGAGGGGAGGGGAGAAAAACAAACTCCGGTAGCAGTCCTTAGAATTATAGAGTTCTTATAATAAACAGGATGGGAACTGTTCAGAGAGAGGAGGGCCGAAAAGGAGTTAGTCTCTCAGCAGAGACAGTGAAATAGGCTTTCTTCTCTTCTCTTCTCTCCCTCTGCTGCAGTCTGATGGAATGAAACCATTGTATCATAGAGCACAGTGTCCAAGAACACAGAAAGCAATACAATCTGTAAACTTGCCTGCAGTGCAATCTAAATATACTCACTCAAAGAGGGTGACTCCAGCCCCCAAATGACCAACTGCAATGTCCTCTGTAGCATTTGTCCATGTAGTGAGGCAAGCATTAGTGTGACCTGTTACTTCACAATTCCACGTGGAACTTTCTGCCTGGAGCATAGCAGTACTCACACAGCCAAACACTACAACAGGCTGACTCTTTAGGGGCAGTTGCAAAGGGCCAAGGATTATGTTTAACAGTAACACCACACTACAAATGGTAAGACTGAAACCAGCCCAAGAAAGTCCAAGAGCACTACACATTAAAAGCCCAAGTTTACAGGCCATGGCTCATGAATCTGTCCTGTCCTGACCAGTAGTGGGAGGCCACAGGGTACAATCGGGCAAATAAGGGTGCCAGATCTGGCTGAAGACAGGCAGGATAGCAGGTCAGGCCAGAGCCACAGAGTCTTAGACAGTTCTGGATTGGCAAGTTGCTCCGACAAAGCCTGGAGCTCAACTGGGCCAGATTACTTCTGGCCCAGCTCTGTTCCCTTCCTGAAGAATGGAGAGCATTAAACAGGCCTGTGGCCTGCAGCCTACCACTCTATTGCCCGTCTGTTCCTGCTTTCTGCACTGTCCATGATGAACAGGTATGGTGTGTGTGTGTGTGTGTGTGTGTGTGTGTAAGGCCTTTGATGTTGAGGGGGCTGCTTTCCCAGGGAAAAGTGGCTCAGAGGGAGCTGTCCCTCAAGGTCCCAGTTTGGAGGCCTACGACTTAAGGGCCTCCCAGCTAGCAGGCACAGGCTCAGTGTCAAGACATGTGTCTAGCACTTCTGAGCTTTGTGCTGCCAGTCCTCATGATCTGGCTGGCTCTCTTCCTCAGTGTCAGATTCCTGCCCCTCCTGCTCAGGAGGCTGGGGTTGGTCCATGTAAAAAAAAAGCCAGTGCGGTGTAGTGGTTAAAGTCTTAAATAAATCCCAACTCAGCTATGAAGCTCGCAGGGTAAACTTCGGCCAGTCACTATCTCTCAGCCTAACCTACCTCGCAGTATTTTTGTGAAGATAAAAAGGGGGAAAATACCATGTGTGCTGACTTGAGCTCCTTGGCTCTCAGAAGCCTTGCAAAGGAACCAGCATCGGAAGCGGCCTTATAGTGAGTCAGATCATTGGTCCCTCCAGCTCTGTATTGCCTCCTTTGACAGGCAGTCTTAGGAGATGCATTTCAATCTTTTAGAATGGGGGGAAACCGTGGAGGCTGGTGGCTCTGATGTCAGTGGGGCAGTGAATCTGCCCCAGGTTTCAGTCAGAATCAGTTAGATACCTTGTACCATGGATAGCTCCCTTAGAGTTCTGACTGACACCCAGAGCGGATTCTGACACCCCACTGACTTTGGAGCCACCAGCCCCCACTGGAAAACCTACACAAAAGCCGAGAGACCACCAAACTATCAGTAGCTGAGAAAAGGGGGTGAGGACTTCTGGGGAACCTCAGAGGGCCAAATTTCGTCCCCGGGTCTGAGCTTCCGCACCCCTGCCTTAACTCTTCATCTTTCTCTCCTCTGTGTGCTAGCAGCCCCCCTGGAGTAAACATGGTAGCAGTGCAGCATTACCATCTGCCTCTGGGCCAAAGGCACCTTCCCTGGCTCCATTCGCATTAACGAACGTATTGTTTTAAATTATGGAGCTTTTCAGACCACTGCATGGCACACAATCTATCCACTTGTTCTGGTTACCCATGACACACATACATAAAGCTACATGCTGAATTAGTAGCATTACTCATCAAGAAAAATGTTGCTCTAGAAATAGTAGCAGACCTCACAGCTAGAGTATGAGCTGAATGTGTCATTAGTCAATGAACAGCAAGATATTTACCTCCTTCCCTTTTTTAAGACTAGAAAACGTATTTTTAGTAAGACCTGACTTCCCTTGCATCCATATTTTGCTTGATGACCAACTCGTGACTCAAGGAATGGTCCAAGGCAACATGCAAGTCACAAAGACATCCAGTTCACTAATGAAACTGATCCTGGAGAAGCTGGCAGAAGGGACGGAAGATTTCTCTTCTTGTGAAGGGGAAAGTGCCATGGAGCAGGTGTGAGAAGGGCCTGAGCCTGGGAAAGTGACACATTTGGGAAGTATCGAGGGAGAGGATTTCCTTTTATTTTTTAACTGAGCAACAGACAGGGCCGGTCCTACCATACGGTAGGGTGAGAAAGCTGCCTCAGGTGGCAAGATGCTGGAGGGCGTGATGTTAAAGGTCACATTACCTGTGTGTCATGTGATGTGCCCTCAGCCCCCTAAGCTACTCTGTTGCCCTAAGAGGCTCATCCTATCCCCTGTATAGAAGATTCAACTGCCTCTCTGGTTAGCTAGCTCCTGTACATGGAATAGGAGACGGTGTCATCTTGCATTTTGCCTCCGGCAACAAAATGTCTCAGGCTGACTCTAGGGCCTAGAGATGGGTGACAAATTTGTTCCATCGGAATTTTTATGCGAATCTATCCACTTTGAACTTGCTGAACCAATGAGTGAACCAAAACAGAGCTGCACTTTCCTGAATTTGGCGCTAAGTTCTCCACTCAATTAAAAAAAAAAAGAGTGCACATCGGGGGAAAGTGCAAACAAAAATCCATCCACTATGGAAACGTGCTTCTGCAATGGTGAAAATAACACAGAGAAACACAATCTTATAGGAAAATAGCTTGCACATCTCATACGTTAGGAAAAAGTGCGTAAAAATGCACACATTGGGAAAAAGTACCCCACAAAAGTATGTATATTAAGAGACGTGTGCACAAAAACATGCATGCACATTTTCATGTCAGCTTTTAGAAATACAACTCATGCACTGATGCAGAATCAGGCTGAACCGAACTTAAGGTTGGAAAAATGAGGAACTGAACAGAACCAAAACTGACAGATTTGCACATCCCTACTGGGAACGTGTGTGTGTGTGTGTGTGTGTGTGTGTAAAATATATAATATATGAAGCTGCTGTATTCTGAGTCAGACCATTATTCCATCTAGCCCTGTATCATCTACTCTAACTGGCAGCGCTGTCCTGGATCTTGGGCAGAGGTTTTTCCCATCATCTGCTACCTGCTCCTCTCTTTTAAACTCGCAATACCGGGGATTGAACTTGGCACCTTCTGCAGGCAACGCATCTGCACCACCAGTGAACTATGGCCCCTGTTCAGTGTGAACAGGGCCATGCATCAGGATGTCACAGCGGCCAAGTTGTTCGTGCAAACATTCCAGCAGTTAGAAGATTGAGACTCCCTAAAACCCAGGTCTAACCATCTTCCAGAAATGATGCGAGACTTTTATTTTGGTTGGCTTCTGCAAAGTAGGAATAGCTTGCTCAAGAGCCACATTTGGAAATGAGCAAAAGTTGTATGAGTTTAACAGGTTATTTGGGCTGTGCACTGAACAAACAAATAAATATGAATATACAAGTGAATGCATCCTCAGTTACTTATGCCACTGCCCCTTATGGGAGAGCCTTTAATGTCGTTATTGCCACCCATCACACAGCCACACTCCCTCCTGGTAGAGTCAGCTCTCCTTCCTTAATTGTCTGTGAATGCTTGGCTCTTTTATAATCCCCCACTGAGCATTTCATTAACTCTTTACTTCGCTAAATCCTTCCCCCCTCCTGCTTCCAAATGAAAAGGGCACAGACAGGAGGAAACAAAGAGCAAGGGGGAAACCCACATCTCAAATGAACAACAAGAATTAATTGAAAGTGCGGCTTTATTTCATTTCTTTTTCAAATTGTATGAATAATTTGCTCATTCCTTCACCCCTTCCTCCTAGCTTTCTTTCTCCAGTCCTTCGGTAAATTATTCTGTGGACATTCATGTACAGTAGCATCTTACGTCTCTCTAGCTAATATTTCCTTGCTTATTCATATCATGAGGTCATTTGCCTTGGCTGGCAACATCACACTGAATCACCCTCTGAGGTCTGAATTAAAGTGTCATTTTTAGATCATTGGTAGAAATAAACTGGATGGATCCTGCCCTTCACAATCTGTGCTGAAAAGATATACGGAAACTGAAACCTCTTAGCAAGACAAGCAAATGAGGCTGTATGTGAGTAATTTAACATTGCCTCAGCCTATATATTACAACATCATGCTTGTTTGGCTGGTGAAACTCCTGAGACATTAACTTAGAAACTTTCATTTAGTCTTATTCTTACTTTTTGAGAAATCAACTTCCTTCCTTTTACCAATATTCTCCTCACCCCTTCTTACTACCATATTTCCCTGCAGCACTGACCACAGGGCTGACCCTGTTCTCCCAATAACCAGGGAGTCTTAAAAATAAGAGGGTTTGGAAAACAGACTGATACAGATATTAATATATCAGGTACCATTCATGCATATAGCCAAAAATTAAACAAAATTGTATCATTCTTTCTCAGTTCTGCCAGTCTAGTAAATATTCTGAGATGGATTAGCCTTTAATCTGGGTTTTTTAGAATACTGCTCTAACATCATAATACAATAATGCTAATGTGTAAAAACTATTTTAAAATATCTGGTCACCACTATTTTGGAGATGACTAGAAAGGAAGTTTTAAAAATATTATAATTGTTCTGAAAAATTAAATTATAGCAGTTTGGTGTTATAGCACTACACCTCTCTTTCCTTTTTAAAAAATGTACTCAGAAAGGTGGTTTCACAATAATTAAAAAAATCAATTAACAAAAACAGGGTCACCAAATGGAGTCTACCACAAAGCATAAATATATGCTAAGCTTCAAATGGTCCCATCTACAGCAGTTATGTCTGCTGGAGTGGACACAACAGATCAGGATGTACTCATAGCTAAACTGTGATATTCCCAATAGTGTGGAAACTCAATTGCAACTTAACTTGTAGTTTGCAGTGGAAGAGCAATGATTGGGTAGCACTAGGAGCCACTCATCTAGAAGTAGCCGGAGATGAAAGAAGGGAAGAGCCACGCTGTAGATGCTATGAAATGGCTGTCAGGCACACAGTGGTGTAGTGATACGTTCTAAAGAGCAGAAACTCATCATGACAGTCCCCATAGCCACCCCTCCAAAGAGAGTCCGAAAATTAAGGCAGGTGTGTTGATCCATTTCAACAAACCAGTTCTAGCAGTTCTCATCTCCACCAGGAGCAAGTCTTTTGTAAAGCTGATGGGTCTTCACTGCCCATTCAAAGCCAAACCAGCCCAAAATACTTTGCATTACAACAAGGAACAACTCCCAGCTACTGTGGGGACTACAGCTCAGCTTAGAGGGAAAAGGGAAGTCTGAGGGGGTTGGCAGATGACATCAGAGTCCCTGCTAATAAAAAAGTACTGGCACTGTGTCCCTGTGAGTCCTAGCTCTGGTACACCACTGCTGGCACAGTGTGCAAACTTCCCTATAGTGTCCAATAAGACTATCGATCCTGAAGAGCCAGACTTTCTCTCTTAGCAGAGCATTGCTGTTAACTGCTCCCTGGTAACCTTCGCAAATCAAATCAACTGCATGGTTCCATAGACAACAGGGGAACCACCTGTCCCTCAAAAGACAGGTGTTCTCTCTTATTCCGTTCTCCAGGCACCGATGAGTGTCTCCAAAAATGTGTAAGGACATATGGATCATGTAAAATCTGTTCCATCTGTGTTTTGGAGATTATCAGGCACCTTTCATTCTGTTGTCCACCCATCGATGGAATCGGGGGGGGGGGGTGTTAGTTCCAAATATGTGCAAATTCGCATTTGCAAAAATGCGCATTTTCATGCTTTAGCCTATGGGGGAAATGCGAATATGGATATGAGGAGGGCTCTGGATAGGGGTGAATGCTCCTTCCTTGTTCTCCTCGACCTCTCAGCGGCTTTCGATACCGTTGACCACGGAATCCTCCTGGACTGCCTGGAGGGGTTGGGCATTGGGGACACCGTATTGCGGTGGTTCCGGTCCTTCCTCTCCGGCAGGTACCAGAGGGTAGCACTGGGAGAGGAGGTTTCGGACCCGTGGCCACTTACTTGTGGGGTGCCACAGGGTTCCATCCTCTCCCCGATGCTACTTAACATCTATGTGAAGCCACTGGGGGCTATCATCAGGAGGTTTGGGGTGCAGTGTCATCAATATGCGGATGACACGCAGCTCTACCTCTCGTTTAAATCTTCACCAAGGTTGGCCGTAGAATCCCTGTCCAAATGTCTGGAGACGGTGAGTGGCTGGATGGGGAGGAACAGGCTGAAGCTGAACCCTGACAAGACCGAGGTACTTTTGGTGGGAGACAAGAGGAGGCTGGGGGATGTTGACCTGGTGTTGAATGGGGTACGGCTACCCTTGAAAGACCAGGTCCGCAGCCTGGGGGTCATTTTGGACTCCCAGCTGTCCATGGAGGCTCAGGTGTCAGCTGTGAGCCGGACAGCGCTGTATCAACTCCATCTGATACGGCGGCTGCGCCCCTTCCTTCCCGACCATCTGCTCCCATCGGTAGTACATGCCCTGGTCTCCTCTCGTTTAGACTACTGTAATGCGCTCTACGTGGGGTTACCCTTGAAGACGGTTCGGAAACTGCAGCTGGTACAGAACGCGGCAGCTTGCCTGATTAAAGGCAGCCGCCGGCGAGATCACATCACTCCAGTGCTGAAGGAGTTGCACTGGTTACCAGTTGTTTTCCGGGCCAAATTCAAGGTGTTGGTTTTGACCTTTAAAACCCTATATGGTTCCAGCCCAGCCTATCTTAAGGAGCGCCTCCAGCAGCACCAGACAGGCCGCTTAACAAGATCAGCCTCGGATGGCCTTCTCTCTGTCCATCAGCCAGGACAGCTAGGCTGGTGGGGACGAGGGAGAGGGCCTTTTCTGTGGTGGCCCCCACTCTGTGGAACTCCCTCCCTAGGGAACTCCGCCATGCCCCCTCTTTAATGAGCTTCCGTCGTGCATTAAAAACGTTGTTGTTCAGGCAGGCATTTGGGGTGGGTTAGGGTATTTTAGAAAATGTTTTTATTGTAGAATTTTATTGTTTTAAACTGTTTTTATTGTATGTTGTACATCGCCCAGAGTGGCTGGGTGACCAGCCAGATGGGCGATTAATAAATTTAATAATAAAAAAATAATAATAAAAATAATGGGGGAAATGCACATTTTTGGTCAGGGTGGTTTTTGTTGTTGTTTATTTTCCCCATTTTTCTACAATAAAATTGGCACAAAATTCAGGAAAGTTAGAAAACCCGTTCTGTGGAATTCATCCGACAGGGGAAAGGCCAGGCTGCTGCAAAATCTGTGGGTCGGATTCATGAAACTCTGAACGCATTTGGTTCCAATGAGGATTTCGCTGACATCCCCATGTGTGAGGATTTTTGATAAGGCTTGAACAGAGCATACTTGGCATTCACACAACAGAGAATGATTATAAGGTCACATTATATGCAGATTACATGGTTTGCTTTTTAAAAGGAACCTAAATTCATCTCTGATAAGATTAATGGGTGTACTAGGGGAATTTCCAACTGTCAGGACCCAAGCAATCAACCTCAGTCGGAGATGTTAGGAATCAATGTAGAGTTGGATAATAAAGTTGAAATAAGACCAGTGAGCAAACTAAGTGGAAAGTTAGGAAACATCAAATACCTTTGGGTAAATTTCCCCGGGGATGTTGAAGATTTGTTCAAGGATAACACTGACCTCTCAATAAACACAACAAGTCGAAAGATGCAGAAGCGGCCAAAACTAAGAGTTGCTGTGGTTAAAATAAATGCTTGGCCAACATTTTTATTTTTCTTCTAGAATACTGTGTCAAAAAAGCTGCAGAAAAAAAACTCAACTTGATTAAATTTATTATAAACTAATATATTTAGGATTACAAAGCTCCAATAATAAAAGTGAGAATATTGCAAGAGAAAGCCAAGGAAGGTGGTAGTTGGGGATGTCTCGCACTATGAATGTTGCATCATCTATACAGCTTTATGCCAACGGTGGGATTTTAATGAGGTTAATACACATGAGGGCATTGAACAATTTGGATTCCCAAAGTTCATGAGAGGATGAGCCATGCTAAGCAAGAAAAGAGAGGGTGAAGGTTAATGGAAGGAAAAACCAATATGAAATGCAATTCTAAATGTCTGGGATAAAGTTTTAAAGCACTCTGTTGCAATTTTGGCTAAACAGTGGGGCAAAAAATGCTTTAAATAAACAATATATTTAAAAATTCCTGAGAGTCCACCTCATGGACTCTCAAGATCATGGATGGCATTCTGAAATATTTCTGCAGTGGAAGAAATTCAAAAGCTGAGGCCTTTGTAGCAGCAAAGGCTCACAGGAACTGAGAAGGTTGTTATGTATCAGGTTGACTCAGGGTGGATATCAAGCTGCCTCAGAGTCCCAATGTTGAGATGGAGCATGTGGGATTTAAATATTTTAATGAATAGGTGAAAATAAATGACAGTATACCAGCCGTGAGGTCTAGTTTGGAGAAAATATTTACTCCATTTAGAGCTGTAATGACGTAATCTGCAGTAGAAGCAAGGTGTCGATCTTACGTGATGGGTCAATTTGGTAACAGGGCTCTACAGTTGACAGTGTGTTACCTATGCTGTTTTTATGGACACTTGCTGTGCTCTGGGAGATGGCCTGTCAGTTTGAGGATATCTCAGCTGCTTCCTGTTAGAATGCTTCATCTGGAGTGTGGGCAGTTTCTATTTTTGTTGAGAGGCTTCTTTGCTCTATTAGCTGAGCATAAGTTTTTAAACGTTTAATGTACTTGAGCAGTGCCCAGTATTATGATGGCACTCATCATGACATTAGTGTAAAATTCTCCTCCAGAGTTTGGCTGAGGAACATCCTCACATTCTCCGTGTCCTTCCCTTGTGATCTTTGTTCACACAAAGAGGCAAAGCAGTGTAACCAGATAGGATTTTCAGCATCACTGTCTCTTTCCTGCCATGTGCTTGCCAAAAAGTTTTTGTTTCCTGTATGTTCATGATACCATCTTTGCTGTTCTTCATAATAATCACTGTCTCCTGTGTGAGGTAATGGTTTGAAAATCTGGTATAGTTCTGTATGAAGGCCTTAGGAGAAGAGGACACACAAAATGGCTGCTATGACATCTCTTAATTCAGAACTAAAGTAATGCAATATACAAGATGACCTCTGTGCATGGAAGAACTGAGGAGATGGAAGTACAAGCTTTGTGGGCAGAAGTTCAGAGACCTCAACTGAAGGGAAATTATATTAGTCATTCTGGGGTGGCATAGAGTTCCCAAATTTCTTTTGTGACCAGCTCTTATAGCAGATGTGTTGCCAGCTGAGTTGACCTCCCCGCCACCCCTGCCCCATGCCTCTTTTGGAAAAGCTGCTGAATTTTGTTAAATGTGAAAAGGTGAATGGCTTCAGGAGTAATTCTCTCTTTGTTTCTATTTTCTCCTTTTCTGCTTTCATTGTATTTCTGTGTTTGGGAGGGTTTTCTTTTTACCACTTTTGTGTTGTGCTGTGTTGTCAAGAGAATAATGTGTGTGTGTGGGGGGGGTCCTGATGCTTCTTATCAAACAGATATACCCTTTAATATATCATGTTCCTTACATACACATAGCCAAAACACAATCTGAAAGCCCTCTGTTCTGCCAGTCTGGTATACATGCTCTTATGAAATAGCCTGTAATTAATCAGAAGATTCTGGAATCCTGGCTTGGATTCTACTACAAGCCCTATAGTAGTATGTTAACTTGGAGGACCACTGTTCCCTGCATGCTAGAGCTTACAGCTTTGAGGACCACTGTTCCCTGCGTGCTAGAGCTTACAGCTTGGAGGACCACTGTTCCCTGCGTGCTAGAGCTTACAGCTTGGAGGACCACTGTTCCCTGCGTGCTAGAGCTTACAGCTTGGAGGACCACTGTTCCCTGCGTGCTAGAGCTTACAGCTTGGAGGACCACTGTTCCCTGCGTGCTAGAGCTTACAGCTTGGAGGACCACTGTTCCCTGCGTGCTAGAGCTTACAGCTTGGAGGACCACTGTTCCCTGTGTGCTAACCTCTTAGCTTAGCAGCCCATCCTTTCTTACCTTGTTGTCTGCTGAGCCCCAAGGACTTCCTTTGCACTCCTGTTTTTGTGGCTAAATCTGCGAACTGTCTGCCCCCCGCTTGAATCCAGGATTTCTCTTCTTCTTCCTCATTGACTCCTTAGAGCTTCTTAGAGCTGGTTTGGACACAATGCTAAACCGTAGTTTAGCACAGGAATGACTCAAGGGAAAGCCTTGGATTCGCATGCCCCCTCTTCTCTTCTGATGAGGCCATGAGGAGGAATTTGGAAGCTTTTGCTTCCAATTTGATTAAACATGGCTTGCTGTGTCATTCAAACCCAGCAAAATGTGATTAATCATAACTAAAGTTAGTAAAAACAAACCAACTTCAATCAGTGGTTTATGAACCTGGCTTCTAACCATTGTTAAGATTAACCACAGGTAAGCATGTCATCCAAACTCTAAACTGTGGTTAATCTAAAATGGAAGCAGAAGCTTCCAATATCCTCCTCATCAGAGGCAAGGGGAAGAGAGAGTGTGCAAACCCAAGGCTCACAGCTGCTCACTGTTGTAACACTAAACCCTGGTTTAGCTTTACATGGCAACTGACACATTATGTTCATCATGGAGATCAGCATCCCTATAGCAAGCTTCCCACCTAGAAATTTTCATGAGAACTCCTCTCATTGTGTAATGAATTCCCTTACCACTATTACTAGCCACCAATGGCAGGGAGAAGAAATTAAGAAACTTAGTATGTGATTGGTATGATTCACACAGTTAATTCTACTAAATGATAGGGCCAGCGATGGAAAACTTGCCATGAAGATGAAAACCCTATGGTAAGAGTGATGTCAACACCAGCTCTTAATCTCAACTCTTGATGTTCGGCTGCTCAGTACCCACCTTCAGTTTCACCTTCAACCCTGTCATAGACCTCTACTGCTACTGCTGAGATCTGGTATCTTTTGTCTGGGTCTTCTTATCTTCCTTATAGTCTCAGGTCTACCAACCTTCTATCATTCTCTGAGTAGTGGAGTACATTCACCATGGAAATGCTTGGAAGTTAAAGTCCCCTCTGTCAGCTGCTGCAGCAAAAAATACTATTACTAGCAGCCATTTGAAATCCACACTGATGAGACCAGACATGTATGACTGTCTGATGTCATAAGAACATAAGAAGTGCCCTGCTGGATCACACCAAGGGTCCATCTAGTCCAGCATTCTGTTCACACAATGGCCAACCAGCTGTCAACCGGGAACCTACAAGCAGGAATCATAGAATCATAGAATCGTAGGGTTGGAAGGGGCCTACAAGACCATCAAGTCCAACTCCCTGCTCAATGCAGGAATCTAAGTGCAACATCACCCTCCCACCCATGTTCTCCAGCAACTGGGGTACGTAGGCATGTCACTTCCTTTTAGCACCTTGCCTTTGATAACAAACAAGGAGGAGGAACAGCAGGGAGGGAGAAAGTGGGGCGGGGGGAAATAAAGAAGAACAGGAGAAAGTAATCAAAACTAATACAATTCTGGGAAACAATGACAACCTGAGTTATTTCTTAAGTAATTTCAACAATATATCTATTTACTCATCTGTCTCTGTCACTCCCAGACAGACACATACCTGTGTAAGCAGCCCAGTGAAAAGGAATTTGAGAACGTTTGCTCATCACCCAATCATATATTACAAATGTTACCATCAGTGCCATGTACCGCCATAGCCCTGCTATGAAGTAATTTACTTGGTATGCGCAGGGATGACATCGGTATCCTAGGAATTTGACTATTAGCATTGTCCAGCATTAACGAGATGATATGAAAACAAATGGCAAGCTATTGAGGGTTTTTTATGATTAACTCTGGGCACCTCATTCGTCTTTTATCTCCTCATGAAGTCAGAGGAGGAACAGTTACATTTGTGTCTGTTCTCTCTCTCTCTCATTCACTCTCACATCCAACAGCTTTGTTAATCAATTCCTTTATGCAATTTAAAGCCAGCTGACATGAAGAATTAAAGAAAGAAAAGAGCCCCATATATAGATTACCAGTGTTTTGTCAGACAAGTAAAAAAAATGGAAATAACTTGATTTATGCTTCGGTTCTGTTGTTCAGGCTGCCCTCCATGCCCCCCAGGAGGAACATCACAGCAAGGGGGAAACCAGCCTGGCCTCATCCATCTGCTAGAGAAGGCACAGCTTCTAGGGACATGATCCCCCCTTAAACTTCCAGTTGCCCCGGGACTGCAGAACCAAAGAACCTAAGGGAAGCACACTATGGCCCCTAGGGGGATAATGGCTGATAGGCAGAGTTGTGTGTACGTTTGCACTTGTGTATATGTGCCACTGCAATGTACTAGAAGCTGTCTTGAGGATTGATTGGTTGAAAGGTGGGATACGACTCAAAATAAATAAACAAACTAAGCAGTCAGAGTGGAGTTTACATTTTCAAAGACAGTTGCAGAAGCTTCTGGAAAAACTGACCAGAGGAATGGGATTATACTAGGCCTACTAACAAACATGGAAGATGGGAAGAGCTGTATTCTTAAGACACGCTGGCAGTGCCAGCTCCAGATTTCTGACAGCCCTTGGGCAAGACACCCTCAACGGGCCCCCTGCCTCAGTGAAGCTACCTTCTCACCGCCATGGTCTCACCAGCTGCTCTTGCTCCTCATCCTCTTTCTCCTCATCGCTGCCACTTGCCTGCATGACAGGCAGAGCGCCAGCAAGCAAGTAGGCCAGGGCATTTGCTGCTCCTCCTTCTCACCACCACCGCTGTCTGTGCCAGAGCGAGCAGCAGGTGAACAGGCAGGATGCGATGGTGAGGAGGAGGAGGTGCAACTCCAGAGGCTCCGGTCAGTGGGTTCCTGCCAGAGTGTAGGCCCTTGGCAGGTGCCCAGCTACGCTTATTTGACACAGCCCTGTACGCTGAGCAGCAACTGGCAAGGTTACGAAATTCAACCAGAACAGACCCCATTTATCACCCATAAACTGGAATTAATTTTAAGTGTTTGTTCACTCACATCCCACTTTTCTTCCATAGAACTCAAAGCAGCATACATGAGGTTCCCAGGCAGTCTCCCATCCAGGCACTTACCAGATCTAGACCTGCTTAGATCCAACAGTGTCACTGCATCGTATGCCTTTGGGCCAGTCTTGAACTACTACTGCTCTATTACTGTGCCAATCCATATGTTTTAAATGGGAGTCTGATATTAAGAACAGGCCATATAACAGCATACTGCAGAACACAGAATATGGCAGAATCTAATGCAGATTCTGGTTGTTTTTTCAAGGAGGGATCGAAGCTCAGTGTTAGGGCACATGCTATTTATTTATTTATTTATTTGCATACCATACAATAGCTGAAGCTCTCTGGGCGGTTCATAAAAAAGGTTAAAACCATAAAATGTAAGAACGTAATAAAACATAATGTAAAAACGTAAAAGAAAAATTAAAACAGCTACACAATAAAACAAACAGCATTAAAACAATTATTAAAAACCGAAGGATGAAAATGCCAAAAAGACTACAACATAGGTGCCCAATGGGCCTCTTTGGGGAAGGCATTCAGCAACGGGGGGCCACCACTGAAAAGGCCCTCTTCCTTATTAGCCACCCACCTCATTTCATTTGGTGGAGATACCCAGAGGAGGGCCTCTGAAGATGATCTTAGAGTCCAAGAAGGTCTATATCGTAGGAGATTATTTTTCAGGTAATGCACAAGGTTCTAGGCCCCATGCCTGGCATCTCTGGGTAGGGTTAGGAAAGATCTCTGACTAAACCCTAGAGAACCACGAACAGTCAGTGTTCTGAGCTAGATGGGCCAAGCACCTGACTCAACATAAGGCAGCTTCCTATGTTCTCAGAATCTTCAGTGTTCACTACAGTTAAAAACGGGAGGTTTCTAAACCTAGGAAAACTGCCGAAAAATTGTGGGATGTTTTTGTCGCAACGTCTTGGCTTTCTCCACTCTGACAGACTTCTCTTCCCCACACAGGAAAGGAATTGAAGCGCAACCAAAGCCATGCCCTCACAGTATCTGTGGCTCAGGTTGCGGCAGGATTTGCCCCTATCTCACTGGTCTCACTAATTGTAGTTTTTATCCCATTAGTAGTCAATGGGAAGGGGCCGCGGTGGCGACGCTGAACTGCAGATCGGAAGGTCGGCAGGACAGCAGTTCGAGACCCGAGTGCTGCGTGACAGAGTGAGCTCCCGTCTTCAGTCCCAGCTCCTGCCAACCTAGCAGTTCGAAAGCAAGAAATTGCAAGTAGATAAATAGGTACCGCCTCGGCGGGAAAGGTAACAACATTCCATGCACCTCGGTGTTCAGTCATGCTGGCCACATGACCACGGAAGCGTCTTTGGACAGCGCTGGCTCTTCGGCTTAGAAATCGAGATGAGCACCACCCCCTAGAGTCGGACACGACTGGTTGGGGACACCTTTACCTTTTTACCTTTAGTCAATGGGAGCCATTTACTTTTATGTGAGAATGTAAATGCATCCAATCCAACTGCTGCTGTTTATCATTAACTGCTTCTGTAGCACAGTTAAACACACTTAATGTTCTTTGGGTTGTCCCCACATGGCTTATTTGTAAGTGGAGCTGTGAAGGGTGTGAACTGATGTGATGTTGAGTGACTCCTGAGAAGTGCAAAGGACTTTGAGATTTCTCAGTGACCTCGTTCACATGTAACAACAACCCAGAGTACAGGTTTGAGTATGGATTGATGTTGAATCGTGGGTTGTTGTTGAATTTTGGGTTGTTGTCCATGTGAACCATAAATTATGTTTTAACTATGGGCTGTTAACCATGAACAAGCCAGAGTTCACAACCCAACAACAAGTCATGGGTTCTCTTCCTGGGTTGTTCGTGGTTAAAAACCCATAGTTAAACCACAGTGCAGGGTTTGTACATAATGACAACCCATGATTCAACAACAACCTATGATGCAATGACAACCCATACTCAATGCATACTCTGGGTTGTCATTACATGCAAACTAGACAATGACTGGGTTCAGACAACACAATAACCCATACTCAAAGATTAAGTATTGGTTGTCGTTGAACTGTAGGCTGTTGTTGAAATGTGGGATATCATGTTGTCTGAACCCAGCCATGCTAACAAACCATGGTTTGTTAACCATGAACAACCCATGAAGAGAACCCATGTTTTGTTCTTGGGTTGTGAACTGTGAGTTGTACATCGTGGCTGGGTTCAGACAACATGATAACCCATGTTTCACCAACAACCCATAGTTAAACAACAACCCACACTCAACCCATAGTCAACCCTTGAGTGTGGGTTATCATGTTGTCTGAACCCAGCCAATGTGTAAAAGGGAAGGAAGGGTAAAAAGTAATTGGCTATTTAAACCAGTCACAATTTTAGAGTGGTTTCAAACAATACTACAGCCTTATTTTTAGAGACACTGGTGCTGATGGGGGCTTGCCTCTCAATACAAATACCAGTGATGGGGGTGGGTATTTTAGTCAGGACTGTGGAAGGAGGAAAGGATTTAACCCCACTTCCTTGCAGTCTCAATTCTGTTCAGCCCCACAGCTATTTGCATTTTTAAAAGTTTGCCCCTTAAAGGCAAACATTTAAAATGTTATGTTTATTTTGGCCAAAGTGTGTGTGTGAGTGTGTGTGTGTGTGTGTGTGTGAATAAATAATTTCCCTTGAAAGAGTTTTACCCAAAATGCACCAGTAATAAAATAAATTGTCCCCCCCCCCCAAATTGCTGCTGTTTTTCTAAATCATTGACCTCTGAAAGAAGGCAACTGAGTTTAGAGCAAAACCCAAATCAGGGGCCAGACAATGGACAGAAGATCCTGATTTCCGTTTGCAAACCTAAAACTACAGGTCTGGTAGACTTGCCAGGTGTTAGGTGATGATCTGGAGAGTACAGATTCTCTGCCCATGTTGAAACGGTTTCAGCTAGAAGCTACTACCAGGATTTGGGCTTAATGACGTTTGGCAGCCTAATCTATTTACAGCATAATCCAGGAGTAAAAATCCTCCCTCCAATTGTACCCTATTTAATCAATGCAGTACCTATTTTTTATCATCTGCTACTGTGCCCAATTCATACCAGAGAATTCACACACACCCGCCCCCGCAATGCATTTGGCTGCTCTGCTGCTATCCATTTGATATGGAACTGAACGATGCTGTCTTGCACAATTTGAAAAATCTGGACAATTTGGAATATTCTCTCAGCAACTGGTGTGGAAGGGTGGGAGGGAGGGAGGGAAGGCAAAATGGAACACTGAAAAGTCTTCCATAGATGTTCAAGCTTAGAGGGATGGAGAGAGAAATCGCTAGGCAAGAATAGCACAAACTCTGCCCACCTTTAGCTTTTGCTCTGCTCACTTTGGCCTGTGACTCCCCCTCTGATCAACTGCAGCCCCTGATTTATTTTTTTCCCCCATGGGCCAACACCCCTGCATGGGGAAAAGGGTTCCCCACCCCTGTTCCATAGAATTGATTGAGAGTCAAGTTGGCCCTATCTGCATGACAACCCCATCTCTGGTATGGCCCTGCCCTGGGTGCCATACAAGGGAATGGCATCAGTAACAATACTTTATGACAAAGAGATGGAATGGAGCAACTGGCTTTGATGCATATAACAATAGCTGTGTTCACACAACACACTAACCACACTCAGTGGTTGAGTGTGGGTTGTTGCTGAACCGCAGATTGTTTGTTAGCATATTGGGTTAGCATATTGTCTGAACCCAGGGCATTTTTCGCAGGGTGGCTTGTTAATTATGCAGTGTGGCTTATTTGTCTTGAGAAAGCCACCTTGAGAACCCATGGTTTGTTGTTGGGTTGTTCAGGGTGGTTAACAAGACATACTGCATGGTTAACAAGCCACCCTGTGGAAAATGTCCTTGGTTCAGACAACATGCTAACCCACAGTTCAACATACAATCCACAGTTCAACAACAACCCACACTCAATCACTGAGTGTTGTTAGCATGTTGTGTGAACAGCCCCAATGTCTCCAGTGTATTTACTACAGAGTTTTTTCTGAGGATGGAACCATTCTCTGGATACTGCCCATGGTGGCGTTGAAGAACATAAGAAGGTGCTATATACTGAGTCATACCATTGGTCTGTCTAGCTCAGTATTATCTACAGTGACTGGCAGCAGCTCCCCAGAATTTCAGAGAAGACAGGAGTCTTCCCCTATCCTAATTAGAGCTGCCAAGGATTGAACCTGGGACCTTTTGCATGCAAATGATGAGCTCTACTGTTGAGCTAGAGCCCTTCCTGTGTTTCTTCCTGATGCAAATTTTTTTTGTCACTTCCTTTTCCCACCCTGTTCTTATTCCAACTGTTTTGGCCACCTGTTCCATTGCAGCTGACACACAGAGTGAGCTCTGTGGTGTGTTCGCACCCACTGTCTTCAGCAGTAACATAGCTTCACTTCTGCAGTGTTTGCACTGCCACCAAAAGGGATTAATCTACAGCTGTCTCACTTTGCTTCTCCCCACCCTTACATGCTTACAGTTACCAATCATCTATTATTTTATCGGTCCAACCAGTAAAGCTGCATACTGGAAAATAAATATTATTAGAGCCTCAGCTGGCTCCACAAAGGTGTTTCGTTTTAAGCATTGACCCCATCTCATGAAAATTTATTTTATTTTGAAACAAAATAAAGGCAACAAAAAGAAGAACGTACATAATAATAGAGCAAAATCATGAAAGAAACAAAGGAATTCACTAATTACAAATCTTGGACTATGCTTATGGAACATCTCCAATAAAATAGCCTAAATGGGAGCTCAGTACCTAATAAAAGCAAAAATACAAGTTCTACAACATATTTTTATTTATTTATTTAAAACATTTCTACCCCGCCCTATATCATTAAGATCTCAGGGCGGCGTACAGATAAAATCAATGTAAAAAGTATAAAACAATAAATAATTTAAACAACTAAAAACATATTAAACTATTAAACAAATGAATACCAGTTAAAATCATATAAAAGGAGCGTGTGCATGTCATTTTGTGTGTTTGTGCGTATTAATCAGAAAAAATATAGGCAACTGTACTTCGTTGTCTATATTTTTATAAGGTTTGAAGTGCCTCAACATAGGAAATGAATGAAACCATGGTGCCATAGTATCATTCTTCAAGTTAGGATCCATAGCTTGCAGTGACCCCATCTCCAGACTGTGCATGCCGTATCGCATTTCACAGTGGCTTCACCCCTGAATCATTACAACCCACAGGAAATAGCAGTATGCAGCTTCTGAATCTGCTAGCAGTACTTTATGGACCATTTTACCCATTATGCCAAGACAAATCCAATTTCCCACTGTGTACCCTCAACAAGGAGCTACAGCCAATAACAGCTCCCCAATATATCTGTTCAATCCAGGTCTTTACAAAACACGTTCATTGCATTCACTTCAAATTTTTTAAGTGCAGGTCTAAAAATAAAACATGATGCAGCACAAACGTCGAACAGCTATTGGGCAGGTGTGAACCTGACTGCTATAGAGGTGCGTCCAGCGGTAGTTCTGGCAAGAAACGAGCTAACACCCAGTTCAACAATAGTCCCAGCAAAGAACTAGCTAACACCCAGTGCAACAACAAGCATCTTTTAAGTTATTTCATTAATAAAATGAAGCCCTAAACTTCAATTTGAGGTTCGTATGAATGACTAAAATCCAGAGAAGTAATAAATAATAACTTTGGAGTTGCGACTGAGTTAAACTGGGTTTGGCATCATGCTTCTTTTTATTAATATCAGAAATAAACACATGCTTATGTTGCTTTTTTTTCTTACAAGAAAATGAGATAGAAAGGAAGTCAGTCTGGCTGTCCTAGGAATAAACTTGGATATAGGGATATTATTATGCACTGTCACACACAAATACTGTAACCTATCCCCTCCTCCTGTTTGACATTATCCTTTGTTCCAGTATCATAATCTGTTGCTATGGAAACAACTATGATGTCAGACAGTGAGGATTATGGATGCCTTGGCTTGAACAGAAAGGAAAGGTAAATCAAGGGAGGGGTGGCAAATACACCTACAAATAGCTGTTAGGACACAGACCTGTCAGGAACCTCAAGTGTTAAGTGGGAAATAAATCCAAGGCTTTGAGTAACCAAGAGTAGAACAGTGCATACAAAAATACTTTTGGGCCATGAACTTTTAATTATGTTTCAAACATTAGCCTCAGTCAGAAATGCTTTGCGATTTTCTAGAAACCAGTTATTCTCTAAACCTCATTACATCAATGTGCACTTCTACTTTACACACCTTGCTATTCCATGACTAACCACAGTGTCATATTCGTGTGGGAACTCTCGTCACTCACTAAAACTTAGAAATTAAGTCTGGAGAAAGTGGATACAGAGATGTTTTTCTCCCTTTCTCATAATACTAGAATCCAGGGTCATCTAGTGAAGCTGATTGGTGAGAGATTCAGGTCAGATAAAAGTAAATACTTCTTCACTCAGCACATAGACATACTGTGGAATTCAGTACCACAAGATGTGGTGACAACCACCAATTTGGATGGCTTTAAAAGGGGAATGGACAAATTCATGGAGGAGAAGGCTATCAGTGGCTACTAGTCTGAATGGTTATATGCTATCTCCAGTATCAAAAGCAATATGCCTTGAGGGCTTCCCACGGGCATCTGGTGAGCTGCTGTGGAAAACACAGATGGACCCTTGGCCTGATTCGGAAATGCTCTTCTTATGTTCTTAAAGAGACAAACTGCATCTGAAAAGTCAGGCCTAGTTTCCCTTTCTGCTAATAAGTTTGGGAACTACAGCAGCATAATAATGCTGCTAGAATCAACTGTGAATCCTGAAAATATCTTTCTTAGGCCCCTATGTCTGTCAGCAGTTCTGCTGACAAGTGTGTTTTCAGACTTTGTATAATTGGAAGGAACGAGTGCTTTGGTCCTGCCAGCAAGGAACTTTGTGAAATCCGCTGTAGGAATTCAGTTTTTCCCTTCTGTTTCCTTATCTTGAGCAGTGGATTCAA
Source organism: Heloderma suspectum (assembly GCF_057233095.1). Taxonomy (NCBI): domain Eukaryota; kingdom Metazoa; phylum Chordata; class Lepidosauria; order Squamata; family Helodermatidae; genus Heloderma; species Heloderma suspectum. The sequence goes on from NC_139464.1 coordinate 33,202,252, forward strand.
CAGAAAATACAGCTGCCCATCTGAGTTTTGTCAAGTTCTGGTTGTGCATAAACTCATTCAAAACCATTTTCATTTTCTTATTTTAGTGCTTTATAGGATTGTAAGCATGCATCTTTCTCTCACAGCTGCACTGCATCATGGCTTTTTTTAGTTTTAAAGCAGCATACAGATCCATTCTTGCTCATACATGTTTCTTGCTCAAACATGTTAAAATATTTCAAAAATTAAGACCATTAAGATGGTGCGTAAAGATTCATGTACCGCAAAAATACATAGTCTCTGGCAATGGAGTGCTAGGTTCTGTAAAAAAAAAATCCACTGAAATATCCCTAGATCTGGGATAAAACCACTATCTGCAGCTCTATTTCTACTATGTGGGAAATGGAATAACCATCTACAATCCTGATTGGTTAGCAGCATTGCCAGCCCAAAATAGTCAGTGACAGATGTAACTGAGGCTGACTGAACGACTGTTCATCTAAGTACCAATAAATGCATGGGGGGTTAGGATCACACCTGCTGGTAGGGTGGCTATGTATCCTATTTTACAGAAGACAGTCCTCCATTTGAAGGGCTATCAGAGGACAGTCCTCTATTTTAAGGTGTCCTGTGTTTGAAGGGCTGTAAAGTCCAGGCCTGGCTTAAAGATAAAGAAACATCAGAAAGATAAAGAAACGTCACGAGAGCCAAGGGGCCTTGAAGTTGCCCATCCACAGTTAGCACCTGGCAGTAGACTGAGCAGACACACAGGTCACCTGGTCAGCCTTCTCTACTATGGTGAGATGCTCTGTATTTCTATTTAACATATAGTAGGCATTTCTAAATTTGTATACAGACATAAATCAGCATTTGCAAACATGCAAATCCGTATCCTCTTTTATTCTCTTTGTAGCTGATGCATTTCCTCTTTTTTGACAGTGCGTAAGTTGCTTCCCTACCTGCTGTCCCACCCTTCTGACCGCCACCTGCTCACCCAAACCTGTGAAGCCAGGCACGTACACTCCAATTGTTCCAATAATTAGTTCAATACATCTCTATGGGCCTTTTATCATCAGTCTATTTATTCTTCTCTTAAACATGCCATCATAAAACGATCCCTTGCGCAACTCTCTCTTTTTTTCCCCTTTCTTTCCTTTATTCCAGTTTAGGTTTCTCCTACTTCTTCTCGTGCTCATCTTAGTAAAATATTCTATATTTTTCAGGGACAGGAGGGGCTTGTTAGATTCCTTTCTGTGTTTAAGTATATAATAAGTGGATACCATTCTTCAAAAACCCTACCCTTTTCCTGTATCATTCTCACCTGCTGGGGGAGCTTACCTAAAAGAAGACCACCCCAGATTTTCAAATACCATGGTTTCATTCTTGGTGTTATACCTGACTGCATGTAATTCTCTGGTTTGTTTGTAGTATGGTAATGTTTCTTGGATTGTTAACTTTTTGCTACTGGTTGTTTTATGGATTATATGGTTTTAATGGAGGGGGCGGGTTGTAAATTGCCATGTAGAAAGAAGCAGGCTAAAAGCAGTGGATACAATAAAAATAATGTATATATTTGTGTCGGACACTTATTCATCATGACTACAGGCAAAGGCAGGCCAGAACGGCTGACACTCAATGCAGGAGCCATCCAAGTTCAGAAAACTGACTGCAGGAAATTTCCACAATCAATTATTCTTTCCAGAGTATTTCTCCCACTGGGTTAATAAGAATTGATTCCCAGTTGCTTGTCTTAATTTGGAGACATAATATATGAAGCAATGTCATCAGACAAGGAGTTTCACAGGACAGATTCAGTTCAGGTAAATAACTTCCCCACATTCAGAAATATACATGATTACTCAGAAGTTACTCCCAGTGAGTTAAGTGGGGCTTATGATCTTATATTATAAAGGGCACAATAAGCCTGTGAATAAGTGTATACATTAATGCAATCTTAACAATTTACTTGCTGTGCGTGATGGAGCTTACTCCCAGGTAAATAGGTGAAGGACTGTAGCACTACTTGCACAAATAAAAGTGTGTGATCTTTGATCAGTTTTACAAAGTCAGAAACAGTTAGGATATTCCTTGTTTACTACCGTCTCCTTCTCTTGTTAACAGTTAAATGCTTTCAGTACCTTAGGGAGCAATCCTATGCATGTTTAGACGGAAGAGAAGTCCTACAACTCCCAGCATGCTGGCTGGGGCATGCTGGGAGTTGTAGGACTTTTTTCCATCTAAACATGCATAGGGTTGCACCAGTAACCTTTCAATGTGTGTTCTTTTATCTCCTTAAATTAGAGTATCAAGGTAATAATTATAATTCTAAATCTTTTAAATTAGAATTTTGTGCATGCAAATTGCATGAGTATTACCTACAAAGGAGTTGCCCGTTAATATTTAGGTGGTAACTGCATTGTTGGTCATAGCCTTGGGTGAGCTGAAGGGATGGTTATGAATTATGATACCTTTAAATAGGAAGTGGCTTCCTGTTGTTATCACAAAGTGGAGACTCTTGAAGTGGAGACCATTTCCTCAAGATTTATCTATCTGAGTTCATAAATGAAGAAACCCAGTAGGTCAATGCAGCATCCGTCCCAGAAACTTTGGCTAAGCACTTATTATGAGCGCATACCTATTTCAAGATCAGTGGAATATTTTTGCTGTTGCAAGCACTGGTACCCAGCTGGGTCAGCAGCCCTATTGGTTGGTACAGCAGTATAAAAAGGAGCGACTGGAAATAGATCACATCTACACAATAGAACGGTGGTGTCCACACAGAACAGTAAGGCAGAATTCTCCGGAATCCTGGCTTATCATGAACATGCTTGGGGAACGCAAATGGCTAAACAAACCAGAAATGTTTGTTTAGTGCAGGGTTAGACAACGTATTTGGGCCAAGGGCACATTTGGCAATCCGATAAACTGTCTTGGACACCACCACAAAATGGCTGCCATGAGAGGTGTGGCAAAGGACAGGTAACCTGACCAAAAGACGGAGTATGAAGGAAAGGTGGAGTCTGAGTCCCAACATACTAAACAACTCCTTTGAACCCACTGTTTTCAGTACTAACAGAAACCTATTTCACAGCAAAATGTGTTTTTTTTAACTACTCAGATTTTTTATTCTGTCTCAGAAAGTGTGCAGACCATCACATATCCCTCCTTACCCAGTTATTGCAAGATCACGAATAATTATTTAATCTACAGAAAACAGAATCTACATTGGCTAGTGAAGAGATTATTTGAATTGTGGCTACTTTTCCCTTGGCGGTTTCAAAGTACGCACAACATTATTTTATATCACATGCTGTAGAACGTAATCTAGATACCTGCTTATGGGTGCTATTTTAACATGAATTGATATACAAGAGAGAGATATTATTTTATAGAAGCTTTCCCAACCTGGTCTCCTCCAATGTTTTGGATTTCAACTCCCATCAGCCCCAATCTGCATGACAAATGGTCAGGAATCCTGGGAGTTGTAGTCCCAGGAGGGCAGCTGGTTGGGGAACCCTGTTTTATAGGATATATTATTAATGTATTCTTTTATAGGATGTATATGTATGGGATTTCTATGCTCCTGCTTTGTGTTCGGGTTGCTTTATTCCTTGCCCTCTTATTTTATTGATTGTGCCTTTCTTATTTTATTTATTTATAGAATTAATTATAGGTCGCCTTTTAGGACATCATCCATACAAGACAGCTCGCAACAAAAATAAAACACCATTAAACAAATCACAAAATAACCAGACAGAAGCATAAAAGTAATTCTAGTTAAAAAAATAAATAAGTAATAATAGCACACCTGAAATAAGAATAGTAAACCTTTAAACAACTCCTTAATATAAAGATACAGAGGTAAAAATACCGAATTCAAGAAAAAAGCATTCCCAAAATAAATTAATTTGTAAAACTTGTTTACACATTTGCAAAGCTAAAGCCATTTGTACCTCAATAGGAGGGAATTCCACAACCTGGTGACCAGGATTTTGTTAAGACTGAAAAATAAATTTGAACTAGTTAAGTGTTACCATAGCCATTGTATAGTAACTTTTCTAGGAGAAAAAGATGAAGGTAGGGAGAGCTTATCCATGGGAAAAGCTTTGGTAGGCCAGTTTTAACTCATTCTTCTAGTTTGTCACTTGCAGTGGTAATTTTGACAGTATTTATATATTATGATCTTTAGCATAGTTGTGCTCCTTTCAATCCCCCCCCCCACCTTTCCCCATTCCCTTGTAACTGAAGTGTTCAATACACTCAAAGATGGAGGCAGGGATTTGTCTATTTTATTGACTGGGCAGCAACTGGGATAGCTTTAGGCACAAGAACAAGAAAACTGTGGCTGCTACTTTTGAGATGGAAATCTTGAGCTGAGAGATAAGTGACTTGACTAATGCCACACAGTTAGTCATAACCAAACCTTAATTTAATTCTTTCAGATCCCAGTCTGACTTTCTGCACAATGCATATCCTTCTTGAGAGTGACCTTCATTTCGACCTTCTACGACTATTTGACCTAGGCATCCATACCTCCAGCCCTTGATGAGTTTACTGCTGGCAGGCCACAGAATCGTGCTATAAGAAGCTCTACGCGGTAGTTCTGCTTAGTCTTGTGCTGAAAATTTCTCCATTTTTTTTACCCATTCTCATTTAATTTGATAGAAGAGAAATTGCTTTCGAAAAGCAATTCAAAGGAGAAGCCATTTTGGAGAAATTCTCATGGTTTGGGATTCTTGTGCTTACCTTACTTACGAGGTGGCTGAGGAGCATGTATGAGTTTCCTGTCTGTCATCGTACAATAATCTTTGTGGTAGCCTGTAGCCTCCTCGGCTTCCCACACTTCAATTAAAGCCATCATGAAGAAGACATCATGAGGCAATTTCTCCCTTAGGGCTTTTTCAGCTCAGGAAGTGCAGGTGGTCGGGGAGGCTGCAGAGCAATGGAAAGATGTGTAATAGAGGAGACACACACAGCACCCACGGCCACCTCGCAGTGATTAAGTAAGCTCAAAAATACCACCCCAAAATAATCAAAATTCTGCCTCAGAAAAGTGGAAGCCTCAATACAGTTTATGCTGTTGCCACCTACAGAAGCAGTGCAATAAACCAAAAAACCCTTAGGAATAAAGAAAGCACCTGTGCTACAACCCCTGCCAATAGTGAGCCCTATCTGTGAGAAACCGATGGAGAATTTCTCCTCCCCTATGAGAAATTCATTGAAATTGTCCCCCCAATTTCTCTGCCCACAAATAGGCTGGAGAATTTTGAGAGGCCATTTGTGCACAGCTCTAGTTCTGCTGTGCATTAGAAGTGGGCCATTAACTATTCCTTATTCCAACTGATGTCAGGTAGTATGCACAATTTACAGAAATTATAGATATTAATTCCACAAGCCGCCCACATTCAAAATACCGCCTACTGTTGCTAAAAATATGCTGCAAATTGCTATAAAAGTTGTCAAGGAGAAGCAGTAAGCAAAGCAAGCTAAAACAAAGAAAGAGAGAGATGCCAAAACTAAAACATAATATAATGATTTGTCTCTAATACAGACAACAAAGATTAAAGCACGTGAACATCCCTTGACACACCCACAGAACCCCAAAGGTTGGGAAAACCAGACTGTGGTTAGATGGATTAGCAAGCCGAGAACAGCTGAAACTCACTCCAAGACAAAAAGCAACCAGACATCTGTAAGGCAGCTCTTTATACAATGAATGGGACTTAAGCAGAACACAAGTCTTGGCTCACCGACAACCATAAGCAATGTTCACAGATTTCATTCATCAAATTTTCCTTTGCGTGCATAAGAATTTACTTTACAGGGGGTGGGGGGAATCTCTCCAGACTTCCAATAAGGTTATTGGAACAAGTTTTACATACCAAAATGGCAAAGCAGGCACAAAAGCTGCAACTGCTGAGCACACCTGTACTTTGTAACAGAAACTGTGTCTTTTGCCAAAGCATGATGTGTGTGAGGGAAAGAAAACGGGGAAGCATCATGCACTGTGATTGCCAAATAGCCTTCAAATAAAATAACATTTTGGACCTATTAGGTTGATATAGACCTAACATTTACCCAAGGTTAGTGCTATTCCTGGTTTGTTGCCCTAACCCTGGTACAATGAAACCACCATTTACCTTACTGAAATAGGCCCTGACTTCCCCTCCAGGAGCTATGGGTGTATCAGAAGACATTGGTGACAACAAGCCATGGCTAGTTATTATTGATGCAGAGAATCTATGTAAATACAGAAACAGGAAGCAAACCAATCCTGAAATGGGCAAAATTAGGCTCCCTCCTTTCAGTTCTTGATTGCAAAATTTACCTCTTTTTAAAGTTAATTCCCTCTTTGCCCTCCTACTACCCTTTTACTATACTGATGGACATTTTCTTCCACTGATGAACACCGACCCTAAAGTACATAGCAAGCAAGCAATGTATACTGCAAGAGGCTCTCTGTTCCCAGGTTATACTCACAGAGGGTCATTTTGTTCTCGTTGATGTAAATCAAAATTATTTTACTGAAAACTGCCCTATTGATTTTTAAAGGGCCTTTGTGATCATCTAACATACGCCTATTGGATTTTGCCCCGCCGTTGCTGCATCATGCCAATATATTGCCAACTCTTGATTAAGAATAAGGCAGCTAAAAATCAAACCATGCACCATTAGCTTCAGTTTGCCTTTCTGGTTTATTTTGCTGCATTTGTTTTATACCTTCCGTTTATTTTCTCCAGCAAAAAAACATGGCAAAACAAAAAGCAAAACAATTTATCAGAAATGCCTGCTTATCTGAATGCATTGTGTATCTACCAAGTAGGGTGGCCATGTGTCCCCCTTTAGGAGGTTGAAGGGTTATTGGAGGACAGTGCTCTGTTTGAAGGTGTCCTCTGAAGAGCTGTCCAGTTTAAAAGTAAGGAGCCGTGAGAAGGGAGAGCAACAGGGGTCTTGAAGCTGCCCATCCAGTTACCCACCTGGACTGCAGGCTGAGCAGGCACACAAGTGACCTGGTCAGTCTTCCCCACCATGATGAGATGTATTATGTTTCTATTTAAAATATAGCTGACCCTTCTAAATTTGCATATATACATATAAATCAGAATATGCAAATATTATGTGAATTTATTTATTCAAATAAATCCATGTCCTATTCTTGAGGGATGCATTTTCTCTTTCTTGGCGAAGAGCAGGGGGCCAGCCTACTACCAAGCAGCTCTATATCAACAGCCTTCTAGGTAAAGAGAACTCATGTTTACCCAGACAACTGTCTGCTGCCTGTTTTATATATGCCCCACGGTACTGGGATAAATTAGATAATTATAAAAATAGCATTTATATAGCACATTTCAAGTTTTCGAAGGGCTTCACTTACATAATCATTGCAACAGCCCTGTAAGGTAGGAAAGCGTTATTTATTATCCCCAAATTGCAGATGTGTGAGAGCCAGTGGTGCACCTAAAGTCACCTAGTGAGTTTGTGATTGATATAAGACATGTGCCCAAAGACACTCAGAGCTAGAATCAACAATAAATCAGTGCAATGGTAATTGATTTACATGTACACTTTTCCAAAGCAATCATAATTGCAACGTACCAATTCCCACATGTTAAACAAAAGGGCTAAACTACAAGATTAAAATTGTATAATCAAATAAAACAGCATTATTCAATTACAAAATCACCCCATAGCCTTTCTCAGCAGCTTGCATGTAAAAAGTCCAGTTACAGAGTGTACTTTGGAATCCTCCCTTGTTTCGAAAAACTCCAGTAAAGATCGCCCACTCTTAAAAGGTTGAATGTATAGCTACCAATAGCCATAAGCAATTGCCAAATTCGACCTGCAATGAAACTGAAGAAACCATAATTGCATTCTGTGAGTTCCTTTGTGCTGCACCAAAAGGACTGACTGTATCTGGTCCAGAAGAATGCAAAGTTAGACATTTATTAAGGCCAAAGACTTGCAAACGGTTCACTACGTCAATCAGGGCCCTATTCTCGCTTTTCACAGAGAAGCCAAGAAGACTACTGGCAATGTAAGGCAAAGGAAGGAGCCGTAGTTCAGTGGTAGAGCACCTGCTTTGCATGAGAAAGATCCCAGGTGCAGTCCTTGGCATCTCCAGGCATGGCTGGGGTCAGACCCCTGATCAGTGCCGGTTCCAGGATTTTGAGGGCCCTTGTGCAAGACACTCTCTGGAGACCCCCTCCCTTCAGTAAGTCTCCCTTCTCGCCACCACTGTCACCAGGTGCTATTGCTCCTCACCCTCTTGCTCATCATCACTGCCACTTGCTTGCATGATAAGCAGAGAGCCAGTCAACAAGTAGGCCATGGCATCTGCTCCTCCTCCTTCTCATCTCCATCACTGTCTGAGCCAGAGCAAGAGTCAGGTGAACAAGCAGGTTGCAATACTGAAAAGGAGGAGCAGTAGCAAAGCCAGGGGGAATCTTGTCAGTGGGTTCCTGCAGGGATGGGGGCCCTTGGCAGGTGCCTGACCATGCTGACCCTTGATGTCAGCCCTGCCCCTGCCCGATACCCTTCAGAGCCAGCCAGCGTAGGCAGTGCTGAGAGAGGTGGACCAATGGAAAGGAAAAAGGTTCCTCCTGTGCAAGCACTGGGTCATACTGACCCCTAGAGAGACACCTGCTTACGCTGGCGTTTTCATGGGAGACTATAGCAGGGTGGTTTGCCATTGCCTTCCCCAGTTGTGACTACCTTTCCCCCAGCAAGCTGGGTACTCATTTTATCAACCTCAGAAGGATGGAGGCCTGAGTCCACCTGAGCCGGCTACCCGAGACCCGGCTTCCGCTGGGATCGAACTCAGGTCATGGGGAGAGTTTCAGTTGCAATACTGCCGCCTACCACTCTGCGCCACACGAGGCCCTAGGACCAATGGTCTGGCTCTGAATACAAGAGCTTCCTATGCTCAGGTCATGGGAAAAACCTCTACCTGAGCCGCTGTCAATCAGAATAAACAGCAGTGGGCTAGATGGACGAAGAGCCTCTCACCTGGTATAAGGCAGCTTCTGAAGTTCCTTCCTAGTTCTCCGTTTCCATGCCCTAGCTCTTGCATGGTAGGGGGCCCAGCTGAGCAGCATGCCTTGCCGGAGGGATCCCCAAGTCCTGGAGCTCCGCAGCTCACAAGTCAAACGCTGAGCCACTGTGTTACAGCAACTCCCCAAACCATTTGTACTGCATATCTATTTATTACGAGTGCATCATACTGCTTATGAGAAATGTAGTAGTTTCTCTGGCACTTCAAGGCCTTCCTGCACAGTCAGGTCGGTGCAATGGGGCCCTAAAATAACGGTGACTCAGGACCTTTTTGCGTGCAAGTGGAATGTTGCTGGGAAAAGGTGGCTTCTGCCATAGGCCATGATCCATCTTTTATTGATGGCGGTATTATTAACATGTCCAATTAGCAGCATCGGCATCTTGCACTAGGAATATTGGCCTTATAGGAGTTCTACTACGCGCAGCAGCAGAGAATGGTATTGATCAAACCCATCAGTAACCTAGCAGTAGCTGATACTTGGAGAAGCTAGAATTGAAAGAGTGCAATGGAGGGGGGGGAACCTACCTTTTTGTTATTGAAAGTAAGCAGAGAAGCAATGACTCTTGTCAATGACTCTTGTCTAATTAGAACATCGTATGTGATGAGCAAATCCACACTGGTTCTTCCTACTCCAACACCAAAGAATGTATCACTTTGCAAAATCGTGAGGGGGAGGAGGATCCCTCCTTCACTACAATAAAAATCCAGTCTAGCAACCTCTTTCAATGCAAGGTGGATCCAGATCCTTAACACTTTACATTGGTTTCAGAAATCTGGCCTAAGATAATTCCTCCAAATATTAAAAAGTGTGTTTTAAGAATCTGGGTGCTGTTTCCATTGCTTTGCCCCAGTTTAACCAGTGTTGCATGCAGGTAATTTTAGATTCTGGGCCTAATGATCTTAGAGCCTATCCCAGATGGTAAACCCAGGCTGGGTCCAGGCTGCCTTTGGGCAACGAGAGTATTGTTGGGCTCCTTTTGCCACTGTCCCCTGAACACCACCCCTTCCAATTTTGTAAAAACTCTGCTGAGGAGGGCCCTGCGCATCTGCCCTCAAGACCTACACTGGTGGCACCACTGAGTTTAAGAACAATAGGAACAGAGGAGGCTGCCTGACACTGAATTAGATCCATCTCCCTGTACTGACTGGCAGCAGCTCTCCGGGGTTTTGGGCAAGAGTTTTTCCAACTCTACCTGGAGATGCCAACAATTGAGCCTGGGACCTTTTGCATGCAAAGCATGTACTGTACCCCGAGCGACTACCCTTCTTCCTACTCTTGCAATTTGAAATTGTCCCCTGTGTTTCCAAACATGCCACCGCACCAAGCCAGGAAGCTGTTATGTGGCATCCTAAGATTCTTAACTTTCATTTAAACATGTTTCTCTCCCTCATGATTCAGAGGCTTCTTGAAACATTTAGAGAACGTCTATTCGGAACTCATCAAACACAGGGTCATTTGGAAGAGCTCCAAGTCATCAGGGCAGGATGGGGCTTCAGTGTCCCTTACTAGTGTAGCATGGTGGTTAAAAGCAGTGCACTAAAGATTTCCAGTTCAAATCTCAGTTCAGCAATGAATACACTATGTGCTCTTGGGCAACCAATCTCTCAGCCTCAGACCCTCATCTATAATATATTGGGGCAATAATTCTATCTTACAGAGTTGCTGCAAGGATGACCAAAGCACAATGAACACTAAGAAAAAGTGCTATGCAAAAACTAAGGTTAATAACAATTATGATGTTGATTGCTTTGTATTTCCATCCCTGCCTGGTGATTACCATGCCCTCTTGCTTGATGCCCTCCTCCTCAATGCAATTCTCTTTCTCTACTCCTTTTCCTCACCATCTGCCACCACAGGAAAATCAAATTCCCCAAAACTTCAGAAGCAGAATAAATTACACACAAGACATGTATTTTTCCTGGTTATTTAATTTACTCTGAAGAAGGAAAAAAAGGTTCATATGTCATCCAGTGATCACCATGATCAATGCAGGAAAGCTTCATAACTATCCATGTACACCTATATACTCATATGACCAGGAAAAGAAGCACTACAAAGGCTGGTTTTGTACCTCTTAAAGCAAATGTATATTCTGCCTCCAAACAGACCTCCTCTATTATTGCGTTGTTGTTTTAATAATCTAAACAGTATTTTGAGCAGTTCAGATGAAGACGTGGTCTTGCTGAAACCACCTGCGGCATCTGTGTGATGGCTGCCAAGAGTCTCTTCACACATGACATTTTCTAGGCACATACCTTTAAGTGTATACTGAAAAATGTAATGTGTGAATGAGACAAGTGTTTGTATTACACAAGGAAACAGCATTAGCTGTAGATCCCAGCTGAGGGTAGCAAACCCAGGTTTACTGCTTCACTGTGTAATATCTCAAATTAAGGCTGAAATCTAAAAAATACGCCTGGGTCTGCTATTAGCAGCTAGCATTTGCCATGTGATTTCCTGAAAAGAATACTGAAGTGACATATATATTCTGAAGGGGATAGTTAAGAATCATGTCAATGGTCCAAAGGAAATGTTTCTTCACCCAGCAAAAATTTAAACTATGGGATTCACTTCCACAAGATGGAGTGATGGCTGCCAACTTGCTTAGCTTTAAAAGATTAGACAAATTCATGGAGGACAAGGCTATCAGTGGCTACTGGTCACGATGGCTGTATATAATCTCCAGCACTCTCAATACCAGCTGCTGGGGAACGTAAGCAGGGCGGTGCTGTTGTACTCATGTCCTGCTTGTGGCTTCCCATGGAGGTTTGCGCGGCCACTGTGCAACCAGAATGCTGAACTAGATAAGACTTTGGTCTGCTCAAGCGCAGATCTTCTGTCAGACTCTGGTGGTGGTTGTTTGTCATGGGACAGAAAGCAAGCTTGGGTCACCTGCCTAATCTCTGGAGTTTTTCCGGTCCTAAATCTAAATTGGAACTCTCCCAGCTGAGGACATGGTCCTGGCTGATTCATCCCAATGGGCTGTTTTCTATATTCTTTATATATAAAGAACAGCATGATTCAACAAAATTCATGTTCTCTCTTTTTAGGAGGACAGGCCAATCATAAGCATTTTGTGGGTGGGTGGGGGAGTAGTTCAGGAATACAGGAGTAAGGAAATGGCAGACCAGGACTAGGCCCAAGTCCAGTGAAGATTATGAGGAGGGGCCACAAGTCGGGATGTAGAGCACATGCTCTGGATGCTAAAAGTCCTGGGAACAATCCCTGGCATCTCTGATTGAAATGGTCAGGTAGCAGCTCTTCCTAAGACCTTGGAGGGCTGCTGCCAATCAAAGTGGATAGTACAACGTGGGCAGGAGGGTGCTGTTGCACTCCTGTCCTGCTTGTGGGATTCCCATGGGCAGCTGGTTGGCCACTGTGTGAACAGACTGCTGGACCAGATGGACCCTTGGTATGATCCAGCATGGCTCTTCTTATGTTCTAGTACTAGGCTAGATGGACGAATGCTCTACCTAGTATAAAGCAGCCTGCTATGTTCCCTCCTTAAAACCACTGAAATCATCACAGATGAGTTCATCCCACTGATTTCAACATTACTCAAGTGTGAGCAAGGACTGATTCACACATACGTGTATATCACTTTGTTTCTCTATGCTACTTGATAATCATAGACTTGGGCCCGGTTTGCATGTGTATGTCCATCTCCTGGCAATAGCCAGGGAAGAACTGCATGTGTGTATAGACCATCCCAGCTGCAGCTTTTCTATCTGAAGCACAAATGATTTTCAATACGGTCGACTCACATTTTCAAATGTCAGTCATCACAAGTAAACTCATCAAGGGTAGGAAAATGAATCAAGCAATACTCATGCATGTATAAATCAGGCCTGAATGACCGGCAGCTGGATGTCTGAACTGACTCCGTTGCATCTGAGGAGATGAGAAATGTTCTGTCTGTAGTGTTATATCTGTGATGCCCAGTTCCCATATGTGCACTCAGACTTGATGGGTCAGTGCAAACATCAAGCGATGAGCATGCCTGTGTGATCCAAGCCTAACTTTCTCTGGACTGGGGCCACTGGGCAGGGCCAGCCCAAGAAACTTTCATGCCTGGGGCAAAGGACAAGATGACCCCTTCCATGTACCAAGAGGATTGGCAGTTGAATCTTACTTGAACTTGGCAAAGGGAATGCTGGCTGGGGAATGCTGGGAGTTGTAGGACGCTTTTCTGTCTAAACATACATAAGATTGCACCCTTAAGGAGCAAAGGCCAGGCTACATGTAGAAGACAATTCTGTCCTCACACCAGTCAATGCTGTCCCCCTACAGCATCTGCCACTTGAGGTAGCCACCTCAGACTGCCCAATGGTAGAGCTGGCCCTATGCGAAGGATGAAACAAGTATGGCTTACCCTGAGAGAGGTAGACAAGTACAAAGTCCAAGCTAAAATGTTATGTTCCTCAGGTGCAGCAAGAGACCCTACGGACAAAGGAGAATTATGCCTGTCAAGATACCTGCTGCTTTCATATGCCCACCATTGTACGCAAATTGGGGGGGGGGGAGGATGTACAAAAATCCACACACTTCACTCTGACTCCCCACATCCAATTTTAGCCCAATCATGGCCTGCTTGTAGCCTTGCAAAAACGGAGGGACGGGACACAATGGTAAGGCATTGTAATTCAAACAATGAGCCCTTGACTGTAGTATCAAACAGACAGTGAAGACCCACGTCCAAATCCCCCCACCCCAGCTATGAAGCTCACTGGGTGACCTTGTGCCAGCTCCTCTCTCAGCCTAACCCTACCTCACAGGGTTGTTGTGAGTATGACATAGGGTGGGGGAGATCCATGTGTGTCACTCTGAGCTGTTAGAGAAAGGGTGGGATAAAAATGAAACAATCGCTGTTCTAAAACCATATTCTAAAATACCTGGGCGGGGGGAGATATTCCCATCCCCAGAAACGTCCATTAAAAAACAGCACTACGGGTCTTGGTATTCCTCGGCAAGTTTCTTTCCTAGAAAAGACCACCGCCACACCATGGTCCAGCAGAGGGCGCTTTAGGGAGGTATTTAAAGAGAAACCTTTAAATAATAATTTAAAAAAAAAAAAACCTCGACGCCAGGCTGATCCAGTCGCTGCAGACTGTGGCCTTTACAAACACAGTTTTTAACAATACAAACATAACTCTTTACTGTCTGCCTCTTTCAGCAGCGGCGAGTTTCTTTCTTGCCTTTCTTACCTTTTTTTTTAGCATGCTTAAAAGCCTGCTGAATTCACCTTATTATTTCTATGCATACGCGCGCTCTCCCCCCCCCCCCCGTTGGCTACCTTTTGACCTGAAAGCTTCACCATCTGGAATGGGAAAAAACCTGGAACTATATATATATATATATAATATTATATATATATATATATATATATATATATATAATATATATATATTTAGCATGCTTATATATATATAAGCATGCTAAAAAAAGGTGTGTGTATATATATATATATATATATATAATTTTCCCCCTGCGAAAACGTATGATCGCGACCCCCTATTTAAAACTCCACACATTTACTAAAATTGCCCTCGGATCGGTAACTTTATAACATCGAGGTAACCAGTTCTTAGAGGAAAGAAACAGCTCTCACAAAGTAATGCTCGGTTACTATAAGTTTTATCACCCTCCTTCCTCGAACGGCTAAAAGTATCGCTTCCCACACACACTGCAGCCTCGCTGGGTCTTTAGCGCTCAACCCCTCCGTCTTCGCTATATAAAAAAAAAAAAAAGATCGGGCGAGGCAATTAATTGAATTTAAAGCAATAATAAAACGAAATGCCTTCCCCCCCCCCCCAGCAATTTATGTAACGCTGTTTAATCAATGCCAACCGAAGGCGGAAAAAAAAGTGTGTGTGTGTGTGTGTGTGTGTATATATATATATATATATATATATAAAATAAGCGCAAGGTGATTCAAATTAAGCCAGATTTATTTTTTACGGGGGGGGGTGGTGGAGATAAATGCAAGCAAGCAAGCCACAAAACCAGGCTTCCGCTAACAAGATTCCGATTAAAACACGAAAAACCAACTTCGTGCACTTCGCCGTCACTCATCTCGCCCTTGCTCGTTTTAGCGTGCAACTGAAAGAAGTACCGGCAATCGTTGACCGGGTGGGTGCGTGGGGGGTTAAACCAAAATTCTCTTCCTTGACATACACGCAAACACACACATCTCGGTGTGTATAGATTGATAGGCATTAATAATTCTCCCCTTTTATACCGGATTTTTAAAACAAACACAAACACAAAACAGACACACCGAACTATGCCATCTTGGTGCTATCAGCAAAGCCTAAACAAAACAAAACAAAAAAGCACAACTGCGCCTTTAGAGAATTAAAATGAGAGTCCCAAACGCTGAAGCGCCAGGGATCTAAAGTGACATTTTGTTGTTGCTGTTGCATTGGCCGGCACGCATTGTGTAGCGATAGACGCCGGCGATTGCAGGCAACCCCTTGTCAATTTCATTGTTCTAACCCGGCACCGAAAGAAGACTTTTGCCAGCAGCGGCGGCGGCGGCACAGCCACAGTAAGACTCGAAAAGGGACGTGTTCATTTGCACTATCACCGCACCGCCTCGACAATCGGAGGAGAGAAATGTTGAAAAGGCCATCGCAAAAGGGAGCGGGGAATGGAGGACAAACAACGTAAAACCTAAATAAATGGTCTAATGTACACATATCACATATAGATATATTAAGACGCACACGCACAAAAGGGGTGCAGCGTTAGATCTACAACTCCCTTATTTCAAAGCAATTTCCTCCGGCACTCTAGAATTAAAGGGGGGGGGGATCAAATCGGTGGTCATCGGGGGGGGGGTTCTCCCCCTCCCCTTCTTTTGCTTAAAAAAATAATAATCTTGCCCCTGATGGGAGACTTGAGTATGGGAGAGAGATGTCTCTGAGCAGGAAGAGAAATGTAAAGATCCAGAAAGCTGCCCTTACCTTCGTACATTGGGGCCATCGGTGCAAGGATGCCTGTTATTCATGGCAACGAAAGAAAAACGAAGCAGGATTTCAGGTCCCCCCCCCCCTTTAAACTCAATAGAAATCTGCCATCTTGAGCCTGTGTCTCTCCGTACAGCCGAAGCGGCCAAAAGCTTCCTGCATCTCTCCTTCAATTCATCGAGGAGGGAGGCAGGGGGGAGAAATACACATAGAGACCTCCATAAAGCAGCAGCAGCAGCCAACGGATCAAAAATAGAAGATGGGGAGGGGGGAGGAAAGAGGAGGGGGGGTGCGTCGATGCACAGTGAACAGGTCAAGTGGGGAGGGGGCTGTGGGTGGCCAGAGGTCCCCCCAGACTTGGGGTTTGGGGGGGCGGGGAGGGGGGGACTCGAGCGATCCCCCCAAGCTCTCAGCTCAACATGTCTGTCTGTGTGTGCGTCGAGGGAGATTTCTGCAAAAGTTGCATTAGAGAGGAGAGGAAGAGACAAGACTGCGAGAGCCAGAGAAAACAGAAAAGAGGGGAGGAGAGGAGGAGGAGAGGAGGAAAGGCAGGGAAAAAAGGGGGGGAGCATAGGGAGTTTGCAAATAATCAAATACCGATGGCACGGATCGCAGTTTCCCAGAAGGAGGGAGGGGAGGGGAGAGGAGCGAGGAGCAAAAACAAAACCAAAAAAATCCCCCCCCCCCAAACAAAAAACAAACAAACCCTCATCACCCTCTGCTGAGATTATGTGGGATCGTGTTTAACAACACATTTCAATCAGGAAGGGGAGGAGATGCGGGGGGGGGGGTGAGGGGAGAGAAGAAAAAAAGGAATAGGGAACAGAAGTTGGTGAAGCGGGTTTTGCCTCTCCTTCAGTACTTAAATAACAATGTGGGAATAGATAGATGGCTAGATAGATACAGTGTTATTTTTTTAAGGCAGCTGTTGAGACTGTAAGCTCCTTGGGGCACAGACCTATCTTCTTGTTTTGTAAAGTGCCTTGTGCATTGATAATGCAATTAACATGTACACAGTAAATTAAAAGAATAACAACGAAGCCTTGTGGTGGAAATGTGTATAAGAAGATTTATTTATGTAAAAAATGATGTATTGCCCTTCATCCTTTTACATTTCAGGGCAGTTTTCAAGGACATAAAAAGGAAATACAAAATTTTGCAATAAAATAAGACACAGCATTCCTCCTTTTTCAAAGAAATGTTCTATTCTATGTTTGCATTTTTTACGGTCTTGTTTCACTGACAAGAAATTGTTGCTTTTCTTTTTTTAGTCTTTTTTAATGTAGTTTGCTATAAACAGTGCATGTATTTATGGGATGCATTTTGAGATAAACATACACTCTTGCTTTCAGGATTTGTTTTTCCCTCTTGAAAAGAGCCACATCAAAAGAGTGTTTATGACAGCCAAGGAGCCCCCTCCTGTGTTCATTTTAAGCGATCCATCCCTTTTGCTCAGTTTCTACCTTGGCACTGCCAACTCTCTTCTTGTAAGATGTCTTCAGGACATTCCCCCGGGGGTGTTGGCAAAACCTTTCTCTTCCCCTTGCCTTCTATAGAACTTAATCTTATGGAGGTCTCCCAAGTACAGCTGACTTTTTCAACTTTTTCTGTAGTATGCAAACTGGCCCCAGGTTGACCTCAGCTAAAGCATTCCAGGGTGTTCTTATAAACAGAAAACCACTCAAATCAGCTGTTATCCAATACCTCCTTTACACAGCCAGATACCACTAACTGCAAAAGAATACCACTGATAATATTCTTCGTTGGTGATGTATATCCATCCAGGTGAATGAATCAACCAAGGTAGGTATTAACTCCACATGACACTAATCATCATCACCATCATCCAAAGGGGAAAAAACAAAATCCATATCACCTTAATACTTTTATTAAGCCAACACAGAGCTCACAAAATACTATGCAAGCTTTCGAGTTCTCCAGAACTCTTCATCAGGCAAGATGGTAACGGGGGGGGGGGGAGTGATTGATGTTCAAGCCACAGAGTCTGCATCTGGTTGCAGTCTTAAGAGGGAAAGTGGGAGAGGGCTGCAGACATTCAGATTCAGCTCTAACAGGTACAGGATGGTTTCAAGTGATACCTGGACCCACCCAAAGGTTACTGGGAAGAAAAAACAAACAAGGGTTGATCCCCCATTTTAGAAAATATAAAATCCAGCTGTTGCTCAGAACTGTCTCCACCCTTAGGTGAAATAGTAGGTTCTTTGGTAGGTGGAAAAGAGAAGTAGCGAGAAACTAGACAGTTTTTATATTAACAAAGCTAGAGATGCTTTTAGATGGTGTACTATGTAAAAAAAAAAAAGCAAAGGAAGCCAAATTGGACAGCTTTACCTAGTAGATGGAGGAGATGCATCCTCAAAGAGCAAAGTCCCAGATTCAGGTGGTATATTGTTGTTATTGATGTTGTAGTTATGGCTGGAACCTAATTAAATAAATTTAAATTACTTAATCATATGAGTTGTAATTGATCAGTCTGTTGATCATATTTGCATGTGTATAAAAACAACATTTCTAAAGCAAGAAGCCTACTTTGTTTTGAGATTATGCACACAAATGGCATAGCGGGCATAATTTTAGAAGAGTCATTCCTGCCTGTTTAATTGATGAAATGTTGCCACCATAATAATAATAATAATAATAGCACTGTACTAAGTTTAGAAAACAGTAACATAATCCCTCCCTGAAGGCTTACAATCTACTAGAAATGATACAAGAGGGATGGTGAAGTAATAGCAAAATGTATTATAAATAAATAGCAAAATTTATTATGAATAAATAATTATTCATAATTTACATAATAAGATTTTGAAAGGCAGAAGATTTTTAAAGGCACACCCCCTTCCAGAAGTGTGCTACCTGGCAACCGAGGCCAGGTAGCAGCAGATGCTTTGGTCCCGAGGGAGCAGGGCAGCTCCTCACCTAGACAGCTGGCCTAGAAGCAGCTCCTGTAACATCGTTACTAACATAGTCTTTAGAGTGCTTCATATACATCATCTCAGTAACCCATACAACAATCCTGCAAGGCAGGCCAGCATTATAATCCCCATACTGCAGAAGGGGAGCTGAGGGAGAGTGGCTTGCCTTTGGGACACCAAGTGAGTTCACAATGAGATTTGTGCAGGCTGGGTATTCAAGGCATTGCATTCAGTAGTTCTGCTTCTACCTCACAGGTAGATGTCAGGTGGTGGTGCTGTTGTTCCTATGCCATTTGTCCTGCTGGATTCCACAAGGTGCAATGTTATCTCCCAAACCATGCCTGTTTCCTGCCGCCCCATCATCTACCACCTCTGTCTCCTCTAGCTGGCGTACGGGGGGGGGGGGGGAGTTTGTAGAGGAGCCGCTGCATCAGATCCAGATGAGGCAATGGATTTCAGGCATTGCCAAATATGCTTGAAAGAGTTTCCCAAGTGGTAAATGTGTTGCAGCAAAAAGAATGAAGAGCGTTGTGGCACCTTAAAGGCTAACAAACGTATTATACCATAATAAGCTATTGACTACTTGGTCTCTAGTCCACAAAAGTTTAGCCATAATATATTTGATAGCCTTTAAGATAGGCGTGGGCAGCATTGGAGGCTCTGGGAAGTTACTTCAAACCCACCTACCCTGGAACTCCCCAAGGGCTGCACCACAACCATGTGCTGCTGAATTTCAGCAGATGCAGCAGTGAAACAACTGGCAATTTGCTGCTGAATTTTGGTGGCAAACCACGACAGTGGCCTAAAAGGGCCAAAATTAGTGGTGGGCTGAAAGAAGGCACGCTTTTAAAACAAGGTGATACATTTTTAAAGATGTGTTTTTTAGAATTGTATGGCTGTTCTTATATATCTAAAAAAATATATACCAAGAAAAGCAAACCAAATATATTAAAAGACGGAGGGCAGGAGGTGTGTGTGTGTGTGTGTGTGTGTGCGCGTGAGGGAGGGAGGGAGGGAGGCAGGCAGAGAGAGAGAGATGATTGTGTCATGGATGAGTCCCCAGTGGAAGCCAGATTTGTCTCCAATCACTGTGACCTGCCCTATGACTTCACGCTGAAATCATTATGATTTCCTGACTTATACTTCCAGCAGGCATTTTGTTAATCTCATAACTCTCTGCTTCTATGATAACTGGAAGCCAATTGTTTGTCTAGATAATCAGTATTTTATATTTAGCTCTTACTTCAAGACACCTTCTGGTTCCTGAAACCTGCTTAGATCAAGAGTAGTAGGGGAGATCTTCACTGTTGCAATGAGAATTTAGCATGTCATGTGAGATGGCTGGGAACGGTGAGAAGCAAATTGAAGCTCTCTTCAGATCAACATTTCTGTGGAGCTGTTATCAGTGAATTTCTCCTCATTACTGCTAGAGGACTAGCCTTCATCCACGCCAGAAGTGTTTTGAGGGCACAATCCTAAGCGTGCCTGGCTAGGGCATGCCGAGAGTTGTAGGACTTTCTTCTGTCTAAAGATGCATAGGATTACACCTTAAATCAATGAAAAGATGATACATTTTAGAGACTTAGTTTTTAGGTTTTTATAGCTGTTCTTATATATCTTTCTATTTATCTCTTCCTGTGCTGTTTGTGGTTTTGTATAATTATTTGTATTGTGTTTTATTCTTTTTTACTATTTCCATTGGATTTTGTTCTTTTAGCTGTTTGTAATCCGCCCCAAGATGATTGACCCAGAAGCTATTTGCGATACTGTCTATTCTTGGGGAAGGCAACATGGTGCCCACAGGCACCAATGCTTCCCCTGACATCTTTCTCAGTGCCCACCAAGATGTCTTGTGGCTCCTGTTTTAAAACACACATGCATACATTTTTCTGTGAAATAGGCTTCCATTGTTGCTGAAAACTGTGGGTTCAAAGGAGTTGTTTAGTGTGTTGGGGCTCAGACCCCACCTCTGCCTTGTTCCCAGTTTTCTAGGCAGGTTGCTTGTCCTTTGTCATGTCTCTTATGGCAGCCATTTTGTGGTAGTGCCCAGGACAGTTTATCAAATTGCCAAATGTGCCCATGCCCCCAAAATGGTTGCCTGCCCCTTGTCCAGTTAATTTCTATCCTAAGGAAAACTTACACACTCAAAATTCTCAACATAGTGGGGCATAGCACTTGAGGAACATGCCATTGTAACTTTTTTTTTTTAATAAAGGGCTATATGTCCAAACATGTTTAAACATCATGTGCTTCCAGGTGGACAACTCCTAGTGCTACCAATAAAAAGGCATTATGGAGCTATTCTGTGTTTCCCTGTTCAGTAGATTTTTGTGGTAAGGAGTGGGTGGAGGGGGAATGGAAGAAGTGGGTGGGAAACACAGGAAGGTTACAAATGGAAATTGCCATCGACAGAGGCATACAGGTGGTTAAAGAGGCTTTTGTGTGTAATGTGGTCTCATTACATGTTCAGCTGAAAAAGAGAAGATGTACCTTTAGTTCCACACTTCATCTGTTTACTGGAAACAACGATCAGTGTTTCTTGCAACAAGTGTAAATTTGCAGAGGTAAGCTTACCTTAGGTAAGCTTAGAAAATAAGGAAATAAAGACAAATAAACAAATTATAAAGGATTATAATGGGGAAGGAGAGTGTCAGTGTGGACATAGTGTTAGACTGAACGATTTGTCCACTGCTGCATTAAGATAAGTATAGAGTAGCCATTGTATAGATATACAAGTGAAAAACATGTTTAAGGGAGTAATCCTATGGCCTCTAGATGGCCATAGGATATCTGGTTTTCCGGAAAACCGACCCTCCCCACTTCTGAACTGCCTCAGAGGAGCATAGAGCGGCTGAAAAGGGGCATTCCCGGAGGGTGTTCTGGGGCGGGGAGGGCGGAAATGCCTGTATGACACATCCAGTGTGTCATAGAGCAGCCTTCTCCCCCACTCAGCTCTCCCGAAAATGCAAGGCAGGAGAGGCACGGAAGGAACGATCCCCTCCATGCTTCTCCTGCCCTACATTGGATAGGCAGTCGTCTCTGAGTTCGGAGGCGGCCGCCTACCTGAGTAGGATTGTGCCCTAAATCACTAACATAGAACAGATCTCTAAAAGCGTTTTGCAAATAAATAAGGAGATCTTTCCTACTAAATATACGCAAGCTTTTTATTTAAATGATCCCTGCAGTTACAGCCTGGATCATTTAATGAAAATGGAGTTATTACACACAAGTATCAAGGGAGCCTATTTTATTTGCATCAGAGAGTCTCATATTTTTAAACAATGATTCATCTGCCATTTCAGTTTCTGTCCTCATAACGCAATCAGCACACAAAATAGTTACTGTTGTACTGAATGCATTGATTGTGATTTTCCCAGGCGGAGGAATGACTGCTGTGCATTTGGCTTGCAAGTGCCAGCATAGCCAGCTGTTGTGGACTGATAGCCAGTGCTAACCCTCTACAGTTTACATGAATAAATAGCAAGGAACATGGGGAATGATACGCAACAGCCTAAGCTACTTTCAGGGAGGACAGAAGCAGCCCAGGTTTAGCCGTCCTTTCAGGCAGGAGTTTAGGAGACAGTGGAACTGGATGGTCTAATTCAGTGAAACAAAGCCACCCATCCCACATCTGACTGGCTGATCACACCTATCTGCACAGAGAAGAATGGGCCCATAAGTTGTCCTGCATCTTTGAACATGATTACCTGTGACACTGAAATGCCGTGTGTTTGTGTGGGGGGGTGACTTAATGGGAAAGCTTTAACACAGGGATTGGCAACCTGCACCCCCAGGGCTGCATATGCCCATCAACCTAATTTCAAAAGCCTTCTGCAAGCAATCAGTTCAAAGGACTGGCAAGAGCAATTTGTCCCTCCCCTGGCAGCCCCTGGGTAGGGAGGAAGAGGGAGAGAGAGTGGGAGAGAAAAGGGGGTGTTGGAAAGAGAGAGAGAGAGAGAGAGAGAGAAGGGCTGGCTCTAACTAACTCCTTTGCTATCACCCTGCCCACTGCTGGCTTCAACCCCACCCACTGCTGGCATGCGGCCCCCAACAGATTCCCCCAAGGGAATGCAGCCCTTGACAGAGAAAAGGTACCACCATGTGCCTGGTCAGCAATCTAGAAAATTATGATAGACAGTAACCTGAAAGAACATCTTTCAGCCTGAGGACCACTTGGAGAAGCTCTTGGAGGCCACATTCCAGTGGTGGGTGGGGTTGAAGGCAACCAAAATACCCCAAATACCAGCCTATTTTAGCTTAAAGTTCTTACTGCCAATACCTAATCCTTAGGAGACACATTTCAACCTTTTAGAATGGGAAAAATGTGCAAAACTGGGAAACCACCAAACCATCAGTGGTTGGGGGAAAGGGGAAGAGGTGTGGCTTCTGGGGAACCCCAGAAGGTCAGGTCTGGCCCCCAGGCTTGAGGTTGTGTACCCCTGTGTACAGCATATAATCCTCATAGAGAGCCATAAAATGAGCTTGGAAAAAAGGAGGGTAAGGGGAGACATGATAGAGGTGTATAAAATTATGCAATGTGTGGAGAATGTGGATAGGGAGACATTTTTCTCCCTCTCTCATAATACTAGAATCCAATGGGGTCATCCCATGAAGCTGATTGGTGGGAGATTCAGGACAGATAAAAGGAAGTCCTTCGCACAGCGCATAGTTAAACTATGGAATTTGCTGTCACAGGATGTAGCGATAGCCACCAATTCCGATGGCTTTAAAAGGGGGTTAGACAAATTCCTGGAGGAAAAGGCTACTAGTTTTGATGGCTATGTGCTACCTCCAGTACCAGAGGCAATGAGCCTATGGACATCAGTTGCTGGGGAACATGGGTGGGAGGGTGCTGTTGCGCTCATGCCTTGCTTGTGGGTTCCTGGTTGACAGCTGGTTGGCCACTGCATGAATAGAATGCTGGACTAGACGGACCCTTGGTCTGATCCACCATGGCTCTTCTTATGTTCTTATGAACATTCTACCATTCATCCCCCTGCTGCATGATATCACTACAACATCGGTCACTCCTGCTCTCTGTCCATAACGTACCATAATCTGGATGACATAAGTGGTTATAAGCATAAGGCATAGAGGACCTGCCTGAGTGCACAGATGGGACTAGACAATCTTAACCAGTTACATCCCATATGAATCTAATCCCCCATACATATATAACCACTGAATCCGGCACCAAAATCAGGATGGAAGTTTCTGTGTTCGGCTGGCTTAAAACCAGACTCCATTAAATATTCCATGCCACAACTGGAAAAAATGATTTGAAATTAGGGTCATTTATATTTCCGTGTGTTTTAATTTGTGTAATACAGGGATAGGGAACATGTGGCCCTCCAGATGTTGTTGGACTTCAGCTCCCATCATTCCTCACCATTGGGTATGCTGGCTAGGGCTGACGGGAGTTGCAGTCCAGCAGCATCTGGAGGGCTACTCATTCCCCACACCTGGTCTAACACTTGTACAGGAAATGAAAACCGCTGCTGTCAGAAATGCTGCTAAGTTTGCAGCCCATTTTTAAGAGAGGCCAACACAACAAAAATTGTTTTAGCAGGTCATTAAAATGCAGTAACAGACTTTTATTGATCTCTGGGCTTTTGTTTTAACCTGGCTCCTTTGTTCATTTTGTGCAGTTTGAACACAAAAGATCCCCCCTACCTCTTCTACTCGGTTATATGGTCATACTATCAACCCACCTGGTGCAGTTCATTCCCATACACACGCACACACACAAATGAAAAATACAAAAACTACAGTAGTTTTATAGGTTCTACTTGTGTAGAACCTATAAAAACACATAAATCCCCCCAGTACTGACAACACAAATACAAGAGGTAAAATTCACCGTAAGTCCTACTTAGAGTAGACCTATTAAAATGAATGGGACTTGACTAACTTAAGTTCCATTAATTTTAATGGGTCTCCTCTAAGTAGAATTTATGTTGGATTTCACCCAAGATAATCAGCAACAGCAAGATTACCAATCTGTGGTTAAAATGAGAAAGAAAGCAAAGCACAAGCAAAGGGTCAGAGAGATTAGCACAACATAAGATCAAATTCTGAACTTGATTTTGCCATGTCAGTGAAACAAGCTGGACTTACATGGCACTTATATGGCAGTCCTGTCATCCTGCTATGTTCGATGGCCTCTATGCAACGCTAAGGCTGGCATAATGTAATCTGATGCTCGGCCAGCAGCAAAGTCATAATAGATGCAGAAATGTATCAACGCAGCATCACAAATCAACACTCACACAGTGTCCCTGCTGGTAACCCTGTCTGCATCCACCTGTTGAGGGAGATAATGTAGCCATTAGGACAATACTCACCCATCCTATGAAGGGGGTTGCAGTGGAACTTTGTCTGCAGTTGTCTGCAATACATAAACAGATACTGTTTGCCTTGGCTTGGACACTACAAGGAAGAATATATCATGAATGTTGGGCTAGTAGTACCATAGGTGGAGTAGAGTGTTTGGTGCCTGCCAACAAAGGTGACCTCGCTCGCCAGTCTTTCACCATCGCATGGTGGACATTTACCTGCATTGGCCTGGTTCGCCCACAACACTAATCCAGGTTTATTTAACCCATGGTTTGTTGCCCTACCCAGGGGTTGTCTGGCAGATGATCAAAGTTTGTTTGCTCAGTCCCTGGGTTGTTTCCCTCCTCCTTCACTTACTCCCTCCCTGTATCCCAAATGCCTTTGTGGCTCTGTAGTAGTAGTGGCATGTAGAGTGGCTGGGATTTTTGACCACTCTTGCCTGACGTCTCTGAAGCCTGGCAAAACAACCCATGAACTAGGGCTGTGCATGGACCCCCTGATCTGACTCGGAGGCAGCTCCGGGGCTTCGAAGGTGGGCCCAATTTGTTTTGGGCTGATTCAAGGGCCCCCTGACCTGCTTCAGCCCACAAAGCCAAAGCAGGATTCGGACATCCGAATCCTGCTTCACCTCCACCCCTGCAACGTGCCGCCCAGCCCTCAGCTCCTTACCTAGGCCCTTCGGCTTGTTCCGGGGTGGGGGCACCACTGCCACTGCTGCCACTGCCACTCTCTGGACACATGCCAGCAGCTGTCTTGTTGTTCCAGGGGATGGGGGAGCCATGTTTAAAATGACTACTCCCTGTATTTCTGGAAATACAGGGAGTTGCCATTTAAAAAATGGTTCCCCCCCTCCAGAACAACAAGACTGCTGCTGGCACATGTCCATAGGACCCAGGTAAGGAACTGGGGGCTGGGTGGCAGCGGTGGTGTCGGTACAGCGGCTGGGCTTCTGGATGTGCTGAAGTGCACTGAAGCGCTTCAGAGTGACCCAATCCACTTCAGGCTGCTTCCTACCCCCTCCACCTCACCTTGGAGGCTTTCCCATTTTGACTCGGAGCTTGGGCTTCGTGCCGAAACGGTACACAGCCCTACCATGAACAACCGTGGCTCTGGGTTTGCACATAAGAACAACACATGGTTTAAACAACCCAGAGCTCACAACCCAACAATAAACCATGGGTTGTTCTCTTTATGGGTTGTTTTGGCCATGTTCACACATCATGACAACCCAGAATTCAACAACCCATACTATGGGTTAACATTATGTGCGAACCAGGCCATTGAGGGGTTTGTGGCCAATATGGGCATATACCCTCTTTGCAACCTGCAGACGTACTTTGTGTTGGCAGGTTAGAGACACTGCTACAATCTGTGGAGGAAGAGAGAACTGGTAAACCAGCACATGATTTCCCTAATATTTGAAGGAGGGAGGGAAGACATTTTGTGGAGATGAATATAAAATGTAAATGTAATAAACAATGTAATAAAATGCAAATAAACTATACTGTAGACCTACTTTTGGGCTACTCTGTATGTGTACTTTGAGTTTTATAGAGTGTTGTGGAGTCCCACTTTGATGTAAGGGCTCTTCCTCCTTTGCTTTCCTCGGTGGGCTGCCTTTTTCTTGCAGCCATAGTTGTACTAGTGGAGTTGAGATTCTTGGTGGGTAATTTTTACATGTCTTATGCTGACTCAGACAGTTGGTCCATCTAGCCCAATATTGTCTACACCAGAGCTGTTGGACCTCTTTCAGCCGGGGGCGGGGGTGTTTTCCATTCTGGGGAAGCTCTTGAGAACCATGTTGCAACCGTGGGCAGGGCTGAAGGGAAACAGGGCAGGGCCGAAATAGCAAAAATAAGAGAGCATATCCCTAGGAGAAGCATTTCAGCCTTTTAGAATGGGGAAAAACTGCACAAAAGCTAGGACACCACCAAATAATAGGTGGTTGGGGGAAAGGGTTAGGGGTACTGAGAAGACAAGCTGTGACTGGCATTCTCCATGGGAGTCTGAGACTAGCTTTGCCTCAGAGGGCACAACTCTTGGCATATGCTAGCCAGGTGCATGTATCCACGCGCCAATGCCTTCTGTTCTGTTGGACGAGGGCTCGGTTCATCATCAGTGGGTGGCCCTTGCCACTGGTATATAAGATCAGGTTTTCCTGGCTTTGTCTTAGATATCCCAGTTGTCTTGCTATTATGTATTCTGGGGTGGGGGGTGAGGGGGCACTGTGGGTTAGCTATTATTTTGAACCTTGGCGGCTCCTGTAGAGTTGGGAGTAGCAGCAGTGGGTGGAGCTTCTGCTAGTTCTGCAGTTCTGTGTGTGATAAATAACGGACAGTTGTGTTTGAGGCCTGCTGAGTCTTACAGTCATTCTCTCTACCTATGCAACACTTGCCACGATTGTAGCAGAATTAGCAAGAATCCTATCCTCCCTTGCAGCTGTGAGGGCAGAGAGGGAGTATGTGAGTGGGTGATCATCTGAAGCTGTCTATTTAGTTCAATGGGAGTGTTTTAACTTACATCACCTCTTTTGCAGGTGTAACATTACGCTATTGCCAGGGGCAAGAATGAGACCCAAGTGTGCTGCACAGGATTGTCCTAAGGTCTATTCTTTCCTTGCCGTGCTCTTGCTCTGCTCACTTTTTCCCCTTATGAGGTTGAACTCCATAGCTGTAAGGGTTACGCCAACAGTAGTGTCCCACTGGCGCAATATTGCAACACTAGTGCCTTTCTGTTTCAGCTGGAATAGTGCTGTGCTCTGTTCTGCCAGCATAAGATAATTGTTTTGCTAGGGTGAAATCCTTTGTCCTCTTACTAGAAAGTAAGTTGAGGAGAACATACATAGTCATACAGGCTGTTAGTTTTTGCAAACCTGGGAGGCTTTTCAGAGAAGGTTGAAGTACTTGCCTGTCTTCTAATTTTGGCAATTGCTTCATTTAATACTAAATTTTAACTGTTGCTTCATTTAATATTATTGAGGGCTTAGATTCATTGGTTCATTCTCTCTCTCGCATGCACACACACACACATTTTATATATAACTATAGGAAAAGCAACTAAACAGCATTGCAATCAGGCAGACCTGTGGCAAAACACTTTAATTATGATGGCCAGTCTTTCAGGCACGACAATATTTCCAGTAGGACAACCATCTAGTCCAACCATCTAATCCAACAATCCTTGAAACAAGGGAAAACTTTTGGATTTATAGGCTGAACACAGTAACTCCAAATGGCCTGACTTGGTGGATAACAGCACCTCCTGTATTTTTCTTGCAATCTGGGAATTCCATCCACAGCATGAACATTCTATAACTGTTACCCTGGAGGTCTGTGTTTCACCTCTTATACCATTACTGATGAAGACAGAAGCCAAAACGTTTGATAGAAACTAAAGAATATATATCCCTGTTTTGACAATTGCTCTGTGTGTGTGTGTGTGTGTGTGTGTGTGTGTACGTGTGTATACATGCACGCATACACATTTTCTAGTGCAATCAAATTGAAATTTTCAAAAAAATGCTTATCAGATAATGGAATTCTAACTGTGGTCAAATCATTTAAACATTAAGGGCCACGATTTAATTGGAAGTAATTATAGTCTTGTCTGAAGTATAATTATAAAGTATTCTTTCCCTTGACATTTCCACTGCAAAAATGAAAAATAATATGTCAGAATCACGCCATTCCAAGTGCGTGATTTCAATCTGTCTTCAAACAATAACAGAGGCCAAGTGTCAGAGAAGGAAGAAAGTCAGGGAAATCCTTTGAAAATAATTTCAGAAGAGAAGATGGTATAAAGGAGTTTGTTATATATACAAGAAAAAACAGGGCAATTTCTATTTCTCAGAGCTTACTAAAAAAGTCCTCCAAAATAAAACAGGAGGAACGGCAGACGAACTCGTATGGCCTTCCTACAGAATTTGGTTTTGTGCAGTTAAGCACTTTTGTTACTCATTGGTTGTGCATAGACCAACCAATGGACTTTCACTGAGTTTGTGTTTCTCTTATGGGTATGACATGTGAAGACTCGTGCAATCCATTTACTGGACAAAAGCAGGAGACATGGGTGAGGTCTTCTCCACAGTCTGGAATTGATAAATGATCTGGAATTAGGAGCGAGAAGTGAAGTGGTCAAGTTTGCCAATGACACCAAATTATTTAGGGTGGTTAAAACAAAAAGGGATTGTGAGGAGCTCCAAAAGGATCTCTCCAAACTGGGAGAATGGGCATAAAAATGGCAAATGTGGTTCAATGTCAGCAAATGTAAAGTGATACATGTTGATGCAAAAAAAAAAAACCAACTTCAAGTATAAGCTGATGGGATCTGAGCTAACGGTGATTGACCAAGAAAGAGTTCTTAGGGTTGTGGTGGGCAGCTCGATAAAAATGTCAACCCAGCATGCTGCTGCTGTGAAAAAGACAAACTCCATGTTAGGCATAATTAGGAAAGGAACTGAGAACAAAACTGCCAATATCATACTGCCCTGATACAAATCTATGGTGTGACCACACTTAAAATACTATGTACAGCTCTGGTCACTGCAACTAAAAAAAAGAGAAAGATATTGTATAGTTGGAAAAAGGGCAGAAAAGGACAACTAAAATGATCAAGGAGTGGAGCAACTCCCCTATGAGGAAAGGTTATGACAGCTAGGATTGTTTAGCTTGGAGAAAAGGAGAGTGAGGGGGCACATGACAGAGGTGTACAAAATTATGCATGATATGGAGAAAGTGGATAGGGAGACATTTTTCTCCCACTCTCATAATACTAGAACGCAGAGTCATCCCATGAAGCTGATTGGTGGGAGATTCAGGACAGATAGAAGGAAGTACTTCTTCGCACAGCACATATTTAAACAATGGAATTCATTTCCACAAGATGTGGTGATGGCCACCCATTTAACCTGCTTTAAAAGGGAGTTAGACAAATTCCTGGAGGAAAAGGCTATAGATGGCTACAAACCCTGATGGCTATATGCTACTTCCTGTATCAGAGGCAGGATGCCTATGTACACCAGTTGCTGGGGAACATGGACAGGAGAATGTTGTTGCATTCATGTCCTGCTTGTGGGTTTCCCGTGGGCAGCTGGTTGGTCACCGGCATTTAACTGTTTTTTTTAAAAATATCATCATATGGTTATTTAACTGTTCCAATTGTATTTTTTTAACGGCATGCTTGTATATTGGTATTTGTAAGTCATTTTGAGCACCTGTGTTTAAAAGTGGTATAGATAAAATGTGATTTTTAAAAACAACAACAAACAAATAAACCAGTCTGATCAGTTATTAAAACTATATGTGCCAGGCCTATCACAATAACTGATACTCAGGATAATTCAGCTCAGTAACCTAACGGAGTTTCATGGGCTAGAACAGATATTTCTGAAAGATAGAAGTTTCTGGGTGCCCTTCCAACACACTTGAGAATGACTGATAAACAGCAAAGCTCTACAAACTTTATTTATTTATTTATTTATTTATTTATTTATTAGCATTAATACTCTGTCCTTCAACAGGTTCCTAAGGTGGCTTACAAGAAGTTAAAGTACAGTAAAACAATTAATTTTTTTAAAACATCACAGTATAAAAGAGCATTATAGAAGCAAGCAACAGAAATAAAAACAAACACCAAGCATCATAAGAACAATGCACAGAGGATGAAAATGTCTGGGAAAATATAAAAGGTCTTTCCCCAATTCTCAGTGTACCTTGAGAAAAACTATGATAGTTCAACTGGTTTATGCTCGTAAACATAGATGTGCTCTTACAGTGAGCACTTAAAAAAAAACTTTGCTGTAAAAGTATCCCTCTCCTTCCTCCACTGTAAAGGTAACATGATATGCCTCAGAACATGTGGGAAGAGCCCAAATTATAGTTCCTCCTCCTCATCCTCCGATGATGTGAAGAGCAGCTGTAATGTGGGCTTATCCCACACTGTAGTTGTGAAAGGGGTGATGAATTACGTTGGGATGCCAATTATTTGTCTGGTATCAGTGGTGCCATTAGGGCAGAACTTTGGGGCAGATGTCCAGGTCCCGCAAATGCAGCAGGGCTGGCTGACTACACTTGTTGAAGTAAGTGAATTAATACACATTATTTATCACCTAAAGAGGACTGCTGGTTTGGGAGGGAAGAATCTCATGGTAACAACATGCTCAAGCAATACTAATCTTGTTATTCATTTGATAAGCCACAGCTCTTTTAAGCAACAACATACGGTCTAAGTGTTCTGTGGGATCCATTTTGTATAGTTATGGGCATATTTTACTTGGAAACAAAAACTATGTAAGAGCAATCCAGAGCTGTACTTAGCCAAAGGTCGGGGAAAACTGTTCCAGCATGCTGCAGGGAGGGCAAAGAGGGATGGGGGGAATGTGCTAGACAAATGAGGACCAATGAATACTGGAAAATACACAACAGAGAAGATACTCAGCCATAAACAATGTGTGTGGGGTTTTCGTTACTGTTCGAGAACACTGAACTGACGGAGAGGTTTCTGAAATTGTGTTAAGGAAACGGTTCTGTACTTAAGTAAGGACAAGGTTGCTACTTGCTAGAAGGGAAGGGAGAATGAGAGGATGCAACCAAAACTTGCATTCCTAAAAGCTGCAATCCTGTGTACTCACTTAACTGAGAATAAAGCCTATTGAACTCAAGTGGGGCTTACTTCTGAGTAGGCATGTATAGGATTGCACCGTAAGTAAAATCTAGCTATCCATTTAGTTAAAATATTTGTAGCCCACCTTTCCTTAAGAGTTCCAGGCAGCTAACAAATTTGAACTCAATAGAAGCATCATAGATAAACATTACAAAAAAACTAAAAGACAAAAGCAGTACCATAAAACCATAGGGTGTTTCCAGACGGAGGATTCCTAGTACTATCAATTAGAAGGCATTGTACATGTATTCCAAGTTTTTTTCCTTAACGGATTTTCTGTGGTAAGAAAAAAGGTGGAAGAAGCAAAAAGATGGAAGAAGATAGGAAAACACAGGAGGGTTACAAGTGGAAGAATCAAAAAGATGGAAGAAGATAGGAAAACACAGGAGGGTTACAAGTGGAAGATGTTGTCTGGAGCCTGTGAAGGAGGCATGGTGATGGCGCCATAAAAGCCTCATCTGGAAGCACCCGTAGACACAATACAAGGTGCATGATTAAGAACTCCCATGTTTTCCTAATGAAACTACAAAAGGCATCAGATGCACCATTAGCAAGACATGATTAAAAGAGGGCTGGCAAACATATATTTCAAAGGCTTTTAGTGTCAGACTGAGAATTAAGCTGAGAGTCTGTGTTAGTGGTTAGAGTGTGGGATTGGGACTCTGGAGAATCGGGTTCAAGTCTCCACTCGGCCATGAAGCTCACTTTAGCGCACTCAAGACCACAGAACACTTTAGGCCATTCATTGGCTAAATTCACACACAGCAGTTATATCGTTACCATACCGTTATCATAACTATTGGTACACATGGCACCAGTGGGCACCAATAGTTATGATAATGGTATAACTGCTATGTGTAGATTAATCCACAGCGTAACCTACCTCACAGGGATGTTATGAGGATAAAAGGGAGAGGAGGAGGATTATATATGCTGCCTTCAGCTCCATGGAGGAAAAGCCAGGATATAAATGTAACAAACGAACAAACAAAGGCGGTAAGGGAGGGAGCGAGATGACCCTCCCTTAGAAGACAGTTCTAGAGCCAGGGTGTAACTATTGAGGAGGCCCTCTCCCTAGTCCTGGCTGAACAGGCCAGCTGGATAGATGGAACTTATATGAAGGCTGCCGGTAATGAACTTAGGAAGCAGGTGGTTTCATACTGGGAAAGGTGATCCTTCAGATGTTCTGGTACTAAGCCATAAAGGACTTTCAAGATCATCACCAAAATTTTGGAATGGGCCATGAAACTACTGTGGCAAGGAGAAGCAAGATTTTATGTATTTATTTAATTTATATCCCACCTTTCTATAAAAAAAAAAATGGCGCTCAAGGCAACTAACAATAAAATACAGATTAAAAACAAAATCTTAATTAAAACGTAAGAACAAACACATTTATAAAATGCAATTAAAATACACAATAAAAGAAATAAGCAGGACCCATCAACTTATAACCTCCTTCAGCAACAAATCAGCTTAAAAGGAAGAGTTTTGCCATTTTTAAATGTGGGCAGAAAAGAGCTGCCTGGCCCGAATGAGGGGATCTGAACGTGGCTGTTGTTTCTTAACCGGGGAAAGAGGAATACCATTTGCTAACAGGGCCTGTTCATCTTGCGGGTCTCTGCTCCCACCTGCTCTATCTGTGCAGTTCATTGTAAAAAGCACAGTAGCTGGTCTCAGGTACTTTTGTCTCTCAAGCAAATTTGCTTTGCAAAGGTGCCTCTGGAACTTCCTGTCACTGGGGCTGTGGGGAGTGTGAAACACAACCATCCCTGAAGGAGGCTGATTAAGATGTCATGATCAGAGCTCCATTTCGTAGAAGCCATTGGAGTGATTTCTTGAAGGCTATTATTGAAGGCAAAAAAAAGGAAGAGAAAAGTGGGGCTGCAGTAGCTCAAGGTAATTTGCCTCATTTTGGCAGCAGATCTGCATGGCTGCCTATCAGAATTCATCCCACATTTAACTGCCTTTTCCAATCAGCAGCAACATTATTTACAGTAATGAGGCTGCTGGGGGGTATGGGGATAGAGGAAAAGGTTATGTGGTTGTGTCCATTTGTTTTATGTCTCTCTGCTTGGCAACAGGCTTTTACTTCAAGCAGTGCTTTGTTATCAGAGGTGCGCATGCAAATTCTGTGCTCTCCTGTCTTGTGGAAAGGGTTTTTTATGTATGTCTGTGTCACTGCAAAGCAGCTTGTAATGACTCAAGTTCATGCATTGTGGCCTAATTAAGTCCGCTCAGATCTATAAAGCTTTTAGCTGACCTGCAACCAGCTGTACGGTGCATTTTGAGTCTGGAAGCAACAGGCATTAAACTGGAAAGCTTCAAAATCTGCTGGGTCTAATTTTTAATCACTGGCAACACGAAGGTAAATATAGCTTTAGAGAGCACACGGGGGACTGTGTTAAGAGGATGTCAGGGTGCTGTGAGGAAACTTTCTAGTCTGATAAATAAGGACGCCAGGTTTTAATTTCAAAATACTTGTCCCCTAGATATAAAAAAAAGGGGGGGGTGTTTGAGAAGGAAGGTCAGGAAAGCCATAACAAAGCTTGGATGAATCTGGTGCAGTGCTACTGAGGTATAGATTTGCAATCCTTGCTCCACAACCTCAACATTTTTGTTCAGAATCCTCACATGGGGAAGGCGGGAAGAGAAAATCCATCCTGGGTTCATCCTGCACCCACTCGTTTTTCTCTCAGGCTGGAACAGTGACCCCAGACATATCAGTTGCCCCACATACCTAATGTAGTTGTATAGGGGACTGTGGGATTCCCCTCTTCTCTTTTCTCTCCATCTTACAAGAAACAACCAACCAAACAAAATCTCTTCCTCTTCTTCCTCTGTAGTTTCCCATGTTTTGAATTTTAGATTGTAAGCCCCTCGGAGCAGGGAGCTAACGTCTTGTATTCTGCTTTTTTTATATAAAGTATTTTTATTCCACTCGGCAGCCAAAAAGGCTCCTTGAGCACCTTCCATGCAATCAGTAAAACAAGACAGTCCTTGGTCACAGGCTTACAGCCTAAGAAGACACGACATAAGAAAAAAGGAATGGGGAGGGAAGAGGAAAAAAAACCTAAGCCAATGGGGCTCATGGAATGGCCCTGCTTCCTGTCTCATATCACCTTATACACCTTGATGGAATGGCTGTGGGTTCTATATAATAATAATAGTAGCAGTAGTAGTTTTGTTGTTGTTGTTATTATTAGTAGAAACTACTCCTCCAATTACAGGAAGAAGCAGAACTTTCATTAAATGGGACTTACTGCTGAGTAAACATATAGGAACGCTGTTACCTTTCCCGCTGAGGCGGTACCTATTTATCTACTTGCAATTTCTTGCTTTCGAACTGCTAGGTTGGCAGAAGCTGGGACTGAAGACGGGAGCTCACTCCCTCACGCAGCACTCGACCTTCCAGTCTGCAGTTCAGCGTCTTTAACCACTAAGCCACCGCGGCCCTTAATACGTAACAGCGTTCCGTGCACCTCGGTGTTCAGTCATGCCGGCCACATGACCACGGAAGCGTCTTCGGACAGCGCTGGCTCTTCGGCTTAGAAACGGGGATGAGCACCGCACCCTAGAGTCGGACACGACTGGTTGGGGACACCTTTACCTTTACCTTACCTTAAACATATAGGAAGATCTTGCTGGAAACTATAGCATTGTGTGGAACCACCCTTTTAATTCCACTTCCAGCCAACAACAGAAAAGGTATGGCTCAGCTGCAATAAAGGGTTGTAGTGTTGAAGCAAACTTTGAAATAGTCATAATTCTGATCATATTCTCCAGGAAAAAAAGTCACCTGGTCCTCGTGATATGTTGATTAGTTGAATTATAAACTGAACAAGAACTCACTGAAATCACTACGATCTTTAAAATAAATAATTTAGATTTGATTTTAAAAATAAGAAACATTTTGGCATATGTGGGGGTGTGGGGAGAGATTGCCTTTTCCTTGTTTATAAACCTAAAATGTTTCAGAAATATTGGATGTGCAAAAACTGGCACAAGACACAGAGGAAAAACTTCACAATCCCTCTTTTTAGTTCAGTTATGGGGAGAGGAACAATTCTTTTCTTTCTCTCTTAGCTCAGAATAACTTCATCTGCAATTATGGATAGAAGCTGATTATAAGCCTGCAAAGAAAATATAAACACAATCACTTTAAGCATTTGCAAATGAAAAAGTGCTCTATAAAGTGTCTGGGTGATCTTCTTACTTATCCTTAAAGCTATTTCATCTGCCAGAAACTGTCCACCGAAAAGACTTCAAGCACATTTTACTACACTAATACTTGATTGTTATGTAAGGCCACTCGGTTAAGGATATTAACAGAGCAATCCTATTCTCAAATTATGCCAGTTGAGGAGCCATAGCGGGGCTTCTGTTCAGGTACTAACTGTTGATGGGCATCTGTTCTAATGTTTCTTTGTCTTTAAATTGGAATTGGACAGCCTTCAAGCACAGGGCAACTTTGAACAGAGCCTGTCAAATAGAGGAGTGGCCTCTGTAAAAGGCACATGGCCACCCTCAGCCTCTGCTAGGTTCTAAAGAGTTGGATACACCATTGAACTGACTAGAAGCCCCACCCATGTAACTGTCACCTGCTGCTTGGTTTCCTGGTAGCCATTTTCAGGGTTTGGCTATTTACCTTGGGCCTGCCACAGCATTAAAAACCAGCAGCAGCACCTTGACCACCTGGGCTGAGGTAAGAACGGCTGCCATCTTGTTCCCCGGGCCCTTTCTGCTGCTTCATGCTGATATGGAGAGGAAGATTCAGCAGCCTGTGGCCCACTGGAAGAGAAGTTCCAGTTCTTTAACTGTTGCCTTTAACTGTTTCTGGGAGTTGCACTATCAGGGGTGGAACAGGGATACACAGGTGAGAGCTGGCAGTCACGTCTGAGGAGTCTTCAGCAAGAGGGAAGGCTAATTAATTTTGTCCTTCTAACTAGCAAGTGGTCCTGATTTTGCACAGGTTGTAATAGCCCTTCCTTCAATGAACTGAAGCCTTCAAGCAAACTTCCAGAGCTCTCAGAGCTGGACGTATTGTGCCTGCCCTGTCCAAGTGAATCCATGTCTGCTGACACCCCAAGGCGCAGCCCCTGTTATAGTACACCCTTATTGCCCCCTGAGGGAGGGGTGTGTCCATTCGATTCCCCTGGGGGTGAGGGGGGAGGAAGCCAACTGTCTCCCCTGGCTTCAAACTGTATTGGCTGCAAAGCTGTGTGCTGGTTAGGAACTCTCCCCCAGTGGCTGAAGATGTACTGCAAGCTTCAGCCACATGGATACATTAATTAGGATGCTATCCTAACTAGATAGGTGGCTGCCTCTGGCCTCGGAGGCGACCGCCGATCCAAAGCAAGGCAGGAGAAGCGTGGGGGGATCGTTCCCTCCGCACCTCTCCTGCCTTGCTGTTTTTCGCTAGACAGCCGTTTTCAGCTGTCTAGTGGCGGGGGGCCCGACCGGGAGAGGAAACTGCCGTACGACACATTGGATATGTTGTACGCACAGCTCTGCTCTCCCCGCCCTGGAACACCCCCCCCCCCCCGGAATGCCTCTTTTCAGTCGCTCCACACTCCTCTTGGGAGCATGGAGGATAGGGCTTCTCCACGCTGCCTCAGAGGCAGCGCGGACGGGCAGGGACAGTTTTCAGGGAGCCGACTTCAGAGCACGGGCTCCGAGGTCAGTTCCCGGAAAAGAGCATATCCTATGGCCCTCTGTTTTGTTGTTTATTCGTTCAGTGGCTTCTGACTCTTCGTGACTTCATGGACCAGCCCATGCCAGAGCTTCCTGTCAGCCGTCACCACCCCCAGCTCCCCCAAGGTCGAGTCTGTCACCTCCAGAATATCATCCATCCATCTTGCCCTTGGTCGGCCCCTCTTCCTTTTGCCTTCCACCTCTTCCTTTTGCCCTCTAGACAGTGTCTAATGGCCATAGGATTGCTCCCTAAGTGTATTTTAAAAACCATATAACCCTGTGTTGCATACCTCTAGCATCCCCTTAATATGCATTTCAAGTATTAGGTGTCTAGGTTTCATGATCTTGACACTATGGTCATGAGACTGATACAAATCCTCTTATTATTATAGATTACTTGTTACAAGTTGCTTTGGAGGCCTGTATCAGTGAAAAGATCAGATAAAAATATTATAAAACAAACAGGCAACAACTAGTAGGAAGGAAGCTGGAAGCAGACAATCTACTGTCTCCCCTCAGCAACAAGTTACCCATACTGAGGGAGAGCAGTGCGGTGGAGCTATAAAACAAGCAACAGCAAAGGATTGGCTCTCCTGGATCATGTAACTCCTGCAACAAGAGAATTCTGATTGGTGCTGTATACTGTGAAATGTTGGTTTGAAATGACTGCAGTTTGTTCTCTGACCTACCCATCCATTTTTGTAAATTGCCTTAGTTGGTTCCAGAAAGATGGTATAGCAATGCAATGCATGCATGCATGCATAAATACATAAATAAATACACCCTGCAGATTCAGGGAGGAGAGAATCAGCACGTGACCTGTACAGTTCCCAGTTTCATCACTGCAGTAGCTGACACCCATATCCAAATGCAACGCCTTAGCCACTAAACCACACTAATGGTGAGGCTACCTGTGCAAACAGAGAGTGAGGTGCTGAGAAAGAAACTGGCATTATAACTTCTTACAGCCAATGTTCACTTTGGAAAACTACAGAAAAGGACAAACGTAGGAAAGCAGCACGCAAAGAAAAAGGCTGGGACATTGCATCTCTTCTTTAGCTTCCACTCTTAGTCTGGCTCTAGTTCTGCCAAACATGCTTGCTCTATTAGGTTCGCAAGTGTTATTTACTGGAAAAGCAATTAAAAAAAAAACCCAACCCCTCCTCCTATCTTAACTCCAGGCACCGTTGGAGGATCGTAAACACATGCTAAACTTAGCTCGACCTGATAACCACAAAGAGGAAAAGCTTCCTACTCCACCCAGTGTTGCAGTTAAGTGCCTGGCCCCTTCACCCCACTTCTTCCCATTAGGGAAAGCCTGGGAAAATGGACAAGCCAATGTTGGAATTCTGTTAAAACAGAAAGCAAATGCCAGTGCTACAAGACAAGGGAGAGTTTTCTAGGCTCTCCAGTAAAAGTAAAACACACACACACACACACACACACACACACACCATGCACACAAACCTGATTCACACGTGATGACCACCCAGAGTGTGGGTTGTTGCCTTACCCAGAGTTTACCCATGATTTGTCTGCAAAATGATCGCACAACGCGCAGGTAGTATTTTTTTTAAAACCCTGACTTATTTGATTCTCTCCTCCTTTGCCTGCTTCTTCCCTGTATCCCAAAAGCCTTTGTGGCGCTGTAGTACTGGTATGTAGATCAGCTGGGTTTTTTGTTCGCTCTTAGCTGCTGCCTCTGTAGCCTGGTGAAATAACCCATGAACAACCCATGTCATCACATGTGATGACAACTCTTAGTTAAAACAACCCAAAAGCAAACCATGGATTCTCTTCCTGAGTTGTTCATGGTTAGCAACCCATAGTTAACCCATAGCTCCAGGTTCTCACATAATGACAACCCAGGATTCAACAGCCTATACTCAACCCATAGACCTGGTTCACATGTAATGATTACTGGATAATAGGAACAACTCTGCATGCTTCCAAACACTAGGGGGTAGTAGAGAATGCGCTGTGGCTTGATCACTTCCTATTTCCTTCTCTGTCCCCTTCTTCCTCTTTCTTCCTTTGCCTCTGCAACAAGGAACACCATGTGGCTCTCTCCCTGTAGGAAGCAAGTAACCTGTCTCATGCCTTCACTAACTCACACTCAAGCACCCAGCTTTAGGGGGTGTTTGTAGTTAAACAGTGCAAGATGGCCTTCTCTGACAAAGTGTATAAAAGTAGTAATAAAGTAAGGGTGCAATCCTATGGCCGCTAGACTAGGGATGTCAGAGAATTCCGGTGCGGATTCCAGTGAGGCCGGATTCTTTAGAATCCAGTGCCCCGGAATCCGTGGCAGAACGGCCTCCCACCCCCCGCCACCCCACAGAATCCCCCTGGGACGGAACTTACCTGGAGAGGATCCGGCGGTGGCCGGGCTGCTGCGGCCACCATTTGCGTCCTTGCAAGCAGCCGTGATAGGCTACGTAAGTATTTATGTAGCCTATCACGGCATACAGGAGGGACACAAATGGCGGCCGCTACTCCATTTGCGTCCCTGCTCTTTGCCGTGATAGGCTACATAAGTATTTATGTAGCCTATCATGGTAAAGACAGACATGCAAATGGTGTAGCGGCCGCCATTTATGTCCCTCCTGTATGCCGTGATAGGCTACATAAATACTTACGTAGCCTATCACGGCTGCTTGCAAGGATGCAAATGACGGCCGCCTTTTGTGGTCACAGCAGCTCGGCCGCGGCTGGAACTCCGGCTGCGGCTGGCCCTGGCCCGCGGCTCCACGGAGCCGCTGCAGAGCGGAGCCAGCTGGAGAGGATTCCGGGGAGAGGGACGGAGCGCCTCCCCCCCCACCGCAGATGCCCCGGTGTGGAGCCAGGTGAGTATTTCGTACATCCCTACACTAGACAGCGTCTAGACAGCCATAGGATTTTTTGGTTTCTGGGAAACAAGCTCAGAGCCAGCCCCTTCCCCTGCCATCTCATAGGAGGCACAGTTCATCCCTGACTCCGCACTCATAAGAGCAGCATGGAGTGGCCAGAAAGAGGGCATTCCTGGGGGTGGGGAGGGGAGAAGAGCATGGAAGCGCTGTCCCCCTCCCGACATGCTCTAGGTAGTCAGCCAAAATCGGCCATCTAGCTCAAATGCAGGGCGGCCAGAGCATGGAGGAGAAGATCCCCTCAACATTCTGCCCGCCCTGCATTGGATAGTTCACCGCCTCCAAGTTTGGAGGCAGCCAACTATCCCCATAGGATTGCACCCTCCGTTAATTTGAACTTCTTTTAAACTAGCTCAAGCCTCTGTTTATTGCCTTCAATACTAAGTGCTGTGTTGCCACACTTTCTTTGAATAAAGCAGCTCTGCTATAAGTCATATCAGACTTTCCAACAATGACAACCCATTAAAACATCAAATTTAAATTAAAAACCAATGGGTGCGCATGAGTGGGCCCACTGGTTGTAGTGTGCCCACCTCTTCTGCTTTACTGCACGACCCATGATTGGCTCCTTTGTAGGTTGTGCAGCATGATGTGTAAACCCAGAGTGCTGGGTTGTTTAGGGATTAAACAACCTAGTGGTTAACCCATGATTGGTGAACCCAGGGCATCTGGGTTCACATGTCACACTGCACAACCTACAAGGAGCCAATTGTTGGTTGTTCTGGAAAGTGGAACAGGCGGGCGGACTGCAGGCGGTGTGCCTGCTTGTGCACAAGGTTGTCATTAGGTGCGAACAGCTCCACTCTCTGGGTTGTCATTATGTGCGAAACACTTCGCATTCATTATTGGAGCAATCAAGCCCTTGGCATTAGTATAAATTATGGCTAGGAACTCTCAGGAGAAATTAGTTGCCCTTTCTGACGGCTGTCCTAGTCCTAAGCAATGAATTTCTGTATCAATTCCTATTTTGATTCTTGGATACTAATTAATTATATGTACGTATATCCCACCTTTCCTCTGACAAGCTCAAGGTGGCATACTCTGTCTTTTGTATGCACCCCCACTCCATTGTATTCTCATAACAACCCTGTGAGATAGGTTAGTCTGAGAGATAGTGACTCACCCAAGATAATAGAGCTTTATGGATGAAGGGGGATTTGAACCCAGTTCTCCCCTTTCTTAGTCTGATCCTCTAACCAATATACCACACTGGCTCTAAAGGAACACAGCATCTCAGTGGGTTCTACCATGTATTTTATCTCAAACCAATAAGGAGCCCACTGTTTTACTAGCCTGGGATTCCAATAGGGCATATTTGATACTTTGCAGACCTCTTCTCCATCTTTCCAAAATGTAGCTGTGCTATTCAAATCTCAGGTGAAATGGGAAATGTTGTTTAAATAAGAAGCCAGTCTTTCTAACTGCTTCCAGTATCACCAGTTTCTTATGGCTTCCTGCATGTGAGCTTCAGAGATGGAAAACCCAATAGCCAATTTGTTAGCATCGGATTAAATGTGTTACATTTATCCTGGCAAAGAAATTAACTTGATCACACAGACAAATACATTTCAGGGCACAATCCTATGCATGTTTAGGCAGAAAAAAGTCCTACAACGCCCAGCATGCCCCAGCCCCTAAAGGACTGTGTTTGCTCGCTTTTTTGACGACTGCATTTTCTTACTTATGAAAGTCTTGTGGGAGGGTATTTGAAAAGTCCTTTCCCTAACTGCTTTCTACTCTGGAATCTAATCCTTTACACTTAGCTCAATACGTCATCATTCTACTCTTTGATTTTCTACTGCACCCACTTGCACTGCAGAAGGGGCAAGCCACTGAAATTTACACTTGTCTTTTTAGCATGGAGTATAAACTTACCAAAAAATCAGGCTCTTCAATATTCTCTTCCATTACTTTATGGTCTCAAGGGCAACCTTAAAGTGCACAAGTGCCTATCTCAAGGAGCGCCTCCAGCAACACCAGACAGGCCGCTTAACAAGATCTGCCTCAGATGGCCTTCTCTCTTTCCCATCAGCCAGGACAGCTAGGCTGATGAGGACGAGGGAGAGGGCCTTCTCTGTGGTGGCCCCCACTCTGTGGAACTCCCTCCCTAGGGGACTCCGCCACGCACTGAAAACTTGGTTAATCAGGCAGGCATTTGGGGTGGGTTAGGGTATTTTTAAATCATGTTTTAATGTATAATTTTACTGTTTTAAATTGTACCATTGTACATGGCCCAGAGTGGCCGGGTGATCGGCCAGATGGGCGATTAAGAAATTTAATAAATAAACAAACAAACAAGGGACCAGCACTTTTAAATTTTTTGTTTGATTTTCCACTGAATTATTGTAACGTACTTTTTTCAGAGTTTTGGCCAGCTGGTTATAGGCTGATTCCTGAAAATAAGGATGAAGACAAAATTGAGAGTTTAAGGTTTATGAGAGACAACACAATACAAGCAGAGGTTATTCTGACATTGCAACTCAAGTCAAGACAGGCATGTTGTATCACATCCAGGAAATTGTTGTGAAAGATTGTAATTCTTGGAATTGTAGGTCTTTTTTCCCTGTCTAAATAGAACTCTCCAGATGTTTTGGGCTTCAGTCTCAGTTGGCATGGCCAATGGTCAGGAAAGCTGGGAGTTGTAGTCCAAAACATCTGGAGGGGACCAGGTTGAGGAAG
Source organism: Heloderma suspectum (assembly GCF_057233095.1). Lineage (NCBI taxonomy): Eukaryota > Metazoa > Chordata > Lepidosauria > Squamata > Helodermatidae > Heloderma > Heloderma suspectum. Next base: position 33,245,457 of record NC_139464.1, read on the forward strand.
GCTTCTTTAAGCACTGAACAATTTTTTTCTTCATTGTCTTTCTCAATGCATCATGCATTTTGCATAAAGTGAATGTGTGGAAACTTAATGGGTGGGGCATCTGTTGTTGATCCTGGACAGATCACTATCTGAATAAGACTGGGCTTATTGCAGCAACAATTAAGGCAGTCCAGCTTATCGATCAAATGGTTTCTGGATAGTTTTGAGGGATTCTCAACGCTGATCTGGTCAGCTGACCTGTCAAAACCTTGACTGACTCCTGGAATAGGGTGTTATCATTGGTGATTGACATGATAGCTCTTGGGGGTTCTTACCTGACTGCTAGAGTTTGGTCCTCTTCAGGGTGTAATAAGGGGTTGAGGGCAACGAGTCAGCAGGGATGATGGCTTCAGCACAGCTGGAGGAATACTTGTGGTGAATCTGATCAAACACAGCATAGAGCTCACTTGAAGGCCTATTCCCAGGTAGTGATGGAAGTGAATAAATCTTATTTTTCCACCATTGTTGTTGTCACCATACAGTTTTGTCCAGCTGAAATTTTCCATGTGATTAAAGGGCTTTTACATTCTGGCCCCCATTCTCTGGAAATGTTAGATTTCTTGGAAAGTCACTATGAACATTTTGCAGAGGTTGTGTATGCATGAGTGTGTGTTCACACACATAACTTCTCTCGCAACCATTCTGACGTTGATCTCACCATTGTTTCAGAGTTAATAGCAGAGGCATCCAGGGCTACCTTCTAGCCAGATTGTATTGGATAAGTTTCATTTACTAATTATTGAAATTAGGAACAGGATACTTGGCTCTGGTCACTCTACATGTCTGCTTAACTGATGCCCATCCTAACTAGTACTGAAGAACCAGGAGAAACTGCTGCCCTGTTCGTTATATGTAATCAAACAATCAGCTGTCATTAATGGATGCGATTCCAGTTACTTCAAAAGAGACCTCTGCTAAAATAGCCTGGGGAGCATCTTCTATATGACAACAACCCTTTTGGTATTTGAAGACTGCTATCATGTTTCTACTCAGTCTTACGTATGTATTTTCGATTTTGTCTTTCTGCCAAAAAATGACACTTCAGGTGGTTCTCTTCTCCAGGCTGAATGTACCCAGTTCCTTCAACCTTACCCCTCCTCTGCTGTTGCTCCCCATCAACAGAGGCATACTTTTTCATACTCCACACCATCTTTTCTGCCCTCCTCTGAACCCATTCCAACTTGTCTACATCTTTCTTAAAGGGCAGTACCCACATGAGATCTCCATGTGGAATAAAGTGAACCCGTTACTTCTTGTAGCATAGAAATGATGGTTCTGATAATGCAATCTAAAATTGCATTAGCCTTTTTTGCAGCCACATCAGACTGCTGGCTCAGGTTCACATTCTGATCTACTACAGTCCTGAGATCCTTTTCATTTGTACTAATGCCAAGCCAAGTGTTCCTTCTCCTATGTCTTTGCATTTCATGATTATTATTGTAATTATTTTCCCTAAATGCAGATCTTTGCATTTGTCTGTTGAATTTCATTGTCTTCGTTTCAGCAGGACATCCCTGAAGGAGGCCCTTTGACAATTCGTGGAACTGGCTGGCCTTGTTTTTCCACTTCTTTGCTTTCACTGCCTGTTCACTTGTCATCTGCAGGATAGCCTCTTATGAATCACCAAAAAAGAGGAAATGCATCACCAAAAAGAGGACAACAATTTGCATAAAATTTGCATATGCTAGTTTATATGTATAATAACTGTTATAATTTAAATAGAAATACAGTACGTCTCACCATAGTGTGGAAGATTGTGACCAGGTGTCCCGTGTGCCTACCTGTTCAATCTGCTGTTCAGGTGCTTGCTGATGGACAACAGTTCTTATGGTGGGTTACCTTTAAATCAGATTTGGACAGGACAGCCCTTCAAGCAGAGGATGCCTAGAGGACTGTCCCCTGTAAAAGAGGGCACATGGCCACTCTAGCTCTGTAAGCAAGAGATCAGTGAAAGGGAAGCCGCAGCCTTCACTTGCATTGCCTTCTTCCTCTGAGCAGCAGGGCCCGAAAGAAGAGGCCAAGTGAATGGTCAGTGGTGATTGCAGTGAAGAGGAGATGAGTCCCTGGTTCAGTCCCTGCCAACTCCAGATAGGGCTGGAAAAATCCCTCCCTGAAACCCTGGAGAGCAGCCGCCAGTCAGTATCGACAATACTGGGCTAGATGGACCAGGGGGCTGACTCCATACAAGGCAGTTTCCTATGTTCCAGCTTGGTGGGGCACTGAGGACATTTAGCTGAGGGACCCCCCCCCTCACCAAAAAAAACCCACCTGGAGCCAGCACTGCCTTCTGTCAAGAGCCTCCTTACCTAGGTTCCGTGTTGCCATTGACAGTAGCAGACCTCCACAGGAAAGAAGGGATGAAAAAGATCCTGAGAAGGGCACAGGAAATTGGGACTTTGCCTTATGCAGGTCGAGAAAGAGAGCACAGATACAAGATGGCCTAGTGAAACACCAAAGCTGTGGCAGGCAAGGGACTTAAAACTTAAGAGAAAGGACTCTGCTGGATCACACTGAAGATCTATCTAGTCCAGCATCTGGTTTCTCACAGAGGCCAACCAGATGCTGAAAGGATATAATAGCAATAGCCCTCTGCGGTTGTTCCCCAGAGTCAATAGTATTCAGAGTCAATAGGGTGGACACTTATGAATTGCCAAAAAAGAGGACAAAAAGGAGCCTACTTTGCATAACATTTAAAAAAAAAGGTAAAGGTAAAGGTGTCCCCAACCAGTCGTGTCCGGCTCTAGGGTGCGGTGCTCATCCCCGTTTCTAAGCCGAAGAGCCAGCGCTGTCCGAAGACGCTTCCGTGGTCATGTGGCCGGCATGACTGAACACCGAGGTGCACGGAACGCTGTTACCTTTCCCGCCGAGGCGGTGCCTATTTATCTACTTGCAATTTCTTGCTTTCGAACTGCTAGGTTGGCAGGAGCTGGGACTGAAGACGGGAGCTCACTCCGTCACGCAGCACTCGGGTCTCGAACTGCTGACCTTCCAGTCTGCAGTTCAGCGTCTTAACCACTAAGCCACCGCGGCCACCGCTGCATAACATTTACACAAGCTTATTTAGATGTTTAGACACACATTTAGAAATAGCTATTATAATTTGAATGGAAATACAGTATACCTCACCATAGCGAGGAAGACCCATGTGCTTTGCTGAGTCTGCTGTCCAGGTGTTGTTGATGGGCACCTTCAAGGCCCAGCTCTTCCTTCTGATGCTCCTTTATTTTTAAATTGGACTCAGACTGGACAGCCCATCAAACACAGGACTGTCCTCTGTAAAAGCCATGCCACTGCCTCTGTTCCCAGAGGCAGTATATAGCCATCATGACTAGTAGCCATCGATTATCTGGGGAGGAGCCAAAGCTGAGCAGTAGAGCAGATGCATTGCATGTCGAAGGTCCTGGATTCAAATCCTATCATCTCCATTTAAAAGGATTGGGTAGCAAGTGATGGAAAAGATCTTATTCAGCCGGAGACCCTGGAGAGCTGTTGCTAGTTAGAGCAGGTAGTACGGGGCTAGATGAACAAAAAGTCTGTCCTGGTAAAAGAACTCTCCCTATGTACCTGTGAACTCCTGCCAAGCAGATCAAATCTTATTGACTTCCCTGCAACCGTGTTCCAAGGTTTGCTGACTGGATTGTGGGCTATAGAGACTGGGCAGGATGGAGGTGGCAAGCTCAGCCCTTAAGTCAAGCTGCCTTCTCATTAGGCCAATATCACAAGAGTTCTTTGTTCTCCCATATCCCACGTTCCCCACTCTGCCCTGCCCAATGTAGACAGATACTTTTTAATGTGTTGGAAAAATACTGCTGTCCACAAAAATAAGTGTATTTGACTACATCTCCTGTTAATATTCCTCCCACCCTCACTGCTTGGGTAAGGTTTAATAACATCTGCTGTCTGCACATAATCAAGATGAAAAGCTTTCATCACAACGTAAAAATATCAACCAATTCCAGTGTGCTATTTCAACCAGTCATTTCGAATTCATTCCCCAGCTTTTGCATTTAAAGGCATCAATTCCATATTTTTCTACATTGGTCTAGTTACAAAACCTATTAATATTCTACATTCAGAAGAAAGATAAATGAGACCTATCTTTGCTTTTTCAAAACAAAAACAAACAAAGGCCGGTGCAAATCCTCTCATGTTTTACAGTACAGGGATGAACTTCACTCCTTGTGGCTAATCTTTGCTAAGGTTTCAGTTTCTCCATAGATCTGTACAGAAGTGCAGTTCGGGCATAACAGAGAAGTTGTTCAACCAGCAGTCACAAGGGTAATTTATATATATAAATATATATATTTATATTTATAACTTGCCACAGTGAGTTGTTTAGACAATGGTGCCCTTTTCCTTCTACCAAAGCAGCTTGGATAAGCTGCAACACAAGAGATAGGTGATTGGATGTGTGTCCTCCGCTCCCCCACCCCCAGCTAAGCCATTAGGTTACAACATAATTTACATTTGAAAAATAAATATTTAAAAGGGAATACAACAGAAATTGAAACAAAGAATCTCACTTTCACACACTCGTGAATCAATTAGTTTGGGGTCCCTTGCATGCAGATGTTGTTTTGGTCCGAACCCTCCAATATTTTATTCTTGCCGACATTAGTTTTTTTAATACCCCATAAAAACCTATAAACTATGCCATCACTTATTGTCTACTCAGCAGATGGGGGAAACAACTATGTCAACAGGATTTGGAGAGTGTGGTTTGGGTTGCAGGCTTTTCTTTGCTGTATCGCAGTAATCTGATGAAACTATATGGATATTATTTTACAAGTCTGTTCCTGTTTCATAGATCTGATGTTTAAGGTTCTCTTTTCTTTCATTTTTCTTAACCAATATAATTTCCGATTTTCCAAATAAAAATGCATAAAAAGACAGCCAAGGAGCAGTTAAATCAATATGCAAGGCTGGTTAGCTGTGTGTTGTCCTCAGATGTATTGACTATTATTAAGCAAATGAGAGACACTGGTGCATTTTTCCATCTGAAAAGCTCCCATTCACCTTGGTGGCCATAACACAGGGTAAGACCTTAATTGAAAATGGTTAAGGTCAGAATGGGTAAAACACAAAACAGCTGCTTTTATTTATTCATTTAATTTTAAATGGGAAGGGGGAGAAAAGCTCTATATTTCCCACCCTCGGGGATTTCATCATCTTAATAAGCCCCCACAACACAGTTTATTTATTTGTTTGTTTGTATAAAGGAGTTCCCACTAAAAAGACACAAAGTGTGTAAACCTTAAAACAATCAAGCTAAAGCAGCCTTCCCCAACCTGGTGCCCTCCAGATGTGTTGGACCATGTTGACTGGGGATGAAGGGAGTTGTACTCCAACAGGGGAAGGCTCACCTATAGCATACATATCAACTTCAGTATACAGCAACAGCAAAAGGTAAGTTAAATTAGGTTGCGCCTACATAGGGAGCACTTTGGTTCACACAAGATGCATGTTCAGCATTTCTTGACTGTGGCATGAGCTGCAGGTACGAATTCACTATCCAAGCATAATCTCAACAATAGATGAGCAGTGGCAGTAGTTGAAAGGAGGAAGAGGACAGATGGACAGCATTTGCATTAGGCTACCTTGGCCCACTTAAGGAGGCTTGACGCAGCTTGACTTATTGCTGGCTCAGGTCAGCCACCACCACCCCATGGTGGCAGAGGCATGCTCAACTCTCATTGCAACAGCAAAGGATGCCCCCTACTGCAAGTGTCCTAAGTAGTTTTCAGGAATCAGTAGGTGTCTTGAGGTGAGAACTAAATATAAAATACTGGCTATCAGGACAAACAGTTGGCTTCCAGTTTTCTTAGTTATGGGATTAATGCCCACTGGAAGTATAAGTCAAGAAATCATCACGATCTCACAGTGGAGTCATGGGGCAGGTCACAGTGATCGGAGAGAAACGTGTCTCCCATCGAGGACTCATTTGTGAAGCAGTCATCTTGTCCCCACAGCCTCTCTGTCTTTAATGTATTTGGTTTGCTTTTCTTGGTATTTTTAGATTGTATTTTGTTGTTTTAAAATGTTGTTTATATCACTTTGAGTGCCTCCTCTGGAAGGGAGCAGAAATGTTGTTAATTTACAAACTAAGATAAATAAATTATAGGTATAAAGGACTTGGGATTCTTCCTGGTGCCCTTTTACATTGTTGCATTAGGAGGATTAAATTCAGAGAGGAGCATCAGATTCTCTGTATGTAAGTGAGCAATCTCTTGAAAAGAAAGGGCAGGTACTACCTTTCAAAGACAAGGAAATGCAAAGCATCATGGCCTGTTCAGATGATCAGCTTATTGTGGAACAAATGTGCAACTGTTGCAGTGTTCTTTCCTGCAACATCTTTCCCAAAGCAAATGCTTCCTTTTCAGGGATACATCAAAGAGTCTTATGTGTACAGGGGCCACTTAACACACTATAAGAAAAGAGGAAATGCATCACCAAAACAGAGGATAAAGGATGATAAATTTGCATAAAATTTGCATTTGCTGATTTATAGATATATATTCAAATTTAGAAATAATTACTATAACTTAAATAGAAATAAAATAAATTTCACCATAGCGGGAAAGGGTGTGATCAGGCAACCTGTGTTGCCTTGCTCATTCTGCTGTCCAGGGCCAGATCTACACGTTGTGTCGTACCAATACAATCCCATCATGGTGACGTTATATCCCTCTTGCGCATTTATACTTCACAGTGCGCACAGTGACATATGCTCATTGGATAATATGCAATAAAAAGCATGAAGTAATGCTAAAAAAGCAGTATATGGAATGTGTCGTGTGCTCCAACAATACCAATAAAAAGCACTAGGATAGATCTTGCCCAGGTGCTGTTGATGGGCAACATCAAGGCCTCTAAGCTCTCCCTACTCATCATTCTTTATCTTTAAATTGGATTTGGACCAGTACTAGAGAGGTTACACCATGTACTTGAAGGACTACCTGTCTCCATAGATGTTACCCGTTACATTAAGATCTTCAGGTAACAATCCTATGCCCCCCAGACAGTGTTGGTGGGGGTGGGGTGAGGAAATTGGATAGTTCCGTTTCCTGGCTCTGACCTTGGAGACAGGAAACTACCCTCCCCTTCCCCCTTGTAGCCGGCATGGAGAGAACTGAGCTGGCTACCTCCCTGCACTCGAGAAACAGAGCACAGAGATGGGAAAAGGCATTCAGGGGGGAGACTGGGGTGGCTGTGATATGATGTATCCTATGGCCACCCCAGCCTCCTTCCCACCCCCTCCAAGGTGCCTCCACTAGATGGGCAAAATCACCTGTCTAATAGAAATGCAGGGTGGGTGGAGCGTGGGAGGATTGCACCTTTGGTGGGGGGTTTCCTGCAGCTTTTCTCATCACCTGAGAGGAAGTAGATTGTTTCCAAAGATAGGGCCTTCTCAGTGGTGGGACCCCAGTGGTGGAATGCTCTCCCCAGAGAGGTTTTGCTTAGCACCCACTTTATTGTCCTTTTGGCACCTGACAAAGACATTTTCTATTTTCCCAAGGTCTTTGGATGCAATTTGAATCCTGCTGATTGTTTTATGCTGCTTTAATAATTGTGTGTAGGACCTCAGTGGCTTAGTGGTTAAGACGCTGAACTGCAGACTGGAAGGTCGGCAGGTCAGCAGTTCGAGACCCGAGTGCTGCGTGACGGAGTGAGCTCCCGTCTTCAGTCCCAGCTTCTGCCAACCTAGCAGTTCGAAAGCAAGAAATTGCAAGTAGATAAATAGGTACCGCCTTGGCGGGAAAGGTAACAGCGTTCCGTGCACCTCGGTGTTCAGTCATGCCAGCCACATGACCACGGAAGTGTCTTCGGACAGCGCTGGCTCTTCGGCTTAGAAACGGGGATGAGCACCGCACCCTAGAGTCGGACACGACTGGTTGGGGACACCTTTACCTTTACCTTTTTAATAATTGTGTGGCTTTTAGCATTTTTGGTGTGTGTGTGTGTGTGTGTGTGACATTTTAACATTTAAAGTGTAATTGTTCCCTTCTTTTTGTAAACTGCCCTGGGAACATGATTGAAGTACTGGCTTTTGGCACAAGTGGAACTCACATGTGAAGGTCCTTTATGTTAAGTACTCAAGGAATGAAATAGGTAACTGGGGTGCCAATAGAAGAGCACTAAAGTGAGGCTAGGATGGTTAAAAAGACACAGGTTTATCAGTGCTGGCTCCAAATTTGAAGGGGCCCTTGACAAATGAGCCCTTTCCTATGTGAGTGTGTTCCTAGGCATGGATGTACCTGGCAGCAGCAGTGGGCAGCTATGAGCTGCTATTTTATATTTCCCACAAGGCCCTGGAGCTATGCTACACTGGCAGGCATTGTGGGGAACTTAAAATGGTGGCTTATGGATTCAGGGTCCTGGAATGGAGGCTCCAGGTCAGGAGTCAGTGCCGGTGGACTCTGCTACGATGTTGGTGCTCAGGCCTGGCTTTGCTACACAAGTGCAGGTTTTGCGGAAGGCTTTATGTAGTAACTGTTTGTTCTCATGAACATGTGAGAGTAGGGTGTCCAGTTACGGATAGGCAAAAAAGAGGACAAGAGGGTAGATAGGGCTGCATAAAAATTGCATATGCTGATTTATCTATAGAGACGCAGATTTGGACAAAAGGACTATAATTTAAATAGAAATACAATGCATCTCACCATAGTGGGGAAGATGTGCCCCGATAACCTGGTTGCCTGCTGGCTCTGTAACGAGGCGCTAACTGTTGATGGGCAACTTCAAGACCCCTAATCCCCCTTCTTATGGTCCTTTATCTTTAAATCTGACTCGGACTGGACGGCTCTTCCAATAGAGGACACCTTCCAACAGAGGACTGACCTCTGACAGACCACCCTACATGAAAATCCAACATCTCTTTTGCTTACCCCATTGCCTTTTGGTCACCCTACATGAGAGCAATATATTAATTACATACATCGGATACTTTAAAAATGGAAATGGCATTGACTCCTAATGTTAACGAATAGGAAGCTAAAATATAAGGTCATGTGGTTATGCTTAAACTGACTAATTATGGAAGAGTAGAAGAAGGAAGACAAAACCAGAATAGGTTCTTACTAGTTTGGAAACCTTTTAATGAGTATTGGCAAAGGAAGGTGCCTGCTTCTAATCACATAACTCATTTATTTTAATTATTATAGTAGAAAAGTATATTTTGTATTAAGGCAGGTGTATGCATTGTTGTGTACTTTATTTAAGAATACAAAATAATAAAATGACTTAAAATAAGTGAGTTTTTTTTTTTAATGGACGGAGGTTGAGAGTTTTTTAAAAACCAAATAAAGTGCAAAGAAAATATTATAAAATTCCAGCACAATTGAGACATTATTTTTGAACTGTAAAAATACATGCAAAATATAATTGCAGTCTCCCTTACCCATGCACGGATGCAATCTGGTTTTGTTTTTTAACAAAACGTAGTAACGTATGATATTTTCCTCCTTTTATTTCCTACAGAGTGTGGCAATGCTAGCACTACAACTCCCACAATCCATTGTGCACCGAGGGAAGAAATTTTTTTTCCACAAAGCATGCTAGGAACAGTAGTTCCAGCGTTTTCTTGCTCTTTAGCCTCGCGTTACGGTTAATTTCGAAACACCTGTCCCTCATCAGAGAAAGCTTTTTCTGAAAAAGAGAACCCAGAAACCATCCCACTTTCTTCGCCACTCCTTCTGAGCATGCAAATAATGCATTTCCTAGTCGAGGACCAGACAACCAGGAACTTATGGACGAAACGTGGTGCAGCTTTCAAGGTAAAGGAGCTTTTGGAGGCTTGATGAATTAAGGAGTCTTGCATTGGAAGGCGTCGGATTAAGGAGCCAGTTGGTGTTCTGTTCGTTCAGTGGGATACAAAATTAACGATATATTTCAGTGGGGGAGGGGGGTTTAGAGAGTTTAATGCCTTCTTTTTTTATGGGAACACGTGGAAGAGGTCCTCCAGGGATGCCCTGTGTCCAGTAGCTGGAAGAAAGAGGGGGAAAGGGGGGGCTCCACCCACTTCTAAATCACTTAATAAGTAGGACAAGAGCAAAACTATCCAAAAATGATGATTATGGTTGCAGCACTTTGTCCTGGAGAGTGAATGAAGTTGAGTTAAAGCTGCGTGATGTAGGCTTATTCTGTTGTTTTCAAAAAATGATTTGCTTTCCCTTGTGGTTGGTTTGCTATGCTTCTAAATTAAATTGATAATTATAATAATTATTGAGCCAATGTGGTGTAGTGGTTAGGGTCATGGACTGGGGCTCTGGAGATCTGGGTTCAAGTTCCCACCTGGCCGTGAAGCTCACTGGGTGACTTTGGGCCAGTCACTAACTCTCAGCCTAACCTACCTCACAGGGTTGTTATGAGGATAAAATGGAGAGGATGGTGATTATGTAAGCTGCCTTGATTTCTATGCAAGAGGAAAAAAGCAGGATATAAATTTAATAGTAAGTAATACTAATAAGGACACGTTTGCTTTAATGGTAGGTTACTTGTGCTCCTGGCTGAGCGCTGTACTGTTGATATGTAGTGTCTGAAGAGGGAGGAAAGGAGAAGAGAAAGCGTAACTTCTGCAAACTTTCTGTTTTTGTTTCTTTGCCACCTGGGGACAGGTTGAGGTTGTTTATCTCTTGGGGGACTTCTCATGTTACTTTTGCAACCAGACCCAGTGATGAGGTTCGCATGATGAAGCACCCTACAGTTTGTTTCATGTGGGTCGTTGGGGAGCAAGTGAGTGTGTTGGCTCTCAACCACTCGCCCGCCCCCAGTGCGCGAAACAACTCAGGGACACCCCATCTGTGGGTTGTTCTCCCTGACATCTAAACCCAGGACTCTGGACTGTTTTTTCTTCAACAACCCAGAGCCTGTCTGTGGTCTGTTCTTGGGTTGTCTCATCCCGAGAACCGGATCAGTGTGATGTACTGGCTAGCGAATGTTGGATTAGGACCTGGGAGACCTGAGGTTGTATCTCCACTTAGCCATAAAGCTCACTGGATCGCCTTGGTCCACTTAATATCTCTCAGCCTAACCCACCTAACAGGGTTGTTGTGTAGACTTTAAAAAAAAAAAAGATGGGAGGGGAAGACTGTCCTGAGTTGCTTGGTGGAAGGGTGAGATGAAAATGTAATAAATAATACTGCTCCATAGTATTGTTCCAGTTTTTGGGAGGGGTGATCTTGGCATTTGGAGGGGTTGCAGCAAGAGTTCCTCCCACATGGCCCTAGGCTTCTTCTCATTTTACCTTTGGCGTTGCACTGGTTCCCACACCATGAAGATAACACAGGAAGGGGTACTCTTTCATTTATTTATTTATATTATTACATTTCTATACCACCCCATAGCTGAAGCTCTCTGGGCCGTTCACAAAAATTAAAAACCATTAAAAACACATTATGTAAAGTGTAAAACCATTTACATAAAAACATATAAACAGACAGCACACACACAGAGACAATATATATCTAAAAACAATTTTAAACTATCAGCCAAAGAGTCCAGGACCTGATAAAACTCATCGTATGCTGCCAAATGCCTGAGAAGAGGATAGTTTTAACCTGGTGCTGAAAAGATAACAGTGTTGGGGTCAGGTGGGCTTCGCTGGAGAGTATTCTGTAACTGGAGGTCCACCACCGAGAAGGTCCTCTCCCTTGTTGCCACCCTCAGAGCTTCCCTTGGAGGAGGCACCTGGAGGAGGGCCTTATATGCTGAACGTAGTATACGAGTCAGTTCATGCCAGGAGAGGTGCTCCATTGGGTATTTATTTATTTAAAACATTTCTATCCCTCCCTATATCATTAAGATCTCAGGGCGGCATAATTAGGACACGAGTGTAACAGCACCTGCTTTATGCTGCAGCGGTATTTGTGATGGTTACACTGCTGTTTCACCCTTGCCTCCCACAACATATGCATAAAGTGAAGGAACCTAGGAAGTTTCCTTTGGCAACAGCTCTCCAAGGTTTCATCCAGACAACCTTCCCAGCCCTGTCTGAAGATGCTGGAGACTGAACTTAGCACCTTTTGCATGGAAAGCATGTTTTCTTCCACTGACTTTTCCTCCATGATGTTCTGTTTATGGGTGCGTATGAGCAAGCGCAGTGGGAGGCTGGTGGCTCCAATGTCAGTGGGGTGATGAATCCGCTCCGGGTTTCAGTCAGAACTCTAAAGGAGCTATCCAAGGTGCCCTTTGGATAGCTCCTTTGGAGTTCTGACTGAAACCCAGAGCGGATCTACCGCCCCACTGACATCAGAGCCACCAGCCTCCCACTGAGCAAGTGTGAATGCGAGGCATGTATTTGTCCTTAAACATGCATGTACACACACATCTGAGAGTCCTGGTGCCCTGTTTTTAAGTGTTTTAAGTGACCCTGTCTATCTTTCATATTTTATAACAGCCTTCCCCAGCCTGATGCCCTCCAGATATGTTGGAATACAATGTCCATCACCCCCAGTCAGCATGGCCAGGTTGGGGAAGGCTACTTCACATGTTTGCTGCTGGAAAATAGTGATATGTGCATATGGTGAGCGCAATTGCTGTATAGAGTGCAGAGCTACTCTCAGAGTAAATTGCTAATGGCTGGCTGGGGTATGCTGGGAGTTGTATGACTTTTTTAAAAATATGCATAGGGTTTGCACCCAAAAGGGGTGATGTTTTCACATTCTGTCCTGATTATCTCACTAAAGACTTAGAGGAAGGGGAGAAAAAGCCCATTTGGGGTTATAAATGAATAGATGACAAAACGACTCTGCTGGTATTACGGATTCTTCCTTTTTCCCTTGGGGCTGGCAAAATTAGGGAAGGAGCAGGATTGTACAGGCTTGTAGTATGCTTTTAAAGGCCTCTGGCGTGGGAAGGAAAGAACATGATGAAAAGGACTCAGTGCAACCAGTGGCTAATAAAATTGCCAGCTAGTAGCTACCCACCCACCCTCCCAGGCAGCAGGGCTCCCATGCTTTTAACTGTTGCCCGACAAGCAGAAATTTAGTAGATGAAGATTTTCCTGTCATTCCACCTCCATGTCAACTGTGTGTGAGGCGGCTTTTAAAAGGTAAGAGCTCTGCTAGGGAAAAACATAGAGAGTTGCAACTTTAGAGGGTTATCCGGAAATTAGTGAATGGATGATCCATCCTAGTTTTGAGTTCTTGTGCAAATCCTTCATCACATTGCCTTTCAAAGACAATAGCGTGATATAAATGTGCTTGATGGGCGACTGGATGGAAGGTATTCAGCTGTCTTTGAAGGCAAACCAAAAAAGAATGCGTCCCAGTAATGAGGGAAAACACAGCCGTCCAAGAACTAAATTAAAATGGAGGTGAAAATTTGTTAAAGAAGTAATATAAAAGGTAATAGGGGATGGCATGATATTAACACCCAAGCTACTTCTCTTTAATTTAAGTTACACTAGAGGCTGTGTAAGAAGAACACTAGGTTTTACAGCCCAGTCCTATGCATATGTACTCAGAAGTAAGTCCCACTCAGTGGGACCCAAGAAAGTTTATGTATAGGTCTGCAGCCTTGGAAACGAACATTTTAATAGTGACAAAAATGGTTGCACCCCGCCCCCTGAAAAGTAGCAAAATACCTTTGTTTAGAGATTGGCTTCAGAAGGATTGGTACGTTATGTTAATGACTAATACTCCAGCAATTTCTCATAGCCATTTAAAACCATTCAGAAATTTTTGGAGGACTAGAACTTATTTATCAGTTATATGGAACAAGAAGTATATAAAAGATCCATGTTTGAAGGCAGCAATCTGTTGATGTTACTTTTGTGTACTAACTTAAAAGTTGATATTTAAGTAAATAATTCAAAATAAGTTTTGTTTATTTTTTCTTAAGTTAATGTTGCTTTTTTTACAAGGTTGTTTTAACAAATCAGTGGAGGTGAAAGATTCACAAAATGGTAGGGCATTCTTGGGGATCTCTTTGCTGGTATTTGCCAAAAATAAGAGTCACACAGTAAAAGAAGGTGGAGCCTGTAAAACAAGAAAGTAACTTTTTAACAAATTAAGAGAGCAATCCTATGGTCCCTGTGAGAGCATCCCAGGGACTATAGGATGGGTCATAAAACCCCTCCGCGACTGGAGACAGTGCTCCGACCTCAGAAGGGGGAGTTGGAGATCTGACCTCAGACTCCTCCGCATCGCCGATGGTGCAGAGAGAATCGTGCCGGCTGCCTCTCCAAGTTCAGAAAAGCAACCTTGGAGCATCAGGAAAGGGGGTGTTCCAGTGGGCAGGGAAGGGAGGAGACGGAGAGGCCAGGATAAGAGTTATCCTGAGCCGCTTCCAGCTTCCTTCCATTCCCCCTCTGAAGCAGCCTCACTAGATGGGCTGAAAAGCTCGTCTACTGAAAATACAAGAGATCAGAGAACAGGGAGGCGAAGATCACTTCCATCGTTCCTCCTGCCCTGCTGGCTTCAGCCCAGCAGGGCATACGAAGCTCAGAAGCTCCCGAGTTCAGGGCTTCCGAGAGTGAGGGTCCTAAGAGTCAGAAAATATGTGCATAAAGGAAGGTGGAATTGTGTCCCTTGTTACCATGCATGCCATAGTAGGTTCCTGTTGCACTTGCACAGCATACAGTCCATACAGCAATTACGAATGCAATGTATGTGCTTTCTTGGGGAAGGGCTGATATTTTCCAAGGTACAAAATATAGTGCATTCAGTTGTGGGGAAGTGCAGTTATCACAACAAGGAAAGTGTTTATCCTGAAAGGGAAAATACCTTCCAGACTGCTTGCAAGGAATGGGTAACAGCTGTGTATTTAGTGTGTTTCAAAAAAAAGCGTGTCTGAAAAACACTGGTTTGAAGGCGTACAATTGGGATAAGAGAAATGGTCCCACCCCCTCCCTTGCTCTGTGCATCAGAATCTGTGGCCAGAAGCATTGGCTTCATGTTGCTTTACATTAAGGCCGGCCCTGATCAGTGCAAGGTCACCAAAGTCCCTAAGGGCTGAATTAACACACACATTATAAGAAGTACCAATTGCAACTATCTAGTAACCATTGGTCCAGGGTGAGATGTGTTCTAACTGATGACAGAAATGATAATGGGAGCAACTTTACTTGCTTCACGCTAAGCAAATGTATGAGATCTGAAACCACAGCATAGTGTTTATTGTGTTCAAAAATGCTTTGACAGTTCTGATAGCTTAATTATTTTTGGTATTAAACAGCAGGCGAATGTAAAATAAGATTTGTGTGGGAAGTAGATAAAATTGGTATGAAATAACTCAAATACACTGAAGTAGTAGCACCAAGGCGGCAACAGCAGTCATAAATAATAGTAATATGTGGCTAATGTTTGTATACAAAGTTTGGGTGTTTTACTATTTGTGCCTTTTCAGGCATAAGCCTATGCCAGCTTGTTCCATGTGCCAAAAAAGGTAGTTTTTTTGATGTTAGGCTATTTCCTTCAAGGAGACCTATTAAGCAGAAGATGGACAATGTACATTGGAGTCAGAGTGCCCTTTGGTGCATGAACATACATCTGGCACTCTACATAAGGTGACTGAGGTGCCATGCCATGGTAGCAAATAGCTGAGTGTGGTTTCATGCGGCAAGTTGCTTCTTACAGCTTCTACATGCATTGAGATGGTTCACACATAAAGGCAATTCCTGGGTTATTTAACCTAGCAATTGCCATGCCCGAGTGGGAGTCAGCTAGCGGGCTGCCTCCTGTGTGCTTGCCACTTCTGCTTTAAATCAACAACCCAGGAATGCCCAATTCCAGGGTTGTTAACTGTGACATCCGAACACAGGAAATCTGGGTTGTTTATGGGTTAAGCAACCCAGTGTTCTTGGGTTGCTGGTTGAAAGTGGAAGTGATGAGTGTGCGGGAGGCAGCAGTGTGCTTGCTCGCTCCTGCTCAGCTGTGGCAATTCCTAGGTTAAATAACCCAGGAACCGGGGTTACATGAGAACCAGGTCAGTGACTGAGGTAGAAGAGCCTTGGACATTATCTTTTCAAACTGCAGGTGAGGGGTGTATCATATTTTTGAATGCTTCCCAATGGGAACATGTATTCACTGCAAGTACAAACTAGCACATTGGGGAGTAAGTTATGCTAAACCTTTCTTCTAGGGTGCTAATTTGCTACGCACAAGGATTTTATTTTTATTTTTATTGGGGGGAGGATAACTCCAGCCTGCCCTCCCCTCTCCTGATTTGAATTCTGTTTCTTCATTCTGTGTAATGTGTAGTTTGCTGTGTGTATGAGGTCATCATTTCTGGAGCCTCAGTCTGTGAACAGCTGTGCTAGATTAGACCAGAGGCCTGTATAGTCCAGTGTTCTGTTGCCACAGATGCCTATGGGAAGCCCACGACCAGGGCAACAGTACCCTCCCACTTGTGTTCTCCAGCAACTGGTGCTGAGAGTCACACTGCGTCTGATCTTAGAGGAACTATATAGCCATCATGACTAGTAGCCACTGGTAGCTCCATGAATTTGTCTAATCCCCTCTTAAAGCCATCTGAGAGGGTGGCCATCACTACATCTTGCGGTAGCGAATTCCAGAGTTTAACTATGCACCGAGCAAAGAACTGTTTCCTTTTATTTGTCCTGACTCTCTCACCAATCACGTTCATGGGATTCTTTGTCTGTTATTGGAGTACTATGAGAGAGAGAGAGAGAGAGAGAGAGAGAGAGAGAGAGAAGCTTCTCCCTATCTACTTCCTCCATGCTATGCATAATTTTATACACCTCTTTCAGTTGCCCTCCACCCACCTTTTTTCTAAGCTGAAACACACCAAACATTGTCGAAAAAGATTTTAAATGGTATCAGGGTGCCTATTGATTCACTTTATGCTTATTACCACACCTTTTAAATGGGCAAAGGTGAACCTATACAAACAGCACAATTCTGTGAAGGTCTACCCAGAAATAAGGCCAATGGGTAAATTATTCCCGGGTAAGTGTGTATAGGATTGCAGCCTACCTCTGTGTGTCAGATGCTGATCCCAGTGGCTTTTTTCAAAAAGAGGGAAAAAATTAGAGTAGTGGATTTTTGGATGCAGCTGGAAGCAGTGACATTTACCATATGCCTGTAAGATAAACACAGGGCTTGTCCTTGAAGTCAGTACACTGGTAAAAACTCCAGCACCAGGTGACTGGAGAATGAATTCATCATCTCCCTCTGCAGCTCTGTGCACGTAAGAAACATCTTTTCATTGTTGAAAGACAACAGGACACAGCTTAACTGCCAAGGGACACATGGACAAGCCCCATTTACCTGTTCATATACCTGTTGCCTACAGGGGATTCTCATTCAAGGCTTATGTTAACTGCATGGCTCTGAATATGATAGTTGATGGGAAAAATGCATGTTTGAGTTTTTATCAGCTAAGCTAGCCTTTCCCAACCTGGTGCCCTCCAGAGGTGCTGGAGTGGAATTTAAATCATTCCCAGCCAGCAGGGCCATTTGGCTGTATACAACATTTCAATGGATCTAGTTTAAGTAGGACTAACGTTGGATACAACCCTATATTTCAGAGCTGGGTAATCTATGGCCTCCAGATGTTTTGGCCCACAACTCCCATTGTCTCTCACCATTGGCTATGCTGGCTAGGGCTGATGGGAGTTGTAAGCCAAAGCATCTGGAGGGCCACAAGTTGCCCACCCCTTCTATATTTGTAACAAAAATGAGAGACATTGCTAGTCCTTGGTGTCCAGGATAAGAAAGATCCAATATCAGTGGGTGTCCAAATTTTTATTTTAAGAGCAGAATTTTTAAAAGCTCAGTAGCAGAGCATATACTCTGCATGCAGAAGATCCCAGGTTAAACTGCTGGCATCTCCAGTTGAAAGGACCAGGTAGCAGGAGATGGGGAAAGACCTTTCTGTACCAGTCAAACAGAAAGGTCCAAATTAGAAAAGAGGGCAAATGTGTGGCTGCCAATTGAAAAAGGCAATTGTGCGTGTAGCTCCCCTTCCGTAACATCTAGGGCAACACACTCTGCTGGAACTCTAGGAGACAGGAGCAAGAATCTGAGCTGAAAGGGTAGATGTAGAGCAACAGAGGGCGAGAGAGAAGTTTCATCTAGAACAGTTGTAGGCATACTAAAGAAACATTCAAAAATTTCACAAATAAGAACATAAGAATCCTACTAGATTAAACCAAAGATCTATGTAGTCCAGTATCCTGCTTCCCATGTTGGCTAATCAGATACCTCCTGCTAATCAGATACCTTCTTGCTTCCCAACACATTTTATTCAGGGACATGCTGTCTTGAAACTTGGATATTATCCTAGAGTGGTGGGCCATAGGTTACCCTAGTCATTAGACCATAGCTCAGATGCTTTGCATGCCGAAGGCCTCTGGTTCAGTCCCTAGTAAAAAGGTAAAGGTGTCCCCAACCAATCGTGTCCGACTCTAGGGGGTGGTGCTCATCTCCATTTCTAAGCCGAAGAGCCAGCACTGTCCGAAAATGCTTCCGTGGTCATGTGGCCGGCATGACTGAACACCGAGGTGCACGGAACACTGTTACCTTTCCCGCCGAGGCGGTACCTATTTATCTACTTGCAATTTCTTGCTTTCGAACTGCTAGATTGGCAGAAGCTAGGACTGAAGACGGGAGCTCACTCCGTCACGCAGCACTCGGTTCTCGAACTGCTGACCTGCTGACGTTCCGGTCTGCAATTCAGCGTCTTAACCACTAAGCCACCGCGGCCCCTCAGTCCCTAGTATCTCCAGTTAAAAGGATTAGGTAACAGGTGATGGGGAAAGACCTTTCTGTACCTGGAGAGCCACTGCCAGTCAGAATAGACCCATGATCTTCCCTGCAAGGCCCGTGGGCTGCTGGTGGCTCACCAGAGCTCAGGTGGCGGAGCGGGAGGAGTGGCGAACTGCACACTCCTCCCAACGGGAGGACCAGCCGCCATGCTCTCTCCCTTTGTGGAAGGAGGGGTGTCCCTGGACACTGCCTGACACTGAGAAAGGACCCCTTGGAGCCAGGCATTTGTGGGTGGTCACCTCTCTGAAGAGCTGTGCTGGCCTCACCTTTTCAGAGAGCTCAGCTGCACTTCAGAATGCGGAGCAGCAGTGCAGTAAGTAGGGAGGAGAGAGAGGCAGATGCAGAAGGAGAGGAGGGAGACAGGACTGACTGGGCAGCCAGGGGGAAAGATGAACATGGAGGGAGGGGGAGACAGATGTGACTGGAAGGTGGACGGGGGAAGGAGGGAGACAGAAGCAAGGGAGGGGGGAAGAGCAACTCTCACGCTGATTTTGGGTTTTTTTTTGCCAAAGTGGCTCCCACTATTGAAAAATAATGAAGACCACTGGAGTGGGCAATACTGGGCTAGATGGACAAATAGTCTGGTATAAGACAACTTATTTAGTGCACATGTCTGCTTTCTTTGCCTATAAGACAAGGATGTGGGGGGCGGGGCGGATCTAATGGTTCCACAAAAAGGAGTGTACAGGGTCAGAAAGCAGAACCTGCACCTCCTCCCTGCTGTACCTCCCTTTACTCCATTATGTACTCCATTGCTTTAAGCAGTGTCCTCCCAGCCCAGTTCACTTCTGGTACTGGAGAGCCTAGCTGAGAGAAAGATTTATCTCTGTCATTCAATGTTGGCGCACAATTATTCTTACTCTTTTTCTTATTTGCAGGTTATAAAAATGGAATGAAAGCTTTTCAAAAGCACATTTGTATTGCAAAAAATTGATTGAATTGTCTCACAAACACACTTTAGTCACTGTTTAACTTGCCTAGCTGCTCAAGATCTGCTTTGACTGACAATTGCGACTGCTATAATTCTGAGTTGGCTTTTGCAGTCTGTTATTGAACTTTAGGGTATTGTATTGTTAAACAAGTAGTGCCCAAGGACCCACGCTCATCGCATTAGAAGACAATGCAGCAGCTCCAGCTTTGTGTTGATTATGTAGAAATATATCCCTCTAATGCAAGCAAATTTGACATTTACCAGCGCATTGCTGTTTTCATGCTGTGACTGCCATACACCAACGACACAAAAACAAGATGAAAAGTTTGTTTTTCTCTTTTGAACCCTTGTCTTCCACCTGTGGAACATGCCAACAAGACAGCAGTCCTAGGTATAGTACTATGGTGTAAAGAGTAATATAGACATCTAGAGGTGTCGAAGCAGAGATATGTCAATCATACCTTGTAAACATGTATACTGGAAAACCGAAGCTGAATTTATGGCAACATTGTCTTTTTTCTCCTAGTGCTGCTGTAGTTAAATGTGTATTGGTGTTTAGCTCTGTTTATAAAGCTGTGTTTTCCAAGGTTTACAATGATCTTTAAATGTCAGCCTGCTGGTCTTGATTTGTAATATGTCACGGGGGCGATTCACATACAGGTTTATTCCTATTGATGTCATTGCAAAAGAGGTGAATTGGTGTAACAGCATTGCTTGAACAAAATAACAGCAAGCGGTATAAACTTAGCATGCTCCTATTTTTCCTACAGGTTTAATTGGAGTTATAGACCTTATCTAAGGGAGCACATTGATATAGTTTGCTCCTTTTTGTATTCTCAAGCCCTTGTTGAAATGGTCTGAGCCCAACACATGAGGGTGGTGGTTAAACTTGAATTTTTAAAGTGAGAAGCTTGTTTATTTGAAGTAACTCCTGTGTGAAAAATGGGGAAGTAACCAAGTTGGAGAAAAGGCTACTTTTGAACAACTTTTGAGACATAAAACAGCCCCTTCTGTGAAAATGAGGTGGTACAATCATGGCACAAGGACTTTACTACCTCAAAAATAAGTCTGCAAATCAGCTTCTAGTCATGGATACCCATAGCTAATAGTTTATTTAAGCATCTGTATCCCGCCTTTGCTGCAAGGAGTGCAAGTTGGCATGCATATGGTTATCTTGGGACTAAACTAGACATGATGTTACATGCATCTTTGCATTTAAGGTGCAATGGATGTTTTGTTTAAGTAAACAGCCGAGATGGGTGATGTATCAGGGATTTCAGCTGGCAGGGAGGGGGAGTTTAACCCATTCCTCTGCCTGCTACAGTCCTGAGGAAGATTCCTCTTCTGAAGATGCTTTTTGCATTGGGAGGAAATCCACCATTGGTGCCATATTGGCTTCAGAAGAGGGACTTTCCTCAAAGGAGGAGAGGGTTTGGTTTCCCCTCCACCCCTGGTGTGACCCTGGCAATTATCAGCTCTGACAGCTGATGTTTACATAAAAACACACATTTAATACTGTGCCTAGTTTGGCCCAGTAAAACAGCCTTCCCCAATGTAGTGCCCTCCAGATGTGTTTGGATTACAGTGTCCATCATCCCTGACAGTATGGAATGCTGGCTGGAGATGATGGGAGCTGTAGTTTAAGATAGCTGGAGGGTGCCACACTGGGGAAGACTGCCTTTATCAACATTGGGGAAGAAACTGAAAAGAGGGGAGGTGAGAGTTCAGATAGAATTCTGGCAGGCTTTATCCAAGAGCCTTGGGCCTGGTGCCCTCCAGATCTTTTTGACTATAACTCCCAGAATTCCTGACTGTTGGCCGTGCTGCCTGGGGCTGGTGAGAGTTGAAGTCCAAAACTTCTGGAGGGCACCAGGTTGTCCTTGGGGATGAGTGTGGATTGCCATCAGGTTTATGGCTCCGACACGCTCACAGCAATCAGCACATGAGGGGTGTGTATGTGTGCGCCAGTTCTCAGAAATGAGACTTCTGTGAGCACTGAGCCAGTGGAGTTTTTTTCCTTTTACTAGTGAGCAGAGAGGAGAAGGAAGAGATCTCAAGCTGCTGCCCTTCTTGCCCCTAAAAAGGAGGGCTGTCAGGAGCCCCCCGCCCCCAAGCAACTTGTCTGAAGCCAGGGTTGTTGTTAGAGAAGAGCTCACCTGGGCACGGGCCCTGGATCTTTTTTTGAGCTGTGCCCTGGATCTTTTGAACTGTCCTAATTGGCATTTTTTTGTACATTTTCCCATTGATTTGCATTGGAAAACAGAAACGGCCATAACTTTTTTAGTTTGTGTGATAAATACATGAAATTTGGAGACCTGGTAACCCCTGATG
The DNA here is from genome assembly GCF_057233095.1 of Heloderma suspectum. Lineage (NCBI taxonomy): Eukaryota > Metazoa > Chordata > Lepidosauria > Squamata > Helodermatidae > Heloderma > Heloderma suspectum. The sequence continues at coordinate 33,267,486 of NC_139464.1, forward strand.
GAACTGATTGAATGTGCCCAATTTCAGGCAGTTAGGTCTGGTGGCTTTTGTGTTAGTCACAGGCAAAATTTGCTTTTTTCAAGAAGATCTGTCACAGCAAAGAGCTATATGTTTTTTGTGCTTCCACATATGTGCATGGAATTTGGGGACCTGGCAGCCTCTATGGAGCTGACTGAGCCTGCCAAGGTTCAGACAGTTAGGTCCAGTGGCTTTTGTGCTAGCCATGCGTAAAGTTTCCTTTTCTCAAAGATTAAAACAAAAAGTAAAATATGTCAAAGCACAAAGGGGATTAGAGATCCTAATCAGAAGATGTGAGGTGCAAAAAACCTCTCTCCCCCTACTTTTCTGCTCTTACATGCCCACTGTTGGAAGCTTTCTTGCAATTAAATTTTGAAGAGAGAGAAGGAAGGGAAGAAAGAGCTCCATGTGAAATACTGGTATTTCACACAGCATCTGATTTTACTGCCCCAAGCTGGAACCATTGGCTTCTGCAGAAATTTAGTAGCTTCAGTACAGCAAAGGATCCAATCAGTTCTCTGGAGCACCCACCCTCCCTGTTTCCCTCACATCGCCCTTCTCTTCCCCTTACCTTTGCAACTGTGGGGCTCTGGAGAGACCGGGCTGGCTAGCTGAGCTCTTGCAACAGCCCCTCATCCAGGAAAGGTTGAGGCTGGGGAGAAGGGGCACAAGGTAGGGGTGCGTATTTTCGCCTCAAGCCACAAGACATGTTGGGCCAGGGCTGTAACCTTTCCTCCAAGGGGAGTTACTCCAGCCCCTTGATTACTTTGGTTGCCCATTTCTGGACCCTTTTCCAAGGGTGTGGTGAGCAGAATTGTACACAGTATTCCAAGTGTGTTTGCCCCATACATTTGTATAAGGGCACTGTAACACTGGCGACTTTATTTATAATATCAGGCAGTAGGGCTGGGCAAGATGTCTGCCAGAGACCTAGGAGAGCTGTTGCTGGTCAGAGCAGGCAGTACTGGGTTGAATGGACCAAATAGTCTGGCACCATATAAAGCAACTTCCTATTTCCATTCTGCCAGTGTTAGCGTTATCTTACATGGCTCCTGAGGATCCTACGGGATCAAAGAGTGCTGGCCAATTTCAGGCCAGGGACATAATACAGAAGCTGTAAAGATCGAAGCTGACTTCAAGAAAACCTTCCTGGTTACAGATGGGGATGGGCTTGTCTGATGCAATTTTCCTGTCTTGAGGTTTAACAGGGTTGCTTTCTGGACAGCCTTAAAGTGGCAGAGCATTTATTGATCCAGACTAGCACTGGCATTATTAATACAACAGTGTGTGTGTGTGTGTGTGTGTGTGAGAGAGAGAGAGAGAGAGACAGAGACAGTGTGTGTGTGTGTGTGTGTGTGTGTGTGAGAGAGAGAGAGAGAGTGTGTGTGTGTGTGTGTGTGTGTGTGTGCAGAGCTGGTGAACTGGTTAACCCTTTTCCCTAGTCTGTGGAGGATGCTGGAAAGGTAGTTAATGTAGTAGCATAGCACAGGGAACAAAACGTGATTTGGTTATAGCAGAGCCCAGTCTTCTTAGAATTAAACTCTTTGTGTTACTGATCTTATATTTCTTTTATGATAAAAGTAGAAAATGCAATAGAGAGATATTGGAGAAACTGTTAGTGTTAAATAAAAGCTATTACCTTGGGATAAACCATATTTTCTTCCATTCCTTTTATAGTTATGGGAATACAAGGCGCAGAATGCCTGTTCCTTAGAGTTGCTAGAGAAAATATAGAAACCTAATTCTTAAGAAATACGGTAAAAATACATAACTTTGTAAAAGAAGTCTTTAAAAAGCTGCCGCCACCTGAATGTCTAGTGCATGTTTTGGTATATGGCCTGCAAGCCAGCTGTGACAGCTAGTAGGATTTTAATGGAACGGTGTACTTTGTTCTCCCAAGGTGATGGTTAAAAGTGTACGGTGGCTTATTGTCATGGTGCTCAGACTTCTTCGAGTTTGGTGCAGACATTACTTTCCCAAGCAAATAATTACTCAATCTACAGGCATGTGCAGTATCATGTAATGTTAGAGGAGGGGAAGAACTGGAGAAGTGAACTTCTGTGGCTTCTCTCTATAGATGAAACAACTTAGTCTAAGAGATGGTCTCCTTAAGAGCTCCCATTTTTTCCATCAGGTGTCCAACCTGTTCCACTCCCCCGTCCCTCTTGTCTTAAGCAAGCACCAGCACACAGGCAAACAATCCCCCTCCTGATTGATCTGTCTGCTAGGAGGAGCTTTGCATCATCATCTTTCAGTTCTCACCTTCTTTGATTTTTGGAAGGTGCCTATTCTGCACTGGCCAGGCTGCATCTGGAGTGCTGATGCACAACATTTTAAAAAGGACATTGACAAAGTGGAGTGCATCCAAAAGAGAGTGACCAAGATGGTGAGGGATCTGGAAAGGCAAGCCCTATGAAGAATGGATAAAAGAGCTGGGTATGTTTAGCCAGGAGATGAAGAGGTGTGTATGTGATAGCTGTGTTCAAATATTGCAAGGGCTGTCACACAGAAGATGGAGCAGGCTTGTTCTCTTTTGCTCCTGAGGGCAGGTCTAGAACCAATGGGTGGAAATGGCAGGGAAGCAGATTTTGGAACAGTCTCCTTCTGGAGGTGGCTGGATGGCCATCCCTCAGGAATACTGTCACTGTATCCTGCATTGTAGATTCTGCTTTGAACTCAACGGTTGGACTAGATCAGGGGCTCCCAAAGCAGATCCTGTCGGGACCTCCAACGGTGTCCATGAAGCTCTCCACTTAAAAACATTATTTTAAATAAAAAACTTGAAGCACATTAGGGTGCCAGGTTCTCCTTCCTCTTCCTGCACCTGCCGCAGATCAGCTGTGGGTAGGCAAGCATTGAAGCAAAGAATTGATTCCTGGCCCCATCCAATCTTCTTCTACCTAGGGGTGGACGAAAGTCCCTTACCTGTCCTCAAAGGTTGTTCGCTGTGGGGGGGAGGCGCTTCGCTGCTTCCCCCGCGAAGTTCAGGCCGGGGGGGAAGGCTTCTCGCCTCGCCCCGGCCGAAATTCAGGCCGGGGGGGAGGCTTCCCGCCTTGCCCGGCCGCGAGGCTTCCCGCCTTGCCCGGCCGCGAACTCAAAAGTTTTAAAAAAACAAACAAACCCTGATAGGCTACGTGACGATTAACGTAGCCTATCATGGCTAGATTTGCAAAGTCAGCCGTGATAGGCTACGTCAGTCGTCACGTAGCTTATCACGGGTGACTTAAAAAAAAAAAAAAAAGCGCGTACGCTAATGGCGGACCCCATAGGGAGCCGCCATTCGCGTTCCTTATTTGGTCGCTGTAGTCTACGTAAATCTTTACGTAGACTACAGCGACCAAATAAGGAATGGGAATGGCGGCTCCCTATGGGGGCCACCATTATCCGTACGCGCTTTTTTTTTTTTAAGTCACCCGTGATAGGCTACGTGACGATTGACGTAGCCTATCACGGCTGACTTTGCAAATCTAGCCGTGATAGGCTACGTTAATCGTCACGTAGCCTATCAGGGGGCGTTTGTTTGTTTTTTTCTTTAATTGGAATGGCGGCGGCGGCAGCCGGTCGAAAGACCGGCTGCCGCTCCCGCCCCGCTCGAACACCCGCCGAACCGCCGGCCGGACCCGCCGCCGGGAGGGACATTCGGCGAAGGTAAGTCCCGTCCCGGGGGGGGGGTGCGGGGTGCGGGGGGGTGCGGAGGATTTCTCCCTGAAACTTGTTCAGGGGGCCGAACACGTTGGCGCTCGGCCCCCCGAAGTTTCGGGGAGAAATTCTCTGCCATCCCTACTTCTACCCACACAGACCTTTCCCCTTTGGTCTCTTTCCCTGTATTCCCAGTCTCTAGCCTCTCTTTTTCTCCCCCTTCCCTTCTTCTTTCCCTCTCTTTCTGGCCTCTAGCCTTGTGCTTTCTCTCCCCTCTACCCCTTTGCCTTGCTATTTCCCCCTCCCTCCCTGTCTCTAGTCTTGCTGTTACTCTCACCACCACCTCTTTAGCTTACCTTTGACTTTCCAGGCCCTCACAGCAGCCATTATGTGACTAGCGCCATCCTTCATGGGAGCCATTTTGTGGTGGTGCCCACAGCAGTTTCTCAAATTCCCAAATGTGTCCATGGATCCAAAAAGATTGGGGACCCCTGGACTAGATGACCTCCAAGGTACCTTCCAAATCTATGATTCCGTGGAAATATATATGATAGTACACAGGCAATCTCGGGTGTCAAAACCTTGCCCTAGGCCACCTGATGATGGGAATATTTCCTGCCATTGGATCAGGTCTGGAAGCCCCTTCCCACTTCTTACTCCTGATCAGTGGATCAAACTCCCCTTCAGAGCCTTTCCTGAGTCCACAAGATTCAAAAGTGGTGTTTTTTGCGATGAAAAAGTTCCAGCTTTGGACATCCTAAATGAAAGTATGAATTACTGGATCTACTAGTCACTAGTTTTAATGTCTAGGATTGGTTAAAGCATCTTCTTATTTTGTTTAAGATTATGCTTATCTGATCTTCTCTTACTACACATTTACTCCCAGTTTTTCTCCCCCTTTTAATCCTAAATAAACCTTCCTTAATTTGAATTTTGGGTTTGATTGTTAGACTTCTTAAGATCAAGGGAATTTTGTCTCGCCTGCTAGACTGCTCATTCATGCTACAGGCTGAGACCAAGGATGGGCTTCATGTGTCTCACAGTGATTAAGGAATTTCAACTGGCTGTTACTCCCACTCTGGTTGAAAGATAACTTGGATCCCTGGGGCACCTTCTGTCTAAAGGGCTAGCCTAGCTTTTCTCAACCTGGTGCCCTCTATGTGTGTTGGACTGCAACACCCATTGTTGAACACCAACAGATCTGGAGGGCACCAAGTTGGGGAAGGGTGATGAATAGCTAATTAAACACAGAGAGGCGGCAGTGGTATTTCTGCTAAGGAAGTTGGGAATCTTTGGAGCTGGGAGCTAGCTGTGACTCAGGAGTGCTTTTAATCCACTAACTATGGGGCACCCTCCCATACACTTCTTGAATATTACTTAATTTCTATCTTCCTGATGATGGGGAATTGGTTGTATGAACTGACTCCATTAAAAAGTAGTGACCCAGTTTGCTAACAACACATGGTTAGCAAACCATGGGTTGTTGAAAATGCAGTGGGAGCAAGTGTGAGTTCTGGTTCCTGCGTGTCCACCTGCTTCCACTGCAATAAACAACCCAAGGATGCCCTGCCCTGCCCCTGCACACTAGACAGCCAGTGTGGCGTAGTGGCAAGAGTGTTGGACTGGGAGCTGGGAGATCCGGGTTCTAGTCGCCACTCAGCCATGGAAGCTCACTGGGTGACTTTGGGCCAGTCACAGACTCTCAGCCCAACCCACCTCACAGGGTTGTTGTTGTGAGGATAAAATGGAGAGGAGGATGATAATGTAAGCCGCCTTGGGTTCCTTGCAAGAGGAAAAAAGGTGGGGCATAAATGAAATAAATAGATAGATAGATAGATAGATAGATAGATAGATAGTTTTTTACCTGATGTCTGAACCTGGAACACTTGAGTTGTTGGGTGACAACCCAACCAGGAAACCATGCATTCAGACTGGGTTGTTCGTCCCTCAACAACCCAGAGTTCCAGGTTTGGATATCATGTAAATAGCTGAGAGACAGAGCATCGCTCAGTTGTTTATTGCAGCAGGAACCAGCTCGCACTCCCTCTGCATTTGCAGCAACCCACAGTTTGTTAACCGTGGGTTGTTAATGTTGTGTGAACTAGCTCACTGTGTACAAAGTGACATGATGAAAGTACCATCTGTGATGGTAGCCTCTTCACATGTACAAATTGTTTCTGGATACTTTGGTCATCAAGTGATAAAGATGTATCTGCTAACCATACTTGATGTTGCAGTGCCCGCGTCAGTTGTCCATTTGTGTGAGCAGCTATTTCTGCAGATGTGACAGCTGCAGTAACATCTGTGGAGTGGATGCTTCTCATCTTACCTTTTTGTGCTAGGAATATTCAGTATGCGACTACAAAATACACACAAGAGGACATTGCTGTTCACATGCATCTTTCAAAGGAATACCTGCAGTTGGGATTAGTTGCTTGGAACACTTCCTGTGTGCATCACAATTTGTTGTTAATCAGTAGTGCCACAAAAAGGCCACCATTGATTAGATGCAAAGGTCATGGCAGCATGGAGACCTCCAAAGTACATAAATCCTTTTGGTATCAAAGCCTTGAAGTGTAACCCAAACTTGGGGCCAAATGAGATGTTAATTTTGTGAAAGCAATTACCATGCAGGTTTTTAAATGTACATAGCTGTTAAGAACATAAGAGCCATGGTAGATCTGAGCAAAAGCCTGTCTAGTCCAACGTTCTGTTCCCACAGTGGCCAACCCAGATGTTCCAGTGGGAAGCTCACAAGTAGGATAAGAGTACAATAGCAACTTCTCCTTCCAAATAGCTGTTGCAGGAGTTGAGTAGTTGTAAGCAGGATCAGGACCATGGCATTGGGGTGGCAAATTTAACTCTTTCCTTCACATGCTGCAGTCCAGATGAAAATTGCCCCTGCCCCCTGAAGCCGCTACTGGCCCCAGGATGGAAGCTCCTATTGGCACCAATGGGCCCTTTCCTGCTAGGAGTAATAACAGCTTTTGGGGGGCGGGGGTATGGATTTTCATCCTTATCTATCATGATCCTGATTCTGTTTCCCTGCCCAATACTGCAGCTGCTGTCTACCTTTAAAAATGGTGCACATTAATTACTTTTATGCAGTTAACATCCCTCCTAGGATTGGCCCTTATAGAAGGCCATTTTAGGCTGTGGAGTAATTTATCAAGTCTGTAGGTGTTGTACTTTATGAACGAAATGAGTGAAGAATCCAGTAGGTTCTGTAATAGACTATGGACGATGGCTTTGGGGAGCTTTCCTGAGCCTGGTGCCCTCCAAATGTGTAGGACTGCAACTCCCATCATTCTCAGCTAGGATGGCCAATGGCCATATGGCCATCCTGGCTGGGAGTTACCATTCTATACATCTGGAGGCCCACAGGTTAGGGTAAGCTGGTCTTGGGCATCTATGTCTGAAAAATCCACAACAATTGGAGGGTCATAGCTCAGTGGTAGAACACGAGCTTTGAATGCCAAAAGATTCCAATTCAGTCACCCAGTGTGTCCAGTTAAAAAGGCTCTTGGGTAGAAAGTGGTTGGGAAAGTGGTTGGCAACCTGCTGCTAGTCAAAGTACACAGTACTGAATTAGATGGACCAGTGGACCACAACTGCCCAATTTTCAGGGGCTGAAAAAAGAGAAGAAAATAACCCCCATTTGCGTACTCCCGAAGCACCGTAAAAAGAATAATAAAATGATGGAGAATGAAGAGGAGTGGTGATCGGAGCAGAGACAAGGTGGGTTCTGCCACAAAGGACACTGGGATATGTGCCAGAGCTGGCAGGAGGACTGAGGAGGAAGGAGGGGGAGAGTAAGCCATGGTAAGCCTGTTAATTTGTTGGGTGTACTGTGAGTTGTTCAGCAAACAACCAACCCACCATGGATTATTTGCAGGGTGGCTTAGCATGACATGTGAACCCACTCAATACAACACACCTTCATATGCTCGCTTGCCACCTAATCAGATGCCAAAGATTGTATTGCCATGCAGACTTATTTATTCTTCCTTTATTTCCAGAGATGAACCTTATTAAGGCATATTAACAGATTTGTGAAGAGGGAAACGTACCTTCTCACTGCCTGCCTGATGCTTAATCTATGGTAGCACATTTCTAGGGCTGTCTGTCTAGCAACATTCATATTAATCAGCTCTACTGTCCCAAAGTCTTCATATTGCCTAGGATGTTTTCTATTAAATAGAGATAAAGAAGTGTCATCAATTCTTTGCCCACTGCCCTCTGGGCTTTTAAATCTATATCACCTAAGAGAGGATAGCTCGTTCTTATCTTTTATTCAACCCTTGCTGCAAAACCTGTGGGCCAGCTCTGATATCTCAAGCAGCAGCTATGTAAATATTTATTGATGCTGCAGTCATTAAAGGGGGAGAGCTTTGCTTTGGCCTCCTGATGCAGGAAACCTTTAATTCTGCCTTTGTAAGGCAGCGAAAACAGGAAAAATTGGTGTGTTTGGGTTTGGAGTGTGTTTGACGTAGCCTGACTTCCTTGGTTTCTTTTTTCTTGCAGATTGCCATCTGTATAACGGTTGGAAGTCTTTCCTCTCCTAACCAAAGAGACTTCCCTCTCTTTTTGCCCACTCTACCAGCCTATACTCCAATAAAAGAAAATGAGGCTTACAGATGTCTTGAGGCTTGGCTTTGTGGAAATTAAGGTTCCAGCAGCAACAGTGACCTTCCTGGTTGTCCTTTTGGTCCTACTTTATTGGTAAGTGAGATGTACAATACTTCCAGTATGAGTACATTTTTCAGGCAGCATGAGTTCAGCATTGATTAGTTTCCAAAGTAAAGTTGCAATCCTAAAGACAGTTTTTGTTTGAAATTTCCAGTGACTTCACTGGTAATGCCAACTTAGGGTAACGTTCCATCCATTTGACGAAGTGTATTTGAGCCCGCAAAAGCTTATGCCATAATATACATTTTAGTCTCTTCGGTGACATAAGACTCTTTGTTTTGAATTGGATCTCTTTTATGTATTTACTGGATGTTACATCTTCTTTGAAGAAGATGGCAGTTCTCACTTCTAATGGGAATTAGAAACAGTAAATGTGTGGCTGCAAGAATTAATCAGCGTGATCAGTTGATTGCTTGTTTTAAAATGTGGCAATCGAATTTTAATTAGATCTTTCCTCTGTGAATTGGTTTCAGTGCCAATGGCTGGTGTAAACCATCTTCGTACATCTGAGTCAAACAAGTTGTTCAAGAGGATTTCCATAACAATAGGTTGTTTGTGTGTCTCACTGAGAGAAGCTGTTAGTATAATTAAGTATTTTGATGTGCTGTAATATTGACACCAATGAATAGGTGAAAAACTAGACAGTGGATCGACTTAAAAATATTTAACTGGCTCATCAGCCTAAATAAAGCAAAGTATATTGGAAACTCATACTATGCTTATTTATTTATTTATTTATTTATTTATTACATTTATATCCCGCCTTTTTTCCTCCAAGGAACTCAAGGTGGAGTACATAATCCTCCTCCTCCTCCTCCATTTTATCCTCACAACAACAACCCTGTGAGGTAGGCTGGGCTGAGAGTATGTGACTGGCCCAAAGTCACCCAGTGAGCTTCCATGGCCGAGTGGGGACTAGAACCCAGATCTCCCGACTCCCAGTCCAGCACTCTAGCCACTACACCATGCTGGCTCTCAGAAAATCATGTTCTTGATACTTGTTAAATTGGATAATCAAAACACGCTTTTATTAAAGGATATAGCTTGCCCCCACTACCACCAAAAGAAGAATCTCCATAGGTCTATTATATTTATGCTGAACAATTTGATTTTATATATTATTTGGGTGAGAATCAGCTGTGTTCTTGGGCTCTAATCCACTGGCAGTGTAAAGTTACCTATGAGGGGTTTGGAAATAACATGCTGAAACAAAAGCAGATTTGAGCAGTATCAGTGCAATGGGTGTAATCATTGGTGTGATCCTGGTGGCAGGATGTGCGCTTATATCAGGAGCAGCATGTTAGTCCTGGTGCATCCTGTATGACATGATTCCTCTTTTAATGGATACATTCCTTTGTGGGATGGTTCGCTCTGACAGAAGTGAGGACACAGCCACAGGTTCAAACTCAGGACCAAGCCACATGTTACTTCAGGAGATCTGTGGTCTCCAATGGTTTTTATCAAAGGCTAAATTGGATTGGGACCATAGTTGTAAATACATATAGGCCCATGCCCTAGTCATCTCTCAATGAGATTATTGGAAACTTCTCTCTGGTCTTCTGTTGCCTCACCTTAGTTTCCCTCACATCAGTCCAGGAAACCATAATCTCTCCTGCCACTCTTTAAATTCCTGTACTGGCTTCCTGTCTGATCATGGATCCAGTCCAAGCTCCTCAACTTTACCTTCAAAGTCATTCATGGCTCCCCCTGCCACCTCTCTGTTCTTACCATGCTACATCTGTGCCTGGGCTCTTTGCTCTTCCTGCTTTGCTACCCTCCACCATCAAAAGGCCTCCTGTGCCCTCAAAAGATTCCCTTTCTCTCCCTTGCTGCCCTGTATGCTTGGATTCACCTCCCAGTGATGCCACCTCTCTCTCTCACTTCCTTCAAATCCCTCCTCAAAGCCTAACTTCAGCCCAACCTCCTAGTTGCCATGCTTTACTGCAGGCTTCCTCCACCTGGTACCCAGCCATGTGGGCTGGGGAAGGTGGAAGTTGTAGTCCAACACACCAGATTAGGGAAGGCTGCCTTGCTGCGGCTCTCTTGGCAACTAAACTTGAACAGATGCAACTGAAACAACTGCATATTGCTTCCATTTACTTCCTCTGTTTTCCCTGTGTTGAATTTTAGATTGTAAGCTTCTCAGGGCAGGGACCTGTCTTCTTGTACTTGGTGATGCACTGTGGGCACTAGCGCTGTATAAGTAAATACTAATACTAAGAATACTTCAATGGGAGGAAAATATCTTGTCAGCTTCCTTGAAATGCTCACTTATGTTCTCAAATGCTTAGAAAGCTCTATTTTTTTTTTTCCACAAGGTACATCCATATGACGCTTACTTTGAGGATCTGGTGTACAGTACTTAATTACCCACAAAACTGGAAGCATGGTTGTAGGACCAGTATAGATAGTGCCCCTGAGGCTATTTCCCCACCCTGAATGACTGAAGACAGTGTAATATTCAAGGGCCACTGCGCCATAGTAGTTAAAAGTGTCAGAATGGGACTAGGACAACCTTGGTTCAGATTCCTACATGGACACAAAGCTCATTGGATGAACTTGGACCAGTCATTCTGTCTCTCAGCTTAACCTACCTTGCAGGGTTGTTGTGAGGATAAAATGGTTGTGAGGGACAACCATGTGTGCTACTCTGAGCTTCTTAGTGGTAGGGTGGGATAACAATCTGATAAATAATAAAGGGGCACATATCAGGTTTTTTGGTAATGTTGCAAAGGATTCTGAAGCACAATTTTCAGGTAAAGTGCATCAGCCACCAATGAAGCAGCATGCATGCAAGATAATTAAAAAGTTGTGGTCCAGCAACATCTCTGACCTTGCAGAGGATGCTGGAATGCAACCTCAGACTTCCCAGTGCTTCATTTTGCTGCTGGAAAAATATGACATCCCACAGATAAGGGTGCCATTAAGTATGAAGAGCAACAAGGTTTTCAGGGGAGGTGCTCAGCGTGGTTTTAAATATCCGTACTAGGATGATAAGGTTAAATTGCAGGACCCCCCCCCCATATTTTAAGAGTGTGTGTTGTGGTTACCTTTCTGTACCTCATAACTGTAGTAATGTTAATTACTTAAGTTAAATAGTCAGCTCTGTATAAGGAAAATGGGATTCCCAGTGGATTGAAACATGGGGGTGAGGCACCCCTTTCCTAAATGGTACCTCTGCCTACGCATTTGCTTTTGCATGAACTCTTTCTGGATATAGATGTCCTGGGGAAGAGGTAGATCATAGAATAGTCATAGAATAGTAGGGTTGGAGGGGGCCTACAAAGCCATCGATCTTCAAGGCTGATCTGTGGGTGGAGAAGTAATGGCATGGACATGCCTAGGGCAGAAGTAGCCAGAAGATAGATCTCCAGAAGTTTTGGATTTCAACTTCCAAAAGCCCCTGCCAGCATGGCCAATGGTCAGGAATACTAGGAGCTGAAGTCCCAAACATCTGGAGAACTACTTTCTGCTCATCCGCGGCCTGGGGGGTCTGCTTTAGTACACTGTGCTTAAGCCGGGCACTTTTGTTGGTGTCACTTTAAACCTTTCCTAAATTCAGATCATGTTGAGCCATTTTCAAGAAAACGGAAAGACTCTAGCTACTTGGTTAATTATGGAATGGGACTAATGGCTTGACCCTGCTGGTCCTTTTCAGAAAATGTGGAGCAGTCAATTGAGAAGTCCCCACTAGCCTGAAAGCATTTGCTCCGTGATTTCCCAAACTTCATCCAGAGCTGATTTTGTATTTACTTTAAAAAGTAGCTTAATTGAGGCTTTAATGAGGTTTTAATGAGAAAGTGTGAGGTTTGCAAAACTTTAATATCTTAGGATGGCAGATGCTGTGGTTCATTGTGCAGAGTATTATTAGTATAAATAATAGTGGGTTTTTTTAATCTTGAGTTGCATATTGAGTCAAGTCTCCCATGCTTGCCTGTGGGTGTGCATATTCCTTTTGCAGCTTTCCTGTTGCTGCCTGTGAATGTGTTGATAAAATTAATGCAGGAACTTACCATCCTTTTTAAGGTTTAATGTACCATAAGCTTGGCATTATGAAGGAACTGTCGCAGTTTTGAGATATCTTGGTTCAAAGTGGGTCTTCACTGGCTTGTCCAAACAAACCTGAGTGTTAGAAATCTGGAAATAGAGGGGTAGGTGTCTGTATATACATGTGTGGGACATAATTCAACTGCATTGTTTCAGGATTCTGAGCTGGGTATTTATGATGCTTGTCTGGAGTTATTATCTCACAGTTATGTTTGGGATGAAGTTCCCCTCATCATTTTTAGCTCATCTTTCAGCCCATGTGCAGGATTAGCCCCATTCCCTTATCTGATCCTGTAAAAAATCTGTGCAAAAGTCAACTTTGGAAGTTGGAATAAGCTAACATCTTGTAGTAGACTATAACTACAGGAGTACTTGACCTAGACAACCTGCTGTGCTTCTTTCCAGTATGAAAATAAACAGTGGGCAGCGGTGTGACATGTCTCCATGGTCTTTGAGAGATTAGCACAAATGGAGCTCGTCCTTAAATGGCTTCTTTGTTAGGCACATGTCATGGAATGATGCACTCTCCTTCATGTGCTAGCTGGTAGAAGGATTTGCGAAAAACAACGATTACGTGCTTGGGCTAATGCTGGTAGCAAAACATTTGCGTCACTTGGCCCGCATAGATAACATTCATGCCTACAGTATGAGCAACATGCTGGACTGATTGTGTATGTGTGTTTTGTGAACTGTTTAGGCATAGAACTTGAGACTCTTCCCTATCCTTTCTCTTTTCTTTCTTTCTTTCTTTCTTTCTTTCTTTCTTTCTTTTTTTTTTTTTGTTAAAGGAAGGTTCTAGTATATCTTCCTACTTAGAAGGTAGAAAATATGCAGCTAATGGCACAGAAGTGTAGGGCTAAATACCTGTCTACAAAAATGAAAGGCGCTTGTCTCTACTTTGGCAAAAGGCAATAAATGCCCACCTACCCTTTACCACCAGTTTTTCCCCTAAACTACACTGAGAGGCTATGGGGGAATGGACCATAGCTGAGTACTAGAGGGACATGCTTTGCCTGCAGAATGCCCCATCCTTACCACCTCCAGCTAAGAGGGTCAAGTAGCAGGTAATGGGAAACATCTCTACTTGAGACATCGAGGAGTTGTTGCCCGTCCCAATAGGCAATACTGGGCTGGATGGACATAGTCTGTCCTAAGGCAGTTTCCTGAGCTCATCACTAAGAAGCTATCCTCACTCCGGGTAGGTTCCCAGCTGCCCTTGTACACAAACTGTTATCACACTAATTTTGCAGGAATTGGGCTGTGAGAGACAACCATTACCAACATGATCCGAAACATCATTATTATTGTTGTTGTTGTTGTTGTTACCAGCGTAAAGCCCATGTTGTCATGGGTGCTAGTATACAGTTTATTGCTTTTTAGCCAATCGGGCTGTCCGCACACAAAACAAATAGAATTCTCACATCAACCCAAAAGGGAGACCAAAGTACAAATTATTAATAAAATAACTAACAAGAGCAAGTTAAAAACATTTTAAAATCCTAAAACAATATCTGCCAGAATATTATTACCATGTTTACGGATTTAGTTTTTTTATAACAGTCAATGACTTTCGCCTCTCCAGGGCTCGACTGACAAACTTAGCAGTCCTATATGATGTATAATGATCTGTTCCAGCTAATAATAATCGAGTTATACTTGCACCAGAAGTATCCTCAAGCACAGCTAATAGGGGCTCAAGATATTGCTTCCTCAAATCGATATACAATGGGCATTCTGCTAAAAAGTGTACCATGTCCTCTACCTTGGGGCAACCAGCTGGGCAATCTGCACTCATGCCATGATGGATCCTATAACGTGCCTTCACCTCCATCAATTGGAGTGAGTTCAGTCAACACCTAGTCATGAGCCATCTCAATTCATGTGAGGTGATGGAAATCAAATACGGGGGAGCCTTCCCCGGAGAGGTCATGATGCTTTTATAGATCTTGTTAGAGCGACTTTCAGCAGCAACAGCCATTGTTGTTTGAATATCAACATCCTGTAACCTCTTTGAAATCTCATCCCTAGCTCTATCATAGCCCCTCGCAAGCAAATATGATTGTGAAAAGCCCAACTCAGAGATAGATGTGGTTATCTTGTCTGCCCATGAGCCCCTTCCCATAGCTTCATGTGCTAATAAGACCAAGGGGGAGGCCAGCTGGAACACTATCTTTAACCAGAAGAAAGTGGCAGCTTTTTGAACAAGCATTCCCACTGAGTGACAAGCTGTTTCTAGTCGGACAATGGCCTTAGACGTGGATCTGGGAACCCCGAGTACTCTGGATAGACATTTATGCTGCACTGACTCCAATGAAGCAATGTCAGCATGGGTCCAGGCAGGTGCCCCATATAATATTTGTGGAAGTAATTTGCCCTTGTATAGCTCTATTAAAGGGGCCACCATCTTACCACCTGGTCCAGCAGCAAAACGAAGAATGGCATTACTAGTTACATTAGTTGTCAGGGCTATTGCATTCAAGTGCTCCGACCAAGATCCTGAACTTTGAAATGTCACTCCTAGGTATTTATATTTGTTGACCTGATCAAGCAGGTGGTTATCCAGCTGCCATCGGTATTTCTTCCTCCTTTTGCCAAAGACTAAGATTTTAGTTTTTTCGTAGTTGACCTGAAGGGCTTCTCTCACACAATATGAGCTTAGGGCTCTTAAAAGCCTACGCATCCCCACCTGGGTATATGACAGGAGAACAGCATCATCTGCATATAATAACACTGAAATATTCCTGTCTTTTAAAAGAGGTGGGAAGAAGTCTGGATTAGATAAGTAGGGAACCATATCATTAAGATATAGATTGAATAAAAGAGGTGCAAGCAAACATCCCTGGTGCACTCCTTTGTTAACAATAATGGGGCCTGAAAGATCACCTGAAGACTCTCTCACACGCAAGATAGAATTTTCATACAGCCCCTGTATTCTCCTGAGCAATTTATAATCCACATTTAAAAGTGTAAGCTTCTGCCAAAGGCGAGGTCTAGATATAGAATCAAAGGCTGCTCGAAGGTCTACAAATGCAGCAAAAAGTGAGTGATAAGGGGGAGATGTATATTTCCCAGCCAAATATTTTAGTAGAAAACAATGGTCTACTGTAGATCTGCCACATCGGAAGCCTGCTTGTTCTTCAACAAGGAGATTCTCCCTGAGCACCATGGGTGCTAGTAGTCCTGCTCCTTTCCTGCTTTTTTGCACCCCAGTCCCCTCACCACAGAGGGGCTGATGAATAATGCAAACGTGGCTTGTGCACAGTGAATCCCCCCTCCAAAATTGCATGTGGCGCAGCCCCGTCCCCTCCCTTGCACACCGCGATTGGCCGCCTCTGTCTTCTTCCCCCTCCATGCTGGCAGCGATAGCCTAACTGTACAGCTGCGCCCAGCGCCCACCTTTGCATCACACTGATTGGCTGAGCAGGGCTGTCCTTCATCCTGCTGGTGGAGGGGTTGTCCTGCCTGTTTGGCATAGAGGAAATTAATTGCTATTAAAACCTGAGCTTTGAACTTGTGCAGAAAATGTTGAAAGATCAAACGTCTGCACTGCTCAAGCTTCAGTGTAAAACAAAAATGAGCAAAATTGATCTGATAGGTCTCGAGTAATAAGCCTTACACTACCACATTCTTATATCAGATTATTATTATTTTGTATATTATTGTTCCAGGGCTAAGCACTGATGCTCATAACATGCCATTGGATTGAACCATTTTTCAGCTTGGTGGCTCCCCTGTAACTCAAAAGAGCACCATCACAACAGATCTTTTCCAGATGTTTGAGAGAGATGTCCTAATACAGGCTTCCCCAACCTGGTACCCTCCAGATGTGTTGGGCTACAACTTTGAATGGGCATGCTGGCTGGAGAATGATGGGAGATGTATTATAACACATCTGGAGGGCAGCAGTTTGGGGAAGGTTCAGTGTTCTTTCAAGAGTACACATTGCTTTTGCATGGTGTGAACAAAACTAGTGATAATTAACATATTCAGAATGGATTGATTTCCTTTCCTAAAACCATGACTTGGTTCCCATGATGCGATAAGCCACAGTAGGTTATCACTCTTGTTTGTTTCAGAGTGGCTTCTCATGATGTTCGAACCTGGTGTGGTTTCTTCCATGTGGTCTGTTAACCGTGCACAAGCCACCCTAAACACCCATGGTTTCTTGTTGGATTATTCGGGGTGGCTTGTTGTGACATGTGAACCCAGCATGATGGCTTGTGAGTGGCTTTTCCCAAGCTGCAACAAAGCCACCTGGCAAGAGCGGTGAAAAATATGGCCACTCCTCCCCATGTCACTATGCTGCCTCCCTCCTCCCTTGTCAGTGCCATCCACCCCTCCATTGTTACAGAAATGACACTTGGGAATGTCTGTAACTCGTTCACAACCTCTTAAAAAAGTTAATTCTCAGTGCTTTGGAAGTATGGAAATGGATTTGGTTTTTTTAAACTTGTCTGTCATGCGGAAGTGCACATATTTGTCTGTCCGCTATTTACTTTCTTTTGTCTTATCAGCAGTACCGATCAGTATCTCCTCTGTACCTGTTGAAATCCCACTTGTCAATTTTATCCTTTCACTGTATTAAGTCTTGAACTGACACCTGTCAGTTTCCTCCCCCACTTCAGGGCTTCCCTTGACTCTTAACTCTGAAAGTGGCGGCTGAATGAGACAGAGCTAGCTGTTGGGGTGAGTGGGTGTAATTACTGTGGGAACATGGGTGTAATTACTGTGGGAGTATGGGTATACTTACTGTACAAATAGCTTCAGGGGGCTTTTTTGTCCGCAAGTGTGCACTTGCGAACAACAAGAAGAAAAATGAACCCATTTGTACAGAAAAGGGATCGCGATCGGGGCGGGAAGCTGGAAAAGTTTCCTTTTGTAGGGACGAAGATGGTTGTGTTGCAAAGGACACTAGGATATGTGGAGGGAGGAGGCTGGAGGACTAAGGGGAAAGCAAGCCATGGCAAGCTGCAGAGTCCCCAATTGTCTGTTGGGAGTAACACGGGTTAGCGAGCGAAATCACCTTACTCATCATGGCTTATTTTCAGGGTGGCTTACCATAACGTGCAAACTTGCCAAATATATAACCGTCTCCTCATGGGGAAAGGAAAGGTGACTTCTTATGGGCAAAAGGGTCTGTCTACATACTGTAAACCAGCAGTTTTGGTCAGGATCTGTTGGTGCCCAGACTCCAGACCTGACAAGACTTCCTCGAAATAGAATCCTGCAGTTGTTGTCCATGCCCCCCATGCATAGACAGATATCCTAGGGAGCCAACACCCCTTGAATGACAGACTCAGGTGCCTCTGAAGGCAGGAGCATCCTTTGAAAGGCCTTTGAAGAGGATCTTCAAAGGACTGGTGAGGTAGAGAATGATCCTTTAGATACCTGGGTTATATATGTCTGGATGCACCCTCTGTTTGTTAGATTGTAAACCCTGATCAAAACAAGTCTCAGA
This sequence comes from Heloderma suspectum, assembly GCF_057233095.1. Lineage (NCBI taxonomy): Eukaryota > Metazoa > Chordata > Lepidosauria > Squamata > Helodermatidae > Heloderma > Heloderma suspectum. Next base: position 33,285,337 of record NC_139464.1, read on the forward strand.
ACTAGTTCAGGGCTTCTCAGACTTCGTGGTTTTTAGATTCCAACCGGCAGTGTTTGGTGCAGGAATAAGAAGGTATTTTAAACCAGAAATACCTGGTTCATTATCTCAGCTCATTAGCTCATAACAAAGTCATAGATCTGAACCTGTTAACAGAACTACTGCTATTTAAAGAAATTGAGTCCTCCTTTTTAATGCTTGCTAATAGGTTGTTTCTTTTATAAAAGATCCCTCCTACCCCTCCCCCAAATTCCACTGGTATATCTTTTCACATGTTCTTTGCAAACCCCTCTTCTGTTCCTTCCCCTCTGCATCTTACTCCAGCTTGCTTGTTCCTTAGCTGCTGCTGCATCTCTGAGCAGAGAGCCCTGTGCCATGGCAACATTTTAATATTTTGAGCGGAGATTTTTTTTTTAAAAAAATCTTATTCCATCTATAAACAAAATAAATCAACAGATGGGGCCCTCGAGACCCATTTCTCTGTAGCCATTTTCCTCCAGCTGTTCTCTGTTCCGTGCAGTTTGTACCGCAAACGTATAAAATAAGTCAGCCTACCTGCTTGGGTGTGTTGAGCATAGGTTTCCTCAAGACAGCAGCGCTGTCATAAACATTGTGGGGTTTTACAATGTGGGTAATAATAAGATTACTAATAGCGCTGAGATGTTTGCTTATTTAATAGCCTATCATTTAGCAAGGAGAGAATGTCTTGCTGTCACAGCCACTGACGTTTTGCTGGGAATAGCATTGGTTATTTAAACCTTTTTTTTGTGGGAGGGAAAGTGGTAGAGGGAAAATAGGAGCAGGTGTTTTAGGGAAATATTTTATGTTGTAAAGGCTTGGAGGGAAAGCAGACTGAACTGTCATGTATTGCAATTCCTCTTGTCCATGCAGACATGTTAATCTAGACTTGTATTTCTTTGTTTTTTTAAAAAAAGATTACTCATAGACTGCCTTATTTCATTGGGTTTGGGTAGATGATGTCAGTTTTCTATAAAAGAGTATATGCAGGACCCTCAAGGACTTACAACATAAGTAGTAGCAATATTGTGAAAGGAATAAAAGAAGGGAATAAAGGACAGACGAAATATACTGTCTTTTTGTTGTTAAAGACAGGTCAGTTAGTTCTTCATATAATTGTGAAGATGCTTGAGCCATGGCAACAGAATGGGAGGAAGGGAGGAACTAAGCCCAGCAATTCCACCAGGAGGTGTAATGATAGCATTTTTTTTGTTTTTTCTTTCCCTTTGCTGAATTTCCCACTGGGCAGTTGGTTATGGTGGGGAAGGGGATAATTTAAGCTTCAGTTAAGCCAGTATCTGAGAGACTGCATTCTCCCATACAAGCCTGCTCAGGTTTTTAAAGATCCTTAGGAGAGGCCCATCTTTCTCGCCAACATCTGAAGCGTGTTTCGCAGGAACTCAAGATGGCTTCTCCCTGGAATGCCTGGCTAAAATGGCCTCTTCCAACCAGCAGTCCTAGTACTGCAGAGAGCAAGGAGCTAGCCCCACTCTGCTTGATAACCAGCACTGAGGGCCAAACTAAATGTTCCCTTAAGCACTCATAGTGGAGCTATGCATGCTACTTTTATTTATTCTCCTGCAAGCACGTGCAGCCCCAATTTGGAATCAGTGGAGGTTTCTTTTTCTTTTGTTAGCCCCACCACAGGAGGGTGGAATTCCAGGACAGAAATAGGTGGTGGTGAGTGGGGAGAAGTTTAAACCCTCCTCTGCTCAAGTGCCATGGCCCTGATCTGAATTGCGGGTGCGCATGCTTGCTGGAGAGTAAATAAAAGTAGCATGCATAGCTCTACTATGAGTGCTTAAAGGAACTTTTACTTTTGCCCAGTTCTCCAGGGTTCCTTGGAGAACATGGTGTGGAGAAAGCAGCTTGTGTTTGTAGGTTGGAATCTGGTTTCGTTTGGGGGCAGCGTAGCAATAGGAAAAACTAGTGTGGGCCAGAATAAAGCAAAATAAGATAAAATCGTTCTTATTTTATAGAAGAGCTCTGTGTATTTTGGGTGTTTGAGGCCTTTCCATATCTGGCCTAAGGCATGCCAGGTATTTTAAAACCTGACAGTCAGGGAGATTTGTCATTGAGGCTTTACTAGTGTCAGATTATATATATACAGGATGAAATAAGACAAATTCCACCTAGGTTTAACTCCCTACACATCATGACTTCCCAGGTGTTACTTTAGTTATGAGACAATGACTGCTTTATGGCTCAAGAATTTTGGATTCTCTACTGACCCGAAATTTTGATGTCAAACGTATTTTTTCTGCTTAACAATGTTGATCATAATATGTTAGTATATGAGCTAAATTAACAGAATTCCTTTATAAAAGGGGGAAGTATACAATTTCTTGAAAACTATTTGCAACAGTTATGTAAAAAGCAGGGTCTGTTGTATCTTGTAACTGATGTCACCAAAATTCACCCATGTATGATGGCTGGATATGGCTTGCATCCCGTTTCTGAAGGTTTGTAAAAGAAACAATCTAGACTTTATTAATGTGGCTCACTTTTGACTCAGTATATGAATGATTGGAATAAATTTAGTTTTGCTATCTGGTAAAAACATTGCTGGGGTGAGTTTGTGAGGAAGGTTGTTGCATTTTGTGTTAGCTGAGTACAGTTGCCCTCTCTTTTCATTTTAGACGAGTCATCCTGGTAGTTAAATAATGCAGGTAGCGCCACAAGGTACATGGCATTGTACAAAGTTAACACGAGGAAAAAAGGCAGACCCCTGCCTTGAGGAGCTTACAATCTAAAATTTGACAATGGGACAACCAAAAGTGGGAAGCGAAGGAAGGGGAAGGTGATGTGAGCTTAATGAAGGATGAATGTGTGCAGATGCAGTGACACATGCTTAGGCGTCCTTTATAAAGATATGAAGCTGCCTGGTCCTATGCCGGTCAATTTCAGCAGCTGATCTATGTTGTATCAGGTTTTTTTCCAGCGCTGCTCCTTTTGAGACGCCAGGAATTGAACCTGGAACTTTGTGTGGTCAAGGGGGAGGTACCACAGTTCAGAGGGAGAGCACCTGCTTTGATTGTGGAAGATCCCAGCTTCAGTCTCTGGCATCTCAAGTTAAAAGAGATGCCACCAGCCAAACTAGACAGTAATGGGCTAAATGGTCCAATGGTCTGAATCCATATAAGAGAGCTTCATACGTACTCTCAGCTATGGGCCCTGGTGACTGGAGTTTAGGGCTAAGGGTTTAAGCTATCCTGTAATAAACATGGTTGCAACCCCTGCAATTGCAACATCGGTTATTCAGCAAAAACTCTTGTTTTGGGTCTATTGGATGCCGCAACGTCCCTTTAATAAGGGTTTGTCTAACTCAGCAGATTGTTGGAGGTTCAATACAGTTAATGCTTCTCTTAACCATATGGTTTGGAAATGCCTTTTGGGAGGAAGTTTTTATATGGATAAACTTTGCACTGGAACAGTCTTTCATATTTGCTGATGTACAGGTTCTCTTAAATTATTTACCTGCTTCCTGGAAGTTAACACATGGTCAGTGTAAATGGATTCTTTGTGCCCTTTTGACAGGCAAAAGATTCATACTACAACATTGGAAGGATACATTCTGAACCTCCTATAATATAATGGATTGAGGGCCTAACAACGCTATCAAAATTTGAACGGGTGGTACTCATGAATGGACCCATGTATGGGTACTTGGTCTGTTTTTCCTGAAGTGTATATATAATTAACTCTCTCTATAATGTTGTTGCCAATTGAAATTGATAAATTTAATGTATGTGGTTTCTCTCTCTCTCTCTCTCTCTCTATATATATATATATATATAGTATATCTCCTTATTTTTTCTCCCTTATTTTAACGGTCTGTTTTGTTGAAATTTACAATAAAAACATCAAAATCTTGGTTGCAACCCCATGACTGAGTGTCACCTGGACAGCTAAGTTTGCTCTTATGGATCTTCACCCCAGCCGCAATGTGGGATCTAGTGCCCAACATTTGCTAGATCTGTCTAGCTTGTCTCCTGTTTCGTTACCATGTTGCATCATCACAGGAATTACTACTGTAAACATTGATAGGTCTTTGCAGAGTTGTATTGAGCTGTCTTGTCCCACTGGATATTTCCATGCTCTCTATGATGCTGTTGCTGCTTTTTAAAGCTGTACTTCTGATACCTAGTTATTTAACCTTGGAGAAGCAGTTAGACTTGCCAAAGTTGTTGTATGGAGCAGAAAATGGTGTGTTGTGTGGCATAGTGGTGGTACAGCAAACTCCAGTTGTGATTTGGAGGAGTAGAGAAAGGGCTGTGAAACTTTGGGGAGATGGGTATTGGCACAATAATTTGGCGAATATGGACGAACAGAATCTGTTGCTATAACCTAGGAGACCAGGAAAGGTAATAGAGAAAAGATTACAGGCTATGGAAAGTAACGGGACACTATTTGTACTGGTGTGTAAAATTCCAGAGCAAATGGAAATGAATTTGTAGGGCAAGGAGAGAGCAGTATTTATTTATTACTTTTATATCCCATCTTTTTTCCTCCTTAAGGAACCCAAGGAGTTGGGAGACCATGTGTTGTAAGTGGATGTAGATGGGGGGTGGTAAGAAAGATGGCTGGAGAGTTCTTGGGGAATGGAAGCAAATATTGGCAGCATTCTTTGATCATTTCCTAACCCTTGGGTCTTGAAGTTGATCACCATGGGGAATGGGATAACTTGCAATGAAAGTCACTGTGATAGGTGGAAATACCTGTAATGAACCTATTAGGATACAGATTGTGTAACTTTCTGTTCCTATCATATTGGAAGGGGGAATAGATGTAGATCAGGGTTGGCAAGGTGGCGCCTGGGGGCACCCTGGCCCTTGCCAAGACCCCCAACAGCACCCACTGAGACCTCTTTGCACTCGCTTCCCTTGTGCACCAGATCTACCAGCTTCCTTCTTACTCTTTAGGGCTTCGGTGGTGGTGCAGAGATGAGGTAGGCTGTGTGTGTGTGTGGGAATCACAATTAGGGGTTGGGGGAAGGTGTGCATCCCCCCCCCCCGAAAATAGAGATTCCAGGTGGGGGAAGGTGAAAATGGAATGATTCCAGGTGGCAGGGGGCAGCATGGGGGGGAATAGAGATTCCAGGCCAGTGGGGGCAAGAATTCCCCTCTCCAAGTACAAATATGCCCATGGACTGAAAAATATTACAAATGTGCCCTTGGCACTGAAAATGTTGCTTACCCCTGATGTAGATTGTATACATTGGTAAATTATGATGGAATCCATCTGGAAGGGAAATAACTATATCTAAATGAAAGATTGCGCTAATTTAAGATTGGCCAATTTGTGAAGAGCAGGCTGAGCCATTCATGGCATTTTCTCTGGGAATTGCCTAAAACTGACAAAGCTTCTAATAAAGATATTGGGCAGAAATGTTTTCTTTCTCTCTCTCTTTCTCTCTCTGTGCCTGTGCACGTGTGTGTGCGTGCGTGTGTGTGCGTGTGTGTGTGTATTTCAAACCTCCCACATATTTTAAAAATGCTATTCTGAAGACAATTGGGAACAAAAATAAAATTATAACACTTCCTTCCTTGGCACTGAAGAGCTGCTTTTTATGAAATGTCTAAACAGTGAAGACTGTATCTAGTTGCAAAAGCGATCCAAGGGCAACAAGGAACGGAAGGTCAAACAATAATAAAACGAAGGAGGGGAAATTATAGCCTTTCTTCTGTTTTTGTGATGTGCTCCTTGGCAGCTGTGAAGGTTCTGTGCTTAAAGAATTTGTCACACAACTACTTGTGATTTGTACTTTAAGGAAAGCAAGGGACCATGAGGCTCATTGGTAGCCGCTGACAGAGGCATCTTGCTGAGGTCTCCCCCCCGCTTCCAAACAAGGGTCTTTAAGATGCAGTCAAATATTGATAAGTATTTATAGACATCTTGATCACTCCAAAGTGTTACCTACATGTGTGGCTGAGTGGGCAGCACAAGGTTCTCCCTCTACTTTGATTTATTTATTTGTTTATGGATTACATCCCGCCTTTTCCTCCAAGGAGTCCAAGGTGGCAGGCTGGAAGACTGAACAGGAGCACTCCACACTGCCTTATTTTGCTGCACGTCATACTTGCAGACCTATGATGTCAACATATGTGGAATCTCAACTGTATGTACTGTAAATATAAACATATTTATTTATTAGTTATATTTCTATACCACCTTTTCCTCCAAGGAGCCCAAGGCAGTGGACGTAATCCTCTTCCTCTCCATTTTATTCTCTAAACAACCCTGTGAGATAGTTTAGGCTGAGAGTCAGTGACTGGCCCAAAGTCACCCAGTGAGCTTCATGGCCAAGTGAGGACTAGTACTTGAGTCTCCCGAGTCCCAGTCCAACACTCTAACCACTATACCACATTGGCTCTCCAGTATGGTGGAGCCCTCTCCTGGACTGGTATGGCTAGCAAGCAGAGTGGTGTGGCATGTTCTTTTCTACCCCTTAATAGAATGTATCTATGCTTGGAGAATGTAAGCTGTATCCTTATTTTATATAACCTGATGCTAGGGTGGATGTGTCCCGTACTTTACAGAGGGAAGTCTTCTATTTGAAGGGCTTTCAGAGGACGCTTCTCTATCTGAAGGTGTCTTCTATTTGACAGGATGTTGAGTCCCAGTCTGGTTTAAAGAACTGTCAGAAGTATGACCAGTGGTTGCTCATAAACTGTTAGCACCTAGATGGCAGGCTAAGCAGGCACATAGGTTGTCTGGTCACTATGGTGAAATGTGGGCCATCAATCAGGGATGGCCCATGAACCACATGCAGCCCCCACTGCCCCTCAGTCTGGACACTGATGCCTGCCACCACCAAAATTTGCAGCAGTAAGCCCCCTCCCCTGCAGTAAACACACATTTAACTTGAGAGCAAGCCAAATTTGGCCTTTATGTTGCTCCCTTGTGGTGTGCCAGCAAAATTTTGTGGCAAACCACTGATTTTTCCCCACTGCTGCCACTGAAATTGGTGGTGACGGGTGTGGCCCGCAGGGAGGTCCCAGGCTGCCAGACCCACCAACGTTGCAGCAAAGTTGCAAATCTAAATGATAGTAATTCTAAATGTGCATCTATACATAAATAATCACCCTATACAGATTTTATGCAAATCCAGATCCTCTTTTTTGACTGTGTTTCCTCTTTTTGGGGTGATGTGCAAGCGCAGACCTATGCCCAACTCAAGCTGTGCTCATTGCTAGAAACAACAAGTAAGCCACCTTTGAATGGCAGCTTTCAGCTGGATGATGCTATATTGTTGATTGGCAAATGCCACTAATAATGACCTGGCTGTCATTCCCAGCAGAATTTCCAACAAGAAAAACTGGTGTAAATTCGGCAGCATTTTCTTTCCAAGCAAACAAAAATGACTGCTCCCTCTGCTCCAAAACCCACTCATTTCCCTTAATGTGCCACTCATTCCTTTCTACCCAAAATTGCATACACACAGTTAAATTACAGGCCTGCCTATAAATGGGCCTTGCCACTTTATGCTTGTGCAAATCCTAAAAGTGCTAGCATGAGCGTTGTTGTGATTGTCTGTGCCAGTCCAGGCACCTGAGCCAATCCTCTGTTGTTAACTGGCTTGACGTTTTGCATAGTGCTGTTTGCAAACAAAAGTTGTTTTCCTAGAAATTCTGGTTAACCGCATATAACTTCGGCATTGCGCTATGGCTGAGGCTGGGTGTCACAAGTCACGCAACCAGATAAAATGGTGGGATACATTCACTCAGCTGGTTTTGTTGTTTTCTTTGTTTTTTGGCCTTTCTTCCAGCCATCGCTTGATGACATCCACATGGAACTGAACTATGGAAGAGTCCAATATATGCTTTCAAACTGTGGGCTAATCTTTTTAGCGCTGGCTGAACTCCTGTTGCCGCGTGAGCTGGATTGATCTGCATTTCTTTTTTTGTCCGGAGAGAACTGTGTTTGAATATATTGGTGCATAAGGATCCCTATTTGAAAGTAGTGCCCTCGGATTGTTTTCTACGGAGCAGTGACTTTGTCAAGAGAATCGGATGAATTCAAAACATCCTGTTTTCCTACAAATGTGCTCAGTGATAATGAGGAAAGAACATTCCATACCAATTATGGTGTTTCAGTCGAATTGTTTTCAAAGAGCATATTTTTCGCAGTCTTGTGTGTTATCTTCAGTTTCCTGTAAATGCAGACATATGCATGTGTATGCATGTTTGTCCAGAAGAAAGCCGCACTAAATCCAGTGGCACTTGCTCTCCATTAAATGTTCACAGCATTGTAGGTGTAAGGAAATATCTCCTGCACAACTTTTCCTTCCAATAAATGGGAGCTGAACAGACCACAGGCTGGTTATGTGTTCCCATTCACGACAAAGAATATTAAAAACAAAAATGACACGCAGTGGCTTCTTCCAGTGTTGAGGTATTGCTGCAGAGGAGAGGATAGGCTTGCTAACTGTTTTGTGGTGAGGCTGTTGTGCCTTTAACAGCCTTGTGAGAAGCAGAAATTCCACAGGGGATGCTTTTCCCACTCTGAAAATGCAGATACTAGCCAACACTAAGGGGGGCTACGTGGTTTCGCTTTTATTTTATTTATTTAAAACCTTTATATACTGTGCTTCTATCAATTACATTTTTATTCCTTCAGTCATTTACTCTTGTTTATGTCTAGATTTACAGCCCATTTTCTGGCTATTTCCCCAATGCAGCTTTCATCATTTACAAAAATTGGCTAGATTGGTATTTTTGCAGCAGGAGTTGTGCGGTATGGGGGTTTAGAACTTCCAACAAACGTAAAAAATAGTTTAAAAACTTTGTTTTAAGTTTCAAAAGTAATGGCAAGGGAATACTATTATTGGGGCCTACTAAATGGTCATAAAGATGTGAGCAGCCTTTGATGTTCAAACTTTCAAATGCATCTTGAGATCTTTTTGCACCAAGCTGAGGGGAAAAAGAAAGGAAGCTGCAGCAACTGAGATGAGATATGCTCCCTTACCTCCAGAAACAGCACAAACATTTTCACCTCATTCTCCCCCCACTCTTTTGTTTCCTGAAGTCACCCAGACTTAATATTAGATTGTGAACCCTTTGAGGACAGGGAGGAATATTGTAGAACTTGTTTTAACCTCCCGCTCCCCCCCAGCTCCCAAACCAATGGGTTAGGTCAGAGGACAAATACTGTATATTATCTTCATCAGGCAGGTAGGTCTTGTGCTAGGTTGAGCAACAATTGAAGTGGTTTAAACAATTCTGGAACAGTCAACGAATCATAAGAATTGGTAAAGTATTTTGGTTGGTATAAGGAAGAGGAAATGTTGGTATAAGTTGACTGTGTAGCATGTTGTTTATTTATTTATTTATTTACTTGACACCCCCTCCTTTCTACCCAAAAATGGCACTCAAGGCGGCGCTCTGTTGAAGATCCCTTTTTCCTTTGGAAAATTTAACGTTTAAGATAAATGACACTATGCACAATAAACACAAATAATATCTTCTGGTTAGCTATTCTGAATACAGTCTTGTAGAAAAGTGGGACAACTGTCTATTAAGGGAGCAATCCTATGGCCCCTGGACAGTCTGGGGAGCCATAGGATAGTTTGGATTCCTGGATCTGAGGCTGGAGTCCACGCTCCTACTTCAGAGCCAGAAATCTGAGCTCCCTGCCCCTCCCCCTTGCCCTTGTCGCCAGGTCAGAGAGTACTGCACTGGCTGCCTCCCTGAGGTCACAAAGGCAATTTTGGAGAGGAGGGAAAGGGGGTGTGCGGCTGACTGGGGAGACCAGCTTATGTTGTATCCTCAGGCCTCCCCAGCCTGCTTCCCTCCCACTCTACAGAGCCCCAGTTAGATGGGCAAAAAAGCCCATCTAGCCAAAATGCAGAGCAGGAGGGGTGTGGAGGCTGAGATGGCCTCCGCCGCGCCTCCCCCTCTGCATTGGATGGCTGTAAGCCCTCGAGATCAGACGCCTACAGCCATCCCGATAGGATTGCACCCTAAATTAATAAACTATTGTGGCCAGCTAGGTGCTTGATGACTGCCCTTTTTTTGTGGTTCTTGTTGGGAAGCAAAACCAGGAAGCTTATCCTGCTGAAGGTGGGACACCATACCTGATTGGTGAGCTGCATTCAGCTTGACAGTTCACAAGCTATGCAGGGCTGTCTTAAGTCATCTTTCTGCCTTTCCTCCCCATCAGTAAAATGTGAATACCTTCTAGAAAAGCGTCTTGTGAGGATGAAGATAAAAGCTCAGAGAAGCCATAGCTTAGTGATAGAGCACATGCTTTCTAAGCGGAAGGTCCCTCGGCAACTCCAGTTAAAGGGTACCTTTCCCTGTTGGCAGGGGCATTGCTAGGCACTTCAGAGATTTGGGGCCTAGACCCATAGGACTCAAATCCACACAATATTTGCATATGCTAATGTATATCTATATATGTACATTTAAAAATAATTATTAGGATTTATTTAAATTTCACGGAAGGCAAAGCCAATGAACTTCTCATCCAAATCACTTCAAATAAAATTGATTAATTTGTACACTGCTGCAGATCATTCCAAATCAGTAGTCCTGCTTGAATTACAATTAATTTTCAATCTCTCGCTGTCCCTTCTCCACTTCTCTTTCCCTCTTCCACTTCTCCCTCTTTCATTCTTTTAGGAAAAGTGCTCCACACTACATGCAAGTAAGCTTGAACTGCTTAATTGCTATGCAGGGGTGATGGGGGTGGTAGTGTTCCAGCATGTAGGGAAGGTAGGGTTAACCCTTCCTTCCCGAGCTACAATCCCCCTAAAAATTGCTCCCTGCATGGCAGTTAAGATGAGGAAAAAATCCTCCATTGGCATCAATGGGCACTCAGAGCTTTTGGGAATACATCCGGGGCCCAGGGAAATAGACTTGGGGCCAGGCGCCGGCAATGCCCCAGCCTGCCAGCGATGAAAAGCAAACCCCTCTGTCTGATATCCTGGAGAGCAGCTGCTAATAAAAGTACATCAGCCCTCTCCAATCTGATGCCCTCCAGATGCTTTGAACTAAAACTGTCACCATCCCTGACCATTGACCATGTTGGGTGAGGCTGATGGAAGTTGTAGTCCAAAACATCTGGAGGGCACAAGGATGGGGAAGGCTGGAGTAGACAATACATGGAGTGATGGACAAATAAACTGACATGGAATAAGACAGTTTCCTCTATTCTTAACCCATTTAAAGACATCTTACCTGATTAATCATTTGAGTTGTTATAGCTTAATTCAGGGGTCTCTGACCTTTGGGGGCTGGTGGGCACATTTGGAATTTTGAGAGAATGTCATGAGTACTCTCTCAAAATGATTGTCATCAGGCGAGGGCTCGCCCATTCACAAAAATGGCTACCGTGGTGGGCGTCACCGGTCACAAAATGCCCATTTTCCCAGAAGCCAAACTGGTAAGGCTAAAAGAAAAGTAACTTGCCCAAGAACCTAAGTACAAGGCAGAGGGTGGGGTGTGATTCCTAAAACACAGATCCATTCTTTTGATTCCGCAATTTTCTGCTTCATTACCTATTTCACAGAAGGCAAAATAGTGATGCTCAGAGGAACACAGATGCTCGCACATGCGTACACATAGCACTACACAGGCAAAACAGCTCCTCTCTCTCCTCACTATCCCCTTAGACTGTTCCCTACCATTCCCCAGCTTATTTTTGGAAACAATGATGATGCTAGAGGCTGGTACTTCACTTTGCAGCATGCTAGCCTCCCAGTTAAAAACAAATTAAAAATAAATCAAAAATAAATCAGGAGGGCAGGGAGACAGGTGGATACCAATGCAGGTGTCTGCAGGCACATTGTTGCCCACGTCTGCCACATTGGGGACCTCATGATTAATGGAATAAATCTGCATTAAAAGCTGTGTGAAAAAGAAGAGTTTTGAAGGGAACAGCATGCTCTGTTGGTTTTAAGATGATCTACATCCACATCTTGGAAGAGGTATTTTTTCCAGTGTGATGGAGGAGTCCTGCCCCTTCTAAGATGGCATCAGCTGCCCTCAGCTTTTGTGAAGTGTTTATTTTTTAAAACACTGCTACCCACTTAATTGAGGCATTTCATTTTTTAATTGAACAAAAGGTTTTTAATTGGTTCATATACACAACAAAGGGTTGCCACCCTGGCAATAATGCAGTTGTAAGGTTGGCAGTGATTGCTAAACATTGTTGCATGATTCCAAACATGGAATGGGATCTTAGCAGGGCTTATGTAGGTAAAGTGGGGTAGTGGAAAAGAAGAAGAGGAGGAGGCATCATTTTTGACATCTTTCATGTTTTCATCCTTCAGAGCACTATAAATGCAAAATGTTCTTGAAGAGAAACCTTTCGAAATCAAAGAAAGGGCAGGTTCTTTTTAAGGCGCCTGTTGTAGATAAAAATGTTATATAAACGCTCTTAAATAGCTAACGCTAATCTGTCCTGTCACATTGTATAGCTTTTGCTTAGAATGGAAATCTTTGACTCTTGTAATGTAGAGTTGAGGAAAAAGCTGTGGACTCATAAAGTGTGCTTTGTATGTACCGCTTTTATAGGTAGGCCATGCATCAACTCCATTGTCTACTTAAGGCATAGAGGAAAGTAGAGACGTTGCTGTAATTGGCCAGGTTTTATTTCCAACATGGATACTCTCCATCATTTTTGTGCAGGCAAGTATCCTGAACCATATGTCTGATCCAGGTTAATTGCCATTGTGCAGGGAAAGTTGGGAACTGGAGGCAAAAACTCTTGTGCGTGCTACATTCTATGTCACATGTAGCATGCAGCTATGTACAGGGGATTATTTGTTTGCAGGGTGTACTGGGGGTGAGGGGATTTCTGTCCCACTTGCAGCGGGGAGGGGAAGAATAAGCCTCCCTGTGTACTCTGATCCGGATAAGAAATCAACCTCCCTGTGCCTCTAATTAATTACAGAAAAAACAAGATGGGGCTGAATGCTCTGCATTAAGCATAATGTGTAGTTTGGTTGGAGAGAGAAAAAAATTGATGCAGTTGGATGTGCGACCTCTTGCGGAGATTTATGTACAGAGGCTCTAAAGGAGGAGAAGTGAAATCAACAATCTCTACGCCCCCCACCCCTGAGAATTCTCCAGTTTCGATTTTAATCTGTGATGGAAAAAATTGGGATATTGTATAGCCCACCATTTCTTTTTAGGTGACCTTTCTGAGGCCCTGTAGTTTGTATCCAAGCCTGAGGTTGGAGAATTTCACCGGCATCTCTGATTTCAAAGGATTTGGGCTGATCCATACATCATGATAAGCCACGCTGAAAACAAGCCATGGTGGGTTGGTTAATCTCCTGCTAAGTCACGCTGCTCCTGACAGATGATTAGGTGCCTGCTGGCTTGCCATGGTTTGTTTCCCTCTTCATCCTCCCGCCCACTCCCAGCACATTTCCCAGGGGCCTTTGCAGCACAACTCATCTATTGTCCTGCTGTGATGAGTTTCCCCCTCTCCCCTTGTGAAGCACCTCTGTTGACATACATATACCATAACTTCAGAGTGGAGGGGGGTGGGGCTTGCCTTACTTTTTAGGATAAGATCGATGAGGGTTTTATTTATTTTCTTTCTTTAACACTTACAAAAACAAACCCTCCTCAGCTCGTCCTCACTGCCCATTCCTCTTCCTACCACAGTTATGCCTGTAAGCAAGATTGCATTTCAGCATGAAACCTGGAGTAGGGAAAGCCCCCTCCCAAATCAAATGAAACAAACAAGGATGACAACCCACCGTGGGTTGTCGTGTCATGTGAACCAGGTCTGTGCCTATGAGAGCTCACGTGATGATGAACATAACCCCACCAAATAAAAATAGAATAAATATTTCACAAAAATAAAACCCCACTTTTATTTTTTTGAAGTTTTAGCTTAATAATTGCCTTTCCTTTACAAAATGTGTTTTAATGTTATTAGTGGGTGTGCAGTTCCTTGCTGTGTGCATTCATAGAATCATAGAATAGTAGGGTTGGAAGGGGCTTACAAGGCCATCAAGTCCAACCCCTTGCTCAGTGCAGGAATCCAAGTCAGAGCATCCCTGACAGATGGCTGTCCAGCCTCATCTTGAATGCCTCCAGTGTGGGAGAGCCCACTACCTCCCTAGGTAATTGGTTCCATTGTCGTATTGCTCTAACAGTCAGGAAGTTTTTCCTGATGTTCAGCCGGAATCTGGATTCCTGTAACTTGAGCCCATTATTCCCTGTCCTGCACTCGGGAGTGATCGAGAAGAGTTCCTGGCCTTCCTCTCTGTGACATTCTTTCAAGGACTTGAAGAGCGCTGTCATATCTCCCCTCAGTCTTCTCTTCTCAAGGCTAAACATGCCCAGTTCTTTCAGTCTCTCTTCATAGGGCTTTGTTTCCAGTCCCCTGAACATCTCTGTTGCCCTCCTCTGAACCCTCTCCAGTTTGTCTGCTTCCTTCTTAAAGTGTGGTGCCCAGAACTGGACACAGTACTCCAGATGAGGCCTAACCAGTGCTGAGTAGAGGGGAACTAGTACTTCCCGTGATTTGGAAGCTATGCTTCTATGAATGCAGCCCAAAATAGCATTTGACTTTTTTGCAGCCACATCACATTGTTGGCTCACCTTCAGCTTGTGATCTACAACAATTCCAAGATCCTTCTTGCTTGTAGTATTGTTGAGCCAAGTATCCCCCATCTTGTAACTGTGCATTTGGTTTCTTTTTCCTAGGTGCAGAACTTGGCATTTATCCCTATTAAATGTCATTCTGTTGTTTTCTGCCCAGCGCTCCAGTCTATCCAGATCACTTTGAATTTTGTTTCTGTCTTCCAAAGTATTAGCTATCCCACCCAATTTTGTGTCATCTGTAAATTTGATCAGCATTCCCTGCACCTCCTCCTCCAAGTCATTAATAAAAATGTTGAAGAGCACTGGGCCCAGGACTGAGCCCTGCGCTCCCCACTCGTTACCTCTCCCCAGTTTGAGAAGGTCCCATTGATAAGCACTCTTTGAGTCCGATTCTGTAGCCAACTGTGGATCCACCGGATCGTTGTTTCATCTAGCCCACTTCGAGCTAGTTTGCTCATCAGGATATCATTCTGCATCATACACAAATTGATTCTGGCAAAATAATATTGAAAAGTTCTACTGACTTTAAGCCATTTCACATAGGGATGGGGGAGAAATTCGCTCAGTTTGCATTTTAATACGAACTTATCTAATTTCGCACTTTCAAACCACTGTGCAAACCAAAACTCGGTTATCCTTTGAAATCCACACTTCTCCATATTATGCAATGGAACACACCAGTCAAAAAATGCATACAAAAATGCGTACATCTAGGGAAATAACACAAAAATGCATTATATTAGGATGCAAATATTATTTGCTTGCACAAAATCTGCATATTAGGTCAAAATGCATACAAAAATGCACGTATTAGGAGAAAAACATTTACGAATGTTCATGCAAACTTACATAAATTCTCAAAAGTTTGGAATTAACTGAATTTAAGATTAAATTATTTAAATTTAAAATATTTATTGGCTGCCTTTCAGGGCAAAAGCCCTCCCAAGGCAGCTTACAGAAGAAACCATAGAGAGAATGAGAAATTGACAGATTCATCCATTCCTAGTTTCACATGTTGCACAGCAACAATCCCCCGTAGACCACTCAACGAACACTCAACACAGCCAGTTTTGGCTGTTAGATGAGTGTGCCCTGCTCCTGGCACTCCAGGTGGAGTCAACGGTGAGTGCCTGTTATCAGCTTCAGCTGATATGCCAGCTGTTCCCATTCCCGGAACATGTGGACCTGGTAACAGTGGTACACATGCTGGTAACCTCTAGGCTTGTTTTCTGTAATGCGCTGTACTTGGGGCTGCCTGTATATTTAATTCGGAAACTTCAGCTGGTACAAAATATGGCAGCCTGGTTGGTCTTGGGGACATCCTGTGGAGAACATATTACACCAGTTTTAAAATCTTTACACTGGTTGCCAATTTGTTTCTGAGCAAAATATAAAGTGCTGGTTCTTACCTTTAAGGCCTTACATGGTCTAGATCCAAGGTACCTTAGGAACGCCTTCTCCCCTACGGCCCAGTCTGCCACCTAAGATCCTCTGCGGGCTTTTTGCTGTGGCTGCCTAATGTGAGATTGGCAGCCACACACAAGAGGACCTTTTCTTTTGCCTCCCCTCAGTTGTGGAATGACCTGTCAGCTGAAATGCGCCTGCTGACCGCTTTGAAGGTTTTAAAGCAGGCATTAAAGATGCTATTATTCTGGCAGGCCTTCCCTTTTTAGAACTCTTATTCCTTTTACTGACTTTTGTATACTGTTTTTAAGCTGTGTTGTTTTAAACTGTGTTGTTTTATTGTTGGATTTTTTAAAAAAAATGTTTTTAGTTCAAAGTTGTTTTAGTTATTGGTTATTTAGTTATGGAGGGAGCAATCCTATGGCCGCTAGTGAGCAGCTAGATGGCCATAGGATACATCGGTTTCGAGGAACCGACCTCGGAGCCCACGCTCCGAGGTCAGTTCCCTGAGAACTGACCTTCCCCCCTCCCGCGCTGCCTCATAGGCAGCGTGGAACGGCTCCATGCTCTGCACTCGGAAGAGGCGTGCGGAGCGGCAAGAACGGGGCGTTCTGGGGCGGGGAAAGTGGAAATGCTGGTATGACACATCTTATGTGTCATCCAGCAGCCGCTTCCCTTGCTCCGCCTTTCTGTGGCTAGACAGCCGAAATCAGCCTCTGAGTTCAGAGGCGGCCGCCTATCCTGGTAGGACTGTGCCCTTAGTTACTGTTTCTGGTGGTTCCACATGGAGCCAAGGCCTGGTTGGAGTCCACCAGGAAAAGAGCCTTCAGTGTGGTGTCCCCCTTCCTGTGAAATTCCCTGCCTTTAGAGGTCAGGCAGGCACTTGGTTCCTTCTGGCGCCTCCTGAAGACGTTACTTCGAGATGCCTTCCTTGCGTGACCAGCCACGGTTTATTAAATTCCACCTTATTGGGATTTGTCTTTTTTAAAAAATGTTTTAACTCTTTTAACATGGTGTTGTATTCTTTTACCTTATAGTTCACTGCTCTGAAGTCTTCTGATGTGGAGTCGTATATAAATGGTGTAAACAAACAAACAAATGTTGTTCATATATATTGTCTGCATGCTTTTAAGGAAATGGTTTTAAAACTTTGTATATTGTATTTTAAGGTTTTAATTTTTGTAAACTGCTCAGAGACCTTTGGCTATGGGGCAGTATAGAAATGTAATTAATAATAATAATATGCGTTTTTCAAAAACACGCACACTTTTTGGAGTGTTCAGTTTTTAGGTTGTATCCTTTTGAATCTGCATTTTTTTAAATAAAATGTATTTTAATGATACCTTTTTGCTACATTTCTCCTCTTCCCATTTTTAAAAACATAAATATATAACTTTCTTGAATTTAAATACTGCTTTTCTACTTGTTTAGGTTACTCCTTCCAATATTTTTTTTCATGCATTCATTTTGTAACATATGTATATATTTTTTAATAAAAACATTTTACAGCACACCCCTGTGCATGCCTCGTCAAAAGTAAGCCAATGCGGCTTACTCCCAGCTTTGTGTGTATAGGATTGCAGCCTTAATTGTTTTTGCCAAACACTTACATTCTTTTTTCTTTTCCTCTTATTTTTGATATAGTTTTATTTTGCTTTTTTGAAAAACCTTCTCTAAAACTTTTTAATCGTTAAAACTTCTTAAGCGGTAGAAATATAGTAATTCTTCAGAATTTTTACACTCATTTTCATGTATTCTTTTTCCTTTTCCTTTAAGAAAAGTTCCTGCTGAGTTCTTCTAAAGCTGCCTTCCCCAACCTGGTGTCCTCCAGATGTGTTGGACTACAGCTCCCAGCACCTCAGGCAGCTGGCTGGGGATACTGGGAGTTGTAGTACAACACATTTGGAGGGCACCAGGTTGGGGAAGGCTCTTCTAAAGCCTCTACAGGCTATTCTCAAATATAAGATAATGGGCTATCACTTTTTTATAGTATTCATCCTCAGTTTTGTATATGTCCATCATTTTGGCAAACTTTTTTCACCTGCACACAACCCCTCAAGCTCTGCAGTTTGCATAATACCAGTCTTTCTGTTTATGAAAAAACCCACACATCCTGATGGTTCTATTTTTCATTTTTTTTCAACAGATACAAATTAGAAGAACTCTAATACATAATAAAAGGTTATGTTTTTCTGCCTAAATTTGTTGGTGTGCCATTCCTGCAAAGAACTTTATATTCTGAAATGATAGGCTGACCCCTATGGAATACAAATGTCTCAGGTTCCCAAGTTTGCGTTTCCCTTGTAGCACTAATTTGGGGGCGGGGAGCACTTTCTGGAGAGACCTGGCAGACAGGAAGGTGCTCAACTCTTCCTCCACCTGCCAGATCTCATCTGTAAACACCCTCCTCCCTCCCCCTGGGCAATTTTTAATTATTTTCCACCCATTTCACTGTAAGTTAGCCTGGCCAGAAGGGAAACAGTTTCAGAAGGGGCTTGCAGGGAACAAATATAGGAAGCTGTCATATACTGGGGGTGCTTCTAGACAGAAAGCTCCTAGTGCTACAAATGTAATGGCGATGGCCACCTATTCTGCTGTTTCCCCCTTAATTATTTTTTTAATAGTAAGAAAAAAGAGAAGAAGAAACAGAAAAGCATGGTATGGTTTGGTTAGAAATGGAAGCCATCATTTGGATCCCTTCATAAAAGTCTTTGTTTTGAGGCAGGACAGTTGGAGGATAAAAACCTCCTCTGGAAGTACTCCTCACTGGTATTTACCCATTCTGCCCAGTGTTTTCTTCTGTGACTGGCAGCATCTTTCTAGGTTCTCAGTAGAGGCTTTTTTCAATACCTGCTACCTGAGAGCCTTTGAATGGGAGATGCCAGGTATATTTTACTTAACTGTTTTTTTTAAGGTTCCAATATAAGACAGTGTTCTTTCAAGGCAGCCTGCAGACATAATGCAAGAAATCACAATTTTAAAAAAATCTTGCAAAAACCAGACTCACCAGCAAACAATAACCTCCTTAACATACTCTTCAGCCTGGCATAAAAAAATAACCATCGAATTCCAGCTGGAGAACTTTCTGCATTCAAAGCATGTGCATTACTGCTGACCCAGGATCATTTCCCTCTTCCCATTTTTTAATGGAAGCCCTTTTTCTCCTTGCTTACTTGGACTTGTCTGAGGTTAAAACCTGGGCATTCTTATAGCCAGACTTATGGCTCTAGACTAGCAAGCCTGATGCTGTTCAGCAGGAAATCAGTAAGTGCAGGCAAGTTTAAGCACTCCTCCCTCCTGCTGATCACCTGAAAATGCCCCCCTCCCCATTCCTGTTCTTTCTTTCTTTCTTTCTTTCTTTCTTTCTTTCTTTCTTTCATTTCTATACCGCCCAATAGCCGAAGCTCTCTGGGCGGTTCACAAAAACTAAAACCAAACAACACACAATAAAACAATTTAAAATATATAGAACATTAAAACCACAATATAACAATACAACCACAATAAAACCTAGCAGCAGGGCAGGAGTTTAAAATACAGATTTAAAACAGCAAAGATAAAAATTTGCAGAAGTAGGACTGCGGGCTGCTTGTTCGTCAGTTTAACTTCTATTTCCTTTCTAACTGCTCACATAATCAAATTCCAAGAAGCAAACGTGATGGTATGGCCCAAATGTTCTGTTCTTTTTTTTTTTTTTTTAGGCCTTATTTGCACATTCTTTTATCTATAGTATTGCATCAGCCTAGAAATGGTCAAGCAAATGCCATACATTGCAGCATAGCCCAGGCTGCTAGCTGATACATTGCTCATTGGACTTGAGAAACTCTCGTCCCTAGTTGAGCATCAAGAGGCAAACCTGAATCTTGACATTTAGCCCAAGCTGTCAGACTATATGCTGGAGAAGTCAGAAAAAGAAAAGGAAATATTTCCCACAGCTTTGTTGAGGCTAGAAGTACAAATGCCAAATGACTGGGCTGAGAATGGGAATAAGAAGAGCATGTTTGAAATTCTTAAAAGAATTGCATCAAAGGGTACATCTTAATTGCTATGGTACAGGTATGCAAGAAAAGTTGCACAGGGTGAACATTTTCATTTTGACACAACTCGCACATATTTACTCTGGTTTTGTGCTCTTCTGTTCTAGAAATTAACCAGGCCCATAATGATGGAATTTTGGTTGGGTTGGCAATTCTATTGGCCTTTCATAACCACCAGAAAACCTTGGGAAATTGGGTGCACCATTCTAGGGGAGCATTCAGCAACTAGGCTCCTTCTGCCACCATTCTAGATGCTTTTAAGCATCCCCAAGTGGTACATAGCCATCTATTTCTATCCTTTAACTCAAGTACCTGTCTGTAAGAATATACCTTAAACTGGTAATTCCCAAGGCTGCATGAATGAATGGTTTGATTCTATATAAGCCAGCTTCTGATGTCCCTATGCCTCCATGAAACTCACAATCAGAGCTTGAAGGCCACTGGGAGACAGGACGCTGGACTAGATGGACCTCTGGTGTGATCCTACAGGGTTCATCATGTTCAGGTCTCTTGTGGCATATAGCTTGGGAATCGCAGTTGTGAAGCCATGTTAAACCAGTGGCTGTCATACCTTGTGGCAACAAGTTCAATGAATTAATTACATGCTGTACGAGAAGTGCGTTCTTTTTGTCTGTCTTGAATTGGCTGCCAATCAATTTAATTGGGTGACTCTGAGCTCTACTACAGATGACTAGTGTGCCAAGATAATTAATTAATTAATTAATTAATTAATGGAAGGGCCCTGTGAAACCTAAGTGCCATCTACAGTAGGGACTGCTTGCTGCCTCTCTGTATGATTGACTTCTCTGGCCTTACCTCCCTTTCCAAGACTGGCTGCTGTTTTGGGCTTGCCTCCCTTTCTAGTCAGCCTCTACAGGAGGTGAGCTGTATTTGGAAGAACTGAATGCCCAAACCACAGCAGTGATGCATCAGAATTGCCTGTCTTCAGAGTTTTCCTGGCAACTGGCCAGGACACCTCCCCCCCAACGAGTCTAGCTGCCTCCTGTACCGTTTTAAAAGCTTGGTAAGCAGGAGAAATAAACTGTGTGCCCCTGCCAAATGAGATGGGGTGGGTGGCTACTAAGGAAAATGCCTTTTCAGTGGTGGCACCTTGTTGTGGAAAGACCTCCCCAGAGAAGCTTGACTGGTGCCTACGTTGTGGTCTTTTCAGCGCTTGGTGAAGACCTTTCTATTCTTGCAGGCTTTTTAGTCCTTTAATTCTTAAACATTGTGTTAGCCCTTTTAAGATCCTTTTTAAGGATCTAAAACTTTTTAAGGTTTTACATATGTTTTATTAGGTTCTCATATCTTATGGTTTTCAGCTTTATTTTGTGAATCTCCCAAAGATGGTTGGCTATTGGGGAATACAGAAATTTCAGAAATAAATAAATCTGCTAAAGCTTTTCACAGCACGTAGAGAAGCATTATGAACTATCTGTGTGTGCAGGTCAGATTCCTGCTAAACAGGATTGAAGCTGATGATAAAAATGGGAAACCTTACCTTAGGGGCTTTTTGTCACATCTCTGTATGAGTCAGTGGTCTTGCTGCATTCTAGTCAGGAGCCATATGTAGAACAGTAACTCATGCAGAAAAATGGTGTGTGTTTGTGTGTGTGTGTGTGTGTGTGTGTATTCCTCTGAGGGTAGGTAGTTCTTGCTCCTGAACATGCCACAAGTAAACCTTTTTTGGGATGTAAGAGTGAAGTGTGCCTCCAATATTAATTGTGAAATTAATTTTTTTTTTTATCAGATGTCAGAAGTTTGGGAATGCTGGCTGACCTGGCCATGGTAAAAACTTCCAGAAGGCTAGCCATCTTAGTCTGTTGCAGGAAAAACAGCAAAGACTCTTCTAGCATCTTATTCTCACAGGCTTTTAAAACTCTGTATATCTGTGTTGTAATGGTGTGTTATAGGGCAGTTCTAACTGATTTTTTTTTAAATCTCTGCATTTTGTTGCTTGTTTGCTTGTAGCCTCTGCTTCTTTTTAAACTGATTGTTTTATTATAGTGCTGCTCTTTTGAATTTTTGTGTGTGGATTTTACTTGTGCCATTGCTTTTTTCATGTATAAAGATACATTTTATGCATCTGATGAAATGGAACATAGTCCACTAAGGCTTATGCTATAATACATGTTTTAGTCTTTAAGGCACTACAAGACTGTGGTTATTATTACCTTTTTTAAATAAGACGTTAAGCAGGGTCAGCCCTGGTTAGTACTTGGATGGGAGACCGCCTGGGAATCAGGCTTCCTGCATTGGACAGGGGGTTGGACTTGATGAACTTGATGACCCTTCCAACCCTATGATTCTATGATCCTAGCATTAAAGATAAATAATGGGCTTCATGTCAGATATACAGGGCCATATCAGCCAGTGTTGGAAATGGGACGTACCTTTGGTCTGATCCACAAGGGCTCTCTTAATCTGTTCTTTCCACCTGCCCTTTTGAATAGGCTTTAAAATTTATTTTCAGTTGCAAACATTGGCCCGGCCCACCCCCACCCCCGCCTCTCCATCCCTGTTTTGCCAGTTGTAGTTTGTAATGGTCTGTTTGTGCAGCAGGTTTTGCCGTGCAAGTTTCTTTCATTCTGCCTCTCTGGTCAAAGCCAGCACAGCAAACTACGTGTGGAAAACATCCAGCAATCTATTCTGAGATAATAGTGTCTGCTTGCTGCTGTATGTATAAATGCATTATTTGCATTGTGTAAATGCAGAGAGAGAGAAAAAACATTTTAGCAAATATATATTTTTAAATTTCCCATTATACCACATTGGTTGTGTTGGTTTTTGAGCGTCGCTTTAAAAATAGCCTCTTTGGTCCTTTTGTGGTGGTCACTTCTCAAGAAATATTGGATGTGCTGGGAGCTCTGGACTGGTGCCATATTTATTACACATGTACTGTAATACACAGCGGCACCTGTGAGTTACATAAAAGGCCTCATTCATATGAAAGTCTTGTGTTTGTGCTCCTCATGGAGGCCAAGAACAAGTTCAAACTGTAAAGGAGAGAAATATTGAACCAGTGGCAAGAAAGAGAATGATTTCTGAACACCAGTAAATTTCTCTCTCTCAAGTACAAAGTCCCTTGATTTTCAGTGACCTTGTTTACACGTAACCACAACTCATGGCTTAATTAACCCACCGTTTGTTGAATCGTCAATTGTCATTACATCAGAATCCAGAACTGTGAGCTAACTGTGGGTTGTTAACCATGAACAACCCATGAAAAGAACCCATGGATTGTTGTTGGGTTGTGAACTGGGGGTTGTTCAGACCGTTATGTCCAAACCCAGAATTGTGTTTTTTGTGTGTGGATTGTTCCATCAGGCAACAGAAGTGGATCTTTGGCATCTCAAAGGCTTCTGGGATACGGGCTGAGAGCCAGTGAGGGGGGCAGAACAAAACACTGCATGAATTGGAAAAACAACCCACAGTATGGTCACTCGTCTGGCAGCTGATTTGTGGGTTAACTCAATAAGCCATGAGTTATTTAAGCCATGGTTTGTCGTTAACATGTGAGCAGGGTCGGTGTGTGTAAAGTTTGGCTGTGTCCATTCACCCTTTTCATCCTTGGTTAGTCCAGGGCACTTACATGCATCTTTTGGACCAGCTTTCCCTAACCTGCTGCCCTCCAGCTGTTTTGGACTTCAATCCCCATCAGCCCCAGCCAGCATGGCCAATGGTCAGGAATGCTGGGAGCTGTAGTTCAAAACATCTGCAGGGCACCAGGTTGGGGAAGCCAGATTTAAACAGGAAGTTATCTTATGGGCCATCTAGTCCAGTACTGTCTCCTTCGACTGGCAGTGGCGCGCCAGGGAGTGGCCTTTGCCAGCCCTGCTACTTGAGAAACATGGACTATTCTGTAGGCAAAGCATGTGCTTGACCACTAAGTTGACTTGCAAACCCAGAAGGTTTTGAAGATGAGGTGTTTGCTAAGGCTCGGCTCTGGAATATCTTTTGAGTGGCAGGCCTCAGCCCTGGACTGATGAAGCAATTCTAAATCAGGGTGACTCTGAAGAGCATGTTGCTATTGCTACTTTAGACATTACAGCTTGTCACCACACATCTGGGATGAGGAGGAAGAGCTTCCAAGTAGAATTGAGCCCTGGCATTCTCTCTCTTCCCCCTCTTTAAAAAAAAAGAAAAGAAAAAGATAATACTGGGCAGATTAGTAAATGGCACAATAGAATTGCTCTGAGTTGAGATTCGTGTTTTTGCCTTGCTGTTTATGAACTTGTGAGAAAAATGTCTGCCCGATTACAGAGCTGTTTACGGAAACATGACACGAGGATGGAATCATTATACCCATCACCAGTTATTTTTATTTACCTTGATACGTGTCAGTTACATGGCACTGTTTGATTGGCAAAAGCACTCAAGAAGTTCTCTTATGGCACCCTTGCATAACATTCTGTAGGCCTATATTTTCGCTCTCCCTTTTCCACACACCAAGCACACACACACACAGTCTCTCTGTCTGGTGGATGGGAAGCAAATGCTGTACAAGAGAAGCACCTTCTATTGTGAGATGAAAGGCACAGCCTTGGTGACAGCAGAAGCTCTTACAGGGGGTTAGACCTTTATTGTACAACCTATTTTGGCCTGTTTATGGCGAAGAGAGTATGGCAGGTTTGGTTGGCTCTCTTCCACCACGCTGAAGTCAGTGCTTGTGGAAAATGTTAATATCTACCTGAGCCTTTACTATCTCAAATATTTACTAGGGAGTAGGCCGCATTGAACACCATGGGTTTATTTCCATGCAGTCGTGCATAGGATTGTGTTGTAAGGCTGAAGGCTTAGTTGAGGAAGTACCATAGTGGAAAAGCTGATGCTCTGCGTGCAGAAGCCCCAGGTTCAATTCTTGACATCTCCACTTAGAAGTATCAGGTAACCATACCTGATTGCTGATGGCAAAGACTTGTGCCTGAGACCCTGCAAGTCAGAGTAGACAGTAGATCAGAGTTGTAGAAGCTCAGGCACGTGGGCCAAATCCAGCTTACTTGGGGCCCCTATTTATTTCATTTCATTTCATTTCTATACCGCCCAATAGCCGAAGCTCTCTGGGCAGTTCACAAAAATTGAACCCAAAAAGCACAGGATAGAACTATATAAAATATAAAAGCATTAAAACCACAACATAACGGACTTCCGGTTGGAACCAGCGTCGCCCTCGCAGCAGCCTGCAGAGCCTCGGCGGGATGCTATCTCAAACAGCTTTTTAAAAGGTTGAAAAACCTTTTCATCTCCCCCCAGAATTAAAAGGGGGGGCAAGGCAGCAGCTGGATGAGATCTTGGAGAAAAGTACTCTCCGCAAAGAAGCGGGGGGGGGGGGGCTGGATTCCGACACTACCCTCCCAGAGCGTAAACATCGCAAAAAGCTGTTCTGAAACTCCTATCTAATAGGAGAAAACAGGGCTGATGTGTTCCATTGTAATATATGGATTGAGAAATATCAACAACATCTGAGGGATGGTTTAAGAAATATCAACGATATTTGAGAATATCTGAGGACCTGCAAGCTTTGTTTGAAGAGAAGCATGGCTACAGCGAGGAGAAAGAAAGGAATTGCATCACCGCCCACTCCCCCCCTGTACCTCCATTGACAAAGGCTCCGAGAACCGAAGATATAGGGGAATTATTTACTTTGATAAAAACTTTATCTTCACAATTTGCTGAGTAATCTAAGAGGTTGGATTCCATCCAAAATTCCATCACCACCCTGCAAGGAGCTGTGGATTTAATTAACACTTCTTGGCAAAAAATGGAGGTGAAGATTAACGAGCTGCAAGATAGGCTGACAATGAACGAAACTATGACAAGTTTTTTTCAAAAATTTCTCTGCCAGAATTTCCCAGCTGGAGGCCTTCACACACAGATCCAATGTACATATTATTGGTATTAAAAATCTGCCTAGAGATGTAAATTTGCCTACCTTTGTAGACAAGTTTTTGCATGAGATACTCCCTGTGCCATCTGATTATGTATTTGATATTGAGCAGGCATTTTGTGTGCCAAATGCGAAAGGGACTGGCTATACGATTATAGTCCAATTTGCAAGAATCTCCACAAAGAATTATATCCTGCGTTTGGCAAGAGAGGGTGGAAATCTTTTTTGGAAACAAGATAAAGTTATGTTATTTCCGGGTTACATCAAAGAGGTGGCTGATAAAAGAAGGCAGTTCATCAAGGCGAAAAATATGGCAAAACAAATGAACTTATAATATCACTTAAAATATCCGGCTACATTTTGCATTGTTTCTGAAGGTCAGATGAAGAAGTTCCTAAATCATGAAATGGCGGAGGCATGGCTCAACGTAAAAATGCATGAGACTTGTGTTCCAGCTCCATGAACTGGAATCTTTAAACAAGTTTTGTTAATTGTTTATGTTTAGTCTGCATGATTCAGGCTAGGTCAGAGATAACTGATTATACATACATTCGTTTGCTCTCTTTCATTCTTTTTTATTTTTCTTTAAATTCTCGTTATGATATGCTGTATTTAAATATATTGTTTGAGGGTGTATTGTGCACACTCATTTATATATCTAGTATAAAATATATTACTGACTGTTGTAAGGTTGCTTTCAAGCTTTATTATTATGTAACATTATAATTTCATCTCTGTTTTTGCTGTTATTATTATTATTACTATTATTATCATTACCAGAAGACTACTAAGTAAGATTTTTGGTTGGTTAAACTGTTAAGCTTTATTATTACTATTATATTCTAACATAAGGGCAATATATGGTTGCTGGGAATGAATTGTAGGCTTCCTTCCTTGCTATAAGACTGATGATGTGATATTGAAATGTAAGGTTGATTATCAAATTGTAATATTGCTAATGTTATAGGTATAGTTTCTAAATTAGAATGGGATCTGAAGCCCGTATGTATTGGAGTTTAAATTTAACCCTTCAAAAAAGAAGGGGAAAAAATCCCCCCCTTTTTTCCTCTTTTTCCTTTTTTCTTCTTTCCTTTCTTCTTCTTTTCGGTATTGTTGTGTCCTCCTAAGAATACTGTATTGTTAGGGAATTGTAGTTATTGATCAGGTTGTTGGTATTGTTTATTTCATTTATAAAGACAAAAATAAATAAAAAGTATTCTCAAAAACAAACAAACCACAACATAACAATACAAGCAGAATAAAACCTAGCAGCAATGCAGAGATTTAAAATACAGATTTTAAACACCAAAGCTAAAAGACTAGGAAGCTAAAATGCCTGGGAGAATAAAAAGGTCTTCACCTGGCACTGGAAGGAATGCAACATAGGTGCCAGGCGAACCGCAGTAGGGACCTCATTCCACAGCTG
This sequence comes from Heloderma suspectum, assembly GCF_057233095.1. Classification (NCBI taxonomy): domain Eukaryota; kingdom Metazoa; phylum Chordata; class Lepidosauria; order Squamata; family Helodermatidae; genus Heloderma; species Heloderma suspectum. The sequence continues at coordinate 33,312,673 of NC_139464.1, forward strand.
GGGTGCCACAGCAGAAATGGCCCTCTTCCTGGTAGCCACCCGCCTCACTTCCTTTGGCAGGGGCTCATGGAGAAGGACTGCTGAGGATGATCTAAGGGTCCCAGCAGGCACATATGGGAGGAGGCAATCCTTCAGATAACCTGGCCCCACGCTGTTAAGAGCTTTGAATGTTAATACCAGCACTTTGAATCGGGCCTGGAAATGAACTGGCAGCCAGTGCAGCTGGAAAAGTATCTGGTCCCTTCAGAGTTTCCTGGATGACCATGCCTCCTTCTCCCCAACCACCAATCATTTGGTGGTTTCACAGCTTTCCCCCCTATTCTAAAATGCCTCTCCTAAGGCAGTAAGAGCTTCAAGCTAATATATGCCTTTGGCCCCGCCCCTTTTGCCTTCAGCTCTGCCCACCCTTGGAATGCGGCCCCTGAGAGCTTCTCTGAAATCTAATTCAGCCTCAGGCTGAAAGAGGGTCTGCATCCCTGCAGTAGATCAGCGGTCCGCAACCTTTTTTGCACCACGGACCGGGGGGGGGGGAGGTTTCGTGGACAGACTTCCGGCTGCTGGGATGCAAATGGCGTCCGCATAGCGGCCTCCATTTGCGTCCCTGTTCTTTGCAGTAATAGGCTACGTAAAGATTTACGTAGATTTACATAGCCTATTACTTGAAGAACAGGGACGCAAATGGCATCCGCTATGCGGATGCCATTTGTGTCCCAGCGGCCGGAAGTCTGCCGGCGGCCGGGGCCGGCCAGCAACTCTGTGGACTCACCGTGGAGCGGAGCAGGCCGGGACCGGCGAGGATTCCAGGGGGGAGGGACGGATCGCCTCCCCCCCCCCGTGGACCCAAGGTAAGGGGGTTTCACACACCCCTTCGCGGCCTGGTTCCTAATAGGCCACAGACCGGTCCCAGTCCGTGGCCTGGGGGTTGGGGACCCCTGCAGTAGATGATCAAGCAGCCTGCCCTGATATAAGGTAGCTTTCTGTGCATTAAGTGTGTGTCTTGACAATGCACAACTGATCATAGCCGCCTTGAGCACCATTTTTTGGTAGAAAGGTAGGATATAAATGTAAAAAACAAATAATCCCATACGACTTTACATATTTCTTTATTTTGCCCTTTGTGCTGTGCAGATTATCATTACATTGAATCTCGCCCCCCCCCCCCTCTAAGTTACAGATCATCAAAATGTTTTGAGCTCTGGGAAATTTTTAAGGCAGCTGGATGCTTATCTCTGTATAGGTCCATTCTCCAAGGAGAGACACTCAGTTAATTACATAAGAGACAAGCACCTCCCCTCCCAGCTGATCTGTTCCATACTATAGCGTATTTGTCTACTGACCTCACCCTGGAACACTGAGGAATTTCTGTTCATTATTCAAGATTGCAAGGATTGTTATACAAAGAAAATTACACAAAGGGCACTGGGACAGCTTCGAAGTAATTCAAATGTACATGGTATTTAAACTAGAAAAATTGATACTGTCCTAGGGACAAAAAACTGTAAAACTGGAGTGAGGAAAGAAATATCGCTGGATGTCTATTGAGACAAGTTCTCCAGTGCACCTGTAATGCTGCTTTGAAAAATCTGGAGCTCTTCAAATGCCAGGATCAGCCTTAAAGGAGGGGCTACTTTTAATCCAAGCATGAAAGCCCCAAGTCAGCACAACATAACCAGACACTTGTTCATGTTATCCTGCTGATCTGCATATTGGAAAGATTTTAAGAGGTCGTAGGTATACTGCTGACTTGTTAGCCTGAAGAGTTTTGTTCTTAAACCTGGATAAACTAAATATAGATCATGCAAATGTTCTCTGAAGATTAGCTGCAACTGCTTCATTTACACAGGGTGAAACTCTTTCACCATTCTACAGCATGAAACTTTTGCACTGTTTTATGTAAATTAGCATATTGCAATGTACAGTATATTCTTCAGCTTTGTGTAATTTGAACATTTCCAGATATGTTTAAATAGTACCTTTTAATTTTTAACGTGGCTTTGCTAATTAGTCTGCAAAAGTTACTAGTCCACAGACATTTTTACTAACGCAGCTATGTTAGTTATTTAAAGCGTTGGTATTCAACTGGTGGGTTGGACCGTACAATATAGTGGCTAAGTGTTAGAGCTGGTGCAACCTTTGAGACTCAGGTTCAAATCCACACTCAGCTATGGAGCTCACTGGATGACCTTGCTCCACTCTGCTGTTCCCCCTCCCCTGTTACAAAGATGCACACTGATGCCTCAGGGTTATTCATGCGTGGGAGGCACTAGTCAACAACACAGAGAAACAACCCTCACAATGTCACACAAACCAGTATATACCTCCACTCCCTACGTAATGTTCCACACACAATGCACAACCAGGCATGGTGTGCACATATAGTCCATAGTGCCTTTTCCTGCAGTTGTGGGCTGTTAATGGGGAACCCTGATGCACCTCAGGATAGGGGTTTGGGTGCTCCTGCAGGAACAATGTGCACACAATTTCCATAATACCATCCACAACAAGTTCATGTTTATGTCTTTATGAGGGGAATAAGCTGGGAGAGGATGGGGAGCCACATAGAAAAGGAAAAATGGAACCTACCACAGGGAGCAGGAATTGGAGCCTGAGTAACATCGTCTTGCCATTAAGTAACCAGAGTCTGTCCTTGGATTAGGGGTTGTCAGGGCCAAACTAGACATGTGGGGCAATCACATGTATCTTAAGCATATATTTGTGCTGTTCACTTATCAAGTAAGGGTGAGTGGGTTAATGAGACCCTACTTCTTACACAGAAAGAGCACACGGGGGACAGGAGGAGAGTGAAACCGTACTACTCCTCACTCCGTAGCTTTAAGCTAGGGGAGGGCAGCTTGTGGTCCTCAAGAAGTTTTGGCCTACAACTCATATCATCCCTCATTATTGGATATGCTGGCTAAGGCTGATGGGAGTTGTGGCCCTCCAGATGTTTTGGCTCTACTATCTTCTGATGTTGGAGTCAGGTTGGGGAAAATGTATTTATTAAATTTATTAATCGCCCATCTGGCTGGTCACCCAGCCACTCTGGGCGATGTACAATAATAAAAACAGTTTAAAACAATGAAATTCTACATTAAAAACATTTCTAAAAATACCCTAACCTACCCCAAATGCCTGCCTGAACAACCACGTTTTTAATGTGTGGGGGAAGCTCATTAAAGAGGGGGCATGGTGGAGTTCTCTAGGGAGGGAGTTCCACAGAGTGGGGGCCACCACAGAGAAGGCCCTAAAAGCTGCAGAGTACAGAGCAATAAGATGGTGATGATTTGTATACCATTTAATAAAATCTCTAAGGTCTTCTCTACACAAGCGTTTTGTAACACGATTGTCATTCTTCAGGCATGATATTTTCCAGGTTGTTTACATGATGTATTTCTCCTCCAGTGTTCATCCTGTGCCCTCTGTGTGGTTTTCCTGTGTTTTCTCTGAATGGGAGAAGTGTGGTATTTTCTGCAGTTCCAGAATGATACCATGACTGCCTGCACTTGTACTTCTGCGATTGCATTAGACCTGCGCTGTGTGGGTGTGATGTCAGCAGTGATGAGGCGGTCCACCTCCTCCCCCATCAGCCACTTCGGCTGCGGCTGCCTCTGCTTTACAATGGGATTGGGAGATCGCTCCGCTCTGCAGTTGCTGTCCAGAAAAGTTTTAACCCCTTTCCACTCAGTCCCCATGTACACCCAAATGAGAAAAGTGTAACTTGCTTGGGGGTGGGAGTGCAGAAGAAGAGCTAACTTCCAAAGTTGCGAAAGTACCGTGGATACATGCAACCTTTTTCAGCTGCTTCCTCCTCCTTTCAGCGCTTTATAATGGGATGGGAGGGGGGGGGGATCGTAACTAAGGCTTTGGTCCACTCTGCATTTGCTGCCCAGAGAAGTTTAACCCCTTTCCACTCAATCCCCATGTAAACATTAATGAGAAAAGGGTAATTGCTTGCTTGCAAGGGGTGGGGGAAGCAGACTTCCAAAGTTGCAAGAGTACTGTGGATTCTATTTAAAAATGGCCAGGGTAGGGATCAGAAAAGGGGAGGCAAGGAAGTTGAAATGGAAAAGTTCGTGCCAAGAGGGGGAAGGGGCTACCCCAGAGGGAGTGGACAGAGGCAGTACAAGGCTGCTGATATCCGATAACATCCTGCCAGGCTCCACCCACCAGTGTAAATGGCAGGTCGCATTAGGCATTATGCATTTAAAGAAAAACCAGTTGCGTAAAGAACCGATCTTGTTCCTGCAAAGAATCTGGGAGGAGAAGGTGCGGTAAAGGTGCGGGATAAAAACCTCATGTAGAAGTGTCCTAAGTTGGGGAAAGGGGCTGGGTTTTACTTCATCTCCTTTTTGTGTGAAGAGATGTGGCAAAATGTGTTTCAGATGCACATCGTTTCTCTGCACATCTAGTTTGGCCCTTGGAGCCTATTGCCGTGTTTTTAGAACTTGGCCTCTGGCCTTTTATTGTGTGGTAATGCTGCCCTGAATGGCTACTTTTTAACATTTTGGAGAGAGAGATTTATTCCTGAGTTGACACAGGGTACGTCGCCTATAATATGTGAAACTCCAGACAAGCATGTTTCTTTTTATGATGCCTCAGCTACTTGTGTCATAGGCCTGGTCACATGCTCGGTAGAAGAAGGTGGTAGTAAAATGACTACACCACTTCAAGTTGCAGGTGTTTTTGAATGCTGCCCATGTTTTTTAAAAAAGGGAGGGAACCTAAACCTAACCTCACTGCAAGTAACTCTGGTTGCCATAGCACATTGGAAGAAAGAAGTTCAAGCCCAGCCTACACACTGCAGTGGGGGATTATATTAAAAAAAACCCCGACAGATCGCCTCCCTCCTGGGCGGATTCCCCACCGGACCAGAAGGTAGGGAATCCGTTCATCCCTAGCTGTAACTGATCAGTACCTCCCACAAAGCTGCTCTGAGGCCCTTAGGAGAGGGATGAGATAGAAATATAATAAAGAAATGGTGGCTGTGAGAGTAGGGAATCTTGGTGTTCACTACTGTCCATCCTTTGCCAATTCAGTGGTCTGTCAGACTATATTTGATCTCCAACACTGGTACTTTAACAGAGCTATACCCAATTACCCTTTGTACTGGTTTATTATCGTCACCAGCTGCAGCTTGCTCACAAAACAAAACAATGGGGAACAACAGTAACTTCAGATGATGAATGTGTATTTCATAAGGGGCCACTGAGTCATCTCTCCGGTTTGTTGTTCTGTTTCATAGACCAGGTGCCTGTAAGTGAGAAAAAGCTCAGCCTTGTACTTGCCAATAGGCCAGCAGCCATAACTGAAAAAAGAAACTGCTTTTTGTCTGCCCTCCTAGGTGGAAAGCATTTTGGCTAATGTGATTTCCTCATTGGAAATTCCTGTTTTCCATTATGAGAGACGTTTTGGGCCCCATCTACATGGGAGATTTACTCTGGAGCTACTGCGCCTCACAGTATCTCATGGCACATGACATATGCCCCTCTCCGCAGCAAGCAAGGTTTTTCCTGCTGTAAAAGTTGCATTTTCAGAAAGATTTCCCCTTTAACGTGGCTTCTGTGTGGTTCTGTTTGAATGTGCCCTGTATCTCTGAAGTAAATGTGTGTTAATGTGCATGGCTAGGGGTGTGGCTGTGCCTTGATGTTGCGTTACCATAAGTGGGCTGTTCTTTTCTTTTTCCTGCTCAGTCCTCTGCTCCTCTGCTTTCCGCATTTGCAGCTTCGCATAATGGTGGCTGCACCTTCAGCGAGGTTCAGCGAGCAACAGCTGTAGCGTTTGTATGTCCACCCCTTTGCAGCTTGTGTTCGCTGTTTATCATTTCCCAAGAGTTCTTCCTATGACTTGACCTAAGTTGACCACCCCCTGTCAGGAGATCGAAGATTTCTATTTAAACGCTACAGCTCACTGCAGCCGTCATCATGCGAGGCTGCTGTGAAGGGGTAAGGGGGGGGGGCGGGAATAAAAAAATGTTTTGCCTCCAGTGAAGGGTGGACTCTTCAGAGGAAAGAAGTTAACCCCTTCTTCATCGAGTCCAACCCCCACTGACCAAGAAGGTTTTTGCATTGACTAGGAAGTAAATCACATTGTTTTCCACTACACTTACTCAGAATAGAAGAGAGGGTTTGGAACTGGAACGTACATTCGGGATGACTTTAAAAAAAAAATCAGTGTGGGTAGCCTCTTTTAAGACATGTCTACTCAGAAGTAAATCACACTGACTTCAATTGCACCTACTCCCCCTCTCATGAGACACCTTTCATCAACACTGCAGACCGGGGAGAGCCACACAGAATTGCCGAGCACGGCAGCTTCCTGGGAGGAGACTGAGCCACTGAAAGGTCGCTCAGCGCCTGCGCTTCCCCGAGGAGATTCAGCTGGCAATGGCAATGGAGTTGCACTGCTGCGATCTTTTGACATGCCGCTACATTGGAGGGAGGAGGGGCGGATGCACTTTTCCTTTAATTTGAGAGTGGTGGGAGGGGATGGCTGTAGGAGAAGAGAGAGGATGGTGGAAAGAAAGAAATGCAGCTCAGATCGGATCCTTTCAGCTACATTTACTGCCTGCACGGTATGCCCAATTGTATTGTTGGAAGCTACCTGCTCCTGCTTTAAAACCCAGCAAATCCAGCCTAATACACACATACACGATGCATCACTTATCTGGAGGAGCATACCTGTGTATACAGGGTTGTGGGTTGTGGATTGCTTTGCCTTTAATCTCCGCTTATCTGGAGGAGCGTACCTGTGTACAGGGTGGAAGGGGTTGCTTTGCCTTTTGTTTTTGCATCTACTCAGAAGTAAATCACATTGTCTTACTCAGCACTGGAGAGAGGGAATGGGGATTGCAAATTGTTTTGGGGATAGTTTTTTACTCTCTGCTCACCCACTGCACTGCACCTACACAGTCGATGACGTTCTGTTCTACTCGTGGGATTCCACCCACCCAACCCTGAACTAATGCAGTTTCAGGTGCTGCTTGCCCCATTAACACAAGTTTTTTCCCCAATGTATACACCACGTTAATGGCACCATGTGCCATGGTTGAAACAAATTCGCATTCAGGAAAATCTGGCTTTAAACAGAATCGTGTCATAAAGCATCTCTGTGTAGATGGGGCCTAGGAGAGTGGGGAAAAGGAAAATGCCTTGGTAAGACAGAAGGGGCCAGTCCTTATCCAAGAAAGAGGATTTGGGTAAACTAAACACAAACAACAAAACACTGCTGTCTCTATTTCACTAGGGCTGGGCCAAAAGTTTCCTAGTTCACTTTTTTTGGCTCAAAAGTGGTGCCACCCTACCCTCCTCATTCACTTGTTTTGTCCTTTGTCTTGGCTTCTTCAGCGTTGTGACAGCAGTGGCTGTGCTTCCTACACCTGCTTGGTCACATTTTTTAAAAACTCTCCCGTCTGTACACACAATGCCAGATTAAGGGCAGGAAACATTACCCTCACTCTGATTTGGCTTCAGGTGTTATCACATTTTAATTTTATTTATTTATTTAAAACATTTCTATCCTGCCCTATATCATTAAGATCTCAGGGCAGCGTACAGATAAAATAAATTTAAACAGTATAAAACAATAATGTAAACACCTAAAACATATTAAACTATTAAAGAAACTAATACCATTTAAAATCTAAAACAATAAAACAGTTAAAACAATGTGCTAGGGAATGCATTTAGCCCTCAAAGGCTTTGGTAAAAAGCCATGTTTTTACTTGGCGCCGAAACGAGACCAATGTCTGTTCCAGTCGGGCCTCCAAGGGGAGGACATTCCACAACCGGGGTGCCATAGCAGAGAAGACCCTCTCCCACATCCCACCATAGTGTATGTCTCGTACTGGTAGGATGCAGAGGAGTGCCCCTCCAACAGATCTCAGTTCTTGGGCAGGCTATATACATAGAGAGATGCTCCCTCAAATATCAAGGTCCCAAGCTGCTTAGGGATTTAAATGTCATCACCAAAACCTTGAATTCAGACTGGAAGTGTATTGGCAGCCAGTGCAATTCCTTTAAAACTGGTGTTGTATGGTTTTTATGAGGTGTTCCAGTCAGCAGTCTAGCTGCTGCATATTGCACTAGCTGCAACTTCCAAGTCGTCTTCAAAGGCAGCCCCACGTAAAGTGCATTGCAGAAGTCTAATCGGGAAGTTACCAGCTCATGTTCTACTGTGGCTAGGTTATCCCTGTCCAGGAAAGGCCGTAGCTGGCGGATCAGCCGAAGCTGGCCCCAAGTACTCCGGGCCACGGGGTCCACCTGGGGTTCCAGTGACAGGGATGGATCTAGGAGTACTCCCAAGTTACGCACCTGCTCCTTCAGGGGGAGTGCAACCCCATCCAGGACAGGTCGTTTACCCAATTCCCAGACTCAGGAACCATCAATCCACAGAGCTTCCATCTTGACAGGATTTAACTTCAGTTTATTGGCCCTCATCCAGCCCATAATAGCCTCCAGGCACTGGTCCAGCACCTTCACCGCCTCAGCCGACTCCGATGACAAGGAGAAATAGAGCTGAGTATCATCAGCGTACTGGTGACACCCCACCCCAAAACTCCTAATGACCTCTCCCAAGGGCTTCATATAGATGTTGAACAGCATGGGGGATAGAATAGAACCCTGTGGCACCCCACAACTTAATAGCCATGGGGTAGAACAGTAATCCCCCAATACCACTCTCTGGAATTGTCCCTGCAGGTAGGAGTGGAACCACTGTAATACAGTGCCCCCAACTCCCATCCTGCAGAGCCGATCCAGTAAGACACCATGATCAATGGTGTCAAAAGCCTCTCAGAGATCCAGGAAGATCAACAGGGCAGCACTCCCCCTGTCTTTCACCCAGAGTAGGTCATCAGTCAGAGCATCCAAGGCCGTTTCAGTGCTGAACCCTGGCCTGAAACCAGATTGAAATGGGTCCAGATAATCAGTTTCCTCCAAGAACGCCTGAAGCTGCCCAGCCTCCACAAGCTCAAGCACCAAAAGGGGATACTGGCAATGGGGCGATAGTTCTCACACACCTCTGGGTCCAGTTAACCAGTTAACCGGGTGGGTTTCTCCTTGACACAAGGTAAAAGGGCTGAAGCTTTGGGATTCAGTGAGGACAACTGGCGAAAGCTGAGGCAGACGTCCTCGGGTTATTTTTCAGCTTCAGCATGTAGTAACAGAAAAACCTGGCGACAGGAACATCACAGCCATAAACAACATGTGGATGTTGGGGGTGGGGCCAGGAACCACAGCCAGGCGGAACAGCCCTGCTCCATCCCCCATGCATTAGCCCTGTGTGTGGAGGGCACGCCTGAATAGGGCTATAGTGCCTTATTGTTCATGCGCATACAACTTAGATGCGTGTGCACCAGATTCAAGAAGAATCTTAACTTCTAGAGATTTGGAGGATGGCAAGAACTATAATTCTAGGGCATGTCGCATACACTAACACATTTTTGAAAGAAAAGACACCTCAAAATCTCACTCTAAAGTAACATAGAAATAAAATAGGGTCAGATACCAGAAAAAAGGGACAGTTGAGGCATTTATAGGAGTCAGACTGGATGACCTTTCAGTCCCTTCAGATTCTCTGGTGTTCAGGCACTGGCATTGTTCCTAGAATGCACCCATATCTTTCCAAAGCAACGTAAAACTGATTCATGGCGGGAATGATTGGGGCCTAGGCTATCATGTCATTGTTTCTGAGAAATGCCAGGACAGCATTTCTTCACTGTCAGATTGATGTAAAGCACACTGAACTATGTGCAAATGTGCACCAGAAATGGGGAAACCACTAGCAATAGACTCTCTGGCTTTCTCAACCATGTTTTAGATAAGGAGTTTACTTGCCATGCTTTGTCAATTGTTTAGTATGAGAGAGAACAGGGCCGGTGTAAGAATGGAGCAGCTTCATTCAAATTAGTGCTTTTCTAAGGAGAAAAGAACCTTTCTATGTGCAGTATAGATAATACAGATGGTGTCACATGAGAAGATGCAGAGTAATATCCATCAAATAATCATTGCAAAATGGAAGTCCAGTGCTGTGATGGAAAAGTACTCCTCTTCAATAAGCTATAATGTATTTTAAAAGAAAATTTCCTGTGCAGGGGAGGAATGGCTGGAACAGACGTGAAGGGAAGATATGCTGGCATTGTACGGAAGACAGAAATAACCCAGGCAGAATAAGCCAAAGGATGTTGTCACTTTGAAGTGATAGTCAGTGTTTTTAAAAGCCTATTCTAGGAACTGCAGGGTGATCTTTTGCTCTGTTCAGTGGAGTTCTGCTAGAAACTAGCCATGCTGCACAACTCTACCTACACGTTCTACTTCAAGAACAACCAAGAGTCCTGTGGCACCTTAAAGAGTAATGAATTTATTCTGGCATAAGCTGGCAGGCATCGATGGGCTTTTCTACACAAGGCGTTTATCGTGAGCTTGTCATTCACTCTTCATGGTTGCTCACGGGTTCTTTAGGCGACAATGTGACCCTCCAGTTTCACTTCTGTGTCTAACCAGCACTTTCAGTGAGGTTTTTTAGAGCAGGGAAAATGTGGCATTTACTTGTGGACATGAGAAAAAGTGGGTTTTCTTCTTGTGTATTTGCATTATTCCGCTGTACCACAGTCCTACCTAGAGGTTATGGAGCAGAAAAGCAGGAAAGGAAATGCTCCTCGTGTAGTGCTCAGATCTGCAACGAAACCAAAAGTAGATATAGCAGATGAACAGCCTTGTGTAGAAAAGCTCAGTGGAAGCTTATGCCATAATACATTTGTTAGAACTTAAGGTGACACAAGATTCTTTAATATTGTTGCTGCAATAGACTAACACAGCTATTCTCTGGAAATTCTACTTCAGGTGTCTGAGCCTATATAGATGACCAAACATTCCTGGGTAGCTTGATAGTTTGTATCATCCTGCCAAATGGAACAGAGGCTTTTTTGTTTGTTTTTTAGCACACATGGTACAGAGCAGATGATAAAATAAAATGGTGATAAAATGGTCATCTGTACCTCCACACATAGAGGAAAATGTACCTCTGCATAATTGTTGCAAACCAGTAAGGCAAGGATGGGGCCCTCCAGATGTTCTTGGACCTCAACTCCCTTTATCCCTCACCATTGGCTATGCTGGCTAGGGCTGATGGGAGCTGCAGTCCGAGAGCGTATGAGGGGCTACATGTTCCCCACCCCAGCCCTAAGTTGACAAGTCTTATGAAAGTTCTCCTTTACAATGGTTTATCTTCCATATGCCTCCAGTGCTAGGCTGTGTCTCATTGGCTTGTATCTAAATGAATGTTTCTAGGAGCACCAGTTAAGGGAAGGGATGTTGTACTGCAGGGTCTTGATCCAAATCAGGCTCCCTTTGCTTCACTAGTCCCTTGACACACTCACATGGTCATCTGTTTGGTCCCACCCATGTGGTCTGGCCCCAGACATGGGCCATTTCAACTGGGGATGGAGGTTCTTAGGAGACACGGCCAGGGCTTGGTTCACAGAGTGTTTGAAGGAGCGGAACTTAGGGCACAATCCTATGCACGTTTAGACAGAATAAAAGGCCTACAACCATGCTAGCTGGGGCATGCTGGGAGCTGTAGGACATTTTTTCTGTCTAAACATGCATAGGGTTGTGCCCTTGGTGTTTCACTGGGAGAGAGAACTGGTGGCTGCTCCTGATAGTAGGATGGCTGGCAAATGTCATGACCCTTCTGCTTCTACAGAACATCCCCACTGAGGAATTTTGGAAGCAGACCTATAATGCATATTTATTAGATACAAAGTTGGAACATGACAGCAGCTAATGCATGTAGTGAGAAGATAGATACTGTACTTGTTATAAGGGTGTTTATGATCAAATTAATAGGATACCAACAGCAGCGTTACTTCTTCCATGGGTGGGCCTGAGGGGAAACTCTGACTGAGTGTGATAAGCCCAACAGAATGATGCCTCTTGTTCAGTTTCCTGACAGGCTGGCACCAGAGGCATCCTTCTGTCTGTGTGTTTGTGGTGGTGGTGGTGGTGGTGGGTATTGTATAAGGAGAATTGTCCCTAAGGAAGGGTTAAATACCCAAACTCGTTAGTCTTGCCATAAGGAACTGTTTTCCTGGCATCTAATTAAAGTTTCCTCCCCTCCACTTTTCAGTGCTCTTCTCCTACGCCCTTTGCTTCTTTGTGGCTGCTCTCATGCTACCTGAAAATATATTTGAAGGCAATTGCTTGTACTGCTTATGTTGGTGATGTGGTTACTCCCCACAGTAGTGTCCTTACCCTCAGGATGTGCAGCACAGACTTGAGAAGTAACCATGTCATCAGCCTAGCCACGTGAACCACTTCCTTCAAAAGTTACCGCTGCTGGCATGACAACAGCCACGTCACAGCAGCTACCACATCTCAACCAGCCCAGTGTGAATTGAGTACTATCATGGCAAGATGCAGGGCCTTTACATTCATTGCCCCAAGGTTATGGGATTATCTTCTTCCTGAGATACACAATTCCTCCTCCTGTAGGCCTTCCAATAAGAGCGTGCATGCACTTCTCTTCCACAACACGCATTGCTTCCACTTGGCTGTTCCTTTAGTTGAGTAGCTCTTTGTTTTTATTATTTATTTATTTATTTATTTATTTATTTCATTTCTATACTGCCCAATAGCCGAAGCTCTCTGGGCGGTTCACAAAAATTAAAACCAAACAACACACAGTAAAACAATTTAAAATATATAGAACATTAAAACCACACTATAACAATACAACCACAATAAAACCTAGCAGCAGTGCAGGAGTTTAAAATACAGATTTAAAACAGCAAAGATAAAAATTTAGAAAGCTAAAATGCTAAAATGCCTGGGAAAATAAAAAGGTCTTCACCTGGCGCCGAAAGGAATACAATGTAGGCGCCAGGCGAACCTCACAAGGGAGCTCATTCCAGAGCCAGGGTGCCACAGCAGAAGAAGACCTCCTCCTAGTAGCCACCCGCCTCACTTCCTTTGGCAGGGGCTCACGGAGAAGGGCCGCTGATGATGATCTTAAGGTCCGGGCAGGCACATATGGGAGGAGGCGATCCTTCAGGTAACCTGGCCCCAAGCCATTAAGGGCTTTGAATGTTAACACCAGCACTTTGAATCTGGCCCGGAAATGGACTGGCAGCCAGTGCAGCTGGAAAAGTACTGGCATAATATGAGCTCGCAGGCCAGTCCCTGTTAACAATCTTGCTGCCCTATTTTGGACCAGCTGAAGTTCCCGGACCATTTTCACAGGCAGCCCCATGTATAACGCATTGCAGTAATCCAGACGAGAAGTTATCAGAGCATGGATAACTGTAGCTAGGCTATCTCTGTCCAGATAAGGGCGTAGTTGGTATACCAGCCTAAGCTGTTAAAAAGTGCTCTGTGCCACTGAGTTCACCTGTGCCTCAAGTGACAGTTCTGGATCAAAGAGCACCCCCAAACTACAAACCTGATCCTTTAGGGGGAGTGCAACCCCCTCCAGAACAGGTTGAATATCACCTAGCCGGGCAGATGAACCACCAACTAACAGTACCTCCGTCTTGTCTGGATTGAGTTTCAGTTTATTAGCCCTCATCCAGTCCATTACCGTATCATTTTTAACTGATGCTGCTCTTCTGTCTTCTCGCTAACTGTTGACTTTGTCTTGATCTATTTTTAATCCATTACTGTAAGCCGCCTTGAGTGCTGGAAAGACTGCTAATGAATGTTATTTATGCTAATAAATAATAAATATTAGGATATTCATGTATATAAAAGCAGAGGTGTGCACAGATGGACACCGACTTGTAAATGTGTGAGATATTAGACATACGAATGATCAAGCGCCTGAGCATTTGTGTGCATGAGAGAGAATGTACAAATACAATCTTGTTATGGCTCCCTGAGCAGTTTAATATTTGCAGTTGGAGCTTCATTGAGGCCATAACTTATTCCCTGTCCATGTGTTAAAGAGGGATACCTTCATCACCCTCGCTACCTCTGCTCTTTCTAAGGGATGGAAGGATACAGCCCCACTGTACTTGCTGTAATGCAAAGAATATTATTCAATCATACTACAGGGGCAGGTGCTTCCTTCTGTTTATGTGTGTGTGTTTTGATGTATTCAGATCGGAATGCATTCATCCTATTGACATGTAGAAATGGCTGAAGATATATCTAGGAGCACTCGTTCTACATTTGCAAAGGGGGATCGCAATGCTAGCATATGAACATGCATAATAATTAGGATGTCTAATTAAGCTGAAACATCATGTCCTTTTAATTATACAATTAAGATGTCGAATTACATAATTAAGGCATGTAATTACATGATGAAAAAATGTTTTGAAATTTTGTACTGCTTAGTGAAATTGCATTTTAAACTTTAAAAAAGCCCCAAACAAAAAAAATCACCTTTCAGTACGTAATGCATTTCATTTGCTCCTTACTAAAGCAAAAGCCTGTATGGCTAAAGTAACAACATATCCTAAAATTAACCAGGGAGAAATCGTACTAGGCATTTACTTCTGGAGGTATGATGGAAAGATTATTTTTATGTTTTAGGTATTGGACTGGGATTCTGGGAGGTCCAGGTTACATGACTAGTTCTGTCATAGATTCCTAGTTTGCATATGAGTATGTTCCTAATAGAGGAGATGTCCTCTATAAATTATGGTGATTTGGCTGGCACAAGACTCTGTATCATTTTTGATAGCTGAAGACTCCAACTTTGCCAGTGCATACAACAGTTTAACATTCCTGAAGTTACTTTAATATTTAGAGAATGAGATCTATTTCAGTTAAACTATGCAGACGTTTGCAAGTCCAATGTCAAATGTGGTTTCTTCATTGTAAAAATAAGATGTAGTTGGGCATTAATAGTTCACAAATTCTTTGGGGTTTGTTGCCAGACCTCACAGTAATGGTTAGCGCATTTTGGTTTACTCACTACCATACTGCTTACTGCTGTGCTCTTGTTTCACTTAATATACAGCAACCAAGTGTATCTGTTTTCCTCTGTCAAAGATCATAGGATGTGTCAAACTCTATTTTTGGATTTGATATTATTTAGCACCTCGTACATTTCTGGCACAATATAAATGAATGTTTTGATATTCCCAGTCCCAAAGGCTCTGGTGGTTGAGAACACATTCATTAAAACACATACTAAGCAGAGCAAGGGAAACTTAGCAAAAGTTGACCCCATTGTCTCTGACCCCATTAAAAGAAATAGTTACCTCTATAGTTTGTATGTGCTACATTTCCTTATTTCATAAGGCTTTGACATGAGATGTGGCCTAGAAACAACCAAATATTATTGCTGTCTGATGGGTGATGCTAGTCTTGAAACAAAAATTGGTGGTCCCAGTTGGGATGTTTAGTAAGCTTATGATCTATTATAGACATAGCCATGGCTCATGTAAAGGTACAATTACTGGCCGTACTTACTAGCTTGCAGCCAAGAGAAGGCAGGCTCTGTGCATATTGTAAAAACTGAAGATTTTTTTGGTCTAGTTTGCTTTTGATTAGACATGATAATAGATATCCTGCCACTAGGATACCTACTTAGCTAGGGCTAAGTCTGGTTTTTCTAGTGTAGCCTTCCCCAAACCGGTGCCCTCCAGATGTTTTGGACTTCAACTCCCATCAGCCCCAGCCAGCATGGCCAGGAACGCTGGGAGTTGTTGTGCAAAACACCAGGAGGGCACCAGGTTGGGGAATGTTGTTCTAGTGATTTGGAGGAATTGTTACTTTCTCACACTCCCTTGAAATTCCACTAAGTAAAAGCATAATATTTTATTATTATTAATAATAAATAATTATAATATTATTATTCTCCAAAGGAGATGTTACAAAACATACATTCTGCCCTATTCAGTAACATCAGCCAGTGCAATGTTACATGGGGGCGAGCTCAAGATTTCACTTTTCAGTTCTTCATGTTGTGCCTTATTTTAATTTGCTGATTAGTAGCTGAGCAATCATTTAGTCAGCACATCAGGCATAGCTGCAATATGCAGTGACAGTATTTTGGCACTTTCACTGTTGAAACTTGAGGGTTTGTACCATAGCTGCTTCTTACAGTATTTGAAGGACAACATGAGGATGATGATAATAATAATTATTATAAATGATGAAACAAATGACTTGTCTTTTGTGCTCCTTTCCTTTCAAAAGCTAAATTATTATTTCAGTGTGCATCTTTCACATCAGTGCATCTTTCTGTTCTCTCTGATTTATATTGATGTAGAGTTAGATTGAAGTTTCTAGTCCTTATAGCTCTGAAGAAAGGCTATAAAATTACTCCTATGTATGTACAGCGACAATTAAATTTATATAGCTGCCCATCAACAAACAGCCTTTGGGCAGCTTACAGAGCAAAAAACAAAACAGATAACATATTAAAAAATACAATGTACAATAATTAAAAACAGAAAACCATACCTACGCAGCATAAAACTTTCCTTCTAGTTGGAGACAGAATAAAATATTTAGCAGCTCGGATACTACTACTAGTCAGTACTACTGGGGAAGAGCAGAGGGAATTTCCAAGTAGCGCCAGAAAGAGTGAAGCGGCTGGGCCAAAGCCGAAAGGACACTCAGCTGTGGATGTGTCTGGTGGTGAAAAGAAAGTCCGATGCTGTAAAAAAACAATATTGTTTAGGAACCTGGAATGTAAGATCAATGAATCAAAGTAAGCTGGAGGTGGTCAAACATGAGATGGCAAGACTGAACATCGACATCTTGGGAATCAGCGAACTCAAATGGACAAGCATGGGCGAATTTAATTCAGGTGACCATTATATCTACTACTGTGGGCAAGGATCCCTTAGAAGAAATGGAGTAGCACTCATAGTCAACAAAAGGGTGGGAAAAGCAGTACTGGGGTACAATCTGAAAAATGATAGAATGATCTCAGTACGAATCCAAGCAAACCATTCAACATCACAGTAATTCTAGTCTATGCCCCAACCACTGAGGCCGAAGAAGCTGAGGTTGATGGGTTCTATGAAGACCTACAACACCTTCTAGAACTAACACCAAAAAAAGATGTCCTCTTCATCATAGGGGATTGGAATGCTAAAGTAGGAAGTCAAGAAATCACCGGGATAACAGGCAAGCATGGCCCTGGTGTACAAAATGAAGCAGGACAAAGGCTAATAGAGTTTTGCCAAGAGAACATGCTGATCATAGCAAACACTCTTTTCCAACAGCACAAGAGGCGACTCTACACATGGACATCACCAGATGGTCAATATCGAAATCAGATTATGTCCTTTGCAGCCAAAGATGGAGAAGCTCTATACAGTCAGTAAAAACAAGACCTGGAGCTGACTGTGGCTCAGATCATGAGCTGCTTCTTGCAAAATTTCGGCTTAAATTGAAGAATGTAGGGGAAACCACTAAACTGTTCAGGTATGACCTAAATCATATCCCTTATGAATATACAGTGGAGGTGAGGAATAGATTTCAGGGATTAGACCTGATAGACAGAGTGCCTGAGGAACTATGGACGGAGGTCTGTAACATTGTTCAGGAGGCAGCAACTCAATCCATCCCCAAGAAAAAGAAATGCAAGAAAGCCAAGTGGCTGTCTGATGAGGCTTTACAAGTAGCTGAGGAAAGAAGGGAAGTGAAAAGCAAGGGAGAAAGGGGAAGATCTATCCAACTGAATGCAGAGTTCCAGAGAATAGCAAGGAGAGACAAGAAGGCCTTCTTAAATGAACAATGCAAAGAAATCGAGGAAAACAACAGAATGGGAAAGACTAGAGATCTCTTCAAGAAAATTGGAGTTCTCAAGGGAACGTTTTGTGCAAAGACGGGCATGATAAAGGACAAAGAAGGCAGGGACCTAACAGAAGCAGATGAGATTAAGAAGAGGTGGCAAGAATACACAGAAGAACTATACAGGGAAGATCTGAATGTCCCTGATAGCCATGATAGTGCGGTCACTGAACTTGAGCCAGACATCCTAGAGAGTGAAGTCAAGTGGACCTTAGGAAGCATTACTAACAACGAAGCTAGCTGCAATACTGCAGATGACAGTATTCCAGCTGAGCTATTTAAGATCCTAAAAGATGATGCTGTTAAAGTGCTGCACTCAATATGCCAACAAATTTGGAACACTCAACAATGGCCACAAGACTGGAAAAGGTCAGTTTACATTCCATTTCCAAAGAAGGGCAATGCCAAAGAGTGTTCAAACTACCGTACAATTGCGCTCATTTCACATGCCAGCAAGGTATGCTCAAAATCCTACAAGCTAGGCTTCAGCAAGATGTGAACCGAGAACTACCGGAAGTACAAGCTGGGTTTCGAAGAGGCAGAGAAACTAGAGATCAAATTGCCAACATTTGCTGGATCATGGAGAAAGCAAGAGAATTCCAGAAAAACGTCTATTTCTGCTTCATTGACTATGCTAAAGCCTTTGATTGTGTGGATCACAACAAACCCTGGAAAATTCTGAAAGAGATGGGAGTACCAGACCACCTTACCTGTCTCCTGAGAAACCTGTACGAGGGTCAAGAAGCAACAGTGAGAACCGGACATGGAACAACCGATTGGTTCAAAATTGGGAAAGGAGTACGACAAGGCCATATATTGTCGCCCTGCTTATTTAACTTATATGCAGAGTACATCATGAGAAACACTGGGTTGGATGAATCACAGGTCAGAATTAAGCTTGCCGGGAGAATTATCAACAACTTCAGATACGCAGACGATACCACCCTAATGGCAGAAAGCAAAGAGGATCTCAAGAGCCTCTTGTTGAGGGTGAAAGAGGAGAGTGCAAAAGCTGGTTTGAAACTCAACATTAACAAAACTAAGATCATGGCATCTGGCCCCATCACTTCATGGCATATAGAAGGGGAAGAAATGGAAGCAGTGACAGATTTTATTTTCTTGGGCTCCAAGATCACCGCAGACGGTGACTGTAGCCATGAAATTAAAAGACGCTTGCTCCTTGGGAGTAAAGCTATGGCAAACCTAGACAGCATAGTAAGAAGCAGAGACATCACCTTGCCAACAAAGGTTCGTATAATCAAAGCTATGGTTTTCCCAGTAGTAACGCGTGGCTGTGAGAGCTGGACTATAAGGAAGGCTGAGCGCCGAAGAATCGATGCTTTCGAACTGTGGTGCTGGAGAAGACTCTTACGAGTCCCCTGGACTGCAAGGAGGTCAAATCAGTCCATCCTAAAGGAAATCAACCCTGAGTGCTCATTGGAAGGACAGATACTGAAGCTGAAGCTCAAATATTTTGGCCACCTAATGCGAAGAGAAAACTCCCTGGAAAAGACCCTGATGCTGGGAAAGATTGAAGGCAAAAGGAGAAGGGGACGGCAGAGGATGAGATGGCTAGATAGCATCACCGATGCAATGAATATGGACTTGAGCACACTCTGGGAGAGAGTGGAGGACAGGAAGGCCTGGTGTGCTATGGTCCATGGGGTCACAAAGAGTCGGACATGACTTAATGACTGAACAACAACAAGGTATATATGGGAGAAGGTGATCTTTCAGGTAATCTGGTCCCAAGCTTTCAAGGACTTTATAAGTTAAAACCAGCATTTTAAATTGAACCTTGAACTAGAATGCTGGAGCAACCAAATGTTGTGATCCTAAGGGACCAGAGGAAGCTGAAACACATCAGTGATGGGATTCCCAAACACCCCCACATTCACAAATATTATCAATTTCAGTCTCATCTGAGTTTAATTTTTAGTTTTCCTGCATCTAATAATCACACGTAGCTAGATGCCAAAATAACACTGATGTCATAGGACCAAGGGCAAAGGGCAAGATATGTAGGAGGGGAAGGCTATCCTGGGTGAGATGGCTATCAATGGCTACCAGTCCTGATGGTGATATGCTACCTCTAGTATCAGAGGCAGCATGCCTATTTACACCAGTTGCTGGGGAACGTGGGCGGGAGGGTGCTGTTGCACTCATGTCCTGCTTGTGGGTTTCCTGTGGGCAGCTGGTTGGCCACTGTGTGAACAGAATGCTGGACTGGGTGGGCCCTTGGTTTGATCCAGCAGGGCTCTTCTTATGTTCTTATGGGACTGTGTATTATCAATGAAATGGTAGTACTGGATTCTGCATCTCCTATGAACTTATTTACTGGCATCCTGCATGTCAGTCAGGAAGAAGGACAATATAGAACCTTGTGTATACCATATAGTTGTCTGAATAATTATTAGATCCTACAGTTGAGTCACTGACGCCTCCTCAACAGACTCAAAGGCAGCAGAATGATCTAATAGGAATCCCACATTGATCACTATATGGAAATCATTTATCAAAGCCATGAGCATAGTCTAAGTCAGTGTTTTTCACTGCAAGGACTGAGGGCCACTGGTGGCTCCGAATCACCTCTTGTGTGGCTTTCTGTCTCTCTCTATCTCTCACTCACTCTCTCTCTCTTTTTGCAGTAGCTGCTCACTCTCAGCAGGGGCTCTCTAGTTTTGCCTTGTTGTTTGCCTTAGCAGTGGACCAGCTGCTGTGATCTGGGCTATCAGAGGAGGCTTCAGGGGTGGGGAGTCAGGAGACCTGCCATTCTTCAGCTGTAAGGGGTGGCTGGGTGGTGGTGACAGGAGAGGAGAATGCAGGAGTAATCAGCCAATTAGCTGTGGAAGGGGAGGAGCCCAAGAGGCAAAGAGCAGTGTGATAGGCTGGTTGCAGTGCGGTACCACCCAGGTGCTGATGGTGGAGGGGGAATTGAATGTACGGGCAAGAAAGAGAGCAACATGCACCTACACTGACAGATTTTGCAGTACCGAGTAGAGCAGAGCACGCTTTTAGTGACGAGAAAAAGATCCATGCCAGTCCAAGAATCCAATGAGTCTGTCGGAATTTGCCTGCCTGGTGACTGAGTGATAAGCTCTTGCTTGGATGAAGTAGAGAGGGGTGGGGAGGCATGGCCCTCAGTGGTGGTGGTGCCGGAACGAAAGTGGCTCCAGCTTGAAAATAGTCAAAATGGGTTAAGTGATCCATGACTGCTAGAGGTCTAAGCAACTGATTTTATCCAGGTGTATTTGGAACTTGAGTGCTGGCACTTGGTCCCAGACTTTTGTTTTGAAATAAGTTGATACCAAGCCTGGGAATCAACATCCAGTGTAAGGTTGCTGACAGATGCCTGCACAGTCTTCTACTGCAGACATCCCAAGGGAAGGGATTTCACACTATTGCTCTACCTCTTGTATTCCAGAGCTCTCCCACTCTTAGTCCCGGGGTTCCCCCGACCCCATTTAACTAAAAGAGTGGCTTGGTGCTAACCATTTTCCTTTGTTATTTTGCAGGTACTCCACCTCTGCATTCTCCAGGCTGGAAAAGGTGGGCATCCGCCATCCTCCACCTTTGCCTTTCATTGGAAACCTGCTATACTTTCACAAGGTTAGATGTTTTTTGAATGGTTTCTATTCAAGTATGATGTAAAGAAAATGGATGCATATCTCTACCAACTTCCTGCCTTTTGACCATGTTGCAGATAAAAGTAACATGAGTCCACGGGATAGGGATTGAAAGTTTTCAAGTTCACAATGATCTTATTTTGTTTAGCTCCAAATCTGGTTAAAAACAACTACTCTTGGAATCCTAGAAATCAGTTTTCATTGAGGATTCTAACCACTGCAGTTATACAGAGACAGATGGAAGTTTGCAGGCTGTGTGTTCCAAATGCTGAGAAGAAACCGAAAAGACTTGGGATGGGACTTCCAATGGTTAGAAGCCAGATTCCTACAAGTCACACACTTCCCTTGTAGGTCTTGCAGCCTTAGTGCTTCTGCACTAACATGTTAGTTAAGCTTTATTCCTATTTTTTTAAATTCCTGGCCCATTGGTCTGTGTCCCACCTAAAAAAAGGTATACTATTAAGGCTCATTGCTCTAATTTGCAACATTTATTCTGATTGCAAGACCTTGATTTCATAGATGTGGAAGGGGTTAAATTCTCAGGCTTCAACTTAAAGCCTGGCATTCTGATCTTATTTCTATGGGGGTAAAAAGTGCTTTATATTCTTTTAATTCCCAACAAACCCTTGTAGTAGGTTACACTACCTTCAGTGCCTGATAATTAGCCCTATTCAAAAGTTACACTGAATGTATACAGGTGGGTGTGGTGGGGAGAAGCGAGACCAAGCGCACTATCCCTGTTACCAGCCTCCACACATTCAGTTTAATGTCAGCATAGAGCCTGCACACGTACACCTACAGATCTCTCAGTCTAGCATTGATGTTGGAACAGGGCTATCACTTCATACTAGCTCAGTTTAGTTAATTTCACACAAATGTGCATCCATGAAAAAGAACTCCAAAGAGTTCAAAAAAGAGATGAACGGTCTGTATAAGCTCTGTGTATTTCTTTTACAATTTGCGTCCTGCTTTAGAGCTAAAGCTTTCAAAGCAGCGTACCGATAAACATCATATAAGGGAAGGGCCATGGTTCAGTGGTAGAACGCATGCTGTGATGCACATCCCAAGCATCTTCAGGTACAGCTAGGAAAGACGGCTGTCTAAAGCCCTGGAGATCCACTGCCGATGGGTGTACAGTAGACAATACTGAGCTGGGTGGACCAAAAGCCTGGGTTGGTATAAGGCATCTTGCTCTGTTCCTAGCCACCACGGCACATGAGGCAGTAATGTGGCAGACCACCCCCCTCCTGCCCCTAGATCTCAAAAATATAAAATATCAATTGGCTTTATCAGGATAACTTCCATGTAAACCCATTAGCTGATGCTTATAGAGAGTCTCCAACAGTCCTCAGTCACAAAGATTTAAAGTCTCATGAAGAATGGCCCAGATGTTCATCCTCCATATAGGCAGACATTTGACCATAGTCAGATTCCAGTGTCAAGCTTATACGTGCATTAAAGTCTCCACGTAATACAAGATCCGCACCAGGATAACATACGTCCAGAATAAGATGCAGACTATGCCATTCATTTGCTGGAGGTATGTAAAGACTGATACAAATCACCCTTCTCACTTTGAATCAACTAATTCTGAAAATATTGGCTTGTGTCATAGAACCATGGAAGTGAGTGGGCAGGATGTTGCATTTAGACTGAGGTTCCATCCTCCCTCACCCATGAAGCTCACTGGGTAACAACTCGCCTGTCAATGCATCTGTTAGACCTACCTCGCAGGATTGCTGTGAGCTTCAGTGCAGGAGGTGCATGTATACCACTCTGAGGAAGGGTAGGATCAAAATGGTAATAAATAAAAAATGGATAATAAAACCACCAACATTACAATCAAAACAAAACTATAGAGCCATCTGTGCAAAACATGTTATCTAAAAGATGCAACACAGCACACTGACTAGGAAAATCCTGCCTCGAAAGCCATATTGGAGCCACCAGCCTCAGAATTGGTCTTTTGAACACCACAGGCAGAGCAATCCTATAGGTGGGATGGAGAGAGCCAAAGGACCTGTCTTATCCAAGTCCTGTCAGGCTTATGCAAAAGAGAAGGATTTTCCTATTTTCCTTTTCCATTCCCTCCCCACACTTAAACCAGGGGTGTCCCTCCAGATGTTTTCACCTAGAACTCCCATCAGCTTTAGCCAGCATAGCCAATAGTGAGGGATGATGGGAACTGTAGGCCAAAACATGGCCACAGGTTGCCGACCCTTTCCTTAAACAGTTTCCCTCCCATTGACTGCAATGGGTGGGGAATGAACCATGCCACCTCCAGACCTGGTGTAGTTCTTCTCTTGTTCCAGGGACATGGAAGGATCTTGGATCCTGCAGATTTTGCTCTCTGACATCAGAGTTCTGGACCTTTCTGCAGCTTCCTGGAGGAGGCTTGTCAAGGTCAAATCTCCCCTTCTAAGGGTTGGTTGAGGCCGGTGGCTTCGATGTCAATGGGGCAGTGAATCTGCCTCAGGTTTCAGTCGGAACCAGTTAGAACTCTGAAGGAGCTATCCAAAATGCTGAATTGAGCCCCCAAATAGGTTCAGCACCTTGGATAACTCCTTTAGAGTTCTGACTGGTTCTGACTGATACTTGGAGTGGATTCACTGCCCCACTGACATCGGAGCCACCAGCCTCCACTGGTGAGGGTGAACCTCTCTCTCCACCCTCAGAGGGGGTGATTCAAAAAATCCTGTGACCCCTGGGGTCCCCTCTAAGGGACCATAAACATGCAACCTAAATATGTGCCCCATAAATGTAGATTGCGAGTGCTGCAAAACTGTGGCTTGTGGTGATTGCACGTGAGTGGCTCGCCGTAGGCAAGGAGCCAATGTGTGCAGGAATTTCAAGTGACCCACATGTGCAGAGATGCCCTTTGTTCGATTTGACTTGATGAATGAAATTATTACACTGTAAAGTGCCCGTCAAGTGGCTTTTGGGTCTTTCTGCATCTACACATTATCATATGTTTTCCTACATTCTCCACAGTAAGCCTTTCCTCCTCTCCTCTCTCTCCCCCTCCTCCTTTATTTTATTTTATTTTATTTTATTTTATTTTATTAGCCAGGCTGTTGACAGGCTGCATGCCGCTTCCCTGCCTTGAATTTTAATGGAGACATCACTCTTTCTTTAGCCTCTCCCAGAGTGGACAGGATATTCTTTGTTTGCTCTGTTTATTCCTGTCTGGCCTACTTGTAGCTCCTGTGCTGCTGCTTCTGAGTGGCCCACTTCGGTTGAATGGAAAATGGGGCTGTTGTCGGGAGTGGGGGAGGAGAATGGGTGAGCTTTGTCTTATTTAGTTTTTGGTCTGGCTGGGCTGAACTGTTTTATAGCTGTTGGGAAGATGGAAGGGGTGAGAGGCGGGGCAGGAAAGATAAAGAAAATGCCTACCCCTTCCTCGCTCCACATCTGCCAAAAAACACCCTTTGATAAGGGAGTAAAGACAAACAAAATGCAAAGCGGTATGGAGCAATTGAAATCAACCCTGGCATAATTTTGGAACTAGAATGCTAACGCTTCCATGTTCAAGGGACAAGAAGCTGTGGAAACTGGATACTAGAAACAGTAAACGGAATAGGTCTGTAAAGAAGCAAATTGTGAGCTGAAGGGGAAGAAGTGGAGAACATATTGTCTGCGTTCCCAGTTTTAATTACAGAATACAAAGAGAGTAAAATGCCCATATGTGGTTTGGTGTTGCTTTTGCAGAGACGGACAGAATGGAAGTGAGGGGAGAGTACTTATTTGCCACTTGTTCTGATATTTACATGGAAACTTGGAAACAGCAAACTGTAAAGCTCTCGTCTCCCCCATTTGGGGGAGAGCATGCACTAAAGCTTCATAACCTTTGCAAAATTGTGTGAATCAACAGAGTCACTAGACAATTCATTCTTGCTACATTGCCATATCTGTCTGTCTGTCTATCTATCTAGTCATCATATATAAATTAATGTTTCTAATTTATATATAGGGGAGGAGAATGTACCTAAATTCTAACAAAATCTTCTCGGCCAGCTTGGTTGGAAGATGAGTGTTTCAACAGTTGTTCTTTGTGTACTGTTAGCAACATGAGAGATCTAAATACCCACCATTTTGATGTCTTTCATTAGCAGATGTTTATCAGACTTCATAGTGAGGCTCCACTTGTGAATACAAATTCAACTGGTGGATACAACTCTGAAAAAAGATTTTCAGTGTCGAAAAGTGGGGGTGATTCGCACTTAAAAATCACAGATTCTTTAGGGGGGAATTTTGGAGGGATGAATATGAGACACACCTAACAGGCACACTCTGCATAATTACCTAGAATAACTGCTACCAGGAGTCTGCTTTCATGAAGTAAAATATAACTGTCCAGTCAGTCATATTAGGCCAACTCCCAGGTATTTTGAGACTGATGCTGTCTTACATCCCTTTGGTTGTGAACACACAAATTTTTAAAAGTGCATATCACAATACCACATGCTCTTCTGGCGATTCTGAAATCTTACACTGTGTTTTCTCCCTTGTCTCTCCAGTTCTGTCTGCAAGAGCAGCCCCTCTCAGCCAATGCTGTCAGTTTTAACTGGGAAACAATTTTACTTCCCCTCTGATTTCTGTGATGGCCAAACTTCACACAGCACTAGTACCCATCAGGAAGTTAATGAAGTGTGTAACAGAAACATCCTTCCAAAGGATGTCCATGATGCTCTTTGGAAGAGAGAAGCAAGATGACTAGTATATTTAATACCACCCAATGTGTAATAGTCATGGTTTAATTTAGTAATCATTAGCATGGCAATTTGCTTTTGTAAAGTGCTTTATTATAACCCTAACTGCATTGATTCTCAACAATGCCCTGAAAAGAGGCCTTCACTGCTCTTTTACAAATGGACATTCTGCACCTCGAATTGAAGGCCTCTCAAATCCTAGTCCAGTTCTCTGAGAACACTGGCTTTCTCTAGTTGACTGTGAATGCATGGATCTTTCCTTTCCCGCAGTTGACTATGGGATCAGGGCTCTCCATCTTTTCGAGGGCCATCTTTTGGAGGGCCATGCTGGGTCAGACCAAAGGCCTATCTAGTTAGCATTCTGTTCACACCATGGCCAACCAGTAGCCTGTAGGAAGCTCACAAGTAGGACATGAGTGAAATGGTACCCTCTTGCTTATGTCACCCAGCAACTGGTATACAGAGGCATAGTGCCTCTGATACTGGAGGAAATAAATAGCCATCAGGACTAGTAGCCACTGATAGTCTTCTCCTCCATGATTTTGTCTAATCCTCTTTTAAAGCCATCCAAATTAGTGGCCATCGCTACATCTTGTGGGAATGAATTCCATAGTTTAACTATGTGCTGTGTTAAGAAGTCTTTCCTTTTACCTGTCCTGAATCTTCCATCAATAAGCTTCATGGGATGACCCCAGGTTCTAGTACTATGAGAGAGGGGAAAAATTGTCTCCCTATCCACATTCTCCACACCTTTCATAATTTTGTACACCTCTGTCATCTTGAAGAATTGTTCCATCTCTGCTTCAAACTCTGTCGCAACTTCACGATGTGCATCCTTAACGCACACCCATCAAAATTGTAATGTGTGAAGTGGCCCTCAGGAGCAAGCAGAGAAATATTCTTCGATCATATAAACTAATATTGAACTTAAATGTCTGAATGCCAATCCTTAAGTAGTTGAAATGGCACCAACCACACACAAGGGGGGAAGCATCCACATACTCTGGAGAAACCCCGAGGTTTGCAGAAGTACAAAAAATCTTTAGGAAAAAACCCAGTATCCTGAAGAAGGGCATGGCTGACTGGCTGGCATCCTGAACAGGAGCACTCCACAGTGCAACATATTGTTGTGGGTGCAACAGATATCCTGAATTAGTCAAGCCAGACAGATACCTCTTTTGTACCAGCCCACTTAAAGGAGAAATTGCCCTGTGAATGAACATAGTGGAGTATGTTAAAGAGATGCCTTGAACATTTTAATCAGTTAATAGAAACAGAATGATAAAGGAGTCTGATATATATATATTTTAATGTTTATGTCAGTGGCTGCAGAAATATTGACTTGGCTGAACTGCCCCAGGGCAGATAAATATATTGGGACAGGCAAGTGGCTGGGCAGAATACTAATAGCCTGGCAGCACAGAAAGGAACTACTTGTAACAAGTTGCCTAGACTGAAGGAGTGCAGCCTAATTGAGAGCTTTATGTCAGGCAGACTAATAGGATTGGCCCTTGGGTGTCACTTGATTCCTCAGGCCAGGAGGATTCTGGGAAGTTTCACAAGCATCCCAGGTTAAATTACCTCCTTTTCCCTCCTTCAGTCACTGGTTCAGAGAGGAGGAAACTACTGCTATATCCAGAGGGTTCCCAGTTTGATTTCTGCAGTGCCTGACACCAAACTGCTCTGACTGTACTTGTGAAACTTGGTAGGTCCAACACAAGTTTTTCAAAATTAGGACACCTTTTTTTAGAAAAGCATCCCAAATAGCAGTCATACAGCTAAAATTACTGTCAACCTTGATTTGCTGTTGAGTACAGTCTTTATCTGTCAGCCAACAAATTTAGCTGAGGCTTAACTTCATTAGTGATGCCTAAACACATTAACCATATGCTCCTCGGCATATGGGTAAATACATATCAATTTATTTTCATTAGTGTTTTATTGCGAGAGGTGGGACTGAGCTAGGTGCTCCTGGCTTTACTGAAGTTGCTGTCACCAGGTTGGCTCTGAAGAACAAGAGATTAAGTGCTGCTACTCACACTCATTAAGACTGCCATGTGGAGACCTGTGGAAACTGTCTCTGCATGATGGCTGCCCACACCGCAAGGCATTTTGTGTGTACTGCCTAGCCAGGTGTATCCTAGGAAGCTGCCTTCTACTAGGTGAGGCTGTTTGTCCATCTAGCTTTAGCACCGTCTGTTCTAACTAGCTGTGGCTTTCTGGGGTCTCTGGTAGAGGTCTTTTTCATCACCTAAGTTTGGCCCGACAAGCTGCTTTTAATTGTGGATTGTTTGGGGTAATTGTTTTAACGACAGGAACATTTTTAATTTTTTATGTTTTTCAAAAAATATTTTATTTATTTATTTATTTGTGGCATTTATATACCTCTGAATGTAATAAAATTTCTCAATAGGTTGACTAGTTTGAGTGACTCCTTTTGAGCAGCAATGTGAAACTGGGATATAAATATTTGTATTAACAGCAGCATCAACAACACATCTGGACAAAGCGCATGGACAGACAAAGCCCATGTATGTGTGTGTGTGTGGATCCCATGCAGATGTTATTCTGGATGTGCATGGGGTGAGGCCAGAGCATGTGTGTTACTTGCTCTGTATATGTGTTTCAGTTCACACCAAAGCTACGTATGTCTGCACAGTCCACACATGGAGGCAGGTTTAGGTGGCTTCCACTTGGCAGCTTCAGTGTATGCAGTGGCCCTGTGTGAGCAGCAACTACCCAAACCTGCACTATTCAGCTAGGTCAGGCCTCTTTACTTGCCTGTGATATTATGAGATGTTTTCTTTCTCCGTCAAAAAAGTGAGAACCTCATCTATTACCTTTCCTGTAATGCACTCAGAGGCTGACGGGCATCCTATGCTGAGTGGGAGGAAGGCGGAGGTGGTCTTTGCCTCTGCGCTTCTCCCATTCTGCATTTTTGCTGTCAAGGGCTCCTTGGAGGCCTCTCTCAGTCTAATCCAGTAGCCAAGTCCAGACACAGACAAAGGGATTCTTTTCAAAGCTTTATTCTTCTTTTACAACTTAACAACTCTACAGGTAGCAACTAGATCTGAGCAGCAGAGTACCTATGCCCTAAGTTGGAACAGTTGGTCCCCATTTGAAAGGGAATTACTGGCAGACCCCTGAACTTAAGGACTAGGGAGAGTCCCTCCCCTTTTCCCTTGGATCCTCTGGGCGCAGCCGTTGTTTGCGCGCCAACCGGGCACTACGCCTCCTTTCTGTGCCCTCCATTTGGTGCCGCTCTCTGCGTCGGCGTCACACGTCCATCAAGTCTGCTTCCTGCGCTCGGTCACTCCCTGGACTGCTATCTAATCTAGGAATGCTGGTGGGAGGAATCTCCGTCAGCTGTGGGCCCTGGGAAAGAGGAGCGGGCTCCTCTCCCAGAAGCGACTGCTCTTCCTCAGAATCAGAACTACTCTGGGATTCTATGAGCTCAGTGTCCACCCTGACATTTGCTAGATGAGTGTTTTTGCCTGTCTAGCTAGGGCTCTGCAGAGGGGCGGGGGAGGAGGCAGAGTAGAGCTGCTTCCCCTCCCACAGAACCATCCCCTTTCCCTCTTCTCTGAGGCAGCTTTTGTGAGCTCAGAGAGGCAGCCAGTTCAGTTCTCTCCATGCTGGCTGAGGGGGGGAGGAGGAGGGGAGGGAGCGCGGACTCCTGGGTCTGAGATCTGAGCGCTCTCTCCAGCCTCGGATCCGGGAATCCAAACTATCCTATGCCACCCCCCTGACACTGTCTAGGGACCATAGGGTTGCTCTCTTACCTTCATAACTATAGTGCTAGCCAGTGAAGCATTATTAGGCCCACAGACACGTGAGCATGATAGTAGCTAAGGGTGCTTCCACACAGAGGGCTCCTAGTACTAGCAGTCAGAAGGCATTATTCTATCTTTTTCTCCTTAATGGATTTCTTCCATTAAGAAAAAAAATGGAAAAAGTGGTGAGAAAATGGGAGGGTCATGAGTAGAAGCTGTCAATGACTGGAAACCCCCCCCCCCCCCCGCTCCAATATACACCTCCGTGAATGATGCAGGATGTTGACACCACAAAGGCCTCATTTGGAAGCACTCTTAAATGTTATTGTGAGGAATGTGGACTGGATCAATAGATTTAATGCTGGCTCCAGTTTTTAGAGGGCCTTTGGGCAAGACATCCTCATTTGATCCCCTCTCTCAGCGTGTCTACCTTCTCACTGCCACCAGCTGCTATTACTCCTTGTCCTCTTTCTCATCATTGCCACCATTTGCTTGCTTGCTTGACAGGCAGTGGCATCTGCTGCTGCTCCGTCTGACAACCACCACTGACTCGGCCAGAGCAAGAGGCAGGTGAACAAGCAGGTTGCAGTGGTGAAAAGGAAGAGCAAGTCCAGGAGGCTCTTGTCACTGGGCCCCTGCCAGGGTACAGGCCCTCAGCAGATGCCCAACCATGCCTACCCTTGACACAGGCCCTGAATAAATTGATTGATGATTACTAATTAGAACCTGTGTAGCCTATAAATGCATACTGTAGTTCAACATTTCAATAACCAGACTTGTGGCTCAAGTGGGGTTTTTTGTCTTTCTTTCCTTACTATTCACTTACAACAAACATAGTGAAGAGAACTGTCTGTTCATTGTTGAAATGGTGTCACACTTGAGCAGGGTGTGCCTGCAGTGGCAGGCAAGCTGTGTTGCACAGGAAGAATATCTTCATAACAAAGAAGACAGGAGGGTAGTTCATAATGGAGTGGCATGGATCACAGGTAGAGTGACCTTTCTATCAGAGGCCATCACCTTAATAAAGAGCTCATGGGCAGAATGAATTAAGGCATACATAGATTCTCATATTTGGATTTATTTACATTTTTCATCACTCCTTTTTATGTTCTCTGTTCCCACCTACGTGACCTCCATAAATATGGAACCTCACTTTTATGACACTTAATTTCTGGAAGAGGGGATAAAACAGGGAGAGACCGGAATATGCAATTACACTGACCCCATGAATGTCTCCCCAAGGTAGAAAAAAGCAGGCTCTGCTGCAGAGCCACAAACAGGGCAGTCTATGTGTTCCTGCAGAATTGGTATACGCTGGTCTAATTAAGAGTACAATTCAGTTTGGCACAAATTATTCAATTAGTATATCTTTTGTATTTCCGCTTCATTTCTCTTTATGCCCCATTTACATGCATATCCCCACCAAAGGAGTCCCTGATGTTGCTTTTTGTCTATTGCAGAGTCCCCAAAATACAGGTCTGGTATGTATGGACCCATGTTTTCTGCTGAAGGCTGCTCAGAGCCTATCAAGTAGATGTGTGTTTATGAAAGGGCTGTGTTTTCAGGCATCACAAAATCAGTCAAGATCATCTTTGTCTTAATCACGTTGGTAATTAAGTTAACCGAATTTGTGCTTAAAAAAAAAAAAAGTAACTGAGTCTGGGTGGGGAAATGGGGGGGGGGGTGTTCTAAATGCTGACAAGCCTAGCAGGTCTTTAAGAGTATTCCAAATGCCACATTAACATTTGTGCAGGTTCAGCAGGATAAAGAAGAGTGAAGGGAAAGGCTAGGAGGAATCATATGTTGGTAAGCACTGAGCTTGTCAGGAATGATTCTGAGTGTGTGGAGATAGCAGCTCAGATTCAGATTGGGAACAGCCAGAACTGGGGGAGGTTTCCTCCCTAGTGAGCTTAGATATGGATAGGCGTTCTTCTCAGGAATTTAGCTTGCAGATGGCTCGAACTGAAGGCCCTCCCCTTTCCTCCCCCATGAGAACCCAGGTCTTGGAGGAGGAGGAGAGCACGGGGTGTGAACTGAAGGATGTTAGAGTCCAGCACAGAGTGAAGCAGGAAAAGTTAGAGACAGAGCTCAGACATTCCACCCGGTTGGCTGTGTGTGATAGCTTACATAGGGGGGCACAACTGTAAGGGAGGAGCATTCCCCCCTAAGTTATTCTGGCTGGCAAGTTCTTGTTCAAACCTCCGGCAGCGTCTCTGATTTCCACTTGGCTCCTCTATTGATATTTGTAATTATGTGGAGTAGCTGTTTTCCTTTGTAGTCTGACAGTCTCTGAGGATTTGCATTTGTAAGGAACCTGGTAGCTAACTAATAAAGTAGTGAGCCTGAAGCCTGGTGCCTTTGGAGTGTGTGATTGCAAACGGAGAGGACCAAGGGACCTGACAGAGCTTCAGTCACAGAGGACTGGAAAGAATGTTATAGGTTCAACCTGCTCAGCATCACAGGCAAATTAGACTAGGCCAGGGGTACGCAATCTTTATGGGCAGTAGGCATATTTGGCAATTTGAGAAACTCCCAGGGAACTACCACAAAATGGCTGCTATAGGAGGCATGGCAAAGAACAAGTAACCTGCCCAGAAGATGGAGTACAAGACAGAAGTGGGGTCTGAGCTCCAACACACTAAACAGCCCCTTTTGAACCCACAGTTTTGAACATCAACAGAAATGTATTTCATAGCAATCCCAGCTCCTGGTAATAAAATGTGTTAATTTTTTTAAGTGGGAGGTAAGGCCCCTTGGCAGGCATCAAGAAATGTGTCTAGAGGTGCATTGGTGCCCATGGGCACCATGTTGCCCACCCCTTGGCAAGGCTGACAGTGAGCAGAATAATTTGAGCAACACTCACCATGTCAGAAGAAGTGTGCTCCTCCAGAATCTGCTCCTTGTTCTGGTATGGTTGTCTGCTCATGTGGACTGTGTGTGCACCCAGAATCCTCTGTGATGTTGCAATGGAATCTAGGCAATCATTTAGTCAACTTGAGGATGACTGTGCCTTGTCCCTCAACTATATTTCTATAGCTAGGACAATACAAAACAAACAAAACACCTGGGAA
Organism: Heloderma suspectum; assembly: GCF_057233095.1. Classification (NCBI taxonomy): domain Eukaryota; kingdom Metazoa; phylum Chordata; class Lepidosauria; order Squamata; family Helodermatidae; genus Heloderma; species Heloderma suspectum. The sequence goes on from NC_139464.1 coordinate 33,345,602, forward strand.
TAAGCGAGGGTCAAAGAAAATAACAAGCCAGAGTACTGATTGAGTCTTGGAACACATCACAAGAGAATCGCATAGCAGACTGTGTTTTGTTCTGTGATCCTCCACCCCTTCCCTTGTATGCCTGGGTTAACAGAACACTGGTTGGTTTGTGAAACCAGAGTTTGGTGTGACACACGAATCATCAAACTGTGGTTTGAGTGATCTTTGCAGACCAGGATGAAACCATAATAACAAACCCAGTTTGGAGGGGTTACTCCAACTGCAGTTGCCAGTTTCTGTTATGCCAGCCATTCACGTGGAGGAAGGAAGGGGAAGGAGGACAGCGCACATAGTTTGGAAGAATGAAGAATGTGACATCAAAGCTTTTTTGATGATATGAAAAAGGAGCATTTGGGACCTTGTGCTTAAGTATTTAATTTTAAAACATATACCTCATTTATAGTTTGAATAGAGCTCTCTTGGAGGCTCACAACGTATTAAAACTATTGCAGAAATAATATCACAATGTTTGATACAGAAATTAAATTGCATATAAAAACATAGAAATTACAAACCATAATAGACCATTTAACAGCAGCAGCAAACACATCAAACCCGTCTGAAATATTACAGCTTTCAACAAACTTCTAAAGCTTGAGTGGACAACTTGTGGCCCTTCAGATGTTTGGGCCTACCTCACCATTGGCTGTGCTGGGTAGGGCTGATGATAGTTGTAGGTTAAAACATCTGGATGACCACAAGTTGCCCTTTTCTGAAGGAATAAGAGAGTGAGCTTCATGGGTCTCCTGGTGAAGGGTCTTCCTTAATGGGGATATCAATTCCAAAGGGGCCCTTCTCCTGCTGCTTACCAGCCTAGCACTGAGAACAGGGCTCCACCTTAGCACATGGGTTGTGGGGTGTGGAGCTCTTATACCAGAGAAGTGATTCCCTCAGGTATCTTATTCATGCTTCAAATCCATTTGACTCAAGAGTATGAGTTTTGCGTATGTTTATTTCACTGTTTATTTGCTTAGTTTTAATGGAATTTTCAAAGCCTTGGATTGCAAAATATACGGTTGGCCTTCCTGAGGAGCTATGAATATTTGCTAGGGAAGGTGCAAGCCCCTCTTTGAGCTCAACATCCTCAGTCTAGCTGTTGAGGGTGTCACCATCCATCCACAAGATGATATGGGAAGCATGCTTCTCTCCAAGCCAGTAAGGGACCAAGTTCACAACATGTAGCCTTTTTGGGTGGTGGCAGTGAGCTGACTTCCCAACAAAGCTCTATTACAGAGAGAACTGGAACATGCGTATCGAAAAGAAGAGTGGCTGATCTCTCACGTTAATGAGGTTAGTATGAAATTAGGCTCATTATGGGAAGCAACTAACCATTGCTTTGGACAGAAGGTTGAAAAAGCCGACTCTTGCAAGTCTGTAATCAAAATGGATGTAGGAGGTGCAACAACAGCCGCATTGATGACAGCTCCATAAAATCCCTCATGGGGAAGCTGCCACATGTATCTGTCTGGAATGAAAGATAATGATAAAGCCATTTCGACATATGAAATGCCAGCTCCTTGGAGTCAGTCCTCACTAAAGCATGCATTCTATCTGTTCCTATTTATTAGGGAAACAGTCCCTATTTTCTGCTGCTTTGTCCTGGGTAAATCAGTGCCCCCGTTTTGTCTGTTTTTGCCTTATGAGACTGCATTGTTAAAACTCTTAATGTGAGTTGCTAGACTTCTCATCTCCCTCCCCCAGGCCTCTAACAGTTCAATTTTGGAGTGGATGCAGCTTGACTTTAGTGTCAGTACCTGTACATGAACACTAAAAGCACCATGCAGTGCGCAGCCTGCCACGTCTCACACCACAGCTGCTGAATTGTATTTTGACACTGTTCATAACCTGTGGTTGGACAACAATATTTTTCTAGTATAACTTTAACCAAAGGAACAAACATTGTCCTGGCTTAAATTGGTGGAAGGCAGCCAATAGCAGACTAAATCAATACAGCATACAGAAGATGGAGAATGGCCACTGTTAATAATGTGGTTGTCGCTGTCAGTACTTCTTGCATTTAATTTCCTTCTGAGTTCACTGTTTACAATGTCCTCACCACCACATGTACAGTATATATACCTGAAACTCTTGATAATGCTCCATGCATTTGATGAAATAGGCTGTAGTCCACAAAAGCTTATGCCAGAATAGATTTGTTAGTCTTTAAGGTGCCACAAGATTCTGCATTGTTTGTGTGTGTGTAATAATTGAGAGGGGGGACTTGGCAAGTCAGTGGCAACCACTGAGAGATTGTATTATATTCAGCGGTACATATATGCCACAAATGAATACATAATAAATAATAATAATCTTTGAATTGTGCTGCTGCAAACGTGTTCTTTTTTTTTGCCTGTGAAATTTTGGAGGACACACTGAAAATGAGGATGAGGATGATGGGTCATCAAAGGCCACTCCCCAAAGGGGCTTGCAGTCTAAAACGCAAGACAGGGTGACATGAGACCAAGGAAGCAGTTCTAATGGTTACACAGGGGAAGAATATATTTTTATTCCTATTACATGTACTTAGGCTTCATTATAGTATGACAGGGGGTCCCAACCTTTTTGGACCCATGGGCACATTTGTGAATTTGAGAGACTGCTGTGGGCACCACCACAAAATGGCTCCTACAGTGGATGTGGCTAGACTCATAATGGCTGCCGTGGGGGCCTGGCTAGTCAAGATTGAGCTAAAGATGTGGGCGGGGAGAGAAATAGCAAGGCTATTGGCTGGAAGGGAGGGGGAAATAGCACTGCTGGGCCCTTGGTCTGATCCAGCATGCTCCTGTTCTGTTCCTAAGGCAAAGGGGTAGAGGGGAGAGAAAGAGAAAGAGCAAGGCTAGAAGCTAGAAAGGGAGTGAGAGAAGACTACCCTACGTTTTCCAAGGTTTTCCTTAAAACACTTTTTAAAGAAGTGGGCAGGGAAGGGAGAGCTTCGTGGGTGCTGTTAGAGGTCCCTGAGGGCACTGTGGCATCTGCAGGCACTGTGTTGGGGACCGCTATAGTATGGTATGGCAAATAACAACAGGTCACAAAAGCTTCACAGCAAAGGTGGATGTATTAGGAGGGACCTGAAGGAAGCAAGAGAAGTGGATGTTACACTGGTGTTCTGGGAGGCAATTCCTGACATGGTGCAGCAATGGAAAAAATGGTAAAACTGAGTCGTTTGAGGGAGGAAGAGCCCTTGGGACAGCTGAGAGTGTTGGTGCTGGAGTGAAAGTCAAGCATAGGGTGATATCAAGGTATAAGAGCTGGGAGAAGTGTGTGTGTGGCGGGGGGAGGCAGCAGGCAGATGTCGGTCTTGTCGGTCGGTCCTGTGGCTCCTGAACCACTGGAGCATTCTAAGGCCTCCTGTGAGGCCTTGGCAAGGCACTTTGCAGATAAAATTTATCAGATTAGGTGTGTTACTCTGCACGCTGTGGATACAGTTAGTGAGCAAGAGGCGGCCTGTGGCAAACCGGTTTTGTGGGATTGGTTCCAGCTTCTTCCTCCTGATGAAGTGGACAAGGTGCTTTCATCTGTAATGCCGACCACCTGCTTACTTGATCCTTGCCCATCTTGGCTCATTATGGGCTGCAGAGAGAGACTGGGTGAGGGGATCAGGGCGGTGGTGAACGCCACCCTTGAGGAGGGAGTGATGCCATCAGCCCTCAAGGAGGCAGTGATAAGACCGCTCTTAAAGAAGCCCTCCTTGGATCCTCAAGTTCTGAACAACTTTCACCCAGTCTTGAATCTGCCATTTTTGGGCAAGGTGATTGAGCGGGTGGTGGTGATGCAGTTGAAGGCACACTTGGAAGAAACTGATTATCTAGACCCATTTCAGTCGGGCTTCAGGCTTGGGCATGGGACAGAAACGGCCTTGGTCGCCTGGGTAGATGATATGAGGAGGGCTCTGGATAGGGGTGAATGCTCCTTCCTTGTTCTCCTCGACCTCTCAGCAGCTTTGATACCGTTGACCACGGTATCCTCCTGGACTGCCTGGAGGGGTTGGGCATTGGAGACACCGTATTGCGGTGGTTCCGGTCCTTCCTCTCCGGCAGGTACCAGAGGGTAGCACTGGGAGAGGAGGTTTCGGACCCATGGCCACTCACTTGTGGGGTGCCACAGGGTTCCATCCTCTCCCTGATGCTATTTAATATCTATGTGAAGCCGCTGGGGGCTATCATCAGGAGGTTTGGGGTGCGGTGTCATCAGTATGCGGATGACATGCAGCTCTACCTCTCGTTCAAATCTTCACCAAGGTTGGCCGTAGAATCCCTGTCCAAATGTCTGGAGACGGTGAGTGGCTGGATGGGGAGGAATAAGCTGAAGTTGAACCCTGACAAGACTGAGGTACTTTTGGTGGGAGACAAGAGGAGGCTGGGGGATGTTGACCTGGTGTTGAATGGGGTACGGCTACCCTTGAAAGACCAGGTCCGCAGCCTGGGGGTCATTTTAGACTCCCAGCTGTCCATGGAGGCTCAGGTGTCAGCTGCGAGCCAGACAGCACTGTATCAACTCCATCTGATATGGCGGCTGCGCCCCTGCCTTCCCGACCATCTGCTCCCATCGGTAGTACATGCCCTGGTCTCTTCTCGTTTAGACTACTGTAATGCGCTCTATGTGGGGTTACCCTTGAAGACGGTTCGGAAGCTGCAGCTGGTACAGAACGCGGCGACTCGCCTGATTAAAGGCAGCCGCCGGCGAGATCACATCACTCCAGTGCTGAAGGAGTTGCACTGGTTACCAGTTGTTTTCTGGGCCAAATTCAAGGTGTTGGTTTTTACCTTTAAAACCCTATATGGTTCCGGCCCAGCCTATCTCAAGGAGCGCCTCCAGCAACACCAGACAGGCCGCTTAACAAGATCAGCCTCGGATGGCCTTCTCTCTGTCCCATCAGCCAGGACAGCTAGACTGGTGGGAACGAGGGAGAGGGCCTTTTCTGTGGTGGCCCCTACTCTGTGGAACTCCCTCCCTAGGGAACTCCGCCATGCCCCCTCTTTAATGAGCTTCCGTCGTGCATTAAAAACGTGGTTGTTCAGGCAGGCATTTGGGGTGGGTTAGGGTATTTTAGAAAATGTTTTTATTGTAGAATTTTATTGTTTTAAACTGTTTTATTGTACGTTGTACATCGACCAGAGTGGCTGGGTGACCAGCCAGATGGGCGATTAATAAATTTAATAATAATAAATAAATAAATAGATAAATAAATGTGGCCATGATGGACTTTGAAGGTAAGGATAGGGAGCTTGTGCTGGATCTGAGAGTGGACAGGAACTCAATGTAGGGATTAAAGAGGGACATCACATGGCCAGAGTGATGAGAAAGGTGAATGATTTTGACAGAAGAGTTCTGGCCAGAGGTGATGAGCTGGGCTGAGAGGAGAAGGTCTCAGTAGTCAAGGTGAGAGATGACCAGGGCATGAGCTAAATTGGAGCAGGGAGGTTTAGAATTAATTATGGGTTGTGGTCCATAAGTGCAGTGCCACACCCATGCAAGTAGGGCTGCCCCGCTGAAAGAAAGGGGAGGAGAAAGTAGTGGGTGCCCCATGCACGTATGGTGCATCACAGCCACGGTCCTCTTCCATGGAAGCCAGTAGCTGGCTCAAGAGTCTAAGCCAGCGGCGGCCGACCATTTTGGCAAGTGTGCCAAAAGTGAAGCCGTAATATCAGAAAGTGCCCTTGTACTACATAAACACTTCCGCGTATGTCGGTATTGTTTTCCCTCTCGTTGACTGGGTTGGAGATCATAGCAGCATACAAGGCAGCACAGGAAAGGCAGGAAGAAGTTCAGATCTGACCTGATGCTGTGACAAGGCCTCTGGGCTGCTCTGATTTCTGTCCAGTTGTGGGATGGACCATAGATCAGTGTCAGAGCAGACACGTTGCATGCAGAAGGTCCCAGGTTCAATCCCATTTTTGGGAAAAGAAGAAAATAAAAGGGAGCAGGGAGCAATTGTTGGGAAAAATGGCTGCCTGAAGGCCTGGAGAGTTGCCGCCTGTCAGAGTGGAGACAATTCTGGGCTAGATGGACAGATGGTCTGCCTGGAACAAGGCAGTTTCCTATGCTAGAAACACCCTCTGCTTCTTGTGTCACTGTGCTACCAGTTGGCCACCCATGTTCTTAATCTGTTTGATTGGAATTCTCTTTTCTTTTTGCACATGTGTGGAGAGACATCTGGACACGGGCTGGCAATTTTAGTTAAAGCCCTAGTAATCAGAAAAAAATGTGGGCACAGCTTCTAGTGATAGGATGTCTTTCCTTAGCACAGCCACCAGACTTCTTTATCCCCCACCCCCCAAAAAATCTCAGTCTTAGGGTACAATAAGTCCTACATGCTGGCTGGGAAATGCTGGGAGTTGTAGGACATTTCTGTCTTAGCATGCATGGGACTTTGCCCTAAGTCTCCACTGCCATTGTTCTCCCACCTTACAACTTTTTAATTAGTCCCCAGATCTCATCCTATATTTCCAGCTTTCTCTCCCTCCCCAATGCAAATTTCCAAATGTTCCCCTCGCATTCTAAATTATACAAACTGCCCAAACATTATGGGAATGTGTGACAATATTTAGGTAGAAGTGCCCGTTCACAGAAATGTATTCAAAATGCATGATGTTTAGCCCAGCGCTACCCATTGCTTGAGCAGTTGTTTCTCAACCAAGGGATACCCAGATGTGCAATCTTCAGGTGTTGCCTGATATGAGTGGGATGTTAGCAAGGTGATGTTAGGAAGGGTAAAAGACACTAAGTAAAACTTCAGTGAATATTTAGAACTGGAGGTCAAACGACACAATCAATTTGAGTTTCTTTCTTTCAACCAGTTTAGAATTTGTATATGAAGGACTGATAGAAGTTTTAACCAAATCTCAAGGGAGTAAATTGGAAAATAGCTGCATGTGTTATGAATAAGTCATGCCAAACCAACCTAATGGCAGAGTGGTATGGCCTAGCATGACTTTTCCTCTATATGTTTATAAAATATGTCTATGTAATAAAAAATACTTGGGGCTCCATTGGGGTAACCTGCCATCCAGGTTACCAGTCAGGTCCGCACCTGTAGCTTCAGGTGCTCCTAGACCATTCACTTGGCCTTTCCATCATCCCATCTGTAAATAGATAAGGATATTCCAGGACTGAATCAGAGACCACCTAAAGATTTGCTAAACTAGGTGTAAGGGTGTGTTGACTGGCAATTGACAACTCTGAGGGACAGTTCGGACATCACAATAAACCCTGACTTAATGTGATGTGGATGAGCCTCAGTGAATTTCAGACTCGATCGGAAGCTTTTGCTTCAGTTTTTGATTAACCAGTTTAGCACTATGACTCTGAACTGTGATTAATCTTAACTATAGTTTGTTGAAATAAGCCAGCTTCATAACCCTTGGTTTGAAGATGCCTTGTTTCACGCAAACATAGTTAAGGTTACCCACAGTTTGCTGAGTTCGGACAACACAATTAATCAAAAATGGAAGCAAAAGCTTCTGTCTCCTCCTTGTGGCTATGCTGGAGGAGGAAAGGAGGGGAGTGTGTACCCAAACCTTTTTGAGGTCTGCTGAGGTTTCAGCTTGTAGCAAACTGCTCGGAGGATCAGTATATCCTCCTCTTTACCTTCAAAACTGATTGGCAGAAATTACTTTGAATGCATAATGTGAATTGGTCTATGGTTCTGACTGTTCACTGGATTTATGGATTACATGAGAACTGTGAGTAAATTGCTATGTACTGCATGGGTATATATCAGGTAGCATCCAATGCCGTCTATGAATAAGTTATTATTTCAGTGTAATTTTGGGGAACTCTTCTCCTGGTTTGAATATTCTATAAAACTGAATTTGTGCTGTTGTTGCATGTCAAAAACCCTTGCTAGATAGTTTTTAGTTTCCTTTTTACATTAACATAATTTAAAGTAAAGCATAAAAATGAAAGCACGAGTCTTTGACCTTTTAAAATTATCCTAAAATAGCTTCTAAATTGTCTAAGGATCATTGGCCCTTAGACAAACTATCCTAAAATAGCTCGCTAAATTGTCTTATTGAGAGCAAAATTACGCATAAATGCATGTGCATGCACAGTTCTGATGCAGTGTTTTTGATTATCAGTCAAGGAAGCAAGATTATTATATTACATGTTGTGGAAAGACCACAGTGTGGTAATTATTCCAAAAGGCTTTCCACAAAGCATGGCTATTTATGCAAACATTATTCTGATATTGATTGTTACTTTGGAAATGATAGAATCAGTATGTAGTTACTGAACTGATGTTGTAAAAATGTATTACTAGCACATTTCAGTATAGAGTAAGAGTTATCAAATGTATTAACAGGTTTTAGTTGACACATGGCAAAATCTTGGAGGCATTAGATTACAATACATCTCTTCTATTTTTATTGCATCCTGACCCATAACATTAAAATGTTTGCTGAAAAAGCAACTTTTAATTGAAACAAACAATTAAAAATGCCCCTTATGCAGGAAATTCTTTTACATCATTGTTTGAGCCTGTTCTTACTTATGCTTCCTTCTTTTTTCTTAGGGCGTAAGGGTAGCAGAGTGTACTGAGACAAAAAGTCAAATTAACTGGTTCTTTGTGGTATATGACCTTTTGTGGACACACACAGGCCCCACTAGCCCTCTTCATGGGTGCAGTGTATAAAGAGGAATCATGCACAGAATGGGGGGCTGTGGGGCCCCACCCCTAAGATCCAAGCATGGACATCTTAAAGGGAAAGCCTACATGCACAAGCTTTCCAGATATGACTTGGGATCAGGCTACCTGAAAGACCACATTCTCCCATACGAGTATGCCTGGGTTTTAAGATTTTCTGGAGAGGCCCTTCTCTCAGTACCACTGCCATCAGAAGCATGTTTGGTGGGAGCGTGAGAGGGGGCCTTCTTAATGACTGCTTCCAGCCTCTGGAACTCCCTGCCAAGGGAGGCTAGCTTGGCTCCCTCTCTGTTGTCCTCCTGTGGGCAGGCAAGGTAGATATTATTCAGGCAGGCCTTTGGCAGATAAGCTGGTCTATTGCTAAAGGGGGGTTTAATTGGTTGGTGCTGTTTGTTTCTTTTATTATTGCGTTTTTAATTGTGTTGTTAATTTATTTGTGTTTCTACTATGTTTTACTGAAGATTTTGTTAATCTGGATTTTATTGTTAGCTGTCTTGGGTGCCATTTTGTTTTTGTGGGGGTGAGGGGTGGGCAGAAAGGCAAACTAGAAATTAAATGAAATAAATAACAATGTAGAAAGTCTATATGTGTAGAGTCCTATGTGCATAGGCTCTCCCTTGCAAAAGTTCGAACCTAACACGTGGATGTTGGGAGTGGGACCAGAGGTGTAGGCCTGCAGCCCCATTCTGTGCATGATTCCCCTTCACATGATGTACACATGAAGGAAGCCTTTGACAAGTTTTTGCCCTGAGACCCGTTTTCACTATTTGGGTTGAGTATGTGAAATCATAATGAAGAGGGTACCTCTGAACTTGTGCAGTCTGTGTTGCTTCTACCATTGAACAGCCACGTACTGGCTCAGTTCGCACATCACAACAGCAATTCCGGAGTTGTTTAACCCAAGGATTGCGAGGACGAGTGGCGCAGTTGTTGGTTTAACTCTGAGTTGTTGAATCCATAAACAGCCCAGAGTTTCTGGGTTCACATGTCATGAAACAACCCAAGAAAGGGACATTCCTGGGTTGTTAATTAAAAGCAGAAGTGGTGGGCACATGCCTTGCACACTCCTCTTGTCCCTACAGTTCCTGGGTTAAACAATCCAGGAATTACATTGTGACTTGCAAACCAGCCCACTTTCTATATAGGATCAAGAAGACAAAGCTGCTGCTAGGTATTAGGGGCATCCTGGCAAAGTGGGCCCTCCAACCCTCTGCAGTCCTCCATCCCAGTGCCTCCACCCCACCATAGTGCAGCCCTTCCATCTAGCTGACTTACCAGAAGATTACAGTGGGTAGAGGCTGCACTGTTGCTACCTGTTGCAGGTGGCTATGAGTCACCACTTATTTTGATATTCCCACCATGCTCCATTATGGTGTTACTGTAAGGCACTGTGGGAACACTGACATTGACTGGGTTCGCACAACATGACAACCCACCATGGGCAGCCAGCCATGGTGGGTTCTCATGTCACATGAACCCAGCACATTCTCTGCAGGGTAACTTAATTTTCACAAACAAGCCACCCTGAGAACCTGTCAGGGTGGAAACTGAGCCAATAGAGCCCCAGAGCAGTTCTGATTCTGAGGAGGAACAGCAATCCGTGGGAGAGGAGCTCGCTCATCTCTCACAAGCACAGCAGCTGGCAGAGATTCCTCCTGCCAGCATTCCTGGGAGAGATAGTGACCCTGGCAGTGAGAGAGCACTGGAGGGGGGCTTGCTGGATGCTCGGCACAGACGCAGAGAGCAACGACAGATGGAGGGCGCGGAAAGGAGGCGTAGCACTCGTTTGGCACACAAACAACGGTCGCATCCTGAGGACCCAAGGGAAAGAGGGAGGATCTCTCCCTAGCCCATAAGTTCAGGGTCTTCCCGTGATTCTCCTTCAAACGGGGACCAACTGCCTTACCTGGAACTTAGGCTACTCTGCTATCTATCCCCAGTGCTGTTCCTTGCTTTGGCGCTAGCAACTAGTATTCTGAAAGAGTCATAAAATAATAAAGGAATAAAGTCTTGGAAAGAATTCCTCGTCATCTGTGTCTTGAGTTGGCTATTGGTGGGGACTGCAAGAGGCAGCTAGGGCCCTCCTGACAGAACCCATGGCTTGTTGTAGGGTTGTTCATACCCATAGTGGGTTGCTGTGGCATCCAAACCCGGGAGAGTAATTTTATCATAGAATGCCGGGATTGGCTACAGAGCTGCTTGGCAAAAGCAGCAAAAAAGCCCATGCCATTCTTTGCGATCTTGCAAGTGCTGACTGTAGCCTCCCTCACCAGCGACTGCCCCTCCATCGATGCCCAAGCGGCACTTTGGAGGGACCATCACTCATTCACAACCTTAAAAAAAAATTGGGGGTGCTTTGGGGGTATGCAAATGTGTTTGTAATTTTTTTTAAATTCCCCCATTCTTTCAGAAGTGTGCAGGAGCTCACTTTCACCTGTGAGATATGCGAAGCCTTGGCTTGTCAATTTCTTTGTATGTTTCAGCTGTCAAAGGGAGCTCCAAAGTGAAGTAGGTAACATACAAGGAAATTGACAAGCAAGGCTGCATATAGGCTAATTTGCACACAGTTGCAAAGGACTGGAGGGGAAATAATAGTAAGAAAAAAGAGGGACCCAGCAGTGCAATTCAGAAGACCGAAAATGGGGGGAAAAGGCAAATGGAATAAGTGCACCAAAAGAGGGGAGGGGACACATTCACGATATCTTCCCCTTGGCAATGTAATCCTCTTGCTTTTAAGTGTTGAACTGACACATCCCAGTGCCCTCCTCCCATTCAGTTCTTCTCCAAGTCTCCAGCAAGTCCAGAAAGAGGACTAACTGCAGTTTGGTGTTACATCCAAACCAGACCAAATTGTGGTTACTTTAAACTATGGTTTATTAAAACAAGCGGAGATCTGGTTTCTGTTTCTCTTCCTGTCTTGCTTCAGTAAACCATAGTTTAAACTGACTGCAGTTCCCAGTTCAGTTGTGAGGATAAATTGCAGTTATTTTAAACCAGGAAGTGGATGCTTCCAATCTCCTTTTCATGGCCATGCTGGAAGAGAGGGAACGAGGAGCAATGTAAGCTGGAGGCTCTCTTGGGCTTGTTCACGTACCGCTAAACCAGGGTGGGCAACTTGTGGCCCTCCAGATGTTTTGGCCTACAGATGTTTTGGCCTGTGAGCTGTAGCCAGCATAGTCGATGGTGAGGTATCATGGGAGTTGTAGGCCAAGAATCTGGAAAGCCGTAAGTTGCCCACCCCTGCACTAAACTATGGCTGATGTCTAAGTGGGCTGAACAATTTGTCTAACAATATTAGGCAGCTCCTTATGTTCTTCGTACATTCATATATTCCATGCAGGTTTGAGCTCTGACTGTTCTTTTTGAAATTAACCACTGTAATGCAACAGCTTCTCTCACCAGATGCAATCAGACTGCCTTTGTGATCTTGCAGTAAGAGGATACATAAATAGCTCTCTGTTTAGCTATGCTTTACCCTGTAAAATGTCATATACATTGATGGTTGGATTCCCATCAAAGGGAAGCCCTCTGGATTTGTTTCCATGAGTAATACCTTTGACCAGAGTTCTCAAACTCCATTGGAGTGAGCCTCACCAAAGCTCAAAGCTAACTCTTTTTGCCACTCCCCCAATGTAACATGAAAGCATAATATGGTATTTACTGAATTACTGGTAGATCTCCAAAAGGAGGAAGTTTCATAATACCACGTCAGCTACTGAAAATGTTTCACACACTGTGTCCTGGCATCCTTTTTTTAAACCAGCCTTCCCCAACATGGTACCTTCCAAACATTTTTGACTTTAACTCCTATCAGCCCCAACTAGCACGGCCAGTGGTCAGGAATGCTGGGAGTTATACTCCCAAACACCTGGAGGGAATCAAGTTGGGGAAGGCTGTTTTAAACATTGTTTAATTTGTTTAATTATCTGATTTGATTCTGTTCCCTATTGTATCCCAACAAATGGATTGCAATTCTCTTAAAGGCAGTCGTACCCCCCACCTGTGGTGCTGGTGGAGGGGAATGTAACACTTTCCCTGCACTGTTTTCAATATTACTTTTGTTCCCCCATCCCACCCCAGCTGCTAGTTCCCCATTAAAGAATACATACATGTACCTGTTTGTTTTCCTTAATGCAGGGGTGGGCCCTCCAGATGTTTTAGCCTACAACTCCCATCATCTCTCACTCTTGGCTATGCTAGCTAGGTCTGATGGGAGTTGTAGGCCAAAATAGCTGGAGGGCCACAAGTTGCCCATCCCTGCCCTAATGGGATGTATAGCAGCTGGTGGGGTGGGGTTATTTGATTTGGGAAAATGGGATGGGATGAAGTCAAATTTAACCCAAGCCAGAGGCCCAAGCCAGTTCCTCCCCCAGCTCAGCATGGCTGCTTCTGAAAGAAATTTAAAAGTGACAGAAATCAGATAGGACTGTAGAACTCTTTGGTGAAATGGAGGCATACTCCTGGGCAGTGGTGAGGTGCAGAACTCAGAGATAGGAAGCAACAGTATTTGGGATGGGAGGCAGGATGAAGGTGGAAAGCATTTAATGATACTGAAAAGGCTACTCAACGTTGACCCAATTTGCCAGGGTATTCTAATTGGTATTTGGAAGAGAGAGAGAGCGAACAAACGAACACCACCACCTAAATTATTTCAGTCCTTGGGAGTTCTACGGAAGGCTAGATGAGAAATTTGAGGAGCCTCTTTTCAACAAAGTAATTTGCATTCACCCTCCGGACTGTTGAGACAGCACTGATGCCAGGCTCCTCCTCATATATCAACCTGTTCCTTGCAGTTTCTTCTCAAGCTGCTGCTGCTGCTGGACTTTTCTTGCTGTTTCCATTCACTTCCCATGACTCCTCCATTGTTAGGACAGGAGTCTGCTTTCACTTCTTCAGCAATTCTCTCCCTCCCTGCAGTGTGGAATCGTGCTGCACCATATGATGTTAGTAGATTTTTTTTCTTCATTTAGTAATCATGTCTGTCTGTCTTCCTCTCTCTCTCTCTCTCTCTCTCCCCCCCCTCTACCTCCCTCTGCCCATTCCCATTCCTTTGTCTCTACCATTCCCTATTTTCTTATTTTTCTTATTTTTCTGACGTTAAAGTTAGAAATGTTCTATTCCACTTCTTCTAAGGGACATTTGCCAAGGAAATTAGCTAAAGCCTACATGCTTAGCACCCCTAATTCATTTTCAGAGCGTATTAGTTCTAGTTTACAAATATATACGTAAGAACATAAGAGGAGCCCTGTTGCATCACACCCAGGACACAACTAGTTCAGCATCCTGTTTTCAACAGTGGCCAACCAGATGATGTTGTACCCTGATGTGGGCTTCCCAGAAGCAACAGCCCTCCTCTGATGTGTGCCGTCCTCTTTCCTCAACAAATGGTTTTGTTATCCCCCTCCCAATTCTCCAAGCGGTGAGAACTCCAGGGAAGCAAGGGGTGTGCATGTGAGCGCACGTACGCACGCACGCACGCAGACGCACACACGATGAACATAGGTGGCGATTCACAGTTTATTCACAGCATAAACAGTCCTTGAGGCTTCTCAAGGTGGCTTGTTTGAGAAGAGCAAGCCACACTGCATGGTTAACAAGCCACCCTGCAGAAAATGTCCGGGGTTCAGACAACACACTAGCCCACGGTTCAACGAACAACCCACACTTAGGGAGCAATCCTATGGCTGTTAGTCAGCTGCTAGACGACCATAGGATATGTTGGTTTCTGGGAGAACCGACCTTACCTCCCTCTTGCGCTGCCTCACAGGCAGCTCAGAATGGCCCCACGCTCCATGCTCAGAAGACGAGCATGGAGTGGTGAAAACAGGGCGTTCTGGGGTGGGGAAGGCAGAAATGCCGGCACGACACATCCTGTGTCCTCCGGCAGCCACATCCCCGCTCCACCTTCCTGCGGCTAGACAGCCAAAATTGGCTGTCTAGCCGCAAATGCAGGGCTGCTGAAGTGCGGAGGGGATGATCCCCTCTGTGCTTCTCCTGCCCTGCATTGGATAGGCAGTCGCCGCTGAGTTTGGAGGCGGCCGCCTATCCCCATAGGATTGTGCCCTTAACCACTGAGCGTGGGTTAGCATGTTGTGCAAACCCAGGCAATGACTTGCTCCCTGATCCAGGGAGAATGGTCAGATATAACCTGACCAGTAGATCATATAAGAGTATGGGGGTGCTTCCAGACAAGGCTTTTATTGTGCAATCGCCCTGCCTCATTCACAGCATTTTACTGGGAGTCCAGATGTTGTCATCTTCCACTCATAGCCCTCCCATGTTTTCCTACTGCTTCTTCTGTTTTCTAACCAGAAAAAATCAGTTGAGGAAGGAAGGGCGGAATAGTTGTACAGTGCCTTTTCAGGGGTAGCACTAGCGGCCCTCCATCTGGATGCATCCCTCTGAAATAAGGAATATCCATTTTAAGGAAGGTTATAGTTCAGAGCTCTGGGTAAGTCAAACAGAGAAACTCCACATATGGGCTACTGTATGCATTGTTTTTTATCAGTTGTTGAGGTTGATGCTGTGGTTCGTGAGGGCAACAGATGGTTGGTGATATATCGGGTTTCCCAGCTTTCAGATGAGGCAATATTGCTAAAGCAAAGGTGATGTTTAGCTTAGAAAGCTGGCTTAACTGAGATATTTGAGTGATTATACAGGAATGGGAGAACTAATCGATTATTTTGCCCCTCAGGAAATGCCTCAGTGCTTTCCAAATATTGATCTTTGCAAAATCATCAGCTGCCATACTGCAGAACATGCACTGAGATTCAAACTCGTTTATATATATATTTCCTCTTCCTTACAAAAGAAGAACCTGCATTTTCCCCACAGTATCGTTTAGCATTTTCACGTTAACAGTGTTGCCTGAATTCAAGGATGATTAGCTTTTGTATGTTTTATTGTGACTGTGTTTCTTAAATGTGAAATGTTTAGCATGTTTTCCCACACACATATAACAAGGAGGAGGAATAATTTGTAAAAACCACAGCAACAGGAGCTGCAGTGAGAAAGACATTCTGTATGTTCTTACAAAAGAAAATATTTTGCACAGTGTCTTAGTTTGCCAATTCAAGGAGGTAGAATAGAATACCGTATAACAAGAGATGGTTAAAAAGTCTTGGGTAAGGTTATGATTAATTACATTTATAGTTATGCACATTAAGGTAAGGGTAATTGAACTGCAGGCTGAACATTTAAGCAATGGGGAATTTTTCCTGGCACAGCCCATGTGAGTGTCAATACTTTTTCCTGCAATGCTGTTTGTTTGAGGTTTCACTGACACAGACACTTCTAGGAGAACAATAAACATGAACTTCTGGTGGGCCACCATGTACAAAATCATTTGTTTCTATCATGCAAGAATAGTTGCATTAGGAAATCTGTAGAAAACCTGATACCTATTTCTATTAGGACAGGGGAGAGTGACCTCTAGCCTGCAGGCCTAATCTGCCCCATGGAAGTGCTCAATCCATCCCACAGATGGCTGGCTTGGCATTCTCCATGGGCCCCTAATGATCAAGATTTCAGATGAACCAGGGGGGAAAAGAATCCTAGCTATAAGTTTGGCCAGGTTGCTGGTATGCTTTGAGTAAATGTCAGTAGCACCATTTCAGTTGTGTATCCAGGTTACTGAGCGTGATCGTCGGTGCATAAGACTGTAGAGTACTTGTGTGCGGTCCTTGCCCTCCAAAAGGCATGACTCAAATCTAAAAGGCATGTCACAAAAGGAAAAGGGATTGGGAGGGAGGAGGAAGGAAAAAGCAAACTCGGTCACTAGTTCTTAGTTACAAAGTTCTTACAAATGTTATTTCTGGCAGGGAGGAGAGAAGCAAGCTGTCTTCACCTGCCCCCTCTCTGCCTGATGGATGGGGCCAGGGTGATGTTTGCCTTTACCATGGTTCTTCCTGGGAGGAAGGGGGAGCAGGGGGGCCATGGTTACCATGGTTCTTCCTGGGAGGAAGGGGGAGCAGGGGGCCCTTGGTCTGATGGCAGAGGCCAGTACATGCTGCCTTTCAGCTCCGCAGTCCCAGGGCACCCATCAGTTGGAGCAGCGGAGGCTGGTGGCTCCGATGACTGTGGGGTAGTGAGTCCACTCCAGGTTTCAGTCAGAACTCTAAGGAGCTATCCAAGGTGGACACTTTTAGAGTTCTGACTGAAGCCCCACTGACATTGGAGCCACCAGCCTCCACTGAGTTGCAGCTGAGCCAGCGTGGCATGTTGGATAGAGAGTTGGCTTTGGGTGTGAGAGACTCAGGTTTAAACCTGCCTTCAGCCATGAAGGCTGGTCTTGGGCTAGTCAGTCTCCCTCAGCTTAACTCTCCTGAGAGGGCCGTTCTAAAGGTAAAGTGGCATAAGCATCGTTAAGCACTTCATGCACCGAAAAGGGTGGCAGTCATTTTTCTAACACCGAGTGGGGAAGGTGGGTGAAAGAAAACTCCACCCAGTTCCCATTCTTTGATCATGATACAAAGCAAATTTAAATGTGCTGCTTTTAATGGGCCTCAGAATGTACGAGAGGGATTCCTTGCTTAAAAGTTCCCCACCCCAGTTCCACCTCCAGTTTTTTAAGGGCCTTTGGGAAAGACATCCCTCAATGGGCCCCCTCCCTCAGTGAGTCTATCTTCTCACTGCCATTGTCACCAGCTGCTATTGCTCCTCATCCTCTTTCTCATGTTTCCTGTTATTTGCTTGCTTGACCGGCAGAGAGCCAGTGAGCGAGTAGGCAGTGGTATCTACTGCTTCTCCTTCTCATCACCACTGTTAGCTGAGCTAGAAGCAAGTGAACAAGCAGGTTGCAGTGGTGAAGAGTAAGAACAGCTCCGGGGGATCTTGTCAGTGGGAACCATTGTCCCTCAGCAGTTGCCCAACCATACCTACCTTTAACGCCAGTCCTGCCCCCATCAAAGCATCCTGTGTGTGAAATGCTAAAGGGTCAAATAAAATGTCCTTCAGAGATGATTCAGACTGATGAGAAGCCTGCGCCAGCATGTTTGAACTTACTCATACTGGGGAGGAGGGTGGGGTGAGCTCTATTGCACATATCTGTACCTTTCCCTCATTGAGACGAGAAATAAATACTGAAGACTTTTTCATAGCATTTGTCTCTTGGATACACATGACTATTTTATCACACACTTCTGTGGTAAAACCTTCCTTATCCTGTGGTAAAAGATGATGATCATGCTCCTGTTAGTTTCGCCAGCTGCGTGAGATGTCTTGTTTTGTGGAAGTATGTAGAAACTGTGGGAGGCCCTCCTTAACCACCCTCCCTGCTCACTGGTGACCCAGGCGCAACAAGGGTGTGTTTGTGAAAAAGCTGGAGGAAAATACATCTCTATGTGTGGTTCATGGATCTGAGGACAATGGAGGAAGGTGAAGTACATAGACTTTTGATTGTGGAGGAATTACTCAAAGTGGAAACGTGACCAAGATGCTAAAAAATGTTACTGTAATCTATCTTGGTGTTGCCACCTCTACAGCTTGAAACCATTCTGACTGGTTTTGCTTGGATTGGGTGGCTTTTGTTTGGCCTCAGTCTAAAATGTGTGTGCATTTACAGCACAATCCTATGAGTTTCTAATGTGAAAAATAAGTCCCATTGAGTTCAGTGGGCTTACTCCCAGGTGTGGGTATAGGATTACAACTTAATTGTTTCCCCAGTGGCACTTAGGGGCATATGTCTGAGCCCACACAGTCACCACCCCTCCAACAACTGCCAGAGATAGCAGTAGATAATGGGGGCGGGGGGTGCGCAGAGGACGGTGGGAAACAGGAGTGACGTCTGCAAGAAGAATTTCTGGGGAAATAAAGTTGGCATGGCTGGAGCCTCAGAGGAATGAATGTAGGCCATAGCCATAGATTGCAACTTTAGCTAGTCAGATGAAGCAAATGCTGCTACTTGAGAGCAAAGAACCATGATATTGCACCAAAATATTCCCCTCTTTTCTATAAAAATCTTGAAAAGGTACAAAATAATTTACAGTTTGCTTGGTTTTAGTCAGGGTAATTTTTTAAAATTGTCTAATGAGAACACATTGTGCTAATTTTCATATGCAGATTCAATTAGCATTTAGTTAATTAGCCTTTACAAATGAGGATTAACTTAATTACATAACACTAACCTCTCAATAACTCTAAAGGGTAGGAAGGCTGCTTTTATTAAATTCAGAAGGCCTATATGCGTGTGTAAAAATCTGAAATGGCATACACATAAATTAAAGAATATTACCCACAGAGGACAGCTATTAGAGATGATGATCAAAGGAAACAAACTATGTACATGGCTTTAAAGAAAGAGAGAGGGTCTTGGATACAAATTCACACACACAACTGTCTGCTGGCTTCCAGAGTGATTTCTGCTTTATGGTAGGTTTACTTAATTAAAGGGCTGCCAGAAATGGTGTGTTTGTGTGTCTGTCTCTGCTTGTGTTATGTATAACGTGAAGGTAATATGTATTTATTTATGTTTACAATAGGGGCTGGCATCAAAGGTAGGCATGGGCAGGCACCTGTCAAGAGCCCACACCCAGCAGGCACCCACTGGCAAGAGTCCCCTGGAGTTGCTCCTCCTCTTCATCATTTCAACCTGCTTGTTTATCAGCCTTTCACTCTGGCCCAGACAACAGTGGTGGTGAGAAGGAGGAGCAGTAGATGCTACAGCCTACTTGCTCACTACCACTCTGCCTATCAAGTAAGCAAGTGGTAACAATGATGAGAAAGAGGATGAGGAGCAATAGCAAGTGGTAGCAATGGTGGTGAGAACATAGTCTCCCTGAGGGAGGGGACAATTGAGTGTGTCTTGGCCCAGGGCCCTCAAAAGCCCGGAGCCAGCACTGTTTACAATACAGTTGAGATGCCATGTGTATTGACATTAAATGGGATGTGCAACAAAATATTGCAGTGTGGAGTGCTCCTGTTCAGTCTTCCACCCACACGCCGTGCCCTTCCCAAGATTTTGAGGCTGCAGCGCATGTGCCATTTTGAATATGCATCCATGCTTGGGGGTTGTCATTCATGCAAACCTGGCATGGTTTGTTTAACTCTTGCTTAACCCACATTTGCTGGGTTTGCATGACACAGCAGCCCTTGAGTGAGGGTTGGATATGTAATGTGGCACCCACAGGCACCGCAGCTTGTCGTGGCTCTTCTTATGTTGTTAGGCTGCCTGGCGTAGATAGCTCTGTCCTCTAACACCGCACTGTCTCTCCCTGACCCCCAGCATCTACTGCCCAAAGTGGCCACCTCACTCTACCTAATGGTAGGGCCAGCCCAAGCATTTGCTATAAAAATCCACAGGAAGCCATATTATTCCTTCCCAAGGTAATTGCCACAAAGTCAGCAATGCATTATGTGCCTACTGCATGGCATGAAACCAGTGCTTGGCGGGGCCCATTTTGCAAGCCTGGATTGCTTACAAAGTGAAAATCAGGTGTTGGAAACATATCCCAGCTGTTCTTGAGATGCCATTTGCATGGAGAATGCAATGCGTAAACTGGCCCACCCTCAGATACAAGCACAGTAATCAGGTTGCAATTTCTGGGTTCATAACAGTGGGGGGAGCCACAACAGCTCTATCAAGCTATCTCAGTCAATGACATTGGGCCAGTTCGCATGTAATGGCAAGCCACCGTGGGTCAATTTCCCCCGTGGGACTTGTCGTTGCATCCCAGCTGACATTTTTAAAATGCAAGCCACAGGGAGGTGGGGCACTGTGGCTTTTCGTTACATGCTAACTTGGCCAGGGTGAGTTGTTGGGTTAGTTAACAGACCACCCACAACCCTAAAACAAGCCATGGGTTCTGTTCAATCACAGGCTCATGCACCAGTCCCTATGGCTCTGCCTGCGTTGCATGAAGCCAACTTTTTTTTATCATGGCAACTGGCCCTCCATTTCCATTTGTTCTTAAGAAAATATTTATTTAGAAAATGTTTATCCTGAGTTTCTTGCAGTAACGCAATGGCTTACAATGAGTAATGAATGCATCATCATGCAAATAAAGCGTTCCTTTGGTAAACGAATGCTTTGAAATTCTTTGCTGACTCTCAGTGTATCTTCCTAGTGCATTTATTTTCCTTTCAGTGACTCTGCTGCCAGCTTTATCAAGCTGCTGTTTCAGTGCCTCTGGAGATTCAAATTCCAGCTTTGACAATTTCATCTGAATATCTTGTGGGGTTTTTGGAAATCACAAATACCATGAGAAACACCTTTGTATTACGAAATGCTTCAGGAAAATAAATTGCAGCAGATGAATGAAACGCCTCAGAGGTTCTTAAACTTTGTTGTACTTCGGGACTCAGCTTGCTTTTTTGACAATTGCATTTTCTTACCTATGAGTGTCACATGGGAGGATATTTGAAAAGCCTCTTGCCTGACTGCTTCCTACTCTGGAACCTCATCCTTTATACTTGACTCAATACATCATCATCCTACTCTTTGATTTTCCACTGTACCCACTTGCACTGCAGAAGGGGCAAGCCACTTTCCAGTTTAAGTACTGAAACTTAAACTTAAAAGTGGCTTGTCTTTTTAGCACTTTAAAAACAACTGGCTCTTCAGTATTCTCCATTACTTTATAGTCTCAAGGATTACCTTAAAGTGTATAAGGGACCAGTATTTTTCATTTATTTGTTTGGTTTTCCACTGAATTATTGTAAGGTACTTTTTTCAAAGTTTTGGCCAGCTGGTTAGGGGCTGATTACAATAAATAAGTCTGAAGACAAAATTGAGAGTTTAAAGTTTAAAGAGTTTAAATAATACAAGATACAATACAATACAATCAGAGGTTATTTTGACATTGCAGTTTAGGTCAAGACAGGCATGTTGTATCTCATCCAGGAAACTACATGAAAGACTGTAATTCCAATACCAATAAATATGATTCCGAAACAGGTCATATCTCTGTACCATATAGTAAGTCTGGTCTTAACCAGTTAAAGTAATGCTCTGAAATTCACTCACTGTAAGAATACAGTATAAAAAGAAAAATACCATAATAACCTCCAAGTGAAATGTTTAACACTTCCCAAGACAACCTTTTTCAGTGTTTCCTCCTCTCCCAATGGATAGATAGCTTTGTAGCCAAAGCTCTTGCACTGTTAAGACTTCTGGGTTCAAAACTATCATTTCTCAGTGTTTCAGAAAGTGGACAAGTTTATGCTGAAATGGTTGTGGGGAAGTGTGTGGGATATGTGTCAACACAGCCCTAGTTATCGTGCAACTACTGACTTTTCCATCCATAGTGGCCAGAGCGAGAAAGTATGTCCTAGTCCGTCCAAACTGGAGAAGCAGGATGTCAGTTAGGAAAAGCCTGCAGGCCTCAGTGCACAAGCAGCCTAAGCAATTATCTGGGGTACCAATATTTCTGGATGCTCAAATGAAGCAATGTGCAATCTGAGAGTCGCACTCCAGTACCCCTTGCAGTGTCACTGGGACACAGTTATTAGATCATGCAGTGCAGGTACTTGGCATGGTACAATGTCATAGGGTGGGTGGGGGGCTGCTTACAGAGGCCACTCAGGGGAGAACATATATGGAAATGTGACTATAAGAACATTCTTCTGATTTGGGAGCAGAGGCAACTTTGGTTTCTGAATGACCGTTAGTCAAATAATGGGTCGTTTAGAGCCAGAAGTGCAAAGAATCAGCTATAATACTGTGACATCTGTTTATGTCCATACAGGGCTTTTGGGAAAACCACAACAAACTGATACATGAATATGGACCTGCTTGTGGGTAAGATGCTGTGACTTTCATTCACTTTTTCCTTGTTGTTGCTTTTCCTGTTTTCTAGCTGGCTTAGTTGCATGGATTTAGTACTGAATTCTGGCATGTTCCCAGCACCATTGATGACCATATTGGCCTCCTCCAGATGTTTTGGACTAACCACCCCACCAGCCCCCACCAGCATGGTCAGGGTTGATGGGAGTTGTAGTCCAAAATGTCTGCAGTGACTCAGGTTGGGGAAGGCTGATTTAGAATGTACAGCAAGGCAATATGCCGTAAGAACTGGGATTATTAAGCAATGTTTGAATCCAGACGTTTTCCAGAGGCAAGGGGAATTCAGATCTGTGTTTTAAAAACTGCATCTTTGCCACTTTCAAATGTGGAATGTCTCTTTGGCTACAAGTAGGGCAAATTGAACCCTTTGCTTGGCAATGTCATCCATTTACTCACAGGTATTTAGGTATCCTTGTGTGATACTGTTGTACTAGTAAGAGGCCTGTGAAATGTCATGGGTGAAGGGGGGGGGTTACTTATTTATTTCTCAAATTTATATACCACTTTCCACTGAGCTGGCAAAGCGTGAACATAAAATGTAATGCCATCAAAACAACAATAAAATCTAACAATAAAACAACACAGTAACAAGTTAATCAGTAAAACCGCACAGTCTGCTGTGTGCTACAGACCGTAGCTGGCTGGGTCAGACTGCAGGCAAATCCCTTGTGAAGAGATGGATCCTGAGAAGATGTCTAAACGTCAGAACTGTGGGGGCCTGTCTAATGATAGTTGGTAAAGTGTTCCAGAGGGGGGTGCCGGTTGGGGTGAAGAGAGGGTTCCAAATGCCCCGCCTCAGCCTTTTCTAATCCATTCTTTTGCCCCACGCCTCCTCAGTCTAGCACTCATATCACATATCCAGGAAAATATTCCTGGCACTCTTCCTATCCACCCAGACACCTCTCCCCCTGCCCCACTCCCTTATCTTTCTCTTCCCCAAGTACTTTATTTTTCCCTGCAGGAATGAATGGCAGCCATTCATTTATGTAGGAAAAAAAATTAAATGATGCATTCTGGGGTACAGTTAGAGAACTAATAATCTTTCCTCCTCCCCGATGACCCCAGTAATTAAGAATCAAGCCTGCTCCTTTCTGCATAGCCCCATCCTGGGTTCCGTTTTTTGGTCACACTATAGGTTGTGACAATGATTGCTTGGAATGGGCTTGAGAGAGGGAGGGAGGGAGAGATGTAATATCCCTAATATGCAGAATGCAGTTGCCTGAGTTTTTTGGGGATGGTGGAGGTGAGGTGGTCAGATCATAAAATGCATATACTGTGCCAGCTGCACTAGTTACCAGTGTGTTTCCGAGCCCAGTTCAAAGT
The DNA here is from genome assembly GCF_057233095.1 of Heloderma suspectum. Taxonomy (NCBI): domain Eukaryota; kingdom Metazoa; phylum Chordata; class Lepidosauria; order Squamata; family Helodermatidae; genus Heloderma; species Heloderma suspectum. The sequence continues at coordinate 33,369,388 of NC_139464.1, forward strand.
GCTGGTTTTGACATTTAAAGCTTTAAATGGTTTAGGACCAAATTACTAGAAGGACCGCCTTCATCCATATCAGCCTGCCTGCACTTTAAGATCAGCAACAGTGAGGGCAGTTAAATGGGCAAGTACATGACAGAGGGCCTTTTCTGTAGTGGCCCCACACCTCTGGAATGGGTTGCCATCTGGGATCCATCAGGTCCCACCATTACAGGCTTTTAGGAAGGCCCTGAAGACTGACTTGTTCACACTGCCTTCCCCTGATTATGGTTTTTTGAATTGTCCTGTTTGTAGCTGCAGTTGTTTTGTAGATTTTAGTATTGTCTAGGCTGGATATTTTATTGCTGGTGTTTGTTGCATTTATGAATTTTTGTTGTTTTATCTCTGTATTGTTTTTTACTATGTGGGATTTTGTTGTTGTAAGCCGCCTTGGGGAAGTTCCTGCCCTGAACGGCAGGCTAGAAATATTTTAAATAAATAAAATAATATTAAAATGCTTTACCAAAGAGGGTGTTTTGCTCAAGGAACTGGAGATGGAAAGCGTGGTATAAGCTATGCTCAGCAGTGCAAGCCATCATTGGTAAAAGTGATGAGATCTGCTTAAAATCTGATAAGATTTTGACCACATCTGCTGGTATTTTGTCTTACCTCTCTCTGACCTGCAGATTTCTGCTCTGTATTAGACTTGTCATGTCCTTACTGAATGCTTAAAACCTTATTGAATGCTTAAAACCAGAAAAACAAGATGGAGCATTTACCCCTCCTTCTAAGAAGGTAATATTCAAATGTCATGCATAGATTTATGTTTCTAGCAAGGGAGATTATTTAATTTCAAAGCTATATACTGGAGTTTATTCCAGTCCGTAACCTGAAGTCGAAACAAACTTAGTGTCCTGCAAAGCCTCTCCAGCTAATCTTAATTAACTTGAACAGCTGAAGCCCTACAAAAAACTGAAAGGGTGAAGACAGACATAATGGGTCTTATCCAATGTAATGCTAGTGGGAAAAGCACAAGAGGGGTCGTTGTTCTACTAGCAGTTACACAAATGCTAATGGAACAACTAGCACAAGCAATATGTAGGTTATTTTGGCGTGGTGTGTTTTCCAGTTTTCCGGTGGAGGATTGGAGGTCTTTTGCCTGTGTGTTGGTGCTTTCTCTTTCCCTGAGCATCACCAGTTTGCCTTCTGTGAAATGGGCATTTTGTTGTGCTTTGTGGGGGCAAATATGCGATTACAAACTGTGGGTTCAAAAGAGTAGTTTTGTGCTTTGGAGCTCAGACCCCACCTCTGCCTTGCTCTTGGGTTCTTAGGCAAGTTCCTTTTCTTTTACTCTCACCAGTTTTTCTCCTTAGAAATGGGTGTTTTGTGACGGGCCACACCCACCATGACAACCATTTTGTGTATGGACACAAAAGTCCCTCTGCATGGCATCCATTTTGTGAGAATGCTTATGACACTCTCTCAAAATTCCAAATATGCCCAGCAACCCAAAAAAGTTTGGGACCCCTGACCTAGGGTAATCAAGTTGTAATGAGTTGCAAAAGTGCTTGCACAATAGCGTGCACAAGCAGAATCAAAGCATTAGATTTGACACTTGTGAGAGAATGAAAACAGAGTTTCAGCAAATGGTAGATGCTTTGTGCTAGCAGAGTGTCACCACTGAGTACAATCCAATATAAAGAAAGCTCACAGTACATCCCTGAGCCACAGGATGAGCTTAGCTTCCTCCTGGCTTCACAGCTGAAGTGACAGATATGCACGCTGACAAGTTTAATACTGGCTCAGCTGTTAGTCTTTTTGTTGTTGTTTGTTTGTTGTATTTATATCTCACTGACTGGGTTCAGACAATCACGGGGGTAAAAGAAACCATTGTGGCTTCTCCCACCAGCCCCACATGTTCTGTGCATGCGACTGCAACTTGGATAATTACCTGCAATGCAGCGTGGGTTGCCATGTCATCCAATCCCACACTGGTGTGTGTCAGGGTGGCTTATTACCCATGCTACAACCCATGGCTTGTAATAGGGTTGTGGCATAGGTGATCGTCCAAACATCCCCACTCTTTCTTCACGGAGCTGAGGGTGGCATACATGATTCTTCCTGAACTGCCCTCAGGTGAGGTTGAGAGGCAAGTTAGGCTGAGAGATTGTGACTGGCCTAAGGACACTCAACAGTCCTCATGGCTGAGTGGGGACTTTAATCTGGGTCTCCCCAGTCCTAATACGACAATAAGACCACTATAACACATTGACCTGGTTCGCACACAACAACAACCCCTTGGATTAAAAACCGATGGGTTGTCGTGCACAAGCCGTTTCACTCCCAGCAGCGCGCCCACCTCTTCCACTTTACCACACAACCCACGATTGGCTCCTTCGTAGGTTGTGCAGCATGACGTGTGAACCTGGACCACTGGTTTATTTAGGGCTAAACAACCCAGCGGTTAACCCATGGTTTGTTTTTAAATCGATGGCTTGTTGTTATGTGCAAACAGCCCTGTTGGCTCATTATGCAGTCTTACCCCTTACCCCGCGCTCCAGGTGAGCTGTCCCATTTTCTTTCATTTGTTGAAAGCACTGTATGAATGTCCTTGTGCTTATCGTTCCATTTACCACCTTATTATTTAAAAAAAGATTTTTTAAAATGAAGTGGAGAAGTGTTCTGAGTATTTGGCACTGCAGGGGGGAGTTTCTTGGTAACATCATGAAGTTGGGTAGCAGCGGTGTGGTGGAGCCTGGGCTCACAGGGTCGAAGTGCAAGGATTCTTTGATTCTCAGGGACAATGATGTTATTTGCCACCCCCACCCAAACTTCCCTGTTCCCTCTGAAGTTTGCTGTGATCCTCACAGTACCTGGGGGAAATGAATTTTCCCAGCAACAAAATATTGTTCTAAGCTATCCCTGTTGTAATGCAAAGTATTCTGGGGTGGCTCGTTCTTCAATGGGCAAATAAGATCCATTAGCTTTACAAAAGTCCTGCTCCTGGTGGAGATGAAAACTGCTAGAATTGGTTTGTTGATATGGATCAACATAGCTGCATGCATTTTTGGACTCCCCTTGGAGGCATGGGTGTGGGGACTGTCATGATGCTCTCACGCACTTCAAAATTGACCACTACTGACTTGGACTGAACACAGTAAGGGCATTTCCATAAAAATGTTACATTTTCCTTAACCCTAATTTCAAGTGGCAACGCACTGTTTCCTCAAGATATACATTAAGAACATAAGAAGAGCCATGCTAGATCAGAACAAGAGTTCATCTAGTCCAGCATTCTGTTCACACAGTGGCCAACCAGCTGTTGACCAGGAACCTACAAGCAGGACCTGAGCGCAACAGCACCCGCCCACCCATGTTCCCCAGCAACTGGTGTACATAGGCTCACTGCCTCTGGTACTGCAGGTAGCACATAGCCATCAAGACTAGTAGCCACTGATAGCCACTGATGTTACTTACCTTAGGGTGCAATTTTATGCACATTTAGACAGAAAAAAAGTTCTGCTTGGCTGGCTGGAAGGATGCTGGGAGTTGTAGGACTTTTTTCTGTCTAAACATGCATGGGATTGCACCCTTAACCTCTGGAGTAGATTGTGTGAGGACCTATGGTATATAAGAAGCTCACCTCTTTGAAAAGCTTATTTGACTCATCCTAACTTCTAGTAGCTGTGTTTGGTATTTTGATTTACCACATTTCAGAGGTGGGTGGGGGTGACGGATTTTGTATGAGCCCTAGCCAGCATCACCCATAGACAGGGATTATGAGAATTGTAGTCCAAAACCTCTGGAAGGCACCAGGTTGCCTATCCCTGCTTTAGATAAAACTGTTTTATTTAGAACAAAATAAAACACAATGTTAATAGGTAAGACTCAAAAGCAAAAGAGAGGGAGAAGGGGTAATATTGCCAGCCATAATACTGGTGGTCCTCAAGCTAAGGAAAGCAGAGTAGGATGTTATATAATGAATTAGACGGGGTGGAGGGAAGCAATGATCACAATTTGACTTTGCATGTGGGAAATTCTCACTCAAATTCTCATGGTCATTGGAATTTGCATGAAGCGTTCTGACAATCATAACACTGGTTTTGAATGTGATATTTTAATTTTAAGTTCTGAGTACATTTTCATTTTTAAGGGTATATTTCATGATTTCACGAGCTTGTGCATGTCACTGTGAGATGACGGAGCTTGCGTTTAAGCCCGTTTTAAAAAACACTCAAATGTCATATCTCTATGATCTTGAATACCAAACATTCCCAAGAAGTACACGTGTAATCATTTTAAGCCTTTTCTTGTGACAAAAAGAGACATGCTAATTATTTTAAGTGCAATTTCCTAGGTATTGCAATGTTTTAATTAGTATTGAAATGTTGGGAAAGAAATTCTCACTCACTTTAATAGGTTATCTTTCTGTTATCTCAGTTCAATTATTATGATATTAAGGATTTTACATAAATATAATAAAAAGCCTCAATATTTGAATTTATTCAAAATCTTAGCTTCTTGTTGTTCACCCTTTATTATTTTGCCCATGCCACCTAGTTTTTACAGGAAGCTTCCATGTTTGGGGTCTTCTTCAAGTCCCTGTTTCTGGAATCCCAAAGCTGTAACGCCTGATCTGTTTTCCATCCTCATCTTTTTTCAAAAGAGTGGATTGATAGCTCTTTGTTTGGCTTGTGAAAGGTTTTGAACACCCTACTCCATTACAATCATTTCCTCTATTTCTGAAGGTCAGAGGTGAGTGTTGGTTCTTATGTAGCCAAAATGGCACCATCCACACATAAGATGAGGTATCATCAGTGGAGGTTGGTGGCTCTGATGTCAGTGGGTGGTGAATCCACTCCGAGTTGCAGTCAGAACCAGTCAGAACTCTAAAGGAGCTATCCTAGGTGCAAACACCTTGGATAGCTCCTTTAGAGGTCTGACTGGTTCTGACTGCAGCCCGGAGCAGTTTCACCACCCTCTGACGTCGGAGCCATTAGGCTCCACTGGGTATCAACAGGCTTGGAGGAGAAACACAAGGTCTGCAGAAGTACAAAAAATCTTTAGGGGGAAAAAAACCCCAAAAGAGAAGGAAAGCCCTCCAAACAGCCCAGTGAGGACTGAGTGTCCATGGAATGCTGGGTGAGCATTGTGGAGGGGAAAAAAAACCAGAAAGCCGGAGTAGGACAGGTGTCCCCAGTGCGGTGGGTGCCATAGAGCTCATGGCAGCTCCAGTGGCACCCAGAAAGCTCTTCACTCCCTGCCCCCTTCAAAAAAAAAGTTAAATTGAAAAACTGAAAAACGTTCGTGTACCAGGTTCTCCATCCTGTTCCTGAACCTGCCACTGATCAGCTGTTTAAGGGGCAGGAAGAGAAAGCAAGGCAAAGGGGTGGACTAGGGTCTAGGAAGGGAGAGAAAGAAGAAGGCTAGGGATGGGGAAGGGAGAGAAATAGCGAGGAAAGGGGTTGGAGGAAAGAAATAGTGAGGCTAGAGCTAGGAGGAGAGAGAGAGGAAAAGGTCTGTGTGGATGGAAGAAGATTGGGTGGGCCAGGAAGCAACTCTTCCATTTCCCCCTCCCTCCCAGACTCTAGCCTTGCTATTTCTCCCCCCCCCCCGCCGCCTCTTGATTAGCCAGGCCCCCACAGCAGCCATTATTGACAAGGCACATCCTGCATGGGAGCCATTTTGTGGTGGTGCCAACAGCAGTTTCTCAAATTCCCAAATGTGCCCACAGGTCCAAAAAGGTTAGGGACCCCTGGGGTAGGAGGAGGAATGCAGTGGAATATCCTGGAAGAGGGCGTGCCTGAGGGACTGGAACAGTGAACAGGAGCACTCCATACCGCGACATTTTGTTGCAGGTCCCATTTGTTACTGATGATTTTCATTAATTTTGCTTACGTCAGTGCCACAAGTCTCCTCACTCTCCTGAACATTTCTGAGATTTGGTTGTACTTACACAGAAACAATTCAGAGACTTCACACATTCCGTTTTCAGGTGAGTACAGCTAAGATTCTTAAGTGTGCACCTAAAAATGTAAACTATGAAAAGGAACGTAGGAAGCTGCCTTATACCAGGCCAGATTATTTGTCCATCTAGCTTAGTATTGCCCACTCCCAGGGGTGGGCAACTTGAGGCCCTCCAGATGTTTTGGCCTACAGCTCCCATCAGCTCTAGCCAGCATAGCCAATGTGAAGGAGGTTGAGAATTGTGGGGCAAACATCTGGAGGGCCACAAGTTGCCCACCCCTAGTCTGAATGGCAGTGGCTCTCCAGATTCTTAGGCAGAAGTCTTGCTCAGTGTTTGATTTCCTCTGTTGCCTTTTTACATTATTCACAAAATAGAATTTTAAAATTTAATATTTCTCTGAGTGATACAAAAATGTGTTGACTTGATAAAAGCTTTCTTCTCCTTACCAGTATATTGTCTGTTGGTATAGACACTTCCCCCGAAGAAATCACCTGCGTTTATTGTCACTCTTCATTCATTAGAACATTGGATTTGGATGAGGCTGTATGGAGAAAGTGCTTTATACTCTTGCTTTAGTTTACTCAAACTCAGCCCACCAGATTGCTTTTGAAGTTTGATTGTTGCTCACCATTAAGCAATGAGGCAGGACTCAAAATGTAGGGGTTATTCTTAAAAAACACATGAGCACCAACTATTGGAACCATGAACAGTGATGTGATGTGCATAGTAACTGCAAAATAATTAGTTTTTAATAAGAAATCTGTTATTCCCTCTCGGCCTTGTTAACATATGTACCCCTTAGAGGACTTAAGGAGGCCATAGTGTCCTACTTTTCAGAGGACGGTCCTCTATTTGAAGCTGTCCTTTGTTTGAAGGGCTACCTAGTCCAAGTCTGGTTTAAAGAAGGGAGAGTTCAGGGGCTTTGAAGTTGCCTGTCAACAATTAACACCTGGACAGGACACCTGCTGGTCACAATAGTTCCCAGGATGGTGAGATGGATGGTATTTCTATTTAAATTAGAGTAATTATTTCTAAATTAGCATGTGCAAATGTTATGCAAATCTGTGTCATCTTTTGCCCTCTTTTTTTGTTATGCATTTCCTCTTTTTGTTCATGCATAGGTGGCCACCTTAATACTCACCCTGACACATAATAGCTTTGCTGTTACTGTGGCAATGTAATTAGGTGTGTGACCCAATTAAAATACATTTTAATCAACTTAGTTTTAATCAGTCAGTTGAAGTGATTAAATTGGCATATCACTAGCATTATACTTCTGAAGAAAATAATACTTCCTTTGTTTTTAGTGCCCCTGTGCCACAGCAGGTGTGAATCTTAGAAGCAGCATTCACTTCTGAGTGAGAGTGATGTGGCAATGCCTTTTCTAAGATGTTACCTACTCTTACAAATAAATAACTTTTTAAAATGTGATGCCTGATTACTCAGGTTGCATTTTTAGTTGATTTTAGCAGTTTTTCATTGATTATTCTAACTCAGAGCTGGGCAGATCTCCAGTTGTTTGGGACTTCAACTCCCATAAGTCCCTGTGAGCATGGCTAATGGTCAAGAATGCTAGGAGATGAAGGCCCAAACATTTCGAGATCTACCTTCTGAGCACCGTTGTTTATCTGATTAATCGAATAAAGGTTGCAGCCCTACTTGTAATGCATGTTTTTTTAATTATTATTATTGCAAATGGCACCACGTTTGGTAAACACACTCACTCTTCTGTACCATGGACCAAGCATGACAAAGAAAAGCGTGGGGTAGGTAATAAAGCGAGAGTTAGGGGTGATCTATTTGTTGGAAACAATCATCAACTGTGACATTGTTCCATCTTTGTGAGGTGAATCTTTGACGCTGGCATTCAGTGTGGAGAATAAACCTCACACTGGCTAACAAATTGGTTGACGTGGCTCAGTCCAAAGTGTCTCTAAATGGATCTGGGTAGTTTAGACAAAGTACAAAACAGCAGCAGTCTCAAATGGAATAAGCACATAATACAAGTGAATTGTTTAAAAGAGAAGTATAAGCAAATGAATCATTCCAGCTGGGCACTAATTAGTAAAAAGCTTTTTCTACATGGGGAATGCCTGCACACAGCAAAGCCGAATCTCTGATCGAAATGCCAACTTGTGGAGTGCCCCTCCAGCTGGCACTTCTGTTGGGGGCGGCTTCAGTGTGCAGTTAAGCCAAGTCCCTGAGTCACTGGGAAGGATGCAGGGCACAGTAAGGGTACCCCTGCTGTTATCTCTGATCAGTGACTGGAGATAACAGGAGGGATTCCCCTTAGTGTGTTGCTCACCCTTTGATTGGGAGGGGGAGCGTAGCACAGGGGAATCCCCGCTGTTATTTCCGATCACTTATCAGAGGAAACATCAATGATTCCTCTCCTTGCTAGCCCCCAGGGTGCAGGGCAAGGGAGGGAGCCTCAGCAGGCCAGAAGGGAAACCTCTGTGGGCCAGAGGTTTCCCATCTCTGCATTAAAGGCACTTTTTGGAAGCATTGGATTGAGAATAATCTGTTGTTCTTGTCCTAGTTGTCTGGAAAATATTTATTTATTTATATAAAGTATTTGTAGGCTGCCTTTTAGAGTCAAGCTGTTCCATAGAAATACATAATATAAAATCAGTAACAAATTTACAACCATAAAACAACATAAGAATACAATTAATAAGTAACAAGAACAGCTATAACACAAATCACACGCAACGTTCTGCTCAGTAGAAAGAGTAAAAAAAATCAAATAAATAATTAAAACTATGCAGCGTCAGATATACAGCACCCCAATAAGATATTTTTTCAAGAACAGGCAGTTGTAAACAACTGTGTATTTAGGGCCTCCATAAAAGCCTGGAACTAGAGGGGCTTTACATTTTTCCACTGGTACAGTGTTCCACAGATATGAGACCACTGCTGAGAAGGCCCTTATCTCTTATGTCTGCCCACCTGCTTGTTCTCAGGTAACTTTGTTCCAGACCATTTAGGGCTTTAAAGGTTAAGGCCAACATTTTAAATTGGTCATATCAGTTCAAGAGTTCCCTGGGATGGCTGGATAGAAATGAGATGTAGAGCTGCATGTCATCAGCAAATTGATGTCACTTCACCCCAAACCTCTGGATACTTTCCCCAGAAATTTCATGTAGATGTTAAAAAATATGGGGAACAAGATGGAACCTTGAGGCACCTCATAACCAAAGAGCATGAAGTAGAACAAAAGTCCCTCAGCACCACTTTTGAGACCAATCCTGCGGGAAGGACTGGAACCATCCCAATACTGTGCCTCCTAAGCTCAACCCAGATAGTCAGTCTAGAAGGATGTCATGGTCAATGGTATTGAAAGCCACTGAGAGGTCCAGGAGAACCAATAGGGTTGCACTTCCCTCACTCTTCCCCAGCATAACCCTTCCACTGGGGTGACCAAGGGTCTTTCTGTCCCAAAACTGGGCCTGAAACCAGATTTGAATGGATCAAAATAATCAGCATCATCTAACAGTGCCTGGAGCTGAGAAGCCACCACGTTCTCCAGCACTGTCCCCAAGAATGGAAGGTTAGAAACTGCTGGGTGGTAATTATCCCAAACCATTGGATCCAAACTTAGTTTCTTTAATAGAGGCCTTACCACTGCACACTTCACCCATCTCCAACGCATATACCTACAGCCCAGCCCTGGCAGGTTTCAATAACCAGAAGGAGTAAGGAGCAAGAAAACGTGTGGTAGGCTTCAATCCTCCAAGCAGTTTGTCCACATCCTTAGGTTGCCTAAGATGAAAAATATCTATAACAATATGAGTAAACAGTGCTCTAGCCCCAAGGAACCCAGACTCTGTCAAAACTATGGCATCTAAGTTGGCACAAATGTGAGCATCTTTATCCGTAAAATGCACAGCAATTTGGTCATAATGGTCCTTCAAGGATTCTGATTCTTGCAAAACAAGAGCCTTTAGCAAGGAGACCCTTCACCATCCCAAAATTCTCCACTGGATAACATTGAGCAGACATAGCGGTGGTGGAGAAGTAGAAGTCTTCACCACCATCACCACCACAGTGTAAGATCATAAATAGATTCTCACCTGTGTTTGATTGTACTTGTTATGAGTCTTCTGCCATTTGCATTTGAATCATTGGCCCTGACATTTCAGCACAATCAGCTCCTCAGAATACAGAGGAGCTGACATAGCTCCAAGACTGGGTTGAGGACCTTTCGGAGTGATCATATTGATAGCCCAGGTCACTCCCTCATTCCAAGCGGAGAAAGACCTCTGCAGAAGCACCAGCTAAACCTGCAGCTTCAAACAATTTGACCTTTTATGAACTGAGTTTAACCTCCTGATCACACCAAGCTGGCAATAGATTCAGTTGGAATGCTTTCTTAAATCTAAATTTGGCCTAGAGGCTCGTGGGGCGTCTGAGACTTCCTCTTGCCTTTCTTTGATTCAGTCCTCTGAACCAGTTTTGAGGCATTCTGCAATAATTTATAGTTTTAAAAAGAACCAAACCAATCCTACGTTTGATAACGTTTGCCACTGCTCAAATTAAGCACTCTACTTTAAAAAGGTAACTGGGCTATGCTAGATCTGCATTCATTTTAAAAATGTGTTTGTATGGTACATTTCTCCATTCTGGAATTATTGAGTGTGGTAATTGTTGGTGCAGTCAAGAATTCAGTGCTCCCCCCCCCCCCATATGTTTTGGAGATGCACCAAAGCAGCACGGTTTTGGCATGACAGAAGAGCTAGTATTCACTTAAATTGTTTGCTTCCTTACCATTTTCATTTAACAATTTAATCCTAGGATGTAAACCTTCTTTCAGTGCACTTTCCAAACTTAAAGTATTCTGGATCCACAGGGCTGCATTAGAAACTAAAAGGATCATTTTACAGCATGAAATCTCATATCCTGCTCTCAGTGAACCAGTGAACCAATCTCACTGTTAAGAAAAAAAAAATGCAGTGTAGGAGGGACACCCCCCCCCCCGATAGCTTCTCTTTCTTATAGCAGGATTTTCTATATCTCTTTGAGCAGTCATACACCAATACTTAACTGTCTCTTGAAGCTTGGTTTCTATTGTTGCCATGCCTTCCCCACTTACCTAACCCCCTTCTTCCTTTTCTTAGGTCTCTAGCCTTTTCTCTTTTCTTCATTTTCCTAATTTCCTGTTTTTTTTGTGTTGTTTTGCAGCCTCCTAGGTTTCTTTCTTTCTTGTTTAGTCAATGGATTGGGGTGGGAAGACTGGGGATGGTAGAAATTTACTTTGATAGTTGAAATCTAGAGAAGTCAATAAAAAGGCTTAATGATCATAAGCCCTGCAACACCATGAGGAGGTTTTCAAACATCCTGTAATATTGTCAATCTTAATTCATTAAGGGTGGTAGCGAGGGTGTGTGTGTGATAACTGGGCACACAGACATTGGAGAGGGGCACAAAACAAGACAAACCTAAATACTGGTAGTTTTAGAGTTATTTAACCTGCTCAATATGTTCATCAAATAAATAAATGAGTGCCATGTGCTTGTCAATTATCCCCATTGTTTTCACACTCACTGACAAGAACCCTGACCTCTTTGTGACTGTGATCCTGGGTGCATTGGGAACTATTTTTTAAAAATTGCTTCTATACTTCATTTCAATCAGCATGTGGGTATGGACAAAACAGTCTATTCTGGTTTTTGTCACTTTCATGTGTGTTACATATAACCCTGTTCTGTCCCACTTCCATGTTATTCTGTGAATGTTTTTAAATCCACATGAAAATGTGCATTTAAATATGTATTGTTAGACATATTTTCCCTCAAACTGTCCATTTCTAAACATATATTCTCTCAAACTATGCATTTGAAATAGTATTTTAATAAGTTTTTTGAGTGGAGCACCATGTTGGAACATTCTGGAAGTGCAACATACCATGAATAACTGAGTATTGATCCATTAATTGGTCCAGGAGGTGTGGATCAGGTCAGTTTGCATCAGAATTTGTAAATTTCAAATTCCTCAAGCATCCCTACCACCATGTATAGTTTTGTGTTCCACCATCAGGAATGCATAAGAAGTACCTTTTCATTTGTCCCATGGGGTGCTCCTTCAAACTGTATCTGCTGTACAAATGGTCATTTCCAAAGAAGAGATCACCCATAGCTCTTGGAATATAAACAAATGTTCTAGCTGGTGCCTGATTATCCAGTATCTAGTTTAGCAGAGGTTTGGTGTTTGTAGCATTTTGAAATATGGCTGCTAATCCTCCCATCATGTCCTTATTCTTGCTGAAAAAATGAACAGGTCTAGTCTAATTTATATATTGACCTACATTTCTGCACAAGTACTCAAGGTGGTTTGCATAAAATAAATACAGTTTAATATCTTATAATTCAAGAGACACGATACAAAAGGGGGAAAATGTTACGCAGTGAAATTACATGATTATTAGGTGGAGTGGCCACTGCCAGAGACAGTTCTAGGAGGAGAGGAGCCAAGTGGCTTTTGGTCCCACCCGAGGTGATAGAGGGGGCCTTGCTGTCTCAACTCTCCTTCTGATGCAGCCAGGTGCAATGGCTGCTGCTGGAGACTTCTGGGGGAGGGGAGGAGCCAGTTGGCATTGGAAGGAGCCAGATGGCCTTGCTGCTTCAGCTCTCCCCAGTGGTGTAGTGGTACATTTTGAAGTGCAGGCACTCATCATGATGTTCTCCCATAGCCACGTCTCCAAGGAGATTCCAAAAATGCAGGCAGATCTGTTGATCCGTATTGACAAACCAGTTCTAGCACTTTTCATCTCTGTTAGGAGCAGGTCTTTAGTAACACTTTGCATTATAACAGAGAACAATATATTGTTCACCAAGGACGGCCCAAGACATTTAGCTGCCAGAGGCGGAGGCCAAGATGGCGCCCCGTCCCATTCCATGTACAAAAGCCAACTGAACTGGCAGTTGAATCTTCCTTCAACATTGATGATCGGACACCATCCTTCATTGCACCTGAAGGCAGCAGGCTAACTTAGGAAGGACACTGCAGGCCACATGGCACACAGGCCTTTCCCTCAACATCTTGCTGCTGCCTCCCAGCATCTGCTGCCTGAGGCAACTCCTTCACTCTGCCTAATGGTAGGGCCAGTCCTGTTGTTCATGAAGAAAATTCACACGCACACCCCCAGCTACTGGAAGGATTGCAGCTAGGCTCAGAGGGAACTGGAAAGTCTGATGGAGGTGGCAGATGAGGTCAGCATCCCTGCTAATAAAACAAAGTGCTGGTGCTGAGTTCTTGTGAGTCCTGGCTCCACTACACCATTGCCTCTCCCTTTGAGGAAGCTGAGATTGCTTTTGGATTGGCATCCCTGTGATAAGCCTATCCCCACCCCACCCGGCCACAGTTTAGTAGAAATCAGCATGTGAATCTTCCATATTCAATACTGAGTTTCCCTATCCTCACTTAACATCATCATCAGCCACTGGCAGTTGAGGGGGAAATTCACCACATAGTGGGTGAATAAATAGTGTAGTCTGAGGGTGGGAAACTCACCGTGGGGAGGCTGATTACTGCAGGAAGGGTCTTGTCCATGCCAGTTCAATACTGAACATTTTGAAATCTTGAATTTTGGGGAGCAGAATAAATTATACAAACTAATAGAATGCAAGCAGATGCATTTGCATTTCATCTTTTTTATTCTTGGCACACAAGTTGGACCTCTTGGCTTTTGTAGAACACAGAGAGCCTTGTATACATGTGGTATTATCATGCCTGGAAAATGACTTGAACGTCATCCGCCATCACTCAACAACTCTCCCACCCTATTTTCTGATGGTATTGAATCTTATGAATGCAGGTAATGAATGCTATGTGGAAGCATCATATGTATGACTGACTTCAAGGGGTTTGACCTGACGGTCTTGGAGGAGATACACCATTTTACTCATTCCAGATCGAAAACTGCTTCCAAATGAATATAAAGAGCAAAGAGCTTTATCACTCCCCCCCCCCCCCCGTGATGAATACGTATCTTTGGAAATGGAGCCGTCATTATTATTTTTTTCCTAAGGTCACTTGAATCATTTGACTGATACCATCACAATTTGTTTTCTTTTTGTGTGAACCAGTTTCCTTGACAACAGGATGTCAAATCAACTTTTCAGCTTTAATCAAGTCAAAACAATATATTCCGTCTATTCTGAAAGCCCTCAAGTCTTAGAGAATTATATTTCAACCAAGGTTCTGTAGGTCACAGTAGTAGCCCCCCACCCAATAACCTTCAGTTCTCATTGTGTGTGTGTGTGTGTTTTAAATCATATCTGTATTGATATATGGAGGGTCCAAACAGAGAGAAGGAAAGAAATTCACTGTTCAGCTCAGTAAAGAAAAATGAATTCATGTAACTGCATCAAAACATATGGCGAGGAAACATAGCTTAGTGATTGATCACATGCTTTGCATGCAGAAAGCCCCAAGTTCAGTCTTCGGCATCTCCAGTCAAAAGGATCAGGTAGCAGGTGATGGGAAAGATCTCTGCTTAAGATCCAAAAGAGCTGTGGCCAGTCAGAGTAACCAAAACGGACGGTAGATGGACAGTGCTAGCTCCAGGTTTTTGAGGGCCCTTGGGAAAGACACCCTCAGTGGGCCCCCTCCCTCAGTGAGTCTGCCTTCTCACGCCATTGTCACCATCTGCTGTTGCTCCTCCTCCTCTTTTTCATCATTGCTATACCATTTACTTGCTTGACAGGTAGCCAGTAAGCAAGTAGGCTGTGGCATCGGCAGCTCCTCTTTCTCAATACCATCATTGTCTGGGTCAGAGCAAGAGGCAGGTGAACAAGCAGGTTGCAGTGGTGAGGAGGAGGAAGAACAACTTCAGGGGGTTCTTCTCAGTGGGCCATCCTTACTCTTGCTGCTGGCCCTGAAGGTGGACAGATAGTCTCAGCTGTTTTAAGGCTGCTTCCTTTGCTCATCATGAAGAAGCTATCCCCATTGTAACCAGGCTCCCACTTGCCATTGCACATGAGGAGTTATTGCACTACTCTTGCAGGAGTGGGGCTGTGAGTGACTCTGCTTGAGACCCTGGAGATACGCTGTCAGAATAAGGCTCAGTTAGCAATACTGGGCTGGAAGAACAAAGAGCCTAATCTGGATGAGGCATTCTCCTGGGTATATGCGATTCTGTCCTTCTTAAGAAATTATTTTAATGTTTAGATCTGTAAACTAAATCCAGCCCTCCCAGGGTCCCAGTCCAGCCCTCCACAATTCTCCAGATGGTTACGCATCTGTCCCTCAACCACCGATCATTATTTATTTATTTATTACATTTCTATACTGCCCAATAGCCAAAGCTCTCTGGGCGGTTGACATTAAAAAACATTAAAAATGCAGTATACAGGTATTAAAAGCCATTTACATAAGAAACACACAAACAGACAATATACACAAAAGAACATATATCTAAAACAACTTCAAACAAGCAATTTCAAAACAAACAACCATAACTATAAGACATTCCAGGATTGATTAAAACTTATCATATGCTGCCAAATGCCTGGGAGAAGAGAAAGGTCTTAATCTGGTGCCAAAAAGATAACAACGTTGGCGCCAGGCAGGCCTCGTCGGGGAGATCATTCCATAATTTGGGGGCCACCACTGAGAAGGCCCTCTCCTTTGTTGACGTCTTCCAAACTGGTTTCCCAGCTTTTGTGCAGTCTTTCACCATTCTACAAGGTTAAAATGCCTCTCCTGGCAGCAAGAGCTTTAAGTTACAATATGGTGGTATTTTTTGTATTTTGATCCCTCCCCCTTTGCCTTTAGCCTGAACCACCACTGGAATGCAACCCCCCCCCCCGAGAACTTCTCCAAAATGGGGTTCAGCCCTTGGGCTGAAATAAATAAATAATTCTAATATAGGTCCCTGAATCTCTCTCTCTCTCTCTCTCTCTCTGTGTGTAGAATTAATTTTCTAAAACACGCAGAGTGATTCTTTTTTCTCTTGATTACAGTATAGCTAGCAATTTTCCCCTGCCCATGAAAAAATGATCCCCCTTTTTTCAAAAGCATGTCTTTGAAGGTAGAATTTTGTTTGTGGCTTCATGGCCAATCAGGCTTGTGCAGGTTGTGGGTTAGTGTCATCTGTAGATTTGGGACCAGCCAGTAGCAGGGTTAGAACATCAGAACATAAGAAGAGCCCTGCTGGATCAGACCAAGGGTCCATCTAGTCCAGCATTCTGTTCACACAGTGGCCAACCAGCAGTAGACCAGGAACCCACAAGCAGGACCTGAGCGCAACTGCACCCTCCTAACCATGTTCCCCAGCAACTGGTGTACATAGGCTCACTGCCTCTGATACTGCAGGTAGCACATAGTCATCAAGACTAGTAGCCCTCTATAGCGTTTTCCTCCAGGAATTTGTCCAACCCCCTTTTAAAGCCATCAAAATGGGTGGCCATCACTACATCCTCGGGTAGCGAATTCCGTAGTTTAACTATGTGCTGTGTGAAAAAGTCCTTCCTTTTATCTGTCCTGAATCTCCCACCAATCAGCTTCATGGGATGACCCCAGGTTCTAATATTTTGAGAGAGGAAGAAAAACATCTCCCTATCCATTCTCCACACTGTGCACAGTTTTGTATACCTCTATCATGTCTCCCCTTACCCTCCTTTTTTCCAAGCTAAACAATCCCAGCTGTTGTAACCTTCCCTCATAGGGGAGATGCTCCAGCCCCTTGGCCTTTAGTTGGCCTTTTCTGCACTTTTTTCAGCTCTAGAATACCCTTTTTTGGGTGTGGTGACCAGAACTATACACATTATTCCAAGTGTAGTCGCACCATAGATTTGTATAAGGACAGTATGGTTTTGGTAGTTTTATTGACAATTTCTAATTATTCCTATCATGGAGTTTGCCTTTTTTACAGCAGCTGCATGCTGGGTTGATATTTTCATCAAGCTGTCTACCACAACCCCAAGATCTCTTTCTTGGTCAGTCACCGCTAGCTCAGATCCCATCAGGTTATACTTGAAGTCTGGATTTTTTGCCTCAACGTGATTCACTTTGCACTTGCTTACATTGAACTGCATTTGCCATTTAGATGCCCATTCTCCCAGTTTGGAGAGATCCTTTTGGAGCTCTTCACAGTCCCTTTTTGTTTTAATCACCCTAAATAATTTGGTGTCATTGGCAAACTTGGCCACTTCACTGCTCACTCCTAATTCCAGATCATTTATGAACAGGTTGAAAAGCATTGATCCTAATACAGATCCATGTGGGACCCCACTGTTTACTTCTCTCTATTGGGAGAATTTGCAGTTTATTCCTACTCCCTGCTTTCTATTCTTTAACCAGTTACTGATCCATAAGACGACCTGTCCTCTTACTCCATGACTACTATGTTTGTTCAGGAGTCTTTGGTGAGGGACTTTATCAAAAGTCTTTTGGAAGTCCAAGTAAACACTGTCTACCGGATCACCCCTGTCTGCAAGTTTATTGACATTCTCAAAGAGCTCTAAAACAGCGGTCCCCAACCTTTTTGGCACCAGGGACCGGTTTTGTGGAGGACAATTTTTCCACGGACCGGGGGGGTCAATTTGTGTCCGTGTTCTTTGCAGTAATAGGCTATGTAAAGATTTACGTAGCCTATTACTTGAAGAACAGGGACGCAAATAGCATCCGCTACGGACGCCGTTTGCTTCCCAGCGGCCGGAAGTCTGCTAGCGGCCGGAGCTGGCTGGCAGCTTCGCAGACTTGCTGCGGAGCAGAGCCAGCCAGGGCCAGTGAGGATTCGGGGGGGGGGGGGACGGATCACCTCCCCCCCCCTGCAGAGCCCCGCGGATCCAAGGTAAGGGGGTTTCCCACACTCCTACGCTCACCTCCTGCTGTATGGCCCAGTTCTTAACAGGCCACAGACCGGTACCAGTCCATGGTCCGAGGGTTGGGGAACCCTGCTCTAAAACATTAGTGAGACAGGACTTACCTTTGCGGAAACCATGTTGATTCTTTTTCAGCAGGACTTGTTCTTCTATATGCTTACTAATTTTATCTTTAATAATGCCTTCAACCAATTTATCCAGAACAGAAGTTAAGCTAATGGGCCTGTAATTTCCCAGATCACCCCTGGATCTCTTTTTGAAAATTAAAAGACGCTTGCTCCTTGGGAGGAAAGCTATGGCAAACCTAGACAGCATAGTAAGAAGCAGAGATATCACCTTGCTGACAAAGGTTCATATAATCAAAGCTATGGTTTTCCCAGTAGCAACGTATGGCTGTGAGAGCTGGACTATAAGGAAGGCTGAGCGCTGAAGAATTGACGCTTTCGAACTGTGGTGCTGGAGAAGACGCTTACGAGTCCTCTGGACCGCAAGGAGGTCAAATCAGTCCATCCTAAAGGAAATCAACCCTGACTGCTCATTGGAAGGACAGATACTGGAGCTGAAGCTCAAATATTTTGGCCACCTAATGCGAAGAGAAAAGTCACTGGAAAAGACCCTGATGCTGGGAAAGATTGAAGGCAAAAGGAGAAGGGGACGGCAGAGGATGAGATGGCTAGATAGCATCACCAATGCAATGAATATGGACTTGAGCACACTCTGGGAGAGAGCAGAGGACAGGAAGGCCTGGCGTGCTATGGTCCATGGCGTCACGAAGAGTTGGACACGACTGAATGACTGAACAACAACAAGCCATTTTCAAGTCCTCTGGTATAGAGGCTGATCTTAGGGACATGTTGCATATTTTGGTTAGAGGATCAGCAATTTCCTATTTGAGTTCTTTGAGAACTCTAGGATGTATACCATCTGGGCCCGGTGATTTATTTGCTTTGAGTTTATTAATAAGGTTGAGAACCTTACGTCTTTTGTCACCACTATTTGCCTCAGTTTCTCAGACTGCCTTCCTGAAAACATCAGTTCAGGCACAGATATCTGTCCTATATCTTCTGCAGTGAAGGCAGATGAAAAGAATTCATTTAGCTTCTCTGCAATGGCCTCATCCTCCTTCAGTATCCCTTTAACTCCATTGTCATCCAGCGGTCCAATTGCCTTCCTAGCTGGTTTTCTGCTTCTGATATATTTAAAGAATTCTTTATTGTTGGCCTTGATATTATTAGCAGTATGATCTTCAAAATGCTTTTTTGCCTCTCTTACTGTCTGCCTGCGTCACCTTTCTGCAAGCTTGTGCTCCCTTTTGTTTTCCTCAGTTGGGCAAGATTTCCATTTTCTGAAGGAAGCTCTCTTTTCTCTACTAGCTTCCTTGATGCTGCTCATTAACCATGCTGGCGACCTCTTGGACTTGGTACTACCTTTCCTAGCCCATGGTATACATTTTAGCTGGGCTTCTATTATTGTGGTTTTGAGTAATCTCCAAACATTTTGAAAGGATTTAATCCTCTTGACTCACCCTTTTAACTTCCTTTTCACCAGTTCCCCCATTTTAGAGAAGTTTCTTTTTTTGAAATCAAATATGACTGTGTTGGACTTCCTGGCCAATTTTCCACTTAAATCTTAAATTATTAAATCTGATAGAGCTGTGGCCACTGTTTCCAATTGGTTCAACAACATTTACATCTCATACTCGGTCCTGGGTGCCACCACTTAGGATTAAATCCAAGGTTGCCTCCCCCTGGTTGGTTCCATGATCAACTGTTCTAGGGCACAATCGTTTAGGGCATCGAGAAATTTAACCTCTTTGTCATGACTGGAACATGCATTTATCCAGTCATTGTGGGGGTAATTGAAGTCACCCATCATCAAACACTTCCTTGTTTGGAGGCTTCCCTGTTTTCCATCTCAAGATCGCTCTGAGCATTCTTGTCTGGGGATGATAGCATGTTCCTAGCACTTAATTAGTTTTGGAGCCTGGTATTGTCACCCACAGTGCTTCTGTGGAAGAGCCTACCCCTTTTAGGTGTTCTACTCAGCTCGACACTATGCCCTCTTTGACATACAGGGCAACGTCTCCCCCAGTACGCTGTTCCTTGTCCTTCCTGTAGAGTTTATATCCAGAGATGACTGTATCCCATTGGTTCTCCCAGCTCCACCAGGTTTCTGTAATGCCCACTATATCCAGGTTCTCCTTTAAAACCAAGCACTCCAACTCTCCCATTTTGGCTTGGAGGCTTCTAGCATTTGCATTGAAACACCTATACACGGTGCGCATCTTTTCCTATTTTTTGAGACGTTGGCCCCTTTGATTGGGGGTTACATTCTACCATGTACTCCTGGCCTATTTCCTTTTCGTCTACATTTGGGCAATCAAAAACATTTTCATCTTCATCCCTTTGGGATGATTTAACCCAAACTGGGTGCTTCTCAGCTCCTGTCAGCTTTCCCCCAGGGTTTAGTTTAAAAGCTGCTCTGCCACCCTTTTTATGTTTAGCGCCAGCAGTCTGGTTTCATTTTGGTTCAAGTGGAGCCCGTCCCTCTTGTACAGGCCCGGCTTGTCCCAAAATGTTCCCCACTGCCTAACATACCTGAACCCCTCCTCCCTGCACCACCATCTCATCCACACATTGAGACTCCTCAGCTTTGCCTGTCTAGCTGGCCCTGCGCATGGAACAGGTAGCAATCAGAGAAAGCCACCTTGGTGGCCCTGGATTTCAACCTCCTACGTAGCAACCTAAATTTGGCTTCCAGGAACTCCTGACTACATTTCCCCACATTGTGGGTACCAACATGGACCACGACCACTGACTCCACCCCAGCACTATCTACTAGGCTATCTAGAAGGCGTGTGATATCTGCAGCCTTCACACCAGGCAGGCAATTCACCATGTGATCTACACACCCATCACAAACTCAGCTGTTTATGTGTCTAATGATCGAATCTCCCACTCCCACAAGCGCTCCTCCCCCAGAGGCACATCCTCAGTCGGAGAGGATATTTGTTCATCTACCAAGGAATGGATCCCTTCTAAGGGATCATTTCCCTCTTCCTCAGAATGATGCCCTCCTCCCCCAAGACCTGCATTCTCTGTGACAGCAGAGGAGCTGTCACCCTGGGAGTTAGACACACCTAATAGGTCCCTGAAGGTCTCATCCACCAACCTCTCTGCCTCTCTTGGCAACCTCTCCAGGTAAGCAACCTTGGCCTTAATGGAATAAACTCGTTCCTTGGGAGCCAGGAGCTCATTACACCGAGCACACACCCACAACTTCTGTCCAGCAGGCAGATAGTCATACATGTGGCACTCAGTGCAATACACTGGATAGCCCCCGCCCCCCTGCTGGCTTTCTACCTTCATAACTTTTTTTTTTTTTAATTTGGGTGTGTTTTCCCTGTAAAACTTCGTTGTTTACTACGAGAAGGCGGGGAAATTATTTACAGCTATTTATTTACAGTTACTTCCTATGAGTAGGGAGAGAAGAGTTCACCACCCTAGCTTCCTCACCCTGCTGCTAAACTTGCACAGTTGCTTAACTCGCTTGTTTGCTGATGCTTTGTCCTTGGGGCTGAGATGCTTCATCCTTGGGGCTCCTCGTGCTCGGAGAGCTGGCTCCCTCGCAAGCGTGCCTCCTTATAGAGAAGCTTTGAAGGTTAGCTTTGAAGTGGACCCTCCCAGTGGGTTGCTAATTACAAAAAGCAAATAGGGCAGGGAAGGATTAACTACCTATCAGAACATTAATTTTTCTTAATGTTCACAGTTACTGAGTATTTACCCATTTGGAAGGGACTGAGAGGGCAGCTGGACAGCCATCTGTCAGGGATGCTCTGACTTGGATTCCTGCATTGAGCAGGGGGTTGGACTCGATGGTCGTATAGGCCCCTTCCAACCCTACTATTCTATGATTCTGTGATTCTAATTGGAATGCAACAGATCTCAGAAGTCTGCTCTTTCCTGTAAAACAGGGGTGAGCGATATGCAGGCTGCATGTGGCCCCCCTGGCCTTTAGTGCAGCCACCCTGCAACCATTATAGTGCTGTTAAAACTTAGTGGTACAGTGGCAGCAATGCAATCGGCGATGTGATGGAGACTGGACAAATGTAGCTTTAAAATGAGCTAAATTTGTCTCTTTTCGGCCTCTGTTGTGCTGCTGAAATCTGGTGGCAAACCAATTCATTCGCTGCTGTGCCACCATCACAGTGCCTGAGGTGCAGCCCTGTGGGCAGGTCTGGGGTGTAGAAACTGGCCTCCAGAGTCCCTGAAATTGCCTACCCTGCTCATCAGCCTACTCTCTTGGAAGTCTCAGGTCTGGTTTTTAATTTATAGACAGCAGAGGTCTCAAGTGTGACAAAAAATAAGCTTCTCCACTATGGAGCTCTGCCACGAATCTTGATGGTGAATGGAAAATGTCAAATGTGGTTGTCCTGTTGTTGCTAGGCTACGTAGACGCGTTCAAGGTGCAGCACCTAGGGTGCTCATGTGTCCTACTTTACAGAAGACAGTTCTTTATTTGAAGGGCTGTCTGCTCTAAGTCTGGTTTAAAGATAAAGGGCCACAAGAAGAAAGAGCAGGGGTCATGAAGTTGCCCATCACCTAGACAGCAGACTGAGCAGGCACCTGGATCACCTGGTGATAGGCTTTCCCACTCTGGAGAGAGAGATGGTATTTATATGTAAATTACAGTAATTATTTCAAAATTTGCATCTGTCTATAATATATGGAAATTATATGCAAATCTCTCACCTCTTTCTTTGGTTATTTATTTATTTATTTGTTTGTTTATTTATTTATTTTATTGACAATATTTGTATACTGCTCCATATCCAAAACAGATTTTGGAGGGGTGAAAAGAGTAAGAAACAGTAAAAGAATAAAAACATTAAAACACCACCATTAAAATCATGTTTTAAAAAACACTGAATGCCAGTAGATACTGTGACTGGTCAGTTAAGGAATGCCTCCTGGAAAAGTGCCCTCGTGGACTCTGATCGGCCCATAGGTCCATGTGGAACCACCAGGAGCATGCTCTCCGATGCCCTCTGTGGCTGGGCAGGTTGGTAAGGGAGAAAGTGCCCTCTCAGGTATCCTGGTCCCAAGTT
This sequence comes from Heloderma suspectum, assembly GCF_057233095.1. NCBI lineage: Eukaryota > Metazoa > Chordata > Lepidosauria > Squamata > Helodermatidae > Heloderma > Heloderma suspectum. The sequence goes on from NC_139464.1 coordinate 33,392,261, forward strand.
GTTTAGGGTTTTGTACACTAGTACTAAACCCTGGCCCGGTAGCGGTTAGGCAGCCTGTGCAGTTCCCTCAGCAAAGGAGTTACATGCTGATGCATTTCCTCTTTTGGGACAATGTGTAAGAGGTCACCCTGGGGGCACAGCACTCAAAATTTAAAATCTACTTAGGAGGTCCTGCTTGAAATACCTTATCTGATTGGAGTCCAGCTTTGCCTCCATCAGATACAGGGCCTTTCCTGTCATGACCCCAATACTTTTGAATGCCCTCCTGCTGGAGGCCCAAGCAGCTCTCACTCTGTCAACCTTTTTGAAGCAGGTTAAGACCTTCCTTTGCTTTTGTACTTTCAGAAACAGCCTGTGTACATGCTTTTCTTTATTCTGCTCTTTGTGTATTTATTGAGTTTTGCTTTTATGGAATTTTCGGTTTTTAATTGTTTATGGTATTTCATGCTCCCTTATGATTTGATTGTTGTGATTTTATACTGTACACTGCTTTGGAAATTTTACATTGAAACTGATATAAAAATATTGTAAATAAATAATGACACCCTACTGTGTGAGAAATATAAAGGTAGCACAATAGGATCTAATAATCTTTAAATAATCAGCGGCTTGACCTTCTGAAAAGTGAAATGCACAGTTTTTAAGCTGAAAGGAACAATATAGAGTCTACACTATAGACAGTCACTTTTCTCCTTTAGTCTCCCAAATTGTTTCTCAAAATGCAACGTAGTCTGGCTGTTCTTCATGTTAATGTTTGTTGCTAGGAAAAAAAAGTTTCTTTTAACATCTGTTGTGAATTGGGAATTTGAAAAACTAATTTCTGCATTGTAATATCCATGTTGAGCTGAATACAGTAATTTCAACTGACTTTTTTAGAAATAGCATTTCATATTTTTCTGCTGTATGTCATGACTATTTTATGGAGTTTACTTTTTGTGCTCATATATAAGATTTAGATTTCCTCCTTCCCCTCTCCAATCCCTTGATCTTATTGGTCCAGAATTCTTTTCTTTGCAGCAGCATTATAATAGTAGTAAATATAGGGCAATGTCCTCCTGTTCTATGACCTTTGCTACACTAGGCTGTTAATCATTGTATCTACTTTCCGTTTCGTCACAGAACTGAGATCTGAGCTCTACACAACGAACTTTTCCTTTCCTGCTTTTCCATAACATAACCTCTAGTTGGCACTGTGCTATAGCAGAATAGCACAAATACACAAATAGGAAAATACCTTTTCGTTTGCCATCAGAAATAATACCCGATTTTCCTTGCTCTAAAAATACCTGGGAAAGTGCTCTTTAAAAATGGAAGTGAAACTGGAGGATCATGGCATTGTCTAAAAAACTGGAAACAACCGTGAAATCACCAGTATGCAAAAATGCCTCATGTAGAAAAGCTCTATCTCTTTTTGTTGGGATAGGAAGAAGAAATCTCCTTTTAGGATTATGACTGGATCCTTTGAACATGGCCCTTTGTGCTGGTGTTTAGTCTGAGCCTTAGCTTTATTTAGCGCAGCAGCACCCATTAACACTGCTGTCCCCGTGTTTTCCCTTCCCCTGGGGGCAAGCAAACTGAAGCCCAACGATAAAGAAGATGCAACAGACGCATGCCAAGAGTTGGGATGTGAAACGTGAATGCAGTGATGATGTACAAAACTCTAAATGATCTGGGCCCAACACACCTAAGAGACATCCTCTACCAAGGCTCTGTGATGACCCTAAGATCAATTTAGATCCTGCCCTTTTAGTACCTGTGCACCACTCAGAGTGGATCACAATAATTTAAAACCACACCACACTATAAAATCATGCATTTATTAAAAATACAATAAAAAACAAAGTCAGGGACCATCGATAACCCCCTCTCCCCAGTGCCACAGCTCCAGTCAAATTCAGCACCTTTCCCCATGTCTGCTTTTAAGTCTACATTGTGACTATATTGGCTCCTAGTTTTGCAGTTCTTTGGATCTCACACTTATCCTTTAAAGGGCCACAGGACTGTCTTTTTACCACTAAATGAGTTTCAAGCAGAGTCTTGTGTCGAGGTTCCCTGAAGACTGAGCCATAATCCCTCCATCTTCTGCTTTCTCTCACCCTGCAGATGACCTTAATAATCTAGCTTTAAAGGTTTTTTTTTTTTTTTAAGTATATGTATTAGCTTTACAGAATCTCTGTGTACAGAGGCAGCATGTTCTGAGTATCAGATGCCAGGGACAAAATGGGGATTGTTCACCTTTGTGCCCTTCCTGTGAACTTCCAGAGATGTCTGGCAGGCCACTGTTGCGAACAAAATGCTGGACCTGGGTTTGATCCAGCAAAGCACTTCTTACATTCATATATTCTGCTCCGTATTTATTGCTCTTTTATTATCTATCCCAGCTTTCCCCAACCTTGTGCCCTCCAGATGTGTTGGACTACAACTTACATCATCCCCCCACTAGGACATTGATTCATTTAAAATAATTATACCCTGCCTTTCTGCTTGGCAACAGGCCTTACATACTTCCTCCCAAATATGTGTGCACAGGATTGCAGCCTTACTCCATGTTTAGAGGTGAGGCAGAAATCATATTTGAGGCCCAGTTGCTCTGTTTATATAAAGTTTGGGAATATTTATTTATTAATTAAATTTCTTAATCGCCCATCTGGCCAGTCACCTGGCCACTCTGTGCGATGTACAACAATACAACAGTTTTGAAACAATAAAATTCTCCATTATAACAAAATATTTCTAAAAATACCCTAACCCACCCCAAATGCCTGCCTGAACAACCACGTTTTTAATGCACGGTCGAAGCTCATTAAAGAAGGGGCATGGTGGAGTTCCCTAGGGAGGGAGTTCCACAGAGTGGGGGCCACCACAGAGAAAGCCCTCTCCCTCGTTCTCACCAGCCTAGCTGTCCTGGCTGATGGGACAGAGAGAAGGCCATCCGAGGCTGATCTTGTTGAGCAGCCTGTCTGGTGTTGCTGGAGGTGCTCCTTGAGATAGGCTGGCCTGGAACCACACAGGGTTTTAAAGGTCAAAACCAACACCTTGAATATAGCCCAGAAAACAACTGGTGACCAGTGCAACTCCTTCAGCACCGGAGAGATGTGATCACGCCAGCGGCTGCCTTTAATCAGGTGAGCTGCTGTGTTCTGTACCAGCTGCAGCTTCTGAACCATCTTCAAGGGTAACCCCACGTAGAGCGCATTACAATAGTCTAGACGAGAGGAGACCAGGGCATGTACTACTGATGGGAGCAGATGGTCGGGAAGGCAGATGGTCGCAGCCGCCATATTAGATGGAGTTGGTACAGCTCTGTCCGGCTCACAGCTGATACCTGAGCCTCCATGGACAGCTGGGAGTCTAAAATGACCCCCAGGCTGCAGACCTGGTCTTTCAAGGGTAGCCGTACCCTATTCTTCACCAGGTCAACATCCCCCAACCTCCTCTTGTCTCCCACCAAAAGTACCTCGGTCTTGACAGGGTTCAGCTTCAGCTTATTTCTCCCCATCCAGCCACTCACCATCTCCAGACATTTGGACAGGGATTCTACGGCCAATCTTGGTGAAGATTTGAACGAGAGGTAGAGCTGCATGTCATCTGCATATTGATGACACCGCACCCCAAACCTCCTGATGATAGCCCCCAGCGGCTTTACATAGATGTTAAATAGCATCGGAGAGAGGACAGAACCCCGCAGCACCCCACAAGTGAGCAGCCACAGGTCCGAAACCTCCTCTCCCAGTGCTACCCTCTGGTACCTGCCGGAGAGGAAGGACCGGAACCACCATAATACAGTGTCGCCAATGCCCAACCCCTCCAGGAGGTCCAGGAGGATACCGTGGTCAATGGCATCAAAAGCTGCTGAGAGGTCGAGGGGAACAAGGAAGGAGCATTCACCCCTATCCAAAGCCTTCCTCATATCATCCACCAAGACAACCAAGGCCGTTTCTGTCCCATGCCCAGGCCTGAAGCCCGATTGAAATCGATCTAGATAATCAACTTCTTCCAAGTGTGCCTTCAACTGCATCTCCACCACCCGCTCAATCACCTTGCCCAAAAATGGCAGATTCAAAACTGGGCAAAAGTTGTTCAGGACTTGGGGATCCAAGGAGGGCTTTTTAAAAAGCAGTCTTATCACTGCCTCCTTGAGGGCTGATGGCATCACTCCCTCCACCGCCACCCTGATCCCCTCACCCAGCCTCTCTCTGCAGCTCATAATGAGCCAAGATGGGCAAGGATCAAGTAAGCCTGCGGTTGGCCTTACAGATGAAAGCACCTTGTCCACTTCATCAGAAGGAAGAAGCTGGAACGGATCCCACAAAATCAGGTTGCCACAGACCACCTCTCACTCGCTAACTATATCCACGGCACACAGAGTAACACTCCTAATTAGATCAAATTTATCCGCAAAGTGCCTTGCCAAAGCCTCACAGGAGACCTTACAATGCTGCAGCGGTTCCAGAGCAACTGGACCGACCAGGCTCCGGACTACTTGGAACAGCCTCCTGGGGCAGCACTCCGCAGATGCGATAGAGGCAGCATTGTATTCCTTTTTTGCTGCCTTCATCGCCATGTGATAGGCTGAAGATACAGCTCTAGCTCGTGTCCAATCGTCTTCAGAGCAAGACTTCTGCCACCGGAACTCTAGCCGTCTCACCTCCTGTTTCAGGGCTCATAACCACGGACTGAACCATGGTGCAGTCCGAGCCCTGTTCGGGGGGAGAGGGTGTTTCGGAGCCACCCGATCTAATGCCCCAGTGATTGCAGCATTCCACCCACCCACCAGGGTCTCGACCGAGTGGCCGTTTGTACGCTCCGGAAAATCCCCAAGCGCGTTCAGGAATCCATTCAGATCCATAAGACGCCTGGGGCGGACCATTTTAATGGGTCCTCCACCCCTGCGGAGGGATTGTGGAACCAAGAAGTCCAATGTCACCAGATAGTGATCTGACCATGACAAGGAGGTGGTGGATATACCCCCGACTTCCTGATCACTCCCCGCTTCTCCAGAAATAAATACAAGGTCTAGTGTATGACCGGCTACATGGGTGAGCCAAGTCAGAATAGGGTACAGCTCCCAGGAAGCTATGGTCTCCATGAAGTCCCGAGCTGCCCCCATGAGGACAGCCTCTGAATGTACATTGAAGTCCCCCAACACCAATAAGTTAGGGGACTGCACACGCACATCAGAGACCACCTCAAGCACCTCAGTCAGGGAGTCAGTCATGTAGCGGGGTGAGCGGAACACGAGCAGAATCCCCAGACTGCTGTTCGGGCCCAACCTCCAGTACATGCACTCAGCAACCTTGGTCTCCTGGAGAGGGGGTCCGGTGAAGACCAAGGACTCCCGGTAGATAACAGCCACTCCCCCTCCTTGATCCCCAGCCCTCGGCTGCTGTGCATACTAAAATCTGGCTGGGCACATGGCTCCAGAGTTGGAGCAGCAGCCTCAACCAGCCAGGTCTCCGTAATACATGCCAGGTCTGCACCCTCATCCCGGATCATGTAATGGATGACAGATGTTTTCTGGGTAACAGACCTGGCATTGCAGAGCAGCAAACGAAGGCCAGAAGGTGGAGTCAAGCCTCCCCCATTCATCCTTTAGCTCTGGACAGGCCTGGAACAGGGGACAGATATTACACATCTCTCCCTTGTTCCCCTTACCTGGCATGGCCTGCCCCTAGCACTCCGCCAACGCCTGCCGCCCTGCCTCGGTATAGTCTGGCCCCCAACACTCCCCCCACTGCCTCCATCAGGTGGACACATGCCCCCTCACTCCCGCCTATCAGGCAGGCTACCCACCCCTAAAACACAACAGAATCCCCCCCAAACCCACCCCCCACCAACAATTAAACAAACAAAAAAAAAACATCCCCCTTACAAATACTGCCAGGCAGAAGTCCACAGAGAGAGCAGTGGTGGTGGTGGCAGCAGGCGAGCCCCCTTCCCTGGATGGTGGCTGCTTTTGCAGATACTGGCTCTCCCCAATGTTTGATCATTTGTAAGAGCCTAGAGGAGCTGTTCTGGATTAGACCAAAGTCCTATCTAGATCATCATTCTGTCCCCACAGTGGCCAGTCAGATGCCCCAATGGGAAGCCCACAAGCAGGACATGAGTGTAATACCATTCTCCCATTTATGTTCCCCAGCAATTGGTACCAAGGGGCATGCTGCCTCTGATACTGGAAATAATATATCGCCATCATGACTAGTAGCTGTTGATAGTGTTATCTTCCATGAACACGGAGGAGAAAGCAGGAGAGAGACATTTGTCTTGTAAGCAAGCATAGCTAATGTAGGGTTTATATTTACACTACAAACTAACTGCAACAAGAAGCATACGTGAAAACAGCTTTCAGGTTTCTTCCACAGTGGGTATCCTAGAGATAATTCAAACAAAAACAAAAAAACTTACAGTAAAAACAGCTAGGATATCATCTGATACTGTATTGAAAACTGCTGTTTACTATGATTGATCTATCCTGCAATTAGATGGAGTCACTGTATCTTCTCCCTTCACATCTTTGCCTACATAGAAAAAATAGTTCTTTGTAATAAAAGTGTAGTGTGCTTTCTAATAAAGCTGCCAAAATGGGTGGGGCCATGTCATGCTGGACTTAGACAGGAGACTAACCATGTGACCAAAGTAGGGCTACAAAGTTTTGATTTTCAAAAATACTGACTCCCTGAGTAGGGCCAGGGTTTACCAAGGCAGGGTTAGAGCCAAGATGTAATCTGATGGGTTGGATGGCTGAGATGGAACTCGCTAGATTCTGGAGTTTGCTGGCTTTCCAGATCCCAATACTGGTCACCCAATGCAACACAATTTAACTGGTCAGACCAGTAAAATATAGGCTAGTTGGCCTTCCGATAACAAGGGGTGACATTGTTTGAAACAGGAAACATCTTCAACAAATTAGAAACAAATAAACATTTTATGTGAGAGAGTGAAACAAACTGAAAATTCAGAGAACAGTGGTCTCTTGATCACTCCCAGCTGTGGCCCTTTTGTAGTTTGTCTTGGGACTGGCTATATAATAGTGGTTTCTTCCAGAAAACAGCAAGGGAGTTTGTACAGTTTAGAATTACGTGTAAACAGGCTGCATATGAGAGACACTGTTCTCCCTATGTCACTATTTCTCAAACTTGGGAGGCTCGGGGTTAAGCGAACACATGCGCTAGGGGAGTGCGCAGGGCAAATGCAAACCATTTTGCATGTCTTTTTTGCAGCATTAAGAACAGGAACAGTGTGTATGTATGTGTGTGGGGGGAGCAGCCCAATGGGTATGGAAGCAGCAATGTGTGTAGCCCAGACTTCCCCTAACCAGTACCCTCCAGATCTTTCAGACAACAATTCCCAGCATTCCTGACCATTGGCCATCTTAGCTGGGGCTGATGGGAGTTGAAGTCCAAAACATCTGGAGGGTACTAGGTTGGGGAAGACAGGTGTAGCCCTTCTCACATGTTCTATAAATGAAGACACTTAAGTGATGGAGGGGAAGCAGGATCATACCTCCTGTCCCTACGTCCACATGTTTATTGTTCTTTTTATTAATCATTGTACAAATTGTACATGTGTACACTCTGTATGGGCATACAGTGTAGTTGTGTGCAAGTGCACTAATGTGAATTGGTAAATGAATGAAATTCTTGTAGAAAAGATCCACTTCTGTCAAAGAATGGACAACAAAACAAAGGCCGCCTGACAATCTGCGAAACACAGCCGGAAGGGATTTAATAAAATTCATACATCCCTACCCATGTCTCCCATTTACATTGCCAAAAAGGCATGCAGTTTCCTCCCCCCACCTCCACTCCACACAGCCATCCTCATAACACTGGGCGGTAGACTAGACTGAGAGAACATGACTGGCCAATGATGAGCTTTGTGGCTGAATGGAGATTTGAACCCAGGTGTCCCCAGTCTCCATCCAGCAGTCAACCCATCATACCACACTGGCTCTGTTCACAAACGAACAATATACGTGTGGAATTTGGGGGGTGAGGATAGTGTGTGGGCTCCCACTCTGTGAGTCTCTATGAGTTCATTGTGCACTATACTATGTGAAAAGGCCGTGGTGGGGGGGGGGGATGAGAACACAGGGAGTGGAGCATCTGAGAGGGTATCCCTGTTAAGGTTTCTCAGAGTGGGGAGTTTGCACAGAAGATTTAGGAAGTGTAAGAAGGAAAAGTACAACCTGATAACATTTGGGAAGACTCTGTGCTGCATACCACCAGTTTCACAGAAACACTCAAGACTCAAGGAATGTCTGCTGCAACATCACAGGAAGGTCAGTCAGGCAAACACTATGTTTTTAAAAATGCAGACAAAACAAACTCCAGTCCAGCTGAGTGAAAATGTCACAGCTGAGGCATGGGTAATAAAACGTGGGCAAATACAATGGCAGCTTGGTGGGAAAAGCATTTAGAAATGCTCTGCTTGCCAGTGTTTGCCAAGATAAAGTACTGCAGACGGTTTCATTCTCTCCCCGAGCAGGAGAGATGACCTCATATCTTATTAGGATCACGTTCCTATTCAATTGGAGTAGTAGAGAAGTACAATCCTATTAACAGCTTTCATTGTGTATTAATGAAATGGAATACTGATTCAGCTAATCAGCAGCAGCAGCAATATATGACATATGCTCATGGATGTAGTTCTCATAATCAAGTTAACCTGTTAGAATAAAAACAAGCCAAAATAATCTTGGGATACTAGGACTTCATCAACTGAACAACATGTCATTGGTTGTGGTGGTATATTTCCTAATCCTATCCCAACCAATGTTTTTCAGCTATGTCCGTGAGGTGATTAAACAGTAATTTGACAGTCCCTCAGAGCAAATTCAGATGACCAAATTGGCATATTGAGATTCTGGTGGTCCAATTCATACATTGTTCTGGCATTATACATGCTGCTGGGGGCAAGTCTTGATCTCCTGAAGCCTCCTGCATCACATATAGGGCTTTTCCACACCAACCTTTTTATCCCACAACTTTACCAGGGCTTCTGCTTCCGGATTCTTTGCAGGATTAAGATCGGCTCCTTCACACACACTTCCTCTTTTTTTTCTCTCTCCAGGGATTGCCTTTATCTGCAAGTTCTATGTGGTTCATAATATAGCCACTAGATGGCACTGCTGTTATAGTGCAACTCCGTCATTGCACACTTAGATTCAAACCGCCATTTTTTAATAGCTCATTATCACCGTTGCAAATAAAGCCATGAAAATGGTCACAAAGCACAGGAGAGGTCCTGGAGAGTGATGATGTCATGTAAAGGACCCGCAAATGCTGCAAGTAACCAATCTCGATCACAGGATAAAAGCCCTGTGTGGAGATGTCCTTAGAACCTTGAATGGGAAAAGGGATGGATGGATCCCATGATTAGGACTATTATTATAGGCATAGGTTTTACATGCAGCAATGCAGAAATTATAGGAGCCTTGGAAGCCAGTTTATTCCCCCGCCCCCCGAGTATATATTTATTGACAGTAGAATTTATATATACATTAATACAATAAATGTTATAATTACTTCCAGTATTCTTCATTAACATTTAAAAATATGTAAATAATAATGCTAATAATAACAATAGCAAATGATAATAAATTAACTTAATTTAAATGAATAAGAAGCTTAACAGGACAGAGTTCACTTGATAATGAGTGAGACTGAACTGCATTCTGTACCTTACTGTTCCAATAACAAATTTTAAAAACTTGGTTTCTCCATAAATTGATAATTTTGTTGTCTCCCCTCTCTGTAGATTTGGTCATATAGGCAATATCCCATATTTTTATACACCACTCATCAATACAGGGTGGATTAAGCTTCTTCCATCTAAAACGTGTAGCCAAATGTGTCACCATTAATAAAGGTATCACCATTTCTATATATTCTGAGGGTATTATGCCTTTTACATATCCTAATGTAGTAACCAGACCGTATTCTCCCTTATGAGCCTACTCGTGCCCTGAGATCTTCAGGGGAAGCCCTTCTTGCCATCCCGCCATCATCACAGGCACGCCTGGTGGGAACGCGGGAGAGGGCCTTCTCGGTGGCTGCCCTAAGGCTCTGGAACTCCCTTCCCAGTGTTCCTCTTTAGTTTCCTCTGTGAAAAGAGTAAAAGCGGCAAGAAGAGGAGTGAGATCAAGGAAAGATAATGGAAGGCTCAGATACGGGGAGAAGGAGGGAGGAGGGGGAAGGGGGTAGGGGGAAAGGAAGCAGGTGAAAAAGGGAGTCGTAGTGATCCTGCATTTAAAACAGAAGCAGAAAGCCCCATTTTAAATGCAGGATTTTAGGCTGGTGTAGAGATGCCCTATATCAGTCAAAGCTGCAATTCTACATGTAGTTTGCAGTGGAAGAGGAATGACTGAGTAGCATTAAGCGCCCTCAGTGTGAAAGCACCCGTGAATTAGCAACTTTAGCAGGCCAGGCATTCACTTGCTGACTCTTAAGATTAGCAATTTATTAAAGGTCCTTCTAGAAAGACTACTTTGAGAGAAACTATACAGATAGCGTTTACTGAGGTTTTGCTTTTAGTAGCGTCCTGTCCTTAAACAGGACAGAAGAGAACAGGTCCTGTCCTGTCCTCTTCTCAGTACCTTTGTGCAGTTCACAATAAGGATAGTTTTGGGACAGTATGGGAATATGGAATGGCAGAGACTCTCCTTTTTACAGCTGAGGAGACAGCACATTCAGTCTGGAGTACAAGAAGAGAATGATGCAGTGATAGCTGTGCCAATGCATATAGTGTATGGAATAGTGGAGAGTGACATTTAAAGCAGAGAATTGAAAGAATAGTTTCCCATGTATAATCTCATGTAAAGCTGTTGCAGCCTTGTGTGTGTTTTTATAAGGAAGGAAAGCAACAGTAGAGATGGATGGGTGGGGCTATTTTTGGTATACTTTATTCAATCATCACAGTTTGTACAGTTTTGGTACACACTTGACATCTAATATATGAATGCTATTAAGTGAAAGTGGTGAATCATGGCAGCACATATACTACCAAATGATCATCTATCCATAGAAAACATAGCAATCATATGCATACTTTGGAGTAAGTCCCACTGAACTCAGTGGGACTTAACTGTAGAGTAAACACCTATGGAATGTGCATAATGCTGCAGAACATTTGTGATTAATATTTTATATGGCTGTTGCTTTCTGCTAGTGAAACCTGTTCATGTTCATTAGCCAGGCTGTTCCAAAATGAGGGGCAAATTTTGTGTGTGTGTGTGCACGCACGTGCATATGCTAAATAGTATGCCCCTTGCCCCTTGCTTCAACTTGCAGTTCTAACTATTTTAATTTGTTCTAAATCCTAATCTCTGTTCCTGAGATAGCTGCTGCTGAAATGCTGGATGCATTCGCTGACACAACAAATAAGTGAGAAGGGCTGAAGGGTATGTTAAATCCTCCTAAAAAAGTAAATGGGTCTTCTGGATGGCATGTTGCCATTGGTGCAATTAGGGGAGAAAACCCTTGAATGAGTTAATAATAACTGTCAAAATGCAGAAATTGTTGTGTCCCTTTGAAGTCTTTTGAGGCTACTGAGTTATGGCTTTTTCTGTTGGCCCATTGTTGGGTCTGCTGAGTAGATTATGGCCCAAGCAGCACTTGATGGACATCCATACATTTTCACACATTAATCTGCTACTAAAAGGCAATGCCTTCCTTTTTTGTAATGCAGTTTCCCCAGCACCTGACAGACATGGAGCTGATTGGCTCCTGAAATGTCAGGAAATATGAATACCTCATCCAACTAATGATAAATAGGCTAGCAAACCATTAACAAACAACAGAAGAACTAATGGAAGGTTTCTGTGGAATTGTCTAGGCCAAACAGTATGACTAAGGCCTTATTACAACAGGACATCACCATGTGAGAAGCACTTGTCTGTATTGGTCAGGTCTGGGCTGTCAGGTCTGGGCTGTGGGCAGCACTCTTGAATTAAGCCAGGAGCTAGGAACCAGAAACCGTGGGACAAGCCAATTGTCAGGGCTGATGGACAAAACTGAGGCAGGACTGAGGAATAACCAAGGATCCAGGATCACACTAGAGCTCAGGAAAACTGTGTTGCCCCTGGAACAGGAAGCCATTCATACTTGACATTCCTGTCGAGAAGGATCCAGTGACTAGCCTGCATGGGTAGAGTCAATTCAGGACTGGATGGTTCTTCCCTGAGAAGGCTGCCACCTGCAGTTCAGTGATTTACCACATGGAGCAACCACACAGAGATCCAGCACTTTTTGATAGTGTAGCAAACCGCTACCAAGTTGTAGAAAAAGCAAAATTACTCTATAAGCATCTGTATTTCTGGACAACTCAGTGGTTCTACATATTAAGGGCCAAACTAGATGTGACAGAGCAGCTGTTCATGTGTCAGTCCCTTTCATATATTAAGTAAGATTGAGGGATCTATTATTTACTTTAAAAGGATGGGAATGAAACCTGCCCCTTCCTACACCTTGCCTTGCTGTGATTTGTTGCTTTCTAAGCAGTTTTCCCCCAGTTTGGTTCTAATACTGGAAGTGAAATGGGTTGGGAGAAGATTGCGTAAAGCAAGAGTACAGTAAAGCAAGACAGGAGAAGGGACACCTTTCACTTACCTCCCTCCACCATCCCCAGTCTCCTTTTCATGTGAAGAATAGACCCTTCCATCTGTCTTTAGACGTGAACGAGGCATATGTGTGATAAAATACACGTGGCTGCTCTGTCCTGAGTTACTGTCATAATAACCAGTTAAAAGGGGCTGAGTTCTCGATATGCATGCATATCCCTTCACTTTAAAAAGGATGTGACCAACCTGTGTTGCTTAACATTTCTATAATTGTGATATATACAAAAAATAGTAATGGTCTTTAAAAAAAAATACTTCTTTTTCAGGCCTCAGATCTTGCAAAGAATCTTGCTCTTTTTCCCCCCACTTCCCTGCTTTCTGAAATCTGAATTGGTACTTCTGCTTATAAAATAATTTTAGAAATCTACGAGATAATACAAATACTGATATAAAAATAAGAATGCAACTGTGCTGTGGAGGGAAAAGATGCACACAAAGACCTCGGGTTCAGAACTGGTGTCTCTAAAGACCGCATCTGTGCTGTGTGTTGCTGTTTAGTCACATACCATGTTGTGCCAAGGAGTCAATATGGTGCACTGAAAGTGGATGTAGGCTGTGTTCATGGTAGATCAATTTGCTGACCTCTGAAATAATTAGGCAAGTGGTGATGGCCTGATGTCTATTTTTAAATGAGTAAACATGTGTTTTACTTTCTCCATGTTTCACCTACCTGCTGTGAATGTCTAAAACATGTCTAAAAATAGGGGAGAGGATGGCCTAGCTTATTCTTCTGTTTTCTTCAGAAATGAATGGTGCTTAAGAAAGTAGCACTTCCCTTCAGTGTGCTTATTTCCTACTGTCTTTTAAAAGTCCCCCTCCCCTTTTCTCAGTATGTTTTCTTTTTCTCTTAGCCAGGTAAAAGATAGCATTTTCTTTTGCATTTGGTTTTTCAGATGATCTCTGCTTGGCTGTAACAGGCATTGGTCTAAGAACAAAACAAAGCCTTGTTTTAAATCCCCTCAATGCCCCCTCCCCTCCCCTCCCCTCTTTTCTTTTTATTATGATTCATGCAACATGTTTGAAATGCATAGAACTGATAACAGGCAGATCAAAGCCTTCTGCAAGTTGATGGCCTGGCTATAAACAGAGTGAATGGAGCACAGGTGTTTTCCCACACAGATGCCATGTTGAACAAAAATGTTCCTTTATGTACTTTTGTCCTCTAAAGCGAGGCAAAATTTGAATAGAGACCATCCTGGTGTGTTAATGCACATTGTTAAAGATTTAACATCTAATGTAGCATTAATGAATGATAGGAGTCATTAGAAAGGCCAGAATTACAGCTTTGCGCAGGTGACTCTCAATTAAACCCAAAAGAGATTTTTTTTTAAATTGTGATTATTTCCAAAGTGGCCAATGACATTTATGCATTAAAGAGATGAAACATTATATAAAAACATCCAAAACATTGCAAAATATTCAAAAGAGAGTTTGCGTAATGCAGTTAAGAGGCTGACCTGTGAATTAGGAAACTCCAGTTCAGATCTTATCACGGACCCACAGGGAAGCCTTTGACAAACCATTTCTCTCAACCTCAGTCCCCCATTTGCAATATACTGACCTACTTTACAGGGTTGAAGGATTACTACAATAAAGATCACTAAGCTAATGTAAGTGAACTGTTTTGAAAACACAAAGGTTTTATATAAATGATCACTATAATCATATCCACCAGATTATGCTGCTGTGGAACAATGTAGAAACTGAAATTTGTAATCCAGGGTAGTCCCTTTGTAGCCCAAACTATTCTATGCACAGAAATAATAACGTTGTGGTTTGGAAAATGATGAATGAGCACAAGTTGGATGGATGCTTATTTAAAATGTATAGACTAGAAATTTCAAGCAGCGAAAGCAGTACATCATTATGGAGGTGGACAGCTTATTTGGCAATAAAAGACACCTTGGATAAATTAACTGGAGAATGACAACTCATTAGCAGACATATAATTAAAAAATATCTAATAATTTGCATCAATAGGTGCCAGGCTATAGTTGGTGGATATGCTACACTTTTAAGGTGTGACTTATCATGAGCCACAGTATTTGACTCCATTTATTGTGTAGTGTTGCATTTCAAGAAAACAATTCCTGGGAGGTGTGATATTTCCATTCAACTGGCTGGGGTGAGCAAAGCTCTACAGTACCCTAATGTTTACTGTGTAAACTCCAATGTTCAAATAAATGAGAACACATGCCAAAGGTAAAACATGCAACAAAAGAAGATATCTATACACATATTGATCATTTTACTTCATTTTTGTTTTTTGTTCTTTTAGACATACTGCCAAAATATTTCCAAGGTTTTGAATATAGTGTTTTAATGAAAGCTGATATTCATAGAGCTCTCTTACCAGATTCCCTGGGACACCAAAAACAACAACCAACCTTAGTCTCTACACAGAACAGACAGTTGTTGCTGTGTTGGTCCCAGACAATAACAGATAAAAATAGTTAAGGTACTTTACCGCTTTGGGGTATAGAGTGCTTAACCTTCCTGTTTATCCAAAACAGTTTAGAAAACAGTTAGCAAAACAGAAAGGTAGCAAGTTCTCTAGACAATGGCTTAACTGAAGAATCTTGCCTCAGATTCTTTGGTTATTATAAGGGTGTTCACGCCCCTGCCCCCCAGTGTGAGGAGGTTGCAGGGCTGTGTAAGTTAGATTAGCAGTGTACACATGTACAGCTCTTTCATGCAAGGGGGGATTGTGGGTAGGGGTGCAGTGGAGCCAGGGCTCAAAGGGCCCTGCCACACACGCCCTCCCTTCAGGCTTCCCTGTTCCTTCTGAGTTTAGGTGCAATCCTCACATTAGCTGAAAATTATTTTCCCCCCAGGAACAAAATACTGTTGTGAGCTATCCTTGTCGTAATGCAAAGTATTTTAGGGTGGCTATGTCTTGAATGGGTAATTAAGACCCATTAACTTTACAAAATACCTGTAAAGGACACATATCAGAGAAAGAGAGAGAGAGAGAGAGAGAGAGAGAGAGATGGATGGATTAACACACCTGCCTGCTTTTTGGATTTTCCTTGGGGGTGTGGCAGTGGGGGCTCTCATGATGAGCACTTGCACTTCAAAATTTACTACTACACCACTGATTCTAGGCCAATCAGAACCCTGCCTTGCATGGACAAGCTCTATGTATGTATGTTGGTATGCACATAGAGCCCCTTCTCATGTGTGCCGAGCACATGTATAGCAGAGGGTGTGACTGCTGGGCATGTCAGCAGCAGGTTCAGGGCTAGACTCATCAGGTGTTTTTTGAATGTGTGAAGGGGGTAATTTGACTCCCCTCCCTTATGAGATCTGTAACAGTTTTGTTGGTCAGTGTGCTTCATGTTGATTGGGTTTTCCTTGTTCTGAGGATAGTGCTTGGATAGTTTGAAAGGGGTTTGAGGAGACTGTAGGAGCAAATAGTATTTTCAGAGATGAAAAACACCCCTTTCCCCTTCTCAAATTACTCTATATAGGTGCAACATCCTTGGGGGGCAGGGGAGGTTCCATATTACCAGTTCGTTGTTGTTTATTCGGTCAGTCGCTTCCGACTCTTCGTGACTTCATGGACCAGCCCACGCTAGAGCTTCCTGTCAGCCGTCGCCACCCCCAGCTCCCACAAGGTGGAGTCCGTCACCTCCAGAATATCATCCATCCAACTTGCCCTTAGTCGGCCCCTCTTCCTTTTGCCTTCCACTTTCCCTAGCATCAGCGTCTTCTCCAGGGTATCCTGTCTTCTCATTATGTGGCCAGAGTACTTCAGTTTTGCCTTTCATATCATTCCCTCAAGTGAGCAGTCTGGCTTTATTTCCTGGAGTATGGACTGGTTTGATCTTCTTGCAGTCCAAGGCACTCTCAGAATTTTCCTCCAGCACCACAGTTCAAAAGCATCTATCTTCCTTCACTCAGCTTTCCTTATGGTCCAGCTCTCGCAGCCATAGGTTACTACGGGGAAGACCATTGCTTTAACTATGCGGACCTTTGTTGTCAGGGTGATGTCTCTGCTCTTCACTATTTTATCAAGATTTGTCATTGCTGTCCTCCCAAGAAGTAAACGTCTTCTGATTTCCTGGCTGCAGTCAGCGTCTGCAGTAATCTTTGCGCCTAGAAAGACAAAGTCTGTCACTGCCTCCACGTTTTCTCCCTCTATTTGCCAGTTATCAATCAAGCTGGTTGCCATAATCTCGGTTTTTTTTTTGAGGTTTAACTGCAACCCAGCTTTTGCACTTTCTTCTTTCACCTTCGTCATAAGGTTCCTCAGCTCCTCCTCGCTTTCAGCCATCAAAGTGGTATCATCTGCATTTTGGAGATTGTTAATGTTTCTTCCAGCGATTTTAACTCTAGCCTTGGCTTCATCAAGCCCAGCACGTCGCATGATGTGTTCTGCGTACAGTTGAATAGGTAGGGTGAGAGTATACAACCCTGCCATACTCCTTTCCCAATCTTAAACCAGTCCATTGTTCCGTGGTCTGTTCTTACCGTTGCTACTTGGTCGTTATACAGATTCCTCAGGAGGCAGACAAGATGACTTGGTATCCCCATACCACCAAGAACTTGCCACAATTTGTTATGATCCACACAGTCAAAGGCTTTAGAATAGTCAATAAAACAGAAATAGATGTTTTTCTGAAACTCCCTGGCTTTCTCCATTATCCAGCGGATATTGGCCATTTGGTCTCTAGTTCCTCTGCCTTTTCTAAACCCAGCTTGTACATCTGGCAATTCTTGTTCCATAAATTGCTGGAGTCTACCTTGCAAGATCTTGAGCATTACCTTACTGGCATGTGAAATAAGTGCCACTGTTCAATAGTTGGAACATTCTTTGGTGCTTCCCTTTTTTGGTATGGGGATATAAATTGATTTTTTCCAATCTGTTGGCCATTCTTGTGTTTTCCAAATTTGCTGGCATATGGCATGCATCACCTTGACAGCATCATCTTGCAAGATTTCAAACAGTTCAGCTGGGATACCGTCATCTCCTGCTGCCTTGTTATTAGCTGTAGTTCTTAAAGCCCATTCAACCTCACTCTTCAGGATGTCTGAACATGGTGAAGCAATCTAGTTAAGAATTTGAAGAGGGGGAAAAGTGAATGATACTTATTTGAAATCACAGGAAATAAATATATGAATACCTGAGGTTTACTGGTGATATTCTGGGTTTTACTGGTTATTTTATTCCACAGTCTCCAGAAGCTCACTGACCACACCGTCAAATCTATCCCCGATATTATTATCCTTCCTATACAGATCTTCCGTATATTCTTGCCACCTTTTCTTGATCTCTTCTGCTTCTGTTAGGTCCTTGCCATCTTTGTTTTTGATCATACCCATTTTTGCCTGGAATTTACCTCCGATGTTTCTAATTTTCTGGAAGAGGTCTCTTGTCCTTCCTATTCTATTATCTTCTTCCACTTCCACACATTGCTTGTTAAAAAACAATTCCTTATCTCTTCTGGCTAACCTCTGGAATTTTGCATTTAATTGGGCATATCTCCCCCTATCACTGTTGCCTTTTGCTTTCCTTCTTTCTCGGGCTGCTTCCAGTGTCTCAGCAGACAGCCATCTTGCCTTCTTGGTTTTCTTTTTCTTTGGGACGTTTTTTGTTGCCACCTCCTGAACAATGTTGTGAACTTCTGTCCATAGTTCTTCCGGGACCCTATCTACTAAATCTAGTCCCTTAAATCTATTCTTCACCTCCACTGCATATTCATCAGGAATATCAGTGAGCTCATATCTAACTGATCTGTGGGTCTTCCCTATTCTCTTTAGTCTGATTCTAAAGTGTGCAATAAGAAGTTTGTGATCTGAACTACAATCAGCTCCAGGTCTTGTTTTTACCAACTGCATAGATGTCTGCCACCTTTGGCTACAAAGATGTAGACAATCTGATTTTGGTATCGACCGTCTGGTGAAGTCCATGTATAAAGTCGTCCCTTAGGTTGATGGAAGAGAGTGTTTGTTATGCACAGTGAGTTGTCTTGGCAAAATTCTATCAGCCTATGTCCTGCTTCATTTTGTTCTCCCAGACCATGCTTGCCTGTAATTCCAGGTGTCGTTTGACTACCCACCTTAGCATTCCAGTCTCCTGTAATGAAAATAACATCTTTTTTTGGCATACTATCCAGTAGGTGCTGCAGATCCTCATAGAACTGATCTACTTCTGCTTCTTCAGCATCTGTGGCTGGGGTGTATATTTGGATCACTGTGATGTTAAATGGTTTACCCTGAATTCGAATTGAGATCATTCTGTCATTTTTTGGATTGTATCCAAGCACTACTTTAGCCACTTTATTATTAATTATGAAGGCTATTCCATTTCTTCTGTGGTCCTCTTGTCCACAGTAGTAGATCTGGTGGTCATCTGATATGAAGTGGCCCATTCCAGTCCATTTCAGTTCACTGACACCCAAAATGTCTATATTTAATCTTGACATCTCCCCAATAACCACATCATATTACCAGTAGGCCTTATTATATTTCTTGGATGAAAATGTGCCTGTTTACCTCCTTCTATGAAGAGAGTCCAAACTGAACATAAATGGATTGTGAAAAGCCGAATTATAGCAAACAGAATTGCTGCACAAGAATAACTGGTTTGCTAAAAAAAAAAGAAGAAAAAAAGTTTAAATTGGAAATATTAATAAAATGAGATTTCCTCAATTATCCAGTAATCCAACATAATATTTTGCCTGAAGGCTTCTTATCTCTCAAACATTAAAACATACATATTCTTTTCAGTAACATACCTTTTAATATTTCACAGATGATAATTCCCATACCATGGTGTGTGTCCTCCATCCCCCCCATTTCACATTGCTGAAGACCTTCTATGTCTTCTGTATGCTGGATTCATTTACTGTGCCAGTTTAAAAGCCAAGAGTTTGTTTGATCCTTTGGTTAAAAGCCAAACTAGAAAAACATAATTGTCCTGCAATAGGTTATCAACAGTTACCTCAGAAGCTGCAGTGCCCAGATGTGGTTGGCTTAGGGTACATTCACATGTTAGAGACAAGAAACCACACTCCCTACTCCAAGGATTAAGTTCAGGAGATCCTGAGAAGGGAGTGGATCTCTAAAGAATGACAAAAGTAACAACTCACATTAAAAAAAGAAAAAATAAGAATGTTTACCAAATGTTAAAAATATGGATACATTTCTCAGGGAGAAGCATATAGACAATATTTAAAGGAGACTCATAGCACCTTTTTGGTAGAATCCGTGGTAAATTCCTTCTCCCATCTTGGGAGAAAAGGAGGGTAAGGGGAGACATTATGCATGGTGTGGGGAATGTAGATAGGGAGACATTTTTCTCCCTCTCTCAAAATGCTAGAATCCTATGAAGCTGATTGGTGGGAGATTCAGGACAGATAAAAGGAAGGACTTCTTCAAACAGCGCCTAGTTAAACTATGGAATTCACTACCACAGGAGGTAGTGATGGCAACCAGTTTGGATGGCTTTAAAAGAAGGTTGGACAAATTCCTGGAGGAAAAGGCTATCAATAGCTACTAGTCCTGATGGCTATGTGCTACCTCCAGTACCAGAGGCAATGAGCCTATGTACACCAGTTGCTGGGAACATGGGTGGGAGGTTGCTGTGGCGCTCATGCCCTGCTTGTGGGTTCCCAGTTGACAGCTAGTTCGCCACTGTGTGAACAGAATGCTAGACTAGGTGGACCCCTGGTCTGATCCAGCGTGGCTGTACTTATGTTCTTATGTTTTTGTTGTTGTTCAGTTGTGTCCGACTCTTCGTGATCCCATGGACCATAGCCTAGCTATGATGGAGGCTTGGCTATGGGGATGAGAGAAAGGGCCTTCTCTGTGGCTGCACCTAAACTGTGGAACTCTTTGCCTGCAGAGGCTTCATTGGTTCTCTTATGGTATTTTGCCCTATAGCAAAAACATTCCTGTTTAGACAGGTTTTTGTTTTACTGGATAGGTATGTTTTTATCCAATATCTCTGTTTTATCTGCTGCACTTGTCTCTGTTTTATGCTGTTGTAGGGGTTTGTTTGTGGGGGTTGTGTTTGTTTGGAATTTTGCTGTTTTTCATGGTTGGTTTTAATTGTTGTTAGCTGCCTTGAGTGATACATAAGCACTAGAAGGGCAGGATATAATGTTTCATATAAATAAAATCAGAACAGTATCAGATGTTGGGATTAAGTCGATCAAATAGTGTTTGGGAGTTTCTTGAGCCTGTGACCTAGGCAGGCTGAAGTAAACAAGATCAAGCCTTAGCATCCTTAAGGGAAACAGCATACATTGTCTAACACACAGGGTCTTTCTCCACCTCTTTTACTCACAAGAAAGCATACACAAACCTTACGGTGTATCCCAGCAACCTGGTTTGTGGGAACAAAACCTCTTTGGCTCCCTCCAGAGGTGAAGTGAAAGAACTGAGAGGAGCTTGACAGCTGTGATGCAAATTTTCATAGGTCCTGCTCTCACCTTTTAGATAAATGGGGAAAACTGAAGGTTTCTGTGCCTCCTAGATGTATAACTCGGCCTAACTCTGTTGCTACTAGTATATATTACAACCATTTGTATATCATCTAAGCTAAGGCAATCTCTGCTTCCCCCTAAAATGACAGTTAATTTGAGAGAATTATCTTTCTTGGGGTAAGCTACAGTGCTGCAGACCTCAGTAGCCTTGTATCTGGTACTAACAGGGTGCCAGTAAGGAAGATGGCCAGGACCATTGCCCCCTCTACCCATCCCTCCTTGTGTTTCAGACTACATGTGATTATACCTCAGGAGCATCTATGTATATGGCCAGCTTATTGATTCTATACATGGAATGCCAGTGAGGTGCAGTGGTTAGAGCAGCCTTCTCCAACTTGGTGCCCTCCAGATGTGTTGGACTCCAACTCTCACAGTGGCTGGCTTGGTCATGATGGGAGTTGGAGTCCAACACTTCTGGAGGGCACCAGGTTGAGGAAGTTTGGGTTAGAGTATGACGCCAGAATTGGGGAGATCCAGGTTCAAATCTCCATTCAGCCATAAAGATCTCTGGGTGTCCTTGGGCCAGTCACACTGTCCCTCATCTATCTCACAAAACTTGTTGTTAGGGTAAAATGAGCAGCCAAAACATTGCTGGAGATCCTTGGAGGAAGGGCAGGATATTATAAATAAATGAAACCTATTGATCAGAGCAGGAGCGGGTTGGGTGATATGATCCCTTTCTGCTGACTGGAAACAAAAACGGGTGTACACATAAAACTTTTGAATGGTACTTTATCATTTTGAACATGGTGAAGCAATCTAGTTAAGAATTTGAAGAGGGGGAAAAGTGAATGATACTTATTTGAAATCACAGGAAATAAATATATGAATACCTGAGGTTTACTGGTGATATTCTGGGTTTTACTGGTTATTTTATTCCACATTCTCCAAAAGCCACAGTCATCACTTCACCTGGATTTCCCCCCCACCCACTTCTCTTGATTTCCCAGTTGAGGGTAGGGAAAATGTACTAAAAGCACTGAGTGAGAAACTAGGGAAGAACCATTGAGGAAGCAGCCATTGCTGGAGGTGAAGGAAAGTGCTTGGTATCTTATGTTTCTTTTCCCTCCATACATCTTTTCTTAAATGCAGATTGAGAACATAGAGGCAGCTGTGAACCTCACATAAAAGCAATTTCAGTGGCTTCCCCTGCATATTTTTAATTCATTTGTGCTTTAGTGGATTTTTTCGATGTTCAACCTTATTCTCCCTCCCTCAGCACCTCCCTCTTAAATAAATGAATTCATCATGACATTGGAAGGTCCTATGATTCATTACAACAGAATAGCTTTTAACTTCATTGTAAACTGACAGTGTCCTCAGAAAGACCTGTTATGGATGATGAGAGGAGATGTGCAACCAATTTGTTCATTCTAATACATTTTGATCCAAATATGATTCAGGCTTGCATAACGACGTTTGTTTTATGTTGTCTTTAAAGTTTATTCCATCTCTCTGAAATACTGCTAAGAGACCATCTCTTACAGCTGAAACTTTCCAGGCCCTAATGCAAGACAACATCAGGGCCTGGATTAATTTTCAGAATTTCCTTAGCAAGTTTCACATATCCCTAATTGTAGTCTTGTTAGAATTTGGTGTGTTTGTGTGGTTTTGATGTCTTTGTTTGGCAGAGTCCTTAGTATGTTTGACCATGTGGTGAGCTACTCTAAACCTGTTGGCATACTTTTCAGTCCTCAGATCTGAAAATCAGCAACATGGCTCTTTGAAATCAGAGATATAATGAGGAATATCAAAGCTTTAAATGAATGCCTTATTTTGTGTCCCTAGGCAGGGAGGAAGGGAACAATGATACTTTTTCTCTCTCCCCTCCCTCGCCATTTAATCCTTCTTCAGATGTGGACAACATGATGTCCTCCAGATGTTTTGGACTACAACTCCCATAATTCCTGATTTGTCCATGCTGAGTAGGGTTTATGGGAATTGTAATCCAAAACACCTGGAGGGAACCAGGTTGTCTAACCCTAAAGGGGAAGGTAGATGGGATGCTCCCAAGGGGCTGTGGAGTCCCAGAGTAAAAAATAGCACAACTCTATGGAAATGGTGGGAAAAGCAAGACAGGAATTATCTTTCCTGAGGTTTAAAAAAAAAAGAAAAAAGTGGGCATTCATGGTAGCAGCAATCGCAGTGCTCAGCATACCACTGCTCAAGACCCGGGTCTCCTTTTTCTCACAGCGTTAGATTTTGCTGCATTCTAATAGCTGAATAGTAGGCTAGTGGCTTCCTTGCTCACTTACTGCTACCTCTAGTCATGAAATCCCAAGTGTTCTCCTGTCCTGAGGTGACTAATGAATGGGGATTTTCTCTCATGTATGAATTACTGGCTCATAAGATAGCCTCCCTCTAACAGCTGTTATCACTACCTTGAAGGACAAATAGCTCTGGGATCTTTCATTCAGTGCAGACTGAAGCATATAGGTAGGATGGTCACACATACATTGCCAAAAAAGGAAATGCATTACCAACAAAGAGGACAAAAGAGGACACCAATTTGTATAAAATGTGCACGTGCAAATGTATATGTATGGGTTCAAATGTATAAATAAGAACTATAATTTAAATAGAAATATGGTACATCTCACCATAGAAGACTGACCAGGTGAGTCAGTCTGCTCAGTCTGCTTTCCAGGTGCTAGCTGTGGGTGGGCAAGTTCAAGCCCCTTGCTCTCCCTCCTTGTAGTTTCTTTAACTGTAAATAACACTTGGATTGGACATCCCATCAAGTAGAGGTCTGTCCTCTGCCAGCACTCCAAAATAAGAGGACTGTCCTGTAAAATAGGTATTTTACTTGCCATCCTACATATAGGCCTCACTGGTCTCACTGTATCTTCTCTCCATTCAGTAGCAGCTGGTTCAGTTCTGGCCCATGTTTAAAGCAGCTGAGCTCTACTTCCCATACTGTGGCGAGGAGGGCTGCTTTTCTCTTCCTTAGCAATGCCTTGTGTGCTTCTAGTTTAGGGACTGAGTTCTCAGTTCTGGAACATGAGGGCCAAGCTGCATGTTATAGTTCCCCCGTGTGTGTGTGTGGGGCAAAATGTTTTCATGCTGTTATGGCTTCATGCAGGGGCCATGTCTGTTCAGGGAGATGGTGTTCAACTTGTTTTGGATAGGGTTATACTCTCCCTAAAGCAAGGGTTCCCAACCTTTTTGGACCCTTGGTCACATATGGGAATTTGCGAAACTGCTCTGGGTACCACCACAAAATGGCTCCCATGGCGGATATGACTAGTCACATAATGGCTACAGCGGGGGCCTGGCTAGTCAAGAGGTAAGGTGGAGAGAAATAGGGAGGCCAGAGTCTGGGAGGGAAGGGGAAATGGAAAGCGTTGCTGCCTGGCCCGCCCAATCTTCTTCCATCCATGCAAACCATTTCCCTTTGCATTCTCTCTCTCTTTTAACAGCCTTTAGACTTGCGTTCTCTTTCCCCCAACCCCTTTCCTTGCTATTTCTCTCCCTTCCCCATCCCCAGCCTTCTTTCTCTCCCTTCCTGTCCCCTAGCCTTGCTTTTTCTCTCTCACTCAGCCCTTTATCTCTCCTCTCCCAGCCTCTAGTCTTGCCACTTCTCTCCCCTCTACCCCTTTCCCTTGCTTTCTTTTCCTGCCTACTGAACAGCTGATCAGCAGCAGGTTCAGGAAAAGGAAGGTGACACTGGCATCCTAACATTTTTCAGTGTTTTATTACAAAAGTTCTTGAAGGCAGGGAGTGAAGAGCTTTGCAGGTGCCATGTTGGGGACCCCCTGCCCTAAAGGATCAAGTTCTCAGTTTGGAGGTGCTCTTAGATTCAGTGCTGTCACAATAGCTGCTCAAGTTACCTCAGTGGCCCAGAACACATTTCACCAGTGTAGGCTGGTGGACTAATGACAACCTCTCCTGGATAGAGACAGTCTCGTCAGAGCTATCTATGTTTTGGTAGCCACCCCTTTTGACTACTCTAATGAGTTTTGTGTGGAGCAGCTCCTGAAGGCAGTCTGGAAACTGCAGTTAATACAAAATGTTGCTGCTACAGTACTAACTGGGACCGCTGGGCAGGAGCACACCTCACCAGTGTTGAGAGAACTCCACTGGCTCCCAATCCATTTTCGAGCTCAATTCAAAGTGCTGGTTCTTGCCTACAAAGCCCTATATGGCTTGGTATCCAAGTACCAGAAAGAACATCTGCTTCCACATCTATCTGCTCATGCACTGAGGTCATCTTTTGGTGCTTCTTTTGGGTGAGTTAATTGGGCAGCAACTAGGGAGAGGCCCTTTTCGGCTGAGGTGCCCCATTGTTGGAACTTTCTCATCAGGGAAACATACCTGTCACCCACACTGTTAATCTTTTTGGCACTAGGCAAAGACCTTTTAATTCCCCCAGACTTTTAAAAATGATTGAGCTGTTTGTTATGCTCTTTTTAATTGTTCTTTTTGTTTATTTTTACTTGATGTTTTGTGAACTGCCCCAAAAACTAATGTTGAATGTGGCATAGAAATGGTTTTTAAATAAATAATTGTGTAGCATCACTTATCGCATTGTTTCTCAACATCACACAGTTCAGATGATCCAGCAACCCATGGTTAACAAACCATGGGTTGTTTGTAAGTGTGCGGGAGCAACCTAGATGCTGGCTTCTGACCGTTTGCCCACTTCTGCTTCGCTAAACAACCCAAGAACACCCCGTTCCTGTATTTTTCACTGTGGTATCCGAAACCAGAACTCTAATGTTAGAACTCTGGGTTGTTTCTCCCTCAACAACCCAGAGTTCTGGGTACGGATGTCACAGCAAACAACCCAGGAACAGGGTTGTTTAGCAAAGCAGGAGGAGGCAAGTGGGAGTCCGCACTCTCGCTTGGTCTCAACCACACACAAACAACAGTGGTTAATAAACCGTGGGTTGTTCAGATGTCCAAACCAGGTCAGTGTTTTCATGGTTGCCCTGCATATTCCTGGCAGCGGTTGGCATGGAGGTTCTTCATGTAAGGCAGTGGATCCATATGATAAACAGTACCCCCCCCCCCGGCTATGGGCTCTATATAGTACCATTGTTGCACAGAATTGTTCTTCGATGGCCTTTGTGTGTATGCTATATCCATTAGACTGTGACAGAGAGTGTTATTGGTAATTTGGAGCAGAGATAAATGTCAAGGAAATAGTGTAGCATGTGAATAATATTTTTTTTATTTAGGCCAATTGAGAACCCTGTAGTTGAGTAACTCAGATTAAGAATCTCAGTAAATGTATATTTCTGTTATGAGGGTGGACTTGCTGAAATGGAAGATAGTTTTTCCAGACAGACAGCCAAACACCTTTTCTGTTCACTGTTAATATTATCGTTCATTTCATGTACAGGTATTATATTGGCCGTCGAATGTACATGGTGGTTTCGGAGCCAGATATGATCAAACATATCTTAGAGGATGACTTCAGAAACTTTAGTAACAGAATGGTAAGTAACTAGATCAACGTTTGTTGTTGTTCATGAGGGAACAATAAGAAAGCAGAAAAGTACATTTTGTCATTTTCAGTATTTAGTGATTTTCAGAGTATGAGGAAGACCTCTCCAGAGAGATGTAAGCATCTCTGACATTCCCCCCCAACCCCCTTGTGGCATGGATGATCACTCCAAAGCTGGTACTGTGTAGTGGCTAAGACTAGTTAGAGCAATCAGTCGGGCAATCCTTCATTCAAATTTTTCCTCAGCCACACTCTGGGTTCTCCCAGGGCCAAACTAGGCATTCAGTTGTATGAATGGCTTTTAAAAGTAAATGGCAGACACAGGAAGGAGGGTGGCTGAACCATATTAGGAACCGTGTGTGTGTGTGGGGGGGGGAGTAGGAGGACCTTAAACCTTTCCCTCGTTGTGGTCCTGATCCAGATTGCAACCCCATCCCTGCTATTTGCATTGGGGAATAAAAATTGCCTATTACAGCAATGGGAACTCCCCTCTTCCCCCAAAGTTCCGATTGCTGTAATAGGCAGTTTTTATTCCCAAATAACAAATAAAAGGCAGCCCCCAGTTGGGCAATCTGGATCAAGACCAAAGTGGGGAGTGGGGGTGCAAAAGGTTGAAGTCTCTTACCTCTGCCAGGGTCCCAGTCTGTATCCACCCCCCACACACATACACACTTGCAGTTTAATTTTTTAAGCCGTTCATGCAATTGCTAATTGTGTGTAATCTTATTTACTTTGGCCCTCAAGCAAGTCAATACCTTTCAGCTCTGTTCAGTCCCATCTTCAGTATGGTGATAATAATAACTGATCTATTTTACAGGGCTATTGAAATAAGGATCATTTAGATAATGTATGTGGAGCACTTTGACCATTCAAACAGTGTCATATAAATGCTAAAGTATGATATTAGTGCCCTAGTCTTCCCAGTCAATACTGTTTAGACAGGTTGCACGATCTATTAGCAATGGTCAGTGCAGGTGATTTTGAGGGGCAGCCCCTGTTTGTTTTCATCCATTTGCTTTCTGCAAATGTGATAAAGTCCTGCTCCTGCCATTTTTCTTTATTTTTCTGTAAGATTGCCAGCTGTCCTGATTTTGACAGGGCAGGAAGCACATTGTGTACCCCAGAGTCAGTTGCTACATTCTCTGCTCTGAAGCAGTTTGCATGTTCTAGGAAGGCTCAGAGCCTTTCTGCTGAGTTGGCAGCAGAAAGTGTCACTGGCTGAAACTCTGAGCCTCTGCCTGCCTCCCTGCCTCAACAATCAATAACATTTAAAACTGTCTTTGACATTGACTCTGAATCTTTGTCACCGTCACCTAACTCAGGCTTGCTCCCTACGGCATTTCAGTCCATAACAAAATGCCCTGAATTTGCCTGGACCCAAGAAATAGCATTTCTAGAATGGGCAGCTCTCTGTGGTTTCTACATCTTGCTTTGCTTCATCATCCCCTTCAGTATAATTTTAATTGTGTCCTGAATTGGGCAGCTTCTTTATTTATTTGATTTATTACCTTTGTATGCCATCCTTCCTCCAAGGTGCTCGTGTGTGTGTGTGTGTGTGTGTGTGTGTGTGGTGGGGTGGTGGTTATACCATTTTATAATTCTAGCAACCCTGGAACGTAGACTAGGTTGAAAGATGATCACTGGTTTAAGGTACCATAGCAAACATCAAATAGTTTGTCCTGTAATGGTAATGAATAAGATACCAGCAATGATTCAAAAAGTATAGTTCAAATTGTTCTTGAAAGATTACTCCTATTTACTAAATATTGGGAAGAAAAAATTCCTCAAGATGATATCTGTCATCAACTTTGGCAATGTTATACAGACGTGGGTTTGTTTTTGTTTGCTGCTATATATTTATTGAGTTTTTGTCAATGAGGTGTACTGCTGTTCCATTTTATATTCTTTTACGTGTATACAATTTCATTTTTTAAATTTTGGAACAGATTAATGTTTTTTATCATTAATAAACACTGAAATGAATAAATAAATAAAAGGAAGAACTAGATTCAAGTATATTTATAAATAAAAAGAAGACATACCCTTGAAGTATCATGACTGAACAGAGATTTGAATGACCCCGTTCTCCCCAGATTAAGCAATGCTCTAATTATTACACCACGCTATTCAGGCCCAGCAGAGACATATTACCAGCAGACTTTCTCTCTGCCCCCACCCCATTTGCTCTTGGCTACTCTAGGGGAGGCTCAAACATGTTCTACATTAATTAGCAGAGGCTCATTATAACACAATTGACAACCCTTGTAGTATTAACAAAGCATGCTTTAAGAATCAGTTTTCTTAAAACTTTTTTGAAGTTGATACTCTCTTTCTGTATAACCAGTTTTTTATGGGTCCCCCTCACATTTACAACTCCTAAACCAGTTCCTTGAAATAAATACCTAGATGCTTAGGAAGACCATGCATGCCTTAGGGTGAAATTCCATCTCTGACCAGCTACCCATCTCTACATGATCCTTCCTCGTTTCCAGTCTTGGCACACTTTGCTGGTGTCTACATATACAGCATTAGGTTCAGTCATTGACACCCTTTTTTCTCTCTCTATGTCTTGCTTCTGAATTTTAATTACTTAATTAACTAGGACTTCTATCCCTATCCATCCAATGATTTGGGATGGGGTGCAATATTAAAATGCACATGAAAACATGTGTTTTTTAAAAAACAAGTTGTTGGGTTTTTTTAACCGTGGCCACTTCCCAGTTAAATATCTAGAAGAACTTTGCAATGCTTTTGAAAGAAGCTTTCTTGCCCTACATCAAGGGCAATGAAGAGAAGAAGCCACTTGCTCAGTGGTTTCCCCCAAACTCAGTGCTATAGCTGTTGGCCAGAACAAGGACAGAGCTGCAGCAATAGCGATGGTGTTTCCCCCTCCTCAGCATGGGGCAAGGTAGTTAAGTAAGGATGAAGACAGATATAAGATATGTAGGACACTGTGGAAGCACATTCACTTCATTCAGTGGAAACGTGATGGTTCTTCAGGTCTGCAGCAAAAGCATGGCATCACCTGCTCCTTCCACTACTAATCCCTACCAGTTTGCAGTTGTTTTAAAAATATTTCAAGTTTTAAAAAAGAAATTGCTGATCCAGGGCAAACTGGATGATACATGAAATGTATTCATGCAATCTGTGTTTTAAAACTTAAATAGCATAACTGGGACTTTGGTGCATGGGGAGGAGGGACTTAATCCTCCCCAGCGCCACTGCAAGCATGATGAAAATCCACCCCCTGCTGTAAATTGCTACTTGTCCCAGGAGGGGAAGTTGCCATTCCCAGTTCTAAAGGGTGGGGGTGGCAGCAGCGGCTGCTTCTTTTCTTTTCTTTTTAAGAAATGTGAAATGCATTCCTGTATTTCACATAGTTTTACCTCCGGTGTTCAACTTAATAGATTCTGTCAGCCTTCGGAAGCAAAGCTCACACAGTGGGTGAAGAACCCACCATGACTTCTTTGTAAATATTATGTCTGTCTCAACCTAAATTAGCCCTGCAAGACTGCTCTTCTCTCCCTGCTTGTGTTGGACCCAGTTGGAGGAGACACACGATTCCAGATGAAAAAGAAGTAGACTCCAGTACATGGGCCAGTTGTAACGCCTGAATTGGATAAAACACCTAAGGAGGAGAAAAGGGGAGCAAGATTAATTAAGCCAAAATCTTTTCCGTTGACTGAAGGTGAGATAGACGACAGGAGGGAAGGTCTCCACAGAAGAGGATGCAGCACCCCAGTAGTCTACAAAGTGCAGTGTGAGCACATCAAGTGGGGCATGGAGTTTAGGGTAGAGATAAGATCTTGAGGCAGGTGGTAGCGTCCTTCCTCCCCGGCTAAGACCTGGGCCGGCTGAATGCTCCCTAGCATCGGAATCCCACTGATACACATTGGATTTGTGTGAGTGACTGCATCCTTACTTAACCCATAATCCCAAAGTGATTTGGGAAGAAAGGAGTTGAGAAAAGAGACCAAGAACTACTGCAGTGCTTTCTTATGTTTCCTGTGCTTGGCTTCAGAAGGGGATTGGTATGGGATTACTACTACAGTCCACAGATCTTTGTGTGCCGCAGCTGTGTGTGCACATGGTTAAGAACAGATGAAGCTGCCTTTATATTGTGTCAGGGCATTGGTCCATCTAGCCTAGTGTGATGTACTCTGATTGGCAAAGCTTGCTAGGGTCTCTAGCAGAGGTCTTTCCCATCACTAGCTATTTGATCCTATTAAGCTGGAGATGCTAGGGATTGAACATGGGATCTTCTGCATGCACTGTACCACAGAGCATGATCCCTCACCATATGGCCCACCGTGTGCAAAGATTGTTTACTTGTGGAACTGATTGATGGTGCTGGGTTAGTAGGAGGGCCCAGAAGACAGTGTAAATATAGAAAGGGAGGGGGCTAAGTTCAGGCAGTCTGGAAAACACTAAAGTAGCCTAAATGAGAAAAAGATAGTTTGGCCATGTCATCTGGGGATGATGGGAGTTGCAGTTCAACACATCTGGACAGCAACAGGTTGGGGAAGGCTGACTAGTCTCTTGCAATATGGTATTGCCTCCCATTTATCACTGTTCAGCAACTGCAGCTTGGAGAATGGCAGAACCCTATACAATTGATTCATAGAAATGCCAACAAAAATGCAACTATTAGTCTGCAAACATAATTGTGTGAGAGACAGAGAATGATATGGGAGAACCAAACACATTCTAGCCAGTAAGTAGAAGCCGTTATATGTGGCTTTTATAAATGTGCAGATAAAGCTTTTAGGTGAGAAGGTTTATATTTTTGAAAATCACTCCAAATAAACAAGTCCTTTTGCTGCTCTTATTTAGAGATTCTGTTTGTGGGTGTAGAAGTTATTGTGCAAGAATAAAACATCTCTATATTGCTTTCCCCCACCCCACCCCACCCCACACTATGCTGATGAAACTGAGAGAATAACGCATTGGGATTTGGGGAGCAAATGCTGACCACATAGCTCTGATAATGCAGCTTGTTCCCAAGCTGGAACATCCCTGCTGTTCTTATGCCAGGACTTTTTCCAGGAGACATTGAGGACAGCTTCTGTTGTTACAGTTTTTAAAAGTGGTCACATCATCTACCTGATTTTTATACCACCCCTCCTTCAAGGAACTCAGGGAGGCACACATTGCCTCCTGATATCCTCACAACACCTGTGACATACGTTAGGCTGAGAGTTAGGTTGCCCATGTGTCCTACTTTATGACAGTCCCCTATTTGAAGGGCTGTCATAGGACAGTTCTCTGTTTGACGGTGTCCTATGTTTGAAAGGTTTAAAGAACCATCCGAAGGGAGAGCCGAGGCCTTGAAGTGGCCCATCAACAGTTAGCACCCAGACAGCAGAGTGAACAGGCTCACGGTCTTCCCCACAACGGTGATATGTATTGTATTTATGTTTAAATCATAGTAATATGATTACTATGACAATTTTAAGCAGATCTATAGTCTATTTTGTACTCTTTTCTGGTGATGCATTTTCTCCCTTTTGGCGATGTACAAGTGCCCACCTTACAGAGTTTTAGTTCAGTTTTGTTTGGAATTATATTTTATCACATGGATTTAGCTAAAACAGCCTTTCCCAGGCTTAGACCCCCAGATTTTGTTTGACTACAGCTCCCATCAACCCCAGCCAGCATGGCAAATGATGATCAGGGACTAGTGGAGTTGTAGTCCAGCAACACCTGGAGACCCAAGGTTGGGATAGGCCGATATAGACAAGACGCAAAAATCCATGCAAACACGTTAGAGGTTTAATTTCTAGAGACCCTGGGAAACATGATAAATCCTAAGCAAATCACACTAACAAAATTTTAACAAGGTATCCCCCAAAGGCAAAAATGGGGATAAAAGAGGGGCAGCAATTTACCAAGTACAGGAACTATTAAAACAGGTATGGTCTCTGGTAGATAGCAACAGTTGGAGTGTTATGCAGCCATCCTCAGGAAGTAAGTTGTGTGTGTGTTGAGGGGGTGGGGGGAGATAGGATGTGGTGTGTAGAGGGTTACGAAAAGGATTTGGGTGGGGTGGGGGTGGCCAGGATGTTCAAGGCGGGGGATGCCAGCTGGAACTGTCTGACCTTTCCCTGGGCAGAAAATGCCCTGGACGTTGAGCAAGTATATCTTGAAAAAGATATTAAAAAGGTTGTTTTCAAAGAAACTTGAGATTTTTGTTTACAAGTGGGTTATTAATAATCAGATGAAAATTCAATAAACCTTGCTAAAAGGTTTGTATGTTTTATTTTTTATCAAAGCTGTCTGTAATCTGGTGTCAAGTCTTGGTGTGTTCATGAGAAGAATGACCTTAATCTGTTAAATGTGCACTTGCCAGAATACCTTGCTTGCTGGAAGGTATTCAGAAGAAATCAGTTTAGTTTAATCTGATGAGAGGGCTCTTGGAAGATTCTAATTGGTTTACTACCTGGGAGAGCAATTCAGTGGTTAAAAAAAGGGACAAGAAAAACCCTTGTGGAGCAAAGTTATAGAGCTTAACCCAGTATTTTCCTGGATACATTTTGCAGAATGCATCTAAATAATACTGAAGAACAATTTCTGCATCAAATTGGATATCAGAAGCCTTTTTTCAATATTACAAGGTTGAAATACTTGAATAATTGCACAAGGATAACTAGCTACATGGAAAATGTCTAGTATTTTATTCATTTATTTAAATTAATTTATTTCCCATAAAGGGATGCCCAAGGAGGTTAACAAAGAAAATTATGCAATTTTAAAACTCCTTCATACAATTAAAATATAATCATAAAAATAATAATAGAAGACAAGCAGATAAAAAACACACACACATCAACTAGACAAATTTAGAAATGCTTGCTGGAATGAGGAGACCATGACAATCAGTGGGGAAAAGAAGTTCCTTTTCCCCGTCCTGCATATGCTGCTTGCGCACCCACTATTTCCCTAATTATGCTCGCCATGGTGCAAGTTGCCATGTCATCTGAACCCAGCAAGGTGCACAGCAGAGGTGGCTTCCAAACCACCCCACAACCCATGGCTTGTTGTATGGGTTATGGGGTGATTTGTAACCTCACCAGGTTTGGATGACATGGCAGCCCACACCGTGGCAAGGGTAATTAGGGAAATGGCAAACATATGAGAAGCCACCATGACTTCTTTTCTTCCTCTGATCGTCCAAACTCAGTCACTGAAAATTTATCAGAGAGGGTGCCTCCTATAAGAGAGGGTGCCTCCAGGACACAAAGTCCCGCAAATTGGGCACCATCACAGGGAAGGCTCCCTCTCACATTCCCTCCAACTGTGCCTCCAATAAAGGTTGGATATGTAGAAGAGCCTTCTCAGCCAAACTTAGGGGGTGGAAAAGTTCATACAGTAGGAAGTAATCCTTTAGGAATTCCGGGCCCAGACCATTTAGGATTGATGCATAGTATCATAAGGAAAAACGGTACTAGGACTAGGGAACTAGCAGCTTCTGCAAGCGGTAAGTGGCTAATGTAGATGTCAGCTCTGGAGCAACAGATCTAAGCAATGAGCTTGCCTAATCTGCTGTTTACTTGAGTAATAATTCTACTGTATGAGCATTTTCCCCTGTTTGTAGTCCTTATCCTGCAGGAACTGTTACTTTGGTTGTCCCTGCCTTCAGCTATCAGTCTGGAATCCCTATGTGAATTGATAGGAAGTAATCTGTTAGTGTCCATCCCAAAGAAAAAGAAATGCAAGAAAGCAAAGCGGCTGGCTGATGAGGCTTTACAAGTAGCTGAGGGAAGAAGGGAAGCAAAAAGCAAGGGAGAAAGGGGAAGATATACCCAACTGAATGCAGAGTTCCAGAGAATAGCAAGGAGAGACAAGAAGGCCTTCTTAAATGAACAATGCAAAGAAATCAAGGGAAACAACAGAATGGGAAAGACTAGAGATCTCTTCAAGAAAATCGGAGATCTCAAGGGAACGTTTTGTGCAAAGACGGGCATGATCAAGGACCAAGAAGGCAGGGACCTCACAGAAGCGGATGAGATTAAGAAGAGGTGGAAAGAATACACAGAAGAACTATACAGGAAAGATCTTAATGTCCCTGATAGCCATGACAGTGTGGTCACTGAACTTGAGCCGGACACCCTTGAGAGTGAAGTCAAATGGGCCTTAGGAAGCATTAGTAACAACAAAGCTAGCGGAGATGACAGTCTTCCAGCTGAGCTATTTAAAATCCTAAAAGATGATGCTGTTAAAGTGCTGCACTCAATATGCCAACAAATTTGGAACACACAACAATGGCCGCAAGACTGGAAAAGGTCAGTTTACATTCCAATTCCAAAGAAGGGCAACGCCAAAGAGGGTTCAAACTACCGCACAGTTATGCTCATTTCACATGCCAGCAAGGTATGCTCAAAATCCTACAAGCTAGGCTTCAACAGTATGTGAACCGAGAACTACCGGAAGTACAGGCTGGGTTTCGAAGAGGCCGAGAAACTAGAGATCAAATCGCCAACATTCACTGGATCATGGAGAAAGCAAGAGAATTCCAGAAAAACGTCTATTTCTGCTTCATTGACTACGCTAAAGCCTTTGATTGTGTGGATCACAACAAACTCTGGCAAATTATTAAAGAGATGGGAGTACAAGACCACCTTACCTGTCTCCTGAGAAACCTGTACAAGGGTCAAGAAGCAACCGTGAGAACCGGACATGGAACAACCGATTGGTTCCAAACTGGGAAAGGAGTATGACAAGGCTGTATATTGTCGCCCTGCTTATTTAATTTATATGCAGATTACATCATGAGTAACGCTGGGTTGGATGAATCAGAGGTCGGAATTAAGCTTGCTGGGAGAATTATCAACAACCTCAGATAGGCAGACAATACCACCCTAATGGCAGAAAGCGAAGAGGATCTAAAGAGCCTCTTGTTGAGGGTGAAAGTGGAGAGTGCAAAAGCTGGTTTGAAACTCAACATTAACAAAACTAAGATCATGGCATCTGGCCCCATCACTTCCTGGTATATCGAAGGGGAAGAAATGGAAGCAGTCACAGATATTTTTTCCTTGGGCTCCAAGATCACCGCAGACGGTGACTGTAGCCATGAAATTAAAAGACGCTTGCTCCTTGGGAGGAAAGCTATGGCCAACCTAGACAGCATAGTAAGAAGCAGAGACATCACCTTGCTGACAAAGGTCCATCTAATCAAAGCTATGGTTTTCCCAGTAGTAACATATGGCTGTGAGAGCTGGACTATATGGAAGGCTGAGTGCCGAAGAATTGATGCTTTCGAACTGTGGTGCTGGAGAAGACTCTTACGAGTCCCCTGGACTGCAAGGAGGTCAGATCAGTCAATCCTAAAGGAAATCAACCCTGAGTGCTCATTGCAAGGACAGTTACTGAAGCTGAAGCTCAAATATTTTGGCCACCTAATGAGAAGAGAAAAGTCACTGGAAAAGACCCTGATGCTGGGAAAGATTGAAGGCAAAAGGAGAAAGGGACGGCAGATGGCTAGATAGCATCTCCGATGCAATGAACATGAATTTGAGCACACTCCGGGAGAGAGCGGAGGACAGGAAAGCCTGGCGTGCTATGGTCCACGGGGTCATGCAGAGTCGGACATGACTTAACGACTGAACAACAAATCTGTTAGTGAAGTGGCTTTCTGCCATGGAACCTTTTACATTGCAGAGGATTCTGGATGGACACACACAGTAGGTAGGGTGATGGTCGGGCCTGTTGGGACTCACCCACTATTACCTGCATGAACCACGGGTGGTTCCCAGAACTCTTCTCTGCAGCTGCACATTGCATGTAAAGATAGATGATTACCACTTAGCAGGTAAACTGAGCCAAACTTTCTTAAAAGTAGTGTTTTTGGCTTAAATGTAGGGACTGGGGGAGTGGGGAAAGATTTCCAAATATTCCTACCAAGAGTGAAAGCAGGAAACATTGCTTTCTGCTCCTTCCATCACTCTGATTTGACTTCAAGATAGTACAGAGTAATGGCAAAAGAAGGAAGCAGCACTTTCTGTCTGGATGGAAGGAACTTGGGGGTATGGGGGAGGCAAGGAGCAGCAGTCAGGAGAGTAAATACCAGCAGGAGTAAGTAGAATGAACACTTGGATCCTGTTTGCAATCCCCTAATTTTGAGATGTCCTCCTCCATTTTGCGGCCTGGAAATAGGGTTAGGAAGGTGAGGGGTGGCATTTCAGCTAAGCTCTGTTTTCAGCGAATCTTGTCCTATGGTACTGGTGTTCTATTTAGGAACCCCTGAAAAGCCTCTAAGGAATCTCAGTTTGCAAGGTCACTGCATTAGTGTCACAAAGAATCAAGTCCACAGATGCTGGCTAAGTAGATTTCATTTACTGATTTATTTAAAATATTTGTAACCTGTATTTTGACTAAATGTCTGCAAGGCAGCTTATAAGACACAGTAAAAATAATCCAAATTCATGATATTTAAAAACACACTAGAAATTATTTTAAACACCCTATAAATACTAATTAGCAGCAACATTAATCGTAGCAGCAGAATTGAGAGGAAGCTAATCAGGACTAGGGATGGGGGAGAAATCTGTTCAGTTCTCATTTTAATGTGAACTTACCTAATTAGCATTCTCCAAACCAATTCACAAACCAAAACATCGTCATTGTTTGGTATTCATAGTTCTAGGAATTTTGCAATGGAGGTTTTTGATTTAAAAAAACAACACATAGAGAAATGGATATATTAGGTGAAAGCACACACTAACATACATATATTAATGAAAATAATGTTCAAAAAAGCATTATTGGGGGAAATTGCTTGCGAACAATGTGTATATTAGGGAAAATTTCAGACAAAATCTGTACATTAGGAGAAATGCGCACAAAAATATGTAAAAATGTTCACATACCAATGCAGAAACAAAATGGAATGAACACAAGATCAGGAAAAGATAGAAATGATAGAAACTGACAGATTTGGCCATCTCTAATCAGGACAATCCAAACAACTTCATGAACAGGGCCGCCTTGGTTTGACATCTAAAAACCAATAAGGAAGGAGTGATAAGATCTTCCCTAAAAAATGTGTAGAATTTTTGTTGGTCCTAGTAAAGATATTGCCCAACTGTGGATTTTGGATGTTATTTTTCCGTAGGGAAGGAGTTCCACAGGTTTGGTGCCCCTGCCACTCCAGAGAAGGTCCTGTCCTGTATTACCTTCATATTTCAGACAGAGGTGGCGGCGAGGCGCACAAAGTAGCGCCTCTGAGTTACATGCGAGTAGGTTCACATTGGAACAAGAGGTCCTTTTGCTGCATCTGAGTTGATATTTTGAGTGCTTGAGCATGGTAATAGATGTGATTGGCAGAACTGAGGCTGCCATTAACACCTTATAAAATGAGGAGGTGGAGGGTAATTTAAAGCTCACTATATTTGGTGAGGAGGGAGGTAAATCCTCCCCTCACCATGCTTTTACTCCCACTTCCCAAACAGCTTTCTCTATTTTTCTCCCAGTCTGATTTTGAGAGTAACCCCTGCTAGGAGAAAAACAGCTATTTAAAAAGAGGATTTGGATGTAAAAGCAATCTGGTGTGGGCTAGAATTCAGCTTTAAACCATACCCCTCCTTTATAGGGAATGGGTTGGAATATGTTGCCATCATGTTTACTTGTGCTTGGATTTTGCCAGATCTTCAAGGAAATCGCTTTTGAATGTTCTTTAAAAGTGTTTAGGCTTTCCTCCTACTCTTTTATGGTGATTTTTGGAGCTGCTATTAATACTTTTAGTGCAGTATTTGCAGCAGGAACAAGAGCAGGCTGTGGATCCAAACTGCAGTGAGGTTCCCTGCTGACATATCCACTTCATAAAGGCAACCAAATATAGCAAACCCAGTGTTAATTTCCTGTGGGGCTAAATATATTTCATTTTTACCAGTATAATCACTAGGTAGGCAGTAATGACTTCATATTTTTCCACTTAATATACACTTGGCTAAACAGAATGCGGGTCCCATATTTTTATTTTATGTTAATTAATGTAGACTTGAGCCTTGAAACACATCCAGGTCTTGGGGACAAAGTAAGAATTAGTACATAGCCCTCATTCCAACAAAGCAAGGCATTGATTTTAATTTAGATTAACACAAACATTTGCTGTAAATCATAACTGGCTATTCAAACCTAGTTCACTTGTTACTGGTTCGTGTTCTGTGCAAATGTTTTAATGTTCAGAGCATGGAATTTTCTTTGTGTGCATGTGTTTAGTTACCACAGACTGTTCCATTTATGATTCCTGCTGCTTAAAGAATTCATATGATAAAAGATGAGAGGTATAACTAGCATAGCTTGTTTCCGATTCCCTCCCTGTCTTGCAGCCATGGACTAATCCAAACCAGTTTTCTAGTTATCCTAGCCAGTGTTAGTTTTCAGACTTTTTACAGCTAATTGAACTCATAACTAAATAACTCATGGCCAAGCTAAACATAATATGGAAGGTTTGTTAAATAGAATCTCCACCTGTAGTTTTGTAATATCAAGTGTACCTATGTGGGGCAGGGGGCCCCATTCAGATTGGAACTGTGATTTTAAGAAAGGTGGTTTAACCCTTTTCCCTGCATGATTTTCCCCATGACCTCTGCCAACTGCTAGTTTTCCTCATGGAGCAAAACATATCATATAGGGCTGCAAAACCTCTTTGGCCCCAAGGGGCACATGCAGTGACTATTTAGAGGGTTGAGAGATGCATGCACACACACATACATATATACACACGTATAAGAGGAATCTCTATGGGGAACGCTGGGGAAGGGAGTGGAGAACCAGGGAAATAGATGGCAGGGGTGTGCATTTAAATTGGCGGTGGCCCAGTGGGATGCAGTTAAAGGCCTTGGAGGACTGCAGGTTATGCACCCCTGTTGTATGTAGTCTTGATTTGAATTCACACACAAAGACCCAAACCCACACAACCCAGCAGCAGACTTAGTCCCGTAACGTATGATTGGGGGACATGATCCAGTAAAATTAGTCGCAGCTAAATCCTGCTGAAAGCAAATGAATGAGAGATGTCTTTGTATGTTTACTTGGAAGGCCACCTCAATGTGTTCAATGGGTTTTACTCCTAATAAGTAAGTGAGCATAGGACTGCAGACCTACTTGCACATGAATACCATTGCTTTCACTTGGACATAGATTGTGCCCAATGTGTTTAACTTTGGCCAGATTCTGCCCCCAGTTATGTGCAAAATTAAGCCAAGTTTCTAGGACAATTCAAGTTCCACAAAACAGGAGAACGCAAACCTGAGTAATTCTTGCCCTAATTGCCAGTATCCTTAACTTTGCACCGTGACAGGAGGTAGTAAAAGGGAACTTTCCCATAAACTATTTATTAATTGGACACCAGCATTAAATTTCAGTTATGATTAAATAAAATCCTAGTTTTAAAGTGCCTGATTTATTTTCAGCTCTGCCACCCCCAGAATATTAATTACATGAATGTTAAGCAGAATTAAGTATACATCTTTACAACTGGTAGTAGTGATTCTAGGCTGTGCTTATACAGTATAAAATAATGATCTAATAATGTATTACAGAAAGCAGGACAGGTTTCCAGGTAACACATTTTTTTCTCAAAGGCCCCAGCTCTTGAAACATTGCTGAGAGGTTCCACAACCATCTTTCCCCCTTAAAATTAACAACAGACTTCAGAATATGGGAGAGACTATAGCTCAGTAGTGGAGCACTTGCTTTTGCATGCAAAAGATCCCAGGTTCCATCCCTGGCATCTCCCAGTTAAAAAAGACTGGGTAGCAAGTGGTGGGAAAGACCTCTGCCTAAAAGGCTGGAGAGCCACTGCCGGTCATAATAGGCAATACAGGGGTAGATGGACAAATAAGTCTGACCTGGCAAACACATCTTCCTGTGTAAGTTTTTAAAAGTATTTTTGAATAATATGACTATTTCAAATACAGTTAAGATTTTTGTAACTTTTCTTGTTTTTATATATGTATACAAATGAGAACAATTCCATTCACATCACTGTTACGTAAGAGATCATATAAGAATATGGGCAGAATCATTCTTATCGGACTTCCCCCTTTTTCTCCCTTCCTCCCACTCCCCCTTTTCCTATGCAAAGCTAACTTATTATTCATGTTAATAATATACTCCTTAATACTCCTCCAAAAAGTCTAATTTCCAGATCTGATTATATTTCTCCATATAGTCATTGGTGGAGACGCTAGGTACTTATTGGTCTTATGAGGGCCCCACTTAGACAGCCATATGTATTATTTCACTTGTGAAGCACACAGTTAACATTTCT
This sequence comes from Heloderma suspectum, assembly GCF_057233095.1. NCBI lineage: Eukaryota > Metazoa > Chordata > Lepidosauria > Squamata > Helodermatidae > Heloderma > Heloderma suspectum. Next base: position 33,433,093 of record NC_139464.1, read on the forward strand.
CTACCCCGCTCCATGCTTTCAAAATGCTTCTATATTTCTGACATGTTAGAACAACAACAAAACTGTTTGCCAACCCCTCTATTTTGCAGTTTTGCATTTGAAACCCACTTAATCCATAGCACCATCATGACTACATGAATAAAATGGCATTTGTTTCTGCACCTGCCACTGTCTGACTGGTCATTTGGAGGGGAGAGGAGGAGGGGCCGGGATGCGGGGCCATGGCCCTAGCTGCACCATCTCGATCATGCCATCAATCCAGATATCCGTTGTTCAGTGAAAAAGCATCCTTCTAAGCAAATAACACCAATTTGGGGGGCCTCTAGGGCTTCTCTCCATTACAATCTTTTCTGATGTACGTTGAGACCCCATATCGCTGGAATATATCCTAGTGACAGTACCTTAACTATTTAATATAGATTTATGTGAAAAATATATTAATTGCACATTTGTCATTTTTTTCCATAATGAGAGTTGCCAAAGGTTATCATCTTTCAGACTGGAAATCATTTCTCAATTATTTTTATTTATTTAGATATGTATATACTGCCCTTCAGTCACTCTTCCAGGGTCGTTGTCATTGTAAAGGCTACACATTTATGTTGGCCCAGTCTAATGATCTGTTGTGCTAAGACAGCACCACAGAAGACTGCAAGAAGGCAGCCTGTCCCCTTGAATAACCAGTTTAACTACCTGAACTATTTCACTAGTTCTCCCTCTTTACCCCACCATAACTCTTGGACTATAAGTTAACAGGCTGTAGATGTGTAAGCAAAATGGAGCTAAGCTCAAGGCTGTTCCATACTTTACATTTTTAGAAACGTGCGCTTAAAAACATGCACTGTGAATTCAGTACATTCAACATACAAGTACACTTGCCAGAGAGCCAGGATTGGCTGCTCCTTCCAGTGAAAGATACATTCATGGCAGACCCAGATTTTCTGCCATATAATGTGTGAAATGGCCCTCTAAGTAAGGAATTTTTAAATGTTTTATATGGGTTTATAATTATTATAGTAATTTATTATTTCTATCCTGCTCTTGAACTGATGTCCTTAGAGCAGCTAACATCATAAATTAAAAACAGTAATCATAAAGTACAATATAAATAAACAATTAATTAAAAGCAATAATAGAAAACAGTAAAATTGGGCAGCAGCAACTGAAAGCTTGCCAAAATAAAAATATCTCCAGCTTCTGGTGCAAAGGTCTCAAAGAGGGGACCTGACAGATCTTGATTGAAAGAGTATTCCAGAGCCATGGCATTGCTACAGAAAAGGTCTTGTCCTCCCGCCCCACTGCTGTAGAAACCAGTACATGCCTGTGCTGCTTCTTTGCTTGCAAACTTTCATTGAGCTTGTCTTTGGTGACAGGAGGCTAGCTTTCCCTGAGAGGGAAAGCAGTGTTGTTAAGCCGGCATTTTCTTTGTGGAACTCCTGACTTCATTCCCAGGGTGCGTGCGTTGCAACAATATATAATAAACCTTCATTGAGCAAACAGATGACTAGAATGGTATGTGAGAATCTTACAAACATATTAGATGGCAAGTTTTTTGGAACAGTAGCTGAGGAATGCTTTGAAAGCAGGTAATATAATATTTGAAATATAATCCAAAGAAGTAAACTTCTTCAGTAACAGCAAAACAATATTGTAGTCCAGTGTGCTGTTGGAATCCTGTTTCCTTCACACACCCTGCTTACATATGAGATGGTTGGGTAAAACTTTGTAACAATAGCAGTATCTCATTTGTTTTTCTGGAAATGCTCTTACAACTGTTTCCTTTGCCTTCTCTTTAAGGGAGAGTCAAGCGGATGCCAGCGACATTTGCAAAGGTTTTGGAGTCAGTTCTCTTTTTCTGTAGGGGCTGCTTTTTCACTCCAATGTTTTGTTTTCTGAAGATAGCTGGGTAGCTCATGGATCCCAGTTGCAGCAATACTACATTAATTAATCCAAAATAATTGCTATATAATCTACAAACTGTTGTTGATTATGATGCCCACTTTACCCATAAGCATGCATTGAAAGGGCAGGAAGAAATCCACCCTTTTGCCACTCCAATTGTGAGTACCACAGGCTATTTAAAGCGTACCAAGGGTTAACCAACTCTCCTGAAACCATACTTCTGCTGTATCCCATATTTACGTGTTAGGCAAATACAGTCAGGGCCAGAAATATTGGAACAAGGATAACTGTTTTGGCAGGTGGCCTCTGTACACCACCACATTGAAGTTGAAAGGAAACACACCCAGATGGGAGCGAAGTCAGGACTTTCAGCTGTAATTCAAGGGGTTTGACAAAAGTGGGGCACTAACCATTCAGGAAGTACAGCCAGTGGCATACACACACACTCATCATTGATGGCTCATAAGTAATGGAACGAATGGCTGACAAGCAGCTGCATGGCCAGGTGTGGCCTGTTTCCTGGGTACCCCATGACCAATCAAGCAGATAAAAGGCCTGGAGGTGGTTCTGAGTGTGACATTTGCATTTGGTAGCTGTTCACTGGAACCCCCAACATGAGGTCCAAAGAGGTGTCCATGTGAGTGAAGGAGGCCATCATTAGGCTGAGGAAACAAAATAAACCCATCGGAGAGATAGCAAAAACAGTGGGAGTGGCCAACATAACAGTTTGGAACATCCTGAAAAAGAAGGAATTAACTGGCAAGCTCAGCAACAGCAAAAGGCCTGGAAGACCATGGAAGACAGCTAATGTGGATGACTGCAGAATTCTGCTCATGGTGAAGAAGAACCCTTTCACAACATCTAGCCAGGTCAAGAACGCTCTTGAGGAGGTAGGCATGTCATTGTCAACATCTACAGTCAAGAGACGGCTTTATGAATGTAAATACAGAGGCTTCACAACAAGGTGCAAACCACTGGTAACACTCAAGAACAGAAAGGCCAGATTAGCCTTTGCCAGCAAACACCTAAAAAAGCCTGCCTAGTTCTGGAATAAGATTCTTTGGACTGATGAGACCAAGGTTAACTTGTACCAGAATGATGGGAAAAGAAAAGTATGGGGAAGGAAAGGAACAGCTCATGATCCAAAGCATACCACATCATCTGTCAAACATGGTGGAGGCAGTGTTATGGCATGGGGATGTATGGCTGCCAATGGAACTGGGTCACTGGTGTTTATTGATGACCTGACTGCTGATGAAAGCAGCAGGATGAATTCTGAAGTGTACAGGGCTATACTTTCTGCTCAGATTCAGCCGAATGCTGCCAAAGTGATAGGACGCTGCTTCATATTACAGATGGATAATGACCCAAAACATACAGCAAAAACTACCCAAGAGTTTCTCAAGGCAAAGAAGTGGGATGTTCTTCAATGGCCAAGTCAGTCACCTGATCTCAACCCAATAGAGCATGTTTTTCACTTCCTGAAGACAAGATTGAAGGCAGAAAGACCCACAAACAAGCAGCGGCTGAAGGTAGCTGCAGTAAAGGCCTGGCAAAGCATCTCAAGGGAGGAAACTCAGCATTTGGTCATGTCCATGGGTTCCAGACTTCAGGCAGTCATTGACTGCAAAGGATTTTCATCCAGGTATTAAAGGCGATCCTTAAGTTTGAAATGATGTTGGTTTGTTCCATTACTTATGAGCCACCAACGATGGGTGTGTGTGTATGCCACCGGCTGTCCTTCCTGAATGGTTAATGCCCCACTTTTGTCAAACCCCTTGAATTACAGCTGAAAGTCCTGACTTTGCTCCCATCTGGGTGTGTTTCCTTTCAACTTCAATGTGGTGGTGTACAGAGGCCAACTGCCAAAACAGTTATCCTTGTTCCAGTATTTCTGGCCCTGACTGTATATTCCATTTATTGTAGGCTTATAATATAATAAACATTTATTACCTCTCTTACTTCAAATCTCTCCCCCAAACCCACCTTTTCCCATGAAGCCTATGGCACAACCTCATACAGTGGAAGCCTATGCATATTTACTTGGAAGTAAGTCCAACAGCAGTTCGAAACCCGAGTGCTGCGTGACGGAGTGAGCTCCTGTCTTCAGTCCCAGCTTCTGCCAACCTAGCAGTTCGAAAGCAAGAAATTGCAAGTAGATAAATAGGTACTGCCTCGGCGGAAAAGGTAACAGCGTTCCGTGCACCTCGGTGTTCAGTCATGCCGGCCACATGACCACGGAAGCGTCTTCGGACAGCACTGGCTCTTCGGCTTAGAAATGGGGATGAGCACCGCACATTAGAGTCGGACACGACTGGTTGGGGACACCTTTACCTTTTTAAGTCCCACACAGTTCAATGTGGTTTACTTCCTACTAAGACTGCAGCCCTACCCACCTACCTTCTCAGTGGACATGTATAGGATTGCACTGTAAATATGTTTAGGGCTGCAACCTTAGTCCCCCTTACATTAAATATGTAAACACAATAGATGAAATAAATAGGTATAGGTGAAATAAATGCATCTTCTTCCATTGTTTACTTTTGTTTTCATTTTCCTCCCCTTCTTCCATTGTCTCCCCTGTGTCAAATTTTAGACTGTAAGCTCTGTAGAGGAGGAACCAGGCCTCTTGTACTTTGTGAAACATCATGCACTTTGATGACTCTATATGCCTAGTTATTTTTATGTACTTATAAAGCTCATTTCTCTCTTCTCTATAAAGTACTTGAAGCAAGTATAATACAAAAAATAATCGAAACAACATATCTGCTTAAAATGAAAACCACAATTAGCAGCAATAAAATGACAGTTTAAAATCCAGCTGAACTCAGACATCCAGCTTGCACTATTTTCAAAAGGTTATTTTTTTAATGTTTTAACTTGCCAACAAAGTGTATCAGGGCAGAGCCTGGGTGTACTCTTCTCAGGATAGCAAGTTCCAAAGGGAGGGTGTCGCAACCCAGAAAGCCCTGCCCTATGCCCTCATAGTCATTATTTCAGTAAAGGCGGTTCTGTAGAGCAAGGCAAAGCTGCTGTTCTGATGCGATGGGACGGTGCATATAGGATAGGATGCTATTTCTGCCAGCTCTTCTGAGCCTTCATGTGCCCACAATAACACCCAGTATTTTTCCTGTACTGCACTGAATGTTATTGTCAAGTGATTAGAGTGCCTGGCTGTGATATTTGGCTGTGGTTTAGGATTGCCTTGTATGAAAGTATTGGCTGGAGAAGCTGTATCATCATGTAGTGGGCATATCATGGGAGCCAACTGGTCTTCCCTCTCCCAAGAACAGGAAGAAATGCCTTGATGTTAAAATATTTTTGGCTGCACCACGGTCATTACTATGAGAATGTCAGCAAGTTAGGAAACACTTATTCAAACAAAGGCTCATAACCAGACTTCTGAGGCAAACCCTGGATAGAAAAGCACTTTAATTATGTGCTTAAGTCCCATTAGTTTCAGTAGGGCATGAAGATTTGTTTAAAGCTAAGCATGTACAGTTGAACCTCATTTGTCTGAATGGCCTGGAGGACATCCAAAACATCTGGATAATCAGAGGCTTTGGAGTACTGTTTACATTGCCCTATGGTCTCAAGAGAGACATCTAGTGAACTTGAACAAGAACTTTCTAGTTGGGATTTTGGAGTTCCTGCAAATTGCAGTTTGCTGATATGGCTGCATTTACTTATTTTGTAAATTAGTATTTAGCATTCATTTAGCACCAGCAGTGTTCTAGGTACTGTAGAGAACTTGCGACATGGCTCCAATCCAAAAAACCTGCAATTAACGTTAGATCAGCCTCCCCCAACCTGGCGCACTCCAGATGTGTTGGACGACAACTCCTCCCATCTCCAACCAGCATGTCTGTTGACTGGGGGTGATGGGTGTTGTAGTTCAGCACATCTGGAGGGCACCAGGTCGGGGAAGCCTGCATTAGATGGACAAGATAATTGTGGGACAGGGATTGGAAAGACAAATTGAACGGAAAAATTCATGTGTCCCCTTCTAAATTGGCACTGCAAGCATTTTGCAAGTCTTGGAAAGATACAGCACTAATTTGTCTCCTTCAGGCTGTTCTGAATGGAAATATGATCCATTTAAACCAATGGTACTTACAGCTAATCTATATATTACTTTATCCCTCTTGGAAGCTGCTACCTCATGGGGTATTTCATCACTTTTCTGTAATGTTTACTGTGGTTTGCCACATGGATTCTCTGGATCGCATGGAGAATTTCCACACAAGTGATGGACACTTCTTAGAACATTCAGCACTGGTGAGCAGCCTCCCTATACGGTCAGAAGGAATCTTATGGTAAGCCCATGCTAGATTTTATCGCAGGGCGAGGAGAGCCACCCTGTGGAAGCAGGTTGCCACAGAGATAAGGTAATGTATAGACTGGCCCTTACATCCAAATAAAGAATAATTTGGGGGCCATTTCACACATAACATATTTAGGTGTGAGCCTAATATTTTTAAAGTGTACACCTACAAATTTAAAACGTGAATTTGAAAAACAGGTCTAACAGATTCATTCACCAAATGGCTGGGATTGATTGTACCTCCCTTTTGAGTATAAAGTCAGTGTCAAATCCAGCTTTGTTGCTGTGTAATTTGTGAAATAACTCTGGGTATTAGAGAGCTTTGGTCTTACCAGCAAAGATGCCCCATATTTTCCTGGGCCTGTATTGCCTTATGAAGCATCTGAGCCCTACTGCATTGCTAGAGGAATCCTCCTGTGAATTGACCCATGCCTGTTTGTTGCTTACATCAGTAGCTGGCAGAATGGGTTAAACCAGCCTTCCTGGACCTGGTGGCCTCCAGATGTGTCTGACTTCAACAGAGTCAGTCTCAGATACTTCATAAAGCCATATAGAAATGGTGGGTCATCTTTGCTGGTCCCAAGCACTCCATCCTCCCCATCTGAATTTGGGCCCTAAAGACCAAAAAAAAAAAAGGGTGCATGGAGGGGAAATTGTAAGCAAGCACCATTTGTGACATTGCACAACATCATTACTGATGATGTTTGGTTTAAGTTACTTAACTGATTACTTCAGTTAAGGCATCAGCCTTAACTTCCCATTTCTTGGCTTTGTGGAGGTTGAGCCAACATGAGATACCCTTAACTCTGGTCTTAAACCAGCAGGTTTTTTGATCACTGAATTCTTTCAGAATCTGTACTAATAGTAGCATTTAAAATCAGTGCTACTGTGTCTTCTTGCCTTACATGGCTGTTTACAGAGGATAAATTCATTAATCTTCTCCTTTCAGGGCAAACAGAGATTGCCCAAATGCAAAAGTTGACTGGATGCAGTTAAAAATCTGTTGGTATTTTTCTGCATGAGAAAATAACCTAGTCAGTGGGGTGGCTTTGGAAGGGTTCCCCCATTCAAAGTGGAAACCTTTATTTGACATTTAGCTTTTATTGTGTGTCTGCTGTTTGCCTTGCTTTCTCAAAAGTGTTTGCTCTGCAGGTGGGTTGCGATCTTTAAAGTCTCGTCCAGGGTGCATTTACTGAAGAGGCCACCCCATACGATACGTTTATTGATTGTTATGGCAGCTAAGAGCTACGGAGCCAGCTGTTTAAGAACAGCATCAGGATAGCTTTAGCAAAGGTCCTGTGCTTATGGGTGCCTGTTGAGCTGGTGGCTTAGTGCAGCTGGGAAAAGGGGGTGAGGATTCTCAGAGCTGAAACCTGTAGCAGCTGTGCTTGTGGTGGCAGGTTTGTTTTTAATTAACATAATGTGGATCAGCTCTTTCTTTTGGTGGTGAATAGAACATTGTCTTCCCCATACACCATTAGCAGAAGCTGGAGGTTTGCTTGTCATCACTTAACCCACATAGAGCAGGTTTGTGCTGGCTGAGCACCTCTTACAGCAATAATTCCCAAACAATCTGACTAAACCGTGACAATTCCTAGCAGTGGTGCAGCAAGGTAATTTTAGAGCCTAAGAAAAGTATCTCCACCTCTGCCTTGTATGCAGTTTCCCAGCCAAGTTACTTGTCTCTGAGCCTCATTAGTTTCTTCTCTGCGAAATGGGTGTTGGAGCAGAAAACGATGGGTTCAAACAAGTAGTTTTTTGTTTTGGAGTTCAGACCTCACTTCTGTCTTCAATTTGAGGTTTTTAAAATCTGCTGTTTAAAAATACTTAGGTTTTATCCACCATGAGGTCGCTGCAGCGAGCAGCCAGCCCCAGTAGGCCCTGGTATGCCCATGCCAGCCCAGGTGCTGACTCTGGGCTTGTTTGCCACTGCCCCCATCACCTGCTGCTCTCTAACAGGGTCCAGACAGGGTCTGGACTGTGAGGGCCTGGATTTCAGTGCCAAAGTCCAGCTCTAGCTACACCACTGACTCCGAGTGTGCTACAACATATAAATTAATTAAATAATGAAAGACTCCTGTGAGCCCAGGACCCCTCACAAAGGAGGCTGCCCACTTATATGAGTCACTCCTCTGGTCTTCCAATCAGCCTCCAGTGAAGACAGGTATTTCAACAGATCTCCTACGCCAAATGTTAGTGGATCACTCCTGATGCAGAATTACCTGTGCTCCAAAGAAGCTGCCTGCCGTCTGTCTGCATGACGTGCATTATTGCTTTGAGCTTTCCTCCTTCCAAAGAAATTCAGGGCTAGGATCAATAGTAAATCGTGCTTCAATAAAGATTTATTTACACAACCTGTTTCAAAAGCAAAACAAATTGCAACACACCAATTCTTAGATGCCGTCAAAGTCATCTTACAATAGCTCACGAAAAATCATTAGTTTGTCAATCTCAGAACCAAACTAAATGTTCCTTTAGGCACACATAATGGAGCTATATGTGTTACTTTTGTTTACTCTCCTGCAAGCACACGTGCCCTCAATTTGGATTGGAACCATGCTGCTTTGGGAGAGGAGGGTTTAAGCTCCCCTCACACCTGTTTTCATCTTGAAGTTCCACATGCATCCCTGCCGGGGGCAGGGGATAATTTTTAAAACATAAAAAAAAATCTCAATTGGAATCAATGGAGGCTTTTCTTTTTCTCCAACCCTCCCATAGCGTGTGTGTGGAATTTGGGGCTGAAAACAGATGGTGGTGAGGAAGCTTAAGCCCTTTTCTCTGGAAGCGCCATGGTCCCGATCCAAATTGGGGCTGCATGTACTTGCAGGAGAGTAAGGACAAGTAGCATGGGTCCACTATATGTGCTTAAAGAGACCACCCAGCTGTGAGCCCTGCAGGACCTGGACCCTGCTTCTCTGCCTGGCTCTTTCCACCAGGCCTGGGAGGGCAGGGCCCCAACCTGGCTCCAGCTGTAAAGGCTGCCTACTGCTGGAAGTGCCAGGAACCACCTAGTTGTGAGTGATTCAGGACCTGGACCCTGTTCCTTTTGTGTTTGGGAGGAAGGATATTGGGCCAATTGAGGGCACCTGAGGTGGGAGTCAATCAGTGTAGTTTTGTTTTGTTTGATTTTTGTTTAACTAGGGGGTGGGTTTTTTGGGGGGGTTGTATTTTTAAGGGTGGGTTACCTGCCTGATAGGCAGAAGCAAGGAGGCATATGTCCACCTGACGGAGGCAGTGGGGGGAGTGTTGGGGGCCAGACTATACCGAGGCAGGGCGGCAGGCGTTGGCGGAGTGCTAGGGGCAGGCCATGCCAGGTAAGGGGAACAAGGGAGAGATGTGTAATATCTGTCCCTTGTTCCAGGCCTGTCCAGAGCCAAAGGATGGCTGGGGAAGGCGTGACTCCACCTTCTGGCCTTCGTTTGCTGCTCTGCAATGCCAGGTCTGTTACCCAGAAAACATCTGTCATCCATTACATGATCCGGGATGAGGGTGCAGACCTGGCATGTATTACGGAGACCTGGCTGGCTGAGGCTGCTGCTCCAACTCTGGCAGCCATGTGCCCAGCCGGATTTTAGTATGCACAGCAGCCGAGGGCTGGGGATCAAGGAGGGGGAGTGGCTGTTATCTACCGGGAGTCCTTGATGTTCACTGGACCCCCTCTCCAGGAGACCAAGGTTGCTGAGTGCATGTACTGGAGGTTGGGCCCGAACAGCAGTCTGGCGATTCTGCTCGTGTTCCGCTCACCCCGCTGCATGACTGACTCCCTGACCGAGGTGCTTGAGGTGGTCTCTGATGTGCGTGTGCAGTCCCCTAACTTATTGGTGTTGGGGGACTTCAATGTACATTCAGAGGCTGTCCTCATGGGGGCAGCTCGGGACTTCATGGAGACCATGGCTTCCTGGGAGCTGTACCCTATTCTGACTGGGCCCACCCATGTAGCTGGTCATGCACTCAAACTTTTGTTTGTTTCTGGAGAAGTGGGGAGTGATCTGGAAGTTGGGGGTATATCCCCCCCCATCATGGTCAAATCACTCTCTGGTGACGCTGGACTTCTTGGTTCCACAACCCCTTCGCAGGGGTGGAGGACCTATTAAAATGGTCTGCCCCTGGTGTCTTATAGATCCAAATGGATTCCTGAACGCGCTTGGGGATTTTCTGGAGCACGCAAACGGCCACTCGGTCGAGACCCTGGTGGGTGGGTTGGGTGGAATGCTGCAATCACTGGGGCATTAGATCAGGTGGCTCCGAAACGCCCTCTCCCCCTGAACAGGGTTCGAACTGCACCATGGTTCAGTCCGTGGTTATGAGCCCTGAAACAGGAGGTGAGACGGCTAGAGTTCCGGTGGCAGAAGTCTTGCTCTGAAGACGATTGGACACGAGCTAGAGCTGTATCTTCAGCCTATCACATGGCGATAAAGGCAGCAAAAAAGGAATACAATGCTGCCTCTATTGTGTCTGCAGAGTGCTGTCTCAGGAGGCTGTTCCAAGTGATCTGGACCCTGGTCGGTCCAGTTGCCCCGGAACCGCTGGAGCATTCTAAGGCCTCCTGTGAGGCCTTGGCAAGGCACTTTGTGGATAAAATTGATCAGATCAGGAGTGTTATTCCGTGCACTGTGGATACAGTTAGCGAGCGAGAGGCGGTCTGTGGCAACCTGGTTTTGTGGGATTTGTTCCGGCTTCTTCCTTCTGATGAAGTGGACAAGGCACTTTCATCTGTAAAGCCAACCACCTGCTTACTTGATCCTTGCCCATCTTGGCTCATTATGAGCTGCAGAGAGAGGCTGGGTGAGGGGATCAGGGCAGTGGTGAACGCCTCCCTTGAGGAGGAAGTGATGCCATCAGCCTCAAGGAGGCAGTGATAAGACCGCTCTTAAAGAAGCCCTCCTTGGATCCCCAAGTTTTGAACAACTTTCACCCAGTCTCGAATCTGCCATTTTTGGGCAAGATCATTGAGTGGGTGGTGGCAATGCAGTTGAAGGCACACTTGGAAGAAGTTGATTATCTAGATCCATCTTAATCGGGCTTCAGGCCTGGGCATGGGACAGAAACGGCCTTGGTCGCCTTGGTGGATGATATGAGGAGGGCTTTGGATAGAGGAGAATGCTCCTTCCTTCCTCAACCTCTCAGTGGCTTTTGATACTATTGACCACGGTCTCCTCCTGGACCGCCTGGAGAGGATGGGCATTGGAAACATCATATTACGGTGGTTCCAGTCCTTCGTCTCTGGCAGGTACCAGAGGGTAGCACTGGGAGAGGAGGTGTCGGACCCGTGTCCGCTCACGTGTGGGGTGCCAAAGGGTTCCATCCTCTCCCTGATGCTATTTAACATCTATGTGAAGACGCTGGGGGCTATCATCAGGAGGTTTGGGGTGCGGTGTCATCAATATGCAGATGACACACATCCGCATATTCCTCTTGTTCAAATCTTCACCAGGGTTGGCTGTAGAATCCTTGTCTAAATGTCTGGAGACAGTGAGTGGCTGGATGGGGAGGAATAAGCTGAACCCTGTCAAAACCAAGGTACTTTTGGTGGGAGACAAGAGGAGGCTGGGGGATGTTGACCTGGTGCTGAATGGGGTACGTCTACCCTTGAAAGACCAGGTCCGCAGCCTGGGGGTCATTTTAGACTCCCAGCTGTCAATGGAGGCTCAGGTGTCAGCTGCGAGCCAGACAGCATTGTATCAACTCCATCTGATACGGCGGCTGCGCCTCTACCTTCCCGACCATCTTCTCCCATCGGTAGTACATGCCCTGGTCTCCTGTCGTCTAGACTACTGTAATGCGCTCTATGTGGGGTTATCCTTGAAGATGGTCTGGAAGCTGCAGCTGGTGCAGAACATGGTGGCTCGCCCTATTAAAGGCAGCTGCTGGCGTGATCACATCACTCTGGTGCTGAAGGAGTTGCACTAGCTACCAGTTGTTTTCTGGGCCAAATTCAAGGTGTTGGTTTTTACCTTTAAAACCCTATATGGTTCCGGCCCAGCCTACCTCAAGGAGCGCCTCCAGCAACACCAGACAGGCCGCTTAACAAGATCAGCCTTGGATGGCCTCCCCTCTGCCCCATGTTGTAAGATGCCTGACTCCCCTACACCAGTCTCATTGGAGATTGTATCTTAGGCAGTTCCTTTAACTTAAACCAAACAAATACTTGGGGAAACTATAAATTATTCATGTCCTGCATAGTTTGGGCCTTAGATCCATGAGTAGGGAGTGAACGCAAGTAGAGTTAAAAAGTGACCGCTGTGAACAGGGTAGTTATGGCTACAGCAGGAGTAGGCAACCTGGTGTCGTCCAGATGTTTTAGACTATAGCTTCCCTAAGCCTCACCCAGCATGGCCAATGGCCAGGGATACTGGGAATTGTAGTCCAAAACATCTAGAGGGCACCAGGGTGCCTACCTCTAAGCTACAGTCTTTAGAGGTGCAAAAGTGGGAGCGCATCCAAAATAGATCCATGAATGGAAGAAACACATTGTTCCAGTATCTTGAGACGTTTCTCTTATAGTCTTTAGAGACCGGAATTCCCCCGTCTCAGTTCTAGGACGAAGTATAGCCAGTGTTGTGAATACCTAAAAAAACCCACAAAAGTACAAAGCAAGGGTCTTCAAACTTTTGGGTCAATGGGCACATTTGGAATCTTGAGCCAGTGTCATGGGTGCTGTCACAATGTGGCCATAGGCCTTGACCATTCATAAACTGACTGTCATGGTGGGCACATCCAGTCAGAAAACACTCATTTCCCAGAAGACAAGCTGGTGAGACTAAAAGAAAAGTCACTTGCCTAAGAGCCCAAGTACAAGGCAGAGGAGGGATCTGAGCTACAAAACATAAAACCATTCTGTTGAACCCAAATAAAGAAGGCACTGACTGGAGTGCAACACTTCACTTCGCAGCAGGCCAGCCTTACCTTTAAAAAAACCATTTAAATTTTAAAACATCTTATGAAGTAAAAGTAAAAATCAGGAGAGGGAGGGAGCCTGGCAGCCACTGAAAGAGGTGTCTGCAGGACATTGCCCATGGAGACTCCAGCTATATAAAATAGCATAAAGATATTTTTTCTGAAGGTAAAATACTTTTTCAGTTCTAACCAAGCAATGTTACATCGATGCCTGCTAATAATTGTGCTCAAGAACATCAGATGGATTAAATACTGAATAGCGCTAATAATAGTGGCTGGCAGTTTGTGCAAATCTCCCTTTCAGTGGCAAGTCAGATCAAGTACAAGTTAGATCAGAAATACTTGGATGCAGCTGCACAAAATTACACTGCATTTTGAAATTGAGCAAGCCTGTGAACTACCAGCTCCTAAGAAATGATCAGAATTAGTCAATAACAAAACAAAGTAGATGGGGGTTTGTCTTTGTGTGTGTGCAGGCAAGACATTAACAGGGACTAGCAGACGGAACTTACCTTAAAAATGAGAACATCATGATTAGAAACAGTGTTCATATATAGTGTACGATTTGCTTAAAATAGTTTCAGGATTAATCCCCCCTTTCTTTTATAAGAACAGAAGCAGACCATTTGGGGACTGACGTTACAGGCAAGGAGACAGATTATGGCTTAAGGATCAGACTGTGCAACAAGATACAAAGACACCAAGTTAAAAACAATTAACATTAAGTTATAGATTTGGCAGATGAGCTTAGACAGTTTGACCCTCTTCACACGAGGCTTTTATCATGCACTCATGGTCACTCACAGAAGTTTGCAGGTCCTTTTCACAGCGTCATCAACCTACGGTGCCTCTCCTGTCATTTTTAAGCTTTATTCCTCCTTTTTTTTAAGTCGCCGAAACTGCAGTAATAAATATAAACTGCCATCAAAGAGGTGGTGTGTTTCCGGAATCACGCAGTATTGCAGCACCGTATACTGGCTGTATAAATGAAACGTATGGAACTTGCCTACAAAGGAAACGGCAAAAAAAGTGGGAGAAGTGCATGTATCATATAGTAATCCCACAAAGACTCTGGAAAAAGAAGCTCTGGAAAGGGTGTGGGATTTTTGCTTCATGTAGAGATCCTCTTTGTGCTGTTATTGCAATGATGATGTGATACCTTACATATTTGCAAAGGCAAAAAGAGACAGGTCACTATATATACTAGACAGTGGAGAAGATAATTGAAGGAGAGAGAGAGGAAGGGAGGGAGGGAAGAACATGGGCCAAATGTAAGCACTTACACTTTTGTTTACTGTTGGGAATGAGGATTAAGAGGACAAACCAAAAGCCATTCAGAAAAGGTAGGTTCTGAGAGATTTGAAGGAAGGGAGGGAGGTGGTTCATGTTCCAGGGAAGGAGATCCATGCTTAAGGGCCAGCACAGGAGAATGAGCAGAGTTGTTTAACAGAGCAGGAGATCTTCGAGTGACTGCGAGTGTTAAGAGCTGTATTTCATCTGCAGAAGAACTCCCAAGGCCCCATCTACACAGGGATGCTTTCCAATGTGATTCAGTTAAAACCGCATTTTCATAACATCGGATTTGCTCCTCCTGTGGCACATGCAGCCAAGTAGAGTGGTGTATACAAAAAAAAAAAAACACCGCTTTTGCGTGGCAGACGAGAAACGGCATTAGTTCAGGCATATGTGGGTGGAGTCTCACGGTATCAACAAGCGTCCTTTTTAAAAAACGCAGCTCTGTGCTGAGTTAAGTGCAGTGGAAGTCAATGGGAATTACTTCTGAATAGATATGTTTAGCAGGCTGTTTTCAGTGCAGAAGTGGAGATTCGAAAGAACAGAAGTCATCAGCAAGCACAGGCTCATTTGGGGGAAAACAAAGCACGTTAAAGTCAATAACATTATGCAAGAAGCTGCGTTCCTCCGGAAAAGCAGAGATTCAAAGCATCGGGCTTCCCAACCCCTCTTTCGGTTCCATGCTGAGTAAGTGCAGTGGAAGTCAATGGGAATTACTTCGTAGTGGACATGTTTAGTGGGTTGTTTTCAGGGCAGAAGTGGAGATTTCAAAAGAAGTCATTCCACAGCAGTGTGCTGATGTTAAGGCTCATTTGGGGGAAAACAAAACCTGATCACCTCTTAAAGTCATTAACGATATGTGAAGGTCCGCTCCTGTGCATCTTTCCCCTCCCAACCAGACAAATTAAACTTCCAGTAACCCCCTCTTTGGCCAGGAAGGAGGGGATAAGCCACAGGAAACTGCTTGTAGTGGCAAGCAGCTGCCATCTCTTTCTCTCTCCCCTTCTTCCTTCCATCCACTCCTGGAGTACTTCCTGTTGCTGCTGCTCCTCTCAAGGAAGTTTCCTTCCTCCAGTCTACACCTCCGCATGGTGCAGCAGCCTGACTCGCACCCCTTCTCTGCCTCCGCCCACCTCCGGGACCAGGACCCCACCAAGCACCACCACCACCAGGAGCCCCGCCGCCACAGCCAGGCCGCCAGGGAGGTGGTGGAGAGGGCAGACAGCGGCAGAATGCGGGCTCCTTCCAATGTCCCTTCGCTGCCTTTTTGCTCACTTTCTCACCATCGTTCCCCGCCACTGCGTCCTGCTGCGTCATTAAAGTTATGCAAAGGCTCCCTCCCTCCCTCCACTGCACATACTGCTCAGTATGTTCAGTGGAAGTCAGTGGGAATTACATCTGAGTAGACATGTTTAGCAAGCTGTTTTTAAGGCTCATTTAGGGAAAACAAAGCACAATCGTTCACTGGTGCACACCTCCAGAAAAGCAAGGTTTAATACAATTGGCTTCCCACCCCTGCTCTCTGCTTATTGTTCTTAAATGCAGTAGAAGTCAATGGGAATTATATTGGAGGAGACATGTTTAGTGGGATGTTAAGGTTCATTTAGGAAAAACAAAGCACGCTCATTTGCTGGTCCACTCCTCTGGAAAAGTGCTTATGATGCAACTTTCCCTTCCTCCTATTAGCGCTGTTCTCCCCATCTGACCAAAGGCAGTATCCAGCACGACAGGAAAATCCATCACAAAACAACTTTGCAAAAATGCAGGTTTTCTGGCATGAAAAAGTGCAGGTGCTGTGGGGAGGGGGGAATGTCATGTGCCACGATCATTTGGGAGGCACAGTAGAACTGGGGTAAATCCCCCGTGTATATAGGGCCCAAAATTCAACATGTAAAGAAAGGTTCTAATCTTGTTCTTAGGTAAATTCTGCCACATGACTGCTAAGTTAGGCATCTTGCTGATATAGCTACAAGGACTGGAATGAGGAATCTGAGGTAAAGGAGCAGATGATGTAGGCTTCTTCTACATGAGGCATTTATTGTGTGCTCGTGATTGGTCACTTATGGAGGCTTGTGGGTCCTATACACAATGTCGTCATCCTCCAGGGCACCTTCTGCTCTTTGCAATCCTTATTGTGTTGTTTTTCATGACGACGAAGGTCCAGCAGTTTCCCTCCTCCTGCTATGAACCACAGTAAATCTATGGTGTAGTGATGAAATTGTGCTTTATCACAAATAATACTACAGTGCCATCTAGTGGCTTTATAATGAAACATATAGAACTTGCCAAGAAAGAAAATAAAAGGGAAAAACACATGGAAAGGAGCCGATCGTGATCCCGCAAGGAATCTGGAAGCAGAAGCTCTGGTAAAGTTGCGAGATTTTAGCCTGGTGTGGAAATGCTCGTAGTGGAATGTGGCAAGGGTCCCAAGAGACTGAGAAATAGAAGAAGCAGTAGGGGCTAAGGTGAAGAAAAGTAAGAGAAAGCCAAGGACATTAAAGATAGATAGCACCCAATAACCCACTCAACAATAGGCCATGTGAGCTTAGGAAAGCAGCCTTATACCGAGTCAGATCATTGGTCTGTCTAGCTCAGTATTGTTTACACTGACTGGCAGCAGGGCTCCAGGATTTCAAACAGGAGTCCAGCCCTACCTGGAGATGCCAGGGATTGAACCTGGAAACTTCTGTATGAAAATCATGTGCTCTGCCACTGAACTATGGGCTGTCCCCAAAAGACCATCTCTGTCACCACATTTCCATTTGATGGATAGCTCCTTATTGCAGGGGTGGGAAGCCAATTGTCTCCTGTTTTGTTTTTGGTCTCTGTAAATTTAAATTTTAGGAAAATAAAATTTAAAAATTTCACAGCCTGCCTTGTCAAGTGCCCCTGTTGTTTGTAGAGATCACAGTCTAGGCATCCTGAAATGATGAACTTTGCAGAATTAATCAATACTGGTTTGAGGTGTTAATGTTGGAAAGCATTTTTTAAAGTTAGCTAGATTTTCAGTTTGTCTGTGTTATCTCAATAATACATTGCAAAGAGAACTATATATAAATGTCCCAATTAAAATAATTTTTGAGGCAAGTACAATGATGAATTTCACTTCAGAAGACTTTAGCACAAAATTTTAGCACAAAACTTAACTGAGCCTTGTAGTCACCTTTCTTAGGTGTTCCAAAAAAGCACCCCTTTATATAATGGCTCCCTATTTTAAGAGCCAGGTGTCTTTGTATTTCCTTGCTTCTGCCAAAAGTGATAGCAATAAAAATAATTTGTGAAGTTGTTCTTTCACTTAAAAATACTTAATGATGCAGGATACATAACTTGTTCCCTTAAATTTGTATTTGAGCAAATGCTTGAGTGCTTATCCTGAGCAGGGTTTAGACCAGGGATAGGAAATCTGCAGCCCTCCAGATGTCATTGGATTCCAAATCGCGTCAGCCCCAGCCAGCATGGCCAGTGGTAAGAAATGATGGGAGTTGGAGCCCAGTAACATTCGGGGGACAACCCCTGGTTTAGACTATTTAGATATACAGATTAAGCACTTTGCTAGTACACATTCCTCACTCTTAAGATGGTATAGAACCCAGTTCTGCACATTATCTAGTTTTATGTAGTTTCGTTATTCTTTTCTCTGATTTCTTTATCAGGTAAATGTGCATGTGGCTTCAAGTTGAAGGGAGGTGGGGAGGGGGCACACAGAGACTGTTTAACCCTTTCGTTTCCAGCCATTTCTGTCCCTCTTGCTGCTTTTCTCATTGAGATATAAAATATACAAGGGCCTTTTCTGTGTTGGCACCCTGGTTGTGGAATGCCCACTCCATCCAGATTTGCCTGTTGCTGTAATGCCTATCTTCTTTTACATCAGACTAAGTCTGTCCTGTTTCTGCAAACTTTTAATGAAATCTGAGGCTGATGTGCTGTAACTTGTTTTGTTTTTGGTCTCTGTACTTCTGCTTATTCGATATTTTAAAAAATCATTCTTAGTTGCTTTATTTCTGTCTGTTGTTGGTATTTTAGCTGCCTTGAAGGCTCTGATGATGGAAAGGTGGGATAGAAATCTCCTAAATAAATAACAGTAGATTAATATGAGAGTTTTTTCCCTACTACAATGTTCATTTTTTCAACCAGCTTATGCTAAGATTCCCCACAGAGCCTGACTACTCAGCCACAGCACACTGGAAACATCCTGGGGCACATGGATATGGCTGGATTTTAAAACTTTACCTTCAAAGTTGGATTAAGTCACTACCTCAAAACACTAGAAAGGTGTGCTGCCCTCATATGATCATGTGAATTTTCTGGCTTAGGGAGAGATAAAGCCATGAGAGGAGGGACATGATTATTTGGGTAACTTCCAGTTTTGTGATGTGATTTTTTTCATGCTCCTTTAGGGGAAGTGGATGGCACACATTTTAAAGAAAGTCACTGAGCAACTGGCTAGTCAATAAATCAGCCCGACATAGTAACCATTACTCTTCCAAGAAGGGTTATTACTTTCCTTCAACGGTAGCTCATCTGGTTTCCTCTTCAGTGTGACATTTATTCACTACATATGTTCCCCATTGGAAATGTTGTGCAAAAACATGCATCGTAATTGTTTTCTCATTGTAGGAGGTGTTTGCCATTAGAAAGAATGAGGAGACTACTTGGTGGACTAGCCTAACTTTTTCCCGAGTGTTACCTGTTTTAACCTGTTGCAGCAAAAACAACAAAGAGTCTTGGGGCTTCTTAAAGAATATACAAATTTATTATGGCATAAGCTTTTGTAGACTACACTCCACTTCATAAGGTAATTCACACTGTCTGTACTTTCAGCATTTCATTTCTGTCTGACCTCACTGTTTACTGTTGTCCCCCCGACCCCGACCATATGTATATATACTTGTACCTCTGATGCATCTGCTGAAGTAGACTGTAATTCACAAAAATGTATGCCATAATTAGTCTTTAAGGGGCCACAAGACTCTTTGTTGTTTTAGCATACTGTTGTCACCAATGCAGACCTCTTATGACAAGGAGTTGGGGTATAACTCTTTCCTATATTTGTTGCATTTGGGGCCTGAAGAGATCCAGTCCATTTTACCATAGCACTGAGGATTACTTCTTCCTATCAGAGAAGGAACATGGAAGAAGGACAAATGTCTCTGTTTATAAGAATTTAAAGGTTGGAAGCTGAATGGCTGAAGGCTATGAGTTGAGAGATTGAGAATAATTGCAAGACAGCTGATTGATCATGAGCATGGTAAAATGGACAAACTGAACATCAATACTGCAAGAAAAGAGCTGGCTAATAACAAGGGTTGTCTGCATGAATCCAACTTTACCAGCAACAGTGCTGATTAGCATCATGAATGTGGTGTAGTCCTTGTGGGCAGCAACCTATTTTTACAAAACATTGAGACTCCAGTGGAATTACCTGCAAGGATTATCTCACTCCCATTATCAACTGTTGGAGGCCCAGTTGTAACTCTCCTTGCAGAGAATTTTACAGAGGGTCCAGATGATGTCATCTTCCATTTGTAACCCTCCCATGTTTTCCCACTGCTTCTGTCTTTTCTCTTACTACAGTAAATCCATTAAAGAGAAAGAGATGGAATAGCTGCACAATGCCTTTGGACTGTTAGTGCTAGGAGCCATCCGTCTGGAAGCACCCATAGGCAAACATCAGGTTTACAATGCCCTGATACACTTGAATGTATACCATCAAATGAAAAGGAGTTTCTCCTTGGTGATTTTAATCCAAGACTAGGACCAGACCACAATTCATGGTCAATATACAGTATATTGGCTGTCAGGGCATGAGCCAGATCAACAAGAATGGCCAAGGATATGGGTTTTGTCTGTGGTGGTGCCAAGGTTCTCACATAGTGCTAAACCATAGTTGAGCACTATGTACACAAGCAGAAAGGAACCTGTGCAAAGTGCTGGACTTGAGCACTTCTCCTTCCCTTCTCCTCCTCCCACATGGCCAAGAGGAGGAATAAACTAGCTTTCTGTTTCACTTTGCCCAGTTACTGGCTTCTTGAGATGTGCAAATCAGGAATCATTATTTAAAAAAAAAAAAAAACCCACTCTAATTTGTTAAACAAGCCAGCTATCAAGACAGGGTTTGAGGCTGAATTGTTTAGCAATTGACTAGAGTTTATTTCAAACCAGGATTCCCAGTTCATATGTAAAAACAAGCCAGAAAGAGTTCGAAGTTAAAATGGTTTATTATTCCTCCTGCCTGTGTGGAAGACGGAAAGGGGAGGGCGGAACCGACAAGCCTGAGGTTAAGCTTGGATTCTTTTCTGCTCATTCACATACTGTTAAACCATGCTTAGTGTTATGTGCAAGCCCTCCCAGTAGAATGGCTTCCAAAAAGACGTTTTCCTGGTCCTATCACTGCTGACTTTTCAGCAGGCAGCTAAGACATACCTTTTACATTGCCATTAAAAGTCATAGTCATATGCTTATCATAAATCTAGAAATACTCCTTCTGAGACAGTGAAAAAGTTAGGCTCTCTCTGATCTATAATGATTTAAGAGACTCTGGCATCCACAGAGGTAAACTCTAGTAAGAATATCCAGCATCACTGAATCTGTGTTGGCATGCAAACCTATGGTAAACAACAGTTCCTATAGCTCCAGAACTATTGACTAAGAAGCAGAATATTAGTCAGGGCTGGCCCTATCATTAGGCAAAGTGAGGCAGTTGCTTCAGGTGGCAAATGCAAGGAGGCAGCAGCAAGGTGTTAGAGGAGAGAGTTGTGTGTGCTGTGCAGCCTGCTGTCTACAGGTGCAGTGGAGAATGCAGTCTCCTTGCCAGCGTTGACAAAAGATTCAAATGCCAGCCCACTCTGATTTTGTACATGGAATCTTGTACTTTGTCTCAGACAGCAAAATGCATTGGGCTAATTGTGGCATCAGTCATTGTTATTCAAATTTATGCATTGCTTCCCACCACAAAAAGCAGTCTTGAAGTGGCTTACACACACAATACAGAAATTTGTCATTAATATAACAGGAAAGCAACAGCAGCAACAATAACCCCCAAATCAATCCAAACCATAATCAGCAGAATAGTACAAATACAAATAAATACCATAAAAACGTAATCTAAAACAATACGGAAAAGTGTTCATCTACAAATGCACAAAATGTTCCCCCATTGACAGCCTATAATGAACACCACAAAATCAGCCCACAACAGTTGGGCTATAGCTACTGTCCAAATGCCTGGGAAAATAAGTACGTCTTTGCCTGGCACCAGGCGAGCTCCCTTGGAGAAAGCATACCATAAACACGGGTCTATCACAGAAAAGGCCTGTTCCCAAACTGATACCCCCTGAGCTTCTCTCAGAGGGGGCACACAGAGAAGGGGCTCTGAAGCTGATCTCAGGATAGGTTTAAATGGGGAGGGCAGTCCTTGAAGTATTGGCATCCCAAGCCATGTAGGGCTTTATAGGTTAAAACCACCACTTTCACTTTGGCCCAGAAATGAATTGGCAACCTGTGCAGGTGAGCCAGGACTGGGCTTATGTGTTCATGTTGCCTAGTCCCAGTCAACAAGCTCCTGTCCCAGTTATGTCCTTTCTACAGAACTTTGCAGATCTGACACCAGAAGCAAGGCCTGCCAATCATGGGATTTTTCTCTTCTGCTAGGCAATAGTAATAGAAATAAAACCAGGCCATGCAATGGGATACTGCAAATCCATCATCCTGAGGAAACAGATGAATGACATAGAGCAGCAAGAAAAGCCAACATCTTCCTGACTCAGCAAATAGAGGCTGAGGTACCTTCCACATGCATTGAGAAGTGACAAAAGTACCGAGGAGGCAGGAGGGTTTTCATCTAACCTGACTTTAAACCAAAACTTTTTTGAAGCATTAGACTCTGCTAATTAGGTACTGTGACTCCCATTAAATTTAACTCAGCTGAAACCTGGACACCTTTTGAATTCTTAAGTATGAATTTAAAAGGATAGGCAACCTCCTTTGAAAATCTTGGCATTGTAATTTATAATTCTCAACTCATTTTTCCTCTCTATTAGTGTCAGCATTTTACCCAGCCTAGTATAGCTTATTTAATTTTTAAGTTATGTTTTTAAATTAGTTTATATATTTTATGGTACTTGCTACCATTATTAGCAGCATGTGAGTTCAATGGAAGTGAGTTTTAAAATCCTGAAATTATTTTTCTTTACATCAAAACAAAACCTTTTATTTTTAGCCTTAAAATTGATAATCTTTTTTTGGCCTAGTTAAATCTATTCATCATAATAACACACTGATTAAAAATAAGCTGTACCTGAAGAATTGCTTTCATTTAGACCCAGGGTAAACAAAACCTGCGGCCTGCAGGCCACATGTGGCCCTTGACTGCGGGTTGTGTGGCTGTGATCCACTTTTCCCCACAGTGCAGTTGATGAGCTAGACTGTGGACAAAAGATGGCTGGGACAGCAATCCAGATTGGGGTCACTGGGGGCAGGGAAGAGGCTTTTGTCAGCTCTAAGCAGAGAAAACCTGTTTTTATCTCTGATCTGTGATCGCACTGCTCAGCTACAACCAGTGAGTGGCAGCTGAAAGGGGGATCAGGGTAGCTTGCATATCAGGGTTCGCTAACAGGTGGCAAGAATGAACCGAGGGCTGAAATGGAAAATGCAGCTACCCTCATGGTACACCTGCAGAACATTTATTACTGGGTGCAGACTGATGACATCAGGGGTTCATGTGACCTCTAAAGATTACTGAGCAGGCAGGCCATGATGACGTTTTCATTTCCTGATATGGCCTGACTTCTGATCCTTTACTGCCCTTCTGTCAGTACTGCTACCATCAGAGGCATGTTTGGTAAGGACACTAAATAAGGCCTTCTCAGTGGCTGCTCCCAGGCTTAGGAACTCCCTGCTGAGAGAAGCTAGGCTGGCTCCCTCTCTGTTGTCCTTCCACCAGCAGCCAAAGACATTTTTTAAAATTCAAACAGGCCTTTGGCATGTAAGCTGGTCTGTTGCATTGGGCACTGTTTTTTTATTTTTTAGTTTTGTTGTTGTGTTTTTTAAATTATGTTTTTAAGCCTCCATGGAAAAGGTGGGTTTTAAAGAGGGATTTGAAGGAAGAGAGGCAGCATCCCATAGGGAGGCAATGCTAGGCAACTGAAGCAACAAGGGAGAAAGGGCAACATTATATGAGGAAGCAGAACACCTTCAGATGTCCAAGACAGTGGTGTAGTGGTGCCAGGGCTTGCAAGGATTCAGCTCTGGCACTTTCTGATTAGCAGGGACACTGATGTCATCTGCCACACCCCTCAGAATTCCCTGTTCCCCACTGAGCTTAGCTGAAATCCTCACAGTAGTTGGGGGGAAATGAATTTTCCCAGCTACAATAGACAGTTTTGAGCTATCCCTGTTTAAATGCAAAGTACTTGGGGGTGGCTTGGTCTTGAATGGGCAATTAAGACCCATCTGCTTTACAAAACACCTGCTCTTGGTGGAGAGGAAAACTGATAGAACCTGTTTGTTCATATGGATGAACACAGCTGTCTGAATTTTTGGGCTCTCCTTGGGGGCGTGTCTATGGGAACTGTCATGATGAGTGCCTGCACTTGAAAATTTACTACTGCACTACTGGCCCAAGGGATATTTCCATTGCCATACCCACATCTCCTGATACTGCCATTGGGTCACTTTTAGCAATATCCGCCCACTACAGTATCCTCAACTCCCTTACCCCACCAAAGTTATGCTTTGTTATAAGCCTCTTTATTGCCACTGGTGGCAGTAGCATTAGAGTGCTTCCAGAAGTCAAGCGCTGGCATTGTTTTAAACCAGCACCACCTTAAATCACTCCAGCCATTCTTTGTGAATCAAAGCATGTTAACTCACCTTGCCGTAGGGTTATCAATGTTATAACCTTTTTTTCCATTAGACATGTTAGCAATGTCTAATGGAAAAAGAAGTGTGATGTGATGACTTCTGAGCACAGTGATGTCACAGACCTGGTTCGCATGTAATGGCAATTCCTGGGTTATTTAACAAAATATTAAATAACCCAGGAATTGGTGTGGCCATTAGGGAATGAGCTACTTCCTGCCTGCTTGCCACCTTCTGGTTTCCGAAACAACCCAGGAATGCCTGGGTTGTTGTCATGACATGTGGACCTAGCATTCTGGGTTGTTTAGGGTTAAACAATCCAGAGTTTTAACTTAACAACAAATCATGAGTTAAAACTCTGGGTTGCTTGTTCCTAAATGGGTTTGCAGATCATGACAACAACCTAGGAATGGGGGGTTTCTGGGTTGTTTCAGAAAGTAGAAGAGGGTGAGCAGATAGGAGCCAATGCACTTGCTTGCTCAAGCTCAGGACATTGTTAACCATGGGTTGTCTGATCGTACAAACTGGGCCAATCAGTGACAAGCTGATCAGGAATTTTAGGTTTTCCTAACACCTAAACCCACTGCGGTCACCCAGTACACCACACTGATTATATTTTTAATTGATAAAGTATGCCATTTTTAAAATCCAAAATATGGTTTGCTGCTTTTGTTTTGCAAAGGAAATGTGGGTTACAAATAAAGAAAATGAAATGAAAAGTGTTTATTCGCTGCAGTAGCAAACATCTCCTAGTTCTTCTTTTCGAACATCTTTTACAAAGGCAAATGTGTGAAGCTGTTTGGATGCCTGCCTCTTTGTAGCATTGCTATAATAATAAGGGGCCATCTCTATGGAATGCATTAAATAACTATTTAGCAATCTCTCTAATAGTGAACTCAGGTGGTGAGTACTGATAACTATGTAGGCCAAACTGAGAAACAATAGGAAGGTATCACCATGCTCAGTGAAAGCCTGAAGTTGGCAGGAGTGTAAAACAATCTTTTTAGAAAGATAACCTAAGAGGGCAGCCACCCCTAAAATAGCAAGGACTGAGCATGCTCCGTAACCCTGAGAGGGTGGGGAATGGAATGGATTGGCATATCTTGGAGAAGGGAATGGCTGGCTGGCTTCCTCCTAGTAGAACGGAGGATGCACTGCAGCATTTTATTGCAAGACCTTTACAGCACCAAGGCACATTAGAAAAGTACAAGAGGATGGGTCCCTGTCTCAAGGAGTGTGTGATCTAAAATTTGACACAGAGGGCAACAGATGAAGGAGATGGAGGCAGGAGTAAACAGGAGAAAAAAATGTGTTTATTTTTGTACATAGAATCATAGAACAGTGGGGTTGGAAGGGGCCTACAAGGCCATCGAGTCCAACCCCTACTCAATGCAGGAATCCAAGTCAGAGCATCCCTGACAGATGGCTGTCCAGCCTCATCTTGAATGCCTCCAGTGTGGGAGAGCCCACCATCTCCCGAGGTCATTGGTTCCATTGTCGTATTGCTCTAACAGTCAGGAAGTTTTTCCTGATGTTCAGCCAGAATCTGGCTTCCTGGAACTTGAGCCCATTATTCCGTGTCCTGCACTCTGGGATGATCGAGAAGAGATCCTGGCCTTCCTCTCTGTGACAACCTTTCAAGTTCTTGAAGAGTGCTATCATATCTCCCCTCAGTCTTCTCTTCTCAAGGCTAAACATGCCCAGTTCTTTCAGTCTCTCTTCATAGGGCATTGTTTCCAGTCCCCTGATCATCTTTGTTGCCCTCCTCTGAACCCTCTCTGGCTTGTCTGCATCCTTCTTAAAGTGCGGTGCCCAGAACTGATGAGGCCTAACCAGTGCTGAGCAGAGGGGAACTAGTACTTCCTGGGATTTGGGAGCTGTGCTTCCATTAATGCAGCCCAAAATAGCATTTGCCTTTTTTGCAGCCACATCACATTGTTGGCTCACCTTCAGCTTGTGATCTACAACAATTCCAAGATCCTTCTCGCTTGTAGTGTTGTTGAGCCATGTATCCCCCATCTTGTAACTGTGCATTTGGTTTCTTTTTTCTAGGTGCAGAACTTGGCATTTATCCCTATTAAATTTCATTCTGTTGTTTTCTGCCCAGCGCTCCAGTCTATCAAGATCTCTTTGAATTTTGTTTCTGTCTCCCAAAGTATTAGCTATCCCGCCCAATTTTGTGTCATCTGCAAATCTGATCACCATTCCCTGCACCGCCACCTCCAAGCCATAAATAAAAATGTTGAAGAGTCCGATTCTGTAGCCAACTGGATCCACCGGATCGTTGTTTCATCTAGCCCATTTTGAGCCAGTTTGCTCATCAGGATATCATGGGGCACTTCATTGAAAGCTTTGCGAAGGCGAGGTATATTATGCCTACAGCATTCCCACAGCCCACAAGGGAGGTTACTTGATCAAAAATGGGATCAGATTAGTCTGTACATATACTTAGGGTGAGTTAAAGTAGCATATGGAGACGTAAAGAGTTGTGCCAAAGGCTTCACAGAGGGCTCCTTCACACAGAGCTTTTATCCTATAATTGAGATTGTTCCTTCATGGAAGTTTGTGGGCTCTTTACATGACACCCTGGTCATTCAAGGCGTGTCCTGCACTAAATGCCCTTTGTTCTGTTTTTAAATAGATCGCAAATAATGAGCTATCAAATTACCCCGTTGTGTTCCACTTGAGTTTCCTCCGTGAAAAGAGTTAAAGTGGCAAGAAGAGGAGCGGGATCAATGAAAGATAATGGAAGACCCAGATATGGGGAGAAGGGGGTGGGGGAAAAGGAAGCAGGTGGAAAAGGGAGTTGTTGAGATCCTGCATTTAAAACAGAAGCAGAAAGCCCCATTTTAAATGCAGGATTTTAGGCTGGTGTAAAGATGCCCAGAGAAGGTGGGTTTTACGGATGAAAATGAACAGTTGTTGAATATTCAGGTGATAAGAGTCAGAATATTCACCTGATTGCATTTGACTTGAAAGAAGGTGCAGGGGAAGAGGAGGGGGAGATGTGGCAGAGCACCTGCTCTGATAATTTGCAGTTGCTTTCATGGGATCAAGAATTCTGACTTGCAGCATTTACTACTTCGTTTCTCTGTGCAAAAGGAAATGCTTCATCCTTCACTGAGACACTTCTGGCTCATCCCTGTACTGAAGTCAATTTTGTACTTGTTGCGTGGAGCTATAGTACAGATTATGCAAGTAGCAGCAAAAGTGTTTGTGGAGAAGATAAGGCAAGCTTCATAAGCATAGTATTTGGTGCAGTGTCAGTTCTGTGGTTTTTTGCCCAACAGAAGCTTGGTTCAGGTCTAGCCTGGCAGAGACATCAATAATTTTAGGAGCAGCAGTGAAGCACATTTGAGGATCCCTTGCAGAGAATGCTTGCATGCAAGGGCGTCGTTAGAGGAGGGACCACCTGGGTACAGGCCCCAGATCTTTTGAGCTGTCCTAATTGCTTTTTTTTTTTTTTACATTTTCCCATTGACTTGCATTGGAAAACAAAAATGGCTATAATTTTTTTAGTTTGTATGATACATACATGAAATTTGGCAGCTTGGTAGCCCGCATGGAACTGATTGAATATCCCAAATGTCAGGCAGTTAGGTCTAGTGGCTTTTATGCTAGTCACAGGTAAAATTTGCTATTTTCAAGAAGATCTGTCAAAGCAAAGAGCTATAATTTCTTTGTGCTTCCATATATGTGCATTGAATTTGGGGACCTGGCAGCCCCCATAGACCTGGCTGAGCCTGCCAAATTTCAGACAGTTAGGCCTAGTGGCTTTTGTGTTAGCCACAGGAAAATCTGCTTTTTTCAAGAAAATGTGTCAAAGCAAAGAGCTATAATTTCTTTGTTCTTCCACATAAGTGTATGGAATTTGGAAACTTGGCAGCCCCCATGGAGTTGATGGAACCTGCCAAATTTCAGGAGGTTATGTCCAGTGACTTTTGTGCTAGTCACAGGTAAAGTTTGGTATTTTCAAGAAAATGTGTCAAAGCAAAGAGCTATAATTTCTTTGTTCTTCCACATAAGTGTATGGAATTTGGAAACTTGGCAGCCCCCATGGAGTTGATGGAACCTGCCAAATTTCAGGAGGTTATGTCCAGTGACTTTTGTGCTAGTCACAGGTAAAGTTTGGTATTTTCAAGAAAATGTGTCAAAGCAAAGAGCTATATATGTATATAATTTTTTTTGTGCTTCCACATATGTGCATGGAATTTGGGGACCTGGCAGCCCCTATAGAGATGACTGAACCTGCCAACATTCAGACAGTTAGGTCTAGTGGCTTTTGTGCTAGCCATAGGTAAAATTTGCTTTTTCCAAGAAAATCTGTCAAAGTACAGAGCTGTAATTTTTTTGTGCTTCCACATACATTCATGGAATTTGGGGAACTAGCAGGCCCTATGGAGCTGACTGAACCTACCAGATTTCAGACAGTTAGTGTCTGAAATTTGGTAGTGGCTTTTGTGCTAGCCATGCGTAAAATTTCCTTTTCTCAAAGTCTAAAACAAAAAGTAAAAACTGTCAAGTCACCCAGGGGATTAGAGATCCTAATCAGAAGGTGTTTAAGGTGACCATTAGGTGGTCACTCTTTCTTTCTTAATTGATTGATTGATTGATTGATTGAATTTCTTAATCGCCCATCTGGCCAGTCACCCAGCCACTCTGGGCGATGTACAATAATACAACAGTTTAAAACAATAAAATTCCACATTAAAACATATTTCTAAAAATACCACCCCAAATGCCTGCATGAACAAATCTATCCCACAATCCCTAATCTCTGGTGTAGGGTTTTTTTTTGAGATGCAAAAAACCTCTCTCTCCCCTACTTTTCTTTTCTACTCTTAAATGCCCACTGTTGGGAGCTTGCCTGCAATGAAATTTTGAAGAGGGAGAAGGAAGGGAAGAAAGAGCTCCATGTGAAATACTGGTATTTCACCCAGCATCTGATTTTACTGCCCCAGACTGGAACCATTGGCTTCTGCAGAAGTAGCTTCGGTACAGCAAAGGATCCAATCAGCCTCCACAAACTTCTTTCTCCCCTCCACTTTAATTTCTCCTAAATAGCTGTAGGACTCAAATAATCCCAAAGGGAGGGTTAGGACTATGTGGCATCATGATCGAGAAACTGCTGGGGCTTTTAAATAGGTTTTACAGTTTTAAAAAAGCTAGAAAAAGCCCTCAGCCACCTCACCTCATAAAGTTCATTTAAGTACATGCAGTGCTTGCAAACCCTGCACAGCCTCCTAAATTCCTCTGAAGTACTATTTCTCTGAAAGGAGCCACTTGGCTTAAGGAAGTCTCTCTACCCCCCACCCCCGCACACATTTCCAGTCACCATTCTTCTTTTCTTGTTCCCTCCCCTATCCTGTTAGTTCGTTCTCTCTCTCTCTCTCTCTCTCTCTCTCTCTCTCTTCTTTATTCCACCCAGAGCATATCTTGTGGAATTCTTAAAGAGAATTCTTTTGGGTGGGCAAGAGAAGTTCTGAACTGTATTTGACTTTATACAAACAGACAAGAGGGCTGGTTTTCTCCTTTTCCTTACTCAAGTCTTTGAGAAGAGTGGGTTCACATGGTTGCAGAGAAACAAATCTGAGGCTGTTTTGTTTGTCTGTTGCCATTATCTAGCAATGGGAAGGGCTGTAGCTCAGTGGCAGAGCACATGCTTGGCATGCAGAAGGTCCCGGGTTCAATCCCCAGCATCTCCAGGTAGGGCTAGGAAAGAATCCTGCCTGAAACCCTGGAGAGCTGCTGTGCCTGTCAGTGTCAACAATACTGGGCTAGATGGACCCATGGTCTGACTCAGTATAAGGCAGCTTCCTGTGTTCCTATAAACAGAAATCTTTAATAAAAAATAAATAGGAGTTTTTGGTTTGTTTTTTTAAGTGGAGGGGAGATAAATATTGCTAATTTATGCAATCCTATGTATGCCTACTCAGGAGCCCTATTATGTTTAATGAGGCAAGAAAATGTGCATAGGATTCCAGCACAGCTCCCTCCTTTTGCACGGAGGTTTGCACCTTGATGTTCTGCATGTTTACTCAGAAATAAGTCCTGAGTTGTGAGCTTGGTACTACAAGCTTCATACAGTGCCTACTCAATTCTGTCTAATGAATTGCCTACCCTTTCAGCTCAGTCCTATGCATGTTTTGTCATTTGTGGGTTTGGGGTTGTTGTTTTTTTGCATGAACTCTAGCTTCAGTGGTGAGGAAAAGGCACTAGTACATGCTCAGAGTTTCTCCATAACTTTGCCCTAGTTTTGAAAACAGACTCATTGGCTGCATCCTGGTGAAGTCTTGGCACAAATGAAGTTATGGGGAGGAAGATACAATGAGAGCTTGTGCATAACAAGGAGGAGGTAGAGAGGAGTTGCACGAAACAAGACATCTGTTTTTATGAAGAGTTGCTGGAGAATGGTAGGATGAGGAGGGATGGCTGCATGGAGGGGAATAGAATTGGTAGGGGAAGAATGTAAGTGCTCTGTGGTGAAAGAAAAACATTCTGCACATGCTCAGAGGCACTCTATATTTAAGAACATAAGAAGAGCCGTGCTGCATCAGCCCAAGGTCCATCTAGTCCAGCATTCTGTTCACACAGTGGCCAACCAGATGCCTATAGGAAATCCACAAGCAGGACATGAGTGCAAAAGCGACTTCCCACCCCTGCTGTTAACGTTGGTGAAATGGAAATAAATTCTAGTAATTCTAAATTTGCATGCATGTATATCCTTCAGAAACTTCGCAGGTTTCTTGCCTGGGGGACACCACAGGGGACCTGTGCATTTTCACACAAATTTACCAAAAACTATTGGGGAAGGGGTGAATGGAAGGGAAAGCAAATCACTCCCTCCCCCAAATTGGAGAACTCCCCTTCCACATGAACTGCTGCACCTATCCTTCTGAAACTTTGTTGGTTTCTTACTTAGGGACAACTGTAGGCTGTCTGTAACTTTCAGAATAATGGGCCACAAGGAACATAGGGAGATAAGTATATCCTCTTTTGGAGACCTCAAATGTCAAGGCCACCCTTGCACAAAAACCCTTGTGGCTAGTATTCTGAAATTTGGCAGACAGGATCTCCTCTGATGGGGCCATGAATCCTGAATTTTTTATCCAATTCTTCCAAGGAATTAAAATGTTATTGGCAGTTCCCTTTAAAAGAAAATAAAAATATAAACCCTGCACCTATTTTTCTGACATTGGGCAGGTGTAATCTCCTTCTAGGGGGCTACTATGCCTGAAATTATCATCCAGTTCCGACCAAGATAAAAAAGTTACAGTTTGTTTTTTCATTTCCCATGGTAGTCAACAGGAAGCATAAAGACTCATTTTTCCAAACCTTGACTCAGGTTTGGTGCTGAGCTGAAGTGGTCCGACTACAAATTGGCCCGAGCAGAAGCGGGATGTTTTCCAAAATGCTGAATCGGGGTCTGAGTTGAAGTGGGGTGGGGGGGTCACTGCACACTTCTTATGTATGTATGTATGTAATCTATACACACACGCAAGCACACTGCGTGCATACACACCACACACACACACACGCATTAGATGTGCGCTTAGACTCGTGTGTGTGTGTGTGTGTGTGTGTGTGTATGTATATATGAAAATGTGTGTTATGGGCCTGTGCCGCGCATCTTTTAAGAACCTAGTAACGCCCAGGCTTGAGTGAATTTACTAGATCACATGTAAGCATGATATGAGATCTGTGCCATAGCTTTATCTGTGCTGTAGGTTTTCCCTGCAAAGGATTCTGGGGTGCACTTCTTAGCAAAGCAGCTTCTTAGGGTGGCAAAAAGTCCTTAGCTCAGTTTAGGCTTAGCTTCATATCCAATTAAAGAAACAGCTTCAAAGACTGTTTTCACAAGCCTTCAGTTCCTGCATTTGAGTGTGAAACCTAGAATGTTCATCTATTTAAAGCGGGCTCTCTCCCACTTTCTAATTTCCCTTAACAATGTTCACAAGTTATGCATTCCAGATTAAAACATGTTTATCACTTATGAAAAGTGCCTAAAAAGTTGAAGTGAAAATTTTTCTGGCTGATTTAAGCCACAATCGGCATTCTCTGTGTCTGTGCCTACTTTATGTTCAGTTATGTCTATGGAATCATAGAGACAGAAGTATTCTGTTCACAAGTGAGACCTGCAAGAAAAGGATGTAGTGTGGAGTGTTCCTCTTCTGAGTTCCAGCCAGGTGGCTAGCCAGCCATGCTATTTTCGAGAATATTCCATTCCAATCCCTGCCATCTCCACAAGTCAGCATTCTGTTGGCTACTGAGCATGCTCAGCCCTTATTGAACAGTGGGGGGAGGGGCTTCAGGGTCTCATTTTTGGTACTTCTGCAAACCTTGAGGTTCCCACCATCATGCTGATACATCCTTCTTGTATATGGATGATGCTATTTTGGCTTCATAAGGCTCTGTACCTTCTCAGTAGCTGTAAAGCCAACAGGCTCATAGGCTTTGCATGCCTAATAATTCCCCCAGTAATGTTATAATGGTCAATAAATGAGCCTTTGTGTAAGTTACACACTTCTATGACATTTTTGAGTCCATGATCTTTCATGGGCAACTAGAGTAGCCCATGTGTCCTACTTTACAAGGACAAGCCTCTACTTGAAGCCCTTCGAAGGGCTGTCCAGTCCAAGTTCATTTTAAAGATAAAGAACCATTAAAAGGGAAAGCAGAGGCCTTGAAGTTGCCCATTAAAAGTGCCTGGACAGCAGACTGAGCAGGCATACAGGTGACCTGGTCAATGTCTTCCCCCATATGGTGAGATTATTGTATTTGTATTTAAAGTATGGTAATTGTTTATACATTTGCAGCAGTAAATTAATATAAGAAAATTTTATGCAAAGCAGTGCTCCCCTTTTGCCCCCCCCTTTTTAGAGAGGAGGAGTGTAGATGCAAATTTAGAAATAATTACTTTAAATAGAGGTACAGTACATCTCCCCAATGGTGCAGAAAAGTCTGAGCAAGTGACCTGTGTGCCTGCTCAGTCTGCTGTCCAGGTGCTAACTGCAGATGGGCATGCTAAAGGCCCCTGGGCTTTTCCTTCTCCCAGTTACCTTTAAACTGGAATTGGACTGGACAGCCCTTTAAATACAGGACTGTCCTTTGGTGGCCCTTCATATAAAGGACTGCCCAAGTAGGACAAATGGCTATCCTAGTTCAGTGCCAGTGAAATCACACCCACAAAGAAACCATAGTCCTGATAGCTATGTGCTACCTCCAGTACCAGAGGCACTGAGCCTATGTACACCAGTTGCTGGGGAACATGGGTGGGAGGGTGCTGTTGTGCTCATGCCCTGCTTGTGGGTCCCTGGTCGACAGCTGATTGGCCACTGTGTGAACAGAATGCTGGACTAGATGGACCGCATGGCTCTTCTTGTGTTCTTACGTTCATTATTGGATCAACATAAGCTGTGCTAGTAGCTGCTTGATTGGCAAAGGAGTGTCCCTGGAAAAGATGCACCTGCCTTTTTCTAGGACCTTTTCTGCACTTCTAGTATCATGCTACAGCTTGAACCAAGAGTGTGGGAGGCTGCCCTGAAGACACCCTCTAAGAATACTGGAATTTGAATGTTGTCATTAACATCGTTTTAAATTATTTAACTGCTTTTTATATTTCTGGTAATCGTTACATTGCTATTAAAAGTGGTGGATTTTTTGTTTTTTTTAAATATATGTCTATCTTTATATTCAATTAGACTCCAGACTTGGTTTCTAAGCCATTTGCAGACAGCATTCTCATCCTGCGTGATGAGAGATGGAAAGATGTCCGAAGCCTGTTGACCCCAGCCTTCAGTACTGCAAAGATGAAAGAGGTAAGATGCCAGAAGCAGGTGTTGCAATTCTATGTACAAGAACCTTTTCTTTTTCTTTGTGCTGGATGTTTCCCAAGTGTGTGATGTTTAAATGACTGCGTAATGAATGAATGTCAGTCATCCAAACTGCCAAACTGTTAATGCCTCACTGGTTTGCCTATGTAAAGTCATTGCTCCTTTGGGGAGAAGGTTTTCCAGTATATCAGACTGGTTATCAGAGAGGAACTGTGAGTTTTCTTTTATCAATGCCACTGCGAAGTGCTATTTGTCCGTGCTGTTACAGAACGCAGCAAACTTTGGATCTTGAGATCTCTATGAGTTGCCAGAAAGAACAAATGTTACGTCAATAACAACCATTCTCTGGACAGATTACAACAATAGGGAGAGCAATCCTATGACCCCTAGACAGCATCTCAGGGTGACAGAATAGTTCAGATTCCTGGATCTGAGGTTGGAGTCAGTGCTCCGACCTCAGACCCAGGGCTCAGAGCTCCCCAACCCCTCCCCCTTGCAGTCAGCATGGAGAGAACCATACCGGCTGCCTCTCTGAGGTCGCAAAGGTGACCTTGGAGGGAAGGTAAAGGGGGCATTCCCATGGGAGGGGAGGAGACTTGGGGGGGCTGGCTTACATGGAATCCTCTGGCCTCTCCAACCTCCTTCCCTCCCCCTCCCTGATGCCTCAGCTAGATGGGCAAAAAAGCCCATCTAGCTGAAATGCAGAGCAGAAGGAGCGAGGAGGCAAAGCTCGCCTCTGCCAGTCCTCCCACTCTGCATTGGATGGCCATAAGCCTCTGAGTTCAGGTTATGGCCATCCCCGTAGGATTGTACCCTATACAATATAAACGCTTAAAAGAATAAAATAGAATACAGTTAGTTAAAAGAATAAGATACAATGCAGTACAACATAGCAAATAGCACAGGGTATATAAAACAGCTGTAAAATCTAAAAACCCAATCTCTAGAACAGAGGTCATCAACCTGGTGCCCATCAGGATCCCTGTGTGTGCCCTCCAGGCCCCCTGTTGCCCCCCCCAACTTCCAATGCTACATCTGCCACTGCTTCTGCCTCCCATTACACTCAGCAGCTAGGAAGCAGGAAGTTGGCAGATTGGGAGATGGGGGTGAGTGGGGCAGAACAATGGGGGTGAGGAGGGGGTTGGCGGGGGAGCAGAAGCAGCAGGGTGGGAATAAGAAAGGAGAGGCAGCGTGGGAAAGGAGAGGCAGTGGGGAAAGAAACCCCAAGCAGGAAGGAAGGGCAGGAGGAGGAAGGTGAGGTAATAAAAGTGGGAATTCTAGAAGGGGGCACAAGAAAAGTGGGAGTCATGGAAGAGGGGCAAGAAAATGTGCCAACAGGCCTGAAAAAATGGTTGCATGTGCCTGCAGGCCTGAAAAGGTTGCCTACCCATCCTCTGGGTGAAAACAAAGATCTTTGCCTGGTGATGAAAAGATAACCATATAGGTGTCAGGTGAGCCTCCTTAGGGAGGGCATCTCTGTACAATGGCAGGCCTCCATCTAGTGCATGTGTAGGATTACAATTTATTTCTTCAGAGTAGCACAGTAGCTTGAGATGCTGTATATTGATATAGTTCCTTTGGCCTCCTATGTATTTTATTTACACCAACTCTGGATCTGGTTTCTCACCTTCTGCTAATAGGAAATATTCCTTTCTTGCAAGAGTGGAGTCACCTGGGGCGGGGGGAGAATGGTAATTAATGTTTACTTTCATGAGTAACTTGGCCCTTAACTATTGCCTGCCACAGGAAAAGACCTTTGCTCTCTCCCAAACAGATCATTGCAGACCTAATCTCTCCAAGTTATAGTGCATGCACCTCTGAGAGAGAGAATTTCTGTGTGTTCTTCTTATTCCATATTCTGATAGCAAGACATTTCTGGAATATAATGCAGTTGCAAGACAAATTATTCAGGCTGGACAGAAGTTGCCTCAGCACTCTGCTGATGTTTTTTTCTTTACATTTTTCAAGCAGTTGGAGACCGAATTTATGCTGTGATAAACTTTCAGCCCATTGATGCTTTGTCTCTTAATTAAAAAACACAGTGATGTCTCAATTGTTTCAAATTCATCTCAGAAGGAAACATAATAATTCTTTTCCTTTATAATTTTATGTTTAAAAAGTAAACACATTCCATACTCCAGTGCCCATTCTTTGGTTGTAAAAATTTTCCACTAGGCAGAAGTCTATGTTGTTTTGACATGTTGCTGTCAAAATCCACAGTAGCATCTAAATGTGTCTGGCTCCTTTAGCTCTATAGACAGCTGTTGCTTAGCAACACCAGCTGTCACCTCCTTATTATGGTAAATTCTAATTGGCCAGAAGCCTGGCAAGGACTGTTGATTAATCAGAACTGACAAGATCATTGGTTATGCACCTAGACAATTGACTCTTTTCCTGGTTTGGTAGCAAATTTCATAAATCCTTGGGTTTTTGAGAGGAAAAAGCAATACGTTCAAATGCCTGTTGTGGGGGGTGGAAGGAGAGAGTTTTGCATTGCCTTGGCAGAAATTAATCTCCCTTACTGTGGGTCATCAGCTCAGGGCAAATCCTTGCCTTGACTTTTCCTCTGTTAAACCTAACAAAAAAAGATAAAGCCCCCGGTATGTATAGAGCAACCCCTGCTGGCATGAGCTGGATGCATTTTAGTAGCACAAATGGCTACTGGACATTGTGCTTTGCAAGGATGGATGTCTGTGTTTCCAGAGTTAATTATTTAAGGGGAGAAGAAGACAATACACACTGTTGCATCTCATGCTCTTTGGCTGTGATGGAGCTGTACCAAATGCTAGGGAGAAAAGAGATCAGAGGCTCAATTGCAAAAGGTTTCCTTTTTTAAAAAAAGCCCACCACCACTACCACAAATAGACTTGTGGCACTTTAAAGACTAACACATTTATTGTGGCATAAGCTTTTGTGGACTAGAGGCCGCTTCATCAGATGCAACATAGACTTTAGTCCATGATAGCTTATGCTATAATAAATCTGTTAGTCTTTAAGGTTCTACAAGATCTTTTGCTGTTTTTGCTGTGACAGACTAACACGGCTACCCCACTGGAAATTGTATATTTTTAGTTATAGTAGCAGCTCTACTCTTAGCTCCCTGTTTTAAATTCAACATCTTAAGACTGTTAACAGGAGGCTATATAGATACTAGCAAATGGGGCTTTCTCCCACCCTCATTCTGCTCTAAATTTAACAAGTGAGAGTGGGGAAGCCAAAACAGTCATTCCAGAACACGTGGAAGGATATTTGATGTACCCTTCTTTTTTCCCTCAGAAGAATACCATTCCCAGTATAGGAAGTTTCCACAAGTAACCACTGCAGAACATATGGATGATATTGGCATGTCTGCACTGTAGCGTTACAACCCAAAGGACCTTTGGAAGCTATCCTGAAAATGTTTCTTACAGCAATTTTTCCTTTCTCTTTTTGGTGTATTCCCTCTCCCTTTTTAACATTTTCTAAAGCAGCTTTAAACAATGTCTTTTTCTTCTTCTTTTTGATAAGGCTAATGTTTCATTTAACAGCCCTTTTAAATTCATTTAATATTACTGACTCTATTTAATTTGTGAGGCATTTGTTCTTGAAAAGGTTTTGTTTAAAAATATTGTCCTATATGCTAATAGCAAACTCACACTCTGAGTGCCGATCTTTATGTAGCCAGAATGGCACTATCTGTACACAAAAGGGAGATATCAGCGGGAAACACCAAAGTTTGCAGAAGGACAGCAAAAAGTTAGGGGGGAAAGAAGCAAAACACACAACAGCCCAAGAAGGACTGATCATGCTCAGTGGTCATGTCTCTTGAGGGGCAGGGGGAAAGAAAACAGGCAAAGGGGGAATGGAATTGACTATCTTGAAACAAAGTGTGGCTGGCTGGCACACTGGGCAGGAGTGGTTATTAAATTTGAAATGATCTAGGAGAGCAGTTGAATGTTTCCTGTTCAGCTGAACCTACAAACTCAGTCTTTTGAGGTCTGCGTTTATCAGTACACCGGCTGCCATTTTTTGCTTGGGAAGCACAACAGACTCTCTTCATAGGGAAGTTGTGGTTAAGGTTTAAGGCAGGGTCAGTAACCCGCAGGACATATACAGCCCATCTGGCTGTTTTTGCAGCCCCTCCTCACCCTCACCCTGCTGCTGCTGAATTTGCAGCAGTGATGGCGACAAAAAAGATGTGATTTTCCTTTAAAATGAAGCACAATTTTGTTTCTCTTAAAGGAGAATTGCTGCTTTTTTGCTGCTGTCATTCCATCACTGAATTTTGGTAACAAAATTGGTGATGTGGCAACAGTGACAGCACTGATGGATGTGGCCCCAGTGAGTTATGGGGGGGTGGATAATTGGCCCCCGACCTCTGGAAGTTGGCCACCCCTGGTTTAAGGAGATTTAACTTCTCTCATTTGCTTTGGTCTAACCACTATTCAGTTTAGAAGTCAAACCAGAATTTCTCCCAAGAAATCAATATTCACTCATTGCTCTAGTCATCTATCCCTCTTCTTTTTTGATCCCCTTGCTATTAGTTCTATGCTCAGAGCTTGCTGTGGGACAAGCCAAAAGTCAGGGCCAAAGGGCAAGTCAGGGTCAAGGAGCAAACCAGGTGTCAGGACCAATGAATAGCGAAGAATTCAGGAATATAACAGAGCACAGGAAGACCATGTTATTCAAATAAGGCTCTCTGGAACAGGAAACCCTTTATATTCCTTCCTGCCCAGGAGGGTCCAATGGTTAGCCTTGGTGGGCGGAGTCAGTATGGAAGGTTCTTCACTGAGAAGCTGCCACCTGCAGTTCAGTGTTTTGCTATCACCATGGGAGCTACGCACAGGTCCAGTAGATACAGGAATTCATCTGCTTCCTAATTCATTCTTTCCCCAAGAGGTACTTGCTTCTTGGCTACATAAAGTCTGGCAATAGGACAAAAAATATGCTGCCCTGCATTGTGGTGCTCTCTGGATTGCTTTTTTTCACTATGTTATATTGCTGTAATACATTGTGCAACCCCAGGCTGTTGTTGTAGAACCGGACTAGGCAGACTGGAAGAATTCCAGTGGATGCATGAATAAATGCTACAACTCCGTTCCAAGCACCTTAATAGCTAACTGTGTGGAGTTTAGAGTTCTATGCTAAAATTCCCCAAATTCTGTCAACCAAATGTACCCATGAATTTTGTTTATGCTCTCCGCTCTTGGTCTTTCCAATCTTGCCAGCTGTCTTCAGAAGTCATACGCCTGATCTGACACACTCATTGCTGCACATTTTCAGAATAGACTCATCTGTGGAATGATTTTGGCATGAACAAAGAAAAGCTGGCGAGAGGGGGTTATTCCGTGAGCATACACTCTATGTAATCCTCATAAGATGATTTGGTCTAAAACTGATTTTCAAGAGTTCTGTTGTTGTTTTCTTCCTTCTCTAACCCTTCTGTTCTTGGTGGGGGCGGGTGTGGGTGGGATAAAGCAACTTGCTTGGCCCTCACATTATGTGAACCAGCCTAATCTAGCTTTTTACAATAGAAACCAACAGAGACCATGTTGCCAGGGGGTAGAATCTTCTGTGGACATAGGGGAGAAATTTTGTTTAGAGACTGAGGTTGGCAGAACCAAAAGGCCCTGATCTTGCTCCCCCCACCCCACCCCGCCCGCTTCAAAAGGGAAGGGGCATGCTGTTACTAGGAAATCTACAAAGTATACTCGTGGAATTTTACTTGGTTTGCTGTTAAAACACGAGTACTGGAAACAGCCAAGCATGGAAAGTTTCAACTAGAAAGGTTACAGTTTGACAATATGGGGGAATCGAAAGCAGTGGGTTACGTGAAAAAGTTAAGCAACCTTCATAACAGGAACTGTTAGGCTTGCTGACTTTGCAAAACAAAACATATTTATGGATCTTACAAACTTTCCCAAGGCTTCTAAGGTATCTGAAAATAGGTTTATGAAGAGATATTTTAAGAGTGTTTATTTTTTTGATAGATTTATACACCACCTTATCAATAAAATTATTTCAAGGCTGCAAACTAGATTCCTGTGACAAAACACCCAACCTAAAAACATAAATACAAATATATAAGCAATAAAACAATATAAAAAAAGAATAAAAGGCAATCCAGGTTGCATTCCTAAGAGCAGCAGGTAGATAAAAATAACATGAGTTCTGAGTGAAAGGAGCTGGAGAAATAAAATTGTTTTACCTGGCACCTAATACGAGGCCGGGGGTACCAGGCACACCATCCTGGGGAGGGCATTCTAAAGTTAGGGCACCACTATGGCATCAGAATCCATAGGAATGGTTGTGTTTGTGTGTGGGGGAAGAGAATATATACACAAATATAATATATAAATACAAAATATGTAAATAGAAATCTATACACATAAAACAAGCATTTAATATGGGGGTGGGGGAACACATTTTCTTACTTCCTTCAAGTCGCTTTGCTATTCTCTCTCTTCAAAATATTGAACTGTCTCTAAAAACATTTTATATCATCCAATGTTAAAGGGGATTTCTTCTCTTCAAACATGACATTAAATAAAAAGATATAAGCCTATACAGCAACCGCTGAAGGTCATCAACATAGTCCAAACAATGACACAAATTTAATGTTCTTTACTTCAAGCATGCTAATAAACCAAAAGGCATGAGCCCAAACAGTGAGATGGATTAACATTCTTCATCTTCTGTAAAACAATACAAAACAAAAGACGCCAACATACCAGGAGACTGGATAACAACAATGGACAACAGGGTTGTGACATGCATAACTGTTAACTCCCCCTTTCCTCCAGCAAAATGTGTATAACAACACTGGACTATTTTGCAGGGCTGACGTAACCCACACTCGCCCAGCTATACCCTGTAAATATGCTTCTAATAATGATGGCAGGTTAATTTTTTAAATGACTATAAACTCAGGGAGAAAAAAAAACTATTTTTGGTATGAAATAAGACCTGCGTTAGAAAGATCATGAACTCCTGTCTTTGCTGCTACCTTTTCTATTGGGGTATACACACCACTGCCCAGTCATAGCTAGACTAAATTTCTGGATTTCTGAATTGTTTAGAAATCAGTTCTGCACCAGGGAAGGCTTAAGAAAAAGGCTTACAGTGAACCACAAAGTTCCTTTCCAGACAACGGAAGTGTCATTCTAGCCTTTTGTTTATCTATATGGCTAGCTTTGCTTTCCTAAATGTCAGCCTCATCTATGCCTTAATTCATTGGCTAAAAACACTGGAAGGTGGGAGCAGGCTGGTGTCTTACAAAATGAATGGGCAGAATTGTGCCTGCACATTTCACCTTGTATCTCAGGTTCTACGAGGGCTAGAGACTTTTTTTTAATGAAAACTGAGCATATGGGAACAACGGCTGAGTCTGAGTGGATGGGAGGCACCCTTGCCCCACTACAGACACCCATGCACTACAGAGGAGGCCTGTTTCCTGGACACCACCAGAGCAGAATAATTATAATAAAAGATCACTTTTCCTAAGTCCTCAAAGCCCGTTACATATTTTATCATTGTCTTCCTTATAACTACCATGTAAGTTAAGCCATGTTATTATCCTCATGTCACAAATTAGGGCTGAGAGCCTAAGGCTGAGAGATTGTGGCTTACCTAAGACCACACAATGCACCCCCCCAAAACACACACACACACAACCCTGGTAACATAAACAAGATATTAATTGTTAGATTAACATCCAAGTGCAACCCACAATGTATTACTAAGATATCACAATTTCACAAATTGTTAATAATATTCATGAAAGGAGGTGGAGTCGGCTTGCAACCAAGCTGGCTGCCTAATCCCTGAGCTCTGTACCCACACCACAAAATAATAAAAACCGCAAATAGCATGCCTGCAAAAGCCTAAAATGAATACTCTGTGAGGAAATGTATCAGGGAATATCACAGAATAAAAACGTAGATCTTACCTCCTAGTTTGATGCAAAAAACACAGCTTCAAATTCAGGCCTAGATGAAGAGGAAGAAGGGTCTATGAAGGACACAAAAAGCACCTCACATGACGAAAGAAGGTATGGCCCCCCTACAAATAGTAAGTACTTAAATACAAAATCTCTGTGAGGAATGGGTTGAAGCACTACAGCCTCTTGAAGGAAAAATAGACGGAGTTGCTGCCAGACTTGATACAAATGGGAACACATCTAATGAAGCAATGGAATCGGGGTTAGAAAACAGGAGGGCTAATACTAGGCATGAAAAAACTCATGAAGAGCTGCAGCAACATATTGAGTCTTTGGAAAGCTACAGGTGCAGACCCAGTATCCGTTTCAGGGGGATAGCAGAATTGGGGGAAGGCTGAGATGCAGCTGGCTTCCTAGTTACCCGTCTGTCAGAAGTAATACCTGAGCTCAAAATATCCCAAAGAGATATAGAGAAGGGGCATAGGGTGTCAGGCAGTTATCCACTGAAAAGCAGTAAATCATGGGACCTATTGATCTGCTTTGCAAACCTGGAAACGAAGGCCTCAATTTTATCTCATGCCTGCACTGGCCACAAGTTTTATTATAATCAATCTGACATAGTGCTCTTCCAAGATATCAGCCCAGCAACTCTTCAGAAGTATAGAGCCTTCTGATACTGCACAGCACAGCTGCGAAAAAGTGGAATAACATACCGCTGCGGTATGTTAATATCCTTAATACCCTTTAATATCACAGTGTGGCTTGACAATACAACTACAGTAATAACTACCCATTGAAAGGCAAAAGAGTTCTTGATCCACATGTATGTAGGTCCCGGAGAAGATCAGCCACTAAACAAAGAGGATGGACCCTATGGTCCACAAGAAAAAAGAAACAACCCCTTGGAAAAATAAGTCTGGCAAGAAATAAAATTGTCATAGAGGCTATGCAAGTCTTCAGGATTGTCAAATAGGCTGTGGAAACCCTTAAAAGTTATAGCTAACTCTTGTTTTTGAATACTATAATTAACATATGCATTAAGGGGATGCTGTGTATGGGATGCATTATGGCTGTTATGCCCTCCAATAACCAGATATTATGGAGATGCAACCAGAAACAAATCAAATTAATAAAATACTATCTCAGGCAAATATTAAAAAGATGTCGGTCGAACAGCAAACTCACTTAAACCAGGATATTACAGATGAAGAAATAAAAAAAAGGTCATCAAAAAATTATTAATCACCTGGGACTGATGGCTTTATAGGAGCCATCAACAATTATTGGGGTGGGGGGTGGGACGGGACACAGGGATACCTGTGGAGACTAAAGAACTAAAATATTTAAAAGTAATTATAGCAGTTGACCTGTCAAAAGTGATAAAATTAATGACCAACCAGTAACTAAATACATTAAACAAAAATTGAACCAACGGTCCAAATTGAACTTAAAATGGTTGGAAAAAATTATGTTGATTAAAATGAAATTATTGCCAAAACTTTTTACAGAATATGGCATCTATTTATTGAATTTGTTGATTCTGAGAAGAATACATGACAACCTCCTAAGACACAAGGCATAATCTAGTAGAGTGATGAGTAATAGGTTTATCAGTTACTCTTGCTTGTACCAAATAGAGATCCTG
This sequence comes from Heloderma suspectum, assembly GCF_057233095.1. Taxonomy (NCBI): domain Eukaryota; kingdom Metazoa; phylum Chordata; class Lepidosauria; order Squamata; family Helodermatidae; genus Heloderma; species Heloderma suspectum. The sequence continues at coordinate 33,476,763 of NC_139464.1, forward strand.
AGTGATGAGAAAGCTTATAAAGAATTTGACTCACATGCAGTGTACTTAAATGTGTTACTGTTACTTTGAAAAATCCAGTAAAAAAGAAATAATAATAACATTCATGAAACATTAATAATATTCATAAATTCAGCTGCAGAACATTAAAACATACACACATTTCAATACACAAAAGCTTATTCAGGAGCAATGCTGTTGGCAGTTAAGTGTATAATAGAGGCATAGTTCAAAATATTCAGGGCAGAGTAAATGTATATCTTCTGTGGCAGAATGAAGTAGGGATGAGGTGGAAGAATGGACTGCATCATTTCAAATAGCAAGTGGGGGATATCATTATTGACTGCTCTCCTATGTAAAGAAGAAGAAAAGACCCTCCCTGCAAGCAGAAAACATGCAGAGCAGACTGAGGGCAAGATAGAACCCATCTCCCTGCTATACCAGTTTTCTTTGGATGGAGAGCTTCTTACATGGGAGAGCATTTAATAATGGTATCCCACCTCACCTGCAGTCTGCGGTGGTATAGTTCACTCTGTCCCCATCAGGACTTCACCACCTCATTCTGAGTGATGTATAGACCAGCCCCAATAGATTTGGAATGTCACAGTATCTCCTAAGGATAGGGACTTGTATCACCCTTCCCTAAAGTCAAATTCTTCTCCAAGCTGCTATATAAACACTGGTTCCATAGGTCCCTCCCTGTGGGAGGGAATGAAAATTAAATTAGCTGAAGTCTGAGAAGTAAATATGCCTGTAGGTCCTTAACTAACAGTGCAATCCTATAATGTCTACTTAGCAAGTCACACTGAGTTCAATGGAGCTTATTCCCAGGTTAGCGGTTTTAAGATTACAGCGTAATTCCTTCCTCAGTGGCATTGTTAGGGCCAGATTTAGGGGCATATGTCCAGGGCCCCACAGCCCCCCACCCCACCCCATGATCTCCAGAGATAGCAGATAATGAGGGATGTAGCACAGGAGGAAAATGTGGGGGGTGTCAGCACCCAGCATTTCCCCTCTAGGGAAATCAAGTTGGGGCCACGGCTGGAGCCACAGTTGGTGCTTCACTAGGCAATACCCCCAGTCGCACAGGGAAAAAAGAAAATGGAAGCCCTTCTCAAAGCTGGCAAGCTTATGGAGAGGAGGACAGCAGAGTGGCAAGGGACAGGGAGAACACAGTGGAACAGCTAGGGAGGTGCAGTGGTGGAAATAGACTGGTAGGAGTGGAAGAGTCAGGGAGATGCGGTGGTGGAGAAACTGGTAGCAGTGGCAGACTGGCCAGAGGAACCTGGCAACACTCCTGTCTACCCCCCCCCCCACCGCCACGACCAAAGAGAGTTAGCCCCTCGGGCCTCTAAGTGTACTTGAGAATTATAGCCTGTCTATTTCCAGTGCAAAAAGGAATCTGGATTGTTATTGTCATTATGTAGTGAGGTGCTTTACATTCAGATAAAATGTACTGTAATATTTCACAATGTCCTCGTAAGTGTTTGCCAACATATTTTAAGCCCCTCCCTGGTGAAAATAAGGCAAGGAAGTGTGTTAGGAATAAATGTTTGATTACACTGAACCAAACTAAAGGGAAGCTTTATTTAGTTGTTTTGGGACAGAAGAGAAGAATGCAACTAGGTACATCCTGCATTTTAGGATCTTTGTCAGGTTTGATAAATAACTTTGCTCCCTCTTTCAGCTGACACCATCCAAAGCCTACTGATTTTTATTGCTCCTGATCGTGCTGCTGTGCTCTTGTCGCCTCCTCCTCTCTCTCAGTCTCTCCCTCCCTCCCTCCCTCCCTCCCTCTCTCTCTCTCTCTCTCTCTCTCTGTGTGTGTGTATGTAGCCCAGTGTTCCCCAACCTGGTACTCTCCAGATGTGTTGAACTAAAACTCCCATCATTCCCAGTGCTGCAGTCCAACACATCTGGAGGGCACCAGATTGGGGAGGGCTGGTACAGCCCTACCCATCCCACTCCTTCAAGAACATTTTAAGTGAAGGTATATAGCGAACTTTTGCATGGTCCTAAACACTTGGACGGCGATGGTTACGGAGCTAAACTTGCGATGTATTAACTGTAAAGACGAAATCCTTTAAAGAAAAATGCACACATTTGGATCTACCAGAGCAGATTCAAATGTAGAAGACCGTGAGCAGAAAAGTTAGGAATGCTGTGGACGATTTGTTTTGCATGCTGGAGGGGAGGGCACATTTGGAAATTTGTCATCATTAGCCAGACGCTCTGACCCAGAGAACTGCTGATGATTTGCATAGCGTAGGACGATGTTCAAATTACTTCACAGATCATTTTGTTACCTTTCCGCCCCATTTGTCGGAGTGGTGAGAAGTTCTAGGTGTGCAGTGCATACCCAAGTTTGGCTAGGAAGGAGGTCACTGGAGACTTACGGTGTTCTGTATTGTTTTCAAACATGCAGGCTGAGCATAGATTGAGGCAGACAACTTAAAGCAGGGGTGGGTGGGGACATAGGAGAAATTTGGTTCAGTCCATTTTTTATCAGGATTTACTCAGTTCCAGACTGAACATGAACTTGAACACAATCTGCAGTCAAAGTCTGTACATTTACGAGCTTGCAATGAGGCTTGTGGACCAAAAAAAAATGTGTTTGACACCACATATACATTTAAGAAGTGCACATGAGAAAATGCATACTTCTCAAAAATGCACAAAAATACATTTTAATCAGTGGTGGAAGAATGCATGCACGTCAAAGTTGCACACAATTCATGTGTACATTTGGAAAAATATGCACGAAAATACGTAAACGTTTTCATGCAAAAAGAAAAAAAAATTCAAGGATTGAAATCTGATGCAGGCATGAGATGGAATGAGCTTCCAAGTGGAAAGTGGAGAACTTTGACAAACTTGAGTTTGGATTGTATGCCCATCCCTAGGGCTGGGGAACCACTTCCAGCCCGAGGGCCAAATTCAGTTTTGGAGAAGCTCTCAGGGGCCACATTCCAGCATGGGGTGTGACCAAAACACCACCAATATCAGCTTCCTGTAACTTAAGGCTCTTACTGCTGGTAATTAAGCCTTAGGAGAGGCACTTCAGCCTTTTAGAATGGGGCAGGGGGAGCCACGGGAAACCACTGAACAATTGGTGGTGGAGGAAGGGGGTGAGGCCAGGGAAAAGGGATATAGCTATCTGGAGAATCCCAGAGGGCCAGATTGGGACCCCAGGTAGGCCAGATTTGGCTCACAGGCCTGAGGTTTTGCACCCCAGTTATATAGATTTCTACCCTGTATTAAGGGTATTCACCTTCCCAAGGTGCTGTCCTGAGCAAGGAAATTGGACCAAAGAGCTCAAGGAGAGCCCAGCAAACGTCTGGCGGAAGACTCGAGCTCATCTACAGGCAGTTCCTGATTCAGCAGTTGCAACTGGGTCTGCAATCTCAGTGGCTACACCTAGGTCACAAATAAACCTGGCTCCCAAGTAAACCCTTCCAAGTAAAACCTGGACGAAAGGGCCTCCTGGCAGCCAGGCAAGCCCCTCCAATGGCAACTCAGTGCATCCTGACTGGCTCAGGACACCAGTATTCTGGTGAGCTGTGGAATCAGGAAGAGAGCAAAGAACCAACAGGGCTCAGGATGGGGTTGGAGGGTTTTGGGGGGACCTCAGGTGGGGCATCCTTGCAGCAGGACTGCTCAGGTTGTCCTCTGTGGTAGTGGAGGGAATCCCCATCCTCCTCCTCTGAAGAGGTCTCCCCTGGGCTTGGGTCATCTGGAAGCCTGACAGGTGCCTTACAAAGCAATTGGTAAAAACAACTATATAATAAAATCATACATTATTAAAACTAAAAAACAAAACAGCATAATTAAGGAACATGTAAAATAGCAGCAGATAAAACCATTATTAAAAAAAAACAGCATAATAAAATTTCTTGAAAGCAGCCAGGAAAAAGAATGTTTTTAAGATACTTTTCAATGCCAGCAAAGAGGAGGGCCATATCTTCCTAGGGAGAATATTGCAAAGATGGGGTGCCACAGCAGACAAGGCTGTGTTCCTAATACTCATCAATCAGATAGTTTTCACTGGTGGACCAGAGAACAGGGCCTCAGAAACTAATACTGTGTGAACTGCCCAGAGAGCTTCAGCTATTGGGCGGTATAGAAATGAAATAAATACATACATACATACATACATACTGCGGCAGAATGAGCGTGTCTGAACACCCAGCTCCTACAAGCATTCCTGTTGTGCCTTCTCTACCAATTGACGCTTCCAGACCATCCTTAAGGACAGCCCACATAGAGTGCATTACAGTATTCCAGACTGGATGTAACCAATGCATCACTGTAGAAAAGTCTGTCTTCTCTAGATAAGGTCATAGTTGGCAAACTAGTCAACACTGGTAAAAAGCTCCCCTGGCTACCAATGACACTGGTGCGTCCATAGAAAGCATAGAGTCTAGGACCGCTCCCAAACTGTGTACCTGGCCCTTCAGGGGAAGAACAACTCCATCCAGGATCAGCTGCAAACCATCATCCAGATTGGCAGGTTTCTTGACCCACAACATGTCCAACTTGTACTGCGGTATTTAGATTGGGGGGGGGGGGCAGATCCCAGGAACTCTCAATAACCCTAGAGTTCTCCACCTGGAGAATAGGGTCCTCCCAATTATTTGGCAGGCTGATAAAGGTTTTGTTCCTTCTCTAGGAATGATGATGCCAGGGTGGTGATTGTGAACAACAGATAGATTGTGGGCATGGTGGAACCACTGAGACAAATCACTCTTGTTTTTTATAGGCTTTAGAATCATGGAGATGTAATGCTTCTGACTGCTTAACCAAAAGGCCAAAACAGACATTAATTTAAATCTGTATCTAGCAGCTTCATCTCTGATTTTTGTTTTATTGTTTTATTTCATTTTTATGCTAGAGTTGGACCAGAGTCCCTGATCTGGATCAGGACCCAAACATAGGAAATACTGGGTCTTTTGAGATCTGAATTGGGGGCCCTGTACCTACTCTAGAATAAAAATGAAAGAAATTATAGCTGCTAGATACGGGCTTAAACTAATGACCCAGTTCTCATGTAATGGCAAATTGTGGGTTAATTAACCCATAATTTGTCATAATGAGCAGGAGAGAGCTAGTGCACTGAGTGGGCGTGTTGGCCACTTCCGCTTTTAGTCAACAACCTACATTCAGCTGGGTTGTGGGTTGTTGAGCATGACATGGCAAACAACCCAGTGATTGTTGTTTGTTGTTGGGTTAACTGTTGGGTTGTTTAGCCCCTAAACAACCCAGTGCTCCGGATTTGCACATTATACTCACCAACCTATGACCCAGCTGATTGTAGGTTATTGAGTAAAAGCAGAAGTGAGGAGCAGCACACTCACTCCACTAGTGCGTGGCAAATCAAGCATTAATTAACCCACAATTTGCTATTATGTGCGAACGTCTGTTTTGGCCCACTACTGTAAACAACGCTCCCTCCTACTTGCTTCTGCCATGTAAATTGCCCTTCCTGAGCCTAGCCACGGTTAACTATTATGTCAGCGATTAAATTAACTGTGGTTAGAGCTAACCTGGTTCCGAAGTCACTATGGTTAGGCCTGGTAAGTAAATTGAGGCTCCAGGAAGGAGGGCATATGGAGTGACTGGGGGTAAAGACCATGTGATCCTGTGTCCTGTTCCCATGGTTAAGAGATTGGGTGGCCACTCATGAATTACCAAAAAAGAGGAAACAAATTACCAAAAAAGAGGAAATGCATCACCAAAAAAGAGGACACCAATTTGCATAAAACTTGCATATGCTAATGTATATGTATAAATGTAGACATAATTACTGTAATTTAAATAGAAATACAGTAAATCTCACCATAGTGTGCAAGATTGTGGCCAGGTGACCTGTGTGCTTGCCTGTTCATTCCAATGACTAGGTGCTAACACACCACGTTGGCTGCCTCCTGAACTGCACGGGGAAGGGTTTATCAGAAGCCATGAAGGCCCACCTTTGAAATATTACATGGGGACATTCTGTTGGTCACAAGATGACCAGCAAGGCCTCCTCTGAAGCTCTTAAAGGTCAGTTCAGTATATATAGGGGAAGATGATCTGCTAGGTATCCTCATCCCAAGTTTTTTTTAGGGCTTTTTATGCCAACAACATAACTTTGAAGATGGCTCAGTAGCTATAGGCAGCCAGTGCAGTTCTTTTAATACAGGTGTTATATAAACATAGCTGGATGCTATGAGCAGCCTAGCTGCTGCATTCTGCACTAGTATCCGAACCAAATACAAGGGCAGCCCCACATAGAGCACATTACAGTACTCTGATCAAGATCACTGCAGCTAGGCTGTTGTGAGGATTTAGCTTTTTTGTCTTTTTCCAGGACAGGGCACATTGGATTTTGTCCGTGCTCACTTTAGATACCCCTATTTTTGCTAGGCAGCTGCTAATTTACACTAATGTAGGTAAGCCCTCCCAAGGCATTCTTTTGAGATTGCAAAGATGGCTTCATGGCAAGCTGGTATGACCCACTAGAATCACATTGTTGAAAACAGGTAAAGAAATACAACCCTCTTTTTCTGGTATAAACTGGGGAGATATATGCAAATTTCTAGCTCTTATGGCTGATAAGGAAGATGTTTCCTCGAAGGTGAGCCTTCATGGCTTCTGATAAACCCTTCCCTGTGCAGTTCAGGAGGCAGTCTGGAGTGATGTTTCCAATCCAGGTATGCAGTTCTGAGAACAAACCCCAAAGCTAGTATTTTTATTCTGGTTTAAATAATCCAGAATAAAAAAAAGATCATTTGGGGAAGACAAATTTTGTAGGTAACAGTTTAAGAATTAACAAGAATATTTGTGCTCTTCTAATCAAATACTCTTGTTAATTTTTAAACTGGTGCCTACAACATTTTTATTTGTTGGCATTACAGAGAGGCATAAACAAGCACTCCCAAGAAATGCACATATGCAGTATGAAGTGCCAATGCATGTACTGGCAGGATTATGCCGCAGTGTTTCTGATACCAGGAGACTCTGCAGTCTTGTTTGGCAGATCTGAGTGAACCTCAGTGCCGAGATAGTAGTGACATGAGATAACTGGCGGATCAAATATTTGCAGTGAACATATTGCTTATGTTTTATTTCATTATGTCATAAACAACCAATCCAATCCCCAGAAGCTGAGATCATTTTCCCATCATGGCCAGGTTATGTGGCTGCTGCTGCATACTGTTAGGCAAAATCTGACAACTAAAATGGGAAATACACACTAAGTTTCAATGATATCATTTTTGGACCATCCTCTGTTAGTAACAGCATGTGAGCTTTCCATCCTTTAAAGAACAAGATGATTCTGGGAAGTTTGATATCCCCTACCATCTTTTTTTTAAAAAGCAAATTATTACTGTTTCCTGTCCTGGAAACAAGCCTGACTGCTAGTGATTCCTGAGCTGTCAAGGAACATGATTGAATAAAGTATCTGTGCCAGGTGGACATGACTGGCAGATGAAAGGGGCTGATTATGGAAGCATTTAAAAGGGGTCAACTGGAACAGAGCCAGGACAAGGATAACTGAAACAAAAGAAAAGCAGAAAGCTAGCAGCATGCTACTGTGTGTGACAGGCACATTAAAAGAATAGGGAAGGAGCAGAATAATTTCAGTAGTGAGGTAATCTCACATCCACAAGGACCAAAGGAAGTGGAAACCTGTGGTTTTGTGTACAATTAATTAGTTAAGGGACACATTAACTCTTCTAAAGGCATGTAAAATGAGTGCATAAAGGGGGAGGGGATTGCACCCGCTATCCCCTCCCCCTGACCTCCATACGTTGATTGGGTCTGTGTCTACAGAACCTACATGCATGTAACTTGTACATGCATAGTCTCCTTAGCATGATTGGGGACCCTGCTTTTTGTACAGCTCCCAAACTGGTGTACCTTTGTGCTCACAGAACTGATCCATGGGTGGAAGATGGGGTAGAGACAATGGGTGTGATCCTTCTCCCCTTCCGTGTTAAGAACATAATAAGAGCCCTGCTGGATGAGACCAAACTAGTCCAGCACCCTGTTTCTCACAATCATCAACTCTGAGAAGTCCACAAGCGGGGCATGAGGGCAAGACCTCCCTCTCACTGTTTCGCAGCAACTGGTAGATCAGAGGCTGACTGTGAACGTGGGGGTAGCATGTAGCCATCATGACTTGAAGCCACTGATAACCTTATTTATCCTCTATGAATTTGTCTAATTCCCTTTTAAAGCCATCTGACCTAGAGGCCATCACATGTGGCAGGGAATTCCAAACTTCAATTTGTTATTCTACGTGAAGAAGTACTCATTATATATGCTGGTAGTAGAAGTGGTGGTGGTGGTGGTGGGAATAGTATTTTGAAGCACACACAGTTTTAACTGAGTTTTCAGAAAAATCAAGGAACATCACAACGTCATGGGAATTCAGTGAGATCAGCCACCCATCATTACAATATATGAGTATTCGTATGTTCTATTGCTTACATATGGATCCGTTCATGTTGTATTCTTTGAACCCAGTAAATCTTTCCATGAGAAGGTCTAAAAAGAGCTATTCTGTCTTAACTGTCAGACAGCAAAAGCTTGGCTTAATTGGAGGAATTTGCAGCTCCTCCTTTTGAAATTGTTAGAATTTAAGCTATGCAAATAAAGCTTTGGGGGATATCCATTTCAGTTTCCAGATATTTCAAGTGAAGACCCTGAAGGCTAGCTATTGGCAAAAACAAGTAAACTTAGCACATGTCCCCCAGAAGGTAGTAGGTAAATTAGCACTGATGTGGCCAGGTGAGTCTTTGGTGTAGGCTTAAAGACTCACCTGCTTGCTTGGGGTAGCCCAGCAGTTGCTCCGAGGTGAGAACACAAGTGGCAGTCTGCTCTCGCTTTCATGCATTGATCTCCCTCTCTCTGCCTCCTCAAAGGAGACACTGAGCTGCGCGTGCACTTGTCTTTTTGTTGCTCAACCCAGGATGGTCCTGTGGCAAGTGCACATAGGGCTCAGAATCTCCCTGCCACATGGGAAACTGGCCAAGTGTGCCCTGATCTCAGCAGCCTCAAAAAGGCAATGCTGAGGCTTTGATCCCTCCTTCCACTTTTGTTGTTGTTGTTCAGTCGTTCAGTCGTGTCCGACTCTTCGTGACCCCATGGACCATAGCACGCCAGGCCTTCCTGTCCTGCGCTCTCTCCCGGAGTGTGCTCAAGTTCATATTCATTGCATCGGTGATGCTATCTAGCCATCTCATCCTCTGCCGTCCCCTTCTCCTTTTGCCTTCAGTCTTTCCCAGCATCAGGGTCTTTTCCAGAGAGTTTTCTCTTCGCATTAGGTGGCCAAAATATTTCAGCTTCAGCTTCAGTATCTGTCCTTGCAATGAGCACTCAGGGTTGATTTCCTTTAGGATGGACTGATTTGACCTCCTTGCAGTCCAGGGGACTCGTAAGAGTCTTCTCCAGCACCACAGTTCGAAAGCATCCATTCTTCGGCGCTCAGCCTTCCTTATAGTCCAGCTCTCACAGCCATACATTACTACTGGGAAAACCATAGCTTTGATTAGACGGACCTTTGTTGGCAAGGTGATGTCTCTGCTTCTTACTATGCTGTCTAGGTTTGTCATAGCTTTCCTCCCAAGGAGCAAGCGTCTTTTAATTTCATGGCTACAGTCACCGTCTGCGGTGATCTTGGAGCCCAAGAAAGTAAAATCTGTCACTGCTTCCATTTCTTCCCCTTCTGTATGCCAGGAAGTGATGGGGCCAGATGCCATGATCTTCATTTTTTTAATGTTGAGTTTCAAACCAGCTTTTGCACTCTCCTCTTTCACCCTCAACAAGAGGCTCTTGAGATCCTCTTCGCTTTCTGCCATTAGGGTGGTATCGTCTGCATATCGGAGGTTGTTGATAATTCTCCCAGTGATCTTAATTCCGACCTGTGATTCATCCAACCCGGCGTTTCTCATGATGTACTCTGCATATAAGTTAAATAAGCAGGGCGACAATATGCAGTCTTGTTGTACTCCTTTCCCAATTTTGAACCAATCGGTTGTTCCATGTCTGGTTCTTACTGTTGCTTCTTGACCCTCGTACAGGTTTCTCAGGAGACAGGTAAGGTGGTCTGGTACTCCCATCACTTTAAGAATTTACCACAGTTCGTTGTGATCCACACAATCAAAGGCTTTAGCGTAGTCAATGAAGCAGAAATAGACGTTTTTCTGGAATTCTCTTGCGTTCTCCATGATCCAGCGAATGTTGGCGATTTGATCTCTAGCTCCTCTGCCTCTTCGAAACCCAGCTTGTACTTCCGGTAGTTCTTGGTTCGCATACTGCTGAAGCCTAGCTTGTAGGATTTTGAGCATCACCTTGCTGGCATGTGAAATGAGCGCAATTGTATGGTAGTTTGAACACTCTTTGGCGTTGCCCTTCTTTGGAATTGGAATGTAAACTGACCTTTTCCAGTCTTGTGGCCACTGTTGAGTGTTCCAAATTTGTTGGCATATTGTGTGCAGCACTTTAACAGCATCATCTTTTAGGATCTTAAATAGCTCGGCTGGAATACTGTCATCTCCGCTAGCTTTGTTGTTAGTAATGCTTCCTAAGGCCCACTTGACTTCACTCTTGAGGATGTCCGGCTCAAGTTCAGTGACCGCACTATCATAGCTATCAGGGACATTAAGATCTTTCCTGTATAGTTCTTCTGTGTATTCTTTCCACCTCTTCTTAATCTCATCTGCTTCTATTAGGTCCCTGCCTTCTTTGTCCTTTATCATGCCCGTCTTTGCACAAAACGTTCCCTTGAGATCTCCAATTTTCTTGAAGAGATCTCTAGTCTTTCCCATTCTGTTGTTTTCCTCGATTTCTTTGCATTGTTCATTTAAGAAGGCCTTCTTGTCTCTCCTTGCTGTTCTCTGGAAATCTGCATTCAGTTGGATATATCTTCCCCTTTCTCCCTTGATTTTCACTTCCCTTCTTTCCTCAGCTACTTGTAAAGCCTCATCAGACAGCCACTTGGCTTTCTTGCATTTCTTTTTCTTTGGGATGGATTTCGTTGCTGCCTCCTGAACAGTGTTACGGACCTCCGTCCATAGTTCCTCAGGCACTCTGTCTATCAGGTCTAATCCCTGAAATCTATTCCTCACCTCCACTGTATATTCATAAGGGATATGATTTAGGTCATACCTGAATGGTTTAGTGCTTTTCCCTACGTTCTTCAATTTAAGCCAAAATTTTGCAACAAGAAGCTCATGATCTGAGCCACAGTCAGCTCCAGGTCTTGTTTTTACTGACTGTATAGAGCTTCTCCATCTTTGGCTGCAAAGGACATAATCAATCTGATTTCGATATTGACCATCTGGTGATGTCCATGTGTACAGTCGTCTCTTGTGCTGTTGGAAAAGAGTGTTTGCTATGATCAGCGTGTTCTCTTGGCAAAACTCTATTAGCCTTTGTCCTGCTTCATTTTGTACACCAAGGCCATGCCTGCCTGTTATCCCAATGATTTCTTGACTTCCTACTTTAGCATTCCAATCCCCTATGATGAAGAGGACATCTTTTTTTGGTGTTAGTTCTAGAAGGTGTTGTAGGTCTTCATAGAACGGATCAACCTCAGCTTCTTCGGCCTCAGTGGTTGGGGCATAGACTTGAATTACTGTGATGTTGAATGGTTTGCCTTGGATTCGTACTGAGATCATTCTATCGTTTTTAAGATTGTACCCCAGTACTGCTTTTCCCACCCTTTTGTTGACTATGAGTGCTACTCCATTTCTTCTAAGGGATTCTTGCCCACAGTAGTAGATATGATGGTCACCTGAATTAAATTCACCCATGCCTGTCCATTTTAGTTCGCTGATTCCCAAGATGTCGATGTTCAATCTTGCCATCTCATGTTTGACCACCTCCAGCTTACCTTGATTCATTGATCTGACATTCCAGGTTCCTAAACAATATTGTTCTTTACAGCATCGGATTTTCTTTTCACCACCAGACACATCCACAGCTGAGTGTCCTTTTGGCTTTGGTCCAGCCGCTTCACTCTTTCTGGCGCTACTTGGAAATACCCTCTGCTCTTCCCCAGTAGTATATTGGACACCTTCCGACCTGAGGGGCTCATCTTCCGGCGTCATCTCTTTTAGCCTTGTGATATGTTCCATGGGGTTTTCTTGGCAAGAATACTGGAGTGGGTTGCCATTTCCTTCTGCAGTGGACCACATTTTGTCAGAACTCTCTGCCATGACCTGTCCGTCTTGGGTGGCCCTGCACGGCATAGCTTATGGCTTCCCTGAGTTACGCAAGCCCCTTCATCACAACAAGGCAGTGATCCATGAAGGGGCTCCTTCCACTAGGCAAGTCTTAACGTGAACAAAGCTAGCCCTAGCTGTGCCCTGATATAGAACTTGGATGAGGAAAAAATAATTCTTCATTGTTGTTGCAGCTTCCTGCTCATGGCAAATGGATTGTGCAAAGTGGCAGGTTCCATTTGTCACAAATGTATCAAACTCTTCTTTCAACCAAGAGCAGGGAGCAGCCGCCACAGGACAAGATAGCAGAGAGACCATGTACTCTGGCAATCAGTGTGCAAAAGAGCATGTAGAACTGAAATGTACATACGTGTGTGTGTGTGTGTGTGTGTGTGTGTGAAACTTAGCTTTCTTCCCTGAAAAGATGACTTTATCCACTGATCAGAAGCTCTTGAGAGCCCTTACCTCCTGCAGTATATAATTAATGTGGAAAAATCTATTGCATTTAAAAAATTATGTCATGTGCATGTGCTCCTTTTTAGATGACTCCGCTAATCAACCAAGCATGTGACATCCTGCTGAGTAACTTAAAGGTCTATGCAGATTCTGGCACAGCTTTTGACATCCAAAGGTACTTTAATAAATTAGAAATCAGAGAAGTTTTTACAGGTTGCCACGGTATCCTAAATATGCAATTATTTCACAAATTGAGTTTTTAATTTTTCTCTCTCACCTGTTGTGGATTCCGTCACTTTCAAAGGAACATATATTTCCTCCATTTGTTTTATTACAGTAGCTTATTTAACAGCAGCAATTACATACAAAAATAATGCTAGCTGAGTATCCAGTCTTTGTAGCTGTCTGTTAATGAAGTTTAACAGCTGGAAAGGAAAAAAAGGATGTTTTCAGTGGCGGAATTCACACATCACTGATAAGCCATGGTTTATTGTGATGGAAATGAGCCTAAGTGAGTCTCAGGCTCATGCACTCCCCTCTCCTCTAGCACAGCTGTGAGGAGGAGATTGGAAACTTTTGCTTCCATTTTTTATTAACTACAGTTTAGCATCATGGTTAATCATAAATATGATTTGTTGAAACAAACCAGATTCATTAAGCAGTGGTCTGTTTCTTTGCTTAAAGCAGGAGTAGTCAACTTGGCACCCTCCAGATGTTTTTGATTACAATCCCCTTGAACCACAGTCAGCATGATTAATGGTCAAGGATTATGGAAGTTGTAGTCCAAAACATCTGGAGGGCATCAGGTTGCCTCCAGGTTGCCTTGGAGGCAGCGCGGAAGTGGGGAGAGGTCGGTTTTCTGGGAACTGACCTCAGAATGCAGAGTCCGAGGTCGGCTCCTGGAAAACAGCATATCCTATGGCTGTCTAGCCGCTGTCTAGCAGCCATAGGATTGCTCCCTTACATGCTGCTTTTCCACCAGTCAGTGGTCTTCCAATCAATACACAAATCAATACAGCTCACAATCAATACACAATAATATACAAAAATAAAACCCAAAATACAAATCAATTTATAACATTACATAACATCCATAATAAAGCAGAAACTATAACAAAACTAACAGGGAATCATAAACAATACATATCAGGAATCACTTTTCTTCCTGTGTACATCCTATCTAGCACCATTCCAAGAGAGTAGTGAAACATAACTAGGGCCTACAGGTAAACAGGATGACAGAGATTATAATTTCACAGTAGATGAAAACATGCTTGCTTGGGAAAATCCTATACTGACAATTGTTGGTTTGCCCTCCTTTAATTCAAGACAGGCTTTCAAATATAGGGGGCAAGAATGGGGGTGCAGTCCAGAAGGAATTTTATTCTCTTGCCAAGGATTTTTGAGATTGAAGGAGGTATTGCGGCACCGTAGCTCATGATGTTCATACTTCCTCTCCTCAAACTAGCTGATGCTCTTGGAGGTAGGGAGTTTGCTGTGTGGCAACCCTCCATCATGCCTGGATGCACACACTCTTTTTTCTCCTGCGCCTTTATGTGTTATGACTTGTCTTAGACTGTAAGCCTGCAGCTAGGGACTTAGGTGCCTAACAAGTCATATATGCTCATTTCTTTGCCCTACTATTACTTCTGATTAAACAGGGCTTGCAGGATTTTGAAGCACTATAAAAAAGCATGAACAGGATAGTGGGATATGAGTGCTACAGGAAACAATGCCTCCATCATACCAACACTATGGTGAAATTTTCTGTCTGCATGCATAGTTTGACACAAAGAAAGCTACCAATAGAATCTGTTGCAGTCAACAAGATCAAAACCTAGTGGACATAACCAAGGATTAGAGAACAAACCAGTTTGTGGTTTATAGACCTTTGGTGGCCCTTGTGGCATTTGTACAGACGATTTACACATATGTTCTGGGTTATTAAGTTTTAATAACTTAACAAGGAGAGATCTCATTCTAAGTACAAAGTTCCCTATTCAGTACTGAATAGGCTATTCAGCTGACAGGTACACAGGCCTGCTGAGCTTCTAAGAAGAAACTCCTGCGTTCTCCAATCAGCACATATTTATACTTTTTGTGTAGATATTACTTCAGAACTAATATTATCTACTGTCCCATAAATTAGGGCTCACAGTCTTAATTATTTCATTATTATTAAACATTCTTTAAAAATTAAAACATACATAAAAGGCAAACATGTATACCTTTCAGGCTAGATAAGATCAGTTTTGAATTATACCTTTGAAAAGATAATTCCTTACTCAAAATTTGCCAGTTAAACTTGAGTCTATAAATTTTTCTAGACATCTGTCTATCAAGCTTTTTGATGTGTATACCTTACACAATATTTTTTGCTCATTAATTGATACGCGAAAACTTTGAAGTACACTTTTGACCTGGAATAATACAGTCTCACACCTCAAATAACTTTTTGGCCCAAATGATAGGGCTTTAAATCTGCATTTTTTCTTTGGATACCATCCAGGTCATCTTGACCATTATTTTGATGCTAGCTACCCAGACATCATGGTGAACTTGCTTGTGTCTTCTCTATTGGTATCAGTTACTTACCTTCTATACAACATGATTAATTGCCTGGAGCTTGCAGCTCCAAGACAGGACAGCTTTTGCTTTTTTGTCAGGGGGAAATAGTCACTTTCTTCAGTAATCATTTTCAGCACATTGAGAACTGTGCCACCAACGTTTTGTGGTAGATCCATGACACCACCACTTTCGTTTGGCTCTACCGCCCTTTGTCTTTGGCCTTGCCCACCACTGGAATGTGGCCCCTGATAGCTTTTCCAAGATGGAATTCAGCCCTGAGGCTGAAAGAGGTTCCGCATCCCTGTCTTAGAAGGACAAGAGATCTTAGAAGAGGAGATCTTGATTAGATATTAAAGTGTTAACTGGACCATATGGCCTAGTAAAATAATTAATTGTTCTCATATATTTATTTTTATTTCCTTATTCAAATATTTACACCCTGTTCTTGGGGTCCAAAAAGGCTCTACAAAGGCATCATCATCATCATCATCAAAGTGATTTGCATATATTATCTGAGGTTGCTTCCACACTAGAGCCCCATTGCACTGCAGATAGGGATGCTGGGGAAATTCGAGATGGACTATAATGAACTCGGATTTCTAAGAATCTGACCTGTGGAATCTGCTGTGGAACAAGACACACAAGGCTGTGTGGAATCTGTGGGCTTTCAGATTTTTTTTTACTTTCCCGAAATTTGTGCATATTTATTCATAGGAAAGTACACATGTTTCTGCTGAGGAATAGTTGAATGGAATGGGGACAATACGTTAAATGTTACGTACTAAGGTAAATTATATAAATTCTTACAAAACCTCTTATGCAATTATTTGTGTACTTTTCCGTATGATGAAAAAGAAATCGCATCCGTCTGTGAGCAGACGATGGAACAAAAGGCATCTCACAATCCATGAACCACAGATGGAGCGGATTTTGCACATTCCATACATCCCTAACTGCAGAGGCATCTCCCCCCAGCCACCGCCCCATAATTCACTTAATTATGGAATTACGTTCATTCTACACAGCACTTAATATAGTGCTATATTGTCAAGCAATGCCATTTCCCATGGTCAAGATCCTTCTGTAATATTTACTCACAAATAAGTCCCATTCAACAAAGGCCTTTGTTAATTAAATTATTCCTGTTTAGAGGACCTGCCTCTTCTATTGCTTTCTGTTGATCATGGCTGTGGGATTATTATAGCCACTTGATAGTGTCTTGAATATCCCTCTTAATAGTTCCAGCATCGGTTTCTCTTCCTGCACATTATTTTTTCTTTTTTCATTTTTATAGCAAAGTAGGGCTATTTTAATGTTTAAAAAATGAAAAAGAAACATGTTAACAATTTCAGTTTCCAGCTGCTTTTAGATAGCATGGGCTAGTTGTTTAGCACTAGTTCCCAATAAGCTAGTATGAATATTGGCTAAATCTGAACTCCATTTTTCTAGATCAACACTGACATCGTGCTATTTGGTGGGAGTTAGGAGTGGGAAAGGCAACCAAGTGAATTCTGTTAACTAGATCCTGTTTCACATATGCATGTGCCTAATTTGATTTCTGTACACTCAGTTCTGTATACCGGATGGCTGGCAGCTGAATATGTTAACTGGTTCCATTGTAAAACATGCAATATGAGGTCCGATGAAAGTTTTATCCCTGTATTATATCTACAATACAGGGCCCATTCACAAATGCAGTTATCACTTGATGTAGCAAGTGAAGAAC
Organism: Heloderma suspectum; assembly: GCF_057233095.1. Lineage (NCBI taxonomy): Eukaryota > Metazoa > Chordata > Lepidosauria > Squamata > Helodermatidae > Heloderma > Heloderma suspectum. Next base: position 33,493,722 of record NC_139464.1, read on the forward strand.
ACTTTTGTGTGAACCAGCCCTGGAACTTTTTGAAAACTATGATTCAGATAATGGGGAATTTATTGTATTTAGAACCATTCAGAAGAAGGCATTGTCTTCCATTTTGTAGTTTAAAAGTACAGTGAAGTATAAATATTGTTCATAATCAGCTGCAGAGGAAACTGCGCATACATTTGCATGTTGTTATAAATATCTCTTGACACCATGAAAGGAGTTTTTAAAAGGCTTAATATATAAAAACTCAAAACCTCTTAAATAGACTGACTCAGATGTCTGCAGAAATAGAAATCCCAAGATAATTGTGCAACAAATGCAGGAACAGAAATGTATAATGATAGAAAAGGCAGTTTTAATAGCAACATTCTTGAATTTGATATAGGAATTATGGTTGCTTCACTCTGGACGTTGTTGCTAGTGTGGCTTTTGGTACCAACGTAGACTCCCAGAAGAACCCCAATGACACTTTTGTTAAGAACTCAAGAAGATTTTTTGACCTTTCATTATTTGGACCCATCTTCATCTTAGTTGGTAAGTATACCATCACATTGTTGACTGTATATAGCCTAATTGTACCTAAACCTTTCCTTAAGCAATAGTATGTTCCAAACTGAAAGGTGTTCTTGGTGGGATTTTTTGGAATGCAGTCTGTAGGCTAAGCCGACCTACTCACACGATTTCTTGAAGGTGACCTGCAGCCACAGTTGTTTTCCATACAGATGTATTACTTCCTGCAAATTCTTCCCTGCAGTCACTGATTCCTTGATTCCTTGAATGTATAGATTTTGTGTGTTCCACTCTGATAAGGATGCCAAGTATGGGAGCTGTTATATATGCATTGGACTTTGGATGAGACCACGAAAAATTTGCCAGAAGTAAAATTTGGAGGTTCTGTCCCAAAACAAATATCTGTGAAATTTCAAGGACAGCCAAAAAGAGTTTCGATCAGACTCATGGAATTCTTCAGTGGAGCTCCATGCATGACTCTATCTCTGGATTTTGCCTAAAGCAAATTTTGTAGGTTTCTCCTCAGGGTGCCCCCTGAAAGGCACATATATCTAGAACATATTTCATTGTTTATAACAGTAGCCACTCAGTGTGTAAAACTGGAATTCATTGTTCTCTACTTTGATTTAAGGTAGTAACCATTTTACTATAGGAACCATTGATCAAGGCTCATATTTGTGCAGTGAACACAACTAAGGCTTTATGAATATTACGCAGCAGGGTAGTTGCTACAAAGGAAAAGTACTTCAGGGCAAATTCCTCATATGAAAAAGCCTTTAGTGACCTTCTACTTCATGGTTCACTTACTTAAAGGGTACATTTACACACAACTTTCCTGAAGCCATGAGACAAATCTCATGATCGCCTCAGGAGTCTGTAAATATAGTTTGGTGCAGTTAGTCTCTTTGGAGAAGGATATGCTAACATAAATAAGGCATTCAGTGAGGCAACCTGGTTTCCAAAGCAAGGCAGGGTGATGAAAATGGAATTAATGCAGCCTCCCAATCACATTTTCAGAGCCACCTTGTCATGCAATTTGGCTTGTACAATTTATTTTTAAATAAGCCTCATGAGGAATTAAATTCATTGCTGCACTGCTGTAGAGTCCTGAAGTCACACTAAAAAAATTATTTCTAGACAATGTTGTAAATTAAAGCAGCCTCTGAGAAAGCATTTTAGAATGAAGTGCTTTCCCAATAACCCGAGTTTAGAAAGCATGTGAGAACCTCTCATCAAAAGCGACAACGTAAGAGAAATTAGTAATGTAGACATTTCTCAATAAAGGAGAGAAAAAGCATAAAGTTTGGGTTTGGAGATGATTGCATAAATTGCTAATGTTGCTTTTTCAAAACTCTCTTGAAGTTGCTTTTCCATTCATAATGATCCCATTGCTTCGGATTTTGCCAAATAAGAAGCGAGATGAGGTGAATGGATTTTTGATCAATGCCATTAAGAACATGATTGCTTTGAGAGACCAGCAAGACCCACATGAGGTAAGATATTTTTTGTGTTGGGAAGATCCCTGCTAGACCATACCAAAGGTCCTTTAATAGAGTCATGCTGGATCAGGCCAAGGTCCATCTAGTCCAGCATTCTGTTCACACAGTGGCCAACCAGATGCCCCAATGGGAAGCTCGCAAGTAGCACATGTCTGCAATAGCACTCTCCCAGTCATGTTCCCCAGCAACTGGTATACAGAGGCGTACTGACTCTGATACCGTAGATAGCATATAGACATCAGGACTAGTAGTCATTGATAACCTTTGAAATTCAGCATCCTGTAACCAACAATGGACAGCCAGATGCTCCTGGAAAGCCCATAAGCAAGGCACACATTTCCTAATTTTGGTCCCCAGCATCTTGATATTCAGAGGCATACTGTCTTTGCTAACTGTAGGAATTATGCCAAAACTGGCACTCTCCCCAATTCTGAACAGTTCAGCTGATAGTTTTGAACTTGACTTCTACATGTTTTTGCACTTCTTGATGTTCGTTGCAAGTGGAACTGTGAAAAGGGTACAAGGAAGTTTGCTTTTCTGGTGACTGTGTGTTCTCATTAAAACAAGTATTGAAAATTGCACTTAGAACTTAATCTTGCAAAATTTCCAACCCAGTTATTCCATCCACTTAAAACCTTGACATTTCTTCAAGCATCCATTTTTTTAAACACTGAATGCTTTTGTTTTGTTTTTTGTTTTTTGCTTTTAACTCTTCTCCCCATGTGCTCCCTTATTATATTTATTATTCTCATGTCACTATCACCCTTGATCATACCCTTGATGCCTGAATCGCCATCCTTGAACTCTTTTGAGCTGTACCTTATTTCCTCCAGTCCACAGCTAAAAACCCATCTGTCAAGCCTTTAGTTCAGGGGTGCAGAACCTCAGGCTTGGGGGCCAAATCCAGCCCTCTTGGGGTCCCAATCTGACCTTCCAGGGGTTCTCCAGTGGGCTACGTCCCTTTCACAGGCCCCACGTCCTTTCCCGCCAATCACCAATCGCTTTGTGGTTTCCCAGCTTTGGTGCAGTTTTTCCCCATTCTAAAACGTTGACATGCCTCTCCCGAGGCTTAGTGACTGGCAATAAGAGCTTTAAGCTAAAATATGCTGGTATTTTTGGTGTTTCGGCCCCACCCCTTTGGCCCTGCCTGGACTGTGCCCTGCCAGAGTTTCTCCGAAATGGAATTTGGCCCTTGGGCTGAAAGAGGTTCAATACCCCTGCTTTAGCTTAACCCCTCAGTACTCATCCCCAGCTGAAATGGAGCCTAAAGACATATATTATCTTCATCTGTGCATATTCAGGATTTGATCATCTCACTCACCCCTCTTCCTACTGTATGAGAGCAGCCAGGCTCTGGTGAATGGAGTGAGCCTGAAACTGGAGCTACAGATAGAGGAAAGCCAGTGGGCATTCTAGGCTCAGACTAGCCACTGGGCACAGTAGCAGAGAAAGCCTCTGCCCCCCTTCCAGCTCTGAGCTGTTAGGGGACAAGGGCTTGTCTTCTGCTGCCACCACCACCACCCCACACACAACATCAATCTTAGATTTGGAAAGAGGAGCAGATTTTCCCTTGACTTTCTGCTGCGTTTGACCCCTCAGGGACAATACCCTGCCCCATGTGGGAGGGCTCCTGGTGGAGCCAGGCAGGAAGGCTAGCCTAAACTTGTCCACTCCTGTGAATATTCATCTCTTGTTGGGGATCATTAGGAAAGGAATTGAACATAAAACTACAAATACTGTAATGCCTTTATACAAATCTATGGTGCAGCCACATTTGGAATACTCTGTACATTTCTGGTCACTGCACCTCAAAAAGGATTTTGTAGATCTGGAAAAGGTGCAAAAAAAGGCAAACAAAATGATCAAGGGACTGGAGCAATTCCTCTAGGAGAAAATGTTCTCCTTGGGGAATAGGAGAACAAAAAGGTGAGTAAAGGGGGACATGATAGAGGTATATAAAATTATGCATGGTGTAGAAAACGTGGATAAGGAAATGCTTTTCTCCCTTTTTCATAATACTAGAACTCGGGATCATCCAATCAAAGTGAATAGTGGGAGATTCAGGACAGATAAAAAGAACTACTTCTTTGCACATCACATAGTGAAACTATGGAATTCAAACCACAAGATGTAATGATGGCAGCCAACGTAGCTTTAAAGGCTGTGGTGGGGGTGGGGGGTAGTCAGATTCGAGAAAAATAAGGCTGTCAATGGCTACTAGTCATGATGATTTATTTATTACATTTCTATACTGCCCCATGGCTGAGGCTCTCTGGGCGGTTTCCAAAGATTAAACACATTTAAAAACAGTATGCAAAGTTTAAAACGGTTTACATAAAACAAACAAACAAACAAACAAACAGTATACATGAGGACAACATATATCTAAACCAACATTGAGCAATCAGCCATAACCATACCCATAACACAAATACAAGACCAATTAAAATCTCGTATATGTTGTCAAATGCCTGAGCAAAGAGATAGGTCTTAACCTGGCACCAGAAAGATAACAGTCCTGGCGCCAGGCAGGCCTTGTCAGGGAGATCATTTCACAGTTGGGAGGTGGCTATATATATATATATATATATATATATATATATATATGAGATGGCTATATAGTACCTCCAATATCAGAGGCAGTATGCTTCTCAGTACCAGTTGCTTGGGAACAACGTGAGCAGGGGGGTGCAAGGAATTCTTGCTCATTCCTACCCAAGAGCTTGCCCTTTCCTGCCTCTCTAGTCCAAGTGGCTAGCTCCACCCTCATCCTTTCATAAGAGGGCAGAATGGGCCAGCTACACCCAAGACCACCAGGTTTTTGCATGTGGCAGCAAGGGTAAGGATTTTCTCTGTTCCTCCCTGGACCCTGAAGAGACCATGGTAAGATATGTGCAGGTCCCTGTGGGGTGGGGGAGGGGCATGACATTTAGTGCTGTGCCACTGGTGCGGTGTACATTGATGGCACTAAAATAAATAGATGATACCTCCTTGGCTTTCCTCCTTCATTCTCTCTAGCAGCCATGCCTAACCTCATCTTTCCTGTGATTCACTGCCTTGTCACATGCCATCCTTGTGTTTCCTTTTAACCAGCCCTCTGAATTTTGCTAGCTTTGACCTGTGAAATATTATTCAGCTCTTGACTGGTATGGTGGGAAAAGCTTTCAGGCATCCTTATTCAGGCAACATTCTATGAAGCTGAATAACAGTTTTTAACCAACAGCACCCAGCACTTTTCATTTGCGAAAGTATGAGACAAATGCCTTTGTAGGTCACTTTCTGTGAGACCGATATCAGAAGCGCAGTCCCTTCTGAACTGCAAAGTAGGCTTCTTCCGTGAGATCCAGAAGGGACTAGAGTGAAGATCAGCAAACAGACACATTCAGGTGATGCAGAACTACAGCACAATTCCATGCTCCACTGTGAGATCAATACGACAAAAATCAAATCTAACAGAATTGCCATGTTTGTGATTGCCTAAAATTATAGAGAATCATGAAGTTGGAAGAGACAAAAACATTGTCCAAGGTTTAGGAACAGCACCTGTGAAAATAACCTTATACATCATAATGTATTTTCTATTTTTAAATTAACAAACAAAACAAAACAAGAGAACTTCAAATCTACAAATTGAATTTGGATACAAATGCCAAAGTAAATAGCCAAAGTCAAATGCAAGATTCAGATATGAGCTGAACTGATTCATTTCAGCTGCTTCTGTCTTTTCCCAAGGTAATATAAGTTTACTAATCAGTGAGTGCCAGAACTGCAGAAATGGAAAATGAAAATATAATTAATTTGTTCAAATACCGGAATAAAAATGGCTTTACAGCCAGTCTAAAAGTGGGAAGGGAGGGTATTTCAGAACCTAACTGGACTATTGGCCTGACCTAGTATAAGTGATTTTTTTAAAAAATCCTTAAAACACAAATAAGTATTCCTAAATCATCATCATACTCATACTCAGCTTTTTAGGGCTCCTGTAAAGTATTTTTTTTAACAAACATTTGCTTAAGCCTCATGGCAGATAATAAAAAAGGATTGCCAGATAAGGGCTGTCATAAATTTTAAATGAGTTTCATAAAAGCTACAACCAAATGTAAACCAGCCCAAACAGGGAATTTCTAAAACATACAATACCTCCACAGTTTTCCCATTGCTTCCTATCATAAAAACTGTCATGTGGATTAATAATTCAGTGTTCTTGGATCAGGCCTGGAGGAACATTGGCCGCAATGTCATTTCCATCTGAGTGGTTTTTTAAACGCAAAAAAAAAAAAATAAAAATTGAGCTATATGTCTACTTGCTGTGTAAAATCACCAGAACATGTAGGTGAGAACTTAGTTTAATTGGCTCTTTTGCTGTGACTCTGTATAAGAGGAAAAAGTCTTAATGGCACCCAAAGACAAAAAAAAACAACAACTACCAAGACACTTATTGGAGCACAAGGTTTCAGGGGAAACAAAATGCCTATGAATTATGTTAAAAAAAAAAAAAGTCTTGCTATTAATTACAGTTCAGGTTTGGAGTGGCTTTTCCCACCAATCCCTTTTCCGGGATTGTTGTCCATCTATCTCCTCTCTTGCCTACTGTGGCAGCGTGCCTGAAGTCTTGCTCCTTTTAGCAGGCCAGGAAAGGGAGTGGATGATAGGAAAGGAGTATGAGGGGAAATAGCAGCTGCCTTGTCCCCTACTGCAGCAGAGCATTTAAAGGCATAGGTTTGGGCTGCAACCCTAAATATTTCTCAAATCCAAACAGGGAAGGCCTTTTTCTATCACATCGGATTAAAAAATAAATAAATTATATATTCTCTTATTCTGCCTGGAATACGCTCCCCTGAAACGCGTGTAACTTGAATTAAAAGTGTATCAATTAAAGGCCAGCCTTGCCAAGCCTGTTAGATAAACAAGAAGTCACAACTAATATCACCAGGAGAGATTCCAGAGAACGTTCTGTGGCTTTAATGAACATAGAAATGTGAGTAATTGTTTTTATGCTGCAAACCTTCATTAATTTCTTAATGAATACTGCAACGTTTATAAGCCTGCTCCAAAAATCTTGTCTTATTTTGTGGTGGTTTCAGGCTGCAATCTTATGCACACTTACCTTCAGAGAGGGAGAAAATGCTGCGTTTTCTCCAGTGGGGCCTACAATGTCGTTCAGCGAGGGTGTGTAATTTAACTGAGGAAATGGGGGGCGGTGGGGGGCAGAGCTTTAAATCCCCAACACAGCTCTTCTCATCAAAATCAGAGCCCCCATTGCTGCCTTTAAGTAAAAATTTAAAAGTATATTTAATTTATTGTTACGCTTTTAGCCTATCCTTTCTCTAGGAAGCTCCGGGTTGCATGTGTGGCCCTTTCCCTACGCGATTTTCTTTATCCTCACAGCAATCCTGTGGGGTGGGTTAGATTACGGGAAAATAATGATTGGCCCAAGGTGAGCTTCATCGTTGAATAGGGATTTGAACCCAGATCTTCCCAGTTCTAGTCTGGCAGACTAACCACTGCACCACACTGAATCTTACACTGAGATATTTGAGCACTGATCTTCTGTAGCATGTGTAGTTTAACCTTCACTACCCATTGCCAGTTCATATTAGGCTTGTTGCAGTGAAACCTATTCTGTGTGCACTGACTATTGATCTGCATGTTGCAGGGTCCATGAATTATATGACAAATAACATACCAGCTTGTTTGTTGTGTTTTGTCCCAGCTATTTTGGATGCGGAAGTACAATTTGCTGTCTTGAAAAAATAAGTATCAATGAAGGTATTCTTTATGGATCCAGTGAAATTGGTGCTCAGGAGTGGCATATTTTCAAGTAACTGTCTGAAGCTTTTCACCCTTAAATTATGCCCAGACGTAACTGCTGAAGCCCCTTACACAGCCTGGTTGTAATGTCTTCCAACCCTTCTGTAAAGTTGGATACCCTGTACCTAAGCTTGTTTCCTAAACCCTTTCCCCCTGTTCTTTACATTTCGAATAGAGTAGAATGAAGTTCAAACCACAACTTATGTTTTAAATCTATGCTTCACTATGCATAAATGTATGTGTATTTTTTATGTGTGTCTATGTCTTCCCACCACATCCTACACACACAATACAGCTGATAAGAGATTATAGACTTGTCACAAGATTCCTTTTATTTAAAAAATAAACCCACTTAGATTTATTTGCGTCAGAGCGCTACAAAGAATGTACTACTGTACTCTTTATTAAAAATAAATTCATTATTGTCAAATTTTCATCCTGTTTACAGTATATAAACACACACACACACCACATCAGCCAGCTGCAGGCATTAGAAAACAAAGCAAGTTCCATGCCAAGCCAAATCGCAAAACAAGCATTTTGGAAAGAGCCTGAGCTAAAACACAAGACATTGAAACATGGCCTGAAGTTTAATAAACTTGAAGCCTAGGGAGTAAATTCCAGAGCTGAGAAAGTGCTGCCCTCAACCTCAGTTATGTGCAAATCTAGAGCCTGTCAGTTCAAACACTATAGCAATTTTCAGTATCTGCACTTGAAATAGGCAGCGAGGGAGATTAAATGCTAAAAAGACAGAATTGGGGTGAATTCAGAGGTACCAGCAATGAACAGCAATGAACGTGGATTTAAGCTATGAAGTGAGCTCTGTTCCCTTTGCCTTCAGTTCTATAAAAGATGCACGTACCACCTGTGGATCAAAACGTAATCGCCTATTCCTGTTAGTTCCTCTGCTCATGCCTCAGTTCAATCACTATGAAGCCATGTATGTCTGCCTCTTGATTTCTTACATTTATAACCCTAACACTTCAGCCAAGGAGCTCAGCACACATTTAAACTGCTCAGCTACACTGTGAGATGGATTAGGATGAGAGGGAAATGACTTCCTCAAGGCCATCCAATGAGCTTCACAACTGAGTCAGGATTTGAACTTAACTTTCCTTTATGTGAACGAAAAACAATCTAACCACTGAACTCACAGTCCAGCCAGATTTAAGCATGCTTAAATCACACTGAAATCAGTGAGAAATAAGCAAGACGTTTAGCCCTCGTTGAATTCAGTAAGACCTAAATTTGCTTGGGTGAGACATCACAGGTGGTTCTTTGCCCGTGGCTCTGTGTAAAGGAAAAAGGAGAAGCTTCCACCTGAATAATTTGATCTATCATTGTGACCTCCTACAGATACATTTTAAGTATAGTCCTAGTGGTGATGTCTCATTAATCATAGTATTTCTTGGTCATACTACTGAATGCCTGTACTGACATTGTAATAAAAAAAATGAACATTCAGGCCTAGAAATTGAAGGTTCATTTGTTAAAAGGGCATTCAGTACTTTCAATTAAAGATAGATATCAGAATTCAGTTTCAAGAAAGAACTTGAAACTGACACTCAATATGTTTGACCTTGGAGAGAAGAATTGTGTTGCATCATGTGCTCAAGTTTCATACTCCTATACATTATTGGATACTTATGAACTTAGAAATGAGGATTTAAAGAATGATTATTAATGCGGTTGAATATGCCTTGCTCGGTATGGTCTGTATTCATTCTTCCAATGTGTAACACAAAGCTTGCTATTTCCATGAAGAATTGCTTCTCAGAATGACCAGACAGTGTTTAAAAAGACTAATGAGCAGGAAAGACGTGGCCCAGAGCAGCTATGTCGCAAACTATAATGGAAGGTGTCTGTCTTAGACAGACAGGAAAGGACTCCTACCTACAGCACCACAGAGTTAGGCTTTTATCCTCTTGCAAAACTACGTTGAGCAAGAGCCCTTCACATAATAACTACGATAGCAACACCAGTTGGTTTTGTGATAGATGCTTTATTGTGCAAAAAAAGGAAAAATAATATATAATATATAACGAGCATCTATCCTGCTGACATATCTCTCGGTTTGCTGCTGGTGTAGCATTTTTCCGCAACTCAATTATTCTGTAGCTAAGCAAAGCTGAATAGACTATGAAATGCAGGTGTCTTTTTGCAATGAGGAAAACTTTTGGTTCAGTCTTCCAGATATGAAGCCTTCCCCACCCACCCTGGCCTACCTACCTACCTATCACATTTGTATCCCACCTTGTTTCCAAAAGAGCTCAAAATGTCCTATGTGGCTGTTGCTCATCTTATCTTCACACAACCCTGTGAGGCTGGGAGACAGCTGAATCTGTTTGCTTGAGAAAGCTGTTGATATTGAACTGATTTCATTAATGTTTACACCTGACCATAATTGATCTTCTCTCCCCTATCACCCCTCTCATACCTATGAATTTTGGGGCCTTCTCAAATGTAACAGTCAGTAGTGTGGTGGCAAATTCAGAAGTGCAGGTTCCCTTCATAGCCACACCCCTCACAGCCACGCCCCCTCACAGCCATGCCCCCTTCTAAGATAATTCAACCTTGTACAATTATACAATAAAAATGAGCTTTCATTCACTTACTTTATCTCTAAGCTGTAATTTCTCCCAATTATGTTTGTTCAATGCAAATCAGTGCTATGCCTGTTTACTCAGAAGTCTCATTGAGTTCAGTGGGTTTACTCCCATGTAAGTGTGTGTAGGATTGCAATCTTCATCGTACTTCTCATCCCTGGTATGTGTAATATAATGATCCAGAACCATTCTCCAGCAGTGCCAACCACTTGCCTCCGGGAAGCTCACAAACAGGGCAAGATGGCGAAAGCCATCCCCTTCTGCTGGAACCCAGGATCTTGTGGCAATCAGAGGTACCCGGCTTCTGATGATCAGGGGTACTATCCTGCTTCCCAGTAGCACTGCTTGCACCAAGGATAGTTAACAGGAAAAACAAAATCTCACCCTCTCCTCCACGACATATTCTTATCATACAATGAGTGCAAGTGATTTACAAAAGCAAACAATTAACAAACAGAATTCCCTGACACAAAGATGTGGAGATGGCCACTCTCATTGGCAGCTTTTACTCATGTAGGATGGTTCCATCAGCAGCTATTGGCCATGTTGAACCTCCATGCGCAGAGGCGGTATACCTCTGGAGACCAATCACTGTGGTCAAACCACAGGGAATGTTGGACTTGTCTAAGTATGCATTGGATTGTACCTTTAATAGAAGGACTGGAGGCTGGGTCAGAGACTCAGGCAGAAAAATCCCCTTTCAATTGACTTGTTCACAGATTGCTAAAGTGGAAACATCTGAATATTTCCTCCCCATGGTTTATTTATTATTATTTAATTTATATTCCACTTTTCCACCAAAAATGGCACTCAGTACAGCTGATAATAAAATACAGATTAAAAATAAAATATTAATTAAAACAGAACATAAAAATAAATACATTTAAAACAAAACACTGCAAAAAAATAAACAGCATTTAAAAAAATAAACAGCATAAAATTCTGCATTTTAAAGAGCTAGCAAACAATAGTATTTAAGCTGCAATCTTATATACACTTACCTAGGAGTAAGTCCCATTGATTAATTGGGGCTTACTTCTGAATAGATATGTAAAGCACAGCTTAGAAGCAAAGCAAAGCAATTCTAGCACCTCCTCTCAGTCTACCACTTCATTCTGCCTAATAGCTCTACACAGTAGGGAGAGGATGATGATGATTTGAGGTAGTGCTGCGCTGCCCATACAAAAAGGGCTATATCACACATTGCACACATAGACACACACCATCCTCCTCCCAAAAGTGATCTTGCCCACCGATCTGAGAAGCTCAGTCCCCTTCCTGCTTCCTAGGTCACTTCTACTTCACCTTCTTTTCCTCCTCCTCCAGCCGCCGCAGAGCGGGCTCTCCCTGCTGGGCTGCAGCCACTTCCCCTAAAGCTCTACTGCCTCCCGCAGAAGCTGGCTCTGGAGGCCATGATCTTCACTCGGGGAAGGAAGGCATGCTTGGCACACTCACACTCACACAGCCACAGCTGCCACTGCCCAGCGTGTCACCGGACGAACTCAGCTGAATGCAACCAGGCGGCGGCAGTGCCACCCCCACCTCCCCTCCTCACGCCCCTGCCTCCCTCTCTCTCTTGGGAGGCTCCAGCCAAGGGGGGAAAACAAAAGCAGGGCCAACAGCCAGCATATGCGGTAGCTCCCTTCCTTGCTGGCTCACCGCTGGGAAAGTGGAGGGGAGCCAGCTGGGACCCATCTGCAAAAATAGTACTGAGTTGAAGACCCAGTGTGACCTGTCATGACTGCAAGCCTGGTAACAGTGCTTCCTTCCCATCCTTCATTCACAGCAATTTTTGCTGATTTTGCTCTCAGGTCCTCTAATAAGTGTGTCAGGCCTCAGCAGGATTTTACTCTTGGTTTCTGGCGCTGAGATAGGGGTGTGGTCCAGGAGGGCAAGGACAAGGCTAAAACAAGCAGAACAGGGTCTGAGGGGCCAGAGGCAGGAACGTAGTCCAAACAGACATGGTTGAGGCCAGAGCAAGCAGGTCACAGTCTGAAGGGCCAGAAGCATGGGTGTATGTCAAACATCCAAATAACAGAGGAGGCAAGGCGAGACATCAGAAGTCTGTTGTTGCATGTTAGTCAGACAGATAGGCCAGCTCTGATGACAGGACTTTATAGGCCTAGATGAGCTGGTATTGGACGTGTGGTTAGATGATGATTACTGCATGCTAGGTGGCATCCTTACACCGCCGTACATAGCCAGGTATGCAGAAGGTAAAGCACTCAGTCCTGGCTGCTCGTTGTTCCAGGTCAAGATTCCCCCTTGCACCTTACTGAGGGCTTCCAATTTAACCTGGCTATTATCCTTGTTTTTTCAGGAAGTTTGGTGTTATTGTTGTTGTCTGTTCTCTGGTATCCAGTACAGCTGGTTGAGCGTTGAACCTTCTGAAGGTTTGCAAACATGAAGCACTCACTGATCATATGAATTAAACCAGGAAAGAAAAGTATTCGATTTTTTTTTCATAAATATGGGACAAAAAATGTAGCTCTCCCTTCCTTCCTTCCTTCCTTCCTTCCTTCCTTCCTTCCTTCCTTCCTTCCACTGACACACTTCTCAGTTCTTCAGAGATTTTTTTCAAATTCTTCAAACAGCGTCAGAACAAACCATTGAGAGCCAGTGTGGTGTAGTGGCAAGAGTGTTGGACTGGGAGCTGGGAGATCCAGGTTCTAGTCCCCACTCGGCCATGGAAGCTCACTGGGTGACTTTGGGCCAGTCACACACTCTCAGCCCAACCTACCTCACAGGGTTGTTGTTGTGAGGATAAAATGGAGAGGAGGAGGATAATGTAAGCCGCCTTGGGTTCCTTGCAAGAGAAAAAAAGGCGGGGTATAAATGCAATAATAAATAAATAAATAAATAAATTAAAACCAGGGTTCAGTGAAAGCTAAGGGCACTGTTCAAAACAGTGGAACTTCAGCACATCAGTTAAAGTGCTTACATCCAAATTGATTTTATTTAATTTTGTCTGGTTGTGCCCTAAGGCTAGACTCGAATCATAGTTTGAAAGAGTATAATATTGTTTCCCATGGTGTGCACACTCCTTTGTCCCACTGTCATCTCTGTTCTGAAAAAAGCTATCTGTCTCCAGCTTTAGAAGGGTCTTCTAATAGCATCCACTGTCCAGCCCAATCCTAAGAAGAAAACCAAAACATTTGGACATTTAGACGTCTGAATTCATAGGGATGGGTTTCCATGATTATGGGACTACATAAATATGAATTTCGGATTTTAGAACCAAGTAATGCAAGTCAAACTATATGTGACACTAAAGTTCCATAGATGGAGAACTTTTCCTTATAGAAAAAAAGCTGATGCAGTGGATGAGAGATTCAAAGTGGCACCATGGTGTGGAGAGAGGTTTTGAACCCTTCTTTAATTGTGCCATTTCCCCACTGAACTCCCATCCCCATCTCTTAAAATTACCAAATCTATTCCCATAATGCTTACCAGTATAGGCAAATAGCTGCTATGGGGAGGGCAATTTTCATGGCAAAGTAGCCACAGTTCTGATCTGGATCAGCCCCCTCGCCCCATACACTGCGTTTTGTAAGAGCAAAAAGGCATTGGTTGGGTTCACACAATCAGTGGGGAAAAACCATGCAGTAAAGATTGTCTTCCCTGGCCCCTTGCATGCCTGGCATTTGCTTAATTACCCGTGCTGCATCACGGGATGCTGTGTCTTCTGAACCCGGCGCACAGTGTGGTAGGGGTAGCTTCTAATCCACCCCACAACCCACGGCTTGTAGTAGGGGTTGTGGGGTGGGCTAAAAGCCACCCCCACTGTGCTGCATGCCAGGTTCAGATAACACAGCAAGCAGTGACATGGTGTGGGTAATTAAGCAAATGACAGGCATGTGAGCAGTACATGTAGGGGCAAGGGAAACAACCCAAGGTGCGTGGCTTCCCCCTGCAATTGTGCAAACCCAGCCATTGAGAGTTCCCGTCATGGAACTCCCATACCACAACTATTTTAACTCCCTAATCAACAGCTTATAAAGTTCTTTGATGTTGACCTTGTTGAGATAATCATATCTTGGCTTAATTATTAAGATAGGAATGACTCTTGTGCCTGCATGTGCAGCCCTTTTTTTTTCTTTCCTTCTTGGCACAGTGCCATTAAAGCCAGAACTCTTCAATTAACCATAGTTTCCTGTTTTGTCAGAACTGGGAAACTATGGTTACCAGATTTGAAACAGGCCAGGATCTTAAACCATATTTTGAAGTTGGTTAAAACAGAGGTAGGCAGCTTGATTCTCACAGGCACTAATGTACCCCAGGACTTCTTTCTTGGCACCTGTCAAGGTGCTCTACCCTTCCCACTTTTTTATTAACACATTTTCTTATTGGCAGCTGGGATCACTTCTAAGCAAAGCGAGGGCCTCCAGCTGCTGCCATCTTCATTTCCAATGAATGCCTCTGGCTGCATGATGGGGGCTCAGAGACATACTTGGGAAATGAAAGCAGCGGGCAGCTGCACACCAATGCTTTCCTCTGCTGCTCGCCCAGCCACCAAGAAAAAGAAGGGGAAAATTTTAAAAAGGCACTGAAAATTGTGGGTTCAAAGGAGTTGTTTAGTGTGTTGTGGCTCCCTTGTACACAGTCGTTTGGGCAGGTTACTTGTCCTTTGTGACTAGCCGTGCCTCCCATGGCAGCCATTTTGTGGTGGTGCCCATAACATTCTCTCAAATTGCTAAATGTGCCCACAGGCCCCAAAACATTGCCTACCCCAGGTTGAAGATCTTGGCTTGTTCCAAGACTGGTAACCTAGTTTCCTAGTTTGGATGTAATGGGAAACTATGGTTAACCGTAGACTCCAGATTTATGCCGAGGAGGGAAGGGGCATCATGTGCAGGCACAAGCCTCTTTCATATCTCAGTTTATTAAGCTCTGAGATACAATAATCTGAACTGGGCTGTTGGCAGTTCTTCTTCGTGGTCTCTGTGCATCACACATATGGGCTCTGTGCCTGCACGGAGCCTCAATTCGGGAAACTTTTAAAGGAAATTTTGGCAGGAACCCTTCCCCCACCGTCCAGTGCACATATTCCTAGTGGGTACCCACCTCCTCCCTCAGTTCTCTTCGACCTCCGTTGCATGCACCTTGTGGGGAACTTCTCTCTCTTTGTCTCTGGCAAAGTGACCTTAAAATATATAAAAAATGCTGAGTTTTTATTCAATCTTTTTCTCTTCTATCGTTTTTCTGTCTTTTTAGTTTTAAATTTTTTTGTTGTTCTGTTTGTGTCTCGCGCAATTGCCCTCACAGGCCTATGGCCCCTCGGGCGCCCTTCAAGAAGTGCACCTGTTGTGGGGCAGACACAGTCTTTGTCTTTTTTGCTTAGGGGAAGGGCATATTGTAGAAACCCTCCATCACTGCAATACCTTCTCTAAGCAAGCGAGGAAAAATCGCTTTGATCTTAAAGCCGCTTTGTGGAAAAAGACGTTAGAGTTGTTGAGGGCCCTAGCAAAATGGCGGAGGCTGTTGCTACTCAGCCGGTGATATAGGGGTCCAAATCCCCTGAACACTGTGCTTCACTGGGCACCTAAGACCCCCTCAACACCGGGTCAGTCTTTGGCATTGACATTGGCAAAAAGACTTTCAAAAAAAGCAAAGGTTTCGAAAAAGTCTGCCCTGTCAGCTTCTGAACGTAAGAAAACGAAGTCGGGCAAAGAAGTTTCTGACACCACTCTGGACCGAGTGAAAGCAATTCATTCAGAATTGTCACCTTGGGGGCATTTGTTACCACCAAAGGGCACACCGGTTCGAGATGAGTCTCCTGCTCCCATCCCGACAACACCTTGGGATCGACACATGGGAGTATAGACCTCAACGGCACAGCTGCCCATACCGACGTTGCCGCTTCTGTTGTCTCCTCTTCAGATGGTGTCGACAACACAGACGGAACCCCGTTTAACATCTACATCAGAGGGTGAGATTAGGGACCGTTCCCCTTTTCAGCCCCCTCCAGGTCTGCCTCAGCCGAGGCAGGAACTGTATGAACCAGGATGGGATAGGCGTCCATGTTCGCCTGAATCTGCATATTCCATGGCATTTTACCATAGGTCTTATGAATCGAGCAGACGTCATTGGTACCGAGATCACTCTAGGTCACCGCATTCTGAATGGGACAGACCTCAGTATCACTATCTTTCTTTATGACCAAGACAATGGGTTGAGAATGGTGACAGTGGGAGGCACTATTCTCCCTTGATGGAGCACCCGAGATGAGAAGAGAGGCGTCCTCGTCATAAGCCGTCTGCTACTGTATCGATGGCTTCAAAAGAGCCTTTACCGCCTTTGGCAGAATTGGTGCAGCCCTTTCCACAGGTTGGTCTGCCTCCTCCTGTGCATAGATCTCCTTTGATTTGACCTCTGGCACCAGAACAACAGGATCTAGTCCAAACCTTGTTTCAACCGGTGCTGCCTCCGACAGCTACAGTACCTCAACCAGCTTCTAAGTCACCACCACGTGTGTCGGAGACCGAGGGCTATGAGTCAGACTCATCTCGGTCGTCCAGACCATTGTATACTCTGGGGGGAACCAACAAATCCATTTCCCCCTTGGAGTTTTTGGGTCAATTTGCTGACCAGGTTCTTAGAACAGCACGAGCCCTGGGACTTGAAACTCAGCAAGTGGCACCTTCAGTCCAGGATCCTGTATTCGACATCATAAATATAAACGCACAAAGGCCGGTGGCTATTTTGTTGCTTCCTATTCTCAACAACACCATAAAACAATCATGGAATACCTTTTCCACTGTACCACTGGTATCGAAGCGGTTGGAGGGTATGTACCATCTGCAGGACTCTAATGCATAATATTTATTCAAGTACCCTGCACCTAACTCTGTGGTGGTGGAAGCTGCACAGGGCAGGTCAAAGAAAGCACATTCATCTCCCACCGATAAAGAGGGACAAATTTATTTATTTATTAATTAAATTTCTTAATCGCCCATCTGGCAGGTCACCTGGCCACTCTGGGCAGTGTACAATAATACAAACAGTTTAAAAACAATAACATTTCACATTAAAACATCATTTTCTAAAATTTCCCTAACCCACCCCAAATGCCTGCCTGAAGAACCAAGTTTTCAACGCGTGGCAGAAGCTCATTAAAGAGGGGGCATGGCGGAGTTCCCTAGGGAGGGAGTTCCACAGAGTGGGGGCCACCACAGAAAAGGCCCTCTCCCTCATCCTCACCAGCCTAGCTGTCCTGGCTGATGGGACAGGGAGAAGGCCATCTGAGGCTGATCTTTTCGAGTGGCCTGTTTGGTGTTGCTGGAGGCACTCCCTGAGATAGGCTGGGCCAGAACCATATAGGGTTTTAAAGGGCAAAACCAACACCTTGAATTTGGCCCAGAAAACAACTGGTAGCCAGTGCAACTCCTTCAGCACTGGAGTGATGTGATCACACCAGAGGCTGCCTTTAATCAGGCGAGCCGCCGCGTTCTGCACCAGCTTGATTTACTCGGCAGGAGACTTTACTCATCTGTTTCAATGGGTCTGAAAATCGCTAACTATCAAGTGGCTATGTTGGGTTACCAATTCCTCCTGTGGGATAAAGTGGGCAAGCTCCTAGATTTTTTGCCAGATGATAAAAAGGAGCTGGGTCGCCTTTTTCGAACTGAAGCTTTCAAATTATCGAGGCAGCAGATAAATACATCTCGCCATCAAACAGAGTATAACTCAAAGGTTCTGGTAAGCTCAATCGCTCTTAGATGCCATGCTTGGCTTCGATCCTCTGGCCTCTCGCAGGAAACAAGGGCGACAATAGAAGATTTACCATTTGACAGGCTGGGTCTCTTTAACTCTAAAACAGATGAATTGCTGGACACAGTTCAAAAGGCTTGGACTACAGCCCACTGGATGGGGTTCTTACCGCAACAACAGCACCAGCAACAACACCCTCAGTATTGACACTGGTACCAATCTTCTGCTCCTCGTTACCAACCATACAACACTGGAGTAGGTCAACAGCATCCACAGCCTAGCTGACAAGGAAGCCCCTTTCACCTTTCCAGATCCCGTGATTACTGTAGGAAACCAGACAACAGAGGTAAACGTTGTAAACTGCCAGTTCATCCTCTCAACCTTCAGACTTTGTTGTTTGAAACGCGCTTGGCGTGCTACCGTCATGCGTGGTGCCACATCACAACGGATGCTTGGGTGTTGACTGTAGTCTGAGAAGGTTATCGGATCGAATTCGACACCATCCCTCCACTTGGTACCGTGAAGGTTACCGCTCTGTCTATACCTCTTCTTGCAGAGGTTTGGATGCTTCTGGACAAAGGAGCAATCCAACTCGTACCAACCAACCAACTGATGGATGGGTTTTACTTCCGGTACTTCACGGTACCGAAAAGTGATGGTGGCCTTCGACCAGTAATGGACTCGAGGCAGATAACAGTTACATCTCACCTCAAAAATTCCGCATGGTTACACTGGCATCTATTCTTCCCCCTCCTCTCCTGAGGAGACTGGTTTGCCTCTATTGACCTCAAAGACGCTTACTTCCATATTGCAATAGAGTGTTCCCATCAGCTTTACCTGTGCTTCGCCATCGGTACTAATGCTTACCAATTCAGGCTTCTCCCCTTTGGCCTTGCCACCACTCCAAGGGTCTTCACCAAGTGCATGGCAGCCATATGTGCCCATCTTCGATTGAGAGGCATAGAAATCTACCTTTACATTGACGACTGGCTCCTGGTAGCTTCAATGAGGTTGCAACTTGTATGGCCTATAGAGGTGACTTGCAGTCTCCTCAACTCTTTAGGTCTATACATCAATGTGGAGAAATCTCAACTGACCCCTACTCAGAGGATAACATTCATAGGGGCACTGTTGAACTCAGAAGTGGGAAGAGCTTTCCTGCCAGTCACCAGGGTTGAGACATTAGTCGCCTTTGCCTCAAACATATTGGACAGCAAGTTTATGTCAGCATACAAGATTCAACGGTTGCTGGGCTTCATGGCAGCAGTAGTCGTGGGGTATGCACGGTTACGGATGAGGACCTTACAAGTTGGTTTATCCGTCATTTGAACAATGAGTTGGACACTCACTGAGTATGGCTAACGCTTCCACCACCAGTCAGGGACGCGCTGCAATGGTGGTTAGTACCGACCAATTTAAATCAAGTCCTACCTTTCCTCACTCCTTCTCCATCTGTGGTTCTAACGACTGATGCCTCCCTTTTGGGATGGGGAGCACATTGCCGAACTCTGACAGTGCATGGCAAATGGTCTCCCAGCAAAGCCATTTTCCACATAAATGTTCTGGAGCTAAGGGCGGTGTTTAAAGCACTGCACACTTTCGAGTTGGACTTGACGGGCAGGACAGTTCAGATAGCATCGGACAACACAACTGTGGTTGCATATTTGAACAAAGAAGGAGGAACCAGGTCACTGCAACTCGTGGCTCTAACACTCCAGATATTCGATTGGTGCATACCATGTCAAATAGCATTAGTGGTGATTGACATAGCAGGTGTGGACAATGTTCTTGCCGATCAGCTCAACTGAAATATGCTATTATCCCATGAGTAGGAAATGGACAGGATGGTTCTGTGCAGCCTCTTCCAGCAGTGGGGAATGCCACAGATCTATCTATTTGCAACACCAAACAATGCAATCTGTCATCGTTTCTGCACCAGAGCGGGACAGGGCAGGACTTCCATGGGAGATGCCTTTGTTTTTGCTTGGGTCAGGATTCTGTTTTACATTTTTCCTCCCTTCCCACTTATGACTCTGGTTCTGGAAAAAATTGCGAAGGACAGTATGGCTTGCATCCTGATAGCCCCATGGTGGCCACATCAGCCTTGGTTTGCTCCTCTGATGCAGATGGCCCAAGGTCAATACCAGCGGCTACCATTGGCTCTGTCTCTCCTCACCAGGGAGTGTGGTTGGATTCGACACCCAGATCTGTCCACTCCTCGCATGACAGCTTGGAGAATCAGGTGACTGACAGTCCTGTGATTCCCCATGGGGTGCAGAGGATACTTGACGCTGTGCGTAAACCATCTACGCAATGTTCTTATTCAAAAAAATGGGCTACTTTTGTGGCATTTGCTCGACAGCAGTCCTTCCATCCCAGACAATGCTCATTGCATCACGTCCTGCATTTCCTTGTTTTGCTTTTTGAGAAAGGACTCGAACTTTCCTCTCTTAGGGTTTACTTATCAGCTGTTTCAGCATTTCACCCTCCAGTTGAGGGTTTTTCAGTTTTTTCACATCCGACTGCAGAAAAGTTCTTGAAGGGGATTAGGAATTTAGTGCCTCCACTAGACTCTACGGTACCGAGCTGGAGTCTATTGGTTGTGCTAAAAGCATTTTCTACGAAACCATTTGAGCCTCTCGCTACTGTGGACTTGCGCTTACTTGCTTGGAAGGTGGCATTTCTGGTCGCTATAACATCTGCATGATGTGCTAGTGAGCTCTGTGTGCTCAGGGTCGACCAGTCATATCTTCAATTTCATCGAGATAAGGTGGTGCTTCGACCTGACCCAGTTTTTCTTCCAAGGTTGTTTCGGAGTTTCATTTAAATCAGGACGTTGTGTTACTGGCTTTCTTTGCCTCCCCATCTACTCCTTCAGAATCGACCTGCACACACTTGATGTGCGTTGTGCCTTGGCCTTTTACAAGGCGAGGACTGAACAATTCCGACTGTCGCCTTGTCTTTTTGTCTATTATGACAGTAAGCGGAAGGGTCAACCTCTGTCCGTGCAACAGCTTTCTTCCTGCATTATCCAGACTGTTGAGCTTTCGTATGAGTTGACTGGACTCAAGCTTTCTGCCCCAATCAGAGCTCATTCCACTCATGCTATAGCGACATCTGTCTCGTTCGACAGAGGGGTTTCTATTCCTGAGCAATGTTGTGCAGCTAAATGGTCGACACTGTCCACCTTTGTCAAGCATTACAGATTGGACATTTGGGCGAGAGCCGACTGTGCCTTTGGTCGTGCCGTCCTTTCATCAATATTGTAGTAGGACACCAACCCACTGCTTTTGTAGGTAAGCTTGTTATTCGCCCATATGTGTGATGCACAGAGACCACAAAGAAGAAAGACCGGTTGCCACCTGTAACTGTAGTTCTTTGAGTGGTCATGTGTGCATTCACACAACCCACCCACCATCCCCACTTCAGTGTCATACTCGAGTTCAGTGTTGGGTACCAAAGTGCACACTTCTCTTGCTTACGAGGCTGCAATGTCAGTCTCAATGAACTGAGGGAGGAGGTGGGAACCCGCTAAGAATATGCACACTGGACGGTGCGGGAAGGGTTCCTGCCAAAATTTCCTCAGCTTTAGAAGTTTCCCGAATCGAGGCTCCGCGCAGGCACGGAGCCCATATGTATGAATGCACAGATGACTACTCGAAGAACTACAGTTACAGGTGGCAACCTGTCTTTATTGCCACATGGCTTCAGAAATAGTGGTCTTGCACATTGCTATGCGGATTTTGCAAGAGATATTGCTAGTGGATCATGCCTTCTTTTTTGTAAAATGAAAACAACTGTAGAAACACAATTCCTTGATATTGCTCAGGTATTGTTAGAGTGTTATCCTGCCATCACAGGACACAATAATATGGCACTGCTTACTTCATCACCATGGCATATCCATGCAGGATGTTTGGAAATAATGCAGTTCCTCTGGGGAATTTTTTTTGCAGGGCTTGGGAATGGCCAACACAATGAATTCCCCACAATTTAAATGTAAAGACAACAATTGGCTGTGGTGACCTGCAAGTAACTTATTGGATGTCTTTTTTCTTCTAACACTTAGCTAACTGCAAAGCCAAAGCACAGTATGTTAAATATTCCTCCTCCTTTATTTTTCACTATTCCCATGTCAATGATCTGATGAAGTCTTTTGACATATATCATGAACTATTCCGTTTGTGCTCTTATTTCATTTGCCCTTTGCCTCTGCCTTCACCCCTCCCTCCATTTTATTTCCTTTCATGGCTCCAGGAATAGAATTTAAAAGATCTCCCTTGATCGTAAAAAAATAGTAATGCAGATTAAATTATTTTAAAGAAGCATTCTGGCGTTGTTTTTCCTTTCCAGTCTGTAGCATCTCAGAGCGTGGACACTTCTGCATCTCTTTTTCTGCTCGGTCAGATTATGCTGGTATTTGAGGAATTGAAAATATATGTGATACCATAATACAGTTAACCCTAGGTTGCAAAACAGACAACCCAGAGTTAAACAACCTAGAGTTAACCCAACAACAAACCATGGGTTAACTGCATTGTTTAACCCTTAACCGCTAAACAACCCAGAGTTTCTGGGTTTGCACATCATGAAACTCCGGAATGGGGTGTTCCTGTGTTGCTCACTCACCCACTCCTGCGCATTCACAGACACCCCATGGTTAGATCATGCAAACTTCGTCTATATGTCCAAACCAACTTTAATAGAGTGATGTCAAGTAGAGTTTTGGTGAAAGTCACCATTTTCAAGGATGTATATTCCACACTTTAGGAACTCTTCAGTACGAAAAATGGATGATGCGTTCTGTTGCAGTCCATGGCAAAAATATGAGGTGACACCTTTGTAGTACACGTAGAATATCAGGAACATTTGAAGCAATAGCCAGGATCTAAGAGTCAAACTATCTGTTACACTATTTATTTATTTATTTATTTATTTATTAAATTTATTAATCGCCCATCTGACTGGTCACCCAGCCACTCTGGGCGATGTACAACCCACCATAAACAATTTAAAACAGTAAAATTTTACCATAAATTTTTTTTTAAAAAAAAATACCCTAACCCACCCCAAATGCCTGCCTGAACAACCACGTTTTTAATGCACGACGGAAGCTCATTAAAGAGGGGGCATGACGGAGTTCCCTAGGGAGGGAGTTCCACAGAGTGGGGGCCACCACAGAGAAGGCCCTCTCCCTCGTCCCCACCAGTCTAGCTGTCCTGGCTGATGGGACAGAGAGAAGGCCATCCGAGGCTGATCTTGTTAAGCGGCCTGTCTGGTGTTGCTGGAGGCGCTCCTTAAGATAGGCTGGGCCGGAACCATATAGGGTTTTAAAGGTCAAAACGAACACCTTGAATTTGGCCCGGAAAACAACTGGTAACCAGTGCAACTCCTTCAGCACTGGAGTGATGTGATCTCGCCGGCGGCTGCCTTTAATCAGGCGAGCCGCCGCGTTCTGTACCAGCTGCAGTTTCCGAACCGTCTTCAAGGGTAACCCCACGTAGAGCGCATTACAGTAGTCTAAACGAGAGGAGACCAGGGCATGTACTACCGATGGGAGCAGATGGTCGGGAAGGTAGGGGCGCAGCCGCCGTATCAGATGGAGTTGATACAGCGCTGTCCGGCTCACAGCTGACACCTGAGCCTCCATGGACAGCTGGGAGTCCAAAATGACCCCCAGGCTGCGGACCTGGTCTTTCAAGGGTAGCTGTACCCCATTCAACACCAGGTCAACATCCCCCAGCTTCCTCTTGTCTCCCACCAAAAGTACCTCGGTCTTGTCAGGGTTGAGCTTCAGCTTATTCCTCCCCATCCAGCCACTCACCGTCTCCAGACATTTGGACAGGGATTCTACGGCCAACCTTAGTGAAGATTTGAATGAGAGGTAGAGCTGAGTGTCATCCGCATATTGATGACACTGCACCCCAAACCTCCTGATGATAGCCCCCAGTGGCTTCACATAGATGTTAAATAGCATCGGGGAGAGGATGGAACCCTGTGGCACCCCACAAGTAAGTGGCCACAGGTCCGAAACCTCCTCTCCCAGTGCTACCCTCTGGTACCTGCCAGAGAGGAAGGACTGGAACCACCGCAATACAGTGTTTCCAATGCCCAACCCCTCCAGGCGGTCCAGGAGGATACCGTGGTCAACAGTATCAAAAGCCGCTGAGAGGTCGAGGAGAACAAGGAAGGAGCATTCACCCCTATCCAGAGCCCTCCTCATATCATCCACCAAGGCGACCAAGGCCGTTTCTGTCCCATGCCCAGGCCTGAAGCCCGACTGAAATGGGTCTAGATAATCAGTTTCTTCAAAGTGTGCCTTCAACTGCACCGCCACCACCCGCTCAATCACCTTGCCCAAAAATGGCAGATTTGAGACTGGGCGAAAGTTGTTCAGAACTTGAGGATCCAAGGAGGGCTTCTTTAAGAGCGGTCTTATCACTGCCTCCTTGAGGCTGATGGCATCACTCCCTCCTCAAGGGAGGCGTTCACCACCGCCTTGATCCCCTCACCCAGTCTCTCTCTGCAGCTCATAATGAGCCAAGATGGGCAAGGATCAAGTAAGCAGGTGGTTGGCCTTACAGATGAAAGCACCTTGTCCACTTCATCAGGAGGAAGAAGCTGGAACCGATCCCACAAAACCGGTTTGCCACAGGCCACCTCTTGCTCACTAACTGTATCCACAGTGTGCAGAGTAACACACCTAATCTGATCAATTTTATCTGCAAAGTGCCTTGCCAAAGCCTCACAGGAGGCCTTAGAATGCTCCAGTGGTTCCGGAGCCACAGGACCGACCAGGCTCCGGACCACTTGGAACAGCCTCCTGGGGCAGCACTCTGCAGACGCGATGGAGGCAGCATAATATTCCTTTTTACTAATCACATAGCGTGTAGCTGAGGCTTATCTTTTGTTTTGTTTTTTACTCTAGTGTAGCCCCAATCCAGATCTGAACCACCATGCTCCATGAGGGGAGGATTAAACCTTCCTCCAACACTGTTTTTTTCCTGAAACCTGCCCTGCAGCAGGCTGAAGAAAAGTAAAGGCTCTGTTGGTGGGGGTGGTCTTTTCTGAGGGCTTGGTGTGGGTGATGAATGCAAAGTGTGAAGGAGGAGCTCTATGTGTAAATTCTGGGCATAGGTTCCTAACCTGTACAGATGCCAATGAGTGCTAATGTGTTAACCAGTGGTGGCAGTGCTTTGGCATTGAGACATCCCTCTTCACGGTTCTGATTGGCCAGTGAAGAGTATGCCTTGAATGGCTTGACTGGGTTAGAGCCTGGGCAGGAGGAAGGCCTCTGCATATTCTGTATGCCCCATGCCCTTTGTATAGGACTAGAAATCCCAGGTGTGATATATATCAGCCTTCCCCAACCCAGTGCTCTCCAGATGTTTTAGACTACAACTCCCAGCATTCCTGACCATTGACAGTACTGGCTGGGGCTGATGGGAGTTGAAGTCCAAAACATCTGGAGGGCAGCAGGTTCAAGAAGGCTGGTGTATACCAAAAAGGACAGCCTGTGTGCATCTAATTTACTGCCCTTTTACTTGACATACCTTGCCTGGGTAATGTGGAAGTTTCATGAGTCAAAGCTTTAGCAAAGCTTTAGCAATACTTAAAATGGCAGCATGAGAACCACTGGGGAGCGGACTGTTTAATCCTTTGCCTTTCTTCTGCGTACCTGCTCAAAATTGCCTTCAGCTGCTGTTCTTCCCATGGGAGAAGAGATACAAGGTCCCTGTATCTTTTCCCCGCAGGTGGGAAAGAAGCAGGAGGAGAGGGATTTGCGAGAACAAACAGAAGAAAGGGAAAGCATTAAGCAGCCCCGCCCCCGCCCTCCAACTAGTCCTCTGCTCTCCATTTCAGGCTGCCTGGGCTGCTTTTCAAAAATAGAAAACTGGCCATTCGATTCTGAATAGAGGGAAAATACCATCCAGCCTATATGATAAAGGCCAGCATGGGAGTAATCATCAAGCAGTGCCTAAAATAAGGCTTGTCCCTTGTTCTAGAAAAGACATTTCATGCAGCTGTGTCAGAGCAAATGTCTGTCCACATGCTCCTTCACTTATTGTTCACTTACTAACTCCTTTCACTATACATTTTACAGAGACGCAGGGACTTCCTCCAATTGATGCTTGATGCCCGAAGCTCTGCTAATGACACTATCATGGAACATTTTGACATGGTCAACCAAGCTGACCCTTGCACCCAGAAAAGCAAGACAGCTGCCAGCAAAGGCCTACCTAAGAAGCAGCAGAAAGTGTTGAGTGATGATGAGATAGCTGGCCAGGCCTCCTTATTCCTGATTGCTGGCTACGAAACCACCAACAGCACCCTTTCCTTTGCCACTTACCTGTTAGCTGTCAATCCTAAGTGCCAGGAAAAGCTGCTGCAAGAGGTAGATGAATTCTTTTCCAAACATGTAAGTAGACAAGCTGCTTGCTTTTAAGCTTTCATACATAAAGGGGGTGGGGTGGGTGGAAGGGAGGGATTCTTCAGCCAGAGAGAGTAGAATGTACTTGACAAAGTCAACTGCAGCAGATTATCTAAAACAGGAATTATAAACTCAGTGTGACAGCTAATAAAATGCAGATGCGAGTCAAAATCAAGCACTGACCAAAGCTGTCTGTCCTATCTGGGCCCATATTCCATATATGCTGTGAACTTTTACATAAAAGGAAGTGACGTGACTAGTGGCCTCTTCACCTTCTTAGGTACCCTCAGCCCAAATGAATCAGTGACTGGTGTACTTCTGGGTGGCTTGTGATATGGAGGGTCTATCTCACTGTTGGGGACAATGCTTTTTATAATTTCATGGGCTAGTGACAACTCTCTGTTGAGTACCTTTATTCTGACATAGGTACATAGGAAAATGACTTATACCAAGTCAGACCACTGATGCGTCTAGCCAGTATTGTCGACACTGAGTCGCATCAGCAATCCAGCCCTACTTGGAAATGCCAGGGGCTGAACCTTTTGCATGCATCACGTGTGCTCTACCACAATGTGCTCCACAATCCTTCCCCTAGTAGTGCAGCCAAGGATGGACCTTGTGGACACAATCCTTCAGGACAAAATGGCAGCTGAATAAAGTTCAAAGCAAGATCCACAGGTAAGGCAACATATATTGAAACATGCAAGGTGTATCACAGTTGATCATAAAATTAAATAGAAAAGAAGCCTTTCATGAGTGCTTTAACTGTGCACTGTCTCCTTAAGTACAACCCGATCTCAGTCCCTCCCTCCCCCCTCACTTTTCCCTTGAACTAGGAGAAAACCCTGCTGCAGGCCCGTGTTTCAAGCCCTGTCCAAAAGCTGTATTTAACCCTGTTTAAAATAGAGGTGTTAGCTATTAATGCCTGTGTAGAGCTTGAATCCAGTAGTCATAAGAACATAAGAAGAGCCATGCTGGATCAGACCAAGGATCCATCTAGTCCAGCCTTCTGTTCACACAGTGGCCAACCAGCTGTTGACCTGGAACCCACAAGCAGGACACAAGTGCAGCAGCACCCTCCCACCCATGTTCCCCAGCAACTGGTGTACATAGGCATACTGCCTCTGATACTAGAGGCAGCATATAGCCATCAGAGCTAGTAGCCATTGATAGTAGTTAACAAGAAACACTGGTATCGCAAAAGGAATTGGATTTGCGAGGGTGGGGGGCAGCTTTCTTACCTTCTCCTCTAGTACTTTTAAGTCAACGTACCAGGATAAAATACCAAAAGTGATAGTGGCAAGGTAGAGCAGTCAAGCAGCTCCTATTTCCTGCAGAGCCATCATCACCAAAATGTTGCTTTTGCCCTCTTACTTTGCTAACTCTGTTCACTTCAGAGCCTGGGTTACTTCATGGTCCATTCTAAATTGTCTAGACTCAATCCTCTTAACCCCAAATCAGTCCAGATATTTATTTGAATTTCAATCTCAGTGCTGGATACTAACATGGCTTGCATTTCAGTGAATTAATATATGGAATTGAGCAGTAAACTTATTCCTGTTTGGGACCAGAGCCAAAATTCAGACCAGTAGGAGAATGCTCACTGCATGAGATCCACAGCTAGTCATAGACTGCATTCACATGATCAGGGGATAAGAGAAGCCATCGTGGCTTCTCCCCCTGCCCCTGCACATGCCAGTCATTTACATAATTACTCTTGCTGCAGCTCAGGTTGGCATGTAGTCCCAGCCTCCGACCCCCTGCCATGCCGCACTGGGTTTGGATGACACACCAACCCTCTCTGCAGCACGGGTAATTATCTGAACAACTGGCACGCACACGGCACGTGCAAGGGCGGAGGGAGAAGCCATGATGGCTTCTTCTACCCTGCTATCATACGCACCTGGCCTGTTGACAGGACCACTAAAACTACCCGCTATTTCAGCCTTCCTGAAACTAATGTCCGGATATTTTGGACTATAATTCCCATTGTCCCTGATTATTGCCCATGCTGGCTGGGGCTGATTGGAGGTATAGTCTAACTAAAGCATCTGGAGGGCGCCAGGTTGGGGAAGGCTTTTCTATTTGAACTTGGGAAATAATTCAAGAACTAGGAAGGTAGGGACGAAGTCAGTCCATTGTTCTGTCTTGCTCAGTATAGTTTTCTACAACTGGTAGTGGCTCTCCAGGGTTTCAGGCAGGAGTCTTTTCCAGCCCTACCTGGAGATGCCAGAGATTGAACCTGGGACCTTTTGCATGCAAAACATAGAATCATAGAATATGTGCTCTGCCACTGAGCTACAGCCTTTACCTTTGTACTAATCTAATGATTTAAATGAAATACAACCTCTGGGAACTGGAAGCAATTTATACAGATCCCTACATTTTTCCCCCATGGGAAGAAAAGCAGCTTGGAGGGTTGTTGAGTGGGAAACAGCCCAGGGGGGAAAAGCTAATTTTCCACTCAAATTTACATCCTCCTGTGGACACTTCTCATGTATAAATTATATCTCTATTTCTATCTATCATCCATCTATTCTATCTATCTATCTATCTATCTATCTATCTATCTATCTATCTATCTATCTATTCTATCTGTCTGTCTATCTATCTATCTATCTATCTATCTATCTATCTATCTATCTATCTATCACTGTTGCATATCATGTAGTGCTTGGCCATAAATTCATGATGTTACTGGGAAAAGAGAAAGAAAATTGTAATTTTACTCAGCTTGGACTAGTGGAAAAAAAAGGCTAGGGCTGGAAGCTTTAGTCCTGGGTGGGGAACCATTTTTGGATTCAGGGCTAAACTGGGTCCAGGTTGGGACCTCAGGGGCTGCATACCAGCAGTAGGCAGGGTCACAGGCCAAGTGATGAGAGAGGAGTCTGCAAATGGAAGATAGGTTCCTGCGCCGAGAGACGGATAAGCCCTTTCCCATTGGTCAGTGCTGAGGCAGGGGAAAAAGTTTATCTCCAATCTGCAGCAGATCAGCAATAAGCCAGTGCTGAGGAAGGGAAAGGGGATTATGTCTGATCTGCTGTGGATCAGAGATAAGCCCATTCCCCTCTCTCAGTGCTCTGGCTGAGGAAAGGGGTGGGCCTGGAGGAAGAAGCTTAGCCACCTGGATGGGGCACCCCCATGGACCATATTCACCCCGCAGGCTGGAGGTTCCCCATGCTGGCTTTCTTCTGTTTAAACTGTTAGAAAATTCAGGTTTTACTCCAATAGTAAAATTATTAATATATTAATTAATTATTAATTGATTTTATTATGTTAAATATAATAAATATTAATTAATTATAAAAGATTAGATCAGAGCCATGCCACCTAGGGGCATACCACTTTGCCTGGTAAAATATCCCCACAGGCAAGCCCTTTGATAAATTCATCACACAATCCACTCTTTATATAGCTTCCCACATTCCAGTCTTTATGTAATGTGTCGTGGTGGCTGGTGTCCACAAAAGTAAGGGACAGCACGGTGCATGTTCCCTCATGGCTTTAATACCACAGGTATTGTGTCTGAAAGAATATTCCTTAAAGAATAGCACTTTCCCTTCCACATAGTTCTCAGCCAACAACGAAAGGCAGCAGTATTTGTTTTGGTGCATCAGCTCACCTAATCAAATATTTTATATTTTAAGCTGTTTTTATGCAGTGAATCCCCATAGCAGAATAAGCTGCTTTCCCCTAGCATTAGAGAAAATGCAAGTGATAGTTGCAGAGACACTGCTGTCAAGAAACTACCCACAACAATTTGCATGTATTTGGTGCCTTTCATGAAATCTCTCAAGGCACTTTACACTCAGAAGTTGGCAACTACAGAGACTAAGCTTTGCTAAGCAAATATGCTGACAGAGAAGGCTTGCATTTATCAAGAGAGAGTGCAAGATAAATAGAATTGGAAAAAGAATTCCACAGGTGAAAGATGCTATGGCACATCCAACGCGCCCACACACACACTTACTGAAAACAACTGCAGCCAGTGGAAATCATTTTGCTGTCAACGTTGTTAAAAAATAAAATAATAATTGAGCCATTTTGATTTCTTTATTTGTGCAAGAGAAGTATGTTTCAGAACCGCTGGTGCCAGCAAGAGGTTTTGTAACTTAAAAATAAAGGAATCCTTTCACAGGGTAAACAAATGTCAGTCTCTACTTTCCTAGCGATATCACTGGTTAGCCGCATTTAAATATTTGCCTCTATCTCTGGGAAGGTTTACATTTCAGGGCTGAAGATTGCCAGAACTGGAGAAGAAAAGTGTCTCTCCTAAGTCCCCCTCTAGTCTTATTGGCAGGAGGAAAGTATATTCTGGCTGTTGGGATGAATAGTGAAGTCTCAGAGATGGGTTTTGACTGGCAGATATTTCTACTGTTACCTTCCTATCACCTTGCACAGTTGTACACCTTCCATAGTATTTGCTCTTTCCAGTGTTATCCAAACCAGTTTACCCCACTTAGAAAACAAAAGGCTTGTGTGAATTCAGTAATGCTCCATCCAAGAAAATGCATGCTCACTATAAAAAATTACTGAGTCAGGGAGAGTATTGCAAAAGTATAAAGGCATATTTGTAGGTTGATTCTATACATGCTTACATATGTTCCACTATGCTCAGTGGGCTTATGCATAAGTAAATATAAAAACATATTTCTAGCCTGATCCTGTGCATATTTCTGTAGACATTTATCCCACTATATTCAGTGGTGCTTAGTAAATATGCGTAAGGTTCCAGCTTTGTTTTCTTAAATGACTGTACAATTCTCTCAGATTTCTAGGAAGTGTGGGAAATTAGATATTTTAAGATATACCAGTCTTCCTCAACCTTGAACTCCCCAGATTTGTTGGATTTCAACTCTCATCAGTCCCAACCAGCATGGCCAACAGTCAGGAATGCTGGAATTCATAGTTCAAGACATCTGGAGGGCACCAGGTTGGGGAAAGCTGCTTTATACTCTCCGTCTGGAGGAGTGATATATACATTTTCATTTTCTGACTTTTTTTTTTTTTTAGCAATCAGAGTATCTTGGATTACACGTGTACAAATTGTAAACTTTTCAGGTGGTGTAGAAATACCTTAGACCTTTTGAAGTGTGCTTTGAGTCTCCCATTTTGAGGGAGATAAATTCAAATGCCCCATTTTCAGATTATCCTAGTAGTTGGGATGTTTCAGCTCTCTAAGTCATACAGACATATCCTAACACTGTTGTTACCCACATATGAGTTAGTGAGAAAATTAATCTGTCAGTCTGGCCAGAGCATTTTTACTTAAGTATCATTGGCATTATCCAGTGGTGTCATTCTGCAAACTCAAATAGTGCTAGTGGAGAGCCTCTGAAACTTTCCGTTTTACAAGCAGTCGCCCATTACGCTTGCACAATGGGTTGTGCAAGCAGTTGCGCTACCGTTGCTCAACCGGTTGCACAAGAGTTATGCACAACCTGTTGCACAAATGTAACTTCAGTTGGATTCTCCTCTTTTACATAGTTTGGAACCTAGTTTCCGCTAGTGCAACGTCATTTGCGCTGACATAATTCCACAGTTGGATACTACCTTATAAATGCACAGCTGTCCTGTAAAATGTTAACTAGAATAAATATTGGAAGGCTGAAAATTTTCTGCAGAAGCTGAATGCTAAGTTTGAATATTAGTTATTTCCTGCTTAAGAGAAGGTCCCTCTAATCCTGCCCAGGCTCAATTAATCATCACATTCCTTGGGGACAAAGAGGGTTGTTCAGCTGTGTTAGTGTAGTCTGTTTCGTGTATCACCATCAATCCCTCTTATTCTGAGGTGTCATCTTCATAGGTGTTGGGAAAAGGTGGAGCAAGAAATCATATTACAATAGCTCCTTTTCTGGCAAACATATTTGTGGGCATTTGAGATTTCAGAGGAACAGGTGTCCCTTATTTGAGTGGAATCTTTCTTAAAAGAAAGGAGAGATAGCACATTCCACTAGTAAGTACTCACACATATGTGCATGTCTCTGTGTGTGAGTGAGTGAGTGAAAGAGAGTGAAGAAGTGAGAGCATGCACACATGAATAAGGAAAGAAAGAGTGCTCAGTAACTAAAAAACCAACTCCTAAATTATGCACGTTCGACTTACAAGGTCTGAATGCTGATGAGTTGAGAATGCTTGTCTAATTTATTAAGAAATATTAAATCCCCAGGAGCAATCGGTGATGGAATTAAACTCCTATTTAATGTTGCTGTAGCTTAAAAAATGATCTGAGTTGTTACCAGTGTTAGGTCAGAATGGAATTTTTCCTCCAGGTATGTACATAAATTAGGGGGGCATTAATGGAAATCAACCAGTCCATTTATTTGTCAATAACTATGCAAAGTGAAAACTGAATGACCGATGCCAAAAGCATAGAAACTCATTTGTACGTGATGGTTATGTAAAGCAGAGCCTTTAGTGAACTGAACTTCTTTTGACTTCACTTTTCTTCTGTGCCCCACCCCACCCTCTCTGGCTGATGGTACTTAAGTATTTAAAGTGTGTGTGTGTCTAACATTTTATTCATGCAATTACACTCAACAGCAGGAAGCATTTGTAATGCATGTTTCATCTAAAATGTTGAATTGAATACAGGAGATAATTATAGCTCAGTATTTGTGGGATTCTTTTTATTTGGGAGGGATGATCTTTGTGTGTTGATTTCTCAGATACAAAAGGTTTCAGATGGAATTATTTATGGGTCCACCTAAGTTGGTGGGTTAATGAGCTTTAGAATTGCACCACAATCTCCAATACAAATGTGGTTGGTTGAGCAACTTCATTTAAAATGGTCCTTTTAAAGGTGTATATACACAATCATCTGTGCATGTGATAGCCATAAGAAAAATACTTGAAAAACCTGTGCATGCTAGAAACTGGACCTTGCACTTAGCAGTGGGGTGCATATGATTGTGTGTGTGTGTGTGTGCACGCACGCCACCGTGCTCAGGTTTTTCCTGTGGTCATCCTGCACCCAGTTCATGTTGGATCCTGCTCTTCTTGTTCGCACTACACTTCCTTGACTTTGAAAACTCTTTTTCTTCTTCCCTGTTCCTGTTCATTCAGGTACCTAATCCTCTCTCCATACCTGCCCCACCCATCTGTACTGCCTTCTGAGGACTGACTTTATCCTGCCTCTCTGACCAGTCATATTACTTTGTCCTTCAGTGAGGTGACTTGGCCCAGCCCTTCAGAGGGAAAGGCCTAGGATCCTTCCACGGCTTGTCAAACAGGAGATGTTAAAAACAAAGTGAAATTTAAGTTGGAATAACACTCTAAGCTTAACTATTCTTTTATCCACTTAAATCAAGCTATTAAAATATGCCTCTTGCTTGCAGAGCATGTTTATCATACAGCACCTTGATAACGTATACAAAGTGAATCATAGATACTGAAGGATCTAACTGACGGTGGGTGGGTTAGTTCTGTGGTTATGCCAGGGCAATGTAAAGGCCAAAGGTGAAATATTTTAACACGATGCTGCCACGTTCCAGGGACAGAGTTTCTTTTTTGCAGGTCCACTTTTGAACAAAAGATTAATTTTGTTTTCTCCTCCTTGATGTGGGTGAAAACTATATAAGAGGGCTTTAGAAAATTTACTTATTTTTTGTCCCAAATCTTTTCATTCTCTAATTAACAAAATCAAGCTTGCTTTTTTGGCAGACTGTTATCTGTGTGGAAAAGAAAAAAAGGATGTTTTAAAACAAAACAAAACCCCCTCTGTACAGCTAGAGTAATTAGGCAATTGATCATGGGAGTAATTGGATTTGTGCAAAGCAACCTTGTGTTTCACATGTTTGTATTTCTCCTAGATGGGTGTGAAAACACATCTGCATTGATTAAGAAATATCTCTAGTGTTTTCTGCAATATCCATTAACCAGAGTAGTCCTGTTCAAAGTAACTGCTCTTTCCAGTGGCTTTTCATCTGCTTTCTTCCTGTTTCAGGGTTGTATCCAGTGTTAGTCATACTTAGGGTACACCCATTGAATTAATAAGTTAGACTAACACTGGATACAATCCTCAGCTTCCAAGTTCTAAAATCCAAAACTAAAGTCCTTATTTATTTATTGTTGTTGTTATTATTGTTGTTGTTGTTGTTTTCTGTGCAGTCCCATGTATAGGTTCTGCATATGCACAGATCTACATTTGGAACACTCTGGAGATAGGCAATGAAAGCACTTTGGGGGAGACATGCCCCCAGGGGCTCATTTATTATACCGCTCTCCAGGCTGCAGTGAAATTCCCACAGTCACTTACAGTCAAAATAGTAAAAACACAATAATTTCACCAACATCATAAAAATACATTAATTAAAAACACCAGAAAACAGCATTAAAAACAGGAGTATTAAGAGCAGATTAAAAACCAGAATTAAAAGGCCTGGGAAAATAAAAAGGTCTTTACCAGGCACCAGAAAAACGCCAACCAGGTGAGCCTCTCTGGGGAGGGAGTTTCTGAGATCGGGCACCACCACTGGGAACTCCCTTTCTCCAGTCATCACCCACCTCCCCTCAGAAGGTGGGGACACTCAGAGAAGGGCCTCCAAAGATGATTTCGGTGTTTGGGCAAGTTCCTGTAGAAATAGGTGTGTATGTGTTAGATATTTGGTTAATGATACAAGTTCCCTTTCCCCACAAGAAGGGATATTCATTTAAGGTGCAATCGTATGCATGTTTAAACAGAAAAAAGTCCTACAACTCTCTGCATTCCCTTAGCTTGCAGTCCTATGCATCTTTAGACAGAAAGAAAATCCTACAACTCCCAGCATCCCTTTAGCTAGCCACGCTGGCTGGGCATGCTTGGAACTGTAGGACTTTTTTCAGTCTAAACATACATAGGATTGTGCCCTTAATATATTAAATCTGTTGCTGTGTTTCAAAAGGAAGATTGCAAAGGGATAGCACAACCTACTCATGCTGTCAACTAGCGGAAATTCTTACGTTAATTTTTTTAATTCCAGAGGTGGGGTCCAGAGCACTTCCCTTCTTGAAAGATTTAAAACCAAAACCAAAATTAATTATCATTTCAGTTCTCCATACTACATAGATATTTGTTAAAAGTTGATTAATGATTAGGTTTATGAGGCCCAACTTAATCTAAAGCCTGTTGGCTCTTTTTTTTTTTTTACCCTTATCTCCAAATTGTCTTCATGAACGTCACTGTTTTGTTAAGTTAATATTTTTGTTTTGTAATGTGGAAGTTGATGAATAATTCCCTTTGTTTTCTTGACCAGTTTCCACAGATCTCAGTATTTTCTACAGATTTCCCTCCATTTACAGTGCAATCCTATACACACTTACTGGAATAAGTACCATTGAACTCAACAGGGCTTACTTCTGAGTAGACATGTATAAGATTGCACTGTTAGTGAGCCTCATTTTGTAAGATTTGGGGCAATGGTGGGGGGAGCCCCTTCTTTGTTATGGAAATAATAATTTTATCAACTCCTTCATCTCCTCTCCCCAAAATGAATAGCTTACTAATGTGTGATGATAATTGTGCAGAAAACCTGTTACAGTAACGCTGTAGTGTCACTACAAACTGACTGGGAAATTGGTGCCTTGTGTCTGAAATTGCATGTTGCAGTTACTAGGCATCATTTCAGATTAGTTCTACCTGTATCATGGGCAGCTCACAAGGTGCCACATCACTGAGTTGGGGAGTGGAGGATGGGGGTGAGGGAGGCCTACCACAACTAGAAACTAAGGCAGAAAATACAATTAAGGAACAAACTGAAATAAAACAACAAAGAAGCTGTCTTTGAGTGTTCGAGTCCAGAAGTGTCATCGAATGCTGGTGTCACTATGACATATCGTGTCTGTGCATTTTAAAATACAATGTATAATTTTCAGGATGTGCAGGAAGGTGAAGTAAAGCACCTAAGTAACTTAGACACTTTTCCTGGCTCTGTATGTGTGGAATATGTTTCTGTCTATCTCTCTGTCTGTCTGTCTATAATATATCAACATAGGAAGATGGGAAACTGCCTTATCATGAGTCAGACCATTTGTCCACCTATCCCAGTCTTGTTGACGCTGACTGGCAGTGGCCCTCCACAAAGTTTTAGGCAGGAGCTTTTCCAGTTTTGCCTGGACACGTCAGGGATTTTATCCTGGGACCTTCTGCATGCAAAGCATGTACTGTACCACTGAGCTAGAGCTATAAATAGTTATGGGACCCAGCTACCAAGACACACTGAAAGGCATGAAGAGAAGGAGCACACCAGGAGAGGGGAGCTAACTAGAGCTGCAACAGGATGGAAAGTCTGGTGCGATCCAGTCAAAGTCCAATAAGCCAGGGGAGAGGCTGCCAGGCTCTGAAGCTCCACGTTCCAGTTTGGGGGAACCAGATGTGCCAAGTATTTAAGGTTGGACCTGCCTATGAGTGTCTCTAGAGAGCAGAAGGGGAAGAAAAAGCAGGAACTCAGCAGTACAAGAAAAAGACAAGAGGAAGCCAGTGTAGTTTATTAGGCTCAGCATGTTTCAAATTAGAATCTTCGGGGCACCCTTAAACACCCAACCAATCTCTTTAGTCTCCAATGATTCTGTTGCAAAGTAGTTCTTTGAGGTACAATCAGGATAGTCTTTTTAAACCCAGGGAGGGGGATCCATAAAAAGACTACCTTGGTTGTACCTCTAAGGACCATTTTGCTACAGAGTTACTGGTGACTCAAGATTAAAATGGGATGTATTTAAGAGTACTCCTGAAGATCTTAATTTAAAACATGTTGGGCCTAATAAAGTACACTTCTGTGCACCTAGAGGTTTTCTCTTCCCTTTTCCCAGAGAGCAGAAGGTATCTTTTCTCCTACAGGT
Source organism: Heloderma suspectum (assembly GCF_057233095.1). Taxonomy (NCBI): domain Eukaryota; kingdom Metazoa; phylum Chordata; class Lepidosauria; order Squamata; family Helodermatidae; genus Heloderma; species Heloderma suspectum. Next base: position 33,531,098 of record NC_139464.1, read on the forward strand.
GCTAAGCATTACATTTTCCACACGATTTGCACTTTTTCTCCTTAATCCTTCCATTTTGACTGAAGTCTAATTACATGTTGCCTACCTCTTAAGTATCAGTTTTAACAATAAGGCATTTTTCACACACTCTTCTAACACTTAATGTGTCTCACTATGTATTGTAAGTTGGATGCAATTCAAGAACAGACGATGGGGTGCCTGGCTGTTTTCACACAGGCTGTCTTCAGAGGACACATTTATCTTTTGGCAAAGCAATGGTAATTACCGCTGTCATGATCCACAGACTAGTGGGTAACTGTAACCTGGAGGACTTTAAAATGGAATTAAATACATTCATGGAGGAGGGGGCTATCAATGGCTACTAGTCACGATGGCTATGTATTACCTCTGGTATCAGAGGCAGTATGCCTATGTATCCCAGTTGCTGGGGAATACAAGCAGGAAGCTGCTGTTGCACATGTCCTACTTGGAGGCTTCTCTTTGAAGCATCTGGTTGGTCATTCTGTAAACAGAATGCACAGAATCATAGGGGAGTTGCTGTAGCCCTTTGATCATTTTGGTTGCCCTTTTCTGCACCTTTTCCAGCTCTATGCTGTCCTTTTTTAGATGTGATGACCAGAATGGTACATGGTATTCCAAGTTTGGTTGTAAAGGGATTATGATATTGATAGTTTGAGTTTTCAGTTCCTTACTCTCTCTATGTGTGCATACACACACAGGCACACACAGACACACTATATATATATGGAGCTTTTCATCTGTGTGCATTAGTGTATGTCATAAATACTCCTTTTTAGTTAACTCCCCGCAACAGAAATAAAGTGTTTGCACACTGAGACCTTTGGGAACAGAGATGGATATTGATGAACATAGAATACACCAGATCCTGAGTCCACAAGATAAGCTAGGGTATAAATATAATAAATTAATATATAATATTCCAATAAAGAAGTAGTACATGAATGTAAAATATGATATGAATCCAAAGTATTTTGCAAAAGCAATCTCATATCCTTATGCATATTGGTATATAACGCTGTCACATGGTCCCTGTCTGTTTTCACATAGCATGTCTTCAGGTGAGACAGTTACCTTTTTCAAAAGCAATTACCTTGCTGTGGCCTGTTTGTTCATGGTAATTTGTTTATGTATCAATTTAATCAGATGATAATATCACCAAGGTCAAGCTAATTTTTTTTCTTGAGTAAAACTGTAAATGTGATCAATACATGTGCAGAGATCTGTTTCACCTATGTTCGCAGTGCGGTGGAAATTAAAATGACAAGAACTACAGATAATTCATCTCTCTCTCTCTCTCAGAGAATCAGGGCCGATATCAGAGGCTGACATTATTGGGCAGCTGCTGAGGCCCACACCACAGCAGCGAGTCCTCTGGCAACCTCTGGGGCCCTTTCTTCATCGCTGATCTTCCTTGCTATGGCTGCCTGTTCACCCTCCCTCTGTGAGGGTGCAAGCAGCAACAAGAGCAAGGAGGAGGAGGAGGAGAAGCCTCCATTTGCCTAGCCCTCTCCCTCTGGATGGTGGGCACAGGCCTGGCGTCAGTACCTGGCATCCTAGGACTGCCCAATAGGGCCCACCAGCACCGTTGCGTGCCCCTCACCTTCCACATTGGGCATATGGGTCCGGCAGCCTCCATTTTAATTTTCTCAACACCCCAGAATAGCAATACACTAGGTGCTTTGGAGCATTGTGGGAAATTAAAATAGCATCTTCTAGACCCTGAGTGTTGGAGTGCTGCTGCCTCTGCCAACTAAGCCTGAGAGGGCTCATCACTCTAAGAAGGGAACTTTGCCCAAGACCCCTCAAGCCTGGTGCCGGCCCTAGTGGTGTAAAGTAGGCCCAGAGGGAAAGCACAAGAAAATGGACAGTTGTGATGGTGGAAAGAAGGTGGACCCGCTCAGGTAGGTCTGACAGTGTCTTGCCCCCCACCCCCAAATTTGGAATCAGCACTGCATGGAGTAAGGTGGAAGTGGAGGAGTGGTAGTCCAATTTAGGCATTAAAATTACATCACAGTGGTGTCGATCCTCTTTCAGCCCAAGGGCCAAATTAAATTTCAGAGAAGCTCTTGGCTAGCCTTCTCCAACCTGGTGCCTTCCAGATGTTTTGGACTACAATGCCCAGAATTCCTGACCATTGGCCATGCTGGCTGGGGCTGATGGGAGTTGGGGTCCAGTACATCTAGAGGGCACCAGGTTGGGGAAGGCTGCTTTGGAGGCCCATTCCAGTGGTGAGCAGGGCCAAAACTACCAGCCTATTTTAGCGTAAAGCTCTTACTGCCAGCAACTAAGACTTAGGAGAGGCATTTCAACCACTTAGAATGGGGAAATAAACTGCACAAAAGCTGGGAAGCCACCAAATGACAGGCGGTTGAGGGGAACGGATGGGGCCAGGTGAAGGAGGCGTGGCCTTCTGCGGAATCCTGAAGGGCTGAACTGGAATCCAGCCTGCAGGCCTGAGTTTTGGCATCCCTGCCTTACGATAATAGCTGATTCCATCAATTAAGAGCCTTTTCAGATGATCATATTTCAGTGCGATAAATGGTTAGTTATATATTTTATAAAGCCAGATCCAGGCATCTTTCTTCTAAGTTTTATTTCTACTGTAGTACAGTACCTGACATGTTTGTCCTTGCCTTGCATTTATTAAAAGATTGCCTTTGGCCGGCTGTTGACAATTTTCTAAAACCCTTTAAAGCATCCAAACGAAAAACAGAAGTACGGTACTGCTGGGTATTCCCAAAACATCACTTGTCAAATGTAGGCCCTGTGGTGGTAGGGATGGCAGAAAACCAGTGTTAAACTATCGGTGTGAACGTACTTGCACATTCATTAAATTGCAGTGGCAGTGCAGTTCAGTGGCCACCTACATTTAACTGGTTCCATTAACTTTGCCAACACTATCCTGGAGGGATTAGTCTTCAAACTCCTCCCTTAACCTATCAGTTGGAGGTGCAACAGACTTTGCTCATGCAAAGTCCCTTTGATGATGATGTTGATGGTGATATTCATTATGAATAAAGCATCTTAAAAATCATAATGACGGTAGGGCAGGAAAGAGGAACCCCCATCCTTACCAGAAAACATTGTGGGGTGGACAGTGGAGGCATTTCTGTCAGAGCACCATGGAAGTACTTGTTTGCTGACTGGCTAGCTGCCCTTACTGACTGCAGGCCTTTGCAAGTAGGGATGGAAGAACTGGGGACGCGCAAGCTCGCTGAAATTCTTGAACTTCACTTCAAAGCTTGGTTCAGTTCAGCTCACTCCTGTTCTAGTTCACAACCTGTTTTTTCAGTTCGTTCATTTGAACGAACAGGAAAAGCGCTCATTTTTCAAAAGTGCACAGTTCCCTCCCACTGACTAGAGCATGAAAATACGAGTGTTTAAAAGTGGTGTTTTTTAAAGTGTGCATTTTTTAAAGTGTTTTTTTTTAAAAAAAAATGTGAATGCAGGTTCAGGAATTTGCAAACGTTTTCAGAGAACATGCACTCCCATTTGCATTTAGGGGCATTTTTGAGTGATTTGTGAACTGAAATTATTTTTTTTGTACATCCCTACTTGCAAGGTGCTGACTGCAGTGCCCTCTGCCTCCACTGCCACCTTCTGATGGTTCCTGGTAGGGATCACAGGCATATTAGAGGAATAAGAAGCCCTCTTTGGAGAAGGAGTATAGAAAGAGCATATGCAGTGGCCATGAAATGGCAGAATGGTTTGTATACTTCTGCCTGTTGATCTCGTATATACTACTTTTGAATGGGGAAGCAGAGGGGATCTGGAAGCGAGGAACCAGAAACCAGGAGTTGTGCCAGGAAGCCAGAGCCAAGGAACTCATCCTTGGAGTTGGAGTCAAGGGGCCCATGGAAATGTAGCAGAGCCAGGAAGACCATTGTTGCTCAGGCAAAGTCCCAGCCCAAACAGGAAGCCTTTTATATAGCCCTTCCTGTATAGGAGACAGCTTCAGCTATTGAGCATTATAGAAATGCAATGCATACATACATACCGAAAGTCAATATATGCATACATATATACACCAGTGCTGATGAAGACTTCACTGCCACGAAGATGCTCTAAGGGCGCAATCCTATGCATGTTTAGAGAGAAAAAAAAGTCTACAATTCCCAGCGTTCCCCAGCCAGACTTCTTTCTGTCTAAACTTGCATAGGATTGTGCCCTGAACTACCATTTTAGTAGCTCACACCACATGGGGCAGCTGTATAGAGAGCCAAAGTTTCCTGGTTCTAGCCCTGGTGGTTCCTGACACGACCCAGCTTTTTTCCTGTTGTGCTAATTTTGTACTTCAGGGAGTTTTTGGTTTGTTGTTTTTGTTTTAAAAAACAAAAATGGTATCTCGCCTGAAGTTTGAAGTGGAACAACCCATTCTAACCCATCATTCTGCTGCATATGTAGACTAGGGCTTTCTTCACAGAGATTGCTCCTTCACGGAAGTTTGTGGGCTCTTCACATGACTCTGTGATCATCCAAGGTGTCTCTTGCACTAAATGCCCTTTGTTCCATTTTTAAATAGGTCACAAATAATGAGCTATCAAATTACCCCGTTACGTTCTGCTTGAGTACCCTCTGTGAAAAGAGGAAAAGCAGCAAGAAGAGGAGCAAGATCAATGAAAGATATGGAAGACTCAGAGACAGGGAGAAGGAGGGGGAAAGGGGAGGGGGGAAAGGAAGAGGGTGAAAAAGGGAGTCGTTGTGATCCTGCATTTGAAATGGAAGCAGAAAGCCCCGTTTTAAATGCAAGATTTTAGGCTGGTGTAGAGATGCCCTAGGCTTTAGTAACTCCTAAGTCCATAGGATCAGTCCTTAACATTTCTGCCAATTGTCTCTTGACTCCAGCGACTCCAGCATTCCCAAGTTATTTATGTGCCTAAGAATCTGTGCTAGGAGATCCTATGGGTAAAAAAGCTTTGTGAATAAAATAACAGATGTTATTAGCATTATTATAAATCCTTCATCTCTTATGGCAGGTGCGGAAACAGAACATTTTGCCATCACTGTAGATGGTCCCAAGACATTTAACAAATTGTTATAACAATTTTGTCTTCTGTGAATATTTCAAATTGTTAAATATTTAAACATCCATTTAATAGGAAGACTGTATCTGTTGCAGGGAGAAGAGTAGAGTTGAGCAACAGAAAAATGCCATTCCCTCTTGTAGGAAATGCCATTCTTTCCATAGCTTCTCTAATGCTATTCACTTGCTGATACCATAAAGATGCAAAATGTTAAATGGTCAAGCTAGATATTGTATAGCAAATAAGTGTACCAGTCTCCCAATTATTTTTATTCATGAGATGCAGTCGTGAGAGGCTGAGAGTTTAAGCAGAGCAATGGCTGGGAAGGAGGGATGTATGGGGAGGGAGCTGTTTTTCTGCTCAAAAATTTCCCCTCCTCCCCAGTTGCTTTTCCACTTATGGGAGAAAGATATGAGTACACTGCTGTGGTTTTAAAGTTTATTTAATGTATTTATTTATTACCCTTATATCAAGCTTTTTTTCCTCTTGCAAGGAACCCAAGGTGGCGTACATGATCTTCCTCCTCTCCATTTTATCCTCACAACCACCCTGTGAGGTAGGTTAGGCTCAGAGTCAGTGACTGGCCCAAAGTCACCCACCGAGCTTCATGGCTGAGTGGGAACTAGAACCCGGGTCTCCTGAGTCCCAGCCCAATACTCTAACCACTATACCACACTGGCTCTCAACTGTTACACATGTCTGCCATGTAATGTTTACTCTAGACATGTAAAGAATGCTTACTCTTTTGTCTTTTTAAACTGTATGGTTTTGACATGGGTAATGACTTATTGGGCTGCTGAACAGCTCACCACACATTCACTATACCCTTTGCAGTGGGCACCATTTTTGTCCCTATTTATTTTTTTAATCTGTCTTTTAAGTTGCGCTAAAATAGTGTGTGTGTGTGTGTGTGTGTGTGTGAATGATGGTGAGGGGGGGGACTTTCCCATCAGTACTCTTTTAACACGGTGGTTAATGGTGGAAGTGACCAGAAAGGCTTCTTTCCAAGGTTTTTAAAATTAGCATTCTAGACATATAGTGTTATAGAAGGACCGCGGTGGCTTAGGGGTTAAGACGCTGAACTGCAGACTGGAAGGTCGGCAGGTCAGCAGTTCGAGACCCGAGTGCTGCGTGATGGAGTGAGCTCCCGTCTTCAGTCCCAGCTTCTGCCAACCTAGCAGTTCGAAAGCAAGACATTGCAAGTAGATAAATAGGTACCGCCTCAGCGGGAAAGGTAACAGTGTTCTGTGCACCTCGGTGTTCAGTCATGCCGGCCACATGACCACGGAAGCGTCTTCGGACAGCGCTGGCTCTTCGGCTTAGAAACGGGGATGAGCACTGCACCCTAGAGTCGGACACGACTGGTTGGGGACACCTTTACCTTTTTATAGCACTTATACCCCTATAATGCTAATTTTAAAACTCACTTTAAGAAAAAGCTTTTCTGATCCTCACCACTGGCAGTATTTGGAAAGGGGTCACCCCACATTATTTTTGAAATGTATATATTGCATGATAGCTTTCACACGACATTATATGATGTTTTACTATTTTAATTTTTTTAATACCCAGAGAAGTACCTTAGTGTTACTTCTAAGACTGATTAGAAATAAATAAACAGGTGATACAAATGATGGCCACTGCAAAGGTTATACTGAATATATGCTGAGCTATCATTGTTTAGCTGCTCAGTAGGCCACTGCCCATGTCAAAACCACACCTTTTAATGGAAGACTAAAGGCAAGGGCATCTACACCTGTAAAGTTGTACTCTTCCGCCCTTCTCAAAAAAGTCAGACTTTCTCTACTAAGAAAAAAGAAGGAAGCAGCACAGGGAAAACTTGGGAGAATGAGAAATGGATGACATCATAAAACGTGAGTGAAACAGCCATGGTGATTCCACAATAAATCCTCGTCTGGAAGCAGCCTCTGTCAGGCTGTAGCAACTGTTGTGAATGAAATGCTACCTGAGAGCTGTGGCAGCCCTTCTCCTTCTGTTCATTATAATGTGCTTTACTGTGCACTAGCCTGTCCTGTCCTGGCTTTTGAAGTCAGGTGTGCTGATAATTGACTATCACAGTTTCTCTTTTTGAAAGAAAATATTTACGCTCACAAGGGTGCTGTTGCTTGTGGGTTTCCCATGTTGGCCACTGTGTGAACAGACTGCTAGACTAGATGGACACTTGGTCTGATCCAGCATGGCTCTTCTTATGTTCTTAAGGGAATTGGATGTACTTACTGTAGCAGGAGTGCAGAACCTCAGGTCCCGCAGGCCAAATCTGGCTCTCCTGGGATCCCAAACCTGTCTTCGGCATTCTTCAGATGGCTACTTCCTTTCCCTTGACCACTGATTGTTTGGTGGTTTCCTGACTTTTGCATGATTTCTTCCCTATTCTAAAAGGTTGAAATGTCTCTCCAACTTAAAGGCAGTAGGGGCTTAAAGCTAAAGTGGCCTGCCATTTTGTGTCCTTTAGTGTGCATTTACATGCATTTGCACTACAGTCAAGATGCATCCACCCCCTCACTCAGAATTAACTTCTACACACCCAGCAAGGAGGGGATGTAAACTGTAAGGCATGTGTGTGCACACCAATGTTCTTTTTTAAAAACCAGAATCCCAAATGTCTTCCTGAAAAGCAAAACATGAACCAGGTTTTACCAGTGACCAGTACTGGGAAGTTGCGACTGTTCCTGGTAAAAAGGGACTGATGGAATGTATATGAACCAGTGCTAAGCAAATGCTGTGCATTCAAATAATTTACTTCCTTTCTTAGCGCACTTTGTGCTTTTGCAGCACTGTTCTCTAAAAGTGCAATGTAACTGAACTCTACTGACATCTCTTCCTGATGGGTCTTGAGTTAGGAACAGATCATTGGCAAGCACACATACATGCATGCATGCATACCCACACGTGCGCGCACACACACAACCCCTTGTTAGAAGAGTTGCCAGAAAAGCCAACTCTGTTTACAGTCTGGTACCACTGAAAAATCCACCCTTTCTGCTTTCAGCAATTTGGTTCCCAGACGTTGTTAATTAACCACATAATCATATGTATGTTTTAGAAGTGTGGGGATATCTGATGGCTTTCTCTGCTTCACTCTGAGTTGGTTACCTGTTGGAAAGCTACCCTTCACAGTAGAGGAGCTGTCATTTGTACCTGTTTTTTTTTTTTAAACAAACAAACAAACAAAACATTCAACATTTAGAGCTCAAGTGATAGAATGACAGCCCTGGGGATTTAAAGCTCTCCCCCTCCCCTTCAGAACGTAAGAGAGAAATCAGTGGAGCTTGAATTTCTTCCATGATGTCAGGAACCAGAATATACAAGCATTCTTGCTAGGACTAAGACAGGAGTTAAGACTCTGGAGGAGCTAAGTCATACTTTGTGCATCCACACTGCAACATGCATGGGACTGCGGCTGGATGCATGTGGCATTCAGACAGTGCAACTAGTGCAGAATGCAACAGCCAGATTGTAAGCTGGGGCTGGCCACAGCAAACATATTATGCCAGTATTAAAAATCTTGGCCTTTAAGGCTGCAACTGTATGCCCGCTAACCTAGGAGTAAACTCCACTGAACTTTATAGGACTTCTGAATAAACAATCATAAACAAATTGGGGCTGAGATATCTAAAACTGCGGTGGGCCTAAGGTAGATTGAGACCTACTAGTAAATCTTAAAGTGATTAGCAGTACATTGGCAAGGGTTTTTGACTCCCAATTCTTTAATGACAAGAAGAACAAAATGTCTCCCAACTCACCCACCCACCCTAAATTATACTGCTGAAATTGAGAAAGGTTTGGGTAATCAGGAGTAGATTTGTATGTGGCAGAACGGTGAGCTCCATTCAGTTCTGGTCCTCAGAACAAATTCCTGGGCTCAGAATTCTTTCATTCTGAGTTTAGTTATTTTGAACCAGGCTCCGTTTGCTGAATCTTGGGGTTCTGGTAAAAAAAACAAAGCTGATCCCACAAGCCTGCAGTCTGTGTATCCCTATAGGAGCTGATTCATAGATGTGGATCTCCCAGCAGTAATCTGCAGTGGTACAGTCACAGAAAAGCTGTACAGTTTGACTTTGCTGATCATATAAGCCAGGGGTGGGCAACTTGTGGGCCTCTAGATGTTTTTGCCTACAACTCCCATCAGCCCCAGCCAGCATAGCCAGTGGTGAGGGATGATGGGAGTTGTAGGCCAGAACATCTGGAGGGCCACAAGTTCCCCTCCCCTGATATAAACTAATCCTCATTCTTAGGGCCCCTTTCCTTCTGTCATTAACTACATGGCATGGCATCCCCTCAGAGTAGAGCTACTGGAACTGTGAAGGTAACATCAGTAGATCCTGGGCCAAGTGGGAGGAGCTCATAGCACATCACCTCACATCATGCCAGCATGGCTCCTCCCAAAGACTCAGGGGTGGGAGGAAACTGATACTGGAAGGAGCTGCACAATGAACTCCTGCCGTTACCTTTGCTGCACAGAAAAGAAGCTATGCTGCAGTTGCTCCTACACCACATAGATGTCAGAAGTGGCCTTTAAAACCCAAAGGGATTGTCAGAGGAGAACAAAGTAGCTGTAGCTTGGAAATTGTAGAACATCCTCATAGGTGGCCTTACAGAGGAGCAAGAGGCGTACCCATCTTGGAACCTGTATTCATTGTTGTTCCGTGTAAGTCGTGTTCAAAGAACAGGTTTGCCTCATACAAACTTCTCTATGCCCTCCTAGCTCATTGTTGTCTGTGCTGACTAGCAGTGGCTTTCCAGGAGGGGGTCTTTCTTAGCCTTACCAGGAGATGCCAGGGATCGAACCTGGGACCTTCTCCATGTGAAGCAAGTGCTCTGCCACTGAGACATGGCTCCATACCACTTCCTGTGCATGTACAATCTCCCACTACCTAAACTGATTGCAAAGCAACTGCCCCAGTGCACTAATGAAGCATATAATGTGTCGTCGTTCATGTCCTCCCTACAGGGAGCTCAGAGTGGTATTTTAGCCTCACAATAACCCTGTGAATTGATATGGGCAACGGCAGGTGGTGGTGGTGTTAAAGTAGCAAAACTCGAATGGGGACAGGAGAGAAGTTGTGCGCTATATGCCTATGGCAAAAAGAGTGACAAGTACAATTGGCTTCCCAGAGTTCACTTCTGGATATTTAGCTATTACAGGGCAAACTCCCAAGAGCAGTGCTAACCTGCCTGGAAGCAGGTAGGCTGCTGTGATCAAAGAAACACATTTGCTCGCCCTTCTGTGTAGTCAGAGATAAATGAACACGTATGACACCGTAACATATGAGTAGCTTCTTGGACTGAGAACAGCTACTCTGAAAATGCATCTGGGACCAACTTAGAGGAGTGTGGGAAGGAATATGAGCAGATTTTGGCTGACTAGATCAGAACAAAGTTGATGATGTTGTGGAGTTAACGTGGGGGAGCCATGTTCTTGGGGTACATGTTTAAGTTTGCAGGATATGTCCCGGGAAACAAACCGATGCCAGTGCACTCTGATGCTCTGTTTCCACAAGAGCTACAGAATAAAAGGCTGTGCTTATTGCTGTACACATTTGGAACGCCAAACCAATGAACTTCACTTTAATGGCAATGTGTACATTGGTCTCACTTTGCCTTTGAATGCTACCGCCCACGACCGTAATACCAGCATTGAACTGAGACATGGGAGTGAGTGAAGCAGGAAGGGCGGGGTGTGTGGAGAGTATTTGGCAAAAGGGAGAATTTAATTTAGAAAAAGGAAAATACAGCAAGCCCTTTCAGGTGCTGCTGTTTGATGCTATTTAGAACAGTCACTCATCTCTCTCCGAATAAATAGTAATGACTGTTTCCCGCAACTCCACTGTGAACCGTATTCACTCCATGCAGGGAAGCACAAAATAAAGCCACATGCAACTCACACAAGATGATGGCTCTTGTAATATTCAGCAGTCAGGCCTGGTTAGAAGCATTTCATTATCTCAGAATTACGAGGGAGCTTCCTGCTGTTGCCAGGGCTTGTTTATCCCTCTGCTCCATCCTCCCTTTTTCTTTGCCTTTCTGTGAAATGCCACGCTTATTGATTCTGAGCAGAGTTGCAAGGTCAGATTGCGGACATCTGCCCTTAAAACTATGATTATTTCATTGTTTTATTATAATCCTTTTGATTTAATACAAACCTGACTGGGAATTGTTTTTCAAATCTTTCCTCCCCCACCCACACCACCTCCTTTCTCTTAGTTTATACTGAAATAACTGGCAGACGAGGTATTCCTTTGAACATCAAGGCTCTGTGTTTTAATTAAGATCTGTTTTGCCCTCTCACTGGGCCTAATGCTACAAAAGATCTCAGGTTCAATCCATGGCATCTCCAGTCAAAAGAATCAAGTAGCGAGGTTTGTTTGTTTGTTTGTTTATTATTCATTATTGTTCATTCATACCGTGTCTTTTTTCCTCTTGGACGGAACCCAAGGCAGTTTACTTTGTCCTCCTCCTCTCCATTTTATCCCTGTGAGGTAAGTTAGGCTGAGAGTCAGTGATTGGCCCAAAGTCACCTAGTCAGCATCATAGCTGAGTGGGGACAATAACCCAGTTCTCCCAAGGCCCAGTCCAGCACTCTAACCACTACACCACACTGGCTCTCAAATATTATTAGTATTATTGTTGCACCTTCAGTGTGCATGGTGCTTTACAGAGTACAAGAGGACTGGTCCCTGCCTCGAGGAGCTTGCAATCTAAAATTTTACATGGGGGAAATAACAGAGGAAGGGGAAGGTAGTGGAGGCTGGGGTAAACAGGGAAGCAATGTGTGTATCTCCCCCCCCCCCAGTTCTATGTGCATAGATTCGGTTACAGGCTGCATTGTTGCAGGGTATGAGAACTATGGTGCTTTGCCTGAAGCATGGATAAGATTTGAAGGACATCAGAGATGTGGCAGCATGCAGGTGTTCTGTTTTGAGAGTCAAGCAAGGGAGAAAGGGCAGGGTCTTTTGAAGGAGTGAAAAACCTTTGATTGGTGGAGGATGATGGCCCTGGAGGAGCAACAATCAAGAGGTCTGCCTGAGATCAAGACCTCTGCCAGAGACGCTGAAGATCCTTAACACTCAGATGATGCTGGACAAATATTCTAACCTGGTATATGTAGTTTGCAATAGTGGCCAACCAGATGCCTCTGGAGGCTTCAAACAGAGCATAAAGGTGATGGCTATCCCTATTTTTGTCCCTGATATTCAGTATTCAGAAGCAGACTGTTTCTGTATATGTCTAATACCTGGTTCCCCTCGGATCAAGGCCAGCGTCAAGGGTAGGCATGTTTGGGCACATGCTGAGGGCCCCAGTAGGGGCCCACTGACATAGCTCCCCCTGGAGTTGCTCCTCTTCTTCAGTAGTGCAATCTGTTTTACACTTGCCTCTCGCTCAGGTTGATACAAGAAAGGAGGAGCAGTAGATGCCACAGCCGACTTACTCACTGGCTCTCTGCCTATACCCAAAGAAGTGGTAGAAATGATGAGAAAGAGAGTGAGGAGGAATAGCAGCTGGTGACCATGGCAGTGAGAAGGTAGACTCACTGAGAGACGGGGGCCATTAAGGGTGTCTTGCCCAAAGGCCCTCAAAAATCTGGAACTGGCACTACCCCAGATGTTTTGGGGCTATAACTCCCATCACCCATGACAATTTGTCATGCCGGCAGGGGCTGATGGGAGCTGTAGTCCAAAATATCTGGAGAGCACCAGGTTGGGGAAGGCTGAAGCCATCTACGCTAGTGGCCATCACCACATTTTGGTATTTGTGAGTTCCATAAACTGGTGGTGTGTTGTGTGATAAATACTTTTCTCAATTACAAACCTGCAGGCATTCAACTTCTTTGGGGGGATGTCAAGTTCTTGGGATTCCAAAATCCCAGGTTGGGAGAGAAAGAAGAAAAAAAAAATCCCTCTCACAACACTATTTGTAATTTTATAAACTCTACTATTTCCTCCCACCCAGTTATCCCTTTTCTAGATTAAAAAGCCCCAAACTCTTTAGCCTTTCATTGCAGGGAAACTTCCAGTCTCCGGATCATTTTAGTTGTTACTTTTTTTGCTACCTTTTCCTATATTTTCCCTTTGAAATGGGACGCTGGCTCAAAGAGTTCCACATACGGGTCCCAGCACTGACATGATCCTTCTACTGGCAGTACAACCCCTGTTGGTTTATTTATTTATACTACTTTTATACCGCTTAATATCCTTAGAGCACAATGCTGGCTGGGGAATGCTGGGAGTTGTAGCACTTCTTTTCTGTCTAAACATGCATAGGATTGCATCCTACGTAATCTAAGTGGTTCACAACACACACACACACACCACAGTTTAAAAGCAATATAATAACAGTGAATAATCAAAACTGTGTTTGATCTCACAGCACAGTACTCGTTACCTTTAGTGCTGCCTGTGCAGCTCCTCTCTTCTCTGGCAGGGGTGGGAAAGGGGTCCCCTCCTGACTACTGTAAGGCATTCAGTGGGTCATTTTGAACCACATTTGGTTATGGCCTCTAAATAGGAAGGGAGAGAAGATAACCTTTCTAGAATGGAGGTGGTGCTGTTGCACATGTCCTACTTGTGATTTTCCTGTGGGCAGCTGGTTGGCCACTGTGTGGACAGAATGCTGGACTGTATGGACCCTTGGTCTGATCCAGCATGGCCCTTTCTGTCCTTCTTCACTTGCATTTCAGTCGCAGCAGAGGAACGTGTTGCTCCCCTTAGAGCCTTTCTACACGAGGCTTTTATTGTGTGCTTGTAATTCCTCACTCACAGTAGTTTGCTGGTCCTTCACATGACGTCATCGTCTTCCAGAGCCTCTCCCATGCTTTGCAACCATTATTATGTCCCACCCCTTTTTTTTCAATGGCGTTACAGAAGCCTTGTGAGTTTCTGCAATTCTGCTATACCACAGTGCCACCAAGTGGGTGTGTAATGGAACATATAGAAAGACACAAAAAGAACCCCCCAGGAAAAAGACGTGTATAAAGGAGCAGAGCTTAATCCCACAAAGAATCTGGAAGCAAAGCCTCAGTAAAAGTGCGGGTTAAAAGTGTCCTGCAGAAAAGCCCTTACTGCATGCAAAGTTGAGCCATGTGCCAGATGGTCTTTGGAATGGCTTCATTTTCTTCTAAAACCTTGAAGCCAGAGCTTTAAGTTCAGCCATGAAGAATGGCCTGACCCAGTGCTGGGCAACTTGTGGCCTTCCAGATGTTTTGGCTTACAATTCCCATCATCCTTCACCACTGGCTATGCTGGCTAGGGGTGATGGGAGTTGTAGGCCAAACGTTTGGAGGGCCACAAGTTGCTCACCCCTGATATAAACTTACCCTTATAGCCTAACCAAAGAGGAAAGCTGTCTCCCATCCTTGCTTGCGCGCCTGCTTGCGCTCTCTCTCTCTCTCTCTCTCTCTCTCATCTAGACTAGGCACAGTTTGGTGTGGCTAATCTACTTCCTTCCACCTTTCAGTCAAGACTGAATGAAGACAGGAACATTTTTATTGTACAGAGCAGCTGCCAAGCTATCTGATTTTGCTGTTACAAAAATATTTAATTCTGTTATATTTGTGCTTTCATAAATAATTGTGTTTAACATTAAGTAGAATTAGCTTACAAGGTGTGTGCTGCTAGCAAAAAAAAGAAAGGACAGAGACGCTTACCTCTGTTCCTTTCCAGAGCTTACCTTCGTATTAAGACAAGCAAGATAAGCTTTGCATGGGATTTGATAAGCCATTAAAATCAAAGCAACGCACAATAAGACCCCAAGCCAAGCAAGAAGAAAAGCTCAGTCAGTCCTTAGTATGACAGTACAAAGTGTCTGAAACATTTCATTTGTTTTTACATTTGACAGTTATTCTAATTGCCAGCGCAGTTGAACTTATTGAGCCTCCAAATCAAGTCTTAAGATATATCTGCATATCATTAATTATTCGGAGCCTTTCTACATGAGACTTTTATTGTGCGCTTGTGATTCTTCACTCACAGTAGTTTGCGGATCCTTTACATGACATCTTCATCTTCCAGAGCCCCTCTCGTGCTTTGAAACCATTATCGCATTTTATTCCCTAAGGAGGAATAGTATAGTATTTTTCTCAATGTACAGTTCTGCTATACCACAGCAACACCTAGTGGTTGTGTAATAGAACAAATAGAAAGGCAGGGAAAGACCCCCCCCCCCCCCCCCCGGAAATAAACATGCATAAAGGAGCTGCTCTAAAAGCCTCATATAGAAAAGCTCTTGATGAAAGCTTGTGATAGTTGAGGAAAGGGCATGCCAATGGGGATATGATGACCTGTGGAGTCATGTGAGCAGGAATAATGAGAAACAGACATTTATATTTCTCCCACTAACAAATAGAGGCCCTTTCAGACCTGATTTCCCAAACAGTTACAGTTTTTTCTCTACATCCTGAGGGCTAGAAACTTCTTGTTTTTTTAAATAAGGAGGCCAAGATTCTCTTGATGCCAAATTCCATTTCAGATATTGGATTCCATGCTTACACAATTACCAGCTGAGAAAACCCTGTAGAAAGCTGTAGAATGTCCTAAACATTTGGATAATTCAAAGTTTGAATAAATGGGAACCCTAATTAAAAGATATGCAGCATTCCTGGAGGGCACACAACACATTCAGATCATATAGTGAGTTTGCAAGTACCTGAAGTAGGGTAAAAGAGGTTTCTGCTGTATTAACATCAGAAAAGAGGCATGTCATAAATCTGTAACTGCATGCCGGGCTGCGCTGGGTTTATTCCTCATAGCTGCTGTAAAGAAATCTTGTTCAGCTTTTCAAGGCTTCTGTGCTAGGTAAACAGTTGAGAGTTTTCCCCCTATAGAGATGAGCACCTTCATCCCCACTGTTTTTCAGATGGAAATAAAAACACACCATAACCGAAATTTGCTTTCCTTAAGGAGATTGGTGTGCCCCTTTCTGAGAAGTGGATTGCACTTGATTTGTGAAGAAGGGGCCCGAGAATTAAATGAAAAGAGATGTTGCTGTTTCCTAAGGGAAAATTGATATATATAAAGTCACACACATGCACACACAGTTAACCGGGTTTGTGTTTTATGTTAGTTCTATAAAAAAGAAAAGTATTCTCTTTGCTGTAGTCAACTGTTGTTTTTTTTCTCCCCCCCCTTTTTTTTTATTTTATTAAAAAAGGCCTTTTAGTTCCCAAGGTGACTGCAAGCGGGTTTATAGTTTCCTGTGCCTCAATTTTACACAGCAATAGAAATGATACACATATATAGGCAGCGCTTTAGGCAGAGCCTTTTAAGTTTGAAAAGAGAGTGTTTTATGCTTTAAAAATGTCAAGATTAATACAAAGATGCAAAAAAGCAGGACTTCCATTAACTCTTCTCACCAGCCCCAACCTCCCCACTCCTGTCCATTAGTTCTTTATTGGGGTCCCCCCATCACATAAGGCATTGTTTGCAATATATTACTTTCACCTTGTAAATTACATTTTGTTCCCCCCCCCTTTTTTTTTTCTTTTGGTCTTAAAAACAAATTAAAAACTTGAGGAGTATAAGGGGAAGGGCTCTACCTTAGCCATCTTGCTGATATTTTAGTTTTCTATATGAATGGAAGGTATTTGGGGAGGGGGGTCCTTTGGGTTTTTTTTTTTTTTAACATTGGGAGCATTCAGACATGCAATGCTCTGAGCTGGTAGACTCCCAAGAGTTCTGTACCACATGACATTCTGAATGGGTGATTTGGCTTAAAGTTTGAACAGAAATTTTAAGTGAGGCACTGCATGCAGGAAAAGCTATTTCTGTCTTCTTTTGAACAGATCTTGGTTTGATTCCAGTTAAAATTGGGGTGATTCCACACTTTATAAGGTAAATGCAATTGCTACATATACATTGGAGCTTCTTGCAGTTCATCTGTAAACTGAGATGCAAGACCCTCTTATTAAAATACTGTACACATGTCTGAGAACCATGTCCCAGTAAAGGTTCTCCAATGTGTGGCTATTTAAAGGTGTTGTTCGTTGTCCACACTTTACATGTTTGCTACAGAAAACACTGTTGTGTACACACAACAGCCGTGCACCACATAAAGCGTGGAGCTGCCCTTACACACTTTATGGCAGGAACATAACGTGAATTCTGGGGTTATCTTCAGAGTTTGAAAAAAAATAGGTACTGAAAAGAGAGCACAGGTATATGTTTGTTAGTTATGGCTCCTGGATGACTTTCCTTTGTTAGGCTAATAGGCTGGGATAGTTGCTTGCTGTTTCCTCTACAAGAGATAAATATCAAGAGATGGTCTTCTGATAGCTGGAGGTCTCTCTTGAGTGTTTTGTTTTGAGAAGGAGAAAGCTACCAGAGCTTGGAAAAAGCAATACCCTTCCAGTGGAGGGTGTGTGTGTTTGTGTGTGTGTGTGAGAGAGAGAGAGGGAGGGAGGGAGACAGAGACAGGAAGACAGGTTTTGGAAAAGACAGAATAAGAGAGAGCTGAAAATTGGCTAAAGCCACCTTAGAAGTGTATGTGGAGATAGCAGGTGTGCTGTCTTGCAGGGTTCCTCTTTGTCTCTAGTTATGCTCCGCTTGTTTATTTGTAAGTGAACAAATATTAGGAAAAAGTGCCACAAGCCTCCAGTGCTGTGTTGTCCAAAAGGACCCATTCCCAGGTGGCACCGCCTTTGAAACTTATCACATCCTGGGGAGGTGGAGAACACATACCAGTATGTAAGCATGCTGAGAACTGAGCATATCTGAAAAAAGAAGTGTGTTGTGGTATATACAATTTCAGGCAACAGAAACATTATTCACAGTTCATGCCTTCAAAAGTCTAAATATGAACCATGCTCTCTCTCTCTATGGCAACTTTATTTAAAAAAACAAAGGCACTATGACAACTGGGCAAATGCGCACATCCTGGCTGGGTTATTAATACTTGATGTGGCCTCAAGGAGTCCGAGTGACCCTGGTTTCTGGATTAAGTGGTCACAATCCCAAATTGAGGTCAGAGGAAGGCACAGTTAGAAAAACAAGGGGAGAAGTGGGAGGTGGGGGGAGGAAAAGCCACTGGCACCACAAAGTAGCGTAGACAAGCTGTCAGTCGCCTGTTCAAAGACTGGTTCCAATGACCTTTTAATTCCTTTGTGAAATGAAAGCAGACATTCCAGCAAGCTCTGTGCCTTGCTGCCTCAGCAAAGAGGAGCTGTTTATATTATCTGAGGATGGGCTTTTGCTGTTACACAAACAAAATACTCCCCATAGTTTTCTGCCTTCCTTCATTCTGCAGCCATTTCGTCCACCCGGGTCCCATGTTTGAATGTTGCAAACAGTTTTGATTTTATCATGTATCAAGTAGCAACAATTCCCACCCCCACCCCCACCCCTGCCATAACATTGCTAGTTCCTGGCGAGATAAAGCACATACAAATAGAGACCTAAAGTGCTTGGGGGGCGGGGGGGAAAGCCTCCTGTTTTTGTTACCATAATCTCATGATTTGAGTGGGTTGTCTTGAGTATCAAATGCCTAGGAATTTTGCTACAGTAGAATTCTCCATGCCCAGAACTTTGACCTTGGGGCAGCCTGACCTTGTGGTTTGCATAAGGCGGCTAATGCTCTTCCTTTACTTGCACCAGTGAGTGTAAGGGAATGATCTTCACTATTTTTCAAGAGGGAGCCACTTTGGTTCCAGGTATTGCTGCTGAGGCCACACTCAGCAGTCTCTCTCTCCTCTGTGCATTCCATTTTCTCTCCACCTTCAGCAGCTGTGCAGTGCATCACTGCAGCTAGTCAATCATGTTGCTCTTTGCCTCCCCCCCCCCGCTAATTGGCTGAATGCTCCTGTGTTCGCCTCTCGATGTTAGGGTGGAAACTGAGCTGATAGAACCCTAGAGCAGTTCTGATTCTGAGGAAGATCAGCAATCCGTGGGAGAGGAGCCAGCTCATCCCTCACAGGCACAGCAGCTGGCAGAGATTCCTCCTGCCGGCATTCCTGAGATAGATAGTGAGCCTAGTAGTGAGAGAGTGCGGGAGGGGGGCTTTCTAGATGCTCGACGCAGACGCAGGGAGCGACGAGCGATGGAGGGCACGGAAAGGAGGCATAGTGCCCGTTTGGCGCGCAAGAAACAGCTGCGTCCCGTGGACCCAAGGGAAAGAGGGAGGATCTCTACCTAGTCCATAAATTCAGGATCTACAAGTGATTCTCCTTCAAACAGGGACCAACTGCCTACCTGGAGCATAGGCTACTCCGCTGTTCATTGCTTAGTCGCTGGTGATAGCATCTGAAAGAGTCATTAAGTTGTAAAAGGATTAAAGCCTGGAAAAGAATCCTTTCATCTGTGTCTTGACTTGGCTATTGGAGTGTGCTGAAAGAGGCCACTAGAGCACTCCTGACACTCTGCCCCCTCCCCCAGTCACCTTATAGCAGATGAGCAGCAGGTCTCCTGACTCCCCATCCCCAAAGTCTCCTCCAGTAGCCCTGATCACAGCAGCCAGCCCACCTCTAAAGCTAGCAACAAGGCACAGCTAGAAAGCCCCTGCTAAGAGTGAGCAATTACTGCAAAAAAGAGTGAGTGAAGGTGAGAGAGAGGCGGAGATTGGAAGCCACCACTGGCCCACGTACCTTGCGGTGAAGTACGCTGGTGTAAGGTAAGGTGACACAATGGGCAAGTTTGGATGATATGGCTCTGATCGCTCCCCTGTACATGGTGGGAAGTCAGAGCACACCTTACCTCCCCACTCAGCCAGCCCACCTGCCCCACCTCTGTCACCAGCTATCCACATGGAGCACGATGTTCAAATACGGCCTCTGTATGTAAAATTCAGTGTGCAGGTCACATAGCCAATTTCCTAATCTGAACCTAAGTGCACTGGATTTTGGTGCATAGGATCTATCTGAACAATAATCCCCCGTTTGGCTTGCCGGTGGCATCAGAGATTGAGCCGGCATGCTGGGCAGGCAGAGAGGTAAGATAAAATAAGGAATGAGGGGGGAAAGAGCGCCAAACATGGAAAATATACTCCACCAGTAGCAAATCAATAGTAATTGCATGACTCTTCTGCAAAGCATGTCCTCATACCTGGAAGCTTTCCTTTCAACTACGTAGGAAAAGCACCAGTCATCATGTAGCAATGGCACTTCTGTGTTGATGGCAAGACTTACAAGCCAATCTTATGCTTGTTCACTCAGTAGTAAATCCCACCAAGTTCAGCAGAGGTTACTTCCAAATGAGCCTTCATAGGATCGCAGCTATAGCCTATTCTCCACCCTTCCTTGCCAACTCCAGACCATGACTGGTGAGAGTAGCAGGTGAGCTCTGGCAATGTCAATCGCGAGTGCGGCAAGAGGAGGTAGAAGATTTGAGGTCAACCTGGTGAATAGATATTAGGAATTCAGAGGCTCTTCCGAGACAGCTGGTATGGCTCAGAAAAGCAGGAGAAAAGCACATGGCAGCTTGGGGGCCCCATTCCCTTCCATCCAACCAGCAATTGTTTGGTGGTTTGTGCCCATTTCCTCCCATTCTAAAAAGCCTCAAATGCCTCTGCTACGACTTAGTTGCTGGCAGTAAGAGCTTTAAGCTAAGATATGCTGGTATGTTTATTTTCACCCCGCCCCTTTTGCCCTTGGCCCTGCCCACCACTGGAATGCGACCCCCAAAAGCTCCCCTGAAATAGAATTCAGCCCTTGGGCTGAAAGCAGTTCTGCACCTCTGCTTTAGCCGCTCTGTAGCTTCAACCCTTCTTTCAGGGAAGTGGCTAAAGTGCATCATCAGCACACGCACCTAGGAATTTCGTATCTGCCTCAGCGCCATTACATCCCTTCCTTCTGAGCTGGCCTTGTTAGCTTCTGACAATTGGATTGTAGAACCACTGGGAGACGATGAGTGGTATGGCTCTCACAAGGCAACACAGCCATGTTTTTCTGTGTACCCACCAGTATTTTCAAGTTCTTTTATGGTTGAGGCAAAGGCAAAATGTTGGCTTTCTCTTGGCAGGTTGCTGGGCATAAGGGGCTGGGAGAAATGTCACCCCAGTATTCTTTGACATTGTTTGGGGTTGCTTGAGGAGGCTCAGCCTGGTCCCATGCAGAAGGACAAGTATACAGGGCTGGTGAGAAGGTCTATCCAGCTCTTGCCTCGTGGGTCATGCTCACACCACCTACACGGGATGGGATTCAGTGATATAACTTACTTTGCCACACTAAAATGAGTGCCGCACAATGGGAACTGAGGTACCTTAATCAGGCGCTAGGTATGAATACACCCAGTCAAAGAACTGCATCTCCCCTGGCACAGCTCCTCACCCGTGGGTGCAGCACTACAGGGAAATCCTGTTTTTATTAGATTTGGCAGTGGAATCCACCCTGTTAAGGCTGGTATTCATCCTGGCCAGGGCACATCCCTTTTGTTTCGTTTTGCTTAAAAATACTATATAAACCCAGGGCTCTGGTACCCATTGTTCCAGTAGTTCGAATGCCATTCCTGTTGGCTCTCAGACCCTTGCTCCCTTGCTGAAATCTCTTTGCTGAAATGGAACCTGGGGCTTTGCCAACCCTCATCCCCTGGTTCTGGCAGCCTGAGCCTCACTTTTGCTGAAGTGGGAGACTTACCCAAGGCCCCTTTCCCCAACAACAGCTGCAGGAGCTTCCCTCAGCTTTGCCTTTCAGATGCTCCAATGGGATCCCTAAAAAAGTATATTTCGAATTTTGTCCTGTCATCAGGCAGTCCTTTCCCTACAAACTGTAGCTTCCACCTCTTTTGCCCACTTTCCAGTTGTGTGATTGTGTGGGTGCTTGGAAAGGCTTGTTCAATCTTTGGACCCATCTTTTTTTCAGAAGGCTAACCCCAGAAGTGCAGCCCTTCCCTGGTGTGTCAGTGGATGGGATTGTGGCCAGGCTCCCTTTCGGTTCTCCCTTCTCTTCTCCCATTTCAAGTAGTCTTTTCTTCTTACTGAAGAATTCTACGGGATTTCGATAAGATAGAAGTAGTTCACAATAAAGTTCTGGAAGAAGACAAGAAGCCAGGCCTGTGTGTTTGTGTTAAATTAGCTTTCCTTGTAGTTCTACCCACTCCTTTGTGTCACTGCGATCCAGCTAGCCACTGGGTTACGCACATGTCTTAAACAAACTGCTACATAACTCTTTTCCTCTCTTGATTTTGAAATTCTTTTCCATCTCTTTCTGTCTTCCAAGTTGGATGGTCTTTATTTGGTCCTCTGCTTCATATGTTTAGTGTGCATAGGATTGTCGGTTACATATGAGCTAATCAATTCCCTGTTGGAGGTCATATAGCAATATTTGTGACTTAGCTGTCTTATTACAGGCCAGCTAATTCCCAAAGTGATCATTGTGTACATTTTGATTGTTGTGTAACCAATAAACCAGCATCTTTAGAAGTAGAACCTGTGTGTGTGTATAACAAATTTGCTAGAACGCACTATTACCAAGGTTAAAATTTCTTTTTTGACACATGGATCTCATATCCTGTGTAGGATTAAACACATATCTTTTTAATCTCATTGGCACCACCTCTTCATAATATTTGTTAAGGGCCTTATATTTTTAAGAAAAGTTAGGATTAAATTAAATAAACTCTATTTTCTGGACCGCAATTAACATAAAAGGAAGTATTTTTATTATTGTTTATAATAATGTTCTAGCCTTCATATTTGCATTGTTGGCAGTATGACCCCACTATAATGGTTCAAATCCAAAATTAAAGACCCCAATAATCTAATGCTTCCTTTAAAAATACACACACATGTGCACAAAATACAGTGATTTAAAAGAAGGAGGGGAACACTCCATGGCTTTTGTTTCAGGGCTGGCAATAGTGGGATTTTTATCTTGGTGTTGTGTGACAAGTAGGAAAAGGATTTTGGGTATTAGCCAGGCCTAATATCATAAAGCTAGATGTTTTTAATCAAAAGAGACTTAAGGAAGAATTGGAATGCATAATCCCAATAACAATGCACTCTTAAATGCTGAATGGTTTGTCTGGAAGAGATGCACAGCTGTAGTGGAAGAATGACATGCAGGGAAAGGCTTGGGCCTAGAATCCAAAACCCAAGAGAGGTCAGGAGAGGTTGAGTAGTTCACATTAAAAATATCATTTCCAGTCTGAGGAAGAAGATGCCCCAAAGTCTTTGGGGTGTTTTAGTTTAGCAAGAAAGACAAATAAAGAGGGAACATGATGTTTATAAAATTATGCAAGGGATAGAGCAGGACTGGTACTACCACCTGGCTTCCTTAGGCAGCTGCCAAGAACAGTCCCCCGCCCCATGGGGCCCACTCCTGATGGGCCCCTGTCCTAGACAGCTGGGCCTGCAAGCCATCTGTCATTTTAATTACCCAGAATGCACTCGGACTAGCTTTTACTCCTAGGCATTTGGTGAGATTAAAATGCTGACACCTGCTGCTCCCTGCCAGCAGGTAAGCTCACTGAGGGCACGAGCTTACCCATGTAAGAGGAGACCCACCAGAGGGCACTTTGCCAGGAGCCCCCTCAAACCTGAAGCTGACCCTGAGGTGGAGAAACTGGACTGAGAGATTTTTCTTCTCCTCCTCCTCCTCTCTTTTTATGATAATGAACTTGGGGGTCATCCAGTGACACTGACTGGCAGAGGATTCAGGACATACAAAAACAAGTACTTCCTCACACAATGACTGGATTTGCACAACACACTAACCCACACTCAGTGGTTAAGTGTGGGTTGTTGCTGAACCGTGAGTTGTTGTTGAACCGTGGGTTAGTGTGATGTCTGAATGAAGTATGTTTTCCACATGGTGGCTTGTTAACCATGCAGTGTGGCTTGTTATCAGCCCTGAACAACCCAACAACAAACCAAGGGTTCTCAAGGTGGCTTGTTCAAGAAAAATAAGCTACACTGCACAGTTAACAAGCCACCCTGCAGAAAACATGCTGTGTTCAGACAACATGCAACCCATGGTTAGCGTGTTGTGTGAACTCAGTCAATGTATAATTTCACTGCCAGAGGATATGTTGATGGGCACTGGCTTAGGACAAAATGATGTGTTACACAGGAGATCTGTGATTGGGGCACCTCTCATAATTGATTGATTTTAAAAACTATTGCAGGGGCCCTCAATTTGGATCAGGGCCAAAGTCTGCAGGGTAGGGGATTTGACCCTTTCCTCCCAGCCCCAAACCAAATCCCCCCCCCCCCCGAGAAAGCCAATGAAGAGAAAACATTCAGGCACAAGATTTGCTAGTGAGGCCCTAGTCTAGGTACCTTCCTTTAAGGAGGGAAGATTTTCATCTATTATAAGCAAGGTCTTTTTCTGTGATGGCCCCAGCATTGTGGAAACTTCTCTCTTGGGAAGCAGTATGTGTCCTTCCATGGTCTGCTTTCAAAGATAAGCAAGATCACTTTTATTTAAGCGTGTGGAGATTCTCACTATGTCAGTTTTACTTTTTTGTTTTTATTAGCAGAGTCGTTTTTTGTTGTTTATTCGGTCAGTCGCTTTTCGACTCTTCGTGACTTCATGGACCATCCCACGCCAGAGCTTCCTGTCGGCTGTCGCCACCGGTTTTATTCCCTGCTTTTAATGAGTTGTCTTCATTTGCATTTTTGTTGTAAACTACCCTGTGAATAATTTTCTCATGAAAGCTGGTCTATAAATGCTATAAAATAAATAAAATTCTCCTCACATGACTGAAGTGCTAATTTCTGACAGTTGATGTGATGAGCAGAACACAAGTTGGCAATGCGTATGACTGGCTTGGGTTTTATAGCAGCATGTTGTTGTTGCTTTAAAACCCTACCAGTACTAAAATACACTAAAGGTGCAATCCTGTCGGGATAGTTGGCCACTTCTGAACTCAGAGGCGGCTGACTAGCCAATGCAGGGCAGGTGGAGCATGGAGGGGATCCTCGCCTTCGCGCCCCAGCCACCCTGCATTTGCGACTAGACAGCCGATTTCGGCCGCACGGCGCATGGGAAGCATTGTAACAATGCTTCCGCATTGTCTTTCCTGCCCCCGGGAGCGCCCCCTTTTCACCCACTCCATGCTGCGGTTATGAGCACGGAGATGGGGAAGAACCATGCTACCTATGAGGCAATGGGGGAGGAGGTGGGGAGTGTGGTTTCTGGCTCTGAGCTCAGTTCCCAGAAGCTGAAAAATCCTATGGCCGTCTAGGCACTGTCTAGTGGCCATAGGATTGCTCTCTACGCATCTTGTTTGGCATGAATGGAGCGCATATTACAAACTAGAGAGCCAGTGTGGTGTAGTGGTGAGAATGTTGGGCTGGGAGCCGGGAGATCCGGGTTCTAGTCCCCACTTGGCCGTGGAAGCTCACTGGGTGACTTTGGGCCAGTCACAGACTCTCAGCCCAACCTACTTCACAGAGTTGTTGTGAGGATAACATGGAGAGGAGGATAATGTAAACTGCCTTGGGTTCCTCGCAAGAGGAAAAAAGGTGGGATATAGATGCAATGGAAGGAAGGAAGGAAGGAAGGAAGGAAGGAAGGAAGGAAGGAAGGAAGGAAGGATATTTGGTAATGCTAATTAATATATAGCACAGAGGTTAAGAACCTCTTTAAGCCTGAGGGCCAGATTCAAGTTTGGAGAGGCTCTCAGAGGCCACATTCCATGGTGGGCAAGGCCAAAGGCAAAGGAGTCGGGGGCCATGGGGCCAAAAGTACAAAGAAGACCAGCATATTTTAGCTTGAAACTCCTCCTGCCAGTAACTAAGTCCTTGTTTTTCAGTCGTTCAGTTGTGTCCAACTCTTCGTGACCCCATGGACCATAGCACGCCAGGCCTTCCTGTCCCCCGCTCTCTCCCAGAGAGTGCTCAAGTCCATATTCATTGCATTGGTGATGCTATCTAGCCATCTCATCCTCTGCCATCCCCTTCTCCTTTTGCCTTCAATCTTTCCCAGCATCAGGGTCTTTTCCAGTGACTTTTCTCTTTGCATTAGGTGGCCAAAATATTTGAGCTTCAGCTTCAGTATCCGTCCTTCCAATGAGCAGTCAGGGTTGATTTCCTTTAGGATGGACTGATTTGACCTCCTTGCAGTCCAGGGGACTCGTAAGAGTCTTCTCCAGCACCACAGTTCGAAAGCATCAATTCTTCAGCGTTCAGCCTTCCTTATAGTCCAGCTCTCACAGCCACGCGTTGCTACTGGGATAACCATAGCTTGGATTATATGGACCTCTGTCGGCAAGGTGATGTCTCTGCTTCTTACTATGCTGTCTACGTTTGCCATAGCTTTCCTCCCAAGGAGCAAGCGTCTTTTAATTTCATGGCTACAGTCACTGTCTGCAATGATCTTGGAGCCCAAGAAAATAAAATCTGTCACTGCTTCCATTTCTTCCCCTTCGATATGCCAGGAAGTGATGGGGCCAGATGCCATGATCTTAGTCTTTTTAATGTTAAGTTTCAAACCAGCTTTTGCACTCTCCTCTTTCACCCTCAACAAGAGGCTCTTTAGATCCTCTTCACTTTCTGCCATTACGGTGGTATCATCTACGTATCTGAGGTTGTTGATAATTCCCCCAACTATCTTAATTCCGACCTGTAATTCATCCAACCTGGTGTTTCTCATGATGTACTCTGCATATAAGTTAAATAAGCAGGGCAACAATATGCAGCCTTGTCGTACTCCTTTCCCAATTTTGAACCACTCGGTTG
The DNA here is from genome assembly GCF_057233095.1 of Heloderma suspectum. NCBI lineage: Eukaryota > Metazoa > Chordata > Lepidosauria > Squamata > Helodermatidae > Heloderma > Heloderma suspectum. The sequence goes on from NC_139464.1 coordinate 33,557,764, forward strand.
TTCCATGTCCAGTTCTTACTGTTGCTTCTTGACACTTGTACAGGTTTCTCAGGAGACAGGTAAGGTGGTCTGATACTCCCATCTCTTTAAGAATTTACCACAGTTTGTTGTGATCCACACAATCAAAGGCTTTGATGTAGTCAATGAAGCAGAAATAGACGTTTTTCTGGAATTCTCTTGCTTTCTCAACATCCAGTGAATGTTGGCAATTTGATCTCTAGTTCCTCTGCCTCTTTGAAACCCAGCTTGTACTTCCGGTAGTTCTCGGTTCACATACTGCTGAAGCCTAGCTTGTAGGATTTTGAGCATAACCTTGAAATGAGCGCAATTGTATGGTAGTTTGAACACTCTTTGGCATTGCCTTTCTTTGGAATTGGAATGTAAACTGACCTTTTCCAGTCTTGTGGCCACTGTTTAGTGTTCCAAATTTGTTGGCATATTGAATGCAGCACTTTAACAGCATCATCTTTTAGGATTTTAAATAGCTCAGCTGGAAGACTGTCATCTCCACTAGCTTTGTTGTTAGTAATGCTTCCTAAGGCCCACTTGACTTCACTCTTTAGGATGTCTGGCTCAAGTTCAGTGACCGCACTATCATGGCTACCAGGGACATTCAGATCTTTCCTGTATAGTTCTTCTGTGTATTCTTTCCACCTCTTCTTAATCTCATCTGCTTCTATTAGGTCCCTGCCTTCTTTGTCCGTCTTTGCACAAAACATTCCCTTGAGATCTCTGATTTTCTTGAAAAGATCTCTAGTCTTTCCCATTCTATTGTTTTCCTCGATTTCTTTGCATTGTTCATTTAAGAAGGCCTTCTTGTTTCTCCTTGCTATTCTCTGGAACTCTGCATTCAGTTGGATATATCTTCCCCTTTCTCCCTTGCTTTTCGCTTCCCTTCTTTCCTCAGCTACTTGTAAAGCCTCATCAGACAGCCACTTTGCTTTCTTGCATTTCCTTTTCTTTGGGATGGATTGAGTTGCTGCCTCCTGAACAATGTTACGGACCTCTGTCCATAGTTCCTCAGGCACTCTGTCTATCAGGTCTAATCCCTGAAATCTATTCCTCACCTCCACTGTATATTCATAAGGGATATGATTTAGGTCATACCTGAATGGTTTAGTGCTTTCCCCTATGTTCTTCAATTTAAGCCGAAATTTTGCAAAAAGCAGCTCATGATCTGAGCCACAGTCAGCTCCAGGTCTTGTTTTTACTGACTGTATAGAGCTTCTCCATCTTTGGCTGCAAAGGACATAATCTGTTTTCGATATTGACCATCTGGTGATGTCCATGTGTAGAGTCGCCTCTTGTGCTGTTGGAAAAGCATGTTTGCTATGATCAGCGTGTTCTCTTGGCAAAACTCTATTAGCCTTTGTCCTGCTTCATTTTGTACACCAAGGCCATGCTTGCCTGTTATCCCGGTGATTTCTTGACTTCCTACTTTAGCATTCCAATCCCCTATGATGAAAAGGACATCTTTTTTTGGTGTTAGTTCTAGAAGGTGTTGTAGTCTTCATAGAACCGATCAACCTCAACTTCTTCGGCCTCAGTAGTTGGGGCATAGACTTGAATTACTGTGATGTTGAATGGTTTGCCTTGGATTCGTACTGATATCATTAACTAAGCCCTAGGAGAGTCATTTCAACCTTTTAGAATGAGTGTGTGTGGGGGGAGCTGCACAAAAGCCAGAAAACCACCAATCAATCAGTGTTCATGAGAAAGGATGTGGGACCAGGGGAAGGGGGCATGCCCAAATGGGGAACCACAGAGGCATGGATTAGGACCCCTGGAGGGCCAGATATGACCCCTGGGTCTGAGGTTTCCCCACCTCTGTCATAGCAGATAGTGGCCATGTTTGTCAAGTCTACACAGAGTAGTCTACCTAGGTGTAGGCTTGATGCTGATTGGTGAATTGGGTTGGTGAAATGCATCTGCTGTTTGTTCCCATATTGGAAGTTTCAACCAGCATCCATAGGCAGCAGCTGGAGCCCAAGTGCCCCAGGCATGACCCGCTGGTACTGATGCCTACCTTGGCCCCACCAGTGCTGATGCCTACTTTGACCTTCTTACCCACCAGTTTCCCTGGCTACAGTCTGATCTGGCAACAGAAGCTGGTTCTGGAATGCTGCCCAGCATTTTGAATTACCCACAATGCCCTAGAAAACCAGATGTAGCATTCTGAGGCATTGTGGGAAATTTAAAAGGCAGGGGCCTTCCCAGACCCTGCCTCAGCTGCCAGGTGAGCCCGTGGACGTGTTTGTGTGTGTGTGTGTGGAGGGGCACAGACTGGCACCTTTCTGCAGGCCCCCTCAAACAATCATGATCAAGTAGAGAAAAGCTGGATACAAATAGCCCATAGATAAAAGCAAGCAGTCAGCAAGGAGTGATTAGGCTCAGAGGCAGGGAAAGCAGAATCAAGTGGGCCTGGGCTGAAGAAAGGACACAGGCCTGGTCCCAGGTCAGGAATATCCATGATCAGAGCCAGCCTGATTCAGGAAATGTACATACGTTTCCAAGCGGCCTGGAAAGCTGAGTTAGAGAAAACAATCAGAGCCTAAGACTATTTGGTTATACTACTTGCTGGCAGTGGTGTAGTGGAGCCAGGACTCACAAGGATGCAGCAGCAGCGCTTTTTTTATCAGCAAGGACACTGACACCATCTGCCACCCCACCCCACCCCACCTTTTCTGTTCCCTCATTTCCCAATCCTCACAGTAGCTGGGGGGAATTGAGTTTTCTCAGCAAAGATATATCATTCCCAGTTGTAACGCAAAGTATTTTGGGGTGGCTTAGTCTTGAATGGGCAATTAAGACCCATTAGATTTACAAGAGACCTGCTCCTGGCAGAGATGAAAAGTACCCATCTGGATTTTTCATTCTTCTTGGGCGTGTCGCATGTGGCTATGGAGACTCTAATGATGAGTGACTGCACTTAAATATTTACCACTACACCGCTGCTTGCTGGCCTTTCTGTGCTAGCAGAGGGGTGGAAGCTCAACCCCTGGATTGAGGTTCTGGACCCCAGATCCATATTTCTTTTGGGATGCTCTTTAGACAAGGGACTGAGGGCTTTGGACAATTTGTACTAAGGAACCGAGGGCTAATATGTGTGAAACGTGCTATGATAAAGAGATTTTCCCCACATCAATTCCACAGGACAAATACATTTAGGTCACAAAACCGGGTTGCAAGGTTGGCACCCTTGGGGACACTGTGTGGTTATGGCCTAGAGTCAGACTATTTTGGACAAAATTATGTCCAATGCATCCCAAACTTGCAGCCTCATAGTTGGGTCTCATGACTTTCCTGCAATGTTTGCATCTGTTTCCATGGAGTTTGCTTCCCCACTGCCTCAGTAACCTGTTGACTGTTCTTTAAATAAAAATCAAATCCTGTCGTAGAAAAGCCCCATCTCGCCCCATGGAAAATCAGGCTGTCAAATAAGAATTGTGCGTTTCTGAGTTGTTTTAGGGTTAAGTTACAGCTGTTCTATTTGCTGAACATAAATTCTTCCTTCCCTTGACATCCTGTTTGAGGTCCCCCTAAATTTCCCATTATGCCTGCTTTCTGTGTCATCAGTTCTCTGAACAATAGATATGACAGATTACAGCTGGCATAAAATAATAATAATAATAATAATAATAATAATAATAATAATAATACACACTGCTCCTTTTTCCTTCTTGCATGCTTTAGCTGAATGTTGCTCAGTTAAATGAAGGAAGTTACTTTGAGCAGGAAGCTTAAATGTGCTCAGACAGTTGTCATTTTCTTTTCTTTTGGGGTAATCAAAGTTGGCTTCCTGCCAAGGCAGTGTAATTAAAATTATTCTTCATAGCGAGAGAAAAACAGATACAAAAGGGAGGGTTCCTGTCTCAAAGTACAGGAAACACAAACAGCTATAAGTCACCCACTGCATACATGCGCTAATGGCAGGCTTTCTGGGATATTCTAAAAGGGGATGATGATTGCAACCTTGAATAACTACTATATGGAAGTGGGTGGGATGGGAAGGGTTTCTGTTGTTGTTGCTTGTTTTAAAATTAAATCATCATTGAAAAAATTAAGCAAATGTGTCCTGTTCCCAGCTGTATTCCCTAAATTACAGGGTTTCAAAAATTACATATGGTTACTCATACACCACCATTACGTTAATCCACCAGGATGTAAAGATATTTTTAAAAGTCCTGCCTGATATGAAATTAATCTTCCAGGGTTCTGAATGCCTGCAACTCCCACTGAAAGCAAATGGAAAGTATATGCGCTCAGTAACCTTTTCAAGATGAGGATTTCAACTTCAAAGGAGGAGTGTTGCGGGCTTCCCTGCAAAAGTGTCGTCCTGGCTGATTTGGATGAGGACAGACATACTAGGAGATTTCCAACCATTTTAACACTCATTAGAACTGCATGCCAAAGGAGGAAGAGTCTCTCTTTAAGGCATTTGCACATACTGCACGGACAAAGCAAACTCTGTCAGTCATGATAGGAATGATAGGAACATGGGAACCTGCCGTATGCCGAGTTGGACCATTTGTCTGTCTAACTCAGTACTGTCTACACCAGGGGAGACGAGCCTCTTTAAAGTCGAGGACTGCATTACCTGGGGGCTGGCGTGGGGCTGGCGTGGGGCTGAGCAGGGCCAAAGCTAACAGTGGGCAGGGACACCCCATTCTCACCCATCCCCTCCCCATTTGCACATATGTACATGCAGTGTACACTACAGTGACAGGCAGCAGTTCTCCACGGTTGCAGGCAAGGATCTTTCCTAGCCCTATCTGGAGATGCCAGGGACTGAACTGGGTGGGACCTTCCGCAGTAGTTAGTCCCATTAATTCAGGCTGATTGGGATTAGGACAGCCCACTGTACACTGATGCTGGTGATCATTTATAGGGGAACAGGCCATAAATAAAGGTAATAAGACCTCCAGTGAGAGAAAGTGGGAGGTGCAGCTTGTTCAATAGAATAAATAATGCTTGAACAGTATTAAAAGTTGCCTTGTTTGTGCAGGATTCTTTCCTGAGCTACAGTCAGGGCCAGAAATATTGGAGCAAGGATAACTGTTTTGGCAGGTGGCCTCTGTACACCACCACATTGAAGTTGAAAGGAAACACACCTAGATTGGAGCGAAGTCAGGACTTTCAGCTGTAATTCAAGGGGTTTGACAAAAGTGGGGCACTAACCATTCAGGAAGGACAGCCAGTGGCATACACACACCCCCATTGTTGGTGGCTCGTAATGGAACGAATGGCTGACAAGCAGCTGCGTGGCCAGGTGTGGCCAGTTTCCTGGGTACCCCATGACCAATCAAGCAGATAAAAGGCCTGGAGGTGGTTCTGAGTGTTACATTTTCATTTGGTAGCTGTTCACTGGAACTCCCAACATGAGGTCCAAAGAGGTGTCCATGCGAGTGAAGGAGGCCATCATTAGGCTGAGGAAACAACATAAACCCATCAGACAGATAGCAAAAACAGTGGGAGTGGCCAACACAACAGTTTGGAACATCCTGAAAAAGAAGGAATTAAGTGGCAAGCTCAGCAACAGCAAAGGGCCTGGAAGACCACGGAAGACAACTAACGTGGATGACCGCAGAATTCTGCTCATGGTGAAGAGGAATCCTTTCACAACATGTAGCCAGCTCAAGAACGCTCTTGAGGAGGTAGGCATGTCATTGTCAACATCTACAGTCAAGAGACGGCTTTATGAATGTAAATACAGAGGCTTCACAACAAGGTGCAAACCACTGGTAACGCTCAAGAACAGACAGGCCAGATTAGCCTTTGCCAGCAAACACCTAAAAAAGCCTGCCCAGTTCTGGAATAAGATTCTTTGGACTGATGAAACCAAGATGAACTTGTACCAGAATGATGGGAAGAGAAAAGTATGGAGAAGGAAAGGAACAGCTCATGATCCAAAGCATACCACATCATCTGTCAAACATGGTGGAGGCAGTGCTATGGCATGGGCATGTATGGCTGCCAATGGAACCGGGTCACTGGTGTTTATTGATGACCTGACTGCTGATCAAAGCAGCAGGATGAATTCTGACGTGTATAGGGCTATACTTTCTGCTCAGATTCAGCTGAATGCTGCCAAAGTAATAGGACGCTGCTTCATATTGCAGATGGATAATGACCCAAAACATACAGCAAAAGCTACCCAAGAGTTTCTGAAGGCAAAGAAGTGGGATGTTCTTCAATGGCCAAGTCAGTCACCTGATCTCAGCCCAGTAGAGCATGCTTTTCATTTACTGAAGACAAGACTGAAGGCAGAAAGGCCCACAAACAAGCAGCAGCTGATGGCAGCTGCAGTAAAGGCCTGGCAAAGCATCTCAACGGAGGAAACTCAGCATGTAGTCATGTCCATGGGTTCCAGACTTCAGGCAGTCATTGACTGCAAAGGATTTTCATCCAGGTATTCAAGGCGATCCTTAAATTTGAAATGCTGTTGGTTTGTTCCATTACTTATGAGCCACCAACGATGGCTGTGTGTGCAGGCCACTGGCTGTCCTTCCTGAATGGCTAGTGCCCCACTTTTGTCAAACCCCTTGAGTTACAGCTGAAAGTCCTGACTTCGCTCCCATCTGGGTGTGTTTCCTTTCAACTTCAATGTGGTGGTGTACAGAGGCCAACTGCCAAAACAGTTATCCTTGCTCCAATATTTCTGGCCCTGACTGTATATGTGAATCTATCTATCTATCTATCTATCTATCTATCTATCTATCTATCTATCTATCTATCTATCATCTATCTATCTATCTATCTATCGATAGGACAGTACCTTATAATGGGTCAGACCATTGGTCTATCTAGCCCAGTAATGTCAACACTGACTGCCAGCAGTTCTCCAGGGTTTCAGGCAGGATTCTTTCCTAGCCCTACCTGGAGATGTCGGGGATTGAACGAGGGACTGTCTGCATGCAAAGCACGTGCTCTGCCACTGAGCTGCAGACCTCCCATTGAGTGATGGCCCCTCCCAACATTTGTATTCTACCTTTCCTCCAAGCAGCACCGGGCAGTATATGTGCTATCTGCATCCAGCCCCTCTCCCTGACTTTTCCCTGAACCCACTGATTTACAATGACAATACAGACAGCACGTGTTCAGTAGGGAAATCTTTATGACCACCATCAGTTTGCTTCAGCCCATTGCTGCACATGAAGAAGATCTCTGGATTGAGGGCGAGGATGTTTCCTACATGAGGCTGTTAATCAACTATTAATCTCCTGTATCTACTTTTGGTTTCGTTGTAGAATTGACATCCAAGCATTACACAAAGAGAATTTCCTTTCTTGCTTGTCCACTACATAACCTCTAGGTGGCACTGCAGTATAGCAGAATAGCACAAGTACACAAGAGGAAATCGCTTTTTCTTTTGCTTTCACAATTAAATGCCACATTTTCCCTGCTCTAAAAAAACTTGCCAAAAGTGCTTGTTAGACACAGAAGTGAAACTGGAGGGTCTAAACAGCCTGTAAACAACTGTGAGTAGGGAATAATGAGCGCAGAATAAATACCTCATGTAGAAAAGCCCTAGAAAAGCTCAAGGGGTCCTACACTTACATCCCCCTGGATAAGTGCTGTCCGCTGTTTTCCTTTCCAGGTTTTCCTTTCCACCATCTTTGAGGAAGGAGATTCAAAACCAGGTTGTCCCATTGATCGGCTTATGCCTCCCTCAGCAGCTTGTCCCATTGATCAGCTAATTACAAGGTTCTTCCTAATGTTTATTTGTCTATCATTTTTATTGTCACTCCCCAAAGAGCAAAGTGTTCAGAATTTCAAAATCCAGCACAGACTTGCAAAGCAGAAAGACCCACAAAAGGCAAACAGAACTCTGCCAGCCCAGTAGGTTGATAGGAAAAGTAAGCTTTCAACATACACCCAGCAAACTGGTCCTCATAGTAAGAAACTAGGAGTAGAACTGGTTTGGAATTGATACAAATGATGTGGCAGGGGAAAGTGTCAGTACCCATTATTCTAACGAGATGAGACCCATTTTATTCAGTGGAGGCTGGTCATGCCAATATCAGTGGGGCAGTGAATCTGCTCCAGGTTTCAGTCAGAACTCTAAAGGAGCAGATTCACAGCCCCACTGATGTCAGAGCCACCAGCTTCCACTAATTTTATTACAGGTGAACATTTTAGAAAGCTTGTGAATAAGAAAATGTTCCTGCATTGCTTTTCAGGCTGAGGAAATTATTTAGGCATAAATATCCCATTGTTCAAGGTAGTTATCTTTATCAGTTCTCCAAGGACATTTGCTTCATGCTGTCATTTCCTATTGAACCAACCACCAGAGAGAAGCAGGAAATTCTGCTTTCTTCTGGGGTTCAGCTGATGGATCAGTTAAAAAAAAAAAAACACGTCTTGGTAGTTTCAGTTGGGTTTTTTGTTTGTTTTGTTTTTTACTATAGTTCCTTCATTCTCTTCTATCCTCTTATTTCAGTACTCTGGACACTAAACCCTTTGTGTGGGGATCCTGCACCTCTAGTTTATTGACCTTCTGGTACTTAAACGTTATTAAGAGTTGACAAAAGGGCCCGTGTGCTCTTTCATTTCCCATTGAGCAGTGGCTGCCGTATGGTATTGGCAGCCTTGTCTCATGCCTGGCCGGCGCTCCAGGAGTATGAGCCATCTTTCAATTGGAGCAAGGATGTTGATGCTGATAAAGAACACTGGGCCTCCAGTTGTTACTGTGGCAACACCCGTTCCGTTGAGCACCTAGCCAGTGTGTGTGTGTCAGAAGTCTGCCTGCCTGCTTTAATAGGAAATGCATGTTGGGAGTGGTGGTGGTATTGAGCAGAAATGTGGCAGAGCTTCCCAGTAATAGTAGATTTTGTGACAGTACAAATGCTGCATTTTCTTGGCAGTTCCCTGTGTCTTGGTAATTGGTGGCAGCTCTAGATTTTAGGGGGCTCTTGGGCAAGATGCCCACAGTGGGGGCCTTCCTCCCTAAGTTCACCTCCTAATTGCCAATATTATCACTGCTCATTCACTTGCTGTTCTCCCTGTGGGCCCAACTTGCACCCAGAGGGAGGGGGTAAGGCCAACGGAGGCCGCTTCTTGTCTTTGCTGTTGTCTCTCCTCACATGCTCTGAGAAGGCCTAGGAACAGGCAGCAACAGCAAGGAGGAGGAGCAGGGCCAGAGGGGTCCATGGGTTGTCTGCGAGCCCTCTGCTGAGGAGGGGGCTTAGCTAGTGCCCAACGATGCCAACTTCTGATGCTGACCCAAATGGATACTGCTGGGTGGGTGTCATGAAGGAACATGCGATAATAACTGCTGAAATATGGGGAAGTGCATATGCAAAAACTACAGCCAATGAGAAAAGTGACATCATCATTAAAGTTATTGTTATAGGCAGCAATCTTGCAGACAGGCTGGTTATGGATTTAAGCAGGCTGTGTGCAGGATGAGAGCGCTATAGCTATTTTAATTTCATTGACTCAACTTTCCTTTAAAAACTCCTTTTTTATTTATGTATTTATTTTATTTAAGCAGCCTGTGTGCAGCATGCTAGCCATAGCTATTCTCATTGACTGAACTAAAACTAAAAAACAAAAGTTGCTGTGTTTGTTTGTGTGTCTTGAGGCCCAGATGGGATTAAACTATAAATGCATTCTGCAGTCTGCTCCGGTACATAGCAGCAACAGAGCATACTTTCTCCAGGGCAAGAATTGTAGCCACAGCAAAAGGGTACATCTCCTCCTCTTGCCCTGATACTGCACAAAGGCCTCCTGTGCTGAGCAAGCCTTCAGGACCACTGCTCTGGCATTTGGTGAAATTCCCATGCACTACAGAAGGGGCTTTTTGGTGAGACAGGACCCCTACCCCTCCACCCACCCCACTCCCACAGGCCTCTGTGTTCTGTCAAAAGGCCCATTACAGTAACCCTCCTGCCATCTGTCCAGCATTGGTGCAATTCCGACATTGGCCAAACAATGCTGTAAGGTAGGTTTGGGATTTCTGATCGTTTGGACGAAACAGAGGCAGCCACGTTTCTGTGCAGTAGTATGCCGCTTTGCCTGTTACGGTACAAGCTTCTGTGGCAAATGTGGTTCCTAGCAGGACAAGCCTCAAGGGTAGGTATGGTCAGGCACCTGCCAAGGGCCCACGCTGACAAGAGTCCCCTAGACGTGCCCCTCCCCTTCACCATTGCAGCTTGCTTCTTCACCTGCCTCTTGTAGCAATGCTGAGAAAGAGCAGGAGCAGGTGACAATGGCGGTGAGAACAGAGGCTCACTGAGGGAGGGGGCCCATTGACAGTGTCTTGTTCAAGTGTCCTCAAAAATCTGGGGTCAGCACTGGTGCCTAGTGTGTACATTTAACAACAGCGATGATCACTTGCACATCCTTTCAGAGATTGTAATAACAACATACCCATTGCTGAAGGCTCTTGTCTGCTTGCTGTGTACTATATTTATTTATGAATTTATTTACAATACTTAAGCCTTCCTCAACCCCAGGCCTATAATAATGAGGGTGAAAGAAAAAGTTAACTTCGATTTCTAATCCTACTCAGGAGGCAGTGGCACAATAAACACATTAGAGAAGCAAGGAGGCCTTTAAAACCTTCAATTACACCTAGGCCCCTCATCCACTCATCTCTGGAGATTCCCCCCCCCTTTTTTTCCTCCAAGAGATCATAACAACTCATTCTGTGTCCTCCTCGCCTTATTTATTTTCTTCCCAGTGCCTGCTCATCATGAAGGAAGCCTCAAGGGAGCGTGAGTGGAAAAATCTCTGCTTTAAAAAAGAGTCAGTCATTTTTATGGCTGGGTGGGGAGGGGTTAAGTCTGTTTTGGGTTTTTGGTATGAGCAGCTGATGTGTATCCGGGGCGGGGAATAGACAGATGACAATGAAATGGAAGAATAAGCATAGTAGCTGAGGCTGGCAAAAAGAGATAGTGTCTTATTACTGCTATTATATTACTAGGGAGTCCTCCCTAGGGAACTCCGCCATGCCCCCTCTTTAATGAACTTCCTCTGCGCATTAAAAACATGGTTGTTCAGGCAGGCATTTGGGGTGGGTTAGGGTATTTTTAGAAAATGATGTTTTTATTGTACAATTTTATTGTTTTAAACTGTCCTATTACATACCTTGTACATCGCCCAGAGTGGCTGGGTGACCAGCCAGATGGGCGATTAATAAATCAAATGAATGAATGAATGAATGAATGAATGAATAAATAAATAAAATATTACACTAGTGCTTCCATACAGGTCACCTGTAGCATTGGTCTTCAGATAGTGGGTTGGATCACACCCTGGCTAAGGGCGCAGTCCTATGCATGTTTAGACAGAAAAAAAATTGATCTGGTTTTCTCAACTGGGCAGGAAGATGGTGCTCTGAAAGTGGAGGAATTAACATCTGACCCTTTGTCATGGTCAGATCACTTCGTGCTGAGATTTAGGCTCTTGGCAGCCTTTCCCCTCTGCAAGGGTGGGGGACCTATTAAAATGGTCTGCCCCCAGAGGCTAATGGATTCTGATGGATTCCAGAGGGCTCTGGGGGGTTTTCCTGCTGGTATGGCTGGTGCTCCTGGCGAAGCCCAGGTCACTCTGTGGAATGCAGAGATGACTCAGGTGGTTGACATGATGGCACCCAAGCGCCCTCTCTCTCTGAGCAGAGCTCAGATAGCTCATAGAATCATAGTGGGTATACACCCGAGCTGAGGGCAATGAAGCAAGAGGGGAGATGGCTAGAACGCAGGTGGAGGAAAACTCGTGTTGAGTCTGACCAAACACAGGTTAGAGCTCATTATCAAGCCTACTCTATGGTAGTGAGGGTGGCAAAGAGACAGTTCTTTTCCACCAGCATTGCATCTTCTTAGTGTTGTCCAGTTGAGCTTTTCCGAGTGGTTTGCGGCCAGTTACATTCTGGGCTAAGGAGAGAGACTTTGGAACTCTTGGTTGCACGCTGTGACGAATTTGCACGGCACTTTGAAGATAAAGTCGCTCAGATTCGTCATGAATTGAACACCACAATTAATGCAGTTCCATTGGTAGAGGCATCCAGAGCACCGTCTGGTCCAGTTTTATTGGATGAGTTTCAGTTATTGAGGCCTGAGGATGTGGACAAGGTGCTTGGCCATGTCTGATCAACCACTTGTGTGCTTGACCCTTGCCCTTCATGGCTTATTACATCAAACAAGGAGGGGATGTCTGGCTGAGTCCAGGAGGTTGTAAATTCCTTCTTGAGAGAGTGGTTCCCACCTCTTTAAAAGAGGCAGCAATTAGACCATTCCTGAAAAAGCCTAACCTGGACCCGGAGGATGTCAACAATTATAGGCTAGTGGCCAACATCCCCTTCCTGGGTAAGGTGCTTGAGCAGGTGGTTGCAGGACAGGTCCAGGCTCTCTTGAAACAGATTATTTAGATCCATTTCAATCGGGCTTCAGGTCTGGTTTTGGAGCAGAAACTGCCTTGGTTGCCCTGTGGGATGACCTCTGCCGGGAGAGGGACGGGGGAGTGCGACCCTGTTGATTCTCCTGGACCTCTCAGCGGCTTTCAATACCATCGACCATGGTATCCTTCTGGATAGGTTGTCTGGGTTGGGAGTTGGAGGCACTGCACTGCAGTGTTTCTGCTCCTACTTAGATGGCTGATTCCAGAGGGTGGTGCTGGGGGATTATTGCTTTGTGCCATGGCAATTGTGCCATGCGGTTCCACGGGGCTCTATTTTATCCCCCATGCTGTTTAACATCTACATGAAACCGCTGGGGGAGGTTATCCAGAGGTGTGGGCTGAAGTGCCATCAATATGCAGATGACACCCAGCTCTACCTCTCTTTCTCATCAAACCCAGGTGAGGTAGTGGCTGTTCTGAATCAGTGCCTGGGCATGGTAATAGACTGGATGAGGGCTAATAAACTGAAACTCTATCCAGACAAGACAGAGGTACTGTTAGTTGGTGGTTTGTCTGCCCAGCTAGGTGATATTCAACCTGTTCTGGAGGGGGTTGCACTCCCCCTAAAGGATTAGGTTCCTAGTTTGGGGGTGGTCTTGGACCCAGAACTGTCACTTGAGGCACAGGTGAACTCAGTGGCACGGAGCACTTTTGATCAGCTTAGGCTGGTATACCAACTACATCCTTATCTGGACAGAGATAGCCTAGCTACAGTTATCCATGCTCTGATAACTTCTTGTCTGGATTACTGCAATGCGTTATATGTGGGGCTGCCTTTGAAAATGGTCCAGAAACTTCAGCTGGTCCAAAATAGGGCAGCAAGATTGTTAACAGGGACTGGCCAACAAGCTCATATTACGCCAGTACTTTTCCAGCTGCACTGGCTGCCAGTCCATTTCCGGGCCTGATGCAAAGTGCTGGTATTAACATTAAAAGCTCTAAACGGCTCGGGGCCAGGTTATCTGAAAGATCACCTTCTCCCATATGTGCCTGCCTGGACCTTAAGATCATCCTCAGCGGCCCTCCTCTGTGAGCCCCTGCCAAAGGAAGTGAGGTGGGTGGTTACTAGGAGGAGGGCCTTTTCTGCTGTGGCACCCCAGCTGTGGAATGAGCTCCCTAGTAAGGTTTGCCTGACACCTACATTGTCTTCCTTCCAGCGCCAGGTGAAGACTTTTTTATTTTCCCAGGCATTTTAGCATTTTAGCTTTCTAGACTTTTAGCTTTGCTGTTTTAAATCTGTATTTTAAATCTCTGCATTGCTGCCAAGTTTTACTCCGGTTTTATTCTGGTTGTATTGTTATATTGTGGTTTTAATGTTTTTATATTTTATATTGTTTTACTGTGTGCTTTTTGGTTTTAATTTTTGTGAACCGCCCAGAGAGCTTTGGCTATTGGGCGGTATAGAAATGAAGTAAATCAATCAATCAATCCTAAAACTCCCAGCATTCTCCAGGGTCCATTTCTAAACAGGGGAGGTTCTGTTTTGCCATCATGACCAATAACTGTTGATAGACAATTTGAGTGATGGCACATGCCCTCTTCATACTGGATCACATGTAATAAAGCTTCAGATCAGGAGCACACTAGAACAATCATAGCCTAGATGTGTGTCCCAGCACTTTGCAAGAGGAGGCAGCTCCATTGACCAAAATTCAAGAATTATCTCTAGGACTTAGCAAATATCTTCCATGTGCTTAGTTCAGGCAAGGGCATATCTAAGGCTTGTACAGGCAATACTTTTTTTATGGGCCCTGGAAATTGCTTCCTCCTTAGTACTGCAGTGGTATTAGCCTCTTCTTGCAATAATAATGCAATGACTGGACAAAGGTAATAGAGAAGAGTAATAGCTGTGCTGGGGTGGGGAAGGAGAAGCCTATTTGCTTCAAAAGGAAGATATATATTCTATTTCTGGAGAAGGACAACACTCATGCTTTAAAAAAAATGTTTGAATTGGTTGGTTGGTTTGCTTTTTAAAAAGGGAAAGGATCTTGAGATGATGGAACATTACTGTAGGAGTGGGTAGCTTTGCACTGTGCTGAGATACTTGAGCTCTCCTCTCTGCTACTGAAATAAGAATTAGTAAATCATAAGTAAATAGTAAGAACCGTAAGAAAGAGAAGGTATGTATAGTGGGTGGAATGCAACAACGTAAAATTTATGGTTGCTATTTACTTTTCTCCTTCATGCCCTCATTCCTTTATTGTATTGAGCCAAACTCATTAAGATGACAACTGTGTCTCCAACTTCTTTCCTTTCCTATGGTATATCTTCATTTTGAATGTAAGATATTTTCTCTAGTTTTTTAAGCCAACTCTTCTAATGAGCCAACACATTATTGCGACTTGTAATGCACTGCTTCTGAACACGACCATTGAGAGTGTGTGTGTGTGTGAATGCCCATCTGTCTGTCTGTCTATCTGAATAAGCAGCTTTCGAACTCTTACAGTGCCATAGGCATCTCTTTGTTTGAAACAACCCTAAATAAACAAGCCTAAAAATACTGTTCAATGTTCCACAGTAGAATCCCACACAAGCAGTGAGTGATTATACTGTGTGCTCTCTAGAGAAAAACCCTTTGGGTTTTTTCTTCATGCTCACAACACTAAAGAAATAATAAGCACCCTTCATCAGTCTGATGGGCTCTATTTATATATCAAGTCAGGAAGAAGGGGGAGAGGTTGAAGAGCTCTTTTTTCTGATTTAGGATTTTGACTTTTTAATTAAATTTCCTCTCTCACAATCACCCAGCTGTCTGGGTTTGAGCCACAGATAAGTGGGGCTAGACCTAGGTCCAACAGCAATAACGGGAGCAGGAATTTTGTTGGGGGGAAGGGGAGATGAAGTACCTAGCCGAAGAAAAACGCTGTGTGTGTGTGTGTGTGTGTGTGTGTGTGTGAGAGAGAGAGAGAGAGAGAGAGAGAGAGAAAGAGAAACACAATTTTCTTAACTTGGAAGGCTTCCTTGTCAAGGTCAATGCTGGATTAAACTACATAAGAGATTAATACTGAACAACATTCTGGGCCTTCATATTTTTTCTGACTCCCATGTCCCACATCCTGCTTTGTCTGTATGCAAAAAGACGCAAACGTACTTAGGGCCACTTCAGAGGTGCTTCAGAAGTGATGGGAGAGGCAGGATGAATTACCCGTACTTTATGCCTCCACGCTTACAGGTTACATCAGAAAGGGTACATCTTCCTGATGTAGTTCTGCTACTGCGTTGGAAGAATGCAGATTTTCCCACAGGGAATATGTGCATCTCCTCCTTTCTGATTCCTATAGAATCTATAGTATATATTCGTCCCTTCCCTTTACATAGGACTTGGAAATATGGAGAGATGAAACACGAGTCATAGAATCATAGAATAGTATGGTTGGAAGCGGCCTATAAGACCATCGAGTCCAACCCCCTGCTCAATGCAGGAATCCAAGTCAAAGCATCCCTGACAAGTGGGTGTAAAGCTTAATCTTGAATGCCTCCAGTGTGGGAGAGCCCACTACCTCCCTAGGGAATTGGTTCCATTGTCGTATTGCTCTAACAGTCAGGAAGTTTTTCCTGATGTTCATCTGGAATCTGGCTTCTTGTAACTTGAGCCCATTATTCCATGTCCTGCACTCTGGGATGATTGAGAAGAGATTCTGGCCTTCCTCTCTGTGACAACCTTTTAAGTACTTGAAGAGCGCTATCATATCTCCCCTCAGTCTTCTCTTCTCAAGGCTAAACATGCCTATTTCCTTCCGTCTCTCCTCACAGACCTTTGTTTCCAGTCCCCTGGTCATCTTTGTTGCCCTCCTCTGAACCCTCTCCAGTTTGTCTGCCTCCTTCTTAAAGTATGGTGCCCAGAACTGGACACAGTATGAGGCCTAACCAGTGCTGAGTAGAGGGGAACTAGTACTTCACGTGATTTGGAAGCTATACTTCTATTAATGCAGGCCAAAATACCATTTGCCTTTTTTGCAGCCACATCACATTGCTGGCTCATATTCAGCTTGTGATCTACAATTCCAAGAACCTTCTCGCTTATAGTATTGTTGAGCCAAGTATCCCCTATCTTGTAACTGTGCATTTGGTTTCTTTTTCCTAGGTGCAGGAACTTGGCATTTTTCCCTATTCAATTTCACTCTGTTGTTTTCCTCCCAGTGCTCTAATCTATCAAGATCACTTTGAATTTTGTTTCTGTCTTCCAGGGTATTAGCTATGCCGCCCAATTTTGTGTCATCTGCAAACTTGATCAGCATTCCCTGCACCTCCTTCTCCAAGTCATTAATAAAAATGTTGAAGAGCACTGGGCCCGGGACTGAGCCCTGCAGTACCCTGCTCGTTACCTCTCCTGAGTTTGAGAAGATCCCATTGATAAGCACTCCTTGAATCTGATTCTGTAGCCAACTGTGGATCCACCAGATTGTTGTTTCATCTAGCCCACTTTGAGCTAGTTTGCTTATCAGGATATCATGGGACACTTTGTCGAAAGCTTTGCTGAAGGCGAGGTATATTATGTCCACAGCATTCCCACAGTCCACAAGGGAGGTTACCTGATCAAAGAATAAGATCAGATTAGTCTGGGAGGATTTGTTCTTGACAAATCCATGTTGGCTTCGAGTAATCACTGCATTGTGTTCAAGGTGCTTCCAGATGGATTGCTTTATAATCTGCTCCAGAATTTTCCCAGAGATTGATGTCAGATTGACTGGTCTGTAGTTCCCATGTTCCTCCTTTTGGCCCTTTTTGAAGATAGGGACAACATTAGCCTTCCTCCAATCATCTGGCACTTCACCCGTCCTCCCTGATTTCTCAAAGGTAATAGACAGCGGTTCTGAGAGTTCTTTTTCCAGTTCCTTTATTACTCTAGGATGCAGTTTATCCGGCCCTGGAGATTTGAACTCATTCAAAGTAATTAGGTGTTCCGTGACCATATGCCTATTGATCCCAAGCTGCAATCCTGCCCCTTCAGCCTGTACTTCGCCTTTGCCAGGGGGTCATAGATCCTCTTTTGGGAGAAGACTGAGCCAAAGTAGGAATTAAGCACTTCTGCCTTTCCTTTGTCATCTGTTATCATTTTGCCATCCTTATTTACCAGTTGAACCACCACTTCTTTCCTCTGTCTTTTATTATGTATGCAACTGAAGAAAGCCTTTTTGTTGCTTTTAGCATCCCTCGCTGACCTCATCTCATTCTCAGTTTTAGCCTTCCTGATGCCATCTCTGCAATTCTATGCTACCTGCCTGTACTCTTCCTTTGTAGCTTGGCCTTCCTTCCACTATGTGTCCTTGTTTTCAGGTCATCTTCACATCTTTTTGTGAAGCCACATTGGCTTCTTCTGTTGTCTTCCACTTTTTTTCTTGTTGGAATTGTTTGTAATATTGCCTTCAGAATTTCCTTTTTTAAAAACTCCCACCCATCTTGGACTCCTTTTTTCATTGGAGTTGCTTGCCATGGGACCTTACTTATCATTGTTCGGAGTTTATTAAAATTGGCTTTCCTAAAATCCAGGGTACACGTTTGGCCTTACTTGGCTTTTGCTTCTTTTAGAACCAAGAACTCAAGTATAACATGGTCACTTTCCCGCAGAGTTCCTGTAACTGCTATTTTATCCACTAAGTCATCTCTGTTGGTTAGGATCAAGTCAAGGATAGAAGATCCTCTAGTTCCTTCCTCCACTTACTGTAGGAGGAAGTTATCAGCAACACAAGTCAGGAATTTCTTGGAGGGCCCATGCCTTGCAGCATTTGTCTCCCAACAAATATCAGGAAAATTGAAGTCCCCCATTACTACTATATCATGCTTCCTTGAAACATTGGCAATTTGCTTTTCAAAAGTTTCATCCTTTTGGTGGTATCTTCTCCTTGATTGGGTGGCCAGTAGTAGACTCCGGCCACCATGTTCCTTTTATTTTCTGCTCCATTTATTTTAACCCAGATGCTTTCGATGGGGTTACCAAGCTCATCCTCCTGTATTTCTGTGCAGAAATATGTATTTTTAACATATAGTGCAACTCCACCTCCCTTTCTGTTCCTCCTGTTCTTTTTGAACAAGTTATACCCTTCAATTGCTGTATTCCAGTCATGGGAGTCATCTCACCAAGTTTCAGTTACACCTATCAAGTCATAACTTCCCCCCTGTATTAAGAGTTCAAATTCGTTCTGTTTGTTTCCCATACTCTGGGCGTTATTATATAGACGTCGAGGACCATGTGCTTTATAGTCTGGCTTTCTTCCTACATGTTTCTGAAAACTATTATTGGGCGCTATTAGAGCTGTTCTCTCTGTTTTGGTGCATGAGCCTTCATCCATTGTTACCCCCAACTTTACATCTTCCTCCCCCGTAGGATTCAGTTTAAAGCCCTCCTGATGAAGTTCTTCACACTATGGCCAAACACATTCTTCCCAGCCTTTGTGAGATGTAACCCATCCCTTGGCAACCGTCTATTTCCAGGAAGTATAGCCCGTGGTCCCAGAATCCAAATCTCTCACATTGGCACCACCTTCGTAGCCAGTTATTCACCTGGAGTATTTTTCTTTCCCTCTCTATCCCTCTTCTAACTACAGGAAGGATGGATGAGAAAGGGGCCCCAAAGTTATTGAGTTTCCTTCCCAAAGCTTCAAAGTCTGATGCTGATTTCTTCGTAGCGCTGCTTGTTAGTATCATTTGTTCCCACATGGATGAGAAGAAAGGGATATCTGTCAGAAGGCTTTATGAATGTAGGCAACCCTTCAGTCACATCTCTAATCTGTCCTCCTGGGAGAGAGCATACCTGTCGAGTCCGTGGGTATTCGTGACATCCTTGGGTTTTGATCCCACACAGCATGGAGACACCCACTACCACTCTTCTCTTCTTCTTGTTGAAGGCCTTGGTTTCATTGCCTCTGCTTGACTGACCTTCAGCCTCTTGCTTGCTGTCATGTATGTTCCCCTGTAATTCTTCCTCTGCAGGCTGTCCTCCAGTCTCATCCTCAAGTACCTGGAAACGGTTCCCTAGTTCCAGTGCTTCCACTGGTGTAGAGCGGCTTCTAGTTCTTCTGCTCCTCTCACCCATGTCCAAGGAATATCCTCTACTTCATTTTTCCTCACCTCAGCATTTTCCTCTTCTGCCTCAGCTTGCTGTTGCTCTTCTAGCTTCTGTTCTTCACTTTGCTGCTGTAGTTCCACCTTTCTGTCCAAGAACTCTTCATGTTCTCTTATTCCCTGGAGGATCGCCACTCGCCACTCCAGTCCTCTTTTTCTTTCAACAGTGTATTTCCTCTCACTTTCTGAAGAATGTACAGAGTAGCAGAGAGAGGAGGGTGGTGGTGGTGGCCTTTCCATGTTCTACCCCTGCAATCTGCCATGAGACAAGATTTGGCAATTCTGCTCCTTATGCTTCCAAGGCAACAAGTTAGTTTAAATTTCCCTATAACTAGGTATGCAGAGTGCTGCCATCCTTCCATCCATTACATTACCGGTCTAGTCAGTCAAATCACATTCTGACAGATAAAGGGGCTGATAAAACAGCAAGCCTGGTAATGTCTGATTGATTGATTTCACTTATCGCCTGCCTTTCTTTCTTCATGGAACTTGAAAGCTATCAAGGATGTTGAAGAGATAACACTGTGAATGGGCTCTCTTAGTGGGCCCCTCCTAAAATATTTCCAGTTACCTCAAGACTAGTACCATTCATATTGTTGTTGTTGTTCAGTCGTTCAGTCGTGTCCGACTCTTCGTGACCCCATGGACCATAGCACGCCAGGCCTTCCTGTCCTGCGCTCTCTCCCGGAGCGTGCTCAAGTTCATATTCATTGCATCCGTGATGCTATCTAGCCATCTCATCCTCTGCCGTCCCCTTCTCCTTTTGCCTTCAGTCTTTCCCAGCATCAGGGTCTTTTCCAGGGAGTTTTCTCTTCGCATTAGGTGGCCAAAATATTGGAGCTTCAGCTTCAGTATCTGTCCTTCCAATGAGCAGTCAGGGTTGATTTCCTTTAGGATGGACTGATTTGACCTCCTTGCAGTCCAGGGGACTCGTAAGAGTCTTCTCCAGCACCACAGTTCGAAACCATCAATTCTTCGGCGCTCAGCTTTCCTTATAGTCCAGCTCTCACAGCCATACATTACTACTGGGAAAACCATAGCTTTGATTACACGGACCTTTGTCGGCAAGGTGATGTCTCTGCTTCTTACTATGCTGTCTAGGTTGGCCATAGCTTTCCTCCCAAGGAGCAAGCGTCTTTTAATTTCATGGCTACAGTCACCGTCTGTGGTGATCTTGGAGCCCAAGAAAGTAAAATCTGTCACTGCTTCCATTTCTTCCCCTTCTATATGCCAGGAAGTGATAGGGCCAGATGACATGATCTTAGTTTTTTTAATGTTGAGTTTCAAACCAGCTTTTGCACTCTCCTCTTTCACCCTCAACAAGAGGCTCTTTAGATCCTCTTGGTTTTCTGCCATTAGGGTGGTATCGTCTGCATATCGGAGGTTGTTGATAATTCTCCCGGCAATCTTAATTCCGACCTCTGATTCATCCAACCCGGCATTTCTCATGATGTACTCTGCATATAAGTTAAATAAGCAGGGCGACAATATGCAGCCTTGTCGTACTCCTTTCCCAATTTTGAACCAATCGGTTGTTCCATGTCTGGTTCTTACTGTTGCTTCTTGACCCTCGTACAGGTTTCTCAGGAGACAGGTAAGGTGGTCTGGTACTCCCATCACTTTCAGAATTTGCCACAGTTTGTTGTGATCCACACAATCAAAGGCTTTAGCGTAGTCAATGAAGCAGAAATAGACGTTTTTCTGGAATTCTCTTGCTTTCTCCATGATGCAGCGAATGTTGGCGATTTGATCTCTAGTTCCTCTGCCTCTTCGAAACCCAGCTTGTACTTCCGGTAGTTCTCGGTTCGCATACTGCTGAAGCCTAGCTTGTAGGATTTTGAGCATCACCTTGCTGGCATGTGAAATGAGCGCAATTGTGCGGTAGTTTGAACACTCTTTGGCGTTGCCCTTCTTTGGAATTGGAATGTAAACTGACCTTTTCCAGTCTTGTGGCCACTGTTGAGTGTTCCAGATTTGTTGGCATATTGAATGCAGCACTTTAACAGCATCATCTTTTAGGATTTTAAATAGCTCGGCTGGAATACTGTCATCTCCGCTAGCTTTGTTGTTACTAATGCTTCCTAAGGCCCACTTGACTTCACTCTCGAGGATGTCCGGCTCAAGTTCAGTAACTGTACTATCATGGCTATCAGGGACATTCAGATCTTTCCTGTATAGTTCTTCTGTGTATTCTTGCCACCTCTTCTTAATCTCATCTGCTTCTGTTAGGTCCCTGCCTTCTTTGTCCTTTATCATGCCCGTCTTTGCACAAAACGTTCCCTTGAGATCTCCAATTTTCTTGAAGAGATCTCTAGTCTTTCCCATTCTGTTGTTTTCCTCGATTTCTTTGCATTGTTCATTTAAGAAGGCCTTCTTGTCTCTCCTTGCGATTCTCTGGAACTCTGCATTCAGTTGGGTATATCTTCCCCTTTCTCCCTTGCTTTTCGCTTCCCTTCTTTCGTGAGCTACTTGTAAAGCCTCATCAGAGAGCCACTTGGCTTTCTTGCATTTCTTTTTCTTTGAGACGGATTTCGTTGCTGCCTCCTGAACAATGTTACGGACCTCCGTCCATAGTTCCTCAGGCACTCTGTCTATCAGGTCTAATCCCTGAAATCTATTCCTCACCTCCACTGTATATTCATCAGGGATATGATTTAGGTCATACCTGAACGGTTTAGTGGTTTTCCCGACGTTCTTCAATTTAAGCCGAAATTTTGCAAGAAGCAGCTCATGATCTGAGCCACAGTCAGCTCCAGGTCTTGTTTTTACTGACTGTATGGAGCTTCTCCATCTTTGGCTGCAAAGGACATAATCAATCTGATTTCGATATTGACCATCTGGTGACGTCCATGTGTAGAGTCGCCTCTTGTGCTGTTGGAAAAGAGTGTTTGCTATGATCAGCATGTTCTCTTGGCAAAACTCTATTAGCTTTTGTCCTGCTTCATTTTGTACACCAAGGCCATGCCTGCCTGTTATCCCGGTGATTTCTTGACTTCCTACTTTAGCATTCCAATCCCCTATGATGAAGAGGACATCTTTTGTTGGTGTTAGTTCTAGAAGGTGTTGTAGGTCTTCATAGAACCGATCAACCTCAGCTTCCTCGGCCTCAGTGGTTGGGGCATAGACTTGAATTACTGTGATGTTGAATGGTTTGCCTTGGATTCGTACTGAGATCATTCTATCATTTTTAAGATTGTACCCCAGTACTGCTTTTCCCACCCTTTTGTTGACTATGAGTGCTACTCCATTTCTTCTAAGGGATTCTTGCCCACAATAGTAGATATGATGGTCACCTGAATTAAATTCGCCCATGCCTGTCCATTTGAGTTCGCTGATTCCCAAGATGTCGATGTTCAATCTTGCCATCTCATGTTTGACCACCTCCAGCTTACCTTGATTCATTGATCTGACATTCCAGGTTCCTAAACAATATTGTTCTTTACAGCATCGGATTTTCTTTTCACCGCCAGACACATCCACAGCTGAGTGTCCTTTCGGATTTGGCCCAGCCGCTTCACTCTTTCTGGCGCTACTTGGAAATACCCTCTGCTCTTCCCCAGTAGCATATTGGACACCTTCCGACCTGAGGGGCTCATCTTCCGGCGTCATCTCTTTTAGCCTTGTGATACGTTCCATGGGGTTTTCTTGGCAAGAATACTGGAGTGGGTTGCCATTTCCTTCTCCAGTGGACCACATTTTGTCAGAACTCTCTGCCATGACCTGTCCGTCTTGGGTGGCCCTGCACGGCATAGCTTATGGCTTCACTGAGTTACGCAAGCCCCTTCGCCACAACAAGGCAGTGATCCATGAAGGGGACCATTCATATAGGAAAGTCTTAATGTTTGAAAGGGTTCTTACAGTCATTTTGAGGCTCAGTAAGCCCAGTATTCCAAAGGCATTTTCCCCAGGAATGGGCAGAAGGTAGATTTGGATCTACCTGTAGATCTCTGGGCAATTAATAGATTTCTGACTCGTTTGTTTACAAATTGTCTAACAATAGCAGCAACAAAATGACTCCCCCACCCCCAAAATTATATTGCTGAAATCAAGAAAGCTTGGGTTAACCAGGATGTTTGTGTGGAAGGACCCTGAGCTCCATTTTAATTCTGGCATTCAAAACAAAATCCTGAGCTCTGAATTCTTTAATTTTAAGTGTATGCTTTTTGCACCAGGCTCTGGTTGATGGATTTTGGGGTTCCAGCAAAAAATGAAGTAGATTCATCTGCCCACTCCTGCTATATATACAGGAAATGTTTGCTCCCTTCCTAAAGGTCTATCACCCATTTATTTTAAGAATGTCCCTGGAACTATGATAAAATTGTGATAAAATACGAACACACACATTCACAGAGTTCTGCCAAGATATTTGGACCCTAGAATGTATCCACTGATGGCTGAAAAATCCAGTCTGTTTCTCCACAATTACTTTTTTGTAAGTTCTGAAAAGATGCCGTTGTCAGCATTTTCTCCCCTGGTATATGGGATTATGAAATTTTAATTATTATGTTTTCATTCTATCTAAAAGTGCTTTATTGTGACCAGTAGGATTAAAGGCCAGAGGACAGGTTTGCTCTAGGAGGTAAACAAAATCAGGATAATGTTTCCTGCATAACTCTTTTTAGACACCTCTTTTCTTCTCCTAGGGTGGTAAAGGTTTCCATGGTTCTGATATAGTTACAGTGTAATTAGAGCTAACCAGCTGCCTGTGAAATAACCAAGTGTGTTTATCTATGCAATCGGAAACAAGGCATTGTAAAGAGTAAATCATAAACAGATGGGCAGGCTGTCCTGTGGGGCTTGAAAAGGGGAGAGAAAGGTGGGAGGGGGAAAGCTTTAGCAAGGTGGGCACAAGACATGGATCTTGCGGTCTTGCTGAGATCCAATATAACATTTTACACCATGGTTATCTAAAAGTGTTCTGCCATACTACCTGTCTCCCATAAACAATATTGAGTAGAATGTGTTGTGTCTGTCCATGATCTAGTTGTGAAGACAGGCCCTTTACCTGACATTTTCTCACACATGCAACATTAGAATCACTCTAGCAGTCATGCTGTAGCTGCAAAGTGTTATGTTAGAACCACCCCTAAACTGAATTATGAAATGGATTACTAAAGCCATCCAAATCACCATGGGCATGGGCATGGTCACAGACAGAACTGTGCTTTTACTTTGGGAGCTGAAGTTTATGTGGCCAGCCCTCTGGAAAGTCAGCTATCTCTCTGTATAATAGCTTTATGCCATTCCCTCTTTCTCCAAGCTCAGAGCTGCATGCATGGTTCTCCTCTCTAGGGATGTGCGAAACCTCCTCACCTGGAGTCTGTGGGGGTCCACGGGGGTGGGGGGCGATCTGTCCCTACCCCCCGGAATCCTTGCTGGCTGGCTCCGCTCCGCGGCAAGTCCGCAGAGCTGCTGGCCAGCTCTGGCTGCTGGTGGACTTCTGGCTGCTGGGACGCAAATGGCGCCCAGCATAGCGGACGCCATTTGTGTCCCTGCTCTTTGCTGTGATAGGCTATGTAAATCTTTACGTAGCCTATCACGGCAAAGAGCAGGGACGCAAATGGCATAGCGGACGCCATTTGCATCTAGAAGAGGCTGGAGGCTGGTAGGGTGGCCATTTGTGAATTGCCCAAAAAGAAGACATGCATCACCAAAAAGAGGGCACCAATCTGCATAAAATGCACATATGCTAATTTATATGTGCACATGCAAATTTAGAAATAATTATAATTTAAATAGAAATATAGTACATGGTGTGGAAGACTGTGACCAAGTGACATGTGTGCCTTGCTCAGTCTGCTGTCCAGGTGCTGTTGATGGGCAACTTCAAGGCCCAGCTCTTCCTTCTGGTGGTTCTTTACCTTTATACTGGACTTATACTAGACAGCCCTTCAAATAGAGGACTGCCCTTTGTAAAAGAGGACAAATGGCCACTCTAGGCTGTATTGTACTTAAGGCCATGGTCCATTCAGCATTCCTGAACACAACAGACCGTCCCACTCATACCTTGCTGCACCGCTTTCTGTCCTGCACAATAATGATGCCGTAACACCCTCCCATGCAACTTATATAGCAGCGGTGGCTACCTGTAGAATCAAAGCCATGTTTAGCATCATCTTGCACTGCTTGCTGGTACGACAGTAGAAGCTGCAGTATTGGCAACATTCTCGACACCTTACCCTCCATGCTCTTTTGGTTAGTCCAGATAGGTGTGGGATTGGACTTTCAAAGTTATTTAAAATGAATAAACCCTCCGTTCCCCTTCAAAGCCAGACTCCCCAGTGAGGGTGCACATTCCCGCATTCTGCGCGGATGTGATGGGCCTTTTCCCTTCCTGCCACCGCCTGCGTAGCATACAAAGCCAGGGAGATGAAAAAAGGTTGAAAGGGAACTCTGCTCAGAATCCACATGATCGCCTTTGTTGTGGAGGGGTGAGGGGATGAAAATTTGCACGGGTGCTGATGCCTTTTAATATAAACACAAACTTGAGGAAATGAACATTTGATTAAACTAAACACATGGGCCTTTTATATCCACAGACCTTAATTTAAAGCGCTGTCACCTCCGTGCTGCAACTGCCAGCTGGAGGAGAAATGATTTAAATTTATCGTCTGACTTCTAAGTGATACCACAAACGTCTGCTGAGATTGGGCGGGGGGGTGGGGAGAAGGAGAAAGGAGGTTAGAACATTACGTATTTTAAAACATCTGCAATAAATACTACTGGATATTTCCATGGCAAGCAAGATCAAGTCCCAAATAAAATCACAATGCAAAAATGGTGTGAGACTTTGCTGCTGTGATGCTCTAAGGTAGAGGTGGGGAACTTCAGGCCTGGGGGCCAAATCTGGCTTGACCAGGAGTCAAATCCAGCCATCCAGAGCTTCCCAGATGGCAACAGCCCCTTCTCCCCAACCACCAATTGTTTGATGGTTTTCCAGCTTTTGTGCAGATCCTCACTCCATTCTAAAAGGTTGAAATACCTCTGTTAAGGCTTAGTTACTGGCCGTAAGAACTTTTGAGTTACAATATGCTGGTATTTGTTGTATTTTTGGCCCCGCCCTTTTGCCTTTGGCCCCACCCCTTTTGCTTTTGGCCTGCCCCCTTTGCCTTCTGCACTGTGGCCCCCAAGACCTCAGAAATTGAATTCAGACTTTGAGCTGGAAGACGTTTCTCACACCTGCTCTATGGACAGATTGATCCTGGTTTGTTTGTTCCATTTCTGAGTCACCCATAGCTGAAGCTCTCAAGGCAACATATAATAAAAACAAATAAAATTAAACCAATAATAAATATAATAACATCACTTCAAAACAAAACAAAAAGATAAAAAGCAGCAGTAAAGGCAACATTTTAAAAGCAGAAGATAAATACCAAGGCAGCGGCATGGAGGTGAATTTGAAAAAATAATGTAAGGAGTAAAACAAGCAGCAAGCTAAAAGTTTAAAGATTTTTAAAGGACCTGACAGAATAAAAAGGTATTTGCTTGGCATTGGGCAGTTAGCAATGTCGGCACTAGGTGGACCTCTCTAGGGAGAGTATTCTTCAGTTTGGGAGCCATCACAGAAAAGTCCATTTTGTCCTCAAATGTCCGGCAAAGAAGTCACACCGTACCACCAAGAGGTCTACCAAAACATCCTCCATTAGGACATGGAGCTGCTTGTAGGGTTTTTACCATTTTAATACCTTCTCTTTGCCTCCCTCCCTATGGGATACTTTGCCATTTAGAGTTTTACTATCCCCCCTCCCCCCTACAGGGGCCGCGGTGGCTTAGTGGTTAAGACGCTGAACTGCAGACTGGAAGGTCGGCAGGTCAGCAGTTCAAGCCCCGACAGAGTGAGCTCCCGTCCTCAGCCCCAGGTTCTGCCAACCTAGCAGTTCGAAAGCAAGAAATTGCAAGTAGATAAATAGGTACCGCCTCGGCGGGAAAGGTAACAGCGTTCCGTGCACCTCGGTGTTCAGTCATGCCGGCCACATGACCACGGAAGCGTCTTCGGACAGCGCTGGCTCTTCGGCTTAGAAACGGGGATGAGCACCGCACCCTAGAGCCGGACACGACTGGTTGGGGACACCTTTACCTTTTACTCCCCCCTACAGCCCCCTGTACACCCTCTAAATCTGCTTCAGAAGGTTGGAGGATCCACCAGAGTGGATTTAAGGAGGAGTCAGGAGGCTGCAGGGGGAAGGAGAAAGTCTGACCTGCTTACGCAACATTGCATTCCGCCCATAATTGCAATTTGTCTGTTGCCAGTGTCATTTTGATAGGAAGAACAGATGATTCCAACGCCATAAGGACAGTATACCGCTTTGTGTCTTGTACTGAAATCCCGAGGTCCAGATCCTGGACCAGCCTCACGTGGTCGAACATACACAAAATGTAGCATGTGATACAGGGGTTACGCATGGAGGACCCTAAGTGCATACGCTCCATCTTTCCCCCTTTTGGTGTGGGAGAAGAATTGCACACATTGGGCCTCACGTAACATGTGCACCTGCCCCACATGTTACGTTATATGAGGGGTGAAGGGGAGGGACACCCCTCCCCACTGCTCCGCCACCATGAGAAGAAGATTGCTGACCTGGTAAGTGCAAGACTGTTTCCTTATTTAGTTCGCTTGACCACCATAAGTGGCTACATCATGAATGAAAATGGCTGTTCTAGCACCCAGCACAACTTGCACCTTGGCAATGCCAGGGACTGGAGATTCTTCTGAGCTAGAAAAGGGCGAACCCATCCCTTTTTCATAGACGTTAGATGCAGTGGAGGCTGGTGGCTCTGATTTTGAGATCAGAGTTTTAGTAAGAACCAAGAGAAGTATAAAGGTGCTGAACCCTATCCCCAAAATGGGTCCAGCACCTTGGATAGCTCCTTTAGACCTCTCTTGTTTCTGACCCAGAATGCAATCCCAGCCCCACCGAAATCAGGGCCCCCAGCCCCCACTGGTTAGATTATTATCAAACAGACTTGGATCCCAACCCAGAGAGCTTGTGCTTACCCTGCCTCCCCCCCGCCCCGAATACAGGAGCTTAAGTTTGCCATGACTAACTTGCCCATTTATTTCAATGAACATTCTCTTATGTGGAAAGTATTTCACGACCTTTATCATTAACTTAAGTTGCAGCTCAATTTCATGAACATTAAGGATGTTAAACCAAAGCTGATGTCAGCATGGGAAATGTTCTAGACCAGCCTTCGCCAAGCTGATGCCCTCCGATGTTTTGGATGTCAACTCCCATCAGCCCCAGCCAGCATGGCCAATGGTCAGGAATCCTGGGAGTTGTAGTCTAAAACATCTGGAGGGCACCAGGTTGGGGAAGGCTGTCTTAAACTGTTAAATTTCCTTAAGAATCTCTGTTGGGTCCCATAAATCTGATCACTGGCTTAGAAATAAAAAGATCTGGAAAGTAAAACAAGGAATCCAGCTTTTTCTTTACTGAGGAATGTTGGATGGGTGGATGTGCATACAACTGGGTTTTTAAGAAGGGGGCGAGAACCCTGTGAAGACGCTGATGATGGAGAAGGGGCAATAGGACAGGACACTCCTGTTTTAGTATGAAACCGTGGAACATGTTGTATTGGAGTGTCGTTTTTATAATGATATCAGGACCCATTTTATACTGTTACTTATTTTGCTGCCTGGAAATACAGTTGGGTTTTACGTTTCATATTTGTTGATAGGCAGAAATAAGGCAGAAATAGAACAAAGAGCCAAATATTTTGCTCCAGCTATTAAGATGAGATTGCAGTTAATTAATGGCTGATAGTAACAGTTGTTGGGGGTATAAATGGTACGGGCAGTGTGTATAATGTAGGGATGGCGGAGAATTTCTCCATGAATCTTCGGGAGGCCGAGCGCCGAGGCATTCGGTCCCCTGAAAGTGTTGGGGAAATTATCCGCCGGCCCCCCGCCCCCCCCCGGGATGTGGCCAAATTACCGTGGCCAAATGTCACTCTCGGCAGCGGGTCGCGGCGGCGGTGGCGGACGGTCTCCTGACCGGCTGCCACCGCCGCCATCACAAAATAAAAAAGTAAAAAACAAAAACAAAAACACACACCCGTGATAGGCTACGTGACGATTTACGTAGCCTACCACGGCTAAATTTCCAAAGTCAGCTGTGATAGGCTACGTAAATGGTCACGTAGCCTATCACGGGGTTTTTTGTTTTGTTTTTTCCACTTTTTCTTTCGCGGCCAGGGAGACGGGGCGCTTCTCCCTGGCCTGAATTTTGGCGAGGCGGGGCACCCCCCTGCCTGAATTTCGGCTGGGCGAGGCGGGGCGCCTCCCCCCCCCCGCCTGAACTTCGGGGGGAGAAGCGAAGCACCTCCCCCCCCTGCAAATCACCCCTGCGAAAAGGTAAGTGATTTTCGTACATCCCTAGTATAATGTAAAGTTGGTTGCTGATTACGTTGCGTATGTATATATGTTTCGTTTTCAGTTAATTTCTTTGGAATCATAGAATAGTAGGGTTGGAAGGGGCCTACAAGGCCATTGAGTCCAACCCCCTGCTCAGTGCAGGCATAGGATTTGTTGTATTACATATTCTGTTTAGCTTATCCTTTACATCTTAATTTATCCTTGTTTTATTGTTTTGCTCTCATAACTCTTGTTATCTACTAATATGTGGAAAGATCTATGGACTAAATAAACACTTTTGGTTGGTTGGTTTTACCCAAACAAACAGAAGGGATGTCATAATGGAGTTACTGCCTGTTTAATGTAACTTTAATGAACTTACAAACAAACAGAGCAATCCTGCAGGGTCAGGAGAGGGAGAATTCATGGTAGAAGAACCACTACTTCCAAAGACTTGCTATGGCTCACAACAGCCAGGGTGCGTTGGGAGGGTTTGGGATCCTGGGGATTTGAACATCTCCCTCGATTTGCTCCAAACGTGCCCCTTCCCCTCACACCACACCACCAACAGAGCAGCAGTGGCAGAGGAGAGACAGCAGCAGAAGTTTCCATTGGGACAACAGTGAGGCCTCTGGAAACAGAACTCCTTCACTGCCCATGGAAAGGGAAGTCTGCTAGATACTATGGCCCCAGTGTCACCCTTCAACAGTTTTTTAAAAACACACAAAAATGAGCAATGCAGATGTACTCCGGAACTGACCTTTCTTTTGCTTGCCCAAGCATTTTCATTTTTTACTTTTGCAGAGCCCCATCCCTCTTGAAAATGTAGAATTATGGAATCTTTGTAATTTTATCTCATGTGTACGCATACACATGTTGCAGCACTCCTGGGACTAATGCTTCAGAATATAGGTGGAGTAGTGCATGATTCATTGCTTCCATGTATAAAACAAAACAAGATGAAAAGCTCTCCATAAAGAAAAGTGGCACGTCAGAGAGAAAGCTAGGCTGGAATCCTTCTCCCCAACACACCACATTTTCTGTGAGTAGGGAGCTTTTAAAACTGGAAAGAAATCCAGCATGCAATAAGCCACCTGTGTTCTAAAATGGTACAGTCTGAGGAGGACCATAGCAGGTGCATTTTCCTGAATATTTAAATGCCAGTCACATTATCAGTTTTCCACACTACCACCACATGATTGGGTGCTGTTTACCACCTCCATGCTCAATGAATCTCAAGCCTCTACTTTTTAAACAGGACTAGCAAGGTAAGCTGGAGGTGGTCAAACATGAGATGGCAAGATTGAACATCGACATCTTGGGAATCAGCGAACTAAAATGGACAGGCATGGGCGAATTTAATTCAGGTGACCATCATATCTACTATTGTGGGCAAGAATCCCTTAGAAGAAATGGAGTAGCACTCATAGTCAACAAAAGGGTGGGAAAAGCAGTACTGGGGTACAATCTTAAAAACGATAGAATGATCTCAGTACCAATCCAAGGCAAACCATTCAACATCACAGTAATTCAAGTCTATGCCCCAACCACTGAGGCCGAAGAGCTGAGGTTGATCGGTACTGTGAAGACCTACAACACCTTCTAGAACTAACACCAAAAAAAGATGTCCTCTTCATCATAGGGGATTGGAATGCTAAAGTAGGAAATCAAGAAATCACAGGGATAACAGGCAGGCATGGCCTGGGTGTACAAAATGAAGCAGGACAAAAGCTAATAAGAGTTTTGCCAAGAGAACACGCTGATCATAGCAAACACTCTTTTCCAACAGCACAAGAGACGACTGTACACATGGACATCACCAGATGGTCAATATCGAAATCAGATTGATTATGTCCTTTGCAGTCAAAGATGGAGAAGCTCTATACAGTCAGTAAAAACAAGACCTGGAGCTGACTGTGGCTCAGATCATGAGCTGCTTCTTGCAAAATTTCGGCTTAAATTGAAGAACGTAGGGAAAACCACTAAACCATTCAGATATGACCTAAATCATATCCCTTATGAATATACAGTGGAGGTGAGGAATAGATTTCAGGGATTAGACCTGATAGACAGAGTGCCTGAGGAACTATGGACGGAGGTCCGTTACACTGTTCAGGAGGCAGCAACGAAATCCATCCCAAAGAAAAAGAAATGCAAGAAAGCCAAGTGGCTGTCTGATGAGGCTTTACAAGTAGCTGAGGAAAGAAGGGAAGCGAAAAGCAAGGGAGAAAGGGGAAGATATATCCAACTGAATGCAGATTTCCAGAGAATAGCAAGGAGAGACAAGAAGGCCTTCTTAAATGAACAATGCAAAGAAATCGAGGAAAACAACAGAATGGGAAAAACTAGAGATCTCTTCAAGAAAATTGGAGATCTCAAGGGAACGTTTTGTGCAAAGACGGGCATGATAAAGGACAAAGAAGGCAGGGACCTAACAGAAGCAGATGAGATTAAGAAAAGGTGGCAAGAGTACACAGAAGAACTATACAGGAAAGTTCTTAATGTCCCTGATAGCCATGATAGTGCAGTCATTGAACATCCTCAAGAGTGAAGTCAAGTGGGCCTTAGGATGCATTACTAACAAAAAAGCTAGCGGAGATGACAGCATTCCAGCTGAGCTATTTAAAATCCTAAAAGATGATGCTGTTAAAGTGCTGAACTCAATATGCCAACAAATCTGGAACACTCAACAGTGGCCACAAGACTGGAAAAGGTCAGTTTACATTCCAATTCCAAAGAAGGGCAACGCCAAAGAGGGTTCAAACTACCATACAATTGCGCTCATTTCACATGCCAGCAAGGTGATGCTCAAAATCCTACAAGCTAGGCTTCAGCAGTATGTGAACCAAGAATTACCAGAAGTACACACGGGGTTTCGAAGAGGCAGAGGAACTAGAGATCAAATCGCCAACATTCGCTGCATCATGGAGAAAGCAAGAGAATTCCAGAAAAACGTCTATTTCTGCTTCATTGACTACGCTAAAGCCTTTGATTGTGTGGATCACAACAAACTGTGGCAAATTCTTAAAGTGATGGGAGTACCAGACCACCTTACCTGTCTCCTGAGAAACCTGTACGAGGGTCAAGAAGCAACAGTAAGAACGAGACATGGAACAACCGAGTGGTTCAAAATTGGGAAAGGAGTACGACAAGGCTGCATATTGTCACCCTGCTTATTTAATTTATATGCAGAGTACATCATGAGAAACGCCGGGTTGGATGAATCACAGGTCGGAATTAAGATCACTGGGAGAATTATCAACAACCTCCGATATGCAGACGATACCACCCTAATGGCAGAAAGTGAAGAGGATCTCAAGAGCCTCTTGTTGAGGGTGAAAGAGGAGAGTGCAAAAGCTGGTTTGAAACTCAACATTAAAAAAACTAAGATCATGGCATCTGGCCCCATCACGTCCTGGCATATCGAAGGGGAAGAAATGGAAGCAGTGACAGATTTTACTTTCTTGGGCTCCAAGATCACCGCAGACGGTGACTGTAGCCATGAAATTAAAAGACGCTTGCTCCTTGGGAGGAAAGCTATGGCCAACCTAGACAGCATAGTAAGAAGCAGAGACATCACCTTGCAGACAACGGTCCGTCTAATCAAAGCTATGGTTTTCCCAGTAGTAATGTATGGCTGTGAGAGCTGGACTATAAGGAAGGCTGAGCGCCGAAGAATTGATGCTTTTGAACTGTGGTGCTGGAGAAGACTCTTACGAGTCCCCTGGACTGCAAGGCGGTCAAATCAGTCCATCCTAAAGGAAATCAACCCTGACTGCTCATTGCAAGGACAGATACTGAAGCTGAAGCTCAAATATTTTGGCCACCTAATGCGAAGAGAAAACTCTCTGGAAAAGACCCCGATGCTGGGAAAGACTGAAGGCAAAAGGAGAAGGGGACGACAGAGGATGAGATGGCTAGATAGCATCACCGATGCAATGAATATGAACTTGAGCACACTCTGGGAGAGAGCGCAGGACAGGAAGGCCTGGCGTGCTATGGTCCATGGTGTCACGAAGAGTCGGACACAACTGAACGACTGAACAACAAGCACATGTGATCTTATCCAACGTCTGCATTGCTCTGCTGGTTTGGGGAAGTACACTATGAATCATGATTCATAGGAACCTCCCCAGAGCCTCCAAAAACACAAAACCTGGTTGAGGAAACCAACCTGCAAAAGATTTGTGTGAATCTTGCCCAGGGTTGCTGCCCTGCCTGTAACCCTTGCGTTTATCAATAAGGTTATTGCAAACGCTTGCAGCGAAGCACTGCTAGTATTGCCCAACATTATCAAGTTTCCTTGACCTCTGTTGGCCTGGGCATGAAACAGAGATGGATCTAGTTTTGTTAGTGGATTATCCTGCTCCTAGAAGCTGGCAAAGGTCAGACATCCAGGCTTCATTCTTTGATGTCTTGGTGGACTTTGATCTGCGTGATCAAGAAATGTTGCTGGCGTTTTTGGTGACTCTGACTGAAGTAAATAGGGATGCATTTCAGAGAGAGGAAAGAGGTCAGTGCTGATCCTAAATATTCTCCCGTACATTGCTGGACTATGTGACAGAGAGAGAGAACGAACCAACCATTGGGCTGGATTTGCAGATGATGCACGGCCTTTGCATATTCTGAGGTTCACTTTGCAAGTTTGTCATAGCGGTACTAGGAGTAAGAGACTCAGGCTGAAAAAACCCTCTGCCATTATGCCTACTGGATGTCCTTAAGCCAGTCACCCTCTCTCAGCCTCACGATGTTGTTACAAGGATAAAATGGGACCGGGTGGGGTGGGGTAGATAAAAAATATAATAAAATAAATGAAGGGAAGCAGTCATAGGGGATGCACAAATGGCTTGCCCATTCTCCCCGTGCTCCAGGGTATTGGATGAATAACTTGCATGTCAAAGGATGTGCGTTCAGGAGTGTGTACTCTTGAGGTGGGCACAACACAGTATGTGGAGGAAAGATGCACAAGATCACGATTCATGCATCCTTGATCATTGCTTCCTTTATACATGTGAAGAAGCCCATGTGAAGAAGCCATTGCCTGATGGAGTCCGCAGCCTCTCAGTCCCTATGTTTACCACGACCCATTCCTGACCCTGGTGGCACACACAAAAAAGCAAGAAGCCATATATGCCAGAGTCGGCTTTGCCATCCCTTCTCTCCCAGAATCAGGCACCATTTCTTCTCTGCACTTTTTGTTGAGAAATAACGTGTGAAAAACAATCAATAAAATATGCAAGAAAGCCAAAGTCAGAAGTGAAGAAAGGACTATCTGGTTCCTGTGATTAAGCCCCCCCGCCCTAGCAGATATTTATAGAATGTTTGGCTTAACTGAGCATAAAGTGTCTTGTAGCAGTATGTCAGTTTTTAGGCTAGCCTGTTTGAATTCAAAGTATTCTGCTTCATTCACCAAGGTCTTACATGTAGTTTTGCTGCCCTCACCTGGTAAGACTCAATAACCATTTTACTGTTGCAGCAATTTTCCTAGACCAGAACTTGATAAAAGGACATTATGCTTATGCCTTTGGGCCTTTCCCAGTGGCGAAAGTGGGCAGGAATAGATCAGTATGAATTGCTAGAAAAACATGATGCAGTTCTTTGGGGGCAGAAATGTGCCACCCATATTTTTTTCTAATTTTCAAGCATGAGTAATTTTCATGATTAATTTTCAAGCACTGGAGTTCTGGCCAGAGAGTGCCTAAGACATTTTAGTGCTCAAGGAGGAAAATCCAGATGATACTCATAGGACACAAAGAACAATAGGACAGCTTTGTTTCTTCCAGCAGGGAAGATTCCCTGGCAGGAATTCTATTCAAAATGCTCCCACTGGTGCTTAGGGCTGGGAGGTGGTGATCTTCACCATTTCACCCCCACCCCACTGCAACCTCCCGCACCACCTCCCCCCATTGCTAAGGAGGGCTCCCCCAATCTGATTCCGTACCAGATTTGAGGGGCACAGGAGACTGCAGAGGGAGGAGGGAATCAGCAAATATAATGTTCCCCCATTTCCATCAGCAGTTTCTGCTGTTGGATCAGAACTCTACCACAATGGGTAGGTTGTCCGCTGGAGGCAGGTTTCAGATCATCTTGGAAAGGAAAGGTTCCTCCTGTGCAAGCACCGGGTCATTGCTGACCCCTAGAGGGACGCCTGCTTACGCTGGGATTTTCATAGCAGACTATAGCGGGGTGGTTTGCCATTGCCTTCCCCAGTCATGACTACCTTTCCCCCAGCAAGCTGGGTACTCATTTTACTGACCTCGGAAGGATGGAGGGCTGAGTCGACCTGAGCCGGCTACCTGAGACCCAGCTTCTGCTGGGACTGAACTCAGGTCATGGGGAGAGTTTCAGTTGCAATACTGCCACCTACCACTCTGCGCACATTATTTATCACATTTGTAGCCTGGCCTTCATTTAGTGAGATTAATCCATCACAGACTAGGTGGTGGTGGTGGGTTAACCCCATTTTATATTCACAACAACCCCAAGAGGTAGGATAGACAGTGACTTGCCTAAAGTCATCCAGTGAGCCTCATGGTTGAAAGACGGCTCAGACTCGGGTCTCCCTAGTCTAAATGCAACATTTTCACCACTAGGCCACACTGAATCGATATTTCATTAAGGTTTTGTGGTCTAAATATATTTCAGTGATCAGAGACAGCCCTGCTCCATGTTTCATAACTATATATTGTGTGGCAGGTAGTGGAGTAGGCAAATCGGGTCTACTGGGTGGTGGTACCCAGACATTTGAAGTATTTGCCCACAGGGAACCTATCTGGCTTCCTCCCTTTTGATTTCCAGGTTTCAAGTAAAAACTGTAGTTTTTAGATGTGCATTTCAATAAGGTACTCCATGATAATTTGAAATAATCTTAGGGGTAGTTTTTGCAGCTGTTACTTGCTACTTGTTTTGTTTCTGTTGTTTCTATGCTGTTTCATTGTGCTTGACGAATGACTTACTCACTTTGAGAGTCCTGTCAAGAGACAGAAAAGTGGGACATCAGTCTCTCAGTATAAATCACAATTACATAACATTATCTCACTTTTGCCCCACCTTGTCCCCTACCCAGGATGTTCCTGACTACCAAAACATACATGAACTCCCCTACCTGGATATGGTGATAGCAGAGACGCTGCGCATGTATCCGCCGGCATTCAGGTTAGTAGAAACAGTCGAAATCTCTGCTTCAAAGGCAGATTTTCTTTCTGATACATTCTATTCACACCAATACACACTATGAATATGGCTCTTCCTTCAATCTGGCAGAGTTGCTAGATTGTTGATGTTTTTATTTGATTTCTGTGTTGCCTTTTGATCCAAAAGGCTCTCCATCAGAAGGGTGTATGTGCAAAGGCAGGTAAACATCCAAGATGAACCTAAGAAAGGGAGAAACATCTCAGGATGCTGGAACTAAGTTTTATTTGGGAAAAGCCCAAAGCGCATCCTGAGATGTCTCTCTCTCTCTTGGGTCATCCATCTGAAGGTATTGCTCTGAGATTGGTCTAATGGATGCAGCAGCAGAGAGAAGGCACAAAGCACTGAGAAGGAACTATCTAGCATCTCATAGTCCTTCAAAACAGGCCCTGGGGACAGCTGCCAGCCCCTTTGGGCCCTATAGGACTGTGTAGCAGCAAGCTTTAGTGAGATAATGGTTTATTTTATTTTAAAAATACCTTCCATGCCTTTCTACCAGCAGATGTCCCAGGCTGCTTACATCTGACATAAAACAATACAAAGATAAAACTTTCAAAACAGATAAAAACAAAACAACCTGAAAATATCAACGATTAAAAATAGAAGAGGCAGGACCATATTATCTTATCTCAAGAAACATGGGAAACCAGGACAGTTTTAACTTGGCACCTGAAGGACAGCAATGTTGGTGCCAGTCAGTTGTGGCTGGGAAAGGACTAGAGGCATAGTCGTTGGGGAGGAGGGAGCATTGAAGGCAGCAGCTCCTGAAGCAGGGCCTCAGCTGTGGATCTCAGCATGGGGAAAAGGCAATTATTCTGAGTTCTTACCTGAGAACGTTTGTCTCAGCCCAATTATAATCAGTACTTTCAGTTGTGCCTGGAAATAAAACTGGAAGCCAATCAAGGTATTTTAAGTACTATCAAAATTCTAGCAGGTCTCAGCAAGCAACCTGGCTGCCATATTCTGGAAACATGCTCCCTAAGCTTGGACTATTTTCTGTTCAGTAATCCTAGCCATATTTTCAATATGGCTAGGCAACCTTTTTAGGCTGCTGGGCACATTTGGCAATTTGAGAACCTGTCCTGGGCACCACCACAAAATGGCTGCTATGGAAAGTGTGATGAAGGACAAGCAACCTATTCAAAAGATGGAGTACAAGGTAGAAGTGGGGCCTGAGCCCCAACACAGCGAACAATTCCTGTGAACTCACAGTTTTCAGCACAAACACAAACCTATTTCACAGCAATCCCAGGTGCTGGTAAGAAAATGTGTTAATTTTTTAAAAGAACAGTGGGAGTGGTAGGACACCTTGGCAGGCACCAAGAAGGGGGCCCAGGGCACATTGGTGCCCATGGACACAATGTTTCCTACCCCTTTTCTGCACTCATACACCAGCCAAGCCTTGATGGTTTACATGCAAAGCCTTCTTCACGCACTCCTTCCCTCTGCTGTTGTCTTTTTATTTCTTAAGTATGCACCTATTGCTCTCGTAGATTCACCCGGGAAGCAGCAAAAGACTGCTTAGTGTTGAAACAACGTATACCTGCTGGTGCCATCATGGAAATTGCTGTTGGAAACCTCCATTACAATCCAACCATCTGGCCAGAACCTGAGAAGTTTATTCCCGAGAGGTATGTGGGCTGCTGCTTTTCCTTTCTTCACCCCAATCAAATCAAATGCTATTTCCCACATGGCAAAGAAAGAAAGTAAGAATGAAAGAAAAGTTGATTCGTGAAGTAGAGACAGAAATAATTAACTCAGTAGGCCTTGGTTTCTCCACTAATTCGGTAAGGTCTAGATGACGGTACCCTCTTGTGTTCACCAGACTGCAGCCATATTCAGCTGGACAGTTATTTTGATTGTACAGCCCTGTAATGCCACCTTGAGTGCCATTTTTGGGTAGATAGGTGAGGTATAAATCAAATCAATCAAATAATGCATTTTACTCCTTTCTCCTGCATTATTCTCATTGAGATACAGCTCACACGTTCTTGCTGTGACACAGCCATCCATGCAACAGCTTGCACTATAATATGGACAGCTCGTCATCACATTGTATTTTTGCATGGCATGGAAATATGCCAAATGGTTTTTCACACTGTTGCCTTCGCTAGCAGTGGCTGAATTACGGATCCTTAAAAGACTATCCCATGTGCTAGCCAGACACCATGTCCTTGCCCAGAAAGGTATTTCCCCCCACACACACGTGTTAGGCTTCCTTGCCGTAATGCTTTTTCTCAAGATGGATGTTCCACTACTCCTCTCACTTTGTTGAAACTGGCAGGAATGGCTACATGGCATACATATCGCCGCTGGGTGCTATCTACCATTGCCTCCACAATCTTCTGAACTCTAAAGATGCATGTTTGCCATGGACCTATTAATCTTTCCAAAGAAAGCCCGTTACTCGTGTTGCTTTTTAATCTTCTTGCCTCAGGTTTACAGTGGAAGCCAAGAAGAAGCGCCACCCCTTCTCCTATCTCCCCTTTGGGGCAGGCCCTCGAGGCTGCATTGGTGTGCGGCTGGCTTTGATGGAAGTAAAGATAACATTAATAAGAGCTTTGCAGAAGTTCAGGTTCAAAACCTGCCCCGAGACCCAGGTTTGTACCTGTGCTGCTTCTTGGAGAGGCATTTCCCTTCTTAGGGCACTAACATAGAAGGGAACTTTTCAAACATAGCTCCTGAGAAATGGAATTCTGTTTAGTTTGTCTTTAGCACAATTATCTGGGCCTCTAGCCAATATTTGGAAGGGGAAACTTCTGGCCCGGTGGTTTTCATGCTTTCTGCCTTCATGGAAACCTTTTCCACACAGATGTGGCTAGTGGGCCTCTGTGCATCTGGCATGGGCAAAGGATGCATATTGCAAAGGATTCTGGGAAGGAGAGGTAATGATCCAGAATGCGCTAGCTCTGTTGTATCTCACTGTTCCCCACATTCACTGAGAGTGGCCCCTAGAACACATCCAGCATAAACCTGGAATGTTAATATCCCTTGACAACTACACTCACTTTCTAAGGAGAGCATTATGTGACTTGCTTCATGTTCTGTTTCTGCACCCTCTGTCCAGATCCCTTTGCAGTTGAAATCTTGCGGCACGCTAGGACCACAGAACGGAGTTTACATCAAGCTGATTTCTCGATAGAGCAGAATCACCACTCAGTGTGCCTTCTGAAGAAAAGATGGCTTGTTGTGTGATACATTACTGCTGTGCTGAAAACATGCTGGACTAGGCTTTCTCTTTCTACATGTATCCTGCCTCGAAAAGAATAGAGGCTTTAGGGAGCAGACACATTGGAATTA
The DNA here is from genome assembly GCF_057233095.1 of Heloderma suspectum. Lineage (NCBI taxonomy): Eukaryota > Metazoa > Chordata > Lepidosauria > Squamata > Helodermatidae > Heloderma > Heloderma suspectum. Next base: position 33,598,070 of record NC_139464.1, read on the forward strand.
CTGTTCCCAAATCTAGCTATGCCAGGAAATATTTGTGTGCTTTAAGGATTAAAACAAGACAAATTTAGGGATACAAGTGGGTCCTATTTCAAACTCTGTCCTTGAGAGCCAGTTCATACATGCAAAGACGCAGCACAAGAGTTCATATCCCAAGTTATTTTCCTGGTGTCTTAGCCAACATAAAGCCAGAATTCTCCAGTTCAAAATGGGGAACTCTGGCTTAATACAAGCCAAGATCTCTGGGCTGAAGCTAGCACATAAGGGAGGAGTGCTTGGCCCTAATGCTTGTTCCCAGCTTCATAAACCATGGTTTATGAAGCTGGGAACAACCATGGTTTATGAAGACTCAAATGCTCATCCAAACCAAACCAAAAAGAGACCCTGGAGCTCCAGTTAGCTTCTAGGGTTACTTATACTGCAAGCATCTGAATTGGCTGTAGAGAAAACTGTAGAGAAGCTGTAGACAGACCATTGACAGCGACATCTGCTCCTTTAGTTTTGGATCAACAACACAAACTCAGATCTATTTGAACAATCCCATGCCCACTGGCATATTTTGAGTAACTTTACCCAAGTTAAGCTGCAATTCTACCCAAGCTTACCTATAAGTAAGTCCCATTGAACTCAGTGGGGCTGTTTCTGAGCAGATATGTATAGTTTATCAACAGAGTGGCTTATGCTCTGTTCTAAAATAAGGCGGGAGGGAACCACAGGTGAGTTCTGTGACCTGTATAAATAATGTAAATCAAGCACATTTCTGAAATGTAGTTCCTACCATCCATGGAAAACACTATTCAGGGTGCTTGAGGCCCATGCCCCAGCTGCTGGAACTCCTGTACAGATATCTCCTGTTGTATCTGAAATTTCACCAGGTATTTCCTACAGATGTTCAAGTCTATCTTTGTAGGTTTACTTTGTTACAAGAAATCTGAGGATGCTGAATTCTGCAACCCTAGCACTATTTCTGCAGTGGAGTCAGAGACAAAAAGAGAGGCAAAACCTCAGGTACTCAGAAATAAACATATATTAAAATGTATTATATGCTTGGTGTGTTTTGAAACCAATCTTCTGGGGCGGGGGGGGGAAGGAATCTTGATCAAACTAATAGTAACAGCAAGAACAAAGGACATTCTCAAAGTGAATTGTTTTAGCTGTTGCTGTTAAGATAAATCATGCTTTTTGCCTTGAAAATTATTTTTTAAACATCTCAGGCGTATTACATGTCATTTTTCATTTCCACACCGCAATCTGAGGCCTTGCCTGTCCTTTTGGCTTTTCAGCTTTTTCATGCAGTTCCTTTTCCTCTTCTGTCACTCTCAGATCACAACCAGCCTTGCTTATAGAGAGCTAACAGCCAAAAATGTGGATGGTTTTCTTGAAACTGTGTATACAATTTTGCCCTGCAGATCTCCCCCTCCTAGGCCAGGCCATCCTCCAAGGGAGAAATCCACTTCAGATGCCAACTTCCAGCCCCTGTGGAAACCTTTGCTGCCCTTCCCTCTCCACCGTCAGAGCGTCAGTGTCGATAGAGACAAAAGCGGGGTGGGATGTCATGGACAGCCACATGCCCAACATGGTGGGAAATGTAATGGTTCCAATGGGAGGGAAATCGCAAAAAAAATGAAATGGAACAGTACCATTTCTCTTCTTCCGCGAACCTGGCAGGGCTCTGGATTAGACATTTCCTCCACCTTTGCATCTGCCCACCTCCACTGGTAGGATGCTCTGTAAAGGACTTAGACCAGCAGGTACAGAAACTTCAATGGGCTTCTGGCTTTTTTTGCATGCACTCTGTCAGAACGCATATGAAGCTGTCTTGTAGCAAGTCAGAAAAATGGTCCATCTAACCTAGCACTGCATGTCTCCTCCAACTAGCAGCAGCCCTCCAGTGTTTCAGGCAGAGGTCTCTTGCAGCCATGCCACCAGGGATCCTTTAACAGATGCCAGGGACTGAGTCTGGGATCTTATGTAAGCAAGACATGTGCTCTACCACTGACCTATGGCCCCTCCTCAGTAACAGACAACTTCATTATACTGAAGTCCTGGGATTGGAACTTGTTAAGGCTGCAGCCCCAAACGCTTTCCCTCAGATGTCATTTGTATAGCAATCAACTGGAACTCACCTTCCAGGTAAAACGAAGGTGTGTTTGTTTACTCAAGTGTTGCCTAGTGAAAAGCAGAGAAATGCAACAAATATATCTGTATAACATGTCCACAGTGCTTGAGATTCAGGATTGTATCCTCCATACTGGTTACTGAACAGACTCATGCTGGTGCTGGTAGTGCTGCTAAAGACATAAATCTACAACAGTGCAATTAAATGCACGATAAAACATCCTAGAGTCCAGCAGTCATTTGGAACAGTACAACACAATTGGGATTTTCCATAATGCTGAAAGTGTAAATTACAATAACCGGGACTTGCGTTTCCCTTATGAAGACAGAGCCCTAAATAGGGGATTCAGAACGCTCCAGTGGTCAAGTCTTGGGGCCAAACTGGACATGAGGGGAAGCCACATGTATATAATGCTTTCCATGATTCTATAAAGGGATGGGGGGGATGTCAGTGTCTACTTAAGTCTCCCCCAGTCTAGTTCCCCATATATTGTATGGACTGCAACTCCCATTATTCACAGCCAGCATGGCCAACACATTTATATGGCGTCAGGTTGGGGAACAGTGATTTACATTAAAGAAAAAAAGTGTAAACAGGTGAGGTGAACAATATCCTCCTATACCTGAACTCACCCCATTCTTTTGCTTTAGGCACTTCTCTCCTTGTCCAGGTCACTCCTGGTAACATGGCCAGCCTGGGATGGAGAGAACAGGTTCTGTCACCAGCTGCAGGAGGTCAGACAGCATAGGTTAAACTCCCTTCACCTGTATGGTCCCTTTTGATGTTTGTTATCAGACATTCCTCCCAGCCCTCTTTGATACATGAACTGGACAGACATGTGGTTTAATACATATCGTTTGGCTCGTATATGATCAGCCACAAACTCTGGCTGTCATTGGCCAAGTCATCTCTGATCCACCACATCCCGTTGTACCAAGGTTCATAGTTAAAGTAAAAGAACTGCGTGTGCACATGATGAAACAATATAGAAATTACAAATACCAACACAACACCACAGGTTAAAAAATACTTTTGTTTTAGGTTTAGCAATCTAGTTTGCAACTTTACCATCACATAAAATCTCAGAGCGGACAAGGGGGCAAAAATATTGATGTTTTTAGGATCTGCATTGTTTGGCTGCAGTTTGCTCAACATCAGAGCACATCAGATGCTCACACAAGCATTGGTGGTAACTGTCAGAAAGCAGAACTGAAGTTTTTTTGCTATGATTATTATAATGAAGCGTCTTCAGGGAATTCTTGTTTTGTCTCAGCTGAAAGCTGTGCTTTTTAAAGTAACTAGGGAATGTTGTAATGTGTGGGTGACTAACACAATGCTTTTTGTAACAAACATTTTATACTGCTATTATTGATTACCAGATTTGAAGTGGGAGAGGTTTTTAAAAACTGTTTTAATTCACACGGTTTTTTTACATTTACAAAATAAAGGTAATGTGAAAGACTGCTTGTTTCTAGATCTGAAGTAGTCAATGGCCATGATTCACAGATTGCACCTCTGTTCAGTCTATTCCCATCTCCATCTACCCATGCTTCAGATAGAAGACAAACACAGGCACCACGTGATAGCTGGAAAAAGCAAAGGTAGAACTGTGCTTTCAAGGGCTGCCACTGCTCACACTTATTACCTCATGCCTCCGTTTTTGTCCCAAATGGACTTTGGGAAGTTTAAAGTCAGCCCTTGTTACAGGCAGATGAAATGTGTAATATTCACTGTGTGCTGAAGGATCAAAAACCCAAAATTAGAGTGCTCTTATCTGATATAAGACATTTGTTCTACTTGAAGGTAACGGGCAGTATTGAACGGTGACATTCTGCAAACTCAACTAACGCTAGCGGTGCTCTGCCGAATCTTTCCATGGCGCAAGCACTTGCCCATTACTTTTGCACAACAGATGCAAAGCAGTTGCGCAACAGGTGCGAGCAGCTGTGTAACCGACACAATGAGCAACCGGGTGCACAAGCATAATGCAAAACTGCTTGTGCAACCGTGCTTGCACAAACATGCCTTTAGTTGGACTCTTCTTTTTCGTATCGTTCAGAATGTAGCGCATCATTTGCACTAGCGGTATGACACAGTTGGATACTGCCCACTGGGCCAAATTACTTACTATATAATTTTGCTGTCTCTGTACAATGCTACTTTATGCTTTGGAGAACACATGAGCCCATTCCAAACCCACACTAGCCATGGTTAGCTTTATTGCCAGTAGAGCAGCACAAAACCAAATCTACAGCAGTTCTTTATCCTCTGTGAGGTTCACAACCAGCTCCAGTAGCATGTGGTTATGTATAACTAGTTGCACCAGAATAAGCATCCTAATGCAAACAATGAAGTGTGGGATGGACACTATTTAATGTTAGGATGCACATGTACTTTACACCCAAAGGTCCCTGATCCAGGGAGAGAGCTGTATTCAAATGCAGCTACTACATGCAGGTTTCCTTCTCTAGACCAGGACATGTGTATCATCTCCCTGTCCAGGCAAGTCACTGGCTTCTCCTCTTTCCAGTCCCTCCACAAAATGTCCTTTCAAGAGAAGCCTTTGCTGACTTTCCCCATAGCCTTGCCACTTTTGTATTTTATTCCAGTTAACCCCACCACCACCACTTTCCTTGCCGCTACTCTTTATTCAAGTACTGTCTTCCTCCTGCAGCCCCGAATCATAACTGTCTAATGCAAACCCCGTGCACAGCAATCTTTTGATGCCAAAATAAAGCTAAGCAGAACTCTGCTGACAGTCAGCTACAGAACATAGACGCAGCAACCATTAAAACGCACATGCACAAGCTTTGTAACTTCAGTCCTTTAATTTACACTTGAGGGAAGACCGCTAAGTTGGGAGAAGAATCATCAACCAGATGAGACCAGGCAGTATCACTTGAGTCTCACAACACTGAAAGGGCTTTACAGCTGTAGCTGAAAAATGGGGCTTCAGCTACAACGTTCTACAGAAATCTGAGGAGCTCAATACAGGACTCAGCCAGTGGAGACTGGTGGCTCCAATTTGGCTGGGGCTATGGATCCATTCCGGGTTTTAGTTAGAGCCAGCCAGACCTCTAATGGAGCCATTCAAGGTGCCAAACCCAAGCATTTTGGGAAATCGGAGCCACCACTGGACCCAGCCCAATACATTCACTGCATTAAAATAGAGCCATTCCTGGTGAATGCACGTTATTGGACTAGTTAGGTTCCTCAGTGCTTTTAGTTAAGTCACTTTCCCGGCCAACTGTATACCCACCAAGCTATAGTGGCGTGACACTCTCCGGCACACCCCGAACTGCCCGCTGTTGTCGCTAGACCACAGGTGCGTGACGACGAGGGATCTAAAACTTTTTCAATTTTTTAAATTTCATTTCTACACCGCCCAACAGCCGAAGCTCTCTGGGAGGGTCACAAAAATTAAAACCAAACAGCACACAAAAAAACAATTTAAAATATATAGAACATTAAAACCACAATATAACAATACAACCACAATAAAACCTAGCAGCAGTGCAGGAGTTTAAGATACAGATTTAAAACAGCAAAGCTAAAAGTCTAGAAAGCTAAAATGCCTGGGAAAATAAAAAGGTCTTCACCTGGCGCCGAAAGGAATACAATGTAGGTGCCAGGCGAACCTCACTAGGGAGCTCATTCCAGAGCCAGGGTGCCACAGCAGAAAGCCCCCCTCCTAGTAGCCACCCACCTCACTTCCTTTGGCAGGGGCTCACGGAGGAGGGCCGCTGACGATGATCTTAAGGTCCGGGCAAGCACATATGGGAGGAGGCGGGTTAAATGTATTAGCATTTAAAGCCCTTCAGATAACCTGGCCCCAAGCCCTTAAGGGCTTTAAATGTTAATACCAGCACTTTGAATCGGGCCCGGAAATGGACCGGCAGCGAGCGCAGCTGAAAAAGTACTGGCGTAATATGAGCTCGCAGGCCAGTCCCTGTTAACAATCTTGCTGCTCTATTTTGGATCAGCTGAAGTTTCTGGACTGTTTTCAAAGGCAGCCCCACATAAAACGCATTGCAGTAATCCAGACGAGAAGTTATCAGAGCATGGATAACTGTAGCTAGACTATCTCTGTCCAGATAAGGGTGTAGTTGGTATACCAGCCTAAGCTGATAAAAAGTGCTCCGTGTCACTGAGTTCACCTGTGCCTCAAGTGACAGTTCTGGGTCCAAGAGCACCCCCAAACTACGAACCTGATCCTTTAGGGGGAGTGCAACCCCCTCCAGAACAGGTTGAATATCACCTAGCTGGGCAGACGAACCACCAACTAACAGTACCTCCGTCTTGTCTGGATTGAGTTTCAGTTTATTGGCCCCCATCCAGTCCATTACCGTGCCCAGGCACCGATTCAGGACAGCCACTGCATCACCCTGGTTTGATGAGAAAGAGAGGTAGAGCTGGGTGTCATCCGCATATTGATGGCACCTCAGCCCACACCTCCGGATAACCTCCCCCAGCGGTTTCATGTAGATGTTAAACAGCATAGGGGATAAAATAGAGCCCGGTGGAACCCCATGGCACAATTGCCATGGCACAGAGCAATAATCCCCCAGCACCACCTTCTGGAATCGGCCATCCAAGTAGGAGCGGAACCACTGTAGTGCAGTGCCTCCAACTCCCAACCCAGACAACCTATCCAGAAGGATACCATGGTCGATGGTATCGAAAGCCGCTGAGAGGTCCAGGAGAATCAACAGGGTCACACTCCCTGTCCCTCTCCCGGCAGAGGTCATCCCACAGGGCGACCAAGGCAGTTTCCATTCCAAAACCAGGCCTGAAGCCCGACTGAAATTGATCTAGATAATCCGTTTCATTCAACAGTGCCTGGAGCTGTCCTACAACCACCGCTCAAGCACCTTGCCCAGGAAGGGGATGTTGGCCACTGGCCTATAGTTGTTAACATCCTCTGGGTCCAGGTTAGGCTTTTTCAGGAATGGTCTAATTACCGCCTCTTTTAAAGCGGCAGGCACCACTCCCTTTCTCAAGAAGGAATTTACAACCTCCTGGACCCAGCCGGACATCCCCTCCTTGTTTGATTTAATAAGCCATGAAGGGCAAGGGTCAAGCACACAAGAGGTCGATTGGACTTGGCCAAGCACCTTGTCCGCATCCTCAGGCCTCAGTAACTGAAACTCATCCAATAAAACTGGACCAGACGGTGCTCTGAACGCCTCTACCAATGGAACTGCATTAATTGTGGTGTCCAATTCATGACGAATCTGAGCGACTTTATCTTCAAAGTGCCTTGCAAACTTATCACAGCGTGCAACTCAGGGTTCCACCATCTCTCTCCCTGGCCCAGAATGTAACAGGCCGCGAACCACTTGGAAAATCTCCACTGGACGACACTGAGAAGATGCAATGCTGGTGGAAAATAACTGTCTCTTTGCCACCCTCACTGCCACAGAGTAGGCTTGATAGTGGGCTCTTACCTGTGTTCGGTCAGACTCAGCACGAGTTTTCCTCCACCTGTGTTCTAGCCGTCTCCCCTCTTGCTACATTGCCCTCAGCTCAGGTGTATACCAAGGAGCTGGCTGGGCTCTGCTCAGAGGGAGAGGGCGCTTGGGCGCAATCGTGTCAACCGCCCGAGTCATCTCTGCATTCCACAGAGCAACCTGGGCTTCACCAGGAGCACCAGTCATACCAGCAGGAAACCCCCCCAGAGCCCTCTGGAATCCATTAATCTCTGGGGGTGGACCATTTTAATAGGTCCCCCACCCTTGCAGAGGGGGAAGGCTGCCAGGAGTCTAAACCTCAGCAGGAAGCCTTTCAACACAGGCTTTAGTTCCCAACTCTAAAATTTTAAAATGCAGGTTGTTCACGATAAAGGCTGTAGACAAATTCAGGAGCCACATTACCAGGAAGGGAAAACCTGGTGAGTACAATTTGACTGTGTCGGGAGAAGAAGAAATCGAAGCTGCTGAAGTAAAATAAAGGGCATGCAACTTCTAGAAGCATCACCAGAGGAAGTTGCCCTTGTGAAGGAAAGTAAGCTGCTCTCTAGAGCAGCCCTCCCCACAACCCAACACCCTCCAACTGTACTGAACTGCAGTGCCCATAGGAACGAAAATGTTGGTGACATATGCACGTAGGGGCAGGGTGAATTGCGGTTTCCTCCCACCCTGGGTTAAATTGCACCAACATTTTCATGTGCCTGAGGTTTATAGGAAGAGGGAGCAACCTCTGGTGCACAAGTTCAGAGCAAGCCATCTCAAAACCATGGATGTGACTAGTCCAACATGAGAGAATTTTAACCCTGTAATATTATAAACTACTGCAATAAAGCAGAGCTCTTTAGAAAAGCATGCTAGAGATTATCAAAAGAAGTAGTCTCTCATGTCACCTCTTGTCTAGCCTTGTTGAGAGACAAGACCATTATCTCCAATTCCTGCTACACACACTGTCTTTTTTTAACGACTATATATTGATGCTGTTAGTTCACTAACAAAAATTAGTCGATCAATCAACTGCAGGCTCACATGATTAATTGACTAGAACTGCTTATGAATAAAACAAATCATTTTTGTTGTTAGATGACATGTAGGTGTATCACAGAGTCATTCAAGCAATGCCACTCCTAAGAAGGCACTTACCTCATAGAGAATTATTATGTTCCTACATTTAAACATTTTTTTAAAATGCTGACCAATTCATTGAGTTACCTTTAATCAATAAAAAGTTTTCTAAAAATAATTTGGTGAAGCACAGCAGCCCTAATATTAAAAGACTCTTAATTTAGTCTTCTGGGAAGTTGTCTACAAGGCAGAGATGAACAACAGTAGGTCCCATCTAACTTCTGTATTTTATCAGGTAGTCAGGATAAATTTGATGCTTCTCAAAAATGACGAAGACTGACGGATTGTGGAGGCTATTCACGCAACTGTTATAGAAAACAGTGTTCTGGCTATCTTTGGCAGGAGGGCGGAGATAGGAAGAGACACCATTGGTGAACTCCCCCACCAAAACTTTGGCCAGAAACATGATCTTGAGGTCAGTATCGCTTCTACTGTAGTTATCAGAATATGATGCATCCCTTGCAAAGTAACTTCCTGTAGAGGGAGAGGGGAAGGAGATGAAAAGAAATAAAGAAAGAGAATAAGGCTTCCTCCTGTAACTCAGCTTCATATAGCAGACTTAATATCAGAAAGGCATCCAACTGATGTTCCTAGAAAATCAACCCCCACACATACACATGAAATGAGGTTCCAGGCAGTCTGCAGGGATACAAGGTATCCTGCTAAATTCAGACACTGAATTCTATTCAGACACTGAATAGAATGAAAATTCTATTTCAGTGTTATCAAGACTTATGATAAGCCCTTTACTGTAGGGCCAAAATGGTGGAATTCTCTTGCTTGTCTCAAGTCAACTATCACACCACACTGCTTTAACGGCCACTGCCCCCTAAGGCTCCAATCTGCAGTCTAATGCACACTTCTTTGTAAGTCATATCCTTCCTTGTAAGCAGCCACTTTGTTGTCCTGAAATTCTGATTGATCTATGTTGACTTCCAAGATAACGTCTATACCAAATTAATGGTATTGATGCAAAGCAAGCATGTCATCTTCAGGCAGTGGTTCATCCCGTTAAATTATTGCACATAAGGAAATAACAGATAACAGAATAAATTACCTTTGCCATAGGCTGTACCATGAACACCACAGATCCTCCAGTCAAAGTTCTGCTGGCAAATCGCATCAACGTGGTTTTGTCTTGTCCCGTGAAATAACTGCCTTTCATCAACATCCTTTCCCTCATTTGCTTTCTTCATTTGTTCCTTCTGCCTATAAAGAAATTCTGTCAGAAATTCTCTGATGAAAAAATGTTGTATTATTTTGATTAAGCAAAATATATTCTGATTAAGCCATCAACGAACAAGGAACCCTGTTCTATTTTGACATGGCTTTGGAGGAAAAAAAAAAAAAGCGGTTGCAACTACTTAGCATATGTAGAAACATACAGGGGGCATCCATGGGAGATCTACTGATTTCTATGATAATTAGACACCAGTCCCACAATTGACAAGTGATCGTTCAGAGCAGGTAACAAAACCAGTTGCAAAGATGACAAAACTCCACACACACATTTGGAGGAAACAAAAATAGTCTGTTACTTTCACTTTTGCTTCTTGGAACCACTGCCTTGTACTGTCCCAACTACTCTAAAAGAAACAAAACTAAAACCTCACACACACCTAGAACTTTACTTGAGAAAAAGCTCATGCACAAAGATCCCAGTGGAAGGAAAGTGACAGTGGAAGCTCCCAAATGTATGTTGGCCTAGTTCACGCTTTCAAGGAAAAATTACGTACAAAATCAACTGCTTGCATGCCCATACACAAACAGCAAATGAAACCAATATTGAAAAAGTACCATACCTAGGCCAAATGAGGTAAGAGCAAGAGGGACCCAGATTGAGCACCATTATCTTCCCTGCCCCCCTCCCCAACCACGGCAAATAGCAGCTGTGGGGATAGACTCGGAGGACAGCAGAAGAAAAGGATTAAATCCCCAGCACAGTGGTGTGCGCTCTCTCTCTCTCTCACGCACGCACGCACATTAAAGAAGTTAAACAATGGCCTGGTTTGCGTGCAATAATCACCAAGGATTCTTTTAAACCCTGGCTTCTCGTGAATGAGCCAGCGCAGCTCAAGTGCTCCCACTTTGGACCTCAAGCCAGAGTTGGAGCCCAGGATTAAACTCCTCCATTGCAAAGCAGGCCAAAGTGTGAGACTTGATGATGGATCTCCTAACATTTGGGGCCAGTTTCCTGGCACAGCTTGCCATGCCATCCAAACCCAGGTGGCATGGCTTGTTGGAAGGGTCAGCAATCCCAAAATAACCCATGGCCTGCTGTTGGGTTACCTGAAGGTTGATGCCCACTCCAAACAAGCAATTAGGGAAATCCGGCTGGCACATGCAACAGCTGCAACAAATCATGGTGGCTTGTTTCAGCCACCATGATCATAAAAACGTAAGATCCGTGCTGGATCAGACCAAGGGTCCATCTAGTCCAGCATTCTGTTCACACAGTGGTCAACCAGCTGCCCACAAGTAACTCACAAGCAGGACATGAGTGCAATAGCACCCTCCTGCCCATGTTCCCCAGCAACTGGTGTACACAGGCTCACTGCCTCTGGTACCTGGAGGTGGCATATTGCCATCAGGACTAGTAGCCATTGACAGCCTTCTCCTCTAGGAATCTGTCTAATCCCCTTTTAAAGCCATCCAAATTGGTGGCCATCACTACCTCTTGTGGTAGTGAATTCCATAGTTTAACTATGTGCTGCGTGAACCAGGCCACTGAATATCTAAATAGCACTGAGGAATCCAAAAGGACTGAATTATACCCACTGAATACACATAGTACTCTCTGGAAAGACTCTTAGATAAATGAAATTGATCTACTTTCAATCATTCATGAAGCATATATTGTCTCTGATTTGCTGCCAATTTCCTCTGATGTTTTTAGTTTGTTTCTTAATTTGTGCATGTATTAGTCTTAAAACTTAATAAAAATGATTTTTAAAAATGGAATCTAACAGGATGGCATGATTGTTTAATCCACTCATGTTTTCAGAAGGCCAGGGATCTCTGTTAGGCAGCAGGACACCTGGCCACACACAAATCAATTGTTAAGAGAAACCAATTACACACCAGAGCAATAGTTTTGCACGTACCACTGATAGACTTCCCAGAGAGCTAGATTCTGGATTCTTTGGATCACCATAATTGTTGCTTTGGGCATTGTGCGCTGAAAGCTAGCCTGGACTTTTCTGTACTCATTGGAACCTGGGAAAAGTGTGATCAACTGCAAGAAAGAAAGGTATAAAAATGCATCATTTCTTGATGGCAGCATTACTCTTGCCGCCATCAAGAAATGGCAGCAAGAGTAATCTGTGCAACAAAAAGGTGATCTATAATAAAGTTAACACATTCTTCCTAGTCTTATTAAGCAAAGCTGGCCAGGGGGTCCCTAGGGTATCCATTGGAGGCCACAGAAAGTCCATGGGCACTGAAGTCACCCCAGCTGAGGAGCAATCCTCCACCCCGTGCTTCAGTCAAGGTGGCTTGAGCTGCACTACACCTTCCCCCATTGTTACCTCCAATTCCTCTCCTTGCCTCCTTCCAGAGCCCTTGGAAGCTTCCATGGGGTGGCGCATGGGGACGGGCCCATGGAGGGAGTTCAAGCCTCTGTAGGCCTGATGAGGAACCATCGCAGGCCTGATTTAGCCCTGCTGTCCTGAGGGTTGCCATCCCTGATCTAAGTATACATGGAGGTGCTGCCAACAGGGCATAGATGGAAGAGTTCATTTTGGTAATACATCTACAGCCAATGAGGAAAGAACTATTCACTTACAAGCTGTGTTATGTGACAACTCTGAATTCCATGTGAAGTCAGAGATCATAACATCACGGAAAAAAGAAAAATGAAGAAGAGCCATGAGCCCACACCACCACCACTTAAACATTTTCAGTCCAGGATAACTAAGAGGATGACTGCGCTCATATGAACTTTGTTCTTTGCTTAGGGCAGCCTTGCCCAAGTTGGCGCCCTGCAGCTGCACTGAGACTACAGCTCCCATCACCCCAACCTAGCTGGGGAATATGGGAATTATAGTCTCAACACATCTGCAGGAAACCAGCCTGGGCAAGGCTAGCTTAGGTCATTGGACAGGACACTGAGTTCCCTATGTTTCCGAGGCTAAGATAGAAACAAGAAGCAGAGCCATCTGCCCCTTCTTGGTGGGGATCCCTGCCTAACAAATCCGACCAAGCTATCTTTCTCCTGGCTTTTTGGAGATTGGCAAAACATTTCTATTCTTTGAAGGGGTAAACTAGTTGTTGCTGCCATTGCTGGGTATCTATCTGTTCTCTTCCACTGGTTTTCTGGTTGAGTGGTGATTTTCCACTGCACATTTTTATTGGATGGTTTGGACTTTTTAAATTGTATTACTTTATACAAGCCACGTTGGATGACGAGGTAGGGTAGAAATGAAGGAAATAAACAATTGAAATATACATCTCCCACTAATGCACCTTGCCAGAAAAACAAATTATGGGTCTAAAATAAAATATTCACATTGAAATGAATTGTTAAAATCTGAATAATTGTAGAATACAGAATCCTTGTCTGCCAAAGAGAGAATGTCAATATCTGCACACAACACTGCGACTTGGTCTTTCACGTTGATCGCATCCAGACATCCTGTATAGCAGGGTTCCCCAACCAGTTTGGATCAGTGGACGCATTTGGGGGCTTGATATAGAGTGCCATGGGTGGTCTCACAAAATGGCGCCATGGGGGTGCCCATTGATAAAATGGCTCCCATGGTGGACACAGCTGGTCACAAAACACTCATTTCCCAGAAGGCAAATTATTGAGACTAAAAACAAAGTAATTTGTCCAAGACCGAAGTACAAGACAGAGATGGAATCTGAACTCCAAAACACAAAACCACTATCTTGAACCCAAATAAAGATGGCGCTGGAGGGCAGCCCTTCATTTTGCAGCTTGTCAGCCTCACCATTTAAAATAATTTTTAAAATCTTAAGAAATTAAATAAACATCAGGAGGAGCAGGAAGCAAGGCAGGCATCAGCAGAGGTCTCCAGGAGCACAGTGGTGCCCATGGGCCCCACGCTGGAAACCCCAACGGTACGGTGCATGGACAAAAAACACACACACAGGAACCTTCTTATCAAAGAGAGCTGCAGCACTGGGGAGTGTGACGATATAGGGCCAACGTGACTGTACACACACACTTCAGAGCATCCTACCGCATGTCCCAATTCTGGTAATTGTGACCGGTCCCAGTGCGCTGGAATGTGCGAAGAGCCTCCCTTCGACTGCTCAGCCCCTCTTGGCGATTAGGAGAGATCAGATAACAATCATCACCAGTTACATATAATATTAAGAAAAAAGCGTTTAGCAGTTGATCATTGCGCAAAGTGAAGAACACAGATTAAGATAAGCAGGGATCATGAGTCCTATTCAGCAAAAGCGATTTCGTAATATACTTCAGCACGCAAGAATTCTGCCCTGCCTGTTGTCTAATCATGTGCTCAAAACCATGATCAACGACTAGTTTTCCAGGAAGCCACTTTGAGAAGCAAGTGATAATAGGGGCCAGAACTCCCACCTCCATACCCAAAGGGAAACTACAGCTGCAGATATTGGTTTCTCTACAACTCTTTTTCTCCAGAGCCCCACGGGGGACAGAATTTTGCCAAGGGGCCTCCAGTTGCTGACCTCTAACTTAAAAGAAAGTCTCACAGAACTATAGGAAAGAAGTTAAAAGATAAATTACCGGGGGGAGGGGCACACCTGACCCCTTCCATACTACACTGTTGTGACAGCCTCCTTGACTAATTTTGTTAGAAGGTTATGGGGGTGGGGTCCTGGCTATAATTGGGCCAGATCAGGGGAAGAGCTTAAGGGTTTCATTAAGGGCCCCCACTTTTTTGCCCCATAAATTTGAGCACAGCTAAAAAAAAAACAACAGTCAGCAGGGCAGCTGGTATTCAAAGCATGAGCATGGCTCATTTCCCTTGGCCCTGAAAACCCACAGACATTTCGGAGTGGGCACTGAGTACTACAACATTCTGTGCAGTTCTAGAAGAATATTGTGTGTATTAAGTAAAGCACCACTGCCTGAAAGTTAGCAGAACTTTCTGAGACCAAGAATGGCTATCCTGCTGGAAGCTTTTGTGACACGCACATATTTCTGTCATGGGACAATTTCCAGAGGGGTAGCTGTGCTAGCCTGCATCTGATGAAGTGGACAGTGTCCACGAAAACTTATGCCAGAATAAAATTGTTAAATCTTTAAGGTTCCACAAGACTCTGTTGTTTTATCATGGGGTTCAAGAAGACGAGTATGATGAAGAACTGCCCTTCAGTGTCTATTTCTTTAAAGCTAAAGACCAGGATGCTGCCATAACCCACTTAGAATGCCACACATATTTCCTGGGGCTTTCAGATCTGCAAAACATGAAGACTTTTCATGCATCAAGTCTGCCAGAGGTGGCTAAAGCTATCTCCTTTTTAATTAACATTTCTCTCTTCCATCTCCGAGGCCCGGAAGGTGAGAAGAGGCTCTTCCTGCTAATGAGGCACTCCTCTGATTGGCGAAACCTGCTGGATAGTCCCCCCTGCCAAACATAATAGTGCCCACCCTCTGGAACCGCCCCCCCCCCCCCAGCAGTTCGGAGGCAGAAAACGTGGCATGTTTCAAACGCTTCCTGAAAAGACACTTGTTCACCCAGGCTTTCCTTGGCTTGTAATTGATTGTAATTACTCTTACTGTTCCATCTTACTGCTCCTTGTATTGCTCTGTACTAGTATTGTAATTCCAATTGTTTTTAATAATCTATTTTACATGTGATTTTAATATTTATATGTGAACTGCTTAGGGATTTTATTATATTAAGCGGTATAGAAGTATCACAAATAAATATAAATAATAATAAAATGGAATATGGTTCTTTAAGTCCTTTGTCATTCTAGTCTCTCTGATCTCCTCCTTCTCTGACCACCCAAAGATGCTGTGTGTGTTGAAACTCTCCAGGTGACATCTGGCATTGTATTTTACCTCAGAAGAGTTTCACGTAGTTTAGCAGGCTTTTTACCATTTGTTTATTTTCAAGTACCCACTCCGCTCTCCCTTTCTGTTTCTTACTATATTTCTTTAATAAAGATCTTCTTTCAGTTGGGACCTGGGGTTTGAGCATGAGGTTGTGGCACTTCCAGGAGAGGCTTCTCTCCCCACCTGCCTCTGCCACTCAGGCCCATTGGTGCTTAAGGGGAAGCAAGGGGAAAGCAGGCTGCCTGCTCAGTTATGGGAGGTTTCAGCTGGTTGCTACCTTACCACAGGTGGGTAAGTGGCTTGTGGTTCTAGGGTCCCCCTACCCAGGACTAGCAGGAAAAGGGGGAGGGGGTGGCAACACACTACCAAATGGATTGAAGTGTGCACAACTGTGCTGCCTCAAAAGGCAGCTGTGGCATGGCAAACTGTTACAATGACAATTCCTTATAGTAAGATTCATACTTCTGGACTCAAACTGCAAAGTGCTGGATTAACCTTTAAAACCCTGAACAGTCTAGGCCTGGAGTAACTGGGGAAAAGTCACCTCCCATATGGATACTCCCCACCCCCAGTGATGGAGAGAGCAATCCTATGGTTGCTGGGAGAGGGTCCCAGGGACCAGAGGATTGCTCAGAAAAACCCTTCCAAGGCCTCGGAAAGGGGAGGAAACTATACACACATCCATCACCAACCTAGTTTTCTTCTTCTCTACTTCTTTTGGAGACACAAATTTAGGTCGCCTACGAATGCTTCGTTTTGTATGGAACTGCAGGTTTTTCTGTTTCATGGCTGAAAAAGACAAACAACCAGAAAAATACAATGGTACTTACATCTAAAACATGCAGTTTTTGCATTCAAAAACTCTTCTGCTAACAAAGCCATCAAAGGTGCCAGGCTTATACTCTTTCTCAGACATCTAAATAACACTGCTTTCCAATTTATACCTTGAAGCTGAGGAGAGAACCAGAACCAGAAACGTCTGGAGATTGCATCCTTTCCACAAAATCTGTACAAGTCCTATGTCTAAGAAAATCCATCCCCAGTTGATGTTATTTGTGAAGATGGTTAGTTTAGCCCCAGTCCAAAAGCAGAGGTGAACCTAATTAATAAAAGGGCCAAGTGGGCATGGAAAAAAGGCCTATTTGGCTTCTGAATCTGCTTCTGATCTAGAAGGAGGATCTCTGAGGTCCTTACTATATCTATACCTAATAAATCATCTAAACACTCCGAAGAGACAGTCTCATAAATAGTCCAAAGTATACTCTTCCCATTGTGCATGTTTTGCATGCAGAAGATTCCACCATCTCGTTAAAAAGGACCCAGGTAGCATGGCTGGGGAAGACTAAAGCTTGGAGAGATGTTGCCGGTCTCAGTAGACCAGGGACGGGGAACCTGAGGCCCGCCAACCAAATCCAGCCCTCCTGTGTTCCCCAGATAGACATGCCCCCTTCCTTTGGCCCCACCTCCTTCCTGTCGATTGTTCCTGTCGACTGTCGATTGTTTGGTGGTTTCCTGGCTTTTGTGCAGTTTTTTCCCCCATTCTAAAAGATTGAAATGCCTCTCCTAAGGCTTCACTATTGAAATAGGAGCTTTAAGCTAAAATATGCTGGTGTTTTGGCTCTGCCCTGTTTTGCCTTTAGCCCTGCCCACCACTGGAATGCAGCCCCCAAAAAGCTTCTCCAAAACTGAAACTTCTCCAAAACTGGTTTCAGCCAAAACCCCTGGCTGAAAGGGGTTTCCCACTCCTGTAGTAGGCAATACTGGACTAGAGAGAACAGTTAGGATCAGAATAAGGGAGCATGATGTGATGTAAACCAGTGTGGTGTAGTGGCAAGAGTGTTGGACTGGGACTTGGGAGATCCGGGTTCTAGTCCCCACTCGGCCATGGAAGCTCACTGGGTGACTTTGGGCCAGTCACAGACTCTCAGCCCAACCCACCTCACAGGGTTGTTGTTGTGAGGATAAAATGGAGAGGAGGAGGATAATGTAAGCCGCCTTGGGTTCCTTGCAAGAGGAAAAAAGGCGGGGTATAAATGCAATAAATAAATAAATAAATAAATAAATAAAACCTTTAACAGGTGCTGTTTCAGCACTTTTCAGTTCGTTCAAGAACACTACAAACCTACCTTTGAAATCAATCTCATATTTGTGTTTCCCAGCTGTGAACTTGAGTGTTGGAGATGTTTCAGACTGGTATACCTTCTCCAAGTCGAGGCTGGACACCGTCGCAGCAGCGTGGTCGGCATCCTGCCAGCACAGAACCAAACAAGACACATTTGCACATCGCTTTAAAAAGGAGCTCGTTTTAAAAACTTTCCTTGGTGAACGCTTATGGTCTACACAAGTTGAGAGGTGTGGCATATACTGGAATTGAAAGAAAGGAATATTTGCAATTAAACATGCAATGGATTTAGGCTGTAACTAAATTGTCCAGAACTTTATAGAAACAAGGGATGTTAGTTAGTGGACAAAATGATGTTCCTCCATTAAGAAGAAAGTAGTAAATTCAGTAAAGTAATAAATATTCATAATTTGAGGACAGGGAACATGGTGGAAATCAGGTAATTACAGGACATAAAATAGGAGTACCAGGTAGTCCATATGGGCTCCATGCTTGATCCTGGCAAGACACACGATGACATCCCCTGGATTCTAGTGCCTGTGATTACTTGCTAGACCGTGAGGCCAGCAGAGAGCCCACAGCAATAAATACAATTGATGACATTGTGTCGTTTATCATGCTTAACCTCAAAGGTCAGATATTTTTTCCCATGGTTCTCTATTTCACAGAGAAAAAGAGCTTTTAATTCAGTATTATAAGAACTAATATTTAACTTTGAGAACTGGTGCCTGAGTTTGCTTTTGGTCCTTTTCCATCCCCTTTCACCTTTGTGTCATGTCTTTTAGATTGTAAGCCTCCAGGCAGGGACTGTCTTGTTTTATTGATTGTATATAAGCCACGTTGGGAGCCTTTTCAGCTGAAGATCAGGGTAAAAATGGTAAGAATACTAATAATGCTAATAATAACGCTCAAGATTCTGTTTTGAGAGAGAAGTCCCAGCTTTAGCATGTTTGTATTAAATTCAGTTTCCTTTTAAATAAAATTATTTTTAAAAAGAGACTTACAATAATTGCATTTCCTTTTTTTTTTTTTTAACTGAAGTCCCACTTAACTAAAATGACTTACATTTGTGGATCTTTCCAGCATCGATTACATTTCCCACTCTTTTTAAAACTTGGGCTGAACCTGGCTTTATTCGGCTGTTGCCATTTTAAAAATCGTTTCTACTTTTTATTTGTTGTTATTGATTTTATTGTTTATTTTTGGAGGGGGAACAACAATTGAAGGGCAGCCGTTTTCAAAATAAATATGGCCCACAGCTCTCATGCAGCTCCGATTCATTTCAGCGAACATTGGGCAGGCAAATGCCACCGTGAGTTGTGCACCCTGTTAATTAATTAGTGGGAGAAGAATGCCAACTGAATGTTCAGCTTCAAGTGCTAAACTATCTACAGCACTTTACAATATACAAAGGGGCAACACAACTGCATTTATTTTCAGTGCAGTATTACTTACTGGAACTCCATATTCATTCCACACATTACATTCATCTTTCCAATACCAGATCCAATCAGTTGTGAGAATATAGTGAGGGGGCTTGGTCACAGAGGATGCCGTGGAGAGGCGTCTAAGTTTGGCAGAGCCGTAAGTCATTTTGGAGAAATCGATGTCTACACGGCTAGTGCCTTTCCCAGCACTGCTGTAGGAAATTCTGCAGACAATTGGGTTTAAAGGGGGGGGGGGTTAGCTCACTTGAACATTTTCCGAAGTTCTAGACACACGAGTCTTAATAATGCTAAGATTTGCCATTTTGTACAAATATGAGAATCTATTATCTCACACCTAACCAAGACTGCTTCTTAACATAAAATCCATTTTAAAATAGCACTGTATTAAAAAGTTGCTGGTGAATGTTTTCTGCATGAAAAGGGAGCTTTCGGGAGGCTGACATGTTCCCCAAAGCACAGATTTTTCATGCCTGCCTACCAACCCAATTGCTCCTGCTTCAGCACTGTGAAAGGAGGAAGGAGGTTGCCCAAACTCCCAGCCGCTTAGGCAGGGACAGATTGCTTGGGCTGAACACCAACCCAGCAAGGTAGGCTGCCACCACCCCTTCTGTCCAACTCAGCCTGAGACAGGGGACTCTCAGACCTTTTAGGACACCCCTAAGGCTTATGAAATAGGGGGCCAAACTAGCACCCTCTATTTTCAAGGCTTAGGCCCGACACCTGAAACAGCAGCATTAACCACGAGGATTTACTACAGAACCAATTTAGAATAAAGCACATGGACAACCAGCTAGCTACAAGAGATAGCAAGTTTACTGGGGAAGGAAGTGGGAATGAAAGATACACAAGTACCAGTCAAACATTTGGAAATCATACTTCAAGGCAAAAATAACAAAGCCACCTAAACCTGTATCTAAGCACGGGTCTTCAAACAGGACAGGGCCCAGACAGAAATACTTGGGAGTCTAAAGCAAAGGCAAGATAAAGACGAAGACCACAGGTAGCAGTAACCCCACTGGTTATACGCTTAAACGCCAGGCAACTCTATGGTGATCCCTGTTAGCCAAGCACAGGCTGGCTGGAATAGTTTTCTCAGGCCCCTAAAGGGAGGCAAGGGTTCCCACAGGAATGTAACTGAGATCACTCAGTCTATTTAACTGGGCCCTGTTCTGACCTTGGGGCTGGAGCCATCATGAGATAACACACACACAGATGGCTTACCCACTACACGCAGCCCCAGCTTTTGCAAAATGGGAACTTACAGACTGCTAGAACAAAGAAAATAGAGTTCTTGACAAGCGCCATTTTTTTTTTCAAACTGGCCTTCTTCCTAAGAATAGTGATAGCATCATGTAGCCAATCAAATCTAACTATGTAATGATGTTGTTGAGGGCAAGTGAAACTAATTTAGAATGAGGTGCCTTCACTCAGAAATTGTTTCATCTGACAGCAATGACAAATCTGATTGGCTACTTGCTGACACCACTGTTTCTACGATGAAGGTGGTAGATTTTTACAAAGAAATGGTGCTGATGCAACAGCCCAACGGGGCTACGAAGTTCACTCCTGAATACTGAAGGAAAATGTCCTAATGCAAAAAGCTCATTTTAAAGCTAACACAGCAAGTGGACAACCCACTGTCATCAAATAAGGTGCAATCCTATGCATGTTTAGATAGAAAAAGTCCCACAGCTCCCAGCATTCCCCAGCCAGCATGGCTGGATGAGGAATGCTGAGAGTTGTAGGATTTTCTTCTGTCTAAACACACATAGGATTGTGCCCTAAATAAACGTATCAATGTAGCCCAAGCAAGACCCAAGTGCAATGACTTGTATCGCTCCCCATAATTCAGCCGTAGGACAAATGCTTTGCATGCAAAAGGTCCCAGGTTTAATCCCCGGCGTCTCCAGGCAAGGCTGGAAAAGACTCCTGTCTGAAACCCTGGAGAGTTGCTTCTAGGCGGTGTCGACTAAGCTAGATTGCTCCAATGGTCTGACCAAGTATCAGGCAGTTCCTATGGTCCCTTCCCATTTTGAACCCTTCTATTAATGATGAGCACCCATTTACGCAAGGTCTTTGCTTCAATTAATTCCCTGACCACTACACCCTGCCACTGATCTCCTGTTTTTGCACAACCTGAAGAGGGTGGAGAGAAGATCGGAGCAGCTTGGAAAGAGAGAAATCCATCCTCCCTGAACATCCAAGTCTGAGCACCTAGGGTTTTAATCTCTTTCTGACAGGTATCTGTGGAAGGCAGGCAAAAAGAGAAAACTGCTTGGGGCTCAGTCTCTGCCTCCCTATTTCAAGTGGGAGGGGAGACAAGAAGGGATCAGTCACTGTGGGGTCCAGACAGCAGCCACCCAGAGAAGCCACAGTTAAGTTGTTCTGCTGCGAAGTTACCGGTGGCCGCCAAAGGGGACTCATTTAAGACTGCAGATTTTACGCACAGGAAGATTGTGTTATACTCCCATTTCTTTCTTTTCTCAGTTCAATTCAATTCAGTAAATTCAGATCATATCCTATGAAGTCTTATGACACAGTGTGATTTTGTTTTTTTCCATTTCCTCATATTGTTTTCCCTATATTTTCTTATATCCACATATATTCCCCTTAGATAATTAAGTTTATATCTTGCTTTTAATATCTTATCACTTTTTATTAATCTCTCTCTCTTTCTCGTTTAAGTCAGCCTTTACTTGATTTCTGTCAATAAAGGTTGCTTCCCTCTATAACTTCTCTACCCATTCATAGCAGATAACTTGTAGACCTCAGATGCCACAGTGAACTTTTATGATCCCTACTCATCAGAACTGAAATGTTGTTATTGTAATAAAATGTAAAGCCTGACCCTCTAATGTATCCCCAACCTGTAAATATACAGAATGTGCCATTACTTCCAAAACAATTAAGTGTCAAATTGTAAATATCCCGAAAAGGAAGATTGCTGTATCAACTATCCAATGTGCTGTTCATATGAAATGTCCTTGGGAGCATGAATGATGAATGGTTTTATTTACAGGAAGGCCGTATGGCGGTACCGAGGTGTGTGCAAAGAGGATTGCTAAAGTGCCAGCTTCAGGAAAGATGGAAGAGGGACAACAAAAGGGGGCATCAGCAGATGTTGCAATAACAAAGAACGTTTTATGGTGGTTAAACCAGCCTTGAGAGATGTTGGGGAGTCATCAGGATGTTGTTAATCTCTCAAATGGCAACAATCAAGGCAGGGGCGCAGTGACTGGCCTGTACATGTGCACATGCTACAGGTTCCCTCATCTGGACTTACACATAATCCCAATTTACCCGGCCAGTAATTGGTTGTGTGAATGTATGTGTTGGGTAGAAATCCTAGATGGGAGATTACTGACTGGTACTTAGACAGAGGTTTGGACAACTTTGTACTGTCATATGTGCAATTTCAGATAGTTGTACAGCCTGCTGTTGTGAAGCTGTTGTGAATATTGTTGTTAAGAGCAATACGACAATGGAACCAATTACCTAGGGAGGTGGTGGGCTCTCCCACACTGGAGGCCTTCAAGACGAGGCTGGACAGCCATCTGTCAGGGATGCTCTGACTTGGATTCCTGCACTGAGCAGGGGGTTGGACTGGATGGCCTTGTAGGCCCCTTCCAACCCTACTATTCTATGATTCTATGAAGCCAGCAGCTGGGGGACATCTGTACATCCAGCAGGGGCTAACTGCACAATTAGTCAATTTCACTGCTTTTGGGAATTGTCTGGCAAGGGTTAACTGGATATTAGTCACTTGTTCAGCAACTGTGTTTGTATCTGCTGGATTGGTTTTCCCTTTCAATAAATCCTTCCTTTCTTTTCTTTAAGCCTTGTGTGTGTTTCCTGTCTCCACTCCCTAAGATTCTGGGTTCCTTCAACCTGATCAACTGAGGGTACATCACAAGGTTAATTAAATAGCCCTCTTATCGCTTACAACAGCCCTTCAGTCTCCACATTTGCAAGTCACATTTTATCATCTTGAGAGCTAGAACCTCTTTTTTCCTACCCCAAATCAACGGCTGGAACTTTCATGGATCTAAGATCTTAAGGACTGCACAAAATTTGCTTAAAAGACCACATGCACCTCTTAGTCCTCTGTCTCCAGTATGAAGACTGAGCCAATCTGAAATGTTTCCTGGAACTTTATATCAAGGCCTTGCGAATTACTACAGCAGTTGAATCAGAAAAAGCAGACAAAAGAAAGTAATCAAGTGTAATCCACCTGCTAAATACCAACATTTAAAGGAGCAAATGCCAGCAAGGGATCTGCATCAGTGCAATTCAAAGTCAAATAACAGCATATGATTAAATACATCCATACCTTTTATTTAATGGGTCACAGTAGTCTTGTTCAATTTTCTCCATATTATTCAGATCTTTCCACAGGGTACCATCGAGTATTTGCCATTTATATGGCAAATGGAAGTGAACTCTAATACATTTATCTGGATAAATCAAACCAAAGTGCGTTAGATCCCTGATATACTAAAAATGGCTTTAAAATTAGAAACACTAAAGAGCCAGGGCTAATGAAATTGCTACATATACAGGGTGTGGTGCCAAAGATAAAACATTTCCTGGAGACCTGCATTACATTTCTAGGCCTGTTATTGCCCCATCAGCTTGGTTCACGCATACACCACTTGACTTTTTGCCGCTTGGCTGCTCAGCACTTGTTGACTTACAGTTGTGTGTTAGGAACAAATTCCATTGAAAAGTACTGTGTTGAGTTGACACGGGGTGATATTGAAGTTACACTTGCAGCAATTATTCCACAAGAGCTCATGCTCACATGCAAAGTTATTGCTTTAATGAAAGACACAGACAGCAACGTTGCCTTAGCAAAAGGAGCATCCAGGTACAACATAAATTTCTAGACAAAAGTGTGCAACTTTTTTTCTATCAAGGGCCACATTCCCTTGGAGTTAATTTCGTGGGGGCCGCATGCCAGCAATGGGAGGGGCCAAAGGCAGAAGTGGCACTCTCTTTCTCTCTCTCAAGATCATCACTGCACGCTCTTTCTCTTAAGGATCTTGAGAGTTTTCATCACCACCCCCTCCCACACATACACAACCAGCCCTACTCTAACCCTTTCCTCTCACTCTCCCCCCTTTTCTCTCTTCCTGCAACCCCATCTTTATCTCCCCACCCCCCCCACACAAAGATTTGTCACCATATACTTCCCTCCCCTCGAGGCCCAGCTGGAGACCGTGGTGGCTAGAGTGTCCTTCAGAAAGACACTCCAGCTACTGCACTCTGCAGTCAGTCCTCCGAGCTCCTTGCCTCTCACTGTTCTTGCTTCTTCTCCTTGCACCCACTAGACTATGCCCCCAACTTGGCCAGTATTATATTTTTCATGTTCTTCCATAGCTTCGTTATGGGCACCTGGCTAGAGGTTGTGAACTTATTGATCTCATCACTACTTTCAGAACAACTCCACCTCCCTGACAGTTTAATTTTTATTTACTTACTAACTGTATTTATATACCACCTTTTACTGAAGCACTCAAGGTGGTTTGATTTAAAATAATAGATTACGATCCAAGGGACAAGATACAAAAGGAAAAAGGAACCAGACAGGAAGAGGAAGATAAGCTGGTATCTTCAGGTCAATCTGGCCCATTTCATGTATGAAGTTGGTCTACATACACAGCATCCAATCCTTGCAAGCCTCTCCAGATATTTTCCAAGGAAGTGACCAACCACACCATGGATGCCTGCGTGAGTTGGATTTTGTGCTTGTATGCTGACTTTGGACATTCTGTTCCCCCATTGCGAGGACAAGCTGCACCCTTTCCCCACTCTACATAACGGGCCAAGTCTGCCCAAAGATATTGCCCAAACCTCATTGTGGGTTATATCATCACTATGTAGAATGGTCAAAGCAGAAGACAGTTCTGGGAGATGTCCTGCTGTCTCACCTCTACTTCTGAAGAAGCCAGGTGAAATTGTTGCTGATGGCACCATATTCTAAATGTGGGCTTGCCAGTATCAAGAATATTAATGCTTCCGTATCTGTGCTGGAAATCTTCACAGCATGTCTGCAGAAACCAAATATGCCCACTCTGCAGTGAATCAAATGAGCATCTCAGACATCTTGTGATCAATTTAACAGCCAGCCATTCCACCAGAGGCTGCTAGAGAGTAGTTATGTTGATGTCTATAAGGGGATGACATGGTGCATTTTTCCCTTTTAAATTTGCTTTAAGAACTTCTTTTAGATGAAAAGCAACCAAGAAACACATGCCTAATAAATGAACCAGATAAGAAACAGGACAGCAAGAGAGCTGAAAAATGATAGAGCAAAGACTCTGTCAGGAATGGGTGGTGTGTCAGGGTCCCAGAGCCCATGGAGTCCCAGAGTAGTTCTGATTCTGAGGAAGAGCAGTCGCTCCTGGGAGAGGAGCGCGCTCCTCTTTCCCAGGGCCCACAGCTGACGGAGATTCCTCCCACCAGCATTCCTAGATTAGATAGCAGTCCAGGGAGTGACCGAGCGCGGGAAGTAGACTTGGTGGACGTGCGACGCCGACGCAGAGAGCGGCACCAAATGGAGGGCGCAGAAAGGAGGCGTAGTGCCCGGTTGGCGCACAAACAACGGCTGCGCCCAGAGGATCCAAGGGAAAAGGGGAGGGACTCTCCCTAGTCCTTAAGTTCAGGGGTCTGCCAGTGATTCCCTTTCAAACAGGGACCAACTGTTCCAACTTAGGGCATAGGTGCTCTGCTGCTCATATCTAGTTGCTAACAGTAGAGTTGTTAAGTTGTAAAAGAGGAATAAAGCTTTGAAAGGAATCCCTTTGTCTGTGTCTGGACTTGGCTACTGGATTAGACTGAGAGAGGCCTCCAAGAAGCCCTTGACATGGTGTTACTATAATCCTCATCAGACATTCATGTTAGTGGAATTTCCACGACATGTTGTGCTAGTACGAGAGACACCAGGGTCTGTCTAGAAATTAAAGGACAGGATAAAGTAAAGAGATAAATGCAGCGTTACCTTCTTCCAAGAGCAGCTAGTGCAAGTAGGGGCAAATGAAAGGAGACAAGTAAGCCAGCAGATTTTATATAAATGGATCTAAGCTAAATAGAACCTACAGCTTATGTCACAGCTTCTTTGTGATTACGCTAACAGATCAATTTTGTGATGTCTGAAAGTACATGCCAATAAAGGTGGGAGCAAGAGACAGTGGTATACAGTTAAATATGCAAGAGAGAGGAAAGGCTTGATATGGCTAATGGAAGAGATCCAATACCGTCCCCTACTCCCCAACTTACCTTGGAAGCTACAACTTTTCCTAATGTGGTATAAACAAATCATATCTGATTCCTCGCTGATGTTTGTGGTTGGTGGTACCTGGCCACTGCTCTCTCTTCTTTCTGAGGACGAAGGAAAACACACTCTGGTAAGGCAGTGTCAGTCTAGGACTTGTGAGACCCAGGTTCAAATCCCCATTGAGCCATGAAGCTCACTGTGTAACCTTGAGCCAGTAGTCACTATCCCTCAGCCTAACAGGGACGTTGAGAGGATAAAGTGGAGGGATGTGGAGAACTATGTACTCTCCTTGGAGGAAACACAAAACACCAATGCAGTAAAATAACTAAACGGTTCCTTCTAATAGTCCTATTAATTTGGCCAACTACTTAATTTTATAGTGTTTGGCTTTTAACACTATAAGCCAGGTGTTTAAAAGGTTCCCAGGAGATGTGACAGCAGCATAGTAAACAGGCAGCAACATCCCTTGCCTACTAGCACTTTACTGCTTGAGCTGCCCTAAACAGCTTTTAGTCCTAGCATTCAAGAAGATGAAGCAATGTATGAGAGAATGTAAGTGAATATTCAGTGGTCCTTCTCCGGGAGCCCTGCCACAGGGAGTAAAGTGGGGTGGCTACCAGGAAGAGGGCCTTTTCTGCTGTGACACCCTGGTTGTGGAATGAGCTCTCCAGAGAGGCTCGCCTGGCACCTACGTTGTGCTCTTTCCAGCACCATTTTTGTATTTTCCCAGGCATTTTAGTCTTTTAACTCTGATGTTTTAAATCTGTTATTGTATTTTAAACCTCTGCATTACTGCTAGGTTTTATTGTGGTTTGTACTTTATATTGTAGTTTTAAGCTTTTACATTTTATATTCTATTTTATGATGCATTTTGTGGTTTTAATTGCTGTGAACCACCCAGAGTTTCAGCTTTTGGGCGGTATAAAAATGTAAGAAAGAAAGAAATTTAGAGAGAGAAAAGAGGAACAGGTTCATGGGTCCAATCTCCTACCCAAATAAGTAGTGGGTCAGATGGACCTGCTGTTTCATTTGAAATGTTTTCTACCCCTATCTTAGAAAGCCATCAAGACAGCTCTTGAAACTGTCTACGGAGTAGTAGTTACAGACATGCTCCTCATCTCCTCTACTGGGCAAAGTCTACCAGAAAAGAAAAGGATACCTCCTCTGTTCCTGGAGCACACAGGAGGGTAGTTGCTAATGTGCTAACCAGATGGATTGCTCCCATAATGTTTTAAAAGAGGACAACATACTCTACCTTTGGACGGTGATGTTGTGCTATTTTTGATGTCATATACATTCCTGTAGATCATGGTAATTCTACCAATCAGGGCCTGGCTCATTCCTCGCTTCTCCAGTTTTTCATAACAGTCCAGATTAAAAATGTCATGTGAGCGTCTGCAGTTGCTTCCAAATCTGCATTCTCCCTGGAGGTAGTACTGGCATATGTGCAGTTTGATGCAGATTTTCTTAAAGTTACAAGACCCATAGGGTCCCTCCCCTTTGTTATAGTATGTACATATCTGGGAGAGAAAGGGGAAAAAAGACAGATACTTGAACACATTTAAAGCAAATAGATACTATTCTAGTCTTGTCTCTATCCAAGAAAATATGTAAACGTAGGTCTAGTAATGCCTAAATGTCTGCAAGGGAACATATGTTTTAAGAGCAGCATGAATCTTCAGTATCCAGGGTGGTGGTGGAAGCTTTGGAGTGCTTGGATCCCATGAGGAATTTGACTTTCTAAAACTGCATGGGGCTCCTTTCTGTGCCTTGGATTAGATGATATTCAGTAGTCATGGGCAAGACCATATATGTCATTACTACCTGGCTGTAGTCACCTGGTATGCAAACAAATTACAATTCAGTTGCCTGCAGGATGGAACTTAAGGAGTGGTGTTCAATTACATCAGTATCATTTGGTCACAAATATGAGCCCTATGAGGAAACAAGCTTCAGAATTTTTTCCTTGTGGTCATGCATACTCTAAAATCATAGAATAGTAGGGTTGGAAGGGGCCTATAAGGCCATCGAGTCCAACCCCCTGCTCAATGAAGGAATCCAAGTCAGAGCATCCCTGACAGATGGCTGTCCAGCCTCGTCTTGAATGCCTCCAGTGTGGGAGAGCCCACCACCTCCCCAGGGAATTGGTTCCATTGTCATATTGCGCTAACAGTCAGGACGTTTTTCCTGATGTTCAGCCGGAATCTGGCTTCCTGTAACTTGAGCCCATTGTTCCGTGTCCTGCACTCTGGGATAATCGAGAAGAGTTCCTGGCCTTCCTCTCTGTGACAACCTTTCAAGTACTTGAAGAGCGCTATCATAGTTCCCCTCAGTCTTCTCTTCTGAAGGCTAAACTTGCCCAGTTCTTTCAGTCTCTCTTCATAGGGCTTTGTTTCCAGTCCCCTGATCATCTTTGTTGCCCTCCTCTGAACCCTCTCCAGCTTGTCTGCATCCTTCATAAAGTGCGGTGCCCAGAACTGGACACAGTACTCCAGATCAGGCCTAACCAGTTGACTGAACAGGTAACACCCAAACACAGCAGAAGTTCAGTTACAGAAGACTAGGCACTAAAACAAAACAAAACTATATATAAAAATGATAAACCTAAATACCCAGAGGGCATAATCCTATGGTCCCTGGGCAAGCGTCCCAGGGACTATAGAATTGTTCTGAGTCCCCCTTCCAAGGTTGGACACAGTGCCCCCCCTCCCCCACAGCCAGTACAGAGAGAACTGTGCCAGCTGCTCTCCAAGGTCAGAAAATCAACCTCAAAGAGAGGGAAAGGGTGACACTCCACTGGATGAGAAGGGGAGGAGACTGGAGAGCCCAGGATACGAGTTATCCTGAGACCCTTCCAGCCTCCTCCCCTCCCCTTCCAAAGCGCCCTTGCTAGATGGGCTGAAAATCCCATCTATCAAAATCTGCAGGGTGGGAGGACAGGGAGGTGCAAGATTCCCTCCGCCACTCCTCCCACCCTACACTGGAAGACAGGATGCCTCTGGGTTTGGGGGCTTCCAATCACCGAGGGCACAATCATATTGACTGTGCCCTTATTAGATTTTAGAACACAAATCTAAAAATGCTGTTGAACCAGCATGTCTAATGTTATCCAAAGAGCCCTCCTGTAGAAACCACAGAATGGATCCCCCTCACTACTTTTGAGCAAGTGTTATGCAGAGATGCCTCAGGTCTATTGATCTTTACTTTAAATTCCAATATTCTTCCTCCACTTCTCTTACTTTCTCACCAAAAGAATAAGGATGCACCTGAATGCACACTGCAATTTGTCTCAAAAGCTTTAGACAAATAACAAAGTACAAGATAAAACAACAAGAACTACTACACTGTGGTCTCTAACAAGGTGCCTGTGGGTACCAGTATGCCCATGGGCATCTCTCTGGGTGCCCTTCAGGCTCCCTGCCACTCCTGATTTTAATTTTAAGCTTTTTTTTTAAAGTATTATTTTTTAACTGGGAGGCTGCCATGCTGCAAACTGAAGTGCTACCCTCCAACACCATCTTTATTTGGGCTCAAAAGAATGGTTTTGTGTTTTAGACCCCCATTTCTGCCTTATACTCATGTTCTTGGGCAAGTTGTTGTTGTTGTTGTTGTTACTGTTCTCACCAGTTTGCCTTCTGGAAAATGAGTGTTTTGTGACCAGCTGTGCTCACCATGGCAGCTATTTTATGAATGGGCAACCCCTGTGGCTGTCATTTTGTGAGAGCACCCATGACATTTAGCAAAATTCCAAGTATGTCCACTGACTCAAAAAGTTGGGGACTCCAGCAATAATGGTTCATCTTAGCCAGCCCGCTCTCTCTAACAGTTGCCAGTGTGATCGCCTGGGAAGCCCACAAGCAGTGCAAGATGGCAACAACAGTGATCTCGTGTAGTTTGACCTCAGCACCAGGCACATACTGCCCCTAGTTAGGGGAGGTTCCAATCTCAGTTATTACTGCTGATAAACATTGGCAGACCCCTTTCCACTTGCGGCAGTTAATGCTTTTGCTTTATTAAAAGTATGCAACATGTTTAGGGCGCAATCCTTTGCATGTTTAGACAGAGAAAAGTCCTACAACTCCCAGCATGCCCCAGCCAGCATGGCTCGGTGGACAATGCTGGGAGTTGTAGGACTTTTTTCTATCTAAATATGCATAGGATTGAGCCCTAAGTTGCTTAAATAGCAACAGCCAATTGCCTGTAGCATGTAAGCATCACCTCTGAGTGATCAGGCAGGAAAGCTTTACCAAACATGCTTCCCCTTCCCTCCCCTCTTAGACCAAAAATGACTACCAGAGACATGTCAGCTGATAACTTCCTCATTTGCAGTAACATGTGAACAACACTTGTCATAACGCTTTCAAGAACAGAAGGTACACACAACCCCATCTGGTTATTAAGATCTGCAGGAGGCCCTCTCGGGGACACCATTACCTGCACAGGGCCATTTCTCAGGCATGCGTAAAGGGGATTTCCTCCTGTGTCATTCCCAAACTGTGGAATATGCCCTCCCTACAATTGGCTCTCACTCTCTTGACTTTTAGAAAGGGCATAAAGACACATCTTTCTAATTTAGCCTTTTAAATTATGCCGTTTAATGTTTTATTGTTTTTAATGTTCTTGCTTCTTCCTGCTTTTTTTTAATTGCTGTGCACCATCTTGACGCCTCTTTAGCAAATAAGGTGGTATATATGTTAAGAAATAAATAAAGACAGGTTTCATCACATTCTTGGAGTGTGTTAGGTAACTATGACCCCTTATATCTGTACCAACCACAAAGCACATTCACTGAACCAAGCAAGAAGTGCATTCCAATCTTTCAGCTGTAAATACAATGAGTTAGAGCCAGACTTTGAGTAGACTGGTAATAATCCATGGGGATTAAGTTAGTACTGAATAACAGGTCCCATTGATATCAACAGGTCTACTCAGACTGTCTGAATCCAACCCAACATGTTTTTGCTCATTCATAGTAATGGCAATGGGTGGCTCCAGTCCTTTTCTGTGCTGAAGCTTACAACAGACTACTAGACTAACACATTGCAGGTACAAGTATTAGAAACTTTAGCAGAAATAAGGTGGAAATTTTCCCAAAACGGAATGCTTTCCATTTCTTCATTTTTCTGTGAACAATCTTCCATCTCATAAGTCCATTAGCAACAATGAATGGGTGCCAATTGCAAATACAAGACTGTGACAGTTTCAAAGTCAGCTGCGCTGATCCAAAACAAATAAATCCAAAATCTACAGTTGACCAATCTAAAATCCAGTTGGGCAATCCCTTTATAAGGACCAACCAAAATTCCACAACAATGCATGCAGGCTTTTGAGTTCTCTAGAACTCTTCATCAGGCTAAGTGAAACAAAAAGCAGGGGATGGCGTAAGAAACAGAAAAGCCCCATAATTTGGCTTTTCTAAACTGTAATCTCAACTGCAGACATCATGGCCACAACATATGGCCAACTATTTCGAATTTTCCAATGCAAAATTTCCAGAAAATGCACATCACTCAACTGCAGTTTAAAACAAACACAAGTGCAGTCTGTACTTCTCACAGCTCTAGCCAATTTCTTTGGCTATATAGGAGATGTGCCGAAGTTCTGTCCACCAGTTTTCATGAGATCTGTTTAAAATAAAGCATCAATCAAGTGTGGCAGTCCTCACCTCAGGCAAGAGTGAAGTATCATTCTGAAGCAGCAGCTGACATAACTCATCAGAGCTTAAGGTATCCAGTCGATGCTCTTTTAGGACAGAGAGGTTATGGGGTGAATGAAAGTCATGGATGAACTTGCATTGTTTCCTGAAAGTTTTGAAAACATTAAATATCCTTAAAATTGTATTCTGTTTTTGCTATCAAATATAAATTAGTGGATAGCTACCCATAGATAAAATAGACATACAGCATGATTCTATGCAAGTTTACTTAAAAATAAATCTCACTAAGTTTAATGGGGCTTACTTTCAGGTAAGTGCACATCAGATTGCAGCCTCAGCAAATGACTGATTCACACGTAACGACAACAGAGAGTACAGGCTGAGTATGGGTTGCTGATGAATCGTGGGTTGTTATGTGTGAACCCTGCACTATGGTTTACCTATGGGTTTGTCAACCACGAACAACCCAGAGTTCACAACCCAAAAACAAACTATGGCTTCTCTTCCTGGGTTGTGGTTAACAACCCATAGGTAAACCATAGTGCAGGGTTCACACACAACAACGCACAATTCAATGATAACCAATGCTCAACTCACACTCTAGGTTGTAGTTACATGTGAACCAGGTCAGTGTCTTCCAACAGGATTTTGGACAATAAAAATAAAAATTTGCACATTGTAAAACAATCCAGTTTGTTAATCATGCATTATTTTGAAGAAGTGGGAGTGAGTGAGCATGCTGGCTCCCACATTCCTGTTGCACTAAACAACCCAGGGATCCTGGGTTACAAATCTGGGTTGTTCCCCCCCACACACACACACCCTGTTGTTGTTGTTGTTCAGTCATGTCCAACTCTTCGTGACCCCGTGGACCATAGCATGCCTGGCCTTCCTGTCCACCGCTCTCTCACGGAGCGTGCTCAAGTTCATATTCATTGCATCGGTGATGCTATCTAGCCATCTCATCCTCTGCCGTCCCCTTCTCCTTTTGCCTTCAGTCTTTCCCAGCATCAGGGTCTTTTCCAGAGAGTTTTCTCTTCGCATTAGGTGGCCAAAATATTTCAGCTTCAGTATCTGTCTTTCCAATGAGCACTCAGGGTTGATTTCCTTTAGGATGGACTGATTTGACCTCCTTGTAGTCCAGGGGACTCGTAAGAGTCTTCTCCAGCACCACAGTTCGAAAGCATCGATTCTTCGGCGCTCAGCCTTCCTTATAGTCCAGCTCTCACGGCCATACATTACTACTGGGAAAACCACAGCTTTGATTAGACGGACCTTTGTTGGCAAGGTGATGTCTCTGCTTCTTACTATGCTGTCTAGGTTTGCCATAGCTTTCCTCCCAAGGAGCAAGCGTCTTTTAATTTCATGGCTACAGTCACCATCTGCGGTGATCTTGGAGCCCAAGAAAGTAAAATCTCACCCTACAACAACCCAAATTCTGGGTTTGCATCTCACCCAGCATCCTTGGGTTGTTTAGTGCAGTGGCTGGGCCCATATGTGCTCTATGTTCTTTAAAAGCCCAGTTTCTCAAGTTTCATCATAATGAAGTTTCTTAAATCAAAAAAAGATTGGGAAAAGGGAAATGCTGGATTAGGACCACACAGATGAATGGAGAATGAAGGGAGGCTCCCATGAATTCATAGTTATGTCTTAAAATTCCCAAGGGAAGGCCTAATGAAACAGAACCAGGCAGAAAGAAGGTGGCAGTTCTACTACGCCACCTTCAACATTCAGTCAACACAACCAGGGGAAGAATGCAGATTGGAAAGGGATATTTAGGACAGAAAAACAGCGGAACAACAACAACAAGGCATAACAAGCTTCCATTTGAAAAAACTCCCCCCCCCCCCCAATTCTAGCAAACAAGCCCAGATACAGTTTTATTATGAAAAGTTTTGGAGAGGCCATTAAATTGCTTTGTAAGATGGAAACAAAACTTCTTTTCAAGTTATTTTGGCAAAAATATGTTGATCTCTACAAAAAGTTCTCAATTCAACCACATTGCAAATGCTGGCAAAATGCAATAGAGATAACACTTTCGTTTTTATTTTTTAAAACTGTCTATGATGATCAGCTATATCCACTCGGAACGAAGAATCAACCAGTACTGGAAATACGAATTCCCTTTCTATCCCCGCCCCAACTTGAAGACAATGAAGCGGCGGGGGCGGGTGATCAACTCCCAATGCGCAAAGCCCCTCCCCGAATTCCCGGATAGTGAACCCGGGATTGGAATATCTTCTGCACAAACATAAATCCAGCGGTTTGGCATTTCTAAAGCCCGATCCTAGCCATTCCAAGTGCGCTCCAACCGAGTTCAACGGGAGAAGTAATCTCCAAGTCATCATTACGAAGGAGATCGGAGGCGAGCGGGGCACAACCCCAGGGGCCTATTTTCCCGGAAATAGCCCCCCCCCCCCGCAGCCCAGTTCAATGGGACTTAGGCAAACGTGCATAAAGCCTCAATACATTTAGCGCGGAGTAAACCCTATTGTATTCCGGGCTCGGGGAGTGCCGAAGAGATCACCTTTTGCTGGAAGAAGCGAAGGATTAAAGCCGCCTTCCCCAACACAGCGTCCTCCAGATATCTCGGACTACAACTCCTATCGCCCCCAGCCAGCACGCCTGCGAACGACGGGGGGTTGTAGTCCAAGCCGTCTGGAGGGCGCCCGGTTGGGGGAGGCTGCATTACAGGGTGTGCCACTGATCAGGGTTGCGCTGCCCCCTTTCCGGGCCGAAGGGGCGGGGAGGGGGCTCACCTCGTGCCCTCATGCCGGCACTCGCCGTAAACGAAGAACCGGCAGAGATGGAGCTGCCGGCACGACCCCTCGCACTTTCCCTTGCCGTGTTCCGGGCACAGCCGCGCCTGGGTGGCGGCCACCACGACCCGGTCCCCATCGCTCCCGGCCTCCTCCTCTCGGGTCGCCAACACGAACCTCCCCGCGTCCTGCAATATCGAGGCCAGCAGCTCCGGTACGTCCTGCAGGGCCAGCAGCCGACAGAGCTTTTTCTTGGCCAGGCAGCCGCCCGACGCGCACAGCTCCTTGTGGGCTCGGCGGGCCAGGAGCTCGCCGGTGTAGTGGTCCATCATGGCTTCGTGGCTCTCGGGGCAAGCGCCGCCGCCGCCCAGCCCTCTCCGCCAGGAAGCCCTGTCCTCGCGCCCCGCCGCGCTGCAGCCCCCCTCGCGCAGCCCCGACAGAAGACCACCTCCCTCCCAATTCCCGCCTTCCAAGACAGCGCCGCCCTGCGCCTTCCTCGGGGCGTCTTTCTCTGCCTCTGGTTCTCTCTCGCCTCAAGGAGAAACGAAACCGAAAGCGAGACCTTCCCTGAGCACTGATCAAACGGCGCCGCCCGCCTGCCTGGCTAGGTGTCTGTGGCTGTAATCCTACCGTACAGCCATACCTGGGAAGAAGTAAACCCCGCCGAGTTCAACAGGACTTACTTCTACGTAGACCCGCACCAGCCAGCTTCACAACGTCATTCGCAATGGTTCTAGCCACCTGGAACAGTTTGATCTCACTGGCATGGTCCACATGAACACTGCAGCCCGCCCTGGGTTGTGGTGCGCGCTGGTGGCCACTGTGAATACTCAAGCCGCAGTGACTGCCTGTGGCAGCTTATTGTGACAAGCAAACCCAGCAAAGATGGGTTGTTCCCGTGGTTAACAAACCACCCACAGCCCATGGGCTGTCTTTGGCTTGTAGGTCGTTTGTTGTCTGCCACCCCCATAACCTTTACCACCATTTTCTTATTCCAAAATTCCCAAGAGCAGTGTGACATCACAGGTGTTGTGAGAAATCAAAATGGTGGCTTCCAGCCCGCTACTGGCAGCTGCCATTTAGATTTCCCCATAATGCCCCCAAGTGATGCTATGTCAGGGATATTGTGGAAATTAAAGTAGTGACTGTAGAGGGCCATAGGGTTTTCCAGTTTACTGGCTCCAAGTTTGTAGACAGCACTTGGAGCCTGCACTCCCTTTTCCTTCATACCCAGCCCAGTTCTTTCCACTGCAACGCTCTCTCCGTGCTCGTAAATGGAACGTGGAGAGAGTGAAAAGGGGGTGTTCCCAGGATGGGGAGGGGAGGGGACTGCATAAGCTTTGTTATGAAGCTTCCTATGCACTGTGCAGCCTCCCCCCCACCCCGCAACGTGCCCTAACTAAACAGCCAAAATCGGCTGTCTAGCTACAAAAGCAGGGCTGGCAGGGCATGGAGGAGAGGATCCCCTCCATGTGCCGCCTGCCCTGCATAGGATAGTCGGCCACCTCTGACTTTGGAAGCAGCCAGCTATCCCGATAGGATTGCACCCAAAAGCCAGTTCACAAAGCACATTTTAAATATATGCATGCAGTCTAAATCTTGTATGTGCTTAGAGTGCTAGAAGGCCCACTGGAGGGCCTCAAAACTTGAGCCAGCCCTGGTCCGTAATACTTAAAATGTATATGATTTTTTGATTGTTCAAAATAGTTCACATGTAATCAACAGCCTTCTAATGTAGGTCATTATTATTCCCATGTAGCAGAGACTTGTCCCTTGGACAGTGGATCAGTTCAGATGAACTTCTAAATTATTAGTTTAGGTATTTGGAATTGGAAACAAGTCTTGTGCACTCCCTCCTACCCTCACAATGCTCTGATTCCCTCCTTCAGTTCCTGGTTTGATCAACCCAAGTCTGGCAAATGATGGTTTGTACAAACAGTAGTTTACTTGCAAACCAGAATGAGAAACCCAGTTCAAACCATTGTTTCAAATTCTGGTTTGGAGACACACTATGATTTGTGCAAATCACCATTTACCTGATCCAAGTGCCATGGCAAATTATGCTTATTTATTTTATTTATTTATTGCATTTATATCCTGCCTTTTTTCTTCTTGCAAGGAATCCAAGGCGGCTTACATTATCCTCCTCCTCAAACCATGAAGGGAATGAGAGAATCTGAATGCAAGGCTAGTTTCTGATTCACCAAACCACAATTTGGAAGCTTGTCTGAACCAATCCAGTGCCTTACCCAAGCAACCCAGTACATTTCATGGCTGAGACTTGAGTTTTGAACTGGTAACTCCTACATCCAAACAATGGCTGGGTTCAAAGAGAATGCAAAATAGGTTTAGCTAAACCATTCTTCGTTTGTCTGAATACAATCCAGCCAACAAACCAGGATCTGAAACCGCAGTTTGAACTTTGATTTGCTGTTATGTCTGAATTCACAATCCATTGATAAACCAGTTAGTGTTATTGTTCCACCTCCAAGAAGCTGCTGCACCATGGAGACACGAGCAAATTTATAAAACTAAATGCTAAGCACACGGGAAGCAAAAGCAAACAAGCAGCTCCAACTTTATCTGATTATTGATTGATTACTTGATTTGATTTGTACCCCACCAAACAATGGCAGTCAAGGCAACTTAGGGCACAATCCTATGGCCGCTAGTCAGCAGCTAGACAGCCATAGGATAGCTATAGGAGAGCCCGCCCTCCGAGGTCAGTTCCTGGAAAACTGACCCCACCCCCTCCTACACTGCCTCGTAGGCAGCACGGATTGGCCCAGCACTCCGCACTCAGAAGAGCAGTGCAGAGCGGGGAAAACAGGGCATTCCCAGGGGCAGGCCAGGGTTGGAAGTGCTGATACGACACATCCTGTGTGTCATCTGGCTGCCACTTCCTGCGCTCCAAGGTCCTGTGGCTAGACAGCCGCAAAAGCAGGGTAGGGGGAGCGAGGAGTAGATCCGCTCCTCACCACTCCTCCCACCCTGCACTGGATAGGCGGTCGTCCCCAGGTTCGGAGGCAACCATCGATCCACATAGGATTGCTCCCTTACATTAAAATATAATAAAAACATAATTACAGAATTACAAACAAAATAAAAGAGTACACCACCCAACAGACCTACTTACAGGCCAAATGCCTTCTTGAATAAAGCAGTTTTTGCCTGCCAGCAGGACAGCAGAAAGGAGACAAACTCAGCCTCCCTTGGGAGGAAGTTCCACAGCCTGGCAGTGGCCACTGAAAAGGCCCTCTCTAGGGTCACCACCAAACGTGGCTCTGAAGGTGGCAGTCTCAAAAGATGGGCCTCTCCAGAAGATCTTCAGAACCAGGCAGGCTCATATGGGAGAAGGCGGTCTTTCAAATAGCCTGGTCCCAAGCTGTATAGGGCTTTATAGGTCATAAGCAGCACTTCAAATTCCGCCCAGAAACAGACCAGTACCCAGTGAAGCTGCTGTAACATGGGAGTCACATGCTCCCTGTAATGGTCCCAGTCAACACTTGCCACAGCATTCTGGACCAGCTGAAATAACAGTTTTCAAAGGTAGCCCCACTTAGAGCGCATTAAAGTAGTCCAAACAGGGTAACTACAGCATGTGTGACTGTGGCCAGAAGTTCAAAATACAGTGCAGGTTCTTAATTACTGTTAGCACAAGCAATGGTTTGTATGATGCCTGAACCCAGCCAATACTTCTGTCAGCTACACCAGATTGTAGAGTGGCCATGTGTCCTAATTTACAGAGGACAGTTCTCTCTTTCAAGGGTTGTCATAGGACACGCCTCTATTTGAAGATATCCTCTATAGAGATGTGAAGGACTGGAAAAATACCCATAAAATTTCAGAACTCCCCCCACCACACACACACACACACACACACACACACACAATTCCCCCCACCGAGACCTTCCCCCACCCCCCAAAGAAAAATTGGAAAAATTGAACAATTTTGAATTATGAAATATTTTCCTTTAGAATTACAAATAAGATGTTTAAGACAAGGTGTTCATATATCACTACGTGGCCATTACTCCACCAAACTGATTTCTAAAACTATGTAATTGGAAGACGTGAAGCCATACAGTAGTGTTTTTATTTAATCCTCTCTGTAAGATACCCAGCATAGTTATTTCTTCCATCCATTATTAAAATGATTGGTCTAACGTATTCTTTACTGATAGACATTTAGGGATATTCCCTCTCATGTGGTTTCCCAACATGTGACTAGAATCACTATATCATAATATGTGAAGAAAACATGTATCCTTGACAATTTGGGTTTCGTTTTATAGAATCCAGTGTTTCTGGGCTTGTTCTGGTCCATGAATGTAGTTTTAAAACCCACATGTGTAGGGAACACTGTGGGTTATTCTGCCACTGCACTACATGTGACAGAATAAAGTGTGGGCTCGCCTACATATGCTTCTTTTACAAAAAACAAACCCCTCATCGCTGTAGTAAAAATGTAACCTAAAAGCCATTGTATGTGTCTTAAGCAGCACGTAGTACTGTAAGAGCTGCGCATGCCTGGAATGAGCAGACAGTAACCCTAAGATAAGGTTGCCAAGCAAACCGCTGGCAACCAATCAAAAGTAACACGCTGGCTGAGGAATGCAAGCTGAGGTGATAAAACTGTAGCGTGGAGGTTGCCCAGGGTCGACTCTGCTTTGAGCGTGAGCTCCTCTGTCGAACTGTTTGCAAACAATAAAATCGAGTTGGACCCAGCCTGAAGTTGACTCTCCTCTTTGGGGCAAATTGGACCAGCCTCCAGGGGGCGAAACTAGCATTTTGTGCAACAAACTGGCGAGCAGTCAGGAGTCCCTTGGACCACCCTGGGGTCAAACGACAGAACCGGCAAAGGTGCCTGTGGGGCGCGCCGGACCGCCTTTGAGGTCTGCCACGGCACCAGAGAACGGGGGTCGGGACACCCAGGAGGTTAAAGGCGTGGACTCCATTGATTGAGTCAACCAGGCTGAATGGGTCTGAAGAGACGGCACTAGGGTGCTGGGCAGAGTAAGTACTTGATTTCCCTTCTGTCTTTCTGTTTGAGTTGCCTTCGGAGCGTCTGAGGTTTGTCAGACTCTGTGTGAACGTCGGAGGTTTGTCAGGCTCCGTGTAAGTGTCGGAGGTTTGTCAGGCTCCGTGTATGGTTTCAAATAGAGGTAGGCACAATGGGGGCGGGTAGCTCCCGTTTAGAAAGCTCTGCCACTCCCTTGGGATGCATGCTAAAGAACTTTAGCAAAGTCAAGCGTCTGAGGTTTGTCAGACTCCGTGTACTAAGATGTCGAAAGGCAAGCTGGTTACACTCTGTCAATTGGAATGGCCAGCATTTGGAATTAGTTGGCCAGACATAGGATCCTTTGGTGTAAATCTTGTAAATGCTGTATATAAAAATGTGGTGAATAATGGGCAATGGGATCAATTCGCCTATATTGATGGTTGGTTGAATTGGTGCGGAAAGAATCCCCCTTAGTTACAGAAGTGTAAATGTGTAAATGTGTTACTGGCAAAGGACCACAGGGGCAAGAGACCCCGGGTGGTGTCTGAATCAAGTAGTAAGAGATAAATTTGCCTCAGGGAAGGTGAGGTTATCAGCATTTGGATGAGTGCCAACCAAAATCCACTGAAGGCGAGAAAAGGTTGAATATAAAGTTCAATATTGTAAAGTCATGATGGTATGCTCCGAGGTGAAGCCCAAAGCCCCTGTTCTCCCTGATTCAAGCCCCACAGAAGGAGCTTGAAGACTGGGAGACCCTGCCCAAGGTGCCCTGAGCTCCCCCCCGGTCTGATTCGGTCTGTTAGGTTGGGAGGAGAGGTTGTTGGGGGAGGGAGGGGGCCCTCCAGAGACAGTTTGTCTGCCACCGTATCCAAGTTTGTTAGAAGAAGCAAAAGCAGTTAAAAAGGTTGCAACTTCTGAAGAAAGAGATTTGTTTGACAACTTAAAGACTGTGGCAAAATCAAGAAATAAAGACAGAGCAAGTTCTTAAAATATCAGGGTCTGTGTAAGCTTATCTCTGTCAGCCTGCTCAGAGCAGAGCCAAGGGGGACTTGCCTAACCCCCCTTCGCCGTGGCTGGTTTAGCCTTAGCAAGCAGAGAGGCTGGAAGGTGTCTGTGAGGACCTGACAAAAGAGTGAGATTTGCAAAAAAAAAAAAAAAAAAAAGAAAAGCATCACAGCTGGAAAGCTGAGCAGCACTGCTCTGTTCTTATCTGTGGCGGAATCTAGAAGAGATGTAAGGTTACACCTTCCCCATTCGAACTGATGAAGAGACACAGAGCTTTTGTTAAAAACATCCCTTCTTTATGGCCCAAAGCCTTCTTTGTTAGAGGCACTCTGCACATGGACTGGAACTTTAGACAGTTAAAGACTTGCCATAAAAAGTACTGTGAGGCTTGTCATAGCCTTAAACTCCCATTGTTGTAGATTGTGTGTTTGTTTGTGATCAGCTCAGTGTACAGTTTGATTTGTGATTTCAACACTCAGATAAAAAGCTGCATTTGACTGAAAGAACAGGGTATATTTAGCCTTGAGAAGAGAAGACTGAGAGGAGATCTGATAGCACTCTTCAAGTACTTAAAAGGTTGTCCCAGAGAGGAAGGCCAGGATCTCTTCTCAATCATCCCAGAGTGCAGGACACGGAATAATGGGCTCAAGTGACAGGAAGCTGGATTCCAGCTGAACATCAGGAGAAACATCCTAACTGTTAGAGCAATACGACAATGGAACCAATTACCTGGGGAGGTGGTGGGCTCTCCCACCCTGGAGGCATTCAAGACGAGGCTGGACAGCCATCTGTCAGGGATGCTCTGATTTAAATTCCTGCACTGGGCAAGGGGTTGGACTCGATGGCCTTGTAAGCCCCTTCCAACCCTACTATTCTATGATTCTATGATTTCCAAGGCTTTGATTTCATTTACCCTAATGAAGCATACAGATACAAATTTCTAGAGATTCATAGACTAGAAAGGAAACAGCCTTCAAAAAGTTCAAAGAGAAACTACGAAAGTTAGTTTCCCTTTAAAAAGGGGGGCAGCAAATTCTCTTAACTTAAGAGGTGAGAGAGAGAGTCCCCCACTCTCCCGTGATACTTCTAAGCCCAGCTGTGTTTCTGAAGCCTAAGAAAGTTCCTGCCCCATGTGTTCCAGCTCTTTCTCAAAATCTGAACTGTTCTGACGTTCCATTTGCTCAGAGGCAAACCTGACACTCTGCCAAAACTCATGCAGTGTGGAGTTGCCGATGCAAAAATGGTGGCTTGGAACTCTTTCCACATATGAGAACGCCCTTCCCTTGATTTTGATGGGCCCTGACCATGCAGTCAGAGGAGCAGTATAATGGGTAGATCTGCTCCACCATGCCCTACTATACAAAACAAATGTTTTCCAGTCATGGTGTTAGATTTTAATGATATGAAAAAGGTATAAAAGAAGGCAGAAGAAAGTAGCAGACAAAAAGGCTTAAAAAAGAAAGAAAGCTTATCCCAAATGTGTGTCGTTGAAGATCTAAGCAAGCGAGTCTCTGTCGAAGCAATGGCAAACAGCCTAACTTGCAGAGAAAACAAAGAGTTAAAAATGGTGCATGGCACAGAGAATTTGAAACATGATTTGCAGAACAGGCAAGCCAAAAGATAAGTGTGCCTGTTACAAGAGGGAGGCTATAGTAGCCATAAAAAGGGGTGAAGCCCCCGTATGAAGCTTTAACAAAAATATTACCCACTGGAAGTGGACAATTAAAATAAAAAAGGCTTTTCTTAAATTGAAGCAAGCCTTAATATCACCGCCTGCTTTAGCCTTATCAGACCCCAGATCATGAAGTTTTTAGAGCTATGGTGCACATGAGAGCACATAAAAAAGTGCCATTCCTGGAAAAAGGAAAAGGCAATGCTGGCAGCCACCATGGGCGGAGATATAAACAGCAGCTTGAGAGCACAGAAGCGACCAGAGGGGGGGGGGGGGCAGAAAAGGAAAGGGCCGACCGGGGCTCAATAAATGTGCGTATTGCTGAGAGAAGAGACATTGGAAGAAAGATTGTCCAGAGCTGAAAGAAAAAAGAGACTCACCCTTGTTAGATAAAAAGTCCTTGCTTTCGGTTTAGAAGAAAAGAATGCCAGGCAGGCAGCAGTGGATCCAACACTATTTTATTGAACGTTTTGCAAAACGGGTGCAGAGCAGTCTGGACCCCGAGACACGTGTGCAAAAGCCTTTTATATCATATCGCTTCTATTGTTCTCACCAGTAACCAATGAAAGAGTTAGTACATCGGCTCACTAAGTTAATATCCAATAAACAGTCACTATCAGCTTACCAAGCCGTTAGTCATGAGTGCGTCAGTATGATTCCCTTTTTGCTCCGCCTATATTTTCCCGCCACTCGGGTTCTTACATAACTTGAGACGCCAATGGTTATGGAGTCTCCTTTTTCTAACAATTCCCTCCTTTAAGTCTTTATTCACGTCTTAAAGCATTTAAAATGGAGTTTCTTTATCAGCACAATAAAGCAAGAGCATCTGTTTTGACAGAGCGGTTTCAATTAACCGCTGGGATAAGCCTCTAGCGCAGGGGATAATGCAACAACCAAATAACACTAAAACTCCTATCATCACTACAAGCGAAATAAGGATTGAGGCTGCTAGGTGTTTCCATTTTCCAAACCATCTCTCCAACCAGTCAGTCACGGGGTTGTTAATCCCTGAATTCTCGGCTAATTCTTCAGACAAGGCGGTGAGACCCTGCAAAGCCCTTGTTACCGTGCCATCTGGGGCAGTGTTGTTAGGGATGAAGGTGCAACACCGTCCACCTAGCATGACACAAACCCCTCCTTTTTCTGCTAACATCATATCAAGAACACGCCGATTTTCCCAAGCCATTTGGCTGGTGGCATCTAGCTGCTCAGCCAATCCTTTTACAGCATCTCAAGTATAGTTTATAAACCTCTGCTGATTATAATAAACGTAATTGATCCAATCTACATTTTTGTTAATGGTCACCCACCAAAACAGGGTAGATTCAAATCCTGCAGAAATTTGATTTCTTCCTTTGAACTCATCTGGCACTCCCCTTGGTACTCCTATGGAGTCAATATATATTTGATCATCAAAAGGGGTTACTGATCGTTTCTGCCGGGGTTGGCCAGTCTTCTCTGCTGGATGGTATGCAATTGAAAAGGGGACTGCCAACTGAACTAACCCACAAGCTCCGGACCAATTGGAGGGCAATACCTCATACAACTCTAGGCCACCACAATACCACCAGAGATCAGCTCGTGGGATTGAAAGGGAATTATTCCTAAAGCGGGTAGAATTAACACATCTTACTTTACTCGTCAGGTTCCCTATACGCCCCTCTGTGTCTGCAAGGTTTCGGTGTATGCATCCGGTATGGTTTCTTCTTTGCAGGAAGACTGTGGAAGGTCTGACACGATCCTTTGATTTGAGTGGGGGGTATAATTTATTGAGGGTTTGGCATTCCTCCTCTCCCCATGCATCAGGGTGTTGGAACAAACGGATCACGCAGGTGAGGAGGGAGGGAGTGTCCCATCCCAGTGGAAAGGGCAGCACCTTTGCCACAGATCTCCCTGTGGCACAAACAAAACAGTCAGACTTATTTAAAGACTTGGCTGTATACTTTATCCACTCTAACCACACATTATCAGTTTCCTCTGTTATTGGGATCCCTAACCTGGTTCTCCAGGGACGCCTCTCTTTCTCAGGGATCTGTACCAGAAGTGG
Organism: Heloderma suspectum; assembly: GCF_057233095.1. Lineage (NCBI taxonomy): Eukaryota > Metazoa > Chordata > Lepidosauria > Squamata > Helodermatidae > Heloderma > Heloderma suspectum. The sequence goes on from NC_139464.1 coordinate 33,642,775, forward strand.
TCTGAGGGGTGTTGGTGTGACATTTTGGGGTTTTATCTTAAAGCTGTCAAGCCCAAGTCCTTGAGGTATCACCATCCACGTTAATATTTCTTTAACCAACATTACCAACACCACCCACAATACTTGCTTCATATTACAAGTTTTTTGTAATTCGAACCCGAGCTTTTCCCAGATGTTGTGACTTGTATATTACAGGCGATTGTGGCTCCTGGATGGCTTCTTCGCCTGTGTCCTTGGCAGCTTCCAGAGGGGTGCCAGGGAGCAAAGGACCGTTGCCTGTGTCCTCCTGTTCTTTCCAAGTGACAGAAGGAAGCGAGGGTCGCTTAAATGGCTTTATCCGGCTGCAATGTGTCCATTTACTAGAACCCACAAGCTTTACACACGAGTGGCTGGTTGGTCCCACCAAATAAGGCCCCTCCCACCCTTCCTTTAAAGCTTCTTTATTCCACTTTTTCAGCAACACCTCGTCTCCCGTCTGGAAGAGATGGATAGGTGCATCTAACGGCAGTCTCTGAAACGGAACGGAATAAGCTCGTAGCTGTGAAAGAACAGACTGTAGAGAAGTCAACTGATCCCTTAGCATCTGATCACCCACCTCCCACTTGACTTCCTCCCTCCTTCCGCAGTGTACCCGAGGCGGGAACCCAAACATCAGTTCAAAGGGGGACAATTTTATGTCCTTTCTTGGCATCCTTCGAAGCTTCGTTAAAGCTATTGGCAGAGCCTCAACCCAAGTGAGCTTCACCCCTCGTTGGAGTTTGGTTAAAGTCTCCTTGAGGCTCGGATTGATTCTTTCAACCTGTCCACTTGCCTGGGGCCTCCAGGGGCAATGTAAATGCCACTCTATTCCCAGAGCTTGTGCCAGCCCCCGTGTAATAACTGAGGTGAAATGTGAGCCCTGATCGGACTCTATAACTTCGGGCAGGGAGAACCGGGGCACCACCTCCTGTAACAATTTAGCAACAACAGTTTTAGCTTGGCAGTTCCTACATGGAAACGCCTCTACCCACCCTGTCATTTGACATACTATTACAAGCAAATACCTGTAACCCCTACATGGTGGCATCTCAGCAAAATCAATCTGCGCCCTCTGGAAAGGATAGTAGGCCCATGGTCGCCCTCCTTTTGGAGGAGGGGGTGCCCTGGGAGGGTTGGTTTTCTGGCAGACTTCACAGGTTGCGGCTAGTCGGTGGGCGCATACAGTTAAGCCAGGGGAGACAAACAGCCTCTTGCAATAGTCGATCATGGCTGATGCTCCAGGGTGTCCAAGAGAATGGTGAACTTGCTCTAGAACAACCCTCTGCAGGGTCTGTGGAAGAAGCAGTCTTCCATCTGTCATCTGGATCCATCCGTCATCACAGGGACTTATTCCGTGTTCTTGTGCCATTCGTAACTCAGCAGGGGAGTATGTGGGGCGCTCTTTTCTTTTGGGTAGAATGATGAATGTTCCTTGGATTCCCTCTCTGGCTGCTCTTTTTGCGGCCTCATCTGCCTTCTGATTTCCCTGTCTCCATTTTTCCTCTTTTTCTTTCCCATGGGCTCGGACGTGGACAACAGCTACTTGTGAGGGTAGCTGGAGGGCATCCAGAAGATCCACTATTAGGCCACCATTAGCCACTGGAGATCCGTTTGCTGTAAGGAATCCCCTCTCTTTCCACAGTTGCCCATGAGCATGCACAACGGCGAAGGCATTTTTGCTATCGGTATAAATATTTACTCGCTTTCCCTTGCTGGCTTGCAGGGCTCTTGTCAGGGCTACCAGTTCAGCGGATTGGGCGGAGAAATGAGGAGGCAGCCTTTCCTCACGCACACTCTCCTCTAGAGTAACGACGGCCGCGCCTGTGTAGCGCCTTCCATCCAGCATATAGCTAGATCCATCTACAAACAGATCTCTGGCTCCCTCTATTGGTTCATCCTCAAGGTCCGGTCGGCCTTTGGTGTCCAGGTCTAATACTTCAAGGCAGTCATGATCTGGGAGTCCTGATCCGTTTGTGCCCAGTAATGTTGGCAGCAGTGTGGCGATATTAAAGCTGGAGCAAGCCTTAAAAGTGAGGTTTTCGTTTGTTAGTAAACCTATTTCATATCGGGAATGCCGGGCTGGGTTGAGAAATTTGCTTCCTCCTCCTGATCCCAAAATTTGTGGCACTCCATGCGGCACCCAAATTTCAATGGGTCCTCCCATTGTCAATTTCTCCGCTTCAGCGCAAACCAGAGCCGTTGCCGCTACTGCCCTCAGGCAACTTGGCCATCCTCGCGCTACGACATCTAGGACCTTGGAGTAATATCCCACTGGTCTCCAAGAGGGCCCTTTTCGCTGGCAAAGCACTCCCGAAGCTATGCCCTTATTTTCATGCACATAAAGTCTAAATGGCCGGCTGGGATTTGGTATGGCTAGAGCAGGTGGTGACACAAGAGCAGCTTTAAGACTGAGAAAAGACTTATTCATTTCCTTAGTCCATTTCCATTTATCCAGTCTATCTTTCTGCAGCGCCTCATACAGCGGCCGCGCTGTCTCCCCATAGTTTGCTATCCATAGTCGGCAGAATCCGGTCAACCCCAGGTAGGCCCTCAATTCGCGGGGGGACTTAGGGACAGGAGTGTCACGGATGACTTCAACTCTTTCTTGCCCTAGGCTCCGAGTCCCCTTAGTTATGTGGTAGCCTAGGAATTTTACAGTTGGTTGGGCCAACTGTACTTTTTCTTTTGACACTTTATACCCCCCCCCCTGCTAGATAGTTGAGGAGGGAAACCGTCCCACTCAGGCACGCATTCTTGGCCTTGGCTGAAATCAGGAGGTCGTCACAGTACTGGAGGAGATGCACCTCTGAGTGCTGCTGGACCCAGGGTTCGAGATCCTTTTGGAGCTGCTGGCCAAAGACCACCGGTGAGAGATTCAGCCCCTGAGGGATGACTGTCCATGCTAATTGAACTTTTGACCCCCCCCCTGGGCTTTCCCATTCAAAGGCGAACAAAGGCCTTGAATCAGGGTGGAGGGGGATGCTGAAAAAGGCGTCTTTTAGGTCTATGACAGTGAACCAGGCGTGCTCTTCCGGAATTCCTACAAGGAGGGTGTGTGGGTTGGGGACCACAGGATGGGGGGCCTCGATCTGCTGATTAATGAGCCGGAGGTCTTGCACTAAGCGGTAGCCCTTGCCCCCCCCTCCCCTTTTTGGCACAGCGATGATGGGCGTGTTATGGGAGACATTATCTCAATGAGCCGGCCTTCTTCTCGGAGCTTTGTTATTACTGGTTGTAGGCCCTCCTTTCCTTGGCGGGAAAGGGGATACTGTTTCACATGAACAGGCCTTGCTCCCTCCTTGAGGGGAATTTTGTATGGTGCTGCCGACTTGGCATGAGAGGCCCCTCCAATCCCGGCCCAAGCTAGAGGGTTGACTCTGTTTTCTATTAAGCTCCAGTCCTCGGTGGCCTCTGGGATGGATTCTTCTGCAACCTTCAAAAGGGCCATTTGGTAGTTACTACTCTGCTGTTTAGGGAGCCGTATCTCCATCCTTCCGTCAGGAGTAAAAGCAATCTCAATTTGGAGTTGAGTCAATAAGTCCCTCCCTAGCAATGCCACCGGACAGGAGGGGGTACAGACAAATGCATGTTCTAGGTGTGTTTTCCCAACCTTGGTGAACAGGGGACGAGAGAGGGGCACTTGAGTTGCCCTTCCCTCGACCCCCATTATGGTGGTGAACCCCCCACCTCCCGTTGGGGGCTCACTGAGGGGGAGGACGGACAGGGCGGCCCCTGTGTCCACAAGGGCTTTATAGGAGTGGCCCCCAACCTTTATTTTGACCATGGGGTCCCGTCTTGCCTCAGAGACGGCTAAGAGGGGGCCGGGCCCCGGTCTGTCCTAATCTCTTTCCTGTTCATACAGAACTCTCTGCGCTTCTCCCGTATTTTCCCCTCTCTCTTTCTGCTTCAAAGCCTCACAGTCACGCTTCCAGTGCCCCATTTTCTTACAAAAGGCACATTGATCTTTCCCCAGGGGAGATCCTTTCCTTCCCCCTTTCCTCCCCTTCCTAGCTCCCTCCTTGTCAGGTTTAAGAACCGCAGCAAGGAGCTTGGCCTGCCTCTTGTCTTTTTCTTTTCCTTCTTCTTCTTCTCGCCTCTCATAAACCTTTTGAGCTACTTCAACTAAAACTCCTAAGTCAGCTGCCAACCCTCCTTCAACTTTTTGCAACTTCTTTCTGATGTCCTGGCAGCTATTTCCCACGAACTGAGTCGTGAGGATCCTTAAATTATTTGGATCATTCAAGTCAATGTCAGTATATTTAGCGAAGGCTTCCCTCAGCCTTTGGAGGAACACAGCAGGAGGTTCGTTTTTGTCTTGCTTTAGAGTCAGGACTTTTTGCAAATTGGGGGCCCTTCTCGCGGCTTGCTTCATGCCTGCTAAAATGAGTCGAAAATAGTCAGCATGTAAGCGTCTATGTGCCGCTGTGGCCACCCCCCAATTGGGTCGCCCTGTGGGCAGAACCTCCACCGTCTCCTCCTCAGTTGCTTGGGGATTTTCCTCCCTATACTTGGCTCGTGCCCCTGCAAGGATGGTTGGCTTTTGGCTGAGAAAACAGGTGTTCAATAGCATTTGTGTATCGTCCCATGTGGGGTTGTGAGTAAGCCTCACATTCTCCATCAGAGACAGGAGTGGCCCGGGATCCTCTTCAAAGGAGGGGTTAAATTGTTTCCAATTATACAAATCAGATGTTGTGAATGGGACATAAACAAACATCGTCCCTTGAGGATGTTGGGCGGTAGGGTCGGGGACTTCTCTGATGGGGAAGGTGAACTTCACCGGTGGTTGGGGGTCCTTTTGCAGGTTGTAGTTAGGTCCCCCTTTTGCCTCTCTCTGTAGGACCTCCAATTTTTCCTCTAGGGAATATAGACGATCTTGGAGAGTGTCCTGGCGTTCAACTAGAGGGGTGGGGTCCTCCGGTACTATTTCATGAGAGGGGTCCTTCTCGGGGGCATCTAACCGCTGGGCGGGCCCCTCAGGAGAGGGTGGTGGTTGCAACGAGCGCCCTGCGACGGCTGTCCCGTAGGGAGGAGGAAGCAGTAGGTCCTCCGGTGCCGTGGCCACGACCCTGGGTGGTCCTTCTTTTGGTGGTTTCCTTTTGACCACCATGGGAAGGGCAAGGGACATGCATTTAACAACCCACGGAGCAGGCCTGCCGCCAAGGGGCACACAAGTTGCCCACGAATCAATATAAGGGAACTGGTCCCAACTTCCCCTCTGTGCTACTATTGTTCGCACATCAGATACCAAGGTTGGGTCAAAAGACCCCTCGGGTGGCCATTTGGGTTCTAATATTGGCCATTCCCGGGTGCAAAAAAAGACAAGACGATCCTTTGTCATCTTAGTTCCATAATCCTGCTTAAAATGTGACCAATTGCGCAAACAACACTCCAAGGGCGTATGGGACTTCTTCGCAGACTTAGATTGGGACCCGCCCATGACGGTGGGAATTTCAGTCAGCAATTCTTGCGCTTCGCCCTCCTCTGACCTAGCCCGTCTCCGGGGTAAGGAAATGCAGATCGGGGCTCCTCACTCGCTTCGCCCATAGGCGTCTCACACAATCACAAACACACCACCGTCCCGCGTTTATCCCCTGATGTAAGCTGTTTCACTTACCCCAAAAGCCTCTTCTGTCCCGCCCGCAGCTGCGTCCAGCTGCTTTATTGATCCACTGCCGGTGCCTAAAAGGAGTGATCACGTCTCCCTCTTCCTCTGGCGTTGGTCCCCAGGCACTTCTGCCGCCACCGTCGTGAGGAGAAGGCAGTATAAAACAACCGCCTGTGGCCACTTCTCCTCCGCGGCCCCTCGGCTCAGCGCGAAGGGGACGCGCCCCGAAGCAGGATCCGAGTCACAGCACCAAATTGTTAGATAAAAAGTCCTTGCTTTCGGTTTAGAAGAAAAGAATGCCAGGCAGGCAGCAGTGGATCCAACACTATTTTATTGAACGTTTTGCAAAACGGGTGCAGAGCAGTCTGGACCCCAAGACACGTGTGCAAAAGCCTTTTATATCATATCGCTTCTATTGTTCTCACCAGTAACCAATGAAAGAGTTAGTACATCGGCTCACTAAGTTAATATCCAATAAACAGTCACTATCAGCTTACCAAGCCGTTAGTCATGAGTGCGTCAGTATGATTCCCTTTTTGCTCCGCCTATATTTTCCCGCCACTCGGGCTCTTACGTAACTTGAGACGCCAATGGTTATGGAGTCTCCTTTTTCTAACACCCTGAAGGCTGCCAAATGCTGGCAGGGTCCTCCAGTGGGGGGGAGTCTAGCTGAAGGGCCACCACCCTATGAACAAATGCTCGGGAGAATCCCAAGGTAAAAGTAAGGGTTGGTGGCGAGGACTGTAAAGCCCTAGTAGATACTGGAGCCACATTTTCTATGATCCCTGTGAAGCCCCCAGGCAAGAGAAAGTGGAAAGCATGTAACTATAAAAGAAATTAAAGGGGAAAAAAAACAAACTAAATTGCCCATGTGTAAGCCCCTCCTCACGAAGACTGGAAATAACATACTGGAACATGCCTTTGTAGTTTCATCTGCATACCTGGTTGCCCTCTTGGGGCGGGACTTGTTAACAAAACTGCAAGCTAAAATCTTCTTCAGTGATAATCAGATTGTAGTACAGCTGCCAGCAATGCAGGGCTCAAATTATCGAATGGCCCTTCAAGCAATCAAGATTGTGTCAGAGGCCAAAGGGACTGAGATTTTAGAGAATGTTGATCCATGTGTGTGGGCAGACAGAACCCCTGCCCGACCAAATGCATAACACAAATTAAAATCTTCTTTAAAAAGGGAGAGCCCTGTGTGCGTAAGGCAGTATCCTCTGAAAAAAGCCACCTGTGCAGGCTTGAAGCCGCTCATTGAGAAGTTCAAAAATTATGGTTAGTTAATAAAGGGATCATCCCCCTTTAACACCCCGATTTTGAGTGCGCCCGAGGCAGATAGCACCTCCTTCAGGTTAGACCAAGACCTGAGAACAGTGGCTGACTGCCCTTTGTGCCTCAAAAATGATTCAAAGATGTTTGAGCCCCCAGCTCAAATGAGAAGTCGCCCATGCGCTTACTATCCTTTTCAGAAATTTCAAATTGACTTTTCAGAGTTGCCCCAGACTCATGGCTATCGGTACCCGCTAGTAATGATAAAAGCAATTGACTGCACCGCTCAGACAGTAGCCAAGATCCTGTTAAAAAGTAATCCCTAAGCTCTTGTTACCTAAAGAGAGTGAATCAAATCAGGGGCCCCATTTTGTTGGACAAGTGACGCAAGTAGTGGCCCAGGCATAACAAACTAACTAGAAGCTACACCCCCCTTGGAAACCTTAATCTACAAGTCAAGTTGAGAAGATGAACCGCACCTTAAAGACAATGCTCATTAAAATTTGTTTAAAGATTAAGTTGAAAGGCCACAGGCCTTGCCCATCACCTTGACTCGAGTATGGTGCGCCCCCAAGGGAAGTATTAAATTGACACCTTTTAAACGTTCCATAAGCGCCCACCTCGGATATTACCTGTGGCTGATAGCTTAAATGTGAATTTAAAAGTAAAAGTTTTAAGATTCAAGGTTATGTTACTGCTTTGCAGTCTGTTTTGTTTTCACAGGTTTGCGACACCGCACCAATCCTGGCCTTTAGATGCTCCAGTGCATAATCTCAATCCCAGCGATTGGGTGCTAATCCAGTCCTAGAAAGATGAACCACCTACCAAGAAGCAGAAGGGTCCATTTCAGATCCTACTTACCACTCCCATTGCTATGAAAGTCGCCAAAGAAAAGAAGTGGATTCATCACACTGAATAAAGGCATCACCTGCACCAGAGAGGGTCACACCGGAAGCTGACCCACCTGAAGGTCACCGTTGGAATAATGAACCCCTGAAAGGACTCAAGTAGCTCTACAGAAAGAGGGTGCTCTCGTTTCAAGGGTTCCTGATGAACGGAACAAAACTGAGTTCCAAAAGTTCAAAAAAAAAGTGTTTTTGTTGTCAACATTCTAGTAGCTAGAACAAAGGCGTCCCAGGCCTCACTTGCTGTTTAGAGGAAACCATCAATGCCACAGCAATAATAGTTTGCGCCTTTAAGTGCGTAGTCCACCGCAGGACCAAAGAGAGTATAGATTTGAGAAAAGCCTTTTGAGGGGGGAATTGTAGTAAAAATGTAACCTAAAAGCCATTGTATGTGTCTTAAGCAGCACGTAGTACTGTAAGAGCTGCGCATGCCTGGAATGAGCAGACAGTAACCCTAAGATAAGGTTGCCAAGCAAACCGCTGGCAACCAATCAAAAGTAACACGCTGGCTGAGGAATGCAAGCTGAGGTGATAAAACTGTAGCGCGGAGGTTGCCCAGGGTCGACTCTGCTTTGAGCGTGAGCTCCTCTGTCGAACTGTTTGCAAACAATAAAATCGAGTTGGACCCAGCCTGAAGTTGACTCTCCTCTTTGGGGCAAATTGGACCAGCCTCCAGGGGGCGAAACTAGCATTTTGTGCAACATCGCTACGGTTTTTAACAAATTTCCCAGTTAGAACTCACGGTTAGAATGCACTGCCTCAGCTATAAAATCTTTAACCACTACCACCAAAATAAACTCTTTATATCTAAGAGGAACTCAGTAGCCTGGTTCCTATAATTTGACTCCACTACTAGAGACAATCTTTCAGAGTGAACAAAAGTATAGATGTTTATTAAGGGGAATTATTTACAAAAGAGAACAACATGTCACTCTTCAAATAATAGGCTGAGATTACTTAAAGGTTCTTAAACATGCTTGGTTACTATCTCCAATAGGTAAGAGAGTTTTCTCCAGCTAACAAGCTCTCAATAGCTTTTCCTCCAGACTAGATTTTCCTTCAAACTAGATTTCCCTAAACTGCATCCCAACTAATTCCTCTCAAACAGGAATGGATCCTGTACACCAGTCTTTCTCTGCCTCCAGCCCCTCCTGTTTCTTCTGGCTAGGATGATTCAGATGTTTCTGGTGACACATGAAGTACAAACCTAAAATGTATTATATATAACTTGGTTTGCTCATAACATTTTGGTATATTAAGGGCATAATCCTTTGCATGTTTAGACACAGAAAAGGCCTACAACTCCCAGCATTCCCCAGCCAGCATGGCTGGCTGGGGAATGCTGGTAGTTATAGGCCTTTTCTGTGTCTAAACATGCATAGGATTGTGCCTTAAATTTAAAAAGGAAAGAAAAAACAAATGCAGCCGTGTTGACCACAGGAAAAAATCCAAATAGACCCTGTTTAGACGTAGCAGCATTTGGCAACAATTTGTGGGTATGTCCAGTGGATGTCCAGTGCTGCTGATGGTGAACAAACATATATGTGGTGATCCTTCCATAATTTGTTCTTCGGTTAACACACAGCATTCATAGGTTGTTGCTGGAAAATGGAAGCGGCTTGTACAGTGCGCATCCCTGTAATTCATGGGCTAATTAACCCACTAATTACCGCTGAATGCCGCCATTTGTCTGAACAGGGTCAATGTATAATGCCTTTGTTAGGTCAGTTCAAAGCTCATGAAAATGCGCTGGCTTTTGAGATCTCCAGATCTCTTCATCAGGCAAGATGTTACAAAAAGCGGGTGGGGTGGGGGAAATAAGGGAGTAAAAAAGGGTTGACTAGATGTTGTACACGGGATGTCTGCATAGTCAGAGTCTTAAGATAATAAACGAGAAGAGGTTGCAGACATTCAAATTGGGATCTGCCAGGTGATGTGATGGGTTTCAGTGCCGTTAGGACCACAGGGGAGAAGGAAGTTGCAGACAATTTCAGATCTTCCATTTTTTAAAATCTAAAATCCTAAACTGGATTATGTATGTAAGATTTTGTTACAGAAGAGAAAAATGGCTTGGTTGGTATACCCACTCCAGAACATGGGCTAGTATGCTAGTTCTAATACACCTAACCAAGGGATAGTGGGTGTGTTTGTATAATCACAGGGGCCAATGGCCACAATGGCAAAGCCACATTACAGAAAGCATTAGGGAAACAATCCCCCCGCCCCGACCGCACAACCATGCCGGGCAACATGATTCATCTACCCTCTCCAAGGCACACACCCCTCCAGGGTCCTCCTGGCCCGGCAGCTGTGCATTCCAGCAGCCAACGTGGCGGAAAAGGGACCCCAGTGGCCGTGCCAGCTGTTGCATGGTGATCTCAGCCATAGAGATCTGCTGAGCAGACCAGTGGCAGCGTTTCTGGCCACTCTAGGCTCCTGTCTCTGTGCTCAGTCCATTACCCGGCTTGCTCTCCACATGACACAGTATGCCATGGCGGAGCCCTTTACCCTACTGCAGAGCACGGGTTATAAGGATGGGTTATTAACCCATTGTGGGCGGGGACCCCCATCATGACACATTACTCCCTCATGGGTCACTCCCAGAACTTACCCACCATGGCTTAATGTGTCATATGAACCCAGCCACTGATCATAATGGGCTGTGAGATAGGTTGGATCTATCCCAAATAGATAAATCTAGGAGGAAAGGAATGGAAATAAAGCAGGAACGGCTATAACTACCTGCCTTTCAGAGAAAGGAGGACCCGAAGGACTTCATTTCCTGGTTGGTTGCCAATAGTGGGCACAGACTACCCTTGGGTTGCTCAGTTTTAGTGTCAAATTCAAAAATGGGGCATAAACCTCAAGCTGTTCTGGCCTTGTTGACAATAGGGCTCCTCCATGTTGTCCACAGACATCCAAAAGAAAGGTTTTGGCTAGGATAGAAAATGCTGGGGAAACTGAAGGGAGGCGAAGTATTTATTAGGGATCCTGCAGCCACCACAACTTGGTTAAAAATAGATTTTGATGGAGTTCCCAATAAGTTTCAGAACTATGTGTTCAGCTGAAGACTTTTTGGTAGCCACTACCTAGTACCCTGACGATACCACCCTAATGGCAGAAAGCGAAGAGGATCTAAAGAGCCTCTTGTTGAGGGTGAAAGAGGAGAGTGCAAAAGCTGGTTTGAAACTCAACATTAAAAAAACGAAGATCATGGCATCTGGCCCCATCACTTCCTGGCATATAGAAGGGGAAGAAATGGAAGCAGTGACAGATTTTACTTTCTTGGGCTCCAAGATCACCGCAGACGGTGACTGTAGCCCTGAAATTAAAAGACGCTTGCTCCTTGGGAGGAAAGCTATGGCCAACCTAGACAGCATAGTAAGAAGCAGAGACATCACCTTGCCGACAAAGGTCCGTCTAATCAAAGCTATGGTTTTCCCAGTAGTAATTTATGGCTGTGAGAGCTAGACTATAAGGAAGGCTGAGCGCCGAAGAATTGATGCTTTCGAACTGTGGTGCTGGAGAAGACTCTTACGAGTCCCCTGGACTGCAAGGAGGTTAAATCAGTCCATCCTAAAGGAAATCAACCCTGAGTGCTCATTGGAAGGACAGATACTGAAGCTGAAGCTCCAATATTTTGGCCACCTAATGCGAAGAGAAAACTCCCTGGAAAAGACCCTGATGCTGGGAAAGACTGAAGGCAAAAGGAGAAGGGGACGGCAGAGGATGAGATGGCTAGATAGCATCACCAATGCAATGAATATGAACTTGAGCACGCTCCAGGAGAGAGTGCAGGACAGGAAGGCCTGGCGTGCTATGGTCCATGGGGTCACGAAGAGTCGGACATGACTGAACAACAACAACAACAACAACAACAACAACAACAACAACCTAGTACCCTGTGCTCACTTCTTGGCCAGCTCCGTGGGACTCCAAGGGCTTTTCTGCATGAGGCTTTTAACCCACCTTTACCAAGGCCTCTGCTTCCAGATTCTTTGAGTGATTAGTGTCTGCTCCCTTTTCTTTCTCCACCTTTCTATATGTTCCATTACACAACCACTAGGTGGTACTGTGGTATAGTAGAATTGCACAAATACACTAAGGTTAAATGCCACCATTCAGGATATACCAGACTTTCCTTGTTAGAAGAAAAAATTCTAAAATGATTGCAAAGCATAAGAGAGGACCGGGAGGATGACAACATTCCGTAAAGCACTTGCAAACTACCATGAGTGAGGAATCACGAGCGCACAATAAATGCCTCATGTAGAAAGGCTCCCAGACAGCAATTTCTAAGCTGAGAATGTATGCTATAGTCCTCATATAGTGTTCCTCAGCTATGCTTTTAAACACACCAGCTTATCCCTGGCAGGATCAACACATATATGTCGCTTTTAAACCAGCAGCAGCACCAGACATCCTTTCAAAAAGACAGTGATGCAGCCAAGTTCAAAATTTTTGTTTTTCTGAACTTCATATTCTTGTGCTCAAATATGTACTTTTTGAGAAAACGCTAAGCTACAAACCTATATACCAGGGGTCAGCAACTTGTGGCCCTGCAGATGTTTTCTTAAAACTTCCAACAGCCCTAGCCAGCATGGCCAATGGTGAGGGATGATGGGAGTTGTAGGCCAAAACATGCAGAGGGCCAAATGTTCCCCCCTCTATTTATACTTTCATATAAAACTCACTGGAACTTACATCTGAGTAAATGTGCACCTTACACACAGTTACCTGGGAGTAGTGACACTGGACACAATCACTATAGTACCAAGCTGCACAGGTGTCTTTTATACAAGTGATGCAAACACTTGAGTAAATCTACAATTAACACATAATTGAGCACACAAATTAATCAATTACAGCTAGCAGCCCTAAGGAGGTATAACAACATAGGTAGCAAGCCAGTAGTGTTTTGACTCTCACTTCTGTAGCTGAGGCCTAACCACGCAGATGTGAATGCTTAAACACAATGCAAATCCCAGTGAAGTGGGGGGGAAATTGCAACAGCAGAAGCCTAGTTTTAGTGAACTATTAATGTTTCTAAAGGACTGATTTCTTCTCACACCCCAGAGCAAGCAAACAAATATCCTTTGTGTCACACAGAATATAAATTGAGGCAGCTCTCTTTATGGATTTTTAAATGTTTGGCTAAGAACACAACAACATTTGATAACAATTTGAACTATCATTGCAGTCAAGGCCAAAGGCTGTTCTTCTTGGGATAAAACCATCTGTATCTAAGAAAAACCTGCTCCAACTCTCTCCATTACTAACTTAAGGCCCATTGATTTCAATACATCTCTTTTAAGTAGGAGTGCCATTGGATCCAACCCTCTTGGTTAGCATGCATTGCTAATGTTGTCTTTTTCAAATATATCTCTGTCCAAAGGAACAAAACATTATCTAAGAGATGTATACCCTGTTTTCCAATGCAAATGCACAGCTCAGAGCAGCTTACAATTAAACTTTAGCACAACTTAATAAAAATATAAAAAGCAAACCCCATATAATATAGAAATACAAAATGCAAAGGCAGGCCCTGCAGATAAAAAAAGCCCCAAGACAAAGGTTCACCATAACAAACATCATCTGCCCAGCAAAACAAAAGCTTGCCAGAACAGGAAAGTGCTCACACATCAGCCAAAAGTGGCAAGACGGGGGCCAAGGGAGACTCATGAGATAGACTGTTCCATAGCCACTGAGACAGCTCTTCCCTTTATCTCAGCCAACTGTGCCTCCGCAGTAGGTAGGACTCAGAATTTGTATCCGAAGAAGTAGGCAGGCTGATATGGAAGGAGTATCAGCTACTCTCTTGGCTTTTAAATCAGCAAAGGATAGGCTAATTAAGAATAAATGAATACAGTTGGTTTGATCCAAACTTAGGTGGGTGCAACTGGGCTGCCTGAAGTGGATTTCCTGCTCCTTCCTTGTTAACATTCCTCACTTCTAGGTGGCTGCATGACACTTGACCTTTCCTCAAGGCTAGATGGTATGTAATCCAACCACTTTAGCTCTAGTTGCTCCTTCCTTTTAAAAGGACCCTCAACCTTAGCAAAGTGACAGCAGCTTGGAACTGTGTAATCATCTCTAGATTTTTCTCTTCCTCTTCTTTGAAGCACTACAGCTGTTTAGACTGCAGGTCAAAATGACCTTGTTGAAGCAAAATCTTTTACAGAACTGCTTGCTAATCCTGCTTCTGTGTTGCTTTTCTTTGGTTTGTCTGGTATTTGGTTTTGTTGTTGGTGGATTGCTTGTAGTTTAACTTAAAATAGTGTAGAATATTTTATTGTTAGATATTTCTGTGGTAGTCCTATATCTGTGGAATGTCCTCCATAGGGAAATACATATAGCTCCATTCAGTTGACCTTTAGGAGAGCTTCAAGGACAGTTGGCATTTGGGTGATTTTATGGTGCTGTGTTTTAATGGCTGTTTTACCTTTTTTTAATGTTGTGATTTTGCTATTTTATTGCTGTTCCAATAATTTGTAATCTTATTATATTGATTATTCCTTAAATCAACTTAAAGGCAGTTTTAAAATCTGGTAAGGGTGCAATTCTGTGCGTGTTTAGACAGAAAACAGTCCTACAATTCCCAGGGGAGTTGTAGGACTTTTTTCTGTCTAGACATGTGTAGGAGTGTGCCTTAAGGGTCCAATACTAAGAGATCGGCTCTGGGTACTCAGAAGCCTCCAAACTCAGAAGTTTACCAGTATCCTGTGCAGAGTAGGAGGTCTGCATTTAAGCTAGATGGGCATTCTTGCCTATCTAGTGGAGGTTTGGGGGAAGGGAAGGAAGGAGACTGGGATGGCCATAGGATTTATCAAATGGCTGCCCCCTGGGTTCCCTCCTCACCCCACCCCTGAAAACTCTCCCTTACCCCATCTCTGTGCTCTGTTTTCTGAGCACGGGGTGGGGGTAGCCAACATGGTTTTCTCTGTGCAAGCTACAAGAGGGAGGGGACAGGGAGTGTGGTTTCCTGGCCCTGAACTCAGAGCCCTGTTTCTAACCTTGGAGCCAAGAAACTGAACACTCCTATGCCCTCCCATGCTGTCTGGTGGGCATAGGATTGCTCTCTAAATAAATAAAACTATTTTGATTGCAATCTGTTTTGAGGATCACTTGGGATGGAAGGCTTGGAATAGAAATATATTTATAAATGAATACATTATTTTTCACAAGTAAGCCACTCAGAGAACCCATTACTTGTTTTAGCGTTGTTACCTATGGTGGCTTGTTATGTTGTCCGAACCTGGCAGGGTGACTTCATCATGGAACAGCTACAGAGCCAGTCAGCCAGAGTAGCAAAAATCAAAGTAGGGACCAAGGAAACAAGGAGTTCTGTTGCAAAGGCGCCTGGGATACAAGCTAGTGGGGGGGATGAGGGGGGCAACAAGCTATGGCAAGCCTGATCATCTGTCACCTTAGTAAGCGAACAACCAATCCATGGTGGCTTATTCATAGGGTGGCTTAGCGTGATGTGTGAACCCTCCCTATGAGGCACACAGCCTCTGAGACAGAGGGCAAACCTTGAATTAAAATCCTAGTTCGCTCTTGTAAAATCATTGTGCCCTGCATTCTCTGATTCTTTTAGAGTCTGGAACAAGACTGAGAGTCTAAATTATACTATTATTGCAGGGGGTGGGGTGACTTCAAGGGGCATCTCCACTTATGTAGTTCATCTCCCATGAAGTCTATCTTCAGAGTCCAGAATCAGGCAAATGCACCAAAATCATAATGGAACAGTAACCTCTATTCAGAACATAATGGGCGAACAAGAGTCAAACACTGAGAGAGAGAGAGAGAGAGAGAGAGAGACGTCCAGAGAGATTCAGTCATGTGTATTTCTTCAAGATACACTCACCTATACTGCATGTGCCCTGTTTTTTTTTTTTGGAAATAACTGATTTTGCTTTCTTGGACTTGTTGGAAGACTAACCCACATCTCCTAAAACAAGATAGGATGTCTTATTATAAAATGCAGATACCAAATATTAATGATAAAGAATTTGAAAATGTAAATAACTAAAAAGGAGTAATTGTATTAAAAGCAAGATGCAGGTTCACAATGAATTCTGGGTAACTGGCATAAAAAAAATAATGGTCAAGTTGACCTGGACAGTATCCAAAGAGAACATGCTGAGTTAAAGCCCTATTACTTGGGCCAGAAAGTCATCTGAGTAACGAACAGGTGTGAGACTGTATTATTCCAGATCAAAAGTGTACTTAAAAGTTTTTGCTTATCAGTTAATGAGCAAAAAATATTGTGTAAGGTATACACATCAAAAAGCTTGATATACAGATGTCTAGAACAATTTCGGGTGCAATCCTAAGTAGATAGGCGGCTGCCTCCAACCTCGGAGGCAACTGCCTATCCAAAGCAAGGCAGGAGATGCAGGGAGGGATCAACCCCTCTTTGCCACTCCTGCCTTGCTCCTTTTTGCTAGTCAGCTGTTTTCGGCTATCTAGCAGCGGGGGGGGGGGCGACTGGGAGAGGAAGCTGCTGAATGACATGTAGGATGTACTGTATGTGCAGCTCCACTCTCCCTGCCCCGGAATGCCCCCAGCCCCAATCCTTTTCAGTTGCTCTGCGCTCCTCTTGCGAGCGCGGAGGATGGGGCTTCTCCACACTGCCTCTGAGGTGGCGCAGACAAGGGGGGCGGCTGGTTTTCCGGGAGCCAACCTCAGAGCACGGGCTCCAAGTTCGGTTCCTGGAAATGAGCAGCGGTTCCCAGAAATTGCTCTAAAAGAGCAGTCCTGTGGCCCGCTAGACACTGTCTAGAGGGCCATAGGATTTTTCAGTTCCCTGAAACCATGCTCCTCTCTCCCTCCCCCTCGTAGCCAGCACCGTTCTCCCTGCACTGGCTGCTTCTCCATGCTTGCAAACAGAGGGCAGAGAGGGTGAAAAGGGGGTGGTCCCGGGGGCGGGCTGGGGAGGAGACCGCAGAAGCCTCTTTACAAGTCTTCCAAGTGCCTTGCAGCCTCTCCACCTCCCGCTCCAATGTCCCCAGCTAGATGCAAGCAATTGCCTGTCTAGTCAGAAATGCCAGAGCACGGAGGAGAGTATCCCAAGTTTGGAGGCTGGTGATTATCTTTATAGGATTGCACCCTTATAAACTTAAGTTTAATCTGCAAATTTTGAGTAAGGAGTTACCTTCTCCAAGGTATAATTCAAAATCGATCTTATCTAGCCTGAAATGTGTATGTGTAAGCCTTTAATGTATGTTCTAATTTTAAGGATGTTTAATAACAATGAAATAATTAAAACCATGAGACCTAATTTATGGGACAGTAGATAATATTAGTTATGAGGTATAAAAAAGATATAAATATGTGCTAATTGTAGAATACGGGAGCTTATTTATTTATTGCATTTATACCCCACCTTTTTTCCTCTTGGAAGGAACCCAAGGCGGCTTACATTATCCTCCTCCTCTCCATTTTAGCCTCACAACAACAACCCTGTGAGGTGAGTTGGGCTGAGAGTCTGTGACTGGCCCAAAGTCACCCAGTGAGCTTCCATGGCCGAATGGGGACTAGAACCCGGATCTCCCAGCTCCTAGTCCAACACGCTTGCCCCTACAACACACTGGCTTATTAGGATAGGCTAGTCAGGCCTGGGCAATGCATATGAACTTGAGCACACTCCGGGAAAGAGCGGAGGACAGGAAGGCCTGGCGTGCTATGGCCCATAGGGTCACGAAGAGTAGGACACGACTTAACGACTGAACAACAAGTCAGGCCTGTGTCTGAACAGCCTGTTCAGTATTGAATGGGGAACTTGGTACTAAGAATGAGATTACCTCTTTAAGCAATTAGGACTAGAAGTCTAAGAATGAAAAATGTTTTTATGTAATTTTATACTAGTTATACTTTGATGTGATGTTGCAAGCATATTTCTAATAAAAATGAATCGAAAAGATTTTCCTTTACTAATTCTTGTTAGCCCCAAACCAAAATTGAATCCACCTAAAACATTTTTTGTTTGAAGTCTATTGATCAGCTATGGGTAGTTAACTAGCAGCCAAAGGCTTCCTAAATACTGGAACTATAGATTGATAACACTCAGCAAAGACCAAATCCATAACAATGTCAGGCTTTTCCCAGCCTGGAACCCTCCTGATGTTTTTGGACTACAACTCCCACAATCCCCAGGAAGCATGCCCCATTTATAGTACAACACATCTGGAGGGCAACAAGTTGTTTAAAAGCCGACCTAAGTGAAATTTCAAAATCTGTATTTGGGCAGTACCTTTATTAGGCCAAGAAAAGTTCCCCAAATAGTGTGCAAGCTTTCTCCAGAACTCTCAATCAGGCAAGATGGTAAACAAGGCACCAAAACCAAAACAAAAATGGGTGGGGTTGGGGAGTGGCTTATACTCAAGCTATGGAGTGAAACCCCTTCATGGTTCACTGGCTTGTTGTGGCGAAGGGGCTTGCGTAACTCAGTGAAGCCATAAGCTATGCCGTGCAGGGCCACCCAAGACGGACAGGTCATGGCAGAGAGTTCTAACAAAATGTGGTCCACTGGAGAAGGAAATGGCAACCCATTCCACTATTCTTGCCAAGAAAACCCCATGGAACGTATCACAAGGCTAAAAGATATGACACCGGAAGATGAGCCCCTCAGGTCGGAAGGTGTCCAATATACTACTGGGGAACAGCAGAGGGTATTTCCAAGTAGCGCCAGAAAGAGTGAAGCGGCTGGGCCAAAGCCGAAAGGACACTCAGCTGTGGATGTGTCTGGTGGTGAAAAGAAAATCCGATGCTATAAAGAACAATATTGTTTAGGAACCTGGAATGTCAGATCAATGAATCAAGGTAAGCTGGAGGTGGTCAAACATGAGATGGCAAGATTGAACATCGACATCTTGGGAATCAGCGAACTAAAATGGACAGGCATGGGCGAATTTAATTCAGGTGACCATCATATCTACTACTGTGGGCAAGAATCCCTTAGAAGAAATGGAGTAGCACTCATAGTCAACAAAAGGGTGGGAAAAGCTGTACTGGGGTACAATCTTAAAAATGATAGAATGATCTCAGTACGAATCCAAGGCAAACCATTCAACATCACAGTAATTCAAGTCTATGCCCCAACCACTGAGGCCGAAGAAGCTGAGGTTGATGGGTTCTGTGAAGACCTACAACACCTTCTAGAACTAACACCAAAAAAAGATGTCCTCTTCATCATAGGGGATTGGAATGCTAAAGCAGGAAGTCAAGAAATCACTGGGATAACAGGCAGGCATGGCCTTGGTGTACAAAATGAAGCAGGACAAAAGCTAATAGAGTTTTGCCAAGAGAACATGCTGATCATAGCAAGCACTCTTTTCCAACAGCACAAGAGACGACTGTACACATGGACATCACCAGATGGTCAATATCGAAATCAGATTGATTATGTCCTTTGCAGCCAAAGATGGAGAAGCTCCATACAGTCAGTAAAAACAAGACCTGGAGCTGACTGTGGCTCAGATCATGAGCTGTTTCTTCCAAAATTTTGGCTTAAATTGAAGAATGTAGGGAAAACCACTAAACCATTCAAGTATGACCTAAATCATATCCCTTATGAATATACAGTGGAGGTGACGAATAGATTGAAGGGATTAGACCTGATAGAGTGCCTGAGGAACTATGGACAGAGGTCCGTAACATTGTTCAGGAGGCAGCAACTCAATCCATCCCAAAGAAAAAGAAATGCAAGAAAGCAAAGTGGCTGTCTGATGAGGCTTTACAAGTAGCTGAGGAAAGAAGGGAAGGGAAAAGCAAGGGAGAAAGGGGAAGATCTATCCAACTGAATGCAGAGTTCCAGAGAATAGCAAGGAGAGACAAGAAGGCCTTCTTAAATTAACAATGCAAAGAAATTGAGGAAAACAATAGAATGGGAAAGACTAGAGATCTTTTCAAGAAAATCAGAGATCTCAAGGGAATGTTTTGTGCAAAGACAGGCATGATAAAGGACAAAGAAGGCAGGGACCTAACAGAAGCAGATGAGAGTAAGAAGAGGTGGAAAGAATACACAGAAGAACTATACAGGAAAGATCTGAATGTCCCTGGTAGCCATGATAGTGTGGTCACTGAACTTGAGCCAGACATCCTAAAGAGTGAAGTCAAGTGGGCCTTAGGAAGCATTACTAACAACAAAGCTAGTGGAGATGACAGTCTTCCAGCTGAGCTATTTAAAATCCTAAAAGATGATGCTGTTAAAGTGCTGCACTCAATATGCCAACAAATTTGGAACACTCAACAGTGGCCACAAGACTGGAAAAGGTCAGTTTACATTCCAATTCCAAAGAAAGGCAATGCCAAAGAGTGTTCAAACTACCATACAATTGCGCTCATTTCAAGGTTATGCTCAAAATCCTACAAGCTAGGCTTCAGCAGTATGTGAACTGAGAACTACCGGAAGTACAAGCTGGGTTTCAAAGAGGCAGAGGAACTAGAGATCAAATTGCCAACATTCACTGCATCATGGAGAAAGCAAGAGAATTCCAGAAAAACGTCTATTTCTGCTTCATTGACTACGCTAAAGCCTTTGATTGTGTGGATCACAACAATCTCTGGCAAATTCTTAAAGTGATGGGAGTACCAGACCACCTTACCTGTCTCCTGAGAAACCTGTACGAGGGTCAAGAAGCAACAGTAAGAACCAGACATGGAACAACCGAGTGGTTCAAAATTGGGAAAGGAGTACGACAAGGCTGCATATTGTCACCCTGCTTATTTAACTTATATGCAGAGTACATCATGAGAAATGCTGGGTTGGATGAATCAGAGGTCAGAATTAAGATTGCTGGGAGAATTATCAACAACCTCCGATATGCAGACGATATCACCCTAATGGCAGAAAGCGAAGAGGATCTCAAGAGCCTCTTGTTGAGGGTGAAAGAGGAGAGTGCAAAAGCTGGTTTGAAACTCAACATTAAAAAAACGAAGATCATGGCATCTGGCCCTATCACTTCCTGGCATATAGAAGGGGAAGAAATGGAAGCAGGGACAAATGTTATTTTATTGGGCTCCAAGATCACCGCAGACGGTGACTGTAGCCATGAAATTAAAAGACGCTTGCTCCTTGGGAGGAAAGCTATGGCCAACCTAGACAGCATAGTAAGAAGCAGAGACATCACCTTGCCAACAAAGGTCCGTCTAATCAAAGCTATGGTTTTCCCAGTAGTACTGTATGGCTTGAGAGCTGGACTATAAGGAAGGCTGAGCGCCGAAGAATTGATGCTTTCGAACTGTGGTGCTGGAGAAGACTCTTATGAGTCCCCTGGACTGCAAGGAGGTTAAATCAGTCCATCCTAAAGGAAATCAACCCTGAGTGCTCATTGCAAGGACAGATACTGAAGCTGAAGCTCAAATATTTTGGCCACCTAATGTGAAGAGAAAACTCTCTGGAAAAGACCCTGATGCTGGGAAAGACTGAAGGCAAAAGGAGAAGGGGATGGCGGAGGATGAGATGGCTAGATAGCATCACCAATGCAATGAATATGAACTTGAGCACGCTCCGGGAGAGAGCGCAGGACAGGAAGGCCTGGTGTGCTATGGTCCATGGGGTCACGAAGAGTCGGACACGACTGAACAACAAATGAAGTGAAAGACATCAACTCGCTTGTCCAAAATCGGAAGCAATGCTGCAGAAAGGCCAGATGGTGGAGCCGGTGTCTTTTCTGAGGAAGTCACAGCTTTTCTGGCAAATTGACTGATGAGATGTTTGCCATTCAGAATAGCAATATTTGTATCTTCTTCCTTCCTTTTCTCAGATAAGACTGTGGGGGGACAGGACATAGCAACTTTGTCCTCAAACAGGGTTTTGTTTGGAATAGCAGTGCCATTTAAACTCAGCATTGTGAATAATGCTCTCCTGTTATGCCAAGTGGCTCTTGCCTGAAGCTTTGATAAAGCCAAGCAATTGATGGGGCAAATTAAAACTAATTAACAGGCAATTGGCCACAGAACAAAGTCCTTTGTTCAGGATCTGGAATATGCCTTGGGGCATACTCACCTCTTGTCCAGATCAGTAGCGTTTAACCTTTTCAGGCCTGAAAAACCAACTTTTAGTCCAAAGGGGCATCTGGGACCTTAATTTTTTAACTTTATATTTGCATGCTGGCAGTGCTGGTGTTGCAATTCACCTTAGGTCAGGCAGCTATCCAGTAGTGGGTCCCTGCCCAGCAGACCATGAATCTAGACCAGAGGCTCCCGAACTTCTAATAAGGGAAGTACACTGCAATTAAAATTGAAGACAAGCTTCATTCTTGTACCCACAAAGATTTAATTTTTACAGCTCAGTCCCATGCAGAAGTAAGACCCATTGAATTAAGTTGAGCTTACTACTTCCAAGTAAGTGTGCATAGGATTCCAGCCTTAAGGAATATGAATTACCAAGCCCTGAAGAAGCCTACCCCTGTGTTTCAATGTGAGCCAATGGTAAGTCTGTTTCTTCAAAACAAATAGTATTATGGCTCCTCAAAGTCTAAAAGATTTAAAAAGCAGACTTTTTCATTCCAATAAATAATAAAAAGAAAACTCTACTGGTCTATAAATTGTTCCTCTGTTAATCTCTCTTCTCTAGCTCTTATAATGTTAGGCAATCCTAGACAGTGGCCAGATGGCCATAGGATAAGCTGTTTTCCGGGAACCAACCTCGCAGCTGGCGCTCCGAGGTTGGTTCCTGGAAAACACCTCTTTCCACTTCTGCACTGCCTTGGAGGCAGCGCAGAACAGCTCCATCCTCTGTTCTCACAAAAGGAGGAGCATGGAGGGGCCAAAAAGGGGTGTGGCGGGGGGCGAGGAGGGTGTAGCTGCGTGTACGACACATCCAGTGTGTTGTACAGCAACCTCCTTCCCTGCTCCATGCTCCTGTGGCTAGACAGCCGCAATCGGCTGTCTAGCCAAAAAAGCAGGGCAGGGGAAGTGCAGAGGACATGATTCCCTCCATGCCCTGCTTAGGATAGGTGGTCGCCTCCGAGTTCGGAGGAAGCCGCCTATCTCGATAGTATTGCGCCCTTAACCATACTGGCCATAACCCAGACCCTGAGACACCAATCATTAATTGAAGGTGGGTTAACCTTCTATCAATTCTTCTGGCTAAAACTGATTGTCATTTTAGCTGCTGCTAAGAGGTGAATCGCAATGAATATGAACTTGAGCACGCTCCGGGAGAGAGCGGAGGACAGGAAGGCCTGCTGTGCTATGGTCCATGGGGTCACGAAGAGTCAGACACGACTGAACGACTGAACAACAAGAAAGAGATGAATCACCATTTCAATATTCTCCAAAGCAACTATGCCCTCAAGATATCCAGAAAGAACTACTAATGGATCCTTAGGGAGTACATATCCCAAAAGTAAACTGATCTCATTCAACACTGAGGACCAAAATCTTATAATTATTGGACAGGTCCAAAAGATATGCAAAATGTTTGCTCTCCCAGAGCCACACCTCCAACATTTATCCTCAGTGTATGTATGTAGATCTTATTAAGTCTAGTTGGTGTTAAGTCCCACCTAAACATGTCCTAAAAACGTTCCTTGATGTTCATGCATATTGTACTTTTGGGGTTGATCTTCTGGTCCATATTGCTTCCTAAATCCTTCTGTGTTTTTTTATTGGAACTTGAAGGTCCGCTAAGTGGAGACAAGTGCAAAATCAGCAAAGGTTGGCCAAAAGAAAATTTCCAAACCCAAATCCATGTCACCATAATACCTTTATTAGGCCAGCTCCAAGGTAACAAAATACTGTGCAAGTTTTCAGGTTCTACAGAATTCTTCAACAGGTAAGATAGTAAACATCCCATCTAAAATTATCTGCAACTTCGGTAATATAAAAACTGGTGTAGTTTCTCTCTACTTCTGTTTTCCACCTACCAGGCGACTTCCCATAGCTTTTTAGTAATAGCTGGACTTCATATATTAAAATGGGGGAATCAGGCATTTTTGTTCTTCCAATAGCCCTTGGGAGGGTCCCAGGTGTAATCTGAAACTATTCCTGTACCTGATTGGGTCTAATTTGAATGTCTACAGCCTTCTTCCATGGTCCATCTTAAGACTATAACCAAATTATTTGACTTGAACATCAGCCACTTCTCCCCCTTCCCCGTGCCCACTGTGTTTACCTTCTTGCCTGATTATGAGTTCTGGAGAACCCAAAGTCTTTCACAATGTTTTATTTTCCCAGGCATTTTAGCATTTTAGCTTTCTAGACTTTTAGCTTTGCTATTTTAAATCTGTATTTTAAATCCCTGCATTGCTGCTAGGTTTCATTCTGGTTGTATTGTTATACTATGGTTTTAATGTTTTATATATTTTATATTGTTTTATTGTGTGCTCTTTGGTTTTAATTTTTGTGAACTGCCCAGAGAGCTTCAGCTATTGGGTGGTATAGAAATGAAATAAATAAATAAATAAAATAAAATAAATAAACAATGTTTTACAATCTTTGATTGGCTTAATAAAGATATTACAGTGATATAGATTTTGGACATTTTCCTTTGGAAGTAAAAAAATAGTGGCTCAGGGAAGACATATACCTAGCAGAATTAAGGAACAGGGTACCTCTGAGCACAAGGCTCAGACCAAGAATTTGTTTTCAGTATCAGAATGGATTTTGCCATCCTTTGACAAAAACATTAAAGAAAAAAAATCACTTCTGGTTTCCCCCCACCCATTTTCTTCATTTCAGCAGCCCAGCTTAGAGTGGGAGAGACTTCTTGTCGTTGCTGGTGTTAAACAACTGGGATTCGGAAACCACTGCAGATCTGCAAATCACCCAGAGATCTACCAGCATATCCTAATCTACCTTCTGGCCACTGTTGCTCTGGTCCTAGGGTGGCCATGTGTCCTACTTTACAGAGGAAAGTCTTCTATCCGAAGGGCTGTCAGATGACCATCTTCTGTTTGAAGGTGTCCTCTATTTGAAGCGCAGTCTGTTACAAGTTTGGTTAAAAGATAAAGAATCATAAGAAGGGAGAGCATGTAATTTTATACAAATGTATGCCCTCTTTGGTCTTTTTTTGGTGATGCATTTCCTCTTTTTTGCCTTACATAACTGGTCACCCTATTTAATCCCTAATGCTGCAATGTATTTGCTAGTCTTTGAGGTGCCATGAACCTCTTTGTTATTTTTGTCCTGAGAGGGGCTCTTGGAGCAAAATCCAGGGCAATGACTCATACAAGAGGCAGCCTCCTTTGAGAGCAGGTAATTCTGCTGAGTCATCCATATCAAGAATGATTGACCGTTCCAATTATACCCAGTGTAGATCTATGGAAAAAATGTCATGTTGCTTCCAGACGCTTGTTGCAAGGATCCAAGGGGAGACCAATCAAGCATGCAGAGATGTTACGACCACATCTTTGCCTGCTGTGTGTTTGGGGGTTTGGCTCTGGCTTTTTAATTAATTTCTCGCAGCACCCAAGGAGATAATTTGTGGCAGCAGCACACTAGTTAACAAATACCCTATTTAGGAACTACAGATCTAGAAATACTTCATGCAATCAAGCACATCATAAATGGCAATAATATAAATCTTTAAAACCTTTGCATTCCTTAAAACAAAGCTCAAATTCAGAGAGAACAATACCACTCCAAATGAAAAAGAACATTTCTTATTTTTTTTATTACATTTTTAATCCATTCAATAGCAATGGTTCTCTGGGTGGATTGCAAAAAGCCAAAAAAATAAAATAAAATGCAAAACAACAAACAGCTCAGTAATAAAGATAAAATATATATAAAACAGCCATAATGTCTAGAATCTAAACTCTAAAACCTAAAAGACTAAAGGTGCAATCCTATGCACGTTTAGACAGAAAAAAGGCCTACTACTCCCAGCATGCCCTAGCCAGCCAGGGCATGCTTTTTTCTGTCTAAACATGCATAGGATTGTACCCGCAGGGTACAACCCTATTGGGTTACTGCCCATTAGAAGGAAGCCTTCTATCTCGGGGGCTTCTGAGTATCCGAAGCTCTGCCAAACTGCTGCTGGAAGGGAGAGAAGAGCAACAGAGGCCATTTTTGCCTCTCTGTCCTTTTTTTCTTTTTCTCCTAGATGAGCTCTGAGCCTGTCTAGAGCAGTCAGCTGCTGGAGGCAGAGCAGGGCTTGAGAGGCGATAGGATTTTTCATATCCTGGCCTCTCCACTCCCCACCTCACCCACTGGATGCCCCCCTTTTGACCTCTACAAGGTCATCCAAGGCCACTTTTGCAACCTCAAAGTAAGTGGGGGGATTGGATCTTTAAGTCCCCCTCCCAAAGTCATAGCAGTGTCTACAGCTTCAGGAGGGGGAATCAAAAAAATGCTATGGTCTCTGAGATGCTCTGCAGCGCCCATGGGATTGCACACTTAGGACGCAATCCTATGCATGTTTAGGCAGAAAATGCCCATTTTAAGATGGTGCTTGTCACCTGCAATTTTTATAAGTATAGGTATAGCTCTTCTTTAAATTTGAGATTGCAGTTAATCCAGAGAAAATAATCTTGTGCACACACTGGACAGGTATTGGCAACTGAACATCCTGGAGCATAACAAATGCTAGTGATGCTTTAAAATCAGAGGAATCCTGAGCCACATCTTATGGTCCTGCCCAATTATCACTCCCTTCTGGCATGAGGTAATGAAAGATATGAGTTTTGTACCCACACAGGAGTGGATTTCTCTGCTTATAATTTGTTGAAATACTCACTTAATCTGTGACATGGATAACTGGAAAGGGGCACAGACTTTGGATTCTACGGGCACCCATGTTGGCCAAGTATGCTGTCTTACGGAGCTGGAAGTCCCCATCTACACCACACATAGAATGATGAACAGAGGAACTCTTAGCCTTGGCTGCAAAAGAGGAAGTCGTAGTTAACAGACTAGAGACAAGAAAAGAATATGTAAGTATTTGGTCCACATTCCTGGAACCATTTGATAGTAATTTTGATCTGTGTGGGGATGTAAAAACTGTTACTTAGATGTCACACTCCTTGTTTCCTTCTGCTTGCCCTCCCTTCCCCTTGTCACCTGTGTGTTTTGGGTTTTTTTTTGGAAGTTTGTGTGTGTGGGTGAACTATATGTTGTAGATGCTGTTTTCTAATAACCAGGGAGGGTTATTGTTGAGGATGGGAGGGGTAATTTTAGGGAGGCGTGGGGAGGTTGGGGATTTTGATTGGTGTTATTAGCTGGCTAATACAGAGAAATAACAACTTCATGTAAAAACTTAAAGGAGCACCTTTAAGTCAATCACTTGAGGAACAACTTTCAATCCATTTTTTAAATTGTTTGTTTCAATCAGTCAATTAGGGTGCAATCCTATGCACACTGAGACAGAACAAAGTCTTATGCTCAGAGTTGTAGGACATTTTTTCTGTCTCAACGTGCATAGGATTGCACCCTTAACCGACTGAACGCTGCAGCAATAATGATATTGTCATGTTGATAAAATGGAAAGGTTAAAACTGTACCTGTGGACAAAGACTAGGAAGAAAGAATGTGAGCATATTGTTAAAATGGAATACAATCTGAACTGTTTAAGAACAGCCAGCAACACGTTTCTCAGGTTGGAATGCAAGAGTACCTACCATTTCTTCACTGACCATATGCTCTTGTGCTCTAGGAAAAGCAGGGCACCAGCAAAACAGATTACAGGCTACTGTGCAAGTAACATACATATTAACATATTATCACAAGCTGGTATGTCCATGCAATGGACACAGCATTGGGCCATTAGTAATATAGATTTCCTGGCCTGCAACTGTGAGCTGTGAGGCGGCCACTTTCAATTTTTCCATGTGCTGGTTGATGCCCATGATGAGGTGGTTGTCCCAAGGGCTTGACGTCTGCAGCCTCAAGTGAAGACTTGTACTTGCAAATGTGCAATCACAGATCACAGAATTCCTTATCTCAGATCCAATGTGTTTAAGCACAGTTCGTTCATGCGTGTAATTGGGTGTAATCAGTTGCTGAGCAAACAAGCAATGGATCAAATTAGGTAAATTAAGGTGCTGCAGGTAGCTACAAGGGACATGTTGAATGTTCTCCCCAGGGAGGCTTGCCTGACACCTACCCTGATGTCATTTGGGCTCCAGGCAAAGGCTCCCCACCCCAGGCTTCTTAATCCTCATATATTGCTTTTATGTTGCTTCATGTTTCATGTTATATCATTCTACTGGCCACTTTTATACCTCTCTTTTGTATCGTGGTGTTCTAATGTTTTTGTTTTCATGGTTTTGTTTATTGTAATTTTAACGTTTTGTAAACCGCCCTAGGAATATGTTGAAATGTAAGGAATAAATAAAATAATATTTTTGTGAACAGGTTCTGGGTTGCAGGGAAATAGGTACAGTAACTACACAATCCTATGCATGTTTACTCAGAAGTCCCACTGTTTTCAGTGGGACTTATGCCTTTGTAAGCATGTTTAGGGTTGCATCCTAAAACTATTTCTTAAAAGTATTTGGCAGGGAATCCCACCAGGAATTGTTGAAATGCACTACAATTGCAATTCTGTAGCCATTTACCTGGGAACAAACCTTATTGAACTCAATAGGACTTACATCTGAAGGAACATCTATAGGGCTGCACCGTAAGACTGCAATCCTAGGCACATTTCTGGGAGTAAGCCTATTGAACACAGTGAGACTTACATCTCAGTAAATATGCATACAATTCTACTGCAAAGCTCCCTCGTTCTCCATGCAGATTTATCTGAAATTTAAGTGCACGTGCTCTTTACGTAGCGCCAAAAATTTCATTAAATGAAGTGCTTCATCCGAGTAACTAGTGGAAAGCATTTTTTAAAAATTGATTAGTGATTAACCCCAAATATGCTTGGCTAGGTGCATTTTTTGTTTATGAAATGATGCTCTCAGCATCTTTGAAGACAAGTCAAGCACTTTGTTGGATTTTGGTATGTGTCGATCTCTTCCTCGTTGTTGCGGTTTTCAAGTGTTCCCTTCTCAATGGGACTTCCCAACAGAGGGTATTGCCTTGGGTTATGTGGGGCCAAAGAAGCAGTTGTCTGAGAACTACTGCTGAGTGGGATTTGTCCTTGAAAGGGGGTGCACTGTTGCATTAGGGTGATGTATATGTGTGTGCATGTATGCACATTGTGTGTGTTGGATGCCTCCAACCCATGCGCTGCTACAGCAGCTCCAAAGCCATCCTTGGACCCACATGCAGGTCCTTCTCGGACCCACATGTATTATCCTTTGCACCAGTGTAGAAGAATGGGAAGGTCAGGCTAAGGAGAAGTGATGAAGGAGCTGATCTTGCAGTGCTCAAAAAACAATATTTTTTTTAAAAAAAGAAAGCACAGAGTTTGGCACTTGCGTTAGCAACAGATCAATTTGCAGTTTCCAATTATATGAATTAGGGCTGGTTAAAGAAATCATAGTTGATGCGTCATACAGGTTTTAAGGTGCAGTCCTATTCATGTTTAGACCAAAGAAAAGCCCTACAGCTCCCAGCTTGAGCAGTTGGTGAGTGAGTATTATTATTTTATTTATTGCATTTATATCCTGCCTTTTTTCCTCCTTAAGGAACCCAAGGCAGCATACATAGTCCTCCTCTGCCTCCATTTTATCCTCACAACAACAACCCTGTGAGGTGGGTTGGGCTCAGAGTCTGTGACTGGCCCAAAGTCACCCAGTGAGCTTCCATGGCTGAGCGGGGACAAGAACCTGGATCTCCCGAGTCCCATTCCAACACTCTCACGTAAGCGCAGACTGCACAACAACATTATGACATTTCTTTTTAAAATTATTTTTATTCATTTATTTTAACTTATCTTAGTATACATCTTATTATAAATCAACTTATTATAAATTAGTTGATTTATTATCAACTATGGGTAGTAGCCAATGTTAGTCTTACATAAAGTAGACCAGTTGAAATGAATGAGACTTGAGTTAGTCATGACTAACTTGTCCCATTCATTTCAATGGGTCTACTCTATGTAGGTCTAAACTTGGATACTATCCATTGTGACATTTCTGAATGGGGTTATTGTAAATATAAAAAGCAGAAGAGAGACATATTTAATTGAATGTAGTTTTTTAGATTGATTTGTAGATATGGAAAATTCATGGAAGGAAACAAGACTGGACGGCTTTTGTATTTCATATTCAGAAGATATGGAATTCCTATCTACATAGTTATTAGGTTTTTAATTGTATGAGGCAAGGACGGATACAAACCAATGGGGAAAGGCACTCAGTTGGGTATGGAAGTTGCACATTGTGAATCTTACAAATGCGAAAAGAGATTTGGACTGGTTGACAATCAGCATCATCAAACAATAATGATGATGTAGTATTTCTAATGCTTCTTTAAAATTCTCAAGGCACACAGTGCCCAGAATTAATTACAAAACCTGGTCTGCAGGCGTAGAATCCAGGTGAAGAGACATATACGTAAAAGGAAGAAGGGTGTGAGGAAAGACAATAGAGTGGGAGAAACACTAACAGTGTAATTCTGTAAATTTCTACTCAGAAGTAAGTTTTCCTACATTAAAATCTGAATGAATTAGAGAAAGCCTGGGAAAACGGATGCTGGAAACTTTTTTAAGAATGGAAGGAACTGAATTACATGAATATCTGGAGGTCAGGAATTTCAAAGACAAGGTGCTGCCAAAGAAAATGGATGGAGGAATGAGACAACAGATATTATGGGCCACATGCCAGTGGTGAGGGGCCAGGAGCCAAAAGTGGGTACTAAATGTGGGTGGAGCCAGAGCCACTCCACGCCCACTCTCTTTAGGCACAATCCTATGAATGTTTAGACAAACAAGTCCGACAACTCCTGACATTGGGAAAGTGGGGAGTTGTAGGACTTTTGTTCTCTCTCAACATGCTTAGGATTGCACCCTTTATCATACACCCATTCACATTCCCCATCCATTCAACACTCTCTCCCCTCCCTCCTCTCTCTTTCTCTTTCTCTCTCTATATCTGTTTATTAAGAGAATAGTATCAAAAGGACTTAAGAGTTCTAGCAGGTGTATAAAGAAAGAAGAAAGATAAACAAGGGCAATTTTTTTAAAATGAACACAATATAAGAAAGGAAGTTAGTGTAAACAGAAAAGAATAAAGATGGCCTCCTCAAATAATTTGTATTTGTGGAAGTTTGTTTTTAGAACAGAGAGGCCATAGAAAATTAGTCCTTTACCTCATGATGTGTGTTAACCCATATTCTAATGTCAGTGCTGGCCCCAGGTTTTTGAGGGCCCTTGGGCAAGGCACCCTCAATGGGCCCCCTCCCTCAGTGAGCCTAACTTCTCACCAATATTGTCACTAACTGCTATTTCTCCTCATCTTCTTTCTCATAATTGCTACCAGTTGCTTGCCCGACAGACAGACAGTCAGTGAGCAAGTAGGTAGTGGCGTCTACTGCTCCTCCTTCTCACCACTGTCTGGGCTAGAGTGACAAACAGGTGGAAGAATTGGTTGCAATGGTGAAGAGGAGGAGTAACTCCAGGGCACCCTTGTCAATGGGCCCCTGCTGGGATGTGGCCCCTCAGAAGGTGCCCAACCATGCCTACCCTTCACTGGCAACTGGAGCCTTTCCCAACCTTGGGTTCCCAGCTGTTCTTTGACTACAACCACCATAACTCCCAGCCAGCATGGCCAATGGTCAGGGATGGTGGGAATTGTAGTCTAATAGCATCTGAGAACCCAAAGTTGGGAAAGGCTGCCCTACTGTAAAGAAGTCTAAGTGCTGGTTGCAGGTTTCTGAGGGCCCTTCCTCCTTGCATGGTTGCCAAGTGGTCTTCCTTCTTTATTATTGTTACCACCTGCTTGCTTGCCAAGTAGAGAGCCACTGAGCAAAGAGGTAGTGGCATCTACTGCCCGTCCTTCCTTCATAAGCACCACTGTTGTCTGTGCCAGAGCAAGAGGAGGGTGAACAAGCAGGTTGCATTAGTGAAGAGGAGGAGCAAGTCCACTTAAAAATGGAGGGAAAGAACCCAAAACAATTGAATGAACATGCTCAGTGGGCACAGAATGCTGACTACCTGTTGTGGAGGAAATGGGAAACAAGTTGGGGAGGGGGGAATGGAAAGAAGTATCCTGGAAGAGGCCATGGCTGGCTGGAACCCTGAACAGGAGCACTCCATACTGCAACATTTTGTTGCAGTTCCCACTTGTAATACTAACAAGATTGAGTTATACCCTGCCTTTTTACACTAGCAAGTACTTAAGGTGGTTTTGGACAATTCTGAGCTGCATATCCACCGCTGTCCATATGGGAAGGGTCTCCTCAAACACACACACTACTATGCACCCAGATGGTCATGTGAGAATGCCCTCTGTTTCTGTGGTCATTGGAAGAAAAGAGTCGCTTACAAAAGATGGTACATTTTTTAAAAATCCAATAAAACATTCATTACAAAAAGTTTACACATGATCCAGCTGAAGCTGAGGACTTTTAACACTCCCACAGGTGAGCTAAGCATGTGTTGCATTTAGCATAGAATTAAATAGGCATTAAACTAAATGTGCTTAACTTTGACTTCACCATGCCTTGTGTTTCTCACACTAGAGGCTAGACCAAGGGTCCCCAACCTTTTTGAACCCGGGGGCACATTTGGGGATTTGAGACCATGCTGTGGGCCCCACCACAAAATGTCTAATCAGTGGGTTGCCACTTTGGCGTCTACCTTTTGCATCTATGGTACTTGCTTTTGCTTTGTGTCTACTGGACATCGCAACATTTCTTTAACAAGGGATTGTCTAATTCAGCGAATTGCAGGCAGTGCAATACAGCTAATGCTTCTTTTAAACATACATTTTGGCAACGTCCGGTAGTTGCTTCTTGTGTGGGGAGGTTATTACACAGAAAAAAATTGTACTGAACAGTCTTTAATATTCACTGATGTACATGCTCTTTTAAATTATTTAACTGCTTTGTGGAAATTAATGAATGGCCAGCATCAATGGATTCTCTGTGCCCATTTGACAGCTAAGAGACTGATGCTACAACCCTGAAAGGATAAACACTCATTTCCTATAATGCAATGCATAGAGAACCTTACACCACTTTCAATATTTGAAAAGGTGGCACATAGACATCACCTTCAAGTGGATACTTTTTCGGATATTTGGTCCACTTAAGTTGCACCCCATGTATAATTGCTAGAACGTTGTATGCATTTCATACAAATCCATGTATGTATATTAAAAATTTGGAAAAAATTAAAAATAATTTTAAAAATGGGGGCCTGCAGGCACCACATTAGGCGCCCATGGGAACTGTACTGTACTGGGGACCTCTGAACTATATAGCCCAGGTCTAATGACTTACTGAGCAGACTGGCAGATGAACAGGAAATTTGCTGCTTAGTCGTCTTCTTTTCTTCTTCATGGATCACTGCCTTGTTGTGGCGAAGGGGCTTGCGTAACTCAGTGAGGCTGTAAGCTATGCCGTGCAGGGCCACCCAAGACGGACAGGTCATGGTGGAGAGTTCTGACAAAAGTGGTCCACTGGAGAAGGAAATGGCAACCCACTCCAGTATTCCTGCCAAGAGAACCCCATGGAACGGTCGCGAAGAGTCGGACACGACTTAATGACTGAACAACAACATCTTCGTTTCCAAATCCCATGCCGAGTCATCATCATGCCCCACAATTTAAAAAGGACTCTTTAATTTTGGGGTCATTGGAAGTGTGTGGCTCATTCCTGCCTACACATTTGAGGGTGGGGAACACAGTTCTGACAGCAGGAGAGATGCACCCTGATCACTGCTACGTTGGTCAAGAGACCTGGAATAGCTGATCCCATAAATTTTTAAAAATTGGGAACCAAGCCCATAGAAATTAATAGACTGAGTCAAGATCAATGACTGGTGATACAATGTTTCTGCTGTGTGCATCCTATTTGCTAGACCTATAGCTGTTGCATGTTCCTAGCTCTCCCTAAACCAGGGATGGGGAACCTTTTTCAGCCCAAGAGCTGCATTCCAGTGGTGGATGAGGCTAAAAAACCAAAAATACCAGGAAGTTTTATCTGGCCCTTAATGCCAGTAACTGAACCTTAGGAGAGGCTTGTCAACCTTTTAGAATGGAGGACTGCAAAAGCTGGGAAACCACCAAATAACCAGTGGTCAGCGGGGAAGGGAGCTGTGACAAGGGAAAGGGGGCATGGTGAGGGAAAGGAGTATGGCCAACTGTTTTCCCAGGTGGCAATGCCCCTTGCCCCCTTTATGATTGACTCCTACAGTCGACACTCAACCTTTCCTGTGGTTATAATTTATGAGACAGTGTGGTGTAGTGGTGAGAGTGTTGGACTGGGAGCCAGGAGATCTGGGTTCTAGTCACCACTCAGCCATAGAAGCTCACTGGGTGACTTTGGGCCAGTCACAGACTCTCAGCCCAACATACCTCGCAAGGTTGTAGTTGTGAGGATAAAATGGAGAGGAAGAGGATAATGTAAGCCGCCTTGGGTTCCTTGCAAGAGGAAAAAGAGCGGGATATAAATGTAATAAAATAAAATATTATTTAGGCACACAAAAGCTGTGATGTGGAAGCAGATTCAAAGTTAATGTGCCGCAGGTTTTCTATTCATTTTGGGATATTGTTTTGCACTGAATCCCCCCTTTCCTGATGAGCAGGAGATTAGAGGACACTGCTGCAGTTAGACTCATTTTAGACTCTGGGCTTAATGGTCTTACAGGAACCCCCATTAGATGGTGATTACTTGAAAATGAGGTAAGCCAGCCCTGCATTTGGGGGCCCTCCTGTTGAGTGGGCCCTGGGCCTTTGCCTCAAAGTCCTACCCTGAATGTACCATGATTACTGGACCTTTTACAAAATCAGTTTCCTTTTGAAGAGTGGTAGCATCTTTTGTACTAAACTGTTTTATTTACAAATATACAGCTCGAACGAGTAGTGAACGAATAGCTGGCCTCAAAGCAACGCAAATCTTAGGGAGACAGTAGCTAAGCCTCCCCCCCCGAGTTTCGTTGCCATCCCCTAGAACAGGGTTCCCCAACCTGCTGCCCTCCATATGTTTGGGGCTACAACTTCCAGCATTGGCCATGCTGGCTGGGACTGATGGGAGCTGAAGTCCAAAATATCTGGAGGTTACCAGTTTGGGGAAGGCTGCCCCAGAATATCACACTTCTTCCTCTGGCTATATTCAAATAGCTCTTTTCTAGTGTTTTCAGCAAGTACACTTTGAG
The DNA here is from genome assembly GCF_057233095.1 of Heloderma suspectum. Lineage (NCBI taxonomy): Eukaryota > Metazoa > Chordata > Lepidosauria > Squamata > Helodermatidae > Heloderma > Heloderma suspectum. The sequence continues at coordinate 33,677,738 of NC_139464.1, forward strand.
CACAGATGACTGAGCAATTTCACAGTTTAACTGCACAATGCAGAGATGACAACTTTCAGAGGAGGAGTAGGATCAGTCTGTTACAGAAGACACAAGAAGCGTCTTGTAACCCCTTAAAAGAGTGATAGATTTACTGAAGCGTTAAGCTTTCATGGACAAGAGACCCCACTTCATCAGATGTATGAAATGTAATTCTTAGTTGGCATATATATCTCAATCTGTATCTACCCACACAGATGTATATAGAGAAAAAAAATCTAAATAGTGATTTCAAAAGACCATGAAATGCAAGAGTTACAGTAACATTTAGGCCGCAATCCTATGCCCATCTTTCTAGGAGTAAGACCCACTGAACACAGTGGGACTTATTTCTGAGTAAACATGCATAGGGTTGCCCTGTTGCATGTAAACATGCATAGGGTTGCCCTGATGCATGTAGGCTCTGCTCATTTAATGCATGTAGGCTCTGCAGTTCAATCTGTACACTGCAAAAAGGGAGGGCACAGGTTGTGTGTTCAGTGCCTACATATATTGGGGTGTACATACGGAGGCCTCTGCATGCACGCACACCCACACAGCCCCATCATTTGTAGTCTGCTTGAACATTTTGGCATGGCTATAGCCTTGTAACATAAAAATAAGTTGCAGTCTAACACTATACATGTCTACTCAGAAGTAATCCCCATTTAGTTCTGTGGTACTTATGCCGTAATAAGTTATTTTAGGATTGCAGGCTTAGGGCGCAAACCTGTGGTCACTAGACAGCGGCTAGACACCCATAGGATTTTTTGTTTTCTGGGAACCGAGCTTGGAGCCCACGCTCCAAGGTTGGTTCACAGAAAACTGCCTCCCTGCCCCCTCCGCTGCCACCTCGTAGTGGCACAGTTCGTCCCTGGCTCCATGCTCGTAAGAGCAGCGTGTAGTGGGGGGAAAGGGGGTGATCCTCGGGCAGGGGAGGGTGGAAGTGCCATTACTCCACTTCCTATGCACTGTCCAGCTTCCCGCACCCTGCTCTGAGGTGCCCTGGCTAGACAACCAAAATCAGCCATCTAGCTGCAAATGCAGGGTGGCCAGAGCTGGGAGGAGAAGTTCCTTTCTGCTCTCCGCCCACCCTGCATTGGCTAGTCGGTTGCCTCTGAGTTCAGAGGCGGCTGACTATACCCAAAGGTTTGCGCCCTTTGAGTGCAATCCTAAATTTAGACAGAAAAATGTCCGGCATTCCAGCCAGCAATGTAGGGTTTTTTTCTGTTTAAATATGCTTAGGGTTGCACCCTTATTCATCTTCTATGGGTCTCTATGTTCCTACAGTAGTCCTACAAAGAAGCTAGCTTGTGAATGTGATGGCCTTCTGATTTTACAAGTAAGTGGTAAAAAAATGCTACTGTGGAACATGACTTTAGCATTCTTATGCAATGTGTTAAGAAATGGTGTTAAAAAAAGCGACAGCTGCTGGCATTTCCTCATGTTTACTACCACTGAGGGTTCAAAACCCCTTTCACTTTTCTGCTTGCTACAGTTAGAAAGTTCTTCCCAGCATTGCCGCCATCTTTTCCTGGCCCTGCTCCTGTGTCTCACAGAAACAAACATTAAACATGTTTAGGGCTTAATCCTATGCATGTTTAGACACAAAAAAGTTCTGACTCCCAGCCAGCGTGGCTGGCTGGGACATGCTGACAATTGTAGGGCTTTTTTCTGTCTAAACATATATAGGATTAAGCCCTTAACGTTTCAGTCATTTTAACAGGAGAGAGTCAAGCATGTACTTAATTCTCCCGTTGAAATGGATGGACTTTAAAAGGTCTAACTTTGGCTAGATCATGCCCCCAGAAAAGTAGCAGATGAAGCTTTTCCTGGGTTGAAGGCAAGCGATGGGAAAAACTTCATCTGCATAATTTCACTTTGTCTGGTTGATGCTGTTAAAGGCACAGGAGTTGGCTAGTAGAACAACTGGTGACTTTAGGACTTCCTAATGCTTCACTTAAATCCTCTTTCCTGCAGTTTTAAACCACTGCTTCTCATTCTTTCCAATAAAAGCACCAACACTCTTCTATATAAATATCTATATTTGCCCTTTCTCTCTACCATTAAGGGACTTTCTTCTTCTCTCTGCTTTTTCCCTTTGTCCGTGAAAAGGCGGCAATTTTTTTAAATAAAAAAGCTAAGGTTGCAATGTGCTGCATCTTTTATTTTAATGAGAAATCCCCAAAGATAGTACTTCCCCAAAACTTACTACTTAATGCAACCCCACTGCTGGTAGGAATTCATATTCTCCTGTGCTGACTTAAAGCAGGTTCTGTGTTTCAAGCCAGCGTCCTTTCCTAGGTAAGTGTTTGCAGGCTACTCAGTTCAAGATTTAGCTATTTCGCTGTCTACCATTGGTCAGCTTCCATCCAGAGCTGCTGCTGCTGCTGCCAAGGAAGGACATCCGGGAGGGAGAGACTGGCAGCTGTGCTCTGGGCCAACTCCAGATTTGAAGGATCTGGAGTAAAGGCTCCTCTGGTGGGCACAGCTAGGTACAATAGCAATACCTTAAGCAGCACGAGAACAGTGGTGGCTGGATCTAACCACCCTTTTAATCTCTCACAGTGTCGACAACAGAGGTGTGTTGGACTGCAACTCCCATGTTGGCTGGGGGATGGTGGGAGTTGTAGTCCAGGAGAGCACCAAGTTGGAAAAGGCTGTTCTAGAAGGTATTCTTCTTTGGCCTGACTGACCAATTTGGAGAATGACTCCAAATGCACTTACAAATCGTCATGGATTATGGCCACAATCTAGAGCAGCCTTCCCCAACCAGGTGCCCTCCAAATATGTTGGACTACAATTCCCAGGTCCCCTAGCCAGCTGGCTGGGGATGCTGGGAGTTGTGATCCAACACATCTGGAGGCCATGGTTGGGGAAGGCTGAATTTGAGAGTTAAAGATATGGGCATACCCAATGGGATGTCTGGTTTTATCTCTTGAAACGGCAGAATCCTGCCCCCTCCCGAGTCCATCACACAATATGCTTTTGAAACTCCTCCATGTTTTTAAAGTATTTTGCTCTGAGTAGTAGGAGTCCTCGAAAGCCCCAAAGGGTACATGCAGCTATTTATCACAGTTTAACACATTTACGTTTATCACATTTACCACAATTGTGGCCAATAAAATCAAAATATATCTCTAATAAACTTTTTTTTTACTTCATTCCTTCTTTCCTAGTATTTAAATATATAATTCCCCTATATTAGGGGCGTGATCCTGATCTGTACCTCATGGTGAAAGATTAACTTTCAGTGGACCATGATGAAACTTTAATAATGAAAAACTCTCACTTTAGTTTTTAGATCATTAAAAAAAATTGCACTAAACCTCTTTTCTTAATTTAGATGGTATTGCACAATTACTTTTATAACTTTTTTTTAAGGATAAGCCCAAAAGTGTTTTAGTGCTAATTAAAAGATTGGTTAAAAGATTAAAAGAACATGGTGTTAAGATTATGCAGACTGGTAAGGCAGCATGTTTTTTTTACATCAGTTTTTAAAGTTAGTATTTCATTTAAACATTACTCTGTTAATATTTCTATAATTTTTAAAAATATAGGTGAAAAAGCATAGTATAAAACAGGTTAAAAAAATAAACACGCTGATAAAATCAGACTGGAAAGATATGAAGGTATGTAGGCATGTAGTGATTGGTAATAGTTTCTAAATGCATTTGTTTATATTCCTCCCCTTCGACCTTTCTCTCTCTCCCACTTCTCCATCTCCCCTCTGTTGACTTCCACATTGTCTCTTTTGGACTGTATGCTCCTTGGTAGAAGCAACCTGATATCACATAATCCTGAAGATCTGGTATTGTTTTTAATAATGGTAAGTTTGCAAATCATGGATTTCCTTCATTCAGAAGAGCTTCCAATTTTTGCCGATTAATTCTAGATAAAGTCAGTTTAGAGCACAATCTTATCAGGATGGCCGTAAGCTTCCAAACTTACAGGCTTAACGGCCATCCAATGCAGAGTGAGAGAAACGACGGAGGTGATCTTCTCCTCCGTGCTCCTCCGGCTCTGCATTTTGGCTAGGTGGGCCTTTTCACCCATCTAGCTGGGTTGTGTTGGAGTGGGAGGTGTGGCAGATCAGGCAAATCTTTCATATTTGCATTGTCTTATCCCTGCTGTTCAATTTGGATTTTTTTAAATTAATATTTTATTGTGAATTTTTACAAAACAAAACAAACTGAAAACATTACAAAACCTAAAAAAAAGACTGAAATAAAAATAAAACAACAACAACATATTCAAAATCATCCATTTCTAACATTACAATATTTGAAAAAAATAAAAAAGTTACACATAAACTTCAGTAAAAGTAGACCAAATATCTGCATATAAGTCCATTTGCAAGTTACACCTGTATGCCACTCTTTCAAAAGTTGCTAGTGTTGTTAAGTCTTCAATCCATTGCATTATAGGCAATGAGCTTTTATCTTTCCAATACTGTAGTATCAGTCTTTTAGCAACCAAATGGGTGTGAAAAATCCATTTACGCTGACCATGTGTTACGTTCCAAGAAACAGGTAAGTAATTTAAGTGAACATTTACATCAGTAAATATTAAAGAGCTTTCCAATACAAAATTTATCCATACAATGACTTCCTCCCAAAAGGAGGCAGCCATTGGGCATTTCCAAAACATATGAATAAAAGAAGCAAATTCTATAATCAAGTGCCTCCAAGAGAATTCTGGAATTAAAAAAGAGATCCCAGTGCCTAATACAACCCAGTATAGCCTTCTGACCCAGGAGTAATTAAGGGGTCTCATTTCTGAGGTTTGCCAGATGGGAGGCAGTAGTACCAGGCCATTAGAGATAGATCATTAGCACCCTTTGCTGATTAGAAAGGAATCCAGGTAAAGAGGTGCCAATGTTAAATTTAGGGTTATGACTTTCATTTTGGAGGGTTAAAGAGGGTACCATAAAACAAATAGCTACATAATGAGGCCAGATAGGCCATCAGATAAGTTACTAAAAAAGTTTCATTCCATATTGTAAAAATAATGAAATATGTATAAGATAACAAGCTTACAAGACAGGATGACATCAAAGAAATATTTTTTGTCTCAAAAACACATCTGCAACATGTCAAAGAAGGCTAAAATGATTGTAGAAGTATGTTGAGTGCATTAATCTCTGGATATGAAGCTTCAACATTCGATAATCTTATTTAGACATATATGAAGAATTAAAGCAGAAATATTTTCTTTGGAAATCTTAGATAAGAAATATAAACTGTAGTATGAACGTATTTTATAGTATCCAAAAAGTATATAGAGGAGACTCAGAACACGCAACAGTGGGCGCTATACTTTTGGATCAGCTTCCCCCAACTTGTTGCCTGTAGAATCAAGCTGGTAAGCTTGATACTGATTATCACTGAGAACTGGCAAATGTACTTGACTCTGCTTAGAAGCCTTGTTTAGAATGATGTTAGATGTTTCATGGCTTTGAATTTATGTGTGCATAATCTCTTGTATTAGTACTGTTATGCTAATACTTTGTAGTAAAAGGGACAAAAAGACAAATCTTGTCTGAAAGAGTGTTTCTGAAGAAATAGAATTCTGTATTACCTATATAAAGAGTGAAGTACTGAGCTGGCTCTAGGTGGTATCTGGTTTTAAGGGAAATCTGACTATATACGCAGTAGACAGGCAATCAGTGGTTGCCAATGTACTGACAATTTAGTTTGAGAGAATCTCTGAACCAGGGCATATGCCACGGAGGGGAGGAGGCTGGGGAGGCCTGGGGATACGTCGTAAGCCAGCCTTCCCAGTCCCCTCCCCTCCACGCCCACTGGCACGCCCCCTTCCTCTCTGAGGTCACTTTTGTAACATGGAAATCCACATGGAACTGGCATGGAACAGACTTGGAGGTGGGAAAAGGTGAAAATCTGCAGAAACGTGACAGATTTGCCCAACCTGAGATAAGACTGGAGAGTCATTGGTTCCCAGATGGCTGGTCCCGTTGGTTTAGGCTGAGGGAAAAGTAGATGAGACCCCATTGGTAATTAATTGCTTATTGTATGAATGCTATTCTAAAAAATAAATAGCAGGTGTGCTGCCCTCCCTCCCCGATCTGGATCAGGACCCTGGTGGGGAGCAAGAGGTTAAAGCTTCTTTCCCTGCCAGGGTCCCAAAGTTCCACTCTGTGGAACTCCCTCCCTAGGGAACTCCGTCATGCCCCCTCTTTAATGAGCTTCCGTCGTGCATTAAAAACATGGTTGTTCAGGCAGGCATTTGGGGTGGGTTAGGGTATTTAAAAAAAAAAAAATTATGGTAAAATTTTATTGTTTTAAATTGTTTTATGGTGGGTTGTACATCGCCCAGAGTGGCTGGGTGACCAGTCAGATGGGCGATTAATAAATTTAATAAATAAATAATAAATAAATAAAGTAGATTGCCCCTCACCCCTGATGGCTGCTATTTACATTTTTAAAAGTCATTCATGCAATTGCTGTTTCAGTGAATGGTGCCTCACCTAGTTTGGCTGTGAATCTGTGATACTCTAACCCAAGCTTTCCCAAACTGGTGCCCACCAGGTGTTTTGGAGTACAACTCCTAGCATGACCCAGCCAGCATGGCTGACCAGGGCATACTAGGAGTTGTAGACTAACACATCTGGTGGGTGCCAGGTTGGGAAAGGCTGCTGTAACCACTACTGCACTTGGGGATACAGAAGTTTCTTAGGGTTGGAATATAGATGTTTGGTGTTGGTTGAGATGTCTGTGTCATGTCCAAAGCTGCTCTCAGAAGCTCCTCACTAGAGATGGATAAATCTGTCACTTTCGGTTTCTCTCATTTCCTCCCCAATCTTAAATTCGGTTCATCACAAACACTGAGAATATGTGTGTGTGTGTGTGTGTGTGTGTATCCATGAAAATTTGTACTGAGCTTTGTGCTCCTTTCTTCAAATACATGCATTTTTGTATGCAATTTTGCATAATGTACACAATTTTTAGCAAGCATTTTTCCTAATATTACACATTTTAATATTATTTTCATGAATATATGCATTTTAACATTATTTTCACAAATATACGCATTTTGAGTGCACTTTCCCTAATATATTTGTATGCATTATTTGATTAGAGAACTCCATTGCGAAATTCAGAGAAGTACAAACTTTTAAGGAGAACTGAGTTTCAGTTCATGTATTAAGAACATAAGAACATAAGAAGAGCCCTGCTGGATCAGACCAAAGGTCCATCTAGTCCAGCATTCCGTTCACACAGTGGCCAACCAGCTGTCAGCCGGGAACACTCAAACAGGGCATGAGCGTAACAGCACCCTCCCACCTATGTTCCCCAGCAATCGGTGTACGTAGGCTCACTGCCTCTGGGACTGGAGGTAGCACATAGCCATCAGGACTAGTAACCATTGATAGCCCTTTCCTCCAGGAATTTGTCCAACACCCTTTTAAAGCCATCCATCCAAATTGGTGGCCATCACTACATCCTGTGGTAGTGAATTCCATAGTTTAACTATTGATTGAAAAGTGTGAAATTGGGGAAAATTGTATTAAAATGCGAACCAAACGAATTTCTCCCCCATTCCTACTCCTCACTGGGGCATTTAGTAAGGGGGAGAAGGTGCAGTGGTTGCACCTCCCTGGACAGCTATGCCTAGTGTGAGGGATGATATGCTCTCCCCCATCCTTAGGCAGCTGGCTTTTTTGATCCAGCAAGCCTTGTGGTTTTTGGATCAGAGCAAGTCTGGCAACAAATAAATGAATACTTTGGAAATACATTTTGGTGTTGTCCACACAATTGCGTTTGATCAATTTTCCATTATTTAAGAATGTATTTCATCTTTTCCTCCTTGCTGTTGATTCATTTCAACCACAAAAATAGAAATAAAGACGTCTATTGTTGCAGAGTTTTACAGACCAAGACTTGTTAGGACAAGCTCTTGAAGATGCCTTGGAGGTGTTACAGCAACATTCTGATGGTGACTTTAATTATGTGCCAGGTAAAAAGAAAACAAGCAGCTCCATTCCAGTTTTAATTATGTAAAGTTTCCAATTATTTCCAAATGTCAGAATATACATCAGTGTGGTGCTTAGACAATCCCCCACTTCATCCCAAATCTGATATGTTCAGCAAAGAAATGTCTGGTAAATTCCAGACAATATCATCCTCCACTTACTTATAACCCTCTTGTGTTTTCCCACCACTTCTTCTATCCTTTTTTCTTACCTAAAAATGTCTGTTAAGGAGGGAAAGATGGAAGAGATCCACAATGCCTTTTCATTATTAGTGCTAGGAGCTAGCTGGCTGGAAGTACCCTGACTATGAATAAAAACTGTAAGTTCTCCTATATAGAAAAAAAATGTATTGGCAAGGAGAAATTCAAAGTGTGGTCCACTTTTCTGCCCACTTTCCTTTTCAAATTATGGTTCCCCACATCCCTGATTTTTAGGAGCATTTTTTGGAGCATTTTCTCTTCTACATTTTGGGCTTCTTCACATGGAGCTTTTATCCTGTTATTAAGATTGGTTACTCACAGACTTTTGTGGGTCCTTTAGATGATGTTATTAACCTCCAGGGCATCTCCTGGACTAAATGATCTTTATTCCATTTTTAAATAGATCACAGATAATGAGCTATCAAATTATTGCACTTGAATTCCACTTGAGTTCCCTCTGTGGAAAAGGAAAGGCGGCAATAAGAGGAGCTAGACCACAGCACCATCTAGTGGCTGTATAATGAAATGTATGGAAGACTCAGATAAGGGGGAAAGCAGAGGGGAAGAAAGTGTATGTAAAGGGAGTTCGGGGTGATCGTGCGTTTAAAATAGAAGCAGAAAGCCCCATTTTAAATGCGGGATTTTATGCTGGTGTAGAGATACACTTTGCTTCCTCACGTTTTCTGTTTTCCCCCTCTGAAGAAGGCTATAAAAACTGTCTGAATTACCATCACCAGTCTCTCCAAGCAAGTCCAAGTTACTTGGCAGAGTCTTCCACAGAAAAAAACATATATAACTGGAGGAATACAATCGTAAGTGAAATGCAGTAGTAAAGTAGAACAATGCTTTTTTTTTTAAGCATTATGTTGCTCTGATAGCATACATCTTACTAAGAAATTAAGTTTGAAAAATATTGCCACATTATATATATTGGGCAACCTATGGTGACTCCATTATTTGAAACCTATGCTAGGGAAATCTTATCACTGGTAATCACAGAAGTCTCACTAAACATGTAATCCTATGCACGCTAACTTGGGAGTAAGCCCCATTATTCTCATTAGGACTTATTTCCCAGTAAGTTTTCTTAGGATTGTAGTATTAGTAGTACATAAAGCATCATAATCTAAAGCCCACTTATCCTAAGAAATCAAGTTAATAGCTAATAGACACACAGAAAGATTTGCATGATCTCCCCCTTGTTATACACACAAAAAGAAAAAGATCAGTATTTATGTAATCAGTAATTGTCAACCCTACTTTGTGACTATGGAATTCTACAAGACAGGTTATAACTTAACTTCCTTTCATGTTTCCTCACACTGCTGTCGTCCACTTCTGCAAGTATACCGAAGCAGACTTGTATCTGGATGGATCTGTCTACCATACCCTGCAGCCTATTCCAGAAAGCCAAGGGATGTGTATTACACCTCTACAGCAAAAAGGCGGGAAAGGTTTGTGAAAATCTTGATACTTACATGTGTATGCTGCCTTGATTCCTAGGAACATTTTGGAATGCATTAGCCTTTTCTGTTACTGCTGCATTCATTGGTATTGAGGAAAATGTATTAACATTGAATTTTTAGATCTACCAGAGTCTTCCAGAGACTCATTTCTATTCTGTGGTGTATTGTATGCTTACTCTGTTAGGCACTCCCTGTTTGCTTCTCATAGATTTAAATTGTTCTTTTTTTTTCTTGATTCTTTGTTTTGTCTTTGTCTTTGTTTCCATTGTCCATCCTCACTTGTGTGAACATGCTTATATTTCACACAAACTCCTTTGCCCACCCTCCACAGAAATCCAGTTAGAAGAACCCATGTTTTTCTCCTTGGGAGTCCTATCAGAAAGATTCTTGTGGACAATGATATGGTAGAATGGGAAAACTCCATGGCTTTTTGGAGAAAACATTATTAAGCAAGAAACAGCCATTTCTTAAAGCTCCTATTCCTGGCTGTTACCAGGAGGGGAAAATACTTGTGGAGTTTTCCATTTAGCCATTTTGTTTCCCACATGCATTTTGTCGCTGGTATCATTCCAAAAGCACTCTTAAGGGAGACAGCATTTATATTGAGACTACAGCAGAAAAACTGGATTAACATTTACTTCCTTTCCCAGGGAATCCTGGGAACTATAAATCTGTGAGGGAAACTTGGGAGTCCTAACAAAGAATGCTCAATTCTTTCATCAGCCCTTTCAGACCCAGGATCTTTTAACCCAAACATACATTGGGGGATCTGCTTCTTCTTCTTTTTTTACCATATGTGTAGGGTGGCAGTGTTACTCTTGCAGCCCACCTTATGTCAGGCTGTCACCCAGTAGTTGGTCTTGACCCACTGATTGAATTAAAGCAGGGGTGTCAAACTGTATCCTGGGGGGGGGGGATAACTCCGCATCAAGCCCTCTGTGGGCCAAATGACACAAGGGGTGGTGTCACATCCCTGATGTCAGAGGGCGGGACTACTGCCCTGATGTCATCCAGTGCCTGGCCAGAGTGCTTTCTGAGGCAGTTTCACTTAGCACACCAGTTGGGTGGGCACAATGTGCTGTGCTAAGGAGAATCCCTGCTGTTATTTCCGATCAGTGGAGATAACAGTAGAGATTCTTTTTCTGACCAAGGGGCTTCTGGGAGGGACCTCCCCAAAGGCCCTGTAGGCTGAATGAGCCAGCTAGCCAGGCAAAATTTGGCCCATGGCCTGGAGGTTCCCCATACTGCCTTAAACCAATGGTTAAGCATTGCACATAACCAGTCCTCAACCAAACTGCTGATACATTTTTGTACTGTTGACACAACTTTCATAAAAAAGTAGAGCTGTGCTTTAATTATTGAAATTTCAAAATAGATTCCATTATAAACAGATGCCATTTAGAGCTTGCTTTGTGCTTTTTTCCCACTTCCTGATAGGCAGGAAAAAGCTGCGCCTATTTGAATATCTTCACGAATCTCTCCAAAACCCAGACATGGCAAACTGCATCCAGTGGATAGATAAGCCCAATGGTGTCTTCCAGTTTGTTTCCAAAAACAAGGAGAAATTGGCAGAACTGTGGGGGAAAAGCAAAGGAAACCGGAAGACCATGACTTACCAGAAAATGGCCAGAGCTCTGAGGAATTATGGAAGAACGGGGGAAATAATTAAAATCCGAAGGAAGCTGACCTATCAGTTTGGTGCTGTGGTTTTGCAAAGGCTTTCTCCAGCCTATTTTCTGGGGAAAGATGTCGATCAATATGCCCAAGATGATCAAGAGTGCCAGTATGCAGATGATTGGCTTTCTTATCATTATTACATGTATGACAAGGGCCATGAACTCCAGCAGGTTAGCAACAATACAAATTCATTCTGCTATGGTTCTTAGTAAGAGAAGCTTTGAAAGCCATCCCCTCTACTTCAGTAAACATATTATTTCTCTTTTGAGATGTCTCCTTATACATCCACATACAGATTTATATGGAACTATTAACTCTCTAGTAATCTGAAAACATAAGCATGTTTTCAGCATCACATAACTTTTCTTCAGGCTAAGCTGGAATGGTCACAGAAGATGCTTACATCTGCAAGCCCACACAAACACTCCTGGGAGTAAGCCCCACTGAACTCAAACAGGCTTACTTCTGAATAGACGTGTCTAAGATTGCACTGCAAGGCTGCAGTCCGATATACACTTAACTAGGGGCATCTCTACACCAGCCTAAAATCCCACATTTAAAATGGGGCTTTCTGCATCCATTTTAAATGCAGGATCACAATGACTCCCTTTTTCACATGGTACCTTTTCCCCCTCCCCTTTCCCCCTCCTTCTCCCTGTCTCTGATTCTTCCATATCTTTCATTGATCTCACTCCTCCTCTTGCCGCTTTTCCTCTTTTCCCAGAGAGGACTCAAGCGAAACACAACAGAGTAATTTGATAGCTCATTATCTGAGATCTATTTAAAACGGAACAAAGGGCATTTAGTGCAAGAGATGCCTTGGAGGGTCACGGCACCATCTAAAGAGCCTGCAAATTTCCATGAAGGAGCAATCTCAATCACAGGATAAAAGCTCTGTGTGAAGAAAGCCTAGGGGTCAGTCACACTGAACTCAGTTTAATGTCTGTTTCTGAGTAGACATGTATAGGATTGCACTGTAAAGCTCCTAAAGTAAAAAAAGAAAAGAAAAAAACTGGGAGATCAAAAAGACATGGAAGAAGCTATTGTAAGGACATCTTGATTTCAACAGTACTGATTAAGTAGCGAGTCCCATTTATTTCAATGACACTTTTTTCCCATTAACAGCACCATCTTAATCAGCTTATTCAGAAGTAAGGCCCATGCAGTTGGATCCCTAATAAGTGGACTCAGGATTCCAGCCTTAATGGTAAGGTTTGAGGGCATGTTATATGCACAACTGCAAATGTTAAGGTTTCTGAACTTCCAGCATGGCTGTTCTTATGCATAAAACGTTATCAAAAATTACTGTGGCTTTTGTATTCAATTAATTCTGCACTTCATTTAAATCTTACTGCGTGTATCAAATTAAATATCACTTTGTGTAATAGGCTTGTTTCAGAGTCTTTATCAGCCCACCAAAGAAATCAACACTCACATTATATGGGGGCTTTTCTTTTCATACTAATATTCAACAACATCCAGCAGGTACAAAAAACTACATAAGAAAAACTGGGTATGAATATGGCAGCTGAAAATCCTCAGAACATTTGCTTTCATTTAAATAATAATTAGATAGTGGAAAATAAGCTAAGAATATCAGTATCCTGTTAAACGTCCTAAAAGTTGGGGGGGGGGAAGGACCCTTAAAGTAGTATAGCACCAAGATAAAGTGTACATAAAACTATTTTTAAAATAGAAAATATATAGAAAAGCAATATAAAACGGGTATATTCTCATATACAGAAAACTACATGAATGCCAACAAAGACCATACACATTATGCAGAATTGTTCAGTGCTTTCCAGACTCACAAAATCATGCTGTGCTGAAAACAGATATATTTGCATTGAGCAATATTGTACATTACACATTTCTCCCCAGGTAAACATGAACCTCCTGCATGATGGGTGGGTGATCAGCTTAACCATTTCATAGAAACTTATCCACTAGCATATAGCTTGCACACAAACCAATATAATATAACGCCCTGCAATGTTAACATCTTTGCAGTACGTTGAACCTTGATAGAGAGCTGTTATGCAACAGTAAGTATTGACTTCCAGTCTCCATGCTTCTCCATCACATCCAACATGGGACTTCCATATTTCTCCCTTATGGTGAGACGTGCAAGCTGTTCCTACATCAGGAGCATGTGAAGGCAACCTGAGGGACATGGTGTAGAGATGTAGAAGCACAGAGACACATTTCCTGGGTCCCTCATCCATCCCTTTGTCTGTTTCCCAATCATTTCCAAGGCCAACTTTCAGCATAAACTACATGTGAAATTTACAGACCTGAGTCTTCAAACTTCCCAATTACATCTAAAGTAAGAGGCAGAGTGCAATGTAAAGTGACAAAGGGATGTGCGGGTAAGAGATGCTGAACTCCCCCGCACCTGCTCCTCATTAGGCAGATTGAGTTGGCTGTCTCAGGCAGCAGATGCTCAGGGACAGGGAGTGGTGGCAAAGTGTTGGAGGACAGAATTGTGTGTGGCACGTGGCCTGCCCTATGTCTCCTAAATTAGCCCCAAGGTATGATGGAGGATGCTTTCCCATCATTAGTGCTGAAGTAAGATTCACAATGCCGGGCTGGTTGGCTTCTATACTTGGAATGGGGGGGGGGGGGCTGCCATCTTGTTCTTTGCCTCAGACAGCAAAATCTCTTGGGCCAGCCCCATTTCCCTCCACAGTCCTTTCCCCCTCATGTGCTTTTCTCACAGTTGAACCCCCTACTCTTATCAGACAGAGCCTAGCTGGGGAGCAAAGGACTTTGGGGGATGGATTCTGAGTGCAAGAGAGGTGTGTGTGTGTGGGGGGGGTTTCACCTCTTCTGCTTCTGTTTCACCTGTTGGCAGTTTAAATCACATTTTCACTCTGCCTCTCCCTCTTTTAGATGTGATTGGAAAAGACTGATCCACATTTGAACCTTATCTGCCTATGTCATACATAGTTCGGTCCATAATGGAGACCAGCATGGAGGTCCAATTAAATTTCCCCAGATCAGTGAGGCTGGTAAGGGGCCAGGAAGAAAGCACAACCAGGGCAGAACAGGCACCTGGTGGCTTCTTCGCATGCCACACTGTCTCTTCCTGGGACCTCCCTCACCAGGCAGTAGGGTGGCCGCTTACTCATTGCCAAAAAAAGAGAGGATATTTGCATGAAATTTGCATATGTTAATTTATGTGTATAGATGCAAAATTAGAAATAAATAATTTAAATAGAAATGCAGTACATCTCACCATAGTGGGGATGACTGTGACCAGGTGACCTCTGTATTCCTGCTCAATATGCGATCCAAGTTCAAACTATCAATGGGCGACTTCAAGGCCTCTGCTTTTCCTTCTTATGGTTCCTTACCTTTAAACTGGACTTGGATTTCAGATAGAAAGCAGCTCCATATAGAAGACTGTCTTCTGACAGCTCTTCAGATAGTAGGCTGTCCTAAAGTAGGCTACATGGCTACTGTACTGGACAGTTGGTGGTATTCAGCCCTGTGGTGAGGGAGGCCTGTTCCTCCCCACAGGACAGGTGGTGATAGTTGGCCCAGTCGTGAGGGAGCAGACATTTGGGAGTTTTCTTTGCCTTCTTTCCCAGTGCCACATGTGTCTGTCTAGTTTACATCTCTCCAAACAAGCAAAATAATATCATGGCTCCTTCCAGTCCGTCTCCTCCTAACAAAATTGGAAGTACATTTCTGCATGTGACACAGGATCAGCATTTGGAAGGGTGGCAGGCCTGTGTGTGTTCCCCCCTCCCCTGTATTTCATGCTACATGTAATTATTCCATAGGAGCAACTGGATTTCTGGTTGTTATAAGCTATAAATAAACTGGTAGAATAAATGCCCTAAAAATGCAATGCACTTTTTTCTTTTTCTTTTTGAAATTGAAAGTTATATATCCAAGAGCAGGCCTTTGATCCTTGCCGCAAATCGTTTCTCCACTACTGAAATGTCTTTGCCCTGCTCCTGCTGAAATCTAAGATGGTGCTCCTTATGTAGAGGCTTGTTTAAATACTCCAGTGGCACCATAAACTGTGTCATCACAGGTTATGATTATTAGAGAGACTTGAGCCTAGCAAATGATGAGTGGTACAGAATTAGAAAAGGGATTTGCAAGTAAAGTAATATCACACTGTATATGGATGAAATTACTGCGAGTTGGTATCGGATGACTCTTGCAGTGAATCGCGGAAGATGTAGCAACCAGATTCATAACATAATACAGCCTGTCTCAAGAGGTTTAGTTTTTTTAAAGCCTCTAAAATTATGCCACATGATCAACAAGTCAGCACAGTAATTAGAGATTGGGCAGTTGAGCTTTCACCGAATTTCCCTCAATCCTGTTCTGTTTAGTGTATGAGTAGAACATATATTTAGATGCATTTAACTTCCCATATCTGCAGTTACTGAATTTGAAAATAAGCAAATGGTCTGAAATTCCCTCAAACAGTGGTTTCAAGACTTTGATTTGAATGCCAAAACTCAACTTCAGCATAAATATTTCTAAAAGGATATATTTATGTATAAATGGTTACAAAAATATCAGTCACATTTTTACTATATAATTTTCGCTGATAATTGGTTCAATGCAGACTTAGCAATACTTAGAGTATACCAACGGAAATAAAGTTAGCCATGACTAACCTAAGTCCCATTGTTTTCAGAGCGTCTGCTCTCCAAGTACAACAGCCTGGATCCAACCCAAAGTTTTTGTAGAATTCATATTCATTTCAATTGCAAAAAGAGTGCATTTTTAGGGAATTTATTCTGACATTTTCTTTGTAGCTTTTCTCCCCATCTTGATAAGTCTGGGCAAACCCATCAGTAGCCGAGGTTGCCTGGGAGCAGGGATTCCTCCGCCCTCACCCCCCACTAACAATTAGTTATTTCACATGCAAAACTAGGATTTCAGGGATTTGAAACTTCACTTTCTTTACACAAAACCAATAAGTTGAACCAGAAATGTATGACAAACTTGGATTTTTCTGTGGAAGTTAAGTTCTATACCACAAAAATAGTTTTCTTTAGATTTGTGTTTGTGTGTGCAAAATTTAATGATATATGGTAATTTGAATTGACTTGAAGATACATTATGGGCTTCTTCACACGGAGCTTTTGTCCTGCTACTGAGATTGCTCACTCACAGAAGTTTGCAGGCCCTTTAGATGATGTCGTGAACCTCCAGGGCATCTCCTGCACTAAATGACCTTTATTCCATTTTTAAATAGATTGGAGATAATGAGCTATCAAATTACCCCGTTTGTGTTCTGCTTGAGTTAGATCAATGAAACATATGGCAGACTCAGATAAGGGGGAGAAGGAGGGGGTAAGGGGAGGGGGAAAAGGAAGCACGTGTAAAGGGAGTCTGTCGTGGTCCTGCATTTAAAACAGAAGCAGAAAGCCTGGTTAGGCTGGTGTAGAGATGCTCTTTGGCTCTACCTCTGCACTGTGATGATCCTGTTGACTAAAATTAATGAAGTAACATCTGGGAGAACAATGCATATATGCTCCCATTTCCCAGTGCTTTGGTCCCTGGCTGTATTCTGCTGGACTCTTTGCCAAACGACCTGTGTGCAAGCGGATATAAAAGCAACTAAGGAGACAATCCTATGCATGTTTAGACAGAAAAAGTCCTACAATTCCCAGCATTGGCTGGGGCGTGCTGGGAGTTGTAGGACGTTTTTCTGTCTAAACATGCATAGGATTGTGCCCTTAGAAGCTCTTCTGTTTGAAACATGCTACAGCTAGGATCTCTAAACATATCCAGACAGCCTGAACACAGTGGGATAGTTGTCTACCACTATCATGGATTCCCCAAAGGAATTTTGGAAACTACAGACTGATGACAGTCCTGGGAATTCTCTCTTAGGGATTCCTATCACCACCCCAAATTACAATGCCTATGGTTCCTTGGGAACACGGAATGACCACTAAGCCAACTGAAGTCTGTAATATGCATCCCATACCTCTGCTTTGACTGCGGTACTACAAGGAACATTTTCACGCATGAGGCGTAATTCAGCTTTGAGCTTTGTCATTAAGCTGGAAGTGAGCCATTTGTAATGTGAATGAACATTCTGCTCAGTGGATGTCTTCCATTTTTTCATTATAAGTTTATTCCACCCTTCTTCCAAGGGACTGAGGGTTCTTCTATCATCCACACAACAACCCTGTGGAGGAGGTTAGCATGAGAAAATGGTGACTGACCCATGGTTTCCCAGGGAGCTTCATGGGAGTGGGGATTTGAGTCCATACCACACTGGCTCTTGTTTGCATTGCAGTGCAATCCTGTACACGTCTACTCAAAGTTAAATCCCATACCCGGACACTAAGATCATTCTCTGAGGCCCTTGTCTAGATATACCTGCCAAAGGAGGCCTGAGAGGTGGCTACTAGAAAGAAGGCCTTTTCTGTGTTAGCACCACCCTGGTTATGGAACACACTCCGCAGAGATGCTCACCTGATGCCTACATTATATATATTGTCTCTTCAGCAGCATAACAGGTGAAGACCTACTTATTTTCTTAAACTTTTCAATTTTTGTTTTAAGTACTTTTAGAACTATTGTACATACTGATGTTATTCTCTACTGTTGGTTTTTTTCTGTTTTAGATTTCATTTCCATGTTGTATTTTTGTATTTTATGGTTTAAATTTTTTACTTGTCAAACTCCCCAGAGAACTTTTCTTATTGGGCATTATCTAAATATTGAACATCAGTAAATAAGGGTGCAATCCTATGCATGTTTACAAACACACTCACACAAAATCCTACAATTCCCAGCATTCCCCAGTAAGAATGGCTAGTTGGGGAATGCTGGAAGTTGTAGGACTTTTTTTCTGTCTAAACATGCAAAGGATTGTGCCCTAAATGAACAAATAAACAGACTCCCAGATAGGTGGGTATAGAATTGCAACCTCAGACAAAACACTTTAAATCCTGGGCTGGATCTAGTTTTAGGTGGGATGGTCAACATGGATTTCTTTGCCCCCTCCTCTCCATAACATCCCTACCAGACCCTGGGCTGTGGTGCAGGGGAGATTCCCCAAAATCAGGTAGAGACACCTTCTGTGAACTCCACTCTGGTCATGGAAGATGGCTCCGCCCGATTTTCAAGGTTCCCCCCTTCCCTTGGTCCACAACCTGCCTACCCCATTCAGTAGGGTCCCACGACGACCCTCTGAGTAGCATTTGGGGGAGCTGAAGGGGCTGCCGTGAAGAGTGGGGTGTGGAAGTCTGCTTCCACCAGCCCAGTTGCATGCTACAGAAGCTAGATCCAACCCCTTATGCATAAACACCCCATTAACTGTATTTGGACAGCAACAACTAATAATAGCTTTTGGACATATAGCAAGTGAGTGACAGGTACATTCCACTGGTGACGCTTCTTTGTAATGCCCAAAGGCAAAAATCTTGCACAAGGGAGTTGCTGCCCCATCTGAACCTTGCACATAACCTTGCAGGAGTTTCCCTTTTGACATCAAAAAGAAATGATGCCAGACAGCTTTCCGACATGAGGCTGTTAATCCACTGCATCTATTTTCAGTTTCGTCACAGAACTCTGATCTGAGCACTACGTGAGTTCTCTTTCCTGCTTTTCTGCTACATAACCTCTAGGTGGCACTGTGCTATAGCAGAATAGTGCAAATACACAAGTGGAAACAGCATTTTCTTTCGCTTTCTTTAAGTAATACCACATTTTCCCTGCTCTAAAAAAACCTTGCCAAAGTGCAGTTTAAAGACAAGTGAAACTGAAGGGTCATGACACTGTCTAAAGAACCCATAAACAGCTGTTAGTGCAGAATGATGAGCGCACAATAAATGCTTCATGTAGAAAAGCTCACAGTTGCTTGAGTGACCCATGTCTTTGACTGGCAGTGCTTCTTACAAACATGCAAAGCAGCATCCAGTCCACTGCAGCTGGAGAAGAAACTCCACATTCCTAAACCTTTACCCCCCAAGAAAAGGTGGGCAGAAGGTTATCAGTACTGAGTCAGCAGAGGCACCCTCAGGCTGGACTATTATACTTGGACAGATGTAGCGTGTCCACACTGGAGTAGCAGTGATGATGTTGTGCAGCTCCTAACACAGAGGTGAGAGCACTAGTTGTGTTGTGTGCTCTTTCACCAGCACTTGGGTCTTTAGAACAGATGCCATGTAATAACAAGCTGAGCCAGGGCTTTTCCATACGAGACTGTTAAGCGGCTATGTCTACTTTTGGTTTTATTTCTATAAGCCCAGGCTTTTTTTATTGATGTAATGTTTCTAGATACCACAAGGTGGCACTATACATCAACCTTGTTTCCAAGAAAATTTGGTTTGATTTGGATCTAAAGGGCCAAATTAGACATGGCATGAAATGCACCTTTTCCATTTAACTTGCGGTTTTTTAAAATGCATCTTGCATCAGGGATCATTAGCAGCTGCAAGCACATAACCAATAGTCTTGCTATATTTTTTCACATAACTATAAATTATGATGAGCACTCGCACCTCTGTGGCAGGGTGCTCAGCCTTTTAAAGATTGTAACAATTAATCTCACTGTTACCAAAGCTGTCTGGATCCCCATATTTTTGCTGGGCAGCCTCAGAGGGAGAGGTGAGGCAGCAAGGCCCCCTACATCGGCTCAGCTGGGACCGGCTGCTATTTGCCCCCCCGCTTCCAGGAATTGTCATCTGTCAGCAGGCCTGGCAGCAGGGGACAGCACCATCAGGCACTTGCCAACAGGGCTCACCATCCTGTGACCTCCCTCCCCTCACTTTAAGGCAGGTGGGCACCAGTAGTAGGGGGTAGTTTGTAGTGTGCAAACTCCGCTGCTGGCCCCAACCCTTTTCATCCTCCCGCTCTATCTCTGGGCCCTCAAGTGTTTCTCCAGAGCTGTGCCACGCAGCAGTCACAAGGCATTGCGGGGAAGTTGAACTGTCAGAGCCAGGAGCAGTTTACCGGCTACACTGGCTTTCTTGTTGCTGCTGGCACCTGCCTGCCTCAAGGCAAGGGGGGAGGAGCAGAGCTTTGCCAGCTGCTGCTCTGCTGCCACAGGCTGGAGGGGCTTTGCCACCTCTGCTGCCACCACCCCAGGAAGGGATTTGCCAGTGCTGCTGCTGCCCCCCTGGGAAAGGCTTAGTTGCTGTCCCCAGGGGGTGTTTGGTCAGCCCCACCACTGAGGTGTCCATCCAGAGGGGCTGCTGAGGACTTCACCAAACCTAGCATCCCACCTGCCTGCAGGGGAGTGAGATGTGAGACATCATGGTCCGCTCTATCGGCTCAGCTAGGACCAAGTGGCATTTGGCTCCTCTACTCCCAGAACTAACTTTCTTTCCTGCACTGACTATTCCACCTGGCTGGACTCCTGAACAGGAGTCCTCCACACCACAATATTTTTTTTCCCAGGTTCCACTTGTAAGGTCTTAATGGCTGAGGTCACAAGTTTTTCCAAAAGGACATCTGATTGTGACAGCTCATTATGTAACAGAGACATGTATTTCCTCTTCCCTGCTCTCACTTTTCTTTTTCTGTCATATCTCTCTGTTCGAAAGCCATTATTATGACATGTACACACTCAGATGTGGAGAAAGAACATTCAGCTCCACCTGGCAGGTGCCTGGGAATGCAGACTCTGGCCTCATCCATGAGCCAGAGAACCAAGGCTAGGTGAGCATGGGATGCTGACTGACTTTGGGCAGGGATGGAAAAAGGCATGGGAGGAGGACTGTAATAGAGTATCAGTTTCAGTCTGTTTCCTGTCTCCTAGCTGAGCAGAGCTGCTCCAGCTGGTCTAGGGGCTATGGAAGCAAGCAAGCTCTCAGAGAGTGAGCGACCAGAGCGAGCGAACAGGGGGAGCGAACAGGAATTCAGTGGGGGAGGTCAAGGGAGAAGCCCCTAACAATTTTTTTAAAAATTATTTTTCTTGTAACACACACCTCCATACCAGTGGGATTCTGTTGTGAATTGGGGACAAAGCACAAGCTATTCCAGTACAATCAAAAAGCTAGGAACATAAAGGAAATAGAGTCTATGGAAGGAAAAGACTCTCCAGTGGTGGTGACCTGCAAGGTCTGTGCAAGGTCTGTTTTCTTGCCTGAGGTCAACATGGCCTACATGAGTAACAAGTGAAGGTTGATTACACTGTTGGAAGAAAAAGTAAGAAAACTGGAGTGGTGAATGTCAACCCTCCAGGGAATAAGAGAACATGAACAGTTCTTGGACAGGACAGTGGAAATACAGCAGCAAAGTGAAATACTGAAGCTAGAAGGGCAACAGCGAGCTGAGGCAGAAGAGCAAAATGCTGAGATGAGGAAAAATGAAGTAGAGGATTCTCCTTGGAAAAGGGTGACAGAAGCAGAAGAACTAGAGGTCACTCTGCACCAGTAGAAGCAGTGGAACTATGGAACTGTTTTCAAGTACTTGAGGATGAGACTGGAGGACAGCCTGCAAAGGATGAATTACAGGGGACCCTGCATAAGAGCGAGCAAGAGGATGAAGGTCAGTCAAGCAGAGGCAATGATACCAAGGCCTACAACAACAAGAAGAGAAGGGTACTAGTTGTGGGGGACTCCTTGCTGCATGGGATTGAAACCCAAGTATGTTGCGAAGACCCATGGACTCACCAGGTATGCTGTCTCCCAGGAGAATGGATTAGAGATGTGACTGAAGGGTTGCCTACACTCATAAAACCCATTGACAGGAACCCCTTTCTTTTCATCCATGTGGGAACAAATTATACCTCCAAGCAGAACTACGAAGAAATCACATCAGACTTTGAAGCTTTTGGGAAGGAAACTCAAGAACTTTGGGGCCCAGATAGTTTTCTCATCAGGAAGGGAAAGAAAAATACTCCGGGTGAATGACTGGCTACGAATGTGGTGCTGATGCGAGAGATTTGGATTCTGGGACCATGGGCTATACTTCCTGGAAGATGGACTGTTGGCAAGGGATAGGTTGCAAATCACAAAGGCTGGGAAGAATGTGTTTGGCCACAGCATGAAGAACTTCATCAGGAGGGCTTTAAACTGAATCCTACAGGGGAGGGAGGCATAAAGTTGGGGGTAACAATGGACGAAGGCTCATGCACCACAATGGAGAGAACAGCTCTAATAACGCCCAATAATAGGCTTCAAAACATGTAGGAGGAAAGCCAGACTATAAAGCACATGGTCTTCAATGTCTATATACTAATGCCAAGAGTATGAGAAACAAACAGAACGAACTGGAACTCTTAATGCAGGAGGGAAATTGTGACTTGATAGGTGAAAGTGAAACTTGGTGGGATGACTCCCATGACTGGAATACAGCAGTTGAAGGATATAACTTGTTCAAAAAGAACAGAAGGAACAGAAAAGGAGGTGGAGTTGCACTATATGTTAAAAATACATATCTTTGCACAGAAATACAAGAGGATGAGCTTGGTAGCCCCATCGAGAGCATCTGGGTTAAAATAAACAGAGCAAAGAATAAAGCGTACGTGGTGGTCAGAGTCTACTACCGGCCACCCAATCAAGGAGAAGATGAAGATGAAACCTTTGAAAAGCAAGCTGCCAATGTTTCAAGGAAGCAAGATGTAGTAGTAATGGGGGACTTCAATTTCACCGATATTTGTTGGGAGACAAATTCTGCAAAATATGGCCCCTCCAAGAAATTCCTGACTTGTGTAGCTAATAACTTCCTCCTACAGAAAGTGGAGGAAGGAACTACAGAATTGGCTATCCTTGACTAGATCCTAACCAACAGAGATGACTTAATGGATAAAGTAACCGTTATGGGAATTCTGGGGGAAAGTGACCAAGTTATACTTGAGTTCTTGCTTCTAAAGGAAGCAAAAGCCAAGTGTAGCCAAACCTGTACCCTGGATTTTAGGAAAGCCGATTTTAATAAACTCAGAACAATGATAAGTAAGGTCCCATGGCAAGTGACTCTAATGAGAAAAGGAGTCCAAGATGGGTGGAAGTTTTTAAAAAAGGAAATTCTAAATTGTAATTCACAATTACAAACAATTCCAACAAGAAAAAAAAAAGTCGGAAGACAGAAGAAGCCAATGTGGCTTCACAAAAAGCTTGGAGGTGACCTGAAAACAAAAAAGCACACATATAGGAAGTGGAAGGGAGGCCAAGCTACACAGGAAGCATACAGACAGGTAGCACAGACTTGCAGGGATGGCGTCAGGAAGGCTAAAGCTGAGAACGACCTGAGGTTAGTGAGGGATGCTAAAAGCAACAAAAAAGCTTTCTTCAGATACGTGCATAGTGAAAGACAGAGGAAATAAATGGTGGTTCAACTATTAAATAAGGATGTCAAAATGACAACAGATAACAAAGAAAAGGCAGAAGTGCTCAATTCCTACTTTGGCTCAGTCTTCTCCCAAAAAAGGGTCTATGGCCCCCCTGGCAAAGGCGAAGTACAGGCTGAAGGGGCAAGATTACAGCTTGAGATCAATAGGCATATGGTCAAGGAACACCTAATTACTTTGAATGAGTTCAAATGTCCAGGGCCAGATGAACTGTATCCTTGAGTAATAAAGGAACTGGCAGAAGAACTCTCAGAACCATTGTCTATTATCTTTGAGAAATCAGGGAGGACAGGTGAAGCGCCAGAAGACTGGAGGAGGGCTAATATTGTCCCTATCTTCAAAAAGGAGGAACCTGGGAACTACAGACCAGTTAGTCTGACATCAATCCCTGGGAATATTCTGGAGCAGATTATAAAGCAGTCAATCTGCATGCCCCTTGATAACAATGCAGTGATTTCTTGAAGCCAACATGGATTTGTCAAGAACAAATGATGAATGTGATCTCATTTTTGGATCAGGTAACCTCCCTTGTGGACCGTGGGAATGCTGTGGACATAATATACCTCGCCTTCAGCAAAGCTTTCAACAAAGTGCCCCATGATATCCTGATCAGCAAACTAGCTCAAAGTGGGCTAGATGAAACAACGATCAGGTGGATCCACAGTTGGCTACAGAATCGGACTCAAAGAGTGCTTATCAATAGGATCTTCTCAAACTAGGGAGAGGTAACGAGCGGGGTACCTCGGGACTCAGTCCTGGGCCCAGTGCTCGTCAACATTTTTATTTATGACTTGGAGGAGGAGGTGCAGGGAATGCTGATCAAATTTGCAGATGACACAAAACTGGGTGGGATACCTAATACCTCGGAAGACAGAAACAATATTCAAAGTGATCTTGACAGACTGGAGCGCTGAGCAGAAAATGACAGAATGAAATTGAATAGGGATAAATGCCAAGTCCTGCACCTAGGAAAAAGAAACCAATGCACTGTTACAAGATGGGGGATACTTGGCTCAACAACACGACAAGTGAGAAGGATCTTGGAACTGTTGTAGATCACAAGCTGAATATGAGCCAACAATGTGATGTGGCTGCAAAAAAGGCAAATGCTGTTTTGGGCTGCATTAAAAGAAGCATAGCTTCCAAATCACGGGAAGTACTACTTCCCCTCTACTCATTACTGGCTGGGCCTCATCTGGAGTACTGTGTCCAGTTCTGGGCACTGCACTTTAAGAAGGATGCAGACAAACTGGAGAGGGTTCAGAGGAGGGCAACAAAGATAATCAGGGGACTGGAAACAAAGCCCAATGAGGAGAGAACGAAAGAACTGGGCATGTTTAGCCTTAAGAAGAGAAGACTGAGGGGAGAGATGATAGCGCTCTTCAAGTACTTGAAAGGTTGTCACAGAGAGGAAGGCCAGCATCTCTTCTTGATCATCTCAGAGAGTGCAGGACATGGAATAATGGGCTCAAGTTACAGGAAGCCAGATTCCAGCTGAACATCAGGTAAAGCTTCCTGACTGTTAGAGCAATACGACACTGGAACCAATTCCCTAGGGAGGTGGTGGGCTCTCCCACACTGGAGGCATTCAAGATGAAGCTGGACACCCACTTGTCAGGGATGCTTTGACTTGGATTCCTGCATTGAGCAGGGGGTTGGACTCGATGGTCTTATAGGCCCCTTCCAACCCTACTATTCTATGATCCTGAATGGGAGCACTCCAGACTTTTGTTGCAAGTCCCCCTTGTATGGCCAATATTTTTCATGAGGGAACAGAGCTATTTTATTAGGAATTTGTGCAAGAACAGCCTCTGTTACTACAGTGGATTAGAAGATGAACCTCAGTGCGACTGGACCATATTAGCAAGATGTCATCAGCACACAGAGTATAAATTGGTGGGTGGAAAAAGAGATCCCCTTGGAAATTACAGAGTCACATGACACAAGCTTAGGGCTGAAAAACAATGAAGACAGAAGAGAAAAGACAACGGGTCACAGGTCCCTCTATTTCCAAAGATCAGTGTGGATCATTATGTAGCCAAAGTGGCACCCATCCCCACACAAGAAGGAGGTATCCGCAGGCTCAGAGGAGCCCCAAGGCTGGTGAAAGTACAATAAAATTTAGGGGAAAAATGTGTGTCTGGATGGGGGAAAGGGGACACACACTACAAAAACAGCTCAGTGAGGGATGAGCATCCTCATTGACCACAGAATGCTGGCTGACTGTTGGGTGGGGGTACATAAAACTGAGTGGGAAGGGAATAAAATGGGGTATCCAGGAGAAGGGCAGCACTGAGGACTGAGGGCTCTTCTACACGAGGCATTTATCGTGCACTTGTCATTCCTTGCTCACGGTTGTTTATGAGTTCTTTAGACGATGTTGTGACCCTCCAGATTCACTTCTGTGTCTAACCAGCACTTTTGGCGAGTTTTTTTAGAGCAAGGAAATTGCAGCACATAATTGTAAAAGTGAAAGAAAGCAGGATTTCGTCTTGTGTGTTGTGCTATTCCGCTATACCACTGTGTCACCTAGAGGTTATGTCGTGAAAAAGCAGGAAAGGAAATGCTGCTCCTGTAATGCTTGGATCTCAGTTCTGCAATGAAACTGAAAGTGGATGCAGCGGATTAGCAGCTGATGATCAGCCTCATGTAGAAAAGCTCTGACTGAGTTGAACACTGAACGTGTTGCAAGTCCCACTCCAACTGCGAACTCAATTCTCCAAGCGCAGGTTCTTAGGCAGCCAAACCAGCAGCCATCCACACAGAAGAGGTAGGTATCAGTAGGCTTGGGGAAATCCAAGGTTTCTAGAAATTCAAACAATCTTTATTTAAGAGCAAATATTCTGGGGGACACCCACCCCAAAACAGCGCCATGCGCTCCATGGCCATAGAAGGCCGGCTGACTGTTGTATGGAATCCAATTGCAGGATTCCTGAACAAGAGCACTCCACACCAGGTCCCACTTGTAAACTCTTAATGGCTGAGGACACAAGCGTCTTCAAAATGGCATCTGATCGTGACATCTCATTTTGCTACAGTGGGAACTGCTTCCAGGTGGAAGATTCCAAGCACTACTAATAAAAAGGCATTTTGCAGCTATTCCGCCTTTCCCGCCAAGACTGGATTGTTTTTAATGGTTAGAAAAAAGACGGAAGAAGTAGTGGGAAGACATGAGAGGGTTACAAATTGAAGATGTCATTGTCTGGACCCCCCTGTCAAATTCCGTGAATGAGGCAGGGTGGTTGCAGAATAAAAGCCTCATTTAGAAGCACCCTGAGATGCCCAAAACTCTTTTCAAAGAAGTTATGAGGTACTGATAAGATAAATCCTTGATGCGTAGATCAGAATTCAATGCAAAGATAAAAAGACAATTCTGTGGAGAAAACAAGAACAACTTAACATTGTGATGACCCCAACTAAGACAGCAATCCTACGTCACCTAGACAGCATCTGGGGGAGATAGGGTTTTCAGTTTCCCAGCTCCAAGCTCATAGATCGCATTACGAGCTTGGAGCCAGGAAACCGTGCTTCCCTCCCCCACCCCCCTTGTAGCCACCACCTCCGTGCTCGTAACATGGAACATGGAGGGGGTGAAAACGGGGCATTCCTGGGGGCAGGGATGGGAGGAGACCATGGAAGCTGTTTTAGACAGCTTCCTATGTGGTCTCCAGCCCCGTTCCCACCCCCTCCCCGAAGCTGGACTTAGACATGCGAAAATGCATGTCTAAGGCAAAGGGCAGGGTGGCTGCAGCACAGAGGGAATCCTCTCCTTCATGCTGCTTCTGCCCTGCATTGGGTAGGCGGTCACCTCCGACTTCAGGGGAGGTCAGAGGCACCCTTCTGTCTCTATAGGATTGTGCCCTAAATGCATGTCTTCACCATGCAATAAAATATATTCTTTAAACTGTGAGACTTCCAGTATCCCTAGGGTTTCCTTTCATTATTATTATGCGTTGTGAGTTTGGGGGAATCCTGGGAATTATAGGACTTGTTCTGCCATAGGATTGTGCCCCAATGCTGCTTTCATAATATCAATAATAATTCAGTGATTATCCTTAGGAAAATGTAATTCAGCTCATCATGTGATCCATTCAGTCCTGGAACCCTTAGTTAGAGTAACTAAACTTTATCCTAGATTATTCATTTGATTTGTATCCTTCCTTTTCACCAAGAAAGTGGTGCTCAAGGTGGCTAACAGTCGTAGGAAATAAACTTTTTAAAACTTGGTTAAAACAATAATAAAACAAAAACATGAAAAACACAGTTAAAACACACAGCAATAACAGCATACAAACAGCATCCAACTGAACAGACTAGCTTACCTGCCAAAGACCTGCTTGAATAAAAACACCTTTGCCTGCTGGTGGAAGGACAGCAGAGAGGGAACCAACCTAGCCTCCCTCAGCAGGGAGTTCCACAGCCTGGGAGAGGTTACCAAGAAGGCCCTCGTTCACGTTGCCTCCGAAGTATTTCTGAAGGCAGTGGTACCAAAAGAAGAGGCTTCCCCAAAGAGCTTAAAACCTGGGCAGGCTTGTATAGGAAAAGGTAGCCTGGTCCCAACCCATATAGGGCTTTATATGTCATAACTAGCATTTTGAATTGTACCTGGAAGTGAAGCTGTTGTAACAAGGAAGTCACGTGCTCCCTATAACTGGCCCCTGTCAGCAGGGTGGACACAACTTTCTGGACCAGCTGAAGTTTTTGAACAGTTTTCAAAGGCACGTAGAGCATGTTTCAGTAGTCCAAACAGGATATAACAAAGGCATGTGTGACCATGGCCAGATCAGGCATCGCTAAGAACAGGCGCATTTGGAACACTAGCGTCTGCTGTGGAAACATACTTGTGGCCACCACCGAAACCCAGGCCAAGGTTCAGGGCCAAGTCCAGGAGTACACCCAAACTGCAAGCCAAGTCTTCAGGGGAGTGTAACCCTATCCAGCACAGGCTGAGTCTTAATTCCCTTTCAGCTAACCAGGAGCTCCTCTGTCTTGTCCTGTTTAAGCTTCACTTTATTCACTCTCATCCAGTCCATTACATCAGACACTAATTTAGAACTAGAACAGCTTCCTTGCATTTAGATGGAGAGTCAGAGTTGGGTATCATTAGTGTACCGGTGTCAAGGGCTCCTTGGAGGCCTCTCTCAGTCTAATCCAGTAGCCAAGTCCAGACACAGACAAATGGATTCTTTTCAAAGCTTTATTCCTCTTTTACAACTTAACAACTCTACCATTAGCAACTAGATATGAGCAGCAGAGTACCTATGCCCTAAGTTGGAACAGTTGGTCCCCGTTTGAAAGGGAATTACTGGCAGACCCCTGAACTTAAGGACTAGGGAGAGTCCCTCCCCTTTTCCCTTGGATCCTCTGGGCGCAGCCATTGTTTGCGCGCCAAATGGGCACTACGCCTCCTTTCTGCGCCCTCCATTTGGCGCCGCTCTCTGCATTGGCGTCGCGCGTCCATCAAGTCTGCTTCCCGCGCTCTGTCACTCCCAGGACTGCTATCTAAGCTAGGAATGCTGGTGGGAGGAATCTCCGTCAGCTGTTGGCCCTGGGAAAGAGGAGCGCACTCCTCTCCCAGGAGTGACCGCTCTTCCTCAGAATCAGAACTACTCTGGGATTCTATGGGCTCAGTGTCCACCCTGACAACTGGTGGCACCAAAGCCCAAAACTCCAGACAACCCCACCCAGTGGTTTCTTGTGTATATTAAATAGCATAGGGGATAAGATGCAACCCTGAGGGACACCACAAGCCAACAGCCATGGTGTTGAACAGGAATCCCCCAGCACCATCTTCTGAAATCACCCCTCCAAGAAGGACTGGAGTTCCCATCCAACAATGCCTCCCAATCCCATCTCAGACAGATGCCTCAGAAAGATACCATGGTTGATGGTACTGAAAGCCCTGAGATGTTCAGCAGAGGACAGAAACACAGTCTTAGGACTGGTTAAGACTGGTTCACAGGTTGACACTGGTTAAGACTGGTTCACAGGTTGACACAAAAATATGTGAGTGGGAATGCCCAATCTGTCAGCAGGACTCTTATACAGCCAATGACAGTATGAAGGTCATAATCAGTTCAAGATGAAATTACTGTGTGGATGAATGCAGCTGGTTTCCAGGTCTGCTATTCCATTTAAAGGCAGTTTGGAACTGAGAATATTGACTGACTGCATTTACAGAGAGTGAATGCCTGTAGGGCGAATTTACATGCTGGCCTGCAAATGATCAACAGGTGCACTGGAACCCCAAGGGTGTGATGTCTGTGCTTGTATCCTGTAGGTTTGAATGCCACTGCCACATTTTTAATATGTGAACCAGTACTTAGTTCAGGAGAAATCAACAATCTGCAAAAATAAATCTCAACTGGCTACACGTTGTCATTATTGCACATTGATTTCTTTTCATAGAAATTGTTCTGACTGCCACTCCAGTGTAGTTTGTTTAATTTCTCATGAGTTTTCTTTGGACCCTGGACAGTAATTCACTGAATGGTTGCCCTGAAAACTGGTGATAAAAGCAACACCTAATTAATCAGTGGCAGGTGCTGTTATTACTGAGTAGTCAGCAAACACAGGATGGTCAAGGTAAACTGTAGTGTAACATTAAGCTTGGCTGGCAGATTTCCAAGTCATCTAGCGGCAAGATAGTAAGAGGCGAGGATTGGAGCTACATCAGAGGCAACGTGAAACATTTCTGTATGCCTGTTGCAGAAGAGAAGAAAACTTCATAGGAAAATGGAATGAGCTAACTAGATAATTTCTGGAAGATTTTTCCCCTCCTTTCCCACACCCACAAATTCCATCCCACCTCAAAAGATTTGTGACAGAGGATGTTTTCAGATAAGGCTTTTATTGTGTAATCACTCTGCCTCATTCACAGAGTTTTATTGGGGGCAGAGATGTCACCTTTTTCCATTTGTAATGAGTGATGCCACTAAATTTCATAATTAGTTGGCTTGTTCATCACAACCTGTCCGTTCATAATGCTCGCCTATGCAGCAAGCCTGGATCGAAGTATTATGAATTTGCTATTACGTTCGGAACGGATTGCGAATTTTCAAGCATGGACAGTACAGTAATAGACAAGTTCCCCTAACCCTAAATTTTCAGTTGTCCTACCATCTAGACCCCACAAGAACTTACTTGAAGGAGTCTCTTTAGCTGCTTCCCTCATCATCGTTGCTGCCACTGCTCTGACTCGAAGGAGGAGGAGGATGCTCCGCGTCCATCTTCATACCAGTGACGGTGAATAAACATCACTTGACATCATCATGCAGGCAGGCCATGTGAAAACAACCAAACAGAAAGGGGGCACTTAATGTGGTGAAGCATGACGTCATGCTGCACAGCACGATTCCAAACTGCAGCTTCCAAGATGCACCTTCATACTGCGCATGTGCAAAAACTTGTATACACAGAATGAGATTTCATATTAAAAGAGAATTCTCATCCGAGCTCACATGAACAAATTGGTTATTTTCTGAGTAAATAAGGAATTCACTCAGGGTAAATTCACCCATCACTATTTGTAACCTTCCCGCAACTTCTTCCGTATTTTTTTCTTACCACAAAAAATCAATTAAGGGGGGAAAGACTGAATTGCTACACAATGGCTTTTACTTGGTAGTGGTAGGAGCCCTCTGTCTGGAAGCACACTGATTTTCTTGAACTTGCAATTATTTTTATGCCAGACAAGAAAGTAACAAAAGAAACTGGGCATTTTGAAGAACATTTAGGCTGCATACAGACATGCATGAAAACAGGAAAGGTTGTGGGCTG
The DNA here is from genome assembly GCF_057233095.1 of Heloderma suspectum. NCBI lineage: Eukaryota > Metazoa > Chordata > Lepidosauria > Squamata > Helodermatidae > Heloderma > Heloderma suspectum. Next base: position 33,709,154 of record NC_139464.1, read on the forward strand.
GGAGACATGGAGGACAGGGGAATGTGGTCCTTGATAACAACTTGACCCCCCCCCCCAATGGTTCACGCTTTCCACCTTTTCCCAGCTATGGCTGTGTGGCCAGCCCCATTTACCCAGGAAGCAAAGGCAGCAGGAGTACAGTTCTGGAAGGACTTATTTCAGTGTGGCACAGAGGGAACAGTGGAGCTATCAAAGAGAACTCAGAGTGGTAGGTGGTGGTGCCTACTTTGAGGTTGCTTTGCCAGTGCTACACAAAGACCTTTTTATTTTCCCAGGAATTTAATTTACATGGTGCTTTAACAGTGTTTTAGCTCTCTAACGTTTTCTTCAATGTTTAAAAATGATTTAATGCTGTGCAGTTGTGTTCCTCTGCTCTTTGTTTTTAAAGCAGTCTTTTGTTTTATAGTGGATTCTATAGCTGTGTTTTATTTCCTGCAATTTATTGTACTTTTATTCCAACCGTGATTATTTTAATTTGTTCTTGTTTTTATCTTGTAAGCTGCCGAGAGAAATTCCTGTTATGGGGCAGCCTATAAACAGAATGTATGTATGTACAATGTATGGACAAGGTTTTAATGTGCAACCGCCCTGCCTCATTCATGGAATTTTACCAGGGTGGGGAGAGGGGTCCAGACAACAGTGTCTCCCACATTTTCCCACCATTTAATCCATCTCTTTTCTTAGGGAAGAAAAGATGGAATAGCTGCGCAATGCTTTCTGATTGTTAGTGCTAGGAGCCCTGTGTCTGGAAGCACCCTATGCATGTATGCATAAATAAATTCAAGTGGACCTTCAGCTTCTACAAAGAGAAAAGTTGATGCAATCCTGCTTGTAGTAAGGACCTGGGAAGAAAGTTCTATCTGGCAAGGGGAAGAGCCAAATGGCTGCGACTTAGCTATGACGATGCTTTAGCGGCAGGGGCACATGCTGCTATTTGCATCACCACCGTTAATTCATTACTACTGGACTAATCTGCAAAGCTCTAAAGCCACAATGTGTGTTGCTACAAGCTCTTGCCTTCTGCTGCTAGCTCACACTCAGCTTAGAAGGACTCATGGCTCTCCTTCTCACCCCCAGCTGCGGGTTACATACTTCCCCTAGTACAGGCAGCTTGTCCCAAGTATCTGATGCCAACATAGCTACAATTCCAGATGAGCTCCCACTTTATGGAACACCTGCCACCAGAGCTCAAACGGATGACGTCAAGAGCTTATTGGTAGGAGCCTGAGCTCCAAAACTACTGCCTGTGTAGCTGTGCTCAGGAAGAGCCAAAATTTGGTATAAGGTTTGTAGGGGGGAGGACTCTCCAATTTTGCAATCAGATTATTCAGACTGTACAACGTGAAGGCCACAATAGAAGCAAATAGTATAATGAGAGACACATAATTAGTTGGAAGGTATGTGCATAACCTGTGTACAATAGCATGGCTCTGGAAGACAAAGACTTGATCTGCCAGCTAAAGCTTTTAGAACTGGATTTCTCCTTGGTAGGAAAACATTCCCAACTATCTGTTACAGAGAAAGAACATTTTCCTTGATAATAAAGAAAAGGATATAACCAGGGATGTAACATCAGTGCCCCTGTAGCAAATAATATAACATCTGTGGAGTAATCTTAGAACCACTTCTCACATTCCATTTTTTAGATGTAAAAGATGTTCTGAGTAGAGACCCAAACGTGTAAATGCTGCAGTCTAACAAAATGTGTGCGGAGAAAGCCAAGGCTTTCTTCACATGGAGCTTTTATCCTGCGGTGGAGATTGCTCCCTCACTGAAGTTTGAGGGCTCTTTACATGATGCCGTGACCCTCCTGCACTAAATGCCCTTTGTTCTGTTTTTAAATAGATCACAGATAATGAGCTATCAAATTGCCCCGTTGTGTTCTGGTTGAGTTCCCTCCGTGAAGAGTTAAAGCAGCAAGAAGAGGAGCGAGATCAATGAAAGATAATGGAAGACTCAGATACGGGGAGAAGGAGGGGGAAGGGGGAGGGGAAAAGGAAGCACGTGAAAAAGGGAGTTGTTGTGATTCTGCATTTAAAACGGAAGCAGAAAGCCCTGTTTCAAATGCAGGATTTTAGGCTTGATGTAGAGATGCCCCAAGACTGTTTATGTATAACCCTTTTTGAAAAGCTGGGACAGCTGTTTGGTACTGAAAGGGGAATGAGAAGGACTGAATCCTGAATTGGCAGGATTTTAGTTTATTAAAAAGGTCTGTGCAAACTCAGCTCTGCTTATTGAACTGAGGGTGGGAGGAGGGGCTACATGCACATGCATACGCTCACACACACACATGCGCGCGCGCACACACACACACACGTTTTTGCATACAGTTCCTTCCAGCCAAGGATATGCACTGGTTCAGATGGATATGTATATATGTGCTATGTTGTAGTTTATTCGGTCAGTCGCTTCCGACTCTTCATGACTTCATGGACCAGCCCATGCCAGAGCTTCCTGTCGGCTGTTGCCATCCCCAGCTCCCCCAAGCTCGAGTCCATCACCTCCAGAATATCATCCATCCATCTTGCCCTTGGTTGGCCCCTCTTCCTTTTGCCTTCCACCTTCCCTAGCATCAGCATCTTCTCCAGGGTATCCTGTCTTCTCATGATGTGGCCAAAGTACTTCAGTTTTGCCTTTAATATCCTTCCCTCAAGTGAACAGTCTGGCTTTATTTCCTGGAGTATGGACTGGTTTGATCTTCTTGCAGTCCAAGGCACTCTCAGAATTTTCCTCCAGCACCACAGTTCAAAAGCATCTATCTTCCTTTGCTCAGCCTTCCTTATGGTCCAGCTCTCGCAGCCATAGGTTACTATGGGGAATACCATTGCTTTAACTATGCGGACCTTTGTTGTCAGTGTGATGTCTCTGCTCTTCACTATTTTATCAAGATTTGTCATTGTTGTCCTCCCAAGAAGTAAATGTCTTCTGATTTCCTGGCTGCAGTCAGCGTCTGCAGTAATCTGCGCCTAGAAAGACAAAGTCTGTCACTGCCTCCACATTTTCTCCCTCTATTTGCCAGTTATCAATCAAGCTGGTTGCCATAATCTTGGTTTTTTTGAGGTTTAACTGCAACCCAGCTTTTGCACTTTCTTCTTTCACCTTCATCATAAGGTTCCTCAGATCCTCCTCGCTTTCAGCCATCAAAGTGGTATCATCTGCATATCTGAGATTGTTAATGTGTCTTCCAGCGATTTTAACTCCAGCCTTGGCTTCATCAAGCCCAGCACGTCGCATGATGTGTTCTGCGTACAGGTTGAATAGGTAGGGTGAGAGTATACAACCCTGCCGTACTCCTTTCCCAATCTTAAACCAGTCCGTTGTTCCGTGGTCTGTTCTTACCGTTGCTACTTGGTCGTTATACAGATTCCTCAGGAGGCAGACAAGATGACTTGGTATCCCCATACCACCAAGAACTTGCCACAATTTGTTATGATCCACACAGTCAAAGGCTTTAGAATAGTCAATAAAACAGAAATAGATGTTTTTCTGAAACTCCCTGGCTTTCTCCATTATCCAGCGGATATTGGCAATTTGGTCTCTAGTTCCTCTGCCTTTTCTAAACCCAGCTTGTACATCTGGCAATTCTCATTCCATGAATTGCTGGAGTCTACCTTGCAAGATCTTCAGCATTACCTTACTGGCATGTGAAATAAGTGCCACTGTTCGATAGTTGGAACATTCTTTGGTGCTTCCCTTTTTTGGTATGGGGATATAAGTTGATTTTTTCCAATCTGTTGGCCATTCTTGTGTTTTCCAAATTTGCTGGCATATGGCATGCATCACCTTGACAGCATCATTTTGCAAGATTTTAAACAGTTCAGCTGGGATATTGTTGTCTCCTGCTGCCTTGTTATTATCAATGCTTCTTAAGGCCCATTCCACCTCACTCTTCAGGATGTCTGGCTCTAGCTCACTGACCACACCGTCAAATCTATCCCCGATATTATTATCCTTCCTATACAGATCTTCCGTATATTCTTGCCACGTTTTCTTGATCTCTTCTGCTTCTGTTAGGTCCTTGCCATCTTTGTTTTTGATCATACCCATTTTTGCCTGGAATTTACCTCCGATGTTTCTAATTTTCTGGAAGAGGTCCTTCCTATTCTGTTATCTTCTTCCACTTCCACACATTGCTTGTTTAAAAATAATTCCTTATCTCTTCTGGCTAACCTCTGGAATTTTGCATTTAATTGGGCATATCTCCCCCTATCACTGTTGCCTTTCGCTTTCCTTCTTTCTCGGGCTGCTTCCAGTGTCTCAGCAGACAGCCATCTTGCCTTCTTGGTTTTCTTTTTCTTTGGGACTTTTTTGTTGCCGCCTCCTGAACAATGTTGTGAACTTCTGTCCATAGTTCTTCCGGGACCCTATCTACTAAATCTAGTCCCTTAAATCTATTCTTCACCTCCACTGCATATTCATCAGGAATATTCGTGAGCTCATATCTAACTGATCTGTGGGTCTTCCCTATTCTCTTTAGTCTGATTCTAAAGTGTGCAATAAGAAGTTCGTGATCTGAACTACAATCAGCTCCAGGTCTTGTTTTTACCGACTGCATAGATGTCTGCCACGTTTGGCTACAAAGGATGTAGTTAATCTGATTTCGGTGTCGACCATCTGGTGAAGTCCATGTATAAAGTCGTCTCTTAGGTTGTTGGAAGAGAGTGTTTGTTATGCACAGTGAGTTGTCTTGGCAAAATTCTATCAGCCTACGTCCTGCTTCATTTTGTTCTCCCAGACCATGCTTGCCTGTAATTCCAGGTGTCGTTTGACTACCCACCTTAGCATTCCAGTCTCCTGTAATGAAAATAACATCTTTTTTTGGCATACTATCCAGTAGGTGCTGCAGATCCTCATAGAACTGATCTACTTCGGCTTCTTCAGCATCTGTGGTTGGGGCGTATATTTGGATCACTGTGATGTTAAATGGCTTACCCTGAATTCGAATTGAGATCATTCTGTCATTTTTTGAATTGTATCCAAGCACTGCTTTAGCCACTTTATTATTAATTATGAAGGCTACTCCATTTCTTCTGTGGTCCTCTTGTCCACAGTAGTAGATCTGGTGGTCATTTGATGTGAAGTGGCCCATTCCAGTCCATTTCAGTTCACTGACACCCAGAATGTCTATATTTAATCTTGACATCTCCCCAGTAACCACATCCAATTTGCCCTGGCTCATAGATCTTACATTCCAGGTTCCTATGGTGTGTTGATCTTTAGAACAGCGGATTTGTTGTTCACCACCCGCACCATTGGCTGCTAGCTGTCCTTTCGGCTTTGAGCTAGCTGCGTCATCACATCTGGGGCTAGTTGAACTTATCCTCTGTTCCTCCCCAGTAGCATTTTGACCATCTTCCGACCTGGGAGTTCCATCTTCTGATGGTATACCGACATATCTCTGGTTGTACTGATCCATATAGTTTACATGGCAAGAATACTGGGATGGGTTGCCATTTCCTTCCCCAGGGATCGTATTTAGTCTGACCTCTCTTCCATGACCTTCCCGTCTTGGGTGTCCCTTCACGGTTTAGCTCATGACGTCACTGAGGTGCTCAAGCTCCAGCACCACAACAAGGTAACGATCTCCTTTGCTGGAGATATATGTGCTATAGCTGTATTCATAAAAATTTAACTGCTAAAATAACTGAAGTTAAGGCCAGACTAAGACATTTTGGTGCCTGAGGTTGAGCAGCAAATATACCCCAACCACCCCCAGTCAAGAGTGGCGCATAGTACCCAAGGCTGGTCAAGTTCCTTTGGCACCTGAGACAGAAAATCCAACAAATACCTGTCCCCCTCCCTGGTGGTAAAAATGCAATAATTAATTTCTAACTAACAATTTATTACAAATTATTTTTTGCCCTTTCATGACAACTAGAACCAGCTGCCTGAGGTAGGTTTGCCCTTATTAAGATTTTCCTCCTACTTACTTGGGCTGCAATCTTCTACTCATTTACCTGGGAGTAAGCCACTTGAACTCAAGGGACTTACTTCTGAGTAGACATGTATAAGATCATGTTGTAATTAACATTCCAGAATTCATCAGGTTTGAGCAAGATGCATTTCCCTTACAGCAGTGCATCATGAATGAGAAATGTATCTTTTAAAATGGAACATAAAGCAAGCTATAAGAACCAAGTTCTATGAGGAGTGCAATGTGAGACCAGCAATACTTTCACGCAGGCAAAGCATCCCCATTTGTTCAGCCACTTGTGTATCCACATGAGTGATGATAACTTAGGAAAGTTCTTCACATTTCTAAACTCACACAGTGACTATCATGTTATTTCTCTCCTTATCCCAATCCCCTCCTGCCTTCCTCTGTTCTTATACTGTGTATACGTGCTTGGAACATTCAGCACATTTTGATTGTGAAGGTCTATCTTTTAAACCTTTCATAATGCAAAACATAAAACCGGCTCATACATCAGGCTGGGTAATTCCTGGATTGTTTAACTCAGGAATTGCGAGAGGAGCAGCGCACACAAGCTGCGGGTACGTGCTCCACTCCTCTCACATTTCCTGGGTTGAACAACCCAGGAATTGCCCAGTGTGACATGCAAACTGGGTCATAGTCACAGCTTCTGGCAAATGTAGGTGGAATACATTGACGGACACACCTTTGTTGGAAACCACACACATGTTCCGTGCCTTGTGCGAAGCCAGATTCTCAAGATTTTGCCCTAGGTAAGACATTTAACTTCTGGATTTAATTTTCTGGAGTACATTTCTGTAATGCATTGATGAGATGAGAGGGTTTCCCCTGTTCTGTTCTGTTCCTTTCTTGCAGGAGTGCAGCACCTGTGGGCCAAAAGTGGACCTCCAGGCCTCTCAGACCAGACCTCACTCTCCCGAGGCCATGCCCCCTCACCAGCCCTGCTCCAGGTAACAGATATTATTTACTCCATCCTGCTCTGTCCCCCAACGACAAAGCCAATGGAGGGAACCTTGCATAAGTTGAGGAGTGAGAATGCCTGGATGTAAATGGCTTTTTTCCACTGTTTAAGGCTGGTCCTACTATTAGAGTGAGGCAGTCACCTCAGGTGGCAGATGCTGGGAGGTGGCAACAAGGTGGTGGAGGAGAGAGTTGTGTGCCACATGGCTTGCTCTGCACCCCATAAGCTAGCCTGCTGTCTTCAAGTGCAGACCACTGCTGTTCCATCACCAGTGTTGAAGAAAGATGCAACTGCCAGTCCAGCTGGCTTCTGTACATGGCATGAGGGGGGGGGGGCATCTTTTTCTTCACCTCAGGCAGCAAAATATCAAGTTGGCCCTGCTCCTGTTGCATACTGAACAAACATAAGAGTCACACCTGTAACCCTGCTCACCTCTGGCTCTGATCCTGCCCATTCCTGGAATGTGGAACGCAATGCGTTTTGGCCAAGATAATGACTACCTTAACTGGAAAAAAGGTTTCCCACCCCTGATTTACCTTTTTCTCTGGTTTGATTTACTCTGAGTTCCACTTCTCTAGAATTTTAGTTTCACTTTGGGAATCTCTAACATTATTTCTAGAATTGGAGGTTTCTGACCTTCAGTTTATTTGCATATTTCCCTCACCTCTGCCGTAATGAAGCACACATAGAATCAGAGAATTGGAAGGGGCCATTTAGGTCATCAAATCAAACACCCTGCTCAGTGCCAGAATCTAGTTTAAATCACCCCTGACAGATCATAGAATCATAGAATAGTACGGCTGGAAGGGGCCTATAAGACCATGGAGTCCAACCCCCTGCTCAATGCAGGAATCCTAGTCAGAGCATCCCTGACAGATGGCTGTCCAGCCTCATCTTGAATGCCTCCAGTGTGGGAGAGCCCCCTACCTCCCTAGGGAATGGGTTCCAGTGTCTTATTGCTCTAACAGTCAGGAAGTTTTTCCTGATGTTCAGCTGGAATCTGGCTTCCTGTAACTTGAGCCCATTATTCCATGTCCTGCACTCTGGGATGATCGAGAAGAGATGCTGGCCTTCCTCTCTGTGACAACCTTTCAAGTACTTGAAGAGCACTATCATATCTCCCCTCAGTCTTCTCTTCTCAAGGCTAAACATGCCCGGTTCTTTCAGTCTCTCTTCATAGGGCTTTGCTTCCAGTCCCCTGATTATCTTTGTTGCCCTCCTCTGAACCCTCTCCAGTTTGTCTGCATCCTTCTTAAAGTGCAGTGCCCAGAACTGGACACAGTACTCCAGATGAGGCCTAACCAGTGCTGAGTAGAGGGGAACTAGTACTTCCCGGGATTCGGGATTTGGAAGATATGTTTCTATTAATGCAGCCCAAAACAGCATTTGCCTTTTTTGCAGCCACATCACATTGTTGGCTCATATTCAGCTTGTGATCTACAATAATTCCAAGATCTTTCTCGCTTGTAGTGTTGTTGAGCCAAGTATCCCCCATCTTGTAACTGTGCATTTGGTTTTTTTTTCCTAGGTGCAGGACTTGGCATTTATCCCTATTCAATTTCATTCTGTTGTTTTCTGCCCAGCGCTCCAGTCTATCAAGATCACTTTGAGTATTGTTTCTGTCTTCCGAGGTATTAGGTATCCCACCCAGTTTTGTGTCATCTGCAAATTTGATCAGCATTCCCTGCACCTCCTCCTCCAAGTCATAAATAAAAATGTTGACGAGCACTGGGCCCAGGACTGAGCCCTGCAGTATCCCGCTCATTACCTCTCCCTAGCTGGAGAAGATCCCATTGATAAGCACTCTTTGAGTCCAGTTCTGTAGCCAACTGTGGATCCACCTGATCGTTGTTTCATCTAGCCCACTTTGAGCTAGTTTGCTGATCAGGATATCATGGGGCACTTTGTCAAAAGCATTGCTGAAGGCGAGGTATATTATGTCCACAGAATTCCCACAATCCACAAGGGAGGTTACTGATCAAAAATGAGATCAGATTTGTCTGGCAGGATTTGTTCTTGACAAATCCATGTTGGCTTTGAGTAATCACTGCATTGTTTTCAAGGTGCTTGCGGATTGACTGCTTTATAATCTGCTCCAGAATTTTCCTAGGGATTGATGCCAGACTGACTGGTCTGTAGTTCCCAGGTTCCTCCTTTTAGCCCTTTTTGAAGATAGGGACAACATTAGCCCTCCTCCAGTCTTCTGGCACTTCACCCGTCCTCCCTGATTTCTCAAAGATAATAGACAGTGGTTCTGAGAGTTCTTCTACCAGTTCCTTTATTACTCGAGGATACAGTTCATCTGGCCCTGGAGATTTGAACTCATTCAAAGTAATTATGTGTTCCTTGACCATATGTCTATCAATCTCAAGCTGTAATCCTGCCCCTTCAGCCTGTACTTTTCCTTTGCCGAGGGGTGGGGGTGGGGTCATAGACCCTCTTTTGGGAGAAGACTGAGCCAAAGTAGGAATTGAGCACTTCTGCCTTTTCTTTGTTATCTGTTGTCATTTTGACATCCTTATTTAATAGTTGAACCACCATTCCTTTCCTCTGTCTTTTACTATGCACGTATCTGAAGAAAGCCTTTTTGTTGCTTTTAGCATCCCTCACTAACCTCAGCTCGTTCTCAGCTTTAGCATTCCTGACGCCATCCCTGCTATGTGCTACCTGCCTGTACTCTTCCTTTGTAGCTTGGCCTTCCTTCCACTTCCTATATGTGTGCTTTTTTGTTTTCAGGTAATCTCTAAGGTTTTTGTGAAGCCACATTGGCTTTTTCTGTTGTCTTCCACCTTTTTTTTCTTGTTGAAATTGTTTGTAATTGTGCCTTTAGAATTTCCTTTTTTAAAAAAACTCCCACCCATCTTGGACTCCTTTTCTCATTAGAGTCACTTGCCATGGGACCTTACTTATCATTGTTCTGAGTTTATTAAGATCGGCTTTCCTAAAATTCAGGGCTTTAATAATGCCAACAATTAGGAGCCCACCACCTCCCTAGGCATTTGGTCCCATTGTTTGACTGCTCTGACCATTAGGAAGTTTTTCCTGATGTTCAGACAAAAAAATCCTGATGTTCAACATGTGGATTGACAAGAGACTGCAAAGAAGCCATCTTGATGTGATCATATGTAGGATTACATCCAGTTTCTTTTTGTGCAGTGTTTTATGGGTGGTCACATATGCTTTTGTGCATTGGTAAAACACACAAAAAGGATCAAAGCAGTTTCAAAACCAACAAAGTTAATCTTGATACAACCATACATACGATCATTTCAGGTGCGGTGTTTTATCAGTGCACATGTATAATATAGCAGGAATGGACATGAATGGACTGAAGGAACTGGGAGCTGCAATGCACTCTCCATGTGCAGTGCCCTGTATTAAATCACTAATAGATTCCAGACCCGTTAATTCAGAACTCCAGGGGAAAACTCTGATGAGGACATTTTTTGAAAGCAGGAAGCTCCCAGGAAGGCAGGAAGCTCCATTCTTCTTCTACGAGAGATAATCATATAGTATAGTCTACCCTGCTCCCTCATTTCTCTCCACACGATTGAGATTGTGTATTGAAAGATAGTAGGGCTATGTGAATGCTCTTCTTGGCCCCTCACCAAAGCTATCCACAAGTTGGGGGCAAGATCTGAAGGGCGGGGGAAGCCTGCAGAACGTGTGTAAGCTGCCTCCCTGAGCTGGAACTCTGCACGCTTATTATTAAACAATTATTTATTAATATAAAACAATTATTAAATATGATTATTATTGTTATCCAAACATAATTCTTGCATTATTTGTGCTCAGCATTTTTGTATCTCACATATTTATTAGACAAAATGCTTTGTATTGTAACCTTCATCGCTTTTGCCCATGTCAGCCTGCCCACACTTTAAGATCAGCAAGAGACGCTCTTCTCATTTGCTCCCCTGTGAAAGCCGTTAGGTGAGTGACCACATTTATTTATTTATTTATTTATTTATTTATTTATTTCTATACTGCCCAATAGCCTAAGCTCCCTGGGCGGTTCACAAAAACTAAAACCACAAAGTTTTTTATATTAGACATGATATACTGTATAATAAAATTCCTGTTTGTATAGAAATGTGTACATTCATATATAGATTTAGAAATGACACTATCTAAAATATAGATAGTATAAATATATTAGTGATTTGTTATTATTTCTTATACTTTTTAATTTCCTTCCTTTTTTATTATTATTACTATCATTATTATGAGACTTTGATTAGTAATATTTTTGGCTGGTTAAATTGTTAAGCTTTACTATTATACGTTAACTGAAGGGCAATATATGGTTTAGTGGAAATGAATTGTAGGCTTGCTCCCTTGCTATAAGACTGATGATATGATACTGAAATGTAAGGTTGATTATCTATGCTGTACTGAATTGTAATATTGGCAATGTTATAGGTATAACTTTTAAGTAGAATTATATTTGAAGTTTGTGTGTAATGGAGTTTAAATTTAATCCTTTTAAGTAACTTTTTTATATTTTTTCTTTTTCTTTCTCGCTTTCTTCTTCCTTTTCCTTCTTCTGTATTTTTTTTCTTTTTCGTTATTGCTGTGTCCTCCTAAGAATACCGTATTGTTGGAAACTGTAGATAATGACTAGGTTGTTGGTACTGTTTATTTCATTTATAAAGATAAAAAATAGAATAAAAAGTATTTAAAAAAAATTAAAACCACAAAGTACACCATAAAACAATAGAAAATATAAAAGTTTGAAAGTACAGTATAAAAGTATAACCAGAATAAAACCTAGCAGCAATGCAGAGATTTCAAATACAGATTTAAAACAGCAGAGCTAAAAGACCAGAGTGCTAAAATGCTGGGAAAATACAAAGATCTTCACCTGGCACCGAAAGGAGTACAACGTGGGTGCCAGGTGATCCTCTCTAGGGAGCTCATTCCACAGTCTGGATGCCACAGCAGAAAAGGTTCTCTTCCTGTTACCAACCTGCCTCACTTCCTTTGGCAGGGGCTCCCAGAGAAGGACCTTCTCTGCAGTGGCCCCAGACTTCTGGAATAAGTTTGGGGGTCTGCCATGCTCCATCATTGCAGGCTTTTAAGAGGCCTTGAAAATATATTTTACTCTGACCTTCTCCTGATATGAATGATTTTGTTGCTGTTTTATTGCTGGTTTGGTTGTTCATTTTTATTGCTGTTTTTATTGTGTTCTTACTGTTTTTATTGTGTTTTTTATCACTCTTAATATCGTATTGGGTTTATGTGTTTTATTGCTGTATGCCGCCTTGAGAGGGCTTCTGCCCTGAAAGGCAGCCAAGAAACATTTTAAATAAATAATACATTTTGGTCTAAGTAATTAAAGAGGAAAATAGATGCTTTTATACATGTATTTAGCTCCTCTCAGAAGCGCAGCTGGTCTCCTTGCATTTAAAAATGTATGTACGGCAGGGGCGTGGTCATGGCCGCAACCTCTCCCACTGCCCTACATTTGTTTTGACACACATCTGCCATGTGTCTCTGAGCATACAGATGCTTGTCTGTTGGAAACTTTGCCAAAACAGGGACCCCAGTCATTGGTAGAGCTGCCCGCATGCATGTGCTTGGATGCATGTAGGCATGGTGCAGACATGTGTCAGAAAGCACGTAGGGCATAGGTGGACGCTGTAGCTCCACATGTGTTCATTGGACATGTGGGCCTCAGCTTCACTTCTCTAAGAGACAATTGTTTGCACACCAATTCCTACCCCTTGTGTTGAAATTTTGCTTTTGTTTCCACATGAATCCAGCCTTCCAAAGATGACATGTTTTGCCCTGTTGCTATGGCCAAGAATGCGATCATAAAATTGCCTAACCACCACACTGAGAAATGGCCTGTCAACGCTTTCTGATGTTGGAGGCCATGGTACTGGTGCAGCAGCCTCCAACAACTGCAGCATTTCCCTCCTTATATACTTGCACAGTTTTAAAGATGATATGCCAGTTGGTACAAATACACTTATTGATTACCAGTCTCATCTTGTTCCCTTGTGCTCTTTCAAACCTTTTCCTCCTATGCCATCAAACTAGACAAGAGGCAATGGTGTGAATAGGTCTGAATAGCAATTTGATCTGCAGATGTTATCAGGTGATCGGGTTTAGCTCCATGCCATGAAAAACTTCGCCTGCTGATTTCTCCATACCAAACCTCTTTTAAAGGGACAGGAATAGGCCAGGCTGGTCTCTCTCTACCTGCCAGTCGGCAAGCATGCTTACATAAGACAGAAACAATTTAGGGAATTGCTTGCTTCGTCATGTAATCAAACAATCCTGCATTGTATGTACCAGTTCACAGTGTTTGACTTATATCTCCACTTGTTGCTTATTTGGGGTAAAAAGGAAAATACCTATGAACTAGATCCAAAGAACCACATTAATTCCATAGGCCAAAGATAGCTTTGGACTTGTGCCCTTCAAACTGTTGCACCCCCCTATGCCAATGGCATTATGTGAGGAGAGCTGCCCCTCAAAAGGAAAAAGTCAACATTTACCAGCCCTTAGGGGTACCTAAAGTAGCTCTTTGGATCCTACCCCATCAGTCATAAGAAGAGAAGAAGCATTTTGGTGGATCAAACCAAGTAAAGCGGGCTTCACATTTGAGGAGATCTTCAGCAATGTGCCCTCTAAAGGGTACCCCTATACCTAGGGGGACCCCTGGTGATTTATAGGGTGGCTTACCTTGTAGTACATTGTGGTTTTATTCTTTTTCTTTTTTAAAGGAGTAGCAGAAAGCTTCTTTGGCAGCAGCCTCCCAGCGGGTGCTGTTTTGTTTCTTCCACAGTACCCCAGATGTTGCATTGGTCCAGGGCACCATTCCCCAACTTTGTGGTCCTCCAGATATTTTGGACTACAAACCCCAGCATTCCTGATCATGGGTCATGCTAGCCGGGACCGATGGGAGTTGAAGTCCAAAACGTCTGGAAAGCACCAGGTTGAGAAAGGCTGAGCCAGGGCAACGTGGGTGGTGGTGTATGGAATGGCAGCCGGCACATACCCATGGCAGCCACCATTTTGTTTTTCCCATCCTGCCCTGGAGTGATACAACAGCCAGGGCACTGTGCAAAAAGTAAATTAGCTTGACATCAGGAGGTGGCAGTAATAGGGCCTTTAGGCCTTGCTTCGCCATAAAACCTCCAGAAGAAGAAGAGTTAATTAGTGGTTACCAGCCCAATACAGTGGGCTCTGCTGAGTCTTGAGCCCCAGTTGCTGTCTGAGGAACTGTTTCCTGACACTGGAAACAGTTTCCTGACACTGGAAACATGGACATTTTGCCTGAGGCAAAAAGTCCATGTAGTCCAGCATCCTGCTTCCCTCTGGTGGCCCACAGATGTCTTCGGGGAGATCACAAGCAGGCTTGAAGGCAATAGTTTACTGCCAGTCCTGCTCTCACTCCCTGGAAATGGGTATTCAGACGTGTTTGAATCTGGAAATTGGATATAGTCATTATCATCATGTCCTTACAACAGAGGAGTTCTGGTAAAACCTTATTCAGGACATTGAAACCGAAAGATAATTGGCTCCTTGTTGTTCTGCTTGCTTAGCCAGGTATTTGCTACAATGTCACCTTCACTACACTGCCCTGGCGATGACTTTAGTTGTTTCTGATCCATAGCCAAGGTTGTGCGTGATGCACATTGCTTTTACAATCCAAACTGCCCACATGCTGGAGAGGGAACAACGCACGCTCCCTGCCACAAGACTTCAGATTACATTTTGGCTGGGTCTCCTCTAACATTCTGCATGGAAACCCTTTGAAGCTTTTCTGGTGCTGATCTGCCGGCTACACTCCATCAGGGGGTTGACTACCAGCTGTAAAGCTGGGCATCACTTTGTAATCTAACCTGTTTCTCGCTGTCTTCGTCCTGCTTTGAGCAGAAAGACATGATGAGAACAGTCATACAGTACGGCATATGGGGCACACTATAGGTGGGGGAAATTACATAATTGAATTATGTAATTTGAATGCTCCCCACATTAAAAAAAGGAGAAGACAACAAGCCTTGTAGTATGTCAGGGAGAACAGTTATCTAAATTCAGAAGCGACCTTCTCATTTCTAGGGTTTCAGAGTGCTCTCCTTGAATTGCTTCTGCTCAGTTTCCCCATTTCCAGATTCTCTTAAAATAGCTAAGAAAGAGAAGGACTATGTTAACTTTCTGAGTCAAGACCATGAGATGATTTTTTCTGATGGACAGAAAGCAGAATTTCACTAAATTTGGATTTTCTCACTACAGTAATGAAAACTTCCACACCTGGTGGAATGTTCTCTTCTGTGCAACACATGAGGGTAATCTCTCAGGGTTTAACTAGGAGCTAATTGACACTGCTGTGTGCCTCTTTGCCCCTTTTCTTCCTTGCAACACCTAGGACTAAGAGCTTTTCTAGATGAGGCTTTTACTGTGTGCTCATCATCATTCCTCACTCATGGTTGTTTACAGGTGCTTTAGATGATGTCGTGACACTCCAGTTTTGTTTTGTTTTGTTTTTTTCAGAGCATTGGGGTGGAGCATGTTGGAGTGGGGAAAATCCAGTATTTTTTTTGCCATCTTGAAACAAAGCACAAGTCCCCACCAGTGCAGTTCTGTTATTCTGCTACAGCACCACCTAGAGGTTATGTAGCAGAAAATACGGAAAGGCAGGAAAGGAAAATAACTTCATGTAGAGCTACAATCTTAATTCTCTAATGAAACCAGAAGTAGAAACAGCAGGTGAAACAGCCTTGTCTAGAAATGCTCTAAGTAAATACATCTCATGATGTAATGTCATTATGCTGTTTACCGCCTTGCCCTCACAGCCAACAGCAAATGATGTGAGGGCAGGATACTGAACAATAGTGTAATGACATCACATAATTCATTGTGTTTACCTAGATATTTTAAGGAATAAGGGGAGAGATACACAGAAGCATGGCAGCTTGTATCTGTCTTAACGTTTCCATGTCTTCGGTAAAATCAGTGATTGTGTGAAACTTTGCAATTGTTTGTTTTCTGGTTTACAGAGTCTTCCACCTCTGCTTGTGCAACTTGCTTCTGACAGTAAACAAGACCAATCTGCTTAAGTCTTGTTGACAGATGGACAGGAGCCTATCAATCTGAGCCAATGTTTGAATCCTCCAGACTAGCATCTAAGGTTTCTGTGATCTAGCCAAGAGCGCCTGGCAGCAATTAAGTGGCAGGGCCGAGGGGAACAGGGCTCCTGAGAGACCTTTTGGAGCTGGCAGCAGACAAGCTTATATGTTTCATAACCGTGGCCATAATGCCATCTCACCTACCCTCTAAACTGCTGGACAGAAGAGGCAGTCAGACCAAATCCATCTAATAAAGAGGACAGCAGCTACTTCTCTCTCTGTCTTGGTTGGACCACTGGGCAGAGGAACAGTGTGAGTAAAGGTAAATTTTGAAGAGCAGGAGATTGCCATGACAGTCACTGTGTGTATATAACACAGAGAGACGTTCACGCACACGCACACACCAAAGAGCAGCAGTACATAGCACCATACCCAATTTATTAGGATCAGCATGACTGAAATTTATTTATTTATTTATTTATTTATTTCATTTATATCTTGCCTTTTTTCCTCCAAGGAACTCAAGGCAGCATACATTATCCTCCTCCTCTCCATTTCATCCTCACAACAACAACCCTGTGAGGTAGGTTGGGCTGAGAGTCTGTGACTGGCCCAAAGTCACCCAATGGGCTTCCATGGCTGAGTGGGGACTAGAACCCGGATCTCCCGACTCCCAGTCCAGTACTCTAGCCACTACACCACACTGGCTCCCTAAATCCTGTGTGTAGTTACTTGGGAGTAAACTTTATTGAACATAGAAAGCAATTTATGGCCCCTAGACAGGAGCGGGGGGGGGGAGGCATAGAATAGTTCAGATTCCTGGATCCAAGACCAGAGACAGCACTTCAGCCTCGGACCCAGGAATCCGAGCTCCCCTCCCCCTTGCAGTCATCGCACAGAGAACCACGCTGGCTGCCTCTCTGAGGTTGCAAAGGCGGTCTCGGAAGGAAGGGAAAGGGGGCGTGCCAGTGGGAGGGGAGGGGCCTGAGGAAGCGGGGATATGAGCTCTCCCCAGCCTCCTTCCCTTCCCCTCCCTGACACCTCAGTTAGACAGGCAAACATGCCCATCTAGCTGAAATACAGAGCAGGAGGAGTACGGAGGCAAAGATTGCCTCTGTGTGCCTCCTGCTCTGCAAAGGATTCCTGTCAGCCTCTGAGTTAACAAAAGATCTTCAGTCAGCTGATACACATACTGAAATAGTTAGAAATGCACACCATCTTGCAAAGCAGTGTTACCATTTAAACTGTTAGCATGAAGTAGGAATCCCATTGAAGAAAAGGGAAAAAAAATCCAGCTTCTGCTTAATTGTTTTCCTAATTCTCTGATTTCCTATATAGCTTGTGAATCTCTCACAAACAAAAGCAAAACTTGAAAGCCCTGTTATCACCTCATTCCTTTGCCAGAGTGAGGAGGATTTGTCAATTACCCTGGTGCACCAGCAGATGATGTCACTGCTCCTGCTCTGCAAGATTTCCTGGAGTTGTGTTCCCCCGCATCCCTCATCTACTAAATGCAAGGGTAGCCCAAAATTTTTTCTGCATGCTTCAGAAGACCCAGGTCTGGCTCTCTGACTCCTCTTCCCTTTGCTCCATTTAATAACACATACCCCAAATTGCATTCTTATACATGGGAATAACTACCATTACTTAATGAATGGTACATCAGATGAAGTGAACTCTGGCCCATGAAAGCTTATGCCCCAATAAATAAAGATGATTAATCTTTAAGGTGCCACACATGATTTTTTTCCTTGCAGCGACTGACTAAACATGTTACCCACCTTAAGCATGCCACCTGTTTCTTATTTCAAGGAACATTCCTTTATTTATGAACATGCAAAAAGCAACTTCAATTTAATACATTACAAGGCCTCCATAGTTAAATAAAATACTGTTGATTTTTTTGATACTCCATTTTCTTACAGTTCCGCAATGGGTTTCTTGTGGGTCAGAAGAATTGGACAAGTGGGGGAAAGTTACCCTTTTGCCACTTCTTAATTATGCTTGATCTGGACTGCCACCGCCTTTCCTGAAAAAGACTCCTGTTACTAGATTTTTAACAGTTGCTGGGTGGCCAGAAATTCAACAGGTAAGTAGCATCACATTAACATTTGGAGTAATTTTTGGCTACTGTTGTAGTATCTTGCTCTTGCATATTTAATAGAGAACCACAGACAGGAAGCTTCTGCCAGCAAAATCATTAGGGAGTTCTGGTGTGAACATGTGAACATGCCTCCCATCCAGGAAGGATTTTATTGCAGAACTTTATCTGAATCCAGACCACAAGTACATTGGAAAAAAAGACTTGAAATCAATGGATGGAGCCAGCTAAAGTGTAAACATTTGGTTTTCTATGGATTGGGAGTGTCTTTGCCTGCCTTTTCATTAACTATGAATTAAAACACGAACAACAGTCTTGTGCTAGACCATGCACATTCTGAGAACAGCTTTGATCCTGTTGAGATTTCAGCAATATTTAATTTCCTATCCACATGTAGCTTTTCCCTTTAAATAACTCAAAACTGTGACTGGAAATTAAACTATCACCACTACCCAGTCCCCTTATCCATGTTGCCCATTGAATATAGTACACCAGTATAAAAGGCTTTGGAGCCCAAAATACCTGTACACCTGCAATCCAGTTGTTGTTGTTGTTCAGTCGTTCAGTCGTGTCCGACTCTTCGTGACCCCATGGACCATAGCACGCCAGGCCTTCCTGTCCTGCGCTCTCTCCCGGAGCGTGCTCAAGTTCATATTCATTGCATCCGTGATGCTATCTAGCCATCTCATCCTCTGCCGTCCCCTTCTCCATTTGCCTTCAGTCTTTCCCAGCATCAGGGTCTTTTCCAGGGAGTTTTCTCTTCGCATTAGGTGGCCAAAATATTGGAGCTTCAGCTTCATTATCTGTCCTTCCAATGAGCACTCAGGGTTGATTTCCTTTAGGATGGACTGATTTGACCTCCTTGCAGTCCAGGGGACTCGTAAGAGTCTTCTCCAGCACCACAGTTCGAAAGCATCGATTCTTCGGCGCTCAGCCTTCCTTATAGTCCAGCTCTCACAGCCATACATTACTACTGGGAAAACCATAGCTTTGATTAGACGGACCTTTGTCGGCAAGGTGATGTCTCTGCTTCTTACTATGCTGTCTAGGTTGGCCATAGCTTTCCTCCCCAGGAGCAAGCGTCTTTTAATTTCATGGCTACAGTCACCGTCTGCGGTGATCTTGGAGCCCAAGAAAGTAAAATCTGTCACTGCTTCCATTTCTTCCCCTTCTATATGCCAGGAAGTGATGGGGCCAGATGCCATGATCTTCGTTTTTTTAATGTTGAGTTTCAAACCAGCTTTTGCACTCTCCTCTTTCACCCTCAACAAGAGGCTCTTGAGATCCTCTTCGCTTTCTGCCATTAGGGTGGTATCGTCTGCATATCGGAGGTTGTTGATAATTCTCCTGGCAATCTTAATTCCGACCTCTGATTCATCCAACCTGGCATTTCTCATGATGTACTCCGCATATAAGTTAAATAAGCAGGGCGACAATATGCAGCCTTGTCGTACTCCTTTCCCAATTTTGAACCAATCGGTTGTTCCATGTCTGGTTCTTACTGTTGCTTCTTGACCCTCGTACAGGTTTCTCAGGAGACAGGTAAGGTGGTCTGGTACTCCCATCACTTTAAGAATTTGCCACAGTTTGTTATGATCCACACAATCAAAGGCTTTAGCGTAGTCAATGAAGCAGAAATAGATGTTTTTCTGGAATTCTCTTGCTTTCTCCATGATGCAGCGAATGTTGGCGATTTGATCTCTAGTTCCTCTGCCTCTTCTAAACCCAGCTTGTACTTCCGGTAGTTCTCGGTTTGCATACTGCTGAAGCCTAGCTTGTAGGATTTTGAGCATCACCTTGCTGGCATGTGAAATGAGCGCAATTGTGCGGTAGTTTGAACACTCTTTGGCGTTGCCCTTCTTTGGAATTGGAATGTAAACTGACCTTTTCCAGTCTTGCGGCCACTGTTGAGTGTTCCAGATTTGTTGGCATATTGAATGCAGCACTTTAACAGCATCATCTTTTAGGATTTTAAATAGCTTGGCTGGAATACTGTCATCTCCGCTAGCTTTGTTGTTACTAATGCTTCCTAAGGCCCACTTGACTTCACTCTCGAGGATGTCCGGCTCAAGTTCAGTGACCGCACTATCATGGCTATCAAGGACATTCAGATCTTTCCTGTATAGTTCTTCTGTGTATTCTTGCCACCTCTTCTTAATCTCATCTGCTTCTGTTAGGTCCCTGCCTTCTTTGTCCTTTATCATGCCCGTCTTTGCACAAAACGTTCCCTTGAGATCTCCAATTTTCTTGAAGAGATCTCTAGTCTTTCCCATTCTGTTGTTTTCCTCGATTTCTTTGCATTGTTCATTTAAGAAGGCCTTCTTGTCTCTCCTTGCTATTCTCTGGAACGCTGCATTCAGTTGGGTATATCTTCCCCTTTCTCCCTTGCTTTTCGCTTCCCTTCTTTCGTGAGCTACTTGTAAAGCCTCATCAGACAGCCACTTTGCTTTCTTGCATTTCTTTTTCTTTGGGATGGATTTCGTTGCTGCCTCCTGAACAATGTTACGGACCTCCGTCCATAGTTCCTCAGGCACTCTGTCTATCAGGTCTAATCCCTGAAATCTATTCCTCACCTCCACTGTATATTCATAAGGGATATGATTTAGGTCATACCTGAGTGGTTTAGTGGTTTTCCCGACGTTCTTCAATTTAAGCCAAAATTTTGCAAGAAGCAGCTCATGATCTGAGCCACAGTCAGCTCCAGGTCTTGTTTTTACTGACTGTATGGAGCTTCTCCATCTTTGGCTGCAAAGGACATAATCAATCTGATTTCGATATTGACCATCTGGTGACGTCCATGTGTAGAGTCGCCTCTTGTGCTGTTGGAAAAGAGTGTTTGCTATGATCAGCATGTTCTCTTGGCAAAACTCTATTAGCTTTTGTCCTGCTTCATTTTGTACACCAAGGCCATGCCTGCCTGTTATCCCGGTGATTTCTTGACTTCCAACTTTAGCATTCCAATCCCCTATGATGAAGAGGACATCTTTTTTTGGTGTTAGTTCTAGAAGGTGTTGTAGGTCTTCATAGAACCCATCAACCTCAGCTTCTTCGGCCTCAGTGGTTGGGGCATAGACTTGAATTACTGTGATGTTGAATGGTTTGCCTTGGATTCGTACTGAGATCATTCTATCATTTTTAAGATTGTACCCCAGTACTGCTTTTCCCACCCTTTTGTTGACTATGAGTGCTACTCCATTTCTTCTAAGGGATTCTTGCCCACAATACTGAAGCTCAATCCAGATGCTCTGTGCATGTGGGGCCCATCAGATGATAAAGATAGTATTCATCTGGACAGGATGGGTTACACACATCTGTAAAGGTCAGGTTCACAGCTACGGAGGAATGCTTCAAGACTCAACTTTGCTTAAGTGGCGTCAATAGTATGATATCCCTTTTGCCAACTTTGTCTGGAGCACCAGCTGCATGCCTTTCTAGATTGTGATGATCTGGGCATGGTCATCCATGCTTCCATTATTGCAATGCTTTATCTATGGGGCTGCCCTTGAAAAGTGCTCAGAAAAGTCAGGTAGTTAACTGGGACACACCATGGTAGATCTCTAACTCCGATGTTTAAAGATCTGCACAGCACTGCAGCTGTGGCAAATAGCCATGGCAGAAAAATTGGCACACCAACTGAAATTAGCTAAAGGCAAAGGCAAAATATCTGATTTTTATACAATGTAGCATGATTTTATTTCACATACAAATCAAGGACATATGCAGCAACACTTGTCCAAGCCTTTCATCAGATTATGGAAAGGAGAGTAAATAAAATTGCTCTTATGAAGAGCCATAAAGAAAATCTCCAAGCAACCAATGGATTCCACCCCATATTTTTGCTTGTAAAGGGAAAAAATATGTTAAATGTACTACCCCTTATCAATAACAACACTTAAATCTGATGTAATTTTTGTTTGTTTGTCTTTGTAGTTGGAAAATCAAAATTAAAAAAAAGATCTGCGCTGGTTACCAGTTTGTTTCAGGGCACAATTCAAAATGCTGCTATAGATCATAAATGGTCTGGGATCTAGCAGGGTATCTGAAGTGTTAAGACTATAGGAAGAACCACACTGGCCTGTCTAATTCAGCATTCTGTCCCTGCAGTGGCCAACCAGATGTCCCTATGGGAAACCCACAAGTAGCATATGAGTGCAATACCACCCTCCCGCCCATGCTCCCCAGCAACTGCTGTACATAGGCATATTGCCCCGGATACTGGAGGTAGCATATAGCCATCATGACTAATAGCCATGGATAGCTTTATTCTCCATAAATTTGCCTAATCCCCGTTTAAAGTCATCCAACTTGGCAGTCATCATTACATCTTGTGGTAGCAAATTCCATTGTGGTCGTGAGTTCCGTAGTTTAGCTATGTGCGGTGTAAAGAAGTGCTTCCTTTTATCTGTCCTGAATCTGTAAAAGAGTACACCTGGCCACCCTACCTCTTCCAGTGCCTTACCTCCCATTGAACCTCTGCTTCTCTTTTGTTTGATCATCACAGTATGGACATGTAAAGCTGCCTTATACTGAATCATATGGGACCACTGATACTTCTAGCCTCGGAGTGGGCAACCTGCTGCCCTCCAGACACTCTTGGGCTCCATCCGCTATCAGTCCTAGCCACCACGGCCAATGATCAAGGATGGCAGGAGCTGAAAACAATATCTGGAGGACCACAGATAGCCCAGCCCTGTTTTAGACCAATACTGTCTACTCCGTCTGGCAGCATCTCTCTCCAAAGTCTCAGGCTGGACTTTCCCATCACTTGCCATGATCCTTTTAACTGGAGATGCCAAGGACTGAACTTGGGACTGTCTGTGTATAAGGCATGTGCTTTGCCGCTGACCTATGGTGCCTCCACTACTATGGCAATGGCAGTCCAACACATCTGGAGGTTACCAGGTAGGGCAGGCTAATCTAACCCATCGGCTACTCCCCAAACTCCTGCTGGGTGGATTTTTACCAGCAGGTCTTGTCCTGTACTTCTCACAAAGAACTGGGCAATGTGCATTTGAGAATTCTGTGATCGTTGGATATGTAAAATTAGGGAGAGGCACCAGAGAGAGGAGTTTCCAGTCCTCAAAGCTATGGAAATAAGCTTGGAAGTATGTGGGCAATATGTGTTGAAATTTCAGATGTCAGGGGACCAGGCCCAGCTCAATCTAACCTAACTTGCTGCCTGAGCAAGAAGCTGCCACCTGCAGCTTCCTTCCCTGCTGTGGGGAGTTTGCCTGAAGTCTCACGAGACCGGCTGACATCTCACAAGACTTCAGTCGACCTCTCACAAGACCCTGGGAGAGCTCTCAGACTTTAGGCAGGTCTCGTGAGACTTTGGGCAAGCAGAGATGCATTCCAGAAGGGTGGTTGGCTGTTCCAGAGAGCCTCACTGGCCCCTCTCTTGCTGCAGCAAATGGTACGGTGGGAGAGCGGCTGGCGGGCCTCTCAAAAGCACCCGCTGAAGGTGACCCCTGCTGGTGAGGGATGGGGAGTGATGCAATTTGCTGCTCTTCTCTCTCTGCCACCTGAATTGTTTGTCTCAGTCTGTCTAATGAGAAGGACAGCCTTGCAGGGGACAGATGGGGCTGAGCAGGTTTTGCAGGAAGCAGAACTTTGGTACCCTGTGTAGTTCTTTGCTCCTTCCCAGGACTTGTAGAAGCCAATTAAATCATGAAAATTACATAAATATGTGCTAATATATTTGGTCCCATAGGAATCTGTCCACAAGATCTACAGCCTTTTCCGGGTGCCTGCACCTTCAGAATAAAGGTAGGTATCTCCTAGGTATAGGGCCTTTTGTGTGGTGGCTCCCAGATTGTAGACCACCTCCTCAGGGATATTTGTTAGGATCCTCCTACATTATGATGTTTCAGGCACCAACAAAAGAAACCCCTTCTGATTTGCCGAAGCTTTCAGTGGCATTTGATGGGTTTTATTCATGATTTATCTGTTGTTTGGCCATTGTTTCTCGTTTTCATTGCAATGGATAGTGCTCTCTGTCATCTGTTGTAAGCTGCCTTGAGGGCAATATTTGTGGAAAGTGCAATATCAACTAATAATATACATGTTTTGTATCATTTTCACCATAGAAAAATCGAGTTGGATGGGGACTCAAAGGTAATCTCATTCATTCGCTACTGGGCCAGGTTTAAGGTTTTGGTACTAGTGTACAAAGCCCCAAACAACTTGGGACCAGGATACCTGAGAGAGCGCCTTCATAGAACAGTAGGGTTGGAAGGGGCCTACAAGGCCATCGAGTCCAACCCCCTTCTTTCTTACCAACCTGCCTGGTCACTGTCATCAGAGGGCATCTACCTGGTGGTTCCATGTGGACCTCTGGCTCGATTGGAGTCCTCCTGGAGAAGAGGCTTCAGTGTGGCGACCCCCTTTCTTTGGAACTCCCTGCCCCTGGAGGGCAGGCAGGCAGGCGGGCGGGCAGGCAGGCACCAACATGTGTTGCTTCCAACGCCTCCTCAAACCAGTTATCTTCCAGGAAGCATTCCTTAAATGACCAGCCACAGTTTTTATTGGTATTCTGTTTTTAATAATTTTAATATAGTGCTTTAATCTTTTATCTTTTTTACTATTGTGTAAAAAACTTATTGTGTTCACCACTTTGGAATCTGGATGGGGAGTGGTATTCAAATGGTGAAAATGAATGAATGAATGAATGAATGAATAAATAAATGCCAGTGCAGGAAAAGGAAATAAGCTTCTACAGCATCCGTGACAGATGGCCATCCAGGTTCTGCTTAAGTGCCACCAGCGACGGAGAATCCACAGCCTTCCCAAGCACTCTGTTTCACCGTTGAACAGCTCATACCATCAGGAAGTTCTTCCTAATCTTCTTCCTAATGGCATTGTGCAGAATTTGTGCTACCCTCATTCTTCTTCTTGATTTTTGTCTCTCGACACAGTTCCTCTCTAGGACATTGTTGGTGGTAGTGCTCAATAAATGTTAAATGGGAGCAGTAAATAAAGAGACAGTTTGAGAAGCAATGTTCTATGACACATGTCCAACGGGAAGCCCAGAGGCCTCTCAGATAACATGTTGTGGCAATCCAAAGCTAGCTATGGCATGGTTTACTCCCGCAGGATCTTCAGCAAGGTTTGCTATTACAAGTGAGACCTTGACAACCCTAACAGCAGTATAGGCTATTTTGGGCAGAGCCATTCTCATAATACTTTTGTTTGGAGGAATTATGGCTACTTCCCACTGGGGATGTGATTTGATAGTGGGTATTTATCATAGGCAGACGTCAATGCTTCCATTCTCATGGCTAAAATGTGCTGCTCAATAGTTGCAAAAGAAAATCTCCTGGGGGCAGATGATATGATTAATGAACTTCTAGAAAGTAAGATGAAGCTACTAGAATGTAAGGATTCATAGCTGTGTTTAAAAGAGTGTTTAGCCCGGCATATAGTTAGTTCTCTAGAATAACACATCCTCCAAACAGTTTGATTGGAAAAGTCAGTGGTTGGAATTAAATCTGGGGGTGTCAGGTCCAGGTCGTGAGAGGTTTTGCTCTATCTTTCAGACAGTAGAGCATGTCCCCCCTCCCTTGCAATGCTGCAGTGATGGCTAGGGTCCAAGGATGGGGGCACAGGGGGCAGAAAGGAAGGGTGCACTTTACCCAGGCCTGGAGATCTAAGGTGACCCAGCCCAGGCTGCAACCCCATTACCATGAGGGAGAAAGATGAGGCCAAATTGTAGATCATGCTTGAGGATATGAATGGAAACTTATTTCCCTGTATCTATGTAACTATTGTTCAGATAGCGTGAGATTTGCTGGAGCCGATCAGAAACAGTGAACTTTTTTACTCTAGGCTGTTAATCAGCTGTTGATCTGCTGTATCTACTTTCAGTTTCGTCTCAGAATTGAGATCCCAGCACTATATGAGGAACATTTCCTTTCCTGTTCTCCACTACATAACCTCTGGGTGGCACAGTGGAATAGCGCAAATACACATGAGGAAATTTCGCCTTCTTTCGCTTTCATAGATAAATGCCACATTTTCCCTGCTTTAAAAAAACTCACCAAAAGTGCTGGTTAGACATAGAAGTGAAACTGGAGGGTTACATCATCTAAAGAACCCATCAACAACCATAAGTAGGGAATGATGAATGCATGATAAATGCCTCATGTAGAGTAGCCCTGTGTTAGAGTACAACAAGCAGAATTTTGAATAGTGAGTTGCTACCCCAGGCCCTTCTCTAGTACAGTGAAAGTGCCATTAAAAAGAACTTGTCGTTTGAGAGACAGAGAGATTTGTGTCTCCTTAATGTGAGAAATTCTCTAAAGCACTACCAGTTCCAGAGTTCCTTGTGCATGAGCAGGAGGAAGGAACAGCTGGTAGGAGGGACAAAACTCCATTATAATCAGGGACACTGATCCCGGGCACAGTGGGAGTCTGTGCTATTGGTAGGATTTACAAGCCCAAAATATATGTGGATAAATAGTTCACACAGACACCATACTACCATGACTTACTATAAATAAATATCATGAGACTATGTATAGGATGGGATTATGGTGTGTGTGTGGGAGGGGGCCTGTGTTGCAACTTTGCATGCCCTCCACCCAAAAAATTATGCTTGGGTCCGGTGATAGGGGAAAACCAAAAAAGAACAATTTCCCCCTTCTTTGCACTCTTAAAAGTTCAGGAGCCTTTTCATCATTTGGATCTAGCAACCCTAAATTAGACAGAGAATTTCAGTGCAATCCTATGCATGTTTACTTAGAAGTAAGTCCCATTGTATCCATTGGGGCTAATTCCTTAGTACATGTGTTTAGGATTGCAGCTTTAAACTGCAATCCTAGCCAGGTTTACTTGGAAGTAAGTTATAGTTAAATAAATGGGACTTGCTTCCAAGTAAATATATTTAAGGTGTGGGCTAACAAATTCAATTCACATGATGGTTCTTTGAGGTTTGGGTTCATTATCACAATGAGGACTTCTCCTCCAAGATGCCTGGTAAAACTGTGGGATTGCACATATGAGACATATAAGAAATGGCTCAGTAGTCCTCCACATGCTTTGTACACAAAAAGTCCCAGATTCAATCACTGGTCTCTATAGGTAAAGCAGGGAAAGACTCCTCTCTGGAACCTTTGAGAGCTGCTGCCAATCAGTGTAGACAGTGATTGAAGCTAGAATGGTCTGACTCTGAATAACAGCCTTCCCCAACCTGGTGCCCTCCAGATGAGTTGGACGACAAGTCCCATAATCCCCCAGCCAGAATTCTGCCTGAGACCCCGAAGAGCCACTGCCAGTCAAAGTAGAACAGGATTTGGGAATTTGAGGCCCTCCAGATGTTGTTCGACTATAGCTCCCATCATTCCTGCTGACTGGGGCTGATGGGAGCAGGAGTCCAACATCTGGAGAGCCACAGGTTCCCCAGTCCTGGAGTAGACAATACTGGGCTAGATGGACCAGTGGTCTAACTCAGTATAAGTCTCAGTATCATATGTCCATAGATGGCCAAGTTTTAATATACATTGCTTTGAGAATGTAAGGTTCTCAAGAATGCAGCATATCAGTTTCACAAGTATCTAAATAAAATGTCTTGGGACTGTTTATGGTAAACTCAGTAGTGAGGGTAACACTCTGCACATACCCAGGGGTACTTTTCTGTATTGCAGACATGACGGCGTTGGCATCAATAACAAATTCCATGGTTGAAACTGGTGAGCATTAGACAGATGCAACTCTAACCCCCCCACCCCCCCATCTGAGGGACTGAAGGGGAGACAAAGACAGGTCCTTCTTCAGGAGCCTCCACCAAAGGAAGGTGTGTGGCTACTAAGAAGAGGGCTTTTTCTGTTGTGGCACACCGGTTGTAGAATGAGCTTCCCAGAAAGATTGTCCTGGCACCTACATTGCACTCTTTTCAGTACCAGGTGAAGACCTTCTTATTCTCCCAGCCATTTTAGGGCTTCTGTACATTAGGGTTTTATCCTGCAGCTTTACCAGGGCTCCTGCTTCTGGATTCTATGTGTGATTAAGGTCAGCTCATTTACACATGCTGTTTTCTGAGGACTTTCTTTCTCTGCAAGTTCTAGATGTTTCATTTTATGGCCACTAGATGGCGCAGTTGTATAGTGCAATTATGGAAGTTCATGCAGCCGTTACAGTGGATGATCGCACTTCTAGAGAAAATGCTGGACTTTCCCTGAGCTTAAAAAAGCCAGGATAAAGGTCATAAAGCAAGGGAATGGCCCTGGAGGTTGACAACATTGTGTAAAGGACCTGTAAACTTCCATGAGAGACCAATCACAAGCGCACAATAAAAGCCTCATGTAGAGAAGCCCTTAGTTTTCCTGTTTCCTTTGTTTTAAATCTGTTACTGCATTTTAAACTTTTGCACTGCTGCTAGGTTTTATTTTGGCTTTTATTTTTATTTTGTACTGTAGTTTTAAAATTTTAAACTCTTATATTGTATTTTATCATGTTGTGTTTTATGGTTTTAATGATTGTGAACTGCCCAGAATACTTCACATATTGGGCAGTATAGAAATGTAATGAATAAAATAAATAATTAAATAATTAAGGAAGCAAGGATTTCACCCATGCCATATAAAACCTTAATATCCTGTGACTGAAAAATGGGGTACTCAGAAATAGTTTGGGGGAACTCCCACTACTCCTTGCTACCACTTGGTGCCATCTCTGCCTCTGGATCGAAGTTTAGCCTTGTCTTAAAAGTTTTTATGAGGAATCTTAGCATGGCTCAGGTCTTAGAACATTTCCTATAGGTATTCTTCACTGGTCCACACAGAAGTGCATGCTTAAAAAGGGAGGAGGCAGGGATCTTGCTACTTCAGTTGGGAAATTGGATTTTGCACAGAGGTCTGCATCAAACCTTTAGAAAAAATGGAGAACTCACCCCCCACGCCCATTTAGGTATGATCCACGGGAGGTTGCTATTTTGGGGGATGTAGTCACTTGGGATTCTTAGACAGTGAGCTAGTTTCTTGTGACCCTGCAGCTGGAATGAGAAGTTTGCTGGTACAATTACCTTAAAATCAGCAGGAAGGAGAACAGCTGGTTTCTTCCAAGATTTAGGTTTTAATGACATAATGTAAGCATCACCTTGCTGACTAAGTACGTTACAAAGTGTGGGGGAGAGAAGAAGCAGAAGTAGGGTTGTACTCTGATCAAAGCCTTAGCTGGTAACATGTGTAGATTCAATTAGAGTTTTTTTCTCTTAAAACGGCAAGATACACAAACTATGGCCAGAATTTACACATAGCTAAGCACTTTATGACTGCAATTTGCACAAATTACACTAATTATGTCCATAATTTGCCCAAGATACACAAACGGCAGCCACAATTTCTGTATCTTGCCATTTTAAGAGAAAAAAATAAAGCTGAAATCTGCAAGCCAAGCTGGGGGCTCCAAGGAAATCCGTTGAGCCCCAAGAGGGTTGGATTTCCCCACGACGGAAATTTCCTTGCTTCCAAGAAGCCAGTGAAGGCTTGAGTGGTGGTGGGAGGGGCAGAGTAAACAGCAGAGATCTTGAGCACATGAAAGGAATCCAGCAACTTGCTGGAAAACTGGTGCTGGGGGTGGAGGGAGAAGGGGACTCTCTGCATGTCACTCATGAGCCAACCACCAGTAATGCCCAAGGGGAGGGAACGGGGCAGGAACCAGGGAGGAATTTTTGCTATAGCTTCAGCACATGTAATGAATCATAGCAGAAAAGGATTAGTCTTTCTGAGCAGCTTCCCACCCCCTGTGAAAAGGTTAAACACAGAACATGGCAAGACGGGGACACTGGTATAAAGGAGCATGACTCAATCCCACAGTGAAACTGGATGAGGGAAGCAGCGGGACTTCTGTGGATTTCTGCCCCTGTGTGATGGTGCCCTAAGCTTGGATTTAAGAGAAGAGCCAAGTTTTCCTACGCATATGCAACAATTGTATGATTTAACAGTTTGAAAAGGAAATACATGTACCTTTTATTAAGAAGGAACTCCAAAAATTTACCATAACATGAAATCTTGGGGGCTGGAAGGAAGGAACCCAAAGATTGTCAAGGCAGTCCCACTTCTTCAAACCAAGCTTCTACACAAAAACCCTCTAATTAATACTTCTCACTATTTGTACTCAGACATACACATGTTTTCTATCTTAAACTTAACATGAAGGATGTGCACATATTGCAGCAGGGACGAACCTCTTTCAGACTGAGGGTCAAATTTAGTTTTGGAGAAGCTGTTGGGGGCCACATTCCAGTGGTGGGCAGAGCCAAAGGGAAGGGGTGGGACAATTTTTTTAAAATACCAGCAAATTTTAGCTTAAAGCTCTTAATGCCAATGGCTAAGGTTTTGGAGAGGCATTTCAACCATTTAGAAAGGGGGGAAAACTGTGCAAAAGCCAGGAAGCCACCAAACGATCAGTTGTTGGGGGAAAAGGGGCCATGGGAACTCCAGAGGGCTGGATGGGACTAGGCAAGCAGAATTTGGCCCATGGGTCTGAGGGTCAACATAGAGAAATAGGCCTGTGAGGATGCTAAACCTATGATGGCTGAAGCACCTTAGGATTTGGCCTAAATCCCCTACACCAGTGAGAACAGCACCACCGGGAACCCTAATTTGTCATAACATCAAGGATAAGGCAGTGGCACGTTATGCCGGTGAAAGCTGGCTGCCGGCTTGCTCCGACCATAGGATTGCTCTGCCTGTTAAGCAAAATGAGAGGCAGAAGCCTCTGGCACATGGCCTGAGGGTACATCATACAGCCACCTGCTGACGGAAGAGTCTTCTGTAAAAGACTTCTGCAGGAAATTCATCAATAAATTCTAGTTTGGGCCAGTTCTGGTTGTTCAGTTGCTTGCTGTAATTTAAGGCGAGAACCTTTTGTGCACAAGTTTTTCTGAACTTCTCTTTCCTAAGGCTAGTTCGCACACATTCAAAAATTAGCCTTTTCCACATGCAACCATATTCCCTGCGTAGTGTCGTGTATTGTGTGAGTCAGCACTGTCTGCATTCAGTCTACAGAGATTCCCATGACTGCAGCAGTATGGGAATCACACAGAGAAGCAAGCTGCTTTATGGCTGTGAGAGATCTGGCCCCTAAGGTCCTCTCAAGTGGCTATGAATGCTAAAGGGCATATCTAAACTGCAGATTTAAACTGGCTATTAATATTTTCTCTTCTCAAGAAACCATCAGAACCACAGTTGCTGATTACTCCATGTCAGACCAATGGTAATTCCTAAAACCATGCTTCATCATTTTGAACCTAAGGGAGCCTGGATTTCTGCATAAAGAATTTCTTAAGGAATTGTATACAGCCACAAAGTTATGAGTAACACGTAACTGGCAGTCTCCAAAGCAACCAGCTAAACAGCAGTGGACTGATGAAATTTGAGAGACTATAATTATGTATAAACTTACAAAACAAGGACAGCAAAATTAAAATCCTAATTTTAAGAAAGATATGGCACCGTGGTTTCCATTTATTTTCTATGTGGAAGCCCTTCAGACTTTTGATCAAATTCCAACCAAGTACAGTTGCCTATATTTTTTCTGACTAACACATGCACACGCACACACGTGCACACACACTCATGTATGCTATATAACTTGTATTTTCATACTTTCATTAGATAGTGAGCTTCTACCTATATTTTACTCTGTAATATTTTACAGGGTATTTTACTCTGGCTGTTATAACTAGTGAGTTTCTTTACTTCTTTAATGATCTTGTTATATTATTTGATATGTTCTTTTTCAGTTGCCTTTATTTTATTTAACTTTCTTTCAAAATAAAATAAAATTTCATGTTAGAACAACAACAAAAAGAACCAATTGCATGGCAGGAGGGGTGTGAGGGGTGGGTAGTAACTTTGGCTGTGTGTTTGGACTGGTAATGGTGTGGCCTCTCATGCTGAGCACAATTTACAGTGTCTTGCATAAGTAGTCACACACACCCCTTTGACTTTTCTACATTTCGTTGTGTTACAACCTGGAATTAAAATGGCTTTAATTAAGATTTCTTGTCACTGATTTACACAAAATAGTCTGTAATGTCAAAGTGGGGGAAAAAATCTACATATTTTACAAAACGATTTACAAATAAAAAACCTGAAAGGTCTGGATTGCATAAGTATTTATCCCCTTTGCTGTGACACCCCTAAATAAGATCTGGTGCAATCAGGGAGATTCAGAAGTCACATAATTAGTTGAATGGAGTTCAGCTGTGTGCAATTCAAGTGTCCCATGATCTCAGATTAGATACACCTGTTTCTGGAAGGCCCCAGAGTTTGTTGGAGAACATAACTAAACAAACAGCATCATGAAGACCAAAGAGCTATCAAAACAAGTCTGGGATAAAGTTCTAGAGAAGCACCAATCAGGGTTGAGTTATTTAAAAAAACCCAAAGGATGAACATCCCCCAGAGCACTGTTAAATCCATTATGACAAAATGGAAAGAATATGGCACAACCACAACTCTGCCTAGAGAAGGCCATCCACCAGACCTCAGTGACCAGGTAAGGAGGGCATTAGTCGGAGAAGCAACCAAGAGGCTAGGGATGTACGAAAGTCACTTACCTTTTCGCAGCTTGGCTTCGCGGTGGGGGGGAGGTGCTTCGCTTTCCCCCCTGAAGTTCAGGCGAAGGGGGGGAGGCTTCCCGCCTCGCCCAGCTGAAATTCAGGCCGGGGAGAAGCGCCCCGTCTCCCCGGCCGCGAAACAAAAAGTAAAAAAAAAAAGACCCCGTGATAGGCTACGTGACGATTTACGTAGCCTATCACGGCTAGATTTCCAAAGTCAGCCGTGATAGGCTACATAAATCGTCACGTAGCCTATCACGGGTGACTTTGGGGGGGGGGAAGCACGTACGCAAATGGCGGTGGCCCATGGGCGCCGCCATTTGCGTTCCTTATTTTGGCACGTCTAATCTACGTAAAGATTTACGTAGACTACGGCGAAAATAAGGGCAACGCAAATAGCGTGCCCTTATTTTCGCCGTAGTCTACGTAAATCCTTATGTAGACTAGATGTGCCAAAATAAGGAACGCAAATGGCGGCGCCCATGGGCCGCCGCCATTTGCATACGCGCTTTTTTTTTTTTTCAAAGTCACCCGTGATAGGCTACGTGACGATTTACGTAGCCTATCACGGCTGACTTTGGAAATCTAGCCGTGATAGGCTACGTAAATCGTTACGTAGCCTATACACGGGTGTTTTTTTTTTTTTTACTTTAGTTTTTTTTTTTTTTTGCAATGGCGGCGGCGGCAGCCGGTCGGGAGACCGGCCGCCGCCCCCACCCGCGACGAAACACCGCCAAACCGCCGCCGGGACCCGCTGCCAGGAGGGACATTCACCAAAGGTAAGTCCCGTCCCGGGGGGTGGCGGGGGGGTGGCGGAGAATTTCACCGCCAATTTCAGGGGGCTGAATGCGTTGGCGCTCGGCCCCCCGAAGATTCGGGGAGAAATTCTCCGCCATCCCTAGAAGAGGCTAATGGTAACTCTATAGGAGCTAGAGAGATCCACAACTGGGATGGGAGAAACCGTCCATGGGACAATAATCACCTGAATACTCCACAAAGCTGGGCTTTATGGAAGAGTGGCAAGAAGGAAGCCATTGCTGAAAAAACCCCATATCATATCCCATTTGGATTTTGCCAAAAGGCATGTAGGAGACAGAGCAAACATGTGGGAAAAGACATGTTTGGTCTGATGAGACCAAAACTGAACTTTTTGGCCTTACTGCAAAATGCTATGTGTGGTGCAAAGCCAACAGTGCTCATCACCCTGAGAACACTATCCCCACGGTGAAGCATGGTGGTGGCAGCATCATGTTGTGGGAATGCTTTGCATCAGCAGGGATTGAGAAACTGGTCAGAATTGAGGGCAAGATGGATGGAGCCAAATACAAAGCAATTCTAGAGGAAAACCTGTTTCAGTCTGCAAGCAACCTGGGACTGGGGTGACGTTCACCTTCTAGTAAGACAATGACCATAAAAACATACAGCCAAAGTTACACTGGACTGGAGTGGTTTAAAAACAAGAACCTGAATGTCTTAGAATGGCCTGGTTAAAGCCCAGACCTCAATGCAACTGAGAATCTGTGGCAAGACTTGAAATTTGCTGTTCATCAACAGTCCCCATCCAACCTGACAGAGCTTGAGCAATTTTGCCAAGAAGAATGGGCAAGAATTACAGGATCCAGATACACAAAGCTGGTAGAGACTTATACCCAAAGACTCACAGCTGTAATTGCTGCCAAAGGTGCTTCTGCCAAGTATTGACTCAGGGGCATGAATTCTTATGCAACCAACAAATGCCAGTTTGCTTTTGTTTAATTTTTGTGCCACAATAAAAACATGTTGCACCTTCAAATTGTTAAGTATGTTGTGTAAATCAAATGGTAAAAATGCCAATTAAATCCATTTTAATTCCAGGTTGTAACAATAAAATGTGGAAAAGTCAAAGGGAGGTGAATATTTATGCAAGGCACTGTAAATAAACCTTTTATGAAAGAAACATCACAAGTCTCCAGTGTCCTTCTGAGGACACTGAACTCTGAGTAAGTGCTGGAGCTCCTGAAATTTCTCACCTCTCAGAAGTGGTGTGCAGAAGCGTAAAAATAGGATCACTTGCTCAGTCCCCATTAACAATCTTGCTGCCCTATTTTGGACCAGCTGAAGTTCCCGGGCCATTTTCAAAGTCAGCCCTTTATAAAATGCATTGCAGTTATCCAGATGAGAGGTTACCAGAGCATGGAGAACTGTAGCTAGGCTATCTCTGTCAGATAGGATCACAGTTTGTATATCAGCTTAAGCTGATGAAAGGTGCTCCATACCACCGAGTCCACCTGTGCCTCTAGTGACAATGCTGGATCCAAGAGTCCCCTCCCCAAACTACAACCCTGATCCTTTAGGGGGGTGCAACCCACTCCAGAATAGGTTGAATATCACTTAGCCAGGCAGATGAACCATCCACTAATAGTACCTCCGTCTTGTCTCAATTGAGTTTCAGTTTATTGGCCCTCATCCAGTCCATTCCCATGCCCAGACAGTGGTTCAGAAGAACAGCCACTGCCTCACCTAGATTTGATGAAAAGGAGAGATCGAACTGGGTGTCATCTGCATATTGATGACACCTCAGCCCACACCTCCAGATAACCTCCCCCAGCGGTTTCAGGTAGATGTTGAACAGCAGGGGGGATAGAATAGTGCCCTGTGGCACCCCAAGGCATAACTGCCAAGGTACAGAGCAAAAGCCCCCCAGCACCACCTTCTGGAATCAGTAATCCAAGTAGGAGTGGAACCACTGCAATGCACTGCCTCCAACTCCCAGCCCAGATAGTCTATCCAGAAGGAAACCATTGCTTATAAAAGAAATGAAAGCCCTTGGTCCCTCTAGCCTAATTGTGTCTCCTCCAGGAATGGGGAACAGGTGGCTCTCCAGATGTTGTTAGACAGCAACTCCCATAATCCCTCACTATTGGCTATGCTTGCTAGGACTGATGGGAGTTGCAGTCCAACAACTCCTGGAAGGCCACCCGTTCCCCACCCTCGGTCTACTCTGACTGGTCAAGGCTCTCTGAGCACTCTCTTTCCCTGCTATACCACTGAAGATATTTTAAACTGGAAATGCCAAGGATTGAACCTGGAATCTTCTGTATACACTGTACCATTGAGGTATAAGCCACTCCACATGATCAGCTTATCACAAGCTGCAAGCCAATATACATCAGCTTTTCCACACAACAACCACGTGCCTAGATGGTTGTGAGATGAGGCTGTACAGGCAAGCTCAACTGAAAGTATGTGTATTGTTCCCAAATACCTTTCAATTTAAAAAGATTACCAGTGTTTTGCTGCTTCTCTTTCTGGTGACAGAGCCAGAGGGCAGAGGGACTGAAAAGTACATATTTAATGCAATACTCTAGCCATAAACCTTATTCTCTCACTCAATCTGAGGCAGTGGGGGGGGGTTGTTAGCATCATAGGAATACTGTGGGGGCATGTGCTTTTGGCCAAGAATAGCGCTGCACAGTTCAACAGAAATAGAGAGAGAGAGGGAGAGAGACCTTTTTAAAACCTATCAGATTTCTACAATGTCAGGCGAAGCAGTCAGTTAAGTTCTGTGCACCACTATCACTTTCCCCATGGTTGGCTCAACATTACATTAGGAATAAAGGATAATTTTAGCAAATGTCACATAATTTACAGGAATATCCTTTGACCAAGATTGTCCAGACTAAGAGTCCAGGGTTATGGTATTCTAACTTTCTCTATCTTGGCAAGTCCTTGAGCTAGGTTTTCAGAAAAGGTGAATAGTCTTACTCACTGACTATTGGTGCCCAAAGATCTGTCAAGACAGCGTAGGTGTCTAGATTTATTTAAGTGACAAACATGATTGTTGAATTTTGGAATATCTTGGATCTCTTTATTAAAAGACGCATAGATTTCATTTGGGCCACAAGCTACTAAGAAGTGGGAGCTTCCATTCATTTCAAATGTGGCTTGTACAGAAAACTTGCCAGTTAGCTGAAGGGAGCAGTGCTCAGAACTGGGAAGAGAGAAAGCCAGTCTGAAAGAACCCTTCTGGAGTGAGACCTGGAATCTAGAGTTGGTGGCTGTGGAGATCAGAAGGCTGGCCTGTGAGGTGGTGATACTTCAGTCAGACAGCAGAGCCCAGCGCAAGGAGGATTCAGTCAGAGGTCTGACAAGAAGGAGATTCAGGAAGTGGTCCCTGATACAGTATCTTTGGCTTTCTTCATGCGGAACTTTTATCCTGCGATTGAGATTGCTCCTTCATGGACGTCTGCGGGCTCTTTAGATGACGCCGTGATCATTCATGGCATCTCCTGCACTAAATGCCCTTTGTTCCATTTTTAAATAGATCGCAGATCATGAGCTATCAAATTACCCCGTTGTGTCCCGCTTGAGTTCCCTCTGTGAAAAGAGGAAAAGCAGCAAGAAGAGGAGCGAGATCAGTGAAAGATATGGAAGACTCAGATACGGGGAGAAGGAGGGGGAAAGGGGAGGGGCAAAAGGAAGCATGTGAAAAAGGGAGTCATCATGATCCTGCGTTTAAAACGGAAGCAGAAAACCCCGTTTTAAATGTAGGATTTTAGGCTGATGTAGAGATGCCCATTATCTCAGAAGCCAGAGGCAGCAGGAAGGGCTGAAGGAAGGCAGAGGAAGACTGCTGTACAGCATCCATTTCTGGCTGACAAGGATTGGCTGGGGTGGAGTTTAGAAATTGGATCTAGGGGGAAAGCTATTGAGAGCTTGTTCTCAGGAAAGACTCTCTTGTTAGGTACGGTAACCATGGGTATTTAGGTACATTTAAGTATTCCCATCCTATAAATAGAATAACATTTTGTAGTTCATACTGTAGCGTTGGTGCCCATCTCACACCTAAGCCTATTATACCAAACTACTAGGGGTTTTTTTTAGATATTCTAGAGAATTAGTGGCACTGGAAAAGGAGTGACTTTTGGAACTCTGAGTTATAGTGGCAGTGAGTTCCTTAGGCTTTGAAATAAAAACGTTGCTAAAAAATAAAGAAACCATATAGGTAGGATCATTTTCCCCACAGCTGGTATTAACCTTTAAAGCCCTAAATGGCTTGGGGCCAGGTAACCTGAAGAAGTGTTTCCTCCCAGACTCTAAGGTCATATTTCTGATTTCTTCTTCCATTGTCTTCCACTGAATGTGGTGAGGCAGGTAGCTACTACTACTTTTGTGAACTGCCCAGAGAGCTTCGACTGTTGGGTGGTATAGAAATTAAATTAAATTAATTAATTAAACAAACACACACACACTAAGGAGAGGTCCTTTTCATTGGTGATGCCCTGAGGAATGCCCTCTCCAGGCTTTTTAGAAATTGTTCTATGTTTCTTAGATCTTTTACACTGCTGTTATCTTCCGTTGCTGATTTTATTCTGTGCTGTTTTACTCTGTTTTAGATTCTACGTGGTGTTCTGTTTTATAGTTTTAACCTTTATTGCAAATTGCCCAAATAATTTTGGTTATTGGGCAGTATAGAAGCGTAGTAGCCAACTATCTAACTAACTGACTATTTAAATAGAAGGGTAGAAATAGGAGTGAAAGGCCTGCAATTAGTGCAATGTTCATGCATACAACATTCCAGAAGGTTATCTTTATGCATGATCACCATATATGGAGGTAATCACCCATCAAATTACTTCTCTTCCAACACCTGTCTGACCAAATTATCCCTTTCATATTTCTGTATTTCTTGGGTATGAAATGCCGCTACCCATAATCCTGTGATTTAATTATATCATATCATTACTTAATGAGAAACTATTCCAGGCACGTTTTTTAATCTAAATTTTCCACAATTTTGCCCTTTCTTCCAGGTTTTAATGTATGTTTGGCTTTCACAGACATGCCTGAGATAGTACCATCTTACTGATTATAGAAATTACTCCTTTTGATGTTTCTGCTTTTTGTAAGAAAAATTATCCAAGTGTGGTCAAGCTTCAGTTCACTTTGTTAAATATGTGTTTATCTCTAAGAAAAAGCTTTAAAATGCTTTAAAACATACAGGACATGATTGTTACTGTTTTCCAGTGTTGTAATTTTCATTTTCCTATAATCGATTACTCAGTGAGTATGTATAATGTCAACAAAACTGTCCATTCCTGGAATTTCCACTTCCTGAAATATTCCTTTGTGAAATACTGGTCAAATAATGGATGAAGTCCAAAAGCAGGTAAGAAGACACGGGGGAGATAAAATTCTCCTCCATTTCCCCTATACTCTTATAGTGTAGTTACTGAATTTGTTATTAATTAAAATTCTTTGATTTCTAATGCACAACATGGTGTACTCTCTTTACCCACAGAGAGTTGCTTCAAACTCTTTGGTACTTCCCTGTTGATTTCATGTACCCTATGTTCTGGTATATATCTTGTAAAACAAATAAACAATCAAACCCCAAAACAGCTGGTCTGGATATACCAATTGAAAAGTGCTAATGAAAATGCAGTTGCCAGTAGATGGCACCCAGTCTCCCTACTTATCCAGCTGATACTCTTAAAATAATACTGCTGCAGCAACCCCAAATGGATTGTTGAGCTTATCATAACAAACCAGTGACCACACTATGCACAAATGCCACCCAGCCTCATTTGGGCTTATCGTGGGCTTGTATTGTTATGGTTCCAGACTGCTAATACCCTTAAGCCTCAGGCTCTAACTTGAGCAGGAAGGGTTTATTTTTGGAAGAAGAATCTTTCCCACTGATGAGTGCCTATAATTCCAACAAAAGTCCTGTTTGGAAAAGCAGATATGCTGTGCTGCACTGTTTGGTCTAAAAAGAGCATCACTCTCATGGCTTATGAAAGAAGGCTCTGTAGAATCACTCTTTGGCAGTGAGAACTATTGCAGCATCACCATCACATGCTCCAGCTGCATACGTGGTTCTGCTCTGTCTGTAAAATTGGTTTCAAAGAAGTATGGACCAATTAACTGATCTCCACCCTGCTTCCCATAACAATGGATTATTTTGCACAAGTGTTGCCTCTATCCACCCTAGGGTTTTAGTTTCCCCCCAGCATCAGCATCATGGAAAATCTGACACTCTTATAGCCCAACCTTGTCAATCTTTACTCAGAAGCAAGTCCCACTGATTTCAGTGGAACTTACTCCCATGCAATTGCACTCTAGGATTGCAGCATGCTTAAGCCACTTAATGTACACCAGCTCTCAGTGTGCTATGCCACTAGAAGTAATCTAACACTTAGTAGAGCTTTTGTCTTGCCCAGTTTCCCACGTCTCTCCATAACGTCAAGGAATTCACTAGCAGAAAGCCAGATCGTATTTTTCACAGATTGTATGTAACTATGCATATTTCTAGATCTTCAGGATTGTAAAGCGATCCCCATCTGGAGCTAAAGGTAAAAAAACACACCCTTGTATATACATACACACCCATTTAAAAAGTGCAAGTTCATTATTTTTATGAGTGTGGGTGTGTGTATATTGCTGCGAGTTGGACTAGATGACCCCCAAGTTCCTTTCCAACTCATTGATTCTATGACTGTAAGATGGCGTGGACTGCTAAAGTGGTCAAATTGGTTGGACAGGTCTGGCTGGGCTGATTTGTTAGTTAAATTCAGGTGATTTCATGGGAACTAAGATGGCACAATGAATCAATGAATCAAGGTAAGTTGGAGGTGGTCAAACATGAGATGGCAAGTTTGAACATCGACATCTTGGGAATCAGCGAACTAAAATGGACAGGCATGGGCGAATTTAATTCAGGTGACCATCATATCTACTACTGTGGGCAAGAATCCCTTAGAAGAAATGGAGTAGCACTCATAGTCAACAAAAGGGTGGGAAAAGCAGTTGTTGTTGTTGTTGTTCAGTCGTTCAGTCGTGTCCGACTCTTCGTGACCCCATGGACCATAGCACGCCAGGCCTTCCTGTCCTGCGCTCTCTCCCGGAGCGTGCTCAAGTTCATATTCATTGCATCCGTGATGCTATCTAGCCATCTCATCCTCTGCCGTCCCCTTCTCCATTTGCCTTCAGTCTTTCCCAGCATCAGGGTCTTTTCCAGGGAGTTTTCTCTTCGCATTAGGTGGCCAAAATATTGGAGCTTCAGCTTCAGTATCTGTCCTTCCAATGAGCACTCAGGGTTGATTTCCTTTAGGATGGACTGATTTGACCTCCTTGCAGTCCAGGGGACTCGTAAGAGTCTTCTCCAGCACCACAGTTCGAAAGCATCAATTCTTCGGCGCTCAGCCTTCCTTATAGTCCAGCTCTCACAGCCATACATTACTACTGGGAAAACCATAGCTTTGATTAGACGGACCTTTGTCGGCAAGGTGATGTCTCTGCTTCTTACTATGCTGTCTAGGTTGGCCATAGCTTTCCTCCCAAGGAGCAAACGTCTTTTAATTTCATGGCTACAGTCACCGTCTGCGGTGATCTTGGAGCCCAAGAAAGTAAAATCTGTCACTGCTTCCATTTCTTCCCCTTCTATATGCCAGGAAGTGATGGGGCCAGATGCCATGATCTTCGTTTTTTTAATGTTGAGTTTCAAACCAGCTTTTGCACTCTCCTCTTTCACCCTCAACAAGAGGCTCTTGAGATCCTCTTCGCTTTCTGCCATTAGGGTGGTATCGTCTGCATATCGGAGGTTGTTGATAATTCTCCCAGCAATCTTAATTCCGACCTCTGATTCATCCAACCCGGCATTTCTCATGATGTACTCTGCATATAAGTTAAATAAGCAGGGTGACAATATGCAGCCTTGTCGTACTCCTTTCCCAATTTTGAACCAATCGGTTGTTCCATGTCTGGTTCTTACTGTTGCTTCTTGACCCTCGTACAGGTTTCTCAGGAGACAGGTAAGGTGGTCTGGTACTCCCATCACTTTAAGAATTTGCCAGAGTTTGTTGTGATCCACACAATCAAAGGCTTTAGCGTAGTCAATGAAGCAGAAATAGATGTTTTTCTGGAATTCTCTTGCTTTCTCCATGATGCAGCGAATGTTGGCGATTTGATCTCTAGTTCCTCTGCCTCTTCGAAACCCAGCTTGTATTTCCGGTAGTTCTCGGTTTGCATACTGCTGAAGCCTAGCTTGTAGGATTTTGAGCATCACCTTGCTGGCATGTGAAATGAGCGCAATTGTGCGGTAGTTTGAACACTCTTTGGCGTTGCCCTTCTTTGGAATTGGAATGTAAACTGACCTTTTCCAGTCTTGTGGCCACTGTTGATTGTTCCAGATTTGTTGGCATATTGAATGCAGCACTTTAACAGCATCATCTTTTAGGATTTTAAATAGCTCGGCTGGAATACTGTCATCTCCGCTAGCTTTGTTGTTACTAATGCTTCCTAAGGCCCACTTGACTTCACTCTCGAGGATGTCCGGCTCAAGTTCAGTGACCGCACTATCATGGCTATCAGGGACATTCAGATCTTTCCTGTATAGTTCTTCTGTGTATTCTTGCCACCTCTTCTTAATCTCACCTGCTTCTGTTAGGTCCCTGCCTTCTTTGTCCTTTATCATGCCCGTCTTTGCACAAAACGTTCCCTTGAGATCTCCAA
Organism: Heloderma suspectum; assembly: GCF_057233095.1. Taxonomy (NCBI): domain Eukaryota; kingdom Metazoa; phylum Chordata; class Lepidosauria; order Squamata; family Helodermatidae; genus Heloderma; species Heloderma suspectum. Next base: position 33,751,283 of record NC_139464.1, read on the forward strand.
TTTTCTTGAAGAGATCTCTAGTCTTTCCCATTCTGTTGTTTTCCTCGATTTCTTTGCATTGTTCATTTAAGAAGGCCTTCTTGTCTCTCCTTGCTATTCTCTGGAACTCTGCATTCAGTTGGATATATCTTCCCCTTTCTCCCTTGCTTTTCGCTTCCCTTCTTTCGTGAGCTACTTGTAAAGCCTCATCAGACAGCCACTTTGCTTTCTTGCATTTCTTTTTCTTTGGGATGGATTTCGTTGCTGCCTCCTGAACAATGTTACGGACCTCCATCCATAGTTCCTCAGGCACTCTGTCTATCAGGTCTAATCCCTGAAATCTATTCCTCACCTCCACTGTATATTCATCAGGATATGATTTAGGTCATACCTGAACGGTTTAGTGGTTTTCCCGACGTTCTTCAATTTAAGCCGAAATTTTGCAAGAAGCAGCTCATGATCTGAGCCACAGTCAGCTCCAGGTCTTGTTTTTACTGACTGTATGGAGCTTCTCCATCTTTGGCTGCAAAGGACATAATCAATCTGATTTCAATATTGACCATCTGGTGACGTCCATGTGTAGAGTCGCCTCTTGTGCTGTTGGAAAAGAGTGTTTGCTATGATCAGCATGTTCTCTTGGCAAAACTCTATTAGCCTTTGTCCTGCTTCATTTTGTACACCAAGGCCATGCCTGCCTGTTATCCCAGTGATTTCTTGACTTCCTACTTTAGCATTCCAATCCCCTATGATGAAGAGGACATCTTTTTTTGGTGTTAGTTCTAGAAGGTGTTGTAGGTCTTCATAGAACCCATCAACCTCAGCTTCTTCGGCCTCAGTGGTTGGGGCATAGACTTGAATTACTGTGATGTTGAATGGTTTGCCTTGGATTCGTACTGAGATCATTCTATCATTTTTAAGATTGTAGCCCAGTACTGCTTTTCCCACCCTTTTGTTGACTATGAGTGCTACTCCATTTCTTCTAAGGGATTCTTGCCCACAATAGTAGATATGATGGTCACCTGAATTAAATTCGCCCATGCCTGTCCATTTGAGTTCGCTGATTCCCAAGATGTCGATGTTCAATCTTGCCATCTCATGTTTGACTACCTCCAGCTTACCTTGATTCATTGATCTGACATTCCAGGTTCCTAAACAATATTGTTCTTTACAGCATCGGATTTTCTTTTCACCACCAGACACATCCACAGCTGAGTGTCCTTTCGGCTTTGGCCCAGCCGCTTCACTCTTTCTGGCGCTACTTGGAAATACCCTCTGCTCTTCCCCAGTAGCATATTGGACACCTTCCGACCTGAGGGGCTCATCTTCTGGCGTCATATCTTTTAGCCTTGTGATACGTTCCATGGGGTTTTCTTGGCGAGAATACTGGAGTGGGTTGCCATTTCCTTCTCCAGTGGACCACATTTTGTCAGAACTCTCTGCCATGACCTGTCCGTCTTGGGTGGCCCTGCACGGCATAGCTTATGGCTTCACTGAGTTACGCAAGCCCCTTCGCCACAACAAGGCAGTGATCCATGAAGGCGAAAAGCAGTACTGGGGTACAATCTTAAAAACGATAGAATGATCTCAGTACGAATCCAAGGCAAACCATTCAACATCACAGTAATTCAAGTCTATGCCCCAACCACTGAGGCCGAAGAAGCTGAGGTTGATTGGTTCTATGAAGACCTACAACACCTTCTAGAACTAACACCAAAAAAGATGTCCTCTTCATCATAGGGGATTGGAATGCTAAAGTAGGAAATCAAGAAATCACCGGGATAACAGGCAGGCATGGCCTGGGTGTACAAAATGAAGCAGGACAAAAGCTAACAGAGTTTTGCCAAGATCTAAAGAGCCTCTTGTTGAGGGTGAAAGAGGAGAGTGCAAAAGCTGGTTTGAAACTCAACATTAAAAAAACGAAGATCATGGCATCTGGCCCCATCACTTCCTGGCATATAGAAGGGGAAGAAATGGAAGCAGTGACAGATTTTACTTTCTTGGGCTCCAAGATCACCGCAGATGGTGACTGTAGCCATGAAATTAAAAGATGCTTGCTCCTTGGGAGGAAAGCTATGGCAAACCTAGACAGCATAGTAAGAAGCAGAGACATCACCTTGCCGACAAAGGTTGTTGTTGTTGTTCAGTCGTTCAGTCGTGTCCGACTCTTCGTGACCCCATGGACCATAGCACGCCAGGCCTTCCTGTCCTGCGCTCTCTCCCGGAGCGTGCTCAAGTTCATATTCATTGCATCCGTGATGCTATCTAGCCATCTCATCCTCTGCTGTCCCCTTCTCCTTTTGCCTTCAGTCTTTCCCAGCATCAGGGTCTTTTCCAGGGAGTTTTCTCTTCGCATTAGGTGGCCAAAATATTGGAGCTTCAGCTTCATTATCTGTCCTTCCAATGAGCACTCAGGGTTGATTTCCTTTAGGATGGACTGATTTGACCTCCTTGCAGTCCAGGGGACTCGTAAAAGGTCCGTCTAATCAAAGCTATGGTTTTCCCTGTAGTAATGTATGGCTGTGAGAGCTGGACTATAAGGAAGGCTGAGTGCTGAAGAATTGATGCTTTCGAACTGTGGTGCTGGAGAAGACCCTGGACTGCAAGGAGGTCAAATCAGTCCATCCTAAAGGAAATCAACCCTGACTGCTCACTGGAAGGACAGATACTGAAGCTGAAGCTCAAATATTTTGGCCACCTAATGTGAAGAGAAAACTCCCTGGAAAAGACCCTGATGCTGGGAAAGATTGAAGGCAAAAGTAGAAGGGGATGGCAGAGGATGAGATGGCTAGATAGCATCACCGATGCAATGAATATGAACTTGAGCACACTCCGGGAGAGAGCGCAGGACAGAAAGGCCTGGCGTGCTATGGTGCATGGGGTCACGAAGAGTCGGACACGACTGAACGACTGAACAACAACAAAGATGGCACAAGAAGGCAAAAGTGATGGGTGGAGATTACTCATCCATATTACCTGCTCTAGCCAGGAGGAAGGGGCAACCTAGTTCTGTGTGTAAGAAGGAAATAAAAGGAGAGAATGCAGTCTGAGTCAAGACAGAGTCAGAGAGCTGAGATTTTGGGTGCTAAACATTTAACAGCATTTTGGAGTATTGACTGTTTCCTGATGTGAGAGCAGTGGATTTTGACTATTTGTTGGAGGGTTTAAGCTGTGCCTCCACTGATGCTCCTCAGCCTGTGTATTTGTAAATAAAATAAACCCCACGAACTCCAATAACCCTCCACTGAACTCCTTCCAAAGGAAATCAAACCGAGGTAAGTACAGCATCCCTAAAACATTTTACTGTACATGTAACAGTATGTAAGTGAGTATATATATTGATTAAAACAGTGGACTAAATAAAAAAATAATGCATTTAACCTTGTATTTATTCATGTTGCTTTTTCTCAGTGTCATTCCTTGAGATATTGAAGAAGTGCTTCAGCACTTTTGAGATAATATTTGTCTTATTTGTATAGCAGCCACCCAATGACAAGTTCTTAAATCGCTGATTCATGTAAAATGATCTCTTGAGGATATCAAGGAGAATTTGTTTCTGACCTTGGACATTTAGTTGGACACATTTTGGATAGCAATGAGATGTTTGTCATTTGAGTCTCAAGTAGCCTCAGTGGCATGGAGTGCCTTCAACCAACTTCAGTTGGTGGCCCTATCTGGACTGGGATAGCCTGGCTTCAGTCGTCTATGCTCTGGTAACCTCCAAGTTAGATTATTGCAATGCACTCTACGTGGGGCTGCTTTTGAAGACAGTTTGGAAGCTGCAGCTTGTGCAAAATGCGGCAGCTAGACTGATAACAGGGACCAGAAGGTCTGAACATATAAGACCAATTCTGGCCTGCTTGCACTGGCTGCCTATATGCTTCTGAGCCCAATTCAAAGTGCTGGTTTTGACCTATAGAGCCCTACACAGCTTGGGACCACAGTACCTGACAGAACACCTTTCCCAGCATGAACCGACCCATACACTACGCTCTGCATCCAAGGCCCTCCTCCGGAAGCCTCCTCCAAGGGAGGCTCAGAGGGCGGCAACAAGGGAGAGGGCCTTTTTGGTGGTGGCTTCCCATTTGTGGAATAATCTCCCTGATGAGGCCCACCTGGCACCAACATCGTCGTCTTTTCGGTGCCAGGTTAAAACTGCCCTCTTCTCTCAGGCAGTTGGCAAGGTATAACGAGTCTCTGATTGTCTCTGGCTGATTGTTTTAAATTGTTTTAGATATATGTTGTGTTTTTGTGTGTTATTTGTTTTATGTCATTATGTCAATGTTTTTTATATTTTATATAATGGTTTTTAAAAGTTTTTAATTTTTGTGAACTGCCCAGAGAGATTAGGCTATGGGGCGGTATAGAAATATAATAAATGAAATGTTTCCACCACCACTGATTGCCAACTTGCCAGTAAGTCATGAAGGGCCATTTGTGTTAACTCACATGGCAAACTGGGGATGCAGACAGAGGACTCCTAGTGCTACCAATGATGAGGCAGCGTGCAGCTATGTGCAGTCTACTTTTCTCCTTAATGGATTTTCTGTAGTATGAAAAAAGACAAAAGAAGTAGTGGGAAAACACAGGATGGTTATGAGAGGAAGACAATGTCATCTGGACTCCTTGTAAAGTTCTGCGAATGAAGCAGAGTTGGGGCAATAAAAGCCTCATCGGGGGGGGGGGGGTCTCCACGACAATGAAAGGAGAAGCAAATGGAGGATTATCCAGATTTTTTCATCGGCTTTGGTGCTCTTGTGTCCACACGGGCTCCATCACCAAGGGTACCGCACCAGTATAAGTTGCTTCACAGAAGATACTTCCGGGGGTGGGGGGAAGAGTGACTGTCATCTGATTGGCAGGGGCTGCTCAACCAATAAGAGAGCCCCCCTCCAGCCCCCCCTTTCTCCTTCGATAAAATCCTGGGAGGTTTCCTCCAGTGTCTTGCCAAAAATCACTCTCCTTCTCTCCCCCCACCCTGCCGCTCCCTCATCAAGTACTTCCTTAAACCAAAAATAATCACAGGAACACAGTGTTCCCCCTGCCTTGAAGTTGCCGAAGCTGTGAACAATCTCCTTCTCTCTCCCCGCCCCCCCCCGCATTACTTCCTTCCTTAAATAAACAATAATTATAGGAACAGTATTGTCACTGCCCTGCTGCGATCAATCAATGCTTCGAAGCTTTGTCAATTAAAGATCTCTAAATGCATTATTTTGATTCATGGGAATTTCTGTAACTTTGGGAATGTGCATTTCGGGAACAAGCCTCATTGACCACAATGGGAGTTACTTCTGAGTAAACACACATATGTTTGTCCTGGGAAAGACAGGGAGGGGAAACCAGCCCCCTTTCTAACCCAATGCTGTGCAGGAACAAAAGTGTGAATTAGCTGGTGGAGACACCCCCCTGGAAGCACCTTATGTGTATTCATTGATGAACTGATATTAAGTAGTAGATCCCAAGGAAGAATTCAGGGATGGCTTAAGAATGTCTCTAACTTTACAAGGAACATCTCAGGTTTAAAAGTAAACAGTATCTTGGAACGCAACATAGAGTTACTTTTCATTAACAGAATACAAAGCACCTGGTCATGTATTTGGACTTCAGCCAAACTGTTTTACAAAGCCCCCAAAATGAATACTTTCAAACTGCATTCTCCCTGATGTGCCTTATGGCTACAAATGGGATTAAGCAGGAAAGCAAAATCATACTTATTAATTATCCTTTGTTCTTTTCTTTTTCCTTTTGCGATATGAACTTCCCATGGATCCTACTGTGTTACTTTTGAATTATTTGTAAAGACTAATGGAAGGAAGTGATTTTGAATTTGTGTGCAAGAATTTATACTGCGGTAAGATGGAGGAATAAGGAACCTCCTTTGATTGATGAATGTCATAAAATATGGCAATAGCAGAAATGATTACATTAACAAAACCTGGTAAGAATGAGGAACGGATAAATTTGTACAAATCCATCTTGTTTGTTCAGTTTTGGAATAAGAGGCATCACTTTATACAGGTTTAATTATTTGATTGTTGTGTATTTTAATGGGTTTAACATATTTTTATTACCCAAGCTCCCTTCCTAAAAGCTCCTACTTTTGTTGATTGATTTATTGTTTAGATTTATACAATGCCCTTCAAATATATAATCAGGATGGGTTACAATAAAATATTTTAAACACCATCATATAACCAGTAAAAATAAGTTTAAAAACACCAACTCTATGAAAACAGCACCCAAAGATAAAACATATATCAATGAAAGTTAAAAAGCTAACTTTTGATTCTTTTTAGACCTATCCATCCATGAATGTATTTATTTTATTTTATTTATTTATTTCATTTCAATACCTCCCAATAGCCGAAGCCCATGAATAATATCATGTTCTTTCCAACTTGACTAACTCTTGTCTGTTCATCACGGGCAAAATATCACAGCATTTAAAGATGCAGAGATGACTGCTTTCTCTCATTCCTGCTGGCTTGTTTGCCTCTCCTTGCGAGACCAGCTGTCGACCCCTGTGGTGAGCGCTCCCATGTGCAAAGATCCACTGTGAGAAATAAAATCCTAGGACTGTTACGACTCCCCTAGACATGTGCTGCTTATATAGTAATTTCACTGTTTGGATGGTTGTCAGACAGAAAGTATAGTCATCAAATGGTGTTTATTTGTCAGACAAATGCAGTCCATTACCAGCTTATTTGTACTGGAAGAAAAAAAAATAGGAGTGGTTTTTCATCTGTAATATTTTGTATCCATGAGATGTCTTATTCCTATGGTTGCAAACACTGGTGTGAATTAAAAAATGCTGTTGTACACGTGGAAACCACCCTCCCCTGCAGCATCTAAGGCAGGGGTGTAGAACTTCAGGCCCGGGGTCCAAATCTCACTCACCTGGTGTCTCAGTCTGGTCCCCCGGGGTTCCACACATGGCCACACCCCTGTCCTTAGCCCCACCCCTTTCCCTAACCACCAATCGTGTGGTAGTATTCCAGCTTTTATGTAGTTTTTCACCATTCTAAAAGGCTGAAATGCCTCTCCTGAGGCTTAGTTGCTGGCAGGAAGAGCTGTATGCTTAAATATGCTGGTATTTTTGCCCCTGCCTCTTTTTCCTTCAGCCCTGCCCACCACTGGAATGTGGACCCTGACAGCTTCTCTGAAATGGCATTTGGCCCTTGGTCTGAAAGAGGTTCAACCTCTATGGGAGGGCCCACAGCTCAGTGTGATAGAGCACATGCTTGGCATGCAGAAAGTTCCAGGTTCGATCCCTGGCTTCTCCAGGTTAGGGCCAGGAAAGAATCCTGCCTGCCACCCTGGAGAGCTGCTGCCAGCCAGTGTTGACAATACTGGGCTAGATGGGCCAATGGTCTGACTCAGTATAAGGCAGATTCCTACGTTCCTAACACCCCTGTCTTAAGGGCAAGGGGGCCGTCCAGAACAGCTGCAGCAGGTAGGTGGGAAATGGTGAAAACCGGGTGCCCACCTCACATGACTGGAAGTGTCCACACATGCAAAACCACCACCGCTGAAACCAGGGAGCAAGCCAATGTCTTGATATGTCATTCATGCAAGGTCAATACTATGGGCACAATCACTCAATTCAGAAAATATATGAATCCCTGGAATACATATTTTGATTCTATGAAGGAAGCCCAACCTTAACCAAAGCTTCTAAGCAGAACTCTCTCATTGAAATCAATGGAACTGAAAAGCACCCTATTTTGGCTGAATAGTACTCATTTTTGTTTATTGTATATGGTTTGTCTATATAAGGCCTGCCCTGAAGAATCAAAAGGCCAAATATAAATATTTTAAATAAAAGTTAAAATACTTGGGTGAATATCTTTCATAAGGACTAGTGCACAGAATAGCATAACGTCCTCAGCAATTACAATTTTCTTTTTCATTTTTTATCATGAAATTTTATTTTGGTAACCTAGGTATACCAAATATACTTGGTACACCTTATACCGAGTCACACCATCTAGCCCAGGATCGTCGACATGGACTGGCAGAGGATCTCCAGAGTTTCAGGGAAGATCTCCTGGCCCTACCTGGAGCAGCCAGGGATTGAACCTGGGACCTTCCACGTGCAAAGCAAGTGCTCTATCACTAAGCTACAGCCCCTCCCCAAACTGTGGGGCTAGTGGAACTTCCATTTGCAGGCCACTGAGAGCCTGAGGATTAATTCTCCCCATATGGGTTTCTAGAGCCCAAATTAGAATCTTTCGGAGCTGTGCACAAATGGCCTCTCAATTCTCCACCTTATTTGTAGACAGAGAAATTGGGAGGACAAAGGTAGGAAGGTCCTGAGTAGGTATTCCTTCTGAAGTATAATGGGCCATTTCAATCCCAGCAGAAGCTGGGTCTCGGGTAGCCGGCTTAGGTCGACTCAGCCTTCCATCCTTCCGAGGTCGGTAAAATGAGGACCCAGCTTGCTGGGGGAAAGGTAGTCACGACTGGGGAAGGCAATGGCAAACCACCCCGCTACAGTCTGCCACAAAAACGCTAGCGCAAGCGGCGTCCCTCTAGGGGTCAGTAATGACCCGGTGCTTGCACAGGAGGAACCTTTCCTTTATAGGGACCATGGTGGCTTAGTGGTTAAGACGCCAAACTGCAGACCGGAAGGTCGGCAGGACAGCAGTTCAAGACCCGAGTGCTGCGTGACGGAGTGAGCTCCCATCTTCAGTCCCAGCTCCTGCCAACCTAGCAGTTCGAAAGAAAGAAATTGCAAGTAGATAAATAGGTACCACTTTGGCGGGAAAGGTAACAGCATTCCGTGCACCTCGGTGTTCAGTCATGCCAGCCACATGACCACGGAAGTGTCTTCGGACAGTGCTGGCTCTTCGGCTTAGAAATGGAGATGAGCACCACACCCTAGAGTCGGACACGACTGGTTGGGGACACCTTTACCTTTTTAATATAGGTTTGGACATCACACTAACAGCCTATGAACATTTATGCAAACTGGAAGCTGCTCGCATGCACAAATTAACCCACAATTTGTTGCCATGACATGCAAACTAGATCAATGGCTACTAGTAATGATGGCTATATATTAACTACAGTTTTGGAGGCAGTTTGCCTCTGTATACCAATTGCTGGGAAACATGAGTGGGAGGGTGCTATTGTGCTTATGTCCTACTTGTGGGTTTCCCACTTGCAGCTAATTGGCCATTGTGTGAACAGAAAGCCGGACTAGATAGGTCATTGGTCTGATTCAGCATGGGTCTTCTTACATTCTTATTCAGCTTTTGTGAGGGCATGAATGTACATTTAATTAAATAAACGTACATGCAGCGCAGCACTTTAAGAAATAAAGATGAACAACCAAATCTCCTAGGCCACCTGTTGGAGCCCTAGAACAGGGCCACAGGTAGTCCATTGAAACAGTTCTAGGAATCGCCATGTATAAGAAGAGTGTATTTGAAAAAGGGCAGTAGCTGAATAAAAAGACAGTGAAGTGCTTCAGACACACAACTCAGGAAATTAATGAAAAGGCAGAGATAATGTGCAGTGCAATCCAATGCATATTTACTCTTGAGTAAGTCAATGGACTTACTGTTAATGAAATGTGCATAGGATTGCAGCCTTAACAGCCTCCCCTCCCCCTAACAGCATAGTTAAAGGCTAAAGAGAACTGTAGGTTTTCTAAAGGATGTCTACAAAGGTCAAAAGATTAATTGGGATGGATGAAGTGTGGCTTAGGGCTTGCCATAAATTTAGTAACCACCCTACCAGCATTGGGCCATAAGTAGTTTAGCTCCCACCCTGGGTGGCAACAGTTTTATAATAACAGCAAGCGCAATAGCTGAAGAGAACTGTGCAGAGTGTCAAAAGAATATCCACAGAGACCAGATGTATCAAGAGATTAATTGGGGTCGATGGATGGATATTTTGGAGTCCATATTTGGTGGCTTAAGGAGGTCTTAAAATGTTCGGTCAATAATGTGCTTAAGAAGCGATATAATGATGGGATACAAAACCCTAAGGGGGATAAAAAAGGATCTGCTTATGAACCTGTTCCCTTTACATTACAAGGGTAAAAGGCAAGGTCGCGTGCTAAATTAGGGAAGGAGGAGTATCAAGTTGGATACTAGAAGGATCCTTTTGATCCAAAGAATGTAGGGCATGTCATATGGAACTGCCTGTACAAAACAACAGAGACTTGTAGAGTTATAGCATGTTAATAGCTAAAGCTATGGCTATAGTGTGTCAGGTGAAGACAGATGTAGCAATCTGGTCTGAAGTGGCTTGAATACACATTCGCTGCCTTGTAAACACAGAATGTGGGTTCCTTCCAATTGCTGCCACAACACTTAAAATGTTAACTGCTTCCCCCACACACATTCACTCATGTAAAGTGGGGCTGGTACCCCTTTCAGTAGGGTGACAGATGGTTTTAGAAGGGGATTAGACAAATTCATGGAAGAGAAGGTCTATTGGCCATGACAGTTAAATGGAACCTCCACATTCCTGCAGGCCTATACACACTTACCTGGAAGTAAGTCCCATTGAACCCAGTGGGGTTTTCTTCAGAATAGGCATGGATAGGATTGCGCTGTTAATAACACCAGTTTGATGGGGGAGCAACAGCTCAGGAGGCTTCCTGCTTATGGGCTTCCCAGGGGCATCTAGTTGGCCACGGTGGGAAACAGAATGCTGGACTAGATGGACTAGTCCCCCCATCATCTCCAGTCAGCATAGCCAATGAACATGCTAGCTGGGGGTGATGGGGGTTGTAGTGCAACACATCTGGAGGGCACCAGGTTGAGGAAGGTTGGCCTAGATGAATCTTGGGTTTGATCCTGCCAAACACTTATGTTGTAGGACCAAAAATATGATGTTCTTGCAGTTCTGTGGTCGTGCGAGGCCACACTTTAATTCAGAGTAGGCAGGGAGGAAGCCAAACAAGATGTGATACTAAATGCATTGTTTTAAGTTGTGTCACTGGGTTTTTTTAAAATAGTTAATAGCCACCGTGGGATGTATGCGTGATTTTCATCAAGACCATGGGCAGGCGGTTAACTCTTTTCTGCCCTGCTTCAGTCTCAACCAAAATTGTCCCTCACACACAGTTGCTATTAGCTCAGAGGGGAGGCTCCCATTGGTGCCAATGGGAACTTCTCCCCCGAGGCTAATAGCAGCTGTGTGTGTATGTGTGTGTGATTTCTGCTGAGACCACAGTGGAGGAGCAAAAGGTTTAAACAAACAAACAAAAAACCTCCCCACAGTTCTGATGAAAATTGCCCTTCAAACACAACTGGCTATTAACTATAAAACTCCCCAAAGACGCAACTTCAAGTGACGCATTTAGCATCATGTCTGGGTTGGCCCTTGGAAAACTCAACAGAATAAATAAAGGCTAGCAAAGATCATGTTTTATTGCAAAGGTGACATAAACAAAGCTCACTGAGTGAGCATGACTCATAGTATTACTGAGGAAAGTTATTAGAAGTAATCTGGACACAATCTGCATTCCTGCCCTTTTGGTTCCTGGGATGGCACGGATAAGGAGTGTTGCACAAACAACATATTCCTTTCCAGAGGACAAAAGTGAGGTCTCCCAACAGTGACCTCTACTTGACACATGAATACTCCTGGAAAAAAAGGACTCCAGCTTTTTAAAAATATTTGCTTAGTCTGTCTAGTCCAGCCTTTCTCAGCCTTAGTCCCCAAATGTTGTTGGACTACAGCTCCCATCATCTGCAGCCATTGGCCATGTTGGCTGGGGTGATGGGAGTTGTAAGAACATAAGAAGAGCCATGCCGGATCAGACCAAGGTCCATCTAGTACAGCATTCTGTTCACACAATGGCCAACCAGCTGCCTGTGGGAAGCCCACAAGTAGGACATGAGTGCAACAGTACCCTCTCGCTTGTAGTCCAACAACATCTGGAGACCCAAGGTTGGGAAAGGCTGATCTAGACATTATATCACCATGGGGATTGGCATCTCAAAGTTCTCATGCAATCCACATCATTGGCAGTTGCTGAGGGTAGGAGCCAGAAAAACCTATTACTTGATGGCCCTAACTTAGCCAGCAGATAGATGATACACGCAAGAGTGGGGTGGGAAAACCACTGTGGGAATGGTAATCCCTGTGATAAATGTTACATCTAGGCCACATGATATGACTCATTAATGCTGTGTACAGGATGTGTCTGTCTGTCTGTCTGTTTCTCTCTCTCTCTCTCTCTCTCTCTATTTCAGAGAACTGAAGTTGGTGCCATGTAACCATTGTTGCCCTGGGTTTTTCTGCTCCGCTCCAGTTAAACATTGTTGAAGCACTGTTAAAAATACAAATACAAAACTAGTTTGACTAAAGAGCATAGCAGGAGGGAGGGAAATGGACACAGATATTGCAGGTAGCAATGGCTCTATTGTGCTTCCTCCAGGTCTCTAAACAAACTATCATCTATATACAGCCTTGGATTGCCAAACATCCAGGAAAGAAAACTCCCGAGTGGCACCGTGCATAGTACTTCATATTAACTTTTGCAGAATAAACTAGGCCAGGGCCCCCCAGCATGGCATTCGCGGGCACCATAGCACCTGTGAGCACCTCCAAGGGCACAATTGAAGCTCTCCACTCTCTGCCCCCTTCAAAAGAAAAAGTTTAATAAAACATTGGAAAATGTTAGGGTAGTTTTCTTTCTCTCCCTTTCTAGCCTCACTATTTTTATCCCCCCCGTTAGCTCACTGTTTCTCCTCCTCTTAGCCTCTAGCCTTGCTCTTTCTCTGTCCCTTTGCCTTCCTGTTTCCACCTCCCTCCCAGCCTCTAGCCTCACTATTTCTCTCCCCCCCCCGCAACCACTTCTTTAGCTCCCTTTTGACTAGCCAGGTTCCCATGGCAGCCACTGTGTGACTATCCACATCTTCTGTGGGAGCCATTTTGTGGTGGTGCCCACAGGAGTTTCTCAAATTCCTAAATGTGCCCACAGGTCCAGAAAGGTTGGGGACCCCTAAACTATTGGCTATTGGCTACATCAAATATGAACTTGTTGCCCCCTCTATTCCTGTGGGTTCAGACCATAGCACAAAATGTCCTTGTCCTGTTAATCTCACAACAATCCTGTGTGATGATGCATCAATATTATTCCTATTTTACAGAGATGAAATGAAAATGGGAGTCATAGAATCACAGAATCATAGATCATAGAATAGTAGGGTTGGAACGGGCCTATAAGACCATCGAGTCCAAACCCCTGCTCAATGCAGGAATCCAAGTCAAAGTATCCCTGACAGATGGCTGTCCAGCTTCATCTTGAGTCTATGAGATACTTTCCTTAGGTTGCCCAATGAACATATGGCCATCTATATTGAATTTCTTATTTTCACTCACCATTCAAAGCCAGTCAACATAACGAGAGATGTGGTGCATTTACAGATTGAATGGCTGAAAATTTATATATATATATTTTCATGCACCCAACTTGCAACTCAACTCAGGAAAGGATCTGGAGGGAATTGGCAGAACTGCAGTAAGGGTTGCATTAAAAATGAGATGCATGCTGCAGTAATCACACATAATCCAATAGAGATATACCAGATTTATAAATTTAAAATCATAGAATCATAGAATAGTAGGGTTGGAAGGGCCTACAAGACCATCAAGTCCAACCCCCAGGAGGATAATTTAATAATTTTGTTCTGTTTAAGAGGAAGACAGTAGAAGCAGTAGCTTCAATCACCATACTGAAATTGTTACTGGGGAGAAACATGGCCAAGAAAAGTTATTCCTTGATGGCCCTGACTCACCAAGTGGAGAGATGATACATGCAATGGTGGGATGGCAAAACCACCATGGGAATGGTACTCCCTGTGATAAGCTGCCTTGAGTGCCAATTTTGGTAGAAAGGCGGGGCACAAGTTAAATAAATAAATACAGATATATATATCAGGTTTGTTCCGTGTATGCAGCTGTTTATAACAAGCATGTTATATAGTTCCTTGAAACTGTTATGGTGCAATGCTATGCATGTTTAATCCCATGCTTGCTGGGGAATGCTGGGATTTGTAGGACACTTTTTCTGTCTAAGCATGCATAGAATTGTACCCTTAGTTGGTCACACAGGCCTTCTGGTGTCATGTACCCTCCTACCTTCTAGAGGGTGCCCACATTCGGTTGCTTTACTTTCTGCCATATAAACTAAACGCACTTACTCATGTTTTTTGCCCCCACACCAATGGTGTCTCTGAATGTAACTCCTTCACCTCCCTGTCCCTTCTGACTAAAGTCCCATTACCTCCAACTGGATGAAAAAGTAAATATTGCTCATCTTAGTGAAGGGCCCTTCACTTGCAGAGTGTAATTGAAGTCTGCCATATTCTTATGCTCCAACAACAAGGATGAATATTTCACTTCCCTGACCATAGCAAAAACATTCTGATGCTCTTATTAGCCAACAGAGCACTAAATATAGTTAAGTAGTATTGTGTGTTCACGATTAGATTATCTGGGTTATCTCCATTCCATGAGGTAGAGAGGAAGACAACTGTATATATACAGTTTATAACAGACCTTGCATCTCTGAAAGCCCGTTGATAGTCTGGCAATCTGCTTTATTCCCCAGTTTGTGTGCAGATCTGATGCTTCTGAATTTAGAAAGTTATAGCTGTTCTGCTCAGCCGCATGAAATGCAGCAGAGATTCTTTCCTAAAGCCAAGAGGGCAGTGGCTGCAAACAACAGATGTAAGCAGAGCTCCCATAACTGTCAATTTTCGGAGGGTTTGCATTGAGAGGAGAGGAGGCGCTGTTTTGATTGATATTTCAATGCTGTATATAAAGCAGAAGAATTCTTCTCTCCCTCTGCTTGTCATATTGGTCCGTATGCTCTCCACGGGACTTGTGGCTAGTTGCTGTTGTATCAGGCACATATTGGGAATAAAGAGGGACTGAAACAATGCCGGAACCCACGAAAAAGGCTGGTAAGCTTAAACATATCCCATCTATAATTATTTAAAAAATGCAAAGCACTCATTGTGGAAAGGGCTTGCAGATGAACAGAGATCAAAGAAGACAACCCTTTAACACTGTATCCTTAATACACCAAATTTTCTGCTAATTGAGATAGGCAAAGATATTCCATTAACTGATATACAATCATTTGAAACAATAGTTGAATGGCTTAGTGATGAAAGTTAAAAAATTCTGCTTAACTGGAGAATGATAGTTTTGGGTTGCATGCAAGATTATTATTAATAATAATGATAATACTTAGTATTTTATATTACTGCTACTATTAGTTTAATTTTCTGAAATCTCCCTTCCTAAATGGCCTTGAGCCTGAAACATAGGATAACATTTCTTTGAGTTTTCTTCAAAATGTGCATAAATCTTTATTACTGCAAATGAATCTCAACTGTATGGTAATAGGAAGAGCAGGTTTGTAACTCAGTGTTACTCTTTGCCTTGGATGATTGATAGATAACTCTATCCTCTTTACCTTACTCACTGTGTATCAAATTCTGAGACTATTTTTGTGCCAAGACGGAGATGCTGCCGTTATTGTTGGCCTGAGCCTGAACTTTGGAGAAGGACTGCTGTCCTTCCTCAGCGAAGCTCTTACAAAATTGCAACGCATTTAGGAACATTTAGTCCAGCACCTGACAGTGGGAAGATTATCTGGAGTTAAACCTTTCTTAACAGTTTGGTCTTAAAAAACGTATTGCGAAAGAGTTTCCTCAGCTTTCACAGACCAATAGCTGTGTATTTTACCAATAGCTCAAGTATTCTACTGTTCATATAGTCTGCATTCCTGGAATAATGTCTCCAGTCCTATCCACAATGGCCCCAGACAACAGATGCTCTCCCTTTGCTTTATGGTATTCTTTTAGAATACTCATATCACCACTTACAGACCAGTCCCATGCAAGCTTACTTGGATGTCCTATTAAGTTCAATATGACTTATTCCTAGGTAAGTGGGCATATGATGGCAGCTTTAACCTTCTTATTCTAAATTAAGCCTGCCCAGTTCTTTCACCCTCTCATATACTTACTCCACATCATTTTAGCTGTAATCCTCTTTGGGCCAGTACACGCAAAACGGCTTTCAGATATTGATTTCAGTGTGGAAAAAATGTTATATACACTGTCACATATGAAAATCCACAATAAAATAGCAAAATTAACACCATTTGGTGGTGATGCAATTGTTGTCCTAAAATCGCTCCTCACATGAGATCACATAACTTTTTTTCATGGAAGTGATATTTGCATAGATAAATTTGCCTTATGTGAATAATCCCTTACTCTCGGGATGCTGAAAAAAACGTTGTTATGCTAGGAAGTTAACAACATTTTTCCCTTGATGTGTCTTCAGTGTACTGTGTTTGCCAATGCCATCATGCTTGGAGTATAAATCACTTCCATATTTGGGATCTGGCAAGGATATGTCCTCAGGGCATATTGGATGGTGGCTCTGTGGGGTTTTCACCTTGTCTGTTGGCATGTGGCATGGATGTCTTGAGAGTTTTACAGGGTATGCTTCACTAAATCTATTCCTTGTCCAATTGGTGCCTCTGAATATTGGACTGTGCTTCTCTGAATATTGGACTTTTGCTTGCACTCTATCCTGTGGATAATGTTATCTATTCTAGGGGTAGGCAACTTGGTGCCCTCAAGATGTTTTTGGACTACAACTCTGATAAGCCCCAGCTAGCATGGGCCATGGTCAGGGATTATGGGAGTTGTAGTCCCACATATCTGGTAGGGCCCAGGTTGCTTACCCTGATATAATTTGTTTGGGGTGATGCTTATGGAAGACTTTGCTTGACACAGGACACTGGATGAGATAATAATCAGAATCTTTCCAGCCCTAAAACCTATCATGATTTTATTGATAGTAAAATTACCATTTAATGGAGTACTGTGAGACTTAGGCTGCTGTTGTTTCCAAATGCTTCCAATGAAACTTCGTAAACATGATTGAAAGTCCCTTTTTATCATGCATGTTAATTATGCGGCCTGAGATATATTGCAAAGTGTTCATTATTCCCTTCCCCTGCTTTTGCTGTGGTTGTATAGTTAACTTGATGTCCTCTCTATGGTTGAACATTTCCTTGAGCTTTTCTAAGATTGTTCAGACAGGATTGCAAACTTGCACACCATCTACCCTCTGCCCACCCCTGATTTAGGACCTTGAAAGACTACAACACAAATTCTGTAGGGTTTGTGGGAGTACTAGCAAGTTGTTTATTTTTCCATTAAATATTTTCAATTCATGTGTGTATGATTTGATGGAGAATATGTACCACTAAATATTGCTGTTGAGCTATCTAGTTATTAAGTTTTCTGTTCTCAGTAGAAAGAAGAGGCTTCTGTAGGATATAAGGGTTTTAGCACCTCCAAGTGGGATCCAGCACCTTACAGGGCTGCGCTCAAGGCAACTAGTGTTGACAGGCTGAAAGGATCAGTTTGCTTGCTGGCACTGCTCTGTAATGCCAGCGGACAATAATGTATGAAGCGTCCTACCGAAAATAGCTGAACCAAATGTGCATGCACATATGAGAGCCTAATCCTGCACCCAAACTACAGCCAACCTTCCATCTAAAGTATCCTATCTGTAATGCAGATGGTTTACATATAAATCAACTTCAGTTCTATTTGAGATGGTATTAGATTAGATATAAGACTTCTTTTATCTGAATCCATTTTGGATGCAGTATTTAGACAAAGACGTACTTTGGTTGACTGACTAACTTATGGGTTATTTAACTTTGAAGTGAACCAAAGTGTGTACAAGACAATGCTCTCTCTTACCGGTCTCATTCCCTCCCCACACAGTGCTCTTTTATTTTGTTAACTGAACATCATATAACGTGTGTCTTGGATATAAATGAGATTACTTGTGGCTGTAAGCAATGGAACTAGCTTGGAGTATGCTAGAAAGAGAATTTAGAAAATAATGGAGCATACCCCAATCCATCAGCCTCTCAGTAAGTGTAGTGGTACCATTGTGCATGCATAACTTCTCATAGGTTTAAGCCTGCATTAAACCTGAGTTTTAATGGGTACTATGCGGCACTAGTAGCAGTTCACAACACAGGACTCCACAAAAGCAGCACGAAATTTAAATAATGCCATAGATAATGCCATAAATAATGCTTAAGTAACACACATCTAAGAATGCAATGCTATGCAGGTTTAGATAGGAACCAGTCCTACAACTCCCTGGCTGGGGCATGCTGGGAATTGTAGGACTTTTTTCTTTCTAAACATGCACATTAGGATTGCACTCTGATATGCATTTGCTCACAGGCATCAGAAGGTGCACTGGCTGCAACTGAAGATATGGGCACAGTTTTATAGAATTTAATGGATGGGCCCAGTTTCATGGAAGCACGATATCCACCTGGTTGTTTTGAATATTAGGGTTTTCCACATCCTTCTTCTTATCCCTTGGACATTATAGAACCAAGCTCAATTGTCACAGTGGCTTAGGGATATTTTTATTGAGATGCAATCCCAAATGTCTGAGAATGAACATTGTGTATCAAATAAGTTCTATGCTTATTTAACTCCAGTTGATTTACCTAATATCAAAATAAGAATAGCCTGCTCCTGGGTGCAGCTAAATGTCCTTCTTTGGCAGCTTGGGGAGGGTATCTCAAAGGCATACCTAAGAAGGGCAGAGTTTGTTTTTGCAGTACTCTATATATTGAGAATGTCACACCTTTTGTCCTTTAGTGTAATACTTAGAATTAAGTATATCCTTCCTTTGTTCGGTGAAGGGAAGATCCTCTTCTGCAAAATTGTATGTTTTGCTGATTGATTTTAACAAATATGTAACATTTAGAACAGCTAAATTCCCTATTTTAGCCCGGCAGATCCATGCAAGAGCTAAAGCAATGAATGGGGAACAATATTAGGATTTTTTCTTTCTTTCTGGAGCACCACTGGTAGTTGTATGTTATCTGTGTAATTTAGTGTGTAGTGGCCAATAGCTACATTACAATAAAATCGACTATTTGCTTTTGAACATCTTTCCTGCAGTTGGGTAAGACATTTGTTTCTAACTGATATGAGAAACAAAATACATAATGGGCATCTTATGGGAAGGTATTGCTAGTGAGATCTCTGATCCTTTAATGTTAGGTACCATGAATGATTTTGAGAGCAACCAAGCAGTTATGCATGCACTTATGCTAATGAAGTCTGAGTTTGCTTGTCTGAAATCCCCCCACCCACCCTTTTGAAGGACTTCCAAGTTACAGGAAGTAATCCTTCCACTTTCTTCTGCACTAGTCAGACTTCATCTGGCATACGATGACCAGTTCTGGGCGCTGCACTTTAAGAAGGATATAGACAAGTTGGAATGGGCTCAGAGGAGGTATGGTCGGTGGTATGGAAAAAAGTCCTATGAGGAAAGGTTGAAGGAATTAGGAATTTGTAGCCTGGAGAAGAGAAGACCCCGTGGGTTTCTACGTTCACAGAAAAACCCTCAGCCCTACCAGAGCATTTTGCTTCTGTTTCTGTGGCGAAATTAGGACTGGCTCCTTTAGACAACAAATGTGACATGGAATTGAAAACACCCTTTCTCAGCAGCCTTACCAGGGTTTTCTATATTTTTCAATGAAACAGCACCATCTAGTGGCAGAAGTTTTACACTATGCCGGCACGACACACTGGAAATAGTGTGGGGATTTTATATTCCAGTTTATCTCCAATCTTTTTAAAGGTGGGATAGCCGGGGCCGCGGTGGCTTAGTGGTTAAGACGCTGAACTGCAGACTGGAAGGTTGGCTGGCAGGTCAGCAGTTCGAGACCCGAGTGCTGCGTGACGGAGTGAGCTCCCGTCTTCAGTCCCAGCTCCTGCCTACCTAGCAGTTCGAAAGCAAGAAATTGCAAGTAGATAAATAGGTACCGCCTCGGCGGGAAAGGTAACAGCGTTCCGTGCACCTTGGTGTTCAGTCATGCCAGCCACATGACCACGGAAGCGTCTTCGGACAGCGCTGGCTCTTCGGCTTAGAAATGGGGATGAGCACCGCACCCTAGAGTTGGACACGACTGGTTGGGGACACCTTTACCTTTACCTTTAGCCGGGAAAAACCCTGGGAGATGCCCTGGAGGTTGACAATGTCATGTAAAGGACCCACAAACATCCATGAGTGGCCAATCATGAGTGCACGATAAATACCTCCTGTAGAAACAGCCAAAGGGAGGACATGATAACTCTAGGGCAGTTACCTAGAAGAGGGCAAATACTTGTTCTCCTCTGCCTTAGAGGGCTGCACAAGATGTAATAGCCTTAAGTTACAGGAGGGTGCATTTTGGTTGAACATTAGGAGAAACGTCTTGATGGTAAGAGCACTTTAATAATGAGAATGATTACCGAGAGGGCTGGTTTCTCCATTGGTGGAGGTCTTCAAGCAGAGGCAGGATGTCCACCTTTCCTGGGGTTGTTCTAGCTCTGAATTTCCTGCATCAAGCAAGGAGTTGGACTAGTTGGCCCACAAGGCCTCTTCCAGCTCTGTGATTCTGACTTCCTTCTGGGAATGTCTCCTGTTGGAAAAGATATGTCTGAATACAATGGTAAGGCAAAACGTAATAAATATTGTGACAGAGCACAGTATTTCAGATATAAAGATTTATTAACATTTATGTGGGCAGCAGGGCAACCAACAATAGCATCACCCTGGAAAAAAGAATGATCAGATTCTCTTCCAGTTTGGTGAAATAAACTTTGCTCAGTTGCCTTAATGGAAAACCTAACACACCAGGTCAGACAGGTTAGGTCTGAAAATTACAGAGATTTTTTGTAATGAAAATTGGGAAGCTTTTATACATTTTGCAAATAATAATGCTGACATGATGCCTCCATTCTCACATGGGTCATACTGGAAGGATGTTTTGGGATGAATGGAAAAGCATAATCAATATGGTTAACCGGGAAAGGCAGTGAGACACATAACTATTATATGCACATTTGCACCCCTAATTAGTTGTGAAATGTCATTGTTTAATCATATGCAGTCAACCTAGTGATTGATTACTGTTATTTGTTTGTTTATAATGAAGGAATAAGTTTTGTATCTACTTCAGAATGTTGTTGTTGTTGTTATTTTAAAGAAGAAATACTGTGGATAAATCCCTGTACACTCCTAAACAGAAGACGTCAGAGCCATTCTACCACACAATACACATACTGAAATGGTAGAATCCTGGACTGTACTACTGCAGAACAGATGGGTGCTGGGCGTATTTCTGTATGCTCCCTCACACTGTGGGCTCCAGGTTGTGGAAAGCCCTTTGGCAATGCACTCTCAGTGGGCCCCCGTCCTTCAGGGAGTCAACCTTGCAAGTCCCTCATTAAAACATCACCTTGACCCTGAATATAGTAAACTAGCACACTAAGGATAAAGGTTTAACATAGGATTGTCTCTGATGTGCTAGTTTACCACATGTTTTGTTTTTAATGTTGGAAGCTGTTAAAAACTTGATCCACCCATGTGCAGTCTGAAGTGGCATTATCTAGATTTCTACCATGTTAGTGTAGCACCTAGCTCTGCACAATACATGGAAAGGGCCCAAACATGGGGGGATACACTTTGCCAGGGCTCAGAGATCCAGTGGCACTTGGCCCAGGCTGCAATCCCATTACCATGACGGGGGAAACTGAGGCTAAACTGTAGATGATGCTTTAAGATAACCATGGAACACTATTTCCCTTTATCTATGTACCTGTTGTCCAGATCATGTGAGAAGCAGTGTTAGAGCAGAACAAGCAACTTTCTCAACAGTGAGTTGCTAAATTAGACCCATCTATAGATCAGAGAAAGTGTGCTTGGGCAGTTAAACTAGGGACTTGTAATTTAAGAGCCAGCCTTCTGTACATCTGTTAAAGATACACAGAAGCCAGCTTAGGGACTAGTAGTTGCATCCTGCATTTCAGATCCTGCATTGAGCCAGGAGTTAGATGGGATGACCTCCAAGATCTTTTCCAACTCTATTATTCTAGATGTGGTGACCCTCAGGCAGACATATGACTGAGTGAAAAGGCATCTGCTTCTGGCTACTAAACGCCCCATCCACATCTATTTTATCTTTTAAGACTTCAGAAGCAATTGTCTGCAGATAACTGCTTCCTCACCCCCCAGAAATGAAATGGCTAAAAATTTCCCAATTAAAAAAGCAAATCATGACATTTGAGATTATCAGGATTCCAAGACAGCTGCTCAGTTTTATATTTGTGGTTCTTGGATTCTGCTTTATATGCAGAACATCCCAGGTTTAATCTTGCAGATTATAGGAAAGAACTCTGCCTGAAATCCTGGAGGGTTGCTGCCAGTCAGAGTTGACAATACTTGGCTAGAGAATCAAATCATCTAACCCGATCCTTCCAATATTCCAACAAAATAATTGGGTTTGTCTAATGGTTAATCCATAGTGTGGTTTGTTAAAATCTGGCTTGTCATTGTGTCCAAATCCATCCCTGCAAACAAACCATAATTCGTTAACCAACTACAAGCCATAAACAGGAGGCATTTTTTGCTATTGGCTTACAAAGTCTGGCTCGTTTAAACCATCGCTGGTTGTGATGTCTGAACCCAGAACAATGGCTTATCCTGGCTTGTTTGTGCTGCTGTCCACCCTGAAGCAGAGCCACCCTGCATGAGCGGTCTGAAAATGAAACCGGTCTGAAGGTTGGCAAAATGGGTGGGAGAGAATCAAACCAGAAATAGGGAAAATAATCCATGTGTTTTTTTGCTCATCTACAAGACAATTAATGGCTAAAGCCACAAACTATGATTAACATAAGCAATTGCTTAGCATTACGTGGAAACACAGCCAATGAAAGGTATAAGAGCACATCAGTACCTTTCATTTCAATGCAGTCCAGTTTATTGTTTGCTATAATGGCCATTCTTCTATGCAATCATGTCTATGTAGACTTTTGGGGCTGCTTGTCATGTCTTAACATCACAAAGTTAAAAATGCCCTAAATTTTCCCAGACAGTACCTACCACTTTCCAGACAGGGATACAAATAATATCTTTAACCCCCTCTGGCCATTGTATTTAAAGCTTGTCTCTTAAGAGAAGATCACAGAACTTGTCCCTGTGTTGAATTCTATTTGACAGTCTGTCCGCATACTAGATCCATTTGTAGAAAGAAGACCTGAACTCTACTGGGAGACATCTTGTGCTGCCTCCAGTTTATTTTCATGTTCATCTCCCACACTTCCTCCTGTGATATCAGATTAATCTTGACCTTCAACTTCCCACACATCACTTTTTGCTTCACAATCATTTCTCCGTTGTCCGCTTGAAAATATGAATCCCAGTTAAAGGCAACTTAAGTAAACTGCTTCCCATCTAGCTTGTTCACTAAATTAGTTTTTTTTAAGGCCAATGTATACATAAGCATCATTTTTGTTTGCAAATCACAGGATGCTTAGCCCACCTTCCAGAGGTATTTTAAGCACTCCCATGGGCTCGTGCACTTAATGGAGCGTTTATTTTTCATAAGACATGAGACAACTCCTTCCCCTCCCACACACACACACACACCTTGCCATATCACAAACTACATTTGAAACTGCCCTGAGGGTATCTACCACTAGAAAAAATCCAGGCCAAAGCTCATGTGGGTATGCATAATATGGTTGTCCAGTTTGTGGTGTGGTCATAATCCACAATACATTTTATCCTCAGAGTAACCTCCTTGAACCCAAAGTAAGCTGCTGCTGAGTCCTTCTTCTTCTTCTTCTTCTTCTTCTTCTTCTTCTTCTTCTTCTTCTTCTTCTTCTTCTTCTTCTGTCATTTTCTGCAAACATTATGTAGCTGCAGTATGTACTCTTGGGTAACTTAAGTTGTCTATGGCATAAATTAGACATATGCAAAGATAGTTGCCATTTATTCCTATATAATGCTAGACTTAAACTGTGGTACATTCTTATCTCTGATGAGCTTCCTCTAGCCAGTGCTGATAGGTAAAGCATGTAGGGAAATGCAGGACAGATCCAGCCTAAGGAGATGAGACATACAGTGTACCTTTCTGTACACTAGAGGGTGCTCTTTATATGCCAAACCCAACTCACGCTGCTTGCTGCTTCCATGGGATTCAGCTGTTGTGCAGATAACTAACCAGCCAATTCTTTCCCTTCATAATCTCTAAAAATAACAAAGAAAGGTTTCGTGTTTGTGGGCCTTTGATAGGCGAGGAGGAAAATACAAATGACGTTGATTCCCCACAAAATAAGAAGTATAAGAATTGATGATTTGCTACCCTTTAATGACTGATGCCTGCAACCTACCACCTGAATTAACTGCTTCATTCTGTGATATGTATATAGATCCCACCACTTTAGAAGCTAAACTACATATGATGGGGGTAACCTGTGATCATATTTTCTGACTTCATTTCCTTTCACTGAAAGCAGTGGAGCGCAGTTTTCAGAAAAGAAAATATCATTCCTTCCAATCATACCAATTTATCTAGTACAGTTCTGACTTTTTGGTTACCACTACCGGTTAAACTTTTTTGGATTGGTGGGCACATTTGGAATTTTGAGAGCGTGTCATTGGCACTGAGAACCACTCTTTTGAACCCAAATAAAGATGGTGCTGGAGGACAGCACTTTGCTTTGCAGCACGCCAGCCTCCCAGTTAAAATACATTTTTTAAAAAAAATCTTAAGAATGAAATAAAAAGTAAGGGGCAGAAAGCCTAGTGGGCACCAAGAGAGGTGTGTGCAGGCATATTGGTGTCCAGAGGCACTATGTTAGCACTAAAAAGTTTCTGGTTATGAGCTCTGGTTCAAATTACATTTTGTATTTCAGGAATTTAGGGCAGAATCAAGTGCATCTTTAGACAGAAAAAAGTCCTACAACTTCCAGCATTCCCCAGCCAGACATGGTGGCTGGGGAATGCTGGGAATTGTAGGACTTTTTTCTGTCTAAACATGCTAGGATTGTGCCCTTAAATGGCATTACGTTTGGAAATCTCAAAACTATTAATGACTCTCAGAGCTGAGGCACAGAGAATTGGAAGTGGCCTTGAGGACCACCTAAGCCTTCACAACCTGGTGCCCTCCAGATGTGTTGGATTACAGCTCCCATCATCCTCAGCTAGCATAGGCTGATCTAAGCTACCCCCGGAAGCATGGGAACTATGGCAGTTGCAGTCCCACACATCTGGAGGGCACCAGGTTTGGTAAGGCTGAAGTAAACACATGCAGTTTCTTCAGTCCTTTCTAACATCTTATGTTCTAAAATTTCTATCATTTTCAGGCCGGTAGCCAGAACATAAATACAGGTAGCTTAATCTGTTTAAACCCATTGAACTATATTAGTTAAGTACTATTCAGTATTTACTTGTTCTCCCCTCATGCAATTGCCATTGCATGAAGTAAAGAGCAGTGCCACATTTGCTGGCCATGCCCCCACGCATTCCCTCACATCCTACATCTCTTCATGCCCCCACCCTTCTTGCACTGAAGGAGAAGTTCTGAAGCATAGGTTCCTCTTATCGTGTACAGTGTTAGGGTGGAGCCACAGCTCTCAGGGTCAAAGTGCCAGGTCTTTTTGATTAGCAAGGTCATCTGTGTCCCCCCTCAGGCTTCCCTGTTTGCTCTGAGCTTAGCTGCAACCCTCACAGTAGCTGGGGCAGGAGGGTGGGGAATGGATTTTCCCAGTAACAATATAATGGGCCAGTTCACATGATCTCGTATTTAAGCCATGGTGGGTTGCTGTGCGTGTCATGCCAACCTGCACCCGGTAAGGGTAATTATGCCAATTAGGCAGCTCATGACTGGCACCTGTGGGGAGGGAAAATAAGCTACCATGGCTTATTTTCCCTCTGTGATAGTGCCAACCCGTCCAATGACCCAGTTCACACAATCACCACAGCTCACCATGGCTTATTTAACAAATCACCCAGCAAACTTAGAACAGGCCATGAGTTCTGGGTGGTTTGTTAACCACTCCAATGACGCACCCTCCCTGGGTTCAGACATCACGACAAGCTGTGCCCAGCAAGGGTAATTATGTAAATCAGGCTGGCATGTGACTGGCATGTGCAGAGTGGTTAACAAGCCACCGTGGCTTATTAACCACCTCCACGTCATGCAAAACCCTGATTGTGTAGGGTCTTAAATCATGATTAGGTGTAAAGCTGGCTCCCCGCTTTATGGAAGGGGATGGAATGGGGATGGAATGGCAGGGCCAGCAAGTCTAAGCATGTGCAATTGCACAAGTGCAATTGTGTGAGGGGAGAATGACTGAATAGGGCTTTGGTGACTCAGCAATTGGGTAGAATACCACCTGCACAATTTTCCTTATATCTGCACAAGTAGAAGTGCTAGAGACTTATATTATTTAAGAGTGACTTAAAATCCTGGGAAGGGCCTTGACTGGCTCTCTGGGAGCCAGTCTTCCCTTCCCTGTGATTACCTGACACCTGATCAGGTTTGTGGCCATCTTCCCCATTGTGACTGCCTTATGCACAAAACCCAGAAATGTATGTCATTCTCCAGCTGAGGGCTCACCAGTGCCAAAAGGAATGGTGGCGCTATTTTCCAAAATGGAATATACACTTTTGCAGAGATTGTAGGAGAGTCTCTAGACTGAGGATACAAAGTCCGTCTGTTCAAACACCAGCTGACCAGCAATCTCTGCTTGTGAGAACCACTCCAACAATCCACTCACCACAGGTATACTAGCAAAGGGCATATCTACAATACAAACAGGATTAACAGTCTTTTCCTTTTCTCATGAACCCTGGAAACTGTAGTTCTGTGAAGGGGGAGAAATACCTCTAACATCACCTCAGTATGTGTGTGTGCGTGTGTGCGTGTATATGTATATGTATGTATGTATGTATGTATATATATATATATATGTGTGTGTGTGTGTGTGTGTGTGTGTATATATATATATATATATACACACACGCACACACACACACACACACATACACTATCCACACACATCCCTATTAAATAAATAAATGCCCTTCCAGAATACAGAATTGGAACAAAAGCAGCCATGAAGACGTTTTGTGTGTGTTCAGCCAAGTCACTCAGCATCAGTGTGGAATTCACTGCTTACTGTTAGAGTTCAACTTATTTGTCTTGGACCAGATGGCAGCCATTTCCTGATCAATGTGCCTGAATATTTTTTTCATTATTAAGTAGCCATAATTATCAATAATCTCTCTCTCTCTCTCTCTCTCTCTCTCATATTAAAAGGTGATTCACTCTATTTAACTTCTCTTGTTGACTTTTGCATTTGCTGTGCATTGATGAAAAAGTGGCTCTAATTTGTCTGATGGGCAAATAATGGATTCTATCGTCAATGCTTGTGGGCCAGGCATTTGTCCAATGAGGACTGGCTGAGCGGTAAATCATGCACTGGATCCCTTCAAATGAATCTGTACTTTTGGCCAATTCATATAACTAACTTGGTAGATTTAGGCTGCAATTCCATGGGCATTTACCTGGGTGTACCACTGTTCACAGTGGACTTTCTTCTGAGTTAATATGGATGGGATGGGGTTGTGAGAATGTATGTTGATTGGTGTTGGGTGGGTGTCACATGATTTTTTTCACCCCACATCCACCATGGACTCAGCCTACATTCAAGCACATTTGTTTTGAATGTACCGGTTTGATCATGTGAAGTCCGTAATTGATTACCAAAACAGGGCAATTACAAAAGTCAATTGAACTCAAAGAGAGTGCCACTTCATATCTTGAGCAGGTAGTGATAGATGATCAACAACTTGCTAATATTTCTAAGAGAAATGCAAATAGATAAGTTAAGATTAAGTTGTGGCTTAATGCATACTGATTAATAGGATGGCCATGTATCCTACTTCATAGAGGTAAACTATTTGAAGGGTCATCAGGGGACTGTTTGAAGGCATCCTCCTCTATTTGAAGGGTTGTTGGGTCCAAGGCTGATTTAAAGAGAAATAAGCATAAGAAGGGAGAGCAGGGGCCTGGCAGTTGCCCCTCTACAGTCAGCAGCACCTGGACAGCAGACTGAGCTCTGTTCACCTAGCCACAGCCTCCCTCCACATGGTGAGATGTATTGTATTTCTCTTTAAATTATGGTAAGAATCTTTAAATCTGCAAGTATACTTATATTATTTATTTATTTATTATTATTAAATTTATTAATCGCCCATCTGGCTGGTCACCCAGCCACCCTGGGCGGTGTACAACATACAATAAAAACAGTTTAAAACAATAAAATTCTACAATAAAAACATTTTCTAAAATACCCTAACCCACCCCAAACGCCTGCCTGAACAGCCACGTTTTTAATGCATGACGGAAGCTCATTAAAGAGGGGGCATGATGGAGTTCCCTAGGGAGGGAGTTCCACAGAGTGGGGGTCACCACAGGAAAGGCCCTCTCCCTCGTCCCCACCAGTCTAGCTGTCCTGGCTGATGGGACAGAGAGAAGGCCATCCGAGTCTGATCTTGTTAAGCGGCCTGTCTGGTGCTGCTGGAGGCGCTCCTTAAGATAGGCTGGGCCGGAACCATATAGGGTTTTAAAGGTCAAAACCAACACCTTGAATTTGGCCCGGAAAACAACTGGTAACCAGTGCAACTCCTTCAGCACTGGAGTGATGTGATCTCGCCGGTGGCTGCCTTTAATCAGGCGAGCTGCCACGTTCTGTACCAGCTGCAGCTTCCGAACCGTCTTCAAGGGTAACCCCATGTACAGCGCATTACAGTAGTCTAAACGAGAGGAGACCAGGGCATGTACTACCGATAGGAGCAGATGGTCGGGAAGGAAGGGGCGCAGCCGCTGTATCAGATGGAGTTGATACAGCGCTGTCCGGCTCACAGCTGACACCTGAGCCTCCATGGACAGCTGGGAGTCCAAAATGACCCCCAGGCTGCGGACCTGGTCTTTCAAGGGTAGCCGTACCCCATTCAACACCAGGTCAACATCCCCCAGCCTCCTCTTGTCTCCCACCAAAAGTACCTCGGTCTTGTCAGGGTTCAGCTTCAGCCTATTCCTCTCCATCCAGCCACTCACCGTCTCCAGACATTTGGACAGGGATTCTACGGCCAACCTTGGTGAAGATTTAAACGAGAGGTAGAGCTGCGTGTCATCCACATATTGATGACACTGCACCCCAAACTGATGATAGCCCCCAGTGGCTTCACATAGATGTTAAATAGCATCGGGGAGAGGATGGAACCCTGTGGCACCTCACAAGTAAGTGGCCACAGGTCCGAAACCTCCTCTCCCATTGCTACCCTCTGGTACCTGCCGGAGAGGAAGGACCGGAACCACCGCAATACAGTGTCCCCAATGCCCAACCCCTCCAGGCGGTCCAGGAGGATACCGTGGCCAACAGTATCGAAAGCCGCTGAGAGGTCAAGGAGAACAAGGAAGGAGCATTCACCCCTATCCAGAGCCCTCCTCATATCATCTACCAAGGCGACCAAGGCCGTTTCTGTCCCATGCCCAGGCCTGAAGCCTGACTGAAATGGGTCTAGATAATCAGTTTCTTCCAAGTGTGCCTTCAACCGCACTGCCACCACCCGCTCAATCACCTTGCCCAAAAATGGCAGATTTGAGACTGGGCGAAAGTTGTTCAAAACGTGAGGATCCAAGGAGGGCTTCTTTAAGAGCGGTCTTATCACTGCCTCCTTGAGGGCTGATGGCATCACTCCCTCCTCAAGGGAGGCGTTCACCACCGCCTTGATCCCCTCACCCAGTCTCTCTCTCCAGCTCATAATGAGCCAAGATGGGCAAGGATCAAGTAAGCAGGTGGTTGGCCGTACCGATGAAAGCACCTTGTCCACTTCATCAGGAGGAAGAAGCTGGAACCGATCCCACAAAACCGGTTTGCCACAGGCCGCCTCTTGCTCACTAACTGTATCCACAGCGTGCAGAGTAACACACCTAATCTGATCAATTTTATCTGCAAAGTGCCTTGCCAAGGCCTCACAGGAGGCCTTAGAATGCTTCAGTGGTTCTGGAGCCACAGGACCGACCAGGCTCCGGACCACTTGGAACAGCCTCCTGGGACAGCACTCTGCAGACGCGATGGAGGCAGCATAATTTTATGCCAATTTGTGCCCTCTTTTGTCCTCTTTTTTGGTGATGCTTAAGTGGCCACCCGACTTATAAATCAGCAAACAATACATTGTCCTGATAGCCTGGCTCCTTGGGTAAATCTGGGTCCATAATCCTTTCCTTGGCATGAAAGCATTTTTCTATATACATTTAAGTAACAGCTGTCCTTTAACTGTATCAATCTGATGACACTTCTTGATATTCTAGCCTTGTTCTGCTAGTCTTGTGCAAAGCAGCAATGGGTAAACTTCCAGCCTCGCCACATACAATTATCTTGAGCCCAGCTGCCTTTGAAAATGCATAGCCAACAGATATCGTAATAAGGCCTACAGATTTAGGCTGCAATCCTTTACATACTACCAGGTAGTAGGCCCCAATAAACAGAGTCAGACTTACCTCCAAGAAAACGTGCACTGCAAGGTTACTTGCCCAAACATTGCCATGCCTGGCAACCATTGAAAAGGTTACAGAAGGTTGATTAACAAAAATGGCAAAGCAGGAGGAAAATAGCTGGAAGAAATAAATTCTGTTTCCTTGTATAGACATGGCCTCTACCTCTTATATCTGAAAAAGAACCAGTTCTTCTTTTTAAAAAAACTCCTAATGACACGGTTGAAAAGCAGAAAATGGTGGTGTAGCTCTGGCATGATGACACATGTCTTAGTTGCATTTGGACTCCTGGTCCATGGGGTCATGAAGAGTCGGACACGACTTAACGACTGAACAACAACAATGTGCTCTGCATCTGAAAAGTGTTTAGGAACTTTAGCTGGTTCTGAATGCTGTAGTTAGACCATTGAACATAGGGAGCATATAACTCCCTTGTTACAACAGTTTCACTGGCTATACCTCCCCTGCCCCCTTCTGGATGATTTGTGCAAGATTTATTTACAGTGCTTCAGTGGATTTGTGCAAATCTCCCCACAGGTGAAAAAAAAATTGCACAAATCTCCCCAAACGTAGAAAAAATAACATTAAATTTGCACAAATCTTCCCGAGGGTGGAAAAAATTGTTACTGTCTAAGGAAGTGATGAAGTGGAGGAGTAAATTGACTAGTGTCATTTCAAGATGTAATAGAGAGAGGATATCATATGCAAGATCATGAGGAGCGGCCAACAGGGTTTTTCAGAGCTCTTGCCAGGTGGCTCTCTGGCCATTTTAAACAACCCACACTGAAGCAACTCTGCTGGGTTTGGATGTCACAACAAACCAGCCTGAATACAAGCCATCCTAAACAAGCCTTCTACAAACCATGGGCTCTCAGGGTTGCTTGTTTGCGAAAACAACCCACGACAGAAAAGCTGAACCAGGTTCAGATGTCACCCTAAGCCATCCAGCAGACACCCATGTTGACAACCCACTGTGGCTTAGCCTGATGTGTGAACCAGGTCAGTACCTCAGTTTCACATAGCACTTAAAAATAAAATGGATGTGTGCGCTGGGGAAATAATCAGTTTTCTGGCAACTCGGTTTAGTAGGTTGAGGTCTGGAAAACCGCAGGAAAGATGCTGGGAATACGTTTTCCTTCTAAAACACAAGGATCAGGCTACAAGATCCTTAAGTCTCCCCTCCTTATTTTAAAACTCATATATCTAAGACTAGGACATGTGTCATCATGCCAGAGCTACACCACCATTTTCTGCTTTTCAACCATGTCATTAGGAGATTTTATCTCTATCTCTATCTCTATATATGGTTTTAGTCATTTTCTATTTTTACACTGAAGAACCTTTGGCGTTTCTGGCTAAAACTATATTGACATTTCACCAACCTTGGCAGCTGAAAAGGCTCAGCATGATTCAATGAGGAAAACCTCTCTCCCGTGGTGATGGAATGCTTTGTCAGGCATTCAGAGGAAGGATTTGATCCATAGTGTAGTCCCTTACACCACCTAACCAGAGAGCCTTATAAGGCACTTGGATGGTAGAGAATGTAATCTGGGAACTGTACAGAGCATGTTGGGTCAGGAAAGAACAGAACAGAAGAGAATAGCCATGGCAGTTTAATGCTTGCTTGCTTGTTCTTGGCAGAAAAGTCTATCCCAAAAGCTCCTAACCTTATTAGCCTTGGCCATTGGGGGCAGTTATGCATATATTACAGGCTTTCCTCTTAAGTAAAGCTGGCAGCCAAGGACACATTGACCAAGTTCGCATGATCACAGAGGGAAAAATAAGACATGGTGGCTTATTTTTTCCCTCCCTGCGCGTCTCAGTTGCAAGCCGCCTAATTAGTACAATTACCCTAGCTGGGTGCAGGTTGGCATGATATCTGAACCTGGCAAGGGTGGGTGGCTGGGGAGGTTTACAAACCACCCTGGAACTGATGGCGTTTTCTAGGGCAGGGGTCCCCAGCACGGTACCCATGGGCACTAAACAGTGCCCATGAAGCTCTCCCTTCCCTGCTTGTTTTTAAAAAAATGTTTTTTTAAAAAAACCTTGGGAAATGTTAGGGCAGCCTTCTTTCTCTCCCTTTCTAGTTTCTAGCCTTGCTCTTTCTCTCCCCACCCACACCCCCTCTTCAGCTCAATTTTGATTAGCCAGGTCCCCACAGCAGCCATTATGTGTCCAGCCACATCCACCATGAGAGTCATTTTGTAGTGGTACCTACAGCAGTTTCTCGAATTCAGAAATGTGCCCACTGGGCCAGAAAGGTTGGGCACCCTTATTCTAGGGTTTCAGGGTGGTTTGTAAACCACCACAGCCACCCACCCTCACTGGGTTCAGGTGTCACGACAACCTGCGCCTGGTGAGAGTATTGATGCCAATTAGGCAGCTCATGACTGGCATGTGTGGGAAGGAAGAATAAGACACCTGGGGTTATTTTCCCTCTGTGATTGTGTGAACCTGCCCACTGTTGTTGGTAGATCAGTGATTCATACAATCATGTGAAATGCCATTTGAAGGAGGGGACCTGTTGCTTGTCTCCCCACCATCTTAAATTCAGGGGGTAGATACCAGTGAGAGGTCTTTTCCCCATAATTGTCCTCTCCCTTATATGTATTTATTTATTTTATTATAGTTATTGATATCCCAACATTCAGGATAAAAAGCCTTCCAAGGAAGGGAGGGGAAGGGACAGTACGGCTGAAACAGGGGCCTGAGATAATCTTTGACTTCCTGTCTCCCCCCTGCCCTGCCCTCTTCTCGGGGCATCTCTACACCAGCCTAAAATCCTGCATTTAATATGGGGCTTTCTGCTTCTGTTTTAAATGCAGGATCACAACAACGCTCTTTTTCAGGTGCTTCCTTTCCCCCCACCCCCTTCCCCCTCCTTCTCCCCATATCTGGGTCTTCCATAATCTTTCATTGATCTCGCTCCTCTTCTTGCCGCTTTTACTCTTTTCACAGAGGAAACTCAAGCAACGGGGTAATTTGATAGCTCATTATCTGCAATCTATTTAAAAACGGAACAAAGGGCATTTAGTGCAGGAGACGCCTTGAATGATCGCGGTGTCATGTAAAGAGCCCACAAACTTCCGTGAAGGAGCAATCTCAATCACAGGATAAAAGCTCAGTGTGAAGGAGCCATCGAACTTAACCCCATTTTCAATGGACAGCCCCTGTTTTTTGGATATCTCTTCCTCCTGTTAAATTACCACTTCTATTTTTGCCTTCCCAGGATGCCCTATTAAAAATTCATAGCATGAGTTGCTAGAGTTGTCATTCTTCCAAGTTCAGTTTCCTCTTCAGAGTCTCAAGAAAATAAATCTCGGAGGAGGGTGCTGAGAGGGTAGATGCATCTTGCCACTAGAGCCAACGCATATGGACATTAAGGCACCATGTTGTCCTAGCCTGCCATTTTGTACACCACCGCTGTTGATGTATATTTTGAACTACTGACAACCTGTTTTAGGACAATTGTGCGGTCTTATTTAGTTAACTGTTGTGAACCACCCAGAGAGCTTCAGCTATTGAGCGGTATAGAAATGTAATAAATAAATAAATATTTATATTATTATATATAATAAATAAGCTGTATGCAAATAGCCTCTCAAAATTCTCCACCCTGTTTGTGGGCAGGGAAACTGGGTCAGGGACCATTTCACTGGATTTTTCCAGGGGAAGGAGAAATTCAACAGTTTCTTGGGAGCGGGGTTTACCATTAGCAGTGGCAACAGCACAACTTCTTTCTTTTTCAGTTTTTGTTGTTGCTGCTGCTGCTACAAGTGTCACTAACAGGAACTGTGTTGGCATTCTAGCCACAGTTTTGCATCTTCAACCATGCAGAGGGCATAGCGTCATTCTGGGGCATGGGGGGGGGGGCGGGAATAGTGGCCACTACAAGAAAATAGTGGAGGATGTTTGGAGAGAATTCTGCAAAGTGGCCTCCTTTTCATAAGAGGTTAAGAAAAAGAAAATTCTCACAATGTTTCTCAGGAAAATCACTTCTGAGAAATTTCAGGTCATCCCTAGTTTTTTCTCCCTCTAGAATATCTCTAATCCAAATAATAACCATCTGTGTGGGTTTCAAATGGGTGGAAGGCAGCCAATGTCATGAGTAAATGAGTACAGCATACAGAAGGTGGAGTAGAGCCTTTGGCAATGTCTAACAGCATGGGGTGAACCTCAGGCTGTGATCCTTAGTATAAGTACTGGGGTGTTACAAGAGCATCCCTATTTTTGTTTGAGAAATGTTGAAGGTTATGGAACACCTTCTTGAAGGATGTGTGTCTGGAAAGCTTGCTTTAAGTTTACAGAGAAAACATCAAGCACCAGTTTTTAAAGAAGGGCTTTATGAGTTGGGCTGGCATGAGTGAAGATGCCTTTTCTGGAACTGGATGTGAGTTATTCCTTTTTTATTTTCCTGCTGGCTTTTTGGTTAGTTTTTGTTGTATTTTCATTATTATTTTGTTTTGTGTTCTCCTAACCACTTAAAAGTACTTAAATATATGAGACCCCTAAAGGGTGTTATTAAGAGTCCCACAGCAGCAGGCTTTTTGCAGAGGGAAAAAGCCACCACACACGCCATGACCGGCATGCAGGGTTGACATTTTGACAGCCAGCATCCTGTGAGGACCCACTGTTGACCCCTGCCCTGCTGCTACTGCTGCTTCTCATTGTACCTGCCTGCTTGCTCATCTGCTCAGGTCAGAAACTTTGCAAGCAGGGATGGCGACAAGGAGCAGTAGCCAGTGTCTCCTGCTTACTTGCCTGCCCACCTCTCTCTGGAGAGCAATGAGAACTGGGCCCCGTAGACACAATCTTCAGTGCTGCTCGGAGGGAGAGGGCAGGTGGGCGAGCAGGCAGCAGGGGTTCCTGCTTCTTCCTGTCTGCTTTGCCTTCCCAAGCTGCCACCCAGAGGAAGAAGGGGTTGAGTGCACTGCGGTGGCTGCTCCTTGCACTGTCACTGCTCATTCACTCACCTGAACAGGTGGCTGGCTGAGCAGTAATGGCAAGGGGCAGCAGCTGTGGCCTCTCCTCTCCCTCTGGGTGGTGGACTGGGCAAGCAAGTGGAGGAGCTGAGGACAGAAGCCCGCTGGAAGGCAGCATGTCGCAGAAGGCATCTTGCTGCAGGCCCTTCCAAGCCCCGGCATGCTCTGCCATTTGAAACTAAATAATAGCAGCTCCGCTCCAAACTTTGGCGAGCACGTTGCAGAAGGTGTGGGAGCTGGATAGACCTGACCTCTCCCTCGTGCTCAAATTTGGGGGGGAAAGTTAAAAAGGTAAAAGGTGTCCCCAACCAGTCGTGTCCGGCTCTAGGGTGCGGTGCTCATCCCCGTTTCTAAGCCGAAGAGCCAGCGCTGTCCGAAGACGCTTCCGTGGTCATGTGGCCGGCATGACTGAACACCGAGGTGCACGGAACGCTGTTACCTTTCCCGCCGAGGCGGTACCTATTTATCTACTTGCAATTTCTTGCTTTCGAACTGCTAGGTAGGCAGGAGCTGGGACTGAAGACGGGAGCTCACTCCGTCACGCAGCACTCGGGTCTCGAACTGCTGACCTGCCGGAAAGTTAGCAGGGCATTAATTAAATCCACAAACCCTTCCCTGCTTGACTCTCTGCAATTTTAGGCATATTGAATGCCTTCTAAAATGGTAGCTGACACAAAAGGTGAGGGAGCTAGCCCACTCTGCCCTCCATGTAATTTGAGCACTGCCACTCATTTGTTAATTCATGGGTATGTAACCCTCCTATACCATTAAAATGTTGGGTTCAGTTCCAGTTCCTTAGTATTTAACTGTCTATTTATTTATTTATTTATTTATTTATTTATTATATTTATATCCTGCCTTTTTACCTCTTTAAGGAACCCAAGGCAGCATACATAGTCCTCCTCCGCCTCCATTTTATCCTCACAACAACAACCCTGTGAGGTGGGTTGGGCTGAGAGTCTGTGACTGGCCCAAAGTCACCCAGTGAGCTTCCGTGGCTGAGTGGGGACTAGAACCCCGATCTCCCGACTCCCAGTCCAACACTCTGGCCATTACACCACACTGTCTAGCACAGTTCTGGTTCTCAGACATTGAGGGTGCAATCCTATGCATGTTTAGACAGAGAAAAGTCCTACAACTCCCAGCATGCCCCAGCCAGACATGCTGGCTGGGGCATGCTGGGAGTTGTAGGGCTTTTTCTGTCCAAACATGCATAGGATTGCACCTTAATTTTTTTTTAAAAAGGAACCTGCTCAGATATATTTCATATAGATAAAATTAATGTTATCACATGTTACTACAAAATGAATACTTTGAAAATATTTAACTTGGGATTTAATTTTTTATTTGCCTCGCTATGCTCTTTGCATTGCATGCATGAACACTACCTTTCTCAGAACTCTGTCGATCATATTTGCTGACTCAGGGTACAGAAATATCTTCTGACCCCAAACATTGTTACTATTATTTTACACTGATTTGTATAGCACAAACATAAAACACAATTTTAGCACAGTTGAGGGTTTTTTTAGTCTCTTCCAACCATGTGGAACACCACATATCATGCCATTCTACAAACCATAGGCATGGCCACGTATAAAATACTGACTTCGTTCTCCAGAATCCTGGTTTATCATTCTGTGCAAATGGAGCCACTGTGAGCATTTCTACACCAGGCAAAAATCCCACAACTTTACTGGGGCCTCTACTTCTTTTCCAGATTTCTCAAAGGATTAGATCAGATCCTTTCCACGTGGCTTTTTCCTTCTTCTTTTTTTCCTCAGCAAAGTCTATATGTTTCATTATAAAGCCACTAGATGGCGCTGTTGTATTATTTATGATAATCCACCATGATGTCAGGACACATAGAGTTAAAGCGGTAAAAACTAGGAGGAGCAAAAATGGTGGACTTTCATTGTCATGAAAAACAGCGTGATAAAGCTTGCAAAGAACCTTTTTCGGGTTCAGATTTGGTTTGATTCCCTGGTTTAAAACCATTTATTTGCACTTGCAAAAGGATGTACAAGTCTAATACACTGGGAATCTTCAAGGAGAAAGTGAGTAAGCCACTGTCAGAGAGAATAAAAACTTTTCTACATGAGGCTGTTAATATGCTGTATCTGCTTTTGGTTTTGTCACAGAATTGAAATCCAAGCACAAAGAACATTTCTTTTCCTGCTTTTCTGCTACTTAACCTCTAGGTGGCACTGTGGTATAAAGGAATAGCGCAAATACACAAGTGGAAATGGTGTTTTCTCCCACTTTCTTTAAATAATACCACATTTTTCCTGCTCTAAAAAAACTCACCGAAAGTGCTGTTTAAAAATAGAAGTGAAACTGGAGGGTCACATCATCATTTAAAGAACCCATAAACAATCATGAGTATGGAATGATGAGTGAGCAGTAAATGCTTCCTGTAGAAAAGCTCTAAAGCTGCAAGGGCAGCAGCAGGGCCAACATCAGTACTTGGAATCCTTGGGCAGCTGTGAGGAACTTATTGCCCCAGTGAGGCCCACTGCTAAAGTCTGCCTTGGGGCCCCCCTTAAAAAACAAAAAACATTTCTGCCTCAGCACTCTAAGCCAGCTTTCCCCAACCTGGTGCTCTCCAGGTGTGTTGGACTACAACTGCCAGCACCCCTGAGCCGGCACATCTGGAGGGCATCAGGTTGGGGAAGTCTGCTCTAAACTGTGCTGTGCAGTTGCATTTAGCCACCATTTAAATTTCCAAGAATGCCCCTGATATAGTGTTTTGGTGCATTGTGGGTAATTCAAATGGTGGCTAGACCCAACTGCCCAGTACTGTTTGGAGCACTGCTGCTGCTGCTACCTTACTCTCTCCAGTAGGTCTCACTGACAGAGAAGACATTTTGCCATGGCCCTGTCAAACCTGAATCCAGTCCTGGGTAGCAGCAAACAGTGATGAAATATCACTAATAATCAGGAAGTGGGTATTTGATTCTTTCCCAATCACCACGTCCATGTTTACTGCAGGAAATATGGCCTTTTAAACCCCACATGTGTCATTCACAATAGAAGATATAGTGAATGGATTCTGCCATTTAAACCTGGGTACTTTGTGTAGCCAAGATTAAAAAGTAAAATGTGAATCAGTTGTGAGCTAGTAGCCATCACTACTGAACTAAGGCAATGAATAGCTAATGAGTCACTCAATGGGCTCACTCAAAATGGTCAAAATGGAGTATGGTCACTCTTCCTCTTATGCA
This sequence comes from Heloderma suspectum, assembly GCF_057233095.1. Classification (NCBI taxonomy): domain Eukaryota; kingdom Metazoa; phylum Chordata; class Lepidosauria; order Squamata; family Helodermatidae; genus Heloderma; species Heloderma suspectum. The sequence continues at coordinate 33,789,904 of NC_139464.1, forward strand.
TTACCTACACCAGGAGTGAGGAACTTGTGACCTCCAGACGTTGTTGGACTCCAACTCCCATCATCCCCAAGCAGCATGGCCAAAGGTCAGGGAAACTGAGAGTTGTAGCCCCACAAAATCTTGATGGTCACAGGTCCCCTATCCTTGACTACACAGATCCGTTCCAGTGCAGTTAGTTTGCATTATCTTTGTGTATTAGTGAAAGTGATCAGCCCATTTCAAAAAGGATCTTGTAGTGATGGAAAAGGTGTAGAAAAAGGCAACCAAAATCTCAAGGGGTTGGTGCTTTTTTTAAGGAAAGCATAAAGCTTTGGGGCTTCTTAGTTTAGAAAAATGATGACTAACAGAGTGATCCTACCTGCCACATTGAGGGGATCTGTGGGTGGATGGATCACTGCATCCAAAGATCTGCTGGGTTCATGCCAGCAGGGCAGAAGTGAGGGAAGAATGGCATTTTTGCTTCCTCTCCCTTCCCCAGCTGTGGTTTGGGGTTTTAAAAAATTATTTCCCTCCCACTAGTTTCAAAGGGAAGGAATTAATCTACACCAGCTCCAGGGCTGGCATAGATCTGCTGCTAGTATCAGAGTAGGGTGGGGGTCTGAGGGCATAGGAGAAGAACTGGCTGAGGAAGTTTCTATGGCAGCTGGGAGAGTGGGTCTCCAGTCGGATTTTCCTAGTGTAGCAATTTACACCTTGCAAAAAAAAAAAAAGGAATTGCATCACCAAAAAAGAGGACAAAAGAGGATGCCAATCTGCATAACATTTGCATATGCACATTTAATATGTACAGGTGCAAATTTAGAAATAATAACTATAATTTAAATAGAAATGTAATACATCTCATCATAATGGGGAAGACTGTCCAAGCACTACCTGTGGATGGGCAACTTCAAGGCCCTTGCTCGCTCTCTCCTTGTGGTTCTTTCGCTTTAAATCAGAGTAGGATGGGACACCTTTGAACGGAGGATTGTCCTCTTCTGGCTCTCCAAAATAGAGGACTGTCCCCTGTAAAGTAGGACACATGTCCATCCTTGATCTCCTCCTCTGAGGGCATCTGGTTGACCACTGCAAGAAGAAGGATGCTGAACTAGATGGATCTTTGGTCTATCCAGCATGGTGTTTTTGAGTTCTTAAATTATTTTGAGCCCCTCCTTTACAAGGCATTTCTTCATAAAACAACAACTTTGCAAAGATGTCATATACTTAAACCTGTTGCCAGAAGAGAAGACTGACCATGATTCTTGCTGAAACAGGGAACCAGTATCACTAGCATGCTCAAGAATATATTTAGTCTAACTAATCATACTGTGAATGCCCAAAACTGAAATGTTATTTGTGTTATTTGCTCCAGGGTTCACTGGTTTTATAATACCTTAAGTCACATGAAAGAGTCACGTGCTCTACACTTATGGCCAATTCACACTATTGGTAGCAGCAATGGAACCACTTGCCCCTGGCTTCTTCCCATGCATAAAGAAACCATGTGAACAGGACTGGGAGGGAGACGAATGCATGGGAGGAAGCCACATTTTGGGGCTCTTTCATATTGTTCAATTGGTGCATGTTACCAGAACAGTGTCAGAAGAAGCCACAGGAAAGCGGCTCCGACACCACTGTCAATAGTCCCTTACAGGTGGCCAGTGGCTAGTGGGGCTGAACTTCCTGTTCTGTTGAGCCTGTAGGAATGCTTAGGATGGTGTGTAAATCAGGGTCCTGATATCGATCCGCCCCTGATGTACCCCAACTAAATATCCACTGCAGCTACTCAGTGGCTCAGCTGCTAGGCTAGGCTAGGAAGAATCAGATCTAGTAGAATGACAAAGTCATCAATTACCTTGTGCTGGCAGCAGGACCCTAAAACTAATCACTCTGTGCTCCAGGGATGGAGTATTAAATTATAATATGGGCTCAACCCCTTGAGAGTTCTGTCCTGTAAATCTTGATCTTTAATTTTGTTTATGAATGTTATGATTTTGGCAGGCGCATCTGATATATTACATACACTGCAAACAAAGTGTTTTTCCGGGATTAATGACATTTAGATTGTAAGTACTTTGGGGGCTGGGCTCTGTCTCTTTTTGTGTATGAAAATCTGCAAAGTATTATGTGCACTGATGGTAATGCATAAATAATACTTGTAATAATGACAATAATGCAAGCAAACAGCAGGCCAATTTTACGTCTGATACAACTTTAGGTACCAATTATGGAAAAAGGTAAAGCAATATTACTCCCTGCTTGGGTGAGCCAGTTTCAGTTTAAAATGAAACCTGATAATTTAGTGGGTTATAAGCGAGAACACAGCAAACATGTACAAATCCATAATGGGAATGATTTAATACATAGTAGATGGAGATTCTTAACATTTAAAAATCAGAATCTGTATGGATCTTATCAGCTGTATACTAGAACAAATCATACCGCTCTGTGTGTGTGTGTGTGTGTGTGTATAAGCTTCTAAAAGTGCTTCTTTTATCCCTTTCAGATGAAACGGCAGCAGAGACTGCGCCCCCTCCAGGTTAGTCAAGTGGCTGTGTGCTTTTGGTTAATAGAACATACTGTTCCATAGGCCTCATATAAGAAATAAAGAGGCGATTGCTCTTTGTACTAATATCTGCAGCGCTACTACATTAAGCTTGTTTTATGACAATTTAATAGCTATAGCGTCCCCCTGCAAAGAGCCCTGACAACTGTGAATTACTAAGGATTTGGGGAATTTTCTGGAGGAAATCGTACTTGGAAGTATTGGAGAAATTAGGGAAAGAAGGAGAAGGAGAAACATTTTGCCCATTTGCTATTATTATTATTATTACTACTACTACTACTATTAAAGAAGGCTTCATATGTCTGCTTTAGTACATGAAAGAAGTTCAGTATCTCATATTTCAAACACTTGTAGTAGCCGATGAAAAGGAATCTAATGAAAACAACAAGCAAGCATGGATTTTGGTTGAATGCATACTGTTACATGAGCCCCAATTCTCCAAGCTGAGAAGAGTTTCCAGGGGTCTAATGCTTCCGCACGTTTGTTCCTCTTTCGAATGAGATCACAGGAGGCTTATACTATTTTGTAATATTTTTGTTTCTTTACAAATATGAAAGTTGAGCCTAGGTGGAGGAGCACAGCTTAACACTCCAGCAAGTATCCCAAGCCACAGTGGGAGCAGGGGAAATTAACATTTTAAACATTGTTGGTTTGCTGCTGAAATTCGGCACCAAGCCATTCCATACCATAGCAGTAACATTAAAAGGGTTAAATTTAGCTTGTAAGCAAGCTAAAGAGTGCTAAAAGGGTCAAATTTAGCTTGCCTACACTACAAGACACCATTTTGTTCATTTAATATTTTTTTAAAAAAATATGGGGCACTTTGGGGGGCAGCAGGGAGTGCTCGGTGCCACATTGCCCACCCCTGCTTTAGATGATGAAGCAAAAATTGTTTACAGCCTGAAAGCAGTGTGGAGTAACAGAATCACTTTCCTGCAAAACTGTTCTAAGGCCACTTGTACTCCGTGGCGCTGGCATGAAACATTCTGCCATAAAGCACTACTGCTGCTGGAAAATCAGGTAAGACAGACAGTTCCCATGTTTAACACACAGAAACAGCCACTGTCTTTTGAACTGCAGAGAACTTTAAAGAGATCCACTGCAGGAAAGGACATGCTGGTCACAATGGGAAGCTTCAGATTGCTGAACCCAAGCAGGAGTTCCAATTACCATAATGGCTAATCCACCTAAGGGCATATGCACCATCTAAATTCCAGTTTCCAAACAGATTAGAAATGATACAGCAGTGTGATATGGATCCCTTCCAAAAGAACAATTTTACAATTAGGCAGTACATTGCCCCATAAATCTTTACAGATCTAAGGCATTACCTAAACCATTGTAAAAGAATGGAGTTTTACAGAGAGTTTCTGTAGGGTCAGCCAGTCAGGGTCATTCTCCTTGCTCCTCTGAACTGAATATAAAGGAATCCAAACTTCAGGGAATGTGACAGATTGCATAGAATGCAGGGTTGCTGCTTTTTAGTGGTTTTTATTTAACATAGCTCTGGACGAGCTGTTGGCAAGCTTCTACCATATCAACTAATGTTTGGAAGGATATCTGTTGGAACAGTCGCCCCAAGACACTTCACCAGAACCTCAGCAACCTGCACAGCTGTGCTGAAAGTGCTAATAGGTGCTTCCCCTAAGCCTCACCTGGTGTTTGGGAGGTGCACAGAGAGCCTATTGATCCTCTGCCCTTGCCATCCTGCCTGGGTGTACCCTGTGCATGCACACACAGGCAGTTAAAACCGGAACGCGCCTGCCGCATATGGAAGCTTGCCGAGTTAAAAATATACACAGGATATAGCTGAATACATAGATAAAATCTAAATTTAAAAAAAATAGCAGCTGCACTTTCCAAAATGAATGTCTGTGGATTCAGACATTCCCATTTATACACATAAAGAGGGGGAATGTTGCTAATATACTAGAACAGTGCATAGTTACTTTCAGACTACAATTAGGGATGTTGCAGAAATCCGTTTGGGGGCTGTAGTTTGAAGAGTATTCCTAGGTCTGGCCTTCCAGACTTCATTCCGGTTCTTGCTGCATCTCCCAACCTGTTCTGCAGCAATTTGGGCCAGTCTGTGGATTTTCTGTCATTTTACACATTTTTTCCATTGGTTCTACAATGTGTGATTTCTGAGCAATTTGCACAAATTACAGCTGAATTTGTGCACATTGCTCAGAAATTTGCACAGATTGAGGAACCTGCAAGGAAGAAAATGTGCAAGGAAAGTTCCCAGAGTTCAGGGGAAAACTCGTAGCTCAGCTCGCAAATGCAAATTGAGTCGTACACGCCACAGAACTCTGTCTAGTCAAACAAGAACCGGATTTCCCAGTGACGGACATCCCTAGCTACAATCCTCTGCATACATCTGGAGGGTAAGCCCTGTTGAATACAGTGGGACTTACGTCTGAGTAAATATGCATGGGATTGTGCTGCCACTCCTGATTGCTTAAATGTAAAAACGTTACTGTATGGAGTGCTCCTGTTCAAGGATCCACCCAGCTAGCCAGCCATGCTTTTTCCAGGATATTCCACTTCATTCCCCTTCTGTCCTAGTTTTCCGTTCCCCCCACCCCTGCCCACAACCATCAGTCAGCATTCTGTGCTTACTGAGCATGCTCAGTCCTCATTGGACTGTTTTGGTGTGTGGGGTAGTCCCTCCTGAAGATTTTTTTTCCTTTAAAGATTTTTTGTACTTCTGCAATCCTTGGGGTTTCCGTCCGCTTGAAGCCTGCTAATATCACTTTCTCTCGTGTGTGTGTGTGTGTGTGTGTGTGGTGCTATTTTGGCTACATAAGGATCGGCACTCAGCACAAGAGTTTGCTACTATAGGATTGTGAGATGTTCCATGCTTCGAATGGGTTAGGCCTTCATTTCTTGGACAGTTCCATTGCTTGCATACTTGCTGAACTTATTCCACAGTAATCTGCTTGACCATTGGTCCCAAGATAACAAATACTTTACTTTCTTCAACTTGTGATGTTTGTCCATATTCTCTCACTCCTGCCAGAATAATAAAAGCTTTGCAATTTACAGGTCAGTGTTAGTTATTCAGTTCTTATTAATAGACACTGTTTGAGGCAATAAATTGCATGCAGTGGAGGCTGATGGCTCCACTGTCAGTGGGGCTGTGAATCCACTCTGGGTTTCAGTCAGTTGGGTATGCCTGCGCAAATGTTTATGATCAAGGTGTTTCATCTAAAAATGTGCTTCTGCTTCCTACACAGAACAAACTAAACCTCCAGCGGATGGAAATGCACCAGCAAAAGGTGAGTGCAATTGTCCTCCAAAAGCTAGAAGCAGACAAAATATCATTAGATGATATAGCAGAAGTGAATTTTTATTTTGTCAGTTGGGTATGTCTGTGCAAATGTTTATGATCAAGGTGTTTCATCTAAAAATGTGCTTCTGCTTCCTACACAGAACAAACTAAACCTCCGGCAGATGGAAATGCACCAGCAAAAGGTGAGTGCAATTGTTCTCCAAAGGCTAGAAGCAGACAAAATATCATTAGATGATACAGCAGAAGTGAATTTTTATTTTGTCAGTTGGGTATGCCTGCGCAAATGTTTATGATCAAGGTGTTTCATCTAAAAATGTGCTTCTGCTTCCTACACAGAACAAACTAAACCTCCAGTGGATGGAAATGCACCAGCAAAAGGTGAGTGCAGTTGTTCTGCAAAAGCTAGAAGCAGACAAAATATCATTAGATGATACAGCAGAAGTGGATTTTTATTTTCTCTCTTCCTTCTTTCCTTTTCCTCAGCTGGACTTTTAATTTAATCTCTTTTTTACAGTATGTTTTAGTGTGGCTTTATGGATTTTTTTCTGCATGTCCCAGAGCCCAACTATACATGATGTAAGAGATCCATGATTGGATATCCCAATGTTTTACTCTTCTCTTTTACCAGCTTTGGCTGGCTGGTGTGCCAACCTCAGCCTTCCCTGGAGAAGGCAGGTCTAGCCACAGTAATTCATGCTTTAGTAACTTTGAGACTGAATTATTTCAGTGCACTCTATGATTACTGTTGAGAAGTGTCCAGAAACATTAATTGGTATGAAATGCTGCTACCAGGCTGGAGTAGAGTGGCTAGAACATATCGCTCCAGTGCTATTCAATCTGCACTGCTCACCTATTCATTTTCATGCCCAGTTTCAGGTGTTGCCAGTTTATGCCTTAACAGTTCTAAAGCAGGGGTGGGCAACTGGTGGCCCTCCAGATGTTCTGGCCTACAACTCCCATGATCCCTCACCATTGACTATACTGGCAAGGGCTGATGGGAGTTGTTGTAGTTGTTGTTGTTATTTCTATACAGCCCAATAGCCGAAGCTCTCTGGGCAGTTCACAACAATTCCCAAAATCACAACTCACAGATACGAGATAATAAAATACAGTATAAAATTTCAATATACAAAATTTAAAGCAATTTAAACAGCTGAAAACTATTTCCGTAAAATTCTAGACCTGTTAAAGACAGCTGACGGCTGACTAGTAATTCCATGCATTGATACTATGTTGTAGGCTACTGAGAAACTGCTCCCTCAATGGACAATCCCACCTATGGGGTTACTTATTTTCAGAAAATGCTTATATTTCAGGGCCTATAGAACTCCCTACCACTATAACTCAGAGTTCCACAAGCTGACCCTTTTCCACTGTCCCCAGTTCTTCTAGAGTACTTTAAAACCTCCTAGTAGCTTGGTATAAGAGGCTTAGGCGTGAGATGGGCACCACCCTAGAGACAAAATGAATGATTAAACAAGTTGGTTTATTAAAATGATATTTTGTACATAAGGGAATGCTAATATTTACTTTGGGTTTTTCCAAAGAATGCGTGCTGACACTTACTAAGGACTCAAGAGACACTGTTGCTAACTCAAGCCTCTTAATGACTTCTTTTACCTCAGGCCAAAATCCCTAAATCTCTGCTTCAGCCAAATACACTCACAACCAGGTACGGTTTTCCTCTGACTCCCAAAGTTCCTCCTACTGTATTACTGAGTGCTTGGACAGTTTAGCTAGTTTTTAATGCCTGTTTGTGTAACCTTCTGGTAAGATCCTAGGGCAGCCTCCTGGCATAACACAGCCACCTACGCCCTTCTTCTGGCCTTCACCAGGCATGATTATCACATGCAGAAGGAATAGCTTAGGCTTCAGCTACCTCAGCCTTTTCCTAGTCCTTTTGTCCCACAACATACCAACCACCAGGCTCTCTGTCAGACAACAAAGAAGGGGGAGGCAAGCTCTGGCGCTTGAAAACGGAAAATTTGTTGTTCTTTGTTGTTCTCTGACAGACTACCAATTGACTAACTGAATCCCTAACTGTCATCCCCTTAACTGTCAACTGTCACTTTCCACCAAGCTAGAACCCCCTGCCAATCAGAATCTGATGTTTCTGGGGGGCCAATCAAAATTGAATTTACCTGATCCAGGCCCCATCTAGAAATATTAAAAGTGATCATCTCTCTCTCCCCCTTCAGAACTGTTACCAAGCAGCTACTACTACTAAACAGGCCTTTGACATAGAAAGAAGGCCTACCCAGATACATTATATCCTCACAGAGGCCACACAAAGAATTTACATTACAGAACATTAACATTTATTTATATACATAGCATTTCTTCACATAGCCAAAACATCTGGAGGGCCATAAGTTGCCCACCCTTATTCTAAAGGGCTTGGGTACCTGAAGAAGTACTGTCCCCTGTCAAATGCTTTTTTCAATGTCTGAAACTCTACTCTGAATTCCCCTGCTGATCACTTTGGCCAGGATCGAAACTCCTATACGACTAGTGCCACATGTCAAGTGGGGGCTTTACACTTATTCTCCTACAGCCCTCAATTCTGCACTGCAAACAAACAAAAATCCCACTGGACATGCACTACGCTTAATTTGCATGCCCTGGGAACCTATTTGGTTCCAAGAGAAGGTGGGGATACATTTAGTGAAATCAGTGGTATTTACTTCCAAATCATGTGTTTTGAACCAGGGTATTCATCTGCAGGTATGGAATACTAGAACTCTCAGTCATCCACCCAACACTTCTTCTTCTTCTTTTACAGAAGTACTGAATAAACAGCAACCTCACCTAACTCACAGTATCATCCTGTAATTATTCCATTCCACATGTCTGTTTTGTCTAGCATCATTGTGTTCTCATATCTTACATTCTATAATGTGCTTTTAGTCGTCCTCATTTTTGTGCAGAAAATATAGCTAGCACAATGTGCTCATCATCTCTTGGAATAATAATATAAAATTAATGTATTCATTTCTCTCTTTAGGTTCCATCCAGGCATCCAAGCATCTAATAAACTGTATGCATGTTTCATATTAACTTCATCTCTCTAGGTTCTATCCTGTCATCTATTAAAACCTGTGCATGATTAATCTGTGACTGATGTTTCCATGAAATCTCTGCATAAAATCTCAGCTTTTTAAAAGAGTATGTAGAGTCTTCAAAGCTTATGAGTAACCCTGAGAGATCTGGAGGTGGGTGGGCATATACAACATTTCATTTGGACTGGAGGAGGTCCAAACTTCCCCCAACGTATAAATACGAAACAGGTTATCTTCCTCCCTCTTTCATAATGTACTGTTGCAACAGCCATCTCAAATTTTACCACTGAAGATAGAGGTGAATCATAGACTTCTGGGGAAATGTTGGGAGGCTCATTCATGATCTACCCATGTTATTTGTTAAGTTTATATCCCGCCTTTTCATGTGTAATGTCCAAGGTAGGCACTACATTTCACTATAACACATACAGGAGTTGCTCCTTATGGATTACAGCCAGAGCCATTACCATAAAGGCATTAAAAAGCTAACAAAAATACAAATTAGTATTTTTTTAATATGTTAAAAGTCAAGTATATTTTTTCAATAATAAAATTAGAATTGCTTGAATTCTATTGTCCAGTCCAAAGCTGAATACAATTTGGAATCAAATAGTCCAGACCTTTGTAATGCTGCGACAAATTTCATTCAGAAACTTCAGTTCACCCCAAACATCTGCTCCATTCATTTTTATGTGTCTTCTCTAAAGAGCCCAACACATCCCTGCAATGAAATGGGTGGCTATTGTGGAGCAGTCATGTGCGTGGCAGATAGCATCTATTTTTAATCGTTTTCTTTTTGTATTCCCTTTAAACACAGACATTAGATTAATTTAAATAAGAAGTAATCTCTACTTTTGAGAGTTGTACAGTATATCTTCTGCACTGTTGTTATGATAATGCAGGTGTGGTTATATTGCCATCCACAATGAAGACCTTTCTGTGACTAAATAAAGGAATAAAACCATATTTTTTTGAGGCAAGGTTACTAAAAAGGAGGGAAGACTAAATCTGACTCCTTCTCCTAGGCCACCTCCACCCAAACCATGATCAAGTGAGCTGCACACCCACCAGTCAGTTTAGGACTCTGTTGCAATGCTCCTTCCCTTCTTTTCAGTAGTCTCTTGGGAAGATCCAACATATTCATCACAGGGATGAATAGGACCTGATATAAACTACATTGTATACTGTGAGACATAAATTATAGAAGATTTCTGTAGAAGAGCTCCTGTTTTTGGTCAGGCTGAAAGAATGGGAAAGGGTTGGCAATCCTAGAATGCAGTTAAAGCCAGGTCAATTTTCTTAACTCATGCAAAATTGTTGTAGTATTCAGTTGCCTAATCTACCCAACTGGTTTACCTCTTCTTTATAGTAAACAAATCTGTTTGTGCCAAATTTTGTCATCTTATCTAGCTCTTTTTGTGAATTGCTTTTCGTGCACTGTTAAACATATTTATTCCATTAAAATTTATTTGCAGAAGAAAAGGAGAGTGAAATAATGATCGTAATTCTACCATCAGGTCTGATATACTTCGGGTATTTGTTATCTTTTGCAGATGACATTGCTAACATAGATTAGATCATCATTTTTTCATTACAAATTGATCACTGTTGTTGAATCATTTCTCCATTTTGATGAAGCAGTCAGTCCATCCAGTCCTAGTAACTAAAGAATGAGGAAAGATGGACAAATACTTTTTTTTCATCCCATCCATCAAAGCAACACTGCTGCCATTTATTCCCTTGGTATCCATAGAAGTTGCACACCATGTCTGAATATCCTAGTGATATACACAGTGGTTGGTGTTAACTTCATGTGCTTGGAAAAGATAGGTTGCGCTAGTTGGTGAAACGGCAGTTGTCGTGTTGCATATCAAATAACTGCTTTTTGTTCTAGTTTTTCAAGTCTTTCAACAAGATAGTAACAAACTAGATCATGCTTTTATGTGATGATCATCTTCCATTTGGATAACAAGTATGACATTGCATATATTGTGCTGACTGAGCTAAACAAATTACTTATTTCTTTCTTACTTTCATTGACCAGAAGTGCATTATTGTGAGGAAGATAGAAGAGTGTGAATGTATGCAACTCTAATTAATTTCCAGTCTTTGGAGCCAGTTATTGCCTTCTGATCAGTAGTTAGCACAATATTCATATTGTTCCTAGATTTATCATAAGGCTGCCATTTATCATTATCATAGCTCTGCTGATCAGTACGTTCATGCCATCATGCAGCTCATGGAATTTGCAGGTGTTCCAAACCTGTCAAGATTTGTTCATAGGAAAGCATTACTATATGGAATCATTTTCCTATGATCAGAAGGTTCCTGTTGTGTTCATTTAGTGTGGGCCAATGATTTTTTTCTTTCTATAAAAGGGTCCAGATGTTTATAGACAGCATCTGTTCCCACAGTGATTTTTTTTCACAAAGAACTCTGATTGTAAACAGTGTCATCTTGGTACTGGATTTCAGTTGTATCAACATTTATATTTCTTATCTGCTAGAAATAGAAATGGACACAGCTGTTATGTTAGAGAGAGAGAGAGAAAAAAATTAACAGCACCAAAATTTTTAGATTGTTGTTTTTCAAAATTACTCATTCTTCCCTGTGCTTTTTCCAGCAATTGCTTGCCCCTTAGCGGGGGAATGCTGTGTTTTCTCTTATCGGGCAAAGAGCATCTTAAGGGGAATTTTGAAAACAGCATTGGGATGGTGTGGGGGAAGGTAAAGCATAAGTTCCCCCAGTACTGCGGCTGCAAGCAAGTTGGCTGCTTACCCCTCAGTTACATTACAGTACAAAATAAAAATACAAACTAGGAAATGAATTACAGATTTCCAATGTAATGGATAGTTTGGCCCAAGGGAAAAAAATAGAATTCAGACAGTAAAATAAAAAACCTCTCTCTCTCTCTCTTTATTTATTTGATTTATTAGCCACCCATCTGGCTGGCTACCTGGCCACTCTAGGTGGCGTACAGTACTAATAGCAAATTTACATAATCAACTGAACAACAACAACAAAAACATAACAAAACAACACTGCTCTAAAAAACCCTAACCCACCCCAAATGCCCACCTGAATAGCCAGGTTTTTAAAGCCTGGCAGAAGCTCATCAAAGCTCATTTTTACCCTTTGTTATGAGGATATTTTTTAAAAATTCAAGTACGTATAACTGGCTTCATTTCAGAAACATTTAATAGTATAAGTAACACAATTTTACAAGTCCTTGATCAAGGCAGACCCCATTTCATGGACACCATACATACTTCCATGTTTGCAAGATTGGGACCCTTCTGTGGGCCTAATCACATAAGTAAGAGCTGGACTACTCATGTGATTGAAAGTGTGGCACCCTGGCTCTAAGTAAATAAACAGCAGTCAACCCATTGGTTATAATGGGGCCAGTATTGAGCATTTCCAAATGATTTCAGTTCAAAATATTTTTTTAATGCACAGTGAAATATGTACAATGTTCTTAAATTCTGGGCTGAGAGGAGTGGTTTGTTTTGTCCTTCATAACATTTGCCTTTTTCTTAAAATAGCTTGATAATTATAGGGTGAAGACAGATTGACTAAAATGTAATGGAAGTAATTCAAACACACATTGTCTGCCCTGAAAACAGGTGCCTTGGAAAGCTTGTTCATGGGCATCTCTACACCAGCCTAAAATCCTGCATTTAAACGGGGCTTTCTGCTTCCGTTTTAAATGCAGGATCACAACGAACTCCCTTTACACGTGCTTCCCTTTCCCCTTTCCCCCTCCTTCTCCCCCTTATCTGAGTCTGCCGTATGTTTCATTGATCTAGCTCCTCTTCTTGCGGCTTTTCCTTTTTCATGGAGGGAACTCAAGAGGAACACAAGCGGGATAATTTAATACCTCATTATCTCCAATCTATTTAAAAATTGAATAAAGGTCATTTAGTGCAGGAGACGCCTTGGAAGTTCACAACATCATCTAAAGGGTTTGCAAACTTCTGTGAGTGAGCAATCTCAATAGCAGGATAAAAGTTCCGTGTGAAGAAGCCCTAAAGCTGTGTTCAAACCATTTCCACCACACCTGTTCTTAGTTTGTAGCTTTTCACAGAGTCTGCAGGTAATATTGATTTATAGTAGAGATATTTGTGGCCAACAGTACAATCCTATACATATCTACCAAGGCTGGTCCCCCCATTAGGCATGGTGAAGCCCCTGACTCAGGCAGTGGAGTGGGAAGAGCACCGAATTGCAGTGCTCCCCAACCCTCCCCCACCAGAAAGCCCTGTCACGCCTCCAGAGAGCAGCTGCTCCAGAGTGCCCTGCCAGTCACGCTCCTGCTGTGGCATTTGCTGCAGTGAGAGAGTGGCTGGCAGGGTTCTCCAGAGCAGCCACCCACTGGAGAGCCATATTGGCTGAGGAGGCGGCTGACGCAGCTCTTCAGAAATCTGGCCAGGCCAAAATGCCTGGCTCTGAGGGACCTTTCCTCAGAGCCAGGCATTGTGGGAGGGGTGCACAGCCAACCTCATGGGAGGCCCCACCCATCTTGCGACTGAGGAAGGACCCCCTCAGAACTGGGCATTTAGGCCTGGCCAGCTCTTGGTGGTAAATATCAGGGGAATGGGGGGGAGGGGTCACAATGTGCTAAAGAGAAAGCAGGGGGAGGCATGATGTGGTAAAGGGAAGGGGGTGGGGGTAGGAGATGGGGGAGCGATGTAGGAAGGGGTGGGGAGTGAGGCACAGGGAAGGGGAAGGAATTGGGGGTGCAATGCAGCAGTGGGAAGGGGTGGGGGCACAACACAGTAAAAAGAAGGGGAAGGAGTTGGGAATGGAGCATGACACAGGAAGGGGGTTGGGGTGCAATGTGGCAGCAGTAAAGGGGTGGGGGAGTGCAACATGGTAAAAGGAAGGGGGCATGACACAGGAAGGGGTTGGGAGCGGGAAGGGGAAGGGGAAGGAGTGAGGGGGTGATGCAGAAAGAGGAAGGGGTGGAGACATGACATGGTGGCAGTAGGGGGGTGGGGGACATGACTCAGGAAGGGGAATGGGAATGGTGGTACGATGCAGTGGGAAGGGGGGTACGACACTGCGGCAGTAAAGGTGAGGGGGGGGACATGAGACAGGAAGAGGGTGGGGGCCTGATGCAGTAAAGGGGAAGGGAAACTGGAGGGAGGCACTATGTGGCAAGGGGAAGGAAAAGGGGCGTGACATGGTAAAGGGAAGGGGAGCAATGCAGGTAGGGGAAGGGGTGGGGCATGATGCAGTAAAGGGAAGGGAGTGTGGGGCACGATGTAGTGATGGCACATGTGCTTTCTCACCTCAGGCAGTGGGAGAGCTGGCACTGGAGCTGATATCTTTTCAGAAGTAGTTCAATGGGACTTATTCTCTGGTAGGATTGCAGTCTTAATGTTGCCAGTGACCTATTGGCCTCTTTCTTTCATTCACCATCTAAATTTTAAGCACCGTTATTAGCTAATTGAAATAGTGGAGTGTTTTAGGATGTGCATTTTATCTTGGGACTTGGGCGAACACACACATATTTATTGGTCCTAGCCCAGAATATTCAAGGGAACCTACCATCTTAATTTTTTTGTTATGTCACTTTTGATTATTTGCTCAATATTTCCTAAAATTATGGAGGATGCATTCATTTTGAACAGAATCTTCTTCTTAGTAGTAGTAGTAGTAGTAGTATTTAGTTGGACTTTTAGAGATCCCATTGATTTATCAGGGAAAGAGCTGGAGTGAAACTGAAAAAAGTGAAACTGAAGGGTCACAACATCTATCATCTAAAGAACACTGAATAAGGAAATGACGAGCGCACAATAAATGCCTCATGTAGAAAAGCCCTCACAGTCTTAATTTTGACAGGATTAAGAGCATTAATGGTCATGTTATATAGTTCTTACCTAGACATCTTGTCTGAAATTGAAAGAAGAAAATAATTATTATTTGATATCATTGTTTTGGATCTATCTTCTGCCAGTGCTCCAAAGTGCTGGATTCTTCCCTCACTGTCCTGATTATGGTGTTATTTTTGTCTCTTTGAAAAACAACAATAACCACTGTAATGAATGTATACATGGTACACATTTTACTTGCAGACGGGAACGTCAGCGAAATGACATCCTCTTCAGAAGGTCAGATCTATGGTTGACCTTGATTTTGTGGCTTTTTTTGTACTCCATTTCCCCCTCAATTTTTGTATTTTGTGGATGACATTTCTAACAAACACAACAACTTCGAAAGCTCTCATTCAAACCCATGTTTTAATAATAGATCACACTTCATATTCCATTTTTGTACTTGCGTGAAGCATTAAGGTTGACCATTTCAGCTGCTCGATCCCATAAAGCTTTATCCATCAGTTTGCAGTTTTTATTACCAGTTTTCCAGCTATCATGGTTCCCCCCTTTCTATTCCAGGTTTATTGTTTTCATCTGTTTGTACTAAAAACAAGGATAATCATATTGTTCCTTTTCCTTGCTTGCTTTATTTTACTTGTTATATATTTCTTTTTACAGATGAAGATGATGCTTCGGCTGCAGGTTAGGAGGACTATTCTATTTTATATTGTTTAATTGTGTGAATCTGATGAGAAAACTTAGTAAGAGCTAATTCTTACATTCTCTACATAATTCCATCTATCAGGGAAGAAACTATTTCTTTTTTCCTTTTTAACTGATGCCATAGTAAATAAATTTTACTCATGAGCAATTTCCCATTTGATTGCACTTAGACCTCTCCATTAAGATTTTGTTTAGGAATGGATACATTATTGAGAAACCTCACCATTCTGAATGAAGAAACATTTTTCCATTAGCAATGTAGGCTTCAGGAGGCCGTTATGAAGAACATTTTAAAAGAGATACTTAATGTAATCTGAAAAGAGGAAGAGGCTATTCATTTATTTCATGCATAAATCCAACCCTTCTATCATGTATGAACTCAAGGCAGTATATAAAACATGGCCTCTGGACATGAAAATTCCATGTAGTCATCATAGCTATTAACTATTAAACCTGTCCTCCATGAATTTGTCTAATGGTAGACAATTTTATTTTGTCTATTTGGCCTTTTATTCTGCAATCCTGCGGTCCCTGGGAGGGTTCCATAGGTTTTTTCAGATCTTCCTTTCCGAGGACAGAGAGGGAGTTGCACCCTCAGAAGAGAGACTTGACCTTGCAAGTCTCCTCTGTGAGGCTGCCGAAAGGTCCTCACCCTTCCTCTGACGTTGGAGAGTACAAAAAGGAAGTGTTACAGGGGGTGTTCCCTGGGTGTGCTAGGAGAGTAGACTGTGGATCCATAGGATCCAAAACCTCTCATGCCCCTGACATACCGACGGAAAGGGGAAATAACTATGCCAGCCCTGGAGCTGGTGTCGTTCATTTCCCTCCCATCAGAATCAATGGGAGGAAAACTGTCCAATGAAATAAAATAAATGTTGCTCCTCCTTCCATTTGATCCTGGCAGCTTGACCCACTCCCCACCTCATAGGCTGGATTGGTCTACACATTATCTTATCCAGGCACTGACCAGACCCAGACCTGCTTAACTTCAGCAAAGTTGCTGCAATCATGTGCTTTTAGACTATGACCCCCCCGCGCCACCATTTCAGTGATTTCCCCATTTCCATAGATTTAAAACTTTGGGTAGTATCCAATAGTGGTGCAGCGCTAGTGTTAATAATGTTGTGCTAACGTAAACCAACACTAGCGCAACGTCATTAGCACTTTCTAATGCAAACGGGAAAAGCAGCAATTTTCTGCTGAAATTTGATGGTAGCAAATCACCCCTTTTTCGCTTTCCAGTTTCCACTAGCAAATGCTAATGACGTTGCACTAGCATTGGCTTACGCTAACACAACATTGTTAATGCTAGTGCTGTTCCGCCATTAGATACTACCCTATGATTTCCTCCAGTTCTATTGTTTGCTTAGACGAGACCATTATAATCTACAATTTTTCTCCCCATCTCTTCTGACATATGATGAGAGTCCACAATCCTACATGTTCAGTAAAATAATCAATATATAACTTTTGAGTTGGTATCATCCGGTTTACTCTTACCTTTCAGATAGGAGAAAGTCTGGAGACAGAAAGGACTCAGGTGAGAGTTTCTAAAACAGGATGGAAGGAAAAATCAAAACATTCCAATTTTCTCATAATGCCATAACTATTAATTACTGATTTCTTGTAG
Source organism: Heloderma suspectum (assembly GCF_057233095.1). Lineage (NCBI taxonomy): Eukaryota > Metazoa > Chordata > Lepidosauria > Squamata > Helodermatidae > Heloderma > Heloderma suspectum. The sequence goes on from NC_139464.1 coordinate 33,806,978, forward strand.
CTTACTTTTCTTCCATTTTGATTGGTTTATATGCTATCTCATGCTAACCTTTCATTTTTGTTTTACGTTTGTTTCAGATCTAGATAAAGATCCTGCTTCAAAGTTTCACAAGATTCCAATGTGCAGAGCTCCCTATGAACAAGGGCTCCCCCTTTCACTTCACTGGGGTGAAAAAGGATGCCCCTGATCACATGAAGCTCTGGAGCACAACATGTATATTGGTGCTTCAATATATAGAATGGATTTGGAAAAGCTAGGCACATACCTCTTTTTTAATGACATATCGATCTAACTTTTACAATGAGAATATAAAGAACAACAATACAAAACCCATTTTAAAAGGTTCACACTTGGGCATATATTTGTTATTGCCTTGTTTAACAAAACACATGATTCCTTACAAATCAGATTTATGATGATATTTTGTGTGATATTTTGTATGTGGTATTTTGTAAGCAATCATGTTCAAGACATGGCCCTTTACAGATATAGTTCCTTCACAGATGAGCCTACACAATCCAGATTGATTACTATGGGAGTGAAGGCATTCATCACCAACACTTACAATAAAAGCTGAATCAAGCTTTTACAATGTATTCTAGTACATCATATATAGATATGGGCCTTGCTTTGCATGGGTTGGAATAGCCCTTCATTTGATACAGTGAAACTTTCAGGCAAGGTTAAGCAGCTGTCAGAATTTGACACATTTGCCCTCTCCATTTGAGTGGAGCCATGACTGCTGGCACTCCTAGGCACGGCCTATGCCATGGTGCGCCTCTATAGTTCCCTGAGGGAGGGGTCTGTCCTCTCCATTCCCCTGATGTGGGGACTGCCTCCCAGCAGCGAGGAGGGCAGCCATATAACTCTGTCCCTCAGACTATTCCCCCCAGCTTCTGTGTCCACTGTAGCTATGTGCTGGTTAGGGAAGTCTGTCACCTAGTGATTAGAGGTGGTACTGCAGTTGCCAAAGCTAGTCCAGCACAAACTTACCATTACCCATTGCCATAAAGAGCGCTATTCAGTTCAGACATTTACGTCTGATATACCCCATTATATCAGTGACATCATGTCAGGCTGAAAAAGAGAGATGGAGAATGTGAGTACCTTTTAAAGATGTAGCATAAAGAAAGAGCACATCAGGGCTAACATAAAGAATTCAGGTAAGCATCCGTTGGCGCTAAGGTTTATTCCAATAAGTGATATTTTCCTCCTCTTTCTCCATATTAGTATGGTCTACGGGAGAAGGTGCACCAGAAGAAGCAGAGAAGCAAGACAATTCCCAGAAATCTGTTTTATTTCTTGAAAAACCAAAGGGTGGCTCAATTAGTGTTGGTAAGTGTCAAAAACAAAGCAAACAAACCCAACAACTATTAAGCCTGTAATCTTATACACATGTACCTGGGAGCAAGCCCCATTGAATGTAATGGGGCTTGCTTCTAAGTAAAAGATGCATAGAATTAGACTGTACCTGTACCTGTCTGACTTATGAAGCTTGCAAGACTTCCATGTACTGAAATTATGCATTCAAATTCCTCCTGTATCCCTAGTCAGTGGGAAATGAATATAATGGTTCAATGTGACCTTTAAAGAGCTTTTTTTAAAAAGTGCCCAATCCAAAGCAAATGTGGAACAGCAGTGCCCACTTTTAGAAGATAAACCCCCACCAGCTGGGTATTTGGATGAGAAAAGGGAACAAGAGGAATTCCATCCAGCTCCTCCTGGCCTCGTCTGAAGAGCCTATCACTGGGATTTTAGCTTTTAGAAGTGGGGTCCATGTGAACAGCCCTAGCTGCTAGATCCAGGAAGGAAACTGCACTCGCTGCATCTAGTTGCACACATGGGTTACAAACGTCCTTCTGTGTACTGACCAAGCTGGATCAGGGAGAAAATGCTTGCTTTGCTAATTATGGGACCATGCAATGTTGGAGCTATTGTATTTCATTGGATAGGGCTTGATTTTTGTCAAGTGTGACATATGCACTTCCAGCTAGGGGATTTCTTGGATTAGCATAGATGTATTCTTTTGAACTTTCTTATACAATTACCTGAGTGTGTTGCTATGAATTACTATATATATCAGCCTTCTCAAACTGGGTGTGCTCCAGATGTGTTGCACTGCAACCCCTACCATTCCCAACCAGCATGATAGGAGTTGCAGTCCAATACATCTGGAGGGCCCCATGGGGAAGGCTGGCATATATGATAGACAGCCAAGTGTTAACTAACATTTTGTTTTGTTTTTAAGGGCAAAATATCACATTCATAGCCAAAGTAGAAGCTCAGGATCTTCTCCGAAAGCCAACTATTAAGTGGTTTAAAGGGAAATGGATGGACCTGGCAAGCAAAGCAGGGAAGCACCTTCAGCTAAAGGAAACATTTGAGCGCCAAACCAAGGTACATATGGATGATGGCAGAACCCACACTTTAATCTGTTTTTGTAGTTTGCAATCCATCAGACTTGGTAGTTAAAAGACATCAGACCAGAAGGGTTTAATTCCTGGCTTGATTTGACATTTCTTGAGAAAGGAAACATGGGGGTAAGTATTGTTATTCACAACTATTTTCATGTTTGGCATTGGGGATGCTAGTGTGGTGTTCGACTAGGACTGGGGAGTCCCAGGTTCAAGTCCCCACTCAGCCATGAAGCTCACTGGGTGACTTTGGGCCAGTCACTGACTCTCAGCCTAACCTACCTCACAGGGTTGTTGTGAGGATAAAATGGAGAGGAAGACGATCATGTACAGTGCCTTGGGCTCCTTGAAGGAAAGGCGGGATATAAATTAACAAACAATCAAACAAATAATAAATTCAAGCTTACCATCCATTAGATTTCTCCCTTCCACAAATGTTGAGATGCAGTTCCCAGCAATTTTAACATATCGAAATATGCATTTAAGCATGTATTTTGAGAGAAAATATGCATCTAAATACTATAAAAAATGTAAATTAATGTGGAAACAGAAAGGAAATATGACTAAAAATGTGGGAATATGACAGAGACCGGAAGTGGACATATTCACCCATCCCTAATCCTAGTAAATCAATGTAGGATATGATCTTTGCACATGTCTCTCTGTGTGTTTAGTTGCTCATCATTCCCCTAAATTAAAATTAACTATTGCACTATGTATTTGGATTTCAGATTTATACGTTTGAGATGCAGATCATTAAAGCTAAGGAAAACTATGCAGGAAATTATAGGTGTGAAGTAACATATAAGGATAAAGTTGATAGCTGCTCTTTCGATCTAGAAGTCCATGGTAAGAATCACTTTTATGTTTTCTTTCTCTAGTGCTACATATATAACATAATTTGAGGTAAAATCTGTTAATCTGATTATGTCTATATCTACACCTATTTCTACATAGGCTTCATATGCCCACCAAGTTTTGTGTACAGGTTTCATGCTCCTCTTTCTTATTTTTAATATCTATCCGTTCAGGGGTGCTCCCCCCCCCCCAGTGTGTGTGTGTGTGTGTGTGTGTGTGTGTGTGTGATTAGCAGCCAGTGAGCAGAGTATCCAATGCTCTCACAGCACTAGCACAAGGGGAAGGAACACAAATGGAAGCCTAAAGGAGGAGGAGGTGGAGATTTGATGTTAATGACTCAGCAGAAGAGATATGTTCCTGACTTTTATACATTTACCAGTCTTCCCCCTTCCCTGGGGAACCCTGGGGACTGTAGCTCTGTGAAGGAAGCAGGCAAGAGACCTCTGATGGAGAATTCTCAGCATAAGAATGAAAGAGCCCTGCTGGATCATCTTTTCCACAGTGACCAACCAGGCGCCTCAAGGAGGTCCACAAGGAGGACATGAAAGCAATGTCTCTCCCCTACTGCTGCTGCTGTGACCAAACAACTAGCATTCAGTAGTATACTTCCATGGAAGTGGAGGTTTCATATAGCATAATGGCTAATACCCATGGTTAGACCTATTCTGCATGGATTTGTGTAATCCCCTTTAAAATCAACCTTGCTCTTTCACACAGCTCCTATAGGCTGGAAATGGCTCAGAACAAACTCTTTGAGCCAGTGAAATCATATTAAATTCTTGAAGCATTTGAGAAGCTTGCTGAAGCCTGCAGCTTATATTTGGAATAAAGTGTATGGAAGATGGTAGTGTTGACAGCTTGAGACTCAATGAATTTATCCATGATGGAGGTCAAAGGAAAGGCTCCCCTTGGCTCATCTCATCAAGTCGAGCAAGGAATTTGCCTCTCACAAAGCCCATCATGAGGCCTGGAGCGGGAGACTGTATTAAGTTCCTGATATATCAGTGCCCGGCCTGCACTTTGTTGGAAGCTAGCATCTTACATCTTTGCAGGGAAAAGGGTGAAATAAAATGCCCTCAGATCTTACGATACCTTAAGCCCATTGAGTGTAAGTATAGATGTTGTTACAAACAGCTTACTTATACTTACTTCACCATAAGAAGAACTGTACCCTTTTTTGTAAGTTAGCCTGCTGCCCTCAGGTACATGGAGGATGCTGAAATAAGATTCAGCAACCAGTCTAGTCGACTTCTAATTAAGTGTATGTGTGTGGGGGTGCCATCTTGTCCTTTGCCTCAGGCAGAAATATGTCTTGGGCCACCAGAATTATTTGGACCTAGATAGGTTAGCATTTTCTAATGTATATAGTCTCATTGATGCCACGGGACTTGTTGCATGAACAATTCCTTTATTTATGGACTAAGAAAAGACTGTTCAAGAGCAAAGGACCTTGTCCCTCAAAATGCTCCTCTTGGGGTCACCTTGCCCTGCAACGCTAGACATATCTAGGCAAGCTTTCCAAATATCCTTGCAGCAGTTTGGCAGCTAACCCAATATACATTCATCCTAGCAAAACAAGCCCACCAAATTACCAAGGTCAGAGTGCTCATTAATCAGCCAGGCAGGCAGGACACAATTGACGGAATGTCCAGCAGCTGACTGTCAATTAACCAGACAAGCCTCAAAGTCTGTGCACATTCAGTAGCATGTAGGCAAGGAGCCAGCCTGTCTGCGTGCATAAACTTTCTATAGGAGTGAATTGTTTTATCTGATTACATGGCTAATTTACACTGGGTGAAATTCAACTCCATGCTGTCAACCAGACTGAGAACTCTTCCTGACTTGAACCAGAAATGATATTTCCAGTGGGTATGAAGAAGTTATGTGATGCCCAGAACTTATGCGCAGAAGTATCTATTTACTTAGATTTTCTGCTTATACCAACATATTGCTTGTTCCTTATTCAACTGCTGTCTTTCACTGTAATAAAGAAAATTCCTTCCAGGTGAAAACAAATTACATCATTTTGGATTTCTGTTTGTTGTCTGGCTGCACAAGAGGTATTCCTTGATACCAAAATGACTGAATGATGCATTTTCATGGGTTTCCAATTAGTGTTTTTAATACCAAAAACCACAAGTACAAGAGAAACTTCCCACACCATTCCCCCCGCCCCCGCTGCCTCCCAAGAGAGAGAGAGAGATAAGAGCATTCTTCACCTTTGATGATGCAGATGATGCTTACTGTCTTGGCACCAATGTTGTTCTCACCTGGTTCACAGGTAGTGGACAAAGGCTCTGGCAAAGGCAGAGCTCAAGATTAAACTAGTTTAAAGGATACAGTGGTACTGAATGATCCCCAGTCAAAGACAATGCCAGTGCATATATCCCATAAAGAAGACTAGCGAGACTGTAGAAACCCATATAAAAATTGTAAAGAATCATAACATAAATGGCCTCTTCTAATTGTATTCTGTAAATCAAACATTTAACTTTACAGTAGCAGTAATATCTGTGAGCATATATTTTACTTGAGGAATATTCTTGGTTCAATAGAGCATGAAAGTTTTCCATTCATCCACAAAATGGGACATAGTTTTATTATTGCCTAACCTAGCCAAAAATGTACACATAAATTTTATTTATTTACATTTATTTTAGGCATCTATATGCCATCCTATAACCAAGTTCTCAGGGTGATTTCTGCATCATTCCTTAGCAGGCAGCTTCTTATCTCACACACAAGTTTTTGCAAGAAGCATTCTTTTACCAGCTTTCACCAATTACCAACTGGTATCTTCTGCTTTCTTATAGCACAACGTTACAAATTCAACAACACTACCTGTGGCATGTTATTAAAAAAAATAATGTTTTAAATATCTTTCCAGTGCTGGTATAACATTTTACTTAGTTACTAGATATGTAAGAATCCACCGTCTTTAGCATGACATCTCTAATATTTACCTGAAATAGTACTGACCTTGCAAGAGCATAATGCCACTATAGCATCTTTGATTAAATGTTTTCTTTGATTACTATATTTAATTAAATTGAAGACCCAGACATGCAAATAAGCTCCCATTGTGCAATAAGTATATTGGTCTGTAAATCTCTCTCCCATTGCCTTCATTATTTATCATCTCAAATAAAGATTCTTGTATAGTGAATTCTGAATTCTGCACTACTCAGATGCACACACAGAGCAGTATTCTATATTGCTGCTGCACTCCCACCGATTCCATTGCACCAGTGGGACCCACCACTAGTGCAATGGGGAGCTAGCGCGACATAAAGGAACCCCGGAAACCAGCAGAAACATTCATTTCCAGATCAGGACAGGTCAGTGAAGCTTCCTTCTGTGAGCTCTCCTGACTTGCCCCATTCTGGAAGTGAGCATTTCCACTCATTTCCAGTTCCTTTACAAAGTGTTAACTCACTGTTGCACTAGCTGTGGATCCCACTGGCGTGCGGACAACATAGGATACTGCCCATAGGTAATATTGATGTCAGGACACGAGAAACCAACACTTCTGTCTATTCCCAATGAAACTCTGTCTCCCCACTTAGGAATTATGAATTAGGTTAGTAAAATGAAAACACAATATTGAGCTAACACTGCTGGCCACATCACATCTTTCTGTAACATGAGTCACTGAAATCAGTATGCCTAAATCAGTCTCTGCCCAGGCTTTGTGCTTTGCAAATTACAGAGACCAAACTTTTTAATTGTTTTTATTTATTTTTTGTAGAAGTTTCATCTGCGCCATCAATAGATATCCGGTCTGCATTCAAAAGAAGGTAACTTTACAAAGTAATTTTGGAAATTTCTTCAGTATTGGGTGTTGAAAACATCACACACCCTATACCACCTTTTGAAAACCAAGCATAGCAAGTGGGTTTGAACAGAGCTAAAATGAACAGAAATTTTTTTAAAGGGCTGTAACAGGCCTTTAGCAATGGCACAGCAAAATGAGAGCGGAGTAGACGTTACAAAGGGAAACATCAGTGCTAACAGCTAGAGATTGTGGTTTTAAAATGTCTCCACCACCACTGCAAAGACTCCCACTCTATTTCCTGTAACATATGACTGGTATACACATTATGGTTGTCATGTGGAGGCTGTTAATCATTCCATGCAGTACTTATTTCCACAAGGTGAGCTGCTGATATGCAGTAAGAAAGCAGAGATTTCCAACATTCCACACCAGGTGTGTATGAAGAAAGTCTTGCAGTGGCGTGGTGAAAAACACCCAATGTATTGTATGAATTGATGCGTACAAAGGGTTCACCATATGTTACAAGTGAGCACACAGAAATGTAAAGCACTCTCCATGTAGTGGTCCTAATGTATATGTCACAATGTATGGTGAAACTGTGAGTGATGAAATTGTGTGAACATTAATGATTAACGTGTGAATGTGGATGATTCCAGATAAACATGACAAATATCTGAAGGCTCAGAGATAACATCAGAGAAAATGTTTACAATCACCCATACAGGTTTACACAAGCAACACAGACAGGTCCCTCCTCCTATGGACTTTACAATTTGTTGTTCAGTCGTTCAGTCGTGTCCGACTCTTCGTGACCCCATGGACCATAGCACGCCAGGCCTTCCTGTCCTGCACTCTCTCCCGGAGTGTGCTCAAGTCCATATTCATTGCATCAGTGATGCTATCTAGCCATCTCATCCTCTGCCGTCCCCTTCTCTTTTTGCCTTCAGTCTTTCCCAGCATCAGGGTCTTTTCCAGAGAGTTTTCTCTTCGCAGGACTTTACAATAGACACTGGGAAAATAGCAGAGAGCAGGAAGGAGAGACAACCATAGGGAGGGAGGAATGTGGGCAAATGTAGCTAACTTATTTTGTTTTATTTTATATTTATACACTCCTATACTTAAATAATAACTAAAGTGGCTTACAATGGAAAAAAAGATTAAGTACAACAAAATAAAACAATAAAATTACACATTCAGCTAAGAAAAGGAAATAACAATAACTAAAACTACAAGAGACCATGGCCTGGTTCATTCAAGCATTCCCCCAATTCCCTCTCCTCCTTTGCGTGACCTCCAGGAGGAGATTGGAAACTTTCGCTTCCATTTTTAACTAGCTGCAGTTACTCATTATGTCCAAATATGAACAAACTGTGGTTAGTGTTAACTAACCTAAAGTGTAGTTAACACTAACCAGAATTCTCGGTTCAGGCAAAACTAGTAACTGCTATTAGAAGAAGAGGCAAGGGAGTGTGCCAGCCCAAGGTTTGCCCACGCTCATTCCTATGGCACTGAACTGTGGCTTAGTGTTATGCCTGAATGCAGCCAGCGGTATTACAACTTCAACAGAGACATCATAAAACAGCAGGTAATTGATGAAAAGCTAGTCTGCATAAAACGTCTTTATTGTCTGGGAAGAGAGAGCACCTGGCAAGTCTCCACAGGGAGAGAATTATATAGCTGTGTGCAAAAGGAGGGGGGGAAATGACGAAACGACACAAGTATTTCGGTGTAAAATCAGGCCACGTTTTATTAGGAAGGTACAGTCTGTGAAGGAAGCATAGGCAGGCACGTCGCTACACCAGACTAGTCTGGCCTTGTATCGGGCGAGACATTTGACGCCCGGGGGGGGTGGCGGCATTGGTATCTCCCAACTCGGGCTGCAGAATCCTGAGCCAGAAGCCTCAGGCCTTACCAGTCACCTGAAACAGTGCCTCTGAATGCTCGCTGGCCCTATCCCATAGGACGTGCCCACCCCAGAACCTGCACGGGAAGACGACAAGCCTCTGCGAGTCGTCCTCCCCCCACCTGCGCTGAATCAGCTCAAAGATGCCCCTTCGCAGATCGGCCAAAAAGACATCATCGCCCAAATCAGTTATATGAACGCCATCATCCCTATAGAGCTCCCTCTGAGTATGAGAAATGTCCGGGTGTACAATACTCCCATTGCCCTGCCTGGCTACAAATTCCCTATTTCCCTGTTCACCTTCTTATGGGCTCTATCCAGTGCTTGGGAATCAAGACCATCCCTCCAGGCCAACTTCGGCAGCAGGCAAGACCAAACAATGGCAATCCCCGGCCAGTGCCACGGTATCCGTCGTACATTGTCCGAAGCCTGTAGGATCAGGGCCTTGCCCTTTAGCCAGCCCAAGTTGTTCCCCCCCAGGTGTAAAACCAGAACTTGCGGGTTTCATACTGTGCCTCACCAGCCCCTGCTGGAATAACGTGGGCAGGAGGTGCTCCCAATGCATGCCGCGTCTGCCCAACCACTGAATGGTGGCATACTGGCTGAGACCGAGCTGCAACCCACAGCTTGACGGGGAGGCCCTCCGTCCAGCCCAGAATATCATGCTGTGCCCACAGATGAGCACCTGCACAGGTTCTCGCACACTCCGGCGATCTAGAAGAACAAGAGGCACATGTGAAAACCACAGTTCGCGCCCTTAGAGCCCTGGCAGAGGCCTCATATGAGCCCGATACGCCTTGGAGCGCCATCTGCCCACCGTCTGGACTCTGTCCATTGCGAAGCCTATCGAGGCTGCCGCAATGTGGAATGAATGTGTACAGAAGTGGAACGTACCCAGGCCCAAAGCCTTCAAGGCTAGCCTCGTGACCATCCAGAACTGATATCTGGTTAAGGGGGAAGAGTCAGAATGACAGAACAAAGGGCTGGGCAAATTCCCACACACATTGAGGAAAGTCCCCAAAGCCGTGAACGGGCATAACTCCTGCACCGGGGCAGAAAACAGTGACACCCTCACCCCCCTCCTGGTTTGATCAGTCTTGGATTTCCTCAGCTGTGTGTGGACCACTTCCCGAGAGAATTGGATGTCACTGAATTGTATAGCCTGCCCGGACTGATCGCCCTTGGCCACCGCCACAAGTTCGGAGATACGAAATGCTCCAAAAAATGCTGTCAGCGCCGTGGCATGGAATAATAAGGCCTCATGTTGAGAGTTACACACAGAAAGCCACTGCCCCCTCAGGCCCAGTAGTATATCCGGTGACAATGGGAGCCCAGAGTCTGGGGGTGCCGAGGACACCCTGGACCAACCCTGTACAACCCGCCGGACCCTGAAGTCAGCCGTGTTGTCATCCATGTCCTTCATCTTAGACCAGAAAGCCAGAGCCGATAGCCTGCCACCAATAGTTCGAGCGGACAAGCCTCTCCTGTGAGCTTGGACACAGAACTGGAGCAAGTGATCCACCAGAATGGGCCACAGCTGCTGCAGCTGTGAGGTAGCCCTAAAGACAAAGAACCCCCTACCTGCTTTGGTGTAAGAAGCTCCCGTGTTAGGTGCTATGGACTGCAGGATGGCCCATTCTGCCTCTTCCAGCCAATCTCCCAAAGGGTGGCTGGCATGGGGTCTAGCTCGTTCTGCGCCCAGGGGGCCAGTTCTCGAAACTGCTGTACGTGGTTTTGCAACAAAGCATCAGCTATGGCATTGTCTAAGCCAGGAATATGCCGTGCACGGAATAAGATGTTAAAGCATAGGAATTGTACTGTGAACTCCCTTATCAAAACCTATGTTTGCGAGATGACAAGAATTTATGACCTGGACTGTGGCCTGATTGTTGCACCAAAAGTGCACCACAGAATTAGACAATGGTTCCACCCACAGATGGGTAGCCACATATATTGGGAAAAATTCCAAAAAGGTAAAGTCCTTGCTAATGCCTGTGTCCGCCCACTCCGTAGGCCACCACTCGGAGCACCAGCGGTCCCTGAAAATGACCCCAAAGCCTTGGGCCCCAGATGCATCGGAGTGTATTTTAAGTTCCGCCTCCAATAACAATTCTTCCCTCCAAAAAGATATGCCATTAAACGAGTCGAGAAAGTGCAGCCACACGAGCAAGTCCTTCATGGCAGACGATACACAGACTCGGTGGTGTGGGAGGTGGAGGCCCCGCAAAGCGTCACAGAGGCGCCGAAGAAATGCCCTGCCAGGTGCAACCACCTTACAGGCGAAGTTGAGGTGTCCTGCCACTTCCTGAGGGGCATGCAGTGTTACTTTCTTAGATCCCAATATACTCAGGATCCTGCCTCTAAAGGCGAGGAACTTATCAGCGGGGAGCTGACAAGATTGGTTCACAGAGTCCATCTCAATTCCTAAGAACATGATGGAGGAAGAAGGGCCGTTGGCCTTTTCCATAGCCAAAGGAACGCCCAGTTCCTCCACTAGGATGGAAAACTCCCGCATTAAATATGCACACTGGGAGGAGCCGCCCGGGCCCACAAACAGGAAATTATCGAGGTAGTTTACCAAACTCAGGGACCCAGTCCTGTCCCTCAAGGCCCACTCCAAGAAGGAACCGAACTTCTCAAACATGGCACAGGACACTGAACACCCCATGGGGAGAGCTCTGTCCATGTAGAATTGGCCTTGAAAGCTGAACCCTAAGCCCTAAGGCCTTTACCATTGAGACTGCTGCGTCAAAGGACATGTAGTGAACTGAAAACAGGTGTACAGGGATGGCGCCACTCACAGATTCACCCCTAGGGCAAGACAGGTTGTGGATCAACCTGAACTCCCCAGGCGCCTTCTTTGGCACTATGCCTAGAGGGCACACCCACAGGTTGGGGAGTGGGGGAATGAAATGGACCGAGAACCCTCCCGGCAGCCACCTCCTTATCAATCTTTACCTTGACCAAATGCTCAAAACTGGCAATGGATTTCTGATCCTGGGAAAACTGAGCAGGGTGCAGGCCCAGAAAAGGGATCCAAAAACCCTGAGCAAATCCCCCTTGCAGGTAAAGGGCGTTGTCCCAGAGCAGGTACCACTTTAAGAGGCGCCTCAAGGGTTCAAACTTAATTGGACTGGGCCCCTTTTGGAGGGGGCTGTGGGCCACTGCCGGACTTCCTCCCCCCATGCGATTCCCTATTGGGGCCCTGGAAACTCTTAGTCCTGGGGCAGCTACTGAAGGCATGCTGTCCCCTGCAAATGGAGCAACCTGCACTTCATTCGTGGAGCAGCCTGCATGATGATTTGGAACAGGTGCCTCTGGAGCTAAACTCCCAAAAGAGTGTGGTGTTGAACCGCTTGTCCTGCGCCAGCCTTAGCGGCTGAAGCTGGCACCTGTTTGGACAATATGTTCCCACTATCGGACCCGTCTCTGAAACCTGGCCTGGCCGGTGTCATGAACTGGAGCCACGGGTCCTGGTCCTTGGCATCCCAGTACAAGGTGGAATCAAAGATGGCCCGCATATGAAAGGATTTGTCGTAAGCCAGCCAGGCTCCGCCTTCGTATTTGGTATAAGCCCTGTATATGATGCCTAAATATGTTGTGAGGACCCAACCCCTCTCAGGGTGTTGGATGACACCCATATAAATAAGGAACCCTGGCAGCCAATTGGCCCAAGTGTGAGAGACTTTCTTACATTGTACCCGCTCCTGGTCCCTATCATTGGATTTCCCCCCTCCTTTGCTTCCAACTCGTGGAATAACAGGGAAAATGCATCTACAAATTCCCCTTTTAATATCTTTTCCCTGGTGGCCGGTAAGAGATGGTAGCCCGGGGGGATAGAAGTTGCCTCAGTTGGGATTGCCCCCTTTTCTACCGTGGCGTATTGATCCTCGCCCACCCTGGCAGACCCAGCTGGAGCAGAGGATTCACTGGCTGCGGGGCCACACCGAACCGCAGCGCATGCAGCCACTGCTGGTGATGGCTGAGTGGAATCCACGTTGCTATTGGGCACAGGCAGCAAAGTGGCCCCCGGAAGCGTGCAAGTTTCCAACCCGACCCCACAAGAGGAGCACGGAACCGAAGTGCCGATATGGGGGGTAGACCTGCCACTGGCGCAGGAGTCTCATGAGCGACTCCCATCACTGGGGGGAGGCTGTGGGCCATGGGCATGATCCCCTGGCCAGACGCAAAGGGCGGGCCCCCCAAGCTAGGTAGCACTGCCCCATAGGGCAGGGAGATAGGGATATCTCCACTTGGCCAACCTGCACCCACCATCCAAGGAAAACAACCCCACGGGAAAATTTGGGTTCCAGCCTTGCGGGGGTACAGGGGGCATGGCTCCCATAACCTCACCTGCGCATGCTGAAGCCGTTGCTGCATCCCGGGTCAGATCATGACCAGGATCAGTCGGGGCAGGCATTGTACAAGTGGGCTCAACGGTGTGTGGGACTAGGGATGTCAGAGGATTTCGCCACAAATCTCGGGGAGACCGAATGCCAGCGCTTTCGGCCCCCCGAAATTGGTGGCGAAACGGTTTGCCCCCCCGCCCCCCCCAGGACGGGACTTACCTTGGGCGAATCCTCCTGGCAGCGGCGGTTTGGTGGCGGTTCGGCGGCGGCAGCTGCGGCGGCCGGTCTTCCGACCGGCTGCCACCGCCGCCATTTCCAGTAAAAAAACCCCCCCCACACACAAAAATAATGTGATAGGCTACGTAAAGATTTACGTAGCCTATCACGGCTAGATTTTTAAAAAACACCGTGATAGGCTACGTAAATGTTTACGTAGCCTATCACGGCTGAGTAAAACAAAAAACAAAAAACCACGCGTACGCAAATGCGTACCTTATTTGCGTTCCTTATTTTGGCACGTCTAGTCTATGTAAACATTTACGTAGACTACGGCGAAAATAAGGGGAATGCAAATAGCGTAGACGCTACGCTATTTGCGTTCCCCTTATTTTCGCCGTAGTCTACGTAAATGTTTACATAGACTAGACATGCCAAAATAAGGAACGCAAATGGCGGTGCCCATGGGTGCCGCCATTTGCGTACGCGCGGTTTTTTGTTTTTACCTCAGCTGTGATAGGCTACGTAAACATTTATGTAGCCTACCATGGCTGACTGCAGGGACGCAAACGGTGGCGGCTACAGCCGCCACCATTTGTGTCCCGGCTGGCCAGGATTCGGGGGTGGAGGGACGGAGCGCCTCCCCCCCGGCCAGAATTTCAGGGGGGAGGGACGGGGCGCCTCCCCCCCGGCCAGAATTTCGGGGGGGGAGGGATGGGGCGCCTCCCCCCCACCAGAATTTCGGGGGGAGGGACGGAGCGCCTCCCCCCCACCGTGAATAAATTTCGTTCAAGGTAAGTCACTTTCGTACATCCCTATGTGGGACTGTGCTGGCAACTGGGGCCTGCACAGCTGTAGGACTCCCGAAAACAGCGTCCATCAGTGCTGCTTCTTGCCCTGGCACTGTATGGTACACGACTTCAATCGCATCAAGGCTTGCTGAAAGAGAAGGCAATAGGTTTTCCTGGGCCTGCCTTCTCGTCACCCTTGGCCCCGGATTTCGAGCCTCATGCAGCGCTGGGACAGCCAATGCTGGGATTCCTTTGTCCCTCTCCACTGTCTCCAGCCTGGACAGAAGTAAGGCCATGTCTGGGTCCTCCTCCCCAGATGATGACGAATCAGCCCTGTGGAATGGTGCTTCGCTTGGGGGCATGTGGCCTTCCCTTCTCCTCCACCCCACAATACCCTTCTTAGGTAGGCTGACCATATTTCCTTGAGACAAAAACGGGATATTGGGATGACAAAAACGGGATGGGGTTATGTAATATTTCGTAGTCATGAAAAAGTAAAGATAATAACAAAAGTTTTATTACATGAACATATTGAGCTAACAATTATTCTTCAGTGACAGAACTCATACAAAAATTTAGGTAGACGTAGAGGGGGACTGTATTTCACCACAATCGTACCATGAATATTTCTCCGATGAAATAATCTTACGCAGCAAATTTCGGTCTTGCAAAACCTTATCATAAAACTTCTCACACTCCATGACACAATTTTGTTTTACAACTAACATAGCCCTCATTGTCTCAACACTTAATCTAGATTTCTCCTTTGACCACATACCGTTCATAACAGAAAATATTCTCTCGACAGGTGCTGTACTTCTATTGTGTACTACACAATATAACAAAACAACTGCAGCTCCCTTTGTGGTCTCTCAGGCTATAAGAGTCCTAAAAAACAACCTAAACTCACTGCAAAAGAACATGGAAAGGGGCGCAAATGAGTAACACTAATTTATTGCATATACACACAAAAAACACTCATAAATATACATCTATAAAATACTTATAAAATATCAGATGAGCAGTAAACAAATCTGTATGGCATACCACACTGAACACTCTAATGCAGGACTGCAGTGGCCGGACTGCAAAAAATAATAAACATACACCAAAAAGAAAAAAAAAAGGAATGAACACTCTGATTGCTATCACAAGCCGGTATATGCTAATGTCCCACCGGAGAGTTCCGCTGTAATAAAAAAGTAGCTAACAGCCCATTGAACCGAAATATGAGTCTGAAAAGTCCGAATCAAACTGAATGTAGGGCAGAAAGAATCTCTATGGGCGGAATGATGGTAGAAATAACAGCAAGAGTCACCCTCCTGGCTCCCACATGCTGAATGGGGCTTAGCGACTGCTTTTTGAATTCCCCACCACTGCAGACAAGCAAGGGGGCGGCGTCTGATCGTCGCTAGCTCAAGAAGCCTGGCCCTGATTGGATAAAGTAAATGGAATTTCCTCTTTTGTCACACTAGTGGTTTTACTGCATGCATTGATTAGCATAGAGCCTTATGATAAACGCGTTCAGTTTTTTACAAAAGATAAAAATGGGACAAAATTGACATTTATATTAAAACGACGGGACGGTCGGGAAATATGAAAAAAAAAACGGTACTGTCTTGTTTAAAACGGTATGTATGGTCATCCTATTCTTAGGCGGCTTTTTTTTTTATGGAGCTTATCCCTCCTCCCAACACAGACCAAACAAGATAAATTGGGGGGACCCCCTACCGGCCTACCCTGAAATGCTACGTGGATCAGGGGAGAGGACAGAGCCCCCCGAGAAAACCAAACGGAAAAAATGGAAAAAAGGGGGGGTGCAGTACAGGCTGGGCCTCCCAGACGAACTCCGGGCCTACAGGCCCCACAGACTGGGCCGCTAGGCCGGTACTGCCACAGGCTGCAATCCACTATATCAGGCCACTCCTGGGGGCAGGAAAGAGCTGGATGCGCACTCTGCTAGCAGATTAGGCTGGCACCGGCACAGGCTGTGAGCCATGGCTATCGCACCACCCCAAAACGGCAGGAAAAAGCCAGATGGGCACTCCTCCTCCGGCAGAGAAACCAGGGCTGGGATAGGCCGCAATACCCAGCAATCGGGCTGCTCCAGGGCTATCATTCTGCCCAAAACGGTGGGAAAAAGCTGGATGGGCGCTCTGCTGGCAGAGAAAGCTGGAGCCTGGATAGGCCATGATCTCTGGCAGTCGGGCTGCTCCAAGGGCGGGAAAAATGCCAGCAAATGAGGCCAGCACTTGAACAGGCCGCGTTCCTTGTCTATCGGGCCGCTCCTGGGCTATCGTGCTGCCCCAAACGGCTGGAAGCGCTGCAGAGAGAAAAAAAACCCCGGTTGATCAGGCTGCCGGTCTCTGCTGCTGCTCTCTGCTGCTGTCTTGCTCGCTGCCACTCGCCTAAGGATGGCGGAGAATTCCACCAAGGACACCAGTGAGGCCGGATTCTTTAGAATCCAGCCCCCCGGAGTCCGTGGCGGAACGGACTGCTCCCCCTGCCACCCCATGAAGTTCCCGCAGACCGGATCCTACCTGCCTCCGGCAGGTCCAGATCGAGCCACTGCAGTCTCCTGCTCCGGTGTGCGGCCGCGAATGGTGTCCTGCATAGGGGACTCCATTTGCATCCCTCCTTTAACCGTGATAGGCTACGTAAGTTTTTACGTAGCCTATCATGGCTACAGGGGGACGCAAATGGCGCCCCCTACACAGGACGCCATTTGTGGCCGCAGCAGCCCGGCAGCGGACAGAGGCCCGGCTGCGGATGGGCCCACCCGGTGGCTCCGCAGAGTCGCCACAGAGTGGCGCTGGCCAGGGAGGATTCCGGGGGGGAGGGACGGATCGCCTCCCCACCGGCAGACCCCCTGCGGACACAGATGAGTGGGGTTTCGTACACCCCTACGCTCACCACCACTCGCCGCCGATGATAGCTGCTGCCGATCACCACCGCCATAGAGATCCATAGCCAGGAGGCCTTGCAAGAACCTTGAAAGCAGAATGGAGAAGAACAGGGGCCACACAACCTAAAATGGCTGGCTTGCCCCTCCTCCTCCCGGACATCAACAGTGAACGCCCAATAGCGTTTGCCCGTGTCCCGTCTCCCCCCCGCAAATCCCTCCTGCAGCCAGGCAAGCCGGACATGGGGGAGGGGTACTTGTGGCACTACCGCTGAGAGGGAGGATTTGAAGAAAAGGAGATGTGGTACTATGCACATAGTCAGAGAGTGATTGTCAGCATTCACCTGTGTATGTCTGAAGAGTAGGGAAATATATACCTACTTTTATACATTTACAATTCATATGGGATTGTCAGCATTCACATGTCCATGTCAACATTCACCATATTTCAGAAATACACTGAAACACTGTTATGGCCCCAACGGCTTGTCCAGGCTATCAGGGAACAGGAACATTGTTTCAGTGCTTCTGATCTCCACAGATCAACATGGAAACTCCTGCACATGTGGGCTTCTCCATTAATTTCAATAGGAGAACACATCCATGCAAAAGAATGTGTGTATAGTGTTACCCTTTAAGTGAAACACAACTCTTGCAGATGGGGGAGCTCTGTGTGTGCATCAGACCACCCATGCTTGCAAGGCACGGCCAGACTGGACTGCACATGTGTGAGGTTCCTCAGCAGATACACACAGCTGACTTCCTCAAGCGAGTGCACAAGTAATGTTTGTCCAAGACATTTTCTGTTCTGCCATATGTCAGCACAAAGCACAGGACACTGCCATCTGGATTTCTCCTGTTTTTTTTTTTATTTGTAGCAAATGTTAGTATTTTGGCATCCCAATCCTTAATACCCTACAGGAAAGTTCCACAATCTCTTCACATGAGTTGTATCCAATGTTAGTTTAACTTCAGTCCAAGTCATTTCAATGGGTCTACTCTAAGGAGGACTAACATTGGATGCAACTGCTTATGACTGAACGACTGAACAACAATAAGGCTGAAAAGCTCCAAAAGTACACATGCAAAGCTATCCTGAACTTGATAGTGAGGGTATTTTCAATTCCAGATATATATGTACATAGTTCTTTAATTTATAAAACATGTATATTTGGCTAGGCACAGAATGTCACAAATATAATGGAACTTTTGATATATACATCTTTTAACCTAAAGGTTTGTGTTGTCATCCACTAGACATGCCTTTTGCTCTTCCTACATTTCATCATGGTACATTTTCCTCTACCATTTTAACGATCTGGAATGATGTGATAGGCTTCCTCCTTGCTGTCTCTTCCCCTCATCCTCCTGCCATCTTATGCTCATAGTGACACAAACATGCAGTGATATTGTCATGGATTACAAATGTTTAAATGTGAACACACAAGATACCTAGGTTTGCCACTGCATTCTGGAAATACCTGGTGGTGAGTTTGGGGACTCCATCCCTACATATTTTGGGGAGGACTCCTGAGGAACTTGAGGAGATCTACTTCATAGACAGAAAGGCTCTGCACCCACTTCTGCACTGAAATTCACTAGACTTGCTGTTGTTCCAATGTAGGTCAATAACCTCATTTACTAATCATCACTGCTGCCACCCAGGAGGTGAGAAGGGCTCACTATTCCTGCCTTCCGGTTTGCAGTGATGGAGGTGGCAATGATTGGGTCTCACTAGGCCTGGCATGCCAACATGCATTGATGATATCAACAACTCACTATTGTGCAAGAGGGGAGCGGCAATATCCCAGGCTTGGAGAAGGTTTATAAGTCAGTGGCACAGCACATGCTTTATCCACAGAAAGTCCCAGGTTCAATCCCCAGCATCTCCAGTTAGGTAGCAGATGCTGAGGAAGATCTCTGTCTGGAGAGATACTGGAGAGCAGTCAGAAAAGACCATACTGAACTAGATATACAAAATTATGACCTGGCATATGGCAAAAATAACCAAGAATCTTGTAACACCATAAACACGTTTATTATGGCACAGACTTTCATGTGCTAGATTCCACTTCATCAGATGCATCAAGTATGAGGCAGCATCTTATTTCTGCAAATAATTCAGACCTACCAGCTTAATAAACAGGACACGCAGTGTACATCTGTTACTTTCCCCACCCCACCAAAAAAGGAAGAAATAAAAGCTTATGATGCTATTAATGTAATAATGTTGTTTCTTTAAGGTCCTGGTTAAATTTCCTATATGTTAATGTTTTCTTGGGTAGTAATAAATTAATAGCACAGCATCAGTCCCCTGTAACAAAAGAAAGACACTTCAGCAAAGAATCCTTTGGGGTTAGTGTCCACCACTACATCCTGTCCAGCTAACATCCATCAGGCAATTTTGCCTCCCACCCATATGGTCTGTCCTGTCCTATCTGTATATTTTCAGCCAAGTACTTGGTTCTGCAGGAAGATGTAGCAACTATAGCTTCCCCAACTCCTTTTTCCTCCCCTCACCCATGTTCTAGGTCAGGCACTCATCTTCACTTGTTATGCAAAAGAATGCTGTTTTTCCATGGCCAATGGAAACAGAAGAGAAGCCATAAAGTGGGACAGCCTATGGAGAATCCAGTCCTCACCCATTTAACTTTCATAATTTGTTTGTTTTATAAACAGGCTTCACGTATTTTGTGTCACAGACAGAAACCAGATTCTTTTCCAGGAAAATCCAAATCCTGATTTCAGAATAAATGAAATAAGACAAGTAACTTGATATAATTTGTTCCCCTTCTAAGATTATTTCTGGAGAATTTGGTGTTTTGTTTTTGCAAGGAATGGAGTAACGCAAGGAAATGGAACAAAGTAAGAATGGAGATGGGAGTTAGATGCATAGTAGTATTCAGGGGAAAGAAAACTGTAGCTGTGGGACAGAGAGGGTATCGTGCAGATCACTGAAGACCTTTCTCGATACTCCTCTTCTTTTCTTCATTAGACACTGGCTACATTTTTCAGCTTATAATGCAACTAGGCAAACATGAGGACGAGGAGGTTTCTATGTAACGAACTCCCCCTCTCTCCAAAGACTGGATTCTCATCAGGATGCCAAACTCAGTGCCAGGGGAATCCTTAAATATGCAGAATATGTTAAGCCCTGTCCATAATATTGCAATGACGCTGTTATCGCTCAACATATTCTAGAAAGGAATTCACCTTCTTCTAACCCACCCCCCACCCCCCACCCTGACTCTGTCTCATATTTCAAACTGTACAACATATTGTCCGTGTGCAAGGGGTAGGCTTTCTGTTTCCAAATTTTCCCCTCGCTGACACATTTAAAAGAAATTTAGTTTTACTATTTGGTATTTTGCACAGCTGTGCATTGTTCTATGCAGCATAATCAACAATGCAAATACTTGTTTTATATTTATAACTGAGTTCTGCACAAGCCCTTTGTTTTTTGTAAAGAAGGCACACTGGTAGAAGTAAAAAAAACAAAGCCTTTTGTGCTGACTCGCCTTGAAACACATTTGTGTTACAGGAACATATAACACAAATTTAGGCAAATGTATGTCTATAGATTTACAGGAATTTGCCTGAACAAGTGTAACTTGGAGCAATACAAAATTTTGTGTTCATTTCTCACAAGTGCTTGTTAATGGGAGTTGTAAATCCTGTGAAAAAGAATACAAGTTTGTGTTGACATAATATTCTTTCTTGTGTGTCTATATAGTATTGCATTTTTAGGGCATCAAGAGTGTATGCAATGTGTGTTGTCCGACTCTCTGGGTATTAAACAAAGACTTGATCTTTTTTTTTTTTATTAATAACAGCGGTGAAGGACAAGACGATGCAGGAGAACTTGACTTTAGTGGTCTCCTGAAACGTAGGTGAGAACCAAGCCATGAAGTGAGCAGCTGTGGATTGAAAATGGTTAGGCTTGTACACAGAAAGCACAAGGTGTAGAATTAATCCCTCCAAAAATGTTGCCATCACTTCCTTTTGATGTTAAAAATGCTTAATTCTTAAGGAACAAAACTTGCTGAGAGTTAAGCCAACTCTGTCAGCATTGTGACAAGAAACCACAAAAATCTTAGGCTATGATTGCACTTTCTTAGGGCTGTTACCCATGTTATGACTTATCAACATGGGAGCGCCTCAGACAAGCATTCCTGTGTCACTAAATTATAACATGGGGAAAGGTTACTGGGAGTTGCCTGTACTATATTAGTGTTTGTTTTGTGCTTGCATGTGTGTGTTTTTTTTCCTATATGGGGATGAGAAATTCAGACATTTGATCCTGGTGAGGAAGTATAAAAAACAAAACAAAACCCAGCTCTAGAACATTCGTTTTCAAAGCACACAGACCACACATAGACTGATTTGGCTACAAAATGATTTATTGAGTTCCAATAATGTATGCATTGATGTTACTAAAAACATATATGCCATGGGCTGTTAAAAGGGTAGCTGGACAGCTTTGGAATGTGATAATGTATTATAAACCTGGAAACAGTCAGAATAATCCAAGATACTATCACCTGCACCTCAAGTCCCCAGATATGAATAACAACATGAATAAGTGCTCAGCCACTTATTTGTCCTGTACATGTGGTTTCAGTTTTCAACACCCTGTTCTGCTCATGAGGCTGAAAGAACAATTATGCCCATTTTAGGTTGCAAGACTGAGGCCCTGATCAGACTTCACAAGCTGGGTTACATTTGCATGACAGAGAAGGAGGCACACATATGCCACCACTCTCCTCCACTGTGCAAATAACATCATGATATGTGTGATGCAGGCATGTGACACAAATGATTCAGGTTTTGCTGCGTCCATGAGATTTCCCTTGACACCTTTTTGAGGAAAATGAACAATGCAAAAATGAACTATGTGTGTGGAGACTCTGAATCACGAATGGTGTGTGGTGCAGGGGAGGGATCATGTCCCCATCCCTGCTATACAAATAAAATGCTGCTTGGTAAAAGTGCCTTAATTTATCTAGTCCTTTCTTGAAGGAACTCAGGGCAGTGTGCATTTTATCCTCACAACAACCCTGTGAGGTGGGTTAGGCTGAGACAGAGGTCTCTCAGGGAGGGGGGCTGAGAGGGGATTTGAACCTGGGTCTCCCCAGTCTTCATCCAACACTCTAACCATTATTCCATACTGGGCCCAAGCTTATAAATAGGTGACAGATATATCTTGCTTCTTGGCTGGACACCCAAGTCCTATGAGGTCACCCTTTTATCATTTAATAGGTGTTCATGAACATATAATATTCTGCTCTACTAAAAGAGCCCTAATATGAATTCACTTATTAGAGTGCCATCTGGCATCCTAAATTCTCTCCAAAAATTCTCTCCAAAATTCTCTGACCTGGGCCACAGCCAAAGTGGTCTAGGAGGAATTTTGCTTGGCTCCGTTAGTTTCTCTAGGAAAAAAAGGCTAACTTGATGAAATAGCTGTCATGCTTATTAAGCATGAATGCTTGCAAATAATCTGGAGGTGGGGGAGGAGGCAGCAAAAGTGTTGCAGCACTTTTGAGATGAATAAAAGTTCATTAAGGAGACCATTCATAGACCACTTACACATGGTAGAAACAAGAGTCATTTCTAAAGTATATAACCAACAATTTAATTGCAGAGGATGCTGGAAATTAATTTTATATTTATTTTCTGCAGGGCCAGCCCAACCATTAGGCATACTGAGGCAGCTGCCTCAGGTGGCAAATGCTAGCAGTGGCAGCCACCCCACCTCATCCTCCCTGAATCCCCTTAGCCTGCTGTGCACTCCCTTATCTACCCTGCTGCCCTCAAGTACAGTGGAGGATGCTGTCCCATCATAAATATTGATATAAGAATTAATGATGGGCTTTTCTAGACAAGGCTTTTAATCCAACACTTTATTGCTGCTTCTGGATTCTTTGTGGGATTAAGATTGGATATTTACACAGAAGTTTTTTCCTTCTCTACCTTTCTGTATATTCTGCTACATAACCTCTAGGTGGTACTGTAGTATAGCAGAATTGCAGACCTACACTAGCATTCCATTCCACTATTCCCCAAAATGCCAGATTTTCCCTGGTCAACTTCCGCCACCACACACAAATGTCTGAAAAGCATGGGAGAATCCCTGGAGGAGGGTGACATCATCTAAGCCACCCACAAACTACCATGAGGAATGGTCAGCACACAATAAAAGCATTGTCTAGAAAAGCCCTATGACTCTAAGTCAGATTCTGTACATGGACTCCAGACATAGAGGCAAGCTTGCTTAGCTTTAGCAAGGTTGCTGCCTCATGTGCTTCCAAATCATGTTGGAATGTAATCGGACCATGCTTCAGAAGCTGATCCAGCAAAATACATAGAAGTCATAGCAACAAAAAATAAATCCCCAACCCTCTTTGGTCCATTTCATCCTGTCAGGTCTTACTTTTCTCTTCCCTATCTAGGATTCTCAGTTTGATATGTGCTCATGTAATGGTCATATTAAGATTGATTTGGAAATGCATTTACTTGGCTTGATTTTCTGTTGTTGTTTTCTACTAATATACAACTTGTGTGTGGAAGATTTTTATGAGTTTTTGTGACAGTGTGGAATCATGGCTATGAGTGCTACATTAATTTATTGTATATGGATATATATATATATGTATGCATATGGATCTATAGAAATGTAACTCTTGGGTGGATAATGGTCAAATCAGACTATTAAGTCAATCTGATGACTTTATTTCATTGGTAACATTCAACACCATTGTTAGAATACTGAAAGTCATCATGGGGATTAGAAGTTTCCATCTTCTGCCTTAGGTATACTTAAGTTTTACTTAACTGCTTCATTTATCACCCAAGTGCTTTAAGAACATTTCAACCATTTCTGTGTTTATAGTTATACTAAACATTGTGTTACAATTTCATCCTTATTTCACTGGCTTATACTGAAGACATCCAATTTTTTTTTCACCACACTTCAGAAAAATTCTGACCAATCATACAATACAGTCTGATGCTGGAGATTTTAGATTTGTAGCAGTGGAATACACAAACCACTTTAGCCTGTTCAGTGTAGTTGACTTCAGTGGGGCTGAAGCCAATTTACATGGGTGGATGTCAGATTTACATTGCAGCTTATGCCAGGGTCCAGTAGCCAAACTGTTAGAAGAACATGCTGCATTCCTAAAGGCTGAGTGTTTGTCTTGCATCTAGTGACCAGATGCAATCTGTCTAAACTATCAGTGGGAACCTAATCCATTGATTCTCAAAGGCATTTGGACATGAGTCTATCTCCATCACTCCCCAAAACAAAAGGTTTCAGAAACTGGCTTGATTTAACTACTTGGGTATAATGAACTTAATAGTTAATGGCAGGACTTTAATTCTGGAATCACCTTGAATGGCTTTTAGATTGCTGGAACAATTTTATTATCTATTTCTGTAGAAGTTAAACAAGCTTATTCAATATGGGACAAAACAACTCAAGTAGTTAACTGACTTTTTAAAAAAGAAAAATGCTTAAAAGAACCACATCCTTTATCTAAAACAAATCAAATTCCATGCCCATTATCCACCCAGGAATAGGCATTTCATTTCCAGGACATAGATGTTTCTTGCTCAAGGATTTGTTCTTCAATTGAAGAAGGTATATGAAGAGGCTGGAGGAGTATTTCTTATAATGAGTTGAAAATCAGGATGCACCAATCCTCATTCTCAACAACTGCCTATTGTTAAAGGGGGACATTCTCATCTAGGTTCCTACTGATGCATGTGCAATCCTACCTCTCACTGCAAAGGAGAGCAGTTGCCACAGCTAGGATGGCCAGCATATTGAAATGAGAATTCATCCCCTTAATGTGTGTCAGCTTTTAGATACGTTTGCATTTTGATCTGACCTTTGGGAAGGAGGAGTCTCACTGCCACAGCAGTGTTTTGCAGTAAGTAGCCAACCTTTGTAAACTGTAAGCATAAAAAAGCAAAATAAAATACCATATAATAAAAGTCACACCCACAGAAAGTAGTAGTCCTTATCTCTCATAGCTGCTTATATTTTCCCATAAAGTGATACTGACAATGCAATAAAGCCTGATTGGCATATATGAGGTCTATTAGTATACTAAATTAACATCCAAGACACTGTATAGATTACTACTATAAGGCAAAGTATCCCCCAATCATTTGGTGGTTCCATCTCTGGGGTATTTTTTTAAAGACCGTATTTTCAATATATTTTATTATCTTTAATGTTTATTCCTCCAGAATGGACCTCAGGTTAATTAGGAGGAGCTGTGAACCAGACTCAATATTTTCATTTATTTCTGACATGGTAAAGTCACCATGAGTTTACCATTTTCTCATTATTAGCCTTACTTCTGAATATATTTCATGTGTTGGAAACTGAGATAACCATTTCTTTGAGAACTGGACCTTTTAATAGAACTCCAGGACAGCCTGATCATGTGAAAATGACAGGTAAAAACACCATGGTGACCTTACCACAGTGAAAATTAACAAGAGCATTCTAATATCAGAGGGAGTTCATCTGGCCACTTCCGCTTTACTCCAAGATGATTATTCAAGTCTGTTGCAGTGAAATCACATGGGGATGGTAATCTTGAAGGGTCAAGACACACTGACCTTCATCACCACATTTCTGGCAGCACTGAAAAATCTGTCTGACCAGATGGCAGGCACGCTGCCTGTGGATTTCACCAATAAATGCTTGCAAAACTTACATTGTGGCGGGGAGAAAGTAGCCCAGTTATTGCTCTATGAAAGAAGCTTTGAGATCATTACAACTTGTTGTTCTAAGCTACTAGGTAATTTTGACAACTTTCTTTTTTGAGACAATGAATGAATCCCCTTTAAAAATCAGACTTAGCCTTTAATAATAAACTCCTCCAGATGACGCCCATGTTTAGGGCCTGATCCAAGTCAGTTTGCTGATAATCCCAGGCCCTTGACAAATTATCTGTTTCAAAGTACATCTCACAGTTTTTTTTCCCATCAGTTGAATCCCACAAATGGAAAAACAATAGATTGGTACAGAGCTCCAATCTCACAGGTTTGAATTCAAAAGACTAACTCAAGATCTGTAAAATTGTTACACACAGAAGACAGGGGGTAAGTATGCATCCTGCTATCTCTCTCCCCTTCTACCGTAAGGATATTTGACTGCACCACCAACCTTACTAGCTCAAACCCATCCTTAAGCCTTTGACTTAAAGCTGGACTCAGCTAATACAGTTCAAACTTTGGATCTAATTTCCCATTTGCTCACTTTATACTGCAGATATATCTCAATAACTTGTGCTGCATCCCTTCTTCTTACTCCCACCCCCTTGTCCTTTCCTTTTTTTCACCCCGTTCCTGATTAGGGAGTTTAAACAAGAGCCTGAAGAACCCGAAATAGACGTGTGGGAGCTTCTGAAAAATGCAAATCCCAATGACTATGAGAAAATTGCATTTCAGTATGGAATCACTGACCTGAGGGGCATGTTGAAACGTCTGAAGCGCACTCGCAGGGAAGAAAAGAAGAGTGCAGGTATGGAAAGCAAAGGAAAGCTTGTTCATGAGCATCTCTACACCAGCCTAAAATCCCACATTCAAAATGGAGCTTTCTGCTTCTGTTTTAAATGCAGGATCACAGCGGACTCCCTTTACACGTGCTTCCCTTCCCCCTTCCCCCTTCCCCCTTCCCCCTGATCTGAGTCTTCCATACATTTCATTGATCTAGCTCCTCTTATTGTGGCTTTTCCTTTTTCACGGAGGGAACTCAAGCAGAACAGAACATGGTAATTTAATAGCTCATTATCCCCAATATTTTAAACACTGGAATAAGGGTCATTTAGTGCAGGAGATGCCCTGGGGGTTCCATGTGTTCATGATGTCATATAAAGAGCCCGCAAACCTCGGTGAGTGAGCAATCTCAATAGCAGGATAAAAGCTGTGTGAAGAAGCCCCATATCTTTCCAGGAAACCAAGGGAAATTTCCTCCTAAAATCTTCTTTCAGACACAAATAGTTCTTGGAAGTTGCTTGTTCTTTCACAAAGAGAACTGTTATCTTTTTAACAGCTGAGCCATATGAAGAATTTTGCCAAGTATGACTTCTCTTGTCACTGTGGCATGGAGAAACCACACTTGCTGAATCTCTTCCTGATACTTGTTATAGCAACTGGCCCTTGCAACCCCCAAAACTACAGTTCATTTTGGCTGCAGGCAGCTCAACGTTTACTGAATAAAACAGGGGTGAGCAACTTGTGACCCTCCGGATGTTTTGGTCTACAACTCCCATCAGCCATAACGAGCATAACCAATGGTAAAGGATCAAAGGACTTGTAGGCCAAAACCTCTGTAGGGCCACAAGTTCCCCACCCCTGGAGTAAAACAAATTTGGCCACCATTTACACTGAGGTTAAGCATCTCAAAATCCACAGTCAGACACGCTCTCTCTCTCTCTCTCTCCCCCATCCATCCATCCATCCATTTTTCTGCCAGTTCCAACTATTATCTCTCTTGTTGAACTCTCCCATTACTCTAGTCATACTCTGGCGGACTTCTAAATGGGACACCTGGTGCTAGCAGGGCCATTCAGCATAAGGACTGGAGCGATGCAGTTAGACATTAGTACAGTTTATAGTGATTACCACTGAGTTCTATGAGACAAAATAAACAGGCTGCAATCTGGGACACAGCTGAGAGGGGTCAAAAACCTACTTCTCACTCAGACATTGGGATCATCAGAGGTGTGTGTGGGAGTTCTTAGCTCCTACCTCAATGGTGTTCCTGAGTGCATAATGTCTTTACTTTCTCCCCTATAAGTGAATGGCTGCCATTTATTCTTATGGACAAAGGTGAACCTGAGGACAATATTGAGATCAGAAAAGTCTGTCCTCACCCATGACATGGGGTGGCTAGCCACCTCTCACAGAGGGACTCCATGGGGGAGAGCAATTACTTTTCTTGGTTTCCTGAAGGCATCTCCAGGGTTGCAGGGGAGGATACACTACATTTCTGAGGCTTCCTTGCCCTCTCCCAACTCTTGAGTTTGGAGGGTTGGGGAAGTGTCCCTTACCACCTTCCCAGTACCTGATTGCTAAATTCAGTTCAAGGGAGCAAGTGGGAAAAGCCAAATTTAGAAAAGCAGGCCTGGCTTTGCCTCTTCCTCCACCCATGGCATTGACGTCAATGATGAATGGGAAGCAGCAAAGCAGGGGAGTCCGTGGGAAGTGAGGTTTGACTTGGGGAATGAACTGGAACCTTTCCTCTTCTTCCCATCAAACTTGATGGGCCTCAAGCATTCCTCTCTAATATCCATGTAAACCAGTCCTTACCAAGGTTGTTGGTACATATGAATTCTTGCCCTCAAAAGTGTATGTTTTGGCCTGATTATTATTTGCATTTATTTTATTCCCAACATTTGAGGGCAAGTAACATTTTAGGGCCGCGGTGGCTTAGTGGTTAAGACGCTGAACTGCAGACTGGAAGGTTGGCAGGTCAGCAGTTCGAGACCCAAGTGCTGCGTGACGGAGTGAGCTCCCGTCTTCAGTCCCAGCTTCTGCCAACCTAGCAGTTCGAAAGCAAGACATTGCAAGTAGATAAATAGGTACCGCCTCGGCGGGAAAGGTAACAGCGTTCCGTGCACCTCGGTGTTCAGTCATGCCGGCCACATGACCACGGAAGCGTCTTCGGACAGCGCTGGCTCTTCGGCTTAGAAACGGGGATGAGCACCGCACCCTAGAGTCGGACACAACTGGTTGGGGACACCTTTACCTTTACCTTTTTAACATTTTATTAACAGCAATATAATATTTGAAATATCTTAAACATAGGACTGGTCAAACAACATAGTCCTTTGGGTTTGTTTAAACCACGGGTTGTTTGGGAGTGAGCGACCGTGCTGGCTCCCACCCTCTGACTAACTCCTGCTGTGCTAAACCGCCCCCCAGGGATGCTCCATTTTTAGGTTGTTTAGCATGATGTGCAAATCCAGAATTGTGGGTTGTTGCGGGATGAACAACCCAGACTTGGGACACATAGGTTCCAAGTCTGGATTGTTCCTCTACAACAACTAGGGTTGTACGAAACCCCCTTACTTTGGGTCCATGGGGGGGATCCGTTCCTCCCCCGCGGAATCCTCGCTGGCCCTGGCCAGCTCCGCTCCGTGGTATGTCTGCAGAGCTGCTGGCTGGCTCTGGCTGCTGGGATGCAAATGGCATCCACGTAGCGGGCGCCATTTGTGTCCCTGTTCTTTGCAGTAATAGGCTACATAAATCTTTACGTAGCCCATCACTGCAAAGAACAGGGACGCAAATGGCATAGCGGGCACCATTTGTGTCCCTGCCATTTGCCGTGATAGGCTATGTAAATCTTTACGTAGTCTATCACCCCAAAGAACAGGGACACAAATGGTGTAACGGACGCCATATGCGTCCATGTTCTTTGCAGTGATAGGCTATGTAAATCTTTACATAGCCTATCATGGCAAACAGCAGGGACGTAAATGGCGTCCGCTACACCAGACGCCAAGACAGGCAAGAGCAGACAGGACAGGCGGCAGCAGACGGCCGGTGAAAGGTAGGATCCGGCCCCGCGTGGATTCCCCCTGGTGGTGGAGGTTAGTCTTTCCTTCCGCCACAGACTCTGGGGGGCTGGATTCTTAGAATTCTCATTGGAGTGCGTGGTGGAATTCTCCGCCATCCCTAACAACAACCCATAATTCCAGGTTCGTATGTCATGCTAAACAGCGCTCTGTCCCTAGGTAGTTAGCGCAGCTGGAGCAGGTGAGCAGTCAGGAGCTAGGATGTTTGCTCACTCCTGCTCATTCACCACAACTCACAGTTGGTTTAAACCATGGGTTGTTGTGATGTCCGAACCAGGTCATACAGTTAAATCATCCTACTTATTACTATTTTTTAAAGCATTGTAAAGTTTTGTGACAATAGACTTGTTTCCAAGTATTTTCTGTCTCTGCTCCTCCATCCCAACATCTTTCTCCTCCAACAGCTTTTGCTAAGATTCTGGATCCTGCATATCAAGTGGATAAAGGAGGTAGAGTAAGGTTTGCAGTGGAGCTGGCTGATCCAACAGTTGAACTCAAGTGGTATAAAAATGGCCAAGAAATACGACCAAGTGGAAAGTAAGTATGTCCACTAACCTAAATTTAGGTTTCTTATCTAGTTCTTATAGTCTTATTTAAAAGAATTAGATTAGTTCAGGAAAAATAATTCAGGCAAGCACTATTACTCATGATGTTTAGGTGGAACCTCTGTATTCAGAAGCAGTAAAGCGTTAAAAGGTTTGTGCCTTTTGAAGGACCGCCTTCACCTGTACCAGCCTGTCCGTACTCTGAGGCTATCAACAGAGGGCCTTCTCACTTGCACACCACCAAGGGTGGTTCATGAGTACAAAGGAGACAGCATTTTTAGTAGTGGCCCTGAACCTCTGGAATGTGCTTCCACCAGAATTTTGTTAGGCCCTTTCTTTGCAGGTCTTCAGGAAAGCTCTGAAGATGCACCTGTTTTCACGGGCCTTAAAAAAATATATCAACTGTTGATTTTATGTATAAGAACGGTTTTTATTTAATTTTCTTGTTTTGCATTGTTTGTTTTTATGTTGTATGCGTTATATGCCGCCTTGGAAGGGTTCTACCCTTAAAGGCAACCCAACGATAACTGTAACAACAAACAAACAAACAATATAGCTCTGATGTTTTTCTGGGGAGAAAAACCCCTGTGGCTGCCCTACTTGTGAACTTCTAGGGCATCTCTACACCAGCCTAAAATCCTGCATTTAACACGAGGCTTTTTGCTTCCATTTTAAATGCAGGATCACAACAACTCCCTTTTTCATGAGCTTCCTTTTCCCCCTCCCCTTCCCCACTCCTTCTCCCTGTATCTGAGTCTTCCATTATCTTTCATTGATCTCGCTCCTCTTCTTGTTGCTTTTCCTCTTTTCACTCCTCTTTTCACGGAGGGAACTCAAGCAGAACACAACAGGGTAATTTGATAGCTCATTATCTGCAATCTGTTTAAAAACGGAACAAAGGGCATTTAGTGCAGGAGATGCCTTGGATGATCGCAGCTTCATATAAAGAGCCTGCAAACTGAAGGAGCAATCTCAATCGCAGGATAAAAGCTCTGTGTGAAGAAAGCCCTAGAGGCAACTGCTTGAAAGAGGATATTGGACCAAATGGACTGAACCAGCAAGTCTAATACATACATTTTACCATTCCAACTCTTAACATTCTATGTTCTGTGATTCTATTCTGGCAGGGATACTGTAGCTGCAAGATTCCCGATTTATTTATTTATTTATTTATTTAATTTAAACTACTTCTATGCCACTTGATATCTGAAGACCTCAAAATAGTTTGCATAAAAATACATATAAAACAATATAAAAACCAATGTAAAATGATATAAAATAATAAATATATTTAAAAATGTTACAACAGGAACAGTAGAACAGAGTGGTGCCTGCAGCTGCCTGCCATCTTCATTTCCTAAGAATGTCTCTGAGCCCCATCATGTAGCCGAGAGGCATTCATGGGAAATAAAGATGGCAGCAACTGGAGGCTCTTGCTTTGCTTTGAAGTGATCCCAGTGCTAGTTAGAAAATGTGTTAATTTTTAAAAAGAGGGGGGAAAGTGGGAGGGGACAGGACACCTTGGCGAGTGTCAAGAAAGGTGTCTACAGGCAGCACATCGCCTACCTCTGAGCTAGACAAATTTGCCACAGTGTGAGAAATTGCCTTGCTGAGCTCAGGTTCTGCAG
The DNA here is from genome assembly GCF_057233095.1 of Heloderma suspectum. NCBI lineage: Eukaryota > Metazoa > Chordata > Lepidosauria > Squamata > Helodermatidae > Heloderma > Heloderma suspectum. Next base: position 33,838,958 of record NC_139464.1, read on the forward strand.
CTCCTGACAGGCTAGAGCTCCACAGTACAAGGTGAGATGGGAGGTTAGCTTGAGTAATTCACTGCCTCCATTATGTTTAGCAGTAAAAGGTAGGTGAAGAGTCTTAGAAAAGGAATGACTGAGCAAAAAAACCCTCCTCTCACAAAGAATGGTGAGTAAATGGAGACACAACTCAGAGCCTTGCAAAGCAGCCAAGGGGAGTGATGGGGCAAGGGATAGATGTTTTCTGCTGTGCTTTCTCAAAAGATGCAAAATTTAACTCTTAAAGAAGAAGAAACATCTTAGGAGCAATTTATCCAAGAATAAAATTATATCCTTACTCTGAAAGACCTCCTGTGCCTGAGGGCAGCTGTATTCTAGGAATACAACGCAGAATACTGATTGTACTTGTGATCACGGGCTGCTCCCCCAAGGCCAGTATATCTGCTCAAGAAGCCAGCCAAATTGAATGTACACCTTGCGACTTTCAGGCCACTGAGCAGCTGTTAGATGCTAATGAGCTTTGGTCATTACTGACCTGAGACAAATGTGAACTCGTGACCTCAAGGTGAAAGGCGCCATATCCTGTTACCTATCCCTTGAGCCATCTGGCCTACCAGTAATATTGGCTGCTTTAGCCCAGCTATTATTGTATGTTTTAAAAAAATGTCAAGAGCGCTGGAGTGAAACCTAGGCTCCTGTTACGAGTTATTTCTATCTTCGCTGACTAGAGTTTCAGAGACATTCTGTTCGGAGCTCTTGAAGTCTGCATTTGCAATATGTGTGTGTGTGTGTGGGGGGGTTGCTGTAGAAATAATGTGTTCTGTCACTCTTGGGGGCAAACTAGACGTGACATTAAATTCGTATTTCCATTTAATATGCAGGGTTGTTATTGTTTTCAAATATCAGCTGGAGGATGGGGCTGATAATTATCAGGATTGCAGTAAGGTCTGAGGCAAATCCCACTTCTGAAGCAGGTATTTTCATTGGGGGCAAATCCTCCACTGGGATTTCCCCCCAGAGGGATTTTCCTCAGGTCCACAGCACAGGTGGAAAGGGTTAAATTCTCCCCTCCACATCTTCTGCAATCCCATTCATTATCACTATCAGCATACCAAGGGTTGCTATTTGCATTTTTTAAATCCTGCATGATAAATCCAAGGACATCATTAGATTAGTGTTTTTAAAGTATCCTGTTGAATGGGATATTCCTGTGCAGTACCCTTCTGGGATGCTTACGCTGAAGAATAGTTTGTATTATCACTACATCTATTAATAATTTCAATTTTGTTATTTTGCCATTTTCTAACACAGATACATTTTTGAGCACAAAGGTAATGAGAGGATTTTATTTATCAACAATTGCACACTGACAGATGATGCCCGTTATCATGTGACCGCTGGTGATGAGAAATGCTCTACAGAACTGTTTGTCAGAGGTAAACAATATCAGTATTTATTTCAATGCTTCTGTCAGTTTCTCTGCTGATGTAAAATGGCATAGCTTCATTGATGTTAACTGGGGTTTGTTGTTGTTCTTTTACATGGCGGATCACAGTTGAAGTATGACAATAGATGAAATAGGCCATCTGCACTTGTGGTAGTGTAGCTACTTATCTTGTTAATTGAAATTATATGTAGATCATGCTAATGTCATGGGTCAACAATATGCCAATGTATATATTTATTTTACATTTATTATATACATTTATATCAGTCCTTTTTTCCTCTTGCAAGGAACCCAAGGCAGCTAACATAGTCCTCCTCCTCTCCATTTTATCCTCACGACAATCCTGTGAGGCAGATTAGGCTGAGAGTCAGTGACAAAGTCATCCAGTGAACTTTGTGGCCAGGTTGGGACTAGAATCCAGGTCTCCCGAGTCCCAGTCCAACATTCTAACCACTACACCACAGCCACAATTCTTTGATTCTTGATTGCGTGAGTGTATAACAGGCCAGCTTCCTGGTTCCCATAGTTTGATCACAGCTTTTGAGATGTTGCATTCTCCTGCCCTATACTCGAAGGCCCAATGGGACCAAGGAATGGAGGATGCAATGTGACTTTGGACACAATGCCCAGGGCTTCCTGCCACCATTGCAGTGTGAATGAGGAGGCAGGCTTGCTTCCCCTTTCTTTCTATGTTCCCCACAGGCTCGCTTAGTATTTTTTTCTATAATAGCGTGTAGAATTGGGGAGCTGGAAGAAACGTTTATTTATTTAAAATTATTTGGAGACCACCTTTAAGGGTAGAACCCATTGAAGGTGGTGTACAAGATTAAAAACACACAATGCAAACAAATATAATTATAATTTAAAAAAATATTCAATAGAAAGTCAATAAAAAGAAAAAGTATAAATAAAACCAGCAGCACAAGAACTACAGAAAGGCCAGCAAAAACAGGCGGTTCTTCAGAGCTTTCTTAAAGATCTCCAAAGAAGGGGCATAACAACCCCCCAATAGAAGCTGATTCTAGAGGCCACCACTAAAAATGCCATCTGCCTTGTCCTCACCAGCCAAACAGCCCGTGGCAGTGGGCAAGTGAGAATGGCCTCTGCCGATGACCTCAGAGCATGGGCAGACTGGTACAGGAAAAGGAGGGTCCTTCAAGCAACTTGGGCCCAAAGCACTCAAGGCTTTAAATGCTACAGACAAGTAATAATATGTAGTCTGAAAGAAAGGAAATGGAGGTGAAAATGGAACAGTGTCCCTTGCCCTAAATGGTGTCTTTCTGTCTTGGTTCAACTGACAGTACCATCATAGTGCCATGAGGTATGATGCTGGGCCACCCTCCATTCCTTTACTCTTCCAGTTGGTGTGTGGAAACGTGGTCTTACTGGTTCAAAGGAGGTTTACATCTTTAGAAGTTATCTGATGTTAGGATTTATACAAAGAAAACTGTTTATGACAACCTGTTCCTGATATTGTTATGACTGCCTCTTCCTTTAGAGCCTCCAGTGATTGTGACAAAAGGCCTGGAAGATACCAATGCCTATATTGGTGACAGAATAGAATTGACAGTTGAAGTGTCTGAAGATGATGCAAATGTGAAATGGTATGCCACCTTCTTTAATGAATATTTGAAGCTGATCTAACTAAGCTTAGTTGTGACTAAATAAAGTAATTTGCTAGGGGTGAGTGTGGGTATTTCAGAAGCTTGTGAATCTTTCAGAAAGGGATAACAGCTGTCTAGTTTTAGCCAGTGGAGGCTGGTGGCTCCGATATCAGTGGGGCAATGAATGCACTCCAGGCTTCAGTCAGAATCAGTCAGAACTCTAAAGGAGCTATTTACTCCCCACCTTGGATAGCTGCTTTAGAGGTCTGACTGGTTCTGACAGAAACCTGGAATGGATTTACTGCCCCACTGACATTGGAGCCACCAGCCTCCACTGGTTCTAGCATCGTATGAAGGTAGATAAAAGCTACCTTGGGATTAACTAGTTTTAGATGCTGTGAAGTGTACATATGGCATTTCAACAGCTTTGGTGCATGCCCACATGTGAACAGTCACGCTAATACCTGGGAGAGCATCTTCTCCCTTATCAACTGCAGTCATCAGAGGGCATGCTCCTGGTGGTTCCACATGGACCTATGGCCAGATTGTAGTCCACCCAGAGCAGCCTTCAGTGTGGTGGCCCCTTTTCTATGGAACGCCTTTCCTCTGGAGGAACATAGTGCTGTTTTTGGCACCTGCTGAAAGCATCTTTCGTTCAAGAAGCCTTCCTTGATTGACCAGCCATGGTTTTTAATGGTATTGGTTTTTTTTAAAAAAAAAACATTAATGTGGTGTTTTATTCTTCTTATCTTTTATTGTTCACCACTCCAGAATCTGTTTAGATATGGAATAGTATAGAAATATTGTAAATAAATAAAGTGCATGTGAGGAGCATTCCTGGGCATTGATGAAAACAGAGTTTCCCTTGTTCATATTGGTGAGGGACCAGTAACCATAGCCATCAACTACCAGATCACCATTTTGCTGCATGGCTACTGAGTTAACACTGAATAAAGCTATTTGTGGCTTGTTGAGCTTGATCAAGTTTAAAAGTGGTTTAAAAGGAGCTGCCCCTTGATGGGAAACATCGATACAAAGTGAAGGTGGACAGTTAAAGAAACACATTCTCATCTTTGGAAATAACCAAAGCTGACAATGCAAGTTTGTAAAACTGTTGTTATTCACCCCAGCCCTCATGATAGAGAGGGCTTTAAATATACGTAAAATGTAACTAGTACTGGTGCAATGAGACAACCCATTCACAGGGTGATTATTGTACGATAAACTACTTATTGGGAAGCATCCCATCCCAGAGATACGTACTGCTTGTGCTTGATGAAAGGCTATTGCTGAGAGAGACAAAATATATGATGATGGGCATTTCAAGAGATGTGGCAATACTGGTTTTTTAAAAAACCCTGGGTTGTTATGAACAAGGGAGCATGCTCATGCACATTGCCCATTCACTCTCACTGCAAAAGGGAGCTGCTAAACAACTCAGGGATGCTCTGTCCTTGGGTTGTTTGTCATGATGTTTGTACCAGGAACTCTGGCTTGTCTCTTCCCCCAACAAGCCAGAGAAATAAACGTTGGTTGGTTTCTGGGTTATTTCTCTGGCTTATTTGGGGAGAGACAGCCCAGAGTTCCTGGGTCACATGTCAAAACAAACAACCCAAGGATGGAGCATCCCTGGGTTGTTTAGCCATTCCCACTTGTAATGGAAGTGATCAGGCAGTTTCTACCAGCACACTTGCTCATTCACAACAACCCAGAGTTTTAAAAACGTGTGAACTGGGCCATTATGTGAAATCTGTGATTATCCAAATGAATTCTAGGAAGAATCCAAATTGAACATGTTTTGTGAACCACCCTGAGAGCTTCAGCTATTGGGTAGTATAGACATAAAATAAAAATAAATAAATAAATAAAATAAACAACATCCCACAAATATAAAAATATAATCTTAAGAAAATATTTTGACAGCAATAACTTATGTTTAGCAAGGGGCTCTTTATGGAAATATTTTCAGTTGTTTCAAAAGTCGCCTGCACTGTCTACCACATTTTAAAAAAAAATCGACAGATACCTCTTTCCAGTCAGGCAAAGATTGCAAGCCCTGGTTTTAGCACTAGTACTTATCAAAAGCCTACTTTGAGCAGGGGTTGGACTAGATGATCTCTGAGGCACCCTCCAACTCTATGATTCTATGACTGTAAGACCTTTGGTTTCTTTGCTTGTGTTGTTATTCTCGATCAGGTTTAAAAATGGCGTGGAGTTACCCCTTGAGGGTAAATCTCGATACAAAGTGAAGGTTGAGGGAAAAAAGCACACTCTGATCATCGAAGAAGCGACCAAAGCTGACAGAGGAGCTTATTCTGCAATGACAACTGGAGGACAATCAGCTGCCAAACTAAACGTTGACTGTAAGTGAAGAGTGGCTTTCTAGTTGCACTAGAAATTGTACATGTGATGTTCCCTCTAAAGCCTCCTTAATTACTCATTGTTGTTGTTGTTGTTGTTGTTCAGTCGTTAAGTCATGTCTGACTCTTCGTGACCCCATGGACCATAGCACGCCAGGCCTTCCTGTCCTGCCCTCTCTCCCGGAACGTGCTCAACTTCATATTCATTGCATCAGTGATGCCATCTAGCCATCTCATCCTCTGCCGTCCCCTTCTCCTTTTGCCTTCAGTCTTTCCCAGCATCAGGGTCTTTTCCAGAGAGTTTTCTCTTCGCATTAGGTGGCCAAAATATTTGAGCTTCAGCTTCAGTATCTGTCCTTCCAATGAGCACTCAGGTTTGATTTCCTTTAGGATTGACTGATTTGACCTCCTTGCAGTCCAGGGGACTCGTACGAGTCTTCTCCAGCACCACAGTTCGAAAGCATCCATTCTTCGGCGCTCAGCCTTCCTTATAGTCCAGCTCTCACAGCCATACGTTACTACTGGGAAAACCATAGCTTTGATTATATGAACCTTTGTCGGCAAGGTGATGTCTCTGCTTCTTAGGATGCTGTCTAGGTTGGCCATAGCTTTCCTCCCAAGGAGCAAGCGTCTTTTAATTTCATGGCTACAGTCACAATCTGCAGTGATCTTGGAGCCCAAGAAAATAGAATCTGTCACTGTTTCCATTTCTTCCCCTTCTATATGCCAGGAAGTGATGGGGCCAGATGCCATGATCTTAGTTTTTTTAAAGTTGAGTTTCAGACCAGCTTTTGCACTCTCCACTTTCACCCTCATCAAAAGGCTCTTTAGATCCTCTTCGCTTTCTGCCATTAGGGTGGTATCATCTGTGTATCTGAGGTTGTTGATAATTCTCCCAGCAATCTTAATTCTGACCTGTGATTCATCCAACCTGGCGTTTCTCATGATGTACTCTGCATATAAGTTAAATAAGCAGGGTGACAATATACAGCCTTGTCATACTCCTTTCCCAATTTTGAACCAACCAGTTGTTCCATGTCCGGTTCTTACTGTTGCTTCTTGACCCTTGTACAGGTTTCTCAGGAGACAGGTAAGGTGGTCTGGTACTCCCATCTCTTTAAGAATTTGGCGCAGTTTGTTGTGATCCACACAATCAAAGGCTTTAGCATAGTCAATGAAGCAGAAATAGATGTTTTTCTGGAATTCTCTTGCTTTCTCCATGATCCAGCAAATGTTGGCGATTTGATCTCTAGTTCCTCTGCCTCTTCGAAACCCCGTGTGTACTTCTGGTAATTCTTGGTTCACATACTGCTGAAGCCTAGCTTGTAGGATTTTGAGCATAACCTTGCTGGCATGTGAAATGAGCGCAATTGTACGGTAGTTTGAACACTCTTTGGCATTGCCCTTGTTTGGAATTGGAATGTAAACTGACCTTTTCCAGTCTTGTGGCTACTGATGAGTGTCCCAAATTTGTTGGCATATTGAGTGCAGCACTTTAACAGCATCATCTTTTAGGATTTTAAATAGCTCAGCTGGAATACTGTCATCTCCACTAGCTTTGTTGTTAGTAATGCTTCCTAAGGCTCACTTGACTTCACTCTCTAGGATGTCCGGCTCAAGTTCAGTGACTGCACTATCATGGCTATCAGGGACATTCAGATCTTTCCTGTATAGTTCTGTGTATTCTTTCCACCACTTCTTAATCTCATCTGCTTCTGTTAGGTCTCTGCCTTCTTTGTCCTTTATCATGCCCGTCTTTGCACAAAACGTCCCTTTGAGATCTCCAATTTTCTTGAAGAGATCTCTAGTCTTTCCCATTCTATTGTTTTCCTCGATTTCTTTGCATTGTTCATTTAAGAAGGCCTTCTTGTCTCTCCTTGCTATTCTCTGGAACTCAGCATTCAGTTGGGTATATCTTCCCCTTTCTCTCTTGCTTTTTGCTTCCCTTCTTTCCTCAGCTACTGGTAAAACCTCCTCAGACAGCCACTTTGCTTTCTTGCATTTCTTTTTCTTTGGGATGGATTGAGTTGCTGCCTCCTGAACAATGTTACGGACCTCCATCCATAGTTCCTCAGGCACTCTGTCTATCAGGTCTAATCCCTTAAATCTATTTGTCACCTCCACTGTATATTCATAAGGGATATGATTTAGGAGAATTCCCAGGGGAATGCTGGGAGTTGTAGGCCTTTTCTCTGTCTAAACATGCATAGGATTGCACCCTTAGCAGATAATTCAAGTTATGGACATCCTTACCAATAACTACTTCTAAGGGCCAAACTAGACATGACATGAATTGCAGTAATGCAATTAACATGTACGTTTCTTGATATGTAAATAGCAGACTCAGGGAAGCCTGAGCAGCTGCGGGAGGGGTGGAGAGGGGAAATTTTTCTCTCCCTGCCATGGTCCTGACAAAATAGCCCAAAGTTTTGAACTTTGTTTCTCTGGAATTTACATTGAGCTTTGATAATAATAATAATATCCTCTCTGAAGATATTATTTGCATTACAAGGGGAGCTCTCATCGTGCCAGTGGACGTTTCCTTTAAATGCAAATAGCTGCTTCAGAGAGGCCATTTTTGTTGGAACCCCCCATCTCCCACGGCTATTCAGGCTTCTCAGTGGCTGCTATTTATGTAATGAAATATGTGCACATTAATTGCATTTACACAGTTAATGGCTCATTTCCTAAGGCCCTAATCCAAAGCTTGGTAGGTTCTTAGGTACGCATTGGAACTTTGAGGGCTCTGGGCTTACACATACACACACACACTGTAATGACTTAGCCTGCATGGAGCTCCCCACCCCCAGCACTCCAGTGATAGGGCAGAAGACCCTGTGCCTGTGGAATATCCACTGTGGATGGATGCCAGGAGTGTTGAACCTCTTTCAGCTGGAGGACCAAATTCCATTTTGGAGATGCTCTCAGAAGCCACATTCCAGTGGTGGGCAGGACCAAAGGCAAAAGAGGAAGGGCCCAAACACCCCAAAATACAAATATATTTTAGCTTAAAGCTCTTACTGCCAGTAACTAAGATGTAGGAGGGGCATGTCAACTTTTTAGAATGAGGAAAAGACTGCACAGCAATTGGGAGGCCACCAAATGTTCGGTGGTCAGAGGAAAGGAGTAGGGGCCAGGGGAAGGAGTGTGGGCCTCTGAGAAAACTTGAAGGTACAGCTTGGGACACCGGGAGGGCTGGATTTGGCCCCAGGCCTGAGGTTCTGCACCCCTGATCTATGCAGTAGCTTCCTGTGCTCCTGCATATGTTCCAGACCTGCAAAACTATGTTCCAGTTCAGCATCACTGACATGAAGTGCTCATGGTGAAATGCTGCCATAATTCCTCTCAATCCTTATTTCTGAAGTGAGACCATTGAAGATATTGCATTCATTGGAAGACCAGACCGTGAGGCTTGGCAAAGAGCTCTCTTTGAAATGTGAAATCTCTGAAAATCTGGAAGGGAAGTGGTACAAGAATGGGCAGCTACTCCAGCCCAGTGACCGCATCAAGCTATATCACAAAGGAAGGTAGGCATGCAACTAGGGCTGGGGAGAAACAGTCATCTGAACAAAAATTCATGAAATTGACCCAGTAATTCAAGGAGAAGCAATTTTATGAAATGGTCCCTCCCCCAACTTTGTTTCTTCAGATCATTTCACTGATTCTTCCGCATGTTTACTTGGGAGTAAGTTCGGTTGAACTCAATGGTGCTTACTTCTGATCAGATATGCATAGGATTGCACTCCTCCCCCTTCCAAATGGCATGGAACACTTTTAAACTTTCGGATCTTCTTTCAAATAAAATATCTTGGGGTGGGGTTTTTTCCTATAAAAAACGTAACAAGAGAGAAAGAAATCCAAATGTAAAAACATATTTTTTATTTCTTAGTAGTTCAGGTTTAAAAATAGGTTTGCATGGACAGCATGTAATGGCTTTAGTCATCATCCATTCTTTGGAGGGGTGTGCAAACACTGTGCCTCTCAAAGAAAATGAGCTGCTTGAAGGAATATGTGAAAGTAATTTTTTTTATATGTCCACTCTGTGAAAGTGTGTGTTTTTAGATATTCTACTGCTGACCACTATAGCGTCATTCCTCAGTGTGTGACAAAGGAGGTAGCCTTTTTTTTTTTATGGTGGCAAACATTTTGCATTTCCCAAAATTCAAAAAGCACCTCAGAATAGAGCTTCTTAGGAAAAACAAACTGGCGATCATTCTACTTCTCTTCATTCCAAAAGAGTGTTAGCTCAGCCCTGAAATATAGCTGGAACAAAACAGCTGATTTTGAGATTGGTGAAACAGCTTGGAAATGGTCCTTGTCAATTTACTATAGCCGTATATGGAACACAAGGATCCAGGGCACTTGCTCGACATTTTTTTACAGAGTGACTGCTCCCGCCCCACTGAGAAGCTGTTGTGTTTTTATCACTTGGCAAATCCTTTCAGCTTGGTTGCTTTGTTACACAATCAGTTGCCCTCATAAAATGACTCACTCCTGTCTCATTCAATTACACATTCCAAGGGTCTGTCAGAATAAAGTGAAGTTGAAAGTAAGGAGAATAATAACATGGCTAATGAAGCTTTTGGCCTACCTCTATTCTTTCTAGATATGTGACCTTTTGAAGAATGGCAAGGTCATATTTATTTATCTTAGGTCTGCATAGGGGGCTGTAGTTCAGAATTAACTGAAAGTGAACAGTGCTCTGAAAGTGATGCAAGCAAGCGAGGTTTATAGGTGAAACCTCCAAACTACAGGGATAGAGATGATTGGCTCTGAATAATATCCCTGAGTCAAGAATCTTTAGTCATTATGGCCATGCAAAATAAATAAAGCCCCTCTGTTTCTACCAAAGTGAAAGGGCTAAACTAGCTGAGACACCAGAGATCTAAGATTAGAATCTACCATGGTTTTTTAAACAAATTAATAGCAGGCATGCTGCTGTATTTTCTCTCGCATTCCTCATTTCTGAAGGAAAATTAATTTCTGAATGAAGAGCAAACTGCTGCTATAAGTTCTGTCATTCCTGAAGTGAGACCACTGAAAATATTGCATCCATTGGAAGACAGAACCAGGAACTCTGGCTTGTTCTTCTTCTAACAAGCTAGAGTCATAAGCTAAAACCAAGCCCTGGCTTATAACTCTGGTGTGTTAGGCGGAGAATAAGCCAGAGTTCCCAGTTTGGACATCATGCTAAACAAACCATGGTTGACCGTTGGCAGGAAGAGCCAAGTGGGAGTGATCAAGCAGCATGTCCCAGCATCTTTGCTTGTCTGTAGTAAGTAAGAATTTAAAAAAAAATGCTGGCTTTCTGCGATACCCAAATGTGGCCAATAAAAAAAGAATCACAAAATGGCAGATCGTTACTCTAGTTTGCAACTCTTCACCCTTGTTGTTTTTAAAAGGGATGCTGTGAATTGTAGGACATTTTTTCTGTCTAAGCATGCATAGGATTGCACCTTAAAGTAGTTAATATGGAATCCTAATAAAAAAAATCCACTTCCTCCTATCATGTGTGTAGCTGCTGTGTGCACAGGAAGAATTCTCCATAGGGTTCATAGAATCCTAGAATAGTTCAGTGGAGCCCTTCAGTTTTTCTTCTTTGAATCTTGGTGGTAAAAAATCTCTGAAAGAATGTATATAAAAACTCTCCTTTAGATTCAGAAATATTAAAATAATTGGGTCTATATAACAATAATGACTGCATTTTGTATCGTCATACAGTATACACCGTATGTTTATAGTCTCGTACCTATGTTAAGTCCTTGCACAATAATGTGTTCACTTCTTCCGTCTTGATCTTCCACAGAATCCATCGGCTAATTATTAATAGCTCACTTGTTGAGGATGACGGCGAATACATGTTCGTTCCAGATGCCTATAATGTCAACATCTCGTGCAAAGTGCATATTATAGGTAACTTCCTGGTGCCTCTTTTATTTGACTTGTGACATGTGCAATTTAATATTCAGAGGCAGCCCTGCATAGACCACAGATATAATGTATCGCTAGTCCTAAAATGGAGATTGGAACAATTGGATGATCTAGTGGTGATCTAGTGCTGGTTTCCTGCATTTAGCATTGTGGCATTCTGGGGAAATGGTAGAGTTAGCAGCTATGCCCGAGTCTCACTGTGGCCTACAAGATGATGGGTATTCCACAGAGGTAGCCATGTTAATCTGGTGTAGCAAAAACAGGAAAGAGTCCTGAGGCACCTTAAACATTAAACAGGAACCTAGAAAGCTGTCTTCTACAGAGTCAGACTGTTACTCCATCTAGCGCAGTATTGTTGACACTGACTGGCAGCGGCTCTCCAGGGTTTCAGGCAGGATTCTTTCCTAGCCGTACCTGGAGATACTGGGATCAAATCTGGGATCTTCTGTATGCAAAACATGTGCTAGAGCTGAGCTATGCCCCCTCCCATCATGTAGTTACAATGGGACTTGTGGCACACAGGAAGCTGCTTAATACTGAATCAGACCCCTGGTCCATCTAGCACAATTTTGTCCATAACAGGGGTAAGCAACCTGGTGCCCTCCAGATATTTTGGATTACAGCTCCCATAATATCTGGCCATCGGGACTCGGGCTTATGCGAGTTGTAGTCCAAAGCATCTGGAGGGCAGCAGGTTGCCTACACTTAGTCTACACCAACTGGCGGAATGTCTCCAGGGTTTCAGGCAGGAGTTTTTCCTAGCCCTACCTGGATTGAACCTGGAACGTTCTGCATGCCAAGCAGGGGCTCTTACCGCTGAGCTACAGCCTCTTCCTACTGCTAAGGTCTGTTAAGGTGCCACAAGAAAACAACTCAATGACATTTTTAATCTTTAAGGTTGCACTGGACTCTTTGTTGTTCCCAAACAGATGTGATCTTGTTCACTCAATTAGTAATTGCATGACTGTTTCGTTAAGTAAATAGCAGCTGCAGGTTGCCAGTCCAAATCTTTAGCTATTTGCCCCTGCGACAGACATGCTCTGGAACAGGCCCCTATGCGGCTGCTGTCTGTTTGTTTTTTAAAAACCATTCACGCAATTACCAATTGCACAAATAAGCCATATTTATTCCATTTGTACAGGCTTATGTGAAACAAAAATATGTACAAATGGACAAAAATGTGTGGCTGTTTGGCCTCGAAATCAATGACTATGGTTGAGGCCTGGTTTACATAACCAATGAAAGCATGGCTGGATGCTTTTCTTTCTTTCTTTCTTTCTTTCTTTCTTTCTTTCTTTCTTTCTTTCTTTCCCTCCCTCCCTCCCTCCCTCCCTCCCTCCCTCCCTCCCTCCCTCTGCCTCTGCCTCTCTCTTTTTACTCCTACATGGGCAGCAGTTTGTTCATGCTCATGTGAAAAGTCCATATCCCATTTAAACAAGTTACCCCCAAACTTCCCAAATAGCAGGATGCTTTTTTATATGGACCTTCTTCCATCTTAAAGCGGCTTCCAAAGTAATTTGGTTCTGGTTGATTCTCCCAAGGGGCAGCTCTCCTTTAGGGACTAGAGATCCTACCTACTTCAGGTGGGCTCCAACAACCTCTAAAACAGGAAGTTGGAATAATATCCAGGTTTGGAGCTAACACTGTGTAGTTGCATGGTTTGACCACAAAGCTCAGGGAATAGCATCAGGGCTTTCTCGACTGCTGAGGTCTTCTGTGGCACCCTTGGCCTCTGGTTTTAATGGCTGGCCTTGTGTGCACCGTCTTTCCTAAGAGGCAGGATTTCTACTTCAGTATTTCACAAAGTGACCTTACAAGCTCTGCCCTTGCCAGACACATCATTAAAGATGCAGCAAATTAATGGTATTCAGAAGTGTGCACTTCAGACTCTTCTGACTGTATGCACTCCCACATTCTTGGGAGAGATTTGTTCTGCTGGGTTGTCTACACCTTGGAGGATTCCTCCAGGTTCTCTTTCTGCTTCTGGTACAACTTCTGGACCTACCAGGTTGTCTCTGAGCTCAGGTTTGTAGGCCTAATCTGTCCTGACCCAGGAGGAGGATCACAGATAGTCCTCACAGGAGCTATTGGACAACTAAAATTCAGCCCCCAAATTTCAACAACAACTGGAAATAGTCAGATACATTTTTCAGTAGTCATGTGAATAGGCTCTGACTTTGCAACAGCAAACATTTAGTGTGAAAGAACATAGAGAGCTGCCATATATCAGGAAAACTATTTGCCATCCAGCCCAGTATTGTCTATCCTGACCGGGAGCAGCTTTCCAGAGTCTTTCACTGCTCCTATCACCTGCTACCCAATCCTTTGTTTTTAAGTGGAGATGCAAGGGCTTGAACCTGACATATTCTGCATGCAAAACATGTGCACTGCCCCTGAGCTACAATCTCTCCCCATGGGAATGCAACACTTGGCATGAATTGAATTGTGGGTGTGTCTGTAATATTTCTGATTATAGCATTTGAAGGAACCAAGTGTTGCATGGATGACTTCCTAACAGGAATTGGGGAAGTACATAGGATTGATTTACTAATTCCAAGGAATCAAATGCCAGAAAAATGCACAAGTTTTGGCCATTTTTTCTATATTATATTATTGGGCTTTGTGTTGTGCATGTGGAGATCAGTGCACTTATTGAAATGTTCCTCTCATGTTGGAAATTCCTCTCAATTTTGCAGATCCTCCTAAAATCCATCTTGATGGGCTTGGTGATGGTAATACAGTGACAGTTGTTGCAGGAACCAAGTTACGACTTGAAATCCCTGTCTCTGGAGAGCCTCCTCCAAAGGTTATGTGGAGCAGAGGGGACAAGGTATGACTGAAATGTAGACCTATGTCTGCAGTTTGGTGTCAAACTTTTTAAAAAGAATTTGTTGTGTTATATTTTACAATAAAATACGTGTGTCTGTGACTTGCTACATCACTTGCTACCTGAGCTACCTTTTAACTGGAGATGCCAGGGGTTGAACTGGGACATTCTGCATGCAAAGCACATTGTCTGTGGCTGATATGTCCATCTACTGTCTGTTGCAATCTCTTCCAACTATCAAATAATTAGGCAGATATGGGTACCATCCATAAACTGGCACTCTACTTGAGACCTCCCTCCAGATTAATGCAAAGCCATTAATGAGAGCTTGCTGGGTACAGTTGTTCAACAAGCTGTGGATCCACCTAACAGTGGATCATCCAGTCCCCATTGTACCATCTTGTTGACAAGGATATCATGGGAGACTTTGTCAAATGCTTTGTTGAAATCAAGATATATTATGTCCATAGCATTCCGATGATCTACTAAACTAGTAACTTGATTTTTAAAAAAAGGAGACATGGTTGATCTGACATGATTTATTCTTGATAAACCCATGCTGTCTCCTAGTAATCAATTCATTATTTTCTATAGACGACAGCTTAATAATAATAGAATTGAGAACTATTCAATCTCTTATTCAAATGACTTTAATGTATACTGTTTAGATTTCTGTATATATCTTGTAGCTAGTTGTGCAGATTCCTTATTATATATCATACTTCAATTCTGATTTTCCAATCTCCTGGTGGAGTCCCCTTAATGTTAATTATCTCTCTTCCCCACACCCCATCTTAAAAATGATTGCTAGTGGGTCATGGATTCTGCAAGCAGAATACGGGCAGAGAATTATCCAGACAGCAGTTGCTTGGTCATTGATTCAGCTGAAAAAGATGACACGGGGGTCTACAGAATAATGCTAAAGAATGAGGCTGGAGAAGACTCAGCCCATATCAACATCAAAGTAGTTGGTAAGTCATTCCCACTACAAGGCTTGTGAACCAAGCTGGTATGCTTAGTCCTTGCACCATTAATTATAATTTCTATGAATCTCTTCAATACACAGAAGACTTCATAGTTCTTAGAATGGAATGATTCTCTGAGTTAGGCTAAGAAGGTAAGAGATGATGATTTTCCTCAAGGCTACCAAATGAACTTCTTCATAGTTGAGCAGGGATTTCTACCTGGGTCTTGTCTATAAAATCATTTTGTTGTTTGTCTGTTTAGTAAAAGTCTAGTTTTTTCCCCCAGTATATAAATAACAACCTGTACAGAATTATCAGCACTTTTAGTAGAACAACAACAACAATCCAAACAAATATAAATGTTTTTGATTGCAACAGATATTCCTGACCCCCCAGAAGCGCCCAATGTGGTTGATGTAGGAGAAGACTGGTGTATTATGAACTGGGAACCTCCAGCATATGATGGTGGATCCCCTATCTTAGGTAAGTAGATCTACCATTGACATGGGTGTTCTGCCATTTGGTAGAATTATTGGCTTAATGGGACCTTCTAAACAGATACCTCCAAAGAGGGCATTCATCCTCTGGACCTTTTAAAAAAGCTTTCTGAGAACCAACAAAGGGTATTGACAGAGTAGTCCTACTCCCCATCCTGATGCTGATGGCTGAAGAGGGTTCGGATGGTGCACTGGTGCCTCTCCACTGGCAGAAAGGAGTGTCAGTGGTGGAGGGAGC
Source organism: Heloderma suspectum (assembly GCF_057233095.1). Taxonomy (NCBI): domain Eukaryota; kingdom Metazoa; phylum Chordata; class Lepidosauria; order Squamata; family Helodermatidae; genus Heloderma; species Heloderma suspectum. The sequence continues at coordinate 33,854,809 of NC_139464.1, forward strand.
TCTGCTACAGCAGAGGCCCCTGCTCTGACCAAGGAGGTGGAAAGCTGCCACCACCAGTTCTCCCACCAGTGGTAGCAGGCAGAAAACCCCAAAACAGGGGGTTCCATGGATGGCGTGAGGGCCAGGAGGAGCCACTCCATTCCCCCAGATGTGCCAGCCCCCCCATTGCTGTTAATGGGGGAGAAATTGTAAATACATGGATCTGTGGGACTGAGCTGCCCAGAACACCCACCCACCCACACACCTGTTCTATCCTGGGTGGCATGAACCAGCAGGTCTGGGGATGAGGCAGTAGATTCCCCTCGTTGCTCCCCACTAGTCCCACTCAGGTTTGCTCTGTTACATCTCATGTAGCTAATCTCATATGTAGTAGGGTGCATACACGCATCCCCTTACTCTCTTGTAGCACATGGCTCTGATTGAAACACTGGGGGGGAAACGTTTTAAAAGCTGTGTATGTGTGTGTGTCTGTGTGGGGGTCCTTCAAGGGGAGGTGATAGCACTGGGCCTGAGGATGCAGCATCATGTTGACGCTGGGCCTGAGATGAAGAATGTATATACTGTTGCAGCTTTCAGAAGCAGGCGTGTGTTTCTTGTACCATCTAGAACTGCCCACATTTCATCCCAGAACAAAGATCTATGTAGGAAAAATATATAAAGCAGCCCTGAGATTTTTAGAGAGTGTAAAGGCAAGTAGTTTAGGCCATACAAGACAGTTTGTGTACAGTTTGCAAGAGAAGCTAAACTAGCATTTCTGCAATGTGGAAGTATGTTCAAAAGCAGAAGTGTTTCAATTGTGGGTTGTTGTTTTCCACTTTTTTAAGGAAATGTGTGGTGTGTATTTTTTTTTTTAAATGGATACTAAGGTGCAGACCAAGCTAAACAAGTAATTCCTGTCATTTGCTCATTTTAGAAATGCTGGGCCATTAGTTAACTGTATAATATACATGCATATATTTGTTTAGGTTACTACATTGAAAGGAAAAAGAAACAAAGCTCCAGGTGGATGAGGCTAAACTTTGATCTTATTAAAGAAACAACTTTTGAGCCCAAAAAGATGATTGAGGGAGTTGCCTATGAAGTTCGCGTATTTGCAGTTAATGCCATTGGCACTTCCAAACCAAGCATGCCCTCAAAGCCTTTTGTGCCATTGGGTGAGTAGACAATATACCTACTTTATGAAAGGTCCTTATTTCAACAGAGTATTGTAGTATACTGGCAATTTGTTGCCTCATACAAGAGACATTCATAGGTAAACTTAAAATATGAAAAAAAAAAGACAGTGGTCTTCTTACACAATCTCACAGCTGCAGAGAAAGAGGAAGATGCAGGAGGAACAATGTCATTTATCTTTGGAGATGCAATTCATCCGGCTCCTCTCTTACACTTTGGACCCTACCAAAAGGAAAAACAACGAAAAGTCTTGTGGCACTTTAAAGACTAACACATTTATTCTGGCACACGCTTTCATGGAATATACCCCACTTGATCAGATGCATAGAGTTTTATTGGGAGTTTCAGATCACACTACATGTTTTCATTGGCTTGCTAGTGCCAGGATTTTTGTGTTATGAGCAGCAACTGCACTGTGAATGACCTCTGTCAATAATGTGATTGTCACTGTTAGTAGTTTCTGCATTTAATTTCCTTTTGACTTCACTGTTTACAGTTCTTCCTTCCACACACACACATACTGTATTTACTGTATATGAACTTGAAACTCTCCATAATACATCTGATGAAGTGTGCTATAGTCCACAAAAGCGTATGCAGAATAACGTTGTTAATCTTTAAGGTGCCAGAAGAATCTTTGTTGTTTTTGCTGCAATAGACTAACACAGCTACCCTCTGGAAATGGTTACCAAAAGGAAGTTACTTATACAAGTAGATTTGTCTGATATAAAAACAACACCCTTTGTTCAACGTAATTATTACCAATGATACACTATTAGTTATAGCTACATTGAATTATTTTCATGAATATATATTTTGGGGTTGGGAAGGGGTATGTATGTGAGTATGTGAACCCATATGTTTAGGCTACCACATCCCACTTCCTGTCCGATCCATTTCAGAATTTCACAGCGAAAAAATAGTTATTACTGCGTTTAAATGTGTGCTAACCGTCATAAAGGGTCCCTCATCTTTACGTGGATAAATATTCTCATAATGTCCCTTATCCCACTCATACTGCCACTTCTTCTCCATTATCAGAACTTGAATATTTGAAATTATGAAATAAATAAAATTATTACCCCATTGTGGCATTTTTAAGAATCTGATTTTGCCCATGTCCACTTTTAGGGACTGCAGGAGTTGAGCTGGGCACCTAAGGCTCTGAGTCAGTCTCACCTAGTCTAGTGGACTGTGTGTACATCAACCTTAGAGCCCTCTCCATGTGCAGAAGGGAATAGGTGTGTGCAATATAATCATCCCCTATAATTGGTGGGCAGTATGAAACTTCTGGGTCTGTCAGGTCCAGTATAAATACCAGGAGCCTGGATGTCTGGCTTTGTCGGTTCAACAGAACAACACCTTTTGCTTCCTGTACTCTAGCTTCCAGCTCAAGCCCCTGGCCTTATTCTGGAAGTCTGGATTCAGGTATTGCCACCAATTGCCCAGGCCTGGCTGATAGCTCCTGTTCTGCCATTTCCTATAAACTAACATCTTGGTTTGGTGTGTGTGTGTCTATGTGTTTCTGACCTTCCAATAGGTATATGCCAAAGTCAGTTCTCCCCCCCCCCCCCAAGTCCCAGCAACATAGGTGGCACAGCATTCTTTTTTTTTTAAATGAACCTGGCCCAAAAGAACTAGTATCAATCCCAAGAGTATGATGTTTGCATGTACATAAATCAAAGATACAAAGATCAAGATAAGTAGCTTTTTGTACATTTGTATGGGGGGCCCATAGCTCAGTGGAAGAGCACATGCTTTGCATACGGAAGGTCCCAGGTTCAATCCCCAGCATCTCCAGGTAGGGTTGGAAAAACTCCTGCTGGAAACCCTGGAGAGTTGCTGTCAGGCAGTGCCATGGGGTAGATGGACCTTGGTGTCAGGCAGCTTCCCATGTTTCCACCTGTTCCTAGCAGCAACAGGACAAGGGACAGGCTGTATTGATAACACAAATCCTCTCTTTCATTGTTTTTAGCTGTCACCAGTCCACCCACCTGCCTGGCAGTTGATTCTGTAACTGATACCACAGTTACCATGAAGTGGCGGCCACCAGACCAAATTGGAGCTGCAGGTTTAGATGGCTATGTTATAGAGTACTGCTTTGAAGGAAGTAAGTGGCAATCGTATTATGATGCTTGAATTAGGTGAGATATCTCCTCCCTTTTCTATTTGACAGCTGCATCCTTTCACATTGAGGCAAATATGTGATAAGAGAGGATTTTCCAAAGTAAAGTATGTAATTCTATCGTATCTACTTCTAAATTGTTGGTCCCACTATTTATAAAAAATATTGTTCTTATATTTTCAGTTGGCATTCCAGACCAATGGTTCACATCCTGAAACCCTGAGGAATGTATATTATGTTGATATGGAAATGCCATACCTGTCTTCAGTGGCAGTGATAGTCTTCTGTACTTGAGAAATGAAGGAAGGCAAAAAGGAAAACAGAATTAGTTATCATCTTAATGAATTTAAGTGCAAAAATAATAAGTCCCACATATTAACTATTATTCATGTAGTCATTTCTTATGTGATGAAGTCAATGCAACTTCTGGAGCAGACCTTTTAAATGCTGGTGTATCAAACCGGTTTTGTAAATGCTTCATATCTAGACAGCAAAATGGTCTTGGTATAAGATTCTCCATATGTTGTAATCTGGGCAGGTAAACATTCATAAGACCAGTTCAACAAGTCCAAAACAACTGTATGCATCACAGAAAAATTGGTTATTATGTAGCTTGTTCCAAGGGTAGTCTATATCTATCAAGAGCCATCTTCCACTGTTTTTTTAACAGCAGTTCAACATGTGAACCTAGGATTTGCATATGAGTACAATATATGATTTTCAAATGCTTAGCACACAAAGATTGCGCCAGATAATATGCAAAAATAGCTGAAATGTGGCGCACAAAAATGAAAGCCATTATAAATTGCACTTGAATTATTTTATCTGATACAGGGTTAATGGGAGCTGAGCTCTTCAAAATCTGACCTATGGAAGTCAGAAAGATAGTGGTTTGAATATAGGATGGTAGAATGGCATCAGCTACAAAATTCATATTTGGATCATAACAGTCCTATACATTTTTACTTGGAAGTCAGTCTCATTGAATCTAATGTGACTTACTTCTGAGTAGACATGCATAGTATTGTACTGCAAGTGTCCTCAGAGTCTTCACTTGTTTGTATAGCCTCTCTAGTATAGACAATTATGGATGAAAAGTGAAGAAAGCAAAAAGAGGAGAGATTCCCTCCCCACAGCCAGCTCATTTGCTCTTCTAACCTTCAGCACAAAGTGAGATTTGCAATCCCCCCACCCCACTCCACCCCACCCCACCCCACTCCTCCACTCGACTCCACTTTTCTGTGCTGATAGATAAGCCAAGCTGGTGACAGAGCCATCAAAACACTGCTTTGCTGTGCAACAAATGCATTCCATCGACATCTGAACTGGGCCACTGATCTTGTTCAGGCCAGCTGTGTTCTATAATGAAGATTTTCAGTGTGTCCATCCTGATCAGATCCCAGAACCTCACTTGGTCCCATGTACTTGCCTCTCAAGAGCCTTGTTATAAGTAGGAGCAACCATTGATCTGAGGCAAAGAACTGGATGTCAGTGTCACCTAGGATGGGGAAAGAAACGGGACAATGAGTGGAATGCAAAATCTGGTTCACGTGGGGAAGTATTTCTTGTTTCCTTTTGTGATATTTAGAGAATAGCTCTTCTAGGAAATGTTCAAGAATAGAAGGGTCATCTTGTATTCCATACATCCAATATTAATTGTGTTATTGGTACAGCCAGCATATATAGTGTATGGTTGACAAAGACCTGGCAGCTGGTTTGGGAAGTACCTCTTTCCAGAGGAAGTAAGTGGAGCACACTGTGGCCTGCACAGGAGTGGCAGGCACAGCTGGGGAAAAGTGGATGGTCTCCAATTTCTACTTGGCGCTCCTTAGCCACGGATTCCATCATTTCATCCTAACAGAACTGGTGACGAGCAAGCAGCCTTCTTGTCCTTCAATTAACGGTTTAAGTGAGAGGCTTCACACTCCAATCCAGCGTCCCCTAGCTTGGTGCCCTCCAGATGAGTTGGACTACACACTCCATCACCCCCAGCCTGCATGGCCATTGGCTGAAGATTATGGGAGTTGTAGTCCAACACATCTGGAGGTTGCTGGGGAGTGGAAGACTGTCCTAAACTATAGATAGCCATGATTTAATCTGGCTGCCAGCTGCCAGCACTTCTCTGCTGCACAAAGTATAGGCTGCAGTGTCATACCTACTTCCCTGGGAAGAATAAGCTCCACTGAACATGTCTACCTTTGACTTGCACTGTAACAGTATTAAGATGTTGTAATATATTCTGCTCTTAACTATAGCTGAGCAGAAGCTGTTCTTACAGCGCTGGCCTATTATTTGTAACAGTATCATTTACAGATCAATGTCTATGTGGAAGGTTTTAACCGATTGGGATTTAACCCTCCCCATATTGCCATCTGTTGCAATTGGGACCATTTAAGAAAACTGGAAAATACAGAGGTTTTCTTTTTTTAAAAAATCTGGACAAATCAACAACATTTCAATAGACTATCTTGATATTTCCATAAACAAGAGCTGCAGTATAGTTCATGGGGTGGAAGTGGTGAGATGAGGAAGAAAAAAATCCACAGATGTCATAGAAAAATTTATTTATTCTTAAAGTTTGCTCAATGCATTTTGAGCATATTGCTCTTTGCAGTGCCCCTGATAAGGAACAATTTGCTCATAGTGCATTGGGTAAAATACATGAATAAATCAGCTTTCTATGTCACCTGTAGAAGTTTATCTTCTCTTGGAATGCCATATTTCAACTTGCTAGAGAACTGAACTTGCCAAACATTCAGCTCAGCTCTACTCTTGACACAGAAGTTAAAGGGGGTTCTGAGCAACAATTATCAGTTGGGACTTAAAGGCTGTCTTTTGGTAAATTAAGGCTGATTTATTTGATCTTTTTATTTTCTTTTAGGATGCTGGTGTTTTGGTGAGGTCAGCACAGGCTGCCTTTGCACATACATAGTAAACTGATGTTGTAAAAGGCCTGGTGTTTGTTAACAATGTGGCTCACTGCATCCTGGAAAACCTTTGAAATGTGGGTTATGAAAGGCAGTGTTGAGTCATAATCTCAAGATATGTTGAAGGAGCATTCACAGGATCAGTTCTACTATGCTGAAAAAAAAACCCAGCTTGTGGTAGTATCAACACATAACCACTACGTTAATGAATTGTGTGAATTACCTGCTGGTCAGTGACGAGGGAAAAACAGCAGAAGAAATTCAATGTAACCAAGGAGAATGCTATATGCCTGCATGGTGAATGGTAAATCTAGCAATAACAGGGAGAAAAGTCTTTCAAGAGACAAGACACTTCAGGGTTCAGCTGATCAAACTTCCTTATGTACTTGTTGAACAGAGCAAAACCTTTACTTTTTTCTTTCAGATAGGCTTAAAATCATTATGAAGATATCTCAAAATGACAGCTGTATCTGCCATTTTGGTGTTACCCACCTCAGATAAAATACAGTAGTAATGTATTTTACAAACAGTATTGTGTGCATTCTGTATAATCTACTTATGCTTTGCATATCTAGATATACACCTATATGTATGTATGTATGTATGTGTGTGTGTGTATATATCTATATACACACACACACATAGAATTAATGTCATTCATGTATATATTGTAACACTTTGGAACAAAACTTTCTAGAAAATCAAAGTATTTGATGTTTACTGCTGTATCTCTTGCTCTACCTTGTCTCCTTTCTTTATTCTTTCAATACCTGAATTTCTCTGTTCTTCATCTTTTTTTCCAGTACTTTTCCTTCACCTAATTTTTTTTACAAAGTTTAATGTTTCACCTGGTTCTCCAGGAATACTTTCTTTGACTGTCAATCTTTCGGCTGTCACTTTTTTCAGTACTACTTTTCTCCTCTTCTGCTTACTTATTCTATCAGTCATTCTCTCTTTTATTTATTTATTTCTCTCTCTCTCTCTTTCTCTTGTGTCTATTGCCCTTGAATGGGGTATTAGTAGGGCTGCTTTAATCATAGGCGATTTTTATTTTTAAAAATGTACCTTGGGAAAAGAGACAAACATCATGACTCCTTTAAACTTAATAAAAGAGATTCTCACTTTTCAATGGAACCAATACACATACATGTATAGGTTAAAGGCTCAAGCACTGGCTTAGTGACATAGCAGATATTAAAATGCTCTTAACTCATTCAGTCCCTCATTCATTTACAGTATCAAGAATTCAAACTGAAGGTTTGGGGAACTGAAAATAAGGGAATGAGCATCTGGATAATTAGAAGCTCTTATTCTCCTTTTTTATTATACTTCAACATAAGTCATTGACCCGGTTCACATGTAACATCAGTTTGTGGGTTATTTATTTAACCTCAAAATTGGTGGGAGTGAGCAGGTGAACTGACTGCCATGCACCCGCCACTTCCACTTTTAACCAACAATCTATGATCGGCTGGTTCGTAGGTTGTTGATTCTGTCATCCAAACCTGGGGCACTGGGTTATGGAAGGACTAATCAACCCAGCAGTTAACCCACAATTTGTTGTTAAATAACCCATGAATTGGTGGGAACTGGGTCATTGTAAATTATAATACACAATTATAATACATATACACACACACATACATATAGATCAGGCTTGGCCAACATATGGCCCTTCAAAAGTTTTGGCCTATATGAACTCCTATCAGTACATATACACACATTTCTCTCTCTCTCTCTCGAAAGAGAGAGAGAGAGAGAGAGAGAGACTTATTTCTGCAAGAGTACAAGTATGCAAGTTATACAGAAGTCTTAATCTTTTAAAAAAAATGTAATAAAGAGATCCCTTTGCCTGTTTTGTATTTCTGTTTTCTCTGGAACCAATATGACAAAAACATAACCAATATGACAAAAACATAAGGCGGCACACTGCAACCTGAATTTTGATGCAATATAGTGAGCAAAGGGGTGTGATAACAGATTGTTTTCTCAAATCAGCAACCTCTGAAACAATTTTAGGTGCCACCACCCAAGTAAATGACCTCAAGTAAAGTTTGTACTCCAAACACTTCATTTTTCCCAATGTGTGTTGTGATTGTGAATATATATATATATATATATATATATATATAGTCACAAGAAATGCAGAATCAGAGTTTCAATGGAAAAACCAGCAATGTAAGATTAACAGCTTGTGAAGATGGACCATGTTGAGACCATTGCACCGGTAGAGTTACTGGCAGGTTCTACAACCTCCTTTTCCCCAGTTGTAATGGTCCATTTTATGGTCCAAGTCTTTGTCATTGCTTCCATCTACCAAGACACCAATCCTCAGACAGTTGCAGTCCAGCAAACCACACATGCTATGCACCATGGGGTTCTATTACAAGTTACAAAAGCCAGAGAACTATGAATGCAACCTGTTCAACAAACAATATTGAGGGAGACTGAGCTTGTGACAGTCAGTCAATGGATTGCAACTGTAGTCATGCCAGCAGTCTTCCAGATCAACATATCCCTCCACACACAATTGTTCTTTTCTATTTCTAGTTTTCTCTTTCTTATTCTGGACTACACTATCATCTTCTCTTCCTATTAAATCTTCTCTTTTTCTTAATGGATTTCTCCTGCCTATCTCCTTTTTTCCAAATTTCTCGTCTGTCTCAGTTTTTTTTCTCTCTCTTTGGATGCTCAGATATACCAGTCCAAAAGGCTGTTCTGCCTATGACTGTAAATTCCCATGTGTGCTTTCCAAATCATTTAGGTTCCCAGGCGCCCACTACAGAGGGCAAGGGAAACAGTGGTACAGAGCAAAATAATAGTGAGGAGGCAGACGGGGGCAAGATGCAGACTGAAGAGAAGACATCCAAACCCTGTGAGTGTTCAGTGTCATCCTTTTTTTCCCCCTTTTCATTATGCCATTTTCCTTTGAACTATGGTTGGAGCCTCAATCTGATAGAAACAAAGGATGAAGCAAAACAAACAATGGTTTACCATGTGTAGGAGTCACACACACACACAAATACATACACAAATACACACACACACACGATTGATTTCACTATCTTGCCAATTTCTTGATCATCTCAAACCTCCTCTTCAAGGTGCAGTACATATCTCTGTATACTTACTAACAGGTAGTACTAACTACTGACTCATTTATCACCTGTGTGAAAGTGGGTGTCTCTAAATTAATTGTAATGATGGACTCTCATAAGGTATATCGGCAGAACTGTATGATGGTGAAATTCTGGACGCAACCTATGATTTGGAAGGTAAAGTATGCAATGAAGATACTTAAACATTCTTTCTGAGATCTCTCCCACCCCACAACTGTATAACAGTGGAGCTTTCAGGGGTCACTGTCTTGTATGTACTCCAGCAAAGATCCTGAATAATTTGGTTGGATATGGTAATGTTCAGGAAACAGAACCCCTGTTATTAATTATACAACATATATAGCCATTTTAACCTGTAAAGTGTTTTGCAGCTATTATTTTGCTTATCCTCATAATAGCCCTGTGAGGTAGGTTATTATCATTCCATTTTGCAAATGGGAAACTGAAGCATGTAAAGAGTGGCTTGCTTATGGCTGGAGGCAGTATATGTATCCAAATCCAGTGCTTCGCTTACTAAACCATGCAGGCTCTCTGCGCCAAGAAGAACCAGTTTTTAAATAATTAATGTGGTTGCTTTTTTCCGCTAAGTGTGCATTATTCATACAGCATACACAATTATGCTTTTTTTCTTTTGGTATGGAAAATGCACTCCCCCCCCCCCCAAGGACCTATTCAGTAATTGAGTGTTTAAGGTAGCCCATTATTGTTATTTGAAGCTGTTTGTGATTTCTGTATTTGTTTCTTTTAGAGATTAATGACTGTCCTTTTTTCTCCCGCATTCTGACTCTGAGTATCAATAAGCTGGAAATGTTTGATGTTATCCCGATGAAGTCTAAAGCCCCAGTCCAGAGGCTCCTTGCATATGTGGAGCTCTGATATGCACAGATAGCCCCCATGCACAAAGGCTTTCCCCATTCAGTGCAATTTCAGGGACAGATCCAGGCACACATCCCCATTTCTGTGTACATAGACTTGCCCTTGACATTGAAGTGAAGGGAGGGGGGTGCTTGTCTGGAGCTCCACCATGTGCATTTTAAACGATATATGCAGAGATTTATGGGGTAGTCTCTAATGTCCCAGCATTAGCACTAATGAGGCTGTGCTAGTGTAAATACATGCTTGCACAATGTAATTAGCACAACAGGAAAAAGCAGCAATTTGCTGCTGAATTTTGGTGCTGCCACTGAATTTCAGCAGTAAATAACCCCTTTCTCTTGTTGTGCTAGTTATGTTGTTTAAGTATTGGCTTGTGCTAGTGCAACATCATTATCACTAGCACTGGGACACAGTTGGATATAATCCAAAAAATGCCTTTCAGGGCTCATTGCTCTCCCAAAGCAGTGTAGCACACAATTACACAACACGCATAAGATAAAAATAATCAGATCAAAAGCCTCTTAAAATGACTAGTAAAATGTCATCAGGATGTAACATTTAATAAAATGAGAATTGAAATAAAATTATATTCTCTTAAACATAAACAGTGGTGGGGCATCTGCCCTTCCTAGGGGAGAGCATTCAAGAAGTGCGGGCCCGCTACTGAAAAGGCTCAGACCCTAACATCTCTTAACCATGGGCCAGGGAGCAGAGCCTCAGAAGCTGATCTTAGAGTACAAGCAGATTTGTACAGGTGCAAGCAGTCCTTCAGATAGCCTGGTCCCAAACCAATTAGGGCTTTAAAGGCCAAAACCAGCACTTTAACTTGGGCCCAAAGACAGTCCGCCAATGTAACTAGTACAGAATTGGTGCAGTGTGTTCTGTTTGGCCCCTGCAAGCATTCTTGCTGCTGCTTTCTGTACCAATTGCAATTTCCAAGTTGTCTTTAAAGGTCACCCCACTACAGTAATCTAGCCTTGCTATAACCAGAGCATGTGTCACCGAGGCAAGGCATCTACACTGAAGTGTCCACAGAGCTCTAAATCAGGTTACATGTTTATTCATAAATACATATGGCACTTATACTGGAAGTAGGCCACTGGTCTCCAAGTGGCATCTTGTCTTCATATGATGCTAGAGGTTGGCTGCAGATAAATCCCACTGTAATTTAACAGGAGCTGATTGGTCTCTAGCCACTGTTTAAGTATGTTAGGTTCTTTTTATGAAATGTGGTTGTGATGTTCCCAAGACATATGCTGGTAAGAGACACATTCATTTTCAGATATCTTTTGCCTGCTAGTGTGCTAGTACTGAATTATGATTTTTGTTCATGAGAGTGTTCCTTGCAAGGCACTCGTGAGACAAAAAAGGTAAAATAGGAAATATACATCTTTGAAAATGCACTGATTGCACATCAGCATGGCAAGTCACTTGCCGCTATCCACATGTCTCTTGGTGAATTTGACACTCTAATGGCATTTACTTAAGAGTTTTGCAGAACATTTTGGAACTTTACATTTTGTTTCAAGGGAAATGCTGTGACAGCAGGAGAATAGGTATAGATGGATGAGGGAGCCACAGAGATGTATGTGTGAACATGACTGAGGTCATTATGGACTGGAGAAAGACCTATGCAAGGCACAGAATCATTAGTGCCTGAACAGTAGAGTTGTGTGCGTGAGTGTATGCACATTGCTTATTTCCCAACCATGAAAGCTAGAAAACCTTTTTTTTTTGAAAGAGACAAGAAATTATTTGGCTCCTAATAGTGAGTGTGCCAGATATCCAATTCCATGTGGAATTTTGTATTGCAACTGATAATTATTGTGTTAATTGAATGTTAACTTTCCATTTAAAGAAGCAATACAATAATACTGATGGCCTACCCTACAGGAGTATAATTTTCAGTAATTTACCCTGTTATCTTTTTTGGTGACAATGTACATTAGTGGATCTCAAAAGCAGAGAATACTGTTAGTCCTTTGAAATCAGATAACGTTTGCTTCTGCATCATAGTAGGAACTAGCGGTTTGACCACAAAGTTGCAAAATACCTTAAGGAAATGAAATATATTCAGTTTGCTACATCTAACTGGGAAAAAAAAAGTTTAGTGGTTTTCGTCACAGAGCCACATTTTGCATATAAATAAAGATTGTTGATGTTCATCCTTTTTTCCCTTCTACTTTTATTCTACTTCAGCGGAAGAATGGATTGTGGCCAATCCTGACCTAACAGACAAAACAAAATTCACCATCACTGGTCTTCCAACTGGAGCAAAAATCTTTGTTCGAGTAAGAGCTGTGAATGCTGCTGGTCCCAGTGAACCTCGGCTGCATCCACAGCCCATTTTAGTCAAGGAAGTTATAGGTGAGATTGACAATTTACCTGTAACTCATGGGAATATGAACAGAATTTACTATGTCTGATATTGCTTTTGCTAGCAACTCCTTTGTATATTATCTAGACCAGGAGTGGGCAACTTCTGGAGGTTTGGAGGCCAATTGCCCTCCCCCCAAGAACTCACCGGGGGTTGCACCTGCCCTCCACAGGCAGAATTGCTGCTGCCGCACCACTGAACCTGCTGCAATTTGCCGCTGCAGGGGCATTGGGAAATGCAAAGAAATCTTAGGGGGGCTGCATGCCCACCCCTGATTTAGAATTAGCACAACATCTGCCCCCATTTCTTATGTGTGCACCAGCAAGGGCCATCCAGCCATTTTTAAATCAGTCCAGTGTAAGTGTCTGTGCTTCCTGTCCAATGAAGTCTTTGGAGGTTGGGGTCATTGCTACTGAGCAGGCAATCATTTGAGTAGACTGGCAAGTTTATGGTATGTGGAAATCAGCAATGGCTATTTTTGTTTAATTGCTTTGGAAGAGATGTCTGCCCTAACAACCTAGTGGCAGAGAGCTTTTCTACACAAGGCTGTTAATTGTTTTATCTACTTCCTGTTTCATTGCAAAACTGAGAACCGAGCTCTATGCAAAGAGCTTTTCCTTTCCTGCTTTTCTACTACATAACTTCTAGGTGGTGCTGTGTCATAGTGGAATAGCGCAAATACACAAGTAGTAGGAAAATACCTTTTCTTTTGCCATCAGAAATAAATAACTCATTTTCCCCTCTCTAAAAAAGCCTTGGGAAAGTGCTCTTTAAAAACAGAAGCAAAACTGAAGGATTACAGCGTTGTCTAAATAACCCGTAAACAACCGTGAGTAAAGAATTGCCAGTGCGCAATAAATGCCTTGTGTAGAAAAGCTCTTAATCTGGAAGAAGCCATTTGGGATTAAGCTTGGTAGCAGCTTCATTTTCAGACCCCACATGTTCATCATAGCAGCAATAGTAGTGACTGGTGCCACAAATGAGGTGGCACCCCAGGAGAGTTAGAGCCTAAGCCCTGATTTCTGCATCCATGTATATATTGGAGATAAAATAAAGTTATGCCCAAATCTGCATTTTTCAGATTTAGAATTCAACATTTTAATGTAATTTTCAAATATTGTTCTTGAAATTCAACTTTGAGAATACGTTTTAGAAAACGTAACAGGCCAGTTCGGATATAACGATCTCTTCTTAATAGATTGCAGTTTATTAAGCCAAGAATAACCATTGGGCCCATATACTTATCTCAGTGCTCCCCAACTTCCTTGGGCGCCAGCTTGAGCACTTCAGTTGTGGTTAGCTTAAACTACAGTTCTCAATTCCATCCAAACCGGGAAACTATGGTTTAATCTCTGCTTATTGACCAGCATATGCAACCAGGATCAGATCTAGTTAATCAAATGTATTAAAAACAAATGCCTTTTTTTTAAAAATTAAGAACCTCCGAAGATTCGCCTGCCAAGACACTTAAAGCAAACCTATGTTCGACGGGTTGGAGAAGCTGTGAATCTTGTTATTCCCTTTCAGGTATGGAACAAATATGTATTTTCTTAAATTGTTATTGTAACTGTTACTGCAGAACAGAGCAAAGGGCAGAAATATGAAGGAATATGAAGATACCATTATATTATCTAAAGAGCAGCATATGGTTGTTGTGGTCTGAAATATTTTTACGCTGCTCCTCAGCCAAAAAGTCTCCCAGAGCAGTTTACATATAATCAGCTAAACAAGACAGTCCTTGACTGCAGGCTTACAATCTAAAAAGACACAGCACTCCAGGATAAAGGTATGGGGAGGGAAGAGGGGGAAATTAAGTCTTCTAGCAAGGCGGGTAGAATGGCCCTCTCTTCCTCTCATCTTCCTCCATTCAATCTGCCGAAAGGGCTGCTGGTGGCGACAGCTGAGGGACGAGGAGCCTTCATGAGGGAGGTCTTCAGCAGGGCTGGTGAAATGGCCCTGCTCTCCCTCTTATCTTCATACTATCATATGCTATTGGATTTTTCAAAATCTGACTGTGTTCTGATAACAACACTCCCTTATTTTATTAGGCTGTTGTAGGGATTACTGAAATAATGGGTTGGATCCAGAGCAAGTTAGTTGCACTCAGGTCCCATTGAAATCAGTGGGACATAAGTTAGTCATGTCTGATTTTTCACATTGATTACAATGGACCAAAATTTGACTAAGGCTCCAATCCTATAGCTACTTACCTTACTTCTCTGTAAACATATATAGGAGTGTGGTGTAAGTTACTCTGGATTCAACTGAATATATGTGAAGCATTTTTAAGCATTTAGGAAAATAGCTTTAAAATTGGAACTCTCAGAGGTAGCACAGTCCATGTTACTAGTGCAGGATCTCATTAGTAGTGGCTCTACTGATAAAAGAAACAAGACTGAAGAATTAAAATGATGGGTGCACCAGATGGTCCCTAGCTGTAGGCTATCGCTTCCATAGTGTTGTATTCATGCATACCAAATCAAAGCAAGAGCCTTTTCTTTCCTGTCTACCCATATTTCAGGTATAATTTGATGTCTAGTGGGTAGCTGAATGACCAAGGCAAATGTCACTAAGGGTGCTTCCAGATGCAGGGCACCTAGCGCTACTAATCAGAAGGCATTGTGCAGCTTTTCTGTCTTTTTCTCCTTAACAGATTTTTTGGTGGTAAGAAAAAAGATGCAAGGAGCTGTGGCAAAACGTGGGAGGGTTTTGAGTGGAAGATGTTGTTTGGACCCTCATACAATTCCATCAATGAGGCAGGATGATGGTGCAATAAAAGCCTTGTCTAGAAGCACCCTACATACTATGGGCTGAATCTAGATTTAGTCATACTTAGAGCAGACCCATTAAAATCAATGAGACTTAAGTCAGTCATTCCTAACTTGTCCCACTGATTTAAATGGGCTTGTTCTTAAATATGACTAAGACCTGGTTAGCATGTCACAAACAACCCACGGCTAAGAAACCATGGGCTGTTGGAAATGCAGCGGGAATGAGCATGCATGCCGTTTCCCCTGAGCCTGCCTGCTTCCACAGTGATAAATAACCCAGGGATGACCTGTCCCCTGAGTTGCTTATGTGACATCTGAACCCAGAACTCTGGGCTGTTGGGGGATGAACAACCCAGTGTTTGAACCCCATATAAAATATTTTGCTAAAAATGTAATACACTGGGGTGTCAGAAATTTAGTCAGAATCAGCTAGAGTTGTTAAAGTCAGTCATACTTTGATAATAGTGACTCAGCAAAGCTGTCTCAGTTTCTGCTGATGTCATGCCATCCTGTGAACAAATTATGACTGCTTTCATGTTAGCCCTATGAACATTCCCTTATGTTCCCATGGCATCATATCAACCATTTGGATGTTCAGACTTTCAGTGTATCTGGTGGGTTACATCAGTGGAAACTGTGATATCCATTCAGATGTACATGCTGCTAGTGACTAAAAAAGGGTTGAAAAGAATATGCTGAAAAACCAAAGTTATTTTGTAGAGGTGGCAAAATTATGGCAATGCTGGGCATGTGCTGTTTCCTATCATATTAGAATAAATCTGGTATCAGAAGTGCTATTTCATATTGTTATTGTGGTTAAATCATAAGGAGTTGTTTTCAAGGCTCTTTGCCTTGAAAATAACTGAAAGGAACAGTTGCAATATATTTGAATTTGTTTCAAATTTATACCTCAGCAAGCAGCTCATTGACTTTCAGTTTCTCTTTGGCAGTTCTCTCCTCTGTTGTTTTGCCTCTTCTTTAAGTTCACGTTAAAAACAAACAAACAAACAAACAGATGATAATAAAATGGTATATAATGATTTGCTCCGTAAATGTGTTTTTTGCCACAGGGAAGACCAAGGCCTAAGGTATCTTGGAAGAAAAATGGTACCCATGTAGACAAAAACCAAATTAACATCCGCAACAGTGAAAACGATTCTATCATCTTCATCCGAAAGGCAGAGAGGAGCCACTCTGGGAAATATGACATGAAAGTCAAAGTAGACAACTTGGTGGACAGAGCTACAATAGAGATTCAAATAGTTGGTATGTCTAAAAATTCATGGTTGATAAGAATACAACCCAAGAGTCAGCAACCCAGCACCCATGGATGCTCTGGCATATGCCAGGCCCCCCAAGTGCACCTGCCAAACCCCCGTCATCCTCCCATTCACCCCTGTTATCCTCTCCCACTCACCCCCACCACAGCTTCTGCCTCCTGCCACACTCAGCAGTGAGGAAGCCCGAAGTTGGCAGATCAAGAGACTTATCTCCCAATCTGCTGACTTCCTGCTTCCTAGCTGCAAAGATGAATGAGGCGGGAAGCCGAAGCAGTGGTGGGAGTGTGGTGGAATGATGGGGGAGAGAAGGGAGGTAGTGGGGGAAGGAAACCCCAAGCAGGAAGGAAGAGGAGAAGGAAGGAGTGGGGTGGTCAAGAAAAGTGAGAATCTTGGAAGGGAGGTCAAGAAAAGTGGGAATCCTGAAAATAAGTGCATATGGGCCCAAGTAACTGTGGGAGAAATGTGCTTTTAAGCTCCAAAATAAATGGCTAGTGCGCCCATGGGTCCAAAAATGTTGCTTACCCCGATATAGCCTGTTAGCTATGAGATCTGGCAGTTCTTTGGAATGTCCAAATGTCCCTAAAACATAAACTGCAAGAAGCTAGGAAAAAGCAACCAGAAATGGGTTAATTATATTTCATAATTGTTCTCTGATCTTTTTGTACACCATAGTACCTGGAACGGTCTACTACCAGCAACAACATACTGGCCCAGTCTGCACATCACAATAAACCAGAGTTCGATGGTAAACCTGGCTTATGGTTTATGAGCAGCTCTTAGGTTATTTCTCTGGCTTGCTGGGGGAGAGAAAAGCCAGAGTTCCTGGTTCCCATGTCACAATAAATAAATCATAGTTGGAAGGTCCATGGGTTGTTTAGCTGCTCCTGCTCTCCGTTTTTATAAACTTGTTCTTGTTGATTATTTATCTGGGCTTTTAAGATTGTTTTAAATATTGTTGGCTTTTGTCCGTTTTCTGCCTTGAGTTCCCTGTCAGGGCAGCAGCAACTGGCAAGAGCACCAGAGAGTTGGAAAGAGGCTTTAACATCATGCCTCCTTCCTGTGTCTCTCTTAGCTGTCGCACCACTGAGAGACAAGCCAGAAGCCCCACCATCTAGGGACAGTGAAAATCAGTACTGCCTGGAGGCACACTTCCTGAGGGGAAGGAGCTTATTATGCCTTGATTCGCAACAGGCCCCTTAACAACTGCAGCAGCAATGGCAGCAGGAGAGCTGGGTAGAAGTTTGAACATCATGTTTTCACACACACACACACACACACACACACACACACACAGCTCTTTCTTGGCCACCCCACGAAGAGACAATTAATTACTTTGTTCTGTCTTGCAGTCATCTGTTGTAAGCTACCTTGGAGATCATTTGATCTTTAAAATAAATGTTAAAAAAGTAAATGTGCATAGGATTCTAACCTAAGGGTGTAGTGTAAGATGCGATTCAAGAATTGCTCCAGGATTATGCAACAATACAGTCAAATCTAGTGGGAAGTTACAATGCTGGAAATCATCACTGTCATCAGATGCAGCAGAGTGTCAGGATGCAAAGCCACCCTGTAGCACAGAAATAGAGGAAGAAGTTGCATGATGGCGTCAGGGACTGGAGATGCCACCCTAAAGGCCTTTTGGCCATCTGGGAGCCATAACCTTTGTGCAACCCTCAAAAGAAAATAAAAATGTTGTGCCAAAAAAGGCTGAGCCCTGTGAGTTATATAAATTGAGCATAATCACATATGGAGGTAAAATTAACAATACTGATGGTGCCACTTTTATTGCCACAGATCGCCCAGGTCCACCCCAAGTTGTAAACATTGTTGATGTCTGGGGAGAGAATGTTGCCTTGGAATGGAAGCCACCAAAGGATGATGGGAATGCAAACATTACTGGCTACACAATCCAGAAAGCTGACAAAAAGAGTATGGTAGGTAGGCTTTCCGCATGGCAAGTCTTAGGGCGCGATCACTAAGTTTTCATGTGCAAGGCTGTCTGGAAAAGTTGCTACCATTTATGCATGCATGTGCTTTTAGATACAAGTTCATCTGCCACTTAAAAGCCTTTTCTAACTGCTGTTGGAAAGGACCTTACAATGAACTTGGCCTCTGTAGTTGGTTGCCTTTGTAACTGGGAAAATCCATTGCCCGGAAAGAGCACTGGATTTCCCCCCTACTGCTTATTAGCTTCAAAATACCCCTGTCATTTTACAGTTAAAGACTGTATCCAACTGTGTAATTCTGATGGAAGCAAATCTGTCCGTGGAACTGAGAGGGTGGGGGATTCCTCTTTCCCTCTGCATGCCATGGAAATCTGCTCCAGGGGCCTGGGGCCAATCTACATGGCTGATTTAATGCGGAGAGAGAGCACATCAGGGTCATTTGCGACAGATAACACTGTCGCCAATCTGCAGCCAACCAGCAGCTTCCCTCTTGAAAAGCCACATTTTCAGGAAGTCCTTTTAGTCCGTATTTTTTACTTAAATTAGCTCCCAGATGGCTCCGCTGCAGTGTGCCCCACCCCCTAATTCCTGGGCATGCCTCTGTGACATGGTTGTGATCTGGCAGTGACATGGTTAAGGGGTGGGGCCGCCCTTCCCCGCATTCACCCTTTTTCCCCATTGACAGTAGGGCACACAGACTTTACTGTGCATGTCATATTGTGAATAGCTGCACAGAGGGAAAGGCCTGGAGCTGCCTCCCTCGGCTAGCCTCTGCTTTCCCAGCCCTGAACTCTTGTTTCTGCAGGAAAGCCTCACACACACTCACACAGGGGGGAGCGCTGTCAGGGGTGGGGAACAAGCCTCTCTCATTCGCTGAGCAGGGTTGATGTGGCTGATGATGCTCAGTTCTACTCCACCCACCCAGAATAAGAGCCGCTTTCATGTGGCCCATGAAAGCTGGTTTTTAGGTGCTGTATACTCCGCTTTTCCTGCTTCGCATGCCCCTGGCGACCCAAAGTGATGTCAAGAAAACCCAGATACAACCAGAAAGCGCTTCTCATCCCCTTTCCATGTAGCTGTCCCCCTTGGGAAACCCTCCGGAGCAGATTTTAGGGAGGTGGAGAGGAGAGGACAGGAGAGAGAGAGACCTGTTGCAACAGCAGATTCTGCTAGTATGATGCTGGGTTTAACCCTGAAATATAGTCTAGGCTTCAAATCACCGTATGTGGTTTCTGAGCACCTTCTCTATGGGGACAGCATTTGCTGGACTGCATATCTGAAAATAATAACCATTTCAAAATGACATTTTTTAAAAAGTAGCTGCTTCCCAGCAGAGAATTCAGACTATCCTTTGCAGTTTGTTTGAAACTCTGAAATAAAAGTAGCCAATTACAGTCATATAATAGGAGGGGCACATTTGGACATGAGATATAAATATATATGGCAAGAGAGAGAGAAAACGGTTTGAGCTACCATTTCCCTCAGCTACATTTTTAGCAGAGCGTGTATATTACTCTCTGGGGGCTCCTTCATATGAGGCTTTTAATCTTTTATATGAGGCACTTGTGGTGGGTCACTCATGGAAGTTTGCGGGTCTTTTCACGACATCGTCAACCTCCAGGGCACATCCAGCGTTTTTTGAACTTTATCCCACTTCTTAAAAGATCAGAGATAATGCACTATTTAAATGTAAATCCGCTTTAATGGCCGTAATTGTGTGCTTCCACTATAACCCCATCTGAGGAAGAAGAAGCCATTGGGCCAGAGCAGGAAAATCACAACTGACCTTCCCCACCCCACCCCACGCCTCCTCCAGCATCTCTGCCTGTTGACCTGGGCTGGGAGGAGAGTTTTCTTGGCCTGGCTAGGAGAGGCTCAAAGTGAGCACAAAGCTGGCAGGGGAGGAAGAAGAAAGTGCCCCCCCCCATAAACAACTGACAGCAACGAAGCCCCATACCGCTTTGCAGAGAGAGAGAGAGAGAGACTTGGATCTGTCCGGAGACCCACTGATTTGTGGCTTGCTCTCTTGCTCTCCAGCCCAAGGCTGCAGAGAACTTGCAGCCCATGTCAGCCCATGTAAAGAGCTGATCTTTAATCCCACATAGAAACCAGAAGCAGAAGCCCCGGTAAACTGAAGTATATTTCCTCATCCCAAATGGGAGAGTGCTGGAGACAGTTACTTAGCAGTGAAGGAGCAGCAGTTGGCACATGCTCAGATGCATCTTCCTGTTCTTGTTCTTGTTTTTCTTCACATGTTGCAGGGGCTGAACCTTGCACATAATTATGTTCTGCATGCAAGCATGCATGCAACTCCCCCCCCCCCGCCCCATTCCATTGATAGGACTGGGGAAATAATTCATTTTTGATAGATGACATGTTCATG
Source organism: Heloderma suspectum (assembly GCF_057233095.1). Classification (NCBI taxonomy): domain Eukaryota; kingdom Metazoa; phylum Chordata; class Lepidosauria; order Squamata; family Helodermatidae; genus Heloderma; species Heloderma suspectum. The sequence goes on from NC_139464.1 coordinate 33,875,786, forward strand.
GCAACTGCTATAAGACCACACAATTGCTTTCCCCTTTCCTGGTGTGACCAAGGAACAGGCCTTGCCTGTTGTGAACTTCATATTCCTTTTGCCTGCCTGTGCTTTTTTTTTTGGTTACTCCTCTGACAAGCTGACCGAGGGTCTTTCAAAGTGTGCTTTGGACTTTTATATGGTACATTCTGTAAATTATTCTTGAATTTTGAGAAACTGCTGGGATTTAATATTACTCCTATGAAAAATATTGCTATTCTACCTTAACTTGGTGACTTGGGTGCAATGACTTCTTGAAGTCAGACGCATAAAAGAGGTTTTGTTGTTTTTCTTCTGCCATTCTCTGGCTTTATCTGCAGTGTACTTTACCAATCAACCGACAACGGGACCTTTGGCCTCCTCCCTACCTGTAACTTCTCAAAACTCACATTTCATCAAACTGCTTTTCCTAGAATGATCCTCTGGGCTACTAAATGGGATGGGCCAAGTTACTTGCTTTTGCTTTCTAGTCAGATTTTAGTACCAAGTTACTCACGTTCTATTCATTAAACTTTGCAGCGATGTTAGGCCTTTGGTGCTCCTGGGCAGACTACCAAAATGGTACAGAAATTCATGAAACATGTAGTTTCCCAAAATGTGTTTATAACTGAGCACCTCCAATTCATAATTGAGCACCTGCAGAGCTAGTGTACTATTGTTGTTATTTTCTTGCATCACCAGCTGCAAAAAAGTATAAAGCTGCTAATTATAAAACTGAATGGATACATTCACTGTTTTGTTATCATTGCTATGTACAAAATGCTTTGGATTAATGGGTCCAGCCCTGGCCAGGATCCAAAGAACTTAAAGGGCAGCATACATATTTACTAAATAAACAACATTTTCTTTATTATTTGTTTCACAACAAGTCTGAACTTACTAATAAACCTTCTCACTTCCCTTAACACTGGATCTCTTGGTTGTCCTCTCATAAGGACGGCTTATAAAAAGTCAATTGGTTGGTAACAAATCGCACTCTTAAAGCTGCAATCCTGTGCACACTTCCCTAGGAGTCACTCCCATTAAACTTAGTGGGCTGGTGTAGAGAGTCACAGAGTTAGACCAACTTAACATGGCTTGTATCTTGCAGGAATGGTTCACTGTCATCGAACACTATCACCGAACCAGCGCAACCATTACTGAACTTGTCATTGGGAATGAGTATTTCTTCCGGATCTTTTCTGAAAATATGTGTGGCCTCAGCGAAGATGTAACAATGACAAAAGAGAGCGCCGTGATTGCCAAGGATGGTTAGCTAGCTTAACTCTAAAAAACTGTGACACTAAAATATGGCAAAAGAAAGCTGATAAAAGAAGGAGAAGTTGGGGTAGCTTGTATTGTTCATGCTTTGGGGGCTGCATATAGTAATGTGCAGCTGCCTGATAGTGTATCACTATTGATAATATTTGATTGTGCATAAAGAATATAACACAGTTTTGGAGGGCACAGCAGAGTACAGAAGATTCAGTTCTTGGTTTGAGTTGTAATATAAATGTATTTGTCTGTGGGAGAGAGACAAAAAAACACTTACTGGAATTTTTTTCACTAGGCTGCAGACCTCACCTGCTAAAATCTGTGGGAATTTTTTTCCTTCAATATAATGCTGAAACAAATTTCGCCTGGTCTGCATGTGTAGTGAACTGATCTGCATACTGCATAAACAATAACCTTTGGTGTGCCTATGATGAGCTGTGTGGATTTTCACACACAACTTGTTGTTGGTGTGCTGATCATTTGTACTCAGGGCTAGTTCACACAACTGGTCCACCACAACCACCTTCGATTCAGGCAGACAAAGACGTTTTTTCTGTATTTACCATCTTAGTTTATGGTCCTGTGACTCCGCCTTGACATCTGCAAGGAGGAAGGTGGTCTGAAAAGTGACTAGAATTTTTCCTGTCACTGCATATTATGCCAAACCCATCTTGTCTGCAAAGCTTGTAAACTATTTAGCATTCTATTTTGAGAGTGCAAGGAAGATTTAACCTATGCCCCAGGCACAAGGGAGATTTTCATCCCATGTAGCTATTCAGAATAGCAGGACAGTTTTATATAAGGGATTGGAACCAGATTTAGGCATGTGCAACCGGGCTGGAGGACGCAGACTTCCTCTCCCCACTCCCCATGGCAGCCCCTTCAGCCCTCTGAAATTGCTACACTGTGGGTCAATGGGTCAGTAGGTCACAGTGGGTTTTTGAATGGGGTATGCTTGGTACAGGGGCAGGATCCCCCAAAATCAGACAGAGGCACCTTCCATGAGTGTGCCTAGAAGGCAGATCCTGGTATTTGGCGCGGAACCATTTTGGCTGGTCCCCACTTTCTGCGGAACCAACACTTCCTCATCCTTTTCATGAAGAATATTCTGCCTGCAGCAAAACAAGGATTCTGAATGGTCACCCTATCAGGCTGAGCAAGCAATGGTGACACTTAATAAATACGAATCTAAGCCCGTCAGAAAGAGTATCAAGCTAGGCTACATCATAAAGAGTATCTTCCTGGCCCAACCTCCATTGTATTTGTGGAGAGACCAGGAGAGGTGGCTCTTTTTTCAGCTCCATCCCTACCCCACATCAGCACCAGTGGACAGGAACACGTAAAACATGAAGGCAATGGGAAAATTTAAAAGAAGCGATTATATAGAGGTCCTTTGGATGGCTGTGGTAAGAGCAGTAAAAGTCCTTAACAAGGTTGTCATATGAAAAGCTATGATGTATCCAGTATTTTGTGATGATGACTCCCCATAATCATTCTTCTAAAGGGGCTGTGCCAAATCCATTTGAATTTAGTGGGGGTTGTACATGAATTTTGCCAAATAAGAACGTAAAAAAAAAAAAAAGGCACGTTTTGTAGTCATGGTGTCTCCAAAATCCATTGTGTTCTATGGAAGTGAGTACTATGAAATTAGGGGCAATTGTTATCCTCTCCAGAACTATGATAAACGTTAATTTTTTCCCCAAAAGAGGGGGTGTTGCCTTCTAAAATAAGGGTGATCTAGCACCTTTAGCAAGGAGTGTTTGATGTCTGTGTTCTGCAGGTAAAGTCTACAAGAACCCAATTTATGAAGAGTTCAATTTCACTGAACCACCGCTGTTTACTCAGCCTTTAGTTGACACATATGCTGTATCTGGTTACAATGCAACTTTGAACTGCAGTGTCAGAGGAAATCCCAAGGTAAGATATATTTATATATATATTCGTCTTACAAGACAGCATGAGAAATTTTAAATGAACGTGGACATTTTCAAAAAGAATAATGCTTTTCTTTACCAAGCTGATCTGACCTTAGGACAGAATGAAGAGTTTAAAGGGTAGACTCTACCCAGGACAGTATTGGGAACCCTGAGCTCCCACCTCTTCCACACCTTTGCTGTGTAGCAAAATAGCTGTGTAATCTCATCAGCACCACTAGCACTATGCTGCCTTTTTAATGAACCTCCTACGTGAGCTACATGGACATATTTACCGTTGCTCCTGTGCCTTTACTGCAGGGATGCCAAACGTCCAGTCTGTGGGCCTAACCCAGACTGCCGAGGTTCCGCATCTTGCCCACAGAGCCTCCTTGGGTTCCTCCCCGGAGAAATCCCTGCTGGAGGAATCCTGGTGGAAAGGCACAGAGTTCCACACCTTTTTCAACATGGAGAAAGGGACCTGGCTGCTGAGGCCCTGCATTTGCGTGGCACTTGCTGTCTGCATCATGCACAAAGCCACTCACACAGCCACATTGAGAAAACTGATCTTTCTGCATTCTAAATACAAACTGACCTGATCGGCGCCACCCAAATGAACGTGTAGATCAGAATGTAACTATCATGTTCTGCACTTCTCTGAATGCTGCAACTTAGTTCTCAGCTCAAAATATGCAACAAGATGCATGTAGAAATGTGTGTTTTGAGAGAAAATGCATTCAAAAATGTGTATTTAAATACATAGTTAAATGTGAATCTTTGGGCGGATGCTGAAAAAATATCATAGATTTAAAGTGGACGGAACTAATTTATGAGTGAATACATGTGAAAGTAACATGGACTACAACTAGACCAAGGGTGGAGAACATCAGGCCTGGGGGCAAAATTTGGTCCACCTGGGGTCCCAATCCAGACCTCCGTGGTTCTCCAGAGCGCCATGCCCCCTTCCCTTGGACCCACCCCCTTTAATTGGGTGGCTTCCCAGCTTTTGTGCTGTTTTTCCCCATTCTAAAAGGTTGAAATGCTTCTCCTAAGGCTTTGTTGATGGCAGTAAGGGCTTTAAGCTAAAATATGCTGGGTTTTTTGTATTTTGGCCCCACCCCTTTTGCCTTTGGCCCCACCCCATTTCCCTTCATTGCCATGCACCACTGGAATGTGGCCCCCGAGAGCTTGTCTGAAACTAAATTTGGCCCTCAGAGTGAAAGGGATTCCCCACCCGATACAGACTGATGCATCCATCCGTTAAGTGCAGCTAGGTGATAGGTTCAGAATCCAAACAAGAGTATTTTATGTATTTGTTTTAGCGATTTGTAGTATATCACACCTTTCCATAAAATTCCCAGGGTACCTTACAACATTTCAAAATACAATAAAACCAAAGTAAAACATACAAAAGTATACTAAATCCATTAAAACCTTAAGCGAGTTGTCCTTAAAAAGTATGGAATGCTATGATCTAAATAGCTCCCCTGTGTAAACATCTAACTTTAGATGTTAAACATCTAACATCTAAGACCACCACAGGAAGGGAATTTTGTGTTCCATTTCACACTTTCTCTCTGTGTGCTTTTAACTGCAGCCTAAAATAACATGGATGAAGAACAAAATAATTATAGTGAATGACCCCCGGTACAGGATGTTTGGTAATCAGGGTGTTTGTACCCTGGAGATACGCAAACCGAGCCCCTATGACGGTGGCACATACACCTGCAAGGCAGTCAACAACCTTGGTGAGGCAGAAGTTGAGTGCAAATTGGAAGTAAAAGGTAAGTTGTCCCTACTAGATGAAATAGTTTTTGGTAGAAAAACATAGATTGGGGAAAGAGGCCTGCTTTCTGTGGGATTTGGGAGTATAGAGCTACATCTTGCTTTTTAAAATTTATTTTGGGAGGAAATTTTAATAAAATATATTTTAGAGAGGAGGTAATTTATTTATTACATGGGAAATAATTGCAAAATGTTGGTGAAATATTTAGGCTTCACTGAGAGCTGTGGAATGTGTTATTTTTTAATGTCAGGAATATGTCTCAGGGATGGTATAGATCAGCTTTCCCCAACCAGGGACCCTCCAGATGTGTGGGACTACAGTCCCCATAACTGTCAGCCAACATGCTGCTGATAATGATGGAAGTTTCAGTCCACGACATCTGGGGTGCACAAGGTTGGGGAAGGCTGCTGTAGGGAAAAGGGTAATATCAGGGCTAAACCAAATGAGATGTGGCAGATCTGTGACTGGATTTCCCACTGTTTTATTTTTAACTCAGAAGCAGTCTGGAGAAAGACTGATCTAATTTAAGGAGCCTGTAGTCCAGTGGAGGCTGGTGGCTCCGATTTTGGTGGGGCTCCGATTCCATTCTGGGTTTTAGTCAGAACCAGCCAGAACTCTAAATGAGCTATCAGTGGTGCTGGACTCTAGCCCCAAAATGGGCTCAGCACCTTGAATAACACCTTTAGAGTTCTGGCTGGATCTGACTGAAACCCAGAATGGCATTACAGCCCCACCAACATTGGAGCCACCAGCTGCCACTGCCTGTATCTTGATTTTCACTGACACAACAGACAAAGCACTTTTTACAGTCTCATCAACATCAGTAGGAATACTTTGATTATACTGCAGAGTGTCTGACCAGTCACAGACATGTAGGCACATGTAAGGGCTCTAGGGTCACACCTCATCCCTGCCTTTTACCATGGTACAGCAAGCTGAGTGCCTTACCAAGCTTCCGCACATTTGCACTGAACTGGAAGCTTGTGGATGTTTTCTAGGTACAAAAAAGGCAGTCCTTCTTTACTTGTCCTCCCAAGCTAGCAGAACAGTGGCATAAAGCAATGGCACAACTTTTTGAAATATGTATATAGTTGTTTTTAATTGGGTAGGAAACAGGGCAGATTCAGTAAAATTTGCTTTGAATTTTGCAGACTTTCAAGTTTGGCTTTATCTCCCTTTTTTTCTACTCATGTTCAAAACCTATATACATAATTCATATAGTTGTGCCTGTGCTTTATGGCATTGTTTTGCTAGTTTGAGAAGACAAGCAAAGATAATTTATGTAGTCTGTTAAACGAAAGAAAGCTTTAAATTATTGAGGGTATTTTATTCAAATGTCAAGGTGAAACGTCCTGATAAAAGAAGGAGCTGCATTTAGTGTTGTATAATCTTAGGATAATTTATGGTATTAAAAATCAAAAGTATCATTCATTGTTTAGATAATATTAAATTTATTTAATGTGTTAATAGTATATTGCAGTTCTACTTTGGACTTTGTATGTGTAATTTCTTATTTATCTTTTCGAACAACTCAAACAAGGTAGAAGTGAATTGTGTCACAAAATTTCCATGTGTAGATATCATTGTGCATTTATTAGGGTAGGCATATTTATTGAGTTTCCCTGTTACCTATTTTTCTGCATAGAAGTGATGTGTCATTCTAGGCAAACTCACTCTTCTACACCACATGAGAAATGATTAGCTGTAAAAAAGCCATTTCCTTTATTTCTAAGTCTAAAAGGCCAGGTTAAGCTAATCTCTCATTATAACTCATAAGCCTTCAAGCTGTAAGTCTCACACTGCTTCAGAAATTTAGCATGTAATTGTATTCTCACAGTCCTAGCTATAAATGCCCGTATGGAAAACACAATAAAGATGTCTATTCCTCCAGTGACTTGTACATTGTGGTAAAAAGTGGCTCTAAAAATCTACATATGTATAGCTGTTTCATCCACATTGAGTCCCTTCCATATATATGAGAGCAATTTATTCTTTACACCTCAGCTGCCAACATTCTCTATTTTAACATCTAGAGATGGAACAGCCGAAATCTTCACACCGAAAGCGTGAATGTAATTTTGGTTCACATCCATAAAAGAAATTGGTGTGTTGTGAATATCTCATTGCAGAGTTGTATTCTTTTTTCCCTTTACTGTCACCCCCACCCCTGGAATTTGATATTGTGATTTATTAACTCAAGTCACACACCTCTTACTTACTGGCTGCTTGATAATCTATCTGTGGGGTGGTTCAGCAGTCTTTCTTCCTGTTCAACTGGTTGGGCATCTAAGTCATGCTTCCACCATAACCTGCAGTCACTAAGGTCAACAATAATTCCATCAATGAAGGTTGCAATCCTACACACACTTGCCTGGGAGTAAGCCTCACTGAACTTAATGGGACTTATTTCTGAGTAGACATATATAGGATTACATGATTAGTCACTTTTCTCAAGAACATCCAGGTTTTTCAAAAAGGTCACTGAAGCCAAAATCAAGTGGTTTCATACAGGTTCTGCTCAGCTCAGCTCCTTACAGGGCTGCCCCACAGTTGGATACAGTCTTCTCCCCAACTGAAATTAATGGAAGTGGCCCCAATGAGGAATTGTTAGGTTCTAGCATTAGGGTCTAATTCTTCTTTCAAATACCTCTATTTTTTCTGTTTCTGAACTGCACCCTGTGTGTGTACGTATTGGCCATTGTAGAAATGCAACAAAATATTATGTGTGTGTGCGCACGCACACACATGCGCACACACTGCCTATGACGACTTTCATATATTCGTTGAACTTTTATGGTGTAATAAGAAGGTCCCAATTTTTGTTTCCATTTTTGAAGCCAAGTACTGATGAAGGACTTTTGCTCTGTTCCTGTGTTGCTTTATTTGAATGTCAGGACCAAATGAGATACAACATGTCAGATCCTTGAACAGGATTTCCTCTCTCTGTGTATGTTTTTAAGTAATACTGGAAGCCATAGAAGGCCACCTATTCAGATGGGGACTATGGTGCTATCGGAGGGGGTTTAACCCCTTCCCCCATGCTGTTTTCTTGATTAGCCCACTCCCTGCCAAAGTACCAATCTGAATCCCCCCTCCAGCTGCTACTATCACTTAAAAACAAACCAACAAACCAGGAGATCTTATGCACAGATCCCTGTGTCACACATACTGTGGTTTTCAAGGCGTAACAAGTTCCATTTGTATCCTTTGAAATCAATAGGAGTTTTGTAATTGATCTCACTGGGTCTGAAATAGTTTTGCAACAAAACTGCATCTATCAACTTATATGGTATACTTAAAAAGAACAGCTACCTGATTAATTTTCCAAACCCCAATCCTGTCTTCTTGTCAGTGTAGGCCCCCCTGTGCCAGTCCTAGGTCACCACCTCTTTAACTGTTGTTTCTGCTACTGAGTATATCTTTTGAAGATTCCTAAAGGATATGTTGATGATGCTTGTCTGCACCAGTTGCAATTCGAGGACCCTTGGACTCCCCTTCTGCAAACCATACAGCCACCATAGGAGTAGCATGAGAAATGCAGGGGAAGCGTCATTGTTGCTTCTGCGCATGGGTTCAGTCTGTGCTTCGTCCCTGTATCGGCACTGCAGTTTCCCCCATATGAAGTGCAGAAGGGAGAAAGCTGTAGGAAACTGGATGTGCATCGAAAGCATCTGATGGGAATCAAACACTCTGAAAACGACCAGTGCAGACAAGCTCTTAGGCATAAAAATTCATGAATGTGGGTAGTTTGGGGTTGTTGTTGTTGTTTTTGCAAAGGTTGTTATTTGGCTGGTGGGAGAAGAGACAAAGCTCCTTGAAATTAATGAAGGAAGTTGACTTGAGAACGTTCAGTTGACCAAGGAGTTTTGGATCACCCCCAAAAGCTGCAATTGTCAGGCCACTTATTCTCAAGGAGTCCTACTGACGTCAGCAGAACTACTCCAGATTGAGTGAACTGAGGAGTGTGACATAGCAAACGTTGCCATCATGTTGCTGTTGTGAAGTTACAGATACAATCTAATATGTGAGACTGGAATGCTTTATTCGTACCAGTAGAAAGCTACTGAGAAAATTACAACTGGTTTATTTCAAATGAGAATAAATTGGTACAAATATTCTAATTCTGCAGTGATATATCATGGAGTAATTACCCCAGGAGAACCAATCTGCTTGGCGGGGCAGAAACAGGTTTCTAAAATCATATTCCACTAGGCATTACCTTCCATTTCATTCCTTTCTTCTTATATAAAATGTGTTTGCATGAAAAGCGTGTATTTCATATTTGTTCTTAGATTATATAGTTGCTCCATGGCATACTGGCTATGGCATGGGCAAAGAAGGCCAAATTAATCAAGAATCTGGGAACTAACATCTGGATTATGAAACTTTAGGTTAGAACTTTTCATCTCTAGAAATAGTCCTACACCCATGTAATTTTCTTAACCTATACATCCTTTAGCAACATTCCCCATACATCAAATAATTGTGTCTATTTTAACATTCAGAAGGATTGAAATAACTGTCCATAATAACCCTGCAGACCACAGCCTAGAGCTGAATCAATAATGAAATTTAATAAAGCTTAGAGATATTTTTAAATATGGTCAGAGGTGTATATGCCTATTAAATAAATAAATAAAATGTTCTGAGCAGAAACATATCAAATTCTGAATTATTAAAGAGGGCCACGTTGACCACACACAGGTTGGTGGTGCACTAAAGATGCACACTTACCTGGGAGTATGCCCCATTGAACACAGTGGAACTTACCTTTGAGTAAATATACATAGGTTTGCACTATTAATCTTATAAAGTAAATAATAGCCTGTAATATACATTAACCATTCTACCTAGATTGGATATTTCTTTTAAGAGCTACTCCCTTCTAAATGCCCCCCAAATGTATAAAGAGGCTCGTGCAGAATAAATACTGTTTCTTAAATGATATCAGCATCATTTGCAAAGGTATATAATAGGATGTGAATTGTGTTACATCTATACTGTGTGTAATACTTGATAATTTTGCCTGTTAGAATTTTCACACACACACACATATATATAGAGTTCAGTGCTATGTGTGTGGCTTTTTCCTATATTGAGAAACATCCTGGATATATATATGTGTGTGGTTCAGTTTAGTTTTTTGTTTTGGTCCTAGGTTAGTGGCACAATCTGATTGGCTCCATTGTGTCCCCTAGACTAGCTGCCAGAGCCAATCATTTGTGTTTGTGCATAATTAATAAAGCTTCATGTATTAATAGTAATGTTGAAGTAGTGCTAGACCCCTGCCTATTTTGACTTTCCATTTGCTTCTTTCTCTCTCTTACATGCTTTACATGACTAAGGATTAAAACATCATCTTATCATAGCTGTGAGCATAATTTCACTCAACAAGTTCTGTACTTTTGTGTTTAGCAAGTTAAGTGCTTACAACTTCTTTCTCTCTCTCTCCCTTAGTTGCACAGTAAGGATTTTTGAATGTATAGTGTCATCTAAGGTAAGCTTTCATATGGTCCCTGCATATGAAGCTTATGGCTGTTGTCGTGTCATACAAAGCCTACCCTATGTATGGCATAATTTTCATTATGTCATTTAATGAAAATGGGGTAGTAAAATCAATATTACAGTAGACTGACTTTTTCTATTACTGTGCTCATAATTAACAAATAGCACTGATTCTGCCCAATAAATGCTTGTGATTGCAATTCTGTAATGATGCAACCACTTACTAACAGCTTATGTAAATACTTCAGCAAGATGAGACAAAGCATGAGCCCAGTTAACAGCTTACTACACATAAATAAGCAAGCCAAATATCAGAGCATTCTAGCATTTAAAGCTAGCTATTTGCTTCAAGGTCCAGATGCCGCAAAAAAATGATGCTATTGATACCCAATTATTACCTAATTTTACTTGAACATTTTACACTACAGTGACTTTAAAGAATGCTTTTAAAAGCATGCCAGTTTTTTTTCTTTTGTCTGTCTTCTGCATTAGGGAAGCATAGCCCAAAAGAGTGTTTAAAAAAAACCTTTCAGTAACATGCCTTAATTACTTTGAGTCAAAATCAAATGATGCAGTTTTACCTTGATATGGTAGACTGCACAGAAATGCCCCTTGTGTTTTTCATTGGGTTGAATGTGGAAAAAGCTATCTCCCTAAGGGTCAATGGTAAAACATGACTGACTTAGCAGAGCTGGAATGTACGGGAGGTATTTGATAAGTTCTTCTTCAAAAGGTCCTTAAGTTTTTAGATTCGTGTTATGAATCAGAAAAGCATCAGAAGGTAAGTCTTGGTTATTAGCAGTTATGCTTGCTCCATAGATCAAGAAATGGTGACAATTCTGGGAGAACGCCAAACAGAAGGGTTTCTCAGGGGTTTCCCCCCCATAATGAACCTCAGCAATCTAAGGGAACTACTGTTGGAATTTGGACTTTAAGTTGTGTAACGTAAGACCATGCACATGATTCTCCTGCTTCATGGGACCTCAATATGTACAGACCCCCAGGAAATACTGTAGGCAATCAAAAAACTATCCCCCCCCCCCAACAAGGATTGGCCCCAACACTGCTAATCAACTAGTAAAACAAAAGACATGTAGTGTAGCATATTGCATCGACGTGTTGGCACTCTGGGCCCATTGTTACATTACAGGAGTTGTGAATTTACTGGTTCCCTGTTCTATTCCACACCACTTTGATAGTATCTCTGTACAGAAAACCCTGTAAAATGGGTTGTTTGTAGGAAAAGGTGGAGCTAGCACAGGAATTAATTGCACCATTATCCCTTCTCATGTTTTCCTACATACAGATATTGCTGCAGCAACATGAGATGGAACTATGTGAAAGCTGCAACAGTGCTCACATAAGAACAGTTCTTCCTTTTTCTTGATCTAATCATGACAATCATTGGGAGAGATCAGGGAGACATGTGAGACTTCTTAGCTACTGTAACCCCTCTCTAGGGAGGCCAAGCTTGCATTTTGACAAGCAAGCACTGCCTTATAACATCTAAAAGAGCTGGGGAAAGACATGTCTCTAAAGGCACCATTGTATACTTTGTAGCTGTGAGCTCCAAAGTGATCTACAATCAGGTTCCCAGTTTTGTGTGGCTACAGTCTCAGCCAAAAAATGACTAATAAGTTTAGCTGGATCATGGCTAGAATTTGAGAAGGGCGTTGAAGGAGATAATTGCCATTAACATCTTTGCTCACCAAAATTAAGCACATTTTTTGGAAAATAAGTCCTACTGGTTGTAATGCAACTTATAAGCAGGTCAAGTGTGATTTGGACTGGGGATGTAAGCATGCAAAACATTTTACAATGTTTATCTCCTTCCCCCTCAAAACAATTGAATACAGCCCACATTTACTGTGCCACCACAAAACTGCTGAAAGTGGGCTAAGTTGAAGTGCAGTAACTAGGGTTTGTATTGAGAATTGTGTTTGTTGTGGAACAACATGACCATGTCACCCATGAGCTCACATGTGCTCAACTATCAAGGGCCATACTAGATGTTGCCTTAAATGCTTGGCTGATTCATGTCTCATGCCATTGATCTAATTGAGGCAGATGTGCCATATCAGAGGCAGTAAGCCTATGTGCACCAGTTGCTGGGGAACATGGGCGGGAGGGTGCTGTTGCACTCATGTCCTGCTTGTGGGTTCCTAGTCAACAGCTGGTTGGCCACTGTGTGAACAGAATGCTGGTCTAGATGGACCCTTGGTTTGATCCTGCATGGCTCTTCTTATGTGTCATGATGACATAGTAAGTGTGTGTGTAGGAGGTGACAAAGAATGCCATGTCATGTCACACTTCTACTTCAGTTACTGGGAATTGCATGTAAGAGACATGGGAGTGGCCACACATTTAATGTCTCATTTGCCCTATTAACATCACATTGGCTGACAGTCACTATCAATAAGTCATTGCTGAGCGGAGGAAAAGTTGCCACTGGGAATCTGCTTTTGCGTCCAAGTGGCAATTGTAATGTGCTCTGGTCTGGTACAAGAACTTGTCACGTGGATCAGCAGCATCACATCGGATCTCCTTGCCCCCTCTGACTGCTACAGGCACCATATAGGTCCACAATATCACATTGAGGGCCTTCTCACTGTGTTCTGCAGGGCAAGGGTGTGGAAACCCGCAGCGTGATGGTACCGACCCACTTGATGAGTACTTGTAGACTTTGCAGCCAAGACAAAGATGACTCACCATGAGGAGGTCATTGTTGGCAGCATTTGTGCAGCAATCATAATGTGTGCTCTGGTTCTTAATTGGTCCTAAGTTTCCATCATGGGCAATGCTAATAATAAATGGACCATATGAGTTCTCAATGGACCTCTCCCCAAGAGATTAATTTCACCCCACACCAAGAAAAAAATGCAGTAATCGGAGATGACTAAGGCTGCAAATCCTAAACCCATTCACACTGAAGCAAGTTCTGCTTAAATCACTGCACCCTCCCCACCCCCCAGTAAATGCATATAGAATCAGGGTGTTCCTAGCTGGAAGTCACTTTCTACAAATACCTGTCCTCTTGGTTGCTTTAACAACTGTCTTATTCCTTGTCCGTAGGTGGGGTCTCATTCTTCAGACTACTAATGCAAGGAGTGCCCCCACATATCATTCAGTCCTATATGCAAGAAATACAAGCAGGCAACCCTGATGAAAAGTAATGCCTGGCCACAGTGCTTCTCCGCCACTGCATTGGAAACTGGTAGCCAGCGCCGCAGTGTTTTTAACTCCTGCCATGGTACTCCTACAGCATGGTCTGATGTTTTGCCCCTTCCCTCTTGCTGCTACTGCTGCTGGTGAAAAGAACATACATGCATGGATTGCTTTTTGGGGTTGAAATAAATTAAGTGGAAGTTTGTCCGCATTTTGTAATGTTCCACATCGTTATGTGTTTCTATTTTCTTCTCTTTCTTTTTTTTTAATGCTGAAAAGAAAAGCTAAGCAAATACGCATGGGAGCTAATCTTTTAGTTTGTACTCTATAGGGCTAGATATATTCTTTTGTGAGAAGCAGATACTGCTAAACCCCGTGGCAATGCAGCCAGGCCTTGAAACACATACCTCTTTTGATAAATAATGGATCTAACATTTTTCATAGGCTGCTAAAAATGGACTGCTTGGTACATGTGATTTGCAGCATTTAACAGTTATTTGAGCTCAATGCATCGTCAGTTAGAAGATTTCAGTTTTTTTCTTATCATTCATTAGTGAGTCCCATTTCTCTTGACTGCTATTTAAAGTGTTATGTAATGTACAATAAAGCTGAAGTGTTTTAAGACCTAGCCAAAAATTTGAGAGTTTTGTGTTCGTTTCATGTTGTGCTACAGTTACCATTTGGGCTATGCTGTTTCTTTACATTTTGTTACTTGAACTGCATCTTCAGATGCTGGATTATGAGTGTGATGCAAAGGTTCAAAAGTTTAGCACATGGTTGGGCAAAATGGTGGTAATCCACCAATAGTTATAGACAAATTACAGCACTCTTAAGTGTTAGAAGTTGCACCAACAATTAGTTGTGAAATAAATTAAGGAGTTTCATAGTCCAGCAATAAAACCACAGAGTCAGCTGCTTGTGCTAATAATAGTGCAGTCCTAAGCATGTTTACACATTAGTCCCATTTGAGTTATTCCCTCATATGTTTAGCCAAAGGTTCTGTTTTGTATAGTATTATAACTTTAAACTGGCTTTATGAGAATGTTGCACTGCCTCAAAGCATCACAACCCTTTGTATCAGTGAGTGCAAAGTTAAGCATTAAATTTTGACTTCACCAAAGTTAAGTGAAATTTTACAGTGACTTCTGCAACCTGATCCTGAAACCATTACTTGGAAGGAAATCATAAGGGGCACAAATGAAGGGAAACACAGGCGTGCCCAAAAGCTAGTCCGCATGGTCAGTTTTGTCTCTAGATAATGCTTCCCATACTGTGATGCATTTGTATGGCAAATACTGAATGATCCAGAATCTACAGGGATTCTTCAAAACACCAGAAACCATGACAACATCCCTCCCCACACACACACACACTAGAAAGCAGCATTTGTGTGCATTGACAGCCTGGTTCATATGAAGCATTCTCTGTGTGAATGCACCCAAATACATCTTTGAAATATGTTGCACAAACTCCCTTTCAGTATACTTACTTCAGCTAAGGAACTTGCACTTGTAATGTTATTCCAATGTGAGTCAAGGGTAGACCCTGAATTTGAAACATGATCCATAGGCATTCCACAAGATGTAGCAATGGCTTAGAAGGCATAATGGGGATTAAATAAATGCAACCTCCATCTTCAGGGGGAGTATGGCACTGAATAGCAACTGCTGCAGATAAGCAGTGGGAGAGGGCTTTTGCCTTCAACCCCTGCTGTAGGCTTTGCAGAGGCATCTGACTGGCCCCTGTGAGAGGCAGAACGCTAAACTAGATGGATGCCTTACATTCACTGATGTTACCAATGCAGAAAGCTATGTGCATTAACCACATCTGCACACAAATCAAGGCTCTCAAGAATGTACAGTAGGAGATTAAATAAGGCTCTCATAATCCTGATGCTGGGAAAGACTGAAGGCAAAAGGAGAAGGGGACGGCAGAGGATGAGATGGCTAGATAGCATCACTGATGCAATGAATATGGACTCGAGCACGCTCCGGGAGAGAACGCAGGACAGGAAGGTCTGGCGTGCTATGGTACATGGGGTCATGAAGAATCGGACACGACTGAACGACTGAACAATCCTGTTCATGGTGTTATGCATGTAAAGTGTAAAGTGGTTACGCAGACAAACAAATCCCTTCTAACGCCTGGGGCAACTGAGTATCATCCTATGCAAGACAATTGTTTACGTGGAAAAAATTGACAAGGAACATAATCAATGAATGACTTATATATGTGAGCCATCCTGGAATGCAACGTGGTGATGGGTAAGATGGACAAACCAGTGAACCTCCAGCATATATGCTACACAAATACATTTTTCATCATTTAACATAGCACATAATTGGTAGACCCTGCCTGAGTCAAATCCTGAAAGATGCTGTCTGGCCATCCATTTGCAAACCCCAATTTTTCTTCTCCCTTTCCTACCAGTAAACATTGCAAGGGAGGTAGAAAAATGAGAGGAGGAAGTTAGGTCCATAATGGCAAAAGGTTGGGGAGCTGCTGACAGTCTGTTTGAGAAAATGCTGCTCCCAGCTTCTGCTGCCTCAAAATGACATCCCAATAGATGTTGCTAAGGCAGAATTGGCAGGACTCTTCTCCCTTTAGCAGCAGCATGGCATACAAAAATGACCTGCTGATGCTTTTTTCATCTTGAAGGTGGGATACAAACCCTGTAGCCATACACAGCCAACGGTTGGTACTTCTCTTCCCCTTGCAATAAAGAAAAAGAGCTGTCCCCTCCAGGGTTAGCTCCTTGGGCAAGCTGTCCTTGGGCAAGCTACCCTATCTCTGAGTAGCCCCACATATATAAGAGCAAACCAAAGACCTATCTAGTCCAGCATAGTGTTCCCACAGTGGCCAACTAGATGCCTATGGGAAGCCCACAAGCAGAACATGAGTACAATCGCACCCTCATAGTCGCATTCCCCAGCAACTGGTGTTCAGATGCATCCTGCCTCTGGTACTGGAGGTAATATATAGCCACCATGACTAGTAACCATGGAAAGCTTTCTCCTCCATGAATGTGTCTAATCCCCTTTTAAAGCTGCCCAAGCTGGTGGCCATCACTACATCTTGGGGAAGTAAATTCCATAGTTTAACTATGCATGGTGTGAAGATGTACTTCTCTTTTCTATCCTGAATCTCCCCCTATTCAGCTTTATGGGATGCTCCTGGGTTCTAGTACTGAGAGAGGAAGAAAACTGTCCCCTATCCACTTTTTCCACATAATGTATAATTTTATACACCTGAATCCTATGCCTGTTTACTCACCTTCTGCCTAAGCTAAAAAGCCCTGAATGCTGTAACCTTGCCTCCTAGGGGAAGAGCCTTAATCATCTGGGCTGCGCTTTTCTAGCTCTGCAGTATCCTTCTTGAGGTGCAGCAGCCAGAACTCTATACAGTATTCCAAGTGTGGTCGCACCATAATTTGTATAGAAGTATTATGATGTTCATCTTTCCTGTTGCTACTGCTCATTTGCTTCCCTGTCTCTCTGGGCCAAATTCATATCAAGGGCAAGGTGAGCAGAGAGCCAGTATGGTGTAGTGGCAAGAGTGTTGGACTGGGAGCTGGGAGATCCGGGTTCTAGTCCCCACTCGGCCATGGAAGCTCACTGGGTGACTTTGGGCCAGTCACACACTCTCAGCCCAACCTACCTCACAGGGTTGTTGTTGTGAGGATAAAATGGAGAGGAGGAGGATAATGTAAGCCGCCTTGGGTTCCTTGCAAGAGGAATAAAGGCGGGATATAAATGCAATAATAAATAAATAAATAAATAAATAAATAAGCAGAGGACAACATTTGCATGGATACGGCAGGTGAGCAGGAACCAACAGCAAGGAGTAGCAGCAGAGGCTCTGGGGATTGGGCTGGCTTTGGATCCTCTTCTGGGTGTCGGCCTCAAGGAATGCCCAACTATGCAGACCTCTGACACTAGTCCTGTCACTTCCTGCACACGTCCTTCTGTGTCATGGCTGAGAAAATGTACCATACCATATTTTTGGTCTGGATATTCTAAGGTAACACTTTTCAAGCTTCACAGTTGGGCAATTCCATAGATTAGGTGCCACAACTGAAAGGCCTCAACCACCATAGTTCTTTTAATGAAGGAACAAGGGCTTCCAAAACTTAACACAGACCTTGAGACTGGTCATAACTTTAGGCTGCAATTGTATAGTCCCTAGGAGGAAGTCCAGGAGCCTTGGAATGCAGCAGACCGTCACCCTCTGTGTTGTGTGCTATGACTTATAGCATAACTCTATGCATGTTTGGTCAGAGGTAAAACCTGCTGTGTTCAATGGGAGCTACTCCAAAATAACCCTCCATCTGGTCACTTCCAGTGTAGCCCATGAAGCCAAGGGGACCCCGCCCAGAGTTTCCCTTGTTAGTGACAGCGCTAGCTAGGAAAAGCCTGAGATTTATTATTTATGTATTTAGAATATTTTTATCCTTCTTCTCAGCCAAAAAGGCTCCAAGTTTGGCTTATGTGCAATCAGTAAAACAAGACAGCCTTGCAATCTAAAAAGACACAACACACAAGGAAAGAGGGATAGGGAGACAAGAGGGAAAAATTAAGTAGCCTTTCAGCAGGGCTGTTGGAATAGCGCTGCTTCCCCGCTCATCTCTCTCGGTACAGCCTGCTGGAATGGCTGGTCTCCTGAGAGATTGGAGAGAAACACCTTGATTTCAGGCTGACAGTGCAATGCTATACATGTTTACTCAGAAGTAAATCCTATTGTGTCCTATGGTGCTTACCTCCAAGTAAGCATGCTTATGTTGCAGCCTTAGGTTACTGCCTTATACACACTTACATGGGAATAATGGCGGTCTAGATGGAGGGTTCCCACTGCTAACAATCAAAAGGCATCGTGCAGCCAGTCCATCTTCCCTCCCTTAACGGGCTTTTTGAATGGTAAGAAAAAAGATGGAAGAAACGGGGGGCAAACATGGGAGGGGTCTAAATTGAAGAAGACGGCAACTGGACCCCCTGTAAAATTCTGTGAATGAGACAGTGCGATTTCACAGTTAAAAGCCTTCTCTGAAAACACCCCAAGTCCCACAGTGAGACCCAGCATGATGTAGCGGCTAGAGTGTTGGACTGGTACTCGGGAGATCCGGGCTCCAGTCCCCACTCAGCCATGGAAGCTCACCGGGTGACTTTGGGCAAGTCACTGACTCTCAGCATAACCTACCTCATAGAGGTGTTGTGAGGATAACACGGAGGGGAGGGGGCCCATGTAACCTGCCTTGGGTTCCTTGCAAGAGGAAAAAGGGTGGGACATAAAAACGATAGTAATAATAATAACAATAATAATACCAATGTCAGTAGCCATGCATAGGATTACACTGTAAGTCTTTCATGTGCCGGATGAGCAGTGGTGCAGTTAGGTAACTTTAGGCTCTGGACTTAATGAACTTATGGGGCAGCCTGGTAAGGTGGCAATGTGTATTATTTCTCTTGCTTCAAATGGCCTTGGGGGAAGGCTCTGCAGGATGTGATGCATCCAGCGGAGGCTGGTGGCTCCAACGTCAGGGGGGCGGCGAACCCTCAGCTTGAACAGCTCCTTTAGAGTTCTGACTGAGACCTGGGGCAGGCTCACCACCCCACTGCCACTGGAGTCACCAGCCTCCGCTGAATGGATCTTACAATACCGACTTCAATGCGGCGAACCAGGGTGCAGAATCTCAGGCCTGCGGCCACAGCTGGCCCTCCAGGGGTCCCCCAAAGGCCACGTACTCGTTCCCCAGCCATTCGGCGCTTTCTCAACTTTTCTGCACTCTCCCCCGCCCCGCCCCGCCCCGCCCCGCCCCTAACAGGCTGTAATGCCTATCACGCGGCTTAATACTGGCAGTAAACGCTTTAAGCTCACCTGTGCCGGTACGGGCGGGGGCGGGGGCAGCCCACCCCTCTGGCTGTCGGCGCTGCCCGCCACGCGAATGCAGTCGCAGAGCTCCCCTGAACTGGAGTTTGGCCGCGGGGCGGAAAGGGGTTCCGCGCTCTGGGGGCAGCCCGCCCCTCCTGCGCCCGGAGGCCCCCCCTTGCCTTCTGCTGAGCGGGGCTCCGGGCTTCTGCCCCGAAGTCCCGCCCTGAGGCGGCGCCGCCGCACCAGTCGCCCGGCTGGGTTTGCCGTCGGAGGCACAGGAACAAGGCCTCCCCCGCACCCGCAGCCCGGAATTTCTCCCGGGTCGAGCCGTGTCGCTTGGCGCGGCGCTGGCGGTCGCCCCGGCTCCTGGCTTCCTCGTCGCACAGCGCGCCTCGCCCTCGCTTGCGGCGGAGGAGAGAAGCGGAGGCCGCGCGAGCGCCGCTGAAGCGGCCCGGCCGGCCGCCCGCGCGTGCGTAAAGGCGGCTACGGGTCGCTTCGCGGCGCAGGCAGCCCTCGGCCAAGAGCCGCTTTCGGGCGGCTGCTTCCTCCGGCCGGGACGTCCCGCCCGCCGCCTCTAGACCGAGCGGCGGCGCGCCCCGTCCCGTCCCGTCCGTCGCGGCCTCCCCGCGCCGCCGAAGGAGGCGGCCCGGCGCCTCCTGCGGCTGTTGCGTGCGGGCTGCTGGGAGCCCGGGGTCCGCGGAGGGGCAGGGCGCCGCCGGCTGCGGAGCCGCCATGGCGCTGCCGGCGCCGCTGAGCGCGGCGCAGCTGAGGCGCCTGGAGCAGCACCGCTACAGCGCGTCCGGGCGCTCGCTGCTGGAGCCGCCGCTGCAGCGCTACTGGGCCTGGCTGGTGGAGCGCACGCCGGCCTGGCTGGCCCCCAACGCCATCACCCTCGGCGGCCTCGTCCTCAACCTCCTGCCCACGCTGGCGCTCATCGCCCACTGCCCCAGCGCCACCGAGCAGGTACGCCCGCCGGCCCCGCGAGCGCGCGCGGCCGCCCCCGGCGCGAGCCCCTCCGCGGGGCGGCGCTCGACTTCCGCCTCCCTCTTCCTTGGCGGGGCCCTGGGCGGAGGGGAAGCCTCAGCCGCCCCCAGGGGGGACCTGGGCGTGGGGGGCAGCTGCGGGCGGGGGGGACGGCGGCTTGAGAGCGCGGAAGGGGCCCCGTGCAGCGGGGACCGCCGGCCTTAGCCTGGGGAGCCAGCGCAAGACAGAACAACGCGGCCTTGGTGAAAGACTCCGCAGGTTTGGGCTGCTGCCCTCCTAAGACGCGTTTCCCTAGACCAGCATGGGCTAGACCAGCTTTGGAACATCAGAAGTGCCCTGCTGGATCAGACCAGGGGTCCATCTACTCGAGCATTCTGTTCATACAGTGGCCAGCCAGCTGCCCACGGGAAACCCACAAGCAGGACCTGAGTGTAACAGCACCCCCCCCCCCCGTGTTCCCCAGCAAGTGGTGTACATAGGCATACTGCCTCTGATACTGAAGATAGCATAGAGCCATCAGGACTAGTAGCCATTGATCGCCTTCTCCAGGAGTTTGTCTATAAGAACTTCCCCAGCCTGGTGCCCTCTGAATGTTTTGAACATCCCTAACCATTGGCCGTGCTGGCTAGGGCTGATGGAAGTTGCACCATCTGGAGGGTAACATGTTGGGGAAGGCTGCCCTAGATGTAGTTCTGTAGAAATATGGGTAAGATTGTGCTGTTTCAGCACACTTACTTTTAAGGTAAGCCCTACTAAGCTCAATGGGACTTCCTCCTGTCTATGATTTGCTGCCTTACTAGGTGGCAAAAGCTTTTGTGGACTCGTGTCCACTTTACGTAGCTTATGCCACTATAAATCTGCTAGTCTTTCAGGTGCCTCCTTAGAAATTGCAGTAGGGGCAGTGGGATTCTAAGGCAGCTGAAAGTGGTTTGGGAAAGGCTCTGCATTCCATACTTTCCATGCATCTCTTGTTGCTCTGTTTACGGGGGGGGGGGGGGACCTGCAGAATCTGTTTGCACAAACCTGCAGAATCTGTTTTAAGAGGAGGTGACAGTGGAATGAATGTATACAACAGGAGTGCCACTCTTCTTTCAAATGGCTTTCAGTTTTCTTGAAAACAAACAAAAATAAACCTGTTGCCTGCCTCCAGAATCTAGAATTAAGTCTCTTTGTGGTATCCAGTAGGATTTATTCTGAAGTAAGCACGTGTGGGGCTGCAGCCAGGCCTTGAGCTGTGATCTTAGGGCAGAGATGGGGAACACATGGTCCTGTCAATGTTGGACTGCAACTCCTATCATTCCTCACCATTGGTCAGCCTAGCTAGGGCTGATGGGATTTATAGTCCAAGAACTTCTGGAGGGCCGCATGTTCCCCACCCCTGTCTTAATGTTATGGGAAGCCTCAAAGGGTGGGGGGAGTTGGTACAGTAACTTAAAAAGTTTAGAGCTTTCCCATGTGATGGGTGTGTGTGTGTGTGTGTGTGTGAGAGAGAGAGATGAATACAGAGGAGTTGCCTGATAACCTGGATGAGCACCAGACATCTCTCCTCTAGGCAGTGCTTCTGCTGTAGACATGTTGCATTTTCCTAGCCCTCCCTGCAATACTTTGTCAATAAGAAGATGGAATTTGGGTACATGGATGGTGGAAAGTGACGTCTTGCTACAAAAGGTGATGTCACTATAAATGTGCCTTCTAGGTGTCATAGAACTCCTTTTGTTTGTTTGTTTCAAGGTGTGGAATATCATACTGCGTGGAATGTCATTGTGCAAGTCTCATGGGTATCTGCTGTACAGTGCCCATTGGTAATGAAAGTAGACTGAATGCTTAAGTTCCAGTAATGTTTTTCTGGTGCTCGTTAGGTTCAGTGAGGAGTATGGGTGCAGTATGTTTACTGATACTCCAGTTACCTGCCTCTTCCTACCTGCATTGGCAACGAATGCCTGTGGTATGTGCCAAGTGGCAGGACTCCTTCTCTCATTTGTACCACTTTAAGGTTTTATTTGTACTTCTGTTTTTAATTTTAAAAATCCTTTCTGGATGTACTGCCCCAGTACTGGGGAGGTTATTCAGTGGCCAGTTTCTCCTTTTCTTCTCCCCCTACCCCTCAAACCCACATTGTATTTCCACCTACTGGATTTCCCCCTACCCCAGCTTCTCTGTTAGAAACTGACTCTCCTGATGTGCAGCCCCATTTTTAAAAAAAGGCTGCACATTGTAGCAGGCCTGGTTTTGGTTTTGCTAAACAAATCTAATTCCTGCCTCAAATCTATTGAGGATAGAGTATTGCACTGCTAGTGATACCGTCAAAGCTTGCATAAATATAGTACTATGTGGGACAGGGGGTTCCTTAAAAATGGTCTAGAATAGCTCTTAATAAGACAAATATGCTCTAGCTTTAAATTAAGCAATACAAGAGTATGGCTAAAACAACAAAGAATCTTATGGCACCTTAAAGACTAACAGATCTATTATGGCATAAGCTTTCATAGTGGCTGTGAAAGTGAATGCTTCTATTGGTCTTCAAGTACCACAAGACTTAATTGGTTGCAACAAAAACAGCTACTCCTGCGCAATATAATTACTTAGAAATTAGCAGGACTGGCTTCCAAGTAAACACTAACAGGTATCTGTCCTTCCTGTGTCTGAACCACAACTAGTCGAAGTCGAGTTTAGACTTGTTTTTTAAACTTGTTCTCCACTGACTCAAAGGGCAGGGCTAGATCTAATGGGCTTAAATTACAGGAGGGTAGATTTCAGCTGAACGTTAGGAGAAGCTTCTTGGCCATTAGAGCTTCCTGACAGTGGAGCCAATTACTGGGGGAGGTGTCTTTCCCTGGGTGGAAGTCTTCAAGTAATTTGTTGGGGATGTTCCAGGTCTGGACTTCTTGCATCTAGTAGAGGGTCAGACTAGATAGCCTAAAAAGCCCCCTTCAACTCTATGGTTCTATGAGAAAAGCTGGAAAATATGGCTTGGGAAGGAAGTTAGTTTACTGATAGCCCAGTCCTTAGAAAGATTAGTTGGTACAAAGTTGACCACAACGCTCTGAAAACTAGACAGCATGTCAGTAAATATCCCCATCGTGCTCCTGTTTGGTCTGTTTGTTTTATGATGCTGATGATGCTCAGCTCTACTCGTCCTTGTTGTTGGAATAGCTGGGGCAGTGAAGGTGCTGGACCAGTGCCTGGAGGCTGTAATGGGCTGGATGAGGGCCAATAAACTGAAGCTAAATCTTGACAAGACGGAAGCTCTGTGAATTGGTGGTTCCCGAGTCTGGGAACTGGGCAAGCGACCTGTCCTGGATGGGGTTGCACTCCCCCTGAAGGAGCAGGTGCATAGCTTGGGAGTACTCCTAGATCCATTCTTGTCACTGGATCCCCAGGTAGACCCTATGGCCCGGAGTACTTGGGGCCAGTTTTGGCTGATCCATCAGCTACAGCCTTTCCTGGGCAGGGATAACCTAGCCACAGTATTGCATGTGCTAATAACTTCTGGATTAGACTACTGCAATGCACTTTACATGGGGCTGCCCTTGAAGATGACTTGGAAGTTGCAGCTAGCACAGCTAGACTGTTGACCAGGACATCACATAAAGACCATATAATGTAAGTTTTAAAGAAATTGCACTGGCTGCTGATACGCTTCTGGTGGGACTTCAAGGGGCTGGTGATGACATTTAAAGCGCGCTCTCTCTCTCTCTCTCTCTCTCTCTCTCTCTCTCTCTCTCTCTCTATAAAATGCCTGCCTGAGGATTGAGATCTGTTGTGGGATGTGGGAGAGGGCCTTCTCTGCTGTGGCACCCTGACTGTAGCATGCCCTCCCCTTCGAGGTCCAATTGGTGTAGACATTGGTTTCATTTCAGCACCAAGTTAAAACATGGCTTTTCACCAAAGCCTTTGAGGACTAATTAAATTCCCTGAAGTTGCATGCTGTTTTAACTGTTTCATTGTTTTAACTTTTCTAATTGATGCTTTTAGCTGTTTAAATTATTCATTGTTTTGTACTGTTTAAATAGATTTTATCTGTACCGTGCCCTGAGATCGTAATGATATTGGGCAGGATACAAATGTTTTAAATAAAATAAATAAAATATGCAGGATTAAAACCATGCAAAGCACCTTTGTTCTGGCTGATACTGGTGCCACATGCACTAGATTGGTAATAAATAGACATAAGCACCTGCAAATTTTGTTTTCTTAACAAATGAAAACTGGGAAAGAGACAGATTGAGAATCTACTTTTTAAAAAAGGTTTTATTTTCTCTGTGGCTCTGATATTGGTTGTTGTTCACACCAAGATTCATTATGCTCCAGATTATATACTCTGACCTGAATTTATATAGATCACTGGACTACTGCTGATCTTGATTCTGTTTGGCACAGGTGCTGTGGAAATCGGCAGTTCTTGGAGCGGGGGTGTGGGGAGAGAGCCCTCTTTATTTCTCTCAGCTTAACCGATTGCAGTAGCAGGAAGCTTGAGGTGCACGATATCACCCAAATACACTCCATCAGAAACAGTGCCTATACAGGGCTGCTGTTGGTAAAAATACTAACTTCCTAACACAATGTCAGTGCCTTCCCCACCTTCTAAACAGCCACAGTGGAACATGGTGAAGCTCTAGGGCTGTAATCCTATCCACATATGGAATGTGAGCCTAAGCATGTCTGCTCAAAGTCAGAAGCCATACTTGAGATGAATGGGACTTTCTCCTAAGAAAGTATGTGCGTTTAGTAGCGTTTAGTTGGGAGCAATGTACTCTGCAAACTTGCTCCCAAGTAAATATTTATAGCAAGGGAGGGCAACTTGCGGTCTTCCAGATGTTGTTGGATGGCTGCATGTTGAAGGAGTAGCCTGGTCAGAGGACTAACCATCTTAATCTATTGGAACAGCCTCCCCCAGCCTGGCACTCTCCAGATGTGTTGGACCACAAGTCCCATCATCCCCAACCAGCATGGGCAGTGGTTGGGGCTAGTAGAAGTTGTAGTCCAATATATCTGGAGGACAACCAGGTTGGGGAAGGCTGCTGTAGTGCTTTTCCAAATGTAGAATAAAATGTCCTGGTGTGCGCATGTGTGTTGAATTAGCACCTTGAATCTTTTTCTTGTTCAGATTGTCAACTCTTCTGAGATTAATTAGACTTAAGTATAGTGTGCTTAATAGCTTACTAAGAATATGCCTAAGATCTGCACGTAATTAGCCAGTAGCTGGTTGTGACCTTTGCTCTCACTTTACAACAAAGATGTGTTCTAGGTAGTAAATGCTTTCCACTTTATCTCCGGCACCTTATGCCATTTGTCAGGATACCTGCTACTGCATTTCTGGCCCAAGCTTTTCCCTTTTTGGGTGAGTGTCATGTTTTAATTCACAGAAGAGAAAAGAAATGGCCTTTCCCCATTTCAGAGCCGGCGTACATTTTTGTCAAAGATGCAAGTACAGAATGGGGGGCAAAATTGTCGGATGTGTCTTTGCTATAACTCCTCAACGCTTATTCACTCATTGGTTTATTATTTAGATGTGTTAGTTGCCTGTTAAGCTGGCCTCTAGGAGACACTACAACAAACTGGAAACATTCAGGGAAATGTTCTGTCCCCCCACCCCCAATTTTTCATATGGAAGAATTTCTGGAAATTTTACAACTCTGACATACAAAAATTAAAACAGAAATTAAAACAACAAATCTCATACTGGGAGAAAAACAGAATAATCAAACCTTGTCAAAGTAAGACACTAAGATAACTATATTGGCTTTACAATAAAACTTAGATACATAATATTAAAATATTTTAAATATTTTAAAGGCCTGGATGTACAAAAAGGTCTTTGTCCGGCACCAAAGATGTCACTGTAGGCATGAGGCAGGCCTCTAGGGAGAGTGTTCCACAGCTGGGGAGCCACCATTGAAAAGGCCCTCTGTCTTGTTGCCACCCTTCACACTTCAGATGGATGCGCACTCACAGAAGTGCCTCAGTTGAACATCATAAGGCACAGGTAGGTACACATGGGAACAGGCCCGTAACAGATAAGCATGTTTCACTATGACTTCTTGGATGGCATTGGAATTCATTTCATCTTTTCTGATAAAATGAACACTAACATGCCTGGCAGGTTTTTATCCAATTCTATAATTGTACCTCTGGAAATATTTTCTGAGAAACATCCCAGATTAAGAGTTTTTGTTTTGTTTGCTAATGCAAACATGCTGAGTGAGGACGGACAGCATAAACTCAAAATGGCATAATGGACATTTCTAGCAACTGTCCCTGGTCTGCCTGATCCCTGTTCGTATCTGGTAAACAAAGTGCAAGGCCAGCAAACTGTGCGGGAGTGACATTCACTGAAATTATATCATGCGAGCTTTTAAAAAAAGGAACTATATTTATGTACAACATTTGTATACCACTCCATATATATAACAGATTCCAGAGCGGTGAGCATAAGAGGTACAATAGTTAAAAGGTAAAAAGATTAAAACACCATATTAAAATGATTAAAAACAGAATACCAATAAAAACCATGGCTGGTAATTAAAGAAATGCTTCCTGGCACAGAACTGTTTTCAGGAGGTGCTGGAGGCAACACAGTGTTGGTGCCTGCCTGATTTCCAGGGACAGGGAGTTCCAAAGAAAGCGGGCTACCACACTGAAGGCTCTTCTCCAGGTGGACTCCAGTCTGGCCACAGGTCCATGTGGAACCACCAGGAGCGAGCCCTCTGATGACCTCAGTGACCGGGCAGGTTGATAGGGAAGGAGGCGCTCTCTCAGGTATCCTGGTCCCAAGTTGTTCAGGGCTTTGTACACTAGTACCAAAACCTTAAACCTGGCCAGGTAGCGAATAGGCAACCAGTGAGTACTGTTTGCTAAACACAAAAACAAGGGAAGTCAGAACTGACCTCCTAGGCAACTGTTGCATAAGCCACATGTTACAGCAGTTGGTGAATAGTGCCAGAACAGAATGTTTTTATATGTGTATTTCAGGCTCCTCCTTGGGTGTTCCTTTCATGTGCATTAGGACTCTTTATTTACCAATCACTGGATGCTATTGATGGGAAGCAAGCCAGAAGAACAAATAGCAGTTCTCCTTTGGGAGAACTCTTTGACCATGGCTGTGACTCTATTTCTACAGGTAACTTTTAAAAACATTTGTTTTTGTGTTAATAGGATTGGCAAGCAGAAGGTTTTCCACAAATGATACCTTGCAAATATTATTGCTGCATTTTGCTGCATTTTGTTTTCAAACTGCTTTTGTTCATTATTAGCACAATCTTGCACGTGCATTACTTGGGTACAGGATATGCTCCCTTTAGTGCTGGGCAATGTGTGGCCTTCCAGGTGGTGTTGCACTGCAGCAAGCATGGCCAGTGGTGAGGGATGTTAGGAGTTGTAGTTCAGCAACTTCTGGAGGGCCACATGTTCTCCACCCTGTTTTAGTGAATTTGAACTTCAGTTCTACTTCTTTACAACTTGTCTTCTAAGAAGTTCTTTGCAAACAGGTGCAAAACATAAGAGCTTCCAGCTTCAGTTACCCTGTCGAATCCACACATAGTCTGGTGGCTAAGAAGGATGTATCTTGTCCCCAAGAGCATCAGGCAGCTACCTCTGAGTAATGTACTTCCATGTACACATGCTCCTAGAACGTGGGCATATACATGTACCTGGAAGTGGGCTGTTTGCCTCTGGTTGATTTTTGCCTCTGGTGGGTGGGATTCTTAGGAAAGTAAAACATGTGACTGGTTATACTATCCTCACTCACAAGCAGGTCAAATGTGCAGACTGGACAGGTCTTAGAAAAGAGGGGAGAGTGCGGGAGGGGTTTTTTGGGAGTTGTAGTCCAGCGCATCTGGAGGCTACCAGGTCCTACTCATTGGTAAAAGAGCTGCATGATTATTTCACCATGAGTACAGCCTGCATTTCAACCATTGTTCTGTACCACATGGTTCTTGGTTACATGAAAACAAAATATGTATGTATTATCCTCAGAATAGCTATAACAACTAACTAAAGCTAATTGGACTTTTCAGTTTTTGTTGGTATTGGAGCCTGTTTAGCTGTTCGGCTAGGAACGAATCCAGACTGGCTGTTTTTTTGTTCCTTTGTTGGGATGTTCCTGTTTTATTGTGCTCACTGGCAAACCTATGTTTCGGGCATGCTGAAGTTTGGAAAGTAAGTGAACTCATGGATAATTCGCTCTGTGAATTGCATTCAAGATATATTTGCTCTTATCCTTAAACTGGCATAGCCGTAATTTGCTGCCATTATGTGCAAACTGCCCCTTAGTGTACTAGGTATTAGCTTTTCATTCCTAAAGAAGAGTTTACTTGTACTTTTTAAGTTTTGGAAATACTAAACTTCTTTCATGATAGTGAAAAAATACAGCTTAGTTCCTTTATGTTGTCTTGGCTAGTAATCATCCTGTGCTTTTAAAAATGAATTATTTTGAAATGCTATTTTTCAGCAGTTATCTCTCTAAATGTATGCTGGAATGTAATGTAGTGACCAAAAACACTTCGCAGAATTTCCCAGAAACTTGAGTCTTACATCTAACCAAGGTCATTTATTTATTTATTTATTTATTTAAAACATTTGTATCCCACACTATATCATTAAGATCTCAGGCATACAGATAAAATCAATTTCAACAGTATAAAACAATAAATAATTTAAACAGCTAAAAGCATATTAAACCATTAAACAAACTAATGCCAATTAAAATCTAAAACCATAAAACAGTTAAAACAGTGTGCAACTTTAGGGAATGCATACTGAATCACCTGAAGTTGTTTACATTGGGGTGAATCCCAGATTTGCTTTTGTAGGATGGAAACACTTTTGCTTTCCACCTATACCACAGTTTGTCCCTTTCAGCATGGTCTCCTGACCCTCTGTGTAGTATTTTCAGGGGTCTGGAGGGGCTTCCATCAGGTGGAAGGAGCAGAGAAGTCCACTTCCACCAGACCACTTGCATGTGCCTAAGTTTCGATCCAACCCATTTAACTTGGGTACATGTTTGATTAATCTATATTTGGTAAACAATTTCCTATTCATTAAGCACGCTAAAATCATTCATGCATCCCAGTCTTATTTCTCTCTCATTCTAGAGTTGATGTAACGGAAGTACAGATAGCCATAATGATGCTCTTTTTGTTATCTGCATTTGGTGGAACAACAATGTGGGATGCAAAGGTAATTGGATATAGCCATTACACTTGAATTATTGTATATTTAATCTATTTTATCCAGATATATTACTATTTAGTAGTTCCATCTAATCCTTTGTATTTTCCCCATATTGCATTTTGTTAAATGTTGGTTTTTATTTCCCTTTTAAAAATGAGACCTGGCTGTATATTATGTTTACTATAGGATGCCTTCTCCCCTGTAGTTCCAGTACTCTGTCTCCTCAGTGTTGTGATGTGCCATCCTATGCATGAGTTTAGAACTACACAAAGGAAAAAGACCCCATCTGCCATAAGTGATCTTTGTATTAAATCACTCAAATCATTTAAATACATTAATGCTCTGCATAGACTTTAATTCCATAATATTCTCAGTTCTGTACTCCTTATTGTATCAATCTTGACCCAGCTAGCACAATGTGCTGTTACTCAACACTGTTGTAATTCTACAATAGCATTGAAAGGTTGTGCTGAATTTATTGCCATAAGCCAGCAGAATGCAAATCCATTAATTGAGCAAAACAGCAGAGAAAATTATACAGCTCCTGCTTTAGAAGATACACTGCTTATGCCTGTATTGTAGAATCCAGAATCGCAGAGAGGACAGAGACAACCAGGATGTGCATTGTAGCAGCTTAACAAACATAACCCCAGTAAATGTGTAGGGAGGTGGTTGTCTGTCATCTCAATCTATGTGGTTCTTCAGCTGCTTGGAAATCCAGGAAATTGGATGAATGGTAATGCTGTATGTAAAGTGCATGGTGAGGGAGAATAGAAAATTGGCTCTAGACAATATGCTGTAAGCTTTTAAACAGCTACAGTGTAGCTCCCACTTGTCTGAATTCTCCTTTGGAACTGGACTGTTCTGGCAGGGTTTAATAGCTGTGTAGCTGTTAGAACAGTATAACATATTGCTAAATTTTATTAAGTATTTTTCCTCTTGAAATGCATGTTTTGTTCTGAAACGACTATACTCCATTGAAGCACTGAATAAAAAAACCCAAACCATTGTGCAAGTCATTGTTTTGCATGAACTGCTGGATTGTTTTGAGATATAAACATGGTTCACACATCACAGCAGTAAATCGTGGGTTAATTGCAGGGATGTGAGTACTGTACAAGCTCCAGTTTCAATGAACAATCTACAAATGCCTGATTTGTAGGTTGTGAGTGTGACATCTGAACCTGGATGCTCCGGGTTGTTTAAGGGTTAAACAACTCAGAGTTAACCTCTGATTTGTTCTTGGATTAACTCTGGTTTTTAACTCCCTAAATAACCCAGAGTGTCCAGGTTCAGACATCACACTCACAACCTACAAACGGGGTATTTGTAGGTTGTTTATTGAAATTGGAAACAGTTCACAGACTCCCGCAATTTGTTGCCATGATGTGCAAACAGCCCTATAGTAGTCTCAATAACAGATCCTTAGGCAAGTTTGTCTTCTAAAGTGTAACCTGGTAGGTTACAGAAAATTCATTTTTTTTACTTTTCTTTTTAATCCTCTGCTGCCTCTTGGAAGTTTCCTTGAAACTACATTTGAATAAGAAAGGTAAATACTTACGCTAAAGGTCTATTAGCTGGAGTATATGGATAGTGCAATTCCATAGCATGATATAATTTAAACTAAACAGGCAGATGGTGTTTGCATTCCTGTGGTGCTACTGCTGTTTTGGTCAGTGAATTTGGAGGAACTATCCGTTTTTCAGAAATATAGGTGATTGTATATAAAACTAGAAATTGGATGTTACTTGGGAATGTCAGTCCTTGATTCTGAATTTAAAAGACATATACAACCTTGGGTTTCCTAACAGAATTAAACTGCTATGCTCTTCATTTGATATTAATGGCATGACTGTGCTCTGCATTTAATTTTAGTGAAGAAAAATGGATAGTTCAAATCAGTAGTATGTTTCAGTAATGCTGGAATGTATTAAAACCTTCTAAATTTATATGTTTTTCCTGCAAGATTCCAGTGCTAGACCTAAGACTGAAGATGATTCCTGTTGCCGGTATAGTCGGTGGAGCAGTATTTTCCAGTTACAATTATTTCAGAGTAATCTTTGGAGGAGGAGTGGGGAAGAATGGATCTACAATAGCAGTAAGTCTTTTAGAAAGTTAAATGTTTGATACATGAGATTAACAGCACAATCCTATGCATGCCTATTCAGAACTCTCACTGAATTCAATGGTGTTTTATCTCAGATAAGTGTGCATATGATTACAGCTTAACATCTTAGGGAGAGCAATCCAATGGCTGCTAGACAGTGTCTAGATGACTATAGGATTTTTCGGTTTCTGGGAACAGAACTCGGAGCCCTGGCTCCAAGCTCGGTTCCCAGAAACCATGCTCCCTGCCCTCTCCCCTGCCGCCTTGTAGGCGGTGCGGTTCTTCCCCATCTCCGTGTGAGATTTAAAATTATATTATGCCCCCAACTCCTCAGTTGATCAGGCTGAGAGGTTTGGGATCTTTTGCGGTGGAGAAGGACACACACAACCAATGTAGGTGAAAGAAAAGGAGATTTATTGAAATAAAAGGAACAAA
The DNA here is from genome assembly GCF_057233095.1 of Heloderma suspectum. Lineage (NCBI taxonomy): Eukaryota > Metazoa > Chordata > Lepidosauria > Squamata > Helodermatidae > Heloderma > Heloderma suspectum. The sequence continues at coordinate 33,908,001 of NC_139464.1, forward strand.
TGAAAAATAGAACCTCCTCAGAGAGTTGCACGCTCTCTGAGGCTTAAGAGGTTACATGCCTCTCAGGTACAGGCTTAAACACAAAAGAAGTCTCAAGAAGCTACACACTTCTTGGTCAAAACTTAGTTACCCAAATGTGGTGCATTGAATGATTAAATATGCAGTCAGTCTGTTTGTTACGCATCTCCTGGTTTGGTCCATGCCACAACCGGCCCACTGGGCAACAGTGATACAGAGTCAGCCAGGGCCAAGCTTGAACCAAACCCAAACAGTATGACAGAACAAAGATTACTGCTCCTTATCTAAGCCCTGGACAGTAAAATCCTTCCCCTGAATTTTACCCAACACATACTCACCACATGTTATCAAGTACTTGGCCAGAGCACTTAATACGTGTCCTGTGGATCGAGGGTACTGTTGGCATGTGCACATACAAATGATCCAGATGCAACCATGCCCTTCCTGAGCAATGGCAAATCCAGGGGTTTTATACTATTTCTCCTCCACTGGGGCCTATGACATCAAAGAGGCGTTCCGTATGTTCTTTGTTGATAATACATCATGTCCCAAATTCCAGGACTGACGGTTGTTACTGACAGATTGACACCCCCTTCCGACTCCCCAACATCTCTCAAGATTGTTTTCTGGAGTCATAAAGTACCATTCTTTGTTATGAAAACATCTGCAGATGCCCTTCTTTATTGGCCCATTTCCATGTTCTGTAACTGATACTTTTCCAAGCTTTAGCACATACCAGAGCACCCCCATTTGGTCTTCCTGCAATAAAACCATTCATTCTCCATTCACACTCCCCCCTTTCCTGAACTGGGCTAGAATGTTTCATATGCACATGACATGAAATGGTTAGAAGTTAACCTTTGTACAGTTCATGATGTTCTCCATTGACACTTAAGTGTTTTGGGTAACAGGGTACACTCAGGATGTTTACAGTTCAAGTTACATTCAGGGTCAAGCTTTGCATACATCATTTTAGTTTCGTACCGCATACATTACATTTCAAAAGAGGACAAGAGTTCATTGTGGCATCTGAAGTCTACAAGGTTATCTACTAGGAACAGGGAGAGAAGTTATAGAGAGAAGCAACCTTTTTTGACAAAAATCAAGTAAAGGTGGAGTTAAGAAATGAGAGAAACTAATAGAAGTGATAAGATATTAAAAGTAAGATGTAAACTTAAATATTTAAGGGAAATATATATGGATATAAGGAGATATAAGGAAGACAACATAAAAAAATAGGAAAAATAAAATCACACTGTCATCCACGCTCGTAAACGCAGCGCAGAGCGGGCGAAAAGGGGACGTTCCTAGGGGAGGAGACCACGGAAGCGTCATTATGACACTTCCTATGCGCTGTGCGGCCTCCCCACTTCCCGCTTTGACCTCCCCAGCTAGGCAGCCAAAATCGGCTGCCTAGCCACAAATGCAGGGTGGCTAGAGCGTGGAGGAGAGGATCCCCTCCATGCTCTGCCTGCCCTGCATTGGGTAGTCGACCGCCTTTGAGTTCAAAGGTGGCCAACTATCCCGATAGGATTGCGCCCTTTCTGTGACATTAGCTGATGTTATTAGATCAAATGTGTACTCAGTTTTAGTGTGTCTTCTCATATATACAAACATGAGTTGGAATAGTATAAACATTAGTATGAACTGTTGGACTGCTCAAGTTCTGCTGTTTCCTATTTGAAATTATGCATAAAAAGGAAATAGTAGATTAAAATACAGCAGCTATACAGAGTTTCAGATTATTTTGTTATATTAAGTACGTCTGGGATTGTTTGCTCATTTTTGCTGAAGGCTCTCAAACAAATGGCATAACAATAGTTTGTTGAAAAGCCTTTTTACAGCTCCAGCTGGTATGCCAGCTATGACCCTTCCTAACCAAGTCAGACCTTGGCCTTACCTCCAGGTGAGACTACTGTAAAGCATTGTGTGGGCCTGACCTTCAACTGGTACAAAATGCTGCTGATAGGTTGTCAGCTGGGGTTAGGTGCTTAGAACATAATCATTTCCATCTTTGCATTGGTTACATATTCATTTCTGGGCTCAATGCAAGGTATTTGTTTTGGCTTTTAACATCCTAAAAGATTTGGGACCTGGATACATTAAGGACCACCTTCATCCATATATTTATTCCCGCATGCTCTGTTCAATATCTGAGGCCTTGTTCCAAGTACCGCTGCCAAATGAGACATGGCTGGCAGCCACTCGGCACAGGGCACCCACTTTGGAATGCCCTCTTAAGGGAGGTTCACCAAACCCCAGCATTTTATTCTTTTAAGCATTTGGCAAAAACATAGCTGATCCAGAATACTTTTAGTTGCTTAGGTTTTATTGTTTTAGTGCAATTACCTCCGTGATTGATGATTGTTGATTTTTTTGTAATTTTATATTGCATTTGTTTATGTATTTGTTTTATGATGTGAACTAGTTTGAACTTAACTTGTGGAAAAAATGGAAATAACTTGCTATATAAATATAAGTAAATACATAAAATTTATTTGTACCTTTCAGGGAACAAGTGTTCTCTCACCAGGCCTCCATATAGGATTAATTATTACTTTGGCAATAATGATCTATAAAAAGTCCACAACACACCTGTTTGAAAACCATCCTTGCCTCTATGCATTGACATTTGGATTTGTGAGTGCCAAGATCACACAAAAATTAGTGGTAAGAAGTTTTTAAAATGTGATATGTATCTATTACCATTATGTATAACTATCATACTGATGTACGTGAATCACTGTGAATACTTGAGTGTTCTAAAAATAAATGCTGACTTGATATTCATTAGTTAAAAAAAAGACTAACAGTGCAGTCCTTGTACATGCCTACTCAGAAGTCCCATTGAGTTCAGTGGGACTTACTTCCAGGTAAGTGTGTTCAGGATTATAGCCTTAAGTGGGACATGTGCAAACTAATCTCTTAAAATCAGCCTAAATATCTTGGAGATAACAAACTTGCATCTTATTTTAAGGCCTAAAACACTGCACCATCAGGTATTAACACAAGCATAACACCAAATGGTTTCATAGTACTCTTGTGCTGATGCTATTTTCAATACTAGCAAAAAGGTGCTGATATGAAGCACCAGCCTCTACACTCACATTTACCTGAGAGTAAGCCTATTGGACACAGGGATTTACTACAAAATAAACATGGACAGAATTGCACTGCAAGTTTGTTTTTTAAATAAACAGACCCCTCATTCACTAATATTGTGTTGTTGTTGTTCAGTCATTAAGTCGTGTCCGACTCTTCGTGACCCCATGGACCACAGCACGCCAGGCCTTCCTGTCCTCCGCTCTCCCCCAGAGTGTGCTCAAGACTAATATTGTGCATTACAGCTAATATTCTGCTTTGCACCTTCCCTCTTTATAAATATTTGTGACTAAGAAATAAACAATAAGAGTACATCTAAAAACAGACAAATCTGCTCAATCTTTCTTTTGTAATGAAACAATAGTCCCTATCCTTGCTGAGTAGGACCTCTAATATTTCTTTAAATACCTTTCTTGTTATTTGGATGGATTCAGGTATACTCTACCTGGTAGAGACTTGTAGAGTTGACAGAACATTTAAACTGTGAAGAGTTAAAATAGGATTTAAAGAGTTTAACTTGGGAGCTAAATCCAGTTTTTGTTTATAGATAGCACACATGACAAAAAGTGAAATCTTCTTACAAGATACTGCATTTATTGGGCCAGGCCTCTTATTTCTAGACCAGTACTTCAACAGTTTTATTGATGAATATATCGTTCTGTGGATAGCACTGGTAAGCAGTTTTACATTACATTTGCATAGGTTGTATTAGTTTTACAAATTATGGAAAATGGATTTTCGCATTTTCTTTGTAGTTGTTGCTGTTTTGAATTGATCCAGCATTGTGCCCCAAATAGATTAAGGGAGCAATTCATGTCCGCTAGACAGCGGCTAGACGGCCATACGATATGTTTTCCAGGAACCGACCTCGGAGCCTGTGCTCTGAGGTCGGTTCCCAGAGAACTGACCTCCCCCGCTACCATGCTGCCTCGGGGACAGCGTGGAACAGCCCCGTCCTCTGAGCTCGCAAGAGGAGTACGGAGCAGCCGGAAAGGGACGTGGCTGGGGGGCATTCTGGGGCGGGGAGAGTGTAACTCACTGTATGACACAGCCTCCTTCCCTTCTCTGTCCCCCTGCAATTAGACAGCCGCAATCAGCTGTCTAGCCAAAAAAGCAGGGCAGGAGAAGCGCAGAGAGAATGATCCCCTCCATGCTTGCCCTGCCCTGCTTTGAATAGGCAGTTGCCTCCAATTTCAGAGGCCACCTACCTAGATAGGATTGCTCCCTTAAGCAACAATCCAGATGGATTTGCTTAATTCCTTGTTGAACCATTTCCTAAGTCTCTAATTGGTGAGAGTTGGTCCAGAATAGAGGCCAAGAGGCTGGGTACAAATCACAAAGTTCCTAGTTCATGAACACACTGCCTTAGGAAAGCCACTCCCTCTTGGCCTCAGTCGCTCCCCATCTACAATATAAGTACTGCTTTCTTACCTTACAGTGTTGTGGTTTGTAAGGATTATAACAAGATAATGTATGTGAAGTGCTTTGAACACTCAAATGCTATACATATGCTAAAATATTAACTGTACAATTGGATTAGGTCTGGTTACTAATGTATTGCACTCATAAAATCTACAGCTTGCGAATTTGTAGGTTTTGTTGGATTGAAATGCACTATTAAATTCAGGTCACTTAACAGCAAACATCAATCTTAGTATGAAAGAAACACAAATATCTGCTTAACTTTACTGCAATTACAATTGCCAGACTACAAATCAGAGAGTCATCCTAAATGAACAGTGAATCAGGAGGAGAGGCACCCATAGCTTCTTCCACTTATTCTGTCTGTATACTACAGCAGGGATAGCCTGAGGGCTGAAAGGGCTGAAGAAAACCATGCTTGCTTAATTTCCTAATTAAGCATCTAATTTTAAACGTCTGGGGGCAGGGGAATCTCTGAACTGCAACCCTAACTGCAGTGCTAATTGAATCTTTAAAAAAACTAATAATACTGGAATTAAGGTGTAAGCTCCTTAGTTACAATTTTATTTGTTGTGCCCAAAGGGCAAGATAGGATTTAAGCACGGAATAATTCACTTGTACAACATCAAATGCGCCGATCTTAACTTCTGAACTTTTTCCCCTCCTTTAGTTCATATCCTTGATTGATTTGCTGAGATACTCTACTGGGGTATGCATACAGATTGCTGCTCATCTTCACATACAGGTCTTCAAAATATCACCTCCTCAAGCTCCCGAACAGGTTCAAAACCATAATGAGTGACTTATAGCTAAAGGCGAAGAGGAGAAGGAGTTAGGGGGAAATGCTGAATTATGGAAAATGCCTTTTTAAGGAATACAGATGTGGAAGCTTGTAAAGAAAATCAAGTGCATGAGAGAGCTCATTAAATTTGCTCTCAGTCAAAGAGATTATTTAATTACATAATACAAAGTTGCTACAGGTTCTGCTTGGACTTATAGTTAGTTTGATCCGGAATAGTGGATTTAAGGTTTTTGCTACAAAGTAGCTAGTTGGTTATAAGACTTGTTCTGATGTTTGCAGACAGAAATGCTTGAAAACCTAATCTACTTGGCAGCTAATGGGACCCTTAAGATATGGTTTATTACCTAGGCAAATATTGCATTATCTTAGAACAGGGGTGGGCAACTTGTAGGCCCAAACACCTGGAGGGCCTCAACTCCCATCAGCCCTAGCCAGTATAGCTAATAGTGAGGGATCATGGGAGTCGTAGGTCAAAACATCCAGAAAGCCACAAGTTGCCTACCCTGTCTTAGGGGTAACTTGTCATTGATTCATTATATAGGTACAATTATTGCACAAAACACAGTTACAGTGGTCTATTTTGCAGCTTATTTTGGTGAAATAATGATCAATGAAGGCTAGAGCCTTAACTGAAGTTTTTTTTGGCATTTAAGAACTAAAACTACTGAGCTGTCCATCTTGTATCAAAGTAGTCTTAATGAGTGTTTTTTCATATTATACTTGCTTGACAGAGTTTCTGATAAGAGTTCAAGGAAAATGTCTGATGAGTTTAACCAGAAATTAGTTATTTAAGTTTAAGGTACTCTGGCATAATTTCTTCAGTTTGTAGTAATACTTAATGCCTAAGCACTAAAATTCTTGTCTGAACGAGTAGGAAGAATCGGAGACTTTGTACACTTTCTGTAACTACTTGGGCTTACAAGAAACAGTATTTGTAAGTTACTACTGAGAATTTAGCCTGTATGTTTAAAGAAATGGATGAGTAGGGGATCTTGCATTCTTCTAATATAACATTGTGCATTTTTCTCAGGACAGGTTTTTTTTTTTTTTTTTTTTTTGGTAAAATGCAGCTGCAGCAGAAGCCTAGGGTGGAAAGGCGCTTTTAACCCCATTTCTTCCTCTGATGGCCTTTTTTAGCAAAAAATATCCCTCCCCCTGCCCCAGTGCTTTTCTTCTCATTGGGGAGGGGAGAGAGGTACAAAAACTACTGGAATGGGAAAAAAGACTCGCTCCTCTCTGGCATTGCTCTAATATTGCTGATTGAAGCCTCTTGAGCTGTAATGTTTGGGGGGGGGGGGGGACTACATACAATTGAGTCTTGGCCATAAAATAGAAGTGAATAAAAGCAATAACTGTAAGATCATCTATTACATTCTTTTAAACTTTCTTCTGAACAGGCTTGTATCCCAGAATATGAGGTCAATAAAATATGAAATATAACACAACCAAGCCTTCTACATTTCAAGCAGGAGAAAGTTGTTTTCATTAACTAAAATATGTTAGTGGATGCATGGGGATTATAGCTGTAGTGGGTTGTTTTTTGTATGGGCCTTAATCCTATGAAGAAAATGTTTTGTTTAATGAGCAATTTGCACAAAGGTGGTCTTTGCTGAGGGATGAGTGTGTTCTTCCCTCACCTTTTTCCTTAAACTTGTATACTTTAGTTAGACCAGAAAAAAAATAGAACCAGTCTTTTTACTACCAGTCAGATTGCACCATTAGTCAATTCAGCGACATTTTGCTTTTCATCATCAAAGAGGCAAGAAGTTTGCTAACTCCAATTGTGGATTAATTTATGGCTTCAAATAGTATTTTTAATTTATGCAAAGCACCTACATCAGTAAATTTTAAACATCTTAATGAAGTTTTAAACATCTTAATGGTAGATCTCATGACTGAGCACATCTCATTTTACAGGAAGCAGACTTGATTTCAATAATAATTTTTTTAGTTTGTTTTTATAGTTCAGAATTATCCTAGCTTTGATGTTCTGCAATAATAAAACCAATAGTGGGTACTGCCATCTGACAAACTGGGTTGACTACATTTGAGAGATTCAGTGTTGCCTTTTCTGATGTTTAGAGCTAATTCACACAACAGAAACACAGGACTCTATAGAACAAAACCCAAACTATCAAGAATGCACAATTACTGTCAAGAATGTACAATGGTGATTCTACTCACATGTTGGGAAACTGAGCATAAATTTCTATCAGTAAAATATACTTTAGATCAATAATTATAATAAGGAATAAAAGAAATAATGATGCTGGGAATCTTATAGAGAGAATTTTAAAAAAAACATTTTCCCCATGGTTTTGTTATTTCCAAAAATTTTACATCTCTAGTCTTTTTATAAGAGAGTTCTTATTACATAGTTTTTAGGAATCGTTTTGGGGGGTGTAAAGGCTAGGTTACAGTATATAAATACTTTGTCTTAAATTCTAAAAGAAAATGTATCATAATCCAAATCCATGTTCAGTTTTTTGGAAAAAAAAACAAAAGCAGTCAAAAACAAAAGCAAAAGGGGGGAAAATAGTTGTTCTCCAAATTTTCCCAGGCTTTCACATCACTAGTCCAGTCTTCACCATTTAATAGGAAACCACTGATCAATTAGCTGTGAAACTAATGTTTCCTTCCTATTTCACTTTTAAATGGGGGATGAAGAATTCTGTCCATATGAACCAGTGTTCTAGATTTTTTTTAGCCAGAAAATAGTGCAGCAGTAAATACCTACAAATGACAGACATCCGAATCCAGCTCTGTCAGCCAGAAAATTGAGAAGCTTGCATCATATTACCAAATTCTAAACTAAGGGCAGGATCCAATGGGGGCCTTCTGGCATGGCCAGCCCCACTAGTTCTGGTGTGTGCATAGCCCCTACTGCTGGCAGCTGCAATGTATCACTTCTGGTGGGAAACCCCAGAACAAGCAGAAATGCTTGTTTATGGAAGGGGCGTGACCTGCCCCATCCAGAAATGATGGTTTCTGCTGCTCTTCTTGCCTTGTAAGCACTACATCACAGCCACCAGCGGTAGGGGCCGTGGGTGCATCAGGGCCAGCAGAGCTGGTCACACCAGGACTGGCCGCAAGCAGAAGGCCCCCATTGGATCCTGCCCTATATGCTGACTTATGACAAAGCTTATACCTGTATAGACAATCTGCATGAAGTGGCTTTAAGATTGTTAATGGTGGTAAATCTTGGCATTTAAATAACACCATACATTTCAAGGGAATTTCTAGAAAAACTGGAAGGTGGGAAAAAGCACAACTCCTTGCTTTGGTTTACTGCAGTTATAACCTTTTAAAAAGCATGTAGTACTCCAAAAACAACATGATGTCAGACCAAATGGGTTTTGGTGAAAATCAACAGTTGATTCTAAGTTGTTGTAACTGAGTATATTCATAATCAAGAAAAATGTTTTGCATTTGTAAAGTTTGAATTATCTCTTTGTTACAATATGAAAATGTGAAGAAGTATCCTTTTTTTAATTGAGTGAAGCTTTTGCTGTTTGGAGGTGGGGAAAGTAACCTTCTTCATGTAGAAGCTTTTCTTCAATAATCACTGCAGATGGCATTTTAACTGAGAGCTTTTAATTCACTCACATGAACTGTAGTATGGGAACTACTATTCCTTGTTTAATAGTATTAGTAAACTCTGATTTATTGGTCTACTAGCTCTTAGTATACCTCACAAAAGTAGAGCATATTACTTACAAAAAGATCATGAATTGGCGAATGTTTGCAGCGCTTCACAATTAAAGAAATCCTAAACCAGCAAAATGTACATTGTAATTTATAACAGTAAGGAAGTTCTTACGTATTATTGTTCACCTCTCAAGTTAAGGCAAATTGCCCTGGTAGGTGCACAAGAGTGATTTTTTTCCCTCTAGCTTATATATAACAACTTGAAACTTGTAAAAGCACTGCTGCAAACACACATTTTTTCAATGTAACCTGCAATCCCTGTTCTTGTAGTGGACATCTGTGACTTATTAATACAGTACACCATTTCAGATAAACCTGCCAATAATGTGAATTAAACTGATCAACAGATTGTAGGTGTCTTAGCTCTGGTACCTAGATTCAAAATTAAATGAGTGAAGGAAAATTGGTTCAGATACATTAACTTTGAAATAACCCATAGCAGTACTTTGAGAAAAACACACACCCAAAAAACAATATAGAGTGTAATCCTATGCATGATTAGACAGAAAACAGCCCTACAACTTTTGGGAAATGCTGGGAGTTGTAGAGCATATTTTTGTCTAATATGCATAGGATTACGCCCTTATTTTTTCTGTCGCTATGTAGCAATGGTTTGTTGATTTCTCTTATCAATGTTGAACATAAAGTATGCAAATACATGTAATTTTTTTAACATGCAATGTAAAACATTGGATCTTTTTTCCCCACTGCTAATGTATACAATTGTATCGTGTTACATAGGTACAAGTTGTTTCTCCACTGAGCCATCAGAATAACATGGACTGAAGAGATTTGCGAACAGTTGCCATCTCTTGCTGTTGCTGTTATAAGAAAAGAGAAAAAATACTTATCAAATGTAACATTTTGTATCATAGCACAAATTATAAATGGTGAATGTTTAATTTTTCTATTTAAATGTTCTATTTTAAAATGTCACTGAAGTTTTCATAAACCAGTATTAACACTTACAGTATCCATCATGATTTTTTTTTGCAACATAGCCATTTCTTTGCGAAGTTCACTTTGTGCGCCTGCTAAAAGACTTTCATGATTTTTCTCCATGTCTTCCATGCTCTAAAACCGGAAATCATTGTCATGAAAATCTGACATTGGTTCTTACCAAGAAACTTGCTAGATTTCAAAAGTCAAGTGATGCCCATGGGTCAGCATAGTGGCAAACAAGGGTAAAGCTAACAGCCTGAGATGCATCTTCTCCTAGGCATGGGAAGTAATGTCACCTTTAGTGCCCGTAAAGCTTCAGCTGGAGTAGTGTATTCTTGGCACTACTATACAAGAGGGCTGTTGTCAGACTGCACCACAAAGAAAGCCAGATAGATGACAGAGTGCCTACAGAGCAGTGCTACAGCTAACACACATGCAACATCAACATATGTACGAAGCCTGACTCCAACATGTTTGAAATTGTTAGCATTACCTGAGCCCTTTGTCCAGTTATGAAAATTAGGTGTAGGACAACTATCAACTCAGCATGTCATCTTGGCACCATGGAGTAGGTCCATACTGCTGAGCTGGCAGTGTTCAGTTGATTCTGGCACTACATGCAAAGCTACTCAGTAAAACAGAAAAATGTGGAAACAGGGCAGACAATACAGTAGGATGACCTTATAGATTGTAAGTCACCACAGCCCAACACAGCTGATAATTGAGTAGTAGTAATCAGTTTAAATATTTTAAATAAAGTCCAGCTAAAACTTAGATAATATGCTACTGCAGATATTGGCACATGCCATATTTGTCTTTAGTAGCATGTTGGGACAAAATTTGCCTATATTTTTCATAAGACTAAAACATTATACCTTTAATTCTGAGCTTGATCAAGCTATTTCTGGGCAGAATCCAACAGGGCACTTACTTCCCTGCTGATTCTCTTATGCCTCACCAATTCCATCGCACAAGCAGCCCCCTCTACTTGCACAATGGCAATTTAGTACTTCCAGGGCAACCCAAAACAAGCATTTCCATTTGTTTAGGGAAGGGGGCAGGTTGGCTGAGGTCACACAAGGGAGCTCTCTGGACCTGCCTCCTTCCAGAAACGAGTGGAAACAGTTGTTCCAGGGCTTCCCTTAGGAAGCACTAAATCTCCCTTGTGGAAGTGATGGGTCCCACGTGTGTAATGGAATTGGTGTGACCCACTGCTTGTGGAAGGGAATCAATGGGATGGAAAGGAATTGGGAGCGGGGGGAATGCCCTGTTGGATTCTGCTGTCTGTTGCAAAACCATCATTTGAATAAAAACAGCATATTAAAACTTTATATGACCTTTAAAAACTGCTCATACAGCTGCTTAATTGTTTTTAGTCTCTGACTCTGAACTATTCTTGCTTGTTGGAAAACCTTTTGCTGTTGCCGAAACATATTCTAAAACCAAAAAAAAATACACAACATAATAAATGATACAATAACTCCATCACATTGTACCTAATTGTAAGCATGGCCAGATTATAAATCACAGATCTTCCTAAAATAATCTGTTTATGTGAATTTAATCTCATTAATACACCTTTGCTGCATATTCGGATAAAGAGATTTCAGCAACTCCCCCCCCCCCCCGCATTTGTTAAAATAAGTTTTCAAAACTCACTTTTTCTGATAGGCTTTTCTCGCTTCAGCTTGCTGGTATTTAACGTCTGAATGCTTATCTTCCTCTGAAAATTGTGTTTGTGCTTATTTAAACATTCCTGAACATTACTAACACTGCAAGCTTTTTCCAGGTTGCATGAATTCGAGGATTAGATTATTACAGTGCAGTAATATTGGCTCTCCACCAAAGCAGTATCTTTTCAGCCTTCCCCTTAATCTCTGAGACGGTGTATGGACCTTAGTTCATGTACAAATTAGTTGTTGGATTTTGTTAATTTTACCAGGATTGTCTACTGAGCATACTATTATCATAAAAGTAGGAATACGCATAGCAGCTGTATATCAGTGAACATTTCCTCTCTCATCTCTTTGATTTGTGAGTGATAATTTCCCATACTTCACTATGAGAAGAATTAAATATGAGATGGTGTTAAATATCAGCCTCTGGCACTTCGTATTGAAAAATAAATAAATAAATAAATGAAGTACAAACCTCAAGTTTTTCTTCCTGTTCCTCTGCTTTCTGTATATCAGCATCCCATTGTTGAAATACATGCAGAAACTGCTGGGAATACTCATGGTTGACCTTCTGTCTAAAATAGTTATTTACCAAACATTGTAACATGAAATACCATTGACTAATAAAATAAATGCAGGCATTAATGAGAGATGGAATAGCTAATACAATGAGAGTAATGGTTACACAAAATTTAAAAAATGAAGAGTTGGTGTATTCGTGGGAGCACCTAGAAGCATGTATTTTTCTACAAAGTTGAAAGAAATCTTAAAATGGCAAAGGTTAACTTTGGAAATCTGTTCTGAAGTAGATTTACAGTGCAATTCAATGCCTGTTTACTCAGGAGAAAGCCTAACTGTTCAATAGGACTTACTCACATGTAAGTGTAAATAGGATTCCAGCCTATGTGAATTTTTACTTCAAATAATTTGCTTTTTTATCAGGAAAGATTTGTGATGAAGAAATGTCTTGGTAACTTGTTAGTACAAAACAATCCTATTTAGAAAGACAATCCACATGCAGATGCTTTGTATACAATTATTTCTCTGTGAAATGTACATTAGTGTTAATAACTCCTTACCTATGCTCTTGTTGTGTTTTCCAAACAAGTTCTATTTTCTGGTTGCTTGTTTTGAGAGAAGCCTTTGTGTACATTTCTAATCTTTTTCTTTTAGCCAGAAGAGCTTTGTTAATGTCCGCTATAATAAGATAAATAATTAGGCATTGTCATTTTAGCAGATATTTAAAAACTTATAAAATTTATAAGAGAGCAATCCTATGGCTGCTAGTCAGCAGCTAGATGGCCATAGGATATGTGGTTTTCCAGGAACCTACCTCAGAGCACCAACCTTCCCCCTCTTCCATGCTGCCTTACAGGCAGCTTGGAACAGCCTCGAGCTCCATGCATGGAAGAGGAGTGCAGAATAGCCACAAACAGGGCGTTCCGGGGCAAGGAAGGTGGAAATGCCGGTATGACATTAGACCTTGTGTTAGTTTCTGGAGAGGCGGGGAGTGATCTAGAAATAGGGCGTATATCCACGACCCCCTTGTCATGGTCAGATCGCTCCTTGGTGGGGTTGGACTTCTTGGTTCCACAACCCCTCCTCAGGGTTGGAGGACCCATTAAGATGGTCCATCCCAGGCGTCTTATGGATCCAAATGGATTCCTGACTGTGCTTGGGGATTCTTCGGAGCACGCAAACGGCTGCTTGGGCGAGACCCTGGTGGATGCCTGGAATGCTGCAATCACTGGGGCATTAGACTGGGTAGCTCCAAAACACCCTCTCCCCCTGAATAGAGCTCAGACTGCATCATGGTTCACCCCATGGTTGCGAGCTCTGAAGCAGGAGGTGAGACGGCTAGAGTGCCGGTGGTGGAAATCTTGCTCTGAAGACGATCAAACACGGGTTAGAGCTGTAGCTTCAGCCTACCATGTGGTGATAAGAGTAGCAAAAAATAATTTTTACACTGCCTCCATTGCGTCCGCAGAGTGCCATCCCAGGAGGCTGTTCCAAGTGGTCCGGAACCTGGTCAGTCCAGTTGTTCCGGAACCAATGAAGCATTCTGAGGCCTCCTGTGATGAGTTTGCAAAGCACTTTGTGGACCGGATCAGGATTCCATGCACTGTGGAAACAGTTAGTGAATGAGGGGCAGCCAGTGGCAGACCAGTTGTGTGGGATCGGTTCCAGCTTCTTCCTTCTGATGAAGTGGACAAGGTAGGGATGTACAAATCCCTTACCTTGCTCTGCTCAGGGGCATCCGCGGTGGGGGGAGGCGATCTGTCCCTCCCCCCGGAATCCTGTCCGGCTGCAGCCGGACTTCCGGCCGCAGCCAGGCTGCGGCCACAAATGGCAGCCGCTATGCCAGCGGCCATTTGCGTCCCTGCCAAGCCATGATAGGCTACGTAAGTATCTACGTAGCCTATCACGGCAAAAGGCAGGGACGCAAATGGCGTAGTGGATGCCATTTGCGTCCCTGTCTTTTGCTGTGATAGGTTACATAGATACTTACGTAGCCTATCATGGCAAAGAGCAGGGATGCAAATGGCCGGCATAGCGGCTGCCATTTGTGGCCGCAGCCCAGCAGTGGCCGGAAGACAACCCAGAGCTGCCGCCAGAGCTGCTGCTGCCGCTGGAGCCACCAGGTAGGCTCCATCCTGAGGGGATTCCGCGGGGTGGCGGCGGGGGGGGATTGCCCTGTTCCGCCACGGACTCCGGGGGGCTGGATTCTAAAGAATCCGGCCTCACTGGAGTCCATGGTAGAATTCTCCAACATCCCTAGGACAAGGTGCTTTCATCATTAAGGCTGACCACCTGCTTACTCGATCCTTGCCCATCTTGGCTCATTATGAGTTGTAGGGAGAGGCTGGGTGAGGGGATCAAGGCGGTGGTGAATGCCTCCCTTGAGGAGGGAGTGATTCCATCAGCCCTCAAAGAGGCGGTTAAAGAAGCCCTCCTTGGATCCCCAAGACTTGAACAACTTTCGCCCAGTCTCGAATGTGCCATTTTTGCGCAAGATGATTGAGCGGGTGGTGGCGTTGCAGCTGCAGACACACATGGAAGAAACTGATTATCTGGATCCATTTCAATCGGGCTTCAGGCCTGGGCATGGGACAGAAACGGTCTTGGTGGATGATATGAGGAGGGCTTTGGATAGGGGCAAATACTCCTTCCTTGTTCTCCTTGATCTCTCAGCAGCTTTTGATACCGTCGACCACGGTATCCTGCAGGACTGCCTGGAGGGGTTGGGAATAGGGGACACCGTATTACGGTGGTTCCATTCCTTCCTCTCTGGGAGGTACCGGAGAGTAGCTCTGGCGGAGGAGACTTCAGACCGTTGGCTGCTCATTTGCGGGGTGTCACAGGGTTCTATTCTCTTCCCAATGTTATTTAACATCTATGTGAAGCCACTGGCGGCAATCATCAGGAGTTTGGGGTGCAGTGTCACCAAATATGCGGATGAAACACAACTACCTCTCATTTAAATCCTCACCAAGGGTGGCTGTAGAAACCCTCTCCAAGTGTCTGGAGTCAGTGAGTGGCTGGATGGGAAGGAATAAGCTGAAACAGAACCCTGACAAAACTGAAGTACCTTTGGTGGGAGACAAAGGGAGGTTCGGGGATGTTGACCTGGTGTTGAATGGGGTGCAGCTGCCCCTGAAGGACCAGGTTCACAGCCTGGGGGTCATTTTAGACTCCTAGCTAGAGGAAACTCAGGTGTCAGACATAAGCTGGGCGGGGCTGTACCAACTCCATCTGATATGGCGGCTGCGCCACTACCTCCCTAACCATCTGTTCCCATCAGTAGTTCATGCCCTGGTCTCTCACCTAGACTACTGTAATGCGCTCTATGTGGGGTTAACCTTGAAGATGGGTTGGAAGTTGCAGCTGGTGCAGAGTGTGGCGCCTGCCTGATTAAAGGCAGCCATTGGCGAGATTACATCACTCTAGTGCTGAAGGAATTGCACTGGCTACCAGCTGTTTTCCGGGCCCAATTCAAGGTGTTGGTATTGACCTTTAAAACCCTATACAGTTCTGGTCCAGTCTATCTTAAGGAGTGCCTCCAGCAACACCAATGAGATTGGCCTCGGAAGGCCTTCTGTCTGTCCCATCAGCCAGGACAGCTATGCTGGTGAGGACTAGGGAGAGCGCCTCTTTCTGTGATGGACCCCACTTTGTGGAATTCCTTCCCTTGTGACCTCCGCCATGCCTCCTCTTTGATAAGATTCTGCTGGGCTTTGAAAACCTGGCTGTTGAGGTGAGCATTTGGGGTGGGTTAGGGGTTTTTTTAGAGCAATGTTGGTTTGTTGATTATGTTGTATTTTGTGTTATTTGTATTGTACGCTCCCTAGAGTGGCCAGGTAGCCGGCCAGATGGGTGGCTAATAAATCTAATAAATAATGATGATGATGATGATGATGATGGAAAGCTTGGATCTGCAGGATCCATAGCCTTCACATTCGCCTAACACACACTTGGAATGGAGTGATATGTATGCCAGCCCTGAAGCTGGTGTACATAATTTTCCTCCCACTGCAACCAATGGGAGGGAAATCATAATAGTAAGGGGGGGGCATGACAAAATTGGGGATGTTTTGTTATCCCCCATTATAGTGCCCTTCTGCCCTGGCTTTGGATAAGGTGGCTCCTTTGCCTTTGGATCTCCCACCTACCCACCTGTAGGATTGTTCTGCTTGATTTTCAGATATGAGTATTCTGATAAGATATATCTGACAGAGTGAAATCTCTTGCCTGGCTACCAGAAATGGATACTTCATGCCACTTTGGAAGCGCTTGGCCACCAAACTCCTGGCCACATGAGGGAAGGGGAAATGGGAGGGTGTGACTTCTTTCTACACAAGCATGTCATGGAAAACAATGGTTAAGCATGATCTGAAAATGCAGCCAACATCAAGTAAACAGATACTTGGCCATACGGACTGCCGATATGGACATGTATGCTTAATGTGAGCAGTGACTTACTGATCATTGATACCTATTACACTCTGGAATAAGGAGCCCTTTGAAAATAATACTTTCTTCCATTACAGTTTTACCCCTTTCCTCCCTCAGTGTTGTTGAATTAAGTATATTTTGCACCCTGTTTTGTAAAACAAAAAAATATTATTACACTGGAATATCTGCTAACAATATATAAATATTTTCCAAACATACCTCCAAATCGTTCCAGCATGTTCTGTACTTCACCCCTATAAAATGGTTCATATATTAAGAATGACTGATTTTGTACATTATGAAAACTACAGTTTATACTTTCTGGATTATATTATTAATTATTAAAGGAAACAAGTAGCAACAAAATGGAGACCAAAGATATTTAATACTGCTATGAGTAGGCCAATACAAGTTGACTGAAAAGGGCAGAAAAAACAGGTTGCAAACCTGGAAGGGTATTAAATGCTGGCAATGTCAACAGTGTAAAGGAGTCTAATTTATGGGCATCTTTCAATACTGAAAAAAAATATAAATCAGAGCAAAAGAATTGAGATGCATGATAAACAACCAACATACTGCCCCATCAAGAAATATATAAAATATATATTAAGAAAGGGTACAATCTTCAAACTATTTATGGTGAATGTTTTGCTGGATTTTATGGACCCACGGCCAGTTCTGGATCAAGTGATTTGAGAACTGCAGTCTAAACACATTTATGCACAATACAAATAGCTGAACCAGTATTATATTAAGCATGTGACTGGTTCTTTTGTGCTCAGTTTTTGTTTACTAATAGTAGCTGTGGTGTGGTTGGGTGATCTGGCATGATCTGGTTTAAGTCTGTAGTATAAGAGGTGGGCTTGTATTACATTATGAGCTGTTCTGTTGAGTGCTTAACGGTAGCATGGATGTGGGATAATGTGTGGGGAATTAGATTTAGTTAAGTTTGGAACTTCCTTACACTTTTATTATGCTATACCAAGTTCTGAGAAGCTGGCAACTTTCTCAGTTTAAGTGAGATCCCCAAAGATTCCCTGCCTCTAACAAAACAGCTTCCTTCATTGTAGGAAAGCTTTCTACAACTGCCTTTAGACAGAATAAACACCTCTTTCAGAGGAAGGTCCTTAAATCTTTGGATCCAGCACAGTATCTGTGAGCAAATGCTTACCTATGGTTCTACATAAAATACAGAAAGGGTTTATTTAAACACACACACATACACACACACACACACACACACATTGGGAGAGCAATCCTATGGCCACTAGACACTGTCTAGAGAGGGCTACAGAATATTGTGGTTTATGGGAACCGAGGTCGGAGCCAGCACTCCAACTGCGGTTGCTAGGAACTGTGCTCCCCGCCCCCTCCCCTGCTGCCTCATAGGTGGCATGGTTCTTGCTGGTCTCTGTGCTCAGAGACAGAGCATGGAGAGGGTGAA
The DNA here is from genome assembly GCF_057233095.1 of Heloderma suspectum. Lineage (NCBI taxonomy): Eukaryota > Metazoa > Chordata > Lepidosauria > Squamata > Helodermatidae > Heloderma > Heloderma suspectum. Next base: position 33,926,068 of record NC_139464.1, read on the forward strand.
AAGGGGGTGGTCCCAGGGGTGGGGAGGAGACCACAGAAGCCACTTTATGCAGCTTCCTATGTGCCACACAGCTTCCCCACCCCTGCTCTGAAGCACCCTGGCTAGACAGCCAAAATCAGCCACCTAGCCACTGAAGCAGGGTGGCCAGGGTATGGAGGAGAGGATCTCCTCTGTGCTCCACCTACCCTGCATAGGATACTCAGCAGACTATCCTGATAGGATTGCACCCTTAGGCTGCAATCCTTTACTCACTTAGGATTGCACTATTAGGGCAGAATCCAGTGCTGCCCATGTATTAGCGTAGCTGGCCACTGCTTGTAGAAGGGCTCTGCTGACTTTCCCTCTTCCAGAAACAAGTGTTTCTGCTCATTTGGGGGCTTGTCCCTGGAAGTGCTGAATTGCCATTCTGCAAGCAGTAGAGGCTGCTTGCAGAACAGAATTGGTGAGGCACAAAAGAATCAGCAGGGGCATAAGCACCCCTTTGGATCATGCCCTTTGATTTTGGCCAAACTTACCAATTGTATACACACACACACACACACACACACACACACACACGTCTGGCTATGATAATATCAAGAGTTGGAAATCAAATTGATGATATGTAACTGTCAAAAATTAGTTAACGTTACATTAGTTATGCATTGGGCTTAAAAAAATATTAAGCAATTTACCCAACATCTTCTTCAACTGCAGCATGAGGAGTCACTGAAGGTCTTTTTTTACCATGTTTCTCAATCACTGGAGTTTCATCTTTATAGGAAAAAATAACTGTTCACAGATAAATTGTCTCATGGAATTTGTTGTTGTTGTTGTTGTTGTTCAGTCATTCAGTCGTGTCCAACTCTTCGTGACCCCATTAGCCATCTCATCCTCTGCCATCCCCTTCTCCTGTTGCCTTCAATCTTTCCCAACATCAGGGTCTTTTCCAGAGAGTTTTCTCTTCGCATTAGGTGGCCAAAATATTTGAGCTTCAGCTTCAGCATCTGTCCTTCCAACGAGCAGTCAGGGTTGATTTCCTTTAGGATTGACTGATTTGACCTCCTTGCAGTCCAGGGGACTCGTAAGAGTCTTCTCCAGCACCACAGTTCAAAAGCATCAATTCTTTGGCGCTCAGCCTTTCTTATAGTCCAGCTCTCACAGCCATACGTTACTACTGGGAAAACCATAGCTTTGATTTGACGGACCTTTGTCGGCAAGGTGATGTCTCTGCTTCTGACTATGCTGTCTAGGTTTGCCATAGGTTTCCTCCCAAGGAGCAAGCATCTTTTAATTTCATGGCTACAGTCACCGTCTGCGGTGATCTTGGAGCCCAAGAAAATAAAATCTTTCACTGCTTCCATTTCTTCCCCTTCCATATGCCAGGAAGTGATGGGGCCAGATGCCATGATCCCCGTTTTTTTAATGTTGAGTTTCAAACCAGCTTTTGCACTTGGCTCTTTCACCCTCAACAAGAGGCTCTTGAGATCCTCTTCGCTTTCTGCCATTAGGGTGGTATCATCTGTGTATCTGAGGTTGTTGATAATTCTCCCAGCAATCTTAATTCCAACCTGTGATTCAACCAACCCAGCGTTTCTCATGATGTACTCTGCATATAAGTTAAAGAAGCAGGGCGACAATATGCAGCCTTGTCGTACTCCTTTCCCAATTTTGAACCAATCGGTTGTTCCATGTCCGGTTCTTACTGTTGCTTCTTGACCCTCGTACAGGTTTCTCAGGAGACAGGTAAGGTGGTCTGGTACCCCCATCTCTTTCAGAATTTGCCAGAGTTTGTTGTAATCTATACAATCAAAGGCTTTAGCGTAGTCAATGAAGCAGAAATAGATGTTTTTCTGGAATACTCTCGCTTTCTCCATGATCCAGCGAAAGTTGGTGATTTGATCTCTAGTTCCTCTGCCTCTTCGAAATCCAGCTTGTACTTCCGGTAGTTCTCGGTTCGCATACTGCTGAAGCCTAGCTTGTAGGATTTTGAGCATAACCTTGCTGGCATGTGAAATGAGCGCAATTGTGCGGTAGTTTGAAACACTCTTTGGCGTTGCCCTTCTTTGGAATTGGAATGTAAACTGACCTTTTCCAGTCTTGTGGCCACTGTTGAGTGTTCCAAATTTGTTGGCATATTGACTGCAGCACTTTAACAGCATCGTCTTTTAGGATCTTAAATAGCTCAGCTGGAATACTGTCATCTCCGCTAGCTTTGTTGTTAGTAATGCTTCCTAAGGCCCACTTGACTTCACTCTCGAGGATGTCCGGCCCAAGTTCAGTGACCACACTATCATGGCTCTCAGGGACATTCAGATCTTTCCTGTATAGTTCTTCTGTGTATTCTTTCCACCTCTTCTTAATCTCATCTGCTTCTGTTAGGTCCCTGCCTTCTTTGTCCTCATGGAATTGGCATGGCCCAATTATGTTATCACAGCTACACTATCCTCTCCAGCCACCAACTGGGCCTGGCAATAGCTTGGCCAACTTGCATGGATCAGTGCAGATGAATATATAAAGCTGCATCATAGAGGCCACATTCACACATCACTCTAAAGCAGGGGTGGACAACTTGTGGCCCTCCAGATGTTGCTGGACTTCTGCTCCCATCTTCCCTCACCATTAGCTATGCTTGGTAGGGCTGATGGGAGTTGCAGTCCAACATCTGGAGGGCCACAAGTTGCTCACTCTTGCTCTAAACCATTCCTTCATTTGTTTTAGGCTGTGTGATTTTCCCTCTTGTATATAAATATCCTATGCCTTTATAGTAATTTTAATGTATCACGTTTTTATCTATTCTTGTATTGTATATGCCACTTTATGTGGGTGTGGCCCTGAAACACCGCCTTTTAATACTTTTAATAAACAATAAATAAAGTACAGTGGTTTAGTGTGATGTGCAAATGTAGACAACTGAGTGAGGCCATTGGTTCATTTAGCCCTGTGCTGTCTAGTCAGACTAGCACTGTTTCTCCAAAATTTCATACAGATGTCTCACCCTGCCCTTCAACCAGGGACCCTTTGTCTTGATATACTGGGGATTTTCTGTATACAAAAGATGTTCTCTACCATGGAGTTAGGGTCCTTTACCATACACACAGACCCTGATGCTGGGAAAGATTGAAGGCAAGAGGAGAAGGGAACGGCAGAGGATGAGATGGCTAGATAGCATCACCAATGCAATGACTATGAACATGAGCACACTCTGGGAGAGAGCGGAAGACAGGAAGGCCTGGCATGCTATGGTCCATGGTGTCACGAAGAGTCGGACACGACTTAACGACTGAACAACAACAACAACATACACACAGAGCAAGATCAATGCACATAATTATGTTTTTAAATATAGAATTATTGTTTAACTTCTTGAAATAGGAACCATAAAACTCTTATTAATCATGACTGTACAGGTACAAATTAGAAAAATGGCATATCCCAGTTGAAATAAATTGAAAAGCATACTCATTTGTAAGCTACTTGCATGTAGATCAGGGGTAGGCAACTTGTGACTCTCCAGATGCTTTGGCCTACAACTCCTATCAGTCCTAGCCAATATAGCCCATGTATAGCCAAGAAGTTGCCCAACGGTGATGTAGATGAACTGCTTATGCTTAAATACTACCATACAAATATACCCAGCTGAGAAAGAACAAACATGAGAAAGCTTGCCCCACTTTCTTCCACAAATGAACATGCTATTGTGTAGACAGCCTTAGACAAATCCTTGATCATCTGGAGTTCCTAAATCTTTGGTGCTTGATTAAGGAATTTGATCTGCACCCCCTCCCCCAAGCTTTGTGTACTATTGTGAGAAAAAGGATGGGTACCGTGTTCTTATTTGAAGAGCGCAAACAAAACTTGATTTTAAAAAAATTGTAATGATTACTACACCTTCTCGAATATCCTCTTCAGATCCACTCAGATGTTTTTTTGGATCTTCTTCAAAGCTGTAGGCATGTATAACTGGATCCTCCTGTGCTGGTTTAGCAGCTTTCCCTGCAGATTTTCTTCCTGATGGTGCCATAATCAGAGATCTTCTAAATGCAATAAAATATATTCAATTGTTTTTTGTATAATTCATCACATAAAGCTTGTTCAGATAAGTATTTGTTTAAGCTAAGTAAAAGAAAATAAGGCACTCTTTTATTTTGTATCTGCTTTGAGGAATTTAGAGTTCAATACTATATGTCTTTTGGCTGCAGAATTTCTTATAAAAAGAAATTTTCTTATAAAAAGAAAAGAAACATAACTCACATGTTGAAGTTATGCTGCAGTCTGAGGTTGTATATGACAGATACATCTTAGCTGTTGATTACCCAAAGTGGCTGAATATAAATAAAACAACAACCCTACTTCACTTGTAAGGTGAAGTGAATAAAGAAGCATAATTCTTTTCAACTAAAATAGTTTAAAACAATTTACTCTTCTAACTAATATAAAACCGATACTACTTCAAATTCACTGGCTCCCAGTTTGTTTCCTCGCCCCGTTGAAAGTGATGGCTTTGCTGTTTAAAGCTGTAAATGGTTTGGGACCAGAGGCACTTCTAGATGAGGCTTTTATGGTGCCATTGCCCTACCTCATTCACAGAATTTTATGACAGGTCCAGATGACAACATCTTCCACTCGTAAACCTCCCATGTTTTTCCACTGCTTCGTCCTTCTTTTTTCTTACCTCACAAAATCCATTAAGGAGAAAAACACGTACACCGTGACTTCCAGTTGATAGTGCTAGGATCCCTGTCTGGAAGCGCTCTTGTATACTTACATGTGATCCGCTTAGGGATTTTATTATATTTAGTGGTAGACAAGTATCACAAATATCATACTGGGATATTTTGTACTTCTTCTCTAACATATTATTTACCTGTGTTGAGCTCTTGGATTTGGATGGGCTATTGAAAGAAAGAAAGAAAGAAAGAAAAATCCGGTCAAAGTTAAAACGCTGGGAGATATTCAATAGGATTTAAGCACCCCCAAGGTATCATCTTGTGTATGCTTAGTATTTACTCCGTTATTCTCCCGCCCGCCCTGTCCCTCTCCGCTAGGAGCAACTCGTGCTCGATGCCCTGAAGGGCTGCTTTATTCGACCACCCACGTATTTCCTACACGTGTGGGAAATGAGTAACGTATGGAGCACTCCTGAAGTTCTATGCATCCTCGTCCCCCAAGCACGGTAGCCACCTCCCTTTTCCTCACACCAAGGCTTTTTGCCCCTGTCCGACCATCCATTCATGCCCAACTTTCTGCCACTGTTCATAGCGTGACCTGATCTAGTTTCCTCAAGTCTGCACATTTCCCGCCTAAATTACCTCAGACCGTATCTCGCGGCAAGTTTTTTTTTGGTTTGTTTTAGTTTTAGAAATAGCTCCCCCTCCCCCCGTTCTCTATTGTCCTTCCCCCACACCAGTCTCCTAGTCAAGCCTTCCTTTCCTTCCAGGAAAACCACGCAGCTTGTCTCGTCCCTAATATTACTTTTCTTCTCCTGTCCCAGCCCCGTCTCGTCTCCTCCTTCCCCGGACTCTCCACTGAAAGAGGGAGAGAGGTGGAGTGACGGGAATATAAGCGCTGCAGGAGGGCTGGCTGGCTGGCTGGCTGGGAAATGGGTCGTGGCCCACACACCTGCAAACTGTTCCCTCTCCTCCCTTCGCTTCTAGCCTCTACACGTCTACACGTTCAACAGTTACATTCTAGAAAGCTGAGGTGGTGGACTATACAGCTTCAGACTAGGGAGGTGGGGAGCGAATATAACTTCTGAATAACGCCCCCCACACACACACACACGTTACAAAAAACTCACTTCCCCAGCAACAGAAAAGAAGCCCCAAATAAAGGTTCTCCTGCAACCCTTTGCCTGCTGCAATAGTTTTCTGATTGCAGGAGAGTTCCATGTCTGTAGGGAATATTCAAAAGTGCGATATCCTAGCACCCATCTGCAATCCATTTTCACCTCAAGCCATGTTATCTACTGCACTGTAGACGAGGGATTAGATTCCTGCATTGAGCAGGGGGTTGGACTCGATGGCCTTGTAGGCCCCTTCCATTCCAACCCTACTATTCTATGATTCTATGATGCTGGAGAAATTCAAGACAGACTAAAATGAGCTTGGATTTCTAAGAATCTGACCTGCGGAATCCACGGCGGAGTGACCCCCTCAGGCTGCGCAGAGTCCGTGGATTTTTGGGTTATTTTTTAAAAAAACTTCCCTGACATTTACACATATTTATTTGTAGGAAAATACACACGTTTCTGCTGAGGAAAAGTTGAATGGAATGGGGGACAATACGCTAAACGTTACGTACCAAGGTAAATTATGTAAATCGTTACGAAACCTCTCACACAATTATTTGCGTATTTTTCCAGATGATGAATTTTGGTTTGCATCCATCTGTGAGCGGACAATGGAACAAAAGGCACCTGACAATCCGTGAAACACAGATGGAACGGATTTTACACAGTCTCTACATCCCTACTGTAGACCACAGTTTGATTGTGCCTCCCCTGCCACCGCTTTTTACTGTTTAAAACAGCCATAGGGCTAGTGCAGCACACCAATGAGTGTAAATCTGAATATTTCTCACCTAAATTACCTCAGATTGTAATTCACAGCCCCTTTTGTCTTAGGAGAGCCCTTATCTGTTTCCTTTATTTATTACATTTCTAATCTGCCCAATAACTAATGCTCCCTGGGCAGATTAGAAACAGTTAAAAAACTAAACTGCCATAGAACAGTTGGAAATATAAAATACAAATATTTAAAAGAATAAAATACAATATAATGCAAAATGATAAACAGCACAGGAATAGAACAGCCATAATAACTGAGAACTAAGTATCTAAAATGCCTAGGAGAAAAATAAGGTCTTTGCCTAGCACCAAAACGCTAACAGAGGTTCCAAGTGAACCTCTTTGGGAAGTTTAATCCATAAGTGGGATGCCACCACTGAGAAGGCCCTCTCTCTTGTTGCCACCCACCTAGCTTCTTTTGGCGGGGGCACTTGGAGGAGGGCCTCTGAAGATGACCTAAGGGGTCCAAGCAAGTACACGTGGGAGGAGATGTGAGTTTAGATATTCTGGTCCAAAGCCCTTCCCTAGTTCTGTAGTCAACCCTCCCAATTTTTTCCTTGCAAAGGTTTCATGCTATAAGAATATAAGAAGAGCCATGCTGGATCAGACCAAGGGTCCATCTCGTCCAGCATTCTGTTCACATAGTGGCCAACCAGCTGTCTACCAGGCCTTTTCCTAATACTAGTACTACTTTCCTCCTTTTTCCCAAATCACCTCTTCTTTGCTCCTTCAAATTTCCCATTTGGCATATATTCACCACCAGTGTCTGAGGGAAAGAAATGGAGAATGACAAGCCTTATAGATAGACTGTGTAAGCACTGGGAGACTCTCCCCCAACTCCTTCACAGAGAGACAGTGACTTAGTCAACACAGTACAGAATGAAGTGGTAGAATCCTGAGATTGCAAGAGCAGAAGGCAGCATTTCAGGCTACAGATGAAAACCCCCAAACCCCCACATATCTCCCAGCATGTAAACACCTAGCATCTACTGCACTCCTGCCCTGCTTGTGGGTCCCTGGTCGACAGCTGGTTGGCCACTGTGTGCCCAGAATGCTGGACTAGATAGACCCTTGGTCTGATCCAGCATGGCTCTTCTTATGTTCTTATATCAGAGCAAAAGGCTGTAGCACAGTCCGCTTCCTGCCATGCTAGTTTTCTTCTTGCCAGCAGCTGTTTACCCAAGGGATAATTAAAAATTGTACTCTCCCACCTACAGTCTGAAGTGGTACAATCCATTTTATCACCTCAGTACTCTCATTCTGCAGCCTTGTAGACCAAGGCTGTGGGCCAAACTACACATTATGTTAAGTGTATAGTGTGTAGCTGAGCCTGATCGTTTTCTTTAATGTAACTGCACATGGCCCTGATTCAGATTGGAATCAGCATGCATCAGAAGGATTAAACCTCTCTTCCCGCTGCCCTGAAAAAAAAGCCTCCATTTCAGGGGGAAATGGGAGGGGGAGAGATTTAATCTTCCCTTCTGGGTGCGCACTACTCACCGATCCAAATCAGGGCTACACAGAGTTACACTAAAGTAAAGAAAACTGTCAGGCTCAGCTACAAGCTATGCAATTAACGTTAACATGTAGTTTGATCCACATGTTCAGTAAACAACTGGTGTGAGAAATGACTTGCACCTGCTAGCCCTGCTCCCAACCTCTGTGCATTCTGATAATAGAGGCCTCTTCCACATCTTCTGCTGAAAGTGGGAAGAGGCAGAGGGCCTGTGGGCATAATCCTCCTCCTCTCTTTGTGTGGCCAGTATGCACACACAGGCACAGCGCTCAGTTGCCACTGCTTGCTCTAATAGAAGACAGTGCAGGAGAAAGGTCGAACAGGGAACAGAGAATGGGTCTGAGGCACATAATAAAATTGTACCTTTCCCTAGCTGTACTCTCCTTCTGTCACTCCTGCTACTTTTCCACTCTTAATCACCCCCTCTTGAAGCTGATCTTAACCTTTTTAAAAAAGCAGTCAGGTAATGTCACACACATCTATGTGCACATTTTGTTTGGGTCTTGATGCACAGGTGAACTTGGACCCAAATACAAAATCACTTACCTGCCCACCTAGAGAGGTGCTTCACATGACAATTGTGTTTGCCATGGTTTCTGTTTTGAGGCGAGCGAGCTAGCAGTAACCCAATTTGGAGGTCACAGCAAACCAGGATGTGGAGCAGGCAATCAGTGCATGCAAGTGGAGGAGGGAGCATGGAGCCCAAAGCATCGTCTCAATGGCTACACCATTGTTTGAATTGATCCACAATGTAACTGGTTGAAGCTTTAAAGTTAATTATGAAATTAAGCTTTGCGTTTAAAAACAGGCAAAACAAGTGGTATTTTGAAGAAGTTGGACGAGATTTATTTAATTTAAAATTAGGCGTATGCACTGGATAAAGAATAAGGTGCCTTTTCAATTTAAAAATATTTAATACTTTTCAGAGCATTAAACAGCTGATCTTTTTTTTTCTTGACACAATACAGTATAACATTTTTCAATCAATAACATTATTAAAAGCATACATTTTACAGCACACTGAAAATCTCATCTTCATTATAAAATAGTTCTTGACGTGATCTAAAGTTGCTAATAACATGATTAAATATATTTCTTGCAAAAAATATCTGCTTGAAAAGTGTCCTTTTTTCTTTTACTGGATTGAGATATGTCTTGACAAGATAGGCCAAATCACCAGAGCTCATCCCTAATTTTTAAAAAATTAATGGTTGAGAAGAGAAATTACTTTATCATGCTAACATATTTATACCATGAAAATACAATGTATTGACAACTTATCTGGTGAGGCCCTTTTGCTGCTAAATATACAATGCTTTTATAAATAGTAGTCACATCCAAGCCCCTTTTACTTGATTATAGCCCTACACTTTTAATTAGGCATACAATTATTATGCTGCAATTATATTGGCAGCGGAAATTGGAATGAATTTTCTTGATTATCAATTCTCATCTACTAGCAAAACAATATAGCAATAGGGCATTGATATTCCAAACCTTCATTCAGAGAATATCCTACAGTTTCATCCATACTATGCTTAAACTACAGATACCTTATGAAGTCTAGATGGTAACTAAATGGGGGGGAGGGAGAGACCCTACGGTCACAACACTGCCCTTTTGTGCTTGGAGAGCAGGATGCACAACAGTTCCTATAGATGTACTTTAGGACTATCCCCTGCCCCATTCAAGCTGCTGGTATTCCAATTGTGCTCCAATGCAGCCAGGCAATTCGTAACGACAGAAGGGCTACTTGGACTTCCCTAGAAGCATCTGGAAGCTCATTCTCTCTTAAGACCCTCTGCATTTGACTCTCTTCCTAATCCAGAGCTGCTTACAGGTCAGGAGCCTGAGGAAGAATGAACATGGCAATCCTTCCTTATTGACATGAATTGACTGGCTGCAACGGGGAACACATGGCATAGCGGTGGCAAACCCCAAGCAATGGTGGATGGGAAAGATACAATGGGCTGCTATGGGAGCAGGTCCACATCCTGATCTCTGTGCACTCAGGATGCAGGATTACAGCCCTAATAGGGCTTTATTCAGAGAGTGAGGTACTGACTGAATGGTCAATAACTCACCAAATGCGTTGGGATGCAAGCTCAAGGACATATCTATCAGAAACAACTTTCCAACATTATATTTAGTTGGCAATGGCTACTGCAATAAATGCAGCTATGTTTCTTTCAGTAACCCTTTTTATAAAAAGGATAATGCACTCAGGAGATAACGCTGGCCACACACCCGTTCCTCCCTCACCCTAAGTTCAGTAGCATGAATCATACACAGTCACAAAGGCTATAATGGATGAGGCATTTCTGTTCATGCCCAGGACACAACTATGAAGACACTTCTGAAACAAAAGATTGTACATGCTCATCACATGTTGAGGTAGACTGATTTACAAACAAAATTCTTCTACACCTTCATTCGCTCGTGACAAACTTCTTTTTGAATCCTTCTCCTTGGAAAAAAATTTCGTTTGAGAGCTATTAACTGAAAAATTAAAGAACACATTTATTTTTATTTTGCCAGCTGTTTGTTCATGTGAACAATCATACTGCTCCACCCCACCCCAGGATGCCTCTGCCCACCCCAGCTCTTTCTGCGGTGGATCATTTGTCCCTAAAAACAATGCAGACTTCACAATATAGTGCAGGGAAAAACCACAGAATGTATGCCCACACAACATATATGCTCTGGATTCTGAAGCACACATGTCCTAAAACGGGCTCCTGTACACATGCTTCCCCACTCAGTCCAGGAGCTGATGTACTTCCTCCATCAGTTCACTGACAACACCTCTTACAGGGATCTGGGGACACAGGGTGAGAGTAAGTCCTCCCCACTCCCTCTTCTTGAACAGATGACTGTCCAATTCCAGGAACCCAACTTTTTAGCCTGAGAACCCACACAGGGTTCTATACACAGGGTTGGATCCAGATTTAAGCTGCATCAACTGTGCTGATGGAAGTGGACTCTCCTGCCTCCTCCTTCCCACAGCAGCCCCTGAAAATGCTACACAGAGAGTCAGGAGACCCTGCCAAGTGGGGTGAGCTGTGGATGTGGGGAGGAGGGGGGATCCCCTCCCCCAAATCAGGCAGAAGGACCTTCTGGGAGAGGAGTGCTTCCTCTTGGGGAAAATCCCTTCCTCTTGTGGAAGGCAGATCCTGGATCCAATCCACACTGTTCCTTATCCTCCGTGTGGATTAAAGCAACAGCCTCTGTGATTCCCGTTGTAAGGAATGCCATCCTAACACCTACTGCATGCCTTTGTTGACATGAATGCAGTTGAAGTTCCTCTCATAGAATCACAGAGTTGGAGAGGACCTTTTAGGCCATGTAGTCTAACCCTCTGCTCTCACTATAGTCATATCTGCCATTATGTCTTCATTACCTTTATTTTATTTATTAATTATTATTAAATTTATTATATAAATTTATTGGACTCATTTCAGTGACTTCTTGATATTTCAGTAGCAAACAGGCTGCAATATTAATCTTGGCTTAACATCATATTTTTCCCTTTTTTCCCCTTCATTAGGACTTCCTGCATTTTATTTTAGCAAAACTCATATCATAAGAAAAGTGTTACATGTGTATAAAGTTATAGCTTTTACCTGCTCAGCAAAAAATGAGGTGACGGTGAACACGATCAGTGTCACTAACACACAGTGTGTCCAAAACTTCAGCTTGTCTCTGTAGGCCCTCCTAAGCACAGTATGACAGAAACAGATAAGTGTTTTAAAATGTCCAATCCTATATATTAATGGCTAACTCTTTTTGCAGTCCTTATGCAGCCAAAACGGCTCCATCCACACACAAAAGGGAGATATTCTCCCAAGATTTGCAGAAATACAAAAAATCAGGGGGGGGGGAGCAGAAACCCCCAACCTGCCCAATGGGGACTAAACATGCTTGGTGACCGCAGAATGTGGAGTGTGTTAAGGTGGTGATGGGAAGAAAGGGAAAGCTGGAAGGTGGGGAAGGGGGAATGGAGTGAAGTATCCTGAAAAAGGGCATGGCAACTTGTGGCCCTCCATGTATTGTTGGACTGGAACTCCCATCATCCCTCACCATTGGCTATGCTGGCCAGGGCTCATGGGAGTTGCAGTGCAATAACATCTGGCTACAAGTTGCCCATCCCTGCTGAACAGGAATGCTCTACAGTGCAACATTTAGTTTCTGGTCCCACTTGTTACTTTTATGTATTCACAAAGCAGTACTCACATTCCGAAAGTAAACATAACTGGCAAAAATGTACTAATAAGTTAAGTGAGGAGGAAAAGTGTGGAAGGTGGGGGAGAAAGGGGAATAGGGAGCAGGGAGGATAGGGGTAGGTGAACCTCCTTCCATAATTTTTTTCTTTGTGTGCAGATCTGCAGGCAAGTGAGGGGGAGGGCAAAGGAACCAATCTTCTCCCTTTTGCTCCACTCCTTGCCTTGCCCATTACAATTTCTGGCAGGACATCACTTGTCTAACTTAGTAATGAGTTGAGGTTCCTACATAGCATTTATGGATATTTCTGGTTTTTGATTGTTTGTTTTTAATAAAAAAGCAAGTGTGGGAAAGTGAATCTCTTTCCATCAATATCTGAACATTTGGGAACATGCACAAGATAAAGTTCTGACTGTAGATAGATATTCTCCTCTTGTGTTAATAAAATTTAAAAGCAGCCAGTCAACTTAAAGTATAATGTTTCTAGTCAATGTAAAGTATAATAGTTATATGAGAAGTCATAATAGAACATTATATGTAACACTGAATCTAAAAAGAGGTCATTCGTATTTTGAATAATTTTACTTCTTTCACCATGGTGGACTAGTTCACCACCACAATTCTGCCTAGCTATCTTTAAAAAAGAGTAATTTTAGCAAGTTCATTTTCAGTTTTAAAACTAAATTCATAATGCCATTTCTCTTCTGCTCAGGACGTTGACTCCAGATGCTGATATAGCAAAACATGTATCCATTTCAAGGGCCCTGAAATACTTACCATTCCTGAAGCTCCTGTGTATGAAGAAAACGGTTCCGATACTCTCTTGGCAGCTCAAATTGGGATGGGATGGGAAACATTGATTCATAAAAATCCCTAAGCACTGCCTTTACTGTCTGAGCATCCTTATGAATGTGATCAATGTTGTCATTGAGACAAACAAATTTTCTGGGGGGAAAAGGGGAAAAATTGTACATAATTCCAGCATTTTTGTATACAGAGAGAGAGAAGATCCCTTGTAGTCTTTGTTCACTTCAAACTTCAGAAAGGATGTTTTACTTCTATTTTCTATATAGTACATATTTCATGGACAATTAAAGATGGATGCTTATGGTCCTAATACTATAAGAAAACAATTTCATTTTAATAGATTTCTAGGTATTCTTAGAACGAGATAGCGGCCACATTCTTAGCCAGAATTGCTGGGAATTTGGGCGTATTGGTAACAAGCAGTATGCTGGTGCATGCTGCCTGATCATTCTCGCTTGGCTGTTTCGGCAAGTGGGAGCAGTTAAGGAACCAGAAACTTAACAATGTGGTAAAGCTTAGCATGATATCTAATCCTAGAATGCTTGCCTGTCTCTTCTCTAACAAGCCAGTATTTGAAGGTGGCTTACAGATCCAAGCTAGTTAGAGGAGCAAGAGTGTCCAGGTTTGGATGCAACATTAAGCTTTTCCACCCTGGTAAATTTCTGGTTACTTTAGCTCAGGGGTGGGGAACTACATTGTCCCTGGAGGCATAATGTTTTGTGCGAACTCAGCCAATGTTAAACAACCCTTGCATAAACTTAATACAAGCCACGGGTTATGCAAGGGTTGTTTACCCCTTGCACAACCCACCCCCGCTGAGTTCAGAAGACATGGCAAGCCACGGTTGCGGCTTGAATATTCAAAATGGCCACGCACACACACTGCTTAGGCCACAGTGGGCTGCAGTGATCGTCTGAACCAGCCCTATGTGTGGGTGCCTTTGACAACTTTCTGGAGGCTTTAATTGGTGTAGAACAGTGCCCTGTTTAGCATACATTACACATCACTATTACCACTACCCACCACCACTTTTAAGAGGAATAATTTCTGTTAACATATGTCTTGTAACGGATTCATGAAGAAAAGGAAAAATCGCAGTTACATAGGCAGAATTCTGAATCTTTTCACAGTATGATATTTTCCCCTGAATTTTCCTATCCACCAAACAGTGGCCAGTATCCAAAGGGCCATTAATGGGATTTCACATGTGGACTGGGGCTTCCCAAAGCTCTCCTTCCTACACGTACCCACTGTGCCCTCCCAAAAGCCACTCCTAGGGATCCTCCATGGTGGTGGTAATGTCATCATTTATCATTTGTAAGAGTGCCCCAAAATATACAATGTACTGCACAGAGATAAAAGCACAAAGACATTTGAAGCAGCATCCAAGGCTGCACAAGAACTGTAGCCAGAGGTAAACTTTCTAGGTGTGCATACGGGTGTTTTGGATCCTGAACAGTGAAAATTATGTGACAGAAAAACAATAGTAAGAATATAATTTAAAAAGAAGTAGAGAGCTGGCATTAACATAGTATCTTAGAGTGCTATCCTATACATGTTTACTCAGAACTGAGCTTGATATGACTTACTCCCAGGTAAGTGAGTATAGGATTGCAGCCTAAGGGTGCAATCCTATGCATGTTTAGACAGAAAAATGTCCTATAACTCCCAACAATCTCCAGCCAGCTGGCTGGGGAATGCTGGGAGTTGTAGGACTTTTTTATGTCTAAACATGCATAGGATTGCACCCTAAGAGACTGAGCTACAAGTCAAAATCCATGGTATGAATCTCACCTCTGCCATGAACTTATTACCTGGCCTTAGGCATGCCACTCACTCTCAGCCTCAATCCTCCCATTTTACAGGATTACAGGGTTGTTGTAAGGATTACAATTAGGTAAAACATGTGAAATGGTCTGAACATCTGAAAGTCCTATACAAATGTTAAGTATTACTCTTACTATTAAATATCATTAAAAAAATCTTGCTGGTCAGGTTTACCATCAAAATTTTAGTTCAAGACACTCTATATGGGAAATTAAAATTTTCTTTCTATAATATAACATTTATGGTAATCTCAAAACTGAACAAACATCAGGAGGATGTACCTGGGATTTTTGCGTATGTCATCAAGCTGCCCAACTACATGAGAAACATTGGTACGGATCATTTTGAAGGCAACTTCCTCTTCTCCCATAATCTCAAACCTTGGTGTCAGAAAACATAAAAGGGCAATGTGGGAACTACGAATTTACAACAATGGCATTACATGCATTTCAATGAATCTCTACTGTATATCCCGGTATCTCTGGCTGTCCTGTTTCCATATTGGTTATTTTATGTCTATTTATTTATTCAAGGACAAACAGCCTTCTGACTATGACGCTTCTGTTCTGCATCAAAAACGTTACTATTATTCAGAGTTACAGATGAGAAAACTGAGGTTGAAAAATACACTGGCGACAATGCTTCCTAGCACGAGTGGAATGGTGCCCATAGTTTCTTCCTACCCTTCACCTTGGCACGCACAGAGGCAGGATGTAGGGCATTATGGGAAAGGAGCTCCTTGCCCACCTCCCATTCCAGCACCTCCTCCTCTGCATGATAGAAATTCCTTAAGCTCTGAAAGGTGAATAACTTGCACAGTATAGAGAGAAAGACTAGATAAGGATATAGGAGGCAGGTAGGGACTGCCCCATGCCACACAATGCCCTGGTGTGCTTCCTCCATGAACACTTGGAGCGGTAGTGGGAGAAGCAGAATTCTCCTGAGCCCTATCTGTGCATGGGCAGCAGACCGTTGCTAAGGATTATTCCCTTTGCCCAGGATTGTTCCCTTTGTTTAATCATGTTTGGAAGCATAGCTCATTTACATAACATATATTACAAGCTGATGAAATTGTGTGTGTCTATTTAAATGCTGAATAAGTTCACATGATGAAAACAGCCAAAGTCCATTGGGAAATTTCTGATTAAAATTTAATTGCACCACATAGGTCTTGCCTCTTGCACCTTTCCTGCTAGTGGGTGCAACCCTCTTTCTTGTTAGCTCCATATTCCTCTTAGGCTTATTGCATGACTCAGCCCAATCTTATTGCATAGCCCCATACCATAAGTATGTGAGTCACTGGCATTTGGATATTCAGCATGCCTCTCAAGACTGAAGACGGATAAAAAATAATTTATAATCAATCATATTTTAAACAGATTTTTTTTACTGCTGTTATATAATGCTCCAGTTCCTAGATAGCTTTTAAATATTTCATTTTTAAACACTCACACACACACACACACACACTCACACACACAGTTCATTCTATAGGTGCCTCTATACTTGTCTACTTTTTTTTTCTTTAACCATTAAAATAAAATAATGGATACCTGTATTTGTTTTTGTCTTTATATGCTTTACGAATTCTGTCAGTCACAAGCTTGCAGTTGGTTAGCAGATTTTTAGTCACAGGAGGCTGAAAATGGGACAAACAATAATTGAAATTTTATATTATTAATGCCCTATACTTTAAAAGGAAATATTCTGTAGAGAGCTCTGAACTATTCTCTTGTTTTCTCAAAGAACTGGTAGTTATGCTGTTATTCAGCAAAACCTCTGAGACATAATCACTGAAATTATGGAAAACAAAATACCTTTTGTAAATATTTCTTAATAGGTTCCACATTTCAAATGTAACAAGAAATGTAATTCAGTGTTCCATAGCAGGGTAGAAAAATGCTTTGGGGTAAGCCAATTGATGCTAATCAAGACCTGATCAGCGGATAAATATTAGACTTATTATTCCTAACTTACCCTAAGCCCTGTGGGTAAACCCACAAACAATTCTAAGAAACAATGCCCCTATTTTCAAGGGAAGTCTTTTAGCCTTGTTCCTGGAAATCCAAGAACTGAAACAGTTCAAAAATAAATTCAGTCAGGACAACAGAAATGAAAAATATTATGACACTATTTTAAGCAAGTTTTTCTTTAAAGAAATAAAATGGCAACTTAAAAAATGTTCATTGAGGACATTGAGGCTGAAATCCCATGTACAGTTACCTGGGAGTAAATCTCATTGAACTTAGCGGGGCTTACTTCTGAGTAGATGTGTATAGGATTGAACGAAGACACTAAAGGGAGATACTGAAAATATACCAGAATTGGGCTTATGTAACAAGTCCTCATACCTTCCTACATCCTTCCCCAACCTGATGCCCTCCAGATGTGTTAGACTGCAACTCCTATAATTCCCAGCCCGTATGGCCATTGGCCATGGCGACTGAGAGTTATGGGAGTTGCAGATCAACACATATGGAAGGCACCAGGCTGGGGAAAGCTGCCTTACTGTAACTAAGCCTTCCTGTATAATAATGCCATTAAACCTCTCCTTATTTTCATCCTCTTGTCCTGTTGTCTCTCCTTTGTCAAATTTTAGATTGCAAGTTCCTTGGGGCAGGGACCTGTCCTCTTGTTCATCATAAAGTACCATGCACGTTGATGAAATAAACAACAATGGCAACAAACAGAATTGTGGAATTTTAGACCTGGAAGGAAGTTTGGAGGTCATCAAGTGTCAAGTGCCACTGTTCGCAGTCCAACAAGTAAATCAGTAGTAAATAGCCTTTATTATGTGAATTAGCCAGATCAAAAGAGCTTCAGGTACAGACTTTCTCAGTCTCCAGCAACCTAGTGCTAAGATCTCTAATTAGCTTTGCACAATACTACATAGACTACCTGAAGACCCCTTTGATGGATGCACTATTGCTATGAAAGTTTCAAGGAAACTGGCCTTGCAAAACTTGAGTGGCTTTTCTATTCCCACCCTCCTGCAGGGGTCTTCCCCAGGGACCTCTTTCGATTGGCTAATGTTGTAGAATGCCTTATTTCCTGAAGTTGCTCCTCCCTCTTGACCCAACATCTGATTCTGAAATCCACCACTGCCAACTCCTCCCACCCCATAGGATCCTGTATTCCCACAAATGGAGAAGTTTCTGTTTGGCCTTGATCCAACTGATCAACTGACATCTGGACAGATTCCTCTCTTCTGGTCTCCCTGCTCTATCTCCTGAAACTTTGGTAACTCCCCCACCACTTTGCCCTCTTCCTCATCAGACTCGGAGTCCATTCTCATGCCCTCTCAAGATGCTTCTGCAGAGCTGCTGGGCCAAATCCTTACATCAAGACCAACCCTCCGCTCAATGCAGGAATCTATTATAATCATGGAAAATTCTGAGAGAATTAGGCTGCAATCCTTTACCTACTTACTTGACAGTAAGTCTGAGCAGGTATGTATAGAATTGCACTGCTAGCTTCCTAAAGTGATGTTAATTCAGTATGATGAATCAAGATGGAATTACTGTTAATGGCCATGGTCAGAATCCAAAGAACTAGTCTGGAGGTTTGAGGCTTGTTTCTTGAATGACAGCTCCTGTGGGCCACATGGCCAACTGCTTTTGAAACAGGCAGGGTTTTCAAAAGCAGGTTTTGGAACTCTATTGGGAGAGGGGGGAAGTCTGCCCTTCAACTGATGAATAAATAAATAAACCACTGGGCACGCTCAAGGCATGGGCATGTCTGAAATAGGGAGGCTTCTTCATGTATGAAATTAATATAGCATCCTCTACATGTGAAGTTTGTGGGCAAAACATCAAAGAGTGTCCTGAACACAGGGGCTTTAAAATTATTTCTCTCTGACAATCTGAAGTATTAATGAATATATAAACACATACTGCACGAATTGGTTTCGAAATGCCAGTATGTACAAATGAGAAGGGTGATTTCAAACACGTTTCTAACAGCTTCTTACCAGGTTGGGATCATAATATGCTTCCTGAGTTGGTGGTATGATATTAATTCGAGTGATATTGACTGGAAGGGATTTTGAACAATTTATTAACATTTGCTCCAGACCTGTCAAATCCTAGCAGGAAAAAAACACACAGAGGAAATGATTGTATGCATTTTTTCTTCCACACCCACAAGCTACACAGTCTATAAAAAATAAACAAATGTGACTTTATCATACATTTGTTCCTGTAAGCTCATTTGGTGAAAATGAGGCCTAAGGCTGTGCCTAGGCTCTAATGCAGACTGCAAAATGGGAGCTCACACAACTGAATGTTTCCTCCAAACAATTAGAAAAAACCCTCACCTTCACATATAAAATGAGATAATCAGGGAAAAAGCTAGGCTAGAACCTTGCTCCCTGACATAGTAGTTTATCATGTGAAGGGTTTTTTTTTGTATGGAGGAGCATTCTGTCATACCTGCAGTCTGAAATGGTACAGCCCAAGGACAGGTTTTCTACCTCAGTGAGAACTAGGCCTTAAAACAAGGTACTTCAGCCTACAAGTACTTTAGGGCAATGGCTGTGTTCGGATGTCACACTAAACTATGGTTTAGTGCAGGGGTGTTGAATCTTTCAGCCCAAGGGCCAAACTCCATTTTGCAGAAGCTCTTGGCGGTCACATTCCAGTGGTGGTTGAGGCCAAAGTCAAAGGGGCCAGGCCAGAAATAAAAAGATACCAGCATATTTTAGCTTAAAGCTCCTGCCGCCAGTAATTATGCCTTAGGAAAGGCATTTCACCCTTTTAGAATGGGGGGAAAACTGCACAAAATCCCAGAAACCACCACACAATTGGTGGTTGGGGGGAAGGGGGCTGGCCCAGGGGAAGGGGTGTGGCCATCTGGAACCCCAGAGGGCCCGATTAGGATCTGAGGAGGGCTACATTTGGGCCCCGGGGTGGAAGTTCCCCACCCTTATGTAGCAAGACATGAATGAGTCTAGCCTCCCCTGGGCTCATGTGCTCCTCCCCTCCCATGTGGCTGGGAGGAGGCATGTGGAAGCTTTTGCTTCTGCTTTACATTAAGTGCTGCTTGCCATGTCATCTGAATGTGGACCTGTGGTTAATTTTGACTATAGTTATTTTATGACATGGCAAACTGCAGTTACTCAACAGTAAAAACGAAGCTTCTGAACTCCTCCATGAGGCCATGCAGGAGAGAGGAGGGGGCAAGCTTGGAGGAGCTAGGATTGTTCACGTCTCACTAAACTAGTCTTCCCCACCCTGGTGCCCTCCAGATATTTTGGACATCAACTCCCAGCAATGCTGACCAATGGCTGTACTGGCTGGTGCTGATGGGAGTTTAAGTCCAAAACATCTGGAGGGTTCCAGGTTGGGGAAAGTTGTGCTAAACCATAGTTTAGTGTGATGTCCAAACCCATCCAAGGAGATTTAGGACGCAATCCTATGCATGTTTAGACAGAAAAAAGTCCTACAATTCCCAGCATGACTCGGCCAGCATACTCCACACATTTGTCATCTTTTCTAATAGACGAGAATATAATTAATCAGAACAAGAGTTGCAGTTTTGCACAGGAAGTTTCCTACGAAGGCTGGTGAGCTACCCCATTTTGACCAATGCTTCGAAGTGCTACTATAACATTAACACTAATACAGATATAACCTATATATTCATGTTGTTTTTCTTTGTCATGCCATTGCTTTTCTACAAAAGGAGGGAGGAATATTTAGCCAGACATTGATACAGAAGTATTAATACACCATTGAACATACATCTTTAATGTCTACTTTTTATTATAAATCCTCCCTGCCCCTACACAGACACTGTACAGTGATTATATGGAGTTTCCTAGGGAAATTGAAGAACTACCTGCAAACTCAAAGGGAGTTCATGAATTCTTGTGGCCAACGTACGAATCTCTCGGTCAGATAAAATTCCAGATTGATCTGTATCAACTTCATCAAAAACCTGGGAGATATTCAGTGGCTGAAGTGCACTCATGAGATAGTAGAAATATGCAAAGGCAAACTGCATATCCTCTGAGTGGCGTACTTTGTGAAAGGAGGTCTTGTCAAATTCCTCAGGAAATCTGTCCAGAAAGAATGAGAGTCAATTTAATCAGCTTTACAAACAATTTGAACAGCTTGTCCAGATTAGGTGAGCCTGAAGTATAGTGTATATGAGATGTAAAATGTAACTGGTTGCCCTTTAAAAAGTGGTCCTCGTACAATCAGGTTTTGTGAGTTAGGAGCTGCAGAAAGTAGGGCTGCTCAGACAGATATCCTCATGCACTTACTAGGGGAGCAGGATCACAACTACAAGCCACACCCCCAGATGCTGATGTGCCCACTAGTCATGCTGCCTACACAGCTGACAAGGTGAAAATCTGTGGAGACTTGTGGCTCTGATTTCAGTGGGGCTGTGAATCCATTCTGGGTTTCAGTCAAACCAGCTAGAACTCTAAAGGAGCTATCCAAGGTGCTGAACCCTACCCCCAAAATAGGTTCAGCACCCTGGGTAGCTCCTTTAGAGTTCTGCCTGGTTCTGACTGAAACCCAGAATGGGTTCACAGCCCCACCAAAATCGGAACCACCAGCCTCCACTGGTGAAAATGAATCTATTCACACAGAACTCAATGGGAACAAAAACTTTAGCCAATCAGGGTTCCTACTTCTATTGAGAAGCCCTCCGTGGGTACATCTAGACAAGGATGGACCTCCTTTCACACTGATGCCAACAACGGAGGAGAACATAGGAAACTGCTTTCTATTGAGACCATCTAGACCAGTACTGTCAGCACTGACTGGCAGCAGCTCTCCAGGGTTCCAGGCAGGATTCTTTCCTAGCCCTACCTGGAGATGCCAGGGATCAAACTTGGCACCTGTCAAGCCTCCTTTGGATTCCTCTGAGGACAAAGGGTAATGGCAGGCTCCAGACCTGGGGAAAGGGGCTAGCACAGATGTAGCTTGAGCTCCCTCACCACCTATTGATAATCCAGGCCCTGCTGCAGCCCCTCCATTGGATTCAGAGGGTAAAGTTCCACTGACCCCAGCAGAGCGAAGGCGGCTTCACGTAAAAAATGAACGGAGGCGAGTCTCTGTCCGTTTAAGACGGAGGGGCTCCCAGAAGCCAGAGGACTGATTGCCAGCAGCTGTTCCAGGACACTGCTGTTAAAAGCAGGAAGCAGGCAGGGGCAAAACTGCTGGAGAACAACATCGTATCCACACACGGGATCTTGTCAGCCTCGCCCTCGACCCCGAACCTGACCCTCAGCCTTACTCTTGAATTCCTGGTGTTTTGACTCTGGACTAGAAAAATGACTTCTCTCTGCCTCCCCATCTCGTCCTTGTTTGAACCAGTAAAGTTGCCAGCTCTGGGCATCCCTCCTCTTTTCCTGGCCTTGGACAGGTTTATGACTCTGCTTATCAGCCAGTGAGTTATTGCAGCCACTGCCTTCCAGCTGCGGTCAACCAGCAAGGAGTGACAGCACCTTCTGCATACAAAGCAGAGGCTCTGCCACTGAGCTACAGTCCTCTACAGCCAAATGCATGGCTGCCAGTGTGGTTAGCCACTGACTGTGTTGGTGTCAGGCAATGTGGTTTGAGGGCACGATCACACTGCCTCCAGATGCGCGAGGACGTTTGTCTGAACAAACCTAGTAATACAACTGAACCAGCATCTGACACCTTCCTAGTTCCTTTAAGTGTCTAAAAAACCTGGCTTCCTTCTTTAAATTAGAACTTCATTTGCCCAAGGCTTGGGGAACTGGCTTTCATTCAGGCAGATGTTCTGTCCCAAGGTGTGCGCCAATCTCAACTGGTACAGTCCAGGAACTATCTCCTCATCTGCTGTTTGTGAGAGCTAAGTCCAACTTTCTCCTGTTTCAAAGTACATATCTGACAAGCAAGCATACATGCATGTATATTCGGATGGATGAATATAGGCATTCTATCCCTATTTCTAGCAAAATGGTCACTCTTTTTTCCAAGGTTAGACTCACAGATCCTGTAATTCTTGCATGACTTTTCGATCAATCATGTGAGGCATATGAGCAGGAACTTTCCGAGATGTGAACCCAAATTTGCTGTTTAAAAGCTTATTTACGTATCTGAGAGAATCAGCAAATGTATCTTTCAACTGCCTCCCAATCAGTTTACTATCTGTAAAGTAGGCTATCTCCTTCTTTAATGCCTCTTCTTCCTGGAAAACAAGGATATATATACACAACATGCTTACATTAGTAACAAAATAATAAACAGCTTCTCATTAGGCTTATTAACTCACATGTGGGATTACATGCTTGTTGGAATGCCAGTACCAGCTGTGCAAAAGTGGTTTTAAACATGCTTAGATCACAGTTGCTCAGACGGAAAAGCCTCATCCAGCAGCTGGAACTACACACACATAACCCAGACAGTTTGCTGATGATTGCATCTGTTTAGGGGCTGAACAAGGAGGGGAAATTCACTTATCAGCAGGATCTGGGTAAGGGTTTTTAAATATGGTTTTGCCCACCTTTGGTTCTTTCCTTACAAGCCAAGCAAATATTTTCTTTCCTTACAAGCCAAGCAAATATACACATGCACAAATATTAAATCAACAGTAATTAAAGGCTTCCATTGCCGATCTATATGCTGAAAAACTACTATTCTATCAACTGATACACCTTGGAAAATACAAAAAAGGGAATATATGTAAAGAAAAATGAACTAGCCTTCTCTGCTTTTTAAACAGTGAACGAACTGGAAACCCAGTCCTCTGAGGAATGGCAAGAGAAGATGAAGGTGACACATGATACCAGTCCTCAGCTATCTAAAGGGCTGTCATGAAGAAGATGGAGCAGACTGATTCTCTGTTGCTCCAGAGGGCAAGTCTAAGACCAATGGGTAGGAATTGCAGGGAAATAGATTTCAGCTATACATTAGGAGAAACCTCCTAACAGTAAGAACTGAGTGATAGAGGAACACCCTGCTTTGGGAGGTGGTGGACATTCCAGTGCTGGAGGCATTTAAGCAGAAGTGGAACAGCCATCTATCAGAGATGCTGTAGTTTCAAGGATCCTGCACTGAGCAGCTGGTTGGCATAGATGACCTTTGAAGTTTCTCCAATTCTGAAAATTTTAGGATTCTAACTGGGGGTTATGGTTAGTATAGAAAGTAGCCATAACCAATTGTGACCGGTATTGGCGAACCAATGATTATCTTAATAGTTCCACACTGCTGTATTTGTAAAAGTAACTGTAATAAGGCTTAGCATTTATATAGTACTTTGGACTGATTAAAACACTTTACCTACATTACCTTGCTGTAATCCTCACAGCAACCCTGTAATGTAGGACACTATTACTGTTCCCATATTGTGGGTGGGGCTGAGGCTTAGAAAGTGTGGCTTGCCCAAGGCCACCAAGTGCATTTATGGCAGAACAAGATCCAACTGAGTTCCTGGATCATACTTCAGTCTCTTAGGCTGCAATCCTATACACACCCACTTGGAAGTAGGTCCCATTAAACACAATGGGTATTACGCCTCAGTACATATGCACTTATTTTCAAATTATTTATATTTATAAGGTGCTTCTATAAAAATGTTCTTAGAGTGACAAACAACAAAATAAATAATTACAATGCAAATAAGATACATTTCAAGTAAATAAATAAAAAAAAAAGGCTCAACAAGTAAAAGGCCAGCACAAAATCCTCATCGCTTGACACTATATCAGTCACTTGGGATACTCACATCAAGAAGGTCTTGGAAATATTTATGTTTCTCCCATGGCAAAAAGCCTCGATAATTTCCAGC
Organism: Heloderma suspectum; assembly: GCF_057233095.1. Lineage (NCBI taxonomy): Eukaryota > Metazoa > Chordata > Lepidosauria > Squamata > Helodermatidae > Heloderma > Heloderma suspectum. The sequence continues at coordinate 33,950,754 of NC_139464.1, forward strand.
ATAATACTGCAATTTCCTTCTTGGTAAGGCTCGACCTCTTGCTACATCTTCCTTGGCTAGTGTTGGATTGGCATCCACTTCTTCCTTCCTTTCTGCCATTTTCCCTTCCCTAATTCCTTCTGACTTCTGAGTTTCTTTCTGCATGAGGGCATTCAAGCTTTCCTCCGGAGATGCGTACTTTTCACCCACATTCTGGATTATAAGCGCAGATTTAGATTTTACCATAGATGTGCGCCTCAGGGGAAAATGGCTGTTGACCTTCATTGACACAAGAGTAGGTGCAAATCCCAGGGGAGACGTTTTCTGCGTTTTTTCTTCAACTTCTGTTTTGCCATCATTATCATTGGGGAAGGGTTTCTGCCAAATCATGAACTTCTTCCCATCACGCACTTCCTTTTTCTCGATCTCCTGGGAATTGCTTACTGCTGCCTTTGTCTCTGCAGGCACCATTTCAAAGGGTCTCAGGAGAGCAGCCCTAGACAGATTGTACCCTTTCTGAGTGATGTCACCAATCATTAATTGCAAATCTAGATTCTGCAGAGCTAGCTTCACATCTTCTGGAAGGGCAGACATGTTAACCGCTCGAATTACTATGCCTTCATCCAGATTCTCTGTTGTGCCATTTGGGCGTTTTTTAATTCTTGGAAAGCGGTCTTCTTCAGGAATATCCTCAAAAATCACTTCAGCTTCTGGCACTGATGTTGTAGCTTTTACATCATCCTCAGGTTTCTGGGTGGACGTTGTATTTGTTTTTGGCTCCTCTCTTGTATCAACCTCCAGGGTGACCTGCATCTTAAACTCTTGATCATCTTTGCTTTGAAATGTAAGATTAAAATGAATCACACTTGCATTCATTCCATTGTGCATTATCAGGTGGATCGTCTTCCATTTGTTAGCAATGGAAGCATGGCGGATTATTGGGTTATCACTATATGCACCCTCAACTCCTTTCTTGGCTATTTCAGCAAAACTGAAATAAGGGAGATATTCGCCTTTTGGAATGACATAATGAGTCTGATTCTTTTGAAGAGTCACTTTGTACAGCTCACCAAAGCGATCTGAAAGAACAGATAATTCCTTTTATTATTTACATGTTTCACCCTTCCCTTCCCCTGAGGAGCTATGGATGCTGCACATGGTTATGTTCCTGCCCCCATTTTAGTCTCACAACAGCGAGTCATATACCTGTAAGGTATATGACTCGCCCATGGGCACCCAGTGAATTCCACGGATGAGTGGGATTTAAACCCAGGTCTCTCTAGTTCAACCCTCCACTGGCTCTCAGGATCTGCCACTTGTCTGCAGTCACATCTTTCATTCTAAAATTACATGCACAAAAATGGTCAGATAGTATTTTCCAGCTTCTGTTATCCAACTTAAGTGGATTGCCAGCTTTCCACAAGACACATAAAAAAAGCTTTGTATACAGCCCACCCTATCCCAGTGGGTCACGGTGGATTACAGAGAGAAAGAACTATGTTCTCTGAAGGGCTCACCTAAAAAACTGATATATAAAAGACATGATTAAAAAAGCCCTGAGATAGATAGATAGATAGATAGATAGATAGATAGATAGGACATGACATGACATGACATGACATGACAAAACAAGAGGATGGGGGGGATCTGTATAATTTTGCATACAAATAAACAGACATCAAACAGGACTGAAGAATTCTAGCCAAACAGCCATGCTAACTATATATGCATTAACATACCTTGTCCACAGTCACCAGCATCAAATCCACAAGAAAGGACATTGCATGCCTGGTCACAGAATTTATCGGCCAGCCATGAATTCGCACAGCCCTGGTTGCAGTAAGAAACTCCACTTATTCCTGCACCAAATTGCCAGGGTGGGGCATTTCCTACACCTACACCAGCTCCACCACCAGCACCATAACGGTTACCCACACTGTTACCTAAAAAAGAAAAAGGAAACTAGTGCATCAAAATGCTTACAACTAAAGTCTCAACTGCACAAGTTAGATTTAAAAAATTAAGCAAACAGTTGGTTAGTTGATTACAAATTTGATTTCTAAAATCTGATCCTAACATAGTTTTTCACTCGTGATCTGCTTTTGTACATTTTAAAATTAAAGGACACTTTTACACAGTAAGCATAAACATTCCTGAGGTTGTCAGAGTATTTAAAAAGATTTCTGGAAAAAAGTACGTATAAGCCAGAATTAAGAATATTTATCACTTTGCATCTTAGATACATATTGTCCTGGCCTGAGAAATAAAGGCTATAGAAATGATGCTGTGAGGAGTTCACAAGAAACATATATGAGGTGCTCTCATCTTTGGGAAGAGCAGCCTTCCCCAATCTGGCACCCTCCATTTGTCTTCGACTACAATTCCCGTAATTCCCAGCCAGCATGTGGTCCAATACCTCTGGAGGGTGCCAAGCTGGGGAAGACTGGGGTAGAGCAATATTGGGCCCAGTGAGTGTGTGGTGGAGGGAAGGAGGAAAGGAGGAAAGAGAAAGTGTTGGGACTGGACAGAGGCAATGCCGACACAAGGGGACTTCACATGTCCACCCATTTCAGCTTCCCAGGAACGTTTCGGCTCTTTCACTAGCATGATACTACGGCACCGGTCTGGGACAGGTCACAGTGGGATCTGAACTGAGAGGGAACTCTGCACCACATCACATGTGAGGAAAAACAGAGAAGCCCGGGATTAGCTAATAACATCTGCTAAAAATCTGGATTGGATTTTAAAATTAGCCCATGAAGAAGATAAACAAAATCAGAGGCAAAATTATGTGGATACTGACTGTTGAACCTTCATTGCCTATACAACTATCAATTCACAGTAGTCTGCATCCAAATGATGAGAATGCTACATCCTACTGAAAGAGCTGAGCATCTTTCAACAAAATAGACCCTTCACCCATTGATGGCACACTTTCCCCACCCCTGCATAGATTACTTTTGAAAAAATGTCATTATATATGAAGTGACTCCTTTTTGTAAGGGCACATTTACACACAGAAGACAGCGGCAGTCACACAAGGATGATCACAACTGTGATGTGGTGCATGAGGCAAGAGTGTCCTGTGGAAAAAAATGGCCCTTTGAAGGGCTCAGGAAGCATCTGATGAGCTTGTGTCTATGGCCACCCAAGATGTTTACAAGAATGTAGCCTGAAAAGACAAACTCCTTCACATCTGCAAAATAATCTATCACTCCAAATTCCAGAAATGCAAAAGGTTGGGTTTAAGAACGTAAGAGCTGTGCTGGATCAGACCAAGATCCATCTAATCCAGCATTCTGTTCACACAGTGGCCAACCAGCTGCCCACAGGAAACCCACATGCAGGACATGAGTGCAACAACAGCCTCCCACCCATGTTCCCCAGCAACTGGTGTACACAGGCATACTGTCTCTGATACTGGAGGTAGCACATAGCCATTAAGACTAGTAGCCACTGATAGCGTTCTCCTCCATGAATCTGTCTAATCCCCTTTTAAAGCCATCCAAGACTTTCAAGACTTATGTCTTCTTACCAGCGCAATCACCTCCATCCCAATCACATGCAGAGTTGTTACAGGCTTTATCACAGTAGCCATCTTTAATCCAAGAACCAGGACATCCTTCAGCACAGTTTGGCACAGGCCAAGTCAGATAAACCTGTTAATGGAGACAAAAACACTTTGTTCTTACAAAAAATTATTCATGTCTTTTTAATAAGCACATTTTAAACTCAACTCAGCACAGCCAGCTGAACTACAATTGCCAATAATTTAACGTTGACCTACATTTACATACGGACAAGTCATTTCTCAGGTTCCTCCAAGTGACACAGAAAAACAACAGGAAAGCCAGAACTACCAGACTACTGGATTCTCAGGACACAATGGAAAGTTTTCTAAGTAAATGGACCAGACGTTCTTGTGGATCAGAACAGTGTCCTCTGTTTCTTGCCCAACAATGCCAGTTATTCGCTGAATGAACACACCTAGTTTATACTAAACCAACCTGCTTAACATTTACCTGACCATCTGCATTTCCAATTATTTTAACCTGCTACATTAAAAGAAAATTGATGCTTCCATCCTTTTCTTATTTCAGAATGTTTTCAGTTTGTGTAATATTAACGTAGGAGTGATGTAGACAATATCCCTTCCTTATTCAAATAAGCAACCCAGCATTTATTTCATTTTTTAGCCACACTTAGAAAATGGCTTTAATCTGCAAAGGCACAGAAAAGTGAAAGGGACATTCTTTGTTCGATTGACTCTATGGATGACTTAGACGAGTCTTTCATAAGCATATCTGATAATACAGGACATGCCATTTTTGCATGGCCATTCAACGCACTCTGACATGATGAGATGGATACTTACTTGAAGCACAAGAAGAAACAAGGACAAGGCTAATAAGCATAAGAACTGAGCCCCCAGGAAATGTCTTACAATACATTTTGAAGCCTGGCTCAGGGCCAGCCTTCTCATGAGGCGGGGTGAATCCTCCACCTCGGGCGGCAGAGTGGGAGGAATTGCAAATTACACACTCCTCCCACCCTCATGAGGAAGGTACCCGCTGCCACCTCCTCCAGCAGGTGCTCTTAGGACAACCCTCCCGCAATGCCTGGCTCTGAGGAAGTACCCCGCTACAGAGCAAGGTATTTCAGCTGGCTCTCTGAAGAGCCTCACCAGCTGCTTCCTCCGGCTGACGCAGCCCTTTAGACAGCCTGCCTGCCCTCTCACTCGCACTGAAAGGATCCTCAGTATGAGCCAGCGGGCAGGCAGTGGCAAGTGATACAGGAGCAATGGAGTAGGTGGTGGGGGATGCAACCGGGGGGGGGCATAGTGCATGTGCTCTCCCACCTCAGGTAGCGGGAGAACTTGCACTGGAGCTGCCCTGGCTCCAACACCCAAGTACAAAACACATGAATACTGCATCACTCACAAAGATACATGCATGTATAACTCAGGGGGCTACCCTTCAAAATACTTGCACGTGACAACCTGGCAATGACTGGAGCCCTCATTGAAAATATCTGAATCTTTTGTATTTGGGAAAACAGACCCCAAGTAGAGAACCACAAGTGAACCTTACTTAATTGGTTATCGTTTCATCTTTGTGCTTTTACATTATGAGCTTCATGCATTAATATACACAATATGGATTACTTGTTGAAGATGCACCTTTCCCCTCTCTCCACAATCTAAACTGCTGCTTTAAATTTTCTGGCTTCTGGGGGTCAGCTAGCACTGGAATAGTGTAGATTATTAGGCTCTGTTCTCATATTAGCCACATCTATTATTGTCAAGCTGAGTAAAAGGGAAATCTAACTAGACTCTTGAGATGTCCTGGGCATGGTCTGAAGGCACGTGAGACCTGCTAAAGTTAAGCAGGTCTGGGTCTGGTCAGTGCTTGTAGGGGAGACCACCTGGGAACCACATGTAGCCACCTTGAGTTCCACGATGGAAGAAAGGTGGAATATAAATGAAATAATAAATGGAGCTACTGGACAGGATTCTTAAATGGCAACGGTGTTGGATCTCTCAAATTCTACACATTAAGGGTGCAATCCTATGCATGTTTAGACAGCAAAAAGTCCTACAACTTCCAGCATTCCGCAGCCAGCAAAAAGTCCTACAACTCCCAGCATTTCCAAGCAAGCACAGCTGGCTGGGAAATTCTGGGAGTTGTAGGACTTTTATTCTGTCTAAACATGCATAGGATTGCACCCTAATCTATTCTGTGGTGGCTTACTTTTGGAGTGACTACAGAGTGACTTACCTTTTGACCTTTGGAGTGACTATAGAAATCATCAGGCCAAACATCCTTCCCAAACATCACATCATCATTTAAATAAATGAACTTCTGGGAAAGGCCTGCAATGCGGTGAATGTGGCTTTCAATGGCAGGGGAACTAAAGGTGGGCAGGTGACTCACATTCTGAAATATATCCTAGAACATAAAAAAAAACGTTACTGAAAAAAATTGTATGATGAAAGGTTTAAAAAAAACACAAAAACACATTTAGAGGTGACCTTGTAATTCTCCATTTCATAACCACTGTGCAACTACAATGGCGAAAGCTTTGTCCATATGAATACACCTGCAAATCTCTCACACACACGCATGCACACAATTTTTAACACATGGTATGTGCAGGCAATAATTTAAGCATGCTTGCCAACAACACAATTTAGAGGAACAGTTCTCAAATGGAACAGCCAGCTGTTCCTAACAAACAGGAAGAAACTGTATCAGTTCTTCCAGGATATGTCCAACCCAGTTAATGGCTCATAATTCAATGGTCCTCCAAACAAGCAGCAGGCTCACACACCCCTTCCTCTCTCCTTGCATGAATTCACTTTCACTCTGTAGCTTATTGCAACCCATACTTTGCCACAACATCCAAATCAGAAACCATAGATTGAAGTGGGTTTCCAATTTTGATGTGGAAAATAAGTACTAACCATAGTTTGCCAATTTGCACAACACGGCCAGTGTATGTTAGAATGAATAAATGAATAAGTTTTCACAAGAGTAGGACAGCTGCTGCTGCGTATAAAATGCCAGTATTTCCATGTCACACTAAACTACTGTTTTGCGTAACATGAACGAGTAGAAATGAGCATGGCTTGTGTGCTTCTCCATCTCCTCTCCTCCTGTCACACAGCCATGAGAGGGGGCTTGGAAGTGTTCACTTCTGCTTTCGTTTAACTGCAGTTTGTCATGTCATCCAGACCAACAAACTGTGGTTAACATGAACTATGACTAAAATCTAGCCCATTTCACATCATAATTGCTGAAGCTGGCTTGTTTTAAACTCACCATAGCTAATGTTAACCACAGTTTGTTGGTCTGGATGACACAACAAGCCACAGTTAAGCAAAAGTGGAAGCTACCAAACTCCTCCTCTCAGCCATGTGGGAGGAGAGGAGGGAGTCCGTGCACATGCCTGAGGCTCACTGTGGCTCATTCCTGCTGATTCCCACACATTAGAGAATGTTGTCTACCTGGCTGATAGCACTGAGATCCCATAATAAATAAGCACTACTTATTAGCTTATTTAGCTTAGGGGTGGGAAACCTGTGCCCTCTAGTGTTTTGAACTACATCACCTGTTGCTTTGGACTACATGACCCCAACTATTGGTCATGCTGGCTGAGGCTGATTGGAGTTCTAGTCCAAAATATCTGGAGGGGACCAGGTTGCCTACCCCTATTCAGTCAGTGTCTCCTCTAGTCAAATCAGATATCAATGATTTCTGTCTGTCTGTCTGACTACTTACTTACTTACTTTTTGCCCAGTGATGGAATGGATATTCAGATTTTTTTTTTACCTGATGTGTTACTATAGTTATCCGGGGGTTATCCAAATTAAGCCAGGAAGGAATCTGCCCATTTGTGACGATGAAGATGTGCCGCACCCACGGTGCGTGCCTCTCTATTGATCGCAATGAATACCGCAGCTCTTCGTTATCTTCAAAACGGCTGGCTGAAATATCTTCATCCTGTTTAGACTGTTGAAGATAGGGTGGCACAGATTATACTTAGGAATGGCAAAATAAGGAGAGGGGACACATTTACCATTATTCAGTGATGACACCAAAGGCTGCTTTTGCATGTCTGTGGTGTCATCACCAAAGAGAATTTTGCTGTTGGACTGCAACTCCCAGCATCCCTCACCATTGGCTATGCTGGCTAGGGCTGATGGGAATTGCAGTCCAACAATATCTGGAGGGCCACATGTTCCCCACCACTGCTTCAAGGAAACCAAATAATATATCTACAGCTGCTGTTTTGCTCAAGGATCAGTTCAGAAGTAAAGTGTTCCTTAATTCTTTGAAACCAGATGAGTCATCCCAACATCTAGCCCATAGATCTTCTTTTGGTGGAGATAAAAAGGCTCATCTCATCTTAAAATCAATCTCTAAACCTGCATGTGTGTGTGTGTGTGTATACAATGACTGTGGAAACCATTTCTGGAGCCAAATTACTTTATACCATACGGAACACAGTTTTCAAACTGCTCCCAGTCCTCTATGTCACATCATAAAATATATTTCCCATCACTAATTATTTAAATCTCACGAAACATTACCACAATTAGAGAATGTTGTCTACCTGGCTGATGGCACTGAGATCCCATAATAAATAAGCAGGATTAAGTGTCAGTTCTTTCCCTTCTATAGTCATGTTCTTCTTAGCTTGCTGGTTCAGCTCTTGGAGAACTTTAGGGTCATTCAGCTGCAAGAGAGCTACACCGGCTTCTGAATAAAGCTGCAACTACATAGAGAAACAGTATTTCAAGCATGGCATGTAACTGCAAACAAAATGTCCCCCCCTGCCTGCATAACTCATTGGCTCCACAATATTTTACCATAAGTATTAGCAGCAATAGGCAGAAAGGTCAATACAAAACTGTTCTCATGAAGTGAAGCATTAAAAAATATTAGTAAAGGGTGAGCCAAAGGGTGGTTACAACGTTGGACTAGGACTGGGGAGGATTCAGTTTCAAAACATCACTCAGCCTACCATCGCTCAGCCTAACTTACCTCACAGGGATGTTGTGAGGGTAAAAAGAGAGGCTACGAACCATGCAATGCCTTGAGCAACTTGGAGGAAAGGTTGGACATAAACGTAATAAATCAATGATAGACAGGAGGGGCATTTCACAAAGGAAGAGCAATAACTGAACATTAATATATAATTCTTATTGAATAATCAAGGGGATTTAATATATTTGTTGTTGTTATTGTTGTAGTTGCTGTTGTTTCAGATTATCATTATTACCACATTTGTATTCTGTCTTATCTCCAAGGAGCTCTGGGTGGTGTATGCGAATTATTCCATTTTAATCCTAACAACCATCCTGTGATTCCAGTTAAGCTGAGGGAGAGAGGAGAGAAACTCGCACAAGGTAAACTAGGAATTTCATGACTGAGCAGGGATTTAAACCAGATTTCCTCACTCCAGCACTCGAACTACTTTACTATGCTGGCTCTCTTCAGAAAATGGTAGTTCCCAACTTTCCCCAGAGAAAGACCTATTTCCCTAGGGCACCCCTCCACATTTGGTAGGGAAATAGGTGAAACTTACCTATTAAAGAGAATCAGGTTTCAACACCCATCCTTTGGAATTTAGCCAGAAAGAGAGAAAGCATTCAGACATAACTTCGATAACAAATTCTATGTTAATGTGCCCCCTCATCCCTTTGTGCACTGAGAATCCTAACTTCCTGATTTGATGAAACTATGGTTTGCTGTTACATCCAAACTGTAATAGTTGGAGTGAGCCTCCAAACCAGGATTGCAAACCACAGTTTGATGCTGGTTTGCAATCCTGGTTCGGAAGGCTCATTCAAACCACAGTTTGCCAATTCAGGTGCTAACAACAAACTTTGGCTTGATCAGATCAGGAAGTTATCCAGTATGACAAACACAAGAGGAAAAGAAAGAAACGGAGGGAGGGGCTGGGGGGGGGAGTGCATGAAAACAGAATTCATTCCCAATTCTCCAAAACATGCTTTGAGGGATTAGGAATGTTGTATCTGAATTCTTTACATTATCATCCAAGGACTGTCAATCTGGATCCATAGGTTTTATTTAAAAATACATACTTTGTGATCCTGTTACATCTAGTCTTCCATAATGAGAATAACATTGAAAGAGAATTTCATTTTAAGACATTATAACCATATCCTGAAACGAAGTTTCCAAACAGTTCTTTGTTTAGCTATGTGTTTGCCAATACACATTTTTAAGATGGTTTAAAGGATCTAGAAATCTGAGATACAAAAAGGCTCCAGAACTAATCCAGTTGTGGGTCTTCTCTGCATCCTCAGCCAGGGTTGTCAATCCACAGCTAAGGTCATTTGTTACTGGGCAACTGTTTGATCTGCCTGCTATTTTTATTGCTTGCCACCAGTTATTGTAGATATCAGCTTTCATAAGGAGCAAAATGAAAAGACACTACATCCAACAGCAAACATGACTTACAAAGGGCAACGAATGAATTTATATTCTGCACTCAAAGAAAGCAAATTTCAGATGATCTCATATGACCAAACCGTAAATGAGAGGGAAAACAAAAGTTATACGGATCTCGAGAGGAGATCAGAAAGCTTACTGATATTTTGGAGCATTAGGACAGCCTTGGACTCTGCTGTTTGCTTCAGGCAAGTAAAGCTAACTCTAGGCAAGCACCTGAGTGGCAAACTCCCCTTTTTGAGAAGCTGGATTAATCACCCACCTTCTCAGTAGATAGTGCTGCCCTCTTCGACAGCACTGAGATGAAAGTAAATGGGGTCTAGATCCCCTATGCTATCTGCCAACCTTAAAGGGTTCTAACAGCCCTTTAAAGTTATAGGATGCAGAAGCAGACCCACATTCAAAGATACGGCAATTGTGTGGGGGGAAGAAGAGACCTGAGAGCTGCAGGGAGATAGACAACTACCCCCTACACATGTATGCAAGGTTGTGTTAATACCAGCTCATGCTACCAGCACTGCATAAATGTTAAAGTAGCAACAGACATCTCTGGTATTCAAAGGATGATTATGTATAGGAATATTTTTAGAAATTAGAATTTCTAATTCTAGAAATTAGTGCTATGCTGAATTGTTCATATGCACACATATTTGGCACAAATATCAGAGGCTGTATAATTCCTGCTGATAACAACTATGAGTACAACCCAAAGTACCTTTCCCCCCCAATTTGTTCACGACCATTCATGGCCTTTCTGCTGTCCCTGACAGTCAGGGGCATCATTCAGTAGTTGTCTGTCTTCATTGTGCGATCCCAGCCAATTAGGGATCTCTCAGTGAGCGTGATGGTGTCATGACACCAGGTAGCTAATCAGATTTGGCTATGTAGAGATGTCACTGAAAGCCAACAAATGCCCTCATATTACCCTCAAGCAGAATTGTAGTGGGGGAGGAGGGAGAGAGGAAACATGACCCAACTGTGGAGACAACTGGGCCTGAAGCCCCATTTTGTTATGCTGTGGTGGTGGCTTCATTGCTTGCCGGCATGGGCAGCATCAGCCTGGTTGCCTCAGCAATGGAGATAAGTTCCTGTCCCCATACCCACCCTCCACCATTGGCAAATCACTTTGGCCCTCCCTTTTTTCACAGCACGTTGCTAAAAAGGGTGCTTTTCACAGAAGCAGAAAGGTCTGTGCCCCTCTCACACATTTTGAATCAACTCTTAGCAATAACCATGTAGCATAACGATCTTTGGAGCACTGTGTTGGCTGAAAAACTTACTAAACAGAAAAGGGCACGAAGACAAGAAAAATAATCGGACACCTTCCATACAATTTGGAATAAATGTACTGACTTTATTAACGAACAGGAGAAACACTTCCCAAAGAAAACCACCAGCATGTCATGGACAGATATGGAAAGATACATTTAGATAATTACAACTACATCTTAAAACCTCTGATGAACTTCTGTGGATAAATATGAGGTTATTAATATAATGAAACTCCTGTGATTCCTGTTAACTGTAATTGGATTTCCTATGTAATGTATGTGTTTTGTTAGTTGAAAATTTGTAATATTTTATATACCCATTAATTACACTGAAAACATGTGATTACAACTCAATAAAAATATATTTTTTAAACTCTTACTAAAATCATTTAATGCTTCTGAGCCATATATTGCCAGATTCAAAAGAAATAACCACAGGAGCCCCAAGGTAAAATCAGCTGCACGGTAGAACTTATGACGTGTATGAACGACCTTTCCCCCTCTCCTTTTAGACTTTTGTCCAGTTTACCCAACCCATCCCATACAAACATTAGCCCAGCTGTCATACTTGTGACATTTTCAGTCTGTCATAGTCTGAATTCACGTGCTACCCGATAGCTCTAAATCTGCCTCATGAGTTCTGCCATTAGAAAAATCCTATAAATTTCAGCCCTTCCACAGCATCATCTGGACAAACCAGATGGGTGACCTGAGTAGTAGCTGAGGCTGAGATGCAGCCAGCCATAGAGAGCAGCCAGCCAAAAATAATTGCTGTGGAAATGCTATGGATTGCAAAGCTGCCATCAGCAGCTAGCTTCCTATTTATCTAGGAGTGCAATAATGTCACATTGTCCCCTCCACAGTATGTCATCTAATATATATGCGTGCGCCGATCAGCAGAAGTTTCCATTCCACCCAGGGAGATGGTATTAAGGACGTGGGATTTCCATGCATCTCATCTTCCCCTTCCCTGCAAGCTAAGGAAACAAAAAGGAGGTGGCATTTCCCCTGAACGGAACAAAAGTCAGCTTTTTCCCTGGATTTCTCAACGGTTCCAAGTCTGACTAAGCAAAAAGCCTGTAGGGATAGAGGTGTATACCCAAAGTGGATCCCAAACTAAACCAACGAATATGGGCTACCAAAGCAAAGGAGGGTGACAAAATGATGAAAACTGTAATAGAGGTTTATAAAAATTATGGATGGTGGGCTGGAGAGAAGGACATTTTCCCCCTTCTTCTAATGCCAGAACTTTCAGTCATTAAAGGTAACAAGTGTAGGACTGATGAAAGGAAGTCCTTCACATTCTATGTAATTCCCTTAAGAACATGGGAAGATCCCTGTTGGATCAGACCATGGGTCCATTTAGTCCAGTATTCTCTTCCCAGTGGTCAACCAGCTGCCTGTGGGAAACTCAGGCACGCAATATGCATGCAATAGCACCCTCCCACCCACCTTCCCCAGCAACTGGTATTCAGAGGCCTATTGCCTCTGAAACTGGAGGTAGCATATAGCCATCAGGTCTATTAGCTATTGATAGCCTTATTATCTTCTATTAATTTAATCCCTTTTTAAAGCCATCCAAATTGGTTATGGAATTTACCACCACAAGACGGCAATTAAGCTTAGATAGCTTTCAAAAAGGACAGAAAAGAAAGGGAAAGGAAGGAAAACTCTAGGCACATAAGGAACATTTTTATTCCTAGGATCAAAGCATGCATTACAGAAAATATATAGCATGTAGTTCCAAATGCGCATTTTTTAAAAACAAAAAACTTAAAAGCAAGCGTTTTGAGGCCTGATCCAGACCAGAACGTCAGTGTACAAGGAAGGGAAGCTTAATCCTTCGTCCCACTGCCACAATCCTGACAAATATGGCCAGTCTGCACCCCCAATTGCTGCCACCAGAAGTCCATAATTCCTGACCATAGGCCATGCTGGCTTAGGAGTAATGGGAGTTATAATTCAAAACATCAGGTGGGTGCCGGGTTGCCTATTTCTGCCTAAATGGTGTAAACCTTAACAGAGTATTAAAAAAAAATCAGTAGCGAAAATTTCTTGAGAACGTCAGAACAATTCCCTCTCCTTTCCTTTATCACGTAAAGGACCCAGCCCTCAGCCTTGATAACTCATCAGACTGAAACAAAAGTTATTCACTCCCTATTCTAGTTCCAGATGCAACTAATCTATGACTCCTTCCCTTTCTGACAACCTTTGAAAGGAAAGGGTTAACTAGACAAACTATGCAGTCTGCATAAACCAGGGGTGGGCAACACAAAGCCCCTGTGTTCCTCGGCTGCCACTGCATTTGCCACCACCACTGTGGCGGCGGCATAAATCACAGCAATTTTACAGGGAAACAAGGCGTGCAGGGAGTGCACCTTGTTTGCAAGTGGAATTGCCCTCCCAGAAGCACGATTTTGCAGGGAAACCAGTGCGCGCGAGAGCACGTGCCTTGTCTGCAGGCAGAACTGCACTCTTGGAATCTGTTTGCAAACAAGATGTGCGTGCTCTTGCGTGCCTCCTTTCCCTGCAAAATCATCATGATTTTGGGCACCATTGCAGCACGTTGAACAGGGGTAGGGTACGGCCCCCGGTGGATTCGGGGGGGGGGGCAATGTGGCCCTCCAACCCCCAGAAGCTGCCCACCCCTGACATAAACCATGGAGCCCTGAAACAGTGATCAATCATCCACTGGAAAAATATGGTAACATACATGGTATACCTGCAGGATATTATGTGCCCTAATTCTGCATTAGCCCAATAATTATCTCTATGCTTGGGGTGGGGGCGGGGGACAGGTTGCTTTCATTCAGTCCTGCTCAGCTCTCTTTAACTGAACTCACAAACGAGAAGATCTTCAAATTCCCTTATAGCCAGGGTGCAGAACCTTTTTTAGCCCAACAGTTGAATTTCATTTTGGAGAAGCTTTCGGGAGCTGCATTCCATTGGTGAGTGTGGCCGAAAGCAAAAGGGACCAGCTTTTACTGCCAGTAACTAGGCCTTAGGGGAGGCATGCCAACTTTTTTAGAATAGGGGGAAAACTGCACAGAAGCCGGGAGACCACCAAATGATATGGGGTCGGGGGAAAGGAGTAGAGCCCGGGAAGGGGGTGTGGCCATCTGGGAACCCCAGAAGGGCCAGATATGGCCCCCAAGCCTGAGGTTTTGCATCCCTGTCTTATAGTGCTGTACAAGACATGAAGCTGGTTTGGACAGGGCTCTTACCCTATGTGCTTTATACATAGGTGAGGCCTCAGTTAATGTAGATATAGTCTAGGAATATGCATAATCAGGATAATATAGATCCCTCAACACAAACAGAGCAGAACAACTCCAGAACTAGTGTAGAGTGCAACTAGAACCCTGAAGCCAGTATTATCCTCCACAGAAAGGCTACCATTAAAATCCAGAATACAACCTCTAACACAACTTGAACAACACAGTAGTATATTATGTGCATGTTTAACAAAAAAGATGTAATCCTTAACTTTGTCTATTGCCACAAGCTTCAACTCTAGTGTTTTCAGGAAGAGGTATCACAAGTTATTAGAAACGAGCTAAACTTAGCCATGGAACAAAGGTTGTTGTCCCACGTATATTGTTCAGCTCCAGTGTCTTCTAACACATTTATTCTGTCAGCACTTAAAATTCAGCCCCACCTAACCAGAATCAAACATTTTAACAAACTGTGATTTTTAACAAACAACACCCACGAACATTTCAAACGCTAAGCTATAACATTCAGAGTTACAAGTCAGATATGTAAGTTTGGAATCACCACCATGGCTGAAAACGTTTGGGCAAACGTTAGTTTCCTGGCACCATGATTATAAGCTCTTTCAAACTTCATACAAAATTTAGGAATGCGTCACTATTACAGCCTAGCCTATGCAAGGTAAACGTCTACATTTGTAGCAAAATGAAGATTTAAAATCCAGGCATCAAACTTCCTGGCCCAAGAAGGGCACAAGTTTGGAATATTTATTTATAGGTCACCTTCCAAAACCTTCCAGGCAATCACAATTATTTGAGTAGGGTGACACCTAGTGGCCAAGCATTGATTTCTATGCAAAGTTATCCCCTTTCGACCATCTTACGAAATGGGAAATGCTACAAATTCTTTGTTCTAAAGGAGGGGCAACAACTCACACCCCTTCTTCCAACCCACCTCTGCCCCATTAACTATTTTACCGAAAAAGGTATTTCCTTCAGAAGTATTGTTTTATTCGAACACATCATTGTGCAATTTAAAGTGATCATTTAATCAATTAAATCGTATGACTAATCAACTAAGGGCACAATCCTATGGGTTGCACTTCCAATAGATCGAGGGCCCTGAGTTCGGAGCCCTCTGCCTTTCCTATGCCCTGCTGGCAAGAGGCAGGTAGGGCGAGAGGAGGACAGAGCCAATCCATCCCTCCATTTAAAATACAAAAAGCAGCTAGACAGGCCTCTGACCCTGCCTAGCTGACTTACCCTTCGATGGGCAGGGACGGGACTGGACAGGCCACAGGATACTGCGCAACCTGACCTCTCCTTCCCCCTCCACGTCCCCCAGCATGCCTCCTTTTCTCTCTCTCTGACTTCTCTTATGAGGCTGTAGATGCAGCCTTGTAAGAGAAGCTTTCCATGGCAGCTGGGAGGGGGTGGGGGAGGGAAAATCTACAATCAGATCTCCTCCTCCATCTTCATAGTTCTGTCTGCGGGCACAGAGGAGAAGATCTGCAGCATCCTATGGCACCTCAGACGCGGTCTAGGGGCCACAGAATTGTTCTCTAAGATTTCGTTAAACCAGACAAAACCCCTACTTGAAGTAAATATTAGAAGACTCAGCAATATGTTTTTATTACACTGTAGTAAATATACCATATATTTAAATAAATACCTCTATTAGACATTTAAATATATTAAATATTATACTTGTTAAATTACACTATATCTTATATATATTATAGCCAAGGATGCCTGCAGATGAATCAAAATTTGTGTCCATTTTTGGGAGCAGAAACAAATTTTTATTCAAGGTTTAAATACTGAAGAGATTGCATAAAGGGTTTTAATTCAGAGCAGGGATAAAGACTGGAACCCAAAGAACCACTCATCTCACTCCGCATGCCTAAGAGGAGCTTTTGTTGGTTTTTCTTGAACAGCAGCGTCCAAAGCCGCATAATAAACCACTGAAGGGAGCAATCCTATGGCCACTAGACACTGTCTAGAGGGCTGTAGGATTTTTTGGTTTCTGAGAACCAAGGTCAGAACCGCGGCTCCGAATGTGGTTCCCAGAAACCACACTCCCCCCCCACTTCCTCATGCCAGCGTGGTTCTCTCTGCGCCAGCTACATCTCCGCGCTCATAAACAGAGCATGGAGATGGGGAAAAGGGGACGGTCCTGGGGGTGGGGAGGGGAAGAGATTGCGGAAGCCGTGTTATGCAGCTTCCTGTGCACCGTGCGGCCTCCTTCCCTCCCCCTCCTCAAGCTGCGGCTAAGCAGCCAAAATCGGCAGTCTAGCAAAGAATGCAGGGTGGCTGGAGCACAAGAGCCGGGGACTGCCTCCATGTAACGGCCGCCCTGCCTTCAATACTCGGCAGCCTCTGACTTTGGAGGCTGCCACCTATCTCAAAAGGATTGAGCCCTTAGAGACTGAAGAGGGCTGTAATATAGCATATGAGCCTGTTGCTTCAAGGAGGGAAAGGTCAAAAATCCCGCTGGTCCTTCCCAGGCTCTTATGCCTTTAAGGGTGCAATCCTGTGCATGTTTAGACAGAAAACGTCCTACAACTCCCAGCATTCCCCACCCAGCATAGGGAACTTTGTAGGAGTGTTTCTGTCTAAATATGCGTAGGATTGTGCCCAAACTCATGTAACTCACACAGTTGTCAGCCCACATAAAATCCATGGAACAACTGCAAAGGCCCCATGTAAAAGCTGCATCCAATGCATGAGCATCTTTCTGCTGGGTGGTAAGAGTATCTGTCTGTCGGGTTCCCTATATATGGAGCACACAGGCCATATGCAACTTCGATTCCAGTGTGAGCCGGCTTCCTGCACTGACAGACACTCTAACGGAATGGCGATCTTCCCTTTTGAGAGTGCAGCTTAGGAGAATTGAAGACTAAATGGAGGCAAGCTCTTGGCAAAGCCTGCCAAGAACATTTATTGGGCTAATGCAAAATTGGGCACATATTCTCCTGCAAGTACACAAGCCATTTCTCTCTCTCTCTCTCTCTCTTCCCCCCCCCCTCTCATATAATACTAAGACCCAGAGTCATCCCATGAAGCTGACTGGTGGGAGATTCAGGACAGATAAAAGGAAGTACTTTCTTCACACAGTGCATAGTTAAACTATGGAATTCGCTACCACAAGATGGCTACTAATTTGGATGGTTTCAAAAGGGGAGTGGATAAATTCATGGAAGAGAACACTATTAAAGACTACTAGTCATGATGGCTATATGCTACCTCCAGTATTGGAGGCAGCATCCCTATATATGCCAGGTGTATGCCTGTGTACACCAGTTGCTGGGAACACGACCAGAGGGTGCTGTTGCACTCATGTCCTGCTTGTGGGTTTCCCGTGAGCCTGGTTGGCCACTGTGTGAAGAGAGTGCTGGACTAGATGGACACTTGGTCTGATCCAGCATGGCTCTTCTTATGTTCTTAAGTTATATGACCTTATTTTTCTAGCAAATGATGGGCCACTGTTCCAGGGCTCATGGTAGCGAAGGTAGATCTTTAGGGCTTGGGCAAAGTTTTCACATACATACATTCATTCATTCATTTAAAATATTTCTTGGTCACCTTTCAGCCCTCCCAAGGCAGCTTACAGCAATAAAATACATAAAAACGGTTAATGGGAATTTACCATCACCCATGATAGTATTGCTATGATATGGGTTTAAGAAGAAAGGTGGAAAAATAGGTGATTTTTAGCAGAAATCACACTCCATCATTCATGATTCCCTACTAGAATTTGCTGCTGATCTAGCCAGTTGGGTCTTGTTGCCCAGGCCTCAATAATCTTACCTGCTTTATCTTGGACGCAAGGTTTTCTGGCAGTTTTGTTCTTAATTGATTTGTCTCTTTGAATGTAAGTGGAAATCCTTTGAGGAAAACCAAGTCTTGCATTATCACTAAACCAGGAACTTCTTTATCTGTAGTCTGCAAGAAAGGAAACTTATCATCACTTCTTAATTTGTTTTTTAAGCACTAACACTGACTTACCATTTTGTCTCCAGAGAACTCTAAAACATGTTGGCACTAAATTTTAAACATAGTACTGAGATTATTTAAGAATTACACTTACATGTATCAGAGGAGTTATCAAAACATATCAAAACAAAACAAAAAAAAAGCAAACAAAATATTTTTTAAAAATCAGGAGCTTGGATCCTAACTTTAAGCAGCCATAGTTTCTAAGCAGCTTATACTCTAGATTTCTAGTAAATGCACTGATCATAATTTAAAAAGAACATACCAAATAACCCCTCCACACGGCTTGCCTGCTGCTCTCCTTTAACATCTGAGAATGGGCGTCTTCAGCTGGAAGAGTTAGGAATTAAAATCACAGGTTACCACTTTAAAACAGTGCAGAATTTTAAAAAATAAAAGATTTCACACAGAATTTCTACACCATGCTAAAAGCACAGGAGAATGGGGTTACCCAGAACCTGTTCCTTAGCATTGGAGTTGGTTGCATGTAAATTGTAGGGCCAAGTACATAATCTGTTAGTTGGAGGAAGAAACTGACCTGAAAAGAAATGACCTGAACAGCTTAAAGTACCCAGCCCTATGCCAATGGGTTCTCACTCCATCAGCTATCGCCAACAGAATGAGAGATATGGAAGGATCTTTTATGTAGCATTCAGTATTAACATGTTTATATATTATATTATAAGTCATTATATGACTTCGTCTGCCACATCCCTACTTGGGGTAGCATTCGTGGGGCTCTCTTGACTGTACCCACACAATTGCACCATGAGGTACGTTCCGTGGGAAGTAGTGATTAGCCAATACTTAGTGAGCTTTAAGGCTGAGCAGAAATTTGCACAAGTTATCACGCCCAACTATACTCGTTCTTGATTAGGTTAAGAGGATGAGACCGAAAGAGCTCTTTTATCAGTCCATATACTGCCAGTATTTCCATGACCGAGCACGCACATCTATCCGTTAATACATTAATATGCCTTTAAAATGGGGACAGGATTTACCAGAAGATTTAGTGGACTATAACTGAGGGCTCTAAATTGGCAGGGAGAAGGAGCAAGAAATACAACCGGCCTCTCCATGTGAGAAGTGCCGTTCTGAGTGCAGGTTTTTTTGGTAGAAAGATGGGATGCAAAATAAATAAATGACAAAAAGTACACCTTTGCTTCAGTTCATCAGCACCTATAATCGCTGAACGGCAAGGGACAAGAAAAGGAATTTGATTTTGTGTAACAGGAGAAAATAGACAAAACCCTGCCTCTTGCAGGTAACTCTAACTCATGGTATGGGTTGTTGAATTCTGGATTGTTGGGATGCGTGAACCCAGCCGCACTAACAAACCAAGGTTTGTTAACCATGACCAGTCCAGACAGAGAACTTATAGTTCTTTGTTAAGTTGTGAACATGAGTTGTTTAAACCATAGATTGTCATTACATGTAAACCCAGAACCATGGATTATTCATGGGTTGTTTCAACAGCCTACAGAGGTGGCGGGCAAGAGTGGTAAAAAGCCCCAGCTGCTCTACATGCTGGTACTACAGCGGCGCAAAGGCATATGGGATACAGGGAGGGAGAAGGAGGAGGAAAGCAAACGATCTAGGGATTGAGAAAACAAATTACGAATTGTTCAGTCATCTCCCAGACACAAACCCTGGGTAGGGCAACAAACCATGGGTTAAATAAACCATGGGTGAGCATTTTGTGTAGAAGTAGATGTGTGGCATTAGGACAAGGAGGAGGATGACAACATGTCCCCCACTTTGCCTAGCTTCAGGAATACATATTTTCTCTCTTTTGTTAATTTAAGAAATCATAACTGGTTGGTCTTTAAATAACAAAATCATTGGTTAACTGTCTCTGTGTAACGAGATGTTACTGTTATTAGGGTGGCCCAAGTGACACCAACATTTTTGCATATAAAGTATTTTTGCACATAAAACGTGGACACCTAATCACTACATGTACATGTCCTCCCCCCCTGCCCCACACACACATTATTAGATCAAGATCATTTAAGGAAGGCTTATTTTTAGGATACAGTCTCTTTGCCTACTAATATTATCCAATGGCATCCTTTAATCATTGCAAGGACAAGTAAAAAAAACAACCCGACAGAGGAGCCTGAAAATGTAGTAATCCTATGGCAAACCAAAACCATGTTTTTAATCAGTAGAAGAAGACTAAAACAGATCCTTACCTTCTTTAGAATTGTCAAAAACAACTATAGTGACATTGGTAGAAGGATTTTTTGGCTTTGCGACAGGGAAGATATTGGTGGCCAACCGCAACAGGGGATAGACAGGTGGCAGGTCCTTGAGAGTGATGTTGTTCGGCAAAGCAGGATCCAAGACAAGCATTGGCACTTTGATGCAATGTGTCAGTAAACACTCCAGTTGCTTCTCACTAGGATCAAGATAGCAATCAAAGTGACGCTTGCTCTTGGGTGCAAAACTACTCATGTGGCTATTTATCTAGGATCATCATTTGATTAAGAAGCACCCCCCAAATTGGTACGACCTATATTTTCTTGAGTAACTTTTGTGGAACTATGTCCCAAGTCAAATTTGTAATTAAGGTATCACTTAACAAAAAGAAGTGTTAAACAGGAGATCACGTTATGTGGCATACAGCTGGGAGGGCAACCTTGGGCCCACGTGATTGCCCAATCTGGCCCACGGAAGGTTGGGCACTCTCCATGGGCCCCACCCCCTCCCTCCCCAAGCCCTGGCCCCTGGAATGGGGAGAGGAATCTCTGATCAGAGATAACAAGAGGATGCCCCTCTTTCTTCATGAAAAAAGTGAGCAGGGGCCTCAGGTTAGAGAGGCTGGAAGCACCTGCAGTCATTACGCTCCCTGCTTCACTTCCCTACACCCTAGGGTGCCTAGAGGAAAATCCTCTTCAACCAGCCACCTTGTCTCCCTTTTAAATCCCTGCTCCTCAACAACTCACAAGCCTCTCCCGTCTCATGGAGCTGCTGCCATGCATCCCGATTGCCCTGGCTGTTGGGGCTGTGCTGCAATTCTTACAGCAACCTAGTGCTTTCTCCCTGTTGCTCTTCACAATTCTGGCATAGCTCAGCCTGGCTCTACACAAATGTGCAGCCCGTGTCTTCCTTCTGTTCAAGTGTGTGGGCGGCAGCGGGAGGGAGGGGGAGTTAGTGACCCCGTACATTAACTCTTGTTGCTTCACCTTGCCAGTAAGTCATTCCAAGATAGATATTTGGCAGTCACTGATGGGACTTACTGGGCTTTGTTGTCCACATCACTTACCTTTGTCTTACCCTTAGAATGTAAAATAAAACAAAATGTCTTGAGGCTGTGTCCAAATGGAAACCATTCCTCATATGCTTTAGAAGCATATAGATCTTAGGCAGTAATAACCAAAGTCTAATTCAGAGTGCCCAGACAAATACTTTAACATATGAACCGTTTACATTTGGACATGAGGGAAACTATATCAGTTTTTCCTATGCCTTTATCTTGGCTAATTTTAGATACTATAGATTTCACTCATTCAAAATTACACATAGTCAGTTAGAGTCAAACTTAGTAATATGGATGATTACTACCCCCATCCCCCAAAAACCTAAAAAAAAAAAATTCTTTTTGAGGTTTACCTTTATATATATATAAAGGTAAAGGTGTCCCCAACCAGTGTGTGTGTGTGTGTGTGTGTGTGTGTGTATATATATATATATAAAATATATATATTATATACCAGTATATATATATATATTTGAGGTTTACCTCAATATATATAAAGGTAAAGGTAAAGGTGTCCCCAACCAGTCGTATCCGACTCTAGGGTGTGGTGCTCATCTCCATTTCTAAGCCGAAGAGCCAGCGCTGTCCGAAGATGCTTCCGTGGTCATGTGGCCGGCATGACTAAACTATCTACCTACCTACCTACCTACGTTTATTTATTTATTTATATTTTACCTTTTCTTAGTTGGTTCAGTTCCATTCTTTCCAAGGATTTCCCTAAAGGACAAGTAAACACAGAACTATTACACCAGCCTGAAATATACATACACACAGATTCTGGTTACTCTCCTCACCCTTGAGCCTTTAACAGAAGCTCCATGAACGGAGTTTTTCCACTCACAACACTGCAGTGACAAAAGATGCCAGACTGTCAAACTTCTCCCTACCATGCCACCAATAAGGACACAGGAGCAATCCTAGCACAGTCACCTCACTTACAGTGCAATCCTATACATGCCTACTCAGATGTAAGTTCCACTAAGTTCAACGATGCCTACTCCCAGGTAAGCGGTTATAGGATTGCAGCCTTAAAGACGGTAGAGCTGGGGCCCTCTAGATGTCTTGAACTACAACTCCCATAATTCCTGGGCTTTGGCCATGCTGGCTGGAGATTATGGGAGTTCTAGTACAAAGTACCTGTAGGGCACTGAGTTCCTACACCTGGGTTAGAGCCATGTCCAATAAATCTACAGGCTGAAGGGCTAATCTGAACATTACACTGGCAGTAGGAGCACTTAGGAGGCTAGGGAAGAGAACCTGCCATCCTTGTGCCTTCCCAGAACTTCTCTTCTACCAGCCTGCTCTGGAGGAGAGACAAGGCAGCCTGCTGTGAAATATCTAGCCTAGTGGTGAGGAGACCCCATCCCCTCTGAACTGTATATAAATTTAACGACCAACCAGTATTTAAGCAAAGCCTCTGTGGCCCACGGAGTGCTGAAGGATTAGAATTAGTAGGGTGGATTAGATTTAAATTTATTAATTGGCCTGTTAATCTCAATTTTGCTCTGTACTTGTTATGTATTAAGGCTGGTTATTTCATTGTAATATTGCATTTACCCTTCATTCGTGGAATTGCTGACTTACTGTATTTGAGTGCATTGATCTGTTCTGTAACAAACTGACCTGGTTTGCACGATCACTGCAACTTAAACAAGCCACAGTGGCTTGTTTAAGTCGCAGCATGTGTGGGCTCCAGTTGCCTAATTACCGGCCTGGGTGTGGCTTGTTGTGTTGTCTAAACCCAGGCAGTATGGCTTGCTGGTAGGGGGAACAACTCTGAAATAACAGAACAACAAGCCAAGGGTCATTAGCCACTGATTGGTTTCACACAACATGCTAACCCACACTTAGTGGTTGAGTGTGGGTTGTTCTTGAACTGTGGGTTGTTCACTGAACCGTGGGTTAGTGTGTTGTCTGAACCTAGGACATTTTCTGCAGAGTAGCTTGCAGAACCATGCAGCATGGCTTATTTTTCTCAAGAAAACAGAAGGAGGTGAGCACCCAAAGTAGATTAAAAAAAAAAAGAGAAATATGTTCTCAGGATGCAACATTGAATTTATTGTAAGAAGCCCAAAGTGTTTCGGCCTTTTTTCTTATTTTAGGGCTTCTTCAGGGGTAAAGAAAAAAGACTGCAGAATTTTTTCAGCAAAAGATTGTCTCCTGTGTCAATCTACTGGAGACAATCTTTTGCTGAAAAAATTCTGCAGACTTTTTTCTTTACCCCCGAAAGAAGGCCTAAAAATAAGGGGGGAAAGGCCGAAATGCACTGGGCTTCTTACAATAAACTCAATTTTGAATCCTGATAACCTGTTTCTCTTCTTTGGGAGCTTATTTTTCTCGAACAAGCCACCTTGAGAACCCATGGTTGGATTGTTCAGAGTGGCTAACGAGCCACAGTTCAACACACAACCCACGGTTCAACAACTGAGTGCTGGTTAACATGCAGTGTGAACAGCCCCACTGTGTTCCCCCTCTGAATGTTACATATTTTGGTAAGCTAGTGCAGCCTTCCCCAATCTGATGCCCTTTGGATGTAGTATTGGAACACAACTCCAACCATTCCCAGCTGGCATCCAACACATCTGGAGGGCACCAGGTTGGGGAAGGCTGAACTAATGTTTACTATGAGCTGCTTTGGGCACAGTTTAAGTGGAAAAGTGGCATATAAACTTCAAAACATCTCACAAATGAAAACATTTGGAAAAAACCATACATCTTCACGGCAGCTTCACGTGGAGGACATAAGGCTTGCAAGCTACTGACCCCATGGGCTGGCCAGATCATAGGCAGAGTTTCCATGAGAGCACACATTTGTATCGGCTACTGTTGCAAAGATGCTCCACACAGCTGGACAATCCACGTAGCGAGTTGCTTACAATTTTTGTGGTCTTTGCACAGAAACACTGCAACATCAAAGATTTTTTCAAAAGCCCACATGTACTTCACATCTGAATTTGCCCCAAACAGCATGGCGGGTTCTCTATTGCGGTTACCAAATTAAGTATTTCACAGTCCACCCGCACATTTAACTGTGGGACCATGGCTTTTCTGCCTCCAGCTAAGAGAACTTGTCTGATTGCACTTCCAGAGAGCTACGTACCTCATTATTCTCTGTTCTTCTTCCATCTGTTCCCTCACTTGTTGCAGTTCCCTGATCAGCTCAACATCGGTGCCATTCACCCAGGTGTACACCACATCAATGGGCATGGGCAAGCAAAGCCTACAGAAATCATATTGAGAGAGAGAGAGAGAGAGAGAGAGACCTGCTTAACCTGTCCAGGATTAAACCAAAAAGCATTTTGTAGCAGCATGGATTACATTCTCCTGCAAACAGTTCCACAGAAACTCATGGAAGATGAATGAAAAATGTGTTCATTATATTTGGCACAATCAAATCATTCAGTTAAGCCTTCTGTTTCTTCACCAGTTACTTATTAACAGTTTGCTTTTGCAGCACCACAGACTTTCACAACACCTCTTGCTCCCTCTTTGCCTGCATTTAGGAAGCTTCTTAAAACTCCTCTCTTTCCTGTTTTTCTTGTGATGATCCTTAATTCAGTATTTCTCAGATGTTTTGAGTTGGAGGGGGTGCTTCTAAACGTTGTCCATCACTTGGGGATCCCCCAACACAGCACCACATCTCTGTTTCAGAGCAGAGCGTACAGAGAACTTTGTGCACGTAATCTGCTGCTGTGTGCAAAGATCTGAGGGCGAGGGGCATTAGATCTACACAGACTCTGACCCTCAAGAAACCCACACAGAAACACCATTAGAACAAAGCAACAGCTCTTTCCAAGTCAGGCGGGGCGATGTGACAAGTGGGGAAGTAGCACCCCCGCCCCACAAACACAAATCCAATGTGAACCAATGAGGGTCTTCTGGCAGAAGGCATCTAATCTATCTATGCCCTTGCTGATGTGGAGAGGAAGGTTCTACTTGCTCCAGACTCCTACCTGTCCCAGAAACATTGCTCCACCTGCCCCGTATTCCATGAGCTGCCCTGTGACTTGACAACTACCATTGCCAACAATAACAATACAGTTTATTGCTTTTTAGCCAATCAGGCCGTCCGCACACAAAACAAAAAGAATTCTCACATCAACCCAAAAGGGAGACCAAAGTACAAATTATTAATAAAATAACTAACAAGAGCAAGTTAAAAACATTTTAAAATCCTAAAACAATATCTGCCAGAATATTATTACCATGTTTACGGATTTAGTTTTTTTATAACAGTCAATGACTTTCGCCTCTCCAGGGCTCGACTGACAAACTTAGCAGTCCTATATGATGTATGATGATCTGTTCCAGCTAATAATACTCGAGTTATACTTGCACCAGAAGTATCCTCAAGCACAGCTAATAGGGGCTCAAGATATTGCTTCCTCAAATCGATATACAATGGGCATTCTGCTAAAAAGTGTACCATGTCCTCTACCTTGGGGCAACCAGCTGGGCAATCTGCACTCATGCCATGATGGATCCTATAACGTGCCTTCACCTCCATCAATTGGAGTGAGTTCAGTCTACACCTAGTCATGAGCCATCTCAATTCATGTGAGGTGATGGAAATCAAATACGGGGGAGCCTTCCCCGGAGAGGTCATGATGCTTTTATAGATCTTGTTAGAGCGACTTTCAGCAGCAACAGCCATTGTTGTTTGAATATCAACATCCTGTAACCTCTTTGAAATCTCATCCCTAGCTCTATCATAGCCCCTCGCAAGCAAATATGATTGTGAAAAGCCCAACTCAGAGATAGATGTGGTTATCTTGTCTGCCCATGAGCCCCTTCCCATAGCTTCATGTGCTAATAAGACCAAGGGGGAGGCCAGCTGGAACACTATCTTTAACCAGAAGAAAGTGGCAGCTTTTTGAACAAGCATTCCCACTGAGTGACAAGCTGTTTCTAGTCGGACAATGGCCTTAGACGTGGATCTGGGAACCCCGAGTACTCTGGATAGACATTTATGCTGCACTGACTCCAATGAAGCAATGTCAGCATGGGTCCAGGCAGGTGCCCCATATAATATTTGGGGAAGTAATTTGCCCTTGTATAGCTCTATTAAAGGGGCCACCATCTTACCACCTGGTCCAGCAGCAAAACGAAGAATGGCATTACTAGTTACATTAGTTGTCAGGGCTATTGCATTCAAGTGCTCCGACCAAGATCCTGAACTTTGAAATGTCACTCCTAGGTATTTATATTTGTTGACCTGATCAAGCAGGTGGTTATCCAGCTGCCATCGGTATTTCTTCCTCCTTTTGCCAAAGACTAAGATTTTAGTTTTTTTGTAGTTGACCTGAAGGGCTTCTCTCACACAATATGAGCTTAGGGCTCTTAAAAGCCTACGCATCCCCACCTGGGTGTATGACAGGAGAACAGCATCATCTGCATATAATAACACTGAAATATTCCTGTCTTTTAAAAGAGGTGGGAAGAAGTCTGGATTAGATAAGTAGGGAACCATATCATTAAGATATAGATTGAATAAAAGAGGTGCAAGCAAACATCCCTGGCGCACTCCTTTGTTAACAATAATGGGGCCTGAAAGATCACCTGAAGACTCTCTCACACGCAAGATAGAATTCTCATACAGCCCCTGTATTCTCCTGAGCAATTTATAATCCACATTTAAAAGTGTAAGCTTCTGCCAAAGGCGAGGTCTAGATATCGAATCAAAGGCTGCTCGAAGGTCTACAAATGCAGCAAAAAGTGAGTGATAAGGGGGAGATGTATATTTCCCAGCCAAATATTTTAGTAGAAAACAATGGTCTACTGTAGATCTGCCACATCGGAAGCCTGCTTGTTCTTCAACAAGGAGATTCTCCCTGAGCACCCAATTTTCCAGCTTATCTAAAAGATGTCTTGCATACAACTTACTTATAACATCCAGTAGACTTATAGGGCAATAATTCTTAGGGTCTGACCGATTGCCCTTTTTATAAATAGGCACTACAATAGCTACTGCCCAATCTTGGGGAAATTTCCCAGTTCTATCAATAAGTGTAAATAAGGTTGCTAACACTGGGATCCACCAATGAGGATAATCGATCAAGAAATCTGGTGAAATGCCACTCCTTCCGGGGGCCTTTCTGTGCTTCAACTTCCGTAAACTACCATTTTAATTCCTAAACACTGGGGCTGTTCACACAATGTTCACACAATGGTTGAGTGTGGGTTGAGGTTGAACCGTGGGTTGTTTGTTGAACCGTGAGTTAGTGTGCTGTCTGAGGCTTGATAACCACCCTGAACAACCCAACCATTGGTTCCCAGGGTGGCTTGCTCGAGAAAAATAAGCCACATTGCATGGTTAACAAGCCACCTTGTGGAAAATGTTCTGGATTCAGACAACATGCTAATCCATGGTTCAACGAACAACCCACGGTTCAACAGCAACCGACACTCAACCATTGAGTTTGGGTTAGCATGTTGTGTGGACCCAGTCTCAGCCTTCAGTTCAGGAGTCCAGATCATCACACTGGTCCTCTTTCCTACCACCATCTCCTGCTCAGTTTCCTTGCAGTTCTAAGATTGCAAGCCTTATAGGCAGAGCTCTACATGTTTCACTGCTTTTATAAAACACTTAGCAATTGTCTAAATAAAACAGGAGAAGAGGAAACAGCGAAGGAGCTTCCCCTTTGCAGTTATCTTCAAAGTAATGAAGCAAATGTTTACACGATAAAAATAAATGGGACAGTGTGACAGGGGTTGCCATTTAGGAACAGAAAATCACCCTTCTCCCTATCTTTCAGACCACAAGTGATTCTACCTCAAAAAACCTCCCAGCTTAATAGTTCAATATTTTGGTTTGTTACTGAGTAACAGTGCACCCTGGGAAATGTAGTCCCCTCTTTTCTAAAGAACAGCAACTTCTATGCTTTACTGGCCATAGGTCTTCCTATCCCCTCTATATTTTGGCCATTTAATTTGACCAGTCCTGGACACAGCTGGGGGAGAAAGAAACTTCTCTGTCTCCCACTACTAATTCCATTTGGTTTTCTTTGCTAGGCAATCTCTTCCCCAATACTGCACAGCAATGGTGGAGCCTCTGCCACCCCTGATTCAAGAGGTGATGAAATAACCTCATAAATTGCCACAACCAATAAAAGTACTCTTGGTAGAGATCTTGCTGGCAGCCTTCATGCAAGTATCTGACATCATTACATTGCTGCACTGCCAACAGGAGGAAAGGTTTATGCTAGGCATGATCCATTATGGCAGCTTTCCCTCAATCCAGCACTCTCCAGATGTGTTGGACTACAATTCCCATCATCCTCACTCAGCAAGGCACCAGATTGAGGAAGGCTGCATTACCCATTTTTCAGTGGGAACAAAGAGAGCAGAATCATATATCAGACTCTATAAATCACTGAGAGATATTGCAACAGTGTACAACAAATTACACATAAACTACCCCAAACAAACAACAACAATAAAAGCAAACACATCAATAAAACAGTGGCAGGAATGTGTCAGGAAGTGCCTGCCTGAAGAGAAGTCTTCAGCAAATGCCGAAAAGAAAGTAATATAGGCACATGCCTGATCTCAGTTGGAAGGGCATTCTGTAGAGTGGAGTCAACACAGAAAAGGCCCTACATCTACAGGGATTCCAAGTGGATCTCCACACCTTGGAAAGCTTCTTTAGAGTTCTGACTGAAACCTGGAGTGGATTCACCGCCTCACCAAAATCAGAGTCACCAGCCTCCACTGCCAGGCATATATATTCAAGGCTGCCAAATTTGACTGCTCTTATATCCACTCTTTGTTACCATTTTTTTTTTGAGACAATGCATTTTTTTAGACATGGACAAATCTCCAGCCCTTGTCACTGCATGAGGCTTGCTTCCAAAGCCTGCTACCTGTAGAACATAAGCAGCCAGAGCCCTACGTGATTTGGCTTAAAACATGCTGGTGAATATTTTCCTTACAGAGCTTCCATCCCACTGTCATTACCTGCCTGCAACACACGTATAAAATGCTGGCAACACCAATGCAACACTTCCTTTTTCAACAAGCACCTCCATTGACAGGCCTTGGGCACTCGTTTTGCTGTCCCAGCAGACTATGAACTCCGAGTTCTTTCATCATAAAAAAATATACTCTGTTCGGTTATTCTTAATACCCTGCTACTCCACATTCTTACAGCCCAAAATAGCCGTGTCTTTTAATTATGAAGAATAGATTTGGTTCATCAGTCAAGACAACAGTCTGCACAGCTGTATAAACCGAAGACTTGCTTTGGCCAAATAACAACAGAGTTTGCAAGTGCTGATCTGAACTGGCAAGTGGCTCGAGTTAAATTTGGCATCCTTGGAGAATTTAATTTTAGTTAAGGAAAATTAAACGTTTATTGTGTCTGCCCAGTCCCTGAAATGCTGGCAAGCCATTATAGGTTACTACTCATCCAAACTGATTTTATAGCATTTATTTTTAATCATCTGGCTTACGCAAAGAGACTCGCAAATACTCATGACATGATACCAGGCACGATGCAGAAAACAAATGCAAATTCCTTTCACTCTGTCAGCAGCCTTAAATACTGTTGGCAGGGATGTAATGAAGGACGGCTCTTGAGTAGCTCCATTCTTCCCTCTTCAGGGAGACTAGGAGGCCAGCATTGCTCGATTCTCAGAGATGGTCTGAGGAAGGGCTGTAACTCCGTGGCAGAGCACATGCTATGCATCCAAAAAGTCCAGATTCAATCCCCACCATTAGCTGCCTGTGACCCTGGAGAAAATACTAAGCTAGATGGACCAATGGTCAGACTTGATATAAGGCAACTTCCTATATTCTACACATTACACAGAATGAAGTGAGTGATTTTAGAGTGCAGGTGAGGGGTTTGTGTCATATTTTTGAATGCTCTCCCACATAAAAAGCTCCCTGCATGTAGTAAGCTAGCACATCAGGAAGAAAGAGGTTACCCGTAGCCACTTTCCTGATGTGTTACCTTACTACATGCAGTGAGCTTTTTGTGTGGAAGTATCACAACATATGACACACATCCCACCTGCAGTCTGAAGTGGTATAAGCCAGAATTCTACTACTTCAGCCAACCACTTCATTCTGTATAATATGTGGATCCACATTCAGGCATGGTACATCTCTTTGGTCTGTTCCCTTTAATTTACATGCAAGGCTACTACCATAGATTATGGGTTCATCTAAATTATACCAGTATAAATCAGAGACACGGCTCAAAAAAATTTCTGGGGAAACTTTTCCGCTACTATATTTCTCAGTGAACATTTTTCCACTTTTAGAAATGCATTGCTTCATAAAATTAATGAGTAACGTGATAACTGGACACAATGAAGGTCAAATTGGGCAGCTGGAATGGATATAATACTAGTCAAATCTAAAATAAAAGTTGCCATTAATTATTTTCAGGTGACTATGCCTAGACAGATATGTATGCATACAGCTCTGCAGGCATGTTAAAATTAGAATATTAAGTTTTCAGTACCTTCATTAATTTTTTCTTAAAAAGAAAAGATGTCTGTGTGAGAGCTACTGATAGCTCCCTTTTTAAAAATACAGAATTGGTTAGATGTGCACATCAGCACAGGAGCAAGGAAGTGAACAAACTCTATAAATGGGGAGTAGAACCACGGGTTAGTCTATGGTAGCCTTCCCCAACTTCTCATAGCAGACCCATTGAAATGAATGGGACTTCAGTTAGACTAACACTGGACACAACTGCTGGCACCCTCCAGATGTGTGGAACTACAACTCCTATCATCCCCAGGCAACCATGCTGGCTGGGGATGATAGGAGTTATAGCACAACACATCTGGAGGGCACCAGGTTGGAGAAGACAAGTCTATGGCATGGCTAAGGGAGAGAGGAGATACACATTTCCTCCAACTGTTCATATAGCCCAGGGGTGGTCAACTTGCAGACCTCCAGATGTTTTGGTCTACAACTCCCATCAACCCTCATCATTGGCTATCCTGTCTAGGGCTGATGAGGGGTTGTAGGCCAAAACATCTGGCAGGCCACAAGTTCCCCACCCCTGATATACGCAACCCCCCGACCCCAGGGAACCGTCTCTGCAGCTATCACGTGCCTAAAGAGCTGTGAGGTAGGTGAACGAGAAGTCTTTGCTCCCAATCCCTTGCTCCTCAGTTCTTCCTCCATTCCTCAGCCATGCCACATAATGCAACATGCACACGCACTGGGGGCACAAACACCCCTGAGGCTCAATGTGAGCAAGAGCTGGAAGTTATACACTTTCTTTTTAAATATATGAGACTATTGTGCTTAACAGGCAATATGATCAGAAAAAGGCATGCCACCTCACTCTACTGAAACCTACTTAGATGATTACATCAACCACATCCTGATTCAGTCACGGCCTACAGAGAAAATACCCCATTCATTGTTTCTTCAACAATGAAGAGAAATATTAGACAGAAGAAGGATATGCTATACCAATGAATGCCACGTAAAACTGGGGGTTGAACATTTCTAATAACTATTGTATTTTCTTTGGGAAAGGGTGTTCACACAAACCACTATTCATTCCCAAGCAATCAACTGAGAATTACCAAAAGTGTCCTGTGGCAATATGACCTCAAAGACTACATCTTATTTTTAAGGACAATTTAATTTTTAGAGTTTTCCTGCTGATTTCACTGAACTTTAAAGATTTCAAACAACCACCCTGATATTATTTGGAGCAATTACTTCAAGTCAGGCAACTCCAGAATAAAGAGCCTGAGGATCATAACACTGGGAATATTGTAACAAAATCGTACTGGTATAACTCATATTCATTGACCTGGAGAATGTGATAACAGGGACCTTACAACAGCCTTCTCTAATCTGGTGCCCTCCAAATGCTTTGGACCACAACTCCCAGTGTTCCTGACCACTGACTATGTGGGCTGGGGCTGATGGGATTTGAAGCCAGCCAACTAGCTCCTTCCATCAAACAAGTTTTTACTGCCTGTGGCGGTTAGGAAAAATGTATTTGGAATCTAAATTCAAGTCAGAAGACAATTACAAGTGAGTAATCTATATGATTCAAGACTGAATCTGTTATGACTGGGAATTTGCCCCCACTCCCTGCCCTGCCAAAAAAAAAAAATACCCCTTCTCGATTTACTGAATATAGAACTATTTTTATTTTCTTTTTTCTTCTTTGCTTTTTTGCCTTCCAATATGCTCCTACCAAATAAAATCCTCATATAACCTAAAAGAACATATGTAGCTATGTGTATCTTTTATGGCACGCATACATCAGAACTGGCCATCATGTAGTCTAACCTTCCTCAACCTGATGACCTCCATATGTGTTAGTCTACAATTCCCAGCATCCCTTAGCTACGGTTATGTAAATCAGGGATGGGCAGACTTCAGGCTTGTGGGATCCATTTTGTTTTTTATTAGAATGTTAAGGTCTGCCAACCAGAATCATACACAAAATAGTGGCTTGGGGGGTAATTATCTACTGCATCCCATGAACCATACACTGGCACAGATACAAATCTACATGTGAGTTACCAAAATTGTTGGGAACTTGTCCCCACACCCCAAACTGTTTGACTTGAGTAACAGAAACCACTGAAGATTTGGCTGTGGTTTCCCAAGGGCAATGGAAGAAGCATTGTCATTCCAGATCTGAAACGTACCTGTTCTGAAATGATTTCCCAGCAACGTTGTCTCTATAAGAGTCAAACAAAACATGATACTGGTCCCGACTCCACTCAAGAACAACCTACGAAGAAAGAATATTCGAGATCATATTATAAAACAATGGAGCACTGGGCTGGCACTTAAAGTAAGTGACACTAATCCTCAGATGGAGGCACGTTTTAGGAAGTAATACAGAACCATTTGCGCGCTAGTTGTGTTCCTTCCTGCTGAAGAGATCTTAGTATTTTATATGAAGAAGAGCAATGATTTGATCTGGCTATTCTCAAAATGGAAAGGAAGTTCTCCACCTCATGCGTAGAAACATGCGAAGCCTCTGAGTTGATCAGACCCATCCCAGCCATGTCAAATTTACTTTTAAGTAGACAAAGCTGCTCTAAATCAGGGATGGGCAGAAAGTAGATCTCCAGATGTTTGGGCCAATGGTCAGGAATGCTGTGAGTTGAAGTCTAAAACATCTGGAGATCTACTTTCTGCCCACCTCTGCTCTAAATTCCCCCATGCATATGTGAAATTTACAAAATCAACATAACTCACTAGTCTCAAGGATAATACATTCTTAGTTCTTTTCAAAGAAACCCCAGAGCTACAATGATCATGCATGAGTCCCTTATCTCATGTACTCAGTCCATTATCGGACTGTTCCATACCAACAAGATATATCAAAAGCTTCAGTCCCAGAAACAATTTTCAACATAAAATTCAGACAGTCCACTGTGCTCTTCTTGTGAAGACTTCATTGAGGACTACAACTCAAATGATTATTACTGTATTGGGAAACAAGCTAGGCACATTGTGTGATATCCCATTATAGGCTTTGGTGTGGAACTAAGAGGTAGAAATTAACATGAAGATGGAAAAAACCCATCAGATCATATGACTTGTACTGACACACTGATCACCAGACCAAAGCTGTCAGACATCTGGTAAAGTAGCTAGCATGATTTGGAGCTGATCTATTCATCCCAATTTCAGCGGATAGTTACCAAGTTATTGTTGCCAGAGTTCGGGGGGGGGGGGGGGAGAAGAAAAGTTGTCCCACACATTTTGCTCCTTTCTCCTGTTGCAGCCACCCTTCATGACTCCTGCCACCTTACCTTTCTCCACCTCTTTGCTCCACTTCTTTTACTCCCATCTGCCCCCACACCAAAACTCCTTGGTGGCGGCATCACATGAAAATTCAAAGTAATACTTCACATTTCTATAACATGGCTGGCTGGGGGATTCTGGGAGTTATAATCCAACACATCTGGAGGGCACCAAGGTGGGGAAGAGTGCTTTAGAATGTTCAAGGTGCTTCTCATATATATCCTAACAACAACTTGATAAGGGAGGTCAGTGCTATCGCCATAATGGGAAATATAATGTATTTTAATGGTTTTTCATTTTTGTGAACCTTCAGCTATGGGGCAGTATAGAAATATAATAAATGAAATGAAATAAAATGAACTCTCAGGAGAAGTAAACTTTCCAGAAGTAGTTAGAATTGAACTATTCTCCCACTCCTTCCCATGAATTGGCCCCCAAAATTAAAAAAATGGAGAAAGAGGGGAGAGTGATGCAACTTAATTAAACAGACAAACCATTTTAGAGCCTTGAAAGGAAATACTGAGGTATAAAGTGCACTACTCAGACAGCTGAAGAAAATTCGTAATAAGGATGCTAGAGGTTCTATACAATATCCCATGTGAACATGCCTTCAAATAATCAAGGGCCCCTTCTCTGGGCTTCCCCCCTCCATCAGAAGCGAGATGGGTGTTGACCAGAGATAGGGCGCAGGGCCTTCTCAGATGTGACACCCCAACATTTTAGATTGGTTAATTTTCTGCTTGTTTTATACTGTCCACTGTGCTGCTAAATCAACCTTTCCCAACCTAGCACCCTCCATATGTGTTGGCCTACAACTCCCATGACCCCCCATGGAGCATGGCCAGGCCTGGGTAGGATAGGAGCTGTAGTCCAACACTTCTGGAGGGCACGAGGTTGGGGAAGGCTGTGCTAAATTGTATGGTTACTGGGCTAAATCTAACGCTATGTGAGCAGACAAGAGTTTCTCTTCCCCTCCTCTTTGCCTGCAGCCCGTTTGGGAGATACCATGGGGAAATGTAACTCAATCAGGGGAGAGAGGGATGCTTTTGGTAAGTGCAAGGAAGGCACATGCAGAGCAAGAATATTGGGAGAGCATTGGAAACATGCAAGGAGAAATGGCTGTCATATGGAAGGAAGTATGGGCTGGTCCATGAAGTCAGGAAGAGGTGGAAGTGACTGACTGAATAAACAACAAAAAAATGCCACATGCAAGAGGTGGTTGCTGGTACAGACAAGGGCAGGGGGCACCCAAGGGGCAGGGATTGCTGTAAAGGCAACAGAAATGGCAATTACAGAGGGATCAGGTCCATTTTAGACTACACATAACATGGGAAGGAACCTGAAAAGGACATATGGGGGAGGGGGAGCTGCAGGGAGGTGATCTTGGTGCGTGGAGCACATGCAAGGAATTACGTTTCCGGGCAAGATCTCTGCGCCTTTAACAATTACGTGTCAGGCAGAAATCCAACAGGTGAAGATTTCCCAGGCATAGCGATGCAATGAAAGAGAAAATCCTTCCGGCCTGTAAGGCCGCTGTGAAGGGCTCGGAGAGGCCCTGCCGCCTGAACGCAGGACGAAGGAAAGGGGGGCACTGCGAGCGGGGAGAAACGGGAGCGCTGTATGGGAGAGGGAAGTCCAGCACGCGCTGGCAGAAGAAAAACCACCGCGCAATTAGGGGGAGGATCCTGGAAAGGAGCTGGGAGAGGGTCCCAAGGGGAGAGAAAGCACCGGGGGGACAGAAATTGGGGGGGGCGCATGCAAAGGGAAGGCACGCCTGGGCAGGTACCAGCTGGCGGTCCTCGCAACCGGGCCGGGGAGGTCGCTTCTCACCTCTCCGAACTGCAGGGCGGAGACGATCATGAGGACGATGCCTCCGAGGCAAAGGCAGGGCCCATACCTGTGGGACAGGCAGGTATAGGTCTGTCTCTGCAGGAGCTTCAGCAGCATGGCCTGCCGGCCACCATCACCTTACAGCGGCCTGCCGGCGCCACCTGCGTCGCAAGCGGCCGCGGGGCAGTCGTGGCCGCCGCCGCCGCCGCCTTACCCTGCAGCCGGGCGCATCGCAGAGGCCGCTGCTTCCGGGAGCGGGCGGGCTCGACGGCTCCACCTACGGAGCCTCGGCGCCACCTACGGGCCTGCTCGGGCCAGCCAGGGCCGCCTCCTGCGGGAGCGGAAGGGCCTCGGCCGCGCTCTAGGAAGGGGGGGCGCCGCTTCTGCCCAGCCCAGAGTCATGTGTTTGTCAGGCTTCCTCGCAGTCCCGTGACTGATAGCGAAAGGAAGGCCCTCTCGGGAGTCTTAGCTCTTTCTCTCTCGCACGCTCACCCCAACGCATAGTTCCACACTTCAGGAAACGTGTGTGTGTGAGACAGTCTGTAGGAATTAGTGAGCAATTACAGTATTACATGATAAGAAGAGCCATGCTGGATCGGACCAAGGGTCCATCTAGTCCAGCATTCTGTTCACACAGTGGCCAACCAAATGCCCATGGGAAACCCACAAGCAGGACATGAGTGCAAAAGCGTCCTCCCGCCCATATTGCCCAGCACTGATAGCCTTATGGTCCAGGAATTTGTCCAAAACCCTTTTAAAGCCATCCAAATTGGTAGTCATCACTACATCTTGTGGAAGTGAATTCCATAGTTTAACTATGTGCTGTGTGAAGTACTTCCTTTTATCTGTCCTGAATCTCCCACCAATCAACTTCATGGGATTGGTGGGAGATTCTCCGGTATTATAGTGGAAGATTCACTAGTATTGGTGGGCGATTCATTAGTGTTATGAAGGAGAAAAATATTTCCTTGTCCACTTTCTCCACACCATACATAATTTTATATAGCTCTATCATGCCTCCCTTTAATCGCCTTTTCTAAGGTTTTGTTGTTGATTCGGTCAGTCGCTTCTGACTCTTCATGACTTCATGGACCAGCCCACGCCAGAGCTTCCTGTCGGCTGTCGCCACCCCCAGCTCCCCCAAGGTGAAGTCCGTCACCTCCAGAATATCATCCATCCATCTTGCCCTTGGTCGGCCCCTCTTCCTTTTGCCTTCCACTTTCCCTAGCATCAGCATCTTCTCCAGGGTATCCTGTCTTCTCATGATGTGGCCAAAGTACTTCAGTTTTGCCTTTCATATCCTTCCCTCAAGTGAGCAGTCTGGCTTTATTTCCTGGAGTATGGACTGGTTTGATCTTCTTGCAGTCCAAGGCACTCTCAGAATTTTCCTCCACTTTTCTAAGCTAAACAATCCTAAATGTTGTAACCTTTCCTCAAAGGGGAATGGCTGCAACCCCTTGATCATTCTGGGGTGCGATCCTATGCATGTTTAGACAGAAAAAAGTCCTACAACTCCCAGCATGGCTGGCTGGGGAATGCTGAGAGTTGTAGGGCCTTTTTCTGTCTAAACATGAATAGGATTGCACCCTTAGTTGCCCTTTTCTGCACTTTTTCCAACTCTATAATATCCTTTATTAGGTGCAGTGACAAGAACTGAACACAGTATTCTAAGTGTAAACACACTATAGGTTTGTATAAAGGAAATATGATCTTGGCAGTTTAATTTTCAATTCCTTTCTTAATTATGCCAAACACGGAATATACCTTTTTCACAGTTGCAACCCACTTGGCTGACATTTTCATCGAGCTGTCCAGCACAACCCCAAGCTCTCTTTCGTGTTCAGTCACTGCTAGCTCAGATCCCATCAGCTTATACTTGAAGTTGGGATTTTTTGCCCCAACACTCGAACTGGATGCTTCCCAACTGTTGGCTTTCTCCCAGGGTTCAGTTTAAAAGCTGCTCTGCCACGTTTTTTTGTTTAGTGCCAGTAGTCTAGTTTCATTTTGGTTCAAGTGGAGTCTGCCCCTCTTGTACAGGCCCAGCTTCTTCTGAAATGTTCCCCAGCAACTAACAAATTTGAACTACTCCTCCCTACACCACTGTCTCATCTATGCATTGAAACTCCTCAGCTTCACCAGCTGTTCTCAGCTGTTCTCAGCTGTGTAGAACAGGTGGCATTTCAGAGAAAGTCACGTTGGTGGTCCTGGATTTCAACCTCCTATCTAGCAATCTAAATTTGGCTTCTAGGTCCTCACAACTACATTTCCCCATGTCATTGGTACCAACATGGGCCACAACAACTGACTCCACCCCAGCACTAACTACAAAGCTATCTAAATGGCATGTTGTATCCACAACCTTTGCACCAGGCAGGCAATTTACCATGCAGTCTACACACCCATCACAAACCCAGCTGTCTATGTGTCTAATGATCTAATCTCCCACTACCACAAGCCCCCCACCTCCCGGAGGCCCATCCTCAGCATAAGAGGATATTTCTTTGGCTTCCAAGGAATGGGTCCCTTCTAAGGGATTATTTTCTTCTTCCTCAGAATGATGCCCTCCTTTCCCAAGACCCCCATTCTCCATGACAGCAGAGGACCTGTCACCAAGGGATTGGGACACCACTATTAGGTCCCTAAAGGTTTCATTCAGCAACCTCTCTGCCTCTCTTAGCTTTTCCAGGTCAGCAACCTTGGCTTCAAGAGAATGAACTTGTTCCCTGAGAGCCAGGAGCTCATTACCCCAAGCATATGCCCACAACTTCTGTCCAGCAGGCAGACAGGCATACATGTGGCACTCAGTGCAATACACTGGACAGTCCCCACGCCCCTGCTGGCTTCCTTCATAATTGGTTTTGCTTAATTGCTATTATTGGGTTTGTTTACCTGGAAAACTAAGATATTTATTAAGAGAAAGTAGGGAATTTATAGCTATTTATTTACAGTTATTTAGTTCTATAGAATTTATTCTTGTTTACATGTGGGGTCAGGGGGTATACATGCTCCGAGAGAGTCTGTCTTCAGAGTCATGTATCAGGCAAATGCACCAAAGTCTCAGCAATCTTTAGTCCACTTATAGCTCAGCCTAGACTAGAGCATGGCTAACTGACAGAGGGTCAAACAGTGAGAGGCACGCATTCAAAAATATTTTTTTTAGTTTTTATTGTGAGTTTTAACATAACAAAAACATAAGAAAACCAAAAATAATTTAAAAATATAACATATTCTAAAATCCTCAGTTTCAAATATTACAATTTTCTAGGGAGAAAAAGATAAATAATAGGTTACACATGTTGTTGTTGTTCAGTCGTTAAGTCGTGTCCGACTCTTCGTGACCCCATGGACCATAGCACGCCAGGCCTTCCTGTCCTCCACTCTTTCCCGGAGTGTGCTCAAATTCATATTCATTGCATCGGTTATGCTACCTAGCCATCTCATCCTCTGCCGTCCCCTTCCCCTTTTTTGCCTTCAATCTTTCCCAGCATCAGGGTCTTTTCCAGTGACTTTTCTCTTCACATTAGGTGGCCAAAATATTTGAGCTTCAGCGTCAGTATCTGTCCTTCCAATGAGCAGTCAGGGTTGATTTCCTTTAGGAATGACTGATTTGACCTCCTTGCAGTCCAGGGGACTCGTAAGAGTCTTCTCCAGCACCACAGTTCGAAGGCATCAATTCTTCGGCGCTCAGCCTTCCTTATAGTCCAGTTCTCACAGCCATACGTTGCTACTGGGAAAACCATAGCTTTGATTATACGAATCTTTGTCGGCAAGGTGATGTCTCTGCTTCTTACAGTCTAGGTTTGCCATAGGTTTCCTCCCAAGGAGCAAGCATCTTTTAATTTCATGGCTACAGTCACCGTCTGCGGTGATCTTGGAGCCCGAGAAAATAAAATCTGTCACTGCTTCCATTTCTTCCCCTTCTATATGCCAGGAAGTGATGGGGCCAGATGCCATGATCAGGTTACACACAAACTTCAGTAAAAGCAGACCAGATATCCAAATATAAGTCCATTTGCAAGTTATGCCTATATACCACTCTTTCAAATGTTGCTAGCGTTGTTAAGTCTTCAATCCATTGCATTATAGGCAGTGAGCTTCTATCCTTCCAGTATCATAGTATCAGTCTTTTAGCAACCAAAAGGGCACGAAGGTTCCATTTACGCTGACCGTGTGTTACATTCCAAAAAGCTGGTAAGTAATTTAAGA
This sequence comes from Heloderma suspectum, assembly GCF_057233095.1. Lineage (NCBI taxonomy): Eukaryota > Metazoa > Chordata > Lepidosauria > Squamata > Helodermatidae > Heloderma > Heloderma suspectum. The sequence continues at coordinate 33,991,240 of NC_139464.1, forward strand.
GAACATTTACATCAGTATATATTAAAGAGTTTTCCAATACAAAATTTATCCATATAATAACTTTTTCCCCAAAGAAGGCAACTATTGGGTATTTCCAAAACATGTGAATAAAAGAAGCGTTAACTGCATTACACCTCCAACAATTATCCAAGTTCGACAAACCTTTATGAAAGAGACGTTGTGGCATCCGATAGACCTGAAACAAAAGTTTTTGCTGAATAAGGCGTAACCAAAGATCCATAGAGATATCCGATACAGACGCCAAAATGGCAGTCCATTGATTAGACAAAATAGGACATTCCAGTTCCCTGTTCCATTCCTGCTGTAGACCACATGTGTCATATTTATTCGTTGATAATAAGTATTTGTAAACATGAATCGTGGGTCGATATATCTGGTCACCTTCAATAAGTGTTTCCAATAGCAAAGGAGACTCCTAGGCAGTAAAAGCAGCAGGACCAAATCTAGATACTAAGAAATGTTTCAATTGCAAATAATGCCATTCCACTGTAGCAGGCAAATCAAATTTATCTCATGAAGCTGAAAAGAGCAAAAACTCATCATCAACACCCAATCGTTGATCCAGTGTAAAGGTCATTTTATCTATCCAGGTCTGCCATGAAAACATTTTCTTTCCAATTCTTAAATCTGGATTTCCCCATAAAGTCAATTTGACATGGGTTAATGGGTCAAAGTGTAATTGGTGTGACATTATATGCCACACATCTCTAACTGCCAAGATTGTGGGAGGAGCTCTATCAGCCTTAATATGCCAAGAACCTAATGCCATCCATTTAGAGAAAGGCTCCAGACAAGAAGATTCCAACACTGACCAAGGTGGAAAATCAAATCTGAGCAGAAAAGACCAAAATTTGGTAACAGACAGCAAATAAGCCCGATGGTATGTAGCAAGATCTGGAAAACTGAACCCATCTTCATTAATTGGAAGTTGCATCCTTTTCAAAGATATTCTTGGTGGAAAGGAACCCCCAAAGAATTTATGAAACAAAGCATTAGGTTTTTGGAAATATTTGCCAGGTATAAATATGGGGATCCCATGTATAACGTAAATAATTTGAGGTATAGTATTCCTCTTAAGTGTATTAACCTTTCCCTATAAACTTAACTTTAAAGATGCTCATCTATCTATATCTTGTGAAATATCATTAATCAACTTATTTAAATTTAACCTAATCATTTGAGATATATCTCTAGGGATAATTATTCCCAAACAAGTAATAGACTCTGGGCACCATTGAAATTGCCAATTGGCAACTAGAGTATACCCTATCTCCAATGGGCATTATTTCTGACTTTGACCAATTGATTGAATAGCCCGACAATTCATCAAAAGTATTAATCAATTTCATCAAAGCTGGAACCGGAATTTTGAGATAAACAACAACAGACCATCAGCATAAAGGCTAATTTGAAATTCTAAGCCAAAATGGACAAGTTTGTGAATACTACTATTTTGTCTAATACCACACTCCAGGGGGTCCAAACATAAGTTGAATATCAATGGGGTAAGTGGACAACCTTGTCTAGTGCCCTGCCCAAGTAAAAAAAAAACAAGCCAAAAATAAACTGTTAGTCATTACTCTCGCTCTTGGTATAAAATTTTAACCCATTTCAAAAATTCTATAGGAAAACTCAAATTGGTCAATGTGGTAAAAATAAATAAATTTCCAATGAATTTTGTCAAAGGCCTTTTCTGCATCCAAGGAAATGATGGCCTCCTGGTCAGTTCTTTCAGAGTTTAAAGAGACGAGATCAATGACTAAACTAAGATTATCAGCCCTCTATTTTTAATAAATCCCATCTGGTCTGGTCTAACCAATGCAGACATAACTTGTTGCAATCTATCAGCCAAGATTGCCGCTAATTTTTTATATCTACATTAATAATATAGATCGATAATTAGCACAATAGGTATGATCCTTGCCAGGCTTAAGAATCATGGTAATATAAACATAATTTAATAATGAAGAAATGGAGTCCGCCTCAAAAATATGATTATAGAGGGAGTAAAACTGTGGAGCTTAAAAACTGGAGAATATTTTATACCACTCAATTGGGAATCCATCCAGACTGGGTGATTTCCCAGTATTCATTTTTATAATTGCATTCATAATTTCCTCTAAATGCAGAGGAGTTAAAAGGAGCTGTTGTTGTGAAGAATCTAAACATAATCTGAGACAAAAAGCATACATATCTTGCTCTGATATCTTGCTACCGGTACTGGAAAGGTCAGAATAAAACTTTAAAAATTGTGAGTTTATGTCTATAGGAGAAGTATATACTTTGGCACTCTCATCTTTAATAGCCGAAATGATATTTTGATGTTGATGCTGTTTAAGACGATGTGCAAGGATCTTACTAGGATGTACACCATTTTCCCAATATTTCTGTCATAGACAAGTCACAGCAAATTCTGCCTGCTGTAAAGAATATTATTCAACTCATGCTTATTGTTCTGCAGCTCTTGATAAAGTTATGCAGTGGGGGAAGTGGCAAATTGAGTTAGAAGAGATTTCAGCTTCTTATTTAAAAGCGTTTGTTGAGTTTTTTAAAAGTTTCTTTTGATAAGACGCATAAGAAATAATTTGGCCATTTATAAAAAGTTCAGAGAGATGAGTGGGGAAGGGAATATCACCGTCATTTATTTTAATTTATGGTAAGAATTTCTAAACCATGGTTTCATGAAAAGAAAAAAAAGTACCTGAGGGCAGTATACATTAAAAAGAAAATACACAGGAGAATTAAAAACAACATAAAACATTGAACAAGAAATCAATAAAACTGAGAAGCAGTCAACCAGCTGAAAATATAATAGTTTAAAATGCCTGGGCAGATAAAAAGATTTCAATTTCACACTGAAAATAGTACAGCATCAGTAGCAGGGGCACCTCCCTTAGGGGAGTATTCCAAAGCCTGGGTGCCACCACAGAGAAAGCTTTCTCTTTTGTATATGCATAATGCATTTCTCCTAATGATGGAACATGGAGAAGAAGGGCTACCTCTGATGACCTTAATGCAGAAGCAGTTAGAATGGGAGGAAGTATATCCTTCAGATATTTGGGCCTAAGGCCATTTAGAGCTTTAAAGCTAAACACCAGCGCATTGAATTGGACTAAGTAGTGAGTAGGAAGCCGATATACTTCTTTCAGAACTGATGTAACATGGCTCCATCGAGATAAACCAGCCGGAACTCTAGCAGTTGAACTTTGTACTAGTTGACGTTTCCAAGGGCTGTGCCACATATAACACATTTCAGTAATCCTTGAAGGTTACCAGAGCATGGATCACTGTGGCCAGGCTATCCCTTTTCAGGAGTAGCCACAGCTGACAAACCAACCAAAACTGGTAAAAGGTGTTGTGGGCCACTAAGGCTACTTAGGCCTCCAATGACAACATTGGATCAAGGAGTACCCCAAATGTGTGACCTCATCCAGAATAGGTAATACACTAACTTCCAGGATCCAGGAACCACCAGTTCACAGTGCTTCCATCTTGTCAGGATCCAGCTTCAGTTGATTGGCTCTCATCCAAATCCAAACAGACATTCAGCACTTCCACAGCCTCACACGATTCTGATGACAAACAGAAATAGAGCCAAGTGTCATCTGCATACTGATGACACCTCACTCCAAATCCCTGGCTGACCTCATCCAGTGGCTTCATACAGATGTTAAAAATCATGAGGTATAAGATGTAACCTTGTGGGGTCCCACAGGTCAAAAGCCAGGGGATCGAGCAGAAATCCCTCAGTACTGCTTTCTGAAAGTAATACAGTCATGTATTACCATCACACATACATGTATTTTACTGCATGTATTGCACACATGCCAAGAAGCTACAGTTGGTTTGGCTTTCAGAGTGTATGTACATGCAAGAAAAATACATGCATATGTATATTTACCACAAGGCATAAGCTATATATGTATACTGCACATTCTTGCTTAGGATGCTCTGTTTACACTAATAAAAACACATTTCCTGAGCAAGTCTAGTCTTACTTTATCTGTCAAGGGATTCTCTTCTATCCCATTAGATGTATGGATTTGTCTCTGATCTCCTCCAACTTTTATCTCACATAGATCATACATTAGGAATAGGCATCAGGAGTGTTTCTGAGCGCAGGGAGTGGGATAGTAGTTCAGATTTTGAAGAACCACCAGACATGGGGGAGGTATGTTCCAAGGCTAGTCCAGACATGGCTAGGCAGGCTCCTCAGGTTTCAAAGGTCCAGCTGGAGGAGAAGGTTCCCTCTTCACACACACACACACACACACACACCCGTGAGAGATAGCAAACAGGGAGCGGTGGGGTTTGGGGACTCAATTAATAGATTCCAGGCGCAGACATAGGGCCAAGAGGGAGAAGGCCGGGGCGGGACTCAGATGTTCTACCTGATTGGCCCTGTGTGAACAGCAGTGCTTAGAAGCCTCACGAGAGAGAGAGACCTCCCCACACCCCTTAAGTTAGGCTAGTGAGACCCCCTTTCTTTCAAATGGTGGGCAACTTTCATAGCTACCTTTTGAACCCGCTGACGGCTTTTCCTTGCAGACTGAGAGTCACTGAGAATTTGCATCTGTATGATCCTTTGTGGTAATGGATTAAAAGCTGTAAATTGAAGCCTCTTGTCTGTGTTTGATTTGGCGTTTGAAGTTCAGTGGGGCAAAAGGAATCCTGACAGCATCTGAGAGACCAACATAGCTCTGTCTTGACTGCAAATACACCTATATTATGCCCCCCAACTGCTTTCTCCCACATGAGCCAAGAAACAGGCAAAGAATTATTTAAGCAACTCCATCTTCTTCCCTTATTTATTTACGTCTTGCATACCGCCCACTAGCAATGTCCTCTGGGCAGTTAACAATAAAAATTAAAAGCCATAAACAAGAACCCTAAAAAACAAACAGAACAAAACCAACCACAATATACAACTAAATAAAACCAGCAAAAGGAAAACATTAACACAGTAGAACTATCCATCCTAAAATGATCTTAAAATGCCTTGGAATTTCTTTTTTTAAGTCTTTGCCTGGCACCAAAAAGACCAGGAGCCAGGAGAGCCTCTCTGGAGAGGGCATTCCACAATCAAAAGCACCACAAAAAGGACCTTTATCTGGAAAACAGTGACAGAAATCTCCTGTTGTGTCACTTAGGCAAACAGGATTGAGGATATTTATTTATAATATTTAATATCCTGTCCTTCAGCTTACAATACAAACCCCAGGGTGACTTACAGTAATAATTAAAACAATAAAAAGAAAACAAATTACAATACAACAATTAAGACAGCATTAAAAGGGTTAGTAGCATTAACAAATCTAAGAGCAGATTAAAAAGTTAAAAAGCATGCGTCAATAAAAAGGTCTTCACCTGGAAGTGGGCAGACAAAATTCTCAGTGCCAGCTGGGAAGATAGTTCTACCAATGGGTGTCACTACCAAAAAGTCCCTTTTCTTGATCACCATCTGCTTCCCCTCCACAAGTAGGGCCCCCAGGGAAGACAATCGCAGGCAGATTTGTGTTGGAGTCATTTAAGGCACAGTCCTATTGGCTGTGCCCTTGCTGCTCGGAAGCCTCCAAATTCAGAGGCCTCCGAGATTCCTATGCCCTGCCAAGCTGAAGCCCAAGATTCCTACACCCTGCTGAACTGAATCTTCGCCTCCCCATCTTCCATCTTTCCTGATTTTCGCTAGATGAGCTTTTCAGTCCATCTAGCGAGGGCCCTTCAGAGGGGGAGGGAAGGAGGCTAAAGGAGGCTGAGGTTAACTTGTATCTTGGCCTCTCTGGTTTCCTTCCCTTTCCACACACTGAATGCCCCCTTTCCCCCTCTCTAAGGTCAATTTTCTGACCTTGGAGGGCAGCTGGCGCAGTTCTTTCCATGCCGGTTGCAAAGGGGCAAGGGTGGGGGGGAGGCTGGATCTCTGACTACACCTTCCAAGGTTGGGGCACTGTCTCTGACCTTGGAAGGGCTCTTCTGAGCATTCCTATGGTCCCTGGGACACTCTCCCAGGGACTTTCTTAGATAACTGCTCTCTTAGATATCCAGGTCCCAAACAGAATAGAGCCTGAAAGGTTAAAACCAGCACTTCAGATGTTGCTTTGCAGTGGACCAATAGCTAGAGAAGTTGCTTAAGCATTGCTGAGATGTGTTCTATCCAATTGGTCCCAGTCAACACTCTAACAGCTATATTTTGGGCCATTTGAAGTTTCTGAATAGTCATCAGGGGCAACCCCATGTATAACACATTGCAGAAACCTAATCTGGAGGTTATCAGAGCATAGATAACAGTGGCCAGGCCATCTCTGTTCAAGAGGGGTTGCACTGGCAAATCAATTGTAGCTGGTAAAAGGTGCTTTGTGACACAGATACCACTTGGGCATCCAAAGACAGGGCCAGATTTGTTGCAGAACCCAGAGTCAGAGAGACCACGGAGTGAAGGAAAAAGAGATTCTTTATTTAACGCGCGGGCTTAAGGCTGGAATCGTTTCCAAAGAGCCAGAAGCCCTGATTTACATTAGCACATTGGTTTTATAGACATTGTGACATATATGAAATGGCTCCTCCTCCCCCTCCCGCATGGGGTTGCAATCCTCAACATTTTTTCTCTTAGCACTATTGTTTATAATACAAGAACTGGGTTATAGGGTAGCCATGATAAGGAGAGAACAGAAGAGAACAGCAGAGAACAAGATATACAATTGTATGACCTTTGACAAGATAAGGAATTCCTGTGTCTCGTCAGCTTACAACAATATATTCAAGGGAGAAAGAGCTCAGCAAGAACATGAAGCATGAGACTGCATGAGGCTACTTAGTCTGACCCCTGATATGGCTGCTACATTCCCCCCTTAAATGCATAATTTCATTACAATTATAGCATTTCTGATAACTATACAAAGCTTTTTGTGACATACATATTACTTAGACTCTTGTTGGGCTATTAGAGCATAGAGGGCAGCAGTTTTACTAGCTGAGACATAAAACAGATTGGTTAAACAGCTTATAAGACAAGGAACGCAGAGACATAACAGTATCTTTTATGAACAACACTGGTAGAATTAGGATGAACAATGCTTTTAAGCTAGCTAAGATCTGGAAGCCAAGGGGTTAACTAATTGAGCTAATTGTTTTGTCTTATTGTTTTGTTAGCTACTATATTGTGCAGCTTGTTGATCTGTTCATCTACAGCATTGCCATTATCAGTTAAGTTAAAACAACAGAGCTTTTGGTGTGTCTCACAACTTAAATGATGAAGAAGGAAGAGGTAATCTATACCAGCTTTATTTTCTAGAACTGCACCTCTTAGATCACGCAACTCTTTATTTAACAATGACAATGCTTGTGAGGTGGCATTTATGCTTTTGGCTAAGCTGCAAGCTAACCGGTTGATCTCTAGACTATTAGCCAAGGCTAAACCTGGAACCTTAACCAGTGACATTGCTAAGGCCAATTTTTCTGAGTCAGAATATAACTGCACATGACTATTACAATTTTTAGTTAGTTGGAGTGCTCGAGGCTGCCGTTGACGGATTTTCTCGGGCTACAGGGGAAGAATTGGCACCAGTTCAATTGGCGGCTGAGGCAACATGGGTGGTTATCAGACAAGTTGGCAGGAATGAATGACCAAGTGCGGGAATTACATGTCTAAAACTATCCATGAGGCAAAAGTATGTGGGCATCATTAAAAGATATGTTTTGAATTTTATTACAGTGGAAGGGGGCCAGGGATAGCTTTGTATTTTCTGGAAAATTTTTGACAATTAAGCATTCGTGCACACGTAGCATTTGTTTCAGCAATGATGGGGGTGCGTAGAGTGAACTCTGTAGGGGGTAGGATCTTTGCAACCACGCCCCAATTAGCATTTTGGGAATAAGTTAAACTTACACCATAAATTCTTAACATGGTATCTTTTTGAATGTTCCCAGGATGTCTACAGACAGGTATTAGGCAAGAGCTAATAAGCCTGTTTGCAGGTATACCTTTTGGCAAACAAAAATGTTTTACTCTCGTGATGTTAGCCAGGTGAAGCCAGTAATTATCAGCAAATCCCTGGGACAAACTTTCTCTTTCAGGGGCTGGCCCCCCTTTTTGCACCTTATTAAGGAGACACAATGCAACACTACTAACACTACAACACGCATGTTTGATCTTCTTTGGGATCTGACCGTACGCTGGGCAGCTATTCACCTGGCAAGCTGCAGTAGGGTCTAGTCCCCTTCTTCAATTCTCCAGTTGCAGGTCTGACCGTACGCAGGGGGACAGTCTCCCAGTGTGTCCACAGTAAGGTCTAGCCTGAGTCTTCTTACTGCTTTTTCAGAATGATTTTTAAAGGATTTTCAGGATTTCTGTTTATAGTCTACTTTCCCCCTCTCGCTCTCTTGACTCGTGTCCAATGTATCTAGGGTTTAACTCTAGCTGCTTTCATAGCTGCGGGGGTGGAAAGTATGATGGTTCTGAGTTCTTTCCATCTGGGAGTCAAAGGGTTATTTTTCTCTCTTTAACTCATACTTTAACTCTTGGTTGGAAAGGATGAACTTCTGTGATGGGAATGGCTTATTTTCTAAGACAAAGCAACGCTGGGCTTGAAGAACTTCGCTCAGTGTTTGGACTTCTTGTTTAAGGCTAACGTTTGATTGCTTTTGATGCTGCTCCAGTGTCAATTATGAAGTCAATGTCACGGCCCCTCACAGTCAATGTCACGGCCCCTCTCAAGCTGTCTCTCTCTTCGCCCATTCTGGCCCCTTTGTTTTTTTCCTTTGTGTATTTGATTTATTTTATTTGGGCATTCATGCCACTAATGTCCATCTTGTCCACACTGGGCACACTGGTTCTTTTTTAAGAATCTTCTGCCTCTGCTGGGTCTTCTTCTTTTCTTCTTTCATCCATGTCTTCTTGGGCCTCTGGGTTGAGGGAGGTATACTGGCGATAGACATTTGAAAGACGCTCCAAGTACGCTCTGGGGCCTCGGTGGCACCTTGCAGCACTTTAGACACTTTGGTCATATTAACTGACTTCTTCATACCTGCTTTCATGGCTTCTAACAGCAGGGTTTGATACTGGGTGAGGCGCTCTAGCCCAACTTGTGTTTTGGGATTCCAGCAGGGGGGGGGGGTTACTTACAAGGAGGCTTTATTGGGTAACTTACAGCACACAGGCATACTTAATTTTTGGATCAGACAGCTTCTCTGAACCATGAGCTATTGGGCTAAATGGGTTATTTATACCATACATGTTACCCATGAGGCAGCACAACACTAGCAAGCATTTTCAGCATAGGCTAGAAGTGTTTGGTTCTCAGGCACAGCTTCCTGTAAACAATTTCGCTTCCCAAAGTGCTTGATAACACTTTTATTCATTAGTATGGGAAGACAAATTTTTTCTTTTTCTTTTGCTTTCTTTTTCTTTGCTGATCTGCCTGTATTGCAGATCATGTTTCAAACTTTTTATATAAAACTTTCTGCTCTATGCACCAGCCTTGTCTCTTTATTTGTCTTTTTCAAGTTAAACTCACTTACTTAAACCTTTCTGCCTTACACTAGTCCCACTGACACACATTTGGGATAGGTTCTTCTTCTCCTTCTAGTTACATTTTCTTTATCTTAAAGAACTATTACATTATTGTGGCTACTTTATTCCAGGTAATAAGCTCCAGGCACAATCAGCTGCTTTTAATTTACCCTGGGGGCAACTATGGCCACGCTTCTTTTCTACTTGCCTCTGTCTTTTCTCCTTGTTATCCATCGGGAACCACACTTAGTATTATTTGGAGTTGCAACTAACACTAATTTGCAAATATCACATATATTTTATGATATTTAAGAAATCATAAAATATACAACAAACTTTTTCTGCAATTTAACACAATGAATGGAAAACACTTTTTGCATGGTAAGGCATGATGGAGCAGATCCAGCAATTATACTGCTCTTCTGGCTGAAAGCTCAGGGCCCATTAAAATCAAGGGACGGGCATACCCACACACGCAGAGTTCTAGGTCACCATTTTTGCATCGGCAACTCTATGCTGCATGAATTCTGGCAAAAGGAAATCTAAAAGTCACAGATCAAACTCAGCCTGCTGTACACTGAGCTGACTACAAACACAGACACACGGTCCACAGCGATGAGAGTTCAAGTTTATCAAAAGCTTCATAGCACTGTCCATGGCAAGTCTTTGACAATTTAAAATTTTAGTTCATGTGCAGAGTGTCTCTAAAAAGCCCAGATGATGATGGAGGCAAACAGTGAAGGCTCTGGGCAATGAAGATGCGATGTTTCCAGCAAAGGCTCTCTACTTTTGCATCAGTTTAAAAAGGGAAAGTGTGGCCCTACACCCCTTCTGACAGACAAGGGCCTTTAACTTTTTAGCAAGGCTTCTGTTTAAACAGAGCGGCACAGCTCAGCTCTCTAGCCGTGACACTTTAACCTGGGCAACTCCTTTGTAAATTTTATTTTACTTCTGTCAGGTTCTCTCACAGACATTTTAAAAACTTACTCTTTTTTTTTTTCTTCTCTAACCTGGTACACAAAAGCACTGAAACACTGAGTGCCGAAACTCAGGACGCTGGGGGTGATGGGCATCGCCTTATACTTGCATTTTTCAGGCAGCCATTAATCTTCGGGGAGGCGATGGGGTGATTTGCAGGACTTCAAAGGCAAGCTTCTCAGTTTGTTTGTATTTGTAAATCCCAAGCTCAAAACAGGACACGAGGTACAGGGCCACCAAATTCTTGCTTTGGCACGGGCAACAAATAACTCGGGTTAGCTTTCTTCGCTGGGGTCTCAAACAGGAAAACAGTCTTAAAGTTGTAACATCACTGACAGCGTCAGCCAGCCAGCTACACAGATCTCATTGTTTTTTAAGACAGTTGCTCCAATATCTTCTTTTCTTCTCAATCAGGTTGGGTCTCCCAGCTTACACAGTTTATTGCAGCTTTCAGGAGCATGGCAGTAGCGTGATTTTGGCTTGGCCAGGAACATGCTGTCTGGTTTCTCGGTCTCTTTAGCACACACACTTAGGCAGTGTAACACTGGACACTCAAATCAGTGAGATTTCTTCATTGCAGGGAATCCCACGGCAAAAGCTTAATGGTTACGCTCTTCAGAAATCATATAGCTGATGGTCAGTAGCTACAGGCTCTATGCAATTCTAACACAGTTCAAAGCTAAACATGGTTACCTTGACAGAGATCTTCAACGTGGTCTTTCCGCTTCATTCTGCTTTGGGACAGTCTTATGGCACACTTTTCACTCGAAGAGGGGTCTAGCCTGTGCTCTGGGGGCTGATTCTTCACCTTTATTTTCTATTTTGCCTTCATCTTCTGGGTCTTCATTTTCAGTTTCCATTTCTTAGGGATTTCATCTCAATTAGGCGAGGTGATGATGTTGCACAACTCAGAACGTTGTGGGCAATTTTCCTGCCCCCCCTCTCTCGGCACGCTAGGCTAACAGCTACGTCTTCGGCCTTACACTCTCACGCTCCCACGCTTTGTTAAAAGCCAGACTGTCCTGCAACATTTTTTTAACAAACAGCCTCAGATCTTGTTTTTTTTTTCTTCTCAGCTCGACCTTGAGCTTTTTGCTGTTTTCTCTCTCTATTCTGAATCTTTTTTAAAAAAAACCTTTTTCCTTCTTTGTTTGACATACATCTCAAGGGGGTGCAAGGTTTGCTTCCCCCACCACCCATAGCCTCCCTCCTAAATTGAAGACAGACACAATTAGGGAATGGGAATTGGTCAGTGAGTAAGGGGTCTCACTGGCCGACACAAGAGGATTTTTCACACCACGCACTTTGCTACTGGCCTGGGCACCCGGACGGTCAACGGTATGCGTCAGAAACCGCAGTAGCCACTCACACAATCATCAATCTCTCCACTACATCCATATGTCCCTGCCACCCACTTTTCCCACTTTTTACCAGAGCGGAAAACGGCTTCCCCAGCTTCCTACTGAGTACTGGCGTGCTAGGTACTGGCGCCCACTCGGGGGTGTGATCAGGCCCCCCTTCTACCCGCAAGGAGTAGGTTCTTTTGTATACGTATACCACCAACACTGACCTTCTTCATAAGGCGGGGCCCTCTTTTTTTCTGCCCAGTGGCCTTTCTCCCTAAAGGCGGGGCCCTCTTTTTCCCATATACTTGCCTTTCTCCTGAAGGCTTCCAATGTGGGTTTCAACTCAATTGCAGCTGCGATACAGGAAGGGCTCAAGTTCCTTCCTCCGCTTCCCAAGGTTCTCTTGCTGCTCGCTGCCGTTTGGGCGATCCCGGTGCAGGCTTTCTCCCATTCACTCGACAAAAAGGTCGGTGGCGCCAAGAAAGGGAGGCATGCGCCGAGCTCGTCCTCCTGGTGCGGCGATCAAGAGCAGGCAACTGCCACCTGTCTGGCTCAGAGCCTGCCACATCCGAGTCACGGCACCATTTATGTTGCAGAACCCAGAGTCAGAGAGACCACGGAGTGAAGGAAAAAGAGATTCTTTATTTAACGCGCGGGCTTAAGGCTGGAATCGTTTCCAAAGAGCCAGAAGCCCTGATTTACATTAGCACATTGGTTTTATAGACATTGTGACATATATGAAATGGCTCCTCCTCCCCCTCCCGCATGGGGTTGCAATCCTCAACATTTTTTCTCTTAGCACTATTGTTTATAATACAAGAACTGGGTTATAGGGTAGCCATGATAAGGAGAGAACAGAAGAGAACAGCAGAGAACAAGATATACAATTGTATGACCTTTGACAAGATAAGGAATTCCTGTGTCTCGTCAGCTTACAACAATATATTCAAGGGAGAAAGAGCTCAGCAAGAACATGAAGCATGAGACTGCATGAGGCTACTTAGTCTGACCCCTGATATGGCTGCTACAGATTTAACAACATACTCATGCTGCAGGCCTGATCCTACTAAAGGAGTGCAACCCCATTCAGGACAGCTTGAACATCACCTCCCAGGTCAGAAAAACCAACTATCACCAGTACGTCCGTCTTGTGTAGACTGAGTTTCAGTCCATCAAGTCCAGTATTGACCTGATCTGTGATATTGATTCATCACATCTACTACCTGAATCTGATAAAAAAGGCAAAAGGAAGCTGGGTGAGGCTGAAAATACTTCAAAACTCTGGAAGATCTCACTCAGCAGTTTCATGTCGATGTTAAACTGCATAGGAGACTAGAATCCTGTAGAACGGTTCTCAAATCCCATGGACCACTTGAAAACTGCTATGGGTCTTGACAGGCCACACTTTGGTTTTACAGATCAAAGCACATATATAACTCCTGCTTTAATAAAAAAAAAATGCAGTGCCAGCATCACTGCCAAAACTAGCACCATATTAGGAAAATCATGAGCCCTAGGCCAGGCTGCTGAAAAGGGCCCTTTTTGTTGGTAAATTTTAAGGGAAAATTAGTAAAATGCACCACTGGGTATTGTGAAAACCATTGTGCCTAGACTAAGACCTTGCTAGCCCGTCCAATAATCTGACCCTGGTCAAAACAGCCTCAATTTACATTATCAGAAAAAAAAATCAAGTGCAGATATTCTTGACTGTTCCGCAGTCTTTCCTTAGACTACCTGAATGGTGCTCATGGACAGCAGTTTGAGAAGCTCTCCATAGCATAATTGCTGTGGAACAGAGCTATAGCCTCCCAGCACCACCTTCTGGCACCGGTCAGCCAGTTTAGAACATACCCGTTGGAGTGCAGTGCTCCTGACCCCTGATCCAGAAAGGGTGTAATCATGGCTGATATCATCAAAAGGCCTTGAAAGATCCAAAGAAATTAGCAGGGTTGCAACTCCCCCTGTCCTCAGGGCAACCAAGTCAGTTTCAGTGCCAAAACCCAAATCACCCACTCAAGCACACAGCACAATAAGAGAACGTTAAAGGCTTCTGATAGTTAGAACAATATTCAGGGCGCAGAGCAGACTTCTAAGAGTGCATAAGGGAAGCAGTCGGACAGAACCCTGTTGTGTCCAAGGGCCTGGGACTCTTAGAAGTAAGAATTTGGGTTCCCTCAAAGCTTAGATGTAGAAATAATTTTACTGTTCCTTCCGCCTACAGCTACAGGAAGACTGGCTCTTGCCTTACAAGTATAGTGCAAATCCTGGGGTGGATTCTCTGTGCTTAGCCCAGGACATTCAGAAATCCTGGCCTGGCTCAAGGAATGGACCAGTCACAGACAAAACTTTTCACAAAAGGTTGGAGAGAGGGTTAAAGAGACATCTGCTTGCATCTTGAAGTGAATGGCTAAAGGTCAAACTAGATGTGATGTTGTCTGATCTGTGTCTTTAAACCTAGATATTCCTCAATCATGTAGAAAGGCAGGGAAGTAAAAAGGAATGCACAGCTCGCCTCTCACACAGATAGTATTTGCGATGCCAATAGCAACAACCTCTTTCACGTTTAAAAACACACATAAAGGAGTTAGAAATTGGGCGCCCCTGCTGTACCCATTCAGACGACAGCTGTCATCTAGGTCAGCTGTCCCCAACCTTTTTGGCGTCAGGGACCGGTCCAATTTTTCCACGGACCGGGGGGGGGGGGGGTTCTGCTGGCGGACTTCCAGCTGTTGGGACGCAAATGGCGTCCGCTATGCGGACACCATTTGCTTCCCTATTCTTTGCAGTAATTGACTATGTAAAGATTTACGTAGCCGATTACTTGTAGAACAGGGACGCAAATGGTGTCCGTGTTGCGGGTGCCATTTGCGTCCCAGCGGCCGGAAGTCTGCCAGCGGCTGGAGCCGGCCAGCAGCTCCGTGGACTCGCCACAGAGCGGAGCCGGTGAGGATTCTGGGAGGGGAGGGATGGATTGCCTCCCCCCCCCCCACAGACCCAAGGTGAGGGGGTTTTGCACACCCCTGCGGCTCGGTTGCTGACAGGCCACGGACGGGTACTGGTCTGCGGCCTGGGGGTTGGGGACCCCTGGTCTAGGTACAATGTTGTTGTTTTAAAATGGTAAACAAGATCACCTCCCTTCCTCACATAAGAACACAAGAAGAGACATGATGGATCATACCAAAGGTCTATCTAGTCCAGCATTCTCTTCACCCAGTGGCCAACCACCAGCTGCCTGTGTGAAGTCCACAAGCAGGACATGAGTGCCATAGCCCCCTCCCTGTTGTGTTCTCCAGCAACTAGTATTCAGAAGCATACTGCCTCTGATACTGGAGGTAATATATAGCCATCATGAGCCATTCATAGCCTTAACCTCTGTGAATTTGTCAAACCCCCTTAAAAAGCTTCAAAGTTGGTGACTGTCATTGCACCTTGTAGAAGAAAATTCCATAGTTTATGCGGTGTGTGAAAAAAATACTTCCTTTTGTCTGTCCAGAATCTCCCACCATTCAGCTTTAAGGAATGACCCCGAGTTCTAGTGTTCTGAGAGAGGAAGGAAAGCCTTCTCTCTATCCACTTTCTGCACACGATACATAATTTTGTACACCTCTACAAAATTTTGTACACCTCATCTCCTTCCCCCCTCTTGTGGTTACACCGTATAATTTTACTAATGTTTTCCTAAGGGTTGGTGTTTTTTGTTTTTTAACTCTCTGGTGACAATATGCTTCCTGTCTGCAATGGAGCACACACAAAAGATTGGGAGGGAGAATATCAGCATAACTTCAGTGGGCTTTTACTGTGCTCCTAAATTATGGATGGATGAGATATAGCACTGTTGGCATTTTAAAAGAAGGTGTGGGAGTATCATGTCCTGGATAAAATGCAACATCAGCAAGAGCATACTTTGTGCAAAAAAGAAAAAGGGGGAAAAAGACCATTCCACTTTTACTTTCAGAATGGTAACCACTAGATGGTGCTCAAACTCTTCTGTGTTACTAGCCACTAAGGGTGCAATCCTATGCATGTTTAGACAAAAAAAATTGCAGGACATTTTTCAGTCTGAACATTCATAGGATTGTGCTCTAAACCAGTGGTAAAGGTCCACTGAAAGGACAATGGTTTGAACTTTTTTCATGGTAAAATTGGACTTTATCTCAGCAGAAGCATGGTCTCCTGTGTTTGCTGGGATAACATGAATACAAAGGTAATGGCACTTGCAGGGAGGATGAATCTACTTTATAGGCTGGGGTTAAAGTAATTATGGGGGAGCTGGTGGGCGGAGGATCAGTGGGAAGGTCATGTCTGAAAATGTTCTCATCAGTCCATTCCCCTCCCCTTACTTATACTCATTTTCGATTTTGGAACAGCTGGGGAAAAGTATTTCTTCTATGTAAATTTTGGAAATCAAACATGTACTGTTGTTTATGCACATTTACATTCTTCCATGAATTCAATGGAACTCATTCAAAGTGATTTGTGGATTGTAGCCAATGACTGCTTTTGTATCCCTAATTTGTTTTAGCTCCATCATATGCATAGATGCTTTTAGTACTGATTCCTTCACCTAAATGCCATCCTCTCTGCCTCGTTTTATGGCAGAGGTGGGGAACCTTCAGCCCATGGGCCAAATGTGGCCCATGGGAGCCTCCCCATCTGGCTCACAGCATCTCCCCTGCATCCTGTCCATTCCCTTCACAGCAGTTATCTCCTCACATAGCAAATAAGCTCTTTAATAAGCTTCTATTGGCACCACTGGACTTAAAAAAAAAAGTCTAACTATGCATGGAGGGGTGAGGGTGAGATAGAGAGGCAGTTAGGGAGAGAAGGTGAAAAAGAGAAAAGGGAATAGGGAGAAAGAAATTATGGCAAAACTCTTTAGTTCCACTCTTGTATTTCTTGAGGAGAGAGCTATGGGAAGTTAAGAGCTATATTGTGAAACTAGTCTTTCCCATGTAAGGTTCTGATTTCTTCAGTTCATGCTGACATTTGAATATTTGCCCAAAGGACCGCTACATCCAACCACAAAATCTAATGTCTATTTGTATACATGAACTCTTCAGTTCAGGCTAAAATATAACTGTATTATCAACTGCTAACAGCCCATGAAGGTTTTTAAACCACTGGAGAGGGCATAAAAGTCTAACAGAGTTATCCTGTTCTTGAGTTATGCTGGCTGAGGGGCCATAGGATTTGGCAGAAACCCAGCTACACTGGTGGAATGCAGGCTATGCAGCTACGCAGGTAAAAAGAAACGCATGACAGATACGCAGGTAAAAAAACCTCAGATTTTCTGGCAGAATGGCTAATATGGGGTATAATCATGAGGGGAGAGAGAACAAAGCAGGAACACACATAGCCTGTATCCTACACTCTTCCAGTTCATGGGCACATTCCCATCAACAGTATAACTTTACGCCAGCCCCAAACCTGGCACAAAGAATTTATCTCCCATTGACTTAAAAAAGAAGAAGCTGCCCCTGCATCAACGAGTGTTGCCACACATCACCATGACAAAGCATAACATATGCAGTAATTCAACACCCAGTCACAGCACACCATCACCACCATATAAACTGCACACAAGATATCAAACCTCACAAGATAGGGCGTACGACATGGGGTTATATCTATGCAACCTATTCTGTACACACTTAGAGCTCACAAAGGGGGGCTTTGGTAATGGCAACTACACAGAAAGTGCATTTTACACAAATCGTTTGTCTCCAGAACACATGTAGGAACTTGAGCACATTGTTAACTCTTCCCTGCCTAGAACCCTAACAAGTACCTTGCCT
Organism: Heloderma suspectum; assembly: GCF_057233095.1. NCBI lineage: Eukaryota > Metazoa > Chordata > Lepidosauria > Squamata > Helodermatidae > Heloderma > Heloderma suspectum. The sequence continues at coordinate 34,008,885 of NC_139464.1, forward strand.
TGGCACTCCAGACAGAAACACCCAATTTGACTCCGACAACTGAGGGTGCCAGGACAGAGTACCTTTCACAGGTAAGCAAAGAAAGGTAGCAACTATGCTACAAAGTATAAACTGCAACTGTCTCCCATGTCTCCTTCCACCTTGACTCCTATATACTTCCCACCAAAGTATATGTGAATACTGTGCCTTGCCTGAACTTTATTGCTATAACATTCCACCACCACAGCAGGGAGTGGTGTCTCCCACACAGGGGAGCCACTCATCCTCACATGCAGGTAAGCTCCTGGTTGGCAAAGGCCAGGCATTCTGCTCAAACCATTGCTACTGCTGGGCATACTTTATGAGCACTTACTTTGCAGGATCACTGATGTGTGCAGAAGAATCAACAGCCACTGTACCCACAGAATTCTACTGCGATCAATATGGGGGAAGGGGTTATACCAATGGGGTATGGAATGCTGAGGGACAAACACTGGCTGCTGCCTATTGCTCATTACTTTCTGTCTGTGTCTCCCTATGCTCCCACAGGTAGAGATTCCATGCTGACCAGGATGGAGACCCACCCAACGACAAGAAGCAGTGATCAGGATGGTTCCCACTTTTCCTCTGTAGGACTGTCGACCTACTTGCTCCAGGCAGGCTCTGTACTCTTACCAACTCCATGACAGACAGTTATGCAACAGGTGAAAGCATTCCGACTTGCTATCTGGCTGTCTGTTGAGCCACTGTCCAAGGCACAAGAACACTGCTGGACTGAAAAAGCAGGTCTTTCAATGCTTCCCTCATTCTCATTTTGGAACTCAGAAGATAGGGAAGGGGCCATAATACCCAGTTTCCACCAGTAATGTACAATAGTGTATTAGGGTACTTCCAGACAAAGCTTTTATTGTGAAATTGCCCTGCATAATTCAGTGAATTTTACAGGGGGTACAGAGAACATTGTCTTCAATTGGTAATCCTTCTGTGTTTCCCCACCACTTCTTCCATCTTTATGCTTTCCACAAAAATGTCATTAAGGAGGAAAAGACAGAATAGCTGCACAATGTCTTTTGTTTGGTAGCACTAGAAGCCATCTGTCTAGAAGCACCCTCAGTAATGAAAATGTGTGTCATTGCTTGCAGACAATTTTGATTTGATATAGGTGAGACTTGGATGATGTGATCCACGATTTTGAGCAATGCACTGTACAAACTTTAGTCCATCACAGTTGGAGCTGCTTTGGAATGTGAGTGGTGCCAGCTGTGTTCTGCTCAGGAAGAACAGCTACAGAATAGGGCTGTGCACGGACCCCCCCCCCCCAACCTGCTTCAGAGGCCGATTCAGAGCTTCTGATTTGGCCCCAACCTGCTTCAGACTGATTCAGACCTGATCCGACCCGCTTTGGACTCCAGATCCAAAGCAAGATTCAGAAATCGGAATTATTCAGATTTTACATTTTCCCATTGACTTGCATTGGAAAACAGAAACAGCCATAACTTTTTAGTTTTTATGATAAATACATGACATTTGGGGACCTGGCAGCCCCTATGGATGTGATTGAATCTGCAAATTTCAGACAGTGAGATTCAGTGGCATTTGTGCTAGCCACAGGTAAAATTTGCTTTTTTCAAGAAAATCTGACAAAGCAAAGCGCTGTAATTTTTCAGTGCTTCCAAATAAGTGCATGGAATTTGGGGACCTGGCAGGTGATTAAACCTGCCAAATTTCAGACAGTTAGGTCCAATGGCTTTTGTGCTAGCCATGCATCAAGTTTCCTTTTCTCAAACACTAAAAGACAAGGTTAAAAAAGCCTGTCAAGCCAAACAGGGGATTAGGGGTCTTAATCAGAAGGTGTTTAAGGTTCCCATTAGGAGGTTGCTATCCCTAATCTCTGGGGATGGTTTCTTTGAAGCACAAAATAACCCCTCTTCCCTAGTACTTTCCTTTTGTCTGTCCTGAATCTGCCACTATTCAGCTTCACTGGATGACCTAAGGCTTCTCATTAATGGAAGAAAAGTTCAACCTCTCTTTGTAATACACATTACCTGGGGTAAGTCACACTGAACTCAGTGGAACTTATATTTATTGCACCATGATGGCACTGGGCATGGGGCAGGCAGGTAGGCTGGCACAGAGGCAGAGAGAGAGAGAGGGAGAGAGAGAGAGAGAGAGAGAGAGAGAGAGAGAGAGAGAGAGATGTTTAAGGCTGGCACAGGCCCCTGGTGGCGGAGGAACTGTGTGGGACAGGCTAAGAAGAGTGTCTCACCTGTTCAGAGTTGATATACTGCACTGAGGGCTGTATGGTGGGCAGGCATGGGTGGGAGAGGCTGGCGGAGGAGGAGGGCAGCAGCAGCAAGGAGGGCACCGTGCAGATACTGAGCCGATAGGCAGGCAAAGCGGCAAGGCAACTATAGGGCATGGGTGCAGCAGGGTGCAGGTATTCCATAGGCTCATGGCATTGAAGTCACCAAGCCCAGCTACATCAACCTGGCACCAGGCAGGCAGGCTGGCAGAGCAGAGGAGCAGACCCATGCCATGTGGGCATAAGTCTGTGGTATTGGAGGAAGACAAAGAGAAGCTACAGCATCCCCTTATTAATTTCACTCAGAGCTTCAGTCCTGCACTGCAAGCACAGCCAAAGAACAATACTGAAAATAATTATAATGCTGCTGCTGCTGATATGCCCTGAGGGGAGGACCCATAAAGAGACAAAGAAATGCTAGGAGCACCCCCTTGGGTTCATTCAGAGTTGAGTTACTCCACTGAAAGCACAGCCAAATAACAAGAAGAAGAAGAAGAAGAAGAAGAAGAAGAAGAAGAAGAAGAAGAAGAAGAACAACAACAACAACAACAACAACAACAACAACATAATGCCCTGCCTGATTCAAATAAAGACAAAAAAGCCAGCCAAAATAAGAGGAAACTGCAGGGTGAGTGTGCCACTCATTCGCTGGAGGGCTTGAAGGTGGGGTATCCCAACAGGGGCAGGTTGACCTTGAGGAAGACCAGCTGCTCCAACAACTCAGCATCCAAGCAGGAGTGGTAGGGTGTCACAATGTCACCCGCCACTGAAAATGCCCTCTCACTTGGGATGCTGGTTGGTGGCCACCCAAGCCAGGTCCAGCCAAATCTGGCTGCAGGATGACCAGTAGGCCATGGGATTCGTGGACCAGTCCTCCATGGGTGCCACCAGGTAATGCTGCACAGATGTTGTTGCACAGTCATCCTGGCGGATGGGTTGGGTGCCTCTCCCTCAAACTGCTGTCTGCACTGCCTTGGCCCAGAACCCCTAGCCTGTGGTCTTGCTGGGAGTGCTGCTGTGGGGAGTGCTGCTTCCAGAAGGGACAGTCTCCTCTACCTCCTCCTCTGGCACTCTTCGTCTTTGCCTCCCTCACTTGCCCCACCAAAATTTCCTGCCACCCTCTCCAGGAGTTATTTGCACAAAACCCATCCTTGAGATGAGGACTGTATATGGTGGCCAACTTCTATGCCCTCTCCTGGCATAGGGGCTCCACCCACCATACTAGGCCATCCCCCAGCCCTGTAACCATTTCCGGCATGTCTGGCAGGAAGCACCTGCCTGTGGTGGGATCTCTGGCACTCAGAAACATGTCCATCTGTTTCTGGAGATGTCTGGCCACAGGGGTCACCCGGCTGAGGAGGAGGGCATGCTGGTGCTCAGGGTCTTGGTGGCCTCAAGGAACAGCTTGAGGACCACCACAAGCTGGGACATGGCATCCCACTGCTGTCTGGATGCCAATGTCTCCGAGTTCCAGCATGTTGCCATGTCCTGTACCAGCCTGTGCTGCAGGAGCCCCAAGTCCTCCTGCTCACCCCACAGGAGCCTACTGCCCTTGACACTGTGGTGGAAGTGCCCAGCCACCTTCCTGCAGCTTTCCAACAGATTACGGAGAACAGACGGGAGGTGGGATAAAACTTGGTGCTGCCTATACCAAGGGCACCCCTCACAATCAGGTTGAAGATGTGCATGATGCAGCAGATGCCCTCAAATAATCCGTCATCGCGCACAGCCTTCACCATGTTGGCTCCCCCGTCCATGACCATGTAACCACAGGTGAGCTGGTGCCTGGCCAGCCACCCCTCCACCATGTGGTTCATGGCCTTTGTGATCTCTGCTGCCATGTGGGACTGGTCCAGGACTTGTGCATGAAGGAGGGCCCAGCAATACCCATCCTTCCCAGTTCCAGAAGCGCTGGCCGCTACTGTCCCTGTGGTTGCCCAACAGTGAGCCATCAGGGACAAGTAAGCGTGCACTCCACCATCGCTGGACCAAATGTCTGAGGTGAAGTGCACCACCTGTGACTCCACCTGGCACAGTCGCTCCAGCACTCTCTCCCTGCATGCCTGATACAGGAGGCACCACCCACCTCCTAAGAGTGGTGTGACACAGCAGCTTGTAGTACAGGACCACAAGGGCTATCAGCCTTTTGAACCCTACTTTTCCAAAAGGCTGAATGGCTGGTCATTCAATGCCACCATCTCACCGATGCAGTTGGTGATTTGGTTGGGCGTTGGAAACCTCCGCCTTGTGGTCCCATGCTTCCCCCACCCCACCTCCTCCATACTGGCCTGCCTAAACCTTTTGGGGGTGGGAGATGGAGAGCTTGCAGAAGCTCCAGCACCTCCAGCCTTCCGCTTGCCCCTGCTGCCTGTCTGCTGGGACCTGGGGGCCTCTGCCCTGAGTAGGACTGATTAGTGCTGCCTCCTTAGGTGCAGGAGCAGGCTGCTGGTGCTGTAGGGGTCAGGTGGTGGAGAGTGAGCCTCTGTCTGCTGCTTCACATCTTCATGCACACCCTTGGGAATCTCCTTCTCCTGACCCTCCACTACCCTGAGGACATCCAACACCTCTGATGTGAAGTCCATCAGCAGGCTCTGCTCTCCCAGTAGAGAAGATGGAGGAAGGGACATCTTTGCCTGCCCCACACCTTCCCCCACTGGGGAGAATGTGGGGCAGGTGAAGGGGCAGGTGGTATCATCCCTTCCAAGGTGCTGGGTGGAGTAGGAGGTGCTGGCGAAGGGGTAGGGTAGGGAAAACTGGATCCCTGGCTGAAATGCTGGCTGGAAGAGCACTTCTCCACCTGGGGGCTCAGTCAGGGTGGCTTCACCCCCCCCCCAAATCCTCCCCCATGGGGGAAGGCGTGGAGTAGGCAAGGAAAGGTCACCAACTGAAACACTGTCTGGAGGAACTCATATGGCCCACTGATATCATCCCCCCCCCCCATTTAGGCTCCTCATCGCTGTGTTAAAGTATATTACTTTAACACTGATGCAATGAATATGAACTTGAGCACACTCTGGGAGAGAGCGGAGGACAGGAAGGTCTGGTGTGCTATGGTCCATAGGGTCCATCGCATACCATATGTTTACAACTTGACAGGGTGCGATGTGTGTATGTGTGGGAAATCATATGAAAATTTCAAGCTGATTGGACAAACGATGCAAATTGTTGATGGATTTTAGAAGAGCCAGATCTGAATATCTGCCTTCTCCCACAAATGTTAACCCAACCCCGTTTAGGGTCGTTGTCCGAAAATCATAGCCAGAGCGGTTCATTAGGCCAGACGGGCTGTTCTGAAAAGCTTTGTGGCGACTCATGATTTACAGTCCTCTCATGTGCTAGCTGGGAATTCTTTTCTCTTCTCTCTTTCCATAAAAGAAAACCAGATCCCAAGCCCCCCCGCCCCCAAAAGGGAGAAGCAGGGGTCGTTTAAGTACAGAAATGAAAGCGAAAGTATAGCCTGCTTCCCCAGTGGCATGAGGCGGCGCGTTTTCCTCAGGCTTCTAGGGTGAGGATAAGTTTGAGAGAGGAGGAAAGGGGTGTGTTGTGCTTAGTTTACAGAATTGCACAATATCCTAGAACCAACACAGCAGAGGGCGGGGGGAAACTTTTTTCTTCAGTTTGCTGAGGTTGTTGTGAACTGAGCTCTGAACAGTTCCGCTTGGCAAGGAAAGGTCACCAACTGAAACACTGACTGGAGGAACTCATCTGGCCCACTGATATAATCCCCCCCCCCATTTAGGCTCCTCATCACTATGTTAAAGTATATTACTTGTCTTACTTCAAAATGTAGTAAACCAGTATGTTGTATTTGGAGGCCCTCCTGCTCATTCTGCTGAGTAAGACCTTGTATTGCCCCTGCAGTACGCCTCTTAATTTAGAGGTGCCAAGATAGTGATAAATCAGATCCAGGTTTACTTACAAGGAGTACTTTATTGAGTACCATCAGCACACAGGCCTTCTCTGTGGTGGCCCCCACTCTGTGGAACTCCCTCCCTAGGGAACTCCGCCATGCCCCCTCTTTAATGAGCTTCCGCCACGCATTAAAAAGTGGTTGTTCAGGCAGGCATTTGGGGTGGGTTAGGGTATTTTAGAAAATGTTTTTACTGTAGAATTTTATTGTTTTAAACTGTTTTATTATATACTTTGTACATTGCCCAGAGTGGCTGGATGACCAGCCAGATGGGCGATTAATACCCAATGGTTGGATCAGACAGCTTCTCTGAACCCAGAGCCGTGGGGTAAAATAGGTTTTATACCATACATGTTAGCAGTAAGGCAGCATGACAACAGCAAGCATTATTTAGCATTCATTGGGGCTTGCGTAACTCAGTGAAGCCATAAGCTATGCCGTGCAGGGCCACCCAAGACGGACAGGTCATGGCAGAGTTCTGACAAAATGTGGTCCACCGAAGAAGGAAATGGCAACCCATTCCAGTATTCTTGCTAAGAAAACCCCATGGAACGTATCACAAGGCTAAAAGATATGACGCTGGAAGATGAGCCCCTCAGGTCGGATGGTGTCCAATATACTACTGGGGAAGAGCAGAGGGAATTTCCAAGTAGCGCCAGAAAGAGTGAAGTGGCTGGGCCAAAGCCAAAAGGACACTCAGCTGTGGATGTGTCTGGTGGTGAAAAGAAAGTCTGATGCTGTAAAGAACAATATTGTTTAGGAACCTGGAATGTCAGATCAATGAATCAAGGTAAGCTGGAGGTGGTCAAACATGAGATGGCAACATCGACATCTTGGGAATCAGCGAACTAAAATGGACAAGCATGGGCGAATTTAATTCCGGTGACCATTATATCTACTACTGTAGGCAAGAATCCCTAAGAAGAAATGGAGTAGCACTCATAGTCAACAAAAGGGTGGGAAAAGCAATACTGGGGTACAATCTCAAAAACGATAGAATGATCTCAGCACGAATCCAAGGCAAACCATTCAACATCACAGTAATTCAAGTCTACGCCCCAACCACTGATGCTGAAGAAGCTGAGGTTGATCGGTTCTGTGAAGACCTACAACACCTTCTAGAACTAACACCAAAAAAAGATGTCCTCTTCATCATAGGGGATTGGAATGCTAAAGTAGGAAGTCAAGAAATCACCGGGATAACAGGCAAGCATGGCCTTGGTGTACAAAATGAAGCAGGACAAAGGCTAATAGAGTTTTGCCAAGAGAACACGCTGATCATAGCAAACACTCTTTTCCAACAGCACAAGAGGTGACTCTACACATGGACATCACCAGATGGTCAATATCGAAATCAGATTGATTATGTCCTTTGCAGCCAAAGATGGAGAAGCTCTATACAGTCAGTAAAAACAAGACCTGGAGCTGACTGTGGCTCAGATCATGAGCTGCTTCTTCCAAAATTTCGGCTTAAATTGAAGAACGTAGGGAAAACCACTAAACCGTTCAGGTATGACCTCAATCATATCCCTGATGAATATACAGTGGAGGTGACAAATAGATTTAAGGGATTAGACCTGATAGACAGACTGCCTGAGGAACTATGGACGGAGGTCCGTAACATGTTCAGGAGGCAGCAACTCAATCCATCCCAAAGAAAAAGAAATGCAAGAAAGCCAAGTGGCTGTCTGATCAGGCTTTACAAGTAGCTGAGGAAAGAATGGAAGCGAAAAGCAAGGGAGAAAGGGGAAGATATATCCAACTGAATGCAGAGTTCCAGAGAATAGCAAGGAGAGACAAGAAGGCCTTCTTAAATGAACAATGCAAAGAAATCAAGGAAAACAATAGAATGGGAAAGGCTAGAGATCTTTTCAAGAAAATCGGAAATCTCAAGGGAACGTTTTGTGCAAAGACGGGCATGATAAAGGACAAAGAAGGCAGGGACCTAACAGAAGCAGATGAGATTAAGAAGAGGTGGAACGAATACACAGAAGAACTATACAGGAAAGATCTTCATGTCCCTGATAGCCATGACAGTGCGGTCACTGAACTTGGGCCGGACATCCTCGAGAGTGAAGTCAAGTGGGCCTTAGGAAGCATTAGTAACAACAAAGCTAGCGGAGATGACAGTCTTCCAGCTGAGCTATTTAAAATCCTAAAAGATGATGCTGTTAAAGTGCTGCACTCAATATGCCAACAAATTTGGAACACTCAACAGTGTCCACAAGACTGGAAAAGGTCAGTTTACATTCCAATTCCAAACAAGGGCAATGCCGAAGAGTGTTCAAACTACCGTACAATTGCGCTCACTTCACATGCCAGCAAGGTTATGCTCAAAATCCTACAAGCTAGGCTTCAGCAGTATGTGAACCAAGAACTACCGGAAGTAGAAGCGGGGTTTCAAAGAGGCAGAGGAACTAGAGATCAAATCACCAACGTTCGCTGGATCATGGAGAAAGCAAGAGAATTCCAGAAAAACGTCTATTTCTGCTTCATTGACTACACTAAAGCCTTTGATTGTGTGGATCAGAACAAACTGTGGCAAATTCTTCAAGAGATGGGAGTACCAGACCACTTTACCTGTCTCCTGAGAAACCTGTACGGGGGTCAAGAAGCAACAGTAAGAACCGAACATGGAACAGTTCTTACCGTTTTGATTTGTTCAAAACTGGGAAAGGAGTATGACAAGGCTGTATATTGTCGCCCTGCTTATTTAATTTATATGCAGAGTACATCATGAGAAACGGCGGGTTGGATGAATCACAGGTCGGAATTAAGATCGCCGGGAGAATTATCAACAACCTCAGATACGCAGATGATACCACCCTAATGGCAGAAAGCGGAACAGGATCTAAAGAGCCTCTTGTTGAGGGTGAAAGAGGAGAGTGCAAAAGCTGGTTTGAAACTCAACATAAAAAAAACTAAGATCATGGCATCTGGCCCCATCACTTCCTGGCATATGGAAGGGGAAGAAATGGAAGCAGTGACAGATTTTATTTTCTTGGGCTCCAAGATCACTGCAGAAGGTGACTGCAGCCATGAAATTAAAAGGCGCTTGCTCCTTGGGAGGAAAGCTATGGCAAACCTAGACAGCATAGTAAGAAGCAGAGACATCACCTTGCCGACAAAGGTCCGTCTAATCAAAGCTATGGTTTTCCCAGTAGCAACGTATGGCTGTGAGAGCTGGACTATAAGGAAGGCTGAGCGCCGAAGAATTGATGCTTTTGAACTGTGGTGCTGGAGAAGACTCTTACGAGTCCCCTGGACTGCAAGGAGGTCAAATCAGTCAATCCTAAAGGAAATCAACCCTGACTGCTCATTGGAAGGACAGATACTGAAGCTGAAGCTGAAATATTTTGGCCACCTAATGCGAAGAGAAAACTCTCTGGAAAAGACCCTGATGCTGGGAAAGATTGAAGGTAACAGGAGAAGGGGACGGCAGAGGATGAGATGGCTAGATAGCATCACCGATGCAATGAATATGAACTTGAGCACACTGCGGGAGAGAGCGGAGGACAAGAAGGCCTGGCGTGCTATGGTCCATGGGGTCACGAAGAGTCGGACACAACTTAACAACTGAACAACAACAACTTTCTCAGCATAGGCTAACAGTGCTTGGTCAGAAGGGAAACAATCAGAGCTTCCCCAGCACAGACACCTGCAGCTTTAAGGCAAATAAGCTTCACTTCCCAGGAACATCTTGATAAGACATTCCAGCTCATTAGTATGGAATGTGCTGAGGCTAGGCTATCGACCTTTGATTCATCCTGGTAAATCAAGAGGCCTGTTAGGGAAAATAGCAGCCAACTGAACCAAAGTCAGAGAGCATTATGGATCATCTAAGACCCTCTAAAACTACTAATAGCTTAGTTCAGGCCTGGGGCCTTACAGACCCTGGACATCTGCCCAAAAGTCCTACCCTGATGGCACCTCTGCCTGGTATGAGCAACAACTTTTAGGCTGCTGATGATCCCTGCCACAGACCTATCTTACCTCAGCTTTGCCTCACTGTGTCCAGTCCCACTGTTGTCTTACTCCCAGGACTTAGCCCTTCCTTGGCAGAAGCTAGCTCAGGCAGAAAGATTTTACAGTTCCAACTGCTGTAGTGGTATCTTGGGTTCAATTTCTTACTCTAGCCTTATATATCTCTTTAAAACTGTTCTACCAGTGGTCATTTCCCAGTAGCAACGTATGGCTGTGAGAGCTGGACTATAAGGAAGGCTGAGCGCCGAAGAATTGATGCTTTCGAACTGTGGTGCTGGAGAAGACTCTTATGAGTCCTCTGGACTGCAAGGAGGTCAAATCAGTCAATCCTAAAGGAAATCAACCCTGAGTGCTCGTTGGAAGGACAGATACTGAAGCTGAAGCTCAAATATTTTGGCCACCTAATGTGAAGAGAAAAGTCACTGGAAAAGACCCTGATACTGGGAAAGATTGAAGGCAAAAGGAGAAGGGGATGGCAGAGGATGAGATGGCTAGATAGCATCACCAATGCAATGAATATGAACTTGAGCACACTCCGGGAGAGAGCGGAGGACAGGAAGGCCTAGTGTGCTATGGTCCATGGGGTCACGAAGAGTCGGACACGACTGAACAACAACAACCAGTGATCATTGTGAGACAGGGTGAAAGACATAAAATATAAGCTCCCATACTATATATAGTTATATGAATGTATGACCTATGAACCTTACAGTGTAATCCTATACATATTGACTCGGTAGTAAGGCCTATTAAGTTCAATAGGGCTTACTCCCAGGTAAGCTGGTATAGGACTGCGGCCTTAGATGGTGATTTGAATAATTCAACCAAGCAAACATAGCATTGGGTTGCTCTTTACTTTTATACAACATCAGACTAATCTCAAATTAGCTTTTATTCCTGCTTTCTTTCTGGTTTGGTTGCATATAGAGAAACATAATGTCAGGGTGCTTCCAGATGGAAAGTTCCTAACACTATTGATCAAAAGGCATTATGCAGCTATGCCATCTTTACTTCCTTAACAGATTTTGTGTGGTAAGAAAAATGACAGAAGCGGTGGGGAAACATGGGAAGGTCACAAATTAAAGATGACATTATCTGGACCCCTTGTAAAATTTAGTGAATGAGGCAGGATAGTTGCACAATAAAAGCCTCATCTGGAAGCACTTTTGGACAGGAAAATACCTCCAGCCTGGAGTGGTAGAGTGAAACAGGAACTTTGTTTACACTGCAGAGACTCAATCTTAGAAGGGCAACTTAATACTCTCTGAGTTTCATCATAAAAATAAATGGGATTTCTTCTGTTTACATTGTATAGAATGAGTGTTATGTCTTTATAGGATTTGGGACCTAGGGTTTATAGCTACCTTTCATGTCTCACAAATTTTGTAACCGAACAGTATAATGTGCATGTCTACTTAGAAGTAAGTCCCATTGATCTGAATGGGGCTTATACACAGGTAGATGGATATAGGATTGCAGCCCCAGACCTTTGCTTTTGAAAAATGAAATGCAGTAGCAGCTAGAAATCCAAATATGATTTTCAGAGTGTATAATTTAATTGTCTGGTTTTACAGTATTTCCCCTTCTCAATGCATATCTTTTATCTGTGTGGTTCACAGAACAATAAAAAAACCTGCCCAATAGTGTATTTTGGGCAGGTTTTTTTATTGTTCTGTGAACCACACAGATAAAAAAAAAAAACAGAAAGGCCTGGCGTGCTATGGTCCATGGGGTCACGAAGAGTCGGACACGACTGAACGACTGAACAACAATAGTGTATTTAGTTCAGCAGGAGTAGCTTTTAAAAGAAGTAAGGTTATGATTATGGTGGGGCACAGTGAGTTTGGAAAGGAAAGGAAAGCTGAGGTGTGAAGAACAAGGTTCTTTCATATAGTTATATTACCAATTACATAAACTATTAAAAATGGAGATATTCTAGCCTCAGCAAAACAACTGAGGCTGCCTGAAGGGCTGTTATTGGAACTACAGGATGTTTATGTGTTCTTCCTAAATGAAGTCATATACTTGCAGTATTCAATTTCTCCTCACATTAAACTCTCCCGCATCCCTCGGCTTAAGGCAATTGGCTGTGTTTACGAATGTGTGTATGTGTGGGAAATCATATGAAAATTTCAAGCTGATCGATGCAAATTGTTGCTGGATTTTAGAAGAGCCAAATCTGAAAATCTGCCTTCTCCCACAAACGTTAACCCAACCCCGTTTAGGGTCGTTGTCCGAAAATCATAGCCAGAGCGGTTCATTAGGCCAGACCGGCTGTTCTGAAAGGCTTTGTGGCGACTCATGATTTACAGTCCTCTCATGTGCTAGCTGGGAATTCTTTTCTCTTCTCTCTTTCCATAAAAGAAAACCAGATCCCAAGCCCCCCCGCCCCCAAAAGGGAGAAGCAGGGGTCGTTTAAGTACAAAAATGAAAGCGAAAGGATAGGCTGCTTCCCCCGTGGCGTGAGGCGGCGCGTTTTCCTCGGGCTTCTAGGGTTGAGGATAAGTTCGAGAGAGGAGGGAAGGGGTGTGTTGCGCTTCGTTTACAGAATTGCACAATATCCTAGAACCATTTTCTTCAGTTTGCTGAGGTTGTTGTGAACCGAGCTCTGAACAGTTCCGCTTTGTGGTGGAGCCTGAGGAGGAGACGTCTTTGTGGGCGAAGTGCCGTCGGATTAGGTGTGTGACTGTGAATTTTAACAAGCGGGAAATTCTCTCTTATCGGCGAAGGGAACTATCCCGCCCCCGCCCCCCGATTTTGTAAGGCGGGAAATAAAAGCCTTGAGTGCGAGTTTTTATCTGAATTATTTACGCAGCCCGCTCTCTCTATGGGAGGAGGTCTTACGTGGGGCCGGGAGGAAGGTTCGGTGAAATGGGTGGAACGGAACTAGGGTGAGCGCAACTGGCTTGCGCGCGGCGAGGAGAGCGGCGTGCGGTCGTGCCAGTATCTCTCCTCCTCCACATTCGGGCTGGGGACACTTTGTGAGGCGGAGGAGAGGTTTCTGCAGGTGCGCGCCCGAAACTACTGCGGCCTCTTCTCGTTTGCCCTCCTCTCTTTCCAAACGGGGTCAACTGAGCGATCAAGAGAAACGGCCCGCCAGCGGGAGAAAGGTGACGCGCGCGCCCTAGTTCGCCCACGGGACTGTTTTTTCGCGGGGGTGGGGCGCTACGTGTGAAGGCGGCAAAAAGCGGCACGCGCCGCTGGCCCCCGCCTGAGGCCCCCTCGCTCAAGCGTTGCGACTTCAGGCGCTTTGTGACTTCACTGGCGGGGCGCTCACTCGCCCGTGCGGCCCCGCGCAGCCTCTCTCGCCTCCATGTCTGGCCGCGGCGGGGAGAGGCAGCCGCTGATCTCTCGCGGGAGCCGCTGGTGGCGCAGGATGCCCTGCTTCACGCAAGGGGCGGCCTTCATCCCGGCGCTGCTGGTCTCCTGGTCTTCGGCCGCCTTCATCATCTCCTACGTGATCGCCGTCCTCGCCGGCCACGTGGAGCCGCTCTTCCCGTACATAAGGTGAGGCACGAAGGCGGGGCTGGGGGGAACGGGGCGCCCTCACTCGGCCGAGTCGGAGCGCCGGAACCGGTGGGGCGGGTCGCTTGGTGCACACGTGCCCCGGCAAACCAGGGCTTTGAATCAGCAGAATCAAGCGAGAGAAGCCGCGAGGGAAGGGTGTCTGAATGCTGTCGCGGGTGGGGAGGGTGGAGCGCAACTCCCTGCATGTAGAAGATTAGCTTGTCTGGGAGAGGGCTAGGCTGAACCTTTTTCCTTGGCATTCTAGTTTCCTGTGAACAGGGAATTTTAATCCAGCAGGGGAGTATTCAGACAAGCAACTTTATCCCTGCACCCCGAAGTGGCACAGTCAAGCAAGAAAAGTTGGTCACTTGATTCTGATGATAGTATAAACTGGCCTAGAAGGAGGTGGGAATGTGCTGATGGAGTGGACTGGTTCAAACTGGAGGTGCTAATTCTTGACATGGAGGCAGTTTTGCTTTTGTTTCGGGGAAACATTCAAAAGTGGTGCCCCCCAGTAGCAGTCTGAAATAATACAGGCCACTGAATGGTCTCATTCTACTGCATGTGTAGACCTGGCCTGCAAGGAGTTCTAAAGTTTAAGGATGTGATTCCAACTATACATACAATGTATTCTTAAGCATGTTTATTCAGAAGCAAGCCACATTTTTTTTGTATTAACACTTTTTATTCAGATCTTTAATTTTTTCTCACAGCAACATAACTTGTAAGATACATTCAAAACAAAAACAATTACACAACCACAACTAAAACAAAACAATGAATGAATGAATAAATAAAACAAAAATAATACAATCGTATAGCAGTCCATGTAGTTCTAGGTACGTTGACCAGAAGTTGGTGTATTCAGAGTTGTCAGTGATAGTATGTTCTTTCGAAGGTTCCAAGAGCTGTGAGGCTTTCTGTTCATTGTACTGTAGGTAGAGTAGATTTCTCTTTCCAGTCTTGGAGTATCATCTTCTTGGCCACCATGAAGGCCCATAATGCCTATTTTCTAGTTTTGAAGCCACTTTGATTTCAGTGGGATTTATATTCTCTATTAAGCTGGTTTAGAATTGCAGCTTAAAATAATGGTGAGTTCTGTTGAAATTACTGGGAAGTACGGCCACAATTAACACAATCCTATATAAATGTAATCCGAATGAATGCTGCAATCCTATGCACATTTACCTGAGAGTAAGCCCCACTTAGTAGACATATATAAGATTGCATTGTAAGACCCACTGTGTTTGAGGAGACTTATTCCCAAGGAACTATACATGTGATTGCAGCCTAAGTGTTAATAACCTGATTTCTTACTCCTAAGTAAGAGCAGCTCAACAATTGAACCATTTACTTAAAGGGGTGGTGGGCTCTCCCTCGCTTGAGATCTGCCAGCAAAGGCTGGACAGCCATCTGTTGGGGGATGGTCTAGCTCTAGATTTCTTACACCAAGTACAAGATTAGACTAGATGGCCTTCAAGACCTCCTCCAACTCTGTTATTCTAAGTGTGCACAGGACTGTAGCCCAGTCCTAACCCCATTTCTTTAGAAGCAATTCCCACTGATTTCTATAGGAAATCCTTTCTGGTAGGTATGTTTAAGATTAGAACTTTAGGTTCCTATAATAGGGAGTAAGTCTCATTTAACTCAGTGAGTTAAGTCTATAGGATTGGGCTGTATATGTTGCACAGAAGGGAGAAAGGCACTGGCTCACTATAATACAGTGGTGGGGAAAACAGCACTTTGGTGAAATCCTCCCTCATATGTAGGGTTTGCCTTTCTTGGTGGGTCTTGTTCCTTTAACAGGGGTACAGAAACTCCTTTAGCCTGAGGGCCAAATTCTTTCAGAGAAGCTTTCAGGGGCCGCATTCCAGTGGCGGGCACAGCTGAAGGCAAAAGGGGCAGCACCAAAATACCAGCTTATTTATTTATTTCATTTCTGTACCACCCAATAGCCAAAGCTATTTTAGCTTAAAGCCCTTACTGCCAGTAACTATTTCAACCTTCTAGAATGGGGAAAAAACGGCACAAAAACCGAGAAACCATCAAACAATTGGTGGTTGGGGAAAAGGGCTGGAGTCAGGGAAAGGGGGTGGGGCCATCTGGGGAATCCCAGATGCCCCCCCCACCTGAGATTCTGTCCCCCTGTTGCAGAAATTTAACTGTGGGCAGAAATTTAACATTGAAACGTTTTCCATCCTTGCATCACCATGCAATTGAAGCAGCAGCACATGTTGGCTTTCTTCCTGTCCGGTAGTCATTAAAAGAATAGATCCTCTATCAAGAAGAAATGGCAACCCTACTAGTTGTGTGTTAAGTGAGTTTGAGTAAGCCCCTTTTAAGGGTGAAGGAAATACTCTATGAACTGGCAAATAAGCATTCTTTCAATGACCCCATGTGCCTCCATAGAGTTTAAATAAATGGTCCAAAGCAGAACAACTAAGAATGTAACAAATTTAGTGACTTGTCCACACAAATAGTTATTTCAGTTTAACAGATCCAGTTTAAGTCATTAGTGTCCTTTAATGTCTGTACTGTTCAGACTGAGAGAAGAGTTAAAACTAAGGTAAAAACAGTTATATGGACTGCTCTTAAAGGAGCAGTTATATGCTAACAATATACTCGTCCAAGTGCTGTCTGAGTCAGGCACCTCCTTCGTATGCCATCCCTCTAGGGCAGTGAGCAGCATGAAGGATAATTCAGGTGGCGCACAGAGGAGTTTCTCCTCAGTGTGCTGGCCAAGATGGGCGCCTCCTTCGTGCATTGTTTGCTGTCCCCATGGAGTGGTGAATGATGTGTGAAGAATAACACAGCCGGCACATGAAGGAACTTCTCCTCCATGCACTGGCTGATTCGGGCACCTCTTTCGCACCACATTTGTCTCCATGCTACTCACTGTCCCTTGGGAGTGGTGTGCGAAGGGGAATCCCTAACGCTGTCTCCAGTCGGAGATAACATTGGGGATTCTTCTCTTGGGGCCTGGGAGGGTGTGGAGTGTGGGAGGGAAAGCTCCACAGGTTGGATTGGAATCGTTGGCGGGCTGGATATTTGACACTCCTGGCTTGACACCTGCTTTGTTGGTTCATAGATGTGTCAGGCCCATTCTTTCCCTTCCCAGAGTGCTTTTGTTCACCACAGTGAGTATGGCTATTTGCTGTGTAGGGATCTGAGTTTAAAAACAACCCCTGGGATTTTCCTAACTGAAGACACAAATAGGTAAATAGGAACTTTTTCCTCCTGTATACCAGTTCCATCTATGTTAGTCTCAGTTTCTAATAACTTACATTACACCAATGGGGTTTTTAAATAATTCTGAAAGTACATAGGAAGTACCTTATATTGAGTCAGACCATCGGTCCATCTAGCCCAGTATTGTCGACGCCGACTGGCAGTGGCTCTCCAGGGTTTTAGGTGGGATTTTTTCCTGCCTTGCCAGAGATAGAACCTGGTACCTTCTTCATGCAAAGCATATGCTCTACCACTGCCCCTCCCCAAAGGTCTGTGGAAACTTTTGCCCCACAGTAGCGAAACAGCTTTTCCTATCCAAAGCAGGAGAAGTTATAATTCGACTTTGTAGCCAATTGATGGAGAGAAGAGGGAGAGAGGATCACCTGCAGATATGGTGTTTCTATGCTAATACATAAATTATAGACAGTTTGCACTCTATGGCATGGTCCCTCAGCAACAGAACTAAATGCCGGAATTCATGTTTCCAAAATTACAAATGTTACCACTTTTTAAAAATTTTTCCTGGAGATTCTGTGCAGAATCCCTTTTCCTTCACCTCTCCCCTCATGATCTTGTTGACTCCGGAAACCCATGGGTATCTGCTGTGACTGGACCAGCCCTGATACGTTGTTTTTGTGGCTGATGTGCAGAAGAAGCCTCTCACATTTTGAAGGTAAGCGAATGAAGGCACGCAAAGTCCTTACTTGCTACAGGGTAACCTCAAAATATTTTTCTGTGCCATGCTAGGATTAAGAGTGAAGAATGCATTTGCATTAATCAGAACTTGATTAAAAAGGAGTATTGCCTATGAGGGAAGAATGGACCGTGCTTGTTTTTGTGATCAGTGAACTGAGTGATCAGTGTTTTGGCCCATTATGACTCCCATCACCTGAGATGAATAGATTTTGAGCCTGTGGACAGACACATTTAGAAATGTGAGAAACTGTTGTGAGCACCACCACAAAATGGCTGCCATAAGGGATGTATGGCTAGTTACAAAATGGTTGTTATGGGGGCATGCTTAATAAACAGTTTAAGGCAGAGATAGGGTCTGAGCTCCAAACACAAAAGCTCTCCTTTAAACCCATAGTTCTCCGCTCCAACAGAAGGTAAGCCAGTTTCCCCAAATTTCCTCTAAATAAATTCCTCAGAAATTGATTGATTCCCCCAAATTAATAAGACCACTCCCAAATCAATTTCCCCCCCACTATTTCCTGTTCAATTAACTCTCGGTCTGTTCCATTTTGCCTCTGTCAATCCAACCCGCCGCCACCACTTTCTTTGACAGCTAATTCACCTCCTCCTCAGTCTCTCTCTGTGTCTCCCCATTGATCACCACCCGGATACATACCCTTTCTGGATCAGCCACCCTCAAACATCCTTTTCTCTCAGAATCACCCCCAATATTTACTTACTTTCCTCTCATGAACATGGACACACACAGAGACATACACACTTACCATACACATACCACACAGACATACACACACATCCCCCCCCCCACACACACACATCCTCCTCTTGTCCACCTAGTCTTGCTCAGTAGTCCTACCTGCTCACTCTCACCCAGGCTTGGTCACCATACTGTCATCCTTGGTTATCTCCAAAGCCACTCTTCTGCCCTCCCATCTAAACATGGGGCCAGGGACACTCTGAGGAGATAAGGTGGCTAGCAGTTGTAGCCTCAGCAAGCACTGTGCCCAGCCATCCTGAAAAACGTGTTGTTGTTTTTTAACAGTTGCAAGATGAAGAGGAGGAAGAGTCTCACAGGCTCGGTGGGCACCACGTTGGGGAAACCTAAAATAGTTGAGCAAATGCAAAACTGAACATAACTTTTATTTGCAGTATTTTACCGTGTTTAACCTTCATTTCAACCGTATGGGCTTACAAGTTTTGTCAGAATCTGGCCTAAAGCTAAGCTTTTTGGAGCAGGAATTTTGGTTTGGTGGTGTTTCATCTTAACACAATGGAAACTGACTTCCAACGTGGGCTTTTGTTTTATTGCTTTTCAAGTATATGATAGAGATGGAAATCTATTTTACTGAGATGGTAAACTGTTTATAGCTTAATTGCACTGTAATAAGGAAGGTAGAAGTACAAAACCACATAATGGAAATCCTCTATTAATTTTTTGAACTTTTAAAAATTGCAAACCTTGATAAACATGTGATATCCTGTAATCAGAAGTATAACTCATGAATTTGATAAAAATGAAAGTGTTTTCTAATCTGTTCAGAAAGTAACAGAAATGTGGTTTTGAGGCATAGATTATTATAACAAATTATAATGAAGTGCACTGATTATGCTTAATGATTAATGACATACCAATTTTTGATAAGCATATAACACATTTCTATAATTTTCCTTAATATTTAATTCTTTTCTATGGTCCAGGTTGCTGGATTAGGAATTTACTGTTGAATAAAAATGGACGGATGTTGTAATGTAAAATGTTGTTTCACAGGGGCCATTCAGTTATAACATGGCTTTTGGCAACACTTCATCGTAACGGTAAACTGCCGTTATATCCGAACAGAGCCGCTATAATGAACTTGACTTGTTTACTGGAGAATCACAAAGTATAATTATAGAAGGAGCACGTTTCAAAGCAAAAGGACACTGAAATGTTTTACTTCATTATTCTGAAATAATTGGATTCTCTCTAAACCTATTATCCAACCACTTCTTTATTTTTTATTTACTTACTGTAGTCAGGCTTTAAAATAACTATTATCACATTCTGACTTCTTTTCATCCACAGTTTCCTGACTCCTCTCTCCATTTTTAAATGTACATAACTTTTATAATTATGTGCTGTGTTTTCAAATTACTTTGATCCTTCAGTTGCACAAGGCCACAGAGCAGACACATGAGTAATTCCATACATTTAAGCTTCGGGTATTTATTAGTTGTTGTTGTTCAGTCGTGTCCAACTCTTTGTGACCCCATGGACCATAGCACGCCAGGCCTTCTTGTCCTCCGCTCTCTCCCAGAGCGTGCTCAAGTCCAATATTCATTGCATCAGTGATGCTATCTAGCCATCTCATCCTCTGCCGTCCCCTTCTCCTTTTGCCTTCAGTCTTTCCCAGCATCAGGGTCTTTTCCAGGGAGTTTTCCCTAACAAATAGTCCTTTGCGTATGCACTGTGCGGTCTCTGATAACAACAGGATTATTGGCCTGCTCGCTGCCTACAAGCAAGACTCAAACTAGATATGGTAACAAGATGCTGAATTCAGTCTCTTTAAAAGTTTTTAAAACAGAAGCCAGCCAACATTGGGACCACAATGTTGGGATGACGATTAACCCTTCCACTTGCACCATTTTCCCAATGAACCTACAACTCCCCCATGCTACTATTTGCCCCAACTGGACAAATATACAGGCACAGCTTTGTGTGTGTATGTATCTAGATCTCACTTGAACTTACAATGGCTGTTATTTAAAAAGTCGCAGGGATGTCTGAACCGTACATCTACTAAGAGATACTTGTATTGCTTCTGTTTGGCTTAAAACTGCCCTGCCTCTCTAGCATCCTCAGCAGCAGCTGCCCCATTTCTGTAGAAACCTGGACTTTCCCCGGGTAGAAATCTTATGACTTGAGCAACATCACATTACTTCCTTCTAAAACTGTTTGCATGCTAAATATTGATAACTCCTAGTGAAAATAGCAACAAGGGTAGGAAAAGCAGCAGGTTAACATCACATGTTAAAATATAAAAATAGAATTAGAAGCTCATTAGAGAGTTTTAATATGAGCCAGTGCAAGAACTACAGTATCAGGCAGTATGCTTGTGTACACTACTTGCTGGGGATCATGGGCAGGAGGGTGCTATTGCACTCATGTCCTACTTGTGAGTTTCCCATCGGCAGCTGTTTGCCCGCTCTGTTAACAGGATGCTGGACTAGATGGACCCTTGGTCCAGCATGGCCCTTATGTTCTTATGTACATAAAGTTTTTATGTCATTTGTATTCTTTGCCTTAGAATTTTAAAACAAAGGACATGTTCCAGCTGAAGTTAAGCACATTTAAGGCTCTCTTATTTCAAAATGAGAGATCTTAATGGTATAGGGTGGGATACAAATGTTTTAAATAAATAAGTACATGTTTAGCCTTCTTCCATGAAATCAATAGGACCTAAATGTTCTTTATTTTGGCTGGATCATATCCACCAGGTTTTTTCTTTTTTAACATAGCTGTACTTTGACAAACAAGATGATAAAAGTTACTAGCCAACAAATAATGTTACTAACCTTTCTAATGCATCTACATTAGTCATTAGTCTAAAAGGAAAAAAAAAAGATATGGACAATCCCTGACCTGGAGACAGGGGTGGACGAAGCAGTATTTCTAATCCATGTCATTTTTTCATGTGTTCATTCACAAGTTTCTGGCCTGTTTCCCCATCAGTCCACTTTTTTTTTAATCCACATGAAAATCAATATTTATTTTTGTATGCATTTTCCCCTAATATACACATTTTTGTATGCATTTTCCTTGAATATATGCATTTTTATGCATATTTTTAATGCCAAGAACTGCATTCTAAAATTTGGAGAAATGCAAAAACTAAAGGATAACGCATTCCGATCTGCGTATTACTTCATGTCAGTTCACTTAAAGATGAAGACCAGTTGAAATCCCCCCCCCCCCCAACCTGGAGGCAATTTTTACTTGCCAGAGGTTACCAGGCAAGCGGCTGTTTAAAAGCCTGAGTATGTATAGGTAAATGTTTACAGAATCAGATGTACGTTTATGTTTTTGCTTCCTTGTTATTTTTTTATGTATTGGCAATTTAACAGTGAAATTGAAATGTAAGTAAATTGTAGATGTTCTTTAGTAACATTTCTTCCAAACCCTTTAACTCATACATAGAACCTGGTTTTAAAAGGTTTAAATAAGAATGAATGATATTCAGCGCAATTTTAATGATTTGGAATGCTCTTAAAACATTAAGTGTTCCTAGAAGAAGTTCAAATTATGTCACATGTGCAGATTCCATTCACATCTTGCCTAGTGCTCTTCAAAGGCTTTGAAGTGATTGCTGTTCAGTATATTATTTAGGTAATACAGGCCAGTCTCCAATTGCAGAAGTACTTCAGATTTGTCAGAAGTGGTTCACTTGGGAAATAAGCTTTCTACTGTCCATAAAGTTATTTAGAGCATATTTCTAATTAAATTGTGAATGTAAGATTTTTTTTTAATTACTATAGATTAAAACAAGGATGTTTCTGAAAATGCCTAAATGCAACTAGAATTTTCTAAAAGATAAGGAGCCCAGTCAATGGCTGGCAAAGAGAGAGTTTGTTTTCTTACTCAGGGCCAACTACCCCATGACACAGGAGATCTATGATTGAATCTCCCAAGGTGTTTTGTTTTTTTTTTTTTTTACTTCAGAGCAATCATGGGCTGCTCTAAACTGGAATGGGTTGGATTAGCAATGCCCTGGTTTGGGGGTGGTAGGAGTGATGAGGAAGCAACGTTGATGTGTATATTATTTAGAATGGAAAAACTCCATGGGGTAGGGAAGGATTAATCCTTTTCTTCTTCAATATTGCTGCTTTGATACAATTCAGAGCCCCATGTGGTTGATTTTAAATACAAATGAAAATGTTGTGAGATCTGATTATGGATCTTTCACATCATGTGTAAGTTGGCCCTTGGTCATGGTGACAGGTTGCATTCTGTCATTCCAGTACATTGCCTAGAAGTGTCGCCAGTGATCCAAATGTTAGGTTTGAAAATGGGAGAGTTGAGTGTGGAGAGAGGAGAAGTAGGTTCAAGTTCCTAGTATATTTAACTGCCAAACTTAGAGACAGCGGCTTTTTCTATGACTAACTTTTGTATAATTGATGTCCAGTTTCCTTTGAGAAAGAACATGGCTATTTAAAACGTGCTGGGTATTCTGGGAAATTTTCAGATTAGTTCTGTCGTCTTGTCATCTTCCAAATATCTAGTCAACTGTGAAGCTAATTGTGGGCATCTCGCTTGTCTCTCAGCCAACCTACTTCCATAGGGTGGTTTGTGAGTGAAGATGGATACATTGCAGATGGCTATAGAAGATTTTTGTGTAGATTCAGCAAAAGCAATGCATACACAGAGGCTGATTTCCACATGGACATATCCTGCTAAATTAGGAACCATGCATACAAAAAATGCAGTGTGTGTACATCCCAGGTTTGGGTCTCTGCTTCAGGTACTTGGGACTGAATATATAGTTTCCAACATTGGATTGGGAACTGTAAATGAAGTGCCAAACAGCTATTTGGCACTGTCAGTTCTGACAGAACCAATAGCCAGTTTGGAGTAGTGGGGGACAGAATCCAGTTATCTCTTTCCCAGTCTGTTCCCATTAGGAATTGATTAGTGCTGACAAGACTGATGGAGTTAGCCACCTTTTGGATAGTTAGCTGTGCCCAAACGTTTATGGACATCCTACTCATATGAATGGGCACATTCATATCTCTGGATTGAGACCTGATTCTGGTTGGTTTCTTAATGAACTGCACTGGCATTGGACTTGAGCGCACTCCGGGAGAGAGCGCAGGACAGGAAGGCCTGGCGTGCTATGGTCCATGGGGTCATGAAGAGTCGGACACGACTGAAAAAATACGAAATGTCCACCTACAAGAGAATTAAGCTAAATATAATAACAAAGTGATAAAAATAATTTAACAACCTGTCAACAACTGATTTGTGTGCTTTTTTTAATTAATAAGAAGAAATGCACCTGAAAATTACTGGGAGTAGTCCAGTGAAATTTAGCCATGTCTAAATTTGCATCAGAGCAGCCTTTCTTGGAAGTAAGTAGAATAGAACAAAATTGGGCTTTCTTCCAAGTACATATGTATTGAATCAGGCTGCAAGTTTAGTTCAAGTTAGACTGCAGTCCTAAGCTTACATATCTGGTGGTAAGTTTATTTGAAATTGGTGGGACTTGCTTCTGAATAAACATGGTTAGTCTCAGGTTGTTAAGCACTTATTTTTTGGACTTGATTCATTGATTTCAATAGAATTTGCAACGTCATCTTGATCACTAGTGTTTCTCTGACTTGAGTGGCAAAGTGGTTTGCCTTCTTTATTTTAGGAGTATGGACATTACATGGTATAAAATCAGCCTGTCTACTAAAAATGCAACAAATTTAATTATAGTTATTAATTTAATTCAATGTAAATTTATGTATATTAAAATTCTGTGTTTTGTTTTCATTTGTGTTAGTGATACAGGAGCAAAACCTCCAGAAAGTGGTATCTTTGGATTTATGATTAATGTTTCTGCATTCCTAGGTATGTATGCCTGTGTTTATACGTATTTATTTATTAACATTTCTAGTCTGCCTCAGCCTTAGACTTGGCTGGGTAAAAATAGTTACCTATAAAACCAACATTTATTTTCAAACAGGTAAAACCATGAAAAAATACTGCATATCCCCCTTCCTCCAAACTGATGTGGCACTAACCACCAGAAGTGAGCCCAAAGCAGTAATTGTAAAGTAAATCATTAACATGCATGCTAGCTTGATAAATTTCATTCAGGGTAGTTTCTAATGCCTGGCACTGGAGATGCTGCAAAACGAAGTAGGCTTTCTGTAACAAGTCTCCAAGAAATGACCACTAAGGCTATTAGGGAGAAGGAGGAATGCAGGCCAAGAGCAGAGAAGGTGGGGAAGGGTTAAGACCAAGCAGTGTCTTTTTCTGAAGCACTGTTTTATGAGTTTAGAACTATAAACTGCACTGAGTCTGCATAAATCAAAGACCAAATTTTGTTGGAAAATCCCTAGTGAGAAGTATGAGACAAATAAGGCACACTGAGCCTACAAAATTATCACCACCACTCCATGCAACTTGCTTAGAGAGCCAAAATATGGTCTGCACGTTGAGCTGTCTTTTTTATTGTTGCTTATCTGTGGGTATGGCTAGTCACAAAGGACAAGTAACCTGCCTCAGAGGCTTTCATGGGAAATTAAGATGGCAGCAGCTAGAGGTTCCCGCTTCTCTTTAAAGCAATCCCAGATGCCAGTGAGAAAATACTTTAAAACATAAAAATTGGGTGGAGTAGGCTGTTTGGACTGATGGGCCTTACTCTTTCTCTGCTGCTTTGGTTGTTTGTATTATAGTAATCTGTTTAGGTTTTATGTAGTTCCATTGATTTATCTAGTGTTGTGATTTATTTTAATTTTTTGTTAGCCATCTTGGTTTTCTTGGGAAAAAATATAGGGTATACATCTTTTAATAAATCAATGCAGTTTGCTTTCTCCCCATAGGATGAAATGGCAACCATTTATCCATGGTGGAAAAGTTAAAGGAGTGCACTTGGGGATATCATAGGGTTAGGGAGCAGGTTTAGCCCCCACCTCAGGTGACCCCAACCATCAAGAATCAGTTTTGCATAACCCTTTCTCTTCACCTGCTTAGCCTTACCCTGTGTTCCGTTTCTTGGTCACCTTAGAGTGGGAAAGGATGTTAGGTAGCTGATGTTTTTTGTATATAAATATTTTGAGGCCACCACTTTTTGTTCATTGTATTGCACTGGAGAAAACAGTGTGCGGGTTTGCACTTCACTTTAAGCCATGGTGATTTATAAGCTACTCACAGTAGCTTATTTGGAAATTATGCTACTGTGATCCCTTATACGATAGGACAAATAAGCTATGCGGATATTATTTCCCCCCCCCTCGCCCTCTAGTCCACCCAGCCGGCCAGGACGGTATCCCAGCTTCCTTTGCACTGGATACCATTCCCTGCTGACCTTCACGCCACAGCTACATCATGTTCCTTTCTCTGATTGGCCAGCTGCACACTAGGGGACGTCTTCTTCTGTCTCTGCCTTGTTGCCGCCAATTTCACTCTGGCGTCGATCCTTACCCGCTTCCCAGCACCTCCACCACCATCTCCCCTCCCAAGCTGCACCACACTGCTTCCCACCGCTGTGGTCCCCAGCCAGATCTTCATGCTTTTCACCTCTGCTCTACCTGCCTGCACCCCCACTGCCATTGCCTCATCTAGCCCGCGGTGCTCCCTGCCTCTCCCCCCACCACTGCGGCGCTCTAGCATGGCCATCGTGGAACCAGAATTTTCTCTCAGCATCTAGCCACTCTGATTATAGAGTTTTTTTTCCTTTGACAGAATATTTTAGGGCTTTTTCATAAGACATTCTTCACTTTGTAGACCAAAAGATCAGGAATGTTGCTCACTTTTCTTCCTGCCACTGCAGCTATGCCTTTAACGGTATCTTGATGTGCAAACATCAGCAGTTACTTATTATCTCCATGATGAGAAATTATTTGTTTGCTGATTTATTCATGCCATGCTACTCTTAGATGCATAAGAGCAGGCCAGGCTGTTTTTCTTTTAAGCAGTTGGCAATCTGCCCTAAAAATGTTGTTGAATTGTTCACGTAATTCCTATTCCAATTGTATTTTTGTTTGATTCTTAACAGCCGGATTTCCATGCTTCTCCCTTTCCCCCTGCCCACCTGCACCCCCACCGTAATCACGCCACATTAAACATACCAGAATACATAGTAGTTGCAAACAGAACACATTTTAAGAGTTCTAACCCCCGGTTGGATTTCCATGCTTTTCCCTTCCCCTCTGCCTGCTTGCACCCACACTGCCATTGCCCCACCCAACCCATGGTGCTCCGCACCTTTCCTCACACCGCCCTTTCCCCCTCCCACCTGCACCAAAAAGGGGGTGGCAGCTGTGAACTCTGGGAGGTTTGCAGGAATGGGACAAAATTTCATACACAGGTTCCCATTGTGGAGAGGCACCCAAGGCAGAGCTAAAAGTTTGGATGGCTATGCCTCTCCATGGGAAACGTGGGGGTTTGACACTTTGGAAGTTTGCAGAGTGCACCGCTGATGGCGGGTGAGGGCGGAAATGGGTGGAAAGCGCAATTTGTTGCTAGGCAGATCTGGGAAACACATTGCCTGAGAGGAGCAGAGTGATGGCAGCAGTTTTGACCATTCCTGCTAGGAGACTCTGTAGGTGATCTGTTTAAACCACTTTGGAGAGCAAGGCGACATGATAAGCCATGATGGCTGAAATAAACCACACTGCAGATCTGGTTTGTGTTTCCACGACAATGGATGGTGAACCAAATGAAGGAATACCAGATTTTTCATGGAATTGGCATAGCTCCATATAGGGCTCCATGAAGGACGGCACCGCACCATTATAAGTCGCTGACAGAAACTTACTTCCGGGTGGGGTGTGGGGATTGGAAGGGAATGTCATCAGACTGGTAGGGGCTGCTCAACCAATAAGAGAGGCTTCTCCCTCCAAGCTCTACTCCCCTTTCTCCTGCCCCCCTGGTTAGGTGATGGTGCAAAGGCATTAATTACTCCCGAAAGCCTTGAACCAAACAGCAGAGACATGCAGTTTTGGAAATAGTGCTTTACCACCATTAGGGGAGTTACTATGTCTTTCACCAGATGAATACATGATGTACCATGGTTGTACTTAATGTTTTTGGCTTAATGGCAATCTCAGTAAGTTCGAGAACAAGCCTCATTGACTGCAACAGGAGTTACTTCTGAGTAGACTTCTTGGACCTATGCCTGATTCCACCCATTTTTCCCTTTCCCCCTAAATACTGGGCTTCCACGTTAGCAGGCACCCCTAAATAAATGTGCTATTGCGCGATAGCGCAAATACATGATAGTTCACTTTCGGGAACAAGTGTCATTGACTACAACAGGAGTTAGCAGGACCCTCTGAACTAATGTGCTATTGCACGATAGCGCAAATGCATGTTAGTGCTATTGCGCAATTGAGTGATAGCGAGATACTGACATAGGGGTTATGCGTATTGATGGAAGAAATGTGCAATAGTATTATAATGAGATAGCGAGAGAGGGGGGTAGAGGTGCTGCTGGAGAACTGGGGCTTTTTTCGCTGTCGAGTGATAGTGATGCCTTCTAAATGTGCAACTAAGGATTCTACAGTAACTACCTCTGGAACTGCAATCTGGCCGGGAACTTATTATGTACACCTCAACCACAGCTCTTTTAGTAGAGTAAGCCTTAGCGCTTGACAGAGTAATGGCTTTAAATGTCCAACATCGATACAGTTGGTGGCTGGTGAATAGGGAGTGCTTACTTCTGATACGCGATGTAGTGCTAATGCACTACTGGTTTAATCCTTTATTTTAAAAAAAAGAACTCTGGTGGCCAGTGGGGAAATGGCGGAAACATCAGGGAAACGCAGGTTGGGAAAACATTGGGGAAACACCACTTGACCAGGGTCACGGTGAAAGGCACACCTCTGGGCAGGGCTAACACACTGGAGTAAATGCGGAGGGTTGGTGTACACCACAACAGAAGCGCAGACAAGACAAATTAAGGAAAAGAATCGGACTATAAGCAGTCTCAAGAAATCCGGTTCTTCTGTGGTAAGCTCCGGGGTGGCTGCTGGATGGCCAAGGCGTCATGTATCCCTAACGACCTCCACACACAGCCAGTTCAGAGTAAATCACTTGTGGAAACAGGCCCCATGGCTTACATCAGGGTGACTTATTTTGGTTAAATAAACCACTGTGGTTGGAGAAAACTGCTAGCAGATGACACATTAAATCATCATGGCTAATTCAGAAAAATAAACCATTGTGGCTTATTGTGCCATGCAGACCCAGCCAATGTAACATGTTCATTATCTGAGTAGGATGAAGGAGTATATTTTTCTTCTTTTTCCTTGTGTTGTCAGGACCAAAATGAGTTCTTGTGTTGGTTGATTTGCTTTTACTCCAGTTTCTGAATAATTTCTGCTGTCTCATTTTTTTAGGTGCAGTTACAATGTATACAAGATATTTAATTGTAAAGCAGCAAAATGAAGTGACACATTTTATTTCGCCATATTTCAATTTACTGACACTATGTGTTGGGGTGGTAGGTTGTATTGGAATGGGCATTGTTGCAAGTTTTCAGGTAAGTCCAAACATTTCTTTCTTTATTAAATTGATATTCCACTTCAAGTGAAGTATAAGTAATTAAGAATACCATATGAGCATTATATATCTTATACTAAAAACATTCTAAGAGCAGTCCTTAAAAACAACACAATGCAAATCAAGAGTGAAGAATCAGGATTGTTACTGTGTGGAGCATTCCAATTACTCTGTCATCCAGACCTAAAAAGCGCCATCTGAAGCCCTATTCAGGTGTTATTACTCCCCATGATAAACATTTTGTGGAGAGAGAGCGGGACCATATATCTAGCCTCACCCTTGCGTCCCCTGACAATTCCATTCCCAGCTGTCTGTGCTTTGGGGGCATGTGTGCAGAGGGGATGCCTGCTGACAGCATGTAGGCCTATCCCTGTGAGCTAGAACCTGCTCTACAAGCAGAACACCAACTCATAGGGACAGCCTGTGTGCGTCCAGCAGGTTTCCCCTCTGCAGATATGCTTCAAAAGCATGAACAGTGTGGGAGTCGGGCTAGCAGGGGATGCAGGTCAAAGGCAGCATATGGGACTCTGCTCTCTTTCCACATGATGTTAGTTGCATGGACCAATAATACCTGAATAGGGCTTTTGTCAGCTTCCTATATGACAGAAGCACAGTGCCCATGTGAGTTTCGCAGGGCAGAGAGTTCCCAAAGTAATTTTTAATCAATTTTTTATAGTTCCCAAAGTAATGTTGCTAATACAAATACAGCCATGGACCTAGTCACCATCTGCTGAACCCCAGACAGTGGTGGCACCCTCAACAGGGTCTCTTCTGAAGATCTAAAGGCATCAGGGTGGAGATGAATGGGAGAAGACATTTCAGAACATTCAGTCCACCAACTCCTTACAGACCTGGCAACTAACAACGTCTTATCTGGATTTAGCTTCAATTTCTTGGTTCTCCAGCCTTATGACTAACTCCAGATACCTGTTCAGAGACTCCAGGATTAGGAGACAAATAAAACTATGTGTCATCTTCATACTGATGACAATTAACTCCAAATCCTCTTGTGGCCTCTCCCAGCAGCTTAATGTAGAAGTTAAATAACATGTGAGATGGAACTTTGTTGCACCTTACAGGACAGCTCCTATGGAATAGAACTTACCTGAGAAGCAGAAGTGGAACTACCACAAATCAGTGCCACCCATCCACACCTTTGATAGGTGATCCAAAAGGCTATTGTTAGCAATACTTGTTCCTTTGTTTTCAAAACATGGTCCTTTTATGTTCAGGTTTTCAGATTCAGACAGAGTAGGAATGGGAATTAATGAATAAATGTGAAAACTAGAAGAGTAATTTTTTAAATGATGGCTTGCAGTGAAATAGGATTATGGAAGCCTTGGAAGCATGTTGCCAGACTACCAGGAATATGTGTTGGAAACAATACAGTGTGATGCAGACTATGCAAAGATGTTTTAGTTCTAGTTCTGGATTGGAACTTGTAGTGGGCTCCTGGACAAAGACACAATTCCACTGGTTGCTCCTTTTAGTAAATTGTCTGGATTGTATTGCTAGATGTATGCCTTTCCTTTATAACTAAGGCATAGCAATGTGGAATTAGCAAGTAGACAAAATAGAATCCTCCTTCACATCCTGACATTTCCTTTTATTTGTGTTTATAAGCTGTGCCAGGACCTTACACTTTGCAAGAACTTATAGCGTAAATAGGAAAGGAGAGAGAAGGAGGTTATTAAATCTGCAGTAAAGTTGCAAAAGTTTTTCAGAGCAAGGTTAAGCAAGTTGTTCAAGGTCAACCAGAAACGTACAAGAACCTAATAACACCCTCTGATTCTGAAGCCACAATCTTAAATCACCAAGCCATTGGTATTCTGCAGAAAATAATCTTTCAACAGTTTAAAATTAATATGATAGAAAACAAGGTATGAATTACTCCATGTAGTTTTTTCTGTGCTGGAGCCATAAGGAAGATTTTGAGAAAAGGGATGTGTAATACATCTAAGTTCCATGATTTCTTTTCAATCCCTTCTGCCTGGAGAGATCTGCTCTAAGACCAACACAAACCCTGGTGTGAGGAACAACAGTCCATCAAATCAGTTATTCTGCCATCACTGCTATGTTCTTACTGACTGTTTCAACGTAATATAAGAAATCCATTTGAAATCTGTTCCCTAAGGAGGGAAAACTGTTGTTGGAATCTCATGCAACATCCTGTACTTGTGAAATAATTTCCCATAGCAGCCAGATAGCATGTTTAAGTGCTTTGTGTTACTCCAGGCAACTATGGTGACATGGTTACTAGCTTTGATTAATCTCTTAAAACAGAACCTAGACTGATCTAAAGAGCTGTGCATTTTACTAAAATGTGAGATGTCCCATGAGCACTTCTCTCCTTAACATATTTTCCAGTCAAATCCTAGGTTATAATAGTAAGCAGTAATGGCATCAGTGCAGTGCTTTTGGGGACTGGGATCCAAGCAAACATGAGATATCTGTAATTCCTTGTTCTAATAAGTTACATGAATGACTCTATATAGTTGCATTTTCTGCCTTTGCAACTACAGAAAGCTTATTTGTTATAGAGTGGTGGGAACCATTTATAAGGGGTCATGAAGAGGGCAAAATAAAATTGGATTGGGTTGACATTTAGGTAGGGTAGGAATGAATAAGCTGTAAAGTTGTGTTTTTTTGTTGGACTTCCTCCAATTCCAAGGTATGAACTGTTGTATAAACTCTATTGCAGACTTTGACATAAACGTAGTTGACTTTTCAGTAAATAAAACCAAGATTAAAGGCTACAGCTGCATGTAAGAAATAGACTGCAATGGCCAAGTATTTAAAATTAATAAGAACACACACACACACTTATCAACATGGGTTTGCCCTAGAAGCCCGTGTAAGAATAGTTTCCTGGGGATGCAAAGGATTTTGTTAGAGAAATCTATCCTCTTCACAGAACTACAATTCTCAGGATTCCTGGAATGAGCAGACCAAGACTACATAATAAACTACTTTAGATTTCTAGTGTAAAGAGGTCTGGGAAAATTAGACAGATGGCACTTGTGGACCTATTAAATACATCTCCAGTGTCTTCAGAACTCTGAAACCCTGCAAGCAGATGAAAGCCAACACAAACTAGGGGAAGAGGAAGCCGCTTGCCCATTCTTTACGGTAGAGGAATAATTTTCTAATAACTTGTTGGGATCCATTTAATGATTTAGATAAACCATTCACTTTGTGGGAGACCCTACTTTCAAGCACCTACTCAGTCAAGAAGCTCACATAGTTTTATTCTGCGTTGGAGTCTTCTGTCTCACACATACATGCGCGCGTGCACACACACACATTTTCCTGTTGTTAGTGCGTAGGATAACTGCCTCTTCTAAAAAGAGGAAGAAAACAGTTGTTAGGCACTGGCCAATAGAAATTAAGGGCATATCTGTACAGGACTTATTTAAGTGAAAGGTGTGCTCATTCAGTGCATTCGCTGCATATCTGACCCTGCATCCCACACATCCTTTGGGCTTCAACCCCAGATAACTGATTATCATTCCTTGTCTCAAGGGTAGCAACTGGAGTGCCGTCAAGTCTGTGCCACCCTACTCATTTGTTGGAACAGGTATTCACGCACACACACGCACGCACCTCTTTTTGAGAGGCAAACAATCTTGGTTTTGAGAGGTACCAATTTTGACTTGCAGGTGAATCATTCTGTGGGATATAGGAACTGAAATCTCCCCAATCCTATGTCATTAACTTGTTTATTAAAACAAAGCCAATATGTCCTTGAATGTTTGTCCCCTGTTTGCAGCATCCTTTTATGTGCATACAGTAAGTAATGGTTTCCCAATTGTTTTTTCAGGAGTTAGCGGTTCCTGCTGTCCACGATGGAGGAGCTCTTGTGGCTTTTATCTTTGGTGCTCTGTATATTGTGCTTCAGACAGTCATCTCTTACAGGTCACGCCCACAATGGAGCACTCCATGTACATGTCACACAAGGCTGTTCCTCTCTATAATGACTTCGGTAGCTGTCATTCCCAGTATCCTTTTTTAGTATATTACTGTGTTTTACAACTTCCCATTCTGAGGTATCAGCCCTTTCTCAGATATGGTTATGTGATCAAGGATGTTTACGATGTTTGAACTGAAAATCATGGAAAAGAATCTCTGGATAATCAAGGGCTGTTTGCTCATGTCAGTCATTAACTAAGGTTGGATGGAGTTATGTAATTCATGACAGACTCTGGGCAGGTTCGCACGATCAAACAACTCACTGTGGCTTAAGCCAAGGGCCATTTTGAATTTTAAAACTGTGTCCACACCTTGTATCATTTAAACTAGGGGACCATGGGTTATGTGAGGGTTAAACAACCCTCGCATAACCCTAAAACAGGCCATGGGTTCTGTGAGGGTTGTTTAACCCTCGCACAAGCCATGATCCCCAGGTTCAGATGACATGGTCTGAATATTCAGGGTGGTGCCCATGGGTGCCACAGCTCATCGTGGCTTAAATAAGCCACGACAAGCTGCGGCAGTCATGTGAACCCAGTCACAGAGCTCTTAGGTACCTACCATGAGACTACAAGACAAAAGTCCATAAGACTTAATCACTGCATTTAATGTAACCAGAGCGAGGATATTGATTCCTCAACTTGCTAATGATCTCAGAAATACTTGGGTCATGTAAACGTGCCCTTCCTGAAATGTAAGGAGTCTTTTGAAATATCTTCAGTTGCTTAGAATCATAGAATACTAGGGTTGGAAGGAGCCTACAAGACCATCAAGTCCAACCCCCTGCTCAATGCAGAAATCCAAGTCAAAGCATCCCTGACAAGTGGGTGTCCAGCTTCATCTTGAATGCCTCCAGTGTGGAAAAGCCCACTACCTCCCTAGGTAATTGGTTCCATTGTCATATTGTTCTAACAGTCAGGAAGTTTTTCCTAATGTTCAGCCAGAATCTGGCCTCCTGTAACTTGAGCTCATTATTCTGTGTCCTGCACTCTGGGATGATCGGGAAGAGTACCTGGCCTTCCTCTCTGTGACAACCTTTCAAGTACTTGAAGAGTGCTATCATATCTCCCCTCAGTCTTCTCAAGGCTAAACATGCCCATTTTTTTGTTTTGTTTTTTAGTTGTAGAGCTGGCAAAAGTGCAGAAAGGGGCAACTAAAATGATCAAGGGGTTGGAACATCTCCCCTATGAGGGAAGGTTACAGCAGCTGGGATTGTTTAACTTGGAGAAAAGGAGAGTGAGGGGAGACATGATAGAGGTGTGAAAAATTAGGCATGGTGTGGAGAATGTGGATAGGGAGACATTTTTCTCCCTCTCTCACAGAAACATAGAATAGTAGGGTTGGAAGGGACCTACAAGACCATTGAGTCCAACCCCCTGCACAGTGCAGGAATCCAAGTCAGAGCATCCCTGACAAGTGGGTGTCCAGCCTCATCTTGAATGCCTCCAGTGTGGGAGAGCCCACTACCTCCCTAAGTAATTGGTTCCATTGTCGTCTTGCTCTAACAGTCGGGAAGTTTTTCCTGATGTTCAGCCAGAATCTGGCTTCCTGTAACTTGAACCCATTATTCTTCATTCTGGGATGATCGAGAAGAGATCCTGGCCTTCCTCTGTGTGACAACCTTTCAAGTACTTGAAGAGCACTACCATCTCTCCCCTCAGTCTTCTCTTCTCAAGGCTAAACATGCCCAGTTCTTTCAGTCTCTCCTCATAGGGCTTTGTTTCCAGTCCCCTGATCATCTTCATTACCCTCCTCTGAACCCTCTCCAGTTTGTCTGCATCCTTCTTAAAATGTGGTGCCCAGAACTGGACACAGTACTCCAGATGAGGCCTAACCAGTGCTGAATAGAGGGGAACTAGTAGTTCATGGGATTTGGAAGCTATAGTTCTATTAATGCAGCCCAAAATAGCATTTGCCTTTTTTGCAGCCACATCACATTGTTGGCTCATATTCAGTTTGTGATCTACAGGAATTCCAAGAACCTTCTCGCTTGTAGTGTTGTTGAGCCATGTATCCCCCATCTTGTAACTGTGCATTTGGTTTCCTTTTCCTAGGTGCAGAACTTGGCAATTTATCCCTATTAAATTTCATTCTGTTGTTTCCTGCCCAGCGCTGCAGCCTATCAAGAGCACTTTGAATTTTGTTTCTGTCTTCCAGGGTATTAGCTATCCTGCCCAATTTCGTGTCATCTGCAAATTTGGTAAGCATTCCCTGCACCTCCTCCTCCAAGTCATTAATAAAAACGTTGAAGAGCACTGGACCCAGGACTGAGCCCTACGGTACCCCACTTGTTACCTCTCCCCAGTTTGAGAAGATCCCATCGATAAGCATCCTTTGAGTCCGATTCTGTAGCCAACTGTGGATCCACCGGATCGGTGTTTCATCTAGCCCACTTTGAGCTAGTTTGCTGATCAGGATATCATGGGGCACTTTGTCGAAAGATTTGCTGAAGGCGAGGTATATTATGTCCACAGCATTCCCACAATCCACAAGGGAGGTTACCTGATCCAAAAATGAGATCAGATTAGTCTGGGAGGATTTGTTCTTGACAAATCCATGTTGGCTTCGAGTAATCATTGCATCGTTTTCAAGATGCTTCCAGATGGATTGCTTTATAATCTGCTCCAGAATTTTCCCAGGGATTGATGTCGGACTGACTGGTCTGTAGTTCCCAGCTTCCCCCTTTTTAAAATAGGGACAACATTAGCCCTCCTCCAGTCATCTGGCACTTCATCCGTCCTCCATGATTTCTCAAAGATATTAGACAGTGGTTGTGAAAGTTCTTCTGCCAGTTCCTTTATTTCTGTAGGATGCAGTTCATCTGGCCCTGGAGATTTGAACTCAGGCTTGTTTTCTTGGAGGAACGATTTGAATGTAGAAGCCTGCAATCCCAAATAGAAACACATGCATTCAGTGAGCTACATTGCAATACTGTTCAGCTGAGGTAATATTAGACACATAAGACTAAATTCTACCTTTTGGCAGACAAATATCTGTCTCCTTGAATGACGAATGGTCAAAAGCTCATCACACCTGAATATACAGCAACATATGCCAGCTATATTGACACATTTCTGAGGACAGAATTTGACCCTCTGGGAACTGTATGCATGTCTCCTGGACTTGATGATGAAAGTTCCTGGAGTGACATGTGACTTCCCACCCTTCAGTGCATATGATTTTAGAGAACTTTTACCATACTTTAAAAATAAATTCTTAGCAATCTTGATACTGGAATTAAAACCCATGACCAGACTTGAAATATCTGAAGGTTATTTCTCAAGTCTAAGCAAAGTATTGATTTCATCTCTGTTTCCTGTTCCTGTGTACTTGTTGACATGACCATGCACCAAAAGTCCATGGTTATATAAATGCTAAAATCAAAAGTATATAATATCCGTAGTAATTATCTTTAGAATTTACATTACCTTGCATTCATCTGTGTAGGCCTCCACTGATTGTTCCATTCCCCTATATGAAAAATAATAAAATGTTTTAACTTTTTAAACTCTTTTAACCATTGTTTTATTCTTACGTTGTTTACCGCTCCGAAACCTTCTGATGAGGAGCGGTATATAAATATTGTAAATAAATAAAATAAATAAATTATCTTAGTAAGGCTCAGTTCGAGAGACAAAGAAGAGCGTTTTTATAAGTATTACATTTCAAATCAGTTGTTTCCTTTTAACCCTTCTTCTCCAGTGATTTCATGTGCATCACTAATAACCATAACAAAAATAGATTGGAATCCAGGTGAAAAGGTAAAACCTCACTAGGTAAAACATTTAATCCTTCTGCCAGTTAAGCCAGCTGTTCACTGCTATTTAATTGTAGTTAGGCGAAGTAGGAAATGACAAAATTTGCTGATGAGTGTGAAGCTGCACAGAGTTCCTTCAGAAAGGCAATAACATAAATTGCTAATCGTAGCTTGTGGCATTTATATTGTAAGGTTGCGGGGGGGGGGGGGGATGTCCTTGTGGGCTTTCTTCCAGCTCAGTATTTCTTGACTCTTAAGAATTCTGTGAATGGTTTTTCTGTCTGTGTAGGTTGCCTGAGGCATACCTGGTCGGAGTCTTGAACATGCTGATGTATTGTTCTGACAAGGAACCAGCCAGAGACTGTTTGGGAAAGGGGTTTTCCTTTTCCAGGTGTGGAATGTGCTAAGACAAAGGTCTGTGGAAGGGCAAGTGGTTGTAGCTGGAGACAAGATGGCGAGTTCACACGTCACACTAAGCCACCCTGAGAAGAGGCCACTGTGGGCGGGTGACTTGTCCCTTACTCCTGACAATCGCCTGCTCGGTGGCTTCCCATGGCTTGTTTTTTCCCTCAGACCCTCTCAGTCCTCCAAGCTTCTGCCAGCATGTATCCCAGGGGTCTTTGCAGCAGAAATCTTCATTCTCTACGTCAGCATTCTTTCTGCACTTGGTCCACTGGGGTTGCCAGCTGACAAGGAAAACTCTCCCCAGCCCCACATCAAATCGCAAGAGTGAAAGACCACCTGTCCACTGTTTAGCCAAACATACCAGTATCTTCTGCTTGTCAATGTCCTCCACTTTGGCGCTTCCCTTACATTGAAGTAATAACACCTGCCCCTGCAGTCGCCAGCCGCTTTATGTTACCTCCACTGGTCTCCATTGCTAGCTGTAAGATGTACATGAGGGTTACATCAGATCGCAAAAAGGAAATAATTTTCCAGGCCCTTATGAAATGGAATTCTCACCGTTTAGAAAACTGGGTGTGTGTAAGTTCTTCTTCCAAAACAGTCATAGCTACTTCCTTGACATCCAGAAGGCCAGGGGTGAAAGGCCATCAGGCTAATTTCCAGAACAAAAGGTACTGAGCTCTTTGCCGGAACTATTAGCAAGTCTAAGACTCAGATCATGTTTGCTTCAGGCAACCTACTCTGATTAGGGATGGCGGAGAATTTCTCCATGAATCTCCGGGAGGCCGAATGCCAATGCATTTGGCCCCCCGAAATTGGTGGTGAAGTTCTCCGCCGGCCCCCCCCCCCCCCGGGATGGGACTTACCTCGTGCGAATGTCCCTCTCGGCGGCGGGTCCTGGTGGCGTTTCGGCGGGGGCGGCGGCTGGTCTTCTGACCGGCTGCTGCCGCCGCCGCCATTGCAAAATAAAAAAGTAAAGTAAAACAACAACAACACACACCCGTGATAGGCTACGTAACGATTTACATAGCCTATCACGGCTAGATTTCCAAAGTCAGCCGTGATAGGCTACGTAAATCGTCACGTAGCCTATCACGGGTGACTTTGAAAAAAACAAACAAACGTGTACGCAAATGGCGGCGCCCATGGGTACGCGTACGCGGTTGTTTTTTTTTCAAAGTCACCCGTGATAGGCTACGTGACGATTTACGTAGCCTATCACGGCTGACTTTGGAAATCTAGCCGTGATAGGCTATGTAAATCGTTACGTAGCCTATCATGGGTGTGTGTTTGTTTTTTACTTTACTTTTTTTTTTGCGGCCGGGTAGACGGGGCGCTCCTCCCCGGCCTGAATTTCGGCAGCGAGGGATGGGGCGCCTCCCCCCCCTCGCCTGAACTTCGGGGGGAGAACCGAGGCGCCTCCCCCCCACCGCGAAGCAAGCTACAGGACCAGGTAAGTCCCTTTCATCCATCCCTAACTCTTATAGGTTGTATTCTCTGATACTTATTCACAGAAATCTTAGAGGCAAGAATAACTTGGAAGTGTCCCCCCATGTCATCCAGTACAACCCCCCCAAACGTAGAACAATTTAATCTATCTCTGCAAAGAACAACATATAACATCTAGGCAGATAAGCAGACTTGTCCCTTCACATTGGGAAAGCAATAATGCTCCTCTCCCTGCCATTGGGCTTACAATAACCAAGGCAGATTGTGTAGATTTCCACCCTTGCACTAAACACTTAGACCTGGTTTACATGTAACAACAACCTATTGGTTTAAAACTGAAAAGTTGTGCACAAGTGGGCGCACTGCCTACAGTCTTCCACTTCTACTCAGCAATCCACGATTGGCTCCTGCTGAGAGTGATGTCTGAACCCAGACCGCTGGTTTTTTTAGGGGCAGTTAACCCATGGTTTGTTTCTAAACTGATGGGTTGTTGTTACATGCAAACTGCCTGTTAGAGTATAGTCAAGGTTCAGAGGTTTGTCCATAGTGTGGGCCCCAAAGGAAAGAGTGGGTTTGTAAACTCTGGACTGCTGTGGGCTTGTTATTTGAGTTTGGGGATGAAATGGTTCAGTGAAAGAGTCTGTGTAGGAATCAGGTGTAAGAAACTGCATGGTGTTGTTGTGGGGGCTGGGGCTGGGGTTGAAGCAGTATGAGGGATTTCTTATAATCAGTGATGATCCTAGCTTGAACAGGATTTGTAATAAATTTAGGAGAAGGGTGAGATTTCATAAGGTTGATTTGGTGTTGATGACTGCTGATTTCTACTATATGCACCAATGAGCCAACTGAAGATAACATTTTATGCATCTGGCAAAGTGGGATCTAGGCCATGAAAGCTCATGCCATAATAAATGTATTAGTCTTTTTAAGGTGCCATGATGTTTGGTTGTGTTTGCTGCAACAGATTAACACAGCTACCCTTCTGAAAATTGCAAAGTTTTAGAAGTGGGCACGCTATACCACAAGAGGGAGCACTTTCCTTATGAATCCTGCAAAATAACTGGGGCCTGCATCTTGCTACACTGTCTTGTAATAGTGTGTAACATGTCACTTCTCTTAATACAGTGGAAAGGTAGCTGTGAAGGTAATGTGTAATGATTCTATCTTTTTAGCGATATATTTGTGTGCTGTGTTTGTATTATTAGGAGGTCTTTTTATTGAGACAGGTGCTATTTGTTGGCAGCAAACAAACCCTATCTCTCCATTTGTGTCCCATTAGACCTATCGTGATTCCTGGTTCAGCCTTTTGATCCTTATTAAGCTTACACTGAAAATCTGCAAACCATTTAAACTGAAATACACAGATGTCAACTCTGAATTTAGTACCACTGGTTTGGAATGGCTATGACACAAGCATTGTAATGATGGTCTAAAGGCAGCAAGCTGTTTCAAACATACAGTACTTGTGCAGCAAAGAAGCACAAAAGACTTTTATTTCCTTTTTTTTTGTTTCTTGTGTAAACTCTGAAGGGGAGTCTCATATGT
This sequence comes from Heloderma suspectum, assembly GCF_057233095.1. Taxonomy (NCBI): domain Eukaryota; kingdom Metazoa; phylum Chordata; class Lepidosauria; order Squamata; family Helodermatidae; genus Heloderma; species Heloderma suspectum. The sequence continues at coordinate 34,048,864 of NC_139464.1, forward strand.
GTCTCCTACAGTGTGATGCATGACTTCTATGAGGGATACACTTTGTGCTTCTAGAGTTGCTTGGTCCCTGCCATGAGGCAACGAAGAAGGCAGTGGTAAAACTACTAATGAAGAAGCCAAATTTAGATCCATTGGCTGTGGAAAATAGATTACCCAATTTCAAACTTACCATTTTTGAGCAAGGCCCTAGAGTGAGTGGTGTCTTGCTAGCTCTAGGTGGGCTTTGAGGACACCACTTATTTAGATCCTTTCCAACCTGGTTTTCCATATGGGTTCAGAATGGAAACCACCTTGGTTGCCCTGGTAGTGGACTTTCACTAGGGAACAGATGGGGGAAGTGCGATCCTGGTGGTTCTCCTGAATCTCTCAATGTCTTTCGATACCATCAACCATGGTATCTTTCTGGATTGTCTTTCTCAAATGGAACTCAGAGGCACAGAGTTACCACACATGTTGTAACATACAACATTGCCTTCAGTGAAATCAGGCCTACACAGTTTGTGACTTCCAGTGCCAAATGGAGTCTACCAGCTGTGTGCTTGGCAGGCCCACTATTTTTGCAATCCCAGGCAGGCTTTAAAAGCAGGAGGCTTATAAAGCTTCCAGCAAGGCCACCATGGCTGGTGGGTTGTGTTCAGCTTGGCAGGTCACATGTGCAGGACTGTGTTTATAAGAATGTTGTTTTTTTACAGAAACTTGTCATAGAAGACAACTTGAAATATGAGTTATTTTACAAGATAGTTAAAAAAAATCTAAAAGCAATACCCATCTGAGAAAGAAAGAGGAATAAGATAATTCAAAATGACAAAAGTAAGGATTAGCATGGAAGCAATAGCCTCAGTGGATCACTTTAACAAGAACCTTTACAATAAAGAATTAATCTAAAGAGATAATTTTTAATTAAAGAATAAAAAATGAATTTCTCCAGATACAATGCATTTTGTATTATAATATTATATTTTGTTTGTTCTGTGAGATGCCCAGAGAACATATATTGATGGTCAGCCTACACAAATGCAGTAAATACGGCTTATATCTAATTGGTGTTGCTCTGCTGATAGAAGGCACTTTGATCCAACAAAGGCTTCTATCAGTGGAATGTGAGAAGGAAGCACTTTTGGTGATCTCTCCTCCTCCCTGCATCTCTCCGTGGCCACCCAAATCTGTTCCAGTGGATTCTTCAGATGAGAATGGGAGGTGGCCAGGGACAGGGTACAGGTGGAAGGGAATAATCAAAAATCACCTTCCTCCCTGTTCTACTGATGGGAGCCTCTGCTGGATCAAGAATCCTTCCATAGGAAAAGAAAAAGTATATATTTCAACACTGTGCTCCTGGCATATGCATCAACTGATGTCTGTATTTGGCTTCCATTTGCTATTTCAGTCTGTTTAGTGTTTGGCATTTTTTTATTTCTTCTTTCGACTAGGACTATGTGTATCATTTTGTGAGTGCAGTCTGCGAATGGATAGTAGCCTTTGGTTTTGTGTTCTTCTTTTTAACTTTCATCGGAGATTTTCAGGTGAGTGTGATGAATAGATGGCTTCATGTTCAGAGAAAAAGACTTAGGCGGGCCAAGCTATACATCATGATAAACATGCCTTTTAAGAAGTATATTTATTTTGAAGAAAAAGTAGCCATGAGGCCCCAATCCAGAATGTTGTCCTAATCTGGATTGCGGGCACATGTCAGTTTCCTTCCCCCAAATTCCCTCCCACTGCTGTTTGCTCCCAGTGATATTGTTTTCAGTATATAGTACCTTTGACAAATAGCAGTTAGGGGCAAGTTTTGGCAAGAAACCACGATTCTGCTGGTGATGGAGGAAAAGCCCCCATGGAGGCAAAATTGGTGAGTGAGACTAAAAACCACTTCCATCTTTCACTTCTACTCCCAAAGCTTATTTTTCACACATCTGTAGGAAGGTACAGAGCTATTAATTCCTATTGGAATGAGAAAAAGAAATTCTATAATTATGCTGAGCAAGTGGCCAGTGAGGAGGCAAGCACTGGCCAGCGTGAACATGGCATGCTGACAGAGAAAGGATAATGCTACCATTGCCCTTCTCTGTCATTGCTGGGATGCTCTGAAGAGAGTCAAAGAGGGCGTGCTACTCAAAATGAGTGATGCTTCTTGCCCCATTTCTCTCTCAGAAATCGAACAGGGGTGTTTGCTATTATGAGCAGCCCTACTTGACTTCTCATGGCATCCTTAATCCCAAACCATAAAAGGCTTTAAAGGGTGAGACCAGCATGGAAACGAAGGTTGAATTGAGCCAGCTCAATTGGCAAAGCACTGTTGTAATATGTGGGTCCAAGTGGGTCATAAGACCAGGTCCAAGTTAGCAATCTAGTAAGTGGTATTTAGAGCTATCTGCAGTTTTTGAACTCTCTTCAAAGGCATTCCCAGGTATAATGCATTACATTCATCCAGAGCGTGAATAACTAAGGGTAGGCTATCTCTGTCCATATGAACTTGAGCACACTCCGGGAGAGAGCAGAGGACAGGAAGGCCTGGTGTGCTATGGTCCATGGGGTCACGAAGAGTCGGACATGACTTAACGACTGAACAACAACATCTCTGTCCATGGAAGCTTGCAACTGGCACACAAATTAAATTGTCATGGGAAACTGCTGGGAGCAGTTCAGACTCAGGGTTTCCCAAGGACCCTTTTGATGATACTAGGGTCTGTTTCACATTTACAAGCACTTCAAAAATATGCATGGTTTGGAGAGGCACCATTTTGAGAACCAGCACTTCAATATGTGAGCTATTTGCATGACTGCTGTGACTTACCTGGGGTGCTTCCAGATTAGGCTTTCTCATGCAATCGCCCTGCCTCACTCCTGGAATTTTACAGGGGATTCAGATGATGATGTCTTCCACTTGCAAATCTGCAACTTTTTCCCACTGCTTCTTCCATCTTTTTTTTTCCCACAAAAAGGCTAGTGTCGAAGAAAACTTCAGAGAGTTCACTTCTTTATTTGAAAAGAAAACAAAAGCAAAAAGCATACGTATGTGGAGATTCCTACAAGAAATCTTGTAAGGAGGTCCTCCCCCTTTACATTTCAAAGACAGCTTTTATAGAATGAAAAGACAGCAGAGTTTTGATGAATGCTGATTGGATGCAGAACACTACAGAGGCAGAACAGGTTGTATAATACTTCTAATTGGTTAGTAGTTGCCACATAGCAAAACAGTGAGTTTTAGTGGCCAGTTTGATAAGCAGTTCTTACTGTTCTGGTTTTATCTAGCTTTTCACGTAGCATTGGAGCTTGGGTCTTGGAATTTCCCCCCTTTACCCTGACACTTCCTTTCACCCAGACACTTAGTCTGTTTGCTTTTGTTTACTGTACTTTGGCACATGCAAGGTTAGTGAAGGTCAGGACAAATGTGAGCCTATCAGTGGCTCATGGGATGTTCTTCCACACTAGTAAGGCAGAAAAGACTGAATAACTGCACAATGTTTTTTGATTGGTAGTGCTAGTAGTTCTCTGTCTGGAAGCACCCCTTTTAAAATTGTACATATCACAGCAGGAGTGCATATAGTCACCTCGTAGACGTGCTGAAAACTGCAAATGGCGCCCTCATGTGAGTGCTCAGTGGCCCCTGCACATTCTTGAGGTGCTTATGTGAGGGCCACTGCTCATGGGAATTGGCCCGATGGAGGTACTGCAGGGATTTAGTGGTACATGTATCCAAGTCAGCAAGGTTTCGGGGGTGGGGTGGGGTGGTGAGGTTATAGTGCTTAGAAACTCTGCAAAACTTGTTTGACAGGAAATGGTCACAGAACACAAAAGAAAAAAGAAACAACTCTGTTACTCTGGCAGAACCACCCCATGGTTTTATTTGTTTAAACACAGTGTTAAAGGTTTATAGCTTCTCCACACATTGGAGGTTGCCTGGTGGATGTGTGAGAAGGTATGGAATGGTGTGAGTGGCTGAGTACCTGGGGCCATGTGATTGGACAGTGAGATTGCTGATGGGAGGGGGTGCTGGAGTGAGTTAAAAGAGGCAGGTTTGAAGATAGATGAGAGAGGGAGGGATTTGCTTTCTTAGTTTAAACATCTCCTGGGGATAGGGAGTAGTGGTTAGTGATTTTAGGCCTTAGTTTAGGTTAGCTTAGGTTAAGAGGTTAACATATACAATAACTAAGAAAAAACGCATCATATTCAAGAAATCTTTTAAAGTTCCATCTTTATGGTAATCTAAATTAATTATTTTGATTCTTTTACACTGAGTCTGTACTTGAGTCATCATCATGCTACGTATACGTAACCTAGGCAGAAGTTTAAAAAAGTGCACAACTCACACGATTACATGCTAGGAAAAGAGTAGAATAAAAGTGGTAAAAGGTAATGCCTGAGGTGGGTAGGAACAACCTGCCTAGGCTGAAGCAAAGGTTACCTCCACCCCACCCCACGCCTCCAGGAGGGGTTTTGTCACAGTTACACACCAGTTTTCAGACACATTCAAGTTTCTGAAAACTTACTGCCCATACCCAGGCCTCATTGCTAGCTGTGACAGTAGAAATGAGCATGTGGGGAAGTTTGCTCTCCATAGCCGTGCCTATGCAGGCCTTTGAATTGCAGCCACTCTGTTTTAGGATTGGGGTGTCAGTTTTATTAGCTTTGGTCAGAGTTAACATTTATTTAAGACTGGGGTTCAGCTGTCAGATGCTAAATGAAATTAAACGTTTCCTATTAACTCCAAGCCTGTTGTCACTTCTCTGTGTTCATCTACATTCATGCCCTGTTTGTCCAGCTCCTAACACTTGTGAAGTGAGTACTTTGTGATGAGTTGCTAATGTTTGGTTATTTCCTTTTTGTTTTAGGGAGTTACCTTGCGAATATCAACAGAAATACATGAAAACTTCTGATCAGTTTTTGTTATAATTAGGATCATAGAAGCTGGGGTTGGGGGGGTTATTAAAAAAAAACTGTTGCAGAGAAACAGGAACAGTCAAAGCTGATGTGACATGAACCTGCTACATCAACGCTGCAATTTGTATAATCATAGACAAGGGAAAGTGTCTCTTTAATTTTATCAATATTCTCTAATGTATCTTTTTTTCTTTTAAACTGTGTTCTAAAACCCCTTTATATATTGTAATACTTTTTCATGTTTATTTTTAAAAAGTGAACTCTGAAAAATAAAAAACGAACATAGTCACACTGGTCCATGAGTAAAAAAAATCCAAAATCCAGTGGGGGGAAATCCAGAATCCACAACTGGGCAATACCTTTACTAAGACCAACCAAAATGCCACCAAAGGTTGTGCCAACTTTTCTCCAGAACTCTTCACCAAGCTAGATGGTATAAGAGGCAGGGGGATGGGGGAGAAACAGAAAAGTCCAAACATTATACCATATCTTGTGACCACGTGATCTGCAATATAATTTCCATTTTAAAATGGAGATTGCATACTGAACAGTGCGCTACAATTTGGCTTTAATTGATTCTTTACCTAGTGTACCACCTAAAATTAATATCCAGCTTTGCTAATTAAACACTGTCATGTTTTCCTTTATATCTGCTCTCTGTTCACTCAGCTCTCTGTTCACTCTGTTCTGCTCACTGAGTTGCACCTAGTTTTTTATGTTTTCAGAAATGGGGGTCAGCCATTTCTTCTTTCTCCCAGAAGACTTGTTGTTCAGTCGTTAAGTCATGTCCAACTCTTCGTGACCCCATGGACCATAGCACGCCAGGCCTTCCTGTCCTCCGCTCTCTCCCGGAGTCTGCTCAAGTTCATATTCGTTGCATCTGTGATGCTATCTAGCCATCTCATCCTCTGCTGTCCCCTTCTCCTTTTGCCTTCAATCTTTCAGGGTCTTTTCCAGTGACTAGATGTAATCTAATACCTGCAAAACTTACTAGTGACTCATTCATTCAATCTGCAGTCGCCATTTGGAAACTGAGCATATACTGTAGACCTCATGGACACAAGATCTGACCTAATTTTTGAACATTTCTGTTTCTTCCCTCATCCCTTGCCTTTTACACCACCTAGCCTAATGAATACTTCTAGAGGACTTGAAAAATTGCACAATCTTTTGTCTCATTTAGGTTGGCAATAAAAGTATTGCCTAACTATGGATTTTGGATATTTCTCCTCTGAAAAATGTAACTTCTCAAAAAAGTGAAACAAATGTTCCAGCTTTGCAAGTGTTTCCTTTTTTATATTCCTTCAAATGAATATGCTTGGGCTCACATTTTAAAATGCCTACTATTCATAGTGTTAAAAATGATGAAATAAGAAACAGTTTACACATTAGTGTCTGCTTTTATATACTAGGAAATGAAATTACTGATCCAAAGGTAGTTGTGCTCAAGGCCCTTTTGTGACTAATTTGGCCCATTGATTTCAATGGGACTTGCAGTCCAATCCTATCCACATTTACTCAGAACTAACTCCTACTGAGTTTAGTTGGCCCTGTTCCCAGGTAAGTGCGTATAAGATGGCAGTCTCAAGTAAAACTACCTTTATTTAGAGTGGCGTTAAATTCAGTCTTTTTCCAGTAGTGATATTAAGAGGACTTCCTGGGGGAAAAATATATGCCATAAGATGCATCTTTATAACTTCACTTAAATGCATATGTAGGCTGTTCTTTGCTTCAAGGAGGAAGGGGAAAAACCTTTGCTATTTTTTATTACTTAAAATGTGTCTGCCTGCTTTTTCTTTTCAAAATGGAAGGGCAAAATTTATGGCTAGTGTTGAAAATTTGAGGTGGATGTAAGATAAAGGATGATAATGAATACTGAGCAACATTTTTGGGGTGGGGAGATTGCAGGAATCAGATTTTATATTAGTTTTTGTGGCTTCTAGGGTGAAAAATATTTGGCACAAAAGTACTATCTCCATGTCCATGTGATGCTTCCTTTGTGTAACGCTGAGAGAGCAGTCGTGTATTTAAGAGAGTGTTGTAGGAAATTTATAGTGTAAGTTGGCAGAGAAAGTAATCTGAAAGATGGGGAAATGTATACTGCTTCTTTTTGTTACTGACAGTGTGATCCTATACATGTTTACTCAGAAGTAAACCCCACTGAGTTCAATGGGACTTACGCCCAATTAAGTGGGCATAGGGTTGCAGCTTATGGTGGTCGGGGAAACTTTTTCCTAAGGACCTAAACATTGTAGATAGCTTTGTTGGTCCATTAGAAAAAATCCCCAAAGTCACAGAATGGTCATACCTTTGTTAGCACCAACCAAAATATCAAATCATTAGCAAGTTTTTCCTTAGGAAAACCCATAATAGCCTTTTCTAAGGGTATGTCTGTGCCAGTTCACTTTTGCATCATCTGTCACAGAAGAACAAGTGGAGCTACAGCAATCAGTATCTTTCCCCATATGCTGACCATAGCTGTAACATTTGTGTCCTGCTCTTCAGGGCCCTGTATTTGTCTCTCTTCTCACCACAAGGCCTTCCTAGCTATAGAGATTTGAATGTGGGTTTTCCCCAACAAAACCCACAATTCTAGACAATACACCCAAGGTTGGCTGAACCATAAATAAAATAGTCAACCAGCTGGTGTGCCAGAATCCTGCCTGTGCATCAGAACTAGTTGTGTGGCTGGCAGCTGTGTTAATGTGGTTGCTGGTGAGGGTTCTTCCCCTGCCACAGGCACTGTTCTAGCCTAGCTCACAGGCCACCTTTTACTTCATTAGCTTCCGGAAAGGGCAACATTTCTGGTATCAAAGTTTCACCAACTGCTTTAACTCTGTACAGGGGTTGGATTTTTAAGAGCTGGTTCACATGTTCACCCAGCCAAGGATTATCTCTGCATGTTGGAGTAGTGGAGTTATGCTCTCCCCTTGCAAGTATAAGGTAGCATGTGATATGGGTGTTTCATATTAATGATTCTTAACCAACAGACAAGGGGAGTGAGGAGGTCACACAAATCATGCTGCAAGTGTAAGAGAGAGGATGCTTGCTTTCCAAACTTTCTTTATAATTCAGAAATTTGCCTAAGAATTGGAAGAATATGCCCCATTTTTTCTTATCAGATAAAACTTAATATATTATTTTAAAGTTTAAAAGTATTCCACATTTTCTTTTGAATCAGGAATTATTATGTGCTGCCCAATCCTATGCATGTATGCTTGAAAGAAAGTCCCTTGGAACTCACAAGCACGACTTCAGAGTAAACATGCGTAGATTCAGATTGCTATGATTTTTTATGCTTTCTGTACTTTACAGTAGATGGCACTAACAGACTGTCTTGTTAGTGTGTTAATATTTTTATGCTACAATCCTTGAGCAAGAATTTACTTGCTTCCCAGGGAAGAAATGTGTGGGTAGTTTGAATTTTTATCATATAGACACCCACAAGATGAGTCGGCTGGTTTTCCTGTGCTTGTAGAGAAAAGCAGCTGCTAATTGGAATGTATACAAAATTCAAATGGAACACTAATTCTGGTTGAAAGCTACTTCTTTAAAATCTCTGTTTAGCGTTAGAGGCCAAATGTTGTTTAATGGCAGTAATAGCTCTCCTTTACCTACAGCCGCATAATAAGTGTAAGCCCACTTCAGTTTAAAATCTTCACAGCAAATTACCATGACAAGGATTTGAGTGACCCAACACAATCTGCTAACTATGTGCTGTAGCTTGCTAGGTGGCTGAAGTCACTCTTGCTTTTAAATGCCAGGTTCTTGTGCATGGCTGCTGAGCTGTGTTTGCCTGGGCCGTTCACACAAGTTATGTATATTTGCCCTAGTATCTCTTCGCTTTATATTAGGGTTATTCCCCCACTCCCAATCTGCAGATCATTACAGACATAAATGTGGAATATCCACCGTTCTCTTTTCTAAACAGTGCAGAGAAAATCTTTGTGGAGCTCTTCATGCTTTGCTTTGGGTTTTACTGGCCTGAAAATGTTTGGTGTCCTGTGCGAACCTGACATATCTATCCCTGCCCTTGGTTTATTTAATCAGTTTCAAAGCATGGATGCTAGTGTTCAGCCTTGAGCACCAAATTATTTCCTTGTGTAAACTGTCCATTTATTCCTACCCTTTTATTTCCTGTTGTTTCCAAACCATAAAGAGGACTTGGCTTTCCATTCCATGGCTGCTGTCCTGCTAAATCTCCTCCAGGGCCTTTGGTAAGAAACTTTATCCAAAGCTTTCTAAAAAGCCATTGACACTTTTATTCAGTGGGCCACCAGTGCCTACAACAAGCTTGTTGACAATCTCCCAAGTAATTCCAATAGGCTGAAGTATGACTCCCACTTACATAAGCCATGTTGACTGTTTTTCACCATGGCATCATTATTCAACAGTGAAGAATTCTTCAGCCAAGATGTAGGAGAAAAATTACTGAGGTTTATGCTCTTTATTTATGGAGACAGAACTTAATTAGTGTCTGTGAAAGTTCAAAGCCCAAAACAAAAGTCCTGCCCAGATTGTTCACCTTGGCAAAAAGCATGGAGACAGTTGTCCTTGAGCCAAGAAGCTCATCTTTTTATGCCATCTGTACACACGTCTAATGTGGAAGCTGTTGCCTAGATTCCTGTTGCTGTCAGGATCTGGATCAGCTGATTTTACAGAATAAACTTAACCCAACTGCTCAGCTGGATTGTTCTCTTGCTACACGGTCTATATGGAGCAGACAGAGGTGGTAGAATGGACTGTACCGATTCAGAACACGTTAGGTGGAGAAAGCCACATTTTTAATGCTCCATTGTGTAAAAATTTTCCTGCAAGAAGAAAATTGACACAGCAGGAAACAAGTGAAACTAAAACCTTTCTACTTGCTTTTTACATGATTGGAGGTTTAGAAACAATACCTAGGAAACATGAAAAAAAAAAAAAAGACATTCCCCCACTTCCAGGCTGAAAGAATGTTGTCCATTCTACATCCTCATTCTGCTGCATGTGAGATTTACCGGCCATGACATAGGCTATTCAAGATTTATATGTCAGTAAGGAACAGTAAGAACCAGACATGGAACAACCGATTGGTTCAAAATTGGGAAAGGAGTACGACAAAGCTGCATATTGTCGCCCTGCTTATTTAACGTATATGCAGAGTACATCATGAGAAACGGCGGGTTGGATGAATCACAGGTCGGAATTAAGATTGCCGGGAGAATTATCAACAACCTCAGATATGCAGATGATACCACCCTAATGGCAGAAAGCGAAGAGGATCTAAAGAGCCTCTTGTTGAGGGTGAAAGTGGAGAGTGCAAAAGCTGGTTTGAAACTCAACATCAAAAAAACGAAGATCATGGCATCTGGCCCCATCACTTCCTGGCATATAGAAGGGGAAGAAATGGAAGCAGTGACAGATTTTATTTTCTTGGGCTCCAAGAGCACCGCAGATGGTGACTATAGCCATGAAATTAAAAGATGCTTGCTCCTTGGGAGGAAAGCTATGGCAAATCTAGACAGCATAGTAAGAAGCAGAGACATCACCTTGCCAACAAAGGTCCGTCTAATAATCAAAGCTATGGTTTTCCCAGTAGTAGTGTATGGCTGTGAGAGCTGGACTATAAGGAAGGCTGAGTGCCAAAGAATTGATGCTTCTGAACTGTGGTGCTGGAGAAGACTCTTACGAGTCCCCTGGACTGCAAGGAAGTCAAATCAGTCCATCCTAAAGGAAATCAACCCTGAGTGCTCATTGGAAGGACAGATACTGAAGCTGAAGCTCAAATATTTTGGCCACCTAATGCGAAGAGAAAACTCCCTGGAAAAGACCCTGATGCTGGGAAAGACTGAAGGCAAAAGGAGAAGGGGATGGTAGAGGATGAGATGGCTAGATAGCATCACTGGTGCAATGAATATGGACTTGAGCACACTCCGGGAGAGAGTGTAGGACAAGAAGGCCTGGCGTGCTATGGTCCATGGGGTCACGAAGAGTCGGACACAACTGAACGACTGAACAACAACAACAGTGGATATTGTTAAGTATGTAACACCATCGTTGTACATACAGAGTTCAATAGGAAAAAAAGAAAAAAGAAAGGTCTGCCCAAGGAGCTTACAAACTAAGTTTTGCCAGTGAGGGAGACAGCAAAGAAAGAAGCAAGGACGACAAAAGATGAACACAAGCAAATATAGTTACACGTACTTGGCTTCAGCTGAAATCCTAAACACTTCCTAGAGAGGAAACCCTACTGAATACAGTAGTCCTTATTCTGTTTGAAATTTTGCAACACAAGTGGTAATTAGATTGGTTGTGTACATGGCATTTGTTTCTTATGACTGGTATTGACCCAAACCCTGTGCAAACATTGAATCTGTGCAGAATTGAATGGGTGTGTGTGTGTGTGTGTGTGTGTCAGGATCATGCCCACTGGTCCTACCACTGGTTGCCATGCATTCAAGACCCTATCTGCACAGGAGCCTACAGGTGTACAGTCCAAAACATAAAAACTTCATATGTATCATCTGTAGCCCCCTAAACAGAGCACCGATTGAATCTATGGACATTGGGGTATATGCATGCAAACCCCAGTGCAAATGAAATGACGTCAGATATGGAGGGTGGGGCTAGTTGGTGTGATCATGCCCTCACCAGAGCTAGAATGTCTGCAGAAGGCTCATCGCTCATGGAAAAACTCTTCCTCTCTCTTGCTAGAGCAGCCGCACGCTATTAATTGCTGTCGAGCACTATCGGTGCTATACCTGCCCCCCTTCCTGTGTGCTGCAGGCCTGATCCTATTTTCCCCATCCGTGCACCCCCAGCATGGAAGTTATTTTAAATAAATGAATGAATGAAAGGGGTTTTTTTATGCATGTTAATGGATTTCATGCAATTGATTGTTGGGGTTCTTCCTAAATTTCCATGATTGCTGCCTAGCTTTGGAGGCTATGAGGCCCCAGAGTACTCTGAAGCCCCCTCTACATGACAAGGGGAACAGTGCAAACCTAGACATGTTTACTGAGAAATAGGCCCCATTGAATTTAAAGAATTTAACCTATGCCCAGGTTAAATGGGTATCAGACTACAGCCAAAGTTGTTTTTATTCTCATAGGGTTGGCCACTGCAGGAAGCAAGAATCTGAACCAGATAAACCATTTGACTGATCCAGTAGAGCTATTCTTCTGCTCAGGAGGGTGGATCTGTAATATAAGAACCAGTGATCTAAGAAAGCTAGGGATCCCTGGTTGAAAATTGTCAGTAGTATCCCCACAAACAGCTCTGAAGATTGCGTCAAAAGAAATCGTCTTGCTGAAACCACTTTGAAGCTTGTTTGTAATGTAATGCAGATGTAACCCAAGTCTGCTGATTTAATCCTTGCAGCACTGGCACAGAAGGAAACAGCCAGCCTACCTTTCCATTCCATCCAGTGGTACACACTGAATAACTTATGTTTCCTTAGTATGTACACCATTTTGGAGTCGGTACTGTATTTGTATTGAATACTGGGTACTAGTTTTCTTGCTTTGGTACAGCATATACCAATTTGGCTACCACACCCTAACCCATGTCATTTTGAAAATAAGGTGTTGGAGAACTAGACTTGTGGGGTGGGGTGGGGTATGGATACAGGTTAATTCCATCCAAATGTTTTTAAAGATGTATTTTCTAGGCAGGAGAGAAATTTAAATATTCCAACATGGTTTAGTGGAGTGTTCCATATGTCACCATCCAGAGCAGTGACTTATTCAAGCTGCTGGGCTCCCTACCCACTATAAAAAGCTGTTCTCACACATGACATTTAGTTTGACAAATTCTGGAGGGACTAAACTCTTGATGAGGCCCTAGGTTGGAATAGGCATATCAAGTGGTATCTCAGCCCTCTGATGCCTTTTTTATTGCCTTGAAGGAAACCCCCACACACATATTGTGTTACCTAGCATTAGAACAGTCACATGTAATTACAGCCTAAACTAAATGTAAATGGGTATAGCCAAACCCCAAATGCATTTAAAAGAGAAACCACTTCAGGAAAAGGTGATGTACAGTAGGTGGAGAGTCACCCACCATTTATCTGCTATAAATCACTCTCCCAGCCACTTTTTCCCCTCAGGGTTCTGCACAAACTCATGTTAGGGTGACTTGTAGCAGCAAAGAATTGAAGAACTAAGCACATAAACACATCCTTGTCCCTCACTGCCTCTCCACAGGCTTTTCTCTAAACAACAACAAAGGGTTGCTGGGGTTTTGTTAGGCGCATTTGCATGTCATGTTTAGTTGGGCCCTAAGATCCCAAACCACAAGCTTTGTGGATGTCGTGAAGTAGCCTCACCACCTGGCCACTCTGTCCCTTGCATGGATTCTTAATCTTAATGTCTGTTACTTTGTTCAGGATACTGATCCATATGGGCCAAATAAAATCCACGGCTAATACAAATGCATTAAGTGAGGTATTTAAAAAAATAAATCCCAATTTGGCCCTTGTGACAAACTCTTGGCAAACCTTTTTCGGTTTCTGCAAGGAGGGAACATGAAAGAAGTGAAAAAAGGACAAGCTGTATTCCTCTGGAGTGGTCTTATTCGGTTTTCTTAGTTCAGGAAGAGGGGGTTATTTCCTCCCTTGAAGGCACAAAAACGGATTGGCAGCTTTAAACTCCCAAAATGTTTAAACACAAGGCTTCAGAATGACTCCACTGATCCAAAGAGAGAGATGGAGCATCTCTACACCAGCTTAAGATCCTGCATTTAAAATGGGACTTTCTGCTTTCGTTTAAATGGAGGATCATGACAGACTCCTTTTACATGCACTTCCTTCCCCCACCCTTTATCTGAGTCTTCCACATGTTTCAGCCACTAGATGGTGCTGTGGTCTAGCTCCTATTGCAGCGTTTCATTTTTCATGAGGGAACTCAAGTGGAACTCAAGGACTAATTTGATAGCTCATTATCTCCAATCATTTAAAAAATGGAATGTTGTTGTTCAGTTGTTAAGTCCTGTCTGACTTCGTGACCCCATGGACCATAGCACGCCAGGCCTTCCTGTCCTCCGCTCTCTCCCGGAGTGTGCTCAAGTTCATATTCATTGCATCGGTGATGCTAACTAGCCATCTCATCCTCTGCCATCCCCTTCTCCTTTTGCCTTCAATCTCTCCCAGCATCAGGGTCTTTTCCAGTGACTTTTCTCTTCGCATTAGGTGGCCAAAATATTTGAGCTTCAGTTTCAGTATCTGTTCTTCCAATGAGCAGCCATGGTTGATTTCCTTTCGGATTGACTGGGGCATAGACTTGAATTACTGTGATGTTGAATGGTTTGCCTTGGATTTGTACTGAGATCATTTTATCGTTTTTGAGATTGTACCCCAGTACTGCTTTTCCCACCCTTTTACTGACTATGAGCGCTACTCCATTTCTTATAAGAGATTCTTGCGCACAGTAATAGATGTAATGGTCACCTGAATTAAATTCGCCCATGCTTGTCCATTTTAGTTTGCTGATTCCCAAGATGTCGATGTTCAATCTTGCCATCTCATGTTTGACCACCTCCAGCTTACCTTGATTCATTGACCTTACATTCCAGGTTCCTAAACAATATTGTTCTTTACAGCATCGGATTTTCTTTTCACCACCAGGCACATCCACAGCTGAGTGTCCTTTCAGCTTTGGCCCAGCCACTTCACTCTTTCTGGTGCTACTTGGAAATACCCTCTGCTCTTCCCCAGTAGTATATTGGACACCTTCCGACCTGAGGGGCTCGTCTTCCGGCATCATATCTTTTAGCCTTGTGATACGTTCCATGGGGTTTTCTTGGCAAGAATACTGGAGTGGGTTGCCATTTCCTTCTTCAGTGGACCACATTTTGTCAGAACTCCCCACAATGACCTGTCCGTCTTGGGTGGCCCTGCACGGCATAGCTTATGTCTTCACTGAGTTACGCAAGCCCCATCAGCACAACACGGCAGTGATCCATGAAGAGGAAAAAAAAATGGAATAAAGGTCATTTAATGCGGAAGATGCCCTGAAGGTCGATGGCATCATCTAAAGGACCCGCAAACATCCCTGAGTAACCAATCTCAACAGCAGGATAAAAGCTCTGTGTGAAGAAGCCTATGGTTTCGCTTGGGTTTCTGAACTTACCTGAGTTTTCTGTTAAGCAAAATGCATCTTTTTTTCTAAAGAGGAAAAAGGGGAGCCTCGCTGACCAGTGAAACAGCTGGATGCATAGGGAAGGGTTAATTTCCAAAAAAACAAGTGCTGGTTCTCTTGAGAATATGTAAGCTTTTCTTTGACATTTTCTCACTTAGATTCTGGGGCACATACTTGGCAGCATTTCCTCTTTCTTCTTTTGTCCACTGTCATCATTTTGTGTTGCATAATATTCATTTCACACAGATTGTCCTGGCAAAGCAGATGCATAGAGCATGCTAGGATTAGCATGTGGTTTCAACTCTCCTGCTCCAAAGCCATCTCCCTTCTTAGAATCATAGAATCATAGGATTGGAAGGGGCCTACAAGGCCATCGAGTCCAACCCCCTGCTCAGTGCAGGAAGCCTGATTCCCAGGCAGTCTCCCATCCAAGTACTAACCAGGGCTGGCCCTGCTTAGCTTCTGTCAACAAATTTTTACTTGCCTCCATTTTGTGGTTGTCTCAATCTTGTGTTGCCTGACCAGCGTAAAGCCATGCAGGTGTTTCTTTTTTTTCTTCTTTTTTTAAAATCCAGGATACCTTCAAATCTGCCCCACTTCTAAAAAGAATTGGGCTCCTGCCTAAATCTAGCATCATTGTTTAGTTTAACCATGGCTAAATAAAATTGTTTAGGAAGTTCGATTGATTGATTGATTGATTGATGGCATTTCTATCCTGCCCTTTTTCCTCTTGCAAGGAACCCAAGGCGGCTTACATTATCCTCCTCCTCTCCATTTTATCTTCACAACAACAACCCTGTGAGGTGGGTTGGGCTGAGAGTCTGTGACTGGCCCAAAGTCACCCAGTGAGTTTCCATGGCTGAGCGGGGACTAGAACCCAGTTCTCCCAGCTCCCAGTCCAACACTCTTGCCACTACGCCACTGGCTCTCACTACACCACACTGGCTCTCAGTTTCTGAATTCACCATGCCACAAGTGGGCTTTTTAAAGGGTGACTGCTGCCCACTCTTTCGAAGCACACAGCTGATTGTTTCCACTGTTTTTTCCTTAAACTTATTTCAGCAGGGGGGAGAGGTTGCCCCCTCACCCACCTCTCTCAAATACAACGTAAAATGTTTATATAACTGATACTCTTGCTGTTTTTGACATTCTGTGGACCACAGCTATGCATAGACGCAAGGCTGGCCCAAGACCTTTTGCTGCTTGAGGCAAAGGACAAGGTACCCCCTCCCTTCTATGTACAGAAGCCAACTGGGCTGGCAGTTTCTTTCTTCAACACTGGCAATGGGACAGCGTCTTTCATCCGAGAGGAACAGGCCAGCTTACGGGGCACAGGGTGGGCCCAGTGGCATGCATAGTTTGGGGAATCGCTAGGGGACTCAGGAACGGCTGTGAGCTCCTGCCCCCCCCCCCCGATCTGTTGCATGAGGTGGCTGCCTCGCTCTACCTAATGGTAGGGCCAGACCTGTATAGACAACTTTTTCATTGGAGTGATTGGAGAGTCTTGTCTCTTAGAGTTACCATTACACTAGGCCTGACTCACCATCAGTAGCTTGATAATTGTTCAAGTGTAATGGAGGCTAAGGATGGGAGAGATGAAGAAGACCAGCTGCAGAGGGAAAAGCCTATCTTTTCCAATTCCCTTTTTATGAATTAGAAACTAGTTAAAGAACAGGAAGTAGAGGGTAGGGGAAAAAATGAACAATTTTCATAATGGAGGGATGTAAACGGTGGGGTCCCACAAAGGTCTGTATTGGGACCAGGGCTTTTTACTTTGTTCATAAATGAACTGAAATTAGGAGTGAGCAGTGAGATGGCCAGGTTTACTGATAGCACTAAATTGTTGAGGGTAGTTAACAATGATGTAGTGGAACCAGGGGTTGCAGGGTTGGACCACTGGGTCTTTTGGTTAGCAGGTGTGATGATGTCATCTGCCACTTTGCTCAGAATTCCTTGTTCCCTCTGAGCTTAGCTGCAATCCTCACAGTAGCTCAGTGCAATGGATTTTTACAGTCAAAATATATCATTGTGAGCTATCCCTGTTGTAATGCAAAGTATTTTGGGGTAGCTTGGTCCTGAATGGCTAATTGACCCATTAATTTTACAAAATATCTGCTGTTGGTGGAGATGAAAACTGCTAGAACTGGTTTGTTGACATGGGTCAACACAGCAACTGGAATTCTTGGACTCTTCTTGGGGGTGTGGCTATGGGACCATCATGATGAGAGCCTGCAATTCAAAATTTAACCATTGTGGTTAAAACAAAAAGGGATAGTGAAGAGTTCCAAAAAGATATCTCCAAACAGGGGGAATAGGCAATGAAGTGGCAAATGTGGTTCAATGTAGGTAAATGTAAAGTGATGCACATTTGGGCAAAAAATCCTAACTTCGCATATATGCTGTTGGAATCTAAGCTGGTAGTGACTGAACAGGAAAGGGAATTGGGGTTGGGTTGGAAAGGTCAATGAAAACTGCCAGTTTGTGGAAGCTGTGAAGAAGGCAGACTCCATGTTAGGGATCATTAGGAAAGGGACTGAAAATAAAACTACCCACATTATAATGCCTTTATACAATTCCATGGTTGGGCCACCCTTGTGGTTTTGTTTGCTGCATCTCAAAAAGGATACTCTGTTGCTGGAAAAGATGCAGTAAAGAGTAACCCAAATGATCAAAGGGCTGGAGCAACTCCCCCCCCCCGAGGAAAGGTTATAATGGGTCTGTTTGCATGATTCGACAGCCCACCATGGGTTATTTAACCCACAGTGAGGATGCAGTGCGTGCAGGGTGTGTGCGGCTGCCATTTTGAATATGCAGCCTTGGGTGTTGTGTTGTGCGAACCTAGTGAGGATGGGTTAACCAACCCTTGCCTAATCCATGGTCTATTTTAGAACCCACGTTCACCAGGTTCGCATGACGTGACAACCCCTGAGTGGGGTAGCATATGCAGCCTGGTGCCTGCAGGTGCTCTGGCTCATCGTGGCTTAAATAACCAACAATGACCCCCAGCATGTCATCTAGTCCAATGTGTGTGGGATTTTAATTTTTTTTTTAAAGGCAAGTAAGGGGAAGCATGAGAGGTGTTCAAAGTTATGCATGGTGTGGAGAAAATGGATCAGGAGAGGTTTTTCTCATAATACTAGAAACGGGGGTTATCCAATGCAGCTGAACGGTGGGAGATTCAGGACAGACAAAAGGAAGTACGTACAGTGCACAGTGAAACTATGGATTCCCTACTATGTAGTGATGGCCACAACTTGGATGTCTTTAAAATGGGATTAGACAAATTCATGGAAGAGAAGGCTATCAATGGCTACCAGTCATGATAGCTATATGCTGCCTCCAGGATCAGCATGTGTCTGAATATCAGTTGCCAGAGAACAGCAGCAGGAGAGAGCTCTTGCCCTCCTGTCCTGCTTCTGGACTTCCTATGGGCATCTGGTTGGCCACTGTGGAAAACAGGATGCTAGATTTGTTTGGCATTTGATCTGATGCAACAGGGCTCTTACGTTTTTATGAGCAATCCCCCCAACCTGTTTTTTTTTTTTAAGTAACTAGTATGATGGAGAAGCTCTATACAGTCAGTAAAAACAAGACCTGGAGCTGACTGTGGCTCAGATCATGAGCTGCTTCTTGCAAAATTTCGGCTTAAATTGAAGAACATAGGGAAAACCACTAAACCATTCAGGTATGACCTAAATCATATCCCTTATGAATATACACTGGAGGTGACAAATAGATTTAAGGGATTAGACCTGATAGACAGACTGCCTGAGGAACTATGGACGGAGGTCCGTAACATGTTCGGGAGGCAGCAACTCAATCCATCCCAAAGAAAAAGAAATGCAAGAAAGCCAAGTGGCTGTCTGATCAGGCTTTACAAGTAGCTGAGGAAAGAAGGGAAGGGAAAAGCAAGGGAGAAAGGGGAAGATATATCCAACTGAATGCAGAGTTCCAGAGAATAGCAAGGAGAGACAAGAAGGCCTTCTTAAATGAACAATGCAAAGAAATCGAGGAAAACAATAGAATGGGAAAGTCTAGAGATCTTTTCAAGAAAATCGGAGATATCAAGAGAAAGTTTTGTGCAAAGACGGGCATGATAAAGGACAAAGAAGGCAGTGACCTAACAGAAGCAGATGAGATTAAGAAGAGGTGGAAAGAATACACAGAATAACTATACAGGAAAATCTTAATGTCCCTGAGAGCCATGATAGTGCGGTCACTGAACTTTGGCCAGACATCCTCGAGAGTGAAGTCAACTGGGCCTTAGGAAGCATTAGTAACAACAAAGCTAGCGGAGATGACAGTCTTCCAGCTGAGCTATTTAAAATCCTAAAAGATGATGCTTTTAACGTGCTGCACTCAATATGCCAACAAAATTGGAACACTCAACAGTGGCCACAAGACTGGAAAAGGTCAGTTTACATTCCAGTTCCAAAGAAGGGCAACACCAAAGTGTGTTCAAGCTACCGTACAATTGCGCTCATTTCACATGCCAGCAAGGTGATGCTCAAAATCCTACAAGCTAGGCTTCAGCAGTATGCGAACCGAGAACTACCGGAAGTACAAGTGGGGTTTCGAAGAGGCAGAGGAACTAGAGATCAAATCGCCAACTTTTGCTGGATCATGGAGAAAGCAAGAGAATTCCAGAAAAATGTCTATTTCTGCTTCATTGACTATGCTAAAGCCTTTGATTGTGTGGATCACAACAAACTGTGGCAAATTCTTAAAGAGATGGGAGTACCAGACCACCTTACCTGTCTCCTGAGAAACCTGTACGAGGGTCAAGAAGCAACAGTAAGAACCAGACATGGAACAACCGATTGGTTCAAAATTGAGAAAGGAGTACGACAAGGCGGCATATTGTTGCCCTGCTTATTTAACTTATATGCAGAGTACATCAATGAGAAACGGCGGGTTGGATGAATCACAGGTCAGAATTAAGATTGCTGGGAGAATTATCAACAACCTCAGATACGCAGAGATACCACCCTAATGGCAGAAAGCAAAGCGGATCTAAAGAGCCTCTTGTTGAGGGTGAAAGAGGAGAGTGCAAAAGCTGGTTTGAAACTCAACATTAAAAAAACTAAAATCATGGCATCTGGCCCCATCACTTCCTGGCATATAGAAGGGGAAGAAATGGAAGCAGTGACAGATTTTATTTTCTTGGGCTCCAAGATCCGCTACGCTATTTGCGTTCCCCCTTATTTTCGCCGTCTTAGTCTACGTAAATATTTACGTAGACTAAGACGGCCAAAAATAAGGAATGCAAATGGCGGCGGCCGTAGCCACCGCCATTTGCGTATGCGTCTTTTTTTATTTTTTTAACCCAGACGTGATAGGCTACGTAAGTCTTTACGTAGCCTATCACGAATGGGGGGGGGGGAAACAGACTGTAAATGGTGGCGGCGGTGGCGGCCGGTCGGAAGACCAGCCACTGCCGCCACCTCCGCCGAAGCCACCGCTGGAGCCACTGCCGTCCGGAACATCCACCCCAGGTAAGTCTTGTCCCGGGGGGGATCCGCGGGGGGTGGGGGGTGGCAGGCCGTTCTGCCACGGAGTTTGGGGGGGCTGAATGCACTTGCATTCGGCCTCACCGAGATCCGTGGCGGAATTCTCTGACATCCCTAGAAGGCTGAGCGCCGAAGAATTGATGCTTCCGAACTGTGGTGCTGGAGAAGACTCTTACGAGTCCCCTGGACTACAAGGAGGTCAAATCAGTCAATCCTAAAGGAAATCAACCCTGAGTGCTCATTGGAAGGACAGATACTGAAGCTGAAGCTCAAATATTTTGGCCACCTAATGTGAAGAGAAAACCCACTGGAAAAGACCCTGATGCTGGGAAAGACTGAAGGCAAAAGGAGACGGGGATGGCAGAGGATGAGATGGCTAGATAGCATCACTGATGCAATGAATATGAACTTGAGCACACTCCGGGAGAGAGCGCAGGACAGGAGGGCCTGGCGTGCTATGGTCCATGGGGTCACGAAGAGTCGGACACAACGACTGAACAAAATGTAAATTTTTAAATCACTAGCTCATTATGGCAAGTGATTTCTTGAGATATTCAAGATATTTTGTGCTTTTCAGAGCCCCATCCAGGGACTTTGTATGGATGCCAGAGCTTCAGTGTACATGACAACCTCCTTTGCTTGCCAGGGCCTCCACTCTTGTGATGAGAAGGGACCAAGACCATTTCCTGAGAGCAGGGCGGATATCAAGAGTAGGAATAGTTGGGAACCTGCCAAGGGCCCGCAACCCAGCAGGGGGCCCACTAACAAGATCCCCTTGGAGTTGCTCTTCCTCTTCACCACTGCAACCTGCTTCTTCTCTTGCCTCTTGCTCTGGCCCAGACAACAGTGATGATAAGGAGGAGCAGTAGATGTCACTGTCTGCTTGCTCACTGGCTCCCCTGCCTTTCAAGCAAGCAAGTGGTAGCAGTGATGAGAAAGAGTAAGAGGAGTAATAGCAGTAATTGTGGTTAGTAACAATGGCGAAGAGAAAGGGGGCCCATTGAGGGTGTCTTGTCCAAGGCCCTCGAGAACCTGGAGCTGGCACTGCCTGAGAAGTATTCAAAATCATCTGGACATCTCTTGCACACTGGAGTTTGAGAACAGGGCAATCGAACTCATGGGACACAACCTCCCATTTAAATATCTATGCCTAGTGTATGACATAATCTTCAAAAAATATCTCAGAATATCTTGTACCTACCACATCTATCTTAAAAAGACAGAATACTTTTCTCTGAGGCTGAATTCTCCTGAGTCTTTCATGAGTACTTAAATGTAGCTGGGAATTGGCAGAATTTGGAGGATCCCTTCTGTCAAACAGACCACCTGCATGCAGTATATTCCAAAACAAGGTCATAGGAAGGCAAATTATGAAGTGAGAAATAGTTTGGGCTATGTTTAAAAATGCTCAAAGAACAAGCTCTGCTTTAAAATAAAAATTAGCAACCCTGCCACTACATCACATATTATTATTATCATCACCACCACCACCACTACAGAAGAGCAGGTGCTGTTACTTAATAAACTGGATGAAGCAATGCATTTTCCTGAGATTGTAACTTTGGTTCCCAGTACAAAAATGATTTCCATTGTTGTATTGGCAGGTATTTCTAAAACATTCCTAAAATCAGTGGCTGGCAGTGGAAAGAAGACTGAAAAGACAGCTTGAAGCTTCAAAGGTTCTTCTGCTTTAATGGAATCCTTATGAGTGATATTCTTATTATTGTCCAAAGAAATGGAGAACCTGAAATAAGTGCGGCTTTGGTTTGATTTAAAAAGTTGTTGCTGTGGAGGTTTCAGTAAACCATACAAAATAGCTAGGGTGATACTCTTGAGCTTCTGTCAGCATAAGTCTAGTATGCAAGGTTTTGAAAATATTGTATCTCTGAGCTAACTTTGTTTCTTCCAAAGATGAGACTCAGCTGCCTTTCCAGTCTGTCTAAGAAAGGCTTCTATGTAAGCCTAAAGCAAGGCAGGCCCTACCATTAGCCAGAGTGAGGCAGCTGCCTCAGTCAGCATTTGCTGGAGGGTGGGGCAAAGTTGTTGAAGGACTGAGCTGTGTGTGACATGCGGCCTGCCGTGCACCCGTTGCTGCCCTCAGGTGCAGTGGAAGATGCTATCATGTCACCAATGTTCTACTGCCAATCCAGGTAGCTTATGTACATGGAATGTGGGGTGATGGTGGTGGTGCCATCTTGTTCTTTGCCCAAGGCAGCAAAATGTCTTGGGCTGGCCCTGGCCTAAACCTTGCACACGCCTACAAACCCCTGAGGCACAGCTGCTGCCCCTGGCTAATCTCTCCTTGCTAAGGTGGCCAGATGTCTTCCGTTACAAAGGACAGTCCTCTGTTTGAAGGGCTGTCCAGTTTAAACACAAAGTACCTTAAGAAGGAAGAGCCAACAGAGAACCTGAAGTTGGCCATCAACAGTTAATGCCTGGCAGAGCAGACACACAAGTCACCTGGTCACAATTATCCCCACTAAGTTGAGATGTATTTCTATTAAAATTATAGTAATGATTGATAAATGTACATCTCTACATATAAATCAGCATGTGCAAATGCCATGCAAATCCGTGTGCTCTTTTGTCTTTTTAGCAATGCATTTCCTCTTTTTTGGTGATGTGTATATTTCCTTAGCCTTGGTCAGTGAAAAGACCTGCAGTCCTGTGAATAACAAGCACCCAGAGTCAGGTGATAGATCATAACACTGCCAGCAGTTGGGGAAGGGAGATGGGATGAAGTGATGGGATCTAACACAACAACCTATCAAAAACTGAGTTGGGTGGGGAGAACATGTTCCCAAGAGCAATGCCTTGGCCTGGTTCAGACATAAAAGGAAACCATGGTTTTCTGCTATGTGAACTGGCCACTGAGAGCCTCGGGCTCATGCCGTCAGTCCTCACCTCTCCTCCTTTGTGGCCATGAGGAGATTGGACGTTTATGCAAAAAAAGGAGCATTATTGTTCTCCCAGGCTCTACATGACTCTGTCCCCTCCCCCACTCCTGGCAACCTCATGGTTCTCCCTGATCTGATGACTGTATAGGCTTCATATAGGCTCTTTAGGCCAAGGCCATAGTCAAATTCTGGCACTGTCTGGGTCTTTGTCCACCTGCCTGCTCATCCATCTTTTGGTCCCCCTTCCTGCTTCCCTACTAGACTTCGAGCTTCTTTTTCTATTATCCTTCTTGATGCTATTCTATAACCATGGTAGGGTGGCCATGTGTCCTACTTTACAGAGTTCAGTCCTCTCTTTGAAGGTATCCTTTATGTGAAGAGCTGTCCAGTCCAAATCCCATTCAAAAATAAAGAAGCACATGAAAGGAGAGCAAGGGCCTTAAAGTTGCCGATCAACAGTTAGCACCCAGGCAGTTGATGAGCACACAGGCCACTTGCAGCCAATCAACATTAGATCCCCGCCCCTTCCCGCCAGCAGTTGTAATGTTTGGCTCACTCGCGCAACACATTCCCCAAACAGTTCTCCACACATTATTTCTGCCCTTATATCCAGATTATTTCAGATTACTTTTATGACTTTTTATTAACTGTCTTGTGGTTTTTGTGCAGTATAAATTTTGGTGTGTGCTAATCTCGCAGTACTATAACTTGCCCTGGTGGGAGTGGTTCCAGCCAACAGAACTGGTTTAGCAACTTTTCTTCCCACCTTCGCCTTTCATCTTCAGGAGGGGCTGGAGTACCTCTGGTGGTTGGAAGTAGGGGTCTCACCTCCATTTGCAGACCGTCATTAACAGGTATGCATTGTCAGCCATTTTGTTTAACAGTATTGCCTGTGCACACCTACAGAGCTCTGCAACTGCAAATGACTCATTTGTCCTATTAGATTGTTCCTGCACAGCTGCAGAGCTTTGTGGGTGTGCATTTTTTAATTTAATAATTGTATGTATGTATTTATTTCATTTCTATACCACCCCATAGCCAAAGCTATCTGGGCAGTTTACAGAAATTAATGAATTGCTTACATTAAATTGCTTACAGAAATTTTTGAATTGCTTACATTAAAACACATTTCTCAGTGATATACAAAACAATACATTATAAAGCTATAATAAAATACTACATATTATTACAGAAGAGAAGATCACTATTGTGGGAAAGCTTGTTGAAACAAGTAATTTTTTGTAGGCACCAAAAACCTGCATTGAAAAAATATTGTATATATATAAAAAAAAGTCAGAGGCTGACTGTGCACCTTTTGCAGTCCCACAAGCAAAACAGCTTGGTTAGGGCTGATGGGAGTTGCAGTCCAACAATATCTGGAGGGCCATAAGTTGCCCACCTTGGACATAGAAGGACATTTCCAAGGTTCTGCGTCATGCAGAGAGCCCTACTCAGATAGAATAGGCTCCCCACGGCAGACGTTCAGCCTCAACATGTGGAAGGCTGCAGGAACAGCTGCAGGGATGTTCAAGTGGGCCCAGGGCCAACAGGCTCATCTTCATGGTTATAACTGTGGGGGGAAGGAGAACACCTGAGTAGGGCTTGTGTATAATTAACATGCTATTTATTTAATTAATTTAATCAATTAAGTAATTTAATATACATACATATATTTATGAGTTGCCTTTCAGCCGTAATGGGACTGCCAAGGTGACTTATAATTAACACTGAAAACAATTTGGGGTGCAATCCTATGATCCCTGGAGAGCATCCCAGGGACTATGGTATATTTTGGATTCCCCTTCCTAAGGCTGTAGACACTGCTACAACCTCAAGAGGGGGAATTCAACATCGAATCCCAAACCCACCCCCTTGCAGCTGTGATGGAAAGAATCACGGTGGCTGCTTTGACCTTGGACAGTCTCACAGAGGTTGAAATGGGGTGTTCTGGAGGGTGGAAAAGGCAGGGGGAGAGGAAAGGCCAGGATCCGCAGAATGCGATGGCTTTTCAGTCGCCTGTCCCTGCCCACTGCCAGTAAGTGAGCTAGGCTGGCTCAGAGGCCCATCTAGCTGGGTTTTTGTATTTGGAGGGGAAACAGGAGGCAAAATCACATAGGATTTTCAGCGGCCACAGGCAGTGGAGTGAAAGGACTGGAGAATTTGCTACCCCCTGCCCTGCCTCCACCAGTGGGTGCTCTACAGAGCTCCACCAGCCACTCTCCCTACATGGCATTTCTGGCAGGAAGAGAGTGGCCAGTGGGGGTCCCAGTCCCCCACCCTCTGTTTTGCTTGGGCAATGATCAGATATGCACTGGGTACATATCGGCCCCCATCACTTTCAAAATTGCCATGCAGAAACACTAGTTGACTGCTCAGTTCCCTTCAGTAATGTTGTAAAGTATCTGAACTGTGGCTGAGGACAAGCAAACAAAACAGTAGCTTTGTACACCATACGTCTGAACTCAAGTTCTAAACCAGTCCAGCCCATGCCTGTTATGGTTCTTTGCTTGTAAGATGTCAGATGCATGGGCCTGTGATTTTAAAACATACGGGAAGGGTCAAAATCTCTTCCCATATGTTACTACCATATGCCACTGATCATCACACACTGTTGGGAAAAATATTTATTTTGTGCCTCACCTGCCCCATGTGTGGGTGGGGGGCAGATAGTTTCGGGCACTGTAGATAGATGGTATCTTTCATAACAGCATTTATTCACAAAATGAAGAGGTTGGCCAAGTTGGGTGTGTAACACTATCAGGCCCTCCAAACCTCAACCAGCTCTCAGCACCGAGCAAATCCAAACTGTTTTTCCAACACTCTCAGCAGTTCTTCAGCCAGATCAGCAAATGCTTTAATTCACTACAGGTAGATGCAAGTTGCCTAGGACATTCTTAGTAGCTTGGAACAAAGAGATTTAGCAGGGCTTGACCGTACAATAGGAGATAGAGTGAGGCTACTGCTTCAAGTATGGCATATATCTTTTTAGCAAAATCTTTCTTGATTGCTGGCATAGTATACCTACTGAGCTAGGAAACTGAAATTACCTCTGCTGGTATGAACTGAATAGGTCAGGGGTAGGCAACACGGTGCCCCCGGGCATCAGTGTGCCTCTGGATACCTTTCTTGGTGCCCGCCAAGGTGCCCTACCTCTCCCCCCTCCCAACTCCATTAACACATTTTCTTACTGGCATCACTGTGAAATAGGTTTTTGTTGGTGCTGAAAAGAGTGGCTTCCAAGGAATAATTTAGTGTGTTAGGGCTCAGACCCCACCTCTGCCTTGTACTCAGTCTTTGGGGCAGGTTACTTGTCCTTTTCCACGCCTCCCATGGCAGCCATTTTGTGGTGGTGCCCAGGACAGTTAACCCAATTGCCAAATGTGCCCATGGCCCAAAAGGTTTGCCTACCCCTGTGTGGTCTTCAACAAGCTTCTCTCAGCCTCACACTGCCTCCCACCCCTTGTCCTGCAATCTGGAGATAATAATTCAAGTGCTGGTTTTGACTTTTGAAGCCATAAATGGCCTGGGACCAGGATATCTCTGTGGCTGCCACCTGTTATACAAACCTGCCTGAGAACTCTGTTCCCATGAGAGAGGGGGAGGGACTTCTCAGTTGTGGCACCCAGATTGCAAAACAGCTTCCCTGGATGTGGGGGGAATGCATGACTGTTTTCTTCCAGTATGCTTTAAATTAAATACTGCCTTTTCTATAATGTTTTAAACTGCTCCTCTTTTGATAATTTACTTCTGGTTCTGTTTGTAATTCTTGTTATTTTATTTTTAAATGGTGAGTCTTGAATACAGTTTTTATAGAAAGATGGGATATACATTGTTGGAATGAATAGATAAATACATACATGCATACATACAATTGACCTGTCTTATAGGGGTGTTGTAAGAATTACAACAAAATAATGAGACATGCTTGGAACTCACAGAAGTGCTATAAAGTGAGGAGTAGATGAGGAGTAGCAGCAGTAATTTGGGCATTATTAAAGGGAAGAAAGGAATTAAAGTGAAGCATTTAGTTATTAACTATGGTGAGGGATAGGTGGGATGCAATTTGGATTTTCTACCTTAGGTATCAAAATGTCTTGGGCCGGCCCTGAGGTTTAGACCCTGAATCCTACCATATCATCAGGGACCATCACATCAAATTGGGTAACATTATTATAACCAAATCTTAAACTTTGCTGAGCAAATTCACATGGTTCACCAACAACCACACCCATAAAGTGCTGATCACAAACACTTTATGAGGAAATAACTACAAAATAATGGGCAGGTTATTCACATCTTAAGATTTCAGACTGGGGAGCCAATATGGAAAAGAAATCTCATTTCTCCCACATCTTGAATGTAAACTATTCCCCATAAAACTGCACATGTAAAAATGACAAGTCTTTGGCCCCACATGTGCTAAAGTTACCCATTTGAGTTGGGATGAGCAGTTAAACTTCCATAAATTTCAATTGAGAGTATGAAATATATTCTTTATAAGTTAGGCCAAACATTGCAGCTTTACACAAATATTTCAATCTAGCTCTAAAAGTAATCCATTATATTTTGGGGAAAATATGCCTAATATATATTTTTTTTAATTTCCATATAAATCCACCCCACTTCATTCCAACAGTTTTGGGAAATACTTTTTCAGTAGTTAGCAAAGCTGTTAAAAAAAATAAAATGTCCCTTCTGATCTCTCACTGAACAATTCAAAGGTTCCTGGAGAAAGTTGCTAATATCCAGTGCCAGTCCTGAGTTGAGCAATTTAAGCAATCTGCTGATGTGATGATTACCCAACATCTTTATAATTCACAAACTTCTTTAGTTGAAAGGGGGGGGGGGAATGGGAGGAGAAAAAAATCGCATTCATATCATCTTGGCCTCTTGCAGCTTGAATTAAAGCTGTGGCCTTAATCCTATTGGTTTTCTTATTTTAGTGTATCACTTTTCATATTACGGCTGTCCCAGAACTAGCTAGAAGTAGTGTTACTCTCTCTCTCTCTCTCTCTCTCTCTCTCACACACACACACACACACACACACACACAAACCACACAACTATAGCAGAACATTCAAAGTACTTGGCTTCATTAATACAAACATCACGCCAAACCATGGTTAGTACTAAAAATAGTTTAGATAGAACTCAAGCCCTAACTTCCCCACTAGGGATAGATTGCAATAACCCATTCACCACCCATAAGCGCTCTGCTGGATGACGACGTGGGGATGGAATGGTGGCAGAGAAGTAAGAGCACTTTGCTGCCATCACTGCCACAAAGGAGACTGAGCTCCCAAATGTAAAATCAGTGAAGGATGGTAGGTGTACTGACCACCTCCACTGCTCATTAGTCTCCCTGCCTCAGTTGGCTCAGGTGGTCTTGGGGGTGGTGCTGGAAAACACCAGAACAGCTGTCCTGGGGGATTTCCATATTCACCCCTTTGGGGGTGGGGATTAGTTTGGAAATTCATGGGGCTGTCTCAGAACATCACTGCCTCAAAAAAACATTGGCTTTCTATAGGTCATACTCAGGACATAGTCTTTTCTACTAAGCAGGGGGCAGATGGTCTGGAATTGGGGGGGGGTCATCTAATCTTGTTGTCATGAACAGATAATTTCCTGGTGACATTTAACTTGGCAATGGCTAATCTCCTTCACAGGGTTAGTGGGCCTGTTAAGTTGGTCCACCTCCAGAGACTTGTGGAATCCAAAGGATTCCTGAATGCTCTTGAGGGAGTTTCCTGACATGTCTGGCACTCCTGTTGAAGCCTTGGTGAGATGGAATGGTGAGATGAAGAGGTGGAGGAGGCTCTTGACATGATCCCTCTTTGATACCCCCTCCTTTGATGTAGATCCCAGTGGAAGCTGGTGGCTCTGATGTCAGTGGGGCGGTGAATCCGCTCTGGGTTTCAGTCAAAACCAGTCGGCACTCTAAAGGAGCTTTCCAAGTTGGATAGCTCCACACCTCAGCTCTCTCTCATCTCAGTCAAGTGAGGCTGTGCATGTGCCGGACCAGATGGTAATGGGCTGGATGAGGGCCAGTAAACAAGCTGAATCCTGATGGGATGGAGGCACTGTAGCTAGATCGTTTTCATGCCTGGGGATTAGATGTATATTCTAAATGAGGATGCACTCCCCATGAAAGAGCAGACGTGTAGCATGGGGGCACTCCTGGATTCACCTCTCTCACATGAGGCTCAGCAGCATGGAGTGTCTTTAACCAGCTTCAGCTCTTTTGCTAGTTATGACCATACCTGGGCAGGGATAGTTTGGCTACAGTGATCCATGCTCTGGTAACCTCCTGATCGGATTACTGTAAAATGTTGTTCACGGGGCTTCTCTTACAGCTTGAGACCCAAATACCTGAAAGAGCGCTTCTCCCTATACCAGTATACCCATGTCTTAAAATCTTCCAAGTCAGTTCTTCTCTGTGTTCCTCACTCTGTAGGAACTATGCAGAGGGACATTTCTGTGGTGGCACCCAGTATCTGGAAAGCCCTTGATTGGTGCTGCTGTTGCCCTCATGCCATCACCGAAAACTTACTTATTTGTCAAGGCATTTTAAAGTGTTATGCTAGTTTGTTTAATTTTGCTGTGTTTATGCTTTTTGATTTGTTTTTATTGAGATGTTTTATGGTTTTATTGCATTATATTGTGGCTTATTCTAGTTTTTGTGCCTCCTGTACACTACCCTGATATCCTAGGATGAAAGGTGGGTTAAAAATACTTTTAATAAATAAATATGCTGCGGCTGCTGCTAGTACAACAACTGCTACTGAAATGTTATATCACAAATGCTGTGTTGGCCAGCAAGAAATACATTGAATATTCATCATCAAAATCCTCAGATGAAGAATGGAAAAGAGAATTTTGAGAATTATATGGGGCAACCTAGTTTTACCTCTATGCAAGGTTAAGATAACATAGCTTCCAAATCCCGGGAAGTACTAGTTCCCCTCTACTCAGCACTGGTTAGGCCTCATCTGGAGTACTGAGTCCAGTTCTGGGCACCACATTTTAAGAAGGATGCAGACAAACTGGAGAGGGTTCAGAGGAGGGCAGCAAAGATGATCAGGGGACTGGAAACAAAGCCCTATGAAGAGAGACTGAAAGAACTGGGCACATTTAGCCTTGAGATGAGAAGACTGAGGGGAAAGATGATAGCGCTCTTCAAGTCCTTGAAAGGTTGTCACAGAGAGGAAGGCCAGGGTCTCTTCTCGATCATCCCAGAGTGCAGGACACGGAATAATGGGCTCAAGTGACAGGAAGCCAGATTTCGGCTGAACATCAGGAAAAACTTCCTGTTAGAGCAATACGACACTGGAACCAGTTACCTAGGGAGGTGGTGGGCTCTCCCACACTGGAGGCCTTCAAGACGAGGCTGGACAGCCATCTGTCAGGGATGCTCTGACTTGGATTCCTGCACTGAGCAGGGAGTTGGACTTGATGGCCTTGTAGGCCCCTCTCAACCCTACTAGTCTATGATTCTATGAAGATGCCTCTCTGAACTCCTCAGAAAAAGGGCCATTTACAAATAAATACATCTAGTGGGGGGAGGGGGGAATGGGTCGGGCAAAGATTTGGAAGACTTGTTTTTCTGAAAATCACATTGTAGCTCTCTAGTAAGGTACATGCTTTTATGGAAAATACTGCCACTCCGCTATTTATTATATTTCTATACCAGCCAATAGCTGAAACTCTCTAGAGAAAGCACTAAAAAGAGTTCAATCCAGTGTGAATGCTACCACTATATTGCAAATTATCCAATCATGAGAAAAATCACCCATCTGCCAGCACCCTTAGTATAAACAAATCCTTTGTGTACCAATAATATCAAATGGGTATTTTTCATTGCATTAACCCCCCGACTTCTTTCCAGATTTGGCTACGAACACACTTGCCCTAATTAAGAAGAGAAAAGCAACCAAAGATCAGGAAGCCCGAAGCTTGCATTGTACCTCTGGGGAAATCCAGAACACCTCTGTTTAAATTCATTTTCTCCACTGCTGGCATAAAATATATTTAAGAAGGGCCAAGAGACACAAGTTATATATACCCAGCAGGCATTCTCCTGAGAATCATGGCAGGTTGTACATGCTTTAATCCTCAGCTGCCCTTTTTCCAGGCAACGAAAGCTATTCCAAGGACATCTTATAAGTTCCTGTGGTGACTGGGTGCATTTACTAAGGCTGTTTTAGCAGACTTCCAGAAACACTTTCTCCTGTTTATAATAATCAGGAT
The DNA here is from genome assembly GCF_057233095.1 of Heloderma suspectum. NCBI lineage: Eukaryota > Metazoa > Chordata > Lepidosauria > Squamata > Helodermatidae > Heloderma > Heloderma suspectum. Next base: position 34,080,517 of record NC_139464.1, read on the forward strand.
TTCCAGTTTCAGTTAGAAAACCCCTCTAATACCAAGCAGGCATTTTTTGTGTAGGTTTGGATGTCAATTTTTTTTAGAACTGTTTTTGGCATGTATTATATATGTGTCAAGCCATCTTTTCCTTCCTCCCACCGCCCTCAGAGCTGCAAAAATGTCTAGATCCCATTGTAATCATAAGTGAGGGCTAAACTACATGTTGTGTTAAATGCATAGCGTGTAGCTGATCCTAACGAGTTTTTTAAAATTTAGTGTAAGTGTGTGGGGCCCAATCCAGATCAGGATCACCATGGGGTGGGGGTTAAACATGACCACCCAGCTGCTCCCCTCCGCCCTAATGAGGATCTGGACAGATCTTACCCAGGATGTATTCACGGACAAACCTGAACTGTGAAGACAATGCCGTGTTTGACACCCTTTACAAAACTTTATGAAAACAGGCCAACCAAACCACAGGGCCTCTGCAGCAGCACTCTGCTAAAAGAAAAATACTTAGAGCACATCTTTAAATAGTTAAAGTCCCTCTGAAGTTTGAGCATCAGCCTGTTGCATGTTTAGCTGAGCTTCCTCCTCTTTAATTTTACTATCCTGGGATATGATGGGATCTTGACAGATCCGAGTTGCTTAAACCTGTATACCTGTGCAATCACTTCCTTCCCAAAACCTGTTACATCCTCGCAGAAGCTTTGGGCAGATTGGAGGGTCTGCCAGTTCTTTACATCTTGATTAGTAAAATTCCCAGTCACTGAGAGAACCTAAGAGTAGCCCTGCTAGATTAGACTAAAGGTCCATCTAGTCCCACATCCTATTCTTCGAAGGGGCCAAACAGATGCAACAGCCATCTCCCCCAATCAGCTGATATTTAGTGGCCTACTGCCTCTGAACTTGGAATTCTTATTTAGTTATCAAGGTTGGTAGCCCCTAAGAGACCATCTATCTTCCACGTTCATATTCTAGCACAGAGGTGGGGAACCTTGGGTCCAGAGGACAAATCCGGCCTTCCTGGGTTCCCCAGACCGCCCCAGCCCCTTCCCCTAGACCCACCAATTGTTTGGAGGTTTCCCCAGTTTTGTGCAGGTTTTTCCCCATTCTAAAAGGCTGAATCTCCTAAGCCTTAGTTACTGGCAGTAAGACCTTTAAGCTAAAATATGATGGCATTTTCACCCCACCCCCTTTTGCCTTCAGCTCCACCCACCACTGGAATGCATCCCCCCAGAGCTTCTTAGAGACTGAATTCAGTCCTCAGGCTGAATGCGGTTCCCACCCGTTCTAACATCTAAGCTGGAAAAAAGGATTCAAGACCTCAGACTGGCCCTGTCAGTAGCACCAAAAGTGAGGAAAGATGGCACTGATCACCCAACATGCGGCAGGAGAAAGATTCCAGTGCTGCAGAGATGGGCAACTTGTGGCCTTTCAGATGTTTTGGCCTACAATTCCCTGTATCCCTTAGCAATGACTATGCTGGCTAGGGCTGATGGGAGTTGTAGGCCAAAACATCTGGTGGACCACAGGTTGTCTGCCCCTGCCCTACTGTATACAGACACAACAGATTCCATTAATAAAGAGTAGCAGTCCTGCTTCCCAGATATCACCACCTATAAAGGCCAATTCCTGGGTTCCATCTCTTTGTCACACATTAGCATGATAAAAAAATGAAACCCAGCGTAGGGCTGCATTGTGCCTGCAGGGGAACCTAAATTTAAACACAAGAACAGATAAAAAGGAAGTACTTTGTCACATGGTACATAGTTAAACTATGGAACTCGCTATCACAAGATGTCATGATAGTCAATTTGGACAGCTTTAAGATGGGATTATACAAATGTATAGAGGATAAGGCTATAAACGGCTACTAATCATGGATTCTTTTAAAAGTCTACTATTGTGATTTTATTGTATTTACTTTTATTTTAAGCCATCTTAAAATGTCAGTCTTAGTAGAAAATTGGGCGATACTTTTTAAAATAAACAAACAAATGAACAAAACATTGAAAATTAAAGTGTGATCTCCCTGAGCACTTTGCTCATTTGTTCCAAATAAAATTAATCAACAACCAAGATTTGCATCTATATGTAACACAAAGACACACAAGTTTGACTTATAAAACATAATTTTAATTATAGATGCGTGCTCTTCAAATATACAGGATCACGTCTCAAGTGCTATAGTACACAATATATATGATGTTAGGCAGCATGTTAACAAGTATTTAATCATTTTAAGTTATTTACTGCTGACAAACAGGCTTTGTTAATACTAGTTGCATTTTGCTGAAGATCAAGTTAATAAAAACCTAGACACAGGTTAAACTTTTGGATTTGTTGCTTGAAACAAAATGTCTTGACCTATTCTGAAATAGGTCACATTTTCGGACTAGAACAAATGGCCTGGAATATCTTGTCCTAACCAGAAAAATGGAAGGAGATTCCACTTCACAGCTGCAGCTGTAACTCTCCTGACCAAGAGCAGCATGTACCCCCAACCCACTCAGGGCTCAATTTCAAACTGGACATTCATGTGTAGTGACCATCTTGGCTTTTGTTGCACACATGATATACAATTAGCACATGTGGAACAAATTCAAAATGGTGGTCTGGAAACACATTAGTGTCAGCTTGGAGACTTCACACTGTCCATTACAGAGCAAAAGCTGAAAGACATATCTAAGGGCCATGACACACATCTGTTTTACCCTGTGTACACATGTGGGGAAGCTACGGCCAACTGCAGCTCCCTTCCAAATACACATGGGGTTGAACAGTACTAGAGTCCTGTTTCAAGAGTTCCATCGGACAGTGCTTGCTTGTGAACAATAAGCCAGGATTCTCTGGAAATCTGGCTTATTTTGTGTGAACACACCCCAGATGTGTACCCTTCAAGAACACTCAAAGTCTACCATGCGAAGTGGTCCTTAGGCAGCTTAAGATCACCAGCAAAATTCACCAGGAAGTGTTGGGCTCAATCTTAAAAAACTCTGAATGTTTATGCATTCTTTAACACAAGTAGGGACTTTTGTATTTTGATCTAGAAGGGTGTTTTTCCCATTAAGACAGGTTCACTTTTCTTACCAGATCCCTCCATAAGGCAACTCATATGTTTTGAAAGAAATTGTAGGCCTCCATCTGTGTAAGTGGCTACTTTCCTGACTCTGCCTTTCAAAACAAGGTAACTCCTGGTTGGTTGGTTGGTTGGTTGGTTGGTTGTAACCACCCTTCAAATCACAAGTAACAGAAATCTTTGCTATGGCATTAAAAATATTCTAAGAAAGTAAGTTTCTTTCACAGCAGTAGAGTTTTATTCTTCTAAGTAACCTGGGCTTTCTTTCTCTTATGTTTACTGTAATATTTATTCAAAGTTCTAAAAAAGAAATGCCACAGAAATTACTGAAATGTCATATATGTCATGCCAACTTGGGTAGCAGCAGTGAAATATGCAAAATTTTGCTGCTGTGCAACCTACAGATTAGCACACGGCTAGAGCAGGATCCCCTCTGAAAAATGGTTAGTGGCAGTGTAGTGTTTTGCACCCACAGAATAGATGCATGCTCATTTCAAAGAACCACCAATCTCCTTTCCCCATTCTTGGTCTTGGGGGCAGAGAATGGTCTTGGGGGCGTGATGGGGTCTGCCACACCCTCATGCCCCCAATTCTTAGATCACTGGGACAAAGAGAATTTGTGTGTTTATCCCAATATAGGTAGACAGTGCTTCGAATTCTTATTCAACGGTGAAGGAATGCAATACAGGGAACAACATACCAGTATTAGGTGAACTCTGAACAGTTACAAGGAAGGTGTGTGCGTGTGTGGGGGATCCAGTGGGAAACAGGTCATTTACAGAGTTTAGTATTATCTGAAGAATGATCTGGGTTCCAGGATTACACTGACTTTATAAGAAATCCCCATCCCCCAATACACCCTTAATTTCCTTGGAACTACTACTACTTACGTCAAGGCCACCGCATCATAACTAAGAGGACATCATGATAGTCTTACTTCAGGATTGATTGGGGCTTCATTCAAAACTCTGTGGAAGACAATGCGAAGATCCCAGTGCAAAGTAGCAAGTTCTTAATGAATACTTCATATGGCTCAAGCTATTAGAAAACATTTCTGATTATGTTTCGAGCATCAGCACTTATAGAGAATTTAGAAAGAGCTTTTAGAGAAACACACACACATATATACAAACACTCTGACATCAGCCCTTTTAGTCACTAAAGGAGGATTCACTGTCTGAACTTCCTTCTGCATTTTCCTCGTCACCCCATGCAGGCACTGGAGCATCTGGTGTTCTGAAAGAGAAAGGTGAGAAATCACAACTCTATCATCTGGAATCCCAGAAGACAGAACAGCTGAGTGTCAAAACCCTAAGTACTTCCAGAAGAGTAGCTGCATGCAAGCTTTGGGACCTTGGAGACATAAGTGGCATGGGCTTTCAGAGACAATATGTACATCATCAGCTGTATGAAGCCAACCACCAAGATGCGAGGGGGGGAGCCTGGGTGTGCATGTTGTATGCATGTACACACAAATTGTTGGAGATACAATAGAGGACATACTGCACCAGACTGACTTCCCCCAAGAAGAAAGAACAGTTTTGGAGCTTTCACCTTGGATGCAAAATCCAGAAAGACTTGCGTGACTAAAGGCGCAATCCTATGTATGTTTAGACAAAGAGGCCTACAACTCCCAGCATTCCCCAACTAGCTGCTGGCTGGGGAATGCTGGGAGTTGTAGGCCTTTTCTCTGCCTAAACATGCATAGGATTGCGCCCTAAGAAGGTGAGGTCGGCAGTCCCTACTTCAAACCTGACTTAGCTCACTGGGGAAGGACAATTCTCAGCCTCTATCCCCCACCGCCCTTCTGTAAGGTGGAGATAATATCAGGCGACTATCCACAGTTGCTATAAGGCAGGGGTGTGGAACTTCTATCAACCCAAGGGCCTAATTCAATTTCAGAGAAGCTCCTGGGGGCCAAAATACCAAAAATACAAGCACATTTCAGTTTAAAGTTCTTACTGCCAGGAACTACGCCTTAGAAGAGGCATTTTAACCTTTTAGAATGGGGAAAAAAACAGCACAAAAGCCAGGAAACCCACAAATGATCCGAGGGTCAGGGGAAAGTGGTCTGCCCTTCCCCGATATAAGGGTTACTAAGAATGTATGTGAAGATCTTGAATGCTCCACTGCTGTGTATTATTAATACATCATCCAGGAGAGCATTTCTCAACTGGTAAGGCAGGGCTGGGGAACCTTTTTTCTGTTGAGAGCCACACTGACAGGGTAATCTGTCAAGGAGTCAAATGGCAGTGGGTGGTGGGCAGGGCCAAAGTCAGTGGCAGGCAGGGCCAGAGCTAAAAGTGAGTGGGCAACCCATTTCATCTCTCTCCCTTTCCAATAGCCCTTCTCTCTCTTACAGGCCCCTTCCAATCCTACTATTCTATTATTCTCTCTCTCTCTCTCCCCCCCTCCCAAAGGGCTGCTGGGGGAGCGACAAATAGCTCTTGCCAGAAGTCTGAACTGATTGCTTGCAGGGGACTTTTGAAATGAGGACAAGGGCCCCATGCCCTCAGAGCAGAGAGTCTAGCTGCTACAGACCCAGTAACATCAGTGATGCAGAAAGGAGGATGTGTAGGAGCTAGGGGAAAACATGGACAATCTAGGAGCTGGATACTGTGTGTGTGTGTAGGAGGTAGTATTCTAGGTTTGTGAGTGTATTCTTAGAAGGGACACACAGTTACATTAAGCTTGAGAACACCGATTTAGGATCCTGGTATCTTAACCCAGAACATTTCTGCTAGAGTTTCTGCTTATCCCACCATGGGTTGTGAAAATCAGAAACTATGACTTATCCCTGGGGTCCGCAATGAGGTGTCTGTGGGCACAACACTGCCCCCTAGACACCCCTCTTAGTGCTTGCCAAGCCCCACTACCCCTCCTGATTTTTTTAATTCTAAAGAAATGTAACATTGTTTTTTAATCTTTAGCACCTGCAAAACAGATCTCCCCAGCATGCCTCTAAGCTCCATGTGAGCCCAGAGCATTCTTCAGAGGAAAGGAAGAGGGTGGGCTGCAGGCTGGCGCTCTGTTGCTTTCCAGCAAAAACTGAAAGAACATTACATTTTTCCAAACAACTCAAATCTTCACCTGGAAGGGCCCTATGATATCATACTTCCCCAACACCTATAACAGGTAGACCTTAATTGCTCTTTCAACATTGCAAGGTTTTTCAGATTACATTTCTCTGCAGCTTCCAAATGACCAAGATACACACTTTCCTCCCCCACTGCAAGTGCCGTCTCTATCAAGTCTCTATCCACATAGTAATCGAGCTAAGCAGACAATTTTGCTTACTCAAGAAGATCCGGGTTTAATCCTTCAGAAAGCATTTTGTTTCTTATTGCCATTATAGGAACACCCTGTAGAGAAGGAGAAAACAACTGTTAAAAGCCCTGAATAGTGCTGATTAAGACAGCTCTAGCAAAATCCCAGTGTTTTATTGAACAAAGCAATAAAACAAGGGAAAAGCTCTGAACTGAGAAACTTATTTTATTGATGGAACAGCATTAGGGTGACTGAAAATATTTTTTTCTCTGCAGCAGCAGCGGAGAGAGGAGTTACTGAAAAAGCAAGTTACATTTTTGAGTAATTCTGGTGTAGTTCAGAGCCTGCATCTAGAATACCCCTTTTTAACATTAAAAAAGCCCAAATGCCTAGATAAGGCAGCTGTTGTACATGCCCTCTTAGGAGCCTGTCATGCCTGTGAAGCTTTGAGGGCTACAGAAGCAAAGGGAAAAATGGTCAGGCTTAGAGGCCTGGATTTCTCTGTTGGGAGGGGGTAACCATGAGAGGTGTAGTTTCATTTCTCGAGTTAAGTGACAGTGTCATTTCTCCACCTAAGTTTCATTTCTTCAGGTTTGAAGTAGTACTTTCGGTTTTGAGGGAGGAGGGTATATAAAGGGAGTGAGAGGACCAATAAGAGCAGAGAGTCAGCCCGAGCCCTAAGTGAGAGCAGTCTGAAGAGTGAGCCGGAAGGAAGAGCCTAGAAAAGTCTAAGGACAGCTAGGGTAAAGGAACTTATGTTTTGCAAATTTTATTTTCTTTCAGTGCCTTTTGTATCACTCAGCTCTATTGTGTAAATACCTTTAGTTGTGATTTGCTAGCTTTAGGTTTTCCAGGAAACTGTTGTGGTTAAACCCCAAGTGTCTAGAGTGTTAGTCACCCCACATCGATAGCCTAAACCCTGTGTTATTGGGAAGGGGGAGTTTAAAAGAAAGTGGGACTTTTGAGGAGGCAAGAAATCCTTAAGGTGTTGCTCAGCGGGTCCAGGTCATAAGTGGAACCTTGACACACGCCTATGAGAATCTTTCCCTCCACTCCCCCACCCCCACCCCGTGAAATAGATGCAAGCCACTCAGCACTGCTTTCCAGGCACTACCTAGATCTGGCACTCAATGTGGGCCAAAGTCAAGTTATCATTGTAAAAGCAGTTGGGGCTTGGCAAGATGATCACAGCCGTAGAGCCAAAGAAAACAAGAAGCGAACGCAGCCAAGAAAATAAGAAGTTGACACCGTGAAAATAGGTCAACGGTAGATCAAAGTCCAGATCTGCATGTATGGCCTTTCTTTTACCAGATGAGATGGAGAAAACAGGACTTGTATATGCATGAAAGCAATCAGGTCCTAGACCATTTAGACATTCATGAGAACATAAGAACTGTGTTGGATCAGACCAAAGGCCTATCTAGTCCAGCATTCTGTCCCCACAGTGGCCAACCAGATGCCCCAGTGGGAAGCCCCCAGGATATGAGTGCAATAGCACCTTCTTACTTGTGTTCCCCAGCAACTGGTATTGAGTGGCATCATGACATTTATTTCCTAGGATATACCTATAACAAACAAACACTTACTCCATGATCAGTCTGCTTGTAGTATCTGAGACTAGGCCTCAGCCATTAGGGTGCAAAGGAGCTATCTTATGAAGCAGAATTACATTCTCTCTCTGGGACAGCACAGTAGAAGCTGTGGAAGAAGTGGGACCAGCGCGACAGTGGGCAAGATCTGTATGACATGAGAAAATGCTCCGGTATCAAAATCCCCAAATCATAACACATAGAGGTGGTGCCATATCATAGCCTCCTATGTGCCCTAACAGCCTAACTAGAACCCACTCACATTTGAAGACAGGATAGGAAACCACTCTTTCCTATACCTATATTGGTTTCTTGCTGTCCTTGGGAGAACATTTGGGGCTGGTGACCCACCTGCTACCAAGGTCGTAAGTAAGCTGTTAGCTTAGCAAGCCTGTGTGGTCGTGTTTGTCTGAATCTTTGGGAATCAAGAACACACCTAGATTGTCTCCCCAGCCCTACTTTGCTAGGGCAGACTCCATCAGTTAAACTGATGCATGTATCTTTGTGAACTATTCTTAGTAATTTAGCTCAATTAATCTTGCAGCAGGTAACTGCATGCATGTGGTGTTTTGATAAGCCACTCTCCTTCAGCTCCCATGATGGTTTCTTGGTAACAACAGGAGGCATAACTCAAAGATTCGTCTGAATTCTAGCAGCACAAGATCCACATTTTAATGAGGACTGTTCAGAATGGTGGGCTCAGGCAGCTATATGTATATAGATGAGAAAATGCTCTTTCATTGCAAGCTCTCCCACTCTTTGTAGACTATTCTCCCTCCAAGACTCAAACATCCTCCCTTCAGATTTTCCTGTAAAGATACCCAAGAGCAATGGGAAGTCCAAACTCTCCACTAGAGAGGTTCCAAGAGAATCTGCTCCTGCGTTTCTGCTGCCGAGGCTCAAGGAGAATTTGTTGCTTTGCCATCATTGATGCAGAAGGTCAAAAGGAAAAGAAATATGTCCAAATTCTGACTTCCAAGGTCTATTGGAGGTCTGAAAAAGACGTGAGAGGCCTCAACATCTAAGCGAACAGTAGTGTGTGGTTGGTTTTGGCATGGAACAAATGTATTTTGGCCAAGGTAAGTAGAAGCCTTTAAAAAGGAGAAGGGAGCCATGACTGGTGTTTCAGAGAAGCGTGTCAGTACTAGCGTCACTGAGGAAAGTGGAGAGCGCGGTCAAGGCTGGCAGAGCAATTGCCACGCTAATTGTGTGATTAATATTTTCCTGTGTGCATCTGTATTTCGGGCATTTTCCCCCTAATATGAAACTGGCTATCTCCAATACAAACAATTAAACTCAGCGGTTTAATAGTGGGGCTCTACAGAGATGCCATTACTGGGAGTCATGCAGACTTTTTAATGACTGGGATGCACCACATGCCATATGGAAAATGTACAAAGGCTAGATTTGGGGAAGGGGTGGGCTTGATATCCAAACTCCTTGTATCTTACAATAGGAAAATTAATTACAAATATGAAGAAAATATTCTAACTGAAGAATCAGCAGACAACATTTAGCCTTGGAACAGAATCACTTCTAAGCCCCGGAACTAGAAAAAGCCCCACAAGACTGTAGTACAGACGCACACTTAGATAAAGCTTTCAGTTTTGGGAAGTTTGCTGTTTCAGAATTCGCCACTGAAGTGTATGCTGGCTGGATTATATCCCAAATTATGCTATCTTGTAAGTGAGCAGGAAGACAGATGTATTCATCTGGGAGTGAAGTCAGCATCACTTTTTCCACTAGAGAAACACACACACATACAACAAATGTATTTTGGCTTGGTCAAATAGGGATGTCTACAAAATCAAATAATTAAGCATGTTTAATTGTGCACATATGAACGATCCTTTGCATCAGTACCAAACTGGGAACTTTCTACTTATCCTGCTCATCCAGATATTGGGATTTCTTGAACTGGGGTGGTGTGAGCAAGCAAACACACATGCCATTCTTTGGTGGACTCAACCCAACAGTTCCATGTTTCAGGACTGAAGATGGGCAGATGATTGCAGCCTCACACAGGTGGCGATATGTTGGACCACCCAAGCAAGGATTTGTTTTCATGTCGTGCTTGCACTGAAGCAATAACCTCAAAGTTGCTCTGTCACATCTATGTCCCTAGTTTCTGATAAAGAACACTGTTCAAGCTCCTTATGGAACCACAGGGTTTAACAATGACGTGGAGAGAAACAAGTAGCTTTCACAGAGCAGTATCCAAGTTGACACGAGTGCTAACATAAATTATGTTGTGCTAGCATAAGGGACCTCTAGCACAATGTTAATAGGCTTAGCTGGCATGATGGGATTCCCAGGGAATCCTGTAGCACCAGCTGATGGTGTTGGGGTTGCACTAGAGGTCCCTTATGCTAGCACAGGGGTAAGCAACACGCAGCCCACAGACCGCAAAAATGGCCCCTGGATCTCCCAAGGCTGCCCACCCCTGCGCTAGTGCAATGTAATTTACATTACTGCTTGTATCATCTGGATTACTGCCCACAACCTGTAAGCAAAGCAGGGAAGCTTTGACACCACATGGTGTAAAATCCGGTTGTTTTCATAGTTTGTGTCCTCTTTCCACATTGGTTCAACTACTGCAAAAGATGTCAGAGTACGTTTTAAGGTGTGCACGGTTCATAGTGGTGCTGAGCGAGCCTTCTTGGCCTCCTCATTGCCCCACACATACTCAGACTGTGTCCTACAATACACTCCAAAATCTCTTGCAGTTCTATACTACAGGGAAACACCAGTAATGGTGGAAAGGATGTCTTTCAGGGAAACTTGTCTGCCTCAACAGATCTCATCAAAGAAGCTTCTAATGAATGCCAGAAAGAACACAATTTGAAAAAGTCACTTGAATATTCAAAAGGGCACTTGACCATCAATCAGTTTCAGCACAATGTTCAGCTAAGCCCTAAGTACAGTGGCAGCAGAGTAACTTATTAAATAAAAAAACTTATTGAGCTTGTAGGATCAGGAGTGCACAACTTCCAGGTGGGACTGATTCTAGTTTGGTAAGTATTTTCTTCCCATTTTAGAACTTTCAACAACTGCAAGGCTTTAAAAAACAAACAAACCCTAAAAAGTTTCCCATTTAGGCTTCAACCCCAGAAAGTGTCATGGGAAATATGAAGCAAGAAATGGATAAGATGAAACCCACACCTACATACCTATGCTTTGATACAGTAGAGATTTTTACTTGCCAAAAAACTTTTATCTATCACACATATGACAGTAAAAAGATTTATAGTCAAATAAAAAACATGGGTTGTATCACATATGTAATGCAAGAAGAATTTAAGATCATTTCCTAGGGGAATATAAATGGTGAGTTTATGGTTTTGTGAAATAGGTGAAGTTGTCCCAAACGGAAGATAATTTACTTCCAGACCCACCTTTAACTGGAGAGTCACAGCGTTCCCTCCCAATTTAAAACAGAAAGCTTATCTGTCTTAAGGCTCAGTGCTGGCTTGGTTACTGCTACAGATGGCTCTTTGGTTTATACGCTCTTCAGTTATTGAGGTTTGCACCAAACATTTGAACCCGTCACACCCACTGAAGCAATTTGCTTCCCATGGATTTTTGCCATTGTGAATATTGCTTCAGACTTTATAGTGGGGGCTGTCTAATTCCTTGGCTATCAGGTCAGCATATATTCATCCCCTTAGTGGCCAAATTGCAGCTCCCAATCTGTATACTATAAACCTGAACACATGTTCAGTGAGGTGGGGTGGAGAAATCTGCCCTAAACCTTACATCAAGATCCCTCGGTCTATGCTATACAGCAGCAGTGAGCAACTTGCGATCCCTCGCCACTGACTATGCTGGCTAGGAAGTTGTAGGCCAAAACATCTGGAGGGCCAGAAATTGCCCACCCCTGCTACGCAGGCTACACTCCAACACAGAGTTAGGCGCACTTGAAATGAAGAGGCTGAACTAAGCCTGACACCATCTTGGATTGTGGCCATGCAGTTCTGTTGCATTTGAAGAAATACATTGTTTCATGTTGTTTAAGTCTGATCTTCTAGAACCTCTGCACAGTGCTCCCTATATATAAGATACAATGGGGGTGAGACAGGGAAAGCAGCACACTTATCATTAGCATGACAGTCATGATGGCTAGCAGCCTCAACTTTAAAAAGAGAACTGGTTCAAATATTGCGAAGAAGCAGGGAAAGAAGAAGTGAGAGTAAGTCACATTGTTGGTTTCCCCGGTTCTTCTGTAGTTTCAAAAAGCAAATCTAAAAATTAAATAAAAGACTCAAGTGGAATGACATCCTGAAGACATGTGAGTCGCACTGAGAGGAAGACCCACAAATCCTATTGTTGACATTAGTAGAGAAGCAGAGAACAAGAGGGGCCATAGCTCAGTGACAGAGCATGTGCCCTGTATGCAGAAGGTTCCATCCCTGGCATCTCTAGCTACAAAAGGATCAGGTAGGAGATGATGTGAAAGGCCTCTGCCAGTCAGAGTACACAATACCAGGCTAGATGGACAAGCAGTCTGACCTACTATAAAACAATTTCCACACCTAAAGGAGAAATTCAAATCACATCACGCACGTCTGCTTTCTCCACATCTTTTGTTACATTTGGAAAAGGTCAGAGAGGCTCCACTCTTTATGCAGTAACTGCATTTACCTTAGATACAACTGTGCTTCTTGTAGTAAATACAGAGTGTGAACAGCAGCTGGCATCCTTAAACACTCATGTACATGTGCCTTGGAATTCTGACTGGATTGAAGCATCTGCAGCAAACACATGCAAGCATGGCACTGCTCAGACAGTCCATGTTCTCCTCCGAAACTATAGTTGTACCTTTCTTTTGCTACAGGGGGCACGTATAGAAGAACATAACCCATAGACTAGCCTTCCTCGAGCTGGTGCCCTCCACAACTCTCATAATCCCAGCCAGCACGGTCAATGGCACCAGGTTGTGAAAGGCTGCCATGGACCGACGCATGTGGTTAATATTGTCCATCACCTTAAAAGTAGTGTGTACAAAAAGGAGCAAGCTGTGGCTCCCAACAATCCAATCACTGAAAGAGGAAGCTCTAATTGAGTTCAAAGACGGCTCCCATGAAATGGGCATTCCACAAACAGATCTATATGCATTATAGAAAACTGTCAGCCACATCAAGAGAGCATTCTCTTTTCAGCCACATCAATCTTTCCAAGTCCAGCAGTAATTATCGAGTGCCATACAATGCCAGTACACCCACTCCAGATTCACAGGAAAATGTCTGTGCCAACAAAGGGGCCTGTTGGGATATGCTACCAACCACCCTGAATTTGAATGCTTTGTACTGAAGCCTGACTCAAGCAAGCCAATTAAGCTGCTAGTTCCATTTTAATTTCAGGAAGGTTGCACACTCTGGTCCAAAGAGAAGACATGCCAATCGCTGGTTAAAAATAAGACCAACTTCCATGGTGCGAAGGCAAAAGGCACCTCTTAGGAAAAAGTGTGAAGACTTATTTCCACTTTATTCTCCAGCAAAGGAAAATATGGGCATATGCCTCCTCCTGGCCCCACCAAACATCTTGGTGGAATAAGCAGCCAAAATGGCTTTGGACTCTTATACTAAGCCATTCTCTCCTGCCGTCTTTAATCCACAGAGATTCAGAATGCCTTTGCCTTGTATTTCCAGGAACAACATGAATGGCATATTCTTGCCCTTTCTTGCAAATGTTTATTATTCCTGAAACAGCCCATAATACAATTGTGTCCATATTGCTACCTGCAGTGGTACTTACACACTGGAAACATAGGACAGCCCACCCACCCTCTGAAAGAGAAGTCTCATTTGTTTCTCTTATTCAGGGCCATGCAAATGCTGCGATTCTGTGGGACGACTGAAAACCCATACAGTGTAGTGTTGCAGAAGCCAGTTACAAATCTCAGCTTTCATTTAAATACATACATACATACACACCACAAAACAAGCTCCTAGCCCTCACGGTTATGAAGAAAGTGAAAGTGCACAAGCAATGCTTGCTAAGATCTCAGAAGTCAACTGGGGTGACTAAATAAGAGTGGTTGGGGTAGAACGTCAGTGCACAGAAGCTACATAGCTTCTTGCCCCTGAAGAATATGCAAAATAAATTTTGCAGAATAAGAGAAGATGTGCAAATTTATTCAATTTAGATCATTTATACAGGTTGCGGAATTCAGGTTATCTAAACCCAAATCTAAGAATTTGGATTGCCTGGACACAGATTTTTTCTTTAATTTCAGCTCCTGCTCATATTCTGCATCAATTTCACCATCGGGGTAGAAGGCAATTCTTGGTTCTCTCCAAGCCAGCCTGTTTTTCAAGGAGATCATTTGCAAACATGCGTTCAGAGAGGAAGCCCATCACATGTGGTGCAATATAAGCAATGCAACTGATTTGGCAGGACATCTGTGGTCAGCATATACATACAGGAAACAATCTAAAGCAAAAGGAACAAAACCGATTTCCAAGGGGCTCGCCATAAATGAATACTGTTTCCATCAACTGTGGCATGGACCCATCAAGCACAGAAAGTCCCAAAGATGTGTGTCACATTAAACAGGGCAGCTCAGAGCTGCACAGCCATTAATTACAGGTGACTGGAATAGTCCTTAAAGGAGTAAATGCACATTCAGAACATGATGAATATAGGACATTTCTAGATATGGTAAATCATTGCACTTTAGAACAGTTTGTTGTGGAGGGGAGGCGGTGTCTAGATATAGTGAGAAATAGGCATCTGAACGACTTGTCAGCAGCAACCACAATACTATCAAATTCAACATACATGCAAGTGGAAAACTGTGTAGGAAATCTAACAGTTGCACGTTATTTTAGAAGAGGGAGATGATCAAATGTTATGGGATTGGATAACAGGACGTTGAAGGGGACAGTCAGAGCTGCCTCTGAAGACAGTTTTGCTACAGAACACACTGGCGTTTCTGATGAAGCTTGATGAACAAAATTAGCTTACCACTTGAACCATTTTGAGATATCTGGCATAACGTGGATCCTTCGCTACAGTGGTGACATTTTCTGGGGCTCCTTCAGTCTTCTGTTGCCCCAGCTCATGTACGCTGCCCTGCTGTACACAGAAAACATTCTCGGTCAATCTTTAAACATGTGCAGGCATTGTGTGTTTTAGAAAAGCTAACACAAAAAAATGCTAGTGAAGAAGCATCAATTCCAGACTAATATTTACCTCTGAATGAGGTGATACATTTGTTGACTGTGGATCTGTGGAGGCTTGTGAGACAGGGCCATTCATAACACTGTTGATGCTGCTACTGGATACTTCAAACTTGACATCTTCTAGCCCAGGTATAGAAGATAACTGAAAATGGAGAACAAGCACAGAAGACAACACTTTAGCAGTGAGAATACTGAACTTTTAGCAGGGCTGGCCCAAGACATTTTGCTGCTTGAGGCAGGTAAGATGGCGCACCCCTCCATTCCACATACAGAAGCTGACTAGACTGGCAGTTGAATCTTACTTCAGCACTTGTAGTGGGATAAAATCCTCCACCACACCTGAGGGCAGCAAGCTAGTTTGGGGGGTGAAGGGCAAGCTGTGTATCACAGACAGCTCCGTCCTTCAAGATAGGGGAATGGCCAAGGGCCTCAGGAGGGATGGCTGGAGGGTTGCCATTGCTGCCTGAGGCATTTACCTCACTCTGCCTAGTGGTAGAGCCAGCGCTAACTTTTAGCTGCTTACTCAGCATCCAGTACACATTTTTCTTTCAGCAACGCCTCAGAATGTACAGTTACGTTAACAAAGTGATTGTCACTCAGCCCTTGCCTGCACTCAACTACTTCACCTCCTCTTTGCCCCAATCACAGATATCCCATTTCCCATCTGTTTTCGCTTACATTCCGTCATTCTGAAAAAATATACTCATTTCTGCCTGGAGTCAAATTGTAGCTCTGATGAAAATTGTACTTTATGAATTATATAGGCAAGACCTTAAGTACACTCAAGACTACCAGTAACGAGAAGGGACATATGACCCACAAACCTTTGCATCCAGAATATTGAGCGTAGTTTCAATTTGCTGAATACGGAGGGAAAGTGCTGACAATTTCTGGGAAAGAAGGAAGTGAAATATTATTCCATACTTTACTCATTGTCAATTCTCTCCTACGCCCTTCCTGCCAAGCAAATCCCCCCTCCCCCAACAAAAGCATGCTTATTACCTCAGTCCTTTGGAGAATAACATGCAGCACATCACAGAATGATACCGTAAGCCTTGTTACACAGATGGCCTGAAATACCGCATGATCTATCACTGATTACAGCATTGGGCTGTGAAGTTCATTGCTACAGGAATTGGTACCCATACCGCAGAGAAGCCTCGTAAATAGTTATTAGCTCACAAAAATGTTTAATAGCTTATTCGCCTCAAATTACTCAGGTTTGCCACTTGTGGCCTAAAAAGAAAAAAAAAAAGCCAACTTTTGTGAGAAAGCAATTCCTTCTTGCCGCAGGCAAATCAGGAAAATATCTATGTACAAGCCTGAGACTGAGAATTTCTTTCAAATTATTAGATAATGGTATGAATAGATGCACAAAGACAGTAATATTGTAGAAATTAAACCTTAAAACTCTGGAACGGGCAGAGGCTAAAAACTGGGCATCTTGAACAGCCACATGCTAAACCCTGCTGCAATTTGATTCAGAGAGCTTGACTGCAAGAACATGTAGGATGAACGTGTGTGAAACAGATGCCAATAGGGCAATTCATCTATTACATTTAAACTAACCTTCATATTACAGCCTCCTCCCCATCCCAAGCAAGTTATCTTTCAGCCTATTACAATCACATGACATGCCACCACCAACCAAAATAGCATCAGACTACCACCTGCTCCCAAGACAAATGTGTCCTTAGCTATTATTATCACTAATCTACCAACTAAAGCAGGGGTGTGGAACCTCAGGTCTGGGAGCCTAAACTGGCCCTCTGGTGTGCCCCAGAAGGCCACACCCCCTGCTCCTGTGCCCACCCCTTTCCCCCAACCACCAATTGTCTGGTGCTTTCCTGGCTTTTGTGCAGTTTTTCCCAATTCAAAAAGGTTGAAATGCCTCTCCTAAAGCTTAGTTACTTGTAGGAAAAGGTTTAAGCAAAAATATGCTGGCATTTCTGGGTTTTGGCCTTGCACCTTTTGTCCTGCCCACCAATACTAATCAGGTTTGAAAGAAAGAGATGGAAATAATTTGATAAAACATCAACCGAAATGGCATAATGCTCCAGGTATATCTCACAATCAAACATCATGTAAGATTTATCTTAAAATGCAAACTTATTTGCTGAAAGCTAAAAACCATCAGAACTGATACAGCAGCTTCAGCTAATTGTTGCCATATGCAACCAGCCTTGGCTAGCGTATTGGCTGGCAGACCTGTAGCATTCTCGCTGCTTTCTGGCACAGTAATACATTTTTGCCAGGCTCATACAGCCAAAAACTTTAACACACTGAGAAACATGCCTTTCAGCTAACATAATAGGGGGGAAAGGGACAGATGTTGATGGGGCGTTTTTTTTTTTAAAGTATTTTTGGTCTCCATAATCGTTCTTTATGGAAATCTCTTTGCCCTTCAGAATGGATGTCATTTTTTAAAAATGATCACACATAGGCATTTAGGGTTGTCAAGAAATTGGATTTTTTTTAAAAAAAAGAACTATTAAGTTTATTTGAGACCATTTATATACTGGAAAACCTCAATGATGGTGCTTTTCTGAGGCCCATGAAGGAAGGTGGCCATGTGATAGGACTTAAAATTTAAATACACTATTGCAAATAAGCCACAAAGGCTATTGGACCACAGAAATATGTATTACTTGCCTTCACATACCTACATTGGTCATTTGAGGCCTAAAACCAAAACAAGAACCAGTCTACAAAAACTTGTTTGTCTGGTAGCTGTGAGGATATTCTTACTAGCCAGAGTGGACCAGGGCAAGTTTTCAATATTTTTTCTTCCTTGCTTCTGAAATTTGGAATTATGCAATGTTACCCATCATGGTGAGACATGTCAAGAAACAAAATGCCTTCCCAAACACAAACAAGTTCAAACCCCACCAGTATCCAGATTGTTAACCAACAATGACATCCCTTCAACCCAAAACTGTTAGCTTCCCTTGCTTGTGGCTGTATCATGGAAATGAAACCTTGTTACTTTTAGATAGAAAATGGGAAAGAAAAGCCACTCTTTAATTATTAGTGAAGGAAAGGAGGAGATTACTCATGGCGGTCAGCCCTTCAGGAGTCTCAGAATGTTGCTAGACACACAGATTAGTTGGGGAGTGACTTTAAACCATTAGTCAAGATATGGTTAATTAATCAAATTAATGCTATTAAGCAATGCTAATAGGCTTCTAGGGAGTGGCATATGAATTTACCTAGGGAGGTGGTGGGCTCTCCCACACTGGAGGCATTCAAGACAACGCTGGACAGCCATCTGTCAGGGATGCTCTGACTTGGATTCCTGCACTGAGCAGGGGGTTGAACTCGATGGTCTTATAGGCCCCTTCCAACCCTACTCAATGGTCTTATAGGCCCCTTCCAACCCTACTCAATGGTCTTATAGGCCCCTTCCAACCCTACTCAATGGTCTTATAGGCCCCTTCCAACCCTACTCAATGGTCTTATAGGCCCCTTCCAACCCTACTCAATGGTCTTATAGGCCCCTTCCAACCCTACTCAATGGTCTTATAGGCCCCTTCCAACCCTACTCAATGGTCTTATAGGCCCCTTCCAACCCTACTCAATGGTCTTATAGGCCCCTTCCAACCCTACTCAATGGTCTTATAGGCCCCTTCCAACCCTACTCAATGGTCTTATAGGCCCCTTCCAACCCTACTCAATGGTCTTATAGGCCCCTTCCAACCCTACTCAATGGTCTTATAGGCCCCTTCCAACCCTACTCAATGGTCTTATAGGCCCCTTCCAACCCTACTATTCTATGATTGCACACTGTTATTAATTAAGATGCAGCCTTATAAAGAGTCAGACTATTGGTCCATCTAGCTCAGTATTGCCTACAACAGGGGTAGGTAGACTGGGATGTCCTGGTAAATCTTGGGGTGATTTGCAGTATATCAGCAAGAGTTTTGGACTCCCAATGGTTGAATAACAGCAACAACTCAAAGTTAATTAGACTGCTCTGATGAAGAAAGCTTGGGAGGAAACCAGGTGTGAATCTTTGTGTGTGAAAAGATGGTGAGCTCAGTTCTTGTACAGAAAACTAATTCCTGGGCTGAGCATGTGCTCAGAGGCACCCTTGTCCTTAATTCTAAGTGTGCAGAAGGCTCCCTGAGCCACCATTTCACATCTGGCTCTGGCTGGTGGATTTTGAAGTTCAAATAAAAAACACACATAAAGTAGATCCCTCAAGGATGAAGTTTCCCTGTCCCTGGTCTACACTGACTGGCAGCAGCACTCCAGGGTTTCAAACAGGAGTCTTTCCTTGTCCTACCACAGGGGTGGGCAACTTGTGGCCTGCCAGACATCTTGGCCATACCCTGGCCTCCATTTCTTGGTCATGTTAACATATGACAAAGAGATGGATGGAACCCAGGAACTGGCTTTTATACATGATGATATCTGGGAAGCAGGTCTGCTACTCTCTATTAACGGAATCTGCTATGTCTGTATACAGTAGTGCAGTAGTGGGCAACCTGTGGCCCTCCAGATGTTTTGGCCTACAACTCCCTTCAGCTCTAGCCAGCATAGCCAACGGCAAGGGATGATGGGAGGTGTAGGCCAGAACAACTGGAGGGCCACAAACTGCCCACCCCTACCCTGGGACCTTCTGCATGTAAAGTCTGAGCTATGGCCCTTCCCCAAATAACAAAGGAACCATCGCTACACAAGTCTGTCCGTACATCTTCAGAGGCCCCCTGCAGGCTGCTCCCCTGCCACACAAGAGCAAGCAGGTGGCAATTGGGAATAGGATCTTCTCAGTGGTGGCTTATGGGCTGTTCTCCCCAGGGAGCTCAGCTGGCACCTACTTTGATGCCTTTTCAGCACCAGATAATTACCTTTTAATTTTCCCAGACTTAACAACTTTTAATCCCCACTGAGTCTGGTTTTTATGTTACTATTTATACTTGCTATTTTTATCCTGTTGTGATTTTTATTGGTGATCTTTGCATGTTGATAAGTCTGGGTAAGAGGCAGCCTGGAAATATTTTTTTTAATTGAAGGGCAGGGTATACATCTATAAAATAAAGATAAACAAATAAATAATGTTACATAGGATGTGAAGAAGGAGGGCTTACATATTGCAAGGACTTCTGCACAGAGATATATGCCCCATTCCCTGAAGGACCCCTCCCCCATCAGTGTTAGCCAAGACACACAGCGCCAAGAGGGGGTTAAGATTTGTCCTCACTTGCAACAGTTTCCCCTCAAGGGTGCTCCTTTCCTTTCCCCATAGGAATGACTGGCAAGCAAAGGAAAGGGAAATGCTAAACCTGGTTTGTATCCCAAGGAACCCTCAGGAACCCAACTACTGAGAATCAAGCTAGGAGGCTGTAC
Source organism: Heloderma suspectum (assembly GCF_057233095.1). NCBI lineage: Eukaryota > Metazoa > Chordata > Lepidosauria > Squamata > Helodermatidae > Heloderma > Heloderma suspectum. The sequence goes on from NC_139464.1 coordinate 34,100,961, forward strand.
AGAAGGAGATGGGGTTAAGAGGGGCTATCACACCAGCCCTGCTAAAAAACTACTTTTCTCTCTCTCTTCCCTTTCCGTCCCCTTTTCCTTGTGTGTCATGTCATTTTAGATTGTAAGCCTGCAGGCAGGGACTGTCTTGTTTTACATATTGCACGTGAGCCACTCCGGGAGGCTTTTTGGCTGAGCAGGATAAAAAAATACTTATTAATAATAAACCATCACAAAATTCAATTTCTTGGTCGCACACACCAAGTTGGAATGATGGGAACTGGTTTTTATCTATCTGTATTTCTAGGGCATTTCTCAGCATACAGAATACTTTACTATCCTTTTTGCACTACTACTCCAACTGCCCTATGAGGCTTGGGATCAGAAGATCTAAAGAAGTGTCACCACTTACCTGAGTCTGCCTGACCTTTGACCACCTGATCTATGATGGCCCCGCTCCATGTTCCCCTGCCATCTGAAGCATGCCGGATGCCATGGGGGACAGGCTTTGTCTGGGGTGGTGCCAAGACAGCTGCCATACCCTGCTGAAGGAATTCCACCTGGCCCGACGAGCAGCAAAAATCTACCCTTTCCCAATGGGCTTTTCCTGAGGTTGCTTTTTAAGCTGTTTCTCTGTTCACTGATCTTGGTGGTTCTGTCGTAGCTGATTTTTTAAACAATGTTGGTACCCTGCTCTAATTTTTTATTATGTCCTTAACCAACTTGGATACTTGGTGCAGAAAGGTGGCATCAAAAAATAAGAACAAATCAGAGATAAATAGGGTCAGCGATTTTATTGTAGCCCTCCAGTGAGCTTCACAGCTGGGCATACAGAGGGACCACGAGCACATGCCTTGCTGGCAGAAGGTCCCACCTTCAATCCCTGGCACCTCCACTCAGGAGGGTCAGGTGGTAGGTATTGGGAAGGGCCCCTGAGAGTGGCTAAGAGTCAGCACAGACATTACCGGGCTTGATGGGCAAGGAGTCTGACCTGGTATGAGGCAGCTTCCAGTGTTTCTGATTTGAATGTGGGCCTCATATGTTCACGCCTGATGCTATCTATTGCATCATGGCCGACCCTCAAAAGCCAAAGGAGCCCATGTACATGCAGGCGGGGATTCTTTGTTAACAGCTCTTGAAAGTGGAACAGCCACTGAACCTGTGAAACTCTGTGGAAAAAGGTGAGTGTGAACCATTGAAGGAAGAGGCTCGGGGGGAGAAAAAGTACAGCTGTGATTTCAGGGACAGCTGCCAGTTCACTGAATGGACCTCCCTCTGCTTGTTCATTGACCTGTGTTCATGGCAGGCAGGAAATTAGCACTGAGAAAGCCCCGTATTTGTTCAGATTCATGAAACTAACTTCTGTATTCATTTGCATTACATGACTAAAACCCCGCTAGATGCTGATTACTTGCCCTTGTGCAGGCATTAATGTATTTTAAGAGCATCTTGCAAAGGGAATGAGTTTGGGACTCTTTCCTGAAGTTCCATCACATAGTGAAACATATTGCAAACTACCAGCAGGCAATGCAAATTCTGTCCATAGCAAGTACAACACACCCAGAGGCATGGCTGCAATATAGCACAATGGATTGTATCCAATTGTGTCCTTCCACCAGGAGAATGGACATGACTGGTGGATTGAATTCTGCCTCCCCCTCTACTCCCCCGTATCCTCCATATCTACTCCTACAGATTTGGGGGGCTGCAGATCTGAGGAAGGGAAGAGAAACCCCTGTTGTGCAAGCAGAAGTCTGACTGAGTAATGGTGGCTTTAGCCCAATATATACCTACCTCTTCACAAACAGTAGAAAAACGGTTAAGGAATTGAACTGTGTGAACCACAAATTGGTTTAGAAATGCCACCGTTCTCTTCTGCTGGATGGCTGGAACCTGCATTGCACAAAACACAAACATATCCAAAAATACAATAGCAAGACTGATTCAGTATAACCTCCAAATGCTTCTCCCTGCTCCTCTGCCTGTGACATTTAGGGCACAATCCCATGCATATTTAGACCAAAAAAAAAAGTCCTACAACTCCCAGGATTTTTCAGCCAGCCATACTAGGAGTTATAGCACTTTTTATTGTCTCAGCATGCATTGAATTTAGCCTTACTATCTTTACTCTCTTACCTGCAGTCATCCACAGGATTTGGGCACATCTATCTGCATGGCTCTTCTCTTAGGATAGTGATTTTGAAGGTTTTTACCTTCAAGGAACCCTTGGGCCATTGACTTGGTTGCCAAGGAACCACTGCTTGTGTACCTGCTATGGAAGATTGCAGGGTACGTTTTAGGGTGCAAATAGGTTCATCTAAGAGTGCTGCTGTACTGCAAGGGACGACTGGCAGATGTTTCAAGGAAACTTATTGGGCATTGCTGATCTCATTGAAGAATTCTTAATGAGACTCCAAGGAACCCCATTACATTTGTTACATTTTTATCCTACACTTCCTCCAAGAAGCTCATGATGGCATACATCCCCCCTCCCCCCCACCCATTTTATCCTCACCACAACACTGAGCTTCATAGCTGAGTGGGGATTTGAACCAGGGTTGTCCTAGTCTGATGCTAAGTACACCACGCCCGCTCTTTCTAGGTTTCCCAGAGCCTAGTTTGATTTAGGGATTTAGGGAATCAGATATTTACACTGCAGCCAACCATCAAGTAAAAATCCTCTGGGAAATTCAACTCATGTTGTTCCACAGACCCATTAACCAGCCCTGAGCTATTTTTCAAATCAGCACTGTAATGCTACTATTTCAGTTTTCCCATGTGAATTGGAACTGAAGCACTTCTGGTATTCCAGACTGGTTACCAAACTTTTATCAGGCTGTTCCAGAACAAATTCATTTACAAGTGAACCTGGGCCAGAGCAAAAACAAACAAAATTAATGGTTTGACTACAGTGCAGGAAGGACTGGTAGGATTAGGATTAGGTTTTCCAAAAATATTGGCTCCTTAGCCACAATAATCTTAAACAAAGGTCAGTGTAGTTTACAGACATAATGTAGGAAATGGGAGCAATCTTAAGGGTGGAGAAAAATAAAGACAGGAAGAACAAGCAACCAACTCAGAGGCATGCTTGATGAAAAATGACACCGAAACACTCTTTCTACAGGTTGTTTTGGAAGCCTTCAAGACCTGTTTATTCAGGGTGGATTAAATGGTCTGTGGTCAGTGCCTGTTAGGTTTAAGTCAGTTAGGGCGTAATCCTATGGATATTTGGACAGAAAAAAGTCCTACAACTCCCAGCATGGCTGGCTGAGGAATGTAGGGTTTTCTTCTGTCTAAACATGCATAGACAGGATTGCGCCTTTAACTGGCTTTTAAAGGGACATAGTACATGTTTGGTGTAGAAGACTTTTTGAGCTTAAATAAAAAAGGCCTTTAGTAAATCATTTTACATGCAAGTGGCTCCCATCAAAGATCAATGGTGAAGGCAGTGAGCAGTTTGAATGATTACACATGTAATCATGTGTGTCTACACAGATTACATGTGATCACACATGTAATCATGTGTGTCTACACAGAAGTAAGCCCCATTAAGTTCAGCGAGGTAAGTGTGTATAGGCCGCAGTCCTAAACTACTTCCTAGATTCACGCGAAGGCACCACCACAAAACAAAACACCTTCCAACTGGCCTCCTTCCAACCCTCAGCCTCTACACAAGGCAGTCCTCTTTTCCTTCCCCCTTTCCCTAGCAGGCTTTCTGTACTGAGGCTGAAAGATACGACAGGCGAAACTTCGCCCAGGGCTGCCACCTATTTACAGAGGTGGTGGTGGTGGTGAGACTTCACCTGTTGAATTTCTGCCTGTCAACGTTCCAGGAGCTCTGCGAGGGCAGAATGGAACCCAGGTTCAGTCTAACAGAGCTCAAATGCGTTAGAAGGCAAGGCGTGGGGCAGCTTCCCCTCAAGAGCTGCTCAAGGGGACCCTACAGAAGCCACTTCCTCATTCGCTCTCCTCTTCCTCCACCCCGCCCGAGTTGGAAGGCGGGCGACGGGCAGCGGCTTAAGGACGTAACGTCGGGAAGGAGGCCAGGAACCTGAAGCTGCTTATACCTTGGTCAGGTCGATGCCCGAGCCTACGAGGGGCAACCCGTCCTCGTCCATCCCTGGCGGCCACCCACAGGGTCCGAGAGAAGAGGACTAGCAACGGGACTAGCCTAGCGACCCCCGGCAACCTCTCGCCACCCGTCCATCGCGACCTTTCTCCCCGGAAGCGATTCCAACCCCCTTAGCCCCGCCCTCTCACGGCAAAGAGGCGCTGCGGCAAAAGACCGGAAGCTCTCGCCCGCCGGACCGCGTTGTATCATGGGGACTGTAGTTCAGACATCGGGAAGACTTCAGGACGCTTTCTTGAGGGTGGCCACTTATGAATCGTCAAAAAAAGAAAGCGGGGGGGAGCGCACCCATTCGCATATGCTAATTTATATGTGCAAATTTAGAAACAGTTATAATTTAAAGAGAAATACAATATATTTCACCGTAGGAGGCTGTGACCAGTCGACCTGTGTGCCTTGCTCAGTCTGCTGTCCAGGTGCAGCTGATGGGCAATTTCAAGGCCCAGCTCTTCCTTCTGAGGGCTCCTTATCTTTTTACCAGACTTGGACGGGACAGCCCTTCAAATAGAGGATGCTTTCAAAATAGATGACCTTTCTCTGGCAGCCCTTCAAATAGAGGGCTGCTCTCTGTAAAGAAGGACATATGGCCACCCTTGTTGTTTATTCGGTCAGTCGCTTCCGACTCTTCGTGACTTCATGGACCAGCCCACACCAGAGCTTCCTGTCCGCCGTCGCCACCCCCAGCTCCCCCAAGGTCAACGTCACCTCCAGAATATCATCCATATGGCCACCCTACCACCTATTTTTAAAAAAAGTGTGCTTAACAATGCTGCTTTTATTTTGAAGGAAAAGGTTATTGGATGAGAAGTGATCATAAATATGTAAAATACCATATCAAAAAAGGTATCTTTTGATATGGTAAGCAGTATATAAATTGATTAAATAATAACAATCTCAACTCTTTTCCCCTGCCCTTTCAGCAGAGGTTGGAAAAGAACTGAGATTTCCCAACCAGGAGCCCCTAAGGTGTCTCCCTCCCCCTGTCCCTCCTCTGAGCCTCCATTTCATTCAGGGTTCAGGCCATGTTTTGGTACGGAAACAGCCTTGGTTGCCCTGAATGATGATCTATGTCAGGACAGGTGGAGTGAGACTCTGTTGGTTATCCTTAATCTCCTGGGGACTTTTGATACCATTGTTGTCTGTCTGGAGCAACAGTATTGAGTTGGGAGTGGGAAATACTGCATTGCACTGGTTTGGCTTTTACTGAGATGGTTGGCTCCAGAACATGGTGCTTGGGGGATACTGCTCAGCCCTGTGGATTCTCCAGTACAGGGTTCCACAGGGGTCGGTTCTGTCCCCATGCTATTTAACATCTACATGAAACTGTTGACTGGGGTCATCGGGAGCTTTGGAGTGCATTGTTATCAATATGCTGGAAAAACTGCCTGAATCCCTGGAGAGCTGCCTGCCAGTCAGTACTGATAATACTGGGCTAGATGGACCAGCAGACTTATTCAGTATAAGGCAGCTTCCTAAGTTCCTAAAACTACAACAGCATCAGAAGTAACCCAAGGATAGCACAGTATAAAAAGGCAGCATAAAAGTAATCATTCATTCATTCATTCATTCATTCAGGGAAGAGAGGGTTTAACTAGCTCTCCAAGGCTTTGCCCCACCCTGCCCTTCAGCCCTTGTTCTCATACATGTTCCCATCCATGACATCTGCTCCACAGACTATACTGCACCCAGCCAACCAAAGCTCTCCTTCACGTTTATAATTCTGTGTGCAGGGCTGGCTCTACCATTAGGCAGTGAGGTGAGCACCTCATTGGCAGATGCTGCAGGAGCAGCAGCAAGCTGCTGGCAGACAAAGCTGTCTGCCATTCTGCCTGCCCAAAGATAGCCTGCTACCCTCACATGCAGTGGAGGATGCTGTCCCGTCAGCTACCAGTGTGGAAGTAAGATTCAACTACTAGTCCAATTGGTTTCTTGTACGTTGAATGTGGTGGCAGCATCTTTTCCTTCACCTCAAGCAGCAAAATCTTTGGCCAGCCCTGACTCCACACATTCTGTCTTGCTGCCCCCTCCTCACATTTGAAATTCCCTTCCTAAACATGTATGTGAAGCCACTTCTCTCCTTCAAATCTGCAACAATCAGTAATAGACAGACCTCTCCCCGCTCCCCCATTCTGCATGGCCATTGGTCTATCCCTGGGGTAGGGAACTTGCAGCCCTCCAGACATTATTAGACTACAACTCCCATCCGCCCTAGTTAGTATAGCCAGTTGGGAGATTCAGTCCAACAACATCTGGAGGGTTACAAGCTCCTCACCCAATTGATACCCTTCATCCTAACTGTAATTAAGTTTTAAGTATGCACCATAGCATTTGGAACATTCTTTCCTCCCCCTCTTGTTCTCCTCACTGTTTTAAGTTGTGAGCTTGCTTTGGGGTAGGGTGGGAACAGAGGTCCATCTATTTTGCCTTTGTAACTCTGTGAAGTGCCATGTATACTGATGTTGCTCTCTCTATATATAAACAAACATCCTAAAGGATTCCAGCTGTTTCCTAAATATTATCAAAACAATTTCATCCTGGATTCAATCAAAGTGTTTTTTTTTTTAAATCCTGCAAATAGTGAGACAAGCAGTATTTATATTTACTGTAGATGGTAGGAACTACTTAGAAATGAGATTCTGTCAAAGTGATTTACAGATAACTAAATCAACAAAGAGTGTGGTGGCACCTTAAAGACAAACACATTTTATTATGGCACAAGCTTTCGTAGACTAGAACCCACTTCATCTGATGCATGGAGAGTGATCCACAGTTGTCAGGTACATATTACACATAGGCACAGAAGTAGGACCCAGCAGGGAAGCCATCTTTTTCACAGGCCCTATTCCTGTCCTATTAGGCAACAGCTCAAGACAAGATAATTAACAAGTGAAGTTGTTGCTGGCATAGAATTCAGTGGCGGTAAAAACTTTGCTGGCTACATTTCTGTGTCTCAGGCTGCTTTTAAAGGCACAGGAGCAAGCTTAGGGGGAAGTGATAATTGTAGGACCCAGAGCCAAAGTATTATTTTTTCCATCAAAGACGTGTAGTTCAACTGCAGGACAATAAAAACACTTAAAGATGAATTGGGGGGGGGGGGCGTAATTTCCATGGAGTTAAGCCAAGTGGAAATGAAAAAGCTTTGCCTATAGAAAGATTACAAATTGTCTCCATCACCAGTGAAAACAATTTAAGTACCAGGAAGACTTGAACTTTATGTCATAACAGGATAATTGTATGACTGAGAATAATTCTCATTGTCCCTCAGATCAAACAAACTAACAAGCAAACAAGCAAACCAGACTTTCCCTACAACCGCTCACTTTTAAAGATCAGTAATCAAAACAGCTAAGAAACCTGGCAGGCAGGCAAGCAGGCCTCTGCCTTACAATAGTTTATATGAATTTCATGTTTGCTTATATAAATTCCCAGGGTGCTCCCTTAATAATCAGCATAGAAGTCAAAACAACTATATAACTAAGCAAGTTACACAGAAAGAAAAAGCTGGTCCAAGGCAATTTCCAGACATGGTGTCACTTGATCCTCCATCAGGGCAACAATTGTGTTTACTAAAGTAGTTCAGTGAAAAGCTAAAAAGGTCAGAAAGTACCCCCCTCCTCCCAGTTTCCCACGAAGTTCTCAGAATCTCTGCATTCAAAACATACTCTGGCAAGGCTGTATTTGAGGAACAGCTATGTCATCAGATGGGATTTCTTATTCACAAGGGATACAGGCTACTATAAAGGGACTGAGTATAGGTATATTCTTGGGTTACTTCTGATGCTGTTGTAGTTTTAGGAACTTAGGAAGCTGCAAGTATACTCATATACCTGGGAGTAAGACCTATTGAACAGAGTGGGACATACTTCTGAGTAAATATGCACAGTGAGGTACTTTTCGGGGGACCTGGATTTTGCTAAGAGCCGAGATATTTAGCACTAAACCTGCAAGGTTTACATATTTAACTTAAAAGTGAGGTAAGAGAGATTGGGCAGAATCCTATATGCAAATATTTTTCCACACAGCAGGGCAGGTTTGGATTAAATAATAACCTCACATGATCTGTGCTGGGTGAGCTATTATGGCCTGCAGTCCTAAACATATTTATGTGGAAATAAGATCTATTGAACTCTGTGAAACTTACTTTAGAGTAAACATATTTGTAATCAGAATGTAAGGCTATCCCCTCCTCCAATACCACAGGACAGCCTACTAATAATTGTTTTTAGTCAGTCAATGTTATTGCATATAACCATAGGTTCTTACAATTTTACCAGGAAAGAGACAGTCTCACACACACATGCAAAGGCTGAACACGCCAATCAAATCAATTCTTCATGTGCACAGCTTACAGCAACCGTTTAAGGACCTAATAATTATGACCAGGAGGTATGCCCAAACATAGCATGAACGATGTATTACTATCATTAATTATATGACAGCATCTTTATTTATTTACTTACAACATTTCTTGGCTGCCTTTCAGGGCAGAAGCCCTCCCAAGGTGGCTTACAGCTATAAAATATATGAACAGTTAAAATATTAAAAGTGATAAAAACACAAGAACAATAAAAGCCAACAATAAAACCAGCAACGATAAAAGCAGTGACAGCAACAATAGCAGTCATATCAAGAGAAGGCCACAGTAAAATAACTTTTTCCAAGGCCTTCTTAAAAGCCTATAGTGACGGAGCATGGCAGACTTCAGATAGACACTGATAGTCCCAGTTTAGCAGACCTCTCAGCATTTTTTTGTTTGTTCAGTCGTTCAGTCGTGTCCGACTCTTCGTGACCCCATGGACCATAGCACGCCAGGCCTTCCTGTCCTGCACTCTCTCCCGGAGCGTGCTCAAGTTCATATTCATTGCATCGGTGATGCTATCTAGCCATCTCATCCTCTGCTGTCCCCTTCTCCTTTTGCCTTCAGTCTTTCCCAGCATCAGGGTCTTTTCCAGAGAGTTTTCTCTTCGCATTAGGTGGCCAAAATATTTGAGCTTCAGCTTCAGTATCTGTCCTTCCAATGAGCACTCAGGGTTGATTTCCTTTAGGATTGACTGATTTGACCTCCTTGCAGTCCAGGGGACTCGTAAGAGTCTTCTCCAGCACCACAGTTCGAAAGCATCCATTCTTCGGCGCTCAGCCTTCCTTATAGTCCATCTCTCACAGCCATACATTACTACTGGGAAAACCATAGCTTTGATTAGACGGACCTTTGTCGGCAAGGTGATGTCTCTGCTTCTTACTATGCTGTCTAGGTTGGTCATAGCTTTCCTCCCAAGGAGCAAGCGTCTTTTAATTTCATGGCTACAGTCACCATCTGCGGTGATCTTGGAGCCCAAGAAAGTGAAATCTGTCACTGCTTCCATTTCTTCCCCTTCTATATGCCAGGAAGTGATAGGGCCAGATGCCATGATCTTAGTTTTTTTAATGTTGAGTTTCAAACCAGCTTTTGCACTCTCCTCTTTCACCCTCAACAAGAGGCTCTTTAGATCCTCTTCGCTTTCTGCCATTAGGGTGGTATCGTCTGCATATCGGAGGTTGTTGATAATTCTCCCAGCAATCTTAATTCCGACCTCTGATTCATCCAACCCGGCATTTCTCATGATGTACTCTGCATATAAGTTAAATAAGCAGGGTGACAATATGCAGCCTTGTCATACTCCTTTCCCAATTTTGAACCAATCGGTTGTTCCATGTCTGGTTCTTACTGTTGCTTCTTGACCCCCGTACAGGTTTCTCAGGAGACAGGTAAGGTGGTCTGGTACTCCCATCACTTTAAGAATTTGCCAGAGTTTGTTGTGATCCACACAATCAAAGGCTTTAGCGTAGTCAATGAAGCAGAAATAGACATTTTTCTGGAATTCTCTTGCTTTCTCCATGATCCAGCAAATGTTGGCGATTTGATCTCTAGTTCCTCTGCCTCTTCTAAACCCAGCTTGTACTTCTGGTAGTTCTCGGTTCGCATACTGCTGAAGCCTAGCTTGTAGGATTTTGAGCATCACCTTGCTGGCATGTGAAATGAGCACAATTGTGCGGTAGTTTGAACACTCTTTGGCGTTGCCCTTCTTTGGAATTGGAATGTACACTGACCTTTTCCAGTCTTGCGGCCATTGTTGAGTGTTCCAAATTTGTTGGCATATTGAATGCAGCACTTTCACAGCATCATCTTTTAGGATTTTAAATAGCTCAGCTGGAAGACTGTCATCTCTGCTAGCTTTGTTGTTACTAATGCTTCCTAAGGCCCACTTGACTTCACTCTCGAGGATGTCCGGCTCAAGTTCAGTGACCGCACTATCATGGCTATCAGGGACATTCAGATCTTTCCTGTATAGTTCTTCTGTGTATTCTTTCCACCTCTTCTTAATCTCATCTGCATCTGTTAGGTCCCTGCCTTCTTTGTCCTTTATCATGCCCGTCTTTGCACAAAACGTTCCCTTGAGATCTCCGATTTTCTTGAAGAGATCTCTAGTCTTTCCCATTCTGTTGTTTTCCTCGATTTCTTTGCATTGTTCATTTAAGAAGGCCTTCTTGTCTCTCCTTGCTATTCTCCGGAACTCTGCATTCAGTTGGATATAGCTTCCCCTTTCTCCCTTGCTTTTCGCTTCCCTTCTTTCCTCAGCTACTTGTAAAGCCTGATCAGACAGTCACTTTGCTTTCTTGCATTTCTTTTTCTTTGGGCTGGATTTCGTTGCTGCCTCCTGAACAATGTTACGGACCTCCATCCATAGTTCCTCAGGCACTCTGTCTATCAGGTCTAATCCCTGAAATCTATTCCTCACCTCCACTGTATATTCATAAGGGATATGATTTAGGTCATACCTGAATGGTTTAGTGGTTTTCCCTACGTTCTTCAATTTAAGCCAAAATTTTGCAACAAGAAACTCATGATCTGAGCCACAGTCAGCTCCAGGTCTTGTTTTTACTGACTGTATAGAGCTTCTCCATCTTTGGCTGCAAAGGACATAATCAATCTGATTTCGATATTGACCATCTGGTGATGTCCATGTGTAGAGTCGTCTCTTGTGCTGTTGGAAAAGAGTGTTTGCTATGATCAGCGTGTTCTCTTGGCAAAACTCTATTAGCCTTTGTCCTGCTTCATTTTGTACACCAAGGCCATGCCTGCCTGTTATCCCAGTGATTTCTTGACTTCCTGCTTTAGCATTCCAATCCCCTATGATGAAGAGGACATCTTTTTTTGGTGTTAGTTCTAGAAGGTGTTGTAGGTCTTCATGGAACCGATCAACCTCAGCTTCTTCGGCATCCGTGGTTGGGGCATAGACTTGTATTACTCTGATGTTGAATGGTTTGCCTTGGATTCGTACTGAGATCATTCTATCGTTTTTAAGATTGTACCCCAGTACTGCTTTTCCCACCCTTTTGTTGACTATGAGTGCTACTGCATTTCTTCTAAGGGATTCTTGCCCACAGTAGTAGATATCATGGTCACCTGAATTAAATTCGCCCATGCCTGTCCATTTTAGTTCACTGATTCCCAAGATGTCAATGTTCAATCTTGCCATCTCATGTTTGACCACCTCCAGCTTACCTTGATTCATTGATCTTACATTCCAGGTTCCTAAACAATATTGTTCTTTACAGCATCGGATTTTCTTTTGGCCCAGCCGCTTCACTCTTTCTGGTGCTACTTGGAAATACCCTCTGCTCTTCCCCAGTAGTATATTGGACACCTTCCGACCTGAGGGGCTCATCTTCTGGCGTCATCTCTTTTAGCCTTGTGATATGTTCCATGGGGTTTTCTTGGCAAGAATACTGGAGTGGGTTGCCATTTCCTTCTCCAGTGGACCACATTTTGTCAGAACTCTCTGCCATGACCTGTCCATCTTGGGTGGCCCTGCACGGCATAGCTTATGGCTTCACTGAGTTACGCAAGCCCCTTCGCCACAACAAGGCAGTGATCCATGAAGGGGCCTCTCAGCATGCCAACCCTCTATATTCTAGGAGCTCACAATAGCAAATAAAAAGTGTAATTAGGAAAAAAATATGCACTGATTGAAAAAAAAAAGTAGTACCTCTCACAGACCAAAACTGTGAATGATATTAGGTTCCATTTCATATAAACAGGTGATCGTGTGCACAGTCTCTCATAGCGTCAAGATGCAAAATGATCTTCATTTAAGTACATACAGATTTGAATCATATGACCTGATGATCTTTTTGAGTGCTCCTCTGACCAATTCATTCTTGACTCCTGATCTACTTTTCTTCTTTCTCCTGATGCTGTACACTGATCTGTTCGATGTTGCAGTGGGCCTGTTCACACAGCTTTCGTTGCATCTGTGGTTACTATTTGCTCAAGCTGCTTTGGCATTACAGAGGGCCTGAGTGGCAAAGGTCCAAGCAGCTAAGCACTAAAAGAGAATTGGGAGGCTTCCCCATTTAAATTCTAGCATAATTCTGTATGCCATAGGCTTCCACAGCACCAGCCTTCACCATGGGTCAAAAGTCTAAGTCACCATGTCCTTCTTGTTTGGTCTTGGGCTCATCTTCCAGGGGCAGCAAATGGGCATGCCGCCCCAATACTTTGGGTAACCTTCATGTTATGCACATGCTGCATTGGTGTCATCTTGGACACACCTTGGTGTCATCTTTCCCCCACACTTCCCCAAGAGGTTGGAGTCCATAAGGTAAGGGTCCAGCATAAAGTCTAGTCCCGCTAAATTGTGTTCCAAATACATCACCCAAGGTGGGGCCTCTACCTTGCGTCATCCCAGGCTAATGCAGCTTGAGAATATGGATTAAGCAGATTCATATCCTTTTGATAGAAATTGATAATACATGTTCTTCATGTATATATCGGTACTGCATTATTCTAAAGAAAGTGCTGGCATTCTTCTCCTAATGTTATTTCTAGATACATCTATTGTTTAATCAACATACTAAACATCGCCCCCAGACCATTTTTTTTTAATATATAGCATCACATTTACCATCTCAGGCTGCAAACCTGAATCCATGTACTTGAAATGTTTCCATTCTGCATTTTGCATAAGCTACCTTGTACAGTTTTGGTGAAATGGCAGGGTAAAATAAATAAACATTTAAGTAAATAGGTCTAGCCTGACCTTGTTCACATGTAACGATAACCCAGAATCTTTTTTAATTGCTGGTGCAAGCAGCTAAACAAATCATGGACCTTCTATCAATTGTTTGGTTAGCATTATATACAAACCAGCTTGCCTTCCCCCCAACAAGGCAGTGCTCTGGTTTACATGTAACAGTAACCAAAGCACAGATGGAAGGACCACAGAATTTCAAAAAAACCTGGGTTATTTTTATGTGCAAACCAGGCTTTACAGTAGACCCATCAAAATCAACAGGACTTGAGTTAGTCATGACTAACTGATTTCACTGGGCCTACTCCAAAAATAACTAAATCTGGATCCAATACATTCCGTGTAATTATTCCTTTTGTATAGCTTTTCCAACTGTTTTCTCTTACAATTTTCCTCATGAGTCTTTTAGTAACAGGAACATTTTCTTTTAAAAACACACACACACACATCAAATTTTAAGAAGTACAAATTGCTGTGGTTTATTTTAAGATTCTTCACCACCAAGCTTGAGTGGAAGACATTTTGAAATATCAGCTTTTGTTTCTTGACTAAGAATGCATGAAATATAAGCCAACTACAGATGGTAACCCGGGGGCAGAATGTTGCAGGTGACGCAAATTTGTGGAGACTAGGAACGTTAACATTGTTATAAATAAGTATTCCTAATCTATACTTTAGATGTACAATATTCAATTTATAGTAGCTTTTTTATATTTGTGGCAACAAATTAAATAAGTCAGTATGTTAATGTCTAACAAAATGCCTCTTCTGTTTAGAAAATGGCAAATTTAACTTCATTAAAAACACATGATGAATATCATTTAGTTAAAATTTATGTTTTGGGTTGCAGCCACATCAGCTGAATCTGTAAGAAACACTGATTGGGTTTGGGTGACATGCTGTGTTGCTCATGGATGCCAAGTTGAATATGCAACCCTGCTAGGGGGTTGTGTCACATGAACCCAGTGAGCATGGGTTATGCAAAGTTTAAACAAGAACATAAACAATAACAAGCATAACCCTAAAACAGACCATGGCTTATGGGAGGGTTGTTTAACCTGTGCATAACCCAGGTTTGCACATGACAACCCCGCATGGGGGATGCATATTCAGAATAGCAGCTGCACACACTACACAGGTGCCACAGCATGGGTATCCATGCTGGACTGTTGTGTCATGTGAAAAGGTCCCTTCTGTCCCCTGCCCCACAATTTGACTCCAACAAGACACAACGCTCAATTTCTGCAATTGTGCAAATTATGCTCTACATAAGGACACAATCCTCCAATAAATTCTCTTGCACAAATTGCATCCAGTTGAATGGCAGCTTACATGCAGCTCTTAATTTCCACTCATTTATGGGTGGATTATGCACATTATTCAACTATTACACTTCTTTGGTAAGTGCCAATAGCCCATCTTGACTTGGGGAAATATTTTTGCTAGCAAACAAGAAACAAAGTAACCTTAAACTGATCAGTTTGTAGCATTCAACAAATTATCATTTCTTCGATCATTGGCCTATGACAACTTTTCGCCAACTTTTAAAACCGACAAATGCTTTAGAAAAATAATGTAAGCCTCATGTATTATGCGTCTGGGTAATCTAGTATTCCAAGTTTAATAAATTCCAGTATTGTTTTTAACCGTAAGTGAACCATTTGACACATTTAACCAGTTAACACTTTTTTGTTAAGAACATCCATCTTTACGCTTTTTTAGATACTTGTGCTGTGATTAAAGGTATGGTGCCCTGCCTCACCCATTGTGGTACTCTTCCCTGCCCCCCTTCTCCTCTGATAGCTATCACTGATAGCTTTCATTTTGATATTCAGCTGGTTATCAGTTATCAGATCTCTCCCTTTTTTTCTTCAAGGGAAGTTATGGCTGCCTTGGTTCTTTGGTTGCTTTGTTTTGTCACAAGCCTTTATCCATGCAAGCTTTTTAAAAAATTGATTGTTTCTCTTTTCTTTTCCATAATTGGAATAGAGTATATTCTCTCATTAAGCAACCCTTAAGATTGCAGTTTGATTTCCTTGCAGAAATCTGCAATTCATTCATTCCTGTTAGATCTGCTTTTCTTCTTGATATATTTGGTTGAGAAGGATAGTGGTTTGCACACTGGTGGATGGGTGTGAATCAGTACTTTGGTGATTAGATGGAGCTGGCCAAAAGTTAAGGCAACTTGATTTGGATCTTATCTCACCCCTGTATCCAGAATTCTTAAGGCACCTTGAAGCAGATTTGCATGAACTTTCTTAGCTGCATAAGCATATGTATCCATACTGAGAAATATGTTTGACCACAACATATTAGTTAATTATTATTTTTAGACAGTCACCACATTATTTATTTATTCATCACATTTGTATCCCTCCCTCAGGGCAGCACACATGAAGGTTATTTCATTTTCCCACCTCCTAGCTAGTTAATGGGGTAAGTCAGAGAATGTGTGTGACTTGTGCAAGGTCACCCAACGAGCTCCATGACTGAGCAGGGATTTGAAACAGGACAGTGCAAATCCAACACCAGTGATGGTATAATAATATGTGAAGAAGGTGCCCGGTTAATAATTTCTTATAAAGACACCAGGTGAAATTTAGGTGGAGTAATTCTCATGCACAGCCTACAGGAAGAATGAGAGTTGTACAAGAAAATGTTCTCTGTATTTCAACATAATTTGCACAGAAGGTTTCAGGTATACTTTACTGCACTACAACCAACTACAATTCTATTTTCTTAGCTAGTTAGTCTGAAAGCTGAAGGAACTGTACATTTTTTTCCTCAGGAGAGATAGTAATGTTTTATTATAAACTCTCCCCCACAGATAAAAAGTCTGCTTTGATTGAATTGGTTGCACTTGTAGTTCTGATTAAAAAAAAAAAAACAGCAAACATTCTTTATTCCTTGTATGTAGTCATTTGGTGCCTTATCATCTGGCTAGTAAATGATAATATAAAATAAGCAACTCCCCACCCCAATATCCAAGATTTTTAAACACCATGTATAAGTATTTACATTTCTGTCACCCAGAAAAAAAGTTTATGATCTCCTCCCACGACGCATAATGGAAGTGTCCTATGCCAGGTTAAGCCAGATCCTACAGATGCAGAACCGATAAGGATGGGCTGCAGAGGGAGGGACACAGAGAGAAAGTTTAAATATTCTTGCTAGTCAAGATCTAGAGTGCAACAAGACACCAAACTTAAAAAAAAAAAAATCAAAGGAATTCTTCAGCTGCTCTACTATGAGCAGCAATCACGTTCTGCATTGCATTTGCCTTAAAAAATTGATTTCATTAATCTCGGGAGCTTGACTGTAAACTTGCAATAAGTAACAAGAACAGAATGCTTTAGCAAAGAATGGGTTTTAAAGGTCAAACTCCACTGGGAATGTCTCCAGCCCAAGCCCTGCTTAAATGGGCAACACCCCCCACTTCCCAAATTTCTTGCTGCAGACCTGGCACTGCATCTAGAACCTGCCATCAGAAACAACCAATCCATGTTCAGTTTGGTCCTGAATCTACTACTTCTGTGAAGCTTGCTCTTTGAGTTCAGGAGTAGATGACAATTTGAACATTTTCCATTGTGTTACCTGGATTTTAATTTTTTCCTGAGAACTACAAAGACCCTTCCACCCCATGTTCAGAGACTGTATACCTTTGGTTGTTGGACATTGTGACAAAGAAATGATGGCTCTCTCCACCACGCCTTGCTTGTGAACTTCCCAGACATCTTGGGCTGGCTACTGCTGGAGCTTAGATGGACCTTTGATATGTCTCAACAAAGTAAGTCTTATGTTCACCTCTGGCCAAGAAGAAAATCCGCTATGGCAGTATTTTCTTTAAACAAACCATGGATGTATAAGAGCTGCACTGGCTGCCAGTCCATTTCTGAGTGCAATTCAAAGTCTTGGTACTTTGTAATTTGGGACCCAGGCACCTGCAGGAATAATGCCTATGCTCACATCAACCCACATGAGTGTTGAGACAGTGACCTGGTTTGCATGATCGCCGACGCCCACCATGGTTGTGGTGCATGCTGGCCACCATTGTGAATATTCACGCTGCGGCTTATCGTGATGTGCGAACCTGGACAGGGTGGTTTGTTGCCGTGGATACCAAACCACCCAGAACACATGAGGTGCAGTAGGGTTCTGGGGTGGCTTGTTAACCAAGGCAACAAGCCATCCTGCCCAGGTCCACCCATCATGATAAGCCATAGTGACTGCCTGTCGCAGCTTGAATATGCACAACTGGCGGCTGGCACGCACCGCAACCTGCTGGCAAACTGGCCCAGTCTGTGGAATTTGTGCTCCAGATGCCCCAACCATCAGTGGCAAGATAGGTGAATGACCAGGGAGCCTTTTTAGTAGTGCCACCATTTTATGGAGGAGTATTTTGTTGCCTTTTTAGTGTCAGCCTTTTTATTCAGTGTCAAACTTTTTATTCTCCCAGGCTTTTAAGATTTACAATTTTAATCTGCAATTTGCTCCTTTTAACTACTGGCCTTTTAGTGTTTGTTACTGTGTTATTTTATTTTATTTTATATTATATTATTCGACTTAACGACTGAACAACAACAAAACCTCCCTGGGGACCTCTTGGTTGAAGGGTAGTATAAGTGTATGAAATAAAAACAAAAATAATAAAATAAAAAACCTATGCCACCACTGCATGCTTTGAACACTCATTCTACCTGATGAAGAGTTCAGTGACAAAACTCAAAAGTTAGTACCTCTTTGGCCCTTTCCAAGTATTACCTCAATTATTCTATTACTGGCTCACACTACTGCCTGCTGGAAGTCCTGCACACTCAGTATTGGAACTGCACTTAAGCAATCCTCATATGTATGATGCAACATATGATGTGGGGTATACCCATGTACACTTGATTCCTTGCACTCTTTTTTGACGGAGAAACATTATGGAGGATTGGATCCACACACTCAGACTATTCGCAAAGATCTTTCCCAGTACACTAATGGGTATTTTTCCAAACCTCAGTTTCATAACTAGTTCAACTTGTCCAGTGAGCCACAGATGCAAGAAGTCAGATGCAATCTCAGGAGTGCAACAGCAAGTATCCGTGCCATTTGGCAAATTGTTTTGAAAACTGAGGCAACTTCAAAAAGAGTTAGTAATATGGCGTGGGAGTCTGCTGTTTAAAAGTAGTAAGTAAAAACCAAAATTCCCTGGGTATGCCTAAACCCTTCAGCAGATCATGTCTAAAGTAGCTCTCTGGATTGCAGCCTATGTGCTTTTCATTGCCCTTTATTTTGGACACTACAACTGTAGTCAGTGTTCCTCAAGATGTTCTGATAAGGTGGTTTCAAAGTACATCAAGTCCACTCGTATTCATTTTGAGACACACATTGGACTGTCTTGCAATCAAGTTCTTAGAAAGAGCAATTTATAATGGGGGGGGGGCAATAATGATCCTTTCATCTCAATGCATAAACTTTACCTGAGGGTGTCCTAAATGATGAACTAGAAGCTGGCTGGTCATTTTTCCTGGATAGCCAGTAGTAGCAAATAAATTTTCATTGACTCTGGACCACCTATCCACATAAAAATACAAACAATGAAGATTCTCAAAGAAACGTTAAAGCAGAATTTACAGGTCGTGATCCCCTCAGAGGTAAGGATTTTCGAGTCCTATTGATTTCAACAGAGAGTTAACCAAATGCTTAAATCTCTCCTGTTGAAATAACTGGGGCTCAAGAGTGCTTGCCTGGGTCATTCTCAGAGAGTATGTGTACATGCACATGTGTGTTTATCTACCCCCACACACTATTTTTTTCATTTATTAGTATGGACATTACCTTTAATGAACTCATCATGCAGGCACTGAATGCTCTGTATGCATTCGTTCAAAGTGAAATATAAAATAAATCTGTAATACTATCAGAAACCCAAAAAAGGGAAGTGCGCCTTTATTGTTAAAAATGATTTTAAGCTGTACCACAGTTCTCCCTTTATTCCCTATTTCAGACTATTTTCTCAGTAGACCAACACAGACAATAACAACAATTCATGGAACAGCTTCAAAGGAAAAATTGTATAATATATCTGAAATTTAAACTGAATCTGGGCATGCTAATGTTATTTCTTACTTTTAAAAGGCTATGATTAAGACACTACCCCCCCCCCCCGCCCCAACAAACCCAAGAGTCTTGCGGCACCTTAAACGGCTAACAAAATTTCATGGACTAAAGCCCACTTCATCAGATGCAACATCAATTCAGGACAAAACTAAACGCGCGCGCACACACGTACACGCACACACACACACACAATACCTGAATAATCTGGCTCTGTCTGCATGGACAGGTCTCTTATCCAAAGGGTAACTATAAAATAAAATAGAGTGGTTTCTAAGTGATGCCCAAAGTTCAGTTCATAAGACAATCATGCCACCTACCCTCCAAAAAATAATTCATAGTTTGAACTGCATTACCTCATTCTAAGAGGGCAACCAGAAAAACATGTGAATCTAGTCCTAAATCAACCTTATTTTTTAAAACAGCTAGCACTTAAAAAGTATAAAAATGCTGTGTTCCAACATTAAACTCACTGCACACGGACACTAAGATTGGAAATGTGTGTGCAGGAAAAAGATACAAAATAACTTATACAAGAGTGCATTCATTTTCTAATTCACTTTATTGCATCCATATAATCTGGGATATAAAGAGAATGAATAATCTTTCACAAATGCAGAGGGGAAAGGTGTATATTGCAGTCAGTAGTGGCAAGCAACTATTTCCTTGGTTTCATTTCTCTACCTCTGTTCCTTTCTCCTCTCCACACCCCTTGTTTGTTTAAACCAATGTAAGACTTTAAAAATGTGTTAGCTCAAAACATAAAAATTAGAGTTACTTAAGTAAAATGACAAGTGATTTCTAGATAACATGAAGTGATTCTCTGTAAAGCATGTAGCTAAAGATAACATTCCAACATCCTTTATACAGTGGAATTTGTATGTATATTTGTTTAATATTCAGGTATTTATTCAAATTAGCAATGATTGTCATGTAATGTTTTACGTTGTGGTTTGTCATTGAGACTGATAGATGGAAAATGAAGCCACAGACTCCATCTCCTAAACATTTCTGCATCTCCCTTTCATTTCCCTTCCATTTGGACTCTTTCCTCTGTTTCATTTAGTTAGCATGTATTTGTAGCACGGCTTGTATTTTAATTTAATTCGCTTGTGTACTTTAATTTGTGGTGGGGGAAAGGAGCTTGTAGGCTGCACGATGGAGGGAAGGGTGAGTTGGACACTTTGTATCTATTTAAAAATCCCCAAACAAGCCCTTTTAATATACAGATAAATAAATATAGCACCTTATAGCCTGTAAGTAGTAAAGGAGCAGATTGCTGTCAAAAACTATACCTAGATCGAGTAATGTCCCAGATAAACCAGTCATTTCCAGCAACTGCTCCAACTTTAAAAGTATTTTTTAAACACCAGCTTGCTGACATCAGTGGTGTCTGATCCGTTGTGAGAGACAAAACTGCCTGATGGGTTACAAGGTCATAGAATCGTATCGTTCCATTCTTCTCTGCAACCATCAGCTAGAACAGAAAAGTAACAGAGGGTTACAATAACCTTTGGGAAATAGCAAACTTTAAACCTTTACTTCTCTCTCTCGTAAAATGGATGTCCTAGTATATACAGCAGAGTACAACTGAGTATCATTCATGCATAGTGCATTCCAGACCTTTTAGTATATGCTTAATACTCAGGGGGTAGAATTTTAATTCAAGAAGAAGGTAGGACCCCACAGATGACATGAGGCCAACACTATCAATCTACCATAATCCAAATTAATTCAGTGTGCCACAAGGATAAAACAAGAACTAGAAATATGTAAAGAGGCAATAATTCAAGTGCAGGATCTCATCCACTGACTAAGTATCAGGTCATAAAACATACATGTATGTAGCAAAATATCAAGGAATTAAGCATTTGTAAAATGGGCATTTTTTCTAGCCTATCTTTAAAATTACCAATTTCACAGTTGGAGTACACCAGTGAAATTTAATTTTCTAAACATTTCTATTATTTTCTGTTAACCTAACACAAGTAAAAGTTTAAATACTGATACTCTAAGATAACTAGGTGGACTGGGCCTACCCTTTAAAATCAATAGCCCATCCTGAATTCTACCCCTGCCAAATGAATCCTGAAATAACAGCAGCTATGGAATGTATATTCTATCAGCCACACTAATTTCATGCTGCAGCTCTGACAGACAACCTCCAAAGTGCAAAATGAGGTTGAAAATCGACCCCATCTTCTGCCCAAACTGGACAAGAGGTGAAGCCAGTCATGCCTAAGACTTTGCTCTGTGCTGGGCTTCGGAGGCATCTACAGTAGCTCTGAAGTGCAGGATGAATTCAGAGACAAAACTCTACCTTCCCTGCAGCCTGGAACTCGGGAGAGTGGTCAAGTCGATATTTGATTTTGTGCTGTGCTTTACTGACATTTCAACTGTCTCCAAAGTGCAGCAGGAAGCTGGAGATAAGATCGTGCCCCCACCCCCACCCCACGTCCACTGTGCATGCCAGACGCCTCAGGGGTGGGTCAGTGATGATGGCAAATACTGTCTGGAGATCAAGAATAGTTAAGTTGGGTGGACCCCCACCTTTGACCTAAATGGATTATTGTGTAAATATATATTCCATTTATTTCAACCCAATTACTTGTACAATTTGGATCAACTCTGCTGTCAAACATAAATCAGTTCATTCAGTTGTGCCATGATGCATGCCTTAGGCTGCTGTGATGCTTAAAGGATGCAGCAAAGTCTTTCATGAACCTGCAAACATTACCATGTTTCTGAGATAGGAATGAGTTTTCCCATGATGGTTGCAGAGCACAATGATACTTATGAGACACATCTTCAGGGGTTCCTCCGTTTTTCTATGGAATCTGGCCCGGTTTGCACATAATGACGACCCAGGTTTTTCTTTTAAACCTGGGGTTGTTGTGAATGACCCAGTATACTGGTTCATGGTGCCTGATTGCTCTTACTTGGCTCCCCCTGCCAGCAGGAACAGCTCAACAACAGCTCTGCCTCTGGGTTGTTTAGTGTGATGTCCGAACACTGAACTCTGGCTTGTCTCTCTCTGAACAGGCCAGAGTTGTAGTCTGAGATTAAACCCTGAGTTCCAACTCAGGGGGAGAGACAAGCCAGAGTTCTGGGTTTGGATGTCACGCTAAACAGCCCAGAGACGAAGTGCCCTGGGTTGTTTAGCCACTTCTGCTAGCAGGAGGAGCCAAGTGAGAGCAATGGAGCAGTGTGAACTAGCATGCTAGTTCATTTATGAGAACCCAGCAGTTTCAAAAACCCCAGGTTTATTTATTTATTACATTTATATCCCACTTTTTTTTCCTCCTTAAGAAACCCAAGGCGGTGTGCATAATCCTCTTCCTCTCCATTTTATCCTTACAGCAACAACCCTGTGAAGTAAGTTGGGCTGAGTGTGTGTGGCCCAAAGTCACCCAGTGAGCTTCCATGGCTGAGTGGGGACTAGAACCCAGATCTCCCGACTCCCAGTCCAACACTCTAGCCACTACACCACACTGGCTCTCACACTGGGTTGTTGTTGTTATGTGCAAACTGGGCCACTATCTGTTATCAGTATGTATAACTGTCAGGATTGGGCCCAGGCTCCCCAATTTGGTTTCTGACTCAGATTCAGAGTGGGAGCTAGAAAAAGCCAAGCTGGGAAGGGGGCAGGGAAGGAAATTCCCCAAGAATCTCCAGGAGTCAGCGAAGAACCTTCCCAGGGGCTTATTGACCAGGGGGGTGGGGCAGGCTCAGAGACCATCTTCCCTCTCTCTGTGGGAACCGGGTCTCTGTCGGACGGGGAGGAAGGAGCAGCATTGAAAGATGCCAGAGCTCACTGACGAGTTAAGTGGGCGGAGCTGAGAGGAGGTGGGAGGTGTTCCACCAGAGTGGCAGCCCATCAGAAGTTGAGTTGAAAGGACGCTCCCTGAAGGGAGGAGCCTAGAAAAAGCTTGTGGACCATGGTGAAAGATCCATTCAGTAGTTGAAGGGCAACTGCCCTAGGTAACAAGAGCTCCATTTTATTAATTAGGCCCAGAGGGGAATTCCCAGCCTCTGTAGTCCCTTTAAGTATGAAAAGGTGCTATTAACTGAATAAAGAGGTTGTGGATTACTAAACCAGACTGCTTCACTACTCCATGGGAGGGCTTGGAATGTTGGACAATAACCCTCCTTTCTTATAGGCTATTCAAAACCTTTATTTCATTTTGGAGATATACTACACCCTGCACCCATTATCTAGATTTTAAGCCCATTCATTTTTTATTGAAGCTTAATTTATATCTAGTTTGGTTTTAACGGCATTGTTATCAGCTCTAGACTGCCGAGAAGAGGATGAATAAGTGCGTAATCCTATGCATGTTTAGACAGAGGAAAAGGCCTACAACCCCCAGCATGCCCCAGCCAGCATGGTTCATTGGGGGCATGCTGGGAGTTGTAGGCCTTTTCTCTGTCTAAATATGCATAGGCTTGCACTCTAAATATCACTTAGCCTGAAAGTACTGGAAGAACCATACTGTATATGCCAGAGGCTCTGGATCCAATTCCTACATCAATTCAGGATCTCTGACAGCAGGTAGAGAAGATCTTTGCCTGAAACTGGATATTGAGTTCAAGACCCATTGCTAATGATGGTCTAGGCTGTTTTACTGATAATCAGTTCATCCAGGTTCCAATAATACATAATTTTTTTATCATGCCCTTCCTCTAAGGAGCTAAAGGGGACATACATGGTTCTTCCCCAACCAGTTTATCTTCCCCAAACCCCTGTGATATAGGGTTAGGGTGAGAGTCAGCAGCTGGCTCAAGGTCACTCAAGTTCAAAATCACTCAGTGAGCTTCATTGTCAAGTGGGGATTTGCAAACAGATCTCCCGGCTCCAAGTCTAACAGTATTAACCACTATACCGGTCTGGCTGCTATTCCAAAGAGAATAGGAAAATGCAATTCTAGCCATAAGTGTGCAAGATTTAAGGGTGTTTGAGAACTCTCTTAGAATTCAGAGAGGCTGTGGGTTTGTACCCTATTGCTACACCACTAAATAGCCTCAAGTTTGGCTAAGAAACAGTTATCTGGGGAATACTAACCTTGAATGCATCTTCAGGATGCCAGCCTACACTCATTCCAGGAGAACGCAGAACAAAATAAGCTCTCAAGTTCCCTTCCAAGTCCCACACCCTAAAACAAAGAATATACATGACCAATTTAAAGAGAAAGGCCTTGAGGTTGCCCATCTACAGTTAGCACCTGGACAGCAAAGTGAGCAGGTGCACAGGTCAAAGCTTTCCCCACTAGGGTGAGATGTATTCTACTTTTATTTAAATTAACAGCAACTTCTAAATGTACATCTGTACAAGTAAATCAGTTGTTGCCAATTTTATGCAGACCTGTGTCCTCTTTTGCGGGAATGCAGGCCATCCTACCTCAAACAAAAACTAATGCAATATAAAAATACTATCAATATGAAAAATAGAGATGCTACAATAAACCTATGATACTTTTGATTCCATAAATAAAATTGACTTATTTAACAAGCAATACTAAATTAATTATCAATATATTACAACAAAGGAGTAATAAAACACAACCAATACTTTAGCCAAATATATATATTTACTTGTACCCCAAGATGCAGGGTGGGATTGTAGGAGGGAAAAAGTGTTACATGATAACCTTTTAGAACAGAAAACCAGCCAACCAACTCATGCACACTAAATAATCTGGTTAACAAAGTTAATGGAGTTGAGAGCTTTAGGGCGGGGTGGGAGGGGATTACATGCCTTTCCCAGCTTTGAGCATTCAAACCCTTTTTGTTAAAATTTGATGACGTTTCAAGCATGCTTGTAGTGTGGACTGGTGTTTGTGGGGGAAGGGGGTGACTCTTCCATTTAACCTTCAGTTAAGAGATACTAAACAGCAAGATATTTAAATACGTTTTGCTCAGAGATCCTTTCAGTTCAGGTCTCACCAGGATACTGAAAACTTTATATTAGAATCAGAACACACTCTTAAATAAATGATATCACAAGTCTAGACAAAACAGATGTGAAATAAAATAAATACAATTAATTAACAGTATGAGCCTTTTTGTGCCAAACCTCAACAGATTAGGTATTTATTTTTCCTGCAGAAATCCTAGGGCCTCCACATTTGGAGAGATCAGTATCCTTGTTTTAAAAACGGACACGTTATGTGAAAACAAAGAATATCTACTTGATTAGGTAATTTACAGACAAAGCCCTTTCTTCTGCTGCCAGAAGTTTTGCCTTGTAGATCTTTCCAAGTCAAATCAACACTTTCTGCATGTAGGTTTACTATATTGGGAAGAGGAGCATAGTACAATTCAAGATGGTGAATCACTTTGGCCAAAGAACATCATGTCCCCTTCCCAAAGGCAAAGAAGCTGAGATGCAGGCAGTGATAAAAAATTATATCTACTCCTCCTGTTTATGGTCTAGTGCCTGTATCTGCTTTATGTTTTGTTGAAATATTAAGATCATGCTCAGTAACAGAACACCCTTTAGCACCCCAGACCCTCCTGTAATGTAGTTCTGCAGGGGCCACTTCAAATGTTATGAATTTTGTACAAAGGAAGCATTTCCACAACAGGAAAAATGACACCCCCACTCCACAAACCTATCAGATGCACGCACAATCACCACATGGAAAACTGGTGTAGGGAACTTGCTGAGCTGAAGAAAAATACAGTTCCAGTTTGAGCCCTGGCTCTACTGTGAACTAATAGGCTGCCTCAGGCACGCCACTGTCTCTTAGCTTCCGTCCTCCCATCTGCAATATGGGGATAATGCTGGACTCTGATAAGCTAATTCTAAAGATTACGGAGATAATTACCTGGTTTGCACATAATGACAAACCATGTTTTAATTAACCATGGTTTATGAAATTGCGGGTTGTTGTTACTTGTGAACCTGGAACTATGGGTTAACTACAGGTGATTAACCATGAATAGCCCACTAAGAGAAACCATGGTTTGTTGTTGGGTTATGAACTATGGCTTGTTTAAACCATGGGTTGTTGTTACGTGCAAATCCAAAATCGTGAGTTGTTCATGGATTGTCACTCCAGGCTACAGAGGTGGCAGGCAAGAGTGGTCAAACAACCCAGCCTCTTTACATGCCAGTACTGCAGTGCTGCAAAGGCTCTGAAGACTCTAACATGCTATATAAATGCTAAGTAATATAGTCAGCATCATTATGATAATCTACAAGTGCTATGCATCATCTTTCATATATAGAGGGGTCTTTTTTTTCTTTCCTGTGCAGGAATTCTGTTTTGAGATAGCGCTTTGTTTGGAAGAAATTGGGCTCCCCATTAAGATAATGTGTATCTATTAATGATTAAAGCACTTATTCAGTCATTTTCTCCATTTTAAGTACACAAAAAACTAGTAAAGTTCAAATCACCAGGCAAACAGGATTGTAATCAGTTAGTCAATTGCCACAACAAACTGATTGCAGATGCTAAGAAATATGATCATTTGCTTTCCTTAATTTGTTTCCTACTGCAACTCATCTGGGATACAGGGAGGGAGCAAGTGAAGGAAGAGGGAAACAAACAACCCAGAGACTGAGAAAACAACCCATGATTTGGTCGATCATCTGTCAGTCAAACCCTGGGTAGGGCAATAAACTATAACAAAATAAACCATGGGTTAGTGTTATGTGCAAACCAGGCCAGAGTGTTTTTAGAATATGACCTGATTCACACATGACAACAACCTATTGTTTAATTAACCCATGGTTTATTGGTGATTCCTTACCCAGAAATAACCCACAATGTAGACGCCAGAGAATGCGCAAACTGTTGGCTGTTCAGTACATTTCTAGGTTGTTTGGTCCCTGCTCCTTCCCTGTATTCCAAATGCCTTTCCAGCATCGTAGTACTGGCATGTAGAGTGGCTGTTTTTTCTACCACTCTTGCCTCCCACCTCTGTAGTCTGGCGAAACAACTCATGAGCATCCCACAGTTCTGGGTTTGCATGTAACAACATCCCATGCTTTAAACAACTCAGAGTTCATAATCCAAGAAAAAATCATGGGTTTACTTTGTGCTTAACAACCCACAGTTAACACATAAGTCTGGGTTCACACATATCAACAACCCACGATTTAACAACCCGTAGTATAGGTTGTTGGTACATGCAAACCATGTCCACGTATTGCTCATGTTTCTGAATCAAGCCATCTCCTAAACTTAGTCAGAAATATCTCCTAAGGATGGTCCATATAACATAAATTATGAGTTCTTTTGATTTAACAAGAAAGTACTGCTGTCATAGTTTGTGGCTGCCAAAAAGCCAAATGAAACACTAATAGGGAAGTGTCTTCCAGTTTATAAAATTTCTTCCCAAGTTGAAGTTGGATGCATATAAAAATGTTGACTAAATGTCTGGACTTGAGCATTCTGTTAGCATAGTTTTATTCTTCCTTGGTACAAATCTCTGCCCGGTATGTTCTGATTGCTTTTTAATTAAAAAATAATAATTTGGATTCTCCCACCCCCTTTTCCCTAAGAATTCCACTGCCTTATAATGACTGGATATTTTTTAGTGCTGCCTATCTAATGTCTAGGGCCGCGGTGGCTTAGTGGTTAAGACGCTGAACTGCAGACTGGAAGGTTGGCAGGTCAGCAGTTCGAGACCCGAGTGCCGCGTGACGGAGTGAGCTCCCGTCTTCAGTCCCAGCTCCTGCCAACCTAGCAGTTCGAAAGCAAGAAATTGCAAGTAGATAAATAGGTACCGCTTCGGCGGGAAAGGTAACAGCGTTCTGTGCACCTCGGTGTTCAGTCATGCCGGCCACATGACCACGGAAGCGTCTTCGGACAGCGCTGGCTCTTCGGCTTAGAAACGGGGATGAGCACCGCACCCTAGAGTCGGACACGACTGGTTGGGGACACCTTTACCTTTTTATCTAATGTCTACCTCCCTGCTGGCAATAATTTTGTGCTTCAGATGGGTTGCAGAGGAAACACATTAAGGAAAGCAAATGATCATCATATTTTTTAGCATCTGCAAAATTGTGGCAACTAACTGATTACAGTAATGTTTGCCTGGTGATTTGACCTTTACCTGTATTTTGTGTAGTTAAAATGGAGAAAATGACTGAATAAGTGCTTTAGGGAGCAATCCTATGTGGATTGACAGTCGCCTCCAACCCCAGGGGTGACCACCTATCCAGTGCAGAGCTGGAGAAGTAGTGAGGAGCGGATCTCCTTCTCGCTCCCCCCACCCTGCTTTCGTGGCTAGACAGCCGATTTCGGCTGTCTAACCATGGGACCTTGGAGCGCGGGAAGCGGTGGCTGGATGACGCATAGGATGTGCCATACCGGCATTTCTTACCTCCCCACCCCACTCCTGGGAATGCCCCACTTTCACTGCTCCTCGCTGCTCTTATAAGCGTGTGGCCGATCCGCACTGCCTACGAGGCAGCGTGGGAGGCAGTGGGTGTAGGTTCTCTGGGAACCAACCTATCCTATGCCCATCTAGCCCCTGACTAGCAGCCATAGGATTACGCCCTTAATTATTAATAGACATACATTATCTTAACAGAGCGTCTAATTTCTTCCAAACAAAGCACTACCTCAAAACAACAGAATTCCTGCATAGGAAAGAAAAAAAGAGAGCCATTTATATATGAAACATGATGCAAACCACATGTAGGTTCTCATAAGGATGACAATATTACTTAGCATTTATATAGCACTTTAGAGTCTTCAGAGCATTTCCCTGGTTTGCATGTAACACTAACCCATGGTTTATTTAAATCATGGTTTGTTACCCTCTCCAGGGTTTGTCTGGCAGATGACTGAACAAACCATGGTTTGTTTTCTCAGTCCCTGGGCTGTTTCCCCCCTCCTTCACCTGTTCCCTCCCTGTATCAGAGATGCCTTTGTGGCACTGCAGCACTAGCATCTAAATAGGCCGGGTTTTTGACCACTCTTGCCCACTGCCTCTGTAGCCTATCGAAACAACCCATGAACCACCCACAATTTTGGGTTCGCATGTAACTACCACCCATGGTTTAAATAACTCACAGTTCACAACCCAACAACCATGGTTTCTCTTTTTGGTTAACAACCCATAATTCCAGGCTTGCATGATTCACCAACCCATGATTTGTTATGTGAGAGCCAGGTCATCGTTAATATGGGATGAAAACTTAAGCGTAGACTTAAAAATGGCAAAGTGTTTCAAAAGCAGAAACAATGCACTGAGTATTCAAATGCTGAAGATGGGTCTGGACATTTTACTGTGGACTTGTAAACTGACAAGTCACCCAGCTGTCTGTGGCAAGGATTTGCCTCTAGATGACCAGGCAGGGAAGCATTTTAGAAGTTTGAGTCCCAGTGTTGGGAAAAAGGCGGGATATAAATAAATAAGGAGGAGGAGGAGGAGAAGTTGGGGTGTCTTCATCTGCCAAGCCATAAAATAGCGAATTAATTAAAGTATTTTACCATGCTTTTCTGTCTGACAACAAGCATCCAAGGCAACTCAGAATAAGCGAAATCCACAGAGAAAGCATAAGTTTGTGTAAAATGCAGTATTTACTGAGAAACTATGGGGGAGGAGGAAGATGGTGCTAAATGTCCTCTCCTCTGTCATTAGATGTTACTGCCTGCTGTTCTTTAAAGGGTTTAATCCAGCTACAGCAGAAATTGTCTCCTTAGAAGCATGCTACCCAGCAACCAGGGCCATGTAATTGTTGTGAACCACCCAGAGAGCTTCCGCTATTTGGAGGTATAGAAATATAATAAAATAAATAAAAGCAGCACCAGATGCTTTCTGTCCTGGAGGCAGGGTTTCTCCTAGTCCAGGCAGCTAGACAGCCTGCAGCTGTTCTACATAGCAGTGGTCACTGAAGATGACCTTGGGGCTATTCGCATGACAGCCCACTGTGGGTTACTGAACCAGTGGTGGGGCTGCAGTGCATGTCGGGTGCGTGTGGTTGCCATTTTGAATATTCAACCCCCGCTTGGGGGTTGTCATGTCATGCGAACCTGGTGAGCAAGGGTTATGTGAGGGTTGTTTAACTCATGCTCCCAGGTCGGCATGACACAACAACCCCAAGTGCGCGTTGCATATGCAACCTGGCGCCTGTCAAGGCTTGTCGTGGGTTAAATAACCCAAGATGACCTGCGGTGTGTTGTCCAAACCCAGTTATCGCGGAGTTAATGATGCAAGAAGCCCACTCTCCAGTCCTTAGACGTTACTGATAGAACTACCACTCCAACATAGCTATTTGTAGACAGGTGGGTTAGTAAATCTTTCTGAGGGTGAGTAACTTAAAAATATGAGGCGGAACCAATATGCAAACCTCTGGATAATAATATTTCATACAGAAGAAATGCATAATAGCTTAAAACATACTGCATGTGCTTTTTAATATTCACTTTCATCTTAAGCTAAACTTTAAAATGTGTTTCTTAATGGAACGCGATGATTATCCTTACAGAATTAACTTTATTCTCTACAGTGACCTAAAAATTTCTACAGATTATTTTTTAAAAAATCAAAACCAAATCAAATCAAGTGATTTCATTGTAGAAATATTTATGGACTAAAGATAGGCCTTTCTTGGACACATTAAAAATGACAACCAGAAAATACTTGGCATTTGTTGAGAACAGTTTCTCGGCAGTACAATTCTGCAAAGTGAACATATAATATTATGATTAATGCTAACTTGATTATGCTAAAGGATCAGGTAATATGTTTGCTTCAGAAACTTATTCTGTTTGAGATGCCTAGATACTGTAACAAGACACAAACTTGTATGCTGTCCGGCTCTTTGTAATGATTAAGTGCTACAGAGAAAAAAAATCACATCTGTAGGACATATTTGAATACAACAAAGTGGGCAGGAACTATGAATCCAGGGATCAGCAAACATTCTCCTTATGTCATCATCTTTAATCTTAGTCCAAATCCTCCATAATAAAGTATTACAGTACATAAGAGCTAAATTAGTGAGTATCACATGAGCTCAGTGTGTGCATGTGCATGTGTGTGTGAGAGAGAGAGAGAGGGAGAGAGAGAGAGAGATTAGGCTGCAATCCTATTCATACTTAACAAGGAATACGACCAACTGAACGTAAAAGGGCTTACCTCTGAGAAGACCTGCACAGGTTTATGTGGTTAGTTACCATTAGAAAACAAGACATTCATATACTCGAACATGGCAAGCAATTAACTATCATAGGCAGAAGTAGGCACGTGATTTTTGCTACTAAAACGTACAACTAAATACATGAAATGCACCTACATAAGTAGAACATTCCATTACTGAAATTAATATGCCTGTAACACTAGCACAATATTTTGGCCTGTAACTTTGCATTGCACTGCAGTTGGTACTGACTCCACATATTTACATAGCCTGAGCAAATCTTAGGATAAATCAAGTTACTTTTCTTGAGCTTTCAATCTATTTTGAAAACAGTACTTTTAATATAGTTTTGCCTGGTTGCACCATTGAAATGACATGAAATGAGGGGTAAGGGAGAGGGGAAAGACTGCTGAGAGCTGAGAATAAGAGACAGAAACCACTGCATAAACCACTGCCAAAGAGTCCCAGAACAACATGTTTTGGCAGAGACTGAGACGGGAAGAGCAAGGGGAACAGAGGCTTGAAATACTCTTGGGCTTTGCTCTTCTCTCATTTCTTACAGTACGTATCCATCATAATTGTCCGAAGAACAATAGGACAAAGCCAAACGGGGAGTGGTAAAACATCCTGAACAAAGCAGTAATCATTCAGCAAAGTGCTAAAACTATAACATTTTCCTAGCACATGGAACTTCTGACATAGAGAAAATTGCTACAAAGAGTGAAGGCAAGTGTGCTCATGCTTAGCAACTACTAGGCAGCAATATTAATCAACAAGAGTACTTCTACCTGTGTAGCCCAGGCACTGAACAGGCATATACTTTACCCATTCTCATTCAAGGAAGTGTTTGCAGCTATCAGTGTTACTGCACTCATGTCCTACTTCTGGGTTTCCCATAGGCATCCGGTTGGCTACTGTGGGAACAGAATGCTGGACTAGCGAAATCTTTGGTCTGATCCAGGGCACAGCTTTCTTGTGTTACTGGCTTCACTATACATCAGGGGTGCAGAACCTCAGGCCTGCGGGCAACATCTAGCCTTCCTCAGTTCCTCGGATGGCCATGTCCCCTTCCTCTGGCCCTACCCCATCCCACCTGACCACTCATCATTTGGTGGTTTCCCAGCTTTTGTGCAGCTTCTTGTTCCATTCTCAATGGTTGAAATGCCTCTCCTAAGGCTTTGTTGCTGGCAAAAAAATAATATTTTTTGTATTTTGGGTTCACCCCTTTTGCCTTTGGCCCTACACACCACTAGAACGTGGTCCTTGAGAGCTTCTCTGAAATTGAATTCAGCCCTCAGGCTAAAAGTGTGTCCCCCTGCTATAAATAAAAATCTAGTTCTATCATGCATTATGAATTGATGCTAAAGGCTTTTTTTCTGTGCAGAAAACAAATATACAATGGTCACAAGAACTAGTGTACGAGTCCCCAATGTGGGGCCCCCAGGGACCTCCAATGGTGCCTGTGAAGCTCTCCACTCCATGCCCCCTTCAAAAATACATTTTTAATTAAAAAAATTGAAAAATGTTAGGATGTTAGGTTTTCCTTCCTATTCTTGAACCTGCTGCTGCTGAGCTCTTCAGCGGGCAAGAACAGAAGAAAAGAGTTCCTTCCTGGCTCTGTCCAACCTTCTTCTGTCCATGCAGACCTTTCCCCTTTGCTCTCTCTCTCTTTTTCCACTCCCAGCCTTTATTTATTTATATATTTATTTCATTTCTATACTGCCCAATAGCCAAAGCTCTCTGGGCAGTTCACAAAACTTAAAACTACAAGGTACAGCAATACAAAATATGGAAATTTAAACTACAGTATAAAAGAACAACCAAAATAAAACCTAGCAGCAATTCAGAGGTCTAAAATACAGATTTAAAACAGGAGAGCTAGAAGACTAGAATGCTAAAATGCTGGGAAAATAAAAAGGTCATCACCTGGCGCCAAAAGTAGTACAATGTAGGTGCCAGGAAAACCTCCCTAGGGAGCTCATTCCACAGCCAGGGTGCCACAGCAGAAAAGGCCCTCTTCCTGGTAGACACCCACCTCACTTCCTTTTGCAGGGGCTCCCTCAGAAGGGCCTTGCTCTTTCTTTCCACCCAAACCTTCCTTGCTATCTCTCTCCCTTCCCTGTCCCTACCCTTCTTCTTTCTCTCCCTTCCTAGTCCTTAGCCTTGCTCTTTCTCTCCCAGTCACCCTTTATCTTGCAGTTTCTCTCCATTCCCAGCCTCTAAACTAGCTGTTTCTCCCCGACACCTCTTTACCTCGCTCTTTCTCTCCCCTCTCCCCCTTTGCCTTGATATTTCTTTCCCCTCCCCCATATTTTGACTAGCCAGGCCCCCATGGCAGCTATTATGTGACTAGCCACATCCTCCACAGGACCTATTTTGTGGTTGTGCCACAGCAGTTTCTCAAATTCCCAAATGTGCCCATGGGTCCAAAAAGGTTAGGGACCCCTGAATTAGTTGGTATAAGTTACTTCATTAATGAACTTGCAGAAGCTTCAAATCTCTCCCATAACAAACCTTTATGCGAAAATGGTGCCTTTATAGAATATCAAGGCAACCCTTTCATTTACATGCTGAAAATTCTAGTTACGCTTTCCTTTCAAAATTTAGCAGAGACAGTCAGTAAATAGGAGGGCTTCTGCCCTGAAAGGCAACCCAGCAATATCTTAAATAAATAAATAAAAACAAATAGTTTTTTTTTTTTAAAGTGACACAGAGTTTTCTATGGCCAGTATTTTTTTTAAAGTAACGCACAGGGAGTAAGATGAGTTTAGCCAGAGTCCCTATATGCAATCCTATGAAAGATTGCACTGTGCTATAAAAACACTCTTTTTATAAATTGTATAGGTCATACTTTGAGAACTGTTTCAGTGATGCATGCTCTATTTTTTCAAATCTACGGACACACAAAGTTAATTTCACATTTGGTTAACAGAATACATACCTGCAAGTGTGGTCATCACTCACACTTGCAATTTCCTGACCATCTTTAGGAGAAAATACCAAATCATTAATGTAATCTGAATGGCCTGCCAAGATCTGTTGACAGAAAGGGGAAATATTACTTTTAATTATAAAATTAAAAGAAGAAGGCGGTATCTTAAAGCTGCTAAAAACAAGCAAGTCTAAAGTGAAGCCATCCATTTGAAGACCAATAAGAGGAATATTTAAAAGGTTAGGAATCAGGATAGGCTGGAGGGGAAGAGGCAATCTTTTAGATGTGTTCGATCCCAAGGCAGTTAGAGCTTTACCTGTTAAAACAACACTCTTGAATTGTGTCTGGAAGACAAAGCCAGTATGGACACTGGACCACAGGCGGATATGTTTACTAGCTAATGCTTCCAAACAGTAATTGGGAGCATTAAAAAACCTCTAACCACAATAGGTTAAATTTGAAACTGTAACAGCTACAATTGTGTTTTAAGAATCTGAAGCTCAACCCTGACAAGACCGAGGTACTTTTGGTGGGAGACAAGAGGAGGCTGGGGGATGTTGACCTGGTGTTGAATGGGGTACGGCTACCCTTGAAAGACCAGGTCCGCAGCCTGGGGGTCATTTTGGACTCCCAGCTGTCCATGGAGGCTCAGGTGTCAGCTGTGAGCCGGACAGCGCTGTATCAACTCCATCCGATACGGCGGCTGCGCCCCTTCCTTCCCGACCATCTGCTCCCATCGGTAGTATATGCCCATGTCTCCTCTCGTTTAGACTACTGTAATGCGCTCTACGTGGGGTTACCCTTGAAGACGGTTCGGAAGCTGCAGCTGGTACAGAATGCGGCGGCTCGCCTGATTAAAGGCAGCTGCCGGCGAGATCACATCACTCCAGTGCTGAAGGAGTTGCACTGGTTACCAGTTGTTTTCCAGGCCAAATTCAAGGTGTTGGTTTTGACCTTTAAAACCCTATATGGTTCCGGCCCAGCCTATCTTAAGGAGCGCCTCCAGCAACACCAGACAGGCCGCTTAACAAGATCAGCCTCGGATGGCCTTCTCTCTGTCCCATCAGCCAGGACAGCTAGACTGGTGGGGACGAGGGAGAGGGCCTTCTCTGTGGTGGCCCCCACTCTGTGGAACTCCCTCCCCAGGGAACTCCGTCATGCCCCCTCTTTAATGAGCTTCCGTCGTGCATTAAAAACGTGGTTGTTCAGGCAGGCATTTGGGGTGGGTTAGGGTATTTAAAAAAAAAAAATTTATGGTAAAATTTTATTGTTTTAAATTGTTTTATGGGGGTTGTACATCGCCCAGAGTGGCTGGGTGACCAGTCAGATGGGCGATTAATAAATTTAATAAATAAATAAATAAAAGAAACTCAGCTGTCTCAGGATATCTCTTGATCTAGAAGGTAGTTTTGAAGAGGGATGGATATGTATTCAGTGTTGCAGTAGAGTTGTATTATAAAATAGTAGCTATTTTAATTGGGTATTTTATCAGACACAAAATTTTAAAATTCTTCTTATACAACAGTACCCTGTGTAGTATGTTAATGCTGTTCTTATCCTTTAATGCAGAAATGGACTGCTCTTTTTTGTTTTTCACTAGAACCCTGAAATTCACTAACTGGAGCCTGGTGCAAAAGAAATACTAAGAATTCCAAGAGCCCAGGAATAGCAGTATAGCAGATTTGTTTTGAATAGCAGAACTAAATGGAGCTCACAGTCCTTCAACACAAAAATCTACCCTAGGTTATCCCAATCTTTCTTCATTTCAGCAATATAATGGGGGGGGGGTTGTTGCTGCTATTGTTGAACAACTGGGAGTGATAAACCCTTGCAGATGTACTTCAGATCACTCAGAGACCTACCAGTAGATCCAGATCTACCTTCTCCCCACCCCTACTTCAATGTGACATAGAATTTGTGTCACCTTCATTGCTCATATTTGCATCTATTTTAGATGCAGCAGTTCCTAGGTAATTAAAAATGAAATTTGGATTTTATTGAAATTCTGCGTAAATTTAGTATAAAATGGCTTAATTTTGCATGAGCACACATTTAATATAGAAGTGTTAACACAAATGCTTTAAAGGTTTACAACACATACATACCTCAGAAATATCATCCTAACAATATTATCTCTTATAAATGCAAGTTAACAGTTCAATCGTATACATGTCTACTCAGAAATACATTTTACTGAGTTCAGTTGGGCTTACACCCAGATAGGTGGGTATAGGATTGCAGTCTTAGTAGGTATGTAAAAGAATACACAAGTTCCAAAAATGGGAAGATACATTTATATTATAATTTGTGTTTCATTCTCACCTTATAGTCATCCTTTTCTTGTAGATCTGATGTGAATAATCTTAACTTCCTATCAGCAGCAGCAGTACAAAATCTAAGGTAATCAGATAAGTAATAACACAATACATTTAGTAATTTCATACAACTGAAATATAGTAGGCAATATTAAAGATGGATTTATTTCTCAAAGTAAATTCATGTTATTCGTTTTGAAATGAAAGATAATTTAGGGCACAATCCTAACTAGATAGGTGGCCGCCTCCAAACTTGGAGGCAACTGCCTATCCAAAGCAAGGCAGGAGAGGCACGGGGGGATTGTTCCCTCCACGCCTCTCCTGCCTTGCTGTTTTTTGCTAGCCAGCCGTTTTTGGCTGTCTAGTGGCAGGGGGCCCGACCGGGAGAGGAAGCTGCCATGCGACACATTGGATGTGTTGTACACGCAGCTTCGCTCTCCCTGCCCCAGAACGCCCGCCCGGAGCACCCCTTTTCAGTCGCTCTGCGCTCCTCTTATAAGCGCAGAGGACGGGGCTTCTCCATGCTGCCTCCAAGGCAGCGTGGATGAGGGGGGAGGTCAGTTTTCCAGGAACCGACCTCAGAGCACCGGCTTCAAGGTCAGTTCCTGGAAAAAAGCATATCCTATGGCCCTCCAGACAGTGTCTAGTGGCCATAGGATTGCTCCCTTAACCACACTTCTCTGAATATCAAATCAAAGCCAGGCAGGGTTTCTCTTATTTAAAGAAAATAACAGGGTAGGCAATTATTATTTAGTTAAACCTTTCTATTTGCTCTGCAGCCAAAAAGCTCCCAGAGTTACTTACATATAATCGATAAAAACAAAACAAGGCAAGGCAGCCCCTGCCCACAGACTTACAATCTAAATGACACAACACAAAATGATTGTTCAGCATACTTGCTTACTGAAGTTCTCATAGTTTACTCATTACTACAGATAATGAGAAGGCAAAAACTGCTATGACACCTTACCGCAGTCTTACAACTTAGCAGTTGCCTGGGAGGTAAGAAGAAAACATATATGCCCCCGGTGACCAGGCCCAGCAGCATAATGCAGTGCCACGTGGAACACATGAACGGTTCTTCTCTGCTTCAGATGGCCACAGAAGAAAGAGTGCTATTCACATAGCAGATGTGACCCTGCATTTCTGGGTTGGCTGTGCACACAGCATAGCATAGAGTGAACAATTGTTTCTGTCCCTCTGGTCTGGCAACAGTGGCAGTTTATTGCCTGTGCTCAATTAGGCAGCTTATTAAAATAAAGCCAAGTTAACTGAAAATAGCAGATCCATCCCCACCCCACTTGATAGTCTTGTTGCTACCGGTTAATGCTACTACTTTTCCGGACAGATTTCTCAGAGCTTCAGGGAATGGTTAAGTGTCAATGTTCTACATAAGCAATTCCAATACCCTTGGATGACAGATCATCACACTTTTCATTCCCTGCTCCTGTGCACATTTATTTATTAGTTTAGTTAGTCATTCATTCATTTTATTAAAACATTTGTATCCCACCCTATATCATTACGATCTCAGGGCGGCGTACAGATAAAATCAATTTAAACAATATAAAACAATAAATAATTTGAACGCCTAAAAACATATTAAACTATTACACAAGCTAATATCAGTTAAAATCTAAAACAATAAAACAGTTAAAACCATTTAGCCCTCAAAGGCTTTGGTAAAAAGCCATGTTTTTACTTGGCACCGAAACAAGACCAATGTCTGTGCCAATCAGGCCTCCAAGGGGAGGGCATTCCACAACCGGGGTGCCACAGCAGAGAAGACCCTCTCCCACGCCCCACCATAGTGTATGTCTTGTACTGCTGGGATGCAGAGGAGGGCCCCTGCAACAGATCTCAGTTCTTGGACAGGCATATATAGGGAGAGGAGCTCCCTCAAATATCGAGGTCCCAAGCTGCTTAGGGCTTTAAACGTCATCACCAAAACCTTGAATTCCGACTGGAAGGGTACTGGCAGCCAGTACAATTCCTTTAAAACTGGTGTTATATGGTTTTTATACGGTGTTCCGGACAGCAGTCTAGCTGCTGCATTTTGTGCTAGCTGCGACTTCTGAGTCGTCTTCAAGGGCAGCCCCATGTAAAGTGCATTGCAATAGTCTAATCGGGAAGTTGCCAGCACGTGTACTACTGTGGCTAGATTATCCCTGTCCAGGAAAGGCCATAGCTGGCAGATCAGCTGAAGCTGGCCCCAAGTACACCGGGCCACGGGGTCCACCTGGGGCTCCAGTGACAGGGATGGATCTAGGAGTACTCCCAAGCTACACACCTGCTCCTTCAGGGGAAGTGCATCCCCATCCAGGACAGGTTGCTTACCCAATTCCGGGACCCGGGAACCACCAATCCATAAAGCTTCCATCTTGTCAGTATTCAGCTTCAGCTTATTGGCCCTCATCCAGCCCATTATAGCCTCCAGGCACTGGTCCAGCACCTTCACCACCTCAGCTGACAAGGAGAAATAGAGCTGAGTATCACCAGCATACTGGTGACACCCCACCCCCAAACTCCTAATGACCTCTCCCAACGGCTTCATATAGATGTTGAACAGCATGGGGGATAGAACAGAACCCTGTGGGACCCCACAACTTAATAGCCATGGGGTAGAACAGTAATTCCCCAATACCACTCTCTGGAATCAGCCCTGCAGGTAGGAGTGGAACCACTGTAGCACAGTGCCCCCAACTCCCATCCTGCAGAGCCGATCCAGTAAGACACCATGATCAATGGTGTCAAAAGCCTCTCAGAGATCCAGGAAGATCAACAGGGCAGCACTCCCTGTGTCTTTCACCCAGAGTAGGTCGTCAGTCAGAGCAGCCAAGGCTGTTTCAGTGCTGGACCCTGGCCTGAAACCAGACTAAAATGGGTCCAGATAATCAATTTCCTTCAAGAACGTCTGAGGCTGACCAGCCACCACACGCTCAAGCACCTTGCCCAAAAAGGGGATATTGGCAATGGGGCAATAGTTCTCACACACCTCTGGATCCAGGGACGGCCTCTTCAGGAGAGGGTGCACTACAGCCTCTTTCAAGGCAGGAGGAACCACCCGTTGACAGAGTGAGGCATTTATCACTCCCTGGAACCACCAAGCCAATCCACCCCTGCTAGATAGTATAAGCCAAGATAGGCAAGAGTAAAGCATAAATGTTTACGTTTTGCTATTCTAACACAGAATAAAGAGAAAGAAAAAACAACAGTTTTATATATAGGATTTTTAAAAGCCCACAAAGGCTTATCTATCACAAACTTTCACTTACAATTGACTCTTCACGGGAAGAGATGTCTGAGGCTCCAAATCTATACAGTTACCTGGGAATAAGTTCCCTTTAACTCTGTAGGGCTTATTTCTGAGCAGACATATATAGGGTTGCACTATGAAATCCTAATCCATAACTTTGCCCTTTATCTTAGCACAATAAAAATGACCCACAATGTTACTAATAAAATTACCGTATCTGGGGAGGTAAAGTATCAAGTCTAGTTTCTGGACTCCACACAATGGCATCAACTCTAATCCCATGATGAAACATCCTTAGTGTTTTATAATGTATTCCTTCCACTTCTGCATCCTCCTCCTATGGACACATGCAATGCTTTGATAAGTGAAGTAGTAACAAAACACATTTCATCTCAGCAACCTTTTGTGGTATAACAACCTTGATAAACAAGATGGTCCTTGCCCTTGGAGCCCCGTTACATGGTGTTGCTGGTTCTTTGTGTCCTCCTCTCCCTTGAGAAAGGTGTGTTTCTATATACAAATTAACTGTTAAATGCATGATGGCTGCCATCATGTGCACACTTACCTGGGAGTAAGTGCCTCTGAACCCAAAGGTACATCTAAGTAGATATGCATAGAACATCACTATAACAATACCTCTACTCTTTCTAGAACGTATTTATGCAAGGAATCTTAAGGAAGCCATGCTGGGCCTTTCCAAGCTTCCTCAAGTTTTTCACATTAGCACTCTGAACTATGCTCATGTCAGGACTGGGAGACTTCCATCAGTACATAGTTATACTAATGGAGTTACAGTGCAAAAGAGGTCATATCAGAAAATCTGGCAGCTCAGTGAGTGCAATCAAGGGGCTTCCCCCTAAAAAATCATTGTTTATCAAGAATGAACCTCAGTGCGTAATCTATACTCTTTAATTATTATTAGGGGATTTAGATTGTAGACTTTGAATGTGGTAAGTCACTTCAGGTGTCTTTGGGCACAGAGGTTACATTTTTAAAAATATAAATATTCTAATCATTGTGAACAGCTATATATAAATCTTATTTTTTCAGTGCATTCTGAACATTTAAGTTTACAATTTTAGCTTCACAAAAGCAATGGCCATCACTACTTTCAAGATACTATGCCTTAATAATTTTTGGAGTTATAAACTATACTAACCTGGAACCTACAGGTCCCGACAACCACATAATTATTGCCACCATATGCAATGAGTGATTCTGCAGTCCCACTCTCAAATGGGTTGAATTCCACCACATGCACATAATCCTCGCACTCCACAGTATAGGCTGCACTTCGAGAAGTCTCCTGCTTCATCTTCAATAGAAGGATTCAGCTCAAAAAAGGTCCCTCAGTTAGACAAGGAACTGTAAAAGCACATGTAGTTAGGTAAGTCCTATTGAGGTCAATAAGATTTCCTTCCAAGTAAGAAAATACAGCTTTAGCAATGTTCGTTTAAGGCTACCAACCTACCATAAATGCTTGCACGTTGCTCTGAAATCAATGAAATCTGGGCCTGGTCTCCACATAATGAAATGTGGAGGGGTGGTACAGTCCAGAGATCATAGAATCATAGAATACTAGGGTTGGAAGGGGCCTATAAGACCATCGAGTCCAATCCCCTGCTCAATGCAGGAATCCAAGTCAGAGCATCCCTGACAGATGGCTGTCCAGCGTTGTCTTGAATGCCTCCAGTGTGGGAGAGCCCACCACCTCCCTAGGGAATTGGTTCCATTGTCGTATTGCTCTAACAGTCAGGAAGCTTTTCCTGATGTTCAGCTGGAATCTGGCTTCCTGTAACTTGAGCCCATTATTCTGTGTCCTGCATTCTGGAATGACCGAGAAGAGATCCTGGCCTTCCTCTCTGTGATAACCTTTCAAGGACTTGAAGAGCGCTATCATATCTCCCCTCAGTCTTCTCAAGGCTAACCATGCCCAGTTCTTTCAGTCTCCCCTCATAGGGCTGTTTCCAGTCCCCTGATCATCTTCATTGCCTTCCTCTGAACCCTCTCTAATTTGTCTGTATCCTTCTTAAAGTGTGGTGTCCAGAACTGGACATAGTACACAAGATGAGGCCTAACCAGTGCTGAGTAGAGGGGAACTAGTACTTCATGTGATTTGGAAGCTATGTTTCTATTAATGCAGCCCAAAATAGCATTTGCCTTTTTTGCAGCCACATTACATTGTTGGCTCATATTCAGCTTGTGATCTACAACAATTCCAGGATCATTCTCGCTTGTAGTATTGTTGAGCCAAGTATCCCCCATGTTGTAACTGCATTTCATTTCTTTTTCCTAGGTGCAGAACTTGGCATTTATCCCTATTAAATTTCATTCTGTTGTTTTCTGCCCAGCGCTCCAGTCTATCAAGATCACTTTGAATTCTGTTCTGTCTTCCAGATAGTAGAATGGATTGTGTTACTTCAGACTGTAGGTGGAGGATCCAAAAATGTTCAGTGCTCCCCTGTGTAAAAATATGCTCCATTCAAGGCCAAAGGTAGAGCTGAAAATTATATTAATGGTGGAACCAGATTCACACATAAACATGCCATGCACACCCTGCCCCTTTTGCTTTACAGTCCAATCTCACACAGTGTTTAGGCATAGGGTTTGTCCATTCCCATGAAATCTTATTTGAAGTAATGTATTTAAGGTGAAAGATTAGGTCTTTGTTGCTCTCAGTATGACTGAGGAATGTTATATATATATCTATATCTATCTTGATGGTAGAAAGTTCCAATTTGTATCAGACAGTTATCCAAAACATTTTTCCATTGTGGTGCTGATTTATTTCCTTTGTAGTCCAATACCATATGTCTACCTGTGACTCAAAACAACACTTCAGGAATTGATGAACTGAACTGTAATCCACAAAAGCTTATGTAATAATATATTTTGTTGGTCTTTAGAGTGCTGGACGACTCTGTTTTTGCACGTTGTCAACAACCGACTTTTTGTTAACCATGGGTTGTGGAAAATGCAGTGTGAGAGAATGTGCGTGGGTTCAAACTCTGGGTTGTTCACCCCCAACAGCCCAGAGTTTTGGGTTTGTACTTTACAATAAACAACCCAAAGATGGAGCATCTCCAGGTTGCTTATTGCAGCAGAAGTTGTCAACTGGCAGACCTATTTATTTAAGTCAAGGGAAATGTAGGGAGCAATCCTATGGCTGCTAGTCAGCACCTAGATGGATATAGGATATGTCGATTTCTGGGAACCGACCTTCCCCTCCTCCTGCGCTGCCTCGCAGACAGCTCGGAATGGCCCCGCGCTCCGCACTCGGAAGTGGAGCGTGGAGCGGAGAAAACAGGATGTTCCGGGGCGGGGAAGGTGGAAATGCTGGTATGACGCACCCTATGTGTCGTACCAGCAGCCACTTCCCCTGCTCCGCCTTCCCGCCGCTAGACAGTTGAAATTGGCTGTCTACCCGCAAATGCAGGGCAGCTGAAGTGTGGAGGGGATCGTCCCCTCCATGCTTCTCCTGCCCTGCCTTGGCCTCTGGGTTCGGAGGTGGCCACCTATCCCCATAGGATTGCACCCTTATTTATATACCTCATTTCAGTAATTATTTCATTCAAAGTTTACCACTTAGCTGAGCAACCGCTAGTTGTTCCGGTGAGCACTAAACTGGATGGCTGCCTTAGAAATAAACCAAGGCCAGGTATATATACACCATCAACACTAACCAATTTAAATGCACTTATTAGCAGTGCTGCACATTTCACGTGGGAGCTGTACCACCTTAGTATTCACATGGGATGGAGAAGACTGTGTGAAAGCACCTTCACCTTAGCCACACAGCCCAACTGAAAAGCCACATCTAAAAGGATGATAGTTCAATACTTTTTTTCAATTCAGCAAGGTTTTTTTTTTTTTTAAAGAAGTGTGATGTGAATTTTACACAGGGCACTTTCAAACCAGCAATTCCACAAGTGAAATCTCAGAGTTGAGACAAGCAATACATTCCGATATTGAGGTTGCAAAACTTTACTTTTATATAGGGGCTGTAATGTTTGAAAGCCACTTATCAAGTTGCTTACCCTAACTGTGCACAAACTATCCATGCCAGCAGCCTCTGAGACTAGGCAGAAGAGTATGCAGAACCCCAGTCTTTGCACAATTAGATCAGACCATATAATAAATTTTTTAAGGTTACTACTGCTTCTCTGTATAGTGCAGCCTTCCCCAACCTGGTATCTTCCAGATGTGTTGGGCTGCAATTCTCATAATTCCCAGCCAGCGGCTATTGCTGGCTTACAGTCCAACACATCTGGAGGGCACCAGGGTGCAAAAGGCTGGAGTAGTGCAACAACT
Source organism: Heloderma suspectum (assembly GCF_057233095.1). Classification (NCBI taxonomy): domain Eukaryota; kingdom Metazoa; phylum Chordata; class Lepidosauria; order Squamata; family Helodermatidae; genus Heloderma; species Heloderma suspectum. The sequence goes on from NC_139464.1 coordinate 34,145,165, forward strand.
GAGCACCTTCTGGGGAATTTTGTAATATACAAAGCAGACCTTGGGTGCGCCAATTGTGTAAAAGGACTGTATCAGATCACTTCTCGCACATTTGGAATTGGCCCTGAAAACTACACTTCTTGATATGGTCTTGAATGTCACTTGAGGCACTTAAAACAGAAATCAACTCTGCCTCCTAGACCTGAAAAGTGATAGGTGATAGCTTGGGAATTTTAGCCTCTGGATCAAATGGTATTATGCCGCCCTCCTGCTTTAGATGGTAATGTGTATTACTTCACTTCAAAGAATGGACACATTGGGTGAACTGAAGTTTCAATCAGAAAGGTCACAGGTTATGATCTCAATCATTACTAAACCACTCATGAATGGGATAGTGGCTAGCTACCTTATCTGCATTGTAACTAACTTTCCCCAGGCTACAAAGATCTTTAAGCCACAATGTAATTCCCGTGTTTGTATGGGAAATGATGGGTGTGGATTTAAGAGCAGGGGGCGTAGCACCAGGAACAGGCACAGTTGTTCTGGAAGTTTTGCCTTGTTGCTCCCATTCGTGCTACACACATCCCAATACTCTATATCCCTGGTCTGCTGCGGCTCCAAGCCTCCCTAAGCCCGGATAACAAGCCACCACCTCCCTTCCGCGATTAATACAACTGGAAAGGGTCACCCCCCCCCCCACACACACACACGCTCCCCGGATTGTTGGCGCTTTAAAAAAAGGCCCGAAGGGGAGGAGGGAACAAAGACCTGCCGAGAATGGGCTTCCCCCACACCAGGAGTGGCGCGCAAGAGAAATCATTGGGTTCTAGCCAATGTTAGTTTAGCTTAAATCTCACTCATTTCAATAGGTCTACTTTAAGTAGGCCTAAAACTGGATAAACCCCCGAGCGGTCCCAGCGGCACCCCTTCTCCATACGCCCGGCGCTCCAGCACAAACAGGTGCCGGGGCGGGGGAGAAGGGGGCGCTCGCCGCCGTTCGTGTGGCAGTGGTATCCATCGACCCTCGAAAGCTTCGGCCCCGCGCAGCTATCGTCCAACGGCTGCGGTGCGGCAAAACGGCCGGCCGGCAACCGTCTTTCTAGAGCAAGAGGCAGGCGTCCCCCGCACAGACAGCGGCACCACAGAATGATCCAGCCGCCAGCCCCCATTTCCTCTTCCCCTCACCCGGCTCACACGCTCAACGAGAACAATACCCTATACTCCAACGACAAATTCCCACACCTCAAATCTCCGTCGGGTAAGCTCCCGCGAAGAATTTGCCAGAAATCAATACTTCCGGGTCGTTGCCGCTCTCCGGAAAGCCACTTCCAGGTTACAGAGCAGGCCGCTTCCCGATTGGCTGATCCGGGGAAGTTTTAAACTTAAACCACCGCGAACGGCCGGTGAGGCGGCACGCGCTGGTTGTCGCCTGGCAACCCGTCGGCATTCCTGTCCAGGCACCCTTGCCCCCCCCCCGCCCCCTTCTGTTCGCTTGCCCGGTCGGACGGTGCTGGTTCCGTTCCACGACCGCAGTGAGTTAGTTGAGCGAGATGGCGGAGTCGTTGCTTGGAGAGTGGGGCGACCAGCGGAGCTAGATTAAGGGAGTGGAAAGGGCGAATGATGGGTGGGCTGCTTAGCAGGGAAGACATTCGTAAGAGTACAGCTGGAACCGGACGTGTGTGCCTCCTGTGCGTTTATTAATTGTTTCTTCATTATTATTTATTTTAGAAAACATATATACCGCTTGCCATTTTAAAATCCCAAAGTGGTTCGCAACATTTTACAAAACAATGCGTAAGTAAAAGCATAACAGCTTTTAGATACGACAGGGCACAATCCTATGTATGTTAAGGCAGAAATAAACCCTACTACTTGTGAACTACCCAAAGAGCTTCTGCTATTGGGTGGTAGGGAAATATAAATAAATAAATGCATAAATAGAACTCCCAGCATTCCCCAGCCAGCCATACTGGCCGGTGCATGCTGGGGATTGTAAGACTTCTTTTGTCTAAATATGCATAGGATTGTGGGCTGGGGCAAGCAAGTAAGTTTTTAGTAGTCATCAAGTACCTGTATGGCAGAAGGGTGGCCTGTTGTCTTGTTGCTGCCAGGTGGGACTCTGCAGGGTGTGGTACGGAGAGCAAGGTGTCCCCCGAAGATTGTAGTGGTCTGAGGGTCTGTATAGGGAGAGATGAACAGGGCTTTGCATAGCAATAACAATAATAACAATACCTTTTAGGTCTTTCAGAACAGGTGGGGATTCAGTAGATGAAGATTTCACATGACACAGTGACAAACTGATGGGGAAAACAGCACTGGTTTTCGATAGCCTTGTAAATAAGCGAACAAGAGTTCCTCACCTGCTGTTTTTTATTTGCTATCCTGCTAGGGCCTGGAAGAGGAGGAGGGATGAAGAGCAGCATTTCTGTGCTGGGTGCAGAGGAGGGGACTTTCCTCCATCAGCCTGCTCACTTGCCTTACTTCCATGGACTTGCATGCACTCACATGCCTGCAATTCCAGGTCACCTGCAACTTAAACACAACAGTGGTTGAGACTGGCATTAGTTGGACTTCTATTTGTGCAGTGTGCACTATAAGGTAGATTACAGTTGGGAGTAGTGACTTGGCAAAAGTTATTCAGCGAGCTTCATGATTGAGTGGGGTTCTCCATTCAAGGTTTCCTTGATCCAGGGTTTATTTTATATGTTCAAAGTGTTTCTGTACTGCTCTTCAGTCAAAAGTCTCCCAAAACTCCTTATAAGAATAAGCTATCAGACAATCCTTGCCCTCAGGCTTATTACCTAAAAAGACACTTGACACAAGGAAAGGGATTGGAATGGAGGAGGGGAAGCCATGACGGTAATGCTTGATTCAGTTGCTGAGATGGACGGGAATAGATCAGTTGAACTCGGGGATGGACTGTATCTATTGTCCATCTGAGCTGGTCTGATCTTTGGTGGTTTGTTCCTCTTTCTTCCCTTCTGCAGTTTCTCTTCTCTTGAGCCTAATTTGCTGCTTCTCTGATCCCCGCAGGGCAAGATGTTCCTCAGAAGCCCTTCTGGTGGCAGCTGCGGGAGGGAGGGGCCAACAGTGAGAGTTAGATGCTTTATCTGCTACATCACACTGTTGTCTTCACTACATCACAGTACCTGATTTAATAGGCATTTATCCCTATTAAATTTAATTCTGTTGTTTTATGCCCAGCGCTCCAGTCTATCTTTCTTGAATGATTATGCCAAAATTGAACTCTCTGCTCTTTACAAGTGTGGCACTGTTATATCTCAGCTCTTGGAGTGGGGGGATGGGGAATTCCTGTGCAACTTCAAATGGCATTGACATTTTCTACTGCACTGCCCCTTGGTGGCTCATTTTTAGGTTACTCACCATGATCTTTAACTCTTTCCCGTTTGTTTCCTATCCACTTTTGTTCTTGGCTTATGTTTTGTCCTTGTTGAAATTCATTTGGTTGCTATTTGCCTTTTTCTTCCCAAGTCATGGAGAATACTTTCAATCTTTAGCCATTCCTCTTAGTCTTTCCAGACAGCTTTGGCTATTGGGAAGTATAGAAATGTAAATAATAATAATAATAATAAAATGTTTGCAGTCCCTCTGCCCAGTGGTACATATTTTTTTTTACTTTCTGATATAGGAACATGTCTTCTCTTCAACAAAGGATCTTGAGTATGATTCATTGTTTCCGAAAAGAATGGTGCTTATTTTCAGACTCTGAAAGGACTACTGTGTGTAGCGCAGATTGCATGCTGATGGCTTTGCAGCTATCTGTCGCTGAGGTAAATAAAAAGGTTAGTGTATCTTTTCTGTTCTGAAAATTAACCCATGATTTGCCCACAGCCAGGATGGTATCACATGTCTTATTTATTTTATTTTATTTGTTAGTTGTCTAATAACCTAGGTGACACCTCCAGTTGAGCAGCTTAGATTTTCTGGAGAGGTGCCACTCTGTGTTCAATCATTCAGGGAAGTTCATCTAGTGAGGGAGCAGGGTAGTGTCTTCTCTGGAGTGATACTGCTGTTGCAGAACCCAGAGTCAGAGAGACCACGGAGTGAAGGAAAAAGAGATTCTTTATTTGACGCGCGGGCTTAAGGCTGGAATCATTTCCAAAGAGCCAGAAGCCCCGATTTACATTAGCACATTGGTTTTATAGACATTGTGACACATATGAAACGGCTCCTCCTCCCCCTCCCGCATGGGGTTGCAATCCTCAACATTTCTTCTCTTAGCACTATTGTTTATAATACAAGAACTGGGTTATAGGGTAGCCATGATAAGGAGAGAACAGCAGAGAACAAGATATACAATTGTATGACCTTTGACAAGATAAGGAATTCCTGTGTCTCGTCAGCTTACAACAATATATTCAAGGGAGAAAGAGCTCAGCAAGAACATGAAGCATGAGACTGCATGAGGCTACTTAGTCTGATCCCCGATATGGCTGCTACATTCCCCCCTTAAATGCATAATTTCATTACAATTATAGCATTTCTGATAACCATACAAAGCTTTTTGTGACATACATATTACTTAGCCTCTTGTTGGGCTATTAGAGTGTAGAGGGCAGCAGTTTTACTAGCTGAGACATAAACCAGATTGGTTAAACAGCGCATAAGACAAGGAACGCAGAGACATAACAGAACTTTTATGAACAACACTGGTAGAATTAGGATGAACAATGCTTCAAGCCAGCTAAGATCTGGAAGCCAAAGGGTCAACTAATTGAGCTAATTGTTTTGTTTTATTGTTTTGTTAGCTACTATATTGTGCAGCTTGTTGATCTGTTCATCTACAGCATTGCCATTATTAGTTAAGTTAAAACAACAGAGCTTTTTGGTGTGTCTCACAACTTAAATGATGAAGAAGGAAGAGGTAATCTATACCAGCTCTATTTTCTAGAACTGCACCTCTTAGATCACGCAACTCTTTATTTAACAATGACAATGCTCGTGAGGTGGCATTTATGCTTTTGGCTAAGCTGCAAGCTAACCAGTTGTTCTTTAGACCATTAGCCAAGGCTAAACCTGGAACCCCAACTAGTGACATTGCTAAGGCCAATTTTTCTGAGTCAGAATATAACTGCACATGACTATTACAATTTTTAGTTAGTTGGAGTGCTCGAGGCTGCCGTTGACGGATTTTCTCGGGCTACAGGGGAAGAATTGGCACCAGTTCAATTGGCGGCTGAGGCAACATGGGTGGTTATCAGACAAGTTGGCAGGAATGAATGACCAAGTGCGGGAATTACATGTCTAAAACCATCCATGAGGCAAAAGTATGTGGGCATCATTAAAAGATATGTTTTGAATTTTATTACAGTGGAAGGGGGCCAGGGATAGCTTTGTATTTTCTGGAAAAAAATTTGACAATTAAGCATTTGTGCACATGTAGCATTTGTTTCAGCAATGATGGGGGTGCGTAGAGTGAACTCTGTAGGGGGTAGGATCTTTGCAACCACGCCCCAATTAGCATTTTGGGAATAAGTTAAACTTACACCATAAACTTTTAACATGGTATCTTTTTGAATTTTCTCAGGATGTCTACAGACAGGTATTAGGCAAGAGCTAATATGCCTGTTTGCAGGTATACCTCTTGGCAAACAAAAATGTTTTATTTTCATGATGTTAGCCAGGTGAAGCCAGTAATTATCAGCAAATCACTGGGACAAACTTCTCCTTCCAGGGGCAGACCCCCCTTTTTGCACCTTATTAAGGAAACACAATGCAGCACTACTAACACTACAACATGCATGTTTGATCTTCTTTGGGATCAGACCGTACGCTGGGCAGCTATTCACCTGGCAAGCTGCAGTAGGGTCTAGTCCCCTTCAATTCTCCAGTTGCAGGTCTGACCGTACGCAGGGGGACAGTTTCCCGGTGTGTCCACAGTAAGGTCTAGCCTGAGTCTTCTTACTGCTTTTTCAGAATGATTTTTAAAGGATTTTCAGGATTTCTGTTTACAGTCTACTCTCCCCCTCTCGCTCTCTTGACTCGTGTCCAGTGTATCCAGGGTTTAACTCCAGCTGCTTTCATAGCTGTGGGGGTGGAAAGTATGACAGTTTTCAGTCTTCTCTATCTGGGAGTCAAAGGGTTATTTTTCCCTCTTTAACTCATACTTTAACTCTTAATTGGAAAGGATGAACTTCTGTGATGGGAATGGCTTATTTTCTAAGACAAAGCTAAGCTGGGCTTGAAGAACTTTGTTTAGTGTTTGGACTTCTTGTTTAAGGCTAACGTTTGCTTGCTTTTGATGCTGCTCCAGTGTCAATTATGAAGTCAATGTCACGGCCCCTCACAGTCAATGTCATGGCCCCTCTCAAGCTGTCTCCCTCTTCGCCCATTTTGGCCCCTTTGGTTTTCTCCTTTGTGTATTTGATTTATTTTATTTGGGCATTCATGCCACTAATGTCCATCTTGTCCACACTGGGCACACTGGTTCTTTTTTAAGAATCTTCTGCCTCTGCCGGGTCTTCTTTTTTTTTCTTTCGTCCACATCTTTTTGGGCCTCTGGGCTGAGGGAGGGGGGTATACTGGCAATAGGCATTTGAAAGATGCTCCAAGTACGCTCTGGGGCCTCGGTGGCACCTTGCAGCACTTTAGACACTTTGGTCATATTAATTGACTTCTTCATACCTGCTTTCATGGCTTCTAACAGCAGGGTTTGATACTGGGTGAGGTGCTCTAGCCCCACTTGTGTTTTGGGATTCCAGCGGGGGGGGGGGGGGTTTACTTACAAGGAGGCTTTATTGGGTAACTTACAGCACACAGGCGTACTTAATGGTTGGATCAGACAGCTTCTCTGAACCACGAGCTATTGGGCTAAATGGGTTATTTATACCATACATGTTACCCATGAGGCAGCACAACACTAGCAAGCATTTTCAGCATAGGCTAGAAGTGTTTGGTTCTCAGGCACAGCTTCCTGTAAACAACTTCGCTTCCCAAAGTGCTTGATAACACTTTTTATTTATTAGTATGGGAAGACAAATTTTTTCTCTTTCTTTTGCTTTCTTTTTCTTTGCTGATCTGCCTGTATTGCAGATCATGTTTCAAACTTTTTATATAAAACTTTCTGCTCCATGCACCAGCCTTGTCTCTTTATTTGTCTTTTTCAAGTTAAACTTACTTAAACTTTTCTGCCTTACACTAGTCCCACTGACACACATTTAGGATAGGCTCTTCTTCTCCTTCTAGTTACATTTTCTTCATTTTAAAGAACTATTACATTATTGTGGCTTCTTTACCCCAGGTAATAAGCTCCAGGCACAATCAGCTGCTTTTAATTTACCCTGGGGGCAACTATGGCCACGCTTCTTTTTTATAAATGTTTTTTCTTTGCCTCTTGCCTTTTCTTTCTTCTTTTTTTCCTCCCTCTTCTCTATCTGTCTGCTACTTTCTCTATTTTTTTTTTTACTTGCTTTTGTCTTTCTTTCCTTGTCATCCATTGGGAACCACACTTAGTATCATTTGGAGTTGCAACTAACACTAATCTGCAAATATCACATATATTTTATGATATCTAAGAAATCATAAAATATACACAACAAACTTTTTCTGCAATTTAACACAATGAATGGAAAACACTTTTTGCATGGTAAGGCATGATGGAGCAGATCCAGCAATTATACTGCTCTTCTGGCTGAAAGCTCAGGGCTCATCAAAATCAAGGGACAGGCATACCCACACACGCAAAGAGTTCTAGGTCACCACTTTTGCATCGGCAACTCTATGCTGCATGAGTTCTGGCAGAAGGAAATCTAAAAGTCACAGATCAAACTCAGCCTGCTGTACACTGAGCTGACTACAAACACAGACACATGGTCTACAGCGATGAGAGTTCAAGTTTATCCAAAGCTTCACAGCACTGTCCATGGCAAGTCTTTGACAATTTAAAATTTTAGTTCATGTGCAGAGTGTCTCTAAAAAGCCCAGACATTGATGGAGGCAAACAGAGAAGGCTCTGGGCAATGAAGATGCGATGTTTCCAGCAAAGGCTCTCCACTTTTGCATCAGTTTAAAAAGGGAAAGTGTGGCCCTACACCCCTTCTGACAGACAAGGGCCTTTAACTTTTTTAGCAAGGCCTCTATCTAAACAGAGTGGCACAGCTCAGCTCTCTAGCCGTGACACTTTAACCTGGGCAACTCCTCTGTAAATTTTATTTTACTTCTGTCAGGTTCTCTCACAGACATTTTAAAAACTTACTCTTTTTTTTTCTCTTCTAACCTGGTACACGAAAGCACTGAAACACTGAGTGCCGAAACTCAGGACGCTGGGGGGTGATGGGCATCGCTTTATACTTGCATTTTTCAGGCATCCATTAATCTTCGGGGAGGCGGTGGGGTGATTTGCAGGACTTCAAAGGCAAGCTTCTCAGTTTGTTTGTATTTGTAAATCCCAAGCTCAAAACAGGACATGATGAGGTACAGGGCCACCAAATTCTTGCTTTGGCACGGGCAACAAATAACTCGGGTTAGCTTTCTTCGCTGGGGTCTCAAACAGGAAAACAGTCTTAATTTAAAGTTGTAACATCACTGACAGCGTCAGCCAGCCAGCTACACAGATCTCATTGTTTTTTAAGACAGTTGCTCCAATATCTTCTTTTCTTCTCAATCAGGTTGGGTCTCCCAGCTTACACAGTTTATTGCAGCTTTCAGGAGCATGACAGTAGCGTGATTTTGGCTTGGCCAGGAACATGCTGTCTGGTTTCTCGGTCTCTTTAGCACACACACTTAGGCAGTGTAACACTGGACACTCAAATCAGTGAGATTTCTTCATTGCAGGGAATCCCACAGCAAAAGCTTAATGGTTACGCTCTTTAGAAATCATATAGCTGATGGTCAGTAGCTACAGGCTCTATGCAATTCTAACACAGTTCAAAGCTAAACACGGTTACCTTGACAGAGATCTTCAACGTGGTCTTTCCGCTTCATTCTGCTTTGGGACAGTCTTATGGCACACTTTTCACTCGAAGAGGGGTCTAGCCTGTGCTCTGCGGGCTGATTCTTCACCTTTATTTTCTATTTTGCCTTCATCTTCTGGGTCTTCATTTTCAGTTTCCATTTCTTAGGGATTTCATCTCAATTAGGCGAGGTGATGATGTTGCACAACTCAGAACGTTGTGGGCAATTTTCCTGCCCCCCCTCTCTCGGCGCGCTAGGCTAACAGCTACTTTTTCGGCCTTACACTCTCACGCTCCCACGCTTTGTTAAAAGCCAGACTGTCCTGCAACATTTTTCTAATTAACAGCCTCAGATCTTGTTTTTTTTTCCTCTCAGCTCGACCTTGAGCTTTTTGCTGTTTTCTCTCTCTATTCTGAATCTTTTTTTAAAAAAACCTTTTTCCTCCTTTGTTTGACATACATCTCAAGGGGGTGCAAGGTTTGCTTCCCCCACCACCCATAGCCTCCCTCCTAAATTGAAGACAGACACAATTAGGGAATGGGAATTGGTCAGTGAGTAAGGGGTCTCACTGGCTGACACAAGAGGATTTTTCACACCACGCACTGTGCTACTGGCCTGGGCACCCGGACGGTCAACGGTATGCGTCAGAAACCGCAGTAGCCACTCACACAATCATCAATCTCTCCACTACATCCATATGTCCCTGCCACCCACTTTTCCCACTTTTTACCAGAGCGGAAAACGGCTTCCCCAGCTTCCTCAGCTTCCTACTGAGTACTGGCGTGCTAGGTACTGGCACCCACTCGGGGGTGTGATCAGGCCCCCCTTCTACCCACAAGGAGTAGGTTCTTTTGTATACGTATACCACCAACACTGACCTTCATAAGGCGGGGCCCTCTTTTTTTCTGCCCAGTGGCCTTTCTCCCTAAAGGCGGGGCCCTCTTTTTCCCATATACTTGCCTTTCTCCTGAAGGCTTCCAATGTGGGTTTCAACTCAATTGCAGCTGCGATACAGGCAGGGCTCAAGTTCCTTCCTCCGCTTCCCAAGGTTCTCTTGCTGCTCACTGCCGTTTGTGCGATCCCGGTGCAGGCTTTCTCCCATTCACTCGACAAAAAGGTCGGTGGCGCCAAGAAAGGGAGGCATGCGCCAAGCTCGTCTTCCCGGTGCGGCGATCAAGAGCAGGCAACTGCCACCTGTCTGGCTCAGAGCCTGCCACATCCGAGTCACGGCACCATTTATGTTGCAGAACCCAGAGTCAGAGAGACCACGGAGTGAAGGAAAAAGAGATTCTTTATTTAACGCGCGGGCTTAAGGCTGGAATCATTTCCAAAGAGCCAGAAGCCCCGATTTACATTAGCACATTGGTTTTATAGACATTGTGACACATATGAAACGGCTCCTCCTCCCCCTCCCGCATGGGGTTGCAATCCTCAACATTTCTTCTCTTAGCACTATTGTTTATAATACAAGAACTGGGTTATAGGGTAGCCATGATAAGGAGAGAACAGAAGAAAACAGCAGAGAACAAGATATACAATTGTATGACCTTTGACAAGATAAGGAATTCCTATGTCTCGTCAGCTTACAACAATATATTCAAGGGAGAAAGAGCTCAGCAAGAACATGAAGCATGAGGCTACTTAGTCTGATCCCCAATATGGCTGCTACACTGCAACTTTGGAATGCCCTTCCCCGAAAGGTCTACCTTACCCCATCTTTATTGAGTTTTAGGAAAATGGAGTTGTTTGCCAGGCCTTTGGAGCTGTTAAATATCCTAAGTGTGCAACTGTTTTCAAGGGAGCTTGTATTCTGATTATGGATGTTCTTAGCTGACTTCTATTGGTCATTTTAATGCTTTATATATTTGGAAACTTGGAGAAGTAGAATCACAACTTCATGTATTCCCAGAATAATAATAGTAATACGACTGTAGATGTGTGACAAAATGTGAGTTAATGTTTAATTTGGGCATGGAATGAGCAAATGATTGTTATTATTATTGCACTATATTACTTGTATTTTAGGTAGAAAATTTATAACCCACCCTTCAGTACAAGACTCACACATTGTACAGTACAATTCTCATATACCTTTAAACCAAAATGTTGATGTTTCCCACTATACTGCAGAGACTTCTGAAAGTGGTTGGTAGTGGCATGATAACAGTACTGAAATGTCTTAGATGTCTTGGCTTTGGTTATATGGTAAATTCTTTTGTGTTCCCAAACTCTCAGTGTAGTCTTTTGCCTGTTTACATGGAAGTAAACTCAACTGAGTCCCAAGTGAGTATGGATAGGATTTCATTCTGTCAACCCCCATTTCACTTTCTATCCAGAATGCTCAAGTAGTCCTGAGATGGAAAGTAGAGTTCTGGTTTCTTCTTTGCCGTATACTTGTTCTACACAGCTACAACATGTTTGCCTCTCCACTAGCACCTTCTTCACCCTTTTTGCATCTGTTTTCTTACACTTGGTAGAAGAAGGAATTAACAAAGAAGGTCAGTTGAAGACAATATAACTAGAATGCCTTCTATCAGGCAGAAAGTCTGGCTACAGCTAGCTAAGCTTACCAGAGAAGTAAAGCTTATGTTTGCAAATATATACAAAAAAGTGTTTGGGTTTTGTATATATAATTTTTGTTAAATACTTGCAGTGTTACTTTATTCTAGCAGTTCCTTGCTAGTCTGAGGCTTAATGGAATATAATAGGTAATGCATTTGAGGAATAGTGACATTATTAAAATGTGTGTGTAGCATTTGCCTTTTAGTTTTGTTTTGCATTCTGGCAAAGCATGACCTGGATTAATTCTTTTTAATGTGCCATGAAAAGCACTATGTGTTGTTTGGCTTCTCCTGTTACAGCACTGATTGTATTGACTGAACTTTTTGAACTTAATCTTTTATGTATTTGATTTTCTTTGTAGAAATGTAAGTCTTTTTCCAATTTTCTGTATGGGTTATAATAGTAATATCTGTCACTAGTATGGTGTCTTTGTGGTTTGTCCACAGTAACGTTATCCAACCTATTTCCAGCTTTAGTGTAGTTACTTAAAAATGTCCTTAATCAGTTCTGTAAAAAGAGCTGTTAGAAATTTCTGCTAGAAATTTGAATTTTAGGACAAAATGATTTGTAGTAAAATGTTCCAAAAGAACGTGATTATTACAAAATAATATCAGGAAGAATTGAAGGGCTTTAAGTTTTGTAAACTTTGCTTTTTTCATTTTACCCTTGTGAAATACAATATTCCTGTTCTCTATCAGAGAATTAAAGTGTTGAACTTTGTGAACTTCCTTTATAAATTAGCCAGCTGGCATTTGTTCCTAGCAAAAAAATGTCTGAGTTCTACCACAAACTCTCACATTCCTTTCTATGAATAATATGCTGTCACGGTGGGCACCTGATCATGAAAATTGATATCTGGACAGCATTTTTATTTGGATTTAAAATGTTTTTACAGTACCAGTATAAACACAATTAAGCTCTGCATGTTCTTCATCTTGTGAGAAAATATTTTGACTTGAATTATACTGAAACTTAACTAGTAATTACACTTCAAAGAATTGGTTTCAAAACAAACTAATGGGGGAAAAACCATCTTCAACTATCTTTAAGGCTGCAATCCTGTATCTACTTCCCTGGGAGTAAGCCCCATTGAACTCAGTGGAACTTACCTCTGAGTAGACATGCATGTGATTGCACTGTAAATATATCTAGTTTGGACTATGGCTTTCTATGAACCCAATATGGAAAATTTCATTGTTCTTTTACTTACCACATTTCATATAAAACATATTTAAAGAACATTTTCCATTCCTACTAAGATCTGTTTAACACCACAGATATTAAAGAATACGGTTCTGCAAATGAAATGGGAGATTCCAGTATTTTCCTAATTAGTCATTGTTTACCTTAGTCAAAACAGAATGGGTTGCATTCAGAATAAGGCTGGAGGCACTGTGGCTCAGTGGGAAGAGTCCATGGTTTGCATGCATACAATTCCAGGTTCAATCCCTGGCATCTCCAGGTAAGACTGGGAAAGAATCCTGTCTGAAACCTTAGAGAGCCACTGCTGGTCAGTGTTGACAACACTGGGCTAGATGGACTGATGGTCTGACTCAATATAGGGCAGCTTCCTATGTTCCTAAGGCTGCAATCCTACACCTGCTAGCATGGAATAAGTCCCACTGAACTCAGTGGGACTTACTTCTGTGTAGACATCTATAGGATTGCATTTTAACTAGGCTGACCATATTTCCTTATGACAAAAACGGGATATTGGGATGACAATATCATCCCAATATCGGGATGGGGTTATGTAATATTCCATATTCATGAAAAAAATAAGACGATAACAAAAGTTTTATTACATGAACATACTGAGCTAACAATTATTCTTCAGTGACAGAACTCATACAAAATTTTAGGTAGACGTAGAGGGGGACTGTATTTCACCACGATCGTACCATGAATATTTCTCCGATGAAGTAATCTTACGCAGCAAATTTCGGTCTTTCAAAACCTTATCATGAAACTTCTCACACCCCATGACACAATTTTGTTTTACAACTAACATAGCCCTCATTGTCTCAACACTTAATCTAGAGTTCTCCTTTGACTGCATACCGTTCATAACAGAAAATATTCTCTCGTCAGGTGCTGTACTTCCTATTGTGTACTACACAATATAACAAAACAACTGCAGCTCCCTTTGTGCTCTCTCAGGCTATAAGAGTCCTAAAAAACAACCTAAAGTCACTGCAAAAGAACATGGAAAGGGGCGCAAATGAGTAACACTAATTTATTGCATATGCACAAAAAACCCCTCATAAATATCCATCTATAAAATATTTATAAAATATCACATCAGCAGTAAACAAATCTGTATGGCATACCACACTGAACACTCTAATGTAGGACTGCAGTGGCCAGACTGCAAAAAATCATAAACATACTCCAAAAAGAAAAAAAAAAAGGAATGAACACCCCGACTGCTCTCACAAGCTGGTATATGCTAATGTCGCACCGAAGAGTTCCGCTGTAATAAAAAAATAGATAACAGCCCGTTGAACTGAAATATGAGTCTGAAAAGTCCAAATCAAGCAATGTAGGGCAGAAAGAATATGGGTGGAATGATGGTAGAAATAACAGTGAGACTCACCCTCCTGGTTCCCACACGCTGAATGGGGCTTAGCGACCGCCTCTTGAATTCCCTGCCACTGCAGGCAAGCAAGGGGGCGGTGTCTGATCGTCGCTAGCTCAAGAAGCCTGGCCCTGACTGGATAAAGTAAATCCTCTTTCATCACACTAGTGGTTTTACTGCACATATTGATTAGCATAGAGCCTTATGATAAACGCGTTTTTTACAAAAAATTAAAAATGGGACAAAATTGACATTTATATTAAAATGATGGGACGGTCGGGAAATATGAAAAAAACAGTACTGTCCTGTTTAAAACGGTACGCACGGTCAGCCTAACTTTAACTTACACTGCAATCCTATACATGTCTACTCAGAAGTAAGTCCCTCTGAGTTCAATGGGACTTACTCCCTGGTAAGTACATATAGGACTGCAGCTTTGGTTTCCATTGAATCAGTGGGACTTAAGTCATGACTAGCTTGTCTCAAGAATTTCAGTTGGACCTAAATGCAACTAGCTTAGTCTGGATCCATGCTAATCCACCAAACATGTTCTCTTTATGGGTAGAATCCAGAGAATGGTTTGGCATATGATGTAGCCATTTTGCTCCATGTAAGCAATTCTAAATCTGACCAGTCGTTGGATGAAAGACTAGACTCTAAGAACTCTGTGCACAGCGCTTTATGTTCCTGGGAGTAAAGTTATTTATTTATTCATTTATTACATTTATATCTCACCTTTCTTCTATTGTGGAACTCAAGGTAGCTACATGTGGTTCCCAGGCGGTTCCCCCTCCAAGCACTGATCAGACCCAGATCTGCTTAGCTTCAGCATAGTGGCTGCCTCATGTGCCTTCAGACTATACCCTGGAACCAAAAATTGGGGTATAAGTAAAGCAATAAATAGTGAACTGAGGAAAGTGGGGGGGCTGGGGGAATAAGAAGTGACGGAAGCAAAAAAGTGAGAAGTAGCAGTTGGACGTGGGTCTAAAGTGTGTCTCATGACTCTGAGAATACACAGTCACTTTTATATGTAGTTAATCAGTTTAGAAACAGTGGCCAATCCATACACAATATATTCTCTTGATATGTACCTATATAATTAACTAGAAATATTAATCATACCAATACATTTTTGAAATGATTAGGAAAAAAATAGATATATTTCTAAAGTTTTTCATAAGCAAAAACAGTTAAATAAGTATAATAGGACATATATTGCTCTAAATGATTAGTTTTCTCTCTTCAGCATAGTATAATTTTGTAAGGCTACTTTTTTGTTCTTCTTGTTCTGAATAACCTTCTGAATCACTTATTCTGAATAAATGAAGCATTTTTTCTTTTCTTTTTTAGCACCACGGAGATTTCAAAGCCTCTCTTAGTGAAGTGGTGTTGTACTGGAATTACCTATTACCTGACATGCTGGGCATATTGCAAAACAATGTGGAAGCTCCTGAAAACTATGCAGACATCAGAAGTGCCTATGCTAGCCTTTTAAAACACTGCAATATGATGGATCTTATAGATATCTGTCAGAAATGTGGGGCACTAGCACTGGAAAATGAATCTATATCCTCTGTAAGTATTTTCATTATGTATTTGAATAAAACAGGCTTATAAAGAGCCACTTGCCTGGTTGCCTGTGACAAGTAAAAATGGCCTCCAATACAAGCCGATAAAACTTTTGAACACTTAAGAGTTGGTTCTTTTCTGCCTATCAAACCATTACTATGCCACAAAAAATAATGAACACACTAGGTATGGATTAGTAAGCATTTATATGGGCTAGTAACTTTTGTGAGCTTATTTGAAAGGCTGGAATAAAATGTTGTAGCCAAGAAAGTGATGTAGATGGAACCAAATTAGCTACACAGTAATCCTAAAATCCATGCCAAAGCCACATATTAGCTGTATTTGCTACTTTAGTTTTCCTGCTAAATCTCTGTAAAGGCTAAAAGCTATGTGGCTTATGAAGTAAGATAATCCCTCTTAATGTGTCTGGCACAACACTATGGAAATGATGCTCTTAATGTCAGAGTAACTCAGTAAAATTCAAGAAAAGCAGTCACTTAATCTGAAACAGAATTAAAAAAAAATAACTGTGGTACTTTAAGATGAGCATGTGATGAAGAAGGCTGTTGCCTGCTGAAAATCTGTATGAAGCTGCCTTAGGTGGAGTCAAACCATTGATTGATCAGTCCCAGTACCGTGACGAACTAATCTCCAAGGGTTCAGCCGGGAGTCTTTCCCAAATGTTATGCAAGCAAAACATTTATTTATAGTTATTTCAGTGAGCAGTATCCAAGTCAACAGGAGCACTAATGTAAATTATGTTGCACTAACATGAGGGACCTCTAGTGCATCAGCTAATACTACTGGCGTTGTGGTGGGTTTTCCGGGGAATCCTGTTTTGCCACCTAATGCTTTTGGCATTATGCTAGAGGTCCCTTACATTAGCGCAATGTTTTTTACATTAGCGCTCGTCATCTTCCATACTGCCCTATATATTTACATACTGCTTTTTTCTATATATAATATTCAAGGCAGCGGACTAACTCCATCTAACACAGTATAAAACACAAACTTCTTAAAACTGTTAAAATAATCATATTAAAACATGCAAAAGAAATAGCAACCATTACTCAGAAACCAGGAGCCTGGTGAAATAAGTCCTGACTGCTCTTTGAAAGGCAAGTGAAGATGGAGCCAAAAACAAAATACAAAAACTGTTACAGAAAATAATAATTTCTTGTAACAAGTGGGGAACTTTGAACATTTCCCCTTAATAGCCAGCTTTGAAGGCTGGCATCCTGTATCCAGAGGTGTGAGGGGAAATTGTCCACACCAAGACAATGCGATTTCCTGCTCCTTCTGGTTCTCTAAGTAGGGAAAAGTTGTGTAGTTTGTCAAGGTTTCCTCAGGAAAAGCAAGCTCACCTTGATGTAATACATTTGATTTCTCTGGGATACAAGAAAGACCGTTTTGTTTGCTTAAGAGCAAGATGTGCCAGCTGAAAAGGTGGGTTAAGATTTTCCACCTGTTTCTTCGCAATTTAAGACTTTGTGTCTATTAATTTTGCTATGTTTGTCAAATTCCAAATGTCTGTAAAATTCTGATCCCTTACTGAATCCACTTCCTTACATTTTTGAAGCTTGTGTTTAAAGGGTTTGACTATACTCCAGTCTTACTTGTGTTCACATTCTGCTATTCCAGTTTTAGGAATCTTCCCTAATTATAGGGGATTCCTTTTTACTTGAATATGAATACCCAACAAGGTTTTGGTATTCCATTTCAAGGTTCTCACACAACCTCAGTTTTAAAAGTGTGACAGTTTCTAACCTAAAAGGAGCATCGGGGGGGGGGGTCTTTACACCAGTGGATGATCCTGTGTGCTCCGTAGTGGCTAGCTCAAAGCCAGACAGAAAACATATCCCCAGCGATTTGAGCACCAGTATGCAGGACTGCAAGCCTCGTGTGGCGCAGAGTGTTTGGCGGCAGTATTACAACCGAAACCCTCCCCACGACCTGAGTTCGATCCCAGCAGAAGCCGGGTCTTGGGTAGCCGGCTCAGGTTGACTCAGCCTTCCATCCTTCCGAGGTGGGTAAAATGAGTACCCAGCTTGCTGGGGGAAAGGTAGTCACGACTGGGGAAGGCAATGGCAAACCACCCTGCTATAGTCTGCCATGAAAACGCCAGCACAAGTGGCGTCCCTCTAGGGGTCAGTAATGATCCAGTGCTTGCACAGGAGGAACCTTTCCTTTCCTATTGCAGGACTGCATCCATTTAGACTCTGCTCCTCTGCTATGAAGCATTCCCTGTCCTGGGTAATCTAGAAGTAGAGTAGCCTCCATTACCTACTTGTCCGAAAGGATGGTAGACTGTCTAGATACAGTTCTGATATCTCTTCTTGCTTGCCAAAGGTACAACTGTTAGAATTTATTGCTGGAACAGCGGATTTCACCAGTGAGAATAATTCCATTTTTTCTGCACCCTCTACTCCAACTAACAGAATGAGCCAGGATAATGAAAAGGTAAGGTGTGACTTTTGCCCCATATCCCAACGAACATAGCATTTCTTGTGAACGATGGCTACAGCTTTAGGTGCTACACTTTGCATTCCCTCATTTTGATAGCGATTTCCAGGCTTGTTTGTTTATGTACAGAAACCACAGTTTTGGAATCTCATGTTGAATTTGAGCAGAATTTCCTCATTCATTGTCTGGGTTTGAACAATCAGGAGAAACAACACAGCAGCATTTGTTTCCCCTGCCCACGCAAGTCACGTGAACAGGATTACCCTAATTACTTGTGCCACGTCACGAGTTGTCATGCCACCTGCCAGGTTCAAATGATACGAACGTAGTGCATTTTCACCTACCCTACAACCCATACTGCAAGCCATGGGTTGTAGGGTAAGTGAAAATGGATTACACTCACGCTGCACGCCTGCACCGTGACTACACGGCAACCTGCAACACGGTGCGGGCAATTAGGGTAATCCCTGGTGTGCACAGGGGCTGGGGAAACAACCAATGCTGCATTGTTTCCCCCGCTGATCATCTGAACGAGCCCATTGAAAGAAAACACCACTGGGTCTGTCTGCACAGCATGCTAACCCACACTCAGTGGTTGAGTGTGGGTTACCTGTGGGTTGTTGAACCTTTTGTTAGTGTGTTGTCTGAACCCAGGACATTTTCCACAGGGTGGCTTCTTAACCATGCAGTGTGATTTGCTAGCCACCCTGAACAACCCAACAACAAACCATGGGTTCTCAAGGTGGCTTGTTCGAGAAAAATAAGCTACACTGCATGGTTAACATGCCACCCTGAAGAAAATGTCCTGGGTTCAGACAACACTCTAACCCACAGTTCAACAAACAACCCAAGGTTCAACCACAATTCATACTCAACCACTGAGTGTGAGTTAGCGTCTTGTGCAAACCCAGTCACTGTCTTGATTTGTGGAAAGACATTTCAAAATACGTAGACAATGACCTGGTTTGCATGATCACAATGGCTTAAACAAGCCATGATGGCTTGTTTAATCCCTGGCATGCCCTGGGCGCTATTTGCGTAATTACCCGCCTGGGTGTGGTTTGTCGTGTCATCTGAACCTGGGTGGCATGGCTCGTTGGAGGAGGAAACAACCCTCAAATAACACCACAACAGGCCATGGGTAATTTGAAGGTAGTTTCCCCCTCAAACAGGAAATTGTGCCTGGCACACACACCATGTCTTAAACAAGCCACCGAGGCTTGTTTAAGCTGTGGTGATCATGTGAACCAGGCCATATTGGTAAAAGGCTCCAAGGTTCAGAATCCTTTTGTGGGCATCAGTCATGTTCCCTTACCTATATTTGCTGCCTTTCAGTTATTGTATTTATTTATTTAAAGCATTTCTTGGCCACATTTCATGGCAGAAGACCTCCCAAAGCAGCTTACAGTTACTCACGTCTTCTTCCTGGATCCCTGTGTTGAAGACATTATGCTACCTGAAGGTCTGCTCCAAAGGCCAGAAGTCAAAGAAAATATTTTTGGCATCTTGACTGATATTTGAATAATAAACCCTTTAGAGCGCAATCCTATGCAGGTTTAGACAGAAAAAAGTCCTACAACCTCAGCTATGCTGGTTGGGGAATGCTGGGAGTTGTAGGACTTTTTTCTGTCTAAACCTGCATAGGATTGTGCCATTAGGGGATAAAATAGTATCTATTATCAAGCTGGTCATTATGGAGGTTTTAGATATTAGACTAGAAAGCAAACAGGGAAATGTCATAGGGGTGGCATAAAACTTTGTTACATGTACATTTAAAAATCCATGTTAATCCATATTTATTTCATTCCTTATCCAATCTTTCAAAACAAAGGTAAGTGATTTGACAGCTGGTGAAATTTATTTTTGCTTTGTGACATGCGAGTTTCCCTGATGAATTGCTAAATCATGTTTTCATGAAGCAAACAACCAGGAAGAAAGTAACAAGTTTTTTTTTTTATGTAGCTGTCATTGGTGGTGAAGAAAATTCTATATGCGTATTTAAGCTTGTTAGTTAACTCCAAGAATGATCTGGCCTTTGCTCACATTTTAAATATTCCTGAGAGAGGGCTTGGAAGAGAAGCTTTTACTGACCTAAAACATGCTGCACAGAAGAAACAAATGCCTATATTCCTGGTATGTATGACAATTGGCTTCAGTCTTTTTATGATGCCATTGAAGAGAAATAATAGGATGATACTGTAAAAATAAATAAATCTCTCTTTAGGAGCTGAGTTGGGCTTAATTTTTCCAGCCAGAATAAACTGTATAGAATGTAGATTTGAATAAGAGCAGAGGGTGGTTTTAGTGAAGAGTTGATTGTATATGATATGAAGGTGGGCAGTGAGACTCTATATACTTTCATCTTGAAAAGAAACTGTGGGTTGGATCCAGACTTAGTTAAGCTTAGACCAGATCCATTGAAACCAGTGAGGCAAGTTAGTCATGACTAACCTATGTCCTGTTGATTTCAGTGGGTCTACTCTAACTGTGACTAAGTCTGGATCCAGCTGAATGGCTGCAAATCTATACTCAGTTTCCTCGGAGTAAGCCCTGTTGAACTCAGTGGGACTTACTTTTAAGTAGACCTGTTTAGGATTGTGCTGTAAGGTTTTCATCCAGATAACCATTCACTAGACCCACATTTTGTAGCCCATCTGATATTCCTGTAGCTCTCTCTGTTATATAGCAAACTACTTTGAAATCTGGTGATTTCTAAAACAATTTGATATGATATGAATTATTACAGTTAGAAGAAGAAAAATATGTGGAGCACTTAAAGAAACTTTCTGGATGGTTGTCAGTGGAGACTATAGAAGAAACCTGGGAAACTTGAAGGTAGTAGCAAAAAGTATTTCGAAAGCCATCCAGGAGCCTAATGGGTAGTTCCAATCAGAGCCCCGTACATAGTGAGATTTGCCATAATCACTTGTGAGAGAAAATGTTGTCAGTGTGCACTGACTTTTTCTGTTGTGCTTGCAGGATATTTCTTGTAGAAAATTTTGGGACAAAAAAAAATGTTGTGCACATCACTTCAGGTTGTACCTGTTGCCTGGCTACACCGTTATAAATTTCAGACCAAACCAGAAGTGTAATAAATAGTAC
Source organism: Heloderma suspectum (assembly GCF_057233095.1). Lineage (NCBI taxonomy): Eukaryota > Metazoa > Chordata > Lepidosauria > Squamata > Helodermatidae > Heloderma > Heloderma suspectum. Next base: position 34,166,331 of record NC_139464.1, read on the forward strand.
AGGAAAAAATTATGAAGTTGCATGGGTGTCTGCAACAGTCACAGGACATCCATTTTTATTGTGCCATCTATGCTGTCTCTATAAATCATCCAGCCTATTCGGGATAGTGAAGACTAGCACAGTCCTTGTGAGGACTGTAGATGTTGGATAAAATGTGTCAGTGCACCCAGTCGGTATTACACAGAAGATGGTTACCCATTATCACTGTCAAAGCTGGAGAAAATCTTCAGGCACAACATCAGGTTTAAAACTGTAAATGCTTTTAAGCTGGGAATAGGTTTGATGTACCATGGTCAAATAATGGGGTTCTTATGATTAAGTATGGAAAAAATATGAAGGATTAATTATTTCAATTCCTGATGTAGTATTAATGTCTTTTGTCTTGTCTTTTTGAAGTATGAGTTTGGACTAGATCTATTACCCGCTCTTGTATGGTTGCCAAAGAAAAGAAACTTCTTTGCTCTGTAAATCAGCCTTCTTCTTTTGGCATCTTTGTTTTGAAGAAATTGAATGACAATGGGCAGTGTTCTAGTGTACCATTCCACAAACTCAAATAGTGCGAGTGGAGCTCCACCGAATCTTTTCATCATGTAAGCACTTGTGCATTGCGCTTGTACAACAGTGCTTGTGCAAACATAACTTTAGTTGGACTCATCTTGCGCATAGTTTGGAAACTAGTTTCAGCTAGTGCAATGTCATTTGTGCTAACAGAATGACATAGTTGGATACTACTCAGTATGTTTTCCGTTGAATAATCAAGGTTCTGTGAACTGCCCACAATCCAGAGCACAGCTCTGAACATTGGCAGAATGTAGTTTTTCTCTATTAGAATTATTCCACTGGGTTGGGTGTTTTTGCAAATCTGCTCCCCTCCCTGCCCCGGGTGTGAATTACATAATACATAGATAAAGATAAGCGTACTCATATACAATAGATTCTGTTGCACTGGTTGTGATAGAGGTGAGGGATAATGGACCTACAAGACCCATTGACAAGCACTCGTTCCACAGATGCGCTGCTATCACACACGTGCTACCTCTGAGTTGGCAGCTAATGGATCAGAAGCTTTCTGCTGCTGATAACTGCTTGTGGCGGCATAACTGAATTCTTCACAGAAACACCATTGTTGTATATTATGTGATTGATGAAGAGATAGTTCTTGTTGCTGGTACAATCCTTCTGAATCATATGGGGCTTGAGACAGTAGAATGGTTTGAGCAGATCTTCCAAAGATTTGTAGCTTTGTTTCAAAATAGCATGCAGTTAATATATTTGGAACATTTTTGTCTTGTTTTACAAGACATAGACAGCTGTGATGTTAACACTCAGTTACTGAATAATACAGGCTTTTATTTGCTTCCATGAATCATCTCACTCTGTATGGGAATATGGTTGGCTTCTGTGGCGTATCATTATTTGGAGAGGGTCAGTTTTCCAAAATCACATTAAAAATTATCTTCCTAATTTTATGGATTGATGTTTGTGCTACTGTTTTACTTAGCTAAATTGTATGTGTCTTGTTAGATGGCAACCTCTTTTATCCGAACCATAGAACTTGGAGGCAAAGGTTATGCCCCTTCTCCAGATGATCCTTTGAGAACTCATGTGAAAGGACTTTCACACTTTGTTCACTTTATTGATAAACTGGAAGAAATTATTGGTGAAGTCCTGGATCCAAGGTAACAATTTTCTCATGTGTATATCTATATGCTGTGCTGTTCAAGTTTAAAACATATCTTCATTCATTAGCTTTTGAAAAGCAAATTTATTTATTTATTTATTCATTCATTCATTTCATTTCTATACCGCCCAATAGCCGAAGCTCTCTGGGCGGTTCACAAAAATTAAAACCAAACAACACACAATAAAACAATTTAAAATATATAGAACATTAAAATCAGCAAACTTTGTCAGAGTATACATTAACTACACTAGAGAAAGGGTTTTCAAACCTTGTGAGCCTCACTATATGAAGACTGAACCTATTTAACCTTTCCTTAACATAATTAAGATAAAGCAGATTGGGGAAGCAACTTTCCTGAAGTATATAAAAAATAGTTGGACAGAGGCTGCAATTCTATACCCACTTACCAGGGCATAAGCCCCACTGAACTCAATATGACTTAATTCTGAATAGATAATCTATATTATTGTATTGTAAGACATCTTAAGCTTGTAGTCTTCTCTTCTCACTTTCTGCAGGTATTCCCTCTCTTTCTCATCTGTGTTTCCTTTAGTACTTCTAGAGAAATGAAGTACAAGTTGTTCTTGTGCAAGGAAAGAATGGTGGTAGAGGTGACAGCTGCTATCACGGCTATCTTGAACTTGCTTAGTAGTAGGCTATGTATGTAATCACAGAAGTGACATGGTCTCTGTCAGAGAGCTTTACAGTTCACAATAATTGGACAAATCTGGAATGGGAGGAAGGGTCTGGGGATTGACAAGAAGCAGTCAGGTGGAAATGGAGCGCCGGTTAGGTGAAGGTTTGATTGTTCAGAAAAAGCCTTCATTAAAGACGAGTGCCTTGATGGAGGAACCTGTTAAATTGAGAGGGGATGTGTTCCAGACACACTGAACTGGATGACAGAAAGTGGAGATGTGTCTTGCAGGTGGACCAAGAATGTGGAAAGGGGAGACAGTGGAGAAGATCTCAAGATTCAAGAGACAATGAACTTTAAAAGTGAGCTCTCTAACTTGTAGTTGGTGCAGAGCATATCAGAGAGCCAGTGCAGGAGGAGAAATGGCATGACCTTGAAATGTCCTTTATATTTGACTAGCAAAATTCCTGTCAACAGAACAAGAGCAGAAGGAGACTCTGTATTTTGCAGGGCAGCTTCGGGGAGGGGTATAATGCACCTTCTTGTCTACTCTTTGTACAGGCACAAGGGTTCTCCGTTAGTAGTTGCTGGACTACATAGCATCGGGAACAGCTTTTGCCCAGCCACACTATGTTCCCTCACACGAGTGCTGTGCTTTATGTTTTCCCACAGGAGAACAAGTATTGGCCACTGATGATTATGGGGGGAAAGTGCTCCTTCAGCATCCCAGGCATAAATGTTCTCATGTAACATTCAAGCAAGAAAGCAATACCTTTGGCAAACTTGAATAATGGAACAGATTTCTAAACTGAGAAGAACATAGCTATCTGGAAATCTGCAGGCCTCTCAGATCCTACCACTTATTACATGACAAATACAGCTGTGACAGTGGCCATCTCGAAGTCCAGAAGGAAAAAGGGTCATGCTGAATAAAGGCATCAAAAACCAAGGTTATCAGAGAACTGGTGAATAGAAACTAGAATGAGCTGTTGATGATGTACCCATAGGAGCTGAGTGCCTAGGGAGGAAATAGTCCACTAGTCTGGTTATTAATAAAAGCTTGATTGGCCAGCTAAAGACACCAGTGTCTTTGATCTTGCTGTGGTGGAATAAAAGAGGTTCCTGAAGGTTGTGAGGGAGAGTAGAAAGCTTTGGGTGAGGTGGGGAATTAGATGGTGTCAAAATGCCTGAACTAGGGTAGGGTAGACAAAACTTCAACACTTTATAAGAATAGTTGGTTGCAAGTTGTGAATGAGAGAAAATTAACTCCCAGTTTTAGTTGGTAGTTTATAGTTTCACTTAATATGCAACACTGAAAAAATAGCCCTGCTAATGCAAACTCCAAAGCAAATGAATTTCATTGTCCCAAAATTGCAGGCTGGAAGGGGCTGTTGCTGGGAGGGAGTAGCTTATGAGAGCCCTGCAGTTCAGTTTATACCAAATACTGCAGGTCAGGCGGCTTACAACAATCCTGCTGTAATGTTGGGTATTAGGCTCCCATTGCAGTTTGGAGGGCTATGCTGAGAGAGTAGCTGACATCAGCCCTGGAATGTAGTCCACTGTTAATGTTGCAAGTCAGAGGTGGGGCTGAGGCTGGCTTGGATTCTAAGTCAAAAATCCCTGCTATTTCTTAGGTTGCAGCAAAGGTCAGTCTACTTAAATTGCTCCCTCTGACCTCCTCCAGGCCAAATCGAGCACTCAGTTACATGCAGAAGCCTCTTCCACCATTGATGTTCATGCAGATAGTTGCACTTTTAAATGTTCAAACACTAAAAACACCCCCCCTAAAATTGAAATTAAATTTTGTACATGAAGTAAGACCCCATTTAAAGTAGGCACTTCTGTCTTTGCTAATGTTTGCTTTTTCAGCTCCCTCAAACACAGGTTCAGGTAAGACACGTGCATCAGGGGTACACTGCATATTGGTTGCAGTATCCAATGAGAATGCACTCACAGGACCCTCTGCTTGCCCAATGGGGCTTTGGCGCTTCTAAAAATAACTCCAGAAAGGAGCAAAAACTGGACAGGTTGGTGGAGCTCCCTTCTGTGAGCTCCGCTGTCCTGTCCCATTTCATAAACTAGTATTTCTACTCATTTTGAGTTATTTTTAGAAGTGCTAAAGCCCAGTTGTGCAAGCAGTGGGTCCTGTGAGAGCACGAGCACAATAAGATACTATCCACCTCTTTAATTCACAAGAGTACTTGACAGTGCAGTCCTACGCATGTCTACCCAGAAGTATGTGCAGTTGAGTTAAATGGAGCTTATATCCAAGTAAGTATGGCCAGAGGGGTGGGCAAAGTTTTGCGCCTGAGGGCTACATGCAGTGCTGTGTCAGGAACCACATTCATGCATACACACATGCACAGCTTTCCCCTTGCCTGACCAGTCATACATGCACTATCCCCACATACAGGTACAGAGGCATGCACATACAGGGCAATCCTGGCTTTCAAGGGCTCTCCCAGCTGGGATGGAGAAGGGCAGTCCCTTCTTTACCCCAGCAGGGGAGAGAAAAGCCATCTGAAAGCTGAGATTGCACCAGTGACTGTCAGAACAATCCTGGGTTTCAAGGTTGTATAGAATTGCAGCTTTACAGGGGTTTTTTAGGTTTGTCTTTAGAGCAACCCAAGAAAGTAGATCACATTTCTAAGTAGGGGGAACAGAGTCCAAGCCTATTATATTTACTGTGTTCATTGGGGCTTATGCCAAGGTAACTGCATAGGATTGCAGCACAAGTTACTAGCCCATAGTCACATGGGCTTGTGGCAAAAGTAGAACCTGAACCCAGGTTTTCCAAATCAAGGTCAAAACTCTGGCCACTGGACTATGCTGACTATTGGATGGATGCTCGTTCATTCCTTGTATCAAGCGGTGACATGTACTAGCTATTAAAGCCTTCTATTTCAAATTATTTTAGTCAGAGTATTCAGAACTCTGATCTCTCTTTCCACCGCAGAAGATCAAATGTTAACACTACTTCACTTGAAAGTGTTATTCTGGATGCCAAAAGATGTATAGCATGGTTTTATATGCTTTTAATTACATTAGAAATACTTTCCTGCAGGGAAGAGTATACAACTGAACATGAGTGAAATCTTTGGGACTTTGTACGGTATACAGGAATGTTGCCTTTGTATAATCTCCCTGCATGAGTAGAGCTCGATGATATAGATCATAAGTGATTTTTAAAGGTAGCGACTGAACTAGCTGTCAATGCCTGCTGGGGGAAGTCTTCTTGTTACAGAAATAAATCTGGCATTTACAAAATTATTACTTGCCTCTCCAATAATACATTGATATGAATAAATGTTATAGTGTCTAGCTACTCTGTTTTTCCCTCAGGGTGGAACTCTCAGATCAGTTGGCATTGAAAAGGCCCTTCTATGTCACTGCCAGGGAGGAGTCAGAGACATAAATGCCCATTTGGAGCATTCATGTTAATATTACTTGCATTTTAGCTTAAGGTGGCACAGTGAAGTAACTCTGGCTTTTTTGTTCAGATTAAATCATTCATATAATGTATAAGAAGGACATTTAATTCTTTCGACAAAGTATTTCATCGCTTAATAAAACCAGCCTCAGGCTGCCATCCTTTGCACACTTATTGGGAAGCAAATCCTGTTGAATTTGGTGGGATTTACTTTTGAGTAAACATGGGTAGGATTGGGTTGGAAGAGTAGCCTGTTTATACCGTACCTTAATGCAGAATTAAGTTAACCATGGCATGATGTCTTAAAACTAATCCCTTACACAGTAGATTGGCACTTTGTCTTGGCCTCTTCCTATGAAAAATGAATGAAGTTTTCCTTTCATTGCTCCAGCTAGAGTTGTGTATATCTGATGGGGAATTGGAACATTTTTCCTGGAAATGAAGAATGTGGGAAGAAAGATTAAACAAGCATTGGGATATTAGCTGCTTGGAGCAGCAAAATTGGATAGAGATTGACAAGCACATTGATCTTAGTTTTACTGGGGTTTGTGCTGGTAAAACAACAGTAATAGCTAAAAGGCCCACTTTGTAGAACTAACCAATCAAAATAAGTGTGGCCTTTGTATAGAAATGGCAGAGTTTTTCTTCAACAATGGTTTGTTATCTTATTCAGAATACTGTTGTAGCTTCCCTGAAGCTACATTAATAGTTGAAAACTTCTGCTCATTATCTTATGATGGGAAAGGCATGGAAAAAGCCTTTTCCATACCCATGATAAGAAGGTGATCATCAGAGGCTTTTAATCATTGATGCTCCCATATGTGAATGTAGGTAGAAGTATTTGAGCTGGGGAGGTGTCCTGCAGTTCATGGTATCAAAGGTTGTTATCAGATTTACTCTTAAGAAATTCATGATCAGAAATCATGTAGGCAAAAATCCATGCTAGATAAAAACGGAAGAGACCCACCAGATCATCCATCTTCACACTATATATAGTTGGGAGAATGAGAGAATGAGTCCTTTTGGAATTCTGCAGTGTGACCTAGAAAGCAGAAATTTGGTACACGCTCGTCCAAGACACCTTGATTTACTATTAAAAAGTCTTGAAGGCAGCCATTGATGCATCTCTCCCTTGAAATGGGGGACATGAAGCAGAATACAAAATAGATATGGTACTTTCACATGACTTGAGGGCTGAGGCCTTGTACACATGAGCCCCAAAGAATTACAAGAAATTGCTGAAAATTGAAATACTTTATATCTAACACAAAACTTGAGACATTAAATTTCACCTTAAAAGGCCGCATATTTGACAAAATGCTAAACTGCAGTTTCTGTACCTGTTTATGCATGTGAAACAGGAGAGACTTCCCAGAACATGCATCTGCAGACTATAAACCTGCATAATAGTATGTTAGCTAAAAGCCTGTTAAGTTTGATGAGTGTGGGAAGAGAGGAATGGTAGTGCAACACCAAAGAATCATCTGGGAATGGCCATTGGGTGATGATTAAACAGGCTGCCTACCCTCTGTACTTCTAGCACTTAAGCCTACTCCTGTTTTCATAGCGGCAACCAGATTTCTATTTCCTGGTTGCACTAGCGTGTGACGGAATGTTGGGAACTGACTTATAAAATACATACTATTGAACATAGATAATATGTATGGGGATAACTTGTCATTGGGATGGAGAAACTTGTATTTCTGTCTCGTACTGGAAGAGTACTTCAAACTCTTTATAAAAGTGCTGTTCATTAATGACCTGTTCATGCTGGCTACTGAATTGTTATAGTCAAAACACTTCTAATGGCTTATGTGCTTCTTAATTTATGGAAAACAAAAATGTTTTATAACAAGAGGTGGATGATTTCATTTCTTTCAAAACTTGAGTCCCACTTGTGGTTAATGAGCATTTGGATAATGTGAGCTAACAAATTAATTAAAAACTTCTTTGCCAGGCTATTTCCATTCCCATTTAAAACAGCAGATTGGAGAAAGATGAGTCTATTGTCCCTGCTTCTTAAGTCTTGTAATCTCCCAATTCTTAAAAGCAAATGATTGTATTAAAGGACAGGATCTCATTGCATGATGCTGTGCAACTTAATAGATCAAAGCTGTTTGCTGAGCAGTTTTGATTAACTGTGAAGACTCTCTGTTTTCAAAACTATTAAGTATATTAAGATAGTGCCAAGATGAATATGGAGATGACCCTAGGTCTGTTTTTAGACTTGCAGGGGGTCAAATTCTATCAACAATCAAGAGGCATCTGATAAAAGGCCGAAACAGCAGGGATTCCTTCTATCAAGCAGCAGAGGAAGTTGTACAAGATTTGGATTTGAGGATTGAAAATATTATCAATTTTAAGCATGAGGCTGCGGCAGCTAGCACTGTTGGAATCAGTCCAGCCCGGGTAAGGGGCCTCCTTTTGTTCTTCTCAATTGCTTGATATAAGACAAATGACATTTCCCTAAATGCCCCGATTGTAGAAAATAATTTAGTAATACAAGTTTCTTGTAACATGTTTAACTTGTTGAAAGAAAGTATTTGCTTTGTGCTACCTGAAGATGATGATACCTTTAAAAGGAACTTGGCAAATACTTATGGAAGAAAAAACTTTCATTTTAGAGTTTAATACTGATAATTGCACATTACAATAAAGTATTCAAAATTATTTTCTCTAGAGTCTCAAGATATTGCCCCCCCACCACCACCACAGAGTTACCCAGGCAAGGTCTACTGCTACATTTCTAACTTTCCTACCCTCATGCTACTGATGTATATATATGCTAAGTTTCTTCTTGGCCAGATTGGCTAGTAACCCTGTGACCCTAGTAACTGTTTGCCTTTCCTTGTACTGTGTATCTTAGTTCCCTTGCTTGAATCCTGTGGCCTCTTCATAAATATCTGTAGTGCTGCATGTTGTTGGTTCCTGCTCCATATGCAGGGCATAATGTGGTATGGAATATCCGAGTCTATAATGTGATATATGGAAAGTTCTGCTCTGAGGGAGCTGTATCTGCAGATCCCACTCTGGCTCTGGTCACATTTTCTCCAATGATATGCATGTATAAACATTTCTATTCAGATTTTAAGCAAAAGCCAAATTACCTGAATTTGGGAGGAAATTTTGCATTATACAGAGGAGCTTTCTACCATAAATTAAAATACAGGTATTTTTTGTACTGCCTGCAAGTGGAGCCAAGTTACTTGGATTAGGTGGGCTGTTAATGTAAATTATTTTTTCAAATTCCTCCTGTAGGATTATAAGGCTAATAATATAGTCCATTTTTTTTTTTATTTCAGCCCAAACTACATTGTATAAACCATGGCACTCGTTACTGCGGCAGAGATACTGTGAAGGTGTTACTGGCTCTTTTGGATGAAGCAGCTACTCAGCCTCCTTCCAAAAACAAAGCTCAACTGTTGTTTGGTGAAGAATTTGGATTCTGTTCTACCATGTTGCTCTTTAGGTAAGTGCTATGGCTTGAACATTGTCAGTGAGCCTCACAGAAGAGGTAAAAACGAGAATGCTTATTTTTTTTTACCTTGAAACATTTTTGTGTCAAGGTCCAAATTCCTTCAGGGGTAATCTATTGGGGGCCAGATGCTGCTGGTAGGCAGGGCCAGAGCCAAACTGGGCAGGACCACTGCTTTTCTCTTTCTCTGCCACCCCATTTTCTCTGTCTCCTTTTCTGGCACCCCTTTCTTGAGGCCGAGTGGCTGCTCTTGCTCTTGCCAGAGGTCTGAACTGATTGCTGGAGCCACAGGTTGCCAACCCCTGCTATACAGAGGCTGTCTCTACATAGGGCAAAATGGCATACTCTCAGCTGAGAAGAGTGGAATGTGTCTTGTTCAAATGAATGGCTCAGGAAGCCAATGCATCCAACAGTCCTCAACCTGTGCCTGGCTGGAATGACTCTTGGGCTGAGGAAGGGTGCGAATATTCTGTGTCAATAAAAATTAGTCTTATAGAATGCTATAAACAAAGTAAATGTTTGTTATCCCTTTGTTAAAGTTTGTTAAATCAGGGAGGAAAAATGGAGTGAACCACTTGGGGAGAAATATACCAAGACACAAGCAGCATTTAAGATTATTACTAACTGAGCAAGTCTTACTGGCTGGGAGTTGAATAAAACGTGCTGATTGAGATGCCTTGATGCCGGATATTTCCTTACCAAAAAATCAGTGGTTTCAGCAGAATATTTAAAAATCAGATACACTAAATCTACATATGCATAACACGAAACTGTTAGCTTGATAACTTCTGATATGTTTTGAGCTGATCACCATTTAAGTTCTATTTAAATAATAATATAGATCTCCAGCACAATCCAGTGGTTCTTCTCCAAAGCCTTTGAGACAGCGAATTCGAACGGCAGCATGTGAAAAAGAACTTAAGGTACAATAACTGCAAAACCTCTGCTGAGAAGAAATATTTATTTAAATCTAAACTTTATTGACTCTATATATTGCTTAATGTAAGATGACTAAAGCCTAATATGCAATTATAGAAAAAGCCTGTGTTGATGAAGTTCTGCTGGAGCTGTACATTTGCAGAAGAGGGTGGATGATACCATGTTTGAATTTCTCCCCCCCACCCCCGAACAGCAGCACCCGCTTGCATAAAACTAGCATGTCTGGGAGAAGTATTCTAGCCCAGCCTGCTGTCTGACATGCTGATTTAATTGCTGTATTCTATATTTCCATCATAAATTTTCATTGTAGATGCTTGAGGAATTGGGCCAGATCCATAGCACGGTTAGGGTTGCTGCTCTCCACTGGGGGATCAATCCTGCATGGAAGTCATACCCACTGACCTGAAGTTCATCCTCCCCCTCAATCCCAGAGATGGGTTTAGGTTGTTCAGGAAAGGCAATCTGCACATACTCAGAGACATTCTATTTGCACATTGCAAAGCTGATAAAAGATGGTGAAAAACAGGTTTGGGGGATGAACTGTGGCACAAATTAAAATCTGCTTATGTCTGAGAGCATACCAGGTTGATAAGCCCACTGGCACCTGTCACAACAGGGACTTGAACTGAAACTACAGTCAGGGCCAGAAATATTGCAACAAGGATAACTGTTTTGACAGTTGGCCTCTGTACACCACCACATTGAAGTTGAAAGGAAACACACCCAGATGGGAGCGAAGTCAGGACTTTCAGCTGTAATTCAAGGGGTGTGACAAAAGTGGCGCACTTATTATTCAGGAAGGACAGCCAGTGGCATACACACACACCCCCATCATTGGTGGCTCATAAGTAATGGAACAAATGGCTGACAAGCAGCTGCATGGCCAGGTGTGGCCTGTTTCCTGGCTACCCCATGACCAATCAAGCAGATAAAAGGCCTGGAGGTGGTTCTGAGTGTTACATTTGCGTTTGGTAGCTGTTCACTGGAACTCCCAACATGAGGTCCAAAGAGGTGTCCATGTGAGTGAAGGAGGCCATCATTAGGCTAAGGAAACAACATAAACCCATCAGAGAGATAGCAAAACTGGTGGGAGTGGCCAAGACAACAGTTTGGAACATCCTGAAAAAGAAGGAATTAACTGGCATGCTCAGCAACAGCAAAAGGCCTCGGAGACCACAGAAGACAACTAAAGTGGATGACTGCAGAATTTTGCTCATGGTGAAGAGGAACCCTTTCACAACATCTAGCCAGCTCAAGAACGCTCTTGAGGAGGTAGGCATGTCATTGTCAACATCTACAGTCAAGAGACGGCTTTATGAATGTAAGTACAGAGGCTTCACAACAAGGTGCAAACCACTGGTAACGCTCAAGAACAGACAGGCCAGACCAGCCTTTGCCAGCAAACACCTAAAAAAGCCTGCCCAGTTCTGGAATAAGATTCTTTGGACTAATGGAACCAAGATTAACTTGTACCAGAATGATGGGAAGAGAAAAGTGTGGAGAAGGAAAGGAACATCCAAAGCATACCACATCATCTGTCAAACATGGTGGCAGCAGTGTTATGGCATGGGCATGTATGGCTGCCAATGGAACCGGGTCACTGGTGTTTATTGATGAGCTGACTGCTGATCAAAGCAGCAGGATGAATTCTGAAGTGTGTAGGGCTATACTTTCTGCTCAGATTCAGCTGAATGCTGCCAAACTGATAGGATGCCGCTTCGTACTGCAGATGGATCATGACCCAAAATATACAGCAAAAGCTACCCCAGAGTTTCTGAAGGCAAAGAAGTGGGATGTTCTTCAATGGCCAAGTCAGTCACCTGATCTCAACCCAATAGAGTATGCTTTTCACTTCCTGAAGACAAGACTGAAGGCAGAAAGACCCACAAACAAGCAGCAGCTGAAGGCAGCTGCAGTCAAGGCCTGGCAAAGCACCTCGAGGGAGGAAACTCAGCATTGGGTCACATCCATGGGTTCCAGACTTCAGGCAGTCATTGACAGCAAAGGATTTTCATCCAGGTATTCAAGGCGATCCTTAAGTTTGTAATGATGTCGGTTTGTTCCATTACTTAGGAGCCACCAACGATGGGGGGTGGTATGCCACTGGCTGTACTTCCGGAATTGTTAGTGCCCCACTCTTGTCAAACCCCTTGAATTACAGCTGAAAGTCCTGACTTCGCTCCCATCTGGGTGTGTTTCCTTTCAACTTCAATGTGGTGGTGTACAGAGGCCAACTGCCAAAACAGTTATCCTTGTTCCAATATTTCTGGCCCTGACTGTATATTATTGCTGAACTTGTGGCATGCCAAAATGAATGCAACTCACTAGCCTTGTATTTTAGTTTCTTAGATGCCTCAAAATCTCCCTGGTTTTTTCAGACCCTGACAGACAACAGAAATAGGGGACTTATTGAGCCCTTGGTGGACTGCATTCAGCATTGTGAATTATATGTTGTGTAGGCCTGTGGTAGAGGTTGCTTCTTTTGTAAGAGGACTGCTTCTCTAGGACTGATGGCTGATTAAAATTGTGGGCTTTGTGTTGGAACTTCATGGCACCGCTGCATCAGTTACATTTTTTCAAGGGTGGCGTGGTGTGATTTGCTGCCACAGATGTAGATGTTTAGTACTATAATAAAGGCTATGATGTTGTTGCAGAACAACTGGGCTGAATGTGCTTTTAGTGAATCCTGGATTTCATCGCCAGTCCTGTCTTCTATCCTCGGATCACTGTAAAATTTTACATCGCCCAGAGTGATGGGCAATTAAGAAATTCAATAAATAAAAAAATAAACAAACAAACATGGGTATATTCTGTTGCTGTCATTACTGTGGACAGTATCCGATGTTGCCTGTGTACACGCGGGACCCAGTGCTAGCACATTGGGGAGCTAGCAGTTCTTAAAGCAACTGGAAACAAGCATGTCTGCTCATTTCCGAGGCTGCTTTAGGAAATGCTAACTTTCCAGTGCTCTAGCAGTAGGTCCCACTGGCACAATAGAAGGAGCAGGAACACAGTGACAGTATTAGATACTGCCCTGTATTTGCAGAAATGCCAAAATGCGCTAGCTGATCAGGAGATGTGTATTTACAAACTCTTACAGGCTCACGTTTTGGGGTATTGTACCCGGTATAGTCATTAGTGCTTGAGTTGAAACAATATTAACAGTGAACGGCAAGTTTTACGGTTTTACAGATGTGTGTAGTGTGTATTGAGATTTAAATATATGTCAAGTTAAACTGCTACCAACGTTCATTTGTTTCAGAATCCATTTTCAAACTTGTGTATAAAGCGGGTTTAAAGCAGGCCTACACAACATATAATCCACAATTACAGTTGCTGTGATAGCCATAAATTTAATTCTAACAAGTAGCTTCCACCAATAAGAAACGGTAGTTCTTTGCCCTTAAGGAGCGGGGAGTCCTGAAACATTTCCCCTATTAAGCCAGTAAAGTCGGCTGCCAGACCAGCCTCTTTCGCTGAGTCATTAATCCCGCCACTCCTCCCACTCTTTGGATTGATTGACCGAGTGTGAGCCAGCCGCATAATTTTTTTTCCCCCCTACGTATGTACCTTAAAAGAAAACTGGTCTCCACTTGGCAGTGTCTGGTTCCCTCCCACTGTGTTCAGCCAGAAATGAAGCCCCATGTTGGGGTGGCAGCAAGACACAGCTTGCTTAAAAGGGAATTGGAAAAACCTAGGACTGAATTTTGGGGTTAAGGATTTTGTGTTCTTGTGTAGTTGCAAAAGAGGTGAGAACAGCTTTATTTTTAAAACAGGAAGTGCAGGGACTTGGACACCAAAAATTTCATCTCCACCCAGCCTTGTTTCATGGCATTACTTAATGCAGGTGTATAGAACCTGAATATTGTATAATGGAGAGATTTTGCTTGAATTCTGCAAGAGCTATTTATTGGCATCATGATAATTTTCAGCAGAATTTTAAATATCAGAGCTGAACCAGTCTGAGCATCTTCCATTTTGTATACTGAAATTTGATCAGGTTTATAGCCCTTAATTGTTTTTCTGAATCATTTGAGCTGCTTTACTGTGGCTTGAAGAACTTAGAGTAACCTATATTGGGTGTGGGGAGAGTTAGTAGAAAAGCATTTCCTAATATTTCAGCCTTCCTCAAACTGGTGCCCTCCAGATGTCTTGGACTACAACTCCCAGCATTTCTGGCCATTCACCATGCTGGCGGGGGGCGATGGGAGCTGAAGGCTCTTCACAGTCATGGTGGAAGCAAGACAGACTATAACAAGAGATCAGTCCTTCTCTGTGGCAACACCCAAATTATGGAACAACGTGCTCAATGATCCCTTCCACTGGCTGGCAAATACTTTTTTTTTATCCAAGCAGGCCTTTGCCTTGCTGGGGAGATAATCTGAAGTACTATCTTTTTTTAATGTGTTGTACCTGCCTCCATTGTACTGTATTGTACTGTATTTTATTTGATATTGTTGTCTTGTGGTGATTTTATTATTTTAATTGTTAGCTTCTCTAAGTGACGCATAAGCATTAGAAGGGCAGGGTAATATATGGTCCTTTTTAAAGATACTATGAGGTTGCAAATTGCTTCTTGTTTTCCGCATTTAATTTCAAACTTTCATCTCAAATTCTAATCTTTCTAGAACAGATACCATAATGTTAGTTTTCCTAGATATGTAACATATTTTCATGGGCTGAGGAAAACAAGATCTCTTCCAACGAGGCTAGGGGGCCTTAAAAAAGAAAAGAAAAATTCAGTTTATAAACTTCCTAAATATTAGTGTGGCTGTGGAGAACTAGTTTTCATACAATAGGAACAGTTCATTATACACTAATTATTGGACATAAAAATAATTTTTAAGTAAATGAATAAAAAAGGGTCTCTGCTTTTTGTCCCTGACAACTATATAGTTGACATTAATCCACTTTCTTTTTAGTTGAAGCAACCTTTAATTAGGTCTCAGTTTGCTTGCACCTACAAAGACGACCAAATGACTGAGGCAAAGGGTCAGCACTTCAGCGCAGTCCAGGTCCCAACATGTATACAACCAGTACCAAAAAAGATGGCAACTATGCATCCCAAAGACAAGGCAACTGCAGGTAAACTAAAGCAGTAATGAACCACTCAAAGTGTCTTTGCTCTCCCTCCCCCATCCCTTTATGTGCTTTACTTTACACACAAAATCTGGTTTTCCATTTCGTTGTCCGTTCGCCCAGCTTTCCGAGATCCTTTCTGGACCTCTTTGCAGTTCACTTGGATTTTCACTCTCCTGAATAATTTGATGTCATTCACAAACTTGGCCACTTCACTGCTTGTTCCTGACTCATTACAGGCCATTTGTGAACTAGTTTTGATTCTTTTGGACCTCTCAGTACCATTGACCATGGTATCCTTCTGGATAAGCCTTCTGGGCTGGGTGTTGGAGGTACTTCGTTATGGTGCTTCTACTCATATTTGTATGGCCAATTCCAGAAAGTGGTACTGGAGGATTATTGCTCTGTCCCTTAACAGTTATGCTAAAGAGTTCCATAGGACTTTTTATTTTATTTCCCATGCTGTTCACTGTCTACATGAAATTACTGGAGGAGGTTATCCAGAGATGTGGGCTGAGGTGTCACCAATATGTGGATGACATCCAGCTCTATTGCTCCTTTTCATCAAATCCAGGTGAGGCAGTAGGCTGTTCTGAATCTACCGGGTGCAGTAGTGGACTAGATGAGGGCTAATAAACGGAGACTCAATCTAGACAAGATGGAGGTACGTGAACACCTCATCTCCCCAGCTGAGTGGTGTTCAACTGTTCTGGAGGGGGTTTATAGTATGGGGGGTGATCTTGGATCCAGCATTGTCACTGGAGGCACAGGTGGTCTCAGTGGTGCAGAGCACCTTTTATGAGCTTAGACTGATATACCAACGACGACCCTATCTGGACAGAGACAGACTAGCTATAGTTATCCATACTTTGGTAACTTCTCATTTGGTTTACTGCTTTGAGTTATATGTGGGGATACCTTTGAAAACAGTTCAGAAACTTCAGCTGTTCCAAAATACGGGAGCAAGATCGTTAACAGGGACTGGCCGATATTTATTTATTTTTAAAAAATGATTAAATGCCTAATAAAATAAATGTCTCTAGGCATTTTACAGTAATAAAACAATATTAATTTGTAATACAAGATGATCATATTGTACCAGTGCTTTGGGATCTGCACTGGCTTCCAGTCTGTTTCTGGGTCCAATTCAAAGTGCTTGTACTAATATTCAAAACCCTAAGCTGTTTGGGGCCAGGTTACCTGAAGAATTGTCGCTTCCCATATATTCCTGCCTCGACCTTAAGATCGTCTTCAGATGTCCTTCACTGGGTGCCCCTACCAAATGAGATGAGGAGAAGGCCTTTTCAGTTGTGGTGCCCCGATTATGGATTGCCCACCCCAGAGAGGCTCACCTGGCACCTATGTTGTGGTGTTTTCAGTGCTTTTATTCTCCCAGTCCTTGTAGTTCTTCGGTTTTAAACATTGTATTTGTGTGTTTAGACCTTTGCACTGCTGCTGGCTTTTATTTTGTTTTGTTTTTTTAGAGGTTTTATTATTGTGTTGTTGTATTTTATGGTTTTATGTTATGTTTTGTGAGCCACTTTGGCTATTGGGCAGTATAGAAATGTAATTAATAATAATAGTTAAATTCAATACAGATACTTGGGAGACCTCACTGCTTGCTTCCCTCCATCATTTAATACCCCCCCCCCTTTTGTATTATCATGTATCTACGCCATGAAATATTCAGGCCCTCAAAACCTCTTAGGCACCACCGATGTTTAAAATAGCATTGCTTTTAAGTTCTGTTTATTGCTATCTTAGGACTATGCTTTTTCTATGTTCATTTTACAAGTGAGTAGTTGAAACATCATTGGGTGTGGATTGGCAAGGGCAATCATGGATACAGTTTGTAGCAGTTCCTGTGTTCGCAACAGTTAGTCCATGAAAGCTTATGCCATAATAAGTTCACTAGTCTTTAAGGTGCCACAAGAGTCTTCATTATTTTTAGTGTGATCTTAATAATTGATGCTACAATATCTATGGTCACCAGTTCTACCTTTTGCATTTGTCCACTCAGATGGATTTCTGTGTGCAGTTGGCCTTCCATAAAATTCTATGCTCTAAATGTTCTCAAAAACATATTTAAGTTGCATATATGTTTTAAGGTCTCCTATCTATTGCCATACCAAATAGAGAGGCTAGGGCAAATAGTTAATTTAATGTCCTTACGCAGATCAACAAATGTTTGCATTGTTCTGAATATATTTACTTTTTTATCCCTGCGCTCTGGCCTCTCTGTATGTCCATTTCTTGGAGTGATTGCTGAAGTGTTTCCCAAACAATGGCTAAGATCCTATATGACATTTAGTTTTCATTATATTGGCTCCATTAAATTGGATTCTGTTAACTTGTTTTCCAAGAAAACAATCTCTCTTTAAAAAATGATGTGCACTTGAGTAACTAGCAAACCAGAAAATTAATTCAAAGAATATATACACCGCTCCTTTCCCTTAATAAAAAAAAGAAAAAAAAAGTCTTGTTCTCTTAACCAACAGAATGCCTACATTCACGTCTTGAAAGTGCTGCACTTAGAACTCGTTCTGGAAACGTTCATCAGAATGGAAGTAAAAGTAAAGAAATAGGAAAATTAAGCTGCCAGCCAAGAAACAAGAGCTCAAAGAGGAAGCAGGTGGACAGGACGAGTGAAAATGTCATATGCACTAATGAAAATGAATCACTTCAGCACATACACAGTAAGAGACCTAAGACTGCAATGGCATGCCAGAATAGTTTGGAGAGCAAAATAAAGGGAGCCAGAAAATGCAACAAGGCAATAGCCAAAAATAAGCTGATTGCTGGTCAAGCAAAGCTAACTCAATTCTTTAGGTTATAAATGTTCCTCTTGCAATGCTTATGCAGGCTTCAGTGTCTTTGTATGTATTTAAAGAAAAATGTATCCGCTACATTAAGATCTCCTTTGTGATTATGAATATTATGCAATGATATATATTCGGACAAATGGACCAACAAGTTTTGCAGAATGCTCAGTTTTAATAATGCACTGTAATCTTTACATTTATTTGATCATGAGATGATGTAATGACATACAAATAAATATTTAGAATCTATACAAACACACAGCAGCACAAACCACAACTACATCTTCAATGAATCATCAAGTGGTTTTATCTTTTCCAAGTGATGTACTTCAGCAGTGTTTTAGACTTGCCAACAAGGTCGGTAGACTCTTCCCAGCATGCACCTGAGCACTGAAGAAAACACCCAAGAAGTTTTGATTTATCAGATGTTTTCACTAGCTAACATAATACTTGTATAAATTGGGTTTACAACCTTCACTAACATTACCTTCCTTAAAATATTTGGGTCAGTTTTTCTAACAAGCATGTTTTAGAAATAGCTTCAGCCTAAGTTATTTGTCTCAACAGTTATTACCTTAATATGCTGAAATAATCCAGCTGTATTACTTGTTTGAAATAACCTGAAAATTACACTTACTGTCAAAATCTCTTCTTCCAATAGGTAATTTAGCTGAGTTTTCATCATCTCCAGTCTCTCTCCTTTCTTGTAGTGATTCAATACTTTCAACTTCAGCATCAGCTGGAAAAGCCATAGGTCCCTCCAGTGCAAAATAAGGAAGCTGCTTAATACCCACATTCAGTGGCTGACTATGGCTTATGACATGGTGTTTAGAACCTATATTCTATATTTCAAAGGAAAGGTTAATTTAGATGTAAAGAGAACATTATAATAGCCAGAATCCAAAATGCAATGGGTACAACCTCACCTGATGAGCCATTTCCAAAACACAGACCTGATTCATACAACATGACAGCCCACCATGATTTAATTTACCTGCGGGGGCTGTCGCATCATGCCAGGTGTCTTTGGGTGCCCAGCTTGCTGTGGCTTGCTGTATCATGTGAACCTAGGCAGCAGGGGTTGTTTGAGGGTTAGAGAATCCACAAATAACCCATGACTTGTTTTAGGGTTATTTGAGGGTTGTCTAACACACAAATAACCCCTGCTGCCTGGGTGCACATGGCAACCCACAGGAGTGTCTTTGGGTCTGCAGTTCGGAAACTATTGCCTTGTAGGTAGGTCCATGATTTAAGGTTTTGCAGGGTAAGGCATATCCTAACTCACATTCCACAGATATTAATGTATCAAGACTATATCCTTATTTTCCTGGCCCTAAATTGAAGCGTTAAGGATATTGTTAAGAGCAAAACCAGAAGTTAAAAAACTAAAATATAGCAAAGTTTAAAAGCACAGTAAGGCTTAAAATGGATTAGGCTTAAGTATTTAAGGTTGGAAATCGTCGATAGTATATTAGCATTTTGAAATGTACTTTAAAAAGAAAACGTACTGTTTGCCTGAATTTGGAAAAATAGCCACCAAGTCTTATCTCACATTTAAACTACACATTGGTATACATTTATTGGCAAATAAACTGTTGCAATGTTTTGTTACAATTCTATTACCTCTTAAAACAACAGTGGTGTCTGTGTTTTAACATGATAGCAAAAAGAAGAAACTCACAGAGAACTTTGGGGCTCCATCTTCTTCATCCAGAAAACTGCTGTCCTCTATTTTATAATGCTCCAGAGAAGATGCAGGTTGTGACTTTTCAGTTTTCCCCCCATTCTGTATTACTTTTCCAAGACTGAATGTACTTAGCAGCATGTCATCTTCTGCTTTTCGCATAGACTTTGAAACAGAAAGTAAGAAACCTTGAGAAAAAAGAGAGAAAATTAATAGTAATGGATAAGATGAGATATACATTCTCTGATGCTTTAACATTTGCATGGAAGTGAATAATGTTCAAATATTATTTGAGAGAGACTTCCTTGAAAGCAGTGTTTGTTCACAAAAAAACTTATCTTTATATAGCTTGCAGAATGAATAGAACCCACTTCAGTGGCTTCTGCATTCTTCTGATAGACATTAGTTAAGAGAGTGACCTTTTGTATACTATTACATTTCTTTTGTTTAAACTATAGGTGATGGACTTAGTATAATCTTGAAATACTTCGGATTATCACATATCAAACATCACTGGGCATTGCAAATCACAGCTCCTTCCTTTTTCTAAATAGACCTTCACTTCCACTTCAGACAATTTCAGAAAAGTAATTTGCACATGAGTGGAAGAAAGGAGGCGAAATATCTTTATCTGTACTTTAAAAAAGAATGAAGAGGGGGAAAATCCCTTTGAGGAAAACTTGAAAGTAATTGACATTTTGGTTTAGAAAAAAAAGTTGGCTAAACAAAGTGGACATTGTGGAGTTTTATCAAATTGAATGGTGCAGAAAAAGTAGATAGATATTTTCCCCTTCCCTCATATTACTAGAGCCACCCACTGGATTTTATTTTCAGTAAATTCAGGACAGACTAAAGTAAATACTTCATATAAGCTGTAACTAAGTTACAGAATGTTATTACCACAGGATGTAGTGATGGCCACTACATTTATTTATTAAAAGTATTTATAAATCGCTTTTCTGCCAACCAGGGCCCTCAAAGCAATGTATAATAAAATCGCAACAACATAAGCTTAGATGCCTTAAAAAAGGGTTATAGATGTTAATTGGGGATAGGACTGTTCATGTCAGTTAGCTCCAGTAGCTAAACAGAGCTTGATGTACAAAGGATTATTAGATTCTGGGGATGAAAACAGGGTGCAATTATGCTCCTACTTTTGAGCTTCCAGAATCATCCACTGTTGAAACAGTCCTGGACTAGATGGACCATTCTCTGATCCAGCATGGCAAGTCCTCTGATATCTTCCCAGACTGGAAGGCATACTACCATTTTGGGCTATTTTCTTTAAATATGGAGATGAAATTAGACTCCAGAGTGGCTCTCTAAACCTTCATTAGGATTAGTGTCCAGAATGTTTTCTGAGGATGATATTCCATGGCAGGATCCCTGCAGTCCCTGATAGGAGAATGAGATGACTGCTTTAGGTTTAGAGCATCATGCCTATTGATGAATTAGCACTCAAGCAGGCAAGTAGTGATCATTCCAGTACAAAAGGAGTAGGGTGGGGATTACAAGGCTGAAAACTTGGGGGGAAATGTCTTCCTGTGAGAACTGATCAAAGAAAGCAGTGGGGCATGGTTGATGTCTCCTACAAAGTAGTTACCCTTTCTACCATCCCTACCCCCAAACATGTAAACATGGGCAATGCACTTAAGTCAACACCTAGAATATTGTGCCCTCACTGTAAGATGTGACTCTTTGCTTACCCAGGTCTTCCGTAATGAGGCAAAGCAGCCTTTGATTCATTATTGTGTCTTCGTAGCTCCACACCTGGATTCTATATCTACACAAACCAACACAACATTCTAGAGCTCTAGCCAGGGACTGGTGCTCAACAGGCCCCCTCCCCTTACAAGGAGATCTCTGTCCATCCGTGTTTGTCAGCTGAGCACCTTCCCACTCTTTGTTTTCTAATTGCTATGTTAGTAGAAAGTTAGGAAACTTTCTTGTGAGCTTTAGGCTCTTCCTTTTCCTTACAGATGGAGTACTTCCAGACTGCCTTGCCCCCCGCCCGTTAGTTCGTGGCGTGATTGGGCAGTGTCCCTTTTTTGTTGATGTCAGGGTTTTTTGTTTGTATGTTCCATGCACCTATGGCACACTGAGTATCTTCTAAAAAGTTGCCAGAGTTGTGTTGTGTGTGGGTGGGGGGGATACACCCAATCGGCATAACCATTTGTCTTGGAGAAGACTCCTGCTTGAGTTGCATAAAATTCTACAAACAGAAATGTTATAACTGCTGCTTTTTGCCCAGAGCTGCTTTGTGGCCTCCAACAGCTTTTCTCACAATTCCAGCCTAGCCCATAGACCCCCCACCCCCTGGGCTGTAAATGTGGAAAAGGCCACTTATTCCATCATGTGTTTCTACTGTTCAGAGCACCATTAAACATTTGTGGGTTGTTTCTTCCCTTCCTTTGGCTTCTGCACCTATTCTGGCCTCAGTGCAAGATTGGCTTAGTGCAAGTTCGTAAGGATTCTTCCAAAATTCTATAGGGACAGAAGCTGCCGTGTATGATTACCTACTCTAGGAGAGTTCAGAGCACTGGGATCCTGTTGATTCTGCTGGACCTCTTGGTGCCTTAAACTATGGCATTCTTCTAAACCACCTTTCTGGATAGGCGGGGGGGGGGGGAGGAGAAGATGACTGCATTATGGTGGCTCTCTTTCCTAAAGGGCACTTTCAGATCAGGGGGCAAATATCCTATTTTTCCACAAGGTTCAATTCTGTTTCCCATCTTTTTCAGCATTTATATGAAACTATTGGATGAGCTGGTGGGGCTTGTGGAATGAGGCATCATGAATATAAATATTATGAACTGCCCAAAGGGTGCTTTGGCTATTGGGTTGTATAGAAATGTAATTAAATAAATAAACTTTATACATACTAGACTCCTTGCATTTAGTGTTTTTCTTTGTTTGTATTTTTGCTCTTTGATGTTGATATAAGATGACCTAACTATTGTATTCAGATGTTTTAACTATCCCTACCCCCAGTAAGGCTCCAACTGGAGAAAAATAGCTTGGGGGAGTATTTGTGAGGGATAATT
Source organism: Heloderma suspectum (assembly GCF_057233095.1). Classification (NCBI taxonomy): domain Eukaryota; kingdom Metazoa; phylum Chordata; class Lepidosauria; order Squamata; family Helodermatidae; genus Heloderma; species Heloderma suspectum. The sequence continues at coordinate 34,189,122 of NC_139464.1, forward strand.
CATAGGCACTGATTATCTGCTACAAATGCCCTGCCCCACCCTCCTCCATTTCTGTTACCTCAGCCAACATGAGTTTGGGAAGTGATTTTTACTGAGGCAGTGCATAGTACTGCCTGTAAGGTCCTCCTCATAAAAATTCTGGCCACAGGCCTGAGAGTAATGAAAACTTAATGTAGGCAAAATAGTACTGTAGGGGCCATCCAACTAAAGGGACCAGCAGTAGCATAACTGGGGTATGGATAGTGACTGCCATTTATGAGCCTGCATATTAGTTCTGCCAGGTAATGGGCCAAATCAAAGCTGAAGGTAGCTAGGCCTAATAACTGGGCCTAGGGTGGCCACTTATGAATTGTTAAAAAATAAGATAGTGATTTGTATTGTATACATATGCCAATTTCTATGTATAGACGCAAATTTAGAAATATAATGAAAAAAATGCGGTACATCTCGGCATAGTGTGGAGGACTGTGACCAGGTGACCTGTGTGCCTCCCTGTTCAGCTTGGTGTCTAGGTGCTAACTATTGATGGGAAACCTTAGGGTGGCCACATGTCCTCTACGAAGCTCTGCCAGTGGACTGGCCTCTGTTGTGGAGGCATCCTCTGTTTGAAGGACTGTCCATGCCAAGCACAGTTTTAAAATGAAGAGCAATTGGAAGGAAGAGCTGGGCCTTGAAGCTGCCCATCAACAGCACCTGGACAGCAGACTGAGTTTGCATACAGGTCACTTGGCCACAGTCTTCCACACTATGCTGAGATGTACTGGATTTGTATTTAAATTATAATAATGTCTAAATTTGCATCTATACATATAAATTAGTATGTACAAATTGATGTCCTCTTTTTTGTTATGCATGCACTCTTTTCTGGCAATTCACAAGTGGCTAACATAGCAACCATTCTCACAGTTCATTTTCTTTAAATAGAGGACACCTTCAAATAGAGCGTGGCCCTTGGGTTGCTCTTCAAACAGAAGACTGTCCTTTGTAAAAGAGGACACCTGGCCACTGTGTGAGCCAGCATATCAGTTCAAGTAATGGGCCAAACCAAAGCTTAGGGTAGCTAGGCCCAATAACAGTCTCCATCCAAGGGGCTGAGAAGAAAAAATGATGGACACACTAGAGGGCAGCAGAAGCGGATCAAAAAACCACAAATGTCAGGCATAAGTCAGCAGGTGAGCACAGAGTGTCCCTGCCAATTGCTAGAGGTGTGGCTGGGGTTAGTCAAACAGTCTGGTTAGAGGGAATAGAGCCTTCAGCTAGCACAGTTCCATAAGCCTCAGCAGCTCTGCTTGGTAGTATAATTAACTACAGAAGCCCATAGTGGTAGTTCAAGATGCACTCCAGGCTGACATTTTATTTGGACTTGGGAAAACTACTTAGACATGGCCAAAATAGCTGAATTTAAAACTGTCATTATGCAGGGAAAAGAAAATGGAATTTTTTTTGTCCTGTAACATGAAAAAAATACCATGAAATAGAGCCAAAAGTGAGTTTTATAACAACATAGTGCAGGGAAAATTTTCTAAACTAATAGTATTTGCAGATGCAGGGTTGTTCTTATATGATTGCGCTGCCAAGCACACTGAAAGGTATGTGGAAGGGAGGGGGCGACGATGAAATATCGTTTTTAATACTGTAAAGTTGGAAAGACAGATTTCATTGTATTCAGATTTCTAATCTATACTTCCCACAGGGTCAAGTAGTAATAATTAAAGTGTGTATGTTTTTTTTTTAAAAACCAAATAGCTAAACTGAGGGGCCCAAAACTATTATCTGCTTGTGCACAAATAGATTGTTACAAGGAAAAACCTCCAAAATGCAATGCACAACTATTACAATTATCATGTCTCAAAAAGCAACAGTCAACCATTAAGCATGTTTCGCTGAACTGAATTAGATACAACTGCGGCAGATCTGGATGTTTACACCTGGGTCTACCACAATCATGAAAGTGGGTGGGGGCTCTGATATATGGAACAAAAGGGGTGCATGGCTGAGGGGTTGCTGAACTTTTGTCCCTCTCGTGGCTTATCTCCCTGCAGCTGGAACCAAAAAATAAACAAAACAGAGCAGAGGAAAAACATTCTTCAAAGTCGGCTTTTGTAGAAGAACCAACAGAAGAGAAAGGTCTTGGTATGCCTCCAGAAGCATAAGAAAGAGAGGCTCATACAGGCTTCCTGTGGGAGGACACTCCTGAGTTTCTTTGTCATGAGTGGCTAGCAGATGCTGGGAATTGTAGTTCAACACTTCTGGAGAGCACTATGTTGGGGTAGGCTGCCATAGGCAGAGAAGTAGCACCAAATTTCAGTTTCTGGCAGCCCCTGTAGGGGTTGATCCTTCCATGCAGACCGGACCAAAGCCCATGTATTCTTCACTCCTTTTGCGAAAGAGGCCAGGATCTAGCAGGTGACTTGCTGGAAGCTGTATAGCGGCCAGGTCAATATTAGTACCTGACTACTTCTGGCAACTGCTGGGGTCCCAGCACTCTAGCAGGACCCCCTGCTGACATTGGCCCTGGGTCTCCTGCTCTGGGCAGCTACGTCTGGGAGTAGCTTTTCCTTTTCATTACCTAAAATGCCCAAGAGTGATATTATGTTGAGAGCACTGTGAGAGATTAAAATGGTGGGTGGCTCACAGCTGCCCTGGCACAGATCACAATGCTGCTGCAAGTAGGTAATACTATACCAATATAGGAGGGCCCCTACCAAATGGACATTTTGTCATGGTCCCACTTCAGAGTTGCCCAAAGATGCTGCATGATGATGCTAGATCTGATTTATATATTGCTTTTCTGTTCCTCCTTAATAGAATCATAGAACAGTAAGGGGCCTACAAGGCCATTGAGTCCAACCCTCAGAATCCTGCCTTGAGGATTAATAGAATCCTCAAGGCAGCTTACAACCATTGTAAAAAAACAACAACCAACACAACATAAATACAAATCAAATAGCGGCAGTAATAAATCAGCAAACTGATAAGTTCTATCATAAGGCCCCAATAAATTGTGTGTGTAAATAATGTGTTCATCTACTGTTTGAAAGCAGAGAATTGGATCTTCCGGAGCAGAGAAGTCCAAAGCTTGTGCACCACCACTATAAAGACCCTATCCTCAGGGCCGGCCCTACCATTAGGCAAAATGAAGCGCTTGCCTCAGGCAGCAGATGCTGTGGGCCAGGAAATGACAATGAGGTGTTGAAGGACAGAGCTATGTGTGTTACTCAGCCTGCCCTGTGTCCCCTAAGCTTGGTTTATTTATTTAAAATATTTTTTGGCCGCCTTTCAAGACAGAAGCCCTCCCAAGGCAGCTTACAACAATAAAATGAGGGTTGCTGTCCTCAGGAGTGATGAAGGGCACTATCGATTGCTAGTGTAAAATACCACTGAGAGTCTGGTCCAGTTGGCTTTTGTAGATTGAATGGGGGGAGAGTGCATCTTGTCATTTGCTTCAAGCAGCAAAATATCTTGAGCCAACCTTGCCTATCCTGTGTGCCAGCCAGTCAGACTTCAGACAGATTGGTAATCAGAGAAGGCCTTTCTCTCTGTTCCACAAGTGTAAGGGTAGGTTCATATGGGAGGAGACAGCCATTTAGATATCCATGTCCCACCCTGTTTAGGGTTTTTAAGGTGTTAACCAGCACTGAATTGGGTCTGAAACTAATTGGGAACCAATTAAGTTGGTATAATATTGGTGTTATGTGATCAGACCATTGGGTCCTCGTCAGCAGCGTAGCTGCTCCATTTTCATACCAACTGAAGTTTCCAAACTTTTCAAATCCATTACTCATCAATAAGATTTTTGTTTAATTTCAGTTTTGTACCAATCACAATTTGTGAGCTTAAAGTATAACATATATTAACCTATTTTATGACCTTATTTCCAAAATTCTAAGCATGTTGTTTCTCAAGTATGATAAAAATGTGTAAGAGATTTGTATACAATTTGAAGCATTTCTCATCAACGGTAAATTGATAAATGTATATGAATATATAATATTTGCAGAATTACCATACCAAATCTGTCTCAGTCTGACAGATTTCTTACATCTTGACTGTAAGTAAGATAGAGTAATAAAAGTAACTTAATATTAGAATTTAACAACAAAAGATTTTAAAGAAGTGTTGTCCAGCTGAGGTTTCTTTAGACTGTTAAATGTCATATTAAGTCAGATTGGAAACCTATTCATAGACTCTGTTAGAAGATAGTTTCCAGATTGCTAGTGACATGAAATTATGTCAGTTATTCCATCAAAATGGCTTCTTCCAATGGTACGTTTAAAGATGCCAACTGAAATTAAAAGATGTTATTTTCAAATGAGATTTATTCAAGGTGAGCACTGCTCCCCACACATTTTATAAGTGAAAAAAAAACACCGCTAAGTAAAATGGGTGGAGTTTTCCTTTACGATATATAAATTAGTGTCAGAATTCCTGATGCCATTCAAATGTAGGTTTATATCTTCTACATTTGCTAACTCTGCTAGCACTTTCCTAAACTGTTATAGCCATTCCAGAGAGTTCAGATACCTCCAATATATGTAGGACAATATACGATATGTTGCCATCAGAAGAACACCTGTACCCAGAAGATATAGTTTGATATATACCATGCAGGACACTGAGGTGAGTTGATAATTTAAAACTGCATGGCCGAGATTAAACTGATTTTCCACCTGACTTTTTACTAATGATTTTCAGAAATGTTTTTCCTTTGGCTGCACAAATTAATGAGTAAAAGTTTTCATTTAATATTGACAGTAACTATTTGAAGCTTTGATTGTGCACTTCATTGTTTCTCTCTCTCTCTTTCTCTCTCTCCAGACTTTATCAGTTTTTGCTGAAAGGGCTTTTAATAATTATGGATGTTTTAGACTTGTCTAGACACTTGCCCGCATGATTTGTTACAAAAGCACACACATTTTTCAAGAAACCAGGGATTATATATATTTAAACTAGTCAAAGAATAGGTCTGCAAATGTTCAGTCTGACTTAAGATCATTTTGAAAGGTTTCCCCATATTGGTTAACAAAAACCTGTGTTAATTCTTCTTAAACTATGTTACCACTTAATAAAAGGATTATGCTTGTGTAGTGCATCTAATAACACTATTTCCTAACTTATGCTATTATAATATTTATGTTCATACACCAAACTATTTTTTTAACCAATATATACCAACATAGATTGGGATTATTCAATAAAGAAGGGTAGAGTAAGTTGAAAATATATATATATTATTCAATTAACAGACAGCAGAATACTTGCTATAGAAACACAGTAGGTTATAGCAGCCTTCCCCAACCTGGTGCCCTCCAGATGTTTTGGGCTACGATTCCCATTGGCTCTAACCAGCATGGTCAGGGATGATGAAAACTTTATTTTTGTATTAGAAATAAGCAGACTGATGTTTTCCATAATTCACCATGGTTAAACATCGAATTGTTTTTGCAAAGGAAGCTAGTGTTCTATAGCTTTGTGTTATAGGAATATGTTTATTCAACATTTCTCTTTAAAAAAAGGATGTAATTTACAGTTCCCTCTCATCCGATTTAATCATTTACAGCCCAGACCTATTAAAGGCAGTTAGTTCTTTATGACAATAAAATATTTCCACAGTAAGCCAGTTTGTTCTAGGAACTTGTTTCGTGTTTTCCAGATATAGCAGTCCATATACTCACCCGTCATTCCTGGTAAAGAATTACTCCTACTTTGAACCTAAGGGCATGGCAGCAGGGGAGTTTTTGTGCTCCTGACTTGAATGGCTTCGAAGACTCAGGCATGATCTGCACCAATGTTGCCTAATGTGTAGTCCCACTCTGTCCCCCCACCCCAAATCATGTGTGTACTGATTGTTCTGAGCTCACAGAACAAAACATATGAAGGTCTAAGTACATGTTATATTAAGTCCATAGGATGCAGCATCATCAGCTATTTTTTTGTACTGAGTGCGAACCCCAATGATTTGCATCAGGATCACAGCGTGCAGGGAGGGATGGTTTAATTCTTTCTCCTCAGCTTTGATTACCATGAAAATACACACACATGCCGACACATACAGCAATTAACTTTAGGGTAACTCCCATAGGGCTTTTGCCTGATCCAAAAATGTCCTGCAGTCTACATTTTATACGGGAGATAAGTTTGCCACTTGTCCACTGTGCATCTGCAGTGGTGTAGTGGAGCCAGGGCTCGCAGGGATGCAGCACTGGCACTTTTTTATTAGTGGCGATGCTGACATCATTCCTTCTGAGCTTACCTGAAATCCTCACAGTAGCTGGGGGAAAATGAATTTTCCCAGCAACAATATACTGTTGTAAGCGACTCTGGGAACCTTTTTTGGCTGAAGAGTGGGGTAAAATGCTCCAAATAAATAAATCATAAATATTGCTCCTTGTACTGTAAAGTATTTTGGGGTGGGTTGGTCTTGAATGGGCAATTAAGACCCACTAGCTTTACAAAAGACCTCCTCCTAGCCGATGAAAACTAGAACTGGTTTGGTGATATGTTCAACACTGCTGCCTGCAGTTTTGGATTCTCTTTCAGGGCATGGCTATGGGAACTGTCATGATGGGTGCCTGCATATCATCCTTTCCCGCTACAGCACTGCACATCTCCCAGCACAAATCTGCAGTGTTACAGACATAGGTCTTGCCTTCAAACAGGTGGTGGACCTGGGCATGCTCTGAGCAACTGTGGCTAACTGCAGCCAACTGGAGGATGTGTGGTCAGTGCATGACCCTGTCTGAGGACAGACACATGCCTGTCCTTCGCATATGATGGCATTCAGCAAAGAACAAGCCACAAACTCCTTCCAGCTGCTCGAAGGGCTCAGCTCTTATTTGCCATGATGCCTGATTCCATATAGCCGAATGGTAGAGGATAGACAAAGCCAGCCCCAGGTTTTGGAAAGTCCTTGGGTAAGATGCCCTCAGTGGATCAATGTCCCCTTATAGCTGTCACTGTTGCCCATTTGCATGTATATGTGTGTATGGGGTGGCACAGCCACTGCTCATAGGAAGACCCCTGCTGGATTAGAGCAGAGGTCGATCCATTCCAGCATCCTGCGTCCCACAGTGTCCAACGAGATGCCTCTGGGAAGTCCACCAGGAGTGCATGAAGGCTATACCCTTCCCCTGCTATTGCTCTCCAGTGATGTACTGCCTCTGAATATGGTGGCCAATGTAATCCAGATTGTACTCTGGAATTGCTGTAAACTAGGTTTCTACTCTACTTATTTTTCCATTGCATAAGAAGGAGGTGCATTAAATGGATAAATACATCTACATGATTTGATTTTAAGTAGGTCAGGAGCCTTTCACAAAACAAGGGGGTGGGGAAAGATGTTCTATTTGCTGAGATGTTTTTCTCCGGTATGTTTGTCCTGATAGTTTTGAAAGTGAGAGACGAGTGATGATGGCAGGAAAGGTGACAAAGGAATGCTATAAATGGCCCACTTCTGCATCAAGGTATCTAAATAGCCTACACAATCCACTGTTTTTGGGCTTCTATTTGCATGAATATGGGGGGCCATTGTGGCAGCAAGCTCCACTGCTGAGCTATGTGTGTTAATTAGAACATCTGTAGGGAGCCTTTGCACACACACCTCTGTGCGTGTGGAGGGTGAGCTCCCTACTAGGGTGGCCTTGTGGCCTACTTAACAGCATGCAATCCTGTCTTTCAATGGCTGGCTGTCAGAGGGCAGTCCTCTATTTAAAGACATCCTTTATCTGGAGGGCTGTGCACTCCAAGCACAGTTTAGAGATAAAGAACCATAAGAAGGGAAAGGCCAGGGGCCTTGAAGTTGCCCATCAACAGTTAAGCAAATACAAAAGTTACAGGCCTAAAGAGAACTACAAAATGAGTTACTGTTTCCTACCACTGGAATGCAGCCACCAAGAGCTTCAACACTGAATTCAGTTCTCCTGCTGAAAGAGGTTCAATGCCCCTGCCTTCCAGCTCTGAAAAAGGACTAATGGAATATATTCTCACCCCAAACCAGTTGGGGTTTGCAACTGAAGGTACAAGCCTAACCCTGTTTTGACAGAAGAAAGTCCTACAACTCCCAGCATCCTCCAGCCAGCTTATGTTTGATAAGCTATGTAAAACAAGCTTTTTTCTTGTATGGCATATCCAAGTGCTATTCAGAAGTATCTGCCTCTTTTTTTAATATCAGGAAAGTAATGGCTCCTAACAAATAAAGGGGAAGGGTGTGACTTTGGTTAAGGGTGCAAGCCTATCCCTGTTTAGACAGAATAAAGCCCTACAACTCCCAGCATCCTCCAGCCAGCCATGCTTTATTTGTTAGGAGCCATTACTTTCCTGATATTAAAAAAAAGAGGCAGATACTTCTGAATAGCACTTGGATATGCCATGAAAGAAAAAGAAAAAAGCTTGTTTTACATAGCTTATCAAAAGCATGTTAAAAATGCATACATGGCTAATGTTCACCTTTTTGTTTAGCTTTAGTACTGCAGTCTGATTTCTGAGACTTTTTATAATTAAAAGAATATACATTTTTAAAAGATTTCAGGAAAATATACTTTTTCTTCTGGAAGCAGAGTAATTTGGGTGTTTTTTTTAAGAGGTAGTCTGGTAATGTTAATATGGCTGCTTGTCAAGACTTGTCTATCAGCCAGAAAAAAGACCTGGCAGGAATATTTCATTTTTGTACCAAAACCTCTTAAGACTACAGTTGATTTTTTGCAGATGATTTGAAGCTGCGTTGTCCACTGAAAACAGCAAAGGGCAGCTGGGAATAGGTGAACAGTCCAGCTTTCAAACACAATTTATTTGAAAAACCAACATTGCAATAATACAGAGACGGGTTATGTGCATTGAAGACAGTTCTGTGACTTTAATGGCTATTTTAAGTATAAAATAACCAGGGATGTTTGTGATATTTTACTTAAGCAATTCATTCACAAGATAGGAGATTTGATTTTAATTTACCAGTACAGAATTGTTTCTCCTATAGCATAACAACTTGCCACCTGCATCATATCACACTCAAGACAATACGATCAGCCTGCCTTTCATAGGTGACCGTGTGGAACTCTGACTGGCAATGAATTTCTAACTGTTGTACTTTCCTGCATTTTTCAATAGCAATATGCTTTCATGTCAGCACTACTGAGTTGAAGCAGTTTTACTGCAATTTTTCAGCACCTGGATTCCATAAGACCTGCACCGCTTTCAGGCAACAACCTATTGGTACATTATCTTCTCAAGGACTCAAGAGTGAGTCAGTCCCCAAATATGTCATTGTTTACTGTTAGTATTGCACCAGTCTTATGTTTTTGCCCCAAATTTTTTAGACCATTTGTAACAAATACTTCATAGTTAAGGGCTAAAGTATCTCTGGTAATTTCTGTCGATTTTACAACTCACTAAAGGCCATATTTTCTGCTGACCCAGGACTAAAAGGACAGCAATGTTTAATCCTGTCTCTTCAAGAGGCAACAGCCAGAAGGCCCAGCGTGAGCAGGCCATATGAATGAATGGGAAGACTTTTGCATCAGAATCCAACATGAATGGTTGGGCCTACAGAATCTCCTCAAAGGCCAGAACAATGGACCAGTAACCTGGGATAATTCGCAGTTAAGTCACACTTGGTTTCTCCTCCTCCAATCCATGTATGTCTGTTCTGAGTTTTCCTAGTAGGTTCGAATAATACATAGTTGAGTTTTTCGAAGAAGTCTGGTGTGTGCTGCTGTTCTCCACATATACAAGAATTTTCACCCACTGACTCACTCCTGGGTGAGACACAAGTAAAGCCCTTCTTAAAATACATGTTTTGGCAGAGTTCCTCCCTTATGTTCCATCACTCTAGTTGCTTGTCACCATTTGCCTGCACCTTGGTGCATAAGGGGATTGCTGTGGCAGAGCCTCTGCTGCTGTCCACGCTGTGGTGGGGTGGAAATGAAAGAGCTCCACTGCCTGTGTCTTGGCTCAGCCGCATAATGTGGGGATGTAACTGAGATTAGGTACTATGTTGCTGTGGGCCCAATGGGAAGCCCTAAGGCGGAGGGTGCAGTATTAGGGCTGACGCCTAGTGTAAAATCACTGAGTTTTGCTTTTGCAGCAGATTCCTGTATGAGTAGTTGGGCCTGCACAATATCCTCAAGGGCCAGAACAATCCTGGGCCTAGATGGACCGGTAACCTGGGACAATTCTCGGTTAAGCCCCCACCCCGGTTTCCCTTCCCCTCCAATCCATGTCTGTCCGGAGTTTTCTCAGTGAGTTGTTCTTGTTCCTTTAGCAGCAGTTCAATGTTCAGAAATCAGCAGGAAGCTTTTCATGGCACGCAGATGAGCACAATCACCAGCCAATGGGTTGGATCTAAAGCGGGAATGGGAAACACACAGCCCGCCATGTGGCCCCTGTGATTCCCAAAACTCAGGAAAAAAAGAACAAAAAGTAGTGGTTTGCTACTAAAATTCGGCAGCAAACTGCTATGGAGGCTTACTACAGGCAAGCTAAATTTGTCCTCAGTATGCCTCTGTAGCTGCTGTGCAAAGGAAGCACCTCTGTCCATGCAGAGAAGGCACTCTAGCCGCTACAGAGGCATATGAAGGACACATTTATCTTGAAAACGAGCTAAATTTATCCTCGCTAAGCCTCCATAGTGGTTTGCCATCACATTTTAGTGGCAAAATGCTGGCTTTTTTCCTTTATTTTTTGCTGCTGCTGTGAGTGTGTATAACCCATGGGTTGGGGGGACGACCCAGGGGAGGTGTGGAAATTGGCCCCAGACACCCAAAGTTGACCACCCCTGATCTAAAGGTTCTGTTCTGCTCACAGAAGACGTAATCTGTGAATGGAAAGAGTCCGTGGAACTTCTTCCATGGAACTTTCTTTCCATTTGCCCGCACTTTAAGATCAGAAAGAGAAGCCCTTCTCATTTGCCCACCTGTGAGAGCTGTCAGGTGGGTCATCACATGTGAGAGGGCCTTTTCTGCAGTGGCCTCACACCTTTGGAACAAGTTGCCATCAGAGGTCTGCCATGCTCCATTATTGCAGGCATTTAAGAAGGCCTTGAAGACATATTAATTTACTGTGGCCTTCTCTTGATATGACTGCTATTGTTGCTGTTACTGCTGTTGCTGTTGTTGCTGGTTTTATTGTTGGCTTTTGTTGTTTTTATTGTTTTTATGTTTTTATGCTTTTAATATTTTAACTCTTTTTATGTATTTTATTGCTGTAAGCTGCCTTGGGAGGGCTTCCGCCCTGAAAGGCGGCCAAAAGTTTAAATAAATAAATGTGCAGAAGGGAATCTTTGGATTCAACCCAATGTCTGCACATCAAGTTGCTGCTAAATGCACAGTTACGATGGCCCATTGAAAAGTTGGCATTAGCAGACCTAGCTGACATTAGCAATCAACAGTTTAACAGAATAAATTAGAAGATGCAAGCCTGGTGTTGCACAAGAGCATCTCTGGGCTACAGCCCTGATTTCAGCTATGTTGGCAGGATCATGTTGGTAAAGTGGCTGCGATGCTCTTCCTGTTTGGTGAATACAAATTATAACTGTGCCAGAGTTCTCGGTCAGCACTTTTCTAGCAGAAGTGAATTTGCATGAGAAAAATGGCAATTTCAAACCATCTTACTATAGGCCTCATAAAGAGACCTGGTGTTTCATTATTATGCTTTTGTGGATCTCATCAGCAATCTACAAGATGCACTATAAATGCAAACTTCTAATGGCTTTCTGAACGCCTAGATCAGCTTTGAAAATGGTATATTTTTATGCAGCGTTACCCCAGGCTGTCCAGAATTGAAATAGTTTCCAGGAATTCCATAAACATCCTCAGACAAGCATCCAAATGAACGGGTGCCAAAACCTTGTTTCCTGCCTGGAGCTAATGTTGTGGTGAAGAGATCTAATGTAATAATCAGAAAACAGCAATACTACAGTATATTTTAAGGGCATTTTTCTACCTAAACTTGAAACTGTTTGGCAAAATACTATTTTAAAAAATTATTTGAGAAACCTTGTCACATTTGTGGACAGTAATGTAATAAAAATAGTACACTGTATAGACACGCAAGGTCCATTGATGAAATGTAAGTTTTCCTCTGTGGAAACTTGCACTCCAGGCAGAGCCAGCATCAAGGGTTGGCAGGGTTGGGCACCTGCTGAGGGCCCAGAGCCCATCAGGGGCTGAGTAACAAGAGCCCCCTGCACTTGCACCTCTTCTTCACCATTGCAACCTGCTTGTTCGCTTGCCTCTTGCTGTGACCCAGACAACAGTGGTGGTGGGAAGAAGGAACAGTAGATGCCACTGTCTATTTGCTCACTGGCTCTCAGTCTGTCAAGCAAGCAAATGATTTCAAAGATGTGAAAGGATAAGGCGCAAATAGGAGCTAGGGATGGTGCGGGCATCTGATTGGGGTTTGAAGCTCAGCAGATTACCAACAGCTTGCGGATCCCTGAGCCTGCCCAATTTGGCACATGCCGAATCGGGCAAGCTTGCAGTCTTCTGCTGCTTGCCAATCCCTTGTGGTTTCCTTTCAAGGAGAGAACGAGGGGTTGGCGCACAGCGACAGGACTCCTGTCAACCCCTTGCAGTCTCCTTCCTCACAAAATGGCAGCTGACTGACCTTTACCTGCAAATCCTCCATTTTGCAAAAATGGCAGCTGTAAATGGGGGCATTTATGCAAAATTACAGGTGTAAATGGTCTAATTAGACCATTTACGCAAAATGGGGGATTTGCGGGAAAAGCCTAGCTGCTATTTTGTGCAAAATGGTGGCCGCTGGAACAGTAGGATGCCTCGCACCGCTCACTAAGTGCCTGCAGACCGTCCTGTGGCTCGCTGTCCACAGTGAACAGGGTAGGACGGACGGCGAGGGGGGGGGGGTCCGGCACACGAGGCTGGCAGCAGCAAGATTGCCCTTCCCTAATAGCAGCTAGTAACAATGGTGATGAGAAGGTAGATTCACTGCAGGAGGGGTCCCACTGAGACTCAGTCTAGACAAGGTGGAGGTACTGTTAGTGGGTGGTTCTTCTGCCTGGATGAGTGATATTCAACCTGTTCTAGAGGGGGTTGCACTCTCCCTAAAGTATCAGGGTCATAGTTTGGGGATGCTCTTAGACTGAGAGCTGTCATTGGAGGCACAGGTGGCCTTGGTAGCATGGAGCACCTTTTATCAGCTTAGGCTGTTATACCAACTACGACCTATCTAGTAACCTCTCGTCTGGATTACTGCAATAAGATATGCATGGGGCTGCCTTTGAAAACTATCTAGAAACTTCAGCTGCTCCAAAATAGGGCAGTGGGATTGTTAATGGGGACTGGCAACACAATCATATTATGCCAGTACTTTTCCGTTTTCACTGGCTGCCAGTCCGTTTCCAAGCTCAGTTCAAAGTGCTGGTATTAACATTCAAAGCCCTTAAGAGCTTGGGGCCAGGTTAACTGAAGGTTCATCTCTAATATATGCCTGGACCCTAAAATAATATTTGGAGGTCCTTCTCCAGGAGCCCTCACCAAAGGCAGTGAAGTGAGTGGCTACTAAGAAGAGGACCTTTTCTGTTGTGGCACATCAGTTATGGAATGAGTTCCCCAGAGAGGCTCGCCTGGTACCTATGTTGTGGTCTTTTTGGCACCAGGTGAAGACCTTATTTTCCCAGGCATTTTAGCCTTTCAGTTTCAGTTGTTGTTAAATGCGTGACTATATTTTAAATCTTTGCACTGCTGCTAGGTTTTATTTTGGTTTTTGTTTTTCATTGTGATTTTATACTGTAATTTAAAACTTTTAAATTATGTTTTATGTTGTATTTTATGGTTTTAATTGTTGTGAATTGCCTAGAGAGCTTTTGCCTATTGGGTGGTAAAGAAACGTAAAGAATAAATAAATAAATACATTGAGTGTTGAAAAGGTAAAGGTAAAGGTGTCCCCAGCCGGTCGTGTCTGACTCTAGGGGGTGGTGCTCATCTCCATTGCTAAGCCGAAGAGCCAGAGCTGTCTGAAGATGCTTCTGTGGTGATGTGACCGGCAAGACTGAACACCGAGGTGCACGGGACGCTGTTACCTTTCCCTCCGAAGTGGTACCTATTTATCTACTTGCAATTTCTTGCTTTCGAACTGCTAGGTTCACAGGAGCTGGGACTGAAGATGGGAGTTCACTCTTTCATGCAGCACTCAGGCCTTGAACTGCTCTCCGACCTTCCGGTCTGCAGTTCAGCGTCTTAACCACTAAGCCACCGCAGCCCCATTGAGTGTTACCTCTGGCTAAACAGAGGGAGGATGGGCAGTTGCTTTGGAGGATGGCTGGCTGGTCTGGAGAGGTGTCCCATGAGATTGCTCGCATCACAGGAGATCTGGCACACCTCTCCAGTCTCCACAATGGGCTCCTTCACACTGAGCTTTTATCCTGCAATTGAGATTGCTCCTTCACAGAAGTTTGCAGGCTCTTGACATGATGCAGTGATCATTCCAGGCATCTCCTGCACTAAATGCCCTTTGTTCCATTTTTAAATAGATTGCAGATAATGAGCTATCAAATTACCCCATTGTGTTCCGCTTCAGTTTCCTCTGTGAAAAGAGGAAAAGTGGCCAGAAGAGGAGCAAGATCAATGAAAGATAATGGAAGACTCAGAGATGGGGAGAAGGAGGGAGAAAGGGGAGGGGGGAAAGGAAGCAGGTGAAAAAGGGAGTTGGTGTGACCCTGCATTTAAAACAGAACCAGAAAGCCCCATTTTAAATGCAGGATTTTAGGCTGGTGTAGAGATGCCCCAGGTCTGTCTCTGAGGAAGATCTCCTAGTTGGCTCTCTGAAGAGCCCTGTGGTGGCCACTCTCTCCTGCTGATGTGGCTCTCCAGAGAGCCTGCCCACCCACTGGCTTGCTCTGGAGCGGGCCAGCAGGTGGGCAGCTCCTCTGTTTAGGTGGGCAGCTGCTACAGAGTGCCCCACCAGCCACTGTCCTGCTGCTGCATTTGAGCAGGGCCAGCGGGACTCTGTAGGGGTGGACGAAAGTCACTTACCTGTCCTTGAAGGACGTTCGCGGTGGGGGGGAGGCGCTTCGCTGCTCCCCCCGCGAAGTTCAGGCCGGGGGGGGGAGGCTTCCCGCCTCGCCCCGGCCGAAATTCAGGCCGGGGGGGAGGCTTCCCGCCACGCCCGGCCGCGAACGCGAAAGTTTAAAAAAAAAAAAAACACCCCCTGATAGGCTACGTGACGATTCACGTAGCCTATCACGGCTAGATCTGCAAAGTCAGCCGTGATAGGCTACGTCAATCGTCACGTAGCCTATCACGGGTGACTTAAAAAAAAAAAAAAAGTGCGTACGCTAATGGCGGCCCCCATAGGGAGCTGCCATTCGCGTTCCTTATTTAGTCGCTGTAGTCTACGTAAATGTTTACGTAGACTACAGCGAAAATAAGGGCAACGCAAATAGCGTTGCCCTTATTTTCGCCGTAGTCTACGTAAATCTTTACGTAGACTACAGCGACCAAATAAGGAACGGGAATGGCGGCTCCCTATGGGGGCCGCCATTATCCGTACACACTTTTTTTTTTTAAAGTCACCCGTGATAGGCTACGTGACGATTGACGTAGCCTATCACGGCTGACTTTGCAAATCTAGCCGTGATAGGCTACGTGAATCGTCACGTAGCCTATCAGGGGGCGTTTTTTTTTTTCTTTCATTGCAATGGCGGCGGCGGCAGCCAGTCGAAAGACCGGCTGCCGCTCCCGCCTCGCTCGAACACCCACCGAACCGCCGGCCGGACCAGCCACCGGGAGGGACATTCGATGAAGGTAAGTCCCGTCCCGGGGAGGGGTGCGGGGTGCGGGGGGGGGGGGTTCGGAGGATTTCTCCCCGAAACTTGTTTGGGGGGCCGAACACGTTGGCGCTCGGCCCCCCGAAGTTTCGGGGAGAAATTCTCCGCCAACCCTACTCTAGAGCACCCGCTTTGAGGAGCTCTTCTGGTGATGGCTGTGGGTGTGCACAGTTCGTCACTCCTCAAGCTGTGCTGCCTGAGGCAGGGGATTCAACAAGCTGATCATGACTCAGCATGTTTTTGCATAAATACTACTAGGGGCCTGACTGAGTGCTGAGAATTGTCCTTCCTGTGCTTGCCTACTGGTGCAACACAGCAGAGGCCCCTGGGGCCTTAAAGGCTTTAAAGCCGAGGGCACCTGACATAGATGTTAATTTTCAAAGCAGGCTAGAATCAATCCAATTTCAAGCTGGTGTAATCGTGATTTCCAAACTCCATGTGAGGAAGCTCGTCCCAGATGTTTAAGGACATCATTGTTTGTGGCTGTGATTATGCTGACGACAACCCTGTCAACCTCCCTTGTTAACCTGGAACTGGCCGACGTTGGCTGCAGTCACAGAAAATAATATATAGTCATAGAGCTGTGTGAGAACAGCTTCTCGGAGCTTATAGCCAGGTCAGTTCGACTTGGGCTATGGACCAGATTGCTAAAAGCATTCTTACTACAGTGACAACTTATTATAAACTTAATCCAAATGACAGCAATGGAGGGGGAAAAGCAAGATTGCTAAAATAATTTTGCATTTTATAGAAATCTCTTCTTACAGGCTGAATAATTACCGTTTTATGTCTTGTATTCGATTCCCAAACTTCAGGGAGAGTGCCTGCCCTTATGTAGCCAAAACTGCAGCGTCCACGCATAAGAGGGAGGTACTGGCAGATTCAGGGGAGCCCTGAGGTTTGCAGGGGTGCAAAACATCTCAAGGAACCCTAAAGGGTGGGAAATACCAAACCAGCCTCATAAGGATTCAAATACTGCCCATGATGGAAGACCCTTGTTAGAGCAGGGACTCTTGTCTTTGTTGCTAACTTTTATTTTCCCCAACCCACTGAGCCCAAGGCTAAGGTGGAACATGCACATACCAGGGACACACTGCAACATTTTGTTGCAGATGCCTACTTGTATATACTAACAGTGAGCTCAATTCCTAGAGTGTTGGTCATTACGTTGCCAAAATGGCACCATCCATGCACAAGAGGTTGGTATCAGCAGGCTTGGGGAAAACCCAAAATGTGCAGAAGTGCAAAGTGAATCCTTGGGGAAAAAATAAAAACAAGGAGGCAACCCCCCCCCCCGCCCCTCCGAAACAACCCAGTGATGACCGAGCATGCTCAAGGGGCACAAAATATTGACAGGCTGTGTGTGTATGGGTGTATGAGTGGAAAATAGGGTGGCCACTTGTGAATCACCAAAATATGCATCACCCAAAAAGAGGACAAAAGAGGATGCCTATTTGCATAACATTTACATATGCTAATTTATATGTACAGATGCACATTTAGAAATAATGATAATTAAATAGAAATGCAGCACATTTCACCATAGTGTGGAAGAAGACTGTGACCAGGGGACCTGTGTGCCTTGCTCAGTCTGCTGTCCAGGTGCTGTTGATGGGCAACTTCAAGGCCCAGCTTCTCCTCCCAATAGTTAATTATACCAACCATGGATTGCACAGCCCTTCAAATAGGGGACATCCTAAAATGGCCAGGCGGAAGGGGGAATGGGATGATTTCAAGCTGTGAATACCATTGTTTATGTATCCCAAACTGCACCACCCATGCACAAGAGAGGGGTATTGGCAGGCTAAGGGGAACTTGTGTGGTTTGCAGAATTGTGAAACACCTTTAGGAAAAAGACCCGAAGGGGTGGGGGGGACTCCAAAACAACCCAATGACGATTGAGCATGCTCATTGGTAAAGAAAGTTGACTGACTGTCGGGAGGCAGGGGGGAATGAAAAGATGGTTGGTGAAGAGCGGAATAGAGTGGCTGGAATCCTGAACATCAACCCTGGTTTCTTCTACCAGCAGACTGAGGCATTATGTCTGTCTTTATGATTATGGTCGGAAGAACGGATACTATGTTAAGATATTAATGCTGTGACTTTCACATTGGAAAAGAACAGGAAGAATTAGCACTTGGACTTCCTACTAAATAGAAAGGCTCCCGAGCCCAAAAGCTTTTGACTTCCACACAGGCTGCAAACACTATCATTACAATCAGTACCAATTGTTTCTGGCATATTTTGCATCTGTGGAATTACATCTGGTTGGTTGTTTCCCTCCCTCTACAAATCAGCATCAAAGTCATTTTGAGGACAACTCAGCTAGAAACTGCAACCAGAGGGATTCAGTTTGTCCACAAAATCAAAATGTCAGACTGGAATGTCTTTGAAATCAGCTGAAGTTAGAGAGCAGGGATGTTGTTAGGCACTTAAAAGATTCAGGGCCCAGGCCCTGCATAAAATCTGCATATGCTAATGTATATTTCTGTATATGCAAATGCAGCCATAATTACTAGGATTTATTTAAATTTCACAGGTAGCCAAGCCAGCTGATTAACATCTCATCCAAATAATATCAAATAAAACAAGCTCTTCAATTAATGTGCACCCTGACTCAGATCACCTTAAAATAATGGGGGAAGTTTTTTTCTCAGCTTAATTGCCATGCAGGGAAAGATTTTTGCACCATGTGGGAAGGGGAGCAGTGGAGGCTGGTGGCCCCGATTTCAGTGGGGCTGTGAATCCATTCTGGGTTTTAGTCAGAACCAGCCAGAACTTTAAAGGTGCTATCCAAGGTACTGAACCTATTGGGGGGGGTAGGGTTCAGCATTTTTGATAACTCTTTTGGAGTTCTGGCCAGTTCTGACTGAACCCTGGAATGGATGCACAGCCCCACTGAAATTGGAGCCTCCAGTCTCCATTGAAGGGGAGAGTTCTTGAAATTAGCCCTTGCATGGCAATTAAGCTGAAGAAAAAAACCTTCAATTGACACCAGTGGACAGTCAGGGCTCTATGGAATAGATCCAGGCACATAGGAAATAGATTTCCGGTTCCTGGGAAATAGATCTTGAGTCAGGGCCCTTTGGGCCCAGACTTAGCAACACCCTTGTTAGAGAACAATCATTTTTAAGGAGTGAGGTGCTGGGCATTCAAGGCCAAACATTCTGTTGAGGGAGATCAAGACTGCCTAAATGCTGCAGACAGATTTCAGGTTGTTTGTTAGTTTTTTGGGTGAAGACAGTAAGAGTTTCTGGATTTCACTCACCACTGTTTTTTTTCTTTTAGAGCCCCATGGAGGGTTTGGTGTACATGTGGGGTTTCCATGTGAGCAGAAGAATGCTGAGTTTCTCTTTGCTTCAGAAAATGTTTCATGTGCACATTTCAGAGACATACTGAGGCGCAACCTGTGACCTGGAAGTCCCTACAGGTAGACTTATGGTTTATCATTGGAGGGAGATGTTCTATATATGAGCAGTATTCCCTTAGTTAATGCCTGATACAAGTGGGACACACAACAAAAAACTGCAGCATGGAGTGCTCCTTTTCAGTGTCCAAGCCAGCCATGCCATTTTCCAGAATACTCCATTCTATTCCGACCAGCCCCTCCCCACTATTTTTCCTTTCCTCTCCCAATAGATATCGCTCTGTCGTTACTAAGCATGCTCCATTCTCATTTGTCTGCTTTGGAAGGTGGTTTTTTTTTTACCACCTTAGTTTTTTTCCTCGACAATATTTTGTACTTCAGTAAACCTTGGGGTTTCCCCAAGCATGCTGATACTTCCTTGTTGTTTCTCAGTGTCACCATTTTGGCTATAATCCTGTTGGCACTCAACCATCTGAGTTCGCTATTAGACGGACTGATATTCCAGGGAAGAGCCCTGGCCATTAGTGTAGAATCTGGGATCCAGGCTAGCCCCAGCTCAAATTAATTCCAAGACACAAATGAGCCCTGGCTCAGTTACAGAGTAATCTTCTGCAAGTTATGGTCTCTGCAAGTTGACTCTGCAAGTTAAAAAGTTATGCTCACTAGGTGGGATAGGCTCAGTCCTAAACCCGTTTATGCTAAAGGAGCACAAAGCTGTGCTGGCATAGCAGTACACTTAGGCATTGACAGCAGAAAAGCAACAGTAAGCAGAGTAGGGGAATGCTGATGGAGGGACAGTGCTTAAGAGGAATCCTAATGTATTGCTCATTCCCATTCCCACCCCCTACAAAATCCTATGGCTCATTCCCATTCTCACCCCCTGCAAAAGCAGGGCCAGCCCAAGACATTTTGCCGCCTGAAGCGAAGAATAAGATGGTGCCCCCTCCCATTCTATGTACAAACGCCTTTCTTCAGGACTGAGCATCTTTCTTCAACACTAGTGATGGGACACCACACCTGAAGGCAGCAAACCAGCTTAGGGGGCACAGGGAAGGCCATGTGGCACACAATTCTCTCCTTCAACACCTTGCTGTCACCTCTCAGCATTTGCTGCCTAATAGTAGGGCCAGCCCTGTGCAAAACCTTACTGTTATGCCTGCAAAAAAGGTGGTATAAGTTATCACACTTCCACTGAAGTTAATGGACAGTTGTAAATGTGTAACAATCCCACCTCTTCCCTCTCCATCTCCTCAGCGGAGGACAGGATTCTGTCTAACTCTGCAGCTAATCATGGCACACCACTAGGGATATATTAGACCCAGCCAGGGAACAACATTCTGTTTTCACATCCATAGAATTTAGAGTAAATAAGGTACGTTGTTTGCATTTTGTACAAACAACGAACAGCCAAACTGCCAACAAAGTGGGAAGGACAAATTGCTACAGTTACTTCTCCTTAGGACTCCAGAGTTCAACACCCATCAGAAACCGCCTTGCCATGACTGTAAGTGGGGTTGCAAGGACCCCACACTGGTAACCCAAGGAGGGGAAGCCCACACCTCCAAGTGAGATTCCCATGCACTCTCCATCCTTTACCCTGAACAAAGGTGTTCCAGTCACTCAGCATCTGTACCCATATATGTCTCTCTCCCCCCCCCCCCCGTGTTATGGAAAAACATGTATTGGCTAAACAACCTTCTCCTAATCCACAAGATATAGCCCACATTGGGGAAATGGCTGTGGTATGTGTGTAAGTTGTAGAAAGGGGGCTCCTGTTGACTTCAAACAGATGCAAATGAAGATACGTTCACATGCCCTGGTGAAAGCAACAGAGAGCATGGCCACCTTCATGCATGAACACCAAACAGTATTGGTGCCACTAGCCAAAAGTCATAGCTCAGTGTCCCAGTGCAACTCGTTACATAGGAAGGGTGAGTACTGTCCTAATTACAATGCATTGTACAATAGATAGGGACTACCATGATGAACGGAAGAGCTTCTAGATCAGGTATGAGGAACATCTGGCCAGATATTGCCCCTGTGGGTTCTACATCTGGCCCACCAGCTTCTTTCCCAGGCTTCATCTGCTCTCTCCAGGCAAAAGATTTCATATCCAATCAGCAGTTGATAGGAGGTAAGAGCTTCCCCCTGTCCAGCACTGATGGAGGATAAGAGATTTCTCCTGCTCAGCATTGAGACAGGGAGCCTCTCGCAGCACTGAGCAGGGGAAATGGTCCCCGACAGGGAAGGGTATGTGTGTGTGTATGAATTGTGCAGATAGCGTGTGTGTGTGTGTGTGTGTGTGAGAGAGAGAGAGAGAGAGATTGAGAGAGAGAGAGAGAGAATTAATGGTGTGTGAGAGAGTAGCCCCTTTGGACTCTGGCCATGTTCACTGCTGGCATTTAGCACCTGGGAGATATCCTGGGTGGCAACCCAGCCCTTGGGCCAGAAAAGCCCCCCCCCGCCCCCGTTTTAGGTGCCGCCACTCATTCTCATTTACTTACTCAACAAACAGTCATAGGTTTGGTCTGTCCCAGCTGCTACCCGTTATTCGTCATACTGAATCTTTGGGCTTTATGCTGTGGTCAGCAGCAGCACAAGAAGTCCTGGCACCTAAGACAGGAGGACATGTGCCACTGCAGCAGCAGCTGCCACCGCCTCTCCCCCACCCCCAGTGAGAGTTCAAGTGGCCTCCCCAGAGAGGCGCCCAGGCCCAAATGCCACACATTGAGGGGTCCTTTCTCAAATCACAGTGTTGTGAGGGAAGGACCCCTCAACATGTGGCATTCAGGCCTGGGCGCCTCTCCAGGGAGGCTGCGACCTGTTCTCTCATCTGGGGGACTCTCCCCGAGCAAGATCAGGCGGGCAGCCTTTCTGGAGAGGTTTGAACGGCTGCTTTGTGAACTGCTTTGTGTGGCTGACACAGCTCTACAGAGAGACTGCTTGCTCACTCGATCTCTTGTTCGGGGGATGCTTCTAGAGCAAGAGGTTGGGTGGGCAGGCAAGCCGATGGGCAGGCAGCCTCTGCAGAAAGTCCACCTGCCCAATCTCTTACTCTGACCCCTCTCCCAAAGCAAGAGATTGGGTGGGTGGCCTGGCCAGAGGACCCACCTGCCCGATCTCACACTTTGGGAGAGGGCTTAGAGTGAGAGATGGGCTGAGGGAGGCAGCTCTTTCTCCAAGGAGCCCCTCTTGCCGCTCTTCTGCTGTGGTTTGAGCAGGGCTGGTATGGCAAGTTGCCACCCCTCCTGATGTACCTCCTGATTAAGGGATTCACCGTGCCTCAGGTTTGGCCTTGGCTGTGGTCTCTCCCTGGTTGTGACTGTGGAGGGGATGTGTATAGACTGGGTGACAACATGGGGTCACTGGGCCATCATGAAGCATTGACACATGTTGGCAATGCTACTGTGTTGACACTTGTTTCTGCAAGTGTTGCTTATGACTTTGTTGTTGGTTCAGCACAGGAAGGTGCCTACATTGTGCTGGTGTTAGCCCTGCCATACTGGGACCATAGGATCAGCCTGCAGTTCTGACCAGGGAGTATTAAAGAGAATACGGCAGCCCTTGCTTGCCTAGAGAGTTTTTTTTTTTTTTTTTAATGCATTGGGGAGTCCCCATATGAACTCTGGAGCCACTGGGTCAGGGTGACTTTATGTTTCTTTTTTATGGATGCTATGCAGAAATACTCTGTGTCATACAGATGGAGCATTTCCATTTCTGTTTTATGGATCCAGGGGCTGTTGCAAAGTTTTTGCTAGAAGTGACTAGAAACAGACTGAAATAGCTGCTGTCCTTGAGCTGATGCGTCAGGGCCCCCACAAGGGGGTTGAGAGAGAGACAAAGCAAATCCTGAGAGTATCCTTTGGATTACTGTCACTGTATCAGGCCTCATTCTTATGCTTTTGCTCTTGGGCAAATTGCTCTGCTGTGGACACCTAAATTAGCGAGCAGAAATTTGTCTGAATCCAGAGCTCCCGCTTCACTGCAATGGAGGGGGGAACTTCGTGTGCCCCACTTTTTATGCATGCATGCATGCATGCATGGAGCTGCCCCCTCCATGAAAGTGTAAAAGGGAAACTTTGCAGGTGGTGGAGTACCACGCGGGTATCAGAAACCTTGTGCCTGCAAGGGATTGCTGGATAGGAGATGCAAGAGGTGGGATTCTATTTAACTGTACCTCCTCTCACTGTCCAACAAATGTGAATGTCTCAGGTGGATTGGATATTGTAGAGCTAATAACATTTACTTTCTTGTCCCAAAAACTGATGCTTACACACACTCACTTCCTATTGTGTGAAAACAACCTGGAATTCCATGATGGGATTCATTCTAAGGTGCAGGTGCAGGACATTGAGTCTATGGGGCTTGAATCTGAGCAGGGGCAGCTAAAGGCTTCTATCTGCACTAGGCAAATTAAAGTCTCTCCCTCTATCCCATGTCTTCTTGTAATAACAACAACAATAATAGATGCTGAGCAGCTAGCAACAGCACATAACATGATTAAGAGGTGATTGAGATTCTGAGAGTCTGTTTATGAGAGCTGGTGTAGTGTAGTGCTAAGAGTGTTAGACAAGAATTGGGGAGACCCAGGTTCAAATCCCAGCTCCGCCATGATGCTCCTTGGGTGATCCTGGGGCAGTCACCCTCTTTCAGGCTAATCTACCACACATGGCTGTTGTGAAGGGAGGGATGGAGAACCATATTTGCTGTTTGATAGTAGTCTTTATACTTTTTATGTAAGCCACTTTCGGGCCAGAAAGGTAACATAGCAATCTAATTAATATTAATGATAATAACTACTGTCTCTACAGGGGAAAAAATAGTTGTACTTTACTGGGGCAAGGATTGATTTACCAGCGATTTTCACAAGAGGTTTCAGTACTGGCAAACAGCATTTTGCCTGCTGTGAAAATGCTTGCTGGAACGATGTCATCTGGGGAAGTGTTCAACGATGGTTTGTGCAGTTCTACATATAAACTACAATACCTGGAAAGGCTCTAAAAGTGCTTTTGGGCCTCAGTTACACTAAGGTGATTGGCCTCTGGAACCAGGGGAGACAACAATGACATCTTCTTGGCTGGACCAGAAGGGAGATTTTAAGAGAAGCTGGAGTGAGGCAAGCCTTCCAGAGCATCAGTCTCAGGAAACTCAGGGTCCATCATGAGTGACAGCTGAAAGACACTGCTTAACCCTGTATCCTTTTTGTGTGTCTAGGACCAGAAGGACAACTCCAAGTCTCATCCTCTGAGTCATTCTAGGAGAGCAAACTGGGGTGGTGTTAAGGAAAGAGTAATTGGAATATGAGTTTTATTTAGGGAAATGAACCTTGTTGAGGATATAACAGCTTTCTCAAAGTGACAGCAAAGATTTAATGTAAAGTCACTTAGTGAAACTTATTGATGACATGTAATTTTATATAGTATTAGCATACATTATACATAATTATGTTTTAATAAAAATAAAAATATCCCCCCCACACATGTTTAAATAACTCCCTGTGTCAGTTCATGCCATGTCTAAAGCCTAATATATACAACTGTAACACTGATGGTGTATTAAGGGGAAGGTTTTGTTAGGGTTTTAATGGTGGCGGTGGACTTCAAAGGATAAAGAATTAAACTAAATTTATAATACAGACTGAGGAAGGATTGGCAGCCAGATCCTCTATAGTTAGGGAAGGTTTGGTGGCATTCCAGGGAAGAACCCACTGATAGGTGGCATTCGCACCACATTTGGTGTCCTACAAGTGCAATTTAAGAGACCCAGTGCCCAAATTATTTCTCCATCCTTTTGTCCATTTTAAAGATAAAGAACCCTAAGAAGGGAGAGTACGTGCCTTGAAGTTGGCCATCCATTGGCAGATAGCACCTGGACAACAGCTGAATGAGCAGTCATACCCTGTCACAGTTTTCCCCATTATGGTGAGATGTATTGCATTACTGTTTATATTACAGTACTTCTGTCTGAATGTGCATCTACACATATAAATTAGCATACGCAAATGTTTAGGCTAATCTGCTCCCTCTCTTGTCCTTTTTTTGGGGGCAGTGTGTAAGTGGCCACCCTAGGGGAGGTAGTGCAGGGAGCTTTGGGCAGAAACTGCCTCCCCCTTCCTCCAGTCAGAACCTCTTCTGGGTCTCAGTCCTTCCATGAATGGAAGGAACCCATCCGTTCACAGAAGGGACACTGTAGATCAGCATTTCCCAACCTGGTGCCCTCCAGATGTTTGGACTACAACTCACATCAGCCCCAGCCAGCATGCCTTATGATCAGGGATGCTGGGGTTTGTACTTGGTTACAGATGCACATTTTATTATTTTTACTTTAAAAACACATTATTCTTTTCTACACCAAAATGTAGCTAAATGTAGCTAAAGGCACAACCCTATGTACGTTTAGGTAGAAAAAAGTCTTACAACCCCCAGCATTCTCCAGCCAGCCATTGTAGGTCTTTTGTTGCAGGACTTCTGTTGTAGGACTTTTTTCCATCTAGACATGCACAGCGTGGCACCCTGAATGTGTTTAGCATCAGGGCAGTAGAAGCAATCTCAATTTTATTGCTGTACACATGATGGTGCAATGATTAAAGTGAATTTAAAATACAAAATACAAAACGGTGCATGCTCAGAGTATTTCTTTTTCCTTTTCGATCAGGGTTGGCAAACAGTCTTTTTTCCCTTCTAACACAACAGGGAGGTAGAAGCAGTTGTAGAACATTCAATGGCAGTGGTGCTGGGGTGGGTGGGTGGAGAACAGAAATGTGTGCTTCACAACTAAAGTAATATACATGGCTGTCTAAATGGTCTCCATTAAGGGTGCAATCCTATGGGGATAGGCAGCTACCTCTGAACTCAGAGGAGACTGCCTATCCAATGCAGGGCAGGAGAAGCACAGAGGGGATCGTCCCCTCCAGGCTGCCCTGCATTTGTGGCTAGACAGCAGATTTTGGCTGTCTAGCCACAAGAAGGCGGAGCAGGGGAAATGGCTGCCGGATGACATATAGGATGAGTTGTACCGGTATTTCCGCCTTCTCCACCCCAGAACGTCCTGAAATGCCCTGTTTTTGCTGCTGCGTGCTCCTCTTCTGAGCGTGGAGCATGGGGCCATTCTGAGCTGCTTGCGAGGCACATGGGATGGGGGGAAGGTCCGTGCCTGGAAACCCACATATCCTATGGCTGTCTAGCCACTGACTAGTGGCCATAGGATTGCTCCCTAAGACTATTAAGTCCAGCGTCTAAAATTACCTAGCTGCACCAGTGCCTCTGATCTAGTGGGGCTCTTTTGCCCCATTCCCCCCCTTTTGCTTTAAAGCAGAGATGGGAAACTTCCAGCCCTCCAGATGTTGTTGGACTACAACGTTGGCCATTCTGGCTGGGGCTAGTGGAGTCCAACAACATCTGGCATGTTGGAGGTTCCCCATCTCTGCTCTAAAGCAATCCTTTTGTAACCAAAGAAATCAAAGTTATTCGGGAGAATGGAAGATGCTCAGCACACTTATGTTTATTAACCATTATTCTTTATTAGACCTCACAGAGGTGTAAACTATACATACAAATACATTAGAAAGATACCCTCTTACAGTAATGTTTCACATTTTGGACTGGATCCTAAGAGGGTTTGCAAACATTTCAGTACATTCTACAAACCAAAGGTTGCTGTAGCCTTTACTTAATACAGTGTGACTAAGCTCCCTTTTTTACTGCAATCAATGAAGATTTAGAAAGACAAACATACAAACAAACAAACAAACAATGAAAATTAGACAATTAGCTCTTGAGATCTTTTGGACCCATCATGATAAATGCATAAAAAGAGCCTTTTAAGAAGCATGAGTACATAATTTTTTATGGAACAATGTTTGCCAAGTTAGACCGTACGGACTGGGGATCATGAGCTCAGTGGTTGAATTCTGGGTGACTTGTGAAATAGCAAGATAATTTTTTCTTTTTGTAAGCATCCAACCCTTCATCACTTGGATGGCCTGTGTGTCCATGAAAAACCAAGAAGTGCTAAATGGGGAGAATAATAGGACGAAGTGGTATTTTTGGAGTATTTGGAGTGGGCACGGGTCAGAGAGTTCTGCAACATGTTGATGTTACTACACAGTATGAAATATTATTTATTTGTCATTTAGTCATGACAGTTTGTATTTTGAATAAACACAGGGAAGAACTATACAAATCCAAACACTGAAAGCCCAATCTGGAAAGTGTTGCGCTGGTGTGTGGCCCATTCACCTCAGCAGGAGTTGTGCCACCAAAGTGCTTTGAGGATTATGGACTTACAAAAAAGAAAGCTGATGTGGCAGACTGTGAGCAAATAATGCTTCTGATGACAGTGTTTCTGTTTATATTTTTGGAACCAATCGCTTTTTGGAACCAGTTGTGAATTTTTAGAAATTCAAGAGCCCACATATGTACTTGGAATATCTTCTGCTTTCTGATGTTGATCATGCTGTTAATTTAAGGAGGTGGGCCATCTCAGTGGGTTTGAACAAATGACTTTCTGGGAAACAAATGAATATTAATCTCAACATTTAGCACTTTGGTAGCTAAGAGGAATATCTGTAAACTAGATAGCTACTTATGACATTCTATTCATTTGTTTGTTTATTTGCTTGTTTATTTCTTTGTTGCATTTGGTCACTCATCCATGCATCAGCCAGTCCTCAGTTCTTCTAGGGAAAAATTCTGCTGGACATGTGCAGAAAGTTATTGGACGGAGGCAGGTGACAGTGGAAATTCACATTCAGTTCTGTTAGCTGAGCCTGTAGGCTCAATTTTGATAAAAAGCATGTGTAACCCCCAAAGTCTCCCAGAACTATGTAAAACACACCGCCACAGTCTGTTCTTTTTTAAAAGCAGCATATGTCATTTATCACTAAGGAATTCTTTTTGTGGCTGGCAGAACCTATTGAGAAAAAATATGCTGTAATACACCAGCTGGTCACTTAGGTTGCTCCATGACTCTCCTTGGTTGCAATGGATTTTCATCATTGGAATTGGTTAGAAATGCATTAGAGTCACTGTGTCATACCTCAAAGTAAAAGTTGTTCTCATTTACTGTATAGTGTAAGCAAGCTTAAGGCTCCGGTCCTCAATGGGGCTTGTGTCGGCGGAGCGCTTTGGGGATTGGGCTGCAAGTGGAAATAAACCTAAATTACAACACAGTTTTGGTAGACTGTTTACAACAGGCATTTAAGCAAATGGATTGATTAGAAGAAAGTAGCAACAATAATTAAGGCGTACAAAATCACCTACATACACGGAGCTTCCCCCACCCACCCCTGTAGTACACAACCTCTGCTAGCACAGAAATGTGCAAAGTGGCATATCGGCTGTGTGCTGCCCCCTGAATTTAATTCTGCAATAGCAAAGTGCTGTCCATAAATTAAGAGCAACGGAACATTGCATTGTCTCTGCGAGTAAAAACAAAACACACACACAAAATCTCCCATCAGCATGCAGGATTTGTAGACTGCAGGCCATAATCCCAATGCAATGGGACCCCCATTGCCATTTATGGCAATTCAAGTTCTGTGAGCTCAAATGAAGCTTTCCTGTGCCACTGCTGGTCCTGGGAGAGTCTGACGTATGTGTGTGTTGGGTTATGTCCCACCAAAGGTAGCCTTATGCTCTTCCATGAACTGAGGAAATGAATTGGAAAGCATTTGCAGCCACAGAAGAGAACAGGGCCTTCAATGGAATATGTGTAGATAGACTCAGAACTGGGACATCCACCTCCAGCTACTGTCATTGATTTATGTGGTTTGCATCGTATGTTGCCTTTGCCATGAAATAATTTGTCAGTGCTGCCAAGTTCTTGTTTGGTCCTGGTATCAATCCATTTGAGCAAATTTACTCCTTTTGCTGTTAAGTGGGGCAACTCAACTCATCACTAAATATTTTGGCTTAACTGTGTTGTTTTGAAGCCTCTTCACACATTACATTTTTTAAAAAAGATGTATAGTTAAAAATGTAAAGTGTGAATGAAATACACACATGTTTGCAGACCTAGGAATACTTGTCAGGTTCTAGGATTGGATGTGGTTCTTGGTCATGGATACACCCTTGGGAATCCCGCATTTGCTGCCATGCCATGTGGGAAAAGGCTACCTTATATTAAAAGTGAAAGCCCTTTAACTGTTATTGTTTTCCTCACCTAATAAAATTAACATGATTCTTAGATTCACACCAAGCATATGTTGCCTAATTCTGCATGCACAATGTACCACCTTGCTATTCAGTGTATTTCGCAACACAAGCACCCTGTTTAGTGACCATTATAAAATGAGCAGGTTTGTTTAGCAAAGCAACATTACTGAGGAGCAGCTGAAAGAGAGACATTTGATCTTTTTCAATTAGGAATGCATCAGTCAACATTTCACACATGAATTCAATGATTTCCTCTTCAGTAATTTCCTCCCTTTTTCATAATGGTTTTGTTTGTGTTTTCCAGTGCATTCTATGTATCAGGTAGTCTAAGCACTCGAGTTTAAGATTATTGATAGCTAGTCCTCAGTAAATGTATTTGGAAAGTCCACTGATATTGGTGGCATTTAAACATGAGGCAGGATGGCAGCCTTCTATCCCAATTTTATGTGCAGTTGTAGCAGCAAATTATTGGCTAAGATGGAAAGCAATGGCTGCTTTGAAATATCTGGGCCTGTGTTATTATCTGGTCTAGGGATCTAACTCAGGAAATTATGACAGTGCTACAGGATAGTGTGTAATACTGATTCTAGAGAGAGAAATCGAGATCATGAATGGACATACATGAATGGACATACATGAATGGGTTGGATTCAGAATAAGTTAGTCACACATAGGTCATGACTACCTTTTCACATTGATTTTAAGGGAGTCAAAGTGTGACCAGGGTTCTTCCAGATGGAAGGCTCCTCGCGCTAGCAGTCAAAAGGTGTTGTGCAGCTGTTCTCTCTTTCCTTTAACAGATTTTTTCTGGTAAAGGAAAAAGACAGAAGCAGCAATGGGAGAACCAGGGAAGCTTACAAATGGAAAATGACATTGTTTGAAGCCCTGTAAAATTCTGTGAAAGGGGCAGTGCAGTTGCACAATAAAATCCTCAGCTGGAGGCACCCTAACTTAGACTGGAACCAACCCCAGTGTAACAACACCGCACATCAAAACGGGCAGAGAGGTGCTTGGAAAATGCTTTTCACGGCCACTTGCACAGTTTCCCAGAGGAAATAACAGGGGACATCAGATGTATGAACTGAGCTGTGATGCTTGAGGTGTAGTACTGTCAGGGGACTGCATCTGACAAGCAGTACAAGGCAAATTTCCCGCACTGCCTCTAACAAAATACCTCTGCTGCCAAGGACGTTTTCCAGATAGTGCCTTAAAATAGTGCCTGCGGCATTTTTTGCGGGGTGGGGGTAAGCACTAAAGTAACAGTAGTCCCAGCTCCATTTATAAACCCATCCTCTGCCTCCTGTTTGCAGAACCTGTAGCCCTCCAGATATTGTTTAACTCACTCCCATCAACCCCAGCCAGCATGGCCAATGGTCAGGGATTCTGGGAGTTGTAGTCCAACAACAGCTAGAGGGCCAAAGGTTCCTCTGCTCTTCAGAATGGAAGGGTCTGGGGAGGGTAACCTTGCAGGAAGGCAGTGCCAAGTTTTTAAATGGTAGGGAATTTGATTTTTCAAAACATAAATAAAATGGCACCGATATAGGTAGAGAAGAAACTTGGTTGCTTACTTGTAGTGATGACACAGGGACAACCATCCAATAGATGGCCATGGTGGTAGCACCACCAGGATAACTGAGGAGTGCTAGCAAATGAAAAAACATTTTGGAAATGTTGGTTGTGTTTGGTTTGCAAATATAAGGCTCTGTTGATGCATCCCAATTAAATTAGCTGCAATGCAAGATTGGTTTGCCCTGCTGGAAATACAGAACTCAAGAGCTTATATGTAAGAAGCAGAGATCTTATGGTTATGTTGCAGGTTAAATATTGCCAAAGAAGAGAATATATATGTATGTACCCTTAATGCAACCAGTATGAGGCTGGGTATAAGATGATGGGTTTTCTCCCCAATGACTTGAATGTGGCATGATAGCGATATTATTATTATTATTGCATTTATACCCCGCCTTTTTTTCCTCTTGCAAGGAACCCAAGGCGGCTTATATTATCCTCCTCCTCTCCATTTCATCCTCACAACAACAACCCTGTGAGGTGGGTTGGGCTGAGAGTCTGTGACTGGCCCAAAGGCACCCAGTGAGCTTCCATGGCCGAGTGGGGACTAGAACCCGGATCTCCCAGCTCCCAGTCCAACACGCTTGCCACTGGACCCACATATTATTATTATTTCTTTCCCAGTATAGTCTCTGTCCAAACAAAGTGGCTGTACGTATTGTGGATACGCTTGTGAAAAGAATGAATGTCTACCTATACAAGAAAGAGGTTGGAGCTCAGTGGCAGAGTACATGCAGGTTCAGTCCCTGCATCTCCAGCTAAAAGGGTCATGTAGCAGGGAAAGATCATGGAGAGCTAATGTTAGTCGGAGCAGACAGTACTGGGCTAGATGGATCAAGGGTCTGACCTGGTGTAATGCAATTTCATATCTATGCAATGCAATGGAGGCTGGTGGCTCTGATGTCAGTGGGGCATTGAATTTGCCCCATGTTTCAGTCAGGACCAGTCAATACTGTAAAGGAGCTTCACACCTTGGATAGCTTCTTTAGATTTCTGACTAGTACTGACTGAAACCCGGAGTGGATGCACCGCCCAATGACATTGGAGCAACCAGCCTCCACTGACACACTGCACCTTTTATATCCTATATGTAGAGTTTAGCTAGTAAGATGACATCTTTATCCAAAGTCTTCCCTCCCTTCCAAATACCGGTGGGGAGGAAATGATTATGAGACCTCAAGAACTTTGTTTAGAATTTACAAAAATGTGTTTGCAAATCTGAAACCACTTTGGAAGTTGACAATGTCTCAGTGCACTTCAAAAACATGGTTGACTAGAGACTGTAGCACCCTGGTGAGCA
Organism: Heloderma suspectum; assembly: GCF_057233095.1. NCBI lineage: Eukaryota > Metazoa > Chordata > Lepidosauria > Squamata > Helodermatidae > Heloderma > Heloderma suspectum. The sequence continues at coordinate 34,221,290 of NC_139464.1, forward strand.
ACTTCTTTTCTGGAGGGCTACTTTAAAAAGGGAGTGGGTCATCTCTCTGGGCCAGGTTTTGCCCAGGTGCCTCTTGTTACTGACCTCTGCCATAGTGGGATAGAGAAAATAAAGGTGTGTCTCCACGGGCAGTGATATTTCTTTCATTCTGCCTTCAAGTCTACGAACAACCTTTTGCCCTGATTCAGCTAAAGCTAGTTGTGATTAAGGCTGCAATTCTATACCCATGTACCTGGGAGTAAGCCCCACTGAATTCAATGGGACTTACTTTTGAGTAGACATGCATAGGAAATCACATTGTAAGGGTGCAATCCTATGCATGTTTAGACAGAAAAATGGCCTACAACCCCCAGCATTCTGGGGGATGCTGGGAGTTGTAGGAGTTTTTTCTGTCTAAACATGCATAGGATCGTGCCCTAAATCACATTGAAAGAACAGGTCCTCAGTTAGTTGTGACTAACTTGGCCATAGTCACAACTAATCTGAACTGGATCAGGGCCACTGTGTGTACCTAGCCTCAGTCTTCCTAGGGAAATGAAAACATTGTCTAGTTTTGTCTTACAGAGTGGTATCTCTATACTGTATTATATGTAGTCAAGTTTCAGATATTCTTATAACCTCCTTCATGTAAAAGTCAAGCAGAAAAAAATGTACATAAGATACTGTGTTTGAGCAATGATAGTCCTTGTAAAATATTGCAATATTGTGGTAAGCAAAAATGCCTATGGCAGGATTAAAATGAATACAGGTTTGTACCTAGGTTGTTGTTTCTCTTTCAAGACAGGAATTTGATGTACATGATTTACCAAATGGTGCTTATATATCTGAAGTAAATGGCCTGTGAGAAAAAATCACCAATGAAATTTGTGACTTATTAAATAGCGCAAAAAATTGCCAAATAAAAATAAAAATTCTAATCCCCCTTTTAAAAATAATCACCAAATGCACAGGCATTTAAACTAGAGAGGCCAGTTGAAACCAGAACAATGGAAAGTCTGTTTGGATTAACTTTAAAAGATATGGCATATTTGTTTGAACTGGAGTGGTATTTTTAAAAGAGGAATCAGTATATATTGTGTCTTTAATAAATTATTACAATTCATTTCCAGGCTAAAAGTAGTTTCAAAACACATTAAATAGGCTGATTATACTTTAATCAGAACATTTTCCCTATCTAGTCTCTAAATTCAAAGAATCTCTAAGGGCACAATTCTAGGCACGTTAAGGCAGAAAACAATTCCCAGCATGGCTAGGAGTTGTGGGGCTTTTTTCTGTCTAAGTATGGGTAAGATTGTGCCCTAAATGGGTTTAACTTTCATTACCCCACCCCTGGTGTATTTTTTGATGTTTATGAAAACCATATAATTTTTTTTTAAAAAGAAACACACATACAGACTCAATGCTCACGTGCACACACAATTTCAGCTTCACGGAATGTTAGCCATAGATTTTCAACCCTTTCTCAAAAACTAGAGCTGTTCCTTAGAAATGGATTTCAAAAAATTATTTTCCCTTCAAGGCAAAAAGTTTGAGTTTGGGCAGTTATAGCTGTGATTTGCACTCAAACCATTTTCTCCAGAATGGTCTCGTTGAAGTCGGGGAGTAGTGAGCAGTTACAGATAGACAAAATAAACTTAGCCACTTTTGCCTTGACCCAGCTGAGGAGATCCAAACCCATCAGCAGGCTTTCTGTGGGCATATCACTTGCTGGATTGGGAATCACGAACAAAAAATGCACACTGAAAGCTGCAATCCTTGGAGTAAAAGTCACTGATATCAGTGGGGCTTACTTCTGGGTAGACATGCATAGGATTGCACTGTAAGTGTGGATACCATCTATCTGCACTGGCTTCAAATGGGATGCTCACTCCAGTGCACACTCCTATTAATATTTTGGTGCAACTAGTCAGACATAAATACCTTTTAAAGTGCAATTAGAATTGGATTGGTATGTTTATCATGCTGGGTTGGGAACTAATTTGTTTTAGGGCATTTTTACACATGAATCTCAGATTATTATTATTATTATTATTATTTAATTTCTGCCCATCTGTCATGCAGATGTAAAACAAACAGTGGCTCCAGATATACCATCTATTTTAAAAACAACACTCTTCTGTGCTTTATTAACAACATTCACATGTGCACATGAATGGCACAAGTAAGGCTCAAGGGTGCCTTTATTGTCACGTGTGAAAATGCTCTAGGGCGTTGGTGCTGAAACTGCAGAGTGGCAACACTCAACCTTCTGAATGAAAATCTGAACTCTGTCAAACTCTCTCCTGACTTATATCAAGGCGGGATTTAACGGTTTCATAAATTTCGTGTAATAACTATCTCATCCTTGTGCAACAACAGATGAAGCATTTAACAGCTAGAGTCTTGTGCCATGATCCAGAGTTCCATGCACACGTTTTGTGACAAGTTCAGGACTGTACCCTGTATTTAGTAGAATGGGAGCTCTTGAGGAGCCTTGGGTTGTACACTGGAACACCCAGAGGCACACTGGAGTTTCTGGGCATCACTTATTTATGAGTGTAATACTCTATAAACACTGTTGCAGTGCAACACCCATTCATCCCAATGGGGTTAGAGCAGTACCCCCGTGTAAGGCCCACTGAAACAAATGCAAGTTAGGCTGCAGCAGTACTTGGCACGTCTCACACTTCGGTTCCTGATTTTCAATACGTAATGTTAGTATTCATTTTGAAATTTTTATTTTCTTTCTCTCTCTTTTTAATATGAATGACCTACCAATTTAGCACATATTTCTCCCTTTTTTAATGACAAAAAGTTGAAAGGTTATGGCTAGACATATTTCTCTTTTAATAAGCAAAATCTATATATTTGCCATTTTCTTATCTTTAAAATATTCATATGCTTTCTACTTTAGGTTTTTTTTTTTCTTAAGTCAAGTACTTTCTTAAACAAAACAATAGCACCATTTTGGCATGCTGACCAAACCAGTAAAAGGTAAAGTAAAAGTTCGCTACGTAATAATTATTTTCTTTTCCTTCATTTGTAAAGTTTTTGCTCTTAAAAATGGAGGAGCCTTGAATACAGCAGAAGACTTCATATGTATATACATTCTTAGGTTCCAGCTATCATCCAAAGATATGTACAAATTACTACTAAATACAAATAAAGTTTATGTCCGTGCAGGGGGCCAAGCCAAAGAATTTGCAGTGCCTGCGTCCATTCTACATGAAAGCCTAGCTCAGGAGATACAGCACAATCCCATGCAGGTTCTCTTGAAAGTAGGCTCCAGTGCATTATTGGACTTAATTCCTTCTAGATATGGGTAGGTTTACAGTGCAATCCTATGTGTGTCTACTTAGAAGTGAGTCCTGCTGAATTCAGTGAGATTTACCCACAGGAAAATGTGTATAGGATTGCAGCCTTAAACTCACTTGGGTACATGTAATCAACTGAAGAGAGTGAGCCTTATTTTCATGCAAGCGTTTGTAAGACTGTTTAAAATGACATGGGATTATTCTGTTTCTTAGCTAGGGACATGTGTCCTTACTTAGTCGCTCCTAAACATTAGAAGAAATTTTCTAAAAGGATCAGCTGTTGGACAGTGACACTGACTGCCTCTGGAGTTGGTGGGCCTCTTCTTTGTTGGAGCTATTTAAGCAAAGCCTGGATGCCAGTTTATTTACTTATTTATTTGATTGTACCCTGACTGTCTACCAAAAAATGGTTATTTTTGGTAGAAAATTACAAATCTGTCAGGGATGCTATAGCTGCATCCTTCACTGAGCAGAAGGTTGGATTAGACAACCCCCAGGTCCCTTCCAACACTATGATTCTAAAGTACCATCAGTTGAAATGACTTGTGGGTTGCCGCAGCAGTTACTTGCCTCTTATCTGGGCCACAACTAGAGTTCCTATTCATGTCACAGTATAAATTAGGCATTACAGTGCACTAGGATGAGTGCTGCTATTTTTTGGAGGTGGATGGTAGTTCCATCTGTGATTCGAGTTATATGATCAGCAGAATCATGTAACACAGTTCTTGTTGGACAACATTATTTTGGATTGCCAGTAGGCGTTCTCATGTTTTAAAGGTCCCTCATTTAAGAAACACCCTGCTCATAGAAAAGTAACAAGACAGGGAGAAGGTTAAGCTAGAATCATTAGCTGTGATTGCTATTTTGCTACGTGCAGAGAGTTTTATATGCACAGGAGCATTTCAGATGTGATCACCCATCTGCCATCAAAATGGTACAATACAGCATGAATTGCACACTGTGATTCTGCTGATTTTGATGCGCAGTGCTATGTGATCACTTTTCAGATGTTTAGTGTACTTTTGGAAGTAGCATTATGCACCAGAGCCTAGAAGACTTGGGGAAATCATCCAGGACTCAGAAGCAAACTTCTTCCCCTAATGCTGGGCTAACTGGACCAGTTGGTGCCAGAGCTCTGGGGCAAGATTGCCTGTAGAAGATGACAGCTTCAGAGGCCTTAGCAGCCTTTAGGGAAAAGTCCTAAAAAACAAGCTTGGGAGCCATTTCGATGCAGTGTGAGCCGACACTGCAGGGGCATGGGCATGAATGGTTATGTTGGTGGGGCTAATCAGGAGGGTGTTTCCCACCAGGGGGTCTGGGAGCACTTATTATGTGGGGGAGACACATGTGATGGGCTCCATCCACATGCAAACCCCTTCAGCACAGAATTGCATAACATGAAAGCAGAATCGAAGTTGCTGACTTCATGTGTTAAGGGGGAACTCAGGCTATTTATGTATTTATTACATTTCTGCATCACCGAGTAGCCAAAGCTCTCTGGGCGGCTACTTAAATTCCACTCAATTCCATTAGCTCTGTGAAGAAACTGCAGGCCCATTCTTTAAACAAACAAAGGGCTGTACCCATCAAAACTCTATCAGTTTTAGCAGCCTCTTTTGGTCTTTTGTTGCTCAGCCCAGTTGAGAAGCACCAAGGGTCAATGGTCCCTGTGGTGGTGCAAAGCCATAATTGGCATCTTTTCAAAGGCATCAGGAGCTGGTTCTGAAAGTGCCACTAGCCAAGAATGAGTCTGTAGTGACACCAACCACTGATTGGCTTTGTATTTGGGTGGCTTTAAGGTAGACATTTCAGTCATGCTTGGATATTAGTGTTCACTACTTGATATTCAGATTTAAATTTTAATTAATTAGAAACTTTAAAAAAACATGCATCTGTTTAATAAAAGTATTTCCCTTTAATCTTTGGCATAGTTCCCACCCTATTCCAAGTGTATTATTTTGCTTTTACCTCTTACTATTTTGGTCAGACCCTTTCATAAATCAAACTACAAAATAGCACCATTGTACTATGAAACAGTTGTACATACTGTAGATTATATGTGTACTACTGATATGCTAAATTTCTACATGCTGCACTATACGGAGGAAAAGACGTTTGTTGATATTGTTGCATGATAACTCATTACCTGAAAGAATCAGTGAGGATTAAAGAGAGCCTGTGTGTGCTCTCAGCTGATACTAAAAAAAAATAATCCTGTTGTTCATGTTGCATCTATTTGTACCTTTATGTGTTGTGCAAGGGGAAAGGGGAGCTTTGTCTTAAAAATCTGTTATCCTGATCCAGCAGTTTGTTGCAGCTATGGGGCTCTGGTGCACACATGGAGCTCAAGTGTGTGCAGGCTGCTCCATTCACTTCAGTGGCTGAGGGCAGCTTCATATGCAAACAGGAATCAATGTGTATAGCAGCTTCCTCCATGGAAGTCAATGGTGCTTCCCGCAAACACAAGAGCTCTGTGTGTGGAGTGGAGCACATAATTGGAGGGTGAATGCATGCAACTCTTATGCTGTCAAATTGCCACTGGCGAAATTAATGTGTTACTTTACTGCTGCCGCTACTAGGAATGTCAAACTGTGCAAATATGGAAGGGGCAAACAAACAATGTTATCAGACACTGCAAGACGAACAGTCTGTTGCTTGTATGGAAGTGCAAATATTTAAAAACAACAATGCCAAAACCCCACTTAGACAAGGCTGGTGAGTGACTCCAACAGCAGGGTTCATAAGTTAATTTAGTGCAATTGGATCCATCAAAGGCCTGTACATTTGCTGGCATTTGAGGGGCACAGGATTTCTAAGAGTTTAGTGTGTGTGTGTGTGTGTGTGTGTGTGTGTGTTTGTGCATGTCTATGCAGGACATTTTATAGCAGGTGAACAATTAGAACAGCAATCTACCAGCCTCAGAAACATTATAGCACTGAGATGGTTTCTACTGGAATGTTTACTTGCATTGTTCATTGGGAGAATGCCCATTAGTGGAGATTTCATCAAGCTTATTGAACTCTAACGTTTTGTCCAATGTTTGACAATTTATTTACAGCAAAGTATCCTGCAGATGGCACGTTCATTCTTCACTCTTATGGATGGTATTTTCTTACATTCTGTAGTTCCTGTTTCCTGTGTTGCCTCTACTTGTGTTCTTCAAATGCACTTCCTGAAAATGAAAGGGAAAAAAAGTATTTATAGAGAGATTTAACATCACTCTGCAATCCTTGTCTTACTCAGCTTCACAGTTGGGCACTACTATTCCCATTTCACAAACGGGGAACAGACAGATGTGGATGATAGGGATGGGCCTATTGGTCCATCTAGCTCAGTAACATCTGCATATTGGGCTTTTCTCCACAAGGCATTTATTGTGTGTTTGTCATTCCCTACTCCCTGTTTATAGGGTATTTAGGTGACATTGTGACCCTCTAGTTTGCTTCTGTGTCTAACCAACACTTTTGGTGAGTTTTTTTTTTAAAACAAGGGAAGTGCAGCATTTAATTCTGAAAGCAAAAGAAAGCACAATTTACTCTTGGGTATTTGCACTATTCCACTGTTCCACAGGGCCACTTAGAGGTTATGTAGCAGAAAAGTAGGAAAGGAAATGCCCCTCGTGTAGTGCTTAGATGTCAATTCTGCAATGAAACCAAAAGTAGATATAACAGCTGATTAACAGCCTCCTGCAGAAAAGCTCATAGAGGATCTCCAGGGTTTCAGGCAGGGCTTTCCCAGTTTTATCTGGAGATGCCAGGGATTGAACCTGGAACCTTCTGCATCAAAAGCAGGTGCTCTATCCCTGAGCTATGCCCCCTCCCTACTTTCCCAAAGTCATTGGCTGAGTCTGTAAAAGAGCCAAGATTTAAATTGAGATCTACTAGAGCAGATTTCAACTTGTGGCTCTCCAGATGCCACAAGTTGCATCTGGAGATACACGTTGCCCATCTCTGCTAGAGCCAAGTCCACCACACTACGATCTGCACAACCTTGTCTCTCAAATGTGGGCTGAGCTGCAAGACTGCTTTTTAGGGGCAAGGTAGCCATTTAAATATGGAAGCCAGTCCAGTGTGAATGCTCTGACATTAGGAATAGACAGATCAGTCAATTTCACATGTGTTCATTTATAAGTCCATCCCATTTCCACGTTAACTTGTGCCTTAAGAAAACACACAGAGAAAAAAATCTTATTTAAATATGTATTTTGAATGCACTTTCTTATGTTAGATGCATTTATAAATGTATTCTATCTCAAAGTACACATTTCTAAACATGTTTTATCCTAAAATATGCATTTTAAAATGGATTTTGGTATGTTTTTTTAGCCAAGGACTGCAATAGAAACCTCAGAGAACTGTGAAATGGGAAGGATAATTATAATCCAATTTGCACATTAGTACTGGTGGTGCGGATCAGATCATTTTGTATCAGAATTCGCAAAGAATTCCCATCTCCCCCAAACTTTAATATGAAAAGGTCAGAACAAATTTTGATAGAAGAATGGAAAAATGTATGGACAGAATAACACAAAAGAATTTATAAAAATTTGCAACAGTATACACTAAAATAATATAGAGTAACCAAATGTTCCAATAAAAGGACTTGAAACTTCACATTCACCACCTGTGTGTAGTGAAGGACAAAAATGTCTGCTTATTGAAAACATATTAACATATACTTGTTGTTCAGTCGTTCAGTCGTGTCCGACTCTTCGTGACCCCATGGACCATAGCACGCCAGGCCTTCTTGTCCTGCGCTCTCTCCTGGAACGTGCTCAAGTCCATATTCATTGCATCAGTGATGCTATCTAGCCATCTCATCCGGTGCCGTCCCCTTCTCCTTTTGCCTTCAGTCTTTCCCAGCATCAGGGTCTTTTCCAGAGAGTTTTCTCTTCGCATTAGGTGGCCAAAATATTTGAGCTTCAGCTTCAGTATCTGTCCTTCCAATGAGCACTCTGGGTTGATTTCCTTTAGGATTGACTGATTTGACCTCTTCGCAGTCCAGGGGACTCGTAAGAGTCTTCTCCAGCACCACAGTTCAAAAGCATCAATTCTTCGGCGCTCAGCCTTCCTTATAGTCCAGCTCTCACAGCCATACGTTGCTACTGGGAAAACCATAGCTTTGATTATACGAACCTTTGTCGGCAAGGTGATGTCTCTGCTTCTTACTATGCTGTCTAGGTTTGCCATAGCTTTCCTCCCAAGGAGCAAGCGTCTTTTAATTTCATGGCTACAGTCACCATCTGCAGTGATCTTGGAGCCCAAGAAAATAAAATCTTTCACTGCTTCCATTTCTTCCCCTTCCATATGCCAGGAAGTGATGGGGTCAGATGCCATGATCTTCGTTTTTTTAATGTTGAGTTTCAAACCAGCTTTTGCACTTTCCTCTTTCACCCTCAACAAGAGGCTCTTTAGATCCTCTTCGCTTTCTGCCATTAGGGTGGTATCATCTGCGTATCTGAGGTTGTTGATAATTCTCCCAGCAATCTTAATTCTGACCTGTGATTCATCCAACCCGGCGTTTCTCATGATGTGCTCTGCATATAAGTTAAATAAGCAGGGCGACAATATGCGGCCTTGTCATACTCCTTTCCCATTTTTGAACCAATCGGTTGTTCCATGTCTGGTTCTTACTGTTGCTTCTTGGCCCTCGTACAGGTTTCTCAGGAGACAGGTAAGTACCCCCATCTCTTTCAGAATTTGCCAGAGTTTGTTGTGATCCACACAATCAAAGGCTTTAGCGTAGTCAATGAAGCAGAAATAGACGTTTTTCTGGAATTCTCTTGCTTTCTCCATGATGCAGCGAAAGTTGGCGATTTGATCTCTAGTTCCTCTGCCTCTTCGAAACCCAGCTTGTACTTCCGGTAGTTCTCGGTTCGCATACTGCTGAAGCCTGGCTTGCAGGATTTTGAGCATAACCTTGCTGGCATGTGAAATGAGCGCAATTGTACGGTAGCTTGAACACACTTTGGCGTTGCTCTTCTTTGGAATTGGAATGTAAACTGACCTTTTCCAGTCTTGTGGCCACTGTTGAGTGTTCCAAATTTGTTGGCATATTGAGTGCAGCACTTTAACAGCATCATCTTTTAGGATTTTAAATAGCTCAGCTGGAATACTGTCATCTCCGCTAGCTTTGTTGTTACTAATGCTTCCTAAGGCCCACTTGACTGCACTCTCTAGGATGTCCGGCTCAAGTTCAGTGACAGCACTATCATGGCTATCAGGGACATTCAGATCTTTCCTGTATAGTTCTTCTGTGTATTCTTTCTACCACTTCTTAATCTCATCTGCTTCTGTTAGGTCCCTGCCTTCTTTGTCCTTTATCATGGCCGTCTTTGCACAAAACGTTCCCTTGAGATCTCCAATTTTCTTGAAGAGTTCTCTAGTCTTTCCCATTCTGTTGTTTTCCTCGATTTCTTTGCATTGTTCATTTAAGAAGGCCTTCTTGTCTCTCCTTGCTATTCTCTGGAACTCTGCATTCAGTTGGGTATATCTTCCTCTTTCTCCCTTGCTTTTCGCTTCCCTTCTTTCCTCAGCTACTTGTAAAGCCTGATCAGACAGCCACTTTGCTTTCTTGCATTTCTTTTTCTTTGGGATGGATTGAGTTGCTGCCTCCTGAACAATGTTACGGACCTCCGTCCATAGTTCCTCAGGCACTCTGTCCATCAGGTCTAATCCCTTAAATCTATTCCTCACCTCCACTGTATATTCATAAGGGATATGATTTAGGTCATACCTGAATGGTTTAGTGGTTTTCCCTACGTTCTTCAATTTAAGCCAATATTTTGCAACAAGAAGCTCATGATCTGAGCCACAGTCAGCTCCAGGTCTTGTTTTTACTGACTGTATAGAGCTTCTCCATCTTTGGCTGCAAAGTGCATAATCAATCTGATTTCGATACTGGCCATCTGGTGACGTCCATGTGTACAGTCATCTCTTGTGCTGTTGGAAAAGAGTGTTTGCTATGATCAGCGTGTTCTCTTGGCAAAACTCTATTAGCCTTTGTCCTGCTTCATTTTGTACACCAAGGCCATGCTTGCCTGTTATCCCGGTGATTTCTTGACTTCCTACTTTAGCATTCCAATCCCCTATGATGAAGAGCACATCTTTTTTTGGTGTTAGTTCTAGAAGCATTGTCTAAGTTGATTTGTTTACAATAAGCAGCCTTTTCCATCCTTCACCAAAAGTGGGACATCAATATTTTTATAAATCTATTTTTATAAATCATAATAAAACATGTCTGTCTGTTTGTCATTGTCATAGCAGCAGGAGTGTGAAACCTAGACCCTGAAATTTGGCATGCATACTAACGGGACCCTAGGGGTGTGCAACTCAGAGTTAATTCATTTTAAAACACATCAATTAAAGTTAATTTAAATATGTCTTTGTGTTGGAGTACCACCTTCATTCACTAGGCATCAGACTTCCCTAACAAACAGATAGCTTTGCAGTTGATACAGTTTGAAGCCATGGGGCAGTACTCTAAGGGACAAGGTTATACAGCTGCCCCCTTTCTCTTGCTGTGAGGCAGTGCACCCTCAGGGGAATGAAGTTGACAGTCCCCTCAGGGGGCTATAGGGGTTCACCATGGAAGGGATTAGGCCTAAGGGTGCCAACAGGCAGGGTGGGCACAATGTGTCTATCTCTGACAGCTGTGAAAGTTTGCTTGAAAGCTTCACTGTATCACACTAAAGCAGGGGTGAGCAGCCCATGGCCCTCCAGATGTTTTGCTCTCCACCTCCTGTCAGCTTCAGCCAGCATAGCTAATGGGGAAGGATGATGAGTGCTCCAAGCCAAAACATCTGGAGGGCCACAAGTTGACTACCATTGTAGTACGGGCTATTCCAACCTGTACAAAACTGAGTCTTTTCACTAGTAGTATATAAAATGGTACTATACATATACATATACATATACATATACATATACATATACACACATATATATGAAAGAATTATAGTCCACTTGTACATACCACCTCTTAATATCTTTTGTTGCAAGTTGAATTTACAGAATGATCTGCTTTGACATTACCCAGCATAAGCTTAATGATAAAACTATACTATATTTAGAAACCTAAATTTGGAGAAGATGTGCTGAACATGAGAAAGGATGATGTGTGAACCTCTAAAAACGTGCCTCCTTTGCCCCAGTGCTTTGATTACTGCTGCTTGAAAGATGAGGAACTGGTTGTAATGACAGTGTAGGATACAAATATGACTTTGGTCTGAGTAACACATTTCTAACCATCACAAACAGCTGAGACAATTTAAAACCAATGGAGGCATCTGGTTTGTGTTTGGATCACCTCCAGGGCCTTAATGAGACTTTTCCATGCAGCCAATGATATCAATAGAACAAAATTACTCGGGGAGCTTCATCTCATTCTCATCTGTTAGTTTGCCTTAATTTGATCACTCTGACTCATCTTGACAGGTTATGGCCTGTTGCAGCAGTAGCCAAACTGGCTTATGGATCACATGTGACTGCTCATCAGCTCAAGAAAGGTTGTTAAAAGATGCCAATTTATTTCTCTTATTCATATGGAATTCTAGGCCACCCTGTCCCTAAGGCTTGGGGAAGGTTTGAATATATAAGCCCAGATTAAACAATTTGGATAAAAGTTAGTTGCAAGATGTGTAGTCTGATCCTATATGACTGTTTACTTGGAAATAAGTCCCACTGATTTCAGTGAGACGTACTCCCAGATAACAATGCACTGGATAACAATGCAGCTGTAGAAAGGAGGAAAACAAAGTTACTTCCAGGTAAATGTAGAATATTAGTATGTTCTTGAAAATTAAGGTATAGGGATAATGTGAATCATTTCCTCTATTTGTGAAGTTCAGTGATGAGCCCCAATCCTTTTGTAGCCAAAATGGCACTATCCACACTCAAGGGAGTGGGGGCTGGGGAATCGGCCCTATCACCAGTCTTGCGGGAATCTCAAGATTGGCAGAAGCACAAACAATCTGGGGGGGGGGGAATCTTAAGGGTGGTGGATAACCCCCAAACAGCCAAAGGAGTACTGAGCATCTCAGTAGCCACAGCATGTTGAGTCCATTGGAAAAGAAAACACCGGGGCTTGGTGAGGGTGGGTGCGGAATGGAATCTGTTGGCTGACTGGACTGGTAAAGAGGGGGCATGGCTGCATCAGCCCAGGAGGCTTCAAAACACTGTTGACCAGTTGGCAGGAGAGCCTAGCTAAGAGAGACAGAGAGAAGGCAAGGAGCACAGATGGAGCAAGGAGAATTGGAAGGCAGGTATTTATCTCTCTGTTTCTCTTTCTCTGGGGACCTCTGCTCCATTTCTTCACTTCTTTTCCTTCCTCAAAGAAATCAGCAAAAGAGGATAGAGGAAGAGACACACAGATATAAAAAGAGCAAAGAGTACCACCTCATTGTCTGGCTAGGTAATTTCCTAGCTCACACAGAAACTTTAGGATGTAAGAGCTGCCCATAGACATCAATGGAGAAATCCAAGATTCAAAGATAGCTGGGAATGGATACCTGTGCGTCTACCCCCCCCCCCCACCGCTGAAGTTAGCAGCAAAGAGAGGTTTTCTTGCCTTTTCTAACTCAGTTCTTATTTAATGTGAAACATTTTGTGCAAATTCCAAAGCTAGCTAGCTTATTTATTTATTTATTTATTTATTTATTTAAATGCAGTTCATTGTCCCCATATTGCAGGTTGGAAGGGGCTGTGACTGAGAGTGGCTCATGACAGCCCTGCAGTATATATTGCACTGAATACTGCAGGTCAGGCTCTGAATGGTTTACAGCAACCCTACAGTGTTGTCCAGAGGGATTAGACTCCTATGGCAAGTTGAGTTGCAGGTGGGCTGAGAAGAGTAATATGCAACAACCTTGTGGTGTAGTTCATTCTTATACCCCTATTGCATGTTAGAAGGCTGTGCCCAGAGAGAGCAGCTTACAGTAGTCCTGGAATGTAGTCCACTGTTAATACTGCAGATCTGAGGTGGGCTGAGGCTGGCTTGTATTCTAATTCAAAAATCCCCCCTAAATCTCACATTGCAGCAAAGGTCCTGAGTGGTATTGCATCAAGGCACACACATTGGTAGCTCTTCTCACAGAAACGGCTACTAAGGCGAGGGTCTTCTCAGTGGTGGCACCTTGTTGTAGCATGACCTCCCCAGAGAAGCTTGCCTAGCACCTACATTGTTGTCCTTTTGGTGCCAAGTGAAGACCTTTATATTCTCGCAGGCTTTTTAGCCCTTCAGACTTTTGTAATGTGTTAATCTATTTTTAGATCTTTGCAGTGCTGCTGGCTTTTATCTTGGTTACTTCTTTGGTTTAATTATGTTTTAAACTTATGGTTGTATAATATGTTTGATGATTTTATTGTCTTTTATGGTTTTAAGCTTTGTCTTGTAGGCTGTCCAGAGTGCTTCAGCTAATAGGTAGTATAGAAATGTAATTAATTAATTAATTAATTAATAATCTTAGAGCCAGAGGGGTGGAGGGTGAGGATTACAAAGTTGGAAGAGATCCTGAATCTCTTTGCAACAATAGGCACTGCACTGTAAGGGATCCTTGAAAGGTCATTCAGACTATCTCCAACCCCATAAAAATACTAGGTTTTTCAGCTCCTTCAGTGACAGCCTCAGGCAAGACATCCAGACCAGGGATATACCACGACATATTGGTGATGGACCCCACTTGTATATTTATATATCATTTTGAATTTATGCGAAACAAGTGGGAACCCACAATAAAATGTTGTGAGTGTACCCCAGCCCTCAACAGATTGCTCCTATCCTTAACAGGATAGGATCCTATCCTTGTAATACTGTATATAAGCCAAACTACTCATAGGGGTCTTCTGCTGTAACAAAAGTGAAATTATTCTACCCAGTTCTCTCACATGGCCTGCTCATGGCTGAGGCCTTCTGGCAGTACACCACTTATGAATAGTTAGAGAAGCTGCACTTCCTGAAATCACTTCTATGAAACAATGTATAGGCACAGGAGGCCTTTGTAACTGTGGCATTCTCTCTATGTTTCTCATTCTTGAAGAAGATCAAGTCAACAACAATTAAAAGAAAATGGTGGTGGTGCCATTGGTGTGATCCACACCATCCATCTTAGGTTAGGACAGGTGAGCTACCAGTTGAAGCCCTAAAACATTCCCCCGAATCTTCTATAATGTACAAGAATTCTGTGGGGTGTGAATACCCAGGTGAATGAATACATGAAGAAGGAATTATGCATGAACAACCTCTGGCGTTATTTCTGGAGCAACACTGGAAATCCTCTAAGGTAACAAAATCGTAGATTAGATCTGATCATATTCTGCCTACCTTTTGTGCTTTAGGCATATCAGTGTGGCGCTGAGCACGTACAGACCGTGCAGATTTAGGTGGTTTGACGGGAGCGCAGTACATCTCCAGCCGTCTCAGGTCACAGCTCTGGAAACAGCATTCATCCACTATTCCTTTGGTAGAAGGTGGACGTCTATTGCCTCCATACCCTGCTGGTTTACCTAAAGGTGACATAAATCAGTCACAGTGAAAAAAGAGAACAAAAGCCTAAAATATTTTATTAACCTTACAATATTATTAGGTGGGTCGTCGGTCCCACAGAATGAGAAGTGTAGAAAAAAAGACGTATTTTATTGGAACAAGGAGTTCTTAAAATATTGTCCACCCTACATTCCAAAACTCTGCTGGGTTTAATGTGCACACAGAGTGGCCATGTACCCCACTTTACAGAGGGCAGTTCTCCGTTGGGAGGGCTGTGCAGTCCAAGTCCAGTTTAAAGAGAAAGAACCATCAAAACGGAGAGCATTGTTATGGGGCCTCGGGGTTTCCCATCAACAGTGAGCACCTGGACAGCAGACTGAGCAGGCACACAGGTCATCTGGTCACAGTCCTCCCCACTATGGTGAGATGTAATATATTTCTATTTAAGCTATATTAATTATTGCTAAATTTGTGTATCTATGTATAAATCAGCACATGCAATTTTTATGCAAATCCATACCTTCTTTACCCCTCTTTTTTGGTGATGCACTTTCTCTTTTTGAACAATGCACATGTGGCCACCCTGTGTGCACATGGAACATCATATGCACAAACAGGTGTATATAGATTAAACATGTAGACTTTCTTGAGCCTGGCTCATTCAGGAGTTAGAATAATTAAGCTAGTTGCACATTGGGTTGTATTTAATGTTAGCCTAGCTTAAGTCCCATTCCTTTTAGTGGGAATGTTGTAAGTTGGACTAACTTTGGATATGCCTGGGAGTATAGTGTCGTGTTCTCCATCAAATCCAACTAATAATGGTTGATAACCTCATTCAGTGAAGTGCATGAAACTCCATGAGGAACCAGAGACTGCACTTACACTTTTACTGTTTTCTTATTCATACTGCTTTTTATTAATATAGTTTCTACTCTATTCAGGTTGCTGATAAATCTCAGCAGTGTAGCTGGTTCTGCTATTATCCTCACCTGACCTTCTAATAGGCTGGAAGCCTCAGGGGTCAGATGTGCCACCTAAGCATACATGATGCCTGAAGAAGCCCCATGAAGATATTACTTATGCTTTGAGGATAAAAGCTTGTTTCCATAGAACACATAAAACACTTTTTTAGTATTTTACATCATGAGTCCATGCACTGGATTAAGCAGTGTGCTATTTATAGAGTTAGGAGACCTAACCAGAGCTGGTCCAAGACATTTTGTTGGCTGAGGTTGAACAGCAAAGCATGCCCCACTACAGCAGGATTCAAAGAAAGGCAAGTTATTTCAGCACTTGAGGCAGAAAAGCCTGCAAGCACTTGTCCTTGGCAGTAAAAATGCAACAATCATAAGTTAAATAACTAACAATTTTCTGTCTTTTCATGGTGCTCTACATCAGCTTCCTAAGGCAGAAGCCTTGCTTTGCCTAATGGTAGGCCTGGCCCTTCACATCTTGTGAAGGGCATAGGTGGCAATCCTATGCACATTTACCTGGGAGTAAGCCCCCATTGAGGACAGTGGCTATACTTGCAAGTAAACATGAATAGGATTGTACTGTTAGTGGCATTGTTAATATGAGGAATGTAATACAGTTTGCACTCTTTGTTGACCAAGCAATTGCTTACAAAAAGCCCCTTGAGAACCATAATAGACCAGAACCTCTCTAGCAATAAAACAAACCTGACTATTTAGCCAGCAGGGCCCTCTACTCAGAACTAGGCATTGCCACTAGCTTTATAAATCCTAATGATTTGAACAGTTTCCCTCAAGTGGTATAAACTAAATAGAAAGATCTATAAATTAATTTTATCTGTACACTACCCTGAGATCCTAATGATATAGGGCAGGATACAAATGTTTCTAAATGAATGAATGAATGAATGAATAAATAAATAAATAATTCTTGCTTCGTACTTCTACAGATCACCGAAGACCCCCCTTTAACTATACCTTATATAAGAATACGGTAGTGTAAGGCATATTACTAGTGATCTAACGGGGAGATTTTGCTCATTTTTTAAAAAAAATTGAAGCTTGAGCAGTGTAAACATGCAGAAAATTTTGAAACTTCAAAAAAGTTCAAATCTTGAGCATTGGGCAGCTCAGGAAGGGAGAAAGGAGAATGATGAGGGAAAGGGGAGGTTAATGCATATGCCTCACACTGTGCATATAATATAACATGTGACACAGTGTGTGTATGCACGTGTAATAATGATTACTCCTGTGAGCTCTTAGAGTACTGAGCCAATGAAAGAACATGAAAGAAGAAAGAAGAATTAAGGAAGAAAGAAGAATTTCTGTGCAAGAAATGCACAGAATGTAGGGAAAGGGATGAAGAAAAGTAACTTGGTGATAGAGGAGGAGGAAGGGAAGCTGAGGAGAAAGAGCTGAAAGGACACCAGAGGGAGAAGAACGAGAAAAATCTTACATGTTTTTGACCTCAAACTTCAAGAAATGATAAATAATCTTTTTAAAACAACTTTTGTCTTGGTTTTCACCTTTGCCAGTTTAGCTATAGTGTAAAGTTGTTCCACTCACAAGGGAAACAGGCAAACATATTTTAATCCAATCATTCTCAAACTACTAGCCCTAGTGGTGACATGGGATTTGCACTGGTATCATAATAGTGACCCCTTCATAGATCACTGCCTTGTTGTGGCAAAGGGGCTTGTGTAACTCAGTGAAGCCATAAGCTATGCTGTGCAGGGCCACCCAAGACGGACAGGTCATGGCAGAGAGTTCTGACAAAATGTGGTCCCCTGGAGAAGGAAATGGCAACCCACTCCAGTATTCTTGCCAAGAAAACCCCATGGAACGTATCACAAGGCTAAAAGATATGATGACGGAAGATGAGCCCCTCAGGTCGGAAGGTGTCCAATATACTACTGGGGAAGAGCAGAGGGTATTTCCAAGTAGCGCCAGAAAGAGTGAAGCGGCTGGGCCAAAGCCGAAAGGACACTCAGCTGTGGATGTGTCTGGTGGTGAAAAGAAAATCCGATGCTGTAAAGAACAATATTGTTTAGGAACCTGGAATGTAAGATCAATGAATCAAGGTAAGCTGGAGGTGGTCAAACATGAGATGGCAAGATTGAACATCGACATCTTGGGAATCAGCGAACTAAAATGGACAGGCATGGGTGAATTTAATTCAGGTGACCATTATATCTACTACTGTGGGCAAGAATCCCTTAGAAGAAATGGATTAGCATTCATAGTCAATAAAAGGGTGGGAAAAGCAGTACTGGGGAACAATCTCAAAAATTATAGAATGATCTCAGTACGAATCCAAGGCAAACCATTCAACATCACAGTAATTCAAGTCTATGCCCCAACCACTGAGGCCGAAGAAGCTGAGGTTGATGGGTTCTATGAAGACCTACAACACCTTCTAGAACTAACACCAAAAAAAGATGTCCTTTTCATCATAGGGGATTGGAATGCTAAAGTAGGAAGTCAAGAAATCACCGGGATAACAGGCAAGCATGGCCTTGGTGTACAAAATGAAGCAGGACAAAGGCTAATAGAGTTTTGCCAAGAGAACACGCTGATCATAGCAAACACTCTTTTCCAACAGCACAAGAGGCGACTGTACACATGGACATCACCAGATGGTCAATATCAAAATCAGGTTGATTATGTCCTTTGCAGCCAAAGATGGAGAAGCTCTATACATTCAGTAAAAACAAGACCTGGGGCTGACTGTGGCTCAGATCATGAGCTTCTTATTGCAAAATATCGGCTTAAATTGAAGAACGTAGGGAAAACCACTAAACCATTCAGATATGACCTAAATCATATCCCTTGTGAGTATACAGTGGAGGTGAGGAATAGATTTAAGGGATTAGACCTGATGGACAGACTGCCTGAGGAACTATGGACGGAGGTCCGTAACATTGTTCAGGTTGCAGCAACTCAATCCATCCCAAAGAAAAAGAAATGCAAGAAAGCCAAGTGGCTGTCTGATGAGGCTTTACAAGTAGCTGAGGAAAGAAGGGAAGTGAAAAGCAAGGGAGAAAGGGGAAGATATACCCAACTGAATGCAGAGTTCCGGAGAATAGCAAGGAGAGACAAGAAGGCCTTCTTAAATGAACAATGCAAAGAAATCGAGGAAAACAACAGAATGGGAAAGTCTAGAGATCTCTTCAAGAAAATCGAAGATCTCAAGTGAACGTTTTGTGCAAAGACGGGTATGATAAAGGACAAAGAAGGCAGGGACCTAACAGAAGCAGATGAGATTAAGAAGTGGTAGAAAGAATACACAGAAGAACTATACAGGTAAGATCTTAATGTCCCTGATAGCCATGATAGTGTGAAGAAGAAAAGGCAGAAAGCGAAGAAGAAGGCAGAAAGCAAAGAAGATCTAAAGAGCCTGTTGTTGAGGGTGAAAGTGGAGAGTGCAAAAGCTGGTTTGAAACTCAACATTAAAAAAACAAAGATCATGGCATCTGACCCCATCAGATCCCCGATAGCCATGATAGTGCGGTCACTGAACTTGAGCCGGACATCCTCGAGAGTGAAGTCAAGTGGGCCTTAGGAAGCATTACTAACAACAAAACTAGCGGAGATAACAGTATTCCAGCTGAGCTATTTAAAATCCTAAAAGATGATGCTGTTAAAGTGCTGCACTCAATATGCCAACGAATTTGGAACACTCAACAGTGGCCACAAGACTGGAAAAGGTCAGTTTACATTCCAATTCCAAAGAAGGGCAACGCCAAAGAGTGTTCAAACTACCGTACAGTTGCGCTCATTTCACATGCCAACAAGGTTATGCTCAAAATCCTACAAGCTAGGCTTCAGCAGCATGTGAACTGAGAACTACCGGAAGTACAAGCTCGGTTTCGAAGAGGCAGAGGAACTAGAGATCAAATTGCCAACATTCGCTGCATCATGGAGAAAGCAAGAGAATTCCAGAAAAACGTCTATTTCTGCTTCATTGACTACGCTAAAGCCTATGATTGTGTGGATCACAACAAACTGTGGCAAATTCTTAAAGAGATGGGAGTACCAGACCACCTTACCTGTCTCTTGAGAAACCTGTATGACGGCCAAGAAGCAACAGTAAGAACCAGACATGGAACAACCGATTGGTTCAAAATTAGGAAAGGAGTACGACAAGGCTGCATATTGTCGCCCTGCTTATTTAAATTATATGCAGAGTACATCATGAGAAACGCGGGGCTGGATGAATCACAGGTCGGAATTAAGATAGCCGGGAGTAATACGCA
Source organism: Heloderma suspectum (assembly GCF_057233095.1). Taxonomy (NCBI): domain Eukaryota; kingdom Metazoa; phylum Chordata; class Lepidosauria; order Squamata; family Helodermatidae; genus Heloderma; species Heloderma suspectum. The sequence goes on from NC_139464.1 coordinate 34,241,291, forward strand.
GATGATACCACCCTAATGGCAGAAAGCGAAGAAGATCTAAAGAGCCTGTTGTTGAGAGTGAAAGTGGAGAGTGCAAAAGCTGGTTTGAAACTCAACATTAAAAAAACAAAGATCATGGCATCTGACCCCATCACTTCCTGGCATATAGAAGGGGAAGTAATGGAAGCAGTGACAGATTTTACTTTCTTGGGCTCCAAGATCACCGCAGACGGTGACTGTAGCCATGAAATTAAAAGACGCTTGCTCCTTGGGAGTAAAGCTATGGCAAACCTAGACAGCATAGTAAGAAGCAGAGACATCACCTTGCTGACAAATGTCCGTATAATCAAAGCTATGGTTTTCCCAGTAGTAACGTATGGCTGTGAGAGCTGGACTATAAGGAAGGCTGAGCGCCGAAGAATTGATGCTTTCGAACTGTGGTGCTGGAGAAGACTCTTACGAGTCCCCTGGACTGCAAGGAGGTCAAATCAGTCCATCCTAAAGGAAATCAACCCGGAGTGCTCATTGGAAGGACAGATACTGAAGCTGAAGCTCAAATATTTTGGCCACCTAATGCGAAGAGAATAGTCACTGGAAAAGACCCTGATGCTAGGAAAGATTGAAGGCAAAGGAGAAGGGGATGGCAGAGGATGAGATGGCTAGATAGCATCACCGATGCAATGAATATGAACCTGGGCACACTCCGGGAGAGAGCGCAGGACAGGAAGGCCTGGCGTGCTATGGTCCATGGGGTCACGAAGAGTCGGACACGACTTAACGACTGAACAACAACATAATAGTGAAGTAAAAGCTACTGTATAGCTGAGCTGTCAGGGCACTTGCCATGGTCATAGTAGCAGGAAATGGTATCCAATTAAAGCACAATACACATAGAGTTACACACACACACACATTTTGCTGTTGGTCAAAAAAGCCAAAACCTTTGAGACCTCCCTAGCTAAGAGCCAAACTAGACAAGACATTGGGAAATCTATGACTGAATCTCATGCTAAAAATGTGTTAAAAGCACCATGGGTGGATGTGGGGATCTGAATTGAACTGGATTGCCTGTCAGGAAACCCCTCTTCCTAAAAGTGATCAGTTTGAGACCACAATGTTGAGGGAAGGGTTTTTAAAAACAATTTTAACCTCTATAGTTTTCCTTGTCTACCTTTTCTCCTTGGAGGCTCTTATTTGCCCCATAGGTAAAAACATAGAGGTACCCATACAGTGTCTGTATATTTTTTCCCCATGGGGCAAGTGGGACCTACAACATAATGTCACGTCAAATGCTCCTGTTCACTGTTCCAGCCAACCAGCGGTGACCTTTCCCAATATAGTCCATTGCATTCCCCTCCCACCTACTTTGTTTTGTTCCCTCCAACAGCCAGCCAGCATTCTGTGCCCCCCTGAGCATGCTCAGTCCTCCTTGGGCTGTTTTGGGGGTCTTTGAGTTTTTTCTAAAGATGTTTAATATTTCTGCAAACCGTGGGGTTTCCCCGAGTCTACTGATGCCTCCATTTTGTGCATGAGTGGTGCCATTTGATTACATAAGCAATGACATACCAGAACATCAAAACTGAGGGAATTTCTAATGGTGTGTGTGGGGGGGTGTGGGGTGCAGGAAAGGGCAACCCAAATGATCAAGGAGCTGAAGCAACTCCCCTATAAGAAAAGTTTACAATGTTTGGGGCTTTTTAGCTAAGATTCTAAAAACACACACAAGTAATTGGGGGTGCGGGGACATGATGGATGTATATAAAATTAGGCATGGTGTGGAGATACTGGATAGGAAGATTTTTTTCTCCCTCTCTTGTAATATTAGCACCCTGGTTCATCCAATGAAGCTGAAAGGTGGGAAATTCAGGACAGATAAAAGGAAGTACATCTTCACACAGCACATAGTTAAAGCCAACTTGGACAGCTGTAAACAAATTCATGGGGGATAAGCCAGTCATGATGGCTATATATTACCTTCACTATCAGAAGTATGCTGGGGAACATGAGCAAGAGGGTGCTATTGCACCCATGTCTTGCTTGTGGGCTTCCCATATGCATCCATTAATTTCCTCTACAATCCACCCTCTTCCCTCTCCCTCTCCAACTGTCAACTGACCAATATTCCATCAGCACGTTAACTGTCATTCCATGCTCCCCTCAGCTTCGCCTCCCACTTACCTTAACATTCTACACTCCAAGTCGTCTGCTCCCTCCCCTCCCCTCTCCACACACAAACCCCAAACATGGTTCATGAGTTACAACTCTGAACTGAGCCAGAGTGATCTGAGGACCACGTTGCTGCACTACACGTATCGATGTGCCTTGAACTAACAGGGTGGCCACAGCTAGTTTTCAGTCACACAAATGAATCAGATACTTAGACTGTAGCCAAGAAAAGTAAAAGTCTAAGGGTGCAATCCTATACAAGTTTAGACAGAAAAAAGGCCTACAACTCCCAGCATGCCACAGCCAGGAGTTGTAGGCCTTTTTTCTGTCTAAATTATTTAGGATTGCACCCTAAGGATATGTATGACACAGTGGAGCACTTTAGATGAGGCATATCAGCATTTACACATGCAGTGTCACAAAATGTATTGGGGGCTGGATCCAGAGAAAGTTAATCCATGTAGGCCTTATTGAAATCTGTCTGAAAAATTAGTCATGACTTAGATTCCCTTGATTTCAAAGGGATCTAAGTGTGACTGACTTGCACTGGGGTGCTTCCACATGAGGCTTTAATAGCACCATTGTCTTGCTTCATTCACATAATTTTATGGCGTTTGTGTGCATCCAGACATTGCCATCTTCCTCTTGGAACTCTTCCATGTTTTTCCATCAATCCTTCAGTCTTTTTCCTTTCCACAAATAATCCATTAAGGAAAAAAAGACAGAATTGCTGTATAATGGCTTCTGATAAGTAGCGCTAGGAGCCCTCCATCTGGAAGCACCCTCAGTCCAAGCCATTATGAGCTTTTCTACACAAGGCTCATAATCAGCTGTTAATCCACAGTATTTACTTTCAGTTTTGTCATAGAACTGAGTTTCAAGCAGTACACGAGGAGTGTTCCCTTTCTTGCTTTTGTGCTATATAACCTCTAGATGACACTGTGATGTAGCAGAAGAGCACAAATACACAAAAGGAAATTGTGCTTTTGCTTTCACAATTAAATGTCACATTTTCCCTGCTCAACTCACCAAAAGTGTTGGTTAGACACAGAAGTGAAACTGGAGGGTCACAATGTTGTCTAAAGAACCCATAAACAACCATGAGTAGAGAATGGCGAACACATGATAAATGCCTCATGTAGAAAAGCCCTGCTATGCTGTTTAATAATATAATGATTGCCTGTAGGAAAAATGCTGAAGTATCCTGGTGCCCCTTCATGGATCACTGCCTTGTTGTGGCGAAGGGGCTTGCGTAACTCAGTGAAGCCATAAGCTATGCCGTGTAGGGCCACCCAAGACGGACAGGTCATGGCAGAGAGTTCTGACAAAATGTGGTCCACTGGAGAAGGAAATGGCAACCCACTCCAGTATTCTTGCCAAGAAAACCCCATGGAACGTATCACAAGGCTAAAAGATATGACGCCGGAAGATGAGCCCCTCAGGTCGGAAGGTGTCCAATATGCTACTGGAGAAGAGCAGAGGGTATTTCCAAGTAGCGCCAGAAAGAGTGAAGCGGCTGGGCCAAAGCCGAAAGGACACTCAGCTGTGGATGTGTCTGGCAGTGAAAAGAAAATCCGATGCTGTAAAGAACAATATTGTTTAGGAACCTGGAATGTCAGATCAATGAATCAAGGTAAGCTGGAGGTGGTCAAACATGAGATGGCAAGATTGAACATCGACATCTTGGGAATCAGCGAACTAAAATGGACAGGCATGGGCGAATTTAATTCAGGTGACCATCATATCTACTATTGTGGGCAAGAATCCCTTAGAAGAAATGGAGTAGCACTCATAGTCAATAAAAGGGTGGGAAAAGCAGTACTGGGGTACAATCTTAAAAATGATAGAATGATCTCAGTACGAATCCAAGGCAAACCATTCAACATCACAGTAATTCAAGTCTATGCCCCAACCACTGAGGCCGAAGAAGCTGAGGTTGATCGGTTCTATGAAGACCTACAACACCTTCTAGAACTAACACCAAAAAAAGATGTCCTCTTTATCATAGGGGATTGGAATGCTAAAGTAGGAAGTCAAGAAATCACCAGGATAACAGGCAGGCATGGCCTTGGTGTACAAAATGAAGCAGGACAAAAGCTAATAGAGTTTTGCCAAGAGAACATGCTGATCATAGCAAACACTCTTTTCCAACAGCACAAGAGGTGACTCTACACATGGACGTCACCAGATGGTCAATATCGAAATCAGATTGGTTATGTCCTTTGCAGCCAAAGATGGAGAAGCTCCATACAGTCAGTAAAAACAAGACCTGGAGCTGACTGTGGCTCAGATCATGAGCTGCTTCTTGCAAAATTTCGGCTTAAATTGAAGAACGTCGGGAAAACCACTAAACCGTTCAGGTATGACCTAAATCATATCCCTGATGAATATACAGTGGAGGTGAGGAATAGATTTCAGGGATTAGACCTGATAGACAGAGTGCCTGAGGAACTATGGACGGAGGTCCGTAACATTGTTCAGGAGGCAGCAACGAAATCCGTCCCAAAGAAAAAGAAATGCAAGAAAGCCAAGTGGCTGTCTGATGAGGCTTTACAAGTAGCTCACGAAAGAAGGGAAGCGAAAAGCAAGGGAGAAAGGGGAAGATATACCCAACTGAATGCAGAGTTCCGGAGAATAGCAAGGAGAGACAAGAAGGCCTTCTTAAATGAACAATGCAAAGAAATGGAGGAAAACAACAGAATGGGAAAAACTAGAGATCTCTTCAAGAAAATTGGAGATCTCAAGGGAACGTTTTGTGCAAAGACGGCCATGATAAAGGACAAAGAAGGCAGGGACCTAACAGAAACAGATGAGATTAAGAAGAGGTGGCAAGAATACACAGAAGAACTATACAGGAAAGATCTGAATGTCCCTGATAGCCATGATAGTGCTGTCACTGAACTTGAGCCGGACATCCTAGAGAGTGAAGTCAAGTGGGCCTTAGGAAGCATTAGTAACAACAAAGCTAGCGGAGATGACAGTATTCCAGCCGAGCTATTTAAAATCCTAAAAGATGATGCTGTTAAAGTGCTGCATTCAATGTGCCAACAAATCTGGAACACTCAACAGTGGCCACAAGACTGGAAAAGGTCAGTTTACATTCCAATTCCAAAGAAGGGCAATGCCAAAGAGTGTTCAAACTACTGCACAATTGCGCTCATTTCACATGCCAGCAAGGTGATGCTCAAAATCCTACAAGCTAGGCTTCAGCAGTATGCGAACCGAGAACTACCGGAAGTACAAGCTGGGTTTTGAAGAGGCAGAGGAACTAGAGATCAAATCGCCAACATTCGCTGCATCATGGAGAAAGCAAGAGAATTCCAGAAAAACGTCTATTTCTGCTTCATTGACTACGCTAAAGCCTTTGATTGTGTGGATCACAACAAACTGTGGCAAATTCTGAAAGTGATGGGAGTACCAGACCACCTTACCTGTCTCCTGAGAAACCTGTACGAGGGTCAAGAAGCAACAGTAAGAACCAGACATGGAACAACCGATTGGTTCAAAATTGGGAAAGGAGTACGAGAAGGCTGCATATTGTCACCCTGCTTATTTAACTTATATGCAGAGTACATCATGAGAAATGCCAGGTTGGATGAATCAGAGGTCGGAATTAAGATTGCCGGGAGAATTATCAACAACCTCCGATATGCAGACGATACCACCCTAATGGCAGAAAGCGAAGAGGATCTCAAGAGCCTCTTGTTGAGGGTGAAAGAGGAGAGTGCAAAAGCTGGTTTGAAACTCAACATTAAAAAAACGAAGATCATGTCATCTGGCCCTATCACTTCCTGGCATATAGAAGGGGAAGAAATGGAAGCAGTGACAGATTTTACTTTCTTGGGCTCCAAGATCACCGCAGACGGTGACTGTAGCCATGAAATTAAAAGACGCTTGCTCCTTGGGAGGAAAGCTATGGCAAACCTAGACAGCATAGTAAGAAGCAGAGACATCACCTTGCCGACAAAGGTCCGTATAATCAAAGCTATGGTTTTCCCAGTAGTAATGTATGGCTGTGAGAGCTGGACTATAAGGAAGGCTGAGCGCCGAAGAATTGATGCTTTCGAACTGTGGTGCTGGAGAAGACTCTTACGAGTCCCCTGGACTGCAAGGAGGTCAAATCAGTCCATCCTAAAGGAAATCAACCCTGACTGCTCATTGGAAGGACAGATAATGAAGCTGAAGCTCCAATATTTTGGCCACCTAATGCGAAGAGAAAACTCCCTGGAAAAGACCCTGATGCTGGGAAAGACTGAAGGCAAAAGGAGAAGGGGACGGCAGAGGATGAGATGGCTAGATAGCATCACGGATGCAATGAATATGAACTTGAGCACGCTCCGGGAGAGAACGCAGGACAGGAAGGCCTGGCGTGCTATGGTCCATGGGGTCACGAAGAGTCGGACACGACTGAACGACTGAACAACAACAACAACAATCCTGGTGCACTGCGGTGACATACACATAGTTCCCTCATGCCATACAGTCCTTCCATTGTGACCCAGGGTGTGTCTGGATGAGGGCTCCTAACTTTTTAAATTAAAAGGCAGCTATTATGCAGCTATTCTATCTTTTTTTCCTTAACTGATTTTCTGTGGTAACAGAAAAGATGGACGACGCAATGGGAAAGTATGTGAGGGTTATGAGTGGAAGATGTCATCAAGACCAGCCTTCACCAACCTGATGCCCTCCAGATGTGTTGGACTGCAACTCCCAGCATCCACCAGCCAACATCTGATGGGTACCAGGTTGGGGAAAGCTAGTCTGGACTAGGGATGGGTGAATGAGTGATGTTCACGATTGCTAGGATTCTCCAAACATCACCTCGGTTCTCGTGCCTGATTCCTGTTCGTGACTGCGGCTCACGTTACGCGAATGGGAAACTTGTGCAAATCGAGCAGCGATCAGGTGGGAGATTTGCACAAATCCCCCCAAATTTGTACAAATCTCTCCAAGTTTGCCAAATTTCATAATTTGCACACATTTTCTCCATAGGCTAAGGGTGGGCTGATGCAGTGTACTGAGGCAATTTGCACAGATTAGGAAATTTGTGCACGTCTAATTGGGAATCAGGAATGAGACAAACACAAGAACGTGTCTGAAAATTTGTGAGTATTTTTGGCAGACATGTGCTCATGCTTGCATTCGGGGCTTTGAATGGGGCATGCTTGCATGTTTTGCAAGCAAAAACGAAATCCTCATACATCCATAGTCTAGACCTCTGTAAAATTCCATGAATGAGGTAGGGTGATGGCATGATAAAAGCCTCATCTGAAAGCACCCCCAGGTGTTTTTTTTTTTAAAGTTTTCTGGCTGCCATTGATAGGAACCTTATGTTTACTCTGCCTTTGCTGAATTCAACATCTAAGAGTCTCCTACCATCATTAACTGATGAATTACTCATGTGTTGGGGCGTGTTTGTGTGTGTATATGTGTGTTTCCCCTGCCCTCCTTTTTTCCAGCTCCCATGAGATTTCTTAGTGTATTGGTCAGAGAAGTTTTTTGGCTATCACTTTAATCTATTTGTAGTCAAATATCTGTGTTACATTTGCATGTGCTTATGAGCTGATATTATGTTGAATCATACCATTCTACTGGCTCTTATAAAAACAGTCAAGTTTGGAATTCCACTCTTTGAACAGCTGGCTTCTGTAGCAACAGCATTGCACTGTAAATAGGGCAGGGATAGTGATGTCATTCAGAAGTGCTTTGTCTATCTATATCCCCCCCACCCCACCCTGTAAGATATTGTTTACCATTGGTGCCATCAGTGCAGTTCTGCTTAAGCTGCTTTCACAAAAGACTCTCAAATAGCAGGTTCAATTTCCTGTGCCTGTCGGGAAAGCTATATACATTATATTTGACACAGGGCTGCTGCTAAGATTGGCAGCCCCGTGTCCGGTTTCCTACCCTCTACTTAGCAACATTTACAGACACTTACATGTATGATGACATCATTGTTTTTCTGTGTTATTTTGACCCTGCCAGCCAAAGCCTATGAAGTGGAGTGAGAAGGTGAGCAATCATATTAAATCTTCATGCTGTGTCTTAATGCTTTGCATATAGCTAGTCCCAGGTTTAGTTCACTGCACCACCAGTTAAAGGGGCTAGTATGGCACAGTAATATGGCAAAGGTAATATGCACAGTGGAGAAAGGTAATATGCACAGTCGGGCCTGGTTATGCTTTATCTCTGATCCTTGGGATCCTGGTTCCTGTTAACCTGGGAAGGACCATAGCTTGGTTGTAGAGCATGTGCGTTGCCTGCAGAAGGTCACAGGTTCAATCCCTGTCACCTCCTGTTAAAATAATCAGGCAACGTGTGATATGAAAGATCTCTGCCTGAGACCCTGAAGATTTGCTTCTAGTCAGAGTAGACAGTACAAAGCTGAATAGATAAAGAGTCTGACCTGGTGTAGGGCAGCTTCATATGTCCTTGTGGGTTCATATGTCTAAGGTGATGATGGAAATGGGTCATGTATTCTGGCTCGTACTCACCAAGCCATAATAAGCTGGCACCTTTCCCCACACTACTAATATTGCACCAGAAATCTGCCACAATACATTCTGTCTCTCATGCTGGATAAGCTATCGAACACAGTCAGTGACGCTGTTCGGATGTAACAGTGGTGGCTACCGGCAATTTGTGTATTAATTAATTAACCCACGAATTGCGGGGATGTGTGCCATGTGTGCACCACTTCCAGTTTACAGCAATGACCTACGAATGTGGCATTCATAGGTTGTTTCTGTGATGTCTGAACCCTGATACTTGGGGTTGTTTGTGGGGTAAAACCCCCCAAGCTAACTCAAGAACAAACCATGGTTTAACATGGGGTTGTTTAACCCACGAACAACCCCAAGTGCCCGGGTTCAGATGTTATGGAAACAACCTAGGAATGGTGCATTCATAGGTTGTTGCTGGAAACCGGAAGCGGCTTGTGTATGCGTCCCCACAGTTCATTAGCTAATTAAGTAACCCACACATTGCCACTGAACACTGACATTACATCCTAATAGAGCCACTGTTCCTTTATCAGGAAGGAGCAAGGGTAATATTTTTAGTTGTAGAGGGGTCGTTTGCTGGGAACAGGATGGGCTCAACACATAAAGACACTGAAATGATTATACTACAGCAGAGCAGGCAACATTCCTGGATCCCTATTCTACAGCATACTTAGGATAATGGGTAGTCTGGCCTTGATCCTAGTACTAACACTGGAGAATCAGTATTCATCAGACAATTTGCATTTTCAGCTGAGTAGGGACATGAAAATACCATGAACAGAATTGTATAGTCACCCATGTTATTCCTAATGCAAATTCTCTGATGGATATAGGGACTGTGTTCTAGCACACCAAATCCTTGCTCCTATCTTCCACCCTTGCAGTGGGCCTCCCATATCACCACAACCCCAATTTGTGCTAGCTTATGGTCTTATTACTTCTTCTCCATTGATTTAAAACAATCCAGTCCACTGCAATCTCTTTTTAACAATGCAAAACACTAGAATTTACAAGACCTAAAAGTGTGCTCCATTTTTCAGTAATATTTAAAGAAGCATGGTAACGGTTTTTAAATGGCTACAGGCACAATCCTATCCGGATGCCTGTCAGCCTCCAAACTCAGAGGCTGATGGGCATCCTATGCAGAGTGGGAGAAGCATGGAGGCGATTTTCACCTCCATGCTTCCCTGGATCTGCAGAGGGGAAGGGAAGGAGGCTGTGGAGGGCTGGGGATAGCCTTCCCCTCCTCACCCACAAAACTGCCCCCTTTCCCTTCCCTCTGAGGTCGCCTATGGGACTTCAGAGAGGCGGCTGGTGTGGTTCTCTCCGCACCAGCTGCAAGGGGGAGCAGGCAGGGAGCTCGGACTCCTGGGTCCAAGGTCAGAGCCCTGTCTCCAACTTCAGATCCTGGAATCAGAAAAATCCTATTGCCCTCCAGATGCTGTCTAGGAACCATAGGATTGCTCTCCCCATTATGTAATTTAATAATTTTCTTTACTCATTGGTTGAAGTTGGCAGCATACTTTGCTGTCACAATACAAAATGAGATCTTTCAGGGTATAATACTGAAATGCACCTCTAGAAAATTTTCATTTGTCAAAATAGTGTCTGGACTAAGGGCAATTTGGGAAGGAGAACTATGTTAGGTAATTGCCTGAATTTTGTTTGACTCCCTTTTAGTATCTGGGGATTTTCCATGAAATCATTATCTTTTGTGGAGAAAATGGGGGTGGGGACTGTGAGGAAGGATGTCTATTGCTGGGAAATCTGGACCTCTTTGGGATTGCTGGACTTCTGTGGTGCCCCCGACTCAACTCACTTTCTGGGGACATTTTACATAGTTTTTTTTGTCTTGGCCATAATTTGTGCGAATAGAGATCTGCACAGATAGAGATCTGTGCAAATTATGGCTGCAAATTGTGTAAATTTGTATAATTTGTGCAGATTATGCAATTCATGCTGTAATTTGTGCAAGTGCATTTTTATGTAAAACCCAAAACAAAATGGAAATTCTGTCAGCTGGCCCCACTTGTTGCACACTGAGTTGGGCTAGCTGGCAGAAAGCAGAATGGATCTGGGGGTGGGGCAGCCAATGAAAGCTCATTGAGCTCCACCACTGTACAGATTCCTCCGACATCCCTAACTGTATTACTTTGTGAGTATTACTTGGAAATATTTTGGGTTCAATTCAGACTTAGTCATGCTTAGGCAATACCCACTGAAATCAATAGGACTTCAGTTAGTCAAGGCAGGGCAGGATGGGAGTTGCCATTGACCATATCTGAAGGGTACCAAATTGGGAAAGGTTGGTCTTGATGATGCACTTCAGTCTAACTGGAAATGTTGAGATGGCTACTCTCGATTTGCCTTTCTGAGAGCTTCATTTTAAACTTGCCTTTATATAGCAACAACAATTGTAAAATGAGCATGTTTGCAATGGGTTCTCTTTGCCAAATACGACATATGTTTGCATGTTGATTAAATTTATTGACATTATACTCAAGATTTTTTAAAAACTTATTGTGAAACATTTTGTTCTCGTAAGTCCTAAGGGAGGTATAATTGGAAAGCACATGTTCTGGGTTTGCAAAGAGTATATGAGGTATGGAATCTATCAGAAGGCTAACTAAGGGCACAGTCCTATGCATCTTCAGAAAGAAAGAAGTCCTGCCACATTTCCCATGGCTGGCTGCGAAATGCTGGGAGTTGTAGGACTTTTTTCGGTCTAAACATGCATAGGATTGCACCCTAAAACAGTCTAATTTGTGTGTTTATTTAAAACATTTGTATCCCGCCCTATATCATTAAGATCTCAGGGCGGCATACAGATAAAATTAATTTAAACAGTATAAAACAATAAATAATTTAAACAGCTAAAAACATATTAAACCATTAAACAAGCTAATACCAATTAAAATCTAAAACAAAGTTAAAACAGTGTGCTACTTTAGGGAATGCCTTTAGCCCTCAAAGGCTTTCATAAAAAACCATGCTTTTATTTGGCGCTGAAATGAAACCAATGTCTGTGCCAATCAGGAGGGCATTCCACAACTGCGGTGCCATAGCAGAGAAGGCCCTCTCCCACATCCCACCATAGTGTATGTCTCGCACTGGTGGGACGCAGAGGAGTGCCCCTCCAACAGATCTCAGTCCTCAGGTAGGCATATATAGGGAGAGGCACTCCCTCAAATATCAAGATCCCAAGCTGCTTAGGGCTTTAAATGTCATCACCAGAATCTTGAATTCCAGCCGGAAGCGTATTGGCAGCCCGTGCAATTCCAACAAATAAATAAATTAATTAAAATAAAATAATTTGAGTGTGGGGAAGCATTTTAATTGTTGCTATTGTTAAACCACTGGGAGCAAACTCTGGCTGATCTACTGCAAAGCACCCTAAGATCTACCTGTAGATTCTTATCTACCTTCTGCGCCCCCCTCCCCCTGTGCTAGACCATGTGTTCTACAATGGAACTGTGTAATAGATTTTCCTCTTCAAGGAATCTGCTTCCAGTGGCAGATTTTTAAACATTGCTTAATCTTTTTTTTTTTTTGGTATAATGCTCTCTCTCTCTCTCTCTCTCTCAAACCTGCTGTAAACTCTGTACTTTGGAAAGTGTTTACTCTCACACATAGTTGTACTGCACTATGCCCTCTTTCTAAGGCTGCAGTTGGGAAACTGTTAAGTCTACAAAGCATGTGATATGGCCCGTGTCTTCCGCACAGTAGTTTCTGAAGCCAGCTGGGTTGGTGTGAAGAGCAGGACCTATAGGCAGTATTGATCTGGGATCAGAGGTGGAAATTTTATAGCATTTACAGTCCTTTGGAGAGGAAGGCTAGCAAGAGAGTGGGAACGGATATGATGTATTGCTTTAGACCAATACAATGCTCTAGAGGGCGAGAGCATTGCCAACCCGTCGGAGTTTACAAGCCTAGGTCAGATTCCATGGCTGGAAAGCTGTAGACTCTGCCAGAAAGGGGGAAGGCACTTTGGCAAGAAAAATGCTGTGTTGGACACAAAGTCTGCTGGAAGGGAATTGCCAGCAGATTTATCAAGGACTGTGATAAGATAATTAGAAGTTGGTAGAGATGATTTTTGCATTTTGGTTAAGGAGTGAACAGTGAAGAGCAACGGGTGCCAAGGTAGCTAGCGTTAGGCAGGGTCCAAGGTCTACATCCCCACGAACTCATCTCTTTCTATTCATTGCTCACTCTCTCGCCTCTCCCTGTGCCCACTCCGTCTCCTGACTACTGGAGCCTTTTCTGGACACCCACCACATCCTAAGCACCAAGGGGGCTCTGATGCACACATGAAGCTCGATATTAGCCATTTAAAATCTGCTTAAAGCCAACAAGGAACCAAATATACTGTCGATGCAGCAGGTCACGGCTGCAAGGACACCCAGACTGCAATCTTATGCACACTTACCTGGGAGTAAATCCGATTGAACTCAATAGGACTTAACTTTGAGTAGGCATACATAGGATTGCACTATTAGGCATTCTTCATGGGTGGCGCTGAACTTTGGAATTCCCTTTCCCAGAAGCTTTGTCAGAGCCCAACATCTGCTGGGGGCAGCCATGAGATGCTTTTTATTCCAGAATCCAGTAGAAAAACATACATTACTGTGATCCACCCCGATCCCTTGAGATGGGGTGAGCTACAATTCCAAATCCATCCATCAGTAAAGAAATCCAGGTGAATGAGGCAGCCCCCTGCTTATGTGGCATTGTCTGTGCACATTAGTGACTACACAACTACACTAATGCCTGGGTTGGGCTTTGTGCCTGAATATTTTATCAAGTATGTCTTAATGATGTTGTCTAGAGACATGCTTTTATAACAATCAATGCTTTCCCCCCTTCTGCAATCTAAATTCTATTGTCTATAGGGATTGCACTGAAAATGAACAGCACTGAGTATTACTTGAAAAATATGATGTGTCGGTTTCATCAAGACCTCTATAATTCCACTGACCCCACTCAGCTGAGAGAAATTCTAGCACAGCCTTTCCCAACTTGGTGCCCTCCAAATGGGTTGGACTGCAACTCCCATAATTCCTAGCCAGCATGGGAATTATGGGAGTTGCAGTCCATAACATCTGGAGGGCACCATGTTGAGGAAGGCTAGCATATACTGCACACCTCTGTTGTATTTTTTTAGGTGAGTGGTAGAGGAGAAAAGTCAGAACTACTCTGTGGACTCTTTTTGAGAATCTGGCACTTTTTTTTCTTCCAGTTTTTCCTAGAAATGACTATTTTGGTACATGAGGAACAGGGGCATATCCAGAGTTTGGGGGAGTGAAGAGGTGACAAAGACCATTATAGGGGAGCAAGGATTTAATCCATGCTATGTAGGACCTGAAGAGCCTCGTGTGGCGCAGAGTGGTAGGCGGCAGTATTGCAACTGAAACTCTCCCCACGACCTGAGTTTGATCCCGGTGGAAGCTGGGTCCCAGGTAGCTGGCTCAGGTCGACTCAGCCCTCCATCCTTCCGAGGTCGGTAAAATGAGCACCCAGCTTGCTGGGGGAAAGGTAATCACGACTGGGGAAGGCAATGGCAAACCACCCCGCTACAGTCTGCCAAGAAAACACTAGCGCAGGCGGAGTCCCTCTAGGAGTCAGCAATGACTTGGTGCTTGCAGAGGAGGAACCTTTCCCTTTTAATGTAGGACCTTAATTGAGCTGGGGGAGTGAATGTGATAGTAGGAAATAGTTGCGGGGGGCAGGGCAGGGAGGAAGCTCCTGCTAGGGTGGCCACTTAAGCATCTCCAGTGAAGGAGACAAAAGCGGGCACACATCTCCATGCCATTTGCATATGCTAATTTATCTGTACAGATGCAAACCTGGAAATCATTACTATAATTTAAATATGACCCGGTGACCTGTGTGCCTGCTCAGTTTACTGTCCAGGTTCTCACTGTTGGTGGGAAACTTCAAGGCCCAGCTATTCCTTCTGATGGCTCTTTCTCTCAAAACTGGAATTGGACCGGACAGCCCTTCAAACAGAGGATGGTCCTCTGTAAAGCAGTTCATATGGCCATCCCATCACCCGCTATCCTTTGGAGTCATCCCTGCTGATGCAGGAAAAAATACAAATGGCTCCCCCCACCGTGCTGGTAAACGTATGATAATAAACAAATTGACCATTTGTTGTGCTGTAAGAGTACCACATACAGTTTCCTGCCTGAGATGGGATGCCTCTTTGGAGGATGGCCTGAAGCCACCAGAGCCAAACCTGTGCCAAGGGACCTTGAAGCAGATCAGAGGATCCTAGGCTCTTGAGGGAGACGGCCTTCATCTCTCCCTCTCATGACATAACTAGCTGCCTCTCAGACTCTGACACTGAGTGGCCACTTAGCATTAGGGAATGCAGGCATCTAAAGGTTCAGGTTCAACCAGTTGTCAGGAGCAGAAATGTCAGCTGACGAATAAGAGCTCCTCACAAGTAAAGGTACTTCCATGAGTAAAGCTCTGCTCATGACTAGACCACTCCTCAGGCTTAAAAGCCTTCGGTTGTAGGCTCAGCTTGCTGGAGCAATGTCTGTGCACCAGCCTTGTATGGTAGCTTAGCTGTTCTCTGGAATGCCCTGTGCTTGGACCATCTACTGACCTGTCCTGTGGAACTGACTCTGGCTAATTCCCTGGAGCTCTGTTCCTGCACCACTGCAAGGCCTAGCTTCCTTCACCACTATACGGGGTAAATCCATCTCTTACGTCAGGGTTGGGCAAGTTGTGGCCTCCAACTCCCTTCAGTCTTACCCAGCATAGCCAATGGTGAGGGATGGTGGGAGTTGTAGGTGAAAATCTCTGGAGGGCCACAGGTTGCCTACTCCCAACTTACATATTGCAGCATAGTGTAGAGCCATAACCAAAGACCCATCAATCCATGTTGCCTTTCATTCATTTTATGGGTTGTGTGTATAGAGAGGGTCTTAGGGCTATCTACCAATTAGATAATTAACAGCAACTCAATGAACTTCTTGTATGAAGTCCATAGGTGTCTTCAGGGAAAGTCAAGAACATCACCTCCTACACAAATCTGTAAAATTTGTTCCATCTCCAGCTATGCTAAAGTTAGGATAACCACATTTTTCTTGACTTCTTTGACCTCACAAGGGACCCAATCAATGTCTTCTGATTACTGCTAAAATAGACCCAAACAACCGCTGGCTTTTATATTTTCAGGAAGGGTGGAAGGCTGTGCTTTTTTGTCCCTGTAGCCTTTGGTGTAGCGTGCTTGAGATCTTTTTGGACCAAGTATGGCCTAAGTCTGACAGGGCATTCTGTGTAGCAGTGCCCCAGTGGTGGAACTCCATTCCAGGGAGGCCAGGTTGCCTTTTGACAGCTGGCCAAAATGATACTGATCCCTTGAGGTTTTAGTGATTAATGGTGTTGAATTTAGAATGTCTCCTGTTTTATTGCAATGTATGCATTTTATAGGGCCGCGGTGGCTTAGTGGTTAAGACGCTGAACTGCAGACTGGAAGGTCGGCAGGTCAGCAGTTCAAGACCCGAGTGCCGCGTGACAGAGTGAGCTCCCGTCTTCAGTCTCAGCTTCTGCCAACCTAGCAGTTCGAAAGCAAGAAATTGCAAGTAGATAAATAGGTACTGCCTCGGCGGGAAAGGTAACAGCGTTCCGTGCATCTCGGTGTTCAGTCATGCCGGCCACATGGCCACGGAAGCATCTTCGGACAGCGCTGGCTCTTCGGCTTAGAAACAGGGATGAGCACCGCACCCTAGAGTCGGACACGACTGGTTGGGGACACCTTTACCTTTACCTTATGCATTTTATCTGTTTAGTTTGAGTGTTTTTCTGTTTGGAATTGTTGCATTTTCTTGTTTTTATTATTTTATTGTCAATCGTGTACTTATTGAGTGGAAGGGTGATTCAGAAATACATTAAATAAATAACCCTTGTCCCAAGTCCATTTAAGACTCTTAACATGTATATGTATACATATAATGCGTGTGAGTGGCAAATGCAAGTTTAAAAATATATGGGCAATGGCCCAAATGCAAAGAAAGTAAAGTCCCATTTGAATTAATGATAAGAGTTGCAACTAACTTGACTTACTGATTTCAATGAAATTTAAATGTAACCAAGGGCGCAATCCTATGCATGTTTTTAAAAAGGCTTGGGTTTTTTTTTCATATTTTTCTTTACAGTCCTTTTCAAACTACACTCATTTTATTTTTTTTTCTTAATACCCAGCCTGATTGTGATATTGTTGAAACTTAACAGAATTAAAGCTTTACATACATGTTGGTAACTTAATTGGTTTATAACAGGGTTTTGTACAGTTTCATGTTAGGCCTCCTCACACAGGCGTGGAGCTGGGTTTCTCCTAGGAAATGCAGGGCAGTCTGGATGCTGGGTTGTATTTAAGGGCACAGTTTAAGTCTATATGCCATAATACAGGCTTTCCTAACATGGCACCCTCCAGAGGGGTTGGACTACAACTCCCAGCAGCCCCGGCCAGCTATGCTGCCTGGAGATGCTGAGATTTGTAATCCAACCCATCTGAAGGGCCCAAGGTTGGGGAGATCTGCTTTAATATAACACACTGATGAAAAATTTTAATGAACCCAAAAGTCTGACCACTTCTTTGTGACCTTAGCTGGCCCTGGTAAAGGACCTAGTAAGGATATCATTCTACTGTAATCCTCAGGATGGCATAGTCTTCGTATAAAGCTGGGGTGGGAAACCTGTGACCTTCCAGATCTTGTTGGACTCCAACTCCCAGCCAACATGGCTAATGGTCAGGGATTATGGGAGCTGGAGTCCAAGATCTGGAGGCCTTCAGGTTGCCAACCCTTGATAGAAAATAATCCACTGAGTTAGGTCACAAACTCTCTTGTTAACTTGATCTAATAAGCCCACTCAGGGGTGGGCAACTTGTGGCCTTCCAGATGTTTTGGCCTACAACACCCACCATCCCTCACTATTGGTCTTGTTAGCTAAGGTTGATGGGAGCTGTAGGCCAAAACAACTGGAGGGCTACATGTTGCTCACCTCTGAGCTAGATGAAAGAGAGAGGCTTTCCTTTTGCAAGAGTGGAAAGTTGGATGGCAACATCCAAACATCAGGACTGTAAAGCAGAACCTTGACAATGAAGTGATGTAAAGGCCACTTTAAATGTTTTAACATGTATAGGTATACATGTAATATCGTTGAGTGTTGAATGCAGGTTTAAAAATGTGTGCAAAGGCCCAAATGCAAAGGAAGTGAAGTCCCATTTTAATTAATGAATGAGTCGCAACTAACATTACTTTGTGTCTTTCTGCTACGTGTGTTCAGAAGCAAGCCTTTGCCATTGGATAACATAATAAAGCCTAGTACTTATATAGCATTTTTAAGTGCTCAAAGTGTTTCACATACTTTGTCATGCTAATCCTAACAACAAGAGTGTAATTATTCCCTAATTACAGATGGGGGGGGGCTGAAGTTGAGAGATACCAGTTTACCTAAAATGACCAAGTGAGGTAATGGCTGACAGGAGATTTAAGCCATAGACTTGCCAGCTCACACTCTTAACCATTATGTTATGCTAGCTCTTAAGCGTTTCAGACTCGGTGTTTGAGGCATGACCTGCCATCTTGTCCCAAATGCCTGAAACAGCAGGAGAAGCTTTAGTAGGGAATTAAGTGTCTATCTATCACAATGCATAGAATATGTGAAATAACAGGTTAGTTCAAACTATGGCAGGTTGTATTCTAATATCTAAGAAACCAAAGGAAAAAAGAAACCACTGGGCTAGTTAACACGACACGACCAGATCATCATGGGTCATGTAACCCATTAAGAGCTGCAGTGTCTGTTGGGTGTGTGTGGCCGCTATTTTGACTGCACAACCTGTGATCAGGCCGATTGGGGATTGTGCTGTGTCATCCAAACCCAGTCATCATGGGTTATTCAAGGGTTAAACAACCCTCACTTAACCCCTACTGCAAATCGTGGGTTAAGTGAGGGTTGTTTAATCTTTGAATAACCCATGATGACTGGGTTTGGATGATACGATGCAATTCCCGATAGGTGCAGTCGGCGGCTGCTGCTTCAAAATGGGGCTGCATGCACTCCGCACGCACTGTGGCTAAACGTGGGTTAATGAACCTATGATAACCTCCCATGTCGTCCAAACTGGATCAATGTCTTGTCTTCTTTAATCTCTTGGTCTTTTGGGCTGTTAGCCATGATGTTCAAAAGTTTTCTGTTAGCAATCTGTGCAAAAGCTGAGAAAAGTTTGGATTTTGCAAAGCCAAGAGGATCCCCCTGCTGATAGGGAGGAGGTTGGTTGCAAAGGAAGGAGAGTAGACAACATACGTATCAATATCTCACATATGGAAATATCATACAAGTGTCTGTCCTCTTTTGTCCTCTTTTAAAGTGATGGATTTTTTCTTTTTTGGTGATGCATAAATTACCATCCTAAAGTAGAAGCTTCCATATGATCAGGAACCCAGATCAAGCAGGGTTCCTGATCTTCTGGAGGATTCCACTTGCATTCAAGCAAGTACAAGTAGAAGGTCCTTTCAGCACTTCTCCCTCAACACAGGAAGGCTGGAGAATGAGTGGGTGGGGATAAGGACATTGTGGGCAGGGCTTGCGTGTGCGCTCACATGCCCCCTCCACACATTTAGCCCTCAAACAAACATGCAGGCTGAATGCCTGCATTAATATTAATATTATTTCCTTCCTCCACAATCTTTGTCCTTAGAGCAAGGAACTCCAAAGACTTTTCCACCTTCATATTTGTTAGTCTGGTCAATAAGTTCGGTATCCCTTTATGATCATCATAGTAATTCTTTTCCTGCATGGTTTCCAGTCCAAGTTTTCTGAGAGCTTGACCTGAATCATAAGAACATTTAAAGATGTTTCTCAGTGATACTTTCCTTATTTTGTTTTTTTTAATTGGCAGCAGTTCTTTCCTTTTGTTTCATTGGATTCAAACTCTGGCTTAACCAAGCATAATAAATTATAGAAAGACTGGATCATGCTGAAGTTTGATCCAGAAAAGAATGGAGTTTTCATTAAAAAAAATGTTGATGCCTGTTCTAAGGCTTCCAATCAACACTCATATATTGAAATTGCACACCTTTTGCTTTAGAATTTGCCTACCCAGTGAACATACCTTGTATTTCTTTTGCTGCAGGAAAAAAATGTCTGTCCAATTGTTATGGTTAAGAACAGAAAAAGAGCCCTGCTGGATAAGACCAAGGGCCCATCTAGTCCAGCATTCTGTTCACACAGTGGCCAACCAGCTGTCCACAGGAAACCCACAAGCAGGACATGAGTGCAAAAGCACCCTCCTGTCCATGTTCCCCAGCAACTGGTGTACATAGGCCTACTGCCTCTGATACTGGAAGTAGCACAGAGCAATCATATTTCCCACTAATCAGCTTCATGGGATGACCCTGGAGTCTAGAATTATGAGAGAGGGAGAAAAATGTCTCCCTATCCACTTTCTCCACACTATGCACAATATTGTACACCTTTGTCATATCTCGCCTTACTTGCCTCTTTTGTAAGCTAAACAATCCCAGATGTTGTAAACTTTCCTCATAGGGGAGTTGCTCCAGACCCTGGATCATTTCAGTTGCCCTTTTACCGACTCTACAATGTCCTTTTTTGGCTGTCGTGACCAGAACTGGATGCAAAATTCTAAGTGTGGTTGCACCATAGATTTGTATAAGAGCAGTATGATCCCCTTGTTGCATAGACAGACACCCTACACCTAAAGATGGGCACAGCACTGACTCAGTTTAAATGGCTCATACTGATCTTGCTACAGTGGCAAGGGGAGTGGACCCATCCATCTTCCTGTGATGCCTTATCTGTACTACCTGTTTGAATCCCATACTATATATGAAGCTGGCATTAAGAATATGCTTTACCATCTGCTTTCCTTTTAAGTTAAATGGAAATGGATTGCTGTAAACCATTGCAAAATGAAGAATGGGAATAAAGTTCATACATGGATAAAGATAGGCCTATTATGTAATGAGTTCTGGCACCTCTCTGGCTGTGCCCACATGAATCTATCACAGCTTTTCACTGCACAGAGAGAAGGTTGCTACCCATGTTGTTCTTGACTGTTTACAGTCATTTTTTGATCTATTGCCTTTGCCATCCTTTAAGTTGAAGGACTTGATCTGCAGAGATGTGGAGCTTCTGTTATCTCTATGTGCGAGGCTACCTACTCTATCTCCAACATAGACATAGATCTACTTAAAGCTTCCACTTAATCCATTTGGTATCTCTCAGTATAACAACATGATCACTGGTGTAGCAGTGAATGTTGAAGTGCCAGCGCTCATCATGGCAGTCCCCATAGCCACGCCCCCAAGCAGAGTCCCAAAATGCAGGCAGTTGCATTGATCCAGATCAACAAACCAATTCTAGTATTTTTATCTCCACCAGGAGCAGGTCTTTGCAAAGTTAATGGGTCTTGATTGTCCATTCAAGACCAAACCACTGCAAAGTACTTTGAATCACAACAGGGAACAATATATTGCTTTTGGGAAAATTCATCCCCCCCCCTACTGTGAGAATTGCATTTAAGCTCAGCAGGAACAGGGAATTCTGAGGGGCAGTTGGGGGTGGCAGATGATGTTGGCAGATGATGTTGGCATCCCTGCCTGCTAATAAACTAGTGCTGGATCTGCATTCCTGCAAGCCCTTGCTCTGTTAGACCACTGAACATTATAGAATCGTAGGGTTGAAAGGGGCCTACAAGAACATTGAGTCCAACCCCCTGCTCAGTGCAGGAAGCCTGATTCCCAGGCAGTCTCCCATCAAAGTACGAACCAGGGATGACCCTGCTTAGCTTCCAAGATCAGACACATCTGTGAAGGCAAATCTGCTAGCTAGCCTCAGTCAGGTCCACTTCTCATGTAACATTTTGGAGTACTACTAACACATTGGGGGGGACAAACTACATGTTACGCGAAGCACTAAACACGCAGCTTTGGGGGAAATAACAGCTGGAAGGATTGTGGGGTGTGGTGGGTGGGAAAGAGATGCAGGAAGGAAAGGGTTAAGGCCCCATCCCTGTGATCCTGATGCTACTCAGTGCCCCAGATGGCTGATTTTCCTGAAAAAAGAAAGTGGCCAATGCTAAGCAAGCACTTAAGAACATAGGGATTCGCCTTACATTCATGCCTGGTGTCAGCTCCCAGCATGGTTGTGCAAACGCCCACAGGTCCTGGGCCACCCTCTAAAGTTTGTCGCAGGAATATAAACTGTATATTATTTCATTTTTAAACATTAAGGGCCTCGTGCTGGAAAGAGATGCACTGAACTGGGTAGCTGCTGCTGCTGACATTTCCCCTGGATTCTACCCCCGATGTAGCAAAGCTGCTTTGTTCACCTGTCAGAAGCCTTTGGGGGAAAGAAGATGGCAGCGGCTGCAGCTGCTGGGGAAGGCTCCTGTAGAAAGCATGTGCAATCCAGAGCAAACTAAACTTTCTTGGGAAAATTAAAGCTCACACCCTTGACCTGGGCTTCCCAAAGCCTCTTAGAAGAGGTAAGGGAGCCATGTGCTCAGATGGGAACCCCATCTGCTATTGAACATGCACCCAATTCTGAACAGCAGCCAATACATCTATAATTCTTGAATAACTAAATAAAGATTTTTCCCCACACTCCCAGATTTTACATGTATAGATGAGCACTTTGGGCAAAAGAGACACATTTTAAACATATGTTCTCCCCGCTAAGTTCTTCATATCTGAGCCTAGTTCCTCTCCACGTTTATTAATAACTTTCTGGAAATGGATCTGTTGGCTGCGGCATTCTGTGTAATGTTGTTTATCCTCTAGCAGTCAGACAGCAGGCCATTAAAAATAAATCGCAATCTTTGGAAGGCTTTCCCACCCCCTTTTAGGTTTCTTAAGAACTTCCAGCAATTAAAGGTTGACTAAAGGATGCTGATAAAGAGACCAAGCAAGATGTTATATTTGGCTTCTAATCAGGAAGAGCTGTGCCAGCTGGAACCTTATCTGCACCTGTAATATACAGGTGTGACCAAACCACCTATCTCACTAGAGTGGCTAGGATGGAAGCTCCTTTAGCCTGAGTCAGAGGACTGGTCCATCTAGCTTTGTATAATTTAGGGTTTCAGACAGGAATCTTTCCCAGTCCTACCTGGAGATGCCAGGGACTGAATTGGGGCCTTCTGAATGCAAGGCAGGTGCTCTACCAGTGAGCTATGGCCCATCTCTTTCTAGGTGGACAGACTCCTTACTACTTGTCATTAATGTAATCGTGTGTTGTGCATTCCCCATCTGCTATGAACAGCAGACAATAAAACGTATGGCATATCAGGCATTTTATTTTACCAGACGTTCTGTGGGAGAGAAAAAGAAGACGCATGGGTCTCTTCCTGTTGGTGGCAGTCATGAAATCTCCATTTCAGGATTATTTATTTATTTAAAATATTTGTATCCCACCCTATATAATCAAGATTATGTCTCCATTCTTGCACTCGTGTGTGCGCGCAGCCTGGGAAGCAGTGGTGGCTGGTGCCCCCTGGGGCTGGTAGGGCAGAGGACAGGGCAGATGTTCAATATTCTATTGAGATGGCCAGAGGAGGAGAGGAGAAGATTGTGTGTGGCACTTGGTAACTGCACATGCACCTGGTGGTGGTGGGGGATCTCTCTGCCACAAGTGGGTGGGGGACAGGTGTAGGATCACTACCTAACTTGCCCCCAACATAGAAACCTCTACTGGTAAGAGGATGACAGCAGTATCCCAGAGGCCCCTCTGTTTGACTCTGAACAGAGGGGACTCAATCCTTAATAGGTTTGGATTTTGTTTTGATAAAAAAATTCAGAGATTCAGTTCTTGAGACCCATGAGTCTTCCCCAAATGGATGCGTACAATTCTAGTGACTATACTTGCTAGCAAGACTGAGGCCTTACCCAGGTACTGCTGCTGAATGATGTTGGGCATCTACTAGCAGCAGGGCCTTTTTGGTAGTGACATCACCTTTGTGGAATGCTTTCCCCAGAGACCCACATCAGGCCCCAACACTGCCTTCTTTCAGGCACCAGGCAAAAACCTAGGCCTTTCTGCTAGTTTGGTGTTGGTCATTTGTTCTGATTCAAGTGTTGCTTTTCCTTGCAATTGCAATGGTGGTTTTGCTTTTGGTAAGAAGGACGGAGATATTTTATTGCTACTGCTTTTTTGCATTTTGTACTTTTTATTGTGTTTTGTTGTTTCATTCTAATTGTGTTTATTATTGATGAAGAAAGGTGGAATAACAATTCTGGAAACAAATTAAAAAACAAAATAAATAATGTGATATTGGTGATTCGCATAGTCTTGGCACTTTCAGATATATGCCCCCTCCTCTCTTTGGTCAATTTTATGCTGCAGAAAGTTGCAAAGCTGACAGCTGCTTCTGGAGGAAATCACTGTTGGAGGCTTGTTAAATATTTAAAAAATGCTTGGAAACTGTTTCTGTACAGTAGGAAGACAAGACACTCATCTATGCTGAAAACAGGAGACACTGCTTATACAATCTGTAACTCATTCCATCTGTGCGCTGCACAGAGTTCCAAGTCAATCCTAATTAAACATATGTATGAGCTGGGAGATGAATTCATCAGAATTATTTGTCATTCCTCAATAACGCAGCAATGAGAGGGAGATTATCCTTGTCTTCTTTCCAAGGTGACGTCACTACATTAGGTCTTTTGTGCTGATAATCAGGACTTAGGAAAGGTTTTATGTTCTTAGCACCAGCACTGAAAAAATTAAAACTGATTTTAATGTAATAAGAGTCAGCAGAGCTTTAAAAATTAATATTTATCTTGAAAGATCAGTAGGCAAATCTTTCCCCTCTCTCTACACTTTGGGAGGGGGGAAAAGGAGAGAGTGAGGGGTGATCTAAGGATAAGTTGCTCTGTCACATCTGGCAAAGTTCTAGAATATTGTCCAAACTGATATGCTGTAAAAATGCAACGTTCAGGAGAACAAACATATTGCTAACGTATTATTGCTGAACCTGGTAATAATTATAGCGTCATTTAATTTATGAGTTCAGATTGTAAACATTCATGTCAGGCATTGTACCGCCAGAAGATTTAGTAGGAGCAATATGGCACTTGTGAGCATTCGTTCTAACACAGGAGAAGCGAATGAGCTCCCCACATCATGTTGAGTGAAGTTGGGAGTACATCCTGTACTTTGCTTGAGAAACGCTCATGTACTCCCAGGTTCCCCATAGTCCCTTCCTTGGTTACCGCCACTAGCAAACACCTTTGTGTAAAAATCCTGACCTATCCAGCTCACCTCATGCTTAGTCATTCAAGCCCTGTTCCTGGGACAAACTCCTAAGACCACCTGTTTGGCATGCCACACCACTCAGATTTGGCTGAGGGAAACAGCTTTGCCTTTATTCAGAAAACACCCTTGTTTTGAAGTCAGAAATGTAATTTTATTTACATCTGGAGTGAAAAATGTGAGGCCCATCTCTATCCAACAAGTTGCAAGCAAAAAAGATGCAAGTATTCCTTTAAACTTGTCTCCAACTTGCCTTAAGTCTGGCCACAAAGCTGCCATTTTGTCAGCTGTGTCAACCTGGTGTGTGGTTATCAAGGGGCACAGGGAGAACCTGAATCCTGGGATTTTTCTCAAACACATGGGAGAAGCAAGGATAATCAGGTAGAAGCAGCTGTACATACAGTCAGACGTTATGGGAGGGAGATGAGTGGTAGATGGAAGGACCTGTACCTGGTCCTCCAACGAGGGACCAATGTGTATGAAGAGAATCCACGTTAACAAGGTAAGAAGTAGAGAAGATGGGAATGCAACACACATGTTGATTGCTGGAATTCTACAGTACATAATAAAATTGGATGCAATTGCTTTGAACAGTGAAGTAATCCATCTTCAATGTATCAAAAACAGAAACTTGGAATCCCGCCAGCTAAACTAGCTATTGTGGTGTTGGGTGGCCAGCATGTAAGGATGGCAAATCTGTCAGTTCACTTCTTCCTGCATTCAGATTTTTTTAAAGCTCAAGTTCTTTCACAAATGTGAAGAACTTCATGAATTTCAGTAAAGTCTTATCAAAAACAAACTGGAACGAAATCCTCACCCATGTGCACCAGCTATAGGTACCAGCATGGAGGGGACCATGATGTACGCACCTGCCATATAGCTATTAAAGATGAGCCTGTCAGAAAAAAGAGGTGGCAACTGTAATTAAGCACTAACATGGTAGAATACACAAAGATCCAAACCCAGATGCTTAAGAGCTAAGCACTCAAAGCCCTGGGTCTGGATGAACGAATCTGCCAGTTTCATTTTCTCCCACATTTGAATTTTTTAAACCTCAAGTTCTTTTCATCCTGAATACGGACAAATCTGCAAATCTGGGGGAATCCTTACCAAAACTGAATTGAAACTAATTTCTCTTTCCCACTAGCACCTAATTACACATGTTTTTAAAATAGGTACTTTTCCTGTTACATTGGTGCACTTGCATGATATGAGAGTATTCCTTCAAATGGGCTGGAGGCAAAGAGTTCCATGAGCAGAGTTCTGCAAGCGGAGTTCCACTCAAGGAATCTCCCACTCTTGGAAGGCTGTGCGTGGCAATTTTCATGGGTTTTTCTTTCCCCCTGCAGCCCTCCATCTGCTCTGGTGGGTTGGAGGACCTTCTAAAAGAGCCCTGGAGGTAGTGCAGGAGATTTGCAAAAGGAAGGGGGAAATGGGTGAAAACCTCTTCTTTCATGACCATCAGCTTCCTCTGGATCTGTTTGCAGATGGGCTACTCTGGATCCAAGCAGTTGGGTAGTGTTCCTGATTACTCTCTTTATGTTATTTATTTTCTGTGAATAAAGAGGAGTTCCCAAATCATGCCGCTAACATTCTGGAATCACATGCTCCAAGTGCCATTCATTAGAGGGGAACAGCTCTGCACACGAGTGAGTTCATAATTCTGAAAAGTACCTTGAACTATATATAACACACTGGTGGTGAGATTTTAAAATTACAGAGCATGTTTGCAAAACTGACGTTGCTATGGTCATGAGTTACACAATAATCTGATGTCAGCCTCTTGACTGGTGTCATTCTATTGAGCAATTCAATTTGGATGAGAGCGTTCACACACAAGAGCCTTCCAACAGTTCTAGGAATTTTATATCTTTTAAAAGCATTCAATGTATTTATTTTCTCTATTCAACCTTCCAAACCTGTCTTGTTATTTTCCAGAAATTTCAGTGAACCTGGGGTCACTGAATAACTTTCTCACTGGCTGTTCAGAAACTGAACATCATTCTGTTCCGTCCACAGATTCTCTTAAAGAATTCTGAAGAGAGCTTCTATCATAAGCTTCATATATGATATTCTTTACATAAAGTGCTGGCCTGGACAGTGGACAGATGGATGGTACTTTCTTAGGGATGTATGAGAATTTCATTTCAGTGTGCAAATCATCCGAACTTGTCCGTTTTGCAACTGTAAACGCAAGTGCATTTTTTTAAAAAAATGTTTGTACATTTCTGCATCGCATTTGCTTGCACTCGTGTTTGAAAAATGTGCACTTTGAAATGTGCATCCTCCACCCCATACTCATTTTCATGCTATAGTCAATGGAGGAAAACAGATCACAAACAAAAATGAGAGCAAGCCAAAGTGAGCTTTGAAGTGAATTGCAGGGAATTGTGGAGACCTCAAACATCCCTGGTTCTTCCATTCCTAGCATAGCTATCAGCATACACTATTTTGCCTATGGCAGCCTCCCCCATCCTGGTGTCCTTCAGATGGGCTGGACTACATCTATCATCCCCAGTGCACATATTATGCTTCTGTAGTCTTGAGGTCTTATGCAGAAGGGGCTGTGAAGATAGACTGTCTAGCAGGAAAGCCATGATCAAAAACGTAATCACAGTGGGACTGTTAGTACTTATTTTCATGATTTAATATTATATGACTCTAACTCTCTGCCCACACAATTTTCTTCCTAATTGCCTCTTGTATACTGGAATTGTTTTTCAACTTTAAACCACTGGCACTGGCTAAAGGTTCATGCTCGGTCCATTGATCCAGTCTTGAATATAATTTTACATTTTTTAATCCCTCAAGACAAATTTAAAGGTTACATTTTACAGTCGGGATAACTTCCAAAAGTGATTCATATGCCTGAATATCCTTAAAAATATAAGGCATACAATTTGTTTCTCTAGAAACCATTATTGTTGTAGTTGTTGCTGCTGCTGCTGCAGAGTTACGTTACAGAAACCTAGAGCTTTAAGAACATAAGAAGAAGAGCCATGCTGGTTCAGACCTATCTAATCCAGCATTTTTTGGCACAATGGCCAATCAGATGTCCATGGGAAGCCCACAAGCAGGACATGAATGAAATAAAACCCTGTTACATGTGTTCCTCAGCAAATGGCATACAGAGGCATACTGTCCTTGATCCTGGAGGTACTGTATAATGACTAGTAGCCATTGATAGCCTTCATGAATTTGTCTAATTCACTTTTAAAGCCATCCAACTTTGTGGCCATCACTAACTACACCATGTAATAGCGAATTCCATAGCTTAACTGTGTGCTGTGTGAGAAGCACTTCCTTTTTTGGGTCTTGAGTATTTGAGTGTAAGTTGCTGGGGAACAACAGCCAGAGAAGGCTATGGTCCTCATGTCCTACTTGTGGGCTTTCCAGATGCATCTGGTTAGCCATTGTGGGAAACAGAATACTAGATGGCCCTTTGGCCTCATCTGGCAGGGCTCTACTTACACTCTTAGTCTGTGCTTTCTGAAGTCAAGTAATGGCCAGCATGTTCCTGAGACAGTCAACCTTATGACTGCACTCAAAAATAAACCTGCCAATATTGTAATGCAGTCTTCTCCAACCTGATGCCCTCCAGATGTTTTGGACCATAACTCCCATCATCTCTAATCATTGGCCATGCTGGTTGGGGCTCATGGGGCTTGTAGTCCAAAACATCTGGAGGACACCAGGTTGGGGAAGGCTGTTGTAATGCTTCTGTACAAATCTATAGTGCAACTATACTTAAGAGTTTTGCTCACAAGACCTTAAAAAGGATGTGGTATTGCTGGGAAGGGTACAGAAAAGGGCAACCAGAATAACCAGTTGTCAGGAGTAAACCCCATACTTAGTTTAGAAAAAAGGTGAATATGGGGAGACATGATAGTGGTGTGCCAAATAATGCATGGTGTGGAGAATTATGAGAATGCCTATTTATTTATTTACAACATTTATATACCGCTCCACATCTAAACAGATTTTGGAATGGTGAACAATAAAAGATAAAAAGAATAAAACACCATATTAAAAGTTTAAACAAACAACAACAACAAAAAGCAGAATATCAGTAAAAACCATGGCTGGTCAATCAAAGAAAGCTTCTTGAAATAAAGAGGTTTTCAGCAGGCGCCAAAAACAAGACAGTGTTGGTGTCTGCCTGACCTCCAGAGGCAGGGAGTTCCACAGAAAGGGAGCCACCACACTGAAGGCTGATCTCCAGGTGGATTCCAATCGGGCCATAGGTCCATGCGGAACCACCAGGAGCATGCCATCAAATAACCTCATTGACTGAGCAGGTTGATAAGAGAGAAGGCACTCTCTCAAGTATATAGAGAGTCATCCCTTGAAGCTGAATGGTGGGAGATTCAGGACAGAGAAAAGGAAGTACTTCTTCACACAGCACCTAGTTAGACTACAGAATTTGCTACCACAAGATGTAGTGATGGCCACCAACTTGGATGGCTTTTAAAGGGGGAATCAGACAAATTCATGGAGGATAATAAGGCTATCAATGGCTACTAGTCTGGATGATTATATACTACCTTCAAGAAGCAGCCGATGAACAACAGCAGGAGAGGATTATTGCCCTCATGTCCTGACTGTGGTCTTCCCATAGGCATTTGGTTGGCCAGTGTGGGAAGCAGGATTCTCCACCTGATAGGCCTTGGCCCAGGGCTGCCCAGAAGGAGTAGGGCAACTAGAGTGATTTGCCCCAGGCCCTGCAAAGCAAGGGCACCCCTGCCTCCGTTCCTGTACCGATCATTGGCCCCTGCCACACATGCATGGAACCTTATAGGGGGCAGTGGCAGAGCCCCCAACATCACACCAGCCCCAGACAGCAGGCCCCATTACTTTGGTCTGTTCCAGAAGGGCTCTTCTTATGTTGTTATGTACATCCATTTTTATTCCCCACAGTAGACAGTGGATGCATGCATGCCTCCCGTCTGCTCAATCATCTCCTATGTTTCCATGCATACAGACATGCAACTCCCTTTTGGGAGTGATCCCATGATTGCAGAATGCACTCTATGTACCCAGTACATAATACATAGTCTAGCTCAAGGGTAGGCAAGTTTTTGGGCCCATGGGCACATCTGGCAATTTGAGAAACTGTCCTGGACACCAGCAGAAAATGGGCACGCTGCAGATGAACACATCAGCCTTCAGTCACCTGCCATCGTTATTTGCTAAGAATGTCTCTGAGCCCTGCGTGTGATCCAGAGGCATTCATGGGAAAAGAAGATGGAAGCACCTAGAGGCCCTCACTTTACTTTGAAGCTGCCAGTAAGAAATATTGGGTTTTTTAAGAAGTAAATGTGAATAGAAATATTAAATTATTAGCCAATAGCTTGAGATGGAGAGTAACAAGAAATACTGTAACTTCAGTTTAGAACCAACAAGGAAGAAGACATTTTGAGTCAAAAACTATACTTCAAATATTTGCATCGGAGGGAGCAATCCTATCTGGGCCAACGGTCACCTCCAAGCCTCTGGGTGACCACCTATCCAGTGCAGGGTGGGAGGAGTGGTGAGGAGTGGATCTCCTCCTTGCTTCCCCCACCTGGCTTTTGCGGCTAGACAGCCGATTTCAGCTCTCTAGCCGTGGGACCTCGGAGCATGGGAAGCGGCAGCCAGAATACACATAGGATGTGCTATACTGGCATTTCCAACTTCCCCACCCTGGCACACCCCCAGGAACGCCCCGTTTTTCGCCGCTCCACATTCCTCTTCCGAGTGTGGAGCCATTCCGTGCTGCCTATGAGACGGTGCGAGAGGGGGTGGAGGTCGGTTCTCAGGGAACTGACCTCGGAGCACGGACTCCAAGGTTGGTTCCTGGAAACCGACCTATCCTATGGCCATTTAGCTGCTGACTAGCAGCCATAGGATTGTGCCCGTAGGCAGATTTATACACCTGCAGGCCACCAGAAACAAATCAAATTCATAAAATACGATCTCAAGCAAAAATTAAAACGATATCGGTCGAACACCAAACTTACTGAGTGATCAGAAAGACTGCGAAGAAATTGACTCGCATGTGGTGTACTTATATTTGTTATTCTTCACTGTTGCTTTGAAAAATTCAATTAAAAAAAATCAATAGTAGGAGGGGTAGGGCAACTTGGTAGGCACCAAGAAAGGGGGTCCTAGGATGAATTGGTGCTCATGGATGCCACATTGACTACCCCTGCTCTAGTTTATCCAAGTCATGAAGACAGAGCACAATTTATCACATTGGCAAAGCTCCTTAACACATATTTTTATCATTCAGTGCAGAAGACATTAATGACATTATAACACGTGTATTATGTCAGAAGGCTAATATTAAACAAAAAGGTTTTTTTTTTATACAGCTTCTTTTTTTGTATAATTTACATCCCATTTGGGTTTCTTTTCGTGGGGGGGGGAGTCAAATAGCTAAATATTTAGGAAAAGCTGAAATTTGTAAACCTAATGAACTTTCTCGAGTTTTTAAAATATGAGTGCAGGATATGTTTTTCCCCAATTTCAGCTATCATTATTTTTAAATCATGCTGTAAGTTATTAGCTTTCATTTGATGCCTCAGATATTTATGCCAGAAATAAGAAGATTTCATTCTAAGCATTTTAGGATTTTTCATGTCACAGGAAGTCAAATCTTTAGGCCAGTCTTTATTTTGTTCATAATGGATTTTTTTTTTAATCTGATTGGTATGTCTCAAAGTTCAAGTGGCCAATTGTTGATCTTTTGGTTGCTAGCAATAAAGCCATGTGTGTTAAAAAGCAAGCATGAATAAGACTGAGGAGTGCAGAATCTAAAAAAATAACTAAGGATGAATGCAAAGACAGCCATGAGAAACTGGGTAAAGAGAAGGTGCAACACATATTTATATTATGAGCCTAAGAAAGGACAGTAAAGAGTTAAAGATATAGAGAAAAAACACTCTCTGGTGATGCAAAAACAGTCATGTGAACTCACCTGAAGACAATTAAGAATTGTCTTCAACAGTCTTCCCCAACTGGGTGCTCTCCAGATGCTTTGGACGATATCTCCCATCATCCCATGCTGCGTGGGGCTGATGGGAATTGTAGTTTAAAACAGCTTGTGGGTACTGGGGTGGAGAAAGCTGGTCTTCAAAAACATGACCAATGGGAAAACAGCCAGTACTAAATAAATCACACAGCCCTAAACCACATGAGCTCCTCTGGGATACCAACGTTTGGAGGATGCGCTCAACAACTAATGTCCCATTCAAGGAAAACTTTCATTGGACTAGAGCCACTGGCATCATTATTGGCATAGAGACCTTCATGAGCTTCCAGTTCTCCACATATATTGTATGGAACAACCAAATAGATTATCCCCATTGCAGCCTAGTTTCTTCTCTGCCTTGATCATGATGTATGTCCCATGCAATGACCTCTATCTGCTATCTTGTCTAGCTGTTACGTTTGTGTAAATCCAGGTTGTCACATTTTCTCTTGCTCTTCACTAACATTGTCTGACCTTTTCTCTCCTCTGTCATTATATTTTTGACTTTTGGTTTCTACATGTATTCATGCAGTTTTAATCTTTGACTGAGGCCTAGATAATATGATGCTCAAGTTCAAAGATTCTAATTTTTATTAATTTCTGAAAGGCTAACATGGTATAAACTAGGGATTAGACAAATCAGGCTATTTCCAGTCTCTGTCACTTTTGCATGTGTTCAACCATAAGTTCGTTCCATCCTGTTTTCACATCAGTCTGTGAATCCAATTCACATTTAAATTGAAGATATTTTTTCTAAAACATGCATTTCCCCCTAAAATACATATTTTTGTATGCATTTTCTCCTAAAATAATAATTCTTGTATGTGTTTCTTGAGCCAAGAGCTGCATCACAAAATTCAGAGAATTGCACAGTCTAGAGGATACCAGTGTTCCAATCCGGATATTATTTTGGGAAGTGTGAATTGGGTTGTTTTGCTCAAAAATGCAGATTGAACAAAACCTTGAGCACCCCTAGTATAAACCTGGATTAAGAATATGGAAGATTATTTTTTTATTCCATTCCGCTTAGCTATTCTTGCCCATTAATGCTGCCTCTGTGACATCTTGGTTATATCAGTTCTGAGCAAGTATGGCTGCATTTTTGGTATAATGCCTTCAGTTTTTATTAAAACTGGGTGGCCTCTCATTGTGTCAGAATCTAAGAAAAAATGTTTGAAATCAAAATCTGTTGTCTATCACTTGATTGTTAATATAGATCCATCATGTTAGATTTATTTTATAATTTAAATCTGTTTTGATATCTTTAAGATTCATCTGTTTTGAATCACATATGATCTTTGGGAAGACTTGTGTCTGAATCAATCACATAAAACTGTATAGTATAGCCCAAGTTTGTTAATCAAGATCTTAGTAAGAGAAGAGATAAACAACCATTTTTCATGGCACCAGTAGTTAAAGCTTCCAAAAATCAAGAGCGGATAGATACCATACCCCATAGTATAAAATGCCACTATAATTTCTGCAAAAATATTACTTGAACCAGTCACTTAAAATAATACTGTTGCAACATTGCTTATTCAAAGACTGATTATGCCTACTGGGTGGCAGCGGAGGCTGGTGGCTCTGATGTCAATGAGGCAGTGAATCCACTTGGGGTTTCAGTCAGAACCGGTCAGAACTCTAAAGGAGCTATCCAAGGTGCTTCACAGTTCTGACTGGTTCCGACTGAAACCTGGAGGGATTCACTGCCCCACTGACATTGGAGCCACCAGCCTTCACTGGCACTAGGTGTCTTACTCCTGGACTAGCTGCTGCGGGCTGTTAGAAGCTTATAGAGGCAAGGCCTTCAAGGCAAGTGGGGCAGAGCTATCCAAAAGAAATGGGCTTGAGTAGTAGGGAGGCTTGCAAGGGCAACGTCTGAGGATGCTGCTCTAAAGACAGATGAGACACGACAAATTT
This sequence comes from Heloderma suspectum, assembly GCF_057233095.1. NCBI lineage: Eukaryota > Metazoa > Chordata > Lepidosauria > Squamata > Helodermatidae > Heloderma > Heloderma suspectum. The sequence goes on from NC_139464.1 coordinate 34,275,155, forward strand.
GTTTGGAAAGATACAAATCTAGGAATGGGATGCAAATGGCAAAGAAATGTAAAGCAAATCATCTGCGTACTTAATTGACTTGTTGCAGACATAAATCTCAATTTTTCTATCCTTCTGTCATTCTTGAAGAACACAACTATTAAAACTTGGCAAGATCTGACTAACTAAGCACAGTTTCTGGCCCACACCACTGGTGTGGAAATTGCAACCACAGCAATTAGCATTTCCAATTTCCAGTTCACAGGAGGTCAGGCAATGGGGTCATCCTTGGAGCAGTTGTATATTACCTCAAAGGAAAAAGAAAAATGGAAAAGAGGCAGCTAGAGAGACTTTGTACTCTTGACTAGGCATTTGCACCAACAAAACATGATCCTCAACTAGTTATCTTTTTGCTTACTTCATTTGGCTTTTGGTCTTTTGGACATGACTGTCCTGCCCCCTGTATCTGGTATTGACCATCTGGTGATGTCCATGTGTAGAGTCGCCTCTTGTGCTGTTGGAAAAGAGTGTTTGCTATGATCAGCGTGTTCTCTTGGCAAAACTCTATTAGCCTTTGTCCTGCTTCATTTTGTACACCAAGGCCATGCTTGTCTGTTATCCCGGTGATTTCTTGACTTCCTACTTTAGCATTCCAATCCCCTATGATGAAAAGGACATCTTCCAGTGAATTTGGCCCCCCAGAATCCGTGGCGGAACGGAGCAACCCACCTCCCCACCCCACGAAACCCCCACGAAATGGAGCCTACCTGGCGACTCCAGCGGCGGCTCCAGCCACTGCCGGGCTGAGGCCGTAAATTGCAGCCACTACGCCAGCTGCCATTTGTGTCCCTGGCAAGCCGTGATAGGCTACGTAAGTATCTACGTAGCCTATCACGGCTCAGGGCAGGGATGCAAATGGCATAGCTGCTGCCATTTGCATCTGTGTCTTTAGCCGTGATAGGCTACGTAGATATTTATGTAGCCTATCATGGCAATAGGAAGGAACGCAAATGGAGGCTGCCGTAGCCGCCGCCATTTGCATCCGTGTCTTTAGCCATGTAGCCTATCACGGCTAAAGACATGGATGCAAATGGCAGTGGCTATGGTGGCCGCCATTTGAGTCCCTGTGCAGCCCAGCAGCTGGCTGCGGGTGGCCCCGGTTGGCGGCTCTGCAGAGTCGCCGTGGAGTGGAGCTGGCCGAGGAGGATTCCGGGGGGAGGGATGGAGCGCCTCCCCCCCACCGCGGATTGCCCGGCGCGGAGCCAGGCAGGTGTTTCGTACATCCCTAAGATCAGGTGAAGACATTTTTCTTTTCCCAGGCTTTTTAGCCCAGCAGTTAGCACTACTGCTGCCTTTTATCTTGGTTCCTGCTTTGGTTTTATTCTGTTTTAAGCTTCTGGTTTTTATATTAAGTTTTATCACATTATTGTATGTTATGCTTTTTAAGTTTTATTTTGCGAATTGCCCAGGGAGCTTTGGCTGATAGGCAGTACAGAGAAGTAATAAGTGTGTGTGTATTCTATTTAAATTACCCCAAATTTCCATCTTATGCCCATGAGGGTGACTGCCCAAGTGCCCTCCAAAACCTGGATCTGGCACTACTTCTGTTTATCCAAACCCTTGATTAAGCAGTGAATAGGGAGACGTGTTGCAGGCTATTTGAATGAATGAAGCTGTCCTACATTTGAGAAAAATAGATGTGCATGCTGTACAGTTCCTGGAGGTGATTGCCAGAACATGTTGCAATGGAGCCTTCCGAGAACGAGATTGACTATTTCCTGGCGAAGACCCTCAAGACATTAGAGAACTTGGCATCTTCCCATTCCAGCTATACATTTCCTCCACATTACAGTAAGAGACCTTCAGGCTCCACCTCTACAGAGTGCTCACTTTGGGCTGAACTTGATTTGTTCTTCCATCCCCCCTTACGACATCAGGCAAATACCTTTATATTCCCCCACACCTTTCCCCTTTTGGTCTTCTGAATGTTTTCATCTGGCATTGAAGATCTTGCTGCCTTGAATGAATGAAGCTGTTGTCTTCATGTTTTATGTGCTCTGATCTGTATTATGTCTATTAATATTTTGGGGTGGTGGTGGTATTTTCCTCATTCATTCATTCATTCATTCATTTGCTACATTTCTATACTGCCCAATAGTCGATGGTTACATACAAACTGCCCTGGCAATTTCTGCTGAAGTTTCTATACTAAATAAATAAATAAATGGGGTGGGGAGAGCAAAATGGCATGTGTTGAAAGGGTTAAGTCAGGAGTAAGCAACCTGGCACCCTCCAAATGTTTTGGACTGCAACTCCCATCATCCCTGACTATGAGCTGTGCTGACTGGGAATGATGGGGCTGTAGTCCAATCATCTGGCGGACACCAGGTGGCCTACTCATCGTTAAGCATTCCTCATCCCAACCAGCACTACTGCTGTAATGAAACTCACATCCCCTGAGCCTCCTTTTTCCTTTCCGTCCCACAAATGTAAGATTGGTTGTGGATTCCCTGGTACCACATGTGGTCTGGCCTAAGCGTTATATTTTCAAGTGGAATCCTTATTAGAAGACACTCAGGCGTATATGCATTCCCACACAGTACCATGATGGAAGCCCTAACTGAGCTGTTTTCACAGAAAATACATATAAAAATAGGAGTAATACATGATGCAGCATTTCAAGACTCGATGATTGCAAGCCCCCAAACTTGGAGCCTATGCCTATGCAGCCTATGCAGGGTGGAAGGAGCAGCGGAGGCGATCTTTGCCTCCCCGTCCTCCCGCCCTGCATTTTTTGCTAGATGGGCTTTTTTCCCCATCTAGTGAAGGCGTTTTGGAGGGTGGGGGAGGGAGGCTGGCAGAGGCTTAGGATAGCTCATACCCTCCCTGGCCTCTCCAGTCTCCTCCCCACCCACCGAAATGCCCCCTTTTCTCCCTCTCTGAGATTGAGTTCCTGACCTCAAGCGGTCAGGTCAGAGGTGTGTGTGTGTTGGATTTCCGATTCTCCCTCTGAGACTGGAGTGCTGTCTCAGACCTCAGAGCCAGGAACCTGAACTATCCTATGGCCCCTCAGATGCTGTCTAGGGGCCATAGGGTTGCTCCCTCTGTGTACTGCTTATACTAAGATGACTGAATATTACTGTCACAACCTTTGTCCAAGTAGAGCTTAAATACAGGAACTTTAAAAAAAGCTTAAATAAATTCAGCTGCAGGATACAGATGATGCACATGAAACAAACAACACTATTGGATTAAACATACACACATACACACACACACACCTCTGCACTGAGCATGGGGGTTGGACTCGATGGTCTTGTAGGCCCCTTCTAACCCTATGATTCTAACCTCCTTCTAACATATACATTAAAAGAAACACACCAATCAAAATGATAAGTAGTAATCAGTTTTCAGCTGTGACCTAATCCCCCATAACGGCTATATGTTCTTGAAAGGAAGAGGTTCAACACCTCTGAATATATATTCAGGGGTGCTGAACCTCTTCCTTTTGAGTTCAGTTTTGGAGAAGCTGTCAGGGGTCAAAGGCAAAAGGGGTGGGGCCAAAACAGCCAAAACACCAGCATATTTTAGCTTAACCCTCTCACTGCCAGTAATAAGGCTGTCACATTCCTTCGTCCTCCTCCTTCACAATCAACACACTCCAGGAAACAAGCCTTCGGGCTACACTACTTTATTAGTTAATGACTAGCTTCTTTACTGCTAGGGAAAGTGGAAGGCAAAAGGAAGAGGGGCCGACCAAGGGCAAGGTGGATGGATGATATTCTGGAGGTGACGGACTTGACCTTGGGGGAGCTGGGGGTGGCGACGGCCAACAGGAAGCTCTGGCGTGGGCTGGTCCATGAAGTCACGAAGAGTTGGAAGCGACTGACCGAATAAACAACAACAAGCTTCTTTACAAATGCAGATTCTATGAAACTCTCAGATTGCAATGAAACAGCTAATCCACACATCTCAGTAGAGGAGGTGAAGTGAATTTAGAGAAGTTGCCAGCAGTCTGGGCAAGAAGTTCTTGGCCAGACTAGCTTTGCAGGGATGCCCCTCCCTTAGGGCGGCTTCCTCCTATGTTGGCTTCCACAAGTGGCCAACCTGGCGGAGTGTCTCAGCCCTGCCCCTTTCCCGCTTCACTCTGTGATGGACCCTAGCGCCCCTCAAGTCACACCCCTCACCCTCCTTCTCCCCCTCCTCTGAAAACTGGGTTCTCATGGTGGAGGAAGGGGGGAGCCATTCAGGCTGAGCCATCTGTGTGTCAAGCTCTTGGGAAGAAAGTCTCACTGTATCTGAGCTCACTGGGGAGTCTCTTTGGTATAAGGCAGCTCCCTGTGTTCCTAACCCTGTAGTTCCTATTTCCTAGAGTCAGGAAATACCCCCCCTATTGTTCAGTGGAATTATCTGGGTGAAACTGCTAATAAGATGAAAGTAGCACTGGAATAATCAACTTAAATAAAAAGAGGGATGGAAGTGTACCCAAATACTGAATGTAATGCAAATCACTACTATGAACTCACTGCTATGGGAGGTATAAATTGAATAAGGACATTAGTACTGAATGTCAAAGCGTATGAAGAACCATTCTTTGCACTACTTGATGCAGTGGTTGTGGGATCACGCCACATTCCCTTTCTTTGGAAGCAGAACCAAAAAAAGCAGGGCTGGGAAACATCAGGCCCGGAGCCCAAATCTGGCCCTCATGAGGTCCTATTCTGGCCCTCTGGGGTTCCCCAGATGGTCACGCCACCTTCCCCTGGTCTCACCCTCCTTCCCCCAACCATCAATAGTTTGTTGGTTTGTCCAGTTTCCCCCTCATTGCTAAAGGTTGAAATGCCTCTCCTAAGGCCTAGTTACTGGCAGTAACAGCTTTAAGCTAAAATAGGCTGATGGGTTTTTTTGTGTATTTTTGGCCCTGCCCACTTTGCCTTCAGTCCACTGGAATGCTGCCCACCAGAGCTTCTCCAAAATGGAACTCAGCCCCCCCCCCTCCGAAATAAAGATTTGAACAAAGTTCTGTGAGGCCAGCAGTGCTTGGCTTTAAAACATTGGTTTTTGAAGACCATGTAGACCGATGTGGATATATGCAATCTGATTCAGAGAAAAGGAAACGCTGGCCTAGATTTTTGAAAGGCTGCTTTTCGACTCCCTAACATAAGAAGGTTGGAGGCCTTTTAAAAAAATCACTTGTTACTTTGTGACTCTACCCACTTATCCGTTGCCTGCTCCTAAATTACACAAAGAGGAATTAGATACATTTTCAGTAGCTCATTCTCAAATCTTTTCCATGAGTCACTGTTGATCCTTCTGCCAAACTAAATATGTCTGAGAAAGGTTGGAAACTTTAATGGAAAGAAACCTAAAACCTAAAATGTGTGTGTATGAGTGTGTGTGTGTGTGGGGGGGGCCGGGGCCAGGTCAGAACCAAACTCCTCCATGGAGTCTGTTGAATCATAATTCAGCAATTTAAGGGATGCAGAAGTGAGATGTTGTAACTCAATTTAAAGGGCTTTTGAGATGGTAATAATTGTGAACATGCTAAAGTGAAAAGAACATAGATGTAACAATTAGCTTCCTATTAACTTTCAGGGGCTGCAACTGTGCACACATCTGCCTCATCACCATTTTCTTTGCAAAAAACAAACAAAACCCCAAACAAACAAAAAACAAGGAAAGCTTTTACGTGAAAAGAATAAATGTCAATATAATGAGTAAGGCAGTAAATCTCTTTGGCATGATGTATATGTGTGAGAATGTCCTCAACATCATGCCCAAATTGGTTTAGAAGAAATGTACGAAGAGAACCAAGGAGGTGAGGGGAGCATCTATGCCTCCTCAGGATAAAGGAAATGGGCTTCTACAAACTAGGCTGAAGGGGTGTGTGTGTGTACACACCGTGGTGAGCATGAGTTGCTTGTGGGTCTGCTGAGACCTAGAATCAGGAAAGGAAAATGGTTTCTTGGGAGGGAATAAGGTTACCAGAAAAAGCCTTCCTGGATCAGAACAATAGTCTACCCAGTCCAGCATGCTGGCTTTGATTCTGGAGGTACTATATAGCCATCATGACTAGAAGCCAGGGATAATCTTATTATCCTCCACAAATTTGCCTCATGCCATTTGAACTGACAGCAAACATGGGATGGCACCACAAACAAGGAGGGAGAAAACTCCAGATACTAAGAAAAGATTTATTTGTAGGCCCATGTAGTTTTGGGGTCATTTTTTTAAAGATGTAATTTCTTATCTGGTGGAAGTGCTGGATTGGTACCTGGCTGTGACAATGGGCTGGTTGAGGGCTAATAAACTGCGGCTCAATCCAGACAAGACTGAGATGTTGTTAGTGGGTGGTTCTGACCAGATGGAGGGTGTTCAGCCTGTTCTGGATGGGGTTGCACTCCTCATGTTGGAGCAGGTTCATAGTTTGGGGGTCCTCCTGGAGCCATCTTTGTCACTTGAGGCTGAGGTTAAGCCTCAAGTGACAGGGATAAGGACAGGACTAAAATGGCTTCAGTAGTGTATGCTCTGGTAACCCAGGTTATATTACTACAACATGGTCTCCATGGGGCTGCCTTTGAAGACAAGTTAGAAACTGCAGCTAGTGCAAAATGTGGCGGCCAGACTGATAATCCAAAGTTCCAAGCATATAACACTGATTTTGACCCATTTACACTGGCTGACTACGTTTCTGAGCCCAATTCAAGGTGCTGATTTTGACCTAGAAATCCTTATAGGACTTGGGATGGCGAATACCTCAAGGAGCGCCTCTCCTGGTATGAATCTCCCTGTACACTGTGATCAACATCTGACACCCTCCTCAGAGTGCTTCCTTCAAGGGACGTTCGGAGGATGGCAACAAGGGAGAGGGCCTTTTCAGTGGTGCCCCACCCCCCATTGTGGAATATTCTTAGTAAGAACTGTCTAGCACCCACTTGTCATTTTTCTGGCACCAGGAATTTTCTCTATTCCCAGGCATTTAAAGGCCTATGAGGAACTTTATATTCTGTACTGATGTTTTAGTTGTTTTATTATGCTTTTGCATTTTAATGGAAATTGTTTTTCGCTATTTCATATTTTATATGTTTTAATAATTTTGTTGTAAGTTGCCTTTCATCTTTTTAAAGAGAAATGTGACTTACGTGGAAATTCAGTAACCATCTATCTCTCAGGGTGGGTTTCTTCTTAGATACTTTGTTCTTCAAACAATGTTTGTTTTATAAAGATGTTTCCTATTGTTAGTTTTTAACAAAAATAGTTTTTGGTATTATACTCCCTTCATTTACAGGTTTAGAAGTCTCAAGGCTTTTTTTAAAAAAAACTGAAATAGTTATAAGAATTTTATTTCAATACTGCATAGTGAGAGATTGAATTTTATTTGGTCATGTTTCATTTTCAGTTTCCTGAATTTTCGAAACATGTTTGAAACAATAAGTTTTTTTTTTTTCTGTATCTGGAGTTTTCTGCCTACTTTTTTCCTAATCCCTTTTAAAAGCCTACTAAGTTGGTGGCCATCACTGCACCCTGAGGAAGCAATTTCCATGGTTTATCTATATATCATGTCATATGAAGAAAAAACCTCCTAACAGTAAAAGCTGTTCAGCAGTGGCACAGACTTCCTCAGGAGCTGACGGGCTCTCCTTTGCTGGAGGTATATAAGCTTGGCAACCATCGGTCATGGATGCTATAGCTGCACTCTTAACTGCAGGTCCTGCATTGAGATTCTGTGATTTAATGTGCAACAAAAAAATGGTAATATGTGAAAAGGCCCAAAGATGGGATACAATCCAGAGCACATTATACACTCAGCTTATATGCAGTGAAGCCCATGTAACCTGGCTCTGGAACACAGTTGCTATGTAGGTTGCCTTATATGCTTCAGCATTTTGAGCAAAAGGTTTTAATTAAGAGGCTGTGTGGTCTCTCTTGACTCTATGATTTGTCTGAATGACTCTCGGTACCCCTGCTCAAATATTGCAAAGCCATTAATAATATCAGGACAAATAGAGGCAATCATGTGCAAAGGTTTTGGCTGATTATAGAACAGAATCTGCCAGAAATAAAGCAAGTCAAAGATTTCTTGGTATTTAAGGTTCTGTGAAAAAGTGAAGAGGGACAGTCATGCCAAGAACTGATGCTGAACTTGCCAAGTGCTTCTTTGAGTAATTTTTGCCAACTTGACACTAAACAATGCATAGACTACACACACAAAAACAAGCTGCACAGTTCAGGATTCCACTATTAAGTAACTTGGTTTTCCCCCTGCCTTTCTTTTCAATTTGACCTAACACACCAATCAAATCCCATTGAAGATGTTGCTGTGCCTTGTCTAATATAAAGGGCAAATGGATTCCAGCCATTAAGCTTCTGATTTTCATTCAGCAACAAAGGCAGCGCCTGAAGATTGATCTGCCTGAAATGTTGCCTTTGGCTGCAGCTTCAGTTCAAACCATTCAGCTCATCATCTCTGTTGTAGCAGTAGTAATTTCACCAAATGAAAAACATAATTCTTTTAGAAAGCATATATGGGTGGATTGAGTTGTTCCTCCTCGAATGTTGTCTTCTGTCTAGGAATCGAATGGAGCCAGGTTTCCAGCAAGTGGCCATCAAGCGACAGACACTACAGATACCAGTTTGATTTGAGCAGCTTATCGAAGGAATAGTGGCTGTGAAATTCATGGCTTATTAAATTTGATAGCACTGTGGTCATTGTTTCCAATTGGTTCAACAACTGTGCAGAGCTTAAGATGTACCCAGCATCTCCACACTAAGAACTCCAACTGATATTCCTTGTCTAACTATAAATTTATGTCATTTCCAGGTGCTAAAAACTACCATCGCTTCCTCAAACAAAGACTGTTTGCACAAGTTAAATGAGAAACAGTTGAGAAAAAGTTGGCAACTGCAAGGCGGTATGGGCCACAAAATTGCCTATTGCTGGTCTTTTGTTTTTCTGCTCAGCAGGGTTCAAATCCCTCCACATAAACCTTCTTTCCAGATACTACTGGGAGCGTGTGATGGTGCTGGTGGCTCTTGTTTCTGGAATTCTTGCTCAGCCAGTTTTTGTAATATGCTGACAAACTCAGCGTTCTCTCATTCAGTGCTCTTCAAGGGTCAGTTCCAGCATAATGATCTCCGCTCTTCTCTCTCACTTGAAATCTTCTACAGCCAAAAGCAAAGCAGAGCAGAGCAAAAAAACCAGACGCAGCATTTTACATGCACCATATACACGTGGTGAATTTTTACTCAGTATGAAGCATGGATGCAGGCACACGTATGGCAGCATTTGCATATCTGGATGTTTCCATGTAAACCCGACTCCTACCACACTTCTCAAATGCAGAAATCTATTGCCATCATATGTATGGAGGTGGTCTCTGGGTGTTAGCTCAGTCAGGACCCTCAAGGTAGGAACTGAAGTATGTCAGAACAAGCATGGATTGGACATAGCAACTGATGCCATTATAGCTGCCACTTTACATGGGTTGGAAAAGACACATGAAAATATAGAAGTGCCTATAGGTTTAAGGGAGGTCCATCAGCATCATCAGGGTAACACACTGGCATTTTTTCCCCATTGTCTTAGTGACAAGAAAGCCAACAGCCAAATTACATCATGGATGGTTACAGGCGGTGCCGAGTGCCAAATATCACAGAGACCAAAATCTGCCCAATTCTTTTATGAAATTCCTTCTTCTGTTCAAGAAAGCATGTGTTAGATGATTCTTCCTACCCAGTGCCAAGTCTTTAACTCCAGCTTGTGGTTTTCATTTTTAAGGCAAGCAATGCCTCAGAAGATTTGCTTTAAGCACACAGATGACTTTTGTAACTGGAAAAATGCGTTTCATTTTGTGAAAGTTTAGATTTATGCTAGGTCTGCTGGATGAATGAATCAAGTATTCATTAATTTGGCTCTGTCCCACTTTCCAGAGGACTGTCGCCCCCTTTCTTACTAGCAACAGCAGATTGCACTGTAGACTTTCTACCCATTTCCCTGGATTGGATTCTCCAGAGATGGTGTGGGGTACATTATTCCCTTTGAACTCTTTTCCTTCCATCTTCAACATGGTGCCCATGAGCACGAAAGTGCCCATGGACACCTCTCTTGGTGCCCACCAGGCTCCCTGCCCCTCTTGATTGTAATTTTATTTCTTAAGATTTTTTTTTAATTGGGAGGTTGGCACGCTTCAAAATGAAGTTCTGCCCTCCAGCACCATCTTTATTTGGGTTCAAAAGATTGGTATTGTGTTTTGGAGTTCAGACTCCATCTGGGCAGGCCTCTCCCATAGCAGACATTCTGTGAGTGTACCCCCAACATTCTCTCAAAATTCCAAACTGGCCCTTGAATAATTGAATTAATGATATGAATGAGGTGCTCCTATAGATTTAAGAGAAAAATAGTCTCTTCCCCTGGAAATGGAATGGTAAGATAACACCTTTAGGAAGCAAAGTCTCTCACCTGGCAGACATCCCTCTGAGTAGAAAGAACTCTCCCTAGTCGAGCTTCTTGGGCTGGGGATCATTGACAGCATGAAAGCTTTGGCCCCTAAGCAGCCTGGTTGGGAAAAACTATCCTCCCATGAAGATGTTGGCAATTCCTGATAGGGTGGATAGAGGGTTGTACACACCAGGAATATCTGGGTTCAAATCCCCTTTCAGTCATCACATTCACTAATGAGACTGAACATTTTTCAGCTTAATGTACCTCAGGCTTGGAAAAAAAGTGAGTAAGGAGAGACTTGACAGAGGTATACAAAATTATGCATGTGGAGAAAATGGACAGGGAGACGTTTTTCTCCTTCTTGCACAGTACCAGAACCCAGGGTCATGAAGACAAATAGTGGGAGATTCAGGACAGATAAAAGGAAGTATTCCTTCGCATAACACATAGTTAAACTATGGAATTTGCTACCATACGATGTAGTGATGGCCACCAACTTGGATGGCTTTAAAAGGGGATTAGACAAATTCATGTAGGATAAGGCTATCAATGGCATGGCTCTATATTATGTCCAGTACTGAAGGCAGTATGCCTATGTACACCAGTTGCTGGTGAAGCATGACCGGGAGGATGCTATTGCACTCATGTACTATTTGTGGGCTTCCCACAGCCAGCTGGTTGGCCACTGTGTGAACAGAATGCTGGACTAAATAGGCCTTTGGTCTGATCCAGCTTGGCTCTTCTTATGTTCTTCAGTGTGCATAGCATTGCAGCCTAAATCCTTTTCACCCTAGGTGTTTTGCTTTCAGTTAAACATGTGAATGCCCCTTTCTGTACAACTGGTTACTCAATGCAGGGGTGGGCAGATTTCAGGCTTGTCGGGACTACTTTGTAGAACTCCAAGTTCTACCAACCAGGGTCAGGTTCAAAATATGTAGACTTAAAGTCAAAGAACTGGGTAGCTCTAAGCACATTCTAAGCCTAGGAATTTGTTTTCAGTACCAAAACTGAACTGAGCTCACACTAATTTCACACAAAAGTCCCCTCTTGATCACCTCAAGCCTTTTTCATTTCAGCAGCCTACTTTAGGTGGAAAAAGCCACTATGTTATTGTTAACTGTTAAACACTTGGAAGCCAGATAACCCTGCCGATTTACTGCAAATCACCGGGAGTTCTACCAGTAGATCTATCTTCTGCCTACCCCTGACTTAAGGAGTGTGCTGTTTATATGAATCATGGGCAAGACACTAGGAAGGAACACAGAATCAACCATTTTGATTTTTCTTGTTGGAAATCCACAGAATTGCTGGCAAAGTTCTCTTGAGGCAGGCTCAGAGAAGAACTTGGGGTGGTTAAATCCTGCTTCAGATGAGATGTGAGTTTTTAAAGCCCCCCAATTCTTCTCTAGGTAGCATCAATGTGAACTGAAGAATTTCTGTTTCAGTTGCCCTTGACAAACAGAAGTCTCTCAAAACATGTGGGTAACCATATATATTAGGAGCCTCATGTGGCGCAGAGTGGTAGGCGGCAGTATTGCAACCGAAACTCTCTCCACGGCCTGAGTTCGATCCCAGCAGAAGCTGGGTCTTGGGTAGCCGGCTCAGGTCGACTCAGCCTTCCATCCTTCTGAGGTGGGTAAAATGAGTACCCAGCTTGCTGGGGGAAGGGTAGTCATGACTAGGGAAGGCAATGGCAAACCACCCCACTACAGTCTGCCATGAAAACACCAGCGCAAGCAGTGTCCCTCTAGGGGTCAGTAATGACCCGGTGCTTGCACAGGAGGAACCTTTCCTTTCCTTTCCCCTTTCCCTTTCCCTAACCATATATATTGGGAATTAAACATTGCAGCTCTCTGTTTTGTCTTGCCTGGGTTTTATTGCTGTCTAATTGATCCTCCTGGGTTTTTTTTGTGGTGAATTCCTGACCTCTCTTGCATACCTGCCAGCTAGGATGGTCAGGTGTCCTCTTTTACAGAGGCCAGTCTTGTATTTGAAGGGCTACCAGAGGATCATTCTCTATTTATTGTTGACCTGGTGTTGAACGGGGTACGGCTACCCTTGAAAGACCAGGTCCACAGCCTGGGGGTCATTTTGGACTCCCAGCTGTCAGCTGTGAGCCAGACAGCGCTGTATCAACTCCATCTGATACAGCGGCTGCGCCCCTTCCTTCCCGACCATCTGCTCCCATCGGTATTACATGCCCTGGTCTCCTCTCGTTTAGACTACTGTAATGCGCTCTACGTGGGGTTACCCCTGAAGACGGTTCGGAAGCTGCAGTTGGTACAGAACACGGCGGCTTGCCTGATTAAAGGCAGCCGCCGGCGAGATCACATCACTCCGGTGCTGAAGGAGTTGCACTGGTTACCAGTTGTTTTCCGGGCCAAATTCAAGGTGTTGGTTTTGACCTTTAAAACCCTATATGGTTCCGGCCCAGCCTATCTTAAGGAGCACCTCCAGCAACACCAGACAGGCCGCTTAACAAGATCAGCCTCGGATGGCCTTCTCTCTGTCCCATCAGCCAGGACAGCTAGACTGGTGGGGACGAGGGAGAGGGCCTTTTCTGTGGTGGCCCCCACTCTGTGGAACTCCCTCCCTAGGGAACTCCGCCATGCCCCCTCTTTAATGAGCTTCCGCTGTGCATTAAAAATGTGGTTGTTCAGGCAGGCATCTGGGGTGGGTTAGGGTATTTTAGAAAATGTTTTTATTGTAGAATTTTATTGTTTTAAACTGTTTTATTATAATGAAAGAAAGAAAGAAAGAAAGAAAGGGAATCACAATAACGGAGGCCCATCAACAGTTAGCACCTGAACAGGCAGGCACAGAGGCCATGTGGTTACAGTCTTCCACACTATGGTGAAATGTTCTGTTTCCATTTAAATCATAATTATTATTTTTAAATTTGCATCTATACATACAAATTAGCATATGCCAATATTATGCTAATCACTGTCCATTTTTTCTTCTTTTTTGGGGTGAGGCATGTGCTCTCTTTTTTTGCGATTCATAAATGGCCACCCTACAGCCATCCCTGTCCACAAAAGCTTACCTCACTTCCCTTGCCTTATCTGACAAGCAGTGGTGGTGGCGGCAGAAGAGGTTTATCCCTTCCCTCCCACCCTCATTGTCACTCTGATGCAGCATATAGTGTGCAGAAGACCTGGGGGTCTTCAACAAGAACAACAAATCTTCTCTCTTTCCCCTATGGTTCCCCCTGTTATGCCACTGTTGCTTCCACCACTTTACAGGTAAAGGAAGAGAAAGGGAGAGTGTGTGGGAGAGTTTTAGGGATGGGAGGTCATTTTTATGAGCTTCAGACTGGTTCAGAAAAAATGATCCTTATTCTTCCTGATTTGGGCTGGGTGCTGGGAAAGAGGAGAGTAGTGGGAGAGCTTGCTCACCTCTAGAAATCTATTGAGCATTATCTCACTTTGGATCCTAAGCCTCATTTGATGTATATCAAATCTTTGTGGATGGTTTGACCTGAAAAAGTAGGGGAATTAATTCTTTGGATGCATGCTAGAAATGTACATCTCCTGGCTCCAATTTAGTGCATAAATTATGGCTTCACAGCCTTATTATATGGGAGGAACTTTTTAAAAAAATCAAATGTCAAAGTCTTGTCTTGTCTTGAATACCTGTGGTTCCTTCTGAAAAAGTCATAAAATTTCAGGTGATTTTCCAGCTGTGTGGGCCCCTAGGGCCACCTGGCTCAGATACAAAGATTTGTCTTGGTTGCCAAGCATCTTATTGTGAGCTTGGAAAGCCACCATTTCACCATGCCATGGAATTTGGGCTATCAAGCAGCAAATAATGGAATGCCATATAAAGAGAAACAGCTTGGAAACGCTGGATACTATTTGGCAACTGGTTCAAGATGGCTTTGCTCGGTGAAATATGACTTGTTCTTTATCGCCCAGCTGCTCTTGGCCAGCTTTTCCTTCTGTGTTTTTCATCTCTCATTGCTTTCCCCCGCCTATTGTATCTGTGGATAATTCTTTGAGCTGTGGGTGTATGCTCGTTTCTCTTCAATTGTGAGTTGATTTATGTATAGTGGCTAAGCAGCTGAGCTGTCGGACTGAGATATCCCTGGCTGAACTATCACCTCTTACCATGTGGCTTTAAGGAAGCTACTACCCTTTCAGCCATAGCCTCCAGTCTGCTAGATGGGAATGATGATGATGATGATGGAAGCGGCTTTATACCCGGTCAGAGTATTTATCCACCTAGACTGACTGGCAGTGGCTTTCTAGGCTGCAGGCAGAGAGAGGTTTCTGCTATCACTTGTTGCCAGATTCTTTTAACTAGAGATGTCAGGGACTGGACCTTCTGCATGCAAGCATGTGCTTTTCCATTGAGCTATGATCCGTCCATCCCTTCTCCTGTGGCCCCTCCTCCCTCTATGGTCCCCAATACTGATCCTTCTTACTTGGTTGTTGTAAGGAGGATTGCCTCCATGCTCCATCTGCCCTGCCTTGGATAGGCATCAGTCTCTGAGTTTGGAGGCTGACATCTGTCTTGACAGGATTGCACCCTAAGTTGTGGTTGATCTCATATGGAGGTGAAAGCTTCCAAACTATGCCTCATGGCTGCACTGGAGGAGGAGAAAGGGAGGGTGCACAGTGCAGGTGGGGTAGGGGAGGCTGGGCTTGTTCTCAGTTTGGCATGATGTCCGAACCAGTCCAATGTCTCACAACAAATCAGTCCCAAAAGTTGGCAGGTATTCAGTCTCAGTCATACCTTAATCATTAGGCACTATTTCCTGTTGGAACTTTAAATGCTGCCAAACTCTTCCATGGAAATTGGACAAGAAATCATGGGATTTTAGCTGAACTGGGGGGCTAGTTTTTGTAAACAGTTCCCCATCCCTCAAAAAGTATTCCCAATTTTCTCCAGTTTATTTTTCATATGCACAAAAAATGATCATGAGGGGGATTTTTGTAGTTGAACATCATACAACAGCACAAATGTCTAGACATTCATGTGCACCAGAACAGGTTTGCTTCTTTTAACTAAAAAAGAAAAGAAAAAAGAAAAGAAACTTGGAATTCTGCCATTGTTTTTAAATCCAGGTGTTGTTTGGACACGTCAGTGCGCTGCAAGGTGTTTGTTTCAAAACAGTGCATTTTTATGTGCTAAAATGTGGCTAAAACACAAGCCCTGTGCAGGTATCCAGCCTGCTCATGTGAGGGCTACACAGGTTAGGGCACACATGCAAACCTCACCTCCAGTGTCTGCTCAGATGCCAACCTCCCCAGTGTTGACAGTGAATGTCTGAAGGGGGCTTCTACCGGCATTGACTTGAACACGAGTAGAAGCCTCTGTGAGACTGGAAACCCTGAGAAAGAAGTCTCACAATCAGGTAGCAGGTTGTACTTGTGTTCAAGTGAGCATGAGTAGATTCTCCCTTTAGACTTCCTGGCACAACACAGGAAGTAGGCCAGGGACAGGAATGGCAGGAGCAGGGCCTGCGTGTGATACTCCTGCAGCAGGTGAGCAGGCTGAATGCCTGCACAAGGCTAAAGAGTGTGTGCCATGTTCTTTCAAACAAACAAATAAATATCCAAAACCAAAGCAGAAGGAGATCAGGGCAACAATGCGAATAGACATGAAAGGTCTTTTGAAAAGAGTGACAAGCAGGGGTGTTCCACTCTTCAGAACAGCAGGTTTCACATTAAGAACATCAAGCATCAGAAACATTGGGTGTAATACTACATGAAATCCAAGCGTGAGAACCTACGATTTGAAGATCTATGTTTATTTCTAGCCCACATTATCCCTAGAGCTTGGGGCGGATTATGATTTAGAAGCGACACATAAGCAACCAATACTATCTGCCAAAAAAGAACCATGTGCTAAAAAACTGCACTCCATGTTGTCAAGGGCTTAGGTTTGGCTAATATTCCCTGTTCTATCATGAGCGACGTGGTTCCTGGAGATACCAGATTTGATCAGTAATAGTGAAGCATACCCCTTCATGGATCACTGCCTTGTTGTGGTGAAGGGGCTTGCGTAACTCAGTGAAGCCATAAGCTATGCCGTGCAGGGCCACCCAAGATGGACAGGTCATGGCAGAGAGTTCTGACAAAATGTGGTCCACTGGAGAAGGAAATGGCAACTCACTCCAGTATTCTTGCCAAGAAAACCCCATGGAATGTATCACAAGGCTAAAAGAGATGACGCCAGAAGATGGGCCCCTCAGGTTGGAAGGTGTCCAATATACTACTGGGGAAGAGCAGAGGGAATTTCCAAGTAGCACCAGAAAGAGTGAAGCGGCTGGGCCAAAGCCGAAAGGACAGTCAGCTGTGGATATGTCTGGTGGTGAAAGTCCGATGCTGTAAAGAACAATATTGTTTAGGAACCTGGAATGTAAGGTCAATGAATCAAAGTAAGCTGGAGGTGGTCAAACATGAGATGGCAAGATTGAACATTGACATCTTGGGAATCAGCGAACTAAAATGGACAGGCATGGGTGAATTTAATTCAGGTGACCATTATATCTACTACTGTGGGCAAGAATCCCTTAGAAGAAATGGAGTAGCACTCATAGTCAACAAAAGAGTGGGAAAAGCAGTACTGGGGTACAATCTCAAAAACGATAGAATGATCTCAGTACGAATCCAAGGCAAACCATTCAACATCACAGTAATTCAAGTCTATGCCCCAACCAATAAGGCTGAAGAAGCTGAGGTTGATTGGTTCTATGAAGACCTACAACACCTTCTAGAACTAACACCAAAAAAAGATGTCCTCTTCATCATAGGGGATTGGAATGCTAAAGTAGGAAGTCAAGAAATAATGGGGATAACAGACAAGCATGGCCTTGGTGTACAAAATGAAACAGGACAAAGGCTAATAGAGTTTTGCCAAGAGAACACGCTGATCATAGCAAACACTCTTTTCCAACAGCACAAGAGGTGACTCTACACATGGACATCACCAGATGGTCAATATCGAAATCAGATTGATTATGTCCTTTGCAGCCAAAGATGGAGAAGCTCCATACAGTCAGTCAAAACAAGACCTGGAGCTGACTGTGGCTCAGATCATGAGCTGCTTCTTGCAAAATTTTGGCTTAAATTGAAGAACGTAGGGAAAACCACTAAACCATTCAGGTATGACCTAAAGTATATCCCTTATGAATACACAGTGGAGGTGAGGAATAGATTTCAGGGATTAGACCTGATAGACAGAGTGCCTGAGGAACTATGGACGGAGGTCCGTAACATTGTTCAGGAGGCAGCAACGAAATCCATCCCAAAGAAAAAGAAATGCAAGAAAGCCAAGTGGCTGTCTGATGAGGCTTTACAAGTAGCTGAGGAAAGAAGGGAAGCGAAAAGCAAGGGAGAAAGGGGAAGATATATCCAACTGAATACAGAGTTCCAGAGAATTGCAAGGAGAAACAAGAAGGCCTTCTTAAATGAACCATGCAAAGACATTGAGGAAAACAATAGAATGGGAAAGACTAGAGATCTTTTAAAGAAAATCGGAGATCTCAAGGGAACGTTTTGTGCAAAGACGGGCATGATAAAGGACCAAGAAGGCAGGGACCTAACAGAAGCAGATGAGATTAAGAAGTGGTGGAAAGAATACACAGAAGAACTATACAGGAAAGATCTTAATGTCCCTGATAGCCATGATAGTGCAGTCACTGAACTTGAGCCAGACATCCTAGAGAGTGAAGTCAAGTGGGCCTTAGGAAGCATTAGTAACAACAAAGCTAGCGGAGATGACAGTATTCCAGCTAAGCTATTTAAGATCCTAAAAGATGATGCTGTTAAAGTGCTGCACTCAATATGCCAACAAATTTGGAACACTCATCAGTGGCCACAAGACTGGAAAAGGTCAGTTTACATTCCAATTCCAAAGAAGGGCAACGCCAAAGAGAGTTCAAACTACTGTACAATTGCGCTCATTTCACATGCCAGCAAGGTTATGCTCAAAATCCTACAAGCTAGGCTTCAGCAGCATGTGAACCAAGAACTACCGGAAGTACAAGTGGGGTTTCGAAGAGGCAGAGGAACTAGAGATTAAATCGCCAACTTTCGCTGGATCATGGAGAAAGCAAGAGAATTCCAGAAAAATGTCTATTTCTGCTTCATCGACTACGCTAAAGCCTTTGATTGTGTGGATCACAACAAACTGTGGCAAATTCTTAAAGAGATGGGAGTACCAGACCACCTTACCTGTCTCCTGAGAAACTTGTATGAGGGTCAAGAAGCAACAGTAAGAAGCAGACATGGAACAACCGATTGGTTCAAAATTGGGAAAGGAGTATGACAAGGCTGCATATTGTCACCCTGCTTATTTATTTTATATGCAGAGTACGTCATGAGAAATGCCGGGTTGGATGAATCACAGGTCGGAATTAAGATTGCCGGGAGAATTATCAACAACCTCAGATACGCAGATGATACCACCCTAATGGCAGAAAGCGAAGAGGATCTAAAGAGCCTGTTGTTGAGGGTGAAAGTGGAGAGTGCAAAAGCTGGTTTGAAACTCAACATTAAAAAAAAGAAGATCATGGCATCTGGCCCCATCACTTCCTGGCATATAGAAGGGGAAGAAATGGAAGCAGTGACAGATTTTACTTTCTTGGGCTCCAAGATCACCGCAGACGGTGACTGTAGCCATGAAATTAAAAGATGCTTGCTCCTTGGGAGGAAAGCTATGGCACACCTAGACAGCATAGTAAGAAGCAGAGACATCAGCTTGCTGACAAAGGTTTGTATAATCAAAGCTATGGTTTTCCCAGTAGTAACGTATGGCTGTGAGAGCTGGACTATAAGGAAGGCTGAGTGCCGAAGAATTGATGCTTTCGAACTGTGGTGCTGGAGAAGACTCTTAAGAGTCCCCTGGACTGCAAGGAGGTCAAATCAGTCAATCCTAAAGGAAATCAAGCCTGAATGCTCATTGGAAGTACAGATACTGAAGCTGAAGCTCAAATATTTTGGCCACCTAATGTGAAGAGAAAAGTCACTGGAAAAGACCCTGATGCTGGGAAAGATTGAAGGCAAAAGGAGAAGGGGATGGCAGAGGTTGAGATGGCTAGATAGCATCACCGATGCAATGAATATGAACTTGAGCACACTCCGGGAGAGAGTGGAGGACAGGAAGGCCTGGCGTGCCATGGTCCATGAGGTCACGAAGAGTCGGACATGACTTAATGACTGAACAACAATTGAAGCATATAGTCCAATACTCAGTTAGTAGGTAGAAGACCAGCTTTTGACACTAAGTGCAATACTTTTCAGAACCTTTACCCTAGCAAAATTGTTATATTTAGAAAGCTGAATTTTATGACATCTCTGTCTCACTCACTCTCTCTTTCTGTGATATCTCCATGAATGTTTTTATAGGCAGAAAAAGAGAGACAGACACAGACAGAGAGACAGACAGACAGACAGACAGACTCTCTCTCTCTCTCCAATAAAATACCAATAGGGGGAAAAAAAACCCCTCCTATCTCATTAACAGTAATGGGGTGGGGAAGAGAAAACTCAGGTTTCCTAAAGGTAGCCCTTCTTTTATACTTGAAAAACCACAGTATTGGATCTTTTTCAGTGGCTAGGATGTCTCTTCATCAGCCAAATGATGGCTTCTCTCTAACCCTGAGCATGGACTGACTCAGATGGCAAAGTAAGGTCAACTGAATAAGCATTTCCTGAACAGCTTGTTTTCCTTGGAGATCTTCCACTCAAGCAATAACTACTAGACCTGACCTTACACGGAACATTAATTTTATTGCTGGCAGCCATTAAGTGATACACCCCCAACTGCAGGGTTTAGTCTAGAGGCCAATGGACCTGTGTCCACATCGCAAAAAGCAAAAACGAAAAACTGTGCCAACACAATAAGAACTAATTAATTAGTACACTCGTTGGCATTTCTGGCAGAGCATTTCAAGGACAGAATCAGTATATGGAATGAATGGCACTCTCTCACCCTGAGAGGTAGTCCCTCTGGGTCATGGTTGAGGCCCATTGGGTGGAATGGTGTGGGGAATCTTGCATTGCCCCTGCCTGCTACCCAAGCTGGCTCTGTGAATAAACAGAGGACTTCAGGTCTCTGAGACTGTCAATCCAGAAAGTACTGTGTTGACTCAGAATCCCAGGAGCTTAATGCTTAAAGGCTGATCAAAAGCTTGAATATCATGGCTGCTAACAGAGTTAAAATACACATATAATTTCACACACAACACTATACCATAATTTAGCATGCCACGGAAGAGCTGTGGTGGGCCTCAGCTTGCCAGCTCCCCACTCCTCCTCTAGCATGACTATAAGGAGGAGTTCAGAAGCTTTTGCTTCTGTTTTCAATCAACCAGAGCTTATCTTGAACTCTGAAGCAGGATGAACTGGTTGAACTATGGTTCATTGAAACAAGGCAACTGCAAACCATAGTTTATGAAGCTGGCTTGCTTCAACAAACCATACTTAAGATTAACTACAATTTAGGACAGCTTTCCCCAACCTGGTGCCCTCCAGATATTTTGGACTACAATGCCCAGCATTCCCAACCACTGGCCTTGCTGGCTGGGGCTGATGGGAGTTGTAGTCTGAAACATCTGGAGGGCACCAGGTTGGGGAAGGCTGGTTTAGGGTTGGGATGACATGCTAAACTGTGGTTAATCTAAAATGGAAGTGGAAGTCTCCAGTATCCTCCTCCTCCTCATAGCCACACTGGAGAAGGAGAGAGAGGAGTGAGCCCAAGGTTTACTGTGGGCTTCTCCTTGTAACACTAAACTATGGTAACTATAGTTTAGCATTATGAGAGTATATGGCCATGGTGATGACGACTGTGTAGGTACCCTGCAGATTTGTCTAATAGATTTTCCCTCTACCCAAGGAACCCTGGGAACTGTAGCTCTGTCAGGACTCTTAGGGATCTAAGCTGCAATGCCCAGAATTTCTTCAGGGAATTAATGAGAATTGATGTAATATAAAACTAAATTTTTAGTGCAGATATCCCTTATAATTTATATTGATGAACCAGTTCTTATGCCAATTAGGTTCTAGCTGCGATTGCTGGGATCCTGCAAAACCTCACTCTCTTTTGGGGCAAACCCAGGGATGCTTGCACATCTCCAGCAGGGACAGCCCAAGACTCTGTGCTGCCTCAGGCAGAGGGAAAAATGGTGCCCATAACTCATACCATGTACTGAAGCCGGCTGGATATGCAGTTCAGTCGTCCTTCAACGCTAGTGATGAGATAATGTCCTCCACCACACCTGAGGCTGCAGGCTACTTTAGGGGCTACAGGAAAGGTTGTGCAGCATACACACCTTTTTGCTCAGACAGAAGAGAACAGCTGGGGAGTTTAGGAGCAACAGCCCAGAGGCTGCCACCAATGCCCTCCAGAATCTGCTGCCTGATAAAAATCCACTCATTTGGTTCCATTGCAGATTTCTCCAACATCCCTACTTTAAAGTCCTAATTTTTTTGGGACCGAGATACCATATTAATCCCATATCAATCTGCCCTTGCTCTAAGATCTTCTGTTGAAAGTTCCAGATGCCTTCTTTATCAGAAGGCCATTATTTCACAACACAGGAAAAGGTTTCCTCAGCAGTGGCAGCCTTTTCCCTGGAGAGGCTTGACATTGCAACCTTTTTGGAGCCAGGCAAAGTACATTCTTATTCAACCAGCCATTTTAACGTTGTCATTTTAGTTGTTTTAAAGACGGAAAGTGTCTGTGATGTGATTCAATGGGTTGTAGGCTGCCCTGAAATCTTAAATCACACCCATTCTGTTCAATTTTAATCTGTTCTGAAATAGATGCAGAGAGGCATGAATGGGACTCCCATTTGGAGGGTGGACGGGGTAAATTGTTCTGGCAGAAGCAATGCAGAGTTTGGTGGCTACCATTTTTCTCCAGAATGCCTCAGACATTGCAGTATTACAGGGCATTTGTGTGTGTGTGTGTGTGTGTGTGTGAGTGTAGAAATTGAAAGCTGCCTCACAAAAATGACAGCCCCCACTTGGCAGTCACTTTTTTTTGGTCAGAATGTCTCAGAATATCTGGGGCATTTTGGGGGAAAGAGCGGCTGCTGAATTCAACACTCCTGCTGCAGCTGGTTGCAAAAATATTGTCAAAAAAAGAAAGAAAAAAGAACAGAAAGAACAAAAACTGTAAGTATCAAAATGAATGTAACCTCAACCAATGAACAAAATTAATGAATTCATAATGAAACAAATTAGTCTTTTAGTAGACAAAATGAATGGAGTTATGAGGCAGGGAAAAAGGTCTTTCACACCCCTAAAAGATAGCAAGCAGCATAGCAATCTCTGCTGCAATTTTTTTTCATTTAACTTCAAAAAGAGTACATAAGGAGAGTTTACTGACACACAGTAATGAGACCACAATTGCTGTCTAATATATTCATGTACATGTCCAACAAACTTTCAGCACAAATGCAGTCAGGTTTTGTCTGTTACTCCATGGCTACAGTTTCCAGCCTTGGCCCATTACTCATTGAATCAGTAATTCAAAACTTAACTGAGTTTTGAGTTAGACAACCTTAGCATAAGAGTAGCATTGCAACCAATTTAACTCCACACCAGAAATACATGTACCTTTACAGTTTCATTATTGCATTGATCACTCTGGTAACTTTATCTATTTCCAGAGACAGACCTCAGCGATGAGTTGCCAGCTGAACAAAAGATGATTGGCAAAACACAAAAAAGAACCACCTATTATGAAAGAGGAGTTTTCCACTTGGGCATTCTTTGAAAAATGCTTGGTGATCTCTCCACATCCTAACAGTAAAATTTTTATTGTTTCCCCTTCATACAGTGATGCTCAGAATGCTTTAGCATCACTTGAATGAATGGATCCAGTTCCCAAGTCTACTGGAATTGATGAGAGTCTTCCCATTGGTGTCAATGAGACTGATATCAGAATCATGGTTCTCTGTGGCCTTCAAGAGGAAGACCATGTAAAAAATTCTTGCAAGCGTCAACAATATGAGAAGATAAGGCAAGGTCAGGTTGTACTTCATAAAAATCTTTTATACCTATTTCTGTCTGAATAGTGATGGCAACTCTGGAAAGAAGAAAATGGAAATCTTTCAACTCGTACAGGTTTCACAGAGGAAGGATGATAGTTTCATGCAAATGGAAGTTCTTTCCTGTCCTAAGACTTTTTTTTAACAGCACACATCTTATGCATGTCTATTCAAAAGTAAGCACCATAGAGTTTAATGGGTAAGTGTATAAAGGACTGCAGCATAAATCAGGGCCAGATAACTTGATGTAAGTATTAGCCATTACTTCCTATTTTCTCCACATTCCAGCCTTTATGTACATTTTGTCCACTTGATCCATGTGGAGAAACCTGTTCTGGATAAGCAAGATAATCAGTGCACAGCTATAGCAAGAGAGGGCCAAATAATTTTAATTCAGTAGAAAAAAATCTTGCAATAATTGATGACGCTCCAATTTTTATACAATTTTGGTGCTCCAACTTGTGCAAGTTTTATAGCTCTTTCTTTTAAAACATTATTTCTGCAATTGACGCAGAAGTGTGCACAGTTTTAAAGGACATTCTTTTGGAACATTGTTTCTACTTCTTAAATTCATCTAAGACTTTTTGAATTGATACAATACATGGGAAAGACCATGGGGGCAGCACACATGTCCATATTTCTCACAGTTAGGACATACCTTGAACACCTATTGATAATTGAGGACAAATCCTTGTCAGCAGTGTGTGGCTCTTAGAGATGGAAATAACCAACATGTTAACAATTCAGCTTAAGAATAAGATATTAGAAACTACTTAATATTGCAACAGATAGCTTGGTCTAGATTTTGGAATGGTTTGGGTCCTGGCTGGCAATAGTATAAAGGAACATAGAAAGATGCCTTATACCAGGTCAGAGTATTGTCTACTCAACCCAGTACTATCCACTCTTACTGTCAATGGGTCTACAGAGGATTTTCACATTACCTTCTGCTGCCTTGAGTGGCATTTTTCTTGATAGAAAGGAGGGGTACAAATCAAATCAAATCAATCACTGATCCTTTCAAGTTAGGGGTGCACAGCCTTTTCATCTCCAAGGGACACATACCATGTTGGGTCAAGGAATGCATGCGTGCACACACGCATGCATGCATGCACACACGCATGCATGCGTGCACCCCCCCCAATCTATTTATCTATCTAAAATTATTTCTGGGCTGCCTTTAAGTGTGGAATGCTCACAGAGATCCTGATACAGATCACCTTTCCAATGGAGAACCTCCTCTCCACACCCTCTGCCAGTGTTCCTGATGCAGATCACTCTATCCTGACTACTGCTACCAGAGAGGAAAGAAGGATCTGTATCAGGACCGCTGGGTTAAGGAAATTGGCAGCAGGGGATTCAGGGCACCCTTGGTGGCCACAATAAAGGCCTTGGGGGCTGCATGTGGGCTTTGGGCCACAGGTTGTTCTCTGTTTTAACTAGAGATACTGGGAACTCAACCTGAGATCTTTTGCAGGCAAAGCATGCACTCTTCCCCTGAGCTGTGGTACATTTCCATCCACGCAGTCACAGGCATACCTATACAGCAAAATGGGCATGTAAGGCAATGTGGCACCCAATTCTTGACAGATTTAAATGTACTATAGTGCAGCTCTAAAGAGTTGCCAGGTGCAGCATGTTGTACCTTTCCATTTAGAGAGTCTTTTTTGGCTGCTGGTGATGGGGATATCACCAAACACAGTAAAAGTATGAGAGAAGGAGCTGGGAAGTAGTTAAAAGGCATAATATTTTTGAAAAGGAAAACTCATTACAGCTTTGAGGAGTGGGGAGGGGGGGAGATGCTGAACACAGAGCAAATGATGTGCTTTACTCAGTCTTTGAGTTCTGGGATTCAGGAGAGTAAGCCACTTTTAATAGATTTGTTTTTTTGTCTTTGTTTTGTGGCTTGATCAAACTTTTCATGCACACAGCTCCAAGGGCTGCACCCCCTTCTCCCAGAAGGACTGCTGGGAGAATAGTAGGACTCTTGAATGAGAGAAATAATAGTGGATGTTCAAACTTACTGAAATAGAAACCTCTTTCTCCACAGACAAACTGAAGAGCATCGACCAGCTCAGCACCACAAAGTGTCTCGGGGCCAGCAGCAGCAGACGAACTGGTTAACGTGAGCAAACACAGGCCAAAGTAGAAGAGATGAGCGTAGGACACAGTGAGCATCTTCACCTGCCAAAGGAAATAGAAAGTTCTGCGTCAGAGTTTGCCACTAGACTTCTGAAGCGGGGCCTGCTAACGTGGCCACTAACACATTGCTTCCCCTTTCTCCCCCAAAAGAAGAAATGCATCATAAAAAAGAAGGCATGAATTTGCATAGAATTTGCATATGCTGAATTATAGGTATCTATGTAAACTCAGAAAGAATTACTGTAATTTCAATGAGAATACATCTCAACGTCATGGGGAAGACTGTGACCAGGTGACTAGCGTGCCTGCCTGCCTGCCTGCCTAATCTGCTCTCCAGGTGCTAAGTGTAAATGGGCAGCTGCAAAGCCCCTGCTCTCCCTTCTTATAATTATTTATCTTTAAAATGGACTTGGACTGGATGGTCCCTCAAGCAGAGGATGCCTTTAAATTAGGGCTGTGCACGGACACCCCCCCGCTTCGCTTCAGATGCCACTTCGGACCCTCCAAATCAGCCCCACTTCGACTCAGACCAGTTCAGACCCCCTCTGCTTCGACTCAGTTCTGGATCTGAAGTGAGATTCGGATCTGTGCACCTCTCGGTTTGGGCATTTTCCCATTGACTTGCATGGGAAAACACAAATGGCCATAACTTTTTCAGTTTTCATGATAAATGCATTAAACCTGGAGGCCTCTCTGCTGACATAGAGGGGATCCCACCTTCCAAATTTCAGACAGTTTAGCCCAGGACGTTTTGTACCAGTTGCAGCTGAAATTTGAGCTTTTCCCACAAAAACTCTCAATGAGGAGAGCTATACTTCTCAGCGCTGCGCTGCCTCCTCCCTCCGCTTGCTTGCTTGATTATTTATTTATTTGTTTGTTTATTTATTTATTTATTACATTTATATCTCACCTTTTTTCCTCCTTAAGGAACCCAAGGTAGTGTACATAATCCTCCTCCTCTCTATTTCAGCCTCACAACAACAACCCTGTGAGGTGGGTTGGGCTGAGAGTCTGTGACTGGCCCAAAGTCACCCAGTGAGCTTCCATGGCTGAGTGGGGACAAGAACCCGGATCTCCCAGCTCCCAGTCCAACACTCTAGCCGCTGTGCCACATAGGGATGTACGAAAGGGACTTACCTTGTCCCGCAGCTTTTTTCGCGGGGGGGGGGAGGCGCTTCGCTTCTCCCCCCGAAGTTCATGCGAGGGGGGGGTGTCTTTCTGCCTCGCCCGGCTGAAATTCAGGCGGGGCGGGAGGCGCCCCATCCCTCACCGGCAAAAATCAGGCCGGGTAGAAGTGCCCCGTCTACCCGGCCGCGAAAAAACAAAAAACAAAAACCACCCCCGTGATAGGCTACGTAACGATTAACGTGGCCTGTCACGGCTAGATTTGCAAAGTCAGCCTTGATAGGCTACGTTAATCGTCACGTAGCCTATCACGGGTGACTTTGAAAAAAAAAAAAGCACGTACGCAAATGGCAGCCCCCATAGTGAGCTGCCATTTACGTTCCTTATTTGGTCCCTGTAGTCTACGTAAAGGTTTACGTAGTCTACGGTGAAAATAAGGGCAACGCTATTTGCTATTTGCGTTGCCCTTATTTTCGCCGTAGTCTACGTAAATCTTTACATAGACGACAGGGACCAAATAAGGAACATAAATGGCGGCTCACTATGGGGGCCGCCATTTGCGTACGTGCTTTTTTTTTTTTCAAAGTCACCCGTGATAGGCTACGTGACGATTAATGTAGCCTATTAAGACTGACTTTGCAAATCTAGCCGTGATAGGCCACGTTAATCGTTACGTAGCCTATCACGGGGGTGTTTTTTTTTTTAACTTGTAATGGCGGCAGCGGCAGCCGGTCAAAAGACCAGCTGCCGCCCCCGCCCCTGATGAAGACCCGACGAACCGCCGCCGGGACCCGCTGCCGGGAGGGACATTCGTGAAAGGTAAGTCCCATCCCGGGGTGGTGGGGGTGGTGGTGGGGTGGCGGAGAATTTCACCGCCGATTTCGGGGGGCCGAATGCGTTGGCACTCGGCCCTCCGAAGTTTCAGGGAGAAATTCTCCCCCATCCCTAGTGCCACACTGGCTCTCTTGGCTGCTTGGCTGTGTATGGCCATATTTCCAGGACACAGAGAAGCTAATGGAGGAGTACTAGATTTTTTAAAAGGAGTCTGTTTTGCTGCAATGTGATCCATGCAGGGTTCCACGAGCAGCAAAAATCGCTTCACAGAACATACTTCCTGGTGGGGGTGGGGTGAACACCATCGACTGGCAGGGGCTGCTCAGCCAATAAGAGAGGCTCCCCCCCTTCCTCCTTTCCCCTGAAAGTCCAGATGCACCTGCATTTCAGAAGCAAGGCTCATTGACCACAATGGGAGTTACTTCTGAGTAAACACACATATGCTTGTGCTGGAAAGACAGCAGTAAACACAAAGACAGAAACCAGCCCCCATTTTAACTCACAGAATCCCTATAATGAAGAAGTTTCCTCCTAAGGCAATAAACCAAACAAAGGAGAATTGGAGCCTCAAGATCACGCTGTGCCTTGTCAGTTGAGGAGGTAAATCACTGGTGGAAACACCCCCAAGGATTGCGAGCCGTCTCCTGCTTATGAGGAGACAGCTAGTGAGCTGTGGGGTGTGTGCTGTGTTGCTGGTTGGCTGTCCTTGGCAGCTGACCAGGTAGTAGTAGGAGGAGGAGCATCACTCCCCCACCCGAAATAGCCATCTCCTGCTTGCAAGGAAGAGACAGCTAGCGAGTGGTGGGGACGTGCACCTCGCCTCCTCCTCCTCCTGCCTGGGTGATTCATGGCACTTTTTGCATATAAGTCTATGTGCACATAGACTTCCAATCATCATGCTTTTAAAAACATGGCTATCATGGTGGAGGTGGAGGGACTGGCAAGTGAAGCACGGGTGGGGGGAAGCATCCAGAGAACCCAGCTGAGGGTGGGTTCTCACATCCCTAAGTAACACCATCAGAATGATCTCTGTCTCAGAAACACAGCCATTTTTTCTCCAGTTATTCAATCTTCCCCGCTCCTCCACCACTGTCACTGACTGGAAATTGCTGGGTTACATTCAGCCCTAATTTGGCAACTAGTGTTTCCATTCACCAAAGCTCCCTCCCTTCTCCTCCTCCTCCTCCTCCTCCTCCCTTCCCCCCTCCCTCCTCCTCAACCCCTAACTGAACTTTCTCAGGTTGATACTTTTGGTGCCAGACTGTCTGAGTTGCTCAGAACGAATCACTGAGTTGGATGAGGGTACCTTGTTGCTATTCTGCTCCACCTTGTATCACATGAAGTCATGTGCAGCAGCCCGCTTTGACTTGTTATACGGGCTTCGGACTGAGGTGGTGCACAGCCCTACATTAAATAGGGGGCTGTCCTCTGAAAGCTCTTCAAACAAAGGATTGTCTTCTGTAAGGTAGGACAGATGGCCATTCTATGGCCTGCTCTGGGCAAAAAACCATTCTGTATTGCCTCCTGGCATGTTGTTTTTCTCCCACCTTTCCTTTCCTGCCTCATTTCTGTCCTGATGTCATGTCTTCAGGGTAGACCGCTTGAAAAGTTGACTGAAGTGAAATTTGAAGCACATTTGGGGATGGGTGTCCCCCCACCCTCCACATGTGAAGAATTTCAAAGGGAAGACAGTGTTTTGATAAGAGCCGTGGCATTTCTCGCACGGGTTCTACACATTTCTAAGGGAGAGATTCAGCACCAACTAAAGGGAGTGCATCCTCAGACAACACATAACCACTTTATAGAATTCGCTAGTGATGATGGTAATTTAGATAGCTTTAAAAGAGCACTACACACACACACACACACACACACACACAGCATATCTTCTAGCTGTGGTTACCAACCATTAGGGATGAGGCAGAAATTAGTTCATTTTGCATTTTAATGCGAATTTATCTAATTTTGCACTGCTGAACCACTATGTGAACCGAAATTCAGTTAACCTTCAAAATTTGCACTTATCCGAATTTTGCAACCGTGTTCGCCAATCAAAAAATGCATCCATAACACAAAATGCATATATTAGGGAACTTCACATAAAATGCACTATATTAGGAAAATTGTTTGCAAAAAAGAGGTGCATACTAGGCATATAAGAATGCATGTATTGGGGAGAAATGTGAAAAAAAATGGTTATGAACATTCATGCAAACACTCTGTTAAAAAAAAAAGTTCTCAAAATTTGAGATGAACCAAAATTAAGACTGGAAACACAAAACACAGAGACAACCCAACATGGATAGATTTGTCCATCATCGCTACTAGTCGTGATGGTTCTATACAGTCTACATCAGCCTTTCCAGATGTGGTGGCATCCAGATATTTTGCACTTTGTCTCTCATCAGTCCCAGCCAGCATGGCCAATGATCAGAGATGCTGGAAATTCTAGTCCAGAACATTTGGAGGGTACCACATTGGGGAACACTGGGCTACAGCTTCAGATACAGCATGCTGCTGAATACGAGTTGTTAAAGAGAAACTGCAGGAGAGGGCTATTGCTTTCATGTCCTCTTCTTGGCTACCAGTGGCATCTGTGGCCAGCACCATTGGAATCTGGTTCACCACTGTGGGAATTGGGATGCTGGACCCGTCACTTTAGATCATGTGCTCAATGCTTCTCCTTACAGGCAGGCCGCACAAGTTACATAGGCATGTTGGAAGAGAAGCAGTTGCACGCATGCCTGGTGTGACAGAAGAGCCAACCTAGCTAACTTCCTCAAGGAAGGAAGTGGACAAGCAACACAGACAGGAAACCAATTGCTTATTGGGAAGACTTGTAGACTAACCCTATTCTTGTTTACTCAGGAGTTAAGTTCAAATTGGGCCTTCCTTGGGAGAAAGTGTGCCTAGGACTGCAGCTTGCAGTAGACAATATCTATTAGTCTGGGGAGGACCTCAGGCTCAGGACCCCATCCAGCCTGCTGGGGCCCCCAATCTGGCCCTTCAGGGTTTCTCAGATGGCCACACCCTTTCCCCTGACCATCAGTCCTTTGATGGTTTCCTGGCTTTTGTGCAGTTCCCGCCCCGTCTAAAGGGTTGAGATGCTTCCCCTAGTTGCTGGCAGTAAGAGTTTAAGCTCAAATATGCAGGTTGTTTGGGCATTTTCACCTCACCTGGTTTATTTTTAGCCCAGCTCCGTTTTGCCTTCAGCCCCACCTGCCACTGGAATGCGGCCCCCAAGAGCTTCTCCAAAATGGCATTTTGCCCTTGGGCTGAAAGAGGTTCAGCACCCCTGCACAGATCCTGTGCATGAGCATCTTACTGCTGCATGTTTGTTTGGGCTGGGCCTATCAGGGGGCCAGTTTGGACTGGCCCCCTCATAGGCCCAGTCCAATAATCCAGTATAATTTACACCAGGGGTAAGCAACATGGTGCCTGGGCAGTGCACCTGAGACACTTTTTTTGGTGCCTGCCCACCTGCTCTACCCCGCCTACTTTTTAAATTAACAAATTTCCTTGCTGGCAGCTGGGATCGCCTTAAAGCAAAAAGAGGGCCTCCAGCCGCTGCCATCTTCACTTCCCATGAATGCCTCTGGGTCACTTGTCTATCACTCTGTGGTATTAAGAACAGCAATGACTTGCAAGTTTACACATTCAGCTGCCAGCTATCAAGGGTAGGAGAAGCAAGTGACTCATGTGCCTGTGTGAATTGTTCCACGGTCCTTTCCCACAGATTGTCAAGAGATTCACTCAAGCAATGGGCATGGGAAAAGTCAGAAATACACCTCTGCCATGAGAGTTTAGCTTCACCCGGTGGTTCAGCCTCAGAAGCTACTTTCAAAGATAGGGCTCAGCCCTGGAGCATGTGAGGTAATTAACAAAGCATCATCCATGTACTTATCTTCAACAGATTTGGGCTATTCATCTTTGGGGTGGACCAGAGTTGGCTCCAGGATTATGGCGGTGGGCACTGGGCACATGGCCCTCAGAGGGTGCTCTTCACCTTGGAGTTTGGACATGCTGACTGAAAAGTCTCTTAGGTTGCCTCTGAGCAAACTGGATACTCTGTGCAAAGTTGAAATGGTAGTACTACTAGGGTGGTGGGCCCTCAGCTAGTCTTGGGGCCATGGCAAATGTCCAACCATGCTGCCCTATGGAGCCAGCCCTGGTACTGACTGGTAGGTTATGCTTGTTCCTGGGTAAAATGTTCTATCTATCTATCTATCTATCTATCTATCTATCTATCTATCTAATCTATCTATCATCTATCTACCTACCTACCTACCATATTGATATACCGCTCTACATCAAAAGGTTTTGGAGTGGTGAACAGCAAAAATAAAATAATAAAACACCATGTTAAAACAATTAAAACATTTTAAAAGAAACAAGTTCTGATTAATACCAAAGTAAATATAATTGGTTATTCACTGTATCAGCATTTCCCAGTTAGATGGAAAAAGCAGTTGCTTGCACTAAAGGGAGAAGTTTTGGATTTAAATCTGTAAAATTTGTCAGCCTTGGAAAATGGTGTTTGTTAATCATCAGATATTGGCCTACAGGAGGGGTGAGCAACTTGTGGCCCTCTGGATGGAGATTGTGGGCCAAAACATCTGGAGGGCCACAAGTTGCCCACCCAGTGTCTAGGGTCGATTATCTACCTATAAAGGGGAGTCGTCTCTATGGCTAGGCTAAATGCATTGTCATCAGCACTTACAGAAGGGCATTTTACAGGGTTACCTTGGCACTTGAGAGTAGGGATGGACAAATATGTCAGTTTTGCTTCCTCCCACATTTGAATTCTTTAAATCTCAAGTTCTTTTCATCCCATTCATGAAGAAATTTGCACATTTTGGTAAGGTCTTATTAAAAAACAACAGTCAGGTGAAATGCTCACCCATTCGCACTGGCCAAATTCAATAAGTACAGCTATTCTCACCATGGAAAGAACCATGGTGTACCTGCCTGCCATGTAAAGATACAGATAAGTAGCCTGTTAGAAAAAAGGAGGTGGCCACCCTAATATGGCTGAATTCAAACACATACTTTTAAGAGCACGCACTGAAAGTCCCCTGCCTGGATAGACAAATCCATCAGTTTTGCTTTCTCCTACATTCCTTTAAAAAGCAAATAAGTCTCAATTTCTTTCCAGACTGTTTATGAACTGAATGAAGTTATCACCCATCCCTACATAAGAGTCTGCCCTTCTAGAAGTGGTATGGTGGCAACATTGGCCCATGTTCTTTTATTTTATGATTTTTATAGGGATATAACATCCCATTTTCTTTCTTCAGTACTTTATTTATATTTAGGAAACTCTGATGATGTTTACGTTTCTACCTTATTGGCAGATATTAATAGGGATGGATGGACTCACCCATGTCCGGCTTCTGCAAGTGCTCACTGAGCTTCTGTCCCTGCTCATGCTCCCCCAATCACACTCAATGAGCCTCTGTGCTCGCTGGGACCTGCTTGCTGAGCATCCTTGCTCAGCTCTGACAGCTCTTATGGGAGAGAAAGGGAGCCCTACATGGAGCTGGGAAAGTGCCTTTTTTCTTCTGAAGAAGTGAGGGTGCCAGGCACAGGAGGGGGTGGGAGGGAGCACCCCCTCCCTGCTCCCCGTGCCTGGCACCCTGGCTTTCTCAAAAGAAATGGGGTGCAGCAATGTTTTAATGTCTTTGTTCCATTCTTGTGCAAGAACAGAATGAAGACATTAAAAATATATGAAAAGCACGGGGTGGGGTGGGGGATACCCAAGGAGGTCTGTACCACTGGGCCATCCTCTCTCCCCCTGCCACACACTGCCTTCTCCCCAAAAAGGCATTTCCCCCCAGCCAGGCGGAGGATCCTTCTAGCCGCTTGCCTTTTAAAAGGCAGGCTGGGAGAGGGATCTTTCAGCCAGGTGGGGGGAAATGCCTTTTTGGGGGTGAAATCTACCCCCCAAGGACTGGCATGCCCCCCCAGTCCTTGGTGGGAGGCGGTGGATTTCCTCCCCTTGATTTTCCTGAGGAGCACCTTGAAAATCTAATGTAAGTGAATAGACTGGTTCATTTACATTAGATTTTCAAGGCGCTCCGTGTGAAAATCACGGGTAGGGGGGAATCCCCTCCCTCCATGGGTCCTGTTGCCCCAAGGACCCATGGCTGGGGGTGAGATTCTCCCCACTCCATTTTTTTTTCAAGGGGCACTTTCGCAAATGTAATAAAGCACACATAGGGCAGTAAAGGACCCACCTGTGCAAAATTACAGTCAGTGGAGGGGCTCCATTCACTTACACTAGATTTTCAAAGTGCTTCTCATGAAAATCGGGGGTGGGAGTGTGGACTCCCACCCCCTGCTATGGGTCCTGTTGCTCCAAGGACCCATAGCAGGGTGGGTTGGTGGGATTTCCTCCCCCACCCCCAATTTTTTTCAAGGAGCGATTTGAAATGGAGCCCCTCTGCTACCTGTAATTTTGCACAGATTTACTGCCCTATGTGCACAATATTACATTTAAAGAAGTTCCTGAGGTGCCATTTTCCCCCTGCAAAATGGCGACCGTGAGAATGGCACTTGGCAACAGCTCAGGGTAGGTGAAGGAGGTTGGCCCCCGGGCATGAGCAGGGGCAGTGGCTCGGTGGGCACAGACCGGAGACGCAAGCTGGGGGGAGTCTATCGGACTCCCAGACTGAGCTAAGCGCCCATGCCATCCCTAGATATTACCATTAAGACTACAGAGAACACAACTAGGTTTGTTGATGTAGCCATTAAAACAAGGTCAGACATAGTAAAGGGGAGAGGTGCTCCAAGTCTAAATTCAGCACTCATGTTCTGCTTATGGGCTTCCCAAAGGCAGCTGGTTGGCCACTGTGTGAACAGAATGCTGGACTAGATTGGCCTTCAGCTTGATCCAGCATGGCTCTTCTTACGTCCTTATATTCTAATGGAGTCTTTATTTTTTTAAGTGAATTTTTTTTAAATACTACGTTAGTATCATTTGTGTGCATATATACTGTTTTTGTTTCATCTTGATTGTTTCTGATTCATCAGAGTTGTATTAATTATTTTATGGTCAGTAGACCGACCTTTTGGATTTGGAATTTCACTGAGCACGTGCCCAGTGCATTCCCTTCTTCACTGAGCAACTGCAGCTCACCCACACACATTTGGGGTTGGAGGGCAAGGCACAGAGGATGGAGCTGCTAGAGAGAGAGGGGGGCCTGGCTCAGGCCTCCCTTGGCTGGAAACTAACCCTGTCCCACCCATCCAAGACTAGGACAGGGATCAAGCCAAGCCACACTGCATGCAGGAAAAGGTCATGTAAAGGGTTCTTCAGAGATGGAAACAGCGCCAGGGTTCCTTAGCAGTGCTGGTTCCAGGTTTTTGAGGACCCTTGGGCTAGGCAAGCTCAATGGGCCTCCTCTCTCAGTGAATCTACCTTCTCACTACAATGCTCAACAGCTGCTCTTGGTCTCCTCCTCTTTCTCATCATTGCCACCACTTGCTTGCTTTACTGCTTGCTTTGACAGGCAGGAGCCAGGGAGCAAGTAGGCAGTAACATCTACTGTTCCTCCTTCCTTACCATCACCACTGTTGTCTGGGCCAAAGCAAGATGCAGGTGTACAAGCAGGTTACATTGGTCAAAAGGAGAAGCAAGTCCAGGGGGCTCTTGTCAGTGGCCTCCTGTTGGGGTGTGGGCCCTTGGCAGGTGCCTGCCAATGCTTACCACTGATGCTGGCCCTGTTCCTGAGGTAAACTACAGTAGTCAAAATTCTGTGTACAGATTTGAAATAAAGACGTGGTGAAAACAGGCTGGAGTCCAAAGTCTCCAAAGGTTGTCCACCGTTTCCTTCTTATGAAGACCCTTCCTGAAAGTGTAGGGAAAAGGCAGTTGCCAGGTTCAATATAAGGCAAGTTCCTTTGCCTTTCCACATAGCCAGTGGAGGCTGGTGGGTGCTGCATGTTTGCAATGTCAGTGGGATGGTAAATCCCCTCCGGGTTTCAGTCAGAACTCTAAAGGAGCTATGCAAGGTGTACTTGGATAGCTCCTTTAGAGTTCTGACTGGAACCTGGAACAGATTCACTGCCCCACTGATTACACCTTGAATAGGTCCTTTAGAGTTCTGACTGGTTCTGACTGAATCCCAGACTGAATTCACTGCCTCACTGTTATTGGAGCCACCAGCCTCCACTGCCCATAGCACAACTTATCCAACCACTATGACAGAACAATTTGCACTTGACTCCTCCCCATGTTTTCTCTTGCTCAACTATCAAATGCACAGGGGCCCTTCACAGTCTTCCCCAACCTGGTGCCCCTCCAGATGCGTCAGGTGACAACTCCCACCGAAGGCCATGCTGTCTGGGAATGATGGGAGTTGCATCCCAACACATCTGGAGGGCACCAGGATGGGGAAGGCTGCCATATACCTATTGATCCTGGCAGCTCATAGGTAAATCCACGCTGCCTTGCTGTTGTCAGTTTGCAGAGGGTTTAAATCAACAGATACAGTGTGGTTGAACTGGGAAGGGCAAGGCCACATGGGTTGGGTGTGGTCCAGCTACCAAAGCAGCTCTAAAGCCTTGTATAAATGCTGTTTAAATTAGGATTAGCAGCTGCTTTGTGTTACTGGAGCAGCACAAAGCAGCTGCGGAATATTGATCTTTCCTGGACATTGGCGACAATTTGATCACATTCTTCACAGGATGTTGGAAGACCTAGGCAGAAATTGCAAACACAAGCACCATCCAACCTCAAACACAAGCATCATCCAACCGCAAGAAGCCCAAAAGGTCCTCTTATGCCTCATTGGATTCAAGAATCATCAGGAGCACCTCAACACCTGCTAGGTTCAAAATCTGAATCAGAAGTTGGCCCTGCGACAAAACTGTTGCAGTGTGCAGTGCCTCCATCCAATGTTACAGCCAGTCAGCTAGCCATGCCTTCTTCTAGGATATACCATTCCATCTCCTTCCCCTGCCCAACAGGCACCCAGCATTACATGGCCATTGAACATTGGATTGTTTTGGGTGGACATTTTATTGTTGTTGTCCCTACAGGTTTTCCCCCACCCTAAATACTTTTTGTTCTTCCGTGAACCTTATGGTTTTCCCAAGCAAGCCAATATCTCCATCTTGTTCTTCAGTAGTTGTCATAACTTAGCACCTGTCAACTCTGTCTACCCACCCACCCACCCATCTATAGATGGACAAGACATCTCTCAGCTTTCTGGCCCTTTCTCCCACCACTCTGTCACATTCCAGTGTGACTAAAATCCAGAATCTAA
The DNA here is from genome assembly GCF_057233095.1 of Heloderma suspectum. Lineage (NCBI taxonomy): Eukaryota > Metazoa > Chordata > Lepidosauria > Squamata > Helodermatidae > Heloderma > Heloderma suspectum. Next base: position 34,311,951 of record NC_139464.1, read on the forward strand.
GATTGGGCTATATAGATAGCAAAACGTTTGATTGTCAGTGGCTGTGTGTGTGTATGTGTGTGTGTGGTGGTGACTGTGGTGCTTGCCTTGAAAAGTAGGTTTAGCCCCCATGGTGTCCCCAGGTGCATCCCTTTACTTTGCCATTTGTTCCTATGGTGAAAAGTCAAGCCATTCTTGGGGTACACTATTGCTGTAAGGGCAAAACTGCTCATAGGAAGTGACTGGCTGGACCTTCACAGACAGGAATCTCACAGAAGGGTTAATGTGTCCACACTGCACCGCACCCTTTTCCAGGGCCCTTACTCTATGCAAACCTTTCCTCTACAACGGCTCATCTGTATGACAGCTGAAGTAATTGTTAGCCAGTATCAAAGCAGAAATCGGCAACATAGGAGCTGAAATCAACACTTTCATTCATCATAATGACATTGCCACAATGAAAACATCCAACACAAAGGCCAAAGGGATTCCTCAAGGAGTGATTGAAGATGAAACACTCCCCCCCACATTCACAACATGAGTCATTCCCTAACTTTGTCATGCTCAAGAAATAATCCACAAAAAAACAACAAGCAATTCTCCTGAATGCAAGAACATGACTTGAACAACAAACAGAAGGGCCCTCTTGTTTAATCTTGAAAGCTCTGAAGTGTCCCAGCTTTAACAGTATCACTTTCCCCCATTGCAATAGCTCAACACTGTTTATGATGGAGGTAAATCACCTGCTGATTTCATGATTTTATTTGTAAGGGTGCAATTCAAAGAGCTCTTCTATCATAGTCTCAATGGAAAGGCATTGCGTATCTATTGAAGAACACTGTGTATTTAACAGAGTGTTCTTGGACCAAATTTGGCCTTGCCTCAAACACAAACCTCATTTAACATTGTTATAATCTGAGACTTTGTTTTAAAGCAACATTGTAAGGAAAATATTAGTTCTAGGACAAGAAACAGGGTCTCCATGTCCCCCTCACCTTCCTTTGGCACAAGTCAAGAATGTGACACAATGCAATTGTTGAGAGCTTTAAAACTTTACCCCCAAATTAGAAAACAACCTAAGACTTGCAACATTTGGAATCATAGTCATTATAATCATGGATTCATATGTTCCTAGGCCAAATGGACCTATGAACCTAGTCTGTAAAACATATAATAGTTCCTGAAAGGATTATTCAGGAATCTTACAGAAAACACTCTTTTATATATACCGTTATAGTTCTTTCCTGTTCAGATGGGATGGTGGGAGTTATACAAAATACTCACAATGATTAACAATTTGTCTGCTGGTCTTTTCAACAGGTCAGGGTGTGTCCAATTTATTGTGTGTCCAAACTGGGTGAAAACAGAGGCCTTTAAAAGCATGCCCTGGCAGGTGGGCGGAGTTTATCAGAGCATCTGATTACATTTGGACTCTGTACTGTGCAAGACAGTGGCTAAACACCCCTATAATGAATGATCAGTTATATTTCGCAGCTGGGATTTCCACGGATCTCTCTCCTTCGGGGAAGATCCGGTCCGTGCTGCGCTTGGAGAGCAGCAGTCCAAAACAGTGGCTCTTAAGGAAGCCAACAGATGGCTTGCTCCATGGCTTTTACACCTTCTTTGCCCTCCCCCGACTCCTCCTACTCAAGAAGCTTTAAATCAAGCACTGCGTCTGAATGCTCAAGCGAAATTTGGGTGAATGCCGATTCGTAACCATCTCAAACTATGATGCTTGTCATTTACTGGAAATGCTTTGTTCAGGCACAGCTGTGGCAAGAGGCATGCCATAGATTGAATATATCTCTCTCTGTGTGTGTGTGTTTAAAAAGCTTCTAAATTGCATGATTGACTATAGGATCTTAAGGTCCAAGTATCAACCCACACTATAGAAATGTATGTGTACATAGCCATGCCATCAAAGACAACACCACAAGTGACTAATATGGAAGTACATACAGTAGATACCATCAAGGTAATGCAAAGGACGGTTTGCACAAGAAGTCTTTAAGCACCAATGTGTTGACTGTTTCTAGCAGTCCATTATGGAAGGGGTCTAGCAGAATCAATGCAGGTGGCACAATCCAAAAGCATGTTGTGGGAAGCCCCCATACTACTGCTTATCTCATCCTCAAGATGCCTTTCTCCTTCCTTAGCACTTTCCCCTCCCTTAGCACTTCAGTATACTCACTAGAGCTGTAATCCTATACACCTGCACCTGGGGTAAGTCCCATTGAATTCAATGGGACTTGTTTCTGAAGAGACACACATAGGATTGCACTGTAACTCCTTCTAAATGTAGTCAGACTTAAGTCTTGGTTAACATGCTTAGATCATACACATCCCTGGGGAACCTGCCTTCTATTATAAACTGGGATAGCTCAATTTGCCTCAGTGGTGGACCACTTCTAATTGGTCTACCACTTTGGAATCTATATTATATTGGACAGCTTATATTAGAAGTACTGGTTAGTTTATATCTTCCTCTCTCCAGTAAACTGAGCATTGGAGGCTGTCCATCATTCTGCAGTTGTAGCCTTGACTCTTCAATGGCTGTTGACTTCAGCAAGATTCGTATGACACACTGTTTTCTTCTACTGTAAAATTATATTACAAAAATAACCCCCCCCCCCGTCTTAAAATAAAATGGATGAAACTGACTTAGGCAAGGTAATATAAAAACCACAGCACAAAACTCAACTAAATTGGCATCTTCTGCAACGGAGACTGTGTCAGCAGCACACATCTCTGCCTACAAATGGAAACAAAACAAAACAAAGCTTGGTTCCTGAAGGATATAATTTTGCTGAGAATGGAAACTTGAGTGAAGGCCAGCTGACAGAAACAGAGGTCAGTGCTTCTACTGAAGCCAAATCCACCTAAAAAGCATTTATATTCCAAAGGAGCAATGCATAGTAATAAAGGATTTTTTAAAATGCTTATCAAACTTTGCTTGACAAAAGCCTCCTTGCAAAGGACAAATTAAAGCTAGACCAGGAGAGAGTTCTACTTTCCTTAATGCACAGTTGCTTAAACTTAACATGAATCTGCATGGCCAGCAATAGACGGTTTCTATTTTAGAAAAGGAAAAACAAGCTTAATTTTGACTTTAACAGGAAAGCATAAAAAAGGAGTAAATTACAGCAGTGCCAGCAGACAGCTGTCATGAAAGCTGAGTTCAGTGTTAATTCTGTGCTTACAGTAATCTTAGAGAACTGAACCAGCTCCCTACCATGTCTAATGGCTATCACAATGTCAACATTTGCACCTGCAGAGAAATGCAAAACTTCTGGTTCCATGCTCAGCAGTATTCGCTACAGAAAATGTTGTCAGTGGAAATTTCAGATAGGACAGAGCCAGAATTTTTGCAAAAAAAAGAAAAAGAAAAAAGAAGTTTCCCCAGCCCAAGTTTAATTCTTAAGTACCTGCAATAGAGTTACCTTTACAGTTACTTACTTCTGTTCAGACCCTCCATACAAGCAATCATTCCTCAGCTTTGCTAAAACTGTCTGTTCAGCAGTTCAGAAATAAATTCCCAGTACAGAAATAATGTCACCGAAAAGTGCCTCACAGACTTCTAGCCAGAATCAGATCACACACAGTAAAATTATTACTAGTTTTTTTTTAAAAAAGAAATCAAATAGGAAGAAAGATTTACCTTCAAGAAATCACAAAAGCAGCACTTAAATAATTGTGTTGAAAGACTGTTGATTTTTCCCATTGCTTCTTAAGTGCAAACTCTGGAAATGAATTGGTTAGCAGAAATAATGAGGGGGGTGGGGGAGAAAAAAAAGAAAAAAAGAAATCCAGAGAGGTGAGATGTTGAGAGCAATTTCACATTTCAATATTGAGGACTTTTTATTCCATTGCGCAGGCTCGATCTGCTCTGATTTTAGCAGTGACAGTGAGATTTAGCAAACAGAAGAGGGATTTAGAGAAAATCCTCACATTTATCTACATTACAGACACTGTAGACAGGAAACAGCTGGGGGAACATTTGCCTTCTCTCTCTCTCTCTCTCTCTCTCTCTCTCTCTCTCTCCCTCTTCTGGCAAAGTTACTGAGTAAGGACTTTTTTGGGCATGGTGACAAATAACATCATACCTTTGCATTTTGAAACTGGAGGACTAAAGCATTTTTTTTTTAAATTCCCCTCCCTCCTTAAAAGTACGTACATTAGTGAAGGGAAGCAGGGGGTGGGTGGAAACACCATGGTTTAAGAAGTCAAGGAAGCTGAAGCTGGAATGGGAAATGAAACATACGAATTCATCACGTTTGAGCCTGCTGCAATGCACACAACTAGATCAGCTCATGCACCTTTGAGTCTTATGATCTGAGGACCCGTCAGGCTTTGTCTGCATCTTGACCAGCATGAAAAACTGGCTCTTGACAATGTTAACCCTGAAATGGCAGTTTGCAATCTAATCTATACTGGAGGCTTGTTGGGGGAGTTCCTCATGGGTCTTACACCATATGCAATCACTTTGTGCCCTTCCCACCAGTACCACACGGGCTGATACGATTTCTTAAAAACAAATAAACCCTCCTGTCATTTTCATTGTGGCAGAACATTTAGGAACACAGGAAACTGCCTTATATTGAGTCAGTCCACCTAGCCCAGTATTGTCAACACTGACTGGCAGCGGCTCTCCAGGGTTTCAGGTTGGAATTCTTCCAGCCCTATCTGGAGATGCCAGGGATCGAACCTGGGATGTTCTGCATGCAAAGCAGGTGCTCTGCCACTGAGCCACAGCCCTTCCCTTTGCTTTGCTGTTCATTGTGTTGCTTTATGAGATTTTGCTTCTCCATCCTGTGTTTTAAAAATAAATAAATAACAATAAACCAAAGGGGTTAAAAATAAGAAAAGGAGAGGTAATCATAGCTCATTGACAGCAGCATGCTCATCAAACAGAAGGTCCCAGGTTCAATTTCTGGCATCTTTAACTGAATTATTATTAATTTAACTGATTAATAATCAGGTAGCAGATGTGATGGGGAAGTTTCCTGTACCCAAGACTCTGGAGAACCTTTGCCAGTCAGGCTGGACAATTCTGGGCTTGATAGACACATATAGTCTGATATAAAGCAGCTTCTCTACATTCCCTGAAACCTTGGCCTGCTCCAATACCTTTGGGCAGGTGAAGCTTTCTATAGCATGGAGAGAAACGCAACCACATGCCCATGCCTGCAAGTCAAGCTGCAGTTAAAAGCACAGGAGCAGGAGCCTGTTAAAAAGTTGGCATCCTCAGCAGGTAGATGGTTAATGCTGCCGTTACTTCGCATGGCATCTGACAGAAGGCACGCATGCCTGCTAGTTCTTGACTCCCTTCCCCACAACTATGTGAGTTTTTATAAAGAACATGTGCTGGCCAGCAATACATACTATTAGGTTATGATGTTATTCAAATTCATCAGCTGTGTTAGGGGCTTGCAACAGGCTCCAAGACAGCTGTTTTTATATATCATGTAGACTTCACTTTGAGGTCTTAATCACTGAGAATATAAAGATGTAATCTTATAGGCACAATCTATGTTGGCTACACTTTTGTTTGGGGACTGGTGCTTGGGAAGGGCCACATGCCAGAGAGGGAACATGCTTCCCCCAAGCTGTGAATGCATCACATTTTTGTCTTTCTTACTTGTCTGAAGCCTTCTTACCTGGTGAGAAGAATCACAATTCTTTCCATTTTTTTTTTTCCAGATAGAGAACTCAAACTCAACCTGTGACTTGCCCCAAGCTATCTGCAGGGCTGGCCCTACCATTAGGCAGAGTGAAGCAGCTGCCTCAGGTGGCAGATTCTAGCGGGTGGTGAGCAGTGGCAAGATGGTGGAAAGAAAGAGCTAGCCTGCTACCTTCAAGTGTGGTGGAGGACACTGTCCCATTGACAGTGTTGAATTAGATTCAACTGCCAATCCTGGCTGCTGCATATGGGATGGGGGAGATGACACCCTGTCCTTCTCAGGCAGAAAAATATCTTGGGACTGCCCTGACCTAGAGAGCCTATGGATGGTGAAGAAACTAAACCCACATTTCTAAGGTCCTCATATTATATAAAGCACTGAAACATAAATATGATGCAAGGAAATTGGGTGGGATAGCTAATTCCCTAGAAGATGGAAACAAAATTCAAAGTGATCTTGATAGGCTGGAGCGCTGGGCAGAAAACAACAGAATGACATTTAATAGGGATAAATGCCAAGTTCTGCACCTAGGAAAAAGAAACCAAATGCACAGTTACAAGATGGGGGATACGTGGCTCAACAACACTACGAGAAGGATCTTGGAATTGTTGTCAATCACAAGCTGAATATGAGCCAACAATGTGATGTGGCTGCAAAAAAGGCAAATGCTCTTTTGGGCTGCATTAGTAGAAGCATAGCTTCCAAATCCCAGGAAGTACTAGTTCCCCTCTACTCAGCACTGGTTAGGCCTCATCTGGAGTACTGTGTCCGGTTCTGGGCACTGCATTTTAAGAAAGATGCAGACAAGCTGGAGAGGGTTTAGAGGAGGGCAGCAAAGATGATCAGGGGACAGGAAACAAAGCCCTATGAGGAGAGGCTGATAGAACTGGGCATGGTTAGCCTTGAGAAGAGAAGACTGAGGGGAGATATGATAGCGCTCTTCAAGTACTTGAAAGGTTGTCACAGAAGATCTCTTCTTGATCATCCCAGAATGCAGGACATGGAATAATGGGCTCAAGTTACAGGAAGCCACATTCCGGCTGAACATCAGGAAAAACTTCCTGACTGTTAGAGCAATATGACAATGGAACCAATTTCCTAGGGAGGTGGTGGGCTCTCCCACACTGGAGGCAGTGTGGCTGGACAGCCATCTGCCAGGGATGCTTTGACTTGGATTTCTGCACTGAGCAGGGGGTTGGACTTGATGGTCTTATAGGCCCCTTCCAACCCTACTATTCTATGATTGTCCTGCTTGGGTAATGTTTCCTGGGAGCTCACAAGCAGGTGGTGAGAGCTGGTGCTGGTTCTTACCTATAAAGCCCTAAACAGTTGGCCAGGTTGCTGGGAATGCTGGGAGCTACAGACCACTAGGTTGGGAAAAGCTGGTTTAGGATGCTGAAGTTAGCCCATGAGACCCAGCTTCCAATCCCACTCAGCCACACAGCTGCCTGGCTAACCTTGGGCCAGTCACTCTCTCTCAGCCTAATCTACCTGACAGGATACAATTGTTCTGAGGATAAAATTGTATATATGAGGGGGCAGACTTGGCATCAATATATACCGCTTCCTTGGGCAGCAGCTGGAGCCCTGGCGGGGTCCAACACTGATCTCTGCCTAACTCCTCTTTACCATTGTTTGTAGGCAGCTGGTTCTGGAAGCTGCCAATTCCGCAGGGAATTGTGGGAAATCAAAGATGCAACCACTTGGATAGTTGCTGCCACCAGAAATGAGCCCACCAGATCTTGCCCACAAACAAAGCACCCTTTGAAGAGGTCTCCTTCAGACCTTGAGCTGGCCCTGGAAGGGTAGATGGGCAGATGGAGGCTACCTATGCTAGCATGAGTAACTTGGAGGAAAGGCACAGCAAATATATAATAAATAAAAACAATGCACTAATCCAACCTTCCCCAGCCTGGTACCCTCCATATGTGTTGGACTACAACTCCCATAATCCCCAGCCAGCATGGCCATTCACATCATGCCCCAGAATACCCCAATTCTAGGGCATTGAGGGCAATTAAAGTGGAGGCCACAAATCCAGCTGCCCAGTGTGGAGGGTCTGGCGCAGCTGCTGGCATTGAGCTGAAGATGCCAGGGGCTGGTACTGAGGCAGCCTGAGGGCAGTACTGGGCTGGACAAATAGGCCCAGTTCGGATGTGACAATCTTGGTCCAATGAACAGAACCAGAAACTGTGGTTTAAGGTCTGACAACAATCCTGGCTTGCAAATGAGGATCAAACTATTGTTTGAAATCCTGGTTTGGAGTCAGCTTAAACTACAGTTTCCCAGTTTCAATGTCATGGGAAACTGTAGTTTGAATCAGCCTTGGGCATTTTGCATTAAGGCATGAGAGAGCAGGGAGCAGGACATGGATGGGCACAAGACTCATTCTCGTTCCGATTAAACCACGGGCTGTTGCAGTGGTGGGCAGAAGGTCGATCTCCAGATGTTTTGGACTTCAAATCCTAGCTTTCCCGACTATTGGCTTATGGAAACTGAAGTCCAACACATCTGGAGATCGACCTTCTGTCCACCCCTGGTTTATTGGACTGAGATAATTACATCCGAACTGAGCTATATTTTGTTGTTACCTTTCCCTCCAGTTAAAGACAACTGCATGCCACAAAAATTCTATTTAGACCATTTACGCCTGTAATGTTGCGGAAATGGGCTTATTTACGGCCACTGTTTGCATAAAAAGCCCTTTTACATAAAAGAACAAGCTGCCATTTTCCTCAAAAAAAAAAAAAAAGGGATGGAAGAACAGATGAGTACAGGCCAGCTAGGTGATAGGGGGGACTGGGCTCCTGCAGTTGTAATGTTCAAGAGGGAAGATATTTAAGTTGGTCTAGCTTGTTTCAGCTACACCTGCTGAAACAGTGGCTTCTACACATATATTGAAGGTGCAGGAGTCTTGCTTTCTTTGGCAAGCGGCCACCCAAGATATGTACAAAGGGGACGTTACTTACCCCCATGTCTCCTTTCCCACATAAAAACTCTGCTGATCCAGTCCCATCACTTAGTACACTTTCCTCATTTTAAGTCCAAAGATTATCTAAGGGTCAAACGATACAGTAGGAATGGGGGAGGAAATTTGTTCAGTTCCCATGTCAATGCAAATGTATCCAATGTTGCACTTTAGAACCAATACACAAACTGAAACTCAGTTGCCCATTGAAATGCACACTTCTCCAAATTTTGCAATGGCGGGCCAGTCAAAAAATGTGTACAAAAATGCATATATTAGTGGAAAGTGAAAATAGAAATGTGTTTATTCATGAAAATAACATTAAATACACATTACTTTAGGAAAGGTTCTCACAAAAGTGTGTATATTAGACAAACTTGTGTACAATAATGAATGTGTTAGGAGAAATGCACAGAAAAATGCATACAAGTTTTCATGCATTTTAAAAAAAAGTTTGGAATGAACTGAACATAAGATTGGAAAAATTGGAAACTGAGAGAAACTGAAATGGACAGGTTCATCCACCGCTGCTATAGACACAATGTGCTTAAACAACCACACAGCATAGATACAGCCTACTTTAGCCTGGGAACTCAGTACTGGGTATTAACCCTTTCCTCCTGTGCCATTTTCCTGACTTAAATCATCTCCCCCCCCCCATATTGCACAGGGGGGAATAAAAGACAGGCAGTAGCATCGTAACTGTCTCCCCCTCCCCAGACTTGTCTAAGGGCAGCTTGTGTGGGGGAATTGTCAGGAAATGGCACAGAAGAAAAGGGTTAAGACTCCTGCAGAACCAGGAACCCAATCCAACCCCCTCTCCCTCCCCATAGCTGCTTTTAACCAAAGAAGGAGAGCCAGTGTGGTGTTGTGGTTAGAGTGTTGGACTGCGATTGGGAAGATCTGGGTTCTAATCCCCACTTGGCCATGAAGCTCGCTGGGTGACTTTGGGCCGGTCACTGACTCTCAGCCTAACCTACCTCACAGGGTTGTTGTGAGGATAGAATGGAGGGGAGGAGGACCATGTAAGCTGCCTTGTGTTCTTTGCAAGAGGGAAAAAAAGGCTGGATATAAATGTAATAAATAAATACATTAAAAAGTGAGACCTGCAAAAAGACAAAAAACACAAACACAGTTGCAAGATGGAGTGCTCCTGTTCAGGAGTTCCAGCCAGCCACGCCCTCTTCCAAGATACTCTATTCCAACCTCCCCCACCCCCTGGTTTCAATTTCTTATCACAGATCACATGTCACATCTACGGCCCTAAGCCAGAGCTGCTTGATGGTGGCTATAGGGCATCTGCATCAGTTGCAGCCTTTCCTGTGGCACCTCTGCAGTGGCAGACGAAGCCATCTGTGCCAGAATGACCCCTTCACTGCAAGTCTTAAAGGTATACAAACCTTCTCAGGACCTGCTCCTAGCAGAGTGAAGAAAAGGCCATAGATTTAGAAAGGACTCTATGCTATGACCTGTGTAGCCCGTTTACGTATTTCCACAGTTGTGGTGGCAGAATTTGGCAAGACTGTCTACTTTTTATCTTATCATGCTCTAAAAGGATCTTGTGTGAGATTTGATAAGAAAGTTATTTACTCATGTTTGAAGGTCTGCATGTTTCCTAGAAACCACTGTCAGTACGAAGGGGAGAAAAGATGACTTGGCAGAGAAGAAGAGAGGCAAAGTAGTCCTTTGTCTACATCTCACAGATAAAATCATATTCCTCTTCATAATCTAAGCCAGGAGTATCGCTTTGATCCATTGAGCAGATTCCTAAGAACTGCTTGAAATATGTCTGGTTTTATAACTAGTAAGATATAGCACCCCAAACATAAGAAGCTGCCAGTCTGGCAACTTGTCCATCTAGATCATCTACCAGGGGTGGGTAACACACAACCTACGGACCGAATGCATTCCTCGCTGTGCCCCCAAATTGGGCAGCGGTGAAAAAAAAATGTTCTTAGTGTTATGGAGTGCTAAAAGGGTGAAATTTAGCTTGTCCTGAAGCAAAATTGGATCCATTTTAGCACTTGGCAGCCACTACGGAGTGCTAAGAGAATCAAATTTAGCTTGAGAGTATTATGAATAAAGTGAACGGTACAAAAAAGAGCCCAAATGATTCCCAATCAAAAGGAGCATGTAAAGATGGTGGGCCTAAGCCAATGCTGAGAAAGTTGCTAAGTTATAAGATCTTGCCTGTTTTGTTTCGCAGCACCACACACCCATTGAAGGGGCTATGGCTATAGAATATGTAGTTACCAGATGCAGCTTGGAGATCCTTGCTGTATTTTAAATTCATCACTGAATCAGGGCAGGAGTCAGCTTGCCAATTGCCCTCTAGTCCTTTTGTCTGCTCTTCTTCCCCAGCTGCTGCGTGGCAGCCCTGGAATCCTAGCAGGCAGGGGAGGCATAGATCAAAGGAGATGCTGAAGCTACCTGGGCTTCCAATTGAGCAGCAAATTTAAAGGTACAGGACGGTCTCCGGGTTGTGATCTGGCAACCCCAGGCTTTGCACTCCTCTCTTTTTCTACTATCCTCCCCCAAAACTTTTCTGTGGTTCTGCCAAATGAGGGTTCTGCTTGTTCAGGCAGTTGAGCCGAGGTGTGCGGGTGGCTGCAGGGACTGTGTGGGAGTGTGGGGCAGGATATTGCACAACTGCATGCTGTTTTGTAGTGCTATTAAACAGACAGACTAGATCTCCAGGTTGTGACCTGGCAACCTGTTCTGATCATTTTCTCTTAATGTGACTTGGGAACAGATTGCTATTTTGGTTTCTTTATACAGGAAAAGAAATAAAGAAGCAGGTTATCCTATTGAATGGAACAATAGAAGAAGAAGGAGGAGGAGGAGGAGGAGGAGGAGGAGGAGGAGGAGGAGGAGAAGACCTGTTTCTAATATTTCAAGATTTCAGTTTCTGTCTTCCCAGTGACCTCAAGTTCTTCCCCCTTCAGTATCTCTCTTTCAAGCAGCGCAGACCTCTGACTCAATGGGATCTTTAAAAGGTTATTATAGTGCAAACCTGTGCACCTTTACTCACTGGTAAAATCCACAGAGCTCAATGGGGCTTATTCCTAAATAAGTATGCCTCGGGTTGCAACCTTGGACAAATTCATGGAGGATACATCTACCAGTGACTGTTTCCTATGACAGCCATCCTTGAACCTGCTGCTCTCGAGATTCATTGCAGTGCAACTCCCCTAATCCCAAGGCTTGGAATTATGGGAGCGGCAGTCCAGCACATCTGGAGGGCACCAGATTTGGGGAAGACTGAGCTCTGATGTCTAAATAGATCCTCCACGTTAAGAGGCAGCATGCCTCTGAATCCCAGGTGCCAAGTTAATAGGAGGGAGAGCTGTTGACTTCATATCCTGGAGGCATCTGGTTAGCCACTGTGAGCCCTAGTACATTTTGAAGTGCAGGTGGTCATCATGGCAGTCCCCATAATCATGCCCCAAGGAGAGTCTGAAAATGCAGGCAGCTGTGTCGATCTATCTCTCACAACTCAACAGCCATTTATTGTTGCTAGGAGAATCCATCCTGCCCCCCCCCCCACTAATCTGAGCATTGCAGCTGAGCTCAGAAGGAACAGGGATGCCTGAAGGGGGTGGCAGATGACATCAGCATCCCTGCTAATCAGAAAGTCCTGGATCTTTGACCCTGTGAGCCCTGGCTCCACTATGCCACTGACTTTGAGACACAGGATGCTGGATCCGATGGATATTTACTCTGATCCAGCAGGGCTCTACTTACATTCTTATGCTCCATTTTCTGCCATTGGCATTTATTCCTATGCCTGCACACAAGTTTCCATTCAATCCCCTCCTACACTTCTTTTTTTGGATTCTCTCTTTCACTCTCTCCTTTGGCTTCCTTGGAGATGTTATCTGAGTAAACAGCTGAAATTAAATTATTTGGAAACAAATTTCAGCTCACCCCATAAGACCTTGTTGATGTTTGCTGTTGTTGATTCTTATAGAAACTCCTTTAAACAACAGTCCTTTTCCTAATCACCTTTCTGTAGGGATTGACATCTTAGTTCATGAATTGGGCTGTTTTTTTATGGTATGTATGTATGTATGGCTGCTTTGCTCTTTGTTTTCTACAAGTGTAAATGTATTTTGGCTTGCCTGCATTTTACATTTGGGAGCATTTGACATAAGAAGTGATGGCCAAAATTATGAGAACATTTGTGAGCCCTCTGGTGGTCACAGCAACTATATCATTATAGGGAACATGCCATGTTACAAGTGACCTTGCAAAAAATAAATAAAAATGTTGCATTCTATCCTCACCCGGTAACAGGGTGTTCCCCTTCAGGGTTCCAGTCAACCATTCCCTCCAAACAAAGCATTCCACTCTCTACCTCTGTTTTTCCTTTTTCAATGGTCACTCAATATTCTGTGACTACTGAGCATGCTTAGTCTTTATTGGCTATGTTTTGGATTTTGTGTGAGTGTGTGTAGCCTCCTTAGGGTGTTTTCGATTTAAAGGATTGTACTTTCCCAAACCTCAGGGTTCCCCTGAAATTACTCCCACATACCCCTTGTTTCTCAGTAGCCCTGCTCTGGTACCAGTCCTGTTGGCACTCACCACCTGGGTTTGCTATTAGAGCAAGCAATCACAAAAGGCAAAGTTAAGATCAGGGATGTGACTGTCTACTCTGTCCTAAAGAAAAATAATGAAACGTTGTTCCAGTGTAACCCCAATTTGGCACCGGGAAAAGTTCAGTCCTGCAAGCTGTAAACCAGGGATAGTGCTTTCCAGGTATTTTGTTTTACAACTCCCATAATCCCTGATCATTGGCCATGCTGGAACCAATTACAATGGAGCCAATTACCTAGGGAGGTGGTGGGGTCTCCCACACCGGGGGCATTCAAGATGAAGCTGGACAGCCACTTGTCAGAGCCACTGTAGTGTGACTCTTTGCTGCGCTGAGAAGGTAACAGGAATGGAAGCAACAGAAATCCTGGTCCATGTGGAAGGGTGTCACACTGCAGCATCATGTCTCCTGGAAATCAAAGGGCTCTTCCCATGCGATCCAAAGCTTCTGACATTATTTTGATGGTGTGGGAATGAGCCATGGTGTAGCAACTCTCATAATGTGAGGCTAACATAGGAAGGGGCCCTAAGATTTGTTCTGTATACTACAGTGGCGGCTGGTGCCCATTTGGGTTGCTGGGGCCGTTGGAGGACTGTAGAAGATCATGTGTGGCACTTGTCAGCTGCACATTAGAGCAAATGTGCCCATTTGCTGGGGGATCTATCTGCCACAAGTGGGTGGGGGAGCAGGAGGTGGGGGGTTTGCTGCCCCATTTGCCCCAAATATAGAACCACCTCTGGTATACTACACAGAGTGATGTGGTAGAATTCTGGACCTCACTACTTCAGACTGCAGGGAAAAACACACACGTCCCTGCATGCTGTAAAGCAGGGATAGGCAACCAAGTGCCCTCCAGATATTTTGTATTACAACTCCCATAATCCCTGATCATTGTCCATGCTGGCTGGGGCTGGTGGGAGTTGAAGTCCAAGTCATGAGGAGGACACCAAATTGCCTACCCCTAAACTAGGGATGGGCAACTTGTTATTGGACTGCAACTCCTATAATTCATCACCATTGATGATGCTGAGTAGGGCTGATGGGAGTTGTAGTTCTACAACATCTGGAGGGCCACAGGTGGCCAACCTCTGCTCTAAACTAAGTTTTAATACATACGCACACATAAATGGATGGGTGTGTATGACCCCTAATTACCTGATTGGCACCCAATTTAACCTCATATTCTGTGTAATGTGCAGAACAGTTCTTCTTAGAGGTGTGATGTCTGACATACAACCTAGAAAATATATTACATGGCAGGTGTTTACGGGAAAGATTTTGCTATTCTTGTGCCCCCTAATTTTCATGAGTAGTCAGTGGAGGCTGGTGGTGCTTTGCACCTTGGAGAGCTCCTTTAGAGTTCTGACTGGCTCTGACTGAAACCTGGAGTGGATTCACCACCCCACTGACATCGGAGCCACCAGCCTCCGCTGTGAGTAGCACACTTTGCACTTTACCCAGAATGAAAACATGTAAAAAGACGGTAAACCAAACAGAGCTGCAAACTGCATTGTACACTTAGCATTCATCTTTTTGGTGCCAGGTTAAGACTGTCTTCTACTTCTGGGTATTTAATGGAATATGATGGGGCATCGATGCCTGCTGTCTGAGGATGTCCAATATCCGATTTCGGCTGTCTAGCCATGGGGGGAGGGGGCAGCGGGAGCAGAGGCTACTGTACAACACGTAGGATGTGTCATACATGCAGATCCACTCTCCCCGCCCCGGAATGCCCCCAGCCTCATCCCTTTTCAGCTGCTCTGCGCTCCTCTTCTGGGCATGGAGGACAGGGCTGTTCCGCTCTGCCTTTGAGGCAGCATGGACGTGGGGGGAGCTCAGTTTTCCAGGAACCAACCTCGGAGCGTGGGCTCTGAGGTTGGTTCCCAGAAAAAAGCATATCCTATGGCCGTCTAGCCACTGTCTAGTGGCCATAGGATTGGTCTCTAAATTGTTTTACATTTTGTATATTTTAATTATTTTATCTCTGCATTGCTGTGAACTGCCCAGAGAGCTTCAGCTACTGGGTGGTATATAAATGAATGAATGAATAAATTTAGTTTCTTAAACAAGTGGGGCCTGCAACAAAAGTTTGCAGTGAGGATTGCTCCTGCTCACTGTTCCAGCCAGCCATTGCCTTCTCCACAGTATACTATTCCTTCCCCTCCCATCTGGTTTCTGTCCCTCTCCACCCCTACAACAGGCAGTCGGCATTCTGTAGCTGCTGAAAACTCTCAGTCCTCGCTGGGCAATTTTTGGGGTCCTGCAAGCTGTAAACTTGTTAGTTTCTCCCGCCTAAAGATGTTTTGTACTGCTGCAAACATTGGGGTTCCCCCCCAAGCCTGCTGATTCCACCCTCTTTTGTTTGTAAGCGGTGCTGTTTTTGCTGCATGAGCTCCAGCACTCACACCTGAACATCAGAAGCAGAGGGAATGATAAGTAGGATGTGAACAGAACCGCACTGGGTGAATTTGTGATACAAGTTATAAGAACCAGCTGACATTCATGATGTAACCATGTTAACACTTTTTATTGCCTTGTGCAAAGGCACAAGATATTGTTTAATATGTAACTGTTTAATGAAGACTACATCTATTCCAGATGTTGCCCGTAGAACATCTCTCATGTGCAAAAGGGAGCCTCTCAATAATGTTTATAAATATAAAATATAAAAATATATATTTAATACAAATAAATACTATCTTATTTTATATGTTATGTTATTTATTATTTTTCTGATTTATTTATATCCCATCTGTCAATCTGGTTAAAAATCCCAACATGAAACACCCCAATCAATAACATTTCACAACTTAAACATGCATACAGATTAGAAAGCAGCATCAACCCTTTTCATTCTTCTGTTTCTTTTTTCCTTTTTCATTATTGCTGTGTCCTCCTAAGAATACTGCATTGTTGGAAACTGTAGATAATGACTAGGTTGTACTGTTTATTTCATTTAGAAAGATAAACAAATAGAATAAAAAAGTATTTAAAAAAAAGAAAAGAAAGCAGCATCAATACATCAATTTACAGGGGTAGGCAACCTGTAATTGTCTTGCAGAAGTTTTGGACTACAACTCCCATAGGTCCCAACCAGGAAGGATGGCCAGTGGTCAGAGATTCTGGGAGCTGCAATATTGGAGAATGCCAGGTTTTCTACCCCTGACAAAAGATCCAGTGCAGCAACCATGAGCCCTCAAAACAGATTGGTCTTAAGTGACCACCAGGATACCGGCTGAGAAAGAGCCTGTTGGTGTTCCCTGGGTATGGCATGCTACACCTTACGGACCACCACAATAAAGACCCTGCCTTTAAGTAGTGGGACACAGAACAAAGGCTCTGAAGCTGATCTTAGGACCTGAGCAGGTTCATAAGAGAAAAGATACTCCTGTGTATAGTATAAACTATTAGCCAACTCATTCTCCAAGTGTCCAGAATTGTACCATCCACACACAGGAAGGAGGCATCAAGAGACAACCAAGGTTTGAAGACATATCATCCCCCCGCAAAAACAACTTCTTTAGAAAAGAACCCCTAAGGGAGGGGACTCCCGCTGCCTGCAGTAGGCCAAAGGAGGACTGAGCATGCTCAATGGCCAATGGGCATGGAGTGCTGATGGTCTGGTGTGGGGAGGGGAAACAATAAACCAGGGTACAAGGGGAATTGACAGAGCTGGCCCAAGACATTTTGCTGCCTGAGGCAAAGAAGAAGATGGTGCCCTCTCCTATTCTGTGCACCAATTGCCAACTGGACTGGCAGGTGAATCTTCCTTCAACATTGGTGATGGGACAGTGTCCTTCCCCACACCTGCAGGCATCCAGCTAGTTTAGGGAGCACAAGGCAGGCTCTGAGGCACACAGCCCTCTCCTCCTGCACCTTGCTGCTGTCTTCCAGCATCTGCTGCCTGAGGCGACTGCCTCACTCTGCCTAATGGTAGGGCTGGCCCTGGGATGTCTGTCAGTCTGTCTGGAACAATGAACAGAAGCACTCCACGTTGCAACATTTTATTAGCAGTCCCACTCGTCATGTCTATTTTACATTACTCTGACTTGGGGATGTGTGAATTTGCCTGGGTCTGGTCCAGGGATGTCCGTCATGGGGAAATCTGGTCCTCTCGGGGCTCGAAGGATTTCCCTGGAGCCCCTGGCCCAGACTGCGCATTTCTTCTAAATGTTTCCCTTTAAAATGGCAAGATACGTAAATTGCGTAAGCAATATGTCTATCTTGGGCAAATTACTGCTGTAATTAGCGAATTTTATGCAAACGATGGCCATGAAGTGCAGTTACGTGTGTACTGCAGCTGCAATTTACACATAACAAAGCACTTTATGGCTGCAATTTGCATAAAATACACTTTGTTGTTCAGTCATTCAGTCGTGTCCAACTCTTCGTGACCCCATGGACCATAGCACGCCAGGCCTTCCTGTCCTGCCCTCTCTCCCAGAGCGTGCTCAAGTTCATATTCATTGCATCGGTGATGCCATCTAGCCATCTCATCCTCTGCTGTCCCCTTCTCCTTTTGCCTTCAGTCTTTCCCAGCATCAGGGTCTTTTCCAGGGAGTTTTCTCTTCGCATTAGGTGGCCAAAATATTTGAGCTTCAGCTTCAGTATCTGTCCTTCCAATGAGCACTCAGGGTTGATTTCCTTTAGGATTGACAGATTTGACCTCCTTGCAGTCCAGGGGACTCGTAAGAGTCTTCTCCAGCACCACAGTTCGAAAGCATCAATTCTTCGGCACTCAGCCTTCCTTATAGTCCAACTCTCACAGCCATACATTACTACTGGGAAAACCATAGCTTTGATTAGACGGACCTTTGTCGGCAAGGTGATGTCTCTGCTTCTTACTATGCTGTCTAGGTTTGCCATTGCTTTCCTCCCAAGGAGCAAGCGTCTTTTAATTTCATGGCTACAGTCACCGTGTGCGGTGATCTTGGAGCCCAAGAAAATAAAATCTGTCACAGCTTCCACTTCTTCCCCTTCTATATGCCAGGAAGTGATGGGGCCAGATGCCATGATCTTTGTTTTGTTAATGTTGAGTTTCAAACCAGCTTTTGCACTCTCCTCTTTCACCCTCAACAAGAGGCTCTTTAGATCCTCTTCGCTTTCTGCCATTAGGGTGGTATCATCTGCATATCGGAGGTTGTTGATAATTCTCCCGGCAATCTTAATTCCGACCTGTGATTCATCCAACCCGGCATTTCTCATCATGTACTCTGCATATAAGTTAAATAAGCAGGGCGACAATATGCAGCCTTGTCGTACTCCTTTCCCAATTTTGAACCAGTCGGTTGTTCCATGTCTGGTTCTTACTGTTGCTTTTTGACCCTCGTACAGGTTTGTCAGGAGACAGGTAAGGTGGTCTGGTATTCCCATCTCTTTAAGAATTTGCCACAGTTTGTTGTGATCCACACAATCAAAGGCTTTAGCGTAGTCGATGAAGCAGAAATGGACGTTTTTCTGGAATTCTCTTGCTTTCTCCATGATCCAGCAAACGTTGGCGATTTGATCTCTAGTTCCTCTGCCTCTTCGAAACCCCACTTGTACTTCCGGTAGTTCTCGGTTCGCATACTGCTGAAGCCTAGCTTGTAGGATTTTGAGCATCACCTTGCTGGCATGTGAAATGAGTGCAATTGTGTGGTAGTTTGAACACTCTTTGGCGTTGCCCTTCTTTGGAATTGGAATGTAAACTGACCTTTTCCAGTCTTGCGGCCACTGTTGAGTGTTCCAAATTTGTTGGCATATTGAGTGCAGCACTTTAACAGCATCATCTTTTAGGATTTTAAATAGCTCAGCTGGAATACTGTAATCTCCGCTAGCTTTGTTGTTACTAATGCTTCCTAAGGCCCACTTGACTTCACTCTCGAGGATGTCCGGCTCAAGTTCAGTGACTGCACTATCATGGCTATCAGGGACATTCAGATCTTTCCTGTATAGTTCTTGTGTATTCTTTCCACCTCTTCTTAATCTCATCTGCTTCTGTTATGTCCCTGCCTTCTTTGTCCTTTATCATGCCCGTCTTTGCACAAAACGTTCCCTTGAGATCTCCAATTTTCTTGAAGAGATCTCTAGTCTTTCCCATTCTGTTGTTTTCCTCGATTTCTTTGCATTGTTTATTTAAGAAGGCCGTCTTGTCTCTCCTTGCTATTCTCTGGAACTCTGCATTCAGTTGGATATATCTTCCCCTTTCTCCCTTGCTTTTCGCTTCCCTTCTTTCCTCAGCTACTTGTAAAGCCTCCTCAGACAGCCACTTGGCTTTCTTGCATTTCTTTTTCTTTGGGATGGATTTCGTTGCTGCCTCCTGAACAATGTTACGGACCTCCGTCCATAGTTCCTCAGGCACTCTGTCTATCAGGTCTAATCCCTGAAATCTATTCCTCACCTCCACTGTATATTCATAAGGGATATGATTTAGGTCATACCTGAATGGTTTAGTGCCCGTCTTTGCACAAAACGTTCCCTGCGTTCTTCAATTTAAGCCAAAATTTTGCAACAAGAAGCTCATGATCTGAGCCACAGTCAGCTCCAGGTCTTGTTTTTACTGACTGTATAGAGCTTCTCCATCTTTGGCTGCAAAGGACATAATCAATCTGATTTCGATATTGACCATCTGGTGATGTCCATATGTAGAGTTGCCTCTTGTGCTGTTGGAAAAGAGTGTTTGCTATGATCAGCGTGTTCTCTTGGCAAAACTCTATTAGCTTTTGTCCTGCTTCATTTTGTACACCAAGGCCATGCTTGTCTGTTATCCTGGTGATTTCTTGACTTCCTACTTTAGCATTCCAATCCCCTATGATGAAAAGGACATCTTTTTTTAGTGTTAGTTCTAGAAGGTGTTGTAGGTCTTCATAGAACCCATCAACCTCAGCTTCTTCGGCCTCAGTGGTTGGGGCATAGACTTGAATTACTGTGATGTTGAATGTTTGCCTTGGATTCGTACTGAGATCATTCTATCATTTTTGAGATTGTACCCCAGTACTGCTTTTCCCACCCTTTTGTTGACTATGAGTGCTACTCCATTTCTTCTAAGGGATTCTTGCCCACAGTAGTAGATATGATGGTCACCTGAATTAAATTCGCCCATGCCTGTCCATTTTAGTTCACTGATTCCCAAGTTGTCGATGTTCAGTCTTGCCATCTCATGTTTGACCACCTCCAGCTTACCTTGATTCATTGATCTGACATTCCAGGTTCTTAAACAATATTGTTATTTACAGCATCGGATTTTCTTTTCACCACCAGACACATCCACAGCTGAGTGTCCTTTCAGCTTTGGCCCAGCCGCTTCACTCTTTCTGACGCTACTTGGAAATACACTCTGCTCTTCCCCAGTAGTATATTGGACACCTTCTGACCGGAGGGGCTCATCTTCCGGCGTCATCTCTTTTAGCCTTGTGATACGTTCCATGGGGTTTTCTTGGCAAGAATACTGGAGTGGGTTGCCATTTCCTTCTCCAGTGGACCCAATTTTGTCAGAACTCTCCGCCATGACCTGTCCGTCTTGGGTGGCCCTGCACGGCATAGCTTATGGCTTCACTGAGTTATGCAAGCCCCTTCGCCACAACAAGGCAGTGATCCATGAAGGGGTAAAATACACTACTTACAGCCATAATTTGCCCAAGAAATGCAAATTGCTTACGCAATTCACGAATCTTCCCATTTTAAAGGGAAACCTTGAGATGGACTCTGCAAGCAGTGCACAACCATCCTGCTGTTCCTTTCGGTGCCAACACTGGCAGGGAGAGCTCGTCCACTCATTTAAACCCGTTGAGGATTTCTCCAGCATCCGTACTCTGTCTTGGAACATGGTAAATGGAATAGCTGTGTACTGGTTTATGAACTGTAGCAAAAAGCTCTAGTTAGAATTCTGAATTTGAAGAAGAAACAGGGGCTGCCTAGAAAAGCATTTTCTCTTGCTATGGACATGTGGTTTCCTGTGGCTGGAAAGCCAATACTCCAAAACCACTATAATTCAGCATCGCTTGGCAAGGTGGGTAGCTTCAGCGGTCTCCCATTGTCAAGCCATAACCTCTTACAGTAAATTTGTAGCAACTATGAAATCTGGCAAATGACAAATCTAGGAAGAAACCACACACATATCCAATCAGTCAATTACATAACAGATTTTTGGTAAACCATAAAGTTAAATGGCCTATAGTAACTGAACAACAACAACAACAACAATAATCACATTTATTTATCCCCTGCTGAAATTTCATAACTTCTTCCAAAGGAAACTTGTCAAGCAATACCTAATCAATGGTAACCCTTTCATTAGACTTACTGAAGACAGAGCAGGGATGTATGAGAAAGTTGTTTCAGTTCACTTTTGATCAGGGTTCACTTTTGACCAGTTCACACCTCCAGGAAAGAACATGGACTTGAACTCAATCTGTGGTTGAAGTCCGCACATTTCTGACCTTGTAATGTGATTCACAGACCCAAAAAACTGTGTCGGACAGCACACATACTTGAATGAGAAAAATGTATACTTTTGAAAAATGTGCACAAACATGCTTAAATCAATGGGAGAAGAATGCACACATTTCAAAGAGGTGTGCAACTGATGCATACATTTGGAAAAATACACATGAAAATATGTATGAATTTTCATGTGAAAAAAAATACACACACAAAGATTGCAATCTGATACAGGCATGAGGGGGAATGAGGTTTGAGGTGGGATTGGAGAACTGTGACGAGCTTTGAGGTGGGATTTGGAGAACTGCGACGAGCTTTGAGGTGGGATTTGGAGAACAGTGATGAGTTTTGAGGTGGGGTTTGGAGAACTGCGACAAGCTTTGAGGTGGGATTTGGAGAACTGCGACGAGCTTTGAGGTGGGATTTGGAGTACAGCAACGAGTTTTGAGGTGGAGTTTGGAGAACTGAGACAAGCTTTGAGGTGGGGTTTGGAGAACTGCGACGAACTCTGAGGTGGGATTTGGAGAACTGCGATGAACTCTGAGGTGGGATTTGGAGAACTGCGACGAACTCTGAGGTGGGATTTGGAGAACTGTGACGAGCTTTGAGGTGGGATTTGGAGAACTGCGATGAGCTTTGAGGTGGGATTTGGAGAACTGTGACGAACTCAAGTTTTGTTTGTATGTGTATCTCTAAGACAGGCACATCCCAGCTTGATGTTACTGAAACACTGGGGTAATTAGAACTCTTGAAAAATGAAGCAAGTTGACAGCAGTGGGGTAATTTGGAGGTGATCAACTGGGACCTAGGAGATCTGACTTAAAATTAAAATTCCAGCTTCAATTGTGTGGGCTTGACCAAACCATGGTATCTCAGCATCATTACTTCCTGTAAACATGTGAATAATAAAGACCTAACCTGCAGGTTTTGTTGTGACATAAACACTGCAGTGTTCTTTGCAGCTGAAATGCGCCATGCAGAAGTTTGCGGGAAATTGAATAATAATGAAAATGAACAATACTGTTTCAAATTCAAAATCCAGGATTGTGTATGGGGTGGAGTTATGTGATACCTTTATTAGGATCAACCAAAATGCCATAAAGGGTTGTGCGAGCATTCGAGTTCTCCAAAAGTCTTCATCAGGCTAGGTGGCATAAGAGGCAAGAGAAGAAACAGAAATGTTCAAAAAAATGTTACATTTGCATAAATATCCCTAAAGGTGAAAAAGAGAGAGTTAAATATACCCAAATATGCTGGGATTGGACTCGATGGTCTTATAGGCCCCTTCCAACCCTACTATTCTAAGATTCTATGAATCTCACTGAAGTTGAAAAACAAATTCTACAAAAACCCTCTACTCAGCCAATGAGTGCATTTGCTCTCATTAGCAGAGTAGCAAAGCGGGCTGCTGAGGCTGTGCCGCAAAGGCCCATGGGATATGTGCTGGCAGCAGGCAGGAGGACTACGGGGGATAACAAGCCACAGCAAACCTCAAAGTGCCTGAGCATCTGTAGGGAGTAACGCGGGTTAGCGACTGAACAACCCACCCACCAGGGCTTCTTTTCAGCATGGCTTATCGTGACGTGCAAACCGGCCCAATGAGTTACCCTGTGGTGGGTGTTGCAGGTGTCAAATCACACTGAGCATTCTGGGACAAAGAAGCAATTGCTGACCTCCATTTCTGAAAACATGAAGTCCAGCTGTAACTCAGATCTGTCCCTTGCCCTGGCTGAAAGACACAGGTTTCTGAGTGGACAATGCTTGTCTTCAGGGCGGTAACCCCAGGTGCACCCACCGCCAATTTCCAGAACAGTTTTCTGTCTCCAGTGTTGGACCAACAGTTGCGATTTAGGTAGAGGTATAACTTTCTCCCCTCCACAGCCTTCCTGTACAGTCTACATGGATGCTTCCTTAACAGGCTGGGGAGCAGTGGTGTAGGGGGGCTCAGTGCCAGCACTCTTTTTATAAGCAGGGATGCTGCGCCAGCACTTTTTCATTAGTCAGGATGCTGACATCATCTGCTACCCCCTCGGACTACTTTGCTCCCTCTGAGCTTAGGTGCAGTCCTCACAGTAGGGGGGGGGGAATGAATTCTCTCACCAGCAATATATTGTTCCTTTCTGTAATGCAAAATAGTTTGGTGTGGCTTGATCTCGAATGGGAATGAGCAAGACCCATTAGCTTTGTAAAAGACCTGCTGCTAGTGGAGATGAAAACTCCTAGAATTGGTTTGTTGTTTGGATCAACATAGCTGCCTGCAGTTTCAGACTCTCCTTTTGGGTGTGGCGATGGGGACTGTCATGATGAGCGCCGGCACTTCCATGTTTACGACTACACCACACTGGGGAGCCTGCTGCAGGCAACTTCAGGTGCATGCAAGCTGGTCGCGGCAGGAGCAGGACCCACCCATCAATGCACTCAAGCTCTTAGTGATTCTAGATCTGTCTGTCTAGGGGCGGAGTTAATTTATGAGGCTAGTGGATTGATGAAGCCATGAAGAACATAAGAAGAGCCATCCTGGATCTGGAGACAGCCTGCTTCATGTCCTGACAACAGTTTCGTTATTGACATTGCTCAGTCATTTTGGCAGATGCACCTTTCTGTCAGCACTAATTTTTCTTCTTCCTTCTGGCCGAATGCATTGGCTTGGATTCTGGAAACGCAGCTCTGTTCATGGCATGAGGCTTCCTCGTCATTTGCACACCTTGAAAAGCTGCACCTGAGGATCAGGGAACCTACCAGAATCAAAAACGTGAGGATTTGACTTATTTATGTATTTATTACATTTATATCCCGCCTTTTTTCCTCCTTAAGGAACCCAAGGCGGCATACACAGTCCTCCTCCGCCTCCATTTTATCCTCACAACAACAACCCTGTGAGGTGGGCTGGGCTGAGAGTCTGTGACTGGCCCAAAGTCACCCAGTGAGCTTCCGTGGCTGAGTGCGGACTAGAACCCCGATCTCCTGACTCCCAGTCCAACACTCTCGCCATTACACCACACTGGCTCTCACTTCCATCAGTGGAAGCACCTTGCATAAATGGAAGAGCGTTGCTGAGTTAGGGATGGCTGTTGCAGGGAAACCTGGCCCTTTTGGGGCTTGCTGAATCTCCCCAGAGCCCCTGGCTTGGCTTGCATTTGCGAGCCAAGCTGCGGGCTTATTACGGAAATTGGGGAACTTTCTCAGTTTCCCCCCCTCCTTAAATTACCATTTATATAAGTTGCAGCTGCAAGTTGCTTAATTTGCAGAAATTGTGGCTGCTTGCGCATATTAAATAACTTTTAGATAATACTATTTAATACAATAATAATGATTTAATATTTAAATAATAATAAATTATTTAAAATATTAAATAATTATTTAGTATTAAATAATTTTGCACAAATTGTGCAAATTAAGCATATTAGGGCTGCAATTTGTGCAAATTAAACAAATTGTGGCTGCAATTTGTGTAAATTACACAAACTGTGGCTGCAAATTGCAGACATGATGATTGAAGGAATAAAAAACAACACCTGAAAATCCATGAGCTGGCCCGACTTGCTACAGAGTGAGTCGGGCCAGCTCAAGGGTAAGAGAGCCAGAGTCTGGGGGGCCAAGCTGCTGAAAGCTCAGCAAACTTCACCCCCCAGACGGATTCCTCTGATATCCCTATGGTGAGCCAAGCCAAGCTATTGTGGGTTTCCAGATATTATGTCTTAAGCTACATCTACCCTGCACACAGTCAGTGGCTGCATCTTGTCCTTCCCTTGGTAGTCATCACACCCAAACTTCTATAGTCACCTTAACCCCATCTTCTTTGCACTCATCTCCCACTAAAAAAAGATATTGCCCCTTTATTCTTTTCCTTCTTTTCACCCTCCCTGGGCAGATTTGTCTATCCACAGAGTAGAGTACAGGTTTGTTTGGTTGTTTAAAACTTGAAAGGGGTATTGAACCTTAGGCCCAGGGGCCAAACCTGGCCCACCTAGGGTCCTGATCCAGCCCACCAGGATTCTCCAGATGGCCACACTCCTTCTCCTGGCCCCACCCCCTTCCCCCTGACCACCAGTTGATCCATACTTTCTTGGCTTTTATGCAGTTTTTCCCCCATTCTAAAAGATTGAAATGTCTCCAATGAGGCTTAGTTACTGGCAGTGAGAGCTTTCCGCTAAAATATGCTGGCAGATTTGCCCTTTTGCCATTGCCCCTTTTGCCTTCACCTCTGCCCACCACTGGGATATGCCCCCCCCCCAGAGCTTCTCTGAAATGGAATTCAGTCCTCAGGTTGAAAGAGGTTCGACGGCCTTGCTCTAGGGCAGCCTCCCCCACCCTGGAGCCCTCCGGATGTCTTGGGACTGCACCTCCCATATTTCCAGACAGTCTGGCCATTGAAATGATGGATGCTGCAGTCCCAACGCATCTGGAGGGCATCAGGTTGGGGAATATTGCTCTGGACAAAAGGCCAGCTGGCTGAGATCCGAAACTCTATGGCTTGGGTGGCAAATCAAATGCCTGCTCACACAGGGTAGCTCATTCTGATTTTTTTGAAATTATTTTTTTATGGTCAAATTTCAAGAAAACAAAAAAGAGGAAACAATGTAGCTACATAGATTTGAATGTTTCAGTTTCAATGCATTTTGTCCTAATCTATATTTTATTAATTCCATGTCTCTGGAACATTTGTTTTCCTTCCACGCTCCTCATTCTCATATCTCAGATTTACTATGACTTGAAAATGTTGCAGTGGCTGGATGTTTGCAAAATAAACAGAAGAAACTGTGATATAGCACTGACTGGACCAGATGTTCCTGATAGCGTGTTGCCAGCAGAAGAGTTCTCATCCTTGAAGAAAGTTTTCTAAGTGGTCATGACACTCTTGGTCATGGTAGGGTGTTTTTTTTCGGGCAGGGGGAGGGTTGTTTTTTTGTTCTGGCAAGGTGCTCAGTTCCCTAAGATGACTCTTCAGACTTGGCTCTGAAACTGCTTCATACACACCCACACACAGTCACACACACACACAGTCACACACACACAGTCACTCACACATGCACACGCACACACACACACACACACACAAGTCTTAATTAACATGCTGATTATCATGTGCAGGAATTTAGTCTTGAACATTTTTGGATTTTTTGTTTTGTTTTATCTAGCAGATGAACTTAAAAGTTGGTTTGGTTGAAATCATTCCACCAGCCCATTTGAATTCGAATTAAAATGAAAGCCGCTTATCATGATATGGCAGCTGTACAGAGAAACCTGCTCTTTGTGCCTCTGACACATCTCTGGTTCATGAAAGCTGTGAACTGCCACAGGACTCTCCGTTGCTGTTTTTTCTGTAAGAGGCTAACGTGGCTGTCTATTGGCCAGGCTTGTAATAGCAGAGGCTGGGCAACTATCCGTTGGGGATGCTGTAGCTGTAGATTTTCTGCATCGAGCAGGGAGTTGGATGAGGCAGCCTGCAAGGCTCCCTCCAACTCAAGAGTTCTATGGCTACCCTGTTTGAGTAGGGGTCCCTGTCATGCCTTCTTCATGCACCTAGCCAATTTAGTATGTGCCACTTTGTGCTGGGGCATTGTGGGAAATGCAAATAACAGCTCCCAGCCAGCCACTCTTGCTCAGAGTGCTGCTGCCTGCTGCCAGGTAAGCCTCAGCAGCAGAGGACGGAGACCATCAGAGGGCATTTTGCCCCAGGCCCTCGCAAACCTGGAGCCAATTGTTTATTTAGGGCCCAACCCTATGCATGTTTAGACCAAAAGAAGTCCCACCATTCCCAGCATGCTGAGAATGGTAGGACTTTTTTTTTTTGTCTAAACATGCATAGGATTGTGCACTTAATGTATTTATTAAATGCACATCCTGCCTTTCAACACAAATGGTACCCACCATGGCTAACAGCAATAGCAGACAAGGTAAAATACAAAACTTTTATCAAAACATGAAAACAAATCCGTTTAAAAATTCAGTGTGTACAGGGATCAGCTATATTTATTGTGGCCAAGTGATCTGCTTTAAAGAGGGCAGTCCCTTCTTTCTTTCTTTCTTTCTTTCTTTCTTTCTTTCTTTCTTTCATTAATTTCTATAGCGCCCAACAGCCAAGGCTCCCTGGGCAGTTCACAGCAATTAAAACCACAAAATCCAGCATGATAAACATTTAAAAGTAGCATATAAACCAAAGCAAAACCCAACAGCAATTACAGCCCAGGAAAAGCCTGGGTGAAAAGGTGTGTTTTTAGGTGTTTGAAAGGTGCCACATTTTCTGTCTCCTGAACTGCATGGAGAAGGATTTTCCAGAGGTTGGTGCCACTCAAGAGAAGGCCTGCTGTTGGGGTTCTTCATGGTGACATTCCTTTTGTTTTGGAATGACCAGCAAGGCTATTGTCAGAAGCACCCTTGCTGCCTTCTGAAATCCTCAAGTAGCCAGAATCAACATGCAGACAACAGGGCTCTTTTCCAAGGCTTTATTTCCATTCAACCTAATGATGCTTACAGATGCTAATTGCCTGAGCCTAAGAGGGAAGAGAGCTGCCTACCAGGGGGTTCTAGTCTTAGGGAATCATTTGGTCTCCGTTTGGAAGGAAAGGGCAGGAAGCCTCTGAACTTAAGGGCTAGGAGGAGAGAATCCACCCCTTTCCTGTGGGGCAACGGGGCGCAGCTGTTGTCGTCACGCCAAGCGGGCTGAACGCCTCCTCTCGGCACCCGCCATCTCCCACTTGTCCCTGCACCTGCGCCTCATGTCCAGAAGCTCCAGTTGTCCCTCCCTCTTGCTGCCAGGGTCACTGTCACTCTCATGAATGTGAGCAGGGAGGGGGTCTCCCTCCAGCTGCGCCTCTGAACAGTGTGCGGGTTCCTCTCCCATGGTTTCTATCTCTTCCTGAGAATCAGAACTGCTTTGGGGCTCTTGGGGCTCCGATCCAACCCTGACAGCTATCTTTGAAGGGCTATTAGAGGACAGGCCTCTGTTTGAAGGGCTGTTCAGTCTGAGTCCAGTTTAAAGACAAAGAGCCCTCAGAAGGGAGAGCCAGAAGAGACCTTGAAGTTGCCCATCATCAGCAGTTAGTATAGCATCAGTTCAGCATATTGAGTGGGCACCCAAGTCACCTGGTCACAGTCTTCCCTACTATGGTGAGATGTATTTATAGTAATAATTTAGAAATGTACATGATACATATAAATTAGCATATGCAAATGTCATGCAAATCTGTGTCCTCTTCTGTGTCCCCTTTTTAGTGATACATTTCCTCTTTTGGGGTGATGCATAGGTGGCCACCATAAATATACTCTTGCTGATCAAGCAATGGTACAGTGGACATCCCTCAAAGTCAGTTTTTCTTTAATTTTGTGTCATTTGAACTATGAGTTTTATTACATCCAAATGTACATTGAGGTGTCCACCTCGTTGCAATACAATATTAATGCTGCAATCCAGTACTCACTTACTTGGGAGTAAGCCCTATTGAACTCAATGGGACTTACCTCTGAGGAGACACACATCGGATTGCACTGTTAAGTGAAGAAAGTCTTGTCTATCACCGTTGGTTTCCTCCATGTCAATGTGATGATTGATAGCTGTTGAAAGAGCCAGATAATGAACAGATGTACAGAATACATAGTGTGAATGTGCAGGAGGTGGAGGTCAGGGATGCTAGAAATATTGCTGTTAATATTTTAGCACAAACATCCTGGCTCTCCTTGTAGCCTGTATACCTTTGAGATGACTTTGGCCTGCCAAATAACAAAGATCTGGCCAACCTCTCAAAGGTAGCTAATTGGTAAGGATTTGTGCCAAAGAATAACAATATTGTTTTGGTCAGGAGTAACTGACACGTAGATATTTTAGAGTGTAAGGGAGGATTGCCTTATTGATGCCATATGGCAGACCCGGTCAACGGCCAACATTGCTGTAATGAGTATCGCAGACGTGTGCATGGTGACTCTTTCTGACCACAACTCTTTCAGAGGTACATAAAAATGGAAGGGTTGCTAACATGCTCCTCAGTAGTCTACATTAGCCCTCTCCGTATTCAACTTTTGAGAGCCAAGAGAGCATTAATGTGTTTTGTTTAAAAATATATGGCCACTTTCTGGCTTAGTCATATTAATACTGATTACTCATCTTTGTCACAAAGACCGCAGAAAAGAATGGCAAGGATGCAAATATGTACTTCAAGGATCCACAGCCCATGGACTTCTATGGGCATTTGTTGATCACAGGTTAACTGAAATGACCCTCTGTGCATGTGCTGGTGGACAAAGCACTTCAGAATTAGTCACAAGAGGGGCCTGCAACAAAATGTTGCAGTGTAGAGTTCTCCTGCAGAGCCAGCCATGCCCTCCTCCATGGTATTCCGTTCCATTCCTCCCTGCCACCTGATTTCTTGTTTTCTCTCCCCCAGTAATCAGTCATGGCCACTGAATGTACTCAGTCTTCACTATATTATTTTGAGGTTCACCTCCATAGGGTTTATTTCTCAAGAGTTTTACCCTTCTGCAAACCTTGGAGTTCCATCAAGCCCGCTGATTCCTCCCACTTGTGTGTAGATGGTGCTGTTTTGTCTACATAAACAACGGCATTCATGCCCAAACATTGGCAATAGAGGGAATGATATCCAGGGGCAATCCTGGAAGGATCAAGTTCCAGGTGTCCTATGGAAACTATTCATTGATTGGGAAAGTTGGATTACATCTCTGTTTCTGTCTCTATCCCCAGGTGTGTACTAACAGGGTAACTTGAAAAGCCAACCCAAGAAGGACCATGAACATGTCCACTTGTTAAGTTCTGGAGGGAGGGTCCTTCTTAAAACCCTCACCATTTAGCCTGGATGAGCAAAGATAGGGAAAGGCTTGTGGACAGATACTTTTTTGGGGTAGCATTTATGCCATGATAAATTAATTGCTGCCACCAGGGTCATTGCCAAACATCCACACAATAGGTGAAGTAATATCCTGGAAGATTTTTCATGAACTTCTAGAATCCAGGCTGCAATACAGAGTACAATAAAGATTGCTTCTGGGGCAGCAAGGAATAAAAAAGTGTAACAAGCATATCCACACTAACAATGCCGCTCTTGATGCTAGGGATGGATGAATCTGTCAATTTCACTTTCTCCCACATTTGGATTTTTTAAAGCTGAAATTCTTTCCACATCATTTATGGAGAAATGTGTAAATTCTGGTACGTTCTTACGAAAGAAAAAAATCAAATGAAATTCTCACCTATCCCCACTGGAGGCATGTTTAACTATGTGCAGATCTCACAAAATTGGTAGAAAACCAAAACAAAATTGGGATAGCACTACTGGCAAATGAAAACAGAGGGGAAAAAACCCTGAAGATGATAAAAATAAGATTTATTACAGGCCTGAAGTGTTTCAGATTAAAAAAATCCTTCTTCAGGGACTCTATAAATATAGGAACAAATAGATAGGAAATGGGATAGTAAGGATGAAATATAATCAGGATGATAATACAGTATAATACAGAGAAAAGCATCTGGAGGAACAGACTGCAGGGAGGTAAGGGGTGGGCATAGCAAAGGGGAAGTTTATTCTCCCTTTTTACCCCTTTCAGTTATTGGCAGCTGTCGCTTTAGCAGCCAATGGATGGGGTGCTGAGCAATATATATAGTTAAAATATCCAGTTCTCTGAAATGCCAGCCAGCCCGTAAAGCTGAAGATATATTTTATTTATTTTTCTTTCCATAATATATAAAGGCATTTATTTTATTAACTGAGGCACATATTTCTTGGGTTCTGCAGAGACTCTTCTCCTTCTTGTGTAGATATCAATGGGAAATAGTTCAATAAATCAATGAGGCGGATAGGATTTAGGAGTACTTTCCTGCTTTCTTTCCTTTTTTTCTTTTAAACATTCTTATAGCATTCATGCTTTTTTAAACCTCAGGAAAGAACATGCATGGCCTTTACATAGTATGAACCAATGAAGGAGGGTATCTGTATTGAAATGCATACTATATGTACACACATTCACATATTATATATATCTGTATAAATACATACCTATGTCTATATCTATACCTATATCTATATCTATATCTATATATCTGTGTGTGCATGTGTGTGTGCACACATGCGCATGCGTGTTTGTGTGTGTGTGTGTATGTGTATAATATGTATATAGGTATATACACTAAGCAAGGTTAACAAAGGATACTTCCACACACAAGATTTAAATTGCCATTTACTCTTATCCATGCAGTTTACTGTGTGATTGCTCATGGGGAACAGAAAATGGAAGGGAAGCCTTTGTAATTCCGATAAACATTCTCGCCAGTGAATGATCATTGTAAGATAATTTCGGCAAACAAAACACAAAACTAAACAAAGCCATCCAGGTCCTATGTACTGTTGTAAGCCTGGGCGGGTGGGGGCTGGTCAGGATGACCCCTTGGGATCCCTTCCAACTCTGAGATTCTTGACTTTTAAGTTTTCAGTGAGTAGAGCTATTATTATGGGCTTCCTTGAAGCAATGCCTCTTAAGACCTGGCAGAATGGCATGTAATATTCAGGTGTTGTGTCCCAAAGGGAGCTAAGATGGCCCAAGATGGTATAGGTGATGGGCCGAGATAACTCATCTTTATTCCCCCCACTAGAGAGGGCAAGCCATGTCTATGTGTAAGCAGGAAACCAAAAACATAAACCTGCAGTTTTTTGGGGTAGGGCTGGAACAGACCTAAGCCCCATGTGGCACTAAAGTGGCGGGTGGGGGGGTGGGCATGTCTGTAGACCCCTTCCCCAGAGCTTCCAGAAGGCAGAATCCAGCAGAATCCTCTTCTGACCCTGCTGCTTCTCTTCCTCCCTGCCAATTGTGTTGCACAAGCAGCCCCCACTGCTTGTGCAATGGCGATTTAGCACTTCCGGGGCAACCTGAAATGAAAAAATGCCTCCTTCCAGAAATGTGGGGCTTCCCGTAGGAAGTGCTAAATCTCCCCTGTGTAAGGGGTGGCTCCCACTTGCACAGTGCATTTGGCTGGACCCACTGCTTGCAGAAGGGAATAGGCGGGGAGGAAAAGGATCTGTGGGGCATAAGTGCCCCGTTGCATTCTGCCAGGAATGCATTCTGTTGCATTCTGCATTCTCCCATGATCAGAAATCCTGCTAAGGCACAGGAGCTCTGTGGCAGCGGGGTTAATGGGCACATCAGGAGTGGGGCTTATGTGCTTGCTCACATCCAATCTCCACTTTAACAAATGCTCTCCCCACTCCCTCCCTCTCTCAAAAAACTTGAACCTGAGATTATCCCATGAAGCTGATTGGTGAGAGATTCAGGACAGATAAAAGGAAAGACTTCTTCACACAGTGCGTAGTGAAACTATGGAATTTGCTTCCCCAAGAGGTAGTGAAGGCCACCAATTTGGATGGCTTTAAAAGGGGATTGGACATGGCTGTTCTCACGTTCTCGTGTTATTAAATGTCTGTATAGAGCTATACAGGGAGCTGAATTGCTCACTGCAAGAATCCTATGGCATTGGTGGTTCCCCTGGAAATGTAATGTGTGTAGAGGGCAGTATTTGTTGGGAGCATTAATGTCGTGAACATTATGCTCAACCTGTATATTTGTAAATCACTGCAAATACTACAAAAATGCCATAATGAGATCACATTCATTCAAAGGAAACCAAACCCTGGGCAAAATACTCATACCCTGGATTTCTCACCACGTGGAGAATTGGGGTGTAAGCTCATAATAAAATGCTTACTTGCAGGTATGTCCTACTAAGTTCAGTGGGGCTTCCTAGCAGCAGCCTAAGCCTTGTGTATACAGATTGCCCAAAATGTTGAGACTTTTGACCACAGAACTTGGGTGTTGGTGACTGTGTCCCTTACCCCATGGCACCTCATCTGAGAAAGATATTATTGAGAATCCCTTGTTCTCTTTAAGATTTAAGATGAGAGTCTGTTTTCAAGGGGAGGGGCTGCAGCTTAGTGTGAGAGCAGGTGCTTTGCATGCAAAAGGTCCTGGTTCAATCCCTGGCATCTCCAGGTAGGCTGGGAAAAAGACTCAAGTCTGGAACTCTGGGGCCACCGCCAATCAGTGCAGACAACACTGAACTAAATGGACCAATGGTTTTTCAGTGCTGGGCAGCTTCCTATGAGTTGTGAGTTTACCCTGATACTCTCTCACATCACTCTGCTTATTGTAATAATCAGCCCTTAAGTTTGCAGAGGTGCGGGAGGCAACGATGGCTAGATCTCCCCCCACCACAAAGGGTCTTAACCAGTGTATAATTATAAAACAAGAAAATGAGCAAACAATTGGTTGAATTGACGTAGGCACAGGCACGTGCACAATAATGTTTGGGAAGATGTCTTTTTTCACACTGTCATCTTGACACACGAACATCAAGCAGAGAACAGCAAGCATAAGAAAGACGTTGTTTTTCACAGTTCTCTGTAAATCAGTGTAATGTAGTGGGAGATCAGATGTTAAAAAACAGATCTGTTGGGTGAGGTGCTGTTTTTCCCTCCTTCCCTCCCACCCCGACTAGGGGAAAGACCACTGCTACAGAATCACAAGGATTGTCAGGGTAACAGGGGCTGAGCCAGCTGTGATGGATTGAATAATTCCCTAACATGCTGTAAAAGAGAAATGGTGAGGAGGGGGTGGTGGTGGCTGGGATGAGCAGCCAAATCTGCTCTTTGGGGGTGGGGGTGGGGGTGGGGGTGGGGAGAGATGGAGAGAGAGACTTTGGCTGCAGAAAAACTGGTCATCTTTGTTTATCCTCAACAGGAACTGAAACTAAGCTTAAGGAACCTTTAAAATAAGCCATGCCCCTCTTCATTTAGATCCTGACCTGGCATCAGGAATGTGCTGAGGTGGGAGTGCTGGAGGGATATTGTGACTATGTTCTGCAAAGCTGGACAAGCCCCTTAGAATTGTTTTTAAAATACCCGGAGACCCCAAACCAGCCATTGCAGCTTATTAAATATACAGCAGGAAAGCAAGTGGTTCTCTCAGACACAAAAGAGGCACACATCCCATGGTTTGTCTTTTGTTTGACCTTGGCAAGGCTCTGTCCTCAGCCTCCTATAGCAAGGAATGTCCCAAATTCCTGTAGGCCTCCCTGCCAGCTTGCAATGAGTTTACATTAAATAGAGAATGGGAAAATGAATGGTCAAACCTGTCTTAAATGGGAGTGGGCGGGGTACAAGGGAAGAAAATATGATTCCTGGAAGAAAAGTTTCTCTTTTAATTCCAGTTGTACCATTGCTCACTCTGGGGCTTTCTGTAATGCTCTCCCCTGCTTTTTGTTGTTGATATTTCTGTTTATTATAGGGCTTTTCTACATGAGGCGTTTAACCCACTGCTTTACCAAGGCTTCTGCTTCTGGATCTTTGTGGGAGTAAGTTTGGATCCTCTATGTTTTTTTCTGGGTTTTTTTCCTTCTCTGCCTCTCTATATGCTCCATTACATAATCTTTAGGTGGTGCTGTGGTATAGTGGAATTGTGTAACTGCATTAGGGTTTCATTCCGCCATTCCCTGACATACTGGAATTTCCCTGATCACCCCCCATCTCGTGAAAATGTCTGTAAAGAATGGGATTGGCCCTGGAGGATGACGATGTCACGTAAAGCACCTGCGAACTACTGTGAGTGAGGAATCATAAGTGCACAATAAATGCCTCATGCAGAAAGGCTCATAATATCCAGGCAGAAGAAAAGTCCTGCAAGCTTGCTGGTTATTTTGTAATTTTTGATCACTCCTAGTAGAGCTATTATCCTGTCAATGTTTTTATTTTTTTTGTAATTTTAATAGACCAATGTGGATGCAAACATTTTATAAACACCCCTAACTGTGGATCATTAATGAACAAGTTAAAAAGCACTGGTCCCAATATAGATTGTTGCGGGGAGGGGTCGTCCCTCCATTGTGAGAACTGTGATGTCAGGGTGGACACTGAGCCCATAGAATCCCAGAGTAGTTCTGATTCTGAGGTGGAGCAGCCGCTCGTGGGAGAGGAGCGCGCTCATCCCTCCCAGGGCCAACAGCTGGCAGAGATTCCTCCCGCCGGCATTCCTAACATAGATAGGGGTCCCGGGAGAGAGAGAGCACGGGAAGAGGGCTTGCTGGATGTGTGACACCGACGCAGGGAGCGGTGTTGGTGCACAAGCAAAGGTTGCGCCCAGAGGATCCAAGGGAAAAGGGGAGGGACTCTCCCTAGCCCATAAGTTCAGGGTCTGCCAGTGATTCTCCTTCAAACAGGGACCAACTGTTCCAACTCAGGGCATAGGTACTCTGCTGCTCATAGCTAGTCGCCGATAGTAGAGTTGTTAACTTGTAAACGGAATAAAGCTTTGAAAATAATCCCTTTGTCTGTGTCTGGACTTGGCTACTGGATTAGACTGAAAGAGGCCACCAAGGAGCTCCTGACATGTCCATTTATTCTTGCTCTTTGCTTTGGTTCTTTAGTTACAGATCTGTATGAAGATCTCCCCCTTCATGGATCGCTGCCTTGTTGTGGCGAAGGGGCTTGCATAACTCAGTGAAGCCATAAGCTATGACATGCAGGGCCACCCAAGATGAACAGGTCATGGTGGAGAGTTCTGACAAAATGTGGTCCACTGGAGAAGGAAATGGCAACCCGCTCCAGTATTCCTGCCAAGAAAACGCCATGGAACATATCACAAGGCTAAAAGAGATGACGCCGGAAGATGAGCCCCTCAGGTCGGAAGGTGTCCAATATACTACTGGAAGAGGAGAGGGAATTTCCACGTAGTGCCAGAAAGAGTGAAGTGGCTGGGCCAAAGCCGAAAGGACACTCAGCTGTGGATGTTTCTGGTGGTGAAAAGAAAGTCCAATGCTGTAAAGAACAATATTGTTTAGGAACCTGGAATGGAGGATCAATGAATCAAGGTAAGCTGGGAGTGGTCAAACATGAGATGGCAAGATTGAACTTCAACATCTTGGGAATCAGCGAACTAAAATGGACAAGCATGGGCGAATTTAATTCAGGTGACCATTATATCTACTACTGTGGGCAAGAATCCCTTAGAAGAAATGAAGTAGCACTCATAGTCAACAAAAGGGTGGGAAAAGCAGTACTGGGGTACAATCTCAAAAATGATAGAATGAGTATGAATCCAAGGCAAACCATTCAGCATCACAGTAATTCAAGTCTATGCCCCAACCACTGATGCCAAAGAAGCTGAGGTTGATTGGTTCTATGAAGACCTACAACACCTTCTAGAACTAACACTAAAAAAAGATGTCCTCTTCTTCATAAGGGATTGGAATAGGATTGGCGGAGAATTTCTCCCCGAAACTTCGGGGGGCCGAGCGCCAACGTGTTCGGCCCCCCGAACAAGTTTCGGGGAGAAATCCTCCGAACCCCCCCCGCCCCCCACCCCCCCCGGGACGGGACTTACCTTCGCCGAATGTCCCTCCCGGCGGCGGGTCCAGCCGGCGGTTCGGCGGGTGTTCGAGCGGGGCGGGAGCGGCAGCCGGTCTTTCGACCGGCTGCCGCCGCCGCTGCCATTGCAATGAAAGAAAAAAAAAACGCCCCCTGATAGGCTATGTGACGATTCACGTAGCCTATCACGGCTAGATTTGCAAAGTCAGCCGTGATAGGCTACGTCAATCGTCACGTAGCCTATCACTTTAAAGTGTGTACGGATAATGGCGGCCCCCATAGGGAGCTGCCATTCCCGTTCCTTATTTGGTCGCTGTAGTCTACGTAAAGATTTACGTAGACTACGGCGAAAATAAGGGCAACGCTATTTGCGTTGTCCTTATTTTCGCCGTAGTCTACGTAAACATTTACGTAGACTACAGCGACTAAATAAGGAATGCGAATGGCGGCTCCCTATGAGGGCCGCCATTAGCGTACGCGCTTTTTTTTTTTAAAGTCACCCGTGATAGGCTACGTGACGATTGACGTAGCCTATCACGGCTGACTTCGCAAATCTAGCCGTGATAGGCTACGTGAATCGTCACGTAGCCTATCAGGGTTTTTTTTTTTTTTTTTAAACTTTCGCGTTCGCGGCCGGGCGAGGCGGGAAGCCTCCTCCCCGGCCTGAATTTCAGCCGGGGCAAGGCGGGAAGCCTCCCCCCCGGCCTGAATTTCGGCTGGGCCGAGGCGGGAAGCCTCCCTCCCCGGCCTGAACTTCGTGGGGGGACCAGCGAAGCGCCTCCCCCCCACCGCGAACGTCCTTCGAGGACAGGTAAGTGACTTTCGTCCACCCCTAGATTGGAATGCTAAAGTAGGAAGTCAAGAAATAACTGGGATAACAGGCGAGCATGGCCTTGGTGTACAAAATGAAGCAGGACAAAGGCTAATAGAGTTTTGCCAAGAGAACACGCTGATCATAGCAAACACTCTTTTCCAACAGCACAAGAGGCGACTCTACACA
Organism: Heloderma suspectum; assembly: GCF_057233095.1. Taxonomy (NCBI): domain Eukaryota; kingdom Metazoa; phylum Chordata; class Lepidosauria; order Squamata; family Helodermatidae; genus Heloderma; species Heloderma suspectum. Next base: position 34,349,947 of record NC_139464.1, read on the forward strand.
TGGACATCACCAGATGGCCATTATCGAAATCAGATTGATTATGTGCTTTGCAGCCAAAGATGGAGAAGCTCTATACAGTCAGTAAAACAAGACCTGGAGCTGACTGTGGCTCAGATCATGAGCTTCTTGTTGCAAAATTTCAGCTTAAATTGAAGAATGTAGGGAAAACCACTAAACCATTCAGGTATGATCTAAATCATATCCCTTATGAATATACAATGGAGGTGAGGAATAGATTTCAGGGATTAGACCTGATAGACAGAGTGCCTGAGGAACTATGAACGGAGGTCCGTAACATTGTTCAGGTGGCAGCAACTCAATCCATCCGAAAGAAAAATGCAAGAAAGCAAAGTGGCTGTCTGATGAGGCTTTCCAAGTAGCTGAGGAAAGAAGGGAAGCAAAAAGCAAGGGAGAAAGGGGAAGATATATCCAACTGAATGCAGATTTCCAGAGAATAGCAAGGAGAGGCAAGAAGGCCTTCTTAAATGAACAATGCAAAGAAATCAAAGAAAACAATAGAAGGGGAAAGACTAGAGATCTCGTCGAGAAAATCGGAGATATCAAGGGAACATTTTGTGCAAAGATGGGCGTGATAAAGGACAAAGAAGGCAGGGACCTAACCTAACAGAAGCAGATGAGATTAAGAAGAGGTGGAAAGAACACACAGAAGAACTATACAGGAAAGATCTTAATGTCCCTGATAGCCATGATAGTGTGGTCACTGAACTTGAGCAGGACATCCTAGAGAGTGAAGTCAAGTGGGCCTTAGGAAGCATTACTAACAACAAAGCTAGCAGAGATGACAGTATTCCAGCTGAGCTATTTAAGATCTGCTTTGATTTTCATGCAGTAGTGGCAGTCAGGTAGTAGTATGTTTATCCTCACCACCACACAGCAGGGGTGCACACATATATTTTCTCTCTCTCTCTCTCTCTGTGTGTGTGTGTGCACGTGAGCATACACACAGGTTTAGCATAAGATGAGGGTACACAGCATTAACACTCCAACAGATTCCTACTCCACATCAGATGTCTAGGGGAACCCAGAAGGCCATGAGATTCATGTCAAGACCAGGGCAGCTTTCTGCCTCCCTTTCAGACCCAGTTCCAGGCAGCACAGACTGACTTCCTGCTACACACTGTCCTGAACCAAGACCCCATCTTCAGAGGATCCTGATCTCTTCTCCTCAAAGGAGGCTCTAGAGTTAACAGTTTAGGAAGAGGGTTTGTTCATGGAAAGACATCACAAGGCTTCCACCTCCCCAGGACCCAGTTCTCCAGAAAGATCCTGGGGGTTGGCTCCCCTGCGTCCAGAGGAGGTTGCCTTGCCATCTTCAGACTCTGAGGACTCTGGCTGTGAGGACACTCGCATGCCACAGCCACTCCCATATTGTTGAAGCTTGAGGCTGTCCAAGCAGGCCAGGTTCCTTCCAAAAACAAAGCCTCAGTCAATGCAGAGGCAGAGCCAAACTCTGATTTAAGGTGCAGTCCTGATCTGCTCCTTGTTGAAGTAACAAGACAATCCTGTCTGCCCTCCTCAGCTCCACTTGGAGCTTTTCGTGGTGCTGATCTCTTCCCATGTCACTTCCCTGAGAAACACGAGTCCAGCTAAAGATATGACCCATAGCTGAACCCTGCAACCCAGGCTCCAGTGGAGAGCATCAACAGAACCCATGGCCTGAAACAGTACAACCACACAGATCTCACGTGCCCCCCTGTCTACTGGGGGGTGGGAGAAGAAAGATGAGTTGTCTCTACCCATCACCTATGCTTTCTTGGGCCATCCTAGCTCCCACTGAAACACATCACCAGAATGTTAGCGCTATCTACTGTCCTGTTCAGGTCTTAAGTGGTATAACCTTAAGGCACTCACACTGATAGCTCTACTTACATAATTCTTAGAATGAAGGACTACAGAGTTAGAAGGGATGTGGAATCTCTTTGCAATAATAGGTACTGGGCATTAAGGTCCCCCTGAAAGGTCATTCAGAGCAAACCCAGAACAATATTAAGGCCCAGTTGGGGTAGTGGTAGCTGATGGTTACAATTGTGGGACTTTTTTGACTTTTATAAGAGAATTGGCTCCAAGAGTTTGGGGTTTGGCAACAAAGGAACTGCCCTCTGCTTAGCCCTGCATCTCCCCAAACCATCTTTTATTCCTTGCTATATGCACAGTAAAGAAGCAGTGAGTATGTTGGTTTGAGCATCTCTATAGCTGGAGTCATAGAAATGAGGGATGGAAAACCAATGTTAGATCATCTCTACACAAGATTATTTCTCCTGCTAAGGCAAGCATTTTACTGCCGAACAATTATTTCTTGCCCAAAGCCACAGAACGGATTGGAGTGAGAGCCAGGATTAGAACTCAGGAGTTTCTGGCTCCATGTGTTCTCCTCAGAGAAGCAGAGCATACTGCAGTAAAACAACTTTATCCAAACATTAATGAAAAACAGTTGAGATAATCTGACCAGTTCTCTGTTGGTTGCTAAAATACCTCTAGTGGTTTGGACTAGCTGTATGGACCTGCGAGAACTCATGGGGAAACATCCCCCATGGTTCAGTTTTTCTTCACCAGTTCCTTCCTTTGATGTGTGTGTGTGTGTGTGTAGAGTGGGAACTTGTGAGTCCATGACAAAACCTTGCTCATCTGTAGCATCCTTCGTCCAGGGACCCCAAAGCCATTTGTACATGATAGATTCAATGTCATGTGGTGGCCAAAGGGCTCAAAGCAGAACTCCAGGAGTAGGCTAGTGCAATATGCAGCAAAATGACTAAGGTTGAAGATGTTCCCCATTGAAATTGATTACTATTGACTGAAACTGGGAAATTATTTCATTGGAAGCACATACATCCCAAGGATGGGTTGGCTCAGTATGTTTATTGAGATTTGAATAACCTCCTCATTACCCAAGACAAGACAACAAGATGCCAAAAGTGAAGCCATATTTGGGAAATCTGACAGTTCTCAGTGTGTCCAACCTAGGTTCACAAATTGTGACAAAAGGGGAAAATCGTAAAAGTTACACACGTGTGCATGCATGCACACAAGCACACACACACACACACACACACACATTATGAGTTCATAGATGCAGTTTGCACATCATGGCTAGCTAGGGCTTAAACAAACCCTGGATAGTCATGAATGAGTGGGAGTGAGAGAACAAGCTTGTTGGCTTCCATCATCTGCTTCTGAACTGCTTGCCCACTCAGTAAATCACCCAAGGTAAATCACCCAAGGATGCTCAGTTTCTGGGTTGTTGTCAGTGACTTGCAAACATGGAATTGTGGGTTGTTGGGGGAGGAACAACCCAAACTTGTAACCCAAAAACGAAGTCAGAAGTCTGGGCTGTTCCTCCCTTAAAAAGGTAAAGGTAAAGGTGTCCCCAGCCAGTCGTGTCCGACTCTAGGGTGCGGTGCTCATCCCCGTTTCTAAGCCGAAGAGCCAGCGCTGTCTGAAGACGCTTCCGTGGTCATGTGGCCGGCATGACTGAACACCGAGGTGCACGGAACGCTGCTACCTTTCCCGCCGAGGCGGTACCTGTTTATCTACTTGCAATTTCTTGCTTTCAAACTGCTAGGTTGGCAGGAGCTGGGACTGAAGACGGGAGCTCACTCCGTCACGTAGCACTCGGGTCTCGAACTGCTGTCCTGCCGACCTTCCGGTCTGCAGTTCAGCGTCTTAACAACCCACAATTCTGCATTCAGATGTCATGGACAACCCAGGGATGGCATGTCCCTGGGTTGCTTACCTCAGCAGGAGCAGGAGAGGGTGGGTGGGTGGGAGCCAGTCTGCTCACTCTCACTCACTCATGATTACCCAGAGTTTGTTTAAAGCCTGGGTAGCTGTGACATGCAAACTGGGTCATAGAATGTTAAGGGGTCAGACCAGAGGCTAAATATCCGCCTGTAAGGGTGCAATCCTATGCATGTTTAGACATAAAAAAATCCTACAACTCCCAGCATTTCCCAGCCAGCATCTGTCTAAACAAGCGGAAGTGTCTTGTATCTAATGCACATGGTTGTCAATACACACTTATGAACATTAAAGCATCATGTAGTGCACAGACTGCCATTTCACATGCTGGAGAAGTTCATTTAAACTGTTGATAACAGATAATTAGATAATTGGTGTGTGTGTGTGTGTGTGTGTGTGTGATAGTCTATTTTAAGTAAAAGAACAAATACTTCCTCTGATTTAAAATGATGGCAACTGAAAAGAAAATTAATGCAGCCTACAGCAGGCAAATAAGAGCCTTTTGCAAGGTGCAATAGGAGCAAGTTGAGGTGTAAGATGCTGTTGTATTCTAGATCAGAACATTGGTTCTTCAAGCTCACTATTGTCTACATTCACTGCCACCAGCAGAGGCTGGTGACTCCATTGTCAGTGGGGCTGTAAATCCACTCTGGTTTTCAGTCAGAACCTGTCAGAGCTCTAAAGGAGCTATCCAAGGAGCTGAACCCAACCCACAAAATAGGTTCATGGCAAATGGCAAATGTAACAGCAGTTTTAAAGAAGAGATCAAGGGGGGTTGGATCCAGAAAATTACAGTGCATCTAGCTTGAAGTCTGTTTTGGGCAAATTGGTGGAAAGCATAATTAAAGATTAAATTATCAAGCATATAGAAGGACAAGTCGTGCAGAAGAAGAATCAACATGGCTTATGCAAAGGTAAATCCAGTCTCACCTTTTGCAGTTCTTTGAGAGTGTCAACAAGCTTGTGGAGAAGGGTGAACTGGTAGATGTGGTTTACTTGGTCTTCCAAAAGACTTTTGACAAAGCCCCTCAGCAAAGTCTTCTGAGCAAACTTTGCAATCATGGGATAAGAGGAGAGGTCCTGATTAAAGAACAAGAAGCAGAGAGCAGGGATAAATGGGCAGTTCTTGCAACAGATATGAAGAGCGGGGTCCCCCAAGGATCTGTATTGCGACCAATGCCTTTTAACTTCTTCAGAAAAGATCTGGAGCTAGGGGTGAGCAGTGAAGTCACCAACTCTGCTGGTTTCCTGCACTCATCCTACCATGGGATTTTTTGGAAGCTGGGAAGCCAGGGTAAGCTGTGGAGTGTTGGAGAGCCCCAAATTCTTGACACATCAAAATCCAAGCCAGAACAGAATTCCTGTCCAACCAGCTACTGACATTGCAATAGCGTTTGGGAAAGCTACATTCCCCAGGGGCTACTGGCTCTTGCATCCTGGTGCACTACTACACACTGCAGCAGGCACCAGAAATTAATAAGTGGAGGAACCCTTTCTCCGTTTATCTGCTTCCTGGTCTTACAGTGTTGCTCCACCTTGGTAAATAAGATTTTAAGGAAAAGGGGAGGAAATTCCGTGGTATAATACTCATAGTCCATATATCCCACCAGCTATTTTTGGAACCAAAAGTGTTAAAAAATATAAAAAGAGCCCTGCTAATATAGACCAAGGAGGCCGCGGTGGCTTAGTGGTTAAGACGCTGAACTGCAGACTGGAAGGTCAGCAGGTCAGCAGTTCGAGACCCAAGTGCTGTGTGACGGAGTGAGCTCCCGTCTTCAGTCCCAGCTCCTGCGAAGCTAGCAGTTCGAAAGCAAGAAATTGCAAGTAGATAAATAGGTACCGCCTTGGCGGGAAAGGTAACAGCATTCCGTGCACCTTGGTGTTCAGTCATGCCGGCCACATGACCACGGAAGCGTCTTCGGACAGCGCTGGCTCTTCGGCTTAGAAACGGGGATGAGCGCCGCACCCTAGAGTCGGACACGACTGGTTGGGGACACCTTTACCTTTTAATATAGACCAAAGGCCTATCTAGTTCACACTGTGTTCCTGCAGTGGCACCCAGCTGCCTGCAGCAAACCCATTAGACTTGCTCACCATTGTAGATTTGCTTGTCTGTAGCATGGTACTGAGTCGATTCTTGATAGATGGCTTTGGGATCCCTGGATGAAAGATGCTGCAGATGAGTAAGTGGTAAACGCTTGAAAATGGAACCCTCTTTTGGGGCTGTCTGGGAGCACTGCATCAAAAACCATGGGATGTTCAGTGCAACAAATGAATAAGTTTTGTTGTAGTAGGACCTGATTATTATTTTTATTGGCCCACATTCCAAAAGTTGTTAATTAAGTAAAACTCCCTCTGGTTTCTATGGGGAGTTTGCTTGTATGAGTGCAGAATTTGGCCAAGTTTGTATTGTTAGCTATCAACATTATATCTGATGCAATGCAGAACCTGAGAAATAGCCTACACTTGTCCTGAGGAACCAACACTTTCAACAAATAGACAACCCCAAATGCATTGAGTAATGCTTTATGAGTAAATAATGAACTAATGGTTTGGGCCGGGATCCATGGAAGTGAGATGAATGCTCATAACAAAACTGTATGCATAGCTGGAGTGTTGCTTGCTCTTTTCATCATAGCATTTCCTGTTGTGAGGAGACTGATGAGGCCCAGTCCCTCTCTCTCTGAGGGTGGACTTCTCTTTCTGCCCTTGGACAGAAAGATCTGAAAAAGCCCAGAGCCTCTACAGTGCCCTATGAAGGGACCATAGGATTGCAGCCTTATTTGTTTATTGATCGAAGTAAAACATTTCTATACTGCTTTTTGGTCCTAACAAGACCCTCCAAGCTGGTAAACCATTTACCAAGCTGGTAAACCTCCAAGGTGGTTTACCATTTACCACGCTAGTTTAACATTTCTATATTGCTTTCTGGTCCTAACAAGAACCTCCAAGCCAAAGAACAAAAACAAAAACCCTCACAAAACCAATGTAAACAAAGACAGAATTAAAGCAAAATATTAAAAACCAAGAAGAGCAGAGTTAAAGTCTGCTTTAAGTTAGACCTGCTATTTTTTCTCTCTCTCTTAAGATCGTTTCTAGCCCTCTTGAATACTGGATGTTTTAAAAACAATACGTTCTGCATCTAAGGTCCTCCTCCAGGTGCCTCCTCTCAGGGTGGCTCAGAGGCTGGCAACAAAGGAGAGGGCCTTCTCAATGGTGGCCCCCCAATTATGGAATGATCTCTCCGACAAGGCCTGCCTGGCACCAACATTGTTATGTGTTTGGTGCCAGGTGAAAACTGGCCTTTTCTCTCAGGCATTTGGCAGCATATAATGAGTTTTTTAAAATCAGGTCTTGGATTGCCTTTGGTTGCGTGTTTAAAAAATTGTTTTCAGATATATGTTGTCTCTCTGTGTGCTGTCTGTCTATATGTTTTTATGTAAATGTTTGGCACTATGTATAAAGTATTTTTAAGGTTTTTTTTATTTTTGTGAAGCACCCAGAGAGCTTTGGCTATGGGGTGCTATAGAAATATAATAAATGAAATTAAACAAATCATATGCCAATCATTACAATAAAACAGATATTTTATAAATGCAATAAATGTATTTTGCACCCATTTTCTTCCCTTGTGTTATTAAAATTTAAGAAGAGAAATAAATAGGGCTATGCACCACTTTAGTCTGAACCCCAAATCCCCAAGTGAATCGGGGCACTTCAGGCCAAAGCGGTACAGTTCCAGAGTGGGTCAGGATCAGTCCGAAGCACTCTGAAGTGAGTTAGGTTAGATCACTCTGAAGCACTTCGAGGGCACTTCAGGCTGATCTGGACAGCTGCCACGCCTAGCTGCATGAGCCCCCTGTTCCTTAGCTGGACTCCTGGGGAGTGCCCACAGCTGTCACCATCTTGGAGGGAGTCTCCATTTTCTTTCAAAATGGTGACTCTTCTTCCAGTAAGAGGAATCACCATTAAAAAAAGGTGCCTCCCTTGCAGAGGCCAATGGCTGTGGGTGCTCCTGACAAGTCCAGGTAAGGAGTGGAGGGTCTCATGTGGCTTGGTGGTGGTGGTGGTGGGCTTAGTGGCAGTGGTGCTTACTATGTGGCAGCAGACTCCTCCGCTTCGGGTCTCCGTATTTTGCTTCAGATCTGAAGCCTGAGGTGGGTCAGCCTGGCTCCCTAGCAGGCTGAGGCAGGTCAGGGCTGATTCAGGACCTCCGAAGTGGGTGGGGTGGGGGGGCTGTGTGCAGCCCTAGAAATAAACGTGATCTTAATTGTCATTTCTTTTATAATTATTTTGTACTGATTTTATATTTGAAAGCATGGAGTTGGCCACAAGCTTTGTTTTGTTGAGTAAGTGCTGAATGCTTGTTAAGAAATCTTAGCCTTGATCAAAATTCTCACCTTGCTTTAGGTTTCATTAGACACTCAACAGCCAGTGTAGGTTTTTCAGAAACTGTGGAGAACCTTTAAGTGGATCATTCTTTCTTGTACAGCAAATGCCAATATCTGGTTTTGCAGCACAACCAAGTGAAATGTTGTGGTTTTAAGTAAGCTTGGAGGATCATTCTCTCCCTGTATTGTGCCAAGCTCTGTTCTGCTACATTGATGATCCATCCATATTAACTCAGATGAAATCTTTGGTGCGTAAGAGCGACAGACAGAGGGCTCTGAGATCTCCTCTTCCACGCTCATAGCTCTGTCTCCATTCCAAGCACAGAGGAAGAGAACCATCACATCCTATGGTGCCCTGATGCTGTCCAGCGGCCACAGGATTGCTCTCTAAGAGAGGGTAAAGCTGATGTACCAGAGGTCCTCATCATATTTTCTCAAGGCAGCCTCTTCAGAAAAGGTCATGACCCTCTGAAGTGCAGATATTCTGAGTACAGATTTGAAAGTAATATTATTGATGATGATTTTTTAAAACTTGGACAGGGGTGCTCTGGTTTCAGCTTCCTGCTTAGTCATGACGCTCACTAGGTGATGTTCGCCCAGTCGTTGTCTTTCAGTCTTGCCTGTAACACAGGATTGTTGTGAAAATGAAATGGGATAACCCAATATATGACATGCCGAGTTCCTTGGAGAAAAGATAGGGTACAAATGGAATTAAAAAGTTAAATGTGTATTCACTTTGCAATACAGAGGAGTGGAATTATGCCATCACTTTATCTGAAGACCATGTTGTAATTGGGGCTTTTTAGACTTCACAGCAAGTGCCAGTGCCTCTCCAGAGAGCCTAACTGGCCTAAACGCCTTGCTCTGAGGAGTCTTGCCTCACAGTGAGGCATTTTGAGTGAGGTAGTCCTGGAGATTGCTTGAGTTGCTGTGGAGCAGGCAGTCTCCAGGGCCACCTCCCTGCCAATACAATCCCTGAGGAAGGACCCTCAGGCACTGAGCAGGGGGGCAGGTGGCAGTCAGTGGGGGGGGGAAGGAGGTAGAGGAGGGTGGTAGTGGCAATGGGTGCTGCTGTTGCTGCCATCATCACCACTGGGAGAGGTGGGAAAGGATGGCAGCACATCCTTCTCCCTCAAGCGGATGGAGATCTTGTACTGGTCCTGACCCTGTACATTTGTCATGTCCAGGACTTCTGCCTTCACCCTCCAACTATGTTCCAGGGAACCGTGATTATCCTTGGAAATTTACCAGGCAGTGTTATTTATGTCTGGAGTTTCTGGGATCTGTGGGCAGTTGCTCAGTATGGAGTGGACCACTGAACTGGAGGTGAAGGCTTCTCACCCTCAAGCCCTGGACTGACTTCCAGGTTGCCCATTGGATCCTCCTGAACAGGAAAGAGCATAACAGGGTTTCCTGTTCCAGTTGAGCCTTGTTCGAGCACCAAGGTCTTCCTGCACTTTTGCATGTTCTTCAGTCCTGGTGGGAGAGTGGCCAGGTGTCCTTATTTACAGACAATAGTCCTCTATTTGAAAGTGTCCTCTGTTTGAAGAGCTGTCCAGTCCAAATCTGGTTAAGAGCCAGAAGAATGGAGAGCACATGGGTCTTGAAGTTGTCCATCAACAGTTTGCATCTGGATAGCAGCCTGAGCAGGGAGATGGGTCACCTGGTCAATCTTCCCCACTATGGTATGGTGCATGGTATTTCTGTTTAAATTATAGTTATTATTTCTAAATTTCCAATTATACATATGCATTAGCATAGGCAAATGTCATGCAAATTGGTGCCCCTTTGTTCCTCTTTTTTGGTCAATGTGTGAGCGGCCGCCCTAGTACTATAGGGAACATTTAGTATATGCAGGCTAACAGTGAGGAACAGCAGGCTGTTGCACCAGGTGGACTGAGTGTGCATCCACCAATAATACACTTCAGAATCCTCTGCAAACCCACAAGGTGTTTTGGGGCAGACCTACGAACAAAATGATGCAGAAAGTGTTTTCTGATGCTGGAAAGGTTGAAAACGACCAAACTAGATCATGTAATCCAGCCTTCTCCAACCTGGTGCCCTCCAGATCTTGTTGGACGTACTCCCATCAGCCCCAGCTGGCATAGCTAATGGTCAGGAATTCTGGGAGTTTTAGTCCAAACATCTGGAGGGCACCAGGTTGGGGAAGGCTGGTGGCTTCCTGTTCAAGCAGATGGACTCCTAAGTTCTCCAAGGAATTGTTTAATTCAGAAATCCCCAATGAATTGAATCATGGTTGTGATTATTGATCCCAGGCTTAGTATAGGCAAAGGTACCTGTGGAATACCTCATAGTATCTACCCCCACCCCCTTAATTGTGCAACCCTAAATGGTCTTATACACAATGAGGGTGAGTTAAGGACAGGTTTTCCAACCCCAACTATAAATTTCCTGAGCTTTTGTGGGCTTCAGTTATACCCTTAATGTTGCTTGAACATTTTTCAGTGTGGTTGAATGTATACTAGAACTTGTTCTTCTCTGACAACAAGATTTATCCTGGCTTCTTTCCCAATACCACTGGAAACTGGAAGGAGGCTCAGGGGTGTAAGCTTGTTCTCTAAATATCTTAAACGCTCCTCAGCCACCATTTCTGTGCAGGTTTTGAGTAGCAGTGCTGAAATTCTGCAATAAAAAGTTTGTGTTTATCAAAATGATAGCCCAGATGTGAATAGGGCACATATTCTGTCCACTAATCAGCCAACACACCATATGGTAAACAGAACAAAATAGTAATGCCTCTGTATATTCTTTCTTCCTGTGCTTTGCCTTACGCAGAAATTGACAAAATTCTCTCTCTCTCTCTCTCATAGCCATGTGTCCTCTTTTAAGGGCTGGCAGAGGACTGTCCTGTATATCGGAAGGGCTGTCCTGTACAATTCCAGTTTAAAGATAACGAACCTTAAGAATTGTTGCCCATCAACAGTTAGCACCTGGACTGAACAGGCAGGCACACAGGTTACCCGGTCACAGTTGTCCACGCTATGATGAGATGGACTGTATTTCTATTGAAATTAGAATAATTATTTATAAATTTACATATGTACATATGCATCAATGCATGCAATTTTTAGGTAAATTGGTGTCCTTTTTTTGGTGATGTGTTTCCTCTTTTTTGGTGCTTCGCAAGCAGCCACCCTAAGCTTGGGAGATACACAGGCCCAGATTCAGACATTCTCAACAAGCCTGGAGAGTCGAAGCATGATTCCATTTCTGCTTCCTGTCCGTCCTGTTGTGAAGAAAGTTCTAGCCTGCTCAAAACGATCCAGTACGAAGATGGAAGTAGGTAAACACATGAACAGGTCAAGGGGAGTGGCAAGGTCTGAACAGCAGCTGAACAGGGACCCTGCTTTACCAGGGTCCCTGATTGCACAGAGAGTTCCTCTTGGGCTTAGGCTAATGCAAGTCGAACTCCTGCTCAGAGCTTAGGAACATAGGAAGCTACCTATATAGAGTCAGAACATCGGTCCATCTAGTCCACTATCATCCACACTGAATGGCAGCTACTGTCCAGGGTTTCAGGCAGGACTTTTCCCATCCCTACCAGGCAATGCCAGAGATTGAACCTGGGACCTTCTGAAGTCAAAGAATGTGCTCTACCACTGAGCTATGGCCCCTCCACATTTGCCACTCATTGTGGCAAGGTTGGGACTGAGCGGCTAGGACAAGTACACACTGGAACTGAGAGGGCAGGGCCAACATGCATAACCCTGTGCCCCTACTCACAATGTTTACCCACACTTGTTCAGGGGCTCAGTATCTGTGGCTACTGAATGTATGAAAGGGCTTCTGAGAATGTACAAGACTAGCATCTGCCCCCTTTCCCCCGACACCAACACACATACTAGCCACTCCCCGCAGGTGATGCACAATCAGCATCAGTCTGAAGGTCATACAGAGGAACACAGAGTTCCCTCAATTGGGGTTTGCACCCCCGTGGAGGGAGCCCTATGTACATACATCAACTTCCATACATACATAGGGCCCTCTTCAGATTGACACATCGGTCAAGTGGTGTGGCCAGTGTGCCTCAGTCTCTAGGGGGGCAGAACTAGAACAGCATATGCTTGGAAGCCCCTTCACATGTTCGGTGCCCATAAGTACAGGGCCAGCGTGAGTGGGAAAAGAGAGGTAAGACCATAGAGCTGGATAAACCTGAAATGTAATTTCCCTACTAATGGAAATAAACCTCAAACTATACAATAGTACCATTTCATAGAAAAATGAATTGAGAAGGCCTCTGGATATTTGTTTTCATCTCAGATGAGTTAATTTACTCCTGAGTAGCACACATTGTATACTTTTTCCCCAACTTGTGGAATCAATTATATGTGTGTCTACACACACATATACATCAAATACATATATATAATCAAACAGACACACACACATCCAGTATATATACATCAAACACACACACACACACACACACACACACACACACACATGTACAATTACATATACACATAGGGCCCTCTTCAGAGCAATACAGATTGTGTATCAGCCAGGGGTGTGGCCAGTGCCTCAGTCTCTAGGGAGTAGGACTAGCCTAGTGAATGGTTGGCGGTCCCTTCACATGTTCAGTGCCCACAAGTGTGTGTGTGTGTGTGTGTGTATGTATATATATATATATGTGTGTGTGTGTGTGTATTCTCTCTCTCTCTCTCTCTCTCTCTCATACAGTCAGATCTATGCATTTCATATAAATGCTTATATAACATCACAAAAGAACTGAGGGAAAAATGAAACCCTTATGAGCAAAAACATAACAGATTACACAATGGGTTGTTCCATCTTGCTTGTGGTTCAGTACATTAATAAGTTTCAGAATACTGGTATTATTATTCTCTTAGATTCTTTTTTTTCCAAACTACACACACACACACACACACACACACGAATTGGTACCTCAAACAAAGCGAGTCCATAAAAACAAATGCCAGCAGCTTAAATCTTCTCTCTCTCTCTCTCTTTTTAAAACTTTTTTTTTTTAATGGTTACATCTCGGTGGGATTTATAGGTCTAGTTCTTCACATGGAAGAACAGTCAAAACATTTGGGAAAGTCAATGGCAGGGATCCAGGCCCAGGGAGCAAACCCAAGGACTTGTAGGTGATTGGCCTTTTGTTTCTTTCAGCAACAGACTACCACATGTGAGAGCAGGGTAGAGCAGAGTGTGTATCTACTGCAACATTTCCAGCTCCGCTGCTTTGTGCTGGCCAGGACAGAAGGGATGTGTGTGTGTGTGTGCTGGTTTTACTGGGCTTTTCAGCTCAGTGGACCCATTGTACGTCCAATCTCCCCACCCCCCTCCACTGGCAGTAATTGGCTATCCCAACTCTAGAACTGACATAGCTGATGGGCCCATAGCAGGCCTGTCTGAAGCAAAGGGGTAGCTTTGGATGTAGCAGATCCAAAGCCAGTTCCTCCCTGCCCCTTCCCCCACCACCCAAAGAACCCCCCATTTTGGATGATTCCACCTGTCTGCCCACCCAGGCACAGTGTGGGGGGGTCTCTGCTGCAGCTGGGGTGGGGGCCCTTATGAATTGCCAAAAAACCAGGAAATGCATCACTAAAAAGAAGACAAAAGAGGACACCTATTTGCATAACATTTGCACATGCTAATGTATACCTATAGATGGTAATTTAGAAAGATTTATTATAGCTTAAATAGAAATACCGTCCATCTCCCCATAGTGTGGAAGCAAGGCTGTGACCTGTGTGCCTACCTGTTCAGCCCACTCCAGGTGCTGAATGGTGATGGGCAACAGTTCTTAGGGTTCTTGATCTTTAAACTGGACAGGGACAGGGCAGCCCTTCAAGGAGATAATACCTTCAAATAGAGGCATGTCCTCTGTGAAACAGGAGACATGGCCACCCTACCAGCAGAGCCCTCACCATCAGCACTCATTTCCACTGGCAGAGGCCAAGGCGCGGGTGGGAGCACCATCACGCCATCCTAAATCTCTTCAGCCATCAATATTCTGAGATCTCTCAGACTGGTGGCTGTTTGACTGGCAAACATATTCATAATTGGACTCTTGAATCCAATTATGGTCCAAACAGTCTGTCCTTCGCTTCCTCTGTCCTCCCTTTTCAAGGTGGACTAAAGCAGCTGGCTGTCCTCCTTCCTTCGCTCTCTTTCGGCGTCTACCAGTTGTCTCCGGGGCCTGATTTGATTCATTAGTGTGGAATGGGAACTGCTTTTGTTGATCTCACATATCTAAGATAATATTTGAATAGCTGGAGTAAATATAACAGGTGATTCACCCAGGAAATTCCCACATGAGTTCTACATTTCTGGGAAGGGGTGCAAAAGTGGTGATATGGGAACTTCTCACATGATCTACACAACTTGAGTGACTCACGGAGACAACCAGAGTTGCTCAAATGTTACCTGAGAGAAAGGTGTGATTTAGCCACATGGAAGCAGCTCTTACACTGCACCACTAATGCTGGGCTGGCCCAAGCAATTTTGCTGCATTAAGAGAAGGACAAAATGGTGCACATGCACACACACATTCGATGTTCAGAAGCCGACTGGACTGGCAATTGAATCTTACTTCAACACTGGGGAGGGGGCAGCATATTTTACTGCACCTAAGGGCAGCAGGCTAGCTTAAGGGGCACAGGGCTGGCTGCATCATACACCTCCAATACCTCACCGCCATTCTGTGCCCCCACCCCCTGCCAGTGTTTGCCGCCTGAGGCAGTTGCCTCATACTGCCTAATGATAGGACTGGCTCTGCATATGAAAGCAGACCAGGCAGTTGCTTATTACCTAACACTAGGAGACTTGGCAAGGCCACAATAATCCCAGCACTCAGAGTTTTATAAACGAAGAACCAACTGTATTTTTTCACCCTGTGATGCTGCTAGATTTTCAGGCATTACTGATTTTAAGTGAACACCATGCGTAAATATCACCCCAGTTCCAGAGTCGGGTGGGGGAAGAGACTGAACGTTCTCTTAGATCCCGTACGCACAACAAGAAATAATGTTCTTGCCAGGTTCCCAGTGTAACAGGACTTGCAAGTCTCCGCTTGGATAACGGTCTGCTTCAGCTGCTCCCTGTTCCAAGAGAAAAAAGTAGAGGAAATTTTCCCTGCAGAAAATTGAGGCAGAATCAACATGAAGGCGTCCCACTGAACAGGGAAGGGGAAAGAAGACACCTGCCCTCAGACCACTAGTGTATTAACCGATGGCTCAGGTGTAGATGGGACTGATCCTGTCTACACATTTTGTAGCCTGAAGTGGAACAGCAGCAAATGGCGCCCCCCACCCCAACTCGAGGTGTATAGCCATAATACCCAAGGCCAGGTCAGGGTATTTGACAACTGTGGAAGAAAATAATCAAGCATCTCTCCCACTCCTGGCATTAAAATACAATAATAACAATAAATTAAATGCCTAATCCTTTGCTGCCTTTCATGACACCCAAAATTAGCTGCCTGAAGCAGCTTCCTCATACTGCCTAATGGTAAGGCTGGCCCTATTTAATCTACTTTGTTGTTCCAAAGACCTCTGCAACTCTCCATTTATCACCAGTCAGGACTGGCTGAACTGCCACAAGCAACCAAAGCATCACTGGCTGTGGTGGGGTGATGGCAATGTTTATGAGCATCCATAGGTCAGTGGCAGTGGCAGCGGCCCCCCAAAATCTGTGGCAGAACGGCCTGCCCCCCCGCCCCCCCGCAGATCCCCCCCCGGGATGAGACTTACCTGGGGCGGATCTTCCGCCATTTGCAGACTTGTGGGTTTTTTTTTTTTTTTTTCAAGACATGATAGGCTACGTAAAGATTTACGTAGCCTATCATGGCTGGGTAACCCCCCTCCCAAAAAAACGTGTATGAAAATGGCGGCGGCTATGGCCGCCACCATTTGTGTTCCTTATTTTTGGTGTCTTAGTTAATATATTTTAACTAAATAATAATAATAATAATAATAATAATAATAATAATAAATATTTATAATAATAAATTATATTATTTATAATAATAATAAATAATTATATTATTTATAATAATAATAAATAATTATATTATTTATAATAATAATAATAAATAAATATTTACATAGACTAAGTCGGCGAAAATCAGGGGAACGCAAATAGCGTAGCGGGCGTTATTTGCGTCCCTTTTTGATTCGCCGTTTTAGCCTATGTAAATATTTACGTAGGCTAAAACGGTGAATAAAAAAGGGACGCAAATAGCGCCTGCTACGCTATTTGCATTCCCCTTTATTTTCGCCATCATAGTCTACGTAAATATTTACGTAGACTAAGACAGCCAAAAATAAGGAATGCAAATGGAGGCGGCCATAGCCGCTGCCATTTGTGTACGCGGTCCCCCCCCCCAGAGCCCTCTGCGGCCGGAAATCCCTGTGGCTGTGGCTGGCTCTGGCCTAGGCCTGGCCAGCTGCTCCACGGAGCTGCTGCAGAGCACAGCCAGCCATCAAGGATTCCGGGGGGGAGGAACAGAGCACCTCCCCCCTGTCGAGGATTCTGGGGGGAGGGACAGAACGCCTCCCCCCACACCATAAACATAATCCACGGAAAGGTAAGTACATTTCGTACATCCCTAGTTTGCATGGAGAAGCTCCCAGGTTCGATCCCCAGTGTCTTTAGTTAAAAGGGTGTCAGGTAGCAGGGCTGCAAAAGGCCTTTGTTGCTTGACAGCTTGGAGACCCATGGCCAATCAGTGTAGAGTATTGGGCTAGACTCAATATAAAGCACCCGCAGGAGTTCAAAGAATTGCCAATGAGAAAACGTCCAACTCAAGAGATGCATCCCACAATCCCTTTTAATGTTGCAAAGGATGCTGGGTAACAATTCTCAGACTATACACTAGAGGTGGGAAACTTGTGGCTCTCCAGATGTTTTGGGCTATAGCTCCCATCAGCCCTAGCCAGCATAGCCAATGGTGAGGGATCATGGGAGTTATAGGCTGAAACATCAGGAGAGCCAGAAGTTGCCCACCCCTGCTATACATAGATATGCATGATCTGAGAGTTACAATACCCCAATATTCTTGGCAACACTACAGGCATCTTGGAGATCCAGGGCTTTTTTACCTGAGGCATTTATTGTGTTATCATCATTCCCTAGTCATGGGTTCTTTAGATGATGTCATGGCCCTCCAGTTTCACTTCTGTGTCTAATCAGAACTTTTGGCGTGTTTTTTTTAGAGCAGGAAAAATGCAGCATTTAATTGTGAAAGTGAAAGAAAGCACAATTTCCTCTTGTGTATTTCTGCTATTCCTCTCTGCCACAGAGCCACCTAGAGGTTATGTAGTAGAAGAGAAGGAAAAGAAATGCTGTCTGTGTAGTGCTCAGTTCTCAATTCTGCAACGAAACCAAAAGTAGATACAGTGGGTTAACAGCTTTGTGTACAAAGGTCACAGTTGTTGGATTGCACAGTGCAACCAGGCGGGGCAGCAAAATGTCTTGAGCTGGCTTTCTTTGTAGAATTAAAATAACCAGTGTGTGTGTGTGTGTGTGTGTGTGTGTGTGATTCAGACCAAACTATTGCAATGTGCTCTGTGTGTGGCTCCTTTGAAAGACAGTTCAGAAACTTCAAACAGAATGGAGTTGCCAGGATGCTTGTGAAGACCAGACATTTTGAGCACATCACACCAATACTCTGCTAGTATGCCCAGGCTCAATTTAAAGTGTTGGTTTTGGCCTTCAGTTACTTAAATGGGTGGGGGGACATGGCTCATGGACAACATGCAGCCACTGCTGTCCCCTAGTGTGGCCTCACCCAACCCTCATTGCCCCTTCTGATTTTATTTTGTTCAAGGAAAAGAGGGCAGGGTGGAAAACTCAAGGCTTGCCACTAAAACTCAGCGGCAAACCACTACAATGGTTTAGAATGGACACATTTAGCTTGAAAACAATCTAAATTTGTTCATTCTAAGCCCCCTGTAGTGGCTATGAAGGCTTAGAATGGACTTCCCCCAGACCCGTTTCTAGCCTTGCTTATAGGGTGGGACAGCCACATTTCTAGGTGGGGCATTTTTGGGGGGGGGAGATGCATAGCGCCAGCCAATTCCCCCCCGCCTCACTGGTGAAGATGTGAGGGCCAGGCTAGTGTAAGAGCCTTCCCCCTTACTCCTCCTCCATGCAGAGAGTGTGTGAACTTACGTAATGGGCTGTGTAAAGGTCAGGTTAACAGAAAATTTCATGTGAACACCAGGAATTAAATGACTGGCATACTTTTTGTTTCATAAGAAAAAAGGACATTAAGGATACAGTGAACAGGGGGATACCAAAAGGTGTAAAACAAACAAAATAGTTTATGCTACAGCTAAGGACTTAAAAACTAATGTGGAGCTTGTTTTCCCAAAAATTCAGTTGGAGGGCGCAATCCTATCAGGATGGCAGCTGCTTCTGAACTTGGAGGTGACCGCCTATCCATAGGGATGGGTGAAAGTCCCTTACCTGTCCTCGAAGCTTGCTTTGCGGTGGGGGGGAGGCGCTTCGCTTCTCCCCCCGAAGTTCAGGCAAGGGGGGGAGGCATCCCGCCTCGCCCGGCCGAAATTCAGGCCAGGGGGGGAGGTGCCCCGCCTCGCCCGGCCGAAATTCAGGCCAGGGAGAAGCGCCCTGTCTCCCCAGCCACGAAAGAAAAAGTAAAAACAAAACAAAACCCTGTGATAGGCTACGTAACGATTAACGTAGCCTATCACGGCTAGATTTCCAAAGTCAGCCATGATAGGCTACATTAATCGTCACGTAGCCTATCACGGGTGACTTTGGGAAAAAAAAAAAGCGCGTACACAAATTTGCATTCCTTATTTTGGCACGTCTAGTCTACGTAAACATTTACGTAGACTACGGCGAAAATAAGGAAACGCTATTTGCGTTGCCCTTATTTTCGCCGTAGTCTATGTAAATCTTCACGTAGACAAGACGTGCCAAAATAAGGAACGCAAATGGCGGCGCCCATGGGCCGCCGACATTTGCGTATGGGCTTTTTTTTTTTTTCCCCCAAAGTCACCCGTGATAGGCTACGTGATGATTTATGTAGCCTATTATGGCTGATTTTGGAAATCTAGCCATGATAGGCTACGTAAATCATCACGTAGCCTATCACGTGTGTGTGTGTTTTTACTTTTTTATTTTGTAATGGCGGTGGCGGCAGCCGGTCGGGAGACCGGCCGCTGCCCCTGCCCCCGACGAAACGCTGCCGAACCGCCGCTGGGACCCGCCGCCGAGAGGAGCATTCGCTGAAGGTAAGTCCCATCCCGGGGGGGGGGCCGGGGGGCCGGTGGAGAATTTCCCCAACACTTTCGGGGGCCTGAATGCCTCGGCGCTCGGCCTCCCGAAGATTCATGGAGAAATTCTCCGCCCTCCCTACCTATCCAATGCAGGGCAGGAGAGGCGTGGAGGGGATTGTCCCCTCCACACTTCAGCTGCCTTGCATTTGCGGCCAGACAGCCGATTTCGGCTGTTTAGCTGCAGGAAGGCATAGCGGGGGAAGCGGCTGCCGGACGACACATAGGATGTGTCGTACTGGCATTTCCGCCTTCCCCACCCCAGAATGCCCACAGGAACACCCCGTTTTCACCACTCCGCGCTCCTCTTCCGAGTGCAGAGTGTGGGGCCCTTCCGAGCTGCCTGCGACGCAGCGCGGGGGTGGCGGAAGTTCAGTTCCCAGAAACCGACATATCCTACATCTTGCCACAGACCAGCAGCCATAGGATTGCTCCCTTAATCTTATATCATGACAAAACCAACACAAAAAAGGCAGGTTTAGAAACAGAGTAAAAGCACATTACAATGCAATTCTGGTCAAGTAGGGAGAGTGGTGCTGAAAAAAATATGCATAACTTTCTTGTTGAAGTCAATGAGATCGAGGGCTTAACTTTGTAAAATATTTACTGCATAATAGACTTCCTAACGTAAACTTATAAAAATGCTTGATAAACCTGCAAGAAAGCTTTCTGGATGGTAGGTTCACAATACACCTCTTCAGAGAGAGAGAGAGAAAATGCATAACACCCCAAAATCATACTGTAGAGCAGTTGCAGCTTTCAGTTTTTCCTAGAATTAAAGTAATATAAAAAAATATCAAAATTAAGGTTAGCTGTGCTTTTTCAGAAGGTCCTATTCTTAAATTGCTCCTGTACTTAAAACAAGGTGTCATCCTTTAAATGGAAGCGGACAATTTCCCCCCAAAATCTAGAGGGGGTGAAGCATAGCTCTGGGCAGTAGGGTAGTGGTGGTGCACCCATTTGCCCCACCCTGGCTACAGGGCGAACTTCCTCCCTTTGTTTTGCTGTGGCAGCGGTGTTGGGAATACGGCCTGTGGCAGGTCTAGGGGAGGGGAAATTGGTGCCTGTACCTTCTGAAGTTGCCCATGCCTGACCTAAATGGTGTGGGACCAAGTTATTCAAAGTGCCACCTCAGAGGCCCTGCTTGCAGGCCTGCAACCAGCTAGGTCCACCAGACTGGCAGGCACTTAAAGATAGGGCCTTTTCAGTGGTAGTCTGAGATCTTTAGAGCACTCTCCTGAGAGAACTATGTATGGCCCTATTTTTGTCAGTTTTCAAGTGGACCTTAAGAACGTTTATGATTCAGTCTCTGTGTGCCAGACTTTTTAATTGCTGCTTTTTGTTTAATAATGGAATTGAATACTTTAATATTTTTTTAAATCCTGCTTTATGTTGTTTTAATTATATTTTGTAAGCTGCCTTGGGAGAGGTTTGTCCTGAAAGCTAGCATATACATGCCTTAAATCAGTCAACGAATCAATGAATCAATCAATTTCTGTGATTTCTGTTGTTCTGCTTCCACATTTTTTCTTACTATCCACATCCACAGTGTTCCAACATTTGGAATCCATCGTCAGTTCCAGTTGCCTGTCCTCTCCAAAATGATCTCATTTAAGCTTGGAGAAAAGTCAGATAAAGACAACTAAAAATGGCCAGTGAGATAGAACATATTCATTGCTGAAGAGACTGGGATTCTTTTAGTCTGGGAAACCACACACACACACATGAAAGATAAGTTAGGACAGGCATGCAGAAATATGTAAAACTATGTATGGCTTGGAAACAAATCTTTCTCTGTCTCTCCCTGGCTGGGGGAGAATAATTTCTCACCAATTCTTAATTTCTCTCCAAATATGAATACACTTTGGGTCATCCAATGAAATTCAGTGTTCAGGGCAAACAAAATGATGTACTTTTACATACAAATCAGAAAGAACATGCAGAATTCATGGAAGCTATTGATGGTGACGACGAAACAATTACGGAGGAAATGGATTTTGGATACGCAAGGTACGAACCTTGGATCCCCAGTTGTTGGAGTACAGTTCCCATCATCTCTAGCCAGCAAGGCCAGTGTAGTACAACAACATATGGGGCCCTAAGCTTGGGGAAGGCTGATGTTATTTCCCCCCCAGTTTCAATGATATGGTTTAGGAAGTCAGGAAAAAAACCTAGAATGGAGTTTGTTCCTTTTCAAAATTACACTGCAACAATGGAAGAAGAAAAAAAAGGCTTTGGTTTCAGGTACAGACAGACAGGTGGGCAGCCACCCGCGGGAAATAAAATATCCCCAAAGTCAATATATATATATTTTAAAAAGCGGAGTGTCGTAACTATAGGCTATGCTATTTTTGCCAAGTGCTGATACAACACAGACATGTGCTGTAATCCCTGGATTTTAAATGTATGGCCTCTTTTCCCCTGAAGCTGTGGACAATCAATCATCAACTTCCCTTAACACACCAGCGGAAAAACAATGGCAACTGTCCCATCCGAGCTAATTACAAGCCTCGTTGACCCAAAATGACTCCAGCTTAATGGGAGAAAGTCATTTAAAACAAAAGCAAGTTGTTAAAATAAGCAAAACAATTATTCATGCAGTAAAAACAAAACAACAAAACCTTGCGCATGGATTCAGAATCACAGCAGTGCTAAGGGAGAAAGTGAACAACTACACGAACCCCAGATGAACTCAGTGCTGTTCCAGTAATCGTGATAGAAGTGACCTTTTATCACTGTCTCTTTATTGAGGTTTTCAATGTTTAAAGATGCAATCCTATTCATGTTTAGACAGAAAAAAGTCCAACTACTCCTAGCATTCCCCAGCCACCTAAGTGTGCAATCTTATTCATGTTTAGACAAAAAAGTCCTACAACTCCCAGCATTCCCCAGCCACCTAAGTGCGCAATCCTATTCATGTTTAGACAGAAAAAAGTCCTACAACTCCCAGCATGCCCCAGCCAGGACTTTTTTCTGTCTAAAAATGCAGAGGCTTGCACCCTAAATGATTTGAATTGGGGTTCAGTACAGTAATCTTCCTTAAGCTCTTACTTGATAAATCTACTGATGAAATGGATTAAAGGCCGCAGCATCTTTTATATATTTTCTATGGGAAGGTTTTTATGCTCTGTGGTTTCTGCAGTGATGTGCAAATTCCAAACTATGTGGGCCCTTTTAAGTGCTGCAAGTCAGCATAGAAATCTAAAACTAAATTATTCTCAATTAATTGTGCCTCCAAAAATGGGGGTGATAAATTAATGAATACAGTGCCATCAGTGGAAATGTCATATCTTACATAGGGGGAAATAGAGAGACCCTTATCATTGAAAATAAACGGTAGAGAAAGCATCAGAGGAAGGGAGGGAGAAGAAAAAGTTAAGGGCAGGAAAATGGGCAAATGGAATGATATGTGCTTAATGTTTGGTTATGGTTGGGAATGAGGATTGAGATTGGGTAGGGAGAATAAGCCAATAGGTGGGTTTTGAGGAGTGCTTTGAAAGAAGAGAAAGAGATGGCACTACATACATGTTAGGGAAGAAGGTCTGTGCAGGGCTGGCGCAAGACATTTTGCCACCTGAAGTGAAGAACAAGATGGTGCCCCCTCCCATTCTATGTACAAAAGCCTTTCCTCAGGACTGAACATCTTTCTTCAACACTGATGATGGGACACCACACCAGAAAGGGGCAGACCAGCTGAGGAGGGGTAGGGAAGGCCACGTGGAACACACCTGTCCTCCAACACCTTGCTGCCACCTCTCAGCATTTACTGCCTAAGGCAACTGCTGTCAGGGTGGAGACTGAGCCCATAGAGCCCCAGAGAAGTTCTGATTCTGAGGAGGAACAGCAGTTCATGGGAGAGGAGCTCACTCATCTCTCACAAGCACAGCAGCTGGCAGAGATTCCTCCTGCCAGCATTCCTGGGATAGATAGTGACCCAGGCAGTGACAGAGCGCTGGAGGAGGGCTTGCTGGATGCTCGGCGCCGACGCCGGGAGCGACAACAGATGGAGGGCACCGAAAGGAGGCATAGCGCTCGCTTGGCGCGCAAACAACGGTCGCGTCCTGAGGACCCAAGGGAAAAAGGGAGGATCTCTCCCTAGCCCATAGGTTCATGGTCTTCCCGTGATTCTCCTTCAAACGGGGACCAACTGCCTTACCTGGAGCTTAGGCTACTCTGCTATCTTTCCCCAGTGCTGTTCCTTGCTTTGGCACTAGCGACTAGTATTCTGAAAGAGTCATAAAGTAATAAAGGAATAAAGCTTTGGAAAGAATCCTTGTCGTCTGTGTCCTGAGTTGGCTATTGGTGGGGACTGCAAGAGGTAGCTAGGGCGCTCCTGACAACCGCCTCATTTTGACTAGTGGTAGGACCAGCCCTGGATCTGTGTGTAAGGGGAAGCAAGGGAGATCAGGTGGAGTCATTTAAGGAAGGTGCAGATGTTTGGTCAACTGCCCCCTGCTGCTCGGTTGATTGGCAGGAAACGCTTGAGCAGCGGAGAAAAGGAGGCTGTGGAGTCAGTGGAGCCTGGGAAAATTAGATGTAGGATCACACATAAGAACACTGTTACTGTTTGACGACTCAGGCCACATCCAAATAGCATCTTTGGGCATTATCCAATGAGGCCACTGCATGTACACAATTATGGTAATGCTAGCATAAGTGACTTCTAGTGCAAGTGTAAGCAGATGTGAGTGCGTGTGACGGGTTTCCCGTCACATCTGCTTACACTATTGGCATTGCGCTAGAGGTTGCTTATGCTAGCGTTACATCAATTGTGTAAGCACAGTGGCCCAGTTGGATACTGTCCCTTAAATGCATGCCAACCAGTGTGTGTTTGTATGTGTATGTGCGTGCGTGTGTGCACGCACGCTAACATTTATTTATTATTTCCTGTTCCTCAAACATGGCTAATGGCCATGCTTGCTGGGAATTATGGAAACTGCAGCCCAATACATCTGAAGAGGTTAGGAAAGGCTGCCTATAAGGTTTCCTTAAGTTCCAGTGATGGAAAGCCCGCTGGTCTGATGGTACAGGAGGATAATTCAGAAAAGGGACCCAAATGTCCCGGTGTGCATTGCCCAACATGAAGCCTTTTGGATGACTCCTGAATCTGCCTCTTGTTTCAAAGTTTTAATAAACTGCTTTATTTTTGTAAATTACTAAATAAGGAAATCACAAATGCAATGAGTGGAACAAACCACAATGACCCAATAAAGTATCTTGTGCTGGATGCCAAAATGAAGATTTCTGAAATATCTCTAGTAATTCCATTTGCTGGAAGATGTTTTTCCTGCCAGAGAAAAACTGTGAGAAAGGTCAATTGCCCTGTATTTCTGATTTTAAATTCTCCGTATAGATTTATTGAATCTTTTATGGAACAACTCATCTGTGCTTAATATAATTTCAGCATGTCCTCATGACATTTCTGTGAGACAGTGACTCACAAATGGATATAATTAAATAACAATGTGAAGGAAGACTGATGGTCCCCCGAATAGCTTAAGACTATTTTCTAGGATGCCTCCAGACCCCCCCCCCCAAGTATGCATTTAAAGTCATTTTGAATATTTAAAAGGTATTATCATAAGGAAACACTCACAAGATGGGGCATGGTATTTGAATTACTTAGGGACTGAGATATGTCCCTGTAAAGATGGGGGAAGGGAAGCTGTCACCCTCCAGACATTATTGGATTCTAACTCCCTTCAGCTCCTGCCAGAGATGATGATAGTTCTTTTCCAGTAACATCTGGAGGGCCACCATTCCCCACCTGGCAGGCAGAAGGTAGTGGTGGTGGTGGTGGTGGGGGGGGGCTTTTTTCCTTCTGTACCTGGCCTTTTACAAAGTAGTTTCCCCCCCCCCCACATTCTGGTGGTGTGTTGGGGAAATGGAAAAGCATTGGATTCTGTGGATCCATAGCCAATCCCAGCATGCCCCTAGCACACCTTCTTCTTGTCCTGTCCAACATCAGAGTTCAGGAGGCAGAGACGCACTGGTGGTAGACCTTTCCATAGCCATAGGTAGGGGACATGTGAAGTCACCTCTCCCTTTCCAAGGGCAGACCTCTATCCCTTGGAGAAGGAGATCCAAAAAATCCTATGAGCTCTGGAAAGTCCTCCTAGGGACCACAGGATCTCACCCTTATTGTATTTTTACTCTATGTTTAACTTTTGCAAACTGCTTTGATAATTGTATATTGAATAGTGGCATTAAAAAAACCCGATAAAGCAATCAAAATATTTTTAAATCTATTTATGTATTTATATATTTATTTATTTTATTTATTTATTGCATTTATATCCCACTTTTTTCCCTCTTGCAAGGAACCCAAGGCGGCTTACATTATCCTCCTCCTCTCCATTTTATCCTCACAACAACCACCCTGTGAGGTAGGTTGGGCTGAGAGTCTGTAACTGGCCCAAAGTCACCCAGTGAGCTTCCATGGCTGAGTGGGGACTAGAACCCAGATCTCCCGGCTCCCAGCCCAACACTCTCACCACTACATCACACTGGCGGGGTGGGGGGGTCTGGGGGCATCCTAGAAAATAGTCTTAAGCTATTTTTAAGGATTTTTAGCTCCCCTTCATAGGATTTAATGTTCTCTTGTGACAGTTTGCAATGCATAATAAAACACATGCGCACGCGCACACACACAGCACATTAAAGAGCACCGGTCTTAATAGAGATCCATGGGGGATCCTACTGTTTACATTTCCCCATTGTGAGAACTGCCCATTTGTTCCTACTCTTTGCTTTCAGTTCTTTAATCAATTACTGATCCATCAAGTGACCTCTCCTCTTATCCCACAAATGCTAAATTTGCTTAGGAGGCTTTGCTGAGGAGCTTGTCAAAAGTCTTCTGGGAGTCCAAGTAAGCAATGTCTGCTGGTTCACCACCATAGACATGTTTACTGACACTTTCAAAGAACTCTCAAAAGTTTAGCATGACAGGAATTACCTCTGTAGAAGGGATGTTGATTCTTTTCCAGTAGGAGTTATCCTTCTATTTGCATGATAATGTTATCTTTGATAACAGTTTCCACCAATTTACCCAGAACAGATGTTAAGCTATCTGGTCTGTAGTTTTCCACCTTACCCCTGGATCCCTTTTCTAAAATTGTTGTTTTATTGGCCTCTTTCCAGTAGGGATGTCAGAGAAATCCACAATGGAATCAAATGAGTTTGGGTTTCTATGAATCTAACCCTCAGATTTCTCAGTGGACCAGCTTTTCCTGAGTCACATGGATTCCATAGACTTGTGGATGTTTTAAAAAAAACTTTCTAGGATTTTATGCAAATTTAGTCATAGCAAAATAGTGAAATAAAAAAATGGCTGAAAATGTGCATTTCTCCCATAGGTTAAAACATGAAAATATGCATTTGGGAGCAGATTTATGCATGGGGGGGGGGGGATTTGTGTATTTTTGCAAATGTGAATTCGTGCAAATTCGGGAAGTTGGGAAAAACGTGATTCTGTCAATGAATGGACGACAGAATGAAAGGCACCTGACAACCTGTGAAATGCAGACAGAATGGATTTTACAAAATCCATACATCCCTACTCTCCAGTCCTTTGGTACAGAGGTTGATACTAGGGACCTCAGACATGCTCTATATTTTTACTAGAAAATCAGCAGTTTCACAGTTGAATACTTTAAGAACTCTTGGATGGATATCACCTGCAGCCAGTGTTTTGTTTGTTTTCAATTTCAGTAGGATCTAGAACGTCATCTCTTGTCACCACTTTTTTCTTCAGTTCCTCAGGCTTCCTTCCTGAAAACATCAGTTCAGACACAGGTATCTGTCCTACATCTTCTGCAGTGAAGACTTATGTACAGAATTCATTCAGCTTCTCTGCAATTTCCCTATCCTCCTTTAGTACTCCTTTAACTCAGTCATCATCTAATGATCCAGCTGTCTCCCTAGCCAATTTCCTGTTTCTGATTATTTCAATAATGTTTTAGTCTTAGTGTTAGTGTCGTTAGACACTACTTCCTTTCTCAAGGAGTAATTTACAACTTCCAGAATCCAGCCGGATATCCCCTCCCTATTAGTTGTAATAAGCCATGAAGGGCAAGGGTCAAGCAAGCACACAGGTGGTCGACTGGACTTGGCCAAGCAACCTTGGGCCTCAGCTGAAACTCATCCAATAAAATTGAACTAGACGGTACTCTGGCCAGCTCTGCTAATGGAACTACATTAATTCTTGTGTCCAATTCATGGTGGATTTGAGCAACTTTATCTTCAAAATGCTGTACAAACTTGTCACATGAAGTGAAAAGGGATGTTGAGGAGGCAGTAATTAGGCCACTCCTGAAAAAGCCTAACCTGGGCCCAGATTATATTAACAATTATAGGCCATCCCTTTCCTTGGCAAGGAGCTTGAGCTGGTGGTTGCTGTCAACTCCAGGCACTCTTGAATGAAATTGGTTATCTCAATTTCAATCAGGCTTCAGGCCTGGTTTTGGAATGGAAGCTGCCTTGGGCACTCTGTGAAATGACCTTTGCTGAGAGAGGGACAGGAGGAGTGCAACCCTGTTGATTATCTTGGACCTCTCAGCAGCTTTTGATACCATCACCATGGTATCCTTCTAGATAAGTTGTCTGGGTTGGAAACTGGAGGCACTGCATTGCAGTGGTTCCTTTCCTACTTGGATGGCTGATTTGGGAAGGTGGCACCGGGGGAATATTTCTCTGTGCCTTGGCAACTGTGTTATGGGGTTCCACAGGACTGTATTCTATCCCCCATGCTGTTCAACATCTACATGAAACTGCTGAGGGAGGTTATTCAGAGATATGGGCTGAGGTGTCATCAATATGCAGATGACACCAAGCTCTATCTCTCCTTTTTATCAAATCCAGGTGATGCAGTGGCTGTTCTGAGTAAACTGAGATTCAGTCCAGACAAGACGGAGGTACTGTTAGTGGGTGGTTCATCTGCCCAGCTAAGTGATGTTCAACCTGTTCTGGAGGGGGTTGCACTCCCCCTAAAGGATCAGGTTCATAGTTTGGGGTTGCTCTTGGATCCAGCATTGTCACTAGAGGTGCAGGTAGACTCAGTGGCACAAAGCACCTTTCATCAGCTTAGGCTGATATACCAACTGCATCCTTATCTGGACAGAAATAGCCTAGGTACAGTTATCCATGCTCTGGTAACCTCTGGTTTAGATTAGAGCAATATGTGGGGCTGCCTTTGAAAATGGTCCAGAAACTTCAGTTGGTCTAAAATAGGGCATTAACCAGCACTGGCCAACATGACGGTATTATACCAGTACTTTTCCATCTGCACTGGCTGCCCGTCCATTTCTGTTCCTGATTCAAAGTGCTGGTATTAACATTCAAAGACCTAAATGGCCTGGGCCAGTTTACCTGATGCATTTTCTCCTCCCATATATGTCTGCCTGGACCCTAAGATCATCCTCAGCGGTCCTTCTCCAGAAGCCCTGCCATAGGAAGTCAGGTGGGTGGCTACCAAGAAGAGGGCCTTTTCTGTCGTCGCACCCTGGTTTTGGAATGAGCTTCCCAGAGAGACTCACCTGGCATTTACATTATATTCTTTTCAGTGCCAGGTGAAGACCTTATTTTCCCTTAAATTTCCCTAACAGGCATTTTAGTCTTTCAGTTTCTGTTGTTCAAGATCTGTTACCATATTTTAAATCATTGCATTGCTGCTGGGTTTTATACTGGTTTTTAAACTTTTAAGTTGTGCTTTATCATGTTGTATTTTATGGTTTTAATTGTTGTGAACCACACAGAGAGCTTCGGCTATTGGGAGGTTTAGATATGTAATAAATCAATAAACAAAATTTATGAAAATAGGTTTCCGACAGGTCATATATTTCCTTGTGATATGCATTATAGACATTGGCAGTTCTTATTTGGACACTATGTGTGATCCCACTAGGCACGCTAGGCATTTGCTGTGGAATTGCTACACTTAGTTCACTCACTTTTTATGGGTTACTCACTTTACTTGGTTCACTCACTCACTTTTTTTTTTAACCTATACAACATCGTCATCAAATCATTGTCCTCTTATGCTTTCCTTGTGTTTCACCATCTTTTTTCAGGCTGCAGACAATCCCACCCCCGCTTTTTAAACAAAGAATGGAACAGGAATACAATCACTGCAGCAGGCATGGATCATTCTTAGCATTTCTCTTCCAACTTCCTTGAGAGGTGTGCTTTTGACATGTGCATTGATGTATCAATTGGGTGAGCCTATTGCCACGCAACTACACTTTGGCATATCTTTACTGTTACCGTTTTGGTTGACACTGTTTTATCAGCACATTTCTTTTTTTTCTTTCAGTCAGTCTTTTAATTTGCACAAAAACACCTTTTCACCTTAAAAAAATGAAATATTTGTGCAATAGCACTTAGCTATTTATCAGCACAATAGCACTTGTCTAACGGTGTAATTTTTCAAAGACGGGGTTCCGTACGTTCCAGTTCCAACACAATTCATTTCCTCCTAAGCATTACTGCAAATATAGAGGCTGGGGAGAAAGGAGATGGATTTTTACCCAGAACTTTTACGTGTGATAAATGACCAGCAAACAAGCAAGCTAGAACTGGCCACCAAGAATAAACAGGTGATGAAGCTGGAATGCTGGCAGGGGCTAGAAAATACTTTGGAAATAGCAGTGCTGACACTGTGTTGAACGCGAGCTTAAACAAAAGCAGTGGGAGCAAGGGACTCGGTCATCGAGGGGGAGCCGGGGCTTCAGAAGAATGGTCCAGCCAAAACATCTGCAGGCAGCAACAGTGATGAGGAGCAGGGAAATGGGAGAAACCCACCCACCCAGGTGCACCCCTGCCAAACCAGTCTGGATTGAAAGCCAGTCTCACTGGTGTGGGATTTTCTTCTCTCTCTGCTCCTCCCTGGCCCTCCCTCCCTTTAGATCAAAAGGACAGCAGCAGCAGCAGCAGTAACAGAAAAGCAATCTGCTCTTTTTAAGCAGAGCACTTTCAGCCAAGGCAGGGATACTGGAGCATCTGTTCTAAGAAGCCACTTTAAAAATAATCTTATGATAGCATGGGGAAAACATCTGGTCAGCATGCAACAGACCACCAGTAACAGAGTTGTGGAAGAAGGAAAAGTGAGGGAGAGGGTGGGGTGGTGGTGGAGAAGGCCAGTGTTAGGGATGAGAGCAGGAATGGAACCAGACCGAGGGCAAGTGCCCTGCAGGGTGGCATGACCGATATGCACAGGAAATGCTTATTTGGTGTCTTTTCCTTTTAATCCTCCACAAGAGGCAGACAGATTCCTCACCCGCTGAGCTGTGTATATTGGCAGGTATTACCCAACATGTGTGGCTTTGAAAAATCCCAAATGAGAAGCATTATGTTCAAAACTATGCAGCAAAAGAGATCCTTACTAACCTTGGTCCGAACCCCCCCCCGCGCTCCACTCCTTTTCTAGATCCATTCTGATTCTTCTTAGGATAGAAAATGTGTTGCTAGCTAGCACAGAAAAAGGTTGAAAAAACCACCAGGTCAGTGATGAGTTTGACCAAGTGCACTGTTGAGAGCCAGTGTGGTGTAGTGGTTAGAGTATTGGACTGGGACTTGGGAGATCTGGGTTCTAGTCCCTGCTCAGCCTTGAAGCTCACACAAGCTGACTTTGGGCCAGTCACTGATTCTCAGGCTAATCTACCTCACAGGGTTGCTGTGAGGATAAAATGGAGAGGAGAAAGATCGCGTAAGCTCCTTTGGGCTCCCTGGAGGGAAAAAGACGGGATACAAATGTAGTAATAAATTAATAAAACGAAACAAATGAAGAGTAGGATTCAACTGCTGGTACATGTACAGAAAAAAATTAATAAATGTAGGCAACAATGTAGCTGCTGCCATTGTCACTGCACCATTTTGAATTTTATTTATTTAGGCTGCAGTGCTTCTACCCACGTACTTTAACAGGACTTACTTCTGAATAGACATGTATAGGACTGAATGGTTAGTATTAAAATTTAAATCCCACAGACTAGCCACAAAAACACAATTCTTTTGTGGATCCAATTATTCCATGCATGCCGAGGAACAGTGTGAATCTTTTTTACAAAAACAAAACAAAAACAAAAATAGGGCTCTCACCTACTTAAAGAAATTGGATTAAAGATGCAATCCCATAGTCTCTGGGAGGGCATACCAGGGGCCATAGGATAGATCAGACCTCCATAGGGCAGAGAGCCAGGTCCACCCTTGGAGGGGGAGAGCCATCCTTGGATGATTCCTCCCAGTTCCTGCAGAAACCTTCAAGGTCCTTGCCTCTCTAATGTCAGCACTCTGACACCAGTAGAAACAAGAAGATGGGAGCAGATTCTGGGCCAGATAGGCCTGTGGTCTGATCCAGCACAGCTCGTCTTATGTTCTTTTGGTGCCTTCGACCCACAGTTTTTGTAAGTTGTTTGTATTAAAACAATTACATTTTTAAAATGCTGCCTGATTAATCAGAGTACCTCAAAAGTGTTTAAGGGCACAATCCTATGCATATTTAGAAAGAGAAAAGGCCAACAACTCCCAGCATTCCCCAGCTGGCTGGGGAATGCTGGGAGTAGTAGGCCTTTTCTCTGTCTAAACATGCATAGGATTGTACCCTAAAGTGATCAGCTTAAGTATTGCAGCCCTCTAACAAAAAAGAAACAAGGAAACAGATTAATAACACTCTCTGTGGAAAAGGCTGTGCTTCCAACCCTCAAACCCTTTTATGTTATGAAGAGATATTTCCAAAAGTCTGCTTGAATCCCAAACCAAGAGAAGTCTGCAGGTGTCCCAGAGAAATCAGCTTAAAAGTTTAGATTTTACTTTCAACATCTTGTTGAGCCAATGAAGTGTCCTTCTTCTACTCCTCCTGTAATCCCATTCTCTACTCCCCTTCTCCCTCAAAGTAGTAATTCTTTCTTCTTGAAATATTTAATGACTGTCAGGCAGATTTTCTGAACCATTATGCTAATATTTACTGGCAAAACAGTTGCTGGGGCTCGAAAAATGAAGGGGAAGGCTTAAAAGTGCATGGCTATAAGTAGAAATGGGGAAGCATCTAGTGATGGAAGCGGAGATGGTTCTTTAGGAATGCCGGAAACAGACAAGTAGTCCCTTTCATGCCAGGCAGAGCAATCCTATGGTCCCCGGGAGAGTGTCCCAGGGACCACAGGATATGTCAGAGTCCCCCTTCTGAAGTTGTAGACACTCCTATGGCTTCAGGAGGGGGACACTGCATTCCCAGTGAGCTTCATGGTTGAGTGGGGACTTGAACCTGGGTCTTTCCAATTTGCAGGCCAACACTCTAACCGCTACACCACGCTGGCTGACCAAGGCAACGGATGTTATTCATGGAGCTTTTGCACATGAGGCATTTATTGTGTGCTCATGATTCCTTACTCATGGTAGTCTGTGGGTGCTTTAGATGTCATCAGCATCCTCCAGGGCCTCTCCCATGCTTTCCAAGCATTTTTGCGGTGGGTTTTTGATTGGACGAAGTCTGGTGTTTGGGGTAATGGCAAAATGAAATGCTAGTGTAGTTGAGCAATTCCACTATACCACAGTGCCACCTAGAGGTTATGTAGTGGAACATATAGAAAGGCAGAGAAGGAAAACCCCAGGGAAAAACTTGCATCCGATTTTAATCCCACAAAGCATCTGGAAGCAGAAGCCATGGTAAAGTGGTAGGTTAAAAGCCTCATCTAGAAAAGTCCGTTTACTTTTAATGCTTTTTGATCACTGTGAATTCTGTGGCCAGACCAGTTGACCAAACAGACTTTTGTAGGATGAATGATTTCTCTATATATGAGTCAATTCTCTTGATAACTTCTTGCAAGGGTTTTATATGATTGCTGTCCTACCATCCAGGTCTAAAGCCCTCACTTGTTCCTGAGTGTATTTGTTTTGGGAGAGAGGTTGCTTGAATTTCCAAGGGGCTTTCCCCCATGACTGGTGCTGGGAATTACAAGTCCCAGGGGACAATATGGACAAAGCACACTTGTGCAGCACCATCACCACGCATGTGCCAACTTTATGAACTGGGAGAAAACTCTTGGAAAACAGATGAATTTCTGAGAATTCTCCCAGAAAAGCCATGTAGCACCACTGCTTTTAACCGTTGGCTACCACAGCAACAGGAGAATGGATCCAGACTTAGTCATACTCAGAAAAGACCCACTGAAATTAATGTAATATAATTTAATCACGATCCACTTGTCCCACTGGTTGCAATGGGTCTACTCTGAGTATGACTATGGGGATCCAGCTCATCGTCATCTTAACCCACTGTGTTCACCAGTATGGCAATCTGATACTGATGTCATGCTGTTGAGGTGTTTTCTCTGTGTTTTTATGTGTGTGTGTGTGTGTGACCTGGTACCATTGTGATAGAAGCAACCATGTTTGACAGATGTGTTATTGTGATATTGAATAAGCATGTTACCTAGACATAGGATGTGGGAGACATGTGGGCAGGTTCAGGTACACTCGTTTGAGCCACCAACTAGCCATTTATATACCAGTACAGCTGCAATGTAGTTGTAGATGTGTGATGGTACTGGAATGCAATGCAGTACAGTGAGGCAGACTTGGCACAATTCCTTCATACAGTTGCCCTCAACAGGACAGCAACAGAGGGGTGGGGGCAGAGGGCTTCACCACATGAGGCTAAAATCTTGCATCCTTACCAGGGCGTCTGCTTCTGGATTCTTTGCGGGATTAAGATCGGCTCCTTTACATAGGCCTACACATGCTGTTTTTATTTCTCAGCAAGTTCTATATTTCATTTTACAGCCACTAGAGGGTGATGCTGTTATAGCGCCATTATGGAAGTACACAGCAAGTAAAGTGCTTCACAGGGCTTCCTAGAGAAAAATTGGACTTTCCCTGTGCTTTACAAAGGTGGGATAGCTGCATAGCCTCTTGAAGCTAATGCCACACACTTCTTCACTGGCAGTCAGCAGTGGCTGAGAAAGACTGTGAGAGAAGGAACCAGTGGAGGCTGGTGGCTCCAATTTCGGTGGGTTCTTGTATCCATTCTGGGTTTCAGACAGAATCAGCCAGAACTCCAAAGGGGCTGTGCAAGGTGCTGAGCCTCAGCAGATTCAGCACCTTGGATAGCTCCTCTAGAGTTCTAGCTGGTTCTGACTGAAGCCCAGAATGGATTCACAGCCCCACAGAAATCGGAGCCACCACTCTCCACTGGAACCAACACAGGCTTTTAAAATTTTTTATTTAGATCATTTTTAAAGTAATACTTCATAATTGCACAACAGCCATTAGTAACTTGAGCCTCGTGTGGCGCAGAGTGGTAGGCGGCAGTATTGCAACCGAAACTCTCCCCACGACCCGAATTCGATCCCAGCGGAAGCTGGAAAAGCCATCTCTGGTAGCCGGCTCAGGTCAACTCAGCCCTCCATCCTTCTGAGGTTGGTAAAATGAGGACCCAGCTTGCTGGGGGAAAGGTAGTCACAACTGGGGAAGGCAATGGCAAACCACCCCGCTATAGTCTGCCATGAAAACGCCAGCATAAGCAGCGTCCCTCTAGGGGTCAGTAATGACCTGGTGCTTGCACAGGAGGAACCTTTCCTTTCCATTAGTAACTGACCCTGGGTACATTGCAGCATCCAGTCGCTTAGGCCATCTGTCCAAAGTCACCTAGAGATCTCTCTGCATAATTGCTAAGTAAATCTTGCAATGAGGTGGCAGCGTTTCTGTCACTTTGGCATGTAATAGATTTTCATGGGAATTTTCAGTGGCACAGCTGGCAACTTCCGCTAACTGCACTGGCCAGAATGGCTCTGGATAGCCTGCCAATTCCTCTTTGTCCTACATCTGCCCGCAAGTATTGCTCCGTCCGGAATCTTCACAATGAGTTTCAATGGCAACCGTTACAGCTGCTCTTAATTAAGACAACGGCAGTGGATTCAGCAGTCAACAGAAGGAAGCATCAGCTCGCAAAGAGGTATAGCTTGCTCAACAACAACAGCAACAATAACAACAACAACAGCTCTTTACAGGGCTTGACACTTAGCTCAACCCCTGATGGGTGAGGGTGTTGAGCCTTCAAAGTTAACTGCACTCATCATTCTCTTGCACCTAGTAGCCTCCTGCTCATTCTCCTAGGATGATGATGATTGTTTAGGAATGGATACTGAAAAGTCGGGTCACTACCTTTAGGCTGCAATCTTCTAGAGTCACCTTCCCCAACCTGGTGCCCTCCAGATGTGTTGGAGCAGTTGTAGTCCAACATATCTGGAGGGCACCAGGTTGAGGAAGGCTACCCTACACACTTCTCTAGGAGTAGGCCTCACTGAACTCAATAGGACTTACTTCTGAGTAGGCATCCATACCATTGTACTGTTAATCTGTTTAGCTGATAGAGTAATCAGTGAAAGACTTGGGGCACAATCCAGCCAAAATTAGGCAATTTTGGTAGGAGAATTACATGCATGCTTAACTTACTGCCCTTGAAGTCAATAGACCTTCAAAGAGCTTGACTATATTTATTTTATTTATTATTTCACAGATTTATATTCTGCCTTTCCACCACTTAGGTCTTGCCCCTTGGGGGAATAGGACAGCGAGTGTGTTTTTGAATGCTGTTTGTCTCATTTGCTTAAAAAACGTAATGTATGAAGAGGCCTTGCATTTGTTTCTAGTTGCATTGTACCCCAAATAGAATGGTGAGGGTGAAAATTAAAAAAAATGTTCAGGTTGATCCACACTTCTGTAGAACTTATTTCTACACACCGTATGACTTGTATGGAGCTTGGATGCTGTGAGTTTGACAGGCTGCTTGGAAATAAGATGAATTAGCGTATCCTACCTGCACTCAGGACTGCGTCAAGGGTAGGCATGGTTGGGCACCTGCTGAGGGTCCTCACCCCAGCAGGGGCCCGCTGACAAGAGCCCCCTGGAGTTGCTCCTCCTCCTCTTCATCACCTGCTTGTTCACCTGCCTTTTCCTTTGGCCCGGACAATGGTGGTGGTGAGAAGGAGCAGCAGGAGATGCCACTGCCTACTGGCTCTTTACTTGTCGAGGAAGCAAGTGGCAGCAGTGATGAGACAGAGGATGAGGGTTAGTCATAGCCACTAGTGGCTGTGGTAGTGAGAAGGTAGATTTAGAAAAGGTGTGTGTGGGGGAGTCATTGAGGGTGTCTTGCCCAAGAGCCCCCCAAAACCAGGAGCCAGCTCTGCCTGCACTCCTTGTTATTGCTGTAAAAAAAGTTTGGGAAGATGTTATAGACAATTGATACCATGGTAAAATTCCACCTGTTTTGAAGAGGAAATTCAATACCTAAAAAGCCAAACATCTAATAACATCCATGCCTGCATTAGAGAAATAATAAAAAGCATTTGAATATTCACTCCAGCTAACTTGCTGTGATTCTGGAAGAACACCAGTTAGGTTGGGTAATTTGGTGAAATTTTCTGGGAAGAACATAGATAAATGTCATATAGCACAAATAAACTTTGAGACTGTAGTCCAAACAATTTCACAAGACATTATCTACTGGAAAGCAACACATTTCTAACAGTTGTCCAAAATGAGCTATGCAAGCTATTTTCAGATCCCTCTTTCACCTCCCAGGATTGCCAACCAGCCAACCTTTTCACTGGCATTATCAATACAACTGGTTTATGCCCTGCCCCCCCCCCCCCGATAGCCAGTATTGTATTTGAAAAGCCAGTAAACTCAGGATTTTCCCATGACCCTCCTGTCTTCACCTTGGATCTGCCAGATTTTGCTTCAGCTCCTGGTCTACCATATCCCCAGGCTGTGGTCCTGACCCATAAAGATTTACCCTGGCCTCCAGCCAAAGGGGCAGTATTTCTGGAATCAAAAAATGGCAAGCCTACCATTATATGAGTCAGTAGGTTAGTGGCTCCTTTTGGAGCCAGTTATCTAAGGAATTCCAGTAAATCAGCCTTTCCCAACCTGGTGCCTTCCAAATGTTTTGAACTTCAGCTCCCATCAACCCTAGCCAGCATGGCCAATGGGCAGGAATGCTAGGACTTGTAGTCCAAAACAGCTGGAGGGCACCAGGTTGGGGAAGATGCAATAGATGAAGAACCATTTGCTCAGAATACCTTATCTCCTCCACCAGTTGTACTTCTGTTGTTTTATTTCTGGTTGTGCTGTGTTTAATTCTGCCCCTCACCATACCATCTAGCATAGGAGTAGACAACCTGGTGCCTTCTAGATGTTTTGAACTACAATTCCCAGAATCCCTGACTATGGGTCATGCTGGCTAAGGCATGAAAAATTATACTTGTCAATTACAAGTGTTGCTATAAAAAAATAAATGGTATAGATGGACCTGAGATTACTATTATGCTAGAGTTCTTGTAAGAGTAGATTCACAACTATCTGGGGGCCTGACCACAGAGCAGTTAGCTATATGAACACATCTGGGTGAACAAAAGAGAAGATTTGGATCCCACACTTGGACTCCTTAACTCCCAACGATTCAAAGATAATCTTCATTCCACCCAACTTTTAAATCCTCAGTTACAGCCAGGAATCTATTTCTTCTTTGGACATGAGACAGTTCTAGCATGATGATGGTAAATTATCAATCAGGCCTTTTATAAATCTACAAACCTTTCAACAAAAGACATCCCCCCCCACACACACACAATAATTACTGAGTTGTTACAGGGAAGATCCAGATGACATTCTCTCTAGTGCAGGGGTGGGCAAATGAGACCCTCCAGATGTTGTTGGACTGCAACTCCCATCATTCCTTACCATTGGCTATCCTGGCTAGGGCTGATGGGAACTGTAGTCCAACAACATCTGGAAGGCCACAAGTTTTCTCTTTTATAGCCCTTGAAGAAGGCCCCTAAAATATCAGGGCCAAAACGCATTGAGTTTTATTGAAAATAAAACTATATTTTCCAGCATCTTGAGACACATTGTCTTTCTTTAGATCTGTGTGGATGCTTTCCAATTTGTCTACACTCATGAGTATCACAGGTACATCAAAGGATGATGCCTGTGACATCACAGTGGTGAGCAACAGAAGTCCTTCTCTGTTTTCACTCATCATTAATCTGTGGAATTCAGTGCCACAAAGTGTGGTTGTGGCCACTAGCTTAGATGGCTTTGAATGGGGATTCAATGAATTAATGGAGGATACATCTACTAATGGCTGCTAGCCATGATGATGACTATGTGCAGTCTTCAGGTTCACAGGCGATCTGCCACAGAATTCCAGCTGCTGGGAGCAACAACAGGAAAGGGCTATTGCCTTCATGTCCTGCTTCTGGGCTTCCTAGAACTACTGTAGCGAACAGGATACTGGACTAGATGGTCACTGGTCTGAGCCAGCAAGACTCTTCACATACCATTTTGAGATGTTGGAAACAATCAACTTTTAAAACCTCCCCAAACTATCAAGGGTACTCCTTCCCTTGGTACAATACATCTCATTATTTCAACCACCATTTTCTTTGCTTTTCACTTAACAACACAACTTATGTTCTTCTCCCTCTCCAGTTCTGGAACACTCATCTCTCCCACTGCATTAACAAGAAGACAGTCTATTCCCTTCCAATATGTATGGATTGCTGAAACACTTCCTGGCACTGATTGTACCATATGTGATCATTCATGTAAAGAAAAAAGGGGATTATTTTTGTCCTGGGAAGACCTTGGGTCTGGGATTAACAATACAAGTGAAGACAAAGTGAGGTATGAGCAAGAGAGTTGTGGAGATACAGAATATAATTCAACACAGAGCTTCCATGTCCTTTAAGCTACAATCCTAAGCATGCTTACTTGCACGTAAGCCCCATTAAACTTAGTGGGACTTATGTCTGGGTAGACATACATGGGATTGAACTGCATGTCTCATACTGAACATAGATGTTGACTACCTGGAGAATTATCTGTCTGGAAAGTCACTTAACAGCAGAAATATCCATTGCAATTTGCAGAGTGTAATTATTACATTTTTATTTTTCATTGCGACTGACTATGGATTAATGTAGATCTGAACTACATGCACAAGGTCCCTTCCTTTAATTACTGTAGATCTAAACTCTGCCTCAAGAGACTTCTAAAACCCCCACACATATATTCCTAGTACAGAAGTGCCTTGTGTATTGGTGCTTCCAGACAAGGATTCTATGGGGCCATTACCCTGCTTCAGTCACGGAATTTTATGGGGGGTCCAGACAGTGACATCTTCCACTTGTAGCTCTCCCATGTTTCCCACAGCTTCTTCCATTTTCTTACTGTAGAAAATCCATTAAGGAGAAAAAAAAGGTGGTATAGCTGCACCATCTGTTCCAATTGGTAACAATAGGAGCCCTCCATCTGGAAACACCCTATAGTTTTAGAAAGGACTTATGGTTGATATCTGAATGATGGATGGAATATGACTGATAAAACAGGACAAATTAGAAGAAATTGGCCATTTATGCCCAATTTGTACTTGGAAACTCTTACGGGTTGTGAGGATGGGGAAAAATGTATCCTTTTCTTTCTTTCTGAACTAGAAAGCTGGATTTGGCCATAGAGGCTTAGGTTCAATTTTCCACTTAGCCATGAAACTACACATATGCTCTTGGGTAAAACACAGTACTATTTCTTTGACTAAACATGTAAGGATCTCCCAGATAGGGATGTTGGAGAAATCCATGATGGATTCAAATGAGTTCTAATTTCTATGAATCTGAGCTGCAAATTCTTCAGTGGACCAGCTTTTTCTGAGTCATGCAGATTCCACAGTTTTGCAGACCAGTTTTTCACTTTTGGGGTAGGGGGATTTGCGCTAACTCGCATTAGCGATAATGTGAATTAGTGCAAATGCACCTTTGTGCAAATGTGCGCATCTGCATTACTTAATGTGAATTAGCTCTAAGGCAAATTAGCGCCAATGCAAATTAGTGCAAGTAGAATGAAATTCTGGTAAAAAAAAAAAAACTATTTCTGTCAATCCTGACAGAATCCTGACAATCCGTGAAACACAGACAGAGCGGATTTAACAAATTCCATACATCCCTACTCCCGGGTAAGGATACAATTGAGTATCCTCCTGAATGCCACCTGAGTTGCTTTGAGGAAGGATGCAAATAGGGATGTTGTGATGGCCTTCTCTCTGTCCCATCAGCCAGGACAGCTAGACTGGTGGGGACGAGGGAGAGGGCCTTTTCTGTGGTAGCCCCCACTCTGTGGAACTCCCTCCCTAGGGAACTCCGTCATGCCCCCTCTTTAATGAGCTTCCGTCGTGCATTAAAAACGTGGTTGTTCAGGCAGGCATTTGGGGTGGGTTAGGGTATTTTAAAAAATTTTTTATGGTAGAATTTTATTGTTTTAAATTGTTTTATGGTGTGTTGTACATCGCCCAGGGTGGCTGGGTGACCAGCCAGATGGGCGATTAATAAATTTAATAAATAATAATAATAATAATAATAATAATAATAATTGTGAGAGTCTGCAGGGGGTGGTTGGGGGTGGAATCTGATGGACTCCCCCTTGGCTGCCTGCCTGGACCCCATTCACCAAACTGTGGGATGCTCGCAGACCTGCTTGGCGAGCACCCCATGGCTTGGTGAGCGCCTGGGAGCTTCTCGTCCTCCCTAACAAGCTGCCATTGTGCACAACAGGGGTGGCTTGGGTGCTTCCGGGTAGAGGCCATAAAGGCCCCGTTCACATAACATTACAGGGGTGAATGGAGTATTCATGCCTGTAATGTTGCATAAAAGCAGCCTTTACGACTGCCAAGTATGCAACATTACCAACCCGGAAATGCCCGAGCTGCCATTGTTGCACACAACGGCAGCTCACTAGGGAGGACAGGTGGCCCTGCAGCTTTGCTGGGTGCTTGCTAGGCTGCGACAAAGCTTGTGCAGCACTATGACCAGGGGCAGGCAGGTGGCAGCAGCAGCTTCTCAAGCACCTGACAAAGATGGGCGCACGTGAATCCATCCATCCCAAGATGCAAATGTGATAAAGAAAATAACATAAGCATTTTTTAGAGAGAACTATCAGCCATATCCAACTCATCTTCATCTTTACCTCCATAAACTATTGCAGGGATGGTGTTGCCGTTGCTGATAGAAATGTTTCATCATTGGATCAACCCAGTACATTTTGGTTTTACAGGGGAATACTTTTCGTCCCTGGGGATCCCATATTAATGGGGAACAGGCCATCTATTAACTTGCCATTACTAATGGAGGGTAACGAATCCTGGCTCAAATTGGATTGGCTTAGAAATAATCCAAGTGACATCCCAACGAATTGGGAAATAGCTAGGCTTATTTCCGAGCCAATCCAAATTTGGATGGAGCCATGGCAAGTGGGTAGAGGAAAGGGAGGCCAGCTTCTTCCCCTCTCATCTCTGATGCTTGGCATGCTGCTACACAGTGCACTAGGCTACAAGTAACACATTGGAAATAAAGTTTCCAAAGGGCTACTCATGTTGCAGTAGTGTTTGGGGAAACTACATTTCCCAGGAGCTTCTTGTGACCTGGCATGCTGCTTATCAGTACACCAGGTGCCAAGGGCATGTCAAGTGTCTTTCCTCTCCGAGGTAAACATGGCTTGCTGCTTCTGTTGCCTGGACACCATCCAGGTTAGAGGGAAGTGGAATGTGGACTAGGCACATGGATGAGATGGAGGGGGCTTGGTGACTGTGGGAGTAGGATGTAGATAGGAGGGGAATTCTTCTCTAGCTCAGATTAAAATCTGGGGCAGAGAAGAATTCATGGGTCATTGTGCTTTCCTCATATTTGAGGCAACCATTATGAGACCCTCAGATACATCTTTATGATATAAATATGGGAAATAGAAGTCTTGGTCACAGCATTACCAGTGCTGGCTCCAGATTTTTGAGGGCACTTGGGCAAGACATCCTAGTGGGTCTCCTCCTTCAGTGAGTCTCCCTTCTCACTGCCATTGTTGCCAAATGCCCTTGCTCCTCATCCCCCCCCCCATTATTGCTATCACTTGCTGACTTGAGAGGCAAATAGACAGTGAGCAAGTAGGCAGTGGCATCTACTGTTCCTCCTTCTCACCACCACTGTCTAGGCCCGAGCAAGAGGCGGGTGAATGGTGAAGAGGAGCAGGTCCAGGGGGCTCTTGTCCATAGGCCCTTGCTGGGGCGTAGGCCCTTGGCAGCTGCCCAACCGTGCCTACCCTTGATGTTGGCTCTGATCACTACATGTCATTGGCTTGCAGGCCAACATATGTTTGCTAGGGATGGGTGAGTATTTTAGTTTCAGTTCAGTTTTACCAAAATTTGCAATGTTCTCCATATTCAGGAGAAAAGAGCTTGAGATTAAAAATCATTTGAATGGGGAGGAAACTGGAATGACCAGATTCATCCATCCACGCCCGGGGCTTGGAGTGCGTTGCCCTTAATAGCCTGGGGTTGACTCCCTGTATATCCAATCATGTTTGTGCTGAACTAGGGTGGCCACCTCTCTTTTCGGACAGGCTCCTCATCTCCAACAGCTATATGGTATGCAAGTATATCATGATCTTCTTCATCCTAGGAATAGGTGTACCTATTGAATTCGGCTGGTGCAGATGAGCAAGAATTTAATTTCAGTTCATTTTTTATAAGACTTTACCAAAATTTGCAAAATTCTTCATATTTGGGGGTGGAGGGGAGAAAGAACTTCAGACATAAAAAACTGAATTCTGGAGAAAGCAACATTGATAGATTTGCCAAAATGTTTGCATCATAAATGGCCTGCATCATGTGTCTGCACTGTTACATTTTTTCATTTCTCTACGTGGTCACAAAAGCCCCCTACACACATTATTCCATACAAAGGGGTTCCTTGCAATTAAAAGCATAACTGTTGAGATGTAAAGTTCTTGTTTAGTAATTAATTAGCCTTTCACTGTTAAGCAATGGTGATTTCACTAGCTATTGCTGCCTTTCTTCATCTGCATTCACCTCCCAAAGCGTGGGTTTTAATCCAGTGTTGGCTGTGATAGATGTAGATCTCACCTTTTTTTTTCAATTTCTGATTTTAACAGAATCTTCTAGGCAATACTGTTTATGCATGGAGATCAAAGGCAAGCAGAGCAGAGACCCCTGCTTTTTTGGCTGAGATAGCATAGCACAATCAGATACTTCCATAGAAGTATCTATGTAGCAGTAGTATTACAATCTTCTGTTTTGCTAAGAGAAAGTTAAAGCTTTGTTGTTGTTGTTGTTCAGTCATTAAGTCATGTCCGACTCTTCGTGACCCCATGGACCATGGCACGCCAGGCCTTCCTGTCCTCCGCTCTCTCCCTGAATGTGCTCAAATTCATATTCATTGCATCAGTGATGCTATTTAGCCATCTCATCCTCTGCCGTCCCCTTCTCCTTTTGCCTTCAATCTTTCCCAGCATCAGGGTCTTTTCCAGGGAGTTTTCTCTTCGCATTAGGTGGCCAAAATATTTGAGCTTCAGCTTCAGTATCTGTCCTTGCAATGAGCACTCAGGGTTGATTTCCTTTAGGATGGACTGATTTGACCTCCTTGCAGTCCAGGGGACTCGTAAAAGTCTTCTCCAGCACCACAGTTCAAAGGCATCGATTCTTCAGCACTCAGCCTTCCTTATAGTCCAGATCTCACAGCCATACATTACTACTGGGAAAACCATAGCTTTGATTATGTGGACCATTGTCGGCAAGGTGATGTCTCTGCTTCTTACTGTGCTGTCTAGGTGTGCCATAGCTTTCCTCCCAAGGAGCAAGCATCTTTTAATTTCATGGCTACAGTCACCGTCTGCGGTGATCTTGGAGCCCAAGAAAATAGAATCTGTCACTGTTTCCATTTCTTCCCCTTCCATATGCCAGGAAGTGATGGGGCTAGTTGCCATGATCTTAGTTTTTGTAATGTTGAGTTTCAAACCAGCTTTTGCACTCTCCTCTTTCACCCTCAACAAGAGGCTCTTTAGATCCTCTTCGCTTTCTGCCATTAGGGTGGTATCATCTGCGTATCTGAGGTTGTTAATAATTCTCCCGGCAATCTTAATTCTGACCTGTGATTCATCCAACCCGGCGTTTCTCATGATGTACTCTGCATATAAGTTAAATAAGCAGGGCTTGGTGAAATCCTCATCCGATTTCCCAAAATCTGAAAAACTGATGGAGCTGGTTAGGTGCCATTTTCCATGCTTTAATGCTTGTAGTGAAAATGCCAGTTCCTATGCTCTGTTGGAAGTAAATCATGCATGGCAATTAGTTCTGCTGTGCCAGTTCCACTACTTCTGTAGAGATTTCTACTCCTATCAGTACTATCACAAGTGCTTTTCACTGGCCCCTTTATGTAGCAATGTGATGTCATGATGTATGTTTGCAGTGTTGCCATCAGGTAATGGCAGGACGGAATGCCCTTTTATAGAAACTGATGACACCCCCCCATCTGTCTGTCTGTCTGCTCA
The DNA here is from genome assembly GCF_057233095.1 of Heloderma suspectum. Lineage (NCBI taxonomy): Eukaryota > Metazoa > Chordata > Lepidosauria > Squamata > Helodermatidae > Heloderma > Heloderma suspectum. The sequence continues at coordinate 34,394,762 of NC_139464.1, forward strand.
GAAATAGTCACAGAGCAGCAATCTTCCAATGACCTTCAGTATTTTTCAAGTGGGAACCATTTTAGCTCCAGGCACTGCCACTATATATATATATAATCCTCTTATTTGACCTTGAATAGAATCCCCTTCATGGATCACTGCCTTGTTGTGGTGAAGGGGCTTGCGTAACTCTGTGAAGCCATAAGCTATGCCATGCAGGGCCACCCAAGATGAACAGGTCATGGTGGAGAGTTCTGACAAAATGTGGTCCACTGGAGAAGGAAATGGCAACCCGCTCCAGTATTCTTGCCAAGAAAACCCCATGGAACGTATCACAAGGCTAAAAGAGATGACGCCGGAAGATGAGCCCCTCCGGTCAGAAGGTGTCCAATATAATAATGGGGAAGAGCAGAGGGAATTTTCAAGTAGCGCCAGAAAGAGTGAAGTGGCTGGGCCAAAGCCAAAAGGACATTCAGCTGTGGATGTGTCTGGTGGTGAAAAGAAAGTCCGATGCTGTAAAGAACAATATTGTTTAGGAACCTGGAATGTAAGATCAATGAATCAAGGTATGTTGGAGGTGGTCAAACATGAAATGGCAAGATTGAACATCAACAGCTTGGGAATCAGCGAACTAAAATGGAGAAGCATGGGCGAATTTAATTCAGGTGACCATTATATCTACTACTGTGGGGAAGAATCCCTTAGAAGAAATGGAGTAGCACTCATAGTCAACAAAAGGGTGGGAAAAGCAGTACTGGGGTACAATCTCAAAAACGATAGAATTATCTCAGTATGAATCCAAGGCAAACCATTCAACATCACAGTAATTCAAGTCGGTGCCTCAACCACTGATGCTGAAGAAGCTGAGGCTGATGGGTTCTATGAAGACCTACAACACCTTCTAGAACTAACACCAAAAAAAGATGTCCTCTTCATCATAGGGGATTGGAATGCTAAAGTAGGAAGTCAAGAAATCACCGGGATAACAGGCAAACATGGCCTTGGTGTACAAAATGAAGCAGGACAAAGGCTAATAGAGTTTTGCCAAGAGAACACGCTGATCATAGCAAACACTCTTTTCCAACAGCACAAGAGGCGACTCTACACATGGACATCACCAGATGGTCAATATCGAAATCAGATTGATTATGTCCTTTGCAGCCAAAGATGGAGAAGCTCTATACAGTCAGTAAAAACAAGACCTGGAGCTGACTGTGGCTCAGATCATTAACTTCTTGTTGCAAAATTTCAGCTTCAATTGAAGAACGCAGGGAAAACCACTAAACCATTCAGGTATGACCTAAATCATATCCCTTATGAATACACAGTGGAGGTGAGGAATAGATTTAAGGGATTAGACCTGATCGACAGAGTGCCTGAGGAACTATGGACAGAGGTCCGTAACATTGTTCAGGAGGCAGCAACTCAATCCATCCCAAAGAAAAAGAAATGCAAGAAAGCAAAGTGGCTGTCTGATGAGGCTTTCCAAGTAGCTGAGGAAAGAAGGGAAGCGAAAAGCAAGGGAGAAAGGGGAAGATATATCCAACTGAATGCAGAGTTCCAGAGAATAGCAAGGAGAGACAAGAAGGCCTTTTTAAATGAACAATGCAAAAAAATCGAAGAAAACAATAGAAGGGGAAGGCTAGAGATCTCTTCAAGAAAATCAGAAATATCAAGGGAACGTTTTATGTAAAGACGGACATGATAAAGGACGAAGAAGGCAGGGACCTAACAGAAGCAGATGAGATTAAGAAGAGGTGGAAAGAATACACAGAAGAACTATACAGGAAAGATCTTAATGTCCCTGATAGCCATGATAGTGCTGTCACTGAACTTGAGCCAGACATCCTAGAGAGTGAAGTCAAGTGGGCCTTAGGCAGCATTAGTAACAACAAAGCTATCAGAGATGACAGTATTCCAGCTGAGCTATTTAAGATCCTAAAAGATGATGCTGTTAAAGTGCTGCACTCAGTATGCCAACAAATTTGGAACACTCAACAATGGCCACAAGACTGGAAAAGGTCAGTTTACATTCCAATTCCAAAGAAGGGCAATGCCAAAGAGTGTTCAAACTACCGTACAATTGCGCTCATTTCACATGCCAGCAAGGTTATGCTCAAAATCCTACAAGCTAGGCTTCAGCATTATGTGAACCGAGAACTACCAGAAGTACAAGCTGGGTTTCGAAGAGGCAGAGGAACTAGAGATCAAATCGCCAACATTTGCTGGATCATGGAGAAAGCAAGAGAATTCCAGAAAAACGTCTATTTCTGCTTCATCGACTATGTTAAAGCCTTTGATTGTGTGGATCACAACAAAATGTGGCAAATTCTTAAAGAGATGGGAGTACCAGACCATCTTACCTGTCTCCTGAGAAACTTGTACAAGGGTCAAGAAGCAACAGTAAGAAGCAGACATGGAACAACCGAGTGGTTCAAAATTGGGAAAGGAGTATGACAAGGCTGTATATTATCTCCCTGCTTATTTAATTTATATGCAGAGTACATAATGAGAAACACCAGGTTGGATGAATCACAGGTCGGAATTAAGATTGCCGGGAGAATTATCAACAACCTCAGATACGCAGATGATACCACCCTAATGGCAAAAAGCGAAGAGGATCTAAAGAGCCTCTTGTTGAGGGTGAAAGTGGAGAGTGCAAAAGCTGGTCTGAAACTCAACATTAACAAAACGAAGGTCATGGCATCTGGCCCCATCACTTCCTGACATATAGAAGGGGAAGAAATGGAAGCAGTGACAGATTTTATTTTCTTGGGCTCCAAGATCACCGCAGACGGTGACTGTAGCCATGAAATTAAAAGTTGCTTGCTCCTTGGAGGAAAGCTATGGCACACCTAGACAGCATAGTAAGAAGCAGAGACATCAGCTTGCTGACAAAGGTTCGTATAATCAAAGCTATGGTTTTCCCAGTAGTAATGTATGGCTGTGAGATCTGGACTATAAGGAAGGCTGAGCGCTGAAGAATCGATGCCTTCGAACTGTGGTGCTGGAGAAGACTCTTACGAGTCCCCTGGACTGCAAGGAGGTCAAATCAGTCCATCCTAAAGGAAATCAACCCGGAGTGCTCATTGGAAGGACAGATACTGAAGCTCAAATATTTTGGCCACCTAATGCGAAAACTCCCTGGAAAAGACCCTGATGCTGGGAAAGATAGAAGGCAAAAGGAGAAGGGGACGGCAGAGGATGAGATGGCTAGATAGCATCACCGATGCAATGAATATGATCTTGAGCACGCTCCGGGAGAGAGCGCAGGACAGGAAGGCCTGGCATGCTGTGGTCCATGGGGTCACGAAGCGTCGGACACGGCTGAACGACAACTGCCACTAAGTCCACTTTGGTGGCTTTCCTTGAATTTAAGGGGCCTCTCCTCTTCCCCCCGGTCAGCTGGCAATGCTGTGAACTGGACTCAGCTGGAGGTCTTCTTGGACCTCTCCTCCCCATCCCTACCACATCATCTAAGAAAGGCCTCACCCTCATCAGTCAGTCACCAGGCAGGCAAATTCTGACAGTCTCACTTGGTCCTTGGATTGGCATAGATCTTTTTCTCAGCAGTGAGAGAATGCACTACTCTGCTCAATGCTGCAAAATCTCGTAGTCCACGTCCATGTTTCATAGAATCATAGAATCACAGAATAGTAGGGTTGGAAGGGGCCTACAAGGCCATCGAGTCCAACCCTCTGCTCAATGCAGGAATCCAAGTCAGAGCATCCATCCCTGACAGATGGCTGTCCAGCCTCGTCTTCAAGGCCTCCAGCGTGGGAGAGCCCACCACGTCCTTAGGTAATGGGTTCCATTGTCGTATTGCTCTAAAAGTCAGGAAGTTTTTCCTGATGTTTTGCTGGAATCTAGCTTCCTGTAACCTGAGCCCATTATTCCATGTCCTGCACTCTGGGATGATTGAGAAGAGATCTTCTGTGACAACCTTTCAAGTACCTGAAGAGTGCTATCATATCTCCCCTCAATCTTCTCAAGGCTAAACATGCCCAGTTCTTTCAGTCTCTCTTCATAGGGTTTTGTTTCCAGTCCCCTGATCATCTTTGTTGCCCTCCTCTGAACCCTCTCCAGCTTGTCTGCATCCTTCTTAAAGTGTGGTGCCCAGAACTGGACACAGTACTCCACATGAGGCCTAACCAGTGCTGAGTAGAGGGGAACTAGTACTTCCCGGGATTTGGAAGCTATGCTTCTATTAATGCAGCCCAAAATTGCATTTGCCTTTTTTGCAACCACATCACATTGTTGGCCCATATTCAGCTTGTGATGGACAACAATTCCAAGATCCTTCTCACTTGTGTTGTTGAGCCATGTATCTCCCATCTTGTAACTGTTAGGGATGGCGGAGAATTCCGCCATGATTTCCAGTGAGGCCAAATGCACTGGCAATTGCCCCCCCTGGAATCTGTGGCAGAACGGCCTCCTGCCTCCCCGCCCGCCCCGCGGAACCCCCCGGGACGGCACTTACTGGGGCGGATGCGGCGGATACGGTGGATGCAGCGGATGCAGCGGATGCGGCAGCTGCTTCGGTGGCGGGTGCGGCGGCGGCTTCGGGTGCAGCAGTGGTGCAGCAGCACGGCGGCAGTGGAAGGTGTGGTGACGGCGGCAGGTGCGGCAGCGGGGGCGGAAGGTGAAGCGGCGGGGGCGGCAGGTGCGGCGGCGGTGGGTGTGGTGGAAGGTGCGGGGGCGGCAGTTGCAGCGGCGTGTGAGGGGGGCGGCAGCGGCGGCGGCTGGTCTCCTGGCTGGGTGCAGCGTACACAAATGGCGGCGGCTATGGTGGCCGCCATTTGCGTTTGCTATTTTTAGCCATTCTAGCCTACGTAAATATTTACGTAGGCTAGAACAGCTAAAAATAGCGAACACAAATGGCGGCCGCTGTAGCCGCCGCCATTTGCGTACGTGTTTTTTTTTACTTTGCCATGATAGGCTATGTAAATATTTACATAGCCTATCACAGTTAAGTACAGGAACGGAAACGGCGGCGGCTACGGCTACTGCCATTTGCGTCCCTGGTGCCCAGCAGCCAGATGTCCGGCTGTGGGCGGAGCCGGCCGGCGGCTCCACAGAATCCCGGCAGAGCGGAGCCGGCCGGGCAGGATTTCGGGGGGAGGGATGGAGCGCCTACCCCTCCGTCGAAGATTCCGGGGGGAGGGACGGAGCACCTCCCCCCCCCACCATGAAGCAGATCCACGAAACGGTAAGTGGCTTTTGTACATCCCTACTAACTGTGCATTTGGTTTCTTTTTCCTAGGTGCAGAACTTGGCATTTATCCCTATTAAATGTCATTCTGTTTTTTTCTGCCCAGCACTCCAGTCTATCAAGATCACTTTGAATTTTGTAGGGATGTCAGAGAATTTCGCCATGAATCTCGGGGAGGCCGAATGCCAGTGCATTCGGCCCCCCGAAATCGGTGGTGGAACGGCCCGCCCCCCCCGGGACAGGACTTACCTTGGGCTAATCCTTCTGGCAGCAGCGGCTCCGGCGGCGGTTCGGCGGCGGCAGCTGCAGCTGCTGCCGCCGCCATTTCCAGGAAAAAACAACACCCCCCCAAAAAAAGTGATAGGCTACGTAAAGATTTACGTAGATTTTTAAAAAATACCGTGATAGGCTACGTAAATGTTTACGTAGCCTATGACAGCTGATTTAAAAGAAAAACAAACAAACGCGCTACGTAAATATATACGTAGCCTATCATGGCAATAGGCAGGAATGCAAATGGTGGCCGCTGCGCCATTTACGTCCCTGTCTTTTGCCGTGATAGGCTATGTATATATTTATGTAGCCTATGATGGTAAAAGACAGGGATGCAAATGGTGGCGGCTACGGCGGCCGCCATTTGCGTCCCTGCACAGCCCAACAGTGGCCAGATGTTTGGCTGCCGCAGAGTCGCCGCGGAGTGGAGCCGGCCGGGGAGGATTTTGGGGGGAGGGACAGAGCACCTCCCCTCCACTGTGGATGTCCCTGGACGAAACCAGGTAAGAGTTTCGTACATCCCTAACAAGATCAGCGTCGGATGGCCTTCTGTCTGTCCCATCAGCCAGGACAGCTAGATTGGTGGGGATGAGGGAGAGGGCCTTCTCTGTGTTGGCCCCCACTCTGTGGAACTCCCTCCTTAGGGAATTCCGCCATGCCCCCTCTTTAATGAGCTTCCGCCGCGCATTAAAAACGTGGTTCTTCAGGCAGGCATTTGGGGTGGGTTAGGGTATTTTAGAAAATGTTTTTATTGTACAATTGTATTGTTTTAAACTGTTTTATTATATACTTTGTACATCGCCCAGAGTGTCTGGGTGACCAGCCAGATGGGTGATTAATAAATTTAATAAATAAATAATTAATAAATAAATTCCCCTCCACCTTGAGATAACTCCTCATTTTACAGCCATTTGGCAGCAATGGTGTACTGGAGCCAGGGTTCAAAGGGTCTAAGTGTCAGGCCTTTTTGATGAGCGGGTATGATGTCATCTGCCAGAGTAGCTGGGGGGGTGGGGAAATGGATTTTCCTAGCAACAATATATTGTTGTGAGCTATCTCTGTTAATACACAGTATTCTTGGGTGGCTTGGTCTTCAGTGGGCAACTGAGACCCATTAGCTTTACAAAAGACTGCTCCTAGCAGTGATAAAAAGTACTAGAACTGGTTTGTTGACTTTGAGATAAAGTGGATCTACACGGCTGCCTGCATTTTTGGATTCTCCTTGGGGGTATGGCATGGGGACTGTTATGCTGAATGCCCGTACTTCAAAATTTACCACTACAAAGCTGTTTGGCACTGATCCTTATCTGAAAACATGGGCCTACTGCTGTTACATCTACTCCCACCCTTATCCTTTTGATAAGTGTATTGAATTATGCAGCTTTCTTGATCAATCCAACAGGATGCAAATTCCAGTCCCCAAAAGAAGGGCAGGTTGTGTTGCTGTATACACATTGGGAAAAAAGAAAGCGTCCTTAGAATTATAATATGTATATGTACTGGATCAGAGCCACAATGCTGGATTTATTAAAATTGCTACAAACATGACCACAGACAACGCTGCAAGCATGAAATATACAATACAATAGGGATCTATTAGTGTTCTCGGATGATGAGCATATATGTACTGTGTGAACTTAAGTCAATGAACTGTAAAATTAGATCCATATTTTCTTTATGGCTGTATTAAATGTCCAGTTTTTATTATGCATGAGGTTCGGTAGTGGGTTTCATACATCAAGATCATATGTTTGATAAAGATGAGACACATTATTTGATTCTGGTATGTTAGCAACAGATGATACATAGGAAATAGTAACACTTAAGTTATTACCTTTAAAGCCCTATATGCTTGGGCCCAGGGTATCTTAACGGGTGACTTATCCCATATGAATCTACATAACATTAATTATGATAATATGTTAATTAATGATAATTAACATTATCACTGCAATCGGAGGTACCTTTGGCTCTGGTGGTGACTCTTAAGAAATTGTGATTCAATCAAAAATTCATGAAACTGACAAGGAGAAATTGATTTTTTGAAATGGCTTTCCCCCTAACCCCCTTTCACTGATTTTTCAGCACATTGACTTGGGAGTAAGTTCCATTTAGGGGCCGCGGTGGCTTAGTGGTTAAGACGCTGAACTGCAGACCGGAAGGTCGGCAGGACAGCAGTTCGAGTCCTGAGTGCTGCGTGACGGAGTGAGCTCCTGTCTTCAGTCCCAGCTCCTGCCAACCTAGCAGTTCAAAAGCAAGAAATTGCAAGTAGATAAACAGGTACTGCCTCGGCGGGAAAGGTAACAGCGTTCCATGCACCTCGGTGTTCAGTCATGCCGGCCACATGACCACGGAAGCGTCTTTGGACAGCGCTGGCTCTTCGGCTTAGAAATGGAGATGAGCACCACCCCCTAGAGTCGGACACGACTGGTTGGGGACACCTTTACCTTAAGTACCATTAAACTCAATGGCACTTATGTCTGATTAGACATGCACGGGACTGCACTTTTAATCTCCTATTGCCCTGTTTTTCCTGCCATATAAATATACAGTGTGGGATTCCCTTTAAACCTTTGGGTCTGCTTTCTAATAAAATATCTTTATTCATTCTTATTTATTTTGCTGCAAAATCAATGAATCAAAGAGGATGCTCTTTGCTGCAATGGAAGCTTCCACGAATGGAAGTGGGAGGGAGGCAATTGTACCAAATTCCCCCTTTCTCCTGCAGCCTCCCCTCCTTGTATCACTGTCGAAGGGTCCCCCAATTCTCTGTATAGGGTGGCCACTTCTGCATCACCAAAAAAAAGAGAAATGCATCACTAAAAGTGGGTACAAAAGAAGATACAGAACTGCATGACATCTGCATATGCTAATTTGTATATATATAGTTGTACATTTATAAATCATTATATAATTTAAATAGAAATATGTCTCACCATAGGGGGAAGATTGTGACCAGGTGACTTGTGTGCCTGCTCTGCTTGTGGCCCGGGGGCTAACTGTGGATGGGCAGCTTCAGGCCCCATCCTGCTGAGTCTCCCTTCTGATGTTTCTTTCTCTTTAAACCAGACTAGGACTGGACAGCCCTTCAAACAGAGGACTGTCCTCTGCAAAGTAGGGCACCTGGCCACCCACAACCCATTATATTTGAGATATCTTGCAGTTTTGTGTTTTAAATTTTTATGATGTTTCCTTATTGCTTTTTGGATTTTATTTGTTTTTAATCCACAAGTCATTTCGAAGGGCTTCAGGCAGAAAAGTGGCCTATACATAAAAAGCTGTGAACAGGATGTACAAATGTATGATCCTTTTTAAACTTCTTTAAACATCATCGGAAACTCTTTTTAGAACAAGATGACACCAAGAGTGCTGGTTTTGGTCATGTGTTTTGTAGCTATATGGTACATTGAGCAAACGGCTGGATGTGCCTGATCTCGGAAGCTAAGCAGGGTCAGCCCTGGTTAGTACTTGAATAGGAGACTGCTTGGGAATCAGGTTTCCTGCATTGAGCAGGGGGTTGGACTTGATGGTCTTGTAGGCCCCTCCTAACTCTATGATTCTTCTATGAAATCACTCCAGAAGTGCTGGACAGAAATGGCCTCCGTGAGCAGAAAAAAAAATGACAGAAGGGGATTACCGGCATTCCATCTGTATTGTCCAAGGCAATTGCTGAGTATTGAAAAGCATCACCCAATTTGATCCTTTACACAAAAGATCGGAATTGGGGAGCTCTCTTTAGTAGGGATGCATGAAGCTTGATCATGTCAAGATTCTCATTTTTCCACCACCAAGCTTTTTCCATCTCTGTTTCATTTGGGGGGTTTTTCCGCACAGAAATTCATAGGCATGTTTGTGCCCATTTTTTGAATGTACATATTTTTGTGCGCTTTTTTCAAATGTACACATTTGTGTGCACACCTATCGACTAAAGCATGTTTGTGTGCATTTGACAAATGTGCACAGTTTACTTTACTCATTGTTCAAATGATGGACACATTTTTTGTTTTGTTTCAGTTGTAGAGCTGGAAAAAGTGCAGAAAAGGGCCACTAAAATGATCAAGGGGTTGGAGCATCTCCCCTATGAGGGAAGGTTACAGCAGCTGGGATTGTTTAGCTTGGAGAAAAGGTGAGTGAGGGGAGACATGATTGAGTCTCCCCTCACTGATAGTGCAAAATTATGCATGGTGTGGACAATGTGGATAGGGAGACATTTTTCTCCCTCTCTCATAGAATCATAGAATAGTAGGGTTGGAAGGGACCTACAAGACCATTGAGTCCAACCCCCTGCTCAATGCAGGAATCCAAGTCAGAGCATCCCCAACAGATGTCCAGCCTCATCTTGAATGCCTCCAGTGTGGAGAGCCCACCACCCCCCTAGGTAATTGGTTCCATTGTCGTATTGCTCTAACAGTCAGGAGGTTTTTCCAGATGTTCAGCCAGAATCTGGCTTCCTGTAACTTGAGCCCATTATTCCCTGTCCTGCACTCTGGGATGATTGAGAAGAGATCCTGGCCTTCCTCTCTGTGACAACCTTCCGAGTACTTGAAGAGCGCTTTCATATCTCGCCTCTTCTTGTCTTCTCTTCTCAAGGCTAAACATGTCCAGTTCTTTCAATCTCTCTTCATAGGGCTTTGTTTCCAGTCCCCTGATCATCTTTGTTGCCCTCCTCTGAACCCTCTCCAGCTTGTTTGCATCCTTCTTAAAGTGCGGTGCCCAGAACTGGACACAGTACTCCAGATGAGGCCTAACCAGTGCTGAGTTAGAGGGGAACTAGTACTTCCCAGGATTTGGAAGCTATACTTCTGTTAATGCAGCCCAAATTAGCATTTGCCTTTTTTGCAGCCACATCACATTGTTGGCTCATATTCAGCTTGTGATCTACAACAGTTTCAAGATTCTTCTCGCTTGTAGTGTTGCTGAGCCATGTATCCCCCATTTGGTAACTGTGCTTTTGGTTTCTTTTTCTTAGGTGCAGAACTTGGCATTTATCCCTATTAAATGTCATTCTGTTGTTTTCTGCCCAGTGCTCCAGTCTATCCAGATCACTTTGAATTTTGTTTCTGTCTTCCAAAGTATTAGCTATCCCCCCCCCCAATTCTGTGTCATCCACAAATTTGATCAGCATTCCCTGCACCTCCTCATCCAAGTCATTAATAAAGATGTTGAAGAGCATTGGGCCCAGGACTGAGCCCAGTGGTACCCCGCTTGTTACCTCTCCCCAGTTTGAGAAGATCCCATTGATAAGCACTCTTTGAGTCCGATTCCATAGCCAACTGTGGATCCACCGGATCGTTGTTTCATCTAGGCCGCTTTTAGCTAGTTTGCTCATCAGGATATCATGGGACACTTTGTCAAAAGCTTTGCTGAAGTTGAGGTATATTATGTCCACAGCATTCCCACAATCCACAAGGGAGGTTACTTGATCCAAAAATGAGATCAGATTAGTCTGGCAGGATTTGTTCTTGACAAACCCATGTTGGCTTCGAGTAATCACTGCATTGCGTTCAAGGTGCTTACAGATGGATTGCTTTATAATCTGCTCCAGAATTTTCCCAGGGATTGATGTTAGACTGACTGGTCTGTAGTTCCCAGGTTCCTCCTTTTTATCCTTTTTGAAGACAGGGACAACATTAGCCCTCCTCCAGTCATCTGGCACTTCACCCATCCTCCATGATTTCTCAAAGATAATAGACAGTGGTTCTGAGAGTTCTTCTGCCAGTTCCTTTATTACTGTAGGATGCAGTTCATCTGGCCCTGGAGATCTGAACTCATTCAAAGTAATTAGGTGTTTCTTGACCATATGCCTATCTATCTCAACCTGCAATCCTGTTAGTCTCTCATAATATTAGAACCTGGGGTCATCCCATGAAGCTGATTGGTGGGAAATTCAGAACAGATAAAAGGAAGTACTTCTTCACACAGCACGTAGTTAAACTATGGAATTTGCTACCACAAGAAGTAGTGAAGGTCACCAATTTGGATGGTTTTAAAAGGGGGATAGACAAATTCCTGGAGGAGAAGGCTATCAATGGCTACTAGTCTTGATGGCTATATGCTACCACCAATATCAGAGGCTGTATGCCTATGTGCCACAGCTGCTGCGGAACATGGGTGGGAGGGTGCTGTTGCACTTGTGTCCTGCTTGTGGGTTCCCAGTGAACAGCTAGCTGGCCACTGTGTGAACAGAATGCTGGACTAGATGGACCCTTGGTCTGATCCTGCATGGCTCTTCTGATGCTTATATGTTCTAACACATTGCAAGCTCAGAAATGTACAGATTTCCAAAGCCAAATTGCATTTGGTTCCATGTTTGGTTCCGGGAGGTATGACTTGGATAGGGCTGTTGAGAAAAACTTAACAGAGCAGCTTTCTCACTATCCCTACTCTTTAGTCATGGTGTTGTAGGGATGCTCATGATTACCTTGAACGGAGCAGTTATTGAAAAATATCCAATGTAGCACCTTAACGTGGAGGGAAGAAGCATGCATGGATACAAATTGCCAGCACAGTAGATCTTTCTTATCAACTTGGTCCTGTCCTTGGCACAACCATGAGACAGAGTGAGGTTATCATCAAACTGTTAGAAGAAATTTTCTTCCAACAAGGAGAGATAAGCCTTTGTAAGGAGAAGCTGCTGATATCCACAGAGAATACATTTGACATTCCGAGTAGAGGAAGAAATGATGGAAGAGAGTTTATTAGAGTAAGAAGATTAGAGCTGTAGATACCATCTAGGGAGAGTTCATTGTGCCTGTACCACACAGAAATCCTTACACACACAGTTAAGCACCCGAGGGCCAAACTAACTTGAGATGGCAGAGTTCCATAATTTGATCCCCTGCCGCTGAAAATATTAGCAAAAAACAGCTTCAGAGGTAGGGGAGAGTCTCAGATCAGGCCTGAGGTGCTGGGGGGGGGGTAACACTTTCCTCCAGCAGTTTCCCACCACACACCCTTGAAATTGCCCTCCATTAAGCTGCTGTTCACCCAGTTTGGGGAAAACTCCATGCTGCCCGTAAGTCTAGCTATTGAGACAGCTCAGGATAAATTTGGACTCTGCTGTTATATTCCCTACTACAGTCTCCACCTGTCTTCTTTTCTGCTCAGGATCCCAGTACATAATCCCCTTTCAGGTAAACCTTTACCCTCCTGTACTGTTAATAAAACTGAGCCAGTGGCATTATTGGAAGAAGGCTCATCAAACTTTGTCTCAATAAGCCTTAGCTACTCTGGCTTCAGATTTTCTGGAGTTAGCCTTCTCAAAGAGTTAGAAAATCTTTGTTCAGGGGATGGACAAAGAGAATCCTTCTTGCTTTTGGGAGGAGGAAGTGATAGAAACCATTGGTCAACTTGGCAAGAACATACCAAGGACAACTGATGCTGGATCATGACCAAGGTCCATTTACAGCAGTCTTCTGTTTCCAGCAATGGTCAACTAGATGTTTTGGGGAAGCTTGCAAGTAGAAAGTAAACATGCCAACACTCCCCTCCGATCTCCATCCCAGCATCTAGCAATAAGAGCTATACTAACTCTAGTCTGGATATGGTGGATAGGAATGTACACAATTTATTTTTAGTTCACAAATCATCTGAACTTACCCTGTTTGCAACTTCAAATGTGAGCACATTTTTTTCAAAAAATACCTGCACTTTCCTGAACTTGTGATTGCATTTGAAAAATGCGGATTTTGAAATGTGTATTTTTAAAAAATACTTATTTTCATGCTATAGTTAATGGAGGATAAATGCACACAGAAATGTCCACTTTCCCTATTTGGGTGCACCAAAAAACAGATTACAAATGAAAATGGGAGCAACTTCAAAGTGAATTTTGGAGAATTTCTGCAAGCGCAAACATCTCTTGTTCGCCCATTCCTAATGGTGGCTCTTTGTGGCTACCATGGCCAATAATTGTTGATATACCTATCATCCATTAACTTGCCTGTATCCTTTTGTTCTATTCTGTTCTATTCTATTCATTAGTATACTTTTAAACTGCCCAACAACCCAAGTTCTCTAGGCAGTGTACAACACATTAACAACATAAAATACAAACAAAAAACAATGAATAAAACAGCACATAATAAAACCAAGATAAAATCAGCAGCAAAGAGTAAAAACACCCCTGTATGTAAAACCAAAGTAAAGTCAGCAGCAATAAAAGTGCAGCAATCTAAAAGCACTAAAAATAGTTTTTAATTAAAATGCAGGGTAGAATAAAAAGGTCTTCACCTGGCACTGGAAAGACAACAATATAGACACCAGGTGAGCCTCTCTCGGGAGGGCACTCCACAGATGGTGTGCCATTGCTGAAAAGGCCTCTCTCTTGTAGCCAAACATCTGAAGGACACCAAGTTGGTGAAAGTTGGGAGTATGGAATGGAACAAGACTAGTTTAGCATGGAATGAAGCAAGACTACTTTAGTATATCAAAAGGAGCCATTTTGTTTCTCAAGTGATCCATCTGAAAATGCCTGAAAATGTCTCGGCCTAGAGAAACACTTTCTTAAATAATAGCACAGAGGGAAGTAATATGAGCTTAATCATTTCCAAATGAATCTTGAAAAATGTTTGGAAATTTACCATTATACAAAATCACTGCAAGGCTACTAGAAAGTTGCAGCAGTTTCCAGTAAACTTGAACTTTAAAGTTTCATCCATGTGATCAATTTCAGGACGTCCAGTTCTCTTTTTTTATTGTATGTAAACCCTTGATACTTGTTTTAAAGAAATTTTCAAATGTTGATATTTACCAAAAAATTGAACCTGGCATTCTAATAAAGATTATGTACGATCGTTCCATTGGAACTCAAGGCAAGATGCAAGATAGTTTATGTATATACAAAATGGCTTAAGCTGCTCCTTCCCAAAAGGACTTTTGAAAGTGAGCTTCTTGTCAGGTCATGACCCAGTAAAAACAGGTCATGCAGAATTCCTCATTTTTTTCTACCGAAGCAGAATTATTATCAAAAACTCCAACCCTGAAGCTGAATTGGTGTCATCCATTGGAAGGGTTTCTTTCTGCAGAAAGATTTAGTAGCCTTTGATGGAAACAATCTGCTCCTTACTGGCTGTCCACTTTGACATTACATTGGCCATAAATACAGTCCTGGTATAGAAATACATCACAGGATTGCAATAGTTCCTTGAAGCAAGGGAGGAGTGACAGTCCTGGGTATTAGAAAAGATAGCTCTGGACGCTAACTGGATGCAGCAGAAACTCTTTAAGATGTGGAAGAATTGAGAGAATTGTGTGTAGACTGTGAACCCAGGAGGAAGAAAAAAATCAAAGTTGCTGAGTGTGTGGAGAGAATCCTATGTCCATAGAGTTGTATCCATGCAAGGCACTATACGGGCATTCTTCTGAACACATGAGGAGTGGGTGTAGTGACAATGTGTGTGATTTTGTTCCCCACTCCCCGAGGATTTATTGTAAGATCTGCACAGTCCTAGTTTTGCTTTTATACTATTAGTTTAACCCATTCATTCATTAATAATCCTTAATATTTATATGGCACTTTTACAGTGTTCAAAACACTTCATATTTGATCACGTAAGTTACGTCACTGTAATTGCACCTGGCAGGCAGGGGGTTGAAGAGTGAGAAATATTGGCTCACTTAAGGGGGACGTACAGACATACCCTATTTTTGCTGCCAGCCCCACTGCATTGTTTAGATGTGCATTCTTCTCTCATCGATCCACGGCCAGGCCTGCCATTAGGCACAGTGAGATGGCTGCCTCCAGGTACCTCATCTTGGATGTCATGACAGGGCAGCAAATTGTGAGTTAAATAAAATAATTCTGAAGCTCTTTTCACTAGTTAATCATGTGAGGCCCTGCTCCTCTCTCTCTCTCTCTCTCTCTCTCTCATACTTTTTGTGCACATGAGCAATAAATGCAGAGGGGGAACACTGGAATATAGGAAGTTGCCTTGTACCGAGTCCATTGCTCCATCTAGCCTGCTATTGTTGACACTGATGGGCAGCGGCTCTCCAGGGTTTCACACAGGACTCTTTCCTGACCCTAAAGGGAGATGCTGGGGATTTATCCTGGGACCTTTGGCAGGTGCTCAATCACTGAGCTGTGGCCGCTTCCCACTAGGGAGAGTCACCCAGTGAAGTCCTGGATAAGTCGAGATTTAAATTTGGACCTTCCTAGTTCTCCTGTTTCTTTCATGTCTTGCTTTGGTGTATGTGAATTTGTACGATGTGCAAGGTCTGTACATACCTTCTAGGGCTGATTTTAAAAACTTATGTCTCCAGAATGAGAATTTAATAAATATGTGGAACAGGCATTCTCAGCAGATGCAGCTGTTCTCATGCCTGCATGACACCTTTCACCTGACAAAAATTCCATCTTCTGTACAGTTCTTAAAGGCAGAGGAGTCGTGTACACTTATGCATCTGGTCACTGTAAGACAGGCCTGGACAACTTGCAACCTGCCAAGATAAATGCTAAAAGACATTCTAAATATAGCTCTTTTTCCTCTCTGAGTCTCAAATTCAGACATTGCCAAGAGTGCAGCGGGGTCTAGATACCTTCCTCCATCCCCACAACTCACCCACAAACCCATAAACCCTGCCCCACCACTGCTTTCTCTTTCCATATATCTGGCAGCAGCGACAGTAGGGTCCCAATGGAGGCCTCTTTCAGAGGTGTCCCTCTCTGGCACCTGGAATGCTGCAACAGAAACATCTCAGACTCCAGTAAACCTGTGAAATTTCCCCAAGGGGTATAGACTCAGGCATAGTGGAAACTACACGTCCCAGTGCTCCTTGTGCCTTGGACACTGCTGACGTGCATGAGGGCTGGAGAAGAACGTGTGTGTGTGTGTGTGTGTGTGTGTGTACGTGTGTGCAAGTGGGGAGGAGGTATGAGCTCAATTCATAATGCAGCTATACATTACAGATTGTCCAAGTCATTAATCCAAGCCAGGTGACTATGAACACTTGGAAATCCTCAAGGAAATCCTCGAAGCATTCAACTGCACATTCAAAGACTGTTTGCACAGTCTTTGCACAGTGATGCACAAGACAAATTTGAGGTAAGTGATGCTGCAATAACCCTGCAATGGCCAGAAATAAACAGCTGCGAGTTGGTTTGGTCCTGAGACTAAACTCTAGCCTGAAGGCTGAAACTGGTAACACCTTTGGGAAGGATTGTGTTTGAAAGTGGAATTAATGTGAAACATTAAAAACTCTATACATATGTGGCTGATTTGTGTGACATTTAATATGGGTTCATTTTCTTAGCTGTTTGGGCAGCTAGCCACAAAGTGTTGTTACAGGAAGGGTTAGGTTTATAATTTGGTCCTGGTGGATGGATTTTTTTCTGGCCATCTCTGGCTGATGACGATAACTTAAAATGAATAGTATATAACACAAGGAAGAACAATATATCTCAAGGAGATCTGGTTCTTTCTGTATTTTTTTTTTTTTTAAGAAATTGGTAATGTAGTTGAAACTTGGGTGGAATTTGGCAGTAGACTAAAAAATATGCAGAAGATTCAATCTACATAATCTTGAGAATACTTTACTGACCAGCTGCTGCTGCAATAGGCATGAAAAACTGTGCTCAGGTTTTTGGTCAGAAATTCAAGAGGTTTCAGGGTGGGGGTGGAAATCAGGGTGGGTGAATCAGTACTTCAGGTACTTCATGCTGGCTATGGCCTTGGTGCCAGTTTGAATTTCCATTCCCACATGGTTTTGCCACATCTTCTTTCTCAAGCCTTTGGTTTCCATGGTCTCTCAGTCTGTTGGTTATTCACTGGTCTCCACTGCCTCACCTGCACCTTTACTTCAGGCTCTGGCCTTCTTCCCTCTTCCAATTCATGTCTATTCAGCTGTAACCTATCCCCATAGCCAAGGTGCGATGGTGCCCACTAAATATGAAATTAGGAACTATGGGCAATTCTCAAGCATATTGTATTTTTCTTATAGCTTTTAGGCTTTAAAAACAAAACGAAACACCTACCAAAATTCTTGAGGGTTAAAACCAGAATTTAGCACAGCCATTGTACAAAACCAAGGGTATGAAAATTTAATTAAGCTGCATTGGTCAGCTCTGGATGACATCAAGTTCAAAGCAAAGGCTAGATGGAGGCATTAATGCACAAGGGAGTTTTGACAACAAAGAAGGGCATTGAAATGTGCCAGTGTGGTTTTGACCAGGGTTTAAATGTCGGCAAATAAAGTACATTTCAATATCTTACTGCAGTCTCTGTTTACATGGTCTTGTGCCAATGTTGGGACTAATAATGAGTTGCTACTCCAGATACTCTGGAATGCCCCTGCTAAAGTCATCTTTCTCCACCATTGGATCACCCTTCTTCCTTATGTCTCTGCGCTGACTCTTTGTCTCTTTCCACCTTGACTTCTAGATATGTAAGGCAAGGGATATAGGAATAACAGTTCATATAGTGTGTTTTTTTTAAAAAATGATGTAGATAGCTTCTGGGATTCTCTTTCCATCTTAAAATAGCTTAGATGCTTCAAATAATACATACGATGACTTTAGCAGATTCTTCTGAATTGACTAAAGTGGGAAGATACAGCAAGAAGGAAGGCCAGCATGAAGACTGTACAGTAGTCTATACATGTGAGGTTGCCAGCAGTAGAGTTAGAGGGGAAAAAGCAGACTTTTGGAGATGTCAAAAAGTAAAAAGTGCCCAGATTTGGATGTAAGAAATGAAGAACAAAAAAGGCAGGTAAATTATTCCTGATATTCATGGAGTAGAAATTCGTATTTCCTGGATCAGAAATGCAAGCTTTGGGGCTCATAATGCTCATTTGCAACACAATTATGACTCCGTAATTCTCCAGCTCAGATTGAAATATGAGTCAGAGAAGAATTCATCTTCTTCTACCCCACAGTCTTCTTTCTCTCACCCACTGTTATCTTCCAAGCCTCCCCGACCTTCTTGCCACCCACTTATCTGGATGCTGCTGCTCTGTTGTTGGCAAAAAGGGAAGGAGAAAGGAAGGAAGGGGTCCCTCACCTTTCTGGCACCTCGATTGCAGGTACAAAATGACCTGGGCAAGGTAATTTTCCCAAGGGCTAATGCAGATGTCAGAGGGAGCAGGAGAACAAGACATACATCCTTTGCTTCTGCTCTCTGCCACCTGAACACTAGGAAGGTAAGCAAGTGGGTGGGGAGGAAAACTTGCTCTTCCTCTTCCTCCTCCTCCTCCTTCTTCACATTAATCAGGTCTAACATTTATCCCCTCTACTGCAAAAGCCCTTACATAGCTTTTTAAAAGGGGGGATGTTATATATCACGAAGGGGAGGCCACTTAGGGGGTGCATAACCAACTGACTTTATTTTAACAAGAAGAGGCTTTCGAAGACTAGTCCAAAGAGGCTTTTGGAGAATGTCGGCAACTGGTCATGGGAAAATGTGCCCCAGCAGGAATCATAATTTGCTCGTCAAGTTACAAATTCCTCCATCCAATCTTGTATGAATGTTCTCCATCATTCCGAAATCTTGTTGTGTATATCTGAATTGTCATGCATGGACGTCAACAAAGTGCATCTTAGGAACTGTAGTATGACATCATGCATCACTACATTATGTTCACCCTCTGACTGGCTGTAAATAAATAAATACATACATACATACATACATACATACATAACTAACTAAAGTTTTGTATATGGGAAACAGCAACGCACACCAGATGACTTCAAACTCCGCAGCTATTTATTATAACTCACAGTGACACAGAGCAACCTTCATTGACTTGTAAGAGGAGCATAAATATCTTAAATGAACAATTGTCCTTGGTAACTGGAACAGTCATATAGGCCCAGGATTTTCTCAGCCTCTCTGGAGATTATCCAGGTCAAACTGCCCCTAGTGACTTCTGCCCCAAAGTGAAAGCACCTTCTTCTGTTCCTCTCACATGGCCTGCTGACACTGAGGCCTTCTAGGCTTGCCTCTTAAAGTGGCAGTACACAGCAGAAATAAGGAATAAAGGAATAAAGAAAGTAGGACACATGTCCACCCTAGATATCAAGCAAAGATACTCCTCCTCTTGCACCAGCACCCTGCCGTTTCAGAACACTTTCTTTTCCTTGAAGAGTGTGCGCTCCACCATTCCAGCACTAGAACAGGGCAGGGTTTCCAGTTGCACAGAGACTTCTAATCACATTCAGCTGAATGTGGGTAGAAATTATTTGCTGCTCAACAGGGGAAGGCCGTTCAAGGAGCCCGTCTGTCAAGGCATGTCAGGGCCAGGGCTTGGGAATGTGCCCTGATGCCCTATGCAGTTTTAGCCTTTACGCATGCATAGGGGCTACGGTCACTTTCCCCCAAGGTTCCTGTCCCTTTCCCCTCATCAACAAGTTCTTCCCTGCTAGTTAAGATTAAGTCCAGGACAGCAGAACCCAGTATTCTTTCTTCCATCTTCTGAGCAATGAAGGTGTCAGCAAGTCAAGTCAAAAATGTAACAGGCATGCCATTCTTAGCAGAGCTAGACTTCTGGCTGATTTCAGAATAGGGGAAATCCCCATTACTACTATCGCCCACCTCTGTGAAGGTTTTGTCATCTGTTTCAGGAAAGCATTATCCATGTCTTTCAAATGGCAGGGTGGCTGTGGTCTGTAGTATGCTGCCACCACAATTTCACTTTTGTTTCTCACTCCTTCTACTATTACTTGGATACTTTCAACAGGGCTCCTATTTTCAGATTCATGGATTTCTGTAGAGGTGTCTGCGTTTTTTATGTATAACACAACTCCCCTTCCCTTTCTATTTCATCTATTCCTTTTGAACAAGGCATACCCCTTAATTGCTATATTCCAGTCACGTCTCTCATCCTACCAAGTCTCATTAATACCAGTCAGATTATATTACTTACCATCCTGTATTAGGATCTCAAGTTTATCCTGTTAGCTTCCCATACTCCATGCACTAGTATATAGACATCAGAGGCCATCGGTGTTGCACTTTCCCAGTTTGCTTGTTACATTTCCCTGCAAATTACTGGGCAGCACCTCCACTGTCTTGCATCTTCCTTTGCCATTCATGTTCTTGTCCCTTGGTGGGGACTTGGTGGGATGAGAGTCATGGTTGGAATGTGGCAATTGAGAGGTATCCCTTGTTGAAAAGGAATAGATCAAACATAAAGGGAAGTAGCATTATGCGTAAAGGATGTAGACACCTGTACAGAAATCCATGAATCCAAGAACAGAAGCCCTGCTGAAAGTATCCATATACTTTCAGCAGGGCACATATGAGAGAGGATGGTCCTTGGATGCATATGATCCAAGGCTGCCTCCCTTGTACAAATCAGACACTTGGTCCCCCTAGCCCAGTATTAGCTACTCTGCTAGGCAGCAGGGGTAGGCAACTTGGTGCCATCCAGATGTGTTGGACTACAGCTCCCATAAACTGCAGCCAGCATGGCCAATGGTCAGGGATTATGGGAGTTGTAGTCCAAAACATCTGGAGGGCACCCAATTGCCTTCCCCTGGCTTAGATAGCAGATGGACCCTGAGACCTTATGCATACAAAAGATGGGCTCTATCTCTGACCTATGAGCTCACTCTCAAAGCTTTGTCTTCATGGAAGAAGAAGAAACGGCATCATGTGGAAGGGAACGCTGGGCTGAGAAGTCAGCTCTGGATTTGTGCTGCAGTCTCGCCCCTCCCTTACGACAACTGGGAAACCTTTAGCTCCACTTCTCAGTGGCAGCAGCAGCAGTTGTGAAATCTCAGGAGGAGGATGGGGCCACCCAGAGTGCGTCAGTTTATCAGCTGGACAGCTGTGATGTGTCTGCAAATGCCAAAGTATAAGCTCGTTGGCGGGGAAAGCAGAGATTGTGGCCAGCACATACAGAAGAGAAGAGGTTCCTGAGTTTCTGTTACACTTCAAGTCAGAGCCAGATCTTGGACCTGCTCATAATCATATTAAGCCATCTTAGTGGCACTTAAGGCTGAAGCAAGATTTTGTTTAGGCGGGTGAGCAGAAGCTACAACGCCTATCCCTACACAATCCAATTGCCCTCAAAACAAGTCAACTAGATTATGTCAACCCACTTGCAAATATGAACATGAATTCATATATTCATATATTCATGTTCACAATGTATTGGTGAGGTTTAGATTTGTGCAACTATTCCTCTCTGCCAGGGTGGGGGACTTAGTAAGCTGGTACGACTCTGGGGGGTGATGGTATCTGAGGGACTCCTTGAAGCTCTCAAGGAGTTTTCAGTTGGCATAACTGGCACCCCTGTCAAAGCCTTGATCACCCTGGGAAATGCAGAAATGACTCGGGCATTTGATACAATTGCCCTAAGCATCCCCTCCCAACACAGCTTACCAGCGAAGCATGTTGGAAGATGTCTAGAATTCAAATCATGGAAAATTCGCAGTGTGACTGAACACTAGGGATGTACGAAAGTCACTTACCTTTTCCAAGGCTGACATTCGTGGTGGGGGGGAGGCGCTCCGTCCCTCCCCCTGAAATTCTGGCTGGCCGGCTCCGCTCCGCAGGGATTCTGCGGAGCCGCCGGCCAGCTCCGCCCTCGGCCGGACATCCAGCCGCTGGCTAGCAGGGACGCAAATGGCGGCAGCCATAGCCGCCATCATTTGCGTCCCTGCAGTCAGCCGTGATAGGCTACGTAAATGTTTATGTAGACTATCACGGCTGATTTAAAAGGAAAAAAACACGTGTGTATGCAAATGGCGGCGCCCATGGGCGCCGCCATTTGCGTTCCTTATTTTGGCACATCTTAGTCTACGTAAAATTTATGTAGACTAAGACGGCGAAAATAAGGGGAACGCAAATAGCATAGCATCTACGCTATTTGCGTTCCCCTTATTTTCGCCGTCTTAGTCTACGTAAATGTTTACGTAGACTAAGACATGCCAAAATAAGGAACGCAAATGGCGGCGCCCATGGTTTTTTAAAAAAATCTAGCCATGATAGGCTACGTAAATCTTTACATAGCCTATCACATTTTTTTGTTTTTGTTTTTTTTTAACTGGAAGTGGCGGTGGCGGCAGCCGGTCGGAAGACTGGCCGCCGCAGCTGCTGCCGCCGCTGAACCACCGCCGAACCTCCGCCGGAGCCGATGGAGCCGACAGGAAGATCCGCCCAAGGTAAGTCCCGTCCCGGGGGGTGTGTGTGGCAGACCGTTCCGCCACCAATTTGGGGGGGCCGAATATGCTGGCATTCGGCCTCCCCGAGATTCGTGGCGAAATTATCTGACATCCCTACTGAACACAAGCAGGAGCCTGTTATCGGGCTGACTCAGTGATGGTGATGGCAATGGAGAAATAGTACTCCTCTACCACCACTGCATCCTCAGACAGTCATCTGGAAGAGCTGTTTCAGCTGGTGCCAGGTCTACTTTGCTGTGGCCCATGTGATTCAGTACAGGAACCTGCAAAGTCTCACTGTGAAATGTTCACGAAACTTTTCAAGGATAACATCGTGCATATCTGCTACAACTTAGGCCAGACTTCTACAACCTGACGCCCTCCAGGACATACTGGCTGGGAATGATGGGAGTTGCAGTCCAATACATCTGAAGGGCACCAAGTTGGGGAACGCTGTCTTAGACACTGCAGTTGGAACAGTTCAGCCAGTGAAAGCATCCAGAGCACCATCTGGTCTAGTTTTGTGGGATGATTTTCAGTTCTTGTAGCCTCAAGGTTCTTTGAGGGACGTGGCCAATCACTTATATGCTCAATCCTTGCCCTCCTTGGCTAATAACTACGTGCAAGAGGGGTTTGAATGGCTGGATCGAGGAAGTGATTAAAAGTACTTCCCCCTTGCAAGTGACATTTTTTTAATTCTCTCAGGCATTCTTAATCATTTGTATTTTAAGAATTGGAAGGATGTTGTATTGTAGACACTGGAAATGAAGGTTTACTGTGCTGTTTGAATTGGTATTAAGCTGTGTTATTTCTTTGTTACTTTTAATTGTTTTCTTGTATAACTTGTTTGATTTAATTTGCATTGTAAACTGCTCTGGAATCAATATTATGAAGGGCACTATATCAAAGATAGATAGATAGATAGATAGATAGATAGATAGATAGATAGATGATAGATAGAGGCACACTGCTATTAGGGTGCGGTAGCAGGAGCAGGGTTGAGGGCTAGGAGACAGGACCTTCTCTGTCATGACATCCAGGGCTTCTCTACAACGAGGCTTTTATTGTGCATTTGTGATTGGTCATCATGGTATTTTGCAGGTCCTTTACATGACGTTATCAACCTCCAGGGCCCCTTCCATGCTTTCTGGCCATTATAGCAGCTTTAGCATTATAGCAGCTTTATTTTCAATGGTGAAAATGTGATAAGAGATTTTATCATGTTTTGAAGTGCAATCAATTTCCAGGGAATTTCCGGAATCCCGCTATATTGCAGCTATACCACAGTACCATCTTGTGGCTGTATAATGAAACTTATAGAACTTGCCCAGAAAGAAACACCCTGGAAAAAAACATGTGTAAAGGAGTTGATCTTAATCCTGCAAGGAATCTGGAAGCAAAAGCCCCAGTAAGGGTGCAGGGTTTTAGCCTGGTGTAGAGAAGCCCCCAGGTATTAACTGAGCTTTGATTTCCTGCTTTTTATGAGTGCTTCCACATGGAGGGCTCCTAGCACTACCAGGCATTATGCAGCTATACCATCTATTTTTCCTTAACAGATTTTTTCACAGAAAGACAGAAGGTCAGAGGAAGTGGTTGGGAAAACACAGGAATAGAAGTGGAAGATGACCCCTGTAAAATTCCGTGAATGAAGCAGGGCAGTTGCACAATAAAAGCCTCATCTGGAAGTGACCTATGTTTTTGGATAGCTTCTGTTATGCTGATTTTTATCTGCCATGTAATTTGAATTATTTTCTTCTTCTTTCAGTATTTTTAAAAAACTTTTATGTTTTTAGTCATCTTGGGAATCCCATGTGTGAACAGAAAGGTGGGTTAGAAATAGTTTAATAAGCAAGCAAGACAAACAAGTACTATGGGAGTACTTGAAATCAATGTGAACATGTCAAGCTTGGGCTGCTGAGTTGATGCATTAATTCATCCTTGTTTGTCAATAGTCTTTTTTTTTTTTCCACTTAAAAAAATAGCTCCCACTTTGTTCTATAAAACAAGGCATCTAACAACAATGAAGAGAACCATATGGCTTGGGGCCAGGTTACCTGAAGGATTATCTCCTCCCATATATATCTGCCCCTGGACCCCAAGATCAGTGGTCCTTCTCCAGGAGCCCTTGCCATCGGAAGTGAGCTGGGTAGCTACCAAGAAGAGGGCCTTCTCTGCTGTGGCACCCCGGTTGTGGAATGAGCTTCCCAGAAAGGTTCGCCTGGTGCCTACATTGCGCTCTTTCCAGTGCCAGGTGAAGACCTTCTTATTTTCCTAGGTATTTTCGTCTTTTAGTCCTGTTGTTTTAAATTTGTTATTGTATTTTAAATCTCTGCATTGCTGATCAGTTTTATTTTGGTTTTATTTTTATACTCTCATTTTACACTTTTAAATTATATATTGCATTTTATTGTCTTGTATTTTATGTTTTAATGGTTGTGAACTGCCCAGTGAACTTTGGCTATTGGGTGTTACAGAAATGTAGTAAATACATAAATAAAATAAAAAACACAAACATAAATTCACATGGTCAGTCTCCAATTCCAGCAATACAATAGAAAAAGTACATAGTCACTTGGTGGCCTTCGGGCCAAATCCATTCCTGCGCGATCTACCATTTGCCCCCACCCCCAGCACAGCCTTTGATCCCACAACCTCCACATACGCCATTAAGCACCTCCAAGAGTTTCTCCCAATCTGAAAGAAAACAACGGGATCTCAGTCTTGTAGTACAACTTGGCAACAAGTAACCCTCTGCTTCCCCCATGTGGGTAACTATGGTGTAAGATCCAAGCAGAACATTAGCCTTTAACAGCAAGAGGACTACAAGCATGTACTCCAACTGCCCCCTTCCCCCCTCTGGCATCTGTCCCAGGTAAACCACTCTCCCCCTTTACTCCCTCTGTTACCTTTTGAGGCTACCTTTTAAAAACGTATTATTGGCATGAATTGGTAACGTTGCTATGCTTTTGGCTTAAGCCCCCTATGCTGGGGCTCTAGAAGCTGAATGGGGGCAGACATATCTTGACTCTCAGATGGGTGTGTGTCAGTGCATGCCCATAAATACCAAGTGTCAGTGGGTGTGCTGCTCCCCTCCCCTCAGTATCTGATACGAAACATTGAATGTTTAGCATTCCTTCTATTTCTAATATCCAGGTATCAGTGCCAATGCATATGTAGCCAAATCATCGCTATCCACATGCAAGAGGGAGGTATCCGCAGGCTTGATATGCAGAATGACAAAGGGGGGGACACATAAGGGGGGACCCCCCAAATAGTCCAGTGAGAACCAAGTGTGCTCAGTGTCCATGGGACGACCGCTGACTTTGGGGGGTGGGGAATGGAAAACCAGGAGGGAAGGGGAAGATACTGGAGTGGCTGGAATCCCAAACACCAGCACCATGGCACACTGTTGAAGGTTCCAGTTGTTGTATAATAAATGTATAAATGGAAAGTGTATGTCCTTAAGGGAAATGTCCATAATATACTGTCCTTTGGAAATCAGTGCAGAAAAGTATATTGCAGAGCAAACTGCATACCGTTGGCAGAAAAAAAAGCCTTCAACAATGTCTCAGTCAGGGGGCTCAGATGGTGGCTTTTAGTGTGAGAAAATGGGTGTTGCAAATACACAAGGGTGTCCCTCTTTTCATTTCTGAAATGCTGGAGGGAAATCAACAGCAAAGCTTATTGTACATGTAGGCAACCTGGGGACTGTCTGGAGCCCTTGGGGGTCTTCCTGTGTGGGCCACCAATGCCCCAGCCACCTCCAATATTCCTGCTGCTGCTGCTACTACTATGGCTGCTGCTGCTGACCCCCCACCCTGATAATATTACTGTGACCTCCTCCACTCTTTCCTGCTTCCAGCCGCACTTCAAGGGCTGAGTGGCAAGCTTGAGACGGGGAGAAGAGTGTGTGGGTGGGTCATCTCTGTGAGGCATCATCCACATGAAAACTGTGCTCACTCCAGCCAGCCAACCAGCCAGCCAGTGGTTTGGCTGCCTTGAAGGTTTGCAATTTACAGGGGGCAGGCCCTCCATGCGCCGGTACAGATGGCTACAGATGGCTACAGGAGCATGATTTGGTTAAAGCAAATGTCCCAGGCATGGTCTGAAGGCATATGAAGCAGCTACCTTGCTGAAAGGCTGGGTCTGGTCAGTGCTTGGAGGGGGGACTGCCTGGGAACCACATGTAGCCACCTTGAGTTCCACGATGGAAGAAAGGTGGGATATAAATGAAATAACTAAATAATAAAATAAATTTCACTGAATTTCTCCAGAGGAAGGAGAAATTCTCAACCATTTATCTCAGGGAGGGTGTCCATTGGCTACATTTTGATTCCCCACAATGCCTGCTGGCTTGCGCTCTTGAATGACAGCAAGGGCACTTAACAGGAGAAAAACATGATCACCGTCCCAAGTTCATCTGAAGGCAGATAAGGGCACTATCTTTCTGGAGTTTTCCCTTTTGCTAAGGAGGCCTTGGGGTTAACTTTCCGGCTAATAAGCAAGGCCATAATCCAAAGTGCAAACAAGCTGGTTGCGGTGGTGAGAAGGAAGAACAGTAGACGCCATGGCCGACTTGCCCTCTGGCTCTCTGCCTGACAAGCAAGCAAGTGGTAGCAAAGAGGAGAAAGAGGAGGAGGAGCAGCTGGTGACAATGGTGGTGAGTAGGCTGGCAACGAGAGGTGAGGGAGAGGGCCCACTGAGAGGCTGTTGCCCGAGGGCGCTCAGATCAGAAATCTACAGTCAGCAGTGCCGTCCCCACTGCCATTTCAATGGAAAACCTTCATATCCAAAAACAAAAAAACCAAGCGGGTGGAGGGTGAGTCACAAGTGCTCTGCCAAAATCTCCCCCACTCCCAGTTTCCCAGAGGTTTTGTTTACATACATCAAGAAAGAGACTCTCATTTTTCTGCCTCAGTGTCAGGGTGCTTTCGAATTTTTTTTAGTGGTGCTTTTGAGCTTACTCTATTGGTGAGAAGTGGCTGTGTGTGTGTGTGTGTGTGTGTGTGTTTTAGTGCTGTGCTGAGAATTTCTCCCACATTTTTTTCAACCATTCTCATTCAATTTGATAGGAGACAAATGGCTTTCAAAAATGAATTCAATGGTGAAGACATTCCGGAGAAATTCTCATGGGTTGGGTTTGGGTTTCTTGGGCTCACCTTGCTTAGGAGGTGGCCAAGCACAAGTTTCCTGCTTTTCATTGTACAATCATCTTTCTGGCAGCCTGAAGCCTCCTCAGCTTCCTACACTTCAATTAAAGCCCAGTTTAAGGCACCATGAGGCAATTCCTCCCACAGGGCTTTTTCAGATCAGGATGTGCATGCAGCCTGGGAAGCTAAGCTCAATAACACCACAAAAATAAATTATGAAGCATCCTGAATGAGGCAGAAAAGTGGAAGCCTCTGTCATCGGGAAGAAAACTTTCAGGAAATTGGAGGGCAGATTTTGGCAGAGCACTAACGCCACCTCTTCCCTGGAGTTGACACAACGCTGCCCCCACCTGCATTGTGGTGGATGCAAATGGGTCCAGACTGCCAAGACAGTTGATGCTGTTGCAGCACGAAACCCCCAAGACCCTTACCAAAAAAGAAAGAAGCGGTGCTACAAGCCCTGCCAATGGGGACCCTCCCTGACAGAAATGGCTGAGAATTTCTCCTTCCCCTAGAGAAATTTGGTGAAATTGTCTCCCAAATTTCTCTGCCCACAAGTAAGGTAGAGAGTTTCAAGAGGCTATTTGTGCACAGCTCTAGTGTTTTTCTTTCTTTCTTGCTGCTACACATCTCTACACTGCTCTGCAGCCTCCCCAGCTGCCTGCACTTCCAGATCTGGAAAAGCCCTATGGGAGGAGTTGTGTTTTAACTCGATCTGTTTGAATGTTATGTTTTAATTAAGACTTTGTGTTTAACTTGTATTTTATTAATGCCAGACAACTTGAGTGCCATTTTAGGTGGAAAGGTGGGTTATAAATTAATAAATTAAATAATAAAAACCAATCAACTAAGATTTATTTGATTCTAGTAATCTAGTAATTCTAGTAATATTTCGGTCCAAACTGTATCCACATTCTAAATTTTCTTTGTGAATTCTGTAGCTGGCTCTTAAAAAAAGTGGGATTTGGCCATGGCACTCAAGAACAGAGCTCAACTTAGAAAAAACTCAGTGTGGCCCCTGTTCAAGAATACACCGATCCAGACCTGAGGATTTGGCTTTAGGACTTAGGTAATTATATAGGGCTGGCTCCAGGTTTGACAGGGCCCTCGGCAAGGTACCCAGTGATGGGCCCCCTCTTACAGTGACAGTGGGGGCAACAGCAGCATTCCACAGTGGGCTGAGAGCTGCCATTTTAATTCCTCACAATGCCTGGCCCTTTGTTGGCTTGTTTACTCTTGAATTTCAGCAAAGGCACACGATTGGAGAAAACACGTTCAATGTCCTGAGTTCATCCAAATGAAGATAAAGGCATTATCTTTCTGGCAAAGGCGTTACCTTTGCTAACGATGCCTTGGGGTTAACTTTCTGGCTAATAAGCAAGGCCATAATCCAAAGTGTAAACAAGTCGGTTCATTTAGGAGGTGCTTTTTGTTTGCTCAAATCTCTTTGCCAGGCTATTCTTTATAAACCTAGACAGGTTTCCATGAAAAGGGTATCCAGTGCTGGCAATTTGCCCCAGCCCGAGGATCCAGTGCCCGCGCTGCAGACCATGACACCATTTCCTCTCTTTGGCGTTGTGCCGGTGACCGAAAGCAGTGCACAATCCAAGCATGGAGGGTGGAGGGGATTGTGGTGTCAGGCCCTGCCTCAGACCCCCATGAATGGATCGTTCATTGTTGTGCATGGAGGTGCGCTGCACCAGCTTGATCAAAGCATGGATGGCCTACTGTCAGAATCCCACACATGGATGGTGCCCAGTTCTGAGTCTTACTACCAAATCCAATATGATCATTGAACTCTGAAGCTACTGTGTGTGTCTCCTTCCCTAAGCAAAGAGAAGCCCCCTGGGGCAATACTACCAGATTTCGTTTCCTATGGATGAGACAACAGCACTGGAGACTTTCCTCAGTGAGTCTACCTTCTCACCAGCTGCTATTGTTCCTCAGCCTCTTTCTCATGACTTGCTACCACTTTTTTGCTTGACAGGCAGAGAACCAGCAAGAAAGCAGGCAGTGGCATCTACTGCTCCTCCTTCTCACCATCACTGTTGTCTGGGCCAGAGTGACAGGCAGGCGAACAAGCAGGTTGTAATGGTGAAGAGGAGGAGCAAGTCCAGGAAGCTCTTGTCAGTGGGCCTCTGCTGGAGACTGGGCCCTTGGCAGGTGCCTAGCCATGCCTGCTATTGACACCTAGGATTACCCATAAATCTGTCTATGGAAGGAACAGCTGGCCAGCAACCATAACAAAGCTATGTGGAAGTTTACATCCATTCAATGATCAGCATATCCAGTTATCCTTCTTCTTCCTCCTCTTCCTCTTCTTCTTCCTCCTCTTCCTCTTCTTCTTCCTCCTCCTCCTCCTCCTCCTCTTCTTCCTCCTCCTCCTCCTCCTCCTCTTCTTCTTCTTCTTCTTCTTCTTCTTCTTCTTCTTCTCCTTCTCCTTCTCCTTCTTCTCCCTCTTCGTCTCCTTCTCCTTCTCCCTCTTCGTCTCCTCCTCCTCCTCCTCCTCCTCCCCCTCCTCCTTCTAAAAGAGAAGCATTGTTGGAGCTCAGACCTGCCTAGAAGCCACGTCCCCTCTGACCTGATAAAGCTCCTCCCCCTAATGACAAATGTCAAAGAGCTTTTAGGTCAGGGTATTTCTTTTTTTCAGACATTATGTGTGGGGTAAACCTATCATCACCTGGAGGTGACAGTGGGGCGGTGCTCTCACAGACGTGATTGTTTTGGTCCTGCTCCACATGTTCTGGGCTTGGCACTAAACACAATTCCAGGAACGGGTCCTGGGTATGTGTCATCTCATCTTGCTGCAGTACAGTAGGAGATGGAAGGAAAGGCTGTGAGATCCTACATACCTCAAAAACAGGAACTGTGTGATTACAGTATGCCTGATCCAGGCTTTATGCAGAGTAGCAGAGCAAAATAAATAGTAATACACCAATGGCTTCTTGCCATTCAGTACCCATAGGTTAACCAGTCGTGCATCAGTGTGGAGTGTGGAGCTAATGCACTACTACTATCCCATAATACTAGAACTTGGGGTCATCCTATGAAGCTGAATGGTGGGAGATTAAGGACAGATAAAAGGAAGGACTTCTTCACACAGTGCATAGGCAAACTGTGGAATTTGCTACCATAAAGTGTAGTAATAGCCACCAACTTGGATGGCTTTAAAAGGGGGATTAGACAAATCCATGGAGGATAGGGCTGTCAATGGCTACTAGTCCTGATGGCTATATTCAGTATCAGAGACTGTATGTCTATGCACACCAGTTGCTGGGGAACTCAAGCAGGAGGGTGTTATTGCACACATGTCCTACTTGTGAACTTCACGTAGGCATCTGGCTGGCTGCTGTGTGAACAGAAGGTTGGACTAGATAGTCCTTCGTTCTGATTCGGCACGGCTGTTCTTACATTCTTTTCTTTACAGGCCTGTGATGTGAGTTGCAGCTTGCATGGAACAGCTGTGCACTGGTGGGGCACAGCTGAGTGCCAGCTCCCATAGGTATGATTAGTTCAGGTCACACGCTTAACCTTCTGTTCACCTTAGGGAACAAGGAAGACAAAGGTGAGAACAGGAATCACCAACACAACTTCACAGTGTGTGGTTAGCACATTTATAAAATTTAGCTCAGCCTTTGTCCAACCTGGCTTCCTCCAGACATGTCTCACTACAACTCTCATCATCCCTGGCCAGCATGATGGGAATTGTAGTCTCCCATTTCAGGACGGTGCCCGGTTGGGCAAGGCTGCTTTCTATTTTCAAGTAATCACAAGTGCCAAAAAGTAGGTAATTTTGTTCTGAACGAACAGTGTTAACTTCTTTAGCCCCAGTGACCCAGTCCTATGGAAGTCCTATGAATTGAGCTCTCTCTCCTCTTTTTATCAAACTCCACCCCAAACCCTGCTGGCTAGCTCTAAATCTCACCTCCGAATGCCTTCTCACCCTGGTTGTTTTCCTCCATAAGACAGTTTGTCTTAGTTTGACCGGCTCTCCTGCTCCTTTCCCTGCTCTCAAGATGAGGGGGGGGGGAGGTGCACAGACCCCTGGCAGTGCCCGCTCCAGGCTCCTGCAGATATTTTTATTGGGATTGCTACAGACCTTGAGGAGCACGAGCTGTTCATTTTGGTCTGTTCCCATTAAACTAAAGAAGACATACCCTGCCAAAGGAATAAGGGTTCCCGTTCTCTGTCACTTGGATCCTGAGCTCGTCAAAAGCCACCCAGGCAGAGCTGGAACAGAAGCAACTGAGGTAATTTGCCACAGGAGAGAATCCAAGATTTCTCATTCTGCAGGTCAGTAACTCCCAAATCTTTCTCTCGAGCCGCTTTCCAAATTCAGTTAGTGTTCAGGATGATCGAGGCTGGAAATTCGGGCAGCCAGAAAAACAGGGCAGGGGCAATGCTACATTGAGGATTTGCAGACAGGAGTCCAGGGTCCCTCTCAGCAGAACAAACAAGACCCCCGCTCCCCAGTGCAACAGGGCTGTTTTACCACATTTGGAAGTAAGTGAAGGAATACACATTGCCATCTGAAGAGCCCCCATGCAGTGGAGGTTGGTGGCTCCGATGTTAGTTGGGCAGTGAATCCGCTCCAGGTTTCAGTCAGAACCAGTCAGAACTCTAAAAGAGCTCTACAAGGTGTTGAAGCCAACCCCCAAATAGGTTCAGCCCCTTTAGAGTTCCTCTAGAGTTAGCTCCTTTAGTGTTCTGACTGGTTCTGACTGAAATCCGGAGTGCATTCACTGCCCCCTGGCACTGGAGCCACCAACCTCCACTGCCCCCATGCCAACCCCTGTAAGAACATTACCTAGTTACTGAATTAGCTAACTGCTTCACTAGAGACGGGAAGAAAAGGCTTCCTGTAGCAATGGGTAGAGCAGCCTTCCCTAACATGGTGCCCAGCAGATGTTTTAAACTACAACTCCCATCATCTCTCACCATTGGCCATACCAGCTCAGACAGATGAATGTTGTAGTCTAAAATATCCACAGGCCACCAGGTTGGGGAAGGCTAGACTAGGGTGACATTTTCCAGTTCATTGTAAGTAGGGATGTCAGAGAAATCTGCCACAGAACCAAATGAATTCGGATTTTTATGAATCCAACCCGCGGATTCCACAGTGGACCAGCTTTTCCCTATTGGGTGGATTCCGTGGACTTGCAGACTGTTTTTTTTTTTTTTTAACTTTCTGGAATTTTATGCAAATTTTGTTGTAGAAAAATATGCACAAATAAAAAAAAAACTGGCCAAAAAATGCACATTTCCCCCACAGGCTAAAGCATGAAAATGCACATGGGAGGATTTGCAC
The DNA here is from genome assembly GCF_057233095.1 of Heloderma suspectum. Lineage (NCBI taxonomy): Eukaryota > Metazoa > Chordata > Lepidosauria > Squamata > Helodermatidae > Heloderma > Heloderma suspectum. The sequence goes on from NC_139464.1 coordinate 34,427,788, forward strand.
ATTTGGGGGAATTTGTGCATTTTTGCATGTGCAAATTTGCACGAATTTGGAAACAAACAAACCCCCCCCATTCCATTCACGGGTGGATGACAGAATGAAAGGCTACTGACAATCCATGAAACACCGATGGAATGGATTTTACACAATCCATACATCCCTTGTTGGAAGGCATGGGAAGGGTTATGGTTATAGCAGTTTGTGCAAGGAGTTAGTTCATTTTACTCAATTTCCTCAATGCCTTTCCTGACAGTGTTGCTCTTGGGAGCCCGACACAAACCTGCCATGCTGGATCTTTGACTGCTACTATAGAATCACTACCATAGGTTGAAGTTTTTAAGGGGAACTGCAAAATGTGATGAGTGATGCCTCAATATCATTGGTTCTTGCTGAAGGTGTTCCTTGTGAATCCCCCATTTACGGCATTATTTAAATCAGGGATGGGCAGACCTCAAGCTTATGGGATCTATTTTGTTTTCTCCTGGAACTTGAGATGCACTACCTGGAGTCATGTCGAAAATAGTGGTTCAGAAAAAGGGGTGGACATGGACTTAGAATTAAGGAATATGAAAACCTCTGAGTGCATCTGAGCCCAGGAATTGGTTTTTACTACCAGAACTGAGCTCACAGTCATTTCACACAAGAATCCATTCCTAGATTCAGAGAAGGCGAATTTGGGGTAGAGGGAAACCGCTGTTGCTATAGTTAATGGCTTTGAGAGTCAGAAAACCTTAGGGATCTACTGCAAATCAGCCAGAGATTTTCCAGTAGATCCCAATTGACCTCCTGCCCATCCTTGATTTGGAGAGCCAGTGTGGTGTAGTGGCAAGAGTGTTGGACTAGGAGCTGGGAGATCCGGGTTCTAGTCCCCACTCGGCCATGGAAGCTCACTGGGTGACTTTGGGCCAGTCACAGACTCTCAGCCCAGCCTACCTCACATGGTTGTTGTTGTGAAGATAAAATGGAGAGGAGGAGGATAATGTAAGCCGCCTTGGGTTCCTTGCAAGAGGAAAAAAGGCGGGGTATAAATGCAATAAATAAATAAATAAATAAATAAATAAATAAATAAATAAAATGATAGAAAACCTCCAGGCTTGAATTCTCTTTTCAGTTTTCCCAGCCAGTAATGGCAGATGTTGATTTCTTCAGTTTGTGGGTGGTTGCATTTGAGTTGCCATTTCTTCAGTAGCGTATTACATTGCTCACTTGAATGATGGAGTCTCTGGGTTTTTTTACACCTCTGTGTTTCACAGGGCTGTCCTATCCCTGTCTACTTAGAAGTAAGCACTGTTGAGCTGAATGGAACTTACTCCCAGGTAAGCGTAATCACAATCACACTGGCACAGAGGTTTTGTATTTTAAGAGTATGTTTGTTCTATTGCAGGCATCTGTTGCTCAAAAAGAATGAACTCGGTTTGCCACAAAAAGGTTAAAATACCACAAGAATTCCCAGGCTTGGCATCAGAAGATCAAAATGTTAATTTCCATATGTTCTTCTAAGCCAGGGATGAGCAATAGCTTTGGCTATTGGGTGGTATATAAACTTAATAAATAAATAAATAAATAAACAAATAAACAAATAAACAAACAAACTTATGTCCTCCAGATGTTTTGGCCTACAACTACCATCAGCCCTAGGCAGGTCATAGCCAATGGTGAGGGATCATGGGAGCAGTACACCAAAACATCTGCAGGGTTACAAGTTAGCCACCTCTGTCTTAAACGGATTCATCTAGAGCCTGCCAGATTTTGGAATGGCTACCAGCACGGTCAGATTGGCCACCAGAACTTTATGTAAGAACATTCAACTTAAATTCTTTTAAAAAAATGTTGATGGCAGCAGTTTCTCTCTCTCTCTCTCTCTCTCTCTCTCTCTCTCTCTCTCTCATCTCTCATTTAATTATTATAGTATTCATTTATATTGCTCCCTTTTCCTCTGACCCACCTCTTTCTTACCCTGACCATTAAAAAACACACCCGTGAACATTATCCTGAATATGTCCACTCACATTTATGGTGGAAAAGCCTCAGACAAAACACTCAGTAATATCTTTACCATGTTTTGACATTCCCCCCACCCCTGGGTTTTTATTAGCATGGAACTGCTCTCATATGGGTTAGCTAGCTCCAGGATATTTTTATCTAGTTGAATAATGGATAGTGATGATTAACAACTTGAATGGCTGCAAGCATTGCAAAGTCTTATGGGCAGTTTACCACTTTCCAATATCTATATATCTACATCTATCAACTACCAACTACCAGCTACCAGCTACCATCTGGCAACTATCAACTACCTATCCTACCAAATTATAAGTTCAGAAAAAGCAAGTGGGAAGGTCCTCTCAGGATGCAGGATCTTCAGTGAACCATGTGATTGAATGCTCCCCCATGGCACAACCCTCTGCTGTGAAAACCTAGCATGTCAAGGGGAAGTGGTCTAACCCAGGCTCCCTGATGGGCTATGCTTTCTATGTGAGGGACTGTTAATGTGGAGGAGCATTCCAACATGCAACTCCCTACCTCAGGGGTGGGCAACTGGTGGCCCTCCAAGATGTTGTTGGACACCAACTCCCATCAGCCCCAGACAGCATGGTCCATGGTCAGGAGGAGGACTCCAACAACATATAGAGGGCCACTGGTTGCCCACCCCTGCACCCAATGCAAAACACAAGTCCCCCTTCCTTTCACTGAACTGTCAAGCAGTGGAAGTGGTGGTGGGGAGAGGAGACGAGGAGAACGGAGGCAGGCATGTAACTTTCCTCCCTTTGCTTTTGTCTCCCCAATAGTCTGGGGAATAGCATGCTGGGGCACAACCCAAGGGATCATGGGAGATATAGGGTTGTATCCAATGGTGTCATTCCACTAGCACAAACCACTTTCAGAAACCCCATTTTGCACAAGTGTGAAATCCAGTACTTTGATTCTACTTGTACATGTTGCTTCACAATGCATTCCACAATGCATCATACAAGCTGTTCCTCAAATCGTTGAGGAAGGCATTCCACAAGCACTTTGGCAAAACGTTACACAGGGCATTCCACAAGCTGTTCCTCAAATCGTCGCAGAAGGTGTTGCACAACTCATACAACATTAGACTAGGTGTTGCTTGCAGTTGCCATAGTTCTGATAGCAGTTGTGCAGTCACTGGCAGAACATAACCTATTTGTGTTTTTTCTGCTAGTGTAACACCAGATATAATCCACAGTTCTATCAAGGTCTCCTACAATGGCTCCTATACAGCATCTCAGGGTGACAGACAAGGAGCAAAAGAAGGTAAATCACTCTTTCCTCTCCCTTGTTACTGCTGCTTTCCCCACCACTGGTCCTTGACAGGTAAGTGAAGGGAAGGAGTTGTGTTTGCTCTTCTTCCAGTATTTCCAAAAGGAACCTTTATTGAGACTTGAGTAATATGCAAACATTAATTAAACGTAATAAAATGAAGGCAGATGAATCAACTAGTTTTAAAACCTCCTGCAGTTGTAAAAAGGTCTGTAACAGATATTGGGGTCAAATAGAACCCAAACTAGAGATAATTAAGACAAATGAGGAGTATTTGACAATGGCTTCAATTTAATATATAAATATGATATTGTTTTAGGGATTTTTTTAATATACTACAGGGTATCCACTATAAAAAGATGATAATATTAATTTCTATGGGGCCTAATAAGCCCCTGATGGGTGGCCTCTCACACACTTTCAGTGCAAAAACTCCTGACTGGGAGTTTTAATCATGTTGTGAATCAAGAGTTTTCACCATGTTGGAGTCATTTAGCATATCTAATACCTTGAGTGTGTAGAGTTTAAATCCCTCTTCTCTTTAACTGGGGTTTAACTGACCCCATTGCCATTTTAATGAAAAACCCTCACATTAAAAACAAACAAAAAAAACATTGGTTGGGGAGTGTGGGGCAAAAATCTGTTCCCCAATTTCCCGGAAGTTTGTTTACCTCACAAAAGAGCCTTCCATTTTTCTGCCTCATTGTTAGGACATTTTAGAATTTATTTTAGTGGTGTTCTTGGGCTTACCTAATTGTTGTGAGGTGGCTGAATGGACTGTGTGTGTGTTTTCTGGATTTTTTTTGCTACATAATTCTACATTGCCCTGCAGCCTCCCCTGCTGCATACACTTCTGGATCTGGAAAAGCTTCATGGGAGGAGAAGTTACCTCATGGGTTTTGACTGAAGCATGAGAAACCAGGGAGGCTGCAGAATACTGGAGAGATGATTGTATAGTGAAAGACTCAGGCCCTTTGACCACCTTGTAAATAAAGTAAGCAGAAGAACTTTACACCTCACCTGCAAACTTTTTGGTGAAATTTTCTTCTGCTTGAATTAAAAACAAAACAAAACAAGAAACCAACAATCTCTTTTTCTATCAAATTGAACATGAATGTTCAGAAAAGATGTGGAAGAAATTGTACACCACTTTGGGGGTGGTGTGTGTGTGTGTGTGGCGGGGGCTTATGACCACAGAGCACTGGAGGGTCAAATTTGATGATGAAATTCTCCACGATTTGTGACTCTGTCTCACCAATCAATCTTCTCTAGCTGAAACCAAGTGGATTAATTTTGGTTTCAAGTCACTTCAGACCACACAGCACTTTTCCAGCATGCCATCAATGGGTAGAGTACGGTGGCAGAGTTTATAATGGGGCCAGACTTACAGACAATAATTAGGGAGAACTGTTTTGGCTCTCATTTTTGGAATGATGCAGAAAAGTAAAACAAACAAATGCCCCCCCATACACACACATACACACCTTTCCTTCAATAATTAAAACAGAACTTTTCCTATTTATAACTGGAAAGAAAGAAGGAAAAGAGTATCTTTTTATTCCAGTTTATTTTTTGGACCGTGGAAATGACTAATGTTAATGTTACGCTGCCATCCTGTGGATGAGGCAGAAATATCATGAGGACACTGAAATAATCACACAATTGCAGCATACATTCACTCAGGGGCTGCCTATGCCTGTGGCCAGAATAAGGCATACTCTCACACAAGACAGTGTTGTGAACCTGAAATGCTGTGACCAGAGTGATCTGGGTTTCATAGAAGAAAAAGCCAATAACAAGGTATATTACTCTCCAGGTTTTGAGGGAGGGTGCTGCAAAGAGCCCATCTGATGTGCCTGCTCCAACATCATGGCTTCTCTGGCACCACTGGGCCCTCTTAGTGGGCTTACCTGAAGCAGCAGACAGCAGGTATGAGCAGCAGCTGTAGCACAAATTGCGGAAGGTAGTTGTGAGCCTTTTGCAGTAGTGCAGAAAAGGGCAACCAAAATGATCAAGAAGAGGGTATAATGTTTGGGGCTGTTTAGCTTAGAAAAGAGGTGAGTCAGGGGAGGCATGATAGAGGTGTCTAATATTATGCATGGCGTGGACATAGGGAGATGTTTTTCTCCCTCCCCCATAATACGATAACCCAGGGTTATCCCACGAAGTGGAATGGTGGGAGAGTCCGGACAGATAAAAGGAAGCACTTCTCTGCACAGGGCATAATCAAATGGTGGAATTTGCTACCACGAGATGGAGTGATGGTCACCAACTTGGAGGGCTCTAAAAGGGGATTAGACAAATTCATGGAGGAGAAGGCTATCAATGGCTACTAGTCATGATGGCTGTTTATTGCCTTCAGTATGCCTCTGTATGCCAGTTACATGAGTACATGAGCAGGATGGTGCTGTTGTACTCATGTGCTACTTGTGGGCTTTCTCTTTGCAACATCAGATGTAGGTCCCCCCCCATTTTCATAGTCTTTTGGACTGTGAACCTTTGATGCAACTGAGGGGTTTTTAAAGATTTGCTGTATGTCTTCTGGTGATGTTGTGCAATTTTTTAAATGCTGTTTTATAGGGCTGTGCAGGGAGGCCCCGATCTGCCTTAGAGGCTGCTTCGCGGCTTCTGAAGCAGGCCCAACCTGCATCAGGTCCAACCCAACCGGCTTCAGGCTCTGGGGCTGAAACGGAATTGGGATGACCGAAGTGGGCTCTCCCCCACCCCCTGCTGCATGAGCCCCCTGCCCCTTACCTGGATCCTTGGGACACGTGCCTTTGGCTCTTCAAGTGAGTCACCAGTTTGACGACTTCCTGTTTCCAGAAATTGAATCCTGCACAAATGGAGGCCTTGTGGCCATCATGGACACAACATTACAGGTGTTTACGCCTGTAATGTTGCATACATGATGGCCACAGCACTGCCATTTGCAAAGGATTCAATTTCTGGAAACAGAGGATGTCACCAAAGTGGCAACTTGCTTGAAGAGGCCGACGGCTGCTGGCGTGCTTCTCAAGGGTCCAGGTATAGAGCAGGGGGCTCATGTGACAGGTGACTGCATGGTGGGGGGTGGGCAGCTGGGCGACTGGGCTTCCAGCTGGGCTTCCAGAACACACTGAAGCGCACCGAAATGCTTTGAAATGAGAGGAAGGCCAGGATCTCTTCTCGATCATCCCAGAGTGTAGGACACGGAATAATGGGCTCAAGTTACAGGAAGCCAGATTCCGGATGAACATTAGGAAAAACTTCCTGACTGTTAGAGCAAGACGACAGTGGAACCAATTCCCTAGGGAGGTAGGGGGCAATCTCACACTGGAGGCATTCAAGAGGAGGCTGGACAGCCATCTGTCAGGGAAGCTCTGACTTGAATTCCTGCATTGAGCAGGGGGTTGGACTCAGTAGTCTTCTAGGCCCCTTCTAACCCTGCTATTCTATGATTCTATGAAATGACCCAACCCGCTTTAGGTTGCTTAGGGCTGATCCCAACCTGCTTGAGGTATGGCCTGAAGCACCCCACTTCGGCTCAGAATTTGACTCTGGAGCTAAAGTGGTGCACACCCCTACTGTTTTAGTCTCTGCAGCTAATGTTTTTTTCTACTGAATGTTTATGTTGGAAGCTGAATGCTGTTTTAATTGTTTTATTAGTTAATACAGATTAGTGCTATTGTGCATTAGTTAATGCGGATTAGTGCATTTGTGCATTTGCAAATTGGTGCAAGTAGAATAAAATTCTCCTACAAAAAATCTGATTCCACCGATGAGCAGATGATGGAATGAAAGATGCCCAGCAATCCATGAAACACAGATGGAACAAAATCCATACATCCCTAATCCTCTCCCTCTACAAGCGATGGCAATCTCAAAAACTCAGGTGACTCCCCCCCACACCCTTGCTTGTCACTTTCACAAACTATCTACATTCTTGACTACCAAGAACAGGCAAGCTGGTCAATTTTGTCCTGGATTGAGGAACTCTCAGCACCAACAAATGTAAGATTCGCCACTGCAAATGACATTTCTCTAAACATCATCTAATACTGTTGATAGATTGAGCCAGTGTTCGTCAACCTGATGTTCTCCAGATGTCAGAGTAGAAGTCCCATCATCACCAGCCAGCATGGCCAATGGCTTCAGAGAAACGGACTGGGCAGGTATATCCAGCTGAGCAGAAAGCTGGCATCATGGCATGGGATGTAGGAGAACTTTGTTCTTGGTTGCAAAACATGTGACCATGCCCCATTAGAAGCGCCGACTATGTGTGCAGGTGCAAGCATGTGTCCACCAATAACATTTGTAAATTCTGGAACACAGGCTCACATTTGTCTCATTCCTGATTCCCAGTTCAATTTCTGCAAATTTCCTAATTTGTGAAAATTTCCTCTGTAGGCTGAATCAGCCCAGCTTTAGTCTATGAAGGAAAGTTGTGCAAATTAGGGGAAATTTATGCAAATTTCCCATTTGATGGCTGCCCAATTTGCACAAGTTTCCCATTTGCGCAGAGCGAGTAGAAATCGTGAATGAGAATTGGGTATGAGATGAGTGGCGAGAGGATGTTTGGAAAATCCTGGTGATCTTGAATGTTGCTCATTTGCCCATCCTGAATCATGGCCACAGGGATGATGATGGAAGTTGGAGTCACACACATCTGAAGGGCACCAGGTTGGGGAAGGCTGGATTAGGCCAACCATTTCAAGAGAATTTTTCAAAGGCATGGCAGAGGGTTTTCAGGTCATCTTTCACATCAGTGATTATTTCTTTCACTTTCCGTGGAGAATCAAGGACCTCTATGCTGCAGGTGAAGGGATCGTAATGAAGAGTAAATGGCTTCTTGATCGTAAGAGCATATTTCCTGTTGAGGAAAAGAATAATAAAAAGAAATGGGTTTCCATTTTTTGAAATCTCTCCCATTCATAGAGAAAAGCATGTTCTTTCCCAATCAGTGCTGGCTCCAGAGTTTGGAGGCCCTTGGGTAAGACCCCCTCAATGTGTCCCCTCCCATCTCATTTTTTGATCAAGTCACCTCCCTTGTTGACTGTGGGAATGCTGTGGACATAATATACCTCGACTTCAGCAAAGCTTTCGACAAAGCGCTCCATGATATCCTGATGAGCAAACTAGCTCAAAGTGGGCTAGATGAAACAATGATCCAGTGGATCCACAGTTGGCTACAGAATCGGACTCAAAAGAGTGCTTATCAATGGGACCTTCTCAAACTGGGGAGTGGTAATGAGTGGGGTACCTCAGGGCTCAGTCCTGGGCCCAGTGCTCTTCAACATTTTTATTAATGACTTGGATGAGGAGGGTCAGGGAATGCTGATCAAATTTGCAGATGACACAAAATTGGACGGGATAGCTAATACCTTGGAAGGCAGAAACAAAATTCAAAATGATCTGGATAGACTGGAGCGCTGAGCAGAAAACAACAGAATGGCATTTAATAGGGATAAATGCCAAGTTCTGCACCTAGGAAAAAGAAACCAAATGCACAGTTACAAGATGGGGGATACGTGGCTCAACAACACTACAAGCGAGAAGGATCTTGGAATTGTTGTCGATCACAAGCTGAATATGAGCCAACAATGTGATGTGGCTGCAAAAAAGGCCAATGCTCTTTTGTGCTGCATTAATAGAAGCATAGCTTCCAAATCCCGGGAAGTACTAGTTCCCCTCTACCCAGCACTGGTTAGGCCTCATCTGGAGTACTGTGTCCAGTTCTGGGCACCACACTTTAAGAAGGATGCAGACAAACTGGAGATGGTTCAGAGGAGGGCAACAAAGATGATCGGGGGACTGGAAACAAAGCCCTATGAAGAGAGACTGAAAGAACTGGGCATGTTTAGCCTTGATAAGAGAAGACTGAGGGGAGATATGATAGCACTCTTCAAGTCCTTGAAAGGTTGTCACAGAGAAGAAGGCCAGGGTCTCTTCTCAATCATCCCAGAGTGCAGGACATGGAATAATGGGCTCAAGTTCCAGGAAGCCAGATTCTGGCTGAACATCAGAGAAAACTTGCTGACTGTTAGCGCAATACGACAATGGAACCAATTATCTAGGGAGGTAGTGGGCTGTGCCACACTGGAGGCATTCATGATAAGGCTGGACAGCCATCTATCAGGGATGTCTGACTTGGATTCCTGCATTGAGCAGAGGGTTGGACTCGATGGCCTTGTAGGCCCCTTCCAGTCCTACTATTCTACGATTCTATGATTCTATGATCCCTTGGTGAGTCTCCCTTCTCACCACCATCGTCACCAGCTGCTGTTGCTCCTCATCCTCTTTCTCATCACTGCGGCAGCTTGCTTGCTTGATAAGGCAGGGAGCCAGTGAGCAATGGCACCTACTGCTCCTCCTCACCAGGCCAGAGAGAGACACAGGAGAACAAACAATGGTGAAGGGAGCGGTAAGTTGTTAGAGGCCCCTCTTGGGATGTGAGCCCTTGGAAGATGCCTAACCATGCCTACCTTTGATGCCAGCCATGTTCCCAACGTTATAACACCATAATAGAAAAAGTAAAATGCAGCACTGTTTCAGACACACGGGGTCCTTAACAATTTGCCACATAAAAATTTGTTAAAGGGTTGAATGATCCAGGCAGGGGTAGAATTCTAACTCAAGAAGAAAGTGGTCTCCCACAGTTGAGATGATATAACATTCCTCCAGCACCATCAAACAACATAGGAACACAGGAGCTTAGGAAGCTGCCTTATGTGGAGTCAGACCATTGTTTCATCTAGCCCAGTATTGTCAACATTGACTGGCAGTGACTCTCTAGGGCTTCAGGCAGGAGGTTTTTCTCCAGCCCTACCTGCAGATGCTGGGGATTGAGACTGGGACCTTCTATATGCAAAGCATGTGCTCTACCACTGAGCTACAGCCCCTTCTACTTGAACTCTCAACCTGCAGCAATATAGTCAAAACCATTACCTGTATACCACTAGACTCTTCCACAATACAGGCTGTAATATCTTATTCTAGAAGTAGTTACAGGGTGAGACTTTGATTAGTAATATTTTTGGCTGGTTAAATTGTTAAGCTTTACTATTATAGGTTAACTGAAGGGCAATATATGGTTACTGGAAATGAATTGTAGGCCTGCTCCCTTGCTCTAAGACTGATGATATGTTATTGAAATGTAAGGTTGATTATCTATGCTGTACTGAATTGTAATATTGGCAATGTTATAGGTATAACTTTTAAGTAGAATGATATTTGGAGTTTGTGTGTTGTTGTTTAAATTTAATCCTTTTAAGTAACTTTTTAAATATATTTTCTTTTTCTTTCTTGCTTTCTTCTTTCTTCTTCCTTTTCCTTCTTCTGTTTTCCCCCTTTTTCGTAATTGCTGTGTCCTCCTAAGAATACTGTGATGTTGGAAACTGTAGATATTGACTAGGTTGTTGGTACTGTTTATTTCATTTATAATGATAAAAAATATAATAAAAAGTATTTTTTTTATAAAATATAGAAGTAGTTACAGGGTCACAACCCCCCCCCCCGCATATTTCTGCTGGTGCTCATTTCAGTTGTTGCACTAGACAACTTGCTTGCCCTACTCTTTATTTGAGTGAACTTGACAGCCAGTGCAGAAATGTAACCCAACAAATAAAATCAAATTGATCGGAGTGTGTGTGTGTGTTATCTTTTCATTAATGTAAAATAAAAAATAAACTGAAATTAAATTTTCTAAATATTTGTACTGCAAAAGGTTAAATAAGGAGACCTCAAGCAGTAGTGGCTGGTGACTCTGGTTCCAGAGGGCCAGTGATTCCATTCAGGGTTTTAGTTACAACCATCTAATACTCTAAAAGTGGTATCCAAGGTGATGAACCCATTTTTGGCATAAATTTCAGAACCCTGGATAGAAGCTTTCAAGTTTTGACTGGTGGTAACTAAAACCCAGAATGCAATCATTGCCCCTCCTGAACTGGAGTCACCAGCCGCCACTGAGCACAAGCTAATACTAATTAAGTAGGCTGGGCCCAGAGTTTAAGTATTAAGATAGCCCTGGCCCCCGAAATTCCACCCCTGGCACTTTCTACTGTGGATGCAGAATCTGTGAATCTCCATAGAGCTCAACCTCCCCATAGAGCTCAACAGAGCTCTGCCCTGCATTTTGCCTCCCTCCATTGATGCATATACAGAAGTAAGAACACAGATGGCACACCCAGGAATTATGAGGAATGGGAGCTCTGCTCATACCTCCATGTTCCCATTCAGCTATTTGTAATATTTTTCATTGAAGGCCGGACCATCCTTGTTTGGATGACGTGCCTGCTTGGATGGGTTCCACTTTGTCATACTTACTGGAGCTGAGCCTTGGCATCCTCAAAATGTTCTGCTATGAAATAGACGGGCTGGAAGGTCTGGTCTTGGTAAGGCTGGACCACCATCACGTTTGGGTCAAAAGCTTTGTATTCTGGCTTCTTTGACAAAGCGTACTTTTAATAAAGAACAGGAATGCTGTTTAGAATTGGTTCGCAGAGATGTCAGAGATGTATTCTTAAGCATTGGTTTGTTCTACAGCAAGTTGGTAGACCCTGATGCTGGGAAAGACCGAAGGCAAAAGGAGAAGGGGACAGCAGAGGATGAGATGGCTAGATAGCATCACTGATGCAATGAATATGGACTTGAGCACGCTGCGGGAGAGAGTGCAGGACAGGAAGGCCTGGCGTGCTATGGTCCATGGGGTCACGAAGAGTCGGACATGACTGAATGACTGAACAACAACAATAGTACTGATTCAAATGGATGTGGGAAGGTAGAGGGGAATCTGTGCCCATACAATCTATGGGGCTCCAAAGGGTATCCAATTTTAAATTTAGTAGTGAAGGGAGGCTTCCCCACTCCATCAAATGGGCATTTCTCTCACCTTTAATCACATGAGCTGCAGACATGCATTTATTTCGGCTTTCTCTGAAGTCAGTTCCACTTGACTTGTCTATAGCTTTGCATATTTCTACTGATGGGTGAACGCCCTCTTGCTTGATTTGGAACTGGGTTCAGCAAAACCTATTCCCCCCACCCTCAATTGTAAAATGTGGGGTTTGTCTCTTTGAGCCCACTTCTGAATTTGGAAACTGTGTTGCGCTACCAATGATGTCATAATGAGAGCAGCGGGATCATCTAAACAATTCCTCTCCCCAACCCCTCCATACTCTGCCTCCTTCCCCATAACTTCCCTGGTGGTGGAAGGACACCAGCAGCTGGACTCGGGTGCCCTGGGAAATTACATTTCCGAAGTGCCATGACACCTGGGACACTGTGGTTGCAGTGTTCTTAGGAGCCAGGGAGATAAGGAAGCCTCCAGAGAGAGCTTGCCACAGTTGCTGGCTGCCTTGCTACTGCCATTGCCATGTAAGTATGGAGGACAGGAAAGGGAGGTGGAGCAGGAAGGAGGGCTGCCTGGCAGTGGTGATGAGGGAAAATCCTAACATGAACCAGGAAGCTCTGGGTCAGTGTTGGCTCCAGGGTTTTGGGGGCACTTGGGGAAAACACCCAACAGAGACCAAACTCAACAGCTCCTCCTTCCTTCTCACCACCACCGCTGTCTGGGCCAGAGCAAGAGGCAACTGAACAAGCAGGTTGCAAGGGTGAAGAGGAAGAGGAACTTCAGGGGGCGCTTGTCTGTGGGCTCCTGCTGGGAGGTGGGCCCTTGGCAGAAGCCCAACCATGCCTACCCTAGAAGCTGGACCTGGTTTGAGCTCAGCTCACATTGGGGTGAAGGATTTCGAACTGGGCAGTTTGTATTAAAAAAAAAAATCTCCTTTTTTCCTAATTTGGTCTTATCACTATGGGTAGAATTGAGATTTGGTCATACTTCGAGTAGACCCAGTGAGACCAATGGGACTTAAGTTAGTCATGAATACTCTGAGTTCCATTGATTTCAATGGGTCTACTCTGCAAATGACTAAACCTGGACCCAACTGTATGTATTTCTAAGGTTGTAATTTCTCCTGAAGATTATATAAGAACTCTAGGAGAAAAAGCTGCATCTCCCTCCCTCCCTCCCTCTCTCTCTTTGGCTAAAATGGTACAAAAAGTTAAATTTTAAGCAAACTGAATACTAACTCCTGGGTTAGCAGTATTTGGAACATAGGATATCCCTCTGAGAATACTCTTTAAATCTAAACCAGATGCATTCATAATAATACATAGCTATATTACATTTCAGGCCTTGTGGATGCAAGTCGAAAGGTTTTAGATTCTCAGGGTTTTCAGGCAGAATCTTTCATTTCTCTGCTGTGGGAAGTTATGCTTCAGACTGGTCAGATAACCTGATATAACCTGCAGTAGTTAAGGGAGCCTTGTTTTTCTGCAAGCGAAGCATGCAAAGGAGTGAGGTCTGCCAGTTGTGAAATATGGGCCATTACATTTTACTATATGTAGGCTAGACTCCAGCCTGAGTGTTAACATCAAAGTCATTTTACAGAATGCCAAGCAGCTGACAGTTCAGTAAAAGTACAGTGCAAAATTAAGTGTCTTGGGTACATTGTTCCGACAGTGCAGAAAGCATAAGTTTGGCCAGCAGGCTAACACTGTCATACTAGTGATGGATTCTCAGACATCGTTGTGTAGATCTCCTGCCCTATGGGTGCTGCATGGGATTTTGTTTGGGGGTGAAAACTCAATGGATTTTTCCAGTTCTGCCTTGGCAGATTTCACTCAATTTCCCCCACTGGTATTGACTCGATCTGTAGCGAGTTGATCCAATATGTGGATTCTGATTCTTTTTTCTTTTTTTTTATGGCAGCAATTTTCATGAATTGGATTGGCGGGGGGGGGGATCTTGAATTTTGTGCAAATGGGGATGTAATTTTTTAAAAATCCCCCATGTCTTCTGCAAGTGCACACGAGTGCAGATTCAGTTGTCTGATATGTGTAGTCTTGCCTTGCCAATTTTCTTGTATGTTTCAGCTGTCAGTGGGAGCACCTACTGTAACTGAACAAGGTAACATATAAGGAAATTGACAAGGCAAGACTGCATATTGGCTAACTTGTGCACAGTTGTGAAGGACCAGGGTAAAAATAATAGCAAAACAAAGGAGGAACCCATTTGTGAATTTCTGAGGGACTGAAAACTACAACAACAACATTGGAACAAAGTAAGTGCACCAAGGGGGTGGTGCACCAATATTCCCCACTTGGCAATGTAGTCCTTTTGCTATTAAGTATAAAACTAACACACTTTTCAGTGTCCTCCCCTTTCAACAATTCCCTGAGTCTCCAACTAATCTGGAAAGGGAGGTTATTGGCTCCCTGCCTTTTTGTGGCTCCTTCTTGGAGCATTTACTGCTGTTATGCAAATTTCTCCTCCATTTGCTTCCCAGTCTCTAAATTGGTGCAAATTTCCCCTCCATTTAGTTCCCAACCTCTACATTTGTGCACACACACACACAAACACACACACAAAATCCGCTACAGTCCGCCACTGTTTACTGGAACGGAAACACTGCAGAATACTGTCGGGCTGAACCAGAACGGAATTCCGTGGTGCTAACTGTTGATGGGCAAGTTCAAGGGCCGCTACTGGCTCTCCATTCTGAGGTTCTTTATCTTTAAACTGGATTCAGACTGGAAAGTCCTTCAAATAGGGGATGCCTTCAAAGAGAGGATTATCCTCTATAAAGTCTGTCCATCCTACTGCTGAATCCTGAATCCACCAAATTCTGAAGTGCCCCATCCGCTCTGCTCAAGCTGACGCCTTGCAGTAGCTGTGCAAACATGAACATGAGTGGTGGGGGGAGATGGACAAGTGAGGCCATGGGATAACAGTCTAGGGCTGGCACAGCATCCAACAGTGACCAGTGGTGTATGCATAATAAAGGACCCCCACATTTATTGCAAGGGCTTTCCTTCTCTGTAAAAACCCATTGGGTTGCATTCAGACTTAGTCATACTTTGAGGAGGCCCATTGAAATTAATGGACTGTAAGTTAGCCATGGCTAATTTAGGGCCCATTGCTTTCAAGGGGACTATGTTATGGATTCAACTCATTCTGTTTAAATAACACCCTGGTATTAAGAAATGGAGAGAATGCTCTTTTTGATGCAAACTCTGGCCAGGTTTTACAGATGAAAAGCAGCAAGCAAGGTTTCAAATAGCATGGGGAACTATTATTTCTTTATGCTTTCCTGATGTCTAGGTGTCCTCTTCACCATTAATTAGAAACAGGATGAGCAGTTTGCCTTTAAAACAAAGGGCATGAACATCACGCTGTCCTCTAGCGACTGCAGCAGGTAAGTTTAACTAATGTGAGATGATGCTTGTGCCTCCAAACAGCTGATCTTTCTAAAGAAGTCACAGATCAGACAAAAATCAATGCCTTTTAAACTTACCATCAGCTCCCCATAGGAGGAAAGGAGACCTGCTCCATAGGCTTTGATAGATCCATTTTGTTTGCAGAGACCGAACTCAACAGTAAACCAATAGAGCTGATAAAAACAGGAAAAAAATAATGGACCAGATTATGAAAACTGCTCTGAAGAAAATGTCCCATCCCCCCTGCCCCGCATTCCCAGGTCAGTCAGCCCTTTTTTCGTATGAAGCAGTGGAGGCTGGTGGCTCCAGTTTCGGAGGGGCAGTGACTCTATTCTGGGCTTCAATTACCACCAGCCCAAACTCTAAAGGTGCTATCCAAGGTGCTGAACCATATCCCCCAAATGGGTTCAGCACTTTGGATAGCACCTTTAGAGTTCTGGCTGGTTCTCATTAAAACCCAGAATGGAACACCAGCCCTCCAGAACTGGTGCCACCAGCCTCCAGTGGTATGAAGAATAGTCACTCCAGAAATTGTATTGATTTGATTTGTACCCCACTTTTCTACCAAGAAAAATGGCACTCAAGGCAGCTGTGTTTATTTATATGGAGGTTTGTCTTGAAGGTCTTATAGGCCTCTTCCAACCCTACTATTGTTTGACTATTCTATGATTCTATCCATCTCAGAAGCCATTCTTATGCTTCTGAGAAGCAATCTCCTGTCAGCAGCCTTTTGTTTCTCCCACCATGCATCAATGTGACACAGTATCTGATGCACTGTGGGAAAAACAAAATGGCAACTGCCGGCCCAATTGTGGCCACCAAAGCTCAGTTCTCTGGGGCAGCTGTATGGGTAGAGGTTCAATAGCCACATTTTTTTTTTAATGGAATGACTGGTTGCAAAGCACTTTAATTCAGAAGACCACAGCCTATCTGATTTATCCATTATTGCCGTAGAGATGCCATCTGATCCAAGAACACTGTAAAGAAGAGAAAACTTCTTGATACAGACTTAACACCTTAATACTTCATGGCTTTAACCTGGAAGATAACACCTGACATCACTCATCCACAGCATATGCCACACTTTGGAATATTCCATCCTCAGTTCTATTACTACCACCTTCTCTTCAGGGCACTTTGATTCATATCAGAGCAGCTGAAGAAGGAAGAAACTGAAACATTTTGCTTGAAGATTTAATTTTTCTGGGTTGTTAGTCACTCATATCTATTTGTGTGTGTCTGTGCGTCTGTGTGCGATTAACTGCATCCTTCTGGGATTGAAACTTGTCTGAAATGCTCTTTGATGTTTTAAAAATCACATGTGTGTGCGTGTGTGTGTGTGTGCGTGCACACACACACACACGTTTACCATGAGAGGGTACCATTTGGGTTTTCTAGCTCAAATGCCAAATTGTCCTGGCATTTTGGAAAACATTGAGTAGTTTGCAGGGGAACATTCTATTCATAACAACAACAGCAACTTACATTTTGAGCCTTTGCTATTGTGCGTCCACTACAGAAATGATATGCATACTCACTGTTGACAGTTTTTCTATATCTGCATCAGATGCTCCAAGAGAAGCCAGTCCGATATCCTAAATCAAGCACATTTGTTTATATTAAAATTGATAAACCACTTTAATAAAATGTATATATTGCTTTTTCACCACTAAAAAAGCCACTCGAGGTGTCATGCATGGCACAGGAGGGAGAAAAAGTGGATTAAAAGGAGACAACCAAATGAAAACAACACAGTTACACATACATTATTTGAGCAGCAGAGAAAATGTGCAGGCAACTGCTTAAAATCACACCCAAACCATTCATGGGGGAAGGATTAAGCCAGCCTTTCCCAACCTGGCACCCTCCAGATGTGTTGGACTACAATGCCCATCATCCCACAGCCAGCTAATGTTTTATTCACCAGCCAATGAACGGTTAGTAAGGAAGGGGCCAGAAGATGTGAAGCTGAGCTAATGCAAGTGGATAAGAACAGAAGAGCAGCCCTACTAGTTTAAAGCAAGGGTCCATTTACCCCAGCATACTGTTTCTGGTAGTGCTCAGCCAGATGACTCTGGGAAAACCACAAGCAGGATATTGAGCCTGCCCTGCCCACACAACTGATATTCACAGGTATGGTTTATTGCCGGAAAACATGGGGGGGCTCCCTTCCTAATAGCAGACGATGGAACTGCCCCCTGTGTCTATGGCAGCCTTCCCCAATACGATGCCCTCCAGATGTTTTAGACTACAACTCCCAGACTTCCTAACCATTGGTCATGCTGGCTGGGGCTGATGGGCATTCAAATCCAAAACATTTGGCAGTCATCAGGTTCAAGAAGGCTGGCCTTTGAGAACATATGGTCTCTTTGCATGGTTTTATTCCATTCAAGGTAAGCGCCTTAGCTTAAGGATAAACATCTGTGTAGTTTTGTATGCCTGTAATTTTCTCCCAGTTAAATGTATTATATCATGGAGGGTAATAATAAAAATTAAAAATACAGACCCAATACTTCATATTTGGATTATTGTTTAGCCAAGAAAAGGGGGGTGTATGGTAGCATAACACATAATTTACTAATATGAAATAGTCTTTCCTAGTCCACACCTATGTGATTCGAACATCTGGCAACTTTGATGAAGAACTGGGAAGCAAATTGTTCACCCTTAAAGTGATTTCATGCAGCCTAACATAGAACAGCACTTGCCCTGTTGTTTACCTGTCATGAAACCTACCACCCTGCCCCAGGCAGTATCTGAGAAGGGGATATGGGAGGTGGGGGAGGATCTGTGCATTTATCAGCTTCCATGGCCATTCATGTAGATTGGCCAGGCTCCTGGTACAGGCTGCCAGGGGAACTTGGAGAAGTTGTCATGACTACACCACAAAGATTGGGCCCATTCGGTTAGCAAATCTACAGATTCTGCTCATATAAAGTAGGACTGTAAACAGATAGGATCAATGGGGAACACATTTCCTTGGAAACCCTAGGCATAAATTACAAGTTTACATAAATTACATAAATTATTCAGCCTCCAGATCATCATCATCAATAATAACTATTATTAATATTTTATGTATTCATTTATTTATTACATTTCTAATCTGCCCAATAACTAATGTTCTTTGGGCAGAGTACAAACAGTTAAAAACTGGAATGCCATATAACAGTTAAAATATAAAATACAATATAATGCTTAACACTATGGGTAAAATCCAACCTAAGTCCTACTTGGAGTAAACCCATTGAAATGAATGAGACTACTGTAAGTAGGACTTGGGTTGGATTTTACCTTATATACTCAACATTATACTTAACATTAACAACAACAACAACAGTATTATTATACTTAACATTTGTACAGCATTTTCAGGTGCTTTGCATGCATTATCTAGTTGTAATCCTTAGACAAAAAGGCCATGATGTTTTATTGCTAATGGTGGCTATCACAAAACAGCAGAGGACTTCCCAGCTTCTGCTGCTTGTGAAGGACAGGTGGAAAGTGAACAAGTACAGAAAAGGGCAGGTAAAAGGTTCAAGAGGCTGGAGCATCTCCCCTATGAGAGAAGGTTACAACAGCTGGGATTGTTTAGCTTGGAAAAAAGGAGGGTAACGGGAGACATGACAGAGGTGTACAAAATTAGGCATGGTGTGGAGAATGTGGATAGGGAGACATTTTTCTCCCTCTCTCATAAGACTATAACCCGGGGTCATCCCATGAAGCTGACTGGTGGGAGATTCAGGACAGATAAAAGGAAGGGCTTCTTCACACAGCGCATAGTTACACTATGGAATTCGCTACCACAGGATGTAGTGATGGCCATAAATCTGGATGGCTTTAAAAGGTGGTTAGATAAATTCCTGGAGGAGAAGGCTATCAATGGCTACTAGTCCTGATGGCTATGTGTTACCTCCACTACCAGAGGCAGTGAGCTTATGTACACCAGTTGCTGGGGAACATGGGCAGGAGGGTGCTCTTGCACTCGTGTCCTGCTTGTGGGTTTTTCGTGGGCAGCTGGGTGGCCACTGTGTGAACAGAATGCTGGACTAGATGGACCCTTGGTCTGATCCAGCAGAG
Organism: Heloderma suspectum; assembly: GCF_057233095.1. Taxonomy (NCBI): domain Eukaryota; kingdom Metazoa; phylum Chordata; class Lepidosauria; order Squamata; family Helodermatidae; genus Heloderma; species Heloderma suspectum. The sequence goes on from NC_139464.1 coordinate 34,447,402, forward strand.
CTTGTCTTACTTCTCATGAAGGGATAGTTCACAAACAACTTCCTATTTCAGAAGTCTGCCAACAAAGTCAGAAAGATGGAATTAAGGCTTTGCCTCCATCGTCGCTGAAAGTTATGCCTGAATTGCAAACTGTAGCTGAGTTTTATGTTGAAAAAAATGCAACTGGGAATTGATAGGAGAGAAAGTTAAACGTCACCCAGGATCTCTAAAAAATGTTCGTTTGTTTATTTAAAGCGTTTTCCCCTACTCTTCAACTGAAAGGCTGGCTTACAAAACAAAAACAAAAACAAGCCAGCCCCTGCCCAAAGGCTTGTGATATAAAAGACACAACAGAAAAGGGGGGGGGGAATGGAAGAGGAAAAAAGCAAACTCAGGCACCAATTCTTAAACCTAAAGTGTTCTTATAATGACCAATTGGAATTAAAACAGTTCAGGGAGAGAAGGATGCTGATGGAATTGGCCTTCAGTGGAGCTGATGGAATAGCCCTGCTTCCCATATCTCTCTGCTGCTGCCTGATGGAATGGCTGCTGCCTGTTGACAACTGAGGGAGGGAAGGCCCGACAGAGCTGGTCTTTTAATAGAGCTGGTCCTACTTCCTATCTCTCCTCTGCTTCATCCTGATGGGATGGGATGCTTTGGACACCAACTTCACAAATATTCTCTGCTCCATTTTCTGTTCTGAAGGAAACCTTATTTTTAAACTATCAGAGCAATATGATTAATGGGGTTATTTATGAAAACGTTTCCTGTGATCTTCAAAAGGGTCAAGGTTTGTAGTTTGAGAGTGACTTTGACATTTGCTTTCTGTGACGTTTCCAGTAAGAGGGTCCATATTGAGCTAATCTGCTGCTCTTAGTTTTGTATATGGGTATTGGTTTTATATCTTTGCTGAAGAATTGTTTCAGTTTTATTTGTATGCTTTCTTTGTCGTATTGTATGTGAGCTGCCTTGGGAGGACCTTGCCCTGAAAAGCAGCATAAAAATATTGGAATAAATAAACACATACATACATTATAACAACCCCGAGGCTGAGGGAGGGGCTTGTTTAAGGCTCCCTATAGTGAATTCAAGGCAGAGACAAGATTTGAATCAGGGACTATTAGGGAAAATGTGCAGCGTTTGGGACAAACTGAACTAAAGGCGCAATACTATGCGTGTTTAGACAGAAAAAAAAATCTATGACTCCCAGTATCCTCTTTTTTTCTGTCTAAAGGGATTGCGCCCTTAAAATTGGAAACATGGGAAACTGAAATCAACAGATTTGTCCTTCCCTAGTATTGTCTATTCTGAATGGCTCTCTGGCATTTTCAGGCAGAGATCTTTCCCTGTTTCCTAATCCCTTTAACTGGAGACACCACAGAGTGAACCTGGGACCTCCTGCATACAAAACATGGGATCGATCCCCAGGCCATGTTACCATTCCTCTGTCAAAGCGATAGCAACATTACCTGTGAGAATTGTGCAAATTCCTTGTCAGCTAACATGGGAACGTGGCCCAGCAGTTCGTGACAGCAATCACTGTGGAAAGCAAAGTCATGTTTAAAATAAAATGTGTCTCTTGCTCTTTCCTGACAGCCCTTGGGGGCCACATTACAATGGGGCTCCTTCACTTGCTCATCTCCCAATGTGATCTTTCCTATCTTCTGTCAGCAATGTCCTTCCTGCATTCTACATGGGGCAAACAGGCCAGTCTCTGTGGGAAAAGGGACACAAATCTGAGCTCAGAAATCTGACCTCAAAAACCCGTGGGAGGATAGTTCAGCTTCCCAGGACCCTCTGTCACTGTCCTTAAAGGGGCCAGTGTGGAGCAAAGAAACTTCAAAGGGAGATGACAGCGAGTGGCTGCTGAGTTAGACTTTATCAACAGATTCAATACTTTTGCCAGATAAAAGTTGGTTAAAAAAAATCACACCATATGTGTTAATTGGCTCATCAAGTGTCACAATGTTTGTGATATCAGCAGCAGATGTGCTGTGAATGACCACTGTTAACAACATGACTGTCACTGTCAGCATTTTCGGCATTTCTTTATGACCTCGCTGTTTACAATTCTCGCCCCACGCCCCAACACACACATGTGTTCTGTACATAAACCTGAAACTCTGTAAAACTCCATGCATCTGATGAAATGGGCTATGGTCCACAAAAGCTTATGCCAGAATACAGAATACATTGGTTAGCCTTTACGGTGCCACAAGACTCTCTTGTTGTTGCTGCAATAGACTAACATGGCTGCCTAGTCTAAAATGGCTACCCTTTGGACAGGGCCGGTCCTACCATTATGTGTGGTCATGTGCCCACATCAGGCGGCAGAGTGGAGAGAGCTGTGAATTGCGCCACAAGTGCCCCTGCCCCCACCCCTGCCAGGAAAGCCTGGAGCTGCATCCCTGCTGCCTTGGCCTTAGCTGCTGCCTGACCACCTGCTCGCTTGCTTGGCCTCCCTCACCTGCTCAGTCAGCCAGCAGCCTGGCTGACCTCTTCCTCCTACCTGTCTGGCTGCTCTTGCATTGTGGCCCAGCCGCAGTGCTTCTGTGAGAGATCGCTCCCCCTCCCCCTGCAACAGAAACAGGGTTGCTGCAGAAGCTCCATGACAGGGTAGCCCCGGCTCCAGGCCAGCTCCGTTCTCACCCAGTACACGAGAGAGTGGCTCAATGGAGGTTCCTGCACCAACCACCAAGGCAGGCATGCTTGGGCCAGGCAGGGTGAGGGGAGCCTGGGGGCAGTGGTGGCTGCCAGAGTGGAAGAAGAGAGGAAGCGAGGGAGGGAGGGAGGGAGGGAGGGAGGCCGGCCAAGTGAGTGAGCGCGGGCAGCAGCGCCACCTCACTGGAGGCAGCAGTATAACTTGGGCCTAGCCTGACTCTGGAATATGCTTCTTGTCCTTTCCTCCTCTTGATTGTCCCTTTCCGAGTCCTCTTATCTACTCCCATCCATCACATGTTGTGTGGCACAGCTGAAATCATGATGCCAAGGGAAGATAGAGAGGATGACAAGACTAGGAAAGGAGCAAGTGGGAGAAACCACAATTGCCTTGTCTCCTGCTATGTCGAGGACTTTAAAGGTTTATAGAGTCAAGCTAGCAACTTGATGACCCTAGAACCAGGGCCGGCACTACCATGAGGTAGAGTGAGGTGGTCACTTCAGGCAGCAGATGCTGGATTGTGGGGAGGGGGCAGTGACAGCAGCTGTGTGTTCCAGACAGCCTGCTCCACACCTGCCAAGCTCCCCTACTGCCCTCAGATGTGGCGTAGGATGCTATCCCATCACCAGTGTTAGAGTAAGATTCAGCTGCCAGTCCAGTTGGCTTCTGAAGCTGGAATGGGTAGGCACCATCTTGTGCTTTGTCTCAGGCAGCAAAGTGTCTTGGGCTGGCTTTGCTTATAACAACCTCGTCAGGCGGCCAGAGCCTGTTTACTTCCCTCCTTTTCCCAGTGTTTGCCGAGGGAATGCCCTGAACAGACCCAGTCCTAATTTGAAACAAATGTAGAACCTACAGGTCAGTTCTCCAGATTGTCCAAAAACTACTGTTACCCACTTCAGCCATATAAAGTTGTGTATCAGTTGTCGATCTGGCTAGAGTTCTTCAGTTTAGCTTCCTTCTACATGTCCTCCTGCTGTGACAAGTCTTCCCAACTCTCTCCTGCTATTCACTCCTTTGGGTCCTATTCCTTTTCTGTCTCTCAGATACATTCCCATTCCTAGATGATTAACTCTTTCTTTCCCCATATTTCCATACTTACCTTCCAGCTCAGAAAGAAACACTGTCCCTATTGACAGCACTGGGCCTGAATGCAGGAAATCAAGTTATGTCTTAAAATCTAATCCACAAATGGAATTAGGTTAATTTAAGAAAGATCAGGGAATGCTCAGGAACCCAGATACTCCAGCTACAGGCACATAAAAAGCTAGGCCTATATTTAAAATCTGGGTGTAAATTACATTGTAAATTTTAAGTGCCACATTGCAATGTAAGGTAAGGAGTTGCAATGTGTAACTCACCATTACCCTGTGGATTATTTTCAGGTGGTGCGTAGACATCTTATTCTATTTACATCCTCCCTTTTGAAAATATTTTATTGTTCAGTATGCTTAGGACTAGGGATCAATGGTTCTGACATTCTCAGTCTTGCAGAGATGGTCAGATATTCAGGATTAAGGATCCCATTCCAGGATTCTATCCCATTTCTGCATAAATTGGATTTTTTTTTTTTTAAGTCCATATGGAAATTCACAGGGTGGGTTTTTTTTTGGTGCATTTCTCCAAGAATATGCATTTCGGTGTACAGTTTTGTAATGTCCTCATTTTTTTTCAGTTACTTTTCATTCCTGTACTGCACTTTTGTGCACACTTTTGTCAAATATACGCATTTTGTGCACACTTTTCATTAATATGCACACTTCTCGTGAGGTGCAAATTGCTAAATTAGTATTAAAAACTCAGCAGACCAAATTTCTCACCCATTCCTAGTTCAGACTATGGATCTGACATGCTGATCCTAAATACACCAGAAATAAATTATAATTAGAGCTTATACTCATGTTATGCATTTAAGAGTGATATTTAGCTGTGGCAGTGGATGGCAGTGGTGGTAGGAGGTGGCACAGTTTTGTTTTGTTTTTTTAAGGGCTATTTCACAGAGAGGAAGTGAAAACATGAGAAATTCTGAGTAAGAAGCCGCTCCCCCCCCCCCATTCTTGACTCATGGACTAATTTGGGGAGGAGTGTTAGAAAGTTGATAGGCAGTAGTTTCTATCATGATGACAGCTCTTATCAGCAAAGGCCAGGGCCGGCCCATGACATTTTGCTGCCTGAGCCCTGAGGCAAAGGACAAGGAGACTCCCCACCTCCCATTCCATGCACATAAGCTAACCAGACTGGCAGTTGAATCTTACTCAGCACTGGGAAGGGACGGCACCTTCTACTGTGGTCAATGACAGGGTGGCTTTTGGGGGAAACTAGTAGAGAAGAAAGCAATGGAGGCTGGTGGCTCTGACTTTGGTGGGGCTGTGATCTGTTCTGGGTTTCAGTCAGAACCAGCCAGAACTCTAAAGGACCTATCCAAGGGGCTGAACTCTATCCCCAAGCTAGATTCAGCATGACTGAATCTAAAAGTGACTGACTGAAACCCAGAATGGAATCACAGCTCCACTGACACCAGAGCCACCAACCTCTACTGGAAGAAAGGGTTCTGATGTCCTTCCCCTCCACACTGGACCTCTGTCAGTGATGGCAGCCTGGGTGGAGAAAAAAGGAAAGAAAATAAATGTTGTGTGGTGCGGGGTTACATGTGATTGATGCCCTGTACTGTTTGAACCTCATAGAAATTTATACAACTTTTGTTTGGTATGGAATTTGGCAGTTTGAATGCTGATGTTGGATTCTAATGTCAAGATTTGAAAATAAGCAGAATGTAATAAAATCTGGACTGAAAAAGGGATGGAGCAGAGAAGTTACTGTGTGGCCAGAGAAGGGCGTTGCGTGTGAACATTTCATAAATGATTGATGCTGACAGGCAAAACTAAGCTGGTGCCAGACCTTGTGAGAATCTTGAAGACTTCGTATTACCTTTTCCTGCTCCAAGCTACTAAATGGGAAATACATTCCTCACGCCTTAGTCTTGGCAAAACTGAAATACTGTATTATATGAAGCACGGATCCAGCATACAGAGCATGACTGACCTTGCCAGCCATGGCCTGAGAACTATTACATTCGCATCCTACTCACGGTTCTGGGGAATGCATTGGGGACGATGAGTGCCGTATGTATTGTGTGCTCTGAAAGACACGGAATGCCAGACCAGCAAGGAAATCGCGAGCAGACAGAAGCCCTGCGGCTGGTCTCAACTTAAAGCCTGTTCTTTCTGCAAGAGCAAGTAACAGAAGAACAGTAAACAATTGAGGGTGTGGGAAATAGACATGATGCTAACGTAGTCTTAAATGATCTACAAGTCAAGAATAATCTTGATGCTGTTCTTGTAAGGCAGTCTCCCCCAACTTGATGTCCTCCAGATGTTTTGGGTTTCAACTCTCATCAGCCCCAGACAGCATGGCCAATGGTCAGGAATGGTGGAAGTTGTAATCCAGAACATCTGGAAGGCACCAGGTTGGGGAAAGCTGACACAAGAAGTATGCCTACAGTTAAAATAGCAAGTGCAAGAGCTAAGAAAAGAGGTTGGTTGAGGGCAGTGCCCAGAGACATCATTGTGTGAATTGGTGGTCTCCTTTTTGCCCATGGGAGGGTGAGGTGCCTCCTGTTCCATTCAGATCTACTCAGCTACAACCCTTACATATTTCCATGCCATTCCAAAGGATTCTTCAACCCTTAGGATGGCTTCTCGGGAGCCACCAGGGGTTGCAATGGGAAGGAGGTGGCATGAAAGTTCTACTGTGATCTCCATTCACAATTCTCTGGATCCCACCCAGGCATCATAGGGCAGACAATCTGCTGACTAGCAGAAGGCTGTCAATATTGGTGACAGATGACTTTATTCATGGTTGTTCATGGATATTTCCGTTTGCTGTGCTTTTACAATGTTAACAGTCTAAAACATACAACATTAAAATAATAAAACAAAGCATCAAAATGAGAAAAAATGTAGCCATGACCCAGGACAATTAAAATCAAATGCCAACTACTGGAATTAAACACCTGCAAAGGCCTGAGAGTTTCCAAGAGATGTCGAAATATCAACTGTGTTGCTGTTGCCTAGTTGAGTTCCAGGGGAAGGCCATTCGATAGGAAAGGTGCTGCCATGGAGAAGGGCCAGTTCCTGTTTAATGCCAAATGCACCTCTCCAAATTGTGGCACAACCAGGAAGGCCTCCCCAGCCGATCCAAGTGATTTAGCCAGTGGAGGCTGGTGGCTCCAATTTCAGTGGGGCTGTGCCTCCATTCTGGTTTTCAGTCAGAACCAGCTGAAACTCTAAAGGAGCTATAAAAGGTGCTGAAACTAAAGTTGGGATATATTTCAGCACCCTGGATAGCTCCTTTGGAGTTCTGGCTGGTTCTGATTGAAAACCAGAATGGAGTCACAGCCCCACCGAAATTGGAGCCACCAGCCTCTACTGGGTTTAGCTGGACATAGATTATGAACTTTGATTACATTAAATAACAACAGCTTGCACATTGCCACCTGGGACCCTTTGCTCCTGGCTGCCTGTAAGTCTCTTGCTTAAACAACTTCCCAGAACAATGTCAATGCTTCAGACAAGGTGCCAGGGCGATGCTACATGCCACCGTAGCTTGGTGCTTCTCAGTAACATGGGAAACTGCAGTTTTACAAACCCCAACCTTTTTCTATTACAGCATATGAGAAGAGGGAGTGCATGGCCAGAATGCTTGTTCTTGGTTATATCTGACCCAGGCCTGAAAGTCACCCTAAGGAAGAATGGGGTATCAGTCAACAAGTCAGGCACTATTGATAAACAAATTACTGAATGCAATCTACCAGGCACTGTTGCCTCATTCTATTCTCTCTGACTTGGATTCCTGCACTGAGCAGGGGGTTGGACTCGATGGCCTTGTAGGCCCCTTCCAACCCTACTATTCTATGATTCATGCTCATTGCTATGCCATGAAAACATCTCTCACACATGTATGCCTCTCCTTCCCTTCCAGTTGTCTCTGGGCCCTTCCATGGAGTTGTCTGTTCCCACTTATGTGCACTTTTTGCTAAATGATTCTATAACCATCTCAGGTTAACAACTCTTTACACAACAGCATGCAAAATCATATAACGCTAAAACTAAACAAACCCCCAAACCCCAAGCTCACATACTTAAACATGGATACCCCAAGGGCTTTGGATAGGGGCAGGGGTGGGAATGCTGAACAGGGTTTTGTAACGACAAGTAACCTGGAAAAATCTACTTGTGATTTATTGCTCTCCAATAAAAACAGAGCTGCAGTGAAGAACTGGAGGTGAGAAAGGGCCCACTCAGACCGAATGCTTAATGCCTTCTGGAAACCCAAAGGGAGTTGAAAGCAAAGTCATGACCAGTTACCCTAAAAGAACCTATAGGAATAAATTTCTACTCTTGGCCTCCAAATACTGTTGCTACATAAAATTGTTTTTATTCATTGGCTATATTTTTTCCTGCCTTGGAATAAAATCACTTTGGTATACAAATATATGTATTCCAGAAAACGTGATTCACTCTCTCTTTTGCTATTTAATTACTTGGGAAACCATGCTGTATTATTTTTTACCTAGGTAGTAAGTATACACTGCAACTTTCTTCATGGAAATTGGTCGACATATGTTCATGATGATGGTGATGTGATGTGTGAATTCCCCATTGCATGATTTGGAACTGGGCTTTGAAATAGCCCCTGAGCCATTTCTGAACTTTGCTTCTGTCATTTGCTGGTTGTCCCATGATGTGCAGATTGCTGTCTTGTAGCAACCCAGAAGATGGACTTCATGGTGGCCTCCTCTCCCCTGGTATTTGGAAGGCACCAACTGTGGCATGCTTTAGGCATCAATTTAAAACCCATCTCTTTACTCAAGCCTTCCCTGACTGATTGTGCTGACCAGTTTGTCTACTGATTATAGTGCTGTGTGTATTTGGAGTTAATGTTTTTACAGATGTCTTATATAAAAGTTTTTGCATTTATTATTTCATTTCCTTTATGACATTTATATACTGTCCAATAGCAAAAGGTGTCTGGACAGTTTACAAAGTTTAAAAACCATTAAAATACATTATGCATAATATAAAAACCTATTTACATCCAAACATATAAACAGACAAAACACACACACACACACACACACACACACACACACCCTAAACAATCAATAAGGAAGAACCAGAACTTGATTAAAGACTCATCATATGCTGCCAAATGCTTAAGAGAAGAGGATGGTCTTAACCTAGCACTGAAAAGATAACAATGTTGGTGCCAGGCGGGCCTCATCAGGGAGATCGTTTCATAATTGGAGGGCCACCACTGAGAAGGCCCTCTCCCTCGTTGCACATTTAAAGCACTTGCACTTTTAGAACAGGATGGCTTAATTTTTCTGCTATCATTTATATTGGACTTGCACCTTAACAGCTTGAATATTGAATTTTGGGAGTAAATTTTTGGGAGCTATGATGTATTTTGATAAATTTTAATGAATATTACGATCTATTTAATGTATTTTATTCTCACTGCGAACCACTTAGAGATACTTTTGAAATATGGTAAGTGCTATATAAAACTATTAAATAAATAAATAGAGAAGAAGAATGATAAGAGTCATGTAGCATTTTAGCCCCCAAGCTGTATCTTTAAAGAGAACTTGCTTCACAAATTCTGCCCTGCTGATGTCTGCCATTAGGGTAAATCACAGGCAGTAAAACACTATGTGCATGGTGAGTTCTACTAATCAAAATAGCCAGGGAGTGCTAAACTGGCCTTAGAGATGAATGTTACCTCTAGATGGGCACTCAGCAGGTTGCTAGTGCAATGTACACTTCAGCCATAAACTCACAAGTGTGCAATCCTATGCATGATCAGACAGAAAAAAGACCTATATGTCATATGACTTCTTTCTGTATAAATATGCATAGGATTGTACCCTAACTGGCTTCTAGCTAGGAATGGAGGAGAAATTATTTTGGATTTTGCATTTTAATATGAACCAACCTAATCTGCACTTGCAAAATAACAGAACACAGTAATATGCAAATTATCCTTTGTTATTTGAACTGTGGTGCTGGAGAAGACTCTTACGAGTCCCCTGGACTGCAAGGAGGTCAAATCAGTCCATCCTAAAGGAAATCAACCCTGAGTGCTCATTGGAAGGACAGATACTGAAGCTGAAGCTCAAATATTTTGGCCACCTAATGCGAAGGGAAAACTCCCTGGAAAGACCCTGATGCTGGGAAAGACTGAAGGCAAAAGGAGAAGGGGACGACAGAGGATGAGACGGCTAGATAGCATCACCGATGCAATGAATATGAACTTGAGCACACTCCGGGACAGGAAGGCCTGGCGTGCTGTGGTCCATGGGGTCACGAAGAGTCGGACATGAACAACAATTCATACTTCTCTGAATCTTGTGATGCAGTTCTCCAATTAAAAAAAATGCATAGATTAGTACATACATTAGGGGAAGGTTCATACAAAAGTACATTAGGGAGAATAGGGTACAAAAAGGCATATATTAGGGGAAAACCCCTGCTCTCCCTTCTTAAGATTATCTTTAAAAGAGCCTTGGCCTGGACAGCCCTTCAAATAGAGGACACCTCCAAAGAGAGGACTGTCCTCTGTAAAGTAGGACGGATGGGTACCCTACGCCTGGTGCTGATGCCAGCCGTGCAGTCACAGTGCCACGTGATCTTACCTGTTAAAAATGCAGAGACATCTTGCAGTTGAGGGATACAGTCTGCTTGGTATCTGCAGTGTTTTTCTAGCTGGTGGAAGGCATCCAGATACTGCTTACAGGCATGGGTGGGGTACAGACTGCTCAACTTCTGATAAATTTCTTTCCTGAAAACAACAATTGTTAGCTGGCAGCATCTTTTTCTAATTTCCAGAGGGGCGTGGCTGGCTGGGGAATGCTGGGAGTTGTAGGACTTTTTTCTGTCTACACGTGCCTAGGATTGCAGCCTTAGCCTGTTGCAGAACAAATAACAAAGAGTCTTATGGTGTCCACCTTAAAGACGAACACGTTTATTCTGGCAAATACTTTTATGGACAGTGTCCACTGCAGATTTCCTTCTCCCAAAGGCTACCTCCCCCCATAATATCGGGGCTGTTCTTTTCATTGGGGGAAGTCCCCCCCACCCCCAGCAGATTTAGTGATGTGCGTGTGCTTTTGTGTTTAAAGTGCTACACTTTAAACACACAGAGAGTCAGCTGCACTCCTTTTATAGACTGTTTAATGAGTGGATATGAAAATCTGAAACGTCGAGGAGGAGGAAGAGGGAGAATTGGAAAGATGCCTTTAAGAATTTCTGATAGGTGGTGGTATAAAATCGGGAGGGGGAAGGGATGCATTTGTGGGGGGGGGGAAGGAGTAGGATTGCAGGCTAAATATCACAAAATGGGAATGTTGCTGTTTGGATGTACTGAGTGTTTATATTTTGTATTTTAACATTATTCGATTTGAGGATCGTTCTCTCTTTAAACACACACACACACACACACAGAGCTGTTGAAAAGGAGCAAGTAATCATGTGATGGCAGGGAGAAAATAGGCTGCTTTTTAAATTACTATTCTGCTCTGGGGTTCTAACACATCTGTAAACATTGTTTTATGACATCTGAGATCATTCTTGGAAATGCTGACTAAGGCAAATGGCCTTTCCCGGTCTGGAGACTGCAGTTCTTCTTTCTTTTGCTGCCGAAGTGTTGCTATGACGGGTGATAGCCAGCATCCCACAATAGCTGTTTCTGTTTTCAATAAATATCAAGAGGATTCACATGGGCGTAGCTTACAAGGTTAAAGAATGAGAAACAAATATATCCGCATCCAGCAGTGGCTGTTCTAGTCCACGTGGGCTTTGGACCACTTCTATGATGTGGTCATGAAACGTGGAGGAGAAGAAGGAGTCAGACTTGTGATCATGCCATGATCTAAGAAGCATCCTATGTAGTGCTGTGGAAATCAGCAAGGATGTTAAAAGGTGCAAGGTATTTGGTCCAAAAGTCAATTTCTTCCAGTTCAGTTCAGCTGGGCAGGTAGCGTGATCCCCACACCTACCCACTCCCAGGTTTCAGAGTTCCACGAGGTGTTTTCTGGCTAACCTATTGGGAGCTTAGAAGCTATTCCATGTCCTCCAGATCGGCATGTGCTTTACTTTCCCCGGGGGAGCACCACACAGATACGTGCATGGATTTATACAGCACATAATCATCACAGCTTTGGCAGGTAGAAAGTACTGCTGCCTTGGGTTCCTTGCGAGAGGAAAAAGGGTGGGATATAAATGTAAAGGTAAAATAAAATAAAAATAAAGATTAAGGCTCAGAACAAACCAAGTTTGATATGCTGGTAATTGGGTGCACAAGGAGTGCATCGGGACTGGGGACCATCCAGCTGATTTTGAGCAACTGTGGGAAATGGGAACTATGCTGAGCCCAGCTGAAACTCCACATAGGGCTTTTGCCAGAGTAGAAGGCTCAGGCCTGAGCCCACTGTCTGAAGAATTAAAACATGGCATGGACAGCCAGGCCTGCTCCTTGGACACACTCAAGTGGTAGGAAGAATGGCCTTCTGCCCTCCCTTCTATGTTTTACTTCATTCATCATACTTACACCTTTAAACAAATAAAGCTGTGACCAAGCTATCCAAGGTGCTGAACCCTACCCCCAAAATAAGTTCAGCACCTTCAGTAGCTCCATTCAGGTTCTGCCTGAAGCCCAGAATGCATTTACAGCCGAACCACAGTCAGAGCCACCAGCCTCCACTGCTCTTTAGTCTGAAATGATACAGAGGTTATTACCCCTCTCAGAACTCTACCGCCTCATTTTGCTGAATGCATTGAGCAGGTAACGGATTGCTTACAGAAAGGACACAGATTTGCATATGCTAATTTGTATGTATAGATGCAAAGTTAGAAATAATTGCTGTAATTTAAATAGATATATAGTCCTTTTCACCATAGTGGGAAGGACTGTGACCAGGGGAGCTGTGTGCCTGCCTGCTCAGTCTGCTTTCCCAGTGCTGCTGGCTAGGGATGAGTCTAGATATGTACGAATCATACCTACAGATTCCACTGTGGACCAACATTTTCCAAGTCTTGCACACCAGTTTTTCACTTTTAGGTGGGATTTCCACTCACTCACATTAGCGCAAATGCACATTAGCACAATTGCAGAAGTGTGGATTCATGCCAATTTGCATTAACTAGTGCACATTAGTGCTAATGTGAATTAGCGCAAGTAGCATGAAATTCTGGGGGAAAATAATCGGATTCCATCAATGAGCAGATGCTGGAATGAAAGACGCCTGACAATCTGCAAAACACAGATGGAATGGATCTAACAAAATCCATACATCCCTACTGTTGACTCTCTCTTTTTATGGTTCTTTATCTTTAAAGTGGACTTGGATTTGCCATCCCTTCAAATAGAAAATCAGTCAGAAGACTGTCTCTTACAGCCCTTCAAATAGAGGACACGTGGTCACCTGAAGAGCCTCACTGCAGAAGGAAGACACCTGAGGCAGAAGAAAGGGGGCAGCAAAGCCCTAGAGACTTGCAAAGATGTTTCTGAGCCAAGTAGAGAAACATTGTTGTCCTTTTCTCTTTTGTGCCTCATACAAATTAGATCAATATTTTCCACACATGACAGTCACTAACCGTGTGTGTGTGTGTGTGTGTGTGTGTGTGTTTGTAAAGAAAGGGATTTGTGGTTTTGGCATGCATATCTAGAACACAGACGCATTGAATGATTTAGAACAATAGTCACCCAGTGTGTTGAACTACTGAGCTGGATAGAGATGATGATGCTCCAGAACAAATCCCATGGGGTTTGAGTTGGAATATGGGGTGAGGGAAGGATGATGCCCTCTCTAAATGATACCCATGGACAAAAGCCTTATTTTTTTAGTCCACATGTTTTGGCAGGCCTCCTACTGGAGTCAACAGTCCCCAATCTAGTGCCTCCAGATGTGCTGGATTCAGCTCTTAACAGCCCCATCCAGCATAGCCAATCATCCAGTCAGTGATGATGGGAGTTGTAGTCCAAAACATCTGGAGAGCACCAGCTGTTTAATGTGTTTTCTAAAACCCACTAGTTTGCTTTACACTGGATGCATACATTGCACAACCAGTGCATTGGACCTGCCATGTCATATGCCATTTTGAAATCAGATGTGCACTATTGTGTATTAGTAGAAATATAGGTATTATCTGAGTATAGGAATGGAAAAGTGAGAAGGAAACATTTCATGTCCCCATCTTCCTCTTGTGTTTAGGAACTAGTTGGCCATCATGATGCTATGCAAAAAAAAAAATCATGCGCTTACCATGTAGCAGTTTCTTGGGCAGTGTATTCAACTCTTGGTAATGGGTCACCGCTGTCAAAAGAATAAGTGAGTACATTTGATTAGAATTCATGTACATGCCTCCAATAAGATGGATACCAAGGAACGATCTTTGGGCTGTTATTGTCAGGACTAGAAATGAAGCAAACACTGACCTTTAAGATTTTTGGGCTACAATTCTTATGCTCCTTGATCATTGGCAATGCTGGCTGGGGCTTGTGGGAGTTGTAGTACAAAACATCTGGAGGGCACCAGGTTGCCTATCCCTGTCTAAAAGGGAGGGCAAGTGCTAGGGGACTGATGCTGTGTGTTGTGTGATGGCTACTTTAAACGTTACTGTAGATGGCTCTCAGCTTATAGGAACCTAGGAAGCTGCCTTACGCTGAGTCAGACCCTTGGTCCATCTAGCCCAGTATTGTTGACACTGACTGGCAGATGCCAGGGATTGAACCTGGGGCCTTCTGCATGCAAAACAGGTGTTCTGCCACAGAGCCATGGCCCCTCTCCTGCATGGCAAGCTGATTGTGAGAAGTGGCCATTTCATGGATGTAAGCTATCACAAGCCAACGTTCAGGTGGATCGGTGATGTAACACTAATCACCAATGGCTCATGGTGAGCTGGAAGTTGCCATGCAATCCAGTTTAAAGGGGCATCCAGGGTTCATGTGCATTACCCTTGAATGTCACACTTTCAACATGAAAGAGCCTTATGAAGCCAAAACATGCATCAAATTACATATAGACATTGAAGATCTTTCAGAACAGCGGTGTTGTGGCCCTCCCGATGTTGATGGACTACAGCCGCAGTCGCCCTTGACCATTGGACATGCTGTCTGGGGATAATGGGAGTTGGAATCCAATGCCATCTGGAGGACCACAGGTTCCCCACACCAGTTTTTGAAGTCCCCCTTTCCTTTGATGATTGTTCCAGTTTTCCAACAAAGGGTGACATGGATGCCTCAATCAAGGATGTGACTTCCATCAGTCTCACAACTACTTGTGCGCACAGAAAACCAGGCTACATACTGCAATAGTATGCAAAAAGTAAAACCTCTAGGTTTTTTGTTTTTGTTTGGTTTTGCAATGTTGCTGCACTTACTGTCTGAAGTTAAAGGCCAGGTCAGCAACAAATGCCCTCCGCTTTTTGTATTCTGGATCTGTGTATCCCTAAAAGGGGAAGGAAGGAAATGCTTCTTCAATACAGTTTATGGCAAAGCCAAAAACAAACAAACAAACAAACCCAAATCCAAAATCTCACTGTTTGAATGTAGTTGTGAAAACAAGAGGTGAGTTTTGAAATTCAAAACTGCACAGTGAAATTTTAATTTAAAATTTGGGATTTTTTTTTTAAGGTTTTGTGAATGGCTGTTATGATGCTCTTTGCAAAATGAGTTCAATGAAGACATGGTACATGATTTAAGGCACAATCCCATGTACATTGCATTGAGTCCGAAAAAATGCCAACAACTCCGAGCATAGCCCAGCCAGCCAAGCTGGCTGGGGCATGCTGTGAGCTGTAGGCATTTTTTTCTGACTAAACATGGATAGGATTGTGCCCTTATTTGTATGCATGCATGCATGCATGTATGTGTGTATGTATTTATTTGTATTTATTTATGTATCTGTGTTATTTTTATTAGCCTTTTAACATTAGAAGTCCTCAAGGAAGATTACAAAACAAAAATCACATGAACTGTGGATTGCTGCTGCTTTCTTCAACCATCAACAGGGATGGAAGGGGCAAACAAAAAGTGGAGTGGGCCTTGCTGACATCTCTCCCTCTAATAGGGATAAATGCCAAGTTCTGCACCTAGGAAAAAGAAACCAAATGCACAGTTACAAGATGGGGGATACGTGGCTCAACAATAATACAAGTGAGAAGGATCTTGGAACTGATGTAGATCACAAGCTGAATATGAGCCAACAATGTGATGTGGCTGCAAAAAAGGGAAATGCTATTTTGGGGTGCATTAATAGAAGCATAGCTTCCAAATCCCGGGAAGTACTAGTTCCCCTCTACTCAGCACTAGGGATGTACGAAAATCACTTACCTGTTCGCGGATTATGCTGATGGTGGGGGGGGGGAGGCGCTCCGTCCCTCCCCCTGGAATCCTGGACAGGGGGAAGGTGCTCCATCCCTCCCCCCAGAATCCGCTCCATTCCTGCCCCGCCCTGGAATCCTCCTTGGCCGGCTCAGCAGCCGGCCAGGCCCAGCCAGGACAGAGCTGTCTGCAGCCGGATTTCCGGCCGCGGAGGGCTCTGGGGGAAAAAACCCCAAAACCCGCCTACGCAAATGGCGGCGGCTATGGCCGCCGCCATTTGCGTTCCTTATTTTTGACGTCTTCATCTACGTAAATATTTTCGTAGACTAAGACAGCGAAAATGAGGGGAACGCAAATAGCGTAGTGGACGCTATTTGCGTTCCCCTTATTTTCGCCGTCTTAGTCTACGTGATTATTTACGTAGATGAAGACATCAAAAATAAGGAACACAAATGGCGGCGGCTGTAGCCGCCGCCATTTGCGTACGCCTTTTTTTTTTTACCCAGACGTTTTAGGCTACGTAAAAACTTACATAGCCTATCACGTGGGTGTAAAACCCCCCAAACAAACCTGCAAATGGTGGCAGTGGCAGCCGGTCGGAAGAAGCCACCTGCCGAAGCCACCACCGGAGCCACCACCGCCCGGAAGATCCGCCCCAGGTAAGTCTCATCCCGAGGGGATCTGTGGGGGGGGCAGGCGTTCCGCCACAGATTTTGGGGGAACCGTGGCGGAATTCTCTGCCATCCCTACTCAGCACTGGTTCAGCCTCATCTTGAGTCCAGTTCTGGGCACCACACTTTAAGAAGGATGCAGACAAACTGGAGAGGGTTCAGAGGAGGGCAACAGAGATGATCAGGGGTCTGGAAACAAAGCCCTATGAAGAGAGACTGAAAGAACTGGGCATGTTTAGCCTTGAGAAGAGAAGACTGAGGGGAGATATGATAATGCTCTTCAAGTCCTTGAAAGGTTGTCACAGAGAGGAAGGCCAGCATCTCTTCTCGATCATCCTAGAATGCAGGACACGGAATAATGGGCTCAAGTGACAGGAAGCCAGATTCCTGTCAGGAAAAATGTCTTGACTGTTAGAGCAATATGACAATGGAGCCAATTACCTAGGGAGGTGGTGGGCTCTCCCACACTGGAGGCATTCAAGATGAGGCTGGACAGCCATCTGTCAGGGATGCTCTGACTTGGATTCCTGCACTGAGCAGGGGGTTGAACTCGATGGTCTTATCAGCCCCTTCCAACCTTACTGTGTTCTATGATTCTATGATGAAGTCAGGCAGAATGGCTGTAGGAGCCAAATGGCAGCTTGTCATCTTGCTTTTCCATCTGATCATTCCATCTGGGATTCCAACAAGAGCCAGTGTGGTGTCATGGTTAGAGTGTTGGACTGGGACTTGGGAGATCTGGGTTCTAGCCCCCACTTGTCCACGAAGCTCATTGGGTGACTTTGGGTTAGTCACTAACTCTCATCCTAATCTACCTCACAGGGTTGTTGTGAGGATGAAACGGAGAGGAAGACCATGCAAGCTGCCTTGGGTTCCTTGCAAGAGGGGAAAAGGTGGGATATAAATGTAATAATAAAGAATTAATAAAAAACAACATGAAACCCAGGCTTCCATCTTGACTCTGCCTTCTGTTCATTTTTTTTCGACAGCTACAACTTACAAGCCTCTTCCTCCTCCTTTTGGCATCCACCTTCCTTGTAAGAAGAGGCTCGACCTGGGGAGAGTCCTTATCTTACCTACTGTGGAATTATTCATAAGACCAGCTGGAACCGCTAAAAGCACTGAACAAGTGCATATGTTTCTGTGTCACGTCATCGTTGTTGTTTTTATCATCATCACCATCGTCATCATTGTCAAGGATAATGGCCTGCTTTCTGCCATAAGGTTGGGTCAGGCTGTCACATTGGATGTAACCACCTGGAAATGTTTGTAGTTTAGATGCTCCTTCGCCCTTTGCCCAAGGCCAGGTGCAGTCCCTGCTAACTAGAATGTGTGCCAACAGCTGGAGTTGGTGGGGAGTTCCAGCCTGTTGGAGGTAACGGCGGTCCACCCAAGGACTGAGCCAGTGATTGGCTGAAGCAAAATCTGCCCTGGGTTGCCAGGGATGGACTTTAAAAGGGGGCTGAGGTCAAGGCATGGGGTCTCCCTTCATCCTGGTGGTCCTGGACCTGGAGATGGCTGGTTGCTATCCAGGGAGATCCATACTTAGGTATGCAAGGATCGGACAGGTAGATTTATTATTTGGCTTGGGTGTGCATTCATGAAGCTCTCTGTATATAGTTAAGTGATTTGGCTTTGTACTGTCTTGTATAACTGGTTACTTCCATTCTTCCCTTTCTCTCTACCCCTTTATTTTGATCTTTATCCAACCTTTAGTTGATGTGATCTCTCTGCATAACCTCAGTGCTAATTTCAGTGCTTCTTGGCTTAAGAGGGTGGTTACTGGGTATTTGGGGGGACTGAAAGGCCAGGTTTGGCCAGTCCTGTTTTGGGGAAGGGGACCCCAGGATCAGGTCCTGGGTGATCCTCCCTTGCAGAGAGGTTGGGACTGGTCCCGGAGGCTGGGATCCTCCTTCCCTCCTTCCTTGACAACCATCGTCATCACCATCTGCTTGATAACTGCATACAGCACCATTACCATACATGGCTTTTCCAGAGTAATACGAGCAAAAAACCAAAACAAAACTCGTATGTGCCCGCCCCAAGGAACTTCCAGGTTTACATTTTGAACCATGGGTGAGTTGATATCAGAGGAAGGAAAGCTTTATAGAAGAGGAGAAATGAAATTAGCAAATGTCTTTCACTGGACTACTAAATCACAGGGGGGAAAGCATTTATTAAAGTTGCTTATTCGTATGGTGTTTTTTAGAGGCTTAACTACCTTTAAGCCTAAATAATTTGGGAGGTGCATTCATAACTCACCGGGTGGTCAGGATCCAAATCAGGGTCATACTTGGTGATCAGGTGATGGCATTTGTCGAGGTCTCGTATTTTCTTTGGGAACCATGGGGCTGTTGGCAAGGGTATAAATGGTAGACTGTGAGCGGCACATAGATGTTCAGTGGGCACTGCAGGGGTGGATGCTGCTCAGTGTTATTGTATTGATGGACACAGGGCTATGCACTTCTTGAAAAGGTGTTGAAGGATTAGACATCTAACAGAGCAGTGCCACAGTTATGCCAGCTACGGGGTTTTAGGATGTGGCAGAGGCCTTGCTACTCTAGCAGAACATCAGAGATGCTTCCAGCACAACAGATATACTGGAGGAGCAGCTTAAATATATGGATGGAGCTGTTCTCCTGCTGAAGATGCACCAGTGGAATAGCCAAAACTGGGTGGGGTCATGGGTGGCTTCAATTACTTCAGTGAAATAGGGGTTTTGTTGCTGTTTCAAGCTGCCTTGTATGAAAGACCACCACGATCACATTGCCACAACAGAGCATAGGACATGGTGTATAACTCAGCGCTAGGGCGGCCACTTACAAACAGCACCAAAAAAAAAAAAAATGATAAAGGGGACACATATTTGCATAAAAGTTGCATACGCTAATATATATATATATATATATATATATATATATATATATATATGGAGAGAGAGAGAGAGAGAGAGAGAGAGAGAGAGAAGTAGAAATAATGAGTAGAGTTTAAATAGGAATGCTGTACATCTCACAGCATAGAGGGGAAGATTGTGACCAGGTGATCTGTGTGTACCTTGCTCAGTCTGCTGTCCAAGTGCTCACTGTGGATGGGCTACTTCAAGGGCCCACTAGAAGGACCTTCTTAGGGTCCTTTGTCCTTAAATGCAACTTGGACTGGGCAGCCCTTCAAATAGGGGACACGTTCGAAACAGAGAATGGTCCTCAGGCAGCCCTTCAAATAGAGAGCTGTCCTCTGTAAAATAGGACACATGGCCAACCTACTCAGCACCCAATCATGGCACACCACCACTGGTACATGAACTGGAATGGGGTGTGGTTGCTACTTTCAGTGTGTGATTGTGGCTGCCCTTGCCAGAGGAGCTATGTGGCTGCTATGTTATGTGTCAACAGTGTGGAAACTCAGGCCTGGTGGCCCATCTGGCCCTCCAGGGATCCCCAGATGGCCCAGCCCCCTTCCCCCCAACCACTAATCATTTGGTGGTTCCCGAGGTTTTGTGCAGTTTCCCCCTTGCCCCCCAATCTAAAAAGTTGAAATGTAGTGGAGGCTGGGGGCTCCTATATCAGTGGGGTGGTAAATCCATTCTGAGACTCAATCAGAACCAGTCAGAACTCTAAAGGAGCTACCCAAAATGCTGAAGCATATCCCCCAAATGGGTCAGCACCTTGGATAGCTCCTTTAGAGCACTGACTGGTTCTGACTGAAACCCGGAATGGATTTACCTCCACGCTGACATTGGAGCTGCCAGCCTCCGCTGCTGCAGGTGGACCAGATTTCATCTGGCACATCACCCCTGTCCTAAAGAAAGCGCTGTACAGACAAAGACTGCCCCTTTAGATCCTGGCCAATGAGATCATTAAACCAGCTTACAACCAGATCTTCTGGCTAAATCATTTTGTGTATCTCCGTTCAGTAATCCCTAATTAACATTTGACTACTGATTAAAGACTTTTGTGTGTGCATCCAGATAGGAAGGTGCTGCGGCGGCTCTACGTACCTTTTTCTTCCCTATTAGCTTTCACATCCTCTGCCACCCTCTTTAAGGAATTGATGAGGCTGCTGACCTCACAGTTCAGAACTTCACATCTCACAAAAAAATCAAGGTCATCGGCAGTGTTTTTTGGTATTCTAGCTGGTCTAGTTTCAAGGTGATTGATTTTAGCTTCAAATATCTGAAAAAGGCAATCACATATATACCATTTCCCCGAGTGCAGTGCCCAAGGCTGTTTGCAAAAGTAACAAGCAAAAGTGAAACAATAAACTGGGAGAACAGCTTCCCCTCTTCCCCAAGTTCATTAACTGTCACAAGCAATCTGGAGACAGATGGTTTTTAGCCAAGAAATGTGCAGTGCAATCCTATGGATGTTTTATTCAGATGTAAGTCCCACACTGTTCAATGGGATTTACTTCCATGTAAGTTTTCATAGGACTACAGCCTTAGACATATACTCAGAGCTGTTTATCAGTGCCAGCTCCAGGTTTTTGATGGCCCTTGGGCAAGACACCCTCAATAGGTCTGTCCTGCAGTGAGTCTCCCTTCTCACCACCATTGTCATCAGCTGCTATTGCTCCTCACCCTCTTTCTCATCATTGCTACTACTTGCTTGCTTGACAGGGAGGGAGCCAGTGAGCGAGTTGGCAGTGGCATCTTCTGCTCTTCCTTCTCACCACCGCCATTGTCTGGAGGCAGGTGAGCAAGCGGCAGGTGTGCAAGCAGGTTGCAAGGGTGAAGAGGAAGGAGGAGCAACCTGATGAGTAAAAATGCAAATGTTTTTTGCAGCATGGAGGTAAACATTATCAGCTGCAAAAGTCTATGCATGAAGCTGCTGTTATAGACACCATTACAGTGTCCAGCTGGAACACTGACAACCCTACACAGGGGTAGGCAAAAAGTAGGCCTCCAGATGTTTCAGATTTCAACTCCCAGAATTTCTGACCATTGACCATGCTGGCAGGAGCTTCTGGGAGTTGATGTCCAAAACATCTGGAGATCTACTTTCTTCCCACCCCTACCCTACACTATGGCTGAATCTACACATAGCAGTTTTACCGTTATCATACTGCAGTGATAACTATTGGTGCCCATCAGTGTCATGTACACCAATAGTTATCGTTGCAGTATGATAACAGTAAAACTGCTATGTGTAGATTCAGCCTATAGCTATTTAGTCTTTTACAAGTGGGACCTTGCACCAAAATGTTTCAGTGTGGTGTGCTGCTGTTTAGGATTCTAGGTACTCCGTTCTGCCCCTCCATTTGTCAGAATAGTCAATCAGCATTCTGTGACCACTGAGTATGCCTGCCCAGTCCTCATTGGGCTGTTTTGGGGTTTTCCCCTCCCTTACATTTTTTTTTCTGGAGACTTTTGTACTTCTGCAAACCTTGTGATTCCCCCAAGCATGTGGCTACCTCCTGCTTGCCTGTGGATGGTGCTGTTTCAGTAACATACGCAATGAAACTCACAGCCTGAACATCAGAAATAGAGGGGATGATTATAAACACTTTCCCAAATGTTGAGAAATTCCCCAGATACACAGTTCCTCATATTTACTAGATTTTGTTTGCTTGCAAGGAGCATCAAAGATGTGGCAAAGAAGGTGCCCGAGATATATAAAATCCTCTAGGAGAATGATGGTTCTTCAAAATAAATATTTCCCTTCTGTTCTGAGTTGAGATCATTATTTTCTCAACCAGGGGAACTGCTTCATTCTTAGTGGGACAGCAGTCATGCTCAAGTGCTGAACTGGGATTCACATGTAGGTCATTATTACAGTTGTGAGAGTAGATGACCAGACTTCCAAGTATGAAAATGGAGAACACTGGAATAGGTCAGCAACAGTGGATGAACAGGCTGTGTGGGCTGTGGTCAACAGACACTGATTTCTTGGTTAAAGAGTATGTGACAGACATTCATTCTGGCATGAAGATGTAGCAATGGGAAAGGCTCTGCTTCACCCTCAACTGAATTTCTGCTGGTTCAAGGCACAGGGACCCTGCACAGATACGTCCTCTCCAAGAGAAGTGAGTGGTTGGATACAAAGCTACTGGACAAAATGAAACTTGATCTAAGGCAGTAAGGTGAAACGGCAGGGAGAGGCAAGTTAGAAGAACCACCACAAAAAATGCATTTTTAGGTGTACCCTAAGATATTTCAAGCACACACCTAAGCAGTGGAGGGTGGTCAGTTTTGAAGCACAGGAGCTCAAACCAACCACTAATAAAATCTCACTGTTAAATTTATGGGGCATGAGTGCAGTCCTACCCATAGTTACCTGGGAGTAAGCTCCATTGAACTCAATGGTGCTCCCTTCTGACTGCATAGGTTCAGTTTGCAAAAGACACTGATCTTTAACAAAAGAGTTTCAGCCAGCTGAAATGCAGCCTTTAGCTTTTAATTAGAAATGCAAACGATCTTGCAAAGAAGCACAAGTATTTAAGATGCTAGCATGAGGTATGAACTCCATCACAGAATGGGAAAGGAGTTTCCAGCCTCTGCTTGGTTGTTTTCCTCATCCTCTGACTTCCTCTGTGCTCATCTCTCACAAACAATAATAAAAACTTGAAAGCCTTGTTATTACCTCATCCACTTTCCAGAGCTAGGAGAATCCATCAATTACCCTGGTGCTCTGGCAGATGACATCATCCCTTCTATTCTGAAAAAAGTCCTGGAGCTGTGCTCCTCCACTACTCCACTGTTACCTCAATGTAAAATGTGAATTTGACCTCCAAAGAGCCCTGCTGGATCAGACCAAAGGCATTTAGTGTCCAGCATCCTGTTTCCCATAGTGGCCAGCCAAATGCTTCCAATGGGCCACACTGGGATTTAGTTACCATGGCTAATAGCCATTGACAGAAATCCATGAATGTATATAATTCCCTTTTGATACTGTCTGTGCCAGGCGTGGGCAGAAAGTAGATCTCCAGATGTTGTGGACTTCAACTCCCAGCATTACTGGCCACTGGATATGCTGGCAGGGGCTTCTGAAAGTTGAAGCCCAAAATATCTGGACATCTACCTTCTGGCCACCCCTGGTCTGTGCCCATGGCCATCACCAGCCTTCCCTAACCTAAAGCCCCCCAGATTTTTTGGACTTCAGCACCCATCAGTCCGAGCTAGCATGGCCCATCGGTCAAGAATGCTGGAAGTTGTTGTTCAAAACATCTGGAGGGTACAATGTTGGGGAAGGCTATCTTGTGGCCACAAATTCCACTTTCTTTGTGTGTGTACCTGTCCTCAGTCTACTCTCAATTTATGTTGTTGGATGGCCCAGAGCTCTAGTATTAAGGGAGATGGAAGAAGTTATTTCTATCCACTTTCCCATGCCACTGGGGCTTAGGGGAGGTGTAGTCAAAATAATCTGGAGGGCACCAGGTTGCCTCTACCTTCAAGAGTCATCTCCTTTTCTTTTCTCTCCCCTACCCAGCTAAGGAGCCCCAAATGTAGGGCTTGTTCGCAGCTGCCTGTTGAGTGTACCCAAACAGTGTGGCAAACTCCAGATTTGCTAGACCGAAAAGCAGTGGAGGCTGGTGGCTCCTATGTCATAGGGCTGTGCATACACTCTGGGTTTCAGTCAGAACCAGCCAGAACCCTAAAGGAACTTTCCAAGGTGCTGAACCCCACCCCCAAATGGGTGCAGCACCTTGGATAGCTCCTTAGAGTTCTGACTGATCCTGAGGAAAACCCAGAGCATATTCAACACGCCATTGACATTGCAGCCACCAGTCTGCACTGGGGAAACATCAGAACCAGGCAGCCCCGGTAAGGCGGCAGGCAGGCAGGCTGGCTCAGGGCAGTGGCAACCAGTCCTACCTCGAAGACTTCGGCTGTCCTGGCGATGCCGGCTCTCCTGCCATTGCGGAGGGCGAAGGTCAGGCTCAGCGTGTCTCGGGCAGGCTCTGTTCCCTGGGCCGGATCCTGGTGGTCTTGTTCGTTCGACGGCTCCATCCCTGCTGGCCAGTTCCTCCTCCGGCCCGGCCCGTGGGTCTGCAAGCAACCTGTGGGGCGGTGGCGGCCTTTCACAGGCAGGCAAGGCAGTCCTGGCATCGCAGGATCCCCCTCAAAAGAGGCGGAGATTCCCCTGACGAAATACCCCCCCCCCCCGCGACGCGCCCTCGAGGAAGGCAGCGACGGGCTGCGCCGCGGCGTCAGCCTAGCGAAGAATCCCGGGGCCGGGCTGTTCGCGCAGGGGCTGGTGGTGAAGCGGAACCGCCCCGAGGGCAGGGAGTCTGGGAGTCCGGAGAGCGGGACAATGTCATCGTGAGGGGGATCACAGCTCCCATCACCCACTGACTGGGGATAATGGGAGCTGTAGTCCAAGTCACACACGCACGACATGCACACACGACGTGACTTTAGATGGCAACAAAGTTTCATGGCCTTCTGAGGAAGAAATCTGACTTGAAGATGCACACACACACACACGCACACTTTTGATTTGTGACATGTCTTGCAGCATCTATTGCCCGTGTTGGCTGGGGAGGGTGGGAGTCGTAGTCGAAGACATCTGGACTCTGGTTTATTGCATTGGTCGCTCACCCCAGCATGGAAGGTTGATCATTCCTGTGTAAAGGGTGGAGAAAGATTTGCTCCAGGGGTATCAGTTAATCAGTTAACATGGCAGAGGGAGGGAGGCAGAATTTTCCAGGGTTTCTCCTAGCACGGAATCCGACATGACAGGCTTACCTGCTGGATCACACTGGTGGCAATGCAAACGGCTTGATAGTGGTTGTACAAAAAATCCCCCTTCCCTTGGGTATCCGTGTTTGAGGAGGCTGGACGGAGTTAATGATGCGCGCTTGCTGAAGTCGACCTCGGTCTTTATTTTAAACACATTTACAGTATGCGTTTCTAAACAGAAGTAAGTCCCATTGAGTCCAATGCAGCTTACTCCCTGGTAAGCAGGTATAGGATTCAGCCTCGTGTGAAAGTCAGCCTCAAAGGAAGATTTGCAGGGCAAAATGGTCTGAAATAAATTACTTGATTTTAACTCAATGTAGGTTTGGTCAGATTGAAAAAGCAGCAGCAGCAGCAGCAGCAGCACCCTCCCTTCTTGCAGAGAGGGCTGTGTTTCTATTCTTTACTTATTTTATTTAAAAGGTATCCATCCTGTTGTTGTTTTTTCTTTTCACTTCAGTCCCCAAGGCAGGCTTACAATATAAAGAAATGGACCAAAAAACCATGTGTGTGTGTATATATGGTTTATTTAACAGCACAGCTACTGATGAGGGCAGAAACCAAAACGTTTAGCTTAAATATATTTTTTGAATACTCTGTTGTTAGTCTTTCTATCTTTCTTATATATTTTACCTTAAGACAGATGGCATCCACAGCGGATCCGGAGCCTCCTGGTTGCCTCGCTGCTGTGCCACTTTAGACCCCCACCCCGCCCCCTTCTATATCCATTTCTTTATATTGTAAGCCTGCCTTGGGGACTGAAGTGAAAAAAAACCCAAAACCCTCCAAGTGTAAAAATGGTTAACGGTAGCTACTTGTCAGCTGAATCAGAAGCTTACCTACAAATATGTCTATGTAGTTTGCTACTCTCCGGAACTCTGCTTTGTGCCCTCGGTAGTGTACTCATTCTGAACTACTCCTGGCTTTCCGATTTTAAACCATTTATATAGAAGCGGAAATGTCAACATGAAAGATGTTGTATCCCTCGAAATTTTCCTGGCAATTACATTTAAAACACACACAACCCAAACCAAACAAAGAAAAAAAAAGTTTAACACAAAAGTATCACAATTATTAAGTAGAAGTCTTGCTTACATAACTAACAGACAAACCCATAAATACAGATGGTGCATTTGGGCAATGGACTACGATCTTTGCAAAGTGTACTCACCTAGAACTTTGCGGCGCTTACTAAAGCCCTTTCCGGTTACATTTTTGTCCCACTGGGTTATTTATTGCTGGTATTATTTTACTTTTGGAATGGAGAGTGGGGCAGAAGGAATTAATCATCTAAATAATGAATGTTTATTTTATTTTATTTTATTTTAAAATACGGTTTGGAATCTCCTAGTTTGGGGCGTGTGGGAGAGATAAGGATACAAATAGACCTGTAAGGGAACGTCAACCAAATTCACATCGTTTCCAAGAAGAAATGAGAGCAATGCATTGCCCAAAGGCGCTTGTTTCACCTGAAGTCTAAACATGTTCCTTCTGATAACACTCAGCAATGTGGCTCACGACTCGAGTGTAGGCTCCATCAAAAGTCATTCGTCATTGTTTTGGTGACAGCAATTTGTCAGTGCATCCCGAAGAAAGAAGGTAGTACAAGGTAGTTATTAATATTTTCATACTAATTTTTTTAATTGATTTGACTAATTTGTTCATGTTACTGTCCTGCATTGCTTTTATAGTGGTGTGCAGTACAATCCTATACATGTTTACTTACTGGTCCCTCTATGCTTAATGGGACTTACTCCCAGGTAAAGATGTAATGAAAGTCGCGTTGTATTTTAATTTGTTAGGATGCATGGATGCATCTCTCTCTCTCTCTCTCTCTCTCTCTCTCTCTCTCTCTCTCTCTCTCAAGCTAGAAGATAGGGCATCCCAAGAAATCCAACAAACATTATTGTTGTTTTTTCCTAGTAGTAACTGTTCAGAATTACTATGATGTCTGTCCTGGAAATATATGGTGCAAAGCAGAAAGGGTGCATGTGTGCGCGCGCACACGTGTATCTTGAAAAGACTGAATGAGTGGGAAGCCATGAACCTGGTACCCTCCAGATGTTTTGGACTACAACTCCTATGATCTCTGACTATTGGTTACGCTGGCTGGGTCTGATGGAGTTGTGGTCCAAAACATCTGGAGGGCACCTGGCTGGGGAAGAATGGTAGACGTATCCTAGCAGTTGCTGTATGTTTGGGGTAGGTGGGGAGCTGTTTAGTATACTTGTGCCTCTGTCTATCTGTCTTTCTCTATCAGTGCAATCCTATGCATGTCTATTCAGATGTAAGTCCCACTAAGGTCTCTGATAGGCATGTAGAAGACTGCAGCCTAAGACATTTGTGCTTCCCCTTTCTTCCGAAAATGGTGCTCAAGCTGGCTACCATTAAATCATTAGCAGTGCATGTCTACTCAGAAGTTGTTCATTGTTGATCAGTCGTTAAGTCATGTCTGACTCTTCGTGACCCCATGGACCATAGCACACCAGGCCTTCCTGTCCTCCACTCTCTCCTGGAGCATGCTCAAGTTCATATTCATTGCATCGGTGATGCTATCTAGCCATCTCATCCTCTGCCGTCCCCTTCTCCTTTTGCCTTCAGTCTTTCCCAGTATCAGGGTCTTTTCCAGTGACTTTTCTCTTCGCATTAGGTGGCCAAAATATTTGAGCTTCAGCTTCAGTATCTGTCCTTCCAATGAGCACTCAGGGTTGATTTCCTTTAGGATGGACTGATTTGACCTCCTTGCAGTCCAGGGGACTCGTAAGAGTCTTCTCCAGCAATTGCAATGGGCCTTAGTACTCCCACATAAGTGGGTGTAAGGTTTGCAGACTAAAACAAAAGGAAAATGGAGACCAAAGTCCTCGTCTCCAGGGTCCAATAGGGATGCTCCAAAGCCAACTCCAAGTGGTGGACTGCTTTTTAACTCACTTCGTAGCTGTATAGGCCGGTGCTGTCCGAGGTGCTGAAACGTCGTCATTTTATCTGACTCCTAAACCTAGATATAGATTCAGGTCAGATTGGTGGGATCAAGCGTGACTCACTGCTTCCCCCATTAGGTCTGATTTGTGGAGAAAGAGGTTTTCCAGTCAAATTTCTTCCAGATGGACGGCTACCTTCTTAAAGCAGACCGCCAGAGACTTTCTTTGAGAAGTGCATTCTGAAGACGCTGCTAGTCTTTCTTCTTTGGCTTAATCCACCAGGATTAAGCAAGTTGAAGGCATTTGCAAACATTTTAAACACATTTTATTATATTTTAATTTGTTGTGTTTTAAAATTCTTGACACCTCTCATCAGCCCTAGCTGTGGACACACTTTACTGGGGACGTCTATGCGGGGTTTCAATCCAACACATAGACTGGAACACTTTTTGGTGTTGTCTGTTATGCTGCTAAAAAATGACCCAACTAAATACCATACATTAGAGTTAGTGATCAGTTCCTTTTTTAGTCCTTTTGAACTGGAAGACAAGAGAAATCCAAACCTGTGTTAAAAATACTTGAAAATGTTAGTTCACACCTATGGATAATGTCGGTAATAAAAGCAGATATTTAATTTAGAAATCACACACAGTTTTCCTGCTCATTTTCAAAACACACAAATGCATTAAAAGTTGAAGAGAGAATTGGTGACATTTTGCCATTTTTTTAAAAAAAAATCTGGAACCAGAGTATATCAAGAAAGAGAGCTGGAGACTGTGTGTGGGGTGGTGGTGGTGGTGGGAGATAGAGACATATCTTATTTCAGGAGTCGTGAGTTCCAAAGTATACATAAAATATATTGCTTGTTTTTTATTGCTCATTGTAATAGTTGTTTATTTTTTGTTTATATTATTAGCTGCTTTGGTGTTCCTTGACAGAAAGGTGGAATATTACTTAAATGTTTCAAGTACAAAAATGAAAATAAAATATAAACAAATCTATTAGATCTCTCCCAATATCATTTCAGTTGCTTGCAGTCTAGTAACTGAGGAATACAAACTTCATAAGAATGTTAGAGAAATAACATGTGTGTGTGTGTGTGTGTGGTTATTCTGAACTCTTACACGACTGCATTTGGAATTAAGACATGTGATTAGGTAGGCTGCAGTTTCATGGGGAAAGTTGTTCCAGACAACCTCATAATCTGGAATATCTCCACAATGAAAATGACACAGATCTTATTGGTCAAAAGCGTGGAGCAGTATCTTCTAACACAAGGTTTTAAGGTCTATGCCAATAAGCATCACTCCTGACGTCTGCTCTGCAGTGGGTTTTTTTAGGAGGTGGACAGTTTCACAAGGGACAAGAACTACATCCGGAAATCCAAGTAATAACCCCAGCTGAGCATTCTAAAGTGTAAATTAGCCAGTGTCTAATCTGTATACTGATCTAAATTCTTATTTATGTTGCTGCACTCATTCCTAGGTTAGCTAAATACTACTGCAGCAAGTTTCCCAGTTATGTCTGGTCTTTTGGGATAGCCTTGAGCTTTCACTGCAAACAACTGATGTAATTAAGGATACCTGTCTCCCTTAAAGTGCAATCCTGTGCATGTTCAGATAGAAAAAAAGTCCTTTCCCATCTAAAATGCATAAGACTGCACCCTTAATGTAATTTTGTCTTTCTTTTTTCTGTACCATTGCATGCCATGGGCATTATCCAGCCCCTGTTAAGCACCTGTCTAATGTCTAATGCATTTCCAGGAAGAGACTGAAGCACATATTTAACAGTGGGCTTACTTCCTAGTAAGTGGGTTTAGGATTGCAGCCTGACAGTGCAATCTTAAACAGGAATAGTCAGATATACAGTCAGAGCCAGAAATATTGGAACAAGGATAACTGTTTTGGCAGTTGGCCTCTGTACACCACCACACTGAAGTTGAAAGGAAACACACCCAGATGGGAGCGAAGTCAGGACTGTCAGCTGTAATTCAAGGGGTGTGACAAAAGTGGGGCACTAACCATTCAGGAAGGACAGCCAGTGGCATGCACGCACACCCATCATTGGTGGCTCATAAGTAATGGAACAAACCAACATCATTTCAAACTTAAGGATCACCTTTAATACCTGGATGAAAATCCCTTGCAGTCAATGACTGCCTGAAGTCTGGAACCCATGGACATGACCCAGTGCTGAGTTTCCTCCCTCGAGATGCTTTGCCAGGCCTTGACCACAGCTGCCTTCGCTGCTGCTTGTTTGTGGGTCTTTCTGCCTTCAGTCCTGTCTTCAGCAAGTGAAAAGCATGCTCTATTGGGTGACTGACTTGGCCATTGAAGAACATCCCACTTCTTTGCCTTCAGAAACTCTGGGGTAGCTTTTGCTGTATGTTTTGGGTCAGTATCCATCTGCAATATGAAGCGGCGTCCTCTCAGTTTGGCAGCATTCAGCTGAATCTGAGCAGAAAGTAGAGCCCTACACACTTCAGAATTCATCCTGCTGCTTTTATCAGCAGTCAGGTCATCAATAAACACCAGTGACCTGGTTCCATTGGCAGCCATACATGCCCATGCCATAACACTGCCTCCACCATGTTTGACAGATGATGTGGTATGCTTTGGATCATGAGCTGTTCCTTTCCTTCTCCATACTTTTTTCTTCCCATCATTCTGGTACAAGTGAATCTTGGTTTCATCAGTCCAAAGAATCTTATTCCAGAACTGGGCAGGCTTTTTTAGGTGTTTGCTGGCAAAGGCTAATCTGGCCTGTCTGTTCTTGAGCATTACCAGTGGTTTGCACCTTGTTGTGAAGCCTCTGTATTTACATTCATAAAGCTGTCTCTTGACTGTAGATGTTGACAATGACATGCCTACCTCCTCAAGAGTGTTCTT
This sequence comes from Heloderma suspectum, assembly GCF_057233095.1. Classification (NCBI taxonomy): domain Eukaryota; kingdom Metazoa; phylum Chordata; class Lepidosauria; order Squamata; family Helodermatidae; genus Heloderma; species Heloderma suspectum. The sequence continues at coordinate 34,478,572 of NC_139464.1, forward strand.
GAACTGGCTAGATGTTGTGAAAGGGTTCCTCTTCACCATGAGCAGAATTCTGCAGTCATCTACTTCAGTTGTCTTCTGTGGTCTTCCAGGCCTTTTGCTGTTGCTGAGCTTGCCAGTTAATTCCTTCTTTTTCAGGATGTTCCAAACTGTTATGTTGGCCACTCCCACTGTTTTTGCTATCTCTCTGATGGGTTTCGTTTGCTTCCTCAGCCTAATGGGTTTCGTTTGTTTCCTCAGCTTCCTTCACTCGCATGGACACCTCTTTGGACCTCATGTTGGGAGTTCCAGTGAACAGCTACCAAATGCAAATGTCACACTCAGAACCACCTCCAGGCCTTTTATCTGCTTGATTGGTCATGGGGTACCCAGGAAACAGGCCATACCTGGCCATGCAGCTGCTTGTCAGCCATTCGTTCCATTACTTATGAGCCTCCAACGATGGGGGTGAGGGTGTATGCCACTGGCTGTACTTCCTGAATGGCTAGTGCCCCACTTTTGTCACACCCCTTGAATTACAGCTGAAAGTCCTGACTTCACTCCCATCTGGGTGTATTTCCTTTCAACTTCAATGTGGTGGTGTACAGAGGCCAACTGCCAAAACAGTTATCCTTGTTCCAATATTTCTGGCCCTAAGTCCCCTTGGGTTCAATAGGGCTTATTATCAGGTAAATAGGTATAGGATTGCATCCTAAATCTCTTTAAAGGGCTTAAATTTGGCTGGATCATACCAAATATGATCTGAGTCATCCCCCAGTGGCTTTGTTTGACTCATCTCCATAATCAGGATTATTCATTTCAAATGTATTACGCAAATGGGAAATCATATTTTTCAACAACATCAATATGGTATTTACACTTCAAAGTGTTGTCTCCCACTCAGTTGTTGAATTGCCATATTATACTACATAGCACAGTTTTTGACTCTCAAGTGATCATTTTATACAACCTCTGGATATATGTAAGGAAGGGACTTTACCATAAGAGGTTCTTCTTCCTCACTCCACCCTTGATGGGGGAAAAATAATCTTAAAACAAGGCTTCAGAATTTCATCTTAAATGAATTCCAAGTTTAAGTCAATGGGTGTGTGTGGATTGTCTTACAGCATAACATGGATTAAAAAAAACAAAACAGGTTCCATGAAAGAATGTATTTTATTTACATAAAATGTATAAAATCATTATACACTTTTAATTTTGCTTTTTTAAAAGTGCAATGTTCAGTTTTTAAAAATTCTGTAAATTAACCTGCAATTTTTATGAAAGATATAAATGTAGGTGCATTTGCTCAAAATATTTAGCTTTACAAGTGTCCCTTTAACTTTAATGGAACTTGCTTCCAATTTAGGGCATAATCCTGTACCGAAGTACTGCTGGCTGAGGGGCTAAAGGATTGGGCAGAAGCCCTGCTATGCTGATAAAACTTGGTATATGTTGCTGGCATGATTGATGCACCAGTAAAACTGCTCAGATTCTGCCAGTGGAACTGTTCCCCCACAGAAGATACAACAGCTGAACAAGGAAAACAAGGCAGAGGAAGAGTGTGGCGTGGAAAGAAAGGAAAGAACATGGATGCCGTTCCTTACACCTCTAACACAGACTGACACTCAGGCCTAGAGATGGGCTCCTTCAAGGGACCGAGGCAGGTCTCATATAATTTTCCTTCAAGAGAGAGTTGAAATCCTCCAGAGTGATGTGCAGGTTGAGTCAGGTATTGCAAAGCCACAGGCATGTTCCTGTTTACCACATATGGGCAGTTACGTCCCTGGTGGTGGGGCTTCAACAGGCTTGGAGCTTATGGTCATATGAAGCTGCCTTATCCTGAGTCAGTCCCAGTGGAGGCTGGTGGTTCCAAGCTCGGCAGGGCTGTGATTCCACTCTGGGTTTCAGTCAGAACCAGCCAGAATTCTAACAGAGCTATCTAAGGTGCTGAATCCTATCCTCAAAATAAGAATAGGGCCCACCAAAATTGGAGCCACCAGCCTCCAATGGTCAGACCGATGGGAACTGACCTCTGCAGCATTTCAAGAAGAGGTCTTTGCCATCACTTGCTACCTCACCCTTTGACTGGAGATGCCAAGTACTGGACCTTCTTCAAGAAAAGCGTATGTTCTGCTACTGAGCCATGGTACCTTAAAGGCTCTTTCTCCTTGTTAGATGGGTTTTGCTTCCCCAGTGGACCTGTGTATTCTCTACACCAATTAATATGGATGTAAACTAGCTGAATTCGGATGCAAATTGGATGTAAAATAGCTGAAGTATATGGCACCTCCTCCATGCTGACATTGACCACCCCTTTTCTTAAACAATGCCAGCAATTGTTATTCCCACTTCCATCCCAGACAGAAATTCCATAACTTTGGTTAATACTTTTTCTTTGTGATTTTGCCTGGATTTCAAACTTCTTTATGACCTATCATTAAAAAAACTGTGGGAAAGAGAATCTACAGCATCAGGATGGTGCCATGCACTGCACTCTTTTCATGAGTAGTGCACAAACATGATAATTGGAATAGCTGCGATATACACACATGCACACGATACACACAAGGCAGAGCTAAGATAACTAATCAAACATAATTTCTCAGTGAACTTGGTCGTTCTTCCATTCCACACCCTCTCTTCCTTGTACAAAAAATTCTGGGAAGAATTCCTTATAGAAGATTCAGATCCATCTCACTGCTAATCCTTTCCCCTAACTTGCCTCCAGGACCTAGGTTGAGCCTAGAGGGAGAACTCCTACTCCTAGTGCTACCAGTCAAAATACATTGTGCAGCTATTTTATCTTTTCCTCCTTAAATGGTATGTTTTATAAAAAGAAAAAAGACAGAAGAAGTGGTGGGAAAACATGGGAAGTTACAAGTGGGAGACAATGTCTGGATCACTTGTCAGTTACTGTGAACGAGGCATGATGATTGCACAATAAAAGCGTCATCTGGAAACAGCCCTGCTGCCAACGCCACCAGTAGTAGCAATGCAGGAGTCATGGATCAGATTTATTACCTTTGTTTCACTATTGTATTTATAATAAAACATTTATATGTCAATATAATAAAATACACACACGGTTAAATCCAACGTTATGTGAGTGGACTTTCACTCATGCATTGGGAGTTTCCCTTCCCCTCCTCCCCTCTGAAACCCCCAGTATGGCCCCCAAAGCTACTCCAGGGGGTACTTTAACCCTCTGGAACAGATGGGGGGACTCACAGGAGGCTACAGGGGTGTGTTTGTGGAATTTGATCTGCCAGTGGTGTCCAGTCCACAGATGAAAATACACCATTGGATACAACCCATAATAAGCATATGAAATATCTGCTATATTCCTACATTATGTTAATTATTGGCACACTGATTTTTTTTCTTTAAAAGTCTGATATTTGTTTCATTGCATCCTTTTTGCCACGTGGCTCTCAGAACCAACGAAATGAATCTGAGAGCATCTTCCTCACTTTATCTTCTGTAGAGCATTGCAAAGAAGTCCCATTTCATCTACAAAGAAATCAAGAAAGTCAGTCCTTTGCTTTGCTCCTTGTTTATTCCATTTCTTCCCCACCCTTCCTCCAAGGAGTGCAAGGCAGTGTATATGAGGTCATTCCCATCTAATCTTCACCACAGTCCTAGGTAGGCAAGGTTTAGAACTAGTGACCCAGAGACGCTTGTGCAGGGATCTGAAACCATGGCTCACCAGTTCAAGTCCAGCACTCTCCCAGCTCACCTCTAATAAACAGAAGTGAGTCAGATGGCACAGCTGTATTGCCATGGACTGAGTGCCTGACACCCACGCGGTCTTGAAATGGGAAATGTTGACAATAGGATTGATATTGGATGAGGAACATTGCATGGCTTACTAGGAAGGAGAACAGTAAGTAAGAAGGCCAAGGATACCATGACTGTAGCCTTCTTGTCTGTAGATTCCCTAGATTAGGGCTGGGGATCCTGTGGCCGTCAAGCTGTTGTTGGACTCCAACTCCCATCAGCCCCACCCAGCTTGGCCAATGGTGAGCGGTGAGGGGGGTAGTAGTTCCTCAACATCTGGAGGGCCGCAGGTTCCCACCCCTGCCCTAGGTGATCAGGTGAAGGGGAACCAGAACGGGCTGTCTCATTGCACAGCATGTATGGATGTTGTTAAATCCATTCTGGCTGTGTTTCGCAGATTTTCAGGAGTCTTTCATTCTGTTGCCTGCTCAATGATAGAATCAGATTTTTGTATGAGAAGCTCATTCATTTGCAAATGTGCATTTGCACAAGTGTGCATTAGCACTAGTGCACCTTAGTGTGCATTACTGAATGTGCACTTGTGCAAATGACTGAAACTGCGGAAATTCCCCATCCAAAAGTTAAAAACACATACAACCAGTCTGGAAAGCTGCATGACTAGGGAAAAAAAAGACAGGTCCACTGCAGAATGCACGGGTGGGATTGATAGAAATCCAAACTCATGTGATTCCACTGTGGATTTCTCTGTTATCCTTATTCATTGCTGAAGACAAATTGGCTAGGAGCCAATCCTCAATGGAGGAATCATAGGTAGGTGGAAAGAGTGCTGCATTTGGATGCAATCCTTCCAAAGTTCACACCTCTGTATAGCCATAATGAATGGCCTTGGACTGGTCACTATCCCTCAACCTCAGAGTACTGTTGTGAGGACCATCAAGGCTGCCTGGAAAAATTAACGCTTGCAGAATATGAGAGACACCAGTGACATTTAGAGACTTTTTAGACTAACTGTTGTCCTTTCAAAATAGATTTGCATATAATTTCTCTCTCTCTTTATACAGAGAATATATTTGAATCTATTGTATTCTGTATGATGCTGGGCTTCCTTTTGGAGGGAAAAGTGGGACATATATGGACAGTGGTGGTGATGATGATGAATGGAGCTATTAAAATGTATGGAGTTATTGAAGCAAGCACATTCACTGCTCTGAACTTGGATACGGGAAGGGGAAAATCAATGTATATGTACGTATATTACATAGTTATTTCTGTCAAGAAATCAGCTGTGTTTATATTACGCCTATTTTATGAAAAATGCCAGGCTGATCAAATGAATTTTATCTTTCCAGTCTCCTTTCTGATCAGGATAAGGTGGCCAGGTTCTGTGCAGCTGCTAGTCTTTGTCATAGACTTTTGATAAAATAGTACCATTCCAACTGGGTAACTTACTTCCTGGTTTTATGTTAGTCTTTTGGAGTTTTTGTATAATTATCTACACGGAGTATGAATATTGTACATTTTATGTGCTGATCTAATAAAATCTATCTATCTCAGTGGAGACCGGTGGCTCCAATGTCATCAGAGCGATGAATCCACTCCAGGTTTCAGTCAGAACCAGTCAGAACTCTGAAGAAGCTATCCAAAGTTGGATAACTCCTTTAGAGTTCTGACTGGTTCTGACAAACCCAGAGCAGATTCACCACCCCACTGACATTGGAGCCACTAGCTCCCACGGATCTGTCTGTCTGTCTGTCTGTCTGTCTATCTAATGTATATCAAGTGCAATTACTTACTGCTGATGGCATCAGCTAAATTCTTCAGCTGCTTTATGTTGTCCAGAACCTCAATCCTTTCAGTGTATGGATTGTAACGGACTGAGAATGGACGGGAAATTGTTGAGGCATATTTCCTGAAGGACAACACAGAAACATGAATGCTTTCCAATATTTGTGCTTTTGATGAACGAGCATCCTTCACAGATGGCAAATGTAGATGTTACAACTCATGTGAAATGGAAAGGTGAAAGATAAAGCAAAGGTCTTGTGCAATAAATGACAGGGAGCAATCATGCATGTCTTGGCGATGGGCGGGGCAAAGTCCCTCCCTTGATTTGGATGGGAGATGACATTTGGGGGGGAGAGGGCTGTTCTTAGCCTTCTCTCAGTGTTCTCCCTCCCCCTTTGTGGCATTTTCTATTTAAACTTCAGCTTAGGTGAGTTTTCCTGTATTTATTTGTTAATACATTGATCTCTTCACCCTTCAAATAAACATTTCCAGGGCCAGTTGACAGGTGAGTCTCAGAAGCAGCACTGAGAAGCAGTGTGTGCCCTTCATGTATTATGGGCACACAGAAGAACCCCCCAATAATTCAACCAAACTGGAATAGAGGTTAAATTATTACCTTAACTTTTGCTTTGCATCTTTAAAACTTTCAGCAACGTAGTAAATAGGCTGGAATTCAGTAACAGGATATTTCTGAACTGCTGTCTTTTCTAAGTTGAGAGGTTCAGTGATAGGTTTACTGGATAAGCAATACTGAAAGAGAAAGGCAGAAAGGTTTTGATTTTAAACAGAAATTATTATTATTATTATTATTATTATTATTATTGCCATACCACAACATAATCTCGTCTAACTCTAAGGGCATGGTGGGTGCCAGCAGGACTGTAGCCAAAACAGGACTACTGAGAAACAGAACATATCAGCATGTTTGAGGAAACCCGAAGGTTTGTAGAAGCTGCCTTGAGTGTAATTTATACCCTGCCTTTTTTGGTAGAAAGGCAGGGTATAAATCAAATAAATAAGTAAGTAAGTAAGTAAATACATACATACATATATATATAAAATCCAATGTAAACAACAACAAATGAAGGGGCCAAAAACCAAACACAAAACAAGACAAAAAGCTGAATGAGGATTGAGCATGCCCAGTAGCCACAGAATCTAGAGTGATGGTTGGAAAAGAAAACACAAAACAAGACAAAAAGCTGAATGAGGATTGAGCATGCTCAGTAGCCACAGAATCTAGAGTGATGGCTGGAAAAGAAAACATAGCGTGGGGGCTTGGATTGAATGGCTGGCAACTAGAAACAACCCTGAACAGGAGCATTCCTTTCAGGAGGGAGGACGTGCTGCAAGACCCCCTTGTTCTTCCTATTAACAAGGATTATATTCTGGTTGTACTGATGTCCCTTTGTGATGGGAGAAGGGCTGGATCCTTATACTAGCCTTCCTCCACCTGGTGGCTTCCAGATGTGTTGGACTACAACTCCCATCATCCACAGTGAGCATGAGGCTGGGAGCTGTAGCCCAACACTTCTTTAGTCAGATTGGGGGCTGCTGACTAAAACCCAGAAATAATAATCTGGCCCCAGTCATATGCAACTAATCTTGTACAACAAGTAGTACGTTAAAAGATGCATCCATTCAGTTCAAAGGAGTCCAGAAGAGAACCACGATAGGAATGTAAATCCATATACAAGTGAACAGAGGTATTGGCTATATCTGCACAAGTCTGCTTCCGTCACACAGGGATCAATCTTGCTGGGATAGGTGACAATGTATGGAGGCAGACAACATATCCTTACCTCATTGATCTTTCCATCTAAGGAAAAGGAAATGTAAAGATGGTGACACAGTCAAAGTTACTCAGAGAAGTACAGATGGAGATGTGATTTGAAGATCAATGGGATCTTCTCAAACTGGGGAGAGGTAACGAGTGAGGTACCGCAGGGCTCAGTCCTGGGCCCAGTGCTCTTCAACATTTTTATTAATGACTTGGAGGAGGAGGTGCAGGGATTACTTATCAAATTTGCAGATGACACAAAATTGGGCAGGACAGCTAATACCTTAGAAGACAGAAACAAAATTCAAAGTGATCTTGATAGACTGGAGCACTGGGCAGAAAACAACAGAATGACATTTAATAGGGATAAATGCCAAGTGCTGTCCCTAGGAAAAAGAAACCAAATGCACAGTTACAAGATGGGGGATACATAGCTCAACAACACTGCAAGTGAGAAGGATCTTGGAACTGTTGTAGATCACAAGCTGAATATGAGTCAACAATGTGATGTGGCTGCAAAAAAGGCAAATGCTATTTTGGGCTGCATTCATAGAAATATAGCTTCCAAATCATGCAAAGTACTAGTTCCCCTCTACTCAGCACTGGTTAGGCCTCATCTGGAGTACTGTGTCCAGTTCTGGGTGCCGCACTCAAAGAAGGATGCAGACAAGCTGGGGAGGGTTCAGAGGAGGGCAACAAAGATGATCAGGGGACTGGAAACAAAGCCCTATGAAGAGAGACTGAAAGAACTGGGCATGTTTAGCCTTGAGAAGAGAAGACTGAGGGGAGATATGATAGCGCTCTTCAAGTACTTGAAAAGTTGTCACAGAGAGGAAAGCCAGCATCTCTTCTCGATCATCCCAGAATGCAGGACATGGAAGAGTGGGCTCAAGTTACAGGAAGCCAGATTCCAGCTGAACATCAGGAAAAACTTCCTGACTGTTAGAGCAATACGACAATGGAAGCAGTTACCTAGGGAGGTAGTGGGCTCTCCCACACTGGAGGCATTCAAGATGAGGCTGGACATCCACCTGCCAGGGATGGTCCAACTTGGATTCCTGCACTGAGCAGGGGGTTGGACTCGATGGCCTTGTAGGCCCCTTCCAACCCTACTATTCTATGATTCTATTACTCTATAACCCACCCAGGATTCCTTCAAGGCATATTCTAGGACACCACATCACTCTGACCCCAACATGTTTTTTTCCATGACATGAACACAGCCTCCCCTTGCTCCAGTCTTCACCCCATCTTGGGTCCAAGCTTCATTCGATGGGGTCTCAATGTTTTTTCTCAAGGTGGGAATACAGCCCACGGAATATGGTGACTTTAGGCCAGACCCACAGTGCAAGGACTTTTGAAGAAGTGCAGCCAGTGATGATAGTCAGTTCCTCCTCATGAGGAAACTCCCAGAGAACTACATTGTATCTTGCAGGACCCTACTTGGCAACGTATAATCCAGCCTGATCTCTGAGGATGAAATGCAACACAACCGCTATGGGCCAGTAACACCACCAATACCAAGTACCTCTGCTCACAGCTCTTCACATGCATTATTGCAACCATTCTTCCAACAGCCTTGAAAAGATGGCCAGTGTTATTTACCTTTTCCCCGTTGCAGATGAGGAATAGCTGAGAGAAAGTGGCTTGGTTATGGCCTCCAGAAAAGTTCATCTCATATCTCATGCTCTCACCCATTTGCAAGGCATTTGTGATCTCTTTACAGGCACACATCTTACAGAGGTGTCACAAGAATTTGAATAGAGTTGCTTGACCATGCAAACCCGCCTGCTCAAATTCTTCTGAGCAGAATCGAGGGGGCCATGTAGCCTCGATCCTGCTCACACCCCTACTCTCTGCCGCCTCCTCCTTCTCCCCCCTGTGTGTAAAATGCAGCCAGTGGCTTTTTCAGCTCATGAGGGATGAACTACAATCCCCATGATCGCCAATGTAAAATGCCAGGATCCTGGCCCCCAAGGTGAGTCCCCCCCCCCCCGACTTGGGGATAGGAATATGTGCAGCAGAGAGAATGAGCATTCCAATAGAACTCTCAAAGGGCCCCATTATTTTTCAGGGCAACCACAGGGCTGTTTGTCCAGCTCTAAAATGTTATCAGCTATAAGACTTGATGCATACAAAACAGAGCAATTTAGGGCACAACCCTATGCATGTTTAGGCAGAAATAAGTCCGACAACTCCCAGCATTCTCCAGCCAGCATGGCTGGCTGGGGCATGCTGGGAATTGTAGGACTTTTTTCTGTATAAACATGCATAGGGTTGCACTCTTAGACATCATTATTTCACTTGTTTAGTAGAAACAGGAAAACGGTCCTATATCTATACCTGCAGTTCACCAAATGACGACAGCAGTCCAGCACCATAAGCCTTAATCGCATGGCCTTCTTTACACAGCCCAAATTCCACTGTAAACCAGTAAACCTGGTATAAAGTAAGACACAAAGATTATTTGTATCAGTTGTGACTGTGAGCAAAGTCCCAGATGATGCTATGCCTGTGGTGATAAACCAAATAAAAGAGATGCATGATAGGACAGTGTAGAAATGCCCAGTGTTAGGGCTCAAGTACCTTTAACATTTTAAAGATGAAGGTGGTGTGCTTTTTTTGGCCAGGTGTTGCTTTCCAAACCTTCAACTTCCGACAACATATGAAATGCAGGTCATAATCATATTTATTTATTATTATTTCTAGGCTATCTTGTAAATAAGCCCACAAATTACCTAGGGAGGTGGTGGGCTTTCCCACACTGGAGGCCTTCAAGAGGAGGCTGGACAGCCATCTGTCAGGGATGCTCTGACTTGGATTCCTGCATTCAGCAGGGGGTTGGACTCGATGGTCTTATAGGCCCCTTCCAACCCTACTATTCTATGATGCTATGAAATTCTCCTTCTACACACTTCAGTCCTACTTTGCATACAGCCAAATGTACAAGTATCATCATCAGCTGCATACAGCACAAGCGCTAAGCCCACAAACACTGCTAGCATGGTTTAAAAACAAAACAAAAACCCTAGCCTGCTATGTGGCACATAGCCTGCATATCCATGCTGGCCATGAAAGAGAGGGAAGCCCTATCTTCTGTGGCTCACATTTAGATGTAGGGCCTTCTCTGCTGTGGCACCCCAGCTGTGTAATGCCCTCCCCTTAGAGGCCTGATTGGCTCAGACATTGGTTTCATTTCAGCACAAGTTAAAATATGGCTTTTTATCAAAGCCTTTAAGGGCTCAATACACTCCCTAAAGTGTTGTTGTTGTTGTTCAGTTGTTCAGTCGTGTCCGACTCTTCGTGACCCCATGGACCATAGCATGCCAGGCCTTCCTGTCCTGCGCTCTCTCCCGGAGCGCGCTCAAGTTCATATTCAGTAGCACACTGTTTTAACTGTTTTATTGTTTTAGATTTTAAATTGGTGTTAGCTTGCATAATGGTTTAATATGTTTCTAGCTGTTTAAATTATGTATTGTTTTATACCATCTAAATTGATTTTATCTGTATGCTGCCCTGAGATTCTAATGATATAGGTGAGAGCTGGACTGTAAGGAAGGCTGAGCGCCAAAGAATTGATGCTTTTGAACTGTGGTGCTGGAGAAGACTCTTACGAGTCCCCTGGACTACAAGGAGGTCAAATCAGTCCATCCAAAAGGAAATCAACCCTGACTGCTTATTGGAAGCTGAAGCTCAAATATTTTGGCCACCTAGTGCGAAGAGAAAACTCCCTGGAACAGACCCTGATGCTGGGAAAGATTGAAGGCAAAAGGAGAAGGGGACCGCAGAGGATGAGATGGCTCGATAGCATCACCGATGCAATGAATATGGACTTGAGCACGCTCCAGGAGAGAGCGCAGGACAGGAAGGCCTGGCGTGCTATGGTCCATGGGGTCACGAAGAGTTGGACACGACTGAATGACTAACAACAACAACAAATGTTTTAAATAAATAAATAAATTTATTTCTACATGAGGCTTTTATCTCACACCTTTACCGAGGCTTCTGCTTCCAGAGTCTTTGTGGGATTAAGCTCGGCTCCTTCACATGTGTTTTTTTCTGTGGGTTTTCTTTCTCTGCTTTTCTATATGTTTCATTATACAACCACTAGATGGTGCTGTGGTATAGCAGAATTACACAATTACCAGGCTTCATAATGTGTTTTTGAAATAATAGCAGATTTTCCTTGTTAGGAAAAAGTATGTTGCAAGGAGCGGGATAGGCCTTGGAGGAGGAGGATGTTGTATAAAGGGCCCACAAACTACTGTGAGTGAGCAATCACGAGTGCACAATAAAAGCTTTGTGCAGAAAAGCTCGTAGACTTATAGCCTCTTGGTGGGCTAGTAAAAAAAACAAACCTTCTACTAAGGGAAGGAAAGACAGTGCGCTGTGCATTTCCTTCCACCACAGCTAGTATAGAAACCAAGTGGACAGTTGGAGAAAGGAGAGGGCAACCCCTCCACCAGTCCTCTGCACAAAATTCTTGGTCATCTATAGCTACCAGACAACTTGACAAATGCCAGGCCGCCATGCGCAAAGGAGGACAGGTTCCCTGTGCCTTTAATGGAGAAGAGAATTGGGCAGAAAAGTGGCACCTCTTAATCTCTTTCTTCTACATGTTTATTAAAGCTCCTGTAGCCCTGTATGGGGCTAAATTTACAAGTGTTATCTTTAGATGCATGTTGCTATGCATGCTGCCCCAATGGTCATGATCTATTAGTGAATGGCTTAATTGTATTAACACTGTGATAGGTAATGGAATTAAATACATTACTCCCATTAACAGTATAATATACCATATCTTGCATGTAAACATGGAATTTAATCCAATGAGACCTGAATTTGGTGCTAGACCATACTGAAACTGACACCCAAAATTCTAGAGTTACCGTAGCAAGTTTCTCAATGTATTCATCTGGAGCTCCCAGGGAAGCCAATCCAATTTCCTGTAAAAATGAAAGTTTATTATTCTCTGTTTTAAAAAACATGCATCTTTTTTTGTAACTAGAGCTGAAATAATTTGAGGGAAAATTCTCATTGTTGTTGTTGCAAAATTTCAGTTTATATTCTCCTAAATGATTTCCCTGCAACATCCTTGATTATGGATGATGTTAGATATGTGGATTTTATTTTTTAAAAAATGAAGTGGAAAAGTACAGAGTTTTTAAAGTTGATAGCAGCATTATTGCCTTAAAAATTAATAATCAGGACAGTTTTTTTTTAAAAAAAGTACTGAGAAATGTGACATTTCAAAAAACCCCCTAAACATTCAAGTGTAAATTCTGCAATGCTGTTGAGTCTTAAAATCATCCAAACATTTTATTTTAGATCTAAGTGGCACCATCTAAGACGGCCTTCTCCAACCTGATGACCTCCAGATGTGCTGGACTGCAACTCCCATCATTCCCAGCCATCAGTCCAACACATCTGGAGGGCACTGGGGTCAGGAAGGCTGATCTAAGAGGACAGCTTTAAACAGCCAGGAGAAATTAGCACTTCCTAAGTACTTATTTAATAACTTGCTACCAACCTAGAGTGCAATCCTATGAATGCTTAGACAGAAAAAAGTCCTACAACTTACAGCCTACAACTTAGTACTCACTAAGTACTTATTTGGTAACTCGCTACCAACTTAGGGCATGACCCTATGAATGTTAAGACAGAAAAAGGTCCTAAAGCTCCCAGCAATCCCCAGCCATCATGCTTGGCTGGGGAATGCTGGGAGTTGTAGGACTTTTTTCTGTCTAAACATGCATAGGATTGCACCTTTAGTGAGATAACTTGTCTCCACCAAGGAACATACCAGCCACAAAAACCAGTTGTGGATGTTTTGTGGACATTCGTAAAGGCACAGAGCGCCAAAACAGCATTCCGGTGCTTGTGAAGAGGTGTCCTTAGGGATCCTAAAATCTTTAGTTATTCTTTTGTATACCATCCCCATAACTATACCCCCCCACGCACTGTGTCTCAAAGCGGAGTGCTCTCCCTTTTGCTCAAGCACCTTGCCTGAAGAAAACCCTGTATGACTCTTCCAGGACTCCGGAACATGCAGAGAAGCGAGCCCCCTTCATGCCTGACTCACACAAAGGGGCAAAGCATGGAAAGACTGAAAGAACTGGGCATGTTTAGCCTTGAGAAGAGAAGACTGAGGGGAGAGATGATAGCGCTCTTCAAGTCCTTGAAAGGTTGTCACAGAGAGGAAGGCCAGGATCTCTTCTCGATCATCCCAGAGTGCAGGACACGGAATAATGGGCTCAAGTTACAGGAAGCCGGATTCCGGCTGAACATCAGGAGAAACCTCCTGACTGTTAGAGCAATACAACAATGGAACCAATTCCCTAGGGAGGTGGTGGGTACTCCCATGCTGGAGGCATTCAAGATGAGGCTGGACAGCCATCTGTCACGTGACTTGGATTCCAGCACTGAGCAGGGGGTTGGGCTCAATGGCCTTGTAGGCCCCTTCCAGCCCTACTATTCTATGATTCTGTGATTCTATGAGAGAGGGGCTGTGGAGCCTCCGCACTTCTGGCACACGGGGCTCCTCCTGCCCTGCCTGCAGTTCCCACGTTGGTTGGGAAGTTCTCGATTGCTTGGGAAGCCTACCGCCATAGAGCTATTGGGGCTTACATAGACCCCCTGAAGGAGACTCTCCCATTGGTTCCTGCATGATCCTGCCAGTCCATTGTCATCATTAAAATATAGGCTTTACTTACTTGGGAAAACTGAGCAAAACTGGGATCAGCAAACAGGGGGACATGTCCTAGGAGTTCATGGCAAACATCACTGAAAGAGAAACAATATGAATTAATTCTGCGACGGGGGTGGAGGTGGGGAAGCCCAGAAATAAAACAAGTCGCATCACACTAAATACGGGCACAATCCTATGCAATTCTAGACAAAAAAAGTCCTACAACTCCCATGCATGGCTGGCTGGGGAGTGCTGGGAGTTGTAGGACATTGTCCCATCTAAATATGGATAGGACTGCAGTCTAACTAACTAAATAGAGATCTAGACCTGACTTGCTACATATTAAACTCTCCAAATCAAATCTGTATTGTGCTTACAGAGCCTGGGAGATGAGAGAGTTTTTTTTAAAGCCCCCTTATTTTGTAATTTTTATCACTGTTATTATATTGTATTTGCCTTTTTAATGTTATGTACACAGCCCTGGGATCCCTTGTGGACGAAGGGTGGCTCATAAATGCTGAAAAAGAATGAATAAATAAATGTGGAACAACAGAGCTAGCTCAGAGCTAGCTCAGAGCTAGCAAGACCTGGCGGCCCTGACGCAGATCACCAAGTACCGTGTAATGACAGCTCTTACTTCCTGAAAAATCCCAGCACACAACTTTCACTCCTCCAGCTATATACCGCTGTTTCAAGGGGTCCTGCTCCCACTGCTGATTTTGCCTTCTCTTTCCTGCCCTTTTTGCTTGAAACTGCCTCTCAGAATGAGGGATGGTGTGGGTGCCCATCTCGGTCTGGGATTCTGATGGGCTGGCCGCACCCGCACCCTCCAAGCCACTCCCGCCAAGCCCTCGCCCCCGCTCAGCCCCCTCCCATGCTCACCAAGCTGCCCGCAACTTACCCAGGCCCTGTCCCCCTCCATCGCGATCACCATGTTTTGAAAAATATGGTGATCGCAATACTGTACCCATTGACTTATATGCAAGCTGGCGCTATAAATCGTGTGTATATGGGCGATTCATGGTGCCATTTTACATATATGTCTGTGTGCACATGATTTTTCGCACATAAACTCATACGCAAAATGGTACTGCGAATCACCCATATACACAAGATTCATGGTGCCATTTTGCATATAAGTCTATGGTACAGTATTGCGATCACCATGTTTTTTCAAAACATGGAGATCGTGGCGGAGGTGGACGGGGCCTGGGTAAGTATGGGCAGCTCAGCGAGTGGGTGTGGGGCTTGAGCATGGGTCTGGGGACAGTGGCTGGAGGGGTGCCTGGAGAACCCGGACAGGGTGGGGGTGGGGGGTGCCCATCCATCCCTGCTCAAAACACCCTTTTCATGCCACCTCTCTCTGTCACGCTCTTCCTTCATGCCTGTATACCGGGGTGGGCAACATGTGGCTTGCAGAGTGCATGTGGCCCTCCCCAGAGGTTTTTGCGGCCCTGCCAGGTCACACAACCACTGTGGCCACTGCCACCGCTGCACAAATGGTGGCTCAGTGGTATAGCACACACTTTGCATGCAGAAGGTCTCAGGCTCAATCCCTGGCATCTCCAGGTAGGGTTGGAGAAACTCCTTCCTGAAACCCTGGAGAGCCTCGGCCAGTCAGTGTCGACAATTCTGGGCTATGATCTGTCCCAGTGTAAGGCAGCTTCCTATGTTCCTATGGAATCCCAGTGGTCCTGCTGGGAAACAAAGCATGTGCTACCTGAGCACCCTGTTTCTTAGCAGAATTGCTGTTTTGGCAGTGCTCATCGCAGCACACTAAACAGCTGTTTTGCTGGGCTGGAGGGGAGCACAATTCTACCAGGAAACAAGGCATGCACTACCCATGCACCTTGTTTCCCAGCAGAATTGCTGGGATTCCACAACCACCTTGGCCACTTTGGGCAGCTGTGGCAGGGGAGGGATGCAGCCCACAGAGGCTTCCAGGGGAGGCATTGTGGCCCCCAAACCTCCAAATTTGCCCACCTCAAGTCCTGTACCCTACTGTAACTAGGCATCAGTATCTGTAACTGGAGAGCCAGGGCCTGCAGGAGAAGCCACCACCACCACCACCACCACCGGGGAAGAGGCGTGCTCGCCGCTGCTGGGCCTGCTGCTGCCGCCGCTGCCACCACCACCAGGCCTTCCCTGTGGACTTCTGCCTGGCAGACCGCCAGTCCCTGCAGGACCAGGCCCCCAGGTACCGAGCCAGCTGTGCTGCTCCACCTGCCCCTCCCTGGAGGGGCTACATAAGCTGGCTGGCTGAGGTGGCCTGGGAGAGCCAGGGCCTGCAGGAGAAGCCACCACCACCACCACCGGGGAAGAGGCGTGCTTGCTGCTGCTGGGCCTGCCGCCGCCGCCACCACCAGGCCTTCCCTGTGGACTCCTGCCTGGCATTTTTAAGGGGATTTTAATTGTTTTGTTTGTTTGTTTTATTTTGTTGGGGGGGGATTTTGTTGTGTTTTTAGAGGTGGGTAGCCTGCCTGATAGGCGGGAGCGAGGGGGCATGTGTCCACCTGATGGAGGCAGTGGGGGGAGTGTTGGGGGCCAGAACATACCGAGGCTGGGCGGCAGGCGCTGGCGGAGCGCTAGGGGCAGGCCATGCCAGGTAAGGGGAACAAGGGAGAGATGTGTAGTATCTGTCCCCTGCTCTGGGCCTGTCCAGAGCCAAAGGATGGCTGGGGGAGGCGTGACCCCATCTTCTGGCCTTCGTTTGCTGCTCTGCAATGCCAGGTCTGTTACCCAGAAAACCTCCCTCATCCATGACATGATCCTGGATGAGGGTGCAGACCTGGCATGTATTACGGAGACCTGGCTGGCCGAGGCTGCTGCTCCAACCCTTGCAGCCATGTGTCCAGCTGGATTTTCGTATGCACAGCAGCCGAGGGCTGGGGATCGGGGAGGGGGAGTGGCTGTTATCTACTGAGAGTCCTTGGTCTTCACCAGACCCCCTCTCCGGGAGACCAAGGTTGCTGAGTGCATGTACTGGAGGTTGGGCCCGAAGGGCAGTCTGGGGATTCTGCTCATGTACCGTCCACCCCGCTGCACGACTGACTCCCTGGCCGAGGTGCTTGAGGTGGTCTCTGATGTGCGTGTACAGTCCCCTAACTTACTGGTGTTGGGGGACTTCAACGTACATTCGGAGGCCATCCTCACAGGAGCACCTCGGGACTTCATGGAGACCATGGCCTCCTGGGAGCTGCACCATATTCTAACTGGGCCCACCCATGTAGCCGGTCATGCACTAGACCTTGTGTTTGTTTCTGGAGAAGCGGGGAGTGATCTGGAAGTCGGGGGTATATCCACCACCCCCTTGTCATGGTCAGATCACTATCTGGTGATGTTGGACTTCCGCAGGGATGGAGGACCCATTAAAATGGTCCGCCCCAGGCGTCTTATGGATCCAAATGGATTCCTGAACGCGCTTGGGGATTCTCTGGGGCATGCCAACGGCCACTCGGTCGAGACCCTGGTGGGTGGCTGGAATGCTGCAATCATTGGGGCATTAGATCGGGTGGCTCCAAAACGCCCTCTCCCCCTGAACAGGGCTCGGACTGCACCATGGTTCAATCCGCGGTTACGAGCTCTGAAACAGGAGGTGAGACGGCTAGAGTGCCGGTGGCGGAAGTCTCGCTCCAAAGACGATCAGACACGGGCTAGAGCTGTATCTTCAGCCTATCACGTGGCGGTGAAGGCAGCAAAAAAGGAATATTATGCTGCCTCCATCGCGTCTGCAGAGTGCTGCCCCAGGAGGCTGTTCTAAGTGGTCCGGAGCCTGGTCGGTCCTGTGGCTCCGGAACCACTGGAGCATTCTAAGGCCTCCTGTGAGGCTTTGGCAAGGCCCTTTGCAGATAAAATTGATCAGATTAGGTGTGTTACTCTGCATGCTGTGGATACAGTTAGTGAGCAAGAGGCGGCCTGTGGCAAACCGGTTTTGTGGGATCGGTTCCAGCTTCTTCCTCCTGATGAAGTGGACAAGGCGCTTTCATCGGTAGGGCCGACCACCTGCTTACTTGATCCTTGCCCATCTTGGCTCATTATGAGCTGCAGAGAGAGACTGGGTGAGGGGATCAAGGCGGTGGTGAACGCCTCCCTTGAGGAGGAAGTGATGCCATCAGCCCTCAAGGAGGCAGTTATAAGACCGCTCTTAAAGAAGCCCTCCTTGGATCCTCAAGTTCTGAACAACTTTCGCCCAGTCTCAAATCTGCCATTTTGGGGCAAGGTGATTGAGCGGGTGGTGGCGGTGCAGTTGAAGGCACACTTGGAAGAAACTGATTATCTAGACCCATTTCAGTTGGGCTTCAGGCCTGGGCATGGGACAGAAACGGCCTTGGTCGCCTTGGTGGATGATATGAGGAGGGCTCTGGATAGGGGTGAATGCTCCTTCCTTGTTCTCCTCGACCTCTCAGCGGCTTTTGATACCGTTGGCCACGGTATCCTCCTGGACCGCCTGGAGGGGTTGGGCATTGGAGACACTGTATTGCAGTGGTTCCGGTCCTTCCTCTCCAGCAGGTACCAGAGGGTAGCACTGGAAGAGGAGGTTTCGGACCCGTGGCCACTTACTTGTGGGGTGCCACAGGGTTCCATCCTCTCCCCGATGCTATTTAACATCTATGTGAAGCCACTGGGGGCTATCATCAGGAGGTTTGGGGTGCAGTGTCATCAATAGGCGGATGACACGCAGCTCTACCTCTCATTCAAATCTTCACCAAGGTTGGCCGTAGAATCCCTGTCCAAATGTCTGGAGATGGTGAGTGGCTGGATGGGGAGGAATAAGCTGAAGCTGAACCATGACAAGACCGAGGAACTTTTGGTGGGAGACAAGAGGAGGCTGGGGGATGTTGACCTGGTGTTGAATGGGGTACGGCTACCCTTGAAAGACCAGGTCCGCAGCCTGGGGGTCATTTTGGACTCCCAGCTGTCCATGGAGGCTCAGGTGTCAGCTGTGAGCCGGACAGCACTGTATCAACTCCATCTGATACGGCAGCTGCGCCCCTTCCTTCCCGACCATCTGCTCCCATCGGTAGTACATGCCCTGGTCTCCTCTCGTTTAGACTACTGTAATGCGCTCTACGTGGGGTTACCCTTGAAGACGGTTCGGAAGCTGCAGCTGGTACAGAACGCGGCGGCTCGCCTGATTAAAGGCAGCCGCCGGCGAGATCACATCACTCCAGTGCTGAAGGAGTTGCACTGGTTACCAGTTGTTTTCCGGGCCAAATTCAAGGTGTTGGTTTTGACCTTTAAAACCCTATATGGTTCCGGCCCAGCCTATCTTAAGGAGCGCCTCCAGCAACACCAGACAGGCCGCTTAACAAGATCAGCCTCAGATGGCCTTCTCTCTGTCCCATCAGCCAGGACAGCTAGACTGGTGGGGACGAGGGAGAGGGCCTTCTCTGTGGTGGCCCCCACTCTGTACAACTCCCTCCCTAGGGAACTCCGTCATGCCCCCTCTTTAATGAGCTTCCGTCGTGCATTAAAAACGTAGTTCTTCAGGCAGGCATTTGGGGTGGGTTAGGGTATTTAAAAAAAAAAATATGGTAAAATTTTATTGTTTTAAATTGTTTTATGGTGGGTTGTACATAGCCCAGAGTGGCTGGGTGACCAGTCAGATGGGCGGTTAATAAATTAAATAAATAAATAACTGAAATGAATGCATATGTTTTCACAATTTACTGCTACCCCCACTTAAAATTCCCACCTCTTCCTCTGCTGTCTCTCTGGTGTGAAACAACTGGTTGCAGCCCTCTGGGTAGGGAACTGTCTTGTATTCTGTAAAGTGCGACTCAGATGCCTCAGGCACCAAAATGCCTCCATCCTTCTCTCTGTTGACCACATAATGTTCTGTGCTTCTGGAAGTAATACAACTACACACCTTCCAAGAACAAATACTTACGGTTCTGGTGTGTACATTGGTCTAGACGAGTGGCGAATGTACTGGGTAGAGTGAAATACTCTGAAAGCCAAGCCACCCAAAAAATCCCGAGATGACAGGAGACCAGCCACAGGACGTAGACGAAAGCCTGTGCAGCCTTTAAGGAACAGCAAAGCTCAAGGTTACAATCTGACTGAAACCTTGTTCTGATAGATTTATGTTGATCTATGGGCCATTGATGGACCGCAATCATATGCATGTCTACTCAGAAGCAGAGGTGTACAGCTTTTTAAAAAATCTGTTCCATCAGTGTTTCGCAGACAGTCAGACATCTTTCATTTCATCATTTCGAGAGAGGGCCTTCTCAGTGGTGGCCCCCCAACTGTGGAATGATTTCCCCAACGAGGTTCACCTTGGGCCAACATTGTTATCTTTTTGGCACCAGATTAAGACCTATCTCTTTTCTCAGTCATTTGGCAGCATATGATGAGTTCTTAATCAGTCCTGGATTTGTCTTTTATGGCTGATTATTCAATGTTATTTTTAGATATTTGTCTTCATGTATACTGTTTGTGTGTTTTATGTAATTTCTTTTTAACTTTTACATGGTATTGAAATGTTTTTACTGTAATTTAATGTTTAATGCTTTTAATCTTTGGAAGGTTTCTATTTTGTCAGGGATGCTCTGACTTGGATTCCTGCACTGAGCAGGGGGTTGGACTTGATGGCTTTGTAGGCCCCTTCCAACCCTACTATTCTATGATTCTATTCTGTGATTCTATGAAACTGCCCAGGGAGCCTTGGCTATGGGGCGGTATAGAAATGTTGTTGTTGTTATTGTTGATAATCTGCTCATTGTTGAAATTGGATTTCTTTTGTATGACTAGTGCTAATGCACTCTTTCGCTAATGTGCAGTTGCATTTGTGCAAATCCCCCACCAAAAGTATAAGACTGGTTTGCAAGTCTGTGGAATCTCTGTGACTTGGGAAAAGCCGGTCCGCTGTGGAATCCACAGGTTGGATTCATAGAAATCCAAACGAATTTGAATCCATTGCAGACTTCTCCAGCAGCCCTACTCAGAAGTAAGTCCCAATGAGTTCAACTGGACTTACTCACAGGGACTCAGTACTTCAGATACCAGGATCCTATTTCGAGTATTGTGCCAATGATGTCAGGCCCTGGACCTCTCTTTGCAACTTTGACTTACTTTTCAAGAAGTTGGAGACGTCTTCCAGCTGTGGAATATTGTCTTCTTGGTAGCCGCAGTATTTCTCCAGGAGAGGGAAGACATGGTTGTGTTCATAGCAAGCATGGGTGGGATACAGAGTCTTCAGCTCCCTGAAGACTGTCCCCCATGTTTGCTTCTCTTCCTCAGTGTACGGCACCCTGGGGATGGGCTGCCCGCTAGAAAGGAAAGGACAGCTTGAAGCTAGAGTGAAACAGTGATGCCCCCTCCTGCTCCCATCCCTGCCAACACCGTCACCACAAAAGCAAACTCATTCAGTTTGTTTTGACATGCAGTGGTGGAGGGATTTAAGGTCCTGGACTTAATGGTCTAAAACAGCCGTCCCCAACCTGGTGCCTTCCAGATGTTTTGGACCACAGCTCCCAACGTTCCTGACCATTGGCCTTGCTGGCTGAGGCTGATGGGAGTTGAAGTCCACAACATCTGGGGGGCACCAGGTTGGGAAAGCTTGGCGGCCTAAGGATGGATGAAAGTCCCTTACCTGGTCCCGCAGCTTGCTTCGCGGTGGGGGGGAGGCGCTTCGGTTCTCCCCCCGAAGTTCTTGGTGGGGGGGAGGCATCCCGCCCCGCCCAGCCGAAATTCAGGCTGGGGGGGAGGCGTCCCATCCCTCGCCGCCGAAATTCAGGCCGGGGGGGAGCGCCCCGTCTCCCCGGCCGCGAAATAAAAAAAGTAAAGTAAAAACAAACAAACACGTGATAGGCTACGTAACGATTTACGTAGCCTATCACGGCTAGATTTTCAAAGTCATCCGTGATAGGCTATGTAAAGATTTACGTAGCCTATCACGGGTGACTTTGAAAATCTAGCCGTGATAGGCTACGTAAATCGTTACGTAGCCTATCACGTGTTTTTTTTTTACTTTACTTTGTAATGGCGGCGGCAGCCGGTTGGAAGACCGGACGCCCCCCTGCCCCCGCCGAAACGCCGCTGGGACCCGCCGCCGAGAGGGACATTCGAAGGAGGTAAGTCCCATCCCGGGGGGGGGGTGGCAGAGAATTTCACCACCAATTTCGGGGGGCCAAATGCGTTGGCATTCGGCCTCCCGGAGATTCGTGGAGAAATTCTCCGCCATCAAATTACCTCTTTTGATAGTCAAGTGCATTATTTCACTTACTTCAAAATGTGTTTCAGCTGTGGCACCCCACTGACTCAGTGCCCTCCCCTCCAAAACTTTGCTGCTGCCGATATTGGCTTTATTTCGGCACCAATTTAAGTCCTGGCTGTTGACTCAAGCTTTGTGGTCTTATTGTTGTAGCTTGCTTTTTAAAAAATGGTTTGCATGTACTGTTCATTAATATTATAGATCAGTTTCAGGTTGAATGGTTTTTATTGTTATACCCTGGCCTGAGATCAATTGATTTAGGGTAGAGCTGTCTGCAGCTGGCCTCTTGAAATTCTCCACCTAACTAGGGGGCAGAGAAATTTGGGAGACCATTTCACCAAATTTCTCCAGGGGGAGGGGAAATTCTCAACCGTTTCTCCCTGGTAGGGCACCTCACTAGCAGGGCTTGTCCCACAGCTTCTTTCTTTTTTGGTAAGGGTTTTGGGGGTCTTCGTGCTGCAACAGCATCAACTGTCTTAGCAGGTTGGCCCCCAGTTTGCATCCACTGCAATGCAGGTGGGAGCACTGTTGTGTCTAGCTCCAGGGATGTTAGTGCTCTGCCAAAATCTGACCTCAAGTTCCTGGAAGTTTTCTTCCCCCATGAAAGAGGCTTCCATTGTCCTGCCTCATTCAGGATGTTTCATAGTTTATTTTTTTGGGTTTTTTTTTGACTGTGCTGAATCTAGGGATGGGTGGATTCCCTACCTTCCGGTCTGTGGGGGAATCCGCCCAAGGGGGAGGTGATCCATTCCTCCCTGCCGAATCCTCCAGAGCTAGCCTATCACGGGGAAAAACACAGCCACAAATGGCATAGTGGATGCCACTTGCGGCCGTAAAGCATTTAGTTTAACCTAATTGCAGCCATAAATGGCTGCATTTAGGTTAAACTAAATGCTTTACGGCCGCAAGTGGCATCCACTACGTTATTTGCAGCTGTATTCTTCAGAATGATACAGTAATGGTGGCCGCCATTACCATATCGCCAGCAGTCCGGAGCCAGAGTGCCGTTCCAGCCAGAATCCTCCTGGAGCAGAGGTAAGTGGAGCTGTCCCACCATGGACTCCAGAGGCCGTATTCCAAAGAATCTGGCCTCATTTGAGTCCGTGGCAGATTTCTCTAACATCCCTAGCTGAATCACAGCTAGCCTCCCGGGCTGCCTGCATGTCCTGATCTGAAAAAGCCCCATGGGAGGAATTACCACATGGTGCCTTAAACTGGGCTTTAATTGAAGTGTAGGAAGACGAGATATGCAATCTCAAATATGCAGATGATACCACTTTGATGGCTGAAAGTGAGGAGGAGCTGAGGAACCTTATGACGAAGGTGAAAGAAGAAAGTGCAAAAGCTGGGTTGCAGTTAAACCTCAAAAAAACCAAGTTTATGGCAACCAGCTTGATTGATAACTGGCAAATAGAGGGAGAAAACGTGGAGGCAGTGACAGACTTTGTCTTTCTAGGCGCAAAGATTACTGCAGATGCTGACTGCAGCCAGGAAATCAGAAGATGTTTACTTCTTGGGAGGACAGCAATGACCAATCTTGATAAAATAGTGAAGAGCAGAGACATCACACTGACAACAAAGGTCCGCATAGTTAAAGCAATGGTATTCCCCATAGTAACCTACGGCTGTGAGAGCTGGACCATAAGGAAGGCTGAGCGAAGGAAGATAGATGCTTTTGAACTGTGGTGCTGGAGGAAAATTCTGAGAGTGCCTTGGACTGCAAGAAGATCAAACCAGTCCATACTCCAGGAAATAAAGCCAGACTGCTCACTTGAGGGAATGACATGAAAGGCAAAACTGAAGTACTTTGGCCACATAATGAGAAGACAGGATACCCTGGAGAAGATGCTGATGCTAGGGAAAGTGGAAGGCAAAAGGAAGAGGGGCCGACCAAGGGCAAGATGGATGGATGATATTCTGGAGGTGACGGACTTGACCTTGGGGGAGCTGGGGGTGGTGATGGCTGACAGTAAGCTCTGGTGTGGGCTGGTCCATGAAGTCACGAAGACTCGGAAGCGACTGAACCAATAAACAACAACAAGAAGCCGAGGGGGCCACAGGTGGCCAGGGAGATGATTGTACAATGAAAAACAGGACACTTGTGCTCACTCCTCAGTCGCCTCCTAAGTAAGGTAAGCCCAAGAAACCCAAACCCAACCCATGAGAATTTCTCCGAAATTTCTTCACTGTTAAATTTCTTTTCGAAAGCAATTTCTCTTATATTGATTTGAATGAGAATGGTCCAAAAATGTTGGAGAAATGTTTGGTACAGCACTAATTTAGGGTGGGTTAGGGTTTGCAACCAAAAATTGGATGCCTGAGGTGGCCACCATATAGTCTGACTAATAATACAGTCAGCCTTGGATCACTGGGACAAGTTGAGCCATGAGTCAAACCTACATTTCCCAGGTGAAGGCCAACAGCAGCCATGGGATTTCTCAACATTTTCTGCGTAGCAGGTTGTCTTACTGGCAACCCTGTGAGGTCACCCTCCCTTGTAGAAAATATAGCTTACCATGAACACTGTCACTAAGGTGTTTTGCTTAGTTATTTATTAGATGTTTATACTGTCCAACTGGCAAATGCTCTCAGAGCGTTTTACAATCATAAAACAAAACAACACTGTAACAAAAATACAACAATAAAAGTATCAAATAATACAATATTAAACATTAAAAACATGTTTAAAAATTTAAAAACATCAAGGAGCCAGCAGTAAAATTGCAACAGGTTGAAGATGTGAAGGCTGCTTAAACAGGACGGTCAACCTGCAGATCTCCCTGGGAAGGGCATTCCGCAGACTGGAGCAGCACTGATCTGATATATATGATATAGATACAGAGAAGCTGACCATAGGAGAAAAGAGTTGCCTTAGATAGATAACCCCTTAGAACTCTCCTGGCCCTAAATTTCAGTGGCCCTATAAGTCATAAGAACATAAGAAGAGCCATGCTGGATCAGATCAGGAGTCCAGCATTCTGTTCACACAGTGGCCAACCAGCTGTTGATGAGGAACCCACAAGCAGGACACATGTGCAACAGCACCCTCCCATCCATGTTCCCCAGAAACTGGTGTACATAGGCTCACTGTCTCTGGTACAGGAGGTAGCACATAGCCATCAGGACTAGTAGCTATTGATAGCCTTTTCCTTGAGGGATTTGTCTAACCCCCTTGTCTAACCCCTGACCTCAATTTCCTTGAAGGATTTGTCTAAAGTCATCCAAATTGGTGGCCATCACTACGTCTTGTATCGTTTAACTATGTGCTGTGTGAAGAAGTCCTTCCTTTTGTGTGTCCTGAATCTCCCACCAATCAGCTTCATGGGATGACCCCGGGTTCTAGTATTATGAAAGATGGAGAAAAATGTCTCCCTAGCCACTAGGTAATGGCTCAGCAGGAAAAGAAAACCGGCCTCTACCCTAAATACAGTTACAGCACTGTCAGTCTGCCTTGTCCTCGAACCAGAAGGGAGTCCTTTGACCTGTTCTGCTTTGTTGCCTTGACATTAAAACTGAGGGAGGTTGTTTCCTCAGAAAATAATTCAAAAAATGGACAGGCGACTCCCCTAGGCTTTCCCTCCCCCCCGCCCCCAAATCAAAGAGTCTTTTCCAGCAATTTAATAGGGTTTGTGGCACTGCTGGGATAATACGAGGGATTTCCAAAGTGGCAGGCTCTTTGTCGAAAATACGAGCGATACCCCCCCGCATTCCCCACCCCTTTCGTTTTCACCAGAGCTCCCCAATAATTGTGCAATTTTCTGTGTCTCTGCGCCGGCTCCTCCTTGATCTCTGGAGCTTTAAACGTGATTTTGAATTAGAGGGAGGGGGAAACCTGGACTGCTGTGGTTTCTATAGCATTGACCTTTTCTAATTAATCCTTAGGCCACCTTCGTAGGCCTGGAGAAAAGAGCAGAGGCTTAAGGCACCGTCAGACACCAATTTGAAAGCAGCCGAGATCAATAGACCAGTGCTCAGGGTGGCAGGTGAGAGAGGAGAGAGGAAAATGGGGGTGCAAGTGGGGTGGGGAAGATAAAGGGTTTTAAAAAGTGGAGCTCATGGAGTGCCATCTGAAATTCTCCATCCTTTTTCTATGGATTGACCTCAAGAACGCTATAAACTCCTGTAATACGGTGATTTATTTTAACATTGTTGTTTTCTAATCTGCTGCATCTTTGTGGTTCAGGTTGATAATGGCGGGATGAAAACGTATCTAAAATATGCCGCTTAAAAACAAACCATTCATTAGCAAGGAGTACTAAACTATTATTGATTGATTGCTTATCCCACCCCTTCTCTTTCAAGGAACTCAGGATAGCATAAACAGCCCAGCCCATTCAATCCCCCCAACAACCCCATGAGAAAAGGGGGCTTTCACCAGGGTCACCCAGTAAGCTTCATTGCTGAATAGGTGTCTCCCTATTCTGTTACAATTCCAATGCCCTGGTATAATTCCCACGCCCTAACCACTACACCACACTGGCTGTGTTGCAGGGATTTGTACTGTAGGCCAACCAACCAACGAAACCCATCAGTGCGGAGCAGACCCTGATCACCTGGGACACTGATGTATTGTGTTACCTGGCTGGTACTCAGTAACATGCTTCTGGGATACAGGGAAAGCTACTTCCCTGTAGTTACTGTGGGAAGCAATAGCAATAAAAGATTTGGGAACAGAGCTTTATACATCACTGGGAGAGTTCAGATAATCTTATCTCAGTTTAATAAATCAAGGTATAGATGAGTTTTTCTCTGCACACACAGTCCCTTCACTCCTCCCTTTATGTGAATCATGATTAAACCAGAAGCCTCTGATTTTGTCCAAACCAGGAGATGAGGTTACTAGCTTCAGAACAAGTGGCTTTATATCCTGGCTTGTTCCAAAACTCATAACCCTAGTTTCCTGGTTCAGGTGAAACAAGAAACTACATTTAATTGAAGACTTCCTAGTTTCCTCACACTGTGAAGTGAGGAGAAAGGGGCTTGCTTTCATGGGCAAAGGATTGTTTGTATCTTGGCTTATTGAGATTTGAGGCTCTGAATGTGGTCACTGTTCCTCAAGCAATTCCGACAACCTCTTCCATCAAGAGTTCCAACAGAACGGAAGCTGCTGATACCATCTGCTCCCTGAGGCCTACGGAGTCAAATCAAGGTTGTTTTAGATGTTTTCACAGTTGCTCTATTTTATGTGAACTACTCTGCAAAGTTTTTGTTAAACACAGCATATTAATATTCTAGAGCAGAGGTGGGCAACATGTAGCCCTCCAGATGTTTTGTCCTACAACTCCAATCATGCCTCACCATTGGCTATATCCTGGCTATAGCTAATGGGAGTTGTAGGCTGAAACATCTGGAGGGCCACAAGTTGCCCACCCCTGTTCTGGAAATATAAATGGAAAAAAATAAAACCAGTGAGTCCTCCTAAATACTGAGGAACACAGAAGATAGACAGGGGAAGAATCACAGGAGAACTTTAACACACCCTTCCTCCAGGTTGTGGCCACTTACACATTGCCCACAAAGGGGAAATGGATTACCAAAAAGATGTCAAAAGAGGGCACAGATTTGCCTAAAATGTACATATGCTAATTTTAGGCAGTGAACAACAGGAATAGGTACATCAGCAATGGCAATAGTAAGGAAAGAGAAGGGGGAAAGGAGAGACATAAGGCAGGGCCACTTAGAGAAACAGTCCATTGAGTTGGTTACTTAACCATGGACAATGGTTCGCAGGTGAATCTGAGACTGAGCAGGGTTTTGGATGGTCACTTCTAAATTGTGAAAAAAATGAAATGTATCCCCAAAAATGGGGACGAAAGAGGTGAGTGATAGATACACATTTAGAAATAATTATTATCATTTAATCAGAAATACAATAAATCTTACCATACTGCAGAAGACTGTGATGGGGTGACCTCCTGTGTGCCTCATGATTATCTTGGAAATATGTTTTCTGGCAGCCCTTCAAACAGAGGACTGTCCTCTGTAAAAGAGGACACATGGCTGCCCTAGCAGGGCTGGCCCAAGATATTTTGCGGCCTGAGGCAAAGGGCAAGGTGGTGTACCCTCCTGTTTCCACAGACAGAAGTTGCCCAGATAGGCAGTTGAATCTCTCTTCAATGCTGGCAATGGGACAGCATCTTCTACTGCCCCCAGGGCAGCAGACAGGTCACCCTGTCCTCCTGCTCCTCACTGCCACTCTCTGCCCCCCAATATCTCCTGCATGAGATGGCCGCCTCACTCTCCCTAATGATAGAGCTGGCTATCAACAGTGGTTAACTGGTTAACAGTGCATAGTGAAACTATGGAATTCCCTACCATAAGATGTAGTGATGGCCACCCATCTGGATGGCTTTAAAAGGGAGTTGGGCAAATTCCTGGAGGAGAAGGCTATCAGTGGCTACTAGTCCTGATGGCTATATGCTACCTCCAGTATCAGAGGCAGTATGTCTATGTACACAAGTTGCTGGGGAACATGGGCAGGAGGATGCTGTTGTATTCATGTCCTGCTTGTGGGTTTCCCAGGGGCAGCTGGCTGGCCACTGTGTGAACAGAATACTGGACTAGATGGACCCTCGGTCTGATCCAGCACGGCTCTTCTTAAGGTGAGTCTTAACTATTATGAAACTTGAAAAATGGACAGTCTGGAGATGTGTAGATCAGTCTGTGGTTTCCGTAACTTGTCGACTGAGTTTCATTTCAAGTCCATTTTATGTACTTCATAGTACATAAAATCGATTCTAAATTAATGTGTCCATTCTATTCCCCCCTCCCCATGCAAAGTATTGTGTGTGTGGTGGGGTGAAAGAAACAACCCACTTACACGCACGCACATGCACAATGCAGTTGGGCCAGAAATGATAGATACAGAATATTAGATCAAGACCATAAGCGAGGCGTGATTTCAACCCTGTTTACAGCTCTTCCTTTAATGTAAATTGTGCATGCACCCCCCTCCTCTCCCCATTTAATGTGAAGCATACGAGGCACTACTTTATTTGGTGCTCGGGGCTTTGTAGTCGCCTCTGATACTGCGGCGCAATTAAATAACAAAGCTTTGTGGCGCCAAAGCGTGGTCCTCATCTGAATGTAATTTATTTCCAGTAAGCTGTAATTTTAGGATAAATGCAGTCAAAAGAGGATTTAAGCACAGAGCAGAAAGAAAGCCAGCAAGGGAAAATAAACACTTTAGCGAAGAATTGGTGGGATGAAAAGGGTGCTGGCCGGTCTCACCCACTGTCCATGAGTTCAGATTTGGTGCTATGTGAATGCTTGCACTATTCCTCTTCCTCTCCTATGCTCTAATTTGCCCTCTTGCTTCTAATTTAACAGCAAATCCTTCCTTCCTTCCTTCCTTCCTTCCTTCCTCAACTGTTTATTTAAAAATGTATAAGCTGCCTTTCTGTCCAAAGGCCTCCATGTCAGCTACCAGATAATGCTACAGATCAAACCAAGCCTTTTATCCATCAATATCCTTCATGTGATGACAGTTCACAGTGAACATGAGGGACCCCCAACCTTTTTGGACCTGGCTGTGGGCACATTTGGGAATTTGAGAAACTGCTGTGGACACCACCACAAAATGGATCCCACGGAGGATGTGGCTAGTTACATAATGACTGCTGTGGGGACCTGGCTAGTCAAGAGATGGTGGGGGAGGGGGGAAAGAAATAGCGAAGCTAGAGGCTGGGGGGGAGGGGCGTATGGAAGAGTTGCTTCCTGGCCCACCCAGTCTTCTTCCATCCACACAGACCTTTCCCCTTTCCCCTTTCCCCTTTGCGCGCTCTCTCTCTCTCTCTCCACTCCCAGTCTAGCCTCACTATTGCTTTCCCCCTACCCCTTTCCACACTATTTCCTCTGCCTTCCCCATCTCTACCATTCTTCCTTCTCTCCCTTCCTTGCCCCTAGCCTTGCTCTTTCTCCCCCATTCACCCCTTTATCTTGCTGTTTCTCTCCACTCCCACCCTCTAGCCTTGCTATTTCTTTCTCCTCAGCTCTTTACAGCACTGTTTCCCCCTCTCCTAGCCTCTAGCCTTGCTGTTCCACTCCCCTCTACCCCTTTGCCTTGCTTTCTCTTCCTGCCCACTGAACAGCTGATCAGCTGCAGGTTCACAAACAGGAAGGAGAATCTGGCACTCTAGTATTTTCAATTTTTTATTGAATTCCTTTTTGAAGGCAGCAGGGAGTGAAGAGCTTTGGGGGGCATTGGGGTACATGATGTAAACTAATAGTTATGAAACACACTTATCCAAGAGTTAAAGGACTCCAGTCCACAGATCTAGTGGGCTTTAGTTATAAGGGGATAGGTGCCAACTGAAGATTAGGAAAAATGTCTGGAAGGTAAGATCAGTTTGACAATTGGAACCAATGACTGAGAAGGGGGGTGGGCTCTCCCTCACTGGAGGCCTTCAAGTAGAGGCTGGATAACCATCTGGGGTGTAAGCTGTCACTGTGCACTTCTGCCAAGGGTGTGTGTGCAGGTTCCCTCTGCCTCTTCCTCCCTTCCATCTTCCCCTCAATACCTTGCTCTGAGGGTCCTTTTTCAGAGCGAGGCATTGTCTGGAGGTAGCCCTGGAAAGTGCCTGTGTTGCAGCAGTACAGGCCATCTCCAGGGACACCTCCCTGCCCATGCCTTGTTCTGAAAAAGGACACTTCAGAGTGAGGCATTTGGATGGGCTGGCTCTGTGGGAGCCACGCAAGGCATGTTCTTGCTGTGGCCTTTCCTGGGACAGGGGAGCAGCTGGCGTGGCTGTGCACAGTGGCCGCCCACCTATGCCTTACTCAGAGTGAGGCATAGGGTGGGTGATGGCAGTGGTGGTAGCTTCTCCAGAGAGCCACAACAGTTGCAGCCTTTGCCACAGTGGAAGAGTGGTCAGCAGGGCTCTCTGGAGCACCTGCCCACCCGCCCTCTGCCATGCCTCAGTTTGAGAGGCACAGCGTGGTGGTGGCAACACTAGGACTCCCTGTGGCGGGCATGCGGGATCCACTGCCCTTACTGATGTGCCACCTGAGGCGGGGGATTCACCCTGCCTCATGAGAGGGCTGGCCCTGCCTCCACATGTGCATGACGCTTTGCTTTTCAATTGGATGTGAGATGGGAAGCCTTAAAAATGAAAAAGATGGGAGGAGGGAGGGAGCATAAGCACATGAGCTCATTCCTGTAGTGCAAATGTAGAGCTCATTCATGTTTGGTGTTCACCTCCATCTTCTTCCCCTTCCTCTAGGTCCATATCTTGCTTCAGCCCTTTAACTTACCTTGTGGTCAGTGTCAGATGCTTGCCCTCCCCAGCCCCAGTGTAACGTCTGTACTGGTCCCAGGAGGAAGAACAGAGAAAGAACTAGCAGTGGCTTAAGAGCAACCTAGCACACTAAATAATCATTGCTATTTAAGCTAGAAGGGATTTCTACTTTACATGCCCAGGTCCTGCAATACGTCTGCTTAGGGACTGCTGTGTGGCTGAGATAGAGACCCATTGACAGCACTAGTTAAGTAGAGGCATCTGGCTTCTTGAGGCCACCTAGACAAATATCTGCATTTTCCAAAGAGTGAGCATACCCCACACACATACATACACACCCAATTTCATGACAGAGAAAGGAGTTTTTTTTTAGGATACATTTTATTCCTTACTGTCTTTTGCACACTTACTGTCTGTAGTTGTATGCTATGTCTGCAAATTCTTTTCTTCTGGCCCGGTAAATAGGATCTTTGAAACCCTGGAGAAATATAATGAAAAGTATTGCTTTACTCTGTGAGCATTTCAGAACACAAATCTGGCTTTAAGAAAAATGCAGTGTTACAAGTTCACTAAGCATGCAATCCTATGCATGTTTAGACAGAGAAAAGGGGCATACTTGGAGTTATTGGCCATTTCTGTCTAAACATGCATAAGATTGTGTCTTTAAGGATGTTCAGACATGCCATTTCAGGTTCCAGGGAGCAGTAGGAGGGCAAGAAACACAATAAGGATCAAAGCCTGCACCTAGGCATATTCAACAGATATGTATCCTTCAACAGATGTGTTGTGGCATAACCTTGAGCCAGAACCTGACAGTGTCACTTAACTCTATGGGCAGACAACTTGTCTAGTGTGAAGCTAGGAGGACCTAATCTTAGCAGACCCAAACCAAATAGAGGCATTGGGTAAGTTTCAGGTGCCCAGTTAGACAGATGAAAAGGGTCTGCTTTGGCCCACAAACCTAATGTTCTTCACTGCTGTAGTCAACAACAAAAATTATGTGTTCCTGGATGAGCTTCTTTCTCCACATCCTACATTTTATTACAAGCTCTGGTTAATTGTACTTTGGTTCCCCCTCAAAAAAAAAAAAAAAAATCCAGAGGAAAAGGACAATTATCTAATTAATACTAGCCATCGGATCTGGCGTATGTACATCTTTCATTTCAGAGCACTGAGGTTTTGTTTTGTGTTGTTGATGGTTTTGTCTTGCTTTCAACGACTGAGCCCTTTTATCCTGACAGAAGCTCTGAGAGGACTCTTTGATTCGCTCATTCTTCAGAGCAATTGGGTCTCCATTTATCCAGCTTTCTTCTAGGACTCTGCCAAATACTGTGTGCCAAATAATTGTGCAGGATACATAGTTCATTTTAGATTCAGCTAGTGAGCTAGTGAAAGGCTAATCACTCTGCCTCAATTAGTGTAATAGCAGTCTCTGTGTGTGTGTGTGTGTGTGTGTGTGTATATATATATATATATATATATATAGCTGCACTGCATGTAATTTTCTTACAAGTACTCAGCCTCAGTTAAATTAATAGCAGTAATTTCTGGCTACATTGACTGACATTAAAATGAAATAGTATTGTTTTCTTGTCCTGTGAGTGTTAAGGGATGATGTGCTCAGTGTCATACAAAAACTTTACTTGCTTCCGCACCTTGGATAGCTCCTTTAGAGTTCTGACTGGTTCTGACTGAAACCCAGAGTGGATTCACCGCCCCACTGACATCGGAGCCACCAGCCTTCACTGTCATAGGATGGATCTGCAAGCAGGGGCAGGATGACTTTTGCTACTGGCAGACCCCTATTTAGTAAGGGTCCCCCCCCCCCATGAATTACTGTTAGCCTCCAACACAGACTGAACTTTGCCTAAACACTCTAGGCTGTCCAGCTGTGTGAGGAGGAGATTCTATTATGAAGGAGCCCTCCCTTTTCCCTCTGCCTCTAGAGAAATATGAAAATTAAAGGAAGGCACTTCAGATTTTCTTGCCGAAAGCCCAGAGACACAGAATTTATCAAAGCTCTGTGAAATATCCTAAGAACACAAGGGGTAGCTTAGCAACCATGCTGTCTTTCACATGGGGAAGGTTTTAGTTAGAAATGTAGTTAGTTTTAAAACAATGTAGCCACATGTCAAGGTATAAAAAACAATTTACTTGGGAAATTGAGTTAAAAAGGAAGAAAATACTTGGGGGGGGGGAGGAAGGGACCCAATCTCTCACACACACACACGACATTTCAAATAAAAATCAATTAAACTAATCTAACTTCAGTACTTTCATGTTGCCTACTTGAGTAGAATCTTGAGTTTTCAGTGCATATGCAGAGAGGAAGGTCTGAGAGGAAGCATCTTGGCTTCCTGGCTATGTGTTTTCAGGAAGACTAAGGAGATAGAGCAAATTCTCACATATTTATGGGAATCTGAGATCAGAAAAAGCTGTTCCCTTAGTGGAGAAGGACTACTGTTTTCTCCATCGGCAGAAGAAGCTCCATTTTTGAAATCAGTGGTCTAGCTAGCCAATCAAAAAACCATATAGAGGCTAGATCCATCTCCCTAATGACTCTGAACTTACATGCCCAAGGAGTTTGCTGGTTCCAACTCGAAGCACCATGATGAAAAACAGCTCAAAATCTGGATGTTTTTCAGAGACAAAGCCCAAGATGGAGGCTTCATGGTGGGGTTCCAAAATCCACGTGCCACTCCAGATGGCACTGTTGAGCTACATCAGAATATGGGGGTTCTTCACATCTCCATTTGTTTAGAAGTCATACTTTTTGTGCAGCCTTCGAGCCCCCCCATAAACCCTTTGGGGCTGCACCATTTCAGAAGGCAAGGAGGAGATCACATTTGTATGTTCCCCAAAGGTTAAAAATAATAGGGATGTTAGAGAATACCGCCATGGATCCCAGGGAGGCCGAATTCCAGTGAATTCGGCCCCCCAGAATCCATGGCAGAACAGAGCAACCCGCCCCACCACCCTGCAAAAATCTCGTGAAACAGAGCCTACCTGGCTGCGGCTCTGGTGGCGGCAGCTACGGCGGAGGCTCCAGCGGTTCCAGCTGTTGCCGGGCTGCGGCCACAAATGGCAGCCACCATTTGCGTCCCTGGCAAGCCGTGATAGGCTACGTAAGTATCTATGTAGCCTATCACGGCTCAGGGAAGAGATGCAAATGGCGTAGCCGCCATTTGCGTCCGTGTCTTTAGCCATGATAGGCTACATATATATTTACGTAGCCTATCATGGCTAAAGACACGGACGCAAATGGTGGCGGCTATGGGGGCCACCATTTGTGTCCCTGTGCAGCCCAGCAGCCAGATGTCCGGCTGCGGGCGGCCCCGGCCAGCAGCTCCGCGGAGTCACCGCAGAGTGGAGCCAGCCGGGGAGAATTCCAGGGGGAGGGACAGAGCACCTCCCCACCACCGCAGATTGCCCGGTGCGGAGCCAGGTAAGAGTTTCGTACATCCCTAAAAAATAATAATCTCTGCATTACCTCCTATCTTTTGAAGGTAGCAATTTCAAACATATGGCCCATACACCAGTTAATCATGGGACACATCTTGAAAATCTTTCTTCAGAGCTTTTATCATCTACATTTACATTTTCAAGTTGTTCTCTGTGCCCATGAGCCTACAAACATTATTTTTAAAATTTGGAAACTGAAAGTCTAATTTGAGATAGGATGGGGTTAAA
The DNA here is from genome assembly GCF_057233095.1 of Heloderma suspectum. NCBI lineage: Eukaryota > Metazoa > Chordata > Lepidosauria > Squamata > Helodermatidae > Heloderma > Heloderma suspectum. Next base: position 34,513,686 of record NC_139464.1, read on the forward strand.
AGAGAGATGGGGGGTTGAAAGGTTTTTCTTCTTCTTACAGGGTGATCAGCATCCAGTTCTGCTCCATAGCTGAGAATCTGGTTGGCAAATCTATCCAGATCTTGAATAGTTCTTGGGAACCACGGTACTACAGGTCACAAAAGAAATAGGAATTATGTTTAGCTCTTGTTACTTCATACAAGGTAAGCAGTATGGGGTGGTATCCAATATCAGTCCTACTTACAGCAGACCCATTGAAATGAACAGGACCTAAGTTAGATTAACATTGGATACAACCCATGGAGTCCAGTTCCCACCCATTTGCTCACCAGTTGCTTAACATTTACGGTTCACCATGAAACAAAAATGGATAAGAAGACAGGGCAGAAAATAGTGTGAGAGTGACCTAAATGGTTATCTTCAAGATTTGGTCAAGGAATCTTGCCCTGGTGGCTATCAAGAGACAGGGGCTTTGCTATGCCAGGTCCTCAGTGAGGAATGTATTCTACCTACAAGTGGAGGCTGGTGACTCCAATTTTCAGGGGGCTGTCAATCCCTTCTGGGTTTTAGTCAGAACCAGCCAGAACTCTAAAGAAGCTATCCAAAGTTCTGAACCCTATCCCCAAAATAGGTTTAGCATCTTGGATAGCTCCTTTAGAGCTCTGGCTGGTTCTGACTGAAACCCCAAATGGATACACAGCCCCACTGAAATCAGAGTCACCAGCCTCCACCAATTCCACTCACATAATTGTCTCTGCGTTCACCTTTCACAAAAATCACATGTAGATCATTTTTTTAAAAATCTGCAAAACTAGAGCCACATGCCAACATAGGGGCACACTTAAATCCATCAAAGTAAATGAGTTTAAATGCACATCACTCTATACAGGATTATGGCCCAGTGGTTTTAGAGGATGCAGCGTTGATCCCCCTTCTGTTTTCCTTTAAAAAGAGAAGAAGGATAAAATAAGTTTTTTTTATGTGATTCTATAGTATCATTGCCATCTGAAATGTTCTACGGCATCAAACAACAACGTACTTTAAAAAATAAGCAACCATCTATGCAGATTAACAACACAATCCTTTACATGTCTACTCAAAAGTAAGTCTCACTGAGTTAAATTGGGCTTACTCCCAGGCAAGTGGGTATAGGACTCCAGCCTATAAGTATACATTTACCTGGAAGTAGGTTAATTGAGCTTATTGGGACTTCTGAGGAAACATGATTAAAACTGAGCTGCACAGGACATAGGCACGCTGCACTGAACTATAATCTAAGGCTTCACATTACTAATCCATAAATAGGGTTGCCACCTTTGTTCTTAATATCTCTCTGCTGTTATCAGCAACATAACAGGCAAAAAATCAACTATCAAAGCTTGACCCCTCATTCAGTCTTAATCCTGGAAAATAATAATACTGAGCATGTTTATATCTATAACAAAAAGGAGCCTTAATTCACAATCCTATGTATGTTTAGACAGGAAAAAAGTCCTACAACTCCCAGCATTCCCCAGCCTGCATTGCTGGCTGGGGAACGCTGGGAACTTGTAGAGCTTTCTTCTTGTCTAAACATGTATAGGATTGCACCCTTAAGGTGCATTAGTGTTTGTGAAGTCACAAGTTTTTGTTTCTGCTGTAACGGACTAATTCAGCCAACTTTCCCCAACCTGACTGCCTCCAGATGTGTTGGACTACAACTTCCATCATCCCCAGAAGCACAGCCATGCTGGCTGAGAATCTGGGAATTGTAGTCTAACATATCTGGAGGGCACCAGGTTGGGGAATATTGTAAGTCACTGGTGACATTTAGGTGACATTTCAGCACACGTTCAAAACACTTGGCATATATTATCTTGGCTTGGTGTGTTGAATTTCTGCCTCTTACACAGCTGTTAAGTGCCTCTGTCCATAAAAGGGTGACAGCTCATATGGCCAAAAGAACCTCTCAGATTGTACTGAATATGTGTATTTCCCCTAAAAATCTAGGAAATATCCTGAATTTCATCACTAGAGGGCAGCAGTACCAAAATATTACAGACCTGTGGCCATAAATTGTTAGGGATGTCGGAGGAATCCATTTGGGGGGTGGAGTTCAATGAGTTTTTGTCAGCTTGGCCGCCTTGATTCCATTCTGTCTTCTGCCAGCTGGCCCAACTCAGTGTGCAGTGAGTAGGGCCAGCTGGAGGAAATTCCGTAAATTATTATATTTTTTGCATTAAAACAAGTTTGCGCAAATTACTGCTGCAAATTGCAACTGCAATGTGCAGAAATGTCACTTGTGGGCACCATGCTGGGGATCCTGGGGAAATGGCGATTAAAAAAAAAAAAACCTGATGAAGTTCCTGGATTTCAGGAAAAAGCCTGTGCAATCCAAGCCAGGGGCTCCAGGGAAATTCGACAAGCCCTAAAAGGGCTGGATTTCACTGCAATGGCTATCCCTAATATTTGTGCATCTACAGCACTGTTGATTTTAGGGATATCCCCCTTGGAAGGAGAGGGGTGCATTCTTGGAAGGAGCAGCTGTGTCCTGAAGACCCATTACAACATAACAAGTAAAAGCCACCCAAAATTTCACCCATGATCCTGTTGAAATCAGAGCTGGCGAGAAACAGCAATTCAATCCCAATTTTGTGAAATAGACACAGAAATTCAAGGCGAAATGTTTTCATGAATAGGAACATAGGAAGGTGCCTTATACTGAGTTGAAACCACTGGTCCATCTAGCCCAGTATTGTCGACACTGACTGGCAGCAGCTTTTGAGGGTTTCAGGCAGGAATTTTTCCAGTCGTCTTTGAAGATGCTGAAGATTGAACTTGCGACCTTCTGCAGTCAAAGCATGTGCTCCACCACTGAGCCATGGCTCTTCCCTTAAGAACCCCATCTCTGCCATCTTGAACTCCATGATGGAAGAAAGTCGGGATATCAATTCACTAAATAAAGAGGCCCCTACTTGCATAGGCATGAACCATGGGACCAGTATACCTGTTTTTTCCAGGGTAGTCCTTGTGTGATATTTTTGTCCACATACATAAGCCACTTTGCATACATTCTAACAAACACATGGAGGCTTGATGTGCAGAGAGGGCAGGACCTGTTGCTGTTATCATAATCCCTCCCCTCCACACATAGAGTGAGTCTCGGCACGGGGCTAATGTTAGGACAGGAGGCTTGTGTACTACACAAAACTCTTCTTCAAACAAGAACACTCTGTGAAATTTGAAGACTGCTACTTTCTCCACCACCACCCTTTACCCAATGCAAGGGGTCATCTGGACTCATTTGGATCCCATCTGTCTTTTTTGGGACTAACAAAGCGATTGCCTGGTATCTTTTTTCAAGATGCCTCCCCAAAATGTGCGTACTTCCTTCATACTGTGCATGAGTGAGGGGCACCCTTTCAAAGTTGCAGACAGAAGCTGGTTTCCAAAAGGAGCATGTGGGTGTTTGAAACAACTTCAGTGTACAGTGGATCTTTTTTCCCCCTTCACCTTTCATTTCTTCATTACATCAAATGCTGCTCCCCAAATTTCCAGAGTAGGGGGACTGTATTCAGAAGAAGGAGCCTCCAAAGTTCTGCTATGGATGCTGAAGTTCCCTGCATGGCCCTCTAAATAAGAACATAGGAAAAGCGCTGCTGGAGCAACTGAAAGGCCTCTCTAATTCAGCATTCTGCTTCCCACAATAACCAACAGATGCTTCTGGGAAGCCCACAAGCAGGACATGTGTGCAATAGTACCCATCCAGCTGTGTTCCCAGCAACTGGTATTGTTAATGGAACCAACTGCCTAGGGAGGTGGTGGGCTCCTCATTGCTGGAGGTATTAAAGCCATCTGTCAGGGATGCTTTAAACCAGATTCCTGAACTGAACAGGGGGTTGGACTTGATGACCTAAATGGCCCCTTCCAACTCTATGATTCTATGATCTTTTAATAGTGGAGACAGACACTGGATGAACCTGGCGGGGACCTTCTATGCACAAAGCATGTGCTCTCCCACTCAAGCAATGACACTTCCCTGGATCTGAGTTAAGAACGGATTGAATGCATCATTCACTGTAGAATTCACCACCGCAAGGCATGATGGTGGCCAGGACACTAGCATAGGGCTTTGGGGTTTTTCAAAGTTTGGGGAAATTCATTTATAGACAACAATTCTGTGATACTATCAGTGGCTATTAGCTAAACATATATTCCTGGATGGTGTGTGTATATGTGTAAGTCTGTGTAGGAGATAGATAGATAGATAGATAGATAGATAGATAGATAGATAGATAGAATATCAGCCTTAGTCAACCTGATGACCTCCAGATGTTTCAGACCACAGCTCCCAGCATTCCTGGCAACTGGCCATGCTGGCTGGGGCTGATGGGACTTGAAGCCTGAAACATCTGGAGGGCACCAGGTTGGTGAAGGCTGGTAATTGTGTGTGTGTGTGTGTGTGTGTGTGTGTGTACACACACATATATGCACACACAATATGCACACACACATATTTATACACATATGCACACACATATTTATACACATATGCACACACACATATACTCATACATATGCACACACACATATACTCATACATATGCACACACACCATACACACACAGAGTTATATATATATATATATGTGTGTGTGTGTGTGTATATATATATACACACACACACAGATATACACACACAACATGATTCTGTACACGTCTTTTCAGATATAGAGTTCAACAGTATTTATTCCCATGTAAGTCAGAACAGGAATGTAGTCTACACAATGGAACCTCCATGTTCAGAGAGAGCTGGCCACTGGTGAGGACCAGCTACCAGGAACACGTGGGGAGGAGAGGCTGGCTGACACCTTCATGCCTCCCTTGTGAAGTTCCAGGACCATCCAGATGGCTGCTGTCAGAAACAGCATGTTGGACTAGATGGACCTTGGCCGGATGCAGCAAGGGAATCCTTACAAAGGCTCAAGTGGAGTGCATTGACCACCTTAACCCTGATCCAGTGGCAATGCCATCCGGAGCAAACATCAACAGCACTCCAGGCAAACCTTTAGAAATATGCATATATATATATATATATATATATATATATATATATATATATATATTCTAATTACCCCTTCCCTAAAATGCTGAGATACTTGGGCCCTCCAACATGCTTCCTCTTGCCCCTGTTAGCCAGACATGCTGTCTCTTCCTGATGCTGTTAATGAATGGCCAGAGCAAGCTGTCGCAACACTGACCCTCTGTGAAGCTCTGCAGGGCACATGCGGGCTGATCAGTAATAAATATTGATTTGTCAGCAGGAGGAACAGCGGCATTTTATGGCCCTGCTGGGGACACCCAAGTGGTGACCAATTCAAAATGGGGTCAGATGCTTAATAGGATGCTAATCAGCTATTTATACAAGGGGGCAACAAAACCAAAGGGCTTCCAAAGTTCTGCAGAACTCTGACCAAGTCAAAGACGGGACTTGAAAATTTATTGTCATTTCTAGGCACAGGTTGGTGCCTTTTTAAACATAGCCAACTGCTCTTGTCCGCCCCAGGGTCCCCGCAAACAAGGCTTCTACAGACCCTCAGCCTCCAGCTTGTCTCCAAATGGCAATAAATTGTCTCTATTTCCCTGCTGAAGCAGAATCATATTTAATTCTTTTATTTAGGGCTCCAGGAGGTCTCATTCTAAACTTGCTGGCCACATTTTTTAAGAAGCCTCATGAAAGAAGCGCACTGTGTTTTCATGACATATGAAAAGCCATGCCGGATCGCACCAAAGGCCTATCTAGTCCAACACCCGTGACTTTTTAGAGACAATAGCAAGATATCCCATCCATCACCGTTAATTTGTCACCACATTAAGACATTCCGGTCTATACATATATATTGCCATATGTCCTTCTATGGCCAATGCATGCAGCCAGTTGTTAACATATGACAGATCTTGGACCAGAGTTGTATTCTATAGCAAAATCATCAGGAAATTTGTGGTCAAAGTGAATAGTTTAATCCACTTTGTGGGTAGTGAATAGTTAAATTCACTTTAAATTTTGTGGGCCCAAAGTGAATAATTAAAATGATGCTCCCCTCTGGACTGGAACTCAGTTTTTTTAAAAATGCTACACACAGAGATTGAAGACAGGAAAATGGCATCCCTTCTGGAATCTGTCACCCAACTCAGTGTTTCCATACTGTTTTATGATAAGGTTGGCTCTGTTTGTAGGCACTTCACAACATACTGAATGGTTGTATAAATCAACCCCCACCCCACCCCAATATCCTTGCCCTAACCACATTTCTCTAAAAATAAGAGCTGCTGGTCTCAATGGGCCTTATGGCCAAATCAACACACATAAGGTGCTCAAAAGCGAACGGGAAGAGGAACTCTTTCTTTTTTGGTGGTGGGGGAAAAGAAATTATAACTAAGAACGAGAGATCGAGACATCCCCCTCACCCAAGAAGCAATTAAACCTTCAATTGTAGGCGGCTGTGATTCCCTGCCAAGCCATCCGATTTTGCCTGTCATGCCCCCTTTCCTGAACGAAGGAGGGGTCTGCTTCCTCCAAATATTTCCCTTTTCCCCACTGCAACGTCATGGCTAGGGCACAAAGGAGAGGGTAAGGAGATTATCAGGATTCACTTCAGGAAGATATTATTGCCCTTTCACGTTGCTCCCAGGAAGGAAGAAGAGACAGCAGACCTAAAGCATTTAAAGCCAACCTCAACTGAAATCCTATTAGGGTCACATCTGCTCTCTAAAGAGCCATGAAGGTATTCATAAGACTTGGATGGGTATACGTCTGTTTCTGAAACAGAGATGGGTGTGTGCTGAGTGTTAAACGTTGGAGCTCATGGAAGATTGCACTGGGAAGAGATAAGCTCTCCCCATAGGACTGCCCTTCCTTTGTGTGGGGTTCGCATATTTATTCTATATCATGCATAAGGAATTCATAAGCGATGAATTCTGAGCATGAAGCGATGGCCTGATGTAGCCATGCTCTGATTTAGGCCCTTCTCGGAAGTTTCTGAGTGGCCCCTCTTTGGAACAGGAAGCTGGGTTACACAGATCTTTGGTCTGGCCTTATGTTATGTTCTGATGAAATGGCACAGTCTTCATACTGTTTGGTACAGTGACGGGGGATGGCGGGGGGACTGTTGCTACCAACTGGGCCAATGGAGAAGAAAATTACTTCAATTTTGCCTCAAGCCAGGGGTGGGGAACCTCAGGCTCAGGGGCCAAATCTAGCCCTCCTGGAGTCCCAATCTGGTCCACTGGAGTGTGGCTCCCCAGAGGGCCACACCCACTTCCCCTGGTCCCACCTCCTTTCCCCCAACCACCAATCATTTGGTGACTTCCTAGCTTCTGTGCAGTTCCTGCCCCCACATTCTAAAAGGCATCAGCAAATAAAGAAGCTGGTAATGGGAGTTCACCTTACCTATTTTTGAACATATTTTTTCATTAATACACATTTTTGTATGGACTATGGAGTTTATCCTAAAATATGCATTTTTTATATATTTACCCTTAAATACAGACTTTTTTGGCATTTTAAGCTAAAATACACATTTTATTTTTTATACATGTTTTGGTACATTTATGGAGCTGAGAAGTGTATTGCAAATGACAGAGAACTGTGAAAATTGAAGGATAACTACATTCTAATCTGTGTATTAGTCTAGGAAATGCAAATCAGGTTGGCTGGCTCACTTAAAAATGAAGACCAAATGAAACCCTTGAACATCTCTGTGTGGCACAAGTGGTTTCACCTAAACAGTAACCATAGCATTAGGGATGGCAGAGAATTCCGCCACGGATCTCAGTGAGGCCGAATGCCAGTGCATTCGGACCCTGAACTCCGTGGCAGAACGGCCTGCCACCCCCCCACCCCCCCGCAGATCCCCCCGTCCCCCGCAGATTCCCCCGCCCCCCCCCACAGATCCCCCCCCCCAGGATGAGACTTACCTGGGGCGGATGTTCCAGGCGGCAGCGGCTGCGGTGGTGGCTGCGGCGGCTGGTCTTCCGACCGGCCGCCGCTGCCGCCATTTGCAGTCTTGTCTTGTAAAAAACAAAACAAAACAACGTGATAGGCTATGTAAAGGTTTACGTAACCTATCATGACTGGGTTTAAAAAAACAAACAAACCGCGTACGCAAATGACGGCGGCTATGGCCACCGCCATTTGCGTTCCTTATTTTTGGCCTTCTTAGTCTACGTAAATATTTACGTAGGCTAAAACGGTGAATCAAAAAGGGACACAAATAGCGCCCGCTATGCTATTTGCGTTCCCCTTTATTTTGGCCGACATAGTCTAAGTAAATATTTACATAGATTAAGACGGCTAAAAATAAGGAACGCAAATGGCAGCGGCCATAGCTGCCGCCATTTGCGTATGCGGTTTTTGTTTTTGTTTTTCCCAGAGCCCTCCGTGGCCGGAAATCCGGCTGCGGACAGCTCTGGCCTGGGCTGGGCCTGGCTGGCTGCTCCGTGGAGCTGCAGCGGAGCACAGCTGGCCATGGAGGATTCCGGGGGGGAGGAACGGATCACCTCCCCCCCCGTCGAGGATTCTAGGGGGAGGAACGGAACGCCTCCCCCCCACCATCAACATAATCTGCAGAAAGGTAAGTGACTTTCGTACATCCCTACATGGCACAAACTCCCTATGGTGGTGCTTGATGGGAATGTTGTTATTCTGAACAATATATGTCTTACCAGCATCCTTCCTCTTTTCACGTGAAAGCTCGTGAACATTTGCTCCAATGTCATCTCTCAAGATCCTGATGATTTCTTCAAGAGCAGGAATGTTCTTGCTTTCCAGATTGATGAAAAATTCATACTCATCTTTGTTCAGCCGGGAAGGTCTGGACTCAATGTGGGTCAAGTTTATCCCTTTTTCCTAGAAGAAAAAGTAGCGTGGCAAATATGACACTATTTTTGTGGTGGCCTAAAAAGTGGCTGAAAATTTGTAAGCTGTGTGTCATACTCTGTATTCAAATTTTCAAACCTTGAGGACAAGAACCTTTGTTTATTAAAATATATATATATTCTTGCTGTTTATCCAAAAACCTTTATATTTAAGGATATCAGAGGCATGTAAAAGAAACTGTCAGTAGATTTACAAGAAACTGTAGCCCTACACATGTCTTTCTACAAAGGGCAGAACCGACACCTATCCATTTTGGATACCCTACCTTTCCTTCCAACCTGCATCTCCGTCAGAGATTCATGACTTCTGGCTATATCTTACCTCAGAGCTTTTCTACATGAGGCATTTATTGCGTGCTTGTCATTCCTCACTCACAGTTATTTACAGCATATTTAGATGATATTGCGAGTGACCCTCCAGTTTCACTTCTGCTTTTTAAGAACACTTTCCCAGGTGGGGGTGTTAGTTCAGGGGAAATGGCATATTATTTGTGAAAGTGAAAGAAATGTTTTTCCTACTTGTGTAATAGTGATATTCCACAATCACACAGTGCCACCTAGTGGTTATATAGTGGAAAAGCAGGAAAGGAAAAGCTCTGACCCAGCAGGGCTCTTCTTATGTTATATTACTGAAGATAATTTATTCATACATTTATTTACATTTTGTATCCTACCCTTTTCCTAAGGAACTCTGCGCAGCTTTTTAGCATCAGAGACCCAGATGAGCATTTCCCCAAACAAATGTCATATCTAAATGGGTGGGTCGAGCCTCACTTTTCTTGTATCCAAATCCTCATACAACCCATTCCAGATATGAGGGTGGAAGGCCCAAGTAGCTCCGTAGCATGCCCTCGGTGGCCAAACAACCACAGTATCTTTCCTCACCTACCCAGACAGTGGTGAGATGACTTTCTGGGTTGCAAGGGGGAAGGTGCTAAGGACCAAGGGAAGGAATGGAATGGGTGGGCAGCATGGACATGGGATAGAGCTCCCTGACAGGTGCATCTGTCTGAAAACCTTGCAATGAGTTGGGCCATTTAGGAAGCAGCCTCCGGTCCTCCATGTTTCACATCACATACAATTGTTCCTCTGGAGCCTTGTCATTGGCTCTGTAGCAGCCTTCCCCAACTTGGTGCCATCCAGATGTGTTGGCCTGCAACTCTCAGAATGGGGCATGCTGAGAATTGTAGTCCAACCCATCTGGAGAGCACCAGGTTGGGGAAGCCCACTCTGTCCACCAAATCACTGTTGCTGTGAACCACTTTCAGGCTGAGGGCTGAATTCCATTTCAGAGAAGCTCGCAAAGGCCACATTCCAGGGGTGGAATGTGGGGTGGGCAGGGCCAAAGATAAAAGGGGCAGGGCCAAAACTACCAGCATATTTTAGTTTAAAGCTCTTACTGTCAGGAACTAAGTCTTAAAAGGAGGCATTTCAACCTTTTAGAATGGGGAAAAAACTGCACAAAAGCTGGGAAACCACCAAATGATTGGCTGTTGGGGTAAAGAAGGCACACACCCTGGGACCCCAGGCAGGCTGGATTTGGCCCATTGGCCTGAGGACCTGCACCCCTTCTGTAAAGAATTAAATGGGCCTAGGGATGTACGAAAATCACTTACCTTTCGGGGATTATGCTGATGGTGCAGGGGGAGGCGTTCCGTCCCTCCCCCCGGAATCCTCGCCGGTGGGGGAGGCGATCCGTTTCTCCCCCCCTGGAATCCTGGCCAGCCGGCTGTGCTCCGCAGCGATTCTGCTGAGCCGCCGGCCGGCTCCGCCAGCAGCCGGACATCCAGCCGCTGGCTAGCAGGGACGCAAATGGCAGTGGCCGTAGCCGCCGCCATTTGCGTCCCTGCAGTCAGCCGTGATAGGCTATGTAAATCTTTACGTAGCCTATCACGGCTGATTAAAAAAAAAACAAAAAAAGCGCGTACGGAAATGGCGGCGCCCATGGGCGCCACAATTTGCATTCCTTATTTTGGCACGTCTTAGTCTACGTAAACATTTACGTAGACTAAGACGGCGAAAATAAGGGGAACGCAAATAGCGTAGCATCTACGCTATTTGCGTTCCCCTTATTTTCGCCGTCTTAGTCTACGTAAATGTTTACGTAGACTAAGACGTGCCAAAATAAGGAATGCAAATGGCTGCGGCCATGGCCGCCACCATTTGCGTATGAGTGTTGTTGTTGTTGTTTTTAATCAGCCGTGATAGGCTACGTAAAGATTTACGTAGCCTATCACGGTGTTTTTTTAAAATCTAGCCATGATAGGCTATGTAAATCTTTACGTAGCCTATCACGTTTTTTTGTTTTTTTGTTTTTTTAAACCTGGAAATGGCGGCGGCGGCGGCCGGTCGGAAGACCGGCTGCGGCAGCCACCGCCACTGAACCGCCGCCGGAACCGCCGCCGGAGCCGCCACCGCCACCGCCAGGAAGATCCCTCCAGGTAAGTCCCGTCCCAGGGGGATGGTGGGGGGGTGGCGGGCCTTTCCGCCACCGGTTTCGGGGGGCCGAATGCGCTGGCATTCCGCCTCCCCAAGATCCATGGCGGAACTTTCGTACATCCCTAAATGGGCCTATGTACTTGGTTTGCATGCCAAAGGCACATATTCCACTGTTGTATTTTTAAAGGGGGTGCCAGGGTGGTCATGATGAAAAGTAGCTACCTCTAAGAGCAGCCACAGCAAATGCTGCTTTTTTGCCATTGAACCTTGAATATATTCAAGAGCAGGTTACTGAGAATCTACCCATTACACACACAGAAAGCTGAGATGATTCCCTGCCAATAAGCAATGAACATTGCTGGATGTGCAACGTTCCTACGTTCTTCACCATGGACACTATGGATGAACGTTAATTGTTTGGCCAGATACCAACACAATAAGTTGAAAAGGTCAGAAGTGCATTCAAATCCTGTGGTTCAGGAAAGATGTTCTCCTAATTGAGGCAGCCTCCATGCAAAGAATGCATTTAACTAGGCTGAGCCCCAAGGTCAAGTTGTTTTAGTTCTCTAAAGGTCTGCATCGCACACAGACAATGCTTTGTATGTGCTATTTAATTAGGTGCACACAAATCACTGGAGGACTCCAGAGTTAGGAGAAGTTAAAAATTACTCCAAACAAGATTTATTATGATGGAGACCAGAGCCAGCCAGTCACAGTCTGCTCCCAGGGAGGGGTCCTCCATGGGATCACGACTGGGATTGAGGCTTTCAATTTATATGGGAGATATATTTGCCTTCATTGCAAGAGCTATCTCAAGTATTCCATTTGGTCAGTCAGTTGAATTGCACCTTAGAACAACAGACAGAAACTTGTACAGCCCCGTTCTCATCTCCAGCAGTCTACCATTGCCATTAAGATTAGGTTGGATACAAAGAACTCTGTGCTAGTGTGATGCTGCAGTAACCTCCACCAGTAATGCCACAGCAAGGAGAGGATGTGAAATTTTCAATAACCCATTTCAGAGCATTGCAGAGGGGAATCAATGATTTGGGGACCCCAGAAAAGGACAGATGGCAGACACGTCTGTGACCATAGAGCAGGGCGTCCCCAACCTTTCTCAGTCAGTGGGCAGATTTGGGATTATGAGAGTGTTGTGGGTGCTCTCACAAAATGACTGCCACAGGAAGGCTTGCCCATTCATAAAATGGCTTCTATAGTGGGTACGGCTAGTCCCAGAGATTTGCATATGGGCATTTTATGAAAATCTCTGTCCGTTTTTGTTCTCTTTTTTGATGATGCATTTCCTCTTTTTTGGCAAGATATAGGCAGCCACAGTAAATTCTATTGAACACAGCAGGTAGACATACATAGGACTGGACTGTAAAAACTGCCTTTGGTGCTTCTTTCCTTTATTGGCCTCTTCCAAGCCAAAATTGCATTATATCTCCTGCTTATATGCATCCAAGTCTCTTTATTACTATGAAGCACATCAATCAAAAATATTTATAGGGGTTTAGAAGAACTAGAAAAGTTTGCGAATCCTAATTTCAGTACTCATCTTCCACCTGGTGTCTAATGCTAAAATTGCAACTAATTGGAAATAGAAATTAAAATATCTCTCAGTTCTTGAAATAAACTCATTCTTGTTAAAGCTGGGCAGAATCTCTAGGAAACAACAGCTCCCCAGTTTCTCATTTATTATTGCCAGTAGATTTGCTGTGTGCCTAGCTTTTGTTTATTCTCCCCCCAGTGCTGGGATAATTCCAACAAACTAACATGAACCGCCCAGAGAGCTTCGGCTATTGGGCGGTATAGAAATGAAATAAATAAATAAATAAATAAATGCAAATAAGAAATGTAAACACACCCTCAGTTCAACAGACCAGTAAAATGTGAACAACGGAGACTTGCCTCGGAGAGTTGCTGTTAAAGGACAAGTGCAAAACAAACAAACACGAAACAACACAATAAACTGTAGGTTAAATTTGTACATGTTAGGGTGCAAGGCTGGCCCTGTCATTAGGCAAGATGTATCCCTTGCTCAGGCAGCAGACTGCGGGTGGGGGCAATTGCGGGCCCCCCACCCCACTGCCTCATCCAACTGCATGCTGCTGATGCCAGCCATTGGTTGGTGCTGGCAGTTGGAGCAGCAGCTGGCCCTCCCGTCGTGCACCCCCTGCTTTCCCATACTGCAGTCACGGGTAGGGATGTACGAAATTTCCCTTACTGCAGTCACGGGTAGGGATGTACGAAACTGTCTCCACCGGGTTCCGCTGGGGGGGGAGGCGCTCCCTCCCTCCCCCCAGAATCCTGGCCGGCTGGCTCCGCTCCACAGGGATTCCACAGACCCGCCGGCCGGCTCCGCCAGCAGCCAGACATCCGGTCGCTGGCTAGCAGGGATGCAAATGGCAGCGGCCATAGCCGCCGCCGTTTGTGTCCCTGTAGTCAGCCGTGATAGGCCACATAAATCTTTACGTAGCCTATCACGGCTGATTAAAAAAACAAACAAAAAACCACGTGTACGCAAATGGCGGCGCCCATGGGTGCCACAATTTGCATTCCTTATTTTGGCCCGTCTTAGTCTACGTAAATATTTACATAGATTAAGACGGCAAAAATAAGGGGAACGCAAATAGCATCCGCTACGCTATTTGCGTTGCCCTTATTTTCGCCGTCTTAGTCTACATAAATATTTACGTAGACTAAGATGGGCCAAAATAAGGAACGCAAATGGCGGCGGCGGCCATAGCCGCCGCCATTTGCGTACACGCGGTGTTTTTTTTTAAAAAGTCAGACGTGATAGGCTACATAAAGATTTACGTAGCCTATCACGTTTTTTTTTTTTAACCTAGCCATGATAGGCTACGTAAATCTTTATGTAGCCTATCACGTCTTTTTTTTTTTTTTTTAACACTGGAAATGGCGGCAGTGGCAGCCGGTTGGAAGACCGGCCGCCGCTGCCCCGCCGCCGGAGCTGCCACTGGAGCTGCTGCCGCCCGGAAGATCCGCCCCAGGTAAGTCTCATCCCGGGGGGGATCCGCGGGGGGGGGGGGAGGCCGTTCCGACACGCAGTTCGGGGGGCCGAATGCACTGGCATTCGGCCTCACCGAGATCCGTGGCGGAATTCTCTGCCATCCCTAGTTACGGGACTGGTGAGATCATGGTTGATCCTGCAAGAGCTCAGTCGAACTCTCCTGCAAAGTGCTTGACCTCTCGCAAGACCCATCAAAGCTCTCGTGAGAGTTCAGGTGAGCTTGTGTGTGAACCCTGCAACCAGGAGGGGGCATAAGGTGGGGCATGCATGGTGGTGGGTGCCAGGCAGTGAGATACTTTGGGCTGGGGCTGTTAGGGTGGTTGTGTGTCCTACTTTACATAGGACAGCCCTCTATTTAAAGATGTCCTCTGTTTGAAGATAAAGAAGTATCAGAAGAGGCAGCAAGGGCCTTGAAGTTAACAACAACAACAACTGGTGATTGGCATTCATCATCATCATCATCATCATCTCTATACTGTCCAATAAGTTCTCTGGGCAGTTTACAAAGACTAAAAATATTAAAGAATACAGTATACAGAGGTTAAAAGCCACACGAACAGACAATATACACAAGACGACATATCTAAAAGAACTTCAAGCAAGCAACTCAAGCAAGCAAGCCTAACCATGAGACAAATCTCATGAAAAACATGGTTGTTCAGGCAGGCATTTGGGGTGGGCTAGGGTAATTTTAGAAATGTGATGTTTTTAATGTTGAATTTTATTGTGTAAACTGGTTTTATTGTTTTACATTGCCCAGAGTGGCTGGGTGACTGGCCAGATAGGCAATTAATAAATTTAATAAGTAAGTAAGTGAGCACCTGAACAGCAGGCTGAGTAGGTACACAGGTCACTTGGTCAATGTTTTCTCCATTCTGGAGAACCAAATTTCGTTTTAAATTATAGTAATTATCTCTAAATGTGCATCTACACATAAAAATGAGCCTAGGCACATTTCAAGCAGATCTGCGCCCTCTTTTCTCCTCCTTTTCATGGTGCATTTCCTCTGTTTTTTGGCAGTGCATCAGTGGCCACCTTAGTGCAACTTCGACATATAAATCAGCAGCCACATGGGCTGTGTGTGATTCTCTAACTCCCAGATTTCCACCCACACAAGCAGCATCTCAGTGCTTGGGGCTGGGCTGTAGCTCAGGGGCAGAGCAGCTGCTTTGCATGCAAAAGGCCCCAGGTTCGCTCTCTGATGCCTCCGGGAAGGGCTGGGGAAGTCCTCTATCTGAAACCCTGGAAAGCTGCCAATCCATGTAGAGAAGGCTGAGATAGGTAGATGAATTCCCTGACTCTGTACAAGGTGGCTTTCTATGTCCTGTGACTACAGTTCTGTCTATTCTATGCTATTTTTGAACATTAAAGCTGTGATCCTATACCCACTTACTTGGGAGTAAGCCCCATTGACCTCGATGGCACTTACTTCTGAGTAGACATATTATAGGATTGCATTCTTAATCAGGTTTCGCAATTGTGGTATGAACCAAGCTTGGAGCTGGGATTTCCTTCTTTATGTGCTCTGTCCAATAACTTGTCAACAAATAAAGTTCATTTTTCGCCACATTTCATTAACACCAAAATCTGTTTCCAGCAGGTTCCAAGATGCTTTGGCATGTGGGACGTTTGGGTTTCTTGAATCAACGGCTCTGTAGTTTCTCTCGTCTTGAATTTCCAGATATTGGAATAGAAGAGGCTGTTACAACACCCCCACCCTCACCCCCGCTGCCCTACTGTAGCTTATTTGCATGAACTTTGCTATTAAAAGGGCTTCTTCTGCATCTGGATATACTGTTTCATAGCTTTTTCAGGGAGTGGCAACTGAGTGCAATACAGATTGGACTGAGCAGAGCATCAACATCTTCACGTTCTTAAGGATGTTTCCATAGCGGCTGTGTTTGGATATAGGGGTGTACGAGAATTTCAGTTCATTTTCCCAGTTATCCAGACTTGCCCTGTTTGCAATCCCAAATGCAAATATGCAAATGGAAATGCGTGTTTTGAAAAATGACTGCACATTCCTGAACTTGTGATAGCATTAGAAAAATGTGCAATTTGAGGGGAAATGTGCACTTTGAAATGCAATTTAAACACACACGCACAGACACATTTTCACGCTTTAGTCCATGGGGGGTGGGGAGAGTGTACTTTTGAAAAATGTGCACAGAAATGTGCACTTTTCCCATTCAAAATGTGTATTTTTCCTGTTCTAATGAACCAAAAAATGTTGGAAATGAAAACAGGAGTGAGGTGAAGGAACTTCAAAGTGAAGTTCGGAGAATTTCAGCAAGCTCGAACATTCCTGGTTCTCCCATCCCTATTCGGATGATCATATTCCAGCTTAATAACAACATGCCTCTTGGGCATGCACACAGCTCCTATGCTCCTACCTTCACATAAGTGAGCAAACCAAGCAGGAAGTCTTCCATTAACTATAGCTTCTCATTTCCCACAAACTGCAAAGCCATGGTTAACCACTTCAGAACTGACTTGGATGCCTGCATGGAGAAGGTGGTTGGACTCGATGGTCTTGTAGGCCCCTTCCAACCCTACTATTCGATGATTCTATGAACAAGCCTGGATATTAAACCATGGCTTGAAATTGCTTTAGTGTCCAACTGCATGGAAGATGGTTTAGTATCCAAACTGCATGTTTTTTTGGTTCCCACCATGAAGGGAGGGGTGAAGGGGCTGTATGCTCATTCATATCTTCTACAGCAGGGGTGTTGAACCTCTTTCAGCCTGAAGACTGAATTCCATTTCAAAGAAGCTCTTGGGGGCTGCATTCCAGTGGTGAGTGGGGTCAAAGGCAAAAGGGGTGGGGCTAAATATACCAGCATATTTGAGCTTAAAGCTCTGACTGCCAGCAATGAAACTTTAGGAGAGGTATTTCACCCTTTTAGAATGGGGGAAAAGCTGCACAAAGACCAGCAAACCATCAAAAGATTGGTGGTCAGTGTAAAGGGGTGAAAGCCAGGGGAAAAGGGCATGGCTATCTGGGGAACCATGGAAGACCAGATTGGGACCCCAGAATCACTGGATTTTGCCCCAGGCCTGAGGTTCTGCACACGTGTTCTATAGGCCTTTGCTTGTGTCCCAATGATGGTGGAGTCATGTCTGATGAGGACAAGAAATGGGTCCTTCCCTGTGACCATAACTATGTTCTGAGAGACAAAACCATTCCATTGTTTTCTTATCAAACTGTGATGACCCATTTCATAATATAGGGGCATGTTCAGAAGAAAGTTTTGCTATGTAAAAAAAATAAAAGAAATAAAATTTACTTTATGGAATGTAAGTGCTCTTATGAAAAGGGGGGTGGGAAGCACAGTAGTTGAGCCCTTACTCCATCCAAATATATATTCCTGCTTAAAATGCCAAATCCCCATTTAAAATGTGAATGTGAGAGTATCTATCTATCTGTCTGTCTATCTATCCATCCATCCATCTGGATGGGAGATTCAGGACAGATAAAAAGAAGACCTTCTTTACACAGCACATAGGTAAACTATGGAATTTGCTACCACAGGATGTAGTGATGGCCACCAATTTGGATGGCTTTAAAGGCCTTGGGGAAAAGGCTATCAGTGGCTATTAATCCTGGTGGCTCTGTGCTACCTCCAATACCAGAGGCAGAGAGCCTATGTATGCCAGTTCCTGGGGAACATGGGCAGGAGGGTGCTGTTGCACTCATGTCCTGCTTGTGGTGGGCATCTGGTTGGCCACTGTGTGAACACAATGCTGGACCAGATGGACTCTTGGTCTGATCCAGCATGCCTATTCTTATGTTCTTATGAGGCTGGTGGCTCCAATTTCTGTGGGGCTGTAAATCCATTCGGGGTTTCAGTCAGAACCAACCAGAACTCTAAAGTAGCTACGCAAGGTGTCAAACTCTATCCTCAAAATAGTTGCAGCATCTTGGATAGCTCCTTTAGAGTTCTGGCTGGTTCTGACAGAAACCCAGAATCGATCTACAGCCTCACCAAAATTGGAGCCACCAGCCTCCATGGATAGATATGCATTTCTTACATCAGAATGGTTGATGGTTAATTTTTAGCTGGTCCAAATAGATATCCAGCAGCAAATGATTATGCCCATTGCATCAATATTCAAACACCACTCCCCTCTGGAAAGGAACAGATGTTACCACCTACTAGAAGGCTTTCACTGACTAAAGCAAACAGTGCTTGGGTAAGTGCATCCATATTACTGAAAGAGATAGTGACTGCTTTGAAGTTTGCTTAAGAGGTTTGAGGAGCAGAAGAATCTTTGTTAAAAGTCCTCTGACTTACTACAAGGCTCTATAAAAAAGAGGGGGTGGGAGAACTCTTTTTGGTGGCCTGGGCTGCATTCCTCAGGGGATAATCTATTGGAGACTGCATGCCATGTGAGTGGGGTCAAAGCCAGTGGTGTGCAGAACCAAAAGTAGGTGGGGCCAGCCCCCGGTCTTTTTCTGTCTCTCTCTGCCACCCCCTTTTCCCTCTCCCTCTTTGCCCAACAGCCTGCCAGTGGAGCGACAAATTGCTCTTGCCGGAGATATCAACTGATTGCTTACAGAGGGCTTTTGAAATTAGGCCAAGGGCTGCTACTGGAGATCTTTTACCCTAAGTGAACTGAACCAGGAAGCTTTTGCATGCAAATCCCAAGCTGTACCACTGAGCCATTGCCCTCTACACTGGACAAATTCTATTGCCTCGCTAATAGCACCACTGTGTTCTGTTGACACCTCCCCACCTTTATTCATAACTAATGGAGGGAACAATCCTATGGCCACTAGTCAGTGGCTAGACAGCCATAGGATATCTGGTTTTCCAGGAACCGACCTCAGAGCCCGTGCTCCAAGGTCGGTTCCCGGAGAACCAACCTTCCCCCACTTCCGCGCTGCCTCGCAGGCAGCATGGAAAAGCCCCGTGCTCCGCACTCGCAAGAGGAGCATGGAGTGGCCAAAATGGGGTGTTCCTGGGGGGCATTCCGGGGCGGGGAGGGTGGAAATGCTTGTACAACACATCCAATATATTATATGGCAGCCTCTACCCCCGCTCAGCCCTCCTGGTGCTAGACAGCCACATCGGCTGTATAGCTGAAAATGCAGGGCAGGAGGAGTGCAGAGCGAACGATCCTTCAGAGGCGGCCACGTATCTGCACAGGATTGTGCCCTTAGTCTGCAATCCTAGATCTGCTTGTCTGGAAGTAAGCCTCATTGAACTCAACAGCACTTACATCTGAGTAGACATGTAGAGGATTGTGCTCTAAGGGGCCATTAGGTGGAAAACAAGTCCATGCTGAAAGGTTGAAGGAACTGAGTAGGTTTAGCCTGGAAAAGAGAAGACTGCAAGAGGGAACATGATACTTCCAGCAAATCCCAGAAGGGCTGTCACACAGAAGAGGTCAAATACATGTTCTGTGCTAAGCCTGGATGAGATCGAATAGGCTTCAGTTACAACAGGCTTGGGCAACTTCCAGGAGTCAGGAGCAGCATTGCCCCCCAGGTCCCACTAGGAGCTGCACCCTTTCTCCCACGTCCCCTGCTGCCAGACCAGCAATGGGGGCAGTACAAAGAGGCTATCTTGCTTTAAAACAGCGCCCTTTTGCTGCAACATCCGCACCACCAAAACGTGGCACCAAACCACTGATTTCTTTCCTTTCAAAGGAGCTTTTCCCCCCTGCCTTGGTGCCACTGAATTTCAGTGGTGGGGCAAGTGGGGGCTTCACAAAAGGCCAGGAAGGCTGCATGTGACCTGAAGGCCATGTGTTGCCAAACCTGAGTTACAGGAAGGTAGATTTTGGTTGAACATTAAAAGAAACATCTTGATGGTAAGATAAGTTTGATAATAGAAGCAATTACCTGAAAGGGCAGGGGTTGGATTCTCCCTTACTAGAAGTCTTCAGGCTCAGACTGGACAGGCACCTGCTGGAGATACTCTAGCTCTGGATTTTGAGCTCAAAACTGGACTAGATGGGGGTAAGTAGATCTACAGGCAGGTCTCTGAGAGATTCACAGTAGATTGGTCGGGATTTCTGACTCCCAGTTGTTTTAGCAATAGCATCACTAAAATGATTCTCCTGCTATCCTAAATTATACTGCTGAAATGAAGAGAACTTGGGGTAATGAGGAATGGATTTTTGTGTGGAAGGACTGTGAACTCCATTCAGTTCGGTACTCAAAACAAGTTCTTGGGCTGGAAATTCTTTCATTATAAATGCATGTGTTTTGCACAAGACTCTGTTTGGTGGATCTCTAGGTTCTAGAAAAAAAAAAGCTAAGTAGATCCCACACTCTTGAAGTCTGCCCACCACTGGACTGGATAGCTTCCAAGGCCCCTCAGGTTCAATGAGCTGATGACTCTAAGCCACATCCGTGACTTCCCAGACCTCCACAGTGAGAACAGAACAGTGTCCACCATGGGATGCCTAGAACTCTGCAGCAGCCAATCAATATATAGATTGAGTCTAGGCTGGCAGCTCAGATCTTGGTTTGATGATACACAGTTACATTTTCTACATCTTTTCTAAGTGGTAGCAGCAGTGTGGTGGTTTTGCTGCTGCACAGAGGACCCATGATAGGAAATATAGTAAAAGCTTTGAAGAAAGGAAGGAAGGGATGCTATCAATGCATGTCATTCAAAGTAAAGTATCATGAAGTATGGATGTTGGAGAAATCCATTTGGGACACGGGTTCAATGGGTTTTCTCAGGCTCGCCCCCTGGACTTTGTTTTGGTTTCTGCTGCTGCACCTGACTTGATCTGCAGTGAGTTGGGCAAGTTTGCAGATTTTCCAGGAATTTTGTGCATGGGGGGGAGGTTCTGCAATTTGCACAGATTTCTCAGCAATTTGTGCAAATTACAGCCAAATTCGCATGAATTATGGCTGAATGTGTGTGATTTCCACAAATTCAGCTGTAATTTGTGCAAATTCAGCTGTCATTTGCACAAATTGTAGAACCTTCCCTTGCAAAATGCACAAAAAAGTTCCTGAAGTTTGTGGAACAACCCACAGCTCAGCTCACAAGTGCAAAGCAGGTCGTACATGCCGCAGAACTCAACTGAGCCAAAAAATAAGTTGATTTCCCAGTGGCGGACATCCCTATCATGAAGAGAACCCCATCCCCACCCCAACCTGAAATGTCAAGTGAATACTACAAAGGTGATAAGATAGAGATAGTGAATCTTCATGGTAGATGACCACCTAAATGACATCTGAGAACTCCAAGAGAGGCATTTTGCAAGGTTAAGTCACAAGGCAGCTCTAACTCCCATACCCAAATACACCCTATTGTGATGCTTAATGTACAGAATTAGTTTGGAGTTTGATGCATCAACTGAAAATCCAGTTCTGGAATTGTTCCATGCGTACACACACTTGTTTTTCTGGAAAGGGACTTTACCATTCTCATTCTTCTGGCTAATCATTAACTTTTCCCTGAGTTAACAAAGAGATGTCTTGGGACATACAACTTTTTCCTACCCCACCCCCCATATTTCATTTGCTAGCTAATTTAAATCCCCCCCATACAAAATATTTGGGGCACAGTTTATTACACATTTTGTTTTGTTTATAACTTTTCCTCTCTATTGTGTTGCTTTTAAGAACAGATGTTCTTAAGGGAAACAAATAAAACCACAGAGCCTGGTATTTCAAAATGAGACACTTTGCCTCAGACAAGCAGGGGCATGAGTAATTCTATTGTCATCTTCATGGCTCTTAAACAAACATATACACACACAGTATCAATGACACTTAGTGGTCCAGTGTACGTGGAATGAGGTCTCAGAGGGAAACAGTTCCTTTCTTCCCAAAGAAATATGGCTGGAACCATGCTCCAAGCAGTACATGCATGGCTGATACCAAAAATAGCACATCTCATTCCAGCCTCTGCCATCTGTAGTAGAACTTGTGACAATCCACATTTCCCCACCTCCTTCACCATTAGCAGCCAATGATATGGGGCAAGAGTGGGGAAAAGGAGAATGTTGCGATATCATAACAGAAGAGCCTTTTCCAGACACTTTTAATGTGTGCATAATGAACACACATGGGGGGGAGGCTGGGGGGGGCATGCATGGCAGTGGTATCAAAATCAACGGCCAAACATCATGAGTGACAATCCTTTTGACAGCTGGACTCCAATTCTGAAATGTCTGTGGGATTCTACATAACAAATACCTCAAATATGCGTAGGACCTTAGCCAATGCTCCAACTTCTTCTTTGAGAGAAAAAATCAAGGAGATTGCATTGCTCTGGGCAATGCTTTCTTCAATGTATCTGGATTCCTATAAAATAAATATGCAGTGAATTGTGTGTCTTCCATTCCTGGAAATTAACAGCACTGAAAGCAAGAGTTCAAATAGGGTATGAGTGGCCCAAGTCTAATAGACACTTTTTCTAAAGAAACACATCAATGACAGTTTTTGTATATATCTATTGGTTCCAAATTTCAGCATAGTAGATCTGGCCTTGGGATGGGAGAAAAAAATGGTTTACTTTGCAGTTTAGTACAAGTGTACGTAATTTGGCTCTTTCAAACCAATACGCAAACCAAAACTCAGTCATCTTTCAAAATTCAAAATTCCCCAAATTCTGCAATGGAGTCCTTCAATTAAAAATAAAATGGATGCAAGAATTCATATATTAGGGTACACACAACAGTGCATATACTCATGAAAATCATATGAAAATGCGTTAAATTAGGAAAATTGCTTGCAAATATTTTTGCATGTTAGGCAATTGTGTACAATAATGTTTATTTTTTTCTGATATGGATTTCCCAGAGAAGGATATTGCTGGTGCCAACTAAAGTAAGAAGTATTTTATAGAAGCCAAGCTTCCTAGATTCACAAAGCATGCTGCAATACCCAGGCTCTCTTACAAGGTGATTCTAATACATCTAATACATCTTTCTATAGATTTCAAAACTATTAAAAGAAAGAAGAGCTCTTGAAAGTTTTTGCCTCCTCTACAATAACCTTCACAAAATTTAAGCTGCAAAGACTTGTGGGTGGGTGGGTGGGTGGAAGAGGAGGAGAGGAGTTTGTTATAAAGCTGTAAGTGAAGCTACTCTATCTGTAAAATGTGGCACATCTTTTACATTTGACTATTTTATAGCAATGAGGACTAGCACCTTACTTTTTAAATAGTAAATATACTATTTAAAAGCACCTTACTTTTTAAATATACACATACAGTATATACACATACAAAAAGTAAATCTGGCATCTTTGAGTCTATTAAAAACACAGTCAATATTCCTGGCTGCTGATTGTTCAGTCTTCAACAATGAATGGAGCGGTACGTGTTGAGCCAGAGACAAAAAGAGACTCTTAATAAATGGCCAACATTGCTTCTAGCAAGTATCAGTTGTGTTCTGGTATTTGTGCAATTCAACCATTGTCTTGGACCATATCAGTGAAGCTGGTGAGGAGGCCTTACCAAATGTCAGGCTAACCCTTTGCCAGAACTCTTTTCCCATTAATGCTTGTTGCAAAAATAAAAAATAAAAATGGGACAAACTCAAAACATCTGGGCCAAACTCAACATTCTGACAAGTCTATTGCATGGTCACAAGATCTTAGGGTGAGGATTGGGAAATGTCTTGGCATGAGAAGCTAATAAAAACCATTCACTACAAGTAGGATGTCTGAGAATTCCGCCACGGATTTCAGTGAAGCTGAATGCCAGTGCATTCAGCCCCCGCGAAATCCGTGGCGGAACGAAGCCCCACACCCCACACCACCCCTCAAGGCGTGCAAAACGGAGCACTTACATTTCGCTTCCCTGTTTAGGCTGCGATAGGTTATGTAAATACTTACATAGCCTATCACGGCTAACGCAGGGACACCATTTGTGTCCCTGCGGAGGCCATGATAGGCCATGTAAGTATTTACGTAGCTTATCATGGCAAAAAAAGGGAACGCAAATGGTAGCCGCAGTAGCTGCCGCCATTTGCGTTCCTGGTTTTTTTTGCCATGATAGGCTATGTAAATATTTACGTAGCCTATCACGGTAAAAAAACAGGGGCGCAAATGGTGTAGCGGCCGCCATTTGCGACCCTGTCTTTCGCCGTGATAGGCTATGTAAATATTTACGTAGCCTATCATGGCCAAAAACATGAACGCAAATGGCGGCCGCTGTAGCGGCCGCCATTTGGGTCCTCAGGCTCCAGACGCCTGCGAATGCACCCGGCTGGTGGCTCCACGGAGTTGCCGCGAAGCGGAGCTGGCCAGGTTAGGATTTCGGGGGGAGGTGCGGAGCGCCTCCCCCCCACTGCGAATCACCCCTGCAAAAAGGTAAGTGACTTTCGTACATCCCTAACTACAAGTGATCTTGCTAAAGAAGAAGTTGGCTACAGAATCGGACTCAAAGAGTGCTTATCAATGGGACCTTCTCAAACTGGGGAGAGGTAACGAGTGGGGTACCGCAGGGCTCAGTCCTGGGCCCAGTGCTCTTCAACATTTGTATTAATGACTTGGAGGAGGAGGTGCAGGGAATGCTGATCAGATTTGCAGATGACACAAAATTGGGCGGGATAGCTAATACTTTGGAAGACAGAAACAAAATTCAAAGTGATCTGGATAGACTGGAGAGCTGGGCAGAAAACAACAGAATGAAATTGAATAGGGATAAATGCCAAGTTCTGCACCTAGGAAAAAGAAACCAAATACACAGTTACAAGATGGGGGATACGTGGCTCAACCACACTACAAGCGAGAAGGATCTTGGAATTGTTGTCGATCACAAGCTGAATATGAGTCAACAATGTGATGTGGCTGCAAAAAAGGCAAATGCTCTTTTGGGCTGCATTCATAGAAGCATAGCTTCCAAATCCTGGGAAGTACTAGTTCCCCTGTACTCAGCACTGGTTAGGCCTCATCTGGAGTACTGTGTCCAGTTCTGGGCACCACACTTTAAGAAGGATGCAGACAAACTGGAGAGGGTTCAGAGGATGGCAACAAAGATGATCAGGGGACTGGAAACAAAGCCCTATGAAGAGAGACTGAAAGAACGGGGCATGTTTAGCCTTGATAAGAGAAGACTGAGGGGAGATATGATAGCACTCTTCAAGTACTTGAAAGGTTGTCACAGAGAAGAAGGCCAGGATCTCTTCTTGACCATCCCAGAGTGCAGGACACGGAAGAATGGGCTCAAGTTACAGGAAGCCAGATTCTGCCTGAACATCGGGAAAAACGTCCTGACTGTAAGAGCAATATGACAATGGAACCAATTACCTGGGGAGGTGGTGGGCTCTCCCACACTGGAGGCCTTCAAGATGAGGCTGGACAGCCACCTGCCAGGGATGGTCCAACTTGGATTCCTGCACTGAGCAGGGGGTTGGACTCGATGGCCTTGTAGGCCCCTTCCAACCCTACTATTCTATGATTCTATAAGTGGCAAAGACATTGGAAACACCTGAAGACTGGTGAGAGGTTGCACAATGTTTTGAGGAACAAATCTTGAACAAGTTTGTTTGGAAATCCAGCTGTGGAGGGGATATTTTTTACACCATTCCATTCCCCCCCCCCAATGAAAGTCAGGACTCCATTATTCAGATGCCACTGTGGTAGTCTAGGGTCTTTTAACTTCAAACACATCAGTTTAGTCTACAGGAAAAAGCTGATCTTTAAAACAGGCTGTAGCCAAACAAGAGAGAAGCACACAGAAGCTGAAACAAACATTGACACTGACCTGGTTCGCACGACAGGACAACTCACCATGGCTGATCACCCGTGGTGGGTTGTTCTGTTCTGTGAGCCTTGTGTGGCTTTCCTCAGGGTACCTTATTTTTCTTGAATAAGCCACCCTGGGAACCCATGGCTCATTGCAGGGTTGTTCATACCCATGGTGGCTTCTCATGACGTCCAAGCCCAGCAGGGCGACTTTATCCTGGGTTGTTGGGAATGGCTAGAGAGCCACCCGGCAAGAGAGGCAAAAACTAATGCTGTGCAGGGACCACCCAATCAGACTTAGAAGCTGCTTCATGGCTTCAGAGGTGAGCCCAATTTGGCTCGGGCTGATTCAGGGGCCCCCCAACCCAACCCTGACCCCGAAGTGGGATTCGGCCATCTGAATCCCGCTTCAGGGGCCCCCTGACACCCCTGTGCAAATGATGACTCCCTGCAACAAGAGCTAGTGTGTGCCCAGGGCTCAGGAGCTGGGGGAGGGGCAGTGGCAATAGCAGCAGCGGTGATGGTGGCAACAGCGACTCCTGTGAGTCACCTCAAGTAAGGAGCTGGAGGCACTGGTGTGGCTGAGCTGGGCTGCCGGAGCGCCAAAGCCCACCAAGTGCT
Source organism: Heloderma suspectum (assembly GCF_057233095.1). Taxonomy (NCBI): domain Eukaryota; kingdom Metazoa; phylum Chordata; class Lepidosauria; order Squamata; family Helodermatidae; genus Heloderma; species Heloderma suspectum. Next base: position 34,540,339 of record NC_139464.1, read on the forward strand.
TCAGAGAGCGCTGACCTGCTCCAGGTCGCTTTGTGCCCCCTCTGCTTTGCCTCGGAAGGGGCTCCAAATGGCCCAAAGTGGCCCGCTTCTACTCAGGGTTCAGGATCAGGCCTGAGGCCGAAGCAGTGCACAGCCCTAGCAAAAACCCCTGCCGCTCCTCATGATCTCACTAGTGTCACCACCATCATTCCTCATCCCTTCTCAATGACCTACACCCTGTGCTCCTAAAAATTGAGAAGGACACCAGAGAGTGTCCCAAACACATTCACATTTTTTTTCCAGTCCTATGCAAGTGTACAGGAATGAATGGCTGCTGCTAGGAAATTTGTGTAATTTTCCCTTCAGTTTTACTGCTCTGCCATGACAGATGTTTACGTTTAGCGATTCCATGCACTGCCCATATGTATTGTGGCAGTTAGCAAAAGAGACCAATGGAGGGAAGTGACAAGCACGAAGGGGTGGGAAGCCAAAAGTGGCTGATGGGTGCAGGAGAGAAGGAGATTTAAGGGTAGTATGCTTACTGCAGTAGAACAAAGGTGTTCCTTAGCAAAGGAAGTGCCAAAATGGAGGATGAAATTGACAAGGACATTGACAAGAGGGAGATACTGGTATGCTTTGCTACATAGTGGAGAGGTGGTCTTGCACTCTTGTGCAAGAGCACAAGATCCTGAAAAGAATAAAAATAAAAAGGTTGTAAATATGTTACTGTGTTCATAAGGGCTCAGAAAATTAATTTCATTTGGCGATCTGATGGGGAGGGGGAATTCCCCTTGGGAGCTGGCAGCCCAGTGGACCAATTGCAGAAAGGGTGCACTGCTGATGTAGGGACTGAGGAAATTAGAAGTTCCGCTGCTCATGTCCTTCAGTCACATGAGAAAGACCCGAAAGGTGTCTTTCATCAGCACCACAAGAATGGGTGTATGGTATGGACTCAGGTCAGCTCCACGCATTAAGACTGCAGCAGGAAATCTTGGTATTGTACCTGTGTTTCCCAAAGCAAATATGCAACATGTGGATGTCACACACAAGTAAACAGGCATCCTTAAAAAAGTGTGTAAGCATTCCTTGAGGCAGATTTCATATATACATTTATACTTGTGTATGGGATCTACACATTACACTCTCATTGTCAGAAACAGCAGTATAATACCTGTGTTTCACTGCAATGGTCCTATCTGTGTATATTTGCTCTACCAATTCAAACCACTTATGCAAAAATCTTTGTCATTATGTATTACATGTGAAAAAGTGCTATGACCATTAGCTCTGCTCACCTTTCTCCAGAATGATCTTGGTAAAATTATTATGACTGTGATGGGTTGGCAACTTTTCAACCAGCTCCTGTTAAGTGTGCATTTAACAGCAACTTCACTTGCAGGAATTAGCAGGTAAATCTTTTCATAGGATTGAGAAAAATGCTATCGCATACAAATTGCTATGGATCACGCCACCATTAAAGGCACAGGTACAGAAGCTGGTTGAAAAGTTGGCAGTTCTAAAACTAGTAACCGTAGTAAAATGCTTCTTTGCATACCTTACTATTTATTCATTACCAATATTTAGATGCTGCCCAATAGCAAAGTTCTCTTAGTATAAGGGACTTACCTGAAGCGTATCTCCATTCATGTTGCTGACCTCTTTATCCATTTTCCCCCAAAGCAATAACGATCTGGAGTTTTGTAACAGGAAGGAGAGATTTGGTGACCTTACCGTGTTTGCAGGGACTTTTGTGTACAATGTACACAGTATTTAAAGTTGAGTTTACAACTGTAGGGTCAGCCCCTTTCTTTGATCTCTCCCCTTCTTTGGTAGGGTTTGGGTAGAGGTGGGGCTTTCTTGACACACCCCACTGCACCACCCCCTTCAGGCTCATGAGGCACAAATTGCTTACCCATGTGCAATGAAAGCCACAAAATTGGAGCACCTTTTAGCTTCAACATATGGTTTCTGTTTGGATGGGCAGCATGAATTAATTTTCTTCCCTTGTGGTTTGTACTCTGCGGCATTTTAATTTCAGGTCTTTGAAAACTGTGGTCTTTTCCCACCCATGTGAACAAACAATAACAGGATGTCGCCTTCCAGCTTGTAGTATTTCCATCTATGCTTAAATTCCAGGCTTGTGTATGTAAAGAAGCCAGTCTAGGGTTTTTTTTAAGTGGCCCAGAAATACAACTGTTTTACATAGAAAAATCAATCAAATTGTAACCCTTCCATACTATTATTATTATTATTATTATTATTACTACTGTGGATTAGGGATGCTGGAGAAATTTGAGAGGGATTAAAATGAGCTTGGATTTCTAAGAATCCGACCTGTGGAATCCACTGTGGAGTGAACCCCTCAGGCTGTGTGGAGTCTATGGACTTTCAGATAATTATTTTACTTTCCAGAAATGTACGCATATAAATCTGTAGAAAAATACATAAGTTTCTGCTGAGGAAACATTGAATGGAATGGGGGACATACATTACACTAAATATTACACACTGAGGTAAATACTGACGTAAATACTGACGTAATTATTTCTGTATTTTTCCACGACAAAATTTTTTTTTTGCATCCATCTGTGGGCAGATGACGGAATGAAAGGTGCCTGACAATCCGCAAAACATAGATGGAGTGGATTTTACACAGTCCGTACATCCCTACTGAGGATAGAGTTTACACATGTATTTTGTGAAGGCAGAATGTGGTGGCAAAAATCAAGTGTCAGTTGGCTGTGTCATATTAAAAAAAATGTTTAAGAACGGGTTGCTCATTGAGGCAGCAAAGAGCAACAGCTCTTCATGCTTTAAACAACAATAAAATACAATAAAATTTAAAAACTACTAACGGTAAGGGTCACAATCCTACCAGGATAGGTGGCTGCCTCCAAACTCAGAGGCAACCACCTATCCAATGCAGGGCAGGAGCAGCATGGAGGGGATCATCCCCCCGCCCCCACATTTCAGCCACCCTGAATTCAAGGCTAGAGAGCTGATTTCAGCTGTCTAGCCACAGGAAGTGGGGGGAACAGATGCCCAACAATGCATAGGAAGCATCAGAATGGCACTTCCGCCCTCCCTGCCCTGGGACCCCACCAGGACCCCATTTTCGCTGCTCCACGCTCCTCTTATGAATGTGGAGCATGGGGCTGGTCCGTGCTGCCTATGGGAGGGGGTGGAGGTCGGTTCCTGGGAACCAACCTATTCTATGGCCGTCTAGTCCCTGACTAGTGGCCATAGGATTGCGCCCTAAGTTGTTTTGTAGAAATAAAATTGATAAGCAAATTAAGCAATCCTTCAGGTACCCTGGACTTATACTGCTTAGGACTAGAGCACCTGAAGGACTTTTGCCTTCTTCTAGATGAACCTACCTAGTATTTAAGATCTCTTTCAGGTAGGGATGGCGGAGAATTTCTCCCCGAAACTTCAGGGGGCCGAGTGCCAATGTGTTCGGCCCCCCGAAGAAGTTTCGGGGAGAAATTCTCCGCCCCCCCCCCGGGACGGGACTTACCTTTCCCGAATGTCCCTCCCGGCGGTGGGTCCGGCCGGCAGTTCATCGGGTCTTTGTCAGGGGCGGGAGCGGCAGCCGGTCTTTTGACCAGCTGCCGCCGCCGCCATTGCAATAAAAGAAAAAACAAACAAAACCCCCCCGTGATAGGCTACGTGACGATTAATGTAGCCTATCACGGCTACATCTGCAAAGTCAGCCATGATAGGCTACATAAATCGTCACGTAGCCTATCATGGGTGACTTAAAAAAAAAAAAAAGCGCGTACGGCTAATGGCGGCCCCCATAGGGAGCCGCCATTCACGTTCCTTATTTGGTTGCTGTAGTCTACGTAAAGATTTACGTAGACTACAGCGACCAAATAAGGAACGCGAATGGCGGCTCCCTATGGGGGCCGCCATTTGCGTACGCGCTTTTTTTTTTTTAAGTCACCCGTGATAGGCTACGTGACAATTTACATAGCCTATCACAGCTGACTTTGCAGATCTAGCCATGATAGGCTACGTTAATCGTCACGTAGCCTATCACGGGGGCGTTTTTTTTAAAAAAAACTTTTTATTTTGCGGCCGGCCGAGGCGAGGCGCCTCCTCCCCGGCCTGAATTTCGGCCGGGCGAGGCGGGAAGCCTCCCCCCTGGCCTGAATTTCGGCCAGGCGAGGCAGGAAGCCTCCCCCCCGTCCTGAACTTCACAGGGAGAGCAGCGAAGCGCCTCCCCCCCACCGCGAAAAGCTGCGAGACCAGATAAGTGACTTTCGTGCACCCCTACTTTCAGGACCCCTCTCCAGGTATCTCCATCTTCAGAGGGCAGGAGAGTAGCGATCTTGCGCACAGTGTCCTATCTTTGGCCTTTTCTTCCATTGGTGGGCCTTGGATGGACTTCCCTGACTGCAGTGGGCAGCAGCAGCAGTGCTAGGGAGGCCATGTGTCCTCTTTTACAAAGAATGGTCCTCTGTTTGAAAGGCTGCCAGAGGACCGTCCTCTATTTGAAAGGCTGTCCTGTCCAAATCCAGTTGGAAGATAAAGAACCCTAAAGATGTGTAGTTTTGTTGCCCATCAACCATTAGCACCTGGACCACAGACTGAACAGGCAGGCACACAAGTCACCTGGTCTCCGTCTCCCATGCTATGCTGAGACTTACTATGTTTCTATTTAAATTTTAATACTTTCTAAATCTGCATCTTTACACATAAATTTGCACATGCACATTTTATGCAAATCACTGTCCTCTTTTGTTCTCATTTTTGGTGATGCATTTTCTCTTTTTCTCAGTACTTTTACTGGGCCAAGCCAAAGGTTGCAAAATAGTGTGTAAGCTTTCAGGTTCTCCAGAACTCTTCATCTGGACAGATGGCAAACAAAGCAAGAGGAGGAAAAGGGCTGGCGCTGAAGCCACAGAGTCTGCATGTAGGATGGGGTTGCAGACATTCAACTTAGACTCTGCAAGACGCAGTGATGGTTTCAGGTTGCACCCATGACTGTCCCTAGGGCTGCTGGGATGAAGAAACAATGGGTGATTCCCTCCCACTTTTGAAAATATGAAATCCAGCTGCTACCCAGACCTGTCACCATCCTTGGGTGAAACACACAGGTTTCTTGGTAGGGGGAAAACAGAAGTAGAGGGAAAATTAGACAGTTCTTATGTTGACTATGCTGGAGATAGCTGCAAAACAAAGCGACCTCAGGGCCAAACTGCATGTCACAACAAACGTCTTTCAAAAGTGGCTGAAACTGGCCACTTTTATTTTGAAGAAAAAGCAGTCAGTGCCTCCCCCTGACCCAATCTGGGACATGTTTCCAATCTGGATTGGACCCAGCACCAGTTTTCTGATGAACCACCTCCCCTGTCCAGCTGCTATTTGCCAACAAAGGTGCTGTTCATTATTTATTTAATTTATATCCCACCTTCCTGCCAAAGAATGGCACTCACAGTGGCTAACATTAAAAACTGAATTAAAACAAAATCATAATTAAAACATCATCTGAAAACAAATACATTAAAAGCACCTTGGATAGCTCCTTTAGAGTTCTGACTGAAACCTGGAGTGGATTCACTGCCCCACTGACATCAGAGCCACCAGCCTCCACTGCAACCTAACCTCACTCAGCAGGGAGTTCCACAGCCTGGGAGAGCCACCACCAAAAAGGCCTTTGAATGTGCTGTTTGTTTACTGCTAAGAGCACATTCAGGAGCAAACAGCAGGGGGAATTTGGGGCAAAAAACAAAGCAAGTTCCTGCTGTGAAGTATGTTTTGGATTGGGTTGCTGCATGTCCTGGATCAGGGCCCCGCAGCTGCTTCCCCCCACCCCCCAAATAGAAATGGCCAGTTTAAGCAGGGTTTTTTTTAAACTGTCTTCATTGTGATACGTAGTTTGGCCCTGAAGCGAAAGCTGTGACACTTTTCTGGTAGAGGAGCAATTCCTAATCCCAGCCTGCAACATGAGACCTGTATAAAAATGATCACATCCTGCCAGTGCTTCAAATCTCCACTGCCTGTCCACAGGGTAGGCATAGTCGGGCACCTGCCAAGTGCCCACACCCCAGTGGGGGCCACTGTCAAGAGCCCCCTGGCCATGCTCCTCCTTTTCACCATTACAACCTGCTTGTTTACCTGCCTCTCACTCTGGCCCAGACAATGGTGGTGGTGTGAAGGAAGAGGAGCAGTAGATGCCACGGCACACTTGCGCACTGGCTCTGCCTGTCAAATGGAAGCAAGCAAATGGAAGCGATGATGAGAAAGAGGGTGAGGAGCAATAGCAGCTGGTGACCATGGTGGTGAGAAGGTAGATTCACCGGGGGAGGGGCCCTATTGAGGGCACCTTGCCCAAGGGCATCCAAAAACCTGGAGCTGGCACTGCTTGACTTTCTGTTTCTGGGCGTAATTCTAAGCACCAATTTTTACCTTTAAAGCCCTAAACCAGCTAGGTCCAAAGCAGCTTAAGGACCAGCTGCTCCCCTGTGAACATGGCCATACACTGAGATATCCAGTACAGACCTTACACCAGGAGACTTGTTGTCAAATCCCAGGTAGGGAAAGATGCTCCATGTATTGATGGATGCACCCACTGTCTCCTGTCTGTCTCCCAAAGGGAGGCATTCTGCCTTGGGAGAGGACAAAGAGGACACAGAGCATCCCACTCTGGCTGGTTCAGGCTCCAGCAGCCTTCCCTGCCTAGGACTGAAGCTTATAAACTGGAGCTTCCAGAACCTCACCCAGGACTCAGCTGCAGCACATCAGAGGCATCTAACAGAAGTCATCCTCATGAGTAGGGCCCTACTCAAATTTATGTACTTATGTATGTATGTATTTATTTCATTTCTATACCACCCAATAGCTGAAGCTCTCTGGGCAGTTCACAAAAATTAAAACCAAAGAGCACACAGTAAATCAATATAAAATATAAAAGCATTACAACCACAATATAACAATACAACCAGAATGAAACAAGAATGAAACCTAGCAGCAATGCAGAGATTTAAAATACATATTTAAAACACAAAAGCTAAAAAACCTAGAAAGCTAAAATGCTAAAATGCCTAGGAAAATAGAAAGGTCTTCCCCTGGCGCCAGAAGGAATGCAACGTAGGTGCCAGGCAAACCTCACTAGGGAGCTCATTCCACAGCTGGGGTGCCACAGCAAAAAAGGCCCTCTTCCTAGTAGCCACCCACCTCACTTCCTTTGGCAGGGGCTTGTGGGAAGGACCACTGAGAATGCTTTTAAGGTCTGGGCAGGCACATATGGGAGGAGGCGATCCTTCAGATAACCTGGCCCCAAGCTGTTAAGGGCTTTGAATGCTAATACCAGCACTTTGAATCGGGCCTGGAAATGGACTGGCAGCCAGTGCAGCTGGAAAAGTACCGGTGTAATATGAGCTCGTTGGCCAGTCCTTGTTAACAATCTTGCTGCCCTATTTTGGACTAGCTAAAGTTACTGGACCGTTTCAAAGGCAGCCCCATGTATAACGCATTGCAGTAATCCAGATGAGAAGTTATCAGAGCATGAATAACTGTAGCTAGGCTATCTCCTTATAGATATCTGTATAAGGGCATGGTTGGTATACCAGCCTAAGCTACTCAAATGGAGTCCTTTAGTCACAAGGAGCCTGCTTTCCCAATTAAGCCCTCCTTCTCACAGAGGTTGTTCTTGCCTGCCCCTTGAGACACTGATGCTCCCCAGGGCCAAGCCTCTGTCTGCGAGGCAGAGTTTCTCTCCTCTTCTGGGGATGGACCCATGGCCATCTCCCCCAAGGGGCCAGGCTCCTCCTGGTCTTCTGGCATGGGCTATGCTTTGCTGTTCTTTGTCTCTGGGAGCTCTAGCTCCTCCTCTGGAGAGGATCCCACCAGCAGGGGCATCGCGGAGAGGGGGATGCTCTGGGAGGCTCTTGGAGTGGTTGACTGGGACCCTCAAAAAGGCCCAGAGGGTAGGGATGTCAGAGAATTCCGCCACGGATCTCGGTGAGGCTGAATGCCAGTGCATTCGGCCCACCGAAATCTGGTGGAACGGCCTGCCCCCCCGCAGATCCCCCCCCCGGGACGAGACTTACCTGGGGCGGATCTTCCGGGCGGCACCGGCTCCGGCGGCGGCGGGCAGTCTTCCAACCAACTGCCGCTGCCGCCATTTCCAGGCTTGTGAAAAAAAAGAAAAAAAGACATGATAGGCTACGTAAAGATTTACGTAGCCTATCATGGCTAGGTTTAAAAAAAAAGATAAAAAGACGTGATAGGCTACGTAAATCTTTACGTAGCCTATCATGGTTGGGGGTGGGTTTTAAAAAAAACAAAATGCGTATGCAAATGGCGGCGGCTACGGCCGCCGCCATTTGCATTCCTTCTTTTTACCATCTTAATCTACATAAATATTTACGTAGACTATGATGGCGAAAATCAAGGGCAATGCAAATAGCGTAGCGGGCGCTATTTGCGTCCCCTTTTGATTCGCCGTTTTAGCCTACGTAAAGATTTACGTAGGCTAAAACGGTGAATGAAAAAGGGACGCAAATAGAGCCCGCTACGCTATTTGTGTTCCCCTTGATTTTCACTGTCATAGTCTACGTAAATATTTACATAGATTAAGATGGCCAAAAAGAAGGAATGCAAATGGCGGCGGCCATAGCCGCCGCCATTTGTGTACACGGTTGTTTTTTTGGTTTTTGTTTTTGTTTTTTACCCAGAGCCCTCCGCGGCCGGAAATCCGGCTGCGGATGGCTCTGGCCTGGCCGGGCCTGGCCGGCTGCTCTGCAGAGCTGCCACGGAGCACAGCCGTTCATTCGAGGATTCTGGGGGAACGGAGCGCCTCCCCCCCGGCCAGGATTCCGGGGGGAGGGACGGAACGTCTCCCCCCCCCCCACCATCAACATAATCCGTGAAAGGTAAGACACTTTCGTACATCCCTACCAGAGGGCGATCTCCCATCTCAAGTTGCTTTTGCTTCCCATCACAGAAAACAAAGGGGGATGGGATGGGCTTAGTTTGGGTCAGGGAGAAACAGTGGGGAATAAAGTTTCTCCTGCAGCACTACTGTTCCAAACCAGGAGTCCCCATGGGCTGAATTTCAGTGAAAATCCAAACACTGAGGGTTCCGATTACAAATCTCCCGTGTAACATGCAGTTTGATCTTCAGACAGAGGGCTTAAATCTTGGAACAGGCGTTTGTTCTTCTTTGTGATATGACCACTAGTCAGTAGATGGCGCTCTGTCCACATGAGTTTATGGATAAGTTCCGGCCTCTGGGTCCTCTCCTAATACATCACAGAGAGAGGGAGCAGGGTGGCTGCAAATGAAGCAACCTAAGGCAGGCCGTTTCCTCAAGGGACTCCATCTCCTCTGCACTTGGATGAGCACCCGCTCCTCTCCTCACTCTAGTCAACTAAGTCAATAACAGTGGAGGCTGGTGGCTCCAACGTCAGAGGGGTGGTGAATCTGCTCCGGGTTTCAGTCAAAACTGGTAAGGACTCTAAAGGAGCTATCCAACGTGCTCCACACCTTGGATAGCTTTAGAGTTCTGACAGAAACCTGGAGCGGATTCACCGCCCCACTGACATCAAAGCCATCAGACTCCACTGGTTAATAAGGAGCAAAATTGGTTCATATGCTGCCACACCCCCCCCCCCCCCAGGTACTTTGGTCAATGCACAAATGATTCTTCACCAGTGAAGAGGGCTTTTTTTGTTCAAAGAGATAAACTCACCCTAAAGGATGTTGAGCCCCAAACCAGCAGCCCTTTTCACAAATGCTTCCACTTCTGCAAAAGCGCACGAAACCCTGTCTGGCCATTGTTTGCCCTCCTGTGCACAAGGGTAAGAAATACACTAGGGCTGTGCGCCACTTCAGCCCAGACCCTGAGTTGAAGCGGGCTGCTTTGGGTCACTTTGAGCCCCTTCCGAGGTGAAGCAGAGAAGGCACGCAGCGGCAGGTCGGGGGCTCTCCGAAGTGCTCGGTGTGCTTCGGAGCTTCGGCACCCCTAGACCAGCTGTGCCAGTGCCTCCAGGTCCTTACCTGAGCTGCCCACCTCCTTCTCTGCCACCTCCACCACTTGTTGCTGCCACCTTCTCTGCCACCGCCAGCTCCTGAGGCCTGGATGCGTGCCGACTCTTATTGCAGGGAGTCACCATTTTTATTTGGCGACTCCCTGCAATAACAGTTGGTGCACGTCCAGGCCTCAGGAGCTGGCGGCGGTGGAGAAGGCGGCGATGAAGAGAAGGCGGTGGCGGCAGAGGCATTTGCGCTGAAGGAGGAGGAGGAGGTGGTGGCAACAGGGGAGGGAGGGATGGCAGCCCTAAAGTGGCTTCGGAGTCAGATCGGGGGGCCCCTGCGCAGCCCTAAAATGCACACAGTGGGGTAAGCACTGGGGAGAAGAGGATACATACATCCAAACATAGATGGCATTCACTTCATGCCCCATTACTTTCAATGAGATGCACATTTTGGATGCCATTCCTCATGGACATTCTGCCACAACTAGTTATGCATAAATGTGAACGTAGGAAGCTCCCATGTAGTGGGCTTTTCTACACAAGGCTGTTAATCCACTGCATCTACTTTCGGTTTTGTCATAGAATTGTGATCTGAGTAGGGTTGGCGGAGAATTTCTCCCCGAAACTTCGGGGGGCCGAGCGCCAACGTGTTTGGCCCCCCAAAGAAGTTTCGGGGAGAAATTCTCCTCACCCCCCCACCCCCTGCACCCCCCCCCCCCGGGACGGGACCTACCTTTCCCGAATGTCCCTCCCGGCGGCGGGTCCCGGCGGCGGTTCGTCGGGTCTTCGTCAGGGGCGGGGGCGGCAGCCGATCTTTCGACCGGCTGCCGCCGCCGCCATTCCAATAAAACTAAAAAAAAAAAAAACGCCCCCGTGATAGGCTACGTGACGATTAACGTAGCCTATCATGGCTAGATCTGCAAAGTCAGCCGTGATAGGCTACGTAAATCGTCACGTAGCCTATTACGGGTGACTTTAAAAAAAAAAAAGCGCGTACGGCTAATAGCGGCCCCCATAGGGAGCCGCCATTCGCGTCCCTTATTTGGTCGCTGTAGTCTATGTAAAGATTACATAGACTACAGCGAAAATAAGGGCAATGCTATTTGCGTTGCCCTTATTTTCGCCGTAGTCTACGTAAAGATTTACGTAGACTACAGCGACCAAATAAGGAACGCAAATGGCGGCTCCCTATTGGGGCTGCCATTTGTGTACGCGCTTTTTTTTTTTTAAAGTCACCCGTGATAGGCTACGTGACGATTTACGTAGCCTATCACGGCTGACTTTGCAGATCTAGCCGTGATAGGCTACGTTAATCGCCACGTAGCCTATCACGGGGGCATTTTTTTTTTAACTTTTTATTTCGCGGCCGGGCGAGGCGAGGCGCCTCCTCCCCGGCCTGAATTTCGGCCGGGCGAGGCAGGAAGCCTCCCCCCCGGCCTGAATTTCGGCTGGGCGAGGCGGGAAGCTTCCACCCCCAGCCTGAACTTCGGGGGGAGAGCAGCCAAGCGCCTCCCCCCCACCGCGAAAAGCTGCGAGACCAGGTAAGTGACTTTCGTGCACCCCTAGATCTGAGCACTACACCAGAAGCGTGTCCCTTCCTGCTTTTCCACCACATAACCTCTAGGTGGCACTGTGGTGTAGCAGAATAGCATAAATACACAAAAGGAAAAAGCGCTTTCTTTCACCATCAGAAATAATACCCAATTTTTTATTACTCAAAACAACAACAAAACAAACCTCATGGAAAGTGCAGTTTATGAACAGAAGCGAAACTGGAGGTCATTATGTTGTCTAAAGAACCCATAAACAACCATGAGTAAGGGATGATGAGCACACAGCAAAATGCCTTATGTAGAAAAGCTCAGTGAGTCAGACCATTGGTCCACAGAGCTCAGTATTGTCTTCATCGACCGGCAGCCACTCTTAAGGGTTTCAGACAGCAGTCTTTCCCAGCCCTATCTGGAGATGCCGGGGATTGCTGCATGCACCTGCTGCATGCCAAGTGTGTGCTCTTCCCCTGAGCCATGCCCCCGCTCCAAACTATGCATGACTGGGGCTGGATCAGGAAGAAAAACTTGTATGCAGTGCTGGTGGCGTGGCGAGCCAGGCGCATCAACTCCTGTGTTCCCTCCACTCGCCTCATTTAAAAGTGAAGGGGACCTGATAACTTCCTTTGCCCTCACTGATTTTGTCAGTTAGCCAAGTCTGATTGGCTGTGTGGTGCTAGGCCATCATCCTTGATTGGTTGGGAATGGATCACTGCAGTGAAACCAAAGACGCTCTGGAAAGACTGACAAAATGGCCACACATTATGGCTCCAGCAGATGGGTGTGAAAAAGCTGTGTGGGCAACTAAGAGTGGTGATTCATGGGCTTCAGAAATCTACCTTTTGCCTCAAACATGGTTGACTGTGAAGATTCAGTGCAGCACTAATTTTAAACAAGCTTGGTGAGAGAGGATTCATGCGATACTGAGGATTTCCGGCCGCGGACAGCCTGGTGTGGACGCAAATGGCGGCCGCTACATTTGTGTCCAGCTAGACAGCCGTGATAGGCTACGTAAGAATTTACGTAGCCTATCACGGCTATCGTCACCCCCCAAAAAAAACACGCAACGTACACAAATGGCGGTGGCTACGGCAGCCGCTATTTGCGTTCCCTATTTTTTGCTGACTTGTCTTATGTAAATGGCGAAAAATAGGGAATGCAAATGGCAGCTGCCGTAGCTGCCGCCATTTGCGTACGCTGCGTGGTTTTGGAGTTTTTTTTGACGTTAGCCATGATAGGCTACATAAATTCTTACGTAGCCTATCACGGTCCAAGGATGGCAATGGCGGTGGCGGCAGCCCTGCCGTGGTTGGCCAGGAGACCAGCCGCTGCTGCCAGAGCCGCCACTGAATCCGCCCCAGGTAAGTGCCATCCCAGGGGGATTCTGCGGGGGGGGGGGCAGGAGGCCGTTCCGCCACGGATTCCAGGGGGCCGGATTCTAAAGAATCCAGCCTCACTGGAATCAGTGGCAGAATTCTCCGCCATCCCTAGTATATATAGTTTGGTGAAAGGCTGAATTTGTTCATTGTGTGAGGTGGTTGGCTGGGAGAGGGCTGTGTTCATTTTGTTAGATCTGGGGGGTGTGCATGCACTCATTGCAGCTTCTTATATTCCTTCCTTCTCCATTCTAGGGATGGCGGAGAATTTCTCCACGAATCTCAGGGAGGCCGAATGCCAATGCATTCGGCCCCCCGAAATTGTTGTGAAATTCTCCGCCCCCCTGCCCCCCCCGGGATGGGACTTACCTCCCTCGAATGTCCCTCTCGGCGGTGGGTCCCTGCGGGAGTTCAGCGGCGTTTCGTTGGGGGCGGGGGCGGCAGCCGGTCTTCCACTGAGGAGTGGAACCGGCCGTTGAGGATTCCAGGGGGGAGGACCGGATCGCCTCCCCCCTGTAGAGGATTCCGCAGGGAGGGACGGAGCAAAGGTGAGTTTCGTACATCCCTAAGTATACCCCCCTCCTCCACCACTGTCTCTGATTGGAGACTGCTGGCTTAGGTTCAGCCCTAGGGTTCCCATTTGCCAAAGCACACTCCCTCCTCTTCCTACCTCGCTCGCCTTCCCCCCTTCCTCCTCCTCCTCCTGCCCCTCTGCATGACCTTTCAGAAGTTGATACATTTTGGAGACATCATGTCTGGGCTGTTCAGAAGGCATAAGAAGTGTTCCGAATCTCCGAGGTGGATGAGGTGCCATGTGGAGGAGTCGCTTAGCTTCGGGGTGCCTCGGTGCTGGTCTGATCTAGTTAGTATCACGACAAGTCACCTCCAAATCAGCCCACTTTGTCTCATTATTCAGGCTCATACCGAAGTGGTGCACAGCCCTATAAAATAACAATAAACAATCTAATTAGGTTAAGGGCACAATCCTATGCATGTTTAGACAGAAAAAGTCCTACAACAAGTCCTACATGCTGGCTAGGGAATGATGGGAGTTGTAGGGCTTTTTTTCTGTCTAAACACGCATAGGATTGCACCTTAAATGAAGGAGGTAGGGAAAATGAAATGTTAAAATGGATAGGATCAAGACCTCCTCTTTTATATTGGTTCATGCCTCCTGTGGTCTTTCAGAAGATCAGTTCCCAAGTGCAACAATGCTGCAATCATTGCTCATTGGTGTTGCAGACTCCAGCATGCCTTTTCCTTGAAGAATGATTTTTGTTTGTGAGGGAGATCACATTTTCCCAACACTCAAATGGCAATAGATGTTGATGGGAAAATGGGATTCTTTTCCCCAGCTAACAAGGCCACTGTGATTGGAAACACTGTCTGGTCAGTGGTTGTGTGAACATCATAGTCACCTATCGGATGACATCAGGGTTGGTGAGCAACAACAGATGAACGATGCGAGTTGTGTCACAGATCAGCAGTGGTGTCACAGGCCCTAATTCACACTACATGCATGCACATGCACACGCGGACACACACACACCATGCTGTGACCTGAATACCAGTATTCATTCCGCAAAAGAGGGAATCAGCACAGGAGCTGAAACTGACCAACATCTAGGCAAAATGTACAGATGTCCTGTGTCAATATCAATCCTGGCAGCTAATCCTCAGATTTTGGCTGCTACAGGTTGGCTAGGGAGCTTCTCCAGGCTCTCTTGATTTAGCCAGTTTCAGCTGCTGTGCAAGTCCCCTCTTTGCAGGGATAGTGGGCCCCCTCCTGATACTGAAGCATCCTAGATTTTAAAAATTGTGTGCGTGTGTGTGCGGGGTGGGAAGTCAGCACAGTAGCACAGCCAATGGCAGCTGGTGACTCTAGTTCCAGAGGTGCGGTAATTCTGTTCTGGGTTTTAGTTACCACCAGCCAAAACTCTAAAGGTGCTATCCAAGTTCCTGAACCTTATCTCCAAAACAGGTTCAGCATCTTGGATAGCACATTTATAGTTTGGGCTGGTGGTAACTAAAACCCTGAATGGAATCACTGCCCCTCTGGAACTGGAGACACTGGCCACCACTGTGTACAGCTATTGCTATTACCATAACCGTTAACATGGAGAGAGGAGAATAACTGTACAACTGTCCCCTGTTCCATAGCAAAGCTACCTGTTTCCCAGCTATCAGATACTGAATTAGGAACCACAGCATTGCCTTTGAACCAGAAATGGCAGGGCTATTCTGCAAAGGCTAAACTATAGTAGAGATTAGGGAATACTTGGAACTCATCACCTGAATAATCCCTTCTTTCTCTATTCTTCCCCACAAAGCTGAGAAGTTCATTTGTGTCCATTTTCTCTTTCAAGAGAAACTGATTTTTTTAAAAACAACAATAGCACACAGCTCAAGTCCCTTAAGCATAATGAGAATCAAGTGTTTTGTGGTGAGTTATTCAAGACTTAGTGTTGTGTTGAAAATTTCTTCCACATGTTTTTGACCATTCTCATAATTTGACAGAAAAGAAATTGCTTTTGAAAAGAAATTCAAAGGAGAAGAAAATTTCAGAGGAATTCCCATGGGTTAGTTTCGGGGTTCTTATGTTTACCTTACTTATGAAGTTGCCAGGGAGTGTGCATGAGTAGGAATGCCGGAGAAATTTGAGACGGACTAAAATGTAGGGATGTATGAATCCCTTACCTTGTTCCGGTGGCGGCGTCCGCTGGAGGGGGAGAGGCGCTCCGTCCCTCCCCCCGGAATCGACAGGGGGAGGAGGCGATCCAGCCCTCCCCCCTGGAATCCTCGATGGCCAGCTCTGCTCCGTGGCGGCTCCACGGAGCAGCCGGCCAGGCCAGGGCCGTCCGCAGCCGGATTTCCGGCCGCAGACTGGCTTGTGCTGGGTAAAAAAACAACACGCGTACACAAATGGCGGCAGGTACGGCAGCCGTCATCTGCATTTCTTATTTTTTGCTGTTTTAGTCTACGTAAATATTTACGTAGACTAATAACAGCGGGGGAAAAAAGGGGAACGCAAATAGCGTAGTGGTGGGCACTATTTGTGTTCCTTTTTGATTCACCGTTTTAGCCTACATAAATATTTACGTAGGCTAAAACGTTGAATCAAAAAGGAACGCAAATAGTGCCCACTACGCTATTTGCATTCCCCCTTTTTTTGCCGTAATAGTCTATGTAAATATTTACGTAGACTAAAATGGCGAAAAATAAGGAATGCAAATGGCGGCGGCCATAGCCGCCACCATTTGCGTACGCCGTTGTTGTTTTTTTTTAACCAGATGTGATAGGCTACGCAAGTCTTTACGTAGCCTATTACGTCTGGGTAAAAAAGAAAAGAAAAAAAGACCAGACTGCAAATGGCGGCCGCAGCAACCGGTCGAAAGACCAGCTGCCACCGCCAAAGCCGCTGCTGGAGCTGCTGCTGTCCAGAACATCCGCCCCAGGTAAGTCTCATCCCGGGGGGGATCCACTGGGGAGCGGGGGGGGTGGCAGGCCATTCTACCATGGAGTTTGGGGGGGCAAATGCCAGTGCATTTGGCCTAGCGGTGCACGAAAGTCACTTACCTGGTCTCGCAGCTTGCTTCGCGGTGGGGGGGAGGCGCTTCGCTGCTCCCCCCGAAGTTCAGGCCGGGGGGGGAGGCTTCCCTCCTAGCCCGGCCAAAATTCAGGCCGGGGGGGAGGCTTCCCGCCTCGCCCAGCCGAAATTCAGGCCGGGGAGGAGGCGCCTCGCCTCGCCCGGCCGCGAAATAAAAAGTTAAAAAACAAAACAAAACGCCCCCGTGATAGGCTACGTGACGATTTACGTAGCCTATCACGGCTAGATTTGCAAAGTCAGCTGCGATAGGCTACGTAAATCGTCACGTAGCCTATCACAGGTGACTTAAAAAAAAAAAAGCGCGTACGCAAATGGCGGCCCCCATAGGGAGCCGCCATTCGCGTTCCTTATTTGGTCGCTGTAGTCTACGTAAATCTTTATGTAGACTACGACAAAAATAATTATTTTCGCCGTAGTCTATGTAACCTTTACATAGACTACAGTGACCAAATAAGGAACGTGAATGGCGGCTCCCTATGGGGGCCGCCATTAGCCGTACGCGCTTTTTTTTTTTTTAAGTCACCTGTGATAGGCTACGTGACGATTTACGTAGCCTATCGCAGCTGACTTTGCAAATCTAGCTGTGATAGGCTACGTTAATCGTCACATAGCCTATCATGGGGGCATTTGTTTTTGTTTTTACTTTTCTTGGAATGGCGGCAGCGGCAGCCGGTCAAAAGACCGGCTGCCGCCCCCGCCCCTGACGAAGACCTGCCGAACCGCCGCCGGGACCTGTCGCCGGGAGGGACATTCGGGAAAGGTAAGTCCCATCCCGGGGGGTGGGGCGGGGGGGGCAGAGAATTTCTCCCCGAAACTACTTCGGGGGCCCGAATACGTTGGCACTCGGCCCCCCGAAGTTTCGGGGAGAAATTCTCCCCCATCCCTAATTTGGCCTCACTGAAATCCATGGTGGAATTCTCTGCCATCCCTACTAAAATGAGCTCAGATTTCTAAGAATCCAACCTGCGGAATCCGCTGCAGACTGGTCTCTTCAGGCTGCATGGAGTCTGTGGATTTCAGATTTTTAAAAAATCTTTCCTGAAATTTACACAAAGTTATTTGTAGGAAAATATGCAAGTTTCTCCTGAGACTGGTAAATATATGCGGGGAAAGTTGAATGGAATGGGGGACAATACGCTAAATGTTACATACTAACATACATTATGTATATTGTTGAGAAATGTCTTACGTAGGGACGGCGGAGAATTCTGCCACAGATTCTAGTGAGGCCGAATGCACTGGCATTCGGCCCCCTGGAATCCATGGCGGAACAGCCTCCTGCCCCTCCGCACGCCCTGCGGAACCCCCCAGGATGGCACTTACTGGGGCGGATGCGGCGGCAGGTGCGGCAGCGGCGGCGGGTGTGGCAGTGGCGGTGCGGCAGCGCAGCAGCAGCAGTGGAAGGTGCGGCGGGGGCGGAAGGTTTGGTGGGGGCGGGGGTGGGGGCGGTGGCATGGCGGTGGCGGAAGAGGAGGCAGGTGCAGTGGCGGCGGCAGGTGTGGCAGAGGCGGTGGAAAATGTGGCAGCAGCGGGGGCGGCAGTTGCGGCGGCAGTTGTGGTGGCGGCGGGTGAGGGGGCGGCGGCGGGGCGGAAGCAGTAGTGCTGCAGCGGCAGCACGGCAGCAGCGGCGGAAGGTGCGGCGGGGGGGCAGGTGCGGTGGGGGCGGTGGCATGGCGGCGGCGGAAGGGGCGGCAGGTGCGGTGGCAGCGGCAGGTGTGGCAGCGGCGGTGGAAAATGTGGCGGCAGCGGGGGCAGCAGTGGGGGTGGCAGTTGCGGCGGCGGGGGCGGCAGTTGTGGTGGCGGTGGGTGAGGGGGCGGCGGCGGGGCGGCAGCGGGGGTGCTGCAGCGGCAGCGCGGCAGCAGCGGCGGAAGGTGCGGCGGGGGCGGCAGGTGTGGGGGGGCGGGGGTGGGGGCGGCGGAAGGGGCAGCAGGTGCGGTGGTGGCGGCAGGTGTGGCGGTGGTGGCGGACGATGTGGCAGCAGTGGGGGCAGCAGGTGCGGCGGCGGGGGTGGCAGTTGTGGTGGTGGCGGGTGAGGGGGCGGGGGCGGCTGGTCTGGCTGGGCGCAGCGCACGCAAATGGTGGCGGCTACGGCGGCTGCCATTTGCATTCGCTATTTTTAGCCGTTCTAGCCTACGTAAATATTTACGTAGGCTAGAACGGCTAAAAATAGCAAACGCAAATGGTGGCTGCCGTAGCTGCCGCCATTTGCGTACACGTTTTTTTTTACTTTGCTGTGATAGGCTACGTAAATATTTACGTCGCCTATCACGGTTAAGTACAGGGTTAAGTACAGGGACGCAAATGGCGGCGGCTACGGACGCTGCCGTTTGTGTCCCTGCTGCCCAGTGGCCGGATGTATGGCTGCGGGCGGAGCCGGCCGGCGGCTCCATGGAATCCCTGCGGAGCGGAGCAGGCCGGGCAGGATTCTGGGGGGGGGACGGAGCGCCTCCCCCCTGAGGATTCCGGGGGGAGGGACAGAGCGCCTCCCCCCCCACCGCGAAGCAGATCCGCAAAACGGTAAGTGGCTTTCGTACATCCCTAGTCTTACGGAATTATTTGTGTATTTTTCTGCATAATGATTTTTTAAAATCCATCTGTGAATGGATGCCAGAACAAATGGCACCACACAATCCATGAAACACACCAGATGGATTTCACAAAATCTGGACATCCCTGTGCATGAGTGTTTTCATTGTACAATCATCTCTCCAGTAGTCTTCGCCTCCTCAGTTTCCTGAGTGTCAATTAAAGCCCCGGGAAGACATTAATTCCTCCCATAGAGATTTTCAGAGCAGGAAGCACAGACAGCCATGGAGGCTGCCGAACAACAGGGAGTTGTGTAATGTAAAGGTAAAACATGCACGCACACACGCCTCGACCACCTTGCAGTGATTAGGTAAGCTCAAAAATATTACCAAAATAAATTCAGAATAAATTATAAAATGCCCTGAGGATGAAGCAGAATAATGGAAACCGCTTTCATGGGGGAAGAAAACTTTCAGGAAATTGGAGGACAGATTTTCACACAGCAGTAGTTCCACCTAGGGATGTTGGAGAATTCCGCCATGGACTCCAGTGAGGCCAGATTCTTTAGAATCCGCCCCCCCCCGGAGTCCGTGGTGGAACAGACTACCCTGCCGCGGCCCTCCGAAATCCCCCCCGGAACTGACCTACCTGGTGGCGGCGGCTCCAGGTCATCTTCCAGCCGCTGCCGGGCTGCTGCAGCCGCAAATGGTGGCCGTCGTAGCGGCCGCCATTTGCGTCCCTGCGTTAGGCCGTGATAGGCTATGTAAATACTTACGTAGCCTATCATGGCAAAGAGCAGGGGCACAAATGGTGGCCGCTACACCATTTGTGCCCTTGCTCTTTGCCATAATAGGTTACATAAGTATTTACGTAGCCTATCATGGCAAAAGGCAGGAACGCAAATGGCGCAGTGGCCGCCATTTGCATCCCTGCCTTTTGCCGTGATACGCTACGTAAATACTTATGTAGCCTATCACAGCCTAATGCAAGGATGCAAATGATGGCTGCAGCAGCCCAGCAGTGGCTGGAAGTCCGGCTGCGCCCAGATCTGGTCGGCGGCTCCGCAGCATTGCCGCAGAGTGGAACCAGCTCGGGACGATTCCAGGGGGGAGGGACAGAGCGCTTCCCCCCCCCCCAGTGGACCCAGGCAGCAGACTGGTAAGTGGGATTCGTACATCCCTAGTTCCACCTCTCCCCTGAAGCTAGACATAACACTGCCCCCCTCGCACCTGAATTGTGGAAGCTGCAAAATGGGGGCCAGGCTGCCAACACAGTTGCTCCTGTTTCCATTTGCAGTGGTTGCACACACACACACAAACACACACACATTCTTACGAAAAAAGAAAGAAGCTATGCTACAACCCCTGCCAGTGGTAAGCCCTACCCTTGAGAAATTTCTGGAGAATTTATTCACCCCCTGGAGAAATTCACTGAAATTGTTCCTCCAATTTCTCTGCCCAAAAATGGGGTAGGGAATTCTGAGAGGCCGTTTTTACGCAAGAAAAGGTCCTGAATGCAGTCCCCTTCCCCTACAAGAACAGGGAAGTGGCTGTAGCTCAGTGGCAGAGCACCAGCTTTGCAAGCAGAAGGTCTCAGGTTCAATCCCCAGCATCTCCAGGTAGGTCTGGAAAAACTTATGCCTGAAACCCTGGAGACTTGCTGCCAGTCAGTGTCAATAATACCGGGGTAGGTGGACCAATGAACAGCTTCCGCTACGATTGCCATGTGACCACAACAAAAACAACAGTCTGTACCTTTTACTATGAAGAAATCAGTAGCTGAAGGTTCTCATGGTGAGGAACTGCAGCATGTTCATCAGCTCCAGATCAAATTGCTGTTCAAAGCACAGGGACAGATCAAAGGTGGTCTGCCCTAGTTTTGGCTAGGGATGTACGAATCCCTTACCTGGCTCCATTCAGGGGCATCTGCGGTGGGGGGGAGGCAATCCATCCCTCCCCCCGGAATCCTCCCCGGCTGGATCCGCTCTGCCGCAAGTCTGCGGAGCTGCCAGCCGGGGCTACCTGCAGCTGGACCGCCATCTAGGGATGTCAGAGAATTCCACTACGGATCTTGGGGAGGCCAAATGCCAGTGCATTCAGCCCCCCGAAATTGGTGGCGGAATGGTCTGCCCCGCCACCCCCCCCGGGACGAGACTTACCTGGGGCGGATCTTCCTGGCTGCCGCCGCCATTTCCAGTTAAAAAAAAAAAAAAAGACGTAATAGGCTATGTAAAGATTTACGTAGCCTATCACAGCTAGGTTTAAAAAAACCGTGATAGGCTACGTAAATGTTTACGTAGCCTATCACGGCTGACTTAAAAAAAAAACGACGTGCATATGCAAATGGCGGCGGCCATGGCCGCCGCCATTTGCATTCCTTATTTTGGCACGTCTTAAGTCTACGTCAAGATTTACGTAGACTAAGACGGCGAAAATAAGGGGAACGCAAATAGCGTAGCGTCCGCTACGCTATTTGCATTCCCCTTATTTTCGCCGTCTTAGTCTACGTAAAACTTGACGTAGACTAAGACGTGCCAAAATAAGGAACACAAATGACGGCGGCTGTGGCCGCCGCCGTTTGCGTATGCGCGTTGTTTTTTTTTTTAAGTCAGCCGTGATAGGCTACGTAAACATTTACGTAGCCTATCACAGCTGACTGCAGGGATGCAAACAGTGGTGGCTATGGCTGCCGCCATTTGCGTCCCTGCTAGCCAGTGGCCGGATGTCCGGCTGCTGGCGGAGCTGGCTGGCGGCTCCGCAGAATCCCTGCAGAGCACAGCTGGCCGGGATTCTGGGGGGGGGAACGGAGCGCCTCCCCCCCATCCAGGATTCCGGGGGGAGGGACGGAGCACCTCCCCCCCCACTATCAACATAATCTGCGAAAGGTAAGTGACTTTCGTACATCCCTACCTCCATCTGCTGCTGGGCTGCGGCCGCAAATGGCGGCTGCCATAGCGGCCGCCATTTGCGTCCCTGCATTGCCGTGATAGGTTACGTATATATTTACGTAGCCTATCATGGCAAAGAGTAGGGACACAAATGGCGGCCGCTATGCCATTTGCATCCCTGCATTAGCCATGATAGGCTACGTAAATATATATCACGAAAAAAGCAGCGACGCAAATGGTGTAGTGATTGCCATTTGTGTCCCTGCTCTTTGCCGTGATAGGCTACATAAATGCTTATGTAGCCTATCACAGCTAACGTAGTGAGGGAAATGGTGGCCGCAGACCGGGGCCGCCATTCGCACCCGCAGACGAGGGCAGCAGACAGCCGACAAAAGTAGGGTCCATCCTGGGGAGGTTTCGTGGGGGGGCGGGGGGGATTGCTCCATTCTGCCATGGACTCCGGGGGGCTGGATTCTAAAGAATCCAGCCTCACTGGAGTCCATGGCGGAATTCTCTAATGTCCCTAGTTTTGGCCAATTCACAAGTTTGAATGTTTTACTGTAACACTATGATGTCGCAACTGCAGTCTGTGCTAAGGCCTTCAGTAACGAAGGGAGATTATGATCTGCTGTGATGGAGAGTTGGGTTTCCTAAGTGGACTTTCCATTTTCCATCCTTGTCTCACTTTGGCTAATAAATAGGATCACACCGCCCATTTAAATCACACTGAGTAGTCGGACCATGTACAGGATGACAGCCTAGGGGAATACAAATGTTTCTTCACCCATGCCACCTGGCAAGACCAAGTTGACACGAACAGTTTGTCATTTGTAGGTAAGCTATTTCCCAACATAACCCTTTGCTCTATGATACTTTATAAGAGCCTGCTGGAGAGCTCGATTCCTTATCTAGTCTAGTATCCTGTTTCCGGCCCCAGTGGCCATCCAGATGCCTGTGACAAGCCCACAGGCAGGACATAAAGGGCAACAGCCCTCTCTCGTGGTTGTTCCCTCTGATCCTGGAGATAGCATATAGACCTCATGGCTAGGAGCCTCCTTTCTAGACACCAAGTTCTGTAACTTGCTTCAGAACAAGTTCTCCTTTCTTGTAGGGATGGCGGAGAAATCTGCCACGGACTCCAATGAGGCCAGATTCTTTGGAATCCGCCCCCCAGAGTCTGTGGTGGAATGGTCTACCCCCCCACCACCCCCCAAAATCCCCCTGGGACAGAACCTACCTGGTGGCAGCTGGTCCAGGTCGCCATCTTCATTCTGCAGCCATCTGCTGCTGGGCTGTGGAACAAAATGGTGTCTGGCGTAGGGGACACCATTTGCATCATAGAATCATAGAATAGTAGTAGGGTTGGAAGGGGCCTACAAGGCCATCGAGTCCAACCCCCTGCTCAATGCAGGAATCCAAGTCAGAGTATCCCTGACAAATGGCTGTCCAGCCTCGTCTTGAAGGCCTCCAGTGTGGGAGAGCCCACCACCTCCCCAGGTAATTGGTTCCATTGCCGTATTGCTCTGACACTCAGGAAGTTTTTCCTGATGTTCAGTCGGAATCTGGCTTCCTGTAACTTGAGCCCATTATTCCGTGTCCTGCACTCTGGGATGATCAAGAAGAGATCCTGGCCTTCTTCTCTGTGACAACCTTTCAAGTACTTGAAGAGTGCTATCATATCTCCCCTCAGTCTTCTCTTCTCAAGGCTAAACATGCCCAGTTCTTTCAGTCTCTCTTCATAGGGCTTTGTTTCCAGTCCCCTGATCATCTTTGTTGCCCTCCTTTGAACCCTCTCCAGCTTGTCTGCATCCTTCTTAAAGTGTGGTGCCCAGAACTGGACACAGTACTCCAGATGAGGCCTAACCAGTGCTGAGTAGAGGGGAACTAGTACTTCCCGGGATTTGGAAGCGATGCTTCTATGAATGCAGCCCAAAATAGCATTGGCCTTTTTTGCAGCCACATCACATTGTTGGCTCATATTCAGCTTGTGATCGACAACAATTCCAAGATCCTTCTCGCTCGTAGTGTGGTTGAGCCACGTATCCCCCATCTTGCATCCCCACGCATCCCTGCCATTGGCTGTGATTGGCTATGTAAATATTTACGTAGCCTATCATGGCAAAAAGCAGGGACGCAAATGTCGTAGGGGACGCCATTTGCGTCCCTGCCGTTGGCCGTGATTGGCTACGTAAATATTTACATAGCCAATCGTGGCCAATGGCAGGGACGCAAATGGCATCCCCTATGCCAGACGCCATTTGCATCCGCAGACCGGCCGTGGACGGAAGTCCGGCAGCGGCTGGAGTCGGCTGGTGGCTCTGTGGACTCCTCGCAGAGCGGAGCTGGCTGGGGAGGATTCCGGGGGGAGGACTGGATTGCCTCCCCCCGCCTGCGGACCCCCCCCCACGGACCCCAGGTAAGGGGATCCGTACATCCCTACTTTCTTGACACCAAGTTCTGAAATTCATTGGAAATCTGGAGGGTCCTACCCAAGTGTTAAGTCAAGGGTGCTTAACAGGATTCCAGTGAGATTTATGACAAGTTCAGGTGGCTTTTAAACATCTGATACCTGATAATGCCCCTTCATGGATCACTGCCTTGTTGTGGCGAAGGGGCTTGCGTAACTCAGTGAAGCCATAAGCTATGCCGTGCAGGGCCACCCAAGATGGACAGGTCATGGCAGAGAGTTCTGACAAAATGTGGTCCACTGGAGAAGGAAATGGCAACCCACTCCAGTATCCTTGCCAAGAAAACCCCATGGAACGTGTCACAAGGCTAAAAGATATGACGCCGGAAGATGAGCCCCTCAGGTCGGAAGGTGTCCAATATACTACTGGGGAAGAGCAGAGGATATTTCCAAGTAGCGCCAGAAAGAGTGAAGCGGCTGGGCCAAAGCCGAAAGGACACTCAGCTGTGGATGTGTCTGGTGGTGAAAAGAAAATCCGATGCTGTAAAGAACAATATTGTTTAGGAACCTGGAATGTCAGATCAATGAATCAAGGTAAGCTGGAGGTGGTCAAACATGAGATGGCAAGATTGAACATCGACATCTTGGGAATCAGCGAACTAAAATGGACAGGCATGGGCAAATTTAATTCAGGTGACCATCATATCTACTATTGTGGCCAAGAATCCCTTAGAAGAAATGGAGTAGCACTCATAGTCAACAAAAGGGTGGGAAAAGCAGTACTGGGGTACAATCTTAAAAATGATAGAATGATCTCAGTACGAATCCAAGGCAAACCATTCAACATCACAGTAATTCAAGTCTATGCCCCAACCACTGATGCCGAAGAAGCTGAGGTTGATCGGTTCTATGAAGACCTCCAACACCTTCTAGAACTAACACCAAAAAAAGATGTCCTCTTCATCATAGGGGACTGGAATGCTAAAGTAGGAAGTCAAGAAATCACCGGGATAACAGGCAGGCATGACCTTGGTGTACAAAATGAAGCAGGACAAAAGCTAATAGAGTTTTGCCAAGAGAACACGCTGATCATAGCAAACACTCTTTTCCAACAGCACAAGAGACGACTCTACACATGGACATCACCAGATGGTCAATATCGAAATCAGATTGATTATGTCCTTTGCAGCCAAAGATGGAGAAGCTCCATACAGTCAGTCAAAACAAGACCTGGAGCTGACTGTGGCTCAGATCATGAGCTGCTTCTTGCAAAATTTTGGCTTAAATTGAAGAACGTAGGGAAAACCACTAAACCATTCAGGTATTACCTAAATCATATCCCTTATGAATATACAGTGGAGGTGAGGAATAGATTTCAGGGATTAGACCTGATAGACAGAGTGCCTGAGGAACTATGGACGGAGGTCCGTAACATTGTTCAGGAGGCAGCAACGAAATCCATCCCAAAGAAAAAGAAATGCAAGAAAGCCAAGTGGCTGTCTGATGAGGCTTTACAAGTAGCTGAGGAAAGAAGGGAAGCGAAAAGCAAGGGAGAAAGGGGAAGATATATCCAACTGAATGCAGAGTTCCAGAGAATAGCAAGGAGAGACAAGAAGGCCTTCTTAGATGAACAATGCAAGGAAATCGAGGAAAACAACAGAATGGGAAAGACTAGAGATCTCTTCAAGAAAATTGGAGATCTCAAGGGAACGTTTTGTGCAAAGATGGGCATGATAAAGGACAAAGAAGGCAGGGACCTCACAGAAGCAGATGAGATTAAGAAGAGGTGGAAAGAATACACAGAAGAACTATACAGGAAAGATCTTAATGTCCTTGATAGCCATGATAGTAATGTCCTTGATAGCCATGATAGTGCGGTCACTGAACTTGAGCCGGACATCCTCGAGAGTGAAGTCAAGTGGGCCTTAGGAAGCATTAGTAACAACAAAGCTAGCGGAGATGACAGTATTCCAGCTGAGCTATTTAAAATCCTAAAAGATGATGCTGTTAAAGTGCTGCATTCAATATGCCAACAAATTTGGAACACTCAGCAATGGCCGCAAGACTGGAAAAGGTCAGTTTACATTCCAATTCCAAAGAAGGGCAACGCCAAAGAGTGTTCAAACTACCGCACAATTGCGCTCATTTCACATGCCAGCAAGGTGATGCTCAAAATCCTACAAGCTAGGCTTCAGCAGTATGCGAACCGAGAACTACCGGAAGTACAAGCTGGGTTTAGAAGAGGCAGAGGAACTAGAGATCAAATCGCTAACATTCGCTGCATCATGGAGAAAGCAAGAGAATTCCAGAAAAATGTCTATTTCTGTTTCATTGACTACGCTAAAGCCTTTGATTGTGTGGATCACAACAAACTGTGGCAAATTCTTAAAGTGATGGGAGTACCAGACCACCCTACCTGTCTCCTGAGAAACCTGTACGAGGGTCAAGAAGCAACAGTAAGAACCAGACATGGAACAACCGCGTGGTTCAAAATTGGGAAAGGAGTACGACAAGGCTGCATATTGTCACCCTGCTTATTTAACTTATATGCAGAGTACATCATGAGAAATGCCGGGTTGGATGAATCAGAGGTCGGAATTAAGATTGCCGGGAGAATTATCAACAACCTCCGATATGCAGACGATACCACCCTAATGGCAGAAAGTGAAGAGGATCTCAAGATCCTCTTGTTGAGGGTGAAAGAGGAGAGTGCAAAAGCTGGTTTGAAACTCAACATTAAAAAAACGAAGATCATGGCATCTGGCCCCATCACTTCCTGGCATATAGAAGGGGAAGAAATGGAAGCAGTGACAGATTTTACTTTCTTGGGCTCCAAGATCACCGCAGACGGTGACTGTAGCCATGAAATTAAAAGACGCTTCCTCCTGGGGAGGAAAGCTATGGCAAACCTAGACAGTATAGTAAGAAGCAGAGACATCACCTTGCCAACAAAGGTCCGTCTAACCAAAGCTATGGTTTTCCCAGTAGTAATGTATGGCTGTGAGAGCTGGACTATAAGGAAGGCTGAGCGCCGAAGAATTGATGCTTTCGAACTGTGGTGCTGGAGAAGACTCTTACGAGTCCCCTGGACTGCAAGGAGGTCAAATCAGTCCATCCTAAAGGAAATCAACCCTGAGTGCTCATTGGAAGGACAGATACTGAAGCTGAAGCTCAAATATTTTGGCCACCTAATGCGAAGAGAAAACTCTCTGGAAAAGACCCTGATGCTGGGAAAGACTGAAGGCAAAAGGAGAAGGGGACAGCAGAGGATGAGATGGCTAGATAGCATCACCGATGCAATGAATATGAACCTGAGCACACTCCGGGAGAGTGCTCAGGACAGGAAGGCCTGGCGTGCTATGGTCCATGGGGTCACGAAGAGTCGGACACGACTGAACGACTGAACAACAACAACCTGATAATGCAGTTAGAAAGGAGTTAGAAAGGCATTCCCTGAACAGCCCAGTCTGCTGAATGCTTAGCAAGGAGCAAGTCTTGCTTAACTCAATGGGATCTACTCCCAAGTGTCCATAGGACTGACGCCTAGCTATCCAATCATATCTAAATATGATTATTGTTCACCAAGACACAGGTCTTACTAAAGACTTGTTCCAAGGCCACTGTGCATAGGATAGCAGCCTTAGGCACATCTGAGCCTATGGAAATCAATGTGCTCATGCATGCCTACCTCTGCATAGGACTGGGCTGCAAGGCTGCAATCCTAGGCATGCTACTCTGGAAGCCAGACTTGTTAAACTAACATGCATTTGGGCTGCACTTCACATTGATGTATCACCTTGAAAGGTTTCTAAAGAAACAGATTGACTTTAAATCTGATCCTGTACATTGATGAGTATCTGGTTCTGAGTGTATGAGAGGGAGCTCAATGCTTCATCTATAAAGTCAGTGATGAAGGGCTCCAGTCTGCCTGATAGTGATACTCATGCCCTGATTTGTTGTTCAGTCATTAAGTCGTGTCCGACTCTTCGTGACCCCATGGACCATAGCACGCCAGGCCTTCCTATCCTCCGCTCTCTCCCGGAGTGTGCTTAAGTCCATATTCATTGCATCGGTGATGCTATCTGGCCATCTCATCCTCTGCCGTCCCCTTCTCCTTTTGCCTTCAGTCTTTCCCAGCATCAGGGTCTTTTCCAGGGAGTTTTCTCTTCGCATTAGGTGGCCAAAATATTTGAGCTTCAGCTTCAGTATCTGTCCTTCCAATGAGCAGTCAAGGTTGATTTCCTTTAGGATGGACTGATTTGACCTCCTTGCAGTCCAGGGGACCCGTAAGAGTCTTCTCCAGCACCACAGTTCGAAGGCAACAATTCTTCAGTGCTCAGCCTTCAAACTGTGGTTCGATCAATTCTTCGGCGCTTAGTCCAGCTCTCACAGCCATACGTTGCTAAGGGGAAAACCATAGCTTTGATTACACGGACCTTTGTCAGCAAGGTGATGTCTCTGATTCTTACTATGCTGTCTAGGTTTGCCATAGCTTTCCTCCCAAGGAGCAAATGTCTTTTAATTTCATGGCTGCAGTCACCGTCTGCTGTGATCTTGGAGCCCAAGAAAATAAAATCTGTCACTGCTTCCATTTCTTCCCCTTCTATATGCCAGGAAGTGATGGAGCCAGATGCCATGATCTTCATTTTTTTAATGTTGAGTTTCAAACCAGCTTTTACACTCTCCACTTTCACCCTCAACAAGAGGCTCTTCAGATCCTCTTCGCTTTCTGCCATTAGGGTGGTATTGTCTGTGTATCTGAGGTTGTTGATAATTCTCCCGGCAATCTTAATTCCGACCTGTGATTCATCCAACCTGGCGTTTCTCATGATGTACTCTGCATATAAATTAAATAAGCAGGGCGACAATATACAGCCTTGTCATACTCATTTCTAGGGGTGAACGAAAGTCACTTACCTTTTCTCGCAGCTTTTTCGCGGTGGGGGGAAGCGCTTCGCTGCTCCCCCCGCGAAATTCAGGCCGGGGGGGGAGGCTTCCCGCCTCGCCCGGCCGCGAACACGAAAGTAAAAAAAAAAAAAAACGTCCCCTGATAGGCTACGTGACGATTCACGTAGCCTATCACGGCTAGATCTGGAAAGTCAGCCGTGATAGGCTACGTGAATCGTCACGTAGCCTATCACGGGTGACTTTAAAAAAAAAAAAAAAAGCGCGTACGCGAATGGCGGCCCCCCTAGGGAGCCGCCATTCGCGTTCCTTATTTAGTTGCTGTAGTCTACGTCAATGTTTACGTAGACTACGGCGAAAATAAGGGCAACGCAAATAGCATTGCCCTTATTTTCGCCGTAGTCTACGTAAACATTGACGTAGACTACAGCAACTAAATAAGGAACGCGAATGGCGGCTCCCTAGGGGGGCCGCCATTCGCGTACGCGCTTTTTTTTTTTTTTTAAAGTCACCCGTGATAGGCTACGTGACGATTCACGTAGCCTATCACGGCTGACTTTGCAAATCTTGCCGTGATAGGCTACGTGAATCGTCACGTAGCCTATCAGGGGACGTGTTTTTTTTTTCTTTCATTGCAATGGCGGGGGCGGCAGCCGGTCGAAAGACCGGCTGCCGCTCCCGCCCCGCTCGAACACCGGACGAACCGCCAGCCGGACCCGCCGCCGGGAGGGACATTCAGGGAAGGTAAGTCCCGTCCTGGGGGGGGGGCGGGGGGCGGGCGGAGGATTTCTCCCCAAAACTTGTTCGGGGGGCCGAACACGTTGGCGCTCGGCCCCCCGAAGTTTCGGGGAGAAATTCTCCGCCATCCCTACTCCTTTCCCAATTTTGAACCAATCGGTTGTTCCATGTCCAGTTCTTACTGTTGCTTCTTGTCCCTTGTACAGGTTTCTCAGGAGACAAGTAAGGTAGTCTGGTACTCCCATCTCTTGAAGAATTTGCCACAGTTTGTTGTGATCCACACAATCAAAGGCTTTAGCGTAGTCAATGAAGCAGAAATAGACTTCCGGTAGTTCTCGGTTCACATGCTGCTGAAGCCTAGCTTGTAGGATTTTGAGCATAATCTTGCTGGCATGTGAAATGAGCGCAATTGTATGGTAGTTTGAACACTCTTTGGCATTGCCCTTCTTTGGAACTGGAATGTAAACTGACCTTTTCCAGTCTTGTGGCCACTGTTGAGTGCTCCATATTTGTTGGCATATTGAGTGCAGCACTTTAACAGCATCATCTTTTAGGATTTTAAATAGCTCAGCTAGAATACTGTCATCTCTGCTAGCTTTGTTGTTAGTAATGCTTCCTAAGGCTCACTTGATTTCACTCTCTAGGATGTCCAGCTCAAGTTCACTGACCGCACTATCATGGCTATCAGGGACATTAAGTAGGGGTGCACGAAAGTCACTTACCTAGTCTCGCAGCTTTTCGCGGTGGGGGGGAGTTTCTTCGCTGCTCTCACCCCGAAGTTCAGGCCTCCCGCCTCACCTGGCCGAAATTCAGACCGGGGGGGAGGGTTCCCGCCTCGCCCGGCCGAAATTCAGGCCGGGGAGGAGGCGCCTCGCCTTGCCCAGCCGCGAAATTAAAAGTTAAAAAAAAACAACAACAATGCCCCCGTGATAGGCTACGTGACGATTAACGTAGCCTATCACGGCTAGATCTGCAAAGTCACCTGTGATAGGCTACGTGACGATTTACGTAGCCTATCACGGCTGACTTTGCAAATCTAGCCATGATAGGCTACGTTAATCATCCCGTAGCCTATCACGGGGGCGTTTTTTTTTAATTTACTTTTATTGGAATGGCGGTGGTGGCAGCCGGTCGAAAGATCGGCTGCCGCCCCCGCCCCTGACGAAGACCCGACGAACCGCCGCCGGGACCCGCCGCCGGGAGGGACATTCGGGAAAGGTAGGTCCCGTCCCGGGGGGGGGGCGGGGAATTTCTCCCCGAAACTTTTTGGGGGCCCAACACGTTGGCGCTCGGCCCCCTGAAGTTTCGGGGAGAAATTCTCCGCCAACCCTAACATTAAGATCTTTCCTGTATAGTTCTTCTGTGTATTCTTTCCATCTCTTCTTAATCTGATCTGCAGCTTCTGTTAGGTCCCTGCCTTCTTTGTCCTTTATCATGCCCGTCATGTATCATGCCCATCTTGAGATTGTACCCCAGTACTGCTTTTCCCTCCCTTTTGTTGACTATGAGTGCTACTCCATTTCTTCTAAGGAATTCTTGCCCACAGTAGTAGATATGATGGTCACCTGAATTAAATTCGCCCATGCTTGTCCATTTTGGTTCGCTGATTCCCAAGATGTCGATGTTCAGTCTTGCCATCTCATGTTTGACCACCTCCAGCTTACCTTGATTCATTGATCTGACATTCCAGGTTCCTAAACAATATTGTTCTTTACAGTATCGGACTTTCTTTTCACCACCAGAAACATCCACAGCTGAGTGTCCTTTCGGCTTTGGCCCAGCCGTTTCACTCTTTCTGGTGCTACTTGGAAATTCCCTCTGCTCTTCCCCAGTAGTATATTGGACACCTTCCGACCTGAGGAGCTCATCTTCCGGCATCATCTCTTTTAGCCTTGTGATACGTTCCATGGGGTTTTCTTGGCAAGAATACTGGAGTAGGTTGCCATTTCCTTCTCCAGTGGACCACATTTTGTCAGAACTCTCCGCCATGACCTGTCTGTCTTGGGTGGCCCTGCATGGCATAGCTTATGGCTTCACTGAGTTAAGCAAGCCCCTTCACCACAACAAGGCAGTGATCCATGAAGGGGCATGCCCTGTTAGCTGTCCCCTTTTCCAGTCTCAGATGGCATTCTCCCATATGAGCCAGCCTGAATTTTAAGATCCTCAGGATGGGAGAGGTCCTTCTCTCTGTACTGCTATCACTGAAGGCACATTTGCCAGAAACATGAGACAGGGCCTTCTTGGTGGCTGCTCCCATGCACCAGAGCTCCCTGTCAAGGAAGACAAGGCTCCATCTCCATTGTCCTTCTGCCAGCAGGCAAAGACAATTTTTGTTCAAATGGGCTTTTAAGCTGACTTGTTTGCTGAAGTAGGTTTTAACAGGAGGGTACTGTTTATTTGTTTTTAGTTGATGTGTTTTTGTGTATGAATTATAAGTTTTCATTTTATCTGTATTTTATTATTTTTTTAGTGCAAAGGTGGGATATAAATTAAATATATAAATAACTGCCTCAGAGTGAACTGTAGAGGAGTCGCTGTAGAGGCTGGACCCTGAAATTTGTTTATTTTTAGTATTTTTATACTGCCCTTCATCCTACTTAAGATTTGGGGGCGGTGTATGATCAAATCACAATACAAATAAAATAAACCACAATAAAACTGAGAACAATAAAATGTCACAACTAATTAAAATGCCTGGGTGATTAAAAATGTCTTTGCCTGGACCCAAATCTAGTTCCCAACCTAAGATTTGGTGAGTCCCAAGAGGGCAACATTCTGGCAAAATTAGTTTCCTCTTGCCCCCACTCCCCAAATAAAAATGGTCAAATCTCCTTGTAGACCTATGTTAATTTGCAGAAGCTTCAAGACCACTGCAAGGATGTTGGTCTAGATCAGGGGTTGCCAACCTAGTGCCCTCGACCTGTTTTGGACTACAGCTCCCATAATGACTTATCATTGGTTATGCTGGCTGAGGCTGGTTTGAGTTGTAGTCCAAAACATCTAGAGGGCACACCTGCCCCTGGTATAGATCATTTGTCCTCAACTGGTGGACTGGGACACAGGTGGGTTGCACCTGTAACATCACCACTATTAATTTTCTTTCTTTCAACAGAAAGATAAGGAAAGAACAGATGCAAAATAGTCACATATAAGGGAAGTTTGGGCAGGTGCTGCTTAGGGGTGAGAGAAGCTTCACTTGATAAAATCCTCTCTTCTGCACAACTATTAAATGTAGGGGAGCCCAATCCTCCTTTGCATTGGGTCATCCTAGAAAGTCTGACTCAGAAATGTTGAAGACCACTGACCCAAAGTTAGTCAAGCTTTAACAGGCGTAGGTCTCTTGGAAACAAACCTCATGCTGGTGATCAACATAAGGATCACCATGCCGGATCAGACCAAAGGCCTGTCTAATCCAGCATTCTGTTCCTGCAGTGGCTGACCAGATGTCTCTGGGGGAAGCCCACAACCAGGACATGACCACAATAGCACCCTCCCACTCATGTTCCCCAACAATGGGTATTGAGAGGCATACTGCCCTTGATTCTGGAGGTAGCATATAGCCATCATGACTAGCAGCCACTGACAGCTTCCTCTTCCATTAATTTGTCTAATCCCCTCTTAAAGTCATCTGAGTTGGCAGCCATCCCTACATCTTGTGGTAGCAAATTCCAGTTTGCCTATGCCAGGGGCAAGCAACTTGTGGCCCTCCAGAAGTTTTGGCCCACATCTCTGAACTCATCATTAGCTATATTGGCTAGGGCTGACAGGCCAAAACACCTGTGGGCCACAAGCTGCCCAGCCCTTGGAGGAAGTATTTCCTTTTATCTGTCCTAACTCTCCCACCACTCAGCTTCATTGGATGACCCCACGTCCTAGTATTAGTAGAGACAAAATGTTAAGAACATAAGATCCATGCTGGATCAAACCAAAGGTCCATCTAGTTCAGCATTCTGTTCACACAGTGGCCAATCAGACACCCACAGAAAACCCACAAGCAGGACATGAGTGCAACAGCACCCTTCTGCCCATGTTCCCCAGAAACTGGTGTACATGGGCATACTGCCTCTGATCTTGGAGGCAGCATATAGCCATCAGGATTAGTACTGATTAATAGCCTTATCCTCCATGAATTTGTCCAACCCACTTTTAAAACCATCCACATCGGTGGCCATCACTACTTCTTGTGGTAGCGAATTCCATAGTTTAACTATGCGCTGTGTGAAGAAGTCCTTCCTTTTATGTGTCCTGAATCTCCCAGCAATCAGCTTCATGGGATGACCCCGGGTTCTAGTATTATGAGAGAGGGAGAACAATGTTCCCCTGTCCACTTTCTTCACACCATGAATAATTGTGTACATCTCCCCTCACTCACCCTTTTTCTAAGCTAAACAATCCCAGGTGTTGTAACCTTTCCTATCCAGGTTTTCCACAGCATGCATAATTTTACAGATCTTGCTCATCTCCCTCCTCCTCTTTCTCTCTCGACCAGAAGGCCTCATCTGGAGAAGGTCTGGAAAGGCCTGCTGGCTTTGCGTTTCGGAATGGACTTCAGAATGGCTCACGCCAAGGCACAAGGGCCTTTTGCTGCCCAAAACTTTTCGAACTGGGTTAGTGACACAGCAAGTCTTATCTGGGAATCCCCAAGGAAGAGTGATTCCCCTGGCAGAAGGCGCCGCAGCAAGAAGCCAGGCCGAGGCTCGGCCGCTGATGGACGCGGGACACGTGGCCGCACAATGGAGACACACGACTGACCTCCGCCAAGTCGGCAAACTGCCCCCAACCTTATCCCGGCGTCCTTTGCGCGGGGACCGTGGATCTCGGAGGGAGGCGGGGAAGGGTTAGGGAAAGGAAGCGATCTCGCCGCTCCCTCGCCTTCTCCTCCCCGCGTTGCTATCAGGCATCTGCTGTGTGCATCGCAATCTCGGAACGGTCTTCTTTGTTTTTAGATTCGATCAACCGGAAAACCCAACGTTGGGGGCAGTTTGCCGTCTTGGCTGAGGTCAATCGTGTGTGCGGGCTGTTGGGGGGGGGGATCCCACGTTAGAGTGGTATCAGCAACCGCGGAATATGGTTTGATCGATAAATATAATTGGCGGGTGCGGGGGGGGGGA
The DNA here is from genome assembly GCF_057233095.1 of Heloderma suspectum. Classification (NCBI taxonomy): domain Eukaryota; kingdom Metazoa; phylum Chordata; class Lepidosauria; order Squamata; family Helodermatidae; genus Heloderma; species Heloderma suspectum. The sequence goes on from NC_139464.1 coordinate 34,575,409, forward strand.
GCGGGCAACGCGACTTTCTGTGACTGTGGCACTATTATCCCACACATCTCATTTGTCGTCAAGGGAAGAAGAGGACGCCTCTCCCTCTCTTGCCTTAAATGCAAACTTGTCATTTCGGGTTAGTTTGAGACCCCCGAGGCCGCTCATTAGCATGAGCTGTAGCTAATATGCTTAAACCTTTCTAATTATTTATTATGTTCTAATGGCGTGGGGGAGGGGGACACTCTAAAGGATGTTCTTTTTTAAACATATATTTAAAATAATGGTTAAAATGTATCCTCAAAGAAGGGTATAGTGCAGCAGCAGCAACGGTTGCTTAGAAGAGAGGAGAGAAATTGTCCACAGGGGAGGCTGGTGGGTCTTATTTCAGTGGGGCTGTGAATCCATTCTCAGTTTCAGTGAGAACCAGTCAGAACTCTAACGGGGCTGTCTAAGGTGCTGGAGTCTTTAGAGTTCTGACCGGTTCTCACTGAAACCTAGAGCGGATTCACAGCCCCACCGAAAGCGGAGCCACCACCCTCCCACTGATTGCCCATTTTGGCCGGCCTGAGGTCAATGTCACGGTCACTCGGTTTGGAAAGAGCCAACTCAAACAGACAGAGTGAAATCCTGGCCTCGTGGAAGGCGGGGCAAGGGGACAGCCAGCTTGCTCAGGGTCCTTTGGCGAGTCTCCTCTCATTCCACCCCTCCCCGCGCAAAAAGCCGGGGAGTCGGACCTGAAAGAAGACTTTAAAACCGACTAATCCCATTCAGGTAGTGCCCCGCTCCCCACGCTCTATACAAACGCAAACTAAATCCCGTTTAGAATTACTGGGTGGTTAAAAACAAAAAACAAAAAACCACCAAACAAAGCAAACAAACTTTAGGCATACCTTGCTAGAAGTACAGCTGCGGCCAGATCTGGGAGTTCCCTCCCAACTTTGATGAAGAACTAAAAAATCACAGCAACAATACTAGGAAACACAGATCTGGGGTAAAATGCCTGTAACAACCCCCACCCCCTTTCCCCCCTTCCATTCCCCCCCTTAATTAACGTTTTTAGTCAGAAAACTGATTCAAAATAAGTTAACTACTCTGTGCTTCCCCCTCTCCTCCTGCCCTTCTCAACGTCCCCCGCCCTTTTTAGCCTCCTTTATCTTTCTACGAGTTGTGCCAGCTATTTATTTATCTTTATTCCTTTGCATTCATCTCTCTCTCTCTCTCTCTCTCTCGGTGTATGTGTCTGTGTGAGCGCGCCTGGGACGGTCTAATCTTTAGCTTGTTACCACCCACTGCACCGTGGCCGAGGTGTTTCTATACAGACTTCACCGTCCAGTTGTCATATTAATTATTACGCGGAGTAATGACTGAAATCGTCAAAATAAGAGGGAGCATCGAGCGACCTCTTTCTCCTCCTCCTTCCCCCCTCTCGCGCCTCTTTTCTTGTCCTTCTTTTCTGCCTCCTCAAAGATTCAACAAAAAGAAAAAGAAAGAAAAAACCTTTGCCACAAAGCACTAATTGGGCTCCAGAAAATACCCTGACAAGGCATGGAAGATAGGTTTCATAAAGGCCCACAATTGTGAAGGGGGGAAAAATCACTGAATAGACCCCACGCTTCCCCAACTCTCTTGCTGAGCAAAAAACCGTACTGATTCTTGAATACTGGCCTGATGTTGAATGCTATACCCAGCAGAGAGAGAGAGAGAAGGAGAAAGAGAGAGAAAATGCCCTGTGTATTGTAAGTTTTTTTTCGTCTTCTGTTCTCTCCTCCCAGCTATTCATGTCTTCTATGCGGAGAATAAGCGGGGGGGGGGGGAGTTTTTGTTTACCATGAAAGACCTTTTACTTTATTTTCGTTCTTAAGAGATAGCAGTGGAGAGGGGTGGGAGGACCTAAACTAGGTTTCCTACTGTAACAAAACTGAGTGTAACAAATCGTATCACCTCCCCCCGTCTTCCACCACCAAAAAAAGTTCAGAATGTATTGATTGTTTTGAAGATCTGTACAGATTAACCGTTTTCATTGGGCGTATCCAAAATATGGGCCTCTTGCTAGAAAACACATAGGACGGGGAAACTTATTTATTTCATTTCTATACTGCCCAATAGCCGAAGCTTTCTCTTAAAGCTGAAGCTTTAAAACAAATTTTTTTTAAAGGAAAATGGCGGGGGGGGGGGCAGGAGAAGGGGGGGGTGTCTAAAGAACCCAGGCCTGTGGCTGCCATTCACTCCCTAGAAAACAACTATAAAATAATGACGGGGGAGTTCCTTTTAAGAGAAGCAAGAAAGAAATATTTATCATTATGGGAAATTAAGGACTCTTAACTGCAGGTGCAGAACTAATGAAAGGAGTATGGGAGAAAGAAAAAAGAGAGAGACCACATTTCTATAACTCTAACTTCAATAGCTAGTTTACTCTTATCAGTCATTTGACTAGAAAGCCCGCTGATGAACTAGCATAATAACCAATGGCTGTTATGGAAACTTCTCCGCATGAAGTGACAAGTGAAATTTTGCAATTGCTTCTGGTACAAACCCTTCCTAGCTGGATTTGCCTGGCTCTATAATGATGTTAATTAAGGTGAGGTGTAGATCTACTGGTTCCCAGTTTCTTGCCAGTTAACAGCACTAGGCATGTCTACTCAGAAGTAAGGCCAACTAAGTTCAATAAGACTTACTCCCAGGTAAGTGTAGCCCCAGGGATTTAGGCTTAATCCCATACTCGCTTGCCTGGGATTAAGCCCCATTGAGCTTAATGAAATTTACTTCTGAATGAGTGGACAAGCATAGGATTGCACTGTTGCCTTCAGTTGTTGGATAGTTCTTGCTATTAGCATTCAGCCCATTCCCTGGACTCTCCTCGCGGTACCAGATACTGCTGAGGTTGGCTTCACAGTTGTTCAGAGCAGGACATTTAGTGTAATGGTGCCCACCATGTGGAATAATCTTTCCCCTGAGATTTGATATGCACAAAACTTTTTATGTTTAGGCTCATGTTGAAGACACATCTGCTTATGCAAGCCTTCCCTGTATAGTTCAGCCTTTCCTGAATATGTCAATACAATATACTCTACATATTGGTTTATATATTTCATGTGTTTATGGTTTGTGTACGCTGCTTTGAAATCTGTAAATGTAAGTTGTTTATAAATAGTTGTCAATCAATCAATTAGAAGTACATGAAACTCTGTATTATTCCTAGGTAACATCCCTGATGAATATACAGTGGAGGTGAGGAATAGATTTCAGGGATTAGACCTGATAGACAGAGTGCCTGAGGAACTATGGACGGAGGTCCGTAACATTGTTCAGGAGGCAGCAACGAAATCCGTCCCAAAGAAAAAGAAATGCAAGAAAGCCAAGTGGCTGTCTGATGAGGCTTTACAAGTAGCTCACGAAAGAAGGGAAGCGAAAAGCAAGGTAGAAAGGGGAAGATATACCCAACTGAATGCAGAGTTCCAGAGAATAGCAAGGAGAGACAAGAAGGCCTTCTTAGATGAACAATGCAAAGAAATCGAGGAAAACAACAGAATGGGAAAGACTAGAGATCTCTTCAAGAAAACTGGAGATCTCAAGGGAACATTTTGTGCAAAGACGGGCATGATAAAGGACAAAGAAGGCAGGGACCTCACAGAAGCAGATGAGATTAAGAAGAGGTGGAAAGAATACACAGAAGAACTATACAGGAAAGATCTGAATGTCCCTGATAGCCATGATAGTGCGGTCACTGAACTTGAGCCGGACATCCTAGAGAGTGAAGTCAAGTGGGCCTTAGGAAGCATTAGTAACAACAAAGCTAGCGGAGATGACAGTATTCCAGCCGAGCTATTTAAAATCCTAAAAGATGATGCTGTTAAAGTGCTGCATTCAATATGCCAACAAATCTGGAACACTCAACAGTGGCCACAAGACTGGAAAAGGTCAGTTTACATTCCAATTCCAAAGAAGGGCAACGCCAAAGAGTGTTCAAACTACTGCACAATTGCGCTCATTTCACATGCCAGCAAGGTGATGCTCAAAATCCTACAGGCTAGGCTTCAGCAGTATGCGAACCGAGAACTACCGGAAGTACAAGCTGGGTTTCGAAGAGGCAGAGGAACTAGAGATCAAATCGCCAACATTCGCTGCATCATGGAGAAAGCAAGAGAATTCCAGAAAAACGTCTATTTCTGCTTCATTGACTACGCTAAAGCCTTTGATTGTGTGGATCACAACAAACTGTGGCAAATTCTTAAAGTGATGGGAGTACCAGACCACCTTACCTGTCTCCTGAGAAACCTGTACGAGGGTCAAGAAGCAACAGTAAGAACCAGAGATGGAACAACCGATTGGTTCAAAATTGGGAAAGGAGTACGACAAGGCTGCATATTGTCACCCTGCTTATTTAACTTATATGCAGAGTACATCATGAGAAATGCCGGGTTGGATGAATCAGAGGTCGGAATTAAGATTGCCGGGAGAATTATCAACAACCTCCGATATGCAGACGATACCACCCTAATGGCAGAAAGCGAAGAGGATCTCAAGATCCTCTTGTTGAGGGTGAAAGAGGAGAGTGCAAAAGCTGGTTTGAAACTCAACATTAAAAAAACGAAGATCATGGCATCTGGCCCCATCACTTCCTGGCATATAGAAGGGGAAGAAATGGAAGCAGTGACAGATTTTACTTTCTTGGGCTCCAAGATCACCGCAGACGGTGACTGTAGCCATGAAATTAAAAGACGCTTGCTCCTTGGGAGGAAAGCTATGGCAAACCTAGACAGCATAGTCAGAAGCAGAGACATCACCTTGCCGACAAAGGTCCGTCTAATCAAAGCTATGCTTTTCCTAGTAGTAATGTATGGCTGTGAGAGCTGGACTCTAAGGAAGGCTGAGCGCCGAAGAATTGATGCTTTCGAACTGTGGTGCTGGAGAAGACTCTTACGAGTCCCCTGGACTGCAAGGAGGTCAAATCAGTCCATCCTAAAGGAAATCAACCCTGACTGCTCATTGGAAGGACAGATAATGAAGCTGAAGCTCCAATATTTTAGCCACCTAATGCGAAGAGAAAACTCCCTGGAAAAGACCCTGATGCTGGGAAAGACTGAAGGCAAAAGGAGAAGGGGACGGCAGAGGATGAGATGGCTAGATAGCATCACGGATGCAATGAATATGAACTTGAGCATGCTCCGGGAGAGAGCGCAGGACAGGAAGGCCTGGCGTACTATGGTCCATGGGGTCACGAAGAGTCGGACACGACTGAACGACTGAACAACAACAACAACATAACATAACTTGTCAAATGCAATGGAGCAAGGCTGGATGTGCCTGATCTCATCTGATCTCAGAAGCTAAGCAAGCAAGGTCAGCCCTGGTTAGTACTTGGATGGGAGACCGCCTGGGAGTGGAGTCAGGCTTCCTGCACTGTGCAGGGGGTTGGACTTTATGGTCTTGTAGGCCCCTTCCAACCCTATGATTTTATGATACTGCTGATGTCTGCCTTGTCACCCCTTAATTTCCCTCCTGAGCACTAGGCAGTTAGAACCTTAAGGGTGCAGGAGCAGCAGGCATGTGTGTGATCTGGGGCAGAGAAGTGGTGGGCATGCTTCATATACTCTCCTCCCAAAGCTGCTTTTGGGGGTGTGGAAAGAGAGAAAAGAGAGGTACCAGGGCAGGGTCTGGCATATGTGCTAGCATGTAGTTCCTAACTCCTCCCCCAGGGTCACTGAAATTGATTGGCAATAGTTTAGTTGAGACAAAAGAACATAGTTCTTCACATAATGTACAATTGACTTATGGAATTCACTACCAGAACTGATGTGGTGGTGGTAACGAGTTTGGATGGTTTTTTTAAAGGACAAATGGAAATTGCAACAAACTGTTGCAGTGTGGAGTGCACCTGTTCAGAGTATCAGCTAGCCAGCCCCTCTTCCAGGAAATTCCATTCCATTCTCTTCCCCTCTCATTTTCCATGCCCTTCATCATCAGTTGGCTAGCATTCCATGACCAATGACCATGCTCAGTCCTCATTGGGCTATATTTTGGGCTTCCCTTCCACCTTAGGACTCCCCCCCCCAAGTTGTTTTTGTGTTTCCTCAAACCTTGGAGTTCGCCCAAATCTATGGATTCCTCCTTCTTGTGTGTGGATAGTGCCATTTTGGCTACATAAGAATCCATGCTCAGTGGAGTTTGCTATTATTATAGAGGATTAGACAAGTTGATGGCACTAATATAGCTAAACAGAACCTCTGCATTTGAAGGTTCTGAATATCAGATGCTGAGGACAAACCAATGGGGAAGGTCATTAGCTTCATGTTCTGTTTATGAGCTTCCCAGGGACATCTGGCTGCTCACAACTGGGAATACTGGGCTATGTGGAGATTTTGTCCGATCCAGCAAGGGAATTCTTATGGGCTCAGTAAGTTCATCGTCACTGACTACTACTGCACTGACATGGCAAGAAAGTGCTACCTGGAGATCTTGATTTGTACTGGCCTTTTCACACAGCCAAGCTATGGATCTAGCCACAGTTTTAATGTACAGTGCTCCTGTGCAACCCCAAGCATAAATCGTTAAAGTGGCCTGACATGTACCTTAAATGCCGTCATGTAAGTGTTCTTCAAGATAATTCAGCCAATCAGCAATCAAGGATATTCAAGAAAAGGCTTTGTGTAAAAGGTGTTTAAAGAGAAAAATGTTTGTGTCCACTTAAGAAAAGTGTCCAAAACCACTTAATTTGTTGCGGGGCAGGGGTGGTGGTGGTGATGAGGCAAGGAGAAAGGAAATTGTGGGGAAACATTAGCTGTGGAATGGGTGTTGGTGGGGAACAGGGCCGTTTCCGTTGGGGCTTGGGAGAATAGTTTTTAGCTACAAACGTCATCCTGAGGTCACAACTAGGTCTTTCTTGCATCAGCGCATGTCACCTGCCAAATACTTAGCTGGAAATTCAGTACTCCAGGAAAGTATCAGAACTCCGGGCTCCGCGTCACATGTGATGCTAGGGCTGCAATCCTATATACATCGAGCTGGGACTGGGAGTAATCCCCACTGAACACAAGGGGATTACTTCCGAGTAAACCATGCATAGGATTACACCGCACGAAAAGCTCGGTTTGTCTTTGCTCCCTCTCAGTGCGGAACGGGGCGCTCCTAGACAGTTGTTTGTGCAACCCAGAGAGCAGCGGGAGAGAGCCCGTTTGAATCAAACACACCATCATTTCTCCTAGCCGGTGCGGCTTTTATGTTCGCACTGTAGACCGTCAAAAAGAAAAGAAGCAAAACAACAACCATAAACGACGACGGCAACCTCGATGTATACTGAGCAGCCTCTCTTGGGTAAACCGCCTTAGGTTCAGCGTCTCCGTTTGGTTTTGCTTTTTTGCGGAAGCACCCGCTCGCTTCGAACGCCGCAGCCCTCCAGACGGACGCTCCGTCCCCTCCGTTTCGCGCGCTCTGCCTCAGCGCGCTGGTCCGCCTTCTCTCAGTTCCCCCACCTACCCACCGCTCAGGGCCACGCTGCGGTCTTCACGCTCGCTCCCCCGAGAGAGGTCTCTGCAGCGGTACCCTCACGTTCCGCCATATCCCTCCGCCCAGTTTGCGGCCACACAGAAACTGTGGCTTCTTCCCTGGCCCAGCGCAAACTCCCTCCCTTTAGGCGCGACTCGCGTTCCCCCCGTTCTCTTCCCTGGAGTCTGGGGATGGCCCCGTATCCTTCCCCTTCACCCTTTCTCAACACCCCCCCGCCCCCCATGACCGCCTACTCCCGAGCTCAGCCAATCAGCGCTCGCTGTCTTGTCTGGGCCCCCTCCTTCCTCATCCCCATGCGGTGGCCCGGCCCAATTGTTTATTCAGTGGCTGGGCCAACGGCACGCGCCGGGCGCACGCGCTTGCAACAACAAACCTAAGAAGGGGAGGGGGGAGCAGAGGCGGAGCTCCGTCCAGCGCGTGTTGTGCGGGGGATTCTCCCGGGGGGTGTGGGGGGGGGCGGGATGCGCGCGCGCGCGCGAGCGCGCCGGCCTGCCTGTGTGTTGTGCTTTCCTCTTCTTCTACCCCCCCCCCATCATGAAAATGCGGCAGCACTCCTCGGCTCGCGGCCACTCACTGCAAAGCCGGGAAGTGTGGAAGGCGCAAGGTGCAGAGTGTGTGCGAAGAGACGCAGCAGCAGTGGGAGGAGGCGGCGCGAGTGCGCGCGCGCGCGCGCGTGTGTGTGTGTGGGGGGGAGTGTGTGAAAAGAAGGGGGAACAACAAGCGGAGCTCCGGCCGTCCCTTATAAGAGACACAATCTCTGGACCTTTTTTGGCAAAAGAGGTTTGGTGAAGCAGGCTGCGCACACGCGATCGCCACGAGCCTCCCCTGGCTCCAAAGGAAGGGGAGGAGGGAACAGCAAGCGGTGCCATCTGAGCTCGCTCGCGCTCTACCTCCGCAAGCCTTTCCCCCCTTTTCCTTTTTTCCCCCTTCTTTCTTCCTTCCCTCTTCCCCTCCCCGCGCCTCAGGCCAGCAAAAGCCGCGAGCCGCGCCGCGCGCCTTTTTCCTCCTCCGTGCGGCCGCCCAATGGCCAGCGGCAGCCCCGCCAAGATGGACAGCAGCGCCAGCCAGCCGCCGCCTCCCCCGCCGTTCCTGCAGCCCGCCTGCTTCTTCGCGGCGGCGGCGGCCGCAGTGGCCGCCTCGCAGAGCGCGCAGCAGCAGCTGAGCCCGGCGGCGGCGGCGGCGGGCAGCCAACAGAGCCAGCCCTCTCCGGGCGCCGCCAAAGCGCCTGCTGCGGCTGCGCCGAAGCAGCAGCACCACCACCACCACCACCAAGTCAAGCGGCAGCGCTCGTCGTCGCCGGAGTTGATGCGCTGCAAAAGGCGCCTCAACTTCAGCGGCTTCGGCTACAGCCTCCCTCAGCAGCAGCCGGCGGCGGTGGCGCGGAGGAACGAGCGGGAGAGGAACCGCGTCAAGCTGGTCAACCTGGGCTTCGCCACGCTGCGCGAGCACGTCCCCAACGGCGCCGCCAACAAGAAGATGAGCAAGGTGGAGACGCTGCGCTCGGCCGTCGAGTACATCCGAGCCCTGCAGCAGCTGCTGGACGAGCACGATGCCGTCAGCGCCGCCTTCCAGGCCGGCGTCCTCTCGCCCACCATCTCCCCCAATTACCCCAACGACATGAACTCCATGGCAGGCTCGCCTGTCTCCTCTTATTCCTCGGACGAAGGGTCCTACGATCCCCTCAGCCCGGAAGAGCAGGAGCTGCTGGACTTCACCAACTGGTTCTGAGAGGGGGGCGGCCTGGGTGGCCCCTCTTGGCTTTGGCTTGGCAGCAGGTGGGTTTGGCTTAGCTTCTTGGGTGGGAATGCTGGGCACGGGGGCGGGGGAGGCGGGATCGTGGGGGCTCCACTGGCGACGTTTTGGAGATGGAGAGGAAGAAGGGCAGCGCGTGTAATTCCCCCACCTAGGTAGCGCCGCCAGTTGCGCGTGGTGCTCTGAAGAGTGACATTTAAAAAAAGAAAGCAAGACAGATCCCTGCCCGGAGGAGCTTACAATCAAAGCCTGGAGGGGGTGGGGAATATGTGCAAATGCAGTTGCGGGTACTTAGGGGATAAGGACATCATCCCATTAAAGTCCATGCGAGTGACTGCTGAATGAAATCAATGGCCCATCTCTACCTTGATTGGAATGGTTGTGGACTGAACTCTTGGGTTGCAAACTTGCAATCCAGGGACCTTGTGAAAATCAGCTCTCTTGCTTAGGTTTCTGAGTGACAGTTGGGGGAGGTGCACCTGCTAGCCTTGTACTAGTCTCGTTTGATTGTGGAGCTGCTGCAAACCACCAAACACTCCAGAAGTACTCCTGGAGTATCCTGGGCAACTTTAGCAGGATCCATCAGTAAGCCAGTCCTGGCCTAGGTGGTTTGTGTATTGTACAACCTCACTCTCAAGACTGGGCCTTTTTTGCAGTTAACAAAACACATAATATGCATTAGGCCTGAGGGGAAAAATGGTTTAAAGCCTTCAATGGGGACCTCAGTGAAACTAGTCTGGAGTAGGTGGCTTGTGAATGCATCAGCCAGGTCCACATTGCCCTTAAAAATATTTGTGTATTTTATTTATTCCCCATTTACCCACACACACACACACACACACACACACCTTGAACCTGGGGTGCCTGAGAACAATATATCTAACCAGCAATGCTACATAAAGCAAAACACTAAAAAGCCACGACAAAACGTTATGAACCATATACCAGCACAACCACGTAAGCCAGTTGGTATCCTAACTGCATATACCTGGAAGGATGTTCCAACAGAACTTCCAGGTGAGAGGACCCACAGCCTTATCAAACAAAACTCCAATATGGGGCTTATTTCCAAGTGTGCTTGGTATCCTAGAAGCCAGTTCTGCTAAAACTAACAGTACTAGGGCTGTGGTAATAAACACACTGATTGTGTGAGAACACTTGTCTTGCATCATGCGTCTGGTCAGTGACTAGAAGGGAAATTACCTGGGAATCTTCTTGAGGTGTACCACAGAAGAAAGGCATAAATGTAATAAATCCTTTATGCAGACGCCCCTCTGTGTTCAATGCAGATGCCCCTCTGTGTTTACTCCCTGGTAAGTGTGTTTAGGATTGCAGCCTATGGCTGCAGTGCTATGCACACTTTCATAGGAGACAGCCCCACTGAATGTAGTAGAAGCTTTTTTCTGAGTAAATATGCACACTGATTGGGCTGTGTGTGCTTATGATAGAAGTCTTAATTGGGAATAGGTTCCACTGAAATCACTGGGAGTTACACCACAGTCCTGAACAATTCATTTGAAAGTATTGAATTAAATCCAAATAATTCAGGCTACAGCACAATCCTGTCCATGTCTACTTAGAAGTAAGCCCCCTTGAGTTCAAGGGGGCTTACTTCCAGGTAAATGTGCATAGCATTGCTGTCTTAACTGAGTTGTGGGCCTGGCTGTAAAACTGGTTTGCTTCACTGAGCAGTTAAGGGGGCTGGCAAGCCAAACCCAATTGTATCCTCCTATGAATAGTACTGTCTCTGGACGTTGCCCCCTTTCACTTGAATTAAGCCTTGACACTGACCTCTCTCCATTTCTCTCTCTCCCTCCTTTTGTTGTGCAGGACTTGTTGAAAAACGGTTGCATCTTATGGCTCCGTTTTCCTTTCCATTACGGAAAGGAAAAGAAAGTCAAGCAAGACACTGAAGCACAGAAGGAGTTGGACATCCTCTCCAAGAAGACACTGAAGCACTCCCAGATTCTGCCTTTGCACTCCCGGCTGTTCAAAGAGACATGCAGCCCAGTCCTAGGGATGTTTACTTGAAAATAAAGCCTGTTGAGTTTAATGGGATTCACTATTCCCAAATAAGTGTGCATAAGATTGCAGCAGAAGGCTTCAATCCTGTGCATGCACATATGTGGGACTAAGCCTTATGGAACGCACTGGGATTTACTTCCAAGTAAACATAGATAAGATCAGGCTGCACCATGGGCTTAGAAGCAAGGGGGGGGGCATGATGTGATAAAGCATCTATCTGCCTATTCTCTACCCCTAAGTTAAAACAACACTGCCTTTTCTATATAAATCTTCAACAGAGCAATGAGCTTCCCTTCCTGTTGAAATAAATACAGTATTCCCCCTTTTGAAAGTCTGGTTCATTCACTGCTTTATGGTCCTGTATTGCAGTTCAATCCCAAGCATGTTTACTCAGACGTAAGTCCCACAGAGTATAGTGGGACTTCTTCCCTAGTAGGCGATCTTAGGGTTGCACCTCTATACACAACGACCCTATGTAGGCTTACTGAATTTAGTGGGACTTACTTTTAAGTAAATATGAAAAGAATTGCAGCCCTAGTTGCCTACTACTTGTGGAGATTTTGAAAATCAAAACTATGCTGTATTCAAAGAATCCTTTGATGTGTCTCCCTCTCCCCTTTGTCTACTTTCTTATCATAAAATGCTTCCAATTTGTTCTTGTGAACTTTTTATTATATATATATATATATAAATCTATTTGTATCAATCCTAACCATTTGTGGGAATATATTAAGCTATTTTTGTATATAAGAGACAGAGAAATTTATAGACTTTTTGTACAAATCGTTTAAAATGTGTATATCTTGATAACTTTTTAAAAATATGTAATGCTTATTACCTCTTCATATCTAGATGCGTAGTCAACATAACCTTACAACTGCCATGTTTTGTTATGTGGTTTTGTAAAGGACTTGGAAATGCCTCCAGATGTACTTTAGCACCAACGTGTCTTACTTTTTTATAGAAAACTTTGCTAATGTATTAATAATGTTATTAAACAATGTTCAAAGTGAACAAAGTTTATGCAGCTATTGTCCAAACGCAAAACGGTAGCTATTTATTTTATAAGCTGCTGCCTTTTGAAGAAAAAGAAAAAAGTTTTTACCACTGCCTTTTCATGCTGTTTTATTACAAACTTACAAAAGTCATGTATAACCATGTTTTATACAAACTAGTTTGGTAATAAAACTTTTGTTTCAATTAAAATGATGTCTTCCTGGTTCTACTGCATTGTGCACTATTATTTTCTGCCATTGGTTAGTCATGCCTAAGAAAAGCCAAATGTTTGGGGGGAAAGTTGCTTCTGGGGCTGGAAGTGTATAGGGAAGTATAGAAGTATAGCAAGCCTACAATGGTATTGCAATTGTATTATTTTTCCTTTCTGTTTTGCAAATGTGTATTAAACCAAGAGAAGCCTGCCTGCTTCATTGTCCTTCTCCTTCCTGTAAGTGCTACACGTTTAAATAATTTCCCCCAAAGAATGTTTCCTAACAGAGAGGGAGCTCTTTCCTACATCTTCAGAGTGTCTACCTTCTCATAAAATAAATAGGGTGTACAGAAGAGAATCAGAAGGGGTTGACGGGCTGCTGGAGAAAGGGAGAGCATATAGTTGCACTCAACAGCTTAATTGTCTATAATATATAATCTGTGTCTATCATATACATAAAATCATGGTAGGATGGGAAAATGAAACCAAATGAAGCAAAGAAGCAGAAATATGAACCTTAGATTCAAGACCCCGATCTATCCGGCTTGTTTTTTAAGTTTCCCAAACAGCGTGATCTGCGTGTAAAAGTGCCCAATTACCAAGATTCAAAAAGAAATTGGGTCTTCTCTCTCTCTCTCTCTCTCTCTCTCTTTCTTTTTGGCTAGTCTCCTTGTTGTCAGTTAGGAAAGACGTGACTAGAATCCGCCTCGGATTCATCCCCCCCCTTTCCCCTCCCTTTTTCTTTGCTTAGCTCCTCCCGAGTTGCTTGTAAATTCCGTTTGCGTGCACCAACTCAAGCGGAAAGCAAAGCGCAAAAACGATCTGATAAAAATAAAATAAAAGGAGGTAGTCAAAGTGTCTTAAAAACCCAGCTTGTTTTAAAAACAAACAAAACACACAGCAATTCTACCAATTAATACAGGAATTCTTCACGCATAGACTATAGTGGAATTTTTTTTTTTAATTTGTCTGCACTGCATTACCATACATTCAACCTCCTTCTCCCCCTTCTCCCCCTCTCCCATTCATATGCTGGGGGGTGGGGGTGAGGGGAAGGAAAGAGAAATCACTAGATTTCCCATTACTTCAGTACAAACACGCATTGTTATAACTGATCTTGGAACTACTGTTTGATTATGAAAATAATAACGGTTATAACCTGTCTTCTAAATCGCTTTCTCTCTTTTTTAAAAAGGCGGCACCGTTTTCTGTTTGTTCACCCACTTTACAAGGGTGTAGAGATAAGGTATGCAAAGAAAGTTTAGTAGGCAATTTATGGCTATGAATATAACATTAGGATAATGTTTCATTCTAAAGACCAAATTTTCTCTTCCTTATGTAGACAGGTGTTCTCTCTCGCTTTTGTGTTCACATCTGCATGGTAAATAAAATATCCAGAGTCTCGAAACTAGAAGCAAAGTTACGCTGCTCCTTGTAACAAAGTACAAGACAGAGGCACCCAAACATTCCCCCCCCCCGCCCAAATCACCCACACCCACACAATTTTACTGCAGATAGGAAAGGGCAAAGCAGGATTGAGGTAAATCTCATTACATCTGCTCTAATCGCTTAGCAACACAAAGCCTTTTCTTGTGTTAGGAGGCAAGCTATTCAGCGACTCTGGCAAGACGAATTCAGCATTAGTAAACTCCATAAATCAGGAGAATCTATTTTATCGCAAGTTAAGTTTTCAAGCAAGCTACCCAGCCAGCGCTATGGGGGTGGTGTTGGTAGTGGTGAAACTGACCAGAAATGCAGGTGGAAAATGTTAGGTGTTTGAAAGGCGGGAGGGGAATGCTAGAAAGCGAGCTATTTGCAAATACATCCCATGGTCCGTCCCCCCCCCCCCCCCCGCTTTTTAGCCCTTTCTAAAGAACGACTGTGCTAACAAAGCTGGGGCAATTCAATAAATGGTCTTTGAAATGCAGGAACAAAAACATGATCATGGGCAGGCCCAGAAGCTACTGCAACGTTTCATAGAAGCGAGTGGAGGATGTATATAGATCGGTCGGTTAGATTTGGAGTCGATGACATAAAATAGGCAAAAGCCACCGACAACACCCGACCCGAGCGGCTGCGCGTTTCATTTGGAGAGAGCATCTAAAGCAAAGCCAAACAACGCTGTTTGTTGTGTCTGTCGCCGGCTCTGTTTGGTTGTTGTGTGCGTGTCTGGGCCACAATGGCGAAAGGGAGGCAACAGGAATTCGGCGTAGTGGGAGGTGGGCAAACCACCGCAGAGCAGACCAGTTGTTGTTCGGTACCGTTTTGGGTCTCGGAAAAGGAGTTCGATGCAGTTCTTCTTTTGGGTTATGTATGATGGAGCGAGAACAACCATCTTTCTTCTTTGGGGAACTGATTTAATTTGTGACAGAGCGAAGGCTGGATCAAGAGCGGCTGATCATAACGTTAAACGGGACAAAAGCTTGGCCTCCGAGTCCATTAAAATGGAAGGGGAACCCATTCTGGGACCCTTCTTACACACTGATTCCCGTGTAACATGCGCTCTGCAAAGTCCCCATTCTGAGCACTGGCAGCCTAGGATTTAAACCAGCAACGTCTGGCCTTCAGGTGTTGCTGGACTACAGCTCCCATAATCCCTGATCATTGGCCATGCTGGCCAGGGCTGATGGGAGTTGGAGTCTAACCACATCGTCTATCGATTACGAGCCATCAGTATCCAATGTATCCGATACAGCAGCTTTCCACCAATCTGGAGCCCTCCAGATGTGTTGGACTACAACTCCCAAAATTCCTAGCCAGCATGGCGATTGGCTGGGAACTGTGGGATTTGTAGTCCAACACATCTGCTAGGCTCCAGGTTGGGGAAGACTGCGACACAGTCTCATGAATTCACCTTCATTTGCAGCTCTCACTTCCACTGCAGGACTTCCCACTTAAGGAACTAATTGTCGCGTGTTAACTCTAAGGCAAAGCCCGGGGCGGGGCGGGGGGAAGAGTCTGACGCATCCGGACTTTTAAAATATATTTTGCCCCCCGTACGGATCATTCCCAAATCAAGTCTCTAGAAATATCTGCACATCTAACGACCCGAGAGAGTCCTTCCGTTGCGCAAGATAATTTTTTTAACCGTCGGGGCCTGACTTCTGAGTAAACCCACGTAAACTCGGAGTACTAGAATTGTGAAGTGAACCGGCTTTTGGGATCCCAATACTGACCCCAGCCGCCTCACCCCCCACCCCCGGTTTTCCTTTGACGCAGGTGGAAGCGACAGACAGTCCGTTCTTTCCTTGCGTGTCTGTGTGTGTAATTTTATTCTCTTGGTACAGAAAGGACTTCGCGGCTTAATAGCCTAGCAGGGGGAAACGCGTTGCGCTGCCCGGCCCAGGGAGACTCTGGAGCGCGTGTCAGGCTTAATGATTCATTCAAGCCGTATACCATCCCAGGTTGTCCTCGGCGCTGATTGGCTGCAGGCATGCGCCCACTGTCATCCGCGCGCGCCCTCGTCCCCTCCCGCGCCACGCTCTGCCATGAAGAGAGCAGCGGGCTTTTCAGGGGCGCTCCGTTCAGTTCGCCCGCCGAGGAGGGGAAAATGGAGGCGGTGGGTGCGGCGCCGCCGCTGGCGCGGGCTAAGGCGGGGGGGGGGGTCCAAAGGGAGGGGCGCAGATCGTAAACAACAACACCGCGCCAGCCACGGTCGCTTGCAAAGGTGCCTCCTCCTGCCACGGGGCGTTTGTCGTGGCTACCAGACACTGCGGAGCCAAGCCGTGGAGCTCACAGAGAGCCTCAAAGTAGAGCTCAACGTGGCATTTGGAGAAGATCGAGAGGAGTCCATCCGGGCTTCGATGATGTGTTTGTTTTCCTGGAGTGGGGCGGGTGGTGGTGGTGGTGGTGAATGTGGGGGACACAATAAAGGCGGAGGAAGCAATCGCACCTGCTCCACGAGAGAATGCAAATAAAAGGTTCAGGCTGCAATCCGGTACACACACTTACCTGGGAGTACGTCCCATTGAACTTCATGGGATTGACTCCCGAGTAGATATGCAAAGGATTACCACGTTAGGAAACAACCTGCGTCTCTGGGAGAACACAGCAGTCTGATCCTAGGCACGTGTAAATCGGGACTAGACCCATCCAGTTCAGCTGTGTGTAGGATTGCAGCTCTTAAGGTGCAATCCTATGCATGTAGACAGAAAACAAAAAACAAAAACAAAAAAAAACCCGTACAGCATGGCTGGCTGGGGAATGCTGGGAGTTCCAGGACTTCTTTTCTGTCTAAACATTGCAGCCTTAGGCTGCAATCCTATACACACTTTTGTTGTTGTTCAGTCGTTCAGTCGTGTCCGACTCTTCATGACCCCATGGACCATAGCACGCCAGGGCCAGGCCTTCCTGTTCTCCACTCCGGAGTGTGCTCAAGTTCATATTCATTGCATCCGTGATGCTATCGAGCCATCTCATCCTCTGCTGCTGTCCCCTTCTCCTTTTGCCTTCAATCTTTCCCAGCATCAGGGTCTTTTCCAGGGACTTTTCTCTTCACATTACTAGGTGGGCAAAATATTTGAGCTTCAGCTTCAGTATCTGTCCTTCCAATAAGCAGTCAGGGTTGATTTCCTTTAGGATGGACTGATTTGACCTCCTTGCAGTCCAGGGCACTCGTAAGAGTCTTCTCCAGCACCACAGTTTGAAAGCATCAATTCTTCCGCACTCAGCCTTCCTTATAGTCCAGCTCTCACAGCCATATGTTACTACTGGGAAAACCATAGCTTTGATTATACAGACCTTTGTCGGCAAGGTGATGTCTCTGCTTCTTACCCTTTGTCAGCAAGGTGATGTCTTTGAGCCCCATTTGACTCAACGGGACTTACTTCTGAGAAGACATGCAAAGCCTTGCTTGTTGTTACTGTTATAACTGCTGTTTGCAGAGCTGCCTAATAAGACTTAGTATTTAAATTACTAAGTTTCACATCCATCATTTTGCTGTAAGCATTAAATTACAACAATTCTGTAGTGTACGTCAGTAATATCCCCATATTTGCTGGAGGTCTAGTGGGTGAGAGCTGAGATTGAGAAAAAGTAGCTTGACTATGGCCACCTGATAAGATCATGGATGGAGGAAGCAAAATTCAAACCAGGGATTTAGTGATCTATAAGTCCATTTGGTAGCCACCATGTTAGACCAACTATGTACAGCAAAAGCCTTGATTTGCTTGAAATTAAGTAGATTCTATTTCTGTGTGCCCATGCTTGTGAAGACACATTTCATCCTTTCTCTCTGAAGGACATCAAAAGTAAAATGGGTTGTAAGTTCCGTGGCTTATTCTGCCCTTCACTTTATTACTGTATTAGATACATATCTCACTTTTCTTCCAAGGATTTCAAAGCAGTGTATATGGCTCCCCCATGCAGTTTTATCCTCACAACAACCCTGTGAGGTAGGATATGCTAGGATATGCTGAGAGAGAGAGAGAGTGACTGGCTAAGGTCACCCAGGGTTGAGTGGGTATTTATTTATTTATTAAATTTATTAATCACACATCTGGCTGATCACCCAGCTACTCTGGGCGATGTACAACAACAAAACAGTTAAAACAATAAAATTGTACATTAAAAACATCATAAAAATACCCTAACCCACCCCAAATGCCTGCCTGAACAACCATGTTTTTAATGTGCGGCGTGGAAGTATTTGAAACTGGGTCTCCCTACTCCTAATCAGAAACTCTAATCACTACACCACACTGGCTGCATATGTTAGAAATAAGACTTATTAGACCACAAAAGGGTGAGGCTGATACAAAGAAGATCTCATGCCAAAAAGAAGGACTCACTCACTAAACTTCACTCCTTTCTCCCTCTCACTTCTCCCATTACTAGCTTCCCTTGCAGGGCTGTTGTACAGAATACTTAGATGTGAAGTGCTTTGGACACTGGAAATGAACTGTGTAATTAATTAGGTGATGGTGAATCGTGCCTGTTCTTACCAGAATATGCAGTGCAAGTTGCTGCATATTCAAGAACATGTGTGAGCAAACTATGATCCTTTCTTCAATGCCGATTCTGTTTCTGTGCCTCTGGAATCAGCTTCCATCAGGGGTGCATCAGGACCCTTTGTAGGTCTTCAGGAAGGGTCTGAAGACCCACCTGTTTTTGCTGGCTGTCTCACAACCTGTGGGCAGCAGGTTTTATAGGTAGTATCTGGGTTTTTTTTATAATATTTTATTGAATATTTATTGCTTTTCTATTGTTTGTGCATATTTTTGTATTGTTTTTATCTTGTAGGCTTCCTTGAGAGGATCCTGTCCTTAAAGGCAGCCTAAACATCATTTTAAATAAATAAAATCTACTTTCAATTATGCCCCCCCCCCTGTGCCCTCCATTATGCCCTAACTGCCGCTTTCTGATGCAGGATGATTAATAATCCCATGCAGGCAATTCCCCAACAAAGGTGTGAACCCATCGTCAATATGGGCCCAAAGATTAATTTTCCTCATGTTCAACTCAACGGCATAGTTATCTCTTTAACAGGGTAAAACAGTTTGGCTCCATTGTCCACTTGCAGCTCCGCCTTCACAGAGAATGGGAGCCTGGCTTGTCTTCTGATCCAAATCAAAGGTTAGTTAAAAGACAAAAAAAAAAATAGCTGAAAAAAATCTTCATGAATAATGCTGTTCCCCTTCCCTCAGTGACACCCATTTCAATGCCGGAGCATTTTGTTATGCTGCTCCTTGCCTAAGTCAGAATTTCACAGAAAAGGCGGAGAAGAAAAGCTGTAACGATTAGGGGTTGCCTGTCAGAAAACATTAACGCCTTCCTTTCCCTGCCTGTCAGGCGTGCTGGAAATAAAAACTGCCATTGCAAATCGCACCTCCTCCACCCCCGTGGAAATACTGGAAGGCCAGACGGAGGGGGACTATTGAGTGTGTGGGTTGGGAGACAGACAGACAGACAGATAGATAGCAAAGAGCGCTATCTATCTGTCTAGATAACAACAGTAATTGCTGTAATCTAGTAACAGGCAAGAATTTCATTTCAGTTTGCTTTTAAGAACTTACCAACATTTGCACAGTTCTCCATATTTGGGACAAAAAGAACTTAGATTTAAAAAAGATTGGGTGTGGGAGAAACCAAAATGGTCAGATGTGTCCATCCAGGCCCAGAGCTTTGTGTGTTTTGCTCTTAAAAGTCTGGATTTGATGCCTTGTGTATTCTATTCAGTCATGGTAGTGCTGAGTTAGGGTTGCCACCTCTTTTTTTTTGACAGGCTCCTCCTCATCTTTAACAAGCTATATGACTGGCAGGGACATTATGGTCTTTCTCAGGCTGGGAATAGCTGTACCAGTTGAATTTGGCTGGTGCAGATGGGTGAGAAGTTTGTTTCAGTTTGGTTTTGATAAGAATTTACCAGAATTTGTAAAGCTCTTCATATTTGGAAGAGAAAGACGTTGGGATTTTAAAAATCAGAATGTGGGAGAAAGTGAAACTGACAGAACTCCTTGCCTCTGGAGGTCAGGCAGGTGCAAACAGTGTGTTGTTTCTGGCACCTTCTGAAAACATCTCTGTTTCAGGAAGCCTTTGTTGACTGACCAGCCACAGTTTTAATTGGAATTCTGTTGGTTGGTTGGTTTTTTTAACATGGACTTTCATTCTTTTATCTTGTCTTTGTATCTTTTATTGTTCACCGCTCTGGAGTCTGTCTAGATGTAGAGCAGTATATAAATGTCATAAGTAGATAGATAGATTTGCCCTTCCCTAGTGTAATCCACATCTCATTCAAGTAATGGCAGACCTTTATTTTATGGATGGCTCTAGATGAAAACAAAAACCACTGCAGTGTTCATAAAATATTTAAACAATCAAAATGACCAGCAGCAGTAATACAAGGGCATCGAATACAATTGACATAAAAATAAGCAGCAGCTTAAAACTACACATTAAAGCCTGCCCCAAACAGGAATATCTTCAGTTACTGAAGGCAGACCCTCAAAGAGGGGATCTGATGGACCAGGACGGTGTTCCAGAGCCTTGGCACCATCCTAGATGAGGCCCTGTTTCTAGTGCTCACCCATCAAACATCTTGAGATGGCACCAAGAGCAGGTCTCCGAACCTATTCATCATGCTCAGGAAGGTTTATATGGGAATAGTCCCTAAAGTATAAAATAGGTTGATTTCAGGCCTAGTTCTTAGGGGTGGACGAAAGTCCCTTACCTGTCCTCAAAGGTTGTTCGTGGCGGGGGGGAGGCGCTTCGCTGCTCCCCCCGCGAAGTTCAGGCCGGGGGGGGGGAGGCTTCCCGCCTCGCCCCGGCCGAAATTCAGGCCGGGGGGGAGGCTTCCCGCCTCGCCCGGCCGCGAACTCGAAAGTTAAAAAACAAACAAACACGCCCCCTGATAGGCTACGTGACGATTAACGTAGCCTATCACGGCTAGATTTGCAAAGTCACCCGTGATAGGCTACGTGACGATTGACGTAGCCTATCACGGCTGACTTTGCAAATCTAGCCGTGACAGGCTACGTTAATCGTCACGTAGCCTATCAGGGGGCGTTTTTTTTTTCTTTCATTGGAATGGCGGCGGTGGCAGCCAGTCGAAAGACCGGCTGCTGCTCCCACCCCGCACGAACACCCAACGAACCGCCGGCCGGACCCGCCGCCGGGAGGGACATTCGGCGAAGGTAAGTCCCGTCCCAGGGGGGGTGCGGGGGGCGGGGGGTTGCGGAGGATTTCTCCCTGAAACTTGTTCGGGGGGCCGAACACGTTGGCGCTCGGCCCCCCGAAGTTTCGGGGAGAAATTCTCCACCATCCCTACTAGTTCTTACAAACAGCAGATGAGACAGAAAACTTACCACTGCAGGCTGCAGTGAGAACTCAACTGAACGCTTCTCCATAAAAAGAAGCCCCCTGCCCACACACACACAAACCTACATATCAGGCAGAAGGTTTTTAGCCTAGCATTTTCTAGAACATGCTAATTTTCTATGTGTGGGGTTTGTTTTTTTAAGGAGCATTCAGTTATGAGAAAACCCTGCTTTGTAGCCTGGTGGTACAGTCCAGACACAGATTTGCAGCTAGGGTTGGGCAAATTCACCAGAGCCTGCCTCACTCACAGGAACCCTGCCAACCCTGTTTGGGGCGCTGCACAATCTCCTGGATGGTCTGTGGGCAAGTGGAGCATGGCATACCTGCATCCTGCAAGCAGCCATTTTGCATAAAAATAGCAGCTCCACTATTTACAGAAGTTGCCATTTGCATAAAATGGCAGCCAGAAATAGCTCCATTTATGCAAAATTACAGGTGTAAATGGTCTAATTAAACCATTTATGCCTGTGATTTTGTGTAAATTGGGGTATTTATGGCTGCCATTTTATGCCAATGGTGACTTACGTAAATAGTGGAGCTGTTATTTTTATGCAAAATGGCAGCACATAGAAAAGCAGGGATCCCTGTGCTTGCCTGACTCAGCACGCGCTGAGTTGGGCAAGTGTGTGGATCCATGGAGTGGGATCTGGGGGCCCAAGACAGTGAGAAATCACCAAGCCTCAAGCCCAAACTAGACTCTGGTGATATCCCTATTTGCTGCCCCATGTGAGAATTAGATCTAAGGCTGCAATCCTGTGTGTACTTACTTGGGAGTAGGCCCTATTGAACACTATGGGATTTAACTTCCAAGTCAACACACGTAGGATTGAGCTGGATGAATAGATGAAAAGGAATGAATGTCTAAGTGACATTGTCCCAAGGTTTGGAAAAGAAGACTGAACATTTTCTTCATGGGTTAATCTCTAATTAAAGAAGGCTGAAACTCAGAGAGTGTTTAAGAGACAGGAAGGGGCATGTAAGGGAGTTGGCTGAGGAGGGAAGGTAGGCTCACATGAGATGCTGTATTCCAATTATGTGTTTGTTGGTTTGTTGGTTTGTTTGTTTAAAGTATATTTACTCTGCTCTTTGGCTCCCAGAATGGCTTCCAGATCCATAAAAACACAAAAGTTTCTGCCCTCAGTTTTATAATCTAAAAAACAGCAGCAGCAACAACAAAACATGACAAAAGGAAAAAGGGATGTGGAGGGCAAAGGAAACTATTGCCCCCTCTCCCTGATCACAGAAGGTGCCTCTGCATGATTTTCAGTGATCCTTCCCACGCCACTGCTCATCCCATTCAGAAGGGTCATTTGCCACCCTTTGTAGCATTTTCTCTGGCAGTTGGGGGGGGGGTCTGGTGTTGGGAGGAGGTGCAAGAAAGTTTGTTTCCAATTGCACATGCCTAAATCTGGATCCAACCCTTTGATTTTGTGTGTGTTTTTAGTTAAAAACTGGATATTCCCAAATGTAGAATATCTGATGTAGGGGCTTCTTTCATTTAAATATATTGAATGCTCATTGATTATGAACAACAAATCACCTGTGCCAGATGACTTTGCTGTTGAATTTTATAAAACATTTCTTGATTCTGTTTCTAATCCTCTTGTGTTAATCATCAACAATTACTACAGAACTTCTTGCCTAAATCTTGGTTAGAAGCTAAACTCATATGATTCCAAAGACAGGGCAAGATCATTCACTGCCTAGTTCATACAAAATAATATCACTGTTAAAGCAACATTTCTAAATTTGGACATAATACTTGCATTCCATTTAAATAATCTTACTGAATAATATATTGATGCTGATCAAACTTGGCTTATAAAAAACCAGGAATATGCCCTCAAACATAAAGTGCTTAATAGACATTATTATAATAGCAAATAGCTTATCACAGCAGTGTGATATGCTGAGAAAGCTTTTGATCTTGTGGAGTGGAACCATTTAAATCAAATATTCAAACATTTTAATTTAGGGAGCCATTTCAAAAAATTGATATCTTTAATGGATAACTTTAATCCATCTCTAAGAATTCTTATCAACCATCATTTATCAGATTATTTTTTTCTCCAAAGAGGTTTAAGACAATCCTCTGACTTAAACATATCCTGGAAGTTCTATAAGGTTTTCATGAGGTTTTATATGGCTGGCAAGAGTGGCTGAAATAGTAGGGATGTCAGAGAATTTCACGACAGATCTTGGTGAGGCTGAATGCCAGTGCATTCGGCCCCCCCAAATCTGTCGTGGAACAAAGCCCCTGGCCCCCCAACCCACGAAAGGCGCACGGAACGAAGTCCCTGCTGCCCCCAACCCACAAAAGGCACGCGAAATGGAGCACTTACCTGCTCCCATCCACGCTGCTTTGCGAATGGCGGCCGTCCTGCGGCCGCCATTCGCTTCCTCTTCATAGCTGTGATAGGCTACGTAAATACTTACGTAGCCTATCATGGCTAACGCATCCCTGCGGAGGCCATGATAGGCTACATAAGTATTTACATAGCCTATCATGGCATGGGGAAAAAAATTCAGCGTACACAAATAGTGGCGGCTACAGCAGAGGCCAGTTGCATTCCCTTTTTTTTGCCGTTTGTAGCCTATGTAAATATTTATGTAAGCAATTACAGTGAAAAAAAGGGGAATGCAGATAGCGTCCACTACGCTATTTGCATTCCCCTTTTTTTCGCCATAATTGCTTACATAAATATTTACGTAGGCTAAAAACGACGAATAAAAGGGAATGCAAATGGCGGCCACCGTAGCCGCCGCCATTTGCGTACGCTGAGTTCTTTCCCCCCTGCCGTGATAGGCTATGTAAATACTTAAGTAGCCTATCACGGCTAAATACAGGAACGCAAATGGCGGCGGCTACGACAGCCACCATTTGCGTCCCCGCAGGTCTGCCCAGCGGCCGGATGTCTGGCTGCGGGCAGCCGGAGTTGGCCGGCGGCTCCGCGGCTTGGCCACAGAGCGGAGCCAGCCGGGCAGGATTCTGGGGGGGAGGACGGGATCGCCTCCCCCCCCCATCGAGGATTCCGGGAGGAGGGACAGAGCGCCTCCTCCCCCAGTGGAAACAGAACGGAACGGAAGGTAAGTGTTCCGTCCATCCCTATGAAATAGTATGAAGCTATTTCCTAGATATTTTTTTTGTTTATTAATTCACAATTAGCTATTAAAACATTAATTCTAAAGTTTTTGCAAAATAAATGCATTTCATTTGGTCAGATAAACCATCAAGAATGGCACTTAAAATTCTTTTTCAAACACCCCCTGCTCCGATTGGTCCTGGTGTCCCAGATACCTTCATATCAAGAGTTAAAACTGTGCTGGATATCTGGTATACATTGAAATTATTTTTAGCTCAGGTCTTTCACCATTGACATGAGTTTTGTTTTTTGTTTTTAATTAACAAAATACTGAGAAACAGAATTTAGGAGATGTCTGTATTTAGAAACAAAAACAATTAACCCTATTGCAAGATTTAGTGGGGGACAATCATATAATTTCTTATGAGGAAGTAAGGAATAGGATAAATGGCTGTTAACCACTGATACTCCAATATTTCCAGATAAGACATATTGTAAGCCAACTCAAGTTCAAATACATATAGTTAGGAACAAAATCTGAATTTGAAATATTAATTACATATTATTCTTCAACTAATCTTATAAGTAAATGATATACAATGATCTTAGACTGTGGAAACATCACTTTCTCTTTGTAAAAAGAAACGGGATAATGAAATCAACAAATTTCTGATAAAGATTAGATATGGCTATTTCAGAATGCCTGTACTAGGTTAATAAGTATTAGCTTGAAAGCTAATCTTTGAAAATAATTTACCAATAATAACTTAGCCCAGGCATATAGATTAAAACAGGTTATAATCAAATAGTGTCAGCAATAAATGCTGGAGATGTAATTCATCTAATGTCAATTGAATGCACATCTTTTGGTTTTGTTCTCATATACAGTCATTTTTGGAATGATGTACTAGAGAAAAATTCAAAAAGCAACACGATATGATATTCCAGCTTATCCAAAAAATACTGTGTTGGGATATTTGGAAAGTATTAGAGAGACAGAGGATCTAGAATTGATCATTAATTTATTCACAGCTGCGTGAATCTGCTTTAGAAACCTTCTGAAATAGGAAGTTCTTCAAAGCACAACTAAAACCATGGGGGGAGGGGGTTGATGAATCTCTGGGGAGTCACAATCTCAGAGCCACCACTGAGAAGGCCCTGTCTCTCCTCCCCACCAACCATATTTTAAAAGTGCATAGATCTATATGAAGTATGAATACCTAGCCTAAGATTTTTTTGTTTGTTGGTTACAATGTTTATTTGGCATGTTGTAAGGCCATTTTTTTGCTCTACAAAAAACAAATATTGGCTGATGGTCAGGAAGTTTGTTAAGAACATCTCCAGTGACAGGGATGGATATAGGAGTACTCCCAAGCTACGCACCTGCTCCTTCAGGGGGAGTACAACGCCATCCAGGGCAGGTTGCTTACCCAAATCCCGGACTTGGGAACCACCAATCCACAGAGCTTCAATCTTGTCAGGATTTAGCTTCAGTTTATTGGCCCGCATCCCTAGGGATGTACGAAAGTCACTTACCTTTTCAACGGGGTGATTCGCAGTGGCGGGGGGAGGCGGAATTCTCTGACATCCCTACATCCAGCCCATTATAGCCTCCAGGCACTGGTCCAGCACCTTCACTGCCTCAGCTGACTCCGTCGACAAGGAGAAATAGAGCTGAGTATCCTCAAAATCCTAATGACCTCTCCCAAGGGCATCATATAGATGTTGAACAGCCTGGGGGATAGAATAGAACCCTGTGGCACCCCACAGCTTAAACACCATGGGGTTGAACAGGAATCCCCCAATATCACTCTCTGGAATCGGCCCTGCAGGTAGGAGCAGAACCATTGTAGCACAGTGCCTCCAACTCCCATCCCGCAGAGCCGATCCAGTAAGACACCATGATCAATGGTGTCAAAAGCCGCTGAGAGATCCAGGAAGATCAACAGGGTAGCACTCCCCCTGTCTTTCACCCGGAGTAGGTCATCAGAGCAGCCAAGGCTGTTTCAGTGCCGAACCTAGGGATGTCAGAGAATTCCGCAGTGAATTCTGCCCCCCGAAATCCATCGCGGAACAAAGCCCCCCGAACCCATGAAAGGCGCGCAAAACGGAGCACTTACCTGCTCCTATCCGCGCTGCTTTGCTAACGGTGGCCGTCCTGCGGCCGCCATTCGCTTACTCTTCATAGCCGTGATAGGCTACGTAAATACTTAGGTAGCCTATCACGGCTAACGCAGGGACGCCATTTGCGTCCCTGAGGAGACTGTGATAGGCTACATAAGTATTTATGTAGCCTATCACGGCAGGGGGGAAAAAACCCAGCGTACGCAAATAGCGGCAGCTACCGCCATTTGCATATGCTAGGTTTTTTCCCCCCTGCCGTGATAGGCTACGTAAATATTTACATAGCCTTTTTGTTGTTGTTGTTGTTTATTTGGTCAGTCACTTCCGACTCTTCATGACTTCATGGACCAGCCCACGCCAGAGCTTCCTATTGGCCATCGCCACCCCCAGCTCCCCCAAGGTCGAGTCCGTCACCTCCAGAATATCATCCATCCATCTTGCCCTTGGTCGTCCCCTCTTCCTTTTGCCTTCCACTTTCCCTAGCATCAGCATCTTCTCCAGGGTATCCTGTCTTCTCATGATGTGGCCAAAGTACTTCAGTTTTGCCTTTCATATCATTCCCTCAAGTGAGCAGTCTGGCTTGATTTCCTGGAGTATGGACTGGTTTGATCTTCTTGCAGTCCAAGGCACTCTCAGAATTGTCCTCCAGCACCACAGTTCAAAAGCATCTATCTTCCTCCGCTCAGCCTTCCTTATGGTCCAGCTCTCACAGCCATAGGTTACTACGGGGAATACCATTGCTTTAACTATGCGGACCTTTGTTGTCAGTGTAATGTCTCTGCTCTTCACTATTTTATCAAGATTTGTCATTGCTGTCCTCCCAAGAAGTAAATGTCTTCTGATTTCCTGGCTGCAGTCAGCATCTGCAGTAATCTTTGCGCCTAGAAAGACAAAGTCTGTCACTGCCTCCACGTTTTCTCCCTCTATTTGCCAGTTATCAATCAAGCTGGTTGCCATTATCTTGGTTTTTTTGAGGTTTAACTGCAACCCAGCTTTTGCACTTTCTTCTTTCACCTTCGTCATAAGGTTCCTCAGCTCCTCCTCGCTTTCAGCCATCAAAGTGATATCATCTGCATATCTGAGATTGTTCATGCTTCGTCCAGCGATTTTAACTCCAGCCTTGGCTTCATCAAGCCCAGCACGTCGCATGATGTGTTCTGCGTACAGGTTGAATAGGTAGGGTGAGACTATACAACCCTGCCGTACTCCTTTCCCAATCTTAAACCAGTCCGTTGTTCCGTGGTTCTTACTGTTGCTACTTGGTCGTTATACAGATTCCTCAGGAGGCAGACAAGATGACTTGGTATCCCCATACCCCCAGGAACTTGCCACAATTTGTGATGATCCACACAGTCAAAGGCTTTAGAATAGTCAATAAAACAGAAATAGATGTTTTTCTGAAACTCCCTGGCTTTCTCCATTATCCAGCGGATATTGGCAATTTGGTCTCTAGTTCCTCTGCCTTTTCTAAACCCAGCTTGTACATCTGGCAATTCTCATTCCATGAATTGCTGGAGTCTACCTTGTAAGATCTTGAGCATTACCTTACTGGCATGTGAAATAAGTGCCACTGTTCGATAGTTTGAACATTCTTTGGTGCTTCCCTTTTTTGGTATGGGGATATAAGTTGATTTTTTCCAATCTGTTGGCCATTCTTGTGTTTTCCAAATTTGCTGACATATGCCATGCATCAGCTTGACAGCATAATCTTGCAAGATTTTAAACAGTTCAGCTGGGATACCGTCATCTCCTGCTGCCTTGTTATTAGCAATGCTTCTTAAGGCCCATTCAACCTCACTCTTCAGGATGTCTGGCTCTAGCTCACTTACCATACTGTCAAATCTATCCCCGATATTATTATCCTTCCTATACAGATCTTCCGTATATTCTTGCCACCTTTTCTTGATCTCTTCTGCTTCTGTTAGGTCCTTGCCATCTTTGTTTTTGATCATACCCATTTTGGCCTGGAATTTACCTCTGATGTTTCTAATTTTCTGGAAGAGGTCTCTTGTCCTTCCTATTCTATTATCTTCTTCCGTTTCTGCCCATTGCTTTTTTAAAAATAATTCCTTATCTCTTCTGGCTAACCTCTGGAATTTTGCATTTAATTGGGCATATCTCCCCCTATCACTGTTGCCGTTTGTTTTCCATCTTTCTTGGGCTGCTTCCAGTGTCTCAGCAGATAGCCGTCTTGCCTTCATGGTTTTCTTTTTCTTTGGGACATTTTTTGTTGCCTCCTCCTGAACAATGTTGCAAACTTCTGTCCATAGTTCCTCTGGGACCCTATCTACTAAATCTAGTCCCTTAAATCTATTCTTCACCTCCACTGCATATTCATTAGGAATATTAGTGAGCTCATATCTAACTGATCTGTGGGTCTTCCCTATTCTCTTTAGTCTGATTCTAAATTGTGCAATAAGAAGTACGTGATCTGAACTACAATCAGCTCCAGGTCTTGTTTTTACCAACTGCATAGATGTCCACCACCTTTGGCTACAAAGGATGTAGTCAATCTGATTTCGGTGTCGACCGTCTGGTGAAGTCCATGTATAAAGTTGTCTCTTAGGTTGTTGGAAGAAAGTGTTTTTTATGCACAGTGAGTTGTCTTGGCAAAATTCTATCAGCCTACATCCTGCTTCATTTTGTTCTCCCAGACCATGCTTGCCTGAAATTCCAGGTGTCGTTTGACTACCCACCTTAGCATTCCAGTCTCCTGTAATGAAAATAACATCTTTTTTTGGCATACTATCCAGTAGGTGCTGCAGATCCTCATAGAACTGATCTACTTCTGCTTCTTCAGCATCTGTGGTTGGGGCGTATATTAGGATCACTGTGATGTTAAATGGCTTACCCTGAATTCGAATTGAGATCATTCTGTCATTTTTTGGATTGTATCCAAGCACTGCTTTAGCCACTTTATTATTAATTATGAAGGCTACTCCATTTCTTCTGTGGTCCTCTTGTCCACAGTAATAGATCTGGTGGTCATTTGATGTGAAGTGGCCCATTCCAGTCAGTTCACTGACACCCAAAATGTCTATATTTAATCTTGACATCTCCCCAATAACCACATCCAATTTGCCCTGGCTCATAGATCTTACATTCCAGGTTCCTATGGTGTGTTGATCTTTAGAACATCGGATTCGTCGTTCACCACCAGCACTGTTGGCCGCTAAACGTCCTTTCGGCTTTGAGCTAGCTGCGTCATCACATCTGGGGCTAGTTGAACTTATCCTCTGTTCCTCCACAGTAGCATTTTGACCATCTTCCGACCTGAGAGTCCCATCTTTCGATGGTATACCGACATATCTCTGGTTGTACTGATCCTAGGGGTGCACGAAAGTCACTTACCTGGTCTCGCAGCTTTTCGCGGTGCGGGGGAGGCGCTTCGCTGCTCTCCCCCTGAAGTTCAGGCCGGGGGGGGAGGCTTCCCGCCTCGCCCAGCCGAAATTCAGGCCGGGGAGGAGGCATCTCGCCTCGCCCGGCCGCGAAATAAAAAGTTAAAAAAAAAAACGCCCCCGTGATAGGCTACATGATGATTAACGTAGCCTATCACGGCTAGATCTGCAAAGTCAGCTGTGATAGGCTACGTATATCGTCACGTAGCCTATCACGGGTGACTTAAAAAAAAAAAAAAAAGCGCGTACGCAAATGGCGGCCCCCATAGGGAGCCGCCATTCGCGTTCCTTATTTGGTCGCTGTAGTCTACGTAAATCTTTACGTAGACTATGGTGAAAACAAGGGCAACGCAAATAGCGTTGCCCTTATTTTCGCCGTAGTCTACGTAATCTTTACGTAGACTACAGCGACCAAATAAGGAACGCGAATGGCGGCTCCCTATGGGGGCCGCCATTAGCCGTACGCGCTTTTTTTTTTTTAAAGTCACCCGTGATAGGCTACGTGACGATTTACGTAGCCTATCATGGCTGACTTTGCAAATCTAGCCATGATAGGCTACGTTAATCGTCACGTAGCCTATCACGGGGGCGTGTTTTTTTTTTAGTTTTATTGGAATGGCGGCGGCGGCAGCCGGTCGAAAGATCGGCTGCCGCCCCCGCCCCTGACGAAGACCCGACGAACCGCCGCCGGGACCCGCCACCGGGAGGGACATTCGGGAAAGGTAAGTCCCGTCCCGGGGGGGGTGCGGGGTGCGGGGTGGTGCGGAGAATTTCTCCCCGAAACTTCTTCAGGGGGCCGAACACGTTGGCGCTCGGCCCCCCAAAGTTTCGGGGAGAAATTCTCCGCCAACCCTAACTGATCCATTTAGTTTTCATGGCAAGAATACTGGGGTGGGTTGCTGTTTCCTTCCCCAGGGATCGTATTTAGTCTGACCTCTCTGCCATGACCTTCCCGTCTTGGGTGTCCCTTCATGGTTTATGTAGCCTATCACGGCTAAATACAGGGACGTAAATGGTGGCAGCTACGACAGCCGCCATTTGCGTCCCTGCAGGGCTGCCCAGTGGCCGGATGTCCGGCTGCGGGCGGCTGGAGCCGGCTGATGGCTCCATGGCTTGGCCGCGGAGTGGAGCCGGCTAGGCAGGATTCCGGGCGGGAGGACCGGATTGCCTCCCCCCTGTCGAGGATTCCGGGGGGAGGGATGGAGCGCCTCCCCCCCCAGCGGAAACAGAACGTAACGGAAGGAAGTGTTCTGTCCATCCCTAGCCGAACTCTGGCCTGAAACCAGACTGAAATGGGTCCAGATAATCAGTATCCTCCAAGAACACCTGAAGCTGCCCAGCCACCACATCGCTCAAGCACCTTGCCCCCAAAGGGGATATTGGCAATGGGGCAATAGTTCTCACACACCTCTGGGTCCAGGGAGGGCTTCTTCAGGAGAGGGTACACTACAGCCTCTTTCAAGGCAGCTGGAACCACCCCTTGACAGAGCAAAGCATTTATCAGTCCCTGGACCCATCCAGCCAATCCACTCCTGCTAGATCGTATAAGCCAAGATGGGCAAGGGTCAAGCTTACATGTGGTGGGCCGGACTGATTCAAGCATCTTGTCCACATCATCAGGCTGCAACAACTGAAACTGATCCCAGAAAACACAACCAGACGGAACACTGGACACCTCTCCAGACTCTGCAGTAACTATGGCATCAAGTTCTGAGCAAATATGATCACAGCAGATGACCGAGGGTTCCAGTCCCAGTTTCTACAAGCCTGAGCAAGATCCCAACAGGCCCTTCATCACTCAGAACAATCCTGCTGGGCTAGTGGCCCGGAGTACTTGGGGCTAGGGATGTACTAAAGTCACTTACCTTGAACGAAATTTGATTCGCGGTGGGGGGGAGGCGCTCCGTCCCTCCACCCCTGAATCCTGGCTGGCCGGGCCGCAAATGGCGGCAGCCGTAGCCGCCGCCGTTTGCGTCCCTGCAGTCAGCCGTGATAGGCTCCATAAATGTTTACGTAGCCTATCACGGCTGAGTAAAACAAACAAACAAACCGTGCGTACGCAAATGGCGACGCCCATGGGCGCCGCCATTTGCGTTCCTTATTTTGGCACGTCTAGTCTACGTAAACATTTGCATTCCCCGTATTTTTGCCGTAGTCTACGTAAATGTTTACGTAGACTAGACGTGCCAAAATAAGGAACGCAAATGGCGGCGCCCATGGGCTCCACCATTTGCGTACGCGCAGTTTGTTTTTTTTTACTCAGCTGTGATAGGCTAAGTAAACATTTACGTAGCCTATCACAGTATTTTTTTTAAATCTAGTCGTGATAGGCTACATAAATCTTTACATAGCCTATCACTTTTTTTTTTTTTTTTTACTGGAAATGGCGGCAGCGGCGGCAGCTGGTCGGAAGACCGGCCGCCGCCGCCGCTGAACTGCCGCTGAACCGCCGCCGAACCCGCCGCCGAACCCGCCGCCGAACCCGCCGCCGCCAGGAGGATTCGCCCAAGGTAAGTCCCATCCCGGGGGGGGCGGGGGGGCAGACCATTTCACCACCAATTTCGGGGGGCCGAATGCGCTGGCATTCAGCCTCCCCGAGATTTGTGGCGAAATTCTCTGACATCCCTACCTGATCCACCAGCTATGGCCTTTCCTGGACAGGGATAACCTAGCCACAGTAGAACATGAGCTGGTAATTTCCCGATTAGCCTATTGCAATGCACTTTACGTGGGGCTGCCCTTGAAGATGACTCAGAAGTTGCAGCTAGTGCAAAATGCAGCAGCTAGACTGCTGATCAGAACACCCCATAAAAACCATAGAACACCGGTTTTAAAGGAATTGCACTGGCTGCCAATAAGCTTCCGGTCAGAATTCAGGGTTTTGGTGATGACATTTAAAGCCCTAAGCGGCTTGGGCCCTCAATATTTGAGGGAGCGCCTCTCCCTATATATGCCTGCCCAAGAACTGAGATTTGTTGCAGGGGCCCTCCTCTGTGTCCAACCAGTACAAGACATATACTATGATGGGACGCGGAAGAGGGCCTTCTGTGCTGTGGCACCCCGGATGTGGAATGCCCTCCCCTTGGAGGCCCGACTGGCGCAGACATTGGTCTTATTTCAGCACCAAGTAAAAATGTGGCTTTTTACCAAAGCCTTTGAGGGCTAAATGCATTCCCTAGCACATTGTTTTAAGTGTTTTAGATTTTAACTGATATTAGCTTGTTTAATAGTTTAATATGTTTTTAGGTGTTTACATTATTTATTGTTTTATACTGTTTACATTGATTTTATCTGTATGCTGCCCTGAGATCTTAATGATATTGGATGGGATAGAAACGTTTTAAATAAATAAATAAATAATAAGAATGCAGATTTATTGCTACGGTTGGGGAACAAATAGTTCAGTTTACATTTTAATGCAGGCTTACCTAATTTCACACTTTCAAACCACTATGCAAAATGGAACTGAGTTATCCTTTGAAATTTGCACTTCTCATTTTGCAATGGAGTTCTCTAATCAAGAAACTGAATACAGAAATGTGTACATTAGGGAAAATAACATTCCAAAATGCATTATATTAGGAGAAATGTGTATACAATTGCTTATGGATTTAGATTAAACAAAATAATCCCAAAGTTCAGGACAAACCAAATTTAAGATTAGAAAATTGTAGGGATGGCGGAGAATTTCTCCCCGAAACTTCGGGGGGCCGAGCGCCAACGTATTCGGCCCCCCGAACAAGTTTCGGGGAGAAATTCTCCACACACCCCTGCCCCCCGCATCCCCCCCCCGGGACGGGACTTACCTTTGCCGAATGTCCCTCCTGGCGGCGGGTCCGGCCGGCGGTTCGGCGGGTGTTCGTCCTGGGCGGGGGCGGCAGCCGATCTTTCGACCGGCTGCCGCCGCCGCCATTGCAATAAAAGAAAAAAAAAACGCCCCCGTGATAGGCTACGTGACGATTAACGTAGCCTATCACAGCTAGATTTGCTAGATTTTTTTTTAAAAACTTTCGAGTTCGCGGCCGGGCGAGGCGGGAAGCCTCCTCCTCGGCCTGAATTTCGGCCGGGCGAGGCGGGAAGCCTCCCTCCCCCGGCCTGAACTTCGCGGGGGGAGCAGCGAAGTGCCTCCCCCCCACCGCGAACAAGCTTCGAGGACAGGTAAGTCACTTTCGTCCACCCCTAGAAAATTGAGAAACTGAGAAATTGAAACTGATAGATTTATAATCCATATTTATTACTATGCACAGTGGACGCTCTACATGAAATGGGCTGTTTATAGGGAGGTTTTATGGAGCCACAGAGCTAACACTAGATCTCATCTCTGTGGGGTTAGGGGTGGTTGTTTTATGGAACTGGTAGGGATGGCGGAGAATTTCTCCCTGAATCTTCGGGGGGCCGAGCGTGAACGCATTCGGCCCCCCAAAATCGGCGGTGAAATTCTTTGCCACCCCCCCGGGATGGGACTTACCGTAGCTGAATGTCCCTCCCGGCGGCGGGTCCCAGCGGTGGTTCAGCGGGCTTTCAGCGGGGGCGGGGGCAGCAGCCGGTCTTTCAACCGGCTGCCGCCACAGCCATTACAGCTGAAGTAAAAAAAAACAACAACCCTGTGATAGGCTACGTAAAGATTAACGTAGCCTACCAGGGCTAGATCTCCAAAGTCAGCCGTGATAGGCTACGTTAATCGTTACGTAGCCTATCACGGGTGACTTTGGGGGGGGGGAAAGCGCTTACGCAAATGGCGGCCCCCATGGGGTGCCGCCATTTGCGTTCCTTATTTGGTTCCGGTAGTCTACGTAAAGATTTACGTAGACTATGGCGAAAATAAGGGCAACGCGTTGCCCTTATTTTTGCCATAGTCTACATAAATCTTTACGTAGACTACCAGAACCAAATAAGGAATGCAAATGGCGGCGCCCCATGGGGGCCGCCATTTGGGTAAGCACTTCCCCCCCCCAAAGTCACCCGTGATAGGCTACATAACGATTAACGTAGCCTATCACGGCTGACTTTGCAAATCTAGCCGTGATAGGCTGCGTAAATCGTTACGTAGCCTATCACGGGGTCTTTTTTTTTTTTTACTTTCGTAGTTCGCGGCCGGGGAGGCGGGGTGCTTCTCCCCGGCCTGAATTTCGGCTGGGCGAGGCGGGAAGCCTCCCCCCCCGGCCTGAATTTCGGGGGGGGAAGCGAAGCGCCTCCCCCCCACCGCGAAGCACCCCTGCGAAAAGGTAAGTGACTTTCGTACATCCCTAGGAACTGGGCATTATAAACAAACTGGGAGAGGATAAAACACACCTCATTAGAAGGACAGCTAAGATGGGAGATCAGTTTTGGTTGAGGACTGGATGGGCAGAGCTGCAGATTCTCGTTCCTTCCTTGTGAAGTCCAAGTCAGGAGAAGCAGAGTCAGATGTTAAGTTCTTTTCTCAGGCCTTGAAGATTGCTCTCTCTCTCTCTCTCTCTCTCTCTCCCCGCCCTCCCTCTCTCTCACACACACAGAGACTAGGCCTTAGGTGGACTTGTGGGATGGGAGGCCCCTGAGGTAGATTCCTTGCTGACTTGCATGCGTATAGCCCCCTCTCATTCTCTTGAAATCCTAACCAAAATTAATTTGGCTTCAAAAGCACACATAGAGATCTGTACCAAGGTCACTTTGGTCCACCCTTGCTCCCAATTCCTACCCAGTCTTTTTCTTTACCCCACCCCCTCTGATTATCTGATTAGAGCTTTGAGGCATCTTAAATTGCATTAGCTGCACAGTTGATCCATATTTCTTCTGGGATGAAAAAGAAAAGGCCTTATATTGTTAAATGTGAAATGATATAACTGCAATGGGAAGCCATTTTGTTGGAATTGTGCCCCTGATAGGGCGGATGAAAATGCTGCCCGTTGGTCTTGAGTTGTATGATTTTACTTTCTACTAAGAGTGCAACGCTAATTAAAAGGTGATGACATTTCAAAATAAAAAATGAGGCTATCTGTACCTGCAATAAAATTAGAGGACAAGGAAAAACAATGGATTGCATCAAGAAAACCAGAGAGATCCACCTTTCTTTGTTGTTGTGGCTTGTTTGGTCAAGAAGACAATAGTCCATAATTCTGCAAATATCTGCAGATCAACAGAGGGATTGTTTCTGTGGCTGGCAGTTTGGCCATCAGCCAGTCTTTAAATCCACCTGCTCCCCAGCCCCTGGAGGGAAGAGCCTGGAACCTGGATTATATCTCCAATTACTTGGGGCCAAAGACCAGGACCCCCCCCCACACACACACACTAATATATCCCTAATTATATTGTACATTTGGGGTATTTTAATTGTAAGCCACATCAACAAACTTTGGGTGACAAGTGTGTGTGAGTGCGTGTGTGTGTGTGTGTGTGTGTGGGGGGGAGAGATAAGATGAAGTGGCCCTCTCAAATTTACCATCTCATTTGCACAGGGTAGAAATGGGGAAAACCATGGATACCACTTCGAGCTCCTGGGAGGAGAGATGGGTTATAAATGTAAAAAATAAAATTAATAAAATGTCATTGGGGGTGGGGGACTTTCTGAAAGGTAGGCATATCTAAAGATATAGATCCAGTATGTTACAAGCAGTAATATCGATGTATCCATCTATGAAGTTTATATTCATCAGGGGTTCAAAAAGTATGGGCTGCATGTGAGTCACCAAGCTATTTCTGCTGGCCCACCAAACCCCCTGCATCTGCTGCTGCCACTGAAAAAAATCATGGCTGCACTGCCTGGGGTTTCTCTTGCTAGCGCAAGAGAACAGAGAGAAGGGAAGGGCTTCTCTTTCGAGCGCTAGCCAGACCTTTTGTGTGCATTGGTGTGTGTGTTCATGTGGATGCACTTTTGTGTTTGCCCTTGCATCTGTTTGAACGTGCAGTCTCCTGGTGGCCCCAATGCAGCCCTCGGAGCGATGCCTGGACCCACCTGTTCTCAATAATCAAAATGGGCATTGTTATACAAAATGCATGGAAATGCATGAGCAACGAATTCTTTCATCCAGTACGGATACTTATATAGCCAAAATGGAATAGTCAGCGGAGAAGCAGGAGGTATCAGCAGGCTGGGGGGGACCACAAAGTTTGCAGAAATACAAACAAATAGGGGGGGAGCCCTAAATGGGGAAGGGGAACCCAAACAAACCAATGAGGACTGAGCAAGCTCAGAGGGTGTGGAATGCTGACTGACTGTTCAGGAAAAGAATGGAAAATCAGGAGGGGGAGGGGGATGGGGTATCCTGGAAGAGAGCATGGCTGGCTGGAACAACGTAGCAGCACTCCATGCTGCAACATCTTGTTGCAGGTCCCACTTGTCTGTCTGTTGTTCTTCACCTGTCCTTCCATCCACACATTATGCCTCAGCAGTCTCTTCCTTTCTGAGTCCCATTTTTGTTCCTGGGATGTAACTTTTCTTTATTAGCTGCTTTGCGGTTTCTGAAACACCCTTCTTCATGCATTTTGTATGTGACTGTTTCCTTTTCAATTCCCGACAACAGGTGGAAAAGGAGGCTGCCGACACCCATACCCATATGGATGAGGATAACATATTGGGTTTCTGTCTTTTCTCTATTCTTTCCCCCCCCTTCTTCTTCCCAAATTATCCTTTCATCACACACACACACACACACACACACACACACATACACGTCTGTCTGTCTGTCTGTCTGTCTGTCTCTGAAATCTCACACAGGGTTTTTTCTGCTCTCTGGAAAAACCCAGCGCCACGCACATGTGGGTTTTGGGTGGCCCTATGGAAATTGATTTACGAGTCAACCACTTTTCTCTTTTCTTGCTATCTCTCGCTTGAGTGGTTTGTAGGCCTTGGCCCTTTTCTTTCATTCAAGGAGAATAAGGTTGCCTATGGAAGAGGTCAGCATTTCAAATTGGTCGAGTTCAATGGCATAAATGACATAGAACTGACAAGAAAAGACAGACAGTTTGGGAAGGGTGTGTGTGTGTGTATGATGTGCTGCTGCTGGTCATAGTCTTCATAGGTTCTGGCTTGAGATGGGACTTGGCACCAAAATGAATTAAATAACAGGCTTAAAGACTATTGAGGGAAGGCTTGAATGCAAATCAAAGATAAGTAGAAGTTTTCTTTCCTAAAGGAGGGATGATTCTCCCCCCACCCTTTTTACCTCCCCTCCCTTCCCTTTCCATATCTGCACGGGCAGGGTCTGCATGTTAAACATGATTTAGCAGGCATTATTCTGGGAGCCTTTTCATCAGGTTTCTGCAGCGATTGCCTATCTTGGCCTATGATTAATGATCTGCTGTGCAATTTGGAGCCTATAATGGCTTGACAATCCACACACACAAACTATATAGTCGCATTCCTTTTGCAGATTTGCCAAGCTGTTACCAAGGGGCCCACAACCCAGACGGATTGTTGGAGAGATAGCTAAGCATTTCAGCAAATGCCATTCTGCCCTTATCTTGCTGAGGAGTGTGTTGGGCAGCAAGCTCATTTACAAAATTCAAAGCCCTAGATTTCAGTGGTTTCTTTCTTTTACTTTTTCTCTCTCCCCTCCCTCCCCCCTTCCCTCAAAACCCCCCAACAAAATTGGGACTTGAAATAATTGTTTAAAAAGGCTGGTTAGAATAGAACCCAGTGTATGGCCTCTCAGTGATTATGCCGACAAAATACTTGCTTTGTTTCCAAATTTCAAATCTGATTAATTGAGGCCTAATGCTATTAATGCCATTTGAAAGAGAAAAGTTAATCTTGCAAAGCCCAGGGCATAAACAAAATCCGAAAATCTTGGCAGATTTCAAAACATAGAGGCCATATTATAACTTCACTTGTAATTCTTCAGTAGATTGTAACAATTTCATTAAAACTCTCATTTAAATATATAAATATATATACACCTGCAGTGAACTAAATGCTGACATGATTTGGTTCTTAAACAACAACAACAACAACACCACCAGAACAGGAATCCTAAAACAGGATTGTGCAACATAACTACACTTTTTTCTAATGGCAGAATGTTTGAGGATTTGAAGATAATGTTCAGGAAAGAGGAACCAAATTTGCCAAAGGTGAAAAAAAAAAAGTGCAGACAGAATTACAGATTCCTTCCTTCCTTCCTTCCTTCCTTCCTTCCTTCCATTCTCATCTTCCCTGTCCCTAAAGACTCTAGATTGGTATCAGTAGATGCCATCTTAAGCTTAAGGTGCCATCTTAAGCTTAAAAATATAAAATATTATTGAAAATCATATGTCTAAAAGAATACCTGTCTCGCCTTTGCTTAGTATGCAGCTATCTAAGAAATCCAACATCAATACTGGAAAATAAGAGTCTTCAGATATTATGCAATCATAATATGTACATTTGTGTGTGCTGTTTGGTTGCACGCTTTCAATGTTTTGAAAGCATTCATGTATTACAATATAGGTGAACATGTATTTATTCTAAGATGTGGAATTTACTCCCACTGTTGTCTCTGCTTAAGGACTGCACTGGGCTCATCCACCTGGTTTGGGGCTGAGCAGAGGAGGCTGGTGGATCCGATTCCAGCGGGGTGGAGTTCCACTCTGGGTTTTAGTTACAACCAGCCAGATGTCTAAAGGAGCTATCCAAGGTGCTGGATCCATTTTGGGGATAGGGTCCAGCACCTTGGATCGCTCCTTTAGACTTCTGGCTGGAATGTAACTAAAACCCAGAGTGGAATGTCTAACCCACTGAAATTGGATCCACCAGCATCCCCTGGGGCTGAACTAGGCAGGCAATGAAGAGGTGAGAGTTAGCTCACCCACTGAAGATTAGGGATATGAAAATGTGTAAAATTTGTGGTAACTGAGGTTCTCTGATTTCCACCCCAAAGCTCATCACAACCCACATCCATATCAGATTGCAAGCTTCCCCCCCCTTGATTTCCACAAAAACATGCATATTCCAATTGCATTTTCCCCAAAAATACACATTTTTTGTACACATTTTTCAAAAGTATGCACTTTTCTCTCATTGACTGAAGTGCGTTTGTGTGCATTTTTCAAAAGTGCACATGTTTGTCGTCCATACTTTTCAAATGTGCACATTTTTTAATGCACTTTCCTTTCGTTCGTGACTTGCACCGCACCCTTGGAAATGCGCAAACTTTGATCACGGATTGTGTTTGAGGTTTCACTGAAGTTCAGGAGATGCAAACAAGGTACATTTCAAGTTTCAAAATTCAGGTTTGAAATGAACTGAAATGAATTTCTCGTACATCCCTGTTGGAGATAGAAGCTACAGAGCTTCCGAAGGAAACAAAGAGGAGCTTCTCTGCCATTGAGAACTAATGAAAGGCCTAAGGGATGGATACATGGAGCTGGCCACCCTTTCATTTATCTGGTCTGGTGATGACTACAGATGTCTGTTGCAGGGGAATCCAGCCCTCTTGGGGCCTGATGGATTTTCCCATAGCCCCCGGCTTGGCTTATTTTCACGAGCCAGGTCACAGGCTTTTAGCCACAACTCACAGACTTCTGCTTTATTCATTTTTCTCTGAAAACGGCAAATTACACAAATTGCAGCCGTAAAGTGCTTAGTTATGCACAAATTGTGGCTGCAATTTCCATGCATAACTAAACACTTTACAGCTGCAGTTTGTGCAATAATTTGTCCAAGTTATGCAAATTGTAGCTGCAATTTGAGTAACTTGCCATTTTCAGAGGAAAAAAATAAATGAAGTGGAAGTCCACGAAATCAGGCTAAAAGCCTGTGGCTTGGCTTGCAAAAACAAACTGAGCCGGGGACTATGGGGAAATTTATGCAGATCAAGTCAGGCCAGCTTGCGGGATGGCGAATCAGAGTCCAGGGGACCGAGCTGCAGAACATTCAGCAGATTTCAGCCCCCGGACGGAAACGTCCGACATCCCTAGTGACGACTAGACCAGCCTTGGACTTCTGAGGAACTGTTTCTTTCTAGCTCAGTAACATGGATGTTGCTGAATTCACAAGGGGGATTCTCCCAGTTCAAAAATCTTCACTCTATTTTTAGACAGGCCAAGAACTCTTTGAATTTGGGCCAGGGTCAATGTGGGGTTTGATCCTTTCCCTGCAGCCCATCAAGGATTCCTCTCAGTCCTCCCTCACATTCAAAAAACCCCTTCCCTTTGAGAAGACAGGAGTGGAAGCTTCATTTTCACATTTAAACAAGATGCGCGTTCCCCAGGTTAAAAAAAAAATAAAGTTTGCACTTGCCTGTTGGAGACCTGTAGAGAAAAATTCAGGCAGGCCTATGGAGGTGATGCTGCCTCCATCCTTGGCATATCTAGTGTGTTTTCGGAGAGCCAGTGTGGTGTAGTGGTTAGAAAGTTGGACTGGGACTTGGGCCAGTCACAGCCTTTCAGCCTAA
The DNA here is from genome assembly GCF_057233095.1 of Heloderma suspectum. Classification (NCBI taxonomy): domain Eukaryota; kingdom Metazoa; phylum Chordata; class Lepidosauria; order Squamata; family Helodermatidae; genus Heloderma; species Heloderma suspectum. The sequence goes on from NC_139464.1 coordinate 34,616,645, forward strand.
CCTACATCACAGGGCTGTTGTGAGGATAAAAATGGAGAGGAGGGGGATCATGTGTGCCACCTTGGGCTCACTGGAGGAAAAGGTGGGATATAAATAACGAATAAATAAAATAAATAATACATTGCAAAATACAGTTATCTCACCGATGTTGTCTCTCTCTGTCTCTCTCTCTCTCTTGAGAACTGGCTGTCACAGTTTTGCACGTGGATACCAAAGTTTCAAATTCTGCAATTGTTCATGTTGGAAGCAGGAAATATATGATAATTTTTTAAAGAACTAGGCTGATATTCAATATGTTAATATGAAAATGGAGTATTCCAAGTGTAATGGAAATGCAGAAGACCATTATATTTCGCTGAGTTCGTGGTGCACAGATTTCCCCTGCCCTTGTCTAGAGTGCAATTGTGCCTGTTTGCTGAGCTGATTCAGGGGTAGTTATGCTGGTTCCCAGTGTTAAGGCTGTTGATGCTCTGTTCAGCAGAATGTGACAGGACCTCAAGGTTGGCTGGGCCTTAAGGTTGGCTACTTGTTGATTAGAGTGGATGAGAATGCTGTGCTGGCTGCCTGCCCATTATTAGGGCAGTGTTTCCCCCCTGCAGGATGGGTGAAGTAATGGGACCATGTCCAGAATGGGCGGAATAAAGGGGATAGTTAGGGATGTCAGAGGAATCCATCTGAGGGGTCAAGTCCACCGAGCTTTCAGTAAGTCAGCCCCCTGGACTCTAGATCGCTTGTTGACCAGCACTCATGAACTTTCTCATCTTTTTTTCCTTGTAAAAAGTCACTTATGCAAGTTGCAGCCACAATTTGTACAAGTTACTCAAATTTTGGCTGTAATTTGTGCAAGTGAGGCACATTTACAGCCACTATTTGCGCAAATTATGCAAATTATAGCCAGAACTTGTGTAATTTATGCAAATTGCAACTGCAAATTGTGTAAGCGACATTTCTACAAGGAAAAAGAAGATGCAAAAGTTCTCAGATTTTGGGAACATGCCCTCTGGCTTGGCTCGTGAACACAAGCTGAGCCAGCGGCTCAGGAAAACCTGGTGAGGCAGAAGAGGGCTGGATTTCCCCATGATGGCCATCTCTAGGGATAGTATATGATCCCCTGGGAACCTCCCAAGGCAGAACCTCACGATAGGCCGAGCCAGACAGGTCCTGTGGGTCAAGCAGTTGGAGCCATTTATCACTGCTCTTATCTAATTTGCTGATCTTAAGATGAGTGTACGGGGTTCCCAGTGACTGAACGAATGTATGCTTTATACTTTGTATTGTCTTGCTTTTTCTTGCTTTATTTGCTTATTTTGTTGTTGTTCAGTCATTCAGTCATGTCCGACTTGTCGTGACCCCATGGACCATAGCACGCCAGGCCTTCCTGTCCTGCGCTCTCTCCCAGAGCGTGCTCAAGTCCATATTCATTGCGTCAGTGATGCTATCTAGCCATCTCATGCTCTGCCATCCCCTTCGCCTTTTGCCTTCAGTCTTTCCCAGCATCAGGGTCTTTTCCAGAGAGTTTTCTCTTCGCGTTGCTTATTTTAGCTAAATAGTATTCTTTCCTTCATTTATTGGTGTGTTCATTGCCTTTGACTATCCCAAAAGAACCATTGCCTGTTGACAAAACAATTGATAAAACACACCAAGTTCTAGGAAAATGTTGTTAGGGCTGAACCAAAACGATCCATTTTCAAATTAGTTTTCACATTCTGTGAAAATGGGCTCCTGTTTTTTTCCCCTTTTGAGGGGGCTTTGCCTTTAAGTGCTTGTTCATGTTTATTTAAAATTGGTGCTTGCATTTGCAGCCTAGTGCTGAATCATTTGCTGTTTGTTTCATGACTTAGCGTCTGCTTGTTTCATGGTTTGCAATTTTAAGCCACGTGACTACTTACCATACATCAGTGGTGTAATTATGCTGGGTGTGTCAGCACCTCTTATTATCAATACTGTCACAAGTGAACAGATAAGTTGCGTTACAGAGAGAGGAGAATGACGTATCAGGGTAATATATGAGATCTTTAGATGTGCCCCTCCCCCCCCCAATATTGGGAAAGGAAGGAAGTATGGATAGATCTTAAACAGATGGGCAATTTTTTTTATATTGGCTGCATTAGCTTGTCTCTTGAAACCAAATGTTCTGGCTTAATAATCAGAACATTTCCTCATATGTCTGAATGTGGGGCAGATGTAATGAGGTGCTTTGGTGAGTTTAAAAGAAGCAGCAGATGCTTTCAATCTCCTCCTTGCAGCCATGTCAGAGGATGAGCGGAGGGGGGTGAGCAGTCCATTGTCCCCAAGGCCAAACCGGCCCATTGTTTCTGAATGGATTTTGCATGCATATGTTTTTGTGCTGACTATGGTAGGCAATCAGGCTCAATGAATTTATTTGGCATATTTTGCTATAACATAGGGGTGTTGAACCTTAGGCCCATGAGCCAAATCCAGCTCACATGACCCTCCCAGATTATCCAGCTGGCCATGCCTCCTCCCCCAAGTCCCACCCCATCTCCCCCAACTGCCAATGATGGGGGGGGTGATTTTGCACAGTATTTCTTTCCAGTCTAAAAGGTTGAAATGCCTCTCCTAAGGCCTAGTTACTGACAGTAAAAGCTTAAAATAAAATATGCGATTATTTTTGGCTCCGCCCCTTCTGCCTTTAGCCACACCCTTTTGGGCTTCAGCCCCACCCACTACTGGAATGCAGCCCCTAAGAGCTTCTCTGAGATTGACACCCCTGCTCTAATGAATGCGTTATTTAAGTATCATAATGTCATGTGCTTTTCTTTATGGAAGTCATTGCCAGCTGTAGGGAGTTCTATGGTGGCAACAGAGGTGGATTCCTACCATGGTTGAAGCTGAATAAATTCTGGGAATTGGAGTGCACAAAATAAATGAATCAATAAATAATGCAACATTTCAAACAAAAAGTTATTCTTTTAAAATAAAAAGGATGGCTGCATAAGTGGTGGAAATTTCTGCTTTCTCTGAATGGGCTGTGTGCATGTATGTGTGTGCATGTGTGTGTGTGAAGCAAATTTAACTCAGTTATAATATTTTTACATGAAAAAGTCCTTGGTGGACCATGTGGGCAGACCACATGAAAACAGCTCATTCATCCAGCTTGCCCGGGGGGTGGGTGGGGGGCATTCTGAATTCCTGTACTTAACATGAGGATATCTACCGTGCTCCATCCCACATTGGAGGCCAGTTATGGACTCATCATCAATTAACATGACTTCAACAGGTATGCAGAAATTGAAAGCAGGGAACTTGAAAGTGAAGGAATCTCTTTTTGTCAAGAACTCCCCCCCCCCTTTCTATGAATGGCAATAAAGCTTTGGTGAAGAATTAGATTCCACCAGCATCCCACCCATTATCGCTATACCCTCCTTGTCCTGGCTCCCTGCATTCGTTATTAAGTTACAGACTAGGGACGGGTGGTAGAGAGAAAGGGAAATGCAGGCAAAGCTTTTAATTGCAATTGTTTGGGCTGCTGATCCTAGGTAAATGACAAGAACTTAAAAAAAAAAAAACATACTCCCAACACACAGATTTTCACTAAGCAAAAGTCCAGGAGCTCTCCCCCCACCCCACCCCACCCCACCCCACACACTGCTTGTGCGTCTGTTTGAAACGTATTCTCCTGAGTTGACAAGCCCATGTTTTGGAAACCATTGAAAAGTTTGGGTCATAAATAGAGAAGGCCGTTTGGCTTAAATGTTGCTAGGGAATACCTGGCAACAAGCAACAATAGTTCTTTTAGAAGGTCCAGGGCAAACAGTGACCGTGATAATGGGGTGGGCTTAAGGGAGGCTGCTTGCCCAAAGCCCCTCCACTCACACTGAGCCTTCAGCATTGGGGCTGTGTTCCGGAAATTCCACACACAAAGCCCCCCATTCAGCGGGAGGCGGGACAATGCGTGTGCTTTTTGGAGAGGCGAAAAAGGAGGAGGCCTTGATGAGGCTGGGTGCTTTTTTGCCAAAAAAAAAAATTCAACTTTTTTTTTTTTCAAAGAACTAAGGGAGGCCCAGAAAGTGCGAAGTTTGTAAAAGAAGCTGAAAAGGTTCAGAACAGGAGCATAAAGGAGCCCGGGAATGCCCTGTGAATTTTGAACAGAGAACAGAAAAGGGACTCTAAAAAGCAATTAGTGATGCTGCTCATAGATGAAGAGTGAAGCTTGAGGGGGAGTAGGGAGGCATTAAGGGGTGGAGGGAAATTACACTCATTTAGTAAAGGACTAAAGAGAGTGAAGGAGAGATTGACATCTCCTGGAATTTGTATGGGGAAAGTAGACACACAAATAGCAATACACAGCATCCAAGAACAGGAGGCCGTGCTGAAGCTAAAGACCCATGCCAAGATGGGCCTTTGGATTCATTGCCAATGCCCTCACTTCTTGTTCCTGAAAAGCGTGCAGGGAAGCTAGTCTGGAGGAAAGTGAGGCTCCTTTTGCCTTAATGGCTCAGCTGCAGTTCGCACTTTGGCTCCAACATCAATGCTGATGGAAGAGGTTTGAAGCATGCTTGTGGTATGGTGGGGATGAGCTCCACTGAACTTGGTGGGTCTCGCTCCCACGTAAGAAGCCTGATGCAAAGCATCACAGCTCCTAGATGTGAAGAGGTGTCCTATACACTTCAGTGATGGAGACAGTGACGCACATGCAATGGCAATTGATGTGCAGAGCTACCACAGTAGAGAAACAAATGGGAAAGTGCTTGCAGAGGTGTTTTGTGCTCCTACCAGAGCTCGTTTGCACAGAAAGAGCTACTAGATCAGGAATAAGGAGGACAGGGATGCAAGCAGTTCTGACTGGTTCTGAGTGAGTTCTGATGGGTTCTGACTGAAACCCGGAGTGGATTCACCTCCCCGGATTCACATTGGAGCCATCACTCTCCACTGGATGTAAGCCACGTACAGAATTGTCGGCAAGGGGTCCTCACCTGATTGGCTCCAGTACAAATGACCTTTCATAAGAAGATGAGAATTGGCTTACTGAATTGGTCCAGTGGCCAACCAGCTGTCTCTGGGAAGTTCACAAGCAAGACGTGAAGGTGATGGCCACAGGGAGATGAGGTTCCCCAGAACATAAAAATCACAGATATAATTTCTCTGAACATGGAAGTTCCATTTTTGCCATTATGGCTAATAACCATAGATAGATTTTTCATAGAATCATAGTTGGAAGGGACCTTGAAGATAATCTAGTCCAATGGTGGGGAACCTCTGGCCCATGGGCCCAATATGGCCTGCGGAGGTTCCCCATCTGGCATATTGAGGCTTGGGTTCCCTCTGTGGGCCCTGCCCACTTTCCTCTCCAAGCCCCTGACCTGGAGGCTACCAGGAGCTTAGGGAGGAAGCAGGGTGTGGAATCACAGATCAGACATAACAAGGGGATTCCCTTTACTTAGCATGCTCCTCCTCCCAACTGAGAGGGCCAGCTGCATGCAGGAGAGTCCCCTTGTTATCTCCAGTCACAGATCAGAGATAACAAAGTGATTCCCTTTACTTAGCACCCCTTACTTAGCACAACCCAAAGCAAATTTCAGGTGGGTGTGCCTGTGTTTGTGTGTGTGAAAGAGACTGAATGGAAGATGGATCAGTTGGGTGTGCTTGTGTGTGAGTGGATAGATGGAAAGGGGGGCATGCATGCACACATGTGTGAATGAGAGTGTGGGGTGGCCATGCCTGCTTTTGCCTCTGGCCCCATCAACTGCTGGAATGCAGATTATGTGAGATTGAATGTGACCATCTGAGGTGGAGGGAGTTCCCCACCCCAATTTAAATAAAATAGTAAATAAAATATTATCAGTAAAACAAAATGAACTGTGCCTTTCTCAGGTCAGGATTAATTCAGGATGATTTATTTCTTCAGCTACCTAAAGTGGGCCCAGTTGGCTGTATCTGACAATATAAGTTCAAGAAGGAGCAGTTCCTTGTACGATATTATACTGTTTTGCTATAAATAATGGCAATGTATGTACATGTGCATGCTTGGACTAATGATTTAAATCAAATCTCATTCCAGCAAGCAAGACCCACACCTGGAAGCTGGCATCTCCACATGGAGCCAATGCAGATGCACATTTCCATCTGCATCTGCATCATGCAGATTCCATCTGCAATCTAGGCACCATTGACCTGGCTAGATGTATCTCTTGATGTGGCTGGGGAGGTCTATCTCAAGCCACAGTCCTACATTATTCAATGTGACTAAGGTCACGTGTGTAGATGGGAGCCAACATGTACATGGAAGCTCCGTCCTTTCTTTCTTGCACAAAGATCTGGTTAACTAATGGTCACTTCATGCATGATATGGCATCAAGAGCTCCTGGGATCCTCGTGCAGTTGCCCGATGTCATGGGTCACAGAATGGTTGGTGGCAGCTTCTCAGTGAAGTACCCTCAAATCCCAGACTGAACCAGTCTTGCTTCTTGGTTTGTTTTCCGGTTCTGACTAGTTCTTGGTCTTGACTTCTGGCTTGCTCCTTGACCCTACCTCCTGACTTGCTCTGTGGTCCTGACGCTGTTCAGGCTGGACTACTGGCTTGTCCCACAGCTCCTGTTTCCTGGCTCTCCTCAGACTGCAACCCAGGGCCCAGCCCTGATACACAGGTACATTTCTGTACTGATGTGGGGAAGAAAGGCTCATGAACTCTGTTGTGTATGAAGATTGCTGAAGTGTCTGTTTTGCTATGTGTACATTGGGAACCCAGAGATGGACATCGGTTCTCATTAAGTGGGTTCTCACCCCTCCTATGCACCCTGTGGGCTAAATGTCATATGTGAAGTGTTCATAAGTACTGTGTCCATGAAAGGCAATTCAGCTGGGGGGTGGGGGAGGATAAAGTATTCTAAAAGCAATTACACTGAAATATGTTTCCTGGCTATGGCTCCATTGGCCCTGTGCTGAATTTTTCAGTCTGTCTCTTTTTGACCATTCATTGGGGGGAGAGGCAAAAAGAAGTTTCATCCAAAAATTTGTGGGAAGGGGTGAGAATTTTGGAGAAATTTCTGATAGTGCAGCAGGGCTTTGGTGCTTACCTTACAGTAAGGAGGTGGCTGAGTGGAGTGGGGGTGTTCTTTCTTTTAACCCTCCCCCCTGTTCTGTCTTTGCAGCCCCTCTGGCTGCTTCAGCTTCTTGGGTAGCCCCCTGGACAACTTAGCCAGGACTCTCTCCGTTGGGGCTTCCCTGTGCTGCTGCCTGCAGAGTGCCTAAAAGCTGAGAGAAGCATTTTTGGTTTTGCTTTGCTGTTATTAAAAGTCCTTTTAATAACAACAATAAGAAAAATAATAAGAAAAATAACAATAACTCCTCGCTCAGCTTTCAGGCACTCAGCAGGTAGCTGCACTGGAAAGCCCCAAGGGAGAAAGTCCTGCTGAAGTACTCCAGGGGCTTTCCAAGAAGCTCAAGCAGCTGGAGAGGCTGAAAGGGCAGACCAGGGGAAAATGGTGAAAGAGCACATGCACACACCCCTCAGCCACTGCCTTACGTTTATTTCTATAAAACATTTCTTGACTGCCTTTCAGTGCAGATGCTCCCCACCCTCAAAGCGGCTTACAGAAATAAAATACATAAAAACAGTTAACATAGTAAAAGTGATAAAAACATAAAAACAATAAAAATGACAATAAGAATCAACAATAAAACCAGCAACAACGACAACGGCAGTAACAGCAACAATAGCAGTCATATCAAGAGAAGGCCAGGGTAAAATAACATGTTTTCAAGGCCTTCTTAAAAGTCTGCAGTAATGGAGCATGGTGGGCCTCCAATGGCAACCTGTTTCAAAGGTGTGGGCCACTGCAGAGAAGGCCCTCTCATGTGTTGAGGGCCTTCCTTATAGTAAAGTAAGCACTGGAGCCCTGCACCCTGAGAAATACTTCCAAACTTCGCGGCAACCCAATACAAGAGGCAGAAAAATGACTGCCTCTTTTGCAGGGAAACAAAGAGGCTGTGAAAGGGCAGGTGGGGTTTCAGCACAGCAATATATTTCACAGGGCAGTATCCAACATGACAAGCTAGCATGAACTACCTCTAGCCCAATGCCAATAGTGCTTGCTGGCGTGATGGGTTTCTATGGAAAACCCATCATAGCAGCAAGTCCTACTGGTATGGTGCTAGAGATGGTTTATGCTAACGCAATGTCATTGAAAGTAATGGGAGTGGCACATTGGATACTGCCCCTGGAGCTGCATTCTTATACAAAAAGCAGCAATAAAAACCAGAAGATTTTTGTTGTCATTTCTCATCCATAATCCATGCCATGATCATTCAAACAACAATGTAATCTTCTACCAGATGAAAACATTTCAATTCCACTGGAAAAATATCTATTGAATAAACTTCTATGTTGTACTCATTTAAGATTTCCAAACTTATCCTGCCCTGTATATATTATTAATAAAAACAGGTCAGTCAATAAAAAGTTGCTTGAAACCATTGCATACTCTTGTTTGTTTGTTTTTCATCTGCATTTAATTCCACAACCTCCCCTTCCTTTCAACCTTGTCCTTATAATGCCATTCTTCTGTATAAATTCCTCCTTGTTAAAGACTTTGGGTCTAAGGAAAGGCTAACGTTTAAAACATGAAGTTTTCAGTACCATAGACAGCACACTGGACAGCACACTTTCATGGTGTTCTAGTTTCTCAGAGGGAGGGAGGGAGGAACACCATAAGACATCACAGAGGGTGGTTTTGAAAGACAGAAAAAGCATAACCAAATAACACTCATATAGTTCCATAACAGTCCCATCAGCATCAGCAGACTTGGACATCAGACAGTTTTGGACTAAAGAAACAGAAGATTTCAGCCTTTGTCAAAGGCTGAAACCTTCTCTTTATTTAGTCCAAAATGTTAGCACTAATTTGCATCAACTAATGTGCATTAGCACATTTGCACAAGTGTGCATTAGGGCTAATATGAATTAGTGCAAGTAGAATTAAATTTTGGTTAAAAAAAAATCCAGTTCTGTCAATGAGTGGACAATGGAACAAACGACGCCTGACAATTCACGAAACACAGATGGAATGGATCTTACAAAATCTGCACATCCCTACTCTCCAGTCCTTTGGTACAGAGTTTAATCTTAGGGACATCAGAAATGTTCCATATTTTTGTTAGAAAATCAGCGATTTCACAGTTGAGTTCTTTAAGAACATCCTTAGCCTTTGGGTCTTCATGCAATGTGTCTTGTTCAAGAACCATCTTGACTTCAGAGATTATACTCCGGAGAAGGTAGTTTGAGTCTTGTGTCTTTAAGAAAAGAAAAAGAAGAGGTCTGCTGTGCATGACAAATAGTGTATAACATCATGTATGACTATCCTTGAACAGTGCAAGATCACAGTTCATGGTAATCTTGTACGGGTAGAGCTAAATACTGAGGATGTGTAGTGATACAGCCACTCTGCATAGTGCAATTGTGCCAGAGAACCATGGGTGGGTTTCTACAAGTCAGATATAGGCAGAGAGGGAATACGATGGGACAGAGCTGAGAAGTGGAAACACTGTGACCACAATCATAAGCAATCCCAGAGTCTGGGATTGTTTGCAATGGGCCCACGATTTACACCAATAGGAAGACCCATAAGCCAAACAGACCACAAGTCTGGTGCCAATTAGGGATGGTTATTAGCAAGGCTGCACTACAGCAAGGGTTAGTAGAACCAGCAACCATTTGCAGGCAACCCTAATACTGTGGTGCCGGGTTGCAATCTTTAAACTAGTGACCGATTGACATTTCTTTAAGCCCCAAGGACCAAAGGGCACTAAGGGAGCAATTCTATGCGCCCTAAAAAGGTAAAGGTGTCCCCAACCAGTCGTGTCCGACTCTAGGGTGCGGTGCTCATCCCCGTTTCTAAGCCGAAGAGCCAGCGCTGTCCGAAGACGCTTCCGTGGCCATGTGGCCATGACTGAACACCGAGGTGCACGGAATGCTGTTACCTTTCCTGCCGAGGCGGTACCTATTTATCTACTTGCAATTTCTTGCTTTCGAACTGCTAGGTTGGCAGAAGCTGGGACTGAAGACGGGAGCTCACTCTGTCATGCAGCACTCGGGTCTCAAACTGCTGTCCTGCTGACCTTCCAGTCTGCAGTTCAGCGTCTTAACCACTAAGCCACCATTGCCCCTTCTATGCCCCCCTGTTGTTGTTCATTCGTTCAGTCGTGTCCGACTCTTCGTGACCCCATGGACCATAGCACGCCAGGCCTTCCTGTCCTGCGCTCTCTCCCGGAGCGTGCTCAAGTTTCTATGCCCCCTAGACAGTGTCTAATGGCCATAGGATTTTTTGGTTTCTGGGAACCGATCTCGGAGCCAGGGCTCTGACTTCGGCTCCCAGTAACCTCACTCCCCAGCCCCTCCCCCACTGCTTTGTAGGTAGTGCAGTTCGCCCCCACCTCCATGCTCATATTGCAGTGTGGAATGGCAAAAAGGGGCCATTCCCAGGGGTGGGCAGGGTAGGAGAATGTGGAAGCATCATTACAACACTTCCTATGCAGCATCCCACACACCCTAGCTCTGACACACCTGCTTAGACAGCCACAAATGCAGGGTGGCCAGAACGCAGAGGAGAGGATCCCCTCTTTGCTCCACCCACCCTACATTTGATAGTTGGCTGCTCTGAGTTCAGAGCAGGCTTACTAACCCCATAGGATTGCACCCGAAATGACCATGGATGTGGTGTAGTGGTTAGAGTGCTGGACTAGGTTCTAGTCCCCGCTCAGTCATGAAGCTCACTGGGTGACTTTGGGACAGTCAGTGACTCTCAACCTAACCTACCTCACAGGGTTGTTGTGAGGATAAATGGAGAAGAGAAGAACCTTGTAAGCCAACCTGGGTTCCTTGCAAGAGCAAAAAAAGGTGGCATATAAATGTAATAATTAATACATACATTTTTAAAGGGATGGAAATTCTTTGAATTTCAAGCATCCTAGCCCAAGAATTTTAGCCCTGTGAAAACACCCACATAAATATCACAACACTAAATTTTCTTGCATTAAAAGTAAGGCATTATTTTGTCTCACATGTTAAGCCAAAGTTAATAGCTCATATTTGATAGGTGCCACAAAATACCTAGACAAATGCTCATTGTTTCTGCTCTTCCTTGCCTACCACTCCTGAAGCTTTGCTCCATCTCTATTTTTTCTGACTCCCTTTAACGTGGAACCAATTCCAGGCCATGATGTGCATAGTTCTGAATACTTGACCATGAATTGGGTAGACTTCCTTGGCCTAGGGCCTGCTGGCAGTAGTTAATCTCTTTCTTTTTTAAATAAAGTGCTCATGTCAGCTTTCATGTTCTATGAAAGAGAAGCTGAAGTCTCTATTCCCATACAGAAATCTGAGAGATGGCCATGATTCCTCAGTAGAGAGAGATTTCAGTGGAGGCTGGTGGCTCCAATGTCAGTGAGGCAGTGAATCTGCTCCAGGTTTCAATCACAACCAGTAAGAACTCTAAAGGAGCTATCCAAGGTGCTTTCCACGTGCACCTTCGATAGCTCCTTTAGAATTCTGACTGGTTCTGACTGAAACCCAGAGCAGATTCACTGCCCCACTGACATTGGAGCCACCAGCCTCTACTGAGAGATTTTATGATAGCCCATACACACCCTTCTCCCGCACAGATCTGCCCATACACTAAGGTTATTTATTATTTAAATTTATATCCCACTTTTCCTTCAAAGAGCAAAAGATGGCACACATGGTTCCCTCTCTTCCCTCTGCCATTTTATCCTCACAATAACCCTGCGGGGTAGGTTTGCCTGAGAGATAGTATTTGGCCCAGGAACATGCAAGGAAATTCATGGCTGAATATAAATATTTGAACCTGGGTTGCCCCAGTCTCAGTCCAGCATTGTAATCATTACACCACACTGGTCTTCAATATCACCATTGGATGATCTTCCCCTGGGCCTTCTCTGAAGCGTGGGAAGTCAGGAAGGCTGCAGAATGCTGGAGGGCTGATTGTGCAATGAAAGGACACACACACCCTCAACCACCTAATATGAGTGCAGGAACCCTGCACAGCACCCATGGGAATTTCACCGTTTCCCCCCTCCTTTTTAATTTTCCCCTGAAAGCAATTTCTTTGATTTCAAATTGAATGAGAATGATTGGGGAGAATATAGTAAACAACCAACTTTTCCAGGGAAAACATACCCAAATATCACCCCCCAAACCAGAATGCTCAGTGACCTTGAGATGGAAAATGAAATCATGGAGGCCTCCAGACAAGGAAGTGTTGTAATAATGGGCAACTTCAATTACCCCCACAATGAGTGGATAAAAGCATGTTCCAGCCATGACACAGAGGTTAAATTTCTCGATGCCCTAACAATTGTGCCCTAGAACAGTTGGTTGGAACAGACCAGAGGGGAGACGACCTTGGATTTAATCCTAGGTGGTGTCACCCAGGACCTAGTTTGTTGTTTATTCACTCAGTCGCTTCCGACTCTTGGTGACTTCATGGACCAGCCCACGCCAGAGCTTCCTGTTGGCCATCGCCACCCCCAGCTCCCCCAAGGTCGAGTCCATCACCTCCAGAATATCATCCATCCATCTTGCCTTTGGTCAGCCCCTCTTCCTTTTGCCTTCCACTTTCCCTAGCATCAGCATCTTCTCCAGGGTATCCTGTCTTCTCATGATGTGGCCAAAGTACTTCAGTTTTGCCTTTCATATCATTCCCTCAAGTGAGCAGTCTGGCTTGATTTCCTGGAGTATGGACTGGTTTGATCTTCTTGCAGTCCAAGGCACTCTCAGAATTTTCCTCCAATTTTTGAACCACAGTTCAAAAGCATCTATCTTCCTTTGCTCAGCCTTCCTTATGGTCCAGCTCTCGCAGCCATAGGTTACTACGGGGAATACCATTACTTTAACTATGCAGGACCTAGTATGATATATAAATGTTGTTGAACAAATTGGAAACAGTGATCACAGTGCAATCAGATTTAATATATATTTAAGTGGAAAATTGCCCAGGAAGTCCAACACAGTCATATTTGACTTCAAAAGAGGAAACTTCTCTAAAATGAGGGAACTGGTGAAAAGGAAGTTAAAAGGGCGAGTCAAGAAGATTAAATCCCTTCAAAATGTTTGGAGATCACTCAAAACCACAATAATAGAAGCCGAGCTAAAATGTATACCACAGGTTAGGAAAGGTAGCACCAAGTCCAAGAGGTCACTGGCATGGTTAACAAGCAGTGTTTAGGGAGCTATTAGAGAAAAGAAAGCTTCCTTCAGAAAATGGAAGTCCTGCCCTAGTGAGGAAAACAGAAGGCAGCACAAGCTTCCACAAAGGTGATGCAAGCAGACAATAAGAGATGCAAAAAAGCATTCTGAAGAGCATATTGCTAACAACATCAAGGCCAACAATAAAGAATCCTTTAAATATATCAGAAGCAGAAAACCAGCTAGGGAGGGAGGCAGTTGGACCATTGGATGACAGTGGAGTTAAAGGAGTACTGAAGAATTATTTTCATCCATCTTCACTGTAGAAGATATAGGACAGATACCTGTGCCTGAACTGATGTTTTCAGGAAGGGAGTCTGAGGAACTGAGGCGACTAGTGGTGTAAAAGATGAAGTTCTCAACCTTACTGATAAATTGAAAGCAAATAAATCACCAAGCCCAGATGGTATCCATCCTAGAGTTCTCAAAGAACTCAAATATGAAATTACTGATCTTCTAACTGAAATATGCAACGTGTCCCTAAGATCAACTGCTATACCAGAGGACTGGAAGATGGCCACTGTAACATCAATTTTCAAAAAGGGATCCAGGGGGGATCCGGGAAATTACAGACCTATTAGCTTAATGTCTGTTCTGGGTAAATTGGTTGAAGGCATTATTAAAGATAAAATTAGTAATATAGAAGGACAAGCCCTGCTGAATAAGAATCAACATGGCTTCCACAAAGGTAAGTTCTGTCTCACTAACCTTTAAGAGTTCTTTGAGAGTGTCAGTAAACATGTAGACAGGGTGATCTGGTAGACATTGTTTACTTGGACTTCCAAAGGGCTTTTGACAAAGTCCCCCACCAAAGACTCCTGAGTCCTGAGCAAACTTAGCAGTCATGGAAAAAGAGGACAGGTCCTCTTATGGATCAGTAAATGGTTAAAGAACAGAAAGCAGAGAGTAGGAAAAAATGGTAAATTCTCCCAATGGAGTGAAGTAAATATTGGGGTCCCACAGGGATCTGTATTAGGACTAATGCTTTTCAACCTGTTCATAAATGATCTGGAATTAGGAGTGAGCAGTGAAGTAGCCAAGTTTGCAGATGACACCAAATTATTTAGGTTGGTTAAAACAAAAAGAGATCGTGAAGAGTTCCAAAAGGATCTCTCCAAACTGGGGTAATGGGCATCTAAATGGCAAATGTGGTTTAATGTAAGCAAGTGTAAAGTAGGGATGTTCGAAAGTCACTTCCCTTTTTGAGGGGTGATTCGCGGTGGGGGGGAGAGGCTCCGCACCTCCCCCCAAAATCCTAACCCGGCTGGCTCCACTCCACGGCAACTCCGTGGAGCTGCCGGCTGGGTGCATTTGCAGTAGGGATGTACGAATCCCTTACCTGGTTCTGGTCGGGGCATCCACTGGGGGGGGGAGGCGCTCCGTCCCTCCCCCTGGAATCCTCGACTGGGGGAGAGGTGATCCGGTCCTCTCCCCCGGAATCCTGCCCGGCCGGCTCTGCTCTGCGGCGGCTCCGCAGAGCAGCCAGCCAGGGCCGTCCATAGCTGGACTTCTAAAGAATCTGGCCTCACTGGAATCCATGACGGAATTCTCTTCCATCCCTAATTTGCAGGCATGCGTAGGGATGGCGGAGAATTCCGCCATGGATTTCAGTGAGGCCGAATGCACTGGCATTCAGCCCCCCGAAATCCGTGGCGGAACGGCCTGCCCCCCCGCCCCTCCTGCGGATTCCCCCAGGGCCGAGACTTACCTGGGGCGGATGTTCCGGATGGCGGCAGCTCCAGCAGCGGCTTCAGCAGCAGCAGCTGGTCTTTCGACCGGCTGCCACGGCTGCCATTTGCATTCTGGTCTTTGCCGTGATAGGCTACATAAGTCTTTACGTAGCCTATCACGGCAAGCCAATAAAAAAACCCAAACAAACCAGCATACGCAAATGGCAGCGGCTCCAGCAGCCGCCATTTGCTTTCCCTATTTTTTGCCATTCTAGCCTATGTAAATATTTACGTAGGCAATTATGGCGAAAAAAAGGGGAACCGCAAATAGTGTAGTGGGTGCTATTTGTGTTCTTTCTTTTCCCCCCTGCCATTTTATCCTACATAAATATTTACGTAGGTTTTTACAGTGAAAAAAAAAGAAACACAAATAGCGCCCACTATGCTATTTGCGGTTCCCCTTTTTTTTTGCCATAATTGCCTACGTAAATATTTACGTAGGCTAGATCGGCAAAAAATAGGGAACGCAAATGGTGGCCGCTGTAACCGCCGCCATTTGCGTATGCCGTTTTTTGGGGGGGCATGCCGTGATAGGCTACGTAAAGACTTACGTAGCCTATCATGGCAGCCTGAAAGGATGCAATTGGCGGCTGCTATGGCGGCTGCCATTTGCGTTCGCAGCAGCCCATCAGCAGCCAGAAGTCTGGCTGCGGACGGCCCTGGCTGGCTGCTCCGCGGAGCTACTGCAGAGCAGAGCCAGCCGGGCAGGATTCCGGGGGGGAGGACTGGATCGCCTCCCCCCTAATCGAGGATTCCAGAAGGAGGGACAGAGCGCCCCCCCCACCGCGAACAGAATCCGCGAACAGTTAAGTCACTTTCGTACATCCCTAGGCAGAGCCTGTGGATGCAAATGATGGCGGCTATGGCGGCCACCATTTGTGTTCCTGTTTTTTTGCCGGGATAGGCTATATAAATATTTACGTAGCCTATCACGGCAAAAAAACAGCGGCACAAATGGCGTAGCAGCTGCCATTTGCACCCCTGTCTTTCGCCATGATAAGCTACGTAAATATTTACGTAGCCTATCACGGCAAAAAAACAGGGGCGCAAATGGCGGCGGCTACGGCCGCTGCCATTTGCGTTGCCTTGTTTTGCCATGATAGGCTACGCAAATATTTACGTAGCCTATCATAGCCTCTTCAGGGATGCAAATGGCATCCCTGCGTTAGCCGTGATAGGCTATGTAAGTATTTACATAGCCTATCACGGCAAAAATGGGGAAGCGAATGGCAGCCACAGATGCGGCCGCCATTCGCAAAGCAGCATGAACGGCACCAGGTAAATGCTCCATTATGCGTTTCTTTCGTGGGGTGGTGGGGTGGGGGGGCTTTGTTCCGCCACGGATTTCGGGGGGCTGAATGCACTGGCATTCGGCCTCACTGAGATCCGTGGCGGAATCCTCCGACATCCCTAGTGTAAATTGATGCACGTTGGGGCAAAAAATCCCAACTTCAAGTATAGCCTGATGGGATCTGAGCTAGTGGTGATAGACCTGGAAAGAGATCTTGGGGCTGTGGTGGACAGCTCAGTGAAGATGTCAACCCAGAGTGCAGCCACTGTAAAAAAAAACCAAATGCCAATATCATACTGCCCCTATAGAAATCTATGGTGCAACCACACTTGGAATACTATGTCCAGTTCTGGTCACCACACCTAAAAAAAGATATTGTAGAGCTGGAAAAAGTGCAGAAAGGGCAACTAAAATGATGAAGGGGCTGGAGCATCTCCCCTATGAGAG
Source organism: Heloderma suspectum (assembly GCF_057233095.1). Classification (NCBI taxonomy): domain Eukaryota; kingdom Metazoa; phylum Chordata; class Lepidosauria; order Squamata; family Helodermatidae; genus Heloderma; species Heloderma suspectum. Next base: position 34,633,335 of record NC_139464.1, read on the forward strand.
AAGATTACAACAGCTGGGATTGTTAGCTTGGAAAAAAGGAAGGTAAGGGGAGACATGATAGAGGTGTACAAAATTATGCATGGTGTGGAGAATGTGGATAGGGAGACATTTTTCTCCCTCTCTCAAAATACTAGAACCGGGGTCATCCTATGAAGCTGTTTGGTGGGAGATTCAGGACAGATAAAAGGAAAGACTTCTTCACACAGCACATAGTTAAACGATGGACTTCACTACCACAGGATGTAGTGATGGCCACTAATTTGGATGGTTTTAAAAGGAGGTGGATAAATTCATGGAGGAACAGGCTATTGATGGCTTCTAGTCCTGATAGCTATGTGCTCCCTCCAGTACCAGACAGAGGCAGTGAGCCTATGTACACCAGTTGCTGGGGAACATTGGTGGGAGGGTACCGTTGTACTCATGTCCTGCTTGTGGATTCCTGGTCGACAGCTAGTTGTCTACTGTGTGAACAGAATGCTGGACTAGATGGACCCTTGGTTTGATCCAGCATGGCTCTTCTTATGTTCTTAACATGCAGAATAACATTTGGGCACAGTGCTAGAATATATGATGCTCCTTTACACTAGATCAGACTGTCCATCTAGCCCAGTATTGTCTTTACTCCAACTGGAAGCCACTTTCCAGCATCACAGGCTGAGGACAGCATCCACATCACTATTAGAGATGTACAAGTGCAGGCAGGCCCAAACATTTTGCTGCCTGAGGTGAAGAACAAGATGGCGCCCAATCCCATCCCATGTATAAAGGCCAACTTGACTAGCAGATGAATCTTACTTCAATACTGGAGATGGAACATCTTCCTCTATTGGATCTGAAGGCAGCTGGCTAGCTTAGGGATCCGGGACAAGCCATGTGGCCCACACCTCTGTCCTCCAACGTTTTCCTGCCACCTCCCAGCATCAACTGCCTGAAGCAACTGCCTCACTCTGCCTAATGACAGGGCTGGCCCTATGTACAAGAATTTCACTTGTGTTCATTTAACACCAGAACTTGCCCTGTTAGCACCCCTGAATGTGAATGCAAGTATCTTTTGCAGGCACAGCTTGCATATTCCCAACCTTGCAATTACACTTGCAAAAAATTGCTTTAGAAAAACGTGCACTTTCAAGGTACATATTTTCTAGGGATACACGAATCACTTACCTGTTCCGGTCGGGACATCCGCTGGGGGGGGAGGCGCTCCGTCCCTCCCCCTAGAATCCTCGACTGGGGGGGAGGCAATCCAGTCCCCCCCCCCCCCGGAATCCTACCCGGCTGGCTCTGCTCCGCGGCGGCTCCGCAGAGCAGCCGGCCAGGTCTGTCCGCAGCCAGACTTCCAGCCGTGGACGGGCTGCTGCGGACCCAAATGGCAGCCATCATAGCGGCCACCATTTGCATCCTTCCAGGCTGTCGTGATAGGCTACGTAAGAATTTACATAGCCTATCACGGCTACCCCTCCCCACAAAAAAGCGTACGCAAATGGCGGCAGCTACGGCGGCCGCCATTTGCGTTCCCTATTTTTCGCCATTATAGCCTACATAAATATTTACGTAGGCTAGAATGGCAAAAAATAGGGAACGCAAATGGCAGCTGCTGTAGCCGCCGCCATTTGCATGTGCCGTTTTTTTGGGGGGAGGGGTAGCCGTGATAGGCTACATAAATTCTTATGTAGCCTACACGGCAGCCTGGAGGGACGGCAATGGCAGCCACAGCAACCTGGCTGTGGCCAGCCGGCCGCTGCCGCCACCACCGCCACTGAATCCGCTGCCAGAGCCGCATCTGCCGCCGGAACCGCTGCCACCGCCACTGGAACCGCCGCATCTGCCGCAGGTAAGTGCCATCCCAGGGGATTCCGTGGGGGGGGGGCAGGAGGCCGTTCCACCACGGATCCTGGGAAGGCGGATTCTACAGAATCCGGCCTCACTGGAATCCGTGGTGGAATTCTCCGCCACCCTAATATTTTCATCCTTTAGTCAAAGTATGCATTTTGGTGCACACTTTAAAAAATGTGTACCTAAATGCAAATTTTTCTGATTCAAACAACACCAAAAAAGAAAAGTAAAGCTCTCACTGTGACTAGGAATGAGGCAGAGCTCTAAGAACCCCAAAGAGCTCAAGCCTTGCTGATTCTCCCATTCCTAATAACGACAACCTGATTCTTTATTAAAAATCTGGAGTTGCTACCAATGGAACATGAGACATTTGGCAGGTAAATCATACTGAGCTCTTCTCTCTTCTACTGAGCTTTGCCCCCTCCCAAAGACCAAAGCAGGGATGGGGAACACATGGCCCTCTAGATGTTGTTAGACTGCAGCTCCCATCATTCCTTACCACTGGCTATGCAGGCTAGGGAATTGCAGTCCAACAACACTGGAGCGCCTCTCCTGGCATGAACCTACCTTATGCTATGATCATCATCTAAGGCCCTCCTCTAGGTGCCTCCTTGGAGGGAGGCTCAGAAGATGGCAACAAGGGAGAGGGCCTTCTCGGTGGTGGTTCCCTGACTGTGGAACAATCTCCCCAATGAGGCCTGCTTGGTGCCATCATTCTTACCTTCCTCTGCTCTCAGGCATTTTGCAGCATAGGTTTAATCAGGTTATGGGATTTCTTATTGTTGGTTGTTAAAAGTGTGTGTGTGTGTGTGTGTGTTGCCTGTTTATATGTTTGTGTGTAAATGTTTTTTATATTATGTACAGTATTGTAATTTTAAGGTTTTTAATCTTTGTAAACCACCCAGTGAGCTTTGGTTATTGGGTGGTATAGAAATGTAATAAATGAAATGGAAATAATGGAACACCTGGAGGGCCTCACATTCCCTACTGCTGGACTAAAGGTATGAGTGTCATTATTGTGGCTGCTAGCCTCTGGCCTGCAGTTGGCTGGATCCCTGCTTATCAGTCAGGCTCTCAATCTCAAACTGCTTGGGGAGGGGAAACCCAAAAAAACTGGTTGTAAGGGTCCCGGTTTCCCTATCTCCTGGAAATTTTAATTCTGCCTATTTTTCTGAGTGTCAAGATACTCAGAACTAATTATGCTTCAAGAGTCCACTGTTCTGTTTCCTCTCAAACCATAGGTGCCCCGATTAAAAGCACACACACACACACACACACACACACCTTTCCACACCATTCTGATAAGTATGAACTAAACCTTTGATTTTAGAAATACTAGACAGGTGAATGCAAATCACTGTTGAATATGTCGTGTAAGGTAATGCCACCCCTTTACTAAGCACATTTGGAAAAAGAAACCTACAACATAGGTATTCAGTGATTCAACCTTGTACTAAGTTTTTTTTAAAAAAAAAAATGCTTGCAACACCTGTATGGAAATTGATCTCTAATCTTTCCTTTTCACTTACATGCCTGTGCGGAGTTCAATCGGCCTCCATCCAGGGTGGTGGCACCTCTTATTTTATATTTTATTTAAGAGCTCAGGTGGTGTGTTTGCGTTTGAAAGAATGGTGGCAGTGCCAGGAAGGGCGCTGAACGTTTTTCTTTTTCTTTGAATCTACACGCTTGATAGGACAAAGCAGGTGCACAGCAAGGCTTCTGACACTGTCTGCAGAAGCTGTAATCCCCATCTTACCACAGACGAGCCACCTGCCTACAGGAAAAGAGATAATTCAGGTTCTGAGTGAGTTCAGCTTTAGGTGTCCCCTGCGTAAAGACTGATAAATGAGCTACAGTACAGCAAGATTGGTGGTTGTGTCAATAGATCAATATTTGATCACTGAAGGCGGCCCTTTCTGGATTCCCCTCCGTAGATGGTGGTTGAACTTTAGGTCTGAACTTTAAGTGGCCTCTGCAGATCTTATACACGTGTAATTTGGGTCCCACAGGAGGTGCCTAGCTCCTAACCACATCAAGAGGAATGTTCCCATTGGGTTTCTTTGGGCTTTCAACCAGCCCACATTGATCATTTCAACAGAGCATTCCTATCTTTGGTGGGTGGGGGGATGGCGGGGCGGCGGGGGAGAGTTCCAATCTCAGAGCTCCAAACAACCTGAAGCTCTGCTGGGCTCATGTCAGCAGGGTGGAAGTGAGGGAGGAACACTGTTTTTATTTTTCTTTCTCCAGCCTTAAACAAAAATGCAATTCCCTCTCATTGGTTCCAATGGAGGGAATTAATCTATGCCAGGTCTAGGGCTTGCACAGTTCTACATCTTGTTGTGGGAGGGACCTGGGGCCCAGGATACCCCTGGTACATCCCCAGCATGCTTCTCCCCCCTCTAAAACTAGAAGATTCATGTAGGGCAGCTGCAGTTGGGGGGTGAAGAAAAAGGAAAGTGAGGAATGGTGTGTGTGTGTGTGTGTGTGTGTGTGTGTGAGAAAGAGAGACAGAGAGAGAGAGAGAGAGAATAAGAACATAAGAAGAGACATGCTGGATCAGTCCAAGGGTCCATCTAGTCCATCATTCTGTTCACCCAGTGGCCAACCAGCTGCCCACGGGAAACCTGCAAGCAGGAAATGAGTGCAACAGCACCCTTCCACCCATGTTCCCCAGCAACTGGTGCACATAGGCATATTGCCTCTGATACTGGAGGTAGCACAGAGCCATCAGGTCTTGTAGTCATTGACAGCCTTCTCTTCCAGGAACTTGTCTACCCCTCCCTCCCCTTTAAAGCCATCCAAACTGGTGGCCATCACTATGTCTTGTCGTAGCAAATTCCATAGGTTAACTATGTGCTGTGTGAAGACATCTGTCCTGAATCTCCCAACAATCAGCTTCATGGGATGGCCCGGGGGTTCTAGTATTATGAGACAGGGAGAAAAATGTCTGGGAGGGAGAATGATTGTAAGGTCTGTGCCTTGCAGTTTGGGAGACATGGAAATAACACAATGAATAGCTGCTACCATAAAGTAGAGGACAGCATTTTGTCTATGACTTCCTACTTGGCTTGAATGAATTTGTGCAGAATGAATAATGATATACAATTGTTATTGATATTTTAAAGAATTAAATACAGTGAGTTGGGGTCCACTTGTGGAAGGTCCCTCTGCCTGATTTTTGAGGGTCCCCCTCATACCACGCCACAGACATTCAGCAGGGTCCCTTGACTGTCTATGTAGGATTTGGGGGGAGCTGGAGGGGCTGCTGTGGGAAGGAGGGGTGTGGGGAAGTCCGCTGCTGCCAGTGCAGTTGATCCAGCATAAATCTGGGTCCAACCCACTGCTGTTTATTTAGTGTGGCTTGGACAAATTCCATCCACGCTGTTATTCTGAAGGTCAACAGTTTTCACGGTAACGACAGCCAAGTTCCGTCTGGAAGGAACTTCCTCAAGTGGTGGCAGTGGGCTGGTAAGGCCAGGGATGGCACAGGAGTCCAAAAAGGGGGTGGAGTCTGAGGGATTCCCCCCCTGCCCACCCTCCTAGACTCACTCACTAAGCCCTGGGGCCCTGACGGACCTGGCCACTGAGCGCCCTGGAGCTTGGCGAGTGGCTGGGAGTGTCGGGGCACCCAAGCACTCTCACCCTGGCCTCCTTGGAAGGAATCCAGGGCAAGAGGACTGGGGGATGGCCGCACCGAAGACTTGGCAGTCAAGGCCTTGTGTGCATAAAGCACAAGGGCTTGACTGCTGGAGTCCTTGTTGCAGAGAGAAGGCGAAGCTCGCGCTGCTCGGTGGGCGGGGGGTGAGGAAGGAGGCTCGCTGAGTGGGTCTGGGCCACACAAGTGTGGGGGCTGCTTGGCGAGATCCCCTGCACCCCGGATGGAGATATATTTCATCCCTAGTAATACCAGCAATGGACCTCTCACTCCCACAGGGTGAGGTGTCATCAGGCCCGGCCCAAGGTGGCAGTGCCGCCACCCCCCCAGCCAGCCTCCCCACCCCCCTGCTCTCCTTGCCACCGCCCACACTCCCAGCCACCGCCCATGCTCCTGCACGCTCTCCTCCCTCCCTGCTTGGCTGGCCAGCTGGCCGGCCTCTCCCTTACTTACTCGGCCAGCCAGCTCAGTTGGTCACATGCTCCTGCTGGCATGGCTGCTGCTCCTGCCTTCTGCCTGAACTAGTGCAGCCTCTCACGGTAGCTTGGGAGCTGCACAGGCAGCTGGGGCACAAGGCAGGAGTGACTGGGCAGACAGAAGCAAGTGGCCAGCCGGCTACCCAAGCGAGGCTGGGCAGGCGGGTGGGCGGGTGGTGGCTGAAGCCATGGCAGCCCTCTCGGCAGGGCCAGGGCAGGGAGAGCAGTGCAATTTTCTCCTGCTGGACATTTGCTCCACACTGGTGACCCACCTGGTGACCCAACTATCACAAGAGGCCCCACGAACTCCCGCAAGAGGCCCCATGAACTCCCCAAGAGGTCGGCCAGGGCCAGTCTCTCACAATAGCTCATAGAAGCCCCACAGGCGGCTGGGACACAAGGCAGGAGTGACTGGGCAGGCAGAAGCAATTGGTCTGAGCAAGTCGGGGAGCAACTGGCCAAACTGGTAGACTGGGCAGGCAGGCAGTGGCTGAAGCCCTGGCTTCCCATGGTAGGAAGAAGCAGCAGCCCTCCTGGCAGGGGCAGGGCAGGGAGAGCAGTGCAATTCACCACTCTTTCCTGATCCGCCACCTGATGCAGGTGCTTGACCCCATGTAATGGTGTGGCCGGCCCTGGGTATCATACTGATGTCACCAAAATCTATAGGTGCCTGCTTTGGAATATAAATGTGCACTGCTAGTAATGCCTACCACCACTTCAGTTATGACACAAACTCCATTTCCCCCAAATTTCTTCTTCAGCTCACTTTACAATCCAAACCAGTGTGTCTCCTTCTCTACCACATTTTCTTGAAATTGAACTTCCTCATTCATTTAGACTGCCCGCCTTTTTCTTTCCCTGGGGCAGAAGTGAGACCAGCCCATAGAAAGAAATAGGGATGGTGGAGGAATTCATTCAGATTATATTTTAATGTGCACTTACCTAATTTCACACTTATGAACAAATACACAAACTGAAACTCAGTTATCCTTCAAAATTTGCACTTCTTTGAATTTTTCAATAAAGAAAATGCATGCAAAATGTGTATTTTAGTGAAAATGGCATTAAAATGCATTTTAGTGGGGAAATTGCTAGTCAAAAAATGGGTATATTATGCAAAATTGTGTACAAAAATCCACATATTCAGGGAAATATGAACAAAAATACATCCAAATTTTAATGTGAACTTTTAAAAAAATCTCCAAGTTCAGTATGAACTGAAATCAAGACTGGCAAAATTCTCAAAGTTCAGGACTTTGAGAGAATCTGAAACTGACAGATTCATTCATCCTCAGTCATGGCACTGCTGAAATCAGGATGTTGGACTGGAAAGACCCTCCATCCAATCTAGCAGAAATCTTCTGCTGTTTTTATGATGTCGGAGGACTAATTTAGGAAACTGGGAAAGAGAGGGTAGCAATGAACATTGCTGAAGTGAGGAATCACATACTGACCTGAAGTAACAGAGCAACTCTTTTCAGTTCTTTTCACAACTCTCAGTATTTGTAGGAGAAGGCCCGAAGGAGAGAGAAAGGCAGAGAGAAAAAGTGTTTTGAAAGAATATGTGCGGTTAGAAAGAGATAATGAGTTTCCTTAACTCCACTGTGACACAACTTTTGGCAAAGCACTCTTGACGGAACACCCTAGTGAGTTAGTATCATTTTAATCTTATGTGGCTCTGATTGATATATAACACCTGTCATAATAATTAGAAACAAATCACCTCAATTGGCAGCTATTAACTGCCCCTATATTGCACAAATAACATTTGTTTGATTCGGTTACATGCTTCTGAATTTCCGCGTCAGCCTTCGGTAATCTAATATCTCACAAGTAGAGCTTACAGTAATGCAATAAAATATTGATTGAACTGCTTTCACTCTGGAATGATCAACACAACATGATTAAGGAGCTCCAACTTCTTTCTTTGTACCCATGTATTATATTACTGTTGGTTATGGAGATCGCATATGTGTTAAGGCTGTGCATGGAACCCCCCATCTGACTCGGAAGCTGGGCCTGATTCAGCTCAGGCTAATTTGGGGGTGGGGGGAACCCACCTCAGTCTACGAAGCCGAAGTGGGATTCAGAGATCCGAATTCTGCTTTGTCCCCCCAACATGCTGCCCAGCCCCCAGCTCCTTACCTGGACATTTGACTCCGGGGGGGGGGTGCCACTGCCAGGGGAACTGCTTCTGGTGCCTCTGCTGCTGGTGCGGCTGGGGGAACAGCTGCCAAGAGAGCTGGTGGGGAAGGCGCCGCAGTGGAAACCGCTGCCCATCACAGCCTGCCAACAGGCAGGAGGGCAGGAGTCTCCCTCTAACTGCGCTCTCCCACTTCCTTGGAAGGCGGGGAGGGCGCTCAGTTGGAGGCCGATTCCTGCCTGTCCTCAAGCCGTCACAGGTTCCTTGCTTGCGAGCAGCCCGTGAAGGCTTGAGTAGGGATGTCAGAGGATTCTGCCACGGACTCCAATGAGGCCAGATTCCAAAGAATCTGACCTCCAGATTCCAGGGTGGAGCGGATGCACTTACCTCCACCTCCAGAGGATTTTCCATGGGGCGGCTCTCCAGCTCCCTAGGAGACACGATACGCTAATGGCGGCTGCCATTAGCCTATTGCAGGAAAAAATTAGGGATGTACGAAAGTCACCTTTTTGCAGGGGTGATTCGCAGTGGGGGGGAGGCGCTCCGCACCTTCCCCTGAAATCCTAACGCGGCTGGCTCCGCTCCGCGGAAACTCCACAGAGCCACCAGTCGCAGGTGTGTGGAGCCTGTGGATGCAAATGGCGGCGGCTACGGCAGCCGCCATTTGCGTTCCTGTTTTTGGCCATGATAAGCTATGTAAATATTTATGTAGCCTATCACGACCAAAGACAGGGGCGCAAATGGTGGCTGTTAAGCCATTTGCGCTCCTGTTTTTTTTTACTGTGATAGGCTAGGTAAATATTTACATAGCCTATCACGGCAAAAAAACAGGAACGCAAATGGCGGCAGCTATGGTGGCCGCCATATGCGTTCCCTTTTTTTTTGCTGTGATAGGCTACGTAAATATTTACGTAGCCTATCACGGCCTCCTCAGGGACACAAAAGGCATCCCTGCGTTAGCCGTGATAGGCTACGTAAGTATTTACATAGCCTGTCACGGCCTAAATGGGGAAGCAAATGGCGGCTGCAGACATGGTTGCCATTCGCAAAGCAGTGTGAACGGCACCAGGTAAGTGCTCTGTTTTGCGCGCCTTTCACGGGGTGGTGGGGTGGGGGGCTTCATTCTGCCACAGAGTTCAGGGGGCCGAATGCCAGTGCATTCACTGAGATCCGTGGTGGAATTCTCTGACATCCCTAGAAAAAATACAGCCAGAAATGGTATATTGTATGCCATTTGAAGCCATAAAGCCCTGACCTTGCCGTAAATTGCAGCCATTTACGGCAGCAGTTTAGGTCAAAGTCAGTGCTTTATGTCCACAAATGGTGTACAATACACCATTTACGGCTGTATTTTTTTCTGCAATAGGCTAATGGCAGCTGCCATTAGTGTATCACACCTTCTGGGGAGCCGAAGAGCTGCTCCGTACACTGCAGTGGACGCGGCTGGGTTCCTGAGGATTCCATGGGGCCCTGAGTGGCACAGAAGGCCCCGCCACAGACCGCCCCCCTCTGGACCAGATGGTGGGGGGTTCGTACATCACTAGGCTTGAGTGAGACCCAAGGCAGCAGCTTGCAATGAGGGCGGGCCACCACCTCTGCCACCATTGCTGCCAGGGGAGCCGCTGCCACTGCCATCTCCTAGGCCCTCTGGACACACGATGACAGCCGTCTTGTTCCGGGGAATGGGGAGCCATTTTTAAAATGGCAACTCCCTGTATTTCTGGAAATACAGGGAGTCGCCATTTTAAAAATGTCTCCCCCATTCCCTGGAACAAGATGGCTGCCAGCGTGCATCCAAAGGACCAGGTAAGAAGCTGGGGGCTGGGTGTCGGCAGTGGCGGCAGCATGGCGGCTGGACCTCCAGATTGCTCCAAAGCGCACCAAAGCATTTGATTTTGGAGTGTTGTGAAGTGGTGCACAGCCCTAATATGTGTTACAAACTTCAGCTGAGGGGTCGATGTCCTGCACATGCCCTGGACTCCAGCTGCAGCTGACATTGTACATCCACTAGAGTATAGATCACTGGAGGCTGTTGGCCCCAATTTTAGTAGAGTGGTGAATCTGTCCAAGGCACTTTGATTAGCTGCTTTAGAGTTCTGACTGGTTCTGACTGAAACCTGGAGTGGATTTACCACCCCACTGACATCGAAGCCACCAGCCTCCACTGGTATAAATTATTAACACTTTGCTCTCAGATGCAGGTGATAGCACCAGAATTGACTGCTGAACCCCCACCCCCATGTGCCATGGATATTTCTACCTAGGGATGTCAGGGAAATCCACAACGGTTTCAATCCAAGCTGCGGTGTACCAGCTTTTTCCACTGGTGGTGGTGGTGATGGGGGGAATTTGCACAATTTTGTTCATTTGCAAATGCACACTTGTGCTAATGCGCAATGGTGCAAATGCTCATTTCCTAACAAACAAAATCATTGTAAAACAACATCCAATTTGGTCAATGAGTGGATGATGGAACAAAAAGCACCTGACAATCCACAAGACACAGATGGAATGGATTTAACATGCCCATTTCTACCTTGTAGCTATTCTGACGCTTTTCCATGGTGTTCTCCCTGGAGGAGAACTAGAGAAATCTGATGGGCCATTGCTAGGCTCCACCTACCTGATTTCTCCGTGTCCTCCTTCCCTTGTCTTTCTTTCCTCACTGAGTGCAAATACTAGACATAGCTGCAAGACAGTTTTCCCCAACCTGGATCCCTTCAGATGTTTTGGCCTACAATACCCATCATCCCTGACCATTGGCCATGCTGGTTGGGGCTAATAGGTATTGCACTCTACAACATCTGGAGGGATCCAGGTTTGAGAAGGCTGGGCTAAGATGAACACCAGTGGGAAAAGGAGATGAGATGGAGAATGGTGCTAAACATAAGTATTCTTGGTGCACTTGAGAGTGCATACATACATGGGGAGGGGGAGGTTATGTGCCCTCATAGTTGCTCCTGCTTTAGTTCAGCCTACTATAGTTGTATGCTATTAATCTACCTCTGCTACTTAGAAACACATGCTAGTTTGGTGAGCAATTGTTCTCCAAACATCTGCTGGAGATGAGATAAACTTCTGTCCTTCCAGAATGAGCTGATGCTAGGGATGGGGAATCTGTAAATTTCAGTTTCTCTCTGTTTCTCATTTTTCCAATCTTAAATTCAGTTCATCTCAAACTTTAAGAATGTATCCAGTCCTGAATTTGGTTTGTCCTGAGCTTTGAGAATTCTTTTTTTAAAAGTTTGCATGAAAATTCATAAGCATTTTGTACATATTTCTCTCAATACACGCATTTTTACCTAATATAATATTTTTGCAAGGGATTTTTCAACTATAATACATTTTGAATGCTATTTTCCCTACTATATGCATTGTTGTACAATTTTTTTTGACTGGAGAACAACATTGCAAAATCGGTTCACATAGTGGTTCAAATGTGCAAAATTAGGTCAGTTCGCATGAAAACATGGACTGAATGGATTCCTCCCCCATCCCTAGCTGATGCTCAGCCCTCCCATCAAACCAATGCTACAATATCTGCCAGTGGCAGCCCAGGAGTTAGATCCAAGGTGTAGAATCATCCAAGTAATGGGCTAATGGCAGAGTTGTGAATTAGGGCAAAGAGTGGCAGGTATATCAAGAAGTCAAGAAGATCAAGTTCTGGATGTGCTGCTGCAGTTCTCTTTGTATCACTTCTTCTTTCTCCTTGCTTTTCCCTCCTGCCTTCAGCTTTACCAGACGATGCTCCACAGTGATGCAGCTGGACTGAGAGTTCACATACCATAAAAATAATTTCTGGGATACATCAGAGGTTATTTTTCCATGCTGATTTTATTTTGCCTTTGCACATCTCCCATATGATGTGCACTTTGGCTTATCATAGAATCATAGAATAGTAGGGTTGGAAGGGGCCTACAAGACTATCTAGTCCAACCCCCTGCAGGAATCCAAGTCAGAGCATCCCTGAGGACCCTGACAGATGGCTGTCCATCCTTGTCTTGAATGCCTCCAGTGTGGGAGAGCCCACCACCTCCCTAGATAATTGGTTCTATTATGTTCCCTGCTCCCAGAGAAAAGGAGGAATAAGAAGCAAAACAAACACCATGAACCATTTACCACATACCTGAGTAAAGGAAGAACCAAAGCAGCTTTAGCACAGAAGAATGACTGAATGTGCACTAGCTAGTCATAGCCCCTGACTAATATAGAATGGTGATCAAGAGCCACTGTGGTGTAGTGATTAAAGTTTTTGGACTGGGATTCAGGAGATCCAGGTTTTTAGTCCTGACTCGGCCATGAAGCTCACTGGGTGACTTTGGGCCAGTCACTGACTCTCAGCCTAACCTACCTCACAGGGTTGTTGCTGTGAGGATAAAACGGAGAGGAGGAGGATTATGTATGCCACCTTGGGTTCCTTTAGGAGGGAAAAAAGGCAGGATATAAATGTAATAATAATTAAATAAACAAGCAAACACAATTTTTGGCATCTCAAAGTTGAAAATTGCAAAGAAGCAGGGAAAGGAGCTGGATTTCCCCATCTAGGACATCCTAAAATGAAAGTTGGTCTATACCTCCCAGACAATGTAACCTGAAAACTGATTCCCACATTCATCTACATTTTTGTACACGGCAAAGACATTACAACATAATGAATACTTGGACAGAATCAAGATATCAGCACTGACTTTGCATGGGCTGTAAAGGGTGGGCCCCCTTTTTTATTGTTTGAGGGGTGTGACTACAAACACTGTTGAAGCCAGTCCTTGGAGGCTCACATACCCAAAAACCAAGATACAAGTATTCCACAGCAGTCAGTCAGTCAGTCAGTAAATCTACCTACCTAGTCACAGGGTTGTCATAAGGATAAAATGGGGCAATTAGTTTATTGGAAGAAAAATTGGATGCGATGAAAATGTCATCAATAAAATAAATCATGCAAACCCACCCTCAATGTGAAAATAGGCCAAAAAGAAAGAAAGAAAGAAAGAAAGAAAGAAAGAAAGAAAGAAAAGGTTACTCTTTTACAAGGAGAGATGCAAAATTCTAAAAACCAGTCCACAGTTCTGGCTGTGTGAAGACCACAGCAACAGGCCAATGGATCTCATGCCTAAATGCACACTTCTCCAGCTCTCCGCTCCCCTACCAGCTCCAGTTTTGTATGTCAACAGGGAAGTTAAATGGATAGATGAGGCTGTTAATGATGAAGAGAATGCAAGATCTCATGGCTAAGTAGGGTCAAGCATAGCTGGGGCTTCTGCTGACCTTTCACCCACACAGGAGCTAGTCTTTCCAGGTTAAGGCTGAGGTCACCAGTTTGCCTCGATGAGGGAACTGGCACTGGGGTACAAGCTTATGAGGCTGATATGGATTAAAATATACCTTATTCATGGCTCTGGTAGATACACCCTGATTCAGGTCTGTGCAGGTTGTTTAGCCATAAGATCAACATTGGAAATATATGATGAACCAGAACTCCACAGCAAATTTGTATTGTGCATGTGTTCATAGTTTTGTGTGTATACTTTTTTCTTAAACCAGTGTTTCTCAAAACTTTGGATGGATGGGACACAGCTGCTATTTTTTCCTGGATTAAAATTGGAAGCAGACAATGACACTCAAAAATATATACCGATATGTTTCCCCCTCCCCCCTTGATCAGCTCCCATTATAATGGGCAGGCATTCCGCTCTTGCAATGGTGGGACAGCCCAGTAATATTGCTTCCCAGTGTCCTATCCTCCCCTTTGTCCAGCTAATCACCCCAAGAATCTAGGGCTTGAATTTTGCCTTTTTCCTCTTCCCTCTCAATCCCTTTTCCTTTTGCATCATGTCTTTTAGATTGTAAGTCTGTAGGCAGTGATTGTGTTCTCTTTGTGAGCTGTTCTGGGAGCCTGTTTTGCTGAAGTACAGGATAAAAATCCTTAGAATGAATGAATGAATAAATAATCAGGAGAATTTCACGGATGTGACTCATGCTTTGAGGGCAATGGTGATGCCCCTAGGATTTCTCCATGCTTGTCACCCATGCTTCCAAGGGAGCACCCTCATTCACTAGGAATGTCACATGAATCTGAGAGAGGAGTGGAATCTAACGGACTCCCCCTCGCTCCAGCCCGCCGGACCCTTCTCGCCAAACCACCACCACTTACTGGACCCATTTGCTGGGTACTTGCATGATCTGCGAGTGCCCAGCAGCCTCCCATCCCCTTAGTGAGCCTCCATTTTGCATAAAAATGGCAGCACAGGTTTCTCTGTAACAGTAATGTTGCGTAAATGGCGTCCGTAAAGGGGCCATTTACACAACATTACAGACATAAATGGACAATTTACACCTGTAATGTTGCATAAATGGCCCCTTTATGGCTGGAATTTACACAATATTACTTTTATGGAGAAACCAGAGTCGCCTTTTTTACGCAAAATGGCAGCTTGCTAAGGGGACGGGCGGACCCGCAGGACTCACCGAACCATCCAAGGGCTCGCTTGGTGCAACAAGCAGGTGTGGAAGGCAACAGCTCGGCAATTGCCCAGCAACCATAGATGGAGGTGAGTCTGTCCATCTCTATTGTTCACTCCCTTGGGATCATAATGTCACCATTCATTTATTGGCAGAGACAACACAGGTTGCCTCAATCAGGCCCAACATCAGCACACGGCATAACTGTGCTCTGGGCTGCTGAATCTAGGAGTCACCTTTTACATTTCCCATAATGCCCTAGAGCTCTTCGGGTAGGACTTTGGGACAAACACTCAGGGCTCTTGAATGAGCAAAGGGGCCCCTAGCAGGGCTGACTTATCACATTTTGAAGTAAGTAAAGTAATACACATTGCTATCAAAAGAGCCTTCTTCTGAAAGACTATTAGGTTCAGAGAGGGTCCCTGTAAGTCCAGAGTCTAAAATTAGCCATACTGCACCACTGTCAGAAAGTGCTAATGAACTGAACTTGAGCCTCTAAGTGAGAAAGCATATCCTCCATCCACCACCACTAAAAAAAAGGTTGGCCAGCATTGACTAGATAGAATATATCACAGGTCCCCAACCTTTTGGGGTTGGTGGGCACATTTAGATTGTTGAGAGAGATGATCTCACAAAATGGCTGCCACAGAGGCATCTTGCCCATTCATAAAATGGTTGCCATGGTGGGCATGGTCAGTCACAAGACACTCATTTTCCAGAAGGGAAACTGGTGAGACTAAAAGAAAAGTAACTTGCCCAAGAATCTAAGTACAAGGCAGACGTGGGTTGGTAGCTTGAAAACCATTCTTGTAAACCCAAATAAAGATGTTGCTGGAAGGCAGCACTTTGCAGCGGATTAATTTTTTAAAAAAAAAATCTTAAGAAAACTAAACATCAAGGATCCTGGCAGGCACCAAATGAGGGGTTCATGGGGACACTTGGGCTCATGGGCACCATGTTGGAGAACCCAGGAAAATATCCTGCTAAATTTCTAAGGGCGCAATCCTATGCATGTTTAGACAGAGAAAAGGCCTACAACTCCCAGCATGCCCCAGCCAGCCTTGCTGGCTGGGGCATGCTGGGAGTTGTAGGCCTTTTCTCTGTCTAAACATGCATAGGATTGCGCCCTAAAGGTCTAATCGATCAGCACCCATTCCATACCTTAGAGATCTGCATTTTGTTGCTGTATGGATTTCCTATTCTTATGGTAAATGCTGCTGATTGGAAAAAAGCATTTTAGAATGTGTCCAAAAATGTAAAACAAAAAGCAAAAACAAAAAAACAACCCAAGCATTATCAAGGCCATGTCTGAGTATGAATTTGAATATCAATTTTTTTAAGCCTCCCCCACCCCCCAGTATTAGAAATCTCCACCGGCCTGGTTCTCTTTTCTCTCTATGCACGTGGTTTATTCAAAGAGAACTCTCTGCAAGCAGGATACAGTTTGAAAAGGGAACAAACAGATTTAAGAAACTATTCTTTGCAGGAGTCACTTTGCCTGCTGCAAAATTATGCCAGTGAAAAGATTTTTGAGGTAAAGCTCCATTAAGGCTGGCCTCGTTTGCTTAAATTAAAATAGAAGTGTAATGAAGAATCTGACTCCTTCCTCTAATTTTGCAAGTTCAATGGTAATCTAACCATGCCATTCATTTACAGAAACCATTAATTTTACTGTGTGGTTGAAAGTGGAAGGGCTTTCTTTCACTCATTTCCACCCCCACCCCCTCTTTTTGCTCTTTGTCTGTGCACCTGTTTGTACCACTTTAGCATCCCATCTGAAAAACTTCGGGTAATCCTCTGGCACTGACCCTGGTGTGATAATACTTCTCTTATTCAGCAGCATAATTACAAAGGACAACACAGATAAAACACATCTTTCAATTCTACTTTTCATGGCCGAGATGACTGTTTTGCCAGTCTTCAAGGTGAATTGTTTCCCCCAAACCTTCTGCATATAAGCTAAATTCATCAGCGAAAGGACAAGTCTGCTAGAAGTACAAACCATGAAGAATTGCTAGCTTTGATCCACTTTGTATCAGCTGTAGTTGTCAAACTTTTAGCAGCATTACTTGTTTTTGTGTCTTACAAATACCCTTGTTTGTGAGTAGATTCCTCTGAATACAAAAGCACTTAGGAACACAAGTGGCTTTAGGACAGAGGCCATAGTGAATGAAGTACTGCATACACTGCACATACATGTGGTCACACCATCTTGCTTGAAGTGGTTCCATTCCACTGTAAGTACACATAGAACTGACACTCCGTAAGATCGCCAGGGTATGTTCAGCAGATGCATACAGCATGAAGTCATTTCTAAATGTGATGGTTTACATCATGTCTACATGAGGTGTACAGCCTTAATCTGCAACATCTGAAACAGTTGTGAATGTCACGCACTTTTCATGCCAAGGGGCTAACTAAAAATTAGTTAAAATGTAACTAATTAAGAGAATATCCCTGGCTGGGGGAGAGGGGCTGTTGCCTGAGAAATAAGCTGGTGGGATAGATGGAGACCCTCCCCTCCTGTAGGCTGTTTCTGGGCCACAGGCCAGAGTCCCCCCCATCCCTGAACTAAATTTTATACACAAGTATTTGTGGCAAAACTCTGGTGGCTGTTGTGGGAGATGAGGAGAAAAAAACTGCTTCCGGAGGGGATGATTTGGAGGAGACAAATAATGATGGTGCTTAATACTTCAGTTGCCCCCCATTCTTCCTCCCTGAGTTATACCTGAACAGGGTACATGCACATGAGTAAGAGGGACAAGGCTGCCCTCTTACTCATCCAGCATCTCTGACTTCCCTGTGTTGAGCTGAGAAGGCTTCAGGGGGTTCTACTTGCATTCACTGTATCAGGTTTCCCAAGGGTTCTACTTGGGTTGAAGTGAACATAAGTAAAAAAAAAACCTTTCCAGTTCAACATGGGGAGGTGTGGAACACTGGGGGCAGAGCCAGCATGCACAGAGGTGGTGGAGGTAGGCCAGCACATATGGCCCCAAACCTTTTACTTTATTAGTATACCCTATTCAGACATAATGCCTGAATAGGGCTGTTCGATTACCTTAAAATAATCACAATGTTGCGTATTCATGAATGATGCATAAACTCTGTTAAACTTTGTAAGCACATCCCCCATTTTATGGAAGAACTGACTTATGCAGATCTCTCTTTTCCCAGCTGAAAGTGTTTACCCTCAGACATTTCTTTTAAAAAGATATAGAGATAAAAGAAGTTTGGCTGAGCCCTGATCAAGTGATGTATTACATGACAGAATGAGCCATCACAAACAAACCAAACCCCAAAGATAACTTTCATATGATCTCAGATCCAAGTCTGACACAATATCATCAGTAGATTTACTAAGACAGATGTTAAAGCAGTGGAGGCTGGTGGCTCCGATGTCAGTGGGGCAGTGAATCTGCTCTGGTTTTCAGTCAGAACCAGTCAGAACTCTAAAGGAGCTATCCAAGGTGCTTCCACACCTGTTTGTAGCTAAACTGTTTTTATACAATACTGTATTTTTAAGCTTTTTAATCTTTGTAAACTGCACAGAGAGCTTTGGTTATTGGGTGATATAGAAATGTAAGAAATGAAATGAAATATAATTCAAATTAAGGGTGCAAAACCTCAGGCCAGAGACCAAATCTGGCCTGTGTGGGATACCAAATGTGGATACCAAATGTGGATACCAGATGTGGATACCACTGTGGATACCAAAAGTGGTGGATACCAAAAGTGGATACCACTGTGGATATCAAATGTGGATACCACTATGGATACCAAATGTGGATACCAATGTAGATACCAAATCTGGCCTGCATGTGATACCAATGTGGCCTGCCTAGGTTCCTCAGATGGCTATCCCTCTTTCCCTGAAACAATTATCATTTGGTGCTTTCCGGGCTCTGCACAGTCCCCCTCCCCCATTTAAAAAGGTAGAAATGCCTCTCCTAAGGCTCCGTTGCTGGCAGTAAGAACTTCAAGGTAAAATATGCTGGCATTTTGGCCTTGCCCCTTTTGCCTTTGGCCCCACCCACCACTGGAATGTGACCCCCCCCCCAAGTTTCTTCAAAATGGAATTTGGCCCTTGGACTGAAAGAGGATCAACACACCTGATTCAGATCATACCCCTGTTTTGGGGTTGCAATGTCACATTGGTGCAGTAAGGTCCCTGAAACTGTTCATAGGAATAGGGATATGCTTAGCAGCTCACTCCCCAGTCTCGCTAGAGATCCCCTTGCACCTATTTCTGGTTCACACAAGGCTTTGCATGTTACAACTACCCTGGTGTAACATTCCGGGGCTTTGCTACATAAGTGCAACACAAACCGAAGACTGCGCAACCCTATGACATCCAGAAGGGTCACCATGGTAGCGCACTGCAGCAAAAATAACTAATGCTGCAATCCTCTACCCACTTTCCTGGAAGGAAGCCCAGTGAACTCCATGGGTTTCCATCTGTATAGACACGCATAGGTTTTTGCTGAAAGAGGCATGTGGCATTTTAAAGCAGGGGTGGGCAACCTTTTTTCTGTTAAGGGCCACAATCCCTCACAGGTAATCTGTCTGGGTGGGACACACATTGTTGTTGGGTGGGGCTGAAGCCAGTGGTGAGAAAGGCTGGAGACAAAGGTGGGTGGGTCACCCCTCTCCTCTTTCCGCCATGTCCTTCTCTCTATCTTCCGTCCCTTTTCTCTCTTCCTCTTCCTTCCTCCCAGTGGGCAGCCAAGAAAGGGACAAATTGCTGTTGACAGAGGTCTGAACTGATGGCTTCCTGAGAGCTTTTGAAATTAGGCTAGGGTCGTGCAAATCAGCAAAACTTGAGGTCACCAAAGTTCTCTGAATTGCATCGCAAAGCTCATTCCGACTCGGGTCCATATCTGATTGCAAGCTTTGTTTTTCCCTTTTTGCATGAAAATCCATGCATATTTTCATGCGTATTTTTACACATCAATTGCACACATCTTTGAAATATATGCATTCTTCTCCCTTCAATTAAAATGTGTTTGTGCACATTTTTCAAATGTACACATTTTTTCTAATGTTCACACGCTGCTGTCTGAATGCATTTTTGTGGTCCACGAATCACATTGCAAGCTCAGAAATGTACAGACTTTGACTGAAGATTGCATTTGAGTCCATGTTTGGTCTGGAAGGTATGAACTGGGTAAATCGTAATTTAAAAACAAAAAACTGGAACGGATTTCTCAAACATCCCTAAATTAGGCCAAGGGTCATGTTTAATGATAATGATAATGATGTTTAGTCTCAGGGCTGTAGGTTGCCCACCCCTGCCTTAAAGACAGAGAGCGATCCTATGGCCACTAGTCAGTAGCTAGACGGCCATAGGATATGTGGTTTTCCAGGAAATGACTTCAGAGTCTGAGGTCGGCTCCTGGAGAACTGACCTTTCCTCCCTTCCATGCTGCGTCTCAGGCAGTCCGGTCCGCATAGGTTTTTGCTCGGAAGAGGAGCGCGGAGTGGTCATAACAGGGTGTCCTGGGGGGTGTTCCGGGGTGGGGAAGGTGGAAATGCCAGCATGACACATCCTATGTGTAGTCCAGCAGCATCCTACCCCACTCTGCCTTCCCACAGAATCGGCTGTGGGAAATGGGCTGGGAAATCCCAGGCGAAATCGGCTGTCTAGCTGCAAATGCAGGGCAGGAGAAGTGCAGAGGGAATGACCCCCTCCGTGCTTCTCCTGCCATGCATTAGATAGGCGGTCACCACCAAGTTCGGAGGCAGCCACCTATCCGCATAGGATTGCACCCTTAATCATGAAGAGTTATCCTCAGTTGGCTGTAGGGATGTGTGGATTGCATAAATCCATTCTGTCTGTGTTTCACAGTTGTCTTTCGTTATGTCATCTGTTCATCGATGGAATCTGATTTTTTTTAGTTTCTGAATTTGCACAAATGTGTGCTTGCAAAAATGTGTGAATTCCCCCCAAATGCGCATATTCATGCTTTAGCCTATTGGAAAAATGCACATTTTGGGTTGCTTTTTTAATTTGGGGGTATTTTTCTACAACTAAATTTGTGCAAAATTCCTGAAGGTTAGAAAAAATGGTCCACTGCAGAATCCACGGATTCATAAAAACCCAAACTCATTTTGTTCCATTGCAGATTTCTCTGACATCCCTAGTTGGCTGGTATACATATTACATATTCGGGGAGCAGGGACTTGTAAATGATGGAGTAAAACTGCAATGAAATGCAGAATGTAATCCTGACTGTTGACAGTTTTATTCTGTTTGTATGATGTGATGGCTTTTTAGCTTATTATTTATTTATTTACATTTTAATTGTTTTATTCTTTTTGATCATCATCGTAGGAATATGATTGAAGGGCAGTATAAAATACTTGTGATAAACAGATAATTTTTTAAACAGTACATTCTGTGACAATCTCAG
Source organism: Heloderma suspectum (assembly GCF_057233095.1). Taxonomy (NCBI): domain Eukaryota; kingdom Metazoa; phylum Chordata; class Lepidosauria; order Squamata; family Helodermatidae; genus Heloderma; species Heloderma suspectum. The sequence continues at coordinate 34,654,311 of NC_139464.1, forward strand.
TTCAACACAGACCATATTTTTTTTGCATTTTGTTGCCAGTTCACTTGGTTGTATACAATTCACACAGTCCTACACACCCATCTGTATCTGCTAACCAAGGATAACACTTTATGCATCTGATGAAGTGGCATCTGGTCCAAAAAGCTTATGCCATAATAAATGTGAGGTGCCTGCTCCCAGGCTCTGGAACTCCCTGCCATGGGAGGCAAGGCCAGCTCAATCTGAATTGCCCTTTCACCTGCTGGCAAAGACATTGTTATTCAGGTAGGCTGGGTAGTGATGCAGGCTGGGTAGTGATGAATGGATCTGTCAATTTCAGTTTTTCTCAGTTTCTCATTGTTCTAGTCTTATGTCTGGTTCATCCTGAACTTTGGGGAAGGGATGGGTTATGTTAAAAAAAAAAGAAGTTTGTATGAAAATTTGTGTACACGTTTTGTGCATTTCTCCTAATACATGCATTTTTGTGTACAATATGTCCAAATATACACATTTTTTTGCAAGCAACTTTCCTAGCATTTTAATGTTATTTTCACTAGTATCTGAGTTTTTCTAATACTTTCCCTAATACAAAGAGTTTTGTATGCATTCATTTTTAATTCGAGAACTCCACTGCAAAATTTGGGGAAGTGCAAATTTTGAAGGATAACTGAGTTTTGGTTTGTGGATTGGTTGAAAGTGCAAAACTTGATAAATTCAGATTAAAATGCAATCTAAACAAGTTTCTCCTCATCCCTCCTGGTGGGTGCTGTTTATTCCTTATTTCTTTTTAACTGAAGTGTTTTTCATATGTTTTAAACTCACATGTTTTCACTGATGTGGCTACGTTTTAATTCTGTTACATTTTATCTGTATTTTATTATTGTTAGCCACCTTTAACACTATTTTAGTGGGATGGTGGGATATACGTAAATATAATAAAAAGTCCTTGGTATTGTTTTAATCCCATATTTTGAAGTGAGCTCCACCAAACAATCTGAAGAGACATGCATAGGATAGAGCTGTTTAACTCACAAGGTTACCCTGGTGCACCTGGCAAGATTTCTGCATGCCACATAAAAACACAAGAAGTGTTTTTGTGTGCCACACCTTTGCTGCAACTCCATATTGGGAAAGGCCTCACCTGTTGAATTTTCAGGGTCAGGCAGCCACTGTGATCAATATCTGCCCTTGGCCTTGCACAGGGCTTTATATGATATGGCCAAATGTGTAACAGCTTCAGTAAGGGCTGCAGCTTGCACCAACTTGGGGAAGAGCAGCAAAGAGGAACCCCTACCTTCCTGACCATCTGCTCCCATCGGTAGTACATGCCCTGGTCTCCTCTCGTCTAGACTACTGCAATGCGCTTTACGTGGGGTTACCCTTGAAGACGGTTCGGAAGCTGCAGCTGCTACAGAAGGCGGCGGCTCGACTGATTAAAGGCAGCTGCTGGCGAGATCACATTACTCCAGTGCTGAAGGAGTTGCACTGGTTACCAGTTCTTTTCCAGGCCAAATTCAAGGTGTTGGTTTTGACCTTTAAAACCCTATACAGTTCCGGCCCAGTCTACCTCAAGGAGCGCCTCCAACAACACCAGACAGACCGCTCAACAAGATCAGCCTCGGATGGCCTTCTCTCTATCCCATCAGCCAGAACACCTAGGCTGGTGAGGATGAGGAAGAGGGCCTTCTCTGTGGTGGCCCCTACTCTGTGGAACTCCCTCCCCAGGGAACTCTGCCATGCCCCCTCTAATGAGCTTCCGCCATGCACTGAAAACATGGTTGTTCAGGCAGGCATTTGGGGTGGGTTAGGGTATTTTTAGAAATGTGATGTTTTTAATGTAGTATTTTATTGCTTTAAATCGTTCTTGTTGTACATTGCCCAGAGTGGCTGGGTGACCAGCCAGATGGGCGATTAATAAATTTAATAAATAAATAAAACAAAACAAAATGGCATATAGGGACAAAGGGAAATTTCACCATCTCTGTCTATACACGTGCCTTTTATTGGGAAAAAGGAGGGCTTCTTGCAATGGGTGGGCCAGCCTTCAAAGATTCACTTCAATTAGGATAATTATTTAAAAGTTTGGCATCTTATCAGAACCTCTGTAGGGGAGAAACCTCACTAGAACAGCCTTTCTTATACTAAGAGACCTATTATGGTCTGACTTACAGCCAGCTGGCAGGGCTGAAAATAATAAGAATAGCTTCTTCAAAGGTTATTTCACTGCTTCTAGCTCTGGATTCAGCTGAAACTGGGCCACAGCTGAGAGGATCACAAATGCAAAAAATAATGTGATTCTGGTAAAACAAATGGTCAAAAAATGGTGCTAATTGTGACAAACTGTTAAGGCCTGTGCAAACCCCAAACTGTTAAGGCCTGTGCAAACCCCAAACTGTTAAGGCCTGTGCAAATGAGTAAACCCCATTTAATGCATACTTCTTTGTAAACACACATAGGATTGGGTTGCGTGGGTCAATAATTATTTTAAAGAGGAGTTAACCCATTTCTATTTATTTTCTACTCTGTTACGAATGTCAGGGTTGAATTCAATTTTAGAGACTCTCTTGAGGTTTGCATTCCAGTGGTGGTTGGGCTGAAGGCAAAGGGGGCAGGGCGAAGCCAAAAGGGGTGGGTCCCAAAATTACAAAAACGCCAGCATATTGGAACTTATAGCTCTTACTGCCCGTAAGCCAGTAAGCCTGGCAGTAAGAGCCGTAGGAGAGGCATTTCAACATAGAGAACCTCAGGAAGCCAAACCGGGACCCCCAGAGGGTCAGATTTGGCCCTGGGCCTGAGATTCTCCACCCCTGAACTAGAGAGATTCATCTGGCACTGTCTCTTTTGTCTTTGAGATGGCAAACTAAATGGTTTCCTTTGCCTAGCGGATAAGAATGGAAATTATTTTGTTGTTGTAAGACTGACATGTTTTAAGTATAATTGCCCTTTGTGATTTAACATAATACTTCAGCAGAAATAGCTTCCTTTGCAAATCTGATTTTGTTTTTTAGACACTGCATATATATACACAGAGAGACAGAGCTGATTGCTGGCCCCTTATTACACTACATCTCGATAGTTTTTGATCAGGTCTGACATAAATTCGTTAACGACTATGACGTTTAGGGATGCCAGCTACACCCTATGAATGAAGGCTAAATCAATACTGAACAAACAAAAGCTGCAGTTGCGGACATCTGAAGTTGCTTCTTTTTTTTTAACAAGATGTCGACAACTGCACAATTCAGCTACTTTGATCCATGTGTGACGTTTGCTTGTAGAAGAAAAGGGAGCCCCTGATGATTACAGAAACAGTGGTTGTGTTATTCATGTGCTAAGCCACACCTCTTCAGCTGTAGGACCTTTGCAGTACCAACAAGTGTACTTAACCCCCCCCCCCCGCCAACCTCATGGACAGGACACACACACACACATATACATACACAGAACCCCCACTTGCTTCTTCTTCTTTTTTCTGAGTATTGACATTCTTGTGCAGTATTAGGAGAGCTAATTTAGCTTCCAGTTCTAAGATTTTTTTTTAATCTATAGCCAGTAATTATTGGCATTCAGAGGTATAAAGGAGGAAAACAAAGAGCGCAAATTCTAGCACATTCATGTGGGATTGGGAGTTGAATTAGGATCTTCACACCCCATTGAATTATCAGCCCCCCTATTAGAGCCTTATTAAAATGGTAATGATTATATGCCAGCTATAGGCAGGCTGCCGCACCTGTCAAAAATACCCCGATTATCCTGTTCATTCAACTGTCTAGCTCTTGAATTTATGTCTCAGGTTTAGTCCGCTGTGAAGCCGTCTCACCCTCCCTCCCGTTGCATGCTCACCCCTACTTTTTTTTTTTAATGAAAGAAAAGATACAAGAACAAACACTTCTGCAGAGATGACAGTAAATCCTCTCCAATTTACTGCATCCATTGCCCATTTCATGTTATGGTATCTTGTGTAGTAATAAAAGGATATACAATTTCACTGGATTTGAGTGCTATGAAGAAGAAGAAAAAATAGAGAGACAAATGAAAAGAGTTAAAAATAAATACATTTTAAAAGCACTCTGATCTGAAGATGAGGAAATCCATATCACCCTCTCAATATGTAGGCTTTAATTAGCTCTAACTTGGAAAGTTTGAATTTTTATTGTTTTATTTTTTTGAGAACTTTTCATAGTTGAGGGAAAGGCAAGCTTGAAAACTAAGTGCTGAGGCTCACCTTAAGGCCTCACAAACCACGTGATAAAAAGGAAGTGTATTTTTCAAATATATATCTTAATATTTCATTATTTGCCCCTCATGACTTCAGTTTACTAAATTCCAGAAAAGTTGAGACTGATTCATCACAACTGGAACCTCTCATTTATCAGCTGGTATTGTACCTCTGCTCTGCTATTGTACTATATAGGGTGCAGTCCTGTGCATGTTTAGACGGAATAAAGGTCTACAACATGCCCGTCACTGGGGCATGTTGGGAGTTATAGGCCCTTATTCCGTCTAAACATGCATAAGATTGTACCTTTAGGAAACTAGAACGCCTCTGAGGTAGAAAACCAACGGCTACTTTTTCCAAAGATAAATTCCAATCTGTTTGAATACTTGATTTTTATACTACCTCTGAAGCATAAAACAGGGATGGAAGAAGATTCTCATCAGGAGTCACTGGCACACTTGTTCTGCACTGAAGTGTTCACCTCCTTGATGAGGTAAAGTTCGTATCCCACATTTTAACCTTCAGATGCAAAAAAAAAAAACACCCCACCCCTAATTTTAAAAACCTTCTTTTCAGATTTATTTATTTATTTATTTATTTATTGGTAATTGGCGTGTCTTGAACTATCTACTCCTAAATTTCAAATTTCTGGCTATCCTGGAAATGCCTCAACTGCTTGGGGGTAGAATTCTTTCTTGCCCCACTATTTCAAGGGAGAAACTTCCAAAAGTCTCCCTTTCAGGCTTTCGTAGTAATCGGAGTGTCTTGGACTGTGTGTGTTCTAAATTTAAGTTTCCTACCTAGTCAGAGTAGCTCAGTCATTTGGGGCTGTGGAACATTTCATACCACCATTTAGAGGGGGTGTGTATACATACCTGCCTTTAAGACTGCCCTAGTAATCTTGGGCTGTGTGTGCGTGTGCCAGATATCAGGCTTCTGAGTAGACTGGAGAAATATGCTTTGAGCACCTGAGAGAGAGAGAGAGAGAGAGAGAGAAAGAGAGGTACAAATGTTCCATTTTAAGGGTTTTTTTCTAGTAATTAGAGAGGCTTGGACTATCCAAGTACTAAATTTCACGGTTCTAGCTCAGAGGTATTGTGTCTCTTTCAGCCCAAGGGCCAAATTCCATTTCACTGGGGGAACACATCCCAGTAGTGGGTGGGGTGAGGCCAAAAATACAAAAAATACCAACGTATTTTATCTTAAAGCTCTTTCAGCTAGTAACTAAGCCTTAAGGGGAGGTATTTCAACCTTTCAGAATGGGGAAAACAACTGCACAAAAGACAAGGAACCACAATATAATTGGTGGTCAGGGGAAGGAGACATGGACATCCGGGGAATCCCAGAGAGCTGGACTTAGGCCCCAGGTCTGAGGTCCTGCACCCCTGGTACCCTGACAATATGGATACCCCTGTTGGTGAGTCTGTTTGAAAACCAAACAGTGAGGCCAAATCATCATAATTTCATATGAATAATGTAAAGTTATGGGATTCCTATCAGGCTTCTGTGAGTAGAACTATCAGTGGGTGGCCTGGACTTGACAAAGGTGTTGGTAGCCCATGATGCTTCTGTGATGTGTCTCTGTGGGAGGTAGAAGGTTAGATGATGGTCAGAAGAGATGACATACCAGGATTCCCTCCCTTCTGGCCAGGGAGAACATTGGAAGGTATCTTTGTGTGAAAAGAACAACAGACTGAAACTTGAGACAAGGAGAAAAAGACACAGAGTGCTGAATTCAACATCTGTAAGCATCTTGGGATGTTGGCTGCCCTCCCTAGAGATCTGATGTGGGGAAGGCATGTAGCTGAGCAGTTGAGGAACTTCTGGGCATGCAGAAGGTCCCAGGTTCAATCCCTGGTGTTTCCAGGTAGAGCTAGGAAAGAATCCTGCCTGAAACTCTGGAGAGCTGTGAGTGACCAGTCAGTGTTGACAATACTGGGCTTGATGCACCCATGCTCTGAAAAGGCAGCTTCCTAAGCAGTGGGCTTTGGCTATCTGCTGAAGTGTTTAAGCTGCACCTCCACCTGTCCTCAACATGTACATTTGTAACTATATGCAAACATGACAGAACACCATTAAGCTGCCAGTGATCACCTTCCAAAGGAAATTAACCCCACACCCCGGAATGTTTCAAAATTGCAAAGAGCAGGGGAGGCTGGTGGATGCGATTTTGGTGGGGCTAAGATTCCATTCTGGGTTTTAGTTGCAGCCAACCATAAGTCTAAAGGAGCTATCCCAGGTGCTGGATCCATTTTGGGGATAGGGTCCAGCACCATGGATAGCTTCTTTAGACTTCTGGCTGGTTGCAATTAAAACCCAGAATGAAATCTCTGCCCCACTAAAATCGCATCAACCCCCCTGGCACAGAGAGGTGGGGTGAGTGAAACAGTGAAATTAACCCTTTTCAGGCATTCTAAATGTGGGTAAAGTGAATGTGTGAGGAGGGGGAGGGGGGATGAGTGCATGAGACCTATCTCCTCCTCATTTTTTTTCTGTCACCCTATGCATGTGGAGGGTAACTTTCCATAGGGGAGAGCTTTTTCTATCTGTGGAGATTCTCCTCATGATTTGAATGCTGCGGAGGGCAGTGAGAGCAACGAAATGGCGATGGAGAGAGCAGAGCTAGTACAATCCGTCTTATTCACCCTCCTCATGCACTTACTTTTCTCCTATTTAGAATAGCCTGAATAGGGCTATTGTTTCCCCAATATTTTATTTGCCAGTCATCAAGTTCCTGGTTAGTTCTCTCTCCCACTTCCTAGTCAGAAACATTCTGGCTACAAGTAATACATTACCAATTAATTTTCTTCTATCTTGAGGTTTCACACTATCTCTAAATAGGCCAAGCAGTAAAATCAGTGAACCTTAAGGTGGGCAATAATTTGTAAACTCATAAATCGCTTTTACAACTTGTTTCCAGTACTCTGAAATTCACTTCCCCAGGTATGCATAAAGTCAGCACCATTATAATTGCAGTGCATTTCCAATACAAATATGCATTTTTCCTGGTCTAATAGTGAAAGATATAATAATGGTTAAAATATTTTAAAATGATGACTTTCAGGTTAAGACATACCAAATCCTCAGGGCCACCTTTTAAAATACATGTTCAGTCCCATTTCTGAAAAGCTAGAGAATGAAATCTCTTTTCCATTTCTGTTTAACCCTTTCCTTATTTGCCATGCATTCATAACATGCTATAGTGCATCCTTCCACAACTTGGCGCCCTCCAGATGTGTTGGGCTACACCTCCCATCATCCATGCTGGCTATGGATGACGGTAATTATAGTCCAACACATCTGGGGGGTGACAAGTTGTGGAAGGCTGCTATACTGTGTGTAGATGGCAGAAGGTTAAAATTAAATCATGATTTCCCCAGGGGTGGGCAACACATGGTCCGCAGGCCATTTTTATGACTCCTGTTGCCCCCCACAGGCACCAATGAATTTGCCATGGCAGCAGCAAAAAAATATGTTTTGCTGCTGAAATTCAGCAGTGTGGTGGAAAAAAGGTAAATTTTACTTTAAAATGAGAGCCAGCATGGTGTAGTGGTTAGATTGTTGGACTGGGACTCAGGAGATCCGGGTTCCAGTCTCCACTCAGCCATGAAGCTCACTGGGTGACTTTGGGCCAGTTGACTTTCAACCTAACTCACAGGGTTGTTTTGAGGATAAAATAGAGATGAGGAGGGCCATGTAATTTCTTCTTGGGATCCTTGCAAGAGGAAAAAAGGCAGGATATACATGTAATAAATAAATAAAAACAAGTGAGTGCTCCTTGCCGCTACCCGTTTTTGCCACTACCATGCCACCAAATTTTAGCAGCAAAATCAGTGGCAGTGGGGCAGCAGTTTGGAGGAGTGGGTGGCCCCTGGTAAATACAAAATTACCCCCCAGACATACAGATGTTGCTCACCCCTGATTTACAGAGTAACTGAAACCAGTGGGGGCTGGTGGTTCCGATGTCAGTGGAGCGGTGAATCTTCTCCGGGTTTCAGTCAGAACCAGTCAGAACACTGAAGGAGCTATCATGGTTCGAATTGAGGCACCTTGGATAGCTCCTTTAGAGTTCTGACTGGTTCTGACTGAAACCCAGAGAGGATTCACCACCCCACTGACATCAGCACCACCACCCTCCACTGATTGAAAGTGGGGTCAGGGAGAACCAGAGTGAAGCATTACAAGCCCTGTTTCAGGGGTGGTCAACTTGTGGCCCTCCAGATGTTGTAGCCTACAACTTCCATCCTCCCTCAGCATTGGTTATGCTGGCTAGGGCTGATGGGAGATTTAGGCCAAAATATCTGGAGGGCCACAAGATGACCACTCCTGCCCTACTGGCTCATGTGGTCCGGGGCAGAAGGTGGGGTGGAGTCTTTTTTCTTTTCTTTTTTGCTATACCAGCTCCAGCCTGGTGTAGCTGAAGGGCCCAAGGATCAGGCCCCTTGGGGAATCCACAGGGCTTTGGAGCCAGTTGGCCCTATTAACCTGGAAAAGGCAAGTGTGAAAATGGAAAAAAAATTTCCCTGGTCTTCATGGGTGGGCTGTGTAAGTGAGCATGGTGGCACTGTTGGGGAAGTAGCGCCTTTGCCAGTCTTGGTGCCTGAGGAAATGTCTGACCTTGCTGCCCTCTGACCTTGCTGCCCTCTGGAGTCACGGGCTTTGAAGTGACAAGCAGGACAGAATTCCTGGGACACCTTAGCCATTGCACTGCAAGCCTTTGCTCATGTGTCACAGCAGCTAAAGCAGCAGACATGATCAGGGTATAAACACAAACGCATCCAGTTTTTTTTTCCTTATTAAGCAGAAGGATCAAGCAGAGTTGAGGTTTAAAGATGTGCAAGCAAACCTCCTCCACCACCATTTTATACACTTTGTCACTTGCCCATCATGAGCAGGAGATGAGGGTTAAAGACACACCATTTGCTGAAAGGAACCAAACTAATGGATGTCTACATGCATATGCTATTTGTTTGAACAACAGAAAGATGGATGGGCAAAAGACAAGGTAATGATTTGTGATGGGCCCCCCAAATTTGATTTAAGTAATTAGATTACTTTTCTAAGAGGTCTCCAGTGAAATCTATTAAAATACCATCTTCCCTTGCCCTCCAGAGGATACAAAGGTTCCCTAGTAACTGTCCAATGTCTGTTCCTTTGTGACAGGTTGCATGATCCCAACACAAAAACCATACGCTGTTGGTTAAATGGCAGACTGATTGACAAGGGACGTCTATTCTTTAGGTTGTTTGCCTATGAAATGTGGGACAGTTGGAGTTAACTATTGTTAGTCAATTTGCACCAATTTATTTTCATGTACGTTTTTCTCTTAGTTTAGCTGGATGGCTGTCCAAAGGGGCACAGTGGAATCAAATTCCCCAATGTCATCTAAACTGTAGAGATAGATGGATGGTTTCTGTGTCAACCCCTACTTCTGGGAGACTGGAGGCATAGTCCTATGCATGTTTAGATAGAAAAAAGTCCCCTTAATTGTCCCCCCCCCCCCAGAATGCAAAGCTATGTTTTCAAAAGCTACAGCTGTAGTGGGTCAGGTGAAATTCCTTGAGAAAACAAATTCAAGTTCAATTCATCCCTGAACACAGTGGTTCATCTCAGGCTGGACCTTGGGGCTGAAATTTAGGGCCCACTAACCAGTGGAGACCAAATGAATATAGGAACCTAGGAAGCTGCCTCGTACGAATTCTGACTTTTGACCCACTTAGCCCAGTTTAGGCGGCACTGACTGGCAGCAGCTCTTCAGGGTTTCAGGCAGACTTTCTAGCCCTACCTGGAGATGCCAGGAATTGAACCTGGGACCTTCTGCGTCCAACACAAGTGCTCTACCCCTCCCTGACCACCCAAAAAGCCGCAGTTGATGAGGGTAGTAGTGTCAGCTAGGGATGGGTGAACTACCAGCATCTGGTCGGTGGGGGGGTCTGCCACAGGGAGATCCAGGCCACCTGGGCCCCCGCAGATTTCCCTGGAGCCCTGGCACGTCTGTCAGAGTTCGTGGGGAGGATCTCTGTCTTTCCAAAAGCTACGATAGGCTAATGGCTATCGTGGGAAAATTATGGCCATAAGTGGCGTATTTTAAGCCATTTGCAGCCATAAAGCACTTCTGTCTAAATTGCAGCCATTTATGCCACAATTTAGGTAGAAGTAAGTGCTTTACGGCTGCAAATGGTGTAAAATACGCCAATTACAGCCGTAATTTTCCCACGATTGGCTAATGGCTGCTGCCTTTAGCTTATTGCGCCTTTTAGAATCACGGAAAGCTGCCCCACACGAAATCTGAGGATGTGCAGACAAGTGGGGAGCCAGTTCACTACAGACTCCAGAGGTCAGATTCCTGGGAATTTGGCATCATTCGGGTCCAGAGTGGATTTCTCCAGCATCCCTAGTGTCAGCACCTGTGCTGACACTGCTTGCTGCACTGTCCCTTTTAAAAAGCATTTTATAGTCAGTGGGAACAGCTGGTTGAACATGTACATTGTCATAGATGCTCATTTTTTATTATTTTTGCTTAAAAAATATGATACTTTTCTGCAACAAAATGATTTGTATTTCCAGCTAACTGGGAATCAGAGCATCAGAAGGAAACACAATTTTCTTCCTGTAGTCATGATGATGCTATGATTTAAGTTTTGTTTTGTTTTGTTTGCTCTAACATATCAGGCATGTAGAAGCAGTTGCAAAGCATGGAATGGGGGGAGGAGAGAAATGTTAGCTGTGTACTTCACAAATGAAATAATACACACGGATATCTGAAGAGGGGACCTCCTGAGGCCATGATCTTAAATTACCCAGCTGCACCACTGAGTCCACATGAAGCCAAGCTATGGAAAGGGAAATGAGTACCAACTAGGCATGCTCAGTAGGGAACTGAATAATATACATTCCTCTTCTGGTGGCTGGGCCTTCTCCTCTCTCTTTTCATTCCAGGATGAACTAGGGAAGGAAGTCTGTTTCTTTCTGTCCCATATCAGTTTTGCATGTGTTCACTCACAAGTTTGCTCCACCCCATTTCTGCATTAATCTGTGAATTTCTTTTCCTTTGTTTTACAGAATCTGCACAAAAATTCATTTTAAATACTTATTTTTGAACATATTATCACCAAGCCTGCACTTCTAAATGTATTTTCCTGCAAAAGTACATATTTCTACATGTATTTTACCCTAAAATGCACACTTTACATGTCTTTTGTTGTGTTTTTTGAGCCGAGAACTGTATCGCAAGATTTGGGAAAGCATGACAACTGAAGGATAACTGTGTTCCAATCCCTGTGTTAGTCCAGGAAGTATTAATCCCTTTCATACTTAAAAGTGCAGGTCAGACAAAATCCTTGAGCATCCATACTTATCCTGTACCAGTCCATTCATCCATCTAGCTCAGACCAATACAGTTAACTCTGGCAGTTAGCAGCTCCCCAAGGTCTCAGGTCTGGTCCAACTCTGCTACATGAGATCCTTTTAACTGCAGGTGCTGTTGCCTTCTACAGACAAAGACTATATTTTGTCACTGAGCTGCAGTGTGCAATAACTGAGCATGGGTTTGCACAACTGGAGTGATTCTGGACTGAGCATCCAGTTTAGTGAGTAAGAGGTGGAGGAATGGAAGACTGAAAAAGAAAGGTCTTCTGATTATAACAGAATAGGTTTTACTAAAACTGCAATTAAATTATTCACTTACTCTACTATAGTACATTTTCAATTCCAGGGCCTTAAAATCCATCTTGCCAATCACTGATCTCATAAAAGTGCTGCAAAGGAACATCAACAGAAAGCAAATAGGAAGTTCTTTTAAATAACATTTTCTTTCTTGTAGTAGTAGTTAGGGCTGTACACAGACCCCGCACTTCACTTTGGATGCTGCTTTGGACCTTCTGAAGCAGCCTCACTTCATTTTGGACTGATTCGGACCCCATCCACTTCGCTTCGGATTTGCATCCGAGGTGAGATTCGGATATCCAAATCATTCTGATTTGACATTTTCCCATTGATTTACATTGGAAAAGAGAAATGGCCATAACTTTTAAGTTTTCATGATATATACCTGAAATGTTGGAACCTCTCAGCCCCCATGGAGGGGATTCCACCTGCCAAAGTTCAGGCAGTTTGGCCTAAGAGTTTTTGTGCTGAGTGGAGTTAAAATTTGATTTTTTTCCAACAAAAACTCTCAAAGCAAAGAGCTCTAACTTGCCACTGCTTCCACAGAACTGCATGGAATTTGGGGACCTCTCGGCCCCCATGGAGGGGGTACCTGAGCAAGACTGACTGGTGCTGCATCCTTAGGTGCAGGAGCAGGCTGCTGGTGATGTACTGCCCTGGCTGTTTTCCCCTGCTCAGACACCCCTTGCAGTGGTGGCAATGCTGAGATCCACTCCCACCTCAAAGTGGTCCCACACGATGCTGCCCTGACATTCCTCTGGAGACAGAGACTGCCTGCCTTGAGTCTCGGGGGTCACCACACAAGCAAAGGGAACAATGGAAGAGGGGCTGGGTCCTGGAGCCTCTGCCTGCTGCTCATCCCCCACCACACCCCAGAGGATCTCTTCCTCTTGACCCTCCACCATGCTGAGGACATCAGACACCTCTGATGCAGTGCCCGTCAGCAGGCTCCCCTCTTCCGCTACAGGAGGAGATGGTAGTAGTGCTACTACTGCTGGCTGCACCAGCCTCCTCAAACAGTGAGCTCTGGGCACCGCAACTTGCCTCTGCCCTAGGGATGTATGAATCCCTTACCTTGAGTCTGCGGGGGGGGGGGTTCTGTGGGAGGGGAGGCGATCCATTCCTCCCCCCCAGAATCCTCGCCAGCTGGCTCTGTTCCGAAAGCAAAACTGCCACCATTGCCGTGCCAGAGCACTGTTGAGCTCCGCCGTTTGCGTGCCTGTTTCTTCTCGCTATAGGCTACATAAATATCTACATAAATACAGACGCGTAGCCTATCGTGAGAAGAAACAGGCACGCAAACGGCGTAGCGGACACCATTTACGTCCGGATCACTTCCTGTTTCTGCTCAGCAGTGCTATGGACGGCAATGGAGGCTGTATCGCTTGCGGAACGGAGCTGCCAGCGAGGAGGATTTGGCTCTGCAGTGGTCCGACGGGAGGCGGAGGTGAGTGGGATCATTCAGCCACAGACTCTGGAGGCTGAATTCCCTGGAATTCGGCCTCATTGGAGTCCGTGGCAGAGTTCTCTGACATCCCTACTCTGCACTCTGCTGCCCTGCTACACCAGGTTGCACTATCTGGCCTGGGGGAGAGCCAGCTTGCCTACCAGTGCTGCTAGTCCCAGCGGCACCTCTCCCACCTCTGCCCCTGCCCACAAGATCCCGAAGATGCCTCATATTGGGCTTGCTTGCTTTGCCACACAGTGTAGTACTATATTATTTAAATAATAGATGTTACTGTATGTGTGGTGCTTTTCCCAATGTTTTTTTTAAATGTGGACTGTGTAGTGCTTTGCTACACACTGTTTGCTTGTCCACACAGCACAAGCGTGCGCACACATGCGCGCGCACACACACACGAAAAAGAAAAGCAAACACTGAACTACCTACAAGCAAAGGGGCAGGGGGAGGACACTAACTATAATCCTAACAGAAGAGAAAAGGGGTTTTATTTTATTTTTTAAATTATTTTTTTAAGGAGAAGAGATCAAAAATGGGAAGGGAAGGAATACAGGAATTGAGAAAGGGGTGGTGGAGGGGAACCAGGAACAAGGACAAGAAAGTTCTCTCTCTCTCTCTCTCTCTCTCCCTCTCTATACATATATATATATATATATATAGAGAGAGAGAGAGAGAGAGAGAATGAAAGTAAGGGTAAACTAATGGTTGAGAGAGAATTGAGAAGGTTTGTGTGGGGGAGCTAAAGAATGAAGCAAAGCAACTAAAGTTAAATTTTCTGGGTTTTTAAATGAAAAATGGGAAAGGAAGGAATACAGGAATTGAGAAAGGGGTGGTGGAGGGGAGCCAGGAACAAGGACAAGAAAGCGCTCTCTCTCTCTCTCTCTCTATATATATATATATATATAGAGAGAGAGAGAGAGAGAGAGAATGAAAGTAAGGGTAAACTAATGGTTGAGAGAGAATTGAGGAGGTTTGTGTGGGGGAGCTAAAGAATGAAGCAAAGCAACTAAAATTAAATTTTCTGGTTTTTTAAATGAACAAACAAGAAGAATGAAAGGTAAAACCTATTACAGAAGTGGGGAGACTAAGAACCAGGGAGGAAACTCCAACTAAGTACTAAATGTTTGGTTTACAAAATGAAGATTCTACAAGAGAAAGAAAGAGAATAGTTGAATTAATAAAGAAGAAACACAAAGCTGCACACATAGGATCTCTCTCTAACAATAAAACCACCATTTAACCAGCACTCTCCCTCTCTCTTTCTCGCAGTGAACAAACACAGGCTGATCTCTCCGCTCCAGTATCCCCACCACCACCACCACTATCACTGATTGGTATACAGATTGGAATTAGGGCTGGGTTCCATTCAGCACTAATTTGGAAACTGGAGTTGCCATTTGCCAAAACTTGCTCCCTCCTCCTCCTCCTCCTCCTGCTCCTGCTCCTGCTCTCCCCTTCCCCTTCCCTCCTCCTCTTCTCCCCCTCCTGGATCTCTCTCATTTTGCTACATTTGGAGCCAGCCTGTCTGGGCTGCTCAGAAGGCATTAGAAGAGCTACAAATCACCAAGGTGGACCGAGGTGCCTCATCGATGAGCCGCTTCACTTCGGGGCACCTCAGTGCTGTTCTGATCCACCTTGCATCATTCTGAGGCACCTCCGAAGCAGCCTGCTTCACCTCATTATTTGGGATTGAAGCAATGCACTGCCCTAGTAGTCACAGTTTAGTTAATTCTTTTCCCCTTTCTAAAAATAGTGCTGAAGCTCCTTGGGAAAATTGCAAGCAACAAAAAGATTACATAAACATGTTTTTTACATTAAAAAAATATTAAAGATGTCTTTAGAGCAGGGGTGGAGAACCTTTGTTGGACTCCTACTCCAATCATCCTCAGCCAGTATGGCTAATGATTAGGGATGATGGGAGTTGTAATCCAAGAACAACTGTTCCTTTGCTCTAGACTCTAGGGCTTCACTTTTCACTCATTTCTAATTGTAGTTCTGTTCCTTATTTGCTCCTTCAGTTACACAAAAGACAAGGGAAGGACTAAGCCAATCAGGGGAGGGGGCAGAACCTTGGGGGACCGGAAACAAGATGGCTGACCCCTACTCCATTGACGTCAATGGGGAGGGATGGGAGGGTTGTAATCCAATGGAAGTATGTAAGTAAATTTCCCATGGTCTCCAGTGTCCCCTTGTGGTGCTAGGGTGATCCTGCATCCTAGAGCTGTCACAAAATGGTGGATGTTGCATGAAATGGCCACCATGCTTCAGAAGTCTGAATCTGAATCCAAAGTTTGCACGGCCCTATTCTGAACACAGGTAACTATGGTAGCTTTATTTATTTATTTTTACCTTATTCTCCGTTTCTTCTTCTCTCCATTTCTGCTCCTGTGGCTCGCCATTGTCACCAGTACTTGAGCTTCCTTGGTTGCACTGCCTTCCATTCCCCTGCCTTGCCATTTCCATAGTGCCATCTTCTAGTCCTTATTTGGCAAATGCTAATTTTCCAAGTCTTTTCCTTTTTTTCTCTCTCTTAGTTAAGTTTATTAAAACTAGTATACTGGTCCATGCTCTGGGGATGGGTATATTTACCAAGTTGTTTTTGTCTTCTTTAATGGGTGTGTATGCTAAGAACAAAATCTGTTTTTTTTTTTAAAAAAGTCTAGGTTTTATGGTTTCAATGAGCATCTGAGCTAGTTTTCCCATTTCAGAAGTAGCTATTTTCCATTGTTGAAGCACAGCACATAAATGTGCTGTGTACACACCACATCTTCAGTTAAAGGCCCTCTTAGACCTGCATTCATCATTATGCATGCGTACATGCACGTCTGAGTGAATATGTGAATGAGGACATGGGGCAACGATGGCACGTTGAAGGTATCAGTTGCGGGGAAGGAGGATAATGGAGGCAGAGGAACTTGCTTTGCTTGAATCATTAGCCATGCATAGTATCCTGGAGATGAGTGTAACAAAAAACATGGGTGGTGGCCACCTTCACACAGGAAGGAATCCATCTTCTAAGAGCCTGCCTAACCTGATGCATGATTGCATCCTCTAATGACAAATACGCTGCAATGTATTTGCAGATTTATGTGGATTTAGGCCACAGTCCTAAACACACTTATGAAAGAGTAAGCCCCATGGCATACAGCAAGGCCAACTTCAAAAGTAGGCATGGTCAGGCACCTGCCGAGGGCCCGCACCCCAGCAGGGGCCTACTGACAAGACCCCTGTGGAGTTGCTTCTCCTCATCACCACTGCAACCTGCTTGTTCACCTGCCTCTTGCTCTGGCCCAGACAACAGTGGTGCTAAGAAGGGGCAGCAGCAGATGCCACTGCTTCCTCGGCCACTGCCTCTCTGCCTGCCAAGCAAGCATGTGGTAGCAGTGCTGAGAAAGAGGATGAGGAGCAGCAGGACCTGGTGGCAATGGCAGTGAGGCGGTAGACTCATTGAGGGGGGGGCCCATCGAGGATGTGCAAGAGCCCTCAGAAGCTTGGACCCGGCACTGTCGTACAGTGAAACTTACTTCCTAGTAAACATGCCTGGGATCGCAAATTGACTGCAACTGAAATGATTAATACACTCACATCGCAGTCCTTTGTATGTCCGCTCAGAAGTAAGTCCCTTGGAGGTCAATGAGACTTACTCCCAGGTCAGTGTGTCTCAGACTGTAGCTTTAGATTGCAATCCTTTGCACACCTACTTGGGAATAAACTCCGCTGAATTGGCCTGATTTCCAAGTGAACATGCATAGGAGTGCAATCCACAATTTGTTTAATTGGACAACAGCCCCAACAGAGCACAGCCCAAGCATTTTGAAATGCAGCTGATTTCAGTGGGAGAGAATTAAATACATGTTTAAATGAGTGGGATCATTTAAAAAAAAGTGCTAAGCTTTTGCTCAATTGGTACCTGCCATTTTATTTCAAAGGCTTTCGTCAAATCTATAATGCGGCTTCCATTCCAAATGTCTTTGACTTTTTTTAGTCACTTCCCTCTCCTACTGAACCTTATCCTTTTTTTCAGTCATATCTAGGGATGGATGAATCTGCCCATTTTGGTTTCTCTCAGTTTTTCATTTTTCCAATTTTAAGTTCAATTTGTCCTGAATTTCTGTTAAGGTTTGCACAAATATTCATAAATGTTTTTGTGCCCCTTTCTCCTAATACTTGTATTTGTGTACCTAGTTTTGCCTAATATTACCTTTTTGCAAGCAAATCTCCTAAGATAATGCCTTTTAAACATTATTTTCTCTAATATATGCATTAGTTTTGTATGCATTTCTTATCATTATTGGAGAATTCCATGATAAAATTTGGAGACATGCAGATTTTGAAGGATAACTGAGTTTTGGTTTACAAAGTGGTTCAAAAGTGCAAAATGGAGCATGTCTGTATTCAGTTTAAAATGCGAACTTAGGTAAATGTGAACTTTCACATTAAAATGCAAAATTAGGTAAGTTCTCATTAAAATGCAAATTGAATGGATTCCCCCCACCCCATCCCTAGTCACAGCTTCCTTATGTTTTTGTCTCTCCTTGTTATGGCTTTGGAATAAAATGAAGAAGAAGGAGAAGGAGAAGGAGAAGGAGAAGGAGAAGAAGAAGAAGAAGAAGAAGAAGAAGAAGAAGAAGAAGAAGAAGAAGAAGGAGGAGGAGGAGAAGAAGTGGTGTAAGCCATGGAACTATCTGTATTTCATGGGGTATTCACTCACTGCGCCAACACGATGGCCTGAATGTTTGGCAGGCAAGATTGCTGGGTGAATGCGTGAGCTGATGATGAATGGCTGTGAAGCCTTTGTGATTGCTCATGCTCCATTGTGGGCCAAACAATGGCGGGCGACACAAGCCTGGCTCGGGAGAGCAACGGATAAAACTGTTAGGCAGAATGGCGGGCTCCTGCCGACATGACCACTTGTTGACACTGAAAGGACTCAACAAGTGAGCAGAAACAGAAACGATTCTGTTCACCGAGGCTATTAGTTGCAACGTGTGGTACTGGAGCGGTCACTCCTGATGTGTTTCCTCCCTAATGAGCTCTGAATGCCCTATTAAACTGGGCTGCTATAGGCTCAGAGCCACTGGGGTAGTGGCATGCATGAATGACTCAGCCAGCTCCCATTGGCTGGTCAGCTGAAGGAAGCAACTGGCAACACTCAAATTTAAACAGGACTGACAGTACAGTTAAAAGATAATTAATTAGAGTGGCCCAACAGATAGAGACTCAAGGCAATTCCTAACGACAAGATAACATTACTCAGCTCTGAGCAAGTTCAAGCCTGCATCTTCTCCAGAGCTGGAGCCGCAGCCAATGGAGTTTTGCCTCCTTTGTGTATTCAGAAATAGTGCATTCAGACAGAGTCTGTGCTGTGTTAAATGTGCTTTCTTCCTGGAATTGAGCTTGGAGATTTTCTTTTTAAAAAAATCACACACTGCAATGGCCTCCTATATCATTTTCACAACAGAAAATAGTACACACACAGAGAATACACCTTGGATTATATAAGCCCTGAATCTGATGTTTTGGTGAGAAATATTTGATCAATCATTTTCAGAGTTTCACACAAGCTCAACTACTGAGGGGAGATTCACATTTTATAAAAACCAACACAAAAAAACAAGCAGGTTTGCCATGCCCACAACATCTGTCTCCTTTAATGCGCGAGAAGAATGGACAGTTCTGGACAATGTGAACACAGTGCAAGGAGCCACAAGTGGGCCTCCTTCCCCAAAGAAGCACTCCAGAGTGGCATGACTCCCTCTCACACGTTAAGAAGCACAATGGCATCCAAGCAATGTGTACATGACATGACATGAGGGACCTACCAATTTTTGTAACAGAGTTACATGAAACCAAGGAAAGCAAACCGCATTTGGTTTAGGCCCACAAGTCTTGTGCTTCTGCTTCTGCAGTCGTTTCTAAATCCTAGCTGAGATGAACCTAAGAGCTGTGCCTTTACATTCATTTGACAAACAATGTGGTATAGTGGTATAGTTGACTGGGGAGACCTTAGTTCAAACCAGTTCTGGCTGTTACTTCGGTGGTCAAAGCCAACAAACAGGGAAAACTCCATAAGAACAGCCAGAAAAGCTAAGGGCAAAGGGGTAGGGGGGAAAAGGATGTTTAATGCAGCAAAAGAACTCAGACATGTTTTGGACCCTCAGGTCCGTCTTCAGGATAATGTGTTGGAATGCAATGGATATCATTTGCTCCGTAACTCCAGTCTCCTATGCTAGACCACTTCAGCGGTCTAATCTGTATTTGAATGTGCATCTTTGCAATCCAGGAGATAAAACATGACCAGTGTCAAAGACCACAGATTCAAAATTTTAATTGAAACAAATCAATTGGTTTATTGAATTCTCTTGGGGATCTGTTGGGACACCACTGATACCTGCCCTGGGTCTCCTGTAGGGTGGTCATTTGTGAATAGCCAAAAGAGAGGGCACCTATTTGGATGAAATTTGCATATGCTAATGTGTATGTTTATACGCAAATTTAGAAATAACTATTATAATTTAAATAGAAATACAGTACATCTCACCATATTGTGGGAGACTGTGACCAGATGACCTGTGTACCTTGCTCATCCTGCTATCCAGGTGCTATTGATGGGCAACTTCAAGGCCCAGCTCTTCCTTCTGATGGTTCTTTAACTTGATCTGGACTCCTCAGCCCTTCCACTAGAGAACAGAGGATAGTCCTTGGACTATCTGTTCCACTTCAGAACAGAAGATAGTCCTTGGACATCCCTGTCCTCTGTAAAGGAGGACACATAGCCACCCTAGCTCTCCTGTGCCAGGCAGCTGTGTCCTGGAGCCACCATTTTAAAACTTCCACAATGCCCCAGAATGGTGCTCCACTGGGGTCAGCCTGGGAAATTTAAAATGCTGTCTTGTATCTGCCTACCATGGCTATCAGGTAAGTCTGTCAGAGATCCACTGACGTAGGTGTTCACTTTGCTGAGGGGCTCCTCAAACCTGGAGCTGGTTTTATTTCAAACCCCCCACTTAATCATGTGAAGTTCACTGGATGAACTGGCGCCACCCACTATCTCTCAACCTAACTCACCTCACAACCTTGTTGTGAGGAAAAGATGGGATAACCCCACATACGTTGCCATAAGTTTCTTGGAAGGAAGGTGGAGACCAGCAATAAATAAATAAACAAATAATAGAGTGGAATACATTAGTCATCATAGTAAATGGGAAAGTGCAACCTCTTGATTATAAAATGAAATTATGCAATTTCATAAACACAATTAATCCTAATTATAATGGAGTCGACAGCATACTTATTTTGAGAGCCAGAAATGAGGCTGAATGAACAGTAGAAAATTGGGTAAGGTGAGCAATTAAAAAGCAAACAAAGCTGTAGACTATATACAGCAATTAGAAAGCAGCTGCTTATAGACTTTCTACTTCAGGTGATGATCTTCTGTTAGGTATATTTTGAAGCTGAATGGAGATTTCAGATCATAAAAAGCAGTTCTAATTTTCAGCAGGTAGCACCTTGAGGCTAGAACAGGGGAGACCTGGGAGAGGAACCCATGGGGATGTTATTGGACTACAGCTTTCATAGTCCCTAACCATTGGTAGAAATCTTAGCAGAGCATTGGGGTGACAAGGCAATAGCTGCTATTGCATACCTCAGTACCCCCACTTCCCCACACTTGGGAATTTTTTTTTAACATTTTCCCATTGAAAGTGGGATTTGAAATGGGAATGTGTCTGAATTCAAAAAAGTTGAAATTGGATCCTGACATTTTCCCAAATTTCCAACATGTGCAAACCGTTGTTTCAGCTCTCACTAAAGCACCAGAATATCCTTTGCATCCCACCCCATGTAATCCTATTTCATTATAACACACTTATCAGAACCTCCAATTGTCTCTAATCTCTCCCCTCCAACCTAGTGCATTCAAGTTAATTATATTGCACTATGTTGTTGTTTATTCGGTCAGTCGCTTCCGACTCTTCGTGACTTCATGGACCAGCCCACGCCAGAGCTTCCTGTCAGCTGTCGCCACCCCCAGCTCCCCCAAGGTCGAGTCCGTCACCTCCAGAATATCATCCATCCACCTTGCCCTTTGTCGGCCCCTCGTCCTTTTGCCTTCCACTTTCTCTAGCATCAGCATCTTCTCCAGTGTATCCTGTCTTCTCATGATGTGGCCAAAGTACTTCAGTTTTGCCTTTCATATCATTCCCTCAAGTGAGCAGTCTGGCTTGATTTCCTGGAGTATGGACTGGTTTGATCTTCTTGCAGTCCAAGGCACTCTCGGAATTGTCCTCCAGCACCACAGTTCAAAAGCATCTATCTTCCTTCGCTCAGCCTTCCTTATGGTCCAGCTCTCGCAGCCATAGGTTACTATGGGGAATACCATTGCTTTAACTATGCGGACCTTTGTTGTCAGTGTGATGTCTCTGCTCTTCACTATTTTATCAAGATTTGTCATTGCTGTCCTCCCAAGAACTAAACGTCTTCTGATTTCCTGGCTGCAGTCAGCATCTGCAGTAATCTTTGCACCTAGAAAGACAAAGTCTGTCACTGCCTCCATGTTTTCTCCCTCTATTTGCCAGTTATCAATCAAATCAAGCTGGTTGCCATTATCTTGGTTTTTTTGAGGTTTAACTGCAACCCAGCTTTTGCACTTTCTTCTTTCACCTTCATCATGAGGTTCCTCAGCTCCGCCTCACTTTCAGCCATCAAAGTGGTATCATCTGCATATCTGAGATTGTTCATGCTTCTTCCAGCGATTTTAACTCCAGCCTTGGCTTCATCAAGCCCAGCACATCGCATGATGTGTTCTGCATACAGGTTGAATAGGTAGGGTGAGAGTACACAACCCTGCCGTACTCCTTTCCCAATCTTAAACCAGTCCATTGTTCCGTGGTCTGTTCTTACCATTGCTACTTGGTCGTTATACAGATTCCTCAGGAAGCAGACAAGATGACTTGGTATCCCCATACCCCCAAGAACTTGCCACAATTTGTGATGATCCACACAGTCAAAGGCTTTAGAATAGTCAATAAAACAGAAATAGATGTTTTTCTGAAACTCCCTGACTTTCTCCATTATCCAGCGGATATTGGCAATTTGGTCTCTAGTTCCTCTGCCTTTTCTAACTGGCAATTCTCGTTCCATGAATTGCTGGAGTCTGCCTTGAAACATTTTGACCTTACTGGCATGTGAAATAAGTGGCACTTATTGCACTATACCATTTAAAATAATGGCCTCTCTCCCCTTTAAAAGGTAACTCATAGAATCATAGAATCATAGAACAGTAGGGTTGGAAGGGGCCTACAAGACCATTGAGTCCAACCCCCTGCTCAATGCAGGAATCCAAGTCAGAGAAACTCGGCTGAACTGTCATGTATTTACTGCTGTGCTGTCCAGCTTTCTTCTTGGTGGGCTGAGCTCACATTAAGGCTATTGGGGACTGTAAATAGTCTTTGACATTATAATATGAAAGGATGCTTGTGTACGTTTTTAAAAGACAGCGAATTCATGAGGAAAGATTCCAGAGCTGTTATAATGTATCCTGGCTAACAACGTATCCAGAGAGCACTCAGCCAGATAGCAATAGCTGAAAAGTAGGGCAGCAGAACCCATTATTTTAGGGGGGGGGGGATTTAAGTGCAAGCTAACCTCTCACTCAAGTCTAGGGATGGGTGATAATTTTATTTGGTTCATTTGGTTCATTTGGTTTGGTTCATTTGGTTCATTTGGTTTGGTTCATTTTTCAATAAGAACTTACCTGAATTTTCAAATTTATCCATAAATGGGACAGGAAAAACTTAATTTTTTTTTTTAAAAAACAAACAAACGTGAGAGTAACAGGAACTGGCAGATTCAGACATGCCAATGGAGGGCCAGGCCAGGAGTGCTTAGCTCTTAAATGTCTGGCTTTGAATCCCTCTGTGTATTCTCAGCCATGTCTATTGTGCTGAATTAGGGTTGCCACCGCTTTTTTCTGACAGGCTCCACATCTTTAACAGGTGTATGGCAAGCGAGTACAACCAGGTCTTCTCCCTGCTGGGAACAGCTGTACTATTTGAATGAATGGCCAGTGCAAATGGGTGAGAATTGTGATTGGTTCATTGTTTGATAAGAACTTAGTAAACATTTTAACTAATTTTTAACTAATTAACTAATAGTAACTAATTTTTGTGAACCACCCAGATAGCTTCGGCTATTGGGCGGTATAGAAATGAAATAAATAAATAAATAAATAATTTTTTTCATAAACAGGATGGAAAGAACTTGAGATTCGGGGGGGAAATTAATGTGGGGGAAAGCAAAGGTGACAAATTCACCCATCCCTACCCAATTCTGTGTCCTCCATCTTCAACTGTATATCTACCAGCAATTGACTACTATTTGGCCATAGAACACTACTTTTCTCAATTGTTAATAGCACTGGGGAAATCTCCAGCTCATACGTGGGGTACTATCCAATACTGCACTGTGTCCTCACTAATTTTGTTGCACGCATAGAAACCATAGTTAGCTCAACAGGAACTAGCACTTACAAAGCAACTCTAGAAATGTACAGCAATGCTTGTTTCTGGAATGGGACAAGTGAGTGGAGCTCCTTTCTGCAATCTCTGCTGGCCTGCCCCATTCCTGAAACAAGTGTTTCTGCTCTTTGCACCTGCTTTAGGAACCACTAGCTCCCTATTGCACTAGCTGTCAGTCTGCCTAGCATGTGGACAGCACTGGATACTGCCCATGGCAAGTTTCAAAGATTTGGAAAACTATGTTATTTGGGACCAAAATTTGCTCAAAACACTGAGAAACTGACACATAGGGTGTTTGTCTCTAGGTCTGATGGTAAGTTGACACAATATTACATGCCACTTCACAGCAGTTAATATTTTAACTCATATCTTTTAATGTTTTTATTATTTTTATTACCCAAATGTATATACTGCTTTCCATGGAGTTATCAAATCGGTGAACATGCAGTATTATTGCTGCCAAAATGCAACAGTAAAACACAACAATAGAACTACACAATAATTAATAAATTTCTGCACATTTTCTATTTCCCAGGTTCCAGAATTCGTGCAATTCTCTGAGCTGGCTGTGCAAATTCAGCTGTAATTTGCAAGAATAACTCAGAAATTTGTGCAAATTCAGCTGTCATTTGTGCAAATTGCTCAAAAATTTGTGCAAATTGTGGAACTTGCAAAAATGCATGAAATGCCTGGAAAATCCACGAACTGGCCCAACTTGCTCCAGATCAAGCTAGGCGTCACAGCGGGAACCAGGATGAAGTCCAGAGGGACAAACTTAGGAAAACTCATCAAATTCCACCCCCCAAAGTGGATTTATCTGACATCCCTAACTTTCTCCCACCTGATCCAGAAGGCAGGCTGCAGCAATTGTGGGACTAGCAGTTTCCACTTGGACCAAATTGATACTCTAGCTTGCAGGAAACTACATGCAGCCAGACTTAGAATATAAAGTTCACCATCAGTCAAGTGAGAAAAAGAACAAATGCATAAAGCTTTATATTTGCCTTTTAAAACCTTATTTGGAGTATGTATGTTAATGTATGCAAGGCTGAATTTGAATTGAATTCTGGAGGACTTGGATAACTGCTTCTTGCCATTGAGCCACAGAAACAGATTGTGACATCAAAATATGTCTGGCTAAAAGACTTTCCATCTACTGCTTTTATGTAATGCCATTCTGTGGTTTCATTATAACTTTTAAAACTTAGGGCTGTGCACAGCTTCAGCCTGAGGCCCAAACCCCAAGTTGAAGCTGCTTCGGGTCACTTTGGATCCCTTCCGAGGCAAATCGGAGGGGGCACAAAGTGACCTGGAGAGGGTTGGGGGCTCTCCGAAGCACTCGGTGCACTTCGGAGCTTCAGCACCCCCAGCCCAGCACCCCTGGCCCACCCGCACCAGCACCTCTAGGTCCTTACCTGAGCCCCCTTCTCCACAGCCTTCTCTGTGCCGCCACCACACTGCCACTGCTGCCGCTGCCTTCTCCTCACTGCCACTGCCTCCTTCACTGCCGTTGCCTTCTCAGCAACGCTGCCGCCACTCCCTTCCCAGTCCCCTCACTGCCACTACCACCCTTGCTGCTGCTTCCTTCTCTGCGCCGCCACTGCCACTGCCTTCTCCTTGCTGCCACCGCCTCCTCCATCGCCTCTGGAAGTTCTTGGAGGTTGTCATTTCAAAAATGGCAACTCTATGCAAGAAGAGTCACCGTGCGTCCAGGCCTCAGAAACTGGCAGCGGCGGGCGGCAGCGGAGAAGGCAGTGGAGAAGGCAGCAGCGAAGGTGGAGAAGGCGGCGGCGGCAAGGAGAATACAGCAGCAATGGTGGAGGCGGCAGCGGAGGAGGCAGCGGCAGCCCAGGTAAGGAGCTCAGGGTTTGTGCAGGGGGCATCGGGGGGGACCCGAAGTGGGGTTCAGTATCTGAATCCCACTTCAGGTTCAGGGCCAAGTCTGGTCTGGGACCCCCCGAATCAGCCAAATCGGGCCCACCTCTGTAGCCATGAAGTGGCTTCTGAGTCAGATCGGGGGGTCCCTGCGCAGTCCTAGTAAAACTGCATGTCAACAATATGTTCAGGAGAATGATGTTTTAAATTTAAGCTCTTGAATGGAAACTCTCAAGATAACATCCAGTTTTTCTTTATTTGCTTGATTCACATAATTCTCCTCACTTCCTTTGAATATATTTTTGTATATATTTGATTATGAAACCATTTAGATTAGTTTTACCCTGATCTTTTTACATTATTGCTATTATAAATATTCACATTTATTTCCATCTTCTTTCTTTCCCAAAGATGTAAGTTACAAATTATCATGGTAAAATAATAATGCAGCATAGGGCCAAGTATATGAATGGTGAGCAGTTCTATGCACACATAATATAATCCCTCATAATCCCTAATAATATCTATACTATAATGGTAATTTTGAACTTAAAGTAACAGTACAAATGCCCTTTTTTGAAAGATTTCAAAGCAACAGCATTTTTATGACGTTTCAGTGAAAGTGAACTACATTCAGATGCAAAAAAATTAAATGTTTGTACTCTTTGATAGTTCTCTAACATATGGCCAAAGAGAAGCAGATGGACTGGGGTCACACCAGTGGGAAGCCAAAGAGAGCGTCTCCATTGTTATCTGACCCAATGGGCCAACACGAACAGATTCTCCCCATTGACTATGCTATTCTTATCCCACAGATCTGATAAGAATCTGATACTTGCATTTATTTGCCTTCAGGTAATTCTCTCATGTGATGCCTGATTAAAATGACCTTTCCTTTGCAGCTTTGTTTATCCTGAAGCTGGAACATCTGAATCATAGAGCAGCCTCTGTTTGCTATGATTTTTTTAAAAAAGAAAAACAACCCTCAGATGATTCCTTTCTGCATAGGTCCTGAAGTTAAAACAAACAAACAAAAACAAGTATTCAGCAAGAGTTGTTCAATCCATTCCAGAATTGAGATACTGGAAGAACTGCTTACTCCCTTATCAGCCATCAAAATGCCAGCTTCAGGTTTCTTTTTCTTTCTTTCTTTTGATTATTTTTTATTTTTTTTAATAAAAGAAAGACAAAACACAACAACATAAACACACAATACACATACACTAAAATATCTCTTAAGATTGTAATTTATCTACTTTTGGCTCCCCTTACACAACAAATGCTTATTATTATTCTCTAGTTCTTATCTTAGTAGTATATCATACATTGAGTTCACAGACATTATCTCCTTTCTCCTAATTTTAACAACAACAGAAAAAAAGAGAATCAACCATCTCAAAGTTCAAAATCCACATACATAGATATAGTTTTTCTCTATTTCTTGTAATTCTATAAAAGGTTTCCAATCTAACATCAATTTAGTTGTTGACCCTTCTTTAATTATAATAGTAAGTTTTGCCGTCTCTGCCAGCTCCATCATTTTCATGATCCACCCGCTCACAGTTGGTATTGTTTCATTCTTCCACTTTTGTGCATACAACAACCTTGCAGCCGTTGTCATGTAGAGAAAGAGGGTCCCCCCCCTTCTCTTTTACATGTTTATCTGTTAGTCCCAATAAAAATGTTTCTGGCTTAGCTCTATAGTAGTCTTTAATATTATTTGAGCTAAAGACTGTATTCATTTCCAAAATGTTTTAGCTTTTTTACAAGTCCACCATAAATGATAAAACATTTCCTCTTGGTCTTCCAGCTTCAGGTTTCTGACAACCTTTGGCCAAGTGAACCTCAATGGGCCCCTCCCTCAGTGAATCTACCCTCACAGTGCCATTGTCGCCAGCTGTTATTGCTCCTCATCCTCATTCTCATCATTGCTACTAGCAGTGTGCCAATTTTTTCACTCTATTTGTTTGAGAACATTTGTGGGGGGGAGGGGTGAAAAGAAATTGCACCAAACATTGTGGGAAGGGGTGAGAATTCTGAAGGTCTTTTTCAGTGTGGGTGGCTTCCGGGCTAACCAGCATGCTAATAGTAAGGAATTCTGGGAACTGTAGTCCAAAACATCTGGAGGGCACCAGGTTGTGACAGGCTCCCTACTCATCATATGACTTGGCCCCTACAGAAGACAGAGAACAGGGATGAAACTACACATAGCAATTTTACCATGATCATACTGCAATGATAACTATTGATGCACATGATACCAATGGGCACCAATAGTTATCACTGCAGTATGATAATGGTAAACCTGCTATGTTCAGCCCAGGTGTTTGGGGTACAAGGAAGAAATTGCTCAATGTAGCTCATACATTTGCATATGGTACATTTCCACAAATGGAAACTGATCCAACCTTTGTATCTCTTAATTGCTGGGACTAATAAGGCAATAACTTATTATCCCCATTAGTTTAGAACAAGCAGGGCTATTTTTTAAAACCAGCAGGATCTATGAAAATTCAGCAAGAGCATTAAAAGTGAAAATTAAGATGGCTACTCATTTTGCTCTGGCATGCCCTGTCTTGATATCAAGGCTGAACTTTTCATTAAAAGCTAAAAGAACATCCCTGACTGCTGCTTGTTGGAATGTATCAATTTCTGGATTAAGGCGAGTTAATTGTTTTGTTCTATGGTTATTCATATATAGATGAATGGAACATGGACAAGGCTAATCCAGTATAAACAGCCTGTAACAGTGAAGGGATATTTTGTCCTAGAGAGCCATCTAAGTCTTTTAATTACTTCAGCAACTGATAGATCAGCCCTTACCCCCTTGAATTCCTTTGTTGCAAGAGAGTTAAAATTCATGAGCGTCTATGTTTCTGAATGCTTACTCCACTGCCACTATTTTCTGCACCAAGCTCGCCATCATGGCAAAGAGTCAGAGGTCTGTCAGACCATCTGTTACATAATAGTCCACGATCTCTAAAATCTGGGAATGAGGAGCGCAAAGATGATGAAAGGTTTGGGGTTTTTTAAAAAAGAAGAACAGATTGCCACCTCGCTAGCAGAGAAAAGGGTGGGGGAATAAATAACAAGGTCCAGTCAAAGCAGAGGCCAGCTTTGATGAGAACGGGCAGCAAAGCAAACTTTAAAAAATGTTGCCCACCAAGCAGAAAACAAGACAAGATTGATGGCCAACACTACACTGCAATGAAAGTTTGAGCAGTACCTCAGGCGCAGCCTGATTCAGAACGGGGATGAGCTCATGTGTACTCCAAAACATTGGTGAGGTTTTTTGGAGAATTTACTGAGGAAAGTTTGGCACTTCAAGCAGAATCTCTAAATGGTACCTCACACTGGCCTCTCAAAATTGTCCAAGCTATTTGTGGGCAGAGAATTGGGGGAACAATTACACCAAATTTATCCAGGGTGAGGAGAAATCGCCAACAATTTCTCACAGGTAGGACTCACCATTGGCAGGGGCTGTAGCACAACTTTTCTTTTTTCCTAAAGTGTGTGTGTGTGTGTGTGTGTGTGTGTGTACTTCCCCTGCAAGTTGCAATACCAGCAACTGTGTTGGTAGCTTTGCCCCCATTTTGCATCCTCCACAATTCAGGTGGTGGAGGGGGCAGTGTTGTGTCTAGCTTCCGGGAAGAGGTGGAGCTAGTGCTGTGTAAAAAACTGTCCTCCAATTTCCTGATATTTTTTTTCTCCCATAAAAGAAGCTTCCTTTTTTCTTCTTCATCCTCAGGGCATTTTATAATTTATTTTGGATTTAGTTTGGTGGTGTTTTAAGCTTACCTAATCACTGCAAGGTGGTCAAGGGGGCTGTGTGTGTTTTACCTTTCTATTACACATCTTCCTGGCTGTCTGCACTTCCTGATGTGAAAAAGCCTGTGGGAGGAATTACCTCATGATGTCTTCTTCCCCTGGGCTTTTATCGACATGTAGGAAGCTGAGGAGGCTACAGACTACTGGGCTAGATCTACACTATTGGTATTGAAGTGCACTGATGACTGTTGGGGCACATCACACATTCCGTATACTGTTTCTCTAGCATCATTTCCTGCTTTTTACTCCGTATTATCATTGTCTGTACTACGAAGTATAAATGCGCAAGAGGGATATAGCATCACCATGATGGGATTGTATCAATATGACACAAGGCCCTGGAGAGATGGTTGTGCAATGAAGAACACTCATGCACACTCCACGACCACTTCACAAGTAAGTTAAACACAAGAACCCTGAACCCAACCCATGAGAAATTCTTCAAACTTTTCTTCTCCTTTGAATTTCTTTTTGAAAGCAATTTCTTTTCTATCAAACTGAATTAGAATGGACGGAAAAAAATGTGGGAGAAAGTTTTGGCACAGTCCCAGTAAAAATATAATAATTTCACAAGCTTTAATATTAGGGCCATTCTAAATATAGAGCAGAAGCCCTCACCAAACACTGTTGCTGCCTCCTATAAACACAGGAATCTGCCTTATATAGAGTCAGATAATTGGTCCATCCTACTCTGTACTGTCTACATCAGGGATGCAGGCCCTCTGGCCCATGGAGGATGATGTCCACCATGTGAAGCTAGGGACTTGGCTGGCACTGGGAGAAGCAGACACTATTCCCAGCACTGGCCAGGTCCTTTTGGGTGGTGTGCAGTGCTGCCATGGAGATGACATGCCCCCCACAAAGCCAGGAACTTGGCCAGTGCTGAGAGGAGCAGCTGCTCCTCTCAGTGCCAGCTAAGTCACTTTCTCCGTGCTGGGGGAAGCACAGGACTCCATGCACCAGCACAGAGAAAGGCGAAACTGGTGAGGTATGGCAATGACATCAGAGGATGTGGCAGTGCCCACTGATATCATCTGGCCCATGGAGGATCTGGTAGATCTGTATTCTTGATGTGCATCAAGCTTCCCCAGTCTGGTGCCCTCAAGATGTCTTGGACTTCACCTCCCATTAGCTCCAGCCAGCATGGTCAGTGGCCAGGAACCCTGGGAGTTGTAGTCCAAAACTTTGGTGGGGCACCATGGGGAAGGATGGTTCTACACTGAGTGGTACTGGCTCTCCAGTTTTTCCAATGGGGGTCTTTCCCACTCAACACTGAGATGTTGGGGATGGAATTTAGGACCTTTGTGCACAGTAAGCATGTGCTGTACCCAGCAGAGGCTGGTGGCACCAGTTTCGGAGGGGAGTGACTCCATTCTGGGTTTTAGTCAGTCAGATAAAGGCGATATCCAGGTGCTGCGCCCTATCCCCAAAATGGATTCAGCTTCTTGGATAGCACCTTTAGAGCTCTGGCTGATTCTAACTAAAACCCAGAATGGAATCACTGCCCCTCTGAAACTGGAGCCAGCAGCCTCCGTTGGCTCTACTACTGAGCTACAACCCCCACCCCATGAATATACAGCTCCTGGATCTGCTAATCCTCTCTAGTGTGGGCACTGGAGGAGACCACAAGACTCTCTGCTTACCTCTCCGACTGCTGTCGAAATTTCTGAGTGTCTGCATGGCTGATGCCCACCTGTCCGCCACCTGATTACCAGTGTACCCAGGCACTCAGACTTTGGGTCTGCGTGTCTGACACTAACCTTTATATTGGAATCTGATGTAATCTGAGGGTTGAAAATGTCAGGAAAATGAATGGAGAGCCCCAAGGCTGGATGACTCTAATCCACTCTCACATGCTCTGATCTTCAACTGCTGGAGCCTACCTCTTGATGGGGATGGAACCGTGACACCATAATGCCGGACATCCAGTGTCTGCACTGGTTTCACCATCATCATGGGTTTAATAAACACATTCAATTTAGAAATAGAAAGGAGGGGGATGTGCACACACCAATGGCCCATGTGCATTTCTCAACGCTGAAAAGCCCAATTTAGATGCTGCTGGGAATGTGGAGCCCCAGGCAAAGTACCTGTGACAGGGATCATCGTCCTCCTCCCCAACTCCAAAACAGATGATTGGTGTCCTTGCAGATTCTTACCAGGGCTTTGCATGCATAGCTCAGGTTTATTGGTAAGGTGGCTACTTATGCATCAGCAAAAAAAAAAAAGAGTTCAAAAGAGGACAGTTCTGCATACTATTCACATATGCTAATTTATATTTATAAATGCAGAGCTAGAAATAATTACTTCAATTTAAATAGAAATACAGTGTATCTCACCACATTGGGAAAGAGTGTGACCAGGTTTCCAGTGTGCCTGCTCAGTCTGCCGTCCAGGTGCTAAGTGTAGATGGGCAACTTGAGGGCCTCTTGCTTCTTATGGTTCCTTATTTTTGAACTGGGCCAGTGTGGGCTGGTGGCTCTGATGTCAGTGGGGCAGTGAGTCCATCTCAGTTTTCAGTCAGAACCAGTTAGGAGCACCTTGGATAGCTCCTTTAGAGTTTTGACTGGTTCCAACTGAAAACCTCCACTGAACTGGGCTTGGACTAGACAGCCCTTCAAGTAGAAGTCACTTTCAAGGGAGGGAGGGAGAAGGAAGGAAGGAAGGAAGGAAGGAAGGAAGGAAGGAAGGATAGTTGAAAAGAGAGCGTGGGGATAGGAGGTAGGTAGGCTAACATATTTGCAATGTAGGTGAATCAAGGGAGGAAGGGAGGAAGACTGGTTGGAGGGAGAGAGGGAGGGAGGGAGGGAGGGAGGGAGAGAGAGAAAGAAAGAAAGAAAGAAAGAAAGAAAGAAAGAAAGAAAGAAAGAAAGAAGCCGGCAAGGAAAGATAAACAAAGTGGTTAAAAGGAGGAAGGAAGGAAGGAAGGAAGGAAGGAAGGAAGGAAGGAAGGAAGGATTCTTGGAAAGAGAAATTGGGGACCATAATATCATGGACAAATTGGATTTCCTATGTAATGTTTGTGTTTTGTCAGAATGTTTAAAAAACAAAACAAGAAGGAGTCTTCAAAGAGAGGATTATCCTCTGACAATCCTTTAAATAGAAGACTGTCCTGTATAAAGTAGGCCATTGTACTTAGTGGGTATATAAATCAATGGGAACAAGCATGGACAAGCCTCATTCAAATGGTTTGGAGCCAGGAGTGCCATTTTGGGAGACCAGGGGGTTGTCCATCTCTGCAAGGCCAGCCCTACCCTGAAGCCGAGTGAGGCAGTCACCTCAGGCAGTGGATGCTGGGGCAGGGGCCAGGGGAGAGCAGCAGCAAAGTGTTAAAGGACAGAGATGTGTGTGCCACTGGACCCACCCCTAACCTAGCCTGCTGCTCTCAAGTGCAGCTGAAGATGTTGTGTTGAGGTAAGACTCAACTGCCCAGTCAGTTTCTGTGCATGGGATGTGGAGGGGCGCCATCTTGTCAGTTGCCTCAGACAGCAAAACATCTTGGGCTGGTCCTGTTTTCATGTGTGCACACACACACTTAGTGTCTCACAGTACCTGTAATACTGGTCATTATGAAGTCTCAAACAGTCAGCATGACATATCTTCTTAAAATACACTGGGGGCGGGGGGAGTTGCAATTTTTGCAGTTCAGTCTTGACGACACCACTTAATCTTGCATCATCCCTTTAAACCTGGCTGCAAATTTTGGCCCTCCCCTACTGAAATCCCTCCATGCTCCTGTCCACATCGAAATTTTCCATGCTATCCCTGTTTGGAGTGATACAATAGCACAGATCCTCAAGGAACATGCCCCTTGGCTGTCATCTAAAGGGATACAAAATGTAACTTGATTTTGAATTTTGTTTAGTCATCTCTCTTTGTGTTTTGCAGGCAGGTACACACTGCTAGATAACGTCCACCCAAATGTCTTTAGTGATGGTTGTTTTCTTTTTTAGTATTTACCCAAAAAAA
The DNA here is from genome assembly GCF_057233095.1 of Heloderma suspectum. Taxonomy (NCBI): domain Eukaryota; kingdom Metazoa; phylum Chordata; class Lepidosauria; order Squamata; family Helodermatidae; genus Heloderma; species Heloderma suspectum. Next base: position 34,687,825 of record NC_139464.1, read on the forward strand.
GGGTGTGGGGGGAAAAGCTAACAACAATAAGAGCTTCTTTGGAGGACTCATTGTGCATCAGTTCACTCACAGTGGAGATAGATAAGGGATGTGTTGTTCCTTTAAGGTAAGTTTCTTCTGTTTCTCTCTCTTGTCTTTTCAAGCCCTGTTTAATTTTGTCATATAACAAACACAAAGCCAGCAGGGAACGGGGCCGGGGGGAGGATAGTTACTGAAGGCACACGCACAGTCAACACAAATGGCTCAGAACACTTTTGCGGTTTAGGGTGGTTAGCTTTTGCTTTTTTGTGGGGGGGTTTTCATAGAGCAGTAAGCATCAGGGAAAAACAAATATGGCATTATGGAAATCATAAAAGGCTGCCCTCTTCCCTCCCATTATCCATGCTATGAAAGGAGAATGTTTGCTAAAGAAGCTCTAAACATAGAACGTAACGCAGCCTTTTTCGCTTTATTAATTGATGGCTCACAATCACGCTGACAGATGGGAAAGATGAACATCATAGACTGCATAAAAGTAAACAATGCACACACCGGCGTCACTGAAGTGAATTGTCATCACAGAAGATGAGTCGGTGTAATGAGGTTTGTCAGTGTGCTGTTGCTTTGGAATACTGAAGGGAATCCATTTCATGCGTGCTGGCCGTCTCAGCAGTTCATGTCATTTGTGGAGGTTTATGGAACATTTTTTCCAAGCAGATTCAGCAGTATCCCCCGTCTTGCTATCTCTGACAGGAATAGTGAAGGCTGGTGGCTCCAGTGTCAGAGGGGTGGTAAATCTGCTTCAGGTTTCAGTCAGAACCGGTCAGAACTCTAAAGGAGCTATCCAAGGTGTGGAGCCCCACTGACATCCCAGCCTCCACCAGACAGGAATTAAATGTTAGGGGTGCTGCATGTAACGATGGGAGACCCAGGGACGCTCAAGCTTGCAGCAATTCTCTGAACTCGACCTCAAACCTTGGTTCATTTCATGCTCATTTTCATTTGGAACCTGTTTTTCTTTATGTTTGAACAGGAGAAGTGCACATTTCCGCTCACATTTTTAAAAAGTGCATACTAGAAAAAAAAGCACACTTTGAAGTGCACATTAAAAAAAATGGCAGTTTTCAAAAATGATTGCAAGTTGGGGAATGTGCGTGCTTTTTCAGGAAAATGTACTTGCACTCACAGGCAGCATTGTGAACGGGACAAGCCCTGATGATGCATGATAGCGGTTGAAAGTAGTACACCCCCATCTCCTTTTCCTCTCTGCAATATAACGTTTACTACTACAAAGTGCACAATGTAGTATCACTGTGCAGTGGGTTTCCCCGCTACAGCCATTCAAATCAAGTAAGGGGAGGGAAACTCAGGAGATGATGTCATATCATGTATCTTGTAGTACGAGAGATAATAGAGGGAAAGAACAAAATGCCCAGGCCAGCTCCTACAATGTCTAGTTTTGCCATATGTTTTGCTGAAGGCTGACATTTTTAAAGGATTCCCAGGTCTGGCTTTGGTTGGTTTCTTTTAGTGGGTTCCATTTCTAGTAGGGTACCCACTATGGTGGAATGTGGGAGAGGGCCTTCTCTGCTGTGGCACCCCAGTTGTGGAATGCCCTCCCCTTGGAGGCCCAATTGGTGTGTACATTGGTTTCATTTTGGTGCCAAGGAAAAATATGGCTTTTTACCAAAGCCTTTGAGGACTAAAAGCATTCCCTAAAGTAGCACACTGTTTTAACTGTTTTATTGTTTTAGATTTTAATTGGTATTCGCTTGTTAAATGGATTAATCTGTTCTTAGCTGTTTAAACTATTTATTGTTTTATACCATTTAAATGGATTTTATCTGTTCGCCACCCTGAGATCTTAATGATATAGGGGAGAATACAAATGTTTTAAATAAACTAACTAACTAAATAAGGCTGATATAGATCTGCTACAGCTTTGAGTAGGGCTTGTCTGGGGACCAGCACACAACCTAGCACCCACTCACATGTGTCCTCCCCCCCTCAACATTGGAGTTTTAACACTGGAGATGGATCAGCCATGGTCCATCTGTGATGGCTGGGAGGTAGGTTCTGAAGTCAGCTCTCCCCCTCCAAAAGTAGACGTCTCTCTCCGACCTTGGAAGGGGCAATTTGATATACCCTATGGCCCCTAGGATGTCCTCCCAGGGACCATAGGATTGCAGTGTAATTAGAGAAATAGAAAAGTTGAACAATAGATTGAAGGATAATTTTTGAAAAATGAATGGAAAGATGGAAGAGTTGTAGAAGAAATTGAATTTAGCTGAGAAGTATACAAAAGAAAACTTAATTGTACAAAAGAGACAGATGAAGTATTAGAATAGCATCCCCCAACCTGGTGTCCTCCAGATGTGTTGGACTGCAACTCCCAACATTCTATGCTGGCTGGGAATGATGGGAGTTGCAGTCCAGCACAACTGGAGGGCACTAGGTTGAGGAAGGCTGCTCTAATACTTTATCTGTCTCTTTTGCATGATTGAGTTTTCTTTTGTATACTTTTCAACTAAATTCATTTTCTTCTACAACTCTTCCATCTTTCCATTCATTTTTCAAAAATTATCCTTCTATTGTTCAACTTTTCTATTGTTCTAATTCAGTGAACTTACCCAATTCCTCTAAGACACAATAGGAGCAAGTTGTGGATCATATTAGGATTATTTTATTAGCATGCTATGAATTAAAATTTAAGAAAGGAATTTTAGCTGAGTTTTCTGATGTGGTTTCTCTGACCAGCTACCCAGGAACCTTCATTGTGTCTGTTTAATAGGTATGATATTGCAGATGTAGACAGACAGGCAGGCAGGCAGGCAGGCAGGCAGATATAATTTCTCCAGGTGTTTATATATGGTTTTGCACAGATTGATGAGATGGCAAGAAATAAACTGATAGTTTATAAGAGAGAGAGAGAAAATAGATAATGAATTATAATGAAAGACAGTCTGCATATGTTAGGAACTAAGCAGAAATGAAACTGTAGGAGTTAAAATAACTTTCTTTCTTTCTTTCTTTCTTTCATTTTATCCTACCCCACCTTACAGGCTATCTAGCATCAACAGCCCTGTAGGAAGGATTCCAGGACCAGGAGAGAAATGGAAGCAGATGAAGATGGCACCAGACACCTGTTCCAGTCCTAGCTGGAGTCTCCACACCCCAGCGCCATCTTCCATCAACTGCCCTGAGGGAAAGATCCTGATGGTTATTTAATAAAAAAAGGTTAATATTATTTATTGTGATGTTATTATTTCTGTATTAATTGTAAGCTGCCTTGGTAGATTTGTATCCTGAAAGGTAGCAGATCAATAACTGATGTGCCACCTGTCCCTTCCTGGAAGGGCTACATAAGCTGGCTGGCTGAGGTGGCCTGGGAGATCCAGGATCTGCAGGAGAAGCCACCACCCAGGGAGGAGGGTATGCCTGCTGCTGCTGCTGCCACCACCACCGCTGCCGCCTCTCTCTCTGTGCACTCCTGCCTGGCAGTATTTTTAAAGGGGATGTATTTTTTTATTTTGTTTTATTTTTAATTGTTGGTGCGGGGTGGGTTTGGGGGGGATTTTGTTGTGTTTTTAGGGGTGGGTAGCCTGCCTGATAGGCGGGAGTGAGGGGGCATGTGTCCACCTGATGGAGGCAGTGGGGGGAATGTTGGGGCCCAGAACATACCGAGGCTGGGCGGCAGGCGCTGACGGAGTGCTAGGGGCAGGCCATGCCAGGTAAGGGGAACAAGGGAGAGATGCGTAATATCTGTCCCCTGTTCCGGGACTGTCCAGAGCCAAAGGATGGCTGGGGGAGGCTTGACTCCACCTTCTGGCCTTCGCTTGTTGCTCTCCAATGCCAGGTCTGTTAGCCGGAAAACATCTGTCATCCATGCCATGATCCGGGATGAGGGTGCAGATCTGGCATGTATTATGGAGACATGGCTGGCTGAGGCCACTGCTCCAACTCTGGCGGCCATGTGCCCAGCCGGATTTTTGTATGCACACAGCAGCCAAGGCCTGGGGATCGGGGAGGGGGAGGGGCTGTTATCTACTGGGAATCGTTGGTAGGGATGGGGGAGAATTTCTCCCCGAAACTTCGGGGGGCCGAGTGCCAACGCATTCGGTCCTCCGAAGGTTGTTCAGGGAGAAATTCTCCCCCCCGCCCCCCCCGGGATGGGACTTACCTTTCACGAATGTCCCTCCCGGGGCGGGTCCCAGCGGTGGTTCGGCAGGTCTTCGTCAGGGGCGGGGGTGGCAGCCGGTCTTTCGACCGGCTGCCACCACCGCCATTACAAGAAAAGTAAAAAAAAAAAAAACACCCCTGTGATAGGCTACGTAACGATTAACGTAGCCTATCACGGCTAGATTTGCAAAGTCAGCCGTGATAGGCTACGTGACGATTAACGTAGCCTATCACGGCTGACTTTGCAGATCTAGCCGTGATAGGCTACGTTAATCATTACGTAGCCTATCACAGGGGCGTTGTTTTTTTTTCTTCTGAAGTTTGCGGCCGGGGAGACGGGGTGCTTCTCCCCGGCCTGAATTTCGGCTGGGCGAGGCGGGAAGCCTCCCCCCTGGCCTGAATTTCGGCTGGGCGAGGCGGGAAGCCTCCCCCCCCCGGCCTGAACTTCGGGGGGAGCAGCAAAGCGCCTTCCCCCCACCGCCAAGCAAGCTGCGAGACCAGGTAAGTGACTTTCATACATCCCTAGTCCTTGGTCTTCACCAGACCCCCTCTCCGGGAGACCAAGGTTGTTGAGTGCATGTACTGGAGGTTGGGCCCGAAGGGCAGTCTGGGGATTCTGCTCGTATACCGCCCACCCCTCTGCATGACTGACTCCCTAGCCAAGGTGCTCTCTGGTGTGCGTGTACAGTCCCCTAATTTATTGGTGTTGGGGGACTTCAATGTACATTCAGAGGCTGTCCTCATGGGGGCACCTTGGGACTTCATGGAGACCATGGCTTCCTGGGAGCTGCACCCTATTCCAACTGGGTCCACCCATGTAGCAGGTCATGAGCTAGATCTTGTGTTTGTTTCCGGAGAAGCAGGGAATGATCTGGAAGTCGGGGGTATATCCACCATCCCCTTGTCATGGTCAGATCACTATCTGGTGACGTTGGACTTCTCGGTTCCACAAACCGTCTGCAGGGGTGGAGGACCCATTAAAATGGTCTGCCCCAGGCGTCTTATGGATCCGAATGGATTCCTGAACACGCTTGGGGATTCTCTGGAGCATGCAATTGGCCACTCAGTCAAGACCCTGGTGGGTGGCTGGAATGCCGCAATCACTGGGGTATTGGATCGGGTGGCTCCGAAACGCCCTCTCCCCCTGAACAGGGCTCGGACTGCACCATGGTTCAATCCACGGTTACAAGCCCTGAAACAGGAGGTGAGATGGCTAGAGCGCCAGACACGGACACGGGCTAGAGCTGTATCTTCAGCCTCTCACGTGGTGATGAAGGCAGCAAAAAAGGAATACTATGCTGCCTCTATTGTGTCTGCAGAGTGCTGTCCCAGGAGGCTGTTCCAAGTGGTCCAGAGCCTGGTCGGTCCAGTTGCTCCGGAACCTCTGGAGCATTCTAAGGCCTCATGTGGGGCCTTGGCAAGGCACTTTGAGGATAAAATTGATCAGATTAGAAGTTTTATTCCGTGTGCCATGGATACAGTTAGTGAGCAAGAGGCAGTCTGTGGCAAACCGGTTTTGTGGGATCAGTTCCAGCTTCTTCCTTCTGATGAAGTGGACAAGGTGCTTTCATCTGTAAGGCCGACCACCTGCTTACTTGATCCTTGCCCATCTTGGCTCATTATATGCTGCAGAGAGAGGCTGGGTGAGGGGATCAGGGTGATGATGAACGCCTCTCTTGAGGAGGGAGTGATGCCATCAGCTCTCAAGGAGGCAGTGATAAGACTGCTCTTAAAGAAGCCCTCCTTGCATCCCCAAGCTCTGAACAACTTTCGCCCAGTTTTGAATCTGCCATTTTGGGGCAAGGTGATTGAGCAGGTGGTGGCGATGCAGTTGAAGGCACACTTGGAAGAAGCTGATTATCTAGATCCATTTCAATCGGGCTTCAGGCCTGGGCATGGGACAGAAATGGCCTTGGTCACCTTGGTGGATGATATGAGGAGGGCTTTGGATAGGGGCAAATGCTCCTTCCTTTTTCTCCTCGACCTCTCAGCGGCTTTTGATACCATTGACCATGGTATCCTCCTGGACTGCCTGGATGGGTTGGGCATTGGAGACACCATATTACAGTGGTTCCAGTCCTTCCTCTCCAGCAGGTACCAGAGGGTAGCACTGGGAAAGGAGGTCTTGGACCTGTGGCTGCTCACTTGTGGGGTGCCACAGGGTTCCATCCTCTCCCCGATACTATTTAACATCTATGTGAAGCCACTGGGGGCTATCATCAGGAGGTTTGGGGTGCAGTGTTATCAATATGTGGATGACACGCAGCTCTACCTCTCGTTTAAATCTTCACTAGGGTTGGCCATAGAATCCCTGTCCAAATGTCTGGAGATAGTGAGTGGCTGGATGGGGAGGAATAAGCTGAAGCTGAACCCTGACAAGACCAAGGTACTTTTGGTGGGAGACAAGAGGAGGTTGGGGGATATTGACCTGGTGTTGAATGGGGTACGGCTACCCTTGAAAGACCAGGTCCGCAGCCTGGGGGTCATTTTAGTCTCCCAGCTGACCATGGAGGCTCAGGTGTCAGCTGTGAGCCAGACAGCGCTGTACCAACTCCATCAGATATGGCGGCTGCGCCCCTTCCTTCCCGACCATCTGCTCCCATCAGTAGTACATGCCCTGGTCTCCTCTCATCTAGACTACTGTAATGCGGTCTACGTGGGGTTACCCTTGAAGATGGTTTGGAAGCTGCAGCTGGTACAGAACATGGTGGCTTGCCTGATTAAAGGCAGCCGCTGGCGTGATCACATCACTCCAGTGCTGAAGGAGTTGCACTGGTTACCACTTGTTTTCTAGGCCAAATTCAAGGTGTTGGTTTTGACCTTTAAAACCCTATACAGTTCCAGCCCAGCCTGTCTTAATGAATGCCTCCAGCAATGCCAGACAGGGGGCTCAACAAGATCAGCCTCGGATGGCCTTCTCTCTGTCCCATCAGCCAGGACAGCTAGGCTGGTGAGGATGAGGGATAGGGCCTTCTCTGTGGTGGCCCCCACTCTGTGGAACTCCCTCCCTAGGGAACTCCGCCATGCCCCCTCTTTAATGAGCTTCTGCCATGCATTGAAAACTTGGTTGTTCAGGCAGGCATTTGGGGTGGGCTAGGGAAATTTTAGAAAATAATGTTTTAATGTGTAATTTTATTGTTTTTAAGTTGTTTGTATTATTGTACATCGCCCAGAGTGGTCGGGTGATGGGTCAGATGGGCAATTAAGAAAATAAATAAATAAACTTGATAAATAAAGAAATAAAGAAATAAATGATAATTTAAAAGTGAAAATAAAATCAGATGGACTGATCTGGTGTAGGTTAGCTTCACATATTTTATTGCTGCTTTCTTGTTATCATGTTATATTTTTAACTGATTTGTCTGATTTTAACTGTGATTTGGGTTTTATTGCATGTCACCCTGAGCACCCAGGGGGAAGACAATTAATGAGGGAGGGAGTAAATACATCAGTCTTGCACAAACTGCAGCTCCCCTTGGATAGAAATGTTGTACTTTCCACCTAAATATATATTTGCCTGCCCACTACTTGGCATTTTCTTTTCCTGTCCAACATCCAGGACAAACTTGCTTCCTGCTGTAATGTCAAACTCTTGCCTCATATTTCGTGCTGAGAATGCAAAACAGGGCATCAAATACAGTAGCACAAATAAGACTTTCTCTTTTACAGTTGCAGGCCATTCAGAGTTCCTGTCCACATAGTCACTTCCTTTTCATTTCCCTTTGAAATCTTAGTCTTCTTCAAGTGTGAGAAGAGATTAGACCTTAGTTAGGAGTCAATCAAGGAGGATTTTATATTTTTCCTTCATTTCCCTGTCTCCAATACTTTGTATGTAAGAAGAGTTGCGAACAGCATGGTGAAAGTGGAACAATCTCAAATATGAGAGGGTCGCATGATGCTGTAAACTGGCAAAACTCTGTCCATTATTTTATTAGTGGTGCAGCTCAGATGGGGTGTTGAGGCCAAAGTCCATGGCCCTATAGCCCAGGGGCTCCCACAAGTGAACACTCTAAGAGCAGCAGGTGATGAGTTAGCTTTATATATCTGGACTGGGGCTTTCACTGCTCAGCATAGTATCGTTTTCTTTTTCTTCTTCTTATCAAAAGCATTGTATAAAGGGGTGGCCAGCTGGGCTGGAACATGGTTCAGATGCTCATTTTATTGTTTCTACTTTTAAAATATATTATAATTTTCTTTTACAACAAAATGGTGCTTATTTGTTTAGCAACACGGCATAGTCATGATGGTGCTATGATTTAAGTGAGTTTAAAATGCAAAAGTATTCCATACTCAGTATTCCATACTCAGAGTATTACACACACATGCACACACACACACACTTCTATCTATATCTATATCTATATCTATATATGTGTCAGGATGAGTAAACAGTTTTTGCCCTGTATAACATGTCAGGAAGCTGCTGAAAGTATGAAATGACTGTAGTGTGTGTGTATGTGTGCGTATGGGGGCGGGGGGAGTAATAGACATGGTGCAAAGACCAATCCTCCTATAAGACCGTTAAATCTGAGGTCTAAAATTCCCCTAATAATTACCCTAGCTGCACCACTGTATTTGACATGAATGGGGGAACATGAAGTGTCATATTTGGTAGCTGGAATTAGGGATGGCGGAGAATTCCGCCACAGACTCCAATGAGGCCGGATTCTTTAGAATCCAGCCCCCCTGAAGTCCGTTGTGGAACAGACCATTCCTCTCCACCACCCCGCAAAATTCTCCCTGGACGGACCCTACCAGTCACCGGCTGGTCCAGTTCATCCGCTGCCGTCTGCTGCCCCGGTCTGCGGCCGCAAATGGTGTCTGGCATAGCGGATGCCATTTGCGTCCCTGCTTTAGCTGTGATAGGCTACGTAAATATTTACATAGCCTACCACAGCTAAAGCAGGGACACAAATGGCATCCACTACACGGGATGCCATTTGCGGCTGCAGACCTGCAGCGGATGGAAGTCCGGCCACGGACAGGCCCGGCCGGCGGCTAGGGATGGACAAAAGTCCCTTACCTGATCCTGACGCTTGCTTCGCGGTGGGGGGGAGGCGCTCCGTCCCTCCCCCTGAAATTCTGGCCGGGGGGGAGGCACCCCGTCCCTCCCCGGCGAAATTCTGGCCGGGGGGGAGGCGCCCCGTCCCTCCGGCCGCGAAACCTCATCTCCTGCCAGGACGCAAATGGCGGCAGCCATAGCCGCCGCCGTTTGCGTCCCTGCAGTCAGCCGTGATAGGCTACGTAAATGTTTATGTAGCCTATCACGGCTGACTTAAAAAAAAAAAAAAAAAGCGTGTATGCAAATGGGGGTGCCCATGGGCACCATTTGCGTTCCTTATTTTGGCACGTGTAGTCTACGTAAACATTTACGTAGACTACGGCAAAAATAAGGGCAACGCTATTTGCGTTGCCCTTATTTTCGCTGTAGTCTACGTAAATGTTTACGTAGACTACACGTGCCAAAATAAGGAACGCAAATGGCAGCGCCCATGGGCACCGCCATTTGTGTACGCGCTTTTTTTTCCCCCCCAAAGTCAGCCGTGATAGGCTACGTAAACATTTACGTAGCCTATCATGGTGTTTTTTAAAAATCTAGCCGTGATAGGCTATGTAAATCTTTACGTAGCCTATCACGTTTGTTTGTTTGTTTGTTTTACTTGGAAATGGCAGCGGCGGCAGCCAGTCAGAAGACCGGCCGCCGCCGCTGAACCACCGCCGAACCGCTGCCGGAGCCGCCGCCGGAGCCGCCACCGCCAGGGACATTCGAGCAAGGTAAGTCCTGTCCCAGGGGGGCGGGGGGGCAGACCGTTTCTCCACCAATTTTGAGGGGCCGAATGCGCTGGCATTCGGCCTCCCCGAGATTCGTGGAGAAATTCTGACGTCCCTACCGGCGGCTCCGTGGACTTGCCATGAAGTGGAGCTGCCCAGAGAGGATTCCGAGGGGAGGGACGGATCGCCTCCCCCCTAGGGATGTTAGAGAATTCCGCCACGGACTCCAGTGAGGCCGGATTCTAAAGAATTCTAAATCTAAATATTCTAAAGAATTCTAAATCTAAATATTCTAAAGAATTCTAAATCTAAATATTCTAAAGAATTCTAAATCTAAAGATTCTAAAGAATTTGCATCCCTGCGTTAGCCATGATAGGTTATATATATATTTATGTAGCCTATCATGAAAAGACCAGGGACACAAATGGCGTAGCGGCCACCATTTGTGTCCCTGCTCTTTGCCATGATAAGCTACGTAAATATATACATAGCCTATCACGGCTAACGCAGGGACACAAATGGCGGTTGCTACAGCAGCTGCCATTTGTGGCCGCAGCCCAGCAGTGGATGGAGGTCCAGCTGCGGGCGGCCCCAGCTGGTGGCTTTGCAGACTTGCCGCGGAGCGGAGCCAGCCGGGGAGGATTCCGGGGGGAGGCACAGATCACCTCCCCACCACCGTGGACGCCCTGGACCGGAACGGTGAGTGGGGTTCGTACACCCCTAGCTGGAATAGCATTAGTATTGACATGGGCAATGGCACATATCTGCCTCACAGGATGCCATTGTGATACATGTAGGGATGGGGGCAAAATTGCTTTGCTTCACATTTTAAGATGAACTGACCTAATTCACACTTCCCAAACTAACACACAAGCCTGAATTCATTGTCCTTCAGTTTTCGCACTTCTCTGATTTTTGTGATGCAGTTCTCTGATCAAAAAATGCATCCATTTGGAAAAACTGTGTACAAAAAGCATATAAAGGCAAAAATAAATACACCTGCATCTCTCAGGGGAAATTGCATACAAAAATGCTTACAAGTATTTGTGCTGACATTTTCTTTCTCTTTCTTTAAGCAAAGCAATGCAGAAATGGGATGGAATGAAATTAGGCTTGAAAGAAAGCAAACGTTCTGGACAGCGGAACAGGCTCATCCAGCCCAAGTTTTATGACAACACACACAAGTGATGTTGTCCACTGTCACTGCAGACCACTGTAACATGAGAGTAAGGGCCCGCCGTGTTCATGACCAGCTTTGGTGGTGTAGCTCTTGTTGCTTCTGCTATCAGGACCATGAGCTGAAGCACATGTGGGGTGTATGTATCTACTTATTTATAATATGTCTATACCACTTCATATTTTAAAAAATATTAGGCTGTGGGCCAAGAGCTGCATGTGGCCCTGGAGCTGCAGGCTGACAACTTCTGCAACCTAAAGCTTTAAAACAGGGGAGCAGAACCTTTTCAGTCCTGCGGGCTGCATCCAGTGTTGACAGAGAGCCACCACACGTGAAATCCAAGGAGGTGCAAATAAGGGGGGCCTGATCTGTTGCGGACTCTGGAGGTCGGATTCCTGGGAAATTGGCCTCATTTGGGTCCACAGCAAAGTTATCCAGCATCCCCAGTTAGGATGTTGCCCCGGGGTTGCTACTACTGTGATGGGTTGTTGGTTGTTGTTGTTGTTCTGCCAGAGAAAGTGGCCACAGCATCAGCTGTGTTGGCAAGCTGAGCCCCATTTTGTATCCACCACAATGCAGATGGGAGTGTGGCAGTGTGGTGTCCAGCTCCAGGGAAGAGGTGGAGCTAGTGCTGTACCAAAAACTGTCTTCCAATTTCCTGAAAGTTGTCTTCCCCCCATGAAAGAGGCTTCCATTTTTCTGTCTCATTCACAGGGTGTTCTTTAATTTATTTCTGTGGTGTTTTTGAGCTTACTTAATCGCTGTGAAGTGGCCAAGGGTGCTGTGTGTGCGTTTTCTTTCTACAACATACCTCTCCATGGCTCTGCAGCTTCCCAGGTTGCCTGCGCTTCCTGATCTGAAAACGCCCTATGGGAGGGATTACCTCATGATGTCTTCCCCTGGGCTTTAACTGAAGTACAGGAAGCCAAGGAGGCCACAGGCTGCCAGAGAGATGATTGTACAATGAAAGACAGGACACTCCCACACACTCCTTCATAGAATCATAGAATAGTAGAGTTGGAAGGGGCCTACAAGGCCATCAAGTCCAACCCCCTGCTCAGTGCAAGAATCCAAGTCAGAGCATCCCTGACAAATGGCTGTCCAGCCTCGTCTTGAAGGCCTCCAGTGTGGGAGAGCCTGCTACCTCCACAGGTAATGGGTTCCATTGTCGTCTTGCTCTAACAGTCAGGATGTTTTTCCTGATGTTCAGCTGGAATCTGGCTTCCTGTAACTTCAGCCCATTCTTCCGTGTCCTGCACTCCAAGATCATCGAGAAGAGATCCTGGCCTTCCTCTCTGTGACAACCTTTCAAGTACTTGAAGAGCACTATCATATCTCCCCTCAGTCTTCTCTTCTCAAGGCTAAACATGCCCAGTTCTTTCAGTCTCTCTTCATAGGGCTTTGTTTCCAGTCCCCTGATCATCCTCGTTGCCCTCCTCTGAACCCTCTCCAGTTTGTCTGCATCCTTCTTAAAATGTGGTGCCCAGAACTGGACACAGTATTCCAGATGAGGCCTAACCAGTGCTGAGTAGAGGGGAACTAGTACTTCCCGGGATTTGGAAGCTATGCTTCTATTAATGCAGCCCAAAATAGCATTTGCCTTTTCTTGCAGCCACATCACATTGTTGGCTCATATTCAGCTTGTGATCGACAACAATTCCAAGATCCTTCTCGCTTGTAGTGTTGTTGAGCCACGTATCCCCCATCTTGCAACTATGCCTTTGGTTTCTTTTTCCTAGGTGCAGAACTTGGCATTTATCCCTATTAAATGTCATTCTGTTGTTTTCTGCCCAGCACTCCAGTCTATCAAGATCACTTTGAATTTTGTTTCTGTCTTCTAAGGTATTAGCTGTCCTGCCCAATTTGGTGTCAAAATCATCTGCAAATTTGATCAGCATTCCCTGCACCTCCTCCTCCAAGTCATTAATAAAAATGTTGAAGAGCATTGGGCCCAGGACTGAACCCTGCGGTACCCCGCTCGTTACCTCTCCCCAGTTTGAGAAGGTCCCATTGATAAGGGTCCCTTTGGGCCACCTCCTATTTATTCATTTATTCATTTATTTATTTATTGTATTTTTATCCACTCCTCAGCCAAAAATGGCTCCCGGAGTGGCTTACAGTCAATGAACAAAGAAGACAGTCTCTGCCCACAGGCTTACAATCTAAAAAAGACATGACAACACACAAGGAAAAGGCAATGGGGAGAGGAGAAAAAAAGAATTAGGTAGACTGTCAGCAGGGCTGGTGGGATGGCCCTGCTCCCCCTCTCATCTCCCAAAGGAGGGGCAGTCCAATTGGATCAGGCCCTGATGTTCCCTTTGCCTGCTCCCTCCCTCTTTCTTCTTCCTCACAGGGCCTAAGTAAGGTAAGCACAAAAAACCCAACCCCAAATTTCCCTTAAATGTTCTTGTCCTTTGAATTTCTTTTTGAAAGTAATTCTTTTCTATCAAATTGAATGATAATGGTCAAAAAAAATGTGGGAGAAAATTTTTGGCACAGCATTAGTACCATCCCATGGATTTTGCACTTCTCCAAAGCTTGCAATGAAGTTTTTGGCTCAAAAAACATACCAAAACATGTGTAAAATATTCATTTAAGTATAAAGTATGAGTAGAAATGAGTACTTTGAAAGGAAATTAGAAATGTTAAAAATACATATTTCAATAAGAATTTTTAGAAGGGTATTTTTGTTTAAAAATATGTTGATTAATTTGGAAATGTGACAGAAATGAGATGGGATAAACGTGTGCTTCAGACTTAAGAAACACATGTAAAACCGACATGGGCCAGAAACAGACTGATTTGTCCATCCCTGCGTACCACATCAGACTTCAGGAGAATGATCACATTTTTAATGTTCCTCTGTATAGAAAAATTCCATACAAATTTAAAAATGGCATATAGGGAGCAAGCTGGACTAGAAACTTTTTTTTTTTTTTAATGTGCTGGCATTATTTTCTTTAAAAAAAAACTTGCCCAGATTTTTGTTTGTTTACTTTTTTTTAACATGGAGGATCATTCACAAATAACACCCACACTTGTCACTTGAAGTGGCACAGTCTACTCTGCCCCCACACACATACACACACACTTGCAACCAGAAGTGGTACTGTCCATTCTACCTGCCACTTGCAACTGGATGTGGTACAGTCGACTCTGCCCCCCACTTGCAACCAGAAGTGGTACAGTCCACTCCGCCTGCCACTTGCAACTGGATGTGGTACAGTTCATTATGCCCCCCACTTGCAACCTGAAGTGGTACAGTCCACTCTGCCCCCCACTTACAACCAGAAGTGATACAGTCCATCCGGGGCCCCCCACACAGCTGGAAGTGCTACACTCCATTCTACACGTGCACGCGCATGCAACTGGAAATAGTGCAATCCACTCTAGCCCCCACTTGCAGCCACTCATGGTACAGGTACAGCCCACTCCTTCAGCTGCGTGTGCAGAAGACCAGGTCTCAATCAGCTCAGATTTAGAAATAATGAAAACCTGAGGAGCAAACACCCTTTCAGGAAAATAAAAATACATTGCATTTTAAACATTTCCATCTGACAGGTGTCGGCCCATGGTACAGCGCTCGGAAATTAAAAACTCTGATATGTATCATTGGACGCTGCCTAGTCCAGCAAAGACTGAAAAAGAAAAGCCGCCCGCATGCCGCCCTCGCTCCAAATGAGCCATCACTGTCGGTACAGAATGCAGCTGTTCAGCCAAAACCACTTTGTGACCCGATACAAATGGAACTGTCTCGGAACGGCAGGATTTGCTTTTGTGCTTTGCTTCCAAGACGAGTGAAGGGAGTTCAGGAGGAGGGAGGCTGGCCATTCAGCACAAGCAGCAGCCTTTCCTACTGCCTGCTGCAGAGACCATTGCTGGCAGCTGGCCCTGGAGACAGCAGACTGTTGACCTTGCCAGCAATGCGATGTGGTGCTGCAACGATGACAGATATGCACAGGGGAGCTCTTTGGAACGACCCAGGGCGGGGGAGCATTTTGTCTTTTGCAAAGTTGCAAAAAGCCACTTCAGATGTTCTCATCGATTCTGCATTTGCCATTGCCCATCCATGGAGCTTATAATGTGCGACAACTGTGCGTGCATTTTGACTAGGGCTCGGAAGCCGTTCCTGAGGCAGGCCTGGCTTGGGCTGATCTGGGGGCCCTCAAACCGCCTCGGCCTACAAAGCCGAAGCAGGATGTGGACATCTGAATCCTGCTTCACCCCCCCCAACATGCCGCTCAGCTGCCCAGCTCCTTACCTGGGCCCATGTTCCATGGGGGGGCACCACCACCGGGGGAGCTGCTGCTGCCCTGCTGCTGGTGCCCCCGGGGGAGCCGCTGCCACTGCTGCCGGGGAGACCACTGCCACCACCAGCGCACAGGCCCTCTGGATGAGTGCCAGCAGCCATCTTGTTCCGGAGAATTTGGGGACCCATTTTCCCTTGTTTGTGAGCCAGGGCTGTGCCTGCGAGTGACAGATCCATGATTTTTCTGCTTCAGTCCATGAAGGCAGATGTGTTCTGTGATATGATGGTGGTTTGGGGAATTTGCTCTGCAAAAATCATGTGAATCAAGAGGCTCCCTGCCAAGGATCCATGCTTTTGCACCGGGGCTGCACCCACGAGTGGCAGATCCATGATTTTTCTGGTTCAGTCCATGGAGGCAGATGTGCTCTGTGATACGATGGTGGTTTTGTGGGTCTCCTCTTTAAAAATCATATGAAATCATGAGGATCTCTTTTTGATTTTATGGATCCTCATTTTACCCAGTCCCCATAGCACATGCTTTCTTTCCAGCTTTGTTCTTTCAAACGAGAGTGGGAAGGGTTAAGGCTTCCTCTGCCATGCTTGGCAGAGACTGGGGCAGTTACTCCCAGTGGCTAGGACTGGAGCAGAGCGGAGAGAGAAATGCCATGGAGCTTCCCTCTCAGCTCCCATCCCATCCTGCTGCTGCCACTGCTGCCACCACCACCATCATTGCACACAATGGCAGCTCATCAGGACAGCAGGAGGCTGCTCAATTATCAGGCGGCTTGTGCACCCCAATGGATCATCTTGCACATACACCCCTGGGGTGCGTGCACCCCACTTTGGAGACCACTGCTCTAGCCAAATAACGTTCAGACAGCCCTCTCCTCTCCAGTAACACCACCTCTCTCACAATGGAGGCAAACTCACAGCAAAGCTCACTCCCTCCTCCTCCTCCCCTCTCCCCTCTCCCCTTCCCCCTCCTCTCCCAGTGCCCAGAACTCTCTCAAATCAATACATTTGGCACCTCCGCATCCTCTCACCTTCCCCCTCCCTCCTCCTCCTCCTCCTCCTGCTCCTCTGCATGTTCTTCCAGAAGTTGATACGTTTGGAGACAGCCTGTCTGGGCTGCTCAGAAGGCATAAAAAGAGCTCTGAATATACAAGACAGATGAGGTGCTTCATGGAGGCACCGCTTCTCTTCGGAGCACCTCAGTGCTGCTCTGATTTGCTTCATATGACAATGAGGCACCTCTGATTCAGCCAACTTTGCCTCATCATTCAGGCTTCGTACCAAAGCGGTGCACAGCCCTAATTTTGACTGCACTACCATGTAGACTCAGTGAAATAGACACATGTTGCATGCGATCATCCCATATGATGCTCTGTTTGTGGTTTTCACATCTTCTATGATTTCACATCAGAGCCATGAACACTAACATCACGCTTCTGGGAAATAACGTGCTGTATTCTTTTTGTTTACAGAACACGGAATTTGCTCTTGAAGGAATTTAAGGCCCATGAAATTGGGGTGCTGGTGTGTGAGCAGTTATTTGCCAACTATTGGTTATGGGAAACAACTGAGAGTGAAACCACACATGATATAGAATCATAGAATAGTAGGGCTGGAAGGGGCCTACAAGGCCAGCGAGTCCAACCCCCGCTCAATGCAGGAATCCAAGTCAGAGCATCCCTGACAGATGGCTGTCCAGCCTAGGGATGTCAGAGAATTCCATGACGGATCTCGGTGAGGCCGAATGCCAGTGCATTCGGCCTCACTGATCAACATCAGTGATCGGCTGCCGCCCCCGCCCCGACGAAGACCCAACGAACCGCTGCTGGGACGGTTCCAGCGGAACCGTCCTTCCCTCCGCCGGGAGGGACATTCAGCAAAGGTACGTCCCGTCCTGGGGGGGGGTGCGGGGGGCAGGGGGGTGCGGAGAATTTCTCCCCGAAACTTGTTCGGGGGGCTGAACACATTGGCGCTCAGCCCCCCGAAATTTCGGGGAGAAATTCTCCGCCAACCCTAATGACTCTACTCTTTCAGAATACTAGTCGCTAGCGCCAAAGCAAGGAACAGCACTGGGGAAAGATAGAAGAGTAACCTAAGCCAGGTAAATAACTGCCAGGTAAGGCAGTTGGTCCCCATTTGATGGAGAACCATGGGAAGACCCTGAGCTTATGGACTAGGGAGAGATCCTCCCTCTTTCCCTTGGGTCCTCGGGATGCGACCGTTGTTTTAGCGCCAAACGAGCGGAGCGTCTCCTTTTGGCGCCCTCCCTCTGTCATCACTCCCTGCATCTGCGCCGAGTGTCCAGCAAGCCCCCCTCCAGCACTGTCTCACTGCCAGGGTCACTATCTATCCCAGGAATGCTGGCAGGAGGAATCTCTGCCAGCTGCTGTGCTTCTGAGAGATGAGCGAGCTCCTCTCCCACGGATTGCTGTTCCTCCTCAGACTCAGAACTGCTCTGGGGCTCTATGGGCTCAGTTTTCACCCTTACACAGGGCAGGAATCAGTGCAGGTGGGTCCTAATGGGGCAAACGGGCCCTTGGATTTGGCTGAGGATGCTGGGAACCAATGGAGGTTGGTGGCTCCAATTTCGGTGGGCCTGTGATTCCATTCTGAGTTTTAGTCAGAACCAGACAGAATTCTACAAGAGCTATCCAAGTGCTGAACCCGTTTTGGGGATAGGGTTCAGCACCATGGATAGCTCCTTTAGGGTTCTGGGTGGTTCTGACTAAAACACAGGGTTGATCACAGCCCCACCGAAATCAGAGTCACCAGCCTCCACTGCTGGGAACTGACCCCAGTCTTGATGCCCATTTCCCACTCCTGCAGAAGAACCAGAAGCGGTGACGGAAGGAGCACTGTTTGCTCACGCTTCTTCCAACACTGCCTTGGACGAGCATCCAAAGTCATTCTGTACCCTCCCCCTGCCCCTTGAAAAAGCAAAGCACAACAAGAAAAGCACACACCGCTATGGAAGGTCATGAAAGAAACAAACAGTACGCTTACGTTAAACGTTTAACCTTGTGCAAACAGCCTTCATGCACCAGGTTGACACAGGTCTCCCTGACATTGACAGTGCTATGGAGGCCACATTTTTTATGAAGATGAGTTGTAGCTGAACATAGCCGGCATGGTGCGAGCCACAGAGGTTTCTTACAGTGGAGGTCAGACTCAGACATGCTTTCCGCAGACTTAGGAAACACACACACTTAGGAGGTGGCTTCGGGTTCCTACGGCAGAGCGAGAAGGAGACTGCTTCCCCACTTACAGCTGCAACACAAACAACCCCACCTCCTGTTTGTGTGCAAGCTGGTGAGAAAATGAGTGGGAAGGATATTGCCCTGATACAAAGGAACTCCTCTGAACTGTGAGCACTCACAACTACAAAATCATGTGGCCAACTGTGCAAAGACAGAGACTCCAAAGAATGATATCACACTCTTGGCTGTCATTAAGGACAGCTCTCCTATGAGGGAGAGTGAAGCAGCCACCTCAGGCAGCAGGTTTTTGGTGTCATGACAAGGTGGAAAATTATGAGTTATTTGCTTTATTATTGTTGTATTTTGACTGCTAGGGAGGGGAAGGGCACTTGCGGGAAGTTCTGCCTCAGATGTGGGTGCTCACAATTCAGAGGATGCCAAAATAACCTGGTTGGGCTGGGGTACTAAGCACCTTGGCCTGGGGTGGGGGAGGCACCATTTGCTGTTTTGCCTCAGGCCCTGCTTCTGTCTGGCCTTGCCTGCCATCAGAATATGGTATTTTCTAGTGCTGTGCTGAAATTTTTGATTCTTCCATTTTTGGCATTTCATGGGGGTGAAATGAAAAAACTCTGATGAAAGAGGCTGGGAGAGGTGAGAATTTTGGATAATTTTCTCCTTGAGGAGGGGGACAGGGTTTCCACATACCTTTTTAAGCGTTGGCAGTTGTTGAGGGGTCTTCTTTCTATTTTTTTTTAAATAACCCCTGCACTTGGAAGAGCCCAGGACTCTTCCCCAGCCTGGAGTTCTTCCTGAATGCCTATTGGAGAGGGAGAGGTCACATGGTCTCCTGGAAGTTCAGAAAGAACTGCTGGGCTGGTGAAGAGTGCTGAGCTCTTGCAAGTGTAAGGGGTGTTTTTAAAAAAAATAAAAATAGAAATAGAAAATAGAAAGAAGAGCCCCCCCTCAAGAACCTCCTACACTTAAAAAGGTATGTGGAGCCCTGTGCCCCTTCCCAAAGAGAAAATTTTATGAAATTCTGCCCCTCCCTGCAAAAGAGGCAGAAAAAAACAATGCCTCTTTCACAGGGAGAGAAAGGTTCCTGAAAGTAGGGGGCAGGATTCAGCACAGCACTAGTATTTTCGCCTCTCCAAAAAGAAGTATGCTTTGAGCAGGGTTGTCTGTACAGAGCAAATGGTAGTGAGTATTTTCAGGTGTGATCAGTAGTCCCCCTCACTCCCCCCCCAAAGGTATTTGCTGCAGGTGATCCTTTCATTTGAATGCTGAAGATCAAACCTTTGACATGCAATGCTTGTGCTCTACCACTGAGGTAAGGACCCAACCCATGATGCCTTGCTCTGGAACTAGATGTTATAGAGGACATGACTGCCGCTGAAAACAGCCGCTCAATGCCTCTTCTTCCTCTCTTTCACATAACATTAATTTTCTTTTTACAAAAACATATGATGGGACAACATCACGCTATGGGTTCCTCCAGTTCCCTCCTTCATTGGCTACAGCTTATAGAGTACAGGGTATACATCTCTAGATGCTAGTGGAGGGCAGAGGAGGAAGAGATGCCATTTCTGCAGTAGCCTTACGTCTCTTGTAATACCTAGTTGTTCTTGAACAGAAGTCACTAGCAACTCTAATTTAAACTGATATTTTACAGGAGTCCTGCATCTACCTGTAGATCAACATTAATGAAGCTGTTCATTAAAAAAAATAATAATGCAGAGAAGGCCCTTACTTACCTTTGCCAATTGTAGTATGCAAATTTAATTGAATGAGCGGCTTTGTCACAAATGCATATTGTATAAATGGATGAAAAACCAGGGTGCATGAAATGGCAAAGTAAATAGAAAGGCCTTAAGTTAGCTGTTCTAAAGACTAATTTGGCATTCATAATTCACTGTTTGCCCTTATTTGGTGTGTCACTGCTTTCACTACGATCTAAACACAGTGCTGCATCATAGCTACTGAACCATTGTCCAGGCTGCAGCCAAGAGCAGAACACAAAGAGGGGCTGAACAAGCCAGCAAGCACACACCAACAAAAAAAGGGGGAAGCATTCATTCTGCTTAGCTGCATCTCTCTCTCTCTCTCTCTCTCTCTCTCTCTCTCTCTCTGCCTGTGCTTGGCATCCAAACAAATTAATTTGGGAGCACAGCCTGAAGAAAGGCTTAGCAAAGACTCCTCAAGTTTCAAGCACCAAGGTGCCATTCCCACAAGATCCATGCACTCAAAGCAACTTGGGATTTGTATTTTAAGCTATTAAAAGCCTGGCTTTCTGAATATACTGCTAATTACTCTTGCTGAGAGTTGGATGGAAATTTGCATCCTGGTTCCACAAAATTATATTAGTGAGCAGGAGAGGAAATTTGCCACATGGATATAACAGCGTCCCCTGTCCCCAGTTTTAATCTATCAACCTTTCCTCAAATCCCTCTTCAAAACAGACACTGCTTCAGCAAAACCCTACCTAAATCCTTCATAGCTTCATATGTCTTGTGCCTTCTGCCTTCTAGATAACCCTCTCACAGGGATGGGTGAGGTTTTTTTCAGTTCATTTTTTTTTATATTAACTTACCAAATGTGCAAATTTCATCATAAACTGGATGGGAAAAAAATGTGATTAAAAAAAAATCAAATTAAAGTAAAGCTTACAGAAAGTAAAAACTGTCAGATTTGTCCATACAGCCAGAGTGCTTAACTCTTAAAAGTCTGAGTTTGAATCCTTGTGTAGTCAACCATTGTGGTGTTGAATTAGGGTTGCCACCCCTTTTTTCTGACACTGACAGGCTCCTCATTTTCACAGCTACAATGCAGGCAGGTACAACAAGGTCCTCTCCGTGCTATACCTATTGAATTAATGACTGGTGCAGATGGGTGAGAGTTCATTCAGTTTAGTGTTTGATAAGAACTTACCTAAACTCTTCATCAGTGCAGTGGAAACTGGTGGCTCCAATGCCAGTGGGGTGGTAAATCTGCTCCAGGTTTCAGTCAAAACCAGTCAGAAATGTAAGGTAGCTATCCCAGGTGCTGGACCCTGTCCCCCAAATAGGTTCAGCACCTGGGCTAGTTCCTTTAGAGTTCTGACTGGTACTGACTGAAACCTGGAGTGGATTCACCTCCCCATTGAGATCGGAGACATCAGCCTCCACTGCATCAGGGGGATGGAAAGCACTTGCGATTTTAAAAAATCAAAAGTGGGAGAAAGCAAAACTGATTGATTAATCCATCCCTGCACTCTCTCATACCTCCCATGCTTTTTAAATTATTATTATTAATTAGGTTCTTTCCTTTGCCTTCATCTAGCTTAGGATCAAATAACACATATCACAGGCTTATCTTATTATTTACTCTAGTGTAAGCAAGCCTGTACCCAATTCAGATTGGGACCACCACACTCTGGGAAAAGAGGATTAAATTCCATTTTAAATCTGTACCCAATTCAGATTGGGACCATCACACTTTCCCGCCACATGCATCATTTTCTCCCTGAAATCCCACACACACACAGACACACCCATATACAGAGGGTGAACAGAAGGGGAAAAAAGTCTCCATTAGCATTAATGGAGGCTCTTTTTTTGTTTTGTTAACCTCCCCATTGGGGGGGGGGAGATTTAAAGAAGCAAAAAATACAGGCAAGGTTTAATCCTGCTCTCCAGGAGCATGGTGGTCCCGATCTGATGCAGAGCAATGCATACTTACACTAGAGTAACTAAAAAGATAACCCTAAGATACATGCTATGCAATTCACATAAAATTAATGTGTACTTTGGCTCTGAGACAGCAATTGAGGACTTTTCACACAGACATGCCATTACTTGATAGTGCAGTCTGTAAACCAGGGATGGGCGATGTGCAGCCTCCACTGCCTCCATCACCACCTGCAGTACCCCCCCCCAATTATTTTAATTAAAAAGAAGGCATCTGTAGTGGCCACGGAGCACTCAAACGGCCATATTTAGCTTGCTTGCAAGCTAAGTTTGGCCCCTTTGGTGCTCTGTAGCCACTACAAGCTACAAACAAGCTAAATTTACCCATTGTAGCACCCTGTAGCACTATGGAGCAGCTTGCCACTGAATTCCGGTAGCAATGCAGAGACTGGGGGCTTTTCTTTCAGGGTGGGGGCTCCCCATGGACTGCGCAGTGACCTGTGGAATGCAGCTTATGGTGGTGGTCAGGAAGGCAAAAATGGGCCCCAGACCCCCAGCAGTTGCCCCTCACTGCTTTAAACACTGCTCATGCCTGATGTCATTGTTGGCTAGCCTGAGGGGGAATCTATTTGTAAACAAAAAATAAAACTTCCTATTCCTCAAATTGTCCCATAGACATCAGTGGCCACCTGAAGATGCCATCCCAATACAAGTGGGATCACCACAGTAGTTTGCAAGTCTGCTTATCATCCAGGGTTCTAAATGGTGAGGGGAACATACATGAGGACAGCAGGCTGCTCACTGCAGATGTCAACCCTCCAATGCATAGTGGGTGGCCAGGCCAATGGCAGGCATGAGATGGAAGGGGCAGAGCTGGCAAGCACATCCCAGTTTTCCCCTCACATGATGCTAATCACATGAGGAGAACACCTGGATAGGACTACTGTTATCCTTACAAAAGGTTCATTGCCTAAGCACATTGACACACACCTATTGTAGAAGGCTGAGAGGCCTGGAGACCAAATCCTATGAGGAAAGATTGAAGGAGTTGTGTATGTTTAGCCTTCAAAAGAGATGATTAAAGAAGAGATATTTGAAGAGCTGCCTGTCACACAGATTTGTTCTCTGTTGCTTCCGGGGGAGGACCTGAACTAACAGGTTCCAATTCTAAGAAAGTGGAATTTTGCCTACTGGAAAGTGGAATTTTGCCTTGACATTAGGAAAAACTTCCTGATTGTATGAGCAGATGGCATTCTTAGTTAGAATAAAAACTACTTAGACACAGTAGACAACATCGGTGGGAGATTCGGGACAGATAAAAGGAAGGACTTCTTCACACAGCATGTAATTAAACTATGGAATTCGCTACCATCGGATGTAGTGATGGCTACCAATTTGGATGGCTTTAAAAGGGGGTTACACAAATTCCTGGAGGAAAAGGCTTCCACTGGGTTATAAAAACCTGGCTGTTCGGGCAGGCATTTGGGGTGGGTTAGGGTTTTTTTTAGAGCAGTGTTGTTTTGTTATGATGTTTTGTTCAGTTGATTATGTAAATTTGTTATTAGTATTATTCACCGCCTAGAGTAGCTGGGTAGCCAGCCAGATGGGTGGCTAATAAATTAAATAAATAAAATAAAAATAGTCTTGATGGCTATTTGCTATCTCCAGTACCAGAGGCAGCAAGTCTATGTACACCATTTGCTGGGGAACATGGGTGGGAGAGTGCTGTTGTGCCCATATTCTGCTTGTGGGTTCCTGGCCAACAGCTGGTTGGCCACTGTGTGAACAGAATGCTGAACTAGATGGACTCTTGGTCTGATCCACCATGGCTCTTTTTATGTTCTTATGTTCTTATTGTGAATAGTTTTCTCTGCATGACAAGCTGCAATGGCTAAATATTCCATTTCTGCACAACAACCATTCGTGGGATAGCTTTTTTTTAGGGGCTGCATGGATGCATGCCACTGCAGCTACTCTTTGTTTATTATTTTGCAACCTAGCCAACATGATTTTGCTACACTCCTTTGCCCCTGTCTAGAGTGGTTGAATGTAATTTGTTGGATCAGTTATCTTTAGAGGATAAAGCACTGGAGACTTATGGTCTCCATGAACACCGCAACCACACTCATGGAATAATATGAAAAAGACACAAAAATAATAAATTAAATCTTTTCTGACTATTTATTAATTATTTAAGAGACTTGTAAGCCACCTTTCAAAATATTTTTAAAAATTTCCAAGGTGAAGTCCAAATAGGATAAAATAATTTTTAAAACAAATATCAAGATTAATATTTTAAAAGAATAAAATGGAAAGAGCAATATAAAGCACCTCAATCCAGTCATCCCATCAGAAGTTCTAAAACACAGCCATTTTAAAAAAGCATGAAGCAACAGTAGCATTAAAATACCTTCTTAATTAAAAGCCAACTGAATATATATATACATACACACACACACACACATACACACACACTACTACTATTTAAAATATTTAGAGCCTGCCTTAGTGAAGAAGCCAATCATACATCTTGGGGGAGGGAATTCCATGAATATAGAGCCACCGCTGGAAAGACCTTGTTTCCCATGACTACCAACCTACCTAGTACCTACTCCCACTGATGGGCATATGAACAGGTCAACTGTAGCCTGGGCAGGTTCATGTGAGTGTAGGCAGTCCTTTCAGTAACTTGGTCCCAAACCATTTAGAGAGCTCTTTACATCTATGAATAGACCCAAGGGTCTTTATCTAACTAAAGTGAAGTGGGACAGCAACAGCTTAGACTAATAATTGGCCTTGCTTCTAAGGGGGCATCAAGTTTCTCTTTGCAACAAAAGGGGGAAAACATACAATCATTGTTCACAAGAAAAAAAAGCCGACAACCATCATTCAAGTTCTAACATATTGGCGAGCATCGCAAAAGCGGCAGCATCATAAAATACAGTTGAAAAACCATACCGGCCTTTATTCGTAAATCATAAAATTAATTCAGATTAAAAGAGATTCATTGGGAGCTGGGAACAGAGAAAGAGAGAGAGCGTAAAGGAAGGAGAGGGAGTGGTTCATCAAAAAATCATGCAACCACTGTGCCTTACAGTGACTATATTCAAGAAGTCTGGTTAAATACTGACTGTCTTTCATAGTCAATCAGATAATAATAAGACCTCTTTTAGAATGACAGAACAGTGAAATTCATCACCATAATTTAATTGCAGAAGGTTATTAAAGAGCACTTCGACTCCCCTCCTGCTCCAGGGCTGCTTTTGTATATTAAACTCAGACTAATCAAATTGCAGATTCCAAGAGTACTGTATTAGTCATCCACATCTCTTTTAATTTGTTTAATGGCCTCCCTGCGTGTCTGTGTGTGTGTGTGTGTGTGTGTGTATGTGTGCGTGCATGAGCAAGTTTATGTGTAACTGCAGCAAAGGCTCATGCCATGTAAATAAAGAATGGATGGGAGAGCCAGTTTGCCTAAAAGAATAAAGTGTGCCTGCGTTCTAAGGTTACATTTGATGTCGGGGTAATTCATAGGATGTGTACCGCAGCCAATGGCTTATTTCTGTTCAACCGTCGACAGACACCAGAGGAGCGAAGGGAGGAGGTGGGGATAAAGGAAAGGAATCAAAAGTCTGAATTCAGAATTACCGCTTCAAAACCCCTTTTGTATTCCGCCAACTTCTCCTGGCTGAAGATGCAGTGTTTTGCCAAGAAGTCAACTGCAAGAGAGGACAGAAAATAAAAAAGGATAAAGTAGCCCATTAAAGGGCCTCCTTTTCTGTATTTCTCCCCCCCCCCTTCCCTTGGCACTTAAAAAAAAACTGACTAGGGAGTGCAATCCACCAGGACTCTGTATAGCCCCCATTCATCATGAGGGGGGGGGATCCCAAATAATGTCTCCCAGAGACCCAGTAAGGCTGACCACAGGATAATCTTCCTAGTGGAAATTGATACAGTTTTAAGAGGAGGGGTTGTGTGTGTGGGGGGGGAGGTGTATTATCGCCACAACTCCCCACATCCCCCATTGTCATCATCCCCACCAATGCATCTCCCACCCCCATTGACAGTGGAGACTGGTGGCTTCGATGTCAGTGGAGCCAAGAATCCCCTCTGGGTTTCAGTCAGAACCAGCCATAGCACAAAAGGAGCTACCCAAGGTGCTTCACACCTTGGACAGCTCCTTTGGAGTTCTTCCAGTGACATCAGAGGCACCAGCCTCCACTGCCCATTGATACCACTGCCCTCCCCATTGCTGTCCCCCACCCTCTGGCTCACTCTGAGGATCTCCTCAGAGCAAGACAGTGGATGGGGCCTCTGAAGAGCTGCATTGGCCAGAAAAAGCAGCTGATGTGGCTCCCCAGAGAGCTGGCCAGGCCCAAATGCCTGGCTCTGAGGGGTCCTTCATTGTGGAAGGGCTGTGCCTGGAGATCTGAGATGCAGACTGCAGATGTGAGTGGGGAAGCTATCTCCTTTTCACTCTGCAATAGGAACTCAAAGCCTCCATTCAGCATTTGCAATTCCAAAGTGTGCAGAAAGCATGTCTGAGTCTGACATCCATTTAAAAAAGTACCATGCCTCATGCCATGCTATGTATGTTCAATTACCACTGATCCAGCTTCTCTAGGCTAGCACTACCAATGTCATGGCATTTGCCACAGTAGTGAAAGTGTAAGTCTGGCGAGACTCACTGGAACATCTCCTGCAGTGCCGCCGGGTGGGAGGCAGCTCCAGAGAGCTCTGTCAGCTTCACTCTCCTGTTGCAGCAGCAAATGCACAGTGGGAAAGCAGCTGGCAGGGCTCTCCAAAGCACCCCCTGTACTGCCACCATCATTTCAGCACCTGTAGCAAGATAAAATGAGGTGGGGGAGATCCATTTTACAGTCCTCTGTTTGAAGGCATCCCCTGCTGAAAGTGCCGTTCAGTCAAAGTCCAGCTTTAAGAACCATAAGAGGTGAACAGCAGGCATCTTGAAATTGCCCATCAACAGTTAGCACCTGGACAGCAGAGTGAACAGGCATATGAACAGGCATCCATAACAATGGACGAAGGCTCATGGACCACAATGGAGAGAACAGCTCTAATAGTGCCCAATAATAGTCTTCAGAAACATGTAGGAATAAAGCCAGACTATAAAGCACATGGTCTTCGATGTCTGTATACTAATGCCCAGAGTATGGGAAACAAATAGAATGAACTTGAACCCTTAATACGAGTATGACTTGATAGGTGTAACTGAAACTTGGTGGGATGACTCCCATGACTGCAATACAGCAATTGTTCAAATATAACTTGTTCAAAAAGAACAGGAGGAACAGAAAGGGAGGTGGAGTTGCACTATATGTGAAAAATACATACCTCTGCACAGAAATACAGGAGGATGAGCTTGGTAGCCCCATCAAGAGCATCTGGGTTAAAATAAATGGAGCAAAGAATAAAAGGAACATGGTGGTCGGGGTCTACTACCACCAGCCACCCAATCAAGGAGAAGATGAGGATGAAACTTTTGAAAAGCAAATTGCCAAGGTTTCAAGGAAGCATGACGTAGTAGTAATGGGGGACTTCAATTTCCCTGATATTTGCTGGGAGACAAATTCTGCAAAACATGGCCCCTCCAAGAATTCCTGACTTGTGTGGCAGATAACTCCCTCCTACAGAAAGTAGAGGAAGAGACTAGAGGATCAGCTATCTTTGACTTGATCCTAACCAATAGAGATGAAATTCTAAAGGCACAATTACAAACAATTCTAACAAGAAGAAAAGGTGGAAGACAACAGAAGAAGCCAATGTTGCTTCACAAAAAGCTTAGAGATGACCTGGAAACAAAAAAGCACACATGTAGGAAGTGGAAGGAAGGCCAAGCTACAAAGGAAGAATACAGCCAGGTAGCACAGAATTGCAGGGATGGCGTCAGGAAGGCTAAAGCTGAGAATAGGGATGTTGGAGAATTCTGCCACAGACTCAAATGAGGCCAGATCCGGAATCTGTGGCAGAATGGATCACTTACCTCCGCTCGAGGAGGACTGGAGGCAGAATGGCACACTGGCTCCAGAGCACTGGCGATACGGTCATGGCAGCCACCATTACCATATCACCAGTGCTCCGGAGCCGGTGTGCAGCTCTGCAGAATCCTCCTGGAGTGGAGCCACTCCAGAGGATTCCGGAGGGGGGAGGAATGGATCACCTCCCACCTGGGCAGATTCCTCACCGGTTTGGAAGGTGTGGAATCCATACATCCCTAGCTGAGAATGAGCTGAGGTTAGCGAGAGATGCTAAAAGCAACAAAAAGGCTTTCTTGTTTCTTCAGATACATGCATAGTAAAAGACAGAGGAAAGTAATAGTGGTTCAACTACTAAATGAGGATGGCAAAATGATAACAGATGACTAAGAAAAGTCAGAAGTGCTCAATTCCTACTTCAGCTCAGTCTTCTCCCAAAAGAGGGTCTATGACCCCCCTGGCAAAGGTGAGGTACAGGCTGAAGGGGCAGGACTGCAGCTTGAGATGGATAGGCATATGGTCAAGGAACACGAACACCTAATTACTTTGAATGAGTTCAAATCTCCAGGGCCAGATGAACTACATCATAGAGTGATAAAGGAACTGGCAGAAGAACTGGCAGAACCGCTGTCTATTCTCTTTGAGAAATCATGGAGGATGGGGGAAGGGCTGGATGACTGGAGGCAAAAAGGAGGAAGCTGGGAACTACAGACCAGTCAGTCTGAGATCAATCCCTGGGAAAATTCTGGAGCAGATGATAAAGCAATCCATCTGGAAGCACCTTCAAAACAATGCAGTGATTACTCGAAGCCAACATGGACTTGTCAAGAACAAATCCTGCCAGACAAATCTGATCTCATTTTTTGATCAGGTAACCTCCCCTGTGGACTGTAGGAATGCTGTGGACATAATATACCTTGACTTCAGCAAAGCTTTCGACAAAGTGCCCCATGATATCCCAATTAGCAAACTAGCTAAAAATGGGCTAGATGAAACAACTATCAGGTGGATCCACAGTTGGCTACAGAATTGGACTCAAAGAGTGCTTAACAATGGGATCTTCTCAAACTGCGGAGAGGTAATGGGTGGAGTACCGCAGGGCTCAGTCCTGGGCCCAGTGCTCTTCAACATTTTTATTAATGACTTGGAGGAGGAGGTGCAGGGAATGCTGATCAAATTTGCAGATGACACAAAATTGGGCAGGATAGCTAATACCCTGGAAGACAGAAACAGAATTCAAAGTGATGTTGATAGACTGGAGAGCTGGACAGAAAGCAACAGAATGACATTTAATAGGGATAAATGCCAAGTTTTGCACCTAGGAAAAAGAAACCAAATGCACCGTTACAAGATGGGCGATAGTTGGCTCAACAATACTACAAGCGAGAAGGATTTTGGAATTGTTGTAGATCTCAAGCTGGATATGAGCCAACAATGTGATGCGGCTGCAAAAAAGGCAAATGCTATTTGGGGCTGCATTAATAGAAGCATAGCTTCCAAATCATGTGAAGTACGAGTTCCCCTCTACTCAGCACTGGTTAGGTCTCATGTTGAGTACCTAATTCATGTTGAGTTCTGGGCACTGCACTTCACACTTTAAGAAGGATGTAGATAAACTGGAGAGGGTTCAGAGGAGGGCAACAAAGATGATCAGGGGACTGAAAACAAAGCTCTATGAAGAGAGACTGAAAGAACCGAGCATGTTTAGCCTTGAGAAGAGAAGACTGAGGGGAGATAGGATAGTGCTCTTCAAGTACTTGAAAGGTTGTCACAGAGAGGAAGGTCAGGATCTCTTCTCGATCATCCCAGAATGCAGGACACGGAATAATGGGCTCAAGTTACAGGAAGCCAAATTCCAGCTGAGCATCAAGAAAAACTTCCTGACTGTTAGAACAATACAACAGTGGAACCAAATACCTAGGGTGGTAGTGGGCTCTCCCACACTGGAGGCATTCAAGATGAACCTGGACAGCCACATGTCAGGGATGCTTTGACTTAGATTCCTGCACTGAGCAGCAGGTTGGACTCGATGACCTTGTAGGCCCCTTCCAACCCTACTATTCTATGATTCTATGATAATCTGATCTCACTTTTTGATCAAGTAACCTCCCTTGTGGACAGTAGGAATGCTGTGGACATAATATACCTTGACTTCAGCAAAGCTTTCGACAAATCATGATATCCTGATTAACAAACTAGCTAAAAGTGGGCTAGATGAAACGACTGTCAGGTGGATCTATAGGTGGCTACAGAATTGGATTCAAAGAGTGCTTATCAATGGGATCTTTTCAAACTGGGGAGAGGTAATGAGCAGGGTACCACAGGGCTCAGTCCTGGGCCCAGTGCTCTTCAACATCTTTATTAATGACTTGGATGAGGAGGTGCAGGGAATGCTTATCAAATTTGCAGATGACACAAAATATGAAGACAAAACCAAATATGAAGACAAAAACAAAATTCAAAGTGATCTTGATAGGCTGGAGTGCTGGGCAGAGAACAACAGAATGAAATTTAATAGGGATAAATGCCAAGTTCTGCACCTAGGAAAAAGAAACCCAATGCACAGTGACAAGATGGGGGATACATGGCTCAACAACACTACAAGTGAGAAAGATCTTGGAATTGTTGTAGATCACAAGCTGAATATGAGCCAACAATGTGTAGAAGACGTATAGCTTACAAATCATGTGAAGTACTAGTTCCCCTCTACTCAGCACTGGTTAGGTCTCACTCTCATCTTGAGTACTGTGTCCAGTTCTGGGCACCACACTTTAAGAAGGATGTAGATAAATTGGGGAGGGTTCAGAGGAGGGCAAATAAGATGACCAAGGGACTGGAAACAAAGCACTATGAGGAGAGACTGAAAGAACTGGGCATGTTTAGCCTTGAGAAGAGAAGACTGAGGGGAGATATGATAGCGCTCTTCAAGTACTCAAAAGGTTGTCACAGAGAGGAAGGCCGGGATCTCTTCTCGATCATCCCAGAATGCAGGACACGGAATAATGGGCTCAAGTTACAGATTCCAGTTGAACATCAGGAAAAACATCCTGATGGTCAGTACAATACGACAATGGAGCCCATTTCCTAGGGAGGTGGTGGGCTCTCCCACACCGGAGGCATTCAAGACAAGGCTGGACAGCCATCTGTCAGGGATGCTCTGACTTGGATTCCTGCATTGAGCAGGGGGTTGGACTCGATGGCCTTGTAGGCCTTTTCCAACCATACTATTCTATGACTCTATGTCTATGATTCTATTCTAGGTCACCTAGTCACAGTCTCCCCCACTATGATGTGATGAAGGGTGCTGTTGCACTCATTTCCTGCTTGTGGGTTTCCCACGGGCATCTGGTTGGCCACTGTATGAACAAAATGCTGGACTAGATGTTCCCTTGATCTGATCCAGCATAGCTCACCTTATGTTCTTATTTATTATATTTTTATTTAAAGGATTGAAATTATTTCTAAATCAGTACCTATAAAGTAACATATTCAAATTTTATGCAAAACTGTGTCCTCTTGTTTGCTGATGCATTTCCTCTTTTTCTGTGTTGCATAAATGGCCACCATAGCTATGGATAAGCCCCACACAGACAGACCCACAAACCTGGAAATGAAAGTTGCCCAACTCCCCCCTCCAAACCCACCAAATTTGTCCCCACTTTTACCACTCAAATGGGGCTATGACATTTGGGGGGTCATTTGGGTCCTGCCCTGCCTTCCAACAATCCATGATACCCAAGATCTGCCTGTTGTTACTCAGGGGTGAGGACTACTTTACACCCTGCACCTGCTCAGGGAGAATTCCATTTATTTAAGCTCTGGCATTGACAACAGATGTGAAACTGAGCCCTGGTGAGCCATGGCCCAAATTAAACCCAGGTCTCCTTACCTTCAATGTTTGTGCTTTACCAAAGATATATGTTTTATCCTTCCTATGCTGTCTTTTGAGTAGGACAAAAAGAGAGCTTCTTATGAGCTTCCCTTTCTTGCCATCTTGAGCTACCCTAGACAGCTGGCCCAAACTTCATCAAATGTAATCAGTGCAGAAGGCCGCGACAGTCTCTTCTGAACAGAAATAGAAAGGTTTTTGTCTCTGTGGAGACCAAGCCTTATCAGCCAGTTCTGTCACTCATCCTTCCTCAGTCCACTTTCAAATCCTGCTGGATTTATTGCAGATGTATCAAGCATGCCGGAAAATAAAGGTACAGCAAAGAGGCTAGTCAGCTATCGACTCCAAGCTCTGGACAATGCCAATGGGAAATTATTCAGACAAAAGGTGTGCTGGGGTGACAAATGAAGAGAACGCTTTGGGCCCATTGATGGTGCAAAGGCTTGAACAAAGCGAACACACTAATACCAAACAGCTAGCTACCTTCATCGGATTACATCTGATTGCTCGATTCACACGTGCACGCACAATCTGAATTCTCTACGCATACATATATGCAATTGCCCAAGAGACACAGGTTGCTTTTTGGTGCAGTTTGCTGTGGAATACTGTGGAAGTTACCCCATTTATAAAACACATATGCACACACACAATGAAATTTCCTCCATACCTAAACCCTCACTAAAAACAGTAGTGCTTTGATTATTTAGAGTGTTTGAGATG
Source organism: Heloderma suspectum (assembly GCF_057233095.1). Classification (NCBI taxonomy): domain Eukaryota; kingdom Metazoa; phylum Chordata; class Lepidosauria; order Squamata; family Helodermatidae; genus Heloderma; species Heloderma suspectum. The sequence goes on from NC_139464.1 coordinate 34,720,661, forward strand.
CATCAGAAGCAAAACAAAACATTGATCTCCACTATATTTTAATGCACTCTTTATGCATTGTACACATCAGCAAATCCTCTTTCAGTTTGCAAGTCACTTTGATCACCCTTGCCTCCTTCCCCTACGCTTTCTGGACCACTGAGTGAATGTCACTGAGTGAACACCACAAGATAGATGGTATATATAATCAGAATCAGCAATGAAAAAGGACCATCAAGTCATTTTATATGCTATGCTTAGGAGGAATACAATATACAGTGGCATCCTTAAGTCTTTGGTGGTGTACAAAATATTTGGATTCATGGGCATTCAGAAAAAAGGAAATTCTAGCCAAGGCCAAATCTACTCATGCAGCAGCATGAAATAGTACAGGCCTGGGGGGGGGGGAGGGCAGACCATACCTATTCAAACTTCAAAGTGGGATACCATTTTGAAAGCTCCCTCACCTTAGGAACAACAACAATTCCCTGCAAGGAGAAAATTAGAACCTCAGAAAATTTCTAGCCAATTTAGAATATTTCTATGGTGCTATTTTTTCTACTTGCAGGAAGACTTTTTTAAAGCATTAACATGATTACTCCACATCTGGAGTCTAAAATGGTAGAGTCTATTTGGCCTCCTCAAGATTCTACCTATCTAAGATGGGGGGTGGGTTCTCTCTTCAGGGACACATTCTCTTGGGAGTCTGTTTCCCGCCTCCCAGCTGAGCAGAGCACACCAGAGCAAGCTGCTCCAGCTGGTCCAGGGACTACATAAGCAAGCAAGCTCCCAGAGAGCGAGTGACCAGAGCAAGCAAACAGGGGGAGCAAACAGGAGTTGGCCAGGGGAATTCAGCAGGGGAGGTCAAGGGGGAGGCCCCTAACTTTTTTTTATTTTTTCATTTTTGTATTTATTTTATTTTTAACTAACTTTTTTCATTTATTTGTCTTGTAACACACACTTCCTCACCAGTGGGACTCTGCTTTTAACCTCTACTGAGTAGAGGAGCAGGCACAGCCTAGTCTAGAATAATCACAAAGCTAGACACAAAAAGGGAAAAGAGGCAATGGAAGGACAGGACTCTCCAGTGGTGACTTGCAAGGTGTGTGCAATGTTTATTTTCTTGCCTGAGAACAACATGGCCTACACCTGCAACAAGTGCAAGTTGATCACGCTGCTGGAGGAAAAAGTAAGTGGACTGGAGTGGTGACTGTCAACCCTCTGGGGAATAAGAGAACACAAAGAGTTCTTGGACAGAATGGGGGGAACTACAGCAGCAAAGGGAAGACCAGAAGCTTGAAAAGCAACAGCAAGATGAGGCAGTGGGAAATGCTGAGGTGAAGAAAAATGGAGTAGAGGGTACCCCTTGGAAAAGGGTGACAGTTAGGAGAAGAAGAACTAGATGCCACTCTGCACCAGTGGAAGCAGTGGAGCTGTGGAACCGATTCCAGGTACTTGCGGATGAGACTGGAGTAAGGATGGATGAAAATCCCTTACCTGGTCCCGCAGCTATTTTCGGTGGGGGGGGAGGCACTCCGTTTCTCCCCCCGAAATTCTTGGAGGGGGGGAGGTGCCCCGCCCCTCCCGGCCGAAATTCAGTCCAGGGGGGAGGCGCCCCATCCCTCCCCGCCGAAATTCTGGCCGAGGGGAAGCGCCCCGTCTCCCCGGCTGTGAAAGAAAGAAGTTATGAAAAAAAAACAACGTGATAGGCTACGTAACGATTTACGTAGCCTATCACGGCTAGATTTTCAAAGTCAGCCGTGATAAGCTACGTAAATCTTTATGTAGCCTATCACAGCTGACTTTAAAAAAAAAAAAAGTGCATACGCAAATGGCGGTGCCCATGGGTGCTGCCATTTGCATTCCTTATTTGAGCACGGGTAGTCTACGTAAAGATTTACATAGACTACGGTGAAAATAAGGGCAACACAAATAGCATTGCCCTTATTTTCGCCGTAGTCTACGTAAATCTTTACGTAGACTACCCGTGCTCAAATAAGGAATGCAAATGGCAGCACCCATGGGCGCCGCCATTTGCGTATGCACTTTTTTTTTTCCAAAGTCAGCCGTGATAGGCTACGTAAAGATTTACGTAGCCTATCATGGCTGACTTTGAAAATCTAGCCGTGATAGGCTACGTAAATCGTTACGTAGCCTATCACGTGTTTTTTTTTTTTTACTTGGAAATGGCGGCGGCAGCTGGTCAGAAGACCGGCCGCCGCCGCCGCCGCTACCACCAAACCACCGCTGGGACCCGCCGCCAAGAGGGACATTCGCACGAGGTAAGTCCCATCCCAGGGGGGGCGGGGGGTGTTGGAGAATTTCCCCACCAATTTCGGGGGGCCGAATGCGTTGGCATTCGGCCTCTCCGAGATTCGTGGAGAAATTCTCTAACATCCCTAGACTGGAGGACAGCCTGCAGAGGAAGAATCACAGGGGAGCCTACATGAGAGTGAGCAAGAGGCTGAAGGTCAGTCAAACAGAGGCAATGAAACCCAGGCCTACAAGAAGAAGAAGAGAAGAGTGGTAGTAGTGGGAGACTCCTGGATGAATGGGATCGAGACTCAAGTATGTCACGAAGACCCATGGACTCACTGGGTATGTTGTCTCCCGGGAGGACAGATTAGAGACGTGACTGAAAGATTGCCTGCACTCATAAAGCCCACTGACAGGTATCCCTTTCTTCTCATCCATGTGGGAATAAATGATACCACCAAGTGGAGCTATGAAGAAATCACATCAGACTTTGAAGCTTTGGGAAGGAAACTCAAGAACTTTGGGGACCAGATAGTTTTCTCATCCATCCTTCCAGTAGTTAGAAGAGGGATAGAAAGGGAACGAAAAATACTCCAGGTGAATGACTGGCTACGAAGGTGGTGCCAACGAGAGAGATTTGGATTCTGGGACCACAGGCTATACTTCCTGGAAGATGGGCTATTGGCAAGGGACGGGTTGCACCTCACCAAGGATGGGAAGAATGTGTTTGGCCACAGCATGAAGAACTTCATCAGGAGGGCTTTGAACTGAATCCTACGGGGAAGGGAGATGTAATGTTGGGGGTAACAATGGACGTAGGTGCATGCACTGCAACAGAGAGAACAGCTCTGATAGTGCCCAATAATAGTCTTCAGACACATGTAGGAAGAAAGCCAGACTATGAAGCACATGGTCTTCGATGTCTATATACTAATGCCCAGAGTATGGGAAACAAACAGAACGAACTTGAACTCTTAATTGTTGTTGTTGTTCAGTCGTTCAGTCGTGTCCGACTCTTCGTGACCCCATGGACCATAGCACGCCAGGCCTTCCTCTCCTGTGCTCTCTCCCGGAGCGTGCTCAAGTTCATATTCATTGCATCAGTGATGCTATCTAGCCATCTCATCCTCTGCCGTCCCCTTCTCCTTTTGCCTTCAGTCTTTCCCAGCATCAGGGTCTTTTCCAGGGAGTTTTCTCTTTGCATTAGGTGGCCAAAATATTGGAGCTTCAGCTTCATTATCTGTCCTTCCAATGAGCACTCAGGGTTGATTTCCTTTAGGATGGACTGATTTGACCTCCTTGCAGTCCAGGGGACTCGTAAGAGTCTTCTCCAGCACCACAGTTCGAAAGCATCACTTCTTCGGCGCTCAGCCTTCCTTAGAGTCCAGCTCTCACAGCCATACATTACTACTGGGAAAACCATAGCTTTGATTACACGGACCTTTGTCGGCAAGGTGATGTCTCTGCTTCTGACTATGCTGTCTAGGTTTGCCATAGCTTTCCTCCCAAGGAGCAAGCGTCTTTTAATTTCATGGCTACAGTCACCGTCTGCGGTGATCTTGGAGCCCAAGAAAGTAAAATCTGTCACTGCTTCCATTTCTTCCCCTTCTATATGCCAGGAAGTGATAGGGCCAGATGCCATGATCTTAGTTTTTTAATGTTGAGTTTCAAACCAGCTTTTGCACTCTCCACTTTCACCCTCAACAAGAGGCTCTTGAGATCCTCTTCGCTTTCTGCCATTAGGGTGGTATCGTCTGCATATCGGAGGTTGTTGATAATTCTCCCGGCAATCTTAATTCCGATCTCTGATTCATCCAACCCGGCATTTCTCATGATGTACTCTGCATATAAGTTAAATAAGCAGGGTGACAATATGCAGCCTTGTCGTACTCCTTTCCCAATTTTGAACCAATCGGTTGTTCCATCTCTGGTTCTTACTGTTGCTTCTTGACCCTCGTACAGGTTTCTCAGGAGACAGGTAAGGTGGTCTGGTACTCCCATCACTTTCAGAATTTGCCACAGTTTGTTGTGATCCACACAATCAAAGGCTTTAGCGTAGTCAATGAAGCAGAAATAGACGTTTTTCTGGAATTCTCTTGCTTTCTCCATGATGCAGCGAATGTTGGCGATTTGATCTCTAGTTCCTCTGCCTCTTCGAAACCCAGCTTGTACTTCCGGTAGTTCTCGGTTCACATACTGCTGAAGCCTAGCTTGTAGGATTTTGAGCATCACCTTGCTGGCATGTGAAATGAGCGCAATTGTGCGGTAGTTTGAACACTCTTTGGCGTTGCCCTTCTTTGGAATTGGAATGTAAACTGACCTTTTCCAGTCTTGTGGCCACTGTTGAGTGTTCCAGATTTGTTGGCATATTGAATGCAGCACTTTAACAGCATCATCTTTTAGGATTTTAAATAGCTCGGCTGGAATACTGTCATCTCCGCTAGCTTTGTTGTTACTAATGCTTCCTAAGGCCCACTTGACTTCACTCTCGAGGATGTCCGGCTCAAGTTCCGTGACCGCACTATCATGGCTATCAGGGACATTCAAATCTTTTTTTCAGGGACATTCAAATCAGGGACATTCAAATCAAAGGATCTTGGAATTGTTGTCGATCACAAGCTGAATATGAGCCAACAATATGATGTGGCTGCAAAAAAGGCAAATGCTATTTGGGGCTGCATTAATAGAAGCACAGCTTCCAAATCCCGGGAAGTACTAGTTCCCCTCTACTCAGCACTGGTTAGGCCTCATCTGGAGTACTGTGTCCAGTTCTGGGTGCCGCACTCAAAGAAGGATGCAGACAAACTGGAGAGGGTTCAGAGGAGGGCAACAAAGATGATCAGGGGACTGGAAACAAAGCCCTATGAAGAGAGACTGAAAGAACTGGGCATGTTTAGCCTTGAGAAGAGAAGACTGAGGGGAGATATGATAGCACTCTTCAAGTACTTGAAAGGTTGTCACAGAGAAGAAGGCCAGGATCTCTTCTTGATCATCCCAGAGTGCAGGACACGGAAGAATGGGCTCAAGTTACAGGAAGCCAGATTCCAGCTGAACATCAGGAGAAACTTCCTGACTGTTAGAGCAAGATGACAGTGGAACCCATTACCTAGGGAGGTGGTGGGCTCTCCCACACTAGAGGCATTCAGGATGAGGCTGGACTAGGGGTGGACGAAAGTCGCTTACCTGTCGTCGAAGGACGTTCGCGGTGGGGGGGAGGCGCTTCGCTGCTCCCCCCACTAAGTTCCGGCCAGGGGGGGAGGCTTCCCGCCTCGCCCCGGCCGAAATTCAGGCCGGGGGGGAGGCTTCCCTCCTCGCCCCGGCCAAAATTCAGGCCGGGGAGGAGGCTTCCCGCCTCGCCCGGCCGCGAACGCGAAAGTTTAAAAAAAAACAAAAAACGCCCCCTGATAGGCTACGTGACGATTCACGTAGCCTATCATGGCTAGATCTGCAAAGTCAGCCGTGATAGGCTACGTCAATCGTCACGTAGCCTATCACGGGTGACTTTAAAAAAAAAAAAAAAAAAAGCGCGTACGCTAATGGCAGCCCCCATAGGGAGCCGCCATTCGCGTTCCTTATTTAGTCGCTGTAGTCTACGTAAATGTTTATGTAGACTACGGCGAAAATAAGGGCAATGCAAATAGCGCATTCGGCCAGCGCATTCGGCCCCCCGAAATTGGTGGAGAAATGGTCTGCCCCCCCACCCCCCCCACCCCCAGGTCAGGACTTACCTTGTGCGAATGTCCCTGGCGGCAGCAGCTCCGGCGGCAGTTCGGCAGCGGTTCAGCGGCGGCTGGTCTTCTGACTGGCTGCCGCCACCGCCATTTCCAAGTTAAAACAAAACAAAAACAAAAAAAAGTGATAGGCTACGTAAAGATTTACGTAGCCTATCATGGCTGAGTGGGGGGGGGAACCGCGCGTATGCAAATGGCGGCGCCCATGGGCGCCGCCGCCGCCATTTGCGTACGCACGATTGTTTTTTTCCCCACTCAGCTGTGCTTATCACGGCTGACTGCAGGGACGCAAACGGCAGTGGCTACGGCCACCACCATTTGCATCCCAGCAGGACAGTAGGATTCGCGGCCGGAGGGACGGGGTGCCTCCCCCCCTGGCCAGAATTTCGCAGGGAGGGACGGAGCGCCTCCCCCCCCCCCCATGTATCAAGCTTCGGGATCAGGTAAGGGACTTTTGTACATCCCTAGGGACAGCTTGAACAAGAATCTATACTACACCTTCTACATGAAGAGGGATCTTTGAAGTGCTACACTGACAGCAAGTTAAATGAAAAGTTAAATCAACTTTTTATGTCCTGGAAGGTTTTACTTTCTCTGCATATTTTTTTACGTAGTTTATGTTTTAATGTTTAAATGAACAGGCTTTCAGTCATATTCCCCAATTGTAACTTCCATGTTATTTTCCTGCAGCCTGGTTGTTTATTTCTCCCCCATCATTAATGTTACTAAATTTGGAGAACCCTGTCTTCTTAGTCATTGCTGTTCACTCTGCCAAAAGTAGGTGCTGCTTTCTGAATGTATTTGTTTCAAAAATAGAAAACATCCAACTGCCACAATCCTGTTAGGGAGAGGTGTTAAAGACAAAAGGCCAAAATCGTGAGTGTAAGGTTTACCTAACTCCCCATTTGCACTCAACATTGCAACAGCAAGAATAAGTCTGCTTCTGAAGTGCATTAAAATAAGTCTCCTTCTCAAGTGCATTGTGTGAATGTTTTATAATGTCGTGGTTACTGTAAACTTCACCAAGAAACATCAGACATATTTCTGTACCAGTAGTGCTCAGAACTCTTTCTGGCAATTTATTTCCACCTCAATTCATTTGCCAAGGAACCTGTGGTATCTGGGCCACAGAAATTCAGCATGTTTCAGAGGCTTCTGCGACAGGTTCTTGGGTGCACATTCAACCCATATAGGATACTGACCGGGCCAGCATTCCAAGACAAGCAAGGGAGCTGTCCAGCAACATCAGCAATCAGAGGGCCTAGCGCTGAGCAGGAGAGGAGCTGTCCAGAAGATCACTAAGACAGCAGCAGGTCTCTGGAGGCTGTTGCATTAGCAGGCCCCAGGCAGTAACTGATGGTTCAAGTACTCAATCTGGCTGCCTACCGCACTTCCTGGAGTAGCAGTAGGACCTAGATCCTGTCTGTGTTTATGGCCGTGGTTCCCCTTCCTGAGTAAAACTCTGACATGCGCTGCCTTGCGCTGCCAAGCAAGTGTGGTTCATCACGACCAGGCTTCAGTTCAGGCTCATTGCTGTCACTGTTCTTTGATTGGGTGAGACCAGAGTCACAGGATATCCAGCCAGGGTACATTAGGTCCACAAACTCTGCAGGGATAATAATATAAACTGAGGGGTTCCTTTCAGGTGCCCTCTCTCCCTCAGTCCTAGTTCATGCTGATCTCCATGGAAGAGTCCTCCTCTGATGAGGAGTCTCACTCCATGATGCCTCTAGAAACTGGCAGGTGAACTGGGTTTTCCTGCCATGACATCGGAACTAAGAGTGCAACACAGAATGTATCCAACATTTGCTATACACAGCAGGGAGCGATCAGTAGTGAACAACAAGTTGTCTTTCTGGGAATTCTGTCCACCATTAATGATCTGCACACTGAGGAACCGCTGATAAGCTTTTGAGAAACTCCAGGATCCTGGAGTTGGAAACCACTCCAGGAAAGCAGTGGCTACAGTGAGTTTATTGGAGGGAGAACTCTACCAGACTTACCTATAGCATCATGGGAGAAAGAAAAGAGATCAGGGGAAAGAGATGGGGGAAAACCCAAGTGTAAACTATGTATTTACCAATGGAAAGTCCTATAAAAGCAAATGTCCACAAGCCCTAAAGTAGGGATGAGGAACCTGTGGCAGCATGGCCAATGGTCAGGGATGGTGGAGTCCAATCTGGAGAACCACACATTCCCCGCCCCTACCATACAGAATGACCATTTGTATTTCTAACATCTGTATTGAGAGAGAGAGAGAGAGAGAGAGAGGGTTGACTGTTCCACTCTGTTATGGTTGTAGCCAATTGGCTCAATGTGGATGAAAGTTTGTCCTGAGTTCCTTTCTCTTTGTTCATAGGCATCTGCCTCATCACCTGCTTTAAAGATATCAATGCACACACACCAGGCAAACCAGAAGTTGACTTCCACAGTCTGGAATCATTTGCCCTCCAATACAGCTGAATGGCAGGAGATCCAGGACAAACAAAAGGAAGTACATCTTCACACAGCACATAAACTATGGGTTTTTCTACCCCAAGATGTGATGATGGGCAACAGCTTAGTTATCTTTAAAGGAGGATTAGACAAATTTGTGGTGTTTAAGAATAGCAGCAGCTACTAGTTATGATACCTCCAGGATCAGCATGCATCTGAATACCAGTTGCTGCAGAACAGTGGCAGGAGAGGGCTGTTAGCCTCATGTCCTGCTTGTGGGCTTCCCAGAGGCATCTGGTTGGCTACTGTGGGAGACAGGATGCTGGACTAGATAGGCTCTTGGTCTGAACCAGAAGGGCACTTCTCATGTTCTTATTTATTTATTTAAAATATTTCTTGGCTGCCTTTCAGGGCAGAAGCCCTCCCAAGGTGGCTTACAGCAATAAAATACATAAAAACAGTTAAAATATTAAAAGTGATAAAAACATATAAACAATAAAAGCCAACAATAAAACCAGCAACAATGTTAACAGCAGTAACAGCAACAATAGCAGTCATATCACGAGAAGCCCAAGGTAAAATAATATGTTTTCAAGGCCTTCTTAAAAGTCTGCAATGACGGAGAATGGTGGATCTCCAATGGCAACTTGTTCCAAGGTGTGGGGCCCCTGCAGAGAAGGCCTTCTCATGTGTGATCACCCACCTGACTGCTCTCACAGGTGGGCAAATGAGAAGGGCCTCTCTTTCTGATCTTAAAGTGCAGGTGGGCTGGTATGGGTGAAGACAATCCTTCAAATAACTTGGTCTCAAACCAGCACTTTGAATTGGGCTCGGAAACGCACTGGTAACCAGTGCAGCTGGCACAGTATAGGCAATACGTGGTCGAATCACCTTGCCCTCACCAGTACTCGGGCAGCTGCATTCTGCACAAGCTGAAGTTTCTGAACTGTCTTCAAAGGCAGCCCCACCTTTGTAATAATGTAATAGAGCATTACAGTAGTCCAGCCTGGACATTACTAGTGCATGGATAACCGAGGCAAGGTCTGTCTTCTCCATATATGGCTGTAGTTGCCATACCAGCCTAAGCTGGTAAAAAGTGCTCCTGGACACTGCACCACCCCAGTTAGCTCAGAGTCCAGGAGGACTCCCAGACTGCGCACTTGGTCATTCAGGGGGAGTGCAACCCCATCTAAGATCTGTTATAAACCTCCATCCGAAGTAGTTGGTTTCCCAACCCACAGTACCTCCATCTTGTCTGGATTAAGTTTCAGCTTGTTCACCCTCATCCATCCCAAAACAGCCTCCAGACACTTATGTCTTCTTTTCTAAGCTCTGTCTGTGCTACTCAGGTCCGTTCCTCTTCTCTGCCCTCCAAGCATTTCTGTGCCAGATTGCAAATGGGTAAAGCTGATTTACTCAGGAGTAAAGATGGATATTTGTGGCCCTCCCTGTCTTCTAGCCCATGCTCTGATTCCTAGCACAGCATGGGCTGGAAGAAAGGCAAAATAAATATTCACCTGGCTCTCCCCTCTCTTTTCCAGCCTGAGCCATGCTACAGCACTGGATAGGACATCTGATAATTCTTTCCCCTCTCTTCTAGCCTGCAAAATTCTAGTAATATATCAAAATAATAACAGATTCCAGAGATTCCAGTCTTTTTTAAGGAAAAATTGACCTTGCAATCTGCCGTGGAATTAGGATTCCATAAACATCTATACTGTGCTTACATGATCAAATGCGTTTCCTTTGGCATCATTTCCAAATTGTTGCAATCCAGTGTTTTCTGTCTTGTCCTCTCATGGGTTTTTTTTTTCCTCTATGTCTGATTGTGGTGTTTTATTTTTTGCAATAAAACACAATTGCAGCACCAACCTGTCCAGTGTGGACAAGCAAAACACTATTGAGGTGTTGAGGGTTACTGTGTTTTTAATTAAAAACTTCCTGTTTTCTGTCCCTATTATTTCTAACCTGGTTTTTGCTTCCTGTTTCACATTACTAGGAGACTGTGATGAGTTTCACTTGGTTAGCTTCTGTTCTTGGCGATGGGGGCGCTAATTACTATTTTTCTTTCATTATTGTAGCAGAATAGCTACATTACTGCAGCATCTCTAGTGATAACTATATGGCTGCCAACTTTTAGTGGAAAAAGTGTAACAGGTAACACATAGATCAGTGTTAACAGTATACTACACATTTGTCTTAGCTTAGCCTGTGCCACATAAACTGAAACACAAAACTCAGAGTCTTCAACATTGGAAATGTCATTTTTCTCAGCTACTCAGCTTGCAGATGACTGAATGTTCTGGAGTTTGGAATATATTTTTAACACTTTGTCTTGGCCTTCCACATCGTTTTGTTGTACCACATATTGCTCAGCATTAAGATCCAGCATAGTCTGATTCTCTCTGCTTATGTGAATGGTCCGCTCTTTCATATCCAGCAGAATGGCTGTCCTTTCCCTTTTGCAAAGCTTCATCTGGTTCTTGCCATTCTGTGAGATTGCAGAAGATATGCCATGTAAAAATCATATGCCATTTAAAAATAATTGTTGTAAACTAGAGTCATTGGTATGTCTTTATTTTCTAGCTGTTCTCTTGTGTCTGACTGTCGGGCATTGCTGACTTACAGCTCCTTACTGGAGCGGTTCCCTAGAGAATGTGGATTCCGCAGATATAATGACCACTTACAGATAGCCAGCACTAGCTAAGCAAAGCTTGAAATAACTTCACCAGCATCCCAGAAAAAAGATGCCAGGAGATCACAGATCTTCCATATCACATCTAGTTGGGCTTGATGTACAGAGGTCTGCACCTACAGACAGGCATAGATTCACAGCGCATGCACAGGGCAAACCAGACAGCTTTCTTTAGTTGTTGTTACTTAGTGGAGACAGCCATTAAGTGGATAGGCCCGCCTTCTTTCAATGGATGCCACTCAAGAGTAGAGGCACAGGAAGTGTGGTACACAGGAAATAGATAGGCCTGCCTTCTTTCAATGGATGCCACTCAAGAGTGGAGGCACAGGAAGTGTGGTACACAGGAAGTGGATAGGCCCACCTTCTTTCAATGGATGCCACCCAAGAGGCACAGGAAGTGTGGAGCACAGGCTCCTACAGAACATGGGTGACACCCAACAAAATCTTGGGATGGCTAGAAATACCAAAATGATGCCACAAAATGATGCCTTTATGGTGGTGGAACAGTTGTCCTTATGTCAAAACCCACAGATTTGTCAAGCGCATATGTTGTCGACTAATGGAATCTGACATGGTCTCAAGTTAGAATGGGCAAATCTGTCAATTTCAGTTTCTTTCATTTTTCCAGTCTGAAGTTCGGTCCATCTTGAACTTTGAAAATTTTGTTTGAAAGTTTGCATGAACATCCATAAGCATTTCTGTGCACCTTTATCCTAAAACATATATTTCTGAATACATTTTTCCCTTATACACACATTTTTTGCAAGCACTTTTCCTAATATAACATATTTTTAAAGCTCACATTAAAATGCCATCTGAATCCATTTCTCCCCCATTCTTAGTCACAGAGGTGTTGCTAGGTATGGACTCATGGGGCCCTGATCCCAAATCTGTTCACCATCACCAGGGCCCCTGATCTTCTACCCAGAGAAATGAGTGACCATTTGTGTCAATGGAAGATTTTTTCTTCTGCTTAATTGCCATGAAAGGGACAATTTTCAAGGGGGATTGCACATGTTACCACACACCCACCCCAATCCCACCTGCATGGCAATTAAGCTTAAAAAAATACCTTCCATTGGTGACAGTGGAAGCCTTTCCCCCCTAAGCTTAATTGCATGGGGGTATGTTTGAAAGGGCTCATGAAAAATCTTACCAGCCACTCTTGTTGTGCATGTTTTCACACCTGTTAACAGTTGAATTAATTGCAACTGAAGAGGAACTACTGATTTAGGATGATCTGGGGGTGGGGTGCAAATTTATTCAAGACTGTATTTTACTTCTGTGATTTGGATGGGAAATCAAGTGGCTGACTTTGTCTTCTGTGAAATTTCAATAAATCCTAGTCATTATTTTAAAGTTTGCATGCTATATGTTATTGTTGTTGTTCAGTCGTTCAGTCATGTCCGACTCTTCGTGACCCCATGGACCATAGCATGCCAGGCCTTCCTGTTCTGCGCTCTCTCCCGGAGCGTGCTCAAGTCCATATTCATTGCATCGGTGATGCTATCTAGCCATCTCATCCTCTGCCGTCCCCTTCTCCTTTTGCCTTCAATCTTTCCCAGCATCAGGGTCTTTTCCAGGGAGTTTTCTCTTCACATTAGGTGGCCAAAATATTTGACCTTCAGCTTCAGTATCTGTCCTTCCAATGAGCACTCAGGGTTGATTTCCTTTAGGATGGACTGATTTGACCTCCTTGCAGTCCAGGGGACTCGTAAGAGTCTTCTCCAGCACCACAGTTTGAACGCATCGATTCTTCGGCACTCAGCCTTCCTTATAGTCCAGCTCTCACAGCCATACGTTGCTACTGGGAAAACCATAGCTTTGATTATACGAACTTTTGTCGGCAAGGTGATGTCTCTGATTCTTACTATGCTGTCTAGGTTTGCTATAGCTGTCCTCCCAAAGAGCAAGCATCTTTTAATTTCATGGCTACAGTCACCTTCTGTGGTGATCTTGGAGCCCAAGAAAATAAAATCTGTCACTGCTTCCATTTCTTCCCCTTTTATATGCCAGGAAGTGATGGGGCCAGATGCCATGATTTTAGTTTTTTTTAATGTTGAGTTTCAAACCAGCTTTTGCACTCTCCACTTTCACCCTCAACAGAGGCTCTTGAGATCCTCTTTGCTTTCTGCCATTAGGGTGGTATCGTCTGCGTATCTGAGGTTGTTGATAATTCTCCCAGCAATCTTAATTCCGACCTGTGATTCATCCACCCCGGCGTTTCTCATGATGTTCTGCATTTAAGTTAAATAAGCAGGGCGACAATATGCAGCCTTGTCGTACTCCTTTCCCAATTTTGAACCAATCGGTTGTTCCATGTCCGGTTCTTACTGTTGCTTCTTGACCCTCGTACAGGTTTCTCAGGAGACAGGTAAGGTGGTCTGGTCCTCTCATCTCTTTAAGCATTTGCCACATTTTGTTGTGATCCACACAATCAAAGGCTTTAGCATAGTCAATGAAGCAGAAATAGACATTTTTCCAGAATTCTCTTGCTTTCTCCATGATCCATCGAATGTTGGCGATTTGATCTCTAGTTCCTCTGCCTCTTCGAAACCCAGCTTGTACTTCCGGTAGTTCTTGGTTCACATACTGCTGAAGCATGAAGCCTAGCTTGTAGGATTTTGAGCATAACCTTGCTGGCATGTGAAATAAGCGCAATTGTACAGTAGTTTGAACACTCTTTGGCATTGCCCTTCTTTGGAATTGGAATGTAAACTGACCTTTTCCAGTCTTGTGGCCATTGTTGAGTGTTCCAAATTTGTTGGCATATTGAGTGTAGCACTTTGTGTCATCTTTTAGGATCTTAAATAGCTCAGCTGGAATACTGTCATCTCCGCTAGCTTTGTTGTTACTAATGCTTCCTAAGGCCCACTTGACTTCACTCTCAAGGGTGTCCGGCTCAAGTTCAGTGACCGCACTATCATGACTATCAGGGACATTCAGATCTTTCCTGTATAGTTCTTCTGTGTATTCTTTCCACCTCTTCTTAATCTCATCTGCTTCTCTTAGGTCCCTGCCTTCTTTGTCCTTTATCATGCCCGTCTTTGCGCAAAACGTTCTCTTGATATCTCCGATTTTCTTGAAGAGATCTCTAGTCTTTCCCATTCTATTGTTTTCTTCAATTTCTTTGCATTGTTCATTGAAGAAGGCCTTCTTGTCTCTCCTTGCTATTCTCTGGAAATCTCCATTCAGTTGGAAGTTGGATATATCTTCCCCTTTCTCCCTTTCTTTTTGCTTCCCTTCTTTCCTCAGCTACTTGTAAAGCCTCCTCAGACAGCCACTTGGCTTTCTTGCATTTCTTTTTCTTTGAGATGGATTTAGTTGCTGCCTCCTGAACAATGTTACAGACCTCCGTCCATAGTTCCTCAGGCCCTCTGTCTATCAGGTCTAATCCCTGAAATCTATTCCTCACCTCCACTGTATATTCATAATGGATATGATTGAGGTCATACCTGAATGGTTTAGTGGTTTTCCCTACGTTCTTCAATTTAAGCCGACATTTTGCAACAAGAAGCTCATGATCTGAGCCACAGTCAGCTCCAGGTCTTGTTTTTACTGACAGTATAGATCTTCTCCATCTTTGGTTGCAAACTACATAATCAATCTGATTTCGATATTGACCATCTGGTGATGTCCATGTGTAGAGTTGCCTCTTGTGCTGTTGGAAAAGAGCGTTTGCTATGATCAGCGTGTTCTCTTGGCAAAACTCTATTAGCCTTTGTCCTGCTTCATTTTGTACACCAAGGCCATGCTTGCCTGTTATCTCGGTGATTTCTTGACTTCCTACTTTAGCATTCCAATCCCTTATGATGAAGAGGACATCTTTTTTTGGTGTTAGTTCTAGAAGGTGTTGTAGGTCTTCATAGAACCGATCAACCTCAGCTTCTTCGGCATCAGTGGTTGGGGCATAGACTTGAATTACCATGATGTTGAATGGTTTGCCTTGGATTCATACTGAGATCATTCTATCATTTTTGAGATTGTACCCCAGTACTGCTTAAGTTTTCCCACCCTTTTGTTGACTATGAGTGCTACTCCATTTCTTCTAAGGGATTCTTGCCCACAGTAGTAGATATGATGGTCACCTGAATTAAATTCGCCCATGCTTGTCCATTTTAGTTCACTGATTCCCAAGATGTCGAAGTTCAATCTTGCCATCTCATGTTTGACTACCTCCAGCTTACCTTGATTCATTGATCTTCCATTCCAGGTTCCTAAACAATATTGTTCTTTACAGCATCGGACTTTCTTTTCACCACCAGATACATCCACAGCTGAGTGTCCTTTCGGCTTTGGTCCAGCCACTTCACTCTTTCTGGCTCTACTTGGAAATTCCCTCTGCTCTTCCCCAATAGTATATTGGACACCTTCCGACCTGAGGGGCTCATCTTCCGGCATCATATCTTTTGGCCTTGTGATATGTTCCATGGGTTTTTCTTGGCAAGAATACTGGAGTGGGTTGCCATTTCCTCCTCCGGTGGACCACATTTTGTCAGAACTCTCCACCATGACCTGTCTGTCTTGGGTGGCCCTGCATGGCATAGCTTATGGCTTCACTGAGTTACGCAAGCCCCTTCGTCACAACAAGACAGTGATCCATGAGCAGGCATATACATATATATATATATATATATATATATATACACACACACACACGTATAATTTAATATATGTAAATTTTATGCAGATTGGTGTCCTATGGGCCTGGGCCCCAAATCTTTTAAGGGTCTAGCAACTCCCCTGCTTGGTCACAGGGTTGAGAGAAGCCATGACACCCCTTTTTGTTAACAAAGCAATTCCTGATCATAAGGAGAAAATTCTGTTTGCTGATTCCAAGGGCTGCATCTCACAAAATGGTCACTGTGAGGAGGCCACTTGAAGCTGCCTTTGTGAGGTAGCCACTCCACGTGGTGAGTTGTTTTGTGTTTTTGGCCACATGTGGTTTGTCTCCGGGCCACTGCAAGCTGGGACTGCAGGCAACATGGGGAAAATACCTGATGCATGAAGGAGGCGTCACATGGAGACAGTTTCAAAACAGTTTCACCACAAAGCAGCCATATTGTGGGATTTTTTCTTAAGTGAGCTGGTCTGATTTGAATTTATATTTCCTAGGTATATTTCACATTCTTGTGACCCATATGCTAGAAACAATACACGAAAAGCCTTCTGAAATGGCTTTATTGCAGGCAGATGAAAAAGGACAATCCATCAGTGATGAGATGGATGGAAATGGTCACCCCAGATATTTGAAGACCCCGACATCAAGCTGCCATGTGGTTGTATATGTATCAGATTATGGAAGATCTATCTCTTTATACTTTTTTTAAAGGGTGGCAGCTTCTATTCAGTAGTGTTACAGAGACAATCCTTTAAGCTGTGTCAAAATGCCAGTTATCCTTAGATGCCACCCAGATTTGAATAATTTAGAGAGAGACAAAACCTCCACAGAAAATAGGAGTCATCCTTTGACTAGTGCTCCTTTTGACATGACAGCCACAAAAACACACACCCCTTCCATTTTACTGAAGCGGCTTCATCTCTCTATCAGCCATGACAAGTGCCAATCAAACCTGCTGTTCCTAAGCTTTTTAGAGAAAAAAAGAAAAAGAAACATGAAGCATTTTCTAACAATCACTGAAGGAAGATCCATTATCAGTGTGTGGTCTAGGATAGGAGGCTGAAGTTGTGGGTGATTTGGAGGTGGGGGAGCAGGGAGCAGAAGAGGAAAAGCATGTCTGTTTTCCCCTTTTCACTTCTAATCTCTGGCACACACACACCCCAATACCTCTTTATACATTTTAATCTCTTGGTTGCTCCAAATGATCCTAAACAAATTGTAGGTCAGCCTGGATTAGTTTCTTTATTCTCACCGATTAGGACAATTATTCATACTTTTAACATCTTCAGCAACAGCAGCTGAAGGTCAGGAAAGATCCAGGAAATGCCTGTTGTGTTTGGAGTAAAGCTCAGAGCCATCCCACACAGTAGAGCTGTGGGGAGAGAACTGAAATGCAATAATGAAAATTGACCAAGATCCTGCTAACAAAATCCCTATAGGCCAACGCTGACTTTCAGAGAAGTTTTCAGACAAGTCTATGTTCAGGAGGATTTTGAGTGCTGTTTTTACATCATGAAGCCAGGTTAGAAATGAGAATATAAACACAAGAGTGCTCATTTTTAAAATTAAAAAAGGGTCAAACGCCTCCATTTCACCGCAATTCTAAAAATGTTCATTTTACAGAGAACTTAACGAGAAGAGGTCTCAGTTGGAAGCTATTGGGAGGGGGGACAAAAACTATTTACAAAAGCATGCCCCCCCCTTTACATGTTTTTCCACTGCTTGGTAATGTGGTTTTGGCAATGTTGGTGTGAATTCCCCCTGTTGCTGCTGGGCACCATGTTTCTTGAATGCTTCCTATGCAGCATGAAGGCAGGGGAAGCAAGCAATGAGCCTGTGAATAATTCCACCACTGGTAACTGGGGTGAACACTATTCACACCCCACCCAACACTGCAGCCTCCAAAAACGGCAGTGAAGTTCAGGGCCGGTTGTCAAAGGGAAGCATGGTTGGGCACCAGCTGAGGGCCCACAGGCCAGAAGGAGTCCAGTGGCAAGAATCATCTCCTCTTTACCATTGCAACCTGTTTGTCACTGCTCACTGCCCACTTGCACACTGGCTCTCTGCCTAGCAAGCAAGCAAGTGGGAGCGAGGAGGAGGAGGAGGAGGAGAGGAGGAAGAGCAGCTTGTGACCATATCAGTAAAACGCTGGACTTGCTGCGGGAGGAGCCCCATGGAAGGTGTCTACCCCAAAGGCCCTCAAAACCCTGGAGACAGCACTGGTGAAGCTGGTGAGGAGCACTTTAGCAAAACGTTCTGTGTTGACCCGTCTAGTCTCCTTGTATCATCCTTAGTTCTATTAGGTGGAGTTCAACAACTATGCCTTGGCAGGAAAACTACTAGCATTTCTTGCTAGTTGTTGTAAGAAAGCAGCCCAGACCTACTAAAAAACTAAATTTGTTTATTCAATTTATTTTTATCTCATTTCTTTATTTCTATCTGTATACCGCTCCATGTCCAATGATCTCAGAGCAGTGAACAGCAGACAGGATAAAAGAATGAAAACAGCATGCAGAAATAATTAATAGTTTTTTTAAAAAGGAACAGAGTTCTGCCAAATTTCTTTCACTGCTAAGGTTGTTTCACATGTGTTCATTCATAAGTCTGTTCCATCCCATTCCTGCATTAATGTGCAATTTTTAAAAAAAAAAACTGCACAAAAAATCATATTTAAATAAATATTTTGGAATGTATTTTCTCAAATGATACATATTTCTAAATGTATTTCCTCTCCAAGTTTTCCAAACTTATTTTAGAATTCATTTTTATATGCCTTTTGGTACCTTTCTGGAGCCAACAACTGCATTGCAAAACGTTGAAAAATGCAAAACCTGAGAGAAAACCGTGTCCTGATCTGCATGTTAGCCGAGGTAGTGCAGATCAAGTTGTTTTTTCTTTGAAATGCAGACTGAATGAAATCCTTAAGCATCCCTGGTTATTACACCACATTTTAAGGCGTACTGACATATGCAGAACCCTTTTAGTCATGGCTGTCCATGACTGAAAGCTATTTCTTTGAAGAAAAGAATACTACCACAAAGCACCTCAAACATATTGAAGCAGAAATACCTGTTAGTTGGGAGTTGGGGCAAGACTCTTTTACCAAAGCAGGTCCAGCAAATGATGCATTTATTCCTATGCCATGTCTAGAAAATGCACATCAGTGGCAGATGAGGCACATTATTCATTTCTTAGAATAGTGGTTGATTTCATTTCCACAGGCTAAATTAGAACGGCAAGAGTATACTTAGGGTGCAAACCCGGCTGGGGAATGCTGGGAGTTGTACAACTTTTTTCTGTCTAAACATGCATAGGACTGTGCCCTTATTCTCAGTTAAAATACTTCACTATGCAAACAGTTTCCAGTGTCAAAGTTAACAACCACCTGAAGGTGTGCCTCTTCCTGTACCAGCCTGCCTGTGCTCTTAGATCTGTGGAGGAGGTCTGTCTTGTTGTCCCACCACTGGGAGAAGTACGCTGAGTGGCAACATGAGATAGGGCCTTCTCCGTGGTGACACCCCAAGTTCGGAATGCCCTCCTCCAAGAGATACACCTGGTGGCAACTTCATTATCATTTCAGTGCCAGGTTAGAACCATTTGTTTCCCAAGGCATGCTGTTACTTGGTTTTCCTAGAATCTTATTTATGTATTATTTTATTGTTGGTTGTTTTAAATATTGTTGTTACTAGTCCTAGGGATTTTTTTAAATGAAGGTGGGATATAAAGAGAATAAATAAAAACAACAACAAAAAAAGAGATGTTAGAGAACTTTATTCAAAAGTAAGGCCGACTGGGTTTCGCGGGACTGTGCATAATATGATTGCTCATTAAAGCCTTAGTCTTGTCTTGTCATCATGCCAAACATGAAATAAAGTTTCACTGTCAATCTCCAGCAAGACAGTATTAGTAGGGATGGAGCGGGAGTCCGAGAAGGGGGTGCAGTCTGATGGACACCTCCCTGTCTGGCCTCCCGGACCCCCTCACTGAGACCTGGGGCGCTGATGGACCTGGCTGCCAAGCACCCCAGAGTTCAGTGAGCAGCTGGGAGCAACTCAAAAGGAGGCCATGGCGAGAGTGCTGAAGGCTGGCCAGACCAGGACCCATCCTCCTTGTGCCAGCTGTTAGGGAAGCCCTTGACCTGGGGAGGAAGGGCCTTCGTGGCACCCCAACACTCTCACCTTGGGGGCTGGCCATGCCAAGGACTCAGCAGTCAAGCCCTTGTGCATATAAAGCACAAGGGCTTGACGGAATCCTTGGCGCTGAGAGGAGGGGCAGCTCACATGGCTTGGTGGGAGGGTGGGGCGAGCAGGGAGGAGAGCTCCCGCTGCCCTGGACAGAGATGGATCTGTCCATCCCTAAGTATCAGCTTGATATCACAACACTCATTATTAAGGAGCTCAGCAGAGGTGCACATGCAGAAAGTCCAAGGTTCAGTCCCTGGCATCTCCAGGTAGGGCTAGAGAAAACTCCTATCTGAAACAGAGTCAGCACAGATCAGGGGTGCTGAACTGGAGGCCCATGTGAGGTCTCAATCCAGCCATCCGGGGGTCCCCAGCGGACCATGCCCAATTACCTGGGGAGGTGGTGGGCTCTCCCACACTGGAGGCCTTCAAGACGAGGCTGGACAGCCATCTGTCAGGGATGCTCTGACTTGGATTCCTGCATTGAGCAGGGGGTTGGACTTGATGGTCTTGTAGGCCCCTTCCAACCCTGCTATTCTATGATTCTATGAACTCCCCTGCCACTACCCCTTTTCCCTCAATGGCCAATTGTCCCTGGCTTTTGCACAGGTTTTTCCCTTCGTCTAAAAGGTTGGTATGCCCCTCTGAACACTCAGTTGCTGGCAGTAAGAGCTTTACTGGTATTTGGGGTATTTCCTGTTATATGCTGATATTTGGGGCATTTTGGCCTGCCCAGTTACCTTTGGCCACACCCCCTTTTGCCTTTGGCCCTGCCCACCATGGGAATGCAGCTCCCATGAGCTTCTCCAAAACTGAATCCGGCCCTCAGGCTGAAAGAGACTCAACCCTGCTAGGGCAGTTCATACTGAGTTGGACGAATCAATGTCTGACTTGGCATAAGGCAGCTCCCTCTGTTCTTATTAAAACAATTAGGGGCCTTGAATGCATGTGCTCATGTAGGTTTTTCTGTTTTTGGACCAGAGATACAAGAAGTACTAGAGGCATGACAAGCATCACTCACAGAGACAGATATTCTGTCTGGCATTTTCCTTGCATGGGAGGCAACATTTAATTACACAATCCCATACTGGGGTTACTTTCTTTTCCACAGGGCTCCAGCTGAGGATTTTGATCCACACAAAGATGTTGATGGATACGTTGCATGATCCTAATCATGTTTAGTCAGACATCCCATTGAGTTCTGTAGTCGGATGCAGTCTCTAATTAAGTATGCATAGAATTGCAATCTTAATTAGAAAAGGCTATGGAACTCGGGGGGGGGGATGGGGGGGAGCCCTATCTCAAAACCCCTGCTCTAGAATATAAAATCAGAGGGACAGAATTAGAGTGAATGATGTGAGACCTATCATTATCTGTCAGTTTTGGTTTTGCTCAGTATCTCATTTTTCCAGCCTTAAATTCATTTCATCCCATTTTCACATCAGTTTGCAAATTTTAAAAGAAGTTCACACTAACATTCCTACATATTTTTGCACATATATTTCCCCTAATATACACATGTTTGCATGCATTTTTCCTAATATATGCATTTTTTGCAAGCAATTTTCTCCAACATAATGGATGTTTCTATGTTATTTCCACTAATACACATATCTGTATTTGCACCTTGCCTTAAGATATGCACTTTTTGATTGGAGACCTGCATAGCAACACATGAAAAAGTGTGTTCTGATTTGCATATTGCTCAGGAAATGCAAATTAGGTAAATTCACACTGAAATGCAATTTCCTCCCATCCCCATCCATTCCTCACTGACCAGGCCTTGATGCACACCTGAGCACAGAGCTCCATGCTGTTCCATTCTTTTTGGTATCACTGGAGAAATAGCACGAGCTGAAGCTCTCCTGCTGATGGAGGTGGGAGAGCACATGCGTGCCCATGCCACTGCTGCATCGACCCACCCCCACACCATCCCCTTTCAGTCACACCCTGTTGTCGGCCCACCCTTGGCACTGCATCACATCTCCTCCACCTCATCCTATTGTCTGTTCTGTGGGCAATAATCTCAGACACCCCCCCCCCACAATGCCTGGCTCTGAAGAAGGACCCCCATAGAGCCAGGCATTTGAGCCTGGCCAGCTTTCTGAAGAGTCATGCTGGCAGCATGCATCCAGCTGATGCAGCTCTCTGATGCGGCTCTCCTGCCCTCTGGCTTATGCTGAGAAGACTCTGGCTTATATTGAAAGCAACCACCTGCCCTCTGTTTCACTCTGAGGATCCCCTCAGAGCAAAACAGAAAGTGGGTGGCTGCTCTGGAGAGCCCTGCCAACTGCTCTCTTGCTGCAGTATTGCCACAGCAGGAGAGTGGGACTAGTGGGGCTCTCCAGAGCACCCACTAGTGTCATCGAACAGGCAGCTGTTCCAGAGACCCTTGCTGTCCCACTATCCCACTGTAGCAAATGCCAACAGTGGGAGAGGAGCTGGTGGGGCTCTCCAGAGCAACTGCTGGAGGAGGCCCTGGTGAGCCCTTCTGTCAGGGGCAGAGGGACTGTGTAATTTGCTGCTCCTCCTGCTCTGCTGCCTGAGGCAGGGAGTTCACCCTGCCTCATAGGAGGGCCGGCCCTAACAAGTGGGATAACCCCACCTTACATGAGATCTGTATGTATAATACAGACCCTGCATATCTCCTAGAGCTGCTGGATCAGCAGCTTCATAGTCAGAACTTTAACTTGCTAGATAACTTGCTTCTCTCTTCCTTCTATAGGGCAACCCAGTGAGGTTCTACCCCATGGCACACACAGACACAAATATAAAACTGGCAACATTTATTGGAGAGAGCCAAATTAAACATGTCATGTTGACAAAATATCCTAATGCAAATTAGCCAACTACTTTATGTAACCCTGATGAAAGATTAATGTTCCATACACACTTTAAATTGAATGAGTTACTGGGAACTTGAGAACTCATACGGCCACCATGCCATATTGCTGGCTGAGGGGTATTGATCGCGGACGCTAATGGCGTCCAGGATGCCATTTGCGGCCATAAAGGTCTTAGTTTAAGGTAAATGCAGCCGTAAATGACTGCATTTAGCTAAACTAAGACCTTTACAGCCGCAAATGGCGTCCTGGATGCCATTTGCATCCCTGCTTTTTTTTCGCGCGATAGGCTATGCAAATATTTTTCTGCAGTCAATCCCCTTCAGCCAGCAATATGGCATGGCAGCCATATCGCTGGCAATCCAGAGCCAGAGGATCCAGCCGAAGAGGATTCCACGGGGAGGCGGAGGTAAGTGTTCCGTTCCACCACGGACTCCAAGGGGCTGGCTCCTTTAGAATCCAGCCTCATTGGAGTCTGTGGCGGAATTCTCTGCCATCCCTATTTAAGATACCTGAGAGAGCGCTTTCTCCCTTACCAACCTGCCCGGTCACTGAGGTCATCAGAGACCATGCTCCTGGTGGTTCCACATGGACCTATGGCCCAATTGGAATCCACCAGGAGAAGAGCCTTCAGTGTGGTGGCCCCCTTTCTTTGGAATTCCCTGCCCCTGGAGGACAGGCAGGCACCAACACTGCTACCGGTGCCTCCTGAAAACAGCACTGTCCCACTTAATTGACCAGTTTTGGTTTATATTGGTATTCTGTTTTTTAAAATAGCATAATTTTAATCTGGCATTCTTATCTTTTTATCCTTTACTGTTTTATATCTTGTGTTCACCGCTCTGAAATCTGTTCTAGATATGGTGCAGCATACAAATATTAGGGAGTGCCCTTCAGCATAATATTCTTTCTTGCATGCCATACCATGTAAAACCTTTGTACGCCAGAGAACTGTGTAGAACTAGCTCTCCATTTGGTGGGTTTGCATGTCATGCTAAGCCACCCTAAGAAGAAGCCATAGGGATGGAGGAGACCATCCCTGTCCAGGGTGGGGGGAGCTCAACGAGCTGCCATCCCCAGCTCGTGTGGCCCAGGCCTGCTCGGCGAGCCTCCCAGATTGCCCCGCCCACCTGCGAGCAGCGCTAGCCACCACTCCTCTCCACACCCAGGACTCCGGTCAAGCCCTTTGTGCTTTATGCACACAGGGGCTCAGTTGCTGAGTCCTCGGTGTGGCCAGCCCCCAGCCTCTCACCCTGCAAGAGTGCTGGGGGGCCATTGCTCTTTTTCCTTGCACCTGCTATCAAGGGCTGGGCGTGGGGAAGAAGGGCCTTGGTGGCCAGCCCCCAGTCTCTTGCCTCCAGTGAAGGCGCTGGGCTGCCTGCCACTATCTCCCTTCTTAGCCATGGCAAGGGCCAGGCTGGTTGTTCTACGTAACTGTAAGAGACTTATGTAAAACAACTAGCCACCATCACTGTAGCAGGAGTGGGGGGGAGAGAAGAGGATAGATGCCTCCTTCTTCCCTCTGGACCCATCTGCTACTGCAGCAGTGGCAAGAGTCAAGCTGGTCATTTTCCGTAAGGTTCTTACACTTAGGTAAAATGACCAGCCTGTCCCTCATCCCTGCCGACATGGGGACGAGAGGGGAAGAAGGCAGTGCCTCCCTCTCCTCCTTTGCCCATCCTTGCTACCGCGGCAACAGCGAGGGACAGGCTTGTCATTTTACATAAGTGTGTAAGAAACTTATGGAAAATGACCATACTGTCCCACGCCACTGCTGCTCTAGCAAGGATGGGGGAAGGTGGGGAGGTGCTGCCTTCTTCCCCTCTTGGCAATAAGTGGCTGGCTCACTAAGGGACTAGGAGCCCATGCTCTTGCCTGACTCAGCATGCAGCAAGTCGGGCAAGAGCTCAGGTCCGTGAACTGGTGTCCAGGAGGCTGAACCAGCAGCTTCTCGCCGGGCTTCAAGCCCCAACTGGATGCTTGCGCCATCCCTAGTTGGTTGTTTGCTCACTAACCTGATAGACTATCAAGTGCTCTGTGGCTTGCCATGGTTTGTTTCCCCCTCCCCTCCTCCATCCTCCTGCCAGCGCCCAGCATGTATTCCAGGCACCTTTGCAGCAGAACTCATTTCCTTGGTCCGTATGTCAGCATCCTTTCTGCAAATGGTCCATTGGAGTTGCCAGCTCTCAAGGGAAACTTCCCCCACACATGTCAGATTGCCAAATTAAATTCATTTTCTAAGCCCTTGGGGAAACTACATTTTCCAGAGGCTGTCTGTACCTTGCGTGCTGTGTAGTAGCATGTCAGATGCCAGAGGGGCAAGGCAGAGAGAGAGAGAACACTTCACTCCTTTCCTTCCTCTCACTTGCTGCAGTCAGATCACCAGCAGTCAAATATGTGGGGCAGGAGGGGAGGGGGAGAGGTTTCTGGGGGACTCACAAGTGTATAGATGGTGAGTTAAATCTAGGAATGTCAGAGAGATCTGTTTGGGGGGTGGAGTTCAACAACTTTTCCTAGGTTCAACACCCCCCACCCCCAGACTTTGTTCTGGTTCCTACTGCAGTGTCTGACTCAGTCTGCAGTGAGTTGGGCCAGTTCATGAATTTTCCAGGCATTTTGCACACTTTTCCCCTGCAGTTTCTGAAATTTGTGGAATGTGTGCAATTTCTGAACAATACACACAAATTCCTGAGCATTTGAAGAAAATTACAGCCAGCTATGCGCAAATTGCTCAGAAATCTGTGCATACCGTGGTACCTGTGAATAAAAATGTGCAAAAAATTTCCTGGAGTTTAGGGAAAAGCCCACAGCTTGGCTCGCAAATGCAAATCAAGTCAAGTTGTACACACCACAGAACTCGAGTCGAGTCAAAAAAGAACTGGATTTCCCAGTGACGGACATCTCTAGTTGAATCCAAATCTGGCTTCGTTCAGGAATAAGTCAATTCCTTTCCTGTGGATGTTTGGGGTTTTTTTTGTTTTTAAGAAACAGCTCAGTCTATTGTTAAGCCAATCCAATTTGAACTGGGACAGCTTGCCATTCACTACTTACCACTACGGTAAACCAGTTGTTAGATTTTCTAAAATAAGATCCTCCCTGAAGCCCAGGCCAGGAGGAGAGTAAAACCAGAATACAGTTGGTTTACAAGACATCCTAGGAGCAGGAAAGCTGATTGTTACGGCCTTGGAAGGGAAGGGTTCATTGTTTCAATCAAATATAAGAAAAGCCAGGCGCAAACTGTGTAACTTGACGCCATCTGTAACCTTTCCAGACTGTACACTTGAAAAACAAATATATGAATTATAAAAAGCTTTTGAATCAGGTGCAAAGAAAGACACAGGTGATTGTGAGTCCTGAAGAAACATCTGTTGCAAAATGAAATGAAGAGGGGGAAGAAATGAAGAGCGGGCGGGGATTGTTATTTTCTTAAAAAGTAAAGTAATATTTAATGCGCCATCAACAGACTTAGTCATGCAGTAAAACATGAAGCTCTTTTTAATCATCTGAATAGAAATTTAATATCTTTGAATCTGCTAAGCAATGCAACTTGTCCAAGCAACCAGATACACAAAGCTCTAGGTATTTGCTCTGCTTTTGTTGCTACTGAACAGAGCTTGAAATCGCAAGCAGACTAAGGCTGGTTTGAGTTTTGTAGTTGATTGCTCTCTCTCTTTCTATATGTAAGGTTAACATGTAATAGTGGAGCCTCAAGGAAAAGGAGAACCCACGCCCAGGCTGCTAGCTAAACAGTGCCTCTGCTCCAAATGATCAAGGTCTCTCACCTTCCATGGGTCCTGAAAGATCCTTACTGCCCTTTGAGTGGCAGCTGAATGAGGTCATCACCTAAGTCCACCAGCTATTTGGAGACCACCAGGGGCAGTTTGGGAAGGTTATATATTTGATCTTCTTAGTTTCTTATATTTTCTTATATTTGAGGTACTGAGGATTCTTCAACAGGTAAAGAGATGTTATGCTGTGGGAGGATCAGTTTACAATTTCCTGTGAGGCTGGGTGAGCAAGGGATTGGCTGAAGGTCGGAAAGCCAAGGCACAAAACAGGGGTGCTGAACCTCAGGCCTACAAGCTAAATCCAGCCCACCTGGAGTCCCAGTCTAGCCTTCCACAGTGCACCAGATGCCCCATCCCCCCACCCTGATCACCCTGGTGGTTTCCCAGCTTTGGCCTGGTTTTCCCCATTCTCAAAAGTTGAAATGCTTCTCCTAAAGGCTTAGATGCTGGTGGTAAGAGCTTTCTGGTACTCTAAAACTGAATTTGGACCTTGAGCTGATCAGCTGAAAGCAGCATAGATGAAAAAGAATGGTAGCTTGAGGGCCTTTCCCTCACACCCTTGAGGAAGTCAAGGCTTTGCGCTGGCAGTGAGGAACACAAGTATGAAGAAACATCAGTACGCTTGGGTGTTGTCTCTATTGCTTTTATTGTTGCCTTTTTAAAACTGTGCTTTAATATATCTGTTTTCATGTTATGTTTTAATTAAGATTTTTGTTTTGTTTTTAATCTGTACTTTATTATTGTTAGCCACTTTGAGCACCATTTTAGGTGGTAAGGCAGGATGCAAATTAAATGAATAAATATAAGAAATGTTAGAAGAGCCATGCTGGATCAGACGAAGGGTCCATCTAGGCCAGCATTCTGTTCACACAGTGACCAACCAGCTGCCCATGGAAACCCACAAGCAGGATAGGAGTGGTACAGCAGCCTCCTGCCCATGTTCCCCAGCAACTGGTGTATATAGGCATACTACCTCTTTTCTGGAGGTAGCACATAGCCATCAGGACTAGTAGCCATTGATAGCCTTATCCTCCATGAATTTCTCTAACCCCCTTTTAAAGCCACCCAAATTGATGGCCATCACTACATCTTGTGGTAGGGAATTCCATAGTCTAACATGCACTGTATGAAGAAGTATTTCCTTTTAGCTGTCCTGAATCTCTGACCAACCAGCTTCATGGGGTGACCCGGGTTCCACTATTATGAAAGAAGGAGAAAAATGTCTCTCTAGCCACATTCTCCACACCAGACCAGCCTAAATTTTGTAAACCTCTATCATGTCTCCCTTTACTCGCCTTTTTTCCAAGCTAAACAAAGATGAAAATGGGGACATGCTAGGCACTGCTGGGATTTCTCCTTGCTTTACCAAATTTTGGATTTTCCTGTGGCAGCCAGGGACATGGCTATGTGTGCAGAATACAACCTGCCTTTTGTAGTAAATGGATCAATATTCAGTGTCCACTGATGACAAATGAGTCAGGTGACCCATTCACTACAAGGAAGGAGGAGCCACCCTGGTCATGAAATAGCCCATGTGAGCAGGCTAGTCTGTCATTGCAGCCCTCATTTTTACATCACCATCTATTGATTCAAAGATTTGCAGCTTGGTTGCTGAAGTGCTTGATTCTGTGAACAATGATCATGTTTTGTGGCTGTCATAAATCTCAAAAGAAATAATGTGTGTGTCACATGCAAGGCAGAAAAAAGTTATTCTTTTCACATGAATAGCTTACCATTGTACACTTACCCTCTTGATCACCTATTCCATTACTTGAATGAATATCTGATGCGTTGCTTTCTTTCAGGAAAGCAGGTGCAAGTTGAAGCAGGAAGCCTGCCAATGAGGATGATAAATTGCCTTTGGATGCTGAGGACCAACATTTAACATGAATGCAATACAGCGAGGCAGTAAAGTGATCTGGTGGTCATAAATTATGAGAAGAAACACATTGTTCCATCCATATTAAAAGTGAGAGAAATCAAATCAATTCAAAAGCTGATACTCACTATCCCAAATTTCCAAAATTCAGGGGGGAGGATCCCTGTTTTGCTATTTTGAACAGGAATACTTAAGCAATCACTCAATCTGGCTTTTCTGAAAATTCATATTACTGTTTCCCTTCATTGGGATGGCTTTGTCCAGAATTTTTTCTTCTGATATTTTGGATAGCCCTGATTTTATGTTGGCACAACCAATAAGCCAGTGGCCATAAGGAAGGATGGGATGGGGCTGTGTTTCCTCACAGAAATAACAGTGTGGTGTACTTTTTTGCATGGCACTAAAGGGAGACTTGACATTCTCCCTTCCACCGAAGAGAGTATGCCCTTCTGTCAACTGGAGCACATCTTAAGGATTCTAGGGTCTTTCGAGGACAGGGCTGGCATCCAGCAGGACTGCACCAGGATCTTCTTCTCCCATTCTCCCAGGCAACAAACATCTTCTCATACTGCTGCTTTGATCTTTCAGGAGTGACATTCCAGGAAGCACAAGTCTGCATCGTTCATGTACACTTTTCATGTATTAATTAATGTAAAAATTAATGTAAAAATTAATGTAAAAATACTATTATTGCACACATTACATGAGATTGTACACTCATTATCTATGATGTGATCAGCCTCCCACTGATAGCTCAGAAATTTCACATTACAATCACACTCTCTGTGTGAACTGTACTTTAACTTATGAGGACTTGAGCCTGTCTGCAGTCTCTCTACTTCTTTAATTATTGTTGTTGTAGGAGTATGATTCTGTGTGTGTGTGAGTGTGTGCGCGCGCGCACGCATGTAGTTGGAGATTGTCGAGGGCTATTGGTTTGAACACAATGTCCTCTGTGTAAGATTATATTCATTTCTGTCGGGGGGGGGGGTCTTTTTGCACTATGATCTCCGAAGCTACCTCACACACATACCTTTGGGGGCAGGCGTTGTGTGCTCCCTGCTATCACTGTGGCAGTGGTGGCTGGTGACTCCAGTTCCAGAGAGGCTGTGATTCCATTCTGGGATTTAGTTGCAACCAGCCAAAGCTCTAAAAATGCTATCCAAGATGCTGAACCTTATCCCCAAAATAGGTTCAGCACCTTGGATAGCACCTTTAGAGCTTTGGTTGCAACTAAAACCCAGAATGGAATCACAGCCTCTCTGGAACTGGAGTCACCAGCCGCCACTGCATTGTGGGGAGCAGTTGCAGATTCTCTAAGTTCGCTTGACACCCTATCCCCTGGCAGAAAGCTGTTTGCTATGGGCCCAACTCATGATGACACAGGCTACTATAATTAAAAGTTGTTTACTGGCCCACTAGCGAACAGGCCAGTGGTTGGGCCTGTTGAAATGGCTCCCCTGCTCACAACTCTGTTCTTTTGGTCCTTCCAGAAACACTGTTGCATGGTCCCCTGAGCCCAGAAATGTCTGGGTTCTCAAATAGTCTGCCCTGGTAACTCTGTATGTTGTTTCTGGTTGTCCAGTATAGGAAAGAGGATGCTAGACTTGACAGACCAGGGGAAACCTGTGGTCCTCTGGATAATGTTGGACTACAACTCCCATCAGCCTCTGCCAGCATGGCCAACAGTAAGAGATTATGGGAGTTGCGATCCAACAAGTTACATGAGATCCCTAACATCTAGAGGTTAGGGATGTGCACATCAGCAAAATTCAAACTTGCCAAAGTTCTCTAAATTCCATCTTAAAGCTTGTTCCAGTTCAAGTCCATATCAAATTGCAAGCTCTGTTTTTTTTTTCTTTTCGCATGAAAATCTGTCCATATTTTCATGCATATTTTTCCAAATGTACGCATCAATTGTGCGCATCTTTGAAATGTGTGCATTCTTCTCCCAATGCGGGAAAGTGCATTTGTGTGCATTTTTCAAAAGTACGCATTTTTTTCATGCACATTGTTCAAATGTACGCATGCTGTCGAACACAATGTTTTTGGTCCGCAAATCACATTGGAAGCTCAGAAATGTATGGACTTCAACCACAGATGGTGTCCAAGTTGGTCTGGAAGGTGCAAACTAGGTAAATCCTGATGAAAAAACCAACTGAAGGGAATTTCTCATACATCCCTACTGGATGGCCACAGGTTTCCTGCCCCTGTCACAGGCTTTTGGTCTGATTCTGCAGGGTTGTTCTTATGTCATTATTTGCATGATTTCAGTGCAGTGACAGAAAGCCTTACATGTGACCATGGTTGTCCTTAAGCACCGTAAGCTCCTCTTACCCTTGGTTGTAGTTTCAGTTGTTCTTCTCACATTATCACCTGAAATGCCTTCAGAAATGCCATACCTTTGTCCCATAACTGTTTGATACACCCACACACACTTCATCTGTGCATTCCATGGGTTGATGATCCAACAAAGAAAATCTTATTTCAGTTAACAGTTTGTCCTGGGTTATTGACAGAGATGCTAATCATTGTGAAAGCTCTATTAGAACTTTTTTTAAGAGTGTACTATTATTATTATTATTATTATTATTGGTGGTGGCGGCGGCAGTGGCGGCGGCGGCAGTAGCAGAGGTATCCTGAGTCATTGTACTGACCAGGAGTAGAAACAGTATTTGATTGAGGGTTGCTTCCCATGTGATTATTTCCTTACAAGTATATATGTTGGCACCGAGGAGAAAGAAACTAAGGCTGTGTATCGCTTCAGTGCTGAATTTGAATCCTGAAGTGAATCAGAGTGCTTCAGGGTGCCTTGGTGTGATCCAAAGCAAATCACACCCACAGCAAGGCACTCTGAAGTGAAGCAGTCTGCCTCGGAGATTCGGAGCTATTCTGATGCCTTCTGAAGCCCTGACAGCCTTCTCCAAAATGTATCAACTTGAGAAGATCAGGGAGGGAGGGAGGAGGAGGAGGGAGCGTGAGGGGGAGAAGAGGAGGAGAAGGGAGGGAGCATTGGCAAATGGCAACTCTAGTTGCCAAATTAGTAACCCAGCAGTCTGCAACCAGTGACAGTGGTGGAGGGTGGAGTGGGGGGGGGGAATACTGTATATATCAGAGAAATCAGCCTGTGTTTGTGTGTGTGACAGAGCTGGTGGTTACAGTTATAGAGAGTTGTGTCAGTTAGTTGGCTAAATCTGTGGTGTGTGTGTGTGTGTGTGTGTGTGGTACTGCGGCTTTGTTCTTATTCTTTCCCACCCAGCCCTTTTCAATTCAACTATTCCCTTTCTTTCTTTTCTAGATACAAAACTGCAAACATTAGTTTCCTCCTTTCCTTGCCTTGTTCTTTGGCTACACCCCCCTCCCCGCCCTTCTGAATTATTCAACCATTGTAATTAGTTTTCTTTCTTTCTTTCTTTCTTTCTTTCTTTCTTTCTTTCTTTCTAGATTCTTTTTTTTAAAAAAATGAAAATTAAGAAGTAGTTTTAGTTGCCTTGCCTTGCTTTGTTCTTTGGCTCACTCTCCACCCCACTACTCAGTTCAACTCTTCCTTTGTAGTTTTCCCTATCTTTCTTGCTAGATCCTTTACTTTCCTTCCTTTCCTTGTTCTTGGCTCTCCTCCATCCCCTGTCCTTCTCAATTCCTGTATTCCTTCCCTTCCCATTTTTGAACTTTGCATCTTTTCTCTAAAACAAAACAAATTAAAAATCATGTTATTTGCTTATAGGTAGTTCTGTATTTGCTTTTCTTTTGCTCTTGTGTCTCTGTGTGTGTCTCTGTGTGTCTGCTTGTGTTGTGGTCAAGCAAAGCACTAGACTTGTCCACATTTCAAAATACAGTGGGCAAAGCACTGCATCTATTATTTAAATAATACTCCAGTGTGTGGCAAAATAAGCAAGCCCTATATGAGGCACCTTCAGGATCTTGTATCCATTGCAGAGTTCTCCAACATTCCTACTGTTACAATCAAACAGAGTACAAGAGAGACTGAGAAGGAAGTTATACGGATTTAGAAAAGATGGAGCTAGGCATATTAAGTTGACTGACTTTAGAAATACAGCAAATTTCTACCACAGGGCAGTTGCATGAATCAATCATCTCTTAATTTTATCCAGCCCCAGATTACCAAATTTATTAGTACTGGGGGAGAGGGCTTATTTATACCTCAAAGAAACCTACAGCAGAGATTAGGGATAGTGACCTCCTCCTAACCACCACTTAAACACCTAATTTCTCTGATTATCCCTTCGTGACCTTTGCTTTGAGTTTCTGAGAATGGCACATTTTATCAGTGTCTAGCACAAAAACTACTGGGCCAAACTGTCTGACATTTGGCAGGTGGAATCTGCTCCATAGGGGCTGACAGATCTCCAAATTTCATGCAGTTCTGTGGAAACATTGGAAAGTTATAGCTCTTTGCTTTGAAAGTTTTTGTTGAAAAAATCAAATTTCACCTGCACCTAGCACAAAAACTGTTAAGCAAAACTGTCTGAAATTTCTCAGAGAGAATCCCCTCTGTAGGGGCTGACAGGTCTCCATATTTCATGCATTTATCATGAAAACTGAAAAAATTAAGGCCATTTCTATTTTTCAGTGCAAGTCAATGGGAAACTGTCAAATCCAAATGATTCTGATATCCAAATCCCGCTTCGGATGTGAATTTGAAGCAAAGCAGGTTGGGTCCAAATCAGTCCAAAGTGAAGTGGGGCTCCTTTGGAAGGTCTGAAGCAGCATCCGAAGCGAACCGGAGGGTCCATGCACAATTCTAAAAGAAACCTCTGCAAACTAGTGAACACTGTGCCTGAAAGTCACATCAGGGTTTGCTGCTGGGTGGACACTCATGCAAATCTTGTTGCCAGTCATGGCCTCCAAATGAAAGTACAGCTTGAAAAATTGACATTCGCATCAGCTTTACTCATGATGGGACACAGCCCCTCTGCCACCACCTACATTTCCAGAGGCAGCAACTGTCGGGGCCCAGCAGAGATCAGACAAGGATTCAGTGGAGGCTGGTGGCTCCAATTTCAGTAGGGCCATTCTAGGTTTCAGTCAAATCCAGCCAGAACTCTAAAGGAGCTATTCAAGGTGCTGAACCTATTGGGGGGATAGAGTTTTGAGTGTGTTCTGACTGAAACCCAGAATGGATTCACAGTCCCTCTGAATTCGGAGCCACCAGCCTCCGCTGGGGAGTGGGTACTGGTTGTCAGCCAGGTTGTGGGGCTTTTCTGGGTAGTGATTCAGGAGGGCGAATCACTACACTAAGGCTGTGGCCAGACTGGCTGGAAGCAGCTCATTTAAAGCTTCCGGCTCAGGGCTGGGTTTCGCTCACCTCCTTTTCCAAACTGGGAAAAGGAGATGCCCGGCAGGTTCCTGCCTCCGCTAGCTCCTACACAGCTAGAGGGCCCGCGTAGATCTCTCATGTTAAACATAATGAAGTTGTGGCCCGTCTTCCAGCTGCGGGCACAAATAGCTTGTTTCTCACTGTTACACAACTCTTGCGTGTATTAGTTGCTGTGTCTTTGTTACACCCATTCTCAAAATGCCAGTAGGGAAGAGTAACATTGCAAATGGTCCTGAATAATCATCTAATTTCATACTAACGCCCTTTCAGAGACCTGCTTCTATAAAGATGGGCTACAGAAGATCAGCCTCTTTGCGAAGCAATGAATCCCATTCAGTCCTTGACCTTCATGTAGCAGCCAGTGCTGACATCTCTCACTCAGAAAGATGGCTATTTAAACACTAATGATGGGCCTATTATTTATCTCTCCCTCTCTCATTTCCTAACTATTATGTCACCCATAGGAACAATACATAGAAAATTAGTGAAGAGTATTAGTGATTTTTTTTAAAAAAAAAAACAACTCTGAGGACAGGAGGCCTGTCAAAAGCATTCAATGTCAGGCGGAGACCCACTTAATCCCACGGTATGGGTGTAAGTGGGGTTTTAAGGACCTTTTGTGGGCTCTTTTGCAATTGTGTGAATTTCATCTAATAAGATATAAAAACAGCTATCCTATGATAATGGGTCCTTGGAGGATTTTGAAATGGACAGAAAGTGATCAGAGAGTTGACACACTTTAATGTTCATTTTTTTAAAAACCTACCGCCGCTACCATCATCCAAAAACACAGCTAGAAGCATATACACTCACATTTTTGATGAATTGGGAAAATTGAGGATTTTATTTTGAAATCTCTTGCTTATACCAGTGCTATTAAACATTACAAAGAGTTACATAAAGTCATTGATTTTCTGAAGTTAATAATACCTCCAACTAGCGATGGACAAATCTGTCAATTTTATAAATTTGCATGAAAATTCAAAAGCATTTTTGTGCAGATTCCTCCTAACACATGCATGTATGTATTTTTGCCTAATATACACATCTTTTGCAAGCAAATTTCTTAATATAATGCATTTTAACCTTATTTTCCTTATTATATGTATTTCGAATACATTTTGTTCATTGGAGAACTCCATTGTAAAACTCAGAAAAGTACAAATTTTGAAGTGTAACTCAGTTTTGCTTTGCATAGTGTTCTGAAAGTAAGAAATCAGGTATATTCGCACTAACATGCAAACTGAATGTATTTCTCCCCATTCTCCAACAAATATTTTACTTTAGGATCTGTGTTTTCGGTTTGTACACAGTAAGAAAGAAAACTGCTCTTGTAATTCTGTAGTAGAATTTATAGCATGAAATAAATTGTCTGAGATTTTATCTCCAGTGCATAAAGTCTCCATTTCCTACTGTCATCCTGACGATAAATTTCTGTGTGTGAATCAGCTCTGAGAGCAAGGCTATTATGATCAAAGCCACATCTCAGATATTGTCCCACTGAAGGAAATCACACTTCAGTTGACCTCTTTCTCTAACATTGGTAGTATGATTTTTAGAGTTTAGCTAGCCAAGAGAGGAGGGAATGGTAAGGTGGCAACCAACCTCAGAGGGCTTGGTCAGAAGCATCCAGCCATCCTGGACAGAAGAAAAGCTCATGGCTCATTGAATCCCTACAAGTTCATTGAATATTCTTGGAGTGCTGATAATGGATGTCTGTGATCTGCCATCTTCTGCCATCTGTGAAAATTAAAACACACAGAGAGAAAAATCAGTAGGCAAATATAGGTATCTTTCATTCAAAACCAATGCTCTCTTTATGGCTTTGATTAATTATTGGACTTCACAAACTGTTCTTAAGTATTAAGTATTAAAATACTTGCTTGTGGAATTTCCAGAGGGGCAGCTGTGTTGATATGTTGCAGTAAAAACAGCAAAGGCTCCTTTTTTTCTTTTTCTCTTTCTTTTTTGGACATGAGCTACTGGTAAAACCAAAACCAGCAAAGAGTCCTGTCACACCTTTAAGACTAGCATATGTATTATGGCACAAACTTTTGTGGTCTGGCATGGACTCCCATCCATGAAAGCTTGTGCCATAATACATTTGTTAGTTTTTATCATGTCACAGGACCCTTTGCTGGTTTTGGTTTTAGCAGTACCTCATGTCCAAAAAAGTTAAAATAAAGGCAGAAAAAAAATAAAAGCATCTGGGGGGCCGAGCGGGAGGATGTCTGCTGGACTCCACCTCCTTTCCGGACTTCTTCAACATCCCTACAAACACCATAATCTTGGTTGCTTCCTTCCATATTTTCAGGTCTTTTAATTCCTCACAGATTCCTATACAAGGCTGGTCATTTTCCTCATTGCAGATTCTACCCACCTAGACCACCTTTAGATGTGGAACCCTCTCAGGGTGCTACCCTTGAAGTACTCTATGACTGTCAAGGGGAAGAACCTGCTTAGAGGAGAACCATCATCAGAAGCCTAGTTCTTATCTCCCACGTTAGCTGTTCTCTCATTTACATTGCCAGCCTATGGCAGTAACATGATGCCAATCTGAACAGCAGGCCCTGAGCTTTAGGAGAAGAAGGTACAGAGTTCTATCTCCACTGACAACCATGAAGCATATATAGCTAGGCTTGGGAGAATAGCTGACAGCCATGAAGTTCATCCAGCCAATGAATTGTTACAGTGGGAATTTTATGAAGCATCAGGAGGCTGTGAAAAATCATGGCTGATTTGGTCAACAACTGCAACAGAAGCAGGAATCTGCAGGATGCTTTGGGTGGGGGGGGGCAGTGAAAATAAAGAAAAGCCTGCAGAGAATAATCCAGCAGTTGATCACCTTATAATGAAACATTTTTGCCATGCATGTTTCAGAGCTCTCAACATGGAAGGGGCAATGGTTCCCCACAAGGAACTGCAACTCTGTGATTGCCCAAAACAATCAACAAAAAGGAAAACATGTCCCTGAAAAACTTTGTGTACATCTTGGATGCTGGTGCATGAATCCATTCAGGTTAAATGTTCATCAGGGAGTCTGTGTTACCTGAGGAAGAAAAAGAAAACCAGCATTTCATTGTGCAAGGACCAGATCATATATAACATGCAATATTTGCATATCCTTAAACCACATACCTTGAAGCTGATGATACTCTTACATCATTTTGAGAGGAAACCTAACTGGGTTCCTAAATAGCATTGCTCCAGAATTTAATCTACTTCTTTATTCAGCAGATAAGTTTAAAATAGCATTAGCTAGTAATGATCAGGCTTTAGAGTATTCAATACATTTAACATACAAATATCACAGTAATCCTTATAACAAGCAGCAGAAACATCCAGAGCACAGGGGAAGAGACTGAACGCCACTACCCTTGTCTCTGCTGGAGCCTTGAGAACTTCACCAGCGTGCAAGAGTGGATCGTGGGAGAGATCAGCTGCTGCAGGCTGTAAGAAACCTGGCTGCTATTTTCTGAACTTTGTTTTCCTGGCATAGCTGTTGCAGTTTGTAGTGTTTATTAAAGCCTTAATGCATAGGAAAGATTTAGTTTATTGGGCTCTGGTTTGCACACTACTGAAAGATAGTAATTAAATTGTGTTGCAATGTTGTTTGCCTGTTTTGTAATTAATCTGAAATGTTAGTATCAGTGAAATGAGTTGTTTATGATTGTAATGAGGTCCTCTTATAATGTTGTTGTATTGCTGTTTGGTTAGCCACTTGGGGCATTTTTTGTGGAAAACCGTCATATAAATTGAATGATGATGACTTTCGATGATGAACAACCCTGTAAGGTAGGATATTATTCTTCCTCTGCTGCAGATAAGGAGAGGCGTGAGGGTAAAAAAGGTTGTGACCAGTGGAGGCCGGTGGCTCCAATGTCAGTGGGGTGGTGAACTCTCTCTAGGTTTCAATCAGAACCAGTCAGATCTCTATCTGTACCTTGGATAGCTCCTTGGATTCACCACCCCACTGACATTGGAGCCACCAGACTCCACTCGATGTGACTGGCCTAAGGCCAATTAGTCAGTTCAGGGCAAAGCTAAGACTGATCTGGTTCACACTTCCATCACTAAACTACATTACCCACGCTCTCTGCTTTAGATATTTGCTGTTATACATCTTTAAAGATAATAATTAAGCCTGCAAACCTATCCATACTTACTTGGGAGTAAGTCCCATTGAACACAATAGGACCTACTCCTGAATAAACATGCATAGGACTGGGCTGTAAGTCTTTTCTGAACAACGGCACATTTCCACCCCAGTCCAACTGTGCATGCACATATGAAATTATGTGCCAATTGGC
Source organism: Heloderma suspectum (assembly GCF_057233095.1). Classification (NCBI taxonomy): domain Eukaryota; kingdom Metazoa; phylum Chordata; class Lepidosauria; order Squamata; family Helodermatidae; genus Heloderma; species Heloderma suspectum. The sequence goes on from NC_139464.1 coordinate 34,758,718, forward strand.
TTTTTCACAACGGTGGGGACCAAGGCTGTCTTTACATTAAAGAAAAACCCACAGTCCTTCTGTTGTGGAGCCTTTCTGCGTTCAGAGAGAGCTCCCTGACAGCAATCGTGTGATTGCTGATAGGGGAAGCTTTTAATTTTCAAGGTTCCACAGAACTCAGTGAAACAGCGCCATCTAGTAGTTGTTCTAATCCTGCAGCATTCTGACTTTAAAAGATAGTTCATTAGTTCCGGATCTTTTTGAGATGGAATAACCAGGCAATACCTCTGGATGTGCCCCCAAGGTTGACGACATCATGAGAAGGACCCACAAACTTCTGTGAGTGAGTAATCTCAACAGCAGGATAAAAGCTCTGTGTGAAGGAGCCCTAAATGCTGATCTGCTCTAATGCCAATTTTTTAAGGGCTGCACAGATACATCCCAACACCTAGATCAGGAGGAGAACTATACACATGTTACCTATTTGTGTGTGTTTCTCCTCATCCACATAGGGATAACCTCCCTGGCTGAACCTATTTGGGGGGTAGGGTTCACCACCTTGGATTGCTCCTTTAGAGTTCTGACTGAAACCCAGTATGGATTCACAGCCCCACCAAAATCAGAGCCATCAGCCTCCACTGATCAAATGCCTCTGTAACAAAGACACCCATGAGCTTCATTCATTTCCTTTTCACTTATAGCAGGGGCGGGCAACTGAGGGCTCTAGGGTTCTCCAGATAGCCGTGCCCCTTTTCCCCTGACAACTCATCATTTGGTAGTTTTACAGGTTTTGCACATTTTTCCCCATTCTAAAAAGACTGAAATGCCTCTGCTAAAGCTTCGTTCATGGCCGTAAGAGCTTTAAGTAAATATTCTGCTATTTTTTTGTATTTTGGCCCCTCCCCTTTTGCAGTTGAGCACACCCAGCACTGGAATGTGGCCCCTGAGAGCTTCTCCAAAACTGAATTCAGCCCTTGTGCTGAAAGATGATCCCACCCCTGATGTATAGGTATCTATGCATTTGCAAAGGGCCGGCATTGCTTATATTGCAAGATTACCTACAAGACTATCTGCTCCCCAACTGATGCACACCAAGATGATGTATGGAGTCTGCACAGGTCATGTTCATTTTGAAGAATAATGACAAGTTATGGTGACTTTGAACCAAAGTGCAAGCATGACGCATTGAGGACAACTTCTTAACCCTAAGCCATGATCAATGCTACAGGTTTGTTGGAAACACTTGCCAGCCTTGTCCCCATGGCTCAAATCTGCAAAGCTAAAATATCTCTTCTGTAAAATAAGAAAAGAATCTTAAGGATATACAGCAAGAGGAATTCAAGCTATTACATTTTATTCCATGACATGAGATAATTAATTTGCCCTTCGGGAGATGCATCTTAGTGAGCGCTCTTAACCTTTTCTTTCTTAGCATTGGAATTGTTCTTAGACGTAATTTCAGTGAAAGGGTTAGAGAAGAGGACGGCAGCACTGCTGTCCGTCTTCCCATCTGGGTTGGCTACATGCTATGCAAACGACCTTTGAAAAAGGGAGAAAGTGAGAAACAAGGAGCGGGGGGAGTGGGACGGAAGGCTTCACCACACTAAATGAAAAGCAAACAATATGCACATCAACATCCTAAAGAGATGTACCACTCCGCTGGGAAAAAACAAGACAAAAGAATAATCTGACCCAACAGTTCAAAGCATATTGCGCCTGTCAAAATGTCTGTCATCTTCTATCGAAATGTGCCATTCCAAAAGGGGAGGGGGGTGGAAAGGAAAACTCGACCAAAGTCACTCCAAAACAACAGACCACTTTGTCTCCTTCCTGCAGCCAACTCTTCCATCTGAAAGCCATTTGACTCAATACTAAAGATTGCCTGGAAGGCCAGACAATAGGAAGGTCTCTTTCATTGTCAAGGACAGTTACACTTTGAAGATGATGCTCAAAAGGGGTTAAAATGGGTCAAGAAGCAATTGTTGGCCCCATCCAAGGAAATGTGAGCAGAACATTGTTGAAGTCACACACAAAATCCTCCGAAAAGGAGGCATCTTTAAGCAAAGGCCAGTGTGGGAAGGGAAAAATCAACACATCATACTGATTCAGTCACAAGGAATATATTAAGGCCACCATTATCACCCCCCCACCCCCCAAGCCAAATAGAGGAGTTTGGGCCTAGATGTGGTTGCACCTAATGGCATCCACCTTGTAGGACATCAACCATTGTAGGAGAAATCAGGTGATCATCACTAGAAAAGAAGGGAGCACTTTTACAGAATTTGACCCAAGGTGGACTTAACATTCTCACTACTTTTAAAAGATTCTCATGGTGCAAATATGCAATGGGGGATTTACGAATAATCTCCTGGTTCTGTTCTGCAAAGATCTCTGAAGACCACCACACATGTATCATACCTATTTATTAAATGTAAGTTTGTCACATAGAATTTCTCTTTCTTAGCAATGAATTTATTTCAAATCATATGTGAAGTTAAATAAAACAGTACGTTGTTAATAACACTATTTCTTTAAAAAGCTGTCTTTCAGTGCAATCTGGCAAACTGTCTCAGTAACTTCTTCAGAGAACCCGCAATCATTTTTATCTCCATTCAGTACTGAAAATATCAGTTGTAATATCTTGAGCAGACAATAGTATATTGTGGTCTTGCTCAGGTCCCATTCATTTCAATGGGACTTGCACAGGACAACACCCCAGCAGATCGAGCCCTAAAACAAAGCAATTTCTCAATAGAAAAAAAAAAAAGGAAAACGCTAACAGAAATTGATCTAGAATGCTTGTAATGTTTTTACAGTTTTTAAAAATACTTGCAGGGGGGTGGTGTATGCAAGTATGTAATCTGGGAATTATAGGTGGGATCCAGAGAGCCAGAGTAGTATAGTAGTTAGAGCAGCGACCCCCAGCCTTTTTGGACATGTGGGCACATTTGGGAATTAATTTGAGAAAGTGCTGTGGGCACCACCACAAATTGGTTCCCATGAAAGATGTGGCTAGTCACATAATGGCTGCCATGAGGGCCTGGCTAGTCAGACGTGCTTTAAGGAGGTGGGTGGGGAAGGAAAGAGCAAGGCCAGAGGCTGGGCAGGAGGGGGAAATAGGAAGGCTAAGGGTTAGAGAACGAGCAAGGCTAGAAGTGAGGGGAGAAACAGAGGAGCTAAGGGGGGGAATAGTGAGACTAGAGGCTGGGAGGGAGGGAGGGAGGGAGGGGGGGAGGCAAAGGGATAGAGGGGAGAGAAAGAGCAAGGCTAGAGGCTAGAAAGGGAGAGAAGGAAGACTGTCCTAACATTTCCCAAGGTTTTTTTATTTTAAAAAATGTTTTCAAGGGGGCAGGGAGAACGTCATGGCTGCAGGTCCCCACAGGCACCATGGGACCCACAGGCATCACATTGGGAACCCCTGGGTTAGAGTGTTGGACTAGAACTGGGAAGTTGTGACTTCAAATCCCCACACAGCAACAAAGCTTACTATGTGACAACGGGGCAGTCATATTCTCATTGAGCCTAACCTACCTCACAGGGTTGCTGTGAGGATAGCACAGAGTGGCTGCAGTAACACAGGGTGAAGTACAGGATAAATATTAGCGCTGTGCCGAAAATTTCTCCCACATTTTTTTTTCAAGCGTTGTCATTCAATTTGATTTAAAAAAAAAAAAAAAATTCTTTTGAAAAGAAATTCAAAGAAGAAGGAAATTTCAGAGAAATTCCCATGGCCTAGGTTCGGGATTCTTGTGCTTACCTTATTTAGGAGGTAGCCAAAGAGTGCGTGGCGGTGTCCTGTCATTCATTGTACAATCATCTCCCCAGCAGCCTGCAGCTTCCTCAGCTTCCCACAGCTCCATTAAAGCCCAGGGGAAGACATGATGACATAATTCCTCCCACAAGGCTTTTTCAGATCAGGAAGAGTGGGTAGCTTGGGAGGTTGCTGAGCAATGGAGAGAGGTGTAATAGAACGAAAACAGATGCACAGCACCCTCATCCACCCCAGAGTGGCTCAAAACGCCACCAAAAGAAATTCCAAATAAGCTATAAAATGCCCTGAGAATGAGGCAGAAAAATGGAAGCCTCTTTCATGAGGGAAGAAAATTTTCAGGAAATTGGAGGACAGATTTTAGCCCAGTGCTAGCTCCACCTCTTCCCTGGAGCTGGACACAGTGCTGACCCCCTCACACCTACATTGGGGTGGATGAAAAATGGGGTCCAGCCTGCTAACACAGCTGATGCTGTTGGCACTTGCAGTAGCAGTGCAAAGAACTAAAATCCTTAGGAAAAAAGAAAGAAGCCCTGCCAATGGGGAGCCCTACCTATAAGAAACTGTTGGAGAATTTTTCCTCTCCCTGGAGAAATTTGGTGAAATTACCCCCCAGTTTCTCTGCTCATAAACAGGGTGGAAAATTCTGAGAGGCCATTTGCCCACACTTCTAATAAGTGTATTAAAATCCCCTTTATATGAGACAAATTTAATATTAATGATGTCCCAGCTGAAATCCATTTTCACCTGGAACCATTATCATAGCCATTATTCTTCTTAGGCTTGCAGCAACTTACATGTTGATGCACCGTGTATAAACCTCTGCCCGATGGTGTCTCACACAGCCTCTTTGGTACGTATGCGCCATGTTAATATAGGAAAAAAAATACTTCGTTTTTGTGTAGTGCTTTTCAGGGGTTCAAAGTGCTTCACATCGCACACATTATCTCAGTAAACCTTGCAAGTTAAGGTAAGTCAGTAATATTATCCCCCATGTTGCAGATGGAAAAATGAGGCTGATTGCTGTTGACCTGCCATGAGCATATAGCAGAGGCAAGATTTCATTCAGGGCTCAGTCTCTAGCTAACTAGCAGATAAGAGCCCAGCTGGATTGAGCCCAATCAGGACATGAGCACAATAACATCCTCCTGTTTATGTTCTCCAACAACTGGTATACAGAGGTATATCACCTCCAATACTGGAGTTACTATATAGCCATCATAACTTTTGATAGCCGTCTCCTCCATGAATTTGTCTAATTCCCTTTGAAAGCCATCCAGGTTGGTGGCCATCACTACAACTTGTGGTAGCGAATTCTATTATTTAACTATGCACTGTGTGAAGAAGTCTTTCCTTTATCTGTCCCAAAGCTCCCACTGCTCAGATACACTGAGCCTGGGTTCTAGTCTTAGGGGAGACAAAGAAAAAAAAAATCTCCATAGCCAGTTTCTCCACACCATACATCATTTTGTATACCTGTATTATGTTTCTCTTACTTGCATTTTTTATAAGCTAAGAAACCCCAAACATTATAATCTTTCCTCATAGGGGAGTTGCTCCAGCATCTTGATCATTTGGTTGTCCTTTTCTGCACATTTTCCTGCTCTACAGCATCCTTTCTGAGATGCAGTGACCAGAACTGTACACGGTATTTCACGTCTGGTCACACCACAGATTTGTATTGAGGCATTATCAGCAGTTTTATTTTTAATTCCTTTCCTAATAATCCCCAATATGGGATTTGTCTTTTTCACAGCAGCCACACACTGGCTCACCATTTTCATCACACTATTGACCACAACTCCAAGATTCCTTCCTTGGTCAGTCACTGGCAGCTCAGACCCTATCATCAGCATATACGTCAAGTTAGGATTTCTTTGCTTCAGTGTGCATCACTTTACACTTGCTTACACTGAACTGCATTTGCCATTTTAATAACTGCTTCAACAGTTTAGAGAGATATTGTTGGACCTCCTTGAAATTTTTATTTTATTTTAATCACCCTAAGAAGGAAGCCTCCAATCTCGGAAGCTTCTGCATATCCAGTGGCCTGCTGGGCTGCTGCTGCTGGCATGGCAGGAGGAGCGACAGGGATGATTTTCAGTTCTCCATCCTCCTTTAATTTTTTTCCTTCTAGACAGGCGAATGAGCTTGTCTAGAGTGGGCATGCTGGTGGAGGCTGGACGAGGGCTGGAGAGGCCATAGGATTTCTCGTATCCTGGCCTCTCTGCTTCCCTCACCAGAACAGACTCTTTCCCTTTTGTCTGAGGCTACATTTGCAACCTTGGCAAGCTGCCAGCATAGTTCCTCCTGCAGCAGCTGTAAGGGGGTGGGGCAGGGAATTGGAACTCGGAGCCCCCCTCTCTTTGCCTTGGGAGGGGGACTCTGAACAATCCTATGGTGCCTGGGATGCTCTCCCAACATCTGTGGTAAGAACTGCCCAATTACTCCAACTCTCTACTTTCTGTTCTTTAACCAGTTGCCATTCCATAAGAGGATCTGTCCTCTTATCCCAACTGCCAAGTTCACTCAGTCTTTGGTGAGGGACTTTGCTGAAAGCCTTTTGGAAGTATAAGCAAACAATGTCTTCCGAGAGACCCTGTCTCCACGACAACAGAAGGAAAAGCAAAGGGCGGCGGGCTTACCCAATTTTTTTCAAGGAATCAGCTTTGGTGCACTTTGGTCCACACAGGGTTCCATGACCAAGTGCACAGCTCCAGTATAAGTCGCTTCACAGAACATACTTCAACAAATGCTTGATAGTGACGTAGTGACATTAAAAACTCTTTTGTAGGTGTAATTCTTTTAACCTTCCTTTCTGGAAGGGTGATTTCTTTCATGTCTCTATGCCTCTATCACACATTTGCTCTGTTACACAAGTGCTCTATCACTCTATCATGCAATTGCGCTATCCCACGATAGCACAATAGTGTGATAGAGCAATAGAGCAAGTGCATGATAGAGCAAATGTGTGATAGAGGCATAGAGACATGAAAGAAATCACCCTTCCAGAAAGGAAGACATTAAAAAATCACACCTACAAAGGGGTTTTTAATGTCACTTGGCCACTATCACCCATTTGTCCAGCAATAGCTATGCCCCCAAATAGTGGCATAGTTAGGTAGTGAGATAGGGGATATAGATATTGCTGGACAAATGTGAGATAGTGACATACCGAGATAGGGGGAGGTGAGGATGCTGCCAACAAAAGCGCTATTTCAGTTTAACATTTTAATTTTTTTAAAGAAGTTAGAGGCTGCCCGGAGCACACCTATACTTTACGGTGATGGCCACCAGAGTTTAGTGGTAGGCAAGGTGAAGTAAATGCCATGAGGTAGCGCAGAACCCTGATGGCCAGCCCTGAAATGGCAGAAACATCGGGGAAACACAGATGGGGAAAACATTGGGGAAACACCCCTTGACTGGGGTCAGTGAGGTGAAAGACACAGCCCTGGGCAGGGCTATCATGCCGGAGTAAATGTGGAGGGTGGTGCACACCACAACAGAAATGCAGACAAGCCGAATTAAGGAAAACAATCGGACTAAAAGTAGTCTCAGAAGAACTGGTTTTTCGGGGCGAAACTCCAAAGTGGCTGCGAGATGGCCACAACCTCATGTATTCCAAATGACGTCCAAATGCAGCTAGCACAGAGTAAGACACTCGTGGTCACCCTTATCCTCATCCTTGTTGACACTTTGAAAGAACTCTAAAGGGCTAGTGAGACTAAATATAGTTTTGCAGGATGGGGGAATGCAGTGATGCATTCTCTTTGCACCAGATTTATCTGCAGTCTTAAACTCCTGATCTTTTGTTAACAATTTCCAGTGACTAATCTGATATTTTTCCTTATGACTTCTACTTCCTACTGAAATACAATTATTATCATACTTCTGGTCTACGCACCATGCAAAATAGGTGGAGTGGATCAATTTTGTTTAAAAATATGAAGCACATACAGAAACAAGCATCACACAAGTCCAATTGTATTTATGGCATTAGGCTGAGGTGAATTACTTTGGTGCCTAGGCCTAAGACACTTACAAATCATGGATAATGTCTTGCCTAGTGCTATATTATCTGCTGTATTCAGGATCTTTCATGTTTGTTTTAGCTTGTGTGTGTTTTTGCTGATAACATGGCCTGTTGCCATTAAGAGCTCTCTTTTTTCCTGAGATGGCCATAAAGTATATTCATTTTCTATCTTCAGCACAAAACAGATATGCTGATCTTCTGAGAGTGAACTCATGGCCTGGAAAGTAACTAAACATTTAAATCTCAAGTGACCTATAACACTGGACTTGTGGACAATCCAGCCAATGTTAAGCACACTTAAATCCTACTGATTTCAGTGGGTGAATGAAGCATGTGCTTTAATCTCTCCCACTGAAATCAGTGGAATTTAAAAGTGCTTTATCATACCCATAATGTTTTGCAGAATCCCCATTTATCTGAAAATACTAATGCACCATCTAGTCCAGCATTCTGTTCACACAGTGGCCAACCAACTGCCCATGGGATACCCCCACAAGCAGGACATGAGTGCAACAGCGCCCTCCTGCCCATGTTCCCCAGCAACTGGTGCCTCTGTCTCTGATACTGGAGGTAACGTATAGCCATCAGGACTAGTAGCCACAGGAAAGGCCATTGTTCAGTGGTAGGGTAAACACAAAATATCAAAGGTTCAGTCCCTGACATCTCCATGTAAGGCTGGGAAAGAACCCTGTCTGAAACTCTGGAGAGCTGCTGCTGATTAGTATAGACAATAGTGAGTTAGAGGGACAAATGGTCTGGCTCAGAACAGAGCAGCTTCCTATGTTCTGGGCTGTATGGACAAAGCTACTGTATAGAATTTTAACACATAAGCAATTGTCAAAGGAAAAGGGATCCAGCTTGTTGGGCTCCAAAACCAACTCATTATGATCAATCTGAGTTCCTGAAGAGAGCAGTCCAATAGGCTACATGCCCAAAGGATGGAGGCCTCCAAGATTGGAGGCTTTCATCCATCCTACACCCTGACCCTGCCAAGCTATTGTTAGCAGTACAGGAGGAGTGACAGAGGCTGTTTTTCTCTCTCCATCCTCCATTAGGGATGGGGTCATTAGATGGATCTCTTTCTGCTGGGGTGAGGACTGAGAGGCCATTGGATCCAGTGGCCCCTCCCCTCCCTGCCCACTAGCTCACCCCAGCAAACCTTCCCCTAAGGTTGGGACTCCCAGCCTCAGGAGAGGGTGTCACCACAAGCAACTGGGAGGGGCTTGGCAATGGAGATTCACAGTTCGGTTTCCTCCTCCGAGGTCAGGGCTCTGTCTCTGGCCTCAGAGGGGGAGATCTGGTGCATCTTATGGCCCCTCAGACACTGTCTGGGGGCTGCAGGGTTGCTGTCTTAGAATGCTTAAAGAGAATTTATGTTCATTGCTACTGAATACAGTATAAAATAAGTAATGACTTGAAAAAAATCCCTTCTCCAATTAGAATTTCTCTCACGATGAATTGCCATCAAGGTTGCTTAGTGTCTAAAGTTTAAAACTTATAACCACTGCCACTCTCTTATTAAGGATTGGGGGGGGGGGAAATCACTTTCTTTACTTCAGCTCTTAATCATATTTAATCTACCTTGAAATATCTACTCCCTGAAGGAACCTCACTACCTAAAAACATTTCAAAGGTAATGAAATAGAGATTTCTATTTAGTAACAAAACTTCACCATGTTTCTTTATTCTTCTTTTTAAGGAAAAAAATCATATTACAACAGGGCACGCGATACATCAAATTACCATTGTAAAGTGCAAATTCTTTGCAACACTGGAAGCCATCACAGAACAAAAAATACTACTAGTAGGAGTTCAAAAGAAACATTTTTGGCTAGGATAGAGACTTTTGACATTATTTATTAGGTTCAAAAATGCTCAACAAAAGGCCAACAATAGTCCTGTGGAAACCACTACATCTGAGGCACTTTCTCTTGTTATGGGCCAGCATTGATTTGAAGATGGCCAGCATGAGTGGAACAATTCCCTCACACCAGTCAATGCGAGTGAGCATTCAAGACACAAACAAGCGCAAGCCTGTGAACAAGCCATATGGAAACATTGGGGGGAGTGGGCACGAGGGGAGGGGGTGAAGTAAACATTTATTAACCTCTTTGTGCGGAGATCGGTGGAAGGACAGGCCAGTAGTGAAGGAGACGGTCATGCCGAATTTCCAAGAAAGAGGGTGTTTGCCCCAAGCATTTTTCCACAGAATATGGTGAAGCATGGAGAGTGTCTGCAGCACCATGGTAACGGAGGCTGTTCAGGTTCCCACTTGGAGGACTGCTGGAGAAGCCGCTTCCTTCAGAGAGGGGTTGGCAGGGTGCCTGGCTGCTATCGGCTCCTTCAAAGTTGGTTTTTGAAGACACTCTTGCAGATGTCAAGGATGAGCCCAAGTAAGCAAGAGAGACATTGCTCTCCTGGCTGAGGGAGGCTCTAGAAAAGCTCCTAGAAAAATCGAAAGCATAAAATGAGTTATGTATGTTGTTGTTGTTGTTCAGTCGTTCAGTCATGTCTGACTCTTCATGACCCCATGGACCATAGCACGCCAGGCCTTCCTGTCCTGCGCTCTCTCCCGGAGCGTGCTCAAGTTCATATTCATTGCATCCGTGATGCTATCTAGCCATCTCATCCTCTGCCGTCCCCTTCTCCTTTTGCCTTCAGTCTTTCCCAGCATCAGGGTCTTTTCCAGGGAGTTTTCTCTTCGCATTAGGTGGCCAAAATATTGGAGCTTCAGCTTCATTATCTGTCCTTCCAATGAGCACTCAGGGTTGATTTCCTTTAGGATGGACTGATTTGACCTCCTTGCAGTCCAGGGGACTCGTAAGAGTCTTCTCCAGCACCACAGTTCGAAAGCATCAATTCTTCGGCACTCAGCCTTCCTTATAGTCCAGCTCTCACAGCCATACATTACTACTGGGAAAACCATAGCTTTGATTAGACGGACCTTTGTCGGCAAGGTGATGTCTCTGCTTCTTACTATGCTGTCTAGGTTGGCCATAGCTTTCCTCCCAAGGAGCAAGCGTCTTTTAATTTCATGGCTACAGTCACCGTCTGCGGTGATCTTGGAACCCAAGAAAGTAAAATCTGTCACTGCTTCCATTTCTTCCCCTTCTATATGCCAGGAAGTGATGGGGCCAGATGCCATGATCTTAGTTTTTTTAATGCTGAGTTTCAAACCAGCTTTTGCACTCTCCACTTTCACCCTCAACAAGAGGCTCTTGAGATCCTCTTCGCTTTCTGCCATTAGGGTGGTATCGTCTGCATATCGGAGGTTGTTGATAATTCTCCCAGCAATCTTAATTCCGACCTCTGATTCATCCAACCCGGCATTTCTCATGATGTACTCTGCATATAAGTTAAATAAGCAGGGTGACAATATGCAGCCTTGTCGTACTCCTTTCCCAATTTTGAACCAATCGGTTGTTCCATGTCTGGTTCTTACTGTTGCTTCTTGACCCTCGTACAGGTTTCTCAGGAGACAGGTAAGGTGGTCTGGTACTCCCATCACTTTAAGAATTTGCCACAGTTTGTTGTGATCCACACAATCAAAGGCTTTAGCGTAGTCAATGAAGCAGAAATAGACGTTTTTCTGGAATTCTCTTGCTTTCTCCATGATCCAGCGAATGTTGGCGATTTGATCTCTAGTTCCTCTGCCTCTTCGAAACCCAGCTTGTACTTCCGGTAGTTCTCGGTTCGCATACTGCTGAAGCCTAGCTTGTAGGATTTTGAGCATCACCTTGCTGGCATGTGAAATGAGCGCAATTGTGCGGTAGTTTGAACACTCTTTGGCGTTGCCCTTCTTTGGAACTGGAATGTAAACTGACCTTTTCCAGTCTTGTGGCCACTGTTGAGTGTTCCAGATTTGTTGGCATATTGAATGCAGCACTTTAACAGCATCATCTTTTAGGATTTTAAATAGCTCAGCTGGAATACTGTCATCTCCGCTAGCTTTGTTGTTACTAATGCTTCCTAAGGCCCACTTGACTTCACTCTCTAGGATGTCCGGCTCAAGTTCAGTGACCGCACTATCATGGCTATCAGGGACATTCAGATCTTTCCTGTATAGTTCTTCTGTGTATTCTTGCCACCTCTTCTTAATCTCATCTGCTTCTGTTAGGTCCCTGCCTTCTTTGTCCTTGATCATGCCCGTCTTTGCACAAAACGTTCCCTTGAGATCCCCAATTTTCTTGAAGAGATCTCTAGTCTTTCCCATTCTGTTGTTTTCTTCGATTTCTTTGCATTGTTCATTTAAGAAGACACATCCACAGCTGAGTGTCCTTTCGGCTTTGGCCCAGCCGCTTCACTCTTTCTGGCGCTACTTGGAAATACCCTCTGCTCTTCCCCAGTAGCATATTGGACACCTTCCGACCTGAGGGGCTCATCTTCCAGCGTCATCTCGTTTAGCCTTGTGATACATTCCATGGGGTTTTCTTGGCAAGAATACTGGAGTGGGTTGCCATTTCCTTCTCCAGTGGACCACATTTTGTCAGAACTCTCTGCCATGACCTGTCCGTCTTGGGTGGCCCTTCACGACATAGCTTATGGCTTCATTGAGTTACGCAAGCCCCTTCGCCACAACAAGGCAGTGATCCATGAAGGGGGAGTTATGTATAGGGATGTGCAAATCAGCAGAACTTGAGCTTGCTGAAGTTCTCCAAATTCCATCTCAATCCTCATTCCAACTCAAATCCGAAAGAGATTGTGAGCTTTGTTTTTGTTTTCTTTTCGCGTGAAAACCTATGCGTATTTTCATGTGTATTTTCCCAAATGGACACATCAATTGTGCATATCTTTGAAATGTACACATCCTTCTCCCATTGTTTAACGCATATTTATATGCATTTTCCAAAAGTACACATTTTTTCATACACATTCTTCAGATGTATGCACGCTGTTGAATGCATTCTTTTTTGATCCACATATCACATTGCAAGCTCGGAAATGTACGAATTCTGACCACAGATTGCACCTGAAGTTTGTGTTCTGTCCAGAAAGTCTGAACTGGGTAAATCCTGATTAAAACAAACAAACTGAAATGAATTTCTCATACATCCCTAGTGATATATATTGACACTCATATGCCATACATTCTCTAAATCCCAAAGTGCATAAATATGCTAAGCATGAGGAAGCATGTAGGGTTCTTATGTGTACAAAACTGTTTGCTAAAAACACTGTTAAGAAAATTATGTGGTTACAAAGCTGAGGGCCAAAAATAGACATTACTTTAAATGTGTGTGTAGCAGCTAAATCTTTTTCTTTTCTTTTTTACTCTAGAGTAGGCCCAGGCCACCCATCTGGATCAGGACTCTAGCATGAGGAGTAGAGGGCTTTTAAGATCTGGAGTTGGGGGGGCCTGCACCTACTCTAGAGTAAAAATGTGAAGAAGACATTGCTGCTAGATACACATTTAAAGTAATGTCTGTTTTGGACCTTAGCATTCTGAAATTTAAGAAATTTCTATTATTATTATTCTTATTATTGTTATTTATTGCATTTCTATACTGCCCTATAGCCAAAGCTCTCTGGGTAGTTTACAAAGTTTAAAAAACATTAAAGATGCAGTATACAAAGTAAGCAATCAACCAGAAGACAAATTAGATTAATGGAGGGGAGGGAAGGGGAGGGGATGGTATGAGCCGGCAATTATTAGTATATCTTTAGCCTTAAATGTTTGGATGGCCACTCCTTAGAATGGATGATCATGTCTGTTCAACAACAACGCTAATCCCTGAAACAGAACTGGGGAGACAGAGGACATGAACGGGCAAGTCCTCAGTACACAAGCACACACACACACACACACACACACCATTAACTGGGCATGCATTGTTTTCAAGCTGCTCCAGCTGGTCCAGGGACTACAGAAGCAGGCAAGCTCCCAGAGAGCGAGCGAACAGAGCGAGCGAACGGGGGGAGCAAACAGGAGTTGGCCAGGGGAGTTCGGCAGGGGAGGTCAAGGGGGAGGCCCCTAACATTTTTTTTTTAACTAACTTTTTCCCATTTATTTGTCTTGTAACACACACTTCCACACCAGTGGGACTCTGCTTTTAATCTCTACTGAGTAGAGGAGCAGGCACAGGCTAGTCTAGAACAATCACAAAGCTAGACACAAAAAGGGAAAAGAGGCTATGGAAGGACAAGACTCTCCAGTGGTGGTGACCTGCAAGGTGTGTGCAATGTTTGTTTTCTTGCCTGAGAACAACATGGCCTACACCTGCAACAAGTGCAAGTTGATCACGCTGCTGGAGGAAAAAGTAAGTGGACTGGAGCGGCGACTGTCAACCCTCCGGGGAATAAGAGAACACGAAGAGTTCTTGGACAGAATGGGGGAACTACAGCAGCAAAGGGCAGACCAGAAGCTTGAAGAGCAACAGCAAGATGAGGCAGAAGTGGGAAATGCTGAGGAGAAGAAAAATGGAGTAGAGGATACTCCTTGGAAAACGGTGACAGTTAGGAGAAGAAGAACTAGACGCCACTCTGCACCAGTGGAAGCGGTGGAGCTGTGGAACCGATTCCAGGTACTTGCAGATGAGACTGGAGGACAGCCTGCAGAGGAAGAATCACAGGGGAACCTGCATGAGAGTGAGCAAGAGGCTAAAGGTCAGTCAAACAGAGGCGATGAAACCCAGGCCTACAACAACAAGAGAAGAGTGGTAGTAGTGGGAGACTCCTTGCTGCGTGGGATCGAGACCCAAGTATGTCGTGAAGACCCGTGGACTCGCCAGGTATGTTGTCTCCCGGGAGGACAGATTAGAGACGTGACTGAAAGGTTGCCTGCACTCATAAAGCCCACTGACAGGTATCCCTTTCTTCTCATCCATGTGGGAACAAATGATACCGCCAAGCGGAGCTACGAAGAGATCACGTCAGACTTTGAAGCTTTGGGAAGGAAACTCAAGAACTTTGGGGCCCAGATAGTTTTCTCATCCATCCTTCCAGTAGTTAGAAGAGGGATAGAAAGGGAACGAAAAATACTCCGGGTGAATGACTGGCTACGAAGGTGGTGCCGACGAGAGAGATTTGGATTCTGGGACCACGGGCTATACTTCCTGGAAGATGGGCTGTTGGCTAGGGATGGGTTGCACCTCACAAAGGCTGGGAAGAATGTGTTTGGCCACAGCATGAAGAACTTCATCAGGAGGGCTTTAAACTGAATCCTACGGGGAAGGGAGATGTAATGTTGGGGGTAACAATGGACGTAGGCGCATGCACTGCAATGGAGAGAACAGCGCTGATAGCGCCCAATAATAGTCTTCAGACACATGTAGGAAGAAAGCCAGACTATGAAGCACATGGTCTTCGATGTCTATATACTAATGCCCAGAGTATGGGAAACAAACAGAACGAACTTGAACTCTTAATACAGGAGGGAAATTATGACTTGATAGGTATAACTGAGACTTGGTGGGATTACTCTCATGACTGGAATACAGCAGTTGAAGGATATAACTTGTTCAAAAAGAACAGGAGGAACAGAAAGGGAGGCGGGGTTGCACTGTATGTGAAAAATACATATCTCTGCACAGAAATACAGGAGGAGGAGCTTGGTAGCCCCATCGAGAGCATCTGGGTTGAAATAAATGGAGCAAAGAATAAAAGGAACCTGGTGGTCGGAGTCTACTACCGGCCACCCAATCAAGGAGAAGCCAAGGATGAAACTTTTGAAAAGCAAATAGCCAATGTTTTAAGGAAGCATGATGTAGTAGTAATGGGGGACTTCAATTTCCCCGATATTTGTTGGGAGACAAATTCTGCAAAACATGGCCCCTCCAGGAAATTCCTGACTTGTGTGGCGGATAACTTCCTCCTACAGAAAGTAGAGGAAGGAACTAGAGGATCGGCTATCCTTGACTTGATCCTAACCAACAGAGATGACTTAGTGGATAAAGTAGCAGTTACAGGAACTCTGGGGGAAAGCGACCATGTTGCACTTGAGTTCTTGGTTCTAAGGGAAGCAAAAGCCGAGTGTAGTCAAACGCGTACCCTGGATTTTAGGAAAGCTGATTTTAATAAACTCAGAACAATGATCAGTAAGGTCCCATGGCAAACAATGCTAGCGAGAAAAGGAGTCCAAGATGGGTGGGATTTTTTAAAAAAGGAAATTCTCAAGGCACAATTACAAACCATTCCAACAAGAACAAAAGGTGGAAGACAACAGAAGAAGCCAATGTGGCTTCACAAAAAGCTTAGGGATGACCTGAAAACAAAAAAGGACACATATAGGAAGTGGAAAGAAGGCCAAGTAACAAAGGAAGAGTACAGGCAGGTAGCACAGAATTGCAGGGATGGCGTCAGGAAGGCTAAAGCGGAGAACGAGGTGAGGTTAGCGAGGGATGCTAAAAACAACAAAAAGGCTTTCTTCAGCTACGTGCATAGTAAAAGGCAGAGGAAAGAAATGGTTGTTCAGCTATTAAATAAGGATGGCAAAATGATAACAGATGACAAAGAAAAGGCAGAGGTGCTCAATTCCTACTTTGGCTCAGTCTTCTCCCAAAAGAGGGTCTATGACCCCCCTGGCAAAGGCGAAGTACAGGCTGAAGGGGCAGGATTGCAGCTTGAGATCGACAGGCATATGGTCAAGGAACACCTCATTACTTTGAATGAGTTCAAATCTCCAGGGCCAGATGAACTGCATCCTAGAGTAATAAAGGAACTGGCAGAAGAACTCTCAGAACCGCTGTCTATTCTCTTTGAGAAATCATGGAGGACCGGGGAAGTGCCAGATGACTGGAGGAGGGCTAACGTTGTCCCTATCTTCAAAAAGGGTAAAAAGGAGGAACCTGGGAACTACAGACCAGTCAGTCTGACATCAATCCCTGGGAAAATTCTGGAGCAGATCATAAAGCAATCCATCTGGAAGCACCTTGACAACAATGCCGTGATTACTCGAAGCCAACATGGATTTGTCAAAAACAAGTCCTGCCAGACAAATCTGATCTCATTTTTTGATCAAGTCACCTCCCTTGTAGACCGTGGGAATGCTGTAGACATCATATACCTCGACTTCAGCAAAGCTTTCGACAAAGTGCCCCATGATATCCTGATGAGCAAACTTGCTCGAAGTGGGCTAGATGAAACAACGATCATGTGGATCCACAGTTGGCTACAGAATCGGACTCAAAGAGTGCTTATCAATGGGACCTTCTCAAGCTGGAGAGAGGTAACGAGTGGGGTACCGCAGGGCTCAGTCCTGGGCCCAGTGCTCTTCAACATTTTTATGAATGACTTGGAGGAGGAGGTGCAGGGAATGCTGATCAAATTTGCAGATGACACAAAATTGGGAGGGATAGCTAATACTTTGGAAGACAGAAACAAAATTCAAAGTGATCTGGATAGACTGGAGCGCTGGGCAGAAAACAACAGAATGGCATTTAATAGGGACAAATGCCAAGTTCTGCACCTAGGAAAAAGAAACCAAATGCACAGTTACAAGATGGGGGATACGTGGCTCAACCACACTACGAGCGAGAAGGATCTTGGAATTGTCGTCGATCACAAGCTGAATATGAGCCAACAATGTGATGTGGCTGCAAAAAAGGCAAATGCTATTTTGGGCTGCATTCATAGAAGCATCGCTTCCAAATCCCGGGAAGTACTAGTTCCCCTCTACTCAGCACTGGTTAGGCCTCATCTGGAGTACTGTGTCCAGTTCTGGGCACCACACTTTAAGAAGGATGCAGACAAGCTGGAGAGGGTTCAAAGGAGGGCAACAAAGATGATCAGGGGACTGGAAACAAAGCCCTATGAAGAGAGACTGAAAGAACTGGGCATGTTTAGCCTTGAGAAGAGAAGACTGAGGGGAGATATGATAGCACTCTTCAAGTACTTGAAAGGTTGTCACAGAGAAGAAGGCCAGGATCTCTTCTTGATCATCCCAGAGTGCAGGACACGGAATAATGGGCTCAAGTTACAGGAAGCCAGATTCCGGCTGAACATCAGGAAAAACTTCCTGAGTGTCAGAGCAATACGGCAATGGAACCAATTACCTGGGGAGGTGGTGGGCTCTCCCACACTGGAGGCCTTTAAGACGAGGCTGGACAGCCATTTGTCAGGGATGCTCTGACTTGGATTCCTGCATTCAGCAGGGGGTTGGACTCGATGGCCTTGTAGGCCCCTTCCAACCCTACTATTCTATGATTCTATGATTCTAAATGCCTGACTTTGAAACCATATTGCTTCCAAAACAATATTTTTAGTTAATATTTTTATATGCATAAAAACCCTATATAAAAATTCATCCTAAATTTTATTCTACATAACTATGGGCCAGTATTATAACAACAACATTACCACAAATCTACCCACTTTATCACTGGAACAGTAATCTCTTATGCTTGTAATGCCCCATTGGCTATTAAAATAATGGATAGACTCCTTTGCCAGTGACTTATATAAACTCCTACATTAGCACTTTATTTTAATCTGGATGCCATTGCCAATATGCACATCTGTAGGATTGAACAGTAAACTGTGAGTCTAAGTGCTTTTTCTTAGAAGTACCAAAATTCATGGGAATTCAATTTAAATATGCTTGGGAATAAACTATAAGAAAGAACATTGTAAAACAAGATAATCTACCTTATTCATATCTGACCAATCAGTTTCCCTCTCAAAGCTGATTGAGGTCTACTGGATAATTACACTTGAGGGTGCTCTAATGAAATCTGATTGAATGGCTTCAGTCTCTGAAAACAACAAAGTAGCATTGTCTTGATGCTTTTCTAATCTGAGACTCTTTACATTTCCATCTGGGTTAGTCCATAACAGTTTAGAGCTTCATCACACAAGGCTAAAATCCTGCATCTAGGGATGGCAGAGAATTCCGCCATGGACTCCAATGAGGCCAAATTCTTTAGAAGTCCATGGTGGAATGGAACACTTACCTCCGCCTCCCCCCAGAATCCTATTCGGCCGGATCCTATGGCTCCAGATTGCCAGCAATACAGCCGCCATGCCATATCACTGGCACTTCAGAGCTGGCCAATGGCTCCGCGGAATTGCCGCAGAGTGGAGCCGGCTGAAGAGGATTCCGGGGGGAGGAACGGATCGCCTCCCCCCCTGCCAGCGGATTCCCGGCGGACTGGAAGGTAGGGAATCTGCCCATCCCTACCTGCATCCTTACTGGGGCTTCTGTTTCCAGATTCTTTGAGGGGTTAAGATTGGATCCTTTACACAGGCTGACACAGCCTTTTTTTATTTCTTGACAAGTTCTATATGTTTCATTTTACAGCCACTAGATGCTGCTGCTGTTATAGCGCCATTACAGAAGTACACCCAGCAAGTAAAGCGCTTCATAGCACTTCCTAGATAAAAATCAGACTTTTCCCACACTTTACAAAGGCAGGATAAAGGTCATAAATTGTGGGGGGTGCCCTGGAGGTTGATGACAATGTGTAAAGGACCCTCAAACTTCTGTGAGTAACCAATCTTGATCACACAGTATAAGCCCCATGTGGAGAAGGCCTTAGAGTTTTCAGTGTCTTCTTTTCCTTATTGGGTGTGGAGATAATCTCTAGATCGATAGGTGAATGAAAGCATGGCAGCACTCTCACTGCAGCCATCTCATCCTCACTGGAAGCAACATTTGGCAGTGGCAGTTTTGGAACTTTCTATTCATAATACATGGGTAGTTTGGTTCACACTGGCTGCTTTCCCAAATAGCCTCTTCCCAAATAGGCTGAAGAACATAAACAAAAAACAGCAAAATTAGAACAACACTAGATGGAATGCTACCAGGCATGGGCAGAAGGTAGATCTCCAGATGTTTTAGACTTCAACTCCTAGAAGCCCCTGCCATCATGGCCAATGGTCAGGAATGCTGGGAGTTGCAAAAACATCTGGAGATTTAGTTTCCGCTCACCCCTGTGCCAAACTATACCCATTTTATATGGTGTTTCAAAAACCCTCTCCAAAATATGTAGTTCCAGACATAAATATACATACAAAATCACAAGTATATCTAAAGAAACAGAGTTGCTACAACAATCAAACCAAAGGCTGGCCACAGTGTTTTTAAAAACTTAAATGTTATTGAGGCTTTCCACATTTATACCATCCAATAAAAGAAGGAAATGTATAAGGCAAAGCCTGATTCATCAAATGTGGAAATCCAAAGTGCATATTTCACAGTGAAATCACAAAGTTTAATATAATAGTCTGCCTCATATTATTAATCCATTCATTTGTGAAGTCCTTTGCTACAGTCTAGATCATAGAAAAGAATTCATAGAATAGTAGGGTTGGAAGGGTCCTACAAAGGCCATCGAGTCCAACCCCAAGATCCAAGTAACACATTTCCTAGGAAAGGGGGAAAAGGAAAGAAGAACATTTGTCATTTTATCAGGCCTTTTTGACCCAGAAGGCTACATATTGCAGGCTTCCATAAAGGTATGTAGCAAAGGTACTCCATTTTAATCTAAAATTATTAGTAGTAGTATTATTAATTTATGCATTCCTTCTCATCACAAAAAGCAGTCTCAGAGCAAAATTAAACAATTACACTAGATCTTGGAAAGTTCAAGGATACTTTCCTTATGAATTCCACAGCTTATCATCTTAACTACATACTGTGACTCTATGCACACTTATATGGAAGTAAACAGGAATATATCAGACTGCATAGAACAAGCCATATAGAGAATAAGAGGCTGAAAAGGCCATCATAGATAGATAATACCAAAGTGAGAGTTGAACTGTTATACTGAAAGGTTATTTTTAATAATGGGTTTGTATCTAGACTTGGTCAGAGTAGACTCACTGAAATCAATGTGACAAGTTAACCATGACTAACTTAAGCCCTATTGATTTCACTGGTCTGGATTCAACCCAATATTTATTCATATTATCACATATATTATTTTACATAACCACTAAAAACAGCTGCAAAATGCAGCGTATGTTTTAGAAGCATCTGAATACTTGTTAGGTAGAAGTGGATTAGATTGGAAATAGTTTGCTTATTGGCACTTAATACTAATGAAGATTTAATATAGTGACCTAGGGGTAAAAATATTTAAACATGTGACACTGGCAGAGGAAACAATACAATCATTTTAAGAAAATTATAAACACTATTAAAACACCAACACAAACAGACATGTAACTTGAAAGAAAGGCTATTTTTAATCATCCCTTATCTAATTATTCTATGTTGATGGAGATACAGCCTCAACCATTCTTGGGAAGCGTGGATTGGCTGAACATTTGCTGCTAAGTAAATCCTTTCAAAATAAATCTGAGAATGCTATTCTTGAAGTCAAATAATACACTGTGTAAAGAGTGAGCAAGCACATCTATGCTTGATTAATTAGGTTTGTAAGTATTGTTCAAGTACTAAACAATATTTCTAAAGATTTCAATAGTTCAAAGATTGCCCTATGGCCATCCGGCCAATACATCTTCCAGCGCAAACTGTTCACAAGCATTTTTCTTCCCAATATGTTGTCTTTGGTTGGTGCGACATTGTTTGAGTACACTTCTATTTGGGTCAAAGTGGTTTTCTTCATGTCACAGCAGTGGTGCTGAGTACAGCACTTCGACCATACATCTTCCGTGTCATTTCAGTGAAAGGCGCTTGGTGCATCCTGGTGACCAATCTGGAATGGTCCAGCATTCTAACAGAGGGTCATATTGGCAAACCAAGCTTTAAAAAAAATGACAGGCATTGTTCAAAACAAACAAAAGGGCCATTCTGAATATTAACATGCAGCCTTGGGTGAAGGTCACCTGTATGGCCCATTCATCATATCTCAGACCCAGGGCGAGGAAAAGCATCTTACAAATTCTGTCAAAAACAACCATTGTCAAAATAAGTGTTGAAAGCTGACAGCTGATGGGAACATAATACACTACTCTGAGTAATGATTCTCTCTCTGACTCTCTCTTCTTTAAATCCTCTGGCGCCCTTTGAAACTGCAATGAATTGTTCCAAGGGTGAACTTTAAGACAATGAAGTTAATCCTTACTTTTTGCAGGTGGGGGGTCACTTTAATTATGCTGTCCAATTATCAAATTAATTTAATAATCTGTAATAATTAGGCTACTCAGTTGCCACTTCCAGAGGGAAGGGCTCCAACGAACTGAACCACCGCAATGAATGTAATCATAGTCAAAAGCATGCCAAAAAACACAAAATGATGTCAAGTGTAGTAGTGACTACAACAATTTACTTGGAAGAATCACAGAGTATGTGCTCCTTGGTGTGAAAAGGACAGCTGTGCCTGCTACCGGTGCAAAAAAGAAACAAAAATAAATACAAATGATTAGTTTGGCTTTTACATAAAGAAATAATGAAGTTTAAGGGTGCAATCCTATGTGTGTTTAGAGAGACAAAAAGTCCTACAGCTCCAATCCTACAGCTGTGATGTATAAAACATGTTGTTGTTTTTTAATGGCATATATATTCATGTACTTTCACGTCACTTTTGTATGACTAAATTTTCATACAATTCCAGAAAGTAAAAAAGTGATCTGCAAGTCTGAGGAATCTGCACAACTCAGAAGATGCTGATCTGCTGCGGAAACTGTGGGCCTGATTCACAGAAATCTGAAGTCCTGTGAATCCGTTTTGAATTTCTCTGATATCCTTATTTTGAACCCCCAAAGTGTGTATCCAGGCCCAAGCATAGTGTGCTAGTTCAGCATCTTTAATTGACACCAATTTAAAAGTTACTGAGGGGCAAATGCTGTTTCTACTGATGAATTAATTGTATCCTACAAAAATGAGTTTCCTAGTCCTACATACCAAGGTTGGGGAACCTACAGCATTCCAGATGTACTCCAACAACTCCCATAATCCTTGATCATTGACCATGCTAGCTGAGGCTGATGGAGCTAGATTCCAAAAACATCTGGAGGTTACCCACCTTTACTGATTGCAAATAGGGCTGCTGGAGAAATCCACTGCGGACTTGAATGAGGCCAGATTCCAAAGAATCTGACCTCCAGAGTCCACAGAGGACCAACTGCACTCACCTCTGGGTCTGGAGGACTTCCCACGAGGGGAGTCTCTGGCTTCCTATAAAATGTGATACGCTAATGGTGGCTGCCATTAGCTTATCGCAGGAAAGTTACAGCCTTAAATGGTGTATTGTATGCCATTTGCAGCCGTAAAGCACTTACTTTTACCTAAATGCAGCCATAAACACTTGCAATTTAGGTCAAAGTCAGTGCTTTTTGGCCGCAAATGGCATAAAATATGCCATTTACAGCTGTATTTTCCTGCAATACCCTAATGGCAGTCACCATTAGCATATCATGTTTTATAGGAAGCTGGAGAGCCACTCCTCCAACTCCAGCAGATGCAGCAGGGCTCTCGAGGACTCTGCAGGGCCCCAAGCAGCCCAGATTGTCCCGCAACAGACACCCCCCCGACCAGACAGTGGGGGATTTGTACATCCCGAATTGCAAACTCATTCTCTGCATATGGATCCTTATGTAGCCAAAACAGCAGCATCCACACACAAGAGGGAGGCATCAGCAGGCTTGGGGGAATACCAAGATTTGCAGAAGTACAAAAAAAATATATATTTAGAGAAAAAAAGCCTAAGGAAGGGGAAGCCCCCAAAACAGCCCAAGGAGAACTGAACGTACACAGAATGCTGGCTGACTCTTGAGCATGAAAATCAAGGGAGAGAGGAAATGGAATGGAGTATCATGAGAAAGGGCATGGCTGGCTGGAAACCTGAATAGGAGCACTCCACGCTGCAACCTTTTATTTCAAGTCCCACTTGCCACTTCTACTTTCTACGTTCTGCTGGGGTAATGTAATTGTAGCTTACATATACAAGAGAGGCCACTGGGACTAGCCGCAAAGTCGCATTTGTTGCGAAAACTTAAAGAGAGCCGCAAATAGCAAATCTGCATGAAAATTTCATTGACCCTTTCCTTTTCAAGCCACAGAAGAACCAATTGCACATTCACAGCTGGCATTTGTGTCAGTGGCAGAGGTTTATGTACTGAAAATGGTGCTGCACCCTCTCAGCAAGATAAAGAAATGACCCCACGAGAATGGCAAACACTGGCATCCCCTGCTCAATCCAGCAAAAATCTAGAGCTAGAGCATCCCAAACCGAGGATTGTCCAGGTTCTGCTTGAAGACAACCAGTCAGGGAGAACCCACCACTCCCATAGGTAACAGCTCTTATCATAGATTGCTGCTTGACCATCAGAATTAACATATTTATTAAAACTGGATATCAAAAAGTGCAGTATGGGTCATTTAATTAATTGTTCTTGTTATTATTACATACTTAAACAGGGCATGCCAGTAGACCTTATGAAAGTAGCTTGCTTATTTTAATGGGAAGCTAGAGCTGACGGAGCAAATCCATCAGTCAGAATCTGGTCCCTGCCAGTTTCCTCTAAAATGGAGGGTAGCATGGGGCAATTTAAAGTGCAACATGGGGAACTAGAAGTTATGACAACATGGAGCTTTGTCTCAGAATGTGAGTTGTGCTGATTTCCTGTGCAGTGGGAGTGTAGGGCAATTTAAGATACAGCAGGGCCAAGAAAGTCAGGGGTGCTGAATGGAGGCCCCACCCATCTCTTCCCAACCATTTTTCTTGCAGTGTGGCTCCAAGCCCAGAAGTAACTCCCATCAGTCTTGATTGTCCCTGGGGTACAATTGCTACCATATTTGGCAATCAGGCAGAGCAGTTCTCCAAGATGCCCTGCCAGTGGAGGTTGGTGGCACCAATTTCAGTGGGGCTCTGAATCCATTCTGGGTTTCAGTCACAACCAGCCAGGACTCTAAAGCAGCTATACAAGGTGCTTAGCCCTATCCCCAAAATAGGTTCAGCACCTTGGATATCTCCTTCAGAGTTCTGGCTGGATCTGACTGAAACTCAGAATAGATTCCCAGCACCACCGATATCGGAGCCACCAACCTCCACTGAGCCTCACCTAAGCTTGCACGTTGCCTTCTGCCCGTTTGGGGTGTGCACACTGCATGGACCCAGAAGACAATACAGAGAAGCCCACTGCATATGTGCAAGTCATTAGAAGCCATTGCGCATGCACTAACCCTAGCCACCAATGAGAATACTCAAGATGACCCTCGAAAGTGTGTGGATGCACACTAATGTTTTTGAAAGCAATAGCAACTGAACATAAGAACATAAGAAGAGCCATGCTAGATCAGACCAAGAAGAGCCATGCTAGATCTAGTCCAGCATTCTGTTCACACAGTGGCCAACTAGCTGTCCACTAGAAACCCACAAGCAGGACATGAGTCCTGCTCATGAGTCCAGCACCCTCCTGCCCATGTTCCCCAGCAACTGGTACACATAGGCATACTACCTCTGGTACTGCAGGTACCATATAGCCATCAGGACTAGTGGTCATTGAGAGCCTTCTCCTCAACTGAGTTGAAGCAACAGTGACTGGGGCTGATGTGGGGGGGGGGGTCATGATGCTGGGAGGCCTGTGATCTGCCTAACTAAAGCAATGGCCCACCTCTGTCAATTATGCTTAATTAAAATTTAATTTGTTTCCCATGAACAGCTTGAATTAATCTGATTCGCTTTTAAGGGGACAAGAAGTCTAGGAGAATATTTGCCTGACCACTTTCTTCTCCCTCTGCACTTTACTTGCCAGTCCTCAGAACAATGTTAAATCCCGAAAGCAAAGCACACAAGTTGCGAGTGCGGGTGTTGTGGTCCTGCTATTGTTATCCTAAGCTCCATCAGGGAATGGGGGGGAGGGAGACACCACCCCATTTCAGGCTTGAGCATTCTGAATCTAAAACAGCTCTTATCTTAACTTGCCTATGTGTGATTTACGAACGGGAAGAGAACAAATAGTGAGTAATTTAAATTTTAATTTAAACCCCCTTCTATTTTCTTATCCCTTATCAAACTGCCAGCATTTTCCCCACTAACAATGAGCTGAATGTCACTGGCATAGCACAACCTGTACCCCCCCCCCTCCTTTGGTCTTGACACACACACAACCCAACCCCAAACCAAGTAATCTCTTTCATCTAAACCCCCTGATCCCTTTAATAAACAAAATACGAAAAAGGCAGTCAAAATTACGCCCTGCTTTATGAAAGAGGCAGGAAAATCCTGGGAGTACAATCCCCTGCTTGTTATTTTTCGCAAGCCATGTGACCCAAAGTCATTCTGAAGGATAAAAAGGCAGGGGCAGCCACCAGATCCCCGCCATGATTTTTCCACAATTCCCAGCCTTAGTCCATCTGTTATTCAGAAGCCAAATGAATGGCATGTGTCAAGAGAGTCATCGCTGTGCAAACTGCTCAAAGAAACCAACCAGCCAACTTCCTTTTGCTTCCACGGCTTCAGCAATTGTTGCTGAGCCAGCCACCATATGGTGAATAATTAGTTTTTCGACCCCACTCCAGAAAAAAATGTCCATTCCATTGCCAGGCCTAAGCACGCTGATGAACAACAGATGAAATGCCTGTACATTAACAAAAGTTTGCATTTTATGAACCAAATTCTTCTGTATCAGGCCTCTATCCTGGTCAAGTGTCCAGGAACACTAACAAACTGCATTGTATTTTCATTTTGAAAACAATGATCTTTTTAGAATATTAAAATTATCCATCTTTTATTAAAAAAATAATAAAAAATAACAGCCTTTAAAAAATTCTACCTGCCACATTCTCTGGTCTAGTCTGATCGGTATATTTTTTAAAAAGAACGACTAACAATGTAAAGGTCACAAATTTCTGGGTTTGGAATTTATTGTTTTGCAAGTTTAGCTGCACTGTGAGGACAGGTATATAACCATGGGAAGAGCCCTGATGGATCAAACCAAAGCTCCATTTAATCCAGCATCGTGTTTCCGGCAGAGACTCCCAGATGCTTCTGGGGAGCCCATAAGCAGCAGGGCCTTGTCTCATTGTTAGACCCTAACAACTTGGTCTTCAGTGGTAGTGCTAAGCCAGAAGACCCCAATGCCGTCCATCCCAGCAACAAGGCATCATCATGTAGCATCATTCCAGATGGCTTTAAAGGGGGTGAACAGGAGCTACCAACTGGTAGCCACCAATGGTCCCCCCACCAAAAACCAAAACAGACAACCACCAGGGGCAAAATAGAGGAGCATTTCAGCTCAGCACTCTTTAGTGACAGTTGCCTTGGGACTGGAAAGCAGAAGGGAATCACACTCCGTCTTCTGCCATCAGCCAGGGGAAGTTGTGTTCCCCGCTTTGCAGGAATAGCATCAAGCCAAGGGGGAGACCAACCCAGCCCATCCACTGGCCAGAGAAGGATGAGTTGTACAGAGCTCATTTCCCTGTCCTTGCCAGAAAGAACTTTCAGCTCCAAGCCTCCAACTGACCATTGCCCTGGGACAACAGAGGGACAGGGAAAGAGTGCTCTGGCCCTATCCACTGGCCAAAGGAGCAAGAGCCACCAATTGCTATTCAAGCAAGAACAAGGGGAGTTCAGCCTGGCCTGAAGTGCATCTAAATGTTGGCATACAGCTCACTATTTTGTTCTGGCCTTGAAAAATGCATCTCCCTCCTCTTGTTTTCCCCTCTATTCCCCTTCCCTTGTGTGTCTTGTCATTTTAGTTTGAAAGCCTGATGGCAGCCCCCGCCCCCACCCCCTGTCTTTTTTTTAATTGATGTGAACTGCTTTGGGAGACAATCATTGTGTGAAAAGCAAGATAAAAATGCTGTAGATAACTAACTAAATAAATAAATAAATATGCTCTGTCTCAACTTGGAGAAAGCTGTTGAGATACAACTACCCTCCATTAATTTGTCTAATACCCCTTTAAAGCCAGCGTGGTGTAGTGGCTAGAGTGTTGGACTGGGAGTCGGGAGATCCGGGTTCTAGTCCCCACTTGGCCACGGAAGCTCACTGGGTGACTTTGGGCCAGTCACAGACGCTCAGCCCAGCCCACCTCACAGGGTTGTTGTTGTGAGGATAATGGAGGAGGAGGAGGACTATGTACGCCGCATTGGGTTCCTTAAGGAGGGGAAAAGGCGGGGTAGAAATGTAATAAATAAAAATAAATAAAGCCATATTTATAGTCTTTAAGGGCACAACTCTATGGCCTCTAATCAGCGGCTAGATGGCCATAGGATACGTCAGTTCCCCGGAACCGACCTCGGAGCCCATGCTCCAAAGTCAGTTCCCTGAGAACTGACCTTCCTACCCTCCCAGCTCCCACGCTGCCTCTTAGGCAGCACAGAACAGCCCCGTGCTGCTCCGCGCTTGGAAAAGGAGCATGGCCTGGGGGCAGGGCAGGGCAGGGCAGGGCAGGGAGAGCAGAAGTGCCATTCCGATGCTTCCTATGTGTCATCTGGACCCTCCCTGCACCGACTTCCTGCAGCTAGGCAGCCAAAATGGGCTGTCTAGCTGTGAACTCAGGGCAGCTGAAGCGCAGAGAGGACGATCCCCTCCCCGCTGCTCCTGCCCTGCATTGGATAGGCGGTCACCTCCGTGTTCGGAGGCGGCCACCTATCCCAATAGGATTGCCCCCTAAATCCCCTCTAAAGCCATCTTCAAAGTGGCTTTCAAAGCAGAATATAGGACTCACCTCACTTTTTCCAGGCCTAGTTCTTGATTATCCTAAATTTACTAGAGAGATACTTTAGCCTCCATCTACTAGAAGTGAAATGCCTCTGAAGCTGAGTGACTGATAAGATGCTATGCTAATGGGACAGAGTTGCCACCGCATTTTCACTTGAAGTGAACTTCAAAGGGTTATAGTCAGTGGTTGTGCAAGTGGAAGGCAGATCGCACAACTGATCTTTCCCTTCCCCTCCTCCCTGCTATAGGCCCTTATTCCCTCATAAAAACATATTCAGGGGGTTGGAGGGCCCTTCTGAAAATAATCATATGTATCACACAGGATTGCAGGGGGGGGGGGCTCACCAAAAAATCAGATGGAGGGATGTTGAGCCAGCAAATGGCAATAGGGTCAGGCTGCTCCAAATTCTGCTGCATTTGTCCAAAAAAGACACATGCCCACCTGTCACACATCAGACAACGAGGGACCCTGACAGAGGCCTCAGAAGTGGAACAGTGTTATATAGAGAGGTGACTCTCACAGTGCAATCCTATGCCTGTCTACTCAAAGGGAATTCAGTGGGATCCACTCCTAGGTCATTAAGACTGAAGCCTCCAGGCACCTGTCCTGTTTGCAGGGGCATGGGCTTGAATAAGGAACAATGGTTCAAAGTTGAAAGGCAAAGTCCACAGTGCCCAATTCATGCCAGAGCAGGCAAGGAGCAAGATCAAGTCAGTCCAAGGTCAAAGCCAGCATAGTGACAGAAAAAGATTTAGCAACAAGAGTGGTCAAAGGCAATCCAACATTACTTAAGAACATAGGAACATAAGAAAAGCCATGCTGGAGCAGACCAAGGGTCCATCTAGTCCAGCATTCTGTTCACACAGTGGCCAACCAGCTGCCCACAGGAAACCCACAAGCAGGACATGAGTTTAACAGCACCATCCCTCCCACGTTCCCCAGCAACTGGTGTACATAGGCATTTTCCTTTGATATTGGAAGTACTGTATAGCCATCAGGACTAGTAGCCATTGAAAGCCTTCTCGTCTATGAATTTGTCTACCCCCCTTTTAAAGCCATCCAAGTTGGTGGCCATCACTACTTTTTGCGGTGCTGAATTGCATAGCTTAGCTATGTGCTGTGTGAAGAAGTACATCCATTTATATGTCCTGAATCTCTCACCAATCAGCTTCATGCGATGGCCTTGTCCTCCAGGAACTTGTCCAGTACCCCTTTAAACTAACTGTTAACTAAGCCAAATTGGTGGCCAATGGCCATACAGGAGTCCAAGGGTCAGCAGTACGAGAGATCAGTTCAAGGAACAGCAAGGTCGAGGAAGCAAGGTTTCGAGGTACTAGAAACTGAGGTAAGGCATTTCTCCAGCAAGCAGCAGGTCTCAACTGAGAACCTCTGAGCTGGAGCTTCCAGAGACCCACCCAGGACTCCGCTGCAGCACATCAGAGGCTTCCCCCTTGTGAGGAGGGCCCTACTCACCAGGAGTCCTTTATTCCCTAGTAGCCGGGTTGCTGCAGTTCTTGCGGCATGCGCTTTGCCTCCAAGTGGCAGCCTGTGCCTCCACCTTCTGTTGGCAGCGCTCTCTAGGGCTGGGTGGTTGTTCAGCCTCCTCTTCAGACTCTGCAGGGGATGTGTGGCCCTCAGAAGCCCCATCCAGGGGGTCCTCAAAGTCTACCAGTACTGGAGGATCTGGAGTAGCTTCCTCAGAGGTGCTAGGGGTATCACGGGGATCGACAGGGTCATTGGACTCTGCAGTCTCTGAATCTTCATCCAAGAGTCATGCTCACCTGAGTCTGGGTCAGGCTTGACCGTACCCTTAATATACTCTCATGTTAAGGGAATGAAAGCATGAGAATGAAAGATACGCTGGCTCATGCAAAGCCTTACATAGTATGGTTGCACAGGTGACAGTGAAGCTCTCCCCATCCTAAGTTGAAGCATCAGTGCATGGCCTTGGCTATGTTCTACTGCACCAGTTGAACCCCATGTCCCACAATGTTGCCATGGTACTGGAGCCTTTGCATCTGATCCTATCCACTTTTGCCTTTCACAGCAGACTATAAGGTCCAATTCTGAACATCCATTCGGCAACTCCCACGTGATTGCTTGTGAGAAAGTGTGAAGCTTTTAGTGGGTTCTTAACCCATCTGGGAATTGCTGTTAGGGTGGGATATGGAATTTTAAAATAAATACGCAAGTGCAGTTGTATGGTCCGTGTTAGAGCAGAAAGCTTGCATGCAGAAGGCCCCGGTTCAAATGTTTGTTTCATTAAGTGTTTTTAAATCGGAAAATACCTTTCAATTATATCTATATGTTCTTGTTATAAAAGAGATCAAAGCAGAAATGAGTACAGAAGAATGTATCTGGATTTGTTTTGATTGTATCTTCTATTCCAAACATCTGAGAAGAAATTCCAATTGCCAATCAAGTGATGTCTAGCTATACATGCAGCCACCATGATTTCTGCATTGTTGTGACTGCACACGTTGTGATGGCCTTGTGTCGTGCTAGCTCAGCCATAGAGGTGGCTGTTCATGGACTTGGCACCTCTCTGTAAGCTGAGCCAGATTGTGAGCGCACTAGCGGCCTGCACGCTCCCAGTGGTGATCACATAGCAGTCTGCCATGCCTATGAATCAGACCTGGACAGTGCGGTCATGGTAACATTTGAACAGCAGGCACTCACAGTCCCCTTAGTCATGCCCCCCCAGGAGGGTCCAAAAATCCAGGAAGCTGTGTTGATCCCTATCAACAAACTGGCTCTATCAGCTGTATTTCCAACAAGAGCCTTTGTAAAGCTAATGGCTCATAACTGTTCCACTACACCACTGGACCTGGATACGGCTGCATTGGCACAACTTCCATCCCCTCTAGAAGCTTATACATATATACTATACTTTTCTAAGGGTGTGATTTTATGCATGTTTAGACAGAAAAAAAGTCTGGCTGGGGAATGCTGGGAGTTGTAGGACTTTTTTTCTGTCAAAACATGCATAGGATTGCACCCTAAATGTGCTTCTGGAGAATATGAAAAAGTGGGAAGTTTAGAAATTAAATTATTTTATTTTATAAAGCATGTATCAAGCAAAACTTCTGCTAAATGTTCGTGATATGCTAACTAGTCAATATATAATGATATTCAATTGTCAAAATTTTCATCAAAAATGCATACGAAAAGAAGACCTTTACAAAGAATGATATTAAGACATTCCTAAGGCCTATATTGAAAAGCTATTAATATTTTTTTAAAAAAAAAAACTGTGAAAAGTTTTTTTCTTCATTTTTCATTTAAAAAAGAATATCTTTCAAAATCATTATATAGTTGAATGATCTTAAAAAGCAGCATAGGGACACGCATAGAATATTTCCTGAGCTGCATGTTAATAGCATTTCTAAAGTCATAATCATCCACTGAGAACAACAGGAGTATCTTACATTATTTTATTTGTAGCTTATTACAAATACACTGAGCCCTTGCTCTAGGTAACCAGTCTATGACTATGATTTTGTTTAAAAATGGGGTTATATTATAAGACAGATCAAGAGGGCAAGTTCTAGCCCTGATGAAGTCATTGTGAGTTTAGACATTGCCTTCAGTACAAATCAAGATCCTATCTTCCTCAGTAAAATGCCAAAACCCATTTGATTAATGGGAAAGGGGACTGTGAAGGGGAAAGGGGGGGCTGAACTGAAACTGTTGCCAAAGGCAATGCTGGCACTCTGCCAGGGTTTTTAGGGCTGCCACTAATTTGCATGTAAGGGAGGAAATTGCAACTCAATGTAGTCGGCTCTGAGGTAGACAGGACATCACATGTGAGATTCAAATAAATGATACGTCACATTCCCTTATTAAAAACCAAGTCAAGTGATAGGAAACAGTCCTTTGCTGGTTAGTACCAGTGAGGGGGAGGGGGGAGTTTATGGGCTATTAGGTCAAATCCTCTTCAATGCCAAAATTCTCATATCAAGCCATTATCATAGAATCATAGAATAGTAGGGTTGGAAGGGGCCTACAAGACCGTGGAGTCCAACCCCCTAGGGGTGTGTTTAAGATTAGGGAATAATTTCGTTACTCCATTTATTTTACTCATTCGTTTATTATTAACATTTATATACCACCTTATCTGCCAAAAAAAAAAAAGCCATAGTGGCAGTGTACAACAATTTAAAATAATAAAACCTTAAAACAATAGAAACAAGAACTTTAGTTTAAAGTCAGTAAAAATACCGGAACAATAAGGGACCAATCCTATGGAAGCTAGAGCTAGACAGCAGCTATATGGCCATAGGATATGTTGTTTTCCAGGAACCAACCTTGGAGCCATCCTATGTGTCGTACAGCAGCCTCCTCCCCTGCTCTGTCTTAGACAGCAATCAGCTTTCTAGTAGGGATGTCAGAGAATTCCGCCACAGATCTTGGGGAGGCCGAATGCCAGCTCATTCGGCCCCCCGAAATCGGTGGCGGAACGGTCTCTTCCCCCCCCCCCGAGACTAGACTTACCGGGGCGGATCTTCCTGGTGGCGGCAGCTCCGGCGGCGGCTCCGGTGGCGGTGCAGCAGCGGCGGCCGGTCTTCCAACCGCGTTTTTTTTTTAAACCCACCCCCAACCATGATAGGCTACGTAAATCTTTACGTAGATTTAAAAAAAGAAAAAAGAAAAAAAAAGACGTGATAGGCTACTTCCCCCCCCCCCCAAGCCTGGAAATGGCGGCGGCGGCAGCAGCTGGTCAGAAGACCGCCCGCTGCCGGAGCCGCCACCGGAGCCGCCGCCAAAGCTGTCGCCGCCCAGAAGATCCGCCCCAGGTAAGTCTCATCCCGGGGGGGATCCATGGGGGGTTGGGGGGTGGCAGGCAATTCCGCCACAGATTTCAGGGGGCCAAATGCACTGGCATTCGGCCTCACCAAGATCCGTGGCGGAATTCTCTGACATCCCTACTCTTTTCATGATAGGCTACGTAAATATTTACGTAGCCTAGCACCAAGAAAAGCAGGGACACAAATGGCATCACCTACACCGGACGCCATTTGCAGCCGCAGCCCAGCAGCGGACGGAAGTCCAGCTGCGGGCGGGCCTGGTCGGTGGCTCTGCAGACTTGCCATGGAGCGGAACCGGCCAGGCAGGATTCCGGGGGGAGGGACGGATCTCCTTCCCCCCCCCATGGATGCCCGGACCGGAACGGGTGAGTATTCTATACACCCCTAGGGCAGGAGAAGCGCAGAGAGAATGATCCCCTCTGTGCTTTTCCTGCCCTGTTTGTATAGGCGTCCGCCTCCGAGCTCAGAGGCGACTGCCTATCTAGATAGGATTGCTCCCTAAAACTACACATTTTGAAAGTTAAATGGAAAAGATGCATCCCCTTCTAAAGGCCAAGGGAGTGAAGGCCAATCGTAGTTCTTGAGAAAGTGCATTTCATAGTTTGGGAGCAACACAGGAGAAATACCTTTCACATGTGCCCAACAAATGGGCCTCCGCGGGTAATGGTGGCCTCAAAATGGCCGCTCCTGCAGATTTTAATACTCTGGCAGGTTCATAGTGAGGCAGCTGGTCCCTCAGATAGCCTGGTCCTAAGAAAGCTCTGACATAAGAAGGGGCAACCTGGGCTCCGACCCTCCTCCCCTCACAGCCAGAGTAGAAAGAACCATGCCAGCTGCTCTCCAAGGTTGGGAACCAGACAAGTACAAGGAAAGGGGGCATTTCAGTTGGTGGGGAGGGGAGAAGACTGGAGAGGCCAAGATACAAGCTATCCTGAGGCCTCCCTCCTATCCTGAGGCCTCCTTTCCTCCCCCTGAAGCACCCCAGCTAAAATAGATTATCTTTTTTACAAGAAAATGGTGCTGAGTCTGAAGTAAATGTGTTCAGCATCAGGATAGCAGAAACAAGCTCCATTTTATTTCTGCAGTCATAGTTGTGATATAATTTAAGTGAGTTTAAAGTATAAAACTACACATGCTCAGAGTACTATTATTTTTTAATCAGGGTTGACAAACAATTGTACACAATGGATTGGTGAGCCAGGGGTGTGAACTTGTTCCTGTTCCAAAGGCTGCTTTTCTGTGTGATTCTGAGAATATCATGTGTTATTTTAATTATGATCATTATCATTGATATTATGGTTTGGAGTGTTTTTGTGTATGTGTGAAAGGGTATGTGTGTGCAAAGGGTTCCTGCTGGCTTCCAAGGGATATAATCTTCATTATCATTACATACAAAGGGATGCCTATACTATCACCTCAGCAGTCCAGTCCTTACTTCTTACAAGTAAGATATTCATAATCTGGAGAGCTTCGGCTATTGGGCGGCACAGAAATATATAAATAAATAAATAAATAAATAAATAAATTTGTGCTGTGCTGCTTCTGAGTAGGCCTGCTCTGGTGGATGCTTTGTGATGGATTTTTGGATGCTTTCAGAACAAAAGCATGGACGTTGGGAGGCTTTCAGAACTTGTTCCTATGTTCCAAAGGCTGCTTTTCTATGTGGCTCTGAGAGTATCATATCTTATTTTAATTATAATTGTTATTATGACTGTGTGGACTCTCTGCTCCTATTCATCCTTTTAAAGTCATCTGACTGTCTGTGAAATAGGAGTTATTGCTAGAACAGGAGAATATGGAAACAAAGGAGTACTTTTCTGTGGTTATGTGATCCCCCCACTTTGCATGTTTTGTGCCTCAGTTTTCCCCTTCTGTGGTATGGGTCAGGGATTCAAATACTGCTCCTCATCCACTGATCCCCCTTGGCTCCACCTCTCATGAGCTCTTGGCTCTGCATCTCATGACACCTTGGCTATGCCTCTGCTGACTTGCCCTCTGTCCCACAATTTAGACTAGTCACCAGCCTCCACTGTATGATAGTGGTGTTTAAAATTATTCATGGTTAGAGAAAGTGGATAGGGAGACATTTTTCTCCATTTTGCATAATATTAGAACCCAGGGTCATCCCATGAAGCTGATTGGTGAGAGATTCAGGACAGGTAAAAAGGAAGTACTTCTTCACACAATGCAAACTATGGAATTCGCTGCCACAAGATGTAGTGATGACCACCAATTTGGATGATTTCAAAAGGGTTTTAGACAAATTCATGGAGGATAAGGGTATCAAGGGCTACTACTAGTCATGATGGCTATAGCTATCTCCGGTATCTGAGTCACGTATGCCTATTTACACCAGTTGCTGGGGAACATGGGCAGGAGGGTGCTGTTGCACTCATGTCCTGCTTATGAGTTCCTTGTGGGCAGCTGGTTGGCCACCATGGGAACAGAATGCTAGACGCTTGGTCTTATCCAGCATGGCTCTTCTTATATTCATCTTAGAGATATGACCTCAATGTTCAGAAGCATTGTACCTCTGATTGCAAAGACAGAGAGAGAGAAAGACACAGACAGAGTGGTGTGTGTGTGTGTGTGTGTGTGTACACACACACACACACACACACACCTTGGGGAGACATTTGCTTTTCAAAAACCAAGGAAATACAATCATCAAAAAACCTACCAGTTTAAAAGACCAGACAATAAGGCTATCTCATGTTGACCCAAACTCCAAAAAGCCAGGAAATTGGAAGCTAAGGCTAATGCCTTATCTGACGTGCCCCATGATCAGTCATGATGTTGTGCAATGTCACAAATTGTGCTTGCTTACAACTTACCCTCCATACACCCACACTTTTCCTGGGTCTTTCAAGCCCAAATACAGATTGGGAGGATGGAGTGTCTGGGACCAGCAAAGATGCTCCATGTTGTTCTGGTCCTGTATTGCCTTATGAAGCACGCATCTGAGCCTTACTGTATTGCTAGAGGAATCCAACTGTGAGGTGATTCACAGCTTTATTCTGTGAGTCAATCAATGTCTTTACTGGGTGAGTTTATAGTGAGAGATGGGTGTCTCCTTTAAAGTAGTTGGGCTGGGTGCAGTAGTACTGCTAATAAAGGCATGTGGTACATGTAGCTGTATTTCCTAGCAATAGTATGGCTGATGATGTTGCCAGTAATGGTAAGAAATGTCAAAGCAGGTTGGGGTGGGGGGTAAGGGAAATCAAAGATTATTAGGAGGTGCTGAGAAAAAGTGGAACTTGGTAGTCCAGGGTTGAGGAACATAATGATTTTGAGCAGAAATAGGTTGCTAGATTTATTAAATTGAAGTATGTTTGTAGAGCAGTGCCATCTCACTACTAAAAGGTACTCACAGAGATTTACATAGAATATGAAATTAGACAATCGAACTCATAAACCTGAACCCATACATCTTTTCTGGGGTGAAATGATATTGGGAAGATCTTGTCTGAAACAAATAAGTAGTGTGCTGGAAGAGGTTGTTTAAGCCTTCCACTAATCACTTGTTTTAATCTACAACGCCATACCACCACATTGTTTTATCTTCACCAAGCATGTCAAGATCCAAAGCAACCGTGGATAGGTCCTACAGTATGCATGCTAGTGGAAATCACAATATGGTAGAGAATGAATATTTTCCTTTCAGACTCCAAACCTATTCTGTCACAACCAAACATCTCTTATTAGAAAGCAGCCCCCAAAATCTTGCAGCATGCCTTCTGCTTGAAATCTCAGTGTGGTGTTGAATGATTTTTTTTGTCTCATTCCTGTTGGTGCAATAGAAAAAACAGAATAAAAAACTTGAATTATATGTAATATAGGCTCACCTTGTAGTAACACACAAAAATAATATAAGGATGGTGAGGGCTGAAAGAAGAGGGCTCCCTCTCACTGTTCAACCCATCCTGCAAGCTACTAGTATAAGCAACAACCATGCATGGGTCACCTCACAGTCGGATTCCTCTAGCAATACAGCGAGGCTCAGATGATTCATAAGGCAATACAGGAAAAGGACAACATGGAGCATCTTTGCTTGTCCCAGGCACTCCATCCTCCCAATCTGGATTTGAGACTGAAAGACCCAGGAAAAGGGTAAGTTGTAAGCAAGCACAATTTGTGACATTGCATAAAATCATGACTGATCATGGGGCACATCAGATAAAGCATCAGCCTTCACTTTTTTTTTTAAGATTGAATAGTTATTGTGTGTGCATGTGTGTTTGTATATGCTTGATGGACTCAGAAACTGTTTTGAGTGCAACTTTTTTTTATGAAACTTTTTTTTTTATGAAACAAGTGCAACTGTTTTTTATGAAACTTTTAGGATTTGTTCTACCTCTATCTGGGATGCTTTTAGGCATAGTGAAAATTTGGTCTACCGTCTTGAAACAAAATGGCGGTCAATTGAAATTTTTAATGATTTACAGCTTCAATACCATTTGATCAATTTCAGCCAAACTTGGCATGATGATTCAGCACTGCAGTGAGCAAATTTTAACCATGCATTTTAACCACATGATTACCTATAATCATAAAAGAGGATGTGTCTCTGTCCATATATCTGTCTGTCCATCATCACCATATTTCCAAGACTGTGAAAGCTAGACACCTGAAATGTGGCATGTATACTAAGGGGACCCTAGGAATGTGCACTTCAGGGTTATTTTGTTTTTAAAGTGCATTAATTTTAATTAATATAAGTGTGTCCATGTGGTTGAAGCCTGCAGTTACATTTTCAGCCACTAGGGGCAGGCTTCACTAACCAGCACATAGCTTTGCACTCCATGTAGTTTGAAGCCTGGGGAGATTGGTAGGTAGAGGGACACAGTTATAGCCTGGCCGTCCCCCTGCTGTGAGGCATGCCCCTCAGACGCCCTGCTCAGGGGGCTATAGGGGTACACCATGGCAGAGGCTGTGCCTAGGGGTGTCAGTGGGCATGGCTTCACTCAGATGGGGAGGGCACAATGTGTCCACCTCTGACAGCTGTGTAAGTTTGCTTGAAGGCTTCAGTGTATCAATGTAAAGCCTATTCCCACCTGTGCAAACCAGGACCATTTGATAGTATACAGTAAATGGGACCCCAGAATCTCACCCTGCCAAATAATCAAGGGTTGATGTGGACATTGCTATAATTCAGAATGTGGATTGTGTTATGATAGTATTGTAAAGGAAGTACCTTCCACAGATGCAGGGGAAGGGTCAAAACATAAGAAAATGCTTGGAAAAAACATTGCAAATTATACAGAAACTGGTAGACTTCTTTAATGGAAGCACGTGTCTGACTCAGGGACCAGGACATTGTCTGAAGTATATTGTTAATTGTAGAATTCTGCACACATATTTTGTAGCACCAGTGAAAATACTGGAGACACAATATCTTTAGTCTTTAAGACCGACTAAAATCATCATCATCATAATCTAAGACTCAAAAGTGCAGAAAAATTCAGGACGAAAATTTTACAGAAGGGGAATTCTATCAGTCTTGGTGGCTTCGATACTCATAGAAATGCCCTCTCTTTTGTTCCAGTACAGCTCTAAAGAATAACAATAAAAGAGAGAGAGAAAGACAAAGTTTGGGAGGCACCAGGGAGTGAATGAATGCAACAGTGTTTTATTAATCCATGTGATTAATCCAGCATGCTGAGGAAGAGTCTTTACAGAATCAAAACGTTCATGTTTTTGATCCACATGGATTAAGGAAATACTGTTGCATTCTCTCCTTGGTGCCTCCTCTGCTTTGTGCTTTGGTTTTATTCTTTAGAAAGTTGCAGGGACAAAAGAGGGAGCGTTTATAGGAGTACAGCAGCATGGGGACTTTGATACCCACCCTCCTTCCCTCCCCACACAGATACAATGCATCCAGAATTTCATTCCCGAGATTCAAGCCTGCCGGTTGCATTTTGCATCATTCCCTAAGAACGAGACTATGAGAAAACAAAAGGATTAAGAGAAACAGTTGCCCCGCCTTCTCTGTGAGTATGGACTGTAAATCAGACTTTGTGCAGTGATCAAACAAGACTTATGTACAATGGATTAGCCTTTTAAAAAGTGTTAAGATATATAAGGCTGATCAGAAAACTGCCTCCCTGATTTCGCAGCCCATGAATCCACAATTCAGCCAGGGGTAGGCTGGAGGGCTTGTGGGACTTACAGTTTTGTATTTGTTTGCTTTGTTTGTTTGTTTACCATGTTTTTGCGGACTCTCCAAGGCGGTATATGACAATCAAAAACAATAAAACCATTAAAAATGCAACTATTAAAAACAATGTCATAATTAAAAACAAAATAACAACACTACCAATTATACAATTTAAGGCATCTCTAAGTCAGTTGCAGCTGCTTCTCTTTACTTTTTGAACTTTTTTATTTATTTATTTTTAAACAGCTTTTGCCACTATGGGAAATCCTCTGCAGCAATCCCCCCCCCCGCATCTGAAGCCATTCTCACCCACAATGCTTTTGAGGAAGGATGCTACGTCATGATGGCATAGCCATCTCCACATTCTATTGTGTGTATGGAGGAAACATGGCTGTCCCCCACTACCATGAAGTAGGGCTGTGGTGGCAGCCATGATTTTTGCCCACAATCTACTGTGAATGATGTTACATCCTGACATCCTTCTTCTGATGCACTGTGGGCAAAAATGGTCCCAGAAACAGCTGCCAGTGCTTTCCCAATCGCCAAACTTGTTTGGGGGGCTAGGGGTTAAAAGGTTTAAAAAGCAAAGAGAAGCCACTGCAACAGACTCACAGACTGCTGAAATGGTACATGTCTCCCACCCTTAAAGTGCTCTGAACATTTTAAGATTTTTTTTTCAACTTCCCCTTGTTGCCTTTTGACTTTTCAAGTAGGGTGAGTCTGCATTTTGAGCTCTCCCGCCGCTCCCCCTGACCCCAATCAAAGTCTCATATTTGTTGTTGTTTATTAGTTCAGTCGCTTCTGATTCTTCGTGACTTCATGGACCAGCCCACACCAGAGCTTCCTGTCGGCCTTCGTCACCCCCAGCTCCTCCAAGGTCGAGTCCGTCACCTCCAGGATATCATCCATCCATCTTGCCCTTGGTCGGCCCCTCTTCCTTTTGCCTTCCACTTTCCCTAGCATCAGCATCTTCTCCAGAATGTGTAAAACAAGATCAAGGAAGTCTGAAGGCCCTTCCTGTACAATGCATGTTGAAATACTATTGCAGACACTCCTACAGTGGAGAAAAGGTCTGGACAGAGATCAATCTATCATAAGAATGACAGGGAATGCTAACTGGCCATTTAAGGGCAGGATATAAATTAGATAGATAGAAGATAGATGGAAGGTGATAGATTAGATAGATGATACATACAGATAGATAGATAGATAGATAGATAGATAGATAGATAGATAGATAGATAGGCAGATAGATAACTGTTTCCTTCCTGCCCTGCCTGGTCAGTGTTGCATTCCATAATGGTTATAGCAGAAAAAGTCTTGATTCTCACATGCCTCCATACTGGAGCTGATAGGCGGAATCCTATTTAAGTGAAAACACTAAAGCAGCTCATCATGGACCAGTTTTCTGAGCATGAAATGCACATCAGAAGACAAGAGTAGCTAAACCCACTACTGAATTGTGCATAATGATTTCCCAGAAGTAAAGTCATTAATGCTCAAATAACCATGGAAGTAGGAACAAAGAACAAAAAAGTTACATATGAATGTACCTAATAGATGTCTCTTTGGCAGGAAAAAGAAGTTGCCCAGAGCACTGTTTTCACTAGTCTATCACACAACAAAGCCCTTAAACATGAATACAACTTTAAGAGCATGATTAAGTCATCTCTATTGAGAAAAATGCAAAACACATACTTAACTGTAATAGTGGGATGATCAGTCTTCTTGATTTGGACATGAAAAAGCACTTCCTGCTATTATTTATATACTGCCTCTAGAACAACATAATCAAAGGACAGGCCCCTGCCCCATGGAGCTTGCAATTTACATTGCAATGAACCATGTGTTGTGGGGGAGACAGTAAATATTCCTTCATATAGGTGCCACTGTGAGATATAGATCGATATAGATATAAATATGATGTGGAATTAGACCATTGGTCCAAGGTCCTCCTAGCCTCAAATTGTCTACTCTGACCATCAGCAGCCTACCAAATGCAACCTCTGCTGATCTTTCCCTCATGTGTGTTTGCTTTGCCTACATAAGAAACAGCACTCACACCTGAACACTGGAAATTGTACAGTTCAATCATGCTATCTTGCACATGACTGAATCCCCCACAATGCCCCAGAACTATATTAATTTATTTCATACTAGTGAATGGACCCAGCTTTGCACAGATTAGAATAGCTCATAGTTTGATACAGCGAAGGGTTCAAGCAAACTTACACAGCTGTCAGAGTTGGAGACATTGTGCCCACCCCATCTGAGTGAAGGCCCACCCACTGGCACCCCTAGGCAGGGCCCCTGCCATGATGAACCCCTATAGCCCCCTGAAGGAGGGGTCTGTCCATTCCATCCCCCTGGCTGGGGCATGCTGGGAATCATAGGACTTTTTTTCTGTCTAGACATGCATTAGGATTGCACTCTTAATGGTTGAATGAACGGAACAGAGAGAAAGAAGGGGAGAGAGAGAAGAAAGGGTATCACCACTGATTTGGCTGAGCCCCACCCACTTTTGGCTCTGGCCCTGCCTCTGCTAACCCCCTACCACAGTCTCTAAAGGACAGGAATAGGGATGTCAGAGGAATCATAGAATCATAGAATAGTAGGGTTGGAAGGGGCCTACAAGGCCATCGAGTCCAACCCCCTGCTCAATGCAGGAATCCAAGTCAGAGCATCCCTGACAGATGGCTGTCCAGCCTCATCTTGAATGCCTCCAGTGTGGGAGAGCCCATTGCCTCCCTAGGTAATTGGTTCCATTGTCATATTGCTCTAACAGTCAGGAAGTTTTTCCTGATGTTCAGCCAGAATCTGGCTTCCTGTAACTTGAGCCCATTATTCTGTGTCCTGCACTCTGGGATGATCGAGAAGAGATCCTGGCCTTCCTCTCTGTGACAATCTTTACTTGAAGAGCGCTACCATATCTCCCCTCAGTCTTCTCTTCTCAAGGCTAAACATGCCCAGTTCTTTCAGTCTCTCCTCATAGGGCTTTGTTTCCAGTCCCCTGATCATCTTTGTTGCCCTCCTCTGAACCCTCTCCAGTTTGTCTGCTCTGCATTCTTCTTAAAATGTGGTGTCCAGAATCCGGTTGCAGGGTGGAGCTCAACAACCTTTCATTGGCTTGGCCCCCTTGGACTGTGTTCCGACTTCCACCAGCTGGCCCAACTCAGTCTGCAGCGAATCAGGCCAGCTGGTGGATTTTCCATCTTTACACAACGTTCGCACTCTCCCTGCCGGTGCCAGCACCAGCCTGGAGAGCAGAGTGGGGGCTCTCCAGGTTGGAGTTGGCGCTGGCAGAGAGAGAGGGAGGGTCACATAGCAGTGGCAGAGGGGAGGGGGGAAGGAAATCTATTGGGGTGTTTTTGTAAATACCTATTTCGACCAATTGCAGCTGTAATTTGTGGAAATTGGAATTATTATTAATATTATTGTTATTAAATAGCACCATCAATGTACACAGGACTGTACAGAATACAGTGCTATGCACATGAAAAGAAACTCCGCCCCACCGCCCTGATAAAGCTCCCAGATTTTGGGAACGAACTCCCGGCTCGCAAAGGCAAGGCAAGTTGGGGTCACCACAGGAATCTATAGGGTGCAAAAAGGCCCGGATTTACCCGCAGTGGACATCCCTAGGAATTAAGTCCTCTGCCCTGAAAAGGTTGCCCATCCATGCTACAGAGGAAGCAAAAGCACGTCCTTATATGTGGCACATCCTCCTCTTTTTCAACCGGGCAGACTTCCACACCACTAGAACAGCAAATATTGATCTTCCTGACTGACGGTACACCTCATGCTGTATGGACAACTCAAGCATCTGCTTGTTACCACAGGCTACCCTCTTTTGTCAGGAAATAAAGCCAAGTGGCATTATGTGCTATCAGTTTCAAATATGTAAATATTTAATAGAAATAAATTTCTCAGCATGAAGGATGATTTCTTTAGATTTCCTTTCTGAAGTGGTGTTTACTTTGGGCCTACGCACACTCCTAGCACCTGTACTTTTCAGTTTTGCTCTTGCCAAGATCACTGTGGCTTCTATGATTTTTTTTTTTTTTTAGAATGTAACTATTAATTACAAATGTAGGTTCAAGTGAAGAGGTAGAGTTCATTCAACCATTAAAAAAAGGAGAAAATATTACATGTATTTCAAATCCAGGTGCATGTTTACAGTGTGTGTAACCAATTCCCAAAAAACGAGTGCTCCCAGGGCTGCAAAGTCACAACAACTTGGAGAATCTCTAAGGAAGCAATCCTAAACATGCATAGGATTGCATCCTAAATTGCTTAATGAAGCGAGAGATGAAGCAGTCACGATTTCTCCTTCACTCCCCTGTGCCAGTCCTGTTGTCTGCTCCTCACCCGTGTGCTCCAACAAGCAGGGCTCCAGGATTGTAAAAAAAAAAAAAAAAGACAGGCTTTGTATGGGTAGACAACACAATTGAGGGAAGACAGTGAGAGGAACCTTGGTCCATCACCCAGCATCAGCAGATGACATCCTTGAGCAGCTACCAAAAGCCCATAACTGCTGACACCACTGTCCCAGGCCCCCATTTCTAGTGCTTCAATAATTAGGATGTATGAGAAATTCATTTTGGACCAATTCATTTTGGACCAGAATTTGCCCATTTTGCACTAGGGATGTACGAAAATTCCGCCACGGATCTCGGGGAGGCTGAATGCCAGTGCATTCGGCCCCCCGAAATCAGTGGCGGAACAGCCCGC
The DNA here is from genome assembly GCF_057233095.1 of Heloderma suspectum. Classification (NCBI taxonomy): domain Eukaryota; kingdom Metazoa; phylum Chordata; class Lepidosauria; order Squamata; family Helodermatidae; genus Heloderma; species Heloderma suspectum. The sequence continues at coordinate 34,802,706 of NC_139464.1, forward strand.
CCCCCCGCCCCCCCCCCCGGATGAGACTTACCTTGGGCAGATCTTCCTGGCGGCGGCAGCTCCGGCGGCAGCTCCGGCGGCGGCTCCGGCGGCGGTGCGGCAGCGGCGGCCAGTCTTCCGACCAGCTGCCACCACCGCCATTTCCATTGAGTTTTAAAAAAAAAATTGTGTTCCTTATTTTGGCATGTCTTAGTCTACATAAACATTTACGTAGACTAAGACGGCGAAAATAAGGGGAATGCAAATAGCGTAGCGTCCACTACGCTATTTACGTTCCCCTTATTTTCGCCGTCTTAGTCTTCGTAAATCTTGATGTAAGACGTGCTAAAATAAGGAATGCAAATGGCGGCGGCCATGGCCGCCGCCATTTGCGTACGCGCTTTTTTTTTTTTTAAGGCAGCCATGATAGGCTACGTAAACATTTACGTAGCCTATCACGGCTGACTGCAGGGACACAAACGGCAGCGGCTACAGCCGCTGCCATTTGCGCCCCTGCTAGCCAGTGGCCTGATGTCCGGCTGCTGGCAGAGCCAGCCGGCGGCTCCACAGAATCCCTGCGGAGCACAGCCGGCCAGCCAGGATTCCAGGGGGGAGGAACGGAGCGCCTTCCCCCCCACCATCAGCATAATCCGCGAAAGGTAAGTGCCTTTCGTACATCCCTATTTTGCACCTCCCGGAAATGATTGCGGACCTGAATGCAATCCGTGGCTGAAGTTCATACATTCCCGAGCTTGCCGTGCAATGTGTGGAACAAAAATAAATAAATAAATAAATGCATTTGAAAAATGCATACATTTGAAAAAATACACATGAAAACAATGAGTATGTTTGAAGAAGGCACACAAACACAGTTGAATCGATGGGAGAATTTCAGAAAAGTGCACAATTGACGCGTACATTTGGGGAAATGCACATGAAAATATGCACAAACACCCAAAAAGAAAAGGAAAACAAAGCTCACAATCAGACAAAGATGTGGGTTGGAACAAGCTTTGAGGCAGAATTCAGAGAACCTCTGTGAGCAAACCTTCTGTTGATTCAGACAAGCCTATGCAACAAGTGCCGAACAACCTTCATTGCAATTGCACACAACGCCCCGGAGTGACTCTGTGTTGCTCTAGGCCATTGTGGGCAATTACAGTGGACACCACACGGCTCTCAGAGACAGAGTGCCGCCACATCTGCCACTACTGTCCTCATCCTGTAAGGCTGCTTACCCACCCCCAGTGGAGGCAGGTGGCTCCAATTTCGGTGGGGCTGTAAATCCACCCTGGGTTTCATATCCGGATTTCAGTCAGAATCAGCCAGAACTCTAAAGGAGCTATCCAAGGTGCAGAACCCATCTGGGAATAGGGTTCAGCAGATTGGATTGCTCCTTTAGTGTTCTGGCTGGTTCTAACTGGAACCCAGAATGGATTCACAGCCACACCAAAACCTCCACTGCCCACCATTTATCCCCATATGGTGGGAATAAATAGAAGGAGGGAAAGGGAAACATGGCAACTGTTATGGGAACCACTTCATGCTCCATGCGAAGGCCCTCTCAAGCCTGGAGCCGGCCTTTGCTGGCTCATCCCACACTATATTGTGGAAGTAAAAGTTCAGCACACATCTCAGGATTGCAACCTGACACTCCTAAATGTATATTAAAAAAAAAAGATTTTACAAAACAAAACTAGATTTAAAAGGAAAGATTTCTCTGTCCATTTTTCTAGTACATATGATTGCCCTTTGTTGTTCAGGAAATTTCTTTCTAGCTCTCTTTGTTAAAATGAAGTCAGGAGAGCAGAGCAGAAGCCAAACTGTGTCTTGGTGAAAGGTAACCACTCCAGTAAAAATGAAAGGCACTTATAGATGCAAAATATTTTTTTTTAATGGGAGCAAAAGTAGGTGCATTAAGCTGAGCACCCTTTTGAGTACTCTCTGCAGCAAAACCATTACTGTCATCTCAGAAATCTCATTTAGGGGGAAGAAAAAAAAACTTAATTATATATCTCCTAACGTGTACATGTGTGTGTGAATAAATCTATGGATTACTCTGTCTCAGAATGTGTACCCACAACTGAACTGAACATGACTACAATTAACTGTAGTAATTAAATGCTGTTTATGCTCTCATGGAAAAATTCTTATTTTGATTCTGGAGGATTGGTGTCTGTGGAAGGGTGATGAATTTCAACCTGGTTACATTGAGAAGGGCTGGGAGAGGTTTGCTTGTATTGGTAAGCCTGCATTGCAGATTAACAAGAATATTGGTGAAGGAAGCATCAAAGAATGATCATGCTGGATGCAAAGGGCCAAGGCCCTGAGGCACTATTGTCATTCAACCCATCAGCTCCCATAGATTAACCCACAATATGGACCCAACAGGGTGATAAGCAGAGATTCAGAGTAGATAAGTAAGTTGTGAACCCACAGGCTATATGATAGAGTTGGACAGCATCCCATGGCCAGCAAGGACCATAATTTTGTCCTGTGAGATTACCTGTGCTTCTGACCTGCTCTTCTGCCCTTGCTGAAGTTAAAAAAAGGAACAAAAGTATCAGGCAGCTCCTTGATCTGGAAAAGATAAGAGAGGGACATACTTCATAGACACTGGGAAAGATGAAGGGTGGGTGCACCCCCACCCCCAGCAGGTACTTTCAATTTCTTGTTTCCAAATTGGCCCTTATATAAAAGGGATGGATGGCAATGCGACAAAAGTAAGGGAGTTCTGGGCCTTGTAAAAGAAAAAAAAAAAAGCAGAGCTGGGTCAACATTTATCAGAAAATAATGTTCTTAAGATCTTCTTTTTCAGATTCCCCCTGAACTCTTGGAGAATTTCAGTGGCCCCCTGGATAATATTCTGAATATTTTGCCACCTGAAAATCAGGTGGAGAATTTGGGGTACAATGGGATCCACTTTCAATCATGTTTATTTTAGGGTGCAATCCTATGCATGTTTAGATGGAAAAACGTCCAACTCCCAGCATGCCCCAGACAGCCATGCTGGCTGGGGCATGCTGGGAGTTGTAGGACGTTTTTTCCCATCTAAACATGCATAGGATTGTACCCTTAATTATCTTGAAGGAAGCAGCAGTGACCATGGTCCCTTCTCCTTCCAGTCCTCCTCTCTTAGCCCATTATTTCCTTCATTCAGCAGTATGAACTAACATTATAGTTTAATTCAGTATTAACTGAGCCAAATGTTTTCAGAAGTTTTCTGGAGAATATTCTTTTTCAGGATCTTCTGCCCCCCTCCCCCACACACAATTTTGCATTTTGGTGGAGAATTTTGGGATCCTTTTTTTCACTCTGACCTAAAAATATGAGGCCTATCAACCCTTCCAAGAGGTTTTTACTGCCTTGATTCAGAACTTGTGACCAGAAACCATAAAAACTTAAATTTCCACAGTAATGGACTGCTGGTGGAAATAAATATCATAGAAGTACCATGGATGTGTGTAAGATAGTTACATATGCTGGCAGTTCCTTGAACATAAAAACTTACCACTGCACAATAGCAATTTTTATAATGTGCTATTACTTTCAAAGTGGAACTTAGTGTAAGGTGGCCTCATTTTTCAGTTACTGATTATCCGTGTAGTCTTCTGTTTATGTAAGGCTTGGGTTAAGTCATCATAAATCAGATATTTCATTATTTATTATAAAATGCTTTGCCCAGGCCAGATTGTTCAGTATATTATAAACACCATACTGGTACACTCATTTCTCTCCCTTCTCTAGCATTTCAGATTTCATTAGCCTATAAAACCAGGTTTATTTGTAATAAAGTTAAGCCCATCAAACCACTGACCATGGAAACCAGATTTTGAAATAATTCAGATTTGTGTTTCTGTTCTTTCTAATTAAGGGTAATATCGAGAAGGACAGACAGTGGGTAGCATTGTTCAAGCACCATGGATTTAAGCAAGAAAATCTGATTATCAGCTCATGTCAGAAGCCAAACGATAATGCAGTTTAGCATTTGTTTGGGCTTTCTCTTTAGCCAAAAGATAATTACTGTTCGTTAAGTCTTACGTAAGTGTATCTAGTATCTATGGTCCTCAACACTATGAATAGTAAAAAGAACACAAAGGCCAAAGAAGAATTATGGGATTTGTTATTTACATGGGGTTGTTCCCTTCTGATAATTTCATTAGCCAGAAAAAAGTAAAACTTCATGTCAACGTATAATTTCGAAAAAGGCCAAGAAGTTAAACATGTCCAGTTCACATGCAAGATATCCCAAGTTGTATTTTTGTCAGTGCACAAAAGCAATACTCAGAATCCCTTCTTAAAACACAGACTTGAACAATAAAACTCTTATTGGACTAAACTGATAACTGCAGCTGAGCAGAAGCTGCCCTTCAGAGGGAAAATTCTGTATGAAGTTGAACTGCTTCTCAGCTCTTCATTATATTTAGTACCTCATAGTAATTTCGGGTACGTCAGCAAAATTTCATTAATCATCTGCTTGTTCATATCCTTGGTTCATGGAGAATAATAGGTCTATCAGCTGCCCTTACCCATTATAGCTAAATCACAGAGAATCATGCAATCATAGAATTTTTGAGTGGGAAGGGACCTTGAGAGGCCATCTATTCCAACCCCCTTGTTCAGTGCAGGAATCTTGCGACTACAAAATCCCTGACAGATGACCGTCCAGCCTCTGCTTACATTCTTGCAATAAGGAATGTTCACCACCTCTCAAGGCAGTCTGTCCCACCACTGGATGGCTTTTACTCTTAGGATGTTTCACCTAACGTTTTGCCAAAGTCTGCTCCCCTGCCTTTCCACTAGAGTGAGGCTGACATCAGCTTTCCCCCCGCCGCCAGCATTAAGGTGGGGGGGGATGAAATGAAAATCCACCCAAAGATTTGGGGACAGGTGACTTTCAGCAAAGTTTTCATTGGGAGGGTTTGGCCTACCTTTATTATATGGGGTAACCATGGTTCCCTTCTCTCTTTTTTAAAATTTGGGGAAAAAAGCCACACAGCTGCCCAGAACTACCAAAACAATGTAAGAAGAGTCATGTTTTATCAGACCAAAAGCCTATCTAGTCCAGATTCTCTTCCCACAGAGATTTCTATGGAAAGTCCATAACCAGGATAGCACTGCAGTCACTGTTTCCAATCGGTTCAACAATGTTTACATCTCACACTAGGTCCTGGGCACCGCTTAGGAGTCACCTCCCCTCCCCTCTTGTAGGGATGCTGGAGAAATCCTCGATGGACCAAAATAAGGTCAGATTCCTGAGAATCCAACCTGCAAATTGCAGCAAACTGACTCACCCTGCTGCCATGGCCTCCAGATTTTGCATGGTTTTGTTCCTTCCTTTGGAGAGCTCCAAAAGGATCTCTCCAAACTGGGAGAATGGGCATTCAAATGGCAAATATGGTTCAATGTAAGCAGGTGTAAAGTGGTGCATGTTGGGGCAAACAATCCCAGCTTCATGTATAACCTGATGAGATCTGAGCTGGTGGTGACCGACCAGGAAAGAGATCTTGGGGTTGTGATGGACAGCTCAATGAAAATGTCAACCCACTGCACTACCACTGTAAAAAAAAAAAAGGCAAACTCCATGTTAGGCATAATTAGAAAAGGAATTGAGAATAAAACTGCCAATATACTGCCCTTTTACAAACCTATGGTGCGACCACACATGGAATACTGTGTACAGTTCTGGTCATTACATGTAAAAAGGATATTGTAGAGCTGGAAAAAGTACAGAAAGGGGCAACTAACATGATCAAGGGGCTGAACCATCTCCCCTATGGGGGAAGTTTACAACAGCTGGGATTGTTTAGCTTGGAAAAAAAGAGGGTATGGGAGGACATGATCAAGGTGTACAAAATTATGCATGTGCATAGGGAGACTTTTTTCTCCCTCTCTCACAATACTAGAACCCAAGGTCATCCCATGAAGCTGATTGATGGGAGATTCAGGATGGATAAAAGGAAGGACTTCTTCACGCAGCGCATAGTTAAACTATGGAATTCACTACCATAAGACACAGTGATGGCCGCCAACTTGGATGGCTTTAAAAGGAGGTTAGACAAATTCCTGGAGGAGAAGGCTATCAGTGGCTACAAGGCTTGTGGGCTATGTGCTATCTCCAGTACCTGAGGCAGTATGCCCATGCACAGCAGTTGCTGGGGAACATGGGTAGGAGGGTGCTGTTGCACTCATGTCCTACTAGTGGTTTCCTGGTCAACAGCTGGTTGGCCACTGTGTGAACAGAATGATGGACTAGATGGGCCCTTGGTCTGATCCAGCATGGCTGTTCTAATGTTCTTATGTTCTTTAAACAGGGCACAGTTGTAATTAGCATATTCTGCACCATGTGCGGCCATGAAGCTCTTAGTTATAAGTAAACTGCCGCCACAATTGGCCGTAATTTGCCCAAGATACACTAATTGCTGGCCCTGCTGCTTCAACCTACATGCATTCAGTGCAATGTCTGCAAATGATCTCACACAATTGTACACACCTTGGCACTCCACACAATCAGGACATGATCCACACAGTCAGGCCTACAACTTGTGTGTAGAGCTGTACGTGAGGGGGCACCCTTTGCAGATGTGTGCATCTTCAGTGCAACACCAAGGAAGTGCGGTGGCACATGTTACATCAAGGGCAAGTCAGCAACACAGTTCCAGTTGCCCCGTCTTCATGCTCTTAGTGTGCGCATGGAAAAGGTCTGAATATTATGTGAACATTTGCTTCTGAGATGACTTACAGTAGTAGAAATAATGGTTGCTTCTTTAAGCCTGCCTTCCCCAACCTGTTGCCCTTTAGATGTGTTGGACTACAATTCACATCATCCCCAGCCAGCAATGGCTTTGGCCATGCTGGCTGGAGATGATCAGAGCTGTAGCTCCACAGTTCTGGAGGGTGAAAGTTGGGAAAGTTTACTTTAAGCAAAGATTAGAACATTGCCAAACAAAGAAGAAAAGTAAGAAAGATAAAACGTGTGTTCTTCTCTGATTTATAACAAAACAACCCATCACCAGCCCCTCATATTATATACCTCAGTAACTTGGTATGTTTCAGTACAGTCCTCTTAAAACATATAGGAGATGGGGTTCCTAAAGGGCTACTAGGATTCAGCCCTAGATGAAAGAGCCAATGTTGGGCACTTGCATGTTTGAGGACAGAAGTCTTTAGCACAGTCTTTATCATTAGCTTTCTAAGTAAAGCCAACTACCTTAGTAATGCAACAAAAAAAGAACCTTGATCTTAAAAAAAAAAAGCATTAATGCCCCCATATATTTTTATCAAACGCTTCCTATTGTTATATAGTTTATTGTTTGCACTTCTTCAGCTGAGGTCTTTAAAATGTACAAATAAAGAGAATTAAATGCTGTGTCAAAGCTACTTTCTCTGCATGTTTGAACACCTGCTCCTTTTCATCAGTTAATTATGCTTACTGATGAGTAATGTATCCAAAATACTGTAATCTGTCTCGAAAAGTATTTGTGCTAATGTCACAAGTGAGTCGCAGGATATCAGGCTTTTCCTTTTGAGAGGGAATATAAATTTAACAGAAATGTTTCAAGTAATATATCATGTTGTGAGTGAGTGCCGGGTAACCCAAGAACTTTGGCACAGATCTCGCTCTTCTACCCTCCCTCCCTCCCCCCCCACACACACGTGTCTTCCTAGACTATGATTTAGTTCTGCTGTGCTTGTGCAATGACTGCAGCCTTTAGCTTCAAAGCCATCCTCTACCCTATGGCAAGGGTAAGAACAAACTAGCTGTGTGTTTCGGATTTGGCCAGATCCTGAATCCTGAGCCTAATGGGCTGATTTGGACAGATTCGGGAGATGTCCGAACCAAAGTGGGGCTCCTCCAAAGCAGACTGATTCAGAATGCACCTAAAGATTTGGAATTCAGAGGGACACAGAGACACAGACAGAATGGGTTGGATTCAACGGTGTCCTTCTATGGGTGGCCCAGGTATGCCAGCGGTTGCATGCACGCAGCCCTCATGACTGGCAGCTGCGATGTAGTGCTTCCAGGGGCAAGCGCTGAAATGAGGGGAGAGGTCATGCGTTTTCGCTCGTTTCAGTGCTTGCCCCCAGAAGCACTGCACTGGGGCCACCACTGGTAGGGGCTGTGCACACACTGCTGCCACACGGCCAGTCAGGGATGCGCCGCCACCATGTGCCTGGGCCACCCACGCGAGGACACCATTGGATCCAACCCTATGTCTCCAAAAATGGATACATTCTCCCCAAGCTCTCCATATAAGGAAAACACCAGGGCAGGGAGGAGGAAAAGGCAAGGGTGCAGTTTTGTGACTACCTGCTCTAGCTTCTAATCACAGTGTGGATGGTTTTACCAGGGCTCTTCAATCCCAGTGCTTTGGGGGAGGGATGCTGGAGAAATACATCATAGGACTGATCTAGTGTTCAATGTTCTTTGCTAGTTCTCTCTCCCGGGAGCAAGAATGTAAAAAAAAAAAAAAAGTTTGGTGGAGTCTGTGGCAGCTGGGAGGGTGGGGGGAGTAGCATTGGGGGCTTGCTTAGAAAATGCCAGCTGTTCTTCTGCCACTGTATGGTCCACCCCCATCATCCACCCCTGTCCTATTGTACTTTCTGTGACTTCGGCGCCAATTGACGGAAAACAAAAAAAAGTCTTAAGCTCTTTTTCATTCATGGTAACTCCCTAACCCCAACATGTATCTCAAATTCTGCAGGTTTCTTGCTTCAGGACACCTCTATGATATATGCCATTTTCATAGAAATTTCAAAACAAAACAAAAAACCATGGAGCTGAGTAAGGGGAAGTGAATCACTTACCTCCCCACCCAAATAATTTGACTACTCCCTCCCACACACAAAAATCCTGCATTCCTCCTTCTGAAATATTACAAGTTTCTTAACTAGATAGGCCTCTGTGCTGTATGTTATTTTCATAACACCCCCACCCTTGCAAATGAAGGGGGATTTTGAAAATCCCCAAACTGTAAAGGCTGCTCTTTCACAAAGCTCCATGCATCTATTCATCTGAAACTTGGCAGACTTCATTCCATCAGAAGGGCAACTACTCTTGCAAATTTCATCCAATTCTGCCAAGAAATAAAAAAGCTATTGCAGTTCACTTTTTTAAAAAAATCAAAATGTAATGGAACGTAGCACAAATATCCCTGGCACCTATTCTTCTGAAATTTGGTGAGCATGATTTCCTCATAAGGTTTTACTATGCCTGAAACTGATATCCAGTTCTGACTGACAAGATAAAAAGCTATAATCAGTTATTGATTTCCAATGATAATCCATGGGAACCATGAAGATTTGGATTTTCAAACTGAGATTTGAGATTCAGGTCTGAGTTGAACTGAGCAGCCTCTGGATTGGTCCAAGCCTAATCAGACTGTTTTCTGAATCACTGAATCGGGGGCTGAACTGAATTTGCGGTCTGTGCACACTCCTATAACAAACTCAAGGGAAGCTTTGGCCAGTGAAGAATGTTAGAATGAGCTTTTCTGCAGTGGCCCCTATTCTTTAGTATAGCCAGTGATCGTTCTCCCAATATAATAATTATAACAGCTCTTTGCAATCCCTTTTTGTTTTAACCGTCAGGAATTGTGTAACCTCATCTGCAAGTTACTGGAAGGGGGTAGTGTTGCAGTTAGTTATGTCATGGGAATTTTATTTTGACCACAGGTAGCCTTAGGATATCTATAGGGCACAATGTGATTTTCTGTGATCGCTTCCTTTTGCTCCTCCCCTTCCCGCCCCCTTCTCCGAACTCCTCCATTGCTGGGAGCACTTGTGTTTGCTCCCTTGCTCCTGCTGGTGTTATAGAACACAAATGGACTGAACAAACCCCTGCTTTGAAACTGTATTCTGTACCTGCATAGTATATGCAAGATTATATTGTGAGTAAAGCATTTACTTTTTCTTCACTAAAGAAGGGTGTGTTCGCCTTTTTAGCCTTGTGTGCATGTGGGACTGGTAAACGCTCATTCTGTTCTCCCTTTTTGTTTTTTCTCTGCTAACTGCCTTTCTAAAAGGAGGCATCAACACTAAATAATTCCCATCATTAACCACCCTAAATAATTTGGTGTCATGCGCATACTTGGCCAGTTCACTACTCACTCCTAATTCCAGATTATTTACAAATAAGTTAAAAAGCATCAGACACAATCCAGTTCCTTGTGGAACCCTGAGGTTTACATTTCTCCATTGGGAGAATTGACCATTACTCTCTGCTTTCTGTTCTTTAAACAGTTACATATCCATAAGAGGACTTCTCCTTTTATTCCATGACTGCTAAGTTTGCTGAGGATTCTGATGAGGGACTTTCTCAAATGCCTTTTGGAAGTCCAAGTAAACAGTGTCCACCAGATCACCCTTGTCCACATGCTTACTGATTCTCAAAGTTTAGTGAGGCAGGACAAATCTTTACAGAATCCATATTGATCCATTTATTTATTTAAAATATTTCTAGGCCTCCTTTCAGGGCAGAAGCCCTCCCAAGGTTGCTTACAACATTAAAATTTATTTAATAATAATAATTTTAAAAACCCAATACCGTAATAAGGCAGCAACATTCATAAAACAACAAACACCCACAATAGAACATAGGGATGTCTGAGGAATCTGGTTTGGCTCTTGAGCTTGGTGAATTGTCACCAGCTCTGACCCCTGGATGCCAGCTCACAGACCCCCAAGAAGCAAACTCGTGGTTCCCTGCTTGTCCATGAGCCACCATTTTACACAAAATTGCAGATAAGCCTTCTACAGAAATCACCATTTTGCACAAAATGGCAGCCATAAATAATGCAATTTATGCAACATTGCAGATGTAAATTATCTAATTAGACCATTTACACCTGCAATATCACATAAATTGGGCTATTTATGGACAAGCACAGCATCCCGCTTTCCCACAAGCTGCCATTTTACGCAAAATCACAGGTAAGTGTTTTTTATGGAAATTGCCATTTTGCACAAAGTAGCAGTCATAAATAATGTGATTTATGCAATATTGCAGGTGTAAATGGTCTAATTCGACCACTGGGTGCCCACGGACTGTCCAATGGTTTGCCCCGCAGGCCCACCAGAGAGGGTCAGGCAAGCGGTGGGGGTCCAATGAGCAGTGTGCGAGGCAGGTGTGGGGAATTTCCCCCATCCCTAATAGAACATTACTAAAACCTACAGCATAATTGCACCTACAGAGCAGAATAGTCCTGTAAACAGGGGAAGGCCAGAGTAAACATGTAGGTCTTCAGGGCCTTCCTAAAAGCCCGCAATGATGGAGCTTGATGGGTCCCCCAATGGCAACTTATTCTAGAGGTGTGGGGCCACTGCAGAAAAGGCCCTTTCTCATGTACTTGCCTACCAAATTGCCCTCAAAAGTGGAAAAGTGAGAAGGGCCTCTCTTGCTGATGCTAAAGTGAGGGCAGATTGATGTGTGTGAACAGTAATTTGGTTCCAAACCATTTAAATCTTTAAGGGTGATATCCTATCGCGATGACAGCAAGCCTTTGAACTCAGAGGCTTACGGGCATCCAGTGCAGAGTGAAAGGAGCAGCGGAGGTAATTGTTACCTTCCCACTCCTCTCACTCTGCATTTTCACTAGATGGGCTTTTTTTTGCTTGTCTAGCTGGGGCACTTCAGAGGGTGGGAGGAGGCTGGAGAAGCCTCGGGATAGCTTTATCCCAGCCTCTCCAGTCTCCTCCCATCCCTGCCCACTGGAAGGCCCCCTTCTCCCTGTCTCCAAGGTTGAATTCCCAGCCTCAGAGAGCAGCCATCGTGCCTCTTTCCACCCCAGCTGTGAGGAGGCAGGGGAGGGGGTCAGAGCTCCTATTCCCAGCTCCGAGGTCAGAGCACTGTCTCCGACCTCAGAGCTGGGCATCCGAAATATCTATGACCCCACAGATACTGTCTAAGGGCCATTGGGTTGCTCCCTAAAGGTCAAAACTAGCACTTGAAATTAGCCTCAGAAACATACTGGTAAACAGACCTGCTCCTAGTGGATGAAAACTCCTAGAACTAGTTTGTTGGAATGGATCACAACAGCTGCCTGCAATTGTGGACTCTCCTTGGGGGTGTGGCTATGGAGACTGTCATGATGAACCTGGGACCTCCTGGATGCTAAGGATGTGGTCTAACATTGAGATTTTTCACACAATAAAGCTTTCTCATGATAGCAGTAGTTCTCAGTGGTATGGCTGTTCAGATCAGCTTGGAGCTTGCTACCCATATAAATTCAAACTGGAGTGATTTCAAGTTTGCTTTTATTGATGCACTCTGTTTCCTGTGATTTTTGTTCAGTGTTCCAAGTTGGTGGTCCATTAAATCCCTTATGAAAGAACAACATATTGCAGAATTGATTGGCTAATTTTGTAGGTGATACTAAAGTCCATGGAATTACAAATGAGTGACATCTGCTGGCTGACTGCAGAGCACTTTTAGACAGAAAAATAATGCATCGTAATCCACCAAGTCTCATGAGCTATGTACATTAGACCAGAATCAGATTAATTTTGTGCGCAATAAAACCAAATTTGAGTAAGAGTAGAAACTCTTATGCGCATTGGGTACAAGGGAATTTAAGATATCATGTCAAATTACAAAGCTGGGGTGTGTGTGTGTGTGTGAGTGTGTCTGTGTCTGTGTTAGAGTAATCTACTAGAGGTAATTGACTAATACATTTACAGGCTATTTTATACCATGCAATCATCTCCCACCATCAAAGCTACCATCATCGAAAGATCAATTCTGGGATTCCTAAAGATTTGAATAAATATAATCTATCTAGAACAAAGTTTTTTATGCTTTCAAAAATGCCCAAGGTGTTTCAGTAATCAAGTCCACTCAATAAGTAATGAAGTAAAACCCTTTGAAATAGCATATAAACAGTATAAAAACACAGCACTATAAAATAACATAAATCCAAATAAGACGCTGAACTGCAGACCGGAAGGTCGGCAGGACAGCAGTTCGAGACCCGAGTGCTGCGTGACGGAGTGAGCTCCCGTCTTCAGTCCCAGCTTCTGCCAACCTAGCAGTTCGAAAGCAAGAAATTGCAAGTAGATAAATAGGTACCCTTCGGCGGGAAAGGTAACAGCGTTCCATGCACCTCGGTGTTCAGTCATGCCGGCCACATGACCACGGAAGCATCTTTGGACAGCGCTGGCTCTTCGGCTTAGAAATGGAGATGAGCACCACACCCTAGAGTCGGACACGACTGGTTGGGGACACCTTTACCTTTTTTACCTTTTTAGTACAATAAAGCTTATAAGCCTTAGAAAGTAGGGAACCATTTTAATGTCCAGTAAAAGCACAATTATGGGGCTTCACAATTATGGGGCTTCATAAGCATTCCTGGGAACATTATTAAAATGGGGACCACAGCCAAGAAGGCCACACTCTTATATTAACAGATTTCATGTCCCAAATGAAAGATACATAAAGCAAGCTTCATCTACAGATCTGAGTAAAGGGGCAGGGGGTAGATATGGAAGATGGTAATTCTTAAGGTACACTTCTTGAGTCCCATTCATTTGTTCTTCCCTCCTTCCACATATTCCCTACAGTGTGAAGAGAGAGTGGGGACATGCTCATTGGCTCTGCCCCCTCCATCCCATCCCTGATGCCCTGTCCCTGGGGAATGCACCTTGGGGCTGAACTTCTGCAGCAGAGAGCCTGATATACTCTACGTGCTCCCTGCACAATTAAGAACCCTGTTTGTGCCAGGTTCACAATTGTGTAGGAAGGCAACACTATTTAACAGGCTTCCCTAGAGCCTCTTAAGCCTCACCTAGAGTCCACAATTATCTTTTAGGCACCAGGTTAAGACATTTTAATGGTTTGCATCTTAAAATAGTATTGAGAGGATGCTATATTTTAAACTTTTGAAAGTGAAGTTGCTAATTTTGCTATTTTAATTGTTTATTGTGCTAATTATGTTGTTTATTACTTTTAATTGTTTCATCATATTTAATTATTGTCTTGTTTTAAGTTACACTGCAGACCACCTTGGGTTAAATATTATAAAGAGCAATATATAAATCCCTTAAATTAAATACATTAAATTACTAACCTAACCCAGAGCTAATCCTCCTACTGTGTGATCTCCATGGTGGGAAGAGACTTATGTGGTGTAAAGTGCTACTTGGTGTAAAGAAATCCTTTGCAGCAAGGAGCACTGGATACATAATCATCAAAAAGGCAAACCCACAGTTTATCTGCCAGGAAAACAAAGTGTATGCTTTGAAGAGTGTTGGAGAGAGGAACCCTATAAGTATCTGGTGGAAGCTATGATGTTGCAGCTGCAGACTAAAATATCTGAGCAGTACCAGCTGTTCATGTGGCTTCCTCCAACCCTGTAAAAACAGTTAACATAAGAAGAGCCCTGCCGGATCAAACCAAAGGCCTCTCTAGTTCAGCATTCTGTTCCCACAGTGGCCAACCGGATGTCTAATGGAAGCTCACAAGAAGGACATAAGTGCAATAGCACCCTCCCACTTCTGTTCTCCAGCATGTTGCATTAGGAGGTATACTGCCTCCGATTCTGGAGGTGATGTACAGCCATTATGATTAGTAGCCAATAATTAGTAGCCATTAATAATGATCATCCATGAATTTTCTAATCCCCTTTTGAAGGCTTCCATGGTGATGGCCATCATTCTATTTTATGGTAGCGAATCCCATAGTTCTACTATGTGCAGTGTGAAGAAGTACTTCCATGTCCCAGGCATGGTCTGAAGGCATGTGAGGCAGCTACCTTGCTGATGCTAAGCAGGTCTGGGTCTGGTCAGTGCTTGGAGGGGAGACCCCCTGGGAACCACATGTAGCCACCTTGAGTTCCACGATGGAAGAAAGGTGGGATCTAAATGAAATAAATAAATAAATCATCTATACTGAATCTCCCACTGTTCAGCTTCACTGGATGACCCCAGATTCTAGTATTATGAGAGAGGGAGAAAAACATCTCCCTATCCATTTTCTTTACACCAGGCTTAATTTGATAAACCTCTCTTATGTCCCACCCACCCCTTACTTGTCTTTTTTCTAATCTAAAAAGCCCCAAGCTTTGTAACCTTCCCCAGGAGGGGAATCACTGCCTTACCTTGACTTCCTGGCTGAGATGAAGATGCTTTCCATGAGACTGATTTGTGGAAGGAAGCACTTCACAGCATCTTCCTGTTATATACGTGAATTTCATGTACTTATACCTGGTGGGAAGATCATGCCCTATTTTTTCCTTGTATCTCATTCCCTGGAGCCAATTTCCCTTGAATCATATGATATGAAGCAGCCTCCCTTAATCCTGTAACACAATTTTCTCTCATTTTATTTTTTTAGCAGGTACGTATTTTGTGCCTTGGAGAGAATCATTTCCCAGGCAATAAACCAGTGGTTGGTAGGGTTCCTCACTCCACAGAATTTGCTTCTCCTCCTGTTCAGCATACTAGCTCTCAAACCACTTTGCATTGGGTGGATGACAGTGGCAAGAAAAGACCCAACAGAATTTTTGTATTTAGGTTTTGATTATAGCCAAACCAAACATTCTCAGAGTAGGTCACCCCACGTTTCTTGAACTGAAGAAAATCAGGGTTCAGCCCTGATTCTCACCCACTTCTAAACATGAAACAAACAGGAGGGTTTATCTTTGGGAGCTGCTTCAGATTTCAGTAAAGTGAGGGGATGCCTGAGTGGAGCCAGTAATGAGACATATCCCCCCAGTCCTGCCATAAAATGGGGGGGGGGACAGGCTTTTTATCCTGGTGGATCGTTGAATTTCCAACCCTCACCCTCCCCCACCCCCACTGACAGCAATGGGATGGAAATTAGCTACACCAGCTCCGGGCTGGTGTTGCTGACAGGCCCAAATTTGTGCCTTTTGGGGGAAACGGAGAGGCTTTGGATTCAGTGGACCCAAAGCTGGCTCCTCCCCATCTGCCCACAAAGCACCCATTTCAGGCCGTTCTGCCTGCTACTGCTACCACCAGGTATCCACCCATCAAGATGCAGTAGTGGCCTATGCCACAGCAGAGCCCCCCCCCCCAACAGATGGCATTCTTCTTCATGCGGCACCAAGACATCATCCTAACTCCCGCTAGCCATCTGTGGCGTTCTTGCCTATTCCCAGTGAGAATTCCCCTTCTCTAAGGCCTTTCATGCCCCAGCAGGAAACACCTTCTCAGACACACACACAAACACACACACACACACACACACACACACTTGGTTTCACTGCCAGCAGGACCTTTAGGCTCAGGCCCAACCCTTTTTACCCTGTCCTCGAGTTGTGAGGACACAGAGACTTTATTCTATAACCTTGTAATGTTCTCTTTATTACCTCCCTCTTACGTAGCCAAGAGCAGAAGGCACAGGGTTGTATAAACAAAGAAAGCTTTAGTAATTACAGTATTAAGTTGTTGAACAGTAAATAAGTAACTCTTAATGGCTCTATCAATGTATGTTCTCCCGTTCACAATACTCCTGATCATATCTCAATCAATCACCTCACAATTACCACAGAACCCTCCCTCCCTCCCTCTCTCTCTCTCTCTCTGTCTTCTAAACATCCTATGTCTGATCTAAACCCACTTTAATCTAGTTCCTGTCTAATTTCTTTTACACACCCTATCTGATCTACACAAGCACAGCACACTATTGATATAGCACACACTTCACCCTCTTCCTCACTCACTCAGCCAATCATCACACATATGCAAATCCACCATTCTTCCAGTCACTCATCTCCCTCTCACACCAGAGATACTCAGCATAGGCACAGAGTCATAACAGAATACATTTTCTATATTTCTGTACATTTCATAACAGAATACGTTTCACTATTTACATACGTGTGATGTCACACCATCAGTATTGGAGGTTAGGATTGTGCTCTAAGTAAGCAACCCTATGGTCCTTGGGCGAGCATCCCAGGGACCCTAGGGTGGCCAGAAAATCCCTTCTGAGGTCAGGGACCTCCAACCTTGGAGAAGGAGTTGTAGAACCAACCTCCACCCCCGTGCATCTACTGTGGAGAGAACCATGTTAGCCGCCTCTGCAAGGTTGAAAAATCAACCTTGGAGAGGGGGGGAAAGGAGGCGTGCTGGTGGGCAGGGAGGCCAGGATACAATTTATCCTGAGCCTCCTCCAGCCCTCTTCCCTCCCCTTCCAAAGCGCCCTCACTACAGAGGCTGAAAAGCCCATCTAGTAAAAATAAAGGAGGATGGTGAGGCAAAGATCGCCGTCACTGCTCCTCCTGCCAGCTTCTGCCTGGCAGAGCAGAGGAATCTTGGAAGCCTCTGGGTTTGAGGGCTTCCAAGCAGGGAAGGCACAAGCTATAGGACTGCACCCTGAATTGCAAAATCACAGTGGGAGAAAAGAGCATTTGTTAATATTTGTATGCCTTATAACAGCAATAGTAATATTACTAATACAGATCAAAATATTCTTTTTTATTCATAGGGATTTGTACCTTCAGCCAATATACTAGGAGGGGTACCATGTCATTGTTCATAATAATTGGCAGTGTGTTAAACCAGTGAGTTTGCCATAAGCATAGGTGCTCTTCATTATATTAAAAAAAAAATTACAATATTTATATGCCATTAATGTGGACTATATCCACATCTAAACAAATTCTGGAACAGTGACCAATAAAAATAATAAAACACCATATTAAAACATATAAAGAATAAAACATATGAAAAGTTTTTAAAAGCAAAATACCAATAAAAACCATGGCTGGTCAATCCAGGAAAAAAGGAAAGGTTCCTCCTGTGCAAGCACCGGGTCATTACTGACCCCTAGAGGGATGCCACTTATGCTGGTGTTTTCATGGCAGACTATAGCGGGGTGGTTCTGCCATTGCCTTCCCCAGTCATGCCATTTCCTTCCCCAGTCGTTTCAAGATGCCAATCCAGGAAGGCATCTTGAAAAAAGATGCCTTCAGCAGGTGCCGAAAACAACACAATGTTGGCTCCTGCCTGACCTCCAGAGGCAGGCAGTTCCACAGTGTGGGGCCACCAGAGTGAAGACTCTGCTCTGGATGGATTCCACTCAAGCCGTAGGTCCATGTGGACCTATGTGGACCAAAAGTATCCCATCTGATGACCTCAGTGACCAGGCAGGTTGATAAGGGAGAAGGTGCTCTCTCAAGTATTCCATAGGATCTGAAATAACACAATTATACTTACAGCTTAATGACAAACTCCTCTGTCCCATAATGTTGCAGCTTGCACAAAAGATATGTAATTGTGGGGGGGGGGACCTATGACATCTAAAAGAAGCAAGCTGCTTCTTATAATCTCTTCTACCCCTAGAGTTTGGAGCAGGTAACATGATTGTCCAATATAAAAAAGCAAAGCCCAAACAACACATGAGCACATAAAGAAAGATAAGCACATACGCACCTTATCCACATAGTCTAACCCACTCCTTTTGCTCTCATGATACAAAAGACTCCCCAGCCCAACCATCCAGTATTGTATCAGGATTGCCAAATCTGTCAATTTCAGTTTCTCCCAATTTCTTATCTTTCCAGTTATGCATTCAGTTTCTCTCAAACTTTGAGAATCTTTTTAAAAGATCACACAAAAATTCATAAGCATTTTTGCCTAATAGACACATTTTTGCAGGCAATTTTCCAAGGGAAATGAATTTTGAATGTTATTTTCCGTAATATGCATATTTTGTAGCCTTTTAAAAAACAATTCCTGCATTGAGCAGGGGGTTGGACTCGATGGCCTTGTAGGCCCCTTCCAACCCTACTATTCTATGATTCTATAATTGGAGAATGCCATTGCAAAAGTCAGAGACGTGTGACCTTCAAACAATAACCAAGTTTCAGTTTGCATAGTGGTTCAAAACTGTGAAATGTGGTAATTTCACTTTAAAATGTGACCGGAAAAATGAATGAATTTCTCCCCCATCCCTAGTATTCTACCCTTTGAAGCAACTCTCTGCTTTTGAGTTTTTCAGGAGCAAAATGCAGATTATCCCTTAATTCACTAAGGGAGCAACCCTATGGCTGCTAGTCAGCGGCTAGACAACCATAGGATATGTTGGTTTCCGGGAACCAACCTCGGTTTCCCTGAGAACTGACCTTCCCCCCACACACACACTGCCTTGCAGGCAGCTCGGAATGGCCCAATGCTCCACACTCGGAAGAGGAGCATAGAGTGGCGAAAACTAGGTGTTCCTGGGGGCGTTTCAGGGCAGGGAAAGAGGAAATGCCAGTAAAACTCATCTTATGTGTCATCCAGCAGCCACTTCCCCCACTCCACCTTCCCGCAGCTAGGCAGCCGAAATTGGCTGTCTAGCCGCAAATGCAGGGCAGCTGAAGTGCAGAGGGGATGATCCCCTCTGCACTTCTCCTGCCCTGCGCTGGATAGGTGGTCGCCTCCGAGTTCAGAAGTGGCCGCCTATCCCGATAGGATTGTGCCCTAACTATATGATCTTGCCTGGGCAACTGAGGGTGAAATCCAATGCGGTTTGCCGAGTGGTGCAATTGCTTCCATCAGCAGAACAGGAGGAGGAGCAGACCTCCCCCTGCAGCCCCAGTGCACCCTCAAGATCTGCTTTGGAGAATCAGTTTGGAGCTCTTTGCAATTCATTTTTGTTTTTACATTCCAAAATCATTAACTGTCATCCACAAACATGGCCACCCCTAACTCCATATCATTTACAATTCAGTGGGCCTTCTCTGCTCTGGCACCCCGGTTGTGGAGTGCCCTCCCCTTGGAGGCCCAATTGGCACAGACATTGGTTTCATTTCAGTGCCAAGTAAAAAGATGGCTTTTTACCAAAGCCTTTGAGGGCTAAATGCATTCCCTAAAGTAGCACACTGTTTTAACTGTTTTATTGTTTTAGCTGTTAATTGGTATTAGGTTGTTTAATAGTGTAATATGTTTTAGGTGTTTAAATTATTTATTGTTTTATACTGTTTAAATTGATTTTATCTGTATGCCACCCTGAGATCTAAATGATATAGGGTGGGATACCAAGGTTATAAATAAGTAAATAAATAAATAAATAAATAAATAAATCTGCTGCTTTGTGGGTTTTTGAATTGTATTTTTACTCATTTTTAACCAAATTATAGAAACAGATAGAAACAAAAAAGATAACCAAAAAAAAAAAATCACATGATATTTAGGAGCAAAAAGCATTTGTGGATTATTTTAAAAGAAAAGTGAAAGGTGGGAGTTCCATATACGTTGTTTCAAGTCTATGCACTTCTTTTTTTCTGTTAAGCCCAAAATGTCTTTCCAAAGATTTGTGTGTGATTTTCATATGATTTTCTTTGTTTGTTTGTTTATTTGCACATTTAATAAAGCAAATGTCATAAAAGTCTTCTTTCTGTGTGTGCGTTCCCTCTGCTAATTTTTGTTTGGCCAGTCTTTCCATTAATGCAATTGTCCTCTATGCATTGGTGGCCTTGCCTCTTCGTAATGTGCAAAGTGGCCCTTAGACACTTGTGTGATCTTAGCACATGGCACTGTACACTAGTGTATGCATGCTTCTGCCTGCACCAGTGAACACCCGGGTAAAGAATACACGTTTTAGCAGAAATTTCCTTCATTCTCTCAGTCACCAACAGGTGACACCAGAGAGCATTCTCTTAAATTTATAGTTTAATAATATGGGATTTCATTAAAAAGTATGAAAAGCAGGTGCAGAAAAATATTTCTCAGCCCTGTTTCTTTAGCTTATTGCCCAGTCTTTGTGGTGACTTTTGAGTCCTTATACAAAAATGTTTCCTAAAAATAAGGACTTTAAATATTAACCACTCACTTTTTCTGCAGAGTACCCACTAATCATAGACAACACCTCTTATACACTGTAATATGAATGCACTTCTTCTTCTTCTTAAACACCTGCAGTAGGAAAGCAATTGCAGGGTTGGAACAAAGGCTGAATTTTCCAGTTTTTAAGTCCAGATGACTGAGGATAAGGGACAGGTAAATCACCATAACGAAAATAAGGTATTGTAATCAGCAAAGGGGAAAAACATACTTGAAGCTACCAAGGACTTCAGATATTCATTGCTAACCATTAACCCAATTTTCTAATGAATATGGCATTAGGCATTCATTAACAATCATTTGTGTTTATATGGGACTGTGGCCGTACAATAGGTCCTGACAAATGAAAGCAATGAAATGAGGGAATTTTGGACACTTATAAAGCAATTTAACTAGTTTGCCAGTAATTACATATTGTCACCTAATCAAGTAGGTTTGGGAAAAGCATGGGGAGTGAGGCAGAAATCTAAAGGTACATAGTCCTAAGAATAATACAAAGAGCTTTGTGTCTATTTTGAATACAGAGAAAGGCAGACACAAGTATGGTATTAATGGCAAAAAGGGTACATTTCTGGGGGGTTTGTTTTAAAGAGAATGGGGTTCCAGCTTGTGTGTGTTAATAAAGAACCAAGCTAATGAAAAAATAGCTAAACAACACTGGCCATTCACAAAAAGAAAGAAAAAAGTAAGCTTTGAGTTAAGAATGGGGTGCCAACAGGTGGTGCGCTAGAGGGTTAATGTTTTTGTTTCATCAAGAAGGCCCAGCACAAGATTCCGCCTGCCCTAATAAATGAAACCACCTAGCAAATTAAATGTGCAAAATGGGGAAGGGATGAAATGGGGGAGGCTTGTTTTACAGTGATCAGGATGCATTCTCCCTAATGAACTGGTAACATAATCTCTTGGGGGTGGGGGTGGGGTGGGGGTGGGGTGGGGTGGGGTGGAGGGAGTGTGTGGTTGGGGGGGTACTCATTGCTTTTACCAAACATGTGCATCAAGGCCTGTGGGACACAGAATGGACCTGCGTCGATACAGGCACATCGGGTTATTGAACAAAGACGGATTCTGTTTAGAATCATAATCTCAGATGGGGCAGAAGGTCATCTAACCCAGCCCCCTTCCCAAAGGCAGGGCCAACAGTCTGTGCCAGTTGTGCAGAGGCAGCAGGGCTTGCAGAGATGCAGCACTAGCACTTCTCGATTAGCTGGGATCGGACGAGGCTGGTAGCTCCGATGTCAGTGGGGCAGTGAATCCGCCCCAGATTTCAGTCAGAACTCTAAAAGGAAATATCCAAGGTGCTGAAGCTTGGAAGGGAGACTACCTGGGAACCATATGTAGCCACCTTGAATTCCATGGTGGAAGAAAGGTGGGATATAAATGTAATAAATAAATACACACATACATACATAAACTGCCCCACTGACAGCAAGGCTGATGTCATCTGCAGCCACCACCACCTCTACCATCAGACTTCCAAGCCTTACAGTAGCTGGGGAGGTGGGGAGAATGTTTTTTCCCAGCAACAATATATGGTTCCCCCTCATAATGCAAACTATTTTGCTATTGCTTGCTCTCAATTGGGCAGTGAAGACCCTTTAGCTTTACAAAAGACCTGTTCTTGGTGGAAATCAAGACTGCTAGGTCGAGCATGTTGATATGGATCAACACAGTTATCTGTATTCCTTGGAGGCATGGCTATGGGGACTGCCATGATAAGTGCTGGCACTTCCAAAATTTGCCACTACACCACTGGTCTATGCCATCTCCATCTTCCCCATATATAATCTACACAGTCCCAGCTAAGGCAAACAGAACAAGGATATGCCTAAAGAAAGCAGACAACAAGATGAAGTTTGGAAGCACCCTTTTGAAGGAGGCCAAGGAACCATCTAGTCCAGCATTCTGTTTCCAAGCACTGACCAGCCAGATGTCCATAGCAGGGCATGAATGCAAGAGAGCCCTCACACCTGTTGCGGTTTTGGACTATGCTCTGTGGGTTGCAAGGTTCTGCTGTGGTTCAGATCTGGAGCAGGGGTCAGGTTATATCAGGTTTTTCAGGAAGCAAGACAGAAAGAGAGCAGCAGCATAGAAAGCTCCAAGTGGGGCCCAGAAGCTAGACAGGGTTATCTGTATGTTGCTCCAACAAGGATCATAGCCAGACTGAGGTTTAAATAGAAGCGTTACTTGATCTAAGCTGGTTGTCCTGCTTCCATGCTAAGATCAGGTGTAGTCTCTTAAAGGGGCCTGACCTGTTTTAGCAATCTCAGCCTGAAACAACATGGAAGAGGCTGTGGCATGCTAGATTCCTCATGGCCTGAGTCCTCAGGTTCTGAGGATAGTAATGCAACCTCCCCTGAATGCAGGAGGGCTGGCCCCTGAGGTCTTTCTGGAGAACTGGGTCCCAGGGAGGTGGAAGCCTCATGATGTCTTTCTGAACCTGAGTCCTCACCCTGAACCATTCACTATGAAGCCTCTTTCTCTTGAGTACAAAGGGTACTGAGATCTTGGATAGCTGCTTTAGAGTTCTGACTGGTTCTGACTGAAACCCAGAGCAGATTCATCACCCCACTGACATCAGAGCCACCAGCCTCCAGTGGAATCCTCTGAGGATACCAGGACAAACTGCTACTCAGTAACATACTGCCTCTGACTCTGGATGCTCCCTTTAGCTAATACCCACTGATAGATTTATCCTCCATCAATTTCTCTAATACCATTTTAGAGCCATCTGGCCCTGTAGTTTTATCACCACATCTTGTGGCATTGAATTCTGACAATGTATAGGCATTATGTGAAGAAGGACTTCCTTTTGTGTGTTCCAAATCCATTGCCAGTTCATTTCACAGAGCCCTAGTATTTGAGAGAAGGCCACGTGTGCTGCAGCTAGGGGTGAGTCTCCCATCCTTCTGCTTGCCTGAGCCATACTGTTTAGAGGGGGGGGGCAATTTGTGTCCCTCATCCTGATTTCAAAAGCCCTCTTCCAGTGATCATTTGAGATGTCTGGCAAGACAGGTCTCTTCCCCAGCAGCCCATTGGGTGGGGAGCAAGATAGAAAGAAAGAGAGAGAGAATAGGAGTTTTCCAAAAGAGAGAAATGGGGTGGTGGGGAAGAGAGAAAGAGTTGCCCCTGCCCACTTTCGGCTCTGTCTCCACCCACCACTGGCTTTATTGTGTTGTGGTTTTTTTACAATATTTATGTACCGCTCCACATCAAAGATTTCAGAGCCATAAACAACAAGATAAAAGAATAAAACACCATGTTAAAACAAAACATTTTAAAAGAAGCAGATTCTGAACTTAATAAGCCGCAGCTGGTCACTCAAGGAAGGCCTCTCAAAATAACAGTGTCTTCAGGAGGTACCAAAAGCAACACAATGTTGGCACCTGCCTGACCTCCAAAGGCAGGGAGTTCCACAGGAAGGGGCCACCACACTGAAGGCTCTTTTTCTCCAACTGGGCGATAGGTCCATGTGGACCCACCAGGAGCAAGCCCTCTGATGATCTTAGTGACCAGGCAGGTTGGTAAGGGAGAAAGCACTCTCTCGGGCATCTTGGTCCCAAGTTGTTCAGGGCTTTGTACCCTAGTACTAAATCCTTAAACCTGGCCCGGTAGCGAATAGGCAGCCAGTACAGTTCCCTCAGCAAAGGGAACTGTACTGAAAACGCTGAAAAGGGGCAGCTGCCGACAACAGCCGAGCTGCTGCGCTCTGCACTAGCTCCAGCTTCCAGACAAGCCTCAAGGGCAGCCCCACATAGAGCATGTTGCAGTAATCCAGTCTTGAGGTTGTTAATGCCTGTACCACTGTGGCCAGGCTATCCCTGTCCAGGACAGGCCGTAGCTGGCAAACTAGCCAAAGCTGGTAAAAGGCACTTCCCACTGCAGCTGTCACTTGGGCCTCCAGCAACAATGATGGATCTAGGAGTACCCCCAGACTACGGACCTGATCTTTCAGAGGGAGTGCAACCCCATCCAGAACAGGCAATGAGCCTATCTCAATGACTTTGGCTCTACCCACTGTTGGTATGTGGCCCCTGACAGATTCCCCTTGAGGGAATGCAGCACTTAAGAGAAAAAAATTGCCCACCCTAATTTAGAGGAATTCACCATATGAATTTGGACCATCATATCACAGCTTTCTCTGCCTTTGCCTGTGAATGCCATTGACATGAATCATGGCCAAGGAACAGGCCATGATCCTCTAAACTATATGCTCAGCATGGGCACCATGACCCTCATGTTAAGTGCAACCTCTAAACCACTTCCAACCAGTTTATGCTGGCAAAAAAACTCCATGGCCATAAGCCTCTGTTTTGGGCCAGTGGACTCAGAAGGTGACATTCAGGTATGCTGGAGGATAAACCAAGCTAACAAGGTGACAATTTGACAGTTCACATGGATTGCCTTGTTTAATTTGTACCTCAGCCTACATGTGTACACTTATCTACCCAACTTCTCAGTCCTATCCATGCAGTTGAGGGAAGCAGCTGTTGTTTGCAGGGTTTGTATCACAATAAACCCACTAGTCTCTAACATTTTATATTCTCTCTAACTGCTTCAGATTAACAAAGCTGCTCTACACACACATCCCGAATCCTTTACAGGATAATCTCTTAATTAGCCTACACAATGAAGAAGAATTCTGGGGCTGTACAATCCTATACAGTATTACACCCTTAAGGTGAAATCCAAGGGCGCATGAGCAGACCTCTGCTTGCACAATGGACTTTCTCCTCTTTTCCATGCCCTACAGCACACAGTGCCCCAAAACCCACACTGATGGTTCCCCCAACTCTCCATGGCAGACTTTGAGGGCATGGAGGATTTAATCCAATACCACCCTTGCTCAATTGGATTTACCGCTGAATTGAGATGCATAGGATTGGGCTGTAAGGCTGCAATCCTATGGATGCTTTGCTGGGAGTAGCCCCCCTTTATCACAGCAGGACTTAATTCTGAGTGTATCAGCATAGGATTCAGCTCTTTGTCTACTGCAACCCAATGCACACCTACCTGAGAGTAAGGCCCACCAAATTAGTGACTTGTAAATATGCCTAGGCTCAGCCTACAAACCTGCAATCTTATGCCTAACTACAAGGGATTAGGGATTTACGGATGTTGTTAAATGCATTCCGTCTGTGTTACACAGATTGTCAGGCATCTTTCATTCTGTTGTTTGCTCATTGACAGAATTGGATTCTGGCTGAACATCAGGAGAAACTTCCTGACTGTTAGAGCAATACAACAATGGAACCCATTACCTAGTGGGCTCTCCCACACTGGAGGCATTCAAGACAAGGCTGGACAGCCATCTGTCAGGGATACTCTGACTTGGATTCCTGCACTGAGCAGGGGGTTGGACTTGATGGTCTTGCAGGCCCCTTCCAACCCTACTATTCTATGATTCCATGATTTCTGGTTTGAGAATTTTGTTCCTGTTTGCAAATGTACATTTGCGCTAATGTGCACTTTTGCTAATGTGCAGTTGCACTAATGCACACTTGTGTGAATGCACATTTGCACTAATGTGCGCTTGTGCAATTGCACACTTGTGCAACCTCCCCCAAGTAATAAACCAGTCCACAAGTCCACAGAATACGTTTTACTTGGGAAGAGCCAGTCTGTTGTGGAATCCACAGGTCAGATTCATAACAATCCAAACTCGCTGGAATCTGTTGAAGATTTCTCTGATATCAAGGGGCGGGTAAGGATTTCTCTTCAGTTTTGATAAGAATTTGCCAAAATTTGCCAAGTTCTTAATATTCGGGACAAAAAGAACTTGAGTTTTAAAAGAATGGAATCGGGGAGAAATTGAAACTGACAGATTTGTCATAGAATCATAGAATCATAGAATCATAGAATAGTAGGGTTGGAAGGGGCCTACAAGGCCATCGAGTCCAACCCCCTGCTCAATGCAGGAATCCAAGTCAGAGCATCCCTGACAAATGGCTGTCCAGCCTCGTCTTAAAGGCCTCCAGTGTGGGAGAGCCCACCACCTCCCCAGGTAATTGGTTCCATTGCCGTATTGCTCTATTGTCCATCCAGGCCTAGGGTTTTGAGCACTTTGTTCTTAAAAGTCTAGATTTGATTCCCTGTGTATTCAACCACGTTAGTGTTTATTTGGGGTTGCCACTCCTTTTTTCTGACAGGCTCCTCGTCCTTAATAGCTATGTGGCAGGCAGGTACATCATAGTCCTTTTCATGCTGGGAATAGCTGCACCTACAGAATTTGGCTGCTGCATATGAGTTAGAATTTCTATTCAGTTTGTTTTTGATAAGAATTTAGCAAACATTCACAAAGTTCTTCATATTTGTGAGAGAAAGAAGTTGAGATTTTTAAAAACTGAGTGCAGGAGAAAGTGAAATTGACAGATTTGCCCATTCCTATAGTGGCTCCTCCACAGCATTGAAGTCAGTGGGACTTCTGGGTAAGCATATACAGAATTTACTGCATGGCTTTCACACACTCATGTTGGGGTTTCTTTCTGTCACCTGAACCGTGGTTCTGCCTTTTTATTTTATTTTTTGCTCGTGAGATATCCAGAAATGTGTTACTACAAATAAGCATGATTAAGACTGCAAGCCTATACACACTCACCTGAATGCAAGCTCTACTGAAAACAGTGTGACTTTCTTCCAAGCAGACATTATAGGGTTGCACTGGAAATCATTTAAATGTGTGCTATTCCTGAACTGGGCCACTATGCAAACAGGAATTAGCCCCAAAATATGCATACAAAGCCACCTTTTCTAAACCCTTCACTCCTTTATATTTACAAATAGGTTTATTCATTGCCTACATTACAAGCTATTTTGAAATGATGCTTGGGGGTGGTGGGGTGGCATAATAACACATACTACAGAGAAACTGCCCTCAAATGCATGGTCCCACTTTTTTAGGTAATTGTTTCAATGCAACAAAACCAAGCCACACAACATCTGAATCTCCAAATATCTGAATTCAACGTCATTTTCTGGTTATAATCATAAAACTTTATTTGTATATCCGCTTCTTTACTCTACAATATTCTCCTCTCCCTGCGGTGTAAGAGCACTGTAGTAGGAAATTTAAAAGGGACTGCAAATACAGCTAAAGAAAACCACAAATCCTGAACTAACATATGCTAACTTTTCTTCTGGGAACAAAAGCTGCATCTTGGTTTTCTCCTAACCAGCAAACACCAAGCAATCAAAGGACAAGCTTTTCAGCTACAAATGTTAGCAAGGAAATTCAATTGTGTTTAATTAAGTTCTTCCAGAGAGAAACTGCATGCTCTTCCAGCAAAGGAGGTTATCGGAGGTCAGATCCCTGCAATGACTTTGTGACCTCCAAAAGGCCAAAGAAAAGGTAGCAGCATCCCTGCTGGTAAGATGGGCTTCCCCATTTGTTTCTCGGTCTTTCAGCTTTAATTTAATAGCAATCAGGACAATACGGCTGCTTTTCTTCTAACAATGGG
Organism: Heloderma suspectum; assembly: GCF_057233095.1. NCBI lineage: Eukaryota > Metazoa > Chordata > Lepidosauria > Squamata > Helodermatidae > Heloderma > Heloderma suspectum. The sequence goes on from NC_139464.1 coordinate 34,830,926, forward strand.
ATGGGCAGAAGTTAGATTTACAGCATGGCAAGAGAGGAGTCAGAAAACAAGGGAGGCGCCCCATGACTTTCCATCTACAATGGGGACATCACTTTGATACCCATAAATAATTCGCAAATCTACTTAAGATTCATTGTTGTCAAAAGCTGACAGATGTGAACAGTTTAAAATTTAGAAGTTACCTTCTGGGTTGCCTCCATGTGCAGGTCTCCATTTTTACAATTTAAAAAAAAGATTGCATTTCTACATCTAAGCAACACAAAAAATGCATGATGCACTTTTTATTTAAAGGGCCTACTGGTGATATTTGCATTTATTTATTTATTAAAGGAAAAGTTTGTTATAAAAGAATTTTATTTATTTATTTATTCATTTCATTTCTATACTGCCCAATAGCTGAAGCTCTCTGGGCGGTTCACAAAAATTAAAACCAAATGGCACACAATAAAACAATTTAAAATATATAGAACATTAAAACCACAATATAACAATACAACCACAATAAAACCTAGCAGCAGTGCAGGAATTTAAAACACAGATTTAAAACAGCAAGCTAAAAGTCTAGAAAGCTAAAATGCTAAAATGCCTGGGAAAATAAAATGGTCTTCACCTGGCACCGAAAGGAATACAATGTAGGTGCCAGGCAAACCTCACTGGGGAGCTCATTCCACCTTTATTCACCAAAATCAAACATTAAAGGCTTGCTGTGGTATATAGCCAAAGACCGCTTAGCACAGAGTGTTGCAGGAAAAATCACATCTTGGAGAGTGTTGATAAATTTAGGGTAAGGATGGACGGATCAGTCAATTTCAGTTTCTCATTTTTCCTATCTTTAATTTGTTCCATCCCATTTCTGAATAATTTCTGACTTTTTTTTTTAAGGCCCCATGAAAATTTCTATGCATTTAGTGCACAATTTTACTTAATATACACAAGCAGTTTTCCTTATATAATGCTTTAAAAAATTCTTCACGAATATATGCATTTTTGTCTGCATTTTTTCCTAATATACGTATTTTTATAGACATTTTTTGTGTGGAGAACTGCATCACAAAATTCTGAGACATGCAAGAGTCGGACATGACTTAATGACTGAACAACAAAAACTGTGTCCTGATTCTCATATTGAGTCAGCAAGTGAACATCCTGGCAAATTCTTGTCAAAATGAAAACTGAAGAAAATCCACCCTCTACCTAGTTTAGGTAATCCATTCTAACCCTGGTGTGTCAGCAATCACATTCAAAACAATGGGTAGTATCCAATGTTAGTCCTACATAGAGTAGACATATTGAAATGAATGGGACTTAAGTTAGTCATTACTAACATTGGATACTACCCAATTTCTAAACTAATATCAAAGTTACGGTGCAATCCGATGCAAGTTTACTCAGGAATAAATCCCATGGTATTCAATGAGGCTTACTCCCAGGAAAGTGTGCATGGAATCACAGGGCAATTCTATGAACATCTACTTGGAAGTAAGTCCCATTGAGTTCAATGGGACTTACAACCAGGTAAATTTTACCTTACTCCCAGGATTGCAGCATCAGTCTGCTATAGGAAAATCAGTATGGAGTAGGGATGTATGAAAGTCACTTACCTTTTCGCGGATTCTGTTCATGGTAGGGGGGGAGGCGTTCCGTCCCTCCCCCTGGAATCCTCGATGGGGGGGGAGGCGATCCTCGATGGCTGTGCTCCGTGGTGGCTCCGCAGAGCAGCCGGCCAGGCCCAGGCCAGGGCCATCTGCAGCCGGATTTCCAGCCGTGGAGGGCTCTGGGTAAAAAACCCAAACAAACGCATACGCAAATGGCGGTGGCCATTTTCATTCCTTATTTTTCTTCATCTTAGTCTACGCCAATATTTACGTAGACTAAGACGAAGAAAAGAATGAGGAACGCAAATAGCGTACGGAGTCCTGTGTTGCCTTAAAGATTAGTACTTCTCAGATGCATCTTTACCACCTAGTTCATGCATGTGGTTAAGTGTGTTTTACTATCATTCAAAAGCTTATGCTAGAATAAAAATGTTCATTTTTAAGATGCCACAGCACTCCTTGCTACATAAAATCATATTTCTGTTATCTAGTTTCTTGATACAAATAGTCTGAAATTATAGAATCATAGAATAGTAGGGTTGGAAGTCTTCTCAGTCTTCTCTTCTCAAGGCTAAACATGCCCAGTTCTTTCAGTCTCTCTTCATAGGGCTTTGTTTCCAGTCCCCTGATCATCCTCGTTGCCCTCCTCTGAACCCTCTCCAGTTTGTCTGCATCCTTCTTAAAGTGTGGTACCCAGAACTGGACACAGTACTCCAGATGACTAACCAGTGCTGAGTAGAGGGGAACTAGTACTTCCCGGGATTTGGAAGCTATGCTTCTATTAATGCACCCCAAAATAGCATTTGCCTTTTTTGCAGCCACATGACATTGTTGGCTCATATTCAGCTTGTGATCGACAACAATTCCAAGATCTTTCTCGCTTGTAGTGTTGTTGAGCCACGTATCCCCCATCTTGTAACTGTGCCTTTGGTTTCTTTTTCCGAGGTGCAGAACTTGGCATTTTTCCCTATTAAATGTCATTCTGTTGTTTTCTGCCCAGCGCTCCAGTCTATCCAGATCACTTTGAATTTTGTTTCTGTCTTCCAAAGTATTAGCTATCCCACCCAATTTTGTGTCATCTACAAATCTGATCAGCATTCCCTGCACCTCCTCCTCCAAGTCATTCATAAAAATATTGAGGAGCACTGGGCCCAGGACTGAGCCCTGCGGTACCCTGCTCGTTACCTCTCCCCAGTTTGAGAAGGTCCCATTGATAAGCACTCTTTGAGTCCGATTCTGTAGCCAATTTTGGATCCACCGGATCGTTGTTTCATCTAGCCCACTTTGAGCTAGTTTGCTCATCAGGATATCATGGAGCGCTTTGTCGAAAGCTTTGCTGAAGGCGAGATATATTATGTCCACAGCATTCCCACGGTCTAAATCTCATCTATTTTCTGCAATTTCATACATTAAAGAATGGATGTTTTTTTAAATTCTGTAAGTTTCGAACAAAAGTACAGCAACATGTTACATTCATTCTCTCTTTCTATTTAAAGGTTACACCCTTTTGACAATTTTCAGAAGGGTTTCTCCCAGTTTACAGGTTACAAAATTCACTGTGTGTTTTCCTTTTTGATTTTACTTGGCTTGATTTTATGTGTCCTTCCACAGATGAATGTAGGTTTCAGGAGGTGATCTTCCATTTGCACTATACATTTTCAATATACTTTTATGGCATTGTTTATTTAGATTTCTAAGCATGCAATCCTATCGATTGCACCCTCAATGATCAGAAACCCCTAAACTCAGAGGGTTCTGATCATCCAATGCCGGGTGGGAGGAGCAGCAAAGGTGATCTCCCCCTCCTTGTCCTCCCACTCTGCATTTTTTGCTAGATGGGCTTTTATGCTGGTAATGGTGCTTCAGAGGGGGAGGGAAAGAGGGTGGAGAGGCCTCAGGATAGCTCATATCTTGGCCCCTCTCGTTTCCTCCCCTCCCCACCCACTGAAACACTCCCTTTTCCCCCTCTCCGAGGTCAAGTTCCCAAATTTGGAGGGCAGCCAGTGTGGTTCTTTCCATGCCAGCTGCGAGGGGAGTGGTGTTGGAGCTCCAACTCCCCCTTCCGAGGTCAGAGTGCTCTCTCTGGCCTCAGGGAGGGAATCCCCAGTATCTTATCACCCCTCAGACAATGTCTAGGGGTAATAGGATTACTCCGTAAGGGCCAGTTCTCATGTTTGACAAATGCCTATAACAGAGGGTGCTTCCAGACAAAGGGCTCTTAGTGTTATTGTGCTGCTATTCCGTCTTCTTTCTTAACAAATTTTCTGTGGTCTGAAAAAAGATAGAAGAAGCAGTGGTAGACACAGGAAGGCTAGGAGTTGAAGTCAATGACATCTGCCCCCCGTCCCGAGTGATGGTGCCATAAAATGCTCAAGTCAAAGTACCCAGAGTCAGGACTAACGGCCACCATGCTGATGTCTGTCAGAAAGAGATCTTGGGGTTGTGATGGACAGCTGTGGCGGACAATATTGTGGTGGACAATGTCAACCCAGAGTGTGGCCGCTGCAAAAAAGGCAAACTCCATGTTAGGCATAATTAGAAAAGGAATTGAGAATAAAACTGCCAGTATCATACTGCCCTTAAACAAATCTATGGTGCAACCACAATTAAAATACTGTGTACAGTGCTGGTCACCACACCCAAAAAAGGGCTGGAAAAAGTGCAGAAAGGGGCAACTAGAGGTTGGTTCCCGGGAACCAACCTCGGAGCCTACTCTCCAATAGGATTGCACCCTAACATGATCAAGGGTCTGGAGTATCTCCCTATGGGGGAAGGTTACAACAGTTGAGATTGTTTAGCTTGGAAAGAGGAGGGTAAGGGGAGACATGACAGAGGTGTACAAAACTATGGACGGTGTGGAGAATGTAGATAGGGAGATTATTTTCTCCCTCTCTCACAATACTAGAACCTGCGGTCATCCTATGAAGCTGATTGGTGAGAGATTCAGGACAGATAAAAGGAAGTCCTTCTTCACACAGTGCATAATTAAACTATGGAATTCGCCACCACAAGATGTAGTGATGGCCACCAACTTGATGACTTTAAAAGGGAGTTAGACAAATTCCTGGAGGAGAAGTCTATCAATGTCTACTAGTCCTGATGGCTATGTGCTATCTCCAGTACCTGAGGCAGTATGCCTATGTACACCAGTTGCTGGGGAACATGGGCGGGAGGATGCTCTTGCACTCATGCCCTGCTTATGGTTTCCTGGTTGACAGCTGGTTGGCACTGTGTGAACAGAATGCTGGACTAGATGGACCCTTGGTATGATCCAGCATGGCTCTTCTTATGTTCTTTTTTTCTTATGTTCCTATGTTCTGTTCCTCAGTTTTGGCTGCAATCTTATATTCCAAGCATGCGGAACCTCAGGCCTGGGGGCCAAATCTGGCCCTCCTGGAGTTCCAGTCTGGCCCTCTGGGGTTCCCCAGACCCAACCATCAACCACCAGTCATATGGTGGTTTCCTGGCTTTTGCACATTTTCGCCATTCTAAAAGGTTGAAATGCCTTAGTTGCTGGCAGCAAGAGCTTCAGGCTAAAATGTGCTGGTATTTTTGGTATTTTTGTATGCAAACTACACATGAAATAAGAGGCTTAAGTTCCAGGAAGGCAGATTTCAGTTGAAAACCTTCCTAATGCTCAGAGCAATCAGACAATGGAATCAACTGCCTAGGGAGGCAGTGGGCTTTCTGTTGCTGGATGTATTCAAGCAGAGACTGGAGAACCATCTGTCAGGGATGGTTTAAACTAGATTCCTGCACTGAGCAGGGGATTGGACTCGATGGCCTAAATGGCCCCTTCTAACTCCATGATTCTATGAATGGACAGAGGAAGTGCAACTCTGTTAGTTCTCCTGGACTTCTGAGCAGCCTGTGATACAATCAATCATGTTGTCGTTCTGGGCCTTCTGGCCAGATTGGGACTGGGAGGCATGGTGTTATGGTGGCTCCTGCACTTTCTGGCAGGCTGAACTAAGTCGGTAGTGCCTTCAGTTCCACCCACCACTGTAATGTGGCACCCAAGAGCTTCTCTGAAATTGAATTTGGCCTTCAGGCTGAAAGAGGTTCAACAGCCCTGGCCTAAGCTGATATGTCAGCTGTGACCCTGTTTAGAAAGGGCAGCCCTTGCCTCAGTTATTCATGTCCAGGTCACATCAAGCTAGAATACTGTTATGCATTCTACATGGGGCTTTCTGCCTTGGTGAAAGCTATCATCCCTCATGCAAAATGCAGGTACCCAGATGATTGTGGGGGCTAGGCATTTGGAACATGTCACACCAAAATTGTATCAGCTGCACTGGCTGTCTATTCACTTCCAACCCCAATTCAAAGTACTGGTTTTGACCTTTAAAGCCTTAAATGGTTTGAGGATTGATTACCTGATGTACTGATTGCACCATATGACCCTTCCCAGGCCTTGAGATTCATCACAGATGTACCACAATCAGGTTGATGGGGATGCAAGACAGGGCCTTTTTGGTGGTGGTTCCCCATCAGTGAAATTCCCTCCCTAACAGAGAGGAATTTCATTCCCCTCTTTGTTTTCTCTTAATTAGACTGTAAAGACATTTCTGTTACAACCTGCTTTTGGTTTAGGGTTAATTTAATTATTGTTCTCATTCCATTTTGGAGTATTTTGTACTGGCATTGTGTTTTTACACAGGGTCTCAGACAGAGGAGGGGTCCTGGCCAAAGCACACTCAATGGCCCCCCTCGTTCAGTGAGTCTGCCTTCTCACCACCATTGTCACCATTCTCGACACTGCTGCCACTTGCTTGCTTGACAAGCAGAGAGCCAAGGAGCATGTAGCCAGTGGCATCTACTGCTTCTCCACCTCGCCAACCCCAGTGCCCGGGCCAGAGTGAGGGGTAAGTGAACAAGCAGGTTGCAATGGTGGAGGAGCAACTCCAGGGGGTGCTTGTAGTGGGCCCCTGCAAGGTTGGGGGCCCTTCTTGGCAGGTGCCCAACCATGCCTACCCTGGATGCCGGCCCTGTTTCCCAGCTCTGCTATCCAAAACTTTTTAACTGGAGGTATTGGGGGCTGAACGTAGCACAGCCAGCTTGTGAGTCAGTTCTCTGGAGGTGAAAATGTTTCTGATGCTGAGCGGTGACCAAAGGGGAGGGAGGCACAGCAACACCCTTGCTGGAGGGCATTGCAAGGCAGTGTTCACGTGGCAGCAGCAGTGTACAGCACCCAGTGCAGATCCCTGACATTGTAGCCCTCACTCATGCTGGCTGCTGCCAGTCACTTGTCAGCCACATGCCTGCATGTTGCTCATGCAGCAGCCGCATATGCCAATGCTTCCATGCAATGCTTCCCTCCAGGAAGAGCACTGGGTCCCTCTCCCCTTAATCCCCACTCAGTGGCAAAATCATTGCATTTTCTGTGAATCACCTAACAAGCCACCAATGGAACATGGACCCTTCTGCATGCAAAGCACCTGTTCTACTACTGAGCTATGGCCACTCATTATAAATAAGGAGCTAGGTATCAGAGCTAGGTATCTTGTGCAGTCTTCCCCAATCTGGTGCCCTCCAGATATGTTGGACTCAGCATCCCCCCCTTTAAATGGACATGAAAATATACAGCGGATCATGAGAGAATAACAGCAACATAATAACATTTCATGAAGAAGAAGAAGAAGAAGAAGAAGAAGAAGAGGAGGAGGAGGAGGAGGAGGAGGAGGAGGAGGAGGAGGAGGAGGAGGAACCTAGGAAGCTGCCTTATACTGAGTCAGACCCTTGGTCCATCTAGCCCAGTATTGTCAACACTGACTGGCAGCAATGGCTCTCCAGGGTTTCAGAATTTTCCTAGCCCTACCTAGAGATGCTAGAGATCGAACCTGGGACCTTCTGAATGGAAAGAAGCTTCTGTCTGTTTTGCAGCCAAACTTATAGTTCTGTTTCTCTCCCCCTATGATGAAACCCCAATGATTATAATTAGTACAAAGAGCAATTGCTGTCCAAAGCTAGAGAATCTTAGGTCAACTAAGAAGAAAGGCAGTTATACGGGCTCTCATTATATATCTAAATGCCATGCTTCTGGTTTCACTTCCAGCCAAAGCAAATGGCATGAAGAAGCACATTATTTCTTTTTCCCTGGTAACATGCTGAGATACAGGCAGCATTTGACTGTGTTTGCTTCAGGAAAACACATCCCCACATCTATATGTGTTACATTGGCAACAATCAATATAGTCCCTAGAGCCAAGATGTGCAGTTTGAAAGTACAATTAAAGGGGTAAGTTACTGACTCTTTACTGCAATGTGGAGAAACTGAGAAGGGCTTGTCTTCATCTTAATTACTACTAAAGGAGCAGTGATCTGTACAAGCAAGCTATCATTTGTTATCATAGTCATATAGTGGTGAATGTGCATGTGTGAGTTTGTTCATCACGAGTGGGGAGCCACAGGCCCAGCGGCCAAATCCAGCCCTCCTAGGGATCTCATCTTGTTTTCCCAGATGGCCATGCCCCCTTCCCTTGTCCACACCTCCTTTCCCCCCAATCACCAATCATTTGGTTGTTGTTTCCTGGCTTTTGTGCAGTTTTTCTCCCATTCTAAAAAATCAAAATGCCTGTCCTAATGCTTAGTTTCTAGCAGTAAAAGCTGAAGGGAGTAATCCTATGGGGATAGGTGGCTGCCTCCAAACTTGGAGGTGACTACCTAGCCAATGCAGGGTGGGTGGAGTGCAGAGGGGATCTTCTCTTCTGCACTCCAGCTGCCCTGCATTTGCAGCTAGATGGCCAATTTCAGCTGTCTAGTCACAGCACCTTGGAGTGGGGGGAGGGCAGCCAGATGACACATAGGAAGCATCATAATGATGTTTCTAAGGTCCCCTCCTCGCCCCTGGGAATACCCCCTTTCCTCCCACCCTGTGCTGCTCTTATGAGTGCAGAGCCAAGTAGGATCCATGCCACCTATGAGGCGGCATGGGAGGGGGTGGGGAGGCAGTTTTCTGGGAACTGACCTCAGAGCGTGGGCTCCGAGGTCGGTTCCCGAAAACCAAATAACCCTATGGCCATTCAACCACTGTCTAGCGGCCATAGGATTGTACCCTTAAACTACAATATATTAACTCAATATATGCTGTACAATGGCCCAAATTCAGAAAAATATAGTCATGCTCAGGATGTGACAATATTTTTGGCACCAGGTTAAACCTTCCTATTTCCCAGGGCATTACTACTCAGAAGTAGTAATTGAACTCAGTGGGATATATTCTCAAGCAAGTGTGTACAGCATTGCACCTGCTTTTAATTCTGCTTAATTGTTATGCTGTATTTTGTTAGGCTTATTGGTTGTTTTTATTATATGTATATATTTGTGTGAATAGTGTTACTCACAATTTTGTACACCACCTTGGAACTCTCTGGACCAAGGGAGCTTGAGGAATATTTTCAAAACTACTTCAATAAATATATAAAGTTAGTTGTGACTAATGTATGTCCCATTGATTTTAATGGGACTTTAGCATGTTTAGCTTTCTTTGGATTTTGGCCAATATATACTGGGACACATGATAAATATTTACAACTGATTTCATATAAATATAGAAAACACAAATCATTAACACAGTCTAGAATTAGAAAGAATGTTTACCAGTAAGCCAGATCAATACAATACACATGACTAAAATGTTAAATCGTCTTCATATTGTTTATCTGAACTCAACGCTACATTGGTTTTCAGAATCTTAAAGCACCCTACAGGTGTTTTGTTGTTGTTGTTCTCTAGCTCTGCTTCTGAATTCTTGAACTTTACAAGGCAAGCACGGTAGACTTCTTTTACTTTATGGCACAAGATTTTCCTTGGTAGGTAGCAGCTGTATCTTCTACCTATTCAGCCTGTTATATTTTATAGTTTTCAGGCCTCCCAGAGAATAAATGGCTATTTGATTTTGACTGCAAGGGAAGCCTTCAAACATTTTGTAGTAGGTTGACTAGGCAGGTTTCTGGGAGAAAGGTGGGCAGGTGTCTTTCCCTTTGTTTCAAAGGATTTTATATCTGCTTCTTTCATCAGTGCTTCTTATCAGTTAGGAGAATCCATGTTGGCCACTGAATTGTGGTCAAGGGAGAAGGAGAATTCCAAAATTTTGGAGCCAAAGTGTCAAGGTAGGAAAAGAACAGGCCAGTCTCAATATTTGTTCGCATGGTCTCTGTGGTAGCCAAGAGATATTTCTAAGGTATTTGCAACAAGTGTGTGAGATCATTCTGCAAGTGATAAACTACAGTAGGAATGTACAGCTTTGGGCCCTGAGTCAAGGAAAGAGGTCAAAAGCATGAGAACAAATAGCAAGATGGCTAAGAAGCATTCAAGGCAGAGGATAACTCTGCTTGCTGCAGGAAATAGCAATGCTTCGCCAGTGTTTCCCACAGAAAACACATAACATATGGATGTTACACATATATTCAAGCACCAGTGTCCATGCAAGTGGGAACTGTGGACTAATCAGAGTTCTTCTCATATGAATATACATGGATAGATGGCTGTACTTCAGAAGCAGACAACCTGGTTTCTCCCAGATGTTTTGGACTACAATTCCAATAATCCCTGACCATTGGCCATGCTGCCTGGGACTTATGGGAGTTGAACTCCAAAACAACTGGAGGGTATCAGGTTGCCTGCCCCTGGTCTACAACTTTGCTTTGGGAAGGCTTCACCTGCCATGCAACTATTAAAAGGCACTGAACCTCTGCTAAAAACAACCTTGGGATGAGGAAGAAATTTGTTTAATTTGCATTTTAATGCAAACGTACCTAATTTCGCACTTTCAAACCAATATGCAAAATGAAACTCAGTATCTTTTGAAATTTGCACTTCTCCAAATTTTGCAATGACATTCTCCTGTCAAAAAATACTTACAGAAATGCGTGAATTAGGAGAAAATACACACAGAAATCCATATATTTGTGAAAATAACATTAAAAATGCATTATATTAGGAAAATAGTTTGCCAAAAATGTGTACATTGGCTGAAATTGCATACAAAAAAGCATGCATTAGGGGAAATGTACCCCAAAATGCATATGCATTTTCATGTAGTTTTTTTTTTAAAAAAAAACAACAACAACAAAGTTCGGGATTAACTGAATTTAAGATTGGAAACGTTCTCAAAGTTGGAGATGAACCAAATTTAAAAATGAGAAACCAAAATGGACAAATCTATCTGTCCCTAAAGCAACTGAACACCCAGATCATACAATTCACCCTGCATGTACAGCATCACATTTCCCTACTTCTGACAAAGAGCAAATAAGGGACTGGATGTGTTTCTGGAATGTACTACATCAGGGTACAGGGGCGGGGAGACTCACACAAATGCATGTTCCTCCATAGAAAACAACTGTATACACATGGAAAACTAGATCTCAGGGAGAAGAATTTTAGCCCAGACTTTTCCCTTCTATGAGATTCTATTCATACTTTCCCATTCGTAGGATTTTATGTTATGTTGTGTTGCATCGTGTTATGTTATGCAGGATCAATGTTTCAATTATGTGAGCCATCACATGCAATCTGAAGCAGTAGAGCTCATCATCAGGCTTGATGTTTGTGAGAATTAGGCCTCAGTTGCAGCAGCTTTGCCATGACATGGTAAATGCAGGTTTTATGGCAATTGGGTGTATCAGGGAGCAATCTCAGGACACTGTAGCATAAACTCTATGCAGAACTGCTCAATAGGCATTCTTGGAATGCCACTTTGGTCATGTAAACTGGCTCACAAAACCTGAAAAAATCTGGCATGGGAAAAACTCTGCCAATAATTATTTAAGGGGCTTTAAAACAAAATTAAAATCATACTTAGCAGAAACAGATTGGACTATTTAACAGAACCATATTGATGGCATATGACAGGCAAATAGCATTTGCATCTCCTGAGCTATAAGAAGATGGTGGAGGCAATATTTTTAAGAAACACAGTTTGTTCTTCTAGCATTTTTAGCATCTTTAATTAAAGACAGGAACACAACAAGGTATTTATAACCATTTATGGCATTTCTTTTTCTGTAAATGTATGATTGATTTATAGATATAGATGATATATAGATATAGATATAGATATAATCTCCGATACTTTAATGGAAGAAATTCTTAACCTGTACTTAGCAGGGGGGAAGGGGAGGGCAGGAGATATGGGGTAGAGTAGACATTAAAAGCACCAAGATTATATTATTTATTCCATGACAAATCCATGTCTAGGTGATTAAAATTATACTTAAAACCCTGAGTTTATCAGGCCACAAAGAAAAGACACTATGTTCCAAATATTCCAAGCAGAATTACAGATTCTGGGAACATGGGGAAGGGAAGAAACCCCTTTAAAACAATGTTACTAAAATAGGCCAGATTATCTGGGTCACTACGTCCTCTGTATTTCCCCTGTAGCATTTCATAGTAGTTACTGTTGCCAAGGGAGGGTTGATCTTCTCATTATGTATGTTTGTCTTTCACATCAGAGCTAGCGGCTTTCTTTCTGTACCCTAGAACTGTAACTGAAACAAAAAGTAAGGAATGAAGCCCCCCCCCCCATTATTACACAAATACCTACAAAGCAGAGGGAGGGATCCTCAGAGGTCACAAGGTCAGTCCTCTAATCATTGATGCACTTGCTCCAGCAGACCCCTGTCTTTTGTAACTGGGTCAAAGCCAAGACCTCTGCTGAGTATCCTCAGTGAAGAATTAACAAGTGTGACAATTTGCGATCCCTCCCCCTACGGCCTCCTGGTCCCGTCTGTTTGAATGCTGTAAATAGAGACATCTGGATGGAGGCCTTTCAGTGCAGTAATTGAAAATGAACATGGATCAAGTTCTGGCCTCTTGTATTCATATATCTTGAGGCTTAATTACATTAAAGGGGAATCTAGGCTCTGGCTCTATGGAGACAGCAGATTCTATCAGGCGCTCCAATCATGAATCTTTAAAATAAAGCGTTTTGCCAGCGTCTCGCTCAGCACAGATGAGAAATTTGCAGAGAGCTCTGGAAGGCTTGATAAAAACTTTTTCTCTTCCTGGAGTCCATGCATTCCCTTCACATTTCTGTTCACTGAAACTCATGTGCATAAGAAATCAAACTGGTTACTTTGTTATTCATTCTAAAAGGCCGCACAGAAGCTAGAATATCATAAGAGAGGGAAAACCTTCAACTACAAAGAGCTACATTGGCCCATCTATGGAGAAATTAGGAAGCAGCTTGTTCCCCCAACTAATCTGTTTTAGCCAGGTCACCACATTTTTCTGAGCCCCATCTAAATAATGCCTCCCCCCTACAAATGACCTCATACATTTGTCTTTCCCTTGTTTTCATTTCATTTCTTTTCTTCATTCCTTCCCTTTTTTTGCCTACAGAAGCTAAAAGAAAACAAAGCAAAGCTATTTAAAATTTAATGCCTAGCAAGCTGGCATATATAGTATGTACTTGGATATCAAAAGGTTACGGTGATGCAAAAAAACCAAAAAAAAAAATTATACAACTATTGATCTATTAAATAAATAACAAATCACTCTCTAATTTTATTATAGTGAATGTTTTTAATCCTGTGCTTCTGGTGGTGGTGGTGGTTGTGATGCTGTAGAAGTGTATCCTGCTTAGTTTTTATTGTAAAACTCTGGATGCCTGGTAGGCAGAGGGTACCATTTGTAATGATTAAAAAAAAAACACCTGCTAGTTTAAAAGACCAGAGTTAAGGCTATCTCATGTTGCTCAAACTCCAAAAAGCCAGGAAATTGGAAGCTCAGGCTGATGCCTTAACTGACATGTCCTGTGATCAGTGATGATGTTGTGCAATGTCAGAAATCGTGCTTGCTTACAATTTACCCTCCATGCACCCATCCTTTTTCTTGCTCTTTCAGGCCCAAATCCAGATGGGGAAGATGGAGTGCCTGGGACCAGCAAAGATGCCCCATGTTGTCCTGAGCAGGAATGGGTTGCTTAATTATTTATATTAAAGTACTTTTGCATTATTGAGCCAGCCAAATGGGATCACTGCTTGAGTGATCTGGGTTTTCATGGGGGTGGAAGGAATCCAGGCTGTCTTGGGGGTTGGGGTGGATGGCTGAGAAGGGAGAAAGCCTTCTCCTTTTCCAGCCATGTGGGCTGTCTTGGGGTGGGAGGAGGAGGTCTGGAGAAGGAAGAAAGGAACAAAGCCTTCTCTGTTCTCCAGCCAGCCATGTGGGAGTGATCCAGGCTGTCACCGGGGGGAGGGGGGGATCATGGATGACTGTGGATGACTGGAGAAGGGGGAAGGTGACAAGGCCTTCTCCTCTCTCCATCTAGCTGGGCTGTTTCAGGCAGGCAATGGATGACTGGAGAAGAAAGAAGGCAACAAGGCCTTCACCTTTCTCCAGCCACCTGGGCTGGCACAGGGGAGGAGAAATATAGGCTATCTTGGGGTGGAGAGATGAATGGGAGAAGACAACCAGGCATTTGCCTTCTCCAGCCACCCAGGCTGCCATGGGGAGTGGATGGCTTCAGAAGAGAAGTCAACAGCCATTGCCATTCTCCAGAAAACCAGGCTGTCTTGGAGGGGGGCAGGAATGTGGGCTGTCTGGGGGCATGATCTTGGCTGTCTGGGGCGGGGGGGAACAAATGGTTGAAGAATGCCGCAAGGCCTTCACCCTCTTCCAGTCACCCAGGTTGCCATGGAGGTGGGGGTTATGAGCTGTCTGTGGGGGCAGATGGCTGAAGGAGGGAGAAGGCAACAAACAGCACAGAAGCAGCAAACTGGGCTGTATCGGGGAGGGGGGTGGTGGCCAGGGAAGGGAGAAGACTATAAATGGATCACTACTTCAACACTACCATGAGTGGCATTGAAGTGGTGACTGGATTGCTTTGAAGGCAGGTGGGCAGGGAAAGGAGGAGACCTAGTGCAAAGCCTCCTCCATTCCCTGGTCATGCCAATTAGATTGGTATTTCAGTGCTACTCATGGTGGCACTGAAGTACCAATCTGGACTGCCGGGGGGGGGCAGGGAAGGGAGGAGGCCGCAATCGGTGCTTCAGTGTTGTAGAGATGTCAGAGAATTCCGCCACGGATCTCAGTGAGGCCGAATACCAGTGCATTTGGCCCCCCGAAATCCATGGCGGAACGAAGCCCCCTGCCCCACCACCCCATGAAAGGCGCACGAAACGGAGCACTTACCTGTGCCGTTCACACTGTTTTGCGAATGGCGGCTGCGTCTGCGGCTGCCATTCGCTTCCCCATTTAGGCTGTGATAGGCTACGTAAATACTTACGTAGCCCATCACGGCTAAAGCAGGGACACTATTTGCGTCCCTGCGGAGGCCGTGATAGGCTACATAAATATTTACATAGCCTATCACGGCAAAAAAAGGGAACGCAAATGTCAAGCCGCCGTAGCCGCCGCCATTTGCATCTGCTGGCTCCACACGCCTGTGAATGCACCCGGCTGGTGGCTCCGCAGAGTTGCCTCGGAGCGGAGCCGGCCAGGTTAGAATTTCAGGGAGAGATGAGGAGCGCCTCTCCCCCACCACGAATCACCCCTGCGAAAAGGTAAGTGACTTTCGTACATCCCTACAGTGTTGCCATGAGCAGCACTGAAGTGGCAAGCTGACTACCTCAGAGGGGAGTGACCAGGGAAGGGAGGCGGCTCCTAGGCCTTGCCTTCCATTTGCCTTACCCCACCCAGTCACCCCTTCAGCTTGCTGCAATCCAGACAGACGCATCACCTGCTCATGCTACTACTATTGCTTTCATCAAGGTGGCAGTTACAACCCTCCTACTCAACGTTCCAAGTCAGTTGTGAGGTGCGGGATAGAGAAAGACAAGCATCTGCAGCTGTGTGTTGTTATGAGAGTCCCATAGACTCTTATTACTGGTTTAAAAGCTTTTTAAATCAAAGAATAAATTAAATAAATTTAAATTTAAAAAATAGTGTTCTACCAACTAAAATGCAAGCTGAATAGGAAACAATCAATCTTTTAGATGAAAAGCTTTTCATTTTTTCAGAAATTGTGAGCAAAAAAGGTCACCAATCAAGGTCTGAAAGTCACGTTTGACAAAAGGAGGGTTGTGCGTGGGGGTGCTTTTTATCTTTAAACTGCTCCCTCAAACTTTCCGCACCCTTCCTGAAATTTTCAGGGTATGTAAAAGCAACACTTCTTTCTGCACCTGTAAATTTCATAGAGATTAGTAAAACCATTCCAGTTTTATAAAGGTTAGAACAACCCACCTCGTTGATCACCATTTAACAACATGGAATGCTTTTTCTTACTGAGAGGCCTTATCAAAGAAGACACTAATGTGTCTCTTTTAATTAAATAAATAAAACAAAAACAACTATACTTTTCACATAACTTGTAGTTCTGTGATCTGAGGCAAACAAAGAAACTTGCACAACATATTATTCTAAATGCATTCACTAATATTTTCCCCCTCTAAACTTTCTGCTACATCATGCAAATTAGACCCTTTTACTATAAGCTTCTCTCTCTCTCTCTCTCTCTCTCTCTGTTTCTTGCAAGCCCAACTATTGGAAGCTGCAACTGAAGTTTGAAGGAGTGAGGGGTGAAAAGCGGGAGGAACTTTGGGATAAGGTAAATGTTTCTTCACCCTTCTATACCCACACCCCTTATAAGTTCATAAACATCAAGATGAACATTTAAAAAAATGAAAATTGCCACTTCTAGTAAATTAAACAGACACCCTGTTTGGCTGCTAGAACAAGGGAAGTGGAGGGAGGTAGAAGAGGAAACCAGGAGTGTTCATGTTTGCACGTTTGTGTGTGTGTGTGTGTGTGTGTGTGTGTATGAGAGAGAGAGTACATATGTGTGTGTGTGTAGGGAAATAATTATGGGCTTTGCATCAATAGTGAAAATCCTGCCTAAGAATGTGCAACCTGATAGTGACATCTAAGTATGTAAAAAGGTGGGAAACTGCAAGGGCCATCAGCCATATTCACATGTTATTTATGTGTAGGGCATTCCCATGGTGAAGCAGGAGTGGGTTGCATGCCTGAGCCAGCCCTGAGGTTGCATCCCTGAGCCAGCCCCACCATTCAACATCCGCACATTTAGCATGGTCACCTGCAAAGGGACCCCTCCACATAAGCAGCTGTTTTGTGCATAGGGGCTCAACATGACTGGGATATCTGCTTGTGCTGAGGGCCCAGTCACATGGAGTCCCTCTGGATGAGCAGCTAATCACACATCATGCCCCTTTATAGATCACCACTCTCAACACATGGATATTTGCAGGTCGGGCTAGTCCCAAAAAATGTGGACATCAGAGAGTGGGGGTAAAATGGATTAGGGGACTCACATGCTTTAGCATGAGTATCATGTGAATAGGGCTTCCTTTGGGGAGGGAAAGGCACTCTGCATATGCTCAAAGATACTTTCTTCATATTCTATGGTTTAGCTAAGCTGAGACTGGTGAAGTCTTGGCACAAATAATTTACAGGAAGGAGGAGATAAGGACAGTTTGGCTATAACAAGAAAAAGGCGGGGGATATTGTAAAAAAAAACCTTTTATGAAGAGTTGCTGCATAAAGGAAAAAGAGGAATGGAACATAGTGGATGTGTTTTCTGGTTGCAGTTGACTTGTAATCAGTGGAGGCTCTGATTTTGCTGCAGCTGTGAATTCATTCTGGGTTTCAGTCAGAACCAGCCAGAACTTTAGATGATCTATCCACAGTACTAAACCCTATCCCCAAAATAGGTTAAGCATCTTGGATGGCTCCTTTAGAGTTCTGGCTGATTCTGACTGAAACCCAGAATGGATTCACAAATGAAATCAGAGCCACCAGCCTCCACTGCTTGTAGTTTGTTGTTGTTCAGTCATTAAGTCGTGTCCGACTCTTCGTGACCCCATGGACCATAGCACGCCAGGCCTTCCTGTCCTCTGCTCTCTCCTCACTTTCTAAAAAGAGAGGTCCTGGGGCTTATGTGTGTGGGAGACCACTCTGTAAGTGTCTGGGAAGGGGGAGGCTGAAGTTGCTCAATGGTGAGGAAAAAGCATTCTGCATATGCCCAGAGGTGCTCTATCATCACTTAGCTGTTATTTCTGCCTCAGAATACTGTGCCTTCTACTCACTGACTGATCATGGGCTAGTTATCATTAATTGTCACGTGTTGTTTGCTGACTCAGCTATAAAACAGGACTGATATACTCTAAATGACACAAATGCAACACGTGGTGCATGTATGGGTATTCTGCATATTTGGCTTGCTGTGTGGTTTGCCCCAATGTTTTTGTCACCTGGAACTACCCACTTGCATGCACTTTTAGCTCCTGCTTTCTAGCTGTGGCCCATCTGAGTCCAGATTGCATTGGCCAGCCATTGTCACTCAGGCCATGGTGCTAGGATGCTAAACCCTGCCCCTCCCTACCCACCAATGCATAGGAGTGACCCTCTTTTCTTTGGTGAAATGTTGATGGGTATGATACTGACACATTTCCAGTCTTGAAGTAAGCTACCAAAACCATAAACATAATACAGATGTTGAGTCTTGCACCAAAGTTAAGGTCCTAGTGAAGGTTAATAGCCAAGGAATTGCAGAAGCTAGGATATGAAGGCTTTGAACAGGGCTAGAACGATGGGTAACAGCCACAGGGTCAAAACAAGGCAGAAGAAATATAAACCGAGATTGCAACAGTTCAGGTTTTTGTGCTGCCTCGCTGCATTAAGATGGTGGCAGTGGCTGTTAGCAGAAGCCTGGAAATCAAAGGAATTAGTTAATCAATGAAAGATAAAGCTTGTTGCCAGCTACTTATCAGGTGAAAGCACTACTTATCAGGTGAAAGACCCATCGCTGAATCCCATGAGTGTTTGACACGTGGCCTCCAGCCATACTCACAGCTAGTAAAAGAGGTGACATCACTAGCAAGGCTGGTTAGGTTAGTGGAGTATTTGCAATATGGTCTGCAGGCCTTTGTTCTTCCTGTAGCATTATATATCTGTGATGGCTCATTCACACAAGCAGGTCAGTGCTTGACATTGCAGTCATCAAGTCATTGCGGTCATGCATGGGTGAGAGATCCCTTTGGTCCCTGAACCAATGGGTCCTCCATACTATCAATCAGCATTATGCCTCTAAATGCTTTTATTGCCCTTCTTTGCAATATTGTACACCTGCACTGCATTGGGAGCCTCATCTTTCATTTCTTAAAAAAAGGAAATCAAGATCCCAGCCCTTATGACTGAGGAGAAGGTTCTGAGGATTTATTGGCGTTGTCTGCTGAAGGGGTGCTGAGATGCACTGGTAGCCGGTACAGAAAGTTCAGCAAGTGTGTGTCTGTTTGTCAACATATGATAAAGTGCCCCATTCCATGCTTAATTGTTCCTCCACACATAGAATAGGGAAATGACCAGAAGGGTTGGTGAGCTTCAGTAATTTGGTAAATACTCAAGCAAATGGCAGCATCTCACATGATGTTGGTCCAAGTCAGCATATGGAGGTATCTGCACCCCTCAAGCAGTCAGGCAGAATGAATTGTGGTGCTTGTGGGATAACTTGGCCTGCCTTGACTAGTAGTGCTGTGCTCAAAATTTCAGTTCTTCCATTTTTGGCATTTTGGGGGGCTGAGAGCAAAACGAAAACTCTGGTGAAAGAGACTGGGAGAGGTGAGAATTTCAAATAACATCCTCCTTGGGCATGAGGAGGACAGGATTTCAGCGTGTCCTTTTAAGTGTAGGTGGCGGCTTAGGGGTCTTTCTGTTTTGTTTTTTTAAAAAAACATCCCCTGCACTTTCAGGAGCCCAGGACTCTTCTCCAGCCTGGCAACTCTTTCTGGACTCCCAGGAAACCACGTGACCTTGCCCTCTCCAATAGGCATTCGGGAAAGGCTCTGGGGATGCAGACGCTTCCTTGCAAAGCACAAGGAATCTGGAATTTTAGAGCTTTGGAAAAATTCTGCTCTTCCTTGCAGCAAAATTGAGCAAGCAAGTTATGCATTTTCTAAAGCTCCAAAAGTCCCATTTGTTTTTTGTGAAGAAGCTTTTTGCAAAGAAGCTTCTGCAACCCAGGAGTTCTTCCTGAACGCCTATTGGAGAGGGCAAGGTCATATGGTCTCATGGGAGTTCAAAAAGTGCTGCCAGGCTGGAGAAGCCTCTCATGCTGGGGGTATTTTTCAAGTAAAAACAAAACAAAAATACAAAGAACATTCAGCCACCTCCAAACTTTAAAAGATATGCAGAAACCTCATCCCTCTCCCTAAGGAGAAAACTCTCTGAAATTTTCCCCCTCCCTGAGAAATAGGCAGAAAAAAACAATGCCTCTTTCGCAGGAAGAGAAAAAATTCCCGAAAATAGGGGCAGGGTTCAGCACAGCACTGTTAACTAGTATGCACCGTGACTTGGTGAGGGAAGTCATTCACTGCTCTGTCTCAGGCAGCAAAATATCTTGAGTCTGCCGTGCTCCTCCACATGCGCACGCACACACACACACACACACACACTCGTGTTATATAGATGAACATGTGACCAGAGCTTATGTGTTTTTTCCATGTTAACATGCTTAATGTTGGCAGGGACATTAGCTGGGAGGACACAGCTGGGGTTGGTTGGGGGCGGGGGGTTCAAACAGGTCTACAAGTGAAGGAGAAAAATAAGACACATCCAAAAAAGGAAGAAGACGGTTTTCAGAAATCCTACAGTACACGTCCTAGATAGGATTGTCAGGTGTCCTACTTTACAGAGGACAGCCCTCTATTTGAAGGCCTCTAAGAAGACTGTCCTCTATTTTGAAGGCATCCTCCATTTGAAGGGGTGTCCAGTCCAAGTCCAGTTTAAAGATCAAGAACTCTAGGAAGGGAGAGCCAGCAGGAACCTTGAAGCTGCCCGTCATCAGCACCTGGACAGCAAGCAGAGCGGGCACACAACTCACCTGGTGACTGTCTTCCCAACTATGGTGAGATGTATTTCTATTTACATTATACTTATGATCTAACTTTGCATCTCTATATATACATTAGCATAGGCAAATGTTGTGCAAATTGGTGTCCTCTTTTGTCCTCTTTTTGTAGTGGTGGCCACCTTAGTCCTCCAGCATTCATCATTACACCCTCTGCTGCTTTGAGGAAAAGATAGTCCAAAATTAGTTCCCGACACCACTGTCTCCAAACCCTAAACTCCTCTGCATGCTAATTCAGTAGCTTAGAAAGCTTTTGTGTGCGTCCGTGTCTTTAGATTCCTCTGGAAGCGAACTTGCTTCCTCTCCTGTGAAACCACATCATTTCAGAAAGCCGTCTTCCATTGAGGGGACGATTGTTTTCTATAGAGATGAGAAACAAATACCCATGACCCAGGTCACTTTGCCCCAGCAGGCTTTTGCTGCAGCTTCCTCTGTGCAGCTACAACAAAGTCTGGCAGCAGTCAATCCTGCCAGCCCACACTGAGCCACCACGGAGAGGCCTGGTATTTACCCTTCCTATTAATCTGTCAGGGTTCTAGTCAAACACGTAAAACAATATGGTGTGCACATATCTTGATTAGCCATTGCTAAGTAACTGAGGGGAAACATGAGGGAACAGAAAACCATGCCACATATGACAACACGGGCATCCTGAGAGATATGAAATGTTTGTTTGCTGGCTTGTCAACTTGGAGGTGTGGGATGCCAGTGAGTTTTTCCTCTCATGGAACCAGCCATCAGAAATGTTGGCTGCAGTTTCTGGGTTAGGATAGGAATGCACAAACCCTCCAACATTCCTGGGGGGAAATAGGGTTGTGTCTGTAATGCCCCTGATTCTCACATCAGCACCCCTACCTCACATGGATAAATGTATGTTTCCACCACCTGCTGTATGCTATTATTCAGTTTGCTCTGCAATATTCTGTGCTACACTGATTTAAAAGCAAGGACATGTATATTCTGTTGGCTCATGACGTACTGGAACAAACATAATACAAAATACACCCCAAAGCTGCAATGTGGAACATAGAAATCTGCTTTTACTGAGTCAGATCACTGGTCCAACTAACTCAGGATTCCCTATAGCAGGGATGCAGAACCTTTTTGAGCCCAAGAGCTGAATTTCATTTCAGAGAAGCCCTTGGGGGCCACACTGTAGTGGTGAGTGGGACTGAAGGCAAAAGGGGCAGGGCTGCAAACCAAACATGCCAGGATACTTTGACTTAAAGTCCTTCCTGTCAGTAACAAAGCCTCAGGAGATGCATTTCGACTTTTTAGAATGGGGAAAAACCAATGGAGCCTGGTGACTTTGATGTCAGTGGGGATGTGAATCCACTCCGGGTTTCAGCCAGAACCAGTCAGAACTCCAAGGTGCTGAACCCTATCCCCAAAATGGGTTGAGCTGCTTTAAGGTTCTGACTGAAACCCAGAGCGGATTCACAGCCCCACTGACATCAGAACCACCAGCCTCCACTGTGAAAACTGCACAAAAGCTAAGAAACCATCACATGATTGGTGGTCAAGGGAAAGGCATAAGGCCAGGGGAAGGGAGCATGGCTGTCTGGGGAACCCCCAAGGACCAGATTTGGTCTGCAGGAGGGCTGGATGTAGCCCCTGGAGCTGAGGTCCTGCACCTCTGGTCTACAGTGACTGGCAGCGGCTCTCCAGGGTTTCAGGCTAGTGTCTGCCATTTGAAAACAGAGTCTAGAGGAAGTGGGAAGGGAACTCTTTTGTATACTTCCCTTCCCACTTTATGCCTCAGCTCCATTTTCAAATGAAATGGTGGCCAGGCTGCTGATCAGAGCCAACACATTGCTTAGAGCAACATGGCTTGGCTGTTAATTAAGGGGAAAGGACAACCCTCATATAACTGTAGGTGCCCCCCACCCCTGGAATGCCCCCCTGGATTCTTGGCCCTCCTCCCCATCTTCAGAATGTTTTTTTCCACCTCACACCCCTAAACCTCTGAAATTCACCTGGGCTGAATGTTCAGCCTGACCCTAAATCTACAACTCAGCTACAGCAGGTTGTGCACTGCATGGTGCCTTAGCATTGATGTGCATGGATTCCTGTGGATGCACACTACAAAGAAGATGAATCCATTTACCTGCAGATGTGCAGGGATGAGGAACCTTAGGCTTGGAGGCCAGATCCAGCTGCCTGGGGTCCCAATCCAGCTCTTTCTGTGCAGACTTCACAACCTGTAATTAAAATTAGCCTTTCCCAGCCTTGGATCCCCAGATGTTGTACTACAGCCCCCCATCATCCCCAATCATTAGCCATTTTGACTGGGGATAAATGGGAGTCATAGTTCAACTACTTCTGGGAACCCAAGGGGTAGCATCCAATGTTAATCCTACTTAAGAGTAGACCCATTTAAATTAATGGGGCTTGTTAGTCATCATAACTAACATAAGCCTCATTCATTTCAATGGGTCTACTCTTAAGTAGGACTAACATTGGATACTACCCATAGTTGGGAAAGGTTGACTTAAATAAAGAAGCTGGCAATTTGGGACCCTGATTCCTAATTTTACTCGGTACCAGTGTGGTCCATGTTACAGTTTACAGAATAAAGGAGATGGTTAGAACTCCCTTTTCTAAAATCTTTTTGTTGTTTATTCAGTCAGTCGCTTCCGACTCTTCGTGACTTCATGGACCAGCTCACGCCAGAGCTTCCTGTCAGCCATCGCCACCCCCAGCTCCCCCAAGGTCGAGTCCGTCACCTCCAGAATATCATCCATCCATCTTGCCCTTGGTCGGCCCCTCTTCCTTTTGCCTTCCACTTTCCCTAGCATCAGCATCTTCTCCAGGGTGTCCTGTCTTCTCATTATGTGGCCAAAGTACTTCAGTTTTGCCTTTAATATCATTACCTCAAGTGAGCAGTCTGGCTTGATTTCCTGGAGTATGGACTGGTTTGATCTTCTTGTAGTCCAAGGCACTCTCAGAATTGTCCTCCAGCACCACAGTTCAAAAGCATCCATCTTCCTTCGCTCAGTCTTCCTTATGGTCCAGCTCTCGCAGCCATAGGTTACTACGGGGAATACCATTGCTTTAACTATTCGCACCTTTGTTGTCAGTGTGATGTCTCCGCTCTTCACTATTTTATCAAGATTTGTCATTGCTCTCCTCCCAAGAAGTAAACATCTTCTGATTTCCTGGCTGCAGTCAGCGTCTGCAGTAATCTTTGCACCTAGAAAGATAAAGTCTGTCACTGCCTCCACGTTTTCTCCCTCTATTTGCCAGTTATCAATCAAGCTGGTTGCCATAATCTTGGTTTTTTTGAGGTTGAACCGCAACCCAGCTTTTGCACTTTCTTCTTTCACCTTAGTCATGAGGTTCCTCAGCTCCTCCTCGCTTTCAACCATCAAAGTGGTATCATCTGCATACTGGAGATTGTTAATGTTTCTTCCAGCAATTTTAACTCCAGCCTTGGCTTCATCAAGCCCAGCATGTTGCATGATGTGTTCTGCGTACAGGTTGAATAGGTAGGGTGAGAGTATACAACCCTGCCGTACTCCTTTCCCAATCTTAAACCAGTCCGTTGTTCCATGGTCTGTTCTTACCATTGCTACTTGGTCATTATACAGATTCCTCAGGAGGCAGACAAGATGACTTGATATCCCCATACCCCCAAGAACTTGCCACAATTTGTTATGATCCACACAGTCAAAGGCTTTAGAATAGTCAATAAAACAGAAATAGATGTTTTTCTGAAACTCCCTGGCTTTCTCCATTATCCAGCAGATATTGGCAATTTGGTCTCTAGTTCCTCTGCCTTTTCTAAACCCAGCTTGTGCATCTGGCAATTCTCGTTCCATGAATTGCTGGAGTCTACCTTGCAAGATCTTGAGCATTACCTTACTGGCATGTGAAATAAGTGCCACTGTTCGATAGTTTGAACATTCTTTGGTGCTTCCCTTTTTTGGTATGGGGATATAAGTTGATTTTTTCCAATCTGTTGGCCATTCTTGTGTTTCCCAAATTTGCTGGCATATGCCATGCATCAGCTTGACAGCATCATCTTGCAAGATTTTAAACAGTTCAGCTGGGATACCGTCATCTCCTGCTGCCTTGTTATTATCAATGCTTCTTAAGGCCCATTCAATCTCACTCTTCAGGATGTCTGGCTCTAGCTCACTGACCACACCGTCAAATCTATCCCCGATATTATTATCCTTCCTATACAGAACTTCCGTATATTCTTGCCACCTTTTCTTGATCTCTTCTGCTTCTGTTAGGTCCTTGCCATCTTTGTTTTTGATCATACCCATTTTTGCCTGGAATTTACCTCTGATGTTTCTAATTTTCTGGAAGAGGTCTCTTATTTATTTATTTATTTATTTCTATACCGCCCAATAGCCGAAGCTCTCTGGGCGGGTCACAAAAACTAAAACCAAACAACACACAATAAAACAATTTAAAATATATAGAACATTAAAACCACAATATAACAATACAACCACAATAAAACCTAGCAGCAGTACAGGAGTTTAAAATACAGATTTAAAACAGCAAAGATAAAAATTTAGAAAGCTAAAATGCCTGGGAAAATAAAAAGGTCTTCACCTGGCGCCGAAAGGAGTACAATGTAGGCGCCAGGCGAACCTCACTAGGGAGCCCATTCCAGAGCCGGGGTGCCACAACAGAAAAAGCCCTCCTCCTAGTAGCCACCCGCCTCACTTCCTTTGGCAGGGGCTCACGGAGAAGGGCTGCTGATGATGATCTTAAGGTCCGGGCAGGCACATATGGGAGGAGGCGATCCTTCAGGTAACCTGGCCCCAAGCCGTTAAGGGCTTTGAATGTTAACACCAGCACTTTGAATCGGGCCCGGAAATGGACCGGCAGCCAGTGCAGCTGGAAAAGTACTGGCGTAATATGAGCTCGCAGGCCAGTCCCTGTTAACAATCTTGCTGCCCTATTTTGGACCAGCTGAAGTTTCCGGACCGTTTTCAAAGGCAGCCCCACGTATAACGCATTGCAGTAATCCAGACGAGAAGTTATCAGAGCATGGATAACTGTAGCTAGGCTATCTCTGTCCAGATAAGGGCGTAGTTGGTATACCAGCCTAAGCTGATAAAAAGTGCTCCGTGCCACTGAGTTCACCTGTGCCTCAAGTGACAGTTCTGGATCCAAGAGCACCCCCAAACTACGAACCTGATCCTTTAGGGGGAGTGCAACCCCCTCCAGAACAGGTTGATTATCACCTAGCCGGGCAGACGAACTAACAGTACCTCCGTCTTGTCTGGATTGAGTTTCAGTTTATTGGCCCTCATCCAGTCCATTACCGTGCCCAGGCACTGGTTCAGAACAGCCACTGCCTCACCTGGTTTTGATGAGAAAGAGAGGTAGAGCTGGGTGTCATCCGCATATTGATGGCACCTCAGCCCACACCTCCGGATAACCTCCCCCAGCGGTTTCATGTAGATGTTAAACAGCATGGGGGATAGAATAGAGCCCTGTGGAACCCCATGGCACAATTGCCATGGCACAGAGCAATAATCCCCCAGCACCACCTTCTGGAATCGGCCATCCAAGTAGGAGCGGAACCACTGTAGTGCAGTGCCTCCAACTCCCAACCCAGACAACCTATCCAGAAGGATACCATGGTCGATGGTATCGAAAGCCGCTGAGAGGTCCAGAAGAATCAACAGGGTCGCACTCCCCCTGTCCCTCTCCCGGCAGAGGTCATCCCACAGGGCGACCAAGGCAGTTTCCGTTCCAAAACCAGGCCTGAAGCCCGATTGAAATGGATCTAGATAATCCGTTTCATTCAAGAGTGCCTGGAGCTGTCCTACAACCACCCGCTCAAGCACCTTGCCCAGGAAGGGGATGTTGGCCACTGGCCTATAATTGTTAACATCCTCTGGGTCCAGGTTAGGCTTTTTCAGGAGTGGTCTAATTACTGCCTCTTTTAAAGTGGCAGGCACCACTCCCTCTCTCAAGGAGGAATTTACAACCTCCTGGACCCAGCCGGACAACCCCTCCTTGTTTGATTTAATAAGCCATGAAGGGCAAGGGTCAAGCACACAAGTGGTCGATCGGACTTGGCCAAGCACCTTGTCCGCATCCTCAGGCCTCAGTAACTGAAACTCATCCAATAAAACTGGACCAGACGGTGCTCTGAATGCCTCTACCAATGGAACTGCATTAATCGTGGTGTCCAATTCATGACGAATCTGAGCGACTTTATCCTCAAAGTGCCGCGCAAACCCGTCACAGCGTGCTACCGAGGGTTCCACCGTCTCTCTCCCTGGCCCAGAATGTAACAGGCCACGAACCACTCGGAAAAGCTCCGCCGGGCGACACTGAGAAGATGCAATGCTGGTGGAAAAGAACTGCCTCTTTGCCACCCTCACCGCCACAGAGTAGGCTCGATAGTGGGCTCTTACCTGTGTTCGGTCAGACTCAGCACAAGTTTTCCTCCACCTGCGTTCTAGCCGTCTCCCCTCTTGCTTCATTGCCCTCAGCTCAGGTGTATACCAAGGAGCTGGCCGGGCTCTGCTCAGAGGGAGAGGGCGCTTGGGTGCAATCGTGTCAACCGCCCGAGTCATCTCTGCATTCCACAGAGCGACCTGGGCTTCAACAGGAGCACCAGCCATACCAGCAGGAAAATCCCCCAGAGCCCTCTGGAATCCATCGGAATCCATTAATCTCCAGGGGCGGACCATTTTAATAGGTCCCCCACCCTTGCAGAGGGGAAAGGCCACCAGAAGTCTAAACCTCAGCAGGAAGTGATCTGACCATGACAAAGGGACAGATGTTAATTCCTCTACTTTCAGATCACCATCCTCCTGCCCAGTCGAGAAAACCAGATCAAGCGTGTGTCCTTTTATATGCGTTGGGCCAATGACATGTTGGGACAGCCCCATGGTTGTCATGGCGGCCATGAAGTCCTGAGCCGCCCCGGATACAGCGGCCTCGGCATGGAAGCTGAGATCCCCCAGGACCATCATCCTGGGGGTCCTCAACACCAAGTCCGAGACCACCTCCGTCAGCTCAGGCAGGGAGTCTGATGGGCAGCGGGGTGGGCGGTACACCAACAGAATCCCTAATCTGTCCCGGGTACCCAACACAAGGTACAGACACTCAAGATCTGCACTCGAATGAGCAGGAAGCCTGGAGAGGGAGATTGAATTCCTATAGACCACGGCAACCCCCCCTCCCCGACCCTCAAGTCGGTGTTGGTGCTGCACTGAGTACCCAGGAGGGCACAGCTGGGAGAGAGTGACCCCTCCCAGTTCCCCCACCCAGGTCTCAGTAATACATGCCAGGTCAGCCCCCTCATCCACAATCAAATCATGGATGAGGGAGGTCTTATTTTGGGCCGACCTGGCATTCAGCAGCAGCACCACCAGACCCGAGGGCAGACTGGTAAGGCTGCCAGGAACCATCAGGTTGGGGGAAGAACCAGAAGAGGGGACAGCTGTAAGGTGTCTAGCCCCTCTTCTCCTCAGCTGGCCTGTTAATCCCCCAACGCCATACCTCCCCCTGCCCATGACCATAGTTATGGTGGCACCTCCCCCACCCCCTGAGTTGTCCAATAGTCCTCCCAGGCACATATTAAAATATTAAGATATAAAATATACAACAGTTTAAAAGAATATAAAAGAGATAAAAGAGAACAGCAGCGAAGAAGGAGCAGATAGTCCACGTTTGCCCCTTCCCCTGGTCTTTAAAGCTGCTGCCCTCTGCTGCTGCTGCTATTTGCTGCTGGTGTTGTGGCTGCTGGTGTCTCTGGAGAGGCAGGTGGGTGAGTCTTCAGATCTTACGCGACTCCAAGTGCGACGCTAAGTGCCTCTGGCAGCCCCGCCTTAAGTACCTGTGGGCGGGGGCAGAAGCAGGCTCAGGATCCACCTGGTGCAGCTGCTGGCTGGTCCTCCTTCCCCAGGCTCCTTCCCGAGCAGCCTCTGGCAGCCCCGCCTTAAGTACCTGTGGGCGGGGGCAGAAGCAGGCTCAGGCTCAGGATCCACCTGGTGCAGCTGCTGGCTGGTCCTCCTTCCTGCTGGCTGGTCCTCTTGTCCTTCCTAGTCTATTATCTTCTTCCGTTTCTGCCCATTGCTTGTTTAAAAATAATTTCTTATCTCTTCTGACTAACCTCTGGAATTTTGCATTTAATTGGGCATATCTCCCCCTATCACTGTTGCCTTTTGCTCCTTCTTTCTTGGGCTGCTTCCAGTGTCTCAGCAGACAGCCATCTTGCCTTCTTGGTTTTCTTTTTCTTTGGGACGTTTTTTGTTGCCACCTCCTGAACAATGTTGCAAACTTCTGTCCATAGTTCCTCTGGGACCCTATCTACTAAATTTAGTCCCTTAAATCTATTCTTCACCTCCACTGCATATTCATCAGGAATATTAGTGAGCTCATATCTGACTCATCTGTGGGTCTTCCCTATTCTCTTTAGTCTGATTCTACATTCTGCAATAAGACGTTCATGATCTGAACTACAATCAGCTCCAGGTCTTGTTTTTACCGACTGCATAGATGTCCGCCACCTTTGGCTACAAAAGATGTAGTCAATCTGATTTCAGTGTCGACCGTCTGGTGAAGTCCATGTATAAAGTCGTCTCTTAGGTTGTTGGAAGAGAGTGTTTGTTATGCACAGTGAGTTGTCTTGGCAAAATTCTATCAGCCTATGTCCTGCTTCATTTTGTTCTCCCAAACCATGCTTGCCTGTAATTCCAGGTGTCGTTTGACTACCCACGTTAGCATTCCAGTCTCCTGTAATGAAAATAACATCTTTTTTTGGCATACTATCCAGTAGGTGCTGCAGATCCTCATAGAACTGATCTACTTCTGCTTCTTCAGCATCTGTGGTTGGGGCGTATATTAGGATCACTGTGATGTTAAATGGCTTACCCTGAATTCGAATTGAGATCA
This sequence comes from Heloderma suspectum, assembly GCF_057233095.1. Classification (NCBI taxonomy): domain Eukaryota; kingdom Metazoa; phylum Chordata; class Lepidosauria; order Squamata; family Helodermatidae; genus Heloderma; species Heloderma suspectum. Next base: position 34,860,269 of record NC_139464.1, read on the forward strand.
TTCTGTCATTTTTTGGATTGTATCCAAGCACTGCTTTAGCCACTTTATTATTAATTATGAAGGCTACTCCATTTCTTCTGTGGTCCTCTTGTCCACAGTAGTAGATCTGGTGGTCATTTGATGTGAAGTGGCCCATTCCAGTCCATTTCAGTTCACTGACACCCTAAATGTCTATATTTAATCTTGACATCTCCCCAATAACCACATCCAATTTGCCCTGGCTCATAGATCTTACATTCCAGGTTCCTATGGTGTGTTGATCTTTAGAACATCGGATTTGTCTTTCACCACCAGCACCATTGGCTGCTAGCTGTCCTTTTGGCTTTGAGCTAGCTGCGTCATCACATCTGGGGCTAGTTGAACTTATCCTCTGTTCCTCCCCAGTAGTATTTTGACCATCTTCCAACCTGGGAGCCCCATCTTCCGATGGTATACCGACATATCTCTGGTTGTACTGATCCATTTAGTTTTCATGGCAAGAATATGGGGGGGGGTGCCATTTCCTTCCCCAGGGATCGTATTTAGTCTGACCTCTCTGCCATGACCTTCCTGTCTTGGGTGTCCCTTCACGGTTTAGCTCATGACGTCATTGGGGTGCTCAAGCTCCAGCACCACGACAAGGTAACGATCTCCTTTGCTGAAGTCTAAAATCTTAGACCAGCCTTTTCCAACCTGGTGCTTTCCAGATGTTTTGGACTCCAACTCCCATCAGCATGGATAAGTGTCAGGCATGCTGGGAGTTGTAGTCCAAAGCATCTGGAAGTCACCAGGTTGGGGGAGGCTGTATTAACCCAAGGTTCCCTAGTAAGCTTTATGGGGATTTGAACCCATTTCCTAAGTCTTAAGCCCCATGCACTAAAGCTCCAATGTCTCACACTTAGGTTTTGTTTCAGTTACCATTCTAGCCAATTATACACTATTATAATTAAAATAAGCATCTTTCCATCTCTTGTTCAGAATTCACTGGATTCTTCTTTGGAATCCCAAGTAAACATTATTTAATGTTTCCTGCAATTTTGAATGACCTTGAGAAGACACCCCCCTGGTTAAAAGGTCTAAGCATCTGATTCAGAACAGTGAATGTTATTACTAATCATTACTAATCATATAACAGTAATAATACAATTCACTGTGTTTTTAAAGCTGGAGTAAAGACTCCTGCTGATTTCAATGAGCTCTGATCAGATCTTTTGTGAAAACCTATCTGTATAATCCCCTCCATTATGACCTTCATAAACTGAAGATTCTCCTTCAAGACAATCCTAAAACAGTAGGATTTTTTTTTTTACTCTGGGAGCCAGTGCCTTAAACTACAGCTTTAAAAGCCCATGTATTAGTTTAAGCTAGACCCCATACCAAGCTAAATTACATCAGTTTCCATACAAAATTTCCCTTTATTTCCACACTTTATTTTTGATACCAGTGACCTCAGTGATATGATACAGACTAAAACAAAACCTGCCCAGTAAGGATGAAAACAAATTGGATCTTGCAGAAGTCACTGTAAAGAAGATTATGAGTGTTTCCTGAATGGTTATATATAAACAGCATCAAATCACATTTCTTTATTACAATTACACAACAGTTTCCCCATAAGCTCATAATCTATCTTGAAAGACATGAAATGGTTACAGGAAGACCTAATATTTATCCTTCTGTGCCTAGTTTTGAAACAATAGTAGGTTACTACTACCATGTTGTATATGAAGCTCAGCCCATTATAGGTCTAGAGCAGGGGTGGGAAACCTCAGGTCCAGAGGCCAAACTTGGTCCCAATCTGGCCCTCCAGAGTTCCTTAGATAGTCACACACCCTCTCCTGACCCCAGCCCTTTTCCCCAAGTATCACTTGTTTGGTGCTTTCCCAGCCTTTGTGCAGTTTTTCCCCATTCTAAAAGGTCAAAATGCCTCTCCCAAAGCTTAGGTACTGGCAGTAAGAGCTTCATGCTAAAATATGCTGGCATTTTGGGTATTTTAGTCCCACCACCTTTGCCTTAAGCTGCGCCTACTGCTGGAAGGTGGCCAAGAGCTTCTCCAAAATGAAATTTGGCCCTCCGGCTGAAAGTGGTTCAACACCCCTGTTCAATGGTCTCTGTTTCTTATCCTGTCTTCTGGTTGCCTTGCATAGAGTATCGCAGTATCCTTGCTTTTGACATTGGGAGGCATCTCATTGATGGACACAAATTGATGCAGAAAAATGAGTATCTGTGGGAGCTCAGGGACTAGCTTCAGCTGGCTGACAAAATGTTGCTAGATTCTCCTTTTGCAGTTTTATTGTTTTAACTGTATCTGCCCCATTATAGACTTTGCAGCAAATACTGATTTTTCAAATAATAAATATAGATATGGATGTATTTACACTGCAATCCTAAGTCCATGGAGTAGGAAGGGAGGAAGCGCCATTGATGCATAGGATTGCACTTAGTGTTTTATTGTTGATGCATTTATTGTTAGGGTTTTTATGTTGCTGTATTAATGCTTCTTGCAAGCTCCTTTGGAAGCCTTAGGGAGAAATCCTATGGCGCCTAGACAAAGACTGGGGGGCATAAGATATCTTGGATTCCTGGATCCGTGGTCAGAGATAGCACTCCAACCTCAGACCCAGGAGTCCACGCTCCCTCCCCTCCTCCTTCCCCTTGCAGCCAGCATGGAGAGAACCACTCCAGCTGCCTCTCCGAGCTGGTATTTTTGACTCCCTTTTGCCTTTGGACCTGACCCTTTTGCCTTCAGCCCCTGGAATGCAGCCCCCGAGTGTGTCTCCAAAATTGGATTTGGCCCTCAGGCTGAAAGAGTTTCCCCACTCCTGGCCTAGATCTACACTAGTGCTTTTTCTTGGTATTGAAGTGCAGTGCTAACTGTCGGGACACATTACACATTCCATATAGTGCTTTCTAGCATAATTTCCTGCTTTTTATTCTGTATTATCCAAAGTACCACAACAGATGTCATTGTGTGTGCTACGACGTATAAATGCGCAAGAGGGATGTAGCGTTACCATGATGGGATCGTTCCAATACGGCACAAGGTGTACATCTGTCTTTTCTAGAGCAAAGGTGGAGAACTTGTACCCCTCCACATATTGTTGGACTCTGACTTTCATCAGCCCCATCCAGCATGGCCAACGTTCAAAGATGATGGAAGTTGTAATCCAGCAACATCTGAAGGGCCAGAGGATCTCCGCCCTTACTGTACAGAATGTCAAAGTGACTGTTTGTGGAACCAGTCAAAGGCCTTTCTGAGGCTTACTCTCACCCATGTGTACCTGGGACTTTCTAGCAGGCAAATAGGATTGGCCCTGCCATTTGGCAGGTGAAGCAACCTGCTTCAGGCATATCATGTACAAGTAGAGCAGATGGGATAGATGAAATCAGGAATTGGTGTCTGGATGGTGCAGCAAGACTTCTAACGTTGTTGGCCCTGTGAGAGTGGAGGACACTGTTGGGATCTACTTCAGGCAGGAAAATGTCTTGGGCCAGCACTACATATGACACATGCTCTTTGCAACTGACCTGTACAGCCCCATCCCTGTTGTTCATTTCATTACCTTCAGTGGTAAAGCACTTCAAGTCTATACTATATGCCTATACTATACTGACATGTGCTGCCCATGTCAGTGTGAGTTAAATGACTGCTTCTCACCCTTATTTTCCCACCACGCTGAGAAGAAACGTCCAATGTGGCAACCTTCACCAACCTGGTACTCTCCGGTTTGGGGAAGGCTGCCATATGGGCTTTAAAGGGGGATTTTGGCAAAGAAAGAGAGTGCACAAGAAGTACAAAAGGGCAGGGAAGGGGGAAAAAAGAATATATTGTTACACGCACCCCAATTCTTTAGATCACTAAGGGCACAATCCTATGCATGTTTAGACAGAAAGAAGTCCTACAACTCCCAGCATTCCCCAGCTAGCATGGTTGGCTGGGGAATGCTGGGAGTTGTAGGACTTTTTCTGTCAAAACATGCATAGGATTGTGCCCTAAATGGAGTATTGACAGGGAGGGAAGATGAAGAGTTCAAAAGTATCCATTTACATCAGAAATTCTTTATTAGCATTCTTTGTTGTAAGCCACTTTAACTCTCTGTGAGCAACGCAGGGTATAAATTTTCTAAATAATGAAAGAAGCAAGCAGCTGCTACATGTGAAGGCCCTCAAAGATGAGGAGATGAGATGCAACATCTAAAAAGGCTCCAGTATTGGGGGGAAGCAGAGCTTCTCTGCCATATATGGTCTCCACTCTTGCTCACTTATTAATCCATTATTTCTACCCAGTAGCTGAGTTGACCCAAGGTTTAGTGCCATGCAATCATTGTTGAGGAAGAGCCTTTGAAGAAATAAGTGGCAGTACCTGAGAGTAGAAAAGCCATTTTAGGGACCAGATATCTTCCTATGAAAGTGGCCATCAGAATTCTGTCAGTGATATTTTTTTACAGAACTGTACCAATTTACACCCATCTGAAGGTATAAATTGAATTCCTTTTTTTAGCTCTCCAAAAAATGTTTATTTTAGCAATACTAAAATATCTTTAGTATATTTATGCCCTAGTCTTAACCATGATTACTTTGAGAAGTGACTCTCTCTAATACTTCACCTGAGTATACTTCTAGATAAGTTTGTTTAAGGAACTGATGCCTAACGGTGCAATCCTATGCATCAATGGCACTTCCTCCCTTCCTACTCAGTGGACGTAGGATTGCAGTGTAAATACATCCATATCTATATTTATTATTTGAAAAATCAGTACTTCCTGTGCATATATTTCCTGCGCAATAGTCTTGGGTTTGTGGTTTATGCTGTAATGTTCTTTAGTCTGTAAAGGCTGCTGGGCATTTGGCACAAAGATGAGTTATAAATAATAAAGTAAAACACAACCTAGAAAACATTCTCAGCTAGCATAAAAGGATCCTATCTTTTGAAATACCCTTTGCTGAACTAGGCTTCCACTATAACTTTGAATTAAGCTCTCCTTCTCCTGCTGCTGTCCCATTCTTGAACTTCATAAAATGCTAACTTAAAACTGAAAGAGCCCTGTGGTGCTCAGCCAAGAGAGGCTGTGCATATGCCAAATCAGTCACTCGTTCCTTCTATTTATTTATTTATGTTTGTCTCACCCAGCTCCTTCTTTGTCAAACACAGGTGTTTAAGAGCACAGAATGCTCCAAGTGCATCAGAAAAGAGTTTAATGTGAAAGGATCCCCCCCCTTTTCCACTTGTCCTAAAACTACTCACAAAGTGTCACATGCGTTACACCGATCACCATAAAAATCAAGGAACAAGTAGCCCTCTGTAAGCTGGCCCCACAACTCTACTATGACATCAGTTGAGACAGCTTCGTGACCCAGTATTGTCTGGCCTTTATTCACAGAACCTGTTTCTTTTCATTTGTTTCTTGCATGTGTTTGTGTCTGCACACATTTCACCCTTTTTAGGGGAATAAAAGAGCTTTGGGGCATTTTTATCTACTGTAAAAAATGGACTGGGGGAAGGGAGGGTAAATTGATTTTAAAAGCTATGCAGCAAACTGGATGTAAAAAAAACCCCACAACACTAGAAGCAGTTACTGTAGTTATGGTTTCCAGAACCACCTGCAAACAAGTGCAGATACCAGAGCAAATGGCGCCCCTCGGTTTTTGTTGTGAGTGATGTTTTTGAGGATGATTCTTTTTAGATTTCTCCTCTCTTTTATCAGCGCCAAGCCTGGCAATGAATTTATGTGACAGCTATGGAGGTAGACTGCAAATTGTGAATAAGAGCAAACCGTTTTCAAGCCTCCCCCATTGGTAGAATCACAATTTGCCACACAGTGGTGAATACCAAGCCAGACCTGATGAATGGGGTGGGAAGGAAAGAGAGACTGTACAGCCAAATTTCCCTAATTTCCTCGGCCATAAGTGTTTAGATTGGAAGAAAGTGATGCAAAAAAAAACACCCCACCCCTGAAGGGCCACTTTCCTTTCCATTCTTCCATCTCTGGGAGGCTGTGATTTAACAAAGGAATGTTTGGTTGAATGGAGGGTGTTGGACCGTTGGTCTGAGGGCTAGGTGAGACAGAGATGTGTGAATGAGTTGTCACTCTCTAAACTTTTTCAGTTAGAAGCCATTAGTGATCCCAGATGGATTAGTGCCATGGTACAGAGGAGAGAGGTTTTCCTATTCTGCCACACCATTTTCCCAGTGAATCCGTACTGGTATTTGTATTTATTTTGTATTTAATTATTGTATTTAATTATTCAAATATTTTGGCCACCTAATGCAAAGAGAAAACTCACTGGAAAAGACCCTGATGCTGGAAAAGACTGAGGGCAAAAGGAGAAGGGGACGGCAGAGGATGAGATGGCTAGATACCATCACCGATGCAATGAATATGAACTTGAGCACACTCCGGGAGAGAGCGCAGGACAGGAAGGCCTGGCGTGCTATGGTCCATGGGTTCACGAAGAGTCAGACATGACTTAATGACTGAACAACAACAATTTGTATTTATTTATTTATTTATTTTCTGTACCACCCAATAGCCGAAGCTCTCTGGGTGGTTCACAAAAATTAAAACCAACAAGCACACAGTAAAACAATATAAACTATAAAAACATTAAAACCACAATATAACGATACAACCAGAATAAAACCAGCATAAAACCTAGCAGCAATGCAAAGATTTAAAATACAGATTTAAAACAGCAAAGCTAAAAGTCTAGAAAGCTAAAATGCCTGGGAAAATAAAAAGGTATTCACCTGGCGCTGGAAGGAATACAATGTAGGTGCCAGGCGAACCTCACCAGGGAGCTCATTCCACAGCCGGGGTGCCACAGCAGAAACGGCCATCCTCCTAGTAGCCACCCACCGCATTTCCTTTGGCAGGGGCTCATGGAGGAGGGCCACTGAGGATGATCTTAAAGTCTGGATAGGCACATATGGGAGGAGGCGATCCTTCAGATAACCTGGCCCCAAGCCTTTTAGGGCTTTGAATGTTAATACCAGCACTTGAATCGGGCCCGGAAATGGACTGGCAGCCAATGCAGCTGGAAAAGTACTGGCGTAATATGAGCTCGCAGGCCAGTCCCTGTTAACAATCTTGCTGCCCTATTTTGGGCCAGCTGAAGTTTCCAGACCATTTTCAAAGGCAGCCCCATGTATAACGCATTGCAGTAATCCAGACAAGAAGTTATCAGAGCATGGATAACTGTAGCTAGGCTATCTCTATCCAAATAAGGGCGTAGTTGGTATACCAGCCTAAGCTGATAAAAAGTGCTCCATGCCACTGAGTTCACCTGTGCTTCAAGTGACAGTTCTAGGTCCAAGAGCACCCCCAAACTATGAACCTGATCCTTTAGGGGGAGTGCAACCCCCTCCAGGACAGGTTGAATATCACCTAGCCAGGCAGACAAACCACTCACTAACAGTACCTTCCTGTTGTCTGGATTGAGTTTCAGTTTATTGGCCCTCATCCAGTCCATTACCGTGCCTTGACACTGATTCTGAACAGCCACTGCATCACCTGGTTTGATGAAAAACAGAGGGAGAGCTGGGTGTCATCCGCATATTGATAGCACCTCAGCCCACACCTCCGGATAACCTCCCCCAGCGGTTTCATGTAGATGTTACATAACAAGAAATTGCGAGGCACTTAAAAGATATGGGGCCCAGCCCCATAGGACACAAATCTGCATATGCTAATTTATATCTATATATGCAAATTGAGAAATGATTACTAGGATTTATTTACATTTCTCTGAAAGAAACCCAGCCAAATAATTTCTCATCGAAATCATCTCAAATAAAATGAATTCTTCAATTAGTTGGCATCCTGATCCAGATCATCCCAAACCACTGGGGAAAGTTTTTTTATAAACTTAATTGCCAGGGAGAGACCGGGGAGGGGGGTGTTGCAGCATGTGAGGAGTAGAGAGTTATTCCTTCACTTCTGAGCTGCAATCTCCCTTGAAAATTACCCTCTGAACAGCAGTTAAGCTGATTAAAAAATTGCATTGGCAGCAATAGACACTCAGGGCTCTGTGGAATAGGAAGCCAGAATAGATCTGGGTTCCTGGGAAATAGATTCAGGGCCAGGACCGCATGGATTCAGACCTAGTAATGCCCCTGGGTGTATATATCTCTCTTTTTTCCCAACCGGGCAAATAGCAGCTAGGGAGTAGGGATGTATGGATTCCCCACTGTCCGTTCCAGTGGGGAATCCATGAGGCGGGAGGCGATCCGTTCCTCCCCCCCCCCCCGGAATCCTCACAGAGCGGCTCTGCTGCGCGAGGATTCCACAGAGCTGAGGGCCGCCCCGTTCCGCCATTCACATGCCCTGGACTACCCCAGGGTTTTTTGACTCCCCAAACTTACATAAATAATTACGTAAGTACCGCCAAAAAATACTTTTTGTGCGCCCGCCATCAGTCTCCGTAAGCCTGAGGTCATAGGGGAAAGTGCCTATTTATTTTCGTAAAAAGGGTAAAGCCCTTTGCGGTGATTCCCCACATAACTTCCGGTCACCTGACCTCACCGGACCTCACCTCACCTCACCTGACCTCACCGGACCTGACCTGACCTCCACAGACAATAAACAGAAAAGATGGAGGATTTCCATGGACTTTGCAACTCAGCCCCAGCGAAAGAAAGCCTCGGGTCTCAGGGAAAACGCCTATATTGTAAAAAAGGTAAAGCCATTCGTGTTCTTCTTCCATTTCCAATTTACGGATTTCTTTTCATGATTATTTTCGTAAAATCCAACATTTGGCGGACAAAAAAAAATGGGTCTGCATGAGCTCCGGTCCGGGTCGACCGGGCCACCCCATTCCAAGGATTCTGCGGACCGGATTTGTCAGAATTCGATCCCATTTGGAATTCGTGCAGAATTCTCTGACATCCCTACTAGGGAGGGAATTTCTTTGGGACAATGGCACATGGGGCAAAGGGATAAACCCAATTCCACCATGCCATGGTCCCAGTATGGGTCAGTCCCCCTCTCTGCTGGTACCCATGGTTGATATTTCCAAAATTTTCAAGAGAGAAAAATGGTGTTCATGCATCTCCATCTTTGCATCACATCTATTTTGACCCTGATTTGTCTGGTTCTGAAATAAGCCTGAACAGCAGAAAAGCTGCAGTCCAGATTAGGGGTGAGTTAGACTGAGCCATACATGCATTTTCAATTCTATTTTCAGCTTTCAATGAGGAGGGCTAATTCATGTTATTATCTTAATAGCTTTTGTGAGCCAGTTTTTAAAAAATTATCAGCATTTTTGCCCATTGTTTGACCATTGCAGAGTACTGTGTTCACTATCTATGATGTCATCGAGTCCAATGCCAGTATGCAATGGCATCATGTTTGCTACATGGCTCTGGTTGGCTATGTTGACCCACATGAGTTAAAGTCCTGTATCAGTGCACAATGTCATCCTATTTGCTGCATGATACCTGATCAGCTGTGGAGATTAGCATGATTTTAGTTATAGAACTCATTGCCAAAAATGGAGGTAGAAATGGAAGTAAATTCACTCAACAATGGAGTGCTTCTTTTAAAACCTTCTTTTTTATTCTCAGATGATTTGATTACAGTTCATAGGTACCTAGGAACATTTCTTATACTTAGGGATGTATGAAAGTCACTTACCTTTTCACAGGTATGATTCACGGTGGGGGGGAGGCACTCTGTCCCTCCCCCTGGAATACTCTCTGGCCAGCTTTGCTCCACGGCGGCTCCACAGAGCCACCGGCCAGGGCCATCCGCAGCCGGAGTTGCGGCCGGGCTGCTGCGGCCACAAATGGTGGCCTCCATAGCGGCCACCATTTGCGTCCTGCCAGGCTGCCATGATAGGCTACGTAAGTATTTACGTAGCCTATCACAGCAAAGAACAGGACCGCAAATGGCGGCCGCTACGCCATTTGCGCCGCTGCTCTTTTCGTAATAGGCTATGTAAGTATTTACATAGCCTATCACGGTAAAGCCTATCACTACCATGGTAGTGGCCGCCATTTGCGTGGCTGCCTTTACCATGATAGGCTACGTAAATACTTACGTATTTAAGTGGCCGTCGTTTGCATCCCTACTCTTTGCTGTGATAGGCTACGTAAATACTTACGTAGCCTATCACAGCAGCCTGGCAGGACGCAAATGGCAGCCACTACGGCGGCCGCCATTTGCGGCCACAGCAGCCGGCCGAAAGACCAGCCGCCGCCGCCCCAGGTAAGTTTCATTCCGGGGGGATTCTGCGGGGTGGCGGGGGGTAGGAGGCCATTCTGCCATGGGTTTCAGGGGCATTCGGCCTCACTGAAATCCATGGCGGAATTCTCCACCATCCCTAGTTATAGTTCAGTCAGACCGCTGGTGCATCTCACCCTGTACTATCAACACTGACTGGCAGCAGCTCTTCTGGGTTTCAGGCAGGACTTTTTCCTGGCCTACCTGGAGATGGCAGGATTTGAACCTGGGACCTTCTGCATGAAAAGCAGGTGCAATACCACTGAGCTACAGCTCCTCCCAATGATAAATGTTATTCCTCCAGAAGTATACTTTTCAACCGTAAAAATAAATAATTCTAAAGATACATTGCTGGGTGGGTGTTTTTCTTACACAATTAAGGTCTTGCAAACATGGGTCTGGAATGCCAATAGGGGGGGAAATAGCTTGGAATGCCAGGGGTGGTGGTAAAGGTCTTTCAGAAGGAACGTAACCAGCAGAGGGCAAATTAAGCACTCCCTTACTTCTTGTTCCTTCTGTGATGCAAAATGCTCCTTCATGGATCATCAGAAGCTGCCACAGCTAAAACTAGGAACCCCCACCAGGGCTACAGGCAAGAGTGTTCCTTTGGTGATTAGGGATGGCGCAGAAATGTGTTCACTAATTTTGCACTGTTGGTTCACCAGTATGTGAACTGAAACTCAGTTACACTTCAAAAGTTGCACTTCTCCAAATTTTGCGATGGAGTTCTCTTATCAAAGTAATGTGTACAAAAATACATTACATTAGAAACATTGCTTGCAAAAAAATGTGTATATTGGGCAAAAATGCATACATGTCAGGAGAAACATGCACAAAAATGCTTATGAATTTTCATGCAAATGTTTAAAACAAAATTGTCAAAGACTGAAGCGGCTCTTTCAGGCAGCAGATTTGTGGTGTTCTGAAAGGGCAGCAAATTGTTAAGTTTTCAATTTATTATTGATGCATTATTATGTGTCAGGGGAGGAGAGGTTTTTGTGGGATTTTCTGCCTTGGGTGCCAAAATAATTCAGCCAGGCTTGATGTGGAGTAGGAGTGCCATTTGCTGCTCTATCTCAGGTAGCAATATGTCTTGGTCTGGCTCTGAACATGCAGCTTGCCTTCTTTCTATATTTATGAATGAATGATGAATACTTGTTGTAGCTGGTTTCTCTTCATCCTGAGCACTATATCCCTTGACTGGTGGCAGAGGGAAGAAGAGAGCATTTTCTGCTCTGCCTCAGGCTGCAAAAGGTCTTTGGCCAGCCCTGGCATACTCCCTCCTGTTTCAACAGTGGTTCTTTATGGAGCAGTGCGGAGAGCAGTGGAGGCTGATGTCTCTGATATCAGTGGGGCAGTGAATCGGCCCTGGGTTTCAGTCAGAACCAGTAGGAACTCTAAAGGAGCTATCCAAGGTGCGAAGTTAGACTTCTGACTGGTTCTGATTGAAAACTGGAGCAGATTTGCCTTCCCACTGACTTCGGAGCCACCAGCCTCCACTGGCAGAGAGATATTTCCAAGTTTCGTCTTTTCTTTCCCTTATTGTAATTCCCCATTGGGATAAGCGAGAGGAGGAGAACACGCTGTGTGTGTAGTGCGGGCAGGCTAGGCTGCCGGGAGGAGCAGGGAGAGGAGGGAGCTCAAGTGAGAAAACTCAAAGCCTGACGCTGGATCTGAAGAATAGAAAAGGAGCAATATGATCAATATGGTTTCTTTGTTGGGCCTCGCTTACCTCGGCGGGAGACCATCTGCTCCCTGTCAATGGATCACCTGCTTGTCTGGCTTGTTGTCTGGGCAACCGGTGGGTGGAGGGATTAAGGAGAGCGAGGGAGCTTTTGCGGCCAGGGAGGGGAGCCTGTTTTGTTCCCTCACACTGTGCCGGAGAAGATGGGGGAGGGGAGGGGGCAGGCCTGAAGACCGAAGGGAGAGGGCCGGGCTCCTCTGGAAGCAAAAGCTGGATGGACTCTTACTCATGTCTTCTCATAAAGGCCGCCAGGCCGCAGGGCCAGCGGTGGTTGTGAGGAATGTTGCCGTTGCTCGCATTTCTCAGAGATGCTGCCAAGGGTCAACCACACCCCTTTCATAGCTTCTGCTGAAATGCTAAACGATTTCTCCTCCTGAGGGGAGGGGAGAAGAAAGGGCCTACTATGGCACCATCACAATAAACATATAGTCAAAATTTTGTTGCTCTATGGGCCCGGTTTGGGTGGCGAGGGGGGAGAGAGGCAAATCGTTTAACAAAGGGGACCATATCTCATGCCTTCAGATATTCATGGGTCGTTTTGCCAAGTCCTGAAGTTCTGCCATGGGTCCTTTTTGCCATTTTTAAAATAAGAGCATGTTTATTACTAAGAAAAAGATAGTTGCCTGATTAGGCAAATAAAGAATTTTTAAAAAGCTAAATGGAGGTTCTGAACTATAAAGTAGCTAGGAAAAATTAGACTCACCACCTGATCTCATGCGTGTTTATTTCAGAATTCAGTCTTACTGAGTTCCGTGGGATTTACTCCCAAGTAAAGGTACATAGGAGGCATTGGATGAGGACCTGATTATTTTGCTTTCTTTAAAAAAAAATAGAAAATATAATGCTTTTTTTAAAGGTCACATTAAACTCAGTAGGACTAGCTTCTAAATAAATATGCTTAGGATTAGACTGTAAGAAACTGAGTCAGACTGTGATATAATGTCAGAAGAAAAAAGTGTTCTGCCTGCAAACGCTGCGAAAAACCTATTTAACTAAATTGTATTCCATTGTGAACTGTATTCACTTGTATAATATGCTGTGTTAAGAAAACATGGTGGCTATCCTGTATTCTTAGCACAGCCTGTGCAGGGATGCCTTGGCCCTGCAGTTTGAGCACCATTCAACCTGAGCCTTCCCCAACTTAGTGCCCTCCGAATGTGTTGGACTACAACTCCCATCAACCCCCAACCAGTATGATCATTAGTCCAACACATACAGTGGGCACCAAGTTGGAAAAGGCTGCTGTAATGTTGGGGATGAACTGGGGGCCTGATACATGCAAAGCATGTATTCCACCACTGACCTGTGGCCCTTCCCCATGTAAGCCACTGTTACTGCTGCTGAAGAACACCCAACCTAGGAAAGTGATCCTCTGTACATCTCTATTTATATCTTCTTTTGAGGATTTTTTCATTACATGACAATAAACCTCACCTCTCTGGCACGTGCTTCCTATTCATCGCATTGAACGAAATGCAGGTGCCTTTAATTTCACCATCCAGCCCTACACTTAGTCACCGAATCTATTTCGTGGCAGGTATCATATTTCAAATTAAAAGGGAAGGTTAATGAAACATCAGCGTAGACAGGGATTTCTTTTTTCAGCCAAAATAGTGTGTCGAGATGAATTGCCACACAGACATATATATTTGCTTTGAAGCAAAAGAAAAACCATTCCAACCGAAGGTGCGTGCGGACTGCAGAGCCTTTATTTATTTACTGACTTACTGCGTTTCAATACCTTCCAATAGCCAAAGGTCACTGGGCGGCTCACAAGACAAAGCTGCAAGCCATAAATTACATAAATATAATAAAGCGATGTGAAATCTAAAACAAATTAAAACAGCTACAGAATAAAAACAAAGTACATAAGAACATGAGAAGAGCTGTGCTGGATCAGACCACAGACCTATCTCCTCTAGTGTTCTGTTCCCACAATGGCCAACCAGGTGCCTATGAGAAGCCCACAAACACGAGTGCAATGGAACATTCCCACTTGCACTGTCAAGCAACTAGTATGGAGTGGCATAGTGCCTCTGAGAGTGGAGGTAATACATATCATGCCTAGTAGCCACTGATAACTTGCTCCTTCATGGAATTGTCTAATCCTCTTTTGAAGGCATCCAAGTTGGCGGCCATCACTACGTCTTGTGGTAGCAAATTCTACAGTTTGACTATGTACTATGTGAAGTACTTCCTTTTATCTGTCCTGAATCTCCCACCGTTCAGTTTCATTGATTGGCCCCAGATTCTAGTCAGACAGAGCCATCCCTACCATTAGGCAGAGTGAGGCAGTAGCCTCAGGCAGCAGATGCTGGGAGGTCGTGGCAGTAAGGTGGTAGAGGAGAGAACTGGGTCCCATGTGTGGTTTTCTCTCCACCCACTAAACTAGTTTCATCAGTGTAGGAGAAAGATTCATCTACCAGTCCAGTTGGCTTTTGTACCTGGAATGGGAGGGGGAGTGCCATCTTTTTCTTTGCCTCAGGCAGCAAAATATCTTGGTTCTAGCAATATGAGAGGTACAGAAAAACTTCTCCTTATCCATTTTCTCCACACCATGCATATACCTCTATCAATAATCAGTGCTATAGAAATAATAAACAATACGTTCAAATTGCATAAAATATAGTTAAAGGCAGGTAAGCCCAAAGTTTCCCCTTCATGGATCACTGCCTTGTTGTGGTGAAGGGGCTTGCGTAACTCAGTGAAGCCATAAGCTATGCTGTGCAGGGCCACCCAAGATGGACAGGTCATGGCGGAGAGTTCTGACAAAATGTGGTCCACTGGAGAAGGAAATGGCAACCCACTCCAGTATTCTTGCCAAGAAAACCCCATGGAATGTATCACAAGGATAAAAGAAATGACGCCGCAAGATGAGCCCCTCAGGTCAGAAGGTGTCCAATATACTACTGGGGAAGAGCAGAGGAAATTTCAAAGTAGCACCAGAAAGAGTGAAGCGGCTGGGCCAAAGCTGAAAGGACATTCAGCTGTGGATGTGTCTGGTGATGAAAAGAAAGTCCAATGCTGTAAAGAACAATATTGTTTAGGAACATGGAACGTAAGATCAATGAATCAAGGTAAGCTGGAGGTGGTCAAACATGAGATGGCAAGACTGAACATCAACATCTTGGGAATCAGCAAACTAAAATGGACAAGCATGGGCGAATTTAATTCTGGTGACCATTATATCTACTACTGTGGGCAAGAATCCCTTAGAAGAAATGGCGTAGCACTCATAGTCAACAAAAGGGTGGGAAAAGCAGTACTGGGGTACAATCTCAAAAACGATAGAATGATCTCAGTACGAATCCAAGGCAAACCATTCAACATGACAGTTATTCAAGTCTATGCCCCAACCACTGATGCCGAAGAAGCTGAGGTTGATTGGATCTACAACACCTTCTAGAACTAACACCAAAAAAAAATGTCCTCTTCATCATAGGGGATTGGAAGGCTAAAGCAGGAAGTCAAGAAATCACCAGGATAACAGGCAAGCATGGCCTTGGTGTACAAAATGAAGCAGGACAAAGGCTAATAGAGTTTTGCCAAGAGAACACGCTGATCATAGCAAACACTCTTTTCCAACAGCACAAGAGGCGACTCTACACATGGACATCACCAGATGGTCAATATCGAAATCAGATTGATTATGTCCTTTGCAGCCAAAGATGGAGAAGCTCTATACCGTCAGTAAAAACAAGACCTGGAGCTGACTGTGGCTCAGATCATGAGCTGCTTCTTGCAAAACTTCGGCTTAAATTGAAGAACGTAGGGAAAACCACTAAACCATTCAGGTATGACCTAAATCATACCCCTTATGAATATACAGTGGAAGTGAGGAATAGATTGAAGGGATTAGACCTGATAGACAGAGTGTCTGAGGAACTATGGACAGAGGTCCGTAACATTGTTCAGGAGGCAGCAACTCAATCCATCCCAAAGAAAAAGAAATGCAAGAAAGCCAAGTGGCTGTCTGATGAGGCTTTACAAGTAGCTGAGGAAAGAAGGGAAGTGAAAAGCAAGGCAGAAAGGGGAAGATATACCCAACTGAATGCAGAGTTCCAGAGAATAGCAAGGAGAGACAAGAAGGCCTTCTTAAATTAACAATGCAAAGAAATCGAAGAAAACAATAGAATGGGAAAGACTAGAGATCTCTTCAAGAAAATCGGAGATCTCAAGGGAATGTTTTGTGCAAAGACGGGCATGATAAAGGACAAAGAAGGCAAGGACCTAACAGAAGCAGATGAGATTAAGAAGAGGTGGCAAAAATACACAGAAGAACTATACAGGAAAGATCTGAATGTCCCTGATAGCCATGATAGTGTGGTCACTGAACTTGAGCCCGACATCCTAGAGAGTGAAGTCAAGTGGGCCTTAGGAAGCATTACTAACAACAAAGCTAGTGGAGATGACCGTATTCCAGCTGAGCTATTTAAGATCCTAAAAGATGATGCTGTTAAAGTGCTGCACTCAATATGCCAACACATTTGGAACACTCAACAATGGCCACAAGACTGGAAATGGTCAGTTTACATTCCAATTCCAAAGAAGGGCAATGCCAAAGAGTGTTCAAACTACCATACAATTGCGCTCATTTCACATGCCAGCAAGGTGATGCTCAAAATCCTACAAGCTAGGCTTCAGAAGTATGTGAACCAAGAACTACCAGAAGTACAAGCTGGGTTTCGAAGAGGTAGAGGAACTAGAGATCAAATCGCCAACATTCGCTGGATCATGGAGAAAGCAAGAGAATTCCAGAAAAACATCTATTTCTGCTTCATTGACTACGCTAAAGCCTTTGATTGTGTGGATCACAACAAACTGTGGCAAATTCTGAAAGAGATGGGAGTACCACACCACCTTACCTGTCTCCTGACAAACCTGTATGAGGGTCAAGAAGCAACAGTAAGAACTGGACATGGAACAACCGATTGGTTCAAAATTGAGAAAGGAGTACGACAAGGCTGTATATTGTCGCCCTGCTTATTTAATTTATATGCAGACTACATCATGAGAAACGCCGGGTTGGATGAATTACAGGTCAGAATTAAGAATGCCGGGAGAATTATCAACAACCTCAAATACACAGACGATACCACCCTTATGGCAGAAAGCGAAGCGGATCTAAAGAGCCTCTTGTTGAGGGTGATAGTGGAGAGTGCAAAAGCTGGTTTGAAACTCAACATTAAAAAAACTAAGATCATGGCATCTGGCCCCATCACTTCCTGGCATATAGAAGGGGAAGAAATGGAAGCAGTGACAGATTTTATTTTCTTGGGCTCCAAGATCACCGCAGATGGTGACTGTAGCCATGAAATTAAAAGACGCTGGCTCCTTGGGAGCAATGGCAAACCTAGACAGCATAGTAAGAAGCAGAGACATCACCTTGCCGACAAAGGTTCGTATAATCAAAGCTATGGTTTTCCCAGTAGCAACGTATGGCTGTGAGAGCTGGACCATAAGGAAGGCTGAGCGCCGAAGAATCGATGCTTTCAAACTGTGGTGCTGGAGAAGACTCTTACGAGTCCCCTAGACTACAAGGAGGTCAATTCAGTCAATCCTAAAGGAAATCAACCCTGACTGCTCATTGGAAGGACAGATACTGAAGCTCAAATATTTTGGCCACCTAATGCGAAGAGAAAAGTCACTGGAAAAGTCCCTGATGCTGGGAAAGATTGAAGGCAAAACGAGAAGGGGACGGCAGAGGATGAGATGGCTAGATAGCATCACCAATGCAATGAATATGGACTTGAGCACATTCCAGGAGAGAGCGCAGGACAGGAAGGCCTGGCGTGCTATGGTCCATGGGGTCATGAAGAGTCAGACATGACTGAACGACTGAACAAGCCCAAAGTTTCATTTTATTCTTTTTATGATTGCAAATACATTAATTCTTTTGTGGAAGCAAATAGCATAGCTTGTTTACTATACAAGACCAATGTCATATGCTAAATTAACTTCCACAAATCAAGCAAAGAGTTTGCAAAATAAATTTGTCTCAGACAGGACCATCTGTCAACACAGGTAAGCAGAACTCTTTGGCATGAACCTAGGGAAGGAGAAAGAGAACTTTTCTGAGTACGCAGTAGAATAATTAGGTGGTAGGGCTGGATGTTGTTACGCTTTCCAGAACACTGAAGCTCAGTTTAAGCATGATGCTGCCAAGCTCAGAACTTTATGCGGCATCTGCCACGCATCAGTGAAAGACAAAGCATGGCTTCCCGTTAATCATTGCTATTTCCCAAAAGGCTGTCAAAATATGTAAACTGCCAAGAGAGATATAATTTTAATATGAGAACCCACTTTTTAAACTGTAGTTTTATACATTAAAACGGCATGCTTCAGAACAATTATTTTCACACGAGTAGTAAGGCATGTAAACTAATGCAGAACAGTATTCACATCAAGAGCATTTCATCATCTAGGCCAAGCAAATTCACTCTTTATTTAGCTATAGCATGTATGTGTGCACGCACGCATACGTGTGTGTGTGCACGAGAGAGAGAGAGAAAGAGAGATGTATTCTTTCGGTTTCACACCAAAGGTTGGATATATTGTGAACTGATGAATATGCAGCTTCTCCAATCTAACTTCAACCATTCTTAAGTTCAATACTTCGGTGAGGTCTGAAAAGACGAAGCAGCTTAGATTTTACTGTGGCATGTCAGCAGAATGCGAACCTTAAGATAGGGAGGTTCTACACAAGGCCTGTGGGGGGGCGTGCCCTCCTCATGGTCATTCCAGGCCCCCTCCCTGAATGTGTGTATGTGTGTGTGTATACATTTATATTCTGCTTTTCCTAGAGGTCAATGAACCTGTCAGTTTTGCTTCCTCCCACATTTGATTATAGTTCCTTCTAGAGATGTAAGAAAGTCACTTACCTTTTCGAAGGGTGACATTCGCGGTGGGGGGGAGGCGCTCCGTTCCTCCCCCTGAAATTCTCCCCGGCCAGCTCCGCTCCACAGCAACTCTGTGGAGCTGCTGGCTGGGGCCGCCCGCAGCCAGACATCCAGCGGCTGGGCAGCCTGCACAGGGACACAAATGGCAGCTGCCGTAGCCGCCACCATTTGCGTCTCTGTATTTTGCCGTGATGGCAAAAAAAAAAGTGGGAACGCAAATGGCGGCAGCTACGGCGGCTGCCATCTGCATTCCTTTTTTTTTTTTTTTGCCGTGATAGGCTACATAAATATTCATGTAGCCTATCACGGCCTCCACAGGGACACAAATGGCGTCCCTGTGTTAGCCGTGATAGGCTACGTAAGTATTTATGTAGCCTATCACGGCTATAATGAAGAAGTGAGTGGCGGCCACAAACGCAGCCACCATTCTCAAAGCAGCTCAATCAAACGGCAGCAGATAAGTGCTCTGTTTCGCACGCCTTTCGTGGGGGGGGGCTTCATTCTGCCATGGATTTTGAGGGGGCGACTGCACTGGCATTTGGCCTCATAGAGATCCATGGTGGAATTCTCTGACATCCTAGTTCCTTCCATCCTGAATTTGCAAATTTTGGTAAAGCCTTATAAAAAATGAACTGAACTGAAAATTTCACCCATCTGCAGCAACCAAATTCAATAGGTTCATCAGTTTGCAGGATAGACAGGACCATGTTGCACCTGCCTGCCATATAGGTGTTAAAGATGAGGAACCTGTTAGAAAAAACGAGGTGGCAACCCTAATTTATTATTTATTTACCTTATTTATTTATTACATTTCTATACCACCCAATAGCCAAAGCTCTCTGGGTGGTTCACAACCATTAATTCAGCAGTACAAACATAGTTAAATATAAAGGGTTCAAACCCAGACTTTTAAGAGCTACATACTCAAAGTACAGGGCCTGCATGGATGAATCTGTCAGTTCTGGTTTCTCCCGCTGTCAGGGTTCCCTTTATGACCTGGACCACCTGAGCAACTCTTTAAAGATCTCTTGCCTCTTCAAGAGTCCCACCTTCCTTCTTTTAAACTTCCCCTTCCCAACAGCATGGGGTATAGGCTGTAGACATGGGGTGATTGGCACTTCCAACACCTGGATGTTAATCGCAACAGTTTACTGGTAAATTAAAGCAAGCAAATTACAACTAAAGGTATTTACAGAATAGAGCTGACTGATACAAAAGGCATTAAGAGAAAATAAAAGCTGCAAAAATGCAAGCTCTCTACCCAGCTGCACTTAGACTTCTCCAGGCTGCTGCTTCTCGCTCTCTCTTCATGCTCTGATCTTCCTCTCTCTCGTCTCCTTCTCACTGGCTCTGGCTCTCTCCCTATATATCCCCCCCTTCCCCAAAACTGAAAGTACTGTTTCAAACCTAGAGAAATGAAACCTAACTCAGGAAAATGAAACCACCCAGGGAAATGAAACCACTCCTCTCAGGGTTACCCCTGCCCAACGAAAAACAACAACTCAGGCCTCCAGGTCTCATCTTTTTACCTTGCCTCTGTAGGCCTCAAACCTTTACACCCACATTCAGTTTTGTTGTATCTCAAGTACTTTCCATCCTGAATATGAAGACATTTGAGGATTATGCTAAATTCTTATAAAAAATGAACTGAAATTAAATCTTCACCCATCCCTAAGTTTTTCTTCAAGGAGCTCAAGGAGACGAATGTAGTTCTCCTTGATATTTTATCCCTACCACAAGCAGAGGTGCAGCTATGGCTGGACCTTGGAGCCACGGTTCAGTGCCTCACAGCCCAAGTGGAGCCAAAATGACCACCCAGAGAAGGGCAGGTGATTGTAGCAGTGACAAACAGGCCCAGTGTCAACATCTGGGCTGGCATGGGCATCCTGGGACTGCCGCTGCTCACTACAGCATCCCTTCTTCTTACAGACGCCTGTTTTTGTATTTTTACTTTAAAAATATATATTATCCTTTTCTACAACAAAACAGTGCTTATTCCCAAGTAAATGTGTTTTGCACCAAGACAGCAGAAGCAAACTCCATTTTATTCCTGTACTCACGATGCTGCTATAATTTAAGTTTAGGTGCAATCTTATGCATACTTAGACAGGGGGGAAAGGTCCTACAATTCCCAGCTGGCTGGGGAATCCTGGGAGTTATAGGACTTTTTCCTATCTAAACAGGCATAGGATTGCACCTTTTAAAATGCGAAAGTGCACATGCTTGGGTATTTCTTTATTTCTTTATTTTATCAGTTGCTGTTGTTTGCTCAAATGTATTGTATTTCTGTATCAGTTATCAATTTGACCAACTTCTGTATCAATTAGTTTTCAGTTTGCATCTATACATATAAATTAGCATATGCAAATGTTATGCAAAGTGGTGTCCTCTTTTGTCCTCTGTTTTGAGGATGCATAAGTGGCCACCCTACCACCAATACATAGCACACTAGCCATGAATTGTGGCCTGCCAAGTGTTTGAGGATTCATCACTTTTACAGTCCCTGACTGGTAGCACCAATGGAGTCGGGCTTGAGCCATTGATGGGCTGCCATATACTTACAGTCAGGGCCAGAAATATTGGAACAAGGATCACTGTTTTGGCAGTTGGCCTCTGTACACCACCACATTGAAGTTGAAAGGAAACACACCCAGATGGGAGCAAAATCAGGACTTTCAGCTGCAATTCAAGGGGTTTGACAAAAGTGGGGCACTAACCATTCAGGAAGTACAGCCAGTGGCATACACACACACACCCATCTTTGGTGGCTCATAAGTAATGGAATGAATGGCTGGCAAGCAGCTGCATGGCCAGGTGTGGCCTGTTTCCTGGGTACCCCATGACCAATCAAGCAGATAAAAGGCCTGGAGGTGGTTCTGAGTGTTACATTTGCATTTGGTAGCTGTTCACTGAAACCCCCAACATGAGGTCCAAAGACATGTCCATGAGAGTGAAGGGGGCCATCATTAGGCTGAGGAAACAAAATAAACCCATCAGAGAGACAGCAAAAACATTGGGAGTGGCCAACGCAATAGTTTGGAACATCCTGAAAAAGAAGGAATTAACTGGCAAGCTCAGCAACAGCAAAAGGCCTGGAAGACCACGGAAGATAACTAAAGTGGACGACCGCAGAATTCTGCTCAGGGTGAAGAGGAACCCTTTCACAACATGTAGCCAGGTCAAGAACACTCTTGAGGAGGTAGGCATGTCATTATCAACATCTACAGTCAAGAGACAGCTTTATGAATGTTACATTTATGAATGTTACAACATACAGAAGCTTCACAACAAGGTGCAAACCACTGGTGACACTCAAGAACAGACTGGCCAGATTAGCCTTTGCCAGCAAACGCCTAAAGAAGCTCGCCCAGTTCTGAAATAAGATTCTTTGGACTGATGAAACCAAGATTAACCTGTACCAGAATGATGGGAAGAGAAATGTATGGAGAAGGAAAGGAACAGCTCATGATTCAAAGCATACCACATCATCTGTCAAACATGGTGGAGGGAGTATTATGGCATGGGCATGTATGGCTGCCAATGGAACCGGGTCACTGGTGTTTATTGATGAGCTGACTGCTGATAAAAGCAGCAGGATGAATTCTGAAGTGTACAGGGCTATACTTTCTGCTCAGATTCAGCCGAATGCTGCCAAAGTGATAGGATGCTGCTTCATATTGCAGATGGATAATGACCCAAAACATACAGCAAAAGGTACCCCAGAGTTTCTGAAGGCAAAGAAGTGGGATGTTCTTCAATGGCCAAGTCAGTCACCTGATCTCAACCCAATAGAGCATGCTTTTCACTTCCTGAAGACAAGACTGAAGGCAGAAAGACCCACAAACAAGCAGCAGCTGAAGACAGCTGCAGTAAAGGCCTGGCAAAGCATCTCGAGGGAGGAAACTCGGCATTTGGTCATGTCCATGGGTTCCAGACTTCAGGCAGTCATTGACTGCAAGGGATTTTCATCCAGGTATTAAAGGTGACCCTTAAGTTTGAAATGATGTTGGTTTGTTCCATTACTTAGGAGCCACCAACGATGGGGGGGGGGGGAGGTGCATGCCACTGGCTGTACTTCCTGAACGGTTAGTGCCCCACTTTTGTCTAGGGATGTACAAAAGCCACTTACCTTTTCGCAGCTTTGATCCGCGGTGGGGGGGGAGGCGCTCCGTCCCTCCCCCTGGAATCCTCCCTGGCCAGGTCCATGGAGCCGCCAGCCAGGGCCATCTGCAGCTGGAGTTCCGGCCATGGCCGGCTGCTGCAGCAGCAAATGGTGGCTGCCGTAGAGGATGCCATTTACGTCCTGCCAGACTGCTGTGATAGGCTACGTAAGTATTTACATAGCCTATCACGGCAAAGAGCAAGGGTGCAAAGGGTAGCCGCTACACCATTTGCGCTGCTGCTCTTTCCGTGATAGGCTACGTAAGTATTTACGTAGCCTATCACAGAAAGAGCAGTGGCACAAATGGCGTAGCGGCCGCTGTTTGCATCCCTGCTCTTTGCCGTGATAGGCTATGTAAATACTTACATAGCCTATCACGGCAGCCTGGCAGGACGCAAATGGCAGCCGCTATGGTGGCCGCCATTTGTGGCCACAGCAGCCGGCCGAGAGACCAGCTGCTGCTAGAGCTGCTGCCACTGGAACATCCGCCCCAGGTAAGCTTCATCCCGGGGGGATTCTGTGGGATGGCGGGAGGTGGGAGGCCGTTCTGCCACAGGTTTCGGGGGGCCGAATGCCAGTGCATTCAGCCTCACTGAAATCCGTGGCGGAATTCTCTAACATCCCTACTTTTGTCAAACCCCTTGAATTACAGCTGAAAGTCCTGACTTTGCTCCCATCTGGGTGTGTTTCCTTTCAACTTCAATGTGGTGGTGTACAGAGGCCAACTGCCAAAACAGTTATCCTTGTTCCAATATTTCTGGCCCTGACTGTATATTTTGAATTTTAAATGTAATACATAAACAACAAATAACCTGCATTTATCTTCCTGTGCCTCTACAATGATCCCCTGCCCAGTTAAGCCCACTCACCTCCTAATCTCTGCCAGTGGTGCTGCTTAAGAGATGCATTAAGATGCTTTCCTGTTTATGTAACCTTGCAACTCATGGTCAAACTGACTTCAGTTACACTGTGACCTTGACACTGTTAAGAGACTGGTGCTCGACAGCTCTGCACGCAGCTACAGAGGCAGGCAGCAGAAGACAACCACAAGTCATTCTACTCTCAGATCTGAAGGGTGTGATTTTCTGTGTTTGGATGTGCATTGAGAGGGCAGCAACTAATACATACAGTGTTGTTTAAAAGTGTACACATTGCCTGTGACCACATACAGAGTGCCTCCCTCTCCCCACTACCACCACTACTGCAAGGCTGCCTTCTGGAGCACATGACAGGGATCCCATAGAAACCTGAGCCCAGAGGTATAGCTAGGACTAGAGCTTGAAGTTGAAGTCCAATGCCCACACAGCCCAGGGGACCCCAAATTGCCATCCATATATGGGCAAGTGATGGGGCCAGTGGTAAACAGGCCCTGCATCAGCACTTGGGCCAGTATGGGCATGAACAGGCCCACCAGGGATGAAGCTGTTCACTGAAGCATCCTTTCTCTTTATTTTTAGAAACATATTAGAATTAGGGGGCAGCTGACCAGGCATGTACATGGTTACAGATGCTCATTTTATTATTTTTGCTTGAAATATATATTATCATTTTCTACAACAAAATGATGTTTATTCCCAGGTCTATGTATTTAGCATCATGTTAGCAAAAGCAAACTCCAATACATTCCTGTAGTCATGATACTGCCGTGAATTAAGAGAGTTTAATATGCAAATCTGCACATGCTCAAAGTATTTCTTTTTTTTCATCACAGTTGGCAAACAGTTTTGTTTTGTCTCTTTGCTCTAATGTATTATGAATGTAGAAGCAGTTGTGAATCATGGAATGGTGGGGTTGGGGAAGAGAACTGTAAGTTCTGTGCTTCACAACTGAAGTAATACAGTTGGCTATCTAAAAGGGGGGCCCATAATACCATTAAGGATGCAATCCTATGCATGTTTAGACAGAAAAAAGTACTACAACTCCCAGCATTCACCAACCAGCAGTGGGAGACATGACAGAGGTGTACAAAATTAGGCAAGGTGTGGAGAAAGTGGATAGGAAGACATTTTTCTCCCGCTCTCATAATACTAGAACCTGAGGTCATCCCATGAAGCTGATTGGTGAGAGATTCAGGACAGATAAAAGGAAGGACCTCTTCACACAGCGCATAATTAAACTATGGAATTCGCTACTACAAGAAGTAGTGATGGCCACCAACTTGGATGGCTTTAAAAGGGGGTTAGACAAATTCATAGAGAAGGCTTTCAGTGGCTACTAGTCCTGATGGCTATACACTACCTCCAGTATCAAAGGCAGTATGCCTATGTACACCAGTTGCTGGGGAACATGGGAGGGATGGTGCTGTTGCAGTCAAGTCCTGCTTGTGGGTGTCCCATGGACAGCTGGTTGGCCGCTGTGTGAACAGAATGCTGGACTAGATAGTCCCTTGGTCTGATCCAGCATGGCTCTTATGTCCTTATGTTATGTAATGCTGGAAATTGTAAGACTTTTTTCTGTCTAAACATGCATAGGATTGCGCCAAGGGTCTAAAGTTAGCTAGCTGCACCATTGCCTGGGCCACAGGTTGTGCAATCTTGCTCTAAGGCTAAAGGCAGATGCAATTAATATAAAAAGACTTGCCTTCACAAGTCGAGCAAGCATACCAACAAATCAAATGCTGGTACAAGCCTTGTCCCTCCCACTCACTTTCTCCATCTCCAATTAGGATAAGTTCCAAAGTGCCTAAGATAGATGTTGTCCAATGGGCCCCCCAGACCTATGTTAACCTTCTCCAGCTGGAGTCAAACAGGAGCTAGAGGCAACTGTGGATGAGCAAGGGAGTGAGGTGGAAAGAAAGAGCAGGAAGTTGTCAACCCTGAGCACATGTTGGATTCAGAAGTATGCTTCCCTGACTGGTCAACTCTGAAGGCAAGTTTGTACCATTGGATATAGTGAGGCAGCTGCCTCGGTCAGCTGCTTTCAGGTGTCTCAAAAGGGCAGTGAATTGTTACTCATTTAATTTATTATGATTGTAGAAGCAGTTGTGAGATGTTCTGCCTCAGGAGCCAAAATAACTGGGCCAGCCTTAGATATTATGCACCTGGGGGGTGGGGGGGTCATCATTTGCTGCTCTACCTCAGACAGCAAAATGTACTGAGATAGACCTGAGATAGTCCTATATATAAAAATAAATACATTTTTATATATTTATGAATCTCTCTGGCTATTTGGAACTGACTTTTCTGAAGGCCCTTAGGTCACCCATGACATAGACCTGTTCATAGTTTGTAATCTTGAACTGCCACCTTCACATGAGCCACAGAAAGATGGACCAAACGTTCTCTGAGAGGGCGCTCCATTGCCTTTAAGAAAGATGCCATTTGTCTGTGCTCGGGAGTTCCAAGTCACGCAAGCCTTTCATTCCATTGAAATCTCTTCCCTGCTCCAGAGCATCCACCACTTGAGACCTAGGAAAGGTTAACAAGCACAGCAGCCATCAGTTGTGAGGAGTGGGAAAGTGCCATGTGCTGCCCCAGTTTCTTTTCAGTGGACTTGAGGCTTTTTTTGTCCTTACACTGGCATAGGGCAAGAACCCAACACAGCTCACATTGAGAAATTTGGCAGCACTTTTACGCTCTTGACAAGGAAAGAAATCGAGAAGTCATTTATACCTGTGTTATTGTTTTTGTTGGCATTTTTTTTTTTAAGAACAAGAAGCAATTACTTATAGGCAATGAATTTTTAAGGGGTGTGATCATATCCATACAGGAGGAAGCTGCAACAAAATTTTGCAGCGTGCAGTGCTCAGTTTTATTTGTTTCTTTATGAGATTTGTATATCACCCAACTGGCAAATGCCCTCAGGATGGTTTACAAGCATAAAACCAAACAACAACAAAATAACAAATAAATATACAATAATACAACATCAAACCTTAACAACATTTTTAAAATATTAAACACATTGAGGAGCCATAGTAACATTAATAGAGCAACAGAATAATGCCTGCTTAAAGAGGAAAGACAAAATGTATACAGTGAAGATGCCAGGCGGACCTCCCTGGGAAGGGCATTCCATAGATGGAGCGGGGCACTTCCCCCACACACACCAGTCAGTCAGCATTCTGCAGCCACTGAGAACACTCAGCCCTCTTTGGATATTATGGGCATGTGTTCCTCCTGCCCTTAGGGCTTTTGTTTTAAATATTTATTCATACTTCTGCAAAATGTAGGTTTCCCCAAACCTGCTGATACCTCCATCTATGGTATGGTTGCTGCCATTTTGGCAGCATAAGCAATGGCAATCACAGCCTAAACTTTAGCAAGAGGGGCAATGATAATATACATCAGCTTAGATCCAGCTGAGATCAGTCATCACAGTGCCATCCTAAGCATGTTTATTTAGAAGTAAGGAAGTATGAGAAATTCACTTCAGTTCATATTTGATCAGGATTTACCTACTTCGCACCATCTGGACCAAACATGGACTCGACACAAAATGTGGTTAAAATCCATACATTTCTGAGCATGCAATGTGATACATGGATTTTTAAAAAAAATGTATTCAACAACATGGGTACATTTGAAAAATGTGCATAAAAAATGCGTACTTTTGAAAAATGCACATAAATATACTTTAATAAATGGGAGATGAATGTGTACATTTCAAAGATTTGCACATCCCTAAGAGGCGACTCTACACATGGACATCACCAGATGGTCAATATCGAAATCAGATTGATTATGTCCTTTGCAGCCAAAGATGGAGAAGCTCTATACAGTCAGTAAAAACAAGACCTGGAGCTGACTGTGGCTCAGATCACGAGCTTCTTGTTACAAAATTTTGACTTAAATTGAAGAACGTAGGGAAAACCACTAAACCATTCAGGTATGACCTAAATCATTTCCCTTATGAATATACAGTGGAGGTGAGGAATAGATTTCAGGGATTAGACCTGATAGACAGAGTGCCTGAGGAACTATGGACGCAGGTCCGTAACATTGTTCAGGAGGCAGCAACGAAATCCATCCCAAAGAAAAAGAAATGCAAGAAAGCCAAGTGGCTGTCTGATGAGGCTTTACAAGTAGCTGAGGAAAGAAGGGAAGCAAAAAGCAAGGGAGAAAGGGGAAGATATATCCAACTGAATGCAGAGTTCCAGAGAAGAGCAAGGAGAGACAAGAAGGCCTTCATAAATGAACAATGCAAAGAAATCGAGGAAAACAACAGAATGGGAAAGACTAGAGATCTCTTCAAGAAAATCGGAGATATCAAGGGAACGTTTTGTGCAAATATGGGCATGATAAAGGACAAAGAAGGCAGGGACCTAACAGAAGCAGATGAGATTAAGAAGAGGTGGAAAGAATACACAGAAGAACTATACAGGAAAGATCTGAATGTCCCTGATAGCCATGATAGTGCGGTCACTGAACTTGAGCTGGACATCCTAGAGAGTGAAGTCAAGTGGGCCTTAGGAAGCATTACTAACAACAAAGCTAGTGGAGATGACAGTATTCCAGCTGAGCTATTTAAGATCCTAAAAGATGATGCTGTTGAAGTGCTGCACTCAATATGCCAACAACTTTGGAACACTCAGCAATGGCCACAAGACTGGAAAAGATCAATTTACATTCCAATTCCAAAGAAGGGCAATGCCAAAGAGTATTCAAACTACTGTACAATTGCGCTCATTTCACATGCCAGCAAGGTTATGCTCAAAATCCTACAAGCTAGGCTTCAGAAGTATGTGAACCAAGAACTACTGGAAGTACAAGCTGGCTTTCAAAGAGGCAGAGGAACTAGAGATCAAATTGCCAACATTCGCTGGATCATGGAGAAAGCAAGAGAATTCCAGAAAAACATCTATTTCTGCTTCATTGACTACGCTAAACCCTTTGATTGTGTGGATCAAGAATTGATGCTTTCGAACTGTGGTGCTGGAGAATACTCTTACGAGTCCCCTGGAATGCAAGGAGGTCAAATCAGTCAGTCCTAAAGGAAATCAACCCTGACTGCTCATTGGAAGGACAGATACTGAAGCTCAAATATTTTGGCCACCTAATGCGAAGAGAAAACTCCCTGGAAAAGTCACTGATGCTGGGAAAGATTGAAGGCAAAAGGAGAAGGGAACGACAGAGGATGAGATGGCTAGATAGCATCACTGATGCAATGAATATGAACTTGAGCACACTCCAAGAGAGAGCGGAGGACAGGAAGGCCTGGCGTGCTATGGTCCATGGGGTCACGAAGAGTTGGACATGAGTTAACGACTGAACAGCAACAAAGGATTTTGGTTAGCAGAAACTGGAGGAGTAATGCTATCCCCACTTTTAAAGAATGGCTGTGTAAAGTTTGGAAGGCTGTGTCATGTTCCTTCATCCTCTCCCTTTGCAGTCAACCCATTCCAGGGAACAAAGCTTCAGCCTAACACTTTATTAGTAAACAACCAGCTTCTTTACAAATGCAGATTCTAGGAAACTCTCAGACTGCATGGAATCTGCTAATCCACACATCTACGAATATCAATAAAGGAGACTAAGTGGAAGCTAGAGAAGTGGAAGCTAGAGAAGTTGCCAGCAGTCTGGGCATGAACTTCATGGCCAGACTTGCTTTGCAGGGATGCCCCTCCCTTACAGATGCTCCCTCCTATGTTGGCTTCCACGAGTGGCCAACCTGGTTGAGTGTCTGAGCCCTGCCTCTAACTTTTCCTGCTTCACTTCGCGATGGACCCTAGCATCCCTCAAGTCATGACCCTCGCCCTCCTCCTCCAAAATTTGAGTTCTCATGGTGGATGAATGAGGGACCAGTTCAGCCTGGGCCATCTGTGTGTCAAGGTCTTGGGAAGAAAGTCTCGCCCTATCTGGGCTCACTAGGGAGGTGCCTCCCTCTGTTCTTGCTCTTCCCATTCTGATTCTGAATCTGAGCTGCCAGACATCTCCACATGATCAGATTCATTCCTGACAGGCTGTGGAGATGACTAAGTTAACAGAGCATGTCTCTATAAAACAAGGGTTGGCAGCACACAGTCTATGGGACACATGCAGCCTTCCCTGACCCTTGGTGCGGTCCCTGCCCGCATCTACTGCACTGCCAAAATTCACTATGGCAAAAATATCGATGTCGAATAAGCAAATTTTGCTTTTGGTAAGCAAAATTTAGCAAAATTTGCAATGTTCTTCATAATCGGGAGAGAAAGAACTTGAGATTAAAGCATTTGAATATAAGGGAAATCTTAACCTACCTATCTGCTCAGCTGATGGCAGGAAGCAGACAGTTCAAGAGGCTACCATGAAGAGCAACTTCGCATGCAGTGAGTGTTACCTGGAAGGTGAAATATTTGGTGGAGAGGACTCCTTCTGTTAATATTTTGAGGTATTACGGAAGGCTGGTGCAAGGAAAGGGGAAAGCCCAACTGTTGCTGAGGGAAGGCACTGAACGCAGATGTTTATGCTGACATATTTCTATTGTTGTCTCCAAGTTCATTAACAGATCCCTTGTGGACTTTCCACTCCTCTCTTTCCTATGACTGCTCAGATTACTTTATTGTCCCCACTTGAATAAAATTAATCTTGGCAATGCTGATTTCTAAAAGCAGGGAGTGATGGGGTGGGGAACTCACTTCTAAACTAGTTTTCCATTTCTGTGGGATAGAAAATGTGTGCAGGACGCATAGTTGTTGATGATATGCTAATTTTGCTGACATTCTATCAGAGTCTTAAGGGTAATGATGACAAAGTATGTGTATCATATCTGGAATGGTTCTGATCCAGCAATAGTCAGAAGACTTATTGAGATGAATGAAACAGGTTGGTCATGATTAGTCCCATTGCTTTCAATGAGACATGCAGTGTGATCTTATCCATGTCCACTTGGAAGAACGACCCACTGATTCAATGGATCTTAGTCTTCGGTATGTGTGCATAGAATCATAGTCTTAGTCTGCAATCCTAAACAACCAATTCTGGGCTTGCTTGTTCAGAAGTAAGTCCCACTGCATTCAATGGGGCTTACTCCTAAATAAGCATGTGCAGGACTCTTGGTGACCCCATGGATCATAGCACACCAGGCCTTCCTGTCCTCCGCTCTCTCCCGGAGTGTGCTCAAGTCCATATTCATTGCAATGGTGATGCTCTCTAGCCATCTCATCCTCTGCCGTCCCCTTCTCCTTTTGCCTTCAGTCTTTCCCAGCATCAGAGTCTTTTCCAGTGAGTTTTCTCTTCACATTAGATGACCAATATATTTGAGCTTCAGCTTCAGTATCTGTCCTTCCAATGAGCACTCAGGGCTGATTTCCTTTAGGATTGACTGATTTGATCTCCTTGCAGTCCAGGGGACTCATAAGAGTCTTCTCCAGCACCACAGTTCAAAACCATCGATTCTTCGGCGCTCAGCCTTCCTTACAATCCAGCTCTCACAGCCATACATTGCTACTGGGAAAATGGTAGCTTTGATTACACGAACCTTTGTCGGCAAGGTGATGTCTCTGCTTCTTACTATGCTATCTAGGTTTGCCATAGCTTTCCTCCCAAGGAGCAAGCATCTTTTAATTTCATGGCTACCGTCTGTGGTGATCTTGGAGCCAAGAAAATAAAATCTGTTACTGTTTCCATTTCTTCCCCTTCTATATGCCAGGAAGTGATGGGACCAGATGCCATGGTTTTAGTTTTTTGAATGTTGAGTTTCAAACCAGCTTTTGCACTCTCCACTTTCACCCTCAACAAGAGGCTCTTGAGATCCTCTTCGCTTTCTGCCATTAGGGTCGTATCGTCTGCGTATCTGAGGTTGTTGATAATTCTCCCAGCAATCTTAATTCCGACCTGTGATTCATCCAACCCGGCGTTTCTCATGATGTACTCTGCATATAAATTAAATAAGCAGGGTGACAATATGCAGCCTTGTCATACTCCTTTCCCAATTTTGAACCAATCGGTTGTTCCATGTCCGGTTCTTACTGTTGCTTCTTGACCCTCGTACAGGTTTCTCAGGAGACAGGTAAGGTGGTCTGGTACTCCCATCTCTTTCAGAATTTGCCACAGTTTGTTGTGATCCACACAATCAAAGGCTTTAGCATAGTCAATGAAGCAGAAATAGATGTTTTTCTGGAATTCTCTTGCTTTCTCCATGATCCAGCGAAAGTTGGCGATTTGATCTCTAGTTCCTCTACCTCTTCGAAACCCAACTTGTACTTCCAGTAGTTCTCGGTTCGCATACTGCTGAAGCCTAGCTTGTAGGATTTTGAGCATAACCTTGCTGGCATGTGAAATGAGCGCAATTGTATGGTAGTTTGTACACTCTTTGGCATTGCCCTTCTTTGGAATTGGAATGTAAACTGACCTTTTCCAGTCTTGTGGAAGCTGTTGAGTGTTTCAAATGTGTTGGCATATTGAGTGCAGCACTTCAACAGCATCATCTTTTAGGATTTTAAATAGCTCAGCTGGAATACTGTCATCTCCACTAGCTTTGCTCTTCCTAATGCTTCCTAAGGCCCACTTGACTTCACTCTCTCGGATGTCTGGCTCAAGTTCAGTGACCGCACTATCATGGCTATCAGGGACATTCAGATCTTTCCTGTATAGGTCTTCTGTGTATTCTTGCCACCTCTTCTTAATCTCATCTGCTTCTGTTAGGTCCTTGCCTTCTTTGTCCTTTATCATGCCCGTCTTTGCACAAAACATTCCCTTGAGATCTCCAATTTTCTTGAAAAGATCTCTAGTCTTTCCCATTCTATTGTTTTCCTCGATTTCTTTGCATTGTTCATTTAAGAAGGCCTTCTTGTCTCTCCATGCTATTCTCTAGATATCTGCATTCAGTTGGATATATCTTCCCCTTTCTCCTTTGCTTTTCGCTTCCCTTCTGTCCTCAGCTGCTTGTAAAGCCTCATCAGACAGCCACTTGGCTTTCTTGCATTTCTTTTTCTTTGGTTTCTTGCATTTCTTTTTAGTTGCTGCCTCCTGAATAGGGATGTATGAAAGTCACTTACCTTTCGCGGATTATGTTGATGGGGGGGAGGCGTTCCGTCCCTCCCCCCAGAATCCTCGACGGGGGGGAGGTGCTCCGTTCCTCCCCCCCAGAATCCTCCGCGGCCGGCTGTGCTCCACGGCAGCTCCGCAGAGCAGCCGGCCAGGCCCAGCCAGCCCAGAGCCATCCGCAGCTGGATTTCTGGCCGTGGAGGGCTCGGGGGGGGGGGGACCATATATTTGCGTTCCCCTTATTTTCGCCGTCTTAGTCTACGTAATTATTTATGTAGACTAAGACGACCCAAAATAAGGAACGCCGTAGCCGCCATTTGCATACGCCTTCTTCTTCTTTTTTTACCCAGACGTTTTAGGCTATGTAAAAACTTACGTAGCCTATCACGTCTCTGTAAAAAAAAAAAAAAAAACTTGCAAATGGTGGCGGCGGCAGCCGGTTGGAAGACCAGCCGCCACAGCTGCCGCCGCCGCCACCACCCGGAAGATCTGCCCCAGGTAAGTCTCATCCCAGGGGGGGGATCTGCGGGGGGGGGTGGCAGGCCGTTCTGCCACAGATTTCGGGGGGCCGAATGCACTGGCATTCGGCCTCACCAAGATCCGTGGCGGAATTCTCTGCCATCCCTACTCCTGAACAATGTTACGGACCTCAGTCCATAGTTCCTCAGGCACTCTGTCTATCAGGTCTAATCCCTGAAATCTATTCCTCACCTCCACTGTATATTCATAAGGGATATGATTTAGGTCATACCTGAATGGTTTAGTGCTTTTCCCTACGTTCTTCAATTTAAACCAAAATTTTGCAACAAGAAGCTCATGATCTGAGCCACAGTCAGCTCCAGGTCTTGTTTTGACTGACGCTTCTCCATCTTTGGCTGCAAAGGACATAATCAATCTGATTTCGATATTGACCATCGGGTGATGTCCATGTGTACAGTCACATCTTGTGCTGTTGAAAAAGAGTGTTTGCTATGATCAGTGTGTTCTCTTGAAAGAACTCTATTAGCCTTTGTCCTGCTTCATTTTGTACACCAAGGCCATGCCTGCCTGTTATCCCGGTGATTTCTTGACTTCCTACTTTAGTATTCCAATCCCCTATGAAGTAAAGGACATCTTTTTTTGGTGTTAGTTCTAGAAGGTGTTGTAGATCCAATCAACCTCAGCTTCTTCGGCCTCAGTGGTTGGGGCATAGACTTGAATTACTGTGATGTTGAATGGTTTGTCTTGGATTCGTACTGAGATCATTCTATCGTTTTTGAGATTGTACCCCAGTACTGCTTTTCCCACCCTTTTGTTGACTATGAGTGCTACGCCATTTCTTCTAAGGGATTCTTGCCCACAGTAGTAGATATAATGGTCACCTGAATTAAATTCGCCCATGCTTGTCCATTTTAGTTTGCTGATTCCCAAGATGTTGATGTTCAGTCTTGCCATCTCATGTTTGACCACCTCCAGCTTACCTTGATTCATTGATCTTACGTTCCATGTTCCTAAACAATATTGTTCTTTACAGCATTGGACTTTCTTTTCACCACCAGACACATCCACAGCTGAGTGTCCTTTCAGCTTTGGCCCAGCCGCTTCACTCTTTCTGGTGCTACTTTGAAATTCCCTCTGCTCTTCCCCAGTAGTATATTGGACACCTTCCGACCTGAGGGGCTCATCTTGCGGCGTCATTTCTTTTATCCTTGTGATACGTTCCATGGGGTTTTCTTGGCAAGAATACTGGAGTGGGTTGCCATTTCCTTCTCCAGTGGACCACATTTTGTCAGAACCCTCCAGCATGACCTGTCCATCTTGGGTGGCCCTGCACAGCATAGCTTATGGCTTCACTGAGTTATGCAAGCCCCTTCACCACAACAAGGCAGTGATCCATGAAGGGGAACCAAAATCCTAGCAGCAGTCAATAGATTCTGAACCATTTATGGTTTTTGATGAGATAACATACATCTGTCACAAATTTATTTTTTAAATAGCATATTAATGCAAAAACAGGACAGGATGGTCTAATGAGTGAACAGATGCAGAAGTGTCAGGGTCCGAAAATAGAATGATTTGTCCATCCCTACCGAAGACACCCTCGCTACCTAAAGAAGGCTATAGCAGCAGCCACTCTAATTCCCTCCAGGTTACGTTTCAGTTGGAAAGGGAATGGGCTGGCTGAAGGAGTGAAGAACATGGGTGCTGGGGTCAGGACCAAGCATACTATGAGCTGAGCCCAAACTCTGGCTCATAATTAGCCCAGAAGTTCAAATGTGTATACACAGAACTCCCCAGTTCTGAACTTTGGCTGCATCACTAGGTATAACGAAGTGGCCAGATCTGGTGAACCTTAGGGATGGACAAACAAGCGATTTTTGCTATCCCCGAGATTCTCCCAATGCCACCTTGAAACTCGCCTCGCCTTGTTTCCTGTGTTTGATCGTGCTCTTTATTCATTCCATATGAATGGGGAAAGTGTACATTTAGAATAGGGAAATGCACGAGTTTTTTTAAAGAGTGCACCCAAATGCACACTTTTTCCCAATGGAGTAAAGCCAATGCAAGTTCAGGAATTTGCAAACATTTTTTGAGAACAAGGGCTGCTGCTCACATTTGCATTCAGGATTGGGAACAGGACACCTTTGCATGATTTGAGAACATAAACAAAATTTGCATGCATCCCTAGGGAACAAGCTTATGGGGAGAGACAGGGAAAAGTCTAAAATAACCCCAGGTTGCATGCTTCAGAGTCAGGGTAGAGTTTCAACCAAGAGCAATGGAGAAATGTTGAAGAGGGGCAGGTGTGGGATTAGAACCTCCATTGTCATATTCAACTTGAAATGGGACATCCAGAAAGAGCTGGCTGCAAGACAGCTAATGATTAGGGATGGAGAAATATAAAATGAGAGATCACAGTATGGATTTTGGAAAAATCCACAACAGATTGAAATGAGTTTGGATTTTTATGAATCCAACCTGCAGATTAAGCAGCCGACTGCCCTTTTCCAAGTCTTGCGGATTTGCAGACCAGGTTTTTTTACTGGGGGAGGGGGGGTTGCACAATTTCATTCATTTACAAATGTACATTTATGCAAGTGTGCATTAACTAAAGCACACTTGCACAAATGCACATTTGTGTATGAACAAAATCCTCATACAAAAAATCTGATTCTATCAATGAGCAGACAATGGAATGAAAGATGCCAGCAATCCACCAAACACAGATGGAACAGATTTATATATATATAAATTTACGCTGAACACGTGTTACATTCCAAAAAGCAGGTAAGTAATTTAACAGAACATTTACATCAGTAAATATTAAAGAGTTTTCCAATACAAAATATATCCATATAATAACTTCCTCCCAAAAGGAGGCAGCTATTAGGCATTTCCAAAACATATAAATAAGAGAAGCTTTAACTGCATTACACCTCCAACAATTAGCCGAGTTTGACAAACCTTTATTAAAGAGACGTTGTGGCATCCAATAGACCCAAAACAAAAGTTTTTGCTGAATAAGGCATAACCGAAGATCCTTAGAGATATCCTATACAGACATCAAAACGGCGGTCCATTGATTAGACAAAATAGGACATTCCAATTCCTGTTCCATTCCTGCTGTAGACCACATGTATCATATTTATTCAGTGATAATAAGTATTTGTAAACATGAATCGTGGGTCGATATATCTGGTCAGCTTCAATTAATGTTTCCAATAGCAAGGGAGACTCCTAGGCAGTAAAAGCAGCAGGACCAAATCTAGATACTAACAAATGTTTCAATTGCAAATACTGCCATTCTGCTGTAGCAGGCAAATCAAATTTATCTCATGAAGCTGAAAATAGCAATGGAACAGATTTAACAAAATCTGTACATCCCTTGAGCAGGGGTACAAAACTAGATTTGGGAGTCACCCAAGTAAACCTGGTAGAAAAGTATGACTAGACAGACTACCTCCCAAAATATCCTTTGGGAAGTTTCAACATTATCAGGTACTAAAAAGTGTGATTAGTCACATTCAAGTATCATAATAGAAACTGCAGACACTGAAGTAAGAGATATTTAATTATACTACTTCACTTATCGTGATTGCAGCTATAAAGCTTTTGCATATGTTGACCAGGTTTTCAATTTCTCTCGTTTATTGCCACAGTGTGGCACAGAGCCTGAAATACATCAAATTTTGATGGCATCATTTACCGCAGAAAACAATACACTAATTAAGTTGCTCTTAGAACATCTGACCTGCTAGCTATGGGCCAGAAATAAAGCAAAAATTAGGATAATGGCCACA
Source organism: Heloderma suspectum (assembly GCF_057233095.1). Lineage (NCBI taxonomy): Eukaryota > Metazoa > Chordata > Lepidosauria > Squamata > Helodermatidae > Heloderma > Heloderma suspectum. Next base: position 34,897,458 of record NC_139464.1, read on the forward strand.
ATCGTTCAAGCCATCAGCATTCGCCAGCTTCCTGTTATGACAGGGTGTCGATCTAGAGGTACAGAAACACATTCTTTGGCCTTCAAAGAGGTCACATCAAACTTCTTTCACCCCACAGGCAAGGTGAAAAGAAGACACTACATACAAAGGGGAATTCTGTTTCAGCTGGCAGGACTGGAACTAATGCCAGTCAAAAAAAAGTTCATAGCTCAGTTCAATCATTACGTTTGACAAGGGATGGTTCCTCTCAGTCCATTTGTGTCAGAGAAGCACAAACAGTTCCTTAAAAATTCCTCAGATTACTTCTATAGGCTTTAATGAGCCAGTGGATTATTTATGTATTCTATTTATAACCTGCTTTTCCTCCAAGGAGCTCAGAATGGTATATGTGGTTCTCTTCCCCCGCATCACCTTCTACCCTCATAACAATACTGTGAGGTAGGACAGGTGAGAGATAGAGACTGATCTGTGGTTACTCAGTGTGCTTCAGGGATTTATTTATTTATTTGATTTGTACCTTACCTTTCTACCAAGAAAAATGGCACTCAAGGTGACTTACAATCATAAATAAAACTTGATGGAAACAATAAAACAATCCATTAAAATACAATAAAAATGCAACAATAAGAGAATATAAACAACACCCAACCCAATAGACCTGCTTATACAACAAAGGCCTGCCCGAATAAAATGGTATTTGCCTGCCGATGGAAGGATAGCAGAGAAGAAGCGAACCAAGCATCTCATGGCAGGGAGTTCCACAGACTGGGAGCTGCCACTGAGAAGGCCCTGTCTTGCATCACCACCAAACACCCCTCTAAAGGTGGCGGTATTGAAAGAAAGGCCGCTGCAAAAAATCTTAAGACCCAGGTAGGCTCAGGTAGGTACAGGAGAAAGTGGTCTTTCAGGTAGCTTGGTCCCAACCTGTATATGGCTTTATAGGTCATAAACAGCACTGAGTTGTCCCTGGAAACAATCCAGTAGCCAGTAAAGCTGTCGTAACAAGGGAGTCACATGCTCCCTGTAACAGATGCCCCTGAAGGATACCATAGTCAATGGTATCTAAAGCTGCCAAGAGGTCCAGCAGAACCAAAAGGGATACAGTCTCCCTGTCCAGTTCTCAGCATAGGTCATCCACCAAGGTGACCAAAGCAGTCTCTGTCCCATAACCAGGCCTGAAGCCAGATTGAAATGGATCTAGATAAGCCATCTCGTCCAGAAAACCCTGGTGCTGAAAAGCCACCACATGCTCCAGCACCTTGCCCAAGAATGGAATATTGGAGACTACCCAGAAATTATCCAACACAGTGGGGTTCCAGGAGAGGAGGGGTTAATAAAAACAACAAAGCAACAAATTCCTTGCTGCTCACACCTTGCCATGAAGGTCACACCTTGCCATAAAGAGGCATTCACCACTACCCTTACATACTCAGCCAGCAAGTCCCCCCTCCCCCAGCTGCTTTTATAAGCCAGGAAGGGTCCAACAGACAAGTGGTAGACCTCATCTCTCCAAGGATCCTGTCCACACCCTCAGCCTGTACAAATGGAAAAGTATCCATTGTAGCTGGACAAGCGGGGACTGAAGTTATATCCACCAGGCCTGTAACAACTGTGGCATCCCCGTCAGCACAGATACTATTGATTTTATCACAAAGTGTCAAGCAAATTGGTCATAACACCTTTGCTTCTTGCAGGCCAGAGCGTAACAGGCATCTGACCAGCCGCAAAAGCTCCACTGAGCGACTCTGTACAGATGCAGTGGTGGTACAGAAGGACAGTTTCTTCTCCACCCTCACTGCCATGGAGTAGGCTTTAAAATGAGCTCTAGCCCATATTCGATCAGACTTATTCTGAGTTTTCTGCCAACATTGCTCTGGTTGATGTTGCACTCGTTTCATCACCCACAGAATCCTGGAAAACCAGGGGACTCAGTTGCCTTCACTCTGTGGGCAAGGATGCTCAGGAACAGTTGTGTCAACCTCCTGGGCCATTTCTCCAATCCAGGGATCAACCAGGGCTTCAACAAAATCACCTGCCAAGGTGACAGGGGAAACCCAAAAGCCATGAGAAAACCATCCAAATCCATCAGTCTCCTAGGGCGAACATCGTTAATCATTCCCCTGCCCCTGCACAGGCTCCAGCCACAGCAAGTCTAAACCCCACCAGGTAGTGATATGTCTATGACAATGGTACTATAAAAAGTTCCTCCACCATTCCCCCATCCTAGGCCAAAAACTAGATCCAAAGTGTGCCCTGCCAAATGAGTGGGGAGAGATACTAATTGGGACAGACTTATGGTTGCCATGGAGGCCATGAAATCCTGAACCACTCCCGGCAAGGCACCCTCAGAATGTATGTTGAAGAAGGGATGCCCATCACTTGGAAATCCAGCCCTTTAGGGGCTCAATGGACTTCTGTGGCCCAGGTGACTCAGCTTGTGTTTGCAAATTGAGCCACGCATTTTCCCCGAACTCCAGGGAATTTTTTCCAGGTTTGTGTTTGTGTGTGCGTATATGTGCAGGCCACAATTTGCACAAATAGATATTTGCCCAAATTGCTGCTGAAATTTACACAAATTTTCATGATTTGTGCAAATTGTACCCTTCGCACAATTTACACAAATCTGTGCAAATTACAGCTGTAATTTGCACAAATAAAAACATGGAAAATCTGCTAACTCACCCAACTTGCTTCCAACTGAGTTAGGCCAGTTAGCAAAAAATGGACTGAAGTCCAGGGGGGTAAGCCGATGAAAACTTTTTGAGCTCCACCCACCCCCAACTGCATTCCTCTGACATCCCTATGTTGAAGTCCCCCAGCAGAACAAGCTAAGAAGAGTCCAGCACCAACCCCAAGAACATTCCCACTAGCACAGGAAAGGAGGCTTCCTTCCTGTTGAGCAGTAGGGTGGGTGGTACACCAACAGAATCTCTATTTTGTCCCAAAAACCCACCTTCAGATACACACACTCAAAACTGCAAGATGGGGCACCTGAACAGGGAGACAGGACCACAATAGACCCCTGTGACTCCACTTACCTCCCCCTGGGTCTTGCCTGCGGCAACATGGAAAACCCAGGTGGATACTCCCAGTCTTCCAACCAGGTCTCTGTGATACAGGCCAGGCCAGCACACTCATCCAGGATCAAGTCCTAGATGGCTGCTGTTTTCCTATTCACCAACCTGGCATTCTGCAATAGTACCTTCAACCCAGGGGGAGTGTCACCAGGGCTATACAGGCTTTCTGAGACAGGAGACAGTTTGGAAGCAACCAATGCCCTGTTTCATCCCCATCTCCCTCTGCCTTCTACTCTTTCAATGGCCATTCCCTGTGCCTTTTTAAAACATGTATTTCCTGCCAGTAGGCAATAATCATCAGTCTAATAGCAACATATATACAACTAGCAGGCAGATGTACAGGCAATCCCTTCCCTCCTCCCCTCTGTCCAACCAACAGGATGGCCCTAGCCCTTGTTCCCCCCCAAAATAGCTCTCCAAAAGGGGTGACCCATTTTGGTGCCGCCCCTTCATTGGAGGACTCATCCCCAGGCCGCCCACCTTTTTCTGTACCAGCTGCAGGAAGCCAATGCAATCTTTAGCAAGATGGCAGTCATCTCTTGGAGAGAGTGCAGCATCAAGGGTCTGATCCTGCAAAGAGACAGCATTCACTGGCCAAAGAAAGTCTCTCTGGAGCAACCACTTACAGTCTACCTGGGCTGCTATCTCCTCTGCAGCATCCTCTCGTAGCCGGACAGTGCATTTTTTGTTGATGCATAAGTGACCACCCTAAGAGGTGATCACTCTTCCTCAGAGGAAGAGGAACCCTTCCTAAGAGTCAGTCCTCTCGTACATCTACTGACCACCCCTCTGAGGTGGTCATTAGATGTATGCCACCCTCAGGAGGAGGAGGAGACGAAGAAGATGAAGAAGAAGACAGCAAAAACTATAAAGAATTTTGACATGGTAAAGTTCCCACTGCAAGGGCGCATAGTGCAATTGCTTTTATTCTGCTGCCACCTGGTGGCAATATCATTAATTTTTGCTTTGAACAACAGAACATGCAACTGGTCATGGGAATCAGAGCAAAAGAAAATATCTAGGCCTCCTGGTCCCTTGGCCACAAAACTAATTGCTCTCTCAAAATGTCCCTTAGATTGTGGTCTCAGTCCCATAGGGCAATTTAACCATCACACTTCATGGTAAACAAAGGGATTAAAGCCTCTTCTCATGGGCACGGGGCAGGGCAGGGGGGAGCTTGTCCATGCTGAGGCAAAGAGTCACACACATAACATTGACATGAGTGGGCACTCGCCCACACTTCATACATGGGGGGGTGGACAGAGGGGTGGGAGGAGATGGTCCTTTCCTTCCCTTGACCATCACCATATTCATGGAGACTAGGCAAGGAAGGCATGGAGAACAGGGTGCGCAGAGGGAGGGAAGATACTCCTATGCCTTCCCCTCCCCTGCAACTCCTTGCCTCCCCACAGTAGATCTGCAGGCTTAATAGACCCAGAAGGAACTCTTGGTCATTGCTGCCACTGCTGGAAAAGCCACTTTGCCCTGGGATCTTCGGAGCTATGGTGGCCTTGCTGCAGCAGCAATAACAACCCTTCTTGTTCACTGTCACAGTGATAACAGCAGCAGAAGGAGCTCCCAATTCTCCTCGTTCTTCCACAGAGGACAACACAGGGATGCTTGGGCAACTGCTGAGGGCCTGCAACCCAGCAGGGGCCCACTGATGAGGGTCCCCTGGACTTGCTCTCCTTCTCATCGCTGCAACCTGCTTGTTCACGTGCCTCTTGCTCTGGCCCAGACAATGGTGGTGGTGGTGAGGAGGAGGAGAAGCAGACACTACAACCTACTTGCTCACTGGCTCTCTGCCTGTCAAGCAAGCACATGGTCGCAATGATGACAACCTTGAGGAGGAGGAGGACGACGACCCTGTGGCAATGGTGGTGAGAAGATAAGACTACTGAGGGAGGAGGCCCATCCAGATTATCTTGCCCAAGGGCCCTCGGAAACCTGGAGCTGGCCCTGGATGCAAGCTAGACTCCACAGCAGTGGGTAGAAGGAAGATTGAGTAGACAGACTTTTTAAACGCATAGTTGTCTAACAATAGCAACAACCAAAGGCTCCCTATCCTAAACAGAGCTGATGAAATAAAATAAAACTGGGAGGAAAGTAGGTGTGGATTTTTGTCCTAGGCTGAACGTGGGCCCTGTCCACTCTCCTGAGCCACTGTTTTGCTCCTGACTGTGGTTGGTAGATCTCAGGGTTCTAAAGAAAAACTAAGTAATTTCCACAAGCTGAAAATCTCCCCACCCCTGAACCAGAAAGTAGGCTCAGCATAGACAATCCTTGATCCTTTCCCTCTGCATCTGACTATCCCTTTTTATTGGATGCAAGATTGTAGTCACTTGGTCTCATTGACACTAGGGATGGTGTGAGCATCTGTTGGGGCTCAAAACCCGGCGAGAAGTTGCCAGTTCAGGCCCCAAGATGCCAGTTCGCAGACCTGAGCTCTTGCCTCCCGCCGAGCTCTTGCCTGACTCAGCATGCTGTCACAGCATGCTGAGTCAGGCAAGAGCTCGGGCACCCGCTCCCTCATCAAGGAGGGGGGAAGAAGGCAGCACCTCTCCTCATTCCCCCATCCTTGCTACAGCAGCAGTGGTGCAGGACAGGTTGGTCATTTTCCATAAGTTTTCCTGGCCTTACGGAAAATGACCAGCTTGTCCCTTGCCACTGTAGCAGGTGGGGGTGGAGGGAAGAAGGAGGAACCTATCCTCTTCTCCCCCCACACACACCTGCTGGAGGCTAGGGCAAGAGGCTGGGGGCTGGCCGCCAAGGCCCTCATTCTCCACACTGGCCCTTGACAGCTGGCACTAGGAAGAGGGGTGGCTTGCGCAGCTCGTGGGCAGGCGAGGTGAGCAGGGAAGCTCACCGAGCAGGTCCAGGCTAGAGGCTACGCGAGCTGTGGGGGGCAATTCGTCGAGGTCCTCCCACCCTAGACACAGCAGCACTTTATTTGAGTCAGTTGTTGTTGTTCAGTCGTTCAGTCGTGTCCGACTCTTCGTGACCCCATGGACCATAGCACGCCAGGCCTTCCTGTCCTGCGCTCTCTCCCGGAGCGTGCTCAAGTTCATATTCATTGCATCCGTGATGCTATCTAGCCATCTCATCCTCTGCCGTCCCCTTCTCCTTTTGCCTTCAGTCTTTCCCAGCATCAGGGTCTTTTCCAGGGAGTTTTCTCTTCGCATTAGGTGGCCAAAATATTGGAGCTTCAGCTTCAGTATCTGTCCTTCCAATGAGCACTCAGGGTTGGTTTCCTTTAGGATGGATTTGAGTCAGAGAGCTGAGTTAATTTTGCCTAGGGGCCATTTAATTTGTTTTTATTTTATTTATGGGGGATATTTCTGTTGTTGTTCAGTCGTTCAGTCAAGTCCGACTCTTCGTGACCCCATGGACCATAGCACGCCTGGCCTTCCTGTCCTCCCAGAGCGTGCTCAAGTCCATATTCATTGCATCAGTGATGCTATCTAGCCATCTCATCCTCTGCCGTCCCCTTCTCCTTTGGCCTTCAGTCTTTCCCAGCATCAGGATCTTTTCCAGAGAGTTTTCTCTTCGCATTAGGTGGCCAAAATATTGGAGCTTCAGCTTCAGTATCTGTCCTTCCAATGAGCAGTCAGGGCTGATTTCCTTTAGGATTGACTGATTTGAGCTCCTTGCAGTCCAGGGGACTCATAAGAGTCTTCTCCAGCACCACAGTTCTAAGGCATCAATTCTTCGGCGCTCAGCCTTCCTTATAGTCCAGCTCTCACAGCAATACGTTACTACTGGGAAAACCATAGCTTTGATTAGACGGACATTTGTCGGCAAGGTGATGTCTCTGCTTCTTACTATGCTGTCTAGGTTTGCCATAGCTTTCCTCGCAAGGAACAAGCGTCTTTTAATTTCATGGCTACAGTCACCGTCTGCGGTGATCTTGGAGCCCAAGAAAATAAAATCTGTCACTGCTTCCTCTTCTTCCCCTTCCATATGCCAGGAAGTGATGGGCCAGATGCCATGATCTTCGTTTTTTTTCATGTTGAGTTTCAAACCAGCTTTTGCACTCTCCACTTTTACCCTCAACAAGAGTCTCTTTAGATCCTCTTCGCTTTCTGCCATTAGGGTGGTATCGTCTGCGTATCTGAGGTTGTTGATAATAACAAGATATCACCAAGGTGACTTATGAGAGGGGGGCAGGGGGACAAGCAAGTTAAGAAGAATATACCAAGAGGGAACTCACCAAGATGTATGATTTTGTGCAAGTATACTGTCTACCTCACTAAAATAGCTATTTTTGGCTTGAAATTTGAAACGTGGGAATATATGTGCAGCCCACACTCCACCCCACAGAATCTATATGTACATTCTAGAGTACAGCCTTCTCCAACCTGATGCCCTCCAGAGGAATTGGACTGCACCTCCTATCATTCCCAGCCAGTATGGGATATGTAGTCCAACACATCTGGAGGGCATCAGGTTGGGGAAGGCTGCTATGCTAAGGGCGCAGTCCTATGCATGTTTAGACAGAGAAAAGTCCTACAACCCCCAGCATCCCCCAGCTAGCAGTGCTGGGAGTTAGTTAATGCACATCAGTTAATGCACATTAGCATTAGTTGATGCACGTTAGCGCTAATGGATGCTTGTGCAGATACGTTAATGTGCACTAGCACTCATGCAAATTAGTACTCATGCGAATTAGCAGAAATCCCCTCTGAAAGTGAAAATTCAGTTCACAAGTCCACAGAATCTGTGCGACTCGGAAAAAGCCAGCCCACTGCAGAACCCAGAGGCCAGAGTCACGGAAAGCCAGACTCAGTTGAATCTATTGCTGACGTTTTCGACATCCACCAGAAGTCACAATTGTACCTCCAGGGTTCCCCAGATGGCCACATCCCTTTTTCCCAACCTTCAATTGTTTGGCTATTCCCGGCTTTTGCGTGTGTTTTTCCCCATTCCAAAAGGCTGACATGCCTCTCCTCAGGCATAGTGATCGGCACTAAGAGCTTTTAGCTCAAATATACTGGCTTTGGGGGTGTTTTGGCCCTGCTCTCCACTGGAATGCGGCCACCAAGAGCTTCTCCAGAATTTGGCCCTTGGGCTGAAAGAGGCTCAGCACCCCTGTTGTAAACCCTCTGAGCAGGGACCTGTCCTCTTTCTACTCTTAATATAGCTCTATGCACATTTCAGAGAATGGGACACATCCTGGCTGTCAAGTAGTCATCATTCATTCATTCATTTATTTCTATACCACCCAATAGCCGAAGTTCTCTAGCTGAGTCACAAAAATTAAAAGCAAAAAGCACACAGTAAAACAATATAAAATATAAAAACATTAAAACCACAATATAACAATACAACCAGAATAACACCAGAATAACACCTAGCAGCAATGCAGTGATTTAAAATACAGATTTAAAACAGCAAAGCTAAAAGTCTAGAAAGCTAAAATGCTAAAATGCCTGGGAAAATAAAAAGATCTTCACCTGGCACCGGAAGGAATACAATGTAGGTGCCAGGCGAACCTCACTAGGGAGCTCATTCCACATCTGGGGTGCCACAGCAGAAAAAGTCCTCCTCCTAGTAGCCACCTGCCTCACTTCCTTTGGCAGGGGCTCACGGAGAAGGGCTGCTGACGATGATCTTAAGGTCCAGGCTGGCACATATGGGAGGAAGCGATCCTTCAGATAACTTGGTCATCAGGATCTTTTAAATGATCAGAAGTTTGACCTGCACTGTCAACCATTTTTTGGAGGAATAACTGGGAAGAGAGGCTGCCTGACTTCATCTTTGCCAAGATGACCAGATCTGGTGGTGGAATCAGCCTAGTGAAGGGCCTTGACAATCTTCCAGTGGAGGTTGGTGGCTCCGATTGCAGTGGGGCTGTGAATCCCGGGCGGTCCTGTCTCTGTTGTCTTCTTTCTTGCCCAGCTTCTGCTGCTGTCTCTTCAGAAACTGATTGTCAGCTTCTGAATCTTCCCTAAAACATGATCCACTTCCTGGCCATGCAGTTCTTCTAGCCCTCTTGCATCAATAGCTCTGTACCTCAGCCCTTCCAAACCTGTCAGCGCTGTTCCCAGGGCTGGCCCTACCATTAGGCAGAGTAAGGCAACTGCCTCAGGCAGCAGCAGATATTGGGGGGAAGAGGTTGCAGCCTCCCAACTGCTCCTCCTGGATTGTCCAGCTGGATTCCCCTCTGGTGGAGGACAGAGCTCTGTATGCCACACAGTCTCTTCTGGGCCAGTTCAGTCAGCTTCTGCACATGGATTGGGGAGGGGGCACCATCTTGTCCTTCACCTCAGGCTGCAAAATGTCTTGGGCTAGCCTGACTGCCCCCCTTTTGCTCCTCAGGGTTGGTATGGTTATAAGGAGGTCATTTAGGCCTTCCTCCAGCTGATCCTTCTCTAGAAATCTGAGCCACATCCCAAACTAGGGATGGATGAGAATGTTATGTTGGCTCGCAAAACATGCAAGTATGCCCCATTCGAAGCTCCAAACACGACTGCAAGCATCTATCAGCTGAAAATATTCACGTGCTTGCATTCATCTTGTTCCCGATTCCCAGTTCGATTTGCACAAATTTCCTAATTTCTGCAAATTTCCTCAGTAGATTGAATCAGCCCAACTTTAGTCTAAGTAGGAAGTCTGCACACATTTGGGGAGATTTGTGCAAATCCCCTGCTCGATTGCTGCTCAGTTTATGCAGTTTCCCATTCACACAGAGCGAGCAGTGATCACAAATGCGAACGGGAATTGGGAGTGAGACGGGCAGCAAGATCATGTTCAGAGCATCCTAGAGATCTGGGACATAGCTCATTCACCCATCCCTCTCCCTAATGCAGCTTTCTGAAACTAAAATGATGGCTGACTTGCAGTCATTTGATTTTACTGTTCCCTAATCCCACTGGAGGCTGGTGGCTCCAATTTCGGGGGGGGGGGGGCGGCTGTGAATCATTCTGGGTTTCAGTCAGAACCATCCAGAATTCTAAGGAGCTTTCCAGGGTTCTGAACACTATCCTCAAAATAGGTTCAACACTTTGGGTAGCTTTTTTAGAATTCTGGCTGGTTCTGACTGAAACCCAGAATGGTATCACAGCCCCACCACAATTGGAGCCACCAGCCTCCACTGTATGTGGTGCTTGCTTGCACATTTTTACTAGCAGGGATGCTGACGTCCTCTGCCACCCCCCTCAGAATCCCCTGGTCCCTCTGAGCTTAGCTGCAATCCTCCTTGTAGCTGGAGGGAAGTGAAGATTCCCGGCAACAATATATTGTTCCTTGTTGTAATGCAGAGTATTTTGTAGGGCTGTGCAGGGACCCCCCAATCCAACTCGGAAGCTGCTTCGCGGCTTCCAAGGCAGGCCTGATTTGGCTTGGGCAGATTCAGGGGGGGCCTGACCTGACTTGGCCCCAAACTCAAAGCGAGATTCAGATGTCGAACCCCGCTTTGCCTCCCCCCGTGACGCCCCTGTGCAAACCCCCTTACCTTGTTGCTGCCTCCTCCGCCATCGTCATCCTCACCACCCCCTCTGTCGCCTTGTCCACCACCCTCACTGCCCCCTCTGTGGCCACCACCATCGCCGTCCTTGCCGCTGCCAACTGCTGAGGCCTGGATGCACGTGGCAACTCTTGCTGCAGGGAGTTGCCATTTTTAAAATGGCAACCTCCTGGAACTCGCTGGAGTCACCATGCGCGTCCAGGTCTCAGCAGATGGCGGCAGCGAGGATGGTGGTGGAGAAGGCAGTGGCGGTGAAGAGAAGGCAGCTCAGGTAAGGACCTGGAGGTGCCTGTGGGGCTGGGCCAGGGTGGGGGCGAAGCTCCGAAGCACACCAAGTGCTTTGGAGAGCCCCAGACCCACTCTGGGTCGCTTCGTGCCCCCTCCGCTTCGCCTCGGAAGGGGCACAAAGTGACCTGAAGCAGCCCGCTTCAACTCGGGGTTCTGTCCTCACTCCGAAGCAGTGCACAGCCCTAGTATTTGGGTGTGGCTTGGTCTTGAATGGGCAATTAAGACCCACTAGCTTTATAAAAGACTTGCTCCTGGCAGATGAAAACTCCTAAAACTGGTTTACTGATATGGGTCAACACAGTTTCCTACATTTGGGGACTCTTCTTGGCAAGGGGGTTGGCTATGGGGACTGTCATGATGAGTCCCTGCACTTTGAAATTTAGCACTACACCTGTGATTGGCAGCAGTGGTGGTGGCTGCATGCTCACTGGCTCATCCATGAGCCAGCTGCAGTCAATCACAGCAAAGGAGATGGAACAAGAGGGTGAGACTGGGCCATTTTATGCCCCCAGCGGGAAGGCATGGGGGAGGAGGAAGAAGCGTGGGGTGGCTTGGAAAGGGAGGAAACGGTGCTGCAAATCACTCAGAAATTTACCAGTAGATCCAAATTCAGTAGATACTTTCTGCCCATCCCTACTCTAGTTTAGTGTTCAGATTACTAGGGAAGTCTGTCGTTTGCAAATCTGGCCCTTTTGGGGCCCAACAGATTCCCGCTGCCTGCCTGGCTCAGCTTGCATTTGTGAGTTCAACCATAGGCTTTTCCCAAACTCTGGGAACTTTTTTCAGGTGGGAGGGGTCATAAATGAGCTTCGGCTATTGGGCAGTATAGAAATGAAAGAAAGAAAGTAAGTAAGTAAGTAAGAAAGAAAGAAAGAAAGAAAGAAAGAAAGAAAGAAAGAAAGTTGTGCAAATTGCAACTGCAATTTGCACAACTTTCTATTTATTGGGGAGGGAACAGAAAATCTACAAGCTGGTCCAACTTGATGCAGATTAAGTTGGGCCAGCTCAGAGGGAGCAAGCCGAAGTCCGGGAGGCCGAGCTGATGAATGCTCAGTAAGCTACACGCGCGCACACACACACCCCGGATGGATTCCTCCAACATCCTTACAGAGTGCAGAGGCAGCAGAGGGAACACAGCCCTCTTACCATTTCTGTCAACCCCGTTAGCTTCCATTTGTGGAAGTCTACCCTAGGGATGGGAGATTTGGCTAAAATTGGGCAGGGTCAAGGGTGGAGTTTGTGGATTTCATTAAGGGCCTTTTCTCTTACCCTCATAATATGAGCGCTGACCTTAGTCACACAAGAAGATATGAACTTGAGATGTAAACTAAAGAAACCCAATATGGTGGAGTGGTTAGAGTGTCAGACTAGGGCTGGGAAGACCCAGGTTCAAATCCCCATGCAGCCAGGAAGCTCACTGGGTGACCTTGGGCCACTCACTATCCCTCAGCCTAACCTACCTCGCAGGGTTGTTATGAGGATAAAATTGAGAGCAGGGAGGTTGTATGCCACCCTGCACTACTTTTAAGATGGGGCAGGATAGAAAGATGATGACAAATGACTGTCAGTGAAAAGTATCGTGCGTTGGGTGATATGAAACATCTGATTGGTGACAACTCTTTTGCACACGCAAGTCATCGCTGGATGCCGCGGGCTTCGAGTGGCAGGTGTGCATGTGTGAACAGTGCCTCCTTTTCCCCCCTACACAGCCTTTAAGTCAGAGGAAAAGGATGGGGCCTTGGAGAGTAATTACCAGGCTCCCTTGAGGTCTCATGTGATGCAGCCCATGGCCCTCTGCATTGTCTAAGCATTGCTTGTCTCGCTGATACAGCTTCTCTTAATGTTCCTCGCCGGCAAAGCCTTCTGCACTGTTGTCTCAGACAGAGCTGGCTTTTGTTTGCAATTTCACCAGCTGAGAGAGCCTTTTAAGAACAAATGGAGCAGGCAGGCTGGAGAGGCCGCTGGAAGGATCTCATCTGTGGGTAAGATCATCTTTGATTGACAGTGCGCGCCGTCACCAGCTGCATGCCCCATGAACGCAGCCTGTCTTTGCCTTCTCCCTCATTAACGCTGATGAAAAGCAATGGGCTCCAACAGACAGGCAGCATTCCTGGGCATACCATCCACGGCTTGGTCCTAAGGCTTCCAATGGGCTTTTCGGAATCCATTTGTTCTGTCTCACACACACAATGACTGCCATTATGACCGACACCGGGATTTGAAATTACGCAGCTCCTGAACGTGTTTGCAGCCGGGGTCATGCAGCTCCTACTTAAGATGTCCACAAAATCTTCCACAGATTGCTTTGCTCAGCTGCGCTGAACTTTCTCTTTCTCATTCGCTGCCAAATCAATTCTTTCCCTTTTGCTGCAGTCCAGAGAGGGGAGCTGTTGGAAACGATATGGACTGCTAGGAGCAATGTGAGTAGTGCATAAGGATGGCTGAGAAAAGTGTTGTGTTAGCATTTTTCTGTGAGATTATCCACTTTGCACCTCCCGGAATTGAACCCTAGCTCAAATGCAATTTGCAGCAAGGTAACTACATTTCTGAGTTTGCAACGCGTTTCACAAAGCAAATAGTGGGCACACATTGGAAAAATGCTCAAGGAAAAATGGATACATATCTAAAATGTATGCAACCGTATTTTAGTCCTGCATTTTTAGTCATGCATTGTGCAAAATATGCACAAAAGATGTGCACATTTTGAAAAATGTGCACAAAAATGCATACAAGTGTCTGTGTGGATGGAAAACCCTCCACAAGGAACAGTGAAAGAACTGAGCCTAGCAGTGGAAAACAGAACCTGAACAAGATTGATCTTGACAGATCAGTTCATCCCTAAAAGCAGAGAATGTGAAACAGAGACCAGTGAAACAATATATCAACAGGTAGTCTTTAAAAGGCTGGAAGTAAACTTGTAAGTCTACACATTCCCACACTCTCCCTTGCCGGTCTGCCATGTAGGAATGGCAGCAGAATCTGGTTGGGGGCTCAAGCTTGGCGGATTGCCCCCTGGCCCAGCTCCCTGGCCCAACCCCCTGGACTGGAGTCCACAGACCACCGGGCTTCCCCGACTTGGCGTGCGCCGAGTCAGGCAAGCCCAGTGGGCCCCACCACTCGCACTCTGCCAAGCTGCCATTCTGCTCAAAATGGTGCCTCTGCCTTTTCCGTAAAGGCCGATTTGATGTACGTGGTGGCTGCACAGAGGCCCATTTAGGCAATGTTTTCCAAAAACAGCCGTTACAGAAAAGACAGAGCCACCATTTTGCACAGAATGACAGCTCAGTGGAGGAGCAGGATGTCTCACGCTGTTCGGTGGGCACCCGTGGACCACCCACTGGTTCTCACATGTGGAGAGCAGGATCGAGTGGCCAGTAGGGGTCTGGCAAGTGGCAAGCGGCGAGCAGCACAGACGCGGGTGAGTTCACCCATCCCTAGTGCCATATTTAGTTTGCAATTACTTGGTAAACATTTAAGGTTCCATATACTGCCCTTGCCTTATATAGAGAACTGTCCACTGACAGATCTTCAAATAGAGGACAGTGCTCTCTAAAGTAGGATACCTGGTCCTAGCTTAAACAGTACTCTGATCAGTGCTGGGCAGCTGAGAGCTGCCATTTCAATTTCCCACAATGCTCTTGATGTATCATCATTCCATGGACTTAAGGAGATTTTAAATGGCAGCTCCCAGACCCAGCCACTCAACACGGATTATCGTGCCAGGGGGAAATATAAAGAGGGGCAGGCATCAGCTGTGGGCCCTGCTGGAGCATTGGGGCCCCAGCACCTGCCTGAGGGTGCTGAATACTGACTCTGGGACTGCTGGATATAGTCCTTATAGTGATGTTAACCCCTTCCCAAACTCTGGAAAATCTTTAGGCCTCCACCCCCTGCCCCAATTGATTGTGGTGTCCATGCACAGCCCATCATATCCTGCATCTGCCATGCTGACTGAATACCCCTAAGACCAGGGCCAGCCCTACCAATTGGTAGACTGAGGCTGTTGCCCCAAGCAGCAGATTTTTGTGGTCATGATTGAAAAGGCTGCGAAAGGTTAGTTATTGATTTATTATGAAGGATTTTTACTCCCAGGGAGAGGGGATGTTCTTCCATGGGTGTGAAAATAACAAGGTTGGGTTTGGGTGCTACAGACTTTGACACGGGGTGAGGGAGACACCATTTACTGCTCTATTTCAGGCAGCAGGCAACAAAATATATTGGGCCAGCCCTGCCTAAGACTGAAAGAAATCTCCGTTCATTTGTATTCTAGTATTTTCAGGCATTTGGGCTAAGAGCATCAAGTCTTATGTGAATGGAAGAGGGCTTC
The DNA here is from genome assembly GCF_057233095.1 of Heloderma suspectum. Lineage (NCBI taxonomy): Eukaryota > Metazoa > Chordata > Lepidosauria > Squamata > Helodermatidae > Heloderma > Heloderma suspectum. The sequence goes on from NC_139464.1 coordinate 34,912,615, forward strand.
CCCCCCCCCGCCCCCCGCACCACATCCTAATGATGGATTGAGAGTGATGAATGTTTGGTTTTGTCTTGATCATCCTGCAGGAAAGGGAAGTGCCTGAGTTCTAGCCCTTCTGGTTGACACAGGATAACAGGAAAGAAGCCACAATGACCCCAAATTGCTGTGAATTCTGAAACAGGAACATGGGCACAAGAAAAACAAATTTTGTATAACACAAGTCCCTAAGCTTTCCTTTTCTTTCCTTTTTTGTTGTGCAAGTTGGGAAATATAAAGCTAATAGTCATTTAAGAAAAGAAACAGAAAAACACAACTTTGATTCTTACATTTTCATGTCTCTACACTTCCGTGTCTGTTCCCTGGCCCTCTGTATTCATCAAGCCACCTTCCACTCCTAATTTAAGTCCACCCCAAAGACCAATATTTTAATGAAGTCCTATGAAGGCTTGTAGAACATCCGGATCTTTCTCTCATGCTCCCCCTCTCTCTCCCAGTGACCAGTTTCTTCAGCCTTTGATGCCAGTGTAATAGCAGACCCTCTAATAGCAGACTCAGGCAGTGAAACCAGAACAGAGCCAGTAGACCATAAGGAAGAGGAATGAACATGTTTAGGGGAACCCCAAGTGCAAAAACCTTTTTGAACTAAACCTAGGCCACACGTGTGTGTGTGTGTGCTTCTGTGTGCATGAATGCATATATGCTCCTGGCCTCCTGGTGTCACCCACTGGGCCCGCAGGGCCAAAGTGTTTATGTACCCATGACCTAAAGGGTACCCCTTCCCAAAACAGTCCAAAGAGGCCTGACCATGCTCAGGAGCATGGTCATCAACAGACCATGAGGTCATCAACAGAGGCCTTTCTCACCTGACTGCCACCAACAGTGGTTAAGCATGTGATTACGAGGGACAGAGTGTTCTCAATAGCAGCCCTGTGCCTGTGGAATCAGCTTCCATCAAGGGTTTGTCAGGCCCCTTCTTTGCAGGTCTTCAGGAAAGCTCTGAAGACCCAATGGTTGTCACTGGCCTTCCCTTAAGTCTGGGCCATTGGTTTTTAATGGCACATTTTGTTTTTATTGATTTTAATTGGTAATCTCAGGTTGGGGGGGGGGGTTAATTCTATCAACTTTGTATGGTTTTTATCTTGCACACTGCCTTGAGAGGGTTCCGCCTTTAAAGGCCACAGAATGTTGAATACCGGCTGAGTGGGGAGGAGGCAATGAAAGACCAGGAAGGGGTAGGGGAGTGGAACGGCCTGCTTATAGTGCTCTCAGAAAGGGCATGGCTGGCAACCTTAACAGTAGCACTCCTGCTAGGAAGAGAGGATCTGTTGCATTATTTTGTTGCAGGTCCCACTTGTATATATTGTTCTAAAAATGGGATGGAACCTTGAATCTGCACTGGTACCCGTTTGGACTGAGGATCCCAGAAGCTGTATCAGCCCATCAGTGAGTTGTGCATGCTGGCACACAGCTGCACATATGCATCTCCATGCACTAATGCAGCAGCCATCCTGAGCAGATCAGGGTGCCCATGAATCACATACAGTACGCAAAAGTCAAGATGTGTGGATAGACTTGTTGGAAGCAAAGGAAAAACAATGGCCCACAGGATGACTTGGATGCATAGGCTTTCAGTATACACAGTCTACTGGAATGTATACATTGTAAACTCCAGAGAAATTATGTACTTCCCCAGTCACATAATGGATCTGATGAGTGTGCAGGAAACCTCTCTGCCTTGTTGCTTCCTATGTATAAGTTTGGGTATTTTTAAATTATTATTTTTTTAAACTTAGCACTTTCAAAAAGAACAATACAGGGTCATGCTGACAGGTTTCCATTTGGAGACTGATTAGTTCAGTGCATGACTTTAATGTTTCCCAACAAGATGAAGTCTATTCAAAAGCCACAACGGAGTTAAAATAGGACTGGCATGGGAGGACGTGATGGGGGTGGCAGTGGGGGATGCACTGGGGGTGTGGGGGTGGCTGGGAGATGTGTTTGGGGTGGGAGATGCAGCAGGGGGAGACATGGCGGGGGGTGGAAGGAGATGTGACAGGGGCTGGCAGATGTGGTGGGAGTGAGGGGGATACCTGACAGGAGATACCTGGGTGTGGGGGAGATGCGGTAGAGGGATGGGGGTAGGCAGATGTGGTGGAGTCGCACGTGGTGGGAGAGTGCACTGGCCCTGCAAAGATTAGATCTCATAGGGCTAGGATGGACATGTGTCCTACTTTTCAGACAACTGTCTTCTCTGTGAAGGCATCCTCTTCTATTTGAAGGGCTCGCTGGTCAAAATCCAGTTTAAAGACTGAGAACCAAAAGAAGGGGCTTTGAAGTCGTGCATCCACCATTAGCACCTGAACAGCAGACTGAGCAAGCAGGTATACAGGTCACCTGGCTACATCCTTCCCCATGATGGTGAGACATTTGCATTTAGCAATTATTTCTAAATGTGCATCTATACATATCTGTCCCTTTTTCTTTTTTGCAATGCACTTCCTCTTTCTGGTAGTGTGTACGTTGCTACCTTACTTAGGGTTGTTGTTGTTTTTCCCCAGAGAATGAATATTAATATTTTCAGAACATTTGCGATATTCTCTGATTCATGGTAGACTCTCCTGTCAAAAAGTCCACAAGTGGTAGGGGAGAAATAGGAGTTTAGTAGGCACTTAGGGTGGAGGGGGGTGCTCACTGAAGGTCAAAAGGCTGGACATAAATGTTCTCAATAAAATAAAAATAAATATCCACCTTCAACACCCTAGTACTGCAAATTGCATGTGGGTAAGAAGGAGTGCTTGCATCATCACCATTATAATGCCCAGCATTTTGAAAACACTTAAGCATTTTCAAAGAGCTTCACATAAAGCAACCATACCCAGTCTCATGCCCTCCAGATGTGTCAGACTACAACTCCCTACTGGCTGGGGATGATGGGCTTATAGCCCAACAAATCTGGAAGGCACCAGATCCAGGCTTCCCCAACCAGGCTGGAGGGTACCAGTTACAAAGCACCACAGGGCCAAACTAGATGTGATGATAAATATATCAGTAGGAAGTCAATCTATTAACAACAACAAGAAGAAGAAGAAGAACAAGCCAGTATCAGAGGCAGTATGCCTATGTACATCAGCTACTGGGAACATGGGTGGGAGGGTTCTGTTGCACCCATGTCCTACTTGTGGGTTTTCCATGGGCAGCTGATTGACCACTGCATGAACAGAATGCTGGACTAGATGGACCCTTGGTCTGATCCAGCATGGCTCTTCTGATGTTCTTATTTAATAATAAGCATGGGCGATTTTCATTGGGCCTTCAGCCCATGGGGAAGGGAGGCGTAATCCTCTCATCCTCCACCACAGTTTTGATGAATATCTTCCACTCTCATTAGCACCACCTGGTAAGCTTGCCAGGAGAAGTGGGTGGGAGCCCACCAGTGGGCAAGATGCTGATGCTCAAATCCAAGCTGAGCCCATTGAACAGTGCCTCTCCTCTGTCATTCTTCTGCCCACATTAGCACCCTCCAGAGGCTTCCTTTGGCTCTTGCTCAAACAAACACAACCAATTGATCAGAGGGACCCGTTCTTTGAAACGTGGTTCCGCTTCATTATATACATCAATGTAGCGTCTGCAGACCAGCATCCACCAAGTGCACAGTCCTATTTTTAGAAGGGTGTAAAAACCAGTAAGGCTACTAACTGAAAAGTGATTATTTTGTGTCTGCCACAGAGCTTAAAATGTATACAAGAAGAGGATGTTCAGAGACCAGGATTTTAAAATATGCATAACGTCTGTGATGCATAATGTAAAACAGTCTGCTTGTGTTGATGTTTTTGTTATATAATTGTTATCTTGCAGTTCATAAATAAAATACTTAGTTTAAAAAAAAAAAGTAGAGGACTGTACCCAACAGTGTGTTACATCGTCTTTGGACCAGAGACAAGAGTTGAACAGGGAAGTTGTAACTTAGCCTTTTTGCTATTGTACTCTCCTAGCTCTTGCCTAACACGGGGGGCACTTTAGCTGCAGTAACACAAGCCTTCAACAAGCCATTTCTGGGCCTGGTTCAAAGTGCTGGTATTAACATTCAAAGTTCTAAATGGCTTGGAGCCAGGTTACCTGATAGATTGTCTCCTCTCACATTTATATACCTGCCCAGACCCAAATTGTCTTCAGCAGTCCTTCTCTGGGAGCCCCCACCAAAGGAAGTGAGGCGGGTGGCTATTAGGAAGAGGGCCTTTGCTGCTGTGGCACCCCAGCTGTGAAATGAGCTTCCCAGAGAGGCTCACCCAGTGCCTATGTTGTGCTCTTTGGGGCGCCAGGTGAAGATCTTTTTATTTTCCCAGGCATTTTAGTCTTTCAGTTTCTGTTGTTTTGAATCTGTTAGGGCACAATCCTATGAATGTTTAGATGGGGGAGGGGGGAAGTCCTACAACTCTCAGCTGGCTGGGGCATGCTGGGAGTTGTAGGACTTTTTTCTGCCTAAACAAACATGCATAGGATTGTGCCCTTACTGTGTTTTAAATCTTTGCACTGCTGCTAGGTTTTATTTGGTTATTTTTATTTTATACTGTAGTTTTAAACTTTTATATTGTATTTTATGGTTTTAATTGTCGTGAACTGCCCAGGGGGCTTAGTCTATTAGGCAGTATAGAAATGTAATAAACAAACAAACTGCCACAACAAAAAGAAAAAGAAGGAAAAAAGCAATGTTAGCATTCATACCATTGTTTTTTCTAGGGTAGTTGAGCTAAAATCAGTGCAAAAAGAAAAGGCCATCTTGAGAGGACATTGTCCTATAATGTGGACTTCAAAAAAAAAAAAACTTTCAACAAATAAATAAATAATTGTTATTGTACTGATTTGTTTTATAAGATACAAGAGTGTCCAATTTCATAATGAGTGGACATTAAGCTTAACATTTGTTGTAAGATGGGAAATCAAAGCCATGAACCTCAGAAGTGGTGTCAAGGAGCACATGAATTTCAGGGGAATGAGTTGATTGCATGGCATCTTGGCCCACAATCAAGAACCCTTTGAGAAGGAGGTTGCCAGCAGCAGCTACTTCAAGGAGGAGTCAAAACCAGTTCCCAGAGTCAGTTCCCAAGTGAGGTTCTCCACCTTGGATTCTGCCAGTGGAGGCTGTTGGCCTCAATTTTGGTGGGGTGGTAAATTTATTTATTTATTTATTTATTTATTTATTTATTTACAATATTTATATACCACTCCACATCAAAAGATTTCAGAGCAGTGAACAGCAGAGATAAAAGAATAAAACACAATTTTAAAACGTTTTTTAAAAGATAAGTTCCAATAAGGTCAAATTTAATAAACCGCAGCTGGTCACTTATGGAAGGGCTCTCAAAATAATGATGTCTTCAGAAGGTGCCGGAAAGAACATGACATTGGCACCTGCCTGACCTCCAAAGGCAGGGAGTTCCACAGGAAGGAGGCCACCACACTGAAGGCTCTTTTCCTGGTGGACACCAACTGGGCCATGGGTCTATGTGGAACCACCAGAAATATGCCCTCTGATTACCTCAGTGACCGGGCAGGTTGGTAAGGAAGGAGACACTCTCTCAGGTATCCTGGTCCCAAGTTGTTTAGGCACAATTAAACAAGGAAGGAAGGAGGAGCTCTCTCAGGTATCCTTAGTCCCAACGACGCAATATCTCAGGTATCCTGGTCCCAAGTTGTTCTGACTAAAACCCATTCTGGGTTTTAGTCAGAACTAGCCAGAACTCTTAAGGGGCTATCCAAGGTGCTGAACCTATTTTGCGAATAGGGTTCAGCACTTGGATAGCTCCTTTGGAGTTCTAGCTAGTACTGACTGAAACCTGGAGCAGATTTACCATCCCACTGACATCAGAGCCACCAGCCTCCACTGTACATAGACTGTGGCTTAAATTAAATTCTAAAGGCATTTTCAGAGATGACATTTAAATAGATTCTTGTTTCAACTGGTTTGTGATATGACCGTAAATACTACCTCGCTCATTCACATTACAAATGCCCCTTGACTGCTGTTTCCTCCACATCGATCAGATGCTAACATGAGAGTGCCCGGGGAGTGGGGGGTGGCTCAATGGTTAGTTAACTGTCAAGTGTGAAAATGCTCTTAAGTGCTAAGGAAAACTTTATATCCATAAGAAATATTAACCATTAGGAAGGGCTGCAATACACACATATGGCCAGCAGAGGGAAGTTAATTAGCAGCAGATGTGTGACTGTGGAGTCAAGGAAATAAAACATTTATACTGAAATTAGACAAACTGAAAGGGGCAGCAGCCGAATGCACCTGAGTGGAGGTAGCACCATCTGTTTCCCCTGTAGTGAATTGGATGTAAGAACTGTTCCTTTCACGTTACAAGCATTCAGATTGGCAGAGATGTTCTTCTAGACATCATGAACACAGATCAGGAAGAAATATGTTCAGTTCACATTTTAATGCAAAATTAAATTGCAATCAATTCAATTTTCAGGTCTTCCACATTGGATGATGCATCACATTACTCTTCTGTTAGCCATAATGAGTAATAACCAGTAGTATTTAAACATTGGTGTTGGCTCCATGTCTGTGATCATTTGAGTGCACTTACACCATGCTTCATTTTTATCTCAGAAAAGGAACAATTAACTCCACTCACAGAGTGAAATTGAAAATTTACACCCAAGGAACTGACTTGGGGAATCCAATTTGTAATTCTGGCTGCAATCCTATGAATGCTTACCTGGAAGTAAGCCCCACTGAATACAAAAGGACTTACTTCCAGTTCCAAGTAAACATGAAGGGGTCCCTGCAGCTGAATATCAGCCAACGATGTGATATGGCTGCAAAAAAGGCAAATGCTATTTTGGGCTGCATAATAGAAGCATAGCTTCCAAATCCCGGGAAGTACTAGTTCCCCTCTACTCAGCACTGGTTAGGCCTCATCTGGAGTACTGTGTCCAGTTCTGGGCACTACACTTTAAGAAGGATGCAGACAAGCTGGAGAGGGTCCAGAGGAGGGCAACAAAGATGATCAGAGGACTGGAAACAAAGCCCTATGAAGAGACACTGAAAGAACTGGGCATGTTTAGCATTGGGAAGAGACGATTGAGGGGAGATATGATAGCACTCTTCAAGTCCTTGAAAGGTTGTCACAGAGAGGAAGGACAGGATCTCATCTCAATCATCCCAGAATCCAGGACACGGAATAATGGGCTCAAGTTACAGGAAGTCAGATTCTGGCTGAACATCAGGAAAAACTTCCTGACTGTTAGAGCAATACGACAATGGAACCAATTACCTAGGGAGGTGGTGGGCTCTCCCACACTGGAGGCATTCAAGAGGAGGCTGGACAGCATGCAACACAGGTGCTCTAACATTGAACTATGGCCCCTCTGTGATACGGGATCACAAAAGTTGAGAAGCACTGAAGGAAACACTTTCTACTACTAACCAAGAGTTTAAAGATGCTGGCCTGTCTCTGATTAGCCTCTCAACTGGGCTCTCTGAGCTGCAGTCAAGTACTACACTTACATCTTTACAAAGATAGCAAACCAATTCTATGGGGATTGGATTCTGATTGACTTCATTTAAGAAAGGTTAGTGGATAACATACAGTGCAACAGCTACTTTTAGAACTCAGGTCACTCCTGTCCAAATGTTATCTTCTGTCACCAGTGCTCCGTGTCCTTGGAACTGTGCTGTCAACAACTCTAGAAATTGGGGGTGGGGTAGCTGCAGGGAGGAGAGTTCACACAGTAAAGTCTGGCAGGAAGCCAGTTAGGAAGTGTTAACTAAGTTTCATGTAAGCATTTTCAACAAGCCCATGCATTTGGGCACCTTTTCCTGTCTAAGGTCAGGTTTCACATGCTCTCCATTCTTTGTTTGATTCAGGAGAAAAGAAGAGGCCATTCTCCGAATGACAGTGATCTAATAATGTGGAAGAAGAGCTGTGCATAGCGGGATTTTGGAAGGTTTTGCTGCTATAATATTAAAATTCATGACCAACCATTTTTTCATCATGAGGAAGCACTTGCCTGTTTTATTCCTTATATCATCTTTCATTGCCAATACCTTCAGTTTAAAAGAAATCGCTGAGCAGGTAAGAAGTGTGTTTTGTTGTATATGGGTTAGCAGCAGAGGCTTACATTAGGATCCATACTGATTACCTATGCAGAAAGGGGATTCACCTATAGATGAAGATTATTCTAGGGGTGCAGTTATCCTTTGATCACTGGATAAGTTTTGCACACAGGATACGTCTGAACACAGGCAGTAGGCCTATTCAGTCATTTGGATCCATGTATAGTCAACACATAAAGGCGATAGTGGGATTGCACCAACTTTCCCTGTCTCAACCTCTGGGTTTATCTTAAATGGTATATGCGTAGACTCTGCATGCAGTTGGGGGGGCCCTACTTTTTGCAGAGTTTGCTTGCACATGCAGAGCCTATTGGTAGAGCTTGTACATGTATAGGTTCTGTACACCCAAAGCCTATCAACTTGTGGAGGTTGGGGATGAGGATGATGGGTGCAACCTTGCTCCGCACTCCACATATTGACTATACACAGATTCCAAATGACTGAACAGGGCCAGGCTTAATTCATAGAAAGAGAAGTGCCGTTGTGCCAGCATTCAATCATACCTGGAAATGCTGCCCCTTAACTCAGGTTCCCTCCTCAAATGCTGCAGGCAGTTGGAGTAGTAGTAGTTTTACAACAGTGACAAAAATGCACATGATCAGAAGTACTTTTCCCTCTGGTAAGCCAGCAAGTATAGAGAAAAATAGTCCCGGGACTGTAGAATTAATTCTGAGACAGATTCTGGAGCTCAGTCTTGGAATCTCTTGACTGATATCAAGCACTTAATCACTTAATTAATCACTTAATTCATGGCTTCATTAATTGATTAATCACTTAATCACAAAAGTGATTTGGGTAACTAAGGCTGCAGTTGAGAGTAAATCCTATTGCACACAATGGAACTTAATTCTGAGTAAACATGCATAGGATTGGGGATGTAATCTCGCTGGAGGATATTGATTTGTGACACCCCCTGAGAAGTAAGATGTCCTGGGAGATAAGATTTATCCCGTGGTTGCTAATTGCCCCAGGAAGGAAGCTGCTATGGGTACAAATTGTACTTTATTTTATTTATTTATTATTTTATACAAAAATTTATATCCCACCTTTCTGGTGTTTACACGCCACTCGGGGCAGCTACAACAATTAAAACCAATCATAAAGTACGATAGAGATAGATGATAGATAGATAGATAGATAGATAGATAGATAGATAGATCTCCCCTAAACTATATAATAAAAACAGATAAAACAGAGACATCAGCTAAAAAAATGTATCTATCCAATAAAACAAAAGACTGGTTAAACAGGAAGGGGTTTATGCCATATGGCAGACCACTGTATAAGAGAAGGGGCCAGTAGAGACTCCTGAGATAATGAATTCCACAATTTAGGCTACAGAGAAGGCAAATAGCTCCAAGGGGGTGATTTTTGTTAGGAAAAATGGCATGGGGAGGGTTCAAACCACCCCTCCCCTGTGCCACAGTTCCAATCCTGTGCAATGAGCAATTGCTATTTAAAAAAAAAAAGATCAGCAAATGCAATCATGCATTTAATGTATTGTGTAGTTTGTTTCTCGGAGAGCTAGAACTATAAAGGCATATTAGAAGTTTAGGAAGAGTGGCGAAAGTAATATGAATGATGCCATAAATACTGAGCTTAAGTATCTCCCTAAATATATTCAGTGTATCCCAAACAAATGGTAGTAAACCACTGGTTCTCTGTGGGGTTATACTTCCCCTAAAGGGACAGGCATATAGTTTGGGAGGGCTCTTAGACTCAGTCCTGTCTATGGAGGTGCAGGTGTCAGCAGCAGCCAGGAGTGCTTTTTACCCACTTTGACTAGTTTGCTACCTGCAGCCTAATCTAGAGAAGGGTGATCCCACCAACACATGTTTTAGTTATGTGCAGCTTAGATTACTGTAAAGTACTCTGGAAGGGAGCTGACCTTAAAGATGTTCCAGAGATTTTCGTTAGTGCAGAATACTGAGCAAATGTAGCAGTCACTGAATAAGAGGAGATGTCTTCTTATGAATCAGTAACTGGTTAAAGAACAGAAAGCAGAGAGTAGGAATGAATGGTAAATTCTCCCAATGAAGGGAAGTAAATATTGGGGTCCCACAGGGATCTGTATTGGGACCGATGCTTTTCAACTTGTTCATAAACTATCTGGAATTAGGAATGAGTAGTGAAGTGGCAAAGTTTGTTGATGACACCAAATCATTTAGGGTGGTTAAAACAAAAAGGGATTGTGAGGAGTTCCAAAAAGATCTCTCCAAACTGGGAGAATGAGCATCAAAATGCAGTTCAGTGTAAGCAAGTGTAAAATGATGCTCTTGGGGGCCAAAAATCCCAACTTCAAGTACAAGCTGATGGGATCTGAGTTAGGAGTGACTGACCAAGAAAAAGGTCTTGAGGTTGTGGTGGACAGCTTGATGAAAATGTTGACCCAGTGTGTGGCTGCTGTGAAAAAGGCAAATTCCATATTAGGCATAATTAGAAAAGAACTGAAAATAAAACTGACAGAAGCATACTCCCCTTATACAAATCTATGGTGTGACCAGACTTAGAATACGGCGTACAGTTCTGGTCACTGCACCTAAAAAATGATATTGTAGAGTTGGGAAAAGTACAGAAAAGGGCACTAAAATGATCAAGGGGCTGGAGCATCTCCCTATGAGGAAAAGTTAGAGCACCTGGGATTGTTTAGCTTGGAAAAAAGGAGGATTAGGGGAGACATGACAGAGGTGTACAAAATTAGGCATAGTGTGGAGAAAGGGGATAGGGAGACATTTTTATCCTTCTCTAATAATACAAGAACCTGGGATCATCCCATTTTATTTATTTATTTATTTATTTATTGCATTTATACCCCGCCTTTTTTCCTCTTGCAAGGAACCCAAGGCGGCTTACATTATCCTCCTCCTCTCCATTTTATCCTCACAACAACAACCCTGTGAGAGTCTGTGACTGGCCCAAAGTCACCCGGTGAGCTTCCATGGCCGAGTGGGGACTAGAACCCGGATCTCTCAGCTCCTAGTCCAACACTCTTGCCACTACACCACACTGGCTCTTGAAGATGATCGGTGGGAGATTCAGGACAGATAAAAGGAAGGACTTCTTCACACAGCACATAGTTAAATTATGGAATTCACTTCCACAAGAGGTAGTGATAGCCACCAATTTGGATGGCTTTAAAAGGGGATTGGACAAATTCATGGAGGAGAAGGCTGCCGATGACTACTAGTCCTGATAGCTCTATGATACCTCCAGTATCGGAGGCAGTATGCCTATATGTACACTAGTTGCTGGGGAACATGGGTGGGAGGGTGCTGTTGCACTCATGTCCTGCTTGTGGGTTTCCCGTGAACAGCTGGTTGGCCACAGTGTGAACAGAATGCTGGACTAGATGGACCCTTGGTCTGATCCGGCATGGCTCTTCTTAAGTTTTCATATAATACGGCAGCAAGAATGCTTGTAGAAGCTAGGTGTTTGGATCCTATCACACCTATTCTGTGCCAGTTATATTGGCTGCCTATTCATTTCTGGGCCCAATTTAGTCCCATTACTAAACTTCAAAGCCCTATATGGTTGGGGATCAGGTTACCTGAAGGACTGCTTATATGCACACAAACCTGCCCAAGCTTTGAGAGTGGCATCTGAGGCCCTGGTCTGCTGGTGAGAGCTATTACATTGGCGAGCACCAGCAACAGGGTCTTTTCTGTGATGGCCCCCCATCTCTAGAATACCTTCCCTAGGGAAATACACATGGCCCCTTCTTTGTTTTCCTTTAAGAGAACCTTAAAGACTTCCTTGTTCCAGCCCACATTTTGGTAATTTCATGGTGCTGTGTTTTAATGACATTTATCTGCTCCTGCTAATTTTAATGTTGTTCTATTGTCATTGTTGTTTTAATATTTTAATAATCAGGAATTTTATTTGTCGCTGATCATGTTGTGAGCTGCCTTGTGAGAGTAGATACCCTGAGAGGCAGTCTAAAAATATATTAAAATAAAACAACTAATAACATAAATGAATGCCTGAACTAGGCTAGAGCCACCTGTTAAAAATGTCTGTTTGGCAAACTGCTGTTAAAGACACAGTTATAACACCAGGACCCTCCAGATGTTGTTGGACTGCAAGTTCCAACATCCCTCATCATTGAGTATACTTGCTAGGGCTGATGGGAATTGCAGTTCACCAACATCTGCACGGCCACACATTCTCCATCCCTGTTATAACAGCTAGTTGAAAAGTCGACAACCCTAAATGCTGCTTAATTGCCTCAATCTGTTTCTCCCCACCCCACCTCCCACTGCCGTCCTTTAGGGGAAGAACAAATGTGATGAGAAGACTCTTGTCGCCACAAAAACCAAATGCAGATCTTGTTCTCTCAATTTTAAAATCCAGTGTCCTGAAGGTTATACCAAAATTACCAATAGTTCCGGGATCCGTGACTGCAGGTAATTCTTTTGTTAATTACTAACAGATATTTTTGACTCTGAAACAGAAGTTTTCAGTCCGCATGAGCCCTATTTGTACAACATATCTGTGGATATGGACACATGGAGGGGAGGGAATGGTGTCAGCTTCCCTCATCCCCCCCCCCACCTCCCTGCGTTCTTCTGTAACTTTTCCTTTTTGAGATATTTTATGCACATACAGTGAACTTGTGTGGTGGGTAGCTGGGGGTATCACGATGGCAGGATCTGCCCCCTGACTTACACGTGCTTATTGTACAGACTGAAAGTATCCCCACACCTACAACTGTATGCACAGACAGCTCATCTTTGCATTCAGAAACCCTGTTTTCCCAGGACTCCAGAACATGTGGAGAAATGCCTTAAACATGTACAGCCATGCACAGGGAGGAATGGTCTGTTCAAATGCCGCAGTGAAAAAGCTGTTTTGAGGGGATGAGCCAACCACACTGCCCCATGCATGGTCACTGCACACACACTAAATGTCAGTGAAGCCCTAGGAAACAACGTAAATATGGATGGGCTCTGAATGTGTGATCAGGGTCCCTAAAAAAGCATGGAGAGGAGACTAGAAGGTGGAGCAGTGGAAGATGGTAGCTCTGATGTCATTGGGGTGGTGAATCCACTGCAGGTTTCAGTCAGAACCAGTCAGAACTCTAAAGGAGCTATCCAAGGTGCGGAAGCTATCCGCACCTTGGATAGCTCCTTTACAGTTCTGACTGGTTCTGACTGAAACCTGGAGCAGATGCACCACCCCAATGACATCAGAGCCACCAGCCTCCACTGAGGTGGGGCAAGCGGACACCCACCCACCCCGTCACATGGTACATGCACTGATAGACCTAAAGCAAATTTTGAATGCCCTCTTTAGAATGAACGATCTGTGGCTATTACTAATATTGCAACAGTTTGTCATACATAGATATCGATAAGTACACGACATCATCGATACTGTTCATAGAGCAGCGAGAGAGTGACTATTTTCCACAATGGATGTGGCTTCTTCAACCCATTAGAGCTCTGAGGAGGAGAAGGATATAAGTTCCACATGTGCAATTTCTCCCACCAGGATACAACAGTGTTGGGAGAAATTGCACCTGCTGAACATCGCACTCTTTCATCAGAGCTTTTCAATGGATGAAAAAAGCCTGTCACTTTACCGGCCCGCTGGAGGTATAGACCAAGCTTAAGGAGGGGTACGCAACCTGTTGCCCTCCAGATGTTTTGGACTACAGTTCCTATGAACTGTATGAGCCCCAGCCAGCATGGCCAATGGCCAGGGTTTATGGGTACCAGGTTGCCTATCCCTGACCCAGTGAGTTCATGCTAGAAGCGAGATTTGTCATTTCCCACTCAACTGTCTGCTTCACAGCTCAGTTCCTTCGTTAATATCTGACATGAAATCAAATAAGACATTTACGTTTCAGCAGAACTGCTGAAGTGTTTGACCAGGGTTATACACACACAGAGAGACTACTGAATCGGGCTAATTTGGACACATTCAGGAGTGGTCCAAATCAAGGTGGGAATCCTCCAAAGCAAACTGAATCTGAATTCTCCTGAAGCTTTGGGATTCGGAGGGACACAGAGATACAGCGTGTTTCCAAAAATTGGTACTTTTCTCTTCAAGCTCTCCATATAGGGAAAACACCAGGGTGGGGAGATGGGAAAATGAGAGGTGGGGGCAGTGGTCTAGCGGAGCCAGGGCTCACAGGGACGCAGCACCGGCACTTTTTGATTAGCAGGGACGCTGAGGTCATCTGCCACCACCTTCAGTCTTCCCTCTTCCCTCTGAGCTGAGCGGCAGTCCTCACAGGAACTGGGGGTCGTGGCTGTGGAGGAAATGAACGTTACCAGCCAGATATATCACTCCCTGTTGTAATGCAAAGTATTTGGGGGTGGTTTGGTCTTGAATGGGCAATTACGACCCATTTTGCTTAACAAAAGACCTGCTCCTGGTGGATGTGAAAACTACTAGAATAGGTTTATTGATATGGCCTGTCTGAATTTTGGGACTCTCCTTGGGGGCGTGGCTATGAGGACTGTCATGGTGAGCGCCTGCACTTCAGAATTTACCACTACACCATTGGGAGGGGGGGTAGTTTTGGGACTGGCTGGTTTAGCTTCTAATCAAGTGCCCTGGTTTTACCAGGTCTCTCTAGCCCCAGTGTTTTGTGGGTGGTCTGTCAAAGGAATATATTGCAGGACTGATCCCTGTGTTCAGTGCTCTTTGGTAGTTCTCTCTCCCAGGAGCAGGAACTAAGGGAGCAATCCTATGTCTCCCCTGACAGTGTTGGCGGGGAGGGAGAGAATAGAATAGTTTGGTTTCTTGGCTCTGTGGCTGGAGGCAGGAAACCATGATCCCCGCCCTCTCCCCTCCACCTTGTAGCCATCATGGAGAATACAACAGCAGCTACCTCTCTGCACTCAGAAAACAGAGCATGGAGGTGGGGGAAAAGGGGTTGTTCCAAGAGGCGGGGGGGTGGAGACCAGGGTGGCTACACTATGACCTATCCGATGGCCACCCCAGCCTTCTTCCCTCCCCCTCCAAGGTGCTGCTGTCCCCCCTGACAGTGTTGGCCAGTCTAGCAGAAATGCAGTGTGGCTGGAGCATGTCCTCCCACCCTGCATTGGATACTCGGCAGCCTCTGAGTTTGGAGGCTGCCAGGCATCCACATAGGGTTGTGCCCTAAAAAAGGGGTTTGTTGGGTCCTGGGAGAGTGAAGCATTGGGTGCTTGCTTGGAAAATGCTGGATGTTCAAGGCCTTCTGCCTCTGCCACTACGTGTTCCACATCCAACATCCATCCCTGTCATAGTGCACTTTCTGGGGCTTTGGTGCCAATTGAGCATTAAACAAACAACTCTTGAACTGTTTTCATTCAGTCTAACTCTCTAGCCCATGCACCTACCCTTCTGAAATTCTGCACCTTTCTTGCCGAGGGACATCACTATTACATATGTCATGTTCATACAAATTGCCATTAAAAAACCATGGTGGGATCTAAGGGGAAGTGTATCACTAACACACACACACACACCCCTTCAACATTCCCCTTCCACAAAAACACTGCACCTATAATCCTGAAATTTTGCAGGTTTCTTAACTAGGGCCACCTCTATACTGTCGTGTCATGTCATTGACAAACATGTCATTTTCATAACAGTTGCCCACAGAAATGTAGGGGAATAAGCATAGCCTTTTTTGGAAATCCCCCAAATTGTAAAGGCTGTGCTTGCACAAAGCTCTTCTCAAAGGGGGCAACCGTCCCTGCAAATTTCATCCAATTTTGGCAAGGAATAAAAGAAGTTATTGACAATTCCCTGTCCTAAAAAGTCATAATTTAAAGGTGCATTACAAAAAGCAAAACCTTGCAGCTATTTGTTTGAGATTCAGCAGGTGTAATTCCCTCATAAGGGACTACTATGATGGCAAATTTAATCCCATTCTGACAAAAGGGGGGGGGAAGATGATCACCGTTTGTTAGTTTTCAGTTATGGTCAATTGGGAGGCATGAAGATTTGGGTTTCCAAACTGACAGACCTGAGTCAAAGTGAGCACCCTCCAAATTGTTCTGAGCTGCATCGGGCTGTTTTCCAAATTGCCAAATTGGGGTCCAAATCAAAACTTGTGGTCAACGCACTCCCTTAATATATACATATATTTAATGGAATAGTGAGCCGGTATTTTACAGATTGTTTCACTTTAATAAGAAGGAAACCTGTGTAGATATTCAGCTGTTGTTCTAGCCCTATTCAGGCATTCACTGAGAATGATTAGAGGGAGGACCATATGTGCTTTCACCACTCCAATGTCCTCATCCTCCGACTTTTGCATATTTCTGATCATGTGGAGGGTTTATTTATTCATTCATTCATTTCAATTCTATAGCACCCAACAGCTGAAGCTCTCTGGGCAGTTCACAAAAATTAAAACCACAAAGTGCCGCGTAACACAACATAAAATTTGAAAGCTTAAAACCACAATATAACAGTACAACCAGAATAAAACCTAGACATGGTCTGAAGGCACATGAAGAAGCCACCTGGCTGAAGCTAAGCAGGTCTGGGTCTGGTCAGTGCTTGGAAGGAAGACCACCTGGGAACCACATGTAGCCATCTTGAGTTCCATCATGGAAGAAAGTTGGGATATAAGTGTAATATATAAATAAATAAATTTTAAGCACCAGAGCTAAAGGATTAGGATGCTAAAATGCTAAAATACTGGGAGAATAAAAAGATCTTCACCTGGCCCCAGAAGGAGTACAGCGTGGGTTTCAAGTGAATTTGGCTGTACACAGAAAGATTCCCCCCTTCAGCTCAGCAAATGAAGATGTGAGGCTGCAGCTGATGGAAACAAAGGACGATGGAGTGTGGTTAGCTGCACACACAGCCCTGCCCCTCCCTCCATGTGCTGTGAGAGTGTGTGGAGGTGAATGCCTAAACAGGGCTGATGTAAAGGTATTAAGAACTTCAACTGACCACTATATCCTTTTCTTACAGATATTACATTGAAATGAGGAAGTTCACTCTCTCTCTCCAAGGATGTCGACATAAATGTCTGCAGGAGTTTCAGCAGCCTCAGTGTTGCGCAGGATACTGGGGGCCAGACTGCCTAGGTAAAAGCACCTTCTTGGCATCCATTCTTGTGGCATATAACAATGGTGTGTGTGTGTGCGTGTGTGTGCGCGCATGCATGCACATGTGTGTAATTCTTTCAGAAATCAATTTTTGTGGTTTATCGTTCTTTAACTTTCCAAATGTCCTGTATGTCATGAGTGCAAAAG
Source organism: Heloderma suspectum (assembly GCF_057233095.1). NCBI lineage: Eukaryota > Metazoa > Chordata > Lepidosauria > Squamata > Helodermatidae > Heloderma > Heloderma suspectum. The sequence goes on from NC_139464.1 coordinate 34,929,943, forward strand.
TTTTTTTTAAATAATATTTTTTATTTATTTTTCAAAAGAAATTACAAAAAACACACACCACATTCATACTAATTCAAAATCCCTCCCCACTCCCTCCTCATGAGTGCAAAAGTACTGGTCATCCCTTGTTCAGAGAGTTGGGACATTTATCAACAGGAAGCCCAGTGACAAAACACTTTCCAAAAGGGGTGCAGAATTGCAAGCCCACGGGCCAAATCCAGCCTAACAAGGGTCCCAATCTTGCCCTGTGTCCAGTTCTGGTCACCACACCTAAAAAAAAAAAGCTATTGTAGAGTTAGAAAACAGGCAGAAAATGGCAACTAAAATGATCAAGGGGCTGGAGCATCTCCCCTAAGAGGGAAGATTACAACAGCTGGGATTGTTTAGCTTGGAAAAAAGGAGGGTCAGAGTAAGGAGAGACATGACAGAGGTATACAAAATTAGGCATGGTGAGGAAAATGCAGATAGGAGACTTTTTCCTCTCTCTCTCTCTCTCTCTCTCTCTCTCATAATACTAGAACTCGAGGTTATCCCATGAAGCTGATTGGTGGGAGAATCAGGACAGATAAAAAGGACTTCTTCACACATCGCACAGTTAAACTATGGAATTCACTTCCACAAGAGGTAGTGATAGCCACCAATTTGGATGGCTTTAAAAGGGGATTGGACAAATTCATGGAGGAGAAGGCTATCAATGACTACTAGTCCTGATAGCTCTATGATACCTCCAGTATCAGAGGCAGTATGTCTATGTACACCAGTTGCTGGGGAACATGGGTGGGAGGGTGCTCTTGCACTCATGTCCTGCTTGCGGGTTTCCTATGGGCAGCTGGTTGGCCACTGTGGGAACAGAATGCTGGAATAGATGGGCCCTTGGTACTTTTTATGTTCTTATGCCCTCCAGGGTTCCCAAGATGGCCTCACACCCTTTCCCCAACCCACCCCCTTTCCATTGACCACCAATCATTAGGTCATTTCTCAGCTTTTGCATATCGCCCATCCGGGCTTGATTTGGGCGCCCCTCAGCCACCCAAGTCAAGGCTCGTAGGATGCAAAGGCAGGCATGTTATCTGGGTACATGAGGCAGAAAATCCCACCCGTGCCTTTCCTCATCTCTAGCAGTAAAAATACAATATTAACAGACTGAATAACTAACGATTTGCTGCCCTTTTAGACCTGGTGCCTGAGGCAGCTGCCTCACTCTGCCTCATGGTAGGGCCAGCCCTGCCCCCCATTTGAAAAAGCTGAAGGGTTAGTGACTGGCAGTAAGAGCTTTAAGCTAAAATATGCTAGTAGTTTTTGCATTTTGGTCCCACTCCGTTTGCCTTGCCCAGCACCAGAATGTGGCCTCTGAGAGATGCTCCAAAATGGAATTCACCCTTTGGCTGAAAAGGGTTCAACACACATTTCTAAACAGTTTAGAGGAGGACAAGCCCTGCACACAAAAGGTCCCAGTTTCAATCCCTGGTATCTCCAAGGAGGGCTGAGGAAATTGCCTGTTTGAAAATCCTGGGGAGGCACTGCCAGATACCAAACAGACAGGCCCATTTTTATTTTATTTAGAGCGCAATTCTGTCGGGATAGGCAGCCACCTCTGAACTCGGAGGCGACTGCCTATCCAATGCAGGGCAAGAGAAGCACAGAGGGGATCATCTCCTCCATGCTTCAGCCTCCCTGCATTTACGGCTAGACAGCCAATTTCAGCTGTCTGGCCGTGGGGCCTCGGAGCGCAGGAAGCGGCAGCCGGATGACACATAGGATGTGTCATACCAACATTTCCGACTTCCCTACCCTGATACGCCCCCCAGGAACACCCCCCCCCCTTTTGCTGCTCCATACTCTTCTTCCAAACACAGAGCATGAGGCCGTTCCATGCTGCCTACAAGGCAGTGCGGGAATGTGGGGAGGTCAGTTCTCAGTGAACCAACCTCAGAGCTCAGGCTGATTAATCATACAGAGCGCAGGCTGATCCGAGGTTGGTTCCTGGGAACCAACATATCCTATGGCTGTCTGGCTGCTGACTAGAAGCCATAGGATTGTGCCCTTATTTTATTTAAAATTAGGGATGTCAGAGAATTTCACCACGAATCTCGGGGAGGCCGAATACCAGCGCATTCGGCCCCCCGAAATCGGTGGCGAAACGGTCTGCCCCCGCCCCGGGATGGGACTTACCTTGGGCGAATCTCCCTGGTGGCGGCGGCTCCAGCAGCAGTTCGGCAGCGGTTTGGCGGCAGCGGCAGTGGCTGGTCTTCCAACCGGCTGCCGCCGCCGCCATTTCCAAATTTAAAAAGAAAAACAACATGATAGGTTACGTAAAGATTTACGTAGCCTATCACGGCTAGATTTTTAAAAAATACCGTGATAGGCTACGTAAATCTTTACATAGCCTATCATGGCTGAGTTAAAAAAAAAAAAAACATGGCGCATACGCAAATGGCGGCCATTTGCGTTCCTTATTTTGGCACGTCTAGTCTACGTAAACATTTAACGTAAACGTCTACGCTATTTGCGTTCCCCTTATTTACGCCGTAGTCTACGTAAATGTTTACATAGACTAGACGTGCCAAAATAAGGAATGGAAATGGTGGCACCCATGGGCGTCGCCATTTGCGTACGCGCAGTTTTTTGTTTTTGTTTTTTCCACTCAGCTGTGATAGGCTACGTAAACATTTACGTAGCCTATCACGGCTGACTGCAGGTACACAAACGGCAGCGGCTACAGCCGCCGCCATTTGCAGACCCAGCCAGCCAGGATTCGCGGCGGGAGGGACGGGGCACCTCCCCCCCTGGCCAGAATTTCAGGGGGAGGGAAGGAGTGCCTCCCCCCCACCATGAATCAAATTTCGTAAAAGGTAAGTGATTTTCGTACATCCCTATTTAAAATATTTCTTGGCTGCCTTTCAGGGCAGAAGCCCTCCCAAGGCGGCTTACAATAAAATACATAAAAACAGTTGATATTAAATATTAAAAGTGATAAAAACATAAAGACTATAAAAACAACAATAAAAGCCAACAACAAAACCAGCAACACGGTTAACAGCAATAAAAGCAAAAATAGCAGTCAAATAGGCCCATGATCTGACTTGCTATAAGTCAGCATCCTACATTTCTAAAACTTCCTTATTAATAATTTTCAAAGGGAATTTCTTTAAGAAGCTAATTGGATGATTACCAGACATTTTTCCATCAGCATTACATAATTCCATCATGATGTTTTTTAAAAATCACTGTAATCATTAATAAAATAATTAATAATTCATCAAAGCCACCTTTCGGCTCAAATAAATTGTTGTGGCGAAGGGGCTTGCGTAACTCAGTGAAGCCATAAGCTATGCCGTGCAGGGCCACCCAAGACGGACAGGTCATGGCAGAGAGTTCTGACAAAATGTGGTCCACTGGAGAAGGAAATGGCAACCCACTCCAGTATTCTTGCCAAGAAAACCCCATGGAACGTATCACAAGGCTAAAAGAGATGACGCCGGAAGATGAGCCCCTCAGGTCGGAAGGTGTCCAATATACTACTGGGGAAGAGCAGAGGGTATTTCCAAGTAGCGCCAGAAAGAGTGAAGCGGCTGGGCCAAAGCCGAAAGGACACTCAGCTGTGGATTTATTTATTTATTTATTCATTTCATTTCATTTCTATACCGCCCAATAGCCGAAGCTCTCTGGGCGGTTCACAAAAATTAAAACCAAACAACACACAATAAAACAATTTAAAATATATAGAACATTAAAACCACAATATAACAATACAACCACAATAAAACCTAGCAGCAGTGCAGGAGTTTAAAATACAGATTTAAAACAGCAAAGATAAAAATTTAGAAAGCTAAAATGCTAAAATGCCTGGGAAAATAAAAAGATCTTCACCTGGCGCCGAATTGCCATGGCACAGAGCAATAATCCCCCAGCACCACCTTCTGGAATCGGCCATCCAAGTAGGAGCGGAACCACTGTAGTGCAGTGCCTCCAACTCCCAACCCAGACAACCTATCCAGAAGGATACCATGGTCGATGGTATCGAAAGCCGCTGAGAGGTCCAGGAGAATCAACAGGGTCGCACTCCCCCTGTCCCTCTCCCGGCAGAGGTCATTCCACAGGGCGACCAAGGCAGTTTCCGTTCCAAAACCAGGCCTGAAGCCCGATTGAAATGGATCTAGATAATCCGTTTCATTCAAGAGTGCCTGGAGCTGTCCTACAACCACCCGCTCAAGCACCTTGCCCAGGAAGAGGATGTTGGCCACTGGCCTATAATTGTTAGCATCCTCTGGGTCCAGGTTAGGCTTTTTCAGGAGTGGTCTAATTACCGCCTCTTTTAAAGCGGCAGGCACCACTCCCTCTCTCAAGGAGGAATTTACAACTTCCTGGACCCAGCCGGACAACCCCTCCTTGTTTGATTTAATAAGCCATGAAGGGCAAGGGTCAAGCACACAAGTGGTCGATCGGACTTGGCCAAGCACCTTGTCCGCATCCTCAGGCCTCAGTAACTGAAACTCATCCAATAAAACTGGACCAGACGGTGCTTTGAATGCCTCTACCAATGGAACTGCATTAATGGTGGTGTCCAATTCATGACAAATCTGAGCGACTTTATCCTCAAAGTGCCGTGCAAACTTGTCACAGCGTGCTACCATCTCTCTCCCTGGCCCAGAATGTAACAGGCCGCGAACCACTCGGAAAAGCTCCGCTGGACAACACTGAGAAGATGCAATGCTGGTGGAAAAGAACTGTCTCTTTGCCACCCTCACCGCCACAGAGTAGGCTTGATAGTGGGCTCTTACCTGTGTTTGGTCAGACTCAGCACGGGTTTTCCTCCACCTGCATTCTAGCTGTCTCCCCTCTTGCTTCATTGCCCTCAGCTCAGGTGTATACCAAGGAGCTGGCTGGGCTCTGCTCAGAGGGAGAGGGCGCTTGGGCGCAATGGTGTCAACCGCCCGAGTCATCTCTGCATTCCACAGAGCGACCTGGGCTTCAACAGGAGCACCAGCCATACCAGCAGGAAAATCCCCCAGAGCCCTCTGGAATCCATCAGAATCCATTAATCTCTGGGGGCGGACCATTTTAATAGGTCCCCGACCCTTGCAGAGGGGAAAGGCCACCAGGAGTCTAAAACTCAGCAGGAAGTGATCTGACTATGACAAAGGGACAGATGTTAATTCCTCCACTTTCAGATCACCATCCTCCTGCCCAGTTGAGAAAACCAGATCAAGCGTGTGTCCTTTTATATGCGTTGGGCCAATGACATGTTGGGACAGCCCCATGGTTGTCATGGTGGCCATGAAGTCCTGAGCCGCCCCAGATACAGTGGCCTCGGCATGTAAGTTGAGATCCCCCAGGACCATCATCCTGGGGGTCTTCAACACCAAGTCCGAGACCACCTCCGTCAGCTCAGGCAGGGAGTCTGATGGGCAGCGGGGTGGGCGGTACACCAACAGAATCCCTAATCTGTCCCGGGTACCCAACACAAGGTACAAACACTCAAGATCTGCACTCCACTGGATGTGTCTGGTGGTGAAAAGAAAATCCGATGCGGTAAAGAACAATATTGTTTAGGAACCTGGAATGTAAGATCAATGAATCAAGGTAAGCTGGAGGTGGTCAAACATGAGATGGCAAGATTGAACATCGACATCTTGGGAATCAGCGAACTAAAATGGACAAGCATGGGCGAATTTAATTCAGGTGACCATTATATCTACTACTGTGGGCAAGAATCCCTGAGAAGAAATGGAGTAGCACTCATAGTCAATAAAAGGGTGGGAAAAGTAGGGATGGCGGAGAATTTCTCCCCGAATCTTCGGGAGGCTGAGCGCCGAGGCATTCGGCCCCCCGAAAGTGTTGGGAAAATTCCCTGCCGGCCCCCCGCCCCCCCCCGGGATGGGACTTACCTTCAGCGAATGTCCCTCTCAGCGGCGGGTCCCGGCGGCGGTTCGGTGGCGGTTTGGTGGTGGTTCCGTGGGGGCGGGGGCGGCAGCCGGTCTCCCGACCGGCTGCCGCCGCCGCCATTACAAAATAAAAAAGTAAGTAAAAAAAAAAAACCGTGATAGGCTACGTGACGATTTACATAGCCTATCAACGGCTAGATTTCCAAAGTCAGCCATGATAGGCTACGTAAATCGTCACGTAGCCTATCACGGGTGACTTTGGGGGGGAAAAAAAGCGCGTATGCAAATGGCGGCGGCCCATGGGCGCTGCCATTTGCGTTCCTTATTTTGGCACGTCTAGTCTACATAAAGATTTACGTAGACTACAGCGAAAATACGGGAACGCTATTTGCGTTGCCCTTATTTTCACCGTAGTCTACGTAAATCTTTTGGCACGTAGACTAGACGTGCCAAAATAAGGAACGCAAATAGCGGCGCCCATGGGCCGCCGCCATTTGCGTATGCGCTTTTTTTTTTCCAAAGACACCCGTGATAGGCTACATAACGATTAACGTAGCCTATCATGGCTGACTTTGGAAATCTAGCCGTGATAGGCTATGTTAATCGTTACGTAGCCTATCACGGGGGTTTTTGTTGTTGTTGTTGTTTTACTTTTTCTTTCGTGGCCGCTTCTCCCCGGCCTGAATTTCGGCCGGGCGAGGTGGGGCGCCTCCCCCCCCGGCCTGAATTTCAGCCGGGCGAGGCGGGACACCTACCCCCCCTCGCCTGAACTTTGGGGGGAGAAGCGAAGCGCCTCCCCCCCCACCGCGAATCACCCCTGCGAAAAGGTAAGTGACTTTCATACATCCCTAGGGAAAAGGTACAATCTCAAAAAAAGGTACTGGGGTACAATCTCAAAAATGACAGAATGATCTCAGAACGAATCCAAGGCAAACCATTCAGCATCACAGTAATTCAAGTCTATGCCCCAACCACTGAGGCCGAAGAAGCTGAGGTTGATAGATTCTATGAAGACCTACAACACCTTCTAGAACTAACACCAAAAAAAGATGTCCTTTTCATCATAGGGGATTGGAATACTAAAGTAGGAAGTCAAGAAATCACCAGGATAACAGGCAAGCATGGCCTTGGTGTACAAAATGAAGCAGGACAAAAGCTAATAGAGTTTTGCCAAGAGAACACGCTGATCGTAGCAAACACTCTTTTCCAACAGCACAAGAGGTGACTCTACACATGGACATCACCAGATGGTCAATATCGAAATCAGATTGATTATGTCCTTTGCAGCCAAAGATGGAGAAGCTCTATACAGTCAGTAAAAACAAGACCGGGAGCTGACTGTGGCTCAGATCATGAGCTTCTTGTTGCAAAATGTCGGCTTAAATTGAAGAACATAGGGAAAAGCACTAAACCATTCAGGTATGACCTAAATCATATCCCTTATGAATATACAGTGGAGGTGAGGAATAGAAGGGATTAGACCTGATAGACAGAGTGCCTGAGGAACTATGGATGGAGGTCCATTACATTGTTCACGAGGCAGCAACTCAATCCATCCCAAAGAAAAAGAAATGCAAGAAAGCCAAGTGGCTGTCTGATGAGGCTTTACAAGTAGCTGAGGAAAGAAGGGAAGCAAAAAGCAAGGGAGAAAGGGGAAGATATATCCCACTGAATGCAGAGTTCCAGAGAATAGCAAGGAGAGACAAGAAGGCCTTCTTAAATGAACAATGCAAAGAAATCGAGGAAAACAATAGAGTGGGAAAGACTAAAGATCTTTTCAAGAAAGCAGTGACTGATTTTATTTTCTTGGGCTCCAAGATCACCGCAGACAGTGACTGTAGTCATGAAATTAAAAGACGCTTGCTCCTTGGGAGGAAAGCTATGCCAAACCTAGATAGTATAGTAAGAAGCAGAGACATCACCTTGCCGACAAAGGTCCGCATAATCAAAGCTATGGTTTTCCCAGCAGTAACGTATGCCTGTGAGAGCTGGACTATAAGGAAGATTGAGCGCCGAAGAATTGATGCTTTCGAACTGTGGTGCTGGAGAAGACTCTTATGAGTCCCCTGGACTGCAAGGAGGTCAAATCAGTCAATCCTAAAGGAAATCAACCCTGAGTGCTCATTGGAAGGACAGATACTGAAGCTGAAGCTCAAATATTTTGGCCACCTAATGCGAAGAGAAAACTCACTGGAAAAGACGCTGATGCTGGGAAGGATTGAAGGCAAAAGGAGAAGGGGACGGCAGAGGATGAGATGGCTAGATAGCATCACCGATGCAATGAATATGGACTTGAGCACACTGCGGGAGAGAGCGGAGGACAGGAAGGCCTGGCGTGCTATGGTCCATGGGGTCACGAAGAGTAGGACATGACTTAATGACTGAACAGCAGCAACAAAGGATACAATCCTATGCATGTTTAGGTAGAAAAAGGTCCTACAACTCCCAGTATTTCCATGTCAGCCATGCTGGCTGGGGAATGCTGGGTGTTTTAGGACTTGTTTCTGTCTAAACATGCACAGGATTGCGCCCTAAAAGTATATATTGTTATTTCAGTCTGCATGTGGGGATATTGCAGATCCCGTTTCCTTAAGCAATAAGCCTGTTGCTCTTATACAAGAACAACAGCTGTGTCTTATTAATTATTATAGCAATAGTGGTCATAGTAGTGTGGTTCATTATGAGTTTATTTAATGCAGATCTTCTATACTAATAGCAAACTTAGTTGCAGATCTTCTATACTAATAGCAAACTTAATTCTCCGAGCACCTCAGGTGGCCAAAACAGCACCATCCACACACTAGATGGAGATAGCAGCAGGCTTGGGAGAACCCCACCATTCACCATGAGAACTGGGCATGCTCATTGGCTGCAGAATGCTGGCTGACTGTCAGATAGAAGGGGTGGGGGAAGAGAAACTGGAAAACCAGAGCAGAAGGGGAATAGAATGGAATGACTGGACACCTGAACAGGAGTACTCCATGCTGCGACATTATATTGCAGGCCGTGTGTGTGTGTGTGTGTGTGTGTGTGTGTTTATATCTACATCTATACCTTGTGCTGTGCTGAAAATTTCTCCCACATTTTTTTCAACCATTCTCATTCAATTTGATAGAAGAGAAATCGCTTTCGAAAAGAAATTTAATACTGAAGAAATTTCGGAGACATTCTCAAGGGCTGGGGATGGGTTTCTTGGGCTCCCCTTACTTAGGAGGTGGCCAAACAATGAGCACAGGTGTCCTGTTCTTCATTGTACAACTGTCTCCCTGGCAGCCTGTAGCCTCCTCAGCTGCCTACACTTCAACTGAAGCCCAGTGGAAGGCATCATGAGCTAATACCTCCCTTAGGGCTTTTTCAGATCAGGAAGTGCAGGCAGCCTGGGAGGCTAGCTGGGATTAGGTAAACTCAAAAACACCTCCCAAAGTAATTCAACATAAATTATAGGTTGTCCTGAGAACAAGGCAGAACAACGGAAGCCCCTTTTATGGGGAAAGAAAACTCTCTGGAAATTGGAGGACCGATTTTGGCAAAGCACTAACTCCACCTCATCCCTTGACACTCCACTGCCCCCCGCTTTCACATCTCCATTGTGGTGGATGCAAAATGGGGGTCAGTCTGACAACACAGTTGCTGCTGTTGCAGCATGAAAAAACCCAAACCCTTACCAAAAACAAAAGAAGCTGTGCTACAAGCCCTGCCTATGGGGAGCACCACCTGTGAGAAACTGTTGAGAATTTCTCCTTCCCCTGGGGAAATTCAGTGAAATCATCTCCCAATTCCCCTGCCCAGTGGAGAATTTTGAGAGGCCATCTGCACACAGCTCTATTATACCTATATTGGCTCTATTATACCTATATAAACTCCATCATCTACAGCTGTGGGCTGTAGATGATGGGAGTCATAGTCCAACACATCTGGAGGGTGCTGGGTTGGTGAAGGCTGACCTTTATCTCCCACCAAGGCAGAGCTGATTGCAAAAATTCATGACCATGAGAAGCCCCAGTGAACTGCTCCTATCATATCTTCTAGCCAAACAGAGCAACAGAGGAAACATAAAAATCTGCAGCAAGTGTCTCTGCCCCTTGGTCACACATCCGTAACCCCCCAATGCAACAACCTATCTAAAATTATTGCAGTGTTTTAGCGTGCAATCCTATGCATGTTTTGACAGGGAAAAAAATCATACAACCCCTTACATTCCTCAGGCAGCATGGCTGGCTGGGGAATGCTGGGAGTAGTAGGACTTTTTTCTGTCTAAACATGCATAGGATGGTGACTTTAGCGATACAAAGTTATCGCTAAGACCATTTCAAGGAATTACCTTTGGTGCTTACTGTTCACCCATAGGAGCATTTGGCCCAGATCAAATGTGGTAATTCTAGGGTGGCCAGGTGAAAAGGGCGATGGCTGTATTGTGCAGAAAAGCAAAGTTCTGCAGGCGTGGCTACACCTGCTGAGATTCTGCAAAACTATTAAAGATACAGGAGCCCTCTCCTCATTTCCCCATGGCTGCTGGAGCGGTGAAGCAGCGGGGGGGGGGTCACTGTGCACCTGTAACCTATTGGTATATTTTTCTTTCAGAATTCTGAGTGGGAATGTTCCTGCACATGCTCAGTAAAAGAGTAAGATAGGGCGTGGCCACCATTTTAGGCAGTTACCAAAATGCAGTGTGGAAGAAGCTTGGTTTCTCCTCTCTGTAAGACCCTGAACCCTTGAGTCAGGGCTGTTTAACAAGTTGTTCATGTGTTGCTGGACCCTGGTCCATTTTGAGAAGATTGCTGCAGAGCAGGAGTGAACTGAGTAGAGGTTGTTTTCTCTCTTCGGCTAGCAGAAAAGTCAAGCTTCAGAGAAAAGTTTTATTTATATTTTTGTCATGAACTCAAGCTGAAAGGCAGTACTTTAGGAGGACCGTGCTCTGTTTTGTTGTTTCGGTGATCAGTAAATTGTGACGCATGTAAAATTATTACCAGTGTATTATTATTTTATTTATTTATTAGATTAACATCCCACCTTTTTTCCTCTTTAAGGAACCCAAGGTGGTGTACATAATCCTCCTCCTCTGCATTTTAGCCTCACAACAACAACCCTGTGAGGTAGGCTGGGCTGAGATTAAGGGCGCAATCCTACTGAGATAGACGGCTGCCTCCAAACTCAGAGGCGACTACCTATCCAAAGCAGGGCAGGAGAATCACAGAGGGGATCGTTCCCTCCATGCTTCTCCTGCCCTGTTTTTTCTGCTAGATGGCCGATTGCGGCTGTCTAGCTGCAGGAGCACGGAGTGGGGAAGGAGGCTGCTGTATGACACATTGGATGTGTCATACATGCAGCTATGATCTCCCCACCCCAGAATGCCCCCAGCCACACCCCTTTCCAGCCCCTCCGCGCTCCTCTTGCAAGTGTGGAGGACGGGGCTGTTCTGTGCTCTCTTGGAGGCAGCGCAGAAGTGGGGGGAGGTCGGTTTTCCGGGAACTTACCTCAGAGCGCGGGCTCCGAGGTCGGTTCCCAGAAAACCAGATATCCTATGGCCATCTAGCCACTGTCTAGTGGCCATAGGATGGATTGCTCCCTAAAATGATATATGTTAATTGTCCCTGTACAAGGCCTTTGCTATGAGTCCATTTAGAGACCCTGAAGAAAAAGTGTTGCACGCCCATTTAGCATCCTTTGGCAAATGTAGTGCCATCCATGCTTTGCTATATTGGGATCTGACTGCATGACTACTTTCCCATATCCATGTTAAATATGGCCCAGCAATTCATAAACAACCCTCCAACAGAAAATAAGCTCCTAAAATGGCTGTGCCAATCCACCTTTGCAGTAATAGAAAACTTTTACAATGTAATCCCACGCATATCTACTTGGAAGTAAATCCCACTGAGTTCAATGGAGCGTACTCCCAGGTAGTTATGCTTAAGATTGCAGCCTTAGCTTGCAATCCTGTACACATTTACCTGGGGCTGGGAGTAAGTCCCACTGAGCTCAATGGGGCTTATGTCTGTGTAGAAATGCATAGGATTGCACTATTAGTGTCATAGAAGGGAGAATAACATCTAAAACTTCCTGAAATATAAAGAACGAGAGTAAGTGTTTTGTTGGCCAAGGTACAACTGCAAAACAATATGATAATAATGCAATAATGTGAACTGATAGAGGACTAGCTGTCTCCCTATTGTAGTTTCAAAACAAGAGGCAAAGGGGAAATGGAATAAAATTGTCAGCAGTTTTAAAACGGCTGCGTTAAAAAAAAAAAATTCGCACACCCCAATGCATGAGTTTAAGCAGCTTCTCCAATTCTGGTCCCCTGAATTTAATCGCCAGTTGGTTCGGCTGTAATCCTGTACCTTTTTGCCTATGTATAAGCCCCATCAAACAGTGGGATTTACTTCTAAGTCGATACATATAGACTACAGTTGGTCTTCTGTGCCAAACCCCTTAGAGAGCCACCCTATGGTCCCTGGGTGAGTGTCCCAGGGACCATAGGATGGCTTGGAAAAACCCTTCCAAGATTAGAGACAGCACTCTCCCCTGGAAGGGGGAGTTGGAGATCTGACACCAGACCCCATCCCTTTGCAGCAGGCACAGAACCATTCTGGCTGCCTCTTCGAGGTCAGAAAATTGACCTTGGAGGGGCGTTCCAGTGGGCAGGGAGGGGAGAAGACTGGACCGGCCAGGATACAAGTTATGCTGAGTCTCCTCCAGCCTCCTTCCTTCCCCCTCTAAAGCATCCTTGCTAGACAGGTTGAAAAGCCCATCTTATGCAGGCCTGTGCCTTCTCCGTCCAACTCTGTCCAGGAAAGCCCCACTCTTCGCTCCAATAACTGATCATATAATCAGGAAAATAAAAGTGTTCCCATTAGATAACTGCTGGTGCTTCTTGAAATCAAAAACTTTTATATCTGAGTATAGCCTGGAGCCAAAGCCGAAATGGGGCTAAGGAGTGGAGCTGGAGTCAGAACACTGTGGTGCCAAGAGTAGAATCCACCTGTCCAACCATCTAAGGTGTACGCCTTTTAAAAGATAGCCTTGCCCCTTGTGGTTTTGGCAACTAGCCCAAATGTGCACGCGCACACACACAAAAACCTGGTCCAAGTGAGTGTTTTACTCTATCCATGCTTTCAAAATGCCCATCATACTATAAACAGATTTGTGCAAGCTCACTGGCCTGTTGTAAGACTCATCTGCTTTAAATTTATGTTTTTATTCTTTATTACATTTATATCCCACCTTTTTTTCCTATTGCAATTAACCCAAAGCAGCTCACGTGGTCCTCCTCCTCCTCTCCATTTGATCCTTACAGCAGCCCTGTGAGGTAGGTTATGCTGAGAGTCAGTGACTGGCCCAAAGGCGCCCCGTGAGCTTCATGGCCAAGCGGGGACCACAGCCCAGATCTCTGAGGCCCCAGTCCTACCGTCTAACCCTTGCACCACATTGGCTCTCTGTTGGTCGCTTATTGTGCTGGTTGCTCATTTTCAGAATGTCCAGGTGGAGCAACATCACCCTGTAATAACAAGGGCCGTTGTTTTCAGGGTGTGATTGGGAATGGAACCTGCACCTGCCAGGTATGTACTTGTTAATTATTATTTCCTAAACAGTATTGCATTGTCATAGGGCTGGGGAAGCTGTGGCCCTCCAGATGTGGTTGGACTCCAATTCCCATCAGCCTCAGCCAGCCGAACCAATGGTGAGGGATAATGGGAGTTGCGGTTCAATGACATCTGGAGGACCACAGGATCCCCAGCCCTGCCTTATCACGACTGGGAAATGGCACACACAAAAGGACAATGCCTGCAGTGGAGTTTCTGAAGCTTCGTTGCTGTTGTTTTAAGAGGGGGGAAAGCCAGTACCAATACCAAAGCACAAATATTAGGCTAATTATATCTTTGTTGCTAATGTCACTCTTCTGTCCTTCTACCTTTAATAATGGCGAGTGACCATTTTAATTCTAGAGCCTCTCCCTTGGATTGTTTCTCCCTCACGGCTATTACATGTATTACATTTGGCCAACATATGTATGGGCCACCTATTCAGGGTGCTCACCATAAAAACATTCTCATGTGGAGTTTCAAAAGTAAAGACATGCACCATTTCCTATACTAAGATTACCTTAGTATATTTCCTATACTAAGTAAGGACATGCACCATTTCCTATACTAAGATTGTCTTAGTATATTACATGTTACTTTGCAATAATTAATTAGGTAAGCTAATAATGGTTAAAACAGAAGCCAGCTGTTTTGAGCATTTATATATTGCTAGTGTTAAAAGGTCTTCAGTGGCTTCCAGTCTGTTTCCATGCACAATTCAAAGTCCCTAGGCCGTTTGGGACCTGATTCCTTTAAAGACAGTCTTCTTCTGTATGTCTCCGTTTGACCTTTGGGATCTGCTTTCAAGTTCCAGCTCTGGATATCTGTGACTCGGAAGTTAGGAAAGTGCCAAATGAGGAGAGGCCCCCCTTCCGCTGTTCATGGAATGCTCTCCTCTAGTATATTCATGTGATGCCCCAGCATTATTGACTTACAGGGGGTGCCAAATTATGGCCGTCTTAGTTACCCAGGCCCTTAATGGCTGAGTTATTTTTCTATTGTGCTGATTGCTGTTGAGTTGCTTTGGATTGTTTTCAAAGTTATTCCTGCTTAAAGTAGACCCATTGAAATGAATGGGACTTAAGTTAGACTAACATTGGATGCAACGCTTCTATCGGTCGTTGTTATTTTTAGGCCATGCTTATTCTGCTGCTTTCTTGAGCGTCATATTCTAAATTAGAATTTGTTCCTTTTTTATTTTTTTGTTTTAACATTGCAAGCTGAGACTCGAAGGTTTTAAAGTCAAAAGAAGGGACACAAATGTTTAAAACATATAAACACAGAGCATTCATGAGTGGAAGGAGAGAGTTCTGTTTTGTGGTTAATCTGGCCCTGATCTCAAAAGTTGCATTCTTCAGCAGTCCAGTGGAGGCTGGTGGCTCTAATGTCAGTGGGGCAGTAAATCCGCCCTAGGTTTCCGTCAGAACCCAGATAGCTTCACACCTGGGATTTTGTGTATTTATTTATTCATTTCATTTCTATACCACCCAATAGCCAAAGCTCTCTGGGTGGTTCACAAAAATTAAAGGGATAGATCCCTTAGAGTACTGACTTGTTCTGACTGAAACCTGGAGCAGATTCACCAGCCCACAGACATCGGAGCCACCAGCCTCCACTGGTGCAGTCCTAACATGTTTACCCAAAACTAGAAACACAGAGTTGGAAGGGACCACAGTGCTCATCTAGATCAAGCCCTGCCAATGCAGAAAATCCAGGGTTACACCATTCCAATAGAATCATAGAATTGGAAGGGAACTCTCATTGAGTTCAAGTGAGACTTACTCCCTAGAAAATTTGTTTAGGATTTAGGATGCTGGCTGGGGAACACGGGGAGTTGTAGGACTTTTTTTATACCTAATGATGCACAGGATTGTGTGCCCTTAGTCTTGTTATCTCTTCACAATGACACATGTTTTTAAATGGTGCTTTTGCAGAAAGGGTTTAGTGGAACTGCCTGTGAAAAATGTGCAGAAGACAATCTTTTTGGGCCTAACTGCACTTCAGGTATGTATTGATTTGAGCTCCATAAAAAAAAAAAAAAAAAAGGACATAACAGGTCCCAAATGGAAGTTGTACTACTCCTATACCTAACAGATTGTGTGGCATGATGAAAATGTTGTCCTAGACCTACCCAAGACAAATCTGTTGTTCTTATCGAAGAATGCCTCTCAAAAGTATCTCAGGAGAAGCCATGATTAAAAACCAAATAACTCTGAGGTGCACACCCCTAGGGTCCCCATAGTATGCATGCCAAGTTTCATGTGCCTAGGCCACTTGGTCTTGGTGCTATGGTGCTGGCAGAGAGATGGATGCACATCCTCTCTGATTACTGTAGATTACAATAGGTTAGACTGAGAGAGAAACTAACCCGGAGAGCTTCAGCTTTGAACTGGATCTCCCCAGTTCTACCCCATCACTCTATCCACTATCCAATGCTGGCTCTCTATTGTTTACATTCCAGCATGAGGAATTAGTGTAGAGCCTCTGAGCATATCTGGTGTCACTAATTCTCTGTTAGCTTATTTCTACCTCTGATTCATGCTTTGGCTATACAAAGCTACAATCCTATGCATGTTTAGACAGAAAAAAGTCCTATAACTCCCCAGCCAGCAGTGTTGGCTGGGGAACACTGGGAAGTATAGGACTTTTTTCTGTCTAAACATGCATAGAATTGCACCCTATATGAATTAGTTTTACTTGTTTGCTTGTTTGTAATACTTATGTACCACTTAATATAATAAAACCCTGAGGTGAGAATTAGAGTTTGTAGTGAGATGAAATGAAATGAGAGGTTATTTTTTAAGCCAGATAACCAATTATTTAAATCAGCCATCTGCAGACTGTCACCCCCTAGATGTGTTGGACTACAACTCCCATGATCCCCAATCAGCATGCTAGCTGAGGATGAAGGGAGTTGTAGTTCAACACATCAATAGGCTGAGGAAGGCTGATGTAAACTGGGGATGGCCATTCTCTGGAAAATGTGCCATGTCATGTTTAATAGTATGAGTCAGGGGCACTTTTAAATGCCTTACTGGCATGCATGCAGCCCCTCTCTCCTGTCCCTGTGTGTTTTTCACCACTTCTCTAATGAAACAGGGAACAGGCACCAGTCCAGCCTGAAAGAGTCCTGACTTCATGCCATCGTCCATCCTACAGGTGCACCACAAACCCTCACTGCTTGTGCCATCAGTTGGTCTCTCATGTTGTAAACACTAAGTCTCCAGATTCACAAGGATGTTGTAGTTGTGTGGGTGAATATGATATAAGGAACATAACAAGCTGCCTTATGCCAAGCAGTGGAGGCTGGTGGCTCCGATGTCAGTGGGGCAGTAAATCCACTCTGGGTTTCAGCACCTTGGATAGCTCCTTTAGGGTTCTGACTGAAACCCGAAGCGGATTCACCGCCTCACTGACATTGGAGCCACCAGCCTCCACTGATGACAAGGCAGAATACTGGTCCATGTAGCTCGGCATTCCCTACACCAACTGGAAGCAGCTCTCCAGGGTTTCATACAGGAATGTTCCCCAGATTGGCCTGGAAATTCTGGAGACCACACCTTCTGCATGCAAGTCATGTGTTCTGCCATGTCCCTTTCTTTAACTCTGAATACAGGAAGCTACCTTAGATCAAGTCAGACTATTGCCATCTGGTCTAGTATAATCTAAATCAGCAGCATTGAACCTCTTTCAGCCTGAGGGCTGAATTCCATTTCAGAGAAGCTCTCAGGAGCTGCATTAGGGATGCTGGAGAAATCCACGATTCCACAGCAGGCCAGCTTTGCCCCTGTTGGGCAGATTCCACGGACTTGCAGAGCAGTTTTCTAAGTAACACAAATTTTGCCAAATTTCATTGTAGAAAAATATGCAAAATAAAAAAACCAAGGGCTGGATTTGACCCTTGGGCCTGAGGTTCTATATCTCTGATCTAAAATGACTAGCAGTGGCTCTCCAGACGGAGGACTTTTTCCATCACCTGACCATTTAACTGGTTGCCCAGCATTGAACTTGGGACCTTCTATGTGCAAAGCATATGCTCTACCACCGAGCTATCTTTCCTTCTTGTATCACTGAGCTCTGGCTCTATCTAACCACACAGGAAGGTTTTCTAGGATTTAAGGGACTGCAGCAGCCCTGACTTTTCTCAGATTCTTGGATATAGGAATGTTTCCTGTAGATAGCTTCATTTCTAAGTACAAAGGGAAACTGCGGTAATCAGCATATAGGATAGTGGATGCTGACATGGTGAGAATGTATTGAGGGCATTTCCTACAGTTATTTCCTATGCAGTGCAGCTGAATTATTTAGTGAACTAGAAAACAGCTATATGGAAACTATTGCAGGCCAGAAGGCAATATCTTCAATTTTGAATTGGGAGACCTAAATCAAGATCCCACTTCAGCCAAGCAGACCTGGGCAAACAATTATCTTTTAGTTCCATCTCTCCACCTGTAAATACAATCTGGCCTCATGATTGTGCTAAGCCTAGGATAAGTGATACATTGCATCTTGCAATGTAATAAGGCCAAAATGATTACTAACAATGGATACTGTTGATGTACCAGTTGCAAAGTATATAGTTAAAGGTAAAACATTCAGGATATGCCTTGATTTTTTTTTCTGGAAGCCCTTACTACTATTGACCACCATGGGATGATGAAGTCCTTAGGTATATTATCACATTAATGTTTTAATTTTTAGAAACTAAATATATTTAACCTGTGTCTGGGCTATGATTAGGGATGTGCAAATCAGCAGAACTTGACCTCGGCAAACGTCTCCAAATTCCATCTTGAAGCTCATTCCAACTTGAGTCCATATCGGATTGTGAGCTTTGTTGTTTTTCTTTCTGCATTCTTCTCCCATTGATTAAAGCATATTTGTGCACATTTTTCAAAAGTACATATTTTTCCATAAGGATTTTTCAAATGTACACATGCTGCCAAACACTTCTTTTTGGTCCATGAATCACATTGCAAGCTCGGAAATGTACGGACTTAAACCACAGATTATCCATGAGTCCCTGTTTGGTCTGAAAGGTGCAAACTGGGTAAATCCTGATCAAAAATGAACTGAAACAAATTTCTCATACATCCCTACCTATGATGGATCCTCACACAATCTGTGTACCATGAGGAAATTGTAGTCAGGCTGGTTGGGGGAGTGGCCAGCCATATGCTATGGTCATATGAATTCGCTCTTCTTTCACATGGAGACCTATGATCGTGTTACACTTAGGTTCAAATATTTTTGTGTTGAAATAGCTATAGAACTAAATATTTTACTAAAATATTGCTGACTCTTCTATAAATAATTCATTCTTGCTTGTAGAATGCAGCTGCATTCATGGAATATGCAACAGCGGGATTACCGGAGATGGGAAATGCACATGTTTGTCTGGATACAAAGGTCCTAATTGTGACCAACGTAAGTTAAAATGGTTCTGTTCCTGGTGTACACAACAGTTCCAGCTTAAGGCAGCTGGAGGAACCCATGTTAGTGAACTGGTCATCATTTAGTGGTCTTGAATAGTGAGCCATTCAAAAGGCCAGGTTACAACAGGTGTGTTGTGAGCCTTTGGAATAGGGTGGATTCTATTTCTCAAAGGTCCATGCAGAGAAGCAGTTTTTCACTGGTATGTTATTGGTAGCAACAGCAGCACATAGCACGATGGGTGAGCCATCTTGGCGTAAGAGGAAGCACTGCGCGATGCACTTCATCCCATCTTATATCAGTGATCAGTGCTCTACTTCCTGTTTTGTCACCTGACAATTCAGGGACATGACCTGGGCAGAAGTCATGATGTCTTGCTTCCTGGTGATTGTCTTGCCCTTTTCTAATATCAGAGCCATTCTTTTTTCTTCTTCTTTTAAAGTTTTTTGGCAGGGGAGTCTTGCAAGGACATCACATCCATTCATCCGTTCCAAAAGCTAATTTTCAGGTTTCACTCTACTTTTTTAAATATCACATTAAATGTCTACCAAGGGTCCTTGGTGAGGGTGGACTTCTGCCCACATCCAGCCATTTTGGACAAGGCAGGCTTTTTTCCCTCCCTATTCAAGTGAATGAAGCAATTCCTGCATCCACTTGAATGGGGGGGGGGAGAAAATGCTGCTGCTGAAAAATGGCTGGTGGGGGGGAGATCCCATCCCACACCAAAGACCCTGTTACCCTAAGGGTCCTTGGTGGTGGGTGGGCTTCTCCCTGCTTGAATCTTTTTTGTCAGGCAGCATTTTCTCCCTATGCAAGTGTATGGAGAAAAATCGCTGCATTCACTTGCAGAGGGGGAGAAATAGCTCTGTGGAAGCCTCAGCCTAGCCCTACTGCATGGGTAGTAGTCTACCAGGTTATCCATGTATATTTGGGCAGATGAGTACATGAGTGCACATTCTGCATTTTTTTAACCACTGGGCATTGTCCCAAACTTTTGAAAAATGCTTATGTACAGGTAACAGTCAACAATAAATGCCAAGACAATGAAGAGCAAGTAATGCAATTAAAAATGCTGATGCAAGCTCACCTAAATAAATGAATTGCATTCTTAGCTACTGTGTTTTGTGTGCCTTTTTGGACTGTGTGAGCATGTACCAACCCATCCCGTGGCACTTCCTAATTCCTGCTCCCCACCCTGTGCTGGAACCTCTATTTTTGCTCGCTTAATGTCCCTCCTTTTGGGTCTTTAAACATACAGCTGTCTGTCTGTCATGGCTAGGAATATAGTTGCACCTACTTCTTGGTTCAAGAGATATTTTAAAGGGTTAGTACTCCTACTTTTGATGTCTTCTTGCTGTTGACAAGTACATTAAGTAGTGTGGGCCTACTTTACAGAAGACAGACCTCTATTTTGGAGTGCTGGCAGAGGACAGTCCTCTATTGAAGTTGTCCTTTATTTGATGGTCTATCCAGTCCAAGTCTGGTTTAAAGTTAAAAAAAAAAAACATAAGGGGGGAGAGCCAGCAGGGGCCTTGAAGTTACCCATCCACTGTTGGCATCTTGACAGCAGAGTGAGCACGCACACAGGACACAGGATAGTCTTCCCTACTATAGTGAGAGGTAATGTATTTCTATTTAAATGGTAGTTATTCTTTCAAAATGTGCACTGTATGTATACATTTTCATATGCAAATATTATGCAAATTGGTATCCTCCATCGTCCTCTTTTTTGGTGATGCAATTCCTCTTTTTCCATAAATGGCCACCATAACATTAAGGCCAAATGAAAATAAGTCCTTCTAATGTATTTATTCTGAACGCAGCACAAGAGTGAGCACTTCAAATCCAGCAATCTGCCTTTCTTACAACACAGTTAACATTTGGGGAGATTTTTGTTGGTTGGTTTGCTCAGGCAGGTTAGTGTAGCAATACATGCCTCCATATTATAACTATTGGGCTTCTTTTGGTCCTAGCAATACCTGAATGTCAGGCTTTGCAGTGCCCGGAAAACTCCAGATGCTCTTTATCCAGCGCAGATGCACCCCAACTGGAATGCAAATGCCTTCCCAACTATGAGGGAGATGGCAGAAAATGTGAACGTGAGTAGTTCAGCAGCCCATTGGCTTTTTTATTTTTAGACAGCAAAGACAGTGGGTGGGGCATTTTAATTTCAGCGCACGTAAAACATTGTCTTCATGCATTCTAGTAATGTACATTGTTTCACTGGGTTGGTGAATCAGCTGACACTTGCATCATTTGAAGAGACTGAGTATGAATGGCTATTTAGCAAGTAGTAACTTATTACCTTGTGCACTAGCCAATGAGGTGGTTTCCTGATGGCAACCAGTCACTGTGCCTAGGGGGGAAGGAGAAAGCTCTCCAGCACTGCCTTACTGGTAATCATTGGGAGACAGCAAGGGGCATCTCATTCAAAACTGTGTAGGTCATTGACTGAACAGCAGCCTCCAACATAGGCTGATTACATCAGCGGGAGCTGCTAACCAGTCAACAATAGCTTGCTCGCCTAGTACTGAATGAGACCACTCCATCACTAACTCCTGGTGTTTAGTGGCAAGCAGTGTGAGGGCACCATATTTTTCTTCATCTGAGGCAGCAAAATCTCTTGGGACAGCCCTGATGGCAAGGGTCAAATGCCCATTCAACAGTGGCCAGTTCCCCTTTCAGCAGTGGCCACTAGTGAACTGCTTTACTGGCCACTATTACATGTAACCACTTGGAAAAGTCAGTGTCAGACTCATGCTGCCAAGTGGTAAAGAAACTCTTGCTTCTCCAGATCTCTGATCAGGTGCAAAAATATAGCAAGCTTCTCATTATCACTTGGCAAAACGATACAGATGACAAGATATCCTTGGCAGATGTGGATAAATGAGCACAATTCATATTAGCTTCTTCTGGTGTTTCTATCCTACACTCTTTCCCCCCCTAAGCCATCAACCCATGCTCAAAAAGGATTTGTGATCCTTACGCTGATTGCCTCTACCTCGGACCCAATCATCATAAATGTACATGCCAGTATGGCTACAAAGGAGATGGCCAAGTTTGCATGCCGATAGACCCTTGCCAAACGAACTTTGGGAATTGCTCTACGGAGTCAACAGTCTGTAAATATGATGGCCCTGGAAAGGTAAGTGTTCAGCTGAAGCAAATGCTGACTGAATTGGAGGGGGAAGGGCCAAGTACAGACACACCCCAATGCACTGTTCCTCCTTTTAAACTGGCATGCAGTCTCTTATGACTGCTTTTCATTATTTTTTTAATTGGAAGATTGTTACGTGCTGATTTCTCCCTGATATGCTAGATTTCTATTTTCAAGGAGGTTTTAAATTAGAGAGCTTCGGCTTTCAGGCGGTATAGAAATGTAATAAATAAATACATAGGGGGGAGTGGGGGAAAGGGTGATTTCCCCCACCTGAAATGTGGAATGGTGTAGTCCATTCTGCCACCTCAGTATTCTACCACCTCATTGATTTCCCCCACCGGAAATGTGGAGTGGTGTAGTCCATTCTGCCACCTCAGTATTCTACCACCTCATTGATTTCCCCCACTGGAAATGTGAAGTGGTGTAGTCCATTCCGCCACCTCAGTATTCTACCACCTCATTGATTTCCCCCACCGGAAATGTGGAGTGGTGTAGTCCATTCCGCCACCTCAGTATTCTACCACCTCATTGATTTCCCCCACCTGAAATGTGGAGTGGTGTAGTCCATTCCGCCACCTCAGTATTCTACCACCTCATTGATTTCCCCCACCGGAAATGTGGAGTGGTGTAGTCCATTCCGCCACCTCAGTATTCTACCACCTCATTGATTTCCCCCACCGGAAATGTGGAGTGGTGTAGTCCATTCCGCCACCTCGGTATTCTACCACCTTATTGATTTCCCCCACCGGAAATGTGAAGTGGTGTAGTCCATTCCGCCACCTCGGTATTCTACCACCTCATTGATTTCCCCCACCGGAAATGTGGAGTGGTATAGTCCATTCCGCCACCTCAGTATTCTACCACCTCATTGATTTCCCCCACTGGAAATGTGAAGTGGTGTAGTCCATTCCGCCACCTCAGTATTCTACCACCTCATTGATTTCCCCCACCGGAAATGTGGAGTGGTGTAGTCCATTCCGCCACCTCAGTATTCTACCACCTCATTGATTTCCCCCACCTGAAATGTGGAGTGGTGTAGTCCATTCCGCCACCTCAGTATTCTACCACCTCATTGATTTCCCCCACCGGAAATGTGGAGTGGTGTAGTCCATTCCGCCACCTCAGTATTCTACCACCTCATTGATTTCCCCCACCTGAAATGTGGAGTGGTGTAGTCCATTCCGCCACCTCAGTATTCTACCACCTCATTGATTTCCCCCACCGGAAATGTGGAGTGCTGTAGTCCATTCCGCCACCTCAGTATTCTACCACCTCATTGATTTCCCCCACCGGAAATGTGGAGTGGTGTAGTCCATTCTGCCACCTCAGTATTCTACCACCTCATTGCCCACTTCATTCTGCTGGATGTATAGACAGTGGTGGCTACAGGTTTTGGGGGCCCTTGGGCAAGACACACTCAGTGCACGCCCTCCCTTCTTAACATCTTGTCACCAGCTGCTGCACCTGCTCCTCCTCCTCCTCGCCCTAAATTCTACCACCAGCTTGCTTGCCAGGTAGAGAGCCAATGAGCAAGTCGAAGGTGGCATCTCCTGCTCCTCCTTCACAGCACCACTGCCAGAGTGAGCAGAGGGTGAGCAAGCAGATTGCGGTGATGAAGAGGAGGAGCAGGTCTAGCAGTGGCGGCTGGTGGCTCTGATGTCAGTGGGGCTCTGAATCTACTCCAGGTTTCAGTCAGAAGCAGTCAGAACTCTGAAGGAGCTATCCAAGATGCAGATGGTTCTGACTGAAACCCGGCGCGGATTCACCACTCCACTGATATCGGAGCCACCAGCTTCCACTCGGGCCTAGGGGACTCTTGTCAACAGACCCCCAGCTGGGGTGTGGGCCCTTGACAGGTGCCCAACCATGCGTACTCGTACCACTGGCCCTAGGACTCATGGAAAAGCCATTTGTGAAGTAAGCCGGCACAAAGGAGGCCAGAGCTTCTGATACCTAGAAAAAGGAACTTTTCTAAATACAGCCTGGGGGAAAAAGGCCTATCCACATAATGTGCATATGATCAGGTCATATATTCTGGTGATTAGGCTTTCATCTTCACAGTTCATTGAAACGGTGCCATGAGACAACAAATACCCACTTACCTGGCAGTAAGCTCCATTGAACTCAATGGGATTTACTTCTGAGTAATATGTATAGGATTGGGCTGTTAGGGCCTACTTGTAGGTAAAGCTTACTACATTGAGGTCATAGAATAAATAATAAATAGAATACAGGTCTGGTGAAGGGAGGGACTTGGAATATTGGGAAACAGCAAGATGGGGGAATTGGTTGGTGGCCGTGAGAGAAGCTGAGAAGGAGCTAGAGCAGGGCCTTTTACCCTTAAGCTCATGAGCCAAATCTGGTGTGCACTGAACCCTTAAAAAGTTAAGGGGTATAATTTAATAAGGAAAGACTGACATTTGCAAGGCAATTATTGCTGTTTGAGCATTATCCAGTGGAGGCTGGTGGCTCTGATTTCGGTGGGGCTATGAATCCATGCTGGGTTTCAGTCAAAATCAGCCAGTACTCTGAAGGAGCTATCCAAGTTTCTGAACCCTATCCCCAAAATAGGTTCAGCACCTTGGATATCTCCTTTACAGTTCTAGTTGGTTCAGGCTGAAACTCAGAATGGCTTCACAGCCCCACCAAAATCAGAGCCACTAGCCTCCATTGGCATTATCACTATCATGGCAGTTTATAGAGTAATATATAAGCAACAAAAAAGACAAGTTCCTGCCCCCAAGAGCTTGCAGTTTCCGAATTGAAGGAGAGGGTGAAAGAGCAACAAACAGCCAAAAAGGAACAGCGGTAACAAGAAATTAATAAAAGCAAATGCCATTTTAATAGAAAGAAAGAAAACATCCTTTTTTTTCCCTCTGAATTTAAGTCTCACTGTGAATGCAAAGAACACTTCAGAAACTTTGTACCTGGACTAGGATGCAGTATCACAGATATCTGTGCAACTAACAACCCCTGCCATAAATATGCTGAATGCACAATGGCTGCTCCAGGACAAACTCTGTAAGTAATCTATCTTCTGACATCTTTCTGGGAGATGTATGCTCTTTGCTGATTACGCTATTTATAAATGTAGAAATTCAGCAAAAGTGAGGTCTTGTGTAAAGTTAAATACTGAGTTGAATAGATGGGAGGCCAAAAGGCTTATTATACTCTTAGTGTGGAGAAACACTCAGTATATGCATTTCAGTACATGCATTTCCAAGCCTAGGCACTTTTAGCATTGCACAGACTGTGCCAGTTCTTTGCAGGTTTTTCTTTCATCTGTCCACTGTGAGTGTGGAAGCCCTTGGCATAGCCTAAAATAGCTCTTTGGGTAATGACCATCTGTATGCGACTCTTCCATCTGACATTATTTAGTTAAAATCATCACCGTCGTCATCATCATCACTGTCATCTCTCTGTATTCTTCAGCTAAGCTGCAATATATATGGGGGTTTTGTTTTGTTTTGCACAGATGCACCTGCCAAAAGGGCTATGTTGGCGATGGATTTATATGCTATGGAAACATCATGGACGAAATTAGAGACATGAACACCAAACCTGGGGGACAGTGGCAAGGAAAACTAATGTCTGCTATAGAACTCTTTGGTACGTAGATATGCTCAACCAAGTAGGTAGAATCAGAAGGCTAGCTAGTTTTTAAATATACTGCAGTTGTCTAGACCCAGATGATCTCAATTGTTTCATTGCTTGTAATGGGCAGGAACCAACAGTGTCATTGTACTAACACAAATTACGTTGCACTAGCGTAAGGGACCTCTACCACAGTGCTACTTGTGTTAGCTGGCACGATAGGTTTTCTGAGCAGTCCCATTGCACAAGCTAATGCTATTGGCGTTGTGCTAGAGGTCACTTACACTAGCTCACTGTATTTTGTGTTAGTGCAATGACATCACTGAATTCTGCCCAATAGAAAAGTGATCTTGAATAATTCTGTTAAGTTGCATCTTTCTGGCAGAACACCTATTAACTCCAGATAAGCAATTAAGCCATTTGTGATGTAATGTAAGGATATGCTCTTATCATTACAATTCTGTCTCCATCTCCGTGCAACTGGGGTGGATCAAAAGGCTCATCACGTCCACTGCTCAAGGCATCTTTGTTGATCCTCTATCCCCTCTTCAAAGCAGCGTGTGCAATCCAGAGCACACTGTGTCTCAAAATGAGAGCAGGTGCCCAACAGAGAGGGATTTACCACTGAAGCACCATACTTAAGCATCCTGGAGAATTTCATTCAGGCTGCATTTTTAACCAAAGGAACTTAATTCGCACTTCTCAGACTAATGTGTGGATTGGAATGCAGTTATGCTTTGGAGTGCAGACTCCTCCGAATTTTGCAGTGCAGTTCTTGGCTCAAAGAATGCATACAAAAAGGTGTTGCGGGGGGGGGGAGTGTATGGGGAGATTGCGCAACTCAAATGTAAGTTTTCATGTGGTTTAAAAAATATTTTACTAGAAAATGGGATGGAACAGTGTTATGACTGAAGATATTCAGAACTGAAACAAAATGGGGCCATCCATCCCTAACCATACTGTGCTATATTTGAGAGACTGAGGAATGACTGTAAGCAAAGTGGAAAGGAAGTAGCAGAGTGGGAAGCTCAGAGTCTGCATCCTTCAACTTCTGGGGAGCTTTTAAAGGTCCAGCCTTTATCTGTGGGTGAAAACCTGGGAACCCTCACTGGTTATTGTTATTAGTCTTCCCGATTAAAGTCAACCATTTATGCAATAAAAATGCAATCCTATTCAATTCTAGGGTACCATTTTTATGTCCAGGCAACTACCAGACCAAGCAAATATTTTTGGTCCATTCTACTGGTCAGTGTCACACATTGCTGTGGTAAATTAATATTAACATTTCTCTTTTATTGATTCTGACAGTTTTGCTACATGAGGAATGGGAGGAAGGGAAGAGGCTTGTTTGCTTGTGGAGGAAACAGGATGGATGAGGACGATGGAGGAAACTGCTGGTGGGAGATAGCAAGGAATCTTCCCCCTATAATTAGCTTTTCTGTTTACAGCTTCCAGAGCTGTAATATCAACCCCTTCAAAATTCAGGTGGTCAAAATAAATGTTTTAGCTCTTTCAAAGTAAAACAAACAAACAAAATCTCTTGAGGCACATAAGCAAAGTGTGGGTGGATGATACTGGTAAATAAAGCTTGCATTCTACAAGAGCCAGTGTGGTGTAGTGGCTAGAGTGTTGGACTGGGAGTTGGGAGATCCGGGTTCTAGTCCTCACACAGTCACTGGGTGACTTCGGGCCATTCACAGACTCTCAGCCCAGCCTGCCTCACAGGGTTGTTGCTGGGAGGATAAAATAGAGAGGAGGAGGATTCTGTACACTGCCTTGGGTTCCTTAAGGAGGAAAACAGGAGGGATATAAATGTAATAAATAAATAAATAAATAAATAAATAAATAAATAAATAAATAAGGGCATATGTCTAAGTGGCTCTGCACATATGTCTAAATAAATAAGGGCATGTGTCTAAGTGGCTCTGCACATAAACCCAAGTTTGAAGAGTCAACAGAACTCTCACTGCTCCTACATTCTGTCCCACATCGGCTTGGTCTGTGCTGGCATCTGTTAGGATGTAAGCTTCATGCACTACATTGAGAGTGTTAGATGCAGAAATGCCTCATTTTCAGATTTTTTTTTTTCAGTCTTCAGTGTGCCTTCAATTATCTGAGTACCAAATCAGTGTCAGCCTTCTGGGTGTTCTGGAACCCTATTTGGAGTTACATGTTGAGTGCCCTATTTTGGGGGGCGGGGGACAGGTGTCCCATGTGTTGCTCTAGTAATCAGGATACTCTGGGCTATGCATGTACCAAATTTTAGGGCTCTAACTCTTCTGGAACTACCCTAAGATTTTTGATACTGGGTAAGTCATCATTACACATGCACGCACGCACACACGCACACACACTTTCAAAATCAGAATGACACAAAAGGACATTTGTTGTCCCTTCCACAAATTATTATGTATGTTTCCATTTGCTATAATAACCACTGACAAAGCTGGTCTCCAAAAAACAATGAGACTTTCAGGGAGTTCTCTAAGAATGTAATGTCATGATTTTTGTCATCATTTCTGCACATACACTCATTAGAGAGCAACTTCTTGTCAAGAGTACCCATAGTGGCAAAGCTGGTTTTGCTGTCATGTCATGTGTGGACCAGTGGCCCTAAATGGCCAGCACTGCTGGAGAAATCCTGTTTTACCAGCAGACATATAAGAACATAAGAAGCTGCCTTATATCAAGTCAGATCATTTGGTCCATCTAGCTCAATTCTACACAGAGTAGCAGCAGATCTCCAGGGATTTCAACAGGAATCCTTCCCAGCTTGACTGGGAGATGCAGGGGATTCAACCTGGGACCTTTTGCATGCAAAAAACATGTGTTCTCCTACTGAGCTACAGCCCTTCTCCATCACTAGGCTAAATGCATTTTTAAAATGGCCTTGATTTGTATCCTTTCCATTTCCTAATCTTGTGTTTTCTACCTCTTACATTTCCAGTCGTAAACTTCCAACAGCTCAAGACCCACATTCATTTATAACAATAGTCCTGATTTCCTGTACAAAACTCGAAATGCAAACATCAGGAAAATCTGTTATCACAGCTTGTGCTGGATAGTACATTTTAAAAGCTGGGTTCCTGAAACAATTTACAAATATATTTACCAGAACTTTACACCTTCCAGAAATGATCTGGCCACTGCTGTAGATCAGCCAAAAGAGGTATAATATGGGTTCTATGCCCAGTCTCCCTCAACAACAGTATTTTGTACCAGCTGAAGCTTCCAAGCTGTACTGTGCATTACACTAGTCAAGGGCAAAGTGCAAGATAACCAGTGCCTAAATGACAGTGACAAAGGTTATTGGCTTCCAAGAAGGGGCAATGCTGACTCATGAGTAATTAGTAAAATGCATTCCTACCAGTGCCATACTAGTTACCTGAGCATCCAGGGTAAGAGCTGGTTCAAGGAGTACACCCAGAGAACTTTTATGAAGTTTTTATTTTCTCTTTGGCAATGTGTTTTCAAACATAACTGGTCTATTACAAACTTCCTGTGCATGACTTCATATTTCTCTTTTCTGTCCCCAATACTTGTCAATTCTGTTTATTCTTCTGCAGGTTCAGAAAGCTGGATTTTCATATTTCCTCATAATGATGTCCCCCCTTTTTTAAAAAAAAAGAATACAAGCTCTTTAGGAAATATTATCAAATCAAATAACAGCCTGGCTCTCAAAGGCTATGGTTTCTGGAGGTGACTAATTGGAATGCTCACTTTTGCTTGCACTCTGCTCAGCAACGCAAGCATTCTGCTCACTGTAATCTCCTTGTCTCTGCATATTGCCTTCAATGTTCATCCCTAAGAATCCTTCAACTGTGCCTGCACAGCCCAAGGAGTTTTCATTATTTGAGGCTTGTGGGGGAGATTCCCCCCCCAAAAAAAAAACCAAATTCACAATATTTGCTGCATTCCTCACTAGTAAAATCAGTATTGTTTATGCTCTATCCAGTTCTCTGAATGGAGAAGTTCATTGCTTCCTCAGGTTCAGGAAGTTCTGTCCCGAACCTGAGGAATTCCAGAATTCCTCAATTCCAGAAGTTCATTGCTTCCTCGGGTTCAGTTTCTTTCGGAAGGAAGTCACCGGAAGCTCATCGATGTTTTGTAATATTTGTTAGTAGTATTTACTAACAGAGGAGTGCTTTTCAAGGAATAACAGCAATGTTTATTTTTCCTTCTCACATCTTTAAAACACATTGTGAACAGTGGAGAAAATGGTCAAATATCCAGATGGTGGAAGCAAGGGGGGGATGACTCATGTACCCATAGGACTCTTGTCATTTATTACTAACGATTGGTAGCATAACAATACATCAATTAAAGCTGTCTCAGTGTATTTTATGCTTTTTAAAATATATATATAAAACTCTTGCATAGTATTCATATTTCTCTTTTGTTTCCTTTTCCTTTCTTTCCTCTTAAGAAAGTGCCTACGAATGGCCACTGAACAGCTTGGGACCATTTACAGTTCTTGTTCCAACAGATAAAGGGTTCAAAGGAATCAATGTAAGTGCAGTGTTCAGAAATGGTGTGATATTTTTAAATAACAATAAAGTAGATGATTGCTTCGTTCTGCAAAAAATATGGCATAGTATTTTAAGCTTTATACATGTCGTCGAAAAGAAAGACCATTCTCTTTTGGCTCTGCAGGGTAACAGGTACTTGACTGATTCAGCATGGGCCTTAATTGCTATAGCTAAACCAAAGTATTTTGCCAAACTAGCAACACACTCTCTGCATGGGGCCACCTCTGTCTTTGGAAATTGCACTTATTCAAGAATGCAGCAGCAAGAATGCTGGTGGGCAGTCACTTACACAGGTGTGGGCAACAAGTGGCCCTCCAGATGTTTGGCCTCCAGCTCTCATGATCCCTTGCCATTGGTTATACTGGCTTGGGATGATGGGAATTGCGGGCCAAAGCATCTGGAGGGCCACAAGTTGCCAACCCCTGACTTACAGGACCATATTATATGTGTTGTGCAAAGGGAACACTGGTGGCCTGTTTGTTTCCAGACACAGTTCAAAGTGTTGGTGTTTACCTTTGTTGGTGCTTACCTTTAAAGCCCTAAATGGCTTAGGACCAGGATATCATATGGCAGGGGTAGGTGACCTGGTGAGCAACTCCCCCTGACCATTGGTCATGTTGGCTGGGGCTGATTGGTAGTTGTAGTTCAAAACATCTGAAGGACACCTGGTTGTTTGTCTCTGTCTACCTTCTCCCTTACCAGCATGTCCACATCCTACGAGAGGCCCTTCTCTATGTCCTGTCTGTGGTGGAGGCTCTGCTGATGGGGACAAGGGAAAGGGCCTTCACTGTGGCCAAAAGTTGTCCCCTTCACTTATGGTCATTTTGCTGTATGGGCAAGGTCTCCATTGTGGTGCCCACGGACACCTCTCTTGGCTCCCGCAAGGCTCCCTGCCCTCCTGATTTCATTTTATTTCTTAAGATTTATTTATTAATTATTTTAACTGGCATGTTGCAAAGCAAACTGCTGCCCTCCAGCACCATCTTAATTTGGGTTCAAACACATAGTTGTATGCTTTGGAGTTCAGACCCCACCTCTGCCTTGTTCTTGGACAAGTTACTTTTATTCTAGTCTCACCAGTATGCCTTCTGGGAAATGAGTGTTTTGTGACCAGCCATGGCCACCATGGCAGCCATTTTATGAATGGGCACACCCCCATGCCAGCCATTTTGTGAGAGCACCCATGACGCTTTCTCAAAACAAAAATGTTGGGAACCCCTATTGTATGGCAAAACCTTCCTATTTAGACAGGTGTCTATTTATCAGATAAGTAAGTTTTTATCTGATGCCTCTGTTTAGGATGGGGTGGATTTTATTGTATTTGCTGGTTGGGTTTAATTGTTGTTATCCACCCTAAGTGTACGCACCATAAGGGAAGGATATACTTTTTCATCTAAATAAATAATCCATTGTGAGGGAATCTCATTTCCTCAGTAGCAACCACAATATTTTGTTGTTGGGGAAACACAATTTTCTACCTATATTAAGCTTCTATCTCTCCTGCAATTGTGGTAGGTATTGTGGGGGTGCAAGCATCACAAATATCTATTGGTAAGTGCCAATGACATCACAGGTCACCTGCAGTACATTCCTTCCCACCCCATCCCTCCAATATTATGATTTTTTCTAAATAATTTTTTAAAAATCATTTCTAATTTTTACTGTTTTAGAACTGAGTACTCCCTCCTCTACCACTCAAGCAGGACCACTGATATCATCTGTTTCAGTTTTGGATCACAGCCTTGGCATACATCATCAATGGAAGGATGCTTCCAAAAATGCTTCCTTGGGACTCCTCTTCTGCCAGTGACCCCCTTCTATTTGGTGGAACATGTTACTTTTTTAATTTTCTGGCTTTCTCTGCCTATTTTACAATGCTTTTCCCCACTGCAATTCCTAAGGAAAGAGGTCTTCAAATAGCATTCTCTCCCCTTAAAAAATCACAGTTTCTCCAAATGCAGTTTCTTTTCCCTCCCTCTCATCTTTTTGATGGTGCCTTCCCCACATTACTGAGAATTTTCTGCATCAAAAGCCTGCTGCAACACGATATCCTATTTACTTCATTTTGTTAACCTTCCAGATTAAAGACCTTCTTTCTAATAAAGACACTGCCCAATATTTTGTGAAGCTCCACATGTTTGCTGGACAGCTAGACCTGAATGGACTGAATCATACCAGTACAGTTTATACTCTGACTGGCAAGCCAGCAGAGGTATTAAGTGATGAAAAGGTAAGATAAGATTTTTAACTCTATTATTACAGCATTACTACCAAGGGCAAAAGCAAGACTATTTGGTTTGGCAGAGTTTTCGATGCTTGTATGACTTGTTTTCTTGGCTGATTGCTCTTGTTTCTAAAGTTGCACTTTAACTTTTTATTGTAGTTTGGCTACATGGATGTGGTGGTGAAAGCAGGGTATACATCTAATAATTGTGCCCCATTTTTCTACCACTAAGAGTGCAATCCTATTGGGATCCCCATCAGCCTCCAAACTCTGAGCCTGACAGGCACCCAACGCAGAGCGGGAGGTGCAGTGGAGGCGATCTTCACCTCCGTGCTCCCCCCACTCTGCATTTTAGCTAGGCCCCCTCACCTAGCTGAGGTGTCGGGGAGGGGGGAGGAAAGGGGCTGCGGATGGCTGGGGGATAGCTCGTGTACCCACTTCCCCAGTCTCCTCCCCGCCCACAGAACCACCCCCTTTCCATCCCCTCTAAGGTTGCAGTTGTGAGCTTGGAGAGGCAGACTGCATGGTTCTGTCCATGCCTGCTGCAAGGGGAACTGGGAGGGGAACTTGGACTCCTTGGTCTGTGGCTGGAGCGCTGTCTCCGCCTTCAGACCCAGGAATCCGAGATATCCTATGGCCCCCAGACTCTGTCTAGGGGCTGTAGGATTGCTCCCTAGGCCTCCCAAAGCAGCTTGCAACAAGCATTAATACAACAACAATAAAACCCTGGTAAGAGACAGATTCATTGAAAACAATAAAAATGCAAAAGGAGAAGCTAGCAACATTTTGTAAGTCAGCTGAAGCTGGTCCCTGAGCTCCCACAGATACTCATTTTTCTGCATCAATTTGTGTCCTATCAATGAGATGTCTTCCAATATCAAAAGCAATGATATTGCAGTACTCTATGCAAGGCAAACAGTGGACAGGACAGCGGAGAGGCTATCGAACAGGGGTGTTGAACCATTTTCAGCCAGAGGGCCAAATTCCATTTTGGAGAAGCTCTTGACCACCTTCCAGCAGTAGGCGCAGCTGAAAGCAAAGGTGGTGGGACTGAAATACCCAGAATGCTAGTATATTTTTAGCATAAAGTCCTTACTGCCAAAACTAAGCCTTGGGAGAGGCATTTGAACCACTTCGCATATGTGGGGGGGGGGGATGCAGAAAAGCTAGGAATGACCCAAATGACCAGTGGCCAGGGAAGGGGGTGTGGCTCTCTGGGGAACCCCAAATTTGGCCCCCAGGCCTGAGGTTTTGCACCCATGCCCTAGAACTACTGCCATGACACAAAATCATGGCATTGCATTGGTACAGACCTCCAGGAGGTGCTGTCGACACTGTCACTCCGTGTGATGCAGATGCAGGGCTGGGTCCGAGTTGAGGGGGCCCTGGGCAAAGTTTCTTCTGGTGGGCCCCCTCCTTTATCAGTGGGCTTACCTGGCTGCAGTGGAAGCACTCTAAGTAGTGCTGGGAAGTTCTGTCTAGTCCCCTTTTAAGTTTCGAAACATGTCCCACAGAAGCACTAGGTTGGGAATATTGTGGGAACTGAAATGGGTGGCTAAAGTAGATCCACACACACAGAGCGCTGGGACAGAAAAAAAGGGGGGCAGGGCAGGTATCATCAGTGGGGCCTGTCAAGGAGCAGGACCCCTGGCAGCTGTCTAAGGATGCCAGGTGCAACCTTGTGCAAACGTGGATATGGGCAGAGGGGGAGCAAGTCACAGGACAGGGCAGCTGCTACACTAAATGCAGTCCTGTTCTCATCGATGTGATGCTGCAGGGTAACGTTTTGATGACAAACCTGGGTTTTAATTCAGAAACCACAAATGCCAAGTTGCAAGATCCAGAGTTAAGCAGACCACAGGGGGGTGGGGAAGGCGGTTGATTGGGCGAAGGATGCCAACTAGTCTGCAATGGTGCCAATCCAGGTACAACATCAAACCTTTCATCGTACCTTCTAGATTGGACTGCCAATGGTCATGCACAGCAGATAAGACTTAAGGCTATGCTGGGTCTAAAGTCATTTGTAGCCCTTTGTATGCAGTTGGGTAAGAGCCAAACAATATGTGACATTATTCACATGTTTAGATCTGCAGTGCAAGTTTATTATTGTTATTTTCATAAATACCCAGGGAAGAAAGTCGAGCCAGATTGAGACCATGTCATGGGGAAAGGGATTAACTCTTTGCCCCCTACTGCAGTCCCAATCTGGATAACACCGCCCCCCTACCCAATGCCTGCTATTTGCATGGAGGTGATCTCCCATTCATTCCAGTGGAGGCTTTTTCCATTCATTCGGATGGAGGTTCTTTCCATACACTCGTATTCATTCCAGTGGAGGTTTTTCCTACATACACCCTATACCACTGTCCTGATCCAGTGTGCCACCTCCTCTCACCATGCTGGCTATTTCTGAAAGAAAAATATTGCACTCAAGGCAAGGACAAACCATGTGAATAATGCCACAATTACAGTCATAAAATATTAGGCTCCCTTAGTGGCTTTGATGGGTATTGCAGACAGTATATTGACTACAGATTGTACTTCTATTATACAATTTATATAACAGTTCATTTTTTGCGATGATGATGTAACCATACATGCATTATTCAACGAAGTATTTCATATTCATTCTCTGGGTCCTTTTAGGACAATCTGTTAAGAATTAGAATACAGGAAGGTAAGAAGAAAGGGGAAATTTTACAAGGAGATATTGTTGCC
Source organism: Heloderma suspectum (assembly GCF_057233095.1). NCBI lineage: Eukaryota > Metazoa > Chordata > Lepidosauria > Squamata > Helodermatidae > Heloderma > Heloderma suspectum. The sequence continues at coordinate 34,965,069 of NC_139464.1, forward strand.
TCCAATGGAATTGTGCACATTATCGACAAAGCCCTGGACAACATGGAACCCATCTTTGCAAGTGATAAAGAGGTGAGGCCAAGTACAGCCAGGGTTTAAAACTACAGTTCTGAATTAATTTAAATACTACTTGTGATAGATGCCTATTACTGTGCAAGAAAGTAAGAGAATAATTGTATAAAATACAATTATAAATCAACTAAGTGCTCAGATGGTTTTTCATGTGTAATCTCAGTAATACTTAAAACAACTTAGGCCAATTATTATCTCTGGGGAGTTCAGGCTAAATGATAATGATTTGCCTACAGCTGCTTGGTCATGTCGCCAGACCTTATCTAGCTTTCATCATTCATGGGGCTGCCATAATTCCAAGTGAGGTTTCAAAGGAAGGAATGGAAAATCTGCTATTTAAATATGCAATGTGTGAAGAAGTATTTCCTTTTTTTCTGTCCTGAATCTCCCACCATTCAGCTTCATTGATGACCCTGAGATCTAGCATTATGAGACAGGAAGAAAAACTTCTCCATATCCACTTTCTCCACACCATACATAATTTTATACATTTGTCATGTCACCCTTTACTCAACTTTTATCTAAGCTCAAGAGCCCCAAATATTATAAACTTTCTTCATAGGGGAGTTGCTACAAACCCCTTGATATTTTGCTTGCCCTTTTCTGCACCTTTTCCAGCTCTACAGTATCCTTTTTGAGGTGCAGTGACTAGAACTGTACACAGTATTCCAAGTATGGCTGCACCACAGATTTGTATAAAGCAGGGGTGCACGACCTTTTTTGGTCCCAAGGGCTACACATGCATGTATGGACACAGATGAACACACGCACACAAGCACACATACAAATACATACAAAAGTCTGGGGATTCTCTTGAGAGCACAAGCGAGGGAACCCCTTCTCTTAGCTCCAGTCTCTGATGAGAAATCAGAGATGAGGGAAGGGGTCCCCTTGCTAGCTCAGTATTTTCAACAGTGGCCAGTAGTGGTTCTCCAATGTTTCAGGGCTTCTCTACATGGGACTTATATTGTGCAATCAAGATTGGTTACTCACAGAAGCTTACGAGTCCTTTACACAATGTTGTCAACCTTCAGGACCCCTCCCACGGTTTATGTCCCTTATCCCACTTCTTAAAAGATTGGAGATCATGTGATAAGGGAAGTTAATCCGATCTATTGGCTGTGTGTAATGACAGCATTGCGTAATAATCACAGCGCCATCTACTGGCTGTAAAGTGAAACATACAGAAACATATAGAACTTCCTGAGAAACGAAGTCCTCAATTCAAACCACGTGTCCACCCATGTAAAGGAACCCATCTTCAGCCTTCAAAGAATCCAGAAGCAGAAAGTACCAGTAAGGATAAGGGATTTCAGCCTCGTGTGATGAACCTCTCAGTCTTTTCCAGCCCTATCTGGAGATACCAGGGATTGAGCCTGGGACCCTTTGCATGCAAAGCATTGTACAACCACTCAGCTATGGCTCCTCCTCCCTTTTGAGCTCAGCTGAACTGTGGTTCATGTAAAGCCATGCAAAGGTCTCTACATGCACTTTAAGACTAATATACCCAGATCTACTATTATCTCCGTGGCTTTTAATACTCAGAGTAACACAAATCTATTTGTGCCTTCTTAGAGATCGATAATGGCAGTGCTTCAAGACAAAGGAAGATTCAGTAGATTCAGGTCCATGGTAGAGGTAAGGCTTAAACAAATAAAACAATTGCAGATAATGCTTTTAAAAGTTACACTTAAACAACTGTGTGTTCCCACTCCCCAATTCTTTTTAAAATAGAACACTGCTCTGGAGCCTGTGTTAGATATACATCCTGGACCTAATACAATTTTCATTCCAACCAATGATGCTTTGGAAAACTTAAAAGATGGAGCTCTGGACTACCTGTTGTCAAGTAAGGTATAAGTCTTTAAAATAATGGATATGGGCATTCATCTTATGTTGCAGTGAAATCCACAGACATAGTCAATGGCCACTTTGGATATAGAAAATGTATGAATTGGACTCATGCTGCAATTGGCCATTTGCCTGACATCATTCTGGATCTACCCTAGCCACCCATTTCAGTCCACATCTGGGCCTTCCCTTTCCACTGGTGTAATCTGTCTGCCACAAGTTGGCATACCCAGTAAAGATATGGGTTGTCATACGGCCAAGTGATTCTATGAATTTGCCCTAGGCATGCATGCATGTAACCACACACACACACACAGGCTATATAAACTGGCTGATAGCAGCTCAGGCTTCTAGGGTTAATTTACACCAGCCTTCCCCAATCTGGTGCCCTCTGGATGTGTTGGACTTGAACTCCCATAATCCCCAGCCTGGGAATTATGGGAGTTGCAGTCCAACACATCTACACAGTGCCAGGTTAGGGAAGGCTGATTTAGCACACATGCAAGTCATTTCCTATCTAGCTGTCATGAGTGTGGCTCTAAAGATGACAGCAGGACTAAAGAAGCCAAGAAACACAAACAAAGCCATGGTAATATGGTGCCAGGTGCCTATTTAATTGCTGTGGTTTTCTAGAAAGCAATCATCTGTATTATTTTTAGAGAAGCCCTTTTTATATATAAATGGGCTTTGTTTTGCAGCAGTTTTCAAAAAGCAATTTTGTGCTCCATATTCCCCAAAAAGCCTGTCGTTTTGTTATTCATAAGGACCCTTTAACATTTGTAAATGTTCTTGGGTTGAGACACTGCTGGATCTAGGATGGATCCAAGGCCAGGTTTCGTGGGGTCGTCAGGGAAGAGGCCCTCCAGAGGGGTGGCAGTTCCCACAGCGCACACAGCCCGGCACCAAACTGAGTGAGTGGGCAGCACCTGCTGCTTCTCTTCTTCACCACTGGCAACAGCAGCAGATGAGCAACAAAGTGGGCAGGTAGGAGAAGGAAGAAGCAGCCAGAGGCCCCAGTCAATGGTGGACTCTGGCAAGAGACAGATGGAGCATAGGAGCATAGGAGCATAAGACCAAGCTGTCTTGTAATGAGTCAGACCCTGGGTCCATCTAGCCCAGTATTGTCAGCACTGACTGGCAGCGGCTCTCCAGGGTTTCAGGCAGGAGTTTTCCCACGCCCATCTGGAGATGCCAGGGATTGAACCTGGGACCTTCTGCATGCAAAGTGCGGGCTCTAGGACTGAGCTACAGCTCCTCAAATGCTAATAGTAATGGCTGATGCCAGCTCAGCGAGTCATTGAGATAGCGGTGTTTCCATAGCTCCGATTAAGTGGCAGTAAGGGGGGGTGAATTTAGGGGGGAAAGAGGCTAGGTGGGAAGGTTTAACCCCCATCCCCGACCATGCACAGTTGTCCTGAAACAGACTGGAAGGCCCTGTGCTTATACTAAAGCTTTAAAAAAAGAAGTTGGGATCGTCTCCTTGCTATGCATTTAACGTAGCGTGTAGTTTAGCCTTCCTGAGTTGGTGTCCGGAAAGCGGAAATGTTACATTATGCCTGTTCAGATAAAAGAGGCTCGTTCTTTATTTGTACAGGGTTCACGAAAGCTTCGCGAGCTAGTTCAGTATCACATTGTTTCTCATACCCAGGTTAGTGCAACTGACTTCTGTGCTACATTTGATGTATTCTTATTATTGTCAAATGTATTACCGACATTCTCTTCCCAATGAACAAAAGACACAAGGAGCCAAGAGATGAGTTCCCACACACCGATGGAATGTTTAACTTGTTTTTCTTGAAGACCAGCATACTACGGTGCATGGCAAACAGGTTTTAGAACTCACAGAGTTTCAACAACAGTTTGGGACATGGCACATGTATCTGTTCTTGAAAGAAAAAAAAACGTCAAAAATGTCACCAAGCATGCATAAGCTCTGGGACAAACCTAAATTAAGTGGTTTTGATCCTAGCCATTGGGATCCATTGGCAACTTCCCTCCCCTGCTAAATGGCAGCTTCAGTGGAGTTACTTATAATGTGGGAAGAAAGGGTTAAGTCCCACCCTCCCTGTGCTCCATGGTCCTCAACTTAATCCCCACCCCAACAGCTGCTATTTACAGTTTTTAAAAGACTTACACAATGCCAAACAGGGAGTTTCATCCCATGATGTCCCTCCGCTGACAGAAGACTCTTTGATCCCACAGAGGCTTCCATCAGAACAGAAAGGGAGGCAATTTTAAATGATTCCCCCGATGCGCCCCCAAATCTGCTCCAGGAGACTGAGAGACTCTTTGGGACAGCACAGGAGATAGCATGGAGGGGATTTCAAGGAAGACGGGAATTGGTGAAAAATTTGTGAAAATCACCCCCCTTTCTATTCTGCCGATGGAAGCCTCTGTTGGATCAAAGATCCTTCCATCAGCAGAAGGACACCATTGGATATAACCCTTATGTGTGTAACGTAACATGTAGTTTGGCCCTTTGAAGATAATCTCAAAGCAGGGGGGAAGTTCGTATGAGAATAGATGTTTCCCTTACAGTTCCCAGGTTAAGGGGGCAATCTTATGTAGGACAGAAAAAGTCCTACAACTCCCAGCATACCCCAGCTAGCATGGCTGGTTGGGGAATGCTGGGAGCTGTGGGACTTCTTCTATCTAAACATGCATAGGATTGCGCCCTAAATCAATTTAAGTATGTGATGTAGATGTGCTGTGAGCCACTATTCTTAGAAATGATGAAAGAAGCCTATGTATTATCCCTTGGCTTTAAAAGGGGCATGCGTGTGAGCATTTCATCATTGTTGATAACATTGCCATAATTAGTGTGAAGTATAAAAAGCTACCACAACAAATGCACTTCTGTTGTTCTTCTTCTTTTGCAATTTGGTGGACCATCCTAAGTGATGATGACTGCTTGTTAGACAGAGAACTCCAAGCCTTCTGTCTATCCAAAGCCCTGCTGGCAAGAGCCAGGCAGGGCGGGTGGTGGACAGAGATTTTTCCAGCCTCCCATTCCTCTGTTTCAAACATTTTCAGGTGTCTCAGCCTGTCAAGCTGACTCACCTGGCAGTGGGCGAGGACAGTGAGGAAGAGGCTTTAGGGTCCTGTGGATCATGGCCTTGCCTCCTCCCTGCCACTATCCAGCCCCATTTTCCTTCTCCCTGGGCTCTTCCAATGTGGCTGTTGCAACCACAGAAGAGCAGTCGCCATGCTGCTTTCCGCAGTGGCACCAATGGGGTGGGGAGAATGGCCCAGTCTCAGTAACTAATTGTCAGGGTGGACACTGAGCCCATAGAATCCCAGAGTAGTTCTGATTCTGAGGAAGAGCAGTCGCTCCTGGGAGAGGAGCGTGCTCCTCTTTCCCAGGGCCCACAGCTGACGGAGATTCCTCCCACCAGCATTCCAAGCTTAGATAGCAGTCCAGGGAGTGACAGAGCACGGGAAGCAGACTTGGTGGACACGTGACACCGACGCTGAGAGTGGCGCCAAATGGAGGGCGCAGAAAGTAGGCGTAGTGCCCAGTTGGCGCACAAACAACGGCTGCGCCCAGAGGATCCAAGGGAAAAGGGGAGGGACTCTCCCTAGTCCTTAAGTTCAGGGGTCTGCCAGTAATTCCCTTTCAAACAGGGACCAACTGTTCCAACTTAGGGCATAGGTATTGTGCTTTTCAGATCTAGTTGCAAACAGTTGAGTTGTTAAGTTGTAAAAGAAGAATAAGGCTTTGAAAGGAATCCCTTTGTCTGTGTCTGGACTTAGCTACTGGATTAGACTGAGACAGGCCTCCAAGGAGCCCTTGACACTAATTCATACCCAACGGCGTAGCAGTGTCTATGACCTTGGGAGGGGCGATCCACCATATCCTGTGATCCCTGAGGCACTCTCCCACAGATCATAGGATTGCTCTGCCCATCTTGAATATACCCAAGCATGCTTTTGAAACTTGTGGTGAATCTCTCCCTTCCCACTACTGAAATCTGAAATGCCTCCATAGTCACCAAATACCTTTCTGGAATCTTTATGCTCCAATAGCACAAAAGGGTCGGGGGGGGGGGCAGTCTCTTATAATGATCTGGAGCAGGGGCAAATTGGGTGCACCCTTTAGCTGCCAATGTACTTCCATGGATTCCCTTGTTGATGTTATTCACTAGTGATCTTCTATACAATAGAAGTGACGCTTATTTTAACAATTAGCTTTGTAAACATATTTAATTCTCTCTTCTTCCTTACAGCTGGAAGTTGCCAGCCTTATTTCAATAGGGCACATCAGCACTATGGCTCAACAGTTCATCTATTTTAACATCACTGATAGTGTAAGTCCAAGAAAACTCTATTCTTATTTATTATTTTTGCTCTTAATTTTTAACCAGTCAAATTACTTTGGATATGAGAAGACACATATTCCTGCTGTCCTTACTTTGCATAAGGGCATAGTTAACAGTAGATAACTCATTTTAGGGCAGTAGCAACAGGAGCACAGTGCCTCCCTAAACTATGACTGTGTCTCCATGACAATGGAAGAAGAAGGAAGGAGTGGTTTACCTGCATTTTTCAAGGAGCTGGTTTCAGTCTGGGCAGAGCTCCACGAGCAAGTGCATCACTCCATTAGGTCGCTTCACATAACATACATCTGGGTGGGTGGGGGGAGTAAATGTCATCTGACTGGCAGGGGCTGCTCAACCAATAAGAGAAGCTTCCCCCCATCCAGGGTCCCCCTCCCCACTTTCTCCTTCGATAAAGTCTTCCTCCTGTGTCAAAAATCACTCTCCTTCTCCCCCACCCCCAGAGGACTTACTTTCTTAAAACAACGATCAGTGCAGGAACTCAGTGTTCTCTCTGCTTTGAAGCTGCCGAAGCTGGGAACAATTTGTCTTTCTCTCCCCCAGCATTAGTTACTTCCATAAAACAACAATCATAAGGACACAGTGTGCTCCCTGCTCTGCTGTGATCAATCGAAGCTTTGTAGCTTCACAGCTTTGACATTAAGTCTTCTAAATGCATTATTTTGATTCATGGGAATCTCAGTAATTCTGGGAGTACATTTTGGGAATGAGCCTCATTGAGCGCAATGGGAGTTACTTCTGAGTAGACAATAATTGGTTTGCGCTGGGAAGGGACAAGAAACACAGAGGCACAGGGAAACCAGCTCCCATTTTAACCCGATGGTGCACAGGATCGCTGGAACAACGGTGTGAATTAGTTACTTCTGAAGGCAAAAAACCAAACACTGGAGAATCGCAGCTTTGGTAAAGCTCTTTACAGCCCATAGGGAATTAGTGCTTTAAAATCTGCTATTTTCATTGAGCCCCTTCATGGATCGCTGCCTTGTTGTGGTGAAGGGACTTGCGTAACTCAGTGAAGCCATAAGCTATGCCGTGCAGGGCCACCCAAGACGGACAGGTCATGGTGGAGAGTTCTGACAAAATGTGGTCCACTGGAGAAGGAAATGGCAACCCACTCCAGTATTCTTGCCAAGAAAACCTAGGGTTGGCGGAGAATTTCTCCCCGAAACTTCGGGGGGCCGAGCGCCAACGTGTTCGGCCCCCCGAACAAGTTTCGGGGAGAAATTCTCCGCACCCCCCCCCCGCACCCCGCACCCCCCCCGGGACGGGACTTACCTTTCCCGAATGACCCTCCTGGCGGCGGTTCGTTGGGTCTTCATCAGGGGCGGGGGCGGCAGCCGATCTTTCAACCGGCTGCCGCCGCCGCCATTCCAATAAAAGTAAAAAAAAAAAAAAACGCCCCCGTGATAGGCTACGTGACGATTAACGTAGCCTATCACGGCTAGATTTGCAAAGTCAGCCGTGATAGGCTATGTAAATCGTCACGTAGCCTATCACGGGTGACTTTAAAAAAAAAAAAAAGCTCGTACGGCTAATGGCAGCCCCCATAGGGAGCCGCCATTCGCGTTCCTTATTTGGTCGCTGTAGTCTACGTAAAGATTACGTAGACTACGGCGAAAATAAGGGCAACGTTATTTGCGTTGCCCTTATTTTCGCCGTAGTCTACGTAAAGATTTACGTAGACTACAGTGACCAAATAAGGAACGCGAATTTGCGTACGCGCTTATTTTATTTTTTTTAAGTCACCCGTGATAGGCTACGTGACGATTTACGTAGCCTATCACGGCTGACTTTGCAGATCTAGCCGTGATAGGCTACGTTAATCGTCACTTAGCCTATCAGAGGGGCGTTGTTTTTTTTTAACTTTTTATTTCGCGGCCGGGCGAGGCGAGGTGCCTCCCCCCCGACCTGAACTTCGGGGGGAGAGCAGCGAAGTGCCTCCCCCCCACCGCGAAAATTTGCGAGACCAGGTAAGTGGCTTTCGTGTACTCCTAAGAAAACCCCATGGAATGTATCACAAGGCTAAAAGATATGACGCCGGAAGATGAGCCCCTCAGGTCGGAAGGTGTCCAATATACTACTGGGGAAGAGCAGAGGGTATTTCCAAGTAGCACCAGAAAGAGTGAAGCGGCTGGGCCAAAGCCGAAAGGACACTCAGCTGTGGATGTGTCTGGTGGTGAAAAGAAATTCCGATACTGTAAAGAACCTGGAATGTCAGATCAATGAATCAAGGTAAGCTGGAGGTGGTCAAACATGAGATGGAAAGATTGAACTTCGACATCTTGGGAATCAGCAAACTCAAATGGGCGAATTTAATTCAGGTGACCATCATATTTATTACTATGGGCAAGAATCCCTTAGAAGAAATGGAGTTGCACTCATAGTCAACAAAAGGGTGGGAAAAGCAGTACTGGGCTACAATCTTAAAAATGATAGAATGATCTCAGTACGAATCCAAGGCAAACCATTCAACATCACAGTAATTCAAGTCTGTGCCCCAACCACTGATGCCGAAGAAGCTGAGGTTGATCGATTCTATGAAGACTTACAACACCTTCTAGAACTAACACCAAAAAAAGATGTCCTCTTCATCATAGGGGATTGGAATGCCAAAGTAGGAAGTCAAGAAATCACCAGGATAACAGGAAAGCATGGCCTTGGTGTACAAAATGAAGCAGGACAAAGGCTAATAGAGTTTTGCCAAGAGAACACGCTGATCATAGCAAACACTCTTTTCCAACAGCACAAGAGGCGACTCTACACATGGACATCACCAGATGGTCAATATCAAAATCAGATTGATTATGTCCTTTGCAGCCAAAGATGGAGAAGCTCTATACAGTCAGTAAAAACAAGACCTGGAGCTGACTGTGGCTCAGATCACGAGCTTCTTGTTGCAAAATTTCAGCTTAAATTGAAGAACGTAGGGAAAACCACTAAACCATTCAGGTATGACCTAAAGTATATCCCTGATGAATATACAGTGGAGGTGAGGAATAGATTTTAGGGATTAGACCTGATAGACAGAGTGCCTGAGGAACTATGGACGGAGGTCCGTAACATTGTTCAGGAGGCAGCAACGAAATCCATCCCAAAGAAAAAGAAATGCAAGAAAGCCAAGTGGCTGTCTGATGAGGCTTTACAAGTAGCTGAGGAAAGAAGGGAAGCGAAAAGCAAGGGAGAAAGGGGAAGATATAACCAACTGAATGCAGAGTTCCAGAGAATAGCAAGGAGAGACAAGAAGGCCTTCTTAAATGAACAATGCAAAGAAATCGAGGAAAACAATAGAATGGGAAAGACTAGAGATCTCTTCAAGAAAATTGGAGATATCAAGGGAACGTTTTATGCAAAGACGGGCATGATAAAGGACAAAGAAGGCAGGGACCTAACAGAAGCAGATGAGATTAAGAAGAGGTGGAAAGAATACACAGAAGAACTATACAGGAAAGATCTGAATGTCCCTGATAGCCATGATAGTGTGGTCACTGAACTTGAGCTGGACATCCTAGAGAGTGAAGTCAAGTGGGCCTTAGGAAGCATTACTAACAACAAAGCTAACGGAGATGACAGTATTCCAGCTGAGCTATTTAAAATCCTAAAAGATGATGCTGTTAAAGTGCTGCACTCAATATGCCAACACATTTGGAACACTCAACAGTGGCCACAAGACTGGAAAAGGTCAGTTTACATTCCAATTCCAAAGAAGGGCAATGCCAAAGAGTGTTCAAACTACCATACAATTGCGCTCATTTCACATGCCAGCAAGGTTATGCTCAAAATCCTACAAGCTAGGCTTCAACAGTATGCAAACTGAGAACTACCGGAAGTACAAGCTGGGTTTCGAAGAGGCAGAGGAACTAGAGATCAAATCGCCAACATTCGCTGGATCATGGAGAAAGCAAGAGAATTCCAGAAAAGCATCTATTTCTGCTTCATTGACTATGCTAAAGCATTTGATTGTGTGGATCACAACAAAATGTGGCAAATTCTTAAAGAGATGGGGGTACCAGACCACCTTACCTGTCTCCTGAGAAACCTGTACGCGGGTCAAGAAGCAACAGTAAGAACCAGACATGGAACAACCGAGTGGTTCAAAATTGGGAAAGGAGTACGACAAGGCTGCATATTGTCGCCCTGCTTATTTAACTTATATGCAGAGTACATCATGAGAAACGCCGGGTTGGATGAATCACAGATCAGAATTAAGATTGCTGGGAGAATTATCAACAACCTCAGATACGCAGATGATACCACCCTAATGGCAGAAAGTGAAGAGGATCTAAAGAGCCTCTTGTTGAGGGTGAAAGTGGAGAGTGCAAAAGCTGGTTTGAAACTCAACATTAAAAAAATGAAGATCATGACATCTGGCTCCATCACTTCCTGGCATATAGAAGGGGAAGAAATGGAAGCAGTGACAGATTTTATTTTCTTGGGCTCCAAGATCACCGCAGACAGTGACTGTAGCCATGAAATTAAAAGACACTTGCTCCTTGGGAGGAAAGCTATGGCAAACCTAGACAGCATAATAAGAAGCAGAGACATCACCTTGCCGACAAAGGTCCATATAGTCAAAGCTATGGTTTTCCCAGTAGTAACGTATGGCTGTGAGAGCTGGACTATAAAGAAGGCTGAGCGCTGAAGAATTGATGCTTTTGAACTGTGGTGCTGGAGAAGACTCTTATGAGTCCCCTGGACTGCAAGGAGGTCAAATCAGTCCATCCTAAAGGAAATCAAGCCTGAGTGCTCATTGGAAGGACAGATACTGAAGCTGAAGCTCAAATATTTTGGCCACCTAATGCGAAGAGAAAACTCTCTGGAAAAGACCCTGATGCTGGGAAAGACTGAAGGCAAAAGGAGAAGGGGACGGCAAAGGATGAGATGGCTAGATGGCATCACCGATGCAATGAGTATGGACTTGATCATGCTCTGGGAGAGAGCGCAGGACAGGAAGGCCTGGCGTGCTATGGTCCATGGGGTCACGAAGAGTCGGACACGACTGAACGATGACAACAACATTTCCATTGAGGGGGATCTCTGTAAATTCTGATGTGTGCATTCAGGGGACAAGCCTCATTGAGCATGATGGGAGTTACTTCTGAGTAGACACTAATTGGTTTGTGCTGAGAAATTCAGGGGCAGGAGACAGGAGATACCCCTTGACCAGGGTCATGGTGAAAGGCACACCCCTGGGCAGAGCTAGCATACCCAAGGTAAATGTGGGGGTTGGGGCACACAACAACTATACCACCGAGAACCTGACTTAAGAAAAAGAATTGGACTTTAAGAAGTCTCAGGAAATCTGTTTTTTCCCTGATAAGCTCCAGGGTGGCTGCTGGGTGGATACAACTTCGTGTATCCCTAACGACCTCAACATGCTGCCAGCTTGGAGTAAATCACCCTATAATTCTGCCTCTTTCAATCCTCAATTCAGTAACTTAAAACTTCAGTTTATAAGAAATAGAGCTTATGCATCCAAAGTGTGGGGTAAAGTTAATTGGTCATACCAAGGAAATCTGAACACAGATAACAAATACAAGAGATGAAAATGTGAACAATCTTGGATTTCTCACTTTTCAAGTCAAGAGGAAATAAAATACACGTCCAGTGCCCTGTACAAACAAGGAAGAATAGCCAAACATGTGTAAAACGGAGAATCAAAATACTGCAGCCTCCACATCAGCTATTGTTGGTGATGCCTTGGTGGTGATGGTTGGGTGTCTTGTTAAGCATGATTAGCACCCCCTCTGGTGCACCTACGACAACAATACAAGACAGGGGACAACAGAATACAGGACAAGATAGATGGATCCCATAGGCTGCTCCTATTTTCTAAAAGGCAGTAACACAGAATTAATGGAATAAGATATAAACTACATACTGCTTCTGCATATGATAACTGGTTGCTCAGTGTGTGGATCTCTCTCCTTATCAGAGCATATCAGTTTTGCAGTTCAGGTCCATGTTACCAGTAAAATGGATAGAGGGGATATAAAGCACCTTTTACAGTGGAAGTGCTATGCAAAGAATAACAGTAATTTATCTGTATGGTTTTTTATTATTATTATTATTGCATTTATATCCCATCTTTTTCCTCTTGCAAGGAACCCAATGCAGCTTACATTATCCTCCTCCTCTCCATTTTATCCTCACAACAACAACCCTATGAGGTCGGTTGGGCTGAAAGTCTGTGACTGGCCCAAAGTCACCCAATGAGCTTGCATGGCTGAGTGGGGACTAGAACCCAGATCTCCAGGCTCCCAGTTCAACACGGTCATCACTATACCACTCTGGCTAGGGAATTCCTGGAGTTGTAGGACTTTTTTCTGTCTAAACATGCATAGGATTGTGCCCTTAGTGAGCATTCTGTAGTGATTATGATCATTTGTTGGGTAATGTAAATATGTGATGTAATTGTTTTCTTGTAAACATCACAAGTTATGGTTCCTAATTAAAATGTATCAATTGGGGGTTGTTTTTGTCATCATTGCCTAACAAAACTTTTTTCCAGAAACCTCCTTTATGGTGACTTATCCCCTTCTTGCCACCCCAAGGTTTGTCTCTGCTCCTCCAATGAAAAATGTCTCACTATATATACATTAATAAAGACTGGTGGGTAATTTGAAAAGATAATTTCAGAATATTATTATTATGCACAGTAATAAAGACTGGTGGGTAATTTCAAAAGATAATTTCAGCATATTGTTGTTGTTGTTGTTGCTGTTGTTGTTGCAGGGACAAATCCTAGTCAATGGTCAACTGATTGAAGAAACAGACATTCCTGCAAAAAATGGCCGAATTTACATACTTGCTGGTGTTCTCATCCCTCCCTCCATTACCCCAATTCTGCCACAGAGATGTGATGAAGAGAAAACTGAGATTATGATGGTAAGGCTCTGGAGAACCGTAAGGCAAAAGGCAGTATCCAATAAATGCTCAATGGTTAGGTCCAATGCATGTACAGCATTCCTCTCCAGACAAGGGTTACCCAATCCATGCAAACAGAGGGAGCTAATCCACATTCCTAAATGCCTACAGTTCAGCTCTTTCTGCAGACACAAGAGCCCCCTGTGATCATCGGAATGCACATGAAAACCTATATTGGGGCAAAGGAATACTCAGTGAAGGCTGGTGTCTCCAATGTCAGTGGGGTAGAGAATCCACTCCGGGTTTCAGTCAGAACTGGTTTCACATCTTGGATAGCTCCTTTAGAGTTCTGACTGAAACCCCGAGTAGATTCACTGCCCCACTGACATCGGAGCCATCAGCCTCCACTGTGAATACTTTAGAAATCACAGCTGTTAGTCTGCCTGAAAATATTTTCAAAAGGCAAAGATATACTTTCCTAATCTATCATTTGTATTATTGTTGGTTTTAGGGTTCCTGTGGAAAATGCCAAATACATTTCTGGAAAATGCGAAGTCACGGCTGCCCAGAAGATTCAACACCTCTTGTAAATAAACAGATCGTCCTTACACTTACCAAATAAATCAAGAAACAAGATATTGTCTTCTACATGCATTTCAGTAAAATTCAAAATAGCACTTGTATCATAATAAAAATAATAAATACAAGAAGCATATTATGAATGTGATCTGTTCTCCATCAGAATTAGCATAGTTCTCTTGTTTGCTTTCAGTATTTGTTGTTCAGTCGTTAAATCGTGTCCGACTCTTCGTGACCCCATGGACCATAGCACGCCAGGCCTTCCTGTCCTCCGCTCTCTCCCGGAGTGTGCTCAGGTTCATATTCATTGCATTGGTGATGCTATCTAGCCATCTCATCCTCTGCCGTCCCCTTCTCCTTTTGCCTTCAATCTTTCCCAGCATCAGGGTCTTTTCCAGTGAGTTTTCTCTTCGCATTAGGTGGCCAAAATATTTGAGCTTCAGCTTCAGTATCTGTCCTTCCAATGAGCACTCAGGCTTGATTTCCTTTAGGATTGACTGATTTGACCTCCTTGCAGTCCAGGGGACTCGTAAGAGTCTTCTCCAGCACCACAGTTCAAAGGCATCAATTCTTCGGCGCTCAGCCTTCCTTATAGTCCAGCTCTCACAGCCATACGTTACAACTGGGAAAACCATAGCTTTGATTATACGGACCTTTGTCGGCAAGGTGCTGTCTCTGCTTCTTACTATGCTGTCTAGGTTTGCCATAGCTTTCCTCCCAAGGAGCAAGCGTCTTTTAATTTCATGGCTACAGTCACTGTCTGCGGTGATCTTGGAGCCCAAGAAAATAAAATCTGTCACTGCTTCCATTTCTTCCCCTTCTGTATGCCAGGAAGTGATGGGGCCAGATGTCATGATCTTAGTTTTTTTAATCTTGAGTTTCAAACCAGCTTTTGCACTCTCCACTATCACCCTCAACAAGAGGCTCTTTAGATCCTCTTCGCTTTCTGCCAGGGTGGTATTGTCTGCATATCTGAGGTTGTTGATAATTCTTCCGGCAATCTTAATTCTGATCTGTGATTCATCCAACCCGGCGTTTCTCATGATGTACTCTGCCTCTGCATATAAGTTAAATAAGCAGGGCAACAATATGCAGCCTTGTCGTACTCCTTTCCCAATTTTGAACCACTCGGTTGTTCCATGTCTGGTTCTTACTGTTGCTTCTTGACCCTCGTACAGGTTTCTCAGGAGACAGGTAAGGTGGTCTGGTACCTCCATCTCTTTAAGAATTTGCCACAGTTTTTTGTGATCCACACAATCAAAGGCTTTAGCATAGTCAATGAAGCAGAAATAGACACTTTTCTGGAATTCTCTTGCTTTCTCCATGATCCAGCGAATGTTGGCGATTTGATCTCTAGTTCCTCTGCCTCTTCAGAACCCAGCTTGTACTTCCGGTAGTTCTCGGTTCACATACTGCTGAAGCCTAGCTTGTAGGATTTTGAGCATCACCTTGCTGGCATGTGAAATGAGCACAATTGTACGGTAGTTTGAACACTCTTTGGCATTGCCCTTCTTTGGAATTGGAATGTAAACTGACCTTTTCTAGTCTTGTGGCCGCTGTTGAGTGTTCCAAATGTGTTGGCATATTGAGTGCAGCACTTTAACAGCATCATCTTTTAGGATTTGAAATAGCTCAGCTGGAAAACTGTCATCTCTGTTAGCTTTGTTGTTAGTAATGCTTCCTAAGGCCCACTTGACTTCACTCTCGAGGATGTCCAGCTCAAGTTCAGTGACCGCACTATCATGGCTATCAGGGACATTCAGATCTTTCCTGTATAGTTCTTCTGTGTATTCTTTCCACCTCTTCTTAATCTCATCTGCTTCTGTTAGGACCCTCCCTTCTTTGTCCTTTATCATGCCCGTCTTTGCACAAAACATTCCCTTGAGATCTCCAATTTTCTTGAAAAGATCTCTAGTCTTTCCCATTCTATTGTTTTCCTCGATTTCTTTGCATTGTTCATTTAAGAAGGCCTTCTTGTCTCTCCTTGCTATTCTCTGGAACTCTGCATTCAGTTGGATATATCTTCCCCTTTCTCCCCTGCTTTTCGCTTCCCTTCTTTCCTCAGCTACTTGTAAAGCCTCATCAGACAGCCACTTTGCTTTCTTGCATTTCTTTTTCTTTGGGATGGATTGAGTTGCCGCCTCCTGAACAATGTTACGGACCTCCATCCATAGTTCCTCAGGCACTCTGTCTATCAGGTCTAATCCCTAAAATCTATTCCTCACCTCCACTGTATATTCATAAGGGATATGCTTTAGGTCATACCTGAATGGTTTAGTGGTTTTCCCTACGTTCTTCAATTTAAGCCGAAGTTTTGCAAGAAGCAGCTCATGATCTGAGCCACAGTCAGCTCCAGGTCTTGTTTTTACTGACTGTATTGAGCTTCTCCATCTTTGGCTGCAAAGGACATAATCAATCTGATTTCGATATTGACCATCTGGTGATGTCCATGTGTAGAGTCACGTCTTGTGCTGTTGGAAAAGAGTGTTTGCTACGATCAGCATATTCTCTTGACAAAATTCCATTAGCCTTTGTCCTGCTTCATTTTGTACACCAAGGCCATGCTTGCCTGTTATCCCGGTGATTTCTTGACTTCCTACTTTAGCATTCCAATCCCCTATGATGAAGAGGACATCTTTTTTTGATGTTAGTTCTAGAAGGTGTTGTAGGTCTTCATAGAATCGATCAACCTCAGCTTCTTCGGCCTCAGTGGTTGGGGCATAGACTTGAATTACTGTGATGTTGAATGGTTTGCCTTGGATTCGTACTGAGATCATTCTGTCGTTTTTGAGATTGTACTGCTTTCCTACCCTTTTATTGACCATGAGTGTGATGCTTGTCCATTTTAGTTCGCCGATTCCCAAGATGTCGAAGTTCAATCTTGCCATCTCATGTTTGCCCACCTCCAGCTTACCTTGATTCATTGATCTTACATTCCAGGTTCCTAAACAATATTGTTCTTTACAGCATCGGACTTTCTTTTCACCACCAGATACATCCACAGCTGAGTGTCCTTTTGGCTTTGGCCCAGCCTCTTCAGTCTTTCTGGTGCTACTTGGAAATACCCTCTGCTCTTCCCCAGTAGTATATTGGGCATCATATCTTTTAGCCTTGTGATACGTTCCATGGGGTTTTCTTGGCAAGAATACTGGAGTGGGTTGCCATTTCCTTCTCCAGTGGACCACATTTTGTCAGTACTCTCCGCCATGACCTGTCCGTCTTGGGTGGCCCTGCACGGCATAGCTTATGGCTTCACTGAGTTACTGAGTTCCGCCACAACAAGGCAGTGATCCATGAAGGGGTTGCTTTCAGTATAGCACTGATTAACTCTGATGGTTATATATGGTTTATTTGAATGGATTTTTTTTAATACTCTAGGCTTTCAGAAGAAGTACATGCCTTTACCAGGATCACACCTACCAGGATCAAACCTACCAGGATCAGACCTATCTAAAATATGGGTGTGCTATACAGTGCAAAGTAACAAAAAAGGTGAGAGTTGCAAAGAATCATTTGGTTGGTAGTCCCCCATAAACTGCTAATAACTCAAGATTGCAATCCTATACGTGTTTAGAGAGGGGAAAAGCCCTACAACTCCCAGCATTATGGTATGCTGAGAGTTTCTCTCTAAATATGCACAGGATTGCACCCCAACTTGTGTAACTCTAACATCTGTCATTAACCTCTGTGGTGCTACTAGCTGCTGCTTGGAACAGCCACCTCTGCAACCTACATATTTTTGCCACAGCAAAAATAACATCATCTCTATCTTTGGTATTGATCTCTTGAGAATAAATGCAACGAACCACATAAAATAAAACAGGTGCTGTGCACACACAAAACCCTTTGGTTCACAGACTTTGAGTACATATGGTGGCCATCTTTACAAGTGCAGCAGGTTCAACACGCAGTGATCAGAGCACTTGTAAAGCAGCAGTGTAGGCAAGCCAAGCGTCCATTGCGGAGCCACGGGGGCAGTAAGAAAAAAACCGGTAGGTGGCAGCAAGAGATAGCAAAGACAGAACAAGAAAGCAGATACTACAGACATGCAGTATCCTCACCTTAAACTTTAAAGAACCCAAATCTCTGACTGTAGTCACAAGCTTCTCACTAAGGTTTTGCTTACTGTGTAAATGCACACGTGCGAGCGCACACACACGCATACCTAACAAATCTGATTGTTGTTCATTTTGCTTTGTTATAAGGAAGTGTTTGCTTATTTCACAGGAGCCAAAGTGTTGCAAAGGTTTCTTTGGCCCAGACTGTAACCAGTGCCCTGGTGGCTTTTCCAACCCCTGCTCAGGAAATGGTCAGGTAAATGAAGTAAATCTATTTAATGCTAGCTGGGGTCCATTTTCATTTGTGGAACACTGGAAAGTAGGTCCAATTGGCATCAACTTTTTGGTTCTTCTGATATGTCAGTTGACTTTGGCACATCCGGCATGCCTTCTTGATTGCTCCCACACTCAGCTTCCCTTTGGTGCATGATGAGTGGGATGGATGTGGAATAAAAACATTTCTACAGCTGCTTATGCACCGAAAGGAAATCTGAATGCACAGAAGAGCCAGCTGAAGAAAGCATCGCTCTGTGTGCCATGCACCAAAGTCAATTAACATGTCATTAAAAGCAGAGGGCTATGTGAATCAGCTCTCAGTCTTAGCACCACAGGAGAGAAAAAGTTATGGGTCTGGACAACTGTTCAGAATGTCTAATTTTGAAATGTCAGATTAAAATTTGAGGGGTTAGCAGTGGTACAGTAGAGCCAGGATCCACAGGGACACAGCACCAGCATGCTTTTTATTAGCAGGGATGCCCATGTCATCTGCCACCTTCCTCAGACCTCCCTCTTCCTTCTGAGCTTAGCTGTAATTCTCATAATAAGCTCAGAGAAATGAATTTTTCCAGCCACAGTATCTTATTCCCTGTTGTAATACAAGGTATTTTGGGGTAGCTTGGCCTTGTATGGGCAATTAAGAGCCATTAGTTTTACAAAAGACATGCTCGTGGTGGAGGGGAAAGCTGCCAGAACTGGTTTATTGATATGGATCGACACAGCTGCCTGGATTTTTGGACTCTCCCTGGGGGCGTGGCTATGGGGACTGTCATGATGAGTGTCTGCACTTCAAAATTTACCACTACACCACTGGGATTGGGGGAGCAGAAATAGGTCACTCCCGCTGATGCGAGGCACATCAGAGAGCTGGAAGATGTGACAGTCTTGTCTTTTTATTTCTTGAGCAATGGGGAACAAAATGAATAATATGGAAGAAGCCAAAGGTTTGGGATAGTGACTGTTAGAATATTCTTTACCAGTTCTTTCTGGGGGATATTCATATGTTCAGAGAGGGAACTATCGTCTTGTAGAATTGCCTCAGCAGTACTTCCCCAAGGAGAAACCCCTTTATTGCTACATGTGAAACTCAATGCACACAAGTCAGGTCTCTTTCTTTCTCATTGCAGTGTATGGACGGGATGAAAGGAAATGGAACTTGTGTTTGCAATAGTGGGTTTGAAGGATCGCATTGCCAGTTCTGTTCAGACCACAATAAATATGGACCAGAGTGTGACAACAGTAAGCACTGAAGCTTCCTCCTTCACTGAACATTTTAAGCCTTAGTCACATTTATACTTTTGCACATTGTCATTAGATCAGCTCTCGGGGGGGGGGGGGGGCTCTTTTGTAATATGCAAAACCAGCTTCTTTCCAGTGACCATGAAAAGTTGTGAATCCAGATTTGGAAATGGGAACACATTGGCTTGGATCCAAAGGAGTGTGGTCTGGATTCTGTTTGTACAGAGGGGTTTCCCACAGCTTTCTCACTCTACAACCCCTTGCGCGCACCTCCTCCAAAAAGCTGCTCCTTTTGAGGACCCTCCCAAATGGCATGGGATGTGGCTTGAGAGTCTGCCATTTGGGGGAATAAAGGCTCTTTGGATCCCAATCAGTACATTTGTCCCCACCTGGGCTTGGTCATACCCGTCTGTGTAGTCACCTCATGTCTGTTGGTAAACAATTTCTTGGTAATACAACATTCATAAATAAAACTAAAATGAGCATAGATCTGCATGCCATTGTCCAAAAAGCTAGCTAATGATCCAGGGGTTTTGTTTCTAACTACTACACCAGTATATAAGGCTTATTCTCCTTCAGTGGACAAGGTTATCCTGAGGTGAGGATGGATCAATCGATTTCTGGTCTATGCCAGATTCACATGTGTTCAATCATGTCCATTCCATCTCATTACTGCTTCAATCTGCATTTTTTTTTTCAAGCATGAAATTCACACTAAAATACAATATGTATTTTTTACAAAATATGCATGTTCGTACACATTTTATCCACATTTTTATACACATTTTTGTTACCTTTATTTGAGCAGAGAACACACAATTCAGGAACATGCAAAAACTAAAGGATAACTGCATCCCAGTCCACATATTAATCCAGGAAGTGTAAATCAGGTGGGTTTGCTTTAAAAGGAAGACCAAATGAACTCTTCCAGGATCCTTATCCTGAGACAAGTTATGTCTCCCATTGACTCCATAAGCCATCATTGCAGAGTCTTAACCTTCCATGTAATATCAAAATGTATGTTTGGGGTCGGGGAAGGCAGGTAGGATTTATACCAAATAAAAAATAATGCAGACCATGAATTATGCATTAAAAGCAGCTGAAACCAGAGTGCTCCCTAACAGATATTCCAACAGCCACTGCTATCCAAACACCTACCAAATATTTTATTTGAAAGAGAAGTATACATTTCATAAATATACCATAGCTGCTGCTGCCTTTCCTCTTGTCAAAGGAGTACAGTCTGAAAGTATATGCCTCTTTGGGTTATCTCATTGACATTTCTTTTCCCCATCTTGCCACAGAATGTATGTGTGTTTATGGAATATGTGACAACCAAATAGACAGTGATGGGACCTGCCTTGCTGGTTCGTGCAAAAGTGGATATGCTGGGAAATTCTGTGACACGCAGGTGTTTCCATGTGGGGCTTTTCTTCAGTTCTGTCATGCAAATGCTGATTGCCTGTTTCGCAATGGTGCCCTGAGGTAGGCTCACCAGATACATCTGATAATCTTTTGTGCTGCTGGGATGGTTCAGTTGTGAATTATAAGCTTTGTTATGTAGGACAGCACACTCGTCTCCCCAGTTGTTACCCTTTGTGAGCATAGAGTTGGAAGGGGCCATTTAGGCCCTCGAGTCCAATTCCCTGCTCAATGGAGGAATCCAGTGTAAAGCATCCCTGACAGATGGCTCTCCAGTCTTTGCTTAAATATCTCCAGGGATGGAGAGCCCACCACCTCCCTAGGCAGTTGTTTCCATTGTCTGATTGCTCTGACACTTGGGAAGTTTATTCCTGATGTTCAGCCAAAACTGGCCTTCCTGTAACTTATGCCCATTATTTCATGTCCTACAGATGATAGAGAACAGGTTACGGCCCTCTTCTGTGTGACAACCCTTTAGGTACTTGAAAACTGCTGTCATATCCCACCCCCCGACCCGCTCCCTCCAGTCTTCTCTTCTCAAGACTAAGAAGAAGATGCATTCATGTGTTGTGCTATCAACCTGCCCAGTCACTGAGGTCATCAGAGGGCATGCTCCTGGTGGTTCCGCATGGACCTATGGCCCAATTTGAGTCCACCCAGAGAAGAGCCTTCAGTGTGGTGGCCCCCCTTCCATGGGACTCCCTGCCACTGGAGGTCAGGCAGGCACCAACAATGTTATTTCCAGTGCCTCCTGAAAACAGCTTTATTCCAGGAAGCCTTCCTTGACTGATCAGCCACAGTTTTTATTGGTATTCTGTATTTAAAAACTAAATTTTTAATTTGGTGTTTTATTCTTTGCATCTTTTTCTCTTTTATTGTTCACTGCTCTGGAATCTGTTTAGATGTGGAGCAGTATATAGATGTTGTAAATGAATAACTAATACTAATCTGGCAGTGGTGCACATTGTACCCTCCTGCCGGGACCCTTCTCCATCTTGACTGCTCCGACTGGGGATGGTTATCACTGGTGCTGCTGCCCCTCTTCATCTCCTTGCATTCTTTGGGTTGGGAAAAGTTCAGGCGATCCTTCCTCCTTATAGGTGGCTCTCGTAAGTCGCTCTCCAGGCTACACCATTTCCTCCTCCACACACTCCACACACTCATACCTTCACACTCACAAATAGGTCTTTAATCCTGCGCATGCTATAGCATGGGAGGAGCTATAGCTCAGTGTGGCAGAGCACATGCTTTGCATGCAGAAGGTCCTAGGTTCAATGCCCAGCGTCTCCAGGTAGGGCTAGGAAAGAACCTTCCCTGAAACCCTGGAGAGCTGCTGCCAGTGGGCTAGATGGAGCGAGGGACTGATTCAGTATAAAGCAGCTTCCCCTGATCCTATGTCCACTCCTGTTTGGGGGCAGGGGGGTGTTCTGCACTGCATCAGCTGTAGCCTTGAAGTCCCATCCTCTCTGGTTGGCATGCAGGAAGTCATGGTTGCTCACTTACTCCATGGCCAGGGTCTCTCCTTCATACAGTCCCCTTTCCCTGGCATGGGCCCTATTCCTGCATGCAGGGGTCTTGGTGTGGTTGGGGTATCCCCTAATCCCCCACAGCTCATTAAGGTGCAAGTGATAAATTACGATGAAAATAAGGCATGTCCAAATGGCAGCTGCCCCCATTTGTGGTGCTCGTCAGTGCCAACCTGCAAGTATGGAAACTGTCCTGGGAAATAAATATATAAAAAGCTACTTTACCCTGAATCAGTCCATTGCTCTAGCTTGTCCAGTATTGTCTACTTTATCCAGCAGTGGATCTCCAAGGTCTCTATGTCATTCCAGTCCTGCTACCTGAGTTTCATGAACTGGAGATGTCAGGGAAGGGCCCTAACACAGAGTGTGTGGTTTGCACATCCGAGCAGTGGTGCCATCATGGTAGGACTCTGAGGGAGACGTCCAGGGCTCTACTCAGCAGAATGAGCCAAAAAATCTGGAGTCTTTCTCCGAATGCCACCTCCAAGGGAGGCTCGGAAGGTGGCAAGAAGGGAGAGGGCCCTTTCAGTGCTGGCCCCCCAATTATGGAATGATCTTCCCACAGAGCCCTGCTTGATGCCAACACTGTCATCTTTTCAGCGCCAGATTAAGACTGTCCTCTACTCCCAGGCATTTAATGGCATGTGATGGGGCATTTATGCAAGCTGTCTGAACAGGTCCAGTATTTTATTAAAATTGTTTTTAGCTGTTTAAATTGTTTTTAAATTTTGTACATTAAATTTTTTTAATGCTGTATTTTATCTTGTGAATTGTTGTGAACCACCCAGAGAGCCTCAGCTATTGAGCAGTTTAGAAATGAAATCATCATCATCAATCATCCCTCAAATGCAGCAGGACTGGCTTGCCACATTTTGAAGTAAATTCCCTTCTAAAAGGCTCCTCCACACACACATGCTGTCCATAAAACCATTAAACCCAGAGCCTAAAATGACCAGATCACACCACTGCATATGAAAAGCGGGGCTTCATATCTTGGAAGCTACTGTTAAAGGACCTTTTTGGCAGTAGGGTTAGGGAAGATCTCTCTCTGAAGCACTGTAGAATTGCTGCCAGTTAGGGTGGAAATATATATATTTAGCTTCATTTTATGCTTGTCGTCCCCATTAATTTCACATACTTTGATGCAAATTTTTAGCTGTATTTGCAAACCTGGATACGAGGGAGATGGAGTAATTTGCAGTGAGGTAGATCCTTGCGCTAATCTAATTCCACTTGGCTGCCATGCTAATGTAAGTATGCAATTCCTTTATATATTTATTATAGACAAACAGATATATACACATATTTAAATTCTGAATTGAATCCTCTAAATTAAGATTATTTTCATAATGAAAAATATTTTCCAGTTAAAATGGTCACTACCAGAAATATACACTCATGGGTCCAAAATAGGCTCAACTTGAAGTTCTTTTTAAAAAAGTGATGTGTAATGATGCTTCCAGTGAGTTGGGGGAGCTTCAAGATTTTACTATAAATCAGAGGTGGGACACTACTTTAAGGTGGGGGGCTGAATTTCCCTCCCCAGGCCCTCCCCAGGCTGGGTGATGTCAGTGGGTGTGGCCCTATTGTAGGAGGTGTGAAGGTAGGCCTGACTAGGCCTTGTAAGTGGTTTGGTTCAAGCAAGGTGCTTGATGGGATTGAGAGAATGTGTATGTGTGTGACCATGAGAAGGTAATTGTAACTTGCTCATTATAAGCAATAAATTCCTATCCACCAAAGTAGCTCATCCCTGAAGATAAGAATGCAGCTGTACTGATAAGACTGTTGCTGAGCTAAATTAGCTCTTGAGCATGTGTAGTATATTTTCTTTGTTCTCCAACTAACTAAATGCATCCTGTTTCTTGTATTTGAGGACACTCAGTTGCAGCTGACTCTCCCACAGTGTTGTTGTTGTTCAGTCATTATGTCGTGTCCGACTCTTTGTGACCCCATGGACCATAGCACGCCAGGCCTTCCTGTCCTCCGCTCTCTCCCGGAGTGTGCTCAAGTTCATATTCATTGCATCGGTGATGCTATCTAGCCATCTCATCCTCTGCCATCCCCTTCTCGTTTTGCCTTCAATCTTTCCCAGCATCAGGGTCTTTTCCAGTGAGTTTTCTCTTCGCATTAGTTGGCCAAAATATTTGAACTCCCACAGTGTATCTGTGCTTTACATTCCTGACTGTTCAGCCTAACCTACCTTGGATATTTCCTTAACAAAGGCAAGAAGCACACCAAGGGCTGATCTACATTGCGACCGCCATTGCAATGAATTTGGTGTCCTGTCAGCTTAAACGCTCTCACATTAAAACGTGATTATCCACACTCTCCCATTTTCCCCGTTGTGGTGCTTCATCGAATGCGCGAGCTCGGTTCACACTCGAGCGCTGTGCTGTTTTCCTGCTCTTAAAGATGGAGGCTCTCATTGGAGGATCAGAAACTCTTCCTGTTTCTGCTGATTCCACGCCCACCACTCTCACAGCTCTCAACGGCCCCATATCGTCTTCCGGCTACTGATCGCATAGCTTCCTCAGCACTCAATGTTTCCTCTGCAACAAGCAAAGGGCTGGATGTGCGTGTGCTTGTCTGATCTCAGAAGCTAAGCAGGGTTGGCCCTGGTCAGTAGTTGGATGGGCAACCGCCTGGGAATCAGGCTTCCTGCATTGAGCAGGGGGTTGTTCTATCCCTTCAAATGAGACTAAGTTTTATCCCCGTCTATCCCCCGCTTCGGCTGTTTGTTTGTTTTTAATTAAGGCGTTATCTTCGAAGAATCGTGGCTTCTCCGCGATGTTTTTTTTTTCTAATTCAGGCAGGACTGAAGATTCGAAAATTTGAAGATTTTAGTCTAATCTACCAGCTTTACAGCCGCAAATGGCGTCCACTAAGCCATTTGGGCCATAAAGCTGGTAGATTAGCCTAAATGCAGGCATAAATGGCTGCATTTAGGCTAATCTACCAGCTTTATGGCCGCAAATGGCACCCACTACACCATTTGCATCTGGAGACTCACATACCCTACCCCAGCGATACGGCACGGCAATGGCAGCTGGCCATATCGCCGGCGGAGCGGAGCCAGCAGCCGGCTCTGCAGGATTTCCACAGAGCAGAGCCAGCCTGGATGGATTCCAATGGGAGGGACGGATCACCTTCCCCCCCACGGACCCCCCCACCTGGAACAGGGTAAGCATTCCGCCCATCCCTACTCTTAATATACCTGCAGGCAGAATGTATGAAAACTGGCCCTGGAACCCATGAGTGTGTGTGCCAGCCAGGATGGACAGGGAATGGAAGAGACTGTTCAGAAATCAACAACTGCTTGCTGCCAAATGTTGGAGGCTGTCATAGTAATGCTACCTGCCTATATATAGGTCCAGGTCAGGTAAGTTCATTCTACCTCTTCCTTAATTTCTGCATCATAGGAATCCTCTGTAATCTCTCTATTAGTAACAGAGAATGTGTCAGCCAATGGAACTCAATAATCTACTCTTGGTTTATGCAGTAATAATACAATCTACAGGTATGCAGTCTCATGTGTAGATTAGGGTGGCCAGCCAGATGGGCGATTAATAAATTTAATTAATAAATAAATAAATAAATAAATAAAATAGATTAGATAGATATAGATAGATAGATAGATAGATAGATAGATAGATAGATAGATAGATAGATATAGATATGTTTATGGGGGACTCACAATTATCAATCTTCATTCTCATTTCTCTAATCTTCTTGCTACAATTGCTAGATTGTTTTCTGGGCCTGTTTTGCTGTTTTTAGCATCAGCCTGACACAAATCTAAGAAAGCATGTTACATTCAAAATGGTTATTAACCAAAATACAATCTAAAACCAGCAAAGTTTTTTTTAAAAAAATTGGGAGAACAGAATCTGGCAATCAACTAAGCCCATAGGTTCACTGAAATGAAATAGTTTTCACCTGGCATTGAAGGAGGGGATCAGACAGATGTTTCAGAATCAGGCTGTTACTACAGAGAAGACCTCCTCCTCCCATGTACCCACCAACTGGATCTTTAATGGTGGCTGGACAAAGAGAAAGCCCTATTCTGATGGTACTGAGTGAGCAGACAGGCTCATGTAGGTTGAGAGGGTCCCCTAGACTGTGGCTCAATAAAACCTTTTGAATAAAGTTTGCAACATGAACCTGTGTCTGTGTACCAGGGATAAGGGAATCTGTCAATTACAGTGCCGTTTTGTTCCTCATTTTCCCAACCTCAAGTTTGGTTCGGCCCAATTCCGCATCAACGTACGAATTTTCTTTTTAAAGGCTGCATGAAAATTCATATGCATTTTTGCACGCACTTCTAATATATGCATTTGTGTGCACACATTTTCCAAGCGTACACATTTTTGTGTGCACTTTTTGCTAACGTGTGCATTTTTTTTGCAAGGTAACAATGTGTTTCTCTGCATTGTTTTCACTATTGTGAGCATTTTTGTGTGCACATTTCCCTAATGTGCATATTTTTGTATGCATTTTGAGGGGGCACCAAACTGTAGCACTAAATTCAGTGGAGCGTACATTTCAGTGCTCATCTTTATTCTGATTTGCGTAGTGGTTTGGCAGGTGCAACTTTGGTAAATTCACATAAACATTTAGATGGAACAAACTTCTCACATATTCCTAGTATGTATTTGCACACATGTAACAGCCCTCTGGTGTGTCAGCATGACGTTCTGAGTCCGCTGCCAGCATCATCCATTGCAGACATTAGGTCACGAGAAAATTTGGGACTTCAGCTCCCAGCATTTCTGATCATTTCCAACCACTGGCCATGCTGCTGGCAGGGAGTTTTCTGGGAGTTGAAGTCCAAAATATCTGAAGATCCACCTTCTGCCCACCTATGATCCATTGAGCAGACACAGTAGTCACTGTACTCTATCCTAAACTTTTACTGATAGGAACCAGCAACTCATAGGGGTGAATAGATGTGTTTGAAGCTCATTCATTTATTCCATATTTCCCATACAATGTAGAATGACTGTGAATGTATGGAAGGATTTCGGGGCAACGGATACGAATGTGAACCAATAAACTCCTGTATGGAACAAAATGAGAAGTGCCATCCACTGGTGAGTTATTAGTCTGAATCAGTTTACAAAATATCCCCAACTCTGTGGCGTTTAAAAAATTGAGATACATTAAAATAAACTTTCTCACATGACCAGGGAAATGAATAAATTTTATGATCAATGTTTTGAATGTCCAAGCTGTCTAGACCTTACCTCTTGACTGTATGTTTCAGCATCAGTATGGTAAATCTTGGAATGCTTATTTCTGTCTAAACATGCATAGGATTGCACCCTTAATTGCCATGCTGGGTACAAGGTTTTCAAGGGAGATTGCAGTTGAGCAAGGAGGGGTTAACTCCCCCCTCCCCACATGCTACAACACACACACCCAGCTTCTGTCTGCATGGCTTAGGGGGGAAAGCCTTTTTCTATTGGTTTGAGATGATCTGGAGCAGGGTGTAAATAAAATAAATTCTTCGGTTATTTGAGACTATTTGGATGAGAAATTAATTGGCTGGCTTTGCCTCCTATGAGATTTAAATATATCCCATAATTATTTATAAATTTGCACGTATAGATATAAATTAGCATATGCCCATTTTATGCAGATCTGTATTTAATGGCCCTGAGCCCCAAATCTTTTAAGTGCCTAGCAGTTGATGCCGTGTGACATTTTCTTAAGATTTCACTTGCCCCTGCACTGTAAGGTTGCAGCAGTGAACTCCCCATCACAAGGGGCTGACATCTGCTGTCACTTGCATGCTGGACAGCTCCTTGACTGGCACACTATGGGACAGATCGTCTTCCTACACCCAGCACTGAATGTGGTAGATGCACGTCTCAGTAATGTCCACATATTAGGTGACTGTCAAAGCTGCTCCTTGAGAATGAGCCTGGTGCAATACATAGAGTGCTGGACTTGAGCTGAGGAAACCTGGATTCATATTAGGGACTGGAAAACTTCCCTTGTTCTGATTTGGAACTGGGCTTGGTCAAACTGAGCTATTTTCTCAAAATCAGAAAATATCTTATTGTTTAAGAAAATTAAGAACATAAGGAGAGTCAAGTTGGATCAGATCAAGGGTCCATCTAGTCCAGCATTCTGTTCACACAATGGCCAACGAGCTGCCTGTGGGAAACCCACAAGCAGGACAAGAGTGCAAGAGCACCTTCCCACCCATGTTGCCCAGCAACTGGTGTACATAGGTATACTGCCTCTGATACTGGAGGTAGCATATAGGTACCAGGTAGCATATAGTCACTAATAGCCTTCTCCTTCAAGGATTTGTTTAATCTCCTTTTAAAGCCATTCAAATTGGTGGCCATTGCTACAGCTTGTGATATTCAGGAGTATGGTGGGATCAACATGCTCCCCAACCTTCTGCCAGCCCCACAAGCTCCTGAACTCTGCCCCACCAGAGACCTCACTGGAGACCTCTTGGATGGACCCCCTCCACTCTGGTGCCTTGTACAGAGGTTTTAGCCATGTAGGGCAACCATCAGATTTGCAGCAACCCTAAATTAACAACTGTTTAACAATATTGTTTTAGCCATGTAGGGCAAACATCAGATTGCAAACCAAAATAACCCTAATTTCCCGAGTGCTTCCTTTGTACAGACCCTACTGATACAGAACAGCATAGTGGCTTTCACAGGAGAAGTTGATTATTCCTGAAAAATCTTGTAATAGGACTTTAAATTCGAGCTGACTAATCCTTGTAACTAATACATTAATTAATGGATTTGAATTAAATGGATTTGCCTTGCAATTGCTGCGATTCAAGAAAAACCATGTGGTTAATGGTACCCTTGCATGATAGGTCAGCAGATTTCATTGGCAGCAAAGTGCTCTTGAAGTCTTCCTTGAATCGAAATGTGTCCATCAGTCAGAGCCCTGCCAGAAAGGCTGTATGGGAGCACTGCAGCTTTTTATACTGCATATTATATTGCACCAGGAGGAATGTAAAGATGCCTAGATGTCTGAACATCTTTCTCTTTTCCCAGGCATTTTGTCAGCTCACATCTTCTGGCATCTGGGAATGTGTGTGTTCAAAGGGCTATGAGGGAGATGGCAGCATATGCTATGGGAATGCAGTGGAGGTTAGTAGGAACATCCTAAATGATCACTTGCCTAAATGATTCTGGCCAGTATTTCAGTGCATACAGTACAAAAGAACAATATCCTCAGCAGTTACTTGACACAATGCCAGCAGGAATCAGAGGCACTTGGCACAAACACACATTCTAGGGAGCTGATGAGTCCGACTTTACAAAGGACAACCCTCCATTTGAAAGGTTGTCCGAGGACAGTCCCCTGTTCGAAGTCATCCTCTATTACAGGGGTGGGCAACATGTGGCTTTCCAGCTGTTTTGGCCTACAACTCCCATCAGGCCCAGCCAGTTTAGCCAATAGCAAGGGTTGATGGGAGTTGTCAGCCAAAACATATGGAGGGCCAGGGGTTGCCCACCCCTGCTCTGTTTGAAGGGACGTCCAGTCAAATTCCATTTTAAAGATCAAGAACCTTAAGACGGGAGAGCCAGCAGCGGCCTTGAAGTTTCCCATCATCAATAGTTAAGACCTGGACAGCAGACTGAGCAGGCACACAGGCCACCAGGACACAGTCTTCCCCACTATGGTAGCTGTATCATCATCATCATTACATCTGCATTTGTATCTTGCCTTTTTTTCCTCTTGCAAAGAACTCAAGGCAGCTTACATGGCCCTCCTGTCCATTTTATCCTCTATTATATTTGTCCATTATATTTCTATTTAAATGATAGTAATCATTTCTAATCATGAGAAATGCCGGATTGGATGAATCAGAGGTCGGAATTAAGATTGCCGGGAGAATTATCAACAACCTCCGATATGCAGACGATACCACCCTAATGGCAGAAAGCGAAGAGGATCTCAAGAGCCTCTTGTTGAGGGTGAAAGAGGAGAGTGCAAAAGCTGGTTTGAAACTCAACATTAAAAAAACTAAGATCATGTCATCTGGCCCTATCACTTCCTGGCATATAGAAGGGGAAGAAATGGAAGCAGTGACAGATTTTACTTTCTTGGGCTCCAAGATCACCGCAGATGGTGACTGTAGCCATGAAATTAAAAGACGCTTGCTCCTTGGGAGGAAAGCTATGGCAAACCTAGACAGCATAGTAAGAAGCAGAGACATCACCTTGCTGACAAAGGTCCGTCTAATCAAAGCTATGGTTTTCCCAGTAGTAATGTATGGCTGTGAGAGCTGGACTATAAGGAAGGCTGAGCGCCGAAGAATTGATGCTTTCGAACTGTGGTGCTGGAGAAGACTCTTACGAGTCCCCTGGACCGCAAGGAGGTCAAATCAGTCCATCCTAAAGGAAATCAACCCTGACTGCTCATTGGAAGGACAGATAATGAAGCTGAAGCTCCAATATTTTGGCCACCTAATGCGAAGAGAAAACTCCCTGGAAAAGACCCTGATGCTGGGTAAGACTGAAGGCAAAAGGAGAAGGGGACGGCAGAGGATGAGATGGCTAGATAGCATCACGGATGCAATGAATATGAACTTGAGCACGCTCCGGGAGAGAGCGCAGGACAGGAAGGCCTGGCGTGCTATGGTCCATGGGGTCACGAAGAGTCGGACACGACTGAATGACTGAACAACAACAACAAAATCATTTCTAAATTTGCATCTATACATACGAATTAGCACTATAAAATTATATACACATTTGTGCCCTCTTTTGTCCTCTTTTTTGGTGCTGTATTTCCTTTTTCACTGATGCTCAAGTGGCCACCCTAACACATTCTTACAGAAATTTAGCATCAGAGGTTATAACATAAGTGGTAATGGTGAAGCATTATCTACTGAGTATTAGGTAGAAGTGGAACTGAGTTCCATCCTAACTGGAATTCCACCCTAATTAGAATTCAGTCCAGATCTTGGAATTCTGGTCAGGGACAAATTATTTCTGGGAATGGGGACTTACTGATCCAGAGGTTTACAGGCTGTTCTAGCACATGCACAGTAAGGCCTCTAATTAGAAGGGTAATTAGAAGGGTTCTTCTAATTATTGTCAAAGTATGCTTGCATACATGACACCTGAGGCATAGCTCATGATAATTCATATTAGAGATTAAGAACTCTTTCTTTAGTATGTATAGGAATGTATTATTTTTTCATAATGCTTTGTTGCGAACCGCAAAGTATACAAATGGATGGATGGATGGATGGATTGACTGAAGAATTGTAGAAAAGAATATTCCAGATGGAGGATCACATACATACCAACTGTCATCTCTAATATGTTTGTACAAATGAGATGCAAATGTTGCTAGCTGCGATTCCTTTATTTTAACACTAGGGACTGAGACATCAGGGACTGAAATTGGAACCATCTACATTGAAAGCACAGGCTCAACCTCCAAATTCTGGACTCTCCCTAATAATAATTTACCTTTTTCTCTCTGCTCAGGAATTATCTTCTCTGTCAGAAGCAGATGGATTTAATGAGTGGGTTGATGTAAGTATCGACTATAAAAATATCCAGTAAGATACTAAATGCTTGTTTGTGTGTTTATTAGTCATCTCTCCACCCAAAGGCATTTTAAATTAAAATAATGAAACAGATAAAACCCTAAATATAACCAATGAGCAGAAGTAGCACAAATAAACCACTGAAATAGTCCCTAAAACACATTAAAATGGAAGGGTATAATAATTTGTTTATTGCAGCATTAAAACAGGTGACAGGCAAAATGATAAAAGCAGCCTCAACAAAAGCTCAGCAATAGAAAACACGAGCAGAACAAAGCATGAAGTTAGGCGGCCTGGAAGAACGTGATTAGTGAGTTGGTCAAGCATGTTTCCTTTGGTAGAGAATTCTACAGTGTGGGTGCCATAATGGAGAATGGTCCTGCTGGGACACTTGACCAACAGATAGCAAGGAGCAAGGCCACCACCTTATTACATCAGAGTTCAGGGGTGGGGAACCTTAAACCCAAGGGCCAAATCCAGCCATCCTGGGGTCCCTATTTAGCCCTCCAGGGTTCTGCAAATGGCCACAACCTTCCCCCCCCCCAACTACTGATTGTTTGGGGATGTCAGGAATGATTCTGAGCATGTGGAGATAGTTAGCAGCTCAGATTCAGATTGGGAACAGCCAGAACTGGGGGAGATTTCCTCCCTAGTGAGCTCAGATATGGATAGGCGTTCTTCTCAGGAACTTGGCTTGCAGATGGCTCAACCAGAAGGCCCTCCCCCCTTTCCTCCCCCATGAGAACCCAGGTCGCGGAGGAGGAGGAGGAGAGTGTTGGGTGTGACCTGAGGGATGCTAGAGTCTGGCAAAGAGGGAAAAGTTAGAGATGTAGCTCAGACGTTCCACCCGGTTGGCTATGCGTGATAGCTTTCACAGGGGGCCCCAACTGTAAGGGAGAGGCGTTCCCCCCTATGTTATTCTTGCCAACAAGTTCTTGTTCAAACTGCCAGCAACCTCTCTGATTCCCACTTGGTTCCTCTATTAATATTCGTAATTATGTGAATAGGGATGTCAGAGAATTTTGCCACGAATCTCGGGGAGGCCAAATGCCAGCGCATTCGGCCCCCCGAAATTGGTGGTGAAACAGTCTGCCCCCCCGCCGCCCCCCCTGGGACGGGACTTACCTTGTGCAAATGTCCCTGGCGGTGGCAGCTCTGGCGGCGGTTCGGCGGCGGCTGCGGTGGCCGGTCTTCCAACCAGCTGCCGCCACCGCCATTTCCAGTAAAAAAAAAAAACACCAAAAAAACGTGATAGGCTATGTAAAGATTTACGTAGCCTATCATGGCTAGATTTTCAAAAAATACCGTGATAGGCTACGTAAATGTTTACATAGCCTATCACGGCTGAGTGAAAGAAAGAAAAAACCATGCGTACATAAATGGCGGCGCCCATGGGCGCCGCCATTTGCGTACACGTGGTTTTTTGGTTTTTTTTTTCACTCAGCCGTGATAGGCTACATAAACATTTACGTAGCCTATCACGGCTGACTGCAGGGATGCAAGCAGTGGCGGCTATGGCCGCCGCCATTTGCGTCCCGGCTGGCAAGGATTCGCAGCGGGAGGGACGGGGCGCCTCCCCCCCGGCCAGAATTTCGGGGGGAGGGACGGAGTGCCTCCCCCCCACCGCGAATCAAGTTTCGTGAAAGGTAAGGGACTTTCGTACATCCCTATAATAATGTGAAGTACTTGTTTTCCTTTGTAGTCTGACAGTCTCGAGGATCTGCATTTGTAAGGAATCGGGTGGCTAACTAATAAAGTAGTGAGCCTGTGAAGCCTGGTGCCTCGGAGTATGTGATTGCCAACAGAGAGAACCAAGGGACCCAACAGCTAGTTTCACAGCTTTGTGCAGTTTTTTTCCCCTTTCTAAAAGGCATAGTTGCTGGCAGTAAGGGCTTTAAGCTAAAATATGCAGGGGGGTTGTATTTTTGCCCTGTCCTGTTTGCCTTTGGTCCTGCCCACCACTGGAATGCGACCTCTGAGAGCTTCTCTGAAATTGAACCTGGCCCTTGGGCTGAAAGAACTGCCCCATCCCTGCTCTAATTAACTGCCTCCCCACCAAAAAAATGTATAGGAGGGGTTCTGTTCTTCTGACATCCATTAAGTGCCTTGTGTTTGAAACATGGCGGAGATTGTGGCTGTTTTACAAATCTTCAGAGGAGGACTAGTGAATCACAAAAAACCCTATAAAAGCATCTTGGAATCCAGCAAACACTAATTTTTAAACAAACCCAAAAGGGGAAGAATGTAATAAAAATCCTTTTGACTAGAATACCTATAACCTGTTGTTGGAAATAGAAATAGAGAAATCAAGTCACTGTACAGCACACAACCTAACTATTTATCCTTTGGTAACTTGTTGCAATCTATTTGCATTTCTCATTTAAAGGTGTCTTCTGCCCAGTCAAACCTTCACTCAGTGAAAAGGATCTAGGTGTTTTAGCGGATAACAGGCTGCACATAAGCCAGGAGCATGATATGGCTGCTAAAAGAGCTAATGTAATCTTAGACTGCATTAACTGGAGATGCTGGGGACTGAAGGACAAACTACACATAACGCTAAATGCATCTTCACATCTGATGTGGCACCAATGGGGGATTTCCTCCCAAATCAAATACTAGCTGCAGAGGGATTTCCCCAGCAGGGGTGGAAAGAGTTAAATTCCACCTCCATGCCTGCTTTGATCCTGTTAATCAGCAGCAGCACTCCCCTGCTGATACAATCTGAATTTTAAAAAGATACCTGCATGTACCTGTAGCAGCAGCACTCCCCTGCTGATGCAATCTGAATTTTAAAAAGATACCTGCATGTACCTGTAGCAGCAGCACTCCCCTGCTGATACAATCTGAATTTTAAAAAGATACCTGCATGTACCTGTAGCAGCAGCACTCCCCTGCTGATACAATCTGAATTTTAAAAAGATACCTGCATGTACCTGTAGCAGCAGCACTCCCCTGC
Organism: Heloderma suspectum; assembly: GCF_057233095.1. Classification (NCBI taxonomy): domain Eukaryota; kingdom Metazoa; phylum Chordata; class Lepidosauria; order Squamata; family Helodermatidae; genus Heloderma; species Heloderma suspectum. The sequence goes on from NC_139464.1 coordinate 34,999,796, forward strand.
TGATGCAATCTGTATTTTAAAAAGATACCTCCAAGAACTAAGCCTGCATGTTAGTTTGGCCTTGAGATGTAGTTAAGCCTTGAAGCTGGGATCTTCTGCATCCAAAACATCTGCTCTACCACTTCTCTATTGCCCCTTCTCAAAATACATAATTTTTACATTGCTAGAGGCCTCTCCAAAACAAGCTCTAGTGCAGGGGTGAATAACTTGTGGCCCTCCATATGTTTTCACCTATAGCTCCCATGATTCCTCACTATTGAGGAATTGGCCACGCTAGCTGGCATTGATGGGAGTTATAGGCCAAAACATCTGGAAAGCACTAGTTGCCCACCTCTGCTCTAGTATCTCATTCTGCACTGTTAGAAAATGGGAAGATTCTATTTTTGAAGTAAGTTATGGAACTGTTACTTCAGAAGGGGAGGCTAATAATGTTTTCGTATCTTTTCAAAAACCATAGTGTTCTTTTTGGGTACGGAAGCCCTTACACTATTAGAAACTTCCAGACTCTAGTGCTGGTCTGTAGGAGAAATTACAATATAAACGAATTAATGATGCTACATTTTATCCTGTGATTCATTCAGACAGCTGCAATAAAGACACTCCTGACAGATATGACAAATCTAACCATCCTTGTACCTTCTCGCCAAGCAATTCAAAACATGGACCAAGACGAGAGAGCTTTTTGGATGTCAAAAAACAACGTCCTAACCCTAACAAAGTATGTTGAGTATTTTTTGTTGTTGTCGTCATCATTATTCCATTTATAATGTACATGGTTTTCTAACGTACAAATTGGGCAGTATCCAATGCTAGCACAATGTCGTTAGTACTTGCTAGGCAAAGGAAAAAAGCAGTGATTTGCTGCTGAAATTCAGCAGCAAACCATGCCACTGAATTTCCGTGACAAACCACAACACCAAAATTTGGCAGCAAATCGCCACTTTTTCCCTTTGCCTAGTGAGCGGTGATGCCATCGCACTAGTGTTGGTTTACATCAGCACAACATCATTCACACTAGTGCTATGACACGTTGGATACTGCCTAGTGTTTTCTTAATTTTTATAACAGCCTTGATAACCAAGGCACTTATCCAGTTGCAGTTTATACATGAGGAGCTAGAGATGAAAAATTTTGATTGACCTAAGAAAATTAGTCAAAATGTCCATACCCCTATCTGTACCAATCTTTGACCCTTCTATCCCTGCTCTGCAATCTGGATTATTTTTCCAGATTGGAAAATTATTATTTTTATTATTTATTTGTTTGTTTATTTATTTATTTCTGGGGGGAGGGAAGAGACTTCTTTGCTGGATGAGTTTTCTGTAGTGTGTTGATTCGAACCCAGAACCCAGCTCCTTTTATATCATCAGTGACAATGCAGCTGTCACTGACAATGCATCCTCTGGCCATGGGAAGATTGACAATGCATCCTCAGCTGACAATGCATCCTCTGGCCATGGGATGATTGCTATGCTTATTTCAGATTCAGAGAAATTTACTCTTATCTTGTGAAAAAATGGAATCCTGGAATGCAGCTATGTTTTTCATACCTCCTCCTTCATTACATTTCCACCTCTAAGTTGGAGTTATGTTTTCAAGCCTGAATGAAGCTCAGACATCCATCAGTCTACCCAGGCATTGCAAAACAAATCCCCAGCAATACACTAAAGTAACCCAGTGGAATATGAGTAGCAATTCATATATTGGCACCAGCAGCATGGAAGCTTCTTCTCTGTGGCTCCTCCCATGCTGTTGCCGGTCTCATTTATATTGGGGCTGGAGATCCTCTTTTAGCCTGAAGGGCAAATTCTATTGGGGGTTGCATTCCAGTGGTGGGTGGGGCCATAGACAAAGGGGTGGAGCTAAAAACAAAAGGGGTGGAGCTCAACATACCAGCATATTTTAATTTAAACCTCTTACTGCCAGTAACTAAGCCTTAGGAGAGGTATTTCAAGCTTTTGAACTGGGGGAAATAACTGCACAGAAGCTGGGAAACCACCAAATGATGGGTGGTTGGGAGAAAGGGGGCGGGTTCAGGGGAAGGGGGCATAACATTCTAGGGACCCCTGGAGGGCCAGATTTGGCCCCCAGCCATGAGGTTCTGCACCCCTGCTGTATAGATTGTGCTAGCTACAGGTTTTGGAGGGCTCTTGGGCAAGACACCCTCTATCCACCACCACCCCTTTCCTTCTTAGCATCATTGTCACCAGCTGCTGCTGCTGCTGCTGCTCCTCTTCTTCCTCATCCTTGCTACCTCCAGCTTGCTTGTGATCATCACCTGGCTGACATGGAAGATGATGTTCAGCTGGTGTGGAACCACATTGTGGGCCCACCCAAATAGTTCCACCATACATACAACTAACCAACAGCTGTGTAGGAAACGGAAACAGCTCCTATGATGCTGCAGGTGATATATGAATTACTTCCAGCTCAAACGGTGTTTGAACCAGATGACGGATCTCTCTGTATGTGAGTAAATATAATGAGGCATGTCTTTTACATCCTCTAAACATAGCTGTGTTTCCATTAGGAGTCACATATTAGAGGGAGCGTACACAGTGGCTGACCTCCAAAACCTGTCATCCTCTGATGGGCTGCCGACATCTTTGTATGGCAATTTCGTGTCATTGTCCAAGGGAAGTGGAGTAAGTTCACCAGTCCTTTATATTCCTTCACTGTCAGGCTAGTCCTATCCTATGCATTAAGAGAAATGCACTAGCTTGGTATCCTCTTGTATTTAAATATCCTTCTGTTCTTTATTTATTTTATCTATTTATGAAATTTGTTGCCCACTTTTCATTATAAAATAATTCCAAAGCAGGAATTACCACCAATAGAAACACAATAAAATCATACAGCAATCAAAACAGTGACAGGGGAGAACAGTAACACAGATAAGTATCACGTACCATGAAGCTGATGGGTGGGAGATTCAGGACAGATAAAAGGATGTACTTCTGCACAGAGAACCCAGTTAAACTATGGAATTCAATTCCACAAGATGTAGTGATAGCTTTAAAAGGGAATTAGACACATTCCTGGAGGAGAAGGCTATCAATGGCTACTAGTCCTGATGACTATATGCTGCCTCCAATATCAGAGGCAGTATGCCTATGTACACCAATTGCTGGGGAACACAAGTGGGAGGGTGCTATTGCACTCATATCCCGCTTGTGGGCTTCCCATTGGGGCATCTGGATGGCCATTGTGGTGGACTAGATGGACCTTGGTCTGATACAATACAAAGTAGCACACCCAATTAAATCAAGAGCCTGGGTGAACAAATAGGTCTTTAGTTGGTGCCAAAAGCTTGTAAGACTCAGCACTGATAGTATTTGAAGGGGGAAAGCAACACAAAACATGTTTTTTTAAGATCTCAATGCCTTTTTCTCTTCCATGCATCTGCTTAATAAATATAGTGTAATGCATATAGCATATCATGGAGGAGGACCATAGCTCAGTGGCAGAGCACCTGCTTTGCATGCAGAAGGTCCCAGGTTCAGTCCCCGGCATCTCCAGGTAGGGCTGAGAATACACTTGCCTGGAACCCTGGAAAGCTTTTGCTGTCAGTATAGACCAGCCTCACCCAACCTGGGGCTAACTTGATGTCCTCTGGCCATGCTGGCTAGAGATGATGGAAACTGTAGTTCAAAACATCTGGAGGGCACCAGGTTGGGAAAGGCTGGTGTAGACAATACTGAGTTGGATAGACCAGTGGTCTGACCTGGTTTAAGGCAGCTTCCTATCTATCCAGCTGCGATTAGAAGGGTGGTAAAATTCTTACACCAAACTAAGCTAACTTTTTTCCCCTTCTTTCCAGAACCTTTCTGTTGGTGGAGCCAACATTGTAACTGGTGATATTGCAGCAACCAATGGGGTTATACATGTAATTGATAAGGTATTTGCATCCTTATTATAAATCAGGGGTGCTGAGTCTCAAGCCCACAGGCTAAATCTGACCTGCCTGGGGTCCCGATCCAGCCCTCCTGGGTCCATCAGATATCCACACCTCTTTTGCCAACCATTGATCATTTGGTGGTTTCCCCCAGGAAACAGGCCCACCCATCACTGGAATGCAGCCCCCAAGAGCTTCTCTTAAATTGAATGTGGTCCTCTGGTTGAAACAGGTTCAAGACCCCTGTTATAAATGGTTAGGAAGCTAGGATGAAAAAATCTTATTCTTTTTAAAATACCAAGGTATCTTTTTTCTCCCACCACCCTCCCCACTTTGTTTAACATCCAACCTTATTAAGAGTTCTGGAGAATTTGAAAGCTTGCTTACTGTTTATTGTTGGTTTTGCCTGAGTGTGGATTTTTGAATTTTTCTTATGAACCAGCACAACTTCCTTGGCCTTTTTGTGAACCAAGGCACAGAGCCTGTTAAAACCACATGAGATTCTTCCCCCAGAATCAATGTCCATCATACTGTACTATCTAAAAACAGCAAGTAACCCAAGAAGATTTAAAGAGCATTTTTACTTTGTGGTCAATAAAATCTTTACAGCTCAGCCTTTCTAGGAAAATCCTGCCACAGTTTTAATCAGTAGGGTTAGGTGTAGATTATTTTCTCTCTCTCTTGAATGACTGTTAGGTAAAATCATTACCAGTTTCCCAAAACTATTTCATTTTATATTTTTATTCCCAATGTTGCACCTTACTGCTGCAAAAGCAACACTGCAAATTGTTTGAAATTGTCCATGTGTTTTTGTTTGCAGGTTCTGACACCCCTCAGAGGAGTGAGTAGCGTATTGCCAAAATTGCTTCCACGCTTAGAACAGATGCCGGATTACTCCATTTTCAGGGGTTATATTATTGTAAGTATTCATGCTTCTCTTTGAACTGCCATGCATTATTAGACTTGTAACTGCACTTGTTTAAATTACGCCTTTGTCTTTTTACAACAGCAATATAAACTGGCGAGTGAAATAGAAGCAGCCAGTGCTTACACCATCTTTGCCCCGAACAATGATGCCGTTGAAAATTTTCTCAAGAATAAGCAGTTAACTTCTCTGGTATGTATTGGTTACCAAACTTTTTGTTAGGGCATGTCTGCAACACAGCTCTTTGCTTGCTGCCTATCTGGTGTTTCAGAACGGAACTGGAAATGTAATAAGCTAAAAGGAAGTGCCATGATGTTGGTAGGTTCACAATGCTCTCCCACCATGCCAATTCCATTGCTTTCTCTTGGCCATGCTAACACAACAGAGATTGGCACAGTTGCTAAGTGGGTTGGTTACGCTGAACCTGCACATCTGAGCCACCTTTCTGGAGAACTAGCAGTGGAACGACGTCTTTGCTTTGGACTGCAGCGCAAAACTTCCTTTGTCCCTTGTGCTGCATGGCATTGATCCCAAATAGCAGCCTATGGAGTGTCTGCAACCCACACATGGGTCATAGCCCACCATTTACGACACTGGTTAAATTGCTCTTGCTTCCATTCCTTCCTTGCCCTTTTCTGCTTCTGTCATTGTCAAAATATCTAAAATTCTCCATCAGAATAACCAGAATGGATTTGTTATCCACGACTTCTAGTAAAGTGGAAATAGGTGGAAGTCAGGGACAGCCAAGGGTAGGCATGGTCGGGGAGCTGCCGTGGGCTCACATCCCAGCAGGCGCCTACTGACAAGAGCCCCCTGGACTTGCTCCTCCTCTTTATGTTGCCACCTGCTTGTTCACCTGCTTCTTGCTCTGGCCCAGACAATGGTGGTGGTGAGAAGGAGGAGCAGGAGATCCCGCTACCTACTTGCACACCAGTTCCCTGCCTGTCAAGCAAGGAAATGGGAGCGATGACGAGGAAGAGGGTGCGGTGCAATAGCAGCTGGTGACAACAGTGATGAGAAGCTAGATTCCCTCTCACCATTGAGAGTGTGTTGCCCAAGGACCCTCAAAACCCTGGAGCTGGCACTGGGAATCAGAGTTCTTCGAAGGCAGTAAATAGTGTGAAGTGGGCTACAATACTAATGGATCTGAAATTTATGCTGGATGAAGAAAGACCTCTGTCAGTATGTAGCAAGGCAAAACTGGCCTAATGCAATAGCCACATGATACTTAAGGGTTTGCAGTAATGAAACAGTCACGTACTCTTCTGAAGACTAAACCAAAATGGCTCCTCCTCCTTTTGCTTTGATCCAATATGTGTAAGCAAGCAGTGGGCTAATATATTTAGTCCTCTCAGACTAAATTTATCTGGATGAAAGTGAAAACAGTAAATGGGAGAATTTAAGACCCACCTACATGTGATGTTTAGTTACATGATTTTTTTTCTCTGTCTTATTTATTTGATTTGTACCCTGCCTTTTTTTTTCTATCAAGAAAAATGGCACTCAAGGCAGCTGTTGTGCAAAGCAGATGCAGAAATCTAGAGCAGGTTTCTTAACCCTTTCCCCTCCTACAGATTTTCTGCTCAAAAACACCCTGCTTTTTACACCACAGTTGTTCCTCTGTTGAAAGTAGTATTAAGCCTGTGAGCAGGGCCTGTCTTATTTTTTAAAAAAAAAATTGTACAGCAGCTAGATAATTGAGTGCTTATTAAATAATTGCTTATTCTTACCCATGACTCATTCCATTGGTAGCTTTGGTAAAATAAGGCTTGCAGGCTTAAGAAGCACTACAGACCCTTCTTACCAGACAGTGACAGGGTGAGTGTTCACATCATGGGCAAGAATATTTCTTTCATGCCACGAGTAACACTTCCTAAAAATATAACATCTGACTCAAGCCTAAGAGTAATTGATAATAAAGCCTTTTGGATACTGATTGTTGCTGACAACTGTTTTTGCCATAGTAAGTTTGGGAATCTACTTCTTGGTAAAGTGCTTAACATGCATGCTTAATTTAATCTGCAGGATGAAGACCAGATCAGATACCATGTTATCCTGCAGGAGAAGCTCTTGAAAAACGACATGCGAAGTGGGATGTTCAGGGAGACCATGCTTGGATTGTCGTTTAGAGTGGGGTTCTTCATTCATGATGCCCAGGTGCTATGTATAAAACCAGAGGATAATGATGCCAGCTTTTTCTGTAGCTTTTTTATCTAAATGCCTGATTCGGGAAAAGGTTCACATTCGCTTAATTGATTGCATTAGGGGAGGGTTCAATGACGAGGATCTTAAGTCAGGCTCAACCAGAGGCTCCACTGGTATAAGTGTATTTGCACTCCCAGCTAATGAGGCCACTCACCATATGTAAACATTAAACATGTGCATTAAGTGCTGAACTAAGAACCTGAGTGAGAATTCAGAAAGCTGGACTAAGAACAAATGAATCAACATTAACTGCTGGCCTTAACTAGAGGTTATCTATTTTAAATGTCTCTCTTCTTGCTTTTGCAAGGCTGCATTTTTGACTGGGATTGTGACCAGGGCTAGGTAACCTGACACCCTCCAGATGTTTTTGGACTACAGCTCCCATAATCCCTGACTGTTGGCTGGACAGGATGGGAGCTGTAGACCAAATAATCTGGTGAGCACTGGGTTGCCTAACACTTCCTTAAGATGAAGAGAACAAGAGTTTAATAGGTATATGCAAATACTTGCGATGTTGCATTTGGTTGGTTGCACACATTAGAATCAATCATTGACTTAGTCTAGGGAAAGAGAAATGGGGGAAAGGAGCAACATTAGGAGAGGGATGCGCAGTCCCCTAACCTGTTAGACGCACAGAGAGAAACATTACAGATTACACAATGGTATACAGATGGGCCAAGTCTTCCAATAAGTTTAATTATATCCTCAAAGATAAGCATGGTCTGAAGTTCTTGGGAAAATACAATGTTCTGAGTAATGTGTAATTTCTCCCACTGCAGACTTTTAATTCAATGCTTTCTTGTGCAATGGCCTTTTTTAATTAGTTACCAACAGAGCAAGATACGTTACTTTATAAAAGTTATACCATCAATATTCATTTAAACCTGTCCCCCTAATGTGTTCTAAACTGATAACCTTTTGTACATAGCTCTACATAAATGAGGCACCTATAAAGTATCCCAATGTTGCAACTGATAAAGGAATAATCCATGGACTGGGAAAAGTAATGGAAATCACAAAGAACAGATGCGATATTAATGATACTGTAATTGTAACAGTAAGTTGTGCCCTTCTGTGTATATATTAGATGTGTTTTTATTTTTCAAAACATAATTAATGTCTTTTTAAAATATATAAGGTTGGAGTCAGACCTAGTAGACCCATTGAAGTCAATGGGACTTAAGCTAGTCATGACTAATTTGTTCCATTATTTCATTGAGTATATTCTGACTTAGTCTGGTTCCAACCCACACTTATTCAATAGGTCCTGCCAGGAAATAAATTATGGCTTTGCAGTTTGGAAGCAACTTTGGTAAAATCCAATAGCAACGTGTTAGCATTAAGACAATAACATTCTTTCACCACTACCCATTGATCTGTTTTGGCTAGTCTGAGTGACTGAGAGGTATGAAACCAGAATTTATATAAAAGTGCTAGTGGTGCAGCTAGGGCTGGAACTTGGGACCATTGTCCAGAGCCCCTCCATCTAAGAGCCCCCCAAATGATTGATGAAAGAGTGCCAAATCATATGGGCAGCAATAAACCATCCTGACCAAAGCACCTGGGCTGGATGGGCGTGCCAGGGGCCCTGCAAGGGTGACATTGATCACTGCAGCATCCTTTTTTTTTTTTTTGGACACATTTTATAGTCACGGGGCAACCAACTGGGCATGTACAAGGTTACAGATGTTCATTTTATTGCTTTTACTTTAAAAATACATGAACAAAATGTTGCAGGCCTATTAAAGCAAGATGAAGTAACTCTAGTGAATAATTGTGGGAGGGACCAATGTAACTGGCTGATCAGGAGAATGGTCAACATACATCCAAGTGTTCGTTCAGATGAAAAGTGATCATCATACTGCCTTCTGCTCTTGCAAGACCTTTGTGATTTTTATACAGGAGTGCACATCATGGTCCTCTGTACTGCAAATGTGTTTGTTTTGTTTTTAAGGGGGACTGTTCGTCCTGCTCAAACGTACCTAGCTGCCCTCTTGGAACTACACCAGTGGTAAGCATCTTAGAAAGAAATTGCTGTAAATTAATGTTAATTATGGGTTTTTCATATATATATATGCTCCCATACACCCTACTGAAGCCCTACTGCTATACACTTGGGGTAGGCAGAAAGCAGATCTCCAGGTGTTTTGGAATTCAACTCCCAGCATTCCTGACCATTGGCCATGCTTGCAGAGGCTTCTGGGAGCTGACATCCCAAACACCTGGAGATCTACCTTCTGCTAGGGATGTCCATTGCCAGGAAATCTGGCCCTTTCAGAGCTCGCCGGATTTCCTCAGTTTGCATTTGTGAGCCAAGCTGTGGGGTTCTTCCTGAAATCTGGAAACTTGGGGAGGGGGTGGATTTGCAAAAATAGCAATGTGCGCAAATTATGCAAATTCCAGCTGCAATTTGCACAAATTGCTACTTATGTGAGGGGAAAAAATAAAAACCGCAAATCCGCAAATCTTGATGAAGATCAAGTCAGGTCAGCTCATGGGCAAATGAGCCGAAGTCCGGGGGGCTGAGCTGATGAAAGCTCTGCAAGCTCCATCCCCCGGATGGATTCCTGAGACATCCCTACCTTCTGCCCACCCTTGCTATACAATACCTCACTGTGTGTATTCTCCAATTCAAGGGGGAAGAGAAATCAGGGGCACAATCTACCCCCTCCTAGTCTCAGGCCTCTGCACACCATGCGTGTGTGTATCTCGTAGCTCTCTTGCTCCCAAGGGCCCTAATGTGCTAGCTACTTATATTCTGAGCATCCTGAGCCTGTGCAAGTGGCCTTGCAAAGAAGCAAGACTGTTGGACTCACCTGTTCATGGCAGGTACAGGCCTCCCATAGCAAGTAATATCCAGGCATCTTGCACTGCTCCTGCCACTAAGTGCACTCAGCCAAGGGCCAGTAGGGAAAAGAAGGAAAAGGGCTTTGTTATCTCCAGTGTGGAGTTTGCATGCACAGGTGGGACTGGGTGGCGTCCCAAGTTTCTAGGTCTTATGGCTGCAAAGATAGGCTTGGAAGCAGGTGGGCAGCATCAGTGAAATCTCAGGAAAGGCTAGGTAGAGTTTTCCACGTTCAGAAAGAGGGTTGTGCATAACTTTATTACCATGTAACTCTAGATAGTTTTCATGGTATAAATAGATCTGGCAAGAGAAGCATAATCTTACAGGATTCTCCCCTTCAGTAACTTTGGGTTGTATCCAGTATTAGCCCTGCTTAGAGGAGACCCATTGAAATGAATGGGACTTCAGTTAGGCTAACATTGGATACAACCCTTTGCTATCATTGTGCAACTACTTGATTATCAATAGATGTTTGTTTACTGCAACTATAAATGGTGAGCTATTTTATATGATAGGACACTGTATAACATTTGTCCCTCTCCATTATTTGTTATTTTATTTATTTAGCAGCAACCATGTGCATGGTGATTTAGAAAGAACAGCATTGATAGGTCCCTATCCCAAAGCACTTACAATCGAAAAAGAGAGATGGGAAAATAACAAAAGGAAGGGAGTTGGAGGCAGAGGTAAACAGAGGAAGAGTATCCAATAATTTCAATTACATGAACTTTGGCTTAGTTACAATAGGGCATTGCTTGTTCCAAAGGCTTCCTGGAAAAGTTAAGACAGGACCTGAAGGAAGCTGATGGGATCCTATGGAGGCAGTTCCAGGCATAACGGGCAGCAAGGGGGAAAGGGTGGAGTCATTTCAGAGAGCAGGAGACGACTGAAGATAGTGGAGCTTGATGAATGAAGTTCAAAGGAAGGAAGGAATATAAGAATGGGGAGATAAGGGAAAGCAAGGCCAGGGGGCAGGGGTTGAAATAAGGATGAGGAACTTGTACAGGATCTAGGAATGGACAGGAAGCCAGTGTAGGGATTTAAGGAGGGGTATCACATGGTCAGAGTGAGCACAAGAGAGAGGAGGCTGCTGTAGTTAAGGCAACATATGATCAGTGCATGTGCCATTACTAAGAGAAGCAGAATCAGCTGTGCAAAACAACAAATACAGTTATTAAAACTGAAGTGGGAACTCAGCTTTTCATGGGAAAGAATTTGGGTAGGTTTGGTGCACAATTTTTATTTTTAATTTGAAGCACATTTGGAAAATGCTGTATACATAAGCCATCAGGGAAAAATGGGGACAATAATAAGCCATAAAACATTATATGTATTCAATTCAACAGAAATCTTATCAAGAAGTTGTTTTTATCTGACAAATGTAGCCTATTGTCAGCCAGAAAATTTTGTCTGAACTATCGCTGTGCTAATGAGTCATTAAGTCTGAAGATGTTTTGGGTATCTTCAATGTATATTTTCAATGGAAAATCATAGAATACTAAGGTTGGAAGGGGCCTACAAGACCATTGAGTCTAACCATCGGATTTTCACTTACTGAACATTTCACAGAAAGCTGTCCTAAATTTGATGCAAAGTTTAAGTGTAAAGCTACTTTTCTGATCAGAAAATTCTGATCTTCTTTTGTACAGCCGGGCAAGAGACAGAGCTGCTTTTATCTCCACTATTATAGGATGTCCTTTACGCATGGATGCCAGCCAAAATGTGCTAAAAGCACAATTGTGAGTATTTTTCCCAGTTCTGCTACTTCTGTATCTCTGCCACACTAGCATGATGCTGCTAGAACAGAGCTGTCAAACCTCTCTCAGCCTAAGGGCTGGACTCAAAATTGGAGAAGCTTGCAGGAGATACATTCCCATGGTGGGCGGGGCTGGAGGAAAAATGTGGTGGAGCCAAAAATACCAGAAGTACTGGCATACTTTAACTTAAACTGTTAGTGCCAGTAACTAAGTTTTATGAGAGGCATTTCAACCTTTTAGAATGGGGAAAAAAACTGCACCAAACGATTGGTGGCTGTGGGACGGTGGTGGGGCTGGGGAAGGGGGTGGGGGCAGGGCCATCTGATGAACCCTGTCGGGCTGGATTGGGACCCCAGGCAGGCCAGATTCGGCCCACGGGCCTGAAGTTTGACACCCCTGTGCTAGAGTGTAAAAAAGAGTCAGAATGTTTAGAATGTGTATTATATTGTTATGTATCCTAGGAGGGGGTACTGTGGCTTAGTTATTGTTTTGAACCTTGGCAGCTCCTGTAGAGCTGGAGTAGAAACAATGGGTGGAGCTTAGGGATGGTGGAGAATTTCTCCACGAATCTCAGGGAAATAGCATTGCCCTTATTTTCGCCGTAGTCTACGTAAATCTTTACGCAGACTACCGGGACCAAATAAGGAATGCAAATGGTGGTGCCCATGGGCGCCGCCATTTGTGTACGTGCTTTTTTTTTTCCCAAAGTCACCCGTGATAGGCTACGTAACGATTTACGTAGCCTATCATGGCTGACTTTGGAAATCTAGCCGTGATAGGCTACGTAAATCGTTACGTAGCCTATCACGGGTGGGTTTTTTTGTTTTTTTTTTCACTTTTTTATTTCGCAGCCGGGGAGACGGGGCGCTTCTACCCGGCTTGAATTTCGGCCGGGCAAGGCAGGGCGCCTCCCCCCCAGCCTGAATTTCGGCCAGGCGAGGTGGGGAGGGGCGCCTCCCCCCTCCAGCCTGAATTTCGGGGGGAGAACCGAAGCGCCTCCCCCCCACCGCAAAGCAAGCTGCGGGACCAGGTAAGTGCCTTTCATACATCCCTAGTGGAGCTTCTGCTAAGTTGCCACTTCTGTGTGTGCTGAATTAAAGAACAGTTGTGTTTGAGGCCTGCTGATTCTTCAGTCATTCCTTCTACCTATACAACATATATCTAACTACAGAGAGATTTGGGTGCCATGTACTGCTGATCAGGAAGTTACAAGTTCCAGCCTTAATCCACAGGGTTATCCTGATACATCCTCACTCTAGTTTTATTCTGTTACATGTAATTCTAGTTTGCTTACATCATTTATTTCTTTTCAGACCAAAGAATGTTGTGCAGGTTTCTATGGCCAGCAATGTGAGCCTTGTCCAGGGTTTGCTGGGAATATTTGCTTTGAAAATGGAATTTGCTTGGATGGCATCAATGGCACAGGGTCTTGTGAGTGTGAAGAAGGATTTCAGGGGGTGGCCTGTAACAGCTGCATCCAAGGCAAATATGGCACCAACTGTGACCAAGGTACTTCAGTTCCAGACTATTGAGAGATGACTCGTTTACTTTTTGGGATTTTGAAATTTACTGTGACTTTGAAGATAAAGAGGCAGCCTCTGCTCATACAGTCTTCTGTGATGCGCTTTAGATGCTGTAATTTGGGTAATCATGTTTTCCAGTTAATGTAGACATGGCTATGACTCCTGCATCTGCAAAATATAATGTGTAAGCCACCCTTTCATTGAAATAAAGCCATTCCAACAACGTGTTGAACAATAAGGCATATAAATTCGTAACATGTTAAGGCAGATCTTACCATAAAATTGTTGCTGTTAGTGTTGCGTGAGGTTTTAAAGTTTAAATTGTCTCTTTGCATTTAGAATGTTCCTGCATCCATGGGAAATGCAACAGTGGCATTAATGGAGATGGAACTTGTGAATGTGATGTCGGTTGGAGAGGAGTGCAATGTGAGAGCCGTAAGTCTGACTGCTGTCCGTTTCTCTGAGTCAGTATTTGAGGTCATAATTTTAGGATGCAGAGCTGCACAGGCCCCCTCTTCTTTCACAGGTCCTTCATTCCCTGAAGGACATGCCCCTGTGTCACTGAGATTCTGTCCTCAGCATCTCACCTACATTCTTTCCAAGATGCTGTCCACTGGCTTACCCCTCCAGACCTATCATAGCCATAGCCCTCCAAATATCGGCTGTCCTCCTACCTGGGAAATGATCATGTCTTGTACTGAAACTGACACAGAGACACACACACACATGGATGCACACACACACAGAGCCCCTATTTCAACTCATGAGGTCTGTGTAGTTCCTGAGAGTGAGCTTAGCATGTGTTCCAATGGCAGGAGAGCACATGGATATGATCTGTGTATTTGTCATTCTAGCCAACAGTTCATGGAGAGCAAGTTTTCATCTCTATTTTTCTAGTGCAGGGAGGGAGAAGCATTCAGAAATGTGATCTCCCATCTCAAGTCTGAAGTGTATAATTCTGTACACCTAGATAAACTCTTGGAAAATCTGTACACCTAGATAAACTCTTGGATAGGCAGGATAAAGGGGAAAGGAGAGAATATCAATCTGGAATTGAGGACTGTTCACTAACAAAAGGCATTTTCTTTCTTTCTATTTGTTGGCCCCCAGAAATCACTGATGATGAATGCAACCGTACCTGCCACACCAGTGCCAAGTATGTATTATATCAAACCAATTAAAAAGAGTGAGGGTGCATTCAGAGAGAACCTTCCCTCAGTGACTATTTCAATAAATTTGACTGCAGGTTGCGGGGGAGGTAGATATCAAAAATAGGTTTATTTGTTTGTTTATTGAACTTGTTTATATGCTGCCTTTAGGGACATAGTTTTCACAAGGTGGCTCACATAATAAATATATATATAATACAATTTTAAACCCCAAAGCAAATAAATTAAGTGGAATAAAATTATTTAAATCAGATTACTTAACAACAAGAACACAGTTTTAAAAAACACACCCAAACCAGTTCAAAATAGTGAATGAACTGACACAAGGCTCCTCCTCAGATCTGAACTGGTTCCAAAGTCTGTTTTTGTTGTTGTTACATCTGCTGTTGTTGCTATTGTGCGCAGAGCCCTACTGCGCAGTGACCACAGAATGCTGACTGTTGGGAGGAGGGATAGAAAAGAGAGGGATGGGATGGAGCAGTTGGATCCTGAACAGCCACACTCCACACTGTCACATTTTGTTGCAGATCTCACGTGTAGGGATTATTTCTCTTTTTTATTGATGCAATTATTTATTTATTTATTTATTTATTTATTTATAATATACATTGCTCAGTATAATAAAATCTCTAAGGGCGCAATCCTCTTGGATCCACACTTGATACTTGTAAGCCTCTGAACTCAGAGGCTTATAAGTAACCAATGCAAAGCGGGAGGTGCAGTGGAAGCGATCCTTGTCTCTGCCATGCCTCCCGCTCTACAATTTAGCTAGATGGGCTTTTGCACCAGTCTAGCTGTGGCATCGGGGAGAGGGGGGGATGGAAGCTGGGGAGTCCTGAGGACACAGCATAAGCTGTCCCCTCACCTCCCTGCCCCCCTTCCCTCCTCTCCAAGGTCGCCTTTGTGACCCCAGAGAGGCAGCTGGCATGGTTCTCTCCACACCAGCTGGGAGGGGGCAGGTGAGGGGGTGGCAGGTTCGGACTCTTGGATCCAAGGTCGGAGTGCTGTCGCTATGTCCAAAGTATGCTATGGTCCCCCAGACTCTTCCAGGGGCCATAGGATTGCACTCCCTGTGGTTTACATATAAATATTAAACATCACATTTCAAATATCCTATTAAAAACAGTTTCAACTACAGTAACAATAAAAGATAGAGCAGCATATGATTAATTACAATTAATGAATTATAAGACAGAGAAAGGGTGAGTGAACAAGTGCATTTTCATGGGGCATTTAAAACATACTGCTTTTCTGCCTCCCAAACTGCAGTTCACTAACTGTTTTGGAAGAATATGGTGTGAAAGAGCATTAGCGATGCTATGGAATAAATTTAGTTTTGTGTGTGATGCTTTCCTTCTTTTTTCCATCTTAGCTGCTTTCGCAATCCCGATGGCACCGCATATTGCATGTGTGCGGCTGGGTTTAAAGGGAATGGGACATATTGTACAGGCAAGTGGACTTTGTGCTCTTCCATTGGAAAGTTCATGTTAGCTGGGCCACATAGCGTTATTTTATGTATGTATGTATATATATATGCATGCAGTTATTATATTTCTAATCTGCCCAATACCAGATGTTCTCCATCTATTATTCATGAGGGAGTTGGTGTGGTAGGAAGTGGGGTTATTGACATGTGATCATTTGAGAGCAGGAATCATTCCCAATGTATTAAAAATGAACAGTTGGTTAAAAAAACAGATTTACATAAATGAAACAGTAGACATCTTTGACAGCTAGAATATTTTGCACGATTTGTCCTGTCCTGGCAATGAAGAACTCATGGGTGAGTCAGAAAGGTAGAATTCGGCAAGCCAGGCTGGAGTGGAAGGAGAAAACAGACAGGAAACAGATAGGCAGGGTTTCATCAAGGTTCGGTTGCCTGAAGGTGAGAGCAGTCTGTAGCAGGACTTTCAGGATCCTGGACAGAGCACAAGGACCAGACAAGTTATCCGATGACAGCATCTTCTCAATTGAGTCTTTTTATGCTCCCTGAGCATGAAGCCCTTCTCAGACTCTAAACCACTCTGGTCAGCCAGCCCAGAATAACACTTACATTTATTTTTATTTCATTGATTTTGATTGATTGGACTGGTGCACTGCCTGCCTTTCACGCAAAAAATGGTGCTCAAGGTGGCAAACAGTAATAAAACCAAGATTAAAATAAACGTCGTTAAAATCCTCATAAAAACAAATAGATTAAAAACACAGCTAAAAGAACACAACAAAATGAATAAAATCAGCACTCGGTGCAATAGAACCCAGTTCAGCAAGAGATCAGCTTACATGCCAAAGGTCTGCTTTGTCTGCCAGTGGAAGGATAGCAGAGAGGGAGCCAACCTAGTCTCCCTTCGCAAAGAAGGTCCTCTATCCTGTCCCCACAAAAGTTGTCTCTGATGGCAGCAGGACCAAGGGAAGGTCATCCTCAAAAGATCTTAGAGCCTTGGCAGGGTCATGTGGGATAATGTGGTCTTTCCGGTCCCAAGTTGTATTGGGCTGGTATACATATACACAGTGTTTTCTAGGTACACAACTCCATGTTTACCAACATATATAGTATATAAGTCAGCTTGCCAGGGAACTTGGGTTGTGTTTTTCCGTCAAGTGTATTTTGGCAAACCCGTGTTTGCTCCTGCATAGTACTATGTGAAATGGCCTGAAGTGGCTTGAGGACTGCAAGTGTAGCTTATCTTTTGTGTGCCTTTACAGGTATCAATGCTTGCGAAAGCGGCAATGGAGGTTGCTCTTCCAATGCAGAATGTAGACGTACCACTCTGGGAAAAAGAGTATGTGTCTGCAAAGCAGGTTACACTGGAGATGGAATAGTCTGCCTACGTAAGTGCTCACTATATGCCTATGGACTATATGAAATTGAGAAATAGCCAGCAATGTTGATTCTTTGTCAGTAATATCTACAGTCTACACCACCCTTCCCCAACTTGGCACACTCCAGATGTGTTGGAGTATAACTACCATCATCTCCAGCCAGCATGGCCAATGCCCCGGAATACTGGGATATGTAGTACAACACATCTGGAGGGTGCCAGGTTAGGCAGGGCTGGTCTACACATTTCATGTATGGTTTGTATTAATACATTGTGGTGTAAACCATGGCTAATTTCTTTTAATGAGACAATATTAGCTACTCCCGATATTAGGGCTTGTCCAGACACTCAGTGAGTCCCCTTTTGATTGCCTGCAGGAATATGTGGGGCTGCAAACAGATTCACAACCCAGTGGGGACTGCTGATTCTCTGAAGTGGCCCTAAGAGCCAGGACCTTACCCATAAACAATATTGTTGCACATTCATGATCTGGTTTTAGAGGCGATTCACATGTTCAGAATGAGGAAGTGGAGGCTGGTGTCTCCGATATCAGTGGGGCAATGAATCCACTCCAGGTTTCAGTCAGAACTAGTCAGAACTCTAAAGGAGCCATCCAAGGTGCTCCCACACCTTGGATAGCTCCTTTAGGGTTCTGACTGGTTCTGACTGAAACCAAGAGTGGATTCACTGACCCACTGACATCGGAGACACCAGCCTCCACTGGAATGAGGAGGTGTTACAGGACAAAAGAGCCACTGCACAATTCACATGGAAGGTGGATTATCTCAAAGTGCCCCCATGTCAAAAACTCCATTTCATATGAAAAGCTTATTCATGAGGGAGAAGATTGGAATTGGCTTTTGATTAGGTTGTAGCTTTCCTTCAGGGAAAGCGTAGAATGCTGCCATCATGAGCTACTACAGATATCATCCCCCTATTTTGCACTTGTGGTCAAACCAAAGTGAAGTTCTTTGGAGGGATCATATTGAGTAACAAACAGGAAGGATGACTGTAAACAAGTACATTTCATTGGCAGCATTCCTTTGGCACAGTACTCACCTTTTTCTCCTGTCATTGTTTGGTCACATAAAGAAATCAACCCCTGCTTGCAGAATAATGGTGGATGTGATAAAAATGCAGAGTGCACTCACACTGGGCCCAATCAGGTAAGCAATGTTGCCATCTCATGTTAATGCACATAGAGACAATAATTAGTGATGAATCATACGCTATAGAGCAGCCTGCCCCAAGCTGGTGCCCTCCAGATGTGTTGGATTGCAACTCCCATCATCCCCAGCCAGCATAGGAGTTGCAGTCCAACACATCTGGAGGGCACCAGCTTTGGGAAGGCTGATATAGTGCTTTATTTAATTATACTGTGAACATAGTGAGGAAGAGTATTACATACAGTATGATCTCCAAAGGCGCGGGGAGGTGGGGATATTATGCTTATATATAAACTACTCCAGGAGCCTTTTTGGCTGAGGAATGGGATAAAATACTTTAATTAAATAAATACAGAAATAAATGACATATTGTACTATGAAGACCAAAAGGTTACAGGGAAAAAAAAATCAAAGCTCATATTTTGAGGATTCTAAAACATACCTTCAAAGCCTAAATAAAAATAAGTTGCCTGGGTAAACAGGTCTCTTGAGTACTTGTATTCATACAGAGCCATATAAGATAAATTGGAGTGACAAGTAAAGACCTCAAACACGGAAGGTTTTTATCACAACATTTTTCTTATAAAACAATGCTGAGAGGCCAATGGGATCTCAGCTCTTTCAGCTTGATAAAATGCATTTAAAAACAATGAGAAAATATAGTTAGATTATGTGCTTTTCAGATGAGAACAGCAAAATTACAAAATAGATGCGAGCTCAGAACAGGCTAAAATGATTGTTCAGTGTCCTATTTATTTTCCATACACATAAGCATAGCCAATTATATTCAGTGCTTGAAAGGTCTTATGTAATATTTTGACATGGGCTGTTTCCTTATCCTGGCAGGCAGCGTGTAACTGTTTAAACCAATATTCTGGGGACGGCAAAACATGTACCTACCTCAGTCGATGTTTAGTTGTGAGTACATTCATATCAGTCCAGTTTTTGATGTGTGTCCCATACTTCTCCAGCAGAGATCCATGGTATATTCAAGGCATTTCGTGACAGCCATTTCTTAACTTCTCCTGCATAGTGATGTGGAACTGACCCATGAGCCCTGCACCTGGCTGCCATTCATTTGTATACCAGCTGTACATGGATGTGCAGCTAACCTTCTGAATTTGCTCTGGATTTCATTTGAGCCAGGGCTCACCAGGATCAGCCTGGTACATTTCTTCCACCCAGTTGAGGCTGGTGGCTCCAGTGTCAATGAATTCTTTAGAATCCTAAAGGTGCTGTGATGAAACCCCCTCCTCTCTTCACCCAGCCCACAGTCCCTCAAGACGGCGGGAGTGTGTCTTTGCTTCCACCTAGGCAGGTTGTTCCCACCCACCTCAAGTTTCCGTCTTTTACCTCCTTCCTTATACTCCTTTGTTTTTCCTGGAGTATAATTGTGTGTGTGACTTGTGCCTTTTTTAAACTGCATACCAGTTGCTGGAGAACAACAGTAGGAGAGGGTGATTGTCCTGAAGGCGGCTTTGGGGCTTCCCACTGGGGCAGCTGGTTGGCCACTGTGAGAAAGAGGATGCTGGAATATATTGGCCTTAGATCTGATATTATTATCATCATCATCATCATTTTTTATTTTTTTATTTTTTTAAATTTCTTTTTCGTGTAACACAAACTTCCATACCAGTGGGCCAGTGCTTTTAACCTCCAGTGAGTAGAGGACCAGGCACAGGCTACTCTAGAACAATCAGAAAGCTAGACACAAAAAGGGAATAGAGGCTATGGAAGGAAAAGACTCTCCCATGGTGATGACCTGCAACATCTGTGCCATGTTTGTTTTCTTGCCTGAGAACAACATGGCATACATGTGCAACAAGTGCAAGTTGATCATGCTGTTGGAAGAAAAAGTAAGAGGATTGGGGCAGCGAGTGTCAACCCGCCAGGGAATAAAAGAACATGAAGAGGTCTTGGACAGAATGGTGGAACTACAGCAGCAAAGTGAAGAACAGAAGCTAGAAGAGCAACAGCAAGCTGAGGCAGAAGAGGAAAATGCTGAGGTGAGAAAAAATGCAGTAGAGGATATTCCTTGGACATGGGTGAGAGGAGCAGAAGAACTAGAAACCACTCTACACTAGTGGAAGCACTGGAACTATGGAACCGTTTCCAGGTACTTGAGGATGAGACTGGAGGACAGCCTGCAGAGGAAGAATTACAGGGGAACATACATGAGAGCGAGCAAGAGGCTGAAGGTCCGTCAAACAGAGGCAATGAAACACAGGCCTTCAACAAGAAGAAGAGAAGAGTGGTAGTAGTGGGTGTCTCCATGCTGTGTGGGATCAAAACCCAATTATGTCACGAAGACCCATGGACTTGCCAGGTATGCTGTCTCCCAGGAGGATGAATTAGAGATGTGACTGAAGGGTTGCCTGCACTCATAAAGCCCACTAACAGGCATCCCTTTCTTCTCATCCATGTGGGAACAAATGATACCACCAAGCGGAGCTACAAAGAAATCACGTCAGACTTTGAAGCTTTGGGAAGGAAACTCAAGAACTTTGGGGCCCAGATAGTTTTCTCATCCATCCTTCTAGTAGTTAGAAGACAGACAGAAAGGGAAAGAAAAATACTCTGGGTGAATGACTGGCTACGAAGGTAGTGCTGGCATGAGAGATTTGGATTCTGAGACCACGGGCTATACTTCCTGGAAGATAGACTGTTGGCAAGGGATGGGTTGCACTTCACAAAGCCTGGGAAGAATATGTTTGGCCACAGCATGAAGAACTTCATCAGGAGGGCTTTAAACTGAATCCTACAGGGGAGGGAGATGTAAAGTTGGGGGTAACAATGGATGAAGGTTCATGCACCACAACAGAGAGAACAGCTCTGATAGCACCCAATAATAATCTTCAGAAACATGTAGGAAGAAAGCCAGACTATAAAGCACATGGTCTTCAATGTCTATACACTAGTACCCAGAGTATGGGAAACAAACAGAACAAACTTGAACTCTTAATACAGGAGGGAAATTATGACTTGATAGGTGTAACTGAAACTTGGTGTGGGATGACTCCCATGACTGGAATACAGTCATTGAATGATATAACTTGTTCAAAAAGAACAGGAGGAACAGAAAGGGAGGTGGGGTTGCACTGTATGTGAAAAATACATATCTCTGCACAGAAATACAGGAGGATGAGCTTGGTAGCCCCATCAAGAGCATCTGGGTTAAAATAAATGGAGCAAAGAATAAAAGGAACATGGTGGTTGGAGTCAACTACCAGCCACCCAATCAAGGAGAAGACAAGGGTGAAACTTTTGAAAAGCAAATTGCCAAGGTTTAAAGGAAGAATGATGTAGTAGTAATGGGGGACTTCATTTTCCCCAATATTTGTTGGGAGACAAATTCTGCAAAACATGGCCCCTACAAGAGATTCCTGACGTGTTGCTGATAATTTCCTCCTACAGAAAGTAGAGGAAGGAACTAGAGGATCAGCTATCCTTGACTTGATCCTAACCAACAGAGATGACTTAGTGGATCAAGTAGCAGTTACAGGAACTCTGGGGGAAAGTGACCATGTTATACTTGAGTTCTTGGTTCTAAAGGAAGCAAAAGCCAAGTGCAGCCAAATGCGTACCCTGGATTTTAGGAAAGCCAATTTTAATAAACTCAGAACAATGATCAGTAAGGTCCCATGGCAAGTGACTCTAACGAGAAAAGGAGTCCAAGATGGGTGGGAGTTTTTAAAAAAGGAAATTCTCAAGGCACAATTACAAACAATTCCAACAAGAAAAAAAGGCAGAAGACAACAGAAGAAACCAATGTGGCTTCACAAAAAGCTTAAGAGATGACCTGAAAACAAAACAAAAAAGGGACACGTACAGGAAGTGGAAGGAAGGCCAAGCTACAATGGGAGAATGCAGGCAGGTAGCACAAAATTGCAGGGATGGCGTCAGGAAGGCTAAAGCTGAGAACAAGCTGAGGTTAGCGAGGGATGCTAAAAGCAACAAAAAGGCTTTCTTCAGATACATGCATAGTAAAAGACAGAGGAAAGAAATGGTGGTTCAGCTATTAAATAAGGATGGCAAAATGATAACAGATGACAAAGAAAAGGCAGAAGTGCTCAATTCCTACGTTGGCTCAGTCTTCTCCCAAAAGAGGGTTTATGACCCCCCCGGCAAAGACGAAGTACAGGCTGAAGGAGCAGGATTGCAGCTTGAGATTGACAGGCATATGGTCAAGGAACACCTAATTACTTTGAATGAGTTCAAATCTCCAGGGCCAGATGAACTGCATCCTCGGGTAATAAAGGAACTGGCAGAAGAGCTTTCAGAACCACTGTCTATTCTCTTTAAGAAATCATGGAGGATGGGTGAAGTGCCAGATGACAGGAGGAGGCCTAATGTCCCTATCTTCTATCTTGGAAGACAGAAACAAAATTCAAAGTGATCTTGATAGACTGGAGCGCTGGGCAGAAAACAACAGAATGAAATTTAATAGGGATAAATGCCAAGTTCTGCACCTAGGAAAAGGAAACCAAATGCACAGTTACAAGTTGGGGGATACTTGGCTCAACAACACTACAAACGAGAAGGATCTTGGAATTGTTGTAGATCACAAGCTGAATATGAGCCAACAATGTGATGTGGCTGCAAAAAAGGCAAATGGTATTTTGGGCTGTATTAATAGAAATTTTGGGCTGTATTAATAGTTTCCGAATCCTGGAAAGTACTAGTTCCCCTCTACTCAGCACTGGTTAGGCCTCATCTGGAATACTGTGTCCAGTTCTGGGCACCGCACTTTAAGAAGGACACAGACAAGCTGGAGAGGGTTCAGAGGAGGGCAACAAAGATGATCAGGGGACTGGAAACAAAGCCCTATGAAGAGAGACTGAAAGAACTGGGCATGTTTAGCCTTGAGAAGAGAAGACTGAGGGGAGATACGATAGTGATCTTCAAGTACTTCAAAGGCTATCACAGAGAGGAAGGCCAGGATCTCTTCTCGATCATCCCAGAATACAGGACACAGACTAATGGGATCAAATTACAGGAAGCCAGATTCCAGCTGAACATCAGGAAAAACTTCCTGACTGTTAGCACAATATGACAATGGAACTGATTACCTAGGGAAGTGGTGGGCTCTCCCAAACTGGAGGCATTCAAGATGAAGCTGGACAGCCATCTGTCAGGGAATGCTTTGACTTAGATTCCTGCATTGAGGAGGGGGTTGGACTTGACGGTCTTATAGGCCCCTTCTAACCCAACTATTCTATGATTCTATGATTTTATGATTCTATGATCCAGAATAGCTCTGCTTATGCTCTAAAGTCTTTTCTGTAGGCATGCCAGCCTGCTGTTACATACAGCACGTAGGGTCACTTCCTAACAAGTCAAGTGCTTTGATTTATTGTTTGATGTTGCTTTTTGTCCCTCCTTGATCCACTGTTGTTCTTTGCATGTATGAAATGCAAACAGAAAAAAAGAGCTGACAAACAAAATGATTAAAAGAGCTCTTGCAGAGCAGCTCCAGTGCAGATGTAATCGAAGACTGATGGGGCCTTTTGCCTGATATGAGGATTGAGCTGCTTGACATTTGAATCCCAGACTGCAGCTATAAGTGAAATGGAATCAAAGGCTGAGAGCCCTGTGTTCTTCCCTTCCTTTGTGTGGGCCTCATTTGCTACTGCATTTCTTGCTTTGGTAATGGCTTTAGAACATGTTTTTACAGCACATCTTGTATTACTGTCATGCAACATGCCATCTGGCTGTAACACAGCCAATCCCTGTGAGGCATAACTTCAGGGAGAGCCTTTCATTTAGATCTACCAGAATAAATCATACACAAATCAGGACCTTGATATCAAGTCCTTAAGGCCCTATTTCCAGAAATACTACCTTCTGCTACTTGTGCTGGTTACCTGGACAACATTGGGTTGTGTGTTTTTTTGTTCTCCTTAAGTTTTGGTGGCCAAGTTCTATAACAGATAAGGAGATCTTTAAAAAAAAAAAATAACAGGAGTCTTCAAAAATGTAGCAGGCTCTGCATTTGTCACATGCAAAGATTTTACTTTTTCCTGCAATTGCCTCTGCCCCATGCATTCAAAGGCCTTTCCAGGCAATCAGTTTATAGGACAGTTCATGCACAGTTGCATCGATTGCATCTGGGATCCATACATCACTCAAGGAAGCACTTCTGTTTCAAAGGTATTGCATTTCCTCAGTGCTCAAGCAGCAATAAGGGAAAATGCCATTCTCTCCCAGCTGGTGGAACAACTGAAATTTGGAAGGCTGTCTGGAATGGGGCTGCAGGAGCGGCATAGGCCCAGTTCACACAGGAGGCCTAAAGGTAACCTTTTTCTGGGCAAAAGCTGCTGCCTGGCAGCTTCTCCAGTTTGATGCCCTCCGTATGCTTTGGACTACAAAACTCCCAGCACACCAACCATAGACCATGCTGACTGCAGCATGCTGGGCATCGTAGTCCAGCACATCTGGAGGTTGTTCTTTTGGGGAAGACCAGGTTGGGGAAGACCAGGTTGTTCTTTTTTCAACCATGCCATTCCAGCCTTTCCTTTGCAACGCTTCTATCCTGCTTGTTCACCCTCCAGCACTGTGTGGATCCTTCTTGAAGCACTAGAGGGGAATCTGGAAGTCACATAGTTTTCTCCTTCTTCTTTGGCAACTCCCATAATCCCTGTCCATTGGCCATTCTGGCTGGGGCTTATGGGAGTTGTAGTCCAATACATCTGGAGGGTACCAGGTTGAGGAAGGCAGGAACATACAATAGCTATGATAGCCAGCTGGCAGCATTTGCCCAGAAAAAAAGTTGTCTTTGGGCCTCCTGTGTAGCCCACCTCTACTCTATGGCGCTGCAAGAG
Organism: Heloderma suspectum; assembly: GCF_057233095.1. Classification (NCBI taxonomy): domain Eukaryota; kingdom Metazoa; phylum Chordata; class Lepidosauria; order Squamata; family Helodermatidae; genus Heloderma; species Heloderma suspectum. The sequence goes on from NC_139464.1 coordinate 35,024,924, forward strand.
GAACCCCCGTGGCACAGGAAACTGAGTAAGGGTGCAATGCTATGCTTGTTTAGACAAAAAAAAAGTCCAACAACTCGCAGTATTCTCCAGGCAGCCATGCTGGCTGGAGAAAGCTAGGAGTTGTAAGACTTTTTTCTGTCTAAACATGCATAGGATTCTGCCCTAAGTTAGTCACTTTTAGCTCCCATCGAAATCAGTGGGACATAAGTCCGTTGTGGCTAACGTTTCACACTGGTTTCAGTGCAACTTCACCTGGATCCAACCCAGCAAGTCCAATGTGCAAATGCAACTGTCAGGCAGGAGCGAATGATGGGTGATGGGGCATGCTGGCACAATCCAGATTGCCCGCCCTGTATAGGATTTAAACCTCTGCATTAATTCCAGATGATTAATAATTTGCCATTGAAACTGATTAATTAAGGGCGAAATCCCATGCTGGCTGGGGATTGTTGGGAGTTGTCGGACTTTTATCTGTCTAAACAGGCATGGGATGGCACCCTACGTGAACGAGCGGGCCATGGTGGCTATGGAAGAGGCACATCGCATTGAAATCAGTGATACTTAGAAGTGCTTCACTTTGGCCTACTGCCCCCCACTCCCCCGGGTTGATTTACTATGTTAAAGTAGCACTGAGATGCATCTCTACAAGGGAGCTTTTGTTTAATTTTGATTCCCTCCCAACAGAATAATGGCGGCTGTGGAGAAAACGCACTCTGCAATGATACTGAAAAGTCAGAAACAACCTGTATCTGCAGACCCAGTTATGTTGGAGATGGACTTACTTGCAGAGGCAGCATCTCCTTGGTGAAGCTTTATTTTAATTTTTTTACTGAATGCTTATCAGACAACTTTATGCTTGGCAGCAACTGGACAAACTGCACTGAAGGAAGTGACAGTAGGGGAAGGCAATTTGCAGAGATGGGGGGGTGCGGTGCTGGCTCCAGGCTTTTGAGGGCCCTTGGGCAAGACTCCCCCCGTGGGCCCCTCCCTCAGCGAGTCTCCCTTCTCACCGCCATGGTCACGGACTGCTATTGCTCCTCCTCCTTTTTCTCCTCATTGCTGCTGCTTGCTTGCTTGACGGGCAGAGAGCCAGTGAGCATGTAGGCCGTAGCATCTACTGCTCCTCTTTCCCTTCACCGATGTTGTCTGGGCCAGACCAAGAGCCAGGTGAATGAGCAGGTTGCAGTGGTGAAGAGGAGGGCCAACTCCAGGGGGCTCTTGTCAGTGGGCCCCAGCTGCAGTGTGAGTCCTTGGCAGGTGTCCCAATATACCTACCCTTAGCACTGGCCCTGGTCCAGAGAGAACCCAATGATTCCAAAATAGCAGCAAACCACATTAGCAGCTGCTCATATACCGTTATATCCTGGCACATACAAAACAAGCAGCTTGATCCCTTTAGAAAGCTTTGCAGAAGCCCATTACTGGCAACATCATCAGCTGCTGGGCTAGAGACGTATCCAGCCTGGAGTGTGTTCTAGATCTCAGCATTTCTTGCCATCCTGTATGGGGTTATTATTTCTGCAAGGGTTGCATACATTTACGTTTGCCTTCAATGATTTCCATAAGTTGTATTATTATTATTATTATTATTATTATTATTATTATTATTATTATTACAGGAGCTCTCGAGGGATTTCAACACTACTCGATTTAATGGATTTCTAATGGTAAGAAGAGACCTGATCTAATGTCTTGATCTCTCTTGGTGGGCATTCAGTCACATCTACTGAAAGTTTTGCAAAGGAAAACACTCTTCAGATCCAGTAGCCTGCTTGTCTGGAAAGTGCCGCTGCCTGAAAATGGCATTAACTCCAATGTTAACTTCTTGTATTCTTTCTTTGTAGGATGCTGGTGTCAAAGATATTTCAGCAATAGGTCCTTTCACTGTTTTTGCACCAAACAGAGAAGCATTTGCAACTGAATTAAAAGTAAGCAAGCAAAAGAATCTTAATGCTGAATGATCTATTGTTACATACTCCTCACTTCCCCAAGTGGAGGGCAGCTCCAAGGACAGGACTACTGAGTTTTTAGTTTCCTTTCGGATAAGAAAGCACTGGAGACGTAGGGAATCTTGGCAACATTTGCTTTATTTGGAAATATACAACAGAGCATAAATGGAGGTAAATAGGCACACCTACAAGACCGCAGGCCCACCACCCTGCTTCAGATCCTGGCGGGGGGGGGGGGGGGCAGGAGAAAGAATGCATCCCAAACTTGATTCACCTTCAACCCACTAATTTCATGCCATACGTGTGTAACCTGCTTTTCTTACCAGATGGAAACCCAAAGCAGCTAGCAGGGAGAGCCAATGTGGTGTAGTGGCTAGAGTGTTGAACTAGGGCTGGGGAGACCTGTGTTCTAGTCCCCACTCAGCCATGAAGGGTGATTCAGCCTAACCTATCTTACAGGGTTGTTGTGAAGATAAAAGGGAGAGGAGAAGGACCATGTAAGCCACCTTGGGCTCCTTACAAGAGAAAAGAAAGGTGGAATATAAATGTAATAACAACTATAATAATAATAAACCACTCAATACAACAATGCCAGAATAACAGCCAGTATAACAACAATATATCAAACAATACATAGAAAATAACTCAGCAGCCAGACCAATTCATATCAAAACAATAACACAGTACAGTACACCTATCAAGATGCATGCCAGACCATTTAATTAAAAAGCAGTTCAATTCAACAACAGCAATTTGCTTCAGTAGACAAGGTACCAAAATTCGTAACAAAGTTACAAATTGCAAAGTCGTCGCAGAATTTTGTAAATTCTACAAAACTAACAGAAGTACAACATTTTATGTTGATTTGCCATCTTTCCTCCATGGAGCTCAAGTTGCATACATGGTTCTTCTCTCCCAGCCACTCCAATTTATTTTCACAGCTACGCTATGAGGTAGGCTAGGCTGAGAGATTGTGACTGAGACAAAGACACCCTGTCAGTGGGGATCTAAATCTAGCCCTCTAACCTCTCCACCACACTGACTCACGCCTCCTGCTCTCACAGCTTCTTGCCCATTCAGGCAGACATTAAGGGCACAATCCTATGCACATTTAGACAGGAAAAAAGTCCTACAACTCTCTGGATTCCCTAGCCAGCTGTGCTGGCTGGGGTATGCAGGGCATTGTAAGATTTTTTTCTGTCTAAACATGCATAGGATTACACCTTAAGACTACAGTCCTAAACACTCTAGGGCAGCCTTCCCCCAACCCCCAGATGGGTTGGACTTCAAATCCCATCTTCTCCAACCATGATGGCAGTTATAGTCCAAACCATCAGGTTGGGGAAGGCTGCTCTAGGAAGCAAACCCCATTAATTGCCTTTCAAGTAAACACGCATGGGATTACACTGCACCATCTTTTTGTGTCAAATCCCGAACACCCACCTGGAGTCACTTTAATCCTATTCACAGTAATCAGATAGCAAAAACACAACAATATTTGTGGTGCACGCTGTATGCTGTTCCCCACCCCACCCCCATCACCTGTTATGTTTTCTGATTTGCTTCCAAGCTTAAGGACTGGATATCGAGAGGCGTGATGCCCCAGGTTCTTCGCTACCATATAGTAGCCTGTACGGGACTGCTCTATAATGACATGACATCAGAGAAAACTGTCACCACTCTTCAGGGAGATCAGCTCAAGTTTACATTCTCACAGGTAAAACTAAGCCTTGGGGACCATACCGTCTTCATTTCTCTTCTTAGAAAAGAGAGATTCAATCCTATAAGACAGCCTTTTCCAACCTGGTACCCTCCAGATGTGTTGGACTACAACTGCCATCATCACCAACTCCAGTGGCCATGTTGGAGGGCACCAGGTTGGGGAAGGCAGATATAGGATGAAATGATGGATGACATTGTGAGCCTTTCTACATGAGGATTTTATTGTGCCCTCGTGATTGCTCACTCACAGTAGTTTGTGGGTCCTTCACATGGCCTCCTCCTCCTCCTCCTCCTCCAGGGCCTCTCCCATGCTTTGCAACCATTATCTCGGGGGGGGGGGTGTTTCCTAAAGAGGAAAGTCTTGTATTTTTCTCAATGGTATTATAGAAGCCTTGTGTAATTGTGCAATTCTGTTATACTACAGTGCCACATAGTGGTTGTGTAATGAAATGTATAGAAAGGGAGAAAAAGAAAACACTCAGGAAAAAAAAAACACGTGCGAAGGAGCTGACCTTAATCCTGCAAAGAATCCAGAAGTAGAAGTCTTGGTAAAGGTGCAGGTTAAAGTCCTCATGTAGGATGTAGAACCAAGAACTGGTGCTCAAAGAAAGCTGTTCAACATTGATGATGAGATACCAAGATTTTTTCAATGTAGCCTTGTGCATAAGACATTGTTGGCATCTGGTGCCCAGTTAACCAAGTCAGCATGTACTAAACGAGCCTTCCTCAATGTGGTGCCCTCCAGATGTCTTGGACTTCAACTCCCATCAGCCCCAGCAGTGGTGGCACAGACACCCACCCAGCATCTCATACATAAATCCTTGGGATTTATGTAGCCTTCCTTACAGACTACATTAGGGATCTCTTCACTGGAGCAATGCTGACTCAGACATGTACTTTTATTTAAATTATTAAGGCTGTAATCCTATGCATACTTACCCTAAACATGCTTAAGATCATTATACACACTACTATATATTTCTTGGTTTTTATTGCCAGGCCAGGTGCAGGTCTCTTTATTTTGTTTTATTTCTTTATATTAAGGCATTGTAGGTCCATTCAAATAATGCTGCTGTCAGTTCCCTTGGTTCTCTCCGTTCGCAGTCACACACTCCAAGGTACCAGGCTTCAGGCTCACTACTTTATTAGTTAGCTACCAGGTTCCTTACAAATGCAGATTCTCAGAGACTGTCAGCCTACAAAGGAAAACAGCTACTCCACATAATTACGAATATCAATAGAGGAGCCAAGTGGGAATCAGAGATGCTGCTGGCAGTTTGAACAAGAACTTGCAGGCCAGAATAACTTAGGCGGGAACACCCCTCCCGTACAGTTGTGCCCCCCTACGTAAGCTATCATGCATAGCCAACCAGGTAGAACATCTGAGCTCCGCCTCTAACTTTTCTCTAGCATCCCTCAGGTCACACCTTGCCCTCTCCTCCTCCTCCAAGACCTGGGTTCTCACAGGGGAGGAAAGGGGGGGGGCTTCTGGTCGAGCCATCTGCAAGCCAAGTTCCTGAGAAGAACGCCTATCCATATCTGAGCTCACTAGGTGTGGAAGCCTCCCCCAATTCTGGCTATTTCCAATCTGAATCTGAGCTGCTAACGATTTCCACACGCTCAGAATCATTCCTGACAGTTGCCTTGTCTTGTGTGTTTGTTTTCAGAATTCAGTTTTTTTGAATGGCAGAGCTAAGATTTTAACTAGTGATCTAATCAGCACCAATGGAGTAATACATATCATAGACAAGGTCCTGATTCCACAGAGGATTCAAGAGTTCTCAGCTGGACAATCGACATCTGTAAAGGTGCATACCATTTGTTTTGGGATTGTCAAGTAATGAACAGTTGTTTTGTCATGTTTTACTACTTCATGGGTGACTTTGTATCTGTCACTCTGTGTGTGTGTATGGTCTAAATAAGAGTGCAAGGGGCTTGTAGGAGGGAACTGAGCAATGTTCTACAACAGCCTTCCTCAACCTGGTGCCCTCCAGATGTTAACTACAACTCCCATCATCCCCCAGCCAGTAGATCTTTGCAATAGCCCTAAGGAGGAGAGAGAATGACTGGCCCAAGTTAACCCAGTCACCTTTGTGCTGAGCAAGAATTGGACCCTGGGTCTCCCTGGGTCGTTTTCTAATTAGTACAACATACTGGTATAAACACACCTTTGGAACACACTTCAACTCACCGTTGGAACAAGTTGCCATCGGAGGTCCACCATGCTCTGTCATTGCAGGCTTTTAAGAAGGGCTTGAAAACATATTATTTTACCGTGACCTTCTCTTGGTATGACTGCTATTGTTGCTGTTGTTGCTTTTAACATCGTTGTTGGTTTTATTGTTGGCTTTTATTGTTGTTTTTATGTTTTTATCACTTTTAATATTTTAACTGTTTTTATGTATTTTATTGCAGTAAGCCGCCTTGGAAGGGCTTCTATCCTCAGAGGTGGCCAATAAATGTTTTATAAATATAAATAAATAAATAAATAAATAAATAAATAAATAAATGGTAGATACTAGACATCACATCTTGGGATATAACTGCCCCACTTCCCAGCCTAGCCCTAAAAGCAGAATTAGAAAATAATGCAGATGGAATGGGAATATGCATATGACCCTACTGTCAAGGGCTCCTTGGAGGCCTCTCTCAGTCCAATCCAGTAGCCAAGTCCAGACACAGACAAAGGGATTCCTTTCAAAGCTTTATTCTTCTTTTACAACTTAACAACTCTACAGGTAGCAACTAGATCTGAGCAGCAGAGTACCTATGCCCTAAGTTGAAACAGTTGGTCCCCGTTTGAAAGGGAATTACTGGCAGACCCCTGAACTTAAGGACTAGGGAGAGTCCCTCCCCTTTTCCCTTGGATCCTCTGGGCGCATCCTTTGTTTGCGCGCCAACCGGGCACTACACCTCCTTTCCACGCCCTCCGTCTGGCGCCGCTCTCTGCGTCTGCGTCACGCATCCACCAAGTCTGCTCTCTGTGCTTGGTCACTCCCTGGACTGCTTTCTAATCTAGGAATGCTGGTGGGAGGAATCTCCGTCAGCTGTGGGCCCTGGGAAAGAGGAGCGCGCTCCTCTCCCAGGAGCGACTGCTCTTCCTCAGAATCAGAACTACTCTGGGATTCTATGGGCTCAGTGTCCACCCTGACACCTACTCACAAGTGTATTTGCATTAAGGGAAAAATAGGTGAAGTAGCTATAATATATGGTTCTAATTGGTGAATTAGACTGCATCAAAGTGGAACTTTCAGTAAACTTGTGAAGTTGTTAAGATATTATGGGTTGGATCCGGATCTAGTCATACTTGGAACAGACACCTTCAGATCAATGGGACTTCAATGGGGCTACCTAAGTATGTCTACATCTGGATCCAACCTGATATCTTTTTCCACTAGTACCAAATTGGTCTTCACTTGCCATCCCCCCAGGACTGGGAACATGAAACAGGCTATTCAACAACAGCAATAGATGAGCCAATGGGTTTTAGTTTCAACTTCTTCCTGCTCATGCTCACAATGGACGATTATTAAGTAGTCTCAAATTATGCAAACATTCCTCATAGAAGTTGGAGGGGGGGTGTTTTAAGACACATCTTTTTAACTTGACTTTTTAAATTGTTGTTATGGTTTTTGAGGTTGTTTTCAAGGTTTTACTATGTCTTTATTTGATTGTGATGTCTATTTTCTGAACTTTTTGTAAACGTTTTGGTTGGTTTCAGAAAGATAGTATAGAAATACAATCAATCAATCAGTAATAGAGATGTTTCTGAAAGCAGCAGCTATATTTTAATATAGCATGTAAGGAACCCATATGTTGTTACTTTCTGAAAATACCCTAGCATTATGTTTCCAAAACAGGCAAATAAATTTAGCAAATAATTTATCTTCCTAGGAAACCCTCAAAATGGTTGCAGCACAAAATGGGTACATCATGTTCTACAACCTGATAGAGGTAAGGCTACATGTGTTGTAACCCTTTAGCATAGCATTCTCATCCACAATTCAACTTAAATTTGTGTTCTGTATTGTGGATATACCTGAGATGAATGCAGGTACCATGCAGAGAACGGTGGCTCATCCGTACTCCCATATATGCAATCATTTTCCTTTGTAGATATCGTGATGGAGAAAATGAGTTCCCCTTCTATTTTATTTCAGAGTTCAGGACTGATTAGTTTGATTAATGATCCTCTTCATCAACCAGTCACCTTGTTCTGGCCCACGGACAATGTCATTAGAGCTCTCCCAAAAGACCAGCAGGATACGCTATTTAAAATGTCAAACAAGGAGAAATTACTGCAGTACTTGAAATTCCACATTATTGGAAGTACTAAGGTGGGAATTTTCAGTTCAACATTATTTGTCTAAAAAAACTAAAAAGAAGAACACAACAGAAGCACTGGAATCTTCCTGTTTTCTAGATATGAATCTCTCTCTTTTCCTGATACATTCCACAGGTTTTAGCCTATACCCTCCCTAGCTCTAATTCACTGAAGACACTTCAAGGTTCTGATATCAGTGTGACATGTGGAAAAGATGACACCAACATTGTGAGTATCTCATGTCTTCTGCATTAGCTAATCAATGCATTTTTGACCACTCCAACCCTATTATAGCATCATAAATAGATGTCCCAGATTCAAATAAAGATGATGGGCTGTATCTGATGTGACATGGCTGCTAACGTAAATTATGTTGGGTGATTGTAAGAGACCTCTAGGGCCCCGTCTACACCGGGCTTTTACTCCGGGGCGAAGGCAAGTCGAGGTCCCTCATGATAGACGCAGTCATGACTGCGCCACCATCCGTGGTTTTCGCCCGGAAAAAGCGGAGTTCGAAGGAGTAATTTTACTGCGATGTTTTGGGTGTGCTGTGGGTTCCCGCGTGGCTGTGGTCCATCTGTTCCTTCCCCGAACTGACTTCGCATCTTACAGTGGGCGTATTGTAGGTGTGAGTAGTGCCTGCATCACTCTGTGATGCCCCTTTGCTCCCCCATCCCTGCGCAGCTGCGCAGTTACAGAGGCACAGAGGGGCATTTTCATTTATTTAATCACACTTTCGCACATTTTTGCAGCTTTGTATCTTCGCAACAGTTGCTTTTGGACTCAGTGCCCAAGGGCTGGGGGGGTCTTGGGGAGGAACAACATAGCTCCAGCCATCATTTTGGAGTGATAGCTAGGCACGTAGTGCTCACGCTTGTGAGTGTGAATGATCACGAGAGTCTCAGGCTAGGGAACTGACAAACTGATGGTGCAGAAATGAAGGAGCACAGAACACCCAATTTTTACCTAAAACAGGGTCAGAAAGACACAGCAGAGCCCCTCAGATATAAAGCAGCCACTGAAGTGTCACACCCCCACACTCATGGGACTGCACAGCTGTGCATTTCAGTATAATGGCAAAAAAATGGCATGGCAAGTCTCTTAGGGAAGCATGCAGTTCATCACCAGTGTATTGCAGGGCATGGTGTTTCGAAGCCGCATTGCTGCGCAGTTGTGACGGGGTGGGTGGTCAAAGCAGTGCCATATAGATGGGGCCTAGCACAATGCTATTAGCATTAGTGACCACAGTGGATTTTCCGGGGTATCCCATTGCAGCAGCAGCTAACACTGTTGCCATTTACACTAGAAGTCCCTTATGCAAGTGCAGTGTAATATCTGTTAGCACTCATGTTGCATTGGATACTGCCCAAGGACCATTTCTTAGCACAGTATCTTAATTCTAAGATAAGAAATAAGAACCAACACACTTTGACCAAGTGATTAATTACCACCAAAGCATTGCAGGTTCTTACCTTTGAAAGACTACAGGCCACATATTATGTTTTTCCTACAAAAGGAGACTCTCTTTAGGAGAGAGTATACAGAGGAATGGGGGAGAAATTCATTTGAATCACATTTTAATGCAAACTTACTTAATTCACACTTCCCAAACCAATACACAAACAGAAACACAGCTATACTTCTATGTTTTCACTTGCAATGCAATTCTCCAGTCAAAAATTCCATCCAAAAATATTAGGGAAAATAAGATACAAAAATGCATTATATTATGGGAAATCGCTGACATAAATGCATATATTAGGAGAAATGTGTGTGAAAATGCATAAGAATTTTCATGTGCACTTTTAAAAAAAAATCAAAAAGTGATGCAGAAACAGGATGAAATGAATTTAAGGTGGGACAAATGAGAAACGGAACAAAACTGAAATTGACAGATTTGTCCATCCCTAATGAAATATGAAGAAATATTCAAATATTACATGAGAAATATTAGCTTTTGTTAGATTATATGTTGATCTAATTTTTTTTCAAAAAGAAAACAACCAAGCTGTCTCCCAGTCAACATATTTGTGCTTCTTATTTTCACATACTCAGTGGCAGTCTGCTGAAACATATAACTTTATATACTTTCATTTTCAGGGTGAATTGTTCCTCAATGAAAGGAGGTGTAAAATAATACAGAGGCAACTGGAGTTTGATGGTGGCATCGCTTACGGTATTGACTGCATGTTAACAGATCCTGTCCTTGGAGGTCGTTGCGACACATTTATCACTTCTATTATTCCGGTCAGTCCTTCTATGGATTTTTTTTTACCCTTCTGAATTTCATACTAATCTAGTACATCTTACATCAGTGAGTGCTCCAATATGGACTCAGTTCCTGCATGCACAAAGGAATCATGCACATGTAGGACCTCTCTTTGTGCACTGGAACTTATGTGAAACTCTAGATCAGAGCATAACAATGCAATCTTGTGTGTGTGTGTTCAGAAGTAGGTTCCACTGAGTTCAATTGGATTTAGTCCAATTAAATTCAATGGTTTTACAGCACAGTCCTATACACATCTATTCAGAAATACATTCCATTGAATTCAAGGGTATTTACTCCCTGGTAAGTGTGTAATCTCCTTATTGCTTGCTTTTTCATGTTACTTAATTTAGATATTTGCTATTTTGCCATTGTAATCTCATTAGCAATTCTTTTTGACTAGGAATAATAAGCGATATATTTTTCCTCTGCTCATCCATTTTATTGCACATATGGGGGGAAATCCATTAGAATATATTTCAGCTGTCCATTTTCTCCTGCGATGTCTGTTTTATATCACTAAGATTTTAAAAATATTACTGTGTTGAGCAATTTTGAGTATTGGGAGAAATCAAACCTGATGGGTACTGAAACCTTCCTCCCTGTTCGTTCCTTCAAAGTATGAATATGCATGGGAGAAACACTCTAGCTGCATTCAGACAATCATATTTCAGCTTAGGGCCAGACTAGATATGACATTTGTCATATAGCTGTTCCATAGCTATTTTAAAAAAAAATAAACAGCCCCTTATTTTTTAAAAAATAAACAGTCCCTTCCATAGCTGGCTTTTTAAAAATAAACAGCCCCTGATAGCTAGCACTGTGACCTAGAAAAAGCAAACCTACATATGCTCAACTGCATATGTATTAGCAACGTGAAAAAAGAAAGCTGTTGGAAATAAGTGTTGAACACTATTGCAAAGATTACTGGTGACACTTATTTACTAATGTTCTGTTTAATGAGCTTGCTTTTTTCAGGATTCTCGATCATGCATCCAGTGCCTGCCCATGTGCAAATTGTATGAACATACAGGCTCTGCACAGAGGTTCATGTGAATGCACGCATGGAACCCATCTGGTCTGGGACCTACTCGGGATGCTGGAGAAATTCGAGATGGACTAAAATGAGGTCGGATTTCTAAGAATCCGACCTGCGGAATCCGCTGCGGAGCAACCCCCTCAGGCCGCGCGGAGTCCATGGGCTTTCGGAAGGTTTTTTTTACTTTCCCGAAATTTACCCATATAAATTCATAGGAAAATACTTAAGTTTCTGCTGAGGAAACATTCATAGAATCATAGAATAGTAGGGTTGGAAGTTGCCTACAAGACCATCGAGTCCAACATTGAATGGAATGGGGGAGAATACACTAAATGTTACATAATAAGGTAAATTATGTAAATACTTATTAAATACATAATTATTTACGTATTTTTCTGCATGACAAAAAAATATATATTCGCATCCTGTCTCTGGACGATGGAACAAAAAACACCTGACAATCCACAACACAGACAGAGTAGAGTTTACACAGTCCGTACATCCCTAGGACCTACTACTGCTATTTTTTCGACATACACACATACATTTAGTGTATGCTGTTTGTAAGAACAAGAAATATTTATCGTATGGGAAATCTGATAACAAGTAGTAGAATATATGTGTGTGTGTATTTACTGATTTTATATATATATATATATATATATATATATATATGAAATCAGGATGTAACTTTGTGATCAGGAAATATACCTTTGGAAAGAGAGTGGCTTCCAAAATTATGGGAAATGATATTTATAGTGTTTGGTCATGGTGATGGATACGCCATGTATTTTGCATTGGCATTATAATTTTGATAATAAACCATGATTTGTTTTTAAGTAATGTTTTTAAAAGTTCTTTCTGGGTGGGGGGGGAACTCTTCAGATTTAAAACACATAACTCTCTTTTTTTCTACAGGGAGACTGCATTGGTTGTTACAGAACTTATCAGTGTCCTTCTGGAAGTAAAGTTGTGGTAATTATGGTTGTATACTCCTGACACAAATTTTAATTAATAAAACATGGGTTGTATGCAATGTTAGTGCTACTTAAAGTAAACCCATTGAAAGGAATGGGGCTAACTTAAGTCCCATTCATTTCGACAGGTCTACTCTAAATAGGACTAACATTGGATACAATCCTGTAATTTTAAAAGCTTCAGAGGAAAAGCCAAACCATAAACTAACCAGTGTATTCAGCAAAACAAGTATCAAAATGACTGGTATCTGCAAACATTCATGCATCTCCAAAATAAAACAAATGACCAACAGTAGCACATCCAGTTTGTACATTTTAAGATTTGTAGATTTAAAAATTTCATATATATATGAACAGATTTTTAAAATGTGAAACGTTTCATTATATAACGCCAGTGACTGAAGCTGGTGTTTCATACTAAAACATTTCACATTTTAAAAATCTCTCTGTGTGTGTGTGTGTGTGTGCGCGCGCGTGTGTATGAAATTTGAAATCTATAAACGTTAAATTTTTAAATTTTTAAATCTATAAATTTATAAACTGGATGTGCTACTGGTGGTCATAGATGGACCTATTGAGTTTGGCTAGTGCAGATGTGTGGAGAATTTTGTTCCATTTGTTTTTGATAAGACCTCCCCAAATTTTGCACATTTCTTCATAAAGAGCCTGGAAAAAAATTGAGATTTGAAAGGAAAAAAAAAATCAAATATGGGAGAAAGAAAATCTGACAGACAGATTCATCTGTCTCTAACCTGCACACTTGATTGTCAAACAGTTTGTTTGTGTCTTCCATACTCCCTTAACTACAAGATATCATGAGTAATAGAAAAGAGGAATTTGTAAATGCAAGTTAGCCGAAGCTCTCTGGGTGGGTCACAACAATTAAAACCATAAAATACAACATAACATTTACTATAAAAGTTTAAATGTTTAAAACCACAGTATAAAATAAAAGTAAAAGCCAAAATAAAACTAGCAGGACTACAAAGATTTAAAATACGGTAACAGATCTAAAACAGAAACTGAAAGATTAAAATGCCCGGGAAAATATGAATGTCTTCACCTGGCACCAGAAAGAGTACAACATAGGCACCATGTGAGCCTCTCTGGGAAGCTCATTCCACAGCCAGGGTGCCACAGCAGAAACGGCCCTCTTCTTGGTAGCCACCCACCTGACTCCCAGAGAAGGACTGCTAAAGCTGATCTTAGGGTCCAGGCAGGTGTATATGGGAGGAGATGATCCTTCAGGTAACCTGGCTCCAAGCTTTGAGTGTTGATACCAGTACTTTGAATTGCACCCGGACATGGACTGGCAGCCAGCGCAGATAGAAAAGTATTGGTATAATATGATAGTGTTGGCCAGTCCCTGTTAACAATATCGCTGCCCTATTTTGGACCAGCTGAAGTTTCCGGTCCATTTTCAAGGGCAGCCCCACATATAGCACATTGCAGGAAACCAGGTGAGAAGTTACCAGAGCTAGGCTATCTCTGTCCAGATAAGGGCGTAGCTGGTATATTAGTCCAAGCTGATAAAAGGTGCTCTGTGCCACTGAGTCAACCGGTTCCTCAAGTGACAGTTCTGGATCCAAGAGCACACCCAAACTACAAACCTGATCCTTTAGGGGACATGCAACCCCCTCCAGGACAGGTTGAACAGAGCACTTCTGCTGCTCCGGGTCCTGGGGGCAGGGGGGATGTGGGCAGCAAGCACCCATGAATGTTATGTGCACACTTTCTTGGATCACGTGCAAAGGATCAAGCTGAACACAGGGGCATTTAAAGACTGTTAACTTCCTGCTTTGTTTGCTTGCTTGTTTTTGGTTTTCCAACTTCAAATGTGAAATCGTAAGGGAGAAGTGAAACAGTGTACTTACATTCTGAATCACAAGATTCTGAAAGGCTGTCAGAAGGATTGCTCACTTGTGGTCAGGATACCACAGTGTTGTAAGGGCTACTTCGGGAATGAATGTCAAGGTAAGGCTTTCTAGTATTAAGCATTTGAGAAGCTTCTGGCAAGGGATACTAGTGTATTCTCCCTCAGTAAGGCCAATAACAGCTTTGGGAGGGGGAGCAATTCAGATCTAGAAAATGGCACAGAGAGAAACAGGCTCCACTGCTCCAGTCTAAATTAGATCCTTCCACGGTTGTTTAAAATAACAAAACTGAGAGATCTGATGACAGACTTCCCACATAATGTCTGGTTTCAACCTTAAGCAGGAGGGTTGGCATATGATGGAGACAGATGATACTTTTTTTTTTCCTCCAGAGTGTTATATGGGAAGTTGTTGCTCCTGTTATACACTTCCCAATATCAGCTCTTGTAAATTGGTTTTAGAAGGTTTTCTCCAGTGGAGGCTGGTGGCTCCCATTTCAGTGGAGCTGTGAATCCATTCTTGGTTTCAGTCAGAACCAGCCAGAATTCTAATGGAGCTATCCAAGGCACTGAATCTATTTTGGAGATAGGGTTCAGCACCTTGGATAGCTCCTTCAGAGTTCTGGCTGGCTCTGAATGAAATCCAGAATGGATTCACAGCCCCACTGAAATCAGAGCCACCAACCTCCACAGGTTTTCCCATGATTCAAAATCCTGAAAAAAGTGCTTGACCATAGACAACTGGAGGCCAAAAGCATCAAGTGAACTATGCCTGTATCACTCTCTTTAAAATAATTGTTTGTCTCCAGCATTAGCATATCTTGCTTAGAGAACATCTGGAGCATTTGTTCAGCTGGTGTTTTCCTGTGGGTCTTCTGCTCTCTACTCTTGGCACACTGTGGCTGGATTGCTTAAGTCAGCTTCCTCCTACCTGGTGCCACCTATAAGTGCTGGACTCTAGCTCCCATCATTCCCTGGCTTAGATCATGGGAGGGATGGTCCTTGTCTTAAGGCAGGATGATCTGATCCCTTTCAATTCTGTGGTTGTTTTGTGTTTATCCTTTGAAGAGGCTGAAAGGGTAAATGTTGCGTTTCTGTTAACTGAATTAATTTCTGTCATTTAGCTCAAGAAAGAATTTTCTTACAGATCACATCGGCTGGTAATTTCTGGCAGGCATCTCATCTGCTGCTCACAGAAGTAGGGAGACGTTCTGGCGCATAATATAACTTCCCTTGAACCACCTAACATAAGTTCAGTGATGCAGTGTACCCTATATACTTATGGCAAACTCCTTCTCTGAGTGTTGATCCCTCTTTGTAGCAAAAATGGCTCCACCCCTGTAAAAGAGGGAGGGATCAGCAGGATCAGGGGAACTTCAAAGTTTGTGGGAGTACAAAAAAACTTTAGAAAAAATGTGGGGGGTCCCCCAAGAGCCCAGTAAGGACTGCACATTCTTAGTGACCACGTAATGCTGACTGATTGTTGAGAGGAAGAAGGGAAATGGAGGAGGGGAGGGAAACGGCCTGAAGTATTCTGGAAGATGGCGTGGCTGGCTGACTGGAACTCTGAACAGGAAGCACTCCACACTGCAACATTTTGTTGCAGGCCCCACTTGTTCTTCTTATGCACATTGCTGCACCAGATGATCCATTCCTGCTCTACAGTTCTGTGATAATTTTAATACATGGAAATACAGCAGGAGAGAGGGAAGGGACCTGGGGTATGGTCCTGAGTTTCTGGATCTGCGCATGATAGCGATTAACCATAGTTCGAATCTTTCATCAAGGAAGGTTATTGCCATAGTGGTGAGTGCAAATGTGCAAAATGCAGTCAAGATATGTACATTCCTCAAAGCCTGTTGGCAATTATGCATAGTGGGAGAATGTGCACGATTCCCTCTTCATGAATAAATTATATGCACATTCTCCATGAAGCATGGTGAATGTGCCCAGTGGCTGGTTGTTATGCACATTAACCATTTAACTCACATTAGCTTCAACATATAAAATAGATCTCTTTCTGGGGGCCTTGAGATCCTAGCCCAATCAGTACAATAAAATGTCCACCTTGCAGATGGTCCTTGCAAGGATCTACTCACTGCCACTTATTACTTTCCAGGCTGCCCAGGAGGCCCAGAAGCTCCCTGTAATAACCGTGGTTCCTGTGATGAAGGATATGCTGGCACAGGACAATGTACATGCCATGGTGGCTTCAATGGGACTTCATGTGAGCTCTGTCTGCCAGGGAAATATGGCATGGATTGCAAATGTAGGTTTCATGGGGTTGTTGTCCTCTTAAGTGGCTGTACTCCTGCAACCTCTGGAACAAAATATGAAAGCTAGCAGAGTTTATTGGATCCCAAGTGTCTTACCTGTACCTGAGAGATCCGACTGCAAACCTTCTAGCTCAGGCATGAACTATAGTCCCAGGGCATGTCTGGAAACACAGGATGGGGATGGGGATGGTCAGTGCCTGGAAGAAAGATTGGCTGGCAACCCTATGTATGCTGCCTTGGGTTCCATGGAAGGAGGGAGGGCTATAAATGAAATAAATAATGAACTCACTGTGTATCCTTAGGGGAATCACAGTCTCTCTACCTCCTTTCCCTATTTGTTAGCTGGCTAATAATTTGGAATGGATCTTTGTAAGGGTTGACATGAAAAATATTGTAAGGGCCTCCAAAATCTGAGGCTGATGGGCATTCTATGCAGAGCAGGAGGTGTACAGAGGCAATCTTTGCCTCCACAATTCTCCCACTATGCTTTCTGCTATACAGGCATTTTTGTCTGTTTAGCTATGGCTCTGCAGAGGGGGAGGGAAGGAGGCTGGGAAGGGCTGGGGAAAGCTCATATCCCTGCTTCCCCAATCCCCTCCACACCCACAGAACCGCCCCCTTTCCCTCCTCTCTGAGATTGCTTTTGTGAACTCGGAGAGGCAGCCAACATGGTTCGCTCCACGCCGGCTCCGAGAGGGAAGGGAGTTCAGACTACTGGCTCTGAGGTCGGAGCGCTGTCTCCAGCCTCGGATTCAGGAATCCGAACTATCGTATGGCCCCTCAGACACTATCTAGGGGTCATAAGGTTGCTCTCTAAAGCACTTTGCATACTGATATCGTCATTTGCATTTCAAGACACTGATATGCTTGTGGGAATTTTTGCCCCAGACCGTCTTTTAATTCTAGAGAGACTTTTCATTAACCTACAGGAGATGTCTGGAGAAGTTGCCAAGCACAGCCCAGTTTATGGGCTTCGCTAACTCCTGTTTCACCACCTTGGGGCCAGCAAAAACCAGGATGGGCTTCCCCTTCTGGGATGGTCCATAACACATCCATCATATGTGTCATGGCCCAGGCTCAGTCTCTGACATCTCCAGTTAAAAAGAGTCAGAGGGCCAAACACTTTGGGCTTGCATGGCTGATTTTTTTTAAAAAAAAGAATAGCCAGCATGGAGAGCCTGATGTCAGGGTGGACACTGAGCCCATAGAATCCCAGAGTAGTTCTGATTCTGAGGAAGAGCGGTCGCTCCTGGGAGAGGAGCGCGCTCCTCTTTCCCAGGGCCCACAGCTGACGGAGATTCCTCCCACCAGCATTCCTAGATTAGAAAGCAGTCCAGGGAGTGACCGAGCACGGGAAGTAGTCTTGGTGGACGTGCGACGCCGATGCAGAGAGCGGCGCCAAATGGAGGGCGCAGAAAGGAGGTGTAGTGCCCGGTTGGCGCGCAAACAACGGCTGCGCCCAGAGGCTCCAAGGGTAAAGGGGAGGGACTCTCCCTAGTCCTTAAGTTCAGGGGTCTGCCAGTAATTCCTTTTCAAACGGGGACCAACTGTTCCAACTTAGGGCATAGGTACTCTGCTGCTCAGATCTAGTTGCTACCTGTAGAGTTGTTAAGTTGTAAAAGAAGAATAAAGCTTTGAAAGGAATCCCTTTGTCTGTGTCTGGACTTGGCTACTGGATTGGACTGAGAGAGGCCTCCAAGGAGCCCTTGACACCCAAGCTGAAATGGGACCAGGGCATGGGGAAACTATAACCCAGGGATGGGAAACGTCTAGCCCACAGAGGTTCCCCATTCCACCCGTGGAGGTGTGGAGGCTCCGGGGGCTTCACACACCAAACCTGAATGACATCCAGGGGCATGGCCCCATCCTCTGACATCATTCAGCCCATGGGGGAGTCAGGGGTGATACAGCCCCCAGCCCTTCTGAAATTCCTCGCCCCTGTTTTAAACATTTGCCCCCAGTATGGCGCCAGTCAGAGTAAGGGCCTCCCATGGCTGCTATTCACAATGGGAAGGAAACTCCCTTGTTCCCAATGGGAGTTTTTCTCCCATGGCAACTAGTAGGTTTGGGGGGGTGGGAGCAGTCCTGATGAGAACCACCATGGGGGCAAAGGATTAACCCCTCCCCCACCCCCGTCTGCCCAACTCATGTTCCCAGTCCAGCTCAGAGACCCACACACCTGCTATTCGTTTGTTTGTTTGTTTTTAAATTACCCACTTAAGACCCTATGAGCATTTGGCCTTCAGACTGGAGTGCTGGGAATGACCTCTGTATGAGACTCTGCAGAGCCACTGCTTCTCAGAATAGACAGTACTGAACTAAATGGACCAATGGTGCGACTCGGTATAAGGTAACTACATATACTCATATGCCGTGGCAGCTAGTGACTCCCGTTCTGGAGGGTTTGTATTTCCATTCAGGGTTTAAGTCACCACCAGCCAAAACTATAATGGTGCTATCCAAGGTGCTGAACCCGTATTGGGGATAAGTTTCAGCACCTTGGATAGTGCTGTTAGAGGTTTTGGCTGGTGGTAAATAAAAACCTGAATGGAATCACAGCCCCTCCGGAACGGGAGTCACCTGCTGCCACTACCCATACTGCAGCATCAGACAGACTGCAATAAGTAGTCATGGGGCGACATTAGGCCTGAAATATTACAATACAGACCCCCTTCACACACACCGCATTAAAGAGCTTCAACTCACATTGCTAATTATCAGGAGCATTGCTAATTATCAGGAGGGGAAATGCCTTTACTAGGACCAAGCCACGATCATAATGCAGCATGCAAGCTTTTGAGTTACATAAAACTCTTCCTTATGATCGTTCTCCTAATAATCCCCCACCATTCTGTCTGCAGCCTGTGAATGCTCAGAACATGGACAGTGTGATGAAGGAATTTCTGGATCAGGGCAGTGCTTCTGTGAAACTGGATGGACTGGACAGCTCTGCGAAATCAAGCTTGGTGTGGCTATTTAACAGTAGGAATGAGTTGTAGCCTGCAGAGCAGATTTCACCTTGCAACAACTTTTTTTAGCACTGTCAGCTAATTAAATTACCTTTCTCCATGTATACTTTTCTCACTTATAACTGGTTAACTCACAGAAATCAATGTTCTTTCCCTACTCTCATTCATACTGTGGTATTATGAGGCAGGTAGCTCAGTCAGAAGGATTTCCCAGTAATTTCCATGGGCCTTAATTTCTGGTAAATATGTTTAAGCCTAAGATTGCAGCCAACATTTAATTAAGGTTAAAAATTGCTCCTTGCCAACAACTTTGGGCTTATCTATACTATGAAACTTCATTTGTTTTAATGACCTATCTCAGTGGGCTGCTGCAAGGGCAAGGCAAACTCAAAGACGACTGTAAAGCAAATGTGCAAACTAAAACTGCTATATAGACAATAAATGGGATTAGTGTCATAAGAGCATGACTCCTGTCATTTTCACTCATCTACCAGAATGCTCAAAACCAGAGTGGTTTGATTTTAAATCTGAGATTTTAAGGGGCTAGCAGAAAGCTTTCATTTAACACAGCTGGGCAGTATCCAACTGCATCATTCCATTAGCACAAATGATGTTGTGCTAGCAGGAACTAGGTTCTGAACTATGCCCAAGAGGAGAATCCAACTAAAGTTACATTTGCGCAAGGGATTATGCATTATGCTTGCGGAAGCCGTGGTGCAACCGCTTGTGCATAACTTTTGCACAAACCTTTATGCAGCTATTTGTGCAACTCCTTGCGCAACTAGTCGCAAAAGTGTGATGGGCAACCGTTTGTTCAGCTGAAAGATTCAGCGGAGCTCCACTATTTGAATTTGCAGAATGGCACTATTGGATACTGCCCAGTGATTCCATTTCCACTCTTACTTTGCTTATTCGGGGGACTTCACAACTGTATGAATATCACTTCCCTTTCTCTAGCCTTTTCTATTGATTAAACTACTGTATATGGGTAATTGCGCCCCAGCACTAGCGCTAATGACATCGCACTAACGTAAACGAATGCTAGCACTTCCTAGGGCAATGGGAATAGGTGGCGATATGCCACCCAAATTCAGTGGTGCTGTTCAATTTCAGCAGCAAATGGCCACTTTTCCCATTCCCCTAGTGAGCGCTAGTTACGATGTGCAAGCATAGGTTTATGCTAGTGCAACAGCATTAGCACTAGTGCTGGGACACAACTGGATGCTACCCATTATTGGCCCCACCCAATGCCCCTGCCAAGAGCACTGCAGGCAATGGTGGATTCTACTGGCGCAGTACTACCATCCATGCCAGCCCTTATACAGCTGTGCCCTGTTGGGACAGATGTGATGTGAGGTTGCACTAGCAGAATAGTTATTGCCCATTTCTGTGCTTCTGCAGCAACCATAGGATCAGATTTTAAGATTGATTTATCATACCAAAAGTAAAGGCCAGAACTATATTACTGACATCTGGGCTTGAATCCAGATATAGTCATACTTAGACTAACTCAATTCCCATTGATTTGAATGGGCCTTCTCTAGGTATGATTAAATCAGAATCCAATCTCTGAAGTTTGTTGTTTAACCACAACCAGTCATCACAATGCATAAAGCAAGGGTTAAAAAAAGGAGTAAAACAGTCTATTGTAGGTGCACTTGAGTGATCTATATTTGATTCAGACTGCAAGGATGCAATTCTGGCTATACCCTCAGTTTTCTATTTGGAATTTTATTTATTTAGTCTTGAGATTATGATAAATAGTTGACTATAAATGTGTTTTTTTCCACAGCTTTGTCCCCCGTGTGTTCACCCAGCTGTTCTGTTAATGCTGTGTGCAGAGAACAAAATACCTGCCAGTGTAAGCCATATTTTACCGGAGATGGAATTAAATGTACAGGTACAATCACCTTAGAGACACTGGAAAAATCAACTGCCAGTACAATTCATGGAATGTATTTTGGTCCCAATCTTTATACACACACCCCTATTACCCATTCCTCACCTTTTCTTCACCCCTCATACAATTCCTATGTGGCATGATAAGATATGGAAGTATCTGTGTATATTCCAGAAGGATATAGCTTAGTGTGGTATCAGTAAGGTGATGAAAAGGGCTGGATCCACTCTGCACAAAAAAGCCCACATTTTGCATTTTTAATAAATTATTCACAGTGCTTCTTGGAGCTTTTGTATATGAGGCATTTATTGTGGGCTCATCATTCCTTACTCACAGTTGTTTACAGGTTCTTTAGATGACATTGTGACCCGCCAGGGTTTTTGTTTGTTTGTTTGTTTGTTTGTTTTTTAAAGAGCACTTGCATGGTTGTTTTTAGAGTGGGGAAAATTGAGTATTATTTCTGAAATCAAAAGAAAACATTTTCCTACTTGTGTAATTGCATATTCCACTATAGCACAGTGCCATCTAGAGGTTATATAGCAGAAAAGCAGGAAAAGCTCTTTCTGTAGAGCTTGGATCTTAATTCTGTGATGAAACCAAAAGTAGATGCAGTGGATTAACAGCTTCGTGTAGAAAAGCTCTGTATTTATTTAGCAACACCATTGCAAGTGATCTTGCAAGGGGAATCCTCAAGCCAAAACATCAGGTTCTGCTTATAGATGCCCTGTTGTAGTAATGCAAAACAGGAGGTGGAACCACCTCTATCTGAACCACAACTCAAATAATGAGCTTTTCTATAAAAGGCATCTCTTGTGTGCTCATCATTCCTTATTCATGGTTGTTTATGGGTTCTTTAGATTATGTTGTGGCCCTCCAATTTCACCTCTATTTTTCCAGGGGGGGGCGGGGCAGTTAGAGTTCCATTTATTCCTTAAATGGAATATTAATTGTGAAAGCAAAAGAAAACGTATTTTCCTACTTGTGTAATTGTGATATTCTGCTCTAGCACAGTGCCATCGAGTGGTTATGTAGTGGAAATGCAGGAAAGAAAAAGCTCTTTGTGTAGAGTTCAGATCTCAATTCTGTGACAAAACCAAAAGTAGATACAGTGGATTAACAGCTTCATGTAGAAAAGCTCGATGAGCCAGAATCACAGATTACCTAACTGGTGATGATCACCGCTGTCAGATCTGGCAGCTCTAAAGCGATTTGGCAGTGGAAAGCAGGATGGAAAGGGAGATACCCTTCCAGCAGAACATCAGACCAGCAGCCTTCAGTTGCTCTTAGGATTTGCAGGGGTTTCTCTTTCTTTTCTTTGTTGTTGTTGTTGCAGTGATTGCAAGCTTTGATGTGGTAATTAACCCAGAAAATTGAGCCAAGTCCTGATATCCATTTTAGTTCTGACCTTTCCATCATAACCGTTAGCTTCAGAGGCAAGTGACCACTAAAGCTCTCCCCATTCCAAAGCTGGTCCAACAAGAGAAGGGGGATCCCCAAATCCAGAGGACAGTATGAGCATGGTTTCCCCTTTGCTGTGTATAAGGAGGGAAGAAGGTAACCTAAGGTGAAGGGTAGACTGAGCATTTGCTTCTCCCTCTAAGAAGGGAAAATCCAGGCATTTGCCCTCAGGATTGCAGGCATAATTTTGGTCTACTTCATGCCTGTCATTTTTGTGGACTGAAATATCAGTAATGTTCTGTAACTCTACAACTATTTTAACTGTTGTGTATTGTTGCGTCTATGACTCAGAGGTATCACCATGTTCAGGTTCTGCCTGAAGTGCTCTAAGCTAAAAAAAAATTGCATCTCCTTTTTTCTCAGTGGGCCACTAAAATCTCATTTTCATGATAAAAAGGGTTAGACGGAAGCTTGATCTACTAATTGCTGGCAATAATAGTGAATGCATTATTCATTATATTTATTAGACCTCTTATTAAAAAGTTATCTGGGCATTGTACAAAACAAATAAAGAAACAGAACATAATTGCAACCCAGCATAAAACCCCAATTCATATTAAAATACAATCAGACTTGCAGGAGCTTAAAACAGCCAGCTAATACAGGAGTTAAAACCAACATCAAATGCCATAGAGGCTAAAATTCTGAGCTCTTAAAAGGCCTGGGAGGTTTTCACCTGGTCCAAAAGGACAACAATGTGGGTGCCAGCCAACTGACCTTTTCTAGCAGCGCTGGCAGAGTAGACATGATCGGGCCCTTGCCAAGGGCCCACATCCCAGCAGGGACCTACTAGAGTTGTTCCTCCTCTTCACCATTTCATCCTGATTGTTCAGTTGCCTCTCGCTGTAGCCCAGACAATGGCACTGGTGAGAAGAAGGAGCCACTGCCTACTTGCTTACTGGCTCTCTGCCTGTCAAGCAAGGAAGTGACACTGATAGCAATGATGATTTGGAGGGTGAGGAGGAATAGCAGCTGGAGGCAATGGCAGTGAGAAGGTACACTCACTGAGGGAGAGGGGCCATTAAGGGTATCTCGCCCAAGGGCCCTCCAAAACCTGGAGCTGGCACTGTTTCCTAAGGAGAGCATTCCATAACTGCCAAGGCTAAAAGGTCCCCCTGACTCCTTCTCTCATGGTCACCCTCTAAACTCAGAGGTTCTCAGAGAGGGTCTCCATAAATGACCTTAAGGTTGGGTTGGTACATATGGATGGAGGCATTCTGTCAGGTACTGAGGTCCCAAGCTGTGTAGATATTTATAGGTCAAAACCAGCACTTTGAATTGGGCCCGGAAATTAAGCAGAAGTCAAGAAAGGACCAGAATAATATAAGAACATGTTATAATATATGTTCTTACATAAGAAAAGCCATGCTGGATCAGACCAAGAGTCCATCTAGTCCAGCATTCTGTTCACACAGCAGCCAACCAGCTGCCCACAGGAAACCTGCAAGCAGGACATGAGTGCAACAGCACCATCCCGCCCAAGCTACCCAGCAACTGGTGTACATAGCTATACTGCCTCTGATATTGGTAGTTTTCCATAATAGCTAATGCATGGAACCTTCATGTTCACAGACAGTATGCTTATGATTACCTAATGCAGAGCGGAAAATAACAAGGGATGACTCTTTCCATCATGCCATTGAAATTCCCAGGTATTGACTGGCTACTTTGGGTAAAGAGCGCTGGACATGATGGGCCTTTTCTCTGATCCAGCAAAGTTCTTATAGTATTGGTAATTCAGTGGGACCTATAAGCAGACTGAAGGATTTGCGTGCACACACATACAGCATGGCTTTCTCCTCCCCTCCTCCCTCACATTGCAGCCACGTCTACCCCAGCTGAATTACAAGCTGATCATGAACACACACGCTCCTTGCTTTCCAAAAATTGCTTCAAATATGGCATAGCTACCAATCTGACAGAAGCCACATTGCACATCTAGTCCCAAGATTTTCTGGATCAATGCTTTTATATCTCACTTGGTATGACATTTCTCTGTAAAGAATTTAAGCCTTTCTTGTGAAGGGCATATGGATGATAAACGTAATTTATTTGTGGGATTTCTGTTCTGTTTTCACTTTCTAGCTGAAGACCTTTGTAAGAAAACCAATGGTGGCTGTCATAAGAATGCAAAGTGTGTACAAACTGGCGTGAAAGTCAATTGCACATGTCAGAAAGGATACCAAGGCGATGGCTATGCCTGCATTGCCATCAATCCTTGTGCAGATGGGTTCAATGGTGGATGTGATGAACATGCTGTTTGTACCATGACTGGGCCTGTAAGTGTTACAATTTTCTTACTTTGTCAGAAAGGCCACTTCTCCCATTCATATTAAGGGGTTTGATCATATGGCATCTGCTCACCCTTGCAGCTAAGCCCTCTAGTAAACAACACAGAGCATCGGGTGTTTCCCAGGGCAAGATAAATGCATTGCATCCCCCACCCTCTTAGTCATTTTGGCCAGCCATACAGACTGCACAGCCTACACTTTATTTTATGCAATAACAATATTTTTACCCTAACTTTTGGCCCACTGGTTCTTCCAGATGGCATACAGGTTTAACTTAAAAATAAATAAATACAAACAATAGATCAAAATGCAACATATTAGAGCTAGTATACCTTTCTTCTGTAGAGACTGTGATATGCCTTTGCTGGCAGAATCCTCCTCTAAGGAGGAGCTAGAGCTACCAGAGATAGACAATGCCAAGGAGCCACCCATGTCAGGAGATCTGGGGGAGCCTGGCCCCTCTTAGGAGATCACTCTAGTCTATCCCTCCAGAAGGAGTGCAGTTCCACTTCTGAGGTGGAGACTGGGTGACGACTTAGCCCCCAAGAGTGTCGTCACCTCAAGAGGCAGGTCAATAGGTCTCCTTTAAGAAGGAGTGCTTGAGTACTCAGGAGGGCTTCTCAGGAAGAAAGGACTCCTTGGGAGCAAGCCTGTCCTCCCAAGTAGAACTTTTGCCAGTGAGCCTCTAAAGCACTGCAGCTGAGCCCTGCGTGGGGCTCAGGAAACTATGGATATATAAGCTTTCTTCAGGGTTAGGCTAGCCAGTGTTGAAACAACATTGTTCTACTAGCTCCCGTGCCTTGTATCTTGTTATCCTGAATGTATCTTGTAGCTGGACCTATGCACTACTGACCCTTGGACTCCTGCTTCACTCTCCTTCTGGACTGTGTATTGTATCTGACTGCTTAACTGTGCTTTGACCTTTGCTTGTATCTTGACCACTCCTCCCTTAGCCTGATCCCATACTGGACTGAAACCTTTGTTCTTGACCATTTGCCTGCTTTCTTGCCTCGCCTTTTGGATTGCCCAATCATTAGCCCTAATGCCAAGTCTGATTCAGCCATAGCAGGACAGAGACTAGTATAGGAAGGCTGGGGCAGTATTGATGGAAGCATCATGACCATCTGTGTGTACTGGAGAAATTGGAAGTGCCGGAGCCTAGACATGTGCCTGTGTCTGTTTTGGCTAAAAGAGAACTGCATGGTTGGCTGGATCTGAAAAACATAGGTTCTGCTCCCGCTGCTGAAGGGACTTAATGCATTCTGTAGCACAGCCTTCCCCAGCCTGATTCTGTCCAGATGTGTTAGACTCCCATCATTCCAAGCCAGCATGGGAGTTGTAGTCCAGTACCTCTGGAAGGCACCAGGTTGGGGATGGCTGCAGTAGAACATTGCTCAATCCTCTCCTACAAGCGCTTTGCACTGTTATTCAGGCTGCACACACAAAAGGTGGCAGATGTAAAACGACCTACCTGCACATTTTCTCCATCTGCTTAAATCGACAAAATGCCATTGATAGTTAAGTTATGTGAACAATTTATGCAGGATCTGTTCTTTACAGCCCTACATGCACCCCCTCCTATATTTTATGTGTCCACCAACACCAGCACAGGTGGGACAGGGTGATTTCATAGCTTTTGTTCTTTTAATTGCTCCTGCTGGTCATTTGAACAATATATCTCTGCTTTGTATCAGTGCCCATCCAGCCAACTAGGCTATGCTTGCTAATGGATAAAGAGTGCTGAGGATACACCTATGGTAGTCATATTATTAGGACTTCCCAGTAACCATGAGGGCTAGAAATTTTCTTTTAAATGAAAGATTTTCTGAGTTCTGGTGAACTACAACTTGATATCTACCTGTGGGCTTACTTTGGATATTTAGTCATCCTGAAAATTTCCCTTCCAGGATAAGCGTAAATGTGAGTGCAAAGATAACTACGTTGGTGATGGAATTAATTGTGAAGTGAAACAGCTACCAGTGGACAGATGTTTGCAAGACAATGGACAGTGCCATGCTGATGCTAACTGTGCCGATCTCCATTTCCAGGGTCAGTGCTCCAGAAACAGGCACCCAGTCACAGTGGTTATGAATAGCTAAACGCTGAGATCTTCCTATGAGAGCCATGAGCCCACATGCCTTAGAATTACATAGTCCTAGAATTCTTTGTAGTCATCCAAAGCAACCTACATGGAAAATTGGCTACGTCCTGGATGACCAATTTCTGTAGTCTCCAGAGCTGCTCCCATCTCTGGAGAGTGGGCTGGGAGGCTTGAATAGTCAGCACCATTATGGCATAGCATGGTACATGCAAATAGGTACACGTACATATTGCATACAATATCCAAAAGAGAAATGAAACAGAGTGTAGGATCTTTAACTTCTTACAACTTAAAAACATTCTTGGTAGGACCAAGTTTAGGGCCACATCCAGAGCTTGACCATTCCTGGGTTACGTTATACATGAGATAATAATTCACAAAAAGTCCTCAGTATCTTTGAAGTATCCAAGGCAGTGAAAACTATGTCTAATCATGGCTTCAGGATACACCAAGAAGTGGGAATGTTGAATATAAAGCTGCACAAAGGAAACTTGATTTTTGGTTTTCTTGTCTTTACAAAACAATTTCACTTAAAACATTGTTTACGTCTTCCTTTTGTTGTTACTTTCTAGTTCTATTGGAACCCCTTAAATCTTTTTGCCCCTTTCTTCCTTGCAGACTCTACTGTTGGGGTTTTTCATGTACGCTCTTCAAAGGGACAGTATAAACTGACATACAACAACGCAAACAAGACCTGTGTGGATGAAGGAGCAACAATAGCCACATATAATCAGCTCTTATATGCTCAGATGGTAACCATGCTCCTTTTCCCTTGCACAGAAGGCAGCCCTTGTCCTGTAATTAATATTCCTGCATAAACAGGAAACCGAACTTAGCTCTGAAAGAACATTTTAAAGGACAAGTGCCATCAGGAACACAACCTGTTTGATCTGGAAAAAAAGAAGTCCCTAGTAAAACATTCAGATGCAATATATGTCCTCTGGCTGTTGCTACAACCTGTTATAAAGGCCCCAGGGACCAGTTCCCACACACTCCCTTGTGTATTTTGGCATCTTCATTTCAACACCGAATGCTAAGCCAGTGCAGACCCAAGTCAATGATGTAATAAGCACACTGTGCTTTCACCAATCCAGATCAGCACTGAATCATTAATACCCACTGCGTTAGGTTCTTGGCCCTTCTAGGTTGCAGCCTAATGAGTCTGAGCCATTCTGCAGGTGGTTGGGTGGAAACATCCAGCAGCCTTCTCTTGATGATCCATAGTGGCTGTCATTGTGCAAGAAATGGGTTGTACCACTACACCTGGCATAGGGTCCTTTGCTTACAAATGAGGTAGAGTTTCACAAGTTTGCCTCTGAGCCTGTCTGTCAAATTCATGTTATGGCTTCTTTCTCCCAACTCAGGCTGAAAGGGTGCCCATAGGATTCTAGAGATGCCATAGGGCCCTGTGCTAGATAGCAAGTATTTTGATGCATCAACACAGTGCCACATCTGGAGCAGGAGGCAGTGGTGGCTGCTATGCTGGGGCTCTCTCCCAGTGCTGGCTCAAGGTCACCATTTGCAGTTTTATTCCAACACAGAAATTATTTAAGCCCACCCCGGCCCTTGTTCATTGGCCATGGAATGCCAGGTGATCTGACCAGGCCATGCAAGACAGTACTAGTAAAAGGTCAATGCTTCCCTTAAAGCAGAGGCCCTCCAGATGTTTTGGCCTACAACCCCCATCAGCCCTAGCAAGCATAGCCAATGGTGTGGATCATGGGTGTAGGCTAAAACATCTGGAGGGCCACAAATTGCCCACTCCTACCTTAAAGTGTCAGAAACGAATCTTCAGTGGGATTTGCACAATGAATGTTCCCTCCCCCTCCCATACATTGGGTAAAACCCAACAAATATATTGCACTAGCATAAACTCACTACTCATTTTCCTTTGTTTCATGATTGGATTCATTATATACTAATGACAGGCCAAGTTCCATCTGTGTGCAGCTGGCTGGCTGGACACTGGAAGAGTAGCATATCCAACTGCCTTTTCTGCCCCAAAATGTGGCGGGGGAGTTGTTGGGATCATTGACTATGGGATCCGAGCCAACCTGAGTGAAACCTGGGATGTCTTCTGTTACAGAGTCAAAGGTAAAAGTGCCTTTCCGCAGTGTTTGACAAAACCACAATTCATTTCCAGAAGAGCTAGTAAGCTTGAGTTTTCATAGTACAACTCATATTTTACTGTTTTTAATGTTCTTATATTTATTGTGTCGAGGCTTTATTGTTTTGAATTGTTGAACTTGTACACTGCCTTGATGGCTTTTTAGCAAATAAGGTGGCATATAAATGTGAATGAATGAAGAATGAATAGGCACTAGGGCAGGGGGTCCCAACCTTTTTGGGTTTGTGGGCACATATGAGTGTGTCATGGGCACTCTCACAAAATGGCTGTCATGGGGGCACTGACCAGTCATAAAAAGGCTGCCATGGTGGGCATGGCTGGTCACTGGTGAGACTAAAACAAAAGTAACTTGACAAAGAGCCTAAGTACAAGGCTGAAGTGGGGGTAGGAGCTCCAAAAGATAAAACCACTCTTTTGAACCCTAATAAAGATGGCTCTGGAGGGCAGCACTTTGCTTTACAACAAGCCAGCCTCCTGGTTAAAAAAATAACTATTTAAATGTCTTAAGAAATAAAATAAAAATCAGGAGGGGCAGGGAGCCTGGCACCATCAAGAGAGAGATACATGGGCATATTGGTGCCTACAGACACGATGTCGGAGACCCTGGTACTGTGGTTCTGTCACTGACCTACAGGCCTTGCCCAACAGGCCCTTGCTATTTTTGAAATATTTTTTCTCATTTGTTGTTGCAGCTAGCTCTATAGATATTGATGTCCCTCCTCAGTTTGCTCTCTAAAATCCCTTTTGTTTGGTGTTTTATAGATGTCAAGTGCAGCTGTAAAACAGGCTATGTGGGTGATGGATTTACATGTAGTGGAAACCTGCTTCAAGTCCTTGTTTCCTTCCCAGCATTTACAAACTTTGTCTCGGTAGGTAACAGAAACTGACCCTTTTGTCCATAGGAGTGAAAAAGAAGCATGCTTCAGAATGTCATAGATGAACCAAAAACTTTTCTTCGTGTTGAACTTTTCACGTTTCATATCAGTTTCTATTATTAGCCTAAAAGAGAGCAATAAATAGAATATAAAACATTATGTTAATAAACTTTGAAATGTTATAGCTGTCACAGGTAATCCACTTCCTCCACCTGTAGTTGGCCCACCCACCCCCTTCTCAAGCACCTTGCCCCAGAAGGGGATATTAGCAATGGGCAATAGTCATTATAATCTCCCCAGTCTGAAGTGGGCGTCTTAACACATCTAACAAAAAAATGTGCTTCATGCATGATGCACTTAATTCCTTCTGTGTTCGTGGATTGATGTATGCTAGGTAGGAGCTGATCTTATATGAAAGTTTGCCTACTGAAGGGGATTCTCCCTTGAGAGCAAGAGACTGATGTAGGTGACTTTTTCTGCTTCTGCCCACCCCTAATCTAGTATTGGCTGATACTGGTAGCACAAAAAAGTGGTAGCTAAACTCCACATAGTTTACATCAGGGATGGGGAATTTGTGACTCCAACAACCATCAGTCCCAGCCAGCATGGCTGATGGCTTGGGTACAATGGGAGTTGTAGTACAGAAACACCTGAAGGGCAAAGAACCAGCATGGGCTGCCCATCTGGATCTGGACCATGTTCTGGATTGGAGCCTGGCAGCTAGCTGCTTTTTCTCCAAAATAAAAGTGACCAAAGGGTGTCTCCACAAGCGATTTACTGCAAGGGTGCTGCGTTTAGAGGTCATTTGGGGCACATGATTCTGTAGCCATCTTGTAGCCACCCTGGAGTTTCACACACAAAAAAAGGTTCTTCTGAGACTTCTTTTAGTCTGATAGTTTTCCTTAATTCAGCTTGTCTGTGCTTCTATTTTGGTGTGCACCACCCTCCGCATTTTTATCTGGCAATACCTATACCCACTGTCACGCACTTGCCAGCAAGTCCTATAACCCCCATCTCACTATCACGCAATTGTGTGATTAACCAACACCGTATGTAATTTGGCCCTTAGGAAGACAACGAGTATCTGGGTTTCACACAAATGAGTCAAACACCACTTGTGACCCACTCTCAGTTATCTACTGTCCCTCTCATTTTTCATTTCTCCAAATAAAAGAAGGACGAGGCATTTTGTTTACTATGAAGTCAGCTGTTGAACATGAATCGTACACTCCTTCCAGAGCCCTCATGTCCTTTTTAGATTAATGGCACATTCCCTCAGGTAGTTGTATGTATAAAGGATGTTTATAAAACCTGTATAAGACTTGTGTATGTTTGACAGACATCTGTAAAAAAAAAAAATCCATTCCAGAGTATCTTCTCACCACAATAAATTCTGTCCCTTCTCAGGAGATCCTGTCTTACTCAAATACCTCAAGGAAAGGCCAAGAGTTCCTGAAATACCTCAAAAATTTGTCAATTAATGCAACACTATTTGTACCCAACAATGATGGGCTGAAGGCAAATGAGGTAAAGAACTAATTTAGTCTTCTTTCTTGCCAACACTAGGAGTTTAAATACCATCATAGGCTAATCCGGGAAAGTGATTTTAATCTTCTGCACTCGCTACTCCTAACTCTTTGGCCATTGGTTCACAGAATTCTGCCAGGCATCCCTGTGTTTAGCCCAGTGGGTCTGTTTTCATCAACACCACAGATGGGAGAGTACCCATAGTGGGGAGGCAAATTTCAGAGGGATGGTTACATGGTCAGGGATTACATCTCCTAAAACAGTGGTGGGCAGACTTCAGATCACTAGAATCTACTTTGTTTTTTACTTGAACCCCTAGTCCAGTGATGGGGAATTTCCAGTTTGTAGGCCAAATCTGGCCCATGGGGGTTTCCCATCCATCCTGCCAGCTTCCTCTCTAGGCTGTGGCCCGTCTCCCAGCAGGGAAAAGCTGTTATCTCTGATCAGCAGCTGATTCGACTTAAGCGCTTTTCTCTGTGGTGCAGTGAGACAGGCAGCCTTTGTCACTGTGCATCAGAGAAAAGCTCTTCAGTCAGCTGCTGAGTGGAGATCAGAGCTTTTTCCTGCTGGGGAGAAGGGATGAGGCCTAGGGAGGATGTTGCTGAGTGATTCAGTTCTGCTTCTTTCTGAGACTTCTCTTGTAGAGTCTTTCCCATATACTTGTGAGTAGACATCCTGCTCATGCTTACTTCTGAGTAGACATGCAGAGGTTTGATATCTGAATGCTATTTGAAAGTGCTGTTGAGTGATTCGGTCCTGCTTGCTTCTGAGTAGCCATGCAGAAGCCTTGCCCTACTTACTTATGAGTAGGCTTAAAATCAGTAATAACATTTGGCCCTGCCCACTCTTCCTTTGGCCACATCCACTTTGCTCCACCCATGGATCCACCCATGGATGAAATGTGTCTTCCCCCCACCACAGCTCAAAATCTTTCCTGGATTGAAATTTGGCCCTCAGGCTGAAAAAAGTTCCCCATCCTTGCCCTAGTCCATCAGCTGGAGCCTGGTGTGAAACATCTACACCTAGGATTAAAGAATTCTGACTCCAGGAATTCTGTTTTGAGTAACAGAACTAAATGGAGCTCAGCTCACAGTCCTTCAACACAAAAACCTACTCCTGGTTACTCAAATCTTTCTTCATTTCAGCAGAATAATTGGGGGGGGGGGAGTCATCTTATTGCTGCTATTGTGAAACACTTGGGAGTCAGAAATTCTTGCCCATCTACTGCAAATCACCGAGGGATTTAAGAATAAATCCAGATCTACCTTCTGCCCTAAAAGTAGACCTAAACACAAATACCATACAGACGCCAGAAGGCCCTGTAGGAAGCCCTGGTTTTTGTGATCATACTCCTAAAATAAATACAAAATCCAGTTCCTCCAAAAGTCAGTGACACTCTTCACATGTCCAAGAAAGAGCAAATCCGAGGTGAGGCTATGAAGAATAGGCTTAATTCTAAAGGGAGGAGTCATGATGGCCAGGGAAGATGTTTACTGTCACGCCTTTTACTGTCTCTCATACTGTACGGTGGCAGAGTACCAAATGAAAGACTCCGGCAGCAGGGCAGAGGCACCTTCCTCCCTGCACTGCCAGGCAGTTCTCAAGCAGAGGGAGCAATTGTAGGGATGGCGGAGAATTTCTCCCCGAATCTTCGGGGGGCCGAGCGCCAATGCATTCGGCCCCCCAAAATCGGTGGTTAAATTCTCCGCCACCCCACCACCACCACCCCGGGACGGGACTTACCTTTGGCGAATGTCCCTCCCAGCGGCGGGTCCCGGCAGCGGTTCAGCAGCGGTTTGTCGCGGGCGGGGGCGGCGGCCGGTCTCCCGACCGGCCGCCGCTGCCACCATTGCAAAAAAAAAAAAAAACTAAAGTAAAAAAAACACAACAACCCGTGCATAGGCTACGTAACGATTTATTTGCGTTGCCCTTATTTTCGCCGTAGTCTACGTAAATCTTTACGTAGACTAGACGTGCCAAGATAAGGAACGCAAATGGCGGTGCCCATGGGCCACCGCCATTTGCGTACGCACTTTTTCTTTTTTTTCAAAGTCACCCGTGATAGGCTACGTGACGATTTACGTAGCCTATCACGGCTGACTTTGGAAATCTAGCCGTGATAGGCTACGTAAATCGTCACGTAGCCTATCACGGGGTCTTTTTTTTTTTTTTTACTTTTTGTTTCGCGGCCGGGGAGATGGGGCGCTTCTCCCCGGCCTCAATTTCGGCCGGGCAAGGCGGGAAGCCTCCCCCCTGGCCTGAATTTCGGCCGGGCGAGGCGGGAATCCTCCCCCGCTTCGCCTGAACTTCGGGGGGGAAAGCGAAGCACCTCCCCCCCACTGCGAAGCCAAGCTGCGAAAAGGTAAGTGACTTTCGTACATCCCTAAGCAATTGGCCTGGTTTTTGCTGTGCTGCAGCGCCAGCCCTGTAACAGGCAGAGAGGGGTACTGCAGTTCATCACCCAGTCGGACCAGAGGCCTGGCCATCCTTATGTACATGTGTATGAATGGGTGTCTGTGTGTGTATGTTGGGCCTGCATATGCCAATGGTATGAAGGTTCTGGAAGGTCACCCAGGAGGACATACAGCTTTCTGGCCAAAAAAGGTTCCCCAACCCCACCATACAGACTCCTTTGCCTTGGATTACCATCTGCCTTACCTTGACTATTTACCAGCCTTTCTAGTCTGCATTTGTTGTTCCTGACCTTGTTTCTATCCCCTCTGATATTCGTTCACTGCTGTAGACCCTTGTGTCTTCCTCAGCTTGATTATATACTCACCTCTGGCCCTTCCAATTGACTGCTTGGAAGCCCGGTCACATACAAGTAAATGGCTGCCATTCACTCCTATGGGAAAACTCATTCTGCACTTAAGGACAGATTTGTGGGAGGGGCAAAACCTGCCCTCCCTCCTGGACACTGGGTATCCTGGCCTCTCACAGGGGAATGTAATGTGTCTCTGTGCACAGAGCCCTCTGCTGGCTGCCCCTCTACACACTGCACCCGTGAACATGATGGAATGGTTCAGGAATGGGAATACTAGTTTTAAAGAATAGGCATTCTTTAGGGTAGGGGATGAGATCCCTTCAGATTTTTTTCCCCTGTTCATTATTTTCATACTGCTGTACATTCTATAGAAAATTCTTGGATCAAAGTTTTAAAGATCTAACTTTTAAAAACCAGGCTGTGTAATGTGAACACCATTGCACAAGACCTAGGAAAGATCTGTCGAGTGTGACACATGCTCATGTTCGTTTGTTTTACCCTATTTTATTTTAATAATAAAATAAACTAACATAACAAGATTATAAAAAAGAAACGAAACAAAGACATTTTACAACAACAAAAGATTTATACCTGACCTATTATGTTGCCAATTGTTGTTCCAAAAGATAATAAAATCACTCCATTTGTCTGCAGTACAAATTATCTGTTGATTTCCCATTCTTCTATGTATCCTTTCAGTTAGCTTATCCACTTCTGCTACTTCCAAGCATTTAATCAACCATTCATGCACCATAGGTGCATGAGCCTTCTTCTGATTTCTAGCCTATACTGTTCTAGCTTCCAGTAACAAATTTATAATTTCTTTTTAAGATTTATTATAGCAAATTCAATTACATTAAGAAGAACCTATAAAGGAGAAAGCTGTTCATTATGTGAAATAATACTGACCAGCACATGGTCATTTTGTGAAGTGACATTACTGTATGTTGTTTGCTGCCTTCAGACGCTTTCAGGAAGAGATATTGAGTATCATTTATCCAACATGGGCACTTCGTATTATCAAGATCTGACTAACGGAACTACCCTTCAAACCAGAATAGGGAAAAGACTCCTAATTACTCATGGTGGAGGCCAGGACTATCAGATTTCTCCAGCTAAACAGGTGGGTGATTTGTAGACCAATTTGCAACCAGCTGCCTGCAAGAAAGTGGGACATGAGTGCAACAGTGCCCTCACACTCATATTCCCCAGCAATGGGTATACATAGGCATACTGCCTCTGATACTGGAGGTACCATAGGGCCATCAGGTCTTGTAGCCATTGATGGCCTTCTCCTCCAGGAATTTGTCTAATGCCCTCTTAAAGACATCCAAATTGGTGGCCATCACTACGTCTTGTGGTAGCAAATTCCATCATTTAACTCTGCGCTGTGTGAAGAAGTCCTTCCTTTTATCTGTCCTGAATCTCCCATCATTTACCTTCGTATGATGGCCCCAGGTTCTAATACTACGAGGGAGAAAAACGTTTCTCCACACCATGCATGATTTTGTACACTTCTATCATGTCTCCTCTTTTTTCTACTTTTTAAGAGCCTGGGGAGAAATCTAAGATCTGGAATGTTATCCTTGGGGTGGGGTGAGTGGTATATAAAACTTACTTCTGCTGGGTGTTGGGAGCTGTTGCAGGAGAAGATTAGGGGCTGGCTAAAATCTGAAATGTCCCCATTTATTATGGATGATATTCTGGAGGTGACGGACTCGACCTTGGGGGAGCTGGGGGTGGCAACGGCCGACAGGAAGCTCTGACATGGGCTGGTCCATGAAGTCACGAAGAGTCGGAAGTGACTGAACGAATAAACAACAACAACCCCATTTATTCCCCCCAAAAGTTCTGCATCCCCCCCACCCAAGATTTGTAGATTGCCCCCTGGAGGGCCATGTG
Organism: Heloderma suspectum; assembly: GCF_057233095.1. Taxonomy (NCBI): domain Eukaryota; kingdom Metazoa; phylum Chordata; class Lepidosauria; order Squamata; family Helodermatidae; genus Heloderma; species Heloderma suspectum. Next base: position 35,061,268 of record NC_139464.1, read on the forward strand.
GCTCCAATTAAGAAGCCCTGCTTTAGAGCCTGTTTGTGTTGAAGAGGCAGTAGCAATTGAATTTGTGGAAGAGGAAGCCCTGCCTCCTATCAGGGCTTACATAGGGGATTGGCATGACTGCGCACCTGCCAAGGGCCCTTCTGCTCAGAAGGGCCTGTTGCTGCCTCTGCCACTTCAGAACCATGCTGTGGCAGTGCTGCTACTTGTTGCCACCAATCATTCACCTCACTCCACTCCCTGCAGACGTGTGTTACCTGTTGGTAGCACTTATTGTGGGAGCCACATCATCCACAATGCCTTGCTCTGAGGAAAGGACCCGTGCAGCAGGGGAAGCCGCTGAGGGTGGTGCAGCTGGTGGGGGCAGCAGCAGATGGGGGTCTGACCCACTGCCCTTCCCAGTCTGCCACCTGAGCCTTATGGTGGCTCATGATGGGGCTGGCCACCCACTGTAGAAAGGAGCTTAGCACCACCACCACCACGTAAAACACATCTGTGGGGAGGAGGAAATATGGCAATTGTTTGGCAGCAGCTGTATCAGCAGCCTGGGGGGTCGGGTTGGTGCTGGGTAGAGCCCATCAGTGGCACAAAGCCATGGGCCCTTTATAACCTGGTGCCAGGCCTGCCCCCTGTTATACACAAGGCAGGTTGTACTAGAGAAGGTTTCCTTAGCATTTCATTAAGAAGGTCTCCTTGACTACCATTGACATGGTCATTAATTTGCTATTCATTAGAAACAGAATATTATTTCAGATATATTGTTTCGCATAGAAGTGTATATATAATCAATTAGAACATGGTGACCTCAGTCTTAGCAGCATCTAGTATAGAGCAGACCTCCCAAAAGTTCAGACGCATTCCTTAGAACTGCACAGCTACATCCTAATAGCTTTAGTTTGACTGAATACACATACTGCCATTCCAGTAATTTACAGAACACTCACCATATCTGGATCGAGCAAGTAAAATTACTCAGTGAGATGGAAAGAATGTAACATTAGCTCAACAGGTGATGATATCAGTCTAAAACTAAAATGTAGCTGAAGTAAGTTCCCTTGTATGAGAGACGACATTCCTGCCCCAGCCAGCTACTTCCAGCTTCCCCAGCCGAGGAAGAAATGAATCTTTCTTAGGCTGACGTCCAACAGCACAAAAAGCTTAGGGTCTTTGGCCAAGAGTAGAATCATATGAGCAGGATCTAAGCACTGAAAAATAAACTCCAGCTCTGTTCCAGGGCATAACATAGGAAGGTCATATAAGGTATTCATCAAGTTGTGGTTCTGCTTGGCTTTCCTTGTAGATGGACACAAAGTATGTGAATGGAAAAGCTATCCTTGGGTGGGACGTAGTTGCTTCCAACGGGGTCATCCATGTCATTGCAGCACCGCTGAAGGCTCCCCCTCTACCCCCTGTAAGTCTTGTGCATGTTGAAGTTATTGCTGTTGTTTTACTCTCTTGCTGACCCACCGGTAACTTTGAATAAATAGTTCTGCTGAGTTTGGCTAAGGATCCATATAAATCAGGAGTGCAGAAACTCTTTCAGCCTGAAGGCCGAACTCCATTTGGGAGACGATTACAGGGGCTGCGTTCAAGTGGTGGGTGGGGCCAAAGGCAAAAGGGGAGGGGCCAAAATGCCAGCACATTTTAGCTTAAAGCTCTTACTGCCAGTAACTAAGCCTTAGGAGGGCCGTTTCAATGTTTTAGAATTGGGGGGGGATTGCACAAAATTCAGCAAACAACCCAAAGGTTGGAGGGGCTGGAGGAAAGGGACGGAGCCTCAGGAAGGGGGCATGGCTTCTGGGCACCCCCAAAAGGCTAAATTTGACCCCCAAGCCTGAGGTTCTGCATCCATGATATAGATGTACATTCTGCTATAAAAATGCACTTGCTGAATTTTGGGCCATCTTCTCATCTGCATCTCATCTTCTTCTCATCTGCATCTCATCTTCTTCTCATCTTCTCATCTTCTTCTCTTCTTCTCTTCTTCTCATCTGCATCTCATCTTCTTCTCATCTTCTCATCTTCTCATCTTCTCATCTTCTTCTCATCTTCTCATCTTCTCATCTTCTTCTCATCATCTTCTTCTTCTCATCTCATCTCATCTTCTTCTCATATTGCATCTCATCTTCTTCTCATCTGCATCTCATCTTCTCATCTGCATTCTCATCTTCTCATCATTTTGGGCCATCTTCTCATCTGCATTTGGGCCATCTTCCATCTGCATTTTGGGCCATCTTCTCCCCCAAATCGAGCACATAGGAAACCTGTTTTTCCAGTTAGAGGCAGAAGCTGTAATAAAATCAGTAATAACATTTGGCCCTGCCCACTCTTCCTTTGGCCACATCCACTTTGCTCCACCCATGGATCCACCCATGGATGAAATGTGTCTTCCCCCCACCACAGCTCAAAATCTTTCCTGGATTGAAATTTGGCCCTCAGGCTGAAAAAAGTTCCCCATCCTTGCCCTAGTCCATCAGCTGGAGCCTGGTGTGAAACATCTACACTTAGGATTAAAGAATTCTGATTCCAGGAATTCTGTTTTGAGTAACAGAACTAAATGGAGCTCAGCTCACAGTCCTTCAACACAAAAACCTACTCCTGGTTACTCAAATCTTTCTTCATTTCAGCAGAATAATTGGGGGGGGGGAGTCATCTTATTGCTGCTATTGTGAAACACTTGGGAGTCAGAAATTCTTGCCCATCTACTGCAAATCACCGAGGGATTTAAGAATAAATCCAGATCTACCTTCTGCCCTAAAAGTAGACCTAAATACAAATACCATACAGATGCCAGAAGGCCCTGTAGGAAGCCCTGGTTTTTGTGATCATACTCCTAAAATAAATACAAAATCCAGTTCCCCCAAAAGTCAGTGACACTCTTCACATGTCCAAGAAAGAGCAAATCCGAGGTGAGGCTATGAAGAATAGGCTTAATTCTAAAGGGAGGAGTCATGATGGCCAGGGAAGATGTTTACTGTCACGCCTTTTACTGTCTCTCATACTGTATGGTGGCAGAGTACCAAATGAAAGACTCCGGCAGCAGGGCAGAGGCACCTTCCTCCCTGCACTGCCAGGCAGTTCTCAAGCAGAGGGAGAATCTCATCTCATCTTCTTCTCATCTGCATCTCATCTTCTTCTCATCTGCATCTCATCTTCTTCTCATCTGCATCTCATCTTCTCATCTGCATTCTCATCTTCTCATCATTTTGGGCCATCTTCTCATCTGCATTTGGGCCATCTTCCATCTGCATTTTGGGCCATCTTCTCCCCCAAATTGAGCACACAGGAAACCTGTTTTTCCAGTTAGAGGCAGAAGCTGGATTTTCACTATGGTGTCTTGCTCGCCGTTGTGTCAGCCACCATCATAGATTTATTTGCCTCCTTTTAAAGCAGGGGTGTGAGCCACACTGATTGGCTGGCCTTTGTGTCAGTCATGAAGTCACTTTCCCCTCTTCTTGGAACAGATATTTCAGTATAAAACTGTAAAAGAAAAAGTGTCCAACAAACTCTCTGAGATCCATTCAGGGGCTTGAGAAACCACATGAAACCAGCAGATAGCCTGCTTGAGGCAGGGTAGCAGTAGTGACAATCTGCATTCATTTCAGAACAGGTATGTGTGAAGAGTGAAGGTGGGGTAAGGATGGGAGAACCAGGGATGCTCAGGTTCACCAAGATGCTCTGGACTCCACTTCAAAGCTTGGCTCTCCTCACTCCTGTTTTTGTTCGTGACCTCTTTTCTTTTTGTTCAAAGGGGAAATGTGCACATTTTGAATGGGAAAAGTGCATTCCCCCACTGACTAAAGTGTGAAAATGTGCATTTTTCTAATGCACTCGCAAGTTTGGGAATGTGCAAGCTTTTTCCAAACGGTGAGCTCCCATTTGTGTCTGGGGCTGTGAACACGGCAGGTTCTGATTATTTGCAACCTCGAACGAAATTCTCATACATCTGTAAGGTGGGGTGTGCAGAATTCCTACTGAGCAGAAAAAATAAGGGAGGGAGCTATTGCCCCCTTATGCTTCCACATCCATGCCTGTATGCAGCCTAAGGATATCAGCTGAAATGGAACACTTGCATTTTCAGGAAGCGAAGGTCACATTCAATCACTTGGAAGCCCATTCAGAAGTTATGCTCTGTAGCAAATTCTCCTCTGGGTACGAGTTTAAGGTGCAGCCTTGCAATTTGCTGCTCTTCCAGCTCCACCCCTTCGTGCAGGCGCCTCACTTCATGGGTGGGCCAGCCCTGCCTCTGGAATTTGTTGGAAAGGAATTAAGTTGTGCTTCCTAATGCACTCATCTGCCCCGACTGTCTCCACTCAGGCTTCTCTACATGCTGGAGCTGGAACAGGAATATTCTTTGCGGTCATACTGGTCATCGGAATTGTTGCTCTTGTTGGGTATTCATACTTCAGATTTAAGCAGGGAACCATTCGCTTCCAGCATTTCAAGGTAGGAAATGTTCTGATTGCTGTAAATGCTGTTGCCTTGATCATGCAAGAGAATTGGGGCCAAACAAGATGCAATGGGGCAATCACTTTTACATATGGAACATAGATTGGAGGGAGGAATTCTTTACAAATACATGCATGAGAAAGAGGAACAGAGCAATCCACACCCCTCCCCTCTCCTGCCTTGCTGTGCTCCTTTGCTTTGAGCAGTCTTCTCCCAGCGTAGCTATGTAATATTGGAGCCAAGCTGGGAGAGAACTGGTTAGAGCAATGCATTGCAGCTTCTCATGTAAAGAATCATCCCATCCTTGCTTTACATAACTAACTGAAGCCCCATGGATTTCAATAGTTCTACTCTAAGTATGACTAAAACTGGAACCAAGCCTAGAATTAGAAACCACAGTTTTTGAACTAGTTCCAGTTGTGGTTGTGGCTTGCGATAAGCATAGGTAGCTATATTTGGCCATGATGTCTGAATATGCCAAACGCAAATCAGGAAGAGAGGGAAGGGAACTGGAACACGAGCCTGCAGCCCATTCATGATGAGCCATGATTTGTCCATGACATCTGATAATTTATAACTTCTGAACTCTTCGCAATAGATCTGTGAACCGTAAATATATCTTTTTTTTCTTAAAAAAAACCATACAGGAAAAAGATGACATTGATGTAACTACACTAGACAAGGCACAGTGTTCAAACATCTCAAACCCGAACTATGAAAGCTCAACAGCCGCTGCACCAGATCCCCCTTATGATCCATTTTCGGTAAGTTCTTACTTTGATTTGAAAGGACTGCCTTTAAAATATGTCAGCAGCCAGAACTTGCATGTTTAGGCTTTAAAAAGAACTATGTATTCAGCTGTAGCATCTGTTTAGGAGACTTGAGGGTGGACAACTTTTCAAAATTTATTTTTAACTTCTCTTGCTAGTAGGACTATCAACCAAGTTAAGATCGTTAGTCAGGCTGTTTTAGGGCGCAATCCTATTAGTTCCGCTCTCAGTGCTTGTAAGCCTCTGAACTCAGAGGCTTCCAAGAATCCAGTGCAGAGCGGGAGGAGTGGTGGAGGCAATCATCACCTCCGCCACGCCTCCCACTCTGCATTTTAGCTAGACGGGCTTTTTTGCCTGTCTAGCTTAGGCCTGTCAGAGGGGGAGGGAAGGAGACTGGAGAGGCCTGGGGATACTTCATATCCTGGCCTCTCCAGTCCCCTCCCCACCCACTGGGACACCCCCTCTATCCCCCCTCCAAGGTCACTTTTCTGGCCTTGGAGAGGCAGCTGGCGTAGTTCTCTCCATGCCAGCTGTGAAGGGGCACGGGAGGAGACAGAAACCGTGGGTTCCCAGTTCTGACGTCAGAGTGCTGTCTGTGACCTTGGATCTGAGAATCCAAAGTATCCTATGGCCCCCTAGATGCTGTCTAGATAGATGTGCATGCGTGCGCACGCGCACATGCATACACACGCGCACGCGCGTGCATGGGATAACTAACAATAGATTGTTGCTGGGTAAATCCATTTCCCCTCACTAGCTACTATAAGGATTGCAGCTAAACTTATGGGGTACAGGGAAAAGTCTGAGGTGGGGAGTAACTGATGTCATCATCCCTGCTAATCAAAATGTCGCAGCCCTTCAATGCTGTGAACTCTGGCTCCAGTATACCACTGACAGTATGAAACACTGAAACTCGGATGTAGACAAAGGGCCTGCTGAGACAACGAGACTGGAGAAGGGAGAATGTAAAGCAGAAGCCCATTCCCAGTTTCTCCTTGGGTACAACTATGGCAACATACAATCAGAAGAGGCTAGAACTAGATTCTCCAGAAGGCACATGACTACTATTCAAAACATGCCTACTGCTCAAAACAGCAGCCCTGCGCTTCTCACTCAGCAGAGTCTAGTGTTATGAAATGCATGACATTGTCGTCACAATGCAAGATTCCTTGAAAGCAGCAATCAATGAAGTGGACTACCAGTTTTTAACAGGGCCTAAAATGCAAACTTTCCCCCCAGACCACACTTTAGATCACACTTAGAAACCTGGTTTTGATTCTGGCAAAGTTTCTCTTAATTCTTACGATTAATAAAATGGGGTGGTTTTTTGTGGAAGCAAGGTTTGGCAGTTTGTTTTTACTCATATAATATTCACCAAAAAGGCAACAGGAAAACAAGAATTTTCCATAAAATAGGATGTTGGCGAGCCAGTATTTTGCTGGGCTAAAATGGAGAACGCACGTGTCACGCTGTGCTCCTTAGAGAAATGACAGGATAGAAATGCCATCCATCCATCCATCCATAAATAAATATGCTTTGTCTGTGCTCCTTTTACACTGTATTAAAACTAAGCATTAAGCTAAAATTTAACAACTCTGTTACGACGGATTGCTCCTTTCAAAATTGGTTCCGGACTAGGGTGGCCAGGCCTCAGAGTTTGCCCTGAAGTTTCAGGGGTTTACTTTCCTCGGGGTCTCTGCATAAGAGGGGCAGAATCAGGGAGGCAGGCTTTTTTCTGCTTGGTGAGAGAGCTTTTTTGCTATTTGCTGCATAGACTCCACCCTGATGTGCAAGGCATAGCCAGGTTCTTCCTCTGACCCATTCAGTACTGTTCTGTGCCCTCAGCCCTGATCTGCAAGTAGCCTGGGCAAATGCTAGGGTCCAGGATCCACTGGTACATCTCTTGGTGATTTGCAGTAGATCCATAAGAATTTCTAACAGCCCCAAGGAAATGACTCCCCACCCAAATATATGTGTGTGTGCATGTATAATTATATAGCTCTACATGTACATGCATGTTGTTCAGTCGTTAAGTCGTGTCCGACTCTTCGTGACCCCATGGACCATAGGACGCCAGGCCTTCCTGTCCTCCGCTTTCTCCCGAAGCGTGCTCAAGTTCACATTCATTGCATCGGTGATGCTATCTAGCCATCTCATCCTCTGCCATCCCCTTCTCCTTTTGCCTTCAATCTTTCCCAGCATCAGGGTCTTTTCCAGTGATTTTTCTCTTCGCATTAGGTGGCCAAAATATTTGAGCTTCAGCTTCAGTATCCGTCCTTCCAATGAGCACTCAGGCTTGATTTCCTTTAGGATCGACTGATTTGACCTCCTTGCAGTCCAGGGGACTCGTAAGAGTCTTCTCCAGCACCACAGTTCGAAACCATCAATTCTTCGGCGCTCAGCCTTCCTTATAGTCCAGCTCTCACAGCCATACATTACTACTGGGAAAACCATAGCTTTGATTATACAGCTATGTCGGCAAGGTGATGTCCCTGCTTCTTACTATGCTGTCTAGGTTTGCCATAGCTTTCCTCCCAAGGAGCAAGCGTCTTTTAATTTCATGGCTACAGTCACTGTCTGCAGTGATCTTGGAGCCCAAGAAAATAAAATCTGTCACTGCTTCCATTTCTTCCCCTTCTATATGCCAGGAAGTGATGGGGCCAGATGCCATGATCTTAGTTTTTTTAATCTTGAGTTTCAAACCAGCTTTTGCACTCTCCACTTTCACCCTCAACAAGAGGCTCTTTAGATCCGCTTTGCTTTCTGCCATTAGGGTCGTATCATCTGCGTATCTGAGATTGTTGATAATTCTCCTGGCAATCTTAATTCCGACCTGTGATTCATCCAACCTGGCATTTCTCATGATGTACTCTGCTTATAAGTTAAATAAGCAGGGCGACAATATGCAGCCTTGTCGTACTCCTTTCCCAATTTTGAACCAATCGGTTGTTCCATGTCTGGTTCTTACTGTTGCTTCTTGACCCTCGTACAGGTTTCTCAGGAGACAGGTAAGGTGGTCTGGTACTCCCATCTCTTTAAGAATTTGCCACAGTTTGTTGTGATCCACACAATCAAAGGCTTTAGCGTAGTCAATGAAGCAGAAATAGATGCTTTTCTGGATTCTTTTGCTTTTTCCATGATCCATCGAATGTTGGCGATTTGATCTCTAGTTCCTCTGCCTCTTCGAAACCCAGCTTGTACTTCCGGTAGTTCTCGGTTCACATACTGCTGAAGCCTAGCTTGTAGGATTTTGAGCATAACCTTGCTGGCATGTGAAATGAGCGCAATGGTACGGTAGTTTGAACACTCTTTGGCATTGCCCTTCTTTGGAATTGGAATGTAAACTGACCTTTTCTAGTCTTGTGGCCACTGTTGAGTGTTCCAAATTTGTTGGCATATTGAGTGCAGCACTTCAACAGCATCATCTTTTAGGATTTGAAATAGCTCAGCTGGAATACTGTCATCTCCGCTAGCTTTGTTGTTCGTAATGCTTCCTAAGGCCCACTTGACTTCACTCTCGAGGATGTCCGGCTCAAGTTCAGTGACCGCACTATCATGGTTATCAGGGACATTCAGATCTTTCCTGTATAGTTCTTCTGTGTATTTCTTTCCACCTCTTCTTAATCTCATCTGCTTCTGTTAGGTCCCTGCCTTCTTTGTCTTTTATCATGCCCGTCTTTGCACAAAACGTTCCCTTGAGATCTCCGATTTTCTTGAAAAGATCTCTAGTCTTTCCCATTCTATTGTTTTCCTCCATTTCTTTGCATTGTTCATTTAAGAAGGTGTTCTTGTCTCTCCTTGCTATTCTCTGGAACTCTGCATTCAGCTGGATATATCTTCCCCTTTCTCCCTTGCTTTTCGCTTCTCTTCTTTCCCCAGCTACTTGTAAAGCCTCATCAGACAGCCACTTTGCTTTCTTGCATTTCTTTTTCTTTGGGATGGATTGAGTTGCCGCCTCCTGAACAATGTTACGGACCTCCGTCCATAGTTCCTCAGGCACTCTGTCTATCAGGTCTAATCCTTTCAATCTATTCCTCACCTCCACTGTATATTCATAAGGGGTATGCTTTAGGTCATACCTGAATGGTTTAGTGGTTTTCCCTATGTTCTTCAATTTAAGTCGAAATTTTGCAACAACAAGCTCATGATCTGAGCCACAGTCAGCTCCAGATCTTGTTTTTACTGACTGTATAGAGCTTCTCCATCTTTGGCTGCAAAGGACATAATCAATTTGATTTCAATATGGACCATCTGGTGATGTCTATGTGTAGAGTTGCCTCTTGTGCTGTTGGAAAAGACTGTTTGCTATGATCAGCATGTTCTCTTGGCAAAACTCTATTGCCCACAGTAGTAGATACGATGGTCCCCTGAATTAAATTCGCCCATGCTTGTCCATTTGAGTTCGCTGATTCCCAAGATGTCGATGTTCAATCTTGCCATCTCATGTTTGACCACCTCCAGCTTACCTTGATTCATTGATCTGACATTCCAGGTTCCTAAACAATATTGTTCTTTACAGCATCGGATTTTCTTTTCACCACCAGACACATCCACAGCTGAGTGTCCTTTCGGCTTTGGCCCAGCCGCTTCACTCTTTCTGGTGCTACTTGGAAATACCCCCTGCTCTTCCCCAGTAGTATATTGGACACCTTCCGACCTGAGGGGCTCATCTTCCGGCATCATCTCTTTTAGCCTTGTGATACGTTCCATGGGGTTTTCTTGGCAAGAATACTGGAGTGGTTGCCATTTCCTTCTCCAGTGGACCACATTTTGTCAGAACTCTCTGCCATGACCTGTCCATCTTGGGTGGCCCTGCACGGCATAGTTTATGGCTTCTCTGAGTTACGCAAGCCCCTTCGCCACAACAAGGCAGTGAACCATGAAAGGGATGTACATGCATGCACATGGCTAAAATGAAGGCAGCTGGGGACAGGGAATAACCAGGAATGGGTTTTTGTGTAGAAGGACTGTGAGCCCCATTCAGTTCTGGAACTCCTGGGCTCAGAATTCTTTTATTCTAGGTGTATGTCTTTTGTGCGAGATTCCAGTTGGTGGATCTTGAGGTTCTGGGGGGGGGGACCCAAAGCAATCCCCCATGCCTGAAGTCTGTCCTCCTGTGATGTAGAGGAATCCACCATAACTCTGCCACTTAATACTTAGCTTTTGTATACTGCATTTGAAGTGCTTCACCTTTATTTCAGTAAGATTCACAGACTGTCTCCACTGTGAATACTCTGGGGCTGGAGTATCCTGGGGAATAGCTTGCGTATGGGCTTCCCCAAGACATGTTGATGCCAGAGGTGAAGGGCAGAAGCCAAAGGGGTTGACAACTTCAGATAGTGGCAATGGGATAGCATCCTGTGCCCTACCTGAAGGCAGCAGACTCGCTTAAGGCCATGGCACACATAGCTCTCTCCTCCCACACCTTACTAATGCTCCCCCTCCCTAGCATCTGCAACCTGAGGTGGCCATTTCACTCTCCCTTGCTCAGGTTAGCTTCTTTGATATAGGTTGGCAATCCACTAGGTGCAGGGACTTCTCAGTAGTTGCCCCATAATGTGGATGCCCCCCCCCCCGGAAAGCGCATGTAGTCTCTTCACTGGCTTCCTTTTGAAAGTGGACAAAAATGTAACTGTTTTATTAAGCCTATGAGGGCACTTTTTAAAACTGCCATTTTAGGAAGAAGAGGGCTGTTAAGTTACCACATTGGTTTTAATTATTGTTTTTTTTATATTGTCAACTGCTTTGGAAAGGAGTACTGAAAAGCTGTGCAAAAATACTGATTATGTATGGTATTTTACAGGCTTCTGATGAACAGCAGCTGGTGAGCAGTGGTCCCCAGGAAGGGTTCTGATGCTGTAATTGCGAGGCTATCAAAGAAATCGTTTTGCAGAATGTAATATGAAGATTCGGAGAGGCCTTTGAAGACAGAATTTTCTATAAAGTTGAAGATTGCTTGGCTTAGCTTACTTACAACTGTTTTACCACTTTATTGTACAGTTTCTGGTTTCCCAAGACCAAATTGCACTCATGTCCTGCTTTGCGGGCTTCCTATGCTTTGTGGGCATCTGGTTGGCCACTGTGGGAACAGACTGCTGGATTAGAGAACTCTTAGGCCTGATTCAGCATGACTTATGTTCTTAAGGATTTGCCACTGTTCTGCTTTCTTACTTCATGATTTGCAGGTGGGGGAATTCATTCTCATATGCTGCAGAAGCAGCTAATGTTACACACTTTTAACAAAATATTGCTTAATATAAGATGAATGTAGAAATGCTAATTGGGTTGATTCAAGTTTGGCATTGTTGGGATCCTATGCTGAGTGTCTGCTCTTTTGAAACTCTCAGGATTGTTATATCACAAGAGCAGATGAAATAAGAGGGCATTACCATTTTCAGATTTTAGATTCCCCACCCCCATGTGATTTTTTGTTTTTGCTGTGCAATGAAATTGCAACATCAGCATGTCCAAGCAAATGACTGGTGGGGGTTGGAGGGTGTATTTCAAAATATTTAAGCTAGTATCTTGTATGTATCTATTTCCAAGACTGTACATTGAAGGATTTGAATTGGGTTAGTTACATGGTTTTAGCACAGTAAATCCAAAGCTTAGCTACAGACACTACTACTAAACAATCAGCTGAGCATTCTACCAGGCATTAAGTGAACTCATGCTAAACTAAGAAGCTTTCTTCTAAAGCTTTAAGGAGTTTCTATGGTCCATCATGATCAAGCTGACAACTTCTTTGGGCTAATAAAAACAGTGCTACATAAGTAAAATGCTGACTGTGAATGAGAAACCTAAACAGGTTTTCTTGGTTTGTAATAGCCTATCTTTCAGAATAAATGGCTCCAATCCAGAGGTGCATGCCTGCACTCAAATTATTTGTAGTGTTCCTCTTTTAATCTAATCCCTCCCAAAGAAACTATCAACCAATATTTAGTGTTGCCATTTTTCTAACATCCCCACCTCATCCCTTTATTTCCTTTGAAACAGTTCCTATACCAAAGTCACAAACTCTAAGCTTGGTTTATGTACTCCCCACCGTTTTCCTACAAGTACACATTTCTTCTTTCCACTGAAGGATATTTTCCCCAGATATGACTTCCATACTAATCAAAAACATTAACGAATAGGACAAGACATTTATTGGTATGTAAGTTAACAATAAAAGGTCATATTTTCAGATACAAGAAAAACTGCTTGATAGGAAGTTCCATCCCAAGGATCAGATTCTTTCTTTGGGCCTCCAGCTTGTTGAGAAATGAACCATTTGCCTGATTTTTGGTGTTCAGATAAAGTATACTGACAGACGTCCACATGGCACAATATCAAGGAAATTACAGGTGTTATGTTTCAAAATTGACTACATTAAAAAAAATATCAGCAGTTACACCAAGAATAGCAAGTAATAGCCTTAAAGTTTTCTTAAATATTAGTATGCAGCTGTTTATGCAAACATGTTCCCCAGTCACTTCTCATGCAAAACATTTCACAATACGGTATGCAGAAAATGCATCGCAGCACTGAGCACCAGATAATGCACTTTATACAAAGTACTCAAGTTTTTATTCTGCAACACAAGAGCCTTTCTACAAAGCAGTTCTCAAAATGGTCAGTGTGTTGAGCAGAAATACACCACATTTAACTAGGTTCACTGGATAGTGTAGGCTAATTGAAGAGTTCTGGTAAACCCTTTGAATATTTTATATTATGTATTTTCAGAATATATATAAGTTAACATCTTGAACAAACACAGTCTTTAAAAGGGCTATAAGGAGTGCTAGGTGCATTTCAAGTAATATCAACTCCTGCTTAATCTTCATTAACCATCAGCCCTGTCCTCTGGTTTTTCCGTTTTTGAGCGTTTCGTTTTTAAAAATAGGCAATAAAACAGAGGTAATTGTTTTAGACACAGCTTGGCCAATGACTTGACAGGGTCTTAATTCTCTCCAGCAAAGAACATTAAAATAGTCAGTGGAAGTCATGCATTGCACAGCTAGATCTACACTTGTGCTTTTTATTGAAGTGCATTGATAACTGTTACAAACACATTCCCTAGACTGCTTTTCCAGTGTTATTTCCTGCTTTTTATTGCATATTATCCAAAATGCTGCAACAGATGTCATTGTGCGCACCACAAGGTATAAATGCGCATATAGCATTGTCACGATGGGATTGTTATCAATATGACACGAGGTGTAGATCTGGCCCTTGTCAAGTATAATATGTACAGGCATACAATACTTAACAGCCCAGCAATACTGAAAGATGAGCAAAAGTCCTTCAAGCATACAAGATAACCATTAGGCAATATGGCCATCATTTCAGAGAATTCAGAAGAAGGGCTGAGTCAAAGGGGGGGCACATTCCATGAAAAACTTTAGTGTCAAAAGGAGAGCTCTTTTTGGTGCTGCGGGGAGGTCGCTATGAAAGGACTGCAAAAAAACCCCTGGTATTAGAATGATTGTCTAGGATCACCCACGTAGCCAGCAGAGGAAGCACTGCCCTCTACTAAATGGGCTTCATTTGCCCCTTATGATATCACTACAGAGTTTCATCGAACAGGTTAGCTAGTATTGCAAAATCACATTCAGGACATGATCCTGGAATGGCTGGCATCATTCAAGGGTGACTGAAATGGGGGGAGGGGGGAGCAGCAGGGTGGAGGGAGAAGAATCACTGGCTGGATTAAGGATTTCATGGCCCCCCTGAAATCACAGCCTTCAAAGTAAAAACAGAACCAGGAGAAACTTCACCTCAGCCCTACTTAGAAGTCTTGTTTCAAAGAACTGAAATCTTGGGCAACATGAAGTCATGCCAGCAGGTTGTTCTTAAAAATGATGCAAATTTTCAGAAATATAACATCAGTGCAACTGCAAGCTCTCACATACAAAGAAATGCTTATGGACTTGTAACACACCGCAACAATATTTACCTGCCCAGGATTTGGGGGACCAAATTATTTCCTAAAAGTAAAATGAGAATAATTCTTGCTATATTTTGAATACCTTCAGCAAACAACATAGAAGAAGTTTTTAGAAAATGTTTTCAGGAATGTTGTACTTCTAGGTCATCACGTTGACTGGATTGGGATGCCCATGTTGAAAATCTTATGGTCCTTTAATGTAAGCCTCTTAAAAACTTCAACACATTCATTTTAAATGCATTACTGCAGCAGCCCTTCCTTCTTAGAGGGAACTGGCATTCCAAATTACAGTTTCAGAATTACAGGATTTCAGTTATTCCTCCATTAAAATATGCATAGTGATACCACTCCATTTAAATTGGCTTACTGATCTCCCTACACCCAGTTTTAAACTTAACTAATAATGGAGGAAAAGTTATTAATTGGAAGTGCAATCTACCAAGCAACTCTTCCATACAACCCCCAACTCAACAACAACAACTTACATAGCTGTGGAGTTGAACTGTTTTTGCCTAAAAGTTCTTATTTATTACATTTCTATACTGCTCCATAGCTGAAGCTCTCTGGGAGGTTTACAGAAGTAAAATCCATGAATGCTTTGCTTTTAAGACATTTTAAAATGTAGCCCTACATACCGATAGACCCTGTTCAGATGAGATGGTGGTCCAGCAACAATTTGTGGGTTAATTAACCCATGAATTGTTGGAATGCACACCACACCTGAGCTGCTTCCTGTTTCCAGTAACAACCTTCAAACGCCACATTCAAGGGTAGCTCCCGAGACATTCGAACCCAGGAACTTGGGGTTGTTTATGGGTTAAACAACCCCAAGTTAACCCAAGAACAAGAATTGTGTATGCCCCTGCAATTTGTGGGTTAACTAACTAACCCACAAATTGCCACCATCCACCACTGTTATGTCCTAACCACACAATGGCCTGGATGCAAGCTGTTCTTAGAAGGCAGCCTTCACCCAACCTGGTGACCTCTAAATGGTTTGGACATCAACTGACATCAGCCCCAGCCAGCATGTCTAATGGTAAAGAAGGCTGGGAACTGTAATCCAAAGCATGTGGAGGACAGTAGGTTGCAGAAGGCTGTTTTAAGGTGATTAGACAAATTTGCTGAGGCTAAGGCCATCAATGGCTACAAGTCATGATGGCTATGCTACCTCCAGGTTCAGAAGCAATATGCCTTTATATACCAGTTGCTGGGGAACACAAGTGGGAGGGTGTCACTGCAGTCCTGTCCAGCTTGTAGGCTTCCCATAGCCATCTAGTTGGCCACTGTGGAAAGCAGTCCTGCACAGGTCTTTGGGCTGATTAAGCAGGCCTCTTCTTATGTCTTATCTTATGCTCACCATAAACAGAAGGAGAAAATATATTACTGCTATTCAGAGAATGCTTGCAAAAGAACTAGGAGAAAACAGGGCAGTGTTCACAAGATACAGTGCTACAGAATCAGAAATAAGGTGGATAAGGAAGATGCAGGCTGTAGCATATAAACTCTACTCAGCCATTAAAACAGTCTTAAGAAAAAGTTTGTGCGAAGTCTTGTATTCATACAACTCTGCTAGGTTGGAAACAGAGTGGAAAAGGCTTTCTGATGGTGGAGAGGCATCTTTGGATCAAAGCCATTGCTGTAGGAAGTTTCACTTTAAGCATAGAAACATTGTGGAATTTTTAATATTTACCAAACTTAATAAAAGCTCTTGTACACACAGACCAAATAACTTGTGATGAAGGGACAGGAATGCAATATGTTCAACATAGTGCAGAAATGGGCAAGGGAAGATTACAACAGCTGGGATTGTTTAGCATGGAAAAAAGAGGGTAAGGGGAGACATGATAGAGGTGTACAAAATTATGCATAGTTAAGAGAATCCCTCTTCTCAAAATACTAAAACCCAGGGTCATCCCATGAAGCTGATTGGTGGGAGATTCAGGACAGATAAAAGGAAGGACATCTTCACACAGCGCATAATTAAACTATGGAATTGACTACCACAAGAGGTAGTGATGGCCACCAATTTGGATGGCTTTAAAAGGGGGTTGGACAAATTTCTGGAGGAAAAGGCTATAAGCAGCTACTGGTCCTGATGGCTATAAGTGACCTCCAGTCTCAGAGGCAATATGCCTATGTACACCAGTTGCTGGGGAACATGGGCAGGAAGCTGCTGTTGCACTCATGTCCTGTTTGTGGGTTCCCAGTCAACAGCTGGTTGGCCACTGCACAAACAGAATGCTGGCTTAGATGGACCCTTGGCCTGATGCAGCATGGCTCTTATGTTCTTAACTTATAGGGAAGGGAACGTGCAACCTTTTGCATATAACAAGTAAATATAATAGGTACCATCAAGAAAAGACATTAATGAATCTCGGACTGCATCCCAAACAACCTTACTGGGTAATAAGCCCCGCTGAATACAGTGGGTCTGATTTCAGAGTAAAAATACATAGGCTAGACTCTACCTATACACATCAGGAGGGTACAGACTGCATGGGGGGTGGGGGGGAGATCTGAAATAAGAGTGGGATTGAAACCTGGTATGCCAGTTTGAAGAAAAACTTCTTTTAGATGTTAACATTTTCTCTTCCAAAATGAAATACTTCCTAAAGTTTGTTTTAAATGTATGACTTTGCCCTTCCTGATAAGCATTTAGTATGAAGGCACTTTAAAAACATTTACACTGCAATCATATACGTGTCTAATCAGAAGCAAGTCCTATGGAGTTCAAAAGGGCTTACTTCCAAGTAAGTGGGTATAGGATTGCAGACTGAGTATTAAACAACTACACTTTCTGTAGCCCAGACATAATTCCATGGTGCATTACAGCCCCTGATTTACTATGTTTATGATATACTAGTAAAGTGCCCAGTGCTGTAAGGTTTTTCTAAACATCCATAAGTACTGCTAGTCCTTAATTAGACTGATATATTTCTTCTGTTGCTGTATTTTTGTTGTCTACATAATGGGTTGGATCCAGATTTAGGCGCATGCAACTGGGTTACCAGAAGCAGACTTCCCCAAACCCTCCACATAGTAGCCCCTCCATCCCCCTGAAAATACTAGAACTGGAAGACCCAGCTCAATTGGGTGAGCTGTGGTGTGGGGCAGGGGGAAGGAGAGATCCTTGAAAAACAGGCAGAGACACCTTCTACCAGCAGAGCCCTTCCATTCACAGAAGGCAAATCCTGGATCCAACCCACTATTTCTAAGCCCAGACAACATAACCTTCCTTTTTATATACCAACATGTGAATTTCTTTTACTTTTTTGCCAATTGGCAAATAATTACGCCAATGTACCTCCCGGTTATGGCAGATTGCAACTCCCTTTCCAACACCGGTTATACTTGCAATTGTTGTTTGAATACAATCTAAAAATGAGTGTTATTTCATATACGTACAAAACACAATATGCCAAGTTACAAATTTTGACCCCAGTCCAGCTTGTGCTCAATTAGCTGCACAGCAACTAATCGTTTCCGATGGACATGTACATCTCATCTGCATCAAGACACAACCAGCCAAGGTCAATGCGACCCATTCTGATGCATATCTGCATGCAAGTCTTCCCTGACATCTGGGAAAATGCATTCAGCATTCTTATAGTAAGTAAAATTTTGTTTTGGTAAATACTGCATACAATTACATTTTCCTCCCAAATTTGCTTCCCACCCCACAGGAGCAAGAGCAAATATGATAATTCCCCCCCGCCCATGGCTTTTGTAAGTTTTACATCTCCTCCCCCACCTAGCAGAAAACGAGTTGCACTTTGAGCTAAATGAATCATGATTTAAGACACACCAAAAGTACAAAGCAATTCTCTCCTGGTTAGAGTACACAAGATAAATGTAACAGACTTTGTAAGCCATATGTCTAGAGATATTTAAAGTATTGATTTGTGTGCAAATAATCTTCCCTTCCAGCAAATATTCAGCTGACAGGAGGGATCCATTTTCTCTCAGTGCAATCACAAGTCCCATCAGTTCTCACTAGAGACAAGAGACCAGCTAATATGGACATATTTGCTCTACAGCTATGTACAATAAGACTTGTCACAGCTATTAGTGAAGAGATAGTTGCTTTTAAAGATACATTCATGTTACAATAAATATACTTTACTCTACTGAGCCACTGGGAGGTGGGGGAGGATGGTGAAGGCTTGACATTATAAAAGGTGGGGCATGGGGAAACGAGAACTTATTTGATCTGAATCATCTCTTGCAGAAATGGTATTCTGAATGTACCAGTGCACAGCTGGTCTGACCATGTTGGCAGTTCATGCTGCAAAGGAGTCCTCCTTGGATAAAATGTGTAATCATGGTCATAGTTCAACAGACAACTCAACGATGCCATGTAAATATCAGCAAAGCGAGACAAACGCCTTAAGAAATAAGTTGGGTTCTGGTCAGTCCTGAATAAGCTTCCAAACTGAGAGTTGAAGAAGTTCCTGGTCATTTCTCTGGGGGTGGAAAAGAGGCATTATTAGAACTGTCAGCCCATTAAGTACTTTGCAAGGCTCGTTTACCCTTCATCAGTTAACCAGAGATAATTTCCTAGTTAATTTAAAGTGAATTCATTTATATGCTGAAAAGGACACCACCCTCTGTTGTCAACTGAAGGACAGACAGCCCCAGGGGAAAAAATAGAGCCTTTTGGTTTGCTTCAGTTTCATCTCAAGTTATATGACCATCTGCAATGACAAATCATGTTGGATATGCAGCAAGCACAGCATGACCTAGAGCTAAACTACATACAGTGCTCAATCGCTTATATTTTGACTTGGGTGGCGGTATGTTTGTTTCAAATTGCAGCTCTGGAGGCTACAGTCCAAAGCAGAAGAACCATGGGAAGAAGCCTTTTTAACTCTCTCCCCTCTGTATCTTCCCTCCAAGTGTTAAAGCCTCCCAATGACAAGATCCTCCTCCTCCCTGCAGCCTCCATGGGTGCATCTGTAAAAGACAATAAAGCTCAGGGACAAACTACACAAGGCTGAGCGTTGTTCTAGGGGCCAAACTATACACAACAGGGATGGAAAAGTTGAAGTCCTTCAATTCATAGTAAGAACTCAGGAATCTAGTGCACAGAATATCTGATCTATATTAATATGCTTGTTTCTTCCCTTCACCCTCCCTACTCCCAGCTTCATATCTGTTGACAGTATACTGTTGACAGTATCAGTCCATGGTGAGGTTCAAACAGTGCCAGTTTAAGTACTGCCAGATTTCTTTAAAAGTTCAAAAGTTTCAAGAGCTATGCTCTCAGAGAAATAATTATTTCCAATATGTTTAAAAATCGTGAAGTTCTGAGAAGATGACTGTTGTTCAGTCGTTACGTCGTGTCCGACTCTTCATGACCCCGTGGACCATAGCACGCCAGGCTTTCCTGTCCTCTGCTCTCTCCCAGAGTGTGCATCCGTGGCACTGATTAAAACAGGGTTTTGCGTCACCTTTTACTACTAGTGGTTAGCTACTTTCTGAAAGGAAAAGTTAAAGGGAAGCATCCAGTGGAAATTTAAAAAATGAAATGAAAAGGATCTAGAAAATGGGGGTGGGGGGAGATCACAGTCTTTGCACCAGAGTCTACAAGAAATGTAACATGCACCAGATGCATTTTCCCCAGGATTTTTAAAAAATAGGCCTGGTAATCTTAGGCATAAGGGGAGTTTATTCTCCCTTTAGCTATTTCCTAAGAGTGAGGGAAAGCATGGTGCTTCCATTGCTCTATTCCATCGCTGCCTAACAAAGGGACAAGGATTGGGAAGAGATACTGGGGAAGCTTCTTTGTGCAGGCTTGAAAGACGAAATGCATACTTCAGGTGTAGAAGAAGGGCAAGTAAACAAGACCATGGGCAATTATGTTTGTAACACATCCGACAGTTAAAATATTACTATTTGCAATAGATTCCATCCCTCCATTTCATAATCTGATAAAAATGAAGTCCCTGATCCAATTTTGCAAGACAGAACACAAAAGGAAACCCTAAGCAATTAAAAAAATAATGTAACAGATTCAGAATCCAATGGAGTTGAACTCCCTGCGGCAGTTATTTGTTACTGTTTAATAGAGGTAGTGGGGGAAATGTATCTGGGATTGTTTTTTTAAATCTTGAAACGACTGCCCAATTGTTATGTTTACCTCATTTCCTTTCTTTCCTTTTTCCACTCACGTAAAATCAGCTGAGAGTCAGGATCCCTGTGAACCTGAAAGGATAGCAAAGAGGACATGTAACTTCGCAAGTTCCTAATGGAAACCCCTTAACAGGAAAAGGACATGAGTATATCTTTGTGTGACTATTGTCCAGTTTGCATGATCACTGCAGCTTAAACAAGCCACAGTGGTTTGTTTAAAAGTGCCAGGCACCATTTGCCTAATTACCTGCCTGGGCATGGCTTGTCGTATCATTCAAACCCAGGTGGCATGGCTTGTTTGTGGGGGAAACAAACCTCAAATAACCCAACAGCCCATGATTTACTTGAGGGTTGTTTCCCCCTCCAACAAGCCACGCATCGAGGTTCAGATGACATGACAAACCGCACCCAAGTGGGTAATTAGGCAAATGGCACGCAGCATGAGCCAGCTCGCGCCACAGCTTAAACAAGCCACCAGGTCACTGCTAAACATACTGTTTGCACACCATCAGAAATATGACAGATGGAGAAATGTGGAGTGAACAGAAGTAGAGAGGTTGGTTTTTTTACTCAACAGCGCAGAGTGAATGGAGTATGAAGAAACTTCGTTTAAAATTATTTCCTTCTTCTAATACTACCACTATAATTTCATAGCTTAATTTCAACTGCACTATTACTGGTTTGCTTCAGTGCAAGACTGTTTTATGAAGAGGTCCATGTGGCCAGAAAGGGCGGGGGGGGGGGGGCAGGGAAAGAAATAGGTTTGAATCTAATTTCTATTATAACAGTAGTTTATAGGCATCCGTTCTGATGGTTTGTATTCTGCCTGTTTTAAAAATTACATTTGAAACAACATTAATAGAAGACCTGGAGGAATTTGAAAAGGGGAGGATTGAAAAGACGGAAAGAACAAACCTGCATGTGTTCCAGTAATCCAGTGAGGGTTTGCAGCCAGGTCATGGTCTGAATATACTGCTCTGTGTTCATGATCTTAATCTCTGTTCGTAACTCTGGAATAATGGCACCTGTTCGCCAGCCATGCTTTAAGGTCAAATCCTATTTTTCCCAACCAGGATTGCAAAACATGAAAGTATTAGCGTCAAGACAATTTAAAGCATACTTTCTGTTCTTTCACCCTAAAGGCCATTAGTAAGATATCCCTACTTATACATAAGCAGCTATTAAAGTTAAGTGGCTCAGCTATGCCGTCATGCAAATAATTAAAAGAACAAGCTAAAAAAAAAAAAATCTATTCTGAAGCCAGGCAATCAGACCCAAGAGCCATGAGATTTTAAAAAAAGATCGCTAATAAGGAAGGATATTTTTGTATCAGAAGAATAAAGAAGTATACAATTAGGGAAAGGACTGTAACATTAGAAATGGTAAAATATTAACAGGACCTGTAGTAAATTGCTTAATCGGGACTGGAAATTTTTTTTCTCAATCTAACAAGGAGTTTGAGGCCAAAGACTGACTGCAATCTTATGCACATTTACCTGGCAGTAAATCCCAGTGAGTAAACATGCAGAAGATTGTGCTGTATGTTGTTCAGCAACTTTAATGAGGCATTGGCAAAGTATGTCATCAGAATTCTATTTATCTTGACTGCAGAGTTCAGCACCATATTTTTTTTTTAATTACCTTGGACTGCATCCAGAAGAACTATGAAGAGAAATATTTACTAGTGCTGTTCCATAAAGTCTGGTGTAAGTGCCAGCAGATGTGTCCACACAGTGCTATAATAGCTAGGTTTGAGAATGGTTCAGCTGCTTTGGTTCATAAGTAGAAGAAAATATTAGGATATTCTTCCACTTCCTGATTCATGGCTCTAGTACAAAGTGTAAAATGGTCCACCCATGAGTAGGAAAGGCCCTCCCAAGATCATAAGGAGTTTGTGTATCCAACCCGGTATAATTTATTAATTTATTTTCATATTACAGAATTGCAGTAAGAGTAGAGATTTGGGCTGAAATGAATAAGGGTTTACAAAGTCAACAGCTGTTGGAGAGTCCCCAGGTGAATACAGATAACAGGAATCGCCTTTTTCCAACCACTTGCAAGTTTAATTTAAAATATTTGTATTTCCCTGCCCCATTCAAGGTGCCACAAGGCTCTTTTACAGTCACTATGTGGTGGGTGTGCAATACAGTGAAACTAGAACTGTATTGTTTTTATCAATTTCCTTTTTATAAGTTCCTTTTATAACACCATCTCTAGGAAAACAAAAATTAGGGTAACCTATTTATCTTAAAGTTACTCTGAAATATACTTAATTCTTCCACCACTCTCTCTGTATACAATAAACTTTGGATCAGCCCTGATGCAATACACATATTTTGTTGTTGTTCAGTCGTTAAGTCGTGTCCAACTCTTCGTGACCCCATAGACCATAGCACGCCACGCCTTCCTGTCCTCCGCTCTCTCCCAGAGTGTGCTCAAGTTCATATTCACTGCATCAGTGATGCTATATAGCCATCTCATCCTCTGCCATCCCCTTCTCCTTTTGCCTTCAATCTTTCCCAGCATCAGGGTCTTTTCCAGTGACTTTTCTCTTCACATTAGGTGGCCAAAATATTTGAGCTTCAGCTTCAGTATCTGTCCTTCCAATGAGCACTCAGGGTTGATTTCCTTTAGGATTGACTGATTTGACCTCCTTGCAGTCCAGGGGACTCGTAAGAGTCTTCTCCAGCACCACAGTTCGAAACCATCAATTCTTCGGTGCTCAACCTTCCTTATAGTCCAGCTCTCACAGCCATATATTACTACTGGGAAAACCATAGCTTTGATTATACAAACCTTTGTCAGCAAGGTGATGTCTCTGCTTCTGACTATGCTGTCTAGGTTTGCCATAGCTTTCCTCCCAAGGAGCAAGCGTCTTTTAATTTCATGGCTACATTCACCGTCTGCGCTGATCTTGGAGCCCAAGAAAATAAAATCTGTCACTGCTTCCATTTCTTCCCTTTCTATATGCCAGGAAGTGATGGGGCCAAATGCCATGATCTTAGTTTTTTTAATGTTGAGTTTCAAACCAGCTTTTGCACTCTCCACTTTCACCCTCAACAAGAGGCTCTTTAGATCCTCTTTGCTTTCTGCCATTAGGGTGGTATCGTCTGCGTATCGGAGGTTGTTGATAATTCTCCCAGCAATCTTAATTCCGACCTGTGATTCATCCAACCCGGTGTTTCTCATGATGTACTCTGCATATAACTTAAATAAGCAGGGCGACAATATACAGCCTTATTGTACTCCTTTCCCAATTTTGAACCAATCGGTTGTTCCATGTCCGGTTCTTACTGTTGCTTCTTGAACCTTGTACAGGTTTCTCAGGAGACAGGTAAGGTGGTCTGGTACTCCCATCTCTTTCAGAATTTGCCACAGTTTGTTGTGATCCACACAATCAAAGGCTTTAGCATAGTCAATGAAGCAGAAATAGACGTTTTTCTGGAATTCTCTTGCTTTCTCCATGATCCAGCGAATGCTGATGATTTGATTCCTCTGCCTCTTCGAAACCCGGCCTATACTTCCTTAAATCTATTCCTCACCTCCACTGTATATTCAGGCTTCAGTAATTAAACAGGGATAAAACTGAGGGCTTGCTAGCAATGTCCTTACTAGCATTTGTGCAATGGCATCCAGATTAGAAGGAAATCCTCAAGATTAGGGTGGCCCATTGTTACTTTGATGTGATGCAAGGGTTTTCTCCATGAGTTTAATGTACACTAAAAGTCTGGCTTGATGAAGCATAGTGCAGCACACTACACGGACCAGAGATTCATGTTATGGTTTCCACCAGTCATTGAGCACACCCCTGGCAGTTGCTGGGGCTGGCAGAGAGATTCTTTATGGAATCAACCTCTTCCAGAGAGTAGAGTCTATTTCAAATGTTACACCATCTACATGACAGCCATTAAGCAAAGCTGTTGCTGGGTTGTTGTTTTTTATTACAGCTTCCATGACTGTGGAGGTGGGCAGGTGCCAATGTAACCTTTGAAGTTAGTCATCATAGAGTGCCTCTATTAAATCCAGTGTCAGCACAAATCATAGCAGGAGTCTTTGCACCAAAAATGCACCTCCACCTATGTGTCAATATGCATGCTGTATATGGTCTTCACCACCAAGCTAACCCTTTGTACACCTGCCTTCCCAAACCTGGTGCCCTCCAGATGTGTTGGACTACAACTCCCAGCATCCCTGGCTAGGGATGCTGGCAGCTGTAGGCCAACACATCTGGAGGCCACCAAGTTGCGGAAGGCTGATGTATATCACCTTGACCACTTGAATACATTGATGAGGAATTTATAAAATTCCACACATATAAAAATGCCAACAGAGTGTTGAAAGGGCAGGTGTAGGGACTAGTCATGCTGCACATTATCACTTGCCTAAAATTTGGAGACATTCTGAAAGCTGGCAATATCCCTGAGCCTTAATCTAAGTGCTACTGAACAAACTGAATACATAAATATTAATAAACTGATGATGACCATTTTCTTTGCCTGTACGTTACCTCCTCCTCAGCCTCACTATCCAGCTACATTGAGGTAATCTTTTGCCCAGCTTATATGCATAGATATGGAAGCATGCTGTCTTGTAGCATTTAAGTGTCACAGAATTGTACAAAAGAGGAAGAATACACACACATAACGTATGCCCCAAGATGGCCTGGCCAGAGAGAAAACAGTTCACAACTAAATTACACTGCACACCAAATTACTCAGGAGGATTACTATTTTCCATTTAAATATTTATACAATTAGGCAATAAACGCCATTTGAACTGCAATTATTCCTATTTTAGGCCACCCACATATATAGCCTTTTATACTTACCAGAGACTCATGTGTCCTACAACCTTGTTCGTAACAAGCACTGAACTCAAAACTACATGGCAGGTGGAATAAGAGGCTTACGGTTAACAGAAAAGTAATCCCATCGATGATTTCCCCACTTTTTATGGCAGAAACATGGCAATTTTCTCAATTTTTATAAATTTATTTCCTTTAGCAAACTAATTTCACAATGTATAGTCCACTCCTGTAGTCATTACCATCATTTATGAAACAAGCAGGGAACAAGCTACTTACTGCTAGATCACTGTAAATATGATCACCAAAATACAATACTTTAGAACCCCTCCAGCCAGTCAGTTTCAGAAACTCATACAAGTTACCCTACAAAACAAGGGGGTGGGGGAGGAAGTTGTTATGAGACATATACAAAATTTGGTGATTGGGGAGAAGTAAAGCTTTGCTTTTTGCATGGAAAGCAGGTTACAATTTTCTCACTAATATAAGTTGTCCCTTAGTCTCATGTACCATCTCCATAACAGGATCCAACGTTTGTATGCCCTTTGTTGTTGTCTATACCAAAGATAGCTTCACTTCTCTCTTTTTAGGATCAAATGTTATCATGGGAACTGTGTAGTGGTTAGAGTCTTGGACTGGGAGTCAGGAGATCCAAGTTCTAGTCCCCACTCAGCCATGAAGCTCACTGGGTGACTCTGGGTCAGTCACTGACTCTCAGTCTAACCAACCTCCCAGGGTTGTTGTGAGGATAAAATGGAGAGGAGGTAAGCCACCTTGGGTTCCTTTTAAGAGGAAAAAAGGCGAGACATAAATGTTATCATCGTTATCATCATCATTAATTAAATTAATATATTTTCAATCCAACATTATTTGGTGGAGGGGAGAGAGGAGAGAAGCTAGACCAATAGGACCGGGATTCTGTGCTGGTTTGAGTTGTGTGTAGTGTTCATGAGAACCAGTCTAGTGTATACAATACTGCCCTATTCATAGTAATATAAAATCTAAGGAAATGCTTTATATCAAGTTAGACCACAGATCCAGATAACTCAGTACTGCCTATTTGTAATAGCAGCTCTCCAAGGTATCTAGTCTCTTCTAGCCCTCTAACTGGTAGTGTCAGAGACTGAACCTGTGACTTCTACATAAAGACCATATGCTTTACCACAAAATCATGTACCCTTCAAGAATTTACACACAAAAAGCTGACCAGGTTTTAAAAACTTTGGTTACAACAATTTTGAATCACACTCACTCAATTTTGAATCTCTGATCCTGCAGCTATTTTCTTTTGATGTACAACGAATCCTACCAGAGCTCAAGGTGGAACATAGGAAGCTGCCTTCTACTGAGTCAGGCCAATGTAGGCCAATGACTACTACAGATCAATGACTACTACATTGTCTTCTAGTAGCAACTTTCCAGGGTTTCAGGCTTTCCCAGCACTACCTGGAGATGCAGGGATTGAATCAGGGACCTTCTGTATGCAAAGTACGTGCCTCTACCTCCTCCATAATTTTCTTGGTTGCCTACTGGTCATTTTACATTTCAGAAGAATGAGGAGACAAGTCCTTCAGACACAGAGGTGCACATCTAGTTTAGGACCAGTGAGGAAAGTCTAATTTTACAGACAAGGAACTGAGGTAGAGTGTTTTACCCAAAGTTACCCAAAATGTACATGGCTCAGGGGCTTTGAACCTAAATATCCCAGGTTCAGATCTCAAACACTAGTCCTTGATGTACTGGACTCATCTTTAAGCTAATCGTTTTACAGGAAAATCAGTATCTGTCACACCAACACAGTCATACCTATACTTTTTGTAACAATATGGAGAAACAAAAGGATTCAATATAAAATACATACACAAATACTAGATGGACACACAGTTCTGAATGCTGCTGTGTTAAGGTTGTTTTGGTTTCCTGTTTGAATTGTTGTTTTACCATGATTATTAGCTGCTTGTAGGTCTTGCTTGAGGAAGAAATATGGGATAGAAATATTTTAAATATTTTAAGAAACAAAAGATACCTGTTTGTAGATATGTCCTTTCCGCAATTCATGAATTTTGTCCCAAAGTAAAACCCCTCTTTCATTCACTTTGCGGAAAGGTCTAAAAAAGGGGGAAAAAACAGGGCAAAGATCAATCATCCAAGAGCACCAATACTACCACCAAGGGGACGCAGGTGCCACCAGAATATTTATGAGATGAGGACACAATGAAACACCCTTGCACACAGTTCCCCACAAAACAGCTCTAAAAAAACTACAGGTCTACATAGATTTTTCATAAGAAGCTTAAGCTTCAGAAGTGTAATTTTGGCATGAGCATTAAATAAAGCTTCCTAAAAGCAACGAAACATGCAGCCTAGAGAATTTTGATTAAAGATCTAGTTAAACGGAATCTGGATAGGACCATCAGGGATTGTATTGATTCTCTAAACCCTGCAGGACTACAAAAGCTTACATGTGGATGATCTTGGGAGGTACCTTCCAGTTTTACCAATTCATCATTTTTTAACAACAGGTGATCAATCCTTTTGGCAAGTGTGCCTCAGTTCACACTTCTTTAAACCACATTGTTTGACAGTTCTAGACTGATATAGAAGCCTAATCTGATAATTGGTCAGTCCTTAAATCAGACACTATCAGATTTGTTACTTAAGCTTTATGAAAGATTCTTAAGCTTTTCATATATTAATTACTCAATGCTTTTTCCTTGCCTTCTGCATCAACATCTGGCCTATTACAATCATACATTTTACTTCCCACCTGCCACTGGAAAGAGAATTGAGACTGAATCAAGGAGGGAATGGGAAGGGAGGGGCAGAAATGAAAATGGAAATGAAGTGGGAAAGGGTTGGGATTGTCTTTGTAAAAAAAAAAAAAGTTATAAAAACCATAAAATAGTGGAAGGCGGTAGCACAGATTACAACAGAAAAATTAATTGGTGGTTTCCCCTTTAAAAAATATTGCTTCCACCACCCAAAGTGAGAGAGGGTACACTTTTAGAGGAAAGGTTGGTGTTTTTGTTCACTTTCTAAATTAATGCTGCAAAAGGATTAAAGCAGATCTGATCTAATGTTTAATTTGGCTGTTTTTGAAGTTCGCTTCTCCTAAGCAGTATGAAGAGTGACGCCTCTTCCTCCTCTCCCCATGCCTTTGCCTAGTTTTGTCTCTAGTCTACCATGCTGGAGAGGCCGACAAGACAGGCTCTAAACCATACCTGCATTCACAAGCTCCCAAGTACTCCTGACCAAGTGCTCTACATGCCCATCGCTTGGGCAATTTGAGACACCTATACTGCAGTTGATTAACCCATACCAACGAGTGTATGGGTAGTGCTTAGAGAGCCAGTGTAGTGTAGCGATTAGAGTGTTAGACTGGGACTTGGGAGACCTGGGTTCTAGTCCCTACTTTGTCATGAAGCTCACTGGGTAACTTTGGGTGAGTCACTGACTCTCAGCCTAACCTACCTCACAGGGTTATTGTGAAGATAAAATGGAGAAGACGTCTGTGTAAGCTGCCTTGGGTTCTTTGCAAGAGGAAAAAAGATGGGATATAAATCATAGAATCATAGAATAGTAGGGTTGGAAGGGGCCTACAAGGCCATCGAGTCCAACCCCCTGCTCAATGCAGGAATCCAAGTCAGAGCATCCCTGACAAATGGCTGTCCAGCCTCGTCTTGAAGGCCTCCAGTGTGGGAGAGCCCACCACCTCCCCAGGTAATTGGTTCCATTGCCGTATTGCTCTGACACTCAGGAAGTTTTTCCTGATGTTCAGTCGGAATCTGGCTTCCTGTAACTTGAGCCCATTATTCCGTGTCCTGCACTCTGGGATGATCAAGAAGAGATCCTGGCCTTCTTCTCTGTGACAACCTTTCAAGTACTTGAAGAGCGCTATCATATCTCCCCTCAGTCTTCTCTTCTCAAGGCTAAACATGCCCAGTTCTTTCAGTCTCTCTTCATAGGGCTTTGTTTCCAGTCCCCTGATCATCTTTGTTGCCCTCCTTTGAACCCTCTCCAGCTTGTCTGCATCCTTCTTAAAGTGTGGTGCCCAGAACTGGACACAGTACTCCAGATGAGGCCTAACCAGTGCTGAGTAGAGGGGAACTAGTACTTCCCGGGATTTGGAAGCGATGCTTCTATGAATGCAGCCCAAAATAGCATTTGCCTTTTTTGCAGCCACATCACATTGTTGGCTCATATTCAGCTTGTGATCGACGACAATTCCAAGATCCTTCTCGCTCGTAGTGTGGTTGAGCCACGTATCCCCCATCTTGTAACTGTGCATTTGGTTTCTTTTTCCTAGGTGCAGAACTTGGCATTTGTCCCTATTAAATGCCATTCTGTTGTTTTCTGCCCAGCACTCCAGTCTATCCAGATCACTTTGAATTTTGTTTCTGTCTTCCAAAGTATTAGCTATCCCGCCCAATTTTGTGTCATCTGCAAATTTGATCAGCATTCCCTGCACCTCCTCCTCCAAGTCATTAATAAAAATATTGAAGAGCACTGGGCCCAGGACTGAGCCCTGCGGTACCCCACTCGTTACCTCTCCCCAGCTTGAGAAGGTCCCATTGATAAGCACTCTTTGAGTCCGATTCTGTAGCCAACTGTGGATCCACTGGATCGTTGTTTCATCTAGCCCACTTCGAGCTAGTTTGCTCATCAGGATATCATGGGGCACTTTGTCGAAAGCTTTGCTGAAGTCGAGGTATATGATGTCTACAGCATTCCCACGGTCTACAAGGGAGGTGACTTGACCAAAAAATGAGATCAGATTTGTCTGGCAGGACTTGTTTTTGACAAATCCATGTTGGCTTCGAGTAATCACTGCATTGTTGTCAAGGTGCTTCCAGATGGATTGCTTTATGATCTGCTCCAGAATTTTCCCAGGGATTGATGTCAGACTGACTGGTCTGTAGTTCCCAGGTTCCTCCTTTTTACCCTTTTTGAAGATAGGGACAACGTTAGCCCTCCTCCAGTCATCTGGCACTTCCCCGGTCCTCCATGATTTCTCAAAGAGAATAGACAGCGGTTCTGAGAGCTCTTCTGCCAGTTCCTTTATGACTCTAGGATGCAGTTCATCTGGCCCTGGAGATTTGAACTCATTCAAAGTAATGAGGTGTTCCTTGACCATATGCCTGTCGATCTCAAGCTGCAATCCTGCCCCTTCAGCCTGTACTTCGCCTTTGCCAGGGGGGTCATAGACCCTCTTTTGGGAGAAGACTGAGCCAAAGTAGGAATTGAGCACCTCTGCCTTTTCTTTGTCCTCTGTTATCATTTTGCCATCCTTATTTAATAGCTGAACAACCATTTCTTTCCTCTGCCTTTTACTATGCACGTAGCTGAAGAAAGCCTTTTTGTTGTTTTTAGCATCCCTCGCTAACCTCACCTCGTTCTCCGCTTTAGCCTTCCTGACGCCATCCCTGCAATTCTGTGCTACCTGCCTGTACTCTTCCTTTGTTACTTGGCCTTCTTTCCACTTCCTATATGTGTCCTTTTTTGTTTTCAGGTCATCCCTAAGCTTTTTGTGAAGCCACATTGGCTTCTTCTGTTGTCTTCCACCTTTTCTTCTTGTTGGAATTGTTTGTGATTGTGCCTTGAGAATTTCCTTTTTTAAAAGTTCCCACCCATCTTGGACTCCTTTTCTCGCTAGCATTGCTTGCCATGGGACCTTACTGATCATTGTTCTGAGTTTATTAAAATCAGCTTTCCTAAAATCCAGGGTACGCGTTTGAGTACACTCGGCTTTTGCTTCCCTTAGAACCAAGAACTCAAGTACAACATGGTCGCTTTCCCCCAGAGTTCCTGTAACTGCTACTTTATCCACTAAGTCATCTCTGTTGGTTAGGATCAAGTCAAGGATAGCCGATCCTCTAGTTCCTTCCTCTACTTTCTGTAGGAGGAAGTTATCCGCCACACAAGTCAGGAATTTCCTGGAGGGGCCATGTTTTGCAGAATTTGTCTCCCAACAAATATCGGGGAAATTGAAGTCCCCCATTACTACTACATCATGCTTCCTTAAAACATTGGCTATTTGCTTTTCAAAAGTTTCATCCTTGGCTTCTCCTTGATTGGGTGGCCGGTAGTAGACTCCGACCACCAGGTTCCTTTTATTCTTTGCTCCATTTATTTCAACCCAGATGCTCTCGATGGGGCTACCAAGCTCCTCCTCCTGTATTTCTGTGCAGAGATATGTATTTTTCACATACAGTGCAACCCCGCCTCCCTTTCTGTTCCTCCTGTTCTTTTTGAACAAGTTATATCCTTCAACTGCTGTATTCCAGTCATGAGAGTCATCCCACCAAGTCTCAGTTATACCTATCAAGTCATAATTTCCCTCCTGTATTAAGAGTTCAAGTTCGTTCTGTTTGTTTCCCATACTCTGGGCATTAGTATATAGACATCGAAGACCATGTGCTTCATAGTCTGGCTTTCTTCCTACATGTGTCTGAAGACTATTATTGGGCGCTATCAGCGCTGTTCTCTCCATTGCAGTGCATGCGCCTACGTCCATTGTTACCCCCAACATTACATCTCCCTTCCCCGTAGGATTCAGTTTAAAGCCCTCCTGATGAAGTTCTTCATGCTGTGGCCAAACACATTCTTCCCAGCCTTTGTGAGGTGCAACCCATCCCTAGCCAACAGCCCATCTTCCAGGAAGTATAGCCCGTGGTCCCAGAATCCAAATCTCTCTCGTCGGCACCACCTTCGTAGCCAGTCATTCACCTGGAGTATTTTTCGTTCCCTTTCTATCCCTCTTCTAACTACTGGAAGGATGGATGAGAAAACTATCTGGGCCCCAAAGTTCTTGAGTTTCCTTCCCAAAGCTTCAAAGTCTGACGTGATCTCTTCGTAGCTCCGCTTGGCGGTATCATTTGTTCCCACATGGATGAGAAGAAAGGGATACCTGTCAGTGGGCTTTATGAGTGCAGGCAACCTTTCAGTCACGTCTCTAATCTGTCCTCCCGGGAGACAACATACCTGGCGAGTCCACGGGTCTTCGCGACATACTTGGGTCTCGATCCCACGCAGCAAGGAGTCTCCCACTACTACCACTCTTCTCTTCTTCTTCTTGTAGGCCTGGGTTTCATCGCCTCTGTTTGACTGACCTTTAGCCTCTTGCTCACTCTCATGCAGGTTCCCCTGTGATTCTTCCTCTGCAGGCTGTCCTCCAGTCTCATCTGCAAGTACCTGGAATCGGTTCCACAGCTCCACCGCTTCCACTGGTGCAGAGTGGCGTCTAGTTCTTCTTCTCCTAACTGTCACCGTTTTCCAAGGAGTATCCTCTACTCCATTTTTCTTCACCTCAGCATTTCCCACTGCCTCATCTTGCTGTTGCTCTTCAAGCTTCTGGTCTGCCCTTTGCTGCTGTAGTTCCCCCATTCTGTCCAAGAACTCTTCGTGTTCTCTTATTCCCCGGAGGGTTGACAGTCGCCGCTCCAGTCCACTTACTTTTTCCTCCAGCAGCGTGATCAACTTGCACTTGTTGCAGGTGTAGGCCATGTTGTTCTCAGGCAAGAAAACAAACATTGCACACACCTTGCAGGTCACCACCACTGGAGAGTCTTGTCCTTCCATAGCCTCTTTTCCCTTTTTGTGTCTAGCTTTGTGATTGTTCTAGACTAGCCTGTGCCTGCTCCTCTACTCAGTAGAGGTTAAAAGCAGAGTCCCACTGGTGTGGAAGTGTGTGTTACAAGACAAATAAATGAAAAAAAGTTAGTAAAAAAAAGTAAAAATAAAATAAAAAAAAATGTTAGGGGCCTCCCCCTTGACCTCCCCTGCCGAACTCCCCTGGCCAACTCCTGTTTGCTCCCCCTGTTCGCTCGCTCTCTGGGAGCTTGCCTGCTTCTGTAGTCCCTGGACCAGCTGGAGCAGCTTCCTCTGCTCTGCTCTGCTCTGCTCAGCTGGGAGGCGGGAAACAGACTGAAGCTTCCCGCCCAGTCAGCTGCTGGGAGTACTCAGGCCACACCCCTCCAATTCAGTTGGAGCTCTCAGAAGCTCCTGGTGAGCTCACAGCCAGTCAGAAGGATAAAGGGCAGCGCCCTGGGCTTCCTGCAACCCACTTACCTCTTAGCCTCTGTCTCCTTTGTCTCTTCAACCACTGCAACTCCCCTGGCCAACTCCTGTTTGCTCCCCCTGTTCGCTCGCTCTGTTCGCTCGCTCTCTGGGAGCTTGCCTGCTTCTGTAGTCCCTGGACCAGCTGGAGCAGCTTGCTCTGCTCTGCTCTGCTCAGCTGGGAGGCGGGAAACAGACTGAAGCTTCCCGCCCAGTCAGCTGCTGGGAGTACTCAGGCCACACCCCTCCAATTCAGTTGGAGCTCTCAGAAGCTCCTGGTGAGCTCACAGCCAGTCAGAAGGATAAAGGGCAGCGCCCTGGGCTTCCTGCAACCCACTTACCTCTTAGCCTCTGTCTCCTTTGTCTCCTTTGTCTCTTCAACCACTGCAAAATGTAATAATAATAAATAATAAATACTTTAGGGAAAGGCACTCACCTTCTCTTGTCATTGAAAAAGTTTGGCTTGTCAGCCTGGACAATGACTACGTCAAAGAGATCCCTCCAGTCTTTCCCGACAATGAACTTCATTCCTCTGTCCCTATAAAAAGCAGATCAGCTTTTAGTAGCACAAATGTAAGTAGCCTGCTTTTTTAAAAAAACTGACGACTTGACAGTGGGATTTGTACACATCAAGCCACCTACACAAAGCTGCTAGGGCTGTTTGTAATGAGGAACATCTTCTTGCCGTGGTTTGCCAACTTCGCTAACACAGCACGTGTCTGCTCAGCATAGCAAATGTATTTCTCTAAAGGGGGGGGGAGAAAAAGGAAGGAAGGAAGGAAGAACGAACAAGTTACAGTCTTGATTGTATTAATGAATATAACAAAGAAATATGCTTTCACGATTCTGTAGTTCTAAGTCACAGTCATGTTATCCTAATTACAATATTATCAGTAGAATTCAAGCAGCCTTAGACACTGTGTAGAAAGATTCACAATGAAAAGAACAGCCAGGATCCATAGGCTAAATACTCTTTCAAATATTACTAAGGGCCGGTTCAGACAAATAATATCTTGCATGCAGTGCTGCTGAACAGCCCTTACTGGTAGTAATGCTCCACATTGTTACCGTAACACTGAAAACATTTAGCTCATGCATTGGCCCATCTAGGCTATATACTGCTGGCATGCAACTAAAATACATATCTGTTGCATGCCAGCATATTTGCCTGCCAGCAGTATATATCCCAGATGCTGGCTGGCTGCAAGTAGACACTGCAGGTATATGGGCCAGTGCAGGGAGACAGAACATTTTTTTATGGAAGGTGCGATCACTGCATGGAGAAGGCATCACATTTTATTTGACCCTAATCCTCTGACTTTTCAATTCTGTTCCTAAAAGCAGACGTCAGTTCTTGGGAGAGAAACAGGGGCTTCAGTCTGTCTGAAAGCACCATCCACAATCCTAGATGGAGTAGTGCTAGTGTATGCACTGTAAATAATAATTCCTGTTCTGCATATGAGTGCTTCTGGGAGGCACTCAAAATTCCAAGGCTTTGATTTGGCATAGAAAATTGGTTCCAGTACAAAGCCTTGGCTCAGAACTTAAGCTCTGCCTAAAAGTAAGCTTGCAAAACGTTTTAAGAGGAGTTACTCCTGGAAACTAAAACTGTATAACTACATCAAAATGCAAATACAGACACTCTATAGACAGCTTGGCATTCTGAAGCCTTTTTATGGTGCATGACATTTCTGAATTGTCTAAACATTTTAAAGAACATCTCATGTTCCAGGACATTAACATTCTAAAGCATCTGAAGAATCTTCATTCTTAATAAACCTAGTACGTTTGCAAGCTGAACTTCCAGATGATTCACTAGACCTTTGGTTTGCCACATTTTTGTCTTAATGGCAGAACTCAAGTGTGGGTTTATACAACTATTTCCAACTTCCAAGTGAAGGAACTCTTATAAAAATCAATTGCAACTCTAGATGCAAGAGACCCTGTAGCCAGCATGCTCTGAACAAACAGAAGATCTAGCTTGCTAAAAACTGCTGTAGCCATAGAATCCACTATACAATTAGAAGACGTTAGGTTATCTAGTTCACCAAATCCAATATTCAGGGAGGAGTGAAGGTTCTCCAAATCCATCCCAGGAAGTCTTTCTGAAGAACCCATTCCTCTCCGACTGTGAATTACTGCATACTAGGGGTAAAAACCATTACCTAACGTTGGCAAAGAGCTTTCGCAAATCCCCACTGCTAGTATGTACCATCACATCAAGGTTATTAGGCAAAGTGTCTACTGCTGAAGACTGGGTAAGCCCTAACTTTGAGGATAACATGGCAGTTAAAACCCCAATGGACCTATGAATTATCTACGTTAGAAGGGTGCAGAAAACAGATCCATTAGCAGAGATTCAGCCAATACAAATTTAAGGGGCCAGGCCACTTACACCAGCCTATTCAGATGTTACCAAAGTAGCAAAAGGGAATGCAAGAGCAATTTGTGCATCCTTGCTCTATACTTATAATGCAACTTCCAAAGTGGCAACTTATATATCTCCTTCAGAGAAAAGATACTGAAGTTAGGTGTCCATCCGGAACTTGCACTCCCTCATGAGGGAGGTGTACAACTTGCCACTTTGTAATTACACCAGAAGTGTGGGAAGAGGTTGTGGAAGAAGTGACTTGCATTTCCACAGGACATTTTGGAATATCCAAATGAGCCCACAGAAACCACGTTGTTCCAAAGATTCTAATTCTAAAGATGCTCATACGCAACCACCTACCACACTGAAGTTACCTCCCCACAACACCTGTTGCAATTCAGGTCCAGATAGAGGTATTGTTATGGCCTTTGATTGACACAGACATGAACAAAGTGCATGGGGAGGATATTTCCCTACACTATTTCAGCAGTCACTTTGCAACAGGTATTTGTGAAAGCATAAGACACACCACCAGCTAGAACAAACAATTGTAAAACATTAAAAATGGAAAATGAGCTTTCTCATAAAACTTGACTGATGCTTACCAATATCCGCTTCAATTGCCCGGTACATTATTCCTTTGATGTGGACATCTCTGATTGAATCCTGTCAGGGATATTAATGTAAAGTTACAGTTAAAATTTTTCTCCATGTTGAAATTCATTTGATGAGAAATCGAGTATTAGCAGGAAGGACAACTTCCACACCCAACCTATGCCATAATTTTGATGAGTATTTTGGCAGGCTACTAGATTGCCTACAGTGGATGACAGGAAGCACTGCAATAAAAGGCATGGGACAGGAAGACTCCTAGACATTGGGGAGGAGACCAAGAAAATAAGTTTCCACTCAACGGCTTCCTCAAATAGAAGAAACATGCATTTTTCTGCAGGACTTTTTCATCAATTTAGGGGGGGGGGAAAGAGTTACACATGCTTTGCTCAGGCTGAAAACATTTCTATACTTGGAGAAAGACAAAGCCAGATGGAAGAAAACCATGCCAGCCGCCTCTCCATGCTTGGTAAACCGAGCATGGAGATGGGGAAGGAGGTGTTCCTAGGGGCAGGGAGGGGAGGCTGGGGCAGCTGGCTTACGCCTTTTCCTATCGCTGCCCTAGCCTCCTTCCCTCCCCAAAGCCTCCACTGGACAGGCAAATTTGCCCATCTAGCTAAAATGCAGTACAGGAGGCACAAGACACTTCCCTTTCTGCATAGGATGCTCATAAGCCTCTGAATTCAGGAGGTTATGAGTAACCCGGGCCCAGCCTATAGGACTGCGCCCATAGTTGCTTTCTTTGAATCATTTCACTTCTGCTAGTCAGAGAGCAATCAAGGAGCTAAGCAGGGCACAAGAATCCTCACACTGATCACTGGAAATCCCACTTACCACCTCCCATCCTGATTCTAAGGTTTTAACTATGCATTCACACACTTTTGAGCTCACCTTTACAGCTATAAGAGCTAGATACTTGGTTTGCCAAGAAGCACTTGTTTTTAGTAACATACATTTTTCTAACTGGAAAAAAGCATGTCCCATTTTGCCTCTCAACCCAAAATAAAAAACCCTCTCTCATGCATATTAAAGCCAACAGCCACACATTTGTAAGAGTTATAAATTGTTTTCTAGCCCATAATATTTTAACATCTTGTGTGTTACCATCCTTGTTTCAATGTATTTTCTGTTTTAGAACTGTAATAATATGGTAGTTAGCAATGAAGGAAATGGTCCGGAAACTTCAGCTGGTCCAAAATAGGGCAGCAAGATTGTTAACAGGGACTGGCCTGCGAGCTCATATTACGCCAGTACTTTTCCAGCTGCACTGGCTGCCGGTCCATTTCCGGGCCCGATTCAAAGTGCTGGTGTTAACATTCAAAGCCCTTAACGGCTTGGGGCCGGGTTATCTGAAGGATCGCCTTCTCCCATATGTGCCTGCCCGGACCTTAAGATCATCGTCAGCGGCCCTTCTCTGTGAGCCCCTGCCAAAGGAAGTGAGGCGGGTGGCTACTAGGAGGAGGGCTTTTTCTGTTGTGGCACCCCGGCTCTGGAATGAGCTCCCTAGTGAGGTTCGCCTGGCGCCTACATTGTACTCCTTTCGGCGCCAGGTGAAGTCCTTTTTATTTTCCCAGGCATTTTAGCTTTCTAAATTTTTATCTTTGCTGTTTTAAATCTGTATTTTAAACTCTTGCACTGCTGCTAGGTTTTATTGTGGTTGTATTGTTATATTGTGGTTTTAATGTTCTATATATTTTAAATTGTTTTATTGTGTGTTGTTTGGTTTTAGTTTTTGTGAACCGCCCAGAGAGCTTCGGCTATTGGGCGGTATAGAAATAAATAAATAAATAAATAAGGAAATCAGCATGTTGGAATATGCATCCAGAAATTAAGAGAAAATAGCTTCATATTCTACAGGAGAGGTACAAAAGTTACACGGACTGCTATTACACCAGGACAGCCCAATACCTTCACATCTTTGTAGAGATGAACTGGCTCATAGTCTATGTTGTTTTTCAGGAAATACTCATTTACACAAGATAGGAGTGTCATCTCAGGCAAGGAGAAGATATCCATGAACTGCTTCATGGTGTTACCTTGCGAACTCTGCAAACAAGGACATGTTACTCAAACATATGCCATAAGAAAGTTTAATAAAGCTTTACTTTTTCTTACTTGCAGTAAATACAAAGGGAACAGAATGACTCTTATTTACAGTGAGTCACTTGAGACTCAGTCAGACTAGTGGGTCAAGAGACCCGAGCCTTTCTGGTGGTGGCACCACACTTGTACAACTCTGAAGGGATCTATAGGTAGCTCCTTCTTTGCTAGCTTTCAGAGCCCTATTGTTTTGTTCTGCTTTTAGTTAAAGATGCTGGGATAGATTTTTTTAATAGTTTGCAATGCTGATGCCTCTGTTTTAAATTGTTATAGTTTAGGAATGGGGAACCTGTTGCCCTCCAGAACATGTTGGACTCCAACTCCCACCAAACACAAGCCAGCATAGCCAATAGTCAAGGATTTTGGGTGCTGGAGTCCAACAATATCTGAAGGTCCACAGGTTCCCCACCCTCGTTTTAGTGGATAGCTATGCTGGTCTGAAAAACATTTTAGATTGCAGTTTTAATTTCATAATCTTAAATGAGCTGATTTGTAATTGTAATTTATGTTTTCATTTTGTAGGTGAGAGACCTCAGGAAAGCTTTTTGTTATGAAATGCGGCATAAAAATACTGGTAATAAGCAAATAAAATTATTAGAGAATGATTTTATAACATGCAAAAAATGTACATTCAACCAATGCTTGTGGTAACAGCTTGTGTCGCTCTAAACAAACAGCAAATATATTCAGTAACAGTAATCTTTTCACAGGCCTGTTTTTTCCATAAACAATGTCAGCTTGGTGATGACACACCTAGAACATTACCATCAAAGGCCCTTTCCTATGTTTAAAAACACACACTAACTTCTTCAGCATTTGGCATTAAGGAACAGACAGACAAAAACTCTATATGCATGTGGAGTCTAAATATCCATAAGAATAGAAGTTCAGTACAAAAAGGATTTCAGATGCCCTGAAACACGTGGCCATTCAGAATATGCATCGCCATTATTTTTCGTTTTTGACTCGTGAACTTGGTTATCCTCCATTGAACTACAGTCTACAGACACAGCCAGAAAAGACTGGAGGCAAAAAAAAACCATGTAGTCTACAGGTGCCCTAGCCCTGGCCTAGTGAGGGGATTAGGGCGGTGGTGAATGCCTCCCTTGAGGAGAGGGTGATGCCATCAGCCCTCAAGGAGGCAGTGATAAGACCACTCTTAAAGAAGCCCTCCTTGGATCCTCAAGTTCTGAACAACTTTCACCCAGTCTCAAATCTGCCATTTTTGGGCAAGGTGATTGAACAGGTGGTGGCGATGCAGTTGAAGGCACACTTGGAAGAAACTGATTATCTAGACCCATTTCAGTCAGGCTTCAGGCTTGGGCATGGGACAGAAACGGCCTTGGTCGCCTTGGTAGATGACATGAGGAGGGCTTTGGATAGGCGTGAATGCTCCTTCCTTGTTCTCCTCGA
Source organism: Heloderma suspectum (assembly GCF_057233095.1). Lineage (NCBI taxonomy): Eukaryota > Metazoa > Chordata > Lepidosauria > Squamata > Helodermatidae > Heloderma > Heloderma suspectum. The sequence continues at coordinate 35,100,903 of NC_139464.1, forward strand.
CCTCTCAGCGGTTTTTGATACCGTTGACCACGGTATCCTCCTGGACCGCCTGGAAGGGTTGGGCATTGGAGACACCATATTGCAGTGGTTCCGGTCCTTCCTCTCCGGCAGGTACCAGAGGGTAGCACTGGGAGAGGAGGTTTCGGACCCGTGGCCACTTACTTGTGGGGTGCCACAGGGTTCCATCCTCTCCCTGATGCTATTTAACATCTATGTGAAGCCGCTGGGGGCTATCATCAGGAGGTTTGGGGTGCAGTGTCATCAATATGCAGATGACACACAGCTCTACCTCTCCTTCAAATCTTCACCAAGGTTGGCCGTAGAATCCCTGTCCAAATGTCTGGAGACGGTGAGTGGCTGGATGGGGAGGAATAGGCTGAAGCTGAACCCTGACAAGACTGAGGTACTTTTGGTGGGAGACAAGAGGAGGCTGGGAGATGTTGACCTGGTGTTGAATGGGGTACGGCTACCCTTGAAAGACCAGGTCCGCAGCCTGGGGGTCATTTTGGACTCCCAGCTGTCCATGGAGGCTCAGGTGTCAGCTGTGAGCCGGACAGCGCTGTATCAACTCCATCTGATACGGCAGCTGCGCCCCTTCCTTCCCGACCATCTGCTCCCATCGGTAGTACATGCTCTGGTCGCCTCTTGTTTAGACTACTGTAATGCGCTCTACGTGGGGTTACCCTCGAAGACAGTTCAGAAGCTGCAGCTGGTATAGAACGCGGTGGCTCGCCTGACTAAAGGCAGCTGCTGGCGAGATCACATCACTCCAGTGCTGAAGGAGTTGCACTGGTTACCAGTTGTTTTCCGGGCCAAATTCAAGGTGTTGGTTTTGACCTTTAAAACCCTATATGGTTCCGGCCCAGCCTATCTTAAGGAGCGCCTCCAGCAACACCAGACAGGCTGCTTAACAAGATCAGCCTCGGATGGCCTTCTCTCTGTCCCATCAGCCAGGACAGCTAGACTGGTGGGGACGAGGGAGAAGGCCTTTTCTGTGGTGGCCCCCACTCTGTGGAACTCCCTCCCTAGGGAACTCCGCCATGCCCCCTCTTTAATGAGCTTCCATCGTGCATTAAAAACGTGGTTGTTCAGGCAGGCATTTGGGGTGGGTTAGAGTATTTTAGAAAATGTTTTTACTGTAGAATTTTATTGGTTTAAACTGTTTTATTGTATGCTGTACATCGCCCAGAGTGGCTGGGTGACCAGCCAGATGGGTGATTAATAAATTTAATAATAAATAAATAAAAATAAATAGTAAATGATGGGCAATAATATGTATTTATTAATTATTAATTAATAACCAACACTTAACAAATAATAATAGAAATGGGCTATCCCAAATCTATGGCACTTCATTTGGTCTTCTATTCTTCCATTTTCCATTGGTATCCACTTGAACTGCTAATTTGTTAAAGTAGGTTGTGTTTCATACCATGTGTTGGTATACCATATTTAGAAAGCAGCAAATGTGATAAATGATAATTTCAGAACATTATGCACTGTCCTTTCTGATCCAATAGTCTTTTAAAAGACCATTTCTCCACTCTTAGAAAAAAAATTTTTTTGTAGAAACCAAGGAATAATAAAAAGCAAAAGCAGCAGCAGTCTCAGAGGGCAGCATCAATGCTCTTGAAAGAGGCAGCCATCTTTTCCATAAATGTTAATTTCTCCATGACTTGAGTGAACTATTTATGAGCCCTTAGGCAACCTGTTCATATAATAGATCTACTGTTCATGTATAGATCTACTGAGACAGTTGATTGTATCCCATGTTAGACTAACATAAGTCCCACTCATTTCAATGGGCCTATTCCAACTAGGACTAACACTGGATACAATTCAGGGTTGTTGTAAGTTACTATAGAGCAAGAGAAGAACATAAATCCAATCATGTTGTCACGTGTGAATTTTAGTTCATGTAGAGTGGCTTATACTCTTACCTTTCCGTAAAAGTCACTCATTTGTTCCAAGGGGACATGGGACCCATCATACATGGCAATGACTTCTTCATCCGGGACAACACTCAGTCCTCTGGCAATAGCAATAGCAGTTTCAGTGCCAAAGCCAAGCAATTCTCGCACAGCAGTATGGAGACTCTACATACAAAACCCTTCTCTAGTCTTACATAAGCAACAGCTATATTTAAAGGCTATAACTTGTTCAAAAAGAACAGGAGGAACAGAAAGGGAGGTGGGGTTGCGCTATATGTGAAAAATACATATCTCTGCACAGAAATACAGGAGGATGAGTTGGTAGCCCCATCGAGAGCATCTGGATCAAAATAAATGGGGCAAAGAATAAAAGGAACCTGGTGTTCAGAGTCTACTACCGGCCACCCAATCAAGGAGAAGACGAGGATGAAACTTTTGAAAAGCAAATAGCCAATGTTTCAAGGAAGCGTGATGTAGTAGTAATGGGGGACTTCAATTTCCCCGATATTTGTTGGGAGACAAATTCTGCAAAACATGGTCCCTCCAGGAAATTCCTGACTTGTGTGGCGGATAACTTCCTCCTACAGAAAGTAGAGGAAGGAACTAGAGGATCAGCTATCCTTGACTTGATCCTAACCAACAGAGATGACTTAGTGGATCAAGTAGCAGTTACAGGTACTCTGGGGGAAAGCGACCCTGTTATACTTGAGTTCTTGGTTCCAAGGGAAGCAAAAGCCGAGTGTAGTCAAACAGGTAACCTGGATTTTAGGAAAGCCAACTTTAATAAACTCAGAACAATGATCATTAAGGTCCCATGGCAAGCGACTCTAACGAGAAAAGGAGTCCAAGATGGGTGGGAGCTTTTAAAAAAGGAAATTCTCAAGGCACAATTACAAACAATTCCAACAAGAAGAGAAGGCGGAAGACAACAGAAGAAGCCAATGTGGCTTCACAAAAAGCTTAAGAGATGACCTGAAAACAAAAAAGGACACATATAAGAAGTGGAAAGAAGGACAAGCAACAAAGGAAGAGTACAGGCAGATAGCACAGAATTGCAGGGATGGCATCAGGAAGGCTAAAGCTGAGAACGACCTGAGGTTAGCGAGGGATGCTAAAAGCAACAAAAAGGCTTTCTTCAAATACATGCATAGTAAAAGACAGAGGAAAGAAATGGTGGTTCAGCTATTAAATAAGGATGGCAAAATGATAACAGATGACAAAGAAAAGGCAGAAGTGCTCAATTCTTACTTTGGCTCAGTCTTCTCCCAAAAGAGACCCCCCTGGCAAAGGTGAAGTACAGGCTGAAGGGGCAGGATTGCAGCTTGAGATCAATAGGCATATGGTCAAGGAACACCTAATTACTTTGAATAAGTTCAAATCTCCAGGGCCAGATGAACTGCATCCTAGAGTAATAAAGGAACTGGCAGAAGAACTCTCAGAACCACTGTCTATTATCTCTGAGAAATCAGGGAGCACGGGTGAAGTGCCAGATGACTGGAGGAGGGCTAATGTGGTCCTTATCTTCAAAAAGGGTAAAAAGGAGGAACCTGGGAACTACAGACCAGTCAGTATGACATCAATCCCTGGGAAAATTCTGGAGAAGATTATAAAGCAATCCATCTGGAAGCACCTTGAAAACAATGCAGTGATTACTCGAAGCCAACATAGGTTTGTCAAGAACAAATCCTGCCAGACGAATCTGATCGTATTTTTTGATCAAGTAACCTCCCTTGTGGACCGTGGGAATGCTGTGGACATAATATACCTCGCCTTCAGCAAAGCTTTCGACAAAGTGCCCCATGATACCTTGATGAGCAAACTAGCTCAAAGTGGGCTAGATGAAACAACGATCCGGTGGATCCACAGTTGGCTACAGAATCGGACTCAAAGAGTGCTTAACAATGGGATCTTCTCAAACTGGGGAGAGGTAACGAGCGGGGTACCGCAGGGCTCAGTCCTGGGCCCAGTGCTCTTCAACATTTGTATTAATGACTTGGAGGAGGAGGTGCAGGGAATGCTGATCAAATTTGCAGAAGACACAAAATTGGGCAGGATAGCTAATACTTTGGAAGACAGAAACAAAATTCAAAGTGATCTGGATAGACTGGAGCGCTGGGCAGAAAACAACAGAATGACATTTAATAGGGATAAATGCCAAGTTCTGCACCTAGGAAAAAGAAACCAAATGCACAGTTACAAGGTGGGAGATACTTGGCTCAGCAAACACTACAAACAAGAAGGATATTGGAATTGTTGTCGATCACAACCTGAATATGAGCCAACAATGTGATGTGGCTGCAAAAAGGGCAAATGCTATCTTGGGCTGCATTAACAGAAGCATAGCTTCCAAATCCCAGGAAATACTAGTTCCCCTCTACTCAGCAATGCTTAGGCCTCATCTGGAGTACTGTGTCCAGTTCCGGGCACCACATTTTAAGAAGGATGCAGACAAACTGGAGAGGGTTCAGAGGAGGGCAACAAAGATGATCAGGGGACTGGAAACAAAGCCCTATGAAGAGAGACTGAAAGAACCGAGCATGTTTAGCCTTGGGAAGAGAAGACTGAGGGGAGATATGATAGTGCTCTTTAAGTACTTGAAAGGTTGTCACAGAGAGGAAGGCCAGGATCTCTTATTGATCATCCCAGAGTGCAGGACACGGAATAATGGGCTCAAGTTACAGGAAGCCAGATTCCAGCTGAACATCAGGAAAAACTTCCTGACTGTTAGAGCAATACAACAGTGGAGCCAATTACCTAGGGAGGTGGTGGACTCTCCCACACTGGAGGCTTTCAAGACGAGGCTGGACAGCCATCTGTCAGGGATGCTTTCACTTGGATTCCTGCACTGAGCAGGGAGTTGGACTCGATGGCCTTGTAGGCCCCTTCCAACCCTACTATTCTATGATTCTATGACCAGCCTTAACTATTTACAATACTTCAGCCATTACTTGACATCACAGATGCTGCAAGGAGCACCATGCACTGCCAACTGAGACAGACTGAAAGTCTTAGCTCAATACAGCAAGTCTAGTTATGCCATAATGACACATAAGGAACAGACTGTGGATCTTAAAGCTCTCATTCCTTTCCTCAAAGTTAAGTAGCCTCTCTTATTATAAGTCCAGGGGCAAAATTAAGTAGTTAAAAGCGTCAACTTCATCAAGAGAAGGCCATTACCCCACCTTTTAAAACATTACTTTATGAAGCACAGAGGGGCATATAGTATTTAAAGCCAGATTACAGCCAATTCCTTTTCAGCCATAATAGAGTTCAGCATCGATGACTTTGAAGTACAGTAAAGATTTGCTAACACTGTATCATCAGGATTAGAGGCTGCCATAGTACAAGCTGCAGCAGACAGTAGACGCAAACGGCATATGCTACTACTTCACTGTGTAACAGGGTTTGCTTTGTCATTCCTTCCTTTCCTAGCCAACCTTCTGGATACAGAAAAGAGATCAGATTACCCCTTTTTCTACTTAGCAAAGGAATGCAGTAACCTTAATACTAACTTATCATTTATTTAACCCATAAGTTTGTTGTCCTACCCAGTGTTTGTCTGGCAGATGATCAAATTTCCTCAGGTTCCTTGCAGGAGGAAAAAAGGCGGGGTATAAATGCAATCAATCAATCAAATTTCTCAATCTGTGGGTTGTATGTTTCTCTCTTCCTTCGTACACTCCATCTCTGTAGCCCAAATGCCTTTGCAGTGCTGTAGTACTGGCATGTAGAGCTGCTGGGGTTTTTAAATACTCTTGCCCATCACCTGTGTAGCCTGGCGAAACAACCCATGAACAATCCACTGTTCTGGGTTTAGGCATAATAAGCCATGGTTTAAACAACTCAGAGCCCAACAACAAACCATGGGTACTCTTTCTGGGTTGTTTATGGTTAACAAATCATGGTTTGTTGGCACAGGTGGGTTCACATATCACAACAATCCAGAATTCAACAACCCATGGGTTAAATAAAGCATTGGTGAGTTTATGTGCAGGTAGTTAAGTTGGAGGCAGGAGAACCTATCCATGCAACTACTCTCAGCTGAAGGATTGAGCAGAATACGGAAAGGTCAAATTCAGCTATAATCTTGATTCACAAGAGGACTTTCCCCAACGATGTTACAACTGCAGGAAACAAAGCAGCAAAGGGTTAAGCTCCCTAATAAAGTATCTTGGGGATTTCTTTTACTGCTTTCTTGCACTGAAGTCCTTGCCACAGCAGAGGAATCACTGCTAGAAGCCTACATGGGTTAATCAATGGGGCTTAATCCAAGGTAAGTGGGTACAGGATTGCTGCCTTGATGTGCTAGGATATATTTAAAATACTGTAGGCTCTGGGCATTTGCTATTTCAGTTGTAAGAGAATCTCTATATAAGATACCACGTATTTTTATTTAGTAAGGTAATGTGCATGAGGGAATATTGAGGATTTTGGAAACTGACAACCAGAAGGGCCAACGACTTTTCCATCCTGGTAAAAACGCAGGAATGAAATTTAATATTTTTCTAGATAGATGTAATTAAAGATCGTAAGTTTGCACTGATTTGAACAGAGTGAAAAGCTACCAAGATTGCTTACAGAATTAACATGGTATTCACCACTATATTTAATCAATCATAAACGGGGGCTTTTAAAATGGTAAGTACCATGTTCAAATAGATTTCAAAGCTGCTGCCTGTATAGTTTTTTATAAAGATCAGATGCCAACACTGAAGTATTTTTAGCAGACTTCTAGTGCAATTTAGCAGCTGGAAGCAAGAACATTAGTCAGTGCCATGTAGCCAGCCAACTCTACTCTGACCACACAAGCTAAAGAATAGCTTTGACTAGTCCAGACAATAAAAGCACTATCCTTTCACTCGGACATCCATTATAGCAGAGAACTATACAACACAGTTAATAAGCTACTAATGACAGTTAATAAGCCAAGAGAAGCACGAGCTTCATGCATCCGCACACAGCTGCTTTGTGCCTCCCTTTGTGTCGGCCAGGTTTTAAACCATGGTTTAAAAGTTTGTTTCCAAATCCTGGCTTGTTTGGAAGCCATTAACCATAGTTTCCAGTTCCAGTTTGGGTCCAATGGAGAGCTGTGGTTAACTGCCGCTTCCTGGTTTGTTTTGTTGCTCGCATAAAGGGAGAAGGCATGGCAGAACCAAAGGGGATGTATGCAGATGCACAAAGAGTGTGATCATCTTAACAGAGCCAAGGGCTCATTCCATTGTATTATATTGCTACTACTGTGGATTTTGCGTGTTCAGAGCCCACACCCCACTTTTAAAAAAACACAATGATTTAGTGAAAACTAAGCAAGTTAGACTCACCTGTACACTGTTCCTAATTGAATATAATGAAAAGCGTCTATCTTCATCAACAATGCCTTAAAAACAAGAAAAGTTTCAGGTGAAACTTATAATCCATACAAAATGAAATTTCAGGTAACTAACTTACTCATCATTACTACATGATTTAGAGTTACTCCATTTAACTAGTATCTCCAGCTAAAGATCCTAAACAGAAGCTTATTAGAAGAGCAGCATAATAGGATCTATACACCAGGGGCAGGCAAGATACAGCTTCCAGATCATGGGCAATACTGGAATCCTGAAGGCTTCTGGTTACTTTTGGCTAGATCAAACCCTGCCTTTTTGCTCATGCACCTTAACAAGATGCCTTCCCAAGCTCCCCCTCCAGTCCTCCACACCCCATCCAATCCCATTCTGAAGGGTCTCCAACACTCAAAAGGATTCTAGGAGGGTGTAGTGGGTGCAGCAGGGAGGGTGTGTGGGAAAACCCTACGGCATAAGTAGAACTCCACTCACGCTTCTCTGGATTCAGCCTTTTATTTTTCTCTCTCAAGGCTGGAGATATTTCAGTACATTTCAGAATTTCTGAATTCTGAAACTGAGAATTTCAGTACATATATGCAGCCTTATGAGTCACAAAAAGTTAATTTGGAGCAGGGGTGGGCAACTTGTGACTCTCCAGATATTTTGGCCTACAGCTCACATCAGCCTTAGCCAGCATAGACAATGGTGAAGGGTGATGGAATTTGTAGGCCAAAACATCTGGAGGGCCACAAGTTGACCACCCCTGATTTAGAGAGAGGTAGACAGGGGGACAATGATGGAGGTTTATAACATTATGCAATGTGGAGAAAGGCAGGGGAGAGAGGAAAAAACTCTGAATTAGTCCGTAATTAATTGGTAGCAGATTTGAGACAGACAAAAGAATGGCAGTGGCAGCAGCCAGAAGTCAGTCCCTCACAGGGTGAGGTTTCTTCAGCCAGGCTGCTACCGATATCTCTCACAGCTTTGGTTGCTGGTAGCAGACATAAGAGGCACCGTGGGTGCAGAGTTGTTCACAAGTCAACAGCCACTCTGGTTCTGAATCTCTGGGTCACAGCAGGTCTCAGAGGAGACCTCAGCCTGAAAATGGCTATCAGAGCAGCCACGTGTTTGTTCCTTATAGGGCGGGTTTCTTTACCCGGGCTGCTACTACTACTGTTTCTCACGGGTCTGCTGCTTATCCAAGAATAGCTCCCTAACAGCTTTGCAAACTCAAAAGCAATTTGCTAAGAAAATATGTGCCTGGTATTGGCAATTTACATACTAAGTTGTATGTAATGAGGATACAAATCACAGCTGGTAAGCAAGCTTGTTCTTCTGGAATTGGAGGCAAACTACAAGATTTATTTATTTATTATTTGTTATTATTGCATTTATATCCCACCTTTTTTCCTCTTGCAAGGAACCCAAGGCAGCTTACATTATCCTCCTCCTCTCCATTTTATCCTCACAACAACAACCCTGTGAGGTAGGCTGGGCTGAGAGTCTGTGACTGGCCCAAAGTCACCCAGTGAGCTTCCATGGCCGAGTGGGGACTAGAACCCGGATCTCCCAGCTCCTAGTCCAACACTCTTGCCACTACACCACACTGGTTCTCATAGGGTTGCACGGTTTATCTGTCACTGTGGTGGAATCAAAGCCACCTAAATTGGTGGCCATCACCGCATTTTGTGACACTGAATTTCAAAACTTAATATTTTTATTTACTCTTGACTGCTGAAGTACTTTTTCTCTGAGATCTGCCATAGCCCGGAGATTCAGACATGGAGCAGCAGCTAGAACATCTGGAGGAAAAGGTTCCCCCTTCACCTCGTGTAACTCTTGTCTATTTTGTTGTATTTTAAATATATTGTAAGCCACCTCGAGAACTTTGGTTATTAGGCAAGTATAACTACTCCAAATAAATAATAAATGTTCTGTTCCAACTTAGGCAACAAGTAACCACTTTTAAGCTATCTTGCAGTTATTTTAAGCTACACATAAATAATGACAGATCTGATCAAGCATTACGGAGGCTGCTAATATATTACACATTCAAAATGAAATTGTGTATACCTACCCGATGCACATCATAATGAAGACCTCTTATTGCAAAATTTGGATCATAGTCATACTTCCGGATTTCTGCAGGATACTGGCAGAATAAGATTTTGTTTAAAAGATGCTTTAACACACAACGCAAATCGTATAAAATATATCTCAAGAGCTTTCTTGTCCAGATAAGAAGTCCAGCTATTCCTCCTAGTTGACGTTGTTTAACCACTATGGCTCTATCAGAGTGTGGAAATTCTTTTAAGGCCATGCATTAATGCCATTTTTGTAAAGGTTACAACAAAAGCTTAAGGCAGTACTCATATCTAGCTAAGGGTCCATGCGTCATACTCTAATGAAACTGGATATTCCAAGAATGGCAATAGACAAACTCCTCACTTGTTTACTATCTGGAAAGGCACATCAAAATCTCTAGGCATAATATTGTGGTGGTCCCAGAAAGTGGAATACAAGTAGATACAAGAAATTCTCAACACTAGTTTCCTCCGGTGGCACACTGAAGTTCCTTTCATGCAGACCGTTTATCCTCCAGAATTTAGGATCTTTGTGAACCTAAATCTGCTCCATTACACTGCAGCAGATCAGTCTTTGTTACCCAGGGGAGGGGGAGGATAACACCATAGTCACTTTTTAAATTATTCTCTATTGTCTCTGCCCGAAAATAAGAGTCCACACAGAAACCCCATGTTCAAAAAACAGGATACAGATATAGGACTAGTTTTGTTCCACTCCTGCACTAAACATTAGCACTGATATTTTGGGGAATAGGCTCAATTATGTGTTAAGATCTAATTTCCTATTTACTACTGCAGATATATTTATTGACTACTGTGGGGGTATTTATAGCCATGTATATATATAGCCACTGACCTTTGGACAGAAATGAAGCACTGGAATACACAACATTGGGAACTCAATTCAAATAGCAGAAAGGAATATTCCCGATGAAGCAGCACAGAGGGGTTAATATCTGGACCAGTGCAGTAGAGGACTTTTGGCTCAAACAGCATTCTAGGTAGCAGAGGTACCTTCAAAAAGCATTATCTGCTTTTATCAAGCAAGGTTTTTTTTTCTAGTGTCAACTAGATGAATTTTGCATTTCACTGTAGCAATACATTAACTGGGATTTTGGATTTCTCTACTCAGCTATTGGACAAGAAGCACAATGCACAGCAATAATTTTTATGGATTTTTTAAAAATCAGTTTTATGGTTCGTGTTTTTCTCTAGGAATAATTCAATTTAAAAGGAAATCTGAATTTAATACAATCATGCAAAGACTCATAAAACTGAGTAAAACCCATTTTATCAAACACATTGTGTTAAAGGCTGGCTTTCCCTTTTATCTTCTGCAGCCTTCTATTTCAATAAGAGTAACAAGATAGGATTTTCAATAATTCTGCAGAGGTCCAAGCTTAGAACAGGAACATAATTATTGGATGTTTTGCTCCTCCCAATCTTTTCTTCCACCTGAAGGGACAACATCTGTTTTTCAGAACTTGAAGTTTTAACGTTAGTTATAAAATTATTTTCCTTCATTTCTATTACTTATCACTAAAGATCATGAAGAAAAGAACCAAGTCTGATTTCTGACCTAAGTGACATATGTCATTGCACTGTATTTATTATTGTGAACTTCCTACTGGACCCAGAGACTACCAAGTTACCAGAGATACTAGAATCCAGAAGGCTTCATTTTATATCGCATCAGGATTGTTACCACAGCCCATATCTAGGATCTTATTTATTGTAAAATCTGTACCCCACTGTTCAAAGAGATGCTTCTTGTACTCCCACTTTATGCCCTCCAACTAGCAGAGCTCTGCAATGTGTTCAGTTCCCAAATTATGAATTTTATATCATGGACATGTACATTCCATCTCACTGAAAAACACTATTTTGCCCTGTAACTATTAACCTTTGATTACAGAAAGTTCTGGACACCTACAGTCCAGTCCTATTCATGTTTACTCAGAAACAAATCTCACTCAGTTGAACGGGACTTGCGCTCAAATAAGTGGGCATAGAATTGCAGCCTTAGCCTTCCAAGTAGATAATTGTACCAGGGACACAGAGAATCAAGCAAAGATCTGTCGCCTGTCTACACATACATAAATCAACAGTAGAAAACGCATGATCAAAGGTTTAGGATTATGCTCCTAGGTGGCAGAGAAGCTCTAGTTAACTGCAAACCAATACCATTTTAGTTGTTATGGCAACCAGTTAGTGGGCATGCTTGTTCAAGAAATATATGAATTTTAGACATGGGATACTTGATTTCAGTCAATCCATCCCAAAAAGCAGCACTAGGAAAGACAAACATCAGACAATCGAACCTTAAGGTTACATGGTACTAGCATAGATATCAAAGCAGCGGGCTGATTTGCATAGCACATTGGGCTCACTGTGGGTTATTTAACCCACAATGAGCCACAGCGCATGTTGGGTGCGTGCAGCCACCATTAGGAATGTGCAACCCCCAATGGGGTTGCGACGTGTCTTCCGAACTTGGCCACCATGGGTTATTTGATAAAAACCCTTGCATAAATCTACTACAAACTGAGGAACACACATGAAGAACCGTTAGTGAATTCATGTAACAATTATCTTGTAGATCTTGCTAGATAATTGTTGCAGCTGCTGCAAAATAGGTGTTTTTTTTTCATATGCCTTTCCTCTAGGGATATTCTTCCCTAGAGAAAAAATGTAATGAGAACTAGCTCTAAGTATCTTAGAATTCCCTGTACATTTAAAAGAAATACAAAAAAAACTATCTTACCCGATGTTCATTGATCAAAAGATCCCGGGCAGCATTAAAGATCAATGTGTGCAAATGCTTGGAATAGAAGACCAAGGTGTAGTCATAATCAAAGCCATAGATTTCTATGTCCGAGAGACTCATTTCATTGTTGGAAAAGATAGCATCTGGATTCAGCAAGTTACTCATGATTGAAGGGACTAAGTCTGTGCAAAAGACACACATCAACAAAGAAAAGAACAAAGGATTCGATCATTCCAACGTACAGAAAGCGCACTCTAAAATGGAATGCACTGACAAGAAACTGAGGGTGCTTGATGCCATTACACACTGTTAAAGGAAGGCAGGTTTTGGTCTGTTCAATACTACGTTGAGATATTACCCACTCTGAGATTCTGAAAGGAAGAAAAGGATATAGGTGCAACCATCAACCCAAAAGTGAATTCAACTCATGTCGCATAACTGATGAAAGGCATGTATTTGTTGCCGCTTGCCACCAATATAGGCAGTCTGGTGTAGTAAATAGAAGTCTTCAGGGATGGACTTCAACAAGAAACCCAGGTTTAAATCTCAGTTGTTGCATCAATATTATGGAACTCCTTGCCCCATGAAGTGTGGGCAGCCCCCCCCGTCTAAATGTCTTTTTCTAGTTGGTAAATACATTTCTATCCCAGCAGGGGTCTGCCTGCTTACAGCACATTCCTATACATGTCTACTCCGAAGTAAGCTCCACTGAGTTCAGTTGGAATTACTCCGAGGTAAGTGGGTATATGATTGTAGCCTGTTTGTTTTGTTGAAAGGTTGCTCATCTATGATCTCTACCTCTGAATTTTCCTTCCTTTTTTTTTTTTAACTAAATGTATGGTTTTCTATTGTACTGTGGTTTTAAGTTGTTCTGAGTGGTGCACAGGCACTGTAAGGGCCAGATATAAATTTCTACATAAACAAGTACAATTTTTAAAATTGCCATTCAGGCATAAAGCTTTTTTGACCAGTCACTCTCTTGCCTGTACCTACCTCACAGGGTTGTTGTTAAGATGAAACAGGTAGCCCTATATAGGCTACCCAGGACTCACTGAAGGAAGGGAAAGACACAAGTGTGAAAAATACATACATCACTGTAATAGCCTCAATTAATAGATGCACTAGTAAAGAGCAATGTCACAGGCCTGCTGTTGAAGTTCATAAGCCACTTATTTCCAAAGGGGCATAACTGAGACTATTCTGAAGTAGGAAGGATTTATACTATACAAGTGGTTTATGGATTACAGCTACATCATACCTTATGCAACCATGGATCAGGGCCCATGCATGCCATAAAATGCAGTGAGAGGGCATATTGCTATATTTAGGAAGCAAGGTTGCTTTAGATGAATTTCACCACCAGCTCAGCATCTAGTCATGTATTAATACCCAACACACCAGAGTTAAAAGTTGGATAAGAGATTTCCATCTTGGTTCTGCCCAAGGCAGACTTCAGAATCACAAAAACATTTTAACTGGTATATCAATCAAGAACAATGTCTAAATGCAAGCTGACTGAAGCCAAAGAAAATTCAGTTTCTTTGAATAACATGTGTAACCTATAATTCACTCTTACTTAACTGTTAAGATTGCTTTCATGGCCTTTATGAAATATTCCCTTCATGATATAGACCCAAGTTGTTGTTTTCTGTTCCTTCTAACTTATGGAATTTAAAATATTAACTTTTCTTTCCCACCTCCTTTCCCTGTTTCTGTCTCTTAACTATTTCTGAATAACCTAATTGGAAAGATAAGTTACTCTGTTTACAGCATACAGCAAGGATAATTTAAACCAAGGTTTAAAGTAAACCTTAGAGCTAGTACATAGGTATACAATAGCTTGGTTGTTATATAAATACTGAAAAGTGTTTGGATTTTGTTTAGAAAAGAAATCCATAATGGTTTTTAAAATAATAAATGCAACAAGAAACACTCTGCTTCAGTCTCTTACAAAGGCTAAAGATCTCAGTAAAACTGGCAGTAGGGTAAATTAAAAAGATTCTTCTACCTTTAAGCTAGAACAGCCACCATCACCACCACCAAGCAAGACCTGCGGAAGTAAGGATTTTGCAGTGTACAGTTCCAGTCAGCAACACCTTTTTCCAGGATATTCCATTTAATTCCTCCCCGGGACATTCTGTGGCCGCTGAGCAAGCTCAATTCTCATAGGGCTGTTCAGGAAGTTTCCCCCTTAAGAGTTATTCCTAAAGTTTTTTTGTACTTCTGCAAACCTTGAAGTTCCCCCAGCCTTGCTGATACCTACCTTTTTTGTGCTTATGGTGCTGTCTCGGCTAAGGACCGGCACCCAGAAGAGTGCTATTATACTATACAGCAAAGATATCAAACTGCATCCAAGGGAAGCGGATGATCCCCCACTGAGCCTTCCACAGTCCAGATAACATCAGGGAGTGGGGCCACTCCCCTGGTATCACCCAGTTGCCAGTCAAAGCACCATCTAGAGTTCCTTCAGCTGGCACTTCAGTCAAGGACTCAGCTTCACTGCACATGGGTTTCCCCATCCAGGGAAGGCCTACCTGCAGCAAAGATGGGTCACAGATCAGAGGTAAAAATGGAGTTCCTCTATCCCATCCTCTCCCCGAGTCCCCGATAGTCTCCAGATCAGTGAGTGGGGCCCAGGGAGGGAGGGAGGGAGGGCAAACCTCTGTGAGCCAAATGGAGAACCTTTGCAAGATGGAGGTTCCCCATCCCTGCTCTAAAGGATCACATTTGCAGCCTGGGGTGCATATTGATCCTTCACATTCTTTAGAGGTTCAAGTGACTTCTGTGGCTCAAAGCGCCTTTAATCTTTGGCCAACATGCCAGCTACAACCTTCAGCTGGATGGAGATAGCTCGGCCACAATTACCCATGCTCAGGTAACTTCCTGTTTAGACTACTGTAATGTGTTATACATCGAGCTGCCTTTAAAAATTGTTTCAAAACTGCAGTCGGCACAGAATAAAGCAACAAGATTATTATACAGGAACAGGGGTGGTTTGACTATATTATAGCAGTACTTTGTCAGCTGCAATGGCTCCCAGGCACTTTCTAGGCCCAATTTTGAAGTGCCAGTTTTAACCTTTAATGCCCTAAACAGCTTGTGACGAAGGTACTGAAAGACCACCTTCTTCCATATGTACTTAACCAAACCTTCAGGTATTTCCAGAGGCCCTCCTCCGAGTGCCCCAACCAAATGAAGTGAGGTAGGTAATCCCCAAGGAGACAGCCTTTTCAGCAGTGGCACCCTGGTTATAGCACAACCTTCCCAAAGAGGCTGGCCTGGCATCATCTTTGCAGTCTTTTTGTTCCCCAGCCCTTTTCAGTTATTGTCATTGTCTAAGGTGTTTTTTAGCATGCAATTGTATGATTTTATATAGTATTTGTTGTCTGTTCTTTATGTTGTATGGGACCCTATGGATGAAAGGCAGTTTATACATTTAAATACGTCACATGGTCTGGGCGTCTCCATTTTAAAATCTGGGTTTTAATTCTGGGGTTGCTTGAGTTTGGTTAGGTTGCCATTTTATGCTGCTTTTGATCTTATGGCTTTATGTCTTAAGTGAGAAAGCCCAGGCCAGGGAGCCCATGCCATCACCTCCTGAAGGGACCATAAATGGCGGGAAAGAACTGTTAGAGCAGCTGTTAGAGCAATCCTTCACCTTTCCTGGGGCTACTTAAGACCAGGCCAAGTAGTTTGTGCCATCTGCTCCTGAAGAGACCTTGAATTGGCCTGAGACAACTACATTCTGATGTTTGTTAGGGGGTTATTTTGGAAACATTTGTTTGCTTGTTTCAGTATTTAAAAAGTCTAAACCAACTTGGGTGCCTTGGCAGAAAGGTGGTATAGAAAAATATTAAATAAAATGTCTTATCTTGTATTTAAATAATTTGCATACTCAGTTATAAACCACCCAGAGAACTTTGTTATGAGGCAGCACACAAATGTTTTTAATAAACAAACTTTCTGATTCATGGCTCAGCCTGACACTACACCAGCTCTCATATCTTCTCTTCCAAGACAAACTGTTTCTTAAATGAGACTTGCAGTAGTCTAAGTCCAACAAAACCATTGCTTGAAAATCCTTACCTAATTAGGTATATGGAACAATATATTTTAAAATAGCACCCAAAACCAGAAGCTGCATAACATAATCTGCCAAAACAAAAAATGCATACCAGAGAGGCTATGTTTTGAAAGAGCCATAACTTATACCAGGAATGTTATGCAGCTGCCTCACTTAGACAAAGTAAGAACAGGATGTATACTTCTGGCTGCAAATGGAGTACAGAGCTGTGAGAAGGATTAACATACTTAATTACTCTTAAAGCTGTAACCACCAAAGTGCAGCTAACACAAACAGTGTATAAAATCCTGCTTAGTTTGTGATATAAAATTTCCAAACATCCCAGTTCATATATAATGGGCCAGTTTGCACGATCACCATGGGTTAAACAAGCCACAGTGGCTTGTTTAAGCTGCATCACATGCCAGGCACCATTTGCCTAATCATCTGCATGGGCGCAGTTTGTTGTGTCATCCAAACCTGGGCAACATGGTCTGATGGAGGGGGAAACACCCTAACACAACAACAGCCCACGGGTTATTTGAGGATTGTTTCCCCCTCCAACAAGCAATGGCACACAGGTTTGGATAACATGACAAGCCGTGCCTGGGTGGGTGATTAGGTAAATGGTGCCCAGCACACACTGCGGCTCATAATAAGCGACCATGGCTTGTTTATAAAACATCTAAAATGGGTCTGTCTGTCTGTCTGTCTCTCTCTGCCCCAGCTTCCAGCAAGATGAGGAACACAGAATATTCTCTTTTTTGAGAGACAATCTGTAGTCTGTTTTATGTGTCCACAGAAATGAGCAACTAGAATACGCTTTTAGCTCAATGTTGGAATACACCCAGAAACCCCCAGCCAGCTCAAGCATTATTGCAAGCTACCATCCTCCAATCTGTAATCGGACAGAACTGGTGGCCCCCATAAGGTATCAATCATCTCTTGCTGATGGGTTGGAACTGGGGAGATGGAAGCATCTCTCCAGCTCCAACCCATCAGCAAGAGAAGTCCGTAGAGAGAGGTAACAGGAGACTGGCTGGTAGTTCACTTCAAGTTAGAGGACAGGGGGCCAAGAACCCCTCCCCACCTCCACTTCAAAGTAGCCTTCCAACAAAACTAGTTGTGGAACAGAACTTTGTGACAGAATGCACTCTGAATATGCTTAGCAGGAATTTGTTTATTTCACATAAATAATGGCCAAGTCCTTTCACAGAAGTCAAGTTCCAGGCTATTCTTGGTGAGCCCTGCATCATCATTCCATATGATCACATGTGTGTGTCTCCCCTCACCCCTCCTAATTCCATCCTGCCCTGCCTCAAAAGTTTCTGAAGTACAAGTTCTCCAAGTTTCTGAGGTACAAGTTCTTTTAAAACCCAGTGCAGAACATTAATTGAATAAAATCCCAAGAGGGGCTGTATTTAAGCACAGAGTAGTCTCAAGATACATTACATGATCCAATTCCAAAGGGGACTGTGACCCCTTTGCCATTTGTATGACAAAAATAGACAAGGGGACATAAATACAGGGCTAGTACAAAACAACCCTGTCAGGCCAGGCAGTTGCAGGATTATTCCTGTGATTGCAGAATAGTTTTGTGTAGGCCATGTAGCTGAAAGAGTTGTGAAACACTGTTGATCTTTATTTTATACAATTTATGTATTTAAAGCGTGCAAAAGGCAGCAGCTGTAAAAATGATCTTAAGCTTCACAACTGATTTAAATGTTGATGTTTCAATTGTTATGCAAAGATGAAATTACTGGATGCATCTACACCCAACTCTACTTTTCCTTTCCATCTAATTCCAAGGAAGCTGCTGGGGTGCTGAACTGGTGTCTGTCGGCAGTAATGGACTGGATGAGGACAAACAGATTGACAAGTCAGAGGTGCTCCTGGTCAGTCAAAAGGTAGATCAGGGAATAGGGATACAGCTTGTGCTAGATGGGTTTACACTCCCCCTGAAGACACAGGTTCGCTGCTTGGGTGTACTTCTGGATTCAGCCCTGAGCCTGGACGCCCAGGTTTCAGCGGTGGCCAGAAGTGCATTTGCACAGTTAAAGCTAGTGCACCAGCTGCGCCTGTTCTTTGAGATGTCTGACTTAGCCACAGTGACACATGCCTTAGTTACATCCCATTTGGATTACTGTAACACACTCTACGGGGGACTGCCTCAGAAGAGTGTTTGGAAACTTCAGCTGGTTCAAAGAGCTGCTGCTAGACTGCTGACTGGAGCTGGTTACAAGAAGCATACAACTCCCCTGTTAAAACAGCTTCACTGGCTCCTAGTCTGTTTCTGGGCGCAATTCAAATTGCTGGTCATGTCCTATAAAGCCCTATACGGCTCAGGTCCAGGTTATCTGAAAGACCTATCCTCCCCTATGAGTCTACTCATGCCCTGAGATCTTCAGGGGAAGCCCTTCTCACCATCCCACCATCATCACAGGCATGCCTGCTGGGAACGCGGCGGAAGGCCTTCTCAGTGGCTGCCGCAATGCTCTGGAACTCCCTTCCCAGGGAGGCGAGAGTGGCGCCCTCCTTGATATGCTTTCGTAGGCATGTAAAAACATTTTTGTTCCAGCAGGCCTTTGGGGATAACTAGTCTGGACCTGTGAAAATATAACATATGGATACTATTTTTGTGGTGTTGGTTGTCTTTTAATGTTTTGATATTTTTACAATTTTAATATTGATGATTTAATTATATTTTTAACTTTTGTACACTTGTATTTCTATTTCTATTTATAGGTTTTAATTGTATAAGTTTTAACGTCGTAAAGCCGACTTGAATCCCAGTATTGGGAAAAAGGCAGGAAATAAATAAATATAATAATTATTATTATTATTCTAGTTCCCCAGGTCAGTTTACCAGCTAGAAGGAACCTCCAATGGCATATTCTCAAGCTTACAGAGTAGAAATTAGCTGAACTCTTGAAAACAGATCGTCAGTGTGAACATAGCAGTGAGCAGAAAAAGCTATACGGAAGAAAGCAAAAAATTAATTATCTATTTTGGTTTTCTTCTGGAGATGTCACACATATAAACAATTCCAAAACTCGATTAGTTTTATCCTCACTGAACTGCATAGCATTAAGATGTTTTCTTTCCAATACTGTTTTAATTAGAACTTTATTCTTTCCCTTTCAAAGCCAATTATTTAGAATGACTCACAGTTGAAAACAAATTAAAGTGCCACTGCCTGGGAAAATGGATTCCCAATATTCTTTCACTATTTTAAGTGCCTGATGGTACATTTAAACTAGTAAAAACTACCGTACATAATAAATCAGAGCATCAAAGCAAATTATAAAGACAGAATTCAACAGTTTTCCTGAAGATGAAATAATCTTATCAATATGTTCAAAATGAGAAACACCACTAGAGACAACCCTGCACTGAAGCTCTCATCTTCATGATACAGAACAGTGTATGCCAGTAGTTTGAAAGCAGCTGTATCTTCAAAAGTAAGTTTTAAAAAATTGTATGTAGCCCAGCTTACCATGAAAGGTTAATTTATAAGTTATAATGGGTTGGGCCCAAAGGTTCCCTCCTTCTATTCAAGGAAGGATTTCTTCAGAGGAAGGGAACATTTGAATCCAACCCAGAATTTAAAGCAAAAGATTTAAAGATATTGTTAGAATTACACATCTAAATAAACTTTGTATTTGGGCAAGCGTGCAAATATCCAGCAACTACAATGACATAAAAGCAGTATTTCTTGATCAATATATGCATGTGTGTTTTTAGCACCACTAAAATGCTGACAGGAATAGTATAAAAGTGTAATAAGTATATAGCTACTGCAGACATATTTAAACTAAGGCACTGTAAAAAAAAATACAGCTAGAACTCATCAGACGTTCCTCCACACATTTTGATGATCACACCATCCTGTAGCAATGAATATCATAGATTATTTCTGCATGGCAGCTAGCTACTCATTGTACCTTTCCAAGTGACTGCTTTATTGTATAAGGAACTCACAGCTGTGGAGGACCCAGGTATCTTTCTTCTAGCATGCCCATTTCAGCAAACTGAATTTTCCCAGAATTAAACCACAATATTTGGTGCCCCAAAACTTTCCACACCAGCCTGGTTAGTACAGCCATTTTTTCTACAGTTGCAACCTGAAACCCCCCTTCATGGATCACTGCCTTGTTGTGGCGAAGGGGCTTGTGTAACTCAGTGAAGCCATAAGCTATGCCGTGCAGGGCCACCCAAGACGGACAGGTCATGGCAGAGAGTTCTGACAAAATGTGGTCCACTGGAGAAGGAAATGGCAACCCACTCCAGTATTCTTGCCAAGAAAACCCCATGGAACGTATCACAAGGCTAAAAGAGATGACGCCGGAAGATGAGCCCCTCAGGTCGGAAGGTGTCCAATATACTACTGGGGAAGAGCAGAGGGAATTTCCAAGTAGCGCCAGAAAGAGTGAAGCGGCTGGGCCAAAACCGAAAGGACACTCAGCTGTGGATGTGTCTGGTGGTGAAAAGAAAGTCCGATGCTGTAAAGAACAATATTGTTTAGGAACCTGGAATGTAAGACCAATGAATCAAGGTAAGCTGGAGGTGGGCAAACATGAGATGGCAAGATTGAACATCAATATCTTGGGAATCAGCGAACTAAAATGGACAAGCATGGGGAATTTAATTCAAGTGACCAATCATATCTACTACTGTGGGCAAGAATCCCTTAGAAGAAATGGAGTAGCACTCATAGTCAACAAAAGGGTGGGAAAAGCAGTACTGGGGTACAATCTCAAAAACGATAGAATGATCTCAGTACGAATCCAAGGCAAACCATTCAACATCACAGTAATTCAAGTCTATGCCCCAACCACTGAGGCCGAAGAAGCTGAGGTTGATCGGTTCTATGAAGACCTTCAACACCTTCTAGAACTAACACCAAAAAAAGATGTCCTCTTCATCATAGGGGATTGGAATGCTAAAGTAGGAAGTCAAGAAATCACCGGGATAACAGGCAAGCATGGCCTTGGTGTACAAAATGAAGCAGGACAAAGGCTAATAGAGTTTTGCCAAGAGAACACGCTGATCATAGCAAACACTCTTTTCCAACAGCACAAGAGGCGAGTCTACACATGGACATCACCAGATGGTCAATATCGAAATCAGATTGATTATGTCCTTTGAAGCCAAAGATGGAGAAGCTCTATACAGTCAGTCAAAACAAGACCTGGAGCTGACTGTGGCTCAGATCATGAGCTTCTTGTTGCAAAATTTCGGCTTAAATTGAAGAACGTCGGGAAAACCACTAAACCATTCAGGTATGACCTAAAGCATACCCCTTATGAATATACAGTGGAGGTGAGGAATAGATTTAAGGGATTAGACCTGATAGACAGAGTGCCTGAGGAACTATGGACGGAGGTCCGTAACATTGTTCAGGAGGCAGCAACTCAATCCATCCCAAAGAAAAAGAAATGCAAGAAAGCAAAGTGGCTGTCTGAGGAGGCTTTACAAGTCTGATGAGGCTTTACAAGAAAGAAGGGAAGCGAAAAGCAAGGGAGAAAGGGGAAGATATATCCAACTGAATGCAGAGTTCCAGAGAATAGCAAGGAGAGACAAGAAGGCCTTCTTAAATGAACAATGCAAAGAAATCGAGGAAAACAACAGAATGGGAAAGTCTAGAGATCTCTTCAAGAAAATTGGAGATCTCAAGGGAACGTTTTGTGCAAAGACAAGCATGATAAAGGACAAAGAAGGCAGGGACCTAACAGAAGCAGATGAGATTAAGAAGAGGTGGAAAGAATACACAGAAGAACTATACAGGAAAGATCTGAATGTCCCTGATAGCCATGATAGTGCGATCACTGAACTTGAGCCGGACATCCTAGAGAGTGAAGTCAAGTGGGCCTCAGGAAGCATTGCTAACAACAAAGCTAGCGGAGATGACAGTATTCCAGCTGAGCTATTTAAGATCCTAAAAGATGATACTGTTAAAGTATGGTGCTGGAGAAGACTCTTACAAGTCCCCTGGACTGCAAGGAGGTCAAATCAGTCAATCCTAAAGGAAATCAACCCTGAGTGCTCATTGGAAGGACAGATACTGAAGCTGAAGCTCAAATATTTTGGCCTCCTAATGCGAAGAGAAAACTCTCTGGAAAAGTCCCTGATGCTGGGAAAGACTGAAGGCAAAAGGGGAAGGGGACGGCAGAGGATGAGATAGCTAGATAGCATCACTGATGCAATGAATATGGACTTGAGCACACTCCAGGAGAGAGCGGAGGACAGGAAGGCCTGGCATGCTATGGTCCATGGGGTCACGAAGAGTCGGACACGACTGAACAACAACAAACCTGAAACCATCACTGTACCTGGTAGAGCCTAATTTGAATGTCTACTTCAACCTCCTTTCACCTTCCATCTTTCAGCTGACCAAATGCAAACTCCATGGCTTCAATATCAGCCACTTTTTTCCTCATTCTCCCTCCCCTCAACCTTCTGCTTTGTTTTACCACCTAACATGATGAAGAGTTCTGGAGAACTCGAAAGCCTGCACACTATTTTTGTATTCCCCTAATATGGATTATGTCATTTTTCTCATGGCCAACACAACTACCTTCGCTTTTAGTATAAGACGGAACTGCATGTCACAAGAATGTAATGGGGAACCATTTTATTATGCCCTGGGATTGGAGAGTAAAAGGGAATCACACTCTGGTTTCTGCCATCAGCCAGGAGACCTGGGGTCACTGGGAGGCTGCAACCCCTGCTCCTCAGGAATAATATCAAGGCAAGGGAGAAGTGCATTTAAGTGCCCCTTTATAACTCACCACCTTGTCCTGGACTTGAAAAACTGATCTCCCCTTTGTCTCTACTCCCCTTCCTTTGTGTGTCTTGTCCTGCCATCAGGCTTACAAACTAAAATGACCTGTCTCTCTTTTTTATTGATGTGACCCACTTTGGGAGACAATCATTGCCTGAAAAGCAGGATAAAAATAAAGAAAATAAGGGCGCAATCCCATGCATGTTTAGACAGAGAAAAGGCCTACAACTCCCAGCATGCCTGAGCACCAGGAGTTGTAGGCCTTTTCTCTGACTAAACATGCATAGGATTGTACCCTAAATAAAATATAATTTACACACAGACCTTTAGAGGCTCGTTTCCCCTTTACTGTATGACTCTCTCATATGGCCTCTAATCCTGCAGCAATACCCTATGTCCCAAGCCGCTTACTTAGGAGATTAAAGAATACCAGGCATCTATTCCTTAAAAAGGAAAAGGTAAAAAACAAAACACACCAGCAGCCTTGTCGGTTTCCCTTGACTGCTTTCAATAAGGCAAGGTAATTGTCAAAGCTACTTTCAAGACAGTAACACACTGCAGAACCCTGTCAAATTCACTAACAGGGATAAACTACAGCCAGATTATGAGGGATATTTGGGAGCAATCTGTGAACTTCAGAGGCAGGTGAGTGAGCACCTTTATTAGACACAGGAACACAAAAAGGCATGTTGTATCACATGGGAATAAACTCTTGTGTTCAACTAGACTTTGCTGTCTCTATAGACCCATCCACAGTTACTCATATGGGGAGGCTCAGTGCTAACCTGACTGAACAATGCCATGTCTTATGGGTCAATAGCTTCCACCCCAGGCTCTAGATGCATTTTTAAAAAGAAAAATAAGAGCTTTTCCTCATAGCTCCAGCGCCAGAGTTCCAAAAGGATGCATGTGCTCCAATTCAATGAAGTGGGTAGAGAGCCAACATATACCTCCCTTAATGGAAACAAGAATGACTAAGGATTAAGCATTCATTTACCACTGAGGGTCTTGTGTTCACAACTGAACTGAGAGCAGGTGTCAAACCAGCTTCTCAGGAACAAGAACCATGAACAAGAACTAGTCATATGCCTAATGGTCTCTACTGCCTAATAAGGAGTAAACCCAGAAACTTTCTAGGAGAGCCACGCTTGCGAGAAACAGCACCTTCGTGCTAGACATCTTAACATTGGCTTGGCTTCCCCCTGCCACAACTTCCAATCCTGGCAGCATCTATGTGACTAGCTCCCCAACCACAATGGAAATTAACCTGAGCAGTCCATGTCAATACACCACGCATTGGTAGAGGCGTTCAGAGCACCGTCTGGTCCAGTTTTATTGGATGAGTTTCAGTTACTGAGGCCTGAGGATGCGGACAAGGTGCCTGGCCAAGTCCGATCGACCACTTGTGTGCTTGACCCTTGCCCTTCATGGTTTATTAAATCAAACAAGGAGGGGTTGTCTGGCTGGGTCCAGGAGATTGTAAATTCCTCCTTGAGAGAGGGAGTGGTGCCTGCCGCTTTAAAAGAGGCAGTAATTAGACCACTCCTGAAAAAGCCTAACCTGGACCCAGAGGATGTTAACAATTATAGGCCAGTGGCCAACATCCCCTTCCTGGGCAAGGTGCTTGAGCGGGTGGTTGTAGGACAGCTCCAGGCACTCTTGAATGAAACAGATTATCTAGATCCATTTCAATCGGGCTTCAGGCCTGGTTTTGGAACGGAAACTGCCTTGGTTGCCCTGTGGGATGACCTCTGCCGGGAGAGGGACAGGGGGAGTGCAACCCTGTTGATTCTCCTGGACCTCTCAGCGGCTTTCGATACCATCGACCATGGTATCCTTCTGGATAGGTTGTCTGGGTTGGGAGTTGGAGGCACTGCACTACAGTGGTTCCGCTCCTACTTGGATGGCCGATTCCAGAAGGTGGTGCTGGGGGATTATTGCTCTGTGCCATGGCAATTGTGCCATGGGGTTCCACAGGGCTCTATTTTATCCCCCATGCTGTTTAACATCTACATGAAACCGCTGGGGGAGGTTATCCGGAGGTATGGGCTGAGGTGCCATCAATATGTGGATGACACCCAGCTCTACCTCTCTTTCTCATCAAAACCAGGTGAGGCAGTGGCTGTTCTGAATCAGTGCCTGGGCACGGTAATGGACTGGATGAGGGCTAATAAACTGAAACTCAATCCAGACAAGACGGAGGTACTGTTAGTGGGTGGTTTGTCTGCCCGACTAGGTGATATTCAACCTGTCCTAGAGGGGGTTGCACTCCCCCTAAAGGATCATGTTCATAGTTTGGGGCTGCTCTTGGATCCAGAACTGTCACTTGAGGCACAGGTGAACTCAGTGGCACGGAGCACTTTTTATCAGCTTAGGCTGGTATACCAACTACGCCCTTATCTGCACAGAGATAGCCTAGCTACAGTTATCCATGCTCTGATAACTTCTCGTCTGGATTACTGCAATGCGCTATACGTGGGGCTCTCTTTGAAAACGGTCCGGAAACTTCAGCTGGTCCAAAATAGGGCAGCAAGATTGTTAACAGGGACTGGCCTGCGAGCTCATATTACACCAGTACTTTTCCAGCTGCACTGGCTGCCAGTCCATTTCCGGGCCCGATTCAAAGTGCTGGTGTTAACATTTAAAGCCCTTAACGGCTTGGGGCCAGGTTACCTGAAGGATCGCCTCCTCCCATATGTGCCTGCCCGGACCTTAAGGTCATCGTCAGCGGCCCTTCTCTGTGAGCCCCTGCCAAAGGAAGTGAGGTGGGTGGCTACTAGGAGGGCTTTTTCTGCTGCGGCACCCCGGCTCTGGAATGAGCTCCCTAGTGAGGTTCGCCTGGCGCCTACATTGTACTCCTTTCGGCGCCAGGTGAAGACCTTTTTATTTTCCCAGGCATTTTAGCATTTTAGCTTTCTAAATTTTTATCTTTGTTGTTTTAAATCTGTATTTTAAACTCCTGTACTGCTGCTAGGTTTTATTGTGGTTGTATTGTTATATTGTGGTTTTAATGTTCTATATATTTTAAATTGTTTTATTGTGTGTTGTTTGGTTTTAATTTTTGTGAACTGCCCAGAGAGCTTCGGCTATTGGGCGGTATAGAAATGAAATGAAATGAAATAAATAAATAAATAAATAAAATTACTATTTCAACATCAGGCAAGCACTCACTAGAGGTGTTCCTCCTTTTAAAGTTATCACTTATGATTTAAATATTAATTGCTTTGTCAACTGTGTAAAATCGTAATGACTAAGTAGTAGACATGTACTGCCACCACTGTATATCGTTCTGCACATTATATCAGCTTACCATATTTTACTTGCTACAATAAGGGTGGGTTGGTCTTACCGACATAAACTTAAGTCCGCATAACCTGCACTCAGCTTCATGTTAGTGAAAACCAGCTTGATCTAAACCCAGAAAGCACTGGTTCTATTAGACCAGGTCCTCCACATTCTATTAGACTTGTGGTCTTCCATGTGTTTTGGCCTACAACTCCCATCATCCCTCACCATTGCTTATGCTGGCTAGGGCTGATGGGAGTTTTAGGCCAAAACATATGGAGGGCCCAAGTTGCCCATCCCTGTATTAGACATTGTTGTTAGCATGCCCCAACAGATCTAATCTAGTTTCTGTGCCTGGAAGTAGCTGACTTGAAAGCTGACTTGCCATTACGGATATGCACGTCTGTGTGAAATGCCCAGAATAACCCATCCACTTTGCAGAGCCAATTGCTCTGTATAAAAGCCAGATGTTTTCTTTAATCTTACCACCTGAAGCCTATGTCTGTGTCCCTTTCACAAGGGGAAAGTGGAGGGATAATCTCTAGAGTAGAGATTCTCCTTCTCCAACCTGGGTTGCTCCAGATGTTTTGTCCTATGACTTCCAACATCCCTGACCACTGGCCATGTTGTTTGAGGCTGATGGGCGTTATAAGTGAAAGCATCAGAGCATCCTTCCCACCCATGATGAGAGCTTCAGGCCAACACATCTGGAGGGCACCAGATTAGGGAAGAGTGCTCTGGAGGGACCCAGGTTAGATAAGGCTGATCTACAAGCTGGAATTCAGCACCCAGAACTTCAGGCTTCACAATCACTAATACATGCGCACTCACTCCCCTCTCTCACTTGTACCCCTCCTCCTCTTTCATCAGCACCAGTTCAGTTCAGCACCTGCACAACACATCCAGAGCGGAAGCCATAACCTGGAATAAAAACACACCTTAATCTAATAGTGTCTTTCTTCTCCTGCTATGCAGGAAGTAGCTTAAGACAAATCTATCCACTAGGTGACATGGTTCAATAAAGTATCTGCAGCTAGAAAGCAAAGATCAGACCAAATTAACAGAGTAAGGCACTTGCAAGGAACCTGGTAGAAAGCTCAGTTTCCTATCTATATATTAAGAGGTTAATACGTTATGCTATATGTTAAGGTATATGTTAACTTATATGCTAAGATATATATGCTATACGTTAAGATATTGTTGGATGGTAATAGTCCAAAAGGATGCACCTTCCAAAATGGTCCAGAAGTACTTGCTTCTCAGTACAAAAGGCATTTGTTGCTTTCTTTAGAGCCTTAACTGAGTACTCAACTATGCACGGGTGGGGTCTGCAACAAAACCTTGTAGTATGGAATCCTCCTGTTCAGGGTTCAAGCCTGCCCACCAGCCATACCCTTTTCTAGGATACTTCATTCCATTCTTCCATGCCAACTGATGGAGGTAACAGCCCAGTTTCCCCTGTCTACTACTACATGCACAATGGAGGAAGGCTACCTTTCTCTACTGTTGGCCCGGGAACGACACTCCCTTTCTCTGTGCAGAGAGGCATGGAAAGATCTTCTCTGTGCCTTTAAGGGCACAGAGAAAGGACTCCAATAGCACAGGGGGGGGGGAGTGCTTTTGGGGAAAGGGGCAGGGTTTCAGGAGGGAGGGATCCACCCCCTGCCATCATCCATCCCTGAGAGGGTGTCCCAGGAAGCAATCTGGTTCCCAGGCCAGAACAGTTCCCCATTCCTGTCTTAAGAGGTAAGTGGAGGCCTCCTCGCCTCTTTTTGTTCACTTTCTCTATAGAAGCATATGTGTATGGGATCCAACCACTCAGAATGCATAAGTCCCATGGTACTTCACACATGTTGACCATAGCAGTTCTCATGGCAAAAAAATGGTAAACTTGGGGTCACTGTGGGTAGTATTGCTTGCTAGCCCTTTCTTTTTGATAAGCATCACAAAACATAACACCTTTTTTGAGAGCGCTCCTTTCCAGGCTTCTGGTTTTGCACTAGTGTACCAAACCAGCAGCATGGGAAGGTCCTATATACCTAATCCATTCCCCAGCATTTTACATGTTCCTCAATTCTGACCTGTGTGAAACCTGGACGGGCAGAATAGTTACTGCACATTCAAACAATAAATTGGTTATTAGTTTAATCTCAAGTAATATACTATTGACCACTTTCACATTTTAGTGATCACCTTTCAAGGGCTATTTCAGACATTACATTGCAGCAAGCCCACCAAGTTTGCCACCAAGTATACCCTCAACAGGAGCAACAACGAATCCCACCACTCTGACAAGTATACCTATATAATGTCATTCATTCAGGCCTTGACTTTTTCAGGTGCATGCAAGGAACAGCAATGCATAAAACCACCCCTATGTTTCTAGGCTGGTGACAAGGATATTTGCTTCCAAACAGTCTCTTCTTCTTTTTTAAAGCTCTGCAAAAGCCTTGCAACTTTCCCTATTTCTATGTGAAGTAAATAAAAGACTACCCACCTGTCACCCCTTTCTTGATTTTTTAAAACTCTAATACCTCTCACTCAAGTTGCCTCTGACTTGAATATTTTTCTCCCTATTTGCTGAGCCAGGCTTCTCTTCTTCAGAATTTGCCTGCAGCCAGGCTTAATGGTTACTAGAAAAACGTTATGTTGCCTGCTAAGCAACAGAAAAGATACCTGAGGACCACAACAAATGCAATGCATGGATATCCCAATTTTGTGGCTGGTTTTTCTTGTTTTTGCTTTTTCAAAATAAAGACAACTTTAAAGCACCCAACGGAGGTCTGTTTTTTACCAGAGCAGTAGCACTAGGAGAGGAAGATGTTTAACAGTTCCCCATTTCCTCCATGTGTGCGTGCGCACATGCACCCACACCCATCTTCCTGATCTAAATTGCCAACACACACAAACACAAAGAGCTACTATTAGTCCTACTAAGAAGGAAATACAAAGACTGGGGAGAAAATAGGAGATCACATGACAGATCTTCCACATCACATCTGTTTTGGCCTTTGATCTATGCCCAGGTGTCCTTGCAACCTGTTCACACAAACATGGCACGGGACAAAACCTAACAAAATTTGCTGGCTCCCAGCACAGGAGTTGGCTTTTGGTATACCACTACCTTCATCCATTTTAAACCACGCCACAGACCATCAGCCAATACCTGCACCTCATGGCAGCTACCAACTGGGCAGGTGAGTCTTCTTACCAATTTCACACATTTTGCATCCTACAGCGAGGTCAGGGCAGCATGCACAGCATTATTCCATCAATTGAGTCCTCACACAGCAGCCCTGTAGACAGGTTAGGCTGAGTGCCCTGGCCAAGGTCACCTACCTAGGCTTCATAGGCATGCAGCAACTTGAATCTAGGGCCTCCCAACCCCATACTTTTTTTTAACCCCTTATACCGGGGATGGGCAGAATCTACGGGTAGATCTCTGGGTGAATTACAGTAGATCAGCAAGAATTGCTGACTCCCATTTGTTTAATAGCAGGAACAAAATGCCTCCTTCCTGCCCTAAATTACACTGCCAAAATGAAGAAAGCTTGAGATAAGCAGGAGTGGATTTGTGTGTGGAAGGACTGTATGCTCCCTGCAATTCTGGTTTGTTGTTGTTTATTCCGTCAGTCGCTTCCGACTCTTCGTGACTTTGTGGACCAGCCCACGCCAGAGCATCCTGTCGGCCGTCGCCACCCCCAGCTCCCCCAAGGTCGAGCCCGTCACCTCCAGAATATCATCCATCCACCTTGCCCTTGGTCGGCCCCTCTTCCTTTTGCCTTCCACTTTCCCTAGCATCAGCATCTTCTCCAGGGTATCCTGTCTTCTCATGATGTGGCCAAAGTACTTCAGTTTTGCCTTAATATCATTCCCTCAGGGAGCAGTCTGGCTTGATTTCCTGGAGTATGGACTGGTTTGATCTTCTTGCAGTCCAAGGCGCTCTCAGAATGTTCCTCCAGCACCACAGTTCAAAAGCATCTATCTACCCTCGCTCAGCCTTCCTTATGGTCCAGCTCTCGCAGCCATAGGTTACTACAGGGAATACCATTCAATATCAATTCTGGTACTCAAAGGAAATGCCTGGGTTCAGAATTCTTTAATTCTATGTCCTTTTTTTGCACCAGGTTGGTGGATCTCCGGCGTCCGGTAAATAGACAGACAGGTCCGGCAAGCCTAAGGTCTGGCTAGCTCTCTGCTTTACACCACGCGGGCTCTGGGTTCAACCGGCTAGCGTGACCCAGTGACCTTGGCCAAGGAGAGCTCCTGTCCCACAGTTTGAAGCTGGGAAGGTATCGCGGCGGAACACCCCCCCACCCACCCCGCACTTTTAAGGGAGCAGGGGAGTCACCCTGGCTGCAGAGGCGCCACACAAAGGCTCGAAGGAACGAGAGAGAAAAGGAGGGAGAGGGAGAAAAGCGGGAAGAGAGGAAAGAGAGAAGACCAAAAAAAAAACAAAACCCTTGTCGCGCCTAGTCTGGGGGAGCCGGCGGGGGCGCCGTCTCTCTCCAGCCCCAAAGCTGAGGGGACCCCAAAGGTGCAGAAGGCGACCTCACGTGTAGGGGGGGCGCTGAGAAGATCCCGCCGCCCCCCTCAGAACCCCTCACCTTTCGTCACTTTCTTGGCGTCGTTATAGCGCTTCCACAGGTAGCTCTTCATGTCCGGAGGCGGAGCGGAGGGCTGCTGCTGCTGCCGCCGCGGGGCCAGCGTGCAGTAGAGGCTTGCCTTGCCGCCGCCGCCGCAGGAGCAAAGCCGAGCTGAGGCGGCGGCGGGAGAAGCGGGAGCCGCAGCAGCCTTCCCCGCTGCCGCTGCCCCCAGCAAGACCCTCACGGCCGCCGCCGCCGTGGCTGCCATGACCGGCGCAGCAGGAGCGGCAGCGACCTCCCAGGAATTCCTGCGAGGAAGATCGAGGGAAAGAAGCCCGCGCAGAAGCTCCGCGCCAGCCGAGGCTCTTCTGCTTTTCCAAGCGCCGCCGCCGGCTGGAGTCGCTTCCTCAGGCCACGCCTCCCCCGGCTGCTCGTCCGGCTCTCGGAGGGGATCGAGAGGCAGGAGGCGGCGGCAGCGAGGCGCGTCTACGCGGAAACTCCTCCCCCTGCCTCAAGGGAGGGCGCGCTCCAGGATAGGCCAGGGGAGAGACCTGCGTCTGCTCGTTTTCCTCTTCCCTCCGCAGCAATTCTTCTTCTCCTCCTCCTCCTCGGAATTAATGGCGGATCAAGGCCAAAAAAGGCCCCGTGCCCGCCACCTGCTGGGGGAAGAGCGGGGTATCGGCTCTATTAGGGATTGCGAGGCGTTCTTTTATAAGCAGCCGTCTGCAACCTGGTGGCCTCCAGGTTGCGGACCTGGAGGTGTAAATTTAAAGCTGTACATTGGCTTTTTCAGCTTTGGACTGCAACTCCCACTATCCCCCAGCTAGTGTGAATCTGCAGCCTCTTCCCACATCCCGTCTTACAGCTGACTGCATGCAGAGTCCGTGGCTTCGACATCAGTGTGGCTGGGGATACTGGGAGTTGTAGTCCAACTCTTATGGAGGGCACCAGGTTGGGGAAGGCTGCTCTATATGAGTTTTTTAAAAAAAAAAGACGCCCTTGAGTGCACTGGAATAATGATGAAGTGGAAGACAAGTTACTCTCAGGCCACTGATCTCATCTGATCTCGGAAGCTAAGCAGGGTCAGCCCTGGTTACTACTTGGATGGGGCAACGCCTGGGAATCAGGCTTCCTGCATGGAGCAGGGTGTTGGACTCGATGGTCTTGTAGGCCCCTTCCAACCCTATGATTCTATGAGCAGTGACTCTCTCCAGGACTTCCAGCAGGAGTCTTTCCCAGTCTTTCTTACTTATGCAAAGGGCAGAACCCAAGGGCTTCTGCATGCAAAACATGTGCTCTGTGATTATCTTGGCTCAACTGGTGAGTGCTGTTGATGAGTTTTTGTCATTGTCTGTTTTGCAGGCTAAATATTATTTGCCAGCTACAGCTGAACGGCAATACTTGCAACTGCAACATTGGTTAGTATCTAGGTTTGGCCCTGCTGGTTTTACAGCTTCAGTGTCTCCCTCACACTTATTGAGGCCAATCAGGTCAATCCGCCTATGATCCATATATATAAATACTTATTATTGGTAAGTAATAGGGAACTGGATTGTCCCATTTTGCCTAATCAGTGGATTGCGCCCTTGTTGTCCATAGACATGTCTATGGATCTCAGGTTGCATCTTACTCAGGAAAAACTTTTGCTTTGTGTCTGTTGGATACCACAACATCTCTAATAAGAGTTTGTCTAAGTCGGCTAATTGTTGGAGGTGTAACACAGCTAATGCTTCTTTTAAGCATATGTCTTGGCAATGCCCAGTAGTTGCCCCTTTTGTGGAGGAGGTCATTATAGAATAGTAGGGTTGAAAGGGGCCTATAGACCATCAAGTCCAACCCCCCCCCCCGCTTAATGCAGGAATCCAAGTCAAAGCATCCCTGACAGATGGCTGTCCAGCTTCATCTTGAATGCCTCCAGTGTGGGAGAGCCCACTTATCATTTATAAGGATACATTTTGTATTGGAACATTCCTTAATATTTACTAATGTACATTCTCTTTTGAACGATCTACCTGCTTCCTGAAAGTTAATGTGTGGTCAACACAAATGGATTCTCCATGCCCTTTTGACAGCTAAAAACTGATATTACGACATTGGAAGGAGAAATGCTCACCTCCTATAATGCAATGGATTGAAGACCTTACAAAGCTCTCAACATTTGAATGGGTGTTGTATAGATGCCACGTGCGAATGGATAGTTATTTAGATATTTGGTTTGAGTTTGTTGAAGTTTCTGTATATTTCTTAGAAACCTGTACTTACACACACACTGCATGTATATCCATTGAAATTGATATATTCAAATCTATGTGGCCACATTTTTTTCTTTTCTTTTTCTGAAATTTTATAATAAACATTAGTTTAAAAAAACCATGTGCTCTGCCACTGAGCTATGGCCCTTCCCCTTTGTGAAGGAACCTCATTGAATTGCCCAGAAAAGTGACACAGCCATGCAATTACCAAGAATGCTGGTTGTGGACATGGAAAACACTGTTCCAGTTCCCTGCTTAACCAAATGTCATTATAAATGGGACTTGCAACAAAATGTTGCAGTGCAGAGTACTCCCGTTCAGGGTTGAAGCCAGCCATGCCTTCTTCCAGGATACTCCATTCCATTCTCATTCCCCAGTTTTCTATCCCGCCACCACCATCCCAGCAACAGTCAGTCAGCATCCCATTGCCTAGTGAGAATGCTCAGTCCTCTTTGGACATTTTATGGGTTCCTCTCCCCTTATGTTTCTTTCTAAAGATTTTTTGAAGTTCTGCAAACCTTGGGTTTCCCCTGAGTCTGCTTATACCTCATTCTTGTGCATGGATGGTGCCATTTTGGCTACAAAAAGAACCCATGCACACAGAAAATCCCATGCCATAAATCAGGGGAGGAGCTGTAGCTCAGAGGTGGAGCTCTTCAATGGTAGAGCATCTCCAAGCAGGACAGGGAAATTCTTGCTTGAGGGCTTTTCTACATGAAGCTTTTATCCCGCCATTTTACCGAGGCTTCTGCTTCCAGATTCGTTGTGGGATAAAGATCCAGTCATTGGCACATGTTTTTCCTTCTCTGCCTTTCTATATTTTCCATTACATAACCTCTAGATGGCACTGTAGTATAGCAGAATTGTTCCAACTACACTAGAGTTTCATTTAGGGCTGTGCATGGACCCTCCAATCTGACTCAGAGGCTGCTTCAGGGCTTCTGAGGTGGGCCGGATTCAGCTCAGGCTGATTCAGGGGGCCCCCAACTTGCTTCAGCCTATGCAGCCGAAGCGGGATTTGGACATCCGAATCCTGCTTCACCCCCCCAACTCGCCCCCCAGCCCTTTACCTGGGCCCTTGTTTTGTGGGGGGGTCTTGCCACCACTGGGGGAGCCGCTGCCACCACCAGCAGCTCCTAGGTCCTCTGGACACGTGCCAGCAGTTGTCTTGTTCCGGGGGATGGGGGGAGCCATTTTTAAAATGGCAACTTCCTGCATTTCCGGAAATACAGGGAGTCGCCATTTTAAAAATGGCTCCCCCCTCCAGAACAACTAGACAGCTGTCGGCATGCGTCCATAGGACCCAGGTAAGGACCCAGGGGCTGGGCAGTGGCAGCTGGGCTTCCAGATTGCACCGAAGTGCGTTGGAGCGACCCACTTTGCTATAGGCCGCTTCATGCCCGCTCCACCTCGGAAGCAGTCCGAAGTGCCCCACTTCAACTCAGAGCTTGGGCTTCAGGCCGAAGCGGTGCACAGCCCTAGTTTCATTCCATGTTCTCCAGATATACCAGACTTTCCTCGAATTAAAAAAAACCCTGCTAAAATAGTTGCAAAGAATGGAAGAGGCCCTGGAGGATGACAACATCGTGTGAAGCACCTGGAAACAACCAAGAGTGAAGAATCACAATTGCACAATAAATGCCTCACGTAGAAAGGCTCTGAAACCCTGGAGAGCCAGTCAGCGTTGACAATACTGACCTAGATGGACCAGCAATCTGACTCACTATAAGGCAGCTTCCTATAGTCCAGTGAGTACACTATTATATTAAAAGATTGATCATCTGGCAATTTTAATTTATAAAGTTCTTTTATGCCTTGCATGGTTCTGACCTGCACAATAGTTTTGTGAGTCTAGGTCAGCCCTGGTCCCATTTTTCAGAGAGGACAATGAGGGATAACATGCCAAAGGTCACAGGCACACCAGGTGGACTGCCCCATACAACACGAAAGAAAACATTTCCACAAAACCTGCATGTGAAATGCCACATCTGACAGCCACATATATCAGGAATGCCCAGCTTCTGTATTCTTGAGGACTACTCTCATCCCACTATAGGGAATAAGACCCAGTGAACTCAGTGGGAGTTGCTCCTGAATAAACTGCATAGGATTGGTGTGTAGCTAGTTATTGGCTTCACTGAGTTCAACAGGACTTCTAGCCGCATGGTGATTCCAGGTGAGGCTTTTCTCATAGAGTCACCCTTCTCATTCATGGAGTTTTATGAGGGTTCCAGATGTCATCTTCTGTATGTAACCCTCCTATGTTTTCCCACCTTCCGCCTTTTTTCTTTCCACAAAAAAAAAACAAAATCCTTAAAGGAGAAGAAAGACGGAATAGCTACACAATGGCTTCTGATTGGTAGAATTAAAAGCCCTCCATCTAGAAGAAGCACCCGCTGTGCAACTATTCTGTCTTTTTCTCCTTAACAAAATGTCCACAGTAAGAAACAAGATGGAAGAAGGGGTGGGAAAACACGGGAGGGTTACAAGTGGAAGACATCTGGACCCCCCACTGTAAAACTCCGTGAATGAGGCAGGGCAATGGCATAATAAAAGTCCGGAAGAACCCAATGTCTTTTGACTGGTAGCACTACGAGCTGTCCATCTGGAACCACCCTCAAATAGTAAAAAAAAAAGACTTTTTTCCCCATTGCTGGCAATAGTCGTGTGCATGTGCAAGGTGAAATCGAAACATTTTGCTGCTCCAAGAAACTTCACTGCATGATCTGAGAGATGCACTCTTTGCAGAGCAATGCATGCTGGGACACGCCTTTCAAATGGCACAGCACTTCATTGGTGCCCCAACCACTTGAACTGCTGGGCAATTGGGCCAGCTGACATTCCCACACACGTTGTTCCAGCAGCAGCAAAATGGTTAGGATACTTCTACTGCAGACAGAAAGCTGAAATTTGTACCCAGAAATACTCCAAGACACACTGTGTATCTACCCTTGCAACATTTTTACAGCTAGGCTGATATGCAGAGCAATCTTATGCATGTTTATGCAGATACAAAGTCCCACTGTGTAGTAGCTGCTTAAGCGTGCACAGGATTTCAACCTTAATCAAATGAGCCATTACAGTCTTCAGTATATACTTGTCCAGTTTCTTTTATAACAACTCAGTGGCAAAGAGTGTGGGAATTGAACGGCCATAATGTGAGGCAATCTCTCCCTTTCACTGCAAAAAGACCTCCTGTGGAGCCATGTACTAGCTGAAGTCTATTCTAGGAACACAAAATAGCATGCCAACAGATTTGCAGGTCTTAAAGCATACCTACTCGCATCAAATGATTAAGCATAACAAGCCCAATGTAATAACTGGCTCCAATTCTACAAACACCTGTTAATTATCTCACTCTCAATAGGGCTTTTATTCCCCTGTATCAGAGATGGGGAATGTGTGGCCCTCCAGATGTTGCTGGACTGCAACTCCCATCAGCCCTTGCCAGTATATACAAAGGTGAGGGAGCATGGGAATTATAGTCTAACAACATCTGGAGGGCCACACGTTCCCCATCCCTGCCTTATACTTATATACTGTTAACTGTTCGTATGTATTTTATTGCTGTGAGCTGACTTGGGAGGGCTTCTGCCCTGAAAGGCAGCCAATAACTTTTTTAAATAAATAAAATACCCACAACATCATGGCTTTGTGTATCCTCTGTTGCAATCTTTAAGGATCTGAAGCCCAATATGAAGTTTTGTGCAGCTTTTCTCTGAGAATGTTATCAGGAGCAGACTAATACATAGTGGGGAAGCTTAATCCTTATCCTACCAGCAGTTTTCCTCCTGAAATCACTCCCATCAAGCTTCTTTTCTCCCCATAACAGGGAAGATGTATTATTATTATTATTAAATTTATTAATCGCCCATCTGGCTGGTCACTCAGCCACTCTGGGCGATGTACAACATACAATAAAACAGTTTAAAACAATAAAATTCTACAGTAAAAACATTTTCTAAAATACCCTAACCCATCCCAAATGCCTGCCTGAACAACCACGTTTTTAATGCACGATGGAAGCTCATTAAAGAGGAGGCATGGCGGAGTTCCCTAGGGAGGGAGTTCCACAGAGTGGGGGCCACCACAGAAAAGGCCCTCTCCCTCATCCCCACCAGTCTAGCTGTCCTGGCTGATGGGACAGAGAGAAGGCCATCCAAGGCTGATCTTGTTAAGCGGCCTGTCCGGTGCTGCTGGAGGCGCTCCTTAAGATAGGCTGGGCCAGAACCATATAGGGTTTTAAAGGTCAAAACCAACATGTTGAATTTGGCCCGGAAAACAACTGGTAACCAGTGCAACTCCTTCAGCACTGGAGTGATGTGATCTCGCCGGCGGCTGCCTTTAATCAGGCAAGCCGCTGCATTCTGTACCAGCTGCAGCTTCTGAACCGTTTTCAAGGGTAACCCCACGTAGAGCACATTACAGTAGTCTAAACGAGAGGAGACCAGGGTATGTACTACCGATGGGAGCAGATGGTCGGGAAGGAAGGGGCGCAGCCGCCGTATCAGCTGGAGTTGATATAGCGCTGTCCGGCTCACAGCTGACACCTGAGCCTCCATGGACAGTTGGGAGTCCAAAATGACCCCCAGGCTGCGGACCTGGTCTTTCAAGGGTAGCCGTACCCCATTCAACACCAGGTCAACATCCCCCAGCCTCCTCTTGTCTCTTGATGTAGGGATCAAGTTCAGTGTAACTGTCAAAAGAGTGAAGCTAGAGATTTGGTATCAAACTCAAGATTCGCTGTCAATGTGCACAACTGGAAGGAGACATCTGTAGGGGGAGAGCAGCAAATTGGGTAACCCTTCCCGCACTGCTGCTTTTCTTCTGCAGTTCCTCCCCTAGGCCACTTTTCTCCCACTTGCCAAGGAAACACACACAGAAAAAAGGATAATAGCCAACCATATTTTAAATACTGAAATAAACAAATGCAACAATACCAAAAGAAAAGATATCTAATCATATATTCCAGTGATAATTTTCTAGAGTCAAAGGTCCTCACAATTATTGCGGCAAATATCTCCCTCGCTCTTGCTTTTAAAGCTGGCTCTAGTTCTCTTTTAACTTCATTGGCAACCAGCGTAAATTGCCCATTGTTCTTCTGTTGCACAAAGTAAATGGCTCTGGGACATTGTGCAAGTTCAAATAAAGATACAAGCATTTAGAACAGCCAATTCATGATGCGATAAACATAGCTTCAAGCAGCCAAGAGAAACGGCAAAGGGAAAGTTATGCAAAAGCTTATTTAAAGTTTAACTATTTAGACCCATTTCTCAGATTGCAGACTGGGTAAGATTATGGAGGATGCAAACGGGGTAAGATTATTTATTTATTTAAAATATTTTTTTGGCAACCTTTCAGGACAGAAGCCCTCAAGGTGGCTCACAGCATAACATACATAAAAACAGTTAAAATATTAAAAGCAATAAAAACATAAACCCAAGAAAATAGCAAGAAAATCATCAAGAAAAGCCGACAAGAAAACCAGCAACAACAACAACAATGGCCTATGATTAATGCCTAAGTTTCCCTACACCATCATTAGGAACCATCTTGTACCAGTATAACTTGAAAATTCTGATGCTGCAGCAGTGTGAGGGACAGGAACAGCAAAGTGGAACCATGTGAGGTCTTCAATATCCTATATACTAGAAGCAAACTCATTATCTGAGTGTGGAGCCTTATGTAGCCAAAATGCACCATCCACGTACAAGAAGTAAGTATTATCAGGCCTTGTTGTTGTTCAGTCGTTAAGTCATGTCCAACTCTTCGTGACCCCATGGACCATAGCACGCCAGGCCTTCCTGTCCTCTGCTCTCTCCCGGAGTGTGCTCAAGTTCATATTCATTGCATCGGTGATGCTATCTAGCCATCTCATCTTCTGAAGGAGATCACCTTCTCCTTTGCCTTCAATCTTTCCCAGCATCAGGGCCTAGGGAACCCCCAAATTTGCAGAAGTTAAAAAAATTAGAAAAAAACCCTAAGAGGGGCAAACCCACTCAGAAACAGCCTAATGAGGACAGCTTGTTCGGTGGCTGTGGAAAGCAGACTGAGTGTTTGCAGGGGAGTGATGGAAAATTGGGGGAAGGAGAGAGGTAATGGAGTATCCTGGAAGAGGGCATGGCTGGCTGGAAGCTTGCAACATTTTGCTGCGAGTCTGGCTTGTGATTATCTTATTCACATAGTGCTATTAGTACCCATTATATAGATGCTTTTGTGCAGAATCATAAGCAAAAAGAAAGCCACCTGTCCAGGAGAGTTTACAATCTAAACTTTGACAGAGGGGTGCTTTCAGATGGAGGCTACCTAGAGTTACCAATCAGAAGACATTATGCAGCTATGCCATCTTTTTTTCTCCTTGATGGGTCTGCTGCTGGAAGAAAGGAGACAGAGAAAGCAGTGAGAAAACATGGGAGGATTATGAGTGGAAGATGACATCATCTGGAAACACACACACCCCTAAAATTCTGTGAATGAGGCAGGGCGATGGCACAATAAAAGCCTCATTTGGAAACACCCAGGGAAGCAAGGAAGATGGAGGCACGTAATTTTGATTGCAAAGTTCTGGATAGCAGTAAGAGGGCCAGGTTCCAACAACAGAAGGCCAGAGCAGAGACAATTGCAAAGAAATGGATGGATACAGAAGGGATGTGAAGCAGACATGATAGGCTAATAGTGGCTTTAGGAAGAGTAATGTGGCACAAGGAGAACATTAGAGGGAACTTCACATAAGGTACAGGAAGTGGCTGCAAGGCTAGTCCTGAGAACAGCATGTCCCTCTACCCTGTCAACATGGTAGATGTGTTTATCTACCACTACCCTTTCTCTCGCTGAGTTCCCTGCCCAAGCCTCTGGAGGCAATTACTTGCAGGTGGGCAGCTCTCCTGGTACCTACCATTTGTCTAGTTGCAACTACTGGCACTATTCCTGGACCTGCTAGAGAGCAGCTGAGAAGCACAGCCCCATACTTTATGGGGGGAGGCATGATGGTGGAATGGACATGAAAGTACCATATCTGCACAACTCTCCTTCATAACCTGCAGACAGCCACACACACCTGCATCACAGCACATGAACAATATAATTGTGGTGTGTACTTGGCAATCAGAGACTTGTGACTTGTTTTGGAAGCAGTTAGTGCAATTCATAGTTGTCCAATCAAATGTCCCTGTCATTAGCACAATCATCACCTTAGGCAGGCAGTGTGTAACATTCCCCAGCCAGAATGCTAGGAGTTGTAGGCTTTTTCTCTGTCTAAACATGCATGGGATTGTGCCCTAAATTACCTTTCTTCCATTTTTAAATAGGCTGGAGATAATGAGCTATCAAATTACCCCACTTATGTTCCCCTTGAGTTCCCTCCGTGAAAAAGGAAAAGCAGCAAGAAGAGGAGCTAGATCAATGAAACATATGGCAGACTCAGATAAGGGGGGGGGGGAGGAAGCACGTGTAAAGGGAGTCCGTTGTGATCCTGCATTTAAAACAGAAGCAGAAAGCCCCATTTTAAATGTGGGATTTTAGGCTGGTATAGAGATGCTCACAATCCTGCTATTTTGCAGCATCTGCACACCCTCCTTCCCTGCAATTTAATCTAGGGATGGGAGAACTGTTGATTTTCGAGCTCACCTAAATTCTCCGAAAATTACTTTGAAGCTCATTTCATCTCGCTCCCATTTTCATTTTTGACCTGTTTTTTAGCTCATTCGGTCAGGAAAAGTGCGCATTACAGTGCGTATTTTTCAAAAGTCCACACGTTCACCCCATTGACTAAAGCATGAAAATGCATATT
Source organism: Heloderma suspectum (assembly GCF_057233095.1). Lineage (NCBI taxonomy): Eukaryota > Metazoa > Chordata > Lepidosauria > Squamata > Helodermatidae > Heloderma > Heloderma suspectum. The sequence continues at coordinate 35,141,771 of NC_139464.1, forward strand.
TGGGGGAAAATGTGCATTTCAATATGCGCATTTCTTTAAAAACACTCATTTTTTTAACATGATCACAAATTCGTAAATTTGCCAACATTTCTTTTTTTAAAGTGCTCCTGCTCACGTTCAGAGTTGCGAACAGGATGTGTTCGCATGATTTGTGAACAGAAATGAGATTCTCAGACTTCCCTCCTTTAATCATATAGGAGAGCTTAACTAGGCTATAGGGCTGCCACCTACTGGACAAGGAATTAATCACAGCTCCAGGATCTATACAACCCTCTTTCCAGTTATCTAGCCTTAAGAACATAGGAACTTAAGAAGAGCCATGTTAGATCAGAACAATGGTCCATCTAGTCCAGCACTCTGTTCACACAGTGGCCAACCAGCTACCCAGGGGAAACCCACAAGCAGGACGTGAGTGCAAAAGCATTGCCCCGCCCATGTTCTCCAGCAACTGGTGTACATAAACTTACTGCCTCTGGTACTGGAGGTAGCACATGGCCAGGACTAGTAGCCACTGATAGACTTCTCCTCCAGGTATTTATCTAACCCCCTTTTAAAGCCATCCAAATTTGTGACTATCACTACATCTTGAGGTAGTGAATTCCATAGTTTAATTATGTGCTGTGTGAAGTACTTTCTTTTATCTGTCCTGAATCTCCCACCAATCAGCTTCACGGGATGACCTCAGGTTTTAGTATTTTGAGAGGAGGAGAAAAATGTCTCCCTGTATACATTCTCCACACCATGTCTAATTTTGTACACCTCTATCATGTCCCCCTTCCTTTCCAGATGTGCTAGAAAGCAACTCCCATGATCTCCAGCCATCTTGGCCTGCAGCAGTCATTCAAAACCAATGTAAGATCTGCAATAACTCAGTCCCATTTTCTCCCTTGACCAATCTACACCACCATTTGATCTTGGTACTGTAATGTCCAGCTCACTCAGGTGGCATCCAATGCATTCCCCTACCTGTCATTAACAAAGTCACCTCTCAGTTTAAGACATCAGTTTTGGATTGCTGATAACCAAGATACTGAATCAGATGAAATGACGTCCTTCTCAGGATGCATATCCTATACCAAATATAAAGCCAACATTGTGGCTAGCAGTTCAGCTGTCACAACAGACGGAACGAAATGGAAGCATGACTTCTCACTTCTCCTACAATTGCAGCACCATGTGCTTGAGCTATAAACACAAATGATAACGTGAAACCATAAGAACATAAGAAGAGCCATGCTGGACCAGATGAAGAGTCCATCAAGTCCAGCATTCTGTTCACACAGTGGCCAACCAGCTGCCCATGGGAAACCCATATCACCCTCCCACCCATGTTCCCAGCAACTGGTGTACATGGGCTCACTTCCTCTGGTACTGGAGGTAGCATATAGCCATCACGACTAGTAGCCATTGATAGCCTTCTCCTCCAGGAATTTGTCTAACTTTTAAAGCCATACAAGTTGCTGGCCATCACTACATCTTTTTATTTTTTATTATGTTTATATCCCATCTTTTTTCCTCCTTAAAGAACCCAAGGCGGCATACATAACCGTCGTCCTCCTCCATTTTATCCTCACAACAACAACCCTGTGAGGTGGGTTGGGCTGAGAGTCTGTGACTGGCCCAAAGTCACCCAGTGAGCTTCCATGGCCAAGTGGGGACAAGAACACAGATCTCCTGACTCCCAGTCCAACACTCTAGCCACTACACCTCACTGGCTCTCATCTTGTGGAAATTCAACTGACCTTTCAAACTCCTCCTACTTCTCCCACAATTACAACACTATGCATTGGTACATGGCACTTGATTCTGTGCTATATTCTGTGCCTCAGAAACAAAAGGGGTTCCAGTGTAGACTCTACCCCCTGTCTTTCCTTCAAGGGAACGTCTGTGATGCCAGGCTCATGAAGTTTCATAACAGAAGTCACTCACTTGACTCTTATAATAATAAAAGTGGATATGTGTCTGTCCATCCATCAGTGCCATAGCATCAAGACCATTAAACACATTAAGAAAGCAGTCCAGGAGTCTGAATCCCCCCCCCCCGCCCTGCATGGAGAGAATTGTGCTGCTCTCCAAGGTCGCAAAAGCAATCTCAGAGAGGGGGGAAAGGGGGTGGTTCTGTGGGTGGGGAAGGGAGGGGACTGGGGAAGCCAGCTTACAAAGAATTCTCCAGCCTCCTTCCCTCCCACTCCACAGAGCCCCAGCTAGACGGGTGAAAAAGCCCGTCTAGCAAAAATGCAGGGTGGGAGGAGCAGGGAGGCAAAGATCATCTCTGTGCTCCTTCTGCTCCGCATAGGATGCCAATCAGCGTCTGGGTTCAGAGGCTGATGTGCATCCCAATGGGATTGTGCCCTAATTTTAATTAAAGTAAATGTTTAGTTGAAGCCTGCAGCAACATCTTCAGGCACTAGGGGCAGACTTCTCTAACCAGCACAAAGCTTTGTGGTTCATACAATTTGAAGCCAGGGGAGATTCGTAGGCTGAGGGACAGAGTTATATGCCTCCCCGCTGCCTCCTGCTGTGGGGCACACACCTCATGGCAGGAGCCATGCTTAGGGACACATGGCTTCACTCAATCAAGACAGACACTATGTGTCCAACTCTGACAGCTAAACAGGTTTGCTTGCGGCCTTCGCTGTATCAATGTAAGGGCTGTGCAAAGCTGGGTCCATTCACTAGTATTTAATACAATCAGTCCCACAGTACATGACTTATAGCACATACACTCCAAAGCCCGGCCTCATATCTTCCCAGGTAGCAGAGATGATGACACAAAGCATATTACCCCAACAAAACTCTGAACAAAGCATCTTCAGTTACTCCTGCTAACTGCCTAAAAACTCTGAACCCCATTAACTCTAAGTCCCATTGTCCCATTCTGCCAAAACTCTCACCATCGCTCCCCAACCCTTTTTTTTTTAAATAGCATCCTTTGTTTCTAGTGATCCCAAAGGCAAATCTAGATCTATATAATCATGAGTAACTGCTTCATTGCCCATGACCCCTATATGAGCTGAGAGTCACACACATGAAAACTGGATCTGAACTTAAGTGTAAGCCTTCAATCTCCTCCTTGCACACACACAGACAGGCAACAGGGATGGAAGGGGGGAGTTTCTGAGCCCAAGATGCCTGCAGACCTATTCCTGTAATGTCAAACTATGATTTAGTGCTGGGGTCTCCAACATGGTGCCCAATGTGCCTGCAGACACATCTCTTAGCACCCACCAGGCTCCCTGACCCTCCTGATTTTTTTTATTTCTTTGGATGTAAAAAAAAAATGCTAGGAGGCTGGCATGCTGCAAAGCAAAGTGCTGATCTGCAGCACCATCTTTATTTGGGTTCAAAATAGTGGTTTTGTGTTTGGCACTCAGGCTTCATTTCTTCATCATACATAGGTTCTTGGACAAGTTACTTTTTTTTTTACTATTACCAGTTGCCTTCTGGATAAGAAGTCATCTGTGACTGGCCATGTTCACCATGACAGTCATTTTCTGAATGGGCAATCCCTCATGGCAGCCATTTTGTGAGATCACCCATGACACTCAGAATTCCCAAAGTACCCACCACATTTGGTGATGATCTAGAGTTACCATTATGTCTGAAGACTCCTAATTTAGTGTTATTGTTGTGTCTGAAGCAGGTATCTGTCATGGCCCTCATTACAATCAGAGCAGTTCTGCTGATGGCAGCTCTGTCTGCTTCACCCTTCTTTGACAGCTAGTTATCAGAGAGTGGCAGCACAAATCTATGCATATTTACTGAGAAGTAAATCACACTTTAAAATCTCTATTGTTGCTTCTTTTTCTGACTGTCTTGGCTGTTTTCTGGTTGCTGATTCTTTTATAGTGTGCATTATTGTTATTGTTTCTATTCTTGTTAGCAACGTTGGGTATCCTTTTGTGAGAAAGCTGGGGTTAAAAGCTGAAATAATAAAATACAATTATTTATGCCCCCAATTTTGCAGGTGTGTTATTAAAACAAGCTAAAGCAAATTGTAAAAATCTTCCATATTAAGGACTATATTAGCAATTGTGCATATTTTCCCAATTTAATAGGAGAACACTCAGTAAAAAAAAAAAAAATCCTTATTTTTCCCCAGGAGAAGCAAACTTGTATTCCACTAGGGTGCACTGCAATCTAATAAACACTTTGGAGCTAGTAAGGTGGAATATTCTGCTGTTCTTATGGTAAAAGGAGCTATTGGCTTTTCTTAAAATTGTCATGTACAGGAGAAGACTTTGATGAAGGCAAGGATCAGACTGCTCTTCCAGGCAAAGGACAGTCAGTCCCATATTCAGGGGCTTCTTGGCCCAAAGACATGGACTTGACATCATCCCGAGCCAGAAGAGGAACCCCCAACAGAACCCGCATCTCCCCAGCCTTGCAGAAGTCTGAGACAACATAATCAAATGATTGCCCTTTAACAGTCCACTGAGCTCCTCCAGAGCAGGTGGAGCTAACCACACTATGGACTGTTGCTGCCTACATAAGGCTTCAGTTGGCTCCAGCTTGATGCTGAGACAACATTCTCCTATGTTTCTAGTAGGAGAAAGCTCTAGCTAGCAAAGCTTATGCTGACCTATCTGTGGTCCTGTTGTAGCTGCCCTTTACTCAAGGAGGCTTTGGCCTTTACTTAGCTTACTGTGCCTGATGCACCTGCCTTGACTGGACTTTACCTACCTAACACAACCTCACCTGCTTTGACCTGACTTGTTCTACGTAGTCTGGCTCTCCTTGCTCAGATCTGACTTGTCAGATGATCTTCGCTTCCCTTCAGGTAAGCACAGAATGGAGCAAAAATACACAGTGGTAGCTGTAAATCAGCCTCCATATTGGTCTTCATGTTAAGTACGTGAAGAAGTTATCATAGGATTGTTTTTGCTACATGTTTGCTAGATACAATTTTGTTCTTCTGCAATTCCACATAACAAGGAATCTCCTTTGGCAAAGAATCTCGTATTTGCAGAGCATTCCTATCCATATCTACTCAGAAGAAAGTCCAACAAAACTTATGCCTAGGTAAGTTGTGCCTAGGATTGCAGCTGTGCCTTAGCACTTTAGCTTTGTTGCTAATACAAACACTGAATTATCCACATGTGTACGTAGTTCATGAATCTGCAGTCCTCAGCCTTTTCAGACCTGGGAGCCACTTTTAGCCCTAAGATACATTTGGGGACCCACCATTTGAAGACAATGGTATAAATGATTCTGAAAGTGGGAAAACATATAAGTGATTCAGTACTTACTGAAATGAAAAGAGTTAAATTTGTAAAAGGGTGTAGTAACCACTGATCTGTCGCTTCCATTGCCCCAGCACATTTATAGTCAAAGTAGTGTAAAAGAGACTTGACCTTTGATTCACACTACCATTTTACAAATGCCCAATGAAGAAAAACAAGAGAAAAAGATACATACTAGGATAAAGTCAACATAAATTAATGAGAGATGCAATTTAAGTGTCCATTTTGGGGGGGTGGAGATGGAAAACATGGACACTCTCCTCAGTAGTGGATTCTTAGAACAAAATGACACTAATGTTCTATAATCCATGGAACACTTGCAGGTTAAGTGTGGTGTAGGGAAAACAATGTAAAACCTTTGTTAAACTTCTTTTTTAGCAGGACATCAAAGGCTTTTAGTAGTCATATCAGTACCTGATACATAGTATAGTGCGTGAAATGGAGCAGCAGAAGGTAAATAATCCAATCTACATAAAGGAACAAGTACGTACTAGACTGAATGCCAGCATGTTCCATGATAACTAAAAGCTGGTTTGTGTATATTGGATTGTATCTAATGTTAGTCTAACAAGTCCCATTCATTTCAGTGGGTTTACTCTAAGAAGGACTAACACTGGATACAACCCATTGTGGTTCAGGATCCAGTTGCTTGTGTTTCTTCCCCCACCCCACTTTATCAGAACTCCTCACACTAAACCTTTTGCAATGAAATAAAAACATTTTCTACCTTTAAGAGAGAGCTAATAAAGCTAAAAAGTGGACATCAGGGCAAGGCTGAAGTAGGCAAGACTTTTTAAAAGAGGAAGCAAATAGGGACAGAAAGCCATATATATGTTTTCACAATAACTGTGGGCATCTCTCAAATATTAAAACATAGACATGATCTCATGAATGGAATATTATATGTCAAATTCTGTTAAAATCCTAGTTCTTCTATGTCCTCACTGTATGGCCCTTGAAATTCATTGTTTCTAAGCTTCTGTTTCCATCTGTAAAACAGGAATAGCCATAGCCTATTTCACAAGTTGCTGCAAGAACCTTGCCCTCATACCCCAGTGGGTAAATGCTCATGTGCTGGAATTCAGAGGTATAGATTTGGAACTGTGGCTCATCAGGTGTGTGAGAAAGCAAGCATGTAGTTTCTTTTGGAGGGTGAACTCAAACCTTGGACACGTGTAACTAGTGCTCTGCAATTCATTTTAAACAACGCATATACTTTGCACATACAAGACCCAGGTTCATTTCCTGGCATCTCTAATTAAAAGGATCTTGTGTAGCAGCTAGAGTTAAAAAAAAAAAAAAAGCCTACAGAAGAGTAGGAAAGATCCCTGCCTAAGATATTGTTGCGCGGCTGCCGGTCAGGGTAGATAATACTGGACTAGATGATACTTGGTTTTAATGGCTTTCCTAGCATGCACTTCTCTGCTTCATTCTGCCAAAGGAGAGTGGCAGCTGCTGCCATGCAGGCTTCCTCTGCTGTGCCTGGCAGAGATTGGTGTAGTTACTCTCGATGGCTGCAGCAGAGGCAGTATAGGACTGGAGCTGAGAGAGACATGCCATGGAACTTCCCTCTCGGCTCCCGTCCCATCCTGCAGCCTTTGCCACCGCCATCATTGCACACAATGGCAGCTTGTTAGGGTAGCAGGAGACTGCTCAATTGTCAGGAGGCTTGCGCACCCCAATGGATCATCTTGTGCATCCCCCACTTTGGGGACCACTGCGCTAGGGAGCTTCGGCAATCTCAGCGTATATCAGTACAGAACAAAGCAAGCAAGCAACATGTCTGCCCGATAACGAAATTACTACAGTGCCGTGTCCAGGAGTTATCAATGGGATGCAACACAGACATAACGATGGTATCCTGGACCACTTGCCAGGGATGGGCTGGGGAGGTCCAGTCTTATGATGGTGCCAGTCCTTCCTCAGGGACTGGCTTCAGAAGTTGGGTGTTGAGGACTATTGTTTGATCCCTTGGCCATTGTTGAATGCTCTTGTTCAGGGATCTTGATCCTCATGTTATTTAACGCATATGGAACCTCTGGGAGAGATTGCCCCGGGATTTGGGGTGCGTTGTCACAAACAGGCAGGCAATATGCAGTTCTATTTCCCCATCTCTTCTTAATTCCAGGGAAGCTATTAATGCTCTGAATCTGCGTTCGTGCTCTGAAAACGCAACCAACAGGGCTGTTGAGCCGTTTTCTCAATCAGCAACCACCGAGACGTGTCGGTTGGCGTTTTTTGAAACTGGCACAGACCTCGAGGCGCCTCCTTGAAGGCGCGCTCTGCATCGCTTCAGCGGCGTCGCCGATAGTTTTTCTTTCGGGGACTACAGCTCCCATCATGCCACGTAAGGCGTTTCCCAGCATGCAGAGCAGCATCGACGTCAGCACGGAGGAGACCAATGGTGGGCAGGAACCTGCGCTTGCGAGCCTATGGAGCATTGCAAGCTGGGAACGTTTCTGCAGGCTTCCTTTAAAAAGATTTCGTCTTCAAAATTTGGATGCCGTAGGTCGGCAAACGTATATCTGGCTCAACAGAAAGGGAAAACTTGTGTTGGAAGAAAGATGTCCCCGCTGACCTTCCTCTGACCAACTTTCTCCACATGTTTGACGTGATAGGCACAAAAGCGGGGGTGAAGGTTGTCATAGAAACGTGTCATTTTGCCCCGGAAGTACTCGTGGGGGCGTTAAACGTGTATCTGTACATTTTTTTAAAAAAAAAATCCACACTCACGTTTAGTTCGCAGAAGCAATCAGCGCCACATTCACCTTAAATAAACGTAGCGGGGAGGGGGGGACGCAAACCAGGCCTCTTACTCCCGCCTTCGACACTGATTGGCCCGTTAACATAGCAACAACCAATCGAGCCCAGCCACGCTCTGGCGCCGGGAAATCTCACCTGGAAGGCGGCGATTGGCGGGAAGAGAGCTCCGCCCCTCCTCTCGCGTCGCCCTATTGGTCCCGTGTTTGGCGTGGTGCGCTCTGATTGGCGCGGCCGGGAGGCCCTTCCCCCCACCCAACGGCGTTCGCTAGTGATAAGCTTGGGGGGCGGGCGGGCTTGGATTAGTGGCTTTGGTCGTTAAGGTGCAAGGAGGGAGTCGCTCCGAGGGGGAGGGTTTTTTCTCCCTTTTCCGACGGCCCCAAGTCCCTGTCCTTCGGCGCGCGCGTGGGGGGCAGGTGCTGTCCAGGGTAGATCACACCTCAGTCCGCTCCTGGTACCGCCGCGATGAAGCCGCTGTGGGCGCTCGGCCTCTTCTGCCTTCTCCTCCTGGCCGGTGAGTGGCGGTGGGGGAGGGGTTTCTGGAACATTCCGCGGGTGGCGGTTGGGGGGACCCCTTTTAATTGCGCGTCCTTGCCACCTATTACCTCAGGCCAACTTCTGTGGCCCGTTAAATTCATCTGCCGGCGTTTTTGTTTTTCTCAGGGGTGGTGGTGGCAGGATGGAGACATCCTCGTACTTCTGTCAAGTGTGTGTGTGTGTGTGTGTGGATTAAAATGTGTTTGTGGGGGCCCTGTAAAGGTGGAGTGTATTAGCTTCGGCGATACTTGTTTTCCTCTTAAGTAAAACCTGCTTAGCATCGCACTTTTAAAGATTGCCCTCAAGCTTCTGCCTTTGGCCCGCTAAACTCGGGAGTGAGACCTGTTGGGCTCAGTGGAGTTTACTTCTGAGTAAACACCTGTCTAAAAGGCTTTGTACTGTATGTCTGAGCTGTGGGGGAGAATAGGTGGGGCTTTGCCACCCGGGTAATTAGGTGGGAAGCATTTGAAATAAAGTGCTAGTTCTTCATTGTTTTTTAAACCATTTTTTTATTTTAAGTTTCAACAAACAACAAGAACAAAAAATTGTGTTCTTGACTATGTGAAGGGGAAAGGGCCTTTGTATTCTGGGTATGTGTAAAAACTTCATTAGAGTGCTTCAAGAAATCTACGAGGTGGGTTATCAGGGCAAGTGTGAAGATTAAGAGTGATTTTAAGGAGAAGTGAAACTCTGAGATAAATGGCTAATGAACAGGGTTGGCTTTGGACATTGGACTGGGCCGGCTGCACATAGCAGTCCTATTCATTATTTTGCCATGTACATTGGCAACAGTGCTCCCCTACTTGACCATGCAAAGACAGGAGTGCTGAGCAAATGGCTGACTTCATCATCTCCTCTTGGGAGCACCCATTTGCTGTCTACTTGTGCTGCAGCCTCTTATTACCATGTCCTTAAAATCAGAGAGAACTTTCTACCCAGTCGACAGTTATGTCCTGTTCAGCTGGCTCTTTTAAAGTGCGATCTTACCCGGCAGGAAAAAAGTCCTACAACTCCCAGCATGCCCTAGCCAGCATGGCTGGCTGGGGCATGCTGGGTGTTGTAAGATATTCTTCTGTCTAAACTTGCATAGGGTCGCGCCCTTATTCAGTTTCTCACCACAGTGGAGTGTGGCTTAAAAGATTGCTTCATAAGCTTTGTGTTTATGCAAATTAGATTTCCTTCCTTTATAGAATATATCCAGCTTAATTGGGAGAAACATCACTAACATAGCCCAGCAAATGCCAACTAGGTTTCCCATAGTAGTGTAAGTCAATATGATAGGAGTGGTGGAATGCTCAGAGAGTCCCATTTCCTACTTTGAAAAATTCCATGATCATAAAGTGTTGTCCAGTTCCTCTATGTTGTATGCATGTCTGCAGGGATCAGCTGCCTTGCTTTGAGTGACTGCCCTGGTACTAACCTGTCCAAAACTTACCTTTTTTTCAGCCTCAGCCCGAGCTGATGAGCTCGATGTGGATGGCACCGTGGAAGATGACATGGGTAAAAGCAGGGAAGGATCCCGAACAGATGATGAAGTTGTTCAGAGGTTTGTTTTGGAAATAACTCTGTAAAGCTGGAAAAAATGTACACTCTGAACACATGCTTCCCAAATTGGCTTAAATGAGATATGCCTCCAAGTAAAGGTAGTTAGGGTTAGGGTAAAAGTCTGATACCTTGTTTTAAAATATTCATTAGGTTCCATACTGACATACTTTTGGTTTATAGTCAGATTATAATGATGGTCAGTTTGTTTGGTAGAATTTTTGCCATTTATCCACAGGGCTGGAAAAACCTTATCCAAGTAAGTATATCCAAGTAGAAACTTATCAATCGCAATAAAGTAACTTGTACAAAGTGTTCTAGGACATAATCTAATTGGGAACATTAGTGCTTTGTTAGATATACTATTGTTAAACCAAAATCTTAGACCAATAAGCTTATTTACTTTTCCTAAAGAGAGTTGGTTTCTACAAGGTGCTGCATGCTTTTCTATACTGAATAACTTGCTTGCCGTGGCAACTACAATCACATGAACCATAAGAAGCAAAGGTTTACTTTGTGTAGCTGTATTGGGGCTTCTCAACCTGGAGATTCCATGAGGATGAGAAATCGAACAGCAATCAGAAGCACTCCATGGAATTCTTACGCTAGGAAGTGGACAGTAGCTAAAATTGGAACTGAGAGTGGGGTAAGGGAGATCTGTCAAGTGCTCATTTTGCACAGCCACAGAGAGGATTGGTTATCATGACGCAGCCTGGTTTTGTGATCGGAGAACAATTGATAATATGAGGGAATCACATCTTATAACTTGCACAGTAATCAATCTCATCTTGACCCAGCAGCAAGATGCTAGGAGGGATTTGCTTGTTGATGCTTGAGCCTTCACTGCTGATGGGGAAGGAGATAAGAGTTTTCTCTGTGACTCCTCTTCTTTACCAATTGCTGATAAAGCTTTATAACATGCTATTTATAGAACATGACATGTTATCTTAGAGCTCTGTCCTTTGTAATACTGAACTGTCTTGATGAATCCCATAACATTCTGGAATTGTGTGCATAAGGATGTTCTGACATCACACACTATTGGGAGTATCAAAATTGCTAGAATAGCTCCCTGTGAGCTAGAGACCTGAAAAGGTAATACATTTGCAATCCAAGGTATTTTGATTGCCAAAACATCTGAAAACACAACACTTGTACTTCTCTCCCTCTAAACAAGGAAGTTGTAAGGTGCTTCCAAGTAGTTATGGTACTTCCAGGCCACCCAAAAAGCTGATGTCTGCCAGATATGTTGTTCAAGCCACTCTGATTACTGGTAAAAATTGAAAGGGGGAGCATATTTGAATCGGGCCAGATTCAAAGTGCTGGTATTCAGAGTCCTAAAAGGCTTGGGCCAGGTTATTTGAAGGATCACCTCCTCCCATATGTACCTGCCTGGACCCTAAGGTCATCTTCAGGAGTCCTTCTGCAGGAGCCCCTGCCAAAAGATGTAAGGCAGAAGTTTGCCTGGTACCTATGTTGCACTCTTTCCAGCACCAGGTGAAGACCTTTTTATCTTTCCAGGCATTTTTAGTATTCCAGTTTTTTAGGTCTGCTGTCTTAAATCTGCTATTGCATTTTAAGTATCTGCACTACTTCTAGGTTTTACTCTGGTTGTATTTTTATTCTCTAGTTTTATCTATGTTTTATATTGTATTTTCTGTTGTATTTTTGTGGTTTTAATTTTGTGAACCACCCAGAGAGCTTTGACTATTGGATAGTATAAAAATGAAATAAATAAATCTTATACCTAACTAAACAGTTGAGTATGAAAGTTTCCATTCTAATAGACCCTGGTACAGAGTAGGCAAACACTACAAAGTTCAGAATTCTTGTTGCCTCTGAAGGCTTGGATTTCAGATAGGGGTCATTCCAATTGCAGCAAGGAACATATATCCATACTTGCAGAACAAAAACTTAATTTACTAGAACTTAAAGATAACTCAATACATAATCACCATCTAGAGAACTTGGGTTATCCAGTGGTTTAAAAATACAATAAAACTGGTATTTTCTGTCTACAGGGAAGAGGAGTCTATTCAGTTGGATGGCTTAAATGCATCCCAGATAAAACAAATTAGAGAGAAGTCAGAAAAATTTGCCTTCCAGGCTGAAGTAAACAGAATGATGAAGCTTATTATCAACTCTCTTTACAAAAATAAAGAGGTAAGCTATATATTAATTGCACGTCAGTACTGGTACAAATATTTCTATATGCATGTGTCTGACTGTTTTTAAAAATTTACTCTAGATCTTTCTGAGGGAATTGATTTCAAATGCATCTGATGCTCTAGATAAAATACGACTGATATCACTAACTGATGAAAATGCTCTTTCTGGTAATGAAGAACTTACAATAAAAATTAAGGTAAGATGCCAGTTCTGTTTCTCTTACTGCAGCCTTGGAGTAAAGTTTTCCTTGTATTACATGTATTTTTGTTTTTACTGTTACAAAATTTTATCATAGAACTTTGTAAACTACTTTGAGAATACTTTTTAAAAGGCAGGGTATAAATCCATAAACTAGGAAGTGGCTTGCTGTTTTCTTACTGCATGTGAAGGAAGATATTGATGGTATGACATAGAATGGTTAAGGGCTAATGTCTTGCATTAGAATTACTTATAAAGTAATGCTTTAATTGATGTATTTGTGGTGATGGGTTGAATTGATGAGACAATGAGTTCTGAGTTTGTTTGTTTGTTTTTTTGCAGTGTGATAAAGAGAAGAATATGCTTCATGTTACAGACACTGGCATTGGCATGACCAAAGAAGAGCTAATCAAAAACTTGGGTACCATTGCCAAGTCTGGTACAAGTGAATTTCTAAACAAGATAACTGAGATGCATGAAGAGAACCAGTCAACTTCTGAGTTGATTGGTCAGTTTGGTGTTGGGTTCTACTCTGCTTTCCTTGTAGCAGACAGGGTTATTGTCACATCAAAGCACAACAATGATACTCAACACATCTGGGAATCTAACTCAAACGAGTTCTCTGTAATTGATGATCCTCGAGGAGACACCTTGGGACGAGGCACTACTATAACGTAAGTATTGCAAGTGTTCTAAGTACATTACTCATTAATGAAAACAGATACGTTTGGCTTCTGCTGAGTACTGTACATTGTCTTAGACCTGTCAGCAGATTCTAAAGATAAAGCCTGCAAAGTAGGGCACAAATGTCCCTAACCAAGGGGTTTAATACTTCCACGTGCCTAAGATTAGTATTAAAACTCCCCACCCTGCTGTGATATCTCTGGCTGGATCTACTACTTTGTCTTCAGTACCATGATGTCACAGCTGATCTGTGCTGTGCAACAGAAGGACTTCAGATTGCTACTTTCTGATTCCTTACCTAGCAAGTGGCAAAATTCTGCACTATTTTCACTCTGTAGGGAATGGCTTTTATTGTAAGTAGGGTGAAGCACTTGTTAAGTATAGGATTCCATTAGGATCTGCTGAAGGTGTCTGTTGCTGGAAAATAGAGAAGTGCATGACTTTCTCAGAAAGTATCTTTAGTTTGGTCCATGGTTGAAATAGTGTGTAGGTGTGATAGCAAGGTACATAAAAATAGATTTAAAATATGGATTTTTTAAAAAATCGTAAATACCATGTTTCTCCAAGAATAACTGGGTTAATCATCTAAATAATGCAGGTAACCAGCAACGTTATCCATTAAACAACTTCACTTTTGCTAGTCTTTAGAACATGTTACCTAAAAAAAATAATATAAAGTAATTATACAAAAGTATCCCATCATACAGTGTAAATAATACTCTATTTAGTGGTCAGATTTACACCATTTTTGAAGTATCAGTACAAAACTTGATTGAAAATAATTACACCCTGCGCAACAGCAAGGAACAATCTGGCCTTTGTGTTGGCTCCCTGCTTCTGTAATCTTGCACATATAGCTAGATTTTGGGTAAGACATAGATGGAAGCACCAGGTGCTGTGGTGTATTGCTCTCTACTCATAGGAATTCTCATTAGCAACACCTAATGTGCAATTGCTATCTCAAATTATCATTAAAGAGGCTAGGACTACTGATACCAGGCAAAATTGCTTTTGACAAAAGGAACATATTGTACTTGAAATGCTGGGGTTGTGTATGTTTAAAGTATCCAGGTTAGGCTGCCAACACGGTGGTAGCATTTATCAGTTGTATCGTGCATAGTAAGAATTTGTGTTATAGTATTTTATTGATATTTCAGTTTGGGTAACTTGGTTCAAAGGCCTAGGAAAGTATAGAAACACAGTGCTGATTTTCACCTGAAATGCAAATTTAATATAAAACTGTTGCTTTGAACTAATGCAGTGACGAATGACTTATTCTGTTTCTCAGCCTTGTTCTGAAGGAAGAAGCTTCAGACTATCTTGAGCTGGATACAGTTAAAAACTTGGTCAAGAAATACTCACAGTTCATAAACTTCCCTATATATGTATGGAGTAGCAAGGTAAACATTCCTAATATTGTTAACTTGTAAAGTGGTTAATCTAGGTGGTATCAGTGTTGAAAGTCAGTTTGTAGAAACAAAAGTTTATGTGCTTTCTTAATGAGTCTGCTGCTATCTGTACTTGAGCACAAAGAAAAAACTACCTATAGAAGTTTGACCTGAAAAACAAGGGTCTGCTTAAACAAATGAGATTGCAAAGCAGTCTATAAGAATTCATCACCTAGTAGACAAAGCGAAGTCCTCAGAGACCCTTCTTGGATCACTTTTATACAGCAGTGTCCATAAGACATTTGTTAACGTTAAGCAATTAAATGAGCCTGTGATTTCCTGGGGATTCTAAAGGCTCCCTGATAACTAGAAACTAGGTTTTAGCAGCAACACACTTGACTTGCCTATAATAGCGAACAGCATAAATTTGCATGTGATGCTTCTGGTGGTTATTTATAGAATGTTTACAGCTTTACTTGCTTAAATGCAGCATGACAAGTTCAGATTAGCTCCAATCCCATAACGTATTTATGATGGACTGTATGGGAAAATTTGCAAAGCATACAACAAAATATGTGAATTCACCTTCAATTTTTTCTGCAGACTGAAACTGTACAAGAACCTATTGAAGATGAAGAAGTAAAAGACAAAGATGAGACAGATGAGGAAGCTGCAGTGGAGGAAGAAGATGAAGAGAAAAAGCCAAAAACTAAAATGGCAAGATTTCTTCATGTTTTAAAGTGGCTTGAGTAGTGAAACTTTAACTCCAAAACAACTGTCAGTTAGACTTGGGTGAATCAGTAAATCTATCCAGATGAGAGTAGTGTATATAGGATTGTATATTTCTAGATGTATAAGTCATCATGTACGAAGAGTGATCTCAGTTCACTGAGTGCTGGTCTCCTCACAAAGGCAAAATGCACAATTTACACACACGAAGGGAGCTATCGGCAGGCCTGGGGAAGCCCAAGATTAGAAGTACCAAAAAATGCCTAAGGGACCCCCCAAAAAACAGACCCAGTAAGGACTGTGCATATGCAGTGGGCACTGACTGTTGCAGGAGTTGGAGAGGGAGTTGGAATGGGATGTAGTATCTGGAATCCTGAGCAGAACTCCACACGACAATATTTTGTTGCAGGTCCCAGTTGTTTTTCTAAGTTATATACAAGTAATTATGTGCAGGGACATGTATATCTACAGGCAGACCAAGACTTGCCTGCTATTTTCTGTTGTCATAATCTCGGCATTCATCCTTGCTTGTATTACTACTTCAAAGTTCCTTGATTGCTGCTGTCGCAGAAAAGAGATTCCTCTTATGTTTGCATGATGCATAATAAGTTGATTCGGAAGGCACATGATGTAGTGACTTGGAAGCTAAGCAGATCTGGCTCTAGTTAGTTTTTAGACGGGCAACACCCTGGGAATTCTATGCACCCTGCCTTGAGTTCCATCTTGGAAGGAAGGGGGTATAAATAACAAAGTAATATGCCATTATGTAACATGCAAGCTAAAGATATGTTGTTCCATTTGTGTGTGTGTGTGTGTATATATGCTTCTACCATTGTAGTTCCTTGAAAGCATAAGTTAAATGTGAAAAAACCTTTCAGGAGTTCTGTGAATGAATGATTCCGAAATATTTTTCAGGTTGAGAAAACTGTCTGGGATTGGGAGCTTATGAATGACATCAAGCCAATTTGGCAGAGACCATCTAAAGAAGTGGAAGAAGACGAATACAAAGCTTTCTACAAATCCTTTTCTAAGGTGTTCTTGCTCTTGCATCTTGGGATTAGAATAGAAACACTGCACGGCAATCAGAGTCCATAGTAGTAATAGGGTTGAGGAGAAAATGTGAACAGATGCAGCTTGTGGGCTGATGTTCAGGGTAGATGCCTGGGCTAAATATGGTATGCCTTTAGCCCTGAAACTTTTTCAATAGTCGACATGCTGGGGCTAGTATGTGGTGCCTGTCTGAGAAACTGGATCCTGGCTGGAGTGAGGGAAGCACAAACTCCATGTGTTTGAAACCAGTTTCTTCATTTGTGGAACTGAAAACTGATTGCCAATCTTTCTGCAGGAGCCTGATGATCCTATGACTTACATTCATTTTACTGCTGAGGGAGAGGTGACGTTCAAGTCCATCTTGTTTGTTCCCACCACTGCTCCACGTGGCTTATTTGATGAATATGGATCCAAAAAGAGTGACTTTATAAAGGTAAAAATAACATGTAAACTCATTAAAAAAAAAAAAGTCGGAAGAGTTGCAGAAATAGCATTAATGATTTTGTTGTCTTTCAGCTGTATGTCCGGAGAGTATTCATCACAGATGACTTCCATGACATGATGCCCAAATACCTAAACTTTGTCAAGGGTGTTGTAAGTATCTTCAGGAATAATGGGCAGTGGCCTGTTTAAATCCCACTTTCTTTCTTTCTTTTTTTTTTAACAAGCCTCTCTAAATGGTCCTCTTTTAACTGTAGGTAGATTCAGATGATCTTCCTCTAAATGTATCTCGTGAGACTCTCCAGCAGCACAAACTGCTAAAGGTATGTCACTTACTGATTAGACTCAATTTTAACTACGGCTTTCTGGGGTTAATTTATTAGGCTTTATAGCATGAGCTGTAGAACAGACAATACCTAAAAATTAGGAGGGAATGTGAAGCCTCTCTGTTTTGTCTAAAGAGTTTGGGGTCAGAGTTTGCTTGCTTTATCTGAAGTGTGGAGCCATTATCAGCCCACAGACAGATCTCTTTCTCAGCAAAAAGAACAGGATGGGGTTCGATTTCTTACAACAGTCCAGCTACCAACTTATTCCCAGTTTTAGCAGTGTGATATTGGGGATGAAGGGAGGAATGTAGATTCTTCTGGAAGCTGGACAAAGCAGCCATATTAAGGTCTCTTGCAGATGAGAGCAAGAGATCTTTTAGTGAGAGAGCATTTATGGGAATATGCCATCATGATGCATTAACTTACACTATAACTTCTTACCTTTCTCAAAACTCCAGATGCTCTGGAAGTTGTCAAATACAATTGTCCTTGCATTTATCTCCATGCATGTTTAGGTTATCAGAAAGAAACTTGTCCGCAAAACACTTGATATGATTAAGAAGATTGCCGAAGAACAATACAATGACACATTCTGGAAAGAATTTGGCACAAACGTCAAACTTGGAGTAATTGAGGATCATTCAAATCGTACCCGACTAGCTAAACTACTTCGTTTCCAATCTTCTCACCATGAGAGCAACCTTACTAGTCTAGACCAATATGTAGAAAGAATGAAGGAGAAACAGGACAAAATCTATTTCATGGCTGGCTCAAGCAGAAAGGAGGTAAAAAATGGAACTGTCATGGTGATCCATTATTGAATCCTTCTATTGCTGTCATTAAAACTTTTATGACATGGGAATATAGTAGTAAAACTCTTTACAAAACTACTGTGTTGTTGATGCTAAATGTGTGGTTTGGAATCCTGTAGTATTGTCTTCATGTTTGAACTTGCTTTGTAGGCTGAATCTTCACCATTTGTAGAACGGCTTCTGAAGAAGGGTTATGAAGTAATCTATTTGACTGAGCCTGTAGATGAATATTGCATCCAGGCTCTCCCAGAGTTTGATAACAAAAGGTTCCAGAATGTTGCTAAGGAAGGAGTGAAATTTGATGAAAGTGAAAAGTTGAAGGAAGCCCGTGAAGCTTTAGAAAAAGAATATGAACCCCTTCTAACTTGGATGAAAGATAAAGCTCTAAAGGATAAGGTATGTGCATACTAATTCGGTGCTCTCACAGAAATGTTTATTGCTATGTTTAACTTCACAATAGTGTTTTTCTGTTTTAGATTGAAAAAGCAGTGTTGTCACAGCGGTTAACTCAGTCCCCATGTGCTCTTGTGGCTAGTCAGTATGGATGGTCTGGCAATATGGAAAGAATTATGAAGGCTCAGGCTTACCAGACTGGCAAAGACATCTCCACAAAGTAAGGCATCAATTTTTCAGAAGTGCCTTCTAGATGTTATATAATAATAGTTAATTTATTCTATACAGGCTGGTAGTCTTCTGAAGAAAGTACTCCTTGTCTCTAGAGCAGTGGTGGGCAAGCGTCAGGCTTGTGGGATCTTTTTTTTTCTTTTCTTTTTTTTACTAGAGCCCTGACATCCACCAGCTGGAGCCTGATGCAAAAGTCTTACATTTGAAATTAAAGAATTGTGAGCCCAGGAATAATCCAAGCTTTCTTAAATGTAGTGGTATAATTTAGAAGTGGGGGTAGATCATTTTGTTGCTCCTGTTAAATAATTGGGAGTCAAAAATGCCTGCTATCAGCTGCATATCACCCAGGGAACTACCAGTAGATCCAGACCTACCTTCTGCCCACCCCTGCTCTAGAACCTCTAGGTGGACTTACCTTGCAAAGCATTAAGTCTGAATCATGTCTTCCACTTTCCTTAACTTCTAGTAAGCCCCTTAGATCTTGCAGGTCAGACCTCAAGTAATTATTTAGCAGTTGGCAGGAATCTACTTCCAAAATTGGAAGTAAAAACTATTCCATTAAATACTTGGTGTCAAAATAAAGAAATTACTTCAGAATAGTGTTCAAATTCAACTGCTCATAGCCTTCAATCTGTTACACTTAGTCCAGGACTAATACATCTTAAAGACCACCACTCCCTCCCTGTATTGAACCTCCATGCTACTTAAGATACTTTTGATTGGACTCTGCACCATTTACCCTAGTTTTGCTATGTGAGAAGATAATTAACGGCTAGTAGCTGAGCCCTTGTGGCTTGCCCAGGGGTTCTGTCATTTTAATCCTGGGTCGGGAATAGCTTCACCCTCATGGCCTTCTGAAAGGGCTGCAAGATCCATTCACTTCAGGTGACTTTTTGGAGACTGATCTGATAAGGTGTGTGTTCACTGGCTGCTAAATTTTATTTTTGGGTTAAGATGTCTGTTACATATAGTTATGGTTTTATATTCTGTTACTTTTTTTTAACAAATTGCTTTGAGCCTAGGAAGGGCTGTATACCAGTCCTTAAAATTACTGCATACAGCTCTCAACCATACTAGAAATAGGTCTATACCAGGACATAACAGAAAATTAAGAAACTAGCTGATGTAAAGTTTGAGTTTTCATGCAAATCTTCAGTTTTAAAGTATGTAAAAAGAAAGATGGAAATGAAATAATTAGTCAGGAGCTGACCTATTAGATAAGGAAATGTTTTTAGTTGCAACCCTTTTTAAGTCCTGTCCTTTTGTAGACCAAAGAGCTATTAATTTTATTTAAAATCTACATTCATCAGGTGTAAGTAAAGCACCCTTTTGATTACAAAGGTTCATGCCACTATAAAGCAATCCAAATAAGGAAAGGAAAGGTTCCTCCTGTGCAAGCACCGGATCATTACTTACCCATAGAGGGATGCCGCTTATGCTGGCGTTTTCATGGCAGACTATAGCAGGGTGGTTTGCCATTTGCCTTCCGCAGTCAGCTGGGTACTCATTTTACCGACCTTGGAAGGATGGAAGGCTGAGTTAACCTGAGCTGGCTACCTGAGACCCAGCTTCCACTGGGATCAAACTCAGGTCGTGGGGAGAGTTTCAGTTGCAATACTGCCGCCTACCACTCTGCCCCAGATGCTTCTCTGCCAACAATGGTTATTTTTGCATAGTATCGATTCATATGAATTGGGCATTTTTGAATCCAAAGATGTAACCAAGTTTTGGATTTACTTGGGTAAATGCAAATAACTCAGTCTTCCAAAATGGTTGCCACCTTACCCCAGTCTTTTGGAAAGTCTATGCATCTAATGTTAAATTCATCTCAGTTGAACATAGAACTCTAAATGTGGGTTCTATTCAGTGCTGCATGAGGAGAAAAATTGGACTTCCCTTTTCTCTACATCCCTGAGCTCCCCAAATCTCCTTGAGGGTCCCTAACCCTTCAGAACAGACTTGGGGGGGCTGATGGGGGAGAGGAATCCTTCCTGCTGGTGGACAGACATTGGATATAACTATGATATGAATTTGGTAAATGATGCAAGAATACTGTTTGAAACTTCTACACTAGGGCTACATGGTGGGACATGCTTTTTAGTAAACATCCACCGCACAACACCATGTCATACAACCAACTGCAATTCTGTCTTTGCCTGAAATCACCGAATTGCCAACCCTGTTTGTCCCTTCTGTAACTTTAGAAACTTTCTAAAGAGTATTGTTAAAGTTCGGAAGTCTCATCCCAAAATAGTGTAACATGACAATAGAATATATTTAGTCGCCCTCAAATATTCAATTTTTCCCTTTTAGTTACTATGCAAGCCAAAAGAAGACATTCGAAATCAACCCTAGACATCCTCTCATAAAAGACATGCTCAGGCGTGTTCAGGTAAGAACATTTCAGGATACTTGTGGTCTGTACTGGAGTTGAGTCCTATTCTTGCATCCTTCAAGCATAGAAAACTTTTAAACTATTAAAGGAACTTGGTTTTTCCACAATGCCAAATGCTGGGATAACTCATTGCTACAACGTATTGGGCTATAATATTTTTTGTTGTATTAACTCCTGTGTTATTCTTTTAATCAGGAAAATGAAGATGATCAAACAGTGGCAGATCTTGCTGTGGTTTTACTTGAGACTGCTACCCTTAGATCAGGTTATCTGCTTGCAGATACAAAGGAATATGAACAAAGGATAGAAAGAATGCTTCGTTTGAGTCTGAATATTGACCCAGAGGAAAAGGTTAGTCAAAATGTCAGGCAAGTGTATAGTCCCTCAAACTGGCATTTGTGTTCATGGCTTAATTAGGTCTCCATTCTAAAAGCACTTACTGTACTTGATACATTGCAGGAACTTGGTTGCAGGAAAGTTCAAGGATCATTGGACGATAAGTTAATCTGGTCAAATGCTAAATCTCATGAAATGCTATATACAACAGGCCTCAACTGTGAGAGCCAGTGTAGTGTGGTGGTGAGAGTGGTGGACTGGGAGCCGGGAGATCTGGGCTCTAGTCCCCACTTGGCCGTGGAAGCTCACTGGGTGACTTTGGGCCAGTCACAGACTCTCAGCCCAACCTATCTCACAGGGTTGTTGTTGTGAGGATACAACGGAGAGGAGGAGGATAATGTAGACCGCCTTGGGTTCCTTGCAAGAGGAAAAAAGGCGGGATATAAATGCAATAAATAAATAAATAAATAAAACTGTTCCTTTTTCTGGAAAGCCATTCACCTACAGTGCTTCTGTGGTATAGTTGCTTTAACAGAGACCCAGTTTGGTAAAACCTAATGAGTGAAGTTAAGTGGCTCTTGACAAATCCTGGTTCCAGTGACCTTTCTAGAAATTTGGCCATTGGAACTAGTGCTTAAATTTGATACTGGTTCTTCAAAATGAAGTCTTAATGACTAATCCTGCATTGTCCACAGAGCTTCTAAAAATTATTGCACCTCATATTGATGAAAAGTTACTATCATGTGATAAAGTATATTGGTGTGGAAGTCTTTCATTCAGTAAATTAAATTATTTCTGAAAGGTGGAAGAGGAGCCTGAAGAACCAGAAGAGGCTGCTGAAGAGGTAGAACAAGAGGAGGAAGTTGAAGCTGATGAAGATGCTGAAGACAGTGAAACAGAGAAAAAGGTTAGTGTGGTTAAGGCAGAATGGTGAAGAAAGTTGTTTAACATGTTGTCTCTTACAACACCAGCTCTTGTCAATCACCATGTTTTGCCACTGCTCATGTTAGTTGCAAAAGCAGGATATGAACATAGCTAAAAAAATCACTTGGCCTTAACTATCTAAGGACTCTTGCATACTTCCAACGTGTGGTCAGAAGCCACATTGGGGACTTCAGGTTATCTAGTTCAATTTTAGTGGAACTTTCATTTGACCTACAATTGTTGATGTAAGCTTCCCCAACTTAATGCTTTTTAGATGTTTTGGACTACACCACCCAGCATCCCTATTAGCCATGCTGGGAAGGGCTGATGGGAGTTGAAGTCCAAAACCTCTGGGGGGCAGCAGGTTGGGGAAGGCTTTGCTGTAGAGGCTTGCCCCATACAGAAATTAATGGAAAACTTAAATAGAACTGGGATTTTACAATGTCCAGTGTTTTCATTGATTCAGTGAACTACTGTTAGAGCAAGATATAGATTCTACAGTGGCACATCAATGTTTTGGTTTCTTTTGAACACAATTTTAACATCAGTAAAGATGGAATTCTAATACTTTTTCTCCAAAGGAGAACTCCTGCCTTCTCCCCTTTCCCCCCAATAATACAGCCCTGCATTTCTATCTAGTAGGACAATTTCTGCTGTGGAGATACATAAATCTTTTGGCATGATTGTGTATTTGGTTGATTTCAATTGCATCCATTGAACTGCCCCAGCAAGTGAGAAGAGTAATATAAACATGGCAGATAGTGTACCTTATTTTTATCCCTATCAAGTAGCAAACCTAGAAATTGCATTTTACTGGGAGTCCTGCCCAGCATTACTTTGTAGACAGCAAGCGCTAGTGTCTTGAAACATTTTAAGTAATCCTTTCTTTGTTTCCTTGCAGGAGTCCACAGATGTAAAAGATGAATTGTAAAACGCACTCACAAATAGTATCCTGTGTCTGGGATGAAGCAGCAATGTGAACTAAATTTGTGTTTTTTTCACTGTAAAATGTTGGGGGGAGGCTTAGGGTTATGGGCAGAAGAGGATTTTTTTAAGTTGCATTTTTTAAACATTCCTCACAATGTAAATTTGTACTATTTAACTGACTACTTGGTGTAAAATCTTGTCATGTGTACAAAATTAAAATGTTCACACCAATTGCTGTATGGGGCACTGAAGTACTTACTTGCTTGGAAGTAATCAGTCAGTCTGCTAGTTCAGTATCTTGTAGCAGGAGAAACAGCAGAAGAGGAAAGTCTTAAGATAGGAGTTACTTTATAAGAGCTTTAAAGCTGCTGGCCTTAATATATATCCCACTCTTCTATGGACAGTACCTATAGCAGCCTCTGCTTAACTGTGTAGCGTTAGTTTTTAAAGTTCCTAGCTGGCTAGAATCTCAGGGGTCCTCAAGAGGGGGGAAAAAAGTATTCAGGAATGGAAGGCTGTGAAATATTTGTGTATTGCTTACAGCTGCAACATCTTACTTGTAATAGCCACTCCAAATCTAAAAGTGGGATGTTCTTGAACTCTAGCCTCGAGGAATAATTTACTTGCCAAGAATGAGTATTACTCTGTATTTCTGATTTGTGTAATATAGGGATGGGCAGCTTTTACCTCCCCAAGGGCTCCGCTCATGTTCGATGGGTAGCTGAGGCCATGCACATGTACTCCCCCTCCCCCTAAAGGATTGCTGGGAGAGAAGAGAGGCTGTCACCCTTGCCCTCCTCCCAGTGATCTTGATCTAGGTCACTGGGATTGGTGGGTGGAGGAGGCTTTAACCTCATCACCAGCCATCTTGCTGTGAAACTGGACAAGCGGGGATGGCTCTACTCACATACCCTGTGTGGCATCAGCAGTGTGGTGGGGAACTGGTGGGCATTGCATGGGCTATGGGCTGCCCCACCCATTATAGAGTAGATCATTGAATGGCTTCCTTTTTTTCTCTGCATGTGAACAAATTGCCTCAAGACACATTTTGAATTTAGTAGGAGAAGATCTAAGTTTAACTGACGTAATGTTAATTTCCCTTCATATATAATTATGTTGACATGGATGACAAAAAGCTGTAGTTATTCTGTGGTGGAACTTTGAGGTAAATTAAGATGTATCGTTGTATGGTACAGAAGAGTAAATAGCACCCTTACCCATATGATTCTTCTCACACACCATCCTTGACTGCATATACTAAAACACCCTGCCCTGTGTGTTTAAGTGAGACAGGAGCATGTGATAGCTTTGAAGTGGATTGGAGTTGGTCTATCTTGCCTTGCTGATAGCCTGTTATACTAATCTAAAGGTTCTGAATTGAAAGCAAAGGATGTGGGAGACTTGGGTTCAGATCTGCATGCCAGCATGGTTCAGTGGCTAATTGTAGGCCAGTTCCTTTCCCCCAGCCTAAACCACTTAAGCTTATTGCAAAGATAAAATTTGGGGGGTGGGGTGAAGGGAGCATCTGCCATCATGAGTACCTTGAAAGGGTGGAGATAAACTACTTCGGGGAGAAGAGAAAAACAAGCAAATGGTGCTGTCCCACAAATGCTTGTGCAACTCATGACATTTGCACACTGCCATAATGGGCAACTTCCATACCAATTCTCATGTTCCTTGTAAAAAAAGTTTCTTTACGTCTAGTTTCGCTTCCTTCTATGGCACTTGTAACAGTTTGTGCAATGCTTTTCTGTTAATGGC
This sequence comes from Heloderma suspectum, assembly GCF_057233095.1. NCBI lineage: Eukaryota > Metazoa > Chordata > Lepidosauria > Squamata > Helodermatidae > Heloderma > Heloderma suspectum. Next base: position 35,166,617 of record NC_139464.1, read on the forward strand.
TCACACCTGCATGGAGGACACCTTGCTACTTGGCTTATAAATAAATGAAACATGACTACTTGAAGTGTTAATAGCAAGAATTACTACAGTTCTATCTTCCAAGAGCAAACATCAAAACTTCATTGCCAGACTCTGTATTCTATTACTACTTTCCTTGTCTCTTATCCGAAAAATAGCGAAGTACAAGTCTGACATCTTATGGACTTAACAGGACTCAGCTAGCTGATGTTTGGGATAGTGGGGTACAGACATAATTACATGTGGACTTCCACTAACACAACAGGAGTTTCCTTTGCCCTCCACTGCCCTAACACCCTGGAGCAGATTTGTGGGGCGTACAGGAGAGAAATCTGCAGAAGGATGGTTGAATACAATCCAACACACACGAAAGTGAATAATTGCCATGAGATGCAAGGAGGCAGCAATAGAATTCTAAGCAGTTTTGTGTGGCCCAAAGCCTTATTCCAGATAACATTCCAAGCATATTTCCCATAAATCAGGGCAAAAACTAGGTGGGTAGGAATTGATATAAAGAGAAATTGGCAGGTACTCTATACTTTTAGCAGCCATGTATCTGCAACGATGGGAACTTCCAGATTTTAGCTGTGATAGGGTGGTAAGTCCATTATTGTAGGTTAAAAATGCAGAAGCCTGAAACTATAGGCTAGGCAGATTCTATCAAATATGGCTGAAGACTTAATATGGTCTAACAAAGGATACCAGCTGCTCTCTATTTAACAGGGTACATTTGGATAAAACAAATCCTATATTCACATGTACTCGCCAGTAACTAGCACAAGAAATGAGTATGAGAGCAGAAGCGTTGAGTGCTTCCATGTGACAACTCAAATGGCTACATTTCACATCAGCTATGCTATTGATTGAACTATCTGCAAGATCAGCCACAAATAAAATGTATTTTGTTCATCTGAGGTTGCTAGGGCAGGAATGCATTCCTGGGCATCCAGAAGTGTGTTCAACTGGCCCTTCTTCCACAAGTTCAGTCTACCTGCAGAAAGCCCACGTCGAAACATTTGCAACTTCTTAATACGGAACTTAATGAGCTAAGTGTGCAATCCTATGCACATTTAGATAGAAAAAGTTCTACAACTCCCTGCATTCACCAGCCAGCATAAGTGGTACCCTAACTGTATGAGGAGACATCCAGCCCAACCTAGATGGGGTTAACAGCAAAAGTCTTTGCAGGACTTAACACATCACAACAGCTTGCAATGAACTTTTTTTTAAGAAAAAGGTGGAAATAGGCAGGGGCTGTTGTCTTGTGGCACATCCTGAGAACCATCACAGCACATACATAGGGAGGCAAATAGGACAGAGCTGAGCAGGAGGTTGTCTTTGTGACAAGCAAAAGGAACAGGCTGTAGAAGTGGCAATCTCTGGACTCTTCAGAAAACAGGCATACAACAGCTAGGAATTTAATATCCCTTGTATCTAGAAAACGTCCAGTTGTACAGGTTGAATTATAAATATTAAACAGTTTATGGCGGGGTGCGATGACATTCCTTGCATGGTCACTGTTGTGAAGGCTGAACTTGCCGCTTTCTTTCTTTGAGACCCAAGAGTTCTGTTCTGAGTTCTCCAGGCTTGGGAGGAACTTCAGGGATTGACTACAAAAAACACACAAATCCATCACACTGACATCTACAAACTTTATTTGGATTTACAGCTACAATTCTATGCAACGCTTACTGGAAATTCTTACAGGTGGAGGAGCCATATCTAAACTAGCTACCTCTATCCTATTCAACTATGAGATATATAATTAAGGGCCAAAAGATAGGAATTTCTTGAACTGAAGCAGTTGTAACATTTTCTGTGTAAGCTATCTTTATTGTGACCTCTTAATAGGATTTGGGGGTACCACATACCTACACATTGTAATCTTACGCACATTCATTCATTCATTTATTTATTTTCTATACCGCCCAATAGCCAAAGCTCTCTGGGCAGTTCACAAAAATTAAAACTAAACAGCACACAATAAAACAATTTAAAATATATAGAACATTAAAACCACAATATAACAATACAACCACAATAAAACCTAGCAGCAGTGCAAGAGTTTAAAATACAGATTTAAAACAGCAAAGCTAAAAGTTTAGAAAGCTAAAATGCTAAAATGCCTGGGAAAATAAAAAGGTCTTCACCTGGCGCCGAAAGGAATACAATGCAGGTGCCAGGCGAACCTCACTAGGGAGCTCATTCCAGAGCCGGGGTGCCGCAGCAGAAAAAGCCCTCCTAGTAGCCACCCACCTCACTTCCTTTGGCAGGGGCTCACAGAGAAGGGCCACTGACGATGATCTTAAGGTCCGGGCAGGCACATATGGGAGGAGGCGATCTTCAGGTAACCTGGCCCCAAGCCATTAAGGGCTTTGAATGTTAATACCAGCACTCTGAATTGGGCCCAGAAATGGACTGGCAGCCAGTGCAGCTGAAAAAGTACTGGCGTAATATGAGCTTGCAGGCCAGTCTCTGTTAACTATCTTGCTGCCCTATTTTGGGCCAGCTGAAGTTTCCAGACCATTTTCAAAGAGAGCCCCACGTATAACGCATTGCAGTAATCCAGATGAGAAGTTATCGGAGCATGGATAACTGTAGCTAGGCTATCTCTGTCCAGATAAGGGCGTAGTTGGTATACCAGCCTAAGCTGATAAAAAGTGCTCCGTGCCACTGAGTTCACCTGTGCCTCAAGTGACAGTTCTGGATCCAAGAGCACCCCCAAACTACGAACATGATCCTTTAGGGGGAGTGCAACCCCCTCCAGAACAGGTTGAATATCACCTAGCCGGGCAGACGAACCACCCACTAACAGTACCTCCGTCTTGTCTGGATTGAGTTTCAGCTTACTGGCCCTCATCCAGTCCATTACCGTGCCCAGGCACTGCCTCACCTGGTTTTGATGAGAAAGAGAGGTAGAGCTGGGTGTCATCCGCATATTGATGGTACCTCAGCCCACACCTCCAGATAACCTCCCTCAGCGGTTTCATGTAGATGTTAAACAGCATGGGGATAAAACAGAGCCCTGTGGAACCCCATGGCACAATTGCCATGGCACAGAGCAATAATCCCCCAGCACCACCTTCTGGAATCGGCCATCCAAGTAGGAGCGGAACCACTGCAGTGCAGTGCCTCCAACTCCCAACCCAGACAACCTATCCAGAAGGATACCATGGTCGATGGCATCGAAAGGAAGTAAATCCCATCCAGTTCTGTAGGACTTTACATGGAAGTAAATCCCATCCAGTTCTGTAGGACTTATTTCCAAGTTCTGAGTAAAATTACATGTCTTCGTTCTCTGCCTTGGGATAACAAAGACATCTAGAGCCCTGGGGAGAAAGGAGTAAGGAGTGCCCAGCCATTCAGGCAACAGACAAACTGCCACTGCTCAACAGCTCATCTAAGGGTGAACATGGCTCCTCCCTCTCTGCTCTTGGAGAGGGAAAAGTCCTGCTGTCCTGGAAGGAAGGGAGGATATGCTACCCCAGAGCTATGCCATGTGCCAGAAGGGGTTGAAACTGTTGCAATGTTTATTGTATTGTATGACTGAAGCAAAAGGTGGGGTAGAAATATATCAAGTGGGGGGGCACTTACAAGATCAGGCCTGTAATATCTATGGACAGCTTCTGCACCAGCAAACATGGCCAACATACTCGCACTCAGCATTTTCAGGTAGCGAGGCCAAGATACTCCTGCAGGCATGGCCAAGAGGGGCCAGCAGCTGGAAGAAAAGTCAGAGAGCAAGACAAGGCCCTAGTAGTTAAGATATGGTTTTCCATAACAGAGAATCTGACCTCCTAGATGAGAAAGGAGACAAAAGGCAGTCTAGGGGGAAATGCAGAGATCTAGTATTCTAGCTACCCCAACAACACTCATGGAATAGGGAGTGACAGTGAAGGCAAGGCGATGATCCTGGCAAGCACACCTATTATACATTAAAAGTTAGTTTGATGGGTAATTTGTTGTAGCTGTTTTAAATTTTGTATGTTTTAATTCTATTGTAGGTCCCCTTGAGTCTTTTTTTGAGAAAAGTGTCTAAGAAATTTAATAAAGAACAAATAATATTTTAAAGTGCTTTATTATAATCCTTACTGCATTAGTCATGGCAAGTTTTTTAAAAAGATAGAACAACGTGCTCAAAGTCACACAAGGAATAGCCAGCATAGAGGTGGAACTGCAGAGATTTGGGATCTTTTATTCATAGAACATCTTAGATGCTGGATCAATAGGGCCTCCAATTTGACAGCTAGCCCAGGAAAGCTTCTGCCACAAATAATGTGTTTGTCTTTAAAATGTTACAGGACTCCTTGTTTATGTTGCAGTAGACTAGAGAGAAACAAGAAATGGAAGGCCATGATCCGGAAAAACTATCTGTTAATCTTACTCCTACTTGTTTGGAACCTGAAATCACTGGGAGTTATTTTTGAGTATGTATGGATAGGATCATGTGGGAAAATACCGGGGAGCGGGGGATAGAAGCTTGAGCGGGGGTAGGCAAGCTGGTGCCCTCCAGATGTTTTGGATACAACTCCATAAACTCCAGCCAGCATGGCCCATGATCAGGGGTTCTGGGAGTTGTAGTCCAACATTCTGGAAGACACCAGGTCGCCTACCCCTGAGTTTGAGAATCACTGAATTCCCGAACCTGCTCGTTCAATTTGTCCAGTTCGGACGTTCTACTTATTAGCAAGTTATTAATTACAGCCGCTGTGGGAGAAAAAAGGAGTGATCTTCAGCTTTTATGTCCCACCTGTTCCTGAACCAATTAGGTTGGGATTCTTCCACCCCGAGATCATACAAGACAATGCGAATCGAACAAATCCAATGTGATAAACACGTATCTTGCCCAACAGACACGTGTGTCCTTCCACAATTCCAGAAAGGAATCCAAATACTTCGTCCCTACAAAAAAAACAAGCACACTTTCCTCCCACAAAGCTCGACTGGTTGCTAACGTCGGCCAGAGCTGCCGCTGCCACTTACCTACATCAGCTTCCGATAGTACAATACTAAATACTGGTTCTATAGTAGAAGAGACAGATCGATCCAAGGGCAACCGAAGAAGATTCTCTTTGGCCAATAGAGATGGCAGAAGATAAGAGCGCATGCGCAACTCGCGCGATCACATGTCAGAGAGCGGTGCCCCTCGCCCTCCGCCGACTCCAGGAACGTGAAAGCATTGTAGATATATATAAATATAGAGTGATATACAGTCTCAACTTCTGGACAATTAGAAAGTAGCCATTGCCAGCGGACGTGGAGCGGCCTCGTTTTAGTCTGCAACATCTCTCTGACGAAAGCCCTCTATTTTTCGCATCGCAGGTTAAGAGAGGAAAGTGCCAGTTCAAATTTCGACCGGAAGGGTTATTTCAGTCTGCCACGTTGTGTGACTCTATAGTTTCGCTATGTCTATGGTGCAAACTAGCGCATGCAAGAATGTCCTGCTCCCCTCTCCACTTGGAAACATGCGCGCAGCGGCGCGGTGGGTTTAGTGATAAGAGGGCGGTGCTTCGGTTGGAGGAAGAGCTAGTGACCTCCCTGTATATCACCCTCCAGAAATTGTTGGCCGCCGACTCCCATCAGCCCCAGCCGGTCGGGATGATGGGAGTTGTAGTCCCTCGACATCTGGAGGACCACAGTTTGCTCACCCCTGCCCCTACATAGACTGCAGGTTTCTTTGAGCTCAACAGCCTCTTCTCTAGGACTTGAGTTCGTTTATATACTAATCTTGCTGCTGCTGTAGCATAACACCAGGCCGCATGTGTTAATTTTCCTGGTTTGAACGTGATGTGCAAGCTATTCCTCATGGCTGAGGATTCCCGGTTTTCACCATCGCCTGTGTTTTCTTCCAGTGGTTCGACATGGGGACATCCCATGTTCTCAGTTTTGTATTTTGTAGCCCCATTTTACAAGTGTTTACCTGAAATTACCCCCCCGCAAATCCAATAGAATGTATTTTCTAGCAACTGGTTTTTCCAATTACCAACCTGGTGCCCGCCAGATGTTTTGGACTACAGCTCCTATCAGCCTCAGCCAGTATGGCCAATGGTCAGGGATAAGAAGATAAGAAGTGCCATGCTGAATCAGACCATAGGCCTATCTAGTCCATCATCCTGTTTCCCTCAGTGGCTAACCTGATGCTTGTGGGAAGCCCACAAGCAGGACATAAGGGCAAGAGCTCCCTCCCGCTCATATCCCAGCATACTGCCTTTGATACTGGAGGAAGCATGTCGCCATCAGGACTAGTAGCCATTGATGGTTGACTAGTAGCCTTATCCTCCATCACTTTGTCTAATCCCCTTTTGAAGCCATCCAAGGTGGATGCCAGCACTGCATCTTGTGGTAGCGAATCCCAGAGTTTCCCATTCTTTCCTGGCTTTCTTTTCCACCACTCACTGTAATTGGCTTACAGTGGAAGATAAAAAAAATCCCTCCCCCCACCCCAGGGGCGGAAGTGAGAGCTGTCCATAGAAATCAATGGAGAAATCCAAGATTTTAAAATAACTACGATTGTGGGTGTCCAATCCCAAACAAAAAGTAGCAGCAAAGAAAGTTCTAGATTTGCAGCAAGATTTAGGTTTGCACAAAACATCTCTGAGGGTGCATCAAAGCTCTAGTTCAATTACCACCTCCCAGCCCAAATCTGCCATGCAGTTGTTTGCACTCCATTGCATACGACACACTGCACTTTTACGGCCGTGGGACTTACTTCTGAGTAGGACTACACTGTAAATGTTTTTTTTTTAAGAAAAAAACCCCCAAACCAATCACCACCTCCCTCCCCAGGAAATAAGTCCTGAATAAGAAAGAGGTCCTCTTTTGTTTGGGGTTCGTTACTCTCACTCAGTGGAGACCGGGGGCTCCGATGTCAGTGGGGCCGTTCTACTGTGGTTTTCAGTCAGACCCTATCAGAACTTCAATGGAGCTATCCAAGGTGCTGGACCCATTTTGGATAACTCCCTTAGAGTTCTGGCTTCAACTCAGAGTGGATCCACTGCCCCACTGACATCGGAGCCACCAGCCTCCACTGCTCTCCCTGACTGCTTGTTAATTTCTAGCGGCAGCTTTGACTTCCACCCAGGGAGGGGCGGGGGAGTTCATCATCATCTTTTTATTTGGATGCCGCTTTCCCAGAAAATTGTGCCCAAGGCGCCTCACATCACAACAAATGAACAATAAATATTATTTATTATGTATTTATTCGTGTCAGAAGCATCACAATTAAAAAACATACTATAACAAATAACATTTAAAATATAAAATGTAGAACTTAAAATATATAGAAATTAGACAAATCTTGCCCCAAAACTAGCAACATTAATTGCGTTCTGTCGCACTGTCATAAGGTCCTCATGCGTACATTGGTCAGGGCACAGAGGACAAGTATACATATGTGTCGTGGTCTGCAAGTCTCCGCAGCCACATAGGGCAGAGCACCCCATTTATTCGAAGTGTCTCTAGATCTTGTTACACCCGTACGCAGTCTATTCAATGATTTCCAGACTTCCCAGCTTTCATCGGAACCGGGTGCCGGCTCCTTTGCTGGTTCCCTCCAGCGCAGATTCTTTGTAGCTTTCCCTAAGTCCATTCTGCTTTTGAATTCATCCAAGTCTTCCGTCGATCTGAGGACGCTTTTGCTGGACTTTAATCTCTGAGGAGCTGGTTGTAGGCCGTAAAGAGGGCCTGCAAATAAATATAATTTACAAGCTGTCAGACGGCCTTCTCCCAAAGACTGCTGTACTGCCTATGGGGGGGGGGGGGGGGAGAGAGAAGTTCTATTGCAACCGGAAGGGAGTCATTCTAACCTTTTCCTATCTCTATCGGCTGGCCAGCCCTCGGCGTGCCGTGAACGAGGCCGAGCGCGCGGGGCAGCCGAAGGTATAGAGCGGAGGGGGAGGGGCCGGGCCGCGAGGGGGGCGCAGCGTTGGGGGTTGGGCTCGCCTCGCCTGGCGAGAAGTTCGCTAGGCCGCGGGTGGCTGCGAGAGCGGGCGTGAGGGGGGAGCACAGCAACGCTCGGGAATGGAAGCCGAAGAGCTGGGCACCAGGTACCTGCGCGGGGGGCGGTGGAAGTAGGCCGAGGCGTCGCTGGGAAGGGGGCCCAAAGTCGGGGGCGGGGGAGGCGGAGTGAGAGCGGCGTTGGGCCCCCTGCGACTCTCGCTGTCACGGAGGCGGCGCCTAGCACAAAAGGCTGCCGCTGAAGGCCGTGGCCTGAGCCCGGGTGGGTGGCAGGGATGCGTGCTGCGCCGTGTCTTTCCCCTATATATATATATTTTTTATAAAGTGTATATTTTAATTACGCAATTTAGAAACCGCTGTACATGTGTGTGTGGGGGGGGAATTCCTGAGCAGTAATCGGTAAGCAGTAATCAGAAGTGTCAAAAAATGCGTGTAGGTACGCATGCACACGAGGGGGCTGGATGGAACAGGGCTGCCTTGTATGTATGCTTGTCTAGCACTGCAGCGAGGTCTGTTAGCTTATTGTACAGCTTCTACTGTGCGCGCGCGCGCGCTTATAGGGCTGCCCCCCCCCCCCAGTAAATTCTGAGTCGATTGTGGCTGCCGTCTCATTCAACTCAGTGGTACTTCTGAGCAGATACGCATACGAGATATCTAGGATTGCACTGTGAATCTGCATACATTTTCATATGAAGAAAACATAGTTCTAAACAAAAGCACACTTTCTCAGTTTTTATTGTTTACAGAACGCATCATCTTCTGTAAACTGGTGTTCCAGTTTCTCTAACTTGAGGGAATACCTCTTTTAAAGTGATACTTGCCACCTGTTGTTTTTATAAATTCTTTGATTACATTTTTTTTCATCCACTGCTTGTTCAGTTGAGGGCACCTTGGTTTTTACCGTATTAAGTCAACTACGCAGTGCAGCCCTGTTTGTGTATTTATACGTTACATATTTGAGTGTGTCTACATGAGCAAAAGAAAAGACAGTTATTAAAATAGAATTACAGTAGTAATTTTGACCTGTTGGTAATGCACAGAAAATAACTGTCAGACATTTAAGGATGGCATAAGCATTTGACAGGTTTTATTAACGTGCCTTTTTAATTTCAGGCCTATTTCTCAGAAACAGCAGATGGTGTGATAAAACTTGTTTGTGGACTGTAGATCTTCAGATTGCAGGTGGGGGCTCGCTATATGGCAGGGGTGGGGAACCTGTGGCCCTCCAGATACTGTTGGACTACTACTCCCATCATCACTAACCATGCTGGCTGGGACTGCTGGAGTTGGAGTCCAACAACATCTGGAGCGCCACAGGTTCCTCACCTCTGCTGTGTGCTCTTCTATTTTTATTTTATTTTTTTAATACTCTGCACAGAGAAACCTGGTATGGCAGAGTGAGACTAGACTTCTCTCTGACATCTGGTCTTCTGTGTGTAGCAGATTTGTAACCAAAGAGCATTTAGTAATGTGAGCCCCCATCTGCAGTCTACTATAGTGCAATCCAGAAACAGGCTTACCACCTCACATCTGTTTGTGTGCAACTATGCTTCCATTAACAGTGTATTAGGAACATAGGAAGCTGCCTTATACTTAGTCAGAGGGTCATTGGTCTATCTAGCCCAGTATTGTTGACAATAGCTGTGTTCGGGTAATCAAGATGGGGGAAGAATGCATCATGGCTTCTCCCCCAGCCCCCACATGTGCGACCACTGTTTGCATAATCTCCACCAATGCACATTGTGAGTTTTAGCGTGGGTACTAAGCCACCACCACCACACTGCATGCCTGGCTCGAACGCAATCTGTGATGCAGATGCATCTGCATCGCAGGGATTATGCAAATGGCGGCCACACATGCAGGGCCAGGGGAGGAGGAGCCACAATGGCTTCTTCCCTCATCGCAGTCATTTGAACCCAGTCACTGACTGGCAGCGGCTCTCCAGGGTTTCATGCAGGACTCCTTCCTAGCTCTACCTGGAGATGCCAGGAATTGAACCTGTGACTTTCTGCAGTCAAAGCATGTGCTTTACCAACTATTCCTTTATAAAGTTACAGTGGAAAGCAAACAGTGTTTCTAAGGTTAACATATTCAGGATAATGGAATGTGAATGAGCTGCTACTTTAACTACTTTAACTTTTTAGACCATTTGCTTGGACTCTAAATTGCCACAGGGATTGTGAGTCTAGAACTGTGGGTACAGAAATAGCAGTTAGGTTTAGATGCTCTAAAACCTTAGATGTGGGACATATCTATAGACACAACCATGGGTAGAAAGTTGTGTCTGACCTCTGGTAGCCACCCTTTCCAGCTGCAGTTTGCAGGTGCCTGTTGTGCCTTCTTTTTTACTCATGACCCTAACATGAATTGTCAGGAATTGGTCCCTTTCACTATGGGTTATAGCTTTCTCTGCTCTGCATTCACCAGGACACTCTGCTTGCAGGGTTTTTACTTTTTAAATGCCTGAACCAGGTTGCTGTGAATCAATTTATATTTTATTAGAACTCAGTGACTTGTTCATCATTTTTTCTTCAGGTTAATTGATACAATATTTTGTCCCCACAAACCGTGCAAATAAGAAATGCAACTCTATAGGTCACTTGTTTTTATTTTGCTTTTTAAGTGGGGTGTGATCATCAAACCATTCTGATCCTATTTAAGCTAACAAAAAGCAAGGTAAATCTACTGATGGGTAACTGTTGATATTGACTGTGATCCTGTGGATGAATTTGTATAGGATGAGATTTGTATACCAGTGTTGCCAAATACCACCAAGAGAAATTCAGCAAATAGGTTGTGGAAATTCAGGTTAAATGCCATGGGAATTCTTGTCCTGAATTTATAATTTGAAATTGTAATAATTGTATCTTATTTTTAAAGATACTACACTCCTCTTCAGCCAGCATTTTATCCTTTTCCGTTCCATGAAATGATGACCACAGCCCCAAATATGGAGATGATGACTGAACAGGACGCTCTTCAGGGAGTTTTAGATCCAAACATTGTTCAGGAACCTGTTCAAGGTATCTTACATTTTTCCTTGAACAGAAACTTGTTTCTTTTAAAATTTCTGAAGATAGTGCAGTAGATTCCGCATTAGAAGTGGTGGTATTGCTGATCTGAACATATTTTTAGGACAATCCTAACTATGAAAAAGTACACTTGCTTTACACTTCTCATAAGAGAGGCATGACTATGCTGAAGCTAAAAGCGTCCATACGTTTTTTCTGATACTTGATGAAACAGCAGTTTATATGAATATTACTTTTAAATAGTACATGTTTAGCTCTACATTTCTGTGGCATACAATAAGAGTCAATATTCTTATGGGAACAATTCATATAACCTGTCTACATCATGGGGTAGTATCCAATAGGGGCTTTGGTCTGCATGAGCCCAGCCCTGTCAGCCCAGGTCCACGTGCGGCCACAATACAGCGCTTTCAGGAGGAAGCCCTACGCAAGTGAAAATGCTGGTTTCTGGAAAGGCTAGGTCATGTCCTTTCCAGAAACCTGTTTTTTCACTCATGCGGGGCTTCCCCCTAGAAGTACTGTATTGTGGCCGCACGCGGACCTGGGCTGGCAGGGCTGGGCCCATGCAGACCAAAGCCCCTATTGGATACTATTCTTTGTATCTATGTATGTATTACTTAGGTCTCAGAAGTAATCAAAGTAGCCCTTTTTAGGGCTGTAATCATATAGCTACCTACCTAGGAGTAAACCCTATTGAACTCAGTTCAGCTAAGTTCTGAGGAGATGTGCATAGGATTGCATGGTAAATCTGTTATTTTTCTTGCATACTTCCTAACTGGCCTTTGTGTTTAGTAGTTCAGAAAAAAATCCCATAGTTTTTCCAGTTGGCCAGCATATTCCGTCAAAGGTTATAAACACACCCACACTTGCCATTTTACAGGTATGTTAACTATAGTGGATTACGAACTCCCTTACCATTTTTATATTGTTATAAACCTTTGGATAATATTTCATTATCTCAATTTTTTTGCATTAAAAAGAGGCAACCTAGTTGGTTTCAGAGAGAATTTCTTAGTTCATAATATAGGTGTTGCCTGCCATATAGTATAGTATAGTATTTTAATTCAGAGTCTGCTCAGTCTTTTCTTGCAGACTTGTGATTTATAGCAAGTTGAATTTATTTTGTAAAAACAGTGTCTGGAACTAAGCTTAAGATTTGTCATGTGATTTGTTGTTATTGTTACATACATGTTGTTCAGAATTAGGCATAGGCAGGCACTGGGGAACAGGTTTGATACCCAGAGGCTTATTTGCAAGGCATAAAAAATAACTTGCTTTTATTAATGGTTGATATATCTATAAGTAAATATTAAAAGTAAGAGTGATTTGACACAATTGCAGTAAAGGCTATGCTACACACAAGTCCAGTAACAGGATGGAGAAGAGGGCCAGATGAAGAGTTGGAAATCTACCTCGCCACCTTTGTTGAGGATTTGTTAGATGGTATATTTAGTTAATGGACATTTGATAAGTTTGAAAAATACTTCCAAATTAAACTTTCACATTGGTACTGGTTTAATATTCTTCTGCAATAACCATTAGAAACAATACAATAAAAAGTTGTTTTCTTTTGTCTTTCAGCAGCTGTTAAAGGAAGGAAAAGAAAAAATAAATCTTCGGAACCCAAAAAAGCTGCTGCTAAACCTGCCAAATCAAAAGGCAAACAGGAGAAAATCACAGATACTTTCAAAGTCAAAAGGAAAGTAGATCGTTTTAATGGTGTATCTGAAGCTGAACTGTTGACCAAAACTCTTCCTGATATACTGACCTTCAACTTGGACATTGTAATTGTAAGTCAAATGTAAGAAGCTTTTATCTCTCTAACTTTTTTGTAGCTAGTTCAGTTAGCAACTTAGTAATACATTTCAGGGGGGTATCTGTGTTAGTTCCTTGCAGCAAAAACATTCTGTTCTTGCTTTGTATACATTTTGCACCCTGCACAGAAATGTCACAGACTTACTTCCCCTTGCATTTCAGGGACTCTTGGTTCCAGTGTTTAACGTTCTTTTCCTGCCTTGTATGTCCTATCTATCTGTCTGTCTATGCCAACCAAGGATAATGCGTCATGCATCTGATGAAGTGGGTGCTAGTCTGTGGAAGATTATGTATGCTATAATAGTCTTTAAGGTGTGCTTAAAGTTGATGCTAACGGCATCTCAATACAAAACATAGAGTTCTTGCTTCCTCACTAGTGATTGTTGTAACAAATGCATAAGGTACAACCTTAATTTTATTGAAGCAAATGGAAAGTCTCTACATAATTTTAATGAAGATAGGATTGCAAGACTAATTCTTTAGAAAAAAGCTCAGAAGATGGGTCACTTGTTCCAAGTGATTCATCTCCTAGATTCACTGGGGACTGCAAGTGACCATCTTTTGATCTCTCCTTAGGGTCAGCAAAGAATTAAGATCTGTTCACACTTCCACTATTTCCTTACTATTTTAAAGTATTGCCTCTGTTTTAGAACCAAGTACTTGCAAGATCTGACAAATCATTAACTTCATAACTCCTGGAAATTGAAAGTCACCTCTCATTTCCTGAGTTTTTTATTTCAAATTTTAGATCAGTATCCTGCCTTACGCCAGCAAATTATACTGGTAAACAATAATTATGTAATACCTTGTTTTGCCCTTGTTATTAATCTGATGTGTTGTGTGCTTTATACATTCGAAATAACAATTGAGACTTCATTACATATTGCTTTCTAGATTGGTATAAATCCAGGTTTAATGGCAGCCTATAAAGGCCATCATTATCCAGGACCTGGAAACCACTTCTGTAAGTACCTCCTTTCATGATCTGTTGAAATGTAAGGATTTGGTTTTAATTTGGAATTTTCTGATTGTAGAAGTGGGCAGCAGGAGAAAGGTCCTTGAAATGGGATCATGGCTACAGTTTGGCCTCTGCTAGAAGAAACTTCATGAGCAGATGCATATGTAAAATGGTGTTCATGTGAAATAGTGCAAATTCAGTTTTCATTCCAAAAGTGGAATGCCAGGCAGTAGAATGCCAAGATCACAGGATGAGATATCGATTATTCCATCTCCTTTCATGGACTTCAGGAAATTGTGGGGCAAACTGCCAGTCAGAACATACAGTGAAAGATACAAAATTCATGTCATTTTCAAGTACTAGTTGACTAGGCATGGATAAGTTGACTACAATGTAACATAAACTACCTTCAGCATTCTAAAGGTAGAATGCTGGTCAACCATAATGGGGTCAACCATTGACCCCATTTTGCATATGGTTATGCCACTTGTATTGTTATAGTCTTAGAAACAAACATCTTGTTGAAAGTAAATTGGGGTGCTGCAATATATGCATTTCAAAAGAATATAAGAAATATGTATTTTCTGGCTCCACAGGGAAGTGTCTTTTTCTAGCTGGACTAAGTGAAGAACAGTTAAATCATATGGATGACCATACTTTACCACATAAATATGGGATTGGATTTACAAACATGGTGGAAAGGACAACACCAGGTAGCAAAGACCTTTCCAGGTAGGGCAAAGTTCAGATAGGATACAGTAGATCACTTGTATTTGCACTCCTATTTTTATTTGTGTCTTTTCTCTCTATTTTTTAGCAAAGAGTTTCGGGAAGGAGGACGTATTCTGGTGCAGAAATTGCAGAAGTATCAACCTAAAATAGCAGTTTTTAATGGAAAATGTAAGGGTTTTTTTTTTTTTAATCAATGCAGTGGATTAAGTGCAGTTTCTGTATTTTGATTCCACTGATCTTCTCTTGTGACTAACAATTGATTTATCTCTGATTTCATTGTAGGCATTTATGACATTTTTAGTAAAGAGGTTTTTGGAGTAAAGGTTAAGAAGCTGGAATTTGGACTGCAACCACATAAGGTCCCAGACACAGAAACAGTACGTTCCTGTCATGGAAGGATGCATTTACTAAAATATATTATCACTTCATTTTAAATCCATAGCAGTCAAGAGATTACTGAAGTTTTGAAACAAATTAAATTGTTTTAAAAATGCTTACCAGTTTGGTGACTTACTGCCTGCTCTTTTTGATATTTCTTGTACAGCTTTGCTATGTTATGCCATCATCCAGTGCAAGATGTGCTCAGTTTCCTCGTGCACAAGATAAAGTTCATTATTACATAAAGCTCAAAGAACTGAGGGATCAGCTGAAGGGTGTTATGTCAAACACAGAGGTCCAGGAAGTGCAGTACACATTTGATTTGCAGCTTGCACAAGGTACAGCATATAAAGTCAAAATATCCATGATTTGCTCAAACTATTTAATCCCCTAAAGTAGGTCTGGGCAGTTGGTCCATGCCATGAAATGGAAGACTGCATTTGTTACATATTTTATATATAATCATCATAAAAATATGCAAACTATGTTCTGTTAAAATCCACTGCATGATATCTTCCATTAGGCTGTTCTTACAACTCTTGAGAGAACAAGGTACTTCGGAAATTATCTCTGATTGAAAAGTTACAACTCTCTCATAAGTCCAACTTTTCTGGGTCAGTGGGCACATTTGGAATTTTGAGAGAGTGGTGTCGGAACTCTCACAAAATGGCTGCCCTGGGGGGCTTACCCATTCATAAAATGGCCACTGTGGTGGGCATAGCCAGGCACAGTCACACTCATTTCCTAGAAGGCAAACTGTGAGACTAAAAGAAAAGTAACTTGCTCAAGAACCGACATACAAGGCAGAGATGAGGGTCTGAGCTCCAAAACATAAAGCTACTCTTTTGAACCCAAATAAAGATGGCACTGGAGGGCAGTACTTTGCTTTACAGCATGCCAACCTCCCAGTTAAATAATGATCAGGAGGGGCAGGGAGCCTGGCGGATGCCAAGAGAAGTGTCCATGGGCACATTGGTGCCCAGAGGCACCATGTTGGACACCCCAGAATTAGATGCTGCCCTGGCTCTCATGTAACACCAGTTCTTGGGTTATTTAACCCATGAATTGGTGGGAGCGAGTGAGAACGCTACCTCCAGCGTGCTACTCACTTCCATTTTCTGTAAACAGCCTACAGTCAGCCCATTCGTGGGTTGCGAGCATGATGTCCAAAGAACAAATTTGTAGGATAAGAACAAATCATAGGTTATCTCTGGGTTGTTTAACCCCTGAACAACTCAGAGTGTCCAGATTTGGACATCGCACTCACAACCTATAAACAGGGTGATCATAGGTTGTTTACCGAAAGTGGAAGTCAGGAGCGCACCAGAGGCCGTACACTCACTCACTCCCATGATATTTCGTTATGTGCAAACTGCATCTATCTCTTACGGTAGAAAAACAGTATTATCCTATTGTAAAACTTCATAAGCTCAACAGTTCAAAAGAAATCTGATTACAGTTGTGGGTTTCTTTTATCCAGAGGAGGCTAAGAAGATGGCTGTCAAAGAAGAAAAATATGATCCAGGTTATGAAGCTGCTTATGGAGGTGCTTATGGTGAGAAAATGGCCATGGAGAGTGAACCATGTAACTTCCCTTCAAATGGAACAGGTACAGTATGGGGGATTTTTGCTCCCTTTAAAAATCTTTCTTTTGGCTAGAGGCTTACATTCATAGTCAAAAACCTTGGGAGAGTGGGGAGACCACTAATTTCCCTGAAAGAATTAGGTTTCCAGGGGTCTTCGCTCCCTCCTCCCACCCCCAGCTACATTCCTGTTGAACAGGAGGAGGAGGCAAAGATGATCTAACTGGTATCTCTGACAAGCAAAATGTGTAATCGCCATGTTTAAAAGAGAAATGCCTTTTCATCCTTTAGCCATAATACCAATAAACAATGAAGGGTTGTTTTTTTTTAATGCAGCAACCAGTACAGAGTTTAGCAGTGGATCTTCCTTTGGAGATGTACCCAATGGACAGTGGATGACACAGTCTTTCACAGACCAGATTCCAGAGTTCAGCAACTCAAGACCACAAGAGGAAGAAGGAAGCAATGCTTAAAGTCTGCCTTTTAACTCAAGCCTAAGTGCTGCAGAGGGGTTTTTTTATTATGCAGTTGTCAAGAATGGTACCTCAGTTCCCCCAACTGAAGCATTTTAATAGTGTTTTATCTTTGTTTTCTTATAAACATTTGTGTTTGTAGACTCAAACCTATGAATTAGGTCACCTTAAGGAAATGTCCAAGTTTTTAAGATAAAAGGCTTCACTTTTTTGTATGAGGCTTTTGTTTTTGAATTGTTCCATAGCTGCAGTTTTAGGAAACTGACTTCTTATTTGTGATGACCCAGTTCTTGTTTTAAATTAGTATTTTGTAACGTAATCTGTAACCTATCTGGCCATGTGTTGGGATATTTCATATGTGTATTAGTATATCTGAAGAGAGGGAAAGTCCCTTGTAGATTTAATATTGTTACTGGACACTGGCATAGCAAGTTATTGTCCAGCAAATCTGTTACACAGTAGTAGATATTCGGGCCTACCTATGGTATGGGAGAGACCTACTTTATAGCAGAAGAACTGGGTTTTTTTCTTTCTAAGAAAGGAGCTCAAATCCTTAACTTGTTTCTGGTTCATGCATGCATGTGTGTACATCAGTTGATTACTGGCACTTGAATGTGTAAAACACCTCCACCAAAAAGCATTAGGGTTGAACCAAATGCTCTCCAGGTTCATTCATCAGTTGAAACAATCATTTTGCAGGGGCCAAGCTTGTTTTCTTGGCTAGTTACTGCTGCTTCAGCTGCCCTTCCTCTTCTTCACCCCCCCATCCTTTAATTCATCTTCAAGTGATCCCAGCCAATCAAGAATCATGTGGTGACATTACAGTGCTGTGTAACCAACAGGATTTGACTATTTGCTGATATCATTAAGAGCAAATGATGCCCACTTAGAATAAGGGCAGTGCTTTCTATACCAATCACATGGGTCATCTTAGGCAGTGAGGGATTACAAAATGAATACTTTCACAATCGTCTATGAGAAGTCACTGAACCTGGGGCCCTCTTTCAATTCTGAGAAAACATGTTATAGTTCTCCCTTCTCTGCTTTTTTGGCTCAGCCCTAAAAAGCATTTTTGTGAGGAAAATGAAAGCGCTGCCTCTAGTTATCAGTGATGGCCTATTATTTTGCTGTAGTTACCACATGATAAACACACATGTATGAACCACTCCTAAGTCTTTGTGAAATGGGGGTGGGGGGAGTGTGTCAAGAAAAGGGTATGGGGAGAGAGTGCACATGTTTCTGATAGTCTGATACTGTGGTAGTCATCTCCACTTTATCTCAGGAAGATGTGGGGGACCCTGCAACAAACATTTCATTCATTCCTTTCTGCCTGCCCTCCGCATGTTCAGCTGTTAGGGGGAGCGACTTGTAGTTTAGCTCTAGGAAGGGATGAATTTAGTGTTTCAAGAGAATTTTTGGCCAGAGTAGAGAGCCATCTGGAGAACAAATCAAAAGTCTGTTCTGTATAGGCTTCCTAAACATACACATGCCACCAAAAAGGGGCAGGTGGGGAACTGAAAAAGAATGAGGAAGGGAAAGGGTCAAGTTTCAGCTCTGTTCCAGGATTTAGTGTTTTTCCTTTCTAGGAAATGTAGCATTCCACATCTCACTGACCAAAATATTTAGTAGTGATTGCAGGACATTCAGTGTTGGGAAGCTACAAGCATACCCTGGGGACTGGACATAGTTAACCACTTGTGAAACATTTCCGTAAGGTTTGGGGTATAATTTACTTGCCTGCAGAGGATTCCAATAGGGTTCGCCCTGTCTTCCCTTTCCCTCACCTATTCATGGGCTCTCTACAGGCAGTGGAGTGTAATGCTGGGAAAATGGGAGGTAGGTGTGCACCTTCCATATGCTTTCTCAATCCCTTCTTCTCTGCCTTGTAAGTAAGGCTTGGAGAGGAAAAGTCAGATGTGAATAAAGGAGGTGCACCCCATTTCCCCCAGTGCCCTGCTGCACTGCCTGCATGCATAGGGGGAGGAAGGAGGAAACAGGCTGCATTCATTACTGGAACCTCCACATGCAGGTCTTGAACCCACAATGTAAGTAGATTATGCCCATTGCCTTTCTGTACACTCACATTAATATTGGGAATGGTTGTCCTGCCAGTACCTAATACTTCGCTTCTTTCTGTTCTCCCCCAACTCTCTTTGTGTCACAAGAGGAGAAGAGATGACTTAAAAAGTAAAAGCAATAAGAGGATTAAACAGAAGTTTTGATAATATGTTTATTAAGTGCTTTGGATACTTGAATTATGCACAAGAACTGTGTCTCCATAATGTGTACATAGTTTAGATCACTATTTAACTACACCAGAAACAGCTGAATTTATTTAAAAATGTCTTGTGTGTATTGGTGTTCAGAATGATAGGTTGAGTGGATCAATTTAAAGTAAATCCTTAGCCTGCTAACAGCTTTGGAACTTTTCCAGAGTCTTTTGACTTGCTGCTCATTAAGAGATAAGCATATATATGGTCTCCTTCCAAAATCATGTGCTTTAATCCTCCACCACAATGATTAAAAAAAAAAATTAGAACTGACATGTATTTTCTAGTTCTGATCATATTGGTTAGTTTCTTGGAAACTGTTCATTATCTGGTCAACAATCTATACAATACTTCACTTGTAGCATAATCCTATCTGTATTTACTCAGAAGCAAGCCCCCTTATGTTCAGTGGGGTTTACTTCCTAGTAGGTGTGTTTAGGATCACAGCCTTAGTTTATTTTTTATGTATCGCTGTTTACATGGACACTTTCTTGCAAGTGCTTGAAGTGCCTTGCATCAGGGATCTGGAACGATTTTTATTTTTAACAAAACTATATTACCCGGGGTGATGGGTAGCTCAATAGCAACTATTGTATATATGAAAAGGGAACATTTTGCTTTGAACAGGGCATCCATTAGATTACTTAGACATAAAATGCACAACAGCAGGTTAATGAAATGTGAATGCACGTCTATTCTCGAACATGGTGCTTTAAAATTGTATTTAATACTTCTGATCTGCCAATTTCTTGTAAAAAAAAAATCAGGAATTGTTGCAGTATCTTCTGGTGCTTAACTGTGGCATTGTTTAGAAGTCTTAATGCTGAATTGCTTTGTGCTATTGAAAAGAAGCAGTGATAAATTATTTGAAATGAATAAAAGAATTGATGTTTAATCCTAGTTTAAGTTTAATATTGACTACAGAAAGTAGACTTTAAAGCAAACCTTTCTTTAAATTCAAAAGTGTTACAAGTGGTCTCTCAGTAAGAAAGAGAGTATGGAGGTCCTGGTTTTATAAAGAGTAGTTTCCTGTAAGCATTGTAGTCTTCATAGCAGGACTTGAAATGGAAGCTTCTCTGGACTATGCATACTTCATCATGGACCCACTGCACTCTTCAGCAAGTTTCATATTGAGACATCTCTTCAACGCTTATGATGGCTTTGTAAAAGTCAGTTACAGTCTCATACAGCCACCCTTATGTACAACAAAAGAGGCAAACCACATCATGAGATGCTATGTAGAATTACGTACCTTGTGCATGCTGGAAATTACTAATCCTGTGCCTAAAAAACATGAATGACATCAACTATTAGGACGAATCAATTTAAAAGTCCCTGTAGGGTCCGGAACAAACCACTTTTCCCATAGGTCAGCATGAACACTAGGATAGTCCCAAGGCTTGTATCTTCCATTCCAGTGAAGTAACTTGGCTTCATGAAGAAAATGCTCTGAGTACCTGGTATCAGGACTCCACCCTATGTGAGTTAAAAAGAAAAGTTGCTTTTATAGAGTCCTTACTGGAAAACTTTTTTAAAAAAGAAATAAATCAGTGTGGATATCACCCAGTCTATCTTAAGCACTTGCTAAACCCTCCCACTGAAATTTGCAGCGCAAACTTATACACGTCTTTTCAAAAATAAGTCCTACTGAATTCAGTGGAACCTACCCTCAAGTATGTGTGCATAGGATTGCATATTTAATTATGGGTAGGTCATACCACATGGCTTTATTCAAATAATGCTAGGAAGCTTGCAATTTCGTCTTCATGGCCTATTGGGGAAAACAAATTGGCCATAGAAAACTGCAATTTTGAGAAACTTCTATACAAAACAGGTTGAGATCAAAACCACAATCCAAAGGAAGGCTGACATGCTTAAATCCCATGAAAATTGGTTTTCTGATTTGTTTGCCTGTATACTTTAAAAAAAAATACAGCATGATGACAGCATTATTTAAATTTCATAATATTGCATTTTGTGCAGAGAAGAATTGTGATATGCTATCTCTTTCACTCTGCCAGGCTTCAAATTACACAGGTGCAATAGCATGAGGAAAATACAAACAAGATCATCCTAAGAGCTGTTTGAGAATCTATTGCCTTTCTGTTCAAAGTCATACAACTTCAGAATCTAAAACTTACCTAGATGTCGAATATGCCACAAAGGATTAATAGGTGAATATTTTCCATGGAATACAAGGAGCATTGGGGAAGTGGCCACACCTCCTGCAAGGGTGCTGCTGTACAGATTTTCTCTGAAAAAGATATTTTCTTCACTGTCAAATGTTCTGAAGGGTTGGGTTTATTTTTGAAGTAGCTCTTTTCAAAAACTGAATGTGGAAAAGCAGTAAATGGCAAGGTACAGCACAATTCAGTTGGAATTAGGCGGAGAAAAGGATTTTGAATAGTTATATAGCTGAAGCTAAATTATAAGGATGATTTTGCATTTAATATTGTACATCTGAAACCTTACAGACAACATTTTAGTTCCATAACTACCAGTTGATAACCTACCACTCCAAGCATATTTTTTCTCCCTTCCAAAATTATGCTATGAAAACAAAGGAAGCTGCTTGTACATTTTAGATACCTTGTGCCTCAATGTCATTGTCTTGAAACTTACGCTTTTTGTTTTTAAATCTCAGTATCATCAGAAACTAGCCAGCCTACAATTTGCAAAACTAAGCAACGTTGCATCCTCCAAATGTCATAGAAAACTCTCTTAAGTTCACTATCCTCAATGATTTGTTCAAATGCCCAGTGTATTGCTTGAGTAAGCATAAAATCTGAGCTAATACACAATGAACACTCCCAAGAGAGTATTTGTTGGTCTAGTGTTTTAAGAAGTGGATACTTAGGAAGTACAGCAAGGCAATATAAAATGTAAAGGGAAGTGCATTAAAAAAATCTAACATTTTTAATACAGTTTACTATATTTGCTTTTGTAGATACAGTTTACTGTATCTACACATCAATCAGATACAGTAAGCAGTATAACCAATTCAGGATACCACAAACCAGAGATCTATTTGTACATACTCTACATTTTTCTGCATCCATTTTTCTAACTGTTTTGTGATTCGTTGGTGCTTCCATTCTGTCATATTGGCAACAATGACACCAGGATTAAAGGAGCAGGTGCTGGGGCTTATGCCAAGATCTCGGATTGTTTGTTTTCGGTAGTCCAGAAACCCCATATAGGTATTCTAGAGGGAATAAAGCAATATGTGATTACACTAAATTAATCCAGACATTCTTAAAGTTTACTAGTGAGAAGCTTGGCTGATGGCATTTGCTCATCCCATCTCTAAGACTGGGGAGAAAAAAGGGAGGTGTGTCAGAATGCATGTGCATAATGTAGTTCACAATCCACAAAGGAGGGATGGGGGGAAGTAAGTAGTTTAGGGACTGTGTATTAGCTTGTAGGATTAGTGGCACCTTACAAATAGTAAAGAGGTACACAGGCTATGCTGCCTGAAACTCCCAGCTCAATTAATTACCCCTCCTATTAGCCATTATGCTAATACGCCTGTCACAATGAGCTGAAAGTAAGAATCTCTGCTACCTTTAATTGTGGGTGTGTATCAGATTTTTAAGTCTTGAGACCATGCAGCATTCCACAAAGACCCTGAGGAGGCTGCTTATAGGGCTCTCCCCTGAGGCCTGCAGGTACCTCAATCTGCTTTCCCTACCCCAGCGGAGCACCAGAAAACCAAAGCATTACCTAATCCAATGCCATCACCTTTCCCTGAGATTACTGTGCAGAAGATGGGCAAAATATGAATCCCTGATGAATGAGGGGGGGAAATACATCAGGAATGTTTGTGTTGCAAGGACTTCTTACCTGCATTCCTACGCTTCTAACCATTTCGTGAGTTGAAGGCAGGTCACAGTCATCTGAAAAAGCTGCAGCATGACCACGGGATAACTTTGTGTCATACAGATCTTGGATATCACCTAAAGAAGGTTTTTTCAAAAGCTCCATTGGTCTGTGCTTATTATTATGTTAGCTGTCTTTACATGCTATTCTATGCAACAACCTGTCAGTCTTCAGTGATTTCAGTATAGGGTTGCTACCTCTTGTTTTCAAACATTCTGACGCTTAGAGTAGAGCAAATAACTAATTTTTGGTGATGATGAATGTGCAGAATATAGATTTTTGGATCTTCAAGCATCTAGGGAGAATTTTTGGGACAAACAGCTTACCTTGCACAATCACGTCATCATCAAGATATATCACTTTTTCATGTTCATGGATAAGTAGAGGGAGGTAAAATCGAACAAAGTTCAGCTGTTGAAATAAAACAAGTGTCAGTGAAGTAGAAGACTGAAAACATTCAAGCAATAAAATGTTGGCGTGGGGGAATAAACACACAGTGCATAGGGGTGGGGTTTTGTTTTGAGGTGTGCATGTTGCTTATTTAGTTTATTAAAATAATGGTGCTTGGGTGCAAGCCTGGCTGAAAATCATGCTCCCCCTAATCCTAGATCTAGGACAACTCAGTGGAGGAAAAGTACAAAATTAATATTTAGCATTACTGTAATCACTAGCTGCTTTTCGGGTGCAGAAAAAAAAAGTCTGAGTTGCATCCCAGTTCAGTTTGTGCAGTCGATCACAAGCTGAGTATGAGTCAGCAGTGTGATGTGGCTGCAAAAAGGAAAATGTAATTTGAGGCTGCATCAACTGTAGTTTCAAAATCACAGGAAGTAATAGTTCCACTCTACTCCGCACTGATCAGAGCTCACTTCAAATGCTGTGTCCAGTTCTGAACACTATACTTAAAAAAGGATTCAGATAAATTGGAATGAGTTCAGACAAAGGCAATAAAGAAGATCAATTATCTAGGGAGGTGGTGGGCTCTCCCACACTGGAGGCATTCAGGATGAAGCTGGACAGACACTTGCCAGGGATGCTTTGACTTGGACTCCTGCATTGAGCACAGGGTCGGACTCGATGGCCTTATAGGCCCCTTCCAACCCTACTAGTCTATGATTCTATGAAGGGACTAGGAACTAAGTCCTATGAAGAAAGATTGAAGGAACTGGGTATGTTTAGCTTTGAGAAGAGAAGACGGGGGAGATATGATAACACTTTTAAAAAACATAAAGGGTTGTCACACAGAAGAATGTCGTAAACTGTTATCTGTCATCCAAGACTGTAGGACATGAAATAACAGGCTTAAGTAACAGGAAGGCAGAGTTTGGTTGAACATCAGGAAAAACTTCCTGTTAAGAGCAGTCAGACAATAGAACCAACTGCCTTGGGAGATGGTTGTCTCTCTGTCACTGGAGGTGTTCAAGCAGAGACTGAACAGCCATCTGTCAGGGATGCTTTAAACTGGTTTCCTGCACTGAGCAGGGGGTTGGACTTGATGGCCTTCCAGCACTATGGGCTTCTTCCCATGGAGCTTTTATCCTGCTGTTGAGATTACTCACTCTTGGAAGTCTGCGGGCCCTTTAGATGACGTTGTCAACCTCCAGGGTGTCTCATACACTAAATGACCTTTATTCCATTTTTAAATAGATTGGAGATAATGAGGTATCAAATTGCCCTGCTTGTGTTCCTCTTGAGTTCCCTCCATGAAAAAGGAAAGGCCACAAGAAGAGAAGCTAGATCAATGAAACATATGGAAGACTCAGATAAGGGGGAGAAGGAGGGGGAAAGTGGGGGGGGAAGGTAGCGCGTGTAAAGGGAGTCCATTGTGATCCTGCATTTAAAATGGAAGCAGAAAGCCCCATTTTAAATGTGGGATTTTAGGCAGGTGTAGAGATGCTCTATGATTCCTAAAACAACAAATCAAAATTAAGCACTGGAATGGTTCTTCTTTTGGTGTTGCTATGCAAACCTGGCCACATACCCCTGGTGGGAGGAAATGATATACCATCTCTAGGTAGGGCTGCCAGTTTGCAACCTTGAGATCCATACTGTACCTTTCAATTCTCTGATGCAGTAGGAGGTGAGGTAGCCCTGGCTTCTCCTGCTCAATCTTCCCCTCACTCCATACTGCTCCAGTTGTTCACAGCCTTCCCCTGCATAGTGTGAAGAACACCTGGAGACTTTGCTTGTTACTGCAGGAGGGAGAGGATGACAAGACATGGAAAGGAATGGCCAGAAGCAACCAGAGCTCCTCCATCTCCTGCTGCGCAGAGAATTTAAAGGTCCAGTGATGATATCTATATTGTAACGTGGTGGCCCTACATAAAGACATAACATTTATTACAGGTTTTGAGGATGTCTTTTGCACTGGAAAATGTGACAATGTAGTATGAATTTCTGGATTGCAACCTTGCAAGCCTACCACTAAGTGAGGACCAACATGTAGAGTAGCTGTGCCTGGAAAAGGTGGCCTTTTCTAGCAGAAGTACTAAGTGTTATTATGCCACGTTCTCCACTGTAGAGCTCAGCAGTCACAATACTCAAAGCAGGCTCTGGGCTGATTTCTCCTGGCTTAAATTAATTCCTTTGTTGTTGTTTCCCCTTCTCTCTGACTGCCTTCCTTGAGCCACTTCAACCAAATAATGCCCATCCACCTTCTCTTGCTTTTGGAAGGCTTATTGTAGAAATATGTGTGGATTACAGTTTTTACCAACAAATATTTTAGGGGGTGGGGTATGACTGTAAACCACCCTGACGGTATCTGCCGTTTGGGCAGTATATAAATTTAATATATATGCAAGGTTATCAGTTGGCTGCTATGTTAAGAGACATCTTGAAAAGATCTTATTTATTCACTGCTGCATGGTGTCTGTAAACTCACAGGATGAAGTAACTCAGGACGTGCTGCATCTGGTCTGATTTTCCCTTTTAGTACCACCGGATTGAACTCCACAATTCTAAACTTTATATCCTTCAGTTTGGAATTTTCAATCCACTTTCTGAAATGCAAAACAAACAGACGCATATTAGAGAACATCTTAAGCAATAAGTGTATTATTTTATCTCTTGCCGCTCATTCCTTCTCCCATCCCTAATCCTAGTGTTCACAGCTTTCCCCTGCATGGTATATTGTTCACAACACAGTATAAGCAATAAGTAAAAAAAAAATACTATGAACAATTTCTAAGCCCTCCCAACCACTACACTTCAAATGACATTCATCAGGCATCTGATTTCAGTTTACCAATATAACCTTCCATATGGAATTCAAGCTGGCCACATGTTGAAGCAGTAGTTTAATTATTCTGCGACTCACTCAGCTTGCCCATCAGTGCACAAAGTTTTGGACATTATTTGACTGTTCAGACCAGCCTTCCTCAACCTAGCACCCTCCAGATATTTTGGACATCAACTCCTATCGGCGCCAGCCAGCATACGCAGAAATGCTGGGAGTTGTAGTTCAAAGTATGTGGAGGCCAGCAGTTTGTGGAAGGCTGATTTAGATAGCACCCCAGCAAGACTTATTGCTCCTCTCCCTCCTCATCTCCATCCCTCCCTCCTCCCTCAACTCTGTTCTGCCCACGACTATGCTAAGTTTTTGCCATTCTGCCATCATTTCTGAGGTGTTCCACTGATGTAGGGATGGCGGAGAAATCTGCCACAGACTCCAGTGAGGCCAGATTCTTTAGAATCCGGCCCCCCGGAGTCTGTGGCAGAACGGACTACCCCCCCCGCCACCCCGCGGAATCCCCCCTGGACGGATCCTACCTGGTCGTCAGCAGGTCTGGTCCATCCAGCTGCCCTCCGCTGTCCGCCGCTGCCTCTCTTCTGACGCAAATGGTATCCAGCATAGCAGACGCCATTTGCTTCCCTGCCTTTTGCCGTGATAGGCTATGTAAAGATTTACGTAGCCTATCATGGCAAAAGGCAGGGGACATAAATGGCGTCCGCTACGCCAGACACCATTTGCGTCCAAAGACTGGCTGTGGCCAGAAGTCAGGCAGCGGCCAGCCCCGGCCGGCAGCTCCGCGGACTCACCACAGAGTGGAGCCGGCCGGGGAGGATTCCGGGGGGAGGGATGGATCGCCTCCCCCCCCACCGCAGACACCCCCACCCAGAACGAGGTAAGGGATTCGTACATCCCTACACTGATGTATCTGTCATAGCGGCAGTATATCTTGCAGTCTACCAGCGCAGTGGGACTACCATCAAATCCTATGGTGCTTCAGCCAGAAGATCTCAAGTCACTTCATAAATTACTTCACCTGATATGTGGAATGCCATTCTTTAGCCCAACTATATAGAACAAGACATTTGAGTCGGTGTTGCTATAAATGCTGCTGATTGCTGCAATTGCTGCACCCATTCTTCCAGGAGCAGCACATATCACCACAGGAATTTCTTCTTCCATTTCCTCAGGGCTCTCCAAATCAACTAATAAAGAAGAAAAAACATATGCTATTACCAGGGTGTGCACTGACCACAAGATTCGGTTCAGACTCCAATTTGGCACTTCAGAAAACAGCCCAATTTGGTTGAGACTGGTTTGGAGGCTGCCCACTTCTACTCAAATCTGAATCCAAATCTTGATTAGGAAATCCAAATCTTCATGTTTCCCACTGATTATCATTGGAAATTTTTACTTCTGTTTGTCAGAATCGGATGGAATGTGAAGGCATAGTAGTTCCTTATGAGGGGATTACACCTTCCCCCAAAAACGTTTAAGGTGTGTGTGTGTGGGGGGGGGGGGGTTGTGCCATGCAACTTAAAAATCTGAGGTTTTTAAAAAAGGAACTGCTGATAACTTTTAAAAAATGTATTGGCAGAACTGAATGAAATGTGCAGGAATAGTTGTCCCTTCTAAGGGGATCAAGTCTGCCAAGTTTCAAATGAAGAGGTACAGGGAGTTTTGTGCACCACAATCCTTTACAATGTGGGAATTTTAAAAAAAGGGGGGGGATGTGCTTATCCCCCTATTTTTTTGCGGGGAATGTCATATTGGAGGGCAAATGACATACAGCATAGAGGCAGCCCTACTTAAGAAACCTGTGCAATTTCAGAAAGGTAAGTTCAGTGATTTTTTGTGTGGAAGGGGAGTGTTCAAATTTGTGGGGTGGAGTGATTCACTTTCCCTTATCCCCTTGCATGCTTTGTCGTTGTTGTTTTTGGCAATTTCTATGAAAATGGTATATGTCATAGAGGCAACCCTAGGCAAGAAAGGTACAGAATTTCAGAAGGATAGGTGCAGGGGCTAGAGAGTTATGATAAATGAAAAACAGTTTAAGACTTCTTAATTCTCTGCTCAGTTGGCACCAGTCACAGAAACTGCAATAGGATGGACAGGGGTGGATGATGAATGTGGAGCATACAGTGGCCGAGGTAGAAGGATCTGAACATCTAGCATTTTCCAAGCAAGCACCCAGTGCTGCACCCTCTCAGGTGCCACAGACTCCACCAAACCTCTTCTAATGTTCCTGCTCCTGGGAGGGTGAACTAGCAAAGAGCACTGAACACTGAATCAGTCCTATCATATATTTCTTCAACATTCTTCCCAATGCACTGGGATTGGAAAGCCCTGGTAAAAACATTAATTGTAAAAGCTACAACGCCTCCTCTTCCACCTTGCCACCCTGGTGTTTTCCTTATAAGAAGAGCTTGGGGAGAAATGTATAAATTTTTGGAGACACACTGTATCTCTGTGTCCCTCCAAATCTTCAGGATTGTTCAGATTCTGTCTGCTTCAGAGTCCTGCTTTGATTCAGACATCTCCCAGCTCTGTCCAAATCAGTCCAGTTCAGTTCTGGCTTTGGCCAAATCCAATGCACACCCGTAGTTATTACACACAATTTATGTCATTCAGCTTTATTTAGCAATTTACAGAAGTCCCTAAAAGAGGTGAGGGGAGAATGTTGTTGAAAATCAGTGATACTTTAATCTCTAACACAGCATTAATTACACTAAACTGCCAGGCATCTCCTAATATACTCCATGGGTCTGTCACTTGTTCCACATACCTGCTGTTCCTGACTACCCTATTTCCACATGCTATTGCATCAGTGCTTCCATGCTTGTTTACACACAGAGGTCCTTTTATTACACTGTGTGTGGGCATCATTATAAAGGGACATAGCATTTCGCCCTGAAATATTGTCAGCCACTAAGACAGGGGTGGGTAACCTCAGGCCCATGGGCCAAACCTGCCTCTCCTGCATTCCACATCTCCAGGGTCCCCCAGATGGCCATGCCCCCTTCCCTTAGCTCCCCCCCCCTTTCCCTCAACCACCAATCATTTGGTAGTTTCCTGAATTTTATGCCATTTTTCCCCCATTCTAAAAGGTTGAAATGCCTCTCCTAAAGCTTCATTACTAGCAGGAAGAGCTTTAAGTTAAAGTATTCTGGTATTTTTTGGCCTGCCCCTTTTGGCCCACCCATCACTGGAATGATGACACACCCGCCCCGGAGAGCTTCTCTGAAATGGAATTGGGCCCTTGCATTGAAAGAGGGTCAACACTCCTGCACTACAGACTGAAAAGGCAATGGTAACAGAGGGAAAGCAACTAGAAGCTTTGGTTCTAGGCTCCAATTTATCTTGTATTACAAACAAAAAGTATATAGCATTGGTAATGTAAAATAAAAATAAATTCTAACCATGGGTGCCTACCTGGTTCATTCCTTAGCACGGAGAATGGCATCTTGTGAACTTTATTATACAGAATGACACAGAGAGTCAAAACAAGAAGGAACAGTAGGATCTGATTAACTGAAATAGAAAGGAGAGCTAGATAACAATCAGTACTGAATGCACCATTAACAGCACAATCTTAAAGCCTATTTACTCAGCAATAAATTCCATTGAGTTCAATGGGATTTACTCTGCCATCAGTGTGTTTAGTAGCCTTCCTCAACCTGGTTCCCTCCAAATTGTTTGGACTACAGCCCTATCATCCCTGACCATTGGCTATGCTGGCTTGGGCTGATGGGAGATGTAGACCAAAGCATTTGAAGGGCCCCAAGTTGGGGAAAGCTGATGTTTAGGACTGCAGTTTAATGCCAAAAACCTATACTTGTCTACTCAGAAGTAAGTCCCAGTGAGTTCAATGGAATCTACTTCCATATGGTGGTGACACTAGGAGCAAGAGACAACTCTCTTCACATCCTAGTTTCACACATTGTCCCTACCTTCATTGCAATTTTGTCCTATTAGCTGTAAGGATGCTACAGTCACTGAGCATCTTTCCAGTCCTGATCTAGCACAGAAACCCCCATATATTCCAGTAGGATTATGTATAGATCTTAATTCAAGAGAGAATAAGGGTCTCACTACATGCCATGTGCCAACATGCATAATTTAATCCCAACACAATTTTAATTATTTGTTTGCTTTCTTTGTTTATTAGTTTACAGTATTTTTACCCTGCTCTTCAGCCAAACTAGGCTCTTAGACAGGCATACAAAGATGAATAATGAAACAGTCCCTGACCTCGGGTTTACAATCTAAAATCCATGGCCCAAAAAGAAAAGGGATTTGGAGGAAGGAGGAAAAAATAAACCTCAAGCACCAATTTTTAGTTTCAAAATTCTTATAGTAGTCCGGGGAAGAGCAGGCTGAACCTTGCTTTTCATAATATATTAGGTTTGCTTGCTTGCTTGATTGTTTTATTTTTACTGTTCTTACATGACTTTAAGGTGCTGAATCCGAAGAGTGCTACTCTGTAATCCTTGGAGAAATTTCACAATATTACATTTAAACCTTGATTTTAATATTACATTTCAATGGAGATGAGCACCACACCCTAGAGTCAGACACAACTGGTTGGGGACACCTTTACCTTTTTACCTTAAGGAGTGTCACTCTTTAAACCTTGGGAGAACTTCACAATATTACATTTCACATCATATAAGGTTTTTACACTGTTCTTATATAATTTTGATGACTGTTCTTATAAAAATATAATTTTGTGATTTCCTTCAACTATGCATGGTACGGGCCCTACTACTTGAAAACTATGCAAAAACTTGATTGAGAACTATTTATAAAGTTCATGGTGGGTGAACACATAGTTGGGCACAAGAAAGGTATTTGGAATGGGCTATGGACTGATCGGTTAATTGAGATAATGTACATGTGATATGGCCCTGGCTCTGGAGGCATAATTGGATTCACTCTGAAACCAAAGACTTTGGCTGTTTGGGCTCTGCTGCAACACATTTTTGGTCAGATTTTGAAAGATCTGGAAGACATGAAGCCAGGGAATCTTGAGAATGTCATGACCACCTGGAAGAGACTGATCACGTATCAAGGCTGACTATGCAGATCGCATGAAGATCCGGGATTATTTAACGTGTATCAATCCACATGATGACAGCAGTTGCCCAGTGAATGGCTTAATAAACATGGTCAGTGGCCAAATTCTGAAAGATTGCTCATTAAGTGTGCATGATCTACTAACTGTTGGGAGTAGTCAGTATACTGAATTTGTGAGCAACTGGCTCCCTGGTTTTCACAGAACTATTAGCCAAAAAATTAAAACAATAATGTCAGTCACCAAATCCATGGAGCAGGTAGTCATGAAGTAGTTATGGATCATACTCTGATTTATGCTTGCACAATGGGATTGCTCACATCATCTCGGAACATCAACATGGATGATGTACTTAGTCATGAATTTGTCCCAGTGCCTACTGCTCTCTTCAGTGAAGATGGTGATGTGTGGCAGACACCTAAGAGTGTGCTCAAAGGAAAGTTGCCATCATGAGAAGTGCTTGAACAATCCATTCTCTACCCCACACAATTACTCTTGATGGCTGTGCCATGCTCTGTTGTGTGTTGTGGCCAACGCAGCCAGCTACTGTGCAAATGTACGTGAGTGCAGACAAACCAATGGTAGAACAGGAACTAAAACAAACTCCTGTCATGCATGTAGTGTTTGACAGATACTATGAGAAAAGTATCACGCCACCTACATAAAAGAAACAACAGGGAGCAAATCCCAGGCAATACCAACTCATTCTGGCTTCTCCACTACCAAAAATAGAAGTGGTAGTGAACTCTACAAAGACAAAAACACAATGGATTACATTGATTGTTGATGCACTAATGAATGTTGATGTCAATGAAACCCACAGACTGATTTTAACTGGTCCAGAGTCATCTCCAGTGGAAGTTAATGTTGGATTATTGGGCCTATCAATAACACATGAGGAAACTGACAAATATTGTGTACATAGCAGTGCAGGAGGAGGCAAATGCCCCGGACCGTCTGATATGAGTAAGGTGTGATGACACTGACGTCTTACTGCTGCTGGCATACCACGTATATACCTAATGCATATTAACATCGATAACAATGGAAGAATGTTGTGGTTCAAATCAGTAAATGACATAAGTGATGTTGTCACAGCTCACAACCCATATCTAACAGATATGCTCACTGCCCATTCTCAAACCAGTTATGATACAACCTCATCTCTTGCTGGAATTGGTAAAGGCTACATGCTTAATTTCTCCAGAAGTTTAAAGGGACACTTAAAGCTGTTGGTGGCCCCACTTTGGAAGAAACAGTTGTAATGAAACAGTGTGACACCTTTGCTGCTGAGCTATACAGCCGCAGGGAGTCCTTGACAGAAAGCTTGTGTACTCATTTGTGGAAGAATCATAAGGCCAGAAAAGCAGTAACAAACATGCCAGCACTTTCTAAGTTGCCTCCAACACCTGGTACACTGGAGCAACACTATAAACAAGCACACCTCCAAAGAGCACTATGGAAGTTGGCTCATCTAATTAGTTCATCTCCCATGGACCCTCTGTATTTTGGATAGGAGATTTTGTCAACCATAACAGAGGAATACATACCTTGTAAGCTGCCACAGGGTACCCCTCTGGCACCTAACATGGTACTGAATCTTATCAGATGTTCATGCACCAAGGGTTGTAGTCATGCATGTCCAATTAAGGTGTACAACATTCTGCACTTGCTAAGGTGAATGCAGCAATGCAATGATACATGATGATCTGGATGATAGCAATGAAGATATTTGTGCTGATACTTAAAATTAATAATGGAAATAACTCTAGTGATTAAATTCTTAAATTTAGTAATAATCCTTAAAAATACCACCTAAAATTGTAAATGCGTTAATAAATGCTGTATTTTATTGGAATTCTGCATTTTTAATTGAAGGCAGGCAACATGCTTAACACTCCTGGAAAAGTGCCCCTCCCCACAACAGTGGATCCACCACTGATCAATTCCTCAAAATTCTTAAATAATTTTGAGATGCTTATAATCCCAATTAGATGAATCTCATTCAGTTGAATAAAATGAAGTATAAAAGAAAAACAAAAAGGTTCAGTCTGCTATATTGAGAAATTTAGAATTGAAACTGAAATTTCCCTAAGGTTTAGAGAGCGGCACCCTTCGGGTTTGGATTTACCACCTCAAAATCATAAAAGAACAGTACACACACACACATACACACACAGAGATGAAAAGCAAGATTCAGCAATTCTCCCCCAGATGATAGGTGTTCTTTCTGGCAGGGAAAGATGAAACAAGCTTACGGCAGCTGTTCCTTCTCTGGCCAATGTATGGAGCTTAGGTTTAACACATTTTCATCCCATTCCTCAGCCAAAAAGGCTCTCGCAGTGGGTTACACGCAATCAATAAAAACAAGACAGTCCCTGCCTGCAGTCTTACAATCTAAAAGGAGACAACACACAAGGAAAGAGGGATGGGGAGGGAAGAGGGAAAAATTAAGTAGCCTTTCAGCAGTACTGTGGGAATGGCCCTGCTTCCCATCTCATTCCCCTCTGCACAGCTTGCTGGAATGGCTGCTGGTGGTAACCACTGAGGGAGAAGCCTAATGGAGGAAGGGGCTACTGTGAGTGGAGAAATGCTAGGAGGATGGGATGCTTAAACCTTTCTCAGCCTACTGATTCCCCATTCCAAATCACCTCCCCTGCAACTTTTCTCACAGCAGAGTGTCAAATGCAGCCCTTTTTGTTAAATTCAGACCTCTAAATAATCCTACTGAGACATATGGATTTTATGTCCTCCCTTTACAGCCTAGGGATGTTTTTACTTAGGTACTTAAAAAAAAATTACTTATCTCAATTTGCATAATCTTAGATGACTTTAAAACAACAACGTTCTATTGATATCCAACCATGCTCACAAAAAACTGGCTACTTAGTGTTCCAGCCTGCATCAGAAAAGGAATTGTTGGACATCAAGGCTCCTGAGAATGGAGAAGACCCTCTCCTTGGACCATCTGAGGAGCCAGTCACTGAGGCCACCCCCTCTTGCAAAGAGTTCCACAAATGAGGAGGAGGAAGAGCCCCAAGTAGCCATGCCTCCTCTCTCCCCTACTCCTGGGCATGGTTCCCTGCAACATCCTCAAATACTGATGATTCCTCCCTGGGAACTTCCTCTGTTCTGGACATGCACTGCTACACAATCCCCAAAGGCAACAGAAGACATACCAACCATGCAAGTCTTTGAAACATAATCTGGCCCCTTTAACTGAGGGGTGATCACCTCCAAGGAGGCAAAGCCCTTAGTAAGCTTCAGAACAGTGTTCAAGCAACCCTTCAGAGCACCTATTCTTTGGCCTGTGCCCTACTGATTAGCCTTAATTTTGCCTCCAGCTCCCGCAGGATGCTGTCTCAGGTACTGATGCTGGACTAACACTGAGTGCTCCTCGCTAGTATTGCCTAGCAGCCAAGCTCTGCAACCACCTGTGGGTGAAACTGCAGACACTCAACAACTTCTTACCCCCACCACTGGGCAGTGGCTCCTCTGCAGGCTTCAGTTCCAAACAGGGGACCTGATTAGTTAAATTAAGAACGTAAGAAAAGCCATGCTGGATCTGACCAAGGGTCCATCTAGTCCAGCATTCCGTTCACACAGTGGCCAACCACCTGTTGAATTAACTTCTTATTTTTCTGAGGGTGGCTTACTTTTTCGTAACAGAGCCATGTGGTCCTTTCATTTGGTTGCAATCTGTGACTGAAAGATGAAATAGAAAGAGATGGGAAGATTAAAATACAGCAAAAATACACAGTTTGTCTGTGTTTGGTGACCCCTTACAGACCCAGGTTTAACCTTTAGATCTTGCTTTTGACTTGAGTGGGAAGCATCCCCAAACTATCCAACAGAGATTAGAAATAGAAATGCATTTCTTTCAAAATGCCTTAGAATTATAATAACTTGCTTCTACTTTTATATAGCCATGGTATCAAAGTATGAAGTGGGCCTCTCTGAGAGAGAGACAGAGAGACAGAGACAGAGAGAGACAGAGAGTCAAGGCTTTTCTTTCTCTGGATTATCTCCCTTAAAACACCCCATGGGGTTGTGTCCTCCTACTTCCCTCTTCTTAAAATATACCCGATCTGCTCCTAGAATGGGAGTGAAGCCCACATTTGTTTCGTCTTGATATAGCTACACTTGGAACAGTCTTGACTTTATTGTATCTATCAGAACATGGGCTTACATTGGTCTCGGTAGAGTGCTTTAGTGTGAAACAGAAAACGGTACTTGTGACAGAAGGTACAACTTTGTGTGGGCAAAGAGCAGCCCTACTTTCCTTCCCTTCGATAGTTATGCACAGCCAGGGAACCCCAGAGCTGCCATTTATCTAGATAGATAGGGGATAGCCACCTAGCTCGAGGACTTCAGTGTCACTGGATGAACATACCCGATGCTCAAAGAAAAAAAGACATCTGCATGGAAGTGCCTTTAAGAAGGCTAATATCAGCCATTTTCACACATGACACAAAGCACAATGTCACACTGTTAGTGTTACATGAGAATAGGCACCATAGGGGGAAGGGGAAGAGAAATCAAATGCAAGTTCTAGTCAGTGTACATTTTATCTTGCATTACAGACAGATTTAAACTAACAAACAAACAAACAATTTAAGGCTCACAAGTAAAAATACCCTGTGAAGATACCAAATTATCATTGACACAAATTGAGCAAGCCCTGTTTAACTGATTAATGGTTTGGTGTCAAGACCATATTCATGAGAGTCCAAGATAACACATCAACACAATCCAGGGAGATCTGGATTCTAGTCCCCCTCAGTCATGAACCTCACTGAGTCACTTTGGGCCAGTCACAGCCTAACCTACCTCACAAGCCTGTTGTTGTGAGGATAAAACGGAGAGGAGGAGGACCATGTAAGCCACCTTGGGTTCCTTGCAAGAGGAAAAAAGGCAAGATATAAATGTACTAATAAAATAAATAAATAAATAAATATCTGATCGTGTCAGTTCTTTTTACATATTCAAAGCATATCTAGATATCTATCACTTTACTGTTATTTGAAGTTATAGTGAATAGGGTGTGGTAAACATGAGCATGTATTCAAGAAATCACACAACTGTTCAACCACATGCCTACTGCTGCATAGGTCCATCCAATTTTGATGTGTGAAATGGCTTTAGTTCTAAAATGGAAATGTCACATAGAAACCAATACATGCTCTCTCTCTTAAAATCCATTATATGCATCTGGATACTTACTGTTTTCCCCCGGATACATGTATATGCTATATGAACATATAACCAGTTTGAAATAGACAGATAAATAAAGCACAGTGTTCGCTCATGGTACAAGATTTTCACCCTGGATATATACTGACCTGGTTCGCATCTAATGGTAATCATGGGTTAATTAACTGATGAATTGCTAAAATCTAGTAGTAGTGAGCAAGTGTAACACTGCCTCCAGCACACTCTGAAATTCTGCTTTCAATTAATAACCTACGATCACCCCATTCGTACAGTAGGTTGTTAGCATGATGTCTGAACCCAGGCATCCTAGTTTGTTTAGGTGTTAAAACAACAACAAACCATGTTGTTAAAATAATAAACCATGGGTTAACTCTAATCCCTAAATAACCCAGAGTGGCCGGTTTTGGATGTCATACTAACAACCTACAAACAGGGTGATTATAGGTGGAGGCTATGAGCACAGTGCTTCTAACATACTTGCTTGCTCCCTCTAGATTTTGGCAATTCGTGAGTTAATTAACCCATGATTGCCATTACATGGGAACCTGCTCAATGTTACGAGCATGCCCTGCTTCTCCCAAGTGGTGAGAAGTTCCAGGGGCAGTACTCCTGGCTTTAGATGTCTTTCGTTGAGAGAATACTGAAGACGTTAAGACATTTTAAGTGTTTTGCTTTATTTGCAAACAGAGCCTAAGGGAGGCAAATAGTTACTCCTACAAGGCAAAAGATTTCCCAGACAGCAACTCGGCCATCTGTAATGCATCAAAGCCATAAGTGCCTTGTGCTTTCCTGAAAAACAATCATATCTGTATAACTTGCACCAGATTTTGAAGTCCAGAATTCAAACCTTGACAGACCTATATTAAAAACACGTTGTGTTTTAAAATCAATATGTGAAAAATGTCAGCAAAACAAAAGCTGGAGTTTTCATTTTTGGAAAATGAGGTCATGTCAGCTCATTACTCTGCAGCCATTTACTGAAGCACTTGGAAATTTGTTACTGAATACTGACAGTCTCCAGACGCAATTGCAAGATCGTATAGCAAAGCAAGAGGAGGAAGCAGGGGGAGCAGAAAAGGAAATTGTGACTGCAATATTTCCTGCAGAAATAAATGTTTTACCTTTCAAATACAGCACAACTGGGAATTCTTTCTCCAGAAAAATAACTGCAAGGCAGCTGCTCTTGGTAGATGGATGGTCCAGTGCTGTAAACATTCGTACCAGGACTGCCTCTCTTGTGGGATCTCTGTTGGAATCCTGCAGGCGAGAAACTTTAAAGTCCTTTATAATTCGTCTAAAAACACTTTGATGGAGACACGTCTTTTACGTCTTTTAAAATTCTTTTGTATGCTTACTTGGAGCTAGTTTTCCTTCATTTCTCTGCAGCTATGGAGTTGCACAGAATCCAGACGTTGCCCTGATGGAGCGGGAAAGCCACATAAACTGCTTCCAGATGTGCTGTACACTGCAGCTCCAGAACTGGCAAATTTTCCTCCTCCCACTCTGGTTGATCCTCGCTGAACAGAAAATTCCAGAGAGAGAGAGAGAGAGAAGAAAAAGAAGGAACTTCAGCAACAGGTCTGAGCTCAGATTACATTTGTGCTTAATCCTTATTTCTGATCATCACAAACAGGGCCGCATCCATCAGTTTACAAGTATGAAAAAAGAAACAATTCTAAGATAGTGGAATGAAATGTTTATGAAATAATAATCTAAATGCGTGCTCTTCTTGGGAAACACACAAACAAAAAGATATAGATGATTACAATGCCTTTTTGGAAGCTATATCCTGATTTATAGCATACAAGTTATAGGATACAGGCATGAAATGCAGGAGCAAAAATATATTTGTGCACAATGGACAATGCTGGAGGCAGGCAGAACCTGTGAAAGACTGGATAGGATACACCAGTGGGTGGAGCTGTCCCTCCTTCAGCTTGGGTTATTATTCCCCCAGGGCAAATAACTGGGTATGTTTTACATGTGCCCATTGAACCAACATGATCTACCACATACGAGGCTATTAAAGGAGCCATCTTTGCTGCCTGGCATTGCAAACATAGAAACATATGCCCTAACAAACAGCTGTTTATGCCCACCATCCTGAAAGTGAACAGATAGGGGTGAGGGAAGCTCAGTCCCGAAGCATGCATTGGGACTCAAAAGAGGGGTGTAACTAAAGAATAAATATAATATACAAATGCCTTGAAAGTCAGAGCCCCTCCTCAGTGAACCATTAAAATGGCTTTCTATATCATGAAAATGCATATACCTTATTCTAGAACCCAGAGAAGGGATATCTTATTGCTTGTTGTATATAATATGCATTGATCTTACTGTATGTGTAATTTATATAAATAAAAAATGCATTAAAATAAAATAACAACTTCCATGCTGGAAAGAAGTGTGTGGCCTTATCACATACAGTCCTACTAATGTTTGCAGGTCTTCCCTTGTGATTCTATCCTTTGAACCCATAATATTGCTCTGATTTCACTATCTGACCTGGGAAGTTGTACCAGGAATGTGGGTGCCATGATCACATCCAGATTAGATCACCGCAACACACTCTACATGACGCTACCTTTGAAAAGTGTTCAGAAAATGCAACTGGTGTGGAATGTGCCAGCCAGGGTTTGGGAAAGAGCCTGCTTTTTAATATTATCTTTAGTGGCTCCCTTCTTGTTTCTGAGCTCAATTCAAAGTACTGTTTGTAACCTTAAAACCCTAAATCAGGGGTGGGCAACTTGTAGCCCTCCAGATGTTTTGGCCTACAATTCCCATCATCTCTCACCATTGGCTATGCTGGCTAGAGCTGATGGGAGTTGTAAACCAAAACATCTGGCGGGCCACAAATTGCCCACCCCTGCCCTAAGTGGTTTGGGACTGGAATAGGTGACGCATGCACATGGAGATCCTCGCACAACAGTCCTGTTCCATCTCCCACTACCATTGGAGGTGCAGTGATAGGAACATAGGACAGGGCCTTTTCAGTGATAGCACCCAGACTTTGGAACCTGCTGGTTTAGGATGCTCTTCAGGCCCTCTCTCTGCCCCCCTTTAGGCATAAAATCAAGATCCAATTGTATCAGTGAGCCTTTGGTTTAGGTGGTGCTTGACAGCCTGTCCTGGAATTGTGTTTTATTGACTATTGCTGATGATGAATCCTGTTCTGCTGCCGTTTTATTTTTGTGGATTACTTTATTGTTTTATTGTTTGTTGATACAGGCTTGTGCATTAATAGACCATTTTATTTTAGACAGTTGGGTCTAAATTGAATGCAAGCCCCTCTGCTGTGAAGATGATGATAATGTTTGAATCAGACATGAGGATGATGTCCGATTATCACAGCACATGTTGTTGTTGTTCAGTCATTCAGTCGTGTCCGACTCTTCGTGACCCCATGGACCATAGCACGCCAGGCCTTCCTGTCCTGTGCTCTCTCCCGGAGCGTGCTCAAGTTCATAGTCATTGCATCGGTGATGCTATCTAGCCATCTCATCCTCTGCCGTCCCCTTCTCCTTTTGCCTTCAGTCTTTCCCAGCATCAGGGTCTTTTCCAGAGAGTTTTCTCTTCGCATTAGGTGGCCAAAATATTTGAGTTTCAGCTTCAGTATCTGTCCTTCCAATGAGCACTCAGGGTTGATTTCCTTTAGGATTGACTGATTTGACCTCCTTGCAGTCCAGGGGACTCGTAAGAGTCTTCTCCAGCACCACAGTTCGAAAGCATCAATTCTTCGGCGCTCAGCCTTCCTTATAGTCCAGCTCTCACAGCCATACATTACTACTGAGAAAACCATAGCTTTGATTAGACGGACCTTTGTCGGCAAGGTGATGTCTCTGCTTCTTACTATGCTGTCTAGGTTTGCCATAGCTTTCCTCCCAAGGAGCAAGCGTCTTTTAATTTCATGGCTACAGTCACCGTCTGCAGTGATCTTGGAGCCCAAGAAAGTAAAATCTGTCACTGCTTCCATTTCTTCCCCTTCTATATGCCAGGAAGTGATAGGGCCAGATGCCATGATCTTAGTTTTTTTAATGTTGAGTTTCAAACCAGCTTTTGCACTCTCCTCTTTCACCCTCAACAAGAGGCTCTTGAGATCCTCTTCGCTTTCTGCCATTAGGGTGGTATCGTCTGCATATCGGAGGTTGTTGATAATTCTCCCAGCAATCTTAATTCTGACCTCTGATTCATCCAACCCGGCATTTCTCATGATGTACTCTGCATATAAGTTAAATAAGCAGGGTGACAATATGCAGCCTTGTCGTACTCCTTTCCCAATTTTGAACCACTCGGTTGTTCCATGTCTGGTTCTTACTGTTGCTTCTTGACCCTCGTACAGGTTTCTCAGGAGACAGGTAAGGTGGTCTGGTACTCCCATCACTTTCAGAATTTGCCACAGTTTGTTGTGATCCACACAATCAAAGGCTTTAGCGTAGTCAATGAAGCAGAAATAGATGTTTTTCTGGAATTCTCTTGCTTTCTCCATGATGCAGCAAATGTTGGCGATTTGATCTCTAGTTCCTCTGCCTCTTCTAAACCCAGCTTGTACTTCCGGTAGTTCTCAGTTCGCATACTGCTGAAGCCTAGCTTGTAGGATTTTGAGCATCACCTTGCTGGCATGTGAAATGAGCGCAATTGTGCGGTAGTTTGAACACTCTTTGGCATTGCCCTTCTTTGGAATTGGAATGTAAACTGACCTTTTCCAGTCTTGCGGCCATTGCTGAGTGTTCCAAATTTGTTGGCATATTGAATGCAGCACTTTAACAGCATCATCTTTTAGGATTTTAAATAGCTCAGCTGGAATACTGTCATCTCCGCTAGCTTTGTTGTTACTAATGCTTCCTAAGGCCCACTTGACTTCACTCTCGAGGATGTCCGGCTCAAGTTCAGTGACCGCACTATCATGGCTATCAGGGACATTCAGATCTTTCCTGTATAGTTCTTCTGTGTATTCTTGCCACCTCTTCTTAATCTCATCTGCTTCTGTTAGGTCCCTGCCTTCTTTGTCCTTTATCATGCCCGTCTTTGCACAAAACGTTCCCTTGAGATCTCCGATTTTCTTGAAGAGATCTCTAGTCTTTCCCATTCTGTTGTTTTCCTCGATTTCTTTGCATTGTTCATTTAAGAAGGCCTTCTTGTCTCTCCTTGCTATTCTCTGGAACTCTGCATTCAGTTGGATATATCTTCCCCTTTCTCCCTTGCTTTTCGCTTCCCTTCTTTCCTCAGCTACTTGTAAAGCCTCATCAGACAGCCACTTGGCTTTCTTGCATTTCTTTTTCTTTGGGATGGATTTCGTTGCTGCCTCCTGAACAATGTTATGGACCTGCGTCCATAGTTCCTCAGGCACTCTGTCTATCAGGTCTAATCCCTTAAATCTATTCCTCACCTCCACTGTGTATTCATAAGGGATATGCTTTAGGTCATACCTGAATGGTTTAGTGGTTTTCCCGATGTTCTTCAATTTAAGCCGAAATTTTGCAACAAGAAGCTCATGATCTGAGCCACAGTCAGCTCCAGGTCTTGTTTTGACTGACGCTTCTCCATCTTTGGCTGCAAAGGACATAATCAATCTGATTTTGATATTGACCATCTGGTGATGTCCATGTGTAGAGTCGTCTCTTGTGCTGTTGGAAAAGAGTGTTTGCTATGATCAGCGTGTTCTCTTGGCAAAACTCTATT
Source organism: Heloderma suspectum (assembly GCF_057233095.1). Classification (NCBI taxonomy): domain Eukaryota; kingdom Metazoa; phylum Chordata; class Lepidosauria; order Squamata; family Helodermatidae; genus Heloderma; species Heloderma suspectum. The sequence continues at coordinate 35,208,904 of NC_139464.1, forward strand.
AGCCTTTGTCCTGCTTCATTTTGTACACCTAGGCCATGCCTGCCTGTTATCCCAGTGATTTCTTGACTTCCTACTTTAGCATTCCAATCCCCTATGATGAAGAGGACATCTTTTTTTGGTGTTAGTTCTAGAAGGTGTTGTAGGTCTTCATAGAACCGATCAGCCTCAGCTTCTTCGGCATTAGTGGTTGGGGCATAGACTTGAATTACTGTGATGTTGAATGGTTTGCCTTGGATTCGTACTGAGATCATTCTATCATTTTTAAGATTGTACCCCAGTACTGCTTTTCCCACCCTTTTGTTGAGTATGAGTGCTACTCCATTTCTTCTAAGGGATTCTTGCCCACAATAGTAGATAGGATGGTCACCTGAATTAACTTCCCCATGCCTGTCCATTTGAGTTCGCTGATTCGCAAGATGTTGATGTTCAATCTTGCCATCTCATGTTTGACCACCTCCAGCTTACCTTGATCCATTGATCTGACATTCCAGGTTCCTAAACAATATTGTTCTTTACAGCATCAGATTTTCTTTTCACCGCCAGACACATCCACAGCTGAGTGTCCTTTCGGCTTTGGCCCAGCCGCTTCACTCTTTCTGGCGCTACTTGGAAATACCCTCTGCTCTTCCCCAGTAGTATATTGGACACCTTCCGACCTGAGGGGCTCATCTTCCGGCGTCATATCTTTTGGCCTTGTGATACGTTCCATGGGGTTTTCTTGGCAAGAATACTGGAGTGGGTTGCCATTTCCTTCTCCAGTGGACCACATTTTGTCAGAACTCTCTGCCATGACCTGTCCGTCTTGGGTGGCCCTGCACGGCATAGCTTATGGCTTCACTGAGTTACGCAAGCCCCTTCGACACAACAAGACAGTGATCCATGAAGGGGCACAGCACATGTATGACCCCCTAAAGCGATATATGGAGTAGTGACTGCATTTTAGTGTAGTGTGTATACACGTGCTGTCAGCGCTGTGAACTGACACATGGAGTCTACCCCTTAACAAAAGGCATATGAAGGTGACTGACATAATTTTATAGAGTGCGTTGTTTGGGCAAGACTACACGAAGCAATGTGTGTTGGCATTCTAGTGGTCACTGTGTAGACAAGTCAAACAGGCTGCAGCAGAGGCCAAGTCTTCCTCCCTCGGGCTATGATTTACTGCCATCTCATTCCAGGTTGCCTCTGAGCCAGCACAGCATATGTGGGACTGCTGCTGCCCTAAGGAAAACCTTCTCTAAACAGATCAAATAATTTCCTTGGGTGCTTACTTTTTAGAAGACATCCTGGGGCTCAACCAACCTGGAAATGCCATTTCCGCCATTTCCTCACATGCAGGGATTCTCCACATTAACACAGTGATGAGGAAAATAGCACTCTGTACTTTCTCGGGGGCCTTTTCAACTATTCTTATGCATGAATGTGGGCTTTTAAAAAATGCCATCTTCTCTGTAAAGAGCACCCATGGTGGTGTACAACATAGAAGAGATACAATAGAGTTAAAAACAGTGTCAAGAACATTTTATAAAAGTATGCACTAGAGCTGTGCTCTGATATTGGCAAAAGATGCTGAGGTTGACATCTGGCACAAAGTAAGCCTCGTTCACAAAGGAAAAGTAGTCTTCACATAATCAGGGCACTTTGGCCCAAGGTTACTTTTTTTTTATCACTTTGCCTCCCTTGAGGGGAATTAATGAGAACTCCGTATGTGCTCATAAGTACTGGATTCGAGGCACAGACATTTCCTTCTTCTTTTTTCCAACAACAGCAACACTTAAGACAGAAAAATTACAGCGCAATTCTAGGCAGGTCTACTCAAAAGTAAGACCCCTGGAGTTCAATAGGGCTTACTCCCAGGTAAGTGGGTTTGGATGGCGCTGCAGCCTCCTTCCTATCGGTGAGATTCTTATAAAACTGCAGACAAGGCAAAGCCGTGGTATATTATTACTACTACTATTATTATTATTAGAACCCCAAAGGCCCTGTGCAGGCAGCCGCCGCCGCCCGGCTCCTCTATTTTCCTCAGCGAGCCTTGGATGCCGCCGCGGTGCATTGTGGTAGTGGGGGGATAAGATGGCGGCGGGCGCCGCTGCCCTCAACTGGAGGCGGGTGTCTTCCTTCACGGGGCCGGTGCCTCGATCCCGGCATGGGCATCGTGCCGTGGCGATCCGCGAGCTGGTCATCATTTTCGGGGGCGGCAACGAGGGCATCGCCGATGAGCTGCATGTGTACAACACCGGTACGGGGTGTGGGTGGGAAGAAGGGAGAGAGAAGCAGGCAGCGAAGGCAGGCGGGCTGCTAGGCTGCTTCAGTCGGCTGTGCTGGGGCGCTGCCCGTTTCGGGCGGCAGTCGGCACTTGGAGCTGCTTTTGCCGTCCCCGGCCTCGGGACGCCCCCGGGCGATCATGGCTTTCTGCCCTGGCCGGGGGCGACTTTTTCGGATTGGTGCCAGATCAGTATGTCAAAGAAGGGAGAGAGAGCCCCAAAGAATCTTGTGGCATCTCGAAGATGAGGCAGGTTGTGGCACAGGAGCCTGATGCCACGACTAGCTTTTCTTGCCCACCGAAGCTTCTCCTGCCACAGTAAAATAAAAATCTGCTTGTCTTTAAGGTGACCCAAGACTGCGTGTGAGTGTTTGCCGTTACAGACTTTTAACAGGGCTCCTGTTAAAGAGGCTGTTTTAACATGGCATATGTCAAAGAGAAGAAGCACTGGGGAGCTTTGAACACAGGGGCATCCGGATTGTTGTTCTGTGCCAGGGTGGCATTGACTGAGGGTTATTGATTCGATTTTTTGTTTTGTTTCTTTAAGCCCTCTGCTGCTGTTTTTATTGTATTTGTATTTCTGACTGGGAAATACAAGACACCCTGGGCGTGCTGATTGGCCATTGATAAAGATGGGATAAAATATTTAGAAATGAAAAAATAAGGGAACATCTTTTTGTTTTCCTATCAAGCTGGAAATGTTGACCTTTTCACAAGAGGGAAGACAACCTTAGAAAGTGTTGCATGGCCAGGGTGCACTGTATATCGGGAGAGAGGGTGTGTTTAGGGGCTGTGTGTATATATGTCTTGATATGTTTTTGTGCATGGGTATAAATTACACTTTATATTACTATAGACTTTGTAGGGGGATGCATGCAAGGGAAAAGAAGATTGTTTTGACTTTTCTTCCTATGACAAGCTTTCACATACATCATAAACTTTCTAGGCAGGGATAGAGTCACCTCAGTGTCCTATACTGTGATGTTGGCAGTGCTGATCAGATGTCAAATCATCACAGTTGTGGGTCTGTGAATGAAGGCATATACAGTGGTGAAGAGTTAGCTACACGTATAGTAATATTGACCTGTATCTGTTTACCATGGCTGTTTAAGCAGAGGTGTGTGTAGAGTGGGAATTATGTAAGACTGTGAATAATAAAGAGAACATATGATGTAGGTGGAAGAGGATATGTCTGGATGTGTGAATTGAAAGAATACAGTGCCGAGAACTGGAATATCATCAAAACATTATGGAGTCCTGTCAAACATTTCTCAATCACTAGCATTCATCACTACACTTAGTTACAATAGTGTGGGAGTTCTGTAAAATACCTGTAATCCACTTTCATCACCGAGGGACTGTGTATTATTTCTGTGAGGCATGTCAGTTGCATTTCCAGTAAAAAAAATGCCAGTGTGTGGGGGTGGGCAGGCAGGATACAAATAAAAAGGTTATATAAATATGCAATAAAACATCAAGACAACAGATGATGCAACAATATGCATATGGCTTGGTGTGACAGTAGAAGGTTAGAGAGGCTATTGGGAAAGGGTGTTGTGTCCATGAATTTGAGGTGGGGTTAGGTGACCATTATGCAGTCTGAGGTGAAGGCGCAACCTGTGTTAGAACTTCTTGTGAAGAGGGCGTGCATATATAATAAGTGTGTTTTCAAAGTTGCACTATAGTCGTGTTTCTCAAACTGTGGAGTGGAGACCCTGGCAGTCTCTGTGGAGACCCTGGCAGGTGGCTAGGGAAGCAAACAGTTTTACATAGTTGGTTATTGGTCAGTAAAGAGGTGGGGCATAGAGCTACTGAAGGTGTTTGTTTGTTTGTTTGTTTCATTTAATTTCATTTCAATACCGCCCAATAGCTGAAGCTCTCTGGGCGGTTCACAAAAATTAAAACCAAACAGCACACAATAAAAAAATTTAAAATATATAGAACATTAAAACCACAATATAACAATACAACCACAATCAAACCTAGCAGCAGTGCAGGAGTTTAAAATACAGATTTAAAACAGCAAAGCTAAAAATTTAGAAAGCTAAGATGCTAAAATGCCTGGGAAAATAAGGTCTTCACCTGGCGCCGAAAGGAATACAACGTAGGTGCCAGGCGAACTTCACTAGGGAGCTCATTCCAGAGCCAGGGTGCCACAGCAGAAAAAGCCTTCCTCCTAGTAGCCACCCGCCTCACTTCCTTTGGCAGGGGCTCACGGAGAAGGGCCGCTGACGATGATCTTAAGGTCCGGGCAGGCACATATGGGAGGAGGCGATCCTTCAGGTAACCTGGCCCCAAGCCGTTAAGGGCTTTGAATGTTAACACCAGCACTTTGAATCGGGCCCGGAAACTGGCAGCCAGTGCAGCTGGAAAAGTACTGGCGTAATATGAGCTTGCAGGCCAGTCCCTGTTAACAATCTTGCTGCCCTATTTTGGACCAGCTGAAGTTTCCGGACCGTTTTCAAAGGCAGCCCCATGTATAACACATTGCAGTAAGGTGTTGATGATGAGGCTCCAGCTGGGATTGCTGAAAGGGAGAGGCGTATATCCTGACTGTTGTGGGCCTAGTTATTTCAGGGTGAAGATGAAGTCGCGTAATATGGAGAGAGTTTAGAAGTGAGGGTAATGGGTAGGTCGCCAGGAAGTGATTTCTAGGTTGGGAAAAGGGGTCTAGAAGGCCTGCTGTGTTTATGAGAGAGTTGCATGGGTCATATGGTTTGAAAAACGCTCAGACAGGAGAGTATAACATGTTGGCACAGGAAAACAAATATGTATTGGACAGGTTTTGTTTTTAGGAGTGCGTGTGTGGACATGAAGTGGGTGCTTGTGCTGAGGGTGCAGAAAGGGGTCTTTGCTAGAGTTGGGTATCTAAAGGGGTGAGAGGGTAGGAGTTTATACAAAGGAGACTGCCTGTGGAAAAATTCCTTCCTAGGAACAGGTGAGGGTACAGAGCCCCTGTTAAGTTTTTGTTTTGTTTTCATTCATCTTCAGCATGGAGTGATGTGTTATTTAAAATCTTCTCTGAACCAAGTGGTCATATACTAATGAAAAATGGCATCTTTGTTCCTTATATGGAAAGCGTGCATATTTGGGGAAATGATATTATAGTCTGATACACTGAAGCCTTCAAGCGAACTTACACAGCTGTGTAAGATGGGCACCCTGTGCCCACCCTGTCTGAAATGCCTGCTCACACCCCTAGGCGCAGCCCCTGCCATGGTGCATCCTATGGCCTCCTAAGGAAGGAGTATCTATTCCATTGCCTGGGGGGGGGGTGCCCCAAAGTTGAATGGATGGGTAGGTGAAGGGGCAGGCATATAACTCTATCCCTATGACTGTCCCCTGCCTTCAAATTGTATGGACCATGAAGCTATGTGCTGGTTAGGGAAATCTGCCCCTAGTGGCTTAAGACATTACTGCAGCCTTCAACCACTTGAGCACATTTCAATTAATTAGGGAGCAACCCTATGCATGTTTAGACAGAATAAAAGTCCTACCACTTTTTTAATATAGGATTGCGCCCTAAGACACAAAATCAAAATTAATGTACCATCAATTGCCCATTGTTAAAAAATGCGGTTTATTCATTTTATTGTGGCATTTCATGCTTAAATCAGCACTTTTTGTTGTTCAGTAATACCGGTACAATTCTCAAGTTATCAAAGTTCAAGTTACTTGATCTAGATCCAATAACATTTAAAATATTGTTTTTGTTTTCATCAGCTACGAACCAATGGTTTCTTCCTGCTGTTAGAGGAGATATTCCACCAGGCTGTGCAGCCCATGGATTTGTCTGTGATGGTACCAGAATACTGGTATTCGGAGGAATGGTTGAATACGGAAGATATAGTAATGACTTATATGAATTACAGGTATGGGTGATGCTCACAATTACTTATCTATTGAAGAGGAAACAAATGCAATGTTACATTTGATTAACAGGCTGCAAACCTCAGATAATTTCATTTCATTTATTTCATTTCTATACTGCCCAATAGCCAAAGCTCTCTGGGTGGTTCACAAAACCTAAAACTTAAAAAATTAAATACAACATAAACATAATCTAAAATCTTAATATGTTATGTTTTTAACAGGTGTCTGTATTTTAGCATTTAATATGTTACGTTTTTAGCAGGTGCCTTTTTTGTACATTTTAAAAACAGAATAGACAGTGCTTAAAAGCATGTGCTTCCAACAGGATAGATCCATAGCACAAGAGTCCTTGGGACTTCATGTGAAGTGGCTGTTGCCAAATATATAGAGAGAGTCACAATTTTACTGAAAATAAAATGAGCAAAACTGTAGATAATAAAAAATGGAAAGGGAAGTGCCAGTTGGTGAAGTCTGTACTTTGTTAGTGTAAAGCAGGAGAAATTAAGAAAATGCATGATGGCTGGGGATACTTTGTCATGAATTTGTATATACCTGACTTTATTAAGACATGCTAAATGATTCCTTTGTCAAAGAGTAGATAGTCTTATAAGAAAGTTTTAAGTTAGAAATATTTTTCTCTTCCTTCTCTCTCTCTTTTTAATATGACAATATCAAACTGGAGCATTCTGAAATATGTAATTTTATATTGTGAACACTTTTTTTTACAAAGCTCTTAAAAAGACTATAGTCTCAATTTTTTTAATAGGAATATATTTGTATATGCCCATTAAATAAGACTTACTTCCGAGGTGTTGAACCACCCTGATAGTTTGATGGTTTCCTGGCTTTTGCAGTTTTCCCTCATTCTAAAAGGTTGAAATGCCTCTCCTAAAACTTAGTTTCTGCCAGTAAGATCTTGGAGAGAGCAATCCTATTCCCCCTACACAGTGTCTGGGAGGACATAGGATCGGTTTCTGGGATCTGATGTTGGAAAAGGCTCCAACCTTGGAGCACAGAAACCACCCTCCCCCTCAGAGCCAGCATGGTTCTGGCTATGTCTCCGTGCTCAAAAATGGAGCACAGTGATGTTGAAAAGGGAGCGGTCCTGGGGGCGGGGAGGGGAGGAGACTGGGGAAGCTGCATCACACAGCTCCCAATGTTCACCCCAGCCTCTTTCCCTCCTGCTCGGAAGTGCCACAGCCAGATGGGCAAAGTTGCCCATCTAGCGAAAATGCAGGGTGGCCAAATTGAATTCAGCCCTTGGGCTGAAAGAGTTTCAACACTCCTGCCCTAAAGCTAAATGGTCCACTCATGGAAGGTGCCCCTGCCCTATTTTAGACGCTTTCCCCTGACTGTGAGCCTGACCCTCGGGAGAGGCTTTTTAGGAGGCTCAGAGGGCTACAGGGGATGGGAAAGTCTCCTTCTGACAGCTCCCTTCCCCAAGGGCTTCTTAGCAGCCAAACCACTTAGGGTGCAATCCTATGCATGTTTAGACAGGGGGAAAAGGCCTACAACTGGCTGGGGCATGCTGGGAGTTGTAGGCCTTTTTTATCTGTCTAATCATGCATAGGATTGCACCTTTAGCGTACTTTGTAAACAGATGGGTTTTTGAACATGTTCCTGTTCTGTCTTCAAGGCAAGTCGATGGCTGTGGAAAAAAATGAGACCTCAGCACCCGTCAGCAGGCTTGCCACCTTGCCCTCGCCTTGGCCACAGTTTTTCTTTGTATGGTAACAAGTGCTATTTATTTGGTGGATTGGCTAATGAGAGTGAAGACTCAAACAATAACATTCCCAGGTATGCTGATGAGACTGGAACATGTTAGGGTCTTCTGGTATTGAAACAGCGGGTGGTAATAGAGATTAGAATATCAATTGTGTACCTGTTGCATGTTGAAAGGGTACTTTTGTGCTGCTCCCATCCAAACTGATAGGGAAGATTGGCAACCAGCTCTTGAAATTTGATCATCCTGAACTTCAGAAATTTGGAATATTAATATTCATTTGCTGTTCAGGAACAACGCATGCTCCTTTGTCAGTGTTAAGAACATTTGACTTTGTTATAAAAATATGGTGTGATGGCTTTTTGGAAGGTTGTACTAATAGAATTAAAACTTTAACGCTATAGAAACCCTTCCAATCCTAATTAGTAAAGTTTGAAAACCCATTGGTTCCTCTTTAGCATACCAAGCTGCAGCATTTGTATATGTTTTAATTTGGAAAGATAATTGGGCAGATAGCCAATCCTAACCTAAATGCTAAGGGTTGGTAATTGTACCCCATCTCTTCCAATCCCTGGCCACTCAAAGTCAGCTTGAATAAGTATGTCTTCTAGTACTTCTGGAAGGTGCACAGTATCTGGCTTTGGCAAGTTTCCAGAGGAAGAAATTTCCCAAGTAATGAGATATATATCTCAAATCTGGCCGGCCTTACAAAAATACATATACTTTTGACAGCAGGCAGTGTTGTGAAAGTATATATAGTATATTGATAGGGAAGGTTTCCTTACAGTAGTTCCATATATAAAGTTCAGTGATCCTTTTCTGTATTTCTTAATCATACACTAGATATTTAAATGATTTCTATGAATTGGAGCTACAGCATGGTTCAGGAGTCATGGGCTGGAGCATTCCAGTGACCAAAGGTGTTCTGCCTTCACCCCGAGAATCTCACACAGCCATTATATACTGTAGAAAAGACTCGGGAAACCCAAAGATGTTTATTTTTGGAGGGATGTCTGGCTGTCGACTTAACGACCTTTGGGAGCTTGACATAGGTGAGTATGTTTATATAGCAAGTGAAGTTTTGCTGTGTTTTTTGCCCACTGAGCAATGGCTAATTCTGAACGATTTGTAATTTTGTTGCAGTGTCTGTGGCAGAGATGGGGAACCTCTTTCAGGCTGAGGGCTAAATTCAGTTTTGGAAAACCTCTCAGGGCCACATTCCAGTAGCTCATGGGGCCAAAGGCAAAGGGGACGGGGCCAGAGTAAAAAGGGATGGGTCCAAAAAAATACCAGCAGATTTTAGCTTAAAAGCTGTTAATGCTAGTAATTAAGCCTTAGGAGAGACATTTAAACCTTTTAGAATGGGGAAAAAACTGCACAAAAGCCAGGAAACCTCCAGATGCTCGATGGTTGAGGGAAAGGGGGTGGGGCATGGAGAAGGGGGTATTGCCATCTGGGGAACCCCAGATGGCCGGATTAGGACCACAGGAGGGCCAGGTTTGGCCCACAGGCCTGATGTTGTCCACGCTTGTTTTGTGGGAACCATAGAACTTGTTGTGCAATCTGTGCTTCACCTTAGGGCTGTTTAACACACAGCAACACATCCAGGTTTGCCTCCTTGTGTGTTCTGAACAGGAACCTGCAACCAGTTCTGGGTCTCTCTCAAGTGTATCTGAATGATTCTGCATTCAGAAGTTCAGAACTTGGTTTTCACTAGCATAATGTCATTTGCACTAGCAGAATGACACCATTGGATACAACCTATTGTGTCTCTGTTTTTCTATACAATTCACACATTTTATAATATGCAAATATGCATATCTAAAGGTTCCTCCCATCTTTCCATGTTCAATTTTCTGAACTTTGAGAAATGACGCGTATAGTAGTTCATTAGGGTGTAGTTCATAAATGTTCAAGGAAGTAATTCCTTCTGTATTCTTTCTCTTTCTGTTTTTTTTCCTTAATAGAAACAATGACTTGGTCGAAACCAGAAACTAAAGGGACACTGCCACTTCCCCGTAGTCTCCATACAGCCAGTGTAATAGGAAACAAGTATGTCTGTTGTTAAAAGCTCACCTATAGAAAGGTACACCTAGTAGGAGACTGTTACTCTAGTGTTTGTATTTAGGGAACCTGCCTGTGTCAAATGCAAACAGCCTCAGCCTTGTGAAAAGCTCTCCCACAGGTTGAAGGACTTACAGTAACTGTGGAACTCCAGGAAACTGAAATGTGTTGTCTACATTTTGGTGAATACCTAGAAACATTTAACTTTTATTTGGGTAAACTGAATTCATTGCATTGCCTTCAGAGCTAGTTAAATGTTATGACCTGAAATCTTCTAGAAAGCCCATGGCATCTTTTAGGGGGGAAAAGAAAGGGATATACTTCTATTAATTTCAAGAGCTGCATCATTGTAGCTTTGAAAACAGGGAAAGCTTGCCATTGAATTGATCATAATATATATACTTATGATTGCATTAGAAAAGAATTCTTCCAAAGCTCTTTCTGTATATAGCATGCTCATAAATTAGTAAAAAAAGCATCTTAAAGTATTAATATTAATTTAACGTTTTTAAAAGCTACTATAAGCTGAAATAAGTTTGAGGTGTGTGGGAAGAGTTGTGTCTTGTAGAGAAGAACTTAAATGAGTACCTTTTAATTGCTACTGGTACTATTACTACTGTTTGAACCCTTATGTAGTACAGCTATAGCCCTGTGCAGATGTTTGAGTCAATGCACCATAGGAGATCGGGACTGTGGCAGGTGGTTCCATCCCCACCCCCCACTGTGCCCACCTGACTATCATCTGCCGAACATTCACATGTTGGATGTCACATTTCCATAGGTGCCTATTCATGTAAACCCTATTGTGTGCAGGCTTGAACCATATGATCTGTATGCCACTTATGCAAGTATCAGAAATGATGTCCGATCAGTAGACATCAAGAACAGGATGGGCAGAATCCCAACTTCCATGTCACCAAAGCCCGCTATATGTTGGATCTGCCAGGGCTCCTATTAGTCAGGGACATATATGTCTATAAACCTCACTAGTATAATGGAAACCTAGCACATGTATTCTGTAAGATAACTTGGAAATGCGTATATAGGGTTGGATCCAGACTTAATCATGCTTAGAGCAGACCCACTGGAATCAATGGGACAAGTGAGTCATGACTAACTTAAGTCCCATTGATCTTAGTAGGTCTACCCTAAGCATGACTAAGTCTGGAGATGATGGGTTGGATCTCAGTGGTCCCTCATGTGAGAGATTGATTAGCTCGACGTGTACTTCACCGCAGTATTGCTACAGCATCAGATGCCCTCATACCATTTACTGAGTCCTTTCATCTTGCCTTGTTATATTGTTGGATATAATCCCACCCCCATCTCACTTTGCCACTGTTAACTCAACAGCTTTGTTATGTGGGAATGCGTATGATGATTCTTTCTAATGCTTGATAATAGATGGCTTCAGATAACTCTTTAATTGTGGTTGCATACTGTGATGCCACCTGGTGGGAGAACTTCTGCAATTCCTCGTCATTGTTATATTTCATTAGCAGGGATATGATTCAATTGTCTTATTACATGGCTGGCTGCTATTAATGGCCAGCTTCCAAAAATGACTCATTGTGGACCACAGTGACCCACAATGTGATAAAGGACTATCTATAGTCATCTGCTGTTCCTGAGAAAATTTTCAGATTGTATTTTGTACAAAACACTGATAATTCTGAGAGTTGGCAACAACTCTTTTAATTTCAGGATAAATTGTCATTGGGGTTCTTTGTAAACAATTGTTGTTGAATTATATGTGGAAATAGTGAATTCCCATTTGGTCAGTGAAATCTGCTTTTCCCACTGCTGATGTTATAACACAATCTTCTTGGGAGCTTGTGGTAGACACAGCATACCTTTTCTTGGCAGCATAAAAGGATAGCGGCAGTTAAGCTACTTCTCTTCATCTCAAGGTGCTGCTCTTAAGTTTTGAATGCCCAGAGCAATTTGGAGAACCTTTTTCTTTGCTTCAGTAAGTGCAGGGAAGTCTGCACAAGCCCAGGAGCCATGACTCCATCTGTCTTACACTTTTGTGGAGCAAAAACAACGTGAAAAGATCATTCATGATGAGCCATTGGCGAAGGTGTTAGAGCAGGCAGTTCATGACCGTATCAAGAATGGATTGTAGTAACTAGCTCTGGCTTCTCACAGGCAGGGATAGCTGGCCTAATCTGATTTCATTATACCCTTCTCTCCAAACATTGGAGTGGTTTTAATGTATGTTTTTAAAGAACATTCATGGCATATGTAACTGTTGATAGTCTGCTTCTGACACTGTCAGGAACTCTCCCAGAGGAAAAAAAAATCTCCTTTTCCTTTCAAGATAAAGCCATGGCGAAGTTTTATGAATAATATTTAAATGTTAGGTTTTTTTCAATGCAGCTTCTAAAGCGAATGTTATGTATTATGTGTTTCAATAGCTTCCTTAAAACATAGAGATAATGCTTGTGGTCTAGCAAGCAAACAACCCATCGCCAATATTACACTGCCAATACTGCAGGTTGTTATCAGAGTTCTTTCGAAAGCAGCTTGCAATATGGTATGGGAGGGCTGGAAGGGAAAGCAGGAATGAAGCTCAAGTTTTAGTTAGTAAAAGCAAGGGAAACACAGTTTTTGGAATAGTCTGAGAAGCTAGTATGGCAAAATAAGCCTTGGAAAATAAATGTGCTTGTTTCTTTCCCCCATTCTCTCCCCATCTTCCCTCCCCCACGGCACCCTCATATTTGCAGAATGTACATTTTTGGTGGATGGGTCCCACAGAGTACAGATGATAACCTGTCTTCTCAAGATGGAGAATGGAAATGTACTGGCTCATTTTCTTACCTAAATTTAGGTTAGTTATACCTGCACTTTTGTTGATTTACAGAGCAATCCTATACACCAGTTACACTGCAGGTTGGGGTGGGAAGATATGCTGCTGCTATGCCAAGTGTTGCACCGGCATATCTGGGGTGTTCTATTGGCATACCTGTCATCGCAGTGGGATATTTTGCATTCTACTGCTGTAGTGGGGTTTCTGCCAAACCCTATAGCTCCTTAGGGTGCAGTCTTATGACGATGCCTGCAAGCCTCCGAACTCAGAGGCTTACAGGCATCCTGTGCAGAGCAGGAGGAGCGGCAGAGATTATCTTCGCGTCCACGCTTCTCCTCGTCTGCATTTTGGCTTGATGGGTTTTTTTGCCCATCTAGCTGGGGCACATTGGAGCAGGAGGAAAGGAGGCTGGGAGGCCTTGACATACATTGTACCCTGGCTTCCCCAGTCCCCTCTCCGTCCACTGGCTTGCCCCCTCTTCAAGGTTGCCTTTGCAACATCAGAGGCAGCTGGCATGGTTTTCTCCATGCCGGCTGCCAGGGGGTGGGGAACACAGATTCCTCGATCTGCAGTCAAATCTCTGTCTCCGACCTCGGATCCAGGAATCTGAATTATCCTATGGCCCCGCCCCCAGGCTCTGTCCAGGGGCCGTAGGATTACTCCCTTAGTCAGTGGATTGCAAGTATAGGATTGCACCCTTAAATGCTCAGGTTTTTGGTGGGGAGAAGCAAATGCATTTTAAAGAAATATTGGGAAGTTGTAACTAATTTTAGACCAATAATTGCACTTTGGAACTATTTGCTATATAATAAATGGATGTTCCTACATGGTTTTGCTATACAATTAGATGGGCCATATAACTACTTCAGGATCTAGACCTACCTATGCAGTATGTGTGAATGATGCAATTAGAAAGCAGCCAAGTGGATTCCTTGACTTGCCGTTGGCTATCTTAAATTGCCAACTTTAAGCAATTTAAAGCAAACAGCACAGGAATTGGCTGATTTGTGGATTCTGAGCCATCTCTGTTTAGTGCATAGATTTGTACATGAATTTTATATCTACTCATATCCGTTTTATTCATGGGTATTTTAAGTGATAGTAATATAGTGTATAAATTTTGAAAACCATCATGTGTTCAAAGACTGATTTTGGTCATGTGTTTTATTAGATACCACAGAATGGATCAGTCTGATCTCGGATTGCCAAGAAGACAAAAATAACTTGTTGCCAGGCCCAAGAGCTGGCCACTGTTCTGTAATAGTTGGCACTCGCTTGTATATATGGAGTGGCAGAGATGGCTACCGAAAAGCTTGGAACAATCAAGTTTGCTGCAAAGATCTTTGGTATCTAGATACCGGTGAGTGATGACATAATAATTGTTGGCAATGTTAGAGATGGCCATGATAACCTATGTAAGCGTTGTATGCATTTTATTTTTTTTTAGCAATGTTCACTCTGTTTATACATCTGAAATTTGTAAGGATTGCCTTTGTCCTGGGCTTCCACATTTAGGTTTGATTCAGATGCAGCATTCCCAACACCCCAACCAATGGTTTCACGGACTGGGAGAGTGCTGTAGGCTTGCGCATTCCCACTCCTTCCTCCCCTCTGATTCTTTCCTTTCTTGTTTGGGCAAACCATCATTTGCTATTACATCCGAATTGAGCAACCTAGGGATTGCGCAAATCAGAGTTTGCTAAGTTGGGATGTGCTACATATCACTGGTTTGGAGGCAAACGGCAGCTTGCTCAAACAAAGCAGAGAGAGAGGGAAGGAATCTGAGCAGATAAGGGGAGGGCAGAGGATGGAGCACTTGGGTCCACACCATGTTCCACAGTTTGGAGAAGTGGGAACAGCTCCACTCTCAGATATGTGGACTTAATAGGGCGAACCAATGCGATGCATGTTTACTCAGAATTAAGACTCACTGAATTCCCTGGCATTTGCTTTCATGTCAGTATGCATAGGATTGTAGATGTAGTCCTATTTGTTTTTGTTACTATACCATTTTTCTTATTTAACCCCTGCTCCCAACCCTTAGTGTTTGCACTATACAAATTATAAAACCAACCATGTACAAAACATTTCATGAAACTGCACAAAATAGTAAAGCAATCAGGCAGTTGTATAAATGAAAAGTTTTTATGAAAAGGAAGGCTTTCATTTTCTCCTTCCAACAGCCCCTCCCTCCACTAAATACCAACAGATGCTAGTATCCTCAAGTGTCCTTTAAAGAGCCTGCCTCATCATGGCTCCTGAGTTGTGGGGGAAATTAATTTAAATATTTCTTCACCTCAAAGATTCCATGAGGAAATGGAAGGAAACCTCCCAGTATTCTGGGGTCTGGAATGTCATTTGCTTTCTATCTTGTCCATTCAGTTGCTTGAACATTTTAAGACTTTTAAATTTTATATTGTATTTTATGCTGTATTTTGTGCTTTTAATTGTTGTGAACAGCCCAGAGAGCTTCAATTATTGGATGGTATAGAAACGCAATAAAAACAAATACACATAGTTCAATAATCTACTGGGGAAAAGAAAGGAAATGGTTTTGCAATACACTACATTTTCTTAGGGCGCAATCCTATGGCTGCTGGACAGTGGCTAGAAGGCCACAGGATTATTTGATTTTCAGGAACCGACCTCAGAGCCAGCGCTCCAAGGTCTGTTCCCAGAAAATTGCCTCCCTCCCCCTGCCGCCTCGTAAGAGGCATGGTTCGTCCTTAGCTCCACACTCGTAGGAGCAGCACGGAGTGGGGGGGCATTCCTGGGGGAGGGGAGGGGACGGGATGGTGGAAGCATCCTTTCAATGCTTCCTATGTGCCATCCGGCCTCTCCACCCCCAAGAATGCCCCCCACTCCATGCTGCTGTTACAAGCATGGAGCCAAGGATGAGCCACAGCCTAAATGGACCATCTAGCCACTAATGCAGGGCGGCCAGAGCGTGGAGGAAAAGATCCCCTCCGTGCTCCACCTGCCCTGCACTGGATAATCGGTCTCCTCCAAGTTTGGATGCAGCCGACTATCCCCATTGGATTGCGCTCTTAATCTAGTAGCAGGCAAGCTTAGCTGAGTTGTGGGAGGATCTGCTGGTAAGATAATGAAACTTACTAACCCATTAAATTGTCTTTAAAATAAATCCCTTTTTCTGATAGTTATAAACCATTTTGGTTTTGTGAATTGCTGTGGTACTGAGTCATATATGTAATAGCCTAGATTAGGAGTGCCCTCCAGATGGTTTGGACTACAACTCCCATAAGCCCCAGCCAGGAGGGCCAATGGTCAAGGGTTGTGGGAATTGTGGCCCAAAACACTGGAAGGGCATTAGAGTGCCTACCTCACGCTGAGATGATATGCGCAGAGCAGTGATCAGCAATTAGATTGGATAGTCAGTGACCTAGGCAGAGCTCGGAAGCAAAAGACCAAGTCTATTCCCCTTTTCCCTTTAATCACTTGGCACTCCCAGGACAGCTCCAGATTACTCAGGTAGAAATCTTAGACTGGTATGTTTCCTGCTCTGGGGTGGGGAGGGGGTGGGGGAGATGGAAATTGTAGGCAGTGTGTGAATCCTGCAGCCCTCGGTATTTCTGGCAGTCTTGACGCCAGATCTGAGGAGACTGGTTGTGACGAAATGTTTCTTCTATCTACTGCAAGGACATTGTGGGCCACCTCGTGGCTGGGTATGGGTTGGGCTGGGTGATAGGTGGCCAGTTGCCTATTGCTTGCTTAGGGAATTCTACCTAATGTACAATTTCCATCTTTGCATATGCTCCCCAAAGTGAGGAGCCAGAGCTGAGAGATAAATTTCTATGGCCTGATGAACAGAGCCATGATGAGGCCAGCAACCTAATAATCCACCTTGGATTTCTTCTGTTTGTTCAGCCAGACCACTTTAATCCAACACATGCAATCTAACTGTGGCTTTTTCCTTTCCTTTTTCTTTTGCCAAATGACTGTTAAGTTTGGGGATACAGTTAGAACTGTTGCAGAAATGTATTTGTTTTGCTTCATTTGACAACTTAATAGAACAAAGGCTTTATTTATGCAACACTGAAAACATATTTTGTTTGGAAGTCTTAAAACTGCCCTGAAAAAATGACATCCTGATGTAATTGGAGCTCATTGTTCTCCTTTCAGAGAAACCACCAGCACCATCACAGGTACAGCTAATCAGAGCTACTACTAATTCATTTCAAGTGAAATGGGATGAAGTTCCTACTGTTGAAGGGTATCTTCTTCAGTTAAATTTAGATATGCCAGCACCTGTTGTGGCTGAAGTACCTATTACTGTGGTACCTGAGGCACCATTGCCAAGTGTGCAAGGTAAGATAGCAACATTTTAAAAAATGTTTTCTATATAATATAGGCTAATTAGAGCACAATCCTACACATGTTTAGACAGAAAAAGTCCTACAACTCCCAGCATTCCCCAGCCAGCCATGGCTAGCTGGGGAATGCTCAAAGTTGTAGGACTTTTTTTGTCTAAACATGCATAGGATTGTGGCCTTAGTTGCAAGCCTGTTCTCTCAAAGGGGTGGTCTGTGTGTGTGTTAAATTTGAGGCAACTTGGAAGTAACATCACTTTTCCTAGAACCCCACAAGCATTCTGGGGACAGGATGAAGGGACAGTAATGATTGGGCAGTTCGCCAATTGCTTTCTCACTTTCCACACCAAATTAGATTCATAAGGATAAAATGACTAGACTAGCCACCATTTCACCCTTGCTTAGTTTCATTTCATGCTAGCAGAGCAAGAGACTGAGTATTCCTATGACACTTCTGTGGTGAGGAGTGGAGCTAAAGCTTCTTCTTCCTTATACCTTTAAATATGCAGGAAGAGTACACACAACTACAAAAGGGAGGAAAGATTCCAAGGATGCAAGAAAAAAATCAATACAGTATCCAATTTATAGAATGTCTAACCCTACCGGTTTTGAGCAGTACTCAAGGGAAACATGAGAAGAGACCACTATTGAGAACTCTTGTAAACATTTGCTTGATTTTCATGGAAAGGGGCTTTGAAATTCAATTAACATTCTAGCCATTTCCTTCACAAAGGCAAGAAGATTACTTTCGTAATCAAGAAGGCACCCCAGAGTTTTTCAGAATGGTCCCTATTATCCATTCCATTCTCTTTCTCTCCTTTCTTACCTTTTTGTTGTCCTTGAACTTTTTAACCAGGGCATGTGGATGCATCACTTAATCCAGATAAGATGGAAGTATTATTGGTTGGAGTACCAGTTGATCCACATTTAAGTATGCAGCCTCTGATGGATGGAGTTGCACTCCTTTGTAAGGTGCCGATTCACAGGTTTTGTGTTCTCCTTGATCCATCACTTCTTTCAGATGCCCAGGTGGAAGCAGTGACTAGGAATGTTTTTTCTCAGCTTTGGCTAGTACAGCAGCTACATCCTTTCCTGAAAAGACTGACCTGGCCATAGTTATTCAAGCTTTAGTAACTTCTGTACTGGACTACTCTGACACGTTTTACATGGGGCTGCCATTGAAAAGCAACCAGACTTTGTCCATTTGATTTCACTATCTCTTCTTGCTGTCCCATAACTAATCCTTGTACTTTTCACATAGACAAGATATTTCTCCTCCCAGAATTACAGATTTTGGATCCCTCACTCTCCTTAATAAACTCTGAATTTTTACAATTGCATATTTGCTCACTCTAATAAACTTGAAGAAGTATGTTTGAAAAGGCTGGGTGAGGACAAACCTTGAAATGAAAATGAATATTCACTTGAACAAGCTCATTTATGAGGGGTTCATCACAAGATTGCTGTGCTGCAATTCCTGACTTCACTGAATCCCATTTGAATCATTCTGCTTCAATAGAGGCTGTTAGTGTCTAGTGCAAATATAGTTGACTCTGGAATGTAAATGTTCCTGACACAAGATAAGCTGTCCATCCTGTCTGAAATAGTTGGGGAGAGGGGAGGGGAATCCCTCCAAAACTTACATTGTTTCATTTTTCAATATGTTGTTGTCATGAGAAATGGAGATGTCATTAGTAGACTAATATTCATGTCTTTCTGATAGCGATATGAAAAGAAACTGAGTTTGTGTGCCATCTAAAGGGCATAATAGACTTCAGAGTATCTAAAAGCTTTATGTGAGCTTCTGCTGTTGATTGTGTTTACATTTACATGAAAGATGGTTCTTCCCTGCAGCAAAACCTACAATTAATGAATATCGTCCTTCCTCCAGGAATCAAGGTTGATCTTCACAGCCAAACTCTCAGTAAAGCCCCGAACAACGTAAGTATATACTTGGGAAGCATATTAATAGGTTTTTTAAAATTATTTCCTGTATAGCGGCCTAATTGCTGTTGCTGTCTTCTCTGGAGAGAATGCTCTTTAGCTGTGTCTTGGTTGAGTGGCTGAGGTCTTAATGCTGAGGGCCAGATTGAAAATCATTATTGCAAACTAATTGTTGCTTGTTCCCACTGTCTAGGTGCAAATTTCCATTTCAGAGACTAAAGTAAAGGTTTTGGAACCTGAGAATGCAAAGAAAAACCATTCCATTTCCAAAGAGTCCAATGCCCCTTTATGTTTGCCTGCTAGCACTTTAGGTAAGAAGAATGTATGTGACAAATACAAATAGAAGCATGATTGTGAGATACATTCGGAAGTATGCATAGGACAAGAACGTGTGCTCATGCTTTTTGTTTAATCAGTGGATGTCAGCCAAGGCTGAGTTGAGTGAAAACAGTATTGACACAAAGGTTCTATGGCAGATATAGCTGGGTTTTCTATAGCTATGAGGAATAAAATAGCTGAGGAGATAAGAGACATTTCCATCATAGGGCTGTAGGTTCAAAACAAGGTTTCTGTTTAGAGCTCTTCAGTTTTATTAGACAGTATGAGAGAATAGCAAAGATCTTGATAGGAACTGAGCTATCTCATGAATATCTGGCTCGGATCAGTGGCTGTGACATGATATCTAGTAGAGCTTGCTTATTTTGTCTCTCCTTGAGCAGCATTCATTCCCCTTCCCCCAGTCTGAGATGTAACACAAGTTATTCTTGAAGATTCAGAAATGGTTTTTGATGTTGTGCAGAAAGCTAGTGCTCCGGGAAATTTTTAAAAAGAAGAGAGAAAGCAAGTTGGGGGAACCCTGTTATACGTGTGCAAGGCCTGGTCTGTACATGCTGCAGATTGAGGTGGTAGAAGGGATTGTATGCTTGAAGCTGCAGGTAGAGGGGAGGTGGGGGGCTCATTTTTTAAAATGCTCCCCTCTGTTTCAAAAACATAAGACCTCTCTCCAATTGGAAAACTAACGTAGTAGGGAAGGGGCAGGGCTAACCCATTTCTTTCTGCTGTATTAGACTTTGCATTGTGGTTGTTTTAAAAAAACCATTAAAATGAGTTGGTATCCAAAATGGCATCATTTGAAGTTTGAAGTGGCATAGTCCATCCTACCATCTCAGTCTTCTGCATATGTAGACCAGGTCATGGACTAAAGTAGAAGAGGGGGGCACATTCCATTTCTATCACTTGTAGTTGTCATCTTGTTTGAGGTCATTCTTAACAATATGTGGTGTGCTTTTCCCTCCCCCTGTTTTTAGGTCCACAGATCTCAGCAAATGTAAATGACTTACTTGACTTTGATATGAGAACTTCAAAACTTGACTCGTCTGTATCCAGTATTGTCTCCACCACGCACAATATGGTAACCCAGCAGGCTGTTAAAACTGAGTCATCAAGTACAAATGGGGCAGTTGTAAAAGATGAAGATTCATTAACAACAATCAGTTCAAATCCTGAAGGTTTGAAATGTTTCACATACTGTATTTTGAGCCATATATATCGAAGATCATCATGCTTATTCTTTCTTTTCATTGTGACTATAGACTTCTCATTTTTGCAGTCTGGAAGTGTTCAGATAATTATATCTCAGCTTAATAAGCCAAAGATGCGAATGAAGCTTTTGCCCGTGCACACAAAGCCCCTTTGCTCAAACAAACCAGAACTCTTCAGTTAACTATAGTTTCCTGTTTTATTAACCTGGGAAACTATGGTTACCAGTTTCAGAATGAACCGAACCATGGTTTAATATCCTGGCTTTTTCTGAAGCTGGTAACCATCATTTCCTGGTTTGGATGAAACAGGAAACTGGTTAATTGAAGACTTCCTAGTGTGTTTGCTGGCTGGAGGGAATGGGCTTCAGGCACAATCTAAAGGCTTGGACCTATCTTATTAGACTTTGCATTGTGGTTGTTTTAAAAAAACCTTTAAAATGAGTTTAAAAGAACTTAGCTTATTAAGCTGCGGTATGATCAACTGAATGCTTGTTTTTAGTTATATGTTTGTGTATATTGTCTGTGTGCTTTTATGTAAATGGCTTTTAAACTTTGTGTATTGTATTTTAATGGATTAACTTCTGTAAACAGCCCAGAGAGCTTTGGCTATGGGGCAGTATAGAAATGTAATAAATAATAATAAATAATGCATTCTCTGAGTTTGAGATTAGCCCTAGTTGCTGCAGATGTATATGTCATCTTTGGTAGTTAGATGCCATGAGACCATGCTTTTAGTGTGTTAACCTGAAGATCTCTCCTGATTTTGAGATCTCTTGGTGGAAAGAATTTAGGTCTGGGTAAAATTGTTACTTCCTATGGTCCACTTACCACCTTCTCTTATTCTTTTTGAGCTATGTTTTTGAAAAAAATATTTTTAGAATGTTAGATTAACTTGATTCCCCCCCCCCCCCCCGAGTTGCTTGGTTAAGTACCATTTGACAGATTTCTACTAACTTTTTTGGAGGTCTCGGATACATATGTCTGAAACTATCAGTTTTGTATGACCTAAGTGTGTCCAGTGTCTGAAAGTAAATAACTTCTTTCCAGTGAGTGCAGGTTCCTGTAAGGAAGGCTTCCTTTTGTTGAAACTATTTTCATGGGTGCCTTTCTTTCTCACTCAGTGTTTCACTATATTTGGCATACAAATACCATGGGCGGCATCTAATGCTGCCCATCTGCGAGCGGAGTCCACTGCCGCAAGCGGACGGACCTGCCGATTCCCTTCCACAAGTGGAGCACACTGCTTGCGCGATGGAAATTTAGTGCTTCCAGGGGCAAGCCCCCAAACTAGCATTTCTGCTCATTTGGGGTTGCTCCCAGAAGCACGAAATTACCATTGTGCAGCACTGGGTGCTGCTTGTACACCATAATTGGCAGGACTGGCCACTCATGGGCAGTCACCATTGGATACTGCTCCATGAAAGCTTAATTTTTTGTTTCCATGTGTTCTTTAAGTATTTTGAATGAAGTTGTTCAAGTATCTTCAACAAATTTCAATCACTATTTCTAAAAATCTTGCGCTCCTAAAGTGGTGAAACTTTTAACTCCAAGGTGCATTTAAATGCTAGCTGTTTGAAAGTCTGATTTGCTGAATTGTTTTTTCTAACTTAATGATAGTTTTAAAATGTTGCTTTTATTCTAGTTAAAGAGACCACAGGGCCCTCAACTAGAGTAACTTCTGTTAGCCCACTTGATTCTGCTGTACAGTTGCCTGTAAGTACACAATTTTTTTCAGTAAAAGATATTGCCAGTATGGCATACCACACTTGTTCACCTGTGTTTTGCTACACCTAGAGATCATGATTTAAAATATAGCTAGCCGTCTTGCATTTAAGCACTAGCCTGGTAGCCATAGGATTTGTGCGCAGGTGAGTGAGCAGGCTGGCAGAGGAGCACTCCATCCCTCTTCTGTGCCCAGCATAACAGTGTGGTAGATAGGGATGTACGAAAGTCACTTAGCTTTTCGGGGATTCTGTTCATGGTGAGGGGGGAGGCGTTCCGTCCCTCCGCCCCGGAATCCTCGACGGCTGGCTGTGCTCTGCGGCGGCTCTGCGGAGCAGCCGGCCAGGCCCAGGCCAGCGCTGTCCGCAGCCGGATTTCCGGCTGCGGAGGGCTCTGGGTAAAAAACACAAACAAAACGCATACGCAAACGGCGGCGCATACGGCCGTCGCCATTTGTGTTCCTTATTTTTCGCTGTCTTAGTCTACGTAAATATTTATGTAGACTAAGACGAAGAAAAGAAAGGGGAACGCAAATAGCGTACTGGGCGCTATTTGCATTCCCCTTTCTTGTCTTCGTCTTAGTTTACGTAAATATTTACGTAGACTAAGATGGCGAAAAATAAGGAATGCAAATGGCGGCAGCCGTAGCCACCGCCATTTGCGTACGCGTTTTTTTTTTTACCGAGACGTGATAGGCTACATAAGTCTTTACGCAGCTTATCACGTCTGGGGGGGGGGGGGGGGGACATAGACTGCAAATGGCGGCGGTGGCAGCCGGTCGGAAGACCAGCCGCTGCCGTAGCCGCTGCTGGAGCTGTCGCCGTCTGAAACATCCACCCCAGGTAAGTCTCGTCCCAGGGGGGATCCGCAGGGGCTGGGGGGGTGGCAGGTTGTTCCGCGATGGATTTCGGGGGGCCGAATGCACTGGCATTCGGCCTCACCGAGATCCGTCGTGGAATTCTCTGACATCCCTAGTGGTAGACTGCTTCTGGGATGGGAGTCAGGGGGTAGGATGGTCAGAGCTCTCTTCTCAGCCAGTCCCCCACCAGGCTGTTAAAGAAGCATGCAGGCTAATAACTTTTGTGGGCTCATTTACATGGCTGATATATGGGGCAACAGAATGTGTCACACTAGTTCAGCTCTCATGCTGCCATCTCGCAGTTCAGTCCTCTGGAAATGCCTCCCGTGTTAGCCCCAGTGAAGTGAAAAAGAGCTGCGCAAGAGCAACTATCAGTCTCCATTGGTGCTTCCAGATGGTGGGGTCCTAGCACTAGCAGTCAGAAGGCATTGTGCAGAAAAGGGCAACTAAAATTATCAATGGGCTGGAGTATCTTCCCTATGGGGGAAGGTTACAACAGCTGGGATTGTTTAGCTTAGAAATTGGAGGGTAAGGGGAGACATGACAGAGGTGTACAAGATTAGGCATGGTGTGGAGAATGTGGATAGGGAGAAATTTTTCTCCCTCTCTCAGAATACTAGAACCTGGGGTCATTCCATGAAACGGATGGGTGGGAGATTCAGGACAGATAAAAGGAAGGACATCTTCACACAGCGCATAGTTAAGCTATGGAATTTGCTTCCACAGGATGTAGTGATGGCCACCAATTTGGATGGCTTTAAAAGGGGGTTAGACAAATTCCTGGAGGAAAAGGCTATGAAAGGCTACTAGTCTTGATAACTATGTGCCACCTCCAGTACCAGAAGCAGTGAGCCAACGGTCACTAGTTGCTGGGGAACATAGGCAGAGGGTGTTCTTGCACTCATGTCCTGCTTGTGGGTTCCTGGTCGACAGCTGGTTGGCCACTGTGTGAACGGAATGTTGGACTAGATGGACCCACGGTCTGATCCAGCATGGCTCTTCTTATGTTCTTATGTTATAATGGGGAAGCCCAACCCAGCCTATCGAGGGTGGGCAGGCTGATGACAAAGGCTGATGACAACCCTGCCGCAGCAAGTGCCTTGTGATACCTCCACAGTCCCTTCTAGGATGTGGGGGAGAGAAGAAAAAGAAAAATGGTCAGAAGCCTAAACTGAACTGGATTAGGCTCTCAGGAGCTCCAACCTGACCCAACTGTGCTCCTCGCTGGGCAAGGCTGATCTGGGGGGCTGGGGCCTTCAACTCCTGAGAAGGAATGTAGGCTCTGCCTGCAAGCCTGAGGGGGAGGTTGCACCCTGAAGTTCTAGAATACCCCCTAAAAGCTCTAGAGCAGGGCTGGTAACTTGTGACCCTCCAAATGTTTTGCCTACAACTCCCGTCATCCAACATCATTGGCTATGCTGGCTAGGGCTGATGGGAGTTGTAGGCCAAAAACATCTTGAGGGCCACAAGTTGCCCACCCCTGCTCTAGAGAATGTCTAGAACAGCTTTCCATAGGGAGCTTTTTCTGAAAGCGTTGAAACATGGCTGGCATTCCTAATGACCAATAGAAATAAAGGCAACCATACCATTTGCAGATCTGTTGGCTTTTACTCAGTGCATGTTTTCACCCTTTTAACTGCTCGTTCTTTGAAAAGTATTAATGCAATGGAGCACAGCTGTCAGATGAGAAGGGCCCAGTTCAATTTTCACTTTGGCTCTGAACTTACTAGGTGACCTCAGGCAAGCTGCTACCTCTCAGCCTCAGTTCCACTGCCAAGTAGAGATAATACTGTCATACATATTAGAGAGCTTATCTAGCAATTGCTGAGGTAGTGTATAGGAAGTGCTTTGAACACTTGAAATACACTATGTAAATCAGCCTTCTCCAAGCTGGCGTGGAGTCCAGATGTGTTGGACTACAGCTCCCATCACCCAGCCAATAGAGTCATTGGCTGTGCTGGCTGGGATGATAGGAGTTGCAGTCCAACACATTTGGAGAGTTCCAGCTTGGGGAAGGCTGATATAAATGCTAGGTGTTGTCTTGCTACCTCACATGTATGATATGATGATGTTTGTAGTCACTGTGGTGTTGGCAGGGCTGTTATTGCCTGTATGAATGGGGGAAAGTTCCTAGCTTTCACTTATCTTCTCTGTCATGATCAAGTATCTCAAGGGTGGTGTGTGAGAGTGAGTGAGTGTGTGTGTGTGTGTGTGTGTGTGAGAGAGAGAGAGAGAGAGAGAGAGATGACTGTTATATAGATATAGACCAGGGGTGGGCAGAAAGTAGATATCCACATGTTTTGGACTTCCAGCAGTCCTGACCATTAGTCATGCTGGCAGGGGCTGATGGAGCTGAAGTCCAAAACATCTGGAGATCTACCTTCTGCCCACTGATCATGTAGACCATCAATCTTTTAATGAAAAATGTTCTCCAAACCATAGAAAACTTCACCACCAAGGCAGAATGCAAGAGTGAGAACACAAGAACGAAGGTGGTATGACGTTGGCATTTTTCAAAGCAACAGTGCTTTGGTGAACCAGTTTTATTTGCTGGCAGAAGAAAAGGCCACAATTTCTAGCAAGGTAATTGTTTATTGATTATTAATAGGGGAGAAAAAGATGTTGAGAATATTTAGGTAAGAGAATTAACAATCTTATGTTGAGTATAGTTTGGTATTTATTGCTAGGAGCTTAGGAAGCTGCCTTACACTGAGACAGACCATTGGTTCATCTAGCGCAGTATTGTCAACACTGACTGGCAGCAGCTCTCCAGGGTTCCAGGCAGAATTCTTCCCTAGCTGTACCTGGAGATGTTGGGGATTGCACCTGGGCCCTTCTGCATGTAAAGCACGTGTTCTGCCACTGAGCTAAAGTCCCTCCCATTTGTCTTATATTTCTTATACCTATTGCCCTGTGCCTTTCCTATTATTACCATATTAGTCTCACACTTGTTATGCCTTCGCAGTTCCCTCTCATCCCAAGTTATTTTAAGATCCCTTTATCCTTGGGTGACATGTCTGTGGATACAGTGAAAGTTAGGCACATTGAAATCTCATTACTGACAATTACTCAGTGACATCAGTGGGTCTTAAAAGCATTCAACTTTGGATGGACTACGTTCCATATAACTTCATGTAACTAATGTGTGATTGTACTAGGAAGTTAACTTAGCAGTGGTTCTGGCATCACTATTTGCAAAGGAGTTGGTTTCTTTTTATTATTTTTAAAATACAGAGCAAATTAATGGTCTCTTTGTCTTTTTTTTTTTAACTTTAGGTAGACAATGCAGATGTTCCAAATGACAGTTTACTTAAGAAGCAGGATCTTGCTCCCGGCACTTTATACAGGTTTAGGGTTGCAGCAATTAATGGCTGTGGCGTAGGGCCATTCAGTAGAGTCAGTGAATTTAAGACCTGCATCCCTGGATTTCCTGGAGCACCTTCCATTGTGAAAATTAGCAAGGTAAGACACAAATAGGCATGGAGATGTGTTTGTTTAGTTCTACTTAAACCTAGAGAGGCAACGTTGGAGCTCACTACTCTTAGTAAAAGTCTGTTGTGGCAATATAGGGCACTCTGAGCAAAGCAAGTTGTTTTGAATTAAAATACATAAAATGGAGTGCGGGGGGGATATAACACACAGGGCTAAACCCAAGAATGCATCAAATTTTTCACATAGTAGTTTACCGTTTGAACTATGAGCTTGAAGTTCTTTTTTTTTAAGTCTCAGGTCGGGCATTCACTGATTGGGCGGTCTTAGGAAACACCCTATCCCAGCCCGATATCTGTCTTATATAATACAACCTCCCCCAACCTGGTGCCCTCCAGATGCTTTGGACTATAACTCCCAGCTTTCCTGACCATTGACTATGCTAGCTGGGGCTGATGGAATTTGGTCCAAACCATCTGGAGGGCACCAAGTTAGAGAAAGCTGATATAATGGTCTACTTTACAAGGTTACTAGAGGAATTACTCAGATGTCATATTTCAGGGGTGGAGCATGTGTGGCCCTCCAGATGTTGGTGGACTGCAGCTCCCACCAGCCCTAGCCAGCATAGCCATTGATGAGGGATCATGGGAGCTGCAGTCCGACAACATCTGGAGGGCCACCCGCTCCCCACCCCTGAGGCATGTGAAGCACTCTGTGCAGTACAAATGCCAAGTTCTCATTATCCTACAGCAGCCTTCTCCAACCAGGAGCCCCCCAAATGTGTTGGACTGCAACTCCCATCATTCCCAGCCAGCATGGCCACAGCCATTGCCCATGCTGTCTGGGAATGATGGGGGTTGCAGTCCAACACATCAGGTGGTCTCCAGGGTGGGGAAGGCTGTCCTAAGTGGTGGCAGTGGCATTTCTTTTTCCACGGTCAGAACAGTCTTGAACAATACGATGTAACAACAGGGAGCTTCTGAGCTGGTGCCCTGTGTTTTTTCCCTACTACTGAGGAACCTGAACTAGTCATTGCAGATCTGACATGAGGGAACAAAGCTTCCAGCACAAAAGGCCTGCCACCCTGAAATTCTCTCTCTACAAAGTAAATCAGAAGTATGCATTCTACACGGTGAGAATTTGATGTCTTCGCCTCTCTTCCTCAGAGTGCAGATTGTATTCACCTTTCATGGGAGCCTCCTGTTTCGCCTTCAGGAAATATCTTGGAATACTCGGCTTACTTGGCTATAAGAACCACCCAGCTCCAGGAAAATCCTAATCAGCTCATGTTTATGAAAATCTATTGTGGCCTTAAGACCTCCTGTACAGTGACTGCTGCCCAGCTTGCAAATGCCCATGTTGATCATACATCCAAACCCGCCATAGTGTTCAGGATCTCAGCCAAGAATGAGAGGGGATATGGACCAGCTACACAAGTTCGATGGCTCCAAGGTAAAGCAAGTGATTTACCTGGGCACCCAAATCTTTCTCTGTAACATTGTAGAGGGGAGGGAGTTGGTGGCAGTGTGTCACTATTACTGTCGCTAATATATTTTTTCCAGTTTTCATGGAGAAATTGGCGACTGGCATGCATTTTAATGTTGGAGGCCCTGCCCAAGTAATTGACGCAATGTGGTCAGGCTGTTGTGGATGGCACAAAATGACTCTGTACCAGCATTGCATACAGAGGGTCTGCAGAAAAGAAGGCCGCAGGCCAGCTGTGGCCCTTTCTCTGACAATTTGAGCCCACCTCCCCCAGGAAATTCCAGATATTCATTGCTGGCAGCCTACCCCAACCTTTTTGAAGGAACATCTGCCCCCAACAGTGGGGTGGAAGATGGGTTGAGGGTAGGCTACTTCTAGTGAAGAAATCTTGGTCTGTGTGGGGTGCAGGAGGGGGGAAATTCCCATCCAGTGCAAAGGAGATATCCATCATGGGTTAAGTCCTCCCACTGCTCAGGACAGGCAAGGAACATGTGACCAAGCTTTTTGCCTTGGTCCTGGCCTCTGTGGCTCTTCCCAGCCAGTTCATTCCTTGCCTTTGCCTGGGACAGAGCTTGTTCTTATCTCTCCTCAACAATCTCCTTTTCCAGGCCTCATTTTTCCTTTCAATTCTTGTTCTACCTCTTCCTTAACAAACTTTTCTCTTTTTCTAGTTTAGTCTTTTCTGTCTTTTATAAACAAACAAACAGAAAAGAAAAGAGAAGGTTTTGCTTACTGTTTTCTGGATCCTCTGCCTTTTCACCACAAAATGGCATCACCTACCAAGAAGAGCTCCAAACCTGATAAGAAAAAAGAAAAGGTGCCTTTGGTAAGGCATATCAGAGTGGTCTGGAATCCAGCTGCTGATCGCAAGAAACCACGCCCACCCGACCTTGAGGAGCTGACAGTTGCTCCTGGATCGATAATGAGGAGTTTACAAGAGGGCCAGTAGTGTCTAGGCATAGCCTACACATGCGCCCCAGATCTCGCGCCCTCTCCATAGTTCCTGCCTCAGAAGAGGTTGACCCAGACATCAATCCAGAGGAGTTTGTGAGGGCACGTAAGCCCTGGGGCCCTGGGAGTGGGAGGAAGATGGGACGTGCCCGTTGTTTTCCCACCAAAAATCAATTTCATTTTCCCTGCATTTTGCAAACACAGCCTTTTTCAGGGAATAATACGAAGCTTTCTGGTCAAGGAAGGGATTGTTAAAAACGCAGGGAAAGGACTCTTTCCTTCAGTTCTTCTTCTTCTTCTCCTTTCCTACAGCCAAAGAAAAAACAAAAGAGGGTACTTCAGGCCAAGCACTCCAAGATGCCTGATAAAACAAAATTGCCCACATCTTCTGCTGAAGCAGCCCTTGATTCTCCCTACGCTCGCCTCACTATCAAGGGAAAACATCATAAGTCAAAGGGAATCTTGCCTGAGGGCCCTTCTGACTCAGATTCTCTTGTTTTGTTAGATGAATGGTCTGGTGAATGGTCAGATACTGGGACAGTGGACAAATCTTCCAGTGTAAGACTATTTAACAATGATGATTTTCTTCCAGTTCTATCCAAAGCTATGGCTTCATTGAACATTAATTCTCCTCAGGAAACAGCCAAGCAGCCTTCCAGAAGTGAAGCATTATTCCCAGACCCTAAGCCAGCTAACTGTGAGATACCTTTTCCTTTCTCCTTTGAAAAATTGGTTAAATTTTTAACCAATTTAACCAAAATTTAATGGAAGGCTCCCTGCCAAGTCAAAAGGAGCTCTAGCATAGCTCAAACATTTTACTCCTTACCACACCCAATAATGTGAAGAACTTAAGGTTCCTTTAGTTCAGTGATTCTCAACTGGTGGTCCATGGTGACTTTTTCAGTGGTCCACATGAATATATAACTGTATAAAATTAAATATAGATACCATTGCCAGAGAAAGTTTCTGGGTATCTGTATTTATACAGTTTGAATAAAAACATTTTCGAATCAGCATGTTTATACAACTTAACCTTCTTTACAGGAGGGAAACAGCACAAGAGAACGACATGCTGTTCTCCCATTATTTACATTCATACACTTTCGTACAACAGAAGTGCCACTTTACGGCTGGGCTGCAACTAAAAACTTGTTTTTGGCAGGAAGGTGGGAGTGACCTGTCTAGATATGTGCGGTTCTTGAGCGTAGCTCCTGCTCTCGTGCTGTGATTATCATGCCGTTTGTTCTGTGCTAAATATGCTGTTTTAGTTTCTTCATAAATTATGTTATAAAATGTAAGTACAATTGGATGAATCAACCAATGTCACATTATGCTCTCAGCTATTGGTGTTCACATGATATATGGTTGAGGGAGACCTCAAAGATGAGTTTCTTTTTTGTGAGACTCTTGATACTACCACAAAGGCTAGGGATGTGATGGAAATTGTTAACAATTTAACAATTTCTTTGAAGTGCATGGTCTGGATTGGGCAAATCACTGATGGTGCACCTGCCATGCTAGGCTCAAGATCGGGCTTCCAAGCATTGGTGAAACAGCACACTCCATTGGTAATCAGAGTTCATTGCTTCATTCATTGGGAAGCTTTGGCATCAAAAACATTGCCTGATCAACTTAACACCGTTTTCAAAGGGTTGGTGAAAGTGGTGAATTACATCAAATCATCCGTTCTGAATACCAGGCTGTTCAAAAGATTTTGCCAGGACATGGGTTCTGACTTTGATGTGTTGCTGTTCTACAGCAGGGAACATACTCAATGGAGTTTTTCAACTGAGAGAGGAGTTGGATTTGTTTCTCCAGGCTCAAGGAAAAGAGGAATTCTGAAATGTGCTGATGCAGTCACATTTAAAATTTGCATATCTTGTTGATATTTTTGGAATCTTGAACAAACTGAATCTTGAGCTGCAAGGGAAAGGTGCAAATCTGTTCTCTGACCAAAGCATCATCAAGGCTTCTCTTCACGAATTGGAACTCTGGATGGTAAGAGTCAAAGGCAATAATTTGGCTCAATTTCCATGTGTGGATGCCATGCTTGGGAAAAAGGAAGCTATTTGGATGCAAATTCTTGATCATTTACGGAAGCTATGAGACAAATTCCAACTATGCTTTCCGGAGGAGGACAGGACAAAAGATGGATGATCTCTCATCATGAATCCATTCATAACAGATGTCAATAGTATTCCAAAGGATCTGCAGGAGGAA
This sequence comes from Heloderma suspectum, assembly GCF_057233095.1. NCBI lineage: Eukaryota > Metazoa > Chordata > Lepidosauria > Squamata > Helodermatidae > Heloderma > Heloderma suspectum. The sequence goes on from NC_139464.1 coordinate 35,240,115, forward strand.
TTCTTGGATCTGAAAAATGATTTTATGACCCAAGATGTGTACAAGCAGTCTACCATAGGGAAATTTGGGATCAGCATGACTGGGAGTTACCCAAATCTGTCAGCACATGCAGTCAGATTTCTTTTGCTTTTTGCATCAACATATGTGTGTGAGACGGGATTTTCATGTTTGTTGCACATTAAGTCCAAACAGAGGAATTGGCTCGCAGTAGGAAGCAATATTCGTTGTGCATTATCAAGAGTACTACTCCAAACATTGAAAAGCTTGTCAGTGAGAAGACAATCCAAATATCTAAGAAATAAATACATTTCAAACCAAAATGTGTTTGCTCTTTTTAATCACATCTCAACCAAAATAAATAAATAAATGGAGGTGGTCCTCAAAATGTTTTTGATTGGCCTCGTGGCTCGTGGACTGAAACGAGTTGAGAACCACTGCTTTAGTTGATGTTCCAGTGGCAGCCTTACTTTCAGGAGCCATAAATCCTAAAGATGGGGACTCCCCCCTCAAGGATCCTGTGAAAAACGTATTGAAGCAGCCCCGAAAAGAGCTCATGAAGCTACAGCTTTCACTGTCTGTGCTTCCTGTACTGCTTCTTTTTTTTCTCGAGCCAGTCTCCTGTGGGTTGAAGATATTATCAACAATAAAGAGCTGGGTAGTTTTTCCTTGCTTAGTCTTTCTCAGTTATACAAGACATAAGCCTTCATTTCAGTTGCCCCACAGGATTCCATGATTTCTATACACGTTCCATTGTTTCAACCACAATGAAAAGATGTTCACTGTGGCTGAAACACTGGAATGTGGATGCTTATTCCAAAGGAAACCTAAGCACAGTTCCTATCACAGATACATGCCTCTTTGGAGAGGAAGCCCTCAAAAATATTTTAGTGGAAACCAAAGTTAAGAGGGATGAGAGGAGGTTCTCTAGATGAGCTCTCTCCTCCTCCTCCTCCTCCTCCTTTTCTTTTTGTTCCTTCAGATCTCCATTTAATTCATCCTTTCGGCGATGCAGTTATAAGTTCACAAAGCCCACATGGCCCAGAACCAGATTCCAACCTAGATCTCAGACCTCCAACCTCGGAAAGTCAGGCTTTCCCCAGTCCTCCAAAGCTCCTCACCAACTATTCTGACTCCCTTCCAGCAGGTGTTGGAGGAAGGCTACAATACTTCTTTCACACATGGGAAGAGACAGCACCGGACACCTGGACTCTCAACATTATTCAACATGGCTATTTCCTGGAGTTTCACTCCACTCCCAGGAGCAGGTTTCTTCTCTCCCCCCTTTCCAGGTCCATTCACAAACAACAACTGATGGCAGCATAAATTGCCCACCTCCAAGAGAGAGGAGCAATAGAACCTGTCCCACCTCCTGAGCACTTCCAGGGGGTATACTTCCTTCTCTTCCTGGTCCCCAAGAAGGGAGGGTCTTCATAGAATCATAGAATAGTAGGGTTGGAAGGGGCCTACAAGACTATCGAGTCCAACCCCCTGCACAATGTAGGAATCCAAGTCAGAGCATCCCTGACAGATGGCTGTCCAGCCTCATCTTGAATCCCTCCAGTGTGGGAGAGCCCAGTACCTCCCTAGGTAATTGGTTCCATTGTCATATTGCGCTAACAGTCAGGAAGTTTTTCCTGATGTTCAGCCGGAATCTGGCTTCCTGTAACTTGAGCCCATTATTCCGTGTCCTGCATTCTGGGATGATCAAGAAGAGATCCTGTCCTCCCTCTCTGTGACAACCTTTCAAGGACTTGAAAAGCAATATCATATCTCCCCTCAGTCTTCTCTTCTCAAGGCTAAACATGCCCAATTCCTTCAGTCTCTCTTCATAGGGCTTTGTTTCTGGGCCCTGATCATCTTTGTTGCCCTCCTCTGAACCCACTCCAGCTTGTCTGCATCCTTCTTAAAGTGCGGTGCCCAGAACTGGACACAGTACTCCAGATGAGGCCTAACCAGTGCTGAGTAGAGGGGAACTAGTACTTCCCAGGATTTGGAAGCTATGCTTCTATGAATATAGCCCAAAATAGCATTTGCCTTTTTTGCAGCCACATCACATTGTTGGCTCGTATTCAGCTTGTGATCTACAACAATTCCAAGATCCTTCTCGCTTGTAGTGTTGTTGAGCCAAGTATCCCCGATCTTGTAACTGTGCATTTGGTTTCTTTTTCCTAGGTGCAGAACCTGGCATTTATCCCTATTAAATTTCATTCTTTTGTTTGCTGTCCAGTGCTCCAGTCTATCAAGATCACTTTGAATTTTGTTTTTGTCTTCCAAGATAGAAGATAGGGACATTAGCCACCTCCAGTCATCTGGCACTTCATCCGTCCTCCATGATTTCTCAAAGATAATAGACAGTGGTTCTGAGAGCTCTTCTGCCAGTTCCTTTAATACTCTAGGATACAGTTCATCTGGCCCTGGAGATTTGAACTCATTCAAAGTAATTAGTTGTTCCTTGACCATATGCCTATCAATCTCAAGCTGTAGTCCTGCCCCTTCAGCTTGTACTTCGCCTTTGCCAGGGGGGTCATAGACCCTCTTTTGGGAGAAGACTGAGCCAAAGTAGGAATTGGGCACTTCTGCCTTTTCTTTGTCATCTGTTATCATTTTGCCATCCTTATTTAATAGCTGAACCACCATTTCTTTCCTCTGTCTTTTACTTTGCACGTAGGTGAAGAAAGCCTTTTTATTGCTTTTAGCATCCCTCACTAACCTCAGCTTGTTCTTAGCTTTAGCCTTCCTGACGCCATCCCTGCAATTCTGTGCTACCTGCCTGTGCTCTTCCCTTGTTTTTTGTCCTTCCTTCCACTTCCTACATGTGTGCTTTTTTGTTTTCAGGTCATCTCTAAGCTTTTTGTGAAGCCACATTGGCTTCTTCTGTTGTCTTCCACCTTTTCTTCTTGTTGGAATTGTTTGTGATTGTGCCTTTAGAGTTTCCTTTTTTAAAAGCTCCCACCCATCTTGGACTCCTTTTCTCGTTAGCGTCGCTTGCCGTGGGACCTTACTTGTCATTGTTCTGAGTTTATTAAAATCAGCTTTCCTAAAATCCAGGGTACGCTTCTTGGCATGCCATACTGGATCTGAAACACCTCAACAGGTTTGTGGCACATTGCAAATTCAAGATGGAGACCCTCCAGACTATCAAGGAGACTCTACATCAGAGGGATTACCTTTCCTCCATAGGCCTTATGGTGGCTTCTCTCCATGTTCCCATTGCTGCACAACACCAGAGATTTCTCTGCTTCTTCTGCAAGGGTCACCGTTTTCAGTACAGGGCAATGCCTTTCATCCTGCTATCAGCACCAAGAGTCTTTTCCAAGCTAATGCCAGCAGTGGTAGCCCACCTCGGACTCAAGGCCATTGTTTTCTCTATCTAGACGACCTCCTAAGGTCTCCATCGCTGTCAAAGGCCCGTGCAGATCTACAGTTCACTCTGTTTTGTCTCCAAGACCACGGATTCTTGATAAACTACCAAAAGAGCCACCTCCAACCCTCCTGACCACTCATCCACCTGCGGGCAGTTTTAGATACCTCCAAAGAAATAATCTCCCTGGCCCCAGACAGGTTATCCAAGGTTCCTCAGGTAACAAAGTCCCTCCTTCTAGCTCTCTCAGCAGCTGTCATGTTCCTTGCTCAAGTGCTGGGTCTCATGATACCCTGTTTAGGGATCATCCCATGGGCCAGGTTATATTCCAGACCCTTGCAGTGGCTACTTCTCCCCTTTCTGTCCAAAATAATCTACAGACACCACATCAAAGTTATTCTGCCTCAATCAGTCAGAACTTCTCTCCTCTGGTGGAGAACACCACACAACACAGCAAAGGGCACAGCCATCCAGGAACTCTGTTGCATCATTGTGACCACAGATGCCAGCCTGGAGGGTTGGGGAGCTCGCTGCCAGGGCCATCCCAGGGCCATTCAAGGGATCTGGCCTCCTGAGGTGAAACACCACAGTATCAACTGGCTGGAGTTACGAGCAATCCACCTTGCCATCAAACACTTTGTCCAACTCATGGGTCCTGTCCCTTTCCTAGTCAGAACAGACAGCACCACAGCCTTAGGTCATATTAATAATCAAGGAGGAACAAATCCAGATCTCATTACAAAGAGAGCTCTTCCTTCCTCCCTTGGGCAGAACACAACATTCCGGCCATCACTGCATAACACATCCAGAGGACCCTCAACACAGAAGCCCATTTTCTCAGTCGACAGCAGCTCAATCCAGGTGAGCGGACTCTCAATCCAACAGTTTTTCAGAGTCTTTGCCATCACTTCAGCCCAGCCCTGGTGGACTTATTTGTCTCCCCACTCAACAGTCAAGTACCTCACTTCTTCTCCAGACATCTAGCTTGAAAAGCAAAAGCCACAGACGCTCTCCACTTTACGCATTCCCACCGTTTCCACTTTTGGCCAGGGTCCTCAGGAAGATCAAGGAGTAACAGGCAACTCTAATACTCATAGATCTTGATTCTCCAAATCCTACAACTGGCAGAGTCAGACCCCTGGTTCCTTCCATTGACACCCAACCTTCTCATGCAAGGCCCTGTGCGGCATCCAGACCCCGAATGGCTGCAGCATGCCGCCTTGCTACTGAACACCGCACCTTCCTCTCCCTAGGCTATTCAGCTGAGGCAATAAACCCCATGCTGTCTTCCAGGAGACCATCCACCAATCGAATATATGAAACAACCTGGAAGGCATTCATTCATTGGTGCAGGAGGAAATGCATAGACCACAAGATGGCAGGAATCAAAGAGCTGCTACTGTTCCTGCAAGTGGGGCTAGATATGGGACTCAAAGCAAACACACTTCGAAGACAAGCCACACCTCTTTCTTCTGTCCTTTCCAAGCCCTGCCACAAGCCACTTAGTGCTCATCTGCACATTAAACGATTCCTCAGAGAAGCGTCGCTTATCTCCCCTCCAGTTATACATTGTTTCCCTACATGGAACCTGCATACAGTCCTTTCTGCTCTCACTGCTCCACCCTTTGAGCCTCTCAGAACTGTATCTCTGTGTTTCCTCTCACTTAAGGCTTTATTTCTGGTAGCTATAAACTCTGCCAGGAGAGTTTCAAAGTTATCAGCTCTCTCCATGGGGGGCCACCTCTGCACGTTCAGCAAGGACTCTGTCACACTCCAGTTAGATCCATCCTTAATTCCCAAAATTAACACTCTCTTTCACAGAACACAAGGAATTGTTCTTCTCTCCTTCTGCCCTAATCCTTCTCACCCCTCTGAGTGGGTCTGGCACAAATTGGATGTTAGAAAGGCCATCGAAATCTACCTTAAGAGGACTGAGGAACTCCGACGTTCCGATTCCTTATTTCTTTCCTTTCATCCAACAGCCTTAGGGCAGAAAGCTTTCTGTGCTACCCTTGCCAGGTGGCTAAGGCATGTATTTTTGCAGCCTATGCAGTTAAAAAAACTCCCTAAACCTGCACATGTTACAGCACACTCCACCAGGGCTACGGCTGCCTCAGCAGCTTTTTCTGCTAATGCCCCCTTAGCAGAGATCTGTAGGGCAGTCACGTGGTCCTCACACCTTATGTTTGTAAGGCATTATAGGATGGACAAATACGTTTCTGCCGAAGCAGCCTTTGGATATAGAGTGTTACAACAGGTATTACCTCAACCATAGGGTCAGCATGCTTTGGGGCCCGCCCTATGAGAATAGTAGCTTTTATACATCCCATGATGGATGTCTCCTTCGGACTGGATGGGAATGGAAAGTTGGGTATGTACTGTGAAGTTCCATTCTGATTCGGTATGTAGGAGACATCCATACTGCACCCTCTGGCAGGCTGACCACCCTGTTGATACTAGCATTTATTTCAGTTTTTCTCGTGGAGTGTGCCAATACCCAGAGAGGTTTTTTTCCCCCTTTTCCATTCTACCTTCTTTTTTTTTTACTTACTGCATTAACGGCTCCTCAATAGCTACTCTGTCCAAATGCTTGGCTAGAAAAGAACTGGCTGGGAGGAGCCACAAAGGCCAGGACCAAGGCAAAAAGCTTGGTCACATGTTATTTGCCTGTCCTGGGCAGTGGGAGGAGTTGACCCATGATGGGTCAACCCATGATGTGCTCCTGCGCACTGAATCGGAATGGAACCTCACGGTAAGTGCCCAACTTTCCAGTCTGTGATGGTGCTTCTTTCTTATTGCTGCCATCACCCCTCTGTTCTACTCTAGATTTGGAGCAAGTTGTTGTTGTTCAGTCGTTCAGTCGTGTCCGATTCTTCGTGACCCCATGGACCATAGCACGCCAGGCCTTCCTGTCCTGCACTCTCTCCCGGAGCGTGCTCAAGTTCATATTCATTGCATCCGTGATGCTATCTAGCCATCTCATCCTCTGCCGTCCCCTTCTCCTTTTGCCTTCAGTCTTTCCCAGCATCAGGGTCTTTTCCAGGGAGTTTTCTCTTCGCATTAGGTGGCCAAAATATTGGAGCTTCAGCTTCAGTATCTGTCCTTCCAATGAGCACTCAGGGTTGATTTCCTTTAGGATGGACTGATTTGACCTCCTTGCAGTCCAGGGGACTCGTAAGAGTCTTCTCCAGCACCACAGTTCGAAAGCATCAATTCTTCGGCGCTCAGCCTTCCTTATAGTCCAGCTCTCACAGCCATACATTACTACTGGGAAAACCATAGCTTTGATTAGATGGACCTTTGTCGGCAAGGTGATGTCTCTGCTTCTTACTATGCTGTCTAGGTTGGCCATAGCTTTCCTCCCAAGGAGCAAGCGTCTTTTAATGTCATGGCTACAGTCACCGTCTGCGGTGATCTTGGAGCCCAAGTAAGTAAAATCTGTCACTGCTTCCATTTCTTCCCCTTCTATATGCCAGGAAGTGATGGGGCCAGATGCCATGATCTTAGTTTTTTTAATGTTGAGTTTCAAACCAGCTTTTGCACTCTCCTCTTTCACCCTCAACAAGAGGCTCTTTAGATCCTCTTCGCTTTCTGCCATTAGGGTGGTATCGTCTGCATATCGGAGGTTGTTGATAATTTTCCCAGCAATCTTAATTCCGACCTCTGATTCATCCAACCCGGCATTTCTCATGATGTACTCTGCATATAAGTTAAATAAGCAGGGTGACAATATGCAGCCTTGTCGTACTCCTTTCCCAATTTTGAACCACTCGGTTGTTCCATGTCTGGTTCTTACTGTTGCTTCTTGACCCTCGTACAGGTTTCTCAGGAGACAGGTAAGGTGGTCTGGTACTCCCATCACTTTCAGAATTTGCCACAGTTTGTTGTGATCCACACAATCAAAGGCTTTAGCGTAGTCAATGAAGCAGAAATAGACGTTTTTCTGGAATTCTCTTGCTTTCTCCATGATGCAGCGAATGTTGGCGATTTGATCTCTAGTTCCTCTGCCTCTTCGAAACCCAGCTTGTACTTCCGGTAGTTCTTGGTTCGCATACTGCTGAAGCCTAGCTTGTAGGATTTTGAGCATCACCTTGCTGGCATGTGAAATGAGCGCAATGGTGCGGAAGTTTGAACACTCTTTGGCGTTGCCCTTCTTTGGAATTGGAATGTAAACTGACCTTTTCCAGTCTTGCGGCCACTGTTGAGTGTTCCAGATTTGTTGACATATTGAATGCAGCACTTTAACAGCATCATCTTTTAGGATTTTAAATAGTTCGGCTGGAATACTGTCATCTCCGCTAGCTTTGTTGTTACTAATGCTTCCTAAGGCCCACTTGACTTCACTCTCGAGGATGTCCGGCTCAAGTTCAGTGACCGCACTATCATGGCTATCAGGGACATTCAGATCTTTCCTGTAGAGTTCTTCTGTTTATTCTTGCCACCTCTTCTTAATCTCATCTGCTTCTGTTAGGTCCCTGCCTTCTTTGTCCTTTATCATGCCCGTCTTTGCACAAAACGTTCCCTTGAGAGCCCCAATTTTCTTGAAGAGATCTCTAGTCTTTCCCATTCTGTTGTTTTCCTCGATTTCTTTGCATTGTTCATTTAAGAAGGCCTTCTTGTCTCTCCTTGCTATTCTCTGGAACTCTGCGTTCAGTTGGGTATATCTTCCCCTTTCTCCCTTGCTTTTCGCTTCCCTTCTTTCGTGAGCTACTTGTAAAGCCTCATCAGACAGCCACTTGGCTTTCTTGCATTTCTTTTTCTTTGGGATGGATTTCGTTGCTGCCTCCTGAACAATGTTACGGACCTCCGTCCATAGTTCCTCAGGCACTCTGTCTATCAGGTCTAATCCCTGAAATCTATTCTTCACCTCCACTGTATATTCATCAGGGATATGCTTTAGGTCATACCTGAACGGTTTAGTGGTTTTCCCGACGTTCTTCAATTTAAGCCGAAAATTTGCAAGAAGCAGCTCATGATCTGAGCCACAGTCAGCTCCAGGTCTTGTTTTGACTGACGCTTCTCCATCTTTGGCTGCAAAGGACATAATCAATCTGATTTCGATATTGACCATCTGTTGATGTCCATGTGTAGAGTCGCCTCTTGTGCTGTTGGAAAATAGTGTTTGCTATGATCAGCATGTTCTCTTGGCAAAACTCTATTAGCTTTTGTCCTGCTTCATTTTGTACACCAAGGCCATGCCTGCCTGTTATCCCGGTGATTTCTTGATTTCCTACTTTAGCATTCCAATCCCCTATGATGAAGAGGACATCTTTTTTTGGTGTTAGTTCTAGAAGGTGTTGTAGGTCTTCATAGAACCGATCAACCTCAGCTTCTTCGGCATCAGTGGTTGGGGCATAGACTTGAATTACTGTGATGTTGAATGGTTTGCCTTGGATTCGTACTGAGATCATTCTATCATTTTTAAGATTGTACCCCAGTACTGCTTTTCCCACCCTTTTGTTGACTATGAGTGCTACTCCATTTCTTCTAAGGGATTCTTGCGCACAATAGTAGATATGATGGTCACCTGAATTAAATTCGCCCATGCCTGTCCATTTGAGTTCGCTGATTCCCAAGATGTCGATGTTCAATCTTGCCATCTCATGTTTGACCACCTCCAGCTTACCTTGATTCATTGATCTGACATTCCAGGTTCCTAAACAATATTGTTCTTTACAGCATCGGATTTTCTTTTCACCACCAGACACATCCACAGCTGAGTGTCCTTTCGGCTTTGGCCCAGCCGCTTCACTCTTTCTGGCGCTACTTGGAAATACCCTCTGCTCTTCCCCAGTAGCATATTGGACACCTTCCGACCTGAGGGGCTCATCTTCCGGCGTCATATCTTTTAGCCTTGTGATACGTTCCATGGGGTTTTCTTGGCAAGAATACTGGAGTGGGTTGCCATTTCCTTCTCCAGTGAACCACATTTTGTCAGAACTCTCTGCCATGACCTGTCCGTCTTGGGTGGCCCTGCACGGCATAGCTTATGGCTTCACTGAGTTACGCAAGCCCCTTCGCCACAACAAGGCAGTGATCCATGAAGGGGTTTGGAGCAAGGGGAGCCCCTAAATCTGCAGGTGTTATCTAGGAGGGAGGGCAACTACCAACTGTCTCCCCAGTCACTGCTTTGTGAGTTCAGCCTCTTTGCCTGCCTTTAGTCAAAGCATAGGGCATGAATCTGGCACAGAGGGGAATTATCCTTTGCGTGGTCACAAGTATACAGTCAAACCCCAGGTTCCAAATTAATACGTTTTGCTAAGATTAGGGCTGAGGGATGAGGGAGAAAGTAGATAGGGTAGCATCCAAAAGAAATAAAACAGTTTAATTCCGAAATAGCCTATACTAGATGGTCTTAAAGAGAAATTCCAAAATGTACTTGTGCATAGCAATGTTCATCTAAGACATTCAGAGATGACAAAAGGATGACAATTTTCATAGGGGAAAACCCTATTTGTTTATCCCTGTAGCACCAGGGGAGGGGGTTGGCGGGGGAAGAGTCCTCCAGTCAGGTGTGTATAGAGCAGCTTGATATGCTCAGCATGTAGGCAGGGAGCACCTGAGGAGATGGCCCATTAATGCTTTCAACAACCCAGGGAGGTAGAAGTAAAAAGTGAGACCTGGGGAGACATTTCCTCTTTACTCCTGATAGATGGAACAAGAGATGTTGGAGATGCGCCAGGCCAGCTTTCCGAAACACAAAAGCTAAGTTCTTTGGACCAGAGATGGGGGCTTTTTTAAGGTGATGGGCATTTTGAATGCAAGCCTTCTCCATACCGTTTCTCTCCCAGGACTCAGAGGTACATGCTGGAATTTGCACTCATTTTTCCAGTGCGTGGCAGCCAGAAGCACTGCATGGCCCCTTGCATCTGAGACTCCCTCAGTGGCTGAGTTCACATGACATGACAACCCACCCTGCGAAATAAGCTATGCAGTGTGGATTGCTGTCAGAACAACCCATGGTGAGCCAGACAGATGATCAGGCTTACTGTGAGTTGTTCTTCCTCTCCTTCTCCTTCAATCCTCCAGCTAGCTCTGGTGCATGTCCCAGGGGGCTTGGCGGCAGAACCTGATTTGTTTGCCACCAAGGCCCCCTCCCCACTCCAATCGTGGTCCCAGTCACATTCAGAGCGTGTATTTTTTTAATTAAATGGGGCCGAAAAATGTTTTTATTATTTTTTTAGCTTCAGCAATGTGCACAGGTGTCTTTCTAATTTTTTTTCGGGGGGTGGTCAGTCTTTCACAATGTGGAGGTGCATAATTGCAGCTGTCAAACTATATACAGCCTTGCCTTGTCTATTGCCTTGTGTGTTCCAGCTGTCAAAGGGAACAAATTGTACTAGGAAAGATACAAGGTAATTGTCAAGACAGGGCTGCTTATATGCTGGTTTGACAGCCTTTGACAGCTGACAGTTCGGGGGAAAGGGGACCGCATTGGTCGCTTAGCAAAGTTATCTTTCAATTTTAAAATGTGGGATTTACTCTTGGGGGTCATCCCTTCCATTCCACCTCTCCCCGGCTCTCCCCCAGGGTGATCTAGGGACCACCCATTTGTGAAGCTTCCATTTTGGGCAAATGTCAGGGCATAATTTTTTTTTCAGATGACTGACAGCCCCTCCCAAGTGCCACTTGGGCACTGGTGGAGGCGCTTGTCAAGGGCTCCTTGGAGGTCTCTCTCTGTCTAAACCAGTAGCCAAGTCCAGACACAGACAAAGGAATTCCTTTCAAAGCTTTATTCTTCTTTTACAACTTAACAACTATACCGATTGCAACTAGATCTGAGCAGCACAGTACCTATGCCCTAAGTTGGAACAGTTGGTCCCCGTTTGAAAGGGAATTACTGGCAGACCCCTGAACTTAAGGACTAGGGAGAGTCCCTCCCCTTTTCCCTTGGAGCCTCTGGGCACAGCCGTTGTTTGCGCGCCAACCTGGCACTTTGCCTCCTTTCCGCGCCCTCCATCTGGCACCGCTCTCTGCGTCTGCGTCACGCATCCACCAAGTCTGCTATCTGTGCTTGGTCACTCCCTGGACTGCTAACTAAACTAGGAATGCTAGTGGGAGGAATCTCCGTCAGCTGTTGGTCCTGGGAAAGAGGAGCGCGCTCCTCTCCCAGGAGCGACTGCTCTTCCTCAGAATCAGAACTACTCTGGGATTCTATGGGCTCAGTGTCCACCCTGACAGCGCTGTCACTGTGACACAGGTGAGATTGCTTGGCAAGAGTGGCAGGGGTTTCTGCTGTTCTAGCCTGAACAGCTCACCCGCCAATGCCTGCAGGCTGTGATGGGTTGGCAGTGCCGGGTTCAGATGACATGACAACCCATTGTGGATACAACAACCTAAAACAAGCCATGGGTTGTTAGGACGGCTAGTTGCCCACACACAAGCCACCCTGTGGGAATCAGCCCAGGTTTACACATCCAGTTTGTCATGTTGTGCGAACCCAGTCAATGGCTGGGTTTGCGCAATCAGCGGTGGGAAAAAACCCACCGAAACTTCTTCCTCCACTCCTACATGTGCTGCCTGCCCGCCATTTGCCTAATTACCCACAGCACGGCTTGGTTATCCTGTTGTCCGAACCTGGCGCAGCGCATGGCGGGGGTGGCTTCTAAACCACCCCACAACCCCCACAATAAACCAAGTTTTGTGGGGTGGTTTAGAAGCCACCTCCACCATGTGCTGCGCCAGGTTCAGACAACACAATAACCCGCACTGCATCGTGGGTAATTAGGCAAATGGCAGGTGCATGAGCAGCATGTGCAGGGGGTGGGGGGAGAAGCCACAGTAGCTTCTTTCCCTCCGCTGATTGTGCGAATCCAACCAATCTGTGATTTACTGAGAGAGTGAAAGCCATGTGTTGCTGCTGCCAAACTCAGTGAGAAGTAGAAATAATGGGGTTGGGAGGAGGCAGAAACAGAGTAAATAGAGGTTGAAGGGAAAAAAGTGGAGTAACAGAAATTGGGGTTTCAGAGAGACCCATTGCGTAGAGAGAAGGGAGGGAACACACTGGGGTGTGGAGAGCCAAGTTTGTGGAGGACATCAAATAATTCAGGATGAACACCCAAGGAGACTGAAGAATTCCATCCTGGGTGAATGCAGAGAAAAGTTTCAGATGGGATTCAATGCAAGTAAGTGTAAGGTGATACACTTTGGGTCAAAAAATCCCAACATCACATACGTATACACTGATGGGATGAGAACTGACTGGGGCAATCAATGAAAGGCATCTTGGCATCATAATGGGATAGTTCAGTAAAAATATTAGTTCAGTATGCTGGGGCAATGAGCTGGGCAAATTCAGTGTTAGGAAATACAAGGGAAAGGGTTTAAAATAAAATGGCAAGTATCATAAGGTCTTTATATCTGTGGTGTATCTATATTTGGAGTAGCGTACAGTTCTGGTTGCTCCCTCTCAGAAAGGGTGTCCTAGCACTGGGAGAGAGACAGAGAAGGGCAACCAAAAAAATCTCGAGGTTGCCCCTTCTTCCCTATGAAGAAAAGCTTAAGGGTCTGAACCTTTTTAGTTGAGACAAAAGACCACTGAAGAGGGGGATGTGATAGAGGTGTGGCAAGATAAAGGTTTCACTCTCTCTCCTAAGACTGGAGTCCAGGGTCACCCAATGAAATTGATTAGCCATCATAGTTAACTATGTGTTCAGGACAGTATACCAGTTACTGAAAATCAGTTACTTGAGGGGCAAATGGGGCCACTGTTGGAAACAGCTGGACTTTGGTCTCATCCTGTAAGAGCAGTAATGTTCAGATGGAACACAGAGAGACCTGTAGGGTTGTAGAAACATACGCTAGTAGGGATTGTTTAGAGATTGGGATCTTTGGGGGTGTGGGTGGGGGAGAGAAGACTTTGCACTGTGTGGTGGAGAGGAAGGGGTGGAGAAAAGGAGGAAGAGGTAACAAGGAATAGGTTCAAAAGGAAGGACTGCGTGGAAGATGTATAAAAAATATTTTTGTACAGTTAACACAGAAGTGTGGCCCTCAAGAAAAATGAAAAAGTGGCTCACGTAGAGATCTGAGCTGTGATTTGACCCCTCACATAGAAAATGAAGGGTAGGGTGTCAATGTACATGATCCTTTGCCCCAAAGGGCCAGAGGATGGAGGATGAATCCCCTTTTCAGTGGGCTTCGCTGTATATTATAGTTGCAAGCAAACACTTGAACTGTGGCCACCAGTCACAAGCCAGTGAAACCAAGTTTTGAATTCAGGTCCTCTGATTTGAACATGTCTGTCCTGAATGCTTTTTAACAGCGTGTTCTCTTTTCATTGCAGAAACAAAAACATCAAGTTCAAAATAGGAACGGCATACTATACTGCAAGTTGTGGAGAAGCAGTTAGCACTCGTGATATTTTGTAAAGCTTCCAAATATTTCATTTTATATTGTCTTAACTTCACAGCGTCAGTATTGTACAGTCTTGCAAAACTGGACCTAGAGTGACTGCGTTTTTCATACTACTTTATATGCAGTATGGTCACTTTAGAGTCCCTGGCTAATATCCAGAGGATTATATACGCATCTGAATTTTTGGAGTCTTCCTTCCAGTAGCTCCCAGCACGTAGACCCACCAATCGCAATAGCTCCCAGCACGTAGGGAAGGGCCACAGCTCAGTGATAGAGCACATGCTTTGCATGCACGAGGTCCCACGTTCAGCCTCTGACATCTCCCTGCAAGGCTGGGAAAGACCCCTGTCCGAAACCCAGGAGAGCCACTACCAGTTAGTGCAGAGGGTATTGAGCTAAATAATGGTCTGACTCAGTGTAAAGCTTCCCATGTTCCTAGACCGAGAAGCGAAGTTTGAAAAGCAAGTTTGTGACTTCGCATGAAAACTGTTCAAAGGGAAACGCATTGGGGGGAATAACACGTGTTAATTTGTGTTGCTTTCCCTTCTCGAGCCTAACTCAGATGTTTACAATACAGTTGGGATGTTCTGTTTGGGGAGCTGCTGAAAGAAAGTTCCCTAAAACTTTGGTTATTTGCACACCTCTGTGGATTATAGCTCACAGAATTACTACAGCACAAGTTGTTTGAAGACTGCAGTAAATATATAGCATTGGAGATGCTGAAAGTAAACGATTTGTTTTTCAAACATCACAATTGCCTTTTAATGTTGGTTGACTGAATCATAATTTACAGCTGTAACTATTTCAGATAAATGTGGTTTGTCTCCCCGTTTTTTCCTAGCTTGTTTTAGTAATATAGGGTTGCGTCCTGTGTACGGTTTTCCTTCATGGGTGTGAGCTCCAAATTTTTTGTACCAGAAAACTGGAAAAACATGGGAAGGGTTTGTATGTATAAATAACAGATGTCTCCATAAGTCTGACAGGGTATGCTGAGATGCTCCCAAACTCTTGGAATATGCTTGTTTACCTGAAAGTCAAACACATGTCTAAATCTTCCCATCCTCCCCCCCCCCCCACAAATTTACTGGTGGGAGTGACTTGTAGGGAGTGAAAACTATTATATGGGGAAAAGTCTCTGAAGAGCTCAGCATTGTTCTCTGCGCTGAGACAGCAGATCCTGTGCTCTGCTGTGTTGGCGTTTTAATCTAAACAAAAACTGAATGACCTGGCTTGCACATAACGCCAAACCATGGTTTATTTAACCCATGGGTTATTGAATTATGGGTTGTCACACTGTGTAAACCCAGCCACATTATAACAAGCCATCATTTGTTAATCACAACCCAGAAAGAGAACCCATGGTTTGTTGTTGGGTTGTTTAAACCAGGGGTTGTCATTACATACAAACCCAGAACTCTGGGTAGTTTATGGGATGTTTCACCAGGCTACAGAGGTGGCAGTCAAGAATGATAAAAACAAACAGCTGCGCTACATGCTGGTACTACAGCGCCACAAAGGCATTCAGGATATAGGGAGGGAATGGGCAAAGGAGGAGGGAAACAAACAACCAAGGGATTGAGAAAACAAGCCACAGTTTGTTCGATTGTCTGCCAGACAATGCCTGGTAGGGCAACAAACCATGGGTTAACCATGGGCTAGAATTATGTGTGAACAAGGTCAATGTATAGTTAAGATGGTGGTTCATTAAGGGTTGAGCAGCTTCTTCCACAAGGAGAGGCTGCTTTTTGGTTCCCCCTTTAGACTCTAGGATCAACTTGTTATGTCCATCCACTTTAAGCTGCACTCCTATACAGCATTATCTGGGAGGAAGTCCCACTGAACTCAGTGGGGCTTACTTCTGAGTAGACATGCACAGGATTGCACTTGCAGTGGCTTTTTAGACTCTTCTCTATATTGCATTGCTTGATATCAGGGTGCTGCGATGCCAGGGAGCAGAGGCAGGTCTTCCAACAAGCTGGCCAGTTGCCTAGACATGGTTAACATCACCAGGTGCAACCCCAAAGACTCACAAGCTGTACCAAATGCAATCCAAAAGATATGGGAAATCATAACTGAGTAGAAGTTTCTCTCTCCCATCTTGATCTATATTCAGATCTGTTCTCTTCTGGCTTATATTTCATATTCATGTTATTTTAGTGCAAGGCAAATATTTTAGTTTACAGTAACTTAAAGTGTATAGAATATTTTAATATATTCATTTTTGTAAAGATTTTTCTAGTATTTGTAAACACATATTCTAATCTTTGAAAGTATCCCGATGATATGCAAGTTGCTAAACTAGTCACTTCTGTTATGAAAAGCGAACTCAGTGTAAATGCACTACGATTAGTTTCTCATGGGCATAGAAATGTTAAATCTGTAGATATTTTGAACGTTTACAAGAGTCTTTACACGTTAAAGTCCTCCAAAATGAATGCTTCATTTAAGAAAAGAAAGAAAACGGTATGCTTTGTTTTGGCATATTCATGCTATTTTGCACTAATAAGAATTTAACTTTGTAACATTTTTGTGTTGCTTCCAGAAAAATGTGTATTAGTCTAAAGTTAAAGCAAATTTGCACATATTTGCATGCTTTTGTGGCATACATTTTTCTCTTTCCATTAGTTTTCTCAGTGGCTTGTTTTTTGCCTTAGTTATATATCCTAATAGTGGTATCTAGTAATCTTTTTACCTGAATCATCTTATCACTAATGTGCCAGCTGCTTCACATTTTTCCTACATGGGAGTAGAGAGAAAACTCTATGCACACGAAAAAGAGATACCTGGACAATGGTCACAAATGGCAGTGTAACAGTGTGCATGTTTATCCTCAACCATATGTAGCAAAAAACGTTACATGTGAAGTAGCTCTTAATAGGAATGTTAATCTGTTCCTAAACAAACAAATGTACTAAACAGAGGTATTTGGACGTTGTTTTATAAATAAATGGTTGTTTACCAAATTAGAGCCTAAAATGGCTGAATTGTGCCAGTACACTAGGTGAAATACAGCATAAAGGCACAATCCAACAGGAACACCATTTTTGTAAACAGCGGTGGTCTTTCCATTCATTTGAATGGGCCTTGTGCAGGTTCCTGTTGGTTGTAGCCCTTGGCATTTAAATAAGATTTAAAAAAATAATAATTTTATTTTGAAACCTGGTTAGATGCATATGTGCAATAAAGTGAGTATTTTGCACTTCATTTTTCCATCAATGCCTAATAAATTAAGATGGGAATTACTTGATCTACAAGATCAATTTTAAAGTGGATTATGGTAACGTTAGTGCTTTACAATCATTCCTTGTTCACACTTGCAGTACTACTTTGAGGAAGGCCACTTATAGTCCATTTTACAGATGGGGAAACCGAGGCTGAAAGTGACTTGCCCAAAGTTACACGGTGAGTCCAGGGTTTATGTAGGACTTGAACCCAGCTCCTTCAGTGTCATTCCCTGCACTGATAAAAATGATGAGGAAGAAACATTTGGACAAATGACTGCCAAGATGAGATTTGGTACATCAGAACACAACTTGTGGCCATTCCCACCAACCTTAGAGTAGATATGCTGATGCAGCTTTAAGTACTGCATCATAATCTATGCCATGAAAAAACATGTTCAAGGCCTTCTTGAATTGATAATAAATTAAGTAGCGCTTTCTGTTGGCTATTCCCGAAGAATGGGAAAAGTTACATCAGTTAGGTTTTTATATGATAGTGGCAATGGATTCATTTGTGGCTGGGTGAATTGTGCATATCAAGCTGAAAAAGCCAAGCCTGTCTTATAACTGCATACTCAGTTAAATATGTTATACATTCAATTCATCACAGGAATTCACTTCACATATTAACTTTTTCCGAGATGAATTTTGAGCAGCACATTGGAAAGGGGGTCTCAGTTATACTACCTATATGACAGTGTGTCTATTTTTTATTTGCTGACACATATGCATAGAGTGAAACTAACGAACGTTTGTTCGTTTGCATTGTGACAATATACCCTTTCCTACTGCATATATGCAACACCCATGTCAGAAAAAGTATGTGAAGCAGCCATAAGGTTCTGATTCTTCTTAGCAATGAAAATCATACAAGTTACAATGAATGCAGAATATTTTATATTGTTCCTAACTAGTACTGTGAAATCTAAACTTTCTACGGCCATGATCTTCAAAGCTGGAGGAAGGCCTTGAGGAGGTCCATGTGGTTTTCAGGACCGTGTCAGTTCTTCCCTGAATTGTCATAGACCAGCAATGTGCTTCCCTCCACCTTGATCACCACACACTACTTCCAATTCTGGATTGGATCCAGATCTGTCGGTGGCCATGAGGTTGAAAAAAAAGTACCTTTATATATTAAGGGGAGACTTAAAACAGTTGTGGCTTTTTAAAGACAAAAACAAAAACGTTTTGAGTTAAGGAGGCATGCTGTGAAAGAATGTGAGAATTCTTGTTGTATGGCTACTTAGCTACTAATAACTTTTGATTGTAGATACATTACTTAACAATATGATCTGTTGAGTATATCTGTGAGGTTTTTTGCACTTTGAGTTCATATATTGTTTTTAAGGGTATGTCACGACTACCAAAGGTAAATTTGTGGTGGTGTTACTCCGGACCTGATTTTCTGTGTAAGTGTGCTTAAGCCAATAGGGTAGCTATTATATAATTTGTCACATGTCTACAGTCCCCATATACATCAAATTAGTATCATGTATACCAGTTCTTTCTGTAGTTCCCCCCTCCCCCCTTTACATTGTATAACTATTTTTGTGGCCCAGTCCTCTCAATAGCACTTAAAATGTATAAATTCCACTCTAAAGTTTATATTTGAAGCCTATTCTGTTTAAACTTAAGTATCTAATCGATATACTTGGATATCTGACCCCACTATAAGTTCACTTAAAATATAAATTAAATTAGGCTATTTGAGAAACTGGTGGAAACTTTTTGTTTGCCTTTGTAAAATATACATGTATCATCTTGTATAAAACTGAATCCATCCTGTAGCACTTCAAAGAATAATAGACTTGGTATGAAAGTTATAAATAGAAAAGTCTGTACTATTTATGACATACATAATTTAAGATGTTTTGTGACTATGGGTATCTAGCTATGTGAACAAGAAACTGGCTTAGTTTGGACAATCATAGCTGTTTAATAAGCTGATATGAACTAGCCTTTTGCTCACACATGCATCCTGTTTGCAGTGTGAGCAAACCAGGAAGCCTTTAACTATAGTTTCCTGTTTCATCAAAACCAGGAAACTATGCTTACCAGCTTCTTAACAAGTCATGATATTCAACCAGAGTTTGAAGTTGTTGTGATATCCTGGCTTGTTCTGAAGCTGGTAACCATAGTTTGCCAGTTCAAATGAAATGAGAAACTGTGGTTAATTAGAGACTTCCTGGTTTGATTGCTTGTATTGCAAAGGGAGGAGCAAAGAGGCTGCATACGTGGACAAAAGGCTCATTTCATAACTTGGCTTATTAAGCCAAGATGATCATCTGAACACAGCCATTATGTATGATTTATAGCAATATTTGACCATAGTTTTTAAGTAGAGCACATCAGCAAGCCATAGACTAACAAAAGTGAAACCATAGTTAACTGGAATGTTGAGACAGTTAAACCCAGCTAATTACTGTCTTCTGGAATATGACTGAAGTAGCCTCTACAAAGAAATCCAATATTTTGTACAACAAAATAAAAGTAGCATTGTTATTTGTAACAATAAAGTGATTTGTCGTACTAATCATGTTTGCCTGTGTACTTTAAAAATATGTATACATAAATGAACGAATGGAACTTTTAAAGGTAGTGGCTCTGTTTACAGGCAGGTATTTTATGTAATCTAGAAAGCGCCTAGAAAAATCTATTTTATGAGATGTTTAATAAATTAAATCAGAGCACAAATGTAGTAATTGCAGAATTTAGATGCTTAAAAATTGCAGCTTTCCTTTAAATCACTTTTAGCATTAGTTGGGAAGATAAGGTCGTAAGTGTGTGGGCTATGCCTACCAGCATCTAGAGGGGAGGAATGAGCAATGTTTCAGCACCCTCCACAGCCTTTCCCATAGCTATAAGCAGCTTCATTAGGGTGCGCCTAACCTTGTAACGGACTCAGTTAAACATAAAACATGTGAACAGTATCCAGTCTAGGGCTCTGAAGCTCCAAGCTGATGTAATATAGACCATCAGAGGGCAGTTAGAATTCTATTCGGAGCAATTTACTACTTTAGCATTAAGTACAATCATAATGGAAATATCATGAATTGGAAAGGTTCTTTTTAGGACACGATATAGCGTAGCCTCCCCTAACCTAGTGCCCTCTAGATATTTTGGATTATACCTCCCATAATCCTTGTCCATTGGCCATGGTCACTAGGCCTGATGGAAACTGTAGTCCAAAACATCTGCAGGAGGGCACCCCAGATTGGGGAAGGCTGATATAGTGAATAAGCAGCTGGCAGCAGAAGGCATCACTTGACTGTAGAGATTAAATATATTCAGATATGTTCAGGCTTTCTTCAGCTACTTAATCATGAGCTTTATAACCATAGAATTTGGGCATAAATATTAAGTTCTATCCCCTCCCTTCCCATTGTATCTGTAGTGTGCTACAAATAAGTATCAACACAGCAATACTGATAGCCAAGGTGTGTAGCATGAGAACCCATAATGCTTAGCTATAGAAAGAAAGTAAACTTACAGGAACCCACGGATATAAGTTTATTTTATTTGGATGTTTTACGAACATTTAGGGTGCAATCCTATGCATGTTTAGACAGAAAAACACCCTATAACTCCTAGAATTCCCAACCAGCAGGGCTTTTTTCTGTCTAAACATGCACAGGATTGCACCCTCAATTTGTTTCTGTGCTAGGTTATTTTTTCATCCAACTTCAATTTCATTCAGTTGGAGGCTGGGTTAGTTATATAGTGGCTCAGTATAAGACTCCCATTGTTTGGAAGAATGCCTCATGCACAAGAGTTAAATTACCAAGCTAAAAAACCTTTTCCTGAAGAACAAATCAACCCAGGATAGCTTCATGCAAAGGTGGATCAAGAGACAGTTCTGATAAACACACTGTAAAGGGCCAGTGCATTGTAACAACATATTCCAGGAAATTAAGCTGGCAATTTGCCAGTCCGGCTTCCAGACAGACAACTTTTCAGACTATCACAGCTGGTTTTTTTTAAGTGCACACTATCCACAGGTTGCTGAAGACAAATTATGAATAAAAACAAACATTCAAGTTAATTTCCCTTACATCGTTGGGGATGATTATTTAGAGAAGTGTTTTTTTTTAAAAATGAACTGTTCTGGTAGGGAAGCCTCTGAACACTAGAAATCTGTGCTGATACTCGACACACAAATATCAGGCAAGAATTACACTTGGTTGCTAATTCTATCCTGCAGGGATCTCTCTACAGTTTAAAGTTCACTGCAGTATGAACTACAGTTTCTTTACCATAGTGGTTTACAATGGGGGCTGCTTCCCATACCAGAAGACATAGGGATGAGCATCCAGCTTGCATACCATCCCTCACCACTTGCATAACTGTTAACTGCTTGTGCTATCATCCATTATGAAAAGGGTGGGCATGCCTGTGAATAAGGTCTACTTGAGTTAGCCTTGATTTATATTAAAGCCCCCATGCCCTGCCATACATGTAACCTACATGTCTAGGTTATAGAAGAATCAGACCTGAGGTAGCATTTGAACTTTTAGCTTAAATAAAGACTATATAAAGAGGTCAGCATTTGGTTCTACTACAGGGCCACTATGACAAGTAGGATGATGGATCAAGGCTTTCATGAAGTGGGAGACAAGGAGAAGAGACAGGAAATAACAGCTGCTGTTTCCTACTCAATGAAATCTTGATGCTGGACCATGGTTTTTCAGAAGCTAGAGGCACCATAATTCTCCGCAATGTCATTTGCAATGGGGTAATCTCCTGTTATGCACCGAGCTGAACCGAACCTGGTGACAGAAGCTTTTATTCAATAGCAACAGACTGATGCTGCCTCACCACAATCATGCCACCTAGTGTACAGGCACAGGCAATCTTTGCAACAATCTGTCAATCTACAAAATTAAGTATGATTATTTAGGTATACTGCAGTTTATTGCAAAGCCAGAAAACCACCAGCAAAGTGGAAGTCCAAGTCTTCCTTTTCAGATCATTCTGACACATGCTTAAACCCATACAAACTCCATGGATGTTATAAACATTTGAGAGTCCCCACAGATCATGGAAATGTAGATATGTGTTTAAAAAGGAAAGATAATTTACCAAAAAAAGACTGTCAAACTGTCACAATTGAGTAAAGAGAATCTGGCTTATTTAAAGAGAGTTCATAAATTAAAATGGGTTTATTTCAAATGCAGCGGGACAAATGCCCCTAGTAAATGGGAACAAAAAACACTACTACATACTTCTAGTTGTTTCAAAACAGGGACTGCACTACAAGGTACAGTTAACACTGTTATTGGGCACCAGACAATCTACAGAACTAGCCCTGCACACAAGACAACTATTCTTGTTTAACTTCCCTTCATTCTCATTAAGTTTGTGCAAAGTAGTTCCTGGTAGATTACATCCCAAGCTCCTAATGCTAAGATCTAAAGACTGATTACTTCTGGATTCACATTAATTCAATCATTACATTAAAAACACTGGGAGCACTTCTTGTGAACTGCTGGCGCTTGAGGAATTCCCTTTCAGAGTTAAAATATTAATAAATAGTTATCGCAACTTTAGTCATGCAAGGCAGTTACAAAACAAAAGGTCATCTCAATTTTTATAATAAAGGCAACTTGCATTCAAAATAAACTGTACCCTTGTGTTTTATTCAAAGGGTAAACATGAATTAAACCCAGCTGTTTACTTGAATTACAAAAGTAACATGATTCAATATGAAAATAAGAAACTGTCTACAAATCTCTGACAGTAGTAAATTGCAATATACAATGCATACAGGAGTTATACAGAGCAACGAACTCGTGTACAAAACAAAAATACTTTAATACCTTTAAAATCCAATTTCTTTTAAAATCATTCATGAAAAAAGGTTTGAGTCAGAGTTCACACCTCAATTAGTCAAGCCTCAGGCAGCTACATTACAGCTATTGAATATACAAAGTGACATTTCTCTTTTCACCAGCCATTTCAAACCAATGTTTCTTCTCCTTTAGCATTTTCTAGTTCCCTGTCCATCTCTCTCATGTTCCCAGATCCAAAGCCATCTTCAGATCATGAGAACTGAATTTGCTGAACGCCGGAGATCTAGGGTTTGCAAAATAAAGACATATTAATTTTAACATGTAACTCCAGAAACACACACACTTCCTTGCAAGCCCCAACTATCAAAGTGATGACTTAGAACTATTTGGCTTGTTTATTACCCTTCTGGTTGCCTTCAGCTGCAGTTGTAGAAATTGGGAAGATATAAAAATAAAGCAAGAGAAAAAGAGGAGGGGAAGGAATGCTATACCTGTTGATAAGATGTTGTATAAACCATAACATTTTGCTGTTGGCCATCTGTAGTTATCAAACCTGCGGGCAACTGGTTAGCTAGAAGAGAGAAAGCAGTTTAGTTAAGGAATTGAGCACACACAGAATTATGCATCAAACCCAATTTAAGGAGCCTGTTTGCACATCACAACAGCCCACTGTGCCATAATTTACCCACGGAGGCTGTCGCATCATGCTGGGCACCTGCGGACACCATTTTTGCATGGCACCCAGCTTGCCATGACTTGCCGTGTTGTGCAAACCCAGGTGGCAGGGGTTATTTGAGGGTTAGACAACCCTCAAATAAACCTAAAACAAGCCATGGGTTGAGGACTGTCTAACTCTAAAACAACCCTTGCCACCTGGGTTCACACAACATGACAGGCTGGGTAACGTGGGTGCCAATAACGATGCTTTTGACCATTATTAAAACATTGGGTTGAGTTCAAAGACTTTACTGTTCATGACTGATGGATAAACTCTCTCTAGATGCTCAATGACAGTACATACATTTCAATAAACCACGGTTCACACATGCAAATTCATCACTTGATGACCTGTATTTGTACATTAGTCCTCACAGATCAAACACAATGCAGAATCCTCATATTACCTCACAGACATTTTCAGTGGAAATAATTCTTACACTCAGCTTTGAGTCTTCAAGTGTTGACTAAAACTTAAGAAAACAAGTGATGTACATGCATGCAGGAGCCACACCCAAAATGTAAGACACTAAGCACAACCTCCAGTACATTTCAATGGAGCTTTCAAGGACTCCTATACAAACGACATGGCAACAGGGCTAGGTTCCTTGCACCCCCTTTGTCATAGAATTGTCACACAAATATGGTTCAATCTAGCAAGCTCCTTCCATCCAATCACATGTGTTAAGCAACAATAACCAGATATACACCACTAGCTTCAAGTGATACTTACTAAATGCTTCCTCTGTGAGCTCCTCACTAAGACCATCTGCTGTGTTAACTGTTCCCCCAATACCCTTTTCTCCCTTCATGGCCTTGAAAAAAAACACAATGTTTTACATGTGGATAAGAGCACTTCCAACAGCACAAAATCAAGTTTCAGACATTTTCGAAGATCTGCATAGTGGTTTCTAAGCAGTACATTTTTTGAACCCTGTCACACAGTTACAGAATTTTCTAATTAAACGTATTCGGTATGCCAAGAACTGTAGCAGTATTCATAATGTGGATCTGTGGTAGGACCTTCAGCTTTTATAGTAAGAGTTCTGTGGTATTTCAGCAGAAATGACCTCTCATTTACACTCTAGAGCCAGATCTTACAGGAAACTGCTGATAGAAAGAGCAAGGTGAAAGGGTTCTTGGGGCCAGAACTGGTGTCATTTGAAGTAACTAGGGATATTCCAGACGTTGCACACCTGTAGCAGCCCAAGCCATCCCTCCTGCTTGTGAAACTGAAG
This sequence comes from Heloderma suspectum, assembly GCF_057233095.1. Lineage (NCBI taxonomy): Eukaryota > Metazoa > Chordata > Lepidosauria > Squamata > Helodermatidae > Heloderma > Heloderma suspectum. Next base: position 35,264,794 of record NC_139464.1, read on the forward strand.
CAGCTGCCACTCAGTCTCAAAAGCCAGGCTGTGCTCAACTGAACCTTTGCTCATGTGCAACCCAGCACATTAAAGTGTGAAGAAAGTACTGCTAGCCCAACACACACTCCAATAGCAGCACTAAACCTCACAGGAGGAAAAGGAATGGAAAGAGATCAGCCATGCTGGGTTACTGGCATAACCACCTGGTACAGTAGAGGCTGCTGCCACCTTTGCCTATCATATGATCACATCATATGTTCATATAAAATATTTTCCAGCTTAGCCTCTTGGGGATATAAAAAGATAAAAACAGCCAGTGCCAGCTCAGTGTTTTCTGGAGGCCTCTCCCACAGCTATCTTCCCTCTACTGCTTGCTCATCTTCTTTCTTAACCTGGAGGGCTATTGCCCCTTGCCACTACCCACAGTGATCACAGTAAGAGGGCAGGCAAGCAAGCAGCAATGAAGAGGAGTATCAGCGACAATCTGCTCACCCTCCTTACCACTTGCTCATCCTTCTAACTCACCATGGGGTGGCAATCACAAAGAGGAGCAGCAACAGCCACCGACCCATAATAAGAGAGAGGGTGAACCCAGGTGGCAGGCGTAGCAGGAGGGTTAAACAAACCTCACAGACACCGTGGTCTGTTCTAGGGTTATGCAAGAGTTGTTTAACCCTTGCACAATCCCTGCTGCCTGGGTTTGTATGACATGACAAGCCACGGCAACTGCCAGCTGGGGCTTGCATATTCAAAATGGCGGCCAGCACACAGCACAGCACTCTGACAACTCATTAACCCACTGTGGCTTGTTGGGATGTGCAAACTGGCCCAGTGGGTAACAACTGCTGCTCTTTCTGCCATTTGCTCAACCTCTTGGCCATGATCAACACACTAGAAATGAAATACATGCATGGTGGAGAGACAGAATTTATCTCTGGGCTTTAGAGTTTTTTTTAAAAAAAACAAGTGGTATAGAAATTATCTGCAATAAACAGAAAAAAGTCCACCTGTAAAATGACAGATCCAGAAATAGTAAAACATTGCATAAGGTAGGTTGTCAAAAACCTGGAAAAGGGGGCGGGGGGGGCGCACCATGGGGAAAGAAGAAAGAAAAGGGACTGCTCATGCCAAGTTGAAATGCTCATATATATGCTCTTTCACCTTATACATTAAATAAAGCAAGTTAATCAAAGCACAAGATTATTAAGATACAAAGTAAAAGCAGCACATTTGAAAATACAAGGTGCTTTTTCAATGCAGGCTGCCTGAACAGCAGATATTTTCTCTACTGCAGATTAGAAATAGGCCAGATCATTAAAGGACATGAGTAGCTGGCTCATCAACTCAAACAAGCAACTTTATAAGAACACTAAAAAAGCATGGCTAGCGACATTCTGAAACTGTACCCCCCCCCCCCACCCACACACACTTGACTACTCTGGTGTATAATGGGAACATTACAAGTCAGTCACAATAGACAAGGCTCTGGAAAATGTCGCAAACAGGACTCTGAAAAAAGATTACAAACCTCTCTGAACTTCTGAAGATACAGCTTCAAAGGTTCAACGTAGCTATCAAATCCAAGGGTCGACATGGCAAAGAGAATATCCTCCCCATTTATAGTCTTCCGTTTTTCTTGGTGACACCTCTCACTTGCTTCTGATGTTATAAAGCTGATGAATTCGCTTACACACTCTTGTACACATTCCTTTGCATCTTTAGCAATCTAAATATATATATATATATATATATATATAGTAAGCCAATCCTATTTCTCATTTTAATCCAAATTAACCCTCAAATACGCCCAAGTAAAACTGCCAACAAAACTAAGCATTTTGACCAATTAGTCTACTAAAAATGGAATAAAAATAAACTTACATATTACGACAACGAAGAAATGCTTCTGAAAATTTTGAATGAGTGGCAGTTTATTTTTCATATGACAAATTCAAAAACAAACTACCATTTAGAGAATGGAAGTTGTCCCACCATTGGGAGTTTGTGCATCTCCCATGACAGAAAAGTGGCAAGAGTTCTATTCCAGTCAAGATAGAGATGTGGAGGGACAGGAAACATACACTTGCTATTCCCAATGTAACTTCACTACATCTAAAACAGCTCTCAATATTTGGTCTTAAAATCCCACTGAATGCAACCTAATAACTGTGACATATTTCAAAAACTCTATGAAATCCAAGCTTCTTGATCCTGCATATGATCAAGTAATGCTAGCAAATATTTCTTTTCAAGATATTACCTTTCCTGTCTGAGGTATAGCGTTTTTCATTATTCTTGCCACATTTGCAATTGGAAGATATATATCTTGTTCTCTAAAACTCTCTTTGGAGCCATTTGTGTCTTCATGATCATTCATGCTGTCCTCCGTATCTAGGAAAACACACACACAAATATTAGTTGTTTATAATGTGGACTTTTAATCACTGCACCTACAGTTTATTTGGAAAATCACCTCCCACATTTCTAACATTAGCCTCTGAACATCATCTAAACTGCTGTAAAGTAACAACTAAAAGTTTCTCTTTCATATTTTTACTCAAAAAAGTTTCAGCTCCTTCAGAATGAAGGGATCATTCCACTGGCCTGACACCGATTAACTAGGAATATTAGGAGTTAAACAACTCAAGAGTTAACCCATGGCTTGTTGTTGGGTTAACTCTGGATTGTTTAGCCCCTAAACAACCCAAAGATTCTGGGTTCAGACATCATGACAACAATCCAGGAACAGGGAGTTCCTGGGTTTTTAATTGAAAGTGGAAGCTATGAGCATGCGGGAGCCAGCACACTTCCTCCCACTAGAAATCATCAATCCCTGGGTTAAACAATCCAGGAATTGCTTTTATGTGTGCGAAACAAATCACTGAGTGCTACAGATATATTTACATTTTTACTTCAACAAAATGGTGGCATGAAATTGCAAGTACTTTATCCCCAACAGTGTAGCCTGAATACAACAAATCTAAAATTAATTATACACAATTAAAACCAATAAAAGATGAGCAGTACCCAGTTCAGGATGAATCCTCCCAAGCTTAGGCTGGTATACCAACTATGCCCTTATCTGGACAGAGATAGCCTAGCTGCAGTTATCCATGCTCTGATAACTTCTCGTCTGGATTACTGCAATGCGTTATATGTGGGGCTGCCTTTGAAAACGGTCTGGAAACTTCAGCTGGTCCAAAATACGGCAGCAAAATTGTTAACAGGGACTGGCCTGCAAGCTCATATTATGCCAGTACTTTTTCAGCTGCACTGGCTGCCAGTCCACTTCCGGGCCAGATTCAAAGTGCTGGTATTAACATTTAAAGCCCTTAACAGCTTGGGGCCAGGTTACCTGAAGGATCGCCTCCTCCCATATGTGCCTGCCCAGACCTTAAGATCATCGTCAGTGGCCCTTCTCCGTGAGCCCCTGCCAAAGGAAGTGAGGCGGGTGGCTACTAGGAGGAGGGCTTTTTTTGCTGTGGCACCCCAGCTCTGGAATGAGCTCCCTAGTGAGGTTTGCCTGGCACCTACGCTGTATTCCTTTCGGCGCCAGGTGAAGACCCTTTTATTTTCCCATGCATTTTAGCATTTTAGCTTTCTAAACTTTTAGCTTTGCTGTTTTAAATCTGTATTTTAAACTCCTGCCCTGCTGCTAGGTTTTATTGTGGTTGTATTGTTATATTGTGGTTTTAATGTTCTATATATTTTAAATTGTTTTATTGTGTGCTGTTTGGTTTTAATTTTTGTGAACCGCCCAGAGAGCTTCAGCTATTGGGCGGTATAGAAATGAAATGAAATAAATAATAAATAAATAAATAAAAGAGGGTGAAAATATTGTGGACAATGTAGAGCTTACTAGGCAATGAGGATATATGAGTTATAGTTGAATTCCAGCTCTATAGAAGGAGTGAGCAACTTGTAGCCTTCCAGTTGTTTTGGTCTACAGCTCCCATCATCCCACACCATTAGCTACGCTGGTTAGGGCCACAAGTTGCCCACTCCTGCCTTATAAGGACAAGGAAGGACATACTGGGAGCAGTGTCACTCTATAGTCAAATAAACTAGAAATGTCAAATGGGGTAAGCCTCATCCACAGAATCTCTGCAGGTGGCAATACCAGGCCCCCAAAGTATTTTTTTGTACTGGGGACATATTATCACCCCCTGGCCAAAATGCTCAGGGTGATCTTGAGATGGAAAATGAGATCAGGGAGCCATCTACAGGATGTTTTGTAATAATGGATGACTTCAATTACCCTCACACAGACTCTAAACGATTTAGGGGTTACTCAAACTATGATAATAGAAGCTCAGTTAGCATGTATACTGCCAATCAGGAAAGGTACCACCAAGACCAAGATAATGCCAGAATGGATACCGAGCAGCCAAGAAAGCTAGCTATTGGAAGCAAAAAGGCTTCTTTCAGAAAATGGAAATCCTGCCCAAATGAGGAGAACAAAGAGGAAAATAAACTTGCACAAACACAAAATGCAAGCAGACAATATGGGATGCAAAAAACAAAAACAATGCCAGGAGCTTACGGCTAAAACCATTAACACAAACAATTTAAATACATTAGAAGCAGGAAACAAGTTAGGATCACTTGGACAACAAGGGAGTTAAAGACGTAGGAGGGAGAGGAGGACAAGGAGATTGTAGAAAAGCTGAAGGAATTCATTGTGTTTGTTTTCACTGCGGAAAATGTAAGGCAGATACTGACATTTTCAGGAAGGGAGTCTGAAAACTGAGGCTAATAGCTGTGACAAGCAATGAAGTTCTAGGCCTTACTGAAAAATTAAAAATTAACAAATCACTAGATCTGGATCATATCCATCCAAGAATTCTTAAAGAACCCAAATGTAAAACTATTGATCTTCTAACAAAAATATTTAACTTGTCCCTAAGATTGGCCTCTGTAACACAGAACTGGAAAGCAGTCAGTGTAACAATGTAAATTTTTAAAAAGGGATCCAGGAGATCTAGGAAATTACAGGTTAGTTTAGGATGCAATCCTATGTATGTTCTTTTTCTGCCCAAACAGCTGGGACTTGTAGGACTTTTTTCCTGTCTAAACATACATAGAATTGCACCCTTAATGCCTGTTCCAGGTAAACTGGTGGAAAGCATGATTAAAGATAAAATTATCCAGCACACAGAAGTGCGCAAGTCTTGCTGAAGATGAATCAACAGGGCTTCTGCAAAGGTAAAGGACCTCCAGTCTCACTAATCTTTTACAGTTCTTTGAGAGTATTAATAAGCATGTGAATAGGGGTGATCCAGTAGACGTTGTTTACTTGGGACTTTCAAAAGGCCCTCATAAAATACTCCTGAATAGACTTAGCAGTAATGAAATAAAAAGATCGGTAACTGGTTAAATAACAGGAAGCAAGCAGTAGGAATAAATGGACAGTTCTCATAACTGAGGGATGTACACAGTTCATGGGGTTCTCCAAAGATCTGTATTGGGACCAGGGCTTATAAAATTTATAAATGATCTGGAGTTAGGGATAAGCAGTGAGGTGAGCAGTGAGCTAGGGGTGAGCATGTTTGCTGATGACAACAAGTTATTCAGGTTCATTGAAACAAAAAGGGATTGCTATGAGCTCCAAAAGGATCTCTTCACAGTGGGTAATAAAATGGCAAGTGTAGTTCAAAGTAGATAAGTGTAAAATGATGCACATTGGGGCAAAACGTTCTAATTTCACATACACACTGATGGGAGCTTAGCTGGCATTAATAGCTCAATGAAAACGTTGACCTAGTGTATGACACTGTGAAAAGGGCAAATTTTATACTAGGGATCATTAGGAAGAGGATCAAAAATAAAACAGCCAATATCAGGAAGACATTATACAAACATATGGTGTGACCACACTTGGAATACTGTGTACAGTTTTGATTCTTGCATCTCAAAAAGGTTATTGTAGAGTTGGAAAAAGTACAGAAAAGAGAAATCAAGGTGACCAGGAAGCTGGAACAACTCCCCTATGAGGACAGATTGTAATATTTGGGGCTTTTTCGTTAAGAAAAAAGGTAAGGGGGAGGGCTTGATTAAAGTTGTATAAAATTATGCATGATATGAAGAAACTGGATTGAGATATGTTTTTCTCCCTCTCTCATCATACTAGAACCTGGGGTCATCCCATGAAGCTGCTTGGTGGAAGATTCAGGAAAGACAGAGGGAAGTACTTCTTCAGATAGTGCATAGTTATACCTATGGAATTTGTTATCACAAGGCCACGAACCTGGACAGCTTTAAAAGGGGACTAGACAAATTTATGGAGATTAAGGACATCAATGGCTACTAGTCATGATGGCTATATGCTACCTCAAGGATCAGAGGTAGTGTGCCTTTCTTAATTCCAGTTGCTGGGAAACAACAGTGCGAGAGTACTATTGCTTACAGGCTTCCCATTGGCATCTGGTTGGCTATTGCAAGAAATAGATGCTGGACCAGCCAGGCCTTTGATCTGGTCCAGTAGGGCTCTTCTTATGTTTTTAATGAGTTTTGGAATATTATGCTACTAGACCTAGGGGAAGTATTTCTAAGATACTTTATACATATAGAAGACACAGAATTAGTCATCCTAAAAAGAATGACTAAAATATTATTTCTAAAACCTTTTTTAAAAATGTATTACGTACTGTTAAAGATTGTGGATAAATGGTAGAAGAGCAATATCAATATGAGCCATTTCTTACTTATAGCACAATCATACTCAGAAGTATGTCCCACTGAGTTTAATGGGGTTTTGTCCATAATAAGCATGCACAGAATTAACACAATTACTGCTAAACAACTGTTTCACAGAAGAGTCATGAATTAATTACAGCGCTGTTTCCCAGTCTTATGGTCTAGACATCTTAAGACACATACTATTGTGTTTCTGTTTTACATTTTCATAGATCTTCAGATGCATTGACTCATCTCTTTAATACAGCTGGAAACTGTAATATGAAGAATGGGCATAAGAACTAACATTGTCTGTACCAATACATTACTTACCATCATGAGGCTGTATCACATAGTGACTACTACCAATGTAATCTCCAGCAATTCCCAATTGGGAAGCATCTGTTGTAGAACTATCACCATCCATCTGGAATAAAAAGATGACTTTTTTAAATAGTCAACTCAATTTTACTACACATATCACTCCTAAAAACCTGAGTAGGTATCATTTATTTCTGACTTAAATCACCATTGGAAATATAAACAGCATTGCATGCCCGCTATACCTGGACTTTGTTTGATCTTGGCTGCCTATCATTCAATAGCTTATTATTCAGACTAAACCTTCTACTGAAGTGTTTTCATCTACAGCAGTACTTCTATTATCCACAAATAACATGAAGCTATGCCATTCCCGTATCATCAAAAATAATACACTGTATCTTCTCGGGCCTTCTCAGTGGCTGCCCCAAGGCTCTGGAGCTCCCTTCCCAGGGAGGTGAGAGTGGTGCCCTCCTTGGTATGCTTTTGCAGGCAGGTAAAAACTTTTTTGTTCCAGCAGGCCTTTAGGGATAGCTAGTCTGGACCTGTGAGGATATGATGGATGGATACCAGGGTTTATATTTCTTGTTGTCTTCTAAAATTTTTGATATTTTATATAATTTTAATATTATTGATGATTTAATTACATTTTTAACTTTTCAGGTTTTAACTGAACAAGTTTTTAATGCTGTAAAGCCGCCTTGAGTCCCGAGATTGGGAAAAAGGCGGGATATAAATAAATAAATATAATAATAATAATAATAATAATAATAATATCATCTGTGGAAAAACCAACCTATTTGTTCCTACTTCCAAATATCTCTCCACAATGAGGATACATACATTCAAGGATCATATATGTGAAGGCTGCAAAATATACACCAAAGGTTAAAGTAAAAAGCTACACTTAATAATACTCAATTATCAATAATTCTAAAGAACTGAGCATTTCTGAGGATGCTATATTCTATACATTAGGTGCCACTGTTTATGAAATCACCAAAAATTCTTCACAAAACAATGTTTATCTCTTCATTAAATATTAACCTGTTTGGATGACCTCTTTCATGCTTTGGTTCTGCTCCAGAAGCATTAAACTGAAATACTGTATTGCTTGTTTCATAACTAAGGATAGTGACAAGTTTTCAATTATCTCAAAAAGCTTACTAATGGGATCTGTTATAATTGGACCCACCAAGTACGCAAGTATGCACTAAGATGCCATTATTTCAATTTGCTATAGAATACCACTGTTGACAACATGGCAACCCTTATACTAGATTCTAGTATCTAGAACTCAGTATTGTAGCCATTAGTTTTGTAAATGTTAGTTTACATTTTTGCTTCACTGTTAGATTTATACATACAGCATCTACTTAAACTGTATGCATATTGGAAATATTCAGCTATAAATGCAATGTATGTGTTACCTTGCTTTGATGCATATAAAGCAGCATGCATCATCTGTAGAAGTGACTGATGCACATTTCAAGTACTTTATTCCTCAAAACTTTTAAGATAAATTATTCTGTTGAAGAGTTAATTTACTTTCCAAATGTCACTGTGGTCAGCATTCCATTCTCCTGTCACAGCAAGCAGCTATAGTTATATCACACTATCTTGTACTGGCTAAAACTTGATTCTACAAAAGCCAGTTTGTACCAAAAAAACATGGGAATGTAATCTATTATATTCACTATTATCCAAATTGCAGAGACAGGTTTCTTCTATTGGTTTATGCCAGAACAAGATCAGTAATGTAACAAAAATTATATGCTGACAGGAAGGTAAATATTTATAGGTGCCTAATGTGCTAGGTGGTGCATAACACTGGTCTGATCTGGTCTGGATACAATGCTAAACCATAGATGAGCATCATGAAAATGAGCCTAGCCTCCCACCAGAGTTGTGCGCTCCCCACTCCTCCTCTGGTGCTGCTGGAAGGAGTTCAAAAGCTTTTCCTTCAATGTTTTATTAACCACAACTTGCAAAGTCAAACTGCCATTCATCTTAACCACAGTTAATGAAACAAGCTAACTTTGAGCTACAGCTTGTGAGAGCTGTTTTCACTAACCATAGTTAAGGTTAACTACAGTTCAGGCATTGGATGACATGTTAAACTGCTATTAATGGAAAAACAGATCTCCTGCTCGTGGCTGCGCCAGAGGTGGAGAGGGACAGCACGAGCCTGGAGGGGGGGGGGCGGAAGTGCTCATTCTCATGTTAACCCAGCCTTCCCCAAAGTAGTGCACTACAAATCTTTTGGACTACAACTCCAATCAGCCCCAGTCAGCATGGCCAATGGTCAGGAATGATGGGAGCTGAGGTCCAAAGTATCAGGAGGGCACCAGGTTGGGGAAGGCTGTGCTAACCCATGATTATGTTCATGATAACACTAAGTCATGGTTACATCCGAACACAGCCACTATCTTATTAAATAACGGCCAAGCAACCATTTGTGCAAACCCAGCTAAGAAAACTACAATGCCTTTAAATGAAGGTTCACTCACCTACCATTTTTGACATTAAAAGTTGCCAGTTGAGGTAAAAAGGGAAAGAAACATATGATATAATTTACCCTAAGATTCTTTTCAGCACAAGGCATAATGCAATTCAGCCAAGAGCACTCTTTGAAGGAAGAAATTTATACTCCAAATAAGAAAAGAATCTCCGGTCAGCTGAAGGTCATTTTGTTAATGTTATATGTAGTTGCCCTACTGATGGATCCTGTACTCAGGCCATTGTTAATATGCCTTGCCTGTTGTGAAGTAATAGTTAAGTAGTCTAAGACTACAGGAATCTTAACATCACAGTTGTCTTCTAATATTAGGAGTCATCACTGGTTACATAAACAGGATCATGGAAGGAAATTCCATATAGCACTTTCGATTTATGCAACAAAATACTACGTGTGGGTTAAATCCAACATTACACTAGTGGAAGCCTGCTAGCACAACAGAACTTTCTCCCTCTCTCCTCATCCCTGCAGCCCTCTGCACCCCCCAAAAATCTCCTCTAGAGGGTTTCCTGCAGCAGGATTTTAATGAGGTAGGTTAGTTTCAGTGCAACTATTCAGCATACAGTACTAGATTGGCAAATATCAGATTTCCTTCATTTAATGTAGTCATTTCGGCTGCAATCCTATACGCTATTACCCAAGACCCACTGAACTCAACGGGGCTTGCTTCTGAATAGACATGTGTGAAGGTTTGAGGCCTACAAAGGCAAAGAAAAGATCAGGCCTAGAGGCCTGGAGTTTTTGTTGGGAGGGGGTATCCCTGAGAGGAGTAGTTTCATTTACCCAGTTAGGTTTCATTTTTCATTTTGAAACAGTACTTTCGGTTTTGAGGGAGGAGGGTATAAAAAGAGTCAGAAAGAACAGAGAAGGAAGAGCAGAGCACAAAGAAGGAGCAGAAAGAAGCAGCCTGAAGAAGTCTACGTGCCGCTAGGGTAACAGAATGTGCGTTTTCCAACTTTTATTTTCTATTAATGCCTTTTGTATCACTCAGCTCTATTGTGTAAATACCTTTAGTTGTGATTTGCTTGCTTTAATTTACCAGTAAACTGTTATGGTTAAACCCTGTGTCTAGAGTGTCAACCACCCCACATCTACAGCCTAAACCCCCTATTGGAAAGGGGAAGGTAGAAGGAGGAACGTGGGACTCTTAAGGAGGCAAGAGATCCTTGAGGAGTTGCTCAGGGGGTCCAGGTCATAAGGAGAACCCTGACAACATGCATAGGATCGCACTGTAACTTCAGCATTTAGCACTACATTAGGCATTTCAATAAAAATAATCTCAGATGTATTCTTCTCTATGCATTTTACTAGTTTATATTTCCACTAATGCTTGCTATTTTTGTCACAGAAGTTGCAGTGCCGTATATACGAGTTCCCACATATAGCCAAAGCCAACTGATACTGGATCTCCTGTCAACCTATCTTGTTCCTGCAAGTGCCCATGAGTAGAATTGCGCACGAGAAGATCTGTGCTATTGGAACTATAGCAAATTTAATATAATACACCAGGTACCATTACAAATCAGTAACTGTGCCACTGTGAGCCCTGAGTCTTAAATAAAGTTTATTTCTGGAGTTTTACACATCACTACAGCATTTACATATAGGCCTCCACATTTGCTTAAATAACCCCCTTCCTTAAATATAATTAGCTTAATGAACAGTTTACCACGATAACATTTTGTTCACTTGAAGTTCACAGCACCCTGATATTTAACTAATGTTCCTTTCCATCACCTTTTAAAAACAAACCTAGCTCATGACAGCCATAGTTGGTAGGTGCTCTCAGGAAACTGACAGATCGTGTACACTTCTTATACAGGACACGGTATGTTCTAGAATTTCTATTACTTTACCCCAAGTGAAGGATAGCAAATGCATACGGACACATTTGTTGTTTGTTGTAAAGCATTTTACATAATTATAACTAAAAGGCAAAAACAGTGAAGAGTCTTGTGGCACCTTATAGACCAACAAATTTAATCTGGCATAAGCTTTCATAGACATTGCCCACTTCATCGGATGCATTAAGTGGGCAGTATCCACGAAAGCTTATTATTATGCCATAGTAAATTTCATAGTCTTTGAGGTACCACAAGACTCTTGGTTGTCTTTGCTGCAACAGACTAACACAGCTACCCCACTAGAAATAGTTAAAAGGCAAAACAAATCCTACCCCTAATAAATCAGAAAAGTTTTAAAACGGGCCAGTTCACAGAACTGCAACTTGAGCTTTATTTTTTACTGTCTCAACAGACTTTTTGTCTAGAGACTTTAGACTAAACAAATGGTGAATCAATTGTGGCAAACAGAAAACGAACAGAGATCCTTTTTAAAAATCCACAGAAAATATCATGGGAGCAAGCTGTTTAACATGGACAGATTCACATAACCCACCCACTACATGCACGTACATTCAAACCAAGCAGACCAAAAAAAACAACAACCCTGCAAAGACTGCACAATGCCAATTTTCAGTAGTTGTGTTTGCAGTCCAGAAAACAACACTCTCAGATATCCACCGACGTATCAGTAAACCTTGCGGCTTGAAGATGGTTATGCTACAGGGACGAGGAGACTTGACAAGGAAGAGTGGGGGGAGAGAGGCAAGAAGCCCTCATGCCTGAGACAGAAGACACAACTTCCATAACAAGACAGAGGTAACCGGTAAGCTCTGAATATTGTGAGCAAAGTGCAGGAAAAACGACACACAACACCCCCGAGAGCAAAACCTCATCCAGTACGGTAGTTCCACACATCCCACCCACCTTTGGGGTCCTTATGCGTGGAGGCCAGGATGAAGCGAGACAACAACAGGAGGTCCTCTAATGAGGGAGATGCTTTTTGACAGCTCCCCCCGCTCCAACCCATGTGCGAAGGCGGAGGGCGGGGTAGAAGATGAAGAGAGGGAGAGGGGCGGAAAAACCGTGGGATATCCCCAACGTGGTGGCGAGGGAAGCAATCGAGTCGCCCCCCAACCCATTTTCTTGAGTGAGCATCAAAAAACGGGTGGTGGTGGTGGAGAGATTAGCGAGGAGACAAAAGCTCATCTACATAAACAGATCCAACTCCACCCCAGGAGGGGGAAAAGAGCGGGGGGGGGGAGGAGGAGAAGAGGGGAGACAAGGAAGAGGGAAGGCGGCCCCGGCTGGGAAGCATTTGACGAGCCTCTTAAGGCGGCACAGCCGCACACGGCGGGGGCGCCGCCGCTCCTCATACCCGGGTGACCCAAGGGGGCCCCCATTGTCTCCTCTCATGTCTTCTCAGTCCTCCTCCTCCTCCTCCTCTCCCCTCAGGTTGGGAAAGCGGGAAGAGAGCAAAGGGGCCCGGAAGGCTTATTTACTCAGGCGGCAAACGCGCTGGCTGGATTCCTTCCCCTCCTCCGCCCCGCGCTCTTCCCACGCGAGCCACCCGTGCGTGGGGCACCCCCTTGCCGCCGCCCCCTCCTCCTCGCAGGGATCCGCTCCCGTCACCGCAGCCCCGCTCCAGCCTCCCCGCACGGGCCTCTGCCACCGCCCCCTCCCCCTTTCTCCAGGGGCCCGGCGGAGCCAGCCAGCCAGCGCCGCCGCCTCCTCCCCCCTCCCGGCGGCGGCAGAAATAGTACAAAGACCCGAGCTGGCCGGGCCCGGGCCCGGGCCCCGCTCTCTCGCTCTGTTCCTCGCTCTCTCCTGCTCCCCGCACTTCCTGGTCCCCTCAGCGACGGCGCGGCGGCAACGCCGGAGCCCGGGGAGGGAGACGGACATTTCATTCGAGCCTGCAGTGGAACCGGTTACCAATCATTGGCCGGAGCCAGGCACAAACCTCCAGTGCGGCCCTGGTTGGCTCCCTCCGCAAATCGGCTGTTTGGTTGGACAGAAAATGGCTGCGAAGGAACCAGTCCCAGCGCGGAGCACCGCTTCCCGAAGCCGGCCTGCCCTCCCTCCGCGCCTCCTCCTCCTCGGCCCCCCTCCCTCACAGGCGGCTCTTCCCGCTCGGGGGATTCCCTCCCCCCGCCGCCGCCTCTCTGGCAGCTGCCGCCGGCTGCGCCTCACAATAAAACCACCAGCGGCCTCCGCGCTCAGCGGCGCCGCGCGGCCTCCGCCGCCGCTGCTCTTTATACGTGAAGGTCAACCGCCTCTCCCCCCCCCGCCCGGCGGGCTTGGGTCCGGCTGAGGGAGGCAAGCTGTCGGCCGCTTTCCCCAGCGTTTTCTGTCAACTCCCCTGTTGGCGGGCCGCGTCTTCTTTCACACGGGCGGACGCGGTGTCTGTATGCGACCCGTATCCTAAATTAATCGACGGTTGGGACAAACCCGAGAGAAGGTAGCCGTGTTTCGACTGCTGGCAGCATAAACAACACGAGAGAATCTGGTGGCACCTGAGAGGCCAACATTTATTGGGGCATAAGCCAGCCTTCCTCAACCTGGTGCCCTCCAGATATTTTGGACTGCAGTCCCATCACCCCTGGCCATTAGCTGGGACTGATGGGAGCTGTGGTCCAAAGCCATCTGGAGGGCACCAGCTCAGGGAAGACTGACATAAGCGCTCATGAAGTAAACTAGTGTTTACTTCATCAGAGGCAGGATGTATTATCCTCAGTTGGCAGGTATACGTTTAGGAATGAAACTTGATTTTATTTTTTTAACCCTTGTCTATTATTATATCCTGCCTTTCCCTCCTACCCACCAAGCCTCATGGTAGCATACATGGTTCTCCATCAATTTTATCCTCACAACATCCACAGATAGTTGCCCAACATCAATCAGTGAGTTTCATGGCTGAATGGGGATTTGAGCCCAGAACTCAGTCCTAATCCAACACTACACACTACACCAACTGGCTTGTTTGGGCTTGAATAGAGTCAATGGTTTCCTGTCCCATGACAGGTGTTAACTTACTTAGCAATGCTAACCACATTGTATTATCAACAATTGTTGCTGTTCACTATGGTTATTTTGCATATATTTATGCTTTAATTGAATTGTCATAGAAAGTACTTTCTGCATTTCTTTGCCGTTTTAACCCCACTTTACAAATTCTTTTCCCACCCATGAATATATCTGCCAAGTGAGAATAACACATAATGCAGCTGATGAAATGGATTCCAGTCCACAAAAGGTTGTGCAAAATGTTTTTGCTTTTACTCCACTAAAAGACTCTTGTTCATTTACAACAGCAATTTACGACAGCCAATAACACAATTTTCCTTTTCTAGAATTTAACAACAGCAGTGGGACGATCTTGGTTTCCATTGAGCCCTAAACAAATAAAATCAAATTTACTGTTACATTCTAGTCTAGCAAATTCAAACTACGTTTCTTTTTAAGTCATTTTGGTGAAGAATGGTGCCTTTTTTCAGGTCAACAGCAGTGTCATGAAATCGAGGCTCAGCCAGGAACTTGTTTTCAAAGTGGTGACTGAGAGCTACAAATGTGTGAGTATTAGCAATAAAGACGGGATAGCCCTTGAGCATATGTCTCAGGCATAACACAAGGCAGCAAAGAGTTCCTGAAATGTGGAATCACACAGAACGCTAGCCTAGCCTACCAGGGCAAAAGGACCAAATACACAGTGAATTATCTGATGTCAAGTAGGCAGATTTGAGTTGGAGGACAAGATACTTGCAATGGCAGCTATTTTAATTGCTCATAGAATGGGGCTATTATCGATCTATGAAACTGTTCTCATAGTCACAGATATTTTAAGACCTGTTGTTTGGCAATAGGATTTGTACAAGGAGGAAATGCTACTGTCATGTGAGAAATGCTGCGTGCGCGCGCGCGTGTGTATGTGTGTGTGGGGATGGTGGTGGTTCTGTGTTTCTCCGTGAATTCTAGTAACAGATTTTGAGAGGAACAGATAAAAAATATGTGTGACTTTCGGGGGGAGGGATATGTCTCTCAGATCTTTCTGAATTGTGCCTATGAATTTAGGAAACCTTTAATTTCGAAATCCCAAACTTTCTTCACCCACAGTAGGGTGATGTAAAGTCCAGAGTTGCTAAGACCAAACAATAAAAATATTACATTAGTTTAAGAACAGAATTGCAAAGCTGTGTCCATATTTTACATGGTATGTTATACACACTTTAATATACATCTACGTTTTAAATGCTGTCCAAGGCAGCATTTTTGATGGTGGGTTAGAATTGAACCAGTTGTTGAAAAATCATGTCATCTTGTTTTGTTTTGAAGAAACCAACCTTTAAATCAAAACTCTTGGACCTCCCATTAAAACTGTGTACATTTTTTAAAAACCTAAATTCATAAAATAACACATTTGCTTCAATAATGGACTTTCAGGTTACAGACTGATTTTCAAGGAAATATTGGTAAAATGTGAAACCACAGGAACTTTGCTTGGCTTGAGGTTCCACTGCAAATAATTTTGCTAGTATCTGGTAGTTTTAATAGTAACATAGTTTTTGCCCTGCTTGTAAAGCTGTGATGATAAGCACAATTACTCAACAGTTGGATCTGTTGATTGTGATTCAGACATAACCCACATATGGAGGCTGATAATGATTCATGGGCGATAACTTTTGGAAAGGTGTTACTATGGTTTATATCCATGTTCTTACCTTACATCCACATACTGAGTGAGCAAAAGGAGGTGAAATCATGCCTGTTGGTCCTGACCATGTGTTCAGCAGGTAAGAACAGGCTGTACACACAGGACAGGAACTTGGGAAGCCTTACACTGCATCAGACCATTGGTCCATCTAGCTTAGTATCATCTACATCAGCCTTACCCAACTTGGTGCCCTCCAGATATTTTGGACTTCAACTCCTATCAGCCCAGCCAGCATGGCCAGTGGTTAGGAATGCTGGGAGCTGTAGTCCAAAACATCTGGATGGCACCAGGTTGGGGAAGGCTGAACTATGGTGACTAGCAAATTTCTGGTGGCAGGGGGCACACAAATCCTGGCAGCAAAGTTATGGTTTTTATCCTCAATGAAATGCTCACCAGGGCCAGGGACTTAATAGAATCCAATAGGTTCCATCCAAAGTCCTCAGGGAAGGTGTAGGGCACCAAGTTGGGTAAGGCTCTTGCTATAACACTGTGTTGCTATTTGCAGTGCATATAAACTATGAGCTATCTCAATGTGCTGTGCTAATGTCAACATACCATGTTGGCACTGTAAGCCTGTGCATGCAAGGCAAGGCCTATTTACTGGAAACCTATTTATCAGAAACCAAGGGGGAAGTGGGACTTGCAATAAAATGTTGCAGTGTGGAATGCTCCTGTTCAGGGTTCCAGCCAGCCCCATTTTTCCATTGCCCTTCAACAGTCAGGATTCTGTGAGCATGCGAAGTCCACATGGAGCTGTTTTGGGGAGGCACCCTCCTTTTTTCCCTCCAAAGTGTCTTCATGTGTGTGGTTCTTCTGCAAATCTTGGGGTCCCTCTGAGCCTGATCCATAATCCACAATGCATTCTGAACCCACTGGGATGTTCTCAAGAGCAGCACATCAATCACCTTGCAACAGGGTGTTTCCAGATGTTGGTCTCCAAGCATTATAAATCATTGTTCTTCCACTGTAAGCTACAAGAAAAAAAGATGGAAGCAGCACTGGGAAAACATGGATTATATCAGGATTCCCCCACCCCTCGCAGAATGTGTGTGAACATGGCATGACAATCGCACAATAAATGCCTCATCTTGGTGCACACATAATCAGTCCTGGGGGTTACCAAAGTATTGTTGATGTTTCTAACAGCACAATTCTATGCATGTTTACTCAGATGTACATTCTACCATGTTTAATGGGATTTACTCTTAGGTAGCTGTGCACAGGATTGTAGTCTTACACTGCAATCCTATGCAAGTTTACTCAGTAGTCCCACTAAGTTCAACACAACACACTTCCCAATAACTGAGTTTAGGATTAGAGTTAGGTTGCAATCCTGTACCCTAGGGCTGGGGAACATTTTTGCCCCTGAGAGCTGCATGTGGATTAGTGGTCATGGGTCAGTGGCCACATGCTAGGCGGTGAGTCCTGGGCTGGAAGGGGGTGTAGCCAGGACCAGTGTCCCCTTGCTCCCACCCCATACACACACACACACATACAGACCCATTTGTACTTTCAACACACATCCGTCGCGCACACACACACAGCCTTCCCCATATTCACATCCTCATCCCACCCCCACACATGGCCATTTGGCAGACAGAGAAGCATGATATTCATGAGAAGGACAGCAGGTGGGATGGCCCTTTCTGTGCACCATCTTCCCCATCACAACTGCACTTCCACAGCCCTCCAAACAACTGTTTGGCAGGATGTGGGGAGTACAATTTTCATGGGGGAATTCAGCAATAGTGGGGGAGAGGATTCAGTAGAGGCCTCGAAGGGCTGCATGTAGCCCGCAGGTTGCCCACAGCATTTACCTGGGGCAAACAGCTGCACATCTCTACTCAGAGGTCCCACTGCATTCATTGGGACTTACTCTCAGGAATATTTTCAGCTTTAGTCCTATTAAATGCAGTAGGAATTATGTCTGAGTAGACATGCATACGATTGCGCTGTTTCCGAGAAACACTGGCATTGAGAAATAAGTTGATAAAAATCAGGGGTCATGTGATTTTCAAACATAGTCGTCTGCCAAAATCAGCATCCAAAATTGTTAATAAGAAGAAATGGAATATTAGACACTGGTGAGATAAGCAGTAAGTAGGTAAGAGAACCAACTTACTTGTTACCATTTACTTAATATATATCCACACTGCAAGGGTCTTCCATGTGCTTTTCCTCAGGCTAATTATGCTCAACGAAGAGACATGATTCAAGGGATTTTAGGGCACATCTGCATTAAGTAGACATGATAGCATAACTATCATGCGCATCCCACTCCCCAAATTCATAGGAATTGTAGTTTAGTGAGGGTGCTGAGAACTCTTGGAGCATCTGAGGACTGGGAGAGGGCCTGTGAACACCTTTGCTCCCGCTGTGCTTCTTGCATCTGCCATCAGGAACCAAAACTGCAAGAGATGTCAGCAACAGCAGCCCAAGAGAGAAGGCCTCACCCTTTGACAAATGAACATCTGGCAGCCATTTCCTCTGAGATTGGCCAGAGATTCAGATGCAGAGTAGCAGCTGGAACATCTGAGGTCTGGGGGAAACCTGTATAACCTTTGCCCCTCCCTAATAACTCTTTATGAACTTGAGCACACTCCGGGAGACAGTGGAGGATAGGAAGGCCTGGCGTGCTATGGTCCATGGGGTCACGAAGAGTCAGACATGACTTAACGACTGAACAACAACAACAACAACTCTTTGTGTATTTCGTTATTTTTTAAATGTATTGTAAGCAGGGCTGGCCCTACCATGAGGCAGAGTGAGGCAACTGCTTCAGGCAGCAGATACTGGAGGCAGCAGTAGCAGCCTCCCAGGCGTTCAAACTAAACTCTGCAGCTGTTCCTTTCTGTTGGAGGACAGAACTGTGTATGCCACACAACCTATCCTGGAGCCCCAGAGGGTGTCATCACACGATGCAGAAATCCTGTGACTGTACCAGGGCTTTCTGCCTCCGTGTCCTTCGCAGGATCATGACGTGCTCAATTTCAGATCACCAGATGGTCAGAAGCCTCTCCGGTAAATTATGATTTCCCCACCCCCATTAAATTCTCTGTATAGTAAATGTGAAAAACTGTGTTGACATTTGCAATGCTTTTACATTCTGGGCAGGGTTGCATGATCACATTCTGGGCAGGTTTGATCACTGTGCATGCTGGTTGCAAGCCACCTAATTAGCATAATTACCCTTGCTGGGTGCAGGTTGTCATGGTGTCCAAACTCAGGTGGTTTATAAACTACTCAACAACCCTAGAACAAGCTATGGTTTTCAGGGTGGTTTTTAAACCACCCCAGCCACCCACCCTCACCAGTGGGGTAATTATGCTAATTAGGTGGTTCACAACTGGCTTGTGTGACTTATTTTCCCTCTGTGATTGTGCAAACCCAGTCTCTATCTCTCCTTGTAGAACACAGCAGATGCTATTTTAGTAGATGAGTACGTCTGAAGATTCCATGGCAGTTCGAGGGTCAACTGGAATGCAAACGTGGAATAGATACCAGGGATAAAACCAATTACAAGAGCACTGCAAATACTAATTTATCTTCTGAGATGGTCACAAGATGTGCAAAGAAAAAATAACCTAACCTAATGAATGGCCATCAACTCCATTCAATAAAATTTATCCAAGAAAACTTGCCATGTCTATTCAAATACCTACCCTCCCTCTCTCAAATGCCACCAGAAGTGCTTCTAAGGAAGCATCTTGGTCTGAGGGGCTGAGAGAAGAAGATACAACTTGGTGAGCTGCTACTAACTAGCTCCCTGTGGTGGTCCCTCTCTCCTTCAACTGCCACCAGAAGGACAGCTGAGGAAACATTTTGCCCTGAGGGGACAGGAGAAGAAACAGAGTAAGCTTGAATTCAGAAGAAAGAAAAGGAGAACAGACCAGCAAAAACAGGCTAGCCCAGAAGGCCAATAGATGTAGTGCAAACCTGAATTCAGTTGGTTCCAGAATACAGATATATTCCCATGCATGTAGGCAACTGGATCAAGTGTCACCATCATGCTTTTTTCCTCCTCCCTCCCAATTCCTTTCCTTGTGCCTCGTGTCTTTTTAGATTGTATGCCTGAAGGCAGGGCCTGTCTAATAATTGATTCTTGTAACCTGCCCTGGGAGCCTTTGGACTGAAGAATGGGATAAAAATGCTTTGAATAAATAAATAAATAAATAAATAGCCCAGGCCATGTCACAGGGAGTGAAAATGCAAAGTCTGCTATTGGGCATCTGTGCCATATGCCTTTGTTTGTTGCCATATGCCCTCCCACCCATGTTCCCCAGCAACTGGTGTGCACAGACATACTGCTCTGATACTGGAGGTAGCATAGTGCCATCATGACTAGTAGCCTGCTCCTCCAGGAATTCTCCTCCAGGAATTTGTCTAACCCCCTTTTAAAGCCATCCAAACTAGTGGCTGTCACTATGTCTTGTGGTAGCAAATTCCATAGTTTGACTATATGCTGTGTGACTATATTCTGCACTTTTTCCAGCTCTAATATATATATATATATATATTTAGGTGCAATGACCAAAACTGTACACAGTATTCTAACTGTGGTCACACCATTGATTTATATAAGAGCACTATTATATTGGCAGTTTTATTCTCAATTCCTTTTTTAATTATGCCTTACATGGAGTTTGCCTTTTTTTACAGCAGCCGCACACTGGGTCAACATTTTCATTGAGCTGTCCACCACCCAAGATCTCTTTCTTTGTTGGTCACCACAAGCTCATATCCCATCAGGTTATATTTGAAGTTGGGATTTTTTGCCCCAACGTGCATCCCTTTACACTTGCTTACACTGAACCACATTTGCCATGTAGATGCCCATTCTCCCAGCTTGGAGAGATCCTTCTGGAGCTCCTCACAATCCCTTTTTGTTTTCACCACCCTAAACTTCATATCTTGAGCTATCTCCATTTTTGATGTTAAGATCTCTGCCTTCGGGTCTTGGTGAGTCTCTACTTTTTGATGGCTTTTTCTGACTTGGTTATAATTACAAGCTTGGACCATGTGAAGGGCCATGATGGACACAGAGTATATTTACTTAAACATAACATTTCTAGTTGCCTTTGAGGTCACAACCTTAGATTATAATCCTAAAATGTCTTTTTCCAGTATCCTAACATGTGTATTTCCAGTACAAATGTCAGGGCCAGCCCTATGTGTTGTACAGCAGCCTCCCTCCCTGCTCTCGCGGCTAGACAGCCACAATCGGGTGCCTAGCTGAAAAAGCAGGGCAGGAGAAATGCAGAGGGAACGATCCCCTCCGTGCTTCTCCTGCCCTGCTTTGGATAGGTGGCCACCTCCAAACTCGGCAGTGAGTTTGAGTTTTAGAGACAGCCTACTCTGCGTCCTCTAAGTTAGCCTCCTGCCTTCAGGTGCAGGGCAGGACATTACCCCATTGTCACTGATGAAGACAGATTCATTGCCAGTCCAGTCGACTTCTGTACATGGAATGGGAGCAAGAGTGTGTGTGTGGGGGGGAGACACTACCTTATTCTTTGCCTCAGGCAGCAAAATGTCTTGGGCCAGCCCTGTCTCATTGAACTCACTTCTGAGCAGGCATGCATAACACTGTACTGGTAATATTTCACTTTTAGGGCTTCTTCACATGGTGCTGTTATCCTGTTATTGAGATTGGTTACTCGGGGAAGTTTGCGGGTTCTTTAGATGACGTTGTCAACCTCCAGGGTGTCTCCCACACTAAATGACCTTTATCCCATGTATTAAAAGATCGAATGAGCTATCAAATTACTCTGCTTGAGTTCCTTGTAAAAAAGGAAAAACCGCAATAAGAGTACCACCTAGCGGCTGTATAATGAAACATATGGAAGACTCTGATAAGGGGGGAAAGGAGGGGGAGGAAGCACATGTCAAGGGAGCCCATCGTGATCCTGCATTTAAAACAGAAGCAGAAAGCCCCGTTTTAAATGCAGGATTTTAGGCTGGTGTAGAGATGGTCTTACAGAGAATGTTACAGTTTGGTATGCTAAAGGAAATATTCATACATTTAGGGCGCAATCTTATCTTGATAGGTGGCCGCCTCCAAACTCAGAGGCAACCGCCTATCCAAAGTAGGGCAGAAGCAGCATGGAGGGGATCGTTCCCTCCATGCTTCTCCTGCCCTGCTTTTTCAGATAGACAGCCGATTGTGGCTGTCTAGCTACAGGAGTGGGAAGGGAGGCTGCTGTATGACACATAGGATGTGTTGTACAGGCAGCTATGCTCTCCCTGCTCCGGAACGCCCCCAGCCATGCCCCTTTCTGGCTGCTCCACACTCCTCTTGTGAGCCCAGAGGACGGGGCTGTTCCGCGCTGCCTTGGAGGCAGCATGGAAGTGGAGGGAGGTCAGTTTTCCAGGAACCAACCTCAGAGTGCGGGCTCCAAGGTTGGGTCCCGGAAAACAGCATATCCTATGGCTGTCTAGCCACTGTCTAGCGGGCCACAGGATTCCTGCTTTACATAACCTAGTAAAGCAGAGGGGCAGAACATCAAGCCTGGGGTCTCCGGATGGCCACACTCCCATCTCCTGGCACTACCTTCTTCCCCTAACCACTGATGGTGTCATGGCTTCTTGGCTTTTGTAGTCCCTCCTCCTCCTCCTCCTCCTCCTCCTCCTCTGAGAGGTTGAAATGCCTCTCCTAAGGCTTAGTTACTGGCAGGAAGAGCTTTAAACTAAATACACTGGTGTTTTGGCCCCTCCCCTTTTGCAATTGGCCCCACCCACCACTAGAATGCAGCCCAGAAGACTTCCCTGAAAACTGAATTTGGCTCTTGGGCTGAAAGAGGTCCAACACCCCTGTGGTAAAGCACAGTGTTTGAGACGACTTGCTTTACATATTGCATTACAATGGATTTTGCAGCTTCCCACCTTGACCTGGAAACAGGTGTGGGGGTCAACCCCTAGAGTCCAAACCGCCATCCTGATATCCCAGTACTCAAACTGGTGGCTGATCCGCAAACAGAGAAAGAGATTGTGAACATACACGCATGCAGTTTCGTTGTGCTGTCTCGGGGCTGAAGGCAGGTATCACGTTAAGCCTCAGCTTTTTTTTTAACAGCCTTACCTGACTACCTGGAAGACGCGTGGAGAAGTCAAGCTCGGATTTGAACATGACATTTAGATCTGTTGATTCATCTGTCCTAAATATGCGCACAGCAATATGCCGATTTGCCCTTAGCTTCAAAGACAGCTCGGGTGTGTGTGTGTGTGTGTGTGTGTGTGTATATATATATATATATATAAATAAAAATAAAAAGATGGGCGAACTTGCTACTCGCAGTAGCCGTTTCGGCCAGCAGGGGCCGCGCCTTCCCTCTAGTAGTTCGGGATCTCATTCATTTGTTTCAGGTTCGATTGCCATCGCAACCGGCTCTCGGCATGGCGGATAGATAAGCCGCTGTTGCCCGCAGGTGGCGAGGAGGGCGCAGCAGCAGCTCTTTCCGCCAGCACGCAGCTCCAGAGAAAGGTCTGGGAAGGGCGGCGGCCTCCGGTCTAGGCAGGCTCCTTCCCGCGCCTCCCTTACTGCTCACAGGAGGAGGGGGACCGAGCGACCCCGGCTGCCGCGTCCAGCGCCGGGCCCTTCTCCTTGCGGTGGCGTGAGGTGCCGAGCGGCCAGCAGAGGGCGCCGCGAGCGGGTGGAGCTGAGCGGGACGCCGCCGCCGGGGCGCCCCGCTCGCGCAAAGCCATGGGCAGCTCCGTGCGGAAAGGCAAAGTGGTCCGGCAGGCGCCCGCCGCAGCCAGCCCGCCGCAAGAGCGGAGCGCGAAAGCCACGCCCCGCAAAGGTGGGTCACGCCACGCCCCCTGGCATGGAGAGAGGGAGGCTGGGGGCTGCTGTGGTCACGCCCGCACTTAATGTACATCATCATCATCATCATCATCGACAGTGGGATGGATTCAGGGTTACTCATGCTTGGAGTATAGCCACTGAAATCAATGGGACATGTTAGTCCTGACTAACTTAAGAGCCATTTATTTCAATGGGTCTACTTTAAGCTTGACTAAAGGCGCAAATGGAAAAAAACAAAAGTCCTACAACTCCCAGCATGCCCCAGCCAGCATGGCTGGCTGGGGCATGCTGGGAATTGTAGGACTTTATTTGTCTAAAGGTGCATAGGATTGTGCTCTACGAAGAACTTCGGCTGATATACCGACTACGCCCTTATCTGGACAGAGATAACCTAGCTATGCTGGCTGGGGCATGCTGGGAGTTGTAGGACTTTTTTCTGTCTAAACGTGAACAGGATTGTGCCCTAAGTCTAGCCCAGTGTGGTTGTTTTTCTTATATGCACTTCATTCTAAAACTGTGGTTTCAATCAGAAGCCCTTTTATTGAATGATTATTACAATGTTAATTAATTAATTATATTAAATTATTTATAACATTTTTATTCTGTCCCCGCTCCCCAATTCTTCTAAAGAGCTCAGTGCAGCATACAAAGTTAAGAACCTAAAGGCGCAAGCCTATGCATGTTTAGACAGATAAAGTCCTACGAGTCCCAGCATTCCTTAGCCAGCATGGCTGGCTGGGGAATGCTGGGTGTTGAAGGACTTTAAACATGCATAGGATTGTGCTCTAAGAAGAATTTAGGCTGATACTACGCCTTTATCTGGGCAGAGATAGCCTAGCTACAGTTATCCATGCTCTGATAATCTCTTGTCTGGATTACTGCAATGCGTTATACGTGGGGCTGCCTTTGAAAATGGTCCGGAAACTTCAGCTAGTCCAAAATAGGGCAGCAAGGTTGTTAACAGGGCCTGACCAACGAGATCACACTATGCCAGTACTTTTCCAGCTGCACTGGTTGCCAGTCCATTTCCGGGCCTGATTCAAAGTGCTGGTATTAACATTCAAAGCCCTGAATGGCTTGGGGCCAGGTTATCTGACGGATCACCTCTTCCCACATGTGCCTGTCTGGAACCTAAGATCAGCTTCAGGTGTCCTTCTCTATGAGCCCCCACCAAAGGAAGTGAGGTGGGTGGCTACCAGGAAGAGGGCCTTTTCTGCTGTGGCACCCTGGTTTTGGAATGAGCTCCTTAGAGAGGATTGCCTGGCACCTACATAGTTCTCCTTCCAGCGCCAGGTGAAGACCTTTTTATTCTCCCACTATTTTAGCTTTTTAGTTTCTTAATCTTTAGCCTGGTGTTTTAAAACTGTATTTTAAATCTCTGCATTGCTGCTAGGTTTTATTTTGGTTGTACTGTTATACTGTGGTTTTAAGCTTTCATATTTTATATAGTTTTATGCTGCACTTTGTGGTTTTAATTTTTGTGAACTACCCAGAGAGCTTCAGCTGTTGAGAGGTATAGAAATTAAATAAATCAGGGTGCAATCCTATGGATGTTTAGACAGAGAAGTTGTAGGCCTTTTTTCTATCTAAACATGCATAGGATTGCCCACTTAATTAAAAAAAACTGTGTTGGATCAGATTGAAGGCTTATCTAGTCCAGCGTTCTATTCCCACAATGGCCAACCAGATGCCCCAATGAGAAGCTCACAAGTTGGACGAGAGAGCAATAGCTCCCTCCCGGTCATGTTCCCCAGCAACTGGTGTACCGCCTCTGATACTGGAGGTGCTAGTCCATCAGGACTAGCAGCACGCATAGCCTTATCCTCCATGAATTTGTCTAATTGCCTTTTCATAGAATCATAGGGTTGGAAGGGGCCTACAAGACCATTGAGTCCAATCCCCTGCTTTTAAAGCCATCCAAGTTGGTGGCCATCACTACATCTTGTGCTAACAAATTCCATAGTTTAACTATGCGCTGTGTGATGAAGTGCTTCCTTTTATCTGTTCATCTCTCCCCCCCCCCCCCGTTTCACCTTTACAGCAACTCTGACCGGTCGGTTAGGCTGAGAAAGAGCGACTGGCTATCCCAGGGCCTCCCAATGAGAGCTTCATGGCTGATACATCAAGCAGTGTTTGAATTAGGCTTGTCACCTTATTTCCTATAGCACTTTCACAGGGCATGCATGTGTATGTGGCAACTAATATGAAGGTGTTGATTTGCATTGATGGCATGTGGGGGACAGATACGGCCCAACAGTGTGGGTTGGCTGGCCCATGGATGTCCAGTGAGCTTAATCGTGGAAAAGGATGGGAAATGGCCCCACAGCTGAGTGGCAGAACACATGCTTTGCATGAAGAAACCCCCAGGTTCAATCTTTGGAATCTCCAGTTAGAAGGATCAGGTAGCAGGTGATGGAGAAAGAACAGGGCCAGCCCAAGATGTTTTGCTGCCTGAGGCATGCACAAAAGCTGACCGTGACCGGACTGGCCGTTGAATCTTTGTTCAACACTGGAGATGGGAGAGCAGCCACCACTGCACATAAGGCAGCAGACTGGCTTAGGAAGCGCAGGGCAGGCTACATGACACACATCTCTCTCCTCCCAACACCTTCCTGCTGCCACCCAGCATCTGCTGCCTGAGGCAACTGGCTCACTCTGCCTAATGGTAGGGTCGGCCCTGGGAAAGAACCTGCCCAAGACCTTGGAGAGCCACTGCCAGTCAGACCAGTCAGTACCAGGCTAGATGGACTTGAACCCAGATCCCACCAGTCCATATCTGACACTTCCACCATACCTAATACATGCAGCTCTGGCTGTATGTATCAGATGTGAAGAGCAGCTGGCTTACTGCTGAAAATTAATTCCACATGGTGGTATCTCTGTGCAGTTGACATAATGCAGCCTTCCCCAACCTGGTGCTCTGCAGATGTTTTGGACTACAACTCCCAAAAGTCCCGACCATTAGCCATGCTGGCTAGGACTGATGGAAGTTGAAGTCTAAAAAGTCTGGAGGGCACCAGATTGAGGAAGGCTGAGGTAATGTATATCAGCTAGCTCACCACATGGATATTTGTGGAATGTCTCCACTCCAGCATCAACCACACACACACACGTATGGAAAGTGTGGTGCTGCCAAGGGGACTTCTACCACAAAAGGGCCAGATTCACGTAGGTTTAAGTGGCATCTGTGCAGCTAATATAAGATTATGAAGAGGCATTCGTTAGTAGTTGCATTCGCTCCACCAAACCACTTTGGAGCAAGTAAGGCAACAGCCTTCAAGAAGTGTTCAGAAGGTATGTTTTTCAATTATGTGGAATTCTTCTTCAAGAATAAGCCAAAAAAGAAAAGAGTCCTAAGCCCTAAGTTTACTAATGTAAACTTGAGCATTTTTGAAAACGGTAGGAAAAGTTTAACTGGAGCTATGCAAAAATATTTACCAGTCCTAATATTTATCAGTTCAGTCCTAAGCACTTACCTGGGTTTGGTTTCTGTTGGAAGGGGGTCACTGGAGGCTTCTGGTGTTTGGTCATAATTGGGTTTATTTACAGATATATAGTTTGAGCATCGGCGGAGGCACAGCTTAAACATTCCTGAAAGGGAGCCAAATCCACTGTCCTACACCAGACCTCCAGAGAGAAGCAGCCAGCAAACATCCCCAAATGCTGTTGGCTTACAGAGCCCCAATCTCAACTCTCTCTTCTCCTTTTCAGACACTGCCCTGATTAGGTAGGGTTCTAAATTGCATGTAGAGGAGCCCCTCTCCGTTTTTTAGATGTTTTAGTGCGATGGTTGTGAGAGGAGTAGTGTGACTTTGGAGGAGAGGCTAAACACATGGCCCCGCTCCCCTTTCACCATGGATAACCTATTCACACAAGGAATGCACATTTCCCTCTGTTTCTCTCCCAGTGTATCGCCCCCAAAATGTTTCTATTGTTTTCCACCCACAGCTGGCTTTCCCCCTCCACTTGGATGGAAAGGGGAAGAAAGGCGAGCCAACTTCCCCTACCATCTCCTAGCCCAGCACTCCCCAACATAGTGCCCTCCAGATGACTAGAAATCCCATTTTCCCCAGCCACCATGCTGTTTGGGATGATACAAGTTGTAGTCCAACACATCTGGAGGGCACCAGGTTGGGAGTGGCCACCTCTAGCCTTCTTAGGCCATTTGCAGGACCAGCACTACCATTAGGCAGAGTGAGGCAGTCGCCTCAGGCGGCAGATGCTGGCAGGTGGCAGCAGGAAGGTGCTGGAGAGAAATCTGGGTGTGCGGCCTGCTCTGTATCCCCCTAAGCTAGCCTGGTGCCTTCAGGTGTGGTGGAGGATGGTGTTGCCCTGTTGCCATTGTTGAAGAAAGATTAAATTGCCAGTCCATTCAGTGTTTGTCCATGAAATGGGAGGGGTGTCATCTTGTCCTTTGCCTCAAGCAACAAAATGTCTTGAGACGACCCTGGCCATTTGCCCATAGCTTCCCTACCAAAAGATGTGCCTGGAAACTTTGATCATTGGCTACTAAGGGAGTCTGCAGTATGTATGACTCTCCTGTCCAAACCCGTCTTACAACATGACGATTACTCAGAAGTAAGTACTGCTGAATTCTATAGGAATCACCGGCGGGTGGTGGTGGTGGAGTTGGAAATAAACAAAACTAAGATTCTTTCCCCACTCTTGAAACCTCCCCTCCTTCCATGAGCAAGGCAACCTGGAGTTAGAATGACCATGTGTCCTCTTTTACAGAGGACAGTCCTCTATTTGAAGGGCTGCCAGAGGACCATCCTCTATTTGAAGGTGTCCTGTATTTGAAAGGCTGCGCTGTCCAAGTCCAGTTTAAAAATGAACTGCATGAACTGTTGCCCATCAACAGTTAGACTAAACAGGCAGGCACACAGGTCACCTGCTCACAGTCTTCAGCACCATGTTGAGATTTACTGCATTTCTATTAGAATTATAGTGGTTATTTCTAAATTTGCATCTATACCTATACATTAGCATATACAGATTTTCTGCAAATAGCTGTCCTATTTTGTCATTTTTGGTGATGCATTTCTTCTTTTTAGTGATTCATAAATGCCCACCTACCTGGAATTCTGAACAGAAGCGCTCCTGTTGGGTTGGGACTGGGAGGGGATACACTGCAACCTTTTCCCCATTTCACTAGTCACCAATCTCCAATTTCACTGTAGTCTACAAGTAATTTTACCTTGGGAGTGTTATGTGAAGCTTATAGGCATATTCCAGGCCTACTATTGCATTCTTGATTGTCTTACAGTTGTAGGCCGCAACCCTGAAGCCACCCACCTCTGTCCAATCCAAAGTTCTTGGGTTTCCTCCATTTCAGAAGTCCACCCTGCCATGGAGCTCCAGAAAATAGATGCTTATGTCTAATTCTTTATGGAAAAAAATATAAATATCTCTCTGCAACCTGAGAGGAGTCCAAGGACCACAGGAGAGTAAGTGGCTTCAGGATTGTTGCAGCTATAGCCTTCAAAGTGCCTTGCAAGTGATAATTGACCATAGCTCCATTCTATAAATAGGCAGGAAATCGCTTTGATAGTGTGGTGAAAGAATCCCAAAGTCTGTGAAGGTAGAAACACTCACAGGAAGAGCAGCAGTATTAATCAAAAGGGTTAACTTCTCTAGCTATCTTTTGACTTTCATTTTTTAATTAGGCTGATAGCTTTCCATGGCAAGCCTTTCTGGACTTTGATATACACAATGTCTCTATGTTACGAAGTGCAAATCACAGGCTAGAACATGGATTTTATTTCTGAAATGTAACTTAGGAAATTGCTTTCTGTGAGTGTGGTTGTTTTTCTGTGAATTCTGAACTCAAACTCAAAGGTAATTCACATCTATCTGTCTATATTGTCATGCTGAAGTCCCTAGTTTGTTTAGAGCAAGTTTGTTATAAAACTTTTAGATGGCACTTTTAACATGCGAAGTGAGAAGCAAGACAAAGGTTGTAAAGCACAACAACCCTGTGAAGTAGGTCACTCACCCCAACCTCCATTGACGGCATGTTCAAAGAACATAATCTATATGTTAAAAAAAGAAGAATGTTTAGCCTCAGCCTTCATCTCTGTTCCAGGGCCAGCCCTACCAGTAGACAGAGTGAGGTGGTATCCTCAGGCAGCACATGCTGGGGGCAGGGAGGTATTGGAGATAGGAGCTGTGCTTGCTATGTGTCCTGCACTGCAGCCCCTAAGCCAGTCTTCTGTCCTCAGGTGAGGTGGAAGATGCCTGTGTTGAAGTAAGATTCAGCTACCAGTCCGGTCAACTTCTGTACATGGTATCGCGGAGGAGATGGACACTGTCTTTCCCTTTTCCTCAGGCAACAAAATGTCATGTGACAGCCCCCTTCTCTCCCACCTACCTGTGGGATGAGAACTGGGGGAGGAAATGCAGTTAGAACAGTCCATTAATTTCATGTGGAGTTCCTCTGTTCCTTTTCTGTGGTGGCCCCCACTCTGTGGAACTCCCTCCCTAGGGAACTCCGTCATGCCCCCTCTTTAATGAGCTTCCGTCGTGCATTAAAAACGTGGTTGTTCAGGCAGGCATTTGGGGTGGGTTAGGGTATTTTAGGAAATGTTTTTATTGTAGAATTTTATTATTTTAAACTGTTTTATTGTATGTTGTACATCGCCCAGAGTGGCTGGGTGACCAGCCAGATGGGCGATTAATAAATTTAATAATAAATAATAAAATAAAAGAAAGACAGGGCTGTCCCAAGACATTTTGCTGCCTAAGGCAGAGTGCAAGATGGCACCCCCTTGCCCCCAAATCCACATACAGAAGCTGACTGGACTGGCAGTTGACTCTTACTTCAACACTGGCTACAGGATAGTGTCCTTCACCATACCTGAGGGTGGCAGGCTAGTTTAGGGGGTGCCCTCAGTTGTACATGCCCCACAGGCTGTGTGGGGAATGCAAAACTCTCCTCCAGGAGAGGAGAATAGCCAGGGAGTATGGGAGGAATAGCTGGGAGACTGCCATTGTTGCCTCCCTGCATCTGTCACCGGAGGCAGTTGCCTCACTGTGCCTAATGGTAGGGCCAGCCCTGCCTACAGAATTAACATCTGATTTTTCTTTCTCTTTTTTAGCACTAAAATGCCATAGCAAGCCTGCAGAAAGCTCTTGGATAGATGTGCCCCTCCCCAACCAAACCCCTTGCAACAATACATGTTTCTACCTACCCAAACATTCCTAACATATTAGCCTATGTAAGGGAGGAATGCAGTCTGTGATGAACCAGATTACAGTGTGTGGCAAGCCCAGAGCAGGAAGGGCCGGGGGCACCACACCAAAGGACTTGCAGGAAAACAAACATGGGTGACTCAAACAAGCAACTTCCTTGTGTCACATGCCATGTGGGAGGTGAAAACCTTCAGCTCAGTGGGAAATTGGCCCCAATCCTTGACATGGATTGGGGCCAATCCTAAACATGGCATTTGAGACCTGTCAGTCAAATCCCCCGGAGATATTTTTTGTGTGTGCATTAGATCTTTGCCACACCCCATCTGCTTTCCAGTCTCCAGTAAAGCTGAAACAAGCAGGAAAACAAAATCTAGAATAGCAAATGTGAGTGTTGGAGTCTGATTTTCTCACACTTGAGCTATGTGAATAAACTTAAAGTTTGCTAAGGAAGCCTGGATTTTGTGAGATGGGAGCTAGTTCATCCAGGCATCTCAAAATAGTAACAGGATTATTTCGTACAAGTCGGGCCTGCAACAAAATATTGTTGTATGAAGGATTCCTGTTCAGGATTCCAAGCAGCCAACACAGCCTTTTTCAAGATATTCCATTCCCCCATCCCCACAGATTTTTCATCTCTCTGCCACCCAGATACTCAGCATTCTGCAAGTGCTGAGCATGCTCAGTTACACTCACCACTATTTATTTATTTATTTATTTATTATTAAATTTATTAATCGCCCATCTGGCTGGTCACCCAGCCACTCTGGGCGATGTACAACATACCATAAAACAATATAAAACAATAAAATTCTACCATAATTTTTTTTTAAAAATACCCTAACCCACCCCAAATGCCTGCCTGAACAACCACGTTTTTAATGCACGACGGAAGCTCATTAAAGAGGGGGCATGATGGAGTTCCCTAGGGAGGGAGTTCCACAGAGTGGGGGCCACCACAGAAAAGGCCCTCTCCCTCGTCCCCACCAGTCTAGCTGTCCTGGCTGATGGGACAGAGAGAAGGCCATCCGAGGCTGATCTTGTTAAGCGGCCTGTCTGGTGTTGCTGGAGGCGCTCCTTAAGATAGGCTGGGCCGGAACCATATAGGGTTTTAAAGGTCAAAACCAACACCTTGAATTTGGCCCGGAAAACAACTGGTAACCAGTGCAACTCCTTCAGCACTGGAGTGATGTGATCTCGCCGGCGGCTGCCTTTAATCAGGTGAGCCGCCGCGTTCTGTACCAGCTGCAGCTTCCGAACCGTCTTCAAGGGTAACCCCACGTAGAGCGCATTACAGTAGTCTAAACGAGAGGAGACCAGGGCATGTACTACCGATGGGAGCAGATGGTCGGGAAGGAAGGGGCGCAGCCGCCGTATCAGATGGAGTTGATACAGCGCTGTCCAGCTCACAGCTGACACCTGAGCCTCCATGGACAGCTGGGAGTCCAAAATGACCCCCAGGCTGCGGACCTGGTCTTTCAAGGGTAGCCGTACCCCATTCAACACCAGGTCAACATCCCCCAGCCTCCTCTTGTCTCCCACCAAAAGTACCTCGGTCTTGTCAGGGGTCAGCTTCAGCTTATTCCTCCCCATCCAGCCACTCACCGTCTCCAGACATTTGGACAGGGATTCTACGGCCAACCTTGGTGAAGATCTGAACGAGAGGTAGACCTACGTGTCATCCGCATATTGATGACACTGCACCCCAAACCTCCTGATGATAGCCCCCAGCGGCTTCACATAGATGTTAAATAGCATCGGGGAGAGGATGGAACCCTGTGGCACCCCACAAGTAAGTGGCCACAGGTCCGAAACCTCCTCTCCCAGTGCTGCCCTCTGGTACCTGCCGGAGAGGAAGGACCGGAACCACCGCAATACAGTGTCTCCAATGCCCAACCCCTCCAGGCGGTCCAGGAGGATACCGTGGTATCAAAAGCCGCTGAGAGGTCGAGGAGAACAAGGAAGGAGCATTCACCCCTATCCAGAGCCCTCCTCATATCATCCACCAAGGCGACCAAGGCCATTTCTGTCCCATGCCCAGGCCTGAAGCCCGACTGAAATGTTTATTTTTTGTACTAGGTTATTTTTTGTAGGGAGGCTGCTCTCATACATTTCCCCTTCCCCTAAACATGGTTCACATGACACAACAACCCACAGTGGGTTGTCAGCCTTGTTTGTTTCAAAGTGGCTTGTTGTGATGTCCAAATCCAGCATGGTGGCTTCAGTGTAGTTTGTTAAACATGCACAAGCCACCACGAGAACCCATGGCTTACTGTTGGGTTGTTCGAGGTAGCTTTTTTTCACACTGGCTTGTCATGATGTGTGAACCTGGCATGAAGACTTGTGCAGGGCTTGTTGTAGGCCGTCTGTTCCTTTCCCGAACCGACTTCGCATTTTACAGTGGGCATGTTGTAGGCGTGCGCAGTGCCTGTGTCACTCTGTGACACCCCTTTCCCCCCCCCATCTCTTCGCACCTGCACAGTTACAGAGGCACAGAGGGGTGTTTTCATCTATTTAATCACACTTTCGCACAGTTTTGCAGCTTCGTATCTTCGCAACAGTTGTGGACTCAGTACCCAAGGTCTGGGGGTGGGGGTGTTCTTGGGGAATGACCAACATCGCTCCAGCCACCATTTCGGAGCAATGGCTAGGCACCTAGTGCTCGTGCTTGTGAGTGCGAACCAATGCGAGAGTCTCAGGCTGGGGATCTGACAAACTGATGCTGCGGAAATGCAGGAGCACACAACACTCACTTCTTACCTAAAAAGGGGCGGAAAGACGCAGCACAGCCCCTCAAATACAAAGTAGCCACTGAAGTGCCATGCCCCCATACTCCTGGGACTGCACAGCTGTGCATTTCAGTAAAATGGCAAAAAAAGAGGGCACAGTGAGTCTGTAAGGGAAGCGCGCAGTACATCGTGAGTGTATCGCAGGACATGCTGACTCGAAGCCGAATTGCTGCACAGTTGCAGTGGGTTGGGGGGTCAAAGTGATGCCATATAGATGCAGCCCAGGTGACTTCCAAGTTGCCTTCCAACTCTAAAATTCTATGATTACATATATGTTGGAGCTTCTGTAGAGCTAAACAGTTAGATATTCAGACCTTTCCCATTACTACCTTGAGAATGAAATATAACTGTGCAGGGTTTCATCTTCCTCACTTGAATGGAAAATGTCTAGAATTGAGAGGTGTAGAATGTGTAGAATTTATTTTCAGAAGTCAGAAGCTGCTGTTTGTAAGTAGTAAATATGAGCTAACGTACTAAGTGAAGGCAGCATGACATATTATTTTGTTCTCATACAAAACACAGCATTATGCAGCTGCTGCCAGGAAACCCGTTGTGCTGACAGCATTCAACCTTCCCAACATTTTGCAGAGCAGCGAGAGTACACCAGTATCAATGAGGAATCAAGTGAGTGCAGCTAAAAAGGAGGTGTTTTGACGATACTATCAGTAAAGGAGGAGGGTTGATTACAGAAATCCAGTGTGGGTGTTAACTAGATTAAAAGCACAACAGGGTCGCAGGTAGAGAGCATTTGTTTTAATTTTGCCTTTTTAAAACAAAAGTGCACTCAACATGCATTGTGCAGGTACTATTTAACATTTACATTAAGAAACGCAGCCTACTTGGCATTTTCCTGCCCCAAAGAGTTAAAATGTGGGTGCCACCACCTCACATGTTACCAGGGCAGATGTCAAGGGTAGACATGGCTGGGCATCTGCTGAGGGCCCACTCCCCAATAGGGGCCTACTGACAAGAACCCACTGGAGCTGCTCCTGCTCTTCACCATTGCAACCTGCTTCTTCACCTGCCAGCTGCTCTTTCCCAGACAACTGTGGTGGCGAGAAGGAGGAGCAGTAGATGCCACTGCCTAGCTGCTCCCTGGCTCTCTGCCTGACAAGCAAGCAAATGGTAGTAATGATGAGAAAGAGGAGGAGGAGCAAGAGCCACTGGTGACAATGGTGGTGACAAGGTAGACTTAACCCATGATTTGCTGTAGCGCATGCCTGGTGTGTGCGGCTGACACTTTGCATAATCAACCTCTGATTGGAGGTTGATTTGTGCTGTGCGAACCCAGACACTATGGGTTAATGGTGGGCTAAACAAACCACAGTTAACCTAAGGACTAATCATAGGTTAACTCTGAGTTGTTTAACCCATGATTAACCCATAGGGCCTGTTCTCTCCCGCTCATGCATAAGAAACCATTGGTTTTTAAACCAACCAGTTATTGTTACATGCAAACAGCCCCATGGTGTCTGGGTTCAGACATCACATAGCAACCTCTGATCACCCCGATCGGAGGTTGATTATGCAAAGCAGAAGCAACATGTGCTGGGCATGTGCTGCAGCAAATCGTGGGTTAATCATCCCACGATTTGCTGCTGCTGTGTGCCAACCGGGTCTGTGTGTGCATGAATGACAGAAATGTAAGAACTCAATAAAAGTGCTGATATTTAGATTACAGTCTCATTAATATGCCAAAACACTCTATCCCATAAAATTATATGATAAACAGAAACACATCTTTAGCATGGCCATGCCAGCTGGGGACTAGCATAATTGTCGGTTAGTGTTACGTGAGGACCAGGTCATTGTGTCCCAGATATCTAGATCAGCCTTCCCCAACCCATGCCTTCCAGATGGTTTATACTACAACTCCCATCATCCTCAGCCAGGATGGGAGTTGAAGTCCAATACATCTGGAAGGCACCAGGTTGGCAAAGACTGGTGCAGACCAACATATCCCATATAAAAGGAAGTGTGTGTGTACACAAATGCTCTTTTATTTGATTACTTTCATTTATGTATCCATGTTTGAATAAGAGTTTGTGAAGTAACTCTTAAACTTTGACCCCATTTATATAAACAATCAGGGCTGAGTGCAGCCAAATGCTTTTGAAGGCTTATCACATACTGCTGTGTACACATAAAAGGAATGGAAAATGTCTCGGGTATTTTATTCCACGGAAAGGTGCTGCATAGGTGTTGCACATGAAAATAACTTCCAGGTCTTTATTTTAATGGTGATCATAATATTACAGATTTAGACTGATGACAAAAATGTGTCCCCACTGCATTGGTTGTCCTGCTCTGTGCCCCATCTGCCAGGTTGGGGACTGGCATAGGCCCAAGGGTCATTTGGAATACAGGAGCCAGATGTACATTTGAGGCACACCTGATTCCATTTTGGCATGTCATGTAGGTGGCCCCTTTCAGTGACAAAAAGGGATGGAAGGAGAAAACCAAAAAGAGGAAAACTACAATTGTAGAGAATGATAATCTTAAGCAAATGTCAGTGTATACTTTAGAACTGGGTTGGGGAACCTGTGGACTTCCAGATATTGTTTGACTGCAACTCCCATCATCTCTGACAATGGCTGGAACTAATGGGAGTTGGAATCCAACAACATGCAGAGGGCCAAAGTTACCCCACTTCTGCTTTAGAAGGTGTTGGCATTCTAGGCCAGGGTCAGGCAACCAGGTAACATGCAGATATTCTGGACTACAACTCCCATCAACCCCAATCCTCTGATGATTATGGCCAATGGTCAGAGATTGTGGGTGTTGCAGTCCCAAACATCTGGAGGGCACCAGGTTGCCTATGCCTGTTCTAGGCAGGTTTTCATGACTAAACGGATATGTGGATCGAGCAAATCCTTATCGCAGCTGGCAACATGGGGCAGCGGATACCAGATTGTTCTACTGTAGGCCTAGTTACCATTGCCCATGTCAGCAGGTGCATGTCAGTTTAGTCATGAGAACTATGTCTAAGGATGGATTCAAGTGCAATTCAACAAACTCTAATAAATTAGGGCACAATCCTATAGGGTGGCCATAAGCCCTAATCGCCTCTGAACTTGGAGGCTTCCGGCCATCCAAAGAAGAGCAGGAGGCACGGTACAGGCAGTCGTTGCCTCCATGGTCCTCCTAGTCTGTATTTTTGTTAAACAGGCTTTTTTGCCCATCTAGCTTGGGCTCTGCAGAGGGGGAGGGAAGGAGGCTGGGGAAGGCTAAAGATAGCTCGTATCCCCACTTCCCCAGTCTCCCACCCACCCATAGAAACGCCCCCTTTCTGTTCTCTCTGAGGTTGCTTTTGAGAGCCTGGAGAGGCAGCCGGCGCAGTTCTCTCCATGCCAGCTGTGAGGGGGAGGAGCAGGAAGCTCTGATTCTTGGCTCCGAGGTTGAACCGACCTCGGATCCAGGACTCTGTCTAGAGACGATAGGATCACTGTTCCCAGCACTGAGCTCATGAGCTTGATCGGGCTCCATTCACATGAGACAAATGCCAAATCTCCAGTGGCATGTTCATTCAACAAACCTATAATAAACCATTGTGGGTGGAAACAACAAACAATCTTGTGGCACCTTAAAACATAACCAATTTATTCTGGCACTGGTTAGCCTTAAAGGTGCCATAGGACACTTTGTTATTTTTGCCGCAATCGAGTAACACAGCTGCCCTCTGGAAATCATGGGTGGGATGACCAGGCTGGTGTGGTCCTTTTTTTCTTTTCTTTTTTTACTAAATTCTCCAAGGTCCATCAAGCAAGTGTGCTTACTCAGAATCTCTTATCAGGTAAGGGGGCATAAAAAACCTGTGTTAAGTGATCCTAAGTATGCACTCTTGCTTAAGAACGTAAAAAGAATCAGATTAGACCCAAGTTCACTGAGTACATCATTCTTTGCAAGTAACATCAGAAATAGCAGGTGCTTTCTTCCCAGCAAGAACATTAGCCCATGGCCCACTGCTGGATTGTAAGTGGATTTGGGAGGGGATCAGAGCCTGGTGGCAGAGTACCTGGTTTGAATGAAGAAGGTCTCAGGTTTAACCCCTGGAACCTCCAGTTTAAAGGTCCAAGTAGCAGGTGACGTGAAAGACCTCTGCCTGAAACCCTAGAGAGTCAGAGACCCTGAGACCACTGCCAGCCAGAGTAAGCAATACTACTCTGTATGGACAAGCAGCCTGGACTAAGGCATCTTCTTGGGTCTGTCCTCTGTTCTCATAGTTGCATTTTTCCCATGGGAAACTGGGAATCCAGTCCATTCTGGATCTACTCCTGATCCTTAAAAGCATTATAGTGAAAGACTTCTGTTGTTAGGTGAGGGGGGAGGTGATATTGTTCAGGAAATACAGGATTCATTTCTGTGTGAGTCCTGATCCGCAGCTAGGCTTGTGTAATTTCTATTGTGACTCCTCTTAACAATGTCTTGAGGGTAAAACCTAATTTATTTAGTTGCACAAAAACATCCCCATTAACTTTAATTGGACCTGAACAACCCAATCCTTGTACACCTGTCTCAAAATAGGCCGTAATGTATAAAGGCATCAAAGCAGAGGCTAGTGACGTTGTATGGCAGTGCTCAGCTGACTATGATTAATATGGCTTTCGGACATCACGTTCATGTTGTGGTGTTAGGCCTAAAGGACATGTGACATGGCCCTAAGACAGCTGTCATTTTGACACCAACATACATCATGGTATCCACTCTGAAAATGATCTGTAATTGTTACGCTCATTTTCTTCTACCCATTTGTAGCCATGTGTGGTTTTGAACCACCGGCCTACCACTCCCCCCGCCCCTTAAATGAGCAAGAAGAAACTGATAGTCATCACAAACTGAATTGTAATTTCTAGTCTCTTCTCTGCCAGGGATCCCAGAAGATGTGGGACAGAAGGAACTAGAAGAGGGGTGGGGAGTGTCAGGGTGGACACTGAGCCCATAGAATCCCAGAGTAGTTCTGATTCTGAGGAACAGCAGTTGCTCCTGGGAGGGGAGCACGCTCCTCTTTCCCAGGGCCAACAGCTGACGGAGATTCCTCCCACCAACATTCCTAGCTTAGATAGCAGTCCAGGGAGTAACAGAGCGCGGATAGCAGACTTGGTGGATGCGCGACGCTGACGCAGAGAGCGGCGCCAGATGGAGGGCGCGGAAAGGAGGCGTAGTGCCCGGTTGGCGCGCAAACAACGGCTGCGCCCAGAGGATCCAAGGGAAAAGGGGAGGGACTCTCCCTAGTCCTTAAGTTCAGGGGTCTGCCAGTAATTCCCTTTCAGATGGGGACCAACTATTCCAACTTAAGGCATAGGTACTGTGCTGCTCAGATCTAGTTGCAAACGGTATAGTTGTTAAGTTGTAAAAGAAGAATAAAGCTTTGAAAGGAATCCCTTTGTCTGTGTCTGGACTTGGCTACTGGATTAGACTGAGAGAGGCCTCCAAGGAGCCCTTGACAGGGAGCTAAAATTCATTGTGGCCAAATATGAGCCAACAATGTGATGTGGCTGCAAAAAAGGCCAATGCCATTTTGGGTTGCATTCATGGAAGCATAGCTTCCAAATCCCGGGAAGTACTAGTTCCCCTCTACTCAGCACTGGTTAGGCCTCATGTGGAGTACTGTGTCCAGTTCTGGGCACCACATTTTAAGAAGGATGCAGACAAACTGGAGAGGGTTCAGAGGAGGGCAACAAAGACAATCAGGGGACTGGAAACAAAGCCCTATGAAGAGAGACTGAAAGAACTGGGCATGTTTAGCCTTGAGAATAGAAGACTGAGGGGAGATATGATAGTGCTCTTCAAGTCCTTGAAAGGTTGTCACAGAGAGGAAGGCCAGGATCTCTTCTCGATCATCCCAGAGTGCAGGACATGGAATAATGGGCTCAAGTTACAGGAAGCCAGATTCCGGCTGAACGTCAGGAAAAACGTCCTGACTGTTAGAGCAATATGACAATGGAACCAGTTACCTAGGGAGGTAGTGGGCTCTCCCACACTGGAGGCCTTCAAGAGGAGGCTGGACAGCCATCTGTCAGGGATGCTCTGACTTGGATTCCTGCATTGAGCAGGGGGTTGGACTCGATAGTCTTGTAGGCCCCTTCCAACCCTACTATTCTATGATTCTATGTGGCATAGTGGTTAGAGTGCTGGACTGGGACTCAGGAGCTCCGGGTTCTAGTCTCCACCTAGGCCATGAAGCTCAGGGGGTGACTTTGGGCCAGTAACTGACTCTCAGCCTAACCTACTTCACAGGGTTATTGTGAGGATAAAATAGAGAGGAGGAATACATCAGCCACCTTGGGGCCCTTACAAGAGGGAAAAAGGCAGGATATAAATGTAATAATACATAAATAAAATATAAATAATTGGGTGGGGGAGCTGGATCATCCTTCACCTGGCCTTCCATGAGCTTGATGACATCAGGGGCTGTGGCCACACTCTTGACGTCATTTGATCCCCAGCTGAAGCACTAGCTTCGCCTGCCCCATGCCTGCTCCCATTGGGGAGGAGGCAAGGTCGTCAAAGCTACCCCAGTCAAGGCACTGGGTGGAGGAACATTCTTCCACATGGTGCCTTGACCGGGGCATATTGCCTGCCCCGCACCTTCCCTCACTGGGGAGGAGGCAGGGTGGTCAAAGCTCGTAGCACGCTGCTTGCCATCCCAACTGGAAATCAGGGAGTCAGTTATTTTAATAAACGTTGAGGATAAATAATTAACTTCCTTGTTACCCTTGAACCTCTAATCTATTTTATTGTTGCAATATCATTTTGATTTCTTTGATCAACAGAAGATGCTCCTCAGAAGGCACCTGAAATTTGCTGCACGGGAAAAAAAAGTAGAGTCGCTATTAATAAGGGAGACTGGAAATTAACAATCCAGACACTTGTTGATGAAAACGATGTTATGATCTTCAGCATTACTACTTGCAGCTTCTGTTCGAAGGTAATTTATTAGTTTTCAAGCAGTTTTAGTAGCTGAAGAGGTCAATGGATGCTGAGTTGAAGTTACTGAAGAGTTCTAGAAATAAACAACAGGTTATTTTACCATAAGAACAGAAGAATAGAAAAGCCCTGCTGGATCAGACGATGGGTCCATCTAGTCCAGCATTCTGTTCACACAGTGGCTGCCCGCCTGCCCTTGGCTCGCTCTCAGATGCTCCTCAGAGCAAGCCAGAGGGCGGGTGGCTGCTCTGGAGAGCCTTGCTGGCCCTGTTCTCCTATTGTGGCATTTGCTGCAGCACCCACTGTAGTGAGGCACTCCTGGAAGTGTGGGGGGCAGGGAGGGTGTACAATTTGCCGCTCCTCCTGTTCTGCTGCCTGAGGTGGGGGATTCACCCTGCCTCACGGGAGGCTTGGTCCTGCTTATATGCTCAGAAGGTGAGAATTGGAAGTACCCTTTTTCATTCCAGGCTCATTCTTATGTCAATGTCTCCTAGTTTTTGCATTACTGTGGAGACCGCCCC
This sequence comes from Heloderma suspectum, assembly GCF_057233095.1. Classification (NCBI taxonomy): domain Eukaryota; kingdom Metazoa; phylum Chordata; class Lepidosauria; order Squamata; family Helodermatidae; genus Heloderma; species Heloderma suspectum. The sequence goes on from NC_139464.1 coordinate 35,306,062, forward strand.
GCAAATAAACCTTTTGGCAGCTTGTGAATTTTTATGCATGCTCACTGGGTTTGAGTAATTTAACTTATCTTGGGGGGTGTTTCCACTAGTGATTTACTCCAAGCTGGCTGCATGTTGAAGTCATTAGGGATAGATGATGTTGTGGCCATCCAGCAGCCACCCCAGAGCTTATCACAGAAAAACCAGATTTCCTGAGACTGCTTAAAGCCCAATTCTTTTCCTCAAGTCGGGTTCTCTCTGGTATAGTTGCTGTGTGCCCCAAGCCCCACATTGACCTTGGGTATGCTAGCCCAGCCTTAAGAAGAAACTTCGACCCTTCATTATAGAGATCCTGTGGGTTAAAATGGGGGCTGGTTTCCTCTTTGTGTTTACTGCAGTCTTTCCCACAACAAACACATTAGTGTCTCCTCAGAAGTAACTCCCATTGTGGTCAATGAGGCTTGTCCTCTGAATGCCCACAGAATTTACAGATATCCCCCTCAATTGACATGGCACAGTCTAAAGCCCAAATTCCCTAAGTGTGGTAAAGCGCGATCTCAAGGCTCTGATTCTCCTTTGTTTGGTTTATTGCATTAGAAAGAAACTATGTCCACCCTTTGTTATAGAGATCCTGTTGGTTAAAATGGGGGCCAGTATCTGTCTTTGTGTTTACTGCTGGCTTTCCCAGCATAGGCATATGTGTGTCTACTCGGAAGTAACTCCTATTGCAGTCAGTGAGCCTGCTCCTGAAATGCAGGTGCATCTGGACTTTCAGGGGAGAGGAGAGGGGGGGAAGCCTCTCTTATTGGCTGAGCAGCCCCTGCCAGTCAGATGATGTTCACTCCAACCCCCACCCCCACCAGGAAGTATGTTGTGTAAAGCGATTTTTACTGCTCCAGAGAACCTGCTCGTGGAGCCCTGCTCACAGCAAAGCTGATTCTTTTTTTAAAAAATCCTGTACTCCTCCATTAGCTTCTCCTTCCATTGTCGTGGAAACATGGCCTTGGTGAAAGCTCACTCAGCTTGCTTTTTTAGTGTGGAGAACAGATAACGTGCTTAACATTTCTATTGTTTAGCAAGCTCTCAGAAATACATATCCTGCTAAAGATATGTTCCTGTTTATCATGTCATTTTATAGAGTAGAGTGCTTTGGCATAGTAATGACACGGTAATCTGCATAGCAGCACTTTTATCTAGTTCTTACTTTTCTATCACCCCACCCCACCCTTACACGCCTTTTGTTTATTTTAAATACTTAACAAAAACAAACCCCTGCCTCTCCACATTTTTCAAGGTGGCGTACAATAAAACCATCCTAAAAATTGTCCTTAGGCTTGTAGAACAACCAATAACTGACAATAAAACATTGGCAGCAAAAAAATCTTTCCTTGCCAACTGCACCATAAATAATCATTGTTAGAAGAAACAACAGACTTCAAGATATTTGCTGCCTGAGGCGGAGCAGCCAGTGGCACCTCTCCCCAGCCAGTCCCCCGCCGCCCCCAGACACACCCAAGTTAAGGTGTGTAGTACTCAAGGCAAGCCAAATTATTTTGGCACCTGAGGCAGAAAATCCATCAAACTCCTCTCTTGCTCATTGGCAGTAAAAGAATAAATAAATGATGCAACAGATAATATATTCAATAACGCTGCCTTTTCATGACACCCCAAATCAGCTGCCTCAGATGACTGCCTCATTTTGCCTCATGGTCAGGCAGCAGAGGGTGCAATCCTATCCTATACTTGAAGTCAGAGGCTGTCAAGTATCCAGTGCAGGGTGGCTGGAGCACAGAGGCAATCTTTACCTCCATGCTCCAGCCGACCTGCATTTTCCCTAGACAGGCGATTTCACCCATCTATGCGTGGCTTTGGGGAGTGGGAGGGAAAGAGGCCAGGACATTCATAGGAAGCTGCGTAAAGTGGCTTCCGCAGTCTCCTGCCCTCCCCACCCCTGGGATTGCACCTTTTTCACTGTCTCCGTGCTCGGTTTCCGAGAGAAACACGCCAGCTGGGAGGGGATGGGGGTGGGGAGCGCGGTTTCTGGACTCTGAGGTCGGAGCCCTGGTTTTGACTTCAGATCCCCGAAACTGAAATATCCTATGTGCCCCAGATGCTGTCTAGGAAACATAGGATTGCTCCCTTAGTTTCCAAAAGTTTAAACACATAGGGCAGACTTCCTGAACCTTAACAAGGAGATACATTGAGCCTTGTAGGAAAGACCCTGCCAATATTCCGGTTGCTTAGTTTGTAATCTTGCAGGAAGGGACTGGGCTGCTTTGTGTGTTTTTTAAAATCTTTATACAACACTTAGTAAACTTTAAGCACTTTATAAATTAATAATAAAAACAATAACAACAATACAGATGATGATGCCAGGAAACTAACTGGGAACCAACGGATGCTATTGCAAAATTGGTGCCATGTATCACCTGCAACCTGTACCAGTCAACCCCTTAGTGACCTCATTTTGAACCAGTGGCAGTTTCTGGACACATTTCAAACTGCTAGTTACTAACAGTATATATGCAATGTGTATTATATAGGTGAAGGATCTGTTCAAATCCATGGATGTTTCCTATTCTGCTCTTGAACTTGACCAAACAGGTAAGGCAAGTTACATTCAAGCATTATTATATGTAAATGAAAACCTCTGTCAGACTGTGAAGAACCCATTTGGGGCTCAATCCTATGCAGGTTTAGACAGAAAAAAGTCCTACAACTCCCAGCATTCCCCAGCCAGCATAGCTAATAACTGGGGAATAGCAGGCTGGGGAATCCTGGAAGTTGTAGGACTTTTTTCTGTCTTAACCTGCATAGGATAGCACCCTTAGTTATTCTGTAAGACAACTTCCTCATTGGCTGTGAAACTGTGACTGAAGCTCAGTTAAAGCAAAGGGACAACTGTATCCATGACAATTGCCAAAGGCAACAGCATTCATTGCTCTTAGAATTGTTTACTTTATGGTTGGGGTTTACCTGGTGGTCTCTGAAGAGAGTAATAATAAGAAAAAGCAGAAAAAGTTGTCCTCTGCAGCGAGAGAGAGAGAGAGAGAGAGAGAGAGAGCGCGAAAGCACCTTTAGCCTCTAGAAGGGTGCTTCCTGCTTTGGTCATGGGCTGTTGTACACAGATTCGGTCCTGGGGTGGGTGAATTTCAACACAAACTGCTTGCCATCCACCTCTGCAATCTTCTGAACCCACTCACTGTAGGCAGGACACATAGTCACCCTATTCCAGCTGGGTATTTTCCTGCTCTAGATCCCTGTCCTGAAGAGTTGTCCACCAAGTGGGGTTTCAGCCTCATATAAATGCTGCTGCTGCTTCTTCTTCATCCATCAGCATAGTGGAAACTGCTGCAGTGAAATGAGGGAGCTCTGGTTATGCATGCATTATGAAAGAGCATAAATACCAACATACAGGGTGGCTTCACTTGATCACAGAGGCAACAGTGGCTTATTTTTCCTCCTTGGATATGCAGGTCACATGCTGCCCAATGAGTAACCCAGAAAGAGTAAGTGGCTGGGGTGGTTTACAAACCACCCAGCAACCCAAGAACAAGCCATGGGTTTCAAGGTGGTTTGTAAACCACCCCAGCCAGCCACCATTGGCTGGGTTTGGACATCACAACAACCCATGCCCGGTGAGAGTAATTATACTACTAGGCGGCCCGTGACTGGCACATGCAGGGAGGAAAGTAAGCCACCGTGGCTTATTTTCCCTCTGTGACCTTGCAAACCTGATCAATGTCTTTAGATCCTAGCCATGACAATGAAAAGGTGCTTTTTGCTTTGTCATGCTGCAACTAGCAGCCCTCAGGACTGAAAAAGTTATGTCCCCCTGATAGAGTCTCTTTGTGCTTGGTAGGTGTCAGCCTCCTGACATCCCTCCAGAAATCTACCATACGGGAATACCCAGTTCCCATCAGCAATGAACATACCTTTAATACGAGATTTTAATGTTCAGCAAAATATCTATTTTTCATTTGCAGTGAGTTAATTTGAAGAATAATCACACTCTCCAATTGGATCAGTTTAAAACATCAAACCATCATTATTTTCTAAACTAGACTCCTACAGTGCAATTGTGGCATCAACTGCCAATTTCCTTGCATGTTATCTCCCCCCACTCCCCTGGCACTCCCTGCCCTCAAACCTTTGCTTGATACCTTATAGTTTGATGCATGCTTCTGGTTCCATCCATTTATTGTGATACACAGGCAGAACCCAGACTTTAGTCTTAGGGCATTTCTACACCAGCCTAAAATCCTGCATTTAAAATGGGGCTTTCTGCTTCCATTTTAAATGCAGGATCACAATGACTCCCTTTACATGTGCTTGCTCCCCCCCCCCCCCGCATCTGAGTCTTCCATTCTCTTTCATTGATATTGCTTTTCTTCTTGCCGCTTTAACTCTTTTCACGGAGGAAACTGAAGCGGAACACAACAGGGTAATTTGATAGCTCACTGTCTGCGATCTATTTAAAAATGGAACAAAGGATATTTAGTGCAGGAGACGCCTTGAATAATCACAGCGTTATGTAAAGAGCCCGCAAACTTCTGTGAAGGAGCAATCTCAGTCACAGGATAAAAGCTCAGTGTGAAGGAGCCCTTAGAACTGCATGTTGCAGGGTGGGGTAGATTACTAACTACAGCATTTTCATACTTAAGTAGTAGTTCCTTTTCTCTCACAGCATTTTAATAAGTTACACAACCAGTTGTCTGAACTTCACAGGACTTGGTTCTTGTTCTCTCTCTCCCTCGTCCTCATCCTACCCTTTGGGAAGATCCAGTTCTCCATTTCCTGTCCTAATGTTATCTATGTGTAGCATTATTCAATATGGCTATGGTTATGGAGCACTTTATTTAATACAGTCCAGTTTTTAATGGTTTCAACTGCCATGTTAATCTGCTTTGATGGAAGCTGCTGTGAGCATAGAAAGTGGATTGTAAATCTTTAAATATAAATAACATTTAGCAAGAATATGGCGCAGTGCAGGGTGAACCATTGTTTAATGTAGGTTGTTAAAGGAAATTGACAACACTGATGTCACTGAACTGACATGCTAAGACAGCCTTCCCAACCTGGTGCCCTCCAGAGGTTTTGGACTTCAACTCCCATTAGCCCCAGCCAGCATGGCTAATGGCCAGGAATTCTGGGAGTTGTAGTCTAAAAAAAGGTCTGAACGACACCAGATTGGGGTGCCTTGTTTACTGGCATTCTCCCCCTTTCTCTGAATTTGTGTTGCATTACAGCCTTGGGCAAGTTGTAGGGCCAGCCCGTGATAATTTTCTGCCTGAAGCAAAGCAGCAAATGGCATGCCCATCCACCCAAATCAAGGTGCACAATACGCAAAGCCAACTAAGTTATTTTGGCACATGAAGCAGAAAATCCCACATCATGAGGCAGAAAACCTCTCCCCATCCCCCTCTCAGTAGAAACACAATAACAAATTAAATAATTAATAATTTGCTGCCCTTTCATGACATCCCAGATCTGCTGCCTGAAGCACCTGTCTCAGTCTGCCTAATGATAGGGTGGGCTCTGGCAGGTTGGACACATGCTGCAGAAGTGATTGTCTAAACAAATATACTTTAGGGTGCAATCCTATGCATGCTTAGACAGACATTCTGGGGAATGCTGAGAGTTGTAGGACTTATTTCTGCCTAAACATGCATAGGATGGTGCCCTTAATTATTTGGTGCTAGATGCCAATCTGTGTGAATGGCACAGATTTAGTTTAAATTACTACATTTCTGGAAAAATGCTGGTAGCCATGTTGGTCTGTTAAGAAAGAAAAAATCTAAAAGCGACAGTAATGCAAAACCTGTATTGGGACTAAAATGTCTCAAAGTGGTGAGAAAGTTTTCGTTTCCCAGAACTGTTCTTCGGGGTGCACATTAAATGAAACAAAAAAAGGGAAATGGGAGGATAGTATTTCTAATCGGAGAAGATGAGAAAGCCCAAATCTCGGTATTGCAATAGTCTTTAAATGGAAAGGGTTATATAGTCACAGTCTTAGGGAGCAATCCTATGCATGTTTAGACAGAGAAAAGGCGTGCAACTCCCAGCAAAGCTGGCTGGGGAGTGCTGGGAGTTGTAGGCCTTTTCTCTGTCTAAACATGCATAGGACTGCTCCCTTCATTAGATTAGATCATGCTTGGTGCAAAAGGATATCAAGTTTGTCCTGCACACACAGCTGGAGCATGAAGCTTAATGAGAGCTGTTAACCCAGCAAAGGTTTGAGGAAGACGGAGGGCTTCTATTCGGGCTGTCCCTGATTCACAAGTTGCAGCTTGGCCTGCTACTTTAGTGGCTACAGCTGAATCTTCCTCCTCATGAATAGCCTTCTTCCGAAGACTTGGGCCTTTTTCCCAAGTAGACCCATCCTCGTGAGTAAAACCTGGGTGAAAGGGTCTTCTGGCAACCAGGTGGGTGCTCTGATGGCAATTCTGCTTATCCCACCAGTACTCTGGTGAGCCATGGGATGAAGGAGGAGATCAGGAATCCTGGAAGGGCTCAGGATGGGGTTGAAGGGTTGAGACCTCAGGCAGGGCATCCCTGCAACAAGACTGCTCAGGTTGCCCCATGTCTTCTGTGCATGTGGGGTTTGCTGAAGATTGGGTCAGCTGGGAGCCTGGCAACATTGCACCAAAAAGGCCACAGGGCCAGGGAAGCATGTCTGCTCTGCATTTGAAAATATAAAATTGCCTGTTGTTATTTGATTTTGACTCTCTGTACTAATTGGAAGAACACACTGGTTCCTTGTAAGGTACAGAATGGAAACACTTGGTTGTGTGTGTATTAGCAAAGCTGGAGATTAATTTTAGGTGGTGTACTATTTTTTCTATTCACTTAAAAATATTTCTGTACTGCCTGCCATGTATAACATATCCAGGCAGTTTACAGTGATAAAACTACAATATAAATATAGTAGTTATACTACTACAAGGGTGCAATCCTATGCATGTTTAGACAGAGAAAAGGCCTACAACTCCCAGCATTCCCCAGCCAGCAACCTTGCTGGCTGCGGCATGCTGGGAGTTGTATGCCTTTTCTCTGTCTAAACATGCATAGGATTGCACCCTTAGACAGAAAAAAGCTATCCAAGTTCCAGCATGCCTCAGCTATATATGCTGGCTGGGACATGCTGGGAGCTGTAGGATTTTTTTTCTGTCTAAACATGCATAGGATTGCACCCTAAATATACTGAATATAGACTAAAACAATCAACTCTACTATAAAATCAGTGGCCATGAATTAAGAATCATAAGGACAGGTGTCCTAGATCAACAAATGCCAAATTGAATTTTAAAAAGTCTTCAGCATGCAACTAAACTCTAATAGGGACAATGCACATTTTCTTTCTGGGTGGAGGGTATTACAGAGAGTGGGTGCCACCACGAACAAGCCCTCTTCCTGGTTGTCAGGCAAATCTATATGAGCGAAGGTGCACCAGCCAAAGTGGGTAAAAGACACTCCTTATCACTGCAGCCACTTGAGATGATGCATTTCAAATGCTTTGAACTCTCAAAGAGAGAGAGAAATGCTAAATATTTTGTTTATTATAACTGCACAATAGGAACTGCTGCAGTGAAAGGGGAGAGCTCTGACCATGCATGGCATGGGAGAGAATCCCATGCTCTTTTAGATCTCTGTCTTGATATTGAACAAGTGTTTTTTTGCTTTGTCATGCTGCAACAGCTGCTTTCCCAGTGCAAGGGAGTGGCCATTTACCAGCTCTCTAAGCATCCTGCCTGTGTCTACATCTGACCTGTAATTTCTGGGAGGTGGCAGAAAACTAAGTGTTTGTCTAAGCCAAGGTACTTTAAGAGTACAATATTTAAGAGTATTAAAGTTGTTTTTATAAGGCTTTAACTGGCAGATATGTATGATACATGGTACCCTTGTCCTGACCTGTACACAGTTATGTGAAAGTAAGTCCCTTTTATGTCTGTGAAGCTTGATCCAAAGTACACCTGATGTGGATTTATATGATGCCTTAGGCCTCATATAAATGATCCAAAAGCCTAAGTGGTAAGAGAATACCAACAAGTTGTACATTCCCCCAGCCTCCTTAAGCAGGAAGTTAGGTAGATGTATGCTTCCAGATAAGTGAATTTATTTTACTTCTTATTTATTTTAAAGATTTACAGGCAGCCTTTTAGGGGAAGCCCTCCCAAGGCAGTGTACAAAACTGAAACCATAATAAGAATACAGTATCTATCTTTTAACCATTTAGGGTGCAATCCTATGCCTGTTTAGACAGAAAAAGTCTTACAAATATCACCATCCCTCAGCCAGCCAGGCTGGCTGGGAGCTGTAGGACTTTTGCTGTCAAACCAAGCATAGGATTGCACCCTAAATCAGCTAGCAACATCTACGCAGCAGCATCCAATAAACTAGCTCAGTTATAGGCCAAGGTGAAAAGGGAGCCTTTAGGGCCTGCTTGAAGGTCTGTAATCAAGGGGCCTGGCTTGGAGCAGAGTTCCACAAGCAGGGGGCCACAACTGGTAAGGCCCTGTCCCTCGTGCCCACCAGCTTCATATCTCTTACACACAAGCAGGGTCTTCAACACTGACCTCAAAGTACGAGCAGGTTGGTATCAGTGAAGGTGGTCCTTCAAGTAAACTGGACCCATTTAGCACTTTAAAGGGCAATACCAGCACTTTAAATTGGGCCTGGACATACAGTAAGGACACTGCTTATAGCATAGCATAAGATTTCTGGACAGTGTGCAATTTTATTTATTACATTTCTATTCCACCCATAGCCAAATAGTTGAATTAATCACCATAATAGGAATACAGTAATAAAACAATATTTAAAAGCATAAAATCAGCTTACAACGAATTCCAATGACTGGGTAAACAAAAACCTGGTGCTAGAAGGATTGCAATGTTAGCACCAGGTGGGCCTATCTAGGGCGGATGTTCCAGGCAGTCTAGTAATTATTATTTAGTTATTATTATTTATCCATTTCTTTGCTACCTTTGAAGACAATAGCCTTCCAAGGCAGCTTAAAGCCTAAGAATAATACATTTTAACAAACATTAATAAAGTCATATTAAAGACAAACAATTGAAATTAAGTTACAGTAAAATACAATTTCAAATTATCCACAAGTAGTGCATACCATAAACATTTACAGTTAAAAGCCTGGGAGAACATATTGACTTTTTAAAATTCTCTTTAAAGCAACCACAGATGGGGTTTGCCATATATCTATCAAGAAAGAATTTGATCTACAATTTGAAAGAATTCCATTCCATTAAGGTTGATTCCAATTGTAGGACGTTTTTCTGTCTAAACATGCATAGGAATGCTCCCTTAATGATGCAGTCCCTTTTCTGGGGAGGTGGGAGATGTGAAACTCTAATGAGGAACACACCTAGGATGAAGTATGGACAGTTCCAGCCATCATAGTAGGAGACCAGCCATGCTAAGAAGATGAGATCCAGGCTGCCTTCTACATTAAGCAAAAAACCCACAAAAAAGTCTGTCTTTTCTTCAGTGAGATGCAGAAGGCAAGCACAGATTCCGTTTTCGGTGTAGTCACAGTTATTATGTTCCTTACACTGCAATCCTGTGTATGTCTGCTCAGAAGGAAATCCTGCTCAGCTCAGTGAGACTTACCCTCAGGTAAATGTTTATAGGATCGCAGCCATAATGTTGATCTACAGGGGGCGGATAATCCTTTATAGATATGATTAGACGGTATGTTACTCGTAAAATTTCCTGTCTTAAAAGCTCCTCCTATCATATAGGATTAAAAATCCCCTAGAGAATTACATTGATTAAAAACTGACACACATACACACTCCAATGTAAAACCTGATCCAAGGTATGTTTACCCAGCACTGAGGCTGCAGTCCTATACCCGCTTACCCCAGTGACCACAACGGGACTTACTGGTGAATAAACGTTGTATAGGATTGCGCTTTGTAAGCCTCACTGTATTCAGTTGGGCTTAGATCTTTCCGTTCCGGAGATGCCTGTTTTAGGTTTTTAAGGGTGCGATCCCACGCATGTTTAGACGGAGGAAAGGCCTACAACTCCCAGCATTCCCCAGCCAGCTTTGCTGGGAGTTGTAGGCCTTTCCTCCGTCTAAACATGCGTAGGATTGCGCCGTAAGATTCTCAGCGCGCTGTTAAAACTGCCACCCCAAAGCCCTGAAATATGAACTTGTGGATTTCTGGCATCCTGTAAGTTACACGAATGGAGGGAGCGGAGGGGAGAGAGAAAAAGCAAGTCATGCTGACGATGCGTTTGACTCAGCGCAGCTTTAAGCCACTGGGAAAAAAGCAGCTCCCGGAACCGACCCCGGCCAGCGGGGAAGTGGGCGAAGCTGGTGTGTGAGTGAGAGAGAGAGAGATCGCGAGTGCGATGATGACGCAAAAGGCCGCGCCCCGTTCTCCGGGCCGTCATAAAAGGAAGACCTCACGCGGCCGCTCCTTTCCTTTGGCAGAAGATGGGCAGCACCTGAGAGTCGCGCTGACCGAACTCACGATGGAGCCCTCGGTGCCCGTGGTCTTTGTCCGGCAGACCCAAGTCGGAGGCTACCAGAAGACTGTGAAGGTAGGAAAAAGCTGCTGCTGCCGCTGCCTGTGCAATCCCAGCCATGCCTTCTCGGAAGCAAGCCCATGGACTTCAGAGGGGCTTGCTTCCACGTCAGCTCATATCGGATTGTAGCCTGAAAAGCTCAGAGCCCAGGTCTCTTTCAGGCTCCAGCCCTACGTTCGTTTACCTGCGAGTAAGCCCCACTAAACTCATGAAGCCTTACTTCTGAGAAGGAATGGATGGTTGCGTAAGTGTCCTCCTTTCGACCACGCGGGCTTTGGGTGTGCTCTTCCTCTCTGGGGCTTGTGAACAATGCCCGGAGCCCCAAATCTGTTTTACGTCCTGTGTTGCTAAACTGGATGGAGGGTAATTTGTGACTGGGAAATTTGGGATGGGAACAGACTATAATTTGGGATTTTGCAAGGAAAGCGGGTATCTCAAACCCTTCCCAATGTAAACTGAAATCGCTCTTTGTTGTTGTTACTGTTATTATTAATACTATATTATTTTGTTGTTGTTGTTCAGTTGTTCAGTCGTGTCCGACTCTTCATGACCCCATGGACCATAGCACGCCAAGCTTCCTGTCCTGCGCTCTCTCCCGGAGCGTGCTCAAGTTCGTATTCATTGCATCGGTGATGCTATCTAGCCATCTCATCCTCTGCCGTCCCCTTCTCTTGCCTTCAATCTTTACCAGCATCAGGGTCTTTTCCAGAGAGTTTTCTATTCGCATTAGGTGGCCAAAATATTTGAGCTTCAGCTTCATTATCTGTCCTTCCAATGAGCACTCAGGGTTGATTTCCTTTAGGATTGACTGATTTGACCTCCTTGCAGTCCAGGGGACTCGTAAGAGTCTTCTCCAGCACCACAGTTCGAAAGCATCAATTCTTCGGCGCTCAGCCTTCCTTATAGTCTCGCTCTCACAGCCATACGTTACTACTGGGAAAACCATAGCTTTGATTAAACGGACCTTTGTCGGCAAGGTGATGTCTCTGCTTCTTACTATGCTGTCTAGGTTTGCCATAGCTTTCCTCCCAAAGAGCAAGCGTCTTTTAATTTCATGGCTACAGTCACCGTCTGCGGTGATCTTGGAGCCCAAGAAAGTAAAATCTGTCACTGCTTCCATTTCTTCCCCTTCCATATGCTAGGAAGTGATGGGGCCAGATGCCATGATCTTAGTTTTTTTAATGTTGAGTTTCAAACCAGCTTTTGCACTCTCCTCTTTCACCCTCAACAAGAGGCTCTTTAGATCCTCTTCGCTTTCTGCCATTAGGGTGGTATCGTCTGCATATCGGAGGTTGTTGATAATTCTCTCGGCAATCTTAATTCCGACCTGTGATTCATCCAACCCGGTGTTTCTCATGATGTACTCTGCATATAAGTTAAATAAGCAGGGTGACAATATGCAGCCTTGTCGTACTCCTTTCCCAATTTTGAACCACTCGGTTGTTCCATGTCTGGTTCTTACTATTGCTTCTTGACCCTCGTACAGCTTTCTCAGGAGACAGGTAAGGTGGTCTGGTACTCCCATCACTTTAAGAATTTGCCACAGTTTGTTGTGATCCACACAATCAAAGGCTTTAGTCAATGAAGCAGAAATAGACGTTTTTCTGGAATTCTCTTGCTTTCTCCATGATCCAGCGAATGTTGGCGATTTGATCTCTAGTTCCTCTGCCTCTTTGAAACCCAGCTTGTACTTCCGGTAGTTCTTGGTTCGCATACTGCTGAAACGATCATTAGTATTAATGAATATGCTATCAGTGTGCATTTATAGAGTACAAGAGGGCAGGCCCTGCCTCTAGAAGCTTGTAATCTAAAGTTCAACATGGGAGGAAGGGGAGGAAATTGTGACACGGGTACCCATGGACGCAATGCACAGTTGTTTCGGCTATGTGTGCTTAGGCTTTGTAACAGGTTGTGTTACAGAGTAGGACATGAAAACTAGGACCTTGTGCTAAGGGCTTCACAGTAAAGCTGGTATTTGGGGAGGGATTTAGAGGAAATCAGAGCTTGCATCATGCTGGTCTTTGGGGAGGTAGTTCCCAGCATATGGCAAGGCAGAAAGCGTGGAGTGTTTTCAGACATTGATTAAAAATGAAATTTAAATAGCCATATGCTGCCTGTGTATTACTATAAGCCAGTAGTGTCAAACCTCTTTTAGCCTGAGGGCTGAATTCGATTTTGGAGAAGCGGGGGGGGGGGGGAGTGCATTCCAGTGGTGGATGGGTCCAAAGGCAAACAGTACAATGCCAAAAATACCGGCTTACTTTAGCTTCAAGCTCTTGCTGTCAGTAACTCAGCCATAAGAGAGGCATTCCAACCTTTTGGCATGGGGAAAAAACTGCACCAAAGCCAAGAAGCCACCAAACAATCGGGGAAGGGGTGTGGCCATCTGGGAAACATCAGAGGACTGGATTGTGACCCTAGGTGGGCCAGCTTTGGCCTGCAGTCCAGCAGGCGCAGTCTGTGACTTAAATTTGACAGGACCATATGCAGACAATACCACCCTAATGGCAGAAAGTGAAGAGGATCTAAAGAGCCTCTTGTTGAGGGTGAAAGAGGAGAGTGCAAAAGCTGGTTTGAAACTCAACATCAAAAAAACTAAGATCATGGCATCTGGCCCCATCACTTCCTAGCATATGGAAGGGGAAGAAATGGAAGCAGTGACAGATTTTACTTTCTTGGGCTCCAAGATCACCGCAGACGGTGACTGTAGCCATGAAATTAAAAGACGCTTGCTCCTTGGGAGGAAAGCTATGGCCAACCTAGACAGCATAGTAAGAAGCAGAGACATCACCTTGCCGACAAAGGTCCGTCTAATCAAAGCTATGGTTTTCCCAGTAGTAATGTATGGCTGTGAGACCTGGACTATAAGGAAGGCTGAGTGCCGAAGAATTGATGGTTTCGAACTGTGGTGCTGGAGAAGACTCTTACGAGTCCCCTGGACTGCAAGGAGGTCAAATCAGTCCATCCTAAAGGAAATCAACCCTGAGTGCTCATTGGAAGGACAGATACTGAAGCTGAAGCTCAAATATTCTGGCCACCTAATGCAAAGAGAAAACTCCCTGGAAAAGACCCTGATGCTGGGAAAGACCAAAGGCAAAAGGAGAAGGGGACGGCAGAGGATGAGATGACTAGATAGCGTCACCGATGCAATGAATATGAACTTGAGCACGCTCTAGGAGAGAGCGCAGGACAGGAAGGCCTGGCGTGCTATGGTCCATGGGGTCACGAAAAGTCGGACACGACTTAACGACTGAACAACAACAACAACAATGCAGATGCAGCTCTAATTGCTGCATCTGCACAAAGCTGCATTGGGGCCATGCATTGGAGGAGCAGTTTTGGCCAAGATTCAGTGCTTATATCACGTGCAATGGCTGTTAGGGTGGAGGAGGCTCGCTGCAGGAGACAGCCAGTGTAGTTTTTGTAATTGCATTACAGAAAGAGACAGCAGTACTGATGAAACTTGTTGATTTAAGATACTGGAAAATCCTCACAAGGCAGAGTACACAAATGTATATTGTAATGTACAGTTAAAACAAACCAAAACAATTAGCAGCATCTAAAATATCAAGGCAGCATAATATCAGCCGAATTCAATAAAAAAGGTAAATGAAACAGCAAGGGCCAGCTTTAAGGCCATTTTTAAAAACTGCCAGCAAAAGTGCTATATGTACTTACCAAGGGAGGGAGTTCCAAAGATGTGGGGCCTCCACTGATAAGGCCCTGTCTCTGGTACTTGCTGTCCGATGGCTTTTGATGGTGTGTCAGAGAGCAACAAGGCCTCTGAGGAAGGTTCATATGGTGCAGGCAGTCTTTCAAATAATCTGGTCCCACACTGTTAACATGGCTTTAAAGATCAAACCCAGCACTTTAAATTGAGCAGAGAAACACATGTGCAATTAATACAGTACTGGTGCAATATGATCAGCATACCTTACCCATACAAGCATTGTGATGGCTGCATTCATTAATGGTTTTTCAGCCATGGCACCCTGGTTTTCGAACTAACTCCTCAAAGAAGCATCCCTGGCACTTAATCTGTTATCTTTTATGCATCAGGCAAAAATGTCTTCTATTCTCGCAGGCTTTTAAAGCTACTCTCATACCTTTTAAATGAATGGTGGGCAACTTGTGGGATTCCAGGTCATACTTCCCTTATGCAAATCTATGGTGGAAACACGCTTAGAATACTGCGTACAGTTCTGGTCACTGCACCTAAAAAGTATATTGCAGAGTTGGAAAAAGTGCAGAAAAGGGCAACCAAAATAATCATGGGAGTGGAGCAACTCCCCTATAAGGGAAGGTTCCAATAGCTGGGATGAACTTGAGCACACTCCGGGAGAGAGCGGAGGAGAGGAAGGCCTGGCGTGCTATGGTCCATGGGGTCACGAAGAGTCGGACACGACTGAACAACTGAACAACAAACAACAGCTGGGATTGTTTAGCTTAGAAAGAAGGCAAGTAAAGGGGAGGCATGACAGAGGTGTACAAGATTAGGCATGGTGTGGAGAATGTGTATAGGGAGACATTTTTCTCCCTCTCTCAAAATACTAGAACCCAGGGTCATTCCATGAAGCTGATTGGTGGGAGATTCAGGACAGATAAAAGGAAGGACTTCTTCACACAGTGCATACTTAAACTATGGAATTCACTATCACAAGATGTAGTGATGGTCACCAATTTGGATGGCTTTAAAAGGGGGTTAGACAAATTCCTGGAGGAGAAGGCTATCAGTGGCTACTAGTCCTGATGGCTATATCCTACCTCCGGTATCAGAGGCAGCATCCCTATGTACACCAGTTGCTGGGGAACACGGGCGGGAGGATGCTGTTGTGCTTATATCCTGCTTGTGGCTTTACCCTGGGCAGCTAGCTGGTTGGCCACTGTGTGAACAGAATGCTGGACTAGATGGACCCTTGGTCTGATCCAATGTGGTTATTCTTACCTTGGACTGCAACTTCTACCATCCCTCACCTTATGCTGGCTAGGGCTGATGGGAGTTAGAGTCCAACAACATCTGGAGAGCCACAAATTGCTCATGTGTGTTTTAAACGCTTGCTAGTTCTATCGTTTAGTTCACTATCATATTACTTGTAATTGCAGTAAATTGCACTGAAGTATATATTAGGAAGGGTGGATTATCTATATCCCGAGTAAATAAATAAAACAAATACTTCTTGTTCCCAAACATTAAAGCCTTCTGGCTGTGCCCTGATTTGACATCTCTCTGTACTGGGACAATTTTTGTTCCTGGTGAAGTCTGGGCCTTGTGAATGTAATATGGACCCAATGGCTGACTTCAGCTGGAGGGCTATGGAGATGAATGGAATGTATATTGCTGAGCCCTGTTGTCAAAATGCACTTTGTGAAATTTAGATAGTCATTAAAGCTGATTAATGGCAGCTAATCTACAGACTTGGTTTATAAGCCAAGCCCTCCTGTGGTGCTTCAAGACACAGTTTGATTTCATCTGAATTTCTGGAGCGCAAGCTGAAACTCAAATAAAGGAAATGCAGGCATACAAATGGGTAGTCTCTAGAGCAATTGTTCTAGGCTATACTTGCGCAAATCTTTCCTTAAAGCCACATGGAGTGATCCCCTATATTGGCCAGTAGTGCCTAATCTGGCATAAGGATTATCTTTTTGCAGTGAGGAACTTGTCATATTCCTCCCATCCCTTCCAGCAAAGCAGATTGGGCTTAAAAGTGCATGCTGTCTCTCCGTCTTTTGCCTACAGCTATTGTAAAGTGCAGGGATCAGCCTGTGACAGGTCGAAAGTTTCATGCAAATATGATCCCTAAGCTGGTAAACTGGCAATTCAGGTTTGTTAATTATTTGAAGGCATGGAGATTTATAAGGTACAGTGTAGCATTGGTTATGGAGACAGTGGGGCGGCCAAAATGCTCTTAAAACTTTCCCCATTTGGAAAAGCTTTGGCTTAATATTCCCTCAGCTGCTTTCCCCCCTCTGGACTGGGAGCAGGGAGATGCAGATAAAGTTATTACCAGCACTTCTCACCACATCTAGGGGTGCTAGAAATTTCCTTAAAGCTGAGATTCTGACCAAAGTCAGAATCTAAAATCTAAAATGGGCCTTAAGAGAAATATGTTTCTCTGCTTGCAGTAGTTAACATAGGAAGACTCTTGTGAAATTCTTGTCTTTGTTCCTTCAAGGACATCCCTGCATTTTGCACTATACGTGAGATACTTGGCTTGTAGATTTCAGTAGGCCTTCCCAGGCTGGTCTGGGAAGTGTTGGACTACAACTCCACAGCCATCATCCCCAGAATGGCTGTTCTGCCCGGGGATGATGGGAGTTATAGTCCAATACATCTGAAGGGCGTCCAGTTGGGGAAGGCCGCAGTAGACTATGCATGGAGCTGACCTGGAAGGTTGTTCAGAGATTTCAGCTGATGTACAGCCCAGTTGGCCACCGCCTGATGATGTTGGGGGCCAGTTACATACACAAATGGGTGAGCATGTCACTGGCTTCCTGTGGTCTTCTCAGTGTAATTCAGGGGGCTGGTTTGATACAGAGAACCAAAATGCCTTTAGCTTCCACATATCTAAGAGATGGCTTCCATTATGTTCATTGTCTCCTCTGCAATCGAGAGAGAGGGCGATCTTAATGCAGAGGCGCCATTTTGGATTTCAGAAGCTGCTTAGGGAGGGGAGTGACAAGACACTCCGAAAGGTGTAAAGGTCTGCTCCTGGATGCATTCATTATACAAACATCTCTGCTTTGTGTGTGTGTGTGTGTGTGTGTGTGTGTGTAATTACAGGGTTTGTTGTGGTGACTTTTGTGTGCCTTGTAATAACTACAGCAGTGCTATCCAGAAGGACAAACAAGCACCCTTTGTTCAAAGCAAAGAGGTTGTGTTTACTTGACTAATACATAACTAATGGCGGTCATTCAGTTTGTAGATCTGTGGGGCAAAGCTGGAAGTGCACCTATGGAATTATTAGTATGTGATCTGAAACAGCGAGGGCTGGGACAGCAGTACCCTCCACCTGCTTCCCAAATGGCATCTCTACCTCACAGTGGTTTGGAGAAAGCAGGATTGTATTGAAGCATTCTTGGTTGGTGGCTGCATCAGAGCAACTTATATTAAAAATATATAAGTTAAAAAAGGGAAGGGAAGTAGTAGCTCAGTTGGCTACTAGTCCTGATGGCTATGTGCTACCTCCAGTACCAGAGGCAGTGAGCCTATGTACATCAGTTGCTGGGGCACATGGGTGGGAGGGTGCTGTTGCGCTCATGCCCTGCTTGTAGGTTCCTAGTCGACAGCTGGTTGGCCACTGCGTGAACAGAATGCCGGACTAGATGGACCCTATGTTCTTATGTCCAGTGGTAGAGCACATGCTTTCCATGAGGAATGGTCCTGGGCTCAATTGTTGACATCTCCAGATAAGGCTGGGAAAACACTCCCAACTGAAACCTTGGATAATTTCTGCTAATAAACAATATTGTGCTTGATAGGCCTATCTTCTGATCCTGTATTGGGCAGCTTCCCATGTTTCTAAAAACCTCCAGATGCACTTTTGGTATTCCCAGGTTTCTTCCTTTTGCAGTTTTTCTAGTATCACATTTGATGCATCCTACTGTGAGCCATGTTGGACACATTTAACAGACCAGTTTCTGTGTTTTGTTTCTATGTAGGCACACCGTGAGGGAACACTTCATAAGCTGCTTGAGGTGAATGGACAAGCAGAGGGACCTGCTTATGACTACGATCTGATTGTCATCGGAGGGGGTTCAGGCGGACTTGCAGCCTCCAAGGTATGATCCACTGAAACGTATTAGCTAGCTAGATAGCTAATACGTTTAATAACCTAACCTGATAGCTAGAGCTTGGTTTTGCCCCAGCATGTGTTAGCAGACCCCAGGAATGGATCTTCTCTGTCCAAGCTGTGGAGTGGATTGTGGAAGCTGGAATATGGTTTGCAATCCAGTCCCGACACATGCAAAGAGGCCTTGCACAGATAGCCATCACAGTACGTACTCCAAAATCAGTGTGCCTGAAGGGTCGCTGTTAACACTGATCCCTCACTCCACCAGAAGCATCTGACATGCAAAGCAAGTTCTAGAGTGGCATTGGAGAAACCTCCAGGCCACTTGAGGCCCACTTCAAGAGCTATTCTACAAATATACCAGGAACCCCCTTTTTACTGGAAACCTTTCTGACCCAACATAAGCCCAGATGTGGCAACTGGATTCCAGTTGATGTGGAACTTCTACCCCCATCTGTCCTGGTAACTGAGCAGAAAATGTGTATCAGATAGTTACATCTCCCATCACCCAGAGCCAGCATGGGAGTTGTAGACCAATCTGGAAGGTACCAGGTTGGCAGGGGCTGAGACGTTGTTATATTGGAGAAAGTTCCTCTTAAACTTTGTATTCCTGCCTTGATATGGCATCCTCAATTGTTTTAGCATTCTTGAGAAGGTGACATAGATGACCGGAGTACAAAGTGAATCGCTGCTTAACCGAACTTTTTATTGAGAATCCTCAATCTTAGAATGTATAACAAAAATATTGGGAAATAATTATCTGAAATTTTAACCTTGGCCATGAAAGTTAATATATAGGTTTTAAAAAAATGTTTTTCCACTTAGGCCTCTTATTGCTAATAAGACAAGAGGTATCATTTTTCATAGTTTTGAAGGATGTCGATTTCCATTCAAATTTGCTTCAAAGTATAGTATTGATTTTTTGTTTGTGGAGTACTTTAGTGCATATCTTATTTTGTTAGTTTTTATCTAGCCTTTTCTGAAGTGCTTGCTGCTTTACACTAAGTAGCAAGAGTGGAGCATGTTAAAAATGGAGGGACTAGTTTAAAGTGCAAGGGAATTGTATCCCATATTTTAATAATCCGCATTAATGTGTACTTACTAGCACAGCCTAAGCTTGATTAAACAAATGGCTGCTCCGTTGTTAATTAGTACAGCAGCCTATGTGATCTTTTCAAGAACTTTTTTTCCAAATCTGAGCTTCTCTTTCCTGTGTTTGCTGCTTCCTTCATGTGTGTTTACACGTAAGTAGACTGGATTTATGGATCTTGCTGCTCCAGGGAGAGGATGATGATGATCTAGAGATATGATTTACCTGGAGTGGTAGAAAGCTTTAAAAAAACCATGCTGTTGATTAATTACAATATAGTCTGAGTGCATTATTTGAAAGGCTTTATACTGCACATTTTGTTTTGAGAGTTATGCAATTGATTGCAGTAGAAGCACAAATGCATAATGTACTGATGAGTGATGTAGGTTGCCTAAAACAGGCAGTACTTATCACCAGCACTGGCATAACAAATTTGAGAAAGGTAGAAAGAGTGGATAAGTAAAGGCCACCTGTTCGGGGAGAAAGAGCAAAACCTTTCAGGTTGTTGCAGTACCCATATCAATAAAGTAGTTCAGGTGCAATCCTTTGCATAGTTTGGCAGAAAAAAGTCCTATAACTCCCAACATTCCACAGCCAGCATGGCTGCTTGGGGAATGCTGGAAGCTGTAGGATGTTTTTCTGTCTAAACATTAGGGGTGGTGGAGAAATCTGCAATGAAACCAAATGAGTTCAGATTTTTATGAATCTGACCCCCAGATTCTGCACCAGACCCATTTTCCCCTGTCAGGCAGATTCCACAGACTTGTGGACCATTTTTCTAAGCTTTAGGAAATTTGTGCAAATTTCATCTTAGAAAAATACACAAAAAACCCAGCTGAAAGTGCGCATTTCCCCCATAGGCTAGAGCATGAAAATGCACATTTTGTGGGAATGTGTGCATTTTTGCACATGTGCAAATGCGAATTTGCGCGATTGCCAATTTGCGCAAATTCATAAACTAAAAAAAATCCAACTCCATCGATGGGTGGATGACGGAGCGAAAGGTGCCTGACAACCTGTGAAACACAAACGGAATGGATTTTATACAATCCATACATCTCTGCTTAAACATGCATGGGATTGCACTTCACGTCCTTTTTTAGTTATTGTTTGAACTATAAAGCTCTACCTCTAGGGTATTACGGGAATATGAGAAGGTACCCAATACCAACTTGGACTATCTAACCTAGTATTGTCCACACCAAGGGTGGGGAACATGTGACTCTCCAGATGTTTTTGGATTGCAACTCACATCAACCTCATCCAGCATAACCAATGGTGAGAGCTGATGAGAGTTGCAGTCTGTCCACATTTGGAGAGGTATGTATTCTCCATCTGTGGTCTACAGTGACTGGCCTCTCTAGATTTTCAGACGGGAGTCTCTCCCATCCCGGCCTGGGTGTGCCAGGAAGCGAACCTCTCACCTTTTGCATGCAGAGCATGCTTTCTTGTCACTGAGCTAAGGCTATGCCATTTTCCAAGCTTGGGAATGTAGCTGATTAGCCAAGTGAAATGGTTAGAGGCCACAAGTGTTTCATGGTCTGGGCCCATAGCTGTGCATGCGCTTTGTAAATACTTGATACACCTGCTGATAACTTTGCTAATGCCCCCACAGTGTAGCATCGGTATTAATTACTTCCCTTCTAGATAATTCTTACTGGCTTTGGCCCCAGCATGCATCTCATTCTGTTAATCAGATATTTAATTGCTTTAAGTATGGCACTTGTTGTGCTTTTAAAAGTTATGTCCAACTAATTGTAGGTTAACTTTGGGTTGCTTAACCCACAAATTACCCAACCTCCGTGGAGCAGCTGCAGCACATGACCCCAGCAAATTGTGGGTTAATTAACCCACAGTTTTTCATCATAACCCACAATTTTCCATCATTACCTGCAAACTAGGTCTCTGTCTCCCTCGACATTCTGTACCATTTGAAAACTTCCAAATTTCATCCTCTACCCCCCACAAAGGTTTCAAAGGGAAGCTCCAACATGAAGCTGCTGAGTTAGTGTCAAATCTGCAAATGAATTCTGTCAATTAGACAAGCTCAGTAGACTTGGGCTAGCGCACTGTTGAAATGAATTGTCTCTGCCTAGATGTTCATGTAGTCTGTACACTTTGCTTTACCCATTCATTACCAACTGGGAGTAGGTGTCACACCTATTCTGATTGGATCTTTTACTCTTTTGTTCTCATATCGGTGTTCTGCTTAGTCATGTAACACATCTACCTCTTACGTTATATCTGTCTTCTGACTGTACCTGTTTGCGTATGTGCATACATAGACTCTCTCTCTCTGACTCTCACTCTCACTCTCTCTGTCTCTCTCACTCTCTCTCTCTCACTCGCTCACTCACTCACTCTCTCTCTCACACACACACACACACACACACACACTTGCCAACTGAGGATAAGACTTCATGCATCTGACAATGTGGGCTTTGGCCTACAAAAGCTTATGCCACGATAAATTTGTTAGCCTTTGTCCTCAGACTGTTTTCTTCTGCAGCACCTAAAATGGCTACCCTTCTTTGGAATCTCTGATGCACACCAGTCTCTTTTCAGCAGGGGGTTCCCTCGCACCTGGTCTGTGACAGCAGCAGCAGCCATGACTGGGAAAGGACAGTGTGACTCCAGGTTTGAAGGCCCCATTGGCAAAGCACCATCTGGTGACCTGTTCCTACCTCAGTTGTTTCCCAAGCAGGTGGTATGGTGGCAGCTTAGAGCCAAGAGCCACCTGCTATTGTAACCCATCATGGTGCCCAGGGTAATGAAATGTTGGGAGCCATAGTGGGAAATTAAAATGGCAGGTTGGCATACCCAGCTGCCTGGTGCAGGGTCTCAGCAGGCATCAGCAGTAGGCCCCACTGGTGCCCTGGCAGCTGCCCATGGATGTTGGGTGATGATGGAGCATCTGGAGGTGAGCCGTGTCAGATTTCTAGGTGAATCCACCTCCCACCCCCCAGTATTCCCAGTCATTATTAGCAGCTTAGGGCCAAAGAACACATTTCATTATGCACACTGGTTAAGAAAGCATGTTTAACCAGGCAACTTTCCCTTTCTCTTCAAAATAAGCTGCAGGGTCCTGATTGGGAATGTGTTCTCAGTTTGGATCAAGGCCTCTACATCAGTTTCCTGCCAAAAATCTTCCCAAAAAAGGTGCTCTTTACTGATGTGGGTTCCTGATTCAGGTTGGGACCATGTTCCAGAGCAGGCTCCTGTAGCTGCCTTTTCTTCGAAATAAGTGGCCAGTTTAACGCATACTTAATGAAAGGTGCAGTTTGTTGATCTGAACGGAGTAAGGGCCAATTGTAAACTGTGAACTCATCCTTGCGTAGTGTATTTATCCGTAATTATTTGCCCCAGAAAACTTAAATGCAGGCCACAGCTGGGGGCTAAGGCAGAGGCCACATGTCGGCGTCATTTGACGAATGCATCATTTCATTTCTGAGTAAAGCTAATTTTAAAAATGTGCTTTGGAGCATCATCGTATTAAATGGCATGTGATCCAGAAATCCATAGGGCCATTCATGTAATGGAATGCAGCCCATAATTTGACCGAGTTTGTGGTAATTCAGGCAGCTCAATTATCGTTCAGTGTTTAATTAACTTCATATTGTTGCGCTTTTTTTTCCTCCTTCCTCCTTTGCCTCCATCGTATTCAGCTGAATGTTGTTTTTCTCATGACTAAATTAATTGGCATGAAAATCCAATCTTGTCATTTCAGCAAAAGAGAAAATAAAAGATGTGATGGGCAGGGGGGAGTTGAATGAAATGTCCCCTCAAAGCTCCCCCCCCATATGTATGTTAATAAGACTTCAGTCAAAGTCAAAATGACATAGCCGTCATGACAATATTCTAGTGACAAGTTTGACGGTCGCATCAATTGATAACCTCCTTGGGGAGAACAAGTAAGCAAATGGCCTTTCAAAATTCTCCACCCTGTTTTTGGGCAGGAAAACTGGGGGAACAGTTTCACCAAATTTCTCCAGGGGGTGAACGTTCCAACAGTTTTTCATAGGTAGAGCTCACTATAGGCAGGGGTTGTAGCACAACTTCTTTTTTCCTAGGCCGGGGTGTGTGTGCTGCCACTGCAAGTGGCTACAGAAGCAACTGTATTGGCAACTTGGCCCCCGTTTTGCATCCTTCATAATTCAAGTGTGAGGGGGCAATGTTGTGTCTAGCTGTAGGGAAGAGATGGAGCTAGTGCTATGTGAAGACCTGCTGTCCAATTTCTTTCTTCTTTTTTTTCTCCCATGAAAGAGGCTTCCATTTCTCTACTTCATCCTCAGGGCATTTTATAATTTATGTTGTATTCATTTTGGTGGTGGTTTTGAGTGTACCTAATCACCGCAAGGTGGTTGAGAGGGCTGTGTGCTTTACCTTTCCATTACACATCTCCCCACTGCTCTGCAGCCTCCCTAGCTGCCTGCACTTCCTAACCTGAAAAAGCCCTACAGGATGAATTATCTCATAATATCTGGCCTTGGTTGACATGCAGGAAGCCAAGGAGGCTACAGGCTACTGGAGAAATGATTGTACAGTGAAAAACACTCACACACACTCCCCAGCCACTTCATAAGTACGGTAAGCACAAGAGCCCTGAACCCAACCCATGAAAATTTATTTGAAATGTTTCTTCTTTGAATTTCTTTTCGAAACCAGTTTCTTTTCTATAAAATTGAATGAGCATGGTTAAAAAATGTGGATGAAATTTTTGACACAGCATTAAGAAAAGCTGCCCCTTGGGATGTCTAATCACAAACAAAATCCTGCAGTGGTTTTGATCAATATTGTGATCACATAGATAAGATAACATAGCATCCAGTATGATGGCAATCATGATGGTGAATGATGTGTGTTTTACTAAAACTCCTGTACTGTTATACCGGAGCTAGAGTTTCCATTTTTGACTGCCCTGCCCAGTTTTTTGACCTCTGGTCAGCTGATGGTTGGGGCAGTGCAAACCTCAATTCAGCCCTGAGGCCTCCATCCTTCTCCTAGAAATAAATGTTGACCCTGGTACCTAACCACTGTTGGGTGCCCTGTGTTTTGGGCTAGTTAGTTCTTTAGTCTGTTTCAGCAAGGCAGTTCTTAGCCAGGATTTGGGTTCACGCTTCCTGGGTCCAAGCCAAACACCCTTTCACAGTGATGGATCAGGGTTCACATCTTCCAGCCTTCCCAACTGGGTGCCCTCCAGATGTGTCAGACTACAATTCTCATCTTTCTGGGGATGATTGCAGTTGTAGTCCAACATATCTGGAGGATACCAGGTTGAGCAAGGCTAAGGGTTAGTAACATCAGACCACAAAGGGAGTTTTGGGAGAGTATACAGTCATGCTTCGGAAATAATATCTGGCTCTAAACTCTGCTATGCTGCCACTATAGACTTTTGGAAGTGAATTCCCTGCAATTGTTTGGTTTGCTGCATGGCAACAGGTCACAGCCCATCCTTGCTTTAGTGACTAGCTGTGCAATCTCCAACGTGGCCTCTTTAATCATCTGTGTTGTGGTGGTTGGTATGTGCTGCCAGCCATTCTTTTACTATTTTTCACTTGCTCAGGATTAAGCCTTGC
This sequence comes from Heloderma suspectum, assembly GCF_057233095.1. NCBI lineage: Eukaryota > Metazoa > Chordata > Lepidosauria > Squamata > Helodermatidae > Heloderma > Heloderma suspectum. The sequence goes on from NC_139464.1 coordinate 35,331,054, forward strand.
TGATCTCAGTGGGCTTACTCCTGAGCAAGAGTGTGGATGATTTCACAGGGGTGGGCAACCACTGGTTCTCGAGCTAATTTCATGTGCCTCGGCCTAACTTCAAAAGCCCTCTGCAAGTGATCAGACCTCTTGCAAGAGCAATCTGTCCCTCCCCTGCAGCAGCCTGCTGGACAGGGAGGCAGACAGAGAGAGAAGGGGTGGCCCACCCACTTTTGACTCTGGCCCCACCTACCACTGTGTTTGGCCTCACCCACCATCACCATGTGGCCCCTCACAGATTAGCACCTGCTCAGATGAGTTTTCAATTTCCCATACCACCGGAAGCGTTATTTATTTATTAATTATTTCATTTGCATTATTTTAATTATTTTATTATTTCATTTTATATTATTATTAGATTATATCCCACCCTTCCTCACAAAAAGCAAAGGGTGGCTACAAAGGGGCAAAACCCAGTCTATATATTCTCCCCATTCCACCGCAAACACACACACTGAGCACCTGTGCGCTCCTAAAATTTTTAATGAAGCAGCTTCTCTCCAAAACTCAGTTGTCCTCATCATATATATTAGTAGCGAACTCCATTTTCGGATTGCCAGAGCTTATGTAGCCAAAACAGTCGCACCGTCCATGCACAAGAGGGAGGTATGAGCATAGGGATGTCAGAGAATTCCGCCACGGATCTTGGTGAGGCCGAATGCCAGTGCATTTGGCCCCCCGAACTCCGTGGCGGAACGGCTTGCCCCCCCGTCCCCCCCGTGGATCCCCCCCGGGACGATACTCACCTGGGGCGTATCTTCCAGGCGGCGGTGGCTTCGCTGGCGGCGGCCGGTCTTTTGACCGGCCGCCGCCGCCGCCGCCATTTCCAGGCTTGTGTGTGTAAAAAAAAAAAGAAGAAGAAGACATGATAGGCTACGTAAAGATTTACGTAGCCTATCATGGCTAGGTTTAAAAAAAAAGAAAAAAAGACGTGATAGGCTACGTAAATCTTTACGTAGCCTATCATGGTTGGGTGGGTTTAAAAAACAAACAAACCGCGTACGCAAATGGCGGCGGCTATGGCCGCCGCCATTTGCGTTCCTTTTTTTTACTGTCTTAATCTATGTAAATATTTACGTAGAGTATGACGGCGAAAATAAAGGAGAACGCAAATAGCGTAGCGGGCGCTATTTGCGTCCCCTTTTGATTCGCCGTTTTAGCCTACGTAAAGATTTACGTAGGCTAAAACGGTGAATCAAAAAGGGACGCAAATAGCGCCCGCTACGCTATTTGCGTTCCCCTTTATTTTCGCCGTCATAGTCTACGTAAATATTTACGTAGATTAAGACGGCCCAAAAGAAGGATCGCAAATGGTGGCGGCCGTAGCCACCGCCATTTGCGTACGCAGTTGGTTGTTGTTGTTTTTTTACCTAGAGCCCTCCGCGGCCAGAAATCCGGCTGCGGATGGCTCTGGCTGGGCCGGGCCTGGCAGGCTGCTCCGCGGAGCTGCCGCGGAGCACAGCCGGCCGTTCGAGGATTCCGGGGGGAGGAATGGAGTGCCTGCCCCCCCGGCCAGGATTCCCGGGGGGAGGGATGGAACGCCTCCCCCCCCCCCCACCATCAACATAATCCGCGAAAGGTAAGTCACTTTCATACATCCCTATATGAGCAGTCTCAGGGGGAACACAAAGGTTTGCAAATGTATCAAAAAGTATTTCTTTAGAAAACCCGAAAGGGGGGGGGGGAAACAGCCCAGTGAGGATTGAGAACATTCAGTGAGCATGGAATACTGACTGATTGTTGGGGGGAATTGGGGAACTGGGGGGGGGGAGCGGGAACGGAATGGAGGATCCTGGAAGAGAGCATGGCTGCCTGGAACCCTGAAGAGGAGCATTCGTCACTGCAACGTTTTGCTACAGATCCCTCTTGTTTGTTATAATGCTGATTTTCGGCAGTGGTGGATATTTGCAATCGACTGTGCTTGTAACTTCTGACATTCAAAGCGCTGTCTTATTCCATTTCTTCTCCAGGAAGCTGCCAAACTCGGCAAGAAGGTCCTGGTTCTGGATTTTGTTGTCCCTACTCCTTTGGGAACAAGATGGGGTAAGTCAGTGGTTCTCATCCTTTGTTATTCTGGGAAGCAACCAGCCACATAGGTTTCGGGATTTTCTGCTGGCCTTTGACATTGTGGCATGTGTTGCATTGTTTCTCCCTCTCCTCGAACTCTTGACCTTCATTGGCAGTAGGTTCCAGGTGGACAGCATGAAAGTACTACTTCGCACAATTTGCTGACACAAGATGTGATGCCCATGAAAAGGAATTGGACAAATACGTGGAGGATGGGGAGTTCTCAATGGATATTAGTCATGATAGCCAAATGGGGAACACCAGGCTCAGGGGCAACATACTTCTAAATGCTTGGCGAGTGACAACAGAGGGAAATAACTTTTGTCTGTTTGTGGGCTTCCTGGAGGAACTTGGTTGTCCACTGTGGGAAATGGGATGCTGGCGTCGGTACATCCAGCAGAACTCTTCTCAAGAAAAATAAAAACGAGTGCAGACTAGGACAACAGTTTTCTTACAATAAATATGCTCTATTGGGGAAGGGACTTTTGGATCCTGTGCAGCAAATATAGGTCCTCGCTTCCATTGTCGTCACAGCGGACTTGTTGAGCAGGACAGAGGATGTCTCCTCCGCTGCCTAGTGGAGTCCTGATTTTGTGGCAAGGCTCTTGCTGGGGTTTAGGGGGAACTGTGCATATACATGCATTCCACGCCTGCCTGGTTGCTGCTGCAGGGTGAGGGAGGGCAAAAATTCTCACTGAAGAGCCTGGGTGCTGTTCTTCCACCTGTTGTCCTGAAGGGTTCATATATCAACAAAACCCTCAACCATTCTCCCGTCTTTTTAATCTTCGTTTATCCATGTGCTGCTTTTACTTTTTCTGATTACAGATATTCCCTGCAGACAAATAGGCCTGAACTTTTCTGATTTGGCCTTGGTTTCCTGATCTTTTTTTTAAATCTGCATGACACAGAAATAAGGCCCAGTGTAACAACACATACGTCCCTTGGGAAGGTAGGCTTACAGATGAAGGACTGTCAAGAACTCCATTTTGTTTTTGTGTCCAACAGTCTGTAAGTTTCCATTTCGCAAGGCTGAAGCTGCATGTAGTGGTAAATCAGCTGTATGTGTGTTACCTCATGATGTCTCTAGTCCCAAGGTCAGAACAAGGCCTGGTTAATTGGACTGAGTGATCTTGGCTCTGTTCCTGCGGGATCCCTTACCTCCCTTTAGGGGCCTGAGAAGACTATTCTAGCCAGCCTGTGATTGGCTAGCACGGATAACTTTAGGGTTGTCAGGGGCTTGAGCATATAACCAGCTGCCCCATCTTTGTCTTTGCTTTGGACTCCCAAGTATTTCTGTCTGGGCCTTGTCCTCTTTGAAGACCCGTGCCTAGGTACATATAGACAGGTTAAGGCAGCTTTGTGCAGGGGGTGTCCCCAGTGAAGTATTGTTTCCAGACATACTCTGGTTCTTATGTGCCTTTTATTTCCCTTTCCCAATAAACTTACTACCTCTTATAGTTGGTGGTCTGTGTGCTTCGTTCTAAATGGCCTCAGTACTAAATCCCAAGTCTTCCTCTTGGTTAATGCTACTGTGTAAGGTTTCAGGCCTAAGCCTAAGAAATAGTAGGTGCCAGTTTGGCCCCTATATTTCCTAAGTCTTAAGGGTGTATGGTAAGGTCTGAGAGTCCCATGGCTCAGGCTGGGGTGGTCGTAAGGGGTGGTGAGTGTCTACCTTGCTGGCTTGGTGTTTAGCCCGAGCAACCTTTTCTCCCTGCTTACACTGCTGGGAGCAAGGGCAACCCCCTTCCTCCCTTCACAAGGACTGAATGGTGTTTCCCATCCAGCAGAGGAAAAACACTAACTCCTTTATTGCAGACCTTCACAAAGCAGTCCGACTTCTAGCAATGCTCTACAGCGCAGTGTTGCTATTGATTGTACCCTTGATTTCTGTACTGAACTGCTGGGTGATCCTGGAATATGTTCCCGTATGACACTTACAGGTTATTTTCCTCTTGCAGGTCTGGGAGGAACTTGTGTCAATGTAGGCTGCATACCTAAAAAGCTGATGCACCAGACAGCTTTGCTTGGGCAAGCCATAAAAGATGCGCCCAAATTTGGGTGGCATTTGGATGACCAAGGTATGGATGTAGAATTCTTCCTTTGAATATATTATACTGCTATGTGGGTGGTTAAACTAGGAAGTGGGGAGTAAAGAGACAAATAGGAAGGATAGGATTCAAAGGTTTTTATGTCTTCAAAAGTCAAAATGCAAAAAAAGTGCATATTCTAAGCATATTTGTTGTGGTTATTTTTTTAAAATACCTTTTAGTAACCAGAGTGCCATCTGCACAAACTGGAGTATATAGAGGCAGTTGCCAAACATACTTGTTCATAGCAGAGGGATCAGTGCAGCAGTGCTGATGATATCAAAGCAAATTTGAACTTGACATGTGTAAGACTCCTCCATTAAAATTTCAACGGGAGCTTAAATAAAATGAGAGCTTGGGTGGCTCAAGAGGGTGTTGCTGCACCACCTACAAAATACACCAGACCACATTCACCCTCATAATTATCCTTGCACTGTGTCAGCAAAACTCCACAAACCTTGGGGAATTTAATTCAGTTTTCAAGGAGGAGGGCCACAGCTGTGAGTCAGGTGCGTCCGTTATTATTTGATTTGCTAATGGAATATTAAGGCTGTGGGCAACCAAAGGCTCAGATGAGAGCTAGATTCTTTCTCTTTTAATCCTCAGGCGTGAATCACAGGTGGGATAAGATGACGGAAGCAGTTCAGAATTATATTGGCTCTCTGAACTGGGGATATAGGGTGTCTCTCCGAGAGAATAGTGTCACATATGAGAATGCTTACGGAGAATTTGTTGGGCCATACAGAATCAAGGTACTGAATCTCCTCTTAATTGTGGGTCATGTATCTTTTGGGTTCGCGCTGCAATTCTTGCTGTCTGTGTACCTGAGGGGGGTGGGGATGGCAGGCTGGTCGGTCTGCTTTACGTGAGAAGATCCAGTTAGATTTGGTTACTAGCCCCAAACAGGTCATTCTAGCTGGTTGCCAATGTAGGAGGAAACACTTTTGCTGAAGCAGCAAATGGGAGAGGCTTCCTTTTGTCATTCTGGTGGATGAGCTTGCATTGCTCAGCAGGAGCAGAAGATGGAGCAAGAATGGAGGTCTAGCTAGTATAGCAGAAGCAAAACAAAAATTGCCCTTTTCTTAGGCATCACAGCAGAAGCCAGTGGGGAGTTCAGCAACTCCAAGGCCAGGTCTGGGGCATAAGTGGTTAAGTAGCGGCACCAACAAAGAGCCCTGTAGCACCTTAACGTGCTAACAGATTTAATGTGGTACACATACGCCTTCGTGGACTGGAGCCAACTTTGTCAGATGCATGAAGTGTTATCTTCGGTATTTGGAGATGTACACATGGACACGTGGGTACAGAGGGAAAAATGTTATAAACAGAGGAACTAAAAGACTATGAAATCAAAGGATAGCTGTAGGTCTGTGACATTTCTTCACAAGCCCTAAATGTAGTTGAGAACATGGCGGTAATTCCGTCATATCATCAGTTACAGAGGATGAGGCTGTCAATGGCCACAAGTCATGATGGCTGTATAATTAATTACCTACAGCATGCCAGTTGCTGGGGAACAAGGGTGGGTGCTAAAGCAGCTTTTCCTCAGCATCAATAGCCAACTGCCTAAAAGAGATGCAGACCGAAGAACCAGGCCTTGCAACAAACTGAGATGCCAACTGTCCCCATATCCACTCAGGCATTACTATTATAGGACTGAATAGCATCAGCCATACCAGCAGGGGCTCCTTTGTGACGTTCAGAAATCTGAAGGAGAACATTGCAATTTCCCAGGACTCTCAAAGTCGTACCTCAGCAAAGGCTTAAATCCTAATTCAGCAATTTTATGGCGAGCTTCCCTTTCATCAGCACATTTTATTCTATTCTATTTGAATTTAATCAGGACTCTGGGTTTCTTTTCCATTCTAAGCATTAGTCTGGCATAGCTGGAAGTCTAGTGTTATCATCATAGTGGCTGCTTTTGCGAATGGGCCACTCACGTCTTGTACATGTTTGGCCCTTAAGGGGGCCCAAACATCCATGTAATGCTTGTGCGTGCGTGTGCGTGCATGTGTGTAAGATATAAACATCTTCCGATACTTCATGCATGTGGCGAAGAGAGTTCATTATGATACATGAAAACTTATGCTGTAATAAATGCTAGCCTTTAAGCTGCCCCAGACTCCTTGCTGTTTTTTCTGCAACATGCTAGCATGGCTATTGCTCTGGAAGTAGTTAAGTCACATTTGCCTGGTAAGGCCAAGGGCCCAGGAAGGGGGTGGGTTGTGGTTTCCAGTCGGCAATGGCTAGATGGGCAGCTGCAGGAAGGAGGCTCAGCAAGCCACAGGGAGAAAGCAAAATGGAAGTGGAAGAGTTCCCGGATCTGCTGCAGGGGGAAATTTTAATACTCTTTCCTAGGTTACCAAAGTGCCTAAGTCTTGCCTTGATCTGTATCCAAGAAAACTGTTATTGCTGGGGTTCCTTGTAGATAAGTATAAATTCACACATACAGCTGAGGTTTTAATGGTGACAGTCAGGTCTGCTAGCTGACTAGCAGCACATTGCATCATCCCTGTGTACTCAAATGGAATGAGAGTGTACAGCAGTATAAAGGGTGCCTATTCCCTGCCCTTGGCTTAGAATAAATGCTTACTATGCCCTGGTGTTTATTCACAGGCAACAAATAACAAAGGGGTGGAGAAATTTTACACAGCAGAAAGATTTCTGATTGCCACTGGAGAAAGACCCCGTTATCTGGGCATCCCAGGGGACAAAGACTATTGCATCACCAGGTAAAATTAAATACCCAGATGAGTCTCTTGTGCTGTGGAGTGCCTGCAGGTGTTAGGTGTTATGAGTGAAGTGAATCAGTGGTGGTTCGAACATCCGGTATTCCTGGAGTGGAACAGTCTCGGTTTTCACCTGAGTGTTTGCTTGCTTAGAAGAACTCTCGTGAGGAAATTGCTGCCCACTTAAAATACTCATCCTTTTTCCTCCTTGGACAGAAGGCCAGTTTTCAAGCCTTCTCCATGAGATAAATATTGATGGGGAAACTTAACTTGCACATGAGGGCACTTTCAAACAAAAATCAACCGATGTGAAACTGGGTTAATAGGATCCTATGAGAGGACCCTTTCGCCTCGGACAGTGAAAATTTTAAATTGGCCCTTAGATGTTCCTTGGCAAAATGTAAGAGCTGTCACTCATGCCTAAAGTTATTCTTGCTTTGGCAGCTCTTTCCTACATGTGTAAGACCTCCTCTGTGCAGGGCGTTTAAAAAATGTGCAGTCACACACAAAATGTGCAGTTCCAAAATAACACCTGTGCAGTTCCAAAGTCATGTTGTACAATATTTGTAATATGTTAGTTGATGTGAAAATTGAAAATGTAGAAAAAGAAAGTGAGTAGGCTCCTCTGAAATCAGATGCTGATCAACCATACTCATTTGTTCTCTCCCTCCCAAAGATTTGCCCCATATTCCACTGCTACTCCCCACAGGGTGTTAGCCAAAGTTGCAAAGATGAAGGAAATCATTTTAGAACATGGGGACACCTTTCCTGACAAGTCATGTGAATGTGTCAACTTTACGATCAGGGCAGTGATGCCAGAAAATATCCAATATATCATTCTTAACAGGGGCTGTACTGGGGCAAAACTACATGAAACACTTATATCTGAGAATATCATCATAGCTCAGCAGCCAGTCTAATCTCCCATGAAAAAGCCTCCTCAAATCTATTTAAAGATTCTGCCAAATACAACAAGAAAAGGCTTGGGGACAAAATTTTCAAGCTTTGGGAAGGGAGACATCTCTTATCTAGATGTATCATTGTCAAGTGAAGTCAGCCACATACTGTCCTCGGAGGCACTTTGGAAGTATGAGTTCTTGGCTCTCCCCAAATCCTTCATTCTGAATGGAAAACATGCTCTCCATCTTGCTACATATGACAAGTCAGAAGCCAGCTGTGCCCTAGACCAGGCATGGGCAACTTGTGATCCTCCAGATGTTTTGGCCTACAATTTGCATTACTCCTCACCATTGGCTATGCTGGCTAGGACTGATGGGAATTGTAGGACAAGTCATTCGGAGGGCCTAGGATTGTATGAGAATTTTGTTATAATCGCATTGCGCTGTGTAGTTCCAAACTTAACAAAAAAGCCCTGCCTCTGTGTTACTGTTGATTAGACATGAAGATAAATAGAGAGCTCAAGGGTGGTTTAAGCATCATGCATGGAACCATTCTTTAAGACTGGAGACAGAAAAAGGCAAAATTGAGACATAGGTGTTCATCACACGGAGCTGTTATCCTGCTATTGAGATTGCTCTCTTGGAAGTTTGTGGGCTCTTTACATGACCGTCCAAGGCACCTCCTGTAATTTCCCCCAGCCTATCTCGCGTTTTCCCCAAATGCAAAAAAGTGGCATTTTTTCCAGCCCATGGAACAGGAGCGCCATGACCTCCCCATGAAATTCTCCAGTAGCGGAAGAAACCAATGTGTCTGCCTGCTGTAGGCGTTTGTTTTCAGTTGTTGGCGGTGCGGTCAGGATGACGAAGGCATTGAGGATGGGAGTGGGAAGGAGACCTGAGCAGATCTGAAAGGCGCAAGGGCAAGAATCGCCTGCTGATTGCAACTCGTGCCTCCACATTTCTCAGTTGGAGGGCGAAGAGGGTAAAATGCCTCCCTGCAAGGGTTGCAGACTTACCGCACAATCTTACATTTTATGTTTACTCAGAAGTAAGTCAGGTTTCCTGGGGGCTGCGAGAAAACAGTGCAGCAGAAGTTAAGCTGCGAAAACAAGACTCCCCCCCCCCTCCTTTGCACACATGCCAGGGCGGGAGGGAGGCACGCCCTCAGTTCAAACCAGGTGGCTGCCATGTAAAGAAGCCCTTCCTAATCCCACAAAGAAACTGAAAGCAGGAAGCTCTGGAAAGTATGTGGGTTGTCTGCGGGTTGTTTGCTTAACGCAGAGACACCTATAGCCCTCGTTTTCCATTTGTGGATCAGAAGCACAAAGTACACAGGGGGGGCCACTCTGCCTCTGTATCTCCATGGTGCTATTCCCTGTTTGCCTGGCGTTTGTTACCATGTGTGTGTATATAGCAGCATTCAGGTCATGACCAGCTTACAGCATGGGAGCCCCATGATGTATGGCCATTTGCTTTAGTCACCCTCTGTGCCTTATGGCGTAGGTGGAATCTCATCCTCGTTGGGAATTCATGTATTTTGCTTCTGTGCTCCTACTTCTTCTTCTTCTTCTTCTTATTCCGAGGAGTATGGATTTCCCTTGATTTTTCTCTCGGATATTCATTTGTACATATACATATTTTTCCCAGTGATGACATCTTCTCCTTGCCCTACTGTCCGGGAAAGACGTTGGTGGTTGGAGCTTCCTACGTCGCCCTTGAGTGTGCAGGATTCCTTGCGGGCCTTGGCTTAGACGTGACTGTCATGGTGCGTTCCATCCTCCTGAGAGGCTTTGATCAGGATATGGCGAACAAAATAGGGCAGCACATGGAAGAACATGGCATCAAGTTCATTAGAAAATATGTGCCCACCAAGGTAAGAGTCACACACGTGTCCAGTGAACGTGCAACTTTAAAAGTAGCCCTCATGAAAACATGCATGACACTCCAGTTTTTTAAATCATTCTTTTTCTTCCTTGATAATAACCTTTGAAAATGGGCCAGGAACAGTTTAACATGGTAGCAAGGGGCACTGGTCTCTCTTTCTCCCAACAAGTGTGTGTTTTGTAGTATCGTTCCATTCTGCCAGGGGTGGGGTTGAATTGCCAGCTGCAGAAACAGTTCTGCTGCTGCCGCCACAACATGCAGCAGCAAAAAGACACCCCAAAGATAAAATGGCCGCTGTATGTTGCTACTGTAAGTGGTATGTTGCCACCATAAGTGTCCCCAAGCCTTTTTGACAAATTTCAGCATCCTCCTGAAAAATGGACAAAACAGCCTCCCGAGATCCTCCATCTTCTAATACGGTGGTGACTTTTTAGAGGCCATTTTTTCAACCCTAGAAAAAATAATGCTCTTTTGTCCCTCTGGAAATCAAAAGCCACAGAACTCGCCAAAATAGCTCCCACGTGACCAGTGGTCTTGAAGTTCTTAATTACTGTTTCAATTCATATCCTGCCTTTCTGTGTTTTCATAGACCCAGCATGTCTGTGTGCTGCACATGTATTGAGTGGGGAGGGGAGAGTGAGAGAGAAACGTTTCCTTCTAATGATTAATACGTAATTATTTTCCAATAGCAGGATAATCATTTTTCAGTTTCGGTGAGGCATTAAGCCAGTGCATTATAGGCTTTCAGCAATTCAAAGACCCTAACATTAAATAAAACAAATTCTCTCTGTGCGCTCTTAGCATACCAGGAGGTGAAATAAACCACTGTGTGTCTGGCCAACTGTTGCTCAGCAGATGTGCCCTCCCTTTAATAAGGAGTATGAGATTTATCATATCTTATGCAGAGATATGATATGAAGAGAGCAAAGTGAAAATCACAGAGAATGCTGTGCTTGTTCATTGTATATCAGTTGTACCCATTGCTGGGTTAAAGAGAAAGTAATACGTTTTATCTTTAATTAAGCTATGTTTAAGCAGTGGAGAGTCCGGTGCTTTAATTGCTGTTTGCTCCTACCAAGTGCTCTGTATTCCTGGAATAGGATAGTTGTTCTCAGATCCCAAAAGAAACGGGGGAATATAGGAACCAATTTACATGACCAGTTTACATGTCTACATGTGGCTTGGCTGAGTTTTGAAATACGGGGTTAGCTTTGTGAATCTGCGGCACAGTGGGATGACTGGTTTTCTTCATGTGGAGTTACGGAATGCATCCGTTCCCGTCTGCATCACTGCTGGCATGTCTGTGGGAAAGGTGATGGTTAGAATTGTTTACACCTCCCCAGAATGCATAATTCTAGTTGCAGTTGGCTACCAGAGAGAGGAACCTCTGTGGTGGCTCCCCAACTCTGGAATTCCCTCCCCAAGGAAATTCTTCTAGTGCAGGGGTGGGGAACTCTTATTGGCACCAGCCAGCATGGCCAGTGGTCAGGGATGATGGGAGTTGGAGTCCAGCAACAAGTGGAGGACCTCAGGTTTCCACCCCTGATCTAGTGCTTCCATTATTATAATTTAGGCACCAGGCCATGCCTGTTCTGTTCACCTGAGCTTTTAATTAACATCAATGGCTTTTATCGTATTTCTCCTGTAATGCTGGATTTTGCATTGTACTGCTGCTTTATTTTCATATTTCTCATTTTTGGATGGTTTTTAATATCTGTCTGGTAGCTAAGTTGAGCGTATTGTATAGTTAGAGGGTGGGATAGAAAAAAAATGGCCACAGAGCATTACAGCAGGAAGACCAAAAGAGGCACTGACCGAATTCGCACAAACACGGAGGGCAAATAAGCTGTGGTGGCTTCTTTTCCCTCCCCATGTGTGCCAGTCACAAGCTGCCTAATTAGCATAATTACACTCGCCTGGCATGGGTTGTCATGATGTCTGAATCTGGTGAGGGTGGGTAGCTGGGGTGGTTTACAAACCACCCAGCAATCCTACAACAAGTCATGGGTTTCAGGGTGGGTAATTATGCTAATTAGGCAGCTCACAACTGACACACATGGAGAGGGAAAATAAGCCACTGGGATGCATGGGGATTTTCCCTACATCATTGTGCAAACCCACCCATTCTATCTTGTAATCTCCATGGTCCAGAAGGACTGTTTTAACTGGGTTGCCAATTAAGCCCCCACCAGGATCTCTCAGGGCTTTTCTACATGAATCTTTTAACCTGCACTTTTACTGAGGCTTCTGCCTCCAAACTCTTTGCAGGATTACGATTGGCTCCTTTACACATGTTTTTCCCCAGGTTTTTTCTTTCTCTGTCTTTCTATACATTCCATTACACAACCACTAGGTGGTGCTGTGATATAGCAGAATTGCACAATTACACAAGGCTTCTATAACGCCATTGAGAAAAATATCAGACTTTCCTTGTTAGGAAAAAACCTGCAATGATGGTTGCAAAGGACCGGAGAGGCCCTGGAGGAGGATGACCTTGTGTAAAGGACCCCCAAACTACAGTGAGTGAGCAATCAGGAGCGCACAATAAAAGCCTTGTGTAGAAAGGCTCACATAATCAAATTAGCATGTCTACAAACTGGCTTGAGCTTGGCATGGCATTGATCCCATTTCCATTAGAACATGAGTCAAATTCTAGTCCTATCATACTTAACTTAGGTGTGGTGGAGTGGATATGGCAGACAACATCCTGTAAAATGGACTCAATAGTAGGAAGAGCTGCACCACCTACCAGCCACGAAGGACCCTTGTCCTGAGCAAAATGACAGCAGAAATTACACGTGCCAGGGTTCTTCCTGCCACAAAGCAGGGGCTCCTTTAGGCTAAGGTCTAGCAATGAGGAGGCCTTTCATTAGAAGAAGTAAACCAGGTCGCGCTTCTGTTTATTAATACCTTTAATACCTTTTAAATTTTTGATACCTTTATTGTTCCAAGAGCTCAGCCACTTTCGCCCTCTATTTTCTGTGCCTTTGAATTTGAATGCTGTGGTATAAATTGATAATGAGGCAGCAACCTTACTTTATTATATTCATTTCCTGTGCAGTTATCTTATAACAGAACTGTCACAAAAATGACTTGCTGATTTGTCAAGAATAAGACGTAGCCTCCCACATATAAGCCAACAGTGAGGGACCTCTAAATGCTTCTGCAGCAGAGAAAAAGCTTATATTTCTCACTCGTCACATTTAGTCATTATTCTTGGAGATTGTACTGAAGATTGCTTTGATGTCTGTGGTGTAAATTTAGACTCTAATTCTTAGAATTTTCTGAGTTCACAACATACTTACCTTTACCTTTCTGGTCAATCTGGGCTTACATTTAAGGCCAAACTAGATGTGGTGGGAGAGACATATTTGGGTATTATTTGTTGTTGTTATTCTCCAAAGTACAAAATATATAAATAAAACATAAACTAGAAAATTGAACAATATACATTATTATTGTATATTCAGTTTTCTAGTTTTTATGTTTTCTTTATGTAAATTGTACTTCATACTTTAATAATAGTAATAATAAGCTTAGAAAGAAAAGGACTGAATATATCAAAGAGCCCCTAAAAATATAGAAGGTTGAACTAAATCCTGAACTTTCTCATTCCAGTATAAAATAAAAGGGCTCTTATTTTTCTCTAAAGTGCTTTTCCACTGACTACCCTTCTCTAACTCATATTACATTAGTAGGTTTCATCATAAAGGGTATATCCCAAATCTCTTTTTGAGCAATTATTGATGGGGGGTGGGGAACACATTTATTTAATCAAGGGTTTGCCCCATTCACTTATGAAGTGGGATGGTGGTGTAATTTCCAACATTAAAGGGGGGGGCATCAGATTTTAACACCCCTGTAGCCTGTCACCCCAGGTACTTTCATACCAGTCTAGTTCTGTGTGGAGGTTAAGTAGCGAGAGGTTCAACTCACCTGCTTTCCCTTCTGATGTTAACATTGGACCCCATCTCAGCTCCTGCTTCATACTTGACCAGGGCAAGTACATAAACAACCAACATGGCTGCCTGGATCACGTCTAGTGTGGTTCATAGCAGCTGCGTGCTGAATGGGTCATTTGAGTAAGCTATTAGGTTCATTGTGAATAGCTTAAAAGTCTGTTTCCTTTATGTGAAATTGCTAGTTTCTGTTTGGGAGAAACAGCTCTAGTACAAAAGCAGGGTCTATTCCAAGACATACGAGTGAACCTCATGCTCTCTGAAGAATTTGAGGGCCCTCATCAAATCAGTCTTATTTTAGGACACAGCTCAAGAGTTAAAATAGGCTTCTAGGGGCTATGTTTTTGATTGAATAAATATATCAGCTTGTCCCTCATACAGGTAATACTTAATTTTTTTTTAATTGTGCAGATTGAACAAATTGAGGAAGGAACTCCTGGAGTACTAAGAGTCACCGCTCAATGTACAGAGAACTCTAAGATGTTTCAAGGAGAATACAACACAGTAAGGAACTTGCTTTGGTCCTTTCTGTTCCAGTTAAACTGTGTGTTGGATGGCTTTGAGAAACTGATGTGATTTTTGAACAAAGGGCTGGTTTGGATGCTCAGTTATTTGCTACATCTGAGCAATCGTGACCCACTTTATGGCCGTGTGCGTCTCATGGGGGAAAACATGGCCAGCATGAACTTGGCACATGCATGGAGATGGCTTCAGCTTTTCACATGATCTCAGTGGCTGCAAAAAATGCAGCTGCAATGGTGGACATGGCTGTCAGCCATCTCCATGTACACTTCAGTTCATTCCACTGTTTCTCCATGGAACTGCAAAGCCACAGCTCCTTGTCTGTCAGCTCTGTGGCCTGGTTGGCACATAACACTAAACCATGGTGTGGTTTGTTGAAACCTGGCTTGTCGCTGTGTCCGAACCCATCTATGCAAACAAACCATGGTTTGTTAACCAGCTACTAACCACAAATAGAGTCCATGGTTTGTTGGCTTATGAAGCCTGTCTTGTTTAAACCATGGATTGTTCAGACATCACGTCTGAACCCAGAACCGTGGCTTATCTCTGGCTTGTTTATGCTGTCGTGTCCCCTGAAACATTGGTGTCCAGCAAGAGCAGCCTGAAAACTGCTCCGAAGGCCCCAGCTGGATCCTGCCCATGGTTAACAGCACATAGTTAAACTATGGAATTTGCTACCAAAGATGTTGTGATGGCCACCAATTTGGAGGGTTTTAAAGGGGGATTAAAGAAATTGATGGAGGACAAGGCTATCAATGGCTACTAGTCCTGATGGCTGTATGCTACCTCCAGTATCAGAGGCAGTATGCTTATTTACATCAGTTCCTGGGGAACACAACCATGAGCATGCTGTTGCACTCATGTCCTACTTGTGGCTTTCCCAGAGGCAGCTGATTGGCCACTGTGTGAACAGAATGCTGGACTAGATGGACCCTTGGTCTGATCCATCAGGGCTCTTCTTATGTTAACATAAGCTGTGGCTTGACGTTATGTGCAAGCACAGCCTATGTGTGTCAGTGCTACCTTGAGCAGTTGTTCACCATGAAACTAGTACCATGAGTCCTGGATCAACCTGATGGATCTTCTAGTTGTCATCCTTA
Organism: Heloderma suspectum; assembly: GCF_057233095.1. NCBI lineage: Eukaryota > Metazoa > Chordata > Lepidosauria > Squamata > Helodermatidae > Heloderma > Heloderma suspectum. The sequence goes on from NC_139464.1 coordinate 35,346,340, forward strand.
CCTAATACAATATTTGACTCAATAACAGATATCCTTAAAATCCCTATTAAGCTCCCAAGGTAGAAATGACTAACACAAGCACTGATGTTCTGCAGGTGTTGCTCGCCATAGGAAGGGATGCCTGCACAAGAAAAATTGGTTTGGAGAAAGTTGGAGTGAAGATCAATGAAAAGTAAGGCTAAATGTCTAATGATTGTGCCTGTGGTTGTTTTTGCAACATCAGTCTATAGACTTAAAGGATTTAATTTGTCAGGGAGTCATACATTTCTTTCCCAACACATTCCCATTGCAGTAAAGAGGTACGAGTCCAACTTTGCAATAATTAAAATGCTAATGAATAATATTCTAGCGATATTATTGCTAGAATATTTTAGCAGTCAAGGCTTCTGCGTTCACTCTACCGGTTGCATGGAACAGAGAAAAAAGGCTTTCTGGATCTTGGTTGTTGCTGTGAAATTGTTGCACCTTTTGTGCTCTGTTCTGCTGCTGGTTTTGATGCAAGACAGGGCTCCAGTGCCTTTGATAGTTATGTAAAGGGGAGAATTCAGAGGTACATCTGCTGACAGCACTGCAGGGATGAGAGATGCAGGGCTTTGCAGACTTCTCTCTTCCACACAGCTATTCGAGGCCCTGTCATATTGAACCTGGTAATCCTTATGCAAAGTTCTCTTTTTATGTAGTTTGCTTCTTACTACAATACAGTGGTCTGATTTTTACATATGCAAAATAAGTATGTAAAATTCAGGGCTCCTTGCCCAGGCTACTGGCTGTCTTTTTGGCTTCCTTAATCCACAGCCTTTAAAATGTCCTTTGTGTGTTCCATTGATCCAACCACCACAGAACTCCTTTGTTCCTAGGCTGACCCACTTTCCTACTGACCATCACATTATGTATTTATTACATTTGTATCCCACTTTTCCCTTTGAGCATTCCGGACAGTGTTGGCAGGATCCATAGAGTTCCCAGGCAGTCTCCTATCCAAGCACAAACCAGACACAGGCATGGTTAACTTCAGCAAAGTTGCTGTATCCTTCTCTTTAGACCTGGGGTGGGCAACATGTGGCCCTCAAGACGTTTTGGCTGTTAACTCCCATCTATCAGCCCTAGCCAGCATAGCCAATGATAGGGTATGATGGGAATTACGGGTCCAAACATCTGGAGCACCAGAAGTTGCCCACCCCTGCTGTAGACTGTGTATATCGACCTATCTCCCCCAAACTGGTGCCCTTCAGGTGTACTGGGCTACAGCTGCCATCATCCCTAGCCAGTGATGGCTGGGGATGATAGGAGTTTCAGCCCAACTCACATGGAGGACACCAGGGTAGGGCAGGCTGTATTACAGTCTTTTCCCCTGGCAATGGGACAAGTTAATTTTAATGAGGTTCTGATATTTTTAATCCACAACTTACAGACTGCTTAATGTCATCTCTCTGCCCCCCCTCCCCGCACATCTCTCTTGTCATATCAATTTATAGAACAGGTAAAATCCCAGTCAATGAGGAGGAGCAAACGAACGTGCCATACATCTATGCCATTGGGGATGTGTTGGAAGGCAAGCTGGAACTCACACCAGTAGCAATTCAGGCAGGCAGGCTGTTGGTGCGGAGGCTTTATGGGGGAGCAGACACAAAGGTAAGCAAACTTATCACTGGGGTTCTTGCCCAGTTTAAGACATCTTAGCTGATTAACCAATGTAATGTGCAAGGAGTTCTGAATCCACCCCCAACCATTCTTTGTTTTAAAATGGTGCACGTGTGTGTGTAGCAGGTGTCAACTTTGAGTGGGGGTACAGAACCTCTGCCCTGGGATCCAAATCCAGGCTGCCTGGCATCCCAATCTAGGTTGCTGAGGTCTGCCAAATGGCGATGCCCCCATCCCTTTCCCCCCAACCATCAATTATTTGGTGGTTTCCCAGGTTTTGTGCATTTTTTTTCTCCATTCTAAAATGCATCTCTTAAGGTTTAGTTACTGGCAATAAAAGCTTTAAGATAAAATATGCTGGTACTTTTGGCATTTTAGCTCTGCCTATTTTGCCTTTGGCTCTGCCCACCACTGGGATGAAACCCCTGAGAGCTTCTCCAAAAAGGAATCCCACCCCCCATGAGCTGAAATACATTCAACACCCCTCCCTTAGAGCGAAAAACAAAAGTGATTCAAAATCACAACAGCGTCTTGTCCCAACTCCCCACTGTTTTGGAGAAGTTCCTTCCTGAAGAGCTACCTTCATGACCACATACTATAATTTTATACACATACATTCAAAATATACAGCACAAAAAATGCTATGGACTAATTAACTCAAAAATGCATTACAGACTTTCAACACAAGAAAATGCATAGGTGAAACTCATAGATAAACATTCTTACATGAATATATTTTTAAACAATTGAAATACAATAAACACAGCCACCTACTAAAACGAAGGCTCTCTTACCTGCACTAGTGAAAAACTCCACTGCTCTTCCCCCTCCTGGCTCCCTTCCTGCAGATGTTTTGGCTTACAACTCTCCATCAGGCATAGCTACTGTAGCCAGTGGTGAGGGATATGGGAGCTGTAGGCCAATACATCTGGAGGGCCACAAGTTGCCCATCCCTGCTGTATTGAACTGAGCTTCCCTAAGGTGGTGTGTCCAGTTGATAGAGAAGCCACAAGCTCCTCTCTGACTCCACTAAGCTTGGTTTTGACTGGACAGAATGACAGAGTTCCAACCTATCCCCACCCAATCAAAAGAAAGCACGCTGCTGCCCAAGCTCCACCCCACCCACTCTTTTCATGATTGCCAGTGCATGGGGCCAATGAGAGCCCGTCTTGTGTTTTCATGTGTGTTTTTCCATTTCTATGGCTCTTAAAGTCTGTTGCAGACCAATGTGATTTCTGCTGCTTTCAAGCCTCATTGGACCAACCATCAAGCCCTGCCTTCCCCAACCTGGCGCCCTCCAGATGTGTTTGACTGAAACTCCTATAATTCCCACCGAGCATGGCTAGCTCTGCCCCCTCTAACACCATCTCAAGCTGGAGGGCAAATGTCTGCCGTGGGGAGTTGTTCTACTTGGGAAGGCTCCCCTCACGATTGAAAACTCTGGATCCCTCCCATGTGTAGGCTCAGAACACCTGAACAGGGCTTCTGTGAGATCTGTCCAGTGTGTTATTACTGACCCTGTGACTCTTATATGAACATTTCTTTCCTTGGCAGTGTGACTATCTGAATGTTCCCACCACAGTATTCACTCCTATGGAATATGGTGCCTGTGGTTATTCGGAAGAGAAAGCGATAGAGACATTTGGCGAGGCCAATATTGAGGTACTCTTTTTTTTTTTTAATTGTGTGTGTCCAGTATGGCTTATCTCATGACCATTGTCTTTTTGGATCTGAGTGTCAGATTTGGGATTTCGATTCTAACTAGTGCCGTGCCGAAACCCCGCCTGCCCTTTCACATCCTCTTTGTTTCCCTGCAAAAGAGGCCATCATTTTTCTGCAGCTTTCATTGGGATGTTGAGAATTTCTCTGAAATTTCTCAGGGCACAGGGCTTGCGTGCTTACCTTACTAGAAGGAGGTGGCAGCAGGGTTCCTGAGTGCTCTTTCTTTAACATTTCCCCCCGTTCTGTCCTTACAGCCTCTCTGGCTGCTTGAGCTTCTCGGAAAGTCCCCTGGAGGACTTAACCAGGACTTCCTCCCATGGGGCTTTCCAATGCAAGCCAGGAGAGGCATTTTTTAAAATTTTGCTTTATTATTGAAAGTCCTTTTAACAACAAGAATAAGAAAAGTAGCAACACATCCTCTCTCAGGTTTAAGACACTCCGCAGGCAGCAGCACAGGGAAGCCGCAAGGGAGGAAGTCCTGGCTAAGTCTTCCAGGGGGCTTTCCGAGAAACTCCAGCAGTCTGAGAGGCTGTGAGAACAGAAAGAGTTGGGAGGGGGAATAGTAAAAGAAAGAGCAAACACACCCCTTGGCCACCTCCTTCCAGTAAGGTAAGCATTGAAGCCCTGCACCCTGAGAAATTTTTCAGACATTCTCACCCCTTCCCACAATTTTCGGGTGCAGTTCCTTTTCGACTCTCCCCCCTAACAAATGGTTGAAAATAAATACACTGAAAATTTTGGCACAGTGCTAATTCTAGCCATCTACAGCAATTTGTGGCCCTCCAGTTGTTTTGGCCTGCAGTTCCCATCAGGTTTAGCCAGCATAGCTGGTGGTGCAGAATGATGGGAGTTGTAGGCCGAAACGGTGGCTGAGAAGAACCTCCCTGCAAAAGATGGGAATACTCATATTCCCTGTAGTTTTTAACTTAGCTTATTATACTTCAACCCCACCTTTCTTCCATCACAGAATTTGAGATGGCATACACAGGGTTCTCAGGTGGCCACGATTTGCCCGGCCCTGACCTACAATGATCAGGAGCAAATAAAGGAACAGTGCCTTGCCCTCCTCCTGGTTGCACAGCACAGTTGCAGCAGCAGGCCTGTGTGGGTGACAGATCTGCAACTTTAAGCACTTGTGTACCTGGGTCTGGAAATCCATTGGGAGTCCTAAAACAGGTGGGGGGGGGGCAGAGAGAAAGAGGGAGGGAGTCAGGCTTTATGTGTTTGCTGATGGAAATGCCAATGCAACACAGGTGTATCCATAGTAATGACATTTGCAACATACAGTGTGGAGCTGCCCTAATGAAGCTATGAAGGCAAGAACAGGAATGGCTCACTCCATCCCACGTTGTTCTCTCCAGTGCACGTTGTTGCTCTATGCCAGACGTGCACAGCCTTATCGGCCCTGGAGGCTGTGCTTATGCATACATATAGCATGCACACATATGATGCAGCAACCTTGTAATGCTAAGAAGGTCTGGGTTTGATCATTACCAGGATGGGAGACCACTCAGGAATGTACTGTATGCCATCTCAAATTCTGTAATGCCAGAAAGGTGGGGTAGAATATAATAAGCTAAGGGCGCAATCCTATGCACATTTAGACAGCAAAAGTCCTACAACTCCCAGCATTCCCCAGCCAACATGGCTGGTCGGGGAATGGCGGGAGTTGTAGGACTCTTTTCTATTTAAACATTCATAGGATTGCGCCCTAAGTTAAAAAGAACAGGGATTACGAACGCTCCCTTCTTTTGCAAGGAGGTCCTACTCGGCCACCATTGATACTCATTTGCAAGTTAAAGATCAAGTGGTATTTTATTATAAATCTTGGTTCTTTAAAAGTATTCAGGGCTGGTTCATGTGTAAGCCGTTGTGTTGGCTTAATTTTCAGCACTTTATACTTTTTGTTCAGGCTGTCTTTCAGAAGCTGAGAATCTGCACTTATGTCATTATTGCATTCCCAGGTTTACCACAGTTACTTCTGGCCACTGGAATGGACAGTCCCATCCCGAGACAACAACAAATGCTATGCAAAGGTCATTTGCAATATTCCAGATCAGGTAATTGTAGTGTGCAGCTGTTTTCTTCAGAGTTATGCATATCCTAGAGTAGCAAAAAACATTTTTTTCTTATTCATTTTGTATGCATTGTAATACACAACCTGATTATATTATATTATATTATATTATATTATATTATATTAATCTATCTCTATATCTATCTACACACCTGAGATCTCAACAGAATCTGTGTCAGTTTCATATATCTCATTTGTAATGACCATGTGAGTCTTCACTTGAAAATATTGGCTCATTAAAAACCACCCACAAATCCACCTTTACATTATAGTGTCTGTAACTGTGTAATAATACCTTAGCTAGACTTCAGTCATTAAACATTATCCTTCTTTTATCTTGGTTCAAGATAATATCTGGCTCATAGGTGCTGATACCTTTTCATCTTGTATTAATGGCTAGAATCCAAAGAACTGTGAGGGGAAAAAAGACCCTTGTGCCCTTACTCAAACAGATTTTGAACTTCAGGGGTCTCTCAAAAGCAGTTTGTGATAGGGCAGAGGAGTCTGCTGTTTTAAAGGGAAAAAGGAAACAATCACATCTTGAACAACAAAGACTTGTGTGGTACTTTAAAGAATAAGGGCACAATCCTATGCATGTTTAGATAGGAAAATGTCCTATAGTTCTCAGCATGCCTCAGCCAGCACACCTGGTTGGAGAGATGTTGGAAATTGTAGTACCTTTTTCTGTCTAAACATGCATAGGATTGCACCCTAACAAATTTATTATGCCATAAACTTTTGTGGACACTGTCCACTTCATCAGATGCATGAAGTGTTAACCTCAAGTTTGCAGTGTTATATCACATGCTTGGGCAGATGTAGGGAGGTGCAAACAGTAAGGTCAGAAGGAAGTGAAATGTAAGAAGTACAGACAGTGATAATTACCATAACAGCTGCATTTTTGCATTTCAGTTCCCTCTGACCTCCCTACACATTCTAACCAACTGCAGAGGATGTAGTAAGCTTCCTTCTCAGCTGTACCACCTAAGACTGGGGCTTGTGTTGTTGAATGCTCCTCCATACAAAAATGTTCCTTGCACATAGAAAGTTAGTGTGTTGGGGGCAGCTTATTGTGGGTGTCATGAAATGGAAGCAAATGGTTAGCTGTTTAATTTATTATAATAAAACAAAGAGTCTGCCATTCTGTGCAGCTTGGAAGATGCTGGCCAGCTGTGGATTCCCTAGAAATCCAAAGTCATTTGAATCCATTTCAGATTCTCTGAAATCCCTAAATATGGGCCCGTGGTTTGGGATTACTACCTCCCTGCTATTTTTGGCACCCAAAAGCTTTTTGTGTTCAATGCTTTGGAAGCAGAGACCAGGGGATTAGCAAAAACCAATGGTGTGTTTTTAAGTATTGTATTCCTTTTGTCAGACTAAATTTCATTTCCATTTGATTTATGTTATGTAGAAAATTTAAACCAGAGCAATATGTACGTTCATCTATGAGCCCTATATTTAGGTCAAGAAAGGGCTATAGTTGTCATCTTCTGCAAATCCTCTTGGATATCCAAGGCTCAGAATTTATCCCAATTAAATTAAAAGCTGTCCCTTGCGCTGATATCCAATTAGGTAAATTGGACTGGAAAGAGATCCAGTGAGAATTCTCTCAGGAGTAAGTAATCCGTAGACAATGTGAAGAAAATAATTGTTTCAGGCTACCTGTGTCAGGCTTTGGTTGTTGCTCTTGTTCCTTAGGAGCGCGTTATTGGTTTCCATGTGCTTGGTCCAAATGCTGGAGAAATTACCCAAGGATTTGCAGCAGCAATAAAATGCGGAATGACAAAAGAACAGTTGGACAACACAATAGGAATTCATCCAGTCTGTGCAGAGGTGTGTATGTGGGATTGGTTTACAAAAGGCTGTGTAGTTTGTTCTCACAGAAGTCTTTTCTGGGCTTATTGAACTGGATCAGTGTCTCCCCCCCCCCGCAAAAGCATTTGTTGTCTTTCCTGTTCCTATGAGCTGATGCACTGAGATGTCAAGGGTCGTAGATCAGCGGTAGGGTACATGCTTTGCATGCAAAAGTTCCCAGGTTCAATTCTTGGCATCTCCTTGGTAGGGCTGGGGAAAGACCCCTGTCTGACATCCCGATGGGTTGCTGCCAGTCAGTGCAAAACAAAACTAGGTCAAATACACCAGCGGTCCAAGTTACTATAAGGCAGCTTCATAAGAACATAAGAATTGCCATGCTGGATAAGACCAAGAGTCTATCTCAGGGCTGCAGAACCTCCAGCCCAGGGGCCAAATCGGGTCCTCTGGGGTACCCTAGAAGGTTGCACCCCCTTAACCACTGATAATTTGGTGGTTTCCTGGTTTTGTGCCGTTCTTTCCCCATTCTAAAACGTTGAAATGTTGAAACGTTTCATCAGATGTGCCCAGGGAGGAGCTGTAGCTCAGTGATAGAGCACATGCTTTGTATGCAGAACCTCCCAGGTTTGATCCCCGGTGTTTCCAGGTTGGGCTGGAAAAAGTCCTGCCTGAAACCCTGGAGAGCTCTGCCAGTCAGTGTGTTGACAGTACTGGGCTTAGATGGACCAAAGGTCTGACTCAGTATAAGGCAGTTTCCTAGGTTCCATGTCCTGTGATCCTGGGGTTAGGCACGGCGTAGAGGGGCACAGGTCTGTCAACAATCTCAGATTCTCACCAACGGATGCTCAGGCAAACGTCTTCCTTGGCCGTCTGACTTCAAGCCATTCGGGGCACCATCACTCAGTGGGAGAGCAGGTGCTTCACATGCAGAAGGTTCCAGGTTCAGTCCCTGGCATCTCCAGTTAAAAGGGGGATCAGATAACAAGTGATGGGAGAGAGCCCTGCCTGAGACCCTGGCTGTTGGCCATGCTGGCTGGGAATTATGGGAGTTGCGGTCCAGCACATCTGGAGGGTGCCAGGTTGGAGAAGGCTGCAGTAGGCAACATTGGTATAGATGGACCATTGGGCCAGACACAGTATAAGGTAGCATTACATGTTCAGGCTGATCATATGACTGAATCCTTCTCCATGCAAAAAAATTTGTAAAAATCCATGCGCATAGAAAACTAGGGTGTTTTGCTTACCCTTCTCTACCCAGTCATGCCATGCCAATAGTGTTTAATTTCTCAAGAAGAAGAAGAAATACAACCACATGGGCCCAAGCCTGGTGAGAGCCCATTTTAGAGGTCCTTCTTTTTAACCTTGAGGGTGTGGTGGAGGAAAGCCACTCTGCCCACGCGCTGTGTGCTTTTCTTATGACTGCAGTATCGATTCACATGGTCCGGCCCCGATACTGAGGGATGGATACCAGGACTGAGTCCCAGTGAGCCAAGGGACATTAAATTCTTAGGGTATTCACATTTAGATTTTGCTTGTCCCAAGGCCTAGCTAGATGCAGATGGTTCTGCCCTTTAGAAGATCTGTGTGCACTGAGATCTTCAGCAGAGGCCCTTCTCCAAATGCCATCAGTGCGAGACATACACGATCCATTTACAAAGGAGAGGGCCTTCTCTGTGGCAGCACCCTGAACTCTGAATACCGTCCCCAAAGGAAATACGATTAGTGCTGACTGGTTGGTTAGTTAGTTGTTTTGCACCACATTAAAACATTTCTATTGGCCCAAGCATTTTAACATTTTAATATTTTAGAATTTTTAATTTATTTTTGAACTGATTTGATCGGTGTGTTTTTGTTTGGCTTGCTGGTTGAAGAGTTGTTACTTTTCATTTTGTGTTTTAATATGTAATTGCATGGTTTTTTATATTGGCTTTGTTTGTTTTAATGTTGTGTACACCACCCTGGGATTCCTTGTGGATGAAGTCGGGGGTATACATTTTAGGAATAAATAAATCAGTAAATTTTGGTACAAAGTAATAATTAAAAAAAAGCTAAGAAGAAAGCAGTCTCTCAAACCGGCCCTCAGCTGAATTGCATCAGAGCCCTGATGCCTTTCCTTGCAATGCTCTTGTGAAAGAGTTCTTAACCAAAAAGGGGGGGGGGGTTGTTTCTATCCTCAGAGGTCCTGCATTGCAAGGAACCCAAGTAAAAACTTTATGGAACAGAATATTTTTGTGTATGGTACACAAAAGAGAACAATTGTCAGAGTTTGTACAATTGACAACATAGGTTTAAATGAAATGCAAACTGTTGAAAAAAAGAAAGGAAGGAAGATTCAATTGGTGGTCTTTCCTCCCATCCCCCTGGTAATTTTCTGTAAAATACCATTTGGGGTTTTTTTTATGTTTGTGTGTTTTTGTTTCACAGAAAACCCTGTAAACCTTTTACTGTAAATACATGGTTAACATACAAATAATTTAAATTGCTGCTAGGAAAGCAACTTGTTTTGGCAGTGGTTTTGTCAAAGATTGCTTTGTAAGACTGTAATGTGGTGAACAGGCCAAGGACTAGAGGGCAAAGATTTCATGGAAATTACTCTAGTTATTAGTTTGCCGTTAGGAAGAAAATACAAGGGTTGTGTTTGGAATGTTTGTATTTGAATGGTTATGCATTCCCAACGCCCTTTGCATGTGGAGCAGTTGCAGCCCGCGAAAGCAGTTCCGATCCTTTCTTTCTGCAGGAGTGTCAGGCTTATTTGCATGGCTAACGTGTGCGGATGCTCTTTTCTCCTCTCAATTTATTCTCCCTCAGAGATGGCTTTGATGCCAGTTAATTACTGCAGCTTTGAACCCATTTAGACTGAAGTGGATTTGATTTCCTGTAATCCTCCCACCTATACTTCTATGTCTGCAAAACAAAGCTTGCAGTTGTCCAATAAACCTTACCAAAGGCAGCTTACCACATTTCCTGTCATTTGCTCTTCAATTTGCTCACTAAACCTGGAACTAAAAAGCTTCCCAAGGGCGAAAGTCTTACTGCTGCAGCCATGAAGGCCGTTTATAGCTGCCCAAGATCTCTAGTTCCTCAGCTCAGTGGATAACTCTGACCCAGAAGCTTTTATAGCAGTCTCTACAACTCCCTGGCTGGCTGAGGGATGCTGGGAGTTGTAGTCCAATAGAGATCTAGAGGGCACCAGGTTGGAGAAGTCTGTTTTATAGGGATTCAGGAGTTTCACTTCGCCTCCCCTAGCCTGGTGCCCTCCAGATGTGTTGGACTGCAAACAGTGGCCATGCTGGCTGGGAATTATAGGAGTTGCTGTCTAACATATCTGGAGGCAGGGCTGGCCCTACCGTTAGGTAGAGTGAGGCAGCAGGTATTGGGGAGCAATGGCAGCAGCCTACCTGGCTGCTCCTCCTGAGCTCCTGGGGGTTCTCCTCTGGTGGAGGATAGAGCTGTGTATCTCTGTGTGTGCCACACAGCCTGTCCTGGGCCCCCTAAACTAGCTCGCTGCTTCAGGTGTGGTGGAGGGCACTGTCCTGTCACCAGTGTTGTCCAGGTGGCTGCTGTACATAGAATGAGGAGAGGCGCCATCTTGCCCTTTGCCTCAGGCAGCAAAAAGTAGTGAGCAGCCTTGTCTGGAGGACATCAGATTGGGGGAGGCTGACGTAACCCATTCTGACTTATTGGTATAACTATAAGGAGATTAGTGTGGCTTTTCTCCCTGTAGTTCCCTCTTGTGCCCAGATCTGGGTGGTGGTGCACAAATTGAATCCCCCTCACACCACAGGTCATTGGTTCAAGCCCCACAGCAGATCAAGTCCTGACAGTATGATCTAGCGATATAGGGTACAATTCCTGTGGATCCCATTTTTTTAAAAGTATATCGTAGAACTGAAGGGGGCAAAGAGAAGTGATTGGAGAGGCAGGATTGCCTCGTGAAGAAAGGTTTATAAATAGCTGGGTTTTTTAGTTTGGAGTCAGGGGGAGCAACCACAGAAAGGTTTATAATAACATCAGAGGGGTGGAGAGTACGAAGGGAGGAAATGTTACTCTTTCTCATGTGTTGCAGTGGTTCTCTCTAGTAAGATGATCAGTTACCACATCCCATTTGTGCTGATGTGGAACTGCTCCCATGTCACCACTTGGAAAAGTGGCCTTGTGGAGACTAGTATGAAGCCTGCATATAGATCAGGGGCAGGCAACCTGGTGTCCTCCAGATGATGTTGGTCTCCAGCTCCCATCGCCCCCAGCCAGCATTTTTATTTTATTTATTGCATTTATATCCCGCCTTTTTTCCTCTTGCAAGGAACCCAAGGTGGCTAACATTATCCTCCTCCTCTCCATTTTATCCTCACAACAACAACCCTGTGAGGTAGGTTGGGCTGAGAGTCTGTGACTGGCCCAAAGTCACCCAGTGAGCTTCCGTGGCCGAGTAGGGACTAGAACCTGGATCTCCCGGCTCCCAGTCCAACGCTCTCACCACTACACCACACTGGCTGTGACTGGCATGGTCAGGGATGATGGAGTTGTAGTCCAACATCATCTGCAGGGATGCTGGGAATTGTGATAATCGCATCCATGGATTCTACCTGCCGGTTGCAACTTCCCAGCACATTTGCACACCCATGTAAAAATAAATAACCACGTGTGTAAATTGCCACACATGATGATCTATATACACAGCTTGCCTTCAGCGTATGACTTCTGAACATGTAAAGCCACCTTTAACTAGAGACACAGTTATCACTCTGACAATCTAGTGCAGCCTATTCAAGAGAGGTTTTTTTTGTCTCAGGTAGATCTTTATTTTCCCATGGAGCAAATAATTCTTGAGCCACGTACCCATAGCTGTTCATTAATTCTCTGTGCCCCCCCTCCCCCGATATGTTTTAGTGCATAAAGATAAGAAGCACTTATGGTGGAAAGCCATATGATTTCCCCTTAATTATTTACTTCCTTTTGTCCTGACCAAAACCTAGAGAGAGGGCGTAGCAACAGGATTACTGCATGACAGCAATAGTGCTTACAATATAGAGGGTAGAAAAGGTCTTGCATGGGGACAGGGTGCCTTTTTTTTCTTCTCCCCCCAGTTGAATGAAAATACAAATACAGTTGTAATGAGCCCTACTAAAGAAGCCTAGGACTTGCATGCCTCTTGTGGTATTTTACTGAGAAATCTTTTTAGCTGATCTAAACAGCTAACAACAAGGTTTTAACCTTGTTATAAGTTGCCTTGAGTCTTCCTTTTCTTTTTGTGAAAGATGTCTACTACATTTTAATAGAAGATGATGATGGTAAGAAACAGTCTCAAAATAAAATCCACGTTGCGGTCTGTACCTCTGCAAGTCCACACCCATGTAGAACCTGCTCTCCGGGGTAGCCAGTGCAATGTAGTGGCGGGGAGTGTGAAGTAGTCCTGAATCCACTTAAACCCTCCCTAACATCATCTAAATGTGTGTGTTTTTTCCCACCTTTCCTTTTCAGATATTCACCACATTGTCTGTGACAAAGCGTTCAGGGGGAAACATCCTTCAGTCTGGATGCTGAGGTTAAGCCTCCCCACTGTTGTTAGCCATTGCCAGAGACTGGCTTTCATCACCGTTACTGACTCCCGAAGGGAAGCTCCTAGGGAGCAAAACCCAGTGGCAACATCTTTTGTGATCCATTCTCCTCAACAAGCCGCCACAGCTGGTGGGGTGAGTGAAGGACGTTGGGAACTGCTAAGTTACTGGTGATGATTGAGTGGCAACTGGTGCAACAGTGGGATGGGCCCATATCAAGATGTTGCTTGGCAAGGCATTATTCAAGATGCTTCCATGAAGTCGCAGCCTCAAACCAGTGTTACCTGGTAGGCAGTGATGGAAAGATTGCTAGCACAGCTTGAGACCTCACTCTTTTCTCCTCCTGGAATGAAGAGGATCCTCACACTTGGTATCTCCTCACTTTGTTATGGAATCCCCAAGAGCTGTATCATACCTGTAAGCCCTCTTCGTTAGGGGGCAACAGATCATCTTTCTGGACTTGTACAGAAATGAACAACCAAGCCTATGATGGAGGGATTGCTTTTTTCTACAGATAGTTCCAAGAAGCAACATATTTCCTTTTACCTTCCTTATTTTACCCAGAACAGCTGATCAGTGTGGTTCTCCGAACTCCATAAGTCAAAGAACTCCATCACTGTTACTCATTTTTAGAAATAGTTTTATACGAGTATGATGTCAGCTACATTGTTGAGTGAAATATTCCCCCCTCAGTGCAGTTACAATACTGTGTGAATTATTTATATGACAGATGATAATATATATATATATATTTTGAGATACTCTATGAAATGTTCTCCCAAATATTCCCCATGTTCATATATATTTTCTCTCTTTAATGAAAACAAAAGTAAACCTTTTATTTCGTGATGTAATGGAAGTCTGTATGATCGCTTAAAATTTGTTACACCACCCTTCCACCCACATCAGCTTGTTCAGATAGTGCAGAAGTGGGCGGCCTGTGGCCCTAGAACCAAATACAGCCCTTGGCCTAATTTCAGAAGCTCTCTGCAAGCAGTAAGTTCAGGCCTCCAACAAGAGCAGTCTGTCCTTTTTCTTGCAACCTATCAGATGGGGAGGAAAAGAGAGAAAAGGGGGGTGACAGAGAGAGGACAGGTAGCCCTGTCCAAGCTAAGGATGCTGGAGAAATTTGAGATGGATTAAAATGAGCTCGGACTTCTAAGAATCCAACCTGCAGAATGCAATCCACAACCCCCCTCAGGCCGCGCAGAGTCTGTGGATTTTTGGATGATTTTTTTACTTCCCCAAAATTTACGCATATAAATCCATAGAAAAATCCATAAGTTTCTGCTGAGGAAATGTTGAATAGAATGAGGCACAATACACTAAATGTTACGTTCTAAGGTAAATTATGTAAATACTTAGGTAATTCCGTATTTTTCCGCATGACGGAAAAAAAATATTCACATCCATCTGTGGGCAGATGACGGAACGAAAGGCATCTGACAATCCATGAAACAGAGGGAGTGGATTTTACGCAGTCCGTACATCCCCCCTCCCCCCCAGCATGCAGCCCCCAACACATTAAATCCTGAGAGATGCAGCTCTCGACAGAAGAGTTTCCCCACCCCTGAGATAGTAGCTTCCTGCACCTGTGGTTGGGAGAGTTTGTAGGATGTGTTGTAGGTAGGGGTGTCGGAGAATTTCTCGCTGAAACTTCGGGGGGCCGAGTGCCAACGTATTCGGCCCCCCGAAGTAGTTTCGGGGAGAAATTCTCCCACCCCCAGGATGGGACTTACCTTTCCCGAATGTCGCTCCCGGTGGCGGGTCGCAGCGGCGGTTCAGCAGGGCTTCAACGGGCGGGGGCGGCAGCCATTCTTTTGACCGGCTGCCGCCGCCACCATTCCAAGAAAAAAAAAAAAACGCCCCCGTGATAGGCTACGTGACGATTAACGTAGCCTATCACGGCTATGTTTGCAAAGTCAGCCGTGATAGGCTACGTAAATCGTCACGTAGCCTATCATGGGTGACTTTAAAAAAAAAAAAAAAACGCGTACGGCTAATGGCGGCCCCCATAGGGAGCCGCTATTCGCGTTCCTTATTTGGTCGCTGTAGTCTACGTAAAGATTACATAGACTACAGCGAAAATAAGGGCAACGCTATCCTTATTATCCAACGCTACAACATCCCTAGTTGTAGGGAGAGGCAAGTACCTTCCCTCCCAAGTTAGTCATGCCATTGCCATGGGAAGCAGCTGAGTGAACTGCACCACCTATCTATTGGCCTGCGTTTGCTCCCATTAACTGGCCGGGATGGGCTCCATCTAAATCAGGGGTACAGAACCTTTGTTCAGCCCAAGGGCCAAACAAGATTTTGGAGATGCTTTGGGGGCTGCATTCCGGTGGTTGGAGCTGAAGGCAAAAGGATGGCAGGGCCAAAATACCAGCGAGAGTTTAAAGCTCTTAGTGCCACTAACTAAGCCTTTGGTGAGGCATTTCAGCCTATTACAATCAGTAAAAAAAAACTGCATAGAATCCGGGGATATCACTCAAAGATCAGTGGTAGGGGGAAGGGGGGGCAGATTTGACCACAAGACCTGAAGTTCTGCATCCCTGATCTAAAGGACCCTGGGTCAGAATGGCAGCTTGGTTTAGGAGTGCAGTTGCTGACCCGGGACTTGTTCAGGCTCCCCTCCAAGTGCGAGTCACTCTGTCTATTTTGAAATCACTAACAAAAGGGCAGACACCTTTGTACCAGTAGCCCATGCAGGTGTTGGGCATCGGGAGAGGTTTCTGGGACTTACCCTATGCTTCAGGAGAGCAGAGCGGAGCAAATGCTGTTACCATCTCACACAGGCAGCAGTGCATCTGACACATTACTGCTCTCTGGCAATCTACCCACAATTTAGCTGTCATTAAAACAAACGGAGAATGTCAGCATTAAGAACCCGTTTTGTTTTTAAGTTTGCATCTTAGCGTGGTTCCCCCTTAATCCAGCTAGGAAACATACATGGGGACCAACTTTCTTTACCGTAGCTGGATGAGTACAAAAGGATGCTGTGTTGAGGACAATCCATGGTCCGGTCCAGCTGCCAGGCTTACATGCCTAAAGCTCTGATCAGAAAATTGGTAACGGCATCAATAAACCATTCAGGAGAGAGTGGGAGCTAGATTTTGTTCCTCCTGCTTCCTACTCCCCCCACTCCCTTGAAAGATTGATTAAGTCATTGATTATCTGACCATATGTTGCTGGATCTTGGTGACAGACTGGAATGCAGAAACTACATTTTCAAACTAGGTATTTCTATTGCAAAGTGGAGAGGTCAGCTTGTTCTGCAGTCAATGAAACTTCCACATGCCTCTTTTTACTTTAAGAAACCAGACCTACTTCCTCTTTGAATAAGGTCAGCTGCCTCCACACACCCTGGGCATGTAAATCATTGATCGGGTACAGATCCTAACCTATTTAGTGACTGTTGCTTACAGTCTGTTCTGTTCCAAGAAGGTCTCTCAGCAGCTTTTTCCAGTAATTGGTCAATTTGGCTGAGTCACAGACTTTGCAGGCCTAGAACTAAATATAGAATATAGTTTTAAAGAGACTTACAAGCCTTTGCTGCACACGGCAAGTCTGCTGCACCTTGACAGCAGTGCTTTGGATCTTTGAAATGAGCAGGGGGAAGGCTCTGGATAGGGCTCTTAGTTGCCTGCTGTAGGACGTTTTGGAGAGTGTGTGTGTGAGAGAGAGAGAACATTTTGGTTGAGCTCAACTGACCAAATACTACTTCTGCAGACCCTGTCTGTGATGGGGTTTGCCCAATTATAGAATTCAATAGGTTGAGACGGTGGCAAACTCTGGGGTTACCACTAGGGGGTTGCACAGATGGCACCTTTGCCAAAGAGACAATGGTTGGATTCACTGAGCGACAGGAAAATAGTAGTTGCATAACAAAAAGCTGCTATGGTGCATTAGCATATTTATAGCTCTGTACATACATTATCTCTGTAATCTTTACAGCAATGCTGTAAGTGAAACCACTATTACCATATTTCACACAGGGTGGCGGGCATGGCTATGGCAGACGTTTTGAACTGGGGACTTCCTGTTTCCCAATTAAGTCTCTTAGGCTGTAATCCTGTGACCCCCAGGACACCCCACCCCCACCCCGCTGCATGGAATTTGGGGCTTTTCTGCACAAAGTTGTTAATGCACTGTGTCTACTTTTGGTTTGGTTGCGGGACTGAAATCTGAGCACTACACGAAGAGCTTTTCCCTGCTTTTCTGCTACATAACCTCTAGGTGGTACGTGTTACAGGGAAATAGTGCAAATACACAGTGGGGAAAAAATTTCTTTCACTTTCACAATTAAATGTTGTGTTTTCCATGCTCTAAAAAAGGTGCGCTTTAAAAACAGAAATGAACCTGCAGGGTCACAACATTGTCTAAAGTATCTGTAAACAACTCTGAGTAGGGAATGACGAGTACGCGATAAATGCCTCATGTAGGAAAGCTCATAGCACATGGAGGGGAAACTGACTCTCCAGAAGTAGTTGGACTGCAACTCCCATTACCTCTCACTTCTGGCTATGCTGGCTAGGACTGATGGGAGTTGAAGTCCAACAACATACAGAGGGCCACACATTCCTCACCCCTGATACAACGGATCTTCCCCTTCGCCTGCATGAAAAAGTTCTGCTCTCCCAAGCCTTTGCGTGGCAGGCATGGAAACTGCCACCACCATCATGCTTGGATGATGGTAATGGCAAAAGGGGTGAGACCGGTCAGTCCCCCCAACATACCCCAGGAATAAGGGGAAAGCATCTGAGCCCTGGAACTGGCATATTTATTTTCCCCTCCAATGATTGAGACCAATGGGAAGGGAAATTGGGGCTGGAGGTGGGGGCACACCCAGAAAAAGAGGAAAGAAAAATGCCACCCACCCCACCTTCTGCCTGGCTAGTGGAAGCCCAGTAGGGCTTTGGATCTGGCTGTTTCTCCACCTTGAACTCTTCTCCCACCCCCATAGGATTGCTCTGCCTGCCCAAACTGGAAGAGAGGGTGTGCGAGTGTTTCCTGCCGGCAATCTACTAACCTTCCCCACAAGATGTATCAGTAACTGTGTCAGATGCAATACCTGGAAGCAATGAGAGAGGGTAGGGATGTTGCTGTGGATATATTGAAGGAGGTCCTTATCTGCTTATAGCCATTATAGGAGACAAGGGAAAGAGATACCACCGGCTGGTCAGCAGGTGTGGCTTACCCTGATGCAGAGGTTATGGGGAGAAGTTATAACATGAGAATCTATGGCACCGAATACACCTCCGTTTCGCCGCAAATGAGACCCTCACAACAAGGTGAGAAACCAACTCTAACAGTGTCTCAAGGTTGCACTCTTCAAATTACTTATTCAACAGAAAGTAATCAGTTTAGTAGAGTTTCTCTAGAGCAAATATCTCTTAGTATATACACTAAGCAAAAATACATTGTCGTGCACAGTACTGCACATCCCTGAAAGTCCACCTCCTCCTAATGGTGCCTTGAAGGCGCTATTATGATCACCTGATTTGACACTGTTGTAAAGTGGTGAGTCGGTATGGTGTGAAAGCATCCCTAGAAACAGCAGGTCTGTCAGACAGAACCAAGGTTTGGCCTTGCTGAAGTACAGTCTATTAGGAATGCGATGGAATCCAAAGTTGCCACAGCTAAAGCACTTAATAACTAGAAAACCCAGTGAACAAAAGTCTGACTTGGTTAAAGACTAAGCAGGCCAGAAGCAGAAGAGAATGGGATTTCTTTTGGACCTGGGGTCATCTGATGAAGGTGAACAGTGGGAGATTAAGGAGACAGAAAAAGATAACACTACTTCACACAGCACAGTTAAATTATGGGGTTTGCTACTGCAAGATGTGGGGACGATGACCAACCTAGATGGCTTTAAAAGGAGATGAGATGAACTCATACTAAAGGCAAAAGTGCCTGTGGGTGATGATTGCACACACAGAACACTTCTGCATGAGGCTTTTAATGTGCAATTGCCTCACCTCAATCACAGGTCCAGTGACAACGTTGTTGTCCATTTGTAACCCTCCTGTGTTTCCCCACTGCACCTTCTATCTTTTTTCTTTTCATGGAAAATCCATTAAGAAAAAAGGGGCAGAATAGCTGCACTGTGGCTTCTGACTGTTAGCACTTGTCTGGAAACAGTCATTGGCCACAGCTCTTTTTATGCCCCATTACTGCAAGCATGTGGGTGTGTCTTTAACTTCCATTCCACTGCAAAACTTAAACCTGCAGGGGTGCAATGCTATGCATGTTTAGACAGAAAAAAGGCCCACGACTCCCAGCATGCCCCAGCCAGCATACTGGGAGATGTAGGACTTTTTTCTGTCTAAACATGCATAGTATTATGCTCTAAGAGTGCAGCCCTATGGGTGTGATGCTCAGGCAGAGGGCTTCAATCTCAGAGCCCTCTGTCCATCCAAAGCCCTGTCTGCAAGAGCCAGGCAGGGCAGGAGGAATGACAAAGGCATTTTCGCCTCCTATTCCATGGATGTAGCATTTTGAGCTTGATGGGCCGCTGCACTTGTCTAACTCACCTACCAGGCTGGAGGTGGGACCAGGGAGGCTTGTGGATCATGGCCCCTCCCCTCCTTACCCACTGGGCCACCCCCTTTTGTCCTTCCCCATCCTTTCCTGAGGTCACACCACTGACTTGGATAGAGAAGCCTCCGCGGACTTTCCCTCAGCAGCTGGAAGGGGATGGGAAGATCCGTGATCAGAACTCCGTGATCAGAGCCATAGTTAGAGCTCTGACTCCAGCCACAGAGGAGGAGATCTGCAGCATCCTATAGGGCCCCTCAGACACTGCCTAGTGGCCATAGGACTGCTCTCTTGATAATACTTTCAGAACAAAGTAATTTTGCACTTAAAAAGAACAGAAGCGGAACATTTGGAACTTTCAAAGGATTTTTCTTCAGGGATTTAAAAAAAATAATTATTGCACATCTGTGTTTTCTAAGTGTTGGCATGCCCATCTCATAAAGATACCTTACGAGATGTGATTGCCTGCCAAAAGAAAGGCTCGATACCAAATCAAAGGTAAAGCACAAGATGTAATAAATTAAACAGGATATGTAGTCAGCCCATGCTCTGCTCTTGGTTTTATTAGATATTAACTTTTTAAAAAATTCTTCAATGAATGCAAGCCACATTCTTCCAAATATATTTCATGCCACATTTACATAGAATCAGCAATTTTAGCAAGCTCCACAAGTTAATTAGGACCCTTTGTTGCTAACTGCTGAGATTCACATTTTGTAAGATTAATTCCAAGCCACTCATCCTGAGCTATTCTGAGAATGACCTCTTTGGTCACCTGGTTGCCTGTATGTGAATTGTGATCTGGTATGACTGATACATAGTTTCCCCTTTCTTCTTTTTGATCAAAATGCTCAGCGGCTTTCCCCTGCAATCTAAAGGTTGCCATGAAAGCTAGTTGAGAGGTTCAGAGTATGGGTTGAGTGTGGGTTGTTATTGAATTGTGGATTGTTATTGAATTGTGAGTTGTCATTGCATGCAAACTCTGCACTATGTTTAATGATGGGTTGTTAACCATGAACAACCCAGGAAGAGAACCCATGGTTTGTTGGGTTGTGAACTATGGGTTATTTGTAGTTAACAATCCATAGTTAAACCATAGTGTAGGGTTCACGTGTAATGACAACCCACAATTCAATGACAACCCACAATTCAATGACAGCCCATACTCAACATATACTCCAGGTTGTTGTTATGTGCAAACCAGGTCATTTTGTATACCAGTTGCTTGTGCAGTGGTGTAGTTTGGTTTCACTTGAATTTAGGACTATTTACCTTGCACTGTTATGTGACGCACCTGCTCACACTGGGTTGGACCCAGATTTAGAAGCATGCAACTAGGCTGGTGGAAGTGGGCTTCATCACCTCCTCCTCCCCACAGCAGCCCCTCCAGCCCCCTGAAAATGCTACTCAGAGGGTTGGGGACCCTGCTGAATGGGATGAGCTGTGGGGTGCAGTGGAAGGGGAAGATTCCTCCAAATCAGGCAGAGGCAACTTCCATGAGTGAATCCCTTCCTTTAATGGAAAGCAGATCCTCAGTCCAGCCTACTGATCATGATATATTGCAGCCCAGATTGTGTAGCTTTCCTGTTCTGCATCTAGAAGGCCACACAGAGAAGGGAGGGAGACTTGAGCGGTGTGAAGACACTTCGTATCAGTCCCCAAATGGCCTGCAATGAAGTCTCATGACCTCATTGGTGATGAGACTTCTCAATGAAGATGCTGCCCTCATCCACACTCCTGATTTTGCCTTAGGATCTCCAGGTAAAGCAAGGGGTGGCCCTCCATCAGCCCTCACCATTGGCTATGCTGGCTAGGGCTGATGGGAGCTGTAGGCCAAAATACCTGGACAGCCACATGTTGCCCACCCCTGAGTTATAGAATCAGGAGGCAAAGTTGGGGAAGACCTCCATGTATGATCTGGGAAGACTACTGAGAGTAGGCAATGCTGGGCTTGATAGACCAATGGTTCAGCTCAGTAGAAGGCAGCTTCATATGTACAATGGGGTGAGTGTGATCAGTGGTGCAGTGCAGCCAGGGCTAGCAGGGTCAAAGTGCTGGGACTTCTTTGTTAGCAGATGTGGTGACATCATCTGCCACTCACTCAGGCTTCTCTGTTCACTCTGAGCTTAGCTGCAATTTTGCAGTAGCTGGGAGTGGGGGTGGGGGCAGATAGATTTCCCAGCAACAATATAATGTTCCTTCTTGTAATGCCAGGTATTTTGGTGTGGTGTGGTCTCAAATGGGCCATGAAGAGCCATTAGCTTTAAAAAAAGACCTGCTCCTCATGGAGATGAAGATTGCTAGAACAGGTTTGCTGATACAGACGACTCTCCTTGGGGGCATGGGTGTGGGGACTGTCAGGATGAGTGCTTGCCACTACACCACTGGGGGTGATGGGGGAATTCAGGCCCAGAGTTATCAGTGGTTTCCCTTGGTACAGGGGAAGGAGGTTGGATGGTTGGGGACTGGATTAGATGTCCCTTGGCTTCTTCGAGCTCTGTAATTATTAGGTCGCTCTTTTGGCTCAGCACTACACTGAGTTTCTGCATTTACAGTAGGGGGTCAATGGCTTCCTCCCAAAAAAGCACGACAGCCCTCTCCCAGCTGAAATGCATATAAACAGAGTGACTGTGTGACATGCACATACAGAAGAAACAGCATGCAGCCAACCTGCCTTGGAAATACCTTTGAAAATGGGGTAATTATACTTGTGCAGAATACTGCTGGAGCAGGCAGGCATTTGCTTTAGCCGTTTCCTGCCACTTTAGAAAATGAAGACATGTCAGATCTCAGAAATCAAAAATATCCTTCTTGAAGTCTCTTAATCACAAACCTCACATATAAGCCTGTACTTTATTGGGGGTGGGGGCGTTGTTGTTTAGAAAAGACAAAAAATGCCTTTTTATAGTTTTTTGCACAAGGTAACTGTGCGTGCACCTTCTTTAAATAATTCCTGTATAACTAGAGTGTTAACTCGAAAAGTTTGAATATTTTTCCCTCTCACCGTTAAGTAAATGGAAGATGTTTTCATGCTGAGATGTGAACATTATAAACTGCTTTAGGAAATAACCTGTGAACCCAATGGGATTTACATTACTTTCACGAAAAGAACAAATATCTTCTTGGCGTTTAAAACAGATCAGGACAAGTGATCGCCAAGTAAATTAATATAGCAAAGAGCAGACAAACTCCAGCAATGTATAATGGGTTAGGGGGCTTGAGTGATAATCCTTGACATGAGAATCAGAGTGTTAAGTGTGTTTCTATATGTTATTCTTATAACTAGTAATCATAATTACTATAACTGACAATACAATCAAAGGTACAGAATAAGAATAACAAACTTGCAGCCATTAAAAGATTGTGGCACAAAAATGGGCATGTTATTTATACATACATACATATTAAAATTTCTACCCTGTTTTCCCCCTCCAAGGTAATAATGAAATTTAAAAAATGAAATAAATAAATAAAATGAAGATACTCAGACCTGCACACAAGATACAACAAACAAATGCCAAAGGTAAAAATAACAACGCAGTAATTGCCAACCTAGCAGTTCGAAAGCAAGAAATTGCAAGTAGATAAATAGGTACCGCCTCGGTGGGAAAGGTAACAGCGTTCCGTGCATTTCGGTGTTCAGTCATGCCGGCCACATGACCACGGAAGCGTCTTCGGACAGCGCTGGCTCTTCGGCTTAGAAACGGGGATGAGCACCGCACCCTAGAGTCAGACATGACTGGTTGGGGACACCTTTACCTTTAATTAAAATAACTTTTAGCATGATCCTAAGGGATTGCTGCTACATAGACAAAAGGTTCTGATCTCAAAGCTTTCTGTTTATCCTATGCCCTGCTGGTAGGAGCCAGGCAGGGCGGGAGGAGGAGGATGGAGGTGAAAACACCTCCAGTTCCTCCTTTTCTTTCTATTTATGGCTACACTGCAACTTATTTGAATGCATGTTTTTGTGATTTTATATGTAATAAAACAGTTGGCCTAATAGAAATTTTGATGGGGCTCAGAAACTGTTTTAGGTGTAGATATACTGAAAACAGCTTTCCCCAACCTAGAAATTTCCAGTTGTTTTAGACTACAACTCCCATCATCCCTCACCATTAGCCGTGTTATCTGGGGCTAATGGGAGTCACACTTCAAGACATCTGGAGGGTCCAAGATTGAGGAAGGCTGATTTAAAGCAACATGATATAAAACACCTTCAGGAAGGGGAAAAAAATCCTCTTAGTATTCATATATACATACAAACATACATACATACATACATATTTATATATATATATATATAAATATATATATATATATTTATATAGTGTGTGTGTGTGTGTGTGTGTGTAGAATGATTCATTGTGAAAAATGCCTTTCCTATGCTGATAATGGTTGACAGCTACATATCAAAAATCAGTGTTCTGATATGCTAATTATTCCAAAGTTGAAACTAGGCTGCCCTTTGTGTTTTAATTTTGATAGGAAGAATCCAAGATGTGTGAAACGTCAGTCTGAATTTAATTGCTCTGTGGTTATGTTCTGGGATCATGTATTTTCCACTCATACCAAAATTTGCTTTGCAAATGCAGCAAATAAGCAATGTTTTGTGTTCTGGTATTTATTTATTTTTAAAGTTTTTTTTTTTTTAAAGATGTAAGTGAGACTAGAAACAAATACAAAAAGCAGGGGAGAATAATTTCAAAATGCTGAATGCTTGGCCTGCAGAATGGGAAGGACAGGTTATAAGCTGATATTCTAAATTAAGGACAATGGTCAAGTTCACCATGATCTAGACCTTGGTTTAAAAATGACAGGGGTTAAAATTAATTAAAAGGTAAAAGGTGTCCCCAACCAGTCGTGTCCGACTCTAGGGTGCAGTGCTCATCCCCGTTTCTAAGCCGAAGAGCCAGCGCTGTCCGAAGACGCTTCCGTGGTCATGTGGCCGGCATGACTGAACACCCAGGTGCACAGAACGCTATTACCTTTCCCGCCGAGGCGGTACCTATTTATCTACTTGCAGTTTCTTGCTTTTGAACTGCTAGGTTGGCAGGAGCTGGGACTGAAGACGGGAGCTCACTCCGTCACGCAGCACTCGGGTCTCGAACTGCTGACCTGCCAACCTTCCAGGCTGCAGTTCAGCGTCTTAACCACTAAGCCACCGCGGCCCCCTAAAGGAAAGGTTCCTCCTGTGCAAGCACTGGGTCATTGCTGACCCCTAGAGGGACGCCGCTTGCGCTAGCGTTTTTGTGGCAGACTGTAGCGGGGTGGTTTGCCATTGCCTTCCCCAGTCGTGACTACCTTTCCCCCCAGCAAGCTGGGTACTCATTTTACCGACCTCAGAAGGATGGAAGGCTGAGTCGACCTCAGCCGGCTACCTGGGACCCAGCTTCCGCTGGGATCGAACTCAGGTCGTGGGGAGAGCTTTGGTTGCTATACAGCCGCCTACCACTCTGCACCACACGAGGCTCTTAAAATTAATTAGCCATTCATAAAAGGCACATGGGATGTGCCTGGAAGCAGACAGAATGCTTGGTGTCCTGCCAGGTTATATCGATATGTTTAAGAAAGATAGAAAGACTAACAACAGAGTATTCAGAAAAATGTATTTAAGCTAAATGTTTCGGCTTCTGCCGTCATCAGTAGCTGTGCTGTGTTTGTGTGTGTGTGTGTGAGTGTGTATGCCTGGCAAATTGTGTACCAGTAGAACTGAAGAGCAGCGGTTTGGACTCAAATTAGACACATTTTGAGAGGCAAGATCGATCTTGCATTGGACCAGGCCTGGGCTGGTTGGTGTGCTTACATCTTCATCCCTACAATATCTGCTCAACCTGTACATTGTGAATAAACAGATTACAAGAACACCACGTTTCCTACTTCAGCTGAGTGCAAAAAGGAAACAGTATATTCTACGCAGTGGAAGCACCTTGGATAGCTCCTTTAGGGTTCTGACTAAAACCTAGAGTGGATTCACCATCCCACTGACATTGGAGCCACCAGCCTCCACTGATTCTACAGCATGGATGAGGAACCTTTTTTGGTCTGATGGCCAAATTGGCTCTGGGCAAGCATGTTGGGAGATGTGTACCAACAGTGGGCAGGGCCACATCCCAAAGTGGGCAGGATGCCCAAACAGCTTGCCCCATTAACACACACAACATCCCCCCCCACACACACACACACTGAGCCAACCCCACTGGCCCCTCGAGAAAGGCAAGGGGTAAGCAATGCCAACTGAGCCTTCTCTTCAAGGAGTACTACTTCAGAGAGAGGCTCAGCCAGGAGCCACTCCCCTGCCCCTCTCCCTCTGTTCTCTGAGGAGACATGGGCTTCAGGGAATAGGAGGAGCTTTGCTGGCGGTCTCCACAGGCTGGATAGGGAAGCCTGGTGCATGGTCAGTGTCAAGGGTAGGCATGGTTGGGCACCTGCCCAGGGCCCAGACCCTAGCAGGGGCCCACTGACAAGAGCCCCCTGGACTTGCTCCTCTTCACCATTACAACCTACTTGTTCACCTCCCTCTCGCTCTGGCCCAGACATCAGTGACAGGGAGGAGGAGGAGGAGGGGGAGGAGGAGATGCCACTGCCTACTGGCTCACTGCCTGTCAAGTAGAAAGTGGTAGCAATGATGAGAGAGAGGATGAAGAGCAAGAGCAGCTGGTGACAATGGCAGTGAGACAGTAGACTCACTGAGGGAGGGGCCCATTGGGGGTGTCTTGCCCAAGGGCCCACAACAATCTGGACCCAGCAGTGGTCTTGTCAGCTGAATTTGGCCAGTGGCCTGGAGGTTCCTCATTCCTGTTCTATAGCATTCAAAATCATTTATTCTATGTCATGTGCCTTGTCGAATAGGAATAATGGTGCTTAATGGTAGTAGATACTGGGAAACTGCCATTCCCTGGCAAGGATACCAGTGCAATAGCAATCATGGCCTACTCCACATGTTCTGGGGCAGAGTGTTGCCATGGGGAATTAGCTTTAGGCCTGCCCTTCAGTGGAGCAGTAGATGTCACTGCCTATTTGCCCACTGGCTCTCTGCCTGGCAAGCAAGGAAGTGGTAGCAATGACGAGAAAGAAGAGCAGTAGCAGCTGGCGACAAGGCTGGTAAGGAGGTAGATCACTGAGGGAAGGGGGCCCACGGAGGGCAGGGCCAGCCCAAGACATTTTGCTGCCTGAGTTGAAGGACAAGATGGTGCTCCCTCCCCACTCCATGTACCAAAGCTGATTCAACTGGGAGTTGGGCTTACTTTACCACTGCTGAGGAGATAGTGTCCTCCACTACATCTTGAGGTAGCAGGCTGGTTTAGGGGGCCCAGGACAGGTTGCGTGGCATACACAACTCTGTCCTCCAACAGAGGGAAACAATGGGAAGCTGCCCCTTAGCATCTACTGCCTGAGGCAGTTGCCTCACTCCACCTAATGGTAGGGCTGGCCCTGGATGAGGGTTTCTTTCTTATTTACTTACTTACTTACTTACTTATTTATTTATTACATTTATATCCCACCTTTTTCTCAAGGTGGCATACATAATCCTCCTCCTCCATTTTATCATCACAGCAACAACCCTGTGAGGTAGGTTGGGCTGACTGTATGTGACTGGCCCAAAGTCACCCAGTGAGCTTCCATGGCCGAGTGGGGACTAGACCCCAGACCTCCTGACTCCCAGTCCAGCACTCTAGCCACTATACCACACTGGCTCTTGTCCAAGGGCCCTCTGAAACCTGGAGTCAGCGCTGAGCTCAGACTGTGTGTCCAATCAATTATTATTGTTTTCTGATTAAAAATGGTTTAGAAACACATGTGTTTGGATAAAAATAGCATAGTTAGTTGGGAAGGAGATGTATAAAACTCCTTGTATAAAACTCCGAATCTAATTTGAACCTCCTATTTTTATTCCACAAGTCACAACACAAATGGGTTCAATTTTATTACCTCCTCAAGCTTCTTTATAAGTCTGGAGTTTGTTGGTTTATGCATAGAGGTAGGTACCAGGAAGACAAATTTATTCATTTTTATGCACTGATTTACTGACTACAGATTATACTATTCCCTCCATCTCCGCACGGTATAATAGCTTAGAAGATATTTATTTAGAAGACTTTCTGGTGGAGGAATTAACAGACACAGGAAAATACACATGTATGCAATTGCTTTGTTTCTCATGTAGCAGAGATGATCTAATGCCCATGGCTTCTTTAGAATTGGTTTATGTTGCCCATTCAGTCCTCCACATATGAATACACTGTATTACAGCAGATGAGAAAGCTAAAACAAATAACGGAGGAAAAGCTGTACTGTTTTTCCTGTTGTTGGTCCTTGTCACTAACAGAATCAGGACCGACGCTTCAGTGCCATTCCACACACAAGCTGCAGGAGAAGTGGGGTCTTCCAGTTCTATTTTCTAAGCCTCAAGCAGCACATGGGCCATAGTGGCTGATGAGTGCAGTGGATACCTGTGTGCCAGTATGCAGAAAGGAGACAACTGTGGTTTGATACAGGAACAGGACAGCACAGAAAAGGTGAGGTGGCCACGGTGCTCCAGGAAATGTTTGCAGAAGTAAGTGTTCAGAAGGGATCTGATGGCAGGGTAGATGAAGTTTGCTTAATGCAGCCTTCCCTAACTGGACTGCAACTCCCATCGGCCATTGGGCATGGTGGCTGGGAAATATGGGAATTGCAGTCCAACACATCTGGACTGCACCAGGTTGGGGAAGGTTGACCTTAATAGATGGAGAAGGAGAGGCTACTCCGGGTATATGGACCATCAGGTGACTGAAGTGGCAAAGCAAGAGACAACCAAGGGGATCACATCTTATGTCAACAGTGTGGGGAGAGCCCCTAGCTCACAGGGAGATCACAACCACTGCAGGAAGAGAATGCTGGACTTCATATGCCTGTGGTCTGATTCAACACGGTTCCTCTTAAGTTCTTATGCACTTAAGAAGCCATTGGTGCAGCCTCCTCTATAGTTAGATCTCAGAAAAGTCTCTGTCTGAGGTTCATACAGGATAAACCTATCAATGGCTACTAGTTGTGATGGTGACGTCTCTCAAAACCAGTTCCTGCAGAACAGGACCAGGATGGTGCTCTTGAAAGGTTGTCACAGAGAGGACGGCCAGGATCTCTTCTCGATCATCCCAGAGTGCAGGACATGGAATAATGGGTTCAAGTTACAAGTAGCCAGATTCCGGCTGAACATCAGGAAAAACTTCCTTATTGTTAGAACAATACAACAATGGAACCAATTACCTAGGGAGGTGGTGGGCTCTCCCACACCGGAGGCATTCAAGATGAAACTGGACAGCCATCTGTCAGGGATGCTTGACTTAGATTCCTGCACTGAGCAGGGGATTGGACTCGATGGTCTTATAGGCCCCTTCCAACACTACTATTCTATGATTCTATGATCCTCCTTGTGGGCTTCCCATTGGCATCTGGTTGGCCACTGTAGGCCAAAGATGCTTTTAGCAATGATGTTCTGAATTGACTGGAGCACAAGAGACTCGCCAGAGATCTGATCAGTAAGGATACTGTAGTCTTTCGGATGATATTTTGTTTTATTTTTATATATTATATTTATGCGCTCTGAGGAGCTCAAAGTAGTATACATGGTTCTCCCCCTCCCATTTTAGCCTCGCGACAACTAGGCTGGCCAGTTACACATTATGCGAAAAGAGGACATGCATTGCCAAAAAACAGGACAAAAGAAGACACAGGGTTGCACAAAATGTGCATATGCTAATTTATGTGTATAGATGCAAATGTAGAAATAATTACTATAATTTAAATAGAACAACAACAACAAAACATCTCACCATAGTTGGAAAGACTGTAACCAGATAACCTGTGCAGTCTGTTGTCCACATGTGAACTGCTGATGGGCAACTTTAAGGCACCTGTTCTTGCTTACTATGGTCCTTTATCTTTACACCGGACTTGGGCTGGACAGCCCTTCAAATAGAGGACTGTCCTCTGTAAAGGAGGTCAGCCAGCCACCCTAAGTGAGGTAGATTAGGCTGAGAGATGGTGGCTGACCCAGTGAACTTTATCACCGAGTGGGGATTTGAACCTGGGTCCCCCCTCCTAGTCTGATACTAGTCTAACTACTACGCGAGAGAGCATCAAGGAGTGCTTAAACACGGGCTGCAGTGGGAAAAGCACAGAGCATGCAGATGGAGGAGGAGGGGAATTCTATTTATACATTTTTAATTAGATAGGAGTGAGGAGGAGGCTGGATAAGTTTTCTCAAACTCATTAATGTTGTACAGTTTAAAGTAAAAAAAAAAATGAAAGCTTGATACTCTCCAAATTTCCACTCCTTACTCCTTTCCTGTTGAGTGACTGCAGTGCAGAAGATTAGACAGACAGACAGACAGACAGACAGATATTTGTTTTGCAAATAGAAGCTCCTCTGGGTTGGGACAGTTAACCGCCCTACTGCTACATTACTGTAAACAGCCTGAAGTTAACAGAGAGCTTTTAAAATGTTCCCTTCCCTTCCCGCTCCCCTTGCCCCTCCCTTCCCAGTTGTTGACATTTTTTTTCTTCCAAAAGCAAGAAAACCAACTGGCTGGGAGACTTTCTCTGTCCTGGCCAGCAAGGAGTTGGTTGCACACTGTCAGGGGTCTGATCTTTCGTTGGTGGGTAACCAAGAAGATTCTCTCTGCTTCTGCCAAAGAACCCAAAGCCTTCCCTGCTGAACATCTGCTCCAGGTCTCTCCTGAATTGTGGCTTGGGAGAAATAGCCATGACAGATGGATCATTCATCTGCTATGGTGGCCTGTGCTTAACAGAGACGACATTACTGAGCTGGTTGTGTGAATAAGCAGACTTTGCCCTAAGTTACTCCCTGCCACTCTCAGATTTCCATTTGCTGCCTTCGTTTTCTTTTTGCAGAAGGTGTGTGTCACAAATGTGTTATGATGAACACTCCTGTGTCAGAAGAAACTGAAGCAGTAGCAGCTGAGCACAGCAAAGATCTGATTAAAAGATCCTATATTTTGATTTTATTTCTTTTCATGTTATGTTTTTAATTAAGGTTTTGTTTTTAATCTGGATTTTATTGGTAGCTGGCTTGAGCACCAGTTTTGGGGCAGAAAGGCAGGATACAATATAAATAAATATCCTAATAGCAAACTCATTTGCAAGAGTGGATCCTTATCACTGCGTCATTCCTCACACAAGGGGCTTGAGGGAACACCAAGGTATCAGCAGGCTTGAGGGAACACCAAGATGTGTAGAAGAAGGAATGGTGCGGGCCCCCGATTCCGTCCAGGAATCCGGTGGAAACCCCCTCCCACACTCCCGAGCCCGCTCATCAAGCCCCTGCCCGTGCTCAACCCTGGTGAACGGCCGGCACTCACCCTGGCAGCCTTGTCGAGCTCCACAGTTGCCATTTTTTAAAAAATAAAATGGTGATTGCAAAAATGCGCATATTTGCATATGCATGAAAATGCACATTTTCGTGAATGCGCATATTTGTGTATGTGCGAAAATGTGCATTTTGCTCAAGCGTTGTCTGGGGACCAGCAAGCGGGGGGCAGGGGCTGAGCGGGCACCCAGTGAACCCGGACAGGGTTGAGTTCACACATCCTTATGAAGTATAAACAAATCTTTAGGGGGAAAAAATCTCTAAAGGAAGGCACACTCGAAATCAGACTGAGCATGCTCAGTGGGCATGGAATGCTGACTGACTTTGTGGTGGAGTTGGGGGAGGGACAGAATGGAGTATCCTGGAATAGGGCTGGCTAGGACCCTGAAGAGGAGCATTCCACATGGCTTTTTGTTGCAGCTCCTGCCTGTTCTCATCTATAGCTGTCTGCTTATGCTCTATTATATTTCCCACCAGTGTTACTTAGTGCTCTTGACTTGCCAGTTCTTTACTGGTCCAACCAGGAAAAGTGTGTTCTGTCATCTAACTGATATGGATCTCTCAAAAGCTGCTAAAATGCATATTCTGCCCTGGCTGTGCCCTGCCTTATCCTTTTCTGCCCTGGCATCACCCCAACCTGCCAGATTCCATCCCAGCTCCTTGTCCTGGCTTCACCTCCAGGTCAGTATTCTTGCAATAAAAAGTTGGCAGCATTCGTGTTTTCTTTAGATTAGATACTAGGGCGGCCACATGTCTTTCATTTTTAAAACATTCTCTTTAGCAGAAATAATACATAAAGTAAAAACATTAAAATTATGGGTAGAATAGCTAACAAAAAAAGAGTGGGGGGGACGACTTTGCTCATTCAAAACCCAAGAAGTGCTAGAACAGGGGTGCAAAACCTCAAGCCCAGTGGGGTCCCAATCCAGCCCTCTAGGATTCCCCTTCTCTTGGCCCCACCCATTTTTCCTCAGTATCACCAACCTTGGGTGTTCACTATCACCATACCTGGCAATGATCTTCAAATGTTATACTATTATTATATTATACATACACTGTTACTGGGAGAAGCAGAGAATTACTGCTTCTGATCCTTCCCATGAAAACCCAGCTAGATTGCTTCCTGTACATTGCATATATGTCCATTAGGTGGTGCTCCAAATGTATGTTATGCAGTTCATAGTGGAAATGATATGACTGAATTTATAGTATTTAAGAAAGAAAATGTAACAGTGCACAATTGAACCTCTGTTGGCTGTACCTGTGAAGATATATAAGGATTATAAGTTTTGTCTTGCAAGGACATATACATCTGCTCCATATAATATATCATCACCATTAATTCGGACCATCCTGGTTCAATATAGACCATGAGTACAATCCAGATAAAGCTAGTTGTGAAGTCCCATTGAGATCAATTAAAGTAATTAATTAATGTTATTTATTTACCAGTTTATATACTGCTCTACATCCAATAAAATATCCAAGAGGTGAACAATAAAAAGGGGAGACAACAACAACAACAGCAACAGCAACAATAATAGAAATACGGAATTAAAGCTATTAAAATCAAATTGTGCCAGTTTGATTAATTTACAGTGAAATCCATGTCCACTAAGAAGTATGTCACATTGAAATCCCATGGGGCTTGCTCCCAGATACGGGTGTAAATGTTTCCAGCCCTATAGAGCATTTCTATTCAGAAGTAAGTCCTATTGAGTTCAGTGGTACTTGCTCCCATGTAAGTGGGGATAGGATTGCAGCCTCAGTCATGCTTTCAATAGGGCTTAGTTGCAACTAACGTTTGCAAGAACTGTTGCATAGAACATTCTCAGTATGGATAACAATCCTCCAACATAGACTACAATCTACAAAAAAGAAAAAAAAATGCATTGTTGACAGATCAAATTTTGAACTGGAAAGGCAATTACTTCTTGGCTGGCCCTAGACCAAATGGCGCCCCAAGAGAGTGGGAAGGTCCTTGGTGCTTCCTCCATTTGTTCAAACTTTTTTCTTTCTTTTTTATGGAATACCCTATTTTTATTGCATTTGTAGTGTATTTTATGACAAGGGGGTAATCTACATGACAATGGAATGTGAGTCACTTTCACATTTCCTGCAGATTTTCTTGAAATCGGATTGGGTCCATCAGGGGCATGCAAAGTGGGAAAAGCGGATTATGCAGTATCTAAAAACGTGGTTTCACAGGTCACACTGTAACTAAATCCACCTTAGTTTGGGGTTGGTGGGTGGGGTCCCACCAGTTACAAAAAACATTATTGAACACGTAGATGCTATGCAAATAGGCTGGTTCACCCCCCACCCCCGGCAAGTTTAATGACAAATTATCCCCTGCTTACCATTCCCTCCCAAAATACACCTTTCCTCTGGAAATGTATCAACTTTTGTGACTTTTGTGAATGTTTGAAGGGAAAGTGCACACCTCTCCTCCTAAGAAGTAAGCAGTGTAAACCCACTATAGCGAGATTGCCCCACAGAAGAACAGTGGCCAAACTGCCCCCCAAAGAACGCTGCTGGGAACCGGTCTAAGAATGCAGCCTTGGGACTGTTCTGGTGATCGCAGTTTAGAACTGCACGCATGAATCCGACCACAGTCACTCATACGCACACCGTTTGTTGAATGGGTGCTGATGACGTCAGTGATGCCACAATAAAAACAAGCACATTAACTTGAACACAATGCGGGCCACACAGGTCTGGGTTGCCAGCTTTACAAGTGAAGATGGACAGGCTGTACCCTTTGTTCCACCTGCTGAGTCGATAAGCAAGTAGATCACCTGTGATAAGTGAGCCTGGCATCCCCCAAACCCAAAGCCCCAGGTAGTAGTGCAGCTGGGTCATTTTAGATGGTGGTCTTCAGGTGCATGTTTAGACAGAAAAATGCCCTACAACTCCAAGCATTCC
Organism: Heloderma suspectum; assembly: GCF_057233095.1. Lineage (NCBI taxonomy): Eukaryota > Metazoa > Chordata > Lepidosauria > Squamata > Helodermatidae > Heloderma > Heloderma suspectum. The sequence continues at coordinate 35,379,980 of NC_139464.1, forward strand.
CCAGCCAGCTATGCTGGGGACTTTTCTTCTGTCTAAACATACATAGGATTGTGCCCTGAATGATCTTACATGGGGAGTGGGGGCTTTAGACAGCCCTGTGTATTACTTCAGTTGTGAAGCATACAGCCAACGTGTCTCTTCTCCCCTCCCGGCCATGCTTCACCACTGATCAACACACTGACTTAGGAATAAGCACCATGTTGTTGTAGGAAAAAGATAATATGCCTTCAAAGTAAAAATAATAAAAGTAGCATCCGTAGCCATGTCCATGCAGAGTCAGCTGCTCCCTAACTCTAAAATGTTAAAGAATAAGAAGACAGTAAGTGTTGCCAGGGCGGCCATCACCATTTGGCCCCACCCTGGTTTGTGGAGCCCTGAACTTTGGCCCTGAGGTCCAGCCCTAGCTGTACCACTGGCCCCAGGCCGTTGCCTAGGTTGTCTGACTCTAAATCTGGGTCTGGAGACCATATGCATCCATTCCCCACTACAAATTTTACCTTCTGGACAGGGATGGGGAGCTGGGCCAGATCCAGCCCATGCAAGGCTGGCCCTAGACACTTTTCTGCCTGAAGCAGAGCCTGTGTGCCCCCCAGGGAGTGCGCTAACACATTGCATCTGCACACAATCTAACAGAATCGGAATCTAACAGGTATAAGTGTATAAATGTGCACTAATATCTGTTGTATAAGGCTAGGTACGCCATGTTTATACAGTGAAATTAATATCCAGTCGAATGGAAGGGGGATGGTTAAAAACACCAATGGGGCTCAATTGTCTGCATAGGATTGCAGCCTTTAGCAAAGCAAAAAGCTATCTTGAGCTGACCTTTTAGATGCAAGCATACAGGAGGCAAATAATGCCACAAAAATCATCTGCATTTTGTCCTACTGCTCTAGCAAATGTTGCCCATGACCACCTGAGGGGGTCCATTATCTCATTTCTCCAGGAAGTCTGGCATTATTGAGTGTGTGTGTGTGTGCATGCATGCTTTGTGAAATGTCAGCTGGCCTCTGGCAGAAGGACAGCCACAAGCTGAGGAAAATATAAATAAACCATGGAATGACACTTTGGGACACTAGACCTGAATTCTTCCCTGTGTGGGTTCCAGTACTAAGAATAAAGCAATAATACCTGGAAGAAGATTCTCTCCAAGCCAGAGCTGGCCCAAGACATTTTCCTGCCTGAGGTGAAGGACTAAGGTGGCCACATATGAGTTGCCAAAAGAGAGGACAAAGAAGATGGCAATTTGCATAAGATTTGCATATGCTAATATATGTGTAAATATGAAATATTGCACATCTCACCATAGTGTGGAAGACTGACCAGGTGATCTGTGTGCCTGCCTGTTCAACTTGCTGCCCAGGCGCTAATGGTTGATGGCCATCAGTTCTTAGGGTTCTTTATCTTTAAACTCAAATTGGACAGGGCATCCTATCAAACAGAGGATGGTCCTCTGGCAGCTCTTCAAATAGAGGAGAAGTGGCCACCCTATGAAGGACAAAATGGCTCCCTGCTACCACCACTCCTCAGACTGAAGCTGGCTAGGCAGGCAGTTAAATCTCACTTCAGTTATGCTAAAAGTACAGGGATATCTTAAACCTATAACATCACTGCTGCAGCAGAAGAATCTGGTTGTTGAGGCAGCATTGAAACTTATTGATTGTGCTGGGAGGCAGTTGCAAGGAATGCAAAATGATTCTGTTTTCAAGAGCACTTTTGAAGCAGCCAAGAAAGCATGTGAATCTGCTGATCATGAAGCAGCATCAAAACATCTTCATGAACTCTCTTGGACTCCGGGAAAGCTAATTTTAATAAACACAGAGCACTGATCAGCAAGACTCTATGGCAGGAAAACCCAACAGGAGGAGAAGTTCAAGAGGTGAGGTGAACACTTATCAGATTTTCAGATGACACAAAATTGGGTGGGATAGCTAATACCTTAGACAGAAACAAAATTCAAAAGAATGTTCATAGGTTAGAAGGCTGGGAAAAAAATAGCAGAACAAAATTTAACAGAGACATGGGCAAAGTTCTTCATTTAGGAAAAAGAAATTAAATGCACAGATATAAGATGGGGAATACCTGGCTTGTACATGTAAAAAGTATCTTGGAGTTGTGGTCAGTAACAACTGACAATCACAACTGTAGTCAATCAAGCTGAATATGAGTCAGCAGTGTGATGTGGCTGCAAAAAAGGCGAATGCGATTTTAGGTTGCATCAACAGAAGTATAATTTCAAAATCACGGGAAGTGATAGTTCCACTTTACTCTGCACTGGTCAGACCTCACCTTGAATACTGTGTCCAGCTTTAGACACCACACTTTAAGAAGGATTCAGATAAATTAGAACGGGTTCAGAGAAGGGCAACAAAGATGATCGGGGACTAGAAATTAAGTCCTATGAGGAAAGATGGAAGGAACTGGGTATATTTAGCCTTGAGAAGACCGAGGGGGGATATGATAGCACTTTTCAAGTACCTAAAGGGTTGTCACACAGAAGAGAGCTGCAACCTGTTTTCTGTCATCCAAGACTGCAGGACATGAAATAATGGACTTAAGTTACAGGAAAGCAGATTTCAGTTGAACATCAGGAAAAACTTCCTAATGGTCAGACTCAGAGCAGTCAGACCATGCAACATAAGAACATCAGAAGAGCCCTGCTGGATCAGACCAAGGGTCCATGTAGTCCAGCATTCTGTTCACACAGTGGCCAACCAGCTGTCGACCGGGAACCCACAACCAGGACATGAGTGCAAGAGCACCCTCCTGCCCATGTTCCCCAGCAACTGGTGTACATATATACGTTTACTGCCTCTGGTACTGGAGGTAGCACATAGCCATCAGGACTAGTAGCCAACTGCCAAGGGAGGAGGTGGGCTCTCCATCATTGGAGGTATTCAAGTGGAGACTGGACAGCCATCTGTCAAGGATGCTTTAAACTGGATTCCTGCACTGAGCAGGGGGTTGGACTCGAAGGCCTAAATGGCCCCTTCCAACTCTATGATAAGCATACTGTTTTACCTTATTCTTGATATTCTACTAGTGGGTTATTCTTGATTTTTTAACCTTTTTGGGGAAGAACCGTAATAATTGTTGAAGTTGCTTAATTAAAATTTTTGGATGTACATGAATTGCAATATGGCCACAAAAATAGGGGTTAAATAAAATCAATTTACAATTTTGTCTTTAAAAGGCCCACAGAGCAAATAAACTGCCCCTACTTTTTTTTAGCACCCCCCCACCACCAAAAAAACACCCCTATTAGGCAGGCTATGGGCCCGAAGGAGAAGTGGATTCTCAGGATGTGTTCCCTTGAAGTGCCGTTTCCCCTTATGAAACTCATAAAATTTCTATAGATGCGAACTTCCTAATAGTAAAGTAATAAACCAACAGTATTTAACAAGGAAAAATAGGTAAATACACTTATTTCAGGGCTTCTTCAAGCATCACTGCAGTTTCATGCATTGCTGCTTCACCACTAAGGGTGCAATCCTATGTGGGTTTAGACAGAAAAAAGTCCTACAATTTCCAGCATTCCCCAGCCAGAAGAAAGTCCTACAACTCCCAGCAATCTCCAGCCAGAAGAAGTCCTACAACTCCCAGCAATCTCCAGCCAGGAGTTGTAGGATTTGGTTCTGTCTAAACACGCATAGGATTGCACCCTTAGTTGCTGAACAGTAAGCGTCAGAAGCACAACCAAAATAAAAGAGATGCCACAGGATAGATTCACATTGGTTGTGTGTGTCCACCTGCTGTAAATCCACAGGAACAGGGTGAGTAAAAATAGAGCTATTAAACCTACTGTCATAGGGTCTGATGTCAAGGAATTTTGGGTGACTATTTTTGCTTCAAAACAGAACATGCCCTGAAAGCCAAGAAGCATCTTTCCCCAGTTTTTAGAAACAAACAAACAAACAAACTACATATTTATTGTCACCAAAGTGCAGATGCCGAATTAATGAAGCTTCCAGGCTTCTGAAAATGCTCAGCATGCCAGCACAGTTGAGAGAGCCATTTTCCAGCAGCCTAGGTGTGCTTTGCAGACAAACTTCATCATACATGCAGCTATAAAATAGACTCTGCTGGACAGGATGCAGCAGAACAGCCGATCTTGTTGCTCTGGACATAGGTAATCACGATGAGTGCCAATCTCATTCTCCTAAGATCTGAAGGCTGCATCACAACACATTACTGGATGTCTGGGAGGGCTCCTGTGCATTTAGCAGCTGCAGAAACTCAACAGATGCAGCTTTCCCCAATACAGAAGTGCATTGGTGGAGGGGAGCTGTACCTGCTGAATTTCTGCAACTGTCCTACAGCTGTTAAGGACAACCACTGGAAAAGTGGCAACCTTGTGTTGCAGCCTTGGGGTGCAATTCTGTGCATGTTTAGACAGAAAAAAAGTCCAACAACTTCCAGCATGCCCCAAAGTTGCAGGACTTTTCTCTGTCTAAACATGCATAGGATTGTGCCCTTAATTAGTAAAGATTTTTATCTGACAGGAGGATCCCATGTACACTACTGTACCTCTGCAAAATAGGGCTGGGGGAGAAGATAAAGTCCAAGAAGCAACTTCCCTTGCTATCGCACCTCTATTCCATTAATGGGAATAGAGGTGCGAGGAGGGCATGTGAAGGAAACATCAATACTTGATCCAGCTGGACTGCCTCTCCCCTCCACAAGGCTGCTACCGCCAGCTGCCCTGTGGAAAGGATCCTGATGAATTATGTTTTCGATTTTGTCCATGTAACTAAAAACTGGTGCCTGAGTTTTGCTTTTTTCCTCCTCCTTCTCAGTCCCTTTTCCTCTTGTGTTGTGTCTCTTAGACTGTAAGCCTGAGGGCAAGGATTCTCTTATAATCAGTCTTTGTAAGCTGCTCTTGGACCCCTCCCCCTATTTTGCTAAAGAGCACAGTTAAAAAACTTCAAATACATAATAAATATCAGCTGCTCTGGTACTGTGTCCCAGTGCAGAATACAGGGCTTAAGCCCAGGTTTACATTAAACAAGAGAATCTGTTTTGTTTTGGGGAAGGTAGGATTTTCTCAATACACTGTACACAAAATCTGAACTTATTTTCAAGGTCTGAGTGGGGCTTCATTTACGTTAGGGTTTATCCCTGAAGCATACAATGTAAAATAGACAATGAGCAGGCACAGAATGTATTTCATATACAGAGGTTCATAGAGTCACCAGACATCAGGGTTTAGCATGCGTCTGGGACTTCCATCTGGATTAGATGGTCATACTTCCCAGAGATGTGTCAGCCCCAGTATCTCTTTTTCCAGCATCTCTTTTTTGCAGTATTTATTCATTTCATTTATATCTCACCTTCCTTCCATTGTGGAACTCAAGGTGGCTGCATGCGGTTCCCTGGTAGTTTCCCCTCCAAACACTGACCAGTCCCAGACCTGCTTAGCTTCACCAAGGCAGCTGCCTCATGTGCCTTCAGACCATGCCTTGGGATAGCATCTCTTTTGCAGTATCTCTTTTTTGCAGATTAGCCACGTGGTCTGAGCATATCAACAGCCAATGCGTATGCAACCTCCATTGGTTTTATCTGAGGAAGACAATTAGTCAGCTTCCTTCCATCCTTTCTTTTTCTTTCTTTCTGCTTCATCATTGATTCACATAGAAATATATTCAACACCTGCTATTACCATTTTCAGGGCTCCATGTTCATCCCTGAGTTGTAAATCACGGCATCTCTCCAAGGCACTGCCCTGTCAGAGGGAAGATCGACAGCCTGTTTACCCTCATTAGCAAGATAACCGGCTGGGCTTTTCCCCCGTTTTGTTACAGTAGCTTGCCATGTTTTGTTGACGCTCTATTGATTTGGGAAGCTGCCGTATTCCAGGTCAGACTATTTGTCCATCTAGCCTGGAGTGGCCTGTGCTGCTTCTGCTTGGCAGCAGCTCCTCAGGGTCCCAGGCGCGGGTCCTTCCCATCAGCCTGCTACCTGATCCTTTAAACGGGAGATTGAAATCAGGGACTTCTTGCATGCAAAGCATTCGCTCTCCCACTGGTGCATTGGGCCTTGCTTCAGTCATCCTCCTGCTTTGCATTCCAGATGGATGGCTCCATCTGGGCAGCTTACATCAGGGATGCAGAATCTCAGTGCCGGGTGCAGAGGGGGGAGGGCATATCCAGCCTGCCTGGGGTGCCATGCTACCTTCCCCTGCCCCCCCTCTCCCCTAGCCACCTGTCATATGGTGGCTTCCCAGCTTTAGTGCAGTCCCCCCCCCCCATCTTTAAAGGTTGAAATGCCTCTCCTAAGGCTTGGTCATTGGCAGTAGAGTGCAATCCTGTGTATGTTGAGGCAGAAAAAAAGGCCTACAACTCCCAGCATGCCCCAGACAGCACAGCTAGCTGGGGCATGCTGGGAATTGTAGGACTTTTTTTTCTGCCTCAACATGCATAGGATTGCACCCTTAAGCTAAAGTATCAGGTTTTGCCTTCAGCCCTGCCCACCACTGGAATGTGGCCCCCCAAAGCTTCTCTGAAATGCAATTTGACCCTTGGGCTGAATGGGTTTCAGCACCCTTGGCTTACATGAAATAGTCAAATGTCACACCCATACCCAGGGCTGGCCTTAGGGGTAGGCAAGCTGGGCAGTCACCCGGGGCACCGAGCTGAGGGGGACACCAAGCTGAGCTCAGGGGCTGTGCTTTTTGAATGTACTGTCTGCAGTGAGCTAGGGTGGCAAAAAGCAAGTGCCCGCAACCTTTCTGTCAAGATTCTGCAGGTTGTTTGGGTCCTGACTACAAAAATGGTCTTCCTTCAGTTAGCTGGAAAGTATGTTTCTTTTCCAATTTCCACTTTGATGTCATTTGCGCTACTTCAAAATCAGTGGCACACAGCTTTACTCTGAGACAACGCTACCGATTACTTAGCACTTCAAATACTATAAACACCATGTCAATAATAATAAAATAAAGCCGTAAGCTGCAAGAGGTCAGTGGGATACCCTTTTCATTTATTTTTTCTTTATTATTTTTAAAGATAAAAGTAATTAATATTCTAAAATGAAGAATGCTTACCAAAAGATAGGAGCTGCTACAACACAAAAATATTATAAGTACAACCTGCGATGGTTCTGCTGTGTTGCGTAGCGCACTGCCACTGCTCAGAATGTGGCTTTTCAAACTTTGGCTTGTGCAAACTGAAGCACAGTGGCTGAGAGATCAAGGTTTTGAGCAATGGACATCCCACCTGGACCAGCTTCCAGAAATCCTCTGGGTGGCCCTGCAAAACCGACAGAGGGCATGGGGGACCAAAGGCACTCCTCGCCCAGGGCACTATTTATCCTATGGGTATCCCACCCATACTGCTTTCAGACTCATTTTTTAGCTTATTTCACACATTCAACCTGGCTAGTGGTTAGTCATGTCCCAGGGCTGCCTCACTCATTTCCCACTTCCCTGCCATTCTTGCTTGGGTTGCCAACTTTTAATGCGGACTTTCTCTTTGTTAAAGACAGCACAGTGTGTGTGTACACACACATACATAGAATCATAGGGTTGGAAGGGGCCTACAAGACTACTGAGTCCAACCTCCTGTGCATTCAGGGACCCTGATTCCCAGGTGGTTCCCCATCCAAGTACTAACCAGGACTGATTCTGTTTAGCTTCTGAAATCAGACGAGATCAGCCACATCCAGCCCTTTGCTCCTCTCTCTCTCTCTCTCTCTCTCTCTCTGTCTCTCTCTCACCACCCCATACTATTTGCAGAGGAACTTCCCTTCCATTATAATCTTGCTATGAAATGCTTCACCAGCTCAAGGGATGCATCAGGTTGCTGATAAAAGCATAAGAGCAAGGCCAGTACAAAAAATGTTGGCAACCCTATCCTAGCTCAAAGTCTCCCAATGAGCTTCATAGCTGGGTGGGGATTTGATACAGGTCTCTCCACCTCACCCCACACACACTCTATCCAATGCAGTCCATTGGCTCTCAAAATAGCCTTTATCTCTGGACTAGCATTTTGCTATTGATTGCTGGAAATAGTGAACAAATTCACCAGGTAAATGAGACCTTCAGTACTTTTTGTTTGTAACTCTGTCTCATATGAGTGGGATATGATAATTCCATTCAGAAGAACAGTTCCAAAGCAGAATTTCTAGAGCTGTCTTGGTGGTTTTATAACTTCCTCACATCAGTGAATAATGCTTTGCCATCCTTCTGGCTGGTTGTAATGTGTGTCGTGATTCTGAAACTCAGTATAGAATTGTGGTCTTGTATCATCTCATGGGACCTTCATGTAATTCATCATTACTCTTCCTTTTCTTGAAATATCACCTAGTATTACTTAAAAGTGAAGACTTGCATATTTTATTTAGCGGGTCAGCAGGGGTTGGGGGAAGGGGGAAAGTTGCATATAATTAGCAGCAGAACATGACTTTGGTGCTTTGCATTTCTGAACTTCTATTTCCTCCTTCGTGGAAATATGACCTTTTGTTGGGGGCCACAGTCTTTTCTACCCATTCTTGGAAGAGACAACATAATAAAGTTGGTAGAACGGTTTGCAAAGGGAAGTGCTAAATGAATACTAAATAGCAGGGTTTTTTTTTTTTAATGTAGTAATTAACTGGCTGTAGATCTTGCATTCTGGGGGCCAGAACAGGACATTACATCAGACACATGACTGTGTCCAAAACAGCAGCCCTGTGTCTGCTCATCTTCATTCTCCCTTTCCCATAGTATTTAGTGATAGGTAGCACATGATACGACATAATTGCACCGCAAGGTTTCCCACCTCCACTCTATTTCATATTATTGTTATTGTTGTTACCCTGCCCTTCAATCAAATTCCCAGGGCAGCTTCCAAAATTTCAAAACACAATGGGTTGCATCCAGTGTTAGTCTAAAGAGGTCTGTTCATTTCACTGGGTCTAAGTAGGACTAACGTGGATAGAACCCAATAAAACAAATTAAAAACATCCAAAAATATACCAGGGGTTGGATTTAGATTTAGTCACGTTTAGACCAGGTTTGCACGTAATGAGAAATGCCACCGTTGGTCAATTTCCCCACAGGGTTTTTTGTTGTGGTGGCAGCCACCATTTTGAATATTCGAGGAGTGGTAGGGACGTTCTGGAGCTTGTTGTTACCTTTGAAACCACTGAGGGTGGGTGGTTGTGGTGGTTAACAAGCCACCCACAACCCTAAAATAGCCCATGGGTTCTGGGTGGCTTGTCAACCACTCCCAAACCCCACCGTTGTCTGATTAGTGCATAATGACAAGCTATGGTGCACCCCACTATGGCTTGAAGATTCAAAATGGTGGTGGTGGCCACCATAACGAGAAGCCCTGTGGGGAAATTCACCCATGGTGGCTTCTCGTGACATGCAAACCGGGCCTTAGAGTAGATCCATTGAAATCCATGGGACAGAAGTTAGTTGTGACTAATTCAAGTCTCATTGATTTCAATAGGTCTAGTCTATGTATGACTAAATCTTGATCCAACCCCCAAACAGCAAAAATTTATAAGTGTAGCATAAAAAGAAAAACAAAAACAAAATCTAGCTGGGATAAGGGTGATCAAAGTGAATTAAAAGGCCAGAGAAAATGAAAAGGTCTTCATCTGGTGCTGAAATGACATCAAACCAAGCACCAAGTGTGCCTTCCATGGAAGAGCATTCCACAGTTGGTGCCACCACCTTTCCCTGGTTTAAGCACCCGCTGTAGCTCAGAAGGTAGGCATAGGCATGTACAGATTTTGCAAAAGTCATTCTGTCTGTTTTTTGCGGATTGTCAGGTGCCTTGCGTTCCATCGTCCGTTCATTGATGGAATCAGAATTTTTCCTATTTCTGAAATTTGTGCAAATTCACATTTGTACTTGCGAAAATGCACAAATCCTCCCCGTATGTGCAGATCCCCCTCCCCCCCGGTGCATTTTCATGATTTAGCCTATGGTAGAAATGCACATTTTGGCTCTTTTAAAAAATTTTCTATGACTAAATTTGTGTAAAATTCCAGGAAGTTAAAAAAAAAAAAACACAACGGTCTGCAAGCCTGCAGAATCCATGCAACTCAGAAAAAGCTGGTCTGCTATGGAATCCATGGGTTGGGAAATGCAAACTCATTTGATTCCATTGCAGGTTTCTCTGACAACCCTAGGCAGGCATAGCCCTGGGAGAACTCAGAGAAGGACCTCTGGTGAGGATCTTGGTGCATGGGCAGGCACTTAATTGCCTTGTGGGGAAATAGGCAATGACAGCACGCCAGACATTTTGCAGCATGAAACATTACCGTGGGGTGGGGTAGGGTGGGGGAATGGGACATGGTGCTGCTGCTGCCACTTTTGGTGACAGTTTTGTCTCTGCCATAACACCTAGTTCTGCCTGTGAAATGACAACAGCAACCCTTGGCTGGTGAAGATGCAGGAACGTTTCGGGTGGGAGTGAACATACAGGGGTGTAGTGGAACCAGGGCTCACAGGGTAAAAGCGCCAGGACTTTTTGATTAGCAAGGATGATGATGTAATCTGCCATCCCCCTCAGGCTGCCCTGTTCCCCCTGAACTTAGCTGCAATCCTCATAGATGCTGGGGGGCGGGGGGAGAGGGAGGTATGCATTTTCCTAGCAACAGTGTACTGTTGTGAGCTATGCCTGTTGTAGCACAAAGTATTGGCTTGGTCTTCAATGGGTAATCAAGACCCATTAGCTTTACAAAAGAACCACAACAGACATCTCTCTCTCTCTCTCTCTCTCTCTCACACACACACACACACACACACACACACACCATAGAATAGTGGGGTTGGAAGGGGCCTACAAGGCCATTGAGTCCAACCCCCTGCTCAATGCAGGAATCCAAGTCAGAGCATCCCTGACAGATGGCTGTCCAGCCTTGTCTTGAACGCCTCCAGTGTGGGAGAGCCCACCACCTCCCTAGGGAATTGGTTCCATTGTCGTATTGCTCTAACAGTCAGGAAGTTTCTCCTGATGTTCAGCCGGAATCTGGCTTCCTGTAACTTGAGCCCATTATTCCGTGTCCTGCACTCTAGGATGATCAAGAAGAGATCCTGGCCTTCCTCTCTGTGATAACCTTTCAAGTACTTGAAGAGCGCTATCATATCTCCCCTCGGTCTTCTCTTCTCAAGCCTAAACATGCCCAGTTCTTTCAGTCTCTCTTCATAGGGCTTTGTTTCCAGTCCTCTGATCATCTTTGTTGCCCTCCTCTGAACCCTCTCCAGTTTGTCTGCATCCTTCTTAAAGTGTGGTGCCCAGAACTGGACACAGTACTCCAGATGAGGCCTGCCTAACCAGTGCTGAGTAGAGGGGAACTAGTACTTCCCGGGATTTGGAAGCGATGCTTCTATTAATGCAGCCCAAAAGAGCATTGGCCTTTTTTGCAGCCACATCACATTGTTGGCTCATATTCAGCTTGTGATCAACAACAATTCCAAGATCCTTCTCGCTTGTAGTGTTGTTGAGCCACATATCCCCCATCTTGTAACTGTGCATTTGGTTTCTTTTTCCTAGGTGCAGAACTTGGCATTTATCCCTGTTAAATTTCATTCTGTTGTTTTCTGCCCAGCGCTTCAGTCTATCCAGATCACTTTGAATTTTGTTTCTGTCTTCCAAAGTTTGCTCTAACAGTCAGGAAGTTTCTCCTGATGTTCAGCCGGAATCTGGCTTCCTGTAACTTGAGCCCATTATTCCGTGTCCTGCACTCTGAGATGACCGAGAAGAGATGTTGGCCTTCCTCTCTGTGACAACCTTTCAAGGACTTGAAGAGCGCTATCATATCTCCCCTCAGTCTTCGCTTCTCAAGGCTAATCATGCCCAGTTCTTCCAGTCTCTAGTTTTGGTCTCTCCTTAGGGACATGGCTATGGGCAGTCATGATGGGTGCCTGCACTTCAAAATTTACCACTACACTATTGTTAACCTGCCACAACTGGAACAGTCTCCTAGCCTGAAGAAAGAATTTACCTATGAAATGCCATGCCATATGAGTGAACTCAGTTAATTGCAAGCAGGTTAGAGCTGGCACAGTTGGATGGAACAGTATTCATAGCAGCTGCCTTCGCTCCTTCATAAATCCATATTTCAGTTAGCCTTCTTCCAGCCTTGTAAAACTGTAAAAGGTGTCTTGGACTTGCAAATTGCAATGGAAAAATGGCAAAAGAGCACTGGGTAAATCAAGAAAGAGAAAGGAACTATGTCAGAGTTTGGCAAACGTTTTAGTCTGTGCCCTGGTGCCTGTGTGTGTGTATGTGTGTACGCGCACGTGTGTCCGTTTTGACTAGTCTGGGCTCAAATTAGATTGGATATCCTAATGCACTTTCCACATGGAACTACAAATGAATGAGCTTCTGTTGAAATGGGTGCCATGAAGAAACTTCCCCAGTTGTCTTTTCATTTCATAATCTTAAAAAAAAAACCACACATAAAAAAGTGTTTGTTCCACAACTGCAGACAGTTGTAGAAGGATGCATACTTTGCTGGTCCAGCGTACTGCATCTGTTATGTAAAATAGGTGAAGAATTTCAGTTTATCTAAACCTCAAGCTGTCTGGATTTTTTCCCAACTATCCGTCGTGATAGCATGGCATCCAGAACTTACAATGTTTCTGCATTCTTTCCTGTCTAACCATAAACATGTTTTGTCTTGTTGGATCTGTGAAGCTAGTTCTCAGTGTATTTTGTTGATAGAGAGAAGATGAATTTTTAAGAGCCTTACTTTAAAGGACTTATTTGTCAGAATATGTGTCATCAATTAGGGAGGAAAGAACTTATTACTAACCTGAACCTATGCAGACAGAATCCCTATTAAGGAAGTTCATATGCAATCCTTTCCATGTCTACTCAGAAATAAGTCCCACTGAGGTTAACAGGACTTACAGGTAAGCCTGTATAGGATTGCAGCCATAGTAACCTTCTGATCTCCCCGCCCCCCCATGCCCCATATCACCACCACCACCACCACCACCATTTATTACATTTGTATACTGCCCTATAGCTGAAGCACTCTGGGTGGTTTACAGAAATTATATCCACTTCTATGCCCAATAAATTGTTTAGGAAGCATGTTTACCTGAGATATATTTATGAATTGGTCTAGCTTTCAGGAGTGTCCAGTTGATGCTAAGAACCTGCCCAACGTTAGCTCAGGAAACTGCATACACTATAAAGTCACTCACCAGTTTCAAGCCTGTCTTGTCTTTGAAATACCACTGGGCAGGGGGGAAGACACCTTTTGACTCAGTTTGGATTGATTTGATCCCTGAATGCATATCTTTGCCTGCTGATGTGTGGTAATAGCCAGTCTCCAGGTTCACATGATCACCGCAACCTGCCTTGGCTTAAATAAGCTATGGTGGGTTGCGGTGCATGCTGGCTGCCCTTTTGAATATTAAAGCTGTGTCGGGTGGTCGCCATGGCTTATTGTGTTGTGCCCCAACAAGACAGACAAAATATTTGGCTAGTAGTGTGAAGAGTTAGGTGTGTTTAAGCCCATTTGTTTAAACAGCTGACCCTCTGTCATCCCTGGAGGACGACTGATGAGAGATTCAGGAGAGATAAAAAAGATAAAAATACTTCATCACACAGTCCGTGGTTAAACGTAGGGTTGGCGGAGAATTTCTCCCCGAAACTTCGGGGGGCCGAGCGCCAACGTGTTCTGCCCCCCGAACAAGTTTCGGGGAGAAATCCTCCGCACCCCCCCGCACCCCGCACCCCCCCCCGGGACGGGACTTACCTTCGCCGAATGTCCCTCCCGGCGGCGGGTCCGGCCGGCGGTTCGGCGGGTGTTCAAGCGGGGCGGGAGCGGCAGCCGGTCTTTCGACCGGCTGCCGCCGCCGCCATTGCAATGAAAGAAAAAAAAACAAACACGCCCCCTGATAGGCTACGTGACGATTCACGTAGCCTATCACGGCTAGATTTGCAAAGTCAGCCGTGATAGGCTACGTCAATCGTCACGTAGCCTATCACGGGTAACTTAAAAAAAAAAAAAAAAGTGTGTACGGATAATGGCGGCCCCCATAGGGAGCCGCCATTCCCGTTCCTTATTTGGTTGCTGTAGTCTACGTAAACATTTACGTAGACTACGGCGAAAATAAGGGCAACGCTATTTGCGTTGCCCTTATTTTCGCCGTAGTCTACGTAAACATTTACGTAGACTACAGCGACTAAATAAGGAAGGCAAATGGCGGCTCCCTATGGGGGCCGCCATTAGCGTACGCGCTTTTTTTTTTTTTTTAAGTCACCCATGATAGGCTACGTGATGATTGACGTAGCCTATCACGGCTGACTTTGCAGATCTAGCCGTGATAGGCTACGTGAATCGTCACGTAGCCTATCAGGGGGCGTTTTGTTTTGTTTTTTAACTTTCGCGTTCGCGGCCGTGCGAGGCGGGAAACCTCCTCCCCGGCCTGAATTTCGGCCGGGCGAGGCGGGAAGCCTCCCCCCCGGCCTGAATTTCAGCCGGGCCGAGGCGGGAAGCCTCCCTCCCCGGCCTGAACTTCGCGGGGGGACCAGCGAAGCGCCTCCCCCCCACCGCGAACGTCCTTCGAGGACAGGTAAGTGACTTTCGTCCACCCCTAGTTAAACGATGGAATTTGCTACCAGAAGACATAGTGATGGCCACCAATTTGGATGGTTTTAACAGGGTATTGGACAAATTCCTGGAGGAGAAGGCTATGAATGGCTACTAGTCCTGATGGCTATGTGCTACCTCCAGTATCAGAGGCAGTATGCCCATGTACACCAGCTGCTGGGGAACATGGGCAAGAGTCCTGCTTGTGGGTTTCCCGTGGGCAGCTGGTTGGCCACTGTGTGAACAGAATACTGGACTAGGTGGACCTTTGGTCTGACCCAGCAGGGCTCTTCTGATGTTCCTATGTTCTATGTGAATCTCCTCCAAACTCCCCCCTCTTTCTAGGCTGCATCTCTATGCAAGTTGACTTGGGAATGAAGCCTATTAATTCACAGTGGGGGAATTACTTTGGAATAAATATGTGCAAGATCAGCCTGCTTATTAGATAAGAGTCCTGGTAGGAAGACAACCATGTTCTCGCTTTTCATCCTCTGTTGGTCCAGAGGGCAGGACTAGAATCAACAAGTGGAAACTGCAGGGAAGCAGACTTTGGCTAAATATTAGAAGACACTTCTTAACAGCGGGAGCTGTTCAGCAGTAGTGGGTTCTCCTTCGCTGGCGGTATTTAAGCAGAAGCTGGATGGCCATCAGTGAGGGATGGTATAACTACACCCTGTAGTGCAGAGCCTGCATCGAGCAGAGGGTTGGACTAGATGCTCTCTGAGGACCCTTCTAACGCTACAATTTTACGATTCTGTCCTCAAGTGGCAGCCGTTCCACCGGGTTACCCAGTGGAGGCTGGTGGCCCCAATGTCAGTGGGAGAGCTCCTTCAGAGTTTGCATCTTGCACAGCTTTAGGGTTCTCTGCTTGAGAGTTCTGATTGACACCCAGAGCGCATTCACCGCCCCACCGACCCCGGAGCCTCCAGGCTGCCTGAACAGCTTCCATCCCAGCCGGTTGTTAGAAGAGCCGCGACTGTAAGAACTGGTGCCCGAGCTTGCGTTTGTCCTTCTCCCTCCCCCTCCGTTGTGCCTTGTGTATCATGTCTTTGCGATGGTAAACCTCGGGGCAGAGAGTAGAATACCAGCCTGTACCAGCAGAGTAAAAAAAGGTAAAGGTGTCCCCAACCAGTCGTGTCCGACTCTAGGGTGCGGTGCTCATCCCCGTTTCTAAGCCGAAGAGCCAGCGCTGTCCGAAGACGCTTCCGTGGTCATGTGGCCGGCATGACTGAACACTGAGGTGCACGGAACGCTGTTACCTTTCCCGCCAAGGCGGTACCTATTTATCTACTTGCAATTTCTTGCTTTCGAACTGCTAGGTTGGCAGGAGCTGGGACTGAAGACGGGAGCTCACTCCGTCACGCGGCACTCGGGTCTCGAACTGCTGACCTGCCGACCTTCCGGTCTGCAGTTCAGCGTCTTAACCACTAAGCCACCGTGGCCCCTGTACCAGCAGAGTACCAACCAACTAATCCCTGTAAGCCCGCCTGGGAACCTTTTCATTTTGGCTCGAGAGACGGATCGGCACGCTGCAAACAAATAATCGGATACACAACTTCGCCCCGCGAATTAATCAGGGGAGGGGGCTGCTTCCCCTCCGAAGGCGACTCGCTTGGCTCCTTCACCTCCGCCCGCGCTGCGTGCGGCGGCCGGCGCCGCCGCAGCATCCTTAGGCGCCCGACGCGGCGCCTTTAGGACCGCGAGGAACGCAGCGGGCCGCCGAGGGAAAGCGCTGGGCGCGACCACGTTCTCCAGCAGGGTGAGGCGGGCAGCGCGAGGAGCCGCCCGCCGCCCGCCGCCGAGGCCGTCCTCGCCTTCCGCCTCGCGCGCAGGGACTTCCTCTCCCGTCTCCCTCCCTCCGGTCGCGAGGCGAATGGTCGCTTCCAGGCGAGGACTCTCTGGCGGCCAAGCGAAGTAGCGCTCGCCAGCTGCTACCCGAGGCATCCTCCGGAGCGGCCGCGCAGGGAGGGGACCGCCGCCGCCAGCGAAGCGAGCCGGGCGCCGCGACTGCCGAGCGCGCGGCTCCGGCTGCTCCCGGCCGCCGAACTCCGGGGAAGCGCCCGCGCGGGGCTCGGGGCGCCGCCGGCCAGCCCCTCTCCCCGCCGCCCCGCCGGGGCGAAGCCATGAAGCAGGCGCTCCTGGAAGTGATGAGGATGAACAGGATCTGCAGGATGGCCCTGGTCACTTGCCTGGGATCCTTCGCGCTCGTCATCTTCTATTTCCAAAGTATGTTGCACCCAGGTAGGGCGGCGTTCCCCGGCTTCTCCTGCGGCGGCGGGCTGCCGTGGCGCGGAGGCGACGGCGTGGGGAGGCGGGCTGCCGCCGGCTCCAGGCGCGTGGAGCCCGGGCGGGCGGGCGAGCGCGCGCGCGCGCGCAGGGCTCTGGGCTGGGGCGCCCTTGCCGCCCCCGGCGGAGCGGGCTTCGAGCGGGCCACGGGGAGGGACGGGGCGGCGGGCGGCGGCGGAGAAGGCGCCGCAGCGTGGGAGGGCGGAGGGAGCGCCGGGAGGCTGGGGAGACGCGGCCGGGGGACTGGGCGAGGGCGAGGAGCGCCTGTCCGGGGAGCCGCCGGGCTGGAGACGGAGAGGTCC
This sequence comes from Heloderma suspectum, assembly GCF_057233095.1. Lineage (NCBI taxonomy): Eukaryota > Metazoa > Chordata > Lepidosauria > Squamata > Helodermatidae > Heloderma > Heloderma suspectum. The sequence continues at coordinate 35,397,109 of NC_139464.1, forward strand.
TCTGCGCGGCGAGGCTGGCGGCGAGGTCGAGCCCTGCCGGGGCGGCGGCCCGGCGGGACGATGGGAGGCTGGCCGCGGAGGAGAAGGGCTTTCCCCTCCCGCCGGCTTCGCCCTGCTGGCCATGTGCGGACAGGCGTTGGAGATCCCGGCGGCGCTGCTGCTGCTCTCGCTGCGGCGGCAGCACAGCAGCGGACAGCGTCGGGAGAGGCCCGGAGGCTCCGGATACGAATCGCCGTCCCTTGCCCCAGCCTTGCTCAATCCGGCGCCCTCCAGATGTTCGGTAAGACAACTCCTGCCAGCCTCGGCCAACCGGACGAATCCCAGTCGGGGATGCTAGGAGTTGCTTCCAACATCTGGAGGGCACCGGCTTGAAGGAACGCCGCTTTCCTCTCGCTCGCCTGCTGTGGGCAACGGGAACCCGCTCGCACCTTCTCCGAATCGACAGACGCTCCAGAGCGGGGGCGGGGGGGGGGGAATGCCTACACAGACAAGGGTTCTCCCCCCCCCCCTTTCTCATCCTCTGGCACGTTTCCCTTTCAAACTCTAATTGAATCATACACTGGAAATTAGACTAAGATAAAATCCAATATAAGCCCTACTTAGAGTAGACTCGCTGAAATGAATGGGGGCTCAAGTTAGTCACTAACTTAAACCCATTCATTTCAGTGGGTCTACTCTAAGTAGGATTTACATTGGATTTTACCCTAAAGCTCCAACCCTAAACGGTCTTGAAAGTTAACTCCATTCAAATCAAAAGTGCTTTTACTTCAGATATATTTAGGATGGGAACGTTAATGTGAAACAGTCATTTTTCTTTTAAAAAAGTAACGTGTGGGACAAAGGTGTCTTTCCTTCCCAGTCCAAAATGCACTTTGCTCCCATTGTATTTGGTTTCTGGTGCTCCCACTGCTTTTACTCTGCCTTGAAATTTACCCTGGGATAACTTACCATCCATAGCCTAGTTCTTGGAGTGCGTGAGGCAAGAATAGAAAAAAGCGCTGTAGAAGTAAGAAATAGTAATAGCATCCTTGAACACATGCCCTCCCAAGCGCCCTCTAACCACCTGGTCCGTCCCAGACAACGGGTTGAATCCAGTGGATTGGATCCAGTGTTAGTCTAACTTAAGCCCCCTTCAGTTCAAGGGGTATACTCTAAGTAGGACTAACCTTGGGTACAACCCAAGGTGGTAAAATAGGCAGAATGAACCACCACCTTGGGACGGGCTTGTGGGTGAAGATTCCAATTCCGGTTTAATTATTTGTGATTGAGGAAGTGGGCTGGGGAGGGGAATGGTGTGTAGTCATTCTGGATTTATATGGTGGGGTACAAAGGAGAAAAGTCATGTACCTTTAATGCAAAGTGCATCACTGCTCTCAAACAGGGCAGGAAAATCTTTAACCTCTCGTACTGAGGGAGAAGCGTGTTAAGGGGGCTGGGTGAGTGTTACAATCTTTTTGTTTCATGTAAAATATTTGCCTTGACTTGCCACCAATGGGGTTGTTTCGGTGTTAGTTTAACTTAAGTGCCATTCATTTCAAGGGGTCTACTCTGTGTAGGACTAAGGTTGGATACAAGCCCAGTGGGTTTGTTAGGGCCATTGCTTACGGAGGTTGGATCATTGAGTGTGTGTGTGTGAGAGAGGGAGAGGGAGAGAGATGGGGGTCTGAGAGGCTTCCTGCTACATCCATAGTATGAGATTAGGACTCAGAGCTTTCAGGTTGGGGTTATGTATAAATCCTGTCCTCTTCTCTAGCCTGGGCTACCTTAAGGGGCTCTCTTTTCCCCACTGGTGGATTCACAGAGAACAGGTGGAAATGAGCAGATGCTTCTGACTTCAGGGAGATCTCATGGTTTTTTTTGGGAGGGGGAGGATTCGTCTGGGACAAGCATAGCTAACAGATGGCCTGGTGCTTGGCTAGCATAGGCTTCTTCTCAGGAGGACCCTGTCCAGTGGAGGCTGGTGGCTCTGATGTCAGTGGGGCTGTGAATCCACTCTGGGTTTCAGCCAGAACCACTCAGAACTCTAAAGGAGCTATCCAAAGAGCAGCCCTCCTCTAGAGTTCTGACTGCTTCTGACCGAAACCCGGAGTGGATTCACTGCCTCACTGATATCAGAGCCACCATCTTCCACTGCCCTGCATGGGCCTTGGTTGCCTAATGGCTGGACTGGGGTGGGAGTTCTTGGATGTGAGCCCTACGGTCTGGCTGGGTGATCATAGTATGGCAGGGGCGTGGTTCCTCCCTCCCTCTGTCATCATCCCCGTGGTGGCTCTCAAAGTGTCCTCTGCTCTGTAGAAGGAAACTCCCCTTGCAACAACCAGCTAGTCTCTTCAGCTCAAGGCGGTGAGGACTGGAGCTCATGACTGCATGTAGATGCACATCTAAAATTACCACCTTTTGGCCTGATGTCAGGGAGCCCTGTTCATGCCATGAGGTGGAATTGTACTGAGGAGTAGCAGAATATGTGCAAGTGATGAGATCCAAACGTGGCAACTGGAGGACTTAAAAAAAAAAAGAAAAAAAGTTGAAGCCATGCATCTGGAGATCTAAGTCAGCCTTCCCCAACCTGGTGCTCTCCAGATGTGTTGGACTACAGCTCCCAGCCAGCATGGCTGGGGATGCTGGGAGTTATAGTCCAACACATCTGGAGGGCGCCAGGTTGAGGAAGGCTGATCTAGACTATTGCTTATAAAACTGAACACTGGGGCACTTTCCAGACAAGATTTAAGCTTGTCAAAATCTTGTTGCTTTCAAAAGGGGAGGGAGAGCTAAGCAGATGCTTAATTTTCTTCTGCTGAAAGCAATAGACTTTTAAAATGCTTACCTGTGTCTCAGCCCTAGCAGAGCACAATCCTGTTCATGTTTACATAGAAGTAAGTCCCACTGCCTGCTGAACTGAATCCAATGGGTTGTTTCCATGTTAGGTCTACTTAGAGTAGACCCATTAAAACAAATGGGACAACTTCGTCATGGCTAACTTAAGTTCCATTAATTTCAATGGGCCTATTCTAAGTAGGACTAACACTGGATACAACAACTCTATGTGTGCTCGCTCAGAAGCATTTCAGCATCTCCACTGTTTATGCATGTGTGCAATTTCTTTTGAACCTGCATTTCTGAAACATTTGTGATGGTTCAACTGTATGTTTTTGTACTTGCTATCTGCAAATGTAAGATTCAGGAAAAACGGTTTTCCAGCATCTCACAGGCAACCTCTCTTCCCTCCACCCCAAATCATCCTAGACACATTTCAGGTGTGTGTTTCTAGGCCCCTTCCATTAGTTGTGGGGGTGTGATTGGTTTTCCTGCTAACAATAAGGATAAAAAGGATGTTTGGGAGAAAGACCTCACTTTTTCATTTGCTGTCTGCAGACTTCTGCTCCAGTCTTTCTCCCCCAATGTGCTACATAGAGGAATTTAGTAGAGAGATCTTTGCCTCTTGCCAAGTGTCAATTTCACCCAGCTGATAAGTTTCACCAATTGTTCCTACAGGGACAGTGAAACAAACAAATCACATTTTAAAATATAAGAAAATTGTTCTTGCTCTGTCTGGATGTGATAGCTAATTGAAAACCTTTGCAGAATTACATTGGTCAGCTAGCTCTGTAGATGGATTTTGGCCCTAGAGGGGTAACTTGAAAATGCAGATCCAGAATGCAGTATAATGGAACGTTCTTCCAAATATATGTTCTTAGGAAAACACAATTTAACAATCTGGGCAATAATGTGTGTGAGATGATTTGGGTGGCAATTGCATACCATTATGGAAGTTGAAGTTCATTTTCACCATCCTTAAATCTGATATTGCAGCTTGGTAAATAAAATAAATAAATCCTTGAGTGGTCTTGCTTGCATTATAGCTCTGGGTGCTTCTCAAACAGAGCAGCTGAACAGAATTGGGATAACCTCTCTCTTATAAAGTCTAGCGACTACTGGACAGGTTGCTAGCCACAGACAAAATGAAAGCTGCAATTCAAAACATTACAAAGGAGTAAAGCCCCGTTGGACACAATGGAACTTACTTCATACTAAACATGCATATGATTGCACTGTGGACTATTTAGGGCCATAACAGACATTGCTGTAAATCTCTATCTAGCAGCAATCTCTTTCCCACTCATTCCTACTCTAGAGTAGGTGCAGGGATCTAATCCAGATTGAGACCGGGAGGGGGGGGGGCGTTTTTAAGATCCAGAGCAGGCCCTTGTGCCTAGAGTAAAAATGGAAAAAAAAAATAGCATTTTTTAGTTGCTAGATAGATATTTAATGTCTGTTTTGGCCCTTAGGATCAAGGTGTAAACAAATGTCCTTAAGTCCAAACCCAGCTAGTAGAGCAGGGACAGGGAGCCTCTGGCCAATAGCCTCCCCTTTGCTTCCTTCATCCCCTGTGCAGTGATTAGTCTTTAAAAAAGCATCCGTTGTGGCCAGTGGAGGCTTTTAGGAGCCTAACTGCTGCCTGTGTGTGCGTGTATGAGCAGTGATGTAGTGATAAATATTGAAGTGCAGGTGCTCATCATTGCCATCCCCATAGCCATGCCCCCAAGGAGAGTCCCATACTTCAGGCAGCTGTGCTGATCTATATCAACAAGCCACTTCTAGCAGTTTTCATCTGTGCTAGGAGCAGGTCTTTTGTAAAGCTGATGAGCTTAATGGTCCATTTAGGACCAAGCCATCCCCAAAATACTTTCCATTACAACAAGGAACAATATACTGTTGCAGGGAAAATGTATTTCCCATTTACTGGGAGGATTGCAGCTAAGCCCAACTGGAAGAGGGAATTCTAAGGGAGGTGACAGATGGCATCAGCGTCCCTGGTAAAAAAAGTGCTGGTGCTGTGTCACTGGGAGCCCTGGCTTTGCTACACCACTGTATGTGAGAATGCGTGTGTGTTTGTGTATGAAACAGTGTGTGGCGGGGCTCTGCCTACTAGTTTCAACCCACACAGTTTTTGCGGGGGGGGGGGGGGCAGCAATGTCTGTCATGCATCCCCTGGAAGGTTCCTAAAAGGGCCCTTGGGCCGCAGAAAGTTCCCAACCCTGTAGTAGTAGATGAGTAGATTGGTGTATGGGGTTAAAAAAGGCCTCATCCCCAGCAAAATTAAACCTGGAACCACATCTGCTGACATTATTACTTGTTATCATTTCCTGTGTGGTCTTCTCCACTTTCAGTTCTGTGCTTCTTGGCTCAGGGGCTTCTCTCTTTTGCTTACACTACTATGTAAAGGTTCGTGTCTATTGATTGCACAATAGAAAGGCAGCCTGGTCCAGAAGTGGGCATACTTAAGCCTTTGGGAACACTTTGGGTTCCCCCCCTCCCTTGAACCTCAGGATCCTCTGGCTGTTTGTGGCTGTTTCTCCTCTTTAGATGACCTGTTGGCCATGAGTGTGTCTGAATCTTGGCAGGGAAAAGCAGTAGACTCTAAGCAGAGTTGTGGGGTGAATGTGCACATGTCACGGCTGAAGGTTAGCTCTTTTAATTCATGAGAATATATTAATTTGTGAGCATGTTGAGCATTTGTGCTTTGAGCGGGTTGTGCCATGTTGAGGCAGCTGATCTAGTTTGCAGTCTGATGGTGCCAAATGTTGCTGGCATGCTTTCTTTTTGCATCTCTTAGCACCACAAAATGCTACCTAATTTGCCTGGTTAATTGTATCGCCTTTCTGATCCCATCTGTGTTTAGAGTTGTCAGTTCTTCCGGGCCAATGCAAATTAGTATTGCATCTTTCAGTGTTTGCGTGTTAAGATTCAGTACCTTCAGTTCTATCTCTCATTTGTGACTTAAGCCGGTGTTTTATGCCAAAACGTTTCACATTTTTAAAACCCACATAAATTCTCATTTATTTATTTATTTATTTATTTATTTATTTATTTTCAACTGGATTTGTGATTGCTGGTTGTTTGTTTGGAGTGGTGTGTCATGCACATCATATCACCTACGTAGCAGTTTATGAGAATGGTAGTTCATGACTAAATTGGCCTTCGGGGGTAATGGGATGCATGTACCCCTGGAATCAACCCCCCTTGCATTATATGTGGGACTTCTTTTGTGTCTCTCAGGAGGTGTGTCTAGCATGATTTCTCCCCTCTGCCACTTCATTCTGGCCTGTGGTTCTCTCATTTGAGCATGTGCATGCACTCCTTTTGGGGAGGGGTATATATGTGCTCTCCTTTTTGGGGAGTGTGTATGTCCATTTGTCAGATTCTGCTTCAAGTTTTTTATTCTTGACCCCATGTGAATATAACATCTCTCTGGGGAGGGGGAAATGGGGAAGCCACGTGGGAGTAGGCTAGCAATCTCTTATGTGGTTTCCCCAATCCTTCTCCCCAGAGAAGCCCACCCATCCAGTGAAGCCATCCATATAAACCAAGATATACGAACTTAGGTCTTCTCTTCTAAGTGCAGTGCAGGGCTACACTAGTTCTCTTAAAAGTAGACAGTCTAGTGCCCCTCATAAGTTTTGGACTATGTCTTCCATCAGACCCAGCCAGCATGACTAATGGTCAGATATTACGGGAGTTGTCATCCAGAATATCTGGAGGGCACCTGGTTGGCTACCCCTCTCTTAAATCATGTGTATTCAGAAAGCAATGAGAGGCAAAAGTTTTTATCTAATCTGAAGAGAAACTAGCGGATAATGCTTCAACAGTTGTACAGTGCAGGGGTGGGCAACTTGTGGCCAAAACACCTGGAGGGCCACAACTCCCATCATGCCTCACCATTGGCTAAGCTGGTTAGGGCTGATGGGAGGTGTAGGCCAAAACGTCTGCAGGGCCACATGTTATCCACACCTGGAATAGTGCTTTTAAGAATCCAGAGCCCTTCACACCCATAATCTAGATCAGGGGTAGGCAACCCATTGCCCTCCAGATGTTTTGGACTACAACTCCCATAATCCCTGACGGTTGGCCATGCTGGCTGGGGCTGATAGGGGACGAACTCCAAAACATTTGGAGGGCACCAGGTTGCCTATCCCTGATCTAGATTTAATCTCAAGGCAAGTCAATTTAATCTCAAGGCAATTTAATCTCAAGGCAATTCTGTTCCATATGGGAGGATGGGAGGACTGAGGCAGAGAGAGAGAGAGAGAGAGAGAGTGGCTTGCCTAAGGCCACTGAATGAGTTCATTGCAGGTATGAGATTTGAACCAGGGATAGTGGGAGCTTTCTGACTTGCAACTCCATCTCTTTTTAGCCACTACATTGCTCCAGCTATAGATGGTTTTGGAACAAACCCTATACACTTTCTGCATGTTGGCTATATCCAGAATAGAGTTGGATTATGAGGCTGAGGTGCCAAAGTACTCTAGGGGGTCTGACAGACCATAACAGGGAGAAGAAATTGGATTAATTCTCATTAGTTTACCTCTTGCTTTAATTTGGGATCTTCATTAGGACGAATGGAGCCGCTTTTTTTTTTAGGTCAGCACTGATGCAATCAGCGTTGTTCTCTTCTTCCCTACGTTATGGCATTGACTTCATCTGGGAAGAAGGGCAGGGTGCTGTGATTGGTTTGGTTCCATGAAATCTAATCTCACGGTTATCTGGTTGCAATCTGCATGGAAGTGTAATAAGGGACATGGCTGCCATTAAAAAGCTAAATGGCATGAAGTGATAGTTATCAGGTGATTAAGCTTAAGCTGTCCCAGCCACATCCTGTTGATAATGGTGGGTTTCTTTTGCGATAAGAAGCCTCTTGTCTTTGAGAGCTGAATTATGCTGGCCATTTTGCTCAAACAAGCCACCAAAATGATTAATTGCAGCTATCTCAGCAAGAAACATGGTTGTGTCATGCTGCTCAGCGCAGAGTTGTAACTCTAATCAAGCGGAAGTCCGCTAGCAGGGGATTAAATAAATGCTTGGTGTGGAACTACATTTGAAATACCTTTGTTGCTCCACTGAATGGTGTCCCACTCTCTTAATCCTTCCGGCCTTTCTGGAGACCAAGGACCTACGTTTGTACATTCCTTCTCTATTTGTTTCTCTCTCTGTATGTTTCCATTAAGAAGTTTGGGTTGGAAGCCTCAGATCCTAGAACAGCCTACCCCAACCTGGTGCTCTCCAGATGTTTTGGACAGCAACTCCCATCAGCCACTATCCGCATGGCCAATAGACACAGGTGGTGGGATTTACAGTCCAAAATATCTGGAGGGCATCAGGCTGGGGAAGGCTGCTTTAGAAGATGGAAGGCCAGCCACCAATATCCTATGGGCAGTATCCAGTGGGGCTGCTGCACCTACACCACTGACACAGTGCTAGCGTAAGCGACCTCTAACACAATGCTAATAGCTGGTTTTCCATTGGATACTGCCGTTAGGTTCCAACACCAAATCAATCCCAAATTCACTGTTAATGTCAGCATGAGGCATGGATGCTGCCCCCCGCAGATATTAGTCGCTCCTTCATGCCAGGGTCCCAATCCAGATTAGGCTTCCTGCGCTCTGTGTTTGTGGGGGGAAACCCTTGTCTTGCACTTGAGGTAGGCTGACCATATTTCCTTGAGACAAAAACGGGATATTGGGATGACAAAAACGGGACAGGGTTTTTATTACAGCGGAGAGTTCTGCTGTAATAAAAGAATAGTAACAGACTGTTGAACAGAAATATGAGTCTGAAAAGTCCAAATCAAACTGAATGTAGGGCAGAAAGAATCTCTATGGGCGGAATGATGGTAGAAATAACAGTAAGACTCACCCTCCTGGCTCCCACACGCTGAGTGGGGCTTAGCGACCGCCTCTTGAATTCCCCGCCACTGCAGACAAGCAAGGGGGCGGCGTCTGACTGTCGCTAGCTCAAGAAGCCTGGCCCTGACTGGATAAAGTAAATGGAACTTCCTCTTTCATCACACTAGTGGTTTTACTGCACGCATTGATTAGCAGAGAGCCTTATGATAAACGCATTCAGATTTTTTTTTTTTTTACAAAAGATTAAAAATGGGACAAAATTGACATTTATATTAAAACGACGGGACGGTCAGGAAATATGAAAAAAATGGTACTGTCCCATTTAAAACAGTACGTATGGTCAGCCTAACTTGAGGGCAAACCTCATGATTAACATAACATGTAGTTTAAACCAGTGGAGGCTGGAGACTCCGATGTCAGTGAGGTGGTGAATCTCCTCCAGGTTTCAGTCAGAACCAGTCAAAACTCTAATGAGCTATCCAAGGTTCTGACTGGTTCTGACTGAAACCCAAGTTCTGACCGGAACCCAGAGCAGACTCACTGCCCCACTGACATTGGAGCCATCAGCCTCTGCTGGTTTAAAGGCAGTGAAGGCTGTAGAAGATAGGAAATGATGCAGATCTGGAAAGCAGCCCCTTGGCCTGGTCTCTGGAGAGGCTGTGGAATGAGCGTGTCATGGAAGGGGATTCCCAGCCCAGCGTCTCTTTGAGAAAACTCCATGGGTTCCTGATGGAAACTGAGGAGAACCCTGTGGAATTTCCTACAGATTACGTGGATTGTTCTGTGTAGCAGAGCAGGGCCTGGGTCTCTCCTGCTCTACCACACTCTTTAAGTGTACAGTGCCTGACCAGCTTCCAGTTTTCTCCCCCCCTCCAAACTGCTGTGCCAAACTTGCCAGCAGTCTTGATGCCCATCAGCCCCATTCCATTTCATTGGCATTCCGTTTTATGGATTATTTTTCCAGCCAGGGCCTGGAAAAACTGAATCACACATTTATGCCTAATGCCGGTATGTACGGTAATACTTCAAGTGACTCCAGCTGGATTGACCGGCGCGAGCCAGGCTAACTCTTCAGACGGTCTTGCTCTTCAGACGTTTGAAATGCCTTGAGATCCCTTCTAGGAGGAAGGTTTCTATATAAATGTAAAAGACGTTACTGTGATTATTTTAGCATACTTGAAACTTCCCTGGGAACAAATGACCCCCAAATCCATTTCTGAAAAGTCACCATGGGAGAGAGCTTCGCAAAACGCCTTTCAGTGTAAAATGGGGTACTGAATATCAGGCAGTAAAACTGTGAGAAAGCTGGAGAGGTGTATAGTGATTGCACCAGTCCGGCCTTCCTCAGCTGCACGCCCTCTGGATGGGTGGGACTACAGCTCCCATTTTCCCCAGGCTGCATGGCTGGTGGTGAACAGGGGCATTGAGCAGGGGGTTGGACTCGATGGCCTTGTAGGCCCCTTCCAACCCTACTATTCTATGATTCTATGAACCACATCTGGAGGGTGCTGGGTTGGGACTAGATAATGCTTTATGTGTCTTCGTGGCAATACTTTGCGTGCCTGCCTGTCTATTGATAGTTGTATGTACATGCTGTCTGTCTTGGTTTAAATCAGGGGTGCAGAGCCTCCATGCCATTCCAGCCCTCCTGAGTTCCCCAGCTGCTCCCTGCCTCTTTCCCGCAGTCATATCCCTTTCCCTTGTTTGGTGGCTTCCTGGCTTTTGTGCAGTTTTTCCCCATTCTGAAAGGTTGAAATGCCCTTCCTAAGGCTTGGTTACTGGCAGAAAGAGCTGTAAGATAAAATAGACTGGTATTTTTGGCCCCATCCCTTTTGCCTTTCGTCCCACCAGCCACTGGAGTGCAGCCCCTGAGAGTTTCTCTGAAATGGAATTTGGTACTCAGGCGAAAAAAACTTTTAAAACTCTAGCTTATTTTAATGGGAATATAAAGAATGCGCCTAGCTAAACAAGTGAAGCTTGCTTTTCAAGTCTGGCTGTTTTAACGCCTGCCCTTGCCTTTTTTCTTTCAAGTCTTGTCTAGTGTTTCCTTCTAATCCCCTTTAAATTGGCATGGCTAAAACTGTGCTGGACATTCATGCTGATCCATTGGTAGACTTCTCTGCTGGTAGGGTTAATTCTTCTGCTGCAAGACAGAAGCCCTGTTCAGTTGACTGAATTAATGGCCAGTGGATTGGGTGGGGTTGGGATTGTACCTACTGGCTCTTCCCTCTCCTCTCCTCTCCTCTCCTCTCCTCTCCTCTCCTCTCCTCTCCTCTCCTCTCATTTCATTTATTACATTTCTAAAACACCCAATAGCCAAAGCTTTCTGGATGGTTCACAGCATGATAAAACACTTCAGCATTCAGAAATTTAAAATAGTTTGAAAACAAGTTCAAAACAATTGACAAAACTGCCAGGCATTCTCCCTACCTTCTGTGTAGGGCCTAAGCATGTCAGTGCTGTTCATGAGGTTGGATGAAGTCGAGGTTGAGGACGGTGCTGATGGTCATGATACCCCCTGACAGCATGATACCCTGCCATGTACACTTATTAACTATGGATTTGATCAACTGAGTAGGGTTATAATGGGAACTAGAGCCCACCAATTACATACAATGAATTGACTACAGAGGAAGACACTTATCAAAAAAGACCATGCAATAAAGCAGACCGATTCTGTGGTCTGAATACTTCTAGCTGTTACCTTTCATCCTGTGTTTTGAGCTCAAAAACTGAAATGTTGCTGCTTATATTTTGATAGTGAGCAAACTCTAAAAGAATTGTTTATTAACCTGCATATTATATTATATAGGTTAATATATTATTATATTTATTAGTGTGCGTTTCCAGCAGCAACAGAAGTAAGTCCAATTTTTTTTTTTTAAACCCCAAACTTCTATTTCAGCCCTCCCCAACCTGGTGCCCTCCACATGTTTTGGACAACAATGCCCATCAGCCCCAGCCACCATGGCCAATGGTATGGAATGCTGGTAGTTGTCTAAAACATCTGGAGTGCACCAGGCTGGGGAAGGCGGCTCTCTTTTGTGTACATTGTTTGAATAGCTAAGGCTGAGATCCTGTAGCCACTTATGTAGGAGTAAGTTCCATTGAACTCAGTGAGACTTACTTCTGAGTAGACATGTATAGGATTGCTCTTTTCATGTATAATTAGTCTAAATAGCCCAAAGACCAAGTTGCCAGGACAGTGGTACCCAGAAATTAAGACAAGTTCATAAAGCATTTCACTAGCTCTCTCTCTCTTTTAAATTGGATAGCATAACACTGGAGACTATAGGGTTGGTTTCCTGGATTTGCTTTGATATATCAGATTGTTCACTTTGAAATTATATATCACAGATACAATGTAATTCATTCTGTTAAATATATTTTCTTTCCCTCCAGAAAAAGTTATATCTCATTGAAGTCTTGGGGACAAGCTGGTACAGAACGCAGCGACTTGCCTGATTAAAGGCAGCCGCCAGCGAGATCACATCACTCCAGTGCTGAAGGAGTTGCACTGGTTACCAGTTGTTTTCCGGGCCAAATTCAAGGTGTTGTTTTTGACCTTTAAAACCCTATATGGTTCCGGCCCAGCCTATATCAAGGAGCGTCTCCAGCAACACTAGACAGGCCGCTTAACAAGATCAGCCTCGAATGGCCTTCTGTCTGTCCCATCGGCCAGGACAGCTAGACTGGTGGGGACGAGGGAGACGGCCTTCTCTGTGGTGGCCCCCACTTTGTGGAACTCCCTCCCTAGGGAACTCCGCCATGCCCCTCTTTAATGAGCTTCCGCCACGCATTAAAAACGTGGTTGTTCAGGCAGGCATTTGGGGTAGGTTAGGGTATTTTTAGAAAATGATGTTTTTATTGTACAATTTTATTGTTTTAAACTGTTTTATTATGTACTTGTACATCGCCCAAGTATGGCTGGGTGATCAGCCTGATGGGAGAATAATAAATCTAATAAATAAATAAATTGCAATTAAAAAGGGAGGGGGAGAGATTATTTTATATGGTAAAAATGAAATGGGACCCATTTTGTAAGCTGGTGTTAAAGGAGGGGGCTAGCTTTTTAGAAGCTGAAGATTACTGTGTCAGGGCATGGTGGCATGCTGCAAGAGAACCGCCAGTATTCTACAAGAAATAAATCAAGGCTGCAGTCGTATGCACACTTGCACAGGAGAAAATCCCATTGAAAAGAGGGAGACTTCTAGGTAAACATGCATAGGATTGCACTGTAAGTTATAGCAGAGGTTCCTGTGAGCCCCAAATATTATTCTTATCCTGCTTTTCCTCCAAGGAGCTCAGGACAGAATGGCCTGGTTGTCAGTGTCATTGAATCGTGGATTTTCATTACGTGTGAAGCCTGTACAATGGTTTAACTATGGGTTCTTAACCACAACAACCCAGGAGGAGAACACATGGTTTGTTGTAGGGTTGTGAACTCTGGGTTGTTTGTGGTTAACAAACCATACTCAACCCATAGAGCCTGTTCACACAACACAACAATCCAGAGTATGGGGTTGTTAGCGCAGCTGGGTTCACACGACACAACAATCCACGATTCAACAACAACCCATGATTTAACGGCAACCCATACTCAACCCATACTCTGGGTTGTCGTATTGTGTGAACCCAGTCATACTCTGGGTTATTATTACATTTGAACCAGGTCTATATACACCTCCCACATATCATACAACAGCCCTGTGAGGTAGGTGTCATGGAAGAAGGCCAATAAGTGAGCTTCGTGGCTGAGCAGGGATGTGATCCTGGATCTCCCCAGTCCTAGGCCGACATCTCAACCACTATGCTGCACCAGCTGTCCACCAAGGAAGCTGCCTGCTGTAACTCTGCATGGTTTATCACTCTGGCTTTGCCTCCTTCCAGTCAGTTTCTGATAGTGACAGGCAACTTCTGATGTAGCTCCATGTCGGATGAGATTGGAACGTTCAGTTCCTCCCCAAATAAGGGATGAAGCAGAATTACTCACACTTTGATGAAGCTGCCTGTTGCATCTGGGCTGATTGGAAGGAGGCACCCCCAGTTCAGTGACTCTAGCAGAAACAAAGAAGGTGGCTGGAATCCTGATCAGTGGTGCAGCTAAGTAATTTTAGACACTAGATTTAATGGTCTTATCGGGGGCCCTTTAGAATTCCTATATCTTTAGTTGTGAAGCACGCAACTAACATTTCTCTTACAACTACTTCTTTCCTGATGTTAGAGCAAAATAAACTGTTTGCCAACCATGACTGAAAAAAAATAATGCTCTCAGCATGTCTAGTTTTGCATTTTAAATTTACTTAAATTACAGCACTGTCATGAGTATATGAATAAAACTGAACTTCTGCTGGCCTGATCTTAATTATATTTAGTTGGGAATAAACATGATTTTGGTGTAGAAAATAAGATGAGCATAAGAAGAGCCATGGTGGACCAGGGGTCCATCTAGTCCAGCATTCTGTTCACACAGTGGCCAACCAGCTGCCCACGGGAAACCCACAAGCAGGACATGAGTGCAACAGCGCCCTCCCGTCCATGTTCCCCAGCAACTGGTGTACATAGGCCTACTGCCTCTGAGGAAGAAGATGACAACTCATCCCTCTGGTATTTCTGGAAATGTTGGTACCACCCAGGGTAATTTTCCACTAACTTTCAGATGGTAGGAACACCCATTACTCTATAATTACAGTTTCCACAAGGCAAAATGTATATGTTTTATTTTTTATGGGTCAAAAACTGCTAACTCTCATTAGTATAGGTATTTGTTAAACACCTTATAAATAGCAAGGAAGCTTTATGCTGACTTTTATAATATTAAAACACTGTACATTAAACTTGTCATGATTTGGCTCAAACCTCATTTTTTCCAAGACACAAACTTTCCTATAGCTTTAAACATTTCCCCTTTTTTATTCCTAGGAATAAGTTAGACCAGCCTCCCCCAACCTGTTGCCCTCCAGATGTGTTAGACTACAATTCCTAGCATCCCCCAGCTGCATGATTTGCATCATGTATCCCATTTCAACAACAACAACAACAATAATAATTGACCTTGTTGTTGTTGTTCAGTCGTTAATTTCTTGTCTTCTTGGGGTGAGCATGTTTTTTCTGAATGTTTAAATTGTTTCTTTGACTTGTTTAGCAGGGCAACAGAATGGTTTATCTACTAGTTGCTGTTGTTGTTAGAAGCAGTTCAGAGAAGTGGAAGAAATCATATCCGTGTTATGTCTCCCAAACTGTGCACTGCAGAATTTTGAGTTGTTTTCTGAGTTGCTCTGTCTCTTTCTCTGTCTGTGAGACTGGTTTGTTTTGTCCTTGTGCAAATGTCATTATAATACGATCACCGTTTCTTCTGCAAGCCATTGGGATTGAAGCCATATGTATTATTTATCAACTTGAAGGGAACTCATATCTAAGTTGAGGGATGGTGCTTGGGGAAGGAATGCAAAATAATAGAAAGAGGGGACTGGTTTATTTTTAGTTTTTGGATACACTTGCTTAAGGCCTGTATTTTCCTTTTGTGTAATGACAAACATTGTTCTCAATTAAGATGAGTTACTAATTGGATTTCCTCTGTTGTAGGAAATGCCAAACATTGGACAATACATTTTCCCATCATGGCTGTAGGTGAGAAGCCAGCATGTAGAGTGTGCTTTCAAAATAGAGAACTAAATACATGTTAACTCTGAACTAAATTTAGTTGTGGCTGAATCCCGTTGAAAGTGATGGAGCTTAAATAATTGTGACTAGTTCATGTCATTAGTTTTAATAGGAATTAGTAATGACTAACTTGAGCTGGATTAGGGTATTTTGTGGGTTTGGTGAAGCAAAGAGCACTCATTTGGAGTCGAGAATCGGCCTTTTATTCTTCCTCCTGTACGAACCTGCCCATGATGTATGATCTTCATAATCAGTGATGATACTGAGCTAGAGGAACAAAGGGTCTGAGTCTGTATAAGGGAGCTTCCTCTATGTGCACTTGTCCTGGATACGGACCATGAGAGTCAGCAAATATTTGCTTATGATGTTAATAATTGAGGCATATAGCCAAATACACCTTTTAAAACATGGGTGGGCAACACGCGCCTGTAGGCCACATATGCCACCCCCCTGGCTGTTTTTGTGGCCCCCGCTGCCTTGTCGCTGCCAAATCTGCTGCAGCAGCAGCAAAAAAGCCGCAATTTTCCTTTAAAACAACTTTTTACCATGCAGCATCGCATCTCCTGGAAGCCTCCCAGGAGGGTGATTTTGCTTCCCAACAATGTGAGTGTTCCCAACATGTCTTCTTTTAAAGGGAACTCATCACTTTTTTGCCACTGCACTGCCACATTTTGGTAGGAAAGTTGGCAGTGTGGCAGCAGTTTCAGTGGCAATGGGGAGGGGGCAGCCCCTGGTGGGTTCCGGGCTGAAGAAATTGGCCCACCCCTGTTTTAAACTCTTATCAGTTATATAGGGGCTGACAAAGCAAAGCCTGTTAAATTTGTTACACGAAGCCACTTCATGGTAGTTATATAAGCTGCTTCACTTCCTGTGCTGTGAAGTGTCCACGTCAGATCTTGAAGTGCTTAAGGGTGCAATCCTATCTAGATAGGCGGCTGCCTCCGAACTTGGAGGCAACCGCCTATCCAATGCAGGGCAGGAGAAGCATGGAGGAGATCGTTCCCTCCACGCTTCTTCTGCCCCGCATTTTTGGCTAGACAGATTGCAGCTGTCTAGCCGCAGGAGCACGGAGTGGGGAGGGAGGCTGCTGTACAACACATTGGATGTATCGTACAGGTATTTCCGCCCTCCCCACCCTGGAACGCCCCCAGGCACACCCCTTTTTCGGCTGCTTTGTGCTCCTCTTGCGAGTTTGGAGCTGTTCTGCATTGCCTCCGAGGCAGCACAGAAGTGGGGGGAGGTCGGTTCTCCAGGAACCGACCTTGGAGCATGGGCTTCGAGGTTGGTTCCCGGAAAACCAGATATCCTGTGGCTGTCTAGCTGCTGTCTAGCAGCCATAGGATTGTTCCCTCCGTGATTCTATGAAGGCTGGATGTGCCCAATCTCGTCTGCTCTTGGCTGCTAAGCAGGGTCAGCCCTGGTTAGTACTTGGATGGGAGACTGCCTGGGAATCAGGCCTCCTGCACTGAGCAGGGGGTTGGACTCGATGGTCTTGTAGGCCCCTTCCAACCCTATGATCGTATGATTCTGTAAGCCAGTGGTGTTACTCATGAGCTTAAAACCAACGATCCGATCCTGCTGGCATCCTGGTGCCCTGATGTACTGGTCTGCAATTACCATAACTCCCAGCCAACATGACCAATGCTAAGGGATGGTGGGAGTTGTAGTCCAAAACATATGTAGGGTGCCAGATTGCCTATCCCCAGGCTATAGCCTTTTATCCCCTTTGAAGGCCATTAAATTAAGCCGATGCTACAACAGCGACTCTCTCTCTCTCTCTCTCTCCCTCCCTCTCTCTCTGTGTGCGTTGTTATAATTGGGGTGGTTTACAGAGGTCAGTCCTAGTTTACAGAGGTCAGTCCTCTATTTGAAGTGCTTCCACCCTCATCAGTAGCTGTGCTTGTCTGGTTTTATGTAAATCTATGTCCTCTTGTCTCTCAAAAGTGGCCATCCTAATTGTTAGCAAAGAGCAATGAACTCAGCACTGAGTGAATCTAAACAAAGCTGTGGAAGGCTCTCCGGAGTCCAGGGAGCGTGCAGTGACAGCTCCAGGTTTCTGAGGGCCCCTGGGCAAGGCACCGTCAATGGGCCGCCTCCCTCAGTGAGTCTTCCTTCTCACTGCCATTGTCACTCAACTGCTGTTGCTCCTCATCCTCTTTCTCTTCACTGCTACCACTTGCTTGCTTGGCAAAGAGCCAGGGAGCAAGTAGGCTGCTCCTCCTTCTCACCACCACCGTCGTCTGAGCCAGAGCGAGAGGCAGGTGCAGTGGTGAAGAGGACGAGGAAGTCCAGTGTGCGCTTGTCAGTGGGCCTTGGTGGGGTGTTGGCCTTTGGCAGGTTCCTAGCCACGCCTACCTTTGAGGCCGGCCCTGGAGCGTGTGTGTGTATGTGAGGATAGATGAGCTTCAGAGGATGTCTTGCCCCAAAGCCCTCAACTGAATTTTAGAGGGTGTCTTGCCAAGAGCCCCCCTAAACCTGGAGCCAGTACTGGGAATACAGATTGCCATATAAAAGAGGTGGGGTGAGTAAGACCACTAAGTCCAGAGTCTAAAATTTCACAACTGGGCTCCTTGCTCTTTTTAATTTGGTCAGTTTATAGATGCGATTATGCTGTTTGCCTCCCTGTTTGTCTTGGCACTTGAGTGTTGAGGCTTAATGAACAAATGAATCCAAGATTCAATTCTTTTGTCAGATTAATGTTTGTAGTCCTTCTGGCTTGCTGTGCAAACAGTGTCTCTCTTGCTCGCAGCCAAAACAAGCCTTCCTGCATCATTATGATGGTTTGTAAACAGTTCTCGTTGTTACTAAAATGAGTAATCTCTTCACAGAATACAAAGGCAGCAACCATATATATAACAGCACAGCTACTGATGAGGGTGGAAGCTGAAACGTTTAGCTTACAATATATTTTTAATACCCTGTTGTTAGTCTCCCTCTCTCTCTATGCGCAAGCCAGAAGGAATATATATATAAAAGAAATAAGACTGCAAAAATGTGTGGAGAGATCTGTATATGTACATAAAATAAAAGGACCCAAGTAGTACTTTAAAAAAAATGTGTGAGAGAAAAGAAATCAAATTTCCCTTGGTTCAATTCTCAGAACATTACTACTCAATGAGAAGCTCCATCCTACCTGAAATGCTAAGATGCAGCTGATCTTCACCATTTTGTTTACCTTAGTGTAAGGGCATGGGCCCCCCAATCCAGATTGGGACTGCTGCACATGGGTTTAAAACTTTCCACCAATTCACTTTTGCCCCCAAATTTGCCCTCCCTGCCCATGGGGGCTTAAAAGGGGAGGGGAAAAACTCCATTGGCACCAATGGATTTTTTCTCTCTTTTTTAAAGTTCTTGCAGTGGCTGGGTGGGGAGGTTTAAACTTCCCCTACTCCCACATCGTGGTCCTGATCTGGATCAGGTGCTCCACACTTATTCTAAGGTAAACAAAACTGTGAGGATCAGCTGCATGCTATGTATTTAACAGTATGTAGTTTAGCCTGCAGTCTGTGCAAGCAGTATGTTTATTGAGCAGTCCATGGATGCAAATGAGTACTCATCCCACAACTGTTCTCTTACAACGATGGGTTGGAATTTCAGTCCCTTCTTCCATTATTTAGGATATTAGACCATGGGCTCCTTGGATCTTTGGTTTTGCCAACTTTGGGGGGCATTGAGCAACACATGGTGTACTTAAGCATGGGTTCCATTCTTCCTTGAATTCTGTTGTTATAAAGAAAGGGATGATTTACTACAAATTACGATCCTATGCATATTTCCCTGCAAATAGGGTGGCCATGTGTCCTACCTCACAGGGACAGTCCTCCATTTGAGGGGATCCTTTGCTTTTTCAAGGGCTCTCCAGTTTAAAGATAAAGGGCCATGAGGAGGCAGCACCATGCCTGAGGGCCCCCTGTCACTGGCCCTGCTTACTGCCTTCATGTCCTGCTTGTGGGCTTCCCATTGGGCATGTGGTTGGCCACTGTGGAAAACAGGATGCTGGATCACATGGACCTTTGGTCTGGTAGTCCAGCAGAGCTGCTCTTATGTTCTTTGTGTTCATTTGTGAATGCCTGCTATTTCTGCTGTAATATGTATTCATAATGGATGAGTTGGAACTAGGCTTAGACCTATTGAAATAAATGGGATTTAAATTTGTCATGTCTACCTATTAACTACCAAACCATGTTCCAGGTTTTGTTGTTGACATACAAAGCCCTAAACGACTCAGGATTAGGATACCTGGCTGAGTGCCTTCCCCTATATATCCCCAGCCGACCTCTGAGGATCTTACAGGAGGCCTTATTGGTTGTTCTGTGGCCAATGGGATGTCACCAGGTCTGCACATAAGCGGCCCTTCTCGGTGGTGGCACCCACTCTTTGGGAATCCTCTCCCGCATGTAGTTGGAGAGGCAGAAAGGGTGGCTAGTTTTAAACACCTCTTGAAAACACACTTGTTCACACAGGCTTTCCCTGACCTTTGAGGGACTCAGCTACTACCCTGCTCTATTGTTTATGGTGCTATAATATTTTTAATGTTTTTAAATTGTAGTATTTTATCTTATTTTTATATTGTGAACTGCTTGGAGATTTTAATATAGTAAGTGGCATATAATAATAGCCATTATTATTACTACTACTACTACTACTACTACTGTTATTAACTTAAATCCCACTGATTGCAGTGGGTCTACTCTGTAAGACTAAGTCAGGATCCAAGCCAGTGTATTTTATATTCACTAGCCATCTCGCTTCTCTCCCTGTTTTTAGGGTTGTCATTTGCTATTTGGAGGTCATGCGTGTCTCTTAACAACTCTGCAGCAACAAAAGTTGCTGCTGTGGCTTCTCCCATCCCTGGTCCGTCTACCTGTCCTCACTGCCTACCTGATGTAGAGCAAAATTCAAGTCCTCTTTCCTCCAGTGGGTGAGAGGGACGAGGTTGGTGGAAAACATAGTTGCATCTTCTTTCAGTGCTGCAGAGCTGTGCAGAGATTTGGGCGTGATCTTTAGGCTACAACTTTGCAACCCAGTCTCCAGTGGTGGTTGTGTGAAGTGCCTTTAAGAAAAGGTGTCCAGTTCAAATGGAACATCTGTGCACCAAATGAATATTTTAAAACCATTCTTGGAGGGAGGGAAATAAAAAGGAAGACTAAGGAAGCCAGCCATGCTGACTGAGGGATGCTGGGAGTTGTAGGACTTTTTCTGTCTAAACATGCGTAGGATTGTGCCTTAATTCCCATAAGGAGGAATGAGAAGCAAGTCTCCAAAAATCCATTAGCGTAAGCAACAACTTAAGGTGTTTTCCCTGTTACTCTCATTTGCAGCCAAGCTACAAACGATGCAGGATGTATTTATGTCCTTTGGTTTTCTGCCATCATTCAGTAATGATGTTTCTTCACAGTTGAATGGCAAAGCTTAGCTATACGTACTAGACTAATTGGAAAAAGTGAACAGTATCCTGAGACAGAATGTCTCAAGGCTCTGTGAGCATATTTTGTGAGGTGGTTGCATGAAAAGAACAGGAATGGCACCATGATCATGCAAAGAATTATTCTTAGTGCAGTGTGTGTGTACACAGATACATACATGGGGTTTGAACACTTTGTATAAGATGGCATTCACATGAGCACTTAATTGCACAGCGCTTTGCTCCAATTACTTCAATTATTGGCTTCCTTGCTAGTGCTACTTCAGTATAAAAGAAAAAAAAAGTAAGAAACCAACTAATTATCCTGACTCCTCCCATCCATGTGGAACAGGAGCTGACTAATTAAAGGGCAATTCATTGTGAATCTCCAGCCACACTGAACAGGATGCAATAAAACTGGCTGAACCTGCAAGGAGGAAGCTTTTAATTAAAGTTGTAGGGAGCCTTTACCGATTGGGACTTACCTGTAGGTAGGGATAGGGGAGAAATTCATTCAGTTTGCATTTTAATATGAACTTACCTATTTTGCAGTTTTGAACCACTATGCAAACCAGAAGTCTACTTTTCTTTGAAATTTGCACTTCCCCAAATTGTGCAATGGAGCTCTCCAGTCAAAAAATCAATGTAACAACATTCAAATGCATTATATTAAAACTGTTTGCACAAAATGTGTATATTAGGCAAAAATATACAAAAATGTATGCATTAGGAAAAATGCACAAATATTTATGAATATTTATGTAAACATAAAAAAAATCCAAGTTCAGGATAAACTTAACATGACACTGGAGAAAGTCTCAAAGTTAGAGATGAGTTGATCTTAAGTTTGGAAAAATGAGAAACTGAGAGGAATTGAAATTGATAAATTTGTCCATCCCAATCTATGAGTGACCATTACAGAAATCTTGGCCATGGGGAGGTAAATTACTGGATAAAATAGTACTATGTTAAGTTCTGTAAGATACCACTGTTTTAATTCCACTTCCAGCTAACTTCAGAAAGACAGTGTCTCAGGATCGCTAAACAGCTTTTGTGTGGGAACAGCTATACAGAAATAAATTTATGGATAATAAATCTAATTAAAGAGACCTCTTGTTATCTTGACAGGTTCCTACTTCCTGTCTGTATCTGGACCCATAGAGATGTGGCTTTTCTGATGCTGAGAAGGACTCAGTTATTCTACACTAAACACAATTACTTTATAAACAGATGCTTTTAGATTATCTTTTAAACATTTATTAACACCAAGCAAGTATATTTAAGACAATTATAAAAAGAAAGTGATACCATAGCATTTGTTGACAAAGTTTACAATAGGCAAAGAAAACAAGACAATGCACAGCATATACATTGCAAACGCAGATTTCTGCCAGCAGAGATGACTCTGCCAGGAGCAACCCCACCCAGTACTCTCCCTTCACTTTTATAGTTTTACACTGGCACATATGTGATGTGATTGATTACTGTACTCTGATTGGCTACTGCACTCTTTTAACCTTGCCTCTTCATATTTATTCATATTGGATAACATTTTGTTTTTACTTGTACAGTTCTAAACAACTTCCCCGACTTGTCCTTTGTGGTATTGACCTGTCTAGGACACGAACCTTATCAAGCAAGAATGTTTCTCGTACTCTTCTGTTGTCCCCAGGTTAAGCTTCCTGCCAGTAACAGGTCAAAAATAAACTTTGGTTCAGGCAGCCATTTTAGCTATGCCTCTTTGATATGCCTGAAATGACCATTGCCTTAAAATTGCCTACATAGCCATTGTCTCAGTACCCTTCATTATATCAAACTTACCTGACGCAAAGGCCTTTGGTTAACTTAGGGAAAGCTATTTTATGAAACTGCTTGGCCAATGCAAAGAATAGAGAAACATTATCTGTATTTTAATTAGTTTCTCAAGCTCATCCTTTTTGGCAATGAGATAAAAAGGCATAAGCTAGGTTACTGAACAGGGAGGATATAACTGGAATATTCATAATTGAATCCCCCCCATTTTGTTGAAAGGATTTTGGCAGTCTGAGGGTGCAATCCTATGAACGTAGGACTTTTTCCTGTCTAAACAACTCCCAGCCAGCATGTAGGCTTTTTTTCTGTCTAAATGCACATAGGATTGCACCCTACAACTCTTTAACTGTAATGGTACAAAGACGCTCACGCTGCAGTCCTTATACCCACTTAACCTGAAGTTCCATTAAATTCATTGGGGCTTAGTTCTGAGTAGATGTGTTTAGGATTGCACTGGTAAAGCATAGTTATGGACAGAAAAACTGGCTGGTAGCATGTCATGTCCCTAAACAGAGTTGTGTGTTCTGTACATATGTTGTAGAATGTGAATTAAATATATGTCCCTCTAATAATCTGTGTAATAAACACCCATGTTTTTAGCAGTGAAGAAGAAACCAGTTTAAATATTAAACATGACAGCAAATAATTGCTCTTGCTTTGGTGCTGTAAGCATAAAATGGTTGTTCTTGATGGTGCGCTTATTACTGCTTATGCTTGATTAGGATTTAAAAGACAAATAGCATATAGGCATGCTATAAATGTCCATCCACATTCTAAATCGGCATTCTGCCTACTAATCAGACAGGGAAAATCATAGCACTCCTAATGTATGCAACAGCAGTATCAACTTAAGAATGCCAGTGCTTTTAGTGCCTTCCAGGAGCCATTGCCAGTAGAGATCCAATGATAAAAAAACCTCCCTGCTGATTTAAGACCAGACTCAAGGCTATCTCATGTTGGCTGAAGCCCCACAAAGCCAGGAAATTGGAAGCTGAGGCTTATGCCTTAACTGACGTGCCCCGTGATCACTCATGATGTTGTCCAATGGCACAAATTGGGCCTGATTACAACTTTCCCTCTATGCACCCACACTTTTTTTGAGGGGGGGTCTTTCAGACCCAAATCCAGATGGGGAGGATGGAGTGCCTGGGGTCAGCAAAGATGCCCCACGTTGTGTTGGCCCTGTATTCCCTTCCCTTTTGAACGTCGCAATATTTTATTTATTTATTTCCATTTATATCCCACCTTTCATCAAAATAAATTCCCAGGCTGGTAACAATGGCAATAAAATATCCTGCGCTAGAATTATATTTATATTACATTCACACACAGGAACACTTTCTGATAAATACATTAATCAATCAATTCACAGCAGAGCTAACCAGTCATAAATGTCCAGGTGAACAAAAAGCTCATAGCCTGGCATTGTAAGGAGAATAGGTTGGCGCCAACCATACCTCTTGGCCAGGGGAGGCTGGTGGTTCTGATGTCATTGGGGCAGTGAATCTGCTCTGGGTTCCAGTCAGAACTCTAAAGGAGCTATCCAAGGTGCGGAAGCATCTCTGGGCAGTTGCTGGGCCCCAGGACCCTGGAAGTGCCCATGACTGATGCCTACACTGAACCCCCCTTTTAATACCCCCTGCCCAGGCTGGCAGTCTAAACAGCATGAGAGCTAGACTCAGCTGCCCCATTTTAATTTCCCACAGTGCCCTGCAGCAATGCTACTTCTGTGGCACTTTGGGAAATTAAAGTGGAGGCTAGGCCCAACTGCCCTGCAGTGTTTGGAGTGCTGTTTGGAGCACTTCTGCCACCAGGTAAGCCCACCAGGGATACTAATGGAGAAGGGGGTCTACAGAGAACACATTGTCTAAGTGTCTTTTACCCAGAGCCCCTATCCCCGTATGAACCTACCCATACACTACGATCAATATTTGCATCTCTTCTCCAAGTGCCTCCTCCAGGGGAAGCATGGAGGATGACAACAAGGTAGAGGGCCTTTTCAGTGGTGGTCTCCCGATTGTGGAATGCTGTCCCAAGTGGGGTCTTCCTGGCACCAACACTGTCGTCTTTTCGGCACCAGGTTAAGATTCCCCGCTACTCCCAGGTATTTGCTGGCATATTGCTGGGCTTCTTAATTCAGTTTTATCAGGTCTTGGTCTTTTATTAAGAGTTTTTAGATGTGTTAAATTGTTTCATTTTGTTGTATGTTTTTAATCCTTCTTGTAAGATGCCTTGAGTCTTTCTCTGAGAAAGGCGTCTAATAAATTGATTGATGATGATGATGATGATGATGATTTAAAGAGAACCTGGAGCCGGCTCTGGAGCAGCTATTGAGATTCTGTTGCACGTACATATATGTATATGTGTAACATGCAGTGCCAGCCTAACAGTGCAGTGCTGTGCTCAGGAGTATGTCCTACTGAATTCAGTGAGACTTTACTCCCAGGCAAGTGTGTATGGGACTGTAGCCCTAGTATCATTAAAAATCAATGAGATTTACTTCAGAGAAAACCTACTTAAACCTGGGGTGTAAAACTTATAGTCAGAAAATGGACTCAAACTTGACAACTAGAAACCTGCACTCGCACAGTGTGTATGACCCACACCTGTAATTCCCAAATCTTTGGAATTTAAATATGTCTGTCTGTTTTTCCTTTTTTATGTACTTGGCTGTGAATTGGTATATAATATATTGCTAATAAAGGGGTGCTTTCTTCTGTGTGTTTGTGGCACAGCTCTGTTGGCTTTCCTTTATTTAAGTTTTTTTGGCAAGACTTGGACGTGCAACATTAGCCAGAAGTTGGATGGACCTGGTATTTCATTACTCTTTATGAAAGGAAGACATTGAAGAGGCCATGCTTGCTGGTACATTGCCTTGCAAGCAATCCAATCCCTAGTCAGTGAAAGGCTTCTATGGTACCAGTCATTGCTGGTGTTAGTACTTAACAGACATCATTTTATAAATTATAATGCTGAAGAGGTACAAATGTATTCCACAGCGAGGATTGATTTCAATCGATATTTTAAATCAAGATTTACATCGGTGAGAGGAAAGAAGGGCCAATTTAAATCACTGATTGATCAGTTAAGTCAACTTTCCCATTAATACTACTTCATATATTTCCTAAACAGTGGTGCAAAGCTGACCCTTGTCTTCTCTTCTTTCCTTTCTTCTTCACTCTGCCTTGGCCCAGCCCATCACCTTAGCGCTGCAGTTAGATAATTTTAGACTGGACTTAATGGACTGATGTCTCTCCACTTTTAGATGGTAATGTGTATTCATGTATTTATTACATACATATCCTGCCTTTTTTCCTCTTGTAAGGAACACAAGGTGGATTACATGATTCTCCTCCCCATTTTATCCTCAAAACAACCCTGTGAGGTAGGTTAGGCTGAGAGTCAGTGACTGGCCCAAAGTCACCCAGTCAGCTTCATGGCCGAGTGGGGATTAGAACCCAGATCTCCTGAGTCCCAGTCAACACTCTAACCACTACACCACACCGGTTTAAGTTTACATCTAATTGCTTCTCAGTGACTGAAAAGAAGGAAAAAGTCAACAAGCTCTTCAGCTGTTGCTCAGTTTTGAACATATGAAAGATCCAGGGGCAATTTTGTCCTTGTTTTTGTTTTACTAACAGACAGGCAGAGCAATCCTACCTAGATGTGGGGAGGTGTATGGCCTCACCTACTTCAAAATATGGTGAACGTGCTCAGCTGCTCATTCTGCTAAGTGGGGCTCTGGACCACTGCTCCAAAGTTCTGTCCTGAGGACACCACTGCTCCACCTACACACACACAAACACACACACACACACACACACACACCAAGGCCGACCCAAGATATTTTGCTACCTGAAGCGAAGGACAAGATGACTCCTCCCATTCCATGGGGAGAAGCCAGCTGGCCTGGACTTGCAAATGAATATTATGAGGGAAGGAGAAAAAAGTCTCCCTATCCATATTCGCCACACAGTGCATCATTTTGTACACCTCTGTCATGTCTCCTCTTACCCTTTTTGCAAGCTAAACAATTCCAGCAGTTATAACCTTCCCTCATAAGGGAGATACTCCAGCCTCTTGATCATTTTAGTTGCCCCTTTTTCCAGCTCTACAACATCCTTTTTTAGGTGTGGTGACCATCTGATGACATGCCTTTTTCATGGCATCTATTTGTGTGTATCCTTGACGTTTCCTCTGACAATACAATTGATCAGATACTACTTTGAATCCCTCCTTTTTACAAGAGACGATGTTGGGTGGTCGTGTTGTCAAAAATATGGATTACACGTCTTGAGAGTTGACAAGTGGTGACAACTGCAACTTGTGGGACTTCAGGCTGGCATCTACACATGGAGCAGCAGAAGGTGGTCAAATGGACTGAACCACTTCAGACTACAGAGGGCCAGTCCTGGCATTAGGCAGAGTGAGGTGACTGCCTCAGGTAACCCATGCTGGGGGGAAGCAGTAGCAGCCCCTGGCTGTTCCTCTTGAGCCACAGGCAGTTCTCTGTTTGAGGACAGAGCTGTGTATACCACACAGCCTGTCCTTTGTCCCCTAAACTAGCCTGTTGTCTCAGGTGCAGTAGAAAATGCTGTCCTGTCACTGGTGATAAAGTAAGATTCACCTTTGAGTATTAAAAAATGTGACTTCCCCCTCCAACTGTCTGAAGTCCATTCTACCTCCTGATTCTGTTGTATGTTGATCTTATTCAGAGCTGAGGAACAGCAAAATCCCCGTCAAACTGACAGTTTACAAAAATGACCCTAGTTGTGCTTGTTAAGCAAGTAAATATAATCCAGGGATTACGTGAGCCTTCTAAGAGAGTAGGTTATCAATCTAAATAATTAGATAAACTCTTCCTGTTATTTTCCGTTAAAGAAGTAGGAAAATGTCCCATGGACATAATCGGCTAAGTACTTGTTATCGCGCTGCTGTTCTTCGAATTAATGACGAGGTTCCTGCTCTCTTATTCTCTCTGGCTGTTATGTAGAACATTTAGAAAATGCCCATTGCTTTCTATGGCACAATGCAGCTACCATGTGCTATTTGCTTGCTGGATTGGGAACAGGGTTGTGTAGATAAGCATCTGAACCATGATGCACATTTGGGTAGGGTCCACATCCACATTGCAACACAGATGGGAATGAGCACCCACAAGCACTTGGTTCTTTGTTGCATGTGATTGGCTCTGGACTGGGGCCATTGGAGTCAGAATAGTAATTGGTCATAAAATAATTGTCAGTGGTGATATAGTTTGTAAAGAGAACATTGGATGCAAAACGCCATGTTGTTAGTAGCAGGCTGTCAGGGCTCCACCGTTGACCTGGACCCCCTGAGCAACTCCTTAAGGATCTCTTGCCTCCCTAAGAGTACCACCTTCCTCCTTTTAAACCTCCCCTTCCCAATAATGTGGGGTTTAGGCTGTAGGCATGCTGTGACTGATACTCTAGAAGCAGGGTTTAACCACAACAATTTACTGGTAAATTAAAGCAAGCAAATCACAACTAGAGTTATTTACACAGTAGAGCTGAGTGATACAAAAGGCATTAAGAGAAAATAAAAGTTGCAAAATACAAGTTGCTTTACCCTAGCTATACTTAGTTTTCTCCAAGCTGCTTCTTCCTGCTCCTTCTTCAGGCTTTGGTCTCCCTGACTCTGCTGTTACTGGCACTCTCACTCTCTTTATATACCCTCCTCCCTCAAAACCGAAAGTACTGTTTCAAATCTGAGGAAATGAAACTTAACTGGGGAAATGAAACTGAAACTTCACTGGGGAAATGAAACTACCCCTCTCAGGGATACCCCCCTTCCAATAAAAAACTCCAAGTCTCTAAGCCTGACCTTTTCCCCTTTTGTCTCTTTAGGCCTCAAACCTTGACACAGTGTTTCTTGTGCGTGGTGTTTGTGCAACTGCAAATGTCTGTTACATTACAGCCACTTTGCAGAGGTCCACATGTCTTCCTCGAGTGCGAAGAAATGGCAAAACCTGGCCCAGAATCTGAAGGGTTTTTTTTAAACCATAGACAAAATTGGCTTTTATTTGGTCAATTTAAACCCAAATCAGCCCACTAGAAGTTGATACAAAGGCCAAATGTTGTGTCATGTATGCTGAGTAAGGCTCCCAATAGCTACTTGTCATGATGGCTATACGTTACCTCTAGTATTGTAGGCAGCATGCCAATTGCTGGTGGAACATGAGTGTGAGGGCGCTACTGTACTCATGTCCTCCTTGCGGGCAGGCCACAGGCAGCTGGTTGGCCACTGTACGAACAGAATGCTGGATAAGCCTTAAGTCTGATTCAGCAGGGCTCTTCTTATGTTCTTATGAGTAACTGCAAGGTAAACATGGGCCAAGTTAGCTATTTACTGTCAGAGGGCATTTACAACCCAGGGCACACTCTGATGGCACAATGTAGCTTGATCAGCAACCTTGCTGAAGCTAAGTTGGTCTGGATCTGATGAGTGCCTGGATGGGAGACCACCTGGGAAACCTGTGTCTGCTGGTTTGACGTCTGTTTGAAGAATGGTGTGAAATAAATAAACCATACACAAGCCCTGTGTATGTCTGCTTAAGCCATTTTTGGCCAATGCTGTGGCAGTGTATTCTAGTAGACATACTGCCTTAATGCAGGCACACAGCACCTGGACATGATTTTGCTATGAGGTGAGTGCTTGAGACTTACTTGAGACTGAACTGCCCCCCCCGCAACCATACAAATGCAGGGCCAACGTGAGGCAGGGGTGCAAAAGGCCTTGTGGAAATTCCCAAAGCTACCAATCTCTCTGAAACTCTGTAGGGAAAAATAATAAGTTACCAAGGGGATACAACCACACATGTTAAATGTTGACTGATTAGTGAGTGACTAAGATTTGTTTACTAATTTCAAGAAAAAGGAGCAGCTGTGTGTGAATCATGTTTTCTTGGCACACACGATCACCGAGGAAATGGTTTAAGACTTACCCAGATTTGTCTACTTGTAATACTCTCAAAGCAGTCTTCCCTCACCTGCTGCCCTCCAGATGTTTTGGACTATAGTGCCAGTTGGCCCCTGCCAGCATGGCTAACAGTCAGGGTTGATGGGAGTTGTAGTCCAGAGTGTCTGAAGGGCACCAGGTTTGGGAAGGCTGCATTCTTGAGCATAATCCCAGTGAAACTGAAGACATAGCTGGGCGTCCTGGAAGTACTGATAGGTGGTACTGATTCCATGAGCCGCTCTACTTCTGGGGGGAATGGAGGGCCATGCTTATGTCATGCTCCTTTGTTGTTTATAAACTTGATCTCTGTTGTGGTGGTTGACTATTGAGAACAGTGAGACCATGCTATGAGTCCACTGGCTCTCCTTGAGGCCAGGACTTCAGGAACAGCAAGAGATTCTTCCTCCAAGTGTGAATAGTCTTTCTCTACATGGGTGTTCCTGGACAAGAGGACTCTGTGTGCTTATGTGGAGATAGTTGTGTTTGTGGAGGATCACATATTGGCCGCGTTTGCATGACACAACAACCCACTCTGCGAGTAAGCCTGTGAATTATTTTCAGAAAAACCCTCAGTGTGCCTGACAGACAGTCAGGATCACTGTGGGTTGTTCTCCCCCTCCGTCCCCCTTGGTTCTCTACCCAGTATCCCAGGGATTTGTGCAGCAGAACCCATCTTTTCTGCCCATACCATCCCCCTTCCCTCTTCAATCACAACCCCTTGTCATTCCCCAGCTTTTTTTTTTTGGCCCCAGAGGTTTGCACAAATGGGGCTGTAATATGATTATTATTGGTTCCAGGAATTTGTGCAACTGCCTTTGTAATTTTTTTATTATTATTTTTTGTTGGTCTTTTGCAGTTGCACAATTGCACACTTGTGGCTGTCAAATATATATAGCCTTGTCTTGCCAGTCCCCAGGGATCACCTTGCTAAGTGGCTGATCTTGTCCCCTTTTCCCAGCCTGTCACTGTCAGCAGCTGTCAAATCAGCCTATATGCAGTCTCATCTTGTCAATTTCCTTGTATGTTTCCTACTGCATTTGGTTCCCTTTGACAGATAAAACATACCAGGACGTTGACAAGGTAAGGCTTTATATATCTGAGAGCCGCAAGTGCGAACTTGCGCAACTACAAAACTACAACTTGTTGCCCCCAAACAAGCCACCCTGCAAGAACCAGCCCAGGTTCGGATGACATGACAATGCACTGTGGCTTGTTTCAGATGACAACCCATGATGGATTGTCGTGTCGTGCGAACCCAGTCACTGTCATGGAAGGCTATCCCATGGCTAACACCTTGTTACAAAAGGCTGAGAGGACACACCAGCCAGGGAAGCTAGACAATAACTGTATTGTGTCTCAAACAAGAACAGAACAGTGAGTTCCTGACTCCATCTGGATACAGCAAAGTCCAGTGCCACTTAGTGACTACACTGTGTAATGATGCAATCCACACAGAGAGTGGCAGTTGGCCAAGGGCTAAATTGCGTGTTGCATTGAATATGTAGCATGCAGCTGATTCTCAGCATTCTGTTTACCTTAGTGAAAGTGCGTGGAGTCCTAATCTGGATTGGGACCACCAAGTGCAGGTAGGGGAAGTTTAAACCTTCCTACTCGGCCACTCTCCCCCTGCTTTAAATTCACTCCCTCACCCTGCAGGGACTAAAACAGCAACAACAAAACCTCCATTGGTACCAATGGAGGTTCCCCCCCTTTTTTAGTTCCTGGGTTGGGTGCATGGGGGCAAATTTTGGAAAAAAGTGGCTGGGTGGGAAGGTTTAAAGCTCCTCTACCTGTACATGATGGCCATGATCCAGATTGGACCCCCATGCACTTACACCAAGGTAAACAAAATAGTGAGGATCATTTGCACGCTATGTGTTTAAGGTAGCATGTAGTTTAGCCCTAAGTCGCTAAGTGCCTTGGGTAGCTTGCTATGATGAAATGAATGATGCTTTATTGAGGCTGGACAGCCGTCTGTCAGGGATGCTCTGACTTGGATTCCTGCATTGAGCAGGGGGTTGGACTCCATGGTCTTATAGGCTCCTTCCAACCCTACTCTTCTATGATTCTATGAAAAGTAGAATCCTACTACAGTCTTTCCTGGTGCTGGCTGCAGTTTGCAGGTACAGAAAATTCCGCGTATGCAATCTTAGCAGTTGCATTTTATGTCTCTGGCATCTGAGGTGCCATAATAATGGTACAGATGAGAGCTCATTAGAAGCAGCAACAGTGTGGTCATGGAAGGCGAATGGACTTGTTTTTGTCGTTGCCTTGAAATCAACTGCTTTATGAGGTAATTGTTCTGAAACGTTGGATCATTTTGGATTTTTCACTGTGCCAGCAGTACTGTTATTGTAGTAAAAAATGTGTTGGATTCTCTCTCTCTCTCTCTCTCTCTCTCTCTCAAAAAAGCTGTAAGGGGTGGGCTGCCCAGCCATTCAGGCAGATCAGCAGGCTGATCTCTGGCCTACTGCAAAGGTTTTCATTGCTGTAGTCTGGGAGGGCGGAGAGAATTTTGATTTCTCCTGGGCTATTTATGAAAACAACCCTCTCATCTTACCCCATAGCTGCCTTTTCATTATGACCAACTTGGACCAAGACTAGGGGTGCGGCAGTAATCTGTCAGGTTCAGTTTTCAAAGAGGATATTAACCTGGTTCACATGTAACACTAACCCCTGTTTTATTTAAAACATGGTTTGTTGACCTAGTCAGGGTTTGTCTGGCAGACAATCAAACAAACAAACCATGGTTTGTTTTCTCAGTCCCTGGATTGTTTGCTTCCCTCCTCCTTTACCTGCTCACTTCTTGTATTCCAGATGCCTTTGCGGCATGTATAGAGGTTGGGGTTGTTGTTGTTTATCTCTCTTGCCCACTGCCTCCATAGCCTGGTGAAAAAACCCACGAATACCCACAATTCTGAGTTTGCATGTAATGACAACCCATGGTTTAAACAACCCACAATTCACAACCTAACAAGAAAACCATGGGTTCTCTTCATGGGTTGTTCATGGTTAACAACCCATAGTTAACCCATAGTTCCGGATTCGCATGTAACAGCAACCCATGATTCAACAAACCATGGTTAATTAAACCATGGCTTGTCATTATGTGCAAACTAGGTCATTGGGAAGTTCCATTGGTGCTGACAACGATCTCAAACCCAGCTTCTCTTATTGTACCCAACTTATTTTCTGTCAGCAAAAAAAATTATTGCTGGCTGGGTGTGTAAGATAGCTGGGATTTAAGAATGGGGATGCCCATCCTACTTAAAATAAAGGACAGCATCCACATTTGGTTGCACAGCTGATTTTTATGTCGGTACTGTGGAATTTTCAAAGATGCCCAAGCTCAGGGGTCAGAAATAAAGGAACTGGTTTCATGGTTTCTGGGCTGCTAGGAGTTATTTTTCCTGGGCCTTTAGCCAGGAACTGGCAGTGTCTCCTGGCTGTATTTTGCATTCCATTCTGAAACGTAAAAATAAAATAAAATAAAATACTATGCTGTCAGTGGGTTGGAGGAACTGGTGTGTAGAGAGACCTTGCTATTCTTGCAGTGTTGAATGTCTGGACCAGGCCTTTGTTGTGGTGGTAATTAGGAGCTCCGCTGGCACCACCACTGTTCCCAGAGTAAATAGTTCCACAGTAATGTTTAACAGTTATTTCACTTCCAGTCCTGAAGTGGTGCCTTCCCGGGCAAGGGCCTTCCAAGGTGGCTCTCACAGTGGAGGCCGGTGGCTCCAGTGCCAGTGAGGCTGTGGATCCATTGCAGGTTTCAGTCAGAACCAGTCAGAACTCAGCCTCCACTGGGCTCGCATAAACACTTGTAAAAACATTTTTTTAAATGCGTAAGAAAGACTAAAACAATTTCATTACAATCACAAGACTAAAAAGAGCAGTCTAAAAACATAGTATATCCCAGCACAGCAATTTATATAAAATGGATTAAAAGAGGAAAACACAGCAGCCATTTAAACAAATAACTCAACCCAGCACAACAGTAAAAAAAAAAAAAAAATAGTATGGGCCGTAAAGATGGGGCCATAAAGATGGGGCCAAACATATATCATCTCTTGGGAGGGAGTTCCATAAATATAGAGCCATGACCAAAAAGGCCCCATCTCTAATTCCCATTGATTTAAGAGATCTTGATGATGGCCGTGTAAACAGGGGCCCAGTCTACACAGGGCCGATTTAGTGTGGGGTGAGAGGACTTCAGGGCTGTTCATGACAGATGATGCTGTCGCCAATCTGCAGCCGCCCCACAGCTTCTCTCTGGAAACTGCACAATTTCGCAAAATGGTGCCTTGTTTTCCTTAAACGTGTCTCCCGCGCAATTGCACTGCAGTGTGCCCTATCCCTCCACATTAAATTCTGTGCATGCCTAGAAATGTTTCTGTGACCTGGCTGTGACCTGGCAGTGACGGTCAAGGGGTGGGGTCTCTGAGGGCGATCTTAAGGCCCAGGCTGGTTTGTGTGGGTAATATGGTGGACATGAATTCCAAAGGATACATATAAGGCAGGGATGGGGAATGGATGTGTCCCTCCAGATGTTGTTGGACTGCAGATCCCATCATCCATCACCAATGGCTGTGCTGACTAGGGCTGATGAGATCTGTAGTCCACCCACAACTTGGAGGGCCACACATCCTCCACCCCTGATGTGGAATTACCAGACATCTTCAGGCTAGACCCTGAAACTTAAGGGGCAGAGCCTGGGAGCTCATCAGTGGTGCCTAGTGGAAAGACATGTTGGCTGGCAGCATCTAATGATGGATGAAAGCGAGGGATCTTGTGTTCTTTTTCAAACCTATTTCCAGTGCAGGTTTACTGAGTGATAGCAGGTGAGCCTGACATGGGAGAAAAGCCATTGCCGCCATCATGATGCCCCACCAGCAGCAGCTGCAGCAGTCGCAACCCTGAGATGCTGCAGCTGCTGCATCCCCCACCTGTCTGTCCGTCCGCCCCCAGCAGAGTGAGGGTGGGCTCGGGGAGCTATGTTGGCCAGCAAAAGCAGATGGCACGACTCTTCAGAGAGCCACCCTCCTGAAATGCCTGGCTCTGAGGGGGGTCCTTCCTTGGAGAAGTGTCCAAGGACATTGCTTGTGCTGCGGGTGATCCCTTGGGACACCTTGCCTTTGGAGCAGCCACCTATTAGCTCTGGCTATACAGAGGGCCAGGGGGCTCCTGTGGAGGATGGCCAGCTGCTCCAGAGAAGGGGAGTCTCAGGGGATTGCCTGCAGCACAGGCAATTTCCTGGGACACCACTCCAACCAGGCAATGCCTGGCCCTAAGGAATGACCCCCTCAGAGCCAGGCATTTGAGTCTGGGCACCTCTGAAATGCTGCACCAGCCACTTTTGGGGCCAACATGGCTCTCCAGAGAGCCCACCCACTCTCTGGCTTGCTATGGGGAGGTGTCTCCTTTGGAGCAGGTGCCACCCATCCTCTGTCTTGTTCTGAGAACCCTCTCACAGTGAAACAGAAGGCTGGTGGCTGCTTTGGAGAGCCCTGCCAGCTGCTCTCCTGCTGCGGCATTTGTGGCAGCAGGTGAGCAGGGCTGGCGGGACTGTCTAAAGCACCTGCCATGGCAGTGGGGAGCCCTCTTGGTGGGGGGCGGGGGAGTGGGCAGTTCCCAGTCCACCTCCTGATTCACTCTGTGTCACAGGAGGACCAGCCCTGGGTTTACTGCCTTCTTTTTAACCTCTCTCTCTCTCTCTGTCTCTCTCTCTTTGTGGCAGAGACCAAACACATTGAGAACCAGAAGAATATGGCAGAAAAAAATGGGGATGGTTTAAACTTTTGGGGAGAAGGCTAAGAATGGCCTTTACGGAAACTAGGGTTTGCTGCCTTGTTTCTGGCTCCTCAGTCTGATTTTCACTCCTCCTTGAAGGCTGTGAGAAGAAGGCTAAAACCCTGAGACCTGGCAATAGGGATGGACGAAAGTCCCTTACCTGGTCCCGCAGCTTTTTTCGGGGGGGGGAGGCGCTCCGTTTCTCCCCCCGAAATTCTTGGAGGGTGGGGAGGCGCCCCGTGCCTCCCCGCCGAAATTCTGGCTGGGGGGGAGCGCCCCGCCTCTCCGGCCGTGAAAGAAAAAAGTAAAGTAAAAAACAAAAACAAAAAACGTGATAGGCTACGTAAAGATTTACGTAGCCTATCACGGCTAGATTTTCAAAGTCAGCCGTGATAGGCTACATAAATCTTTACGTAGCCTATCACGGCTGACTTTGGAAAAAAAAAACGCGCATACGCAAATGGCGGCACCCATGGGCGCCGCCATTTGCGTTCCTTATTTGGGCACAGGTAGTCTACATAAACATTTACGTAGACTATGGCAAAAATAAGGGCAACGCAAATAGGGTTGCCCTTATTTTCGCCGTAGTCTACGTAAATCTTTACGTAGACTACCCGTGCCCAAATAAGGAATGGAAATGGCGGCACCCATGGGCACCGCCATTTGCGTACACGCTTTTTTTTTTTTCAAAGTCAGCCATGATAGGCTACGTAAATCTTTACGTAGCCTATCACGTTTTTTGTTTTTTTACTTTACTTGGAAATGGCGGCGGCGGCAGCCAGTCGGAAGACCGGCCGCCGCCGCCGCACCACCGCTGAACCGCCGCCAGGACCCGCTGCCACGAGGGACATTCGCACGAGGTAAATCCCATCCCGGGGGGGTGCGGGGGGGGGTGTTGGAGAATTTCCCCACCAATTTCGGGGGGCCGAATGTGTTGGCATTCGGCCTCCCGGAGATTCGTGGAGAAATTCTCCGACATCCCTACGTGGCAATACTAAATAATACACAGATGGCCATTATAACAACAGAAGCAGCCCTCTTGTTGATCCCATTACTAGAAGCTGCTGTCTGGTCTGCGTGCTTTGTAGTTTGTTTGAGATGGTCAACTTGTTTGTGTATTATTAAGATTTACTACGCTTCAAGCACATCGCCAAGGCAGCTTACAAGAAAATGTTAAGAATGCCCTACATTAATGTGTAAAAATATGCTAAACGTGGGAAATGTATAAAAGCAGCATCAAAATGATATCAAAATAATTGGAGTAAAACAGATCAACAAATGTTAGAAAGCTGCATTGGCCAGGTTTTGGAGGGCCCTTGGGCAAGATGCCTTCAGGGGAGGCCTTCCCGCAGTGGGTCTACAGTATTGTTGTCAGCTGCCCACACTGCCGTTGCTCCTCTCCTCAGGGTTGCTTTTACTTGCTTGCTTGCCAGGCAGAGAGCCAATGGACAAATAGACAGTGGCATCTACTGCTATTCTTCTCATCACCCCTGTTGGTGAGAAGGAAGAGCAAGAGGCAGGTGAATGAGGAGGTTGCAGTGAAGAGGAGGAGCCAATCCAGGGAGCGGGCCCCTGTTGGGGTGTGGTCCCTCTGCAGATGCCCAGCTATGCTGACTCTTGACGCTGGCCTTGGGAGTGGGCAGCAGATGAGCCTCTCTACAGGGAATGTTCCAAAGCCAGGGCACCACCACTGAAAAGGCCCTCCCTGATAACTATGGCAGGGAAAACCCAGAGAAGGACCTCTGATGACCTCATACTATGGTCAGGCATTATGCATAATGCCACTTATGCATTGCAAAAAAAGGGGAAATGTGTTACCAAAAATGCAGACAAAAAAGAGACAGAGAGTTGCATTAAATATGCATATATTCATTTTTAGATGGGCCTTTAGAAATAATTACAATGCTCCTTTATCTTTGAACTGGAGTTGGACTGGACAGCCCTTCAAACAAAGGATGATTTCAAACAGAGGATTGTCCTCTCTAAAATAGGACATGTGGCACATTTTGGGAACAGGTGATCTTTCAGATACCCTGGCCCCAAGCCATGATGAGCTTTAAAAGTCAAAACCAGCACAGTTATTCTACGGTGCTATCTGCTGCATGCATGTATACCCGCAGAGAGAGTTCTTACTGTGAACCTAGTCAAGATAGTCAAGATATATAGCAAGATATGCTATAATTGGCAGCCAGATGGCAAAACCAAAGGCATATACTGCTTGATATTCCAGTGTACTGCCAGCATAGTCAATATGTTTTTTTGGACTGAGTTATCTAGGATGGCCTGAGTCCATGTGGACTGAGGAATGAAAAGTTTCACCAGCCTGGACTTGGCTGAGGTTCTGCAACCAATATAGTAGGGTTGAAACTTAATTTTTTCTTATACTATTAAGCTAAAAATAAATATTGAGGTGTATCTAATGGTAGTCTAGCTTAGGTCCCATTCATTTCAGTGGGTCTACTCTAAGTAAGACTAACATTGGATGCAACCCATTATTAGACATGAATATGCCACTTAATATGTCTAATATTTTGAATCTCTAGCTGTAGAACTTTAAAGTTATCTTAAAGCTAAACATCTTTTAAAAAACTTCACAGTTAAGAAAACCAATCGATTAATGTTTCTTTTGTTTCATGGCCGTGAATTCAAATCCACTTTTCTGTGTTACCCAGGCCCTTTCTGCTCTGTGACTATGTCTGACTCTCCTTTCGAAGACAACTTTTAAGTCAAGATTAAAATATCAAAGAGGAGCAGGCTCTGAACTGCAGCTGCTTCTTGTTGCAGTAAAGATGACGTTTTAGCTATGGTAAATTCGTTTCCATCACCTACTCCCAGTGGCGTAATGGTACTTTCTGAAGTGCAGGTGTTCATCATGACAGTCGCCATAACTACACCTTTGAAGGAGAGTCGAAAAATGCAGGCAGTTGTGTTGATCCATATCAACAAACCAGAGCTAGCAGTTTTCATCTCCACCAGGAGCAGGTCTTTTGTTAAATGGTCAGTTCGCCATTCAAGACTAAACCACCACAAAATACTTGGCATTCCAACAGAGAACAAAGGGCAGTATCCAGTGTTGTCATTCTGCAAATCCAATAAGTGCTAGCAGAGTTCCATCAAACCTTTCCGTTGTGCAAGCAGCTGTCCATTATGTTTGCACAACCGGCTGTGCAAGCAGTTGTGGAATCTGTTGCACAAGGGGTGCACAAACAGAATGTGCAACTGGTTGTACAATGGGTGGTGCAAGAGTTATGCGCAGCTGCTAGCACAACTGCGTTTGTGCAAACCTAACTTTAGTTAGATTCTTCCCTTGTGCATAGTTCAGAACATAGTTTCTGGTACCACAACATCATTTGAACTAACAGAATGACACAGATGGATACTACTCGAAATATTGTTGCTGGGAAAATTCATCCCCCCCCCCCCAGCTATTGTGAGCATTACAGCTAAGCTCAGAGGGAACAAGTAGTTTGAGGGGAGGGGCAGATGATGTCAGGAGTAGCAAATGATGTCTGGCTTCACTACACCGCTGGCTGCCCCATGATGCTCCAAACCTCCTGAATTCGAATGCCTCAGCCTATTTTGTAGAACAACCTTCCTGGACCTGATGCCCTCCAGATGTGTTGGATCACATCATCCCCAGCTAGCATGGCCAGTGGTCAGGGATTGTGGGAGCTGTCATCCAAAATAACTAGAGGGCACCAGGTTGACTACTCCTGTTCTAGATGTTTAATGTCTTATTTTCTAATAGAGAAGCTTTATGTAAAATAAAAACAGATAGTTTTTACTTGCAGTAATTTTCTTGTTCACTTCATCCAGACAGGATTCTGTTTATAATCAATATCTGATTTATTTAAGGCTTGCCATGTAGTAGTGATTTTTTGGTAGCTGTATAACTCCCTGCTTATTTCATGTCTAGTGAGGTCTCACATATTTCTTCTTCCTCTTCCTCTTCCTCTTCTTCTTCCTCCTCCTCCTCTTCCTCTTCTATGGTTTGAATTCTACCTGCTCACTAATCATGCCCTGAGCATTTAAAAGAAGCAGCTTTACCACTGAAAAGATCAGGCTGTACATTTATATTCTTCTGACTTTGACAATAAAAAGACACAGAAATTATTTCATTTGTGGCAATTTAATTTGACATTTGAACGATGAGATGTATTTGTTGTTGTTGTTCAGTCGTGTCCAACTCTTCGTGACCCCATGGACCATAGCACGCCAGGCCTTCCTGTCCTGCGCTCTCTCCCGGAGCGTGCTCAAGTTCATATTCATTGCATCCGTGATGCTATCTAGCCATCTCATCCTCTGCCGTCCCCTTCTCCTTTTGCCTTCAGTCTTTCCCAGCATCAGGGTCTTTTCCAGGGAGTTTTCTCTTCGCATTAGGTGGCCAAAATATTGGAGCTTCAGCTTCATTATCTGTCCTTCCAATGAGCACTCAGGGTTGATTTCCTTTAGGATGGACTGATTTGACCTCCTTGCAGTCCAGGGGACTCGTAAGAGTCTTCTCCAGCACCACAGTTCGAAAGCATCAATTCTTCGGCGCTCAGCCTTCCTTATAGTCCAGCTCTCACAGCCATACATTACTACTGGGAAAACCATAGCTTTGATTAGACGGACCTTTGTCGGCAAGGTGATGTCTCTGCTTCTTACTATGCTGTCTAGGTTGGCCATAGCTTTCCTCCCAAGGAGCAAGCGTCTTTTAATTTCATGGCTACAGTCACCGTCTGCGGTGATCTTGGAGCCCAAGGAAGTAAAATCTGTCACTGCTTCCATTTCTTCCCCTTCTATATGCCAGGAAGTGATGGGGCCAGATGCCATGATCTTAGTTTTTTTAATGTTGAGTTTCAACCCAGCTTTTGCACTCTCCTCTTTCACCCTCAACAAGAGGCTCTTGAGATCCTCTTCGCTTTCTGCCATTAGGGTGGTATCGTCTGCATATCGGAGGTTGTTGATAATTCTCCCAGCAATCTTAATTCCGACCTCTGATTCATCCAACCCGGCGTTTCTCATGATGTACTCTGCATATAAGTTAAATAAGCAGGGTGACAATATGCAGCCTTGTCGTACTCCTTTCCCAATTTTGAACCAATCGGTTGTTCCATGTCTGGTTCTGACTGTTGCTTCTTGACCCTCGTACAGGTTTCTCAGGAGACAGGTAAGGTGGTCTGGTACTCCCATCACTTTCAGAATTTGCCACAGTTTGTTGTGATCCACACAATCAAAGGCTTTAGCGTAGTCAATGAAGCAGAAATAGACGTTTTTCTGGAATTCTCTTGCTTTCTCCATGATGCAGGAAATGTTGGCGATTTGATCTCTAGTTCCTCTGCCTCTTCGAAACCCAGCTTGTACTTCCGGTAGTTCTCGGTTCGCATACTGCTGAAGCCTAGCTTGTAGGATTTTGAGCATCACCTTGCTGGCATGTGAAATGAGCGCAATGGTGCGGTAGTTTGAACACTCTTTGGCGTTGCCCTTCTTTGGAATTGGAATGTAAACTGACCTTTTCCAGTCTTGTGGCCACTGTTGAGTGTTCCAGATTTGTTGGCATATTGAATGCAGCACTTTAACAGCATCATCTTTTAGGATTTTAAATAGCTCAGCTGGAATACTGTCATCTCCGCTAGCTTTGTTGTTACTAATGCTTCCTAAGGCCCACTTGACTTCACTCTCTAGGATGTCCGGCTCAAGTTCAGTGACCGCACTATCATGGCTATCAGGGACATTCAGATCTTTCCTGTATAGTTCTTCTGTGTATTCTTTCCACCTCTTCTTAATCTCATCTGCTTCTGTTAGGTCCCTGCCTTCTTTGTCCTTTATCATGCCCGTCTTTGCACAAAACGTTCCCTTGAGATCTCCAATTTCCTTGAAGAGATCTCTAGTCTTTCCCATTCTGTTGTTTTCCTCGATTTCTTTGCATTGTTCATTTAAGAAGGCCTTCTTGTCTCTCCTTGCTATTCTCTGGAACTCTGCATTCAGTTGGGTATATCTTCCCCTTTCTCCCTTGCTTTTCGCTTCCCTTCTTTCCTCAGCTACTTGTAAAGCCTCATCAGACAGCCACTTTGCTTTCTTGCATTTCTTTTTCTTTGGGATGGATTTGGTTGCTGCCTCCTGAACAATGTTACGGACCTGCGTCCATAGTTCCTCAGGCACTCTGTCTATCAGGTCTAATCCCTGAAATCTATTCCTCACCTCCACTGTATATTCATAAGGGATATGATTGAGGTCAGACCTGAACGGTTTAGTGGTTTTCCCGACGTTCTTCAATTTAAGCCGAAATTTTGCAAGAAGCAGCTCATGATCTGAGCCACAGTCAGCTCCAGGTCTTGTTTTTACTGACTGTATGGAGCTTCTCCATCTTTGGCTGCAAAGGACATAATCAATCTGATTTCGATATTGACCATCTGGTGACGTCCATGTGTAGAGTCGCCTCTTGTGCTGTTGGAAAAGAGTGTTTGCTATGATCAGCATGTTCTCTTGGCAAAACTCTATTAGCTTTTGTCCTGCTTCATTTTGTACACCAAGGCCATGCCTGCCTGTTATCCCGGTGATTTCTTGACTTCCTACTTTAGCATTCCAATCCCCTATGATGAAGAGGACATCTTTTTTTGGTGTTAGTTCTAGAAGGTGTTGTAGGTCTTCATAGAACTGATCAACCTCAGCTTCTTTGGCCTCAGTGGTTGGGGCATAGACTTGAATTACTGTGTTGTTGAATGGTTTGCCTTGGATTCGTACTGAGATCATTCTATCATTTTTAAGATTGTAGCCCAGTACTGCTTTTCCCACCCTTTTGTTGACTATGAGTGCTACTCCATTTCTTCTAAGGGATTCTTGCCCACAATAGTATGATATGATGGTCACCTGAATTAAATTCGCCCATGCCTGTCCATTTTAGTTCGCTGATTCCCAAGATGTCGATGTTCAATCTTGCCATCTCATGTTTGACCACCTCCAGCTTACCTTGATTCATTGATCTGACATTCCAGGTTCCTAAACAATATTGTTCTTTACAGCATTGGATTTTCTTTTCACCACCAGACACATCCACAGCTGAGTGTCCTTTCGGGTTTGGCCCAGCCGCTTCACTCTTTCTGGCGCTACTTGGAAATACCCTCTGCTCTTCCCCAGTAGCATATTGGACACCTTCCGACCTGAGGGGCTCATCTTCCGGCATCATATCTTTTAGCCTTGTGATACGTTCCATGGGGTTTTCTTGGCAAGAATACTGGAGTGGGTTGCCATTTCCTTCTCCAGTGGACCACATTTTGTCAGAACTCTCTGCCATGACCTGTCCGTCTTGGGTGGCCCTTCACGGCATAGCTTATGGCTTCACTGAGTTACGCAAGCCCCTTCGCCACAACAAGGCAGTATTGCCACCATGCTAAACATCTCCTTCTGAATGTTTTCATACATTGATTTTGATGTATTACAGTGTAATGAGCAGTCTTGCAGTAATGTTTAAAGTTTTCTCACTGACCCTTTCAAAGAAGTCCATAAAAGCTATGTCCCTACAAAAATTTTGATTAACCTTCCTGGTGCAACATATTTGTGCAGAAAAGTGCAACTAAAACTCTCAAAGGGCTGGAGCAATTCCCCTGTGAGGAAAGGTTACAACATCAGGGACTATTTAGCTTAGAAAAAAGACAAAGAAGAGGAGAGATGATAGAGGTGCACAAAATTATGCATGGTGTGGAGAAAGTGGATAGGTCATAGTACTAAAACCATGGTCATCCCATGAAGCTGATTAGTGGGAGGTTCAGGACACATGAAAACAATGTACTTCTTCAGTTAAACTATGGAACTTGCTATCACAAGATGTAGTGATGACCACCAACTTGGATGGCTTTAAAAGGCGATTAGACAAATTCCTGGAGGAGAAGGCTATCAATGGCTACTAGTCCTGATGGCAATGTGCTTCTTCCAGGACTGGAGGTGATATGTACACCAGTTGCTGTGG
Source organism: Heloderma suspectum (assembly GCF_057233095.1). Lineage (NCBI taxonomy): Eukaryota > Metazoa > Chordata > Lepidosauria > Squamata > Helodermatidae > Heloderma > Heloderma suspectum. The sequence continues at coordinate 35,440,385 of NC_139464.1, forward strand.
AACACGATTGGGAGGGTGCTATTTCACTCATGTCCTGCTTGTGGGCTTCCCATTGGGACATCTTGTTGGGCACTGAGTGAATGCTGGGATAAATAGGCTTTTGGTCTAATTCAGCACGTCTCTTCTTATGTTATTAGCTGTTAGACATCTTTGGCACACTGGTTAAAAACATGGGGGGATGGAATTGCAATAAAATCTCTTCCAATTTACAAAAGCTTCCCTGTCTGGTTGCCTGGAGATGATTCTGTGTAAGAAGCTAGTGGAGGTGTGCGTCTTTAAACAGGCCTCTGGGCAGCCAGGAAGTACCAAGCTGACACCTATCTTTCTGTTCCGCCAATACTCCATTTCCATGGCCAGCCTGGCTGACTCACTGTGTGCTTCAAGAGCGCCATCTAGGCTGCAGTACCAGCCTGAGTGAGCACTCAGTCAGCTGACCCGCAGGGTTTGACTCTTTGTATGAGGCAGCTTCCTATTTGCTCTACCAATTGGACAAAATTGACTTAAGTCTTTGTATTCCAGCTTAACTGCTTTGTGGATTGGACTGCTGGTTTCTGAACTGACTGCCGTGCACAGTATGACAGGTTTTCAGCATGATGGAACATTTGGAGATGTGATATGCATTCTGAATGGAGCCGGGAGTGGGTGGGAGTGGCAAGTTGTACCATACAGCAGTTATTTCTGAGTTGTGTTTCAAAAATTAAAGCCAGGGATGGAAATTGTACAGACTGGTTAATCTGCCCTTTGCATATTTATCCCTTTTAAATTGCTTCTTTGCCCAGCGGGAAGCTGAAGTGCAGGGCTGCTGCATGGCGTCTTGGCTTGCAGCGCTATAGGCATGGAAGATCCTTTTGTAATGGAAGAGAGGAAGGAGGCTGAAGACATGGATTCACGGTAATGTTTGTCATTAGGCACGGTCTACTCTGGGGACAGACAGTTTCTTTTTTTAAAGATTGCATTGTATGTGTTAGGAATGAGTTTCATTCTTTCTAACAAAACAGGACTGTTCAAGTTTCTGTGGGGATGCACGTGTCCATCCAGGTTGAGAGATGGTGATGAACCTTCTGGTTAGAAATAGGCAAACTTGTCAGGTCCATTTGAGAAATAATTTGGGCTGAACAGATAATATATGGAGAGCAGTATCCAACTGGGTTGCTGTGTTTACATAACTGATATAGTGCTGGTATAAGTGACCTCTAGCACAATGCCAATAACATAAACCAGCATGATGGTGTTGGGCCCCAGGCCTGAACCAAGCTATTAGTCATTTTAGAGAGGCTTAGATGATCCATAATCCTTTCTGACTTTGGGTCAGTTGGCAGGCTGTTTTCCCTAACAGGCCTCTTGATTTACCAGGATGAGGCAAAGGCCGATAGCGCTGCCTCGGCACATTCCACACTAATGAGCTAGAGGGTCTTATCAGGATGTGCCTGGGAAGTGAAGCTTGTTTGCCTTAAAGCAAGCAGGTGTCTGTAGTGGGAAAGTTCAGATTGTTTTCCTTCAACAACACACTTAGTTTATGATGGGAAAGTTGTAGGCGAATGCTAATTAACGCTTGCTTCTGTCATGCTGCCTTGCTGCTAACATGTATGGTATAAAACCCATTTTACCCCATGGCTCTGGGTTCAGAGAAGCTGTCTAATCCAACCACTGGGTACACCTGTGTGCTGTAAGTTACTTAATAAAGTACTCCTTGTAAGTAAACCTGGATCTGATTTATCACTATCTTGGCACCTCTAAATTAAGAGTTCAAAGCCTACTGCAGGGGCAATGCAGATGGGTTCCCCCAGAAAACACGTTGTGCCAGCTTATGCTATTAGCATTGCACTACAGGTCACTTACACTAGTTCTATGTCACTGTGTAAGCACAGTGGCCCCAACTGGATACTGCTCTGAATGTTGTGTCTTGTGAATCCAGAGTCTGGCTTAGAAATCATACACGTTATATTGAGTTCCAGTAAAGATGCATGTCGAGCATTCTCACATGTGCTTGCTAGATCTTTTGCTTCTGGCTCTGGTTATACCTTCCTAGGCCAGGCATGGAGATAACATCCTTGCCACCTTTCAACCAAGCAAACAGTCTTTTAGCTCAAAATCCTAAGGAGAGTTACTAACAAATGAAGGTTAGGGTTTGAAGGAGAACACTGGGCAGCACTGAAAAATGTGATTCTCCAGCCACTGCCTGTAGCTACTACTTGAGCAGCCTGCCACCTCATTTGCTCTAGGCCAGGGGTGGGCCAGTTGTGGCCCTCCAGATAGTCTGGCCTACACCTCCCATCAGCCCTATCCAGCATAGCCAAGACTGAGGTATGGTGGGAGTTGTAGACCAAAACATCTGGAGGACCACAGTTTGCCCATTCTTGCCTATCCCTGGCCTAGGACATGCCCTGGAATTGTCTGCATTGAGCAGGGTTTTGGAGAAGATGTGCAGGAGGCAGAACGACGTTTCTAGGGTCTGTCAGTAGAAAATTAGAAAACTACGATGCGAAACCGCACTGGCTCTTGTGTTACACTCTAGACGTATTTGTGCCTTGCTCCTTTAGCAGCCTTTTGTAGGATGCCCAGTCACTGTACCTGTGTATTAGAGATTAGGGAAAAGGCAGAGGGAGAGGATATGCAGGAAAGAGGCAGGGCTCAGCAAGGAAAAGGAATTCTAAAGAGAAGGGCACTCAGAGGCATAACTTTCAGGACCCCGGACAGAGCCCAGGAATCGCAGAGTTGTTTGGATGAGAACTCTGTCTCAAAATGAGCCTTTTTATTGTCTCTACCCTGAGTGCCCTTCTCCAGCTCCACCCCCTTCCTGATGGGTCCAGAGCCTTAAAGTGGGAGCTCTCTGGCTTTGAGCCCGGCAATATGTCGCTTCTCCAGGATCTCATGCGAGAAGCACTGTCTGCATTGGCAAGCTTAGGGATGAGGATACCATCCTCTCGAGAGAGATACAGGGAGTTCCTGGTTGTTGGGCTCAGGTGTAGTGCCATCATCATCGGCACCTCATCCTCTCTGTGCATGTCTGGGTCACTGCTAGATGTCAGGGTCATGACAACCTGCATGCCTGAACAGTGGTTTGTATAAGCACTTGGTACTGCAGAACCTGGGATGCACTTTCTCCCTCCGATGCTCCTGTAAAAAACATTGCATGTGCTACACCTAAGGGTCCAATTCCATGTTACACGTTATCCTCATGGAATGTAATGCAAGTGCCAGATTTCCTCTGCAAAACAATTTGTATAGACACAGGTCTGCAACACTAGCAGTACTAAAAGAGGCTCAGGAGTGTGTGTGTGTGTGTGTGTGTGTGTGTAAATATATAGAAATATTTTTTTCTCCTAAGGAACTTTCACGCCAGGCATCCCAAACTGCCAGTCATGATACCCAGTTAACAGAACAACTACTGATGATGGAGGAAGCCAAAATGTTTAGCTTAAAATATATTTTTAATACTCTGTTATTAGTCTTTCTGTCTGTCATATATATATATATATATATATATATATATATATATACACACACACACACACATACACACACACACACACACACGCATACATATATATATGCACCTCTCCCCCCACTGGCACACACAGAGTTGCACCTCCGTAAGGAATGGTTACATTCTTTTTTTTATTTTAGCATGCATTGTATTATTGTGGCATTTAACGTTTGTTTGTTTCTTTGTTGCATTTATATCTCACCTTGCCTCCAAGGTCCCCAAGGTGGCATACATGATCTTCCTCCTCTCCATTCTATCCTCACAACAACCCTGTGAGGTAGGTTAGGCTGAGAGTCAGCGACTGGCCTGAAGTCACTCAGTGACCTTCCAGCGCCATGGGGACTAGAACCTGGGTCTTCCCAGTCCTAGTCAAACACGCTAATGACTGCACCACAGTGGCTTTCACACATGTAAGCAGACCTGGCAATGTGCTGGGAGCTAGAGGCCTGAGCTCAAGACATTTCTTTGTGTTCTTATCTGCTGGTGTGATGCTTTATTGCTGCTACTTTGGAGAGTGCATATTAATCCAGAGAAGCCTCATGTCATAGAGTAACTGATCCATAGGATAGTGTTTCTCTGTTAAAACCACCCTGAAAACCTGACAGTGACCTGGTGGGTGAGGCTAAGCACCCCACCGCATGCCCCTTCTTTGCTTCAGATCTTCTCACCCTGCTGCTTTTGCAAAGGAAAAGCAGGTCTTGGTCGTAGGTTTACATGAAAATGTGTTGTAACGTGTCATGAAGAACTCTGTGTAACAGTTCTTCTAGTGACCATTGTGTAAATCCCATATCTTTAATTCAGCGCCCTTCAGCAGGAAATATATGGAGCACATCCAATCTAAACTGGTATGATCTTTCTCTCCCCCACACCCTTTGGATGGAGATCTCAAAGTGTCTGGGCCACATTAGTCCATGACTGATAGATAACTGCAGCCCATTAAACAAGCACACAAGAACAGACTTGGAGTGAAATCCTCAACAGTTCTATTTATTATTAATTAAAATATTTCAACCCTGCCCTTCATCCTTACAGATACCGGGGAGGTGTATAAAAAGCACAACCAATTTGCCGTATAAAATAAGATGCACAATAAAAACTAAAGCTGACTTAACGGGCATATTTCAAAAATGCCTGGCCAAATAAAAAGTTACCCTGGCAGGGAAGATTGCAGAGTCAGTTGTACTCTATGCCTGGGGGGAGGGGGAGGGGGCGGTATCCTACAGGCATATTGTGCCACCTCGTACAAGAGTTTCACTGATTCTTCCATCATTTCCATGCCTTAACAGCATCCAGCATGACAGCCAAATTGGATTCTGCTGGTTCAGGCCAGAGTACAAACCTTGAATGAAGGTATGGTAGTAGCCAGCCACTTCTGGATTCATTTATTTTATTTATTTCTGAGATTTGTATTTAATTCTATAGCTGATAGCTCTCAGGGCAACAGACAATAAAAACACAAATAAAATCCCAAATCGGAAAACAGCAGAATAAAACAACTACTAAAATCATTAAAGTTAAAACTACCTACAGGCCCAGCATAGCAGCAGAAGTCAAAGATTGTAAGGCCTGAGAAAATAAAAAGGTCTTTGCCTGGTGCCAAAAGGATAACAATTAGGTGCTAGGTCAGTGCCGGATCCAGGTTTTCGAGAGCCCTTGGGCAAGACACCCTCAGTGGGTCCCTCCTGCAGTGAGTCTGCCTTTTCACTGCCATTACCACCAGCTGCTATTGCTCCTCATCCTCTTTCTCGTCGTTTCCATCACGAGAGCAGGTGAGCAAGCAGGCAGTGGCATCTACTGCTCCTCCTTCTCACCACCACTATTATCTGGGCCAAAGTAAGAGGCGGTTGAACAAGCAGGTTGCAATGATTAAGAGGAGGAGCAAGTCCAGGGGGCTCTTCTCAGTGGGCCCTGACTGGGTTGTGGGCCTTTAGCAGCTGCCCAACCATGCCTACGCTTGATACCAGCCCCGCGCCAGGAGGACCGTTCTGGGGAGGGTTTTATGTAATGTGTGCGGGGCGGGGAGGGTACTGCTGGAAAGGCCTGTTCTTGCATAGCCACCCGCTGTACCTCAGCATGCAAGAGTATTCTGAGCAGGGTCTTACATGATGATCGCAGGGCTTGGGTAGGAATATACAGGAAAAGGTGCACCGTCAGATACTGTGACCCCAAGCTGTGACGGGCTTTGTAGGTTAATACCAGCACTTTGAATTGAGCCTGGAAATGAACTGGGAGCCAGTGAAGCTGATACAATATTGGTGGAATATGACTCTAATGCCCAGTTCCAGGCAGTCAGTCCAGACTAACTTCAAGGGCAGCCCCACATACAATGCATTGCAGTAATCACAATGGGAGGTCACCAGGGCATGGATTGCTGAAACCAGCCTCTCTATCCAGGTAGGTGGTAAAGGTGCCTCTAATGAAAAAAATGGATTTGTAAGGATGCTCAACTATGAACATTATCCTTTATGGGGAGGGCAGCCCCTTCCAGAACAGGTTGAGCATCACTCAGCTGGACAAACCCCTTGGCTACAGTACCTCTGCCTGGTTTAGATTGAGCTTCAGTGTATGGGCCTCTCATCCAGTGTTTTCATGTAGATCAGGGGTGGTCAACCTGTGGCCCTCCAGATGTTTTGGCCTACAACTCCTATCAGCCGTAGCCAACATCGGCAGTGGGGGGGATGTAGGCCGAAGCATCTGGAGTTGTATTGTATCTGTATTGTAGGCCGAAGCATCTGGAGTTGCCCCTCTCTGATGCAGATACGGGCTATACTTTTTAAGACCTGGATAGCTGCTCCATAAATGCAAGGGAACTCTTCCTATTTTGCTTTCATGCTCGTTGCTTCCCCACTCTGTCATTCATGGCCCCTAGCATTTCTGAGGCAGAGAGAGGCATTGCAGCTTCACCGCTCCCTGCCTAATCAGAGGGAGGAAGAAAAAGAAGAAGATGACAGTACTGATATGAAGGGGTTCTGTCATCTGTAAGGGCATTCGTGGCTTCAGGATGCTGTTAAAATCAATGGCACCTCTTAAAGCAAAATGTCATCTGTTATCAGAGTAGTTTTGCAAGCAATGAACAATTGCACTGCTCTTTGGCAGCTTTCCACCAGTGTATCAGAATAACATATGGGGGCTTCCTGGCTTCACATTTCCTTTAGGCATATGAGAAAAGGTGGACATCTCAGTCTGTTCTCCCCATCTCCCCTCCCTTTTGCACAGTGTGTGTAGATCCTAAAGAGCAACTTAATTAACGTACATGTTAACAGAATCTCTCTGAGCTTTCCCTTCAGCCATGCCTATTTGTATGAGGTTCTTGCATGGTGATCTGTCCCCTCACCCCCTCAGAGAGCTTCTTATTCCCTCATTGTAGTTAGCAGGAATAAGCCTGGCAGTGAATCAACAGAACTCTCTTAACCCTTTCCCAGCAGGATCAGCAGTTGTTGGCCTTGTGAAGATGGGCTTCTTGGGAACGCTTCTCGTTCTTCTTTAGCGGCCATGGCATATTAGGCATTTACACAGGGCATCGAAGTAGTGCCATTCCTTCCTTCCTTTACAGATGGGCCTACATTAGATGACAAAGCAGGGGTCAGGAGTTTGAGACTCAGGCTGTAGCATTGTTAAGGATTTGGCACTCTTTTAACTGGCTTTCTTCCTGTGCTTTTTAACTGGAGCCTGCCACACAGAAATGTAGCAAATGAAAATTTCTCCATCACTTACTGCCATGTGAGGGAAAAAAATGCTTTCCCCTGCTAAATGTCTGTGTGCCAAGCTGCATTTAGAGCAGAACCAGTAAACAAAGTGGCTGTAGCAGCATTGCAAGAAGAGCGAGGCCTAGTTTGTTTTGAAGCCTGTACCCTGAATGTAGACTTCCTCAACCTGGTGCCCTCCAGATGTTTTAGATTACAACTCCCAGCATCCCTGACCATTGGCCTTGCTTGCTGGGGTTGATGGGAGGTGCAGTCCAAAACATCTGGAGGGACACAGATTGGGGAAGGGTGACCTAGGGGCAGATGTTTTCTGGATCAGTTTAGCGTGGTATCCTGATCATGAAGAATCCATCTGGAGACAAGGAGCATCTTGAATGGGCAGCACTGGACAGCTCAGGTGAGTGGAGTTTGGACATGACCACTTTTGGTAGGCACCTACCACTGTGGATGTATGTTTAACCAGAAACTGTCCTATTTTATAAACAAGCTCTCAATCTTTGAATAGAATAGAAGTTGTCAAGCTACATATTTTTGAAGCCTTTAAAAGCTGGGGCAAATCGATGGGATGCTACATGCACTGGCTCAATCCTGACTACATACCTGTATGATTCAGGAAAGTCTGTAATGTAGATGTTGGTCTTGAGAAGGAAGGAGCTTGAAGAATAGAGAAGGAAGTGGAAACAGCAGTCACAGATGTGAGGTCAAATGTGAGAAAGAAAGGTGAAGGGTGCTATTTGTGTCATTTCTTCCTATCTAGAACATTAATATCAGCATGAAAATCTCAGATTTGCTACATGGTTGGAGATTTTGGCTGTACTGGGCCAGAGATGACTTCTTGCGGAGATCTATGTTTTTGCTTAGACCTACTGTTATTCTAGTATTCATGCTTTAGCAGCTGAAATTCAGAGAGAGAGAGAGAGAGAGTTGTTTTTACCCCCAGCAGGTAGCAGCAGTGATAAAAACATGACTTCTTCTTTCATTATCTCTTAAGAGAGAACTGCTTTTTCATTCATGTCCTCATTCATTTCAAGAATGCTTTCAAGATTGCATGAATAGACGCTTGGACTGTAGTCTTATGGATCAAGTAGTTGAGTATATTATGCATTTTTGGTTGTGCTAATGCCTTTATGCAACTAGCAATGGAGATGTATTATGCTTTGTGCATATCTCACAGTATGCTTCGAAAGACAAGGAGAGCAGTGATGTGCATGGTCCCCCACCCCACAGTCCTCCTGTGTTTTGGGGTGAAAGGAGCAGAGTTCCTTGTCTGTAGCCCCAGATGAATTAATATTTTCAGAGTTACTATGGAGAGAGAGAGAGAGAAGAACCATTTGATTGGCTGAAAATTACATGGCTTGGCAAGAGAATGGAGAAATGGGAAGAGAAGATAATATGTTCAGCACATGTGTGAGTCTAGCAACTGAGCGAGGAGGCCAGGGCAGTTCACCCTTCTCCACTAGTGATATAAATAACTTAGCTTTCTAGGTAAATAAATCCAATAAAGAAAAACTATGAAGGATGCCTATGGGGCTATCCAGTGAATTGCAGACATTGCCAGAGCAAAACTACACTTTACACTAACTGCAAGAAAAGTGAAAAAAGGCAAGTAAGGGGGGAAACCTGATACAGATATTCAAAATTATGCATGGTGTGGAGAAAGTGGATAAGGAGAAACAATGGAACCTGGGATCATCCAATGTATCTAAATGATGGAAGATTCAAAACAAACAAAAAGAAGTACTTCTTTCTCACAGTGCATAATCAAACTATGGAATTCACTTCCACAAGATGTAGTGATGGCCACCAACTTGGGCCATTTTAAAAGCAAATTAGCCTTATCCTCCATGATTTTTTCTATCAATGGCTACTAGTTGTGATTGCTATATATTGCCTCCGGTATCAGGGGCGGTAAGTATTTCAACACGAGTTGCTGGGGAACATGAATGCGAGGGTGCTCTTGCACTCATGTCCTCCTTGTGGGCTTCCTATAGGTATATTTGCCCACTGTGGGAACAAAATGCTGGTTTAGAGAGGCCTTTAGTCTGATGCAGCAGAGCTCTTCTTACATTCAAAGTGTGAATAACTTGATACCCAGCACTTCTAAAGAAGAATTCTTTATACTTTGAATCTCTGTCTTCCATAATGGCTTTGCTTAGTATGGGTGTGTCACACACTTGGTTCTAATTGCTTTATGAAATCAAGCATTCCTTTATTACCTGCTTTGGATCAATCCGCCCAGTTTTGTCTCCATTGAACTTGTACTGAGTTAAACAGGATCAGAAGGGCTGCATCTCTCCTCAAGCCTCTGAAAACAAAGAAATGTTTTAGTCCTGAAATATTCTTGGAATGGGTTTTGAAACAGTAACTGAATGCTGAATAACATTGTTTGACAGGCTTGTCAGGTGTCTACACATTCCATGCTTGTCAATCAGGAAGTGGAGTAGATCTGTAGGAGGCTGTGCTATTTCATACTGTGATTTTATTTTCATATTCTGATTTTATTTCCCCAAATAATATATCTTCATGTGCTCCTGATTCTGGAAGAAAAGGCTGTAACTTGCAAAATATGAAAGGGCAACGGTAGAAAAAGACCACCCCATTTATGTACTGCTGTTTTGTTCTGCTTTATTTACAAAGTCCCACGCATAAAGTCTTTTAAAATTCTGTGGTATCTCTGAAGATCTTTCCAGATAAAGTGGATTTTGTCAGGCAATAAATGTTATTTGGGACCTGGATCTCAGCTTCCTATTTCCTTGAGCAATGTATCTGCTGGGTGATAGCTGGTATGTAGTCCCTTTTATGTAAGGGATCCATTTTCAAGCAGGAATGGCTCTTGTAATCTCCCAAGAACACCCAAATTGCTGTGTCACTAAACATACCATTAATATATTACTAAATAGAATATAATTACTCTTTGGACTATTTTGTAGTTGTTGTTTTGCCACAGGGGTTCTTAGGAAGCCATTGGGATGCCATTTCAGATTTTGGTGGCTGCAAAAAGATTGAGATACTTTAGAAATATAATGAATCAAAGGACCAATATATCAAGATTGAATTGCAAAAAATAAAAATTGGATGTATCCAGACTAAGTTAGTTATGCTTTAGGCCGATTGTAATTAATAGGACAAGTTAGTTATGACTCAGTGAACTCATTGGGGCGTAATTTTGAGTAGACATGTATAGGATTGCACAATTAGACTCGATATAATCCAATGTAAAGAACATTTGCTGTAGTTATGTTTTATATTTTGTAGTAATTAGGATGATATCAACACAGATCAAACATTTTTAATCAGAGATTTGTAACTTTGTGCTTGCATATGTAATTCTTTGGAACAACCTTCCCAGACAGATCTATGCCTTCACTGATGATTTTTAGTTACTAGGTTAAAAATTATGTTTTTAGGAAAGTTTTGGATTGTTGCTGGCTTCTGATTTTATTGTTTTGTTATTATCTTTTAGGGATTTTAGGGCTTACACTGTTCAGTGATTTTGCTGCTGCCATTGTATGTTGTTGGTTTTTATTATAATTGTTTGATTTTATTTATTACCTATGACTCCTTGAATACTTTGGAAAGGTGACTAAATAAAGTTGGTGTGTAGAGCCAGTGAGCTGGCCAGAAATATAAGTGATCTTCTTCAGAATTAATCTAGATGTGACTGGAAATGTGGTGGTAGCAGCAGCTCCTGTGACTCTTCCTAGATCAGCCTTCCCCAACCTTGTGCCATCCAAATGTGCTGGACTACAATTCCCATATGTTGGGGAAGGCTGCCCTGGATCATGCTTCCAGGAGGCTTGCACATGGCAGTCTTTCTTGCACATTGTTGAGCCAGTTTCCCCAGCTTCCTCTAATTTTGATGGAAACTTCTATCCCCCCCGCCCTGCCCTTTCTGTTCAGTTGTTTGGTTTTCTCACCTTCATGGTCAGCATGACAGATGGAGATGTTGTAATTTAGTCAGCTCCCCACAGAAACCGGTGTAATAAGCACACACATCAAAAGCCTGACACCAAAGGCAACGAGACACTAAAACAGGTAATAAAAGAAATCATGTGCGCTCAGTAAGAGAATCAGAAGGGGGGGGAAACAAACACACCACAACACACAGTGGAACAGGTCTCCTTCTGTGTAAGCTTTCCAATGGATGAGAAGACAAACCAACCAAACTATTAAACCAACCAGAGACACGTCATGTACAAAAAAGAAGACGACCTACTACGCAATCCTGTACCTGTCTATGTAAGTCCAAGTACTATGGCGTTCATTGGGGCTTTGTAGCCCTAATCATTTAATTTTGGCCACGAGCCTATGTCACTTACTGGGGAGTAAGCTTCATTGGATATAGTGGGACTTACTTTTGAGTAGGCATGCACTGGTGAGTGCACTGTTACCATAACGAAGGGTGTGGGAAGTTTTGGACTCCTTTAGAATAGATTATAGTTCAGTCTACATGTATTGCTGAGTAACACAATACATTATATATAATACAAAGTAATGCATAATAATTATTTCTGAGGTAGAAAATTCTGATTTCAACCATGCAGGAGCTGTACATGTCTATTTGGGCATGTACAAACATGCATAAACCCATGGAGTCAAGCACTAACATGCAAATGTGCAGAGATTAATATTCTAGATATTTAGTGGCTCTTGTCCATGTACGCAAACAAATATAGTTGTTCAGAGTAGCTAGAAAAGTGCTATGAGCTATCTCTTCATACATATGTTTTCTTTGTCCACAAGGACAAAAATATTATTGGGAGAGCGAGGTGGATTTTTGGTAAATGCTTATTAATATGAGAATAAGAATTACAATCTCTGCAAAAAAAGGTCAACACTCACCCCTGTTCATAACCCCTTTCTGTTTATTGCTTTCTGTGTTTGTTGTTAGTTGCAAATGAGTAAAAGAAGAAATTCTAAGATATTCTGTAGTTAAAATATGGTTGAATCTGGTCCTTAACTGATGTTAAGTAAAACACAGTGTCACTAAAAGTATACAACAGAACTCAAGTTTAGCGCATTGAGAAGTTCACAATTTAAAACCCTGGGGCAATGGAAAAGTTTTCACCTGACCCCAAAAAAACCACATGTCTGGGGTAACAGGAAGCACGTCTCTCATGCTTCTTATGTAGTCCAGTCTTCACATTTGTAGCTTACCGTTGGTGGTGGTGATGGTGGTGGGGAAATAGCTAAATTTAACTTCTGCTATTGCAAAGAACAGTGGGTCACTGGAAGTGCAAGTAACTTTGCTTCATGAATCCCCTGCTTGCATTATCCATTAGTGTGTACAATCAGTCTGTAAGGGTGCAAGTAGACCTACTGCAAAATCAGGAGTGACTGCTCTCTTTCCCTCTTGGAGTTCTAGTCCATCTTCCCCTTACCTTGGCAGCCTATTTGGCCAACATACTGGGTAGCACATTGAATACTGATTAAATAGTCTGTCTTACCCCTCCCCTGTCTTCAGATGGGTTGTCCACACCCCCTTTTAACTTATTAACAATATGAGCATTCATTTACTTTAATGTTCTCTTGGTGCCTTTATTTGTACACACACATTCAACTTTTAAAAAGTGAACACATTTCTCTGGAAAGGGGCAGGTAGTGAACTTGTGATGCTGTCATAGGGACAGCCAACCGGCATGCTCCCTTGCTGGAACCCGGTGCAAACAAAAAGGATCTGGACAAAACTTGACGTTCATTCGATATGCAGCATGCAATGATGTGTCTCATTTTTCCTTACTAAATTTCAGGTACGCAACTGGGAGGAGGCAGTCCTTTCAGGGAATGCTGCATGGAGGGAAGGGGAGGCTTAGCTATTCCCTCCCCAGCACGTTCGGAATTCAAATCACCCTTCCCCATGTGGCTAGAATGCTTAGAAAAATAGCACCTATTGATGCCAATGGGGATTGCTTTTCTAAGCATTCTAGCCACAGGGTCTGGGGGTGTGATTCTGGTTCTGAACATGCCAGGGAATTAAGAAACCCTCTCCACATGTTGTGTTCCTGGTAAAGATTGTGTGTCTCTCCCTGCCACACACCCCACTGGGATATGTAGCTGCAGATATGAAGCTTTGTATCATGTATGAAGTGAATTAGTTTGGCCCTCTGTTTCCCTTGGTGTTGATCTGGAGGAGAAGGTTCGACATGTGCATAAAGCACAGTGTGTGTGCTTTCCTGGCAGGCTCACAGCTCAAATTACATACTAAAATTTGTCAGAGAATGGGGCAACTGTCCTACGAGGAAAGGTTACAATGTTTGGGGATCTTTAGAGGTAAGTAAAGTGGGGGACATGATAGAGGCATACAAAATTATGCATGGTGAGAAGAAAGTGGATCTCTCATAATATTAGAACCGAGGGTCATCCAGTGAAGGTGAATGGTGGGAGAGTCAGGACAGATAAAAGGAAATACCTCACACAGAACATTGTTCAACTATGTAATCCACTGACACAAAATGTGATGATGACTGCCAGCTTGGCTACTATTCAGTATCACAGGCAGTGTGTCTCTGAATGCCAGTTTCTGGGGAACATGGGTGGGAGAGTGCTGTTGCATTTATGGCTTGCTTGTGGGCTACCCATAGGTATTTGTTTGGGCACTGTGGGAACAGAATGCTGGACTAGGAAGGCCTTTGGGTTGAACCAGAGGGACCCTTCTCATGTTCTTATAGATACCTCATAATTGTCTTACTAAACTTCTATGCTTCCCCATGAAGCTGCTGGCATTGTCCATAGGTAAGATGGTAGACTAGAAGGGCCATTGTTTATCACCATCTGTCACAGTGAGCCTAATCTACCTCCCCTTTAGACTAAGGAAAATGTTGTATTGATAAAGTTAATATTTTATTAATATTTATTGTATTGATAAAATTAATTGATTGAAATTGTCTCAGGCTGACACTCTGTGGAATTCCCTCCCTAGGGAACTCCACCATGCCCCCTGTTTAATGAGCTTCTGCCCCACATTGAAAACTTGGTTGTTCAGGCAGGCATTTGAAGTGGGTTAGGGTATTTTTAGAAATACGTTTTAATGTTTAATTTTACTGTTTTAGACTATTTGTACTGTTGTACATCACCCAGAGTGGCCGGGTGACCGGCCAGATGGGTGAGTAAGAAAACAAACAAACAAACAAACAAACAAATTGGGCATTTCATATATTTTATTACAGGTTCCTTCTCTTTCTGCCTTTTTGGATGCTTTGTAAAGCTAGCGACAGATCAGCTATGTTCTAATTTCCTTTCATACACCATGAAAAGGTGATAGTCATGGAAATTCCAGGAGTGTAGAAAACCATTCTATGAAAATACTGCGATTATGATTTCCCATGGCAGATTAAGTAGTTCTTAGTTTGGAACACTAATGAATATTTATGGAGCGTTGTGTTGGCTGAATAGGCTCCAATAGCTGGCTCTCTGTGATCAATTATAACTTCGTCAGCTGTGCAAATGTCATATATACGTTGCCACTGTAAATGGTAGCAATGTTGTGCGAGGGATGAAATTTGCCAGCAGCCTTTCTGCTTGGATGGTTTCAGTCGGTGCTGGCATCAGCTTTAGCAGTAAACACTCCTAATTAGGACTCTGCAGAGGTTTACGTGCCTGTATACAACAGACCTGGCATCGATTCTGGATAATACATTGACGCATCCACATGTATGGGCATGATGTGGCTAGCTGACAGACATGAACTACTTCACAACGTAGACTGGAAAGAAAGCCAAGCAGTTGGTCTCCTCACAGCCAATATGTGGCCCACACCCATTGCCTTATGGTCATTTGCCTTTGCTTGAGTCTTTTTTCTTTCTTTTTTTTAAATCTTGGGTCGGGGAGGAAGGAAGTGAAGAGGAAAAAGGAAGTATTAGAGAACCACTCCAAACAAATCCCCAGCACTCCCAGATATGGGAATCTGTCAATCAGTTTTGGAAGAGGGAGAGAGAGACCTCCTGACTGCTGAAGACAGATTGCCTGACAGTTAGCCAGTTAGCCAGTGTTTAAATTTCGTGGTGATGGTGAGCAATTCTGGATGGAAAAACACTGGCTTCAGGTTTTGGAAGACCCTTGGGCAAGACACCCTCAGTGGGCCCCTCCATCAGCGAGTCTCCCTTCTCACCACCATTGTCTCCAACATCTATTGCTCCTCATCTGCTTTCTCATCTTTGCAGCCACTCGCTTGCTTGGCAGGCAAAGAGCCAGGGAGCAAGCAGGCCGTGGTATCTGCTGCTCCCCCTCCTCATTACTACCATTGTCTGGGCCAGAGTGAGAGGCAGGAAATAAGCAAGTTGCAATGGTGGAGAGGAGAAGCAACTCCAGGGGGCTCTCATCAGTGGGCCTCTGCTGGGATGTGGGCCCTCAGCAGGTGCCAAACCATGCCTATCCTTGACGCTGTCCCGGGGCAAAAATTAGGAAGGAAGGGCTGGCAAAAGGGAGAATCAGCAGGATGGTGGGCAGGCAATCAAATGACTTAAAGTCAGCAATGGTGAGGGGCAGGCCACAGGACAGTTCTTTAATGCTGGGATATTTAACAAACTTTCACTTGAAAAGGTTCCTTCCCTCTTTTCTCCTGAAATGACAAGCCTGCCGAGAAGCTGCATGCACAGAGAGAACGTTGGACCTTTTGTGCCAGTCGAAAGTCTTGGCAGGCTGGATATAGCCTGTAGGCAGTCATTACCTTGTCTGTGTTCTTTGTTACAAAGGGTTGGCCATAAATTCCATACCACAGATTTTAAAAGCTGGGGCATACATTTAATTGAATAGAGACCTCTCTTCCTCCCAATAGTTTTGTACACCCCAAAGAAAAGAGACCATCATACAGAAAGGTCTATGAAATTCTTGGGCCAGGAGTTGATGAGCCATGACATCATCCCAAAGAAGCATTTACAAGATTGATCGTAATGCCACTCAAGTCCTTCTGGCTTCATCATATATTAAAAAAAGATAGTGTAAAAATACTTTAAGGAACACTAACGGGGTTCGGTACCCTTCATTCATTTCCAGTACTCAAGGAGCAGGTCTTTGCTTTTGTGGGTCTACTTCTTGACCCCCAGATTCCTGGCCCTATATATGGTCTCCCATGTGTGCCATCTTGTTTTTTCTCAGTTGTTGCCAAAGAGAACCATATTACTGTTCAAAAAATTTTATTTCTCTCTCTCTTTCTGCTTTTGGAAATTAGCCCTATGTTTCTGTTTCTGCCCTTTGGTTCTTTAGTTTATAGAGGTTTTGTGGTTGTTTCAATTTTGATACTAATTTCAATCTGTGATTTTAAGATGGTTTAACCATGTCTTGTACACCACTTTGGAAGCAGTAGCTGAAGATCAGTTTCTACAGATAATGAATTTGCATATGTTATGATTGTAGGCTTGGGAGGTTGCAGAATTTTGTATTTTTGTCACTTACAATCTTTCAGTGTAGCTCCTGTCATTTCTGACCTTGTAGTGAAACCCAGCATTACCATCACCACCCGTGCTGATACACATGTGACGATCTTCCCACATGATTATGGTCTATTAAGCAGTTTCTTTTTGGCTTCTTCGGACCGTCTAAATCCACCTATAGATTCTTTGGTTTCTGCACACTTTCAAAAGCTGAAATGCTTCATATGGATAGTCAGGATTTTTATCGGCACCAATGGAACATTTGAATGAATCTATCCTGTACTTATGTTTCCCAGTGGCAATAAACACCAACATTATATTGTTTCTGGTGAATGAGACTTCTATTTCAAATGACAAACATGATACCAAAGGAACAAAACCACCATTTTTAAAAATTCTTTCCTTATCCAAGAAACATAATTCCCTTTACTTGATATACTTAACTTTAAAGTCATTCCTTTATGATTAAGGCTTAATCCATAACCCTGATGTACAGAATGTACTAGAATCTGGTTTTTATCTCAAAATCTGTCATTTTGATATTGATTGGTGTGTGTGTGTGTGTGTGTGTGTGTGTGTGAATTCAGACATCATGTCAAATTATAGTTTTGTCTTAACTAGAATTCAGAACCCAAACCATGGTTTGGAATTTTTAAGTGTACAGGCAAGCCATGTTTTAGAGCTGCTAATCTGCTTTCATTTTCTGTCTGCTCAGTAGCCCTTTCCCTAGGTGCAATGCCTCCAAGAGTAGAGCAACAGAATAACTATGGTTTGTTAATTCAGGCATCATGCCAAACCATAGTTAACATAAATCATGGTTTGTAAAATACTTCAAACCATGGTTTCAGATTCTGGTTTGCTAGCTGACCATAAAAAAAGGGTTTGCCAGTTCAGACATCGCATCAAGCTGCAGTTAAGCCCTCTTAACCATGCTTAACGAGGCTTAACTACAGTTTGATGTAATCTCTGAATTGGGGGGGGCAGGGAGGGCTAAGCAGCTACTCTATCATCATTGCTTCTATGACCCTTGACCACTATCTATACAATCTACAAGCATTTAAAAATAGGGCTCGTAACATTACATTACCGACTCTGCATTTAGATATCTAAATATGTGGTCTTGGTTTCAAAATTGCTACCCATCATCCCTCAACTATTACTCAAACATAACAGAAGATCATGTTCTTAACTTGAAACCTATGAAAATCCCCCGCCCCCTTTTCAGAGGGGAAGTACAGCTGACTTCCAGCATTTTCTTTTTAAAAAATATATTGGCCATGAACAGCAATTTTAGACTTCCCATCGTACTGAAAAATCTTTTTGTAGCGAACTTGTCACCATACATCAGCAAATATACTTCTCAAAATACACTTACCAGATGATCTTTACTTCAAAGGATTGTTCCTTCCTCACAGCTGTCTAGAAAATAATGGTCCTTGTCTCAGCTAACTCCAAAGTATCCTGCAGTTTGGTTTGAGGTTTTTTTTTGGTGGGGGGGCATATTTGATCTAACAACCTTGCTTGTGTAAGTACATCTTTCATAGAATGGATTTCAATCAGATGCTAGGAACAAGAGCGGGAGGTGGCTGTTTTTTCCATGCCCTGCTTGCCAGCTTCCCTGGGATATCTGTCTGGCCATGGACAGATTCAGCCAAGCAAGTCTTATAAAATGGTAACAAAAATGCGTAACTGCATTTGCAGTGCAGTCATATACCTATCTGCTCAGCTGTAAGTCCCTTTGAGTTCAATAAGTCACACTCCAAAATAAGTGAGTATAGGATTGCAGTGTTCCTTTTACTTTAACTCGCCTCCCCCAAAAAGGCGAATGGAAGAATACACATTGTATTGCCTCAAGTATCCTTTAAAGACGTGTACAGACTTTTCATCTACAAAGCACTGCTAGAGAAGAAGCCTAATCTCCTGGAATTTCAAATCCACAGAACTGAGGGAAATTGGGGAAAGGGAGAAATTAATAGATTAACATAGTACCACCCCACAGAATGTGAGGAAAGAGAGGGGAAAATTTGCACAATATTATATTTTCTTCTCTCTGTATATACTAGTTACAGTTGATATTACTCATGCTGCCTGATTTATACAGAGGTGGGGAGATGAAGAATGGTGGTTATGTTTTTTAAAAGAAGCTCACTTTGATCTAGTTCTTTCATGTGTTGTCTGTTGGCAGAACAGAGGATGTCAATCAAATACTCCTAGAACACTCCAGGAATTAACCACTAAATCTGCTTCCCCCATTCAAAATGAGAACGATAGTTTGGTGCCACTTTCTTTTCCCTCTGTGTTTAATTCTTCTTGCTTTGAGACTTCATAAATGGGGGAAAAATACATAGTGTTAGCCCTGGCTTTTTCTTCCACAGTCAAAGTTTCCTCCAATTTCTTTGATTTCCTTCTGGGACACTCAGGAGTGGTTTTCTCCAGATTCATTCTATTTGTAATAGCTCCTGAGACATAAACACACAATGCTTGGAGCACAATTCTTCATCTGTGAATGAAGAATATTAAACCTATTGTTACATTCACCCCGCTTCTCTGAGTGGCGAGAGATTCCAGGGTTGCAGTGCTTACCAAGGTTGGGTTCCCTTTGAGAAGGAGGTCACTGGAGGCTTTTTGGCATTTTGTAATATTTGCGTTTATTCACAAATATTCAGGCTGAGCATAGGTGGTGGCACAGCTGAAGCACTCCAACAGATAGCCAAATCCCACTGCTAAGAACATAAGAAGAGCCCTGCTGGATCAGACCAAGGGTCCATCTAGTCCAGCATTCTGTTCACACAGTGGTCAACTAGCTGAATCAGGAATCCCCAGGCAGGACACAAGTGCAACAGCACCCTCCCGCCCATGTTCCCCAGCAACTGGTGTCTGTAGGCTCACTGCCTCTGGTACTGGACGTAGCACATAGCCGTCAGGACTGGTAGCTGTTGATACCTTTTCCTCCAGGAATTTGTCTAACTCCCTTTTAAAGCCATCCAAATTGGTGGTGAATTCCATCGTTTAAGTATGCACTGTGTGAAGAATTCCTTCCTTTTATCTGTCCTGAATTTCCTTCCAATCAGCTTCATGGGATGACCCTGGGTTCTAGTATTTTGAGAGAGGGAGAAAAATGTCTCCCTATCCACATTCTCCACACCATGCCTAATTTTGTACACCTCTGTCATGTCTCTCCTTACCCTGACCCTCCTTTTTTCCAGTCTAAACAATCCCAGCTGTTGCAGCCTTCCCTCATAGGGGAGATGCTCCAGCCCCTTGATCACTTTAGTTGCCCTTTTCTGGGGGGCTCCCACATAAGATCTGCAGAGAGAGGCAGCTAATGCCCTAAGATTCCCATAGAGCCCAAACTCGGGTCTCTGTTTCTTGGTTGTTAAATGGCATTAAATCAGAGTCCCCCAGTTTAGATGTAATGGGAAATTCTGACTTACTGCAAACCATAATCTTGATACTGAAGTTGGAGTGTGATGAGGAGCAGGCCAGGGAAGGGTGTGGGGCCATGGTGCTCTGTCATGGAGCTGCCTGGAGCTCCTTTTTCCATGCTGGGAGATATGGAACTCTGTGCCCCTTCCAGCATGGAGGGGAAAAATACCCAGGGGTGAGGTGATGAGGTCAGTGGGTGTGGACAAATCCATGATGTCATTTAGACCATGGAGGGCCTGGTGGGGGGGCAATTTGGCCCCTCACCTTTAAAGGTTCTGCACTCCTGCTTGGATGATCGAGCACAGCCAGTGAGCCTGAACATGACAGATGTAGGGACCTGAACCCCAATTTGTTCAGGTTCAGTGTCAAATCTCTGTCACTTGGAACTATACTGGTTCTCATATTGAATCGCAACCAGCCCTTCTCAGTCTGTGGCCAAAACGATTTCAAGAAAATCCCAAACTCTGAAAACTCCAGTTTCCTCTTTCACAAGCTCGTTGTGCAACTAAAATGAAGTACACAAAGTAGTGGATAGTGTATAGGCATGACCACTTTACAGAATTTCTGCTAAAGAAATAGGGCTTTTTGACTTCAGAAACTAGAATATACTTCAGGGGCAGAATTGCTGGAACCCTCCCTGTTGGATGATAGCTTAAGGTTGGATTATGTCATCTACCACCCTTCCCAACCTGGTGTCGTCCAGATGTCCACACATGGGAGATGCAGTCTAGCAGGGCACCAGGTTGGGGATGGCTGTTATACTTTTTGATATATAACAGCTATGAAGTGACACTTTCCCCTGTCATTCTCACATCGCGTTGACCTTAGACAGTAGCTCTATTGACTTCAGAGGACATACTGATGTGGGAAATGCTATTTAAGTCTTTAATACGAGGGAAGGCTGTAAAATTAAGCCCTGTTTTCAAAACATGGCCATTGTCTTCATTTCTGTAATGTAATGTGTTGTTTTATGGTGCCATATAAATAAGGACAGTGAGACTTCCATCCTGAGATCATGAGTTTGTGTCTTGCGGTAATGAATTCGGCAACTGTCACTGTGAGAAAAGAGAAATGTTTTGTGTCTCCTCATAATGCTTCACAAATTCTCTCCTGAGTGAAAAATTAATTGACCCTGTCTGATTGAATATAGGCACTATAGCTGAAGTATGCCATTATCTCCTTATAGGTGTGTGTATTTGGAAGCAAACAAAACTCAATGTTTTCCCATTCTTCTGCCCAAGAAATTTAGCTGTGGAGAATAAACAACACATTTAGGGGACAGAAGGTTACAGAAAGCACCTCAAAACCTGCTTTGTATATTCCTTAGAATCGCTATGTCATCCCAAAAAAGAAAGAAAGAAAATGTCCGTAAGAGTGTATATGAGAGAGTTTGTGGGAAAGAGAGAGGAAGGCAAGATTATCTTTTCATAGGGTAGCCATATGTTGCCCTTTTCAGAAGACAGTCCTCTATCTGAAAGAATGTTAGAGGACAGTCCTTTCTTTGAAGTGCTGTATTTCAAGGGCTATTCCATTCTAGTCAGGTTTAAAGAAAACAAACCATAAGAAGAAAGAACACTTGGGGCCTTGAACTTGGTCATCAATAGTTAGCACATGGACAGCAGACTGAGAAGGCACTCAGAGGTCACCTGGTCAGTCTTCCCCACTGTGGTGATTATATTTCTATTAAAATTATATTAATGCGTTCTAAACTTGCATCTATACATATCAATTAGCATATGCAACTTTTATGCAGATATGTGCCCTCTTTTGTCCTTTGTGGGGGTTTTTTGCTGATGCATTTCCTCTTTTTTTGGTGATGCATAAGAGGCTGCCCTAATTCTGTGTAATGACCATAATAGAGGCCTAGTTCTTACAAACAACAGATGTGCGATTGCAGGTGGGGCTTTTATATTTGCTGCTTGCTTGGGAACCACAAGATCAGAGGGGGAGAGTTTGTAAAGCACCTCAGAGGCCACAATACATCGCTGGTGGTCTTTGGTCAGCTTGGGTGGGCCACAATTTGTTGTGCAGGTCTAACACTTCTATTTAAAATGGCTGCCACCCATGCTTGGATTAAAAAAAAACCCTATGGTTAAGAATAAATGTCTCATACGTGAACATTTAACTGCTTAATAGGAGCTTCCATGGTTGGAGTGGTCTGCAGTCTGGAGGCACAGTTTTTGTCAATGCCTTCCATTTTAGGGGCTAGTGGTTGGACCCAGCACCCTTCCCCAGAATTTAGCTCAGAGTTTCCTCGCTGTGTTCAGGCATCATATTTTGGGTATTTCGTTCTCTTGATGTCATGTTACATAAGTAAGAGTAATTATAATTGGATTAAACAGACTGTTACCCAGAATATATGAAGCTGCCATATATGCAAGGTCAGACTAGCACAATGGTGACATCTTCAGTCAGCTCTGAGAGTAATTTTTCTGCCTGAGAAGGAGAAGCAAATGGGGTCCTCCCCCCAAGGTACATAGTACCAAAGGCCAATCAAGTTATTTGATTGGCATGAATCCTTCGGGGAAGGGAGATGTAAAGTTGGGGGTAACAATGGACGAAGGCTCATGCACCACAACGGAGAGAACAGCTCTAATAGCGCCCAATAATAGTCTTCACAAACATGTAGTAAGAAAGTCAGACTATGAAGCACATGGTCTTCGATGTCTATATACTAATGCCCAGAGTATGGGGAACAAACAGAACAAACTTGAACTCTTAATTTGTTGTTGTTCAGTCATTAAGTCATGTCCAACTCTTCGTGACCCCATGGACCATAGCACGCCAGGCCTTCCTGTCCTCTGTTCGTTCCCAGAATGTGCTCAAATTCATATTCATTGCATTGGTGATGCTATCTAGCCATCTCATCCTCTGCCGTCCCCTTCTCCTTTTGCCTTCAATCTTTCCCAGCATCAGGGTCTTTTCCAGGGAGTTTTCTCTTCGCATTAGGTGGCCAAAATATTTGAGCTTCAGCTTCAGTATCTGTCCTTCCAATGAGCAGTCAGGGTTGATTTCCTTTAGGATGGAGTGATTTGACCTCCTTGCAGTCCAGGGGACTCATAAGAGTCTTCTCCAGCACCACAGTTCGAAGGCATCAATTCCTCGGCGCTCAGCCTTCCTTATAGTCCAGCTCTCACAGCCATACGTTGCTACTGGGAAAACCATAGCTTTGATTATACAGACCTTTGTCAGCAAGGTGATGTCTCTGCTTCTTACTATGCTGTCTAGGTGTGCCATAGCTTTCCTCCCAAGGAGCAAGCGTCTTTTAATTTCATGGCTACAGTCACCGTCTGTGGTGATCTTGGAGCCCAAGAAAATAACATCTGTCACTGCTTCCATGTCTTCCCCTTCTATATGCCAGGAAGTGATGGGGCCAGATGCCATGATCTTCATTTTTTTAACGCTGAGTTTCAAATCAGCTTTTGCACTCTCCACTTTCACCCTCAACAAGAGGCTCTTTAGATCCTCTTCGCTTTCTGCCATTAGGGTGGTATCATCTGCGTATCTGAGGTTGTTGATAATTCTCCCAGCAATCTTAATTCCGACCTGTGATTCATCCAACCCGGCATTTCTCATGATGTAGTAGTAATGGGGACTTCAATTTCCCCAATATTTGTTGGGAGACAAATTCTGCAAAGCATGGCCCCTCCAGGAAATTCCTGACTTGTGTGGTGGATAACTTCCTCCTACAGAAAGTAGAGGAAGGAACTAGAGGATTGGCTATCCTTGACTTGATCCTAACCAACAGAGATGACTTAGCGGATCAAGTAGCAGTTACAGGAACTCTGGGGAAAGCGACCATGTTATACTTGAGTTCTTGGTTCTAAGGGAAGCAAAAGCCGAGTGTAGTCAAACGCTTACCCTGGATTTTAGGAAAGCCAATTTTAATAAACTCAGAACAATAATCAGTAAGGTCCCATGGCAAGCAACTCTAATGAGAAAAAGAGTCCAAGATGGGTGGGAACTTTTAAAAAAGGAAATTCTCAAGGCACAATTACAAACAATTCCAACAAGAAGAAAAGGTGGAAGACAACAGAAGAAGCCAATGTGGCTTCACAAAAAGCTTGGAGATGACATGTAAACAAAAAAGCACACATATAGGAAGTGGAACGAAGGACAAGCTATAAAGGAAGAGTACAGGCAGGTAACATAGACTTGCAGAGATGGCATCAGGAAGGCTAAACCTGAGAATGAGCTGAGGTTAGTGAGGGATCCTAAAAGCAACAAAAGAGCTTTCTTCAGATACATGCATAGTAAAGGACAGAGGAAAGAAATGGTGGTTCAGCTTTGAAATAAGGATGGCAAAATGACAACAGATGACAAAGAAAAGGCAGAAGTGCTCAATTCCTACTTTGGCTCAGTCTTCTCCCAAAAGAGGGTCTATGACCCCCCTGGCAAAGGCGAAGCACAGGCTGAAGGGGCAGGATTGCAGCTTGAGATCGATAGTCATATGGTCGAGGAACACCTAATTACTTTGAATGAGTTCAAATCTCCAGGACCAGATGAACTGCATCCTAGAGTAATAAAGGAACTGGCAGAAGAACTCTCAGAACCGCTGTCTATTCTCTTTGAGAAATCATGGAGGATGGGGGAAGTGCCAGATGACTGGAGGAGGGCTAATGTTGTCCCTATCTTCAAAAAGGGCCAAAAGGGGGAACCTGGGAACTACAGACCAGTTAGTCTGACATCAATCCCTGGGAAAATTCTGGAGCAGATGATAAAGCAATCCACCTATAAGCCGCTTGAAAACAATGCAGTGATGACTCAAAGCCAACATGGATTTGTCAAGAACAAGTCCTGCCAGATGAATCTGATCTCATTTTTTGATCAAGTAACCTCCCTTGTGGACTGTGGGAATACTGTAGACATAATATACCTCGACTTCAGCAGAGCTTTCGACAAAGTGCCCCCTGATTTCCTGATGAGCAAACTAGCTCAAAGTGGGCTAGATGAAACAACGATCTGGTGGATCCACAGTTGGCTACAGAATCGAACTCAAGGAGTGCTTATCAATGGGACCTTCTCAAACTGGGGAGAGGTATCGAGTGGGGTACCACAGGGCTCAGTCCAGGGCCCAGTGCTCTTCAACATTGTTATTAATGACTTGGAGGAGGAGGTGCAGGGAATGCTGATCAAATTTGCAGATGACACAAAATTGGGCAGGATAGCTCATACTTTGAAAGACAGAAACAAAATTCAAAGTGATCTTGATAGACTGGAGCGCTGGGCAGAAAACAACAGAATGACATTTAACAGGGATAAATGCCAAGTTCTGCACCTTAGAAAAAGAAACCAAATGCAGTTACAAGATGGGGGATACGTGGCTCAACAACACTACAAGCGAGAAGGATCTTGGAATTTTTGTAGATCTCAAGCTGAATATGAGCCAACAATGTGATGTGGCTGCAAAAAAGGCCAATGCTCTTTTGGGCTGCATTAATAGAAGCATAGCTTCCAAATCCCGGGAAGTGCCCGGGATGTTTAGCCTTGAGAAGAGAAGACTGAGGGGAGATATGATAGCGCTCTTCAAGTACTTGAAAGGTAGTCACAGAGAGGAAGGCCAGGATCTCTTCTTGATCATCCCAGAGTGCAGGACACGGAATAATGGGCTCAAGTTACAGGAAGCCAGATTCCAGCTGAACATCAGGAAAAACCTCCTGACTGTTAGAGCAGTACAACAATGGAACTGATTACCTAGGGAGGTAGTGGGCTCTCCCACACTGGAGGCATTCAAGACGAGGCTGGACAGCCATCTGTCAGGCATGCCCTGACCTGGATTCCTGCATTGAGCAAGGGGTTGGACTCGATGGCGTTGTAGGCCCCTTCCAGCCCTACTATTCTGTGCTTCTATGTGTCTATGCTTCTATTTTAACACCCAAGGCAGAAAATCCCACATGTGCCTCTCCCCTTCCTTGAAAGCAAAAATATAACAACAACAAGAAAAACAGCAGTAACACAACAACAACAACAACAACAAAGAATTTGTTGCCCTTTCATGATACCCAGAATCAGCTGCCTCACTCTGCCCAATGTCAGGGCCAGTCCACTGGCAACAGGGTTCTCCAAGGTCTCAGAGGCCTTTTCTAGCCTTGCTACTTAAGATAATTCAACTGGAGATGCCAGGAAGTTAACATGGGAACTTTTGAATGCAAAGAAATGTGTTCTTCCTGTTCAGTTGAGGGTCCTGCAGGCAGGCCAGATGTTGGCTAGCTTAAAGTAGTTAAGAAAATGCTGAAATTCCCTTAGTTTTCATCAGAATTGTAGGACTAGGAGAGTACTGAAGAATCATCCTATTGTACTGAGATTAGGTCCTCCCCTCAAAACCCCATGTTGTCCAGCTTAGGGCCAAAACAGATATGTGTCTAGCAGCTATGTCACATCTTTTCATTTTTACTCTAAATCAGAGCCCCCAATCCAGACCTTAAAAGCCCCCCTTCCCTACCCAACTAGGGTCCCAATCCAGATTGAGGATCCTGTACCTACTCTGGAGTAAAACTGAAAAAAGGAGAACTAGCTGCTAGACATACATCTAAAGTAATGTCTGTTTTGAAGCCTTGTGTACCATGCAAGGAGCAGGACAGGTCAACCTGCACAGTCCCTCTTTGAGGCTGAGAAACAGGTTTAATAAGAGAAACATAATTCGTTTCAGCAAAGAACTTTATGGACTGTCTATTCTGGGCCCAATTCAAGATGTGAGAGTGACCAAAGCTCTTGATAAGTCGCCAGGGTTTATCCCAAGCTTTTTGCGATTACCATCTAGTTCCAACCTAGTGAATTTTACGCTTGACATATGTCAGTATTGCTACAGTATTAATGAAATCACTAGTGCTGAAAACATTAATCAGTAGATTAATTCATTAATTGATTGTGGCTTAAAATCCAGCTGAAAATGTTTCTTTCTATTAGTTGAAAGAGTGTTCAGATTCTGTTCATTTAAGCAAGGGATTTGAGGAACCCACCAACTGAAAATACGTTTTTGTTACAATCAAGTACAACTGGTATCTGTCAAATACTATCAAGATCTCACCTCTTTTGAACCACTGTAAACTGTATAGTGTAAAATAATGTTATAATTCATTTGCTCTGATTACTTAGAACACAAATTAAACATTTCACATGCCTACTCAGGAATAATAAGGAAGGTACTGAGACCTCCACATATCTGTCTGTCTGTCTTGCTGCCAGCTCTGGTAGCACATGTCTGAAGAGTTCTATTTGGTATGATATTGTATTTGTCTATCATTTTATGTACACCACCTTTATGGATGAAAGATGGCTAACAAATGTTAAAGATTTAAATAAAAATAAATAAATTCTATTGATCTCAGGTGGAGTCTCTCATTATTTCTACTTACTGCATCTGAAGGCATGGTTCTGAGGGCTGAACTAACACCAGCTGTACACTCATGAACTATGAACACTTACACATTGGCAAAAAAAGAGGAAATGTATAACCAAGAAAGACGACAAAAGAGGATGCCCATTTGCATAGTATTCACATATGTAAATTTGTATGTAGAGATGCTAATTTAGAAATAATAACTATAATTTGAATGGAATTACAATATCTCTCATCATAGTGGAGAAGAGTAACTAGGTGACCTGGGGCCTGCTCAGTCCGCTGTCCAGATGCTAACTGTGGGTGGGTAAGTTCAAGGTGCCTGGGCTTTCCCTCCTCATGCTTGTTTGACTTTTGGACTGGACACCTTCGCATGGAGGCTGTCCTCTGCCAGCTCTCCAAAATAGAGGCTATCTTCTGTAAAGCAAGACACCCTAACATAAACTGCAAAAACCTCTTTCACCTTTGATGGATCCTTCTTCTTGGTTTTGAATGACCTCTTGGGACTAAGAAGTGCAGGTCTTGTCCATTTGTCTGTTGAAGTACATTTTGTGGCAATCTCCACTGCTCATATGTGGGTTGAGGCCCCCTGTGGCTTCTTCCACAAAGCAGTTTCTGAAGAGGTTGTG
Source organism: Heloderma suspectum (assembly GCF_057233095.1). Taxonomy (NCBI): domain Eukaryota; kingdom Metazoa; phylum Chordata; class Lepidosauria; order Squamata; family Helodermatidae; genus Heloderma; species Heloderma suspectum. The sequence goes on from NC_139464.1 coordinate 35,468,338, forward strand.
TTGCAAATGTCCCTGTTCAAGCCTACTACCATAATGAGAGTTTTATCATTAGTCCGTATGCACTTAATGATGAAATAATTTGATCCATTTGCTACCTGTTCTTTGGACATCCTTTCCTTTCTCTCTCTCTCTCTCTCAAATTGCATTTTTAGTAGTTGTAATGCCAGTGAACTCCCTGCATTGAAGTGTGGCTTGCCTTTTCAAAAGGTCCACAGGATCAAAGTTGTGCTGAGTTTGGAGTTCTTACTGAAAGTTGTTTCGGGATTTCACTTTACTTTTTCCTGAAGGATATTTTCAGCATTTCCCTTTAATCAGGAACTGTTCGATGACAAAGACTGTGCATGATGTTCACAGGGCAATTGACCACTGCCTGTCTTGGACAGCCAAATTCAGAATGGCTACAGCCCTTTTAGTCTGTCATGCTGGAGGCAGTAATAGGCACAGAGGATCTTCTCAGCCCCTGGCCTGGTGGATTACATCTGTGATTAGCATCTGCTATGGGGATGTCAATGCACCATTATGGTTCATGCCCATTTTACTAGGTTCCAAGTGTCATCTTCAGTCCTGAAGAGAGAAATCTTAAGAGACCGAAGAGAAGTGGAAGAGTGTCTTCACTTTTGATTTTTGTGAAACATGCAATGGATTTGGAAGCCATGAAAGAAGCTGATGTGAGCAGGCTAGCATTGCTGAGTATTTTCACTGGATTCAGGCTAGGGATGGGCAAATATGCAGTGTTCAAGTTTGTTGAGGTTCTCCCGAATTCTTCCTCAAAGCTCATTTTGCTTCATTTGTGTTCCCAAACATAAGCGTCACTTTTTCTTTCTATCGGGAAAAATACACATCTGTATTTTGTTCTTGTTGTTCAGTCGTTCAGTCATGTCCGACTCTTCATGACCCCATGGACCATAGCATGCCAGGCCTTCCTGTCCTACGCTCTCTCCCGGAGCGTGCTCAAGTTCATATTTATTGCATCGGTGATGCTATCTAGCCATCTCATCCTCTGCCGTCCCCTTCTCCTTTTGCCTTCAGTCTTTCCCAGCATCAGGGTCTTTTCCAGAGAGTTTTCTCTTTGCATTAGGTGGCCAAAATATTTGAGCTTCAGCTTCAGTATCTGTCCTTCCAATGAGCACTCAGGGTTGATTTCCTTTAGGATGGACTGATTTGACCTCCTTGCAGTCCAGGGGACTTGTAAGAGTCTTCTCCAACACCACAGTTCGAAAGCATCAGTTCTTCCTTATAGTCCAGCTCTCACAGCCATACATTACTACTGGGAAAACCGTAGCTTTGATTAGACGGACCTTTGTCAGCAAGGTGATGTCTCTGCTTCTGACTATGCTGTCTAGGTTTGCCATAGCTTTCCTCCCAAGGAGCAAGTGTCTTTTAATTTCATGGCTACAGTCACCATCTGCGGTGATCTTGGAGCCCAAGAAAATAAAATCTGTCACAGCTTCCATTTCTTCCCCTTCTATATTCCAGGAAGTGATAGGGCCAGATGCCATGATCTTAGTTTTTTAATGTTGAGTTTCAAACCAGCTTTTGCACTCTCCTCTTTCACCCTCAACAAGAGGCTCTTGAGATCCTCTTTGCTTTCTGCCATTAGGGTGGTATCGTCTGCATATCTGAGGTTGTTGATAATTCTCCCGGCAATCTTAATTCCGACCTGTGATTCATCCAACCCGGCGTTTCTCATGATGTACTCTGCATATAAGTTAAATAAGCAGGGTGACAATATGCAGCCTTGTCGTACTCCTTTCCCAATTTTGAACCAAGTGGTTGATCCATGTCTGGTTCTTACTGTTGCTTCTTGACCCTCGTACAGGTTTCTCAGGAGACAAGTAAGGTGGTCTGGTACTTCCATCACTTTAAGAATTTGCCAGAGTTTGTTGTGATCCACACAATCAAAGGCTTTAGCATAGTCAATGAAGCAGAAATAGACGTTTTTCTGGAATTCTCTTGCTTTCTCCATGATCCAGCAAAAGTTGACAATTTGATCTCTAGTTCCTCTGCCTCTTCGGAACCCAGCTTGTACTTCTGGTAGTTCTCAGTTTACATACTGCTGAAGCCTAGCTTGTAGGATTTTGAGCATCACCTTGCTGGCATGTGAAATGACCGCAATTGTGCGGTAGTTTGAACACTCTTTGGCGTTGCCCTTCTTTGGAATTGGAATGTAAACTGACCTTTCCCAGTCTTGTGGCCACTGTTGAGTGTTCCAAATTTGTTGGCATATTGAGTGCAGCACTTTAACAACATCATCTTTTAGGATCTCAAAAAGCTCAGCTGGAATACTGTCATCTCCGTTAGCTTTGTTGTTAGTAATGCTTCCTAAGGCCCACTTGACTTCACTCTCAAGGATGTCCGGCTCAAGTTCAGTGACTGCACTGTCATGGCAATCAGGGACATTCAGATCTTTCCTGTATAGTTCTTCTCTGTATTCTTTCCACCTCTTCTTAATCTCATCTGCTTCTGTTAGGTCCCTGCCTTCTTTGTCCTTTATCATGCCTGTCTTTGCACAAAATGTTCCCTTGAGATCTCCAATTTTCTTGAAGAGATCTCTAGTCTTTCCCATTCTGTTGTTTTCCTCGATTTCTTTGCATTGTTCATTTAAGAAGGCCTTATTTCTCTGGAACTCTGCATTCAGTTGGATAGATCTTCCCCTTTCTCCCTTGCTTTTCACTTCTCTTCTTTCCTCATCTACTTGTAAAGCCTCATCAGACAGCCACTTTGCTTTCTTGCATTTCTTTTTCTTTGGGATGGATTTGGTTGCTGCCTCCTGAACAATGTTACGGACCTGCGTCCATAGTTCCTCAGGCACTCTGTCTATCAGGTCTAATCCCTGAAATCTATTCCTCACCTCCACTGTATATTCATAAGGGATATGATTGAGGTCAGACCTGAATGGTTCAGTGGTTTTCCCTACGTTCTTCAATTTAAGCCGAAATTTTGCAAGAAGCAGCTCATGATCTGAGCCACAGTCAGCTCCAGGTCTTGTTTTTACTGACTGTATGGAGCTTCTCCATCTTTGGCTGCAAAGGACATAATCAATCTGATTTCGATATTGACCATCTGGTGATGTCCATGTGTAGAGTCATCTCTTGTGCTGTTGGAAAAGAGTGTTTGCTATGATCAGCGTGTTCTCTTGGCAAAACTCTATTAGCTTTTGTCCTGCTTCATTTTGTACACCAAGGCCATGCCTGCCTGTTATCCCAGTGATTTCTTGACTTCCTACTTTAGCATTCCAATCCCCTAAGATGAAGAGGACATCTTTTTTTGATGTTAGTTCTAGAAGGTGTTGTAGGTCTTCATAGAACCGATCAACCTCAGCTTCTTTGGCCTCAGTGGTTGGGGCATAGACTTGAATTACTGTGATGTTGAATGGTTTGCCTTGGATTCGTACTGAGATCATTCTATCGTTTTTGAGATTGTACCCCAGTACTGCTTTTCCCACCCTTTTGTTGACTATGAGTGCTACTCCATTTCTTCTAAGGGATTCTTGCCCACAGTAGTAGATATGATGGTCACCTGAATTAAATTCGCCCATGCCTGTCCATTTTAGTTTGCTGATTCCCAAGATGTCGATGTTCAGTCTTGCCATCTCATGTTTGACCACCTCCAGCTTACCTTGATTCATTGATCTTACATTCCAGGTTCCTAAACAATATTGTTCTTTACAGCATCAGACTTTCTTTTCACCACCAGACACATCCACAGCTGAGTGTCCTTTCGGCTTTGGCCCAGCTGCTTCACTCTTTCTGGCGCTACTTGGAAATACCCTCTGCTCTTCCCCAGTAGCATATTGGACACCTTCCAACCTGAGGGGCTCATCTTCCGGCGTCATATCTTTTAGCCTTGTGATACGTTCCATGGGGTTTTCTTGGCAAGAATACTGGAATGGGTTGCCATTTCATTCTCCAGTGGACCACATTTTGTCAGAACTCTCTGCCATGACCTGTCCGTCTTGGGTGGCCCTGCACGGCATAGCTTATGGCTTCACTGAGTTGCGCAAGCCCCTTCGCCACAACAAGGCAGTGATCCATGAATTTTTGTATTCATGGATCACTGCCTGTATTTTTAAAAGAGTGCAATTTTTCCCGAATAAAATATGCATTTTTAAAAATGCTCATTTTCCAGTGAAAATGCACATTGCCCCATAGGCTAAAGCATGAAAATGAGGATTTTGAAGGGATTTGCGCACATCCGCATTTGTGGAAGTGCACACATACACAAGTGTGCACTTTCACAGATATGCATATGTTTATACATATGTGCATTTTTGGAAGTGCGCAATTGTGCAAGTGCGCACTTTCGAACGCAATTTTGGAAAACTGCAAATTGTTCAGGTTCATGTTTGGGGTTGCAGACAGGGGATGTTCTTATGATTTGTGAACAGGAATGAAATTCTTGTACACCCCAAATACAGACCTCTGTTCCCCCCACTGGCTAAGAATTCTTTATTCTCTCATATGGGATTGCAGTTGTACTGCCTGCCCGCCTGCCCTGCTATAGAGTCTTCCTCTAGCCTGTATGGTGGTGACGCCTTTGTGGTGTCAGGGAGGAACTGAGTGGGTGAAATGCTGGCCCAATCTCTTGACTGAGCCAATTGGAAGCAAAGGAATTAGTGAAGGGGAGGCTAAGGAGAGTGCCCGTGTTCCAAGCTGTAGACATTTCTGTGATTGGGCTTGCACTCACATAAACGTGATATGTGGGACTGCACAGAGCGCCACTCAGAATACATAATAATAAAAAATAAATAGCATTTATGGGTAAATGCCACTGCCTTGCTTCTCATTTGCAAAGATTTTGTTGTTGTTGTTATTGTTTACAACATTTATATCCCACCTTTCTTCCATTATGGAACTCAGGGTGGCTACATGTGATTCCCAGGTGGTCTCCCCTCCAAACCCTACCAGACCCAAAGCTGCTTAGCTTCAATAAGGTGGCTGCCTCAAGTGCCTTCAGACTATACCCTGGGACCAAATATCCAGCATGTTCTGCTTTGTTAAAGGGAACAAGGAGTGTACACTCAAGGCAGTATCAGAAACACGCCAGCACACCAGAGCCATCACTTTGGCAGGGGCATAGCCTGCTTAGTATGATGGTGGTTAATGCAGTCTTGCCAGGGCCGGCATCAAGTGTAGACATGGTTAGGCACCTACCAAGGGCCCACACCCCAGCAGGGGCCCACTGACGAGAGCCCCAGAGTTGCCCCTCCTCTTTGCAAGCTGCTTGCTCACCAGTTTCTCGCTCTGCCCTAGGATGAAGAAGAGGGAATTTGTCATTGTATGTTGAGTTTGGGGTTGGTGGGTAGAGGAGAGGCATTTTAGAACCAGTCAGGAATTAAGCTTTTGCTTTAAGGAAAGCGGCTATGAGCAGTGGTCTTAAATTCCAAACCTCTCTTCTGCATTTTCTTCTTTCAAGGGAACCGGATGCCTTCTAGAAGGAGGTTATAACTTTAAAAGATGCCACATAATATTTACAAGCCTCATGGACTTTAGCAGTTAGAGCTACTGTAACTCAGTAGGTTGTTTGTGCGCAGTAAAACAAAGAATGAAAGCAAAGCTCAGGGGGCCCATAAAGGTCTCGTGAGAAGGTTATTTCCCACTGTTTGGTGAATGAGGTGACTTAAGGTAAATTGACCTGAGCAATCCATTTGTAAGGTGAAACGATGGTGCTCATATCTTCTTTATGGTGAGCTTAATATCTCAGGTACAGAAAGCCCTTGTTTTCTTCAGTCAGAATGCTAAGTGGCTTCAAATAAGGAAAGAAATGGATACATTATTAGAATACTCCCAAATGATTTTTTAAAAATTAACTATTCGTTTGATGTTTTGAATATATCACCCACAAAATAGCCACTTCACACACTCAGTCATTCAAAATCTTGTCCTAGTGTTATGTCTTCCTCTATGTGATCCATGCCCCGTCCTTTAACCCCTCTACCTTTCCCCTAGCAGCAGTAGTATCGTGTTCTGCCTTAAGAGCAACCCTTGCCACATTTGCTACTGTGGAGGCAGCAGTGGCAAAACAATTGGAGATTTGCCACCAAATGTGGGCAGCTGACCTCAATGGTAACCTAAAAAGGCCAAAATTTAGCATTAAAGTTTAAAGCTAAATTTGGCCTTTTAAGGCCACTGTCATGGTTGGCTTTCAACATTCGGTGGCAAGCCATGGATTGTTTTGCTGCTCCAGCCACCAGAATTCAGCAGCATGTGGTTGAGGGCCTCAGTGGGTTGAAATTGGCGGCCTCCAAAGTTGCCCATCCCTGCTATATACTCCTAGTGACATCAGTTATCAGCGTATAGGTCCTTACAGTGGAAAATGGCACTTCAGGGGGAGGTATCTTTGGGCTTAGGGGAACCCCAGGTCTTGCAGAAGTACAAAGATTCTTTAAGGGAAAAAAATCAAAGGGCGGGGGCAGTAAACCCAAGAACAGCCCAATGAGGACCAAGCATGCTCAGTGTCCATGGAATGGTGATTAACCTTTGGGGTGGGGGATGGAATTGAGTATTTTGGAAGAGGAGCATGGAGGCTGCCAGCCAGCCATGAACAGGAGCCCTTCACACTGCCACATTTTGTTACAGGTCCTCCTTGTAATAATGTATTTTGTATAGTATCTTTAGGTTTCAGTTCTGTACCCACTCACCTGGGAGTGAGCCCCATTGAACTTACTTCTGAGTTGACATATGGAGGAGTGTGCTGCTAGAACATGGTGAATGGCTGACTACATGGGCACTGACAAGGAAAGACACTTCCAACTGTTTGTGCTATTTATTTCTAAGGCTTAGTTTCTGAAAAAGCTGATGCAATCTTAGGTTGCAATAACAAAAGCATAGTGTCAAGATCGTGGGAAGTGGTAGTTTCACTCTGTTCTGTGTTAGTCAGGCTGCATTTAGAGTACTGGGTAGAATCCAACTGAAGTCCTATTAGAGAAGACCCACTGAAATTAAAGTGACTTGGGAATCATGATTTGCTTAAGTTCCATTCATTTCATTGAGTCTCCTCTAAGTAGGACTTTAATTGGATTCTACACACTGTGCCCAATTCTGGACACCTCATTTTAAGAAGGAAGTTGACAGTCTGATGCTCCGAGGCTGTCTTCTGCTCATGGAGTTTTGGATCCAATCCTCTGTTTATACCAGGGACGTTGAACCTATTTCAGGCCAAATGCTGAATTCCATTTCAGAGAAGTTCTTGGTGAACACATTCCAGGGGTGGGTGGGGCGGAAGGCAAAAAGGGGCTTGGCCAGGGGCAAAAGAAAAGGGGCAGAACCAAACATGCCAGCATATTTTAGGTCAAAACTCTTATTGCCAAAAACTAAGGTGCCACTTCACTCTTTCAGAATGGGGAAAACGTCAGAAAAGCTGGGAGGCCATCAAGCGATTGGTGGCTGAGGGAAGGGTGTGTGGCTGTCACGGGAGCTCCGGAGGGCTGGATTTGGCCCCTGGGGTCTGAGGTCCTGCTTTATGCCATCTAAGGAGTTAGACTCAGTCCCACAGCAAAGTGCTGGTACTCTACCAGCCACTGTGCCATGCTCTGGTCTGAGTAGAAACTACACTCATACCAGCATTATGCTTTAGGCCACTTTATATATTCCAATCAGACAACCACTCTCCACAAATGGGTACATGCAATGGAGAGCCTTCGGCCCATTGGGAGTGGGTTGCAACATGTAGCTGTATCAAACTGCGATGAAGCCTGTGTTTTTAAGTGGATGGGAAAATATAACTTGAAAGCATCCGTCAGTGAGAAAATGAGTGAAGTTAGAGGGCATGATGAATTAAACTTGCAGCCTTGCAGCTGGAGAAAGCTATTCTAAGGAATAATACATTATTCTGTCCCCAAGCCATAGCCAGTCTGATTTCAGGACATTTGTGAATGAATTACGAGGCATCGGAGTGATGAACCTAAAATAGATGGGCTTGTTTAAAAAGCCATCCATCCCTGGAGCTGTCATCGTTGCTACTTTTCCCAGAGTGAACAAAGCTATATTAAAAAAGCATTCCTCAGAGTTGCATGGTAGAGATAGAGGTTGGTTTGAGCAGAAGTGAGCAGAAGGTAGATTGGGATTTACTGGTTGATCTCTGGATGATTTGCAGTAGATCAACAAAGGTTTCTGACTCCCAGTAGTCTAACAATAGCAATAACAACAAACATTCCCTACCCTCAAATGATGCTGCTGAAATCAAGAAAGCCTGGGGGAAAGTAGGAGTAGATTTGTGTTCAAAAAGATTTGGATGTGACCTCCAGTTCTGGTTCTGAAAACAAATTCCTGGGCTGAGCATGGGCTCAGAGGCACTCCTTGTTCCACAGTTTGATGCCCACCTTCCTGATCTGGTATTTTGCACTTGACTCCCGGTCGTGGGCCTCAGGGCTCTAGTGAAAAGCAAGCCTAAAGCTCTGCCCATCCCTGAGTTTGAGGACAGTGCCAACTGCTTGTTTTTGAAGGCCCTTGGGCAAGACACCCTCAATGGGCCCCCTCCCTCAGAGAGCCTGCCTTCTCACCACCATTGTCACAAGCTGCTGTTGCTTCCCACCCTCTTTCTCATCACTGCTACCACTTACTTGCTTGGCAGACAGTGAGCAAGTAGGCAGTGGCATATATTGCTGCGTTGTCTGGGTCAGAGAGAGAGAGGCAGGTGAGCAAGCGGGATTTAGTGAAGAGAAAAAACTCCAGGGGGTTCTTGTCAGTGGGCCCCTGCTGTGAGCCCACTGACCAACCATACCTACCTTTGTTGCTGGCCCTGTTTGAGGATACTATACACAGCACACAGACCTTTATACCTTTGAAGTCAGGAAATGGCAAGGATCGCTGCTAGGCATGTGTTGATCAAATGACCAATATAGGCACTGGCCTCACTCAGACATGCTTAGCTTCAGTTATGTTGCAGTACAATGGGCCTTCGGACCAATGCCTTAAACCAGCCTCCCCCAGCCAGATGTTTTGGGCTTCCAACTCCCATTAGACCCAGCCAGCATGGCCAATGGTGCCGGGAGTTGTCATCCAAAACATCTGGAGGGCACCACCTTGGGGAAGGCTGCCTTAGCCTCATGATGAACTGAATAAAACCGGAGTTGACAGACAGTAACTCACACTAGTTGGTAAGGAAGCCCTACACTACGTTGTGTGAATGCACTCTTGTTCAGAATCTGCTCTTATTACAGGCAAAAGGTGGCAAAGAGTGATCGGCGTGTGTGCGTGTATGTACAAGGTGTACTGTTCCACTTAATATAATATTCAGGAAACCAGGTTTTTGCTTGTTCAAATATTTGCTCCTACAAATATTAGGCAGAGTTCTCAGAAACTGTTAAGGGATCCTTATTTAGTGGATGCCCAGCATTTCAAGTGATTTGGGTTTTTAACATCAGAAATGTTAAAATGAAGTCCTTAATTGAGAGTAACTTAAATAATGGACCTTTAGCATTTTGATGGCAATTTTATTTCCCAACAAATGAAAGGAGAAATGTGTACTGTCAGCCTATTGGTATAATATGCTGAGAGTATTAAAAAAAAGCCCTATGAAACAAGGTTTTTCTGAACTCTTGATTTTTCTGAACTCTTAGCAAATGATCATTACCTTTTCACATCTGGTTTATTATAACAAATTATTTATCACTGAAACCTTAATAGTGTGCTAAGGTTATCCTAACCCGTCATAAAAGTAGCAGTGAAACCATCTCTTGAAATGTCACCAAGTTTTAATGCCTGCTAGGGCTGCAGAGAGATTGTTCAGGAGAAGGGCAGAAGCCTTGCTTAGTTTAGCATATTTGTGTAATATATTATGCTGGAATCTCAGCCTTAGCGCCTTGTGGCTATGAAGAGCGGCAGCCAGGGGAGGCTGGTGGCTCCTATGTCAGTGGGGCAGAGAATCCGTTCTGGGTTTCAGTCAGAACTCTAAAGAAGCTGTCCAATGTGCTGAACCCATTTTGGGGAGCACTTTGGATAACTCTTTTAGAGTTCTGACTGAAACCCACAGCAGATTCTGTGCCCCACCGACATAGGAGCCACCAGCCTCCCCTGGCTGCACCTTTAAAAGTGTGTATAGGACAACTGTAGACTGGGACAAACAATTTTCTTAATTCTCAAATGCAAATGTGTACTGGGTAAGACAGAGCTGGAATGCTTCCAGACAGATGGCTCCTAGCACTACCAATCAAAAGACATGGTGCAACTAACCCATCTTTCCTTCCTTAATGGGTTTTCTGTGATAAGGAAAAAAACGTGGGAAAATGTGAGAGGGTTACAAAAGGAGAATGTTGCTATCTGGACCCCCCATATAATTCAGTGAATTGAGGCAGGGGTGATTGCACAATAAAAGCCCTGTCTAGAAGCACCCTTGGATTCTCCAGGCATTCATTCAATCTGCTTCCTGGCTAGCTCAAGATGATCATGCCATTAGGTTTGTTAAGATGCTCAACAAGAGCAACAATAAATTCCTAACATGCATAGTTTCCAGACGGTGAATAAACAGAGAGACCGAAGTCTTCGGCTTGATGTAACAGACCTCAAAGCCTGGCCTGCCCCAAAACAGTAGGGCTAAATGAATCATGTGGGAAGATGAAGTTGCTTTGTGGATGAAACGTGGTCTGGAGGCAAGAAGGCAGTCAAGGGGGAGGGGCAGTCATAGGAACCGAGGAAGCTGCCTTCTCCTGAGTCAGACTGTCGGTCCGTCTAACCCAGTATTGTCAACACTGACTGGCAGCGGCTCCCCAGGGTTGCTGGCATGAATTTTTTCCAGCCCTATCTGGAGATGCCAGGGATCGAACCTGGGGCCTTCTTCATGCAAAGCGTGTCCTTTGCCACTGAGCCACAGCCCCTTCCCAGGCTAGCACAAGATGGCTGTGGCATTATGTCTGTTGAGACGTTCCTTTGGGCAATTTTATTCCGCCATTGAATGAATCTGAGCCAACGACTGTGGTCAAGAATCACAATTCAACATGATTTGGGCTGCAGTCCTCTACCCATTTACCTGGGAGTAAGCCATGCTGAACTCAGAATTTCCTTCTGAGTAGACACATTTGGGATTGTATCATTTGTTGTTCTCTGCCTTAAGTGTTTGGATTGGAGGTGAAAGCCATCAAAAATGAGTAAGCGTTGTGTGTGTGTATGTGAGTGAGAGAGAGAGGGAGAGAGAGAGAGAGAGAGGAAAGAGAAAGAGAGAGAGAGGAATGCACAAAATGCCTAATCAGTGGATCATTGCTTTGGTGTATACCTGTTGCATCTATGGAGGGGTTCTGTATGCTGGGGATCTCTTTGGGATTGATGAACATCCTAAGCATGGGTATGAGGAGAGAACATGGACTCTGGGATCTGCAGAAGCTATAATGCCTATTTTGACTGACATTCATGATTAAGAATGGAAAAGTCCCGGGTTCAAATATAACTTCCACCATGAACTCTCTAGGTGGTCTTAGGCAAGTCATTCTGTCTTGGCTGCAGCCTGTCTGTCTCACCTTACAGGGTTGCTGTAAGGATCACAAGACAATGGACATGAACCTATGATGACGATGATGGTTAGTGTGTGTGTGTGTGTGAAATATCATACGATGTGTGTCTATATATATTTTAAAACTTGCTCACTGTATAAAGTACTTCTAATGTTGTGTGCCCAAGTAGAGCTCCTCATTTTTAAAAGTTGTTTCCATCCCGACAAAAGTGTTGGACATTTAAATATCTGTAGATATTGGTGATATATTTGTGGCACTAATTATCCAATGATCTCCAGCCCCCCCTCCCCCGGTACTATTCTCCCAGCTTTAAGTGGAAAGGCAGTGAAATCTGCTTGATCCAGATGGTTGGAACTGATTTGCAGAAACACACATAAATCTGGAAGAAAATCTCTTTGAGAACTTAAATCCCACTCTGCTCTGTCTTTACCCTTCCCAAGCAGGCAATCTTGAGTACTCTCTGAAAATGTGTTATGAGATGTACTCACACTTTCTGTTTCTCAGATGATCAGTGGTTTTTGCTTTTCATGAGCCCCTTCATCAGTGGTGTAGTGGAGCCGGGGCTGGCACTTTTTAAAAATTAGCAGGGACGCTGACGACATCTGCCACCCCCCTTAGAATTCCCTGTTCCTTTGGAGCTTAGCTGCAATCCTCCCAGTCGATGGGAGCAAGAATGTAGTGTTCCTTGATGTAATGTATTGTGGGGGGGGGGGGCCCTTGGGCTAGTTCTACACTACTGCTTTATAGTGGTATTGAAGTGCACTGATAACTGTTGGGGCACATTACACATTTGATATGCTGCTTTTGTAGTGTTATTTCCTGCTTTTTATTCCACATTATCCAATATACCGCAACAAATGTCATTGTGTGTCCTACGAAGTATAAATACGCAAGAGAGATATAGTGCTACCGTGATGGGATTATAACGATATGACACAAGGTGTAGATCTGGCCTTGGTCTTGAATGGGCAATTAAGGTCCATTCACTTTCAAAGGACCTGCTCCTGTTGGAGATGAAAACTGCCAGAACTGGTTTGTTGATATGGATCCACACATCTGTCTGCAATTTTGGACTCTCCTTGGGGGCGTGGCTATGGGGACTTTCATGATGAGCATTGTCACTTCCACCATTTACCTCTACACCACTGCCCTTCATAGTGCACTAGAGAGCAAGAGGTGAGATCAAGCTTCTTGACTGTGCTGCCAGATTCCTTTTGCAAGGCCTTGATGGGCATCACAAAACGTTTTGTCCCTTGTTTACATCAAAGATCATGCAAAGGACATTGCTATGAATATATTGAAAATACGTTAACTGCAAAGATGTTGGTGTCTTCAAAACAGAATCCTCATAGTGACCCCTTTAAATGTCACCTTTGCTGGCCGGCTAGAACTGTGGAATACTGAGAAACAGGTCAAATACTTCTGTTCATATTTGGCAAAATCTGTCTCAAAAGGATTTTTTAAAACCAACTCAAAGAATCATAGAATCATAGAACAGTAGGGTTGAAAGGGGCCTACCACTGATCCGACTCATTGGATCAATGAGGCTGGTGGCTCCAATTTCAGCAGGGCTATGATTTCATTCTGGGTTTCAGTCCGAACCAGCCAGAACTCTAGAGCACCTATCCAAGGTGCTGAACCCTAGCCCCCAAATAGGTTCAGCACCTTGAATACCACCTTTAAGGCGCAATCGTATGGCTGCTAGACAGCAGCTAGATGGCCATAGGCTTTTTCATTTTCTGGGAACCGACCTCAGAGCCAGTGCTTCAAGGTCGGTTTCCAGAAAACTGACTCCCCGCCACCTCCCCCAGCAACTCGTAGGCAGTGTGGTTTGTCCCTGGCTCTGCACTCATAAGAGCCGTGTGGAGCGGCTGAAAAGGGGGCATTCCTGGGGGCAGGGAGGGGACTGCAAAAGTGCCATTATGACACTTCCTATGCACCATCCAGGCTCCCCCTCACTCCAAGGTGCCTTGGCTAGACAGATGAAATTGGCCATCTAGCCACAAATGCAGGGCGGCTGGAGCGTGGAGGAGAAGATCCCTCCAGTGTGCCACTCGCCCTGCATTGGATAGTCGGTCACCTCTGAGCTCAGAGGAGGCCAGCTATCCCCATAGGATTGCACCTTTAGAATTCTAGCTGGTTCTGACTGAAACCCAGAATGGATTCACAGCCCCACCTAAGTCAGAGCCACCAGCCTCCACTGTATTGGATATGTAGCTGGGTTGCACATTACAAATCAGGGGTATAGAACCTCTTTCAGCCGAAAGGGCCAAATTCCATTTTTGAGAAGCTGAGGGGGGGGGGCATTCTATTGGTGTGCAGAACCAAAGGCAAAAGGGCTGGAGCCAAATACCCCAGACACCAAAAACATCTGTATATTTTACCTTAAAGCTCTTTCTGCCAGTAGCTAAGTCTTAGGAGAGGCATTTCAGCTCTCTAGAATGGGGAACAAACTTGTGGCTTTGAAACACATTTGCTTTGGATCTTTTATATCTGTGTGCATGTAAGAATCCTGCTTTGATCCATTATTGCTTTTTCTTATGAGAAGCAGTTGTTGACCTGTTAATACTGATCTCGTTGTGTTTGTCTATTTTCATAATTCAAAAGCAAGCTATAGCATTTCTTTCTCTTGTCTTTGGTACTGCACAGCTGGCCTGGTAAGTAACTGAGTAACATTTGTTCTCTTTGGTAATATCTCTGGGCTTTAGCCACTGTAGGATGCGGTGATAGCTGATAACTTCTAAGATGTGATTTAGTTAGCTTTGTGTTGGTCTCCAATTCCTATGAAATCTGTCAAGAGTCTGGCTTTCTCCCCCAAAAGCTGCCTTGAGGAAAAACAATCTTTTTGGATTCCCAAAGTTCTGCTTCTCATCAGTTGTGCACAGTTTTTCTTTATGCAGAATATCAGCTTCTCTGGATCCTTTTGAGGCTTGAGCTTTTTTTACCTGGTGCTTTAAAAAAAAATTCTCCCTGCCCCTTTTTTCATAAGTATGCTGAGTTTTTGCTGCCTTCAGAAAGCTTTGCCATCATATTGTGAAATTCCAAAATAATGAAAGCAGCCCTTTCCCCTTGGTGTCCAGATCTCTGTGAATTGTTAGCTTTGTTCCTTTACGATTCAGGCAGACAACACATTTGGCCCCTGTTTTTAATCTCTGTTTGCTGGCCAGAGTGCTCACTTTTTAAACACACACACGCACGCACGCACACGATCTCTGGTAATATTTATTCTTTCCACTATTTAGTTTTTTTCACCTACCTGAAGAAATTCTTGTTCATGTTTTATAGGCTAGCTTGTGTTTTTCTATGTTTCATCTCTTTACCTCTTCACTTTCTGTACCCGTGATCTCATGTTGCTTTGCTTTAGGACACAACTTTTCTTGTGCCTTAGGACACAACCAAAGGGTTCTGTTGTAACTTCTGCAACTGCCAGCATGTTTGGGCTGGCCTGTGCTTTCCCTCTTGAACTCCTGGTGTCGTAGTTACTATAGGCAGAGGATCCCCGTGAGAGAAGAAGTTGGGAAGTTCGTCCACTTCTGTGAAAGCATTAACCCACGTTTAGACTGGTGCTGTCAAGAATATGGTTGAATCTGAGTTGCAAAGGATCTCTTGACATTTGCTGGGACATTGTGGGAAATTAACAAGGAAGCTCCCTCCCCCTCCAACCTGAAGCTCGTCCTGCATGGTTTTTGTTACAAACGTGAGTGGAAAATACTCCCTCACAGTGCCGGCTCCAGGTTTTGAGGGCCTTTGGGCAAGACACCCTCAATGGGCCCCCTCCCTCGCTGAGTCTATCCTCTCTCTGCCAATGTCACCAGCTACTAGCGTTCCTCATCCTCTTTCTCACCATTGCTACCGCTTGCTTGTTTAAGAAGCAGAGAGCCAGTGCGCAAGTTGGCCGTGGTGTCTCCTGCTCCTCCTCCTCACCACCACCTCCACTGTCTGGCCAGTGCAAGGGGCTGGTGAACAAGCAGGTTGTAATGGAGAAGAGGAGGAACAGCTCTTGTCAGGCAGGTGCCCAACCATGCCTACGCTTGATGCCAGCCCTGCTCCCTCAGCTGAACACATAGGCGGCGGTGACACGTGTAGATCCTCCCGAATGTTCACACCTTTGCCAAGCCATCAATATCAACTAATTACTATGTACATGGTGCTTTACAGATTTGCCCCAAGGAGCTTAGAGTTTAAATAGACTATGGACTTGGCACTACTCAAGGTTACTCCAGTATCTTGCTATCTCAGTCCCTCTCTGTGTGCCGGGTTTTTCAGAGACCTTTCTCACAGGATTGTTGTGACGGCGAATGAGCTTAGGAAGGTAAAAGCATTTTGTATAGAAATGGTTAAGTACAATGATAACACAGATGTTGGGCAGTATTTATTATATTTTCACCCTTCCCTCCTTCTAAGGAAGTCAGGATTCACATGTGGCTCCCTGCCATTTTATCCACAGAACAACCCTGCAAGGTAGGTTCGGCTGAGAGATCATAACTAGCCCAAATTCACCCAGTGACTTTTATGGAGATTTGAAACCAGACCTCCCCTGTCAAAGTCCAACACTCTGACCCAGTCACCCCAACCTGGTGACCCTCTGGATGTGTTGAAGTGTTGTTCAGTTGTTCAGTCGTGTCCGACTCTTCGTGACCCCATGGACCATAGCACGCCAGGCCTTCCTGTCCTGCGCTGTCTCCCGGAGCGTGCTCAAGTTCATATTCATTGCATCAGTGATGCTATCTAGCCATCTCATCCTCTGCCGTCCCCTTCTCCTTTTGCCTTCAGTCTTTCCCAGCATCAGGGTCTTTTCCAGGGAGTTTTCTCTTTGCATTAGGTGGCCAAAATATTGGAGCTTCAGCTTCAGTATCTGTCCTTCCAATGAGCACTCAGGGTTGATTTCCTTTAGGACTGACTGATTTGACCTCCTTGCAGTCCAGGGGACTCGTAAGAGTCTTCTCCAGCACTGCAGTTCGAAAGCATCAATTCTTCGGCGCTCAGCCTTCCTTATAGTCCAGCTCTCACAGCCATACATTACTACTGGGAAAACCATAGCTTTGATTAGATGGACCTTTGTCGGCAAGGTGATGTCTCTGCTTCTTACTATGCTGACTAGGTTTGCCATAGCTTTCCTCCCAAGGAACAAGCGTCTTTTAATTTCATGGCTACAGTCACCGTCTGCGGTGATCTTGGAGCCCAAGAAAGTAAAATCTGTCACTGCTTCCATTTCTTCCCCTTCTATATGCCAGGAAGTGATAGGGCCAGATGCCATGATCTTAGTTTTGTTAATGTTGAGTTTCAAACCAGCTTTTGCACTCTCCTCTTTCACCCTCAACAAGAGGCTCTTGAGATCCTCTTCGCTTTCTGCCATTAGGGTGGTATCGTCTGCATATCAGAGGTTGTTGATAATTCTCCCAGCAATCTTAATTCCGACCTCTGATTCATCCAACCCGGCATTTCTCATGATGTACTCTGCATATAAGTTAAATAAGCAGGATGACAATATGCAGCCTTGTCGTACTGCTTTCCCAATTTTGAACCAATTGGTTGTTCCATGTCTGGTTCTTACTGTTGCTTCTTGATCCTCGTACAGGTTTCTCAGGAGACAGGTAAGGTGGTCTGGTACTCCCATCACTTTCAGAATTTGCCACAGTTTGTTGTGATCCACACAATCAAAGGCTTTAGCGTAGTCAATGAAGCAGAAATAGACGTTTTTCTGGAATTCTCTTGCTTTCTCCATGATGCAGCGAATGTTGGCGATTTGATCTCTAGTTCCTCTGCCTCTTCTAAACCCAGCTTGTACTTCCGGTAGTTCTCGGTTCGCATACTGCTGAAGCCTAGCTTGTAGGATTTTGAGCATCACCTTGCTGGCATGTGAAATGAGCGCAATGGTGCGGTAGTTTGAACACTCTTTGGCGTTGCCCTTCTTTGGAATTGGAATGTAAACTGACCTTTTCCAGTCTTGTGGCCACTGTTGAGTGTTCCAGATTTGTTGGCATATTGAATGCAGCACTTTAACAGCATCATCTTTTAGGATTTTAAATAGCTCGGCTGGAATACTGTCATCTCCGCTAGCTTTGTTGTTAGCAATGCTTCCTAAGGCCCACTTGACTTCACTCTCGAGGATGTCCGGCTCAAGTTCAGTGACCGCACTATCATGGCTATCAGGGACATTCAGATCTTTCCTGTAGAGTTCTTCTGTGTATTCTTGCCACCTCTTCTTAATCTCATCTGCTTCTGTTAGGTCCCTGCCTTCTTTGTCCTTTATCATGCCCGTCTTTGCACAAAACGTTCCCTTGAGAGCTCCAATTTTCTTGAAGAGATCTCTAGTCTTTCCCATTCTATTGTTTTCCTCGATTTCTTTGCATTGTTCATTTAAAAAGGCTTTCTTGTCTCTCCTTGCTATTCTCTGGAACTCTGCATTCAGTTGGGTATATCTTCCCCTTTCTCCCTTGCTTTTCGCTGCCCTTCTTTCGTGAGCTACTTGTAAAGTCTCATCAGACAGCCACTTTGCTTTCTTGCATTTCTTTTTCTTTGGGATGGATTGAGTTGCTGCCCCTGAACAATGTTATGGACCTCTGTCCATAGTTCCTCAGGCACTCTGTCTATCAGGTCTAATCCCTGAAATCTATTCCTCACCTCCACTGTATATTCATAAGGGATATGATTTAGGTCATACCTGAACGGTTTAGTGGTTTTCCCGACATTCTTCAATTTAAGCCGAAATTTTGCAAGAAGCAGCTCATGATCTGAGCCACAGTCAGCTCCAGGTCTTGTTTTTACTGACTGTATGGAGCTTCTCCATCTTTGGCTGCAAAGGACATAATCAATCTGATTTCGATATTGACCATCTGGTGATGTCCATGTGTAGAGTCATCTCTTGTGCTGTTGGAAAAGAGTGTTTGCTATGATCAGCATGTTCCCTTGGCAAAACTCTATTAGCTTTTGTCCTGCTTCATTTTGTACACCAAGGCCATGCCTGCCTGTTATCCCGGTGATTTCTTGACTTCCTACTTTAGCATTCCAATCCCCTATGATGAAGAGGACATCTTTTTTTGATGTTAGTTCTAGAAGGTGTTGTAGGTCTTCATAGAACCGATCAACCTCAGCTTCTTCGGCATCAGTGGTTGGGGCATAGACTTGAATTACTGTGATGTTGAATGGTTTGCCTTGGATTCGTACTGAGATCATTCTATCATTTTTAAGATTGTACCCCAGTACTGCTTTTCCCACCCTTTTGTTGACTATGAGTGCTACTCCATTTCTTCTAAGGGATTCTTGCCCACAGTAGTAGATATGATGGTCACCTGAATTAAATTCGCCCATGCCTGTCCATTTTAGTTCGCTGATTCCCAAGATGTCGATGTTCAATCTTGCCATCTCATGTTTGACCACCTCCAACTTACCTTGATTCATTGATCTGACATTCCAGGTTCCTAAACAATATTGTTCTTTACAGCATCAGATTTTCTTTTCACCACCAGACACATCCACAGCTGAGTGTCCTTTCAGCTTTGGCCCAGCCGCTTCACTCTTTCTGGCGCTACTTGGAAATACCCTCTGCTCTTCCCCAGTAGCATATTGGACACCTTCCAACCTGAGGGGCTCATCTTCCAGCGTCATATCTTTTAGCCTTGTGATACGTTCCATGGGGTTTTCTTGGCAAGAATACTGGAGTGGGTTGCCATTTCCTTCTCCAGTGGACCACATTTTGCCAGAACTCTCTGCCATGACCTGTCCGTCTTGGGTGGCCCTGCACGGCATAGCTTATGGCTTCACTGAGTTGCGCAAGCCCCTTCACCACAACAAGGCAGTGATCCATGAAGGGGAGTGTTGAACTACAACTCCTATTAGCCCAGCCAGCAGCACCAATGGCTAGGGATGGTGGAAATTGTAGTCTAACACACCTGCATGGGCACCAGTTTGGGGAAGGCTGCTATAATCACGATATCGCATTAGCTCTGGGTCATTGTACTGTTTGTTTGTTTATTTATATTTATGTCTATACTGCTGAATTGTAAGTATCCCATTCATTTTTAGGCAATACTGTAGCAAGTGAACTATGAGAGAAGCCCCCATGCTTCACCAGAGGAGAGGCCAGTGGAGGCTGGTGGCTCCAATTTAGGTGGGGTTGTGAGTCCATTCTGGGTTTCAGTCAGAACCAGGCAGAACTCTAAAGGAGTTGTCCAAGGTGCTGAACCCATTTTGGGGATGAGGTTCAGCACCTTAGATAGATCCTTTAGAGCTCAGGCTGGTTCTGACTGAAACCCAGAATGGATTCACAGCCCTACCGAAATCGGAGCCACTAGCCTCCAGTGGGAGAGGCAGCATTTGAATCTACTGTAGATAGTTCATGGTGGTGTTTTATTTCGTCCTCTATTATGCATGTGCAACCTTGGTGATGGTCATGGCAAACTTCGCATAGAGCCCAAGTGTAAAATTTGTTTTCAATATTTTAGATTCCTGCTTTGTACAAGCTTTGACTAGTTCTAGTTAAAAAAGGTATGATTCATACAGGCTTTGTGCCCTTGTACCATGTATGTGTGTTTGAAGCACAACAATGGTTATGGCTCTCTGAATAGCCTTTGCTTTTGTCTGTATTTTATAAGCCCAGTGTCAAGTTGGAGACATATTCCATACCATTTCATAGAATCATAGAGTTGGAAGGGACCTCAAGCATCACCTAGTCCAACCTTCCCCAAACTTGTGTCCTCCATATGCTTTGGACTATAACTCCTAGTATTCCTGACTGTTGGCCATGGTGGCAGGGGCTGAAGTCCAAAACAACTGGAAGGTACCAGGTTGGGGAAACCTGATCTACTCCAACCCACTGCTGATGAAGGAAATCCACTGCTAGGTGGCCATCCAGCCTCTCCAAGACCTCCAACACCTTCCGAGGAAGTCTGTTGAACAGCTTGTGCCATCAGGACCTTCCTCCTAATGTTTTGTTGAAATCCCCTTGTCATTTGAACTGGTTGATTTGGATCCTACCCTGGAGCAGCAGAGAACAAATTAGCCCTGTCGTGTATGTGGGGAAGGGCCGTAGCTCAGTGGCACAGCATATGCTTTCCATGCAGAAAGTCCAGTTTCAATCCCCAGTACCTCAAGTTCAGGCTGGAAAAACTCTTGCCTGAAACCCTGGAGAGCCACTACCAGTCACTGTCAACAATACTGGTCTTAGATGGACCATTAGTCTGACTCGGTGTAAGGTACCTTCCTAGATTCCTGTGTGAGAGCCCTTCAGATATTTGAAGATGGCAAACATATTGCCTCTTAAATCATCTTAATTCTAATTCTCGTGTGACCATCCAGTCTATAGAAACTTGTCTGGAAAGGGTAGATAGTTGAAAAAACAATGCAACACTTTTTATTTGACAAAGAAAGTGTTGCTCATGCTTCCAGCTATAACTTAAGCAGTTAGGCAGATTAGAAGTCTCCTGTTCTGTGTTCACTGTTTATAGGTAATATATGTCTAATTCTTTCTTTGTAACCTGCTAATGTTGTGGTGTGGATTAATAAATACTGAATTTTCGCAGCTGCCTGTGGGAAATTCACAAGTAGGACATGAGTGCAATAGCATTCTCTCTACAGATACTTTGGACTGCAGCTCCCATAATCCATGACCACTGGCTATGTTGCCTGGGGCTAATGGGAATTGTAGTCCAAAACATCTGGAGAGCACCAGGTTGCCTATACCTCTCCTAGGTCCTGGGAAAATAGAAAGGGGAGAGTATAGAGGCCTGGTTGTGCTTAAGTCAGGGCTGGACAACTTGAGGCCATCCAGAAGTCATTGGACTGCAACTCCCATCATCCCTCACCATTGGCTATGCTGGCTAGGGCTGATGGGAGTTGTAGTCTAACAACTGGAGGGCCATAAGCAGCCCACTCCTGATTTAAAGTTACAGTGCAGAGTTAATTCTCTGGGCATGAAAACATGTCAGGTATGTCAGGGTTCCCCTTATGACCTGGAACTCCTGCCTCCTTGAACTCCTGGATCTCGTGCCTCCTTAAGAATCCCACCTTCCTTCTTTTATTTTCCCCTTTCCAATAATGTGGGGTTTAGGCTGTAGGCATGGGGTGATTGATACTCTAGACACAGGGTTTAACCATAACAGTTTACTGGCAAATTAAAGCAAGCAAATCAAAACTAAAGGTATTTACACAATAGAGCTAAAAGGCTTTAAGACTAAATAAAAGTTGCAAAATGCAAGTTTCTTTACTCTAGCTGTACTTCTCCAGGCTGCTTTTTCCCGCTCCCTCTTCAGGCTCCCGTCTGCCCTACTCTGCCTGGACTGGCTCTCTCACGCTTTTTATGTACCCTCCCCCTTCAAAACTGAAAGTACTGTTTCAAACCTGAAGAAATGAAACTTAACTGGGGAAATGAAACTGAAGCTTAACGGGGAAAATGAAACTACTCCTCTCAGGGATACCCCTCCCAACAAAAACCTCCAGGCTTCTAAGCCTGACCTTGTTCTTTTCTTTGCTTCTATAAGCATCAGACCTTCACAGGGTGCCATTCTTGTTTGCTCTAAAACGATGTCTGGAATATGGAACCTTTAGGGACCTGCATTGTGGTGCAGGAATACAAGGCATAGCCAAAAGAGGAGAAGAGATCTGGATTATACCAAGCAAGGATTTGCTGTCTTTTGTTTACCTGCTGTTCTCATTACTGTCATTCCAACAGACTCTCTTTTTTTTCCTCTTGAGTTTGCACAGCGCATTGCTTTTATGCTGACGTTTGTGAAACTAACATTTACTGTAGGGTCAGTTTCTGGAATTGGCATTACAGTTGGGGTGCGGAGAGAAGCAGAGGGAAACATTAATGTCCAGCTTTAGAAAATCAGAGTTTGGAGGCTAAATCTTTAGAGACCTTGGCTAGAGTTGGACAACTTCAGGAAATAATGTATGCACCACACAATATACACTGTACTATGTGCTCACTCATTTTGTTTCATATTAGAAATGTATGGCAGAAGTAGCCTTTATTGCTGTCTATGGCAATAGCTAGTTAGCAGTGTTGTCTGGTATAATTTAGGGCTGTAGGAAGTGCATATGCTTTAAATGGGGTGAGGGAGCACCAGCACACAAAAAAGGAAACTTCAGAGCACAGAGTTTCACTGTGGATGAAAAGGGAGGGGAAGCTGTTTCGTTTAGGATAACAAACAGAGCCCATTGCAAGGGAAGGGTTTCCCTTCTTTGCCAAGTGGTTGGAAGGGGAAGAAGGGAGAGCAGTTCTTTCCCCTGAGGAGGAAATTGCTGCAAAATTTCCTCCTACTAAGAAGTTGGGAGCCACTGTAAGCTTTGACTTCCTGATCAAGGAGTTTGGTAGGGTCAAATAGAAAAGCCTCAGTAGTGGCCTGGTTTGCACATAACACTATGCCATGGTGTGGTTTGTTGAAATCTGGATTGTCATGTCAGAACCTATCCCTGAAAAGAAACTATGGTTTGTTAATCAGCTGTAAACCACAAATAGAACCCATGGTTTGTTGTTGGCTTATAAAGTCTGGCTTGTTTAAGATATGGCTTGTTGTGATGTCTGAACCCAGAATTGTGGCTTATCCCTGGCTTGTTTGTGCTGTTGTCCACCCTGAAACAGGTGCCCAGCAAGGGCAGCCTAAAAATGAAACTGCTCTGAAGGCTGATAGGATGGGTGGGAGAGAGACAAGCCAGAAATAGGGAGAATAAGCCATGGGTTGTTTGATCGTGTGCAAGACAATTTACAGCTAAATCAACAAACCATGATTAACGTAAACCATGGCTTAGAGTGCAAATGCAGCCATTGACCTGGTTCACACATAATCACAAACCATAGTTTAAGCAACCCATGGGTTGTCGTGCATGAGTGCATGAGTTCTCTGTGCCCAGGGACAGAGACCACAGGAGGCTCTGTATTTACGTAGTGCTGTGATCTCCAAGGACTAATGGTTTGGGAGGCTGATAGGAACTTGGAGGCTGGTGAGCATCCTGTGCAGAGTGGGAGGAGCACGAAGGTGATCTTTGCCCCTGCACTCCTCCCACTTTGCATTTTTGCTAGATGGGCTTTTTTGCCCATCTAGCTGGGGCTCTGCGGAGCGGGAGGGAAGGAGGCTGGGGAGGCTGGAGGATTCTTCATAAGGCAGCCTCCCCAGTCCCCTCCTTGCCCACAGAACCGCCCCCTTTCCTCCTCTCTGAGATCGACTCTGTGATCTTGGAGAGGCAGCTGGCATGGTTCTCTATGCGCCAGCTGTGAGGAGAAGGGAGCAGGATGCCCAGACTCCTGGGTTTGAGGTTGGAGCGCTGTCTCTGACCTCAGGTCTAGGAATCTGAACTATCCTATGGCCCCACAGACTCCGTCTAGGGGCCATAGGATTGCTCTCATGGAAGGAACGTTGTCCGCCCCTCCTCCCCCCTGCAGCCACTTGAACCCTCCATCCATGAAAAGTGTCGCTGGAGGGTTGGGGTCCCCTACTAAATTTATTTATTTATTTATTAAATTTATTAAATGTATTAATCGCCCATCTGACTGGTCACCCAGCCACTCTGGGCGATGTACAACCCCCATAAAACAATTTAAAACAAAAAAAATTTACCATAATTTTTTTTTAAAAAATACCCTAACCCACCCCAAATGCCTGCCTGAACAGCCACGTTTTTAATGCACGACGGAAGCTCATTAAAGAGGGGGCATGACGGAGTTCCCTAGGGAGGGAGTTCTACAGAGTGGGGGCCGCCACAGAGAAGGCCCTCTCCCTCGTCCCCACCAGTCTAGCTGTCCTGGCTGATGGGACAGAGAGAAGGCCATCTGAGGCTGATCTTGTTAAGCGGCCTGTCTGGTGTTGCTGGAGGCGCTCCTTAAGATAGGCTGGGCCGGAACCATATAGGGTTTTAAAGGTCAAAACCAACACCTTGAATTTGGCCCGGAAAACAACTGGTAACCAGTGCAACTCCTTCAGCACTGGAGTGATGTGATCTCGCGGGCGGCTGCCTTTAATCAGGCGAGCCGCCGCGTTCTGTACCAGCTGCAGCTTCCGAACCGTCTTCAAGGGTAACCCCACGTAGAGCGCATTACAGTAGTCTAAACGAGAGGAGACCAGGGCATGTACTACCGATGGGAGCAGATGGTCGGGAAGGTAGGGGCGCAGCCGCCGTATCAGATGGAGTTGATACAGCGCTGTCCGGCTCACAGCTGACACCTGAGCCTCCATGGACAGCTGGGAGTCCAAAATGACCCCCAGGCTGCGGACCTGGTCTTTCAAGGGTAGCCGTACCCCATTCAACACCAGGTCAACATTCCCCAGCCTCCTCTTGTCTCCCACCAAAAGTACCTCGGTCTTGTCAGGGTTGAGCTTCAGCTTATTCCTCCCCATCCAGCCACTCACCGTCTCCAGACATTTGGACAAGGATTCTACGGCCAACCTTGGTGAAGATTTGAATGAGAGGTAGAGCTGCGTGTCATCCGCATATTGATGACACTGCACCCCAAACCTCCTGATGATAGCCCCCAGTGGCTTCACATAGATGTTAAATAGTTAAATAATGTGGAGATGGCACAGGGAGCTGCCAGAAGGAGGAGGAATTGCCCCAAATTGGACAGAGCCTCACCCAACTTCAAGTGATTCTTCCTTTCCCCAGTAAGCCCCCCAACTGCATCCCACATTGTTCAGGAGGGGCCCTTGCTTCCCCAGAGCAGATTTTGTGGTGTGTGTGTGTGTAGGTGACTATAAGGGAGAGGATAGGATGGGAATGTCACGTTAATTTATCTTAGGATCCAAGCTGATATTTTTCTGAGGAGGTCTGACATATCCATTTGTTGTGTGGAAACTGAATGGTTTGCCAACCATTCTTCCCTTGCTTGCTCAGTGACCAAAGTGGCACCAATAGCACCAACCAGCTGTCTTGTTTGAAAAGCCCACTGGCACAGCCGCTTCAGCCCGTGGTCTTTAGCTGGCCATGCTGAACATAGCCACGCTGCTATAAGTCGACACAGACATGGGACTGCCGACCACCGTGCACAAAAGTGTGGGCAGATTGTGTGTTAGCACTATCAGAACCTCTAAAAACATAGGGTGGCCACTTAGCAAAATACAGCAAATGTATCGCCAAAAGAGCGGACACAGATTTGCATAATATTTGCCCATGCTAATGTACATATTTCTGGCCCTGACTGCATATGTATAGATTCCAATTTAGAGAGAGCCAGTCTAGTATAGTGGTGAGAGTGCTGGACTGGGAGTCGGGAGATCCGGGTTCTAGTCCCCGCTTGGCCATGGAAGCTCACTGGGTGACTTTGGGCCAGTCACAGACGCTCAGCCCAACCTACCTCACAGGGTTGTTGTTGTGAGGATACAATGGAGAGGAGGAGGAGGAGGATTATGTACGCTGCCTTGAGTTCCTTGGAGGAAAAAAGGCAGGATATAAATGCGATAAATAAGTAGAGATGATTCCTATAATTTCAATCGAAATGCAACATCTCCTAATAGTGGGGAAGACTCTGCTCAGGTGACCTGTGTGCCTGCTGAAGTCTGCTGTCCCAGTGCTAACTGCGGATGTAAAAATTTCCAGAGGGGTAGTTGTGTTAGTCTGTTGTAATAAAAAGAACAAAGAGCCTTGTGGCACCTTAAAGACTAATTTGTTTTGGCATAAGCTTTTGTGGACATTGTCCACGCATGTGACCAAAAGGACATGGAAGTTTATGCCAGAATAAATGTGTTAGTCTTCAAGGTGCCACAAGGCTCTTAGTTGTTTTAACTGTTGATGGGCATCTTCAAGACCCCTGCTTTCTTATTACAGGTACCCTGTAAATTGGCCTTGAACTGGACAACCCTTCAGAAAAGAGGACCCTTTCAAATAGAGAACTGTCCTCTGTAAAGCAGGACACATGGCCACTCTTCTAGTAAAAATCCGCACTTGCAACAGATTTTAAAAATTTGTGTATGAAGACTCGTGCATGGAGTACAGCTAAAGGGCAATCTTGGTTGGAAGCTCAGATACCCTGGGCTCAGATGGCCATGTGAATGGGCTTTAGTGAGATGGTGGCTGATCGTTTTGCTCTGCCCTTCTGTGAATAATTCTTATTGCTGTCGGTCCTCTTCCTTTCTTTGCTTGGTGCCTATCTTTCTCAGGAACTCTGCCAAAAGCACCAACTCACTGATATAGAAAACAGTTTCTAGCTCTACGATTAAGTGATGTGTTTCTGTTATTCTGTTAAGTCTGTTCCAAGAAATGTAGATGTGAGATAAGCAAGGTATTTGCTGGCACTGGAGAAAGGCTTTAGCAAGGAGTGTTTAGTCTACTGTGCCACATGGCAAGTGGTTAGAGCAGGGGAAGTGGTGATGTTCTGGACCCAAAGATAGCCAATACAGAGTAGCTCAAATGCAGCTGTCTCGTTACATTGTACACCTTGGCAGATTTCAGAAATGTGGTGCAACAGCAACAGTTAGAACGTTGATTTTAAATGGTGGCTTTTGTAACGTGCAGTAGAGTTAGCATGGCCTATACATCCTTCTTATTCTTTGGAATTCAGTCCCAAGGAAGTGTTATTATTTACCCCAAAAGGTTGTCCTTACAATATATGCTAATAATCATATTAGCACCAAGCAGTGGAGGCTGGTAGTTCTGATGTTAGTGGGGTGGTGATTCTCCTCTGGGTTTCAGTCAGAACCAGTCAGAACCCTAAAGGAGCTATCCACGGTGTGGAGTAAATTTGCCTGTTAGTTGTTGACTTACTGTGACTTGAGGATATTTGTAAGTTTCATGTCATCTTCTATTTGCCCAAATTTTATAAGATGGTCATAAACCTTGTTGTTGTTCAGTCGTTAAGTCATGTCCGACTCTTCGTGACCCCATGGACCATAGCACGCCAGGCCTTCCTGTCCTCCGCTCTCTCCTGGAGTGTGCTCAAGTCGGTCATAAACCTTAGGAGTATTCTATAAGCCGCCATATTTAACCTTGCTCTGTATAAATTTTTTTGACAAATTCTGAATCACAATCCTCTTCTCCCCCCTTAAACCAAATCACATAAAATAATAGTCAAATATCCCTAAAACTCTGCAGCATTCCTACTATATCTCCAACCATTTGCACAACCCTGTTCATAAATGATTTGCCATTTATCTCTATACTCCAAAGTTAAACCAGTGTCAAAGAAATTTAAATGTCAGAGGTCCCTAGCCAATAAAACAATTCTGGGAATTAATTGTTCTTCCAAGCTACAGATTGCAATACCCTTTGGACTGAATTAGGCATTTGGCGGCAGGTCTGGGGACCTTGGTTGCCCCTGAATAGCTACAAAGTCAGAGCCAGCCCTACCATGAGGCAGAGTAAGGCGATTGCCTCAGGTGGCAGATACTGTGGGGCAGCAGTAGCAGCCTCCCAGCTGTTCCTCCTGAACTTTCTGGCTGTTCCCTTCTGTTGGAGCACAGAGCCACACAACCTGTCCTGGGGACCCCCTAAGCTAGCCTTTTGCCTCAGGTGTGTGGAGGATGCTATCCCATCACAAGCGTTGAAGTAAGAATCAACTGCCAGTCCAGCCAGCTTCTATACATGGGGTGGGGAGGGGGCACCAACTTGCCGTTTGCTTCCATTAGCAAAATGGGCTGGTGCTAAACAAGGTGGTGGAGGGAGGGCATAATTGCAGTGGAGGAGTGGCAGATGGGTGTGGAGGTGTATAAGCTCCCTGCATCTGCTGCCTTTCTCTTGCAGCTCCCTACCTGTAGTAGCAAGTCCCTGCAATGTTAAACTCCCATCTAGACTCCTGGCTGGGGGAGGGGGAAGTGGCTAGGGCAGAGAAGGGCAACACTTCCCCCTTCCCACTTTTTCACCACAGTTAGCACCCACTTCATGCCACTTCGTAGCCTTTGGCAAGTCGCATCTCCACGCTCGGCATTCCCACCGAACTCTTAGTTTGGCCGTCACGGAATCACAACTACTTCGGGCAGCTAAATCCACATCAAGACACTTTCAGCATGTACACTAGGGATGTATGAGAAATCCCTTTCAATATCTTTTTGATCAGGATTTTACCCAGCTTGCACCTTCCGGACTGAACATGGGCTCTATCTGCGAAGACCGTGCATTTCCCAGCTTGCAATGTGATTTGCGGACCAAAACAAATAGTCTGTTCGACAGCATGCATACACTTCAAAATGCATACATTTTAAAAAATGTGCGCAATTGATGCATACATTTGGAAAAACACACACGGCAATTCACACAGATTTTCATGTGAAAAGCAAAAAAACACAGCTCGCAATCTGATATGGACTCGAGTCAGAACGAGCTTTGAGAGGGAATTCGGAGAACTTCGGCAAGCTCCAGTTTTGCTGATTCTCACAGCCCTAGTGTACACAACAATGCCCTATAGGGTTCCCCCCCACTGGATTAATGAACTCGGAATGGAAGGGTGTGATCATGTATATGTGGTGAAAAGATAATTTCACGCCTCTAACTGTGTATGTTGAACTTCTTTTCATCCTAAGGGCTGAATTCAATTTTGAAGGTGCTCTCGGTGGGGAGGGCCAAAGGCAAATGGGTGGGGCCTAAGTACAAAAAATATCAGCACTTCCTGCCAGGAATGAAGCCTTAGGTGAGGCATTTAAGCCACCACTTCTGTTTCAGTCAGAACCAGTCAGAACTCTAAAGGAGCTATCTAAGGTGCTTCTGCCTTCCTTGAATGGGGCATAAATGCTTGACTTCCTGAGTAAGGTCCAGACTAGAAACTGGAGCAGAAGAGGTGTCATGTTCCTTTGTCCTCCCCCTTCGCAATGAACTCACTCCAGGAAACAAAGCTTCAGGCGAACACTACTTTATTAGTTAATAACTAGCTTCTTTACAAATGCAGATTCTAGGAAACTCTCAGACTGCAAAGAACCAGCTAATCCACACATCTTCAAATATCAATAGAGGAGACGAAATGGAAGCTAGAGAAGTTGCCAGCAGTCTGGGCAAGAACTTTTCAGGCAGATCTGCTTCTCAGGGAAGCCTTTCCCTTAGGGTGGCTCCCTCCTACGTTGGCTCCCACAAGTGGCCCACCTGGTGGACCATCTGAGCCCTGCTGCTAACTTTTCCCATTTCACTCTGCGACGGACCCTAGCATCCCTCAAGTCACGCCCTTCGCCCTCCTCCTCCTCCTCCGAAACTTGAGTTCTCATGGTGGAGGAATGGGGGAGCAGTTCAAGCTGGGCCATCTGTGTGTGAAGGTCTTGGGAAGAAAGTCTCGCTGTATCTGGGCTCACAGGGAGGGTGTCTCCCCCTGTTCTTGCTGTTCACATTCTGATTCCGAATCTGAGCATCCAGACTTCTCCACACGCTCAGATTCATTCATTCCTGACAAAAAAAATGGACAGAGAAATCACCAAAATGGGTTCAGCACCATGGATAAGTCCTTTCAAGTTCTGACTGGTTCAGACTGAAACCCGGAGCAGATTCACCATTTGGCGGTTTAAATGCCTCACCTACGGCTTCATTCCTGGCAGGAAGTGCTGGTATTTTTGGTACTTAGGCCCCACTCATTTGCCTTTGGATTCACCGCCCCACTGACATCAGAGCCACCAGCCTCCACTGTCACTGGGGGAAAGAGGGCTGAGCCATCTGGAGGACCCCAGCTAGGCTGGATTTGGCCTGTGGATCTATAGTTCAACTCCCCTGATAGATGTGGGGAATTGATGTGATGCAGGATGAATTCTTGGCACTGTTCCTTTACTTTATGAGCAAGACTTATGGCCTTATAGGTCTGTTGGGCTGGGCTGCTTGGCAATAACAGTGAATGCCATCAATGCAGAATAGGAGTGAAGAAATGGGAATGGAGACAGCCTGCATCTTTGGGGGAAATTCCTGCTTTGAAGACTGGCAGTCTTCCAACAAAACTGGGAATTGTTTCACCGCGAAAGACGACTACATCGGCCAACGCAGCTACAAGAAAGGAAGAAAGCCCCTGAAATACAGAAATTGGTGATGTAATGGAGATTTGATTCACAGCTCACTGACTGCTGTTCTGAAGAGTCACCTTCAAGTAACCGAGTGTTTCCCCTCCCTCCACAGGCAGGTGATTTACGGTTTGACAGGCAGCTCACCAAAGGCCTGTAGCTGGGATCAGATGGCTTGTCTGATCCTAGCTGGTGCACATCCATTTTCTCATACCCTCACTCATGAGAGAGCAAAATAAGGTTGACTGAGCACAGTGCATTTAACAAGTGCTCCGTCGGGTTACAGGAGTTCAGGTATTAAAAATTTATTTCCACCAAGGCTGAAACAGCATTTTTAGAAAAATTGAAATGGGTGATTTATGGAAAGGGAATTTTTCCCTGCTTCATAAAACAGACATATACTACAGCTGAACCTTTTTTTCCCTTGAGTGCATCAACACTGCTTATAACAGGAATGGAGAACATGTGGCCCTCCAGATGTTGTTGGTTGCAATTCCCATCAGCCCTCACCATTGACTAGGGCTGATGGGAGTTGTAGTCCAACAACTTCTGGAGGGCCGCACGTTCCCCATCCCTGACTTATAAAAAATGACAACAGCATTACCACTACCAGTGTGGTTCTTTCAGACTTCCAACCCTTTTCTTCTCATTATGTTTTGCCTTGAAGCCAAGGCGCGGGGTTTGCGTACAAGGAAACCAAATCATCTAGCTTATATACGGTATAGGTCGTCACTTGTTTCCAAGGAGAACTGTTTACATGGCTGCTGTAGGATGGAGAAGAAAGGGTGGGAATGCTGTTAGCAGCTCTTTCAGCTCAAGGGATGAATTCAGTTTCAGAGAAGCTCTTGGGAGCTGCATTTCAGGGGTGAGTGGGAATGAAGGCAAAATGGAACGGGGCAAAAGAGGCAGGGCCCAGAATGCCAGCATATTTTAGCTTAAAGCTCTTCCTGCCAGTAACTAAGCGAGAGGAGAGGCACTTCACCCTTTTAGGACAGGGAAGAAAATGTGCAAATGTCAGTAAACCACTAAATGACTGACAGTTGGGGAAAATGGGGTGTGGCCAAGGAAAGGGGTGGGGTCATTCGGGGAACCTGGGAGGCTGGATTGGAACCCAGGTGGGCTGGATTTGGTGAGTCTGAGGTTCAACACTCCTGATTTAGAGCTCTAAGCGTGATAGCAATTGAGGAGATGATTTGTAAAAATATGTGAAAAAAAGCAGCTACCTGCCCTGTGAGGTAGGCCAGTCTATGACACTTTTTTCAAGCTTAAGGTTTTTTGCAACGACTCCTCTGTTTTTCATAGACATGAGTTAAGAAGAACCCAAAGGCCCAGGGTTTAATTATTTGGGAAATGCAACTCTTAGCAAACTGTCCTGATCACCCCTTGGCAGAGTCCAATCTGCCACCACCTTACCTCCTTTTACACCAAGTGTGTCTCACGGAACAAGGTATCTTGGCACACCAGGGAGACAGATCCTTGGACCATGGAAAGACGATGCTCAGACTCCAGGCTCCAGTTAAGGAGCTTTACTGTGCAGTCTTGGAGAGAATCTTTTAGGATTCCTGTTCTGAAAGATATTCAGCCCTTTAATGGCTTATTGAACTGACTTGGGCATACAGTCAGCAAGTAGCCTGGGGGAAGTGTCCGAAGCAAGAATGCATTCCGGAACAGGCCAGAGGCAGGGTCCAGAGCAGCAAACAGAGCTTGGAGGGGCCAGAGGCAGCTACATAGTCAAGAGAAGGCAGATGGTCAGGTTCCAAAGGGTGTGATACAGCAGAGGTGTTTGCATGGCTGCTCTTCGCAACATGTTCATACTGAGGAGTCAGGCACGGAGGAACAATGACATAAGGCCAGCGAAAGTGGTGGCAGCTGCTGTGTGTGCCCCGGCTGCTGGGCGCCCCAACTTCGCCCAGAATGACCCCCTCCCCTGGGAAGGAAGGGGTCCACTATGATTGGCTAGCTCACGCCTGGCTTGCATGCAAACCCCACTATTCTGTACTTGTCAGCTCGCCACCCCTTTCACACTGGAAACATCGAAGTGGAGGATGAAATGGACAAGTTCTTTGACAAGGGCAAAATATGGCTCTGCTGGGCTGAATGAAGAAGGGTGTGGAGAGGATGAAACTGACAAGGATGTTTACAAGAGGGGACTATGCCTCTGCGGGCGGGCAGACTTGTGATCCAGTGCAGCTGCACAGGATTGACAATAAAAAATATATTTAAAAAATCATGACCTCATTTGCACAAATTTAAAGAGCCCCCCATCCAATTTGCACAAATCACAATTTGTGCAAATTGTCAGAGCTGGAAAAAATGTGCAAAAAAAAATTCCAGGTTTTTTTTTTTTTGGGGGGGGGAATCCACTAAATTCCATTGCCGCTTACCGATAAGGAAACACTGTGGAATCCCATTGGGCTTAAATGGAAGGGAATTCCCAGTGTCGCACATCCCTAGGTGTAGTGCCCCTCTCTGCACATTATCTGGATGCAGTTGCAGTGCAGCAACTATTGGACAAGGAGCTTCCTGTATCTCAGAGCTGCCCCAGAAGCAGAGGGAGGAAGTCACTTGGGCCCTCCTGCCAGAGATCCTGGTTCAAGTTCCCTGGTGCTTTCTGTCTAGTTTGTAAACCCATCTGGGCGGGGGCTGCGTCACTTTTGTACAGCACCAAGTGTTCTTCCCCCAACATGGAAAAAATGCATGATGGGAGTTATGAGACTCTTCTAGCTAGCCTCACCCTAGTCGCTGATGTTCACAGCAGCTAAGCCCCCCCGCCGGCATTTGGCTGGTATGTGAAGGGATTACACATGTGGTGGGATCCTGATTATGCCAGGGTCCCCCTTCGTGCGGGACACAGTCTGTGTGAACAGATGGCCCCGGGGATCACTAGGTGTGTCAGTGGGGGCATCCTTCACATGTTCTTTCAATGTGTGTGGGGTCAACTGAACTCCCCTACCATGCAAAAATTGATTTGAAGACTCAGAACTAGAACTCAACCTCTTTTTTTATATTGGCTGGCAATCATTCCAATAGTATTGCAAGTCTCCATTTTCTTCTTGTCAGCTTGGGAACTGCTTAGGTGAAAAGTGAGTTATTTTTAAATGGGCTAATAAAGCTCAGGGCGTTTGCTATAGAGTTAGATTCCACGGCAGTGTAGCTGTTTCCATGTTATAACTATATTTGCTTTCACACTTGGTTGGAAAATTGTTGTGTAGGCTTGGGATCACTGCTTTGGTCATTTACTTGTTGCTAAAAAGCATATCTTCCTCTCTTCTTAAAAAAGTCAAAGGGAAGTATATGAATTCATCTGACCATGACAAGCAAACACTCAAAGCCTTTCATTTTCTTATTCCCACAAATGGTGAACGTTTTGCGAGTCTTGTTCCGTCACTGAAACACAAAAACGTGTTAGTTTACTCTGCATGTACAGAAGGGGTGCTTACTAAACATTGGCCTTGCAAACCCTTCTGCTAATTTGGAAATTCACATGCCTGAATAGTCCCATGGACATAACACATCAGGCCTCATTGATTTAGTTATGCAATAATGTATTTCTGTTTTGACATTCAGTGCCTGCTACTGTACGATCTGCCTGAATGTTTTACATTAAAACTGCCTCTTGGGCATTAGGCCTTTTGTTGTAACTGTACACTGTCCTCTTAAACATAACTCACTCATCAGACTCTCTCCTCCCTCTTTTCCTTTGGACCAGGAGAAACCCTGTTTAGGCCTGTGTTTAGAGCCCTGCCAAGAAACTAGGCTATAGGTCTGTTTCCAACACTCTCTGCAGCATGAATCAGTCAAGGTTCACAGGAGTTAAATATGTTAAGTTCAGAAAGCTACAAAGCCAGACTTTTATTTGTTGAATGCCTTCAATAATAATAATAATAATAATAATAATAATAATATCATTTATGTAGCACTTTTACAACCTGTTCCTATGCATTTATGTTAATAAGTAAAAATGAGACATAAAATAAGTGCATCTAACGAAGTGTGCATAGGGTTGTCGTCATATGCAAAAATGCACATCTTTGTAACGCTCCTGTAAGGCAAGTCACTTCTCATTTTATAGATTGGGTGCAAATAGCTGTGTATCACTAGCCCTGTACAGGCATCTGAGCTCTTATGCCTCTTTTGCATCACCTTCACCTGGCCTAGAGATGTCAGAGAAATCTGCAATGGAATCAAATGATTTTGGATTTCTATTAATTCAGCTCATGGATTCCACAGCGGACGGGCTTTTCCTGAGTCGCACGGATTCTGCAGACTTGCAGAATCTTGTCTTTTACTTTCCTGAATTTTATGCAAATTTAGTTGTGAAAAATCCATAAAATAAAAAGAAAACAATGGCTGAAAATGTGCATTTCCCCCCAAGGCTAAGGCATGAAAATATGTATGGAAAGGTGCGCATTTTGGGAGGGATTTGCACATTGTGCAAATTTGCCCTTGCAAAAAATTTGGGAAATTATACATCTGATTCTGTCAATGAACAGACGATGGAAGAAAAGGCACCTGATAATCAGTGAAATGGAAACGGAATGGATTTTACAACATCTGTACATCCCTAAGCTGGATCCTAATTGCATTGGAGGATGATGGTCTGCAGCGGGAAGCCGGCTCTGCATGTGCTGACTGGGGGTGATGGTAATTGTATTCCAACACATCTGGAGTTTACTGGGTTGGGGAAAGCTGGTATAACTCAACCCACTCAATGGAAGTGTCTACTGGATTCCTTAAAACGTCATTAGGATCAGGGCTACTATCTTTTTCCTGATCAAGGTTCTTTGTTTGTAAACGTTGCCTAACAAACAAAGTGGTACTTTGGGCTTCCTTAGAGAATTCCTGGGAGATAGAAATTAGATTCAGAAACTAAACCAGAAGACAGATTCCCATGTTATTTTTTCTCACAGAGACGGCACTTTTCATGTCAGGAACCCCCTCCCCCCAACTTGTATTTTGATTGTTCATTTATTTGATTTATATCCTACCTTTCCACCAAACAAATGGTGCTCAAGGTGGTTATTTTGCAATTTGTTCAGCTGCATGAGATGCTTGTTGTTGTCTTTTTGACTGTCCATACAATAAATCCATACCCAGATTGTGGAGATGGTCATTTGAAAGATGGAGAAACTAACCTCAGGGAAACGTCATTATCAGACAACAATTAAAAAAGTCCCAGAAATATTTCTGTGTCTGTGCCAAGTGGGGATGTTCCTGCCTTTCCTGCTACTTTTTGAGGCAGAAGTGGCCAGAGTTGAGGTGAAAGGTGCCATTGTCATGCCCTGGAGTTGATATAAAGGAAATTGCACAGCATGCT
Organism: Heloderma suspectum; assembly: GCF_057233095.1. Taxonomy (NCBI): domain Eukaryota; kingdom Metazoa; phylum Chordata; class Lepidosauria; order Squamata; family Helodermatidae; genus Heloderma; species Heloderma suspectum. Next base: position 35,503,985 of record NC_139464.1, read on the forward strand.
GATTTCCCTCTGGTATAGGCACAGTACAGCAAGTGCGTCTGAGGTCTGTGGGAGAATATAAATAAAGCCATTGTTTTATGTTCATTGTGTTTGTCTTATAATTAACTTGTTACATATCAAGGCCAAGGACATTGCAGCTTCTCTTTTACCTTCACCTACAAATACTGTGCATTTCCCTCTAACTTGGAAACCACGTAAAACATGAGTCAGCCATGAAATTATGCACCGTCATTGGTTTTCCTTCACAGATCAGCTATATTTGTGATGTAGAGTTATCCAGTGAAAAATATATTTTTAGGACTTTCTTTCCTGACAAGATCCCATTACATGCTTTCTTCAAAGGTTATGGAGAAAAGGAAAATCACTGCTTACCATAGATCAGAACAGTATATTGAAGTTTCTTTTTTAACATTTCCACCCCCACCAACAATACCAAATGACCTAAATGGCTCTATCTCCCTCTTACTAGGGCCAGACACTCAAATGTTACATGTTTCTTCATATATACATGGACCTTTCTTGAATAAAAATGTGTTTTGTAACATCACAATGGCTGTGTGTGTTTGTATTTGTGCACACACACATGCCCCTTTCTATACATCAAGCATACAATCCATGTGCTGGATTCCTTATATGTATAGGGCAGGATTGGGGAATGTCTAGTCCCCAGATATTGTCAGACTGCAACTCCCATCGGCCGTAGCCAGCATAGCCAGTGGTGAGGGATTATGGGAGTTGGAGTCCAACAACATCTGGAAGGCCCCATTTTCCTCATTCCTGGTGTAGTGGGATGAAATACACAAACGTATGGTGCACACATGAATGTTTAGAGGTGAGCATGAACTTTCTTGAACAAGCATGTAACATTGATCGTGATCTCCCACCCTTATTTCCATTTCCTGATTCAGTGCAATCTTATTTGCTAAGAGCCCCTTTTAATTCCTGCTGTTTTGCTCCTACAATGCATAATGAGTATTAGATACTGTAACGTGTGCTAGGGATGCTTGAGGAATTCAATCTTGGCAGCTTCCAACACATTACTATGGCCTTTCCCACCTGGTGCCCTCCAGATGTGTTGGGCTGCAACTCCCATAATTCCTGAACAGCATGACCAATGGCTGGGAATTATGGAAGTTGCAGTCCAACACATCTGGAAGGCACAAAGTTGGGGAAGGCGTGCTTCTGGTGGTTTCGCATGGCCCTATGGCCCTATTGGAGTCCACCCAGAGAAGAACTTTCAGTGTGGTGGCCCCCTTACTATGGAACTCCCTGCCTCTGGAGGTCAGTGCCTCCTGAAAACAGCTTCATTCCAGGAAACCTTCCTTGATTGACCAGCCACGTTTTTTTTTATTGGCACTCTGTTTTAAAATAAGAATTTTTAATATGGTGTTTTATTTCCTTTGCCTTTTTATCATTATATCTTTTATTGTTCACTTCTCCGGAATCTGTTTAGATGTGGAGCAGAATATAAATGGTGTAAATAAATAAATAATAAATGAATAACTTGATCCACAGCTCCTAGATTAATGTGCCAAATGGAACTTTTGTTATCAACTAGCTTTTGCCTTTCCTGAATGTTCTGATGCAGTTCTTGGCTCAAAAAACATCAAAATGTGTTTTAAAATATGTATTAAATGTACATTTTCCCCACAGATTTTTTAAAAAGCAGATTAAGGTGCAAATGGGATAGAACTGACTCATGGGCGAACACATGCAAAAGTGACTCAGATTGTAAATAGAATGATGGTCCCATCTCTGCTTTTAACCAACCAGTGTGTGCACGTCTTCTGACGCGGAGTGATTGCTTAAAATCTTTCTTTTAAGAATTAAGCTAATGCATGTGTATATTATTGCAAAGTCATAATGCAGTGTTCATGCATAGCTCATTTCAGATGCAGCACCATGCCAGCGTTTGGTGTTGTGTGAACGAGCCCTGTGTTTGTGTGCTCCCCCCTCCTGCACCCTCCATGAGGCAAGGAGGAGTGCATGAGCAGAAGACCGATTCCTGTAGTGCCAAACACAGGCACATTAACCAGCCCAATGTGATGTCCAATTAAAAAGCAAATCTTTTGTGTTTGTATCTGATAGAGTAGGGAAGTTGAACCTCTTTCAGCCCAAGGGGCCAAATTCCATTTTGGAGAAGCTCTCAATGGCTACGATCCAGTGGGGGAGCAAAGGAAAAGGGGGGCTAGGGATGGGCAAGCCACCCAATGTCTGTTCTGGCGGGTGTCCACTGTGGGGAAATCTGAGCTGCTTGGGGCCCCATGGATTTTTCTGGAGCCCTCCCGTGTCTGCTGGAGTTTGCAGAGCAGCTCTCCAGCTTTCTGAAAGTCACGATAGGCTATTGGAGGCTGCCATTCTTATGACTAAATGTCGACTGAACCTTATTCCCTTGAGGGAAGTTGAGGATAGATTTCATAATGTGCCCAGGCTGTGTTGGCCATGACTGTTTGGTTGCAAGACAGTAGAAGATCGAATTCACTTTCTTCTAGAGTGTGCGAAATACAGTGTCTTGAGACTCAAAGTCTATATTTTTCCACTCCTGAAGAGGAAGAGCTTGGAAACATCAAGGGATAAGGTGCTTATGTTATTAAATGCATTGGATTATTATGCGGCTTTTAGAAAGGCGAAATATATTAATTCTGCTCTGAAAATGGGACAAGGGGCATTGAATTCAACCCCCCAAATTTTGTTTAGTTCAATGTAAGACAAGCAAAGATGATTTGGCCTTAGGTTTTAAATATTAAATGTTAAGGATTGTTGTTTTTCTGGATGTAACCAGTGGCTGTATTTTAGTCAGAGATGTTTTAGCTTTATAGACTGGTTCACTGTTTTGCAAATGACTGGTTGTCAATGCAATAAAATTGAAACTGAAATTGAACACTTGCTTTTATGTAAATTGCAGCTGTCTTTTCAAAAGCTGGAGAGCCGCCCCGCGGGAACTCTTGCGGATGCAGAGGTGAGTGTGGCCAGTCCGCTGTGGACTACAGAGGTTGGATTCTTTGGAATCCATCCTCATTTGAATCTGCGGCTGATTTCTCCAGCATCCCTAAAGGGGGCAGGGCCAAAATGCCAGCATGTTTTATCTTAAAGCTCTTACTCCCAGTAAGTAAGCTTTAGTTAGGCATTTCAACCTTTCAGAATGGGGGAAAAACTAGCCAGAGCCAGGAAACCACCAAAGGGCCTGGGGGAGAGGGTTGGGCTCAGGAGAAGTGTCAGAATGCCAGAAGGCCAAATGGGGATCTCATATGGGCCAGATTTGGCCGATGGGCCGAGGTTGTGCACCCATGTGCAAGAGCTGCAGTTTGTTGGCGACGGGTGTGAAACGTTTGAGTCCTGGTAGTTTGAAACAGATGTTCTTTCTGGAACGACAGCATCTGACTGGCTCAGCAGCAGCGGCACAGCCCCCAGAGCTGTCTGCACAGCTCTTATCTTCATATCTGTTCTGATTCTAAAAACCAGACAATTTACAGCAGGCTTCACTGGCTCAGCTGCAGGGAGGGAGGAAAAGACCGAGCTCGATTTGGTCTTCTTCTTAGACAAGGTCAGGCACATGAAAAATTGGGGCTCCGAGATGGCTGCCCCTCCCACTTGCGTGGGCAGCCGTCCAGGGTGCAATCGTGCCGCGTCAGGCCAGCATGGAGCCAAAAACCTTTGCACAATCACTTTCACTGTTCCCTTTAGAGCGTTAGGAAGATGGTGGGATAGGCATCCTTTGCCAGGACTGTGCTGCGATAAGCACTAGAGGAGATTGAATGAGGCAGACTTGCTGCTAGAAAAGGATCTGCTGCAGAAGATCAATGAGCTCTCTTGACAGCCTGAGAGATGGAGGGACAGAAAGGGACAGAACAGAAGGGCGAAGCTTCTGTGGTCACATGGTTTGGCCATTTCTGCAAGTGTTGAAACCTCCTGCTTGGGTGTGGTGCAGCGAGTGTGCGATGTCCTGTTGGGCGGTCGCTATTATGTGACGTGCCTTTTAAGAAGGTGCAGGAGGAAGTACCCCAACAGGGCAGGTGAAGCTACAGCCTGAAACCGCTGGATGCGAGCTACTGCAGACCGCCACATACCGCTCTGAAAAGAACATAGGAAAGCTCCTTATATGCAGTGGAGGCTGGTGGCACCTTGGATAGCTCCTTTAGACTTCTCACTGGTTCTGGCTGAAACCCGGAGCGGATGCACAGCCCCACTGACATTGGAGCCACCAGCCTTCACTGCTTATATGTACTCACCCCTTCTATATACTATGTGACTTGCATTTTCATTCTTCCGTTAGATAGGGAGCCTCCCTTTAGGCTGTTTAGCTCATAAGTCCCCAACACGGCACCCATGGGTGCCTTGGCACTTGCAGGCTCCTCCAATGGCACCCACAAAGCTCTCCCCTCCCTGTCCCCTTTATATATATATATATATATATATATATATATATATATATATAAAGAAAAACCTTGGAAGATGTTAGGGCAGTCTTCTTTCTCTCCCTTTCTAGCCTCTAGCTTTGCTTTTTCTCTCCCCGCCCCACCTCTTTAGCTCACTTTTGACTAGCCGGGCCCCCATGGCAGCCATTATGTGACTAGCCACATCCACTGTGGGAGTCATGTTGTGGTGCTGCCTGCAACAGTTTCTCAAATTCCCAAATTTGCCCACGGGTCCCAAAAGGCTGGGAACTCCTGCTCTAGCTGCTGCACAAACATACTGGTGATAGACTAAGCATCATCATTAATGAATTCCTTTATTTCTTTAGTGATCTTGTTATATTCTTATGTATGTCCCTTGTTGCCTTCATTTTTAAAAACATTTTTTTCAAACTAAAAAAAAATTATGGCGGAAAAAAGTGCCTTATACTGGACCAATTTGTACGCATTGACAACCCAGGGTTTGTTTGATCCCTGGGTTGTCATGAATGAGCCCACATGCTTGCCACCATGGCTCGAGCTCTTCCGCTTGGCTCCTCCTATCAGCGGAAACAGCTAAACAGCCTAGGGACAAAGCATCCCTGGGTTGTTTATTGTGACATCCAAACCTGGAATTCTGGCTTCTCTTTCCCCTGACAAGCCAGAGATGGAACCCACTGACTCAGACTATTTGTCCATCCATCCCAGTATTGTCTGCTCTGAGTGGCAGCAGTGTTTCCTGTCACTTGGTACCTGATCCTTTTAATCCAAAATGCAGGAACTGAACCAGGTACTTCCCGCATGCAAAGCAAGCAGATTCTCTGTAGCTCAGTGGTAGAGCAATCTGTCAATATGCGCTCTCTCTCTCACACGCATGCATGCACACACACTTACTTTCATCCAGGCACATTTCTTAAATATTTCTCCATTGAACATAACAGCATAGGAGATGGTTTTCTCTCAAATCATTTTAAAGTTTGTTTTCTTATAATATTTACTTCCACGGATGCCTTTCCAGTACAACTCATTAGCATTCTGAACAGCATGATCAGCATCCTCTTACCCACCTTATAATATAATGAAAGAGAATCTCATTAGCAAAACATCAGTGGGTTTACAAACAGCATTAACAGACCTGTCTACTCATCTAACACCTTCCTTTAAGGATTTCAAGGATCTTTGATGACAAGTAATTAAGTTACACCATAGCCCCAGTGAAAGGAAGAGCTCTGATTTCCCCCCATTTATATGACCAGTGTGATTAAGAAAAAAACAGAGCGCCGTATGTCTGCATGATGCTTTCTGTTTACCTGCCTTGCGGCAGCAGCTTTGACAACCTGACTGGCACCAGCATACATATTAATCCCATGCTGGTACTCTGCGAGCACGTTGCCTATATTTCTGCTGCCTGTTGCTCAGAAGGATGCATGTGTTTTAAAATTATCTCCTACAAACGTCCTATTTTTAAAGTACCTAAATGAGTATAGATCCTGGCCCAATAAAAGACTTGCTCCTAGAACCTGATCATGAGGGGCTTCGGCACTCAAATACCACCATCTATTTGGATGTCCTGCCACTGTGTCTAATGCTTTGCACCTTTACTTGGTAATAACTCCCATTGAATGCAGTGGGACATTTCCTGTACATGCTCAATCAGGATCAGGATGCAAACAATCAATCAGTTGCTAGCAGGGAGACATCCCTGGATTCTCCTTTCCAGACATGGTTCAAACTAAGTGTGATGATGATGGTGATGATGCAGGAGCTTTTGTGAATTTGATTTCCTGGTTCATACATAAAATCATCCCCTTCTTCTTCCCCTTTTAGCAACTGTTTTAAATTAGACTTTAATGTTATGTTTATTAGGCTATATAAAGAGGCCTTATTCAGCAACTGGTGCCAGGGTGGAAGAAAGGCACTATGGATTGTGAGTGCCTATTACAGAGGTGTAGAAACTCAGGGTTGAGCGCCAAATCTGATCTGCCTTGGGGGTCAAAGTCGGCCAGTTTCCTTGAACGGAGCCATCTTGTTATCTCGAAGCTCATTTTACAAACCGAATAGGCATTAAGTGCTAAATTGTGGATGCTAGTGAAACGCTGCTATCGCTGTCTTTGACTGCATAAGCTTTGTGTGAAGGGTTTTTTTTTCTTCCTTTGGCATGATATATTCACACTTCATAGGGACACTAGCAAAAATTGCTAAAAAGGGAAGATAAAATGTACTTTAACACATTAAAACTCACTAGCATTGCAAAAATGGTATGAGGTGGAGACTTGATAATAGAGGAAAACTTCCAAAATTCAAAAGCAATAGCAAATAAGGCTTAGAATTAAATAAATGGGACTGAATAGTAAGTTAGAATTCATCCGTGTGTGTGCATGCTCATGGAATTTGCTTCTGTTTACCATGACTGGAGAGGCAGTATGGTGTAGTGGTTAGTGTTGGACTAGGATGGGGGAGATCTGGGTTCAAACTTGATCTTGGGCCAGTCTTTTTCTCTGCCTAACCTACTTCACAGGGTTGTTCTAATGATAAGATGTGAGGAAGTGGGAACTATTTGTGCTGCCCTGAGCTCCGTGGAAGAAGAGCAGGAGAAAATAACATTTATTTATGTGATAAATAAATAACTTTAGGATAGCATTACATAAGAACTTGTCTTTTAACTGTTGGTTCATCTATCCCAGCACTGTCTATGCAAGTCTTCCCCAACCAGATGGTTTGGACTACAACTCCCATAATCTCTGAACCTTGGCCATGCTGGCTGGGGCTGATGGAAGTTGAAGTCCAAAAGATCTGGAGGGGCACTAGATTGGGCAAGGTTGATCTATGCTGACTGGCATCTCAGCATCTCTGGCCCAAATCTTTCCCTGTCCACAGATCTTTGTCTTTTTCAGATACTGTACATTGTGTTTGGGACCGTCTGTGTGCAAAGCATGTGTACTTCCAGGTCTGGCGTCAAGGACAGGCATAGCTGGGCACCTGCCAAGGTCCCACACCCAACTGACAATTGCCACAGGGATTTGCCCCTCCCCTTAATCATTGCAACCTGCTTGTTTTCCTGCCTCCTGCTCCGGCCTAGACTACAATGGTGGTGAGAAGGAAGAGGAGCAGTAGATGCCACGGCCTGTTTGGTCACTGGCTCTCTGCCTATCAAGCAAGCAAGTGGTAGCAATGAGGAGAAAGAGGATGAGGAGCAATAGCGGCTGGTGACAATGGCGTAGAGAAGGTAGACTCACTGAGGGAGGGGTCCACTGAGGGAGTCTTGCCCAAGGGCCCTCGGAAATCTGGAGCCAGTATTGTACCCTTCCACTCTGCTATGGCCCATTTCAGCATACATGTTTTCACTGATGTAGATGACTTTGTGAATGTACTTCAGAACCATTTTTATGCTATGTAGACTGAAGATATATGTTATGGTTAACACAAATATATAGCGAAGACTACAAAAGCTATACGATATGTAGCAAAGCCTTCAAAGATATATGTACTTAGTAAAGCCTACAAAAGCCTTTAAAGATATACGTACTTAGTAAAGCCTACAAAAGCTGTACAGGAAAACTGCAAGTGTTGTTCCATCTATAATTACTGTGAGGTTAATGGGAGTTAATGGAGATGCAACTCTGTCTGTGCCAGTGGTGTGTGTGTGTGTGTGTGTGTGTGAGAGAGAGAGAGAGAGACAGAGAGAGCGAGAGAGAGAGAGCGAGAGCGAGAGAGAGAGGTACTACTTTGTGGTCTCCCATACACACCACTCTGACTTTTTAGTTGGAGAGTTTTTCAATATGAGTTTTTCAGCAAAACCAAATAGATCAAGTAGGGATAATAACCGGCCTTTGTTAGCTGAGCTTCATTTTTAATATCCATTTAGATTGAATTAAACTCTTCATCAGTCTTCTCATGGCCTCTTTCTGCTAGACTCCTATTAAAATCTTACTCCAATAAATTTGCTAATCTAAGAATTATATTAGCTCCTTTATTACATTTCAGTAATCACTGCCTTCACTGTAATTGTATAGACAGTAACTATTCTTTTTAAAATCTTAGGAGATAGTTGAATTAACTGCATTATTTCCTTTTTCTTTTTTATTCAAGTAATTTCATATCTAAAACAGCCTGCTTTTATTATTGGACCATTTAAACATTACACCCCCCTGTCCTCAAGTTTGTAGACTGCTAACTTTATGAGATTTAGGGTGCAATCCTATGCATGTTTAGACAGAAAAATGTCCTAAAACTCCCAGCATTCCCCAGCCAGCATAGCTGGGAGTTGTAGGACTTTTTTTCTGTCTAAACACACATAGGATTGCACCCTTAATCAGTAGAGTAGTAAAGTAGACTTTTATAAGGCACTCCTATACTTGTCTACTCAGAAGTAAGTCCCATTGAGTTCAGTGGGATCTACTCTCATGTTGGCAGCTAAGGGCACAATCCTATGCATGTTTAGACAGAAAAAAAAAAGTCCTACAACTCCCAACATTCCCCAGCCATTTTTCTGTCTGAACATGCATTGGATTGCAACTTAAGTTGATTAATTGGCAAGGACCGCTATTACATGGTGCTTGGAACTTTTAATTGGTCTAAGTGTAAAGGTTGTTTATTTTGTGTTTTCATTTTGTCTCTGTAGTAATAAGGGAATGATCATAGCTCAGTGGTAGAGCATATGAGTTGCCTGCAAAAGCCCCCAAAAGTTTCAGTCATTGGTACCTTCATGTAGGACTGGGAAAAACTCCTGTCTAAAGCCCTGGGGAGCCACAGCCAGTCAATTTGCTGCCCTTCCAATGTTTTGGACAGCAAGCTCCGGCATTCCTGACTATTGATCATGTTGGCTAGGGCTGATGGGAGTTGAAGTCCAAAACATCTCTGGAGGGCATCAGATTGGAGGAGGGGGGTGCAAACAGCATGGAACTAGATGGACAATGGTCTGACTGATAGCACAACTTCCTAGGTTCCTAATGCAGCCTTCTGCCAACCTAGCACCCTCCAGATGTGTTGGACTACAACTCCCATAATCCCCACAGGATGATGGCTAGGGATGATGGGTATTGTAGTCCAGCATATCTGGAGGGTGCCAGATTGGCAGAAGACTGACCTAAGGTATTTAATAATGGGATGGAAAACAGAAGATCTGTGACCCCCTCCTTGCAAAACAGAATGAGGTGAACCTCAAAAAGAATCTGAAAAAAGTCCTATTCTGGGCAGTATTAAATTTGATCCACAAACCCAATATGTGTCAGTGAGAATCTTCTCTGGTGGTAATTCATAGTCAGATATTTACTTCTCTCAGGATAATCTCCTATTAAAGATCATTTCTGTGGAAACAGCGTTATCTGTTCCTCTCTTATTCATTAATCCCCCCCCTCTTTAAACTCAGCAATGCACTTGTCTATATAGACCTCTCAGGTTGGTTTCTTGCGTTCATTATTGACATAGCAAAGCCGATTGCCTGTTTCACAAGGAAGGACTGCCATTTGAAAGCATCCCCCACCTGGTAAGATCTGCACTTGCTACATCAAAGAGTCCCATTCAAAAAATGAAAGCATCCTGGCTGGATGTGTGACAAATCTCTGATCATTATCTGGCAGCCTTGTGTTTTCATAAGATCATGTTACAGTACAGAAATGTGGAAGGGGAAGCATCAGTGTCTGGCATTTCCACTGCAAAATGTGGCAATGGGAGTCTTGCTACAATCAGCCACTGGAACAGAAAAGGTCTGTAGCCAAGTAGGGATTTGAACACTGCCTCGAGTGCCTTGGAACAGCCGCATGATACAGATATGATGAGAATAGCTCACTAGGGCAGATCTTTCACCAATATACCCAGCGTCAGGCAATTTCGCCTGGCCCCACAAGGTTAGAGTTTTCTTTTTTGTCAGGACCGTTGGAAGCACCACAAAACACCCAGCTCTTCATCTTAGGCAAGGCACTAGCTCTGCCTCTTACCTTGTCCTCTCAAGCTTGATGATGCCATTTCAGCTCCTCTGTTAGAAGTGGAAGCTTGTACTGCTTTAATTCAGTCTTCTTCTAGGCTATCTTTCTGTCTACCAAAATTATATTCCAATTTATATTTCAAGGGGGCTTACGTCCATGTAGATAACAGAAATCATTACAACTGTATCTAAAAAGACAACCTAAACCCCCTCCAACAAACTAAAAGCAATACTCAAGCAGTAAAAATGACAAATAACTAGGGATGCTGGAGAAATTTCAGACGGATGGAAATCAGCTTGGATTTCTAAGAATCTGGCCAGTGGAATTTGCTGCGGACTGACCTCTTCAGTCCACACAGGCTCCATGGACTTTTGGATCATTTTTATACTTTCCTGAAATGTATGCATATTTATCCGTAGGAATATACGTACAGTCAGGGCCAGAAATATTGGAACAAGGATAACTGTTTGGCAGTTGGCCTCTGTACACCACCACATTGAAGTTGAAAGGAAACACACCCAGATGGGAGCGAAGTCAGGACTTTCAGCTGTAATTCAAGGGGTTTGACTAACCATTCAGGAAGTACAGCCAGTGGCATACACACACACCCATCGCTGGTGGCTCATAAGTAATGGAACGAATGGCTAACAAGCAGCTGCATGGCCTAGTGTGGCCTGTTTCCTGGGTACCCCATGACCAATCAAGCAGATAAAAGGCCTGGAGGTGGTTCTGAGTGTTACATTTGCATTTGGTAGCTGTTCACTGGAACTCCCAACATGAGGTCCAAAGAGGTGTCCATGCAAGTGAAGGAGGCCATCATTAGGCTGAGGAAACAAAATAAACCCATCACAGAGATAGCAAAAATATTGGGAGTGGCCAACACAACAGTTTGGAACATCCTGAAAAAGAAGGAATTAACTGGCAAGCTCAGCAACAGCAAAAGGCCTGGAAGACCACGGAAGACAACTAAAGTGGATGACCGCAGAATGCTGCTCATGGTGAAGAGGAACCCTTTCACAACATCTAGCCAGGTCAAGAATGCTCTTGAGGAGGTAGGCATGTCATTGTCAACATCTACAGTCAAGAGACTGCTTTATGAATATAAATACAGAGGCTTCACAACAAGGTGCAAACCACTGGTAACGCTCAAGAACAGACAGGCCAGATTAGCCTTTGCCAGCAAACACCTAAAAGAGCCTGCCCAGTTCTGGAATAAGATTCTTTGGACTGATGAAACCAAGATTAACTTGTACCAGAATGATGGGAAGATAAAAGTATGGAGAAGGAAAGAAACGGCTTATGATCCAAAGCATACCACATCATCTGTCAAATATGGTGGAGGCAGTGTTATGGCATGGGCATGTATGGCCGCCAATGGAAGTGAGTCACTGGTGTTTATTGATGAGCTGACTGCTGATAAAAGCAGCAGGATGAATTCTGAAGTGTATAGGTCTATGCTTTCTGCTGAGATTCAACCGAATGCTGCCAAACTGATAGGGCGCCGCTTTATATTGCAGATGGCTAATGACCCAAAACATACAGCAAAAGCTACCCAAGAGTAGGGATGTACGAATCCCATACCTGGTTCTGGTTGGGGCATCCACTGGGGGGGGGGGGAAGGCGATCCGGTGCCTCCAGGGGCCTCCAGCCGCTGCCGGGCTGGTGCGGACACCATTTACATCCCTACGGTTGCCCATTATAGGCTATGTAAATATTTACATAGCCTATCACGGCTAAAGCAGGGATGCAAATGGCGTCCCCTATGCCATTTGCGTCCCCGCTTTAGCCATGATAGGCTACATAATTATATACGTAACCTATCACGGGCTAGCGTAGGGACGCAAATGGCAGCCGCTACGACAGCCGCCATTTGCGGCCACAGCAGCCCAGCAGCGGCCGGAGCTGCCGCCGCTGCCACTGCTTAATCCGCTGGTGGAGCCACCACCAGGTAAGTCTGTCCTGGGGGGATTCCACGGGGTGGCGGGAGGCCGTTCCGCCATGGACTTTGGGGGGCCAGATTCTTTAGAATCCGGCCTCACTGGAGTCCATGCTGGAATTCTCCGCCATCCCTACCCAAGAGTTTCTCAAGGCAAAGAAGTGGGATGTTCTTCAATGGCCAAGTCAGTCACCTGATCGCAGCCCAGTAGAGCATGCTTTCCACTTACTGAAGACAAGACTGAAGGCAGAAAGACCCACAAACAAGCAGCAGCTGAAGGCAGCTGCAGTAAAGGCCTGGCAAAGCATCTCGAGGGAGGAAACTCAGCATTTGGTCATGTCCTTGGTTCCAGACTTCAGGCAGTCATTGATTGCAAAGGATTTTCATCCAGGTATTAAAGGCGATCCTTAAGTTTGAATTGATGTTGGTTTGTTCCATTACTTATGAGCCCCCGACGATGGGTGTGTGTGTATGCTACTGGCTGTCCTTCCTGAATGGTTAGTGCCCCACTTTTGTCAAACCCCTTGAATTACAGCTGAAAGTCCTGACTTCGCTCCCATCTGGGTGTGTTCCCTTTCAACTTCAATGTGGTGGTGTACAGAGGCCAACTGCCAAAACAGTTATCCTTGTTCCAATATTTCTGGCCCTGACTGCATGTTTCTGCTGAGGAAAAGTTGAATAGAATGAGGGACAATATGCTAAATCGTTGTAAGCCACCTTGGGAGGGCTCTGCCCTGAAAGGCGGCCAAGAAATATTTTAAATAAATAAATAAATGTGTTGAGATAAATTATGTAAATTGTTGCGAACCCTCTTATGGAATTATTCACATATTTTTCTGCATAACAACAACAAAAAATCAAAATCCAGGAAACACAGATGGAGTGTTTGTTAGTTTACTCAATTCATACATCCCTGAGAAACCTTTACGAGGGTCAAGAAGCAACAGTAAGAACCAGACATGGAACAACCGAGTGGTTCAAAATTGGGAAAGGAGTACGACAAGGCTGCATATTGTCACCCTGCTTATTTAACTTATATGCAGAGTACATCATGAGTAGGGATGTATGAAAGTCACTTACCTTTTCGCAGGGGTGCTTCATGGTGGGGGGGAGGCACTTCTCTTCTCCCCCCGAAGTTCAGGCGAGGGGGGGGAGCCATCCCGTCCCGCCTCGCCCGGCCGAAATTCAGGCCGGGGAGAAGCGCCCCGTCTCCCCGGCCACGAAACAAAGTGTAAAGACAAACAAACAGAAACCCCGTGATAGGCTACGTAACGATTAACATAGCCTATCACGGCTAGATTTCCAAAGTCAGCCGTGATAGGCTACGTTAATCGTTACGTAGCCTATCACGGGTGACTTGGGGAAAAAAAAAGCGCGTATGCAAATGGCGGCGGCCTATGGGCGCCGCCATTTGCATTCCTTATTTGGTCCCAGTAGTCTACGTAAAGATTTACATAGACTACGGTGTAATCTTTACGTAGAGTACCGGGACCAAATAAGGAATGCAAATGGCGGCGCCCTATGGGCACCGCCATTTGCGTACGCGCTTTTTTTTTTCAAAGTCACCCGTGATAGGCTACGTAACGATTTACGTAGCCTATCACGGCCGACTTTGGAAATGTAGCCGTGATAGGCTACGTTAATCGTTACGTAGCCTATCACGGGGTTGTTGTTTTTTTTTTACACTTTGTAATGGCGGCGGCAGCAGTCGGTCGGAAGACTGGCTGCCGCCCCCGCCCCTGACGAAAGGCCGACAAACCGCCGCCAGGACCCGATGCCAGGAGGGACATTCACCAAAGGTAAGTCCCATCCCAGGGGGGGGCGGGGGGCAGAGAATTTAACCGCTGATTTCGGGGGGCCAAATGTGTTGGCGCTCGGCCCCCCGAAGATTCGGGGAGAAATTCTCCGCCATCCCTAAACGCCGGGTTGGATGAATCACAGGTCGGAATTAAGATTGCCGGGAGAATTATCAACAACCTCCGATATGCAGACAATACCACCCTAATGGCAGAAAGCGAAGAGGATCTCAAGAGCCTCTTGTTCAGGGTGAAAGAGGAGAGTGCAAAAGCTGGTTTGAAACTCAACATAAAAAAACGAAGATCATGGCATCTGGCCCCATTACTTCCTGGCATATAGAAGGGGAAGAAATGGAAGCAGTGACAGATTTTACTTTCTTGGGCTCCAAGATCACCGCAGACGGTGACTGTAGCCATGAAATTAAAAGACGCTTGCTCCTTGGGAGGAAAGCTATGGCAAACCTAGACAGCATAGTAAGAAGCAGAGACATCACCTTGCCGACAAAGGTCCGTCTAATCAAAGCTATGGTTTTCCCAGTAGTAATGTATGGCTGTGAGAGCTGGACTATAAGGAAGGCTGAGCGCCGAAGAATTGATGCTTTCGAACTGTGGTGCTGGAGAAGACTCTTACGAGTCCCCTGGACTGCAAGGAGGTCAAATCAGTCAGTCCTAAAGGAAATCAACCCTGAGTGCTCATTGGAAGGACAGATACTGAAGCTGAAGCTCCAATATTTTGGCCACCTAATGCGAAGAGAAAACTCTCTGGAAAAGACCCTGATGCTGGGAAAGACTGAAGGCAAAAGGAGAAGGGGACGACAGAGGATGAGATGGCTAGATAGCATCACGGATGCAATGAATATGAACTTGAGCACACTCTGGGAGAGAGCGCAGGACAGGAAGGCCTGGCGTGCTATGGTCCATGGGGTCACGAAGAGTCGGACACGACTGAACGACTGAACAACAACAACAAAGAGTCAACAATAGTACTGTTGATTACACAGTACGCAGCTTAAAAAAGGTCTTAGTTTAGTACCTGAAACTCAGGTTGGGTGCTAGGCTAGCATCCCTTGGGAGAGCATCCTATAGTTAGGGAGCCACAATAGAAAAGACCTTATACCTGGGCACCAATAACCTAAACTGTGATAGTGAGGATACCCAGAGAAGGGCTTCTGAGATTATAGACAGACAGACAGACAGATAGATACTATATAGTAAATATAGTATATAGTTACAGTATACAAGTTTACTGTATATAGCCTTCCCCAACCCAGTGCCCTCCAGTTGTGTTGCACTACACATCTGGAGAGCGCCAGGTTGGGGAAGGCTGCTATATAGTATATAGTACATAAGTATAGTATATCATACATTGGAGGCTGGTGGCTCCGATGTCAGTGAGGTGGTGAATCTGCTCTGGGTTTCAGTCAGAACTCTAAAGGACTGATCCAAGCCCCTTGGATAGCTCTTTAGAGTTCTAAGTGCTTCTGGCTGAAACTTGGAGCAGATTCACCACCCCACTGACATCATAAGAACATAAGAAGAGCCATACTGGATCTGACCAAGGATCCATCTAGTCCAGCATTCTGTTCACATAGTGGCCAACCAGCTCTCAATTCAGAACCTTTCAACCAGCTTTCAACCTCTCCCACCCATGTTCCCAGCAAGTGGTGTATATAGGCATGCTGCCTCTGATACTGGAGGTAGCACAAGCCATCAGGACTAGAGGCCACTGATGGCCTTCTCCAAGAATTTGTCTAATTCCCTTTTAAAGCCATCAAAATTGGTGGCCAACACTACATGATGTGGTAGCGAATTCCATAGTTTAGCTATGCGCTGTGTGAAGAAGTCCTTCCAGTCTCCCACCAATCAGCTTTATGGGATGACCTCTTTGGGTTCTAGTATTTTGAAAGAGGGAGAAAAAAGTCTCCACATCCTCCACACCATGCATAATGTTGTACACCTCTATCATGTCTCTCCTTACCCTCCTTTTTTCCAAGCAAAGCAATCCCAGGTGTTGTAACCTTCCCTCATAGGGAGATGCTCCAGTCCCTTGATTATTATAGTTGCCCTTTCTTCGCATAGGAGCCACCAGCCTCCACTGATATAATATAGTATATTAAGCAATGGGCAGGTTCATGTGGAAGATTGGGTGAAGCTATACAGCTCTTCTCCCAAATTCCCTTGCATGCTCAGTGCTATAGATTGGATACACTCACATGGTCTGCTGAGCCATACTTTAGTGTGCAAGAATTGCAGCAAGCTGCAGGCATGCCTGGTCCCCCCCTCCCCTATCCTTCCCCCATGGCTGAGAGGAGGCACTTGGGAGCATCCATCTCTGCTTTTACTTAACGACAGCTTCTCATGTCGTCTGACCCAGGAATGGTGGCTAACACTGACTCTGGTTCATTTTAACGAGCCAGCTGGAGAAAACACACTTTGCAGCTGGCTTGATTGAATTAACCACCTTAAGCTAGCATTAACCACCACTTGTTCTGCCAGATGACACAAGTAGTAAACCCTTCCAAACTCTTTTCCCCAGCTGTGTGGCAGGAGCAGAGGGCTGGGGGGAGTGTGCAAGCCTGAGGCTTGCTATGGTTCATTCTGGCTTGAGCATGCAATGGTGAATGCGTCCGTTGTGAAATGATTAGGCACAGTATGAACACAGCACACTCTCATTTGTTGCCCTCCATACTTAAGAACATAAGAACATCAGACAGGCCATGCTGGATTAGACCAAGGATCCATCTAGTCCCACATTCTGTTCACATAGTGGCTGACTAGCTGCCCACAGGAAACCCACAAGGAGGACATGAGTGCAAAGCACCCTCCCACCCATGTTTCCCAGCAACTGGTATACATAGGCCCACTGCCTCTGATATTGGTGATAGCATATAGCCATCAGGACTGGTAGCCATTGATAGCTTTATCCTCCATGAGTTTGTCTAACCCCCTTTTAAAGCCATCCAAATTGGTGGCCATCACTGTGCCTTGTGGTTGTTGTTGTTGTTGTTGTTCAGTCGTTCAGTCGTGTCCGACTCTTCGTGACCCCATGGACCATAGCACGCCAGGCCTTCCTGTCCTGCGCTCTCTCCCGGAGCGTGCTCAAGTTCATATTCATTGCATCCGTGATGCTATCTAGCCATCTCATCCTCTGCCGTCCCCTTCTCCTTTTGCCTTCAGTCTTTCCCAGCATCAAGGTCTTTTCCAGGGAGTTTTCTCTTCGCATTAGGTGGCCAAAATATTTGAGCTTCAGCTTCATTATCTGTCCTTCCAATGAGCACTCAGGGTTGATTTCCTTTAGGATGGACTGATTTGACCTCCTTGCAGTCCAGGGGACTCGTAAGAGTCTTCTCCAGCACCACAGTTCGAAAGCATCAATTCTTCGGTGCTCAGCCTTCCTTATAGTCCAGCTCTCACAGCCATACATTACTACTGGGAAAACCATAGCTTTGATTAGACGGACCTTTGTCGGCAAGGTGATGTCTCTGCTTCTTACTATGCTGTCTAGGTTGCCCATAGCTTTCCTCCCAAGGAGAAAGCGTCTTTTAATTTCATGGCTACAGTCACCGTCTGCGGTGATCTTGGAGCCCAAGAAAGTAAAATCTGTCACTGCTTCCATTTCTTCCCCTTCTATATGCCAGGAGGTGATAGGGCCAGATGACATGATCTTCGTTTTTTTAATGTTGAGTTTCAAACCAGCTTTTGCACTCTCCTCTTTCACCCTCAACAAGAGGCTCTTGAGATCCTCTTCGCTTTCTGCCATTAGGGTGGTATCGTCTGCATATCGGAGGTTGTTGATAATTCTCCCGGCAATCTTAATTCCGACCTGTGATTCATCCAACCCGGCATTTCTCATGATGTACTCTGCATATAAGTTAAATAAGCAGGGTGACAATATGCAGCCTTGTCGTACTCCTTTCCCAATTTTGAACCAATCGGTTGTTCCATCTCTGGTTCTTACTGTTGCTTCTTGATCCTCGTACAGGTTTCTCAGGAGACAGGTAAGGTGGTCTGGTACTCCCATCTCTTTCAGAATTTGCCACAGTTTGTTGTGATCCACACAATCAAAGGCTTTAGCGTAGTCAATGAAGCAGAAATAGAGGTTTTTCTGGAATTCTCTTGCTTTCTCCATGATGCAGCGAATGTTGGCGATTTGATCTCTAGTTCCTCTGCCTCTTCTAAACCCAGCTTGTACTTCTGGTAGTTCTCGATTCGCATACTGCTGAAGCCTAGCTTGTAGGATTTTGAGCATCACCTTGCTGGCATGTGAAATGAGCGCAATTGTGCGGTAGTTTGAACACTCTTTGGCGTTGCCCTTCTTTGGAATTGGAATGTAAACTGACCTTTCCCAGTCTTGTGGCCACTGTTGAGTGTTCCAGATTTGTTGGCATATTGAATGCAGCACTTTAACAGCATCATCTTTTAGGATTTTAAATAGCTCAGCTGGAATATTGTCATCTCCGCTAGCTTTGTTGTTACTAATGCTTCCTAAGGCCCACTTGACTTCACTCTCAAGGATGTCCGGCTCAAGTTCAGTGACTGCACTGTCATGGCAATCAGGGACATTCAGATCTTTCCTGTATAGTTCTTCTGTGTATTCTTGCCACCTCTTCTTAATCTCATCTGCTTCTGTTAGGTCCCTGCCTTCTTTGTCCTTTATCATGCCCATCTTTGCACAAAACGTTCCCTTGAGATCTCCAATTTTCTTGAAGAGATCTCTAGTCTTTCCCATTCTGTTGTTTTCCTCAATTTCTTTGCATTGTTCATTTAAGAAGGCCTTCTTGTCTCTCCTTGCTATTCTCTGGAACTCTGCATTCAGTTGGGTATATCTTCCCCTTTCTCCCTTGCTTTTCGCTTCCCTTCTTTCGTGAGCTACTTGTAAAGCCTCATCAGACAGCCACTTGGCTTTCTTGCATTTCTTTTTCTTTGGGACGGATTTCGTTGCTGCCTCCTGAACAATGTTACGGACCTCCGTCCATAGTTCCTCAGGCACTCTGTCTATCAGGTCTAATCCCTGAAATCTATTCCTCACCTCCACTGTATATTCATCAGGGATATGATTTAGGTCATACCTGAACGGTTTAGTGGTTTTCCCGACGTTCTTCAATTTAAGCCGAATTTTTGCAAGAAGCAGCTCATGATCTGAGCCACAGTCAGCTCCAGGTCTTGTTTTTACTGACTGTATGGAGCTTCTCCATCTTTGGCTGCAAAGGACATAATCAATCTGATTTCGATATTGACCATCTGGTGACGTCCATGTGTAGAGTCGCCTCTTGTGCTGTTGGAAAAGAGTGTTTGCTATGATCAGCATGTTCTCTTGGCAAAACTCTATTAGCTTTTGTCCTGCTTCATTTTGTACACCAAGGCCATGCCTGCCTGTTATCCCGGTGATTTCTTGACTTCCTACTTTAGCATTCCAATCCCCTATGATGAAGAGGACATCTTTTTTTGGTGTTAGTTCTAGAAGGTGTTGTAGGTCTTCATAGAACCGATCAACCTCAGCTTTTTCGGCCTCAGTGGTTGGGGCATAGACTTGAATTACTGTGATGTTGAATGGTTTGCCTTGGATTCGTACTGAGATCATTCTATCATTTTTAAGATTGTACCCCAGTACTGCTTTTCCCACCCTTTTGTTGACTATGAGTGCTACTCCATTTCTTCTAAGGGATTCTTGCCCACAATAGTAGATATGATGGTCACCTGAATTAAATTCGCCGATGCCTGTCCATTTGAGTTCGCTGATTCCCAAGATGTCGATGTTCAATCTTGCCATCTCATGTTTGACCACCTCCAGCTTACCTTGGTTCATTGATCTTACATTCCAGGTTCCTAAACAATATTGTTCTTTACAGCATCGGATTTTCTTTTCACCGCCAGACACATCCACAGCTGAGTGTCCTTTCGGGTTTGGCCCAGCCGCTTCACTCTTTCTGGCGCTACTTGGAAATACCCTCTGCTCTTCCCCAGTAGCATATTGGACACCTTCCGACCTGAGGGGCTCATCTTCCGGCGTCATATCTTTTAGCCTTGTGATACGTTCCATGGGGTTTTCTTGGCAAGAATACTGGAGTGGGTTGCCATTTCCTTCTCCAGTGGACCACATTTTGTCAGAACTCTCTGCCATGACCTGTCCGTCTTGGGTGGCCCTGCACGGCATAGCTTATGGCTTCACTGAGTTACGTAAGCCCCTTCGCCACAACAAGGCAGTGATCCATGAAGGGGCCTTGTGGTAGCGAATTCCATAGTTTATACTCTGTGAACTATGCACTATACTTGCTTATCCAAATTCATATTTGCTCCATAAATGCTGGAGAGAGCAAGACAAAGTGCCATGCCCCCCTCTCCTATAGGATGGCCACTTACACACTGCTAGAGAGCAAGATACAAATTGCATAAATTTTGTATATATGTATAAATGCAAATTTAAAAATAATTATTATAATTTAAATAGAAATACAATTTCATAGTGAGGAAGAATGAGACCAGGTGACCTGTGTACCTGCTTGTTCAGTCTGCTGTCCAGGTGCTTTTGGTTGGTGGGCAACTTCAGGGCCCCTGCTGGCTCTCCCTTCATATGGTTCTTTTTAAAATTATTTATTTGTTTATTTGTTTATTTCATTTTTATAACACCCAATAGCTGAAGCTCTCTGGGCAGTTCACAAAATTAAAACCACAAAAATACAACAGAAAACACAATATAAAATATAAAAGATTAAACTACAGAATAAAAATACAGCAGAGTAAAACCTAGCAGCCGTGCAGATATTTAAAATGCAATAGCAGATAAAGACAGCAGAGCTTTTTCTTTAAAATGGACTTGGACAGGACAGCCCTTTGAATGCCTTCAAACAGGTCAGTCCTCTGGCAGCCTTTCAATGGAGGACTGTGCTGTAAAACAGGACACACGGCCATCCTATGCCCCTTTTCAAGAACCTTCTCGACTGTATACACAAGGTTTTCAAGAATTTGCTTCATGAATTGCTGTGCAGTCTCTTGCTTGTTGTAGCACAGCCCGTTTCCTTTTGCCTACTAGCAAGACTTGAGTCTTAGACTTAGCGAAGAAAATCAGATATTTTGTTTCATCTGTCCCTGCTGCTTATACCTCCAAGATGGCTGTAATCCTCTTTGACATAATAAATAGTTGCTTTAGAAATGATTAGTGTGCAGCTTAATATTGTATTCCTTCATTGTTGTTGTTGTTTTTGTGGAATGACTTGAGGCTTCCTTAAGAATGAAGTTTAATGTATTTGTACATTTTAATTGTACCATGGCATTGGAAACAGTATGATCAGGGTTGGAGTTAGGAGTTGCTGTCATTGAGCAGCTGTTGTGGGCCCCGCCAATGCAAAACACAGTTGTCAGTATTTTGCATTTGGGGTGGCAGCTGTCACGCTACTGGCCAATAAGTATCTTTGAAAGATAGACACATCCCTCCCCTGCCTGTTTCTATTGTTTTGAATTATCTCCCAGGGTTAAACTACTTCCCATTCTACACCAGCTGGTCTTTTTTTTCCTCCAGGAGTTGTGCACTCGCTATCTAATTTTACTAAAACTTCTCTACCACTTTTCTGAAAAGAATTAGCTCAAGGCATTTGACACCATTCAAAAAGGATGTGGGAGGGAATAAAATGCAAAATATAAAGCATCTATATAAGAATGTGGTAGTGTAATGCTTATTACTAGAGATCCAGCAGACTGAATTTGCTCATTTTTCTTTAAACTGAAGCTTGAGTAGTGTAGACATGCAGAAAATTTTGAAATCGCAAAGACATTCAAAGCTTGAGCTTTTGTAGCAAAACAGTATGTGTATTTGCTCCACACCAAACAGTCTCCTTTTGCGCTATGGTTCAGTGCTAGTTTATTTGCTCCACGCCAAATAGTGCCTGATCTGACATCATGTGTTTTTGGCCTCCATTACCTGCATCTTCCCGTTTTCAAAGAATAGTAGGGTTGGAAGGGGCCTATAAGACCATCGTGTCCAACCCACTGCTCAATGCAGGAATCTTTCCTTTTTCCTGTTTGGGTTTGTTTTCATTCATTTTGCTTCACAGACAGGCTTCACGGGGCATTGCTAGGCCTCAGGGTGGTTGCTAGGGGCAATGGCCATGTTCCCCCCCTCGGATTGTACTGTTTTGAATGGGATGAGCGTGGAGGGAGGGGCTGCTGCTGCTCCTTCCATGATGCACTGTGTGTGTGTGGGATTTATGTATGTGTGTGTGTGGGGGTGTGTGAACAGGGCAATGCAGCATGAGTGGGTAGGGTGCAAGACCGGTGCCATATTGGATGGCTCTGGCTCAGGGCAGTTGAGAGAAAGGCGGTGTTTTTTTTATTTTTTTGGAAGGAGGAAGGCTAATTGTGTGGATGAATGAATGGGAGGAAGATGGGTTGGAGGACCCCATTTGCTATTGTGTGTGGAGGCTTGCTTTAATGTAGAGGGAAGAGATTGTATTATTGGGGTGCTCATTGAAGGGAAGCTGATGTGGGACATAATTGGAAAGTTGAGAGACGACGGGAGGGAAAGAAGGAAATGCCCCCTGAAAGTTGTTCCAGTTGCAAAAGAAATGGCAAAACATAATTTCATCCAATCATTCTCACATTACTAGCACCCATGGCAACACAAACTTTAGACTAGTATTAAACTATAACACCAATTCTATATAAAAATACTTATTTCTGCACAGAAATACAGGGGGATAAGCTTGGTAGCCCCATGGAGAGCATTTGGGTTAAAATAAATGGAGCAAAGAATAAAAGGAACATGGTGGTCGCAGTCTACCACGGGCCACCCAATCAAGGAGAAGACGAGGATGAAACTTTTGAAAAGCAAATTGCCAATGTTTCAAGGAAGCGTGATGTAGTAGTAATGGGGGACATCAATTTCCCCGATATTTGTTGGGAGACAAATTCTGCAAAACATGGCCCCTCCAGGAAATTTCTGAGTTGAGTGGCAGATAACTTCCTCCTACAAAAAGCAGAGGAAGGAACTAGAGGATCAGCTATCCTTGACTTGATCCTAACCAACAGAGATGACTTAGTGGATCAAGTAGCAGTTACAGGAACTCTGGGGAAAGCGACCATGTTATACTTGAGTTCTTGGTTCTAAGGGAAGCAAAAGCCGAGTGTAGTCAAACAGGCACCCTGGATTTTAGGAAAGCCGATTTTAATAAACTCAGAACAATGATCAGTAAAGTCCCATGGCAAGCGACGCTAATGAGAAAAGGAGTCCAAGATGGGTGGGAGCTTTTAAAAAAGGAAATTCTCAAGGCACAATTACAGACAATTCCAACAAGAAAAAAAGGTGGAAGACAAAAGAAGAAGCCAATGTGGCTTCACAAAAAGCTTAGAGATGACATGAAAACAAAAAAGCACACATGTAGGAAGTGGAAGGAAGGACAAGCAACAAAGGAACAATACAGGCAGGTAGCACAGAATTGCAGGGCTGGCGTCAGGAAGACTAAAGCTGATAATGAGCTGAGGTTAGTGAGGGATACTAAAAGCAACAAAAAAAGCCTTCTTCAGATACATGCATAGTAAAAGACAGAGGAAGGAAATGGTGGTTCAGCTATTAAATAAGGATGGCAAAATGATAGATGAAAAGAAAAGGCAGAAGTGCTCAATTCCTACTTTGGCTCAATCTTCTCCCAAATGAGGGTCTATGAACCCTCTCGCAAAGGCGAAGTACAGGCTGAAGGAGCAGGATTGCAGCTTGAGATCGATAGTCATATGGTCAAGGAACACCTAATTACTTTGAATGAGTTCAAATCTCCAGGACCAGATGAACTGTATCCTAGAGTAATAAAGGAACTGGCAGAATAATTCTCAGAACCACTGCCTGTTATCTTTGAGAAATCATGGAGGATGGGTGAAGTGCCAGATGACTGGAGGAGGGCTAATGTTGTCCCTATCTTCAAAAAGGGCCAAAAGGAGGAACCTGGGAACTACAGACCAGTCAGTCTGACATCAATCCCTGGGAAAATTCTGGAGCAGATGATAAAGCAGTCCATCTGTAAGCACCTTGAAAACAATGCAGTGATGACTCAAAGCCAACATGGATTTGTCAAGAACAAATTCTTCCAGACAAATCTGATCTCATTTTTTGATCAGTAACCTCCCTTGTGGACTGTGGGAATGCTGTGGATATAATATACCTCGACTTCAGAGCAAAAGTTTCGACAAAGTGCTCCATGATATCCTGATGAGCAAACTAGCTCAAAGTGGGCTAGATGAAACAACGATCAGGTGGATCCACAGTTGGCTACGGAATCGGACCCAAAGAGTGCTTATCAATGGGATCTTCTCAAACTGGGGAGAGGTAACGAGCGGGGTACCGCAGGGTTCAGTCCTGGGCCCAGTGCTCTTCAACATTTTTATTAATGACTTGGAGGAGGAGGTGCAGGGAATGCTGATCAAATTTGCAGATGACACAAAATTGGGCACGATAGCTAATACTTTGGAAGACAGAAACAAAATTCAAAGTGATCTGGATAGACTGGAGCGCTGGGCAGAAAACAACAGAATGACATTTAACAGGGATAAATGCCAAGTTCTGCACCTTAGAAAAAGAAACCAAATGCAGTTACAAGATGGGGGATACGTGGCTCAACAACACTACAAGCGAGAAGGATCTTGGAATTGTTGTAGATCACAAGCTGAATATGAGCCAACAATGTGATGTGGCTGCAAAAAAGGCAAATGCTCTTTTGGGCTGCATTAATAGAAGTATAGCTTCCAAATCCTGGGAAGTAGTAGTTACCTCTGCTCAGCACTGGTTAGGCCTCATCTGGAGTACTGTGTCCACTTCTGGGCACCGCACATTAAGAAGGATGCAGACGAGCTGGAGAGGGTTCAGAGGAGGGCAACAAAGATGATCAGGGGACTGGAAACAAAGCCCTATGAAGAGAGACTGAAAGAACTGGGCATGTTTAGCCTTGAGAAGAGAAGACTGAGGGGAGATATGACAGTGCTCTTCAAGTAGTTGAAAGGTTGTCACAGAGAGGAAGGCCAGCATCTCTTCTTGATCATCCCAGAGTGCAGGACACGGAATAATGGGCTCAAGTTACAGGAAGCCAGATTCCAGCTGAACATCAGGAAAAACTTCCTGACTATTAGCGCAATACGACAATGGAACCCATTATCTAGGGAGGTGGTGGGCTCTCCCACACTGGAGGCCTTCAAGATGAGGCTGGACAGCCATCTGTCAGGGATGCTCTGACTGGGATTCCTGCATTGAGCAGGGAGTTGGACTTGATGGTCTTATAGGCCCCTTCCAACCCTACTATTCTATGATTCTGTGATTCTAATCAGTGGTGGAAGGATCCAAACCTAAACTCCAGAATAACAAAGGGCCATCCATGTGGCGTGTTCTTGCATCGCTGTAAGTGGGCAAGGAAGTCCTAGCAGTAAAGGCTGGTGGCTCCGATGTCAGTGGAGTGGTGAATCCGCTCCGGGTTTCAGTCAGAACCAGTCAGAACTCTGAAAGCTTGGGAGTTTCAGCATGCAAAGCACTGAGCCACAGTCCCCAAAATAGGTTCAGCAGTTTCATTGCTGTTAAATTGGATCTCCCAACCCATGAATACTTTAAAAAAATAATATTTTTTTTAGTGTTTCAAAACCTCTGGCTCAGCAGCAAAGTTGAGATTAGCTTTCAAGTTAGACAGATGAGATAGCTGCAGTGAGCAGGTCATCTCCAGGGCTAGATACTAATGCACAGCTCCTGATGATGTCTTGTGGTGCTTGTTACTGGGGGTGGGCCGCTTTGGTGCATTCACGCTGCATGCCAGGTGTCAGAGTCTGTTCACATGTCATTGAATATATTCATCCGTTAAAAAATATGGAATGCAGCTTTTCTCTCATGGTGTGAGAGATCATGACTGCTCACTCCTTTTCTCAGGCTGAATATCTGTAGGCTAAGGGTGGATTGATGCAGTCACATTACAGAATGTATAGTGGCTGTCCAAACCTGTGTCTATGGGAGGGGCCGTGGCTCACTGGTAGAGCCCCTGCTTCGCATGCTGAAGGCCCCAGGTTCAATCCCCGGCATCTCCAAGCAGTGCTGGAAAAACTCCTGCCTGAACCCCTGCAGAGCTGCTGCTAGGGATGTCAGAGAAATCCATTTGGTGTGTGTGTGTGTGTGTGTGTATGTGTGTGTGTGTGTAGTTCAACGGGTTTTCTCAGGCTCAGCCTCCCAGACTTTGCTTTGCTTCCCATTGTGGTGTCCAACTTGATCTGCAGCGCCCAACTCAATCTACAGGAAGTCAGGCCAGTTTGCCAATTTTTTGGGAATGTTGTGCATTGTGGGGGGGAAGGTTCTGCAATTTGCTCAAATTTCTGGGCAATTTGAACAACTCTCTGGGCAATTTGCACAAGGTATGGCTGAATTTGTGCAAATTCGACTGTGATTTGCACAAATTCGGCCGTACTCCGTGCAAATTGCAGAACTTTCTCTCCCTCCCCCCAAAAATGTGCAAAAAAGTTCCGAGAGTTTGGGGAACAGCTCGCAGGTCAGCTTGCAGACCCAAAGCAAGTCACACACACTGCAGAACTCTGACAAGCTGCCAAGCCCCCCAACAGTGACAGGTATCCCTACCTGCTGCCCATCAGTGTCAACAATACTGGAATAGATGGACCAATGGCATAAGGCAGTCTCTTCTGTGTGTGAATGGGGCATGTGAATATGTGTGAAAAGTGTGTCTATATGTGTAAAAGGGGTGTGTGTGTGTGCCCAGAGGGACACATGCCAGTAGTGGGATGGCCTCGCCCACTTTGAGCTGTGGCCCCACCCCTTACTGGCATGCAGCCCTTGGCATGCTTGCCCAGAACCAGTTCACCTGTATTTCCCCATCCCTGCCACAGATTTTGCTAGACGTGGGGAGACCTTTGTCATGTCTTCCTATATGAAACCTCCAATCCTGAGCACATCCGGAAGAAGGATGGCTTACAACAGCAGGATTTGTACTAGAGATTCATCATAGACCAGTCTCCCTATGGCTGTGTCTTAATTAGGGAAGGGGGAGAAAGTTGCTTGATTCGCATTTTCATACAAACTGATCTAATTTGCACTTCTTTAACTAATATGTGAATCGGAACGCAGTTATCCTTCAGTTTTCACACTTCTCTGAATTTTGCAACACAGTTCTATGATTAGAAAAATCTATAAAAATCCATACACTGGGAGAAATGCACTGGAAAAATGGGCATGAATTTTCATGCTTCCATATTTACCTCACTTCCATCATGTCTAAGGTTTCCACCTTCAGGGAAACTTTCTGGCTTAATTTGACTGCGTAGAAACCCATGAACCTTTGGCAAGGAGCCCCCTATGTATTACAGAGGACCCAAGGGCATGTTCCGCCAACACTTCTCTGGGTCTGGAGATCGTAGGGGAAGATTTCAGGGAACCTTTTCTGCCATCGCTAATATTTTTTCTGAGGAGCACCGTGGTCACCTTCCCAATGCGCCTGGTGTCAGGGTCAGCATTATTGGGCACTTGCCAAAGTCCACCCCTCGCCAGAGGCCTGCTGCTGGCCCCCCTGGCTCCCTTATAGGTGCTCCTGGTTTGCCCGCCTCCTCTGAGCAGGCCACACTGAGAGTAAGGAGCAGCAAGCACTTCTCTTGCCTTCCTGTCTCTCAGCCAGCAATGACGTCGATCAGTGGAGGCTGGTGGCTCCAAGGACAGTGGAGGCAGTGAATCCGCTCTGGGTTTCAGTCAGAACCTGTCAAGACTCTAGAAGCACCTTGGAAAGCTCCTTTAGAGTTTGGACTGAAACCCAGAGCAGATTCAATGCCCCACTGACATCGTAGCCACCAGCCTCTGCTGATGTGGACTGGATTTGGAGGGTATGGGCAAGAAAACGGACAGCAGTGAAGGTGTTGCAGAGGAGAAGGTGGCCCCACTCAGACAAGGAGACTGAGAGCCTCTTGCCTAAGAACCTGGTGCTTTTATAACAAGAACAACCAAGAACATGTTTTAAAGGCGACTG
Organism: Heloderma suspectum; assembly: GCF_057233095.1. Classification (NCBI taxonomy): domain Eukaryota; kingdom Metazoa; phylum Chordata; class Lepidosauria; order Squamata; family Helodermatidae; genus Heloderma; species Heloderma suspectum. Next base: position 35,532,008 of record NC_139464.1, read on the forward strand.
TATCACATCTTTGTTGACTCCCGTAGTTCCCTCAGCGTTGTGTTTTGCCATTACGTATATACAGCCTATACTGGCCTTCCCCAACCTGGTGTCCTCCAGATGTGTTGGATTTCAACCCCTATCATCCCCATCCAGCATGGCCAAGTTACAGTTCTTCTATATAGCCACTCCCAGGCTCTCAAACTCCCTGACAGGACTACTTCCCTTCCCCTCTCTCTGTTGTCCTTCTGCTGGCAGGCAAAGATGCTTTCATTCAGGCGGGCCTTTGGCATGTAAGCTGATCTGTTGCCAAAGGATTTTTTGAATTGGTCAGGTGCTGTTTATTTCACAAATTGTTGTTTTTAATTGTATTTTTTTAATTTTTTATGTTATGTTTTAATTAAGAATTGGTTTTAATCTCTATGTTATTATTAACTGCCTTGAGCACCATTTTTTGGGTGGAAAGGGAGGATATGAAATACATACATGCATACATACATACATACATACATAATAGCCCAAAATACCTGGAGGGCACCAGGTTGTGGTTGAGGGCTAGCATCAACATGCAAACCAATCCGGGCCTAGGGATGTATGGATTGTGTGAAATCCATTCCATCTGTATTTCACAGACTGTCAAGCACCTTTCATTCCATCATCTACTCATTGATGGAATTGGATTTTTTTAAGCTTACAAATTTGTGCACATTTGCATTTGTGCAAATTCACACTTGTGAAAATGCACAAATCCCACCGAAATGCACAAATCCTCCCCACATGTGCTTCTTCACTCTTTAGACTATGGGGGAAATGCACATTTTCAGCGTTTTTTTTAATTGCATATTTTTCTATTACTAAATTTGCACAAAATTTGGGAAAGTTAGAAAAATGGTCTGCAACTCCACGGAATCCGCCTGACTGCAGAAAAGCTGGTCCGCCGTGGGTCAGATTCATTAAAAATCCAAACTCATTTCATTCCATTGCAAATTTCTCTGACATCCCTATCCAGAACCCATATAAAACATTTAACCAAACCTTTGTTGATGGAGTGCAGGGATAAAAGTTACAATCCCTTTTCTTCTCTCCATTTGATTTCTGAGAAGCCCTGACACTGTGCTGCTTTATTTTATTTTTAGTAAAGCCACATCAAACGTGACTTGCTGTTTTATTTTGGATGCACATCTGTTGAAATGCCATGGTGAAGTGCAGTGACTTGGGACACAGCTGCAACAAGCCGCCTTCCGCATTCTAACCACGCTTCAGGATTGATGCGTTTTGAAATTATAGGTCAACAAAGCTTCTCTTTAAAATCCTCCTGCCCTTCTCTCTCTGAATAAGTGCCATGCATCGTGTTTAAGTGGCTGTTTAAGGGAAGGCCATGGAACAATTTCAGTAGACAAATCAAAGAAAGGCTTCCTACAGCAACGGCGCAATGGCCCACCTAGTTTTGGGCATTGAGATGGGTTCCTGAAAAGCAGGTGGTATCTAAGTGCTGATTCTGATATTGAAGCTCTATTTGTGGGTTGTATCTGATTTTAGTCCTACTTAGAGTAGACCCATTGAAATGAAGGAGATTTATGTTAGAATGGGGGAAATGGGGTATTATTTCTGAAAGGGAAAGAAATACTTTCATCCTTATGTAATTATGTTAGTCTGCTATAGCACTGTGACACCTAGAGGTTACATAGCAGAAAAGCAGGAAAGAAAAAGCTCTTTGTATAGCACTGGGATCTCAATTCTGCGATGAAACTGAAAGTAGATAGAGCAGATTAACAGCCTCATGTAGAAAAGCTCTAAGTCAGGTCTTCTCAGCTATCTTTGACATCAGGGGTGCGGAACTTCAAGCCTGGGGCCCCAGTTCAACCCTCTGGGGTTCCTCAAATGGCCAGTGCCCCTCCCTCTGCCCCCTCTTCCCTGCAACCACCATTCATGTGATGGTTTCCCAGCTTTTGTTTTTATTCAGGTAGGCCTTTGGCATGTACGCTGGTCTCTTGCTGAAGTGTTTTTTTTTTTTTTTAATTGGTTGGGTGCTGTTTATTTTGCGTATTGTGATTTTAATCCTATTTTAATTTGTTTGTATGTTATGTTTTAATTAAGAGTTTGTTTTAATCTGTATGTCATTGTTAACCGTCTTGAGCACTATTTTTCAAAAGTAGGCATCACTGGGCACCTGTTGAGGGCCCACACCCCAGCAGGGGCCCCCTGAACAAGAGCCCCTGGACCTGTTCCTCCACCTCACCATTTCACCCTGCTTATTCACCTGCTTCTTACTCTTGCCCCTACAGTGGTGGTGGGGGGGGGGAGGAGGAGGAGGAGGAGGAGGAGGAGACACCCCGGCCGACTTGCTGCCTGGCTCTCTGCCTTTCAAGCAAGCGAGTGGTAGCAAAGATGAGAAAGTGGATAAGGAGCAAGAGCAGCTGGTGACAATGGTGGTGAGCAGGGAGACTCACCGAGGAAGGGGGCCCATGGAGGGTGTCTTGTCCAAGGGCCTACAAAAACCCAGAGCCAGTACAGCATATTGGGAAGGAGAAGGCAGGCAGGGAGGAGAACGGGAAAGAGATGGGCTCATTCCATTGCCTTTTTGTGTGTGTAATACAATGGAGTTTGCATCCCTTTTTGCATCCCTTTTTGAGTTACATGGACAAACAAGTACTTCCATTGGGCAGCTCAAAAAAGATCGTCTAGTCTCTAACTCACCCGAAGTGAGTCACCTCTGAAAAAGAAAAACTGCAGGAAGAAGCACATTCCCATGGTTATTTGTCTACAAATAAGTGTCTTGATCCTTCCAGAGCACAACAGCAGGACTGATGAAATGAAAACAAAATGCAGTCCGCTAGACAGATATTTAATAATAAATTCCTAACATGCATAGTTTCCAGACGGTGAGTAAATAGAAAGACCGAAGTCTTCGGCTTGATGTAACAGACCTCAAAGCCTGGCCTGCCCCAAAACAGTAGGGCTAAATGAATCATGTGGGAAGATGAAGTTGCTTTGTGGATGAAACGTGGTCTGGAGGCAAGAAGGCAGTCAAGGGGGAGGGGCAGTCATAGGAACCGAGGAAGCTGCCTTCTCCTGAGTCAGACCGTCAGTCCGTCTAACCCAGTATTGTCAACACTGACTGGCAGCGGCTCCCCAGGGTTGCTGGCATGAATTTTTTCCAGCCCTATCTGGAGATGCCAGGGATCGAACCTGGGGCCTTCTTCATGCAAAGCGTGTCCTTTGCCACTGAGCCACAGCCCCTTCCCAGGCTAGCTCAAGATGACTGTGGCATTATGTTTGTTGAGACGTTCCTTTGGGCAATTTTGTTCTGCCACTGAATGAATCTGAGCCAACAACTGTGGTCAAGAACCACAATTCAACATGATTTGGGCTGCAGTCCTCTACCCATTTACCTGGGAGTAAGCCACACTGAACTCAGAATTTCTTTCTGAGTAGACACGTTTGGGATTGTACTGTTTATTGTTCTGTGCCTTAAGTGCTTGGAATGGAGGTGAAAGCCATAAAAAATGAGTAAGTGTTGTGTGTGTGTGTGTGTGTGTGTGTGTGTGAGAGAGAGAGAGAGAGAGAGAGAGACTTGTAATACCACTCTCTCTTTCCAGTTCCAACACAAGGCACAATGTAGACATTATACACCTCAGGAATGACCCCAGTAGTCATGCCCACTTCTTTAGGGTTAGAATTGATGTAACGGATTGGTGAAAATATATAGCTTTATGAAAAAAGAATCAAATACAATAACCTTGGTAGAAGCTCATAGAAATCTGTGGGACTCATGAAAAGAAGAAGATAATAAAGGAATAAAACAGGATGAATATTGCTCTGGAATAGAAATAGAAAATAAAGGAGGGGAGAAGAAAAATTCTGAAACTGTCCAAGCTGGGGGAGGGATTGGGGAGGGATTTTGAATTTCTTTTGAAAAATCAAATACAATTAAAAGAAAAGAAAAAAGAATTGATGCAACAGAGCCCACCAAGACACTTGGCTCTCCAGGGATTCCGGAAGAATTTTTTCCAGCCCTACCTTGGAGATGCCAGTCCAAGAAATTCCTCGGTCCAAGAAATTCAGCCTGTGCCCGAGAGATCACTGTTCCCATGCTGGCTGGGGATAATTCTAGCCAGACACATCTGGAGGGCATTAGGTTGAGGAAGACTGTTGAGAGATGAATTGCTGAAAATGAGGGTCTGGGCTGCAGTCAGACTAGGAACCTAGAAAGCTGCCTAATACTGCCCGTTAGTCCAGCTAGACCCATATTGTCAATCCGGACTGGCAGCGGCTCTCCAGGGTTTCAGGCAGGAGTTTTCTACCTGGAGGTGGCGGGGATCGAACCTGGGAACTTCTGCATGCAAAACAGGGGCGCTGCCACTGAGCTACAACCCCTGCCTTATAGCAGCTGTATTATATCAGGCAGAACCGTATTGCCCCTTGATGCCTGCTAAAATGATAGTTGCCGTGTTTGTACTGTAGCACACAACAGAGAGCAAGGCAGTGGCTGTTTGTTCCACCAAGATGCCATTGGGGTGCAGAAAGTAAGGCGCTTGAGTCCTGCTGCTGCTGTTCAAGATGGAAGGTGTCTTACACTAGTTCAACATTGTGTTGCCTGCAGGATTAGATTTACACATAGTGGTAACACTTGATGCACTCTTGGGATTTGCACTCTTGCGAAAGAAGCTTCAGCATTCCTATGTGAGCATGTGAAAATTCTCTTGGTGTTAAACAGAGAGTGTCTCAGGTTTTTACCTGATTGGTGTTCTGCAAATTCTGCAAGGGCTGTATATCCTGCTCATATAGCCCTCACCTAGACTGCTTTTAGGTCAACTAGAATACAGCCCAGTGGCCTGAGTTGCATTTTGGGTGACCCAGAAACAATCCAGATTACCCCACATTTTTTTACCTCCTGGGTTGGATGCATGCAGAAGTGCCCTTTATGTGGTCATGGCATATCGTGATGAGGCGAGTAATGTTGGGATCTTGCTTGCACAATTAATGTTCAGAAAGGTGCATGGATATGCATTTTGGATGTTCAAATTATGAGAAAAGCAAGAAAAATAATTTCTGTTACAGCGCAGAGGGAGAGATAGGCAGCAGGGCCCTGCTCCATCAGCTCTGCCAAGAGACCAGCTCCATTTTGTTCCTTCTGTCCCTGAATTATTTTTCAAGCAAATCATTATAAAATTGCTATGTCCTTTTAAGGACTGGTGCCTGTATTTGCTTGTTTTCCTCTTCCTTCCTCTTCCCTTCTTTCCTTTTGTGTTTTGTCTTTTAGATTGTAAACCTGGGGGCAGAGATTGTCTTATTTTGTTATTAATTTTATCTAAACCACTCTGGGTGCAGGGTAAAAATACTTTGAATGAATGAAGGTGTTTGTTACTTATATGGTGCCATCAACATGAATGGCAGTTTTACGAAGTCCAAGAGGACAGATCCCTGCTAAAAAGAGCTTGTAGTCTAAAATTTAACATGGGGGAGACAACCAAGGAAGGGGAGGGAGATGGAGGCAGGATATACAAGGAAGAATACATATTTATTTTACTTGCATGTATTTAGGCTTAGTTACAGTAGGGGCTTTTCTACACAAGCCTGTTAATCCACTGTATCTACTTTCGATTTTGTCGCAGAATTGAGATCCAAACACTACACAAAGAGCATTTCCCTTTCTGCCTTTCTGCTGCATAACCTCTAGGTGGCACTGTGGAATAGTGGAGTAGTGCAAATACACAAGTGGAAAAAGTACTTTCTTTCACTTTCAGAAATAATACTGCATTTTCCCTGCTCTAAAAAAAACTCACCGAAAGTGCTCTTTAAAAACAGAAGTGACAAAAATTTTATATAGTAATAATGTGTTGTCCATTGTTGTTGTTGTTGTTGTTGTTGTTACAGCCCTTTGAAGAAGGCCTTAAAATACAGTTAGAGGTTGAAATGCATTGGGCTTTTCACAATAAAATCTTTGTTCCAGCATCCTGAGATGCTTTTCTCCTTTTGAGGTCTTCTTTGGATGTTTACACACTTTTGCACCCCCATTCTCTTTAAAAATAGAAATGAAACTGGAGGGTCATGTTGTCATCTAAAGAACCCGTAAACAGCTGTGAGTAGGGAATGCCAAGCACATAATAAATGCCTTGTGTAGACATGCTGTAGGATATAGTGACTAAGCATTGAGTCAACGGCTTCACAGAAAAGGTGTTTGCTTTGAGCAGAGATGTGTAACTTAATTGGAGATGTTTTGGGCTGAGCTCAAACTTGAACCCAGGCAGCATCTTTAGGCATCTGCTGGGACCCCAAGAGGGCACACCGCTGACGCCTGCCCTGGATTTTTTTTAAAAAAACAAAAATTGCTCTTACCAATGGAGGACAACTTACAGTCACCATCTTTGCTTTCAGCCATGCTCCAGAAGTCAAGTCATTCCAGGGCATTGTGGGGAAGGGGCAGGGTGGTCATCACCACAAAAACATGGCTGTCCTCAATGGCAATTGCTATGCTGGAGACAGATGATAGTTTTCCAGAGAGTCACATATGGTTTGAAAGCGGGATTGCTGCTTATTGTGTGTACTGCCAGCCATTTTTACCTCTGGTAAATAGGCTCTACAGGTTTTTGGGCGGGCTCAAAAGCCTGCAAAATCTGTTTGATCAGAGGCTAAGGGCATAGTCTGAAGGCACATGAAGCAGCCATCTTGCTGAAACTAAGCAGGTTTGGGTCTGGTCAGTGCTTGGAGGGGAGACCACCTGGGAACCACATGTAGCCACCTTGAGTTCCATGATGGAAGAAAGGTGTGATAGAAATGTAATAAAAATAAATAAATAAATAAATAAATAAATAAATGGCCATGCTGGGACAAAAGAGAGGGTATGTGAACATAATGGAAAGCACAGCCTCTCGAATCATTTCCAATTTTCTTAAACTATTGACTGCCTCTAGCTTTACTAGACCTTGCATCCAATACGTACTGGGAGTTACCCTCACTGAAATCTCTGATAAGAGTACCATGGAGCTGAATGGATTCTACTCTTTAATATCATCTATGGTTTCTTTGTCCACTGTGTTTCAAACACATTTTCCCCATGTCCCTAATGCTGCATATTGCACGATAAATGTTCTCCCCCAAACATGCATCCTCCAATGTAAATGGGCATCTTCAGCACAGATATAATCAGCAAATGAATTACGTTCATCAGTTTTAAACACTCAGAAATTAGGATTTTATGCCACTGTGCATTGTATCAGTGTAATGAAAAATTAAATATTAATGTTTCTTTAGAAAAAGAGAGATGAGACAGTTAATTTAAGCAAATTCTCAACATTTGTTTATGTTTAGGATACAAATAGAGTAATTAGGACAGTATAAACAATGTAAATAAAACTTTACCAAGGACAATAAAAAGCCAGTAGTTAGTGGGTACTTCTGTTCAACCAAAATTTGGGGTTTTCTGTGCCGTTTCAATGGAAACACGCGATGAATGTAAGGACCTGGCATTCTAAAGGTCAAACCATTGTTTCTGGACTTCTCTTGGTAGAAACGGCAATTCTATCCTTTACACAGGGATCTTTTCATGGTGTCCCCCTATTGTCTAATCTGCCAAAGGCTTGACAAATTCATTGCTTAAAATGTACCTATCCCTGTTGATGTTTCAGAAGGTGGAAAGCTACGGTGTCTTTTTGCTGTTCTTCAGAGCTCTCTATTTCTCTGGCTCAGGGGTGTCAGGCCTCTTTCAGCCTGAGGGCCCAAATTCCATTTCTGAGAAGCTGTCGGGGGCCACATTCCAGTGATGGGTGGGACAAAGGCAAAGGGGCCATAATAATAATAATAATAATCATAATAATCATAATCATAATAAAAAATTACATTTCTATACCGTCCTACAGCCGAAGCCCTCTGGGCCGTTTACAGAAGTTAAAACATTAAAATACAATATACAAAATTTAAAAGCCATTTACATAAAAGCACACAGACAATATACACAAACAACATATAACTAAAAACAAATTTTAACCATCAGTCATAACTAAAGACACATCCAGGACTGATTAAAAGTCATCACGTGCTGCCAAATGCCTGGGGAAAGAGATAGGTCTTAACCTGCTGCCCGAAAAGATAATAGTGTTGATGCCAGGCAGACCTCATTGGGGAGCTCATTCCACAGATGGGAGGCTACCATCGAGAAGTCCCTCTCCCTCACTGCCACCTTTCGATCTTCCCTCGGAGGAGGACCTTAGATGCAGAGCGTAGTATATGGCTTGGTTCATTTTGGGGAGGCGTGCCATCAGATATTGCAGTCCCAAGCCATGTAGGCCTTTATAGGTTAAAACCAGCACCTTGAATTGAGCTCGGAAGCATATAGACAGCCAGTGCAAGTGGCAAAAGTGACAAAAAATGCCCCCAATACCAACATAATTTGACTTCAAGTTCGTGATGGGAGCAACTAAGCCTTAGGATTGGCATTTCAACTTTTTAGATGGTGGGAAAAAACAGCGCAAATGCTGGAAACCACCCAAGGATTGATGGTGAGGGGAAAGGAGGTGGGGTCCAGGGAAGGTGGTGTGGACATCTGGGGGACCCCAGACAGGCCAGATTGGCCCACAGGCCTGAGGTTCAACATTCCTGCTCTAGCTCATCTTTCCCCAAGCTGGTGTTGGGGAACTGCAACAGCCATCATTCCCAGCCGGCATGGGAGTTGCAGTCCAGCACATCTGGAGGTCACCATGCTGGGGAAGGATGGTGTAGGGTGTCCGACTAGGATGAGGGAGATTTGGGTTCAGGTTCCCACCCAGCTATGAAGCTCACTGGTGCAAGCTTGGCCCAGTCACTATCTCAGCCTAACCTACTTACCCCACATGGTTGTTGTGAGGATAAAATGCAGGGTGGGGGAAAACCGTGTATGCTGCTGAGCTCATTGGAAGAAAAGGTGGGATATAAATGAAATGAATGAACCTGTATACTTTAAGCCTGAAAATAAATGGCGGTCTTGGCTTACACAAGCTGCTGAAGAGTTGAGGCCTTGCAAAGAGTCCTGCTTGGAACTCAGAGTTCAGGTTTTTCAAAGGCTTTTGCTAAAAATGTTTGAACAAAAGCCGGGTTTTGCACCACAGGTAGATAAGCCATGTGCAGGGAGATCAATCTTTCCAATAGAAACCCTACTCATCAGTGAGTAGGCACGTCTATATAAGTCCACTCTGGACATAAACGTATCTTGAAGCAGGCAAAAGGGACAAGAAGCTCTTTAGGAAGCGCTGGTGCTATTGTTACAGAGCCATTGGAAGGCCTTTGTCAAAAAATAAGCAAATTTTAAACAATACTGTGCTGTATAACATTTAGATGCTAGAGTCCTACATAAAAATGTTGCTGTTGCTAGGGAGAGTATTCCTTGGTATCTAAGCATCTATCCTGTCTGGTGTGCAAACAGCACTGTAGTCACTGTATCTGCTTACTGTGAAAAGTTTTCCCATATTGTCGTGGACTCCTTTCACAATGGATGAGGAACTGGGGGTAGGTGAGCCTGTGACCCTTTATCAGGGCCAGCGAGTAATGAATTGCAGAACAACAAGCAACAGAATTAATATTCCTGCTCAGAGCAAGTCTTGTGGAACAAAACCTTGGTGGTATAAGAAAGAGATTAATCAAAATGGAGTGCCTTTGGCTTCATTGGACTTTGTTAATGTACTTTTCCACAGTGGCTTCAGTTTCGGAGAGGTAGTGATTCCATTCTGGGTTTTAGTTAGAACCGGCTTGAGCTCTAAAGGTGCTATCCAAAGTGCTGAGCCCATTTTGGGGATAAGGTGCATCATTTTGGATAGCACCTTTAGAGTTCTAGCTAGTTGTCACTAAAACCCAGAAATGAATCACTGTCCCTCCGAAACTGAGGCCACCAGCCTCCACTGCTTTCCCATGTCCTGATTTTGGGGGGATGGGGGTTGGGAAATGAATCAAAGCCTTTGATGGCATTTATATTTTTTAATGTATTTGCTTAATTTATATAACTTTCTTAGAAAGTTTAGTTGTTGCTTATCTTAATAAATAAATATCCAGAGCAACACACTATGAAACAACTTGTCTCTTAAAAACAAAATCTGTGAAGGGCAGGACTTGAAGGAAGATCCTAAGACCTCTGGTGATTCCAAGAGCATTTTTATATGAGGCTTTTATTGCACGCTCGTGATTGGTCACTCATTGGAGGTTTGCGGGTCCTTTACATGATGTCGTCAATCTCCATGGCATCTCCCACGCTTTCTGACCTTTATCCCAGTTTTTAAAAGATTGGGGATAATGCGGTAATAAATGTTAATCCACTTTAATGGCTGTGTGAAATTGCATAGTTCCACTGTGACACTGCACTATCTGGTGGCTGTATAATGAAATACGTAGAACTTGCAGACAAAGGAAATCCCAGGGGGAAAAAATGCTGTCAGCCCATGTAAGGAGCCAATCTTAATCCCAGCAAAGAATCTGGAAGCAGAAGCCCCAGTAAGTTGTGGGATAAAAAGCCATCCCCAAATCATGGCTATTCTTTCTCTCTCTCTCCTTAATATACTATGCAGAGCTGTAGTCTGCATGGGGGCAATGGATCTGTCACCTCAACTGGAGCACAGATGTGCAGGAAGATTTCTAGTTTAAAACTAAATCAGTAGCAGCTGGTCTCCCCTTCCCCCAGCAAAGAATATTGCTCCAAATTCTATCCATCTGGTTCGACCTGCTCCCATTCGATGCTCAGACTTGGATTCCTGCATTGAGCAGGGGGCTGGACTCAGTGGTCTTATAAGCCCCTTCCAACCCTACTGTTCTATGATTCTATGAACTCTGTCTACCCAGGATCCCTCTGGTGGAGTTTTCAAGATTGCTATCACACTCACACATGATTCTTCTTTAGCTGCTGTGAATTTCAGTACAGGCAAAGTGCTTAAACTTGCAAGGAAATTGTTATTTATTTAAGGAATGTGTTTATTAGAAGTAGGCAAAATTTCTGAACATAAAAATAATTGTTCTTCACATTATATGCTTCTGAACCTAACAGTTTGTAGACACCATAAAATATACATAGACCAGCCTTGCCAAACCTGGAGCACTCCAGATATTTTGGATGACATCAGCTGCAGCCAGCATGGCCAATCATCAGGGGTGATGGGAGTTGCAGTCCAAAACATCTGGACAGCACCAGGTTGGGGAAGACTAAAATGGACACTTGGGTTTGGTGAGGGAGTTCTAGACATTTCTAATGGTTAAATAATTGATTTTCCATTTGTTTATCTGAAGCCCTACCCTAAACTCCAAATTAACACTTGCTTGGGAGTTGAAGGCTGGTACAGATCTAATGTGGATCTCCAGGGGAGAGCATTTTCATTCAAAGGATGTATAGTTGTGCCTGCTGAAGATTAATTATTGTTATCCGACATGTGTTTAACATTCAGCATTTTAAGCAATTAATCCATTGAGCTGTTTGACTAAAAATCCTCAGAAGTTAATTAAAATTACAGCCCACGGTAATATCCAATAGTTTAAATTGTGCAGGAGAAATCAAAACATTTAGTGTGTTTGTTTACTGGAGCCATTCAAGATATACCACCAAGCTGTGGTGTCTTTCTCTGCTTACAGGGAAAAGCCACATGTTCCTTCAGTAGACAATTACTTCTTAATGTTTCAATTTAGATTAGGAGGGAGACATTTATTTTTGTTTCAGGACAAAAAAGATGTATGCTCTATCTCACTTCTGCAGAGGTGTTTTGCTGTTTTCATCCAGATTTTAATATGATAAGCGTTAAGTATGACCCATTTATTTGAGTAGTGTGTCCTCCGCTTCCAAGCAAAATTCCACGTGCTGGTGCTCACCTTTAAGACCCTTGAACAGCTTGGGATCTGAATGTGTGAAGGACGTCCTCCTCCCATACAAGCTTGCCCAGTTGCGTTCATCTCTGGGGCTGGCCCAAGACATTTGGCTGCTTCAGGCAGAGCAGCAAATGGTGGCTCCCTCACTCAAGGTGTATATTATCTAAGGCCAGTCATGTTATTTGGGCACCTGAAGAACAAAATCTCACAAGCGCCTCTCCCACTCTCTCTCTCTCTCTCCCCCCCTGACCATAAAAATACAGTAATAATAGGTTGAATAACAGAGGAAGCAATACTATGGCCGCTAGACACTGTCTAGGCAGCCATAGGATTTTTCAGTTTCTGGGAACCGAGGTCGGAGCCAGGGTTCCGAACATGGTTCGGAAACAGAGCGTGGAGATGGAAAGGGGGAGGTCCTGGGGGAAGGAAGGAGACCATGGAAGCCACATTGCACAGCTTCCTATGTGCCACTTGGCCTCCTTCCCTCCCCCTTTTCCTCTCCAAAACTGTGGCTAGACAGCCAAAATCGGCATCTAGCCAAAAATAAGGAACGGTTGCAGCACGAAAGTGAGGATTGCCTCTGTGCTCCAGCTGCCCTGCGTTGGATATTTGGCAGCCTCCTATCCTATCTGGATAGGCTTGTGCCCTAACAGTTTTCTGCCCTTTCATGAGACCAAAAATCTGCTTCCTGAGGCGGCCGCCTCACTCTGGCTAATAACAAGGCTGACCCTCCCCAACAGGGTTAGCTCTTCTTTCATCCCATACTCCTCTTCAACTGCCCTTGCTGCTGCTTTGGCATCCTATACGCCTTTCTCATAGCTATGCCAAGGCATTTTGCCAGCCCAAGTGTCTGCAGGGCACAATCAGAGGGGCATGTCCCAGAATCTTTTGCAACGTCCCAGGAGATGGCAAGCTGTTCTTTGGGCTGACATATCAGGAGCAGAGATGACAGAGTCCTATGTCAGCTTTCCCCAAACTGGTTGCTTCCAGGTGTTTGGACCATAAGTCTCAGCATTCCTGAGACCATTGGTCTGCTGGCTGAGGCTTGTGGGAGTTGGAGTCCAAACTAATCTGGAGGGCACCAGGCTGGGGAAGGCTGTTCTATGTGTTTTATTTATTAGGGAATTTATATTCCTACCCTTCAAATAAATTCCCCAGGCAGCGTCCCACGTTCACCTTCCTTAATTACTCCAGCTGTTGTTTTTGTTTTGTTTTTCCACAATTTCCGCATTTCCAGTTTCTGTTATAAGACAGAGATATCCATTAACTTGGTAGCTGACCTGCCTAATGGTAGAGTTGGCCCTGGCTGAAGTGAGACAGAACAAGGTCCTTCTCAGTGTTACATTCCAGAGGTGGAATCGCTTTCCCAGGGAGTCTTGCCTGCCACTTAAACTGATGTCTTTTTTCACTCCAGGCAAAACTTTTTTATTTGGCCAGACCTTCTAGCATGTCATTTAGCTGATTTTAATCTTGTTATTTTATTGTTTTTATTTTTCCGGTGGTTTCATTGCGTTACACTTTTATTTATTTGCTTAGAACACTTACATACCACCCTTCATAATATATATCCCAGAGTGATTTGAAATGCAAATTAAAAACAGTGAAATACAAGAAAACAAAACAAAAACAGACCCAAATACAAAACAGCACTTAAAACCACAGGGTGAGGGTTGGTATGTTACTTCTCCACTGTATAGTTTTTTCTGATATTTTCATCTTTCAGGTACCAGTTTTATGAACTCGTAAACCTCCTCGATGTCAGGGTTGTATCTGAGCCCATAGAGTCCCAAGGCAGCTCTGATTCTGAGGAGGAGATACAGTTCATGGGAGAGGAACTCTCTCAGACTTCAGAGGCATAGCTGGAGTGAGAACCCCCCCTGCTCACATCCCTGGGAGCGACAGTGACCCAGGCTTGGAAAGGGAGGGACAACTTGAGCTTTTAGATGTGAGGCGCAGGCACAAGTGAGAGATTGCAGGAACCGAGCTTAGGCACTCAGCCTGATTGGTTCGACGTCAACAGCTGCGCCCTGAGGCCCCACGGGAGAGGGGGAGATCTTCCCCTCCCATCCTTTAAGTTCAGAGAGTTGCCGCATTTTCCCCAAATGGAGATCAACTGAAGTCCTAACCCTTAGAAACCCCTAGATGGCTGTTCCTTTGTAATTCCTCTGAGTCTCAAGCAATTAGCATCTGTATGTTTCATTAGGATGAATGCAATTAAAGCCTTGGAAAGCAGCCCTTTTGTCTGAGTGTTGATTCTGGCTATTGGGGGATTCAGTAGGCAACAGGGGCATCCTGACACCCAAGAGGGTTTTAAGCTGAAAGATGGCATATAAATTAAGCAAATACATATTTTTTTCCTCTAGGGCTATAGAAATGTTTTATTTTTTAGGAAGAAAAATGTACTGCAATGTAGTATTTATATTTCTCAAATTTGTATCCTGCCTTTCTTCCAAATGGTGCTCAAGGCAACACTAATACAAGTCGAGCAAAATATAATACAAAGTAAAAAACAAAACAAAACATAAAAACAAAGCAGGTGAAACATAAATCAATTTAGACCAAATGCAGCATAGTTACAAGCCAGGTTATGAGCCAATGCTTTTGTCTGCTAGACAAAGGTAATCAGGGACAGGGCTAGCCAGGCCTCCCTGGGCAAGGAACAGCCACAACGAGGGCCCTTCTGTGTGTTTCCACCAAAGGTACTTCAGATGTTGGTGGGACAGAAACAAGGGCCTCTCTTGATCTTAAAACCCTAGCAAACTTTTATGGGGAAATGTGGTCCTTCAGATAACCTGGTCCCACATCATGTAGGGATTTATAGGCCAGAACCACCACTTTGAATCAGGCCTGGACTGGACTGGGAGCCAGTGAAGCTGCTGTAATATGGGGATCATGTGCTCCCTTTAACCGATCCCAGGCCGTCTGGCTGCACCATTCTGCACCTGCTGAAGTTTCAAATACTCTTCAAAAGCAGCCCCATGTAAAGCATGTTACAGTAGCCCAAGGCAGGTGTCACTGTGACCGGATCTGACATTTCAAGGAAAGGGTGCAGTTGGCAGACTAGCCTCAGCTGTGCAAAGGTGCTCCTTGTCTGACCATGCCCCAGTCCAGGGGAAGCGATAGCCTGTGACAGAGATTCTGAGTCAGAGGGGGACAGCTGTGGAAAGCCAGGCTCCTGAGAATTCAGTTCAACTAGGCCTCCCACCTGGGCAGGAGTGAGGCTCAGGATGCTGATATGGCTGTGGAGCTAGACCCAGCTGTGGGAAGCCAGACTCCTGAGAATTCAGTTCCACTAGGCCTCCCACCTGGTTACGAGCCAGGAGGGGGTGAGACTCCGGACGCTGATACAGCGTATCTTCCACAGCTGGCAAGCCTGACCTTGATGGAGGCTTTTGCTTCTCGACCAGCGACATTTTCCAAGGGAACGGGACAGGAGGGGGAGGACTCTGCAGGGGAGGGGGCTTCTGGGGTGTGTCCTAAGTTGCAGCATCAGCTCAAGAGGGTGGAACAGAGGCATCCAGTGAGGCATAGGATGCATGTGCGAACTAGGTTTCCTAGGATTGAATGTCTGATAGGGGTCTTTAGCGGCCACACTCCTAGATTTAAATGACAGCAGCAGGCAGTATTGGTTTCCAGACACAGTATCTTCTGACCTGGAAAGCTCCCTTGTCTTGCTTCCTTGTTGGAAGTATAAACTCACTTGGACTTATTCTGTATTCTGAACCCAAGTCTGTTTGGGTCTGTCGTTGGGAAACCCAGAGACTGATCCTGATTAAGGAACTATGTTGTAATCTGTTCTCTGCTGATTTATGTTGGGATGATAAAGGCTCAAAGCCAATTACTAGAATTATTGCAATGAAAGCCTTACTGAAACCTGAACGTCAGTGTCAGGAAGTCAGGATTTGACACTCCTGGCCACTGCCGAAACCTGATCATTCAGGTTTAGGGCTGAATCCAGGAGTATGCCCAGACTGCAGAGTCAAACCTGAGTCTTCAAGGGAAGTGCACCCCCACTGAACCCCATCCTTTAGCTAAAAAAGCTCCCAGAAGAGCTTTCATAGATAAGTAGCATGACAGACCCTGATCTCAGGTTTATAATCTAAATTTAAGACATGATACACAAGGAATAAAAGATAGGTAGGGAGGATATATGTGTGTGCATGTGCACATTATTACAAACAGTGGAGGCTGGTGGCTCCAATGTCAGTGAGGCAGTGAATCCGCTCTGGATTTCAGTCAAAACCAGTCAGAACTCTAATGGAAGCACCTTGGAGAGTTCCTTTAGAGCTCTGACTGGATCTGACTGAAACGTGGAGCAGATTGACCGCCCTACTGACAATAGAGCCACCAGCCTCCACTGATTAGAAATCATAAAATTGTTTTGATGTGCACACATACATGTGTGTGTGTGTGTGTGTATGGGATTGTTTAGCTTGGAAAAAAGGAGGGTAATGGGAGACATGACAGAGGTCTACAAAATTATGCATGGTGTGGAGAATGTGGATAGGGAGACTTTTCGAAATACTAGAACCCAGGGTCATCCCAAGAAACTGATGGGTGGGAGATTCAGGACAGATAAAAGGAAGGACTTCTGCACACAGTGCAGAGTTAAACTATGGAATTCTTGATGGCTATGTGCCACCTCCAGTACAAGAGGCAGTGAGCCTTTGTGCACCGGTTGCTGGGGAATATGGGTGGGAGGGTGCTGTTGCTCTCATGCCCTGCTTGCGGGTTCCCGGTTGACAGCTGCTTGGACTACACGGACTTTTGGTCTGATCCAGCATGGCTCTTAATATGTTCTTATGTGTGTAAAACTTGTGTCAAGGGCAATCGATTAACACAATTTTTTAAAATCATAATGCTATGTTTGGGTAAGCTGAAGCCCAAATAACATCAGATCCTCTCTTATGTTTACATCTTTCATGAGGTGAAATATATATTTAAGAAATCCAGTGTCATTTTGAAATGCTTGTTTTATTGCTTTAATTATGTGTTAATAATAATTTAATATTCTGAGAACTTCACTAATTTCAGTTTATTTCCTGTCAGTAATACGCAGGAATCCATTTGGGATGGACATCTGTTGCCGGAAGGGGTCACGAAGCCCGTTGCAGGAGCTCTACAATCCCACCCAGGTGAGTCGCTTAGTGCTACGGCAGCAATTCCACACACATGGTCCTACACGTGCAGCTCCATTATTTTCCTGAAGAATTTTCTACCTCCTAGTGCAGTGCATTAAGACAGCAGAAAAGCCAGGCACTTTCCATGTAAGATTATTTCACTTATCTGAGAGCTCCAGTGTTTTCTTATCTTCTCTGGATAGGGAAATGAGGAAGAGATAGCGCACATGCACATGCTGAGAACACCTTAGGCTTTTATTGCTATTTTCCTTTCAGGGAATTGTTTGGAAAGAACTGCTGATAGACAAAAAGTTGCAGGTGTGTGCTATCATAATAGCTAAAACGTGGGCATCTTTTTTCACATATGTATTCAGGCACTTCATACGTTACAGAAGGGATGGGTTCTGCAGTGCGTCAACCATCTATTTTCTGTGGAAAGCTCCTCTTCAAGCATTACAGAAAAGACAGGATAACATGCTGTGGAAACCTGCTTTTTTTATTTAACGTGTGAAGCTAAATTTGTCTCTCTCCAGGGTACAAACATTGATCATTTGAGTTAGTTTAGCCACTTAGGTCTATGTGTCAGAGAATATGGTGAGGGTTTTGACCCCATGCCACCCCTACCTCATGAATTATCTCCCTGGATCAACGAGAATACTAATTAGAAGGAGGTAACCTGGAAAGAAGAGAGATGAAAGTATCCAGGGCCTTCATGTGTACAAAAGCAACTAACTTTACTGGATAGTTTGGCCTTGTTTTGGTGGTGGTGTTCCCAGACTGTTTATGTTGAATTAGCTTGTCACAGCTATCATGTGCAATGGTGTAATGGAGCCAAGGCTCACAGGGTCGAAGCACCAGGACGTTTTGATTAACAGGAACGTTAGCATCATCTCCCACCCTCCTCAGACTTCCCTGTTTCCTCTGAGCTTAGCTGCAATCCTCACAGTAGCTGGGGGGAAATGGATTTTCTCAGCAACAATATATTGTTGTGAGCTATCCCATGCACACATATAACACACACACACACACATACATACACGCAAATATAGACACTGATCGACACAGTTACCTGCATTTTTGTGGCCGTGGCTGTGGGGAGTGCCCCGATGAGCACCTGCACTTCAGAATTTACCACTGCACCACTGATCATGTGACAGATGCCATCTTGACCCATGACAAACTTACCACCTCCACCCTTCTGCTTGTATTTTTGGCAAATGCTAACACTGAGGTATAGTACTATTCCTTGACAATGTATTGTATGATAATTGAATACAGGTAACGCATCATTCATGTAATCCAGGGGTGAGCAGCTATTTGAGGCCCTCACCACCTGCCACTGAGCTGCTGAAATTCATGGCTGTGGAAGCCTAAAATGGCCAAATCTCACTTGAAAACAAGCAAGATTTAGATGCTTTAGGCTTCATTGGTGGTTTGTTATCTAAAGCTGGTGGCAAACTGGTGATATTTTCCCCTGGCACCCCATAGAGTGCACAGTGCCCCATACAGTGTGGCCCACAGGGGGCAGAAATGCCCCCTAGGCCCTCTGAAGTTGCCTTCCCCTGATGTAATCAAGTGATAACGGCTGTTAGTACATGAAAAATATTCTCTATTCCAGGGATCCCCAATGCAGTATCTGTGGGCAAATCGAATGGGGTCCCCAATTTGGTGCTCATGGCTCCCTGAAAATTTAATTTTCACCCAATTTTTTAATATATGTACATGGATTTGTATGAAACGCAGACAACTTTCTAGCTAGCAATTATACATAGGCTTCAAGAAAGGCAGACCAAATCCAAAGAAGCATCCATTTGAAGGTGGCATCTATGTGCCACCTGTTCATATATTGAAAGCATTGTAAGGTCCTCAGTCCATTGCATTATAGGAGTGTTTATCCTTTCAATGTTGTAATGTCAGTCTTTTAGCTGTCAAAAGGGTGTGGAGAATCCATTTATGGCTGACCATTTGTTAATTCCCATGAAGCTGGTAAATAATTTAATGAAGTGAATATTAAAGACTGTTCCAGTACAAAATTTATCTGTGTAATAACCTGCCTCCCAAAAGAAGTGACTACTTGACATTGCCAAAACATATGCTTCAGAGATGCATTAGCTGTATCGCACCACCAGCAAGGAGCTGAATTAGAAAATCTCTTATTAAAGAGACTTTGTGGTATTCAGTGGACACGAAACATAAATCTTTGCTGAATAAGACACGGCCTAAGATCCATAGATGTGACAGGTAGATGCCAAAGTGGCAATCCACTGATTAGGCATTTTGCAGTGGTGCCCACAGCAATTTCTCAAACTCCCCAATGTGCCCACGGGTCCAAAAAGGTTGGGGACCCCTGCGCTATTCAGACGGTGAAGCAACCATGCAGAATACATACATCTCCCTCACTGGTTTTACCTCACCAGGTGGAGACACATATTTTCAGTATGTTTCAAAGTGTTTCCATTTTGGGGGGTATTTTCCAAGCATGAACGAACCTCCATTTGCCAGCATCTAGCTCTCAGCTGGCGTGCCCAGGATGGAGTAGCATTTCCTATTAGCAATGGAGAGGAAGCACTGCCGTTGAGGGGTAAATTACCAGCCCAACTATTAAACATATTTATTAAGGTTTAACAGCTGCCTATTATATATTTATACCTTAATGAATAAAATTTTGTGAAACTTGGTCAGCTATTAAGGGAAGTGACTAATAATAAATCTCATTAAATTTAAATGATTCAAATCTTCCTTGATTATGAAAAGAATCTCTGTAAAGCTTGCAAAATGGGTTCCTTCCCATTGATTTAAAACTTTTAGCAAGAACTGGTGTCAGTGGAGAGATGCATGTCAGTCATGATGTGGGAATGTCAAAACTTGGGTTGTTCCATATGCCTTTGTAATGCATTCTTGTTACTAATACAAATTCACTAATATGAATTCTTCTTACTAACATGATGGTGTTACTAATATGAACTCAAAAGCCCTACAACTCCCAGCATTCCCCAAGCATCATGGCAGACTAGAGGAATGCTGGGAGCTGTAGAACTTTTTTCTGTCTAAACATGCATAGGATTGCGCCCTAAAGGAGTCACAATTTTACTTGAATCTGAGGAAATTAGCGCAACGTTCCCATGAAGAATGACATTTTTGGCACAAGCGTGTCAGACTGTATATTGCTAACTGGAAAGTATACATAAAACTTTCAACAGGAAGAAATTAAGCTGGCCAAAAAGGGAAACAATAAAACCTGGAAACGCTTTTAGGGAACAACTGGTGAGGAAAGTGAGCTCTAGCCTCTGACTTATTGCCTCTGGGGTTTGCTGGGCAAAATTCAATATGTGCTTGTTCTTTTGCTGTACCCATTGCCAAAGGTCACAAATTAAGATAAGGACATACAGAAACAGTAAAGAGGCCTTAATTCCCACATCTTTGCAGGCCTGGTGAATGTAAAGGTTTCCTGCCTATCCATGTATGAGCAGTGAGCTCAGTGCACTGCTATATAGTTTCCTCCTCCTTTTTCCCCCTTTCTAGGTATGCGTTGACCAAGTATTCAGCATTAGAAATTCCTTCCGTGTCTTCCTCTTGGAGGGAGCCAAATAGAGTCAATGTTTGAATAAGGCCAGAGTTTCTCACAGCCAGTGTTGAACGAAGCAGATGACGTTTTCCACACATAAAGAATTTCCATTGGTACACTGGCATCTTCTGTTCATAACGCATTAAAGGAAGAGCGAGAGGTGGGGAGAGATGCTGGAGGGAAGGGGAAGAGAGAGAGAAGCTCAGCCTAACATTTCTGCTGCCTTTTTGGATGGCATTTGTATATGTGTGGAGGGCATGGCATAGTGATATTCCGGTAGACGCTATCCTGTTGACATTCACAGTTCATTTCAGAAGAGTGAAAATAGCCAGAATGAGAGAGAGGGGTGAAGTGAGGTGAGCGAAGGTCAGCTACTTGCATGTTCCTGTTGTTGCCTTTTAATTTTGTGGTTAGAACAGATATTTCGGATTCACAGAAAGGCAGAAAAACACAAGTAGGTACAGTCAGGGCCAGAAATATTGGAACAAAGATAACTGTTTTGGCAGTTGGCCTCTGTACACCATCACATTAAAGTTGAAAGGAAATACACCCAGATGGGAGTGAAGTCAGGACTTTCAGCTGTAATTCAAGGGGTTTGACAAAAGTGGGGCACTAACCATTCAGGAAGGACAGCCAGTGGCATGCACCCCCCCCCCCATCGTTGGTGGCTCATAAGTAATGGAATAAACCAACATCATTTCAAACTTAAGAATTGCCTTTAATACATGGATCCACTGGCAGTCAATGACTGCCTGAAGTCTCGAACCCATGGACATAACCAAATGCTGAGTTTCCTCCCTCAAGATGTTTTGCCAGGCCTTTACTGCAGCTGCCTTCAGCTGCTGCTTGTTTGTGGGTCTTTCTGCCTTCAGTCTTGTCTTCAGGAAGTGAAATGCATGCTCTATTGGGTTGAGATCAGGTGACTGACTTGGCCATTGAAGAACATCCCACTTCTTTGCCTCGAGAAACTCTTGGGTAGCTTTTGCTGTATGTTTTGGGTCATTATCCATCTGCAACATGAAGCGGCATCCTATCAGTTTGGCAGCATTCGGCTGAACCTCAGCAGAAAGTATAGCCCTATACACTTCAGAATTCATCCTGCTGCTTTTATCAGCAGTCAGGTCATCAATAAACACCAGTGGCCCAGTTCCATTGGCAGCCATACATGCCCATGCCATAACACTGCCGCCACCATGTTTGACAGATGATGTGGTATGCTTTGGATGTTCCTTTCTTTCTCCATACTTTTCTCTTCCCATCATTCTGGTACAAGTTAATCTTGGTTTCATCAGTCCAAAGAATCTTATTCCAGAACTGGGCAGGCTTTTTTAGGTGTTTGCTGGCAAAGGCTAATCTGGCCTGTCTGTTCTTGAGCGTTACCGGTGGTTTGCACCTTGTTGTGAAGCCTCTGTATTTACATTCATAAAGCCGTCCCTTGACTGTAGATGTTGACAATGACATGCCTACCTCCTCAAGAGTGTTCTTGACCTGGCTAGATGTTGTGAAAGGGTTTCTCTTCACCATGATCAGAATTCTGTGGTCATCCACTTTAGTTGTCTTTCGTGGCCTTCCAGGCCTTTGGCTGTTGCTGAGCTTGCCAGTTAATTCCTTCTTTTTCAGGATGTTCCAGACTGTTGTATTAGCCACTTCCACTGTTTTTGCTATCTCTCTGATGGGTTTATGTTGTTTCCTCAGCCTAATGATGGCCTCCTTCACTCACATGAACACCTCTTTGGACCTCATGTTGGGGGTTCCAGTGAACAGCTACCAAATGCAAATGTAACACTCAGAACCACCTCCAGGCCATTTATATGCTTGATTGGTCATGGGGTACCCTGGAAACAGGCCACACATGCAGCTGCTTGTTAGCCATTCGTTCCATTACTTATGAGCCACCAACGATGGGGGGGGGGGTGCATGCCACTGTCTGTCCTTCCTGAATGGTTAGTGCCCCACTTTTGTCAAACCCCTTGAATTGCAGCTGAAAGTCCTGACTTCGCTCCCATCTGGGTGTGTTTCCTTTCAACTTCAATGTGGTGGTGTACAGAGGCCAACTGCCAAAACAGTGACCCTTGTTCCAATATTTCTGGCCCTGACTGTAATTCTTGCATTTGCTGTGCTTTGTCATTCAATGGCATGTGGTGCTTGACTGGAGCATACACTAGGGGACAATGGGCAGATCTTCATACCCAGACAGGGAGACCCACTCAAGCATGGGAGAGGCTGTAGCTCAGTGGCAGAGTACCTGCTTTGCATGCAGAAGGTCCCGGGATCAATCCTCAGCATCTGAAACCCTAGAGAGACCTGCTGGAGAGCTAGATGGCTCAGTGATCTGACGCAGTGACCTGGTTTGCATGATTTGCGTGGTGGCTTATTTGCCCTCCCTTTGCATACCAGTCATGAGCCACCTAGTTAGCATAATTACCCTTGCTGGGTGTGGGTTGTCGTCATGTCCAAACCCAGCAAGGGTGGCTGGCTGGGGTGGTTTACAAACCACCTAGCAACCCTAGGACAAGCCATGGGTTTCAGGGTGGTTTGTACACCACGCCAACCACCCGCCTTCATCAGGTTTGGATGTCATGACAACCTGTGCCCAGCAAGAGGAATTATGTTAATTAGGCAAATTGTGACCGGCATATGCAGGGAGGGAAAATAAGCCACTGTGGCTTGTTTTCCTTCTGTGATTATGTGAACCTGCCCAGCGATCACCGCAGCCCACTGTGGTTTATTTAAGTCACAGTGGGTTGTGGTGCGTGCTGGCGGCAATGTTGAATATTCAGGCCACAGCAGGTGGTCACCATGGCCTATTGTGTCATCCGAACCCAGTGAGACTGGGTTGTTGGCATGGTTAACAAACCACCCACAACCCATGGGCTATTTTAGGGTTGTGGGTGGTTTGTTAACCATGCCACCAGGTTTGGATGACATGATGATCCACAGTGACCACTCGCTGAGACTTGGATATTCAAAATAAGTGGGTTGCACGCACAGTAATCCACCGTGGCTTAAATAAGTCATGGTGAGCTGCAGTGATCAGATGAACCAGCTCAGTGTAAGGCAGCTATCTAAGTTCTGTGCAGCCTGGGAACTGATATACCCACTTACATAGCTGGGCTGAGGAGACCAAGGATGGTAGCCACCTAACCGATTTCACTCATTTCCCTTGCCTCCTCCTCTCCCCTTTCACAGTTATTTCCAGCTGAGATGACAAAGAGGAGGAAATAAAGAGGCTTAAGAAATGGGAAGTAGGATTTGGGACAGATCAGAATACCAGTGGACTGCTGCAGCAGCTGCTTTCCTTCTGATTATCTCAGAATGTATCCTTACACTAGCTTGACATTGCCAAAGAGATGCAATCAAGAGCTGGAGAAGCCACAGATCGTGTGTGTGTGTGTGTGTGTGTGTGTGTGTGTATTTGAGGACAGGGAAAACCAACTATTAAGGAGGTGTGCATTTATTGCATGAAAAAAATCAGTTGCTTGAGAAGTTTCTCTTTCTGAAGTCCAGTTTATACAGTCAGTGGAATGTAGGGGTAAAGCGATTTCGACATGTTTGGGTGCTTCCCTGTGAAATAAAATAATAATAATCCTTGCATATAGAAACACAGCATGATAAGGAAAAGGTGAGGCTGAACCCTTGTCCCTGACATGTTACCTTTTCATGGATGGGGAGTTATTTTCACGGGGAAGAGCTCCGAACATTTGATCCCTGTAATCTGAAGGTATGCAGACCAGGAACAGCATGAATTGATTCTACTGATTGTATAAATGGGCCCTAAAAATGTTGAAAGTTCTTTGCCAGTTAAAAGAT
Organism: Heloderma suspectum; assembly: GCF_057233095.1. NCBI lineage: Eukaryota > Metazoa > Chordata > Lepidosauria > Squamata > Helodermatidae > Heloderma > Heloderma suspectum. The sequence continues at coordinate 35,556,293 of NC_139464.1, forward strand.
GGGGCACCAAATCATTTGTTGTTCAGGATCCAGAAATCATCCAACAGATTTGTGTGTGTGTGTGTGAGTTTGTGGTGGTTGTGGGAGAGATATTACATTCTTGTAGCAAACAGCAGTATTTTGCCACTGGGAAGAATTGGTTTTGCCCCATACTCCTTTACCACCCATCCATTGTTTTGATGTGAATCCAGCAGGTAAAAAGAGTTGATTGCTTTCCCTTACTTTAAAAGCTCTAGGGAAGGGCTAGTCTACCTGGTGCCCTCCAGATGTTTTAGACTACAACTTCCATAAGCTCCAGCCAGTATGGCAATGCCAGGGATTATGGGAGTTGCAGTCCAAAACATCTGGAGAGCACCAGTTTGCCTACCACTGCTCTGGGGAAAATACATCATTGACAATGAATGGCTGCATTTGGATATCACAATAAACTGTGATTTATCATAGCGGGAACAAGCCTACCCTCCCACTGGGCTTGTGGACATCCTCGCTCCTGTCTCCTCCTCCAGCACGGCTGTGAGGAGGTCAGATGCTTCCATTTCCATTTTAGATTAATTACAGTTTAGTGTGTCATCTAAATCCAGAATTGTAGTTAATCCTAACTATGATTTATTGAAACAAGACAGCTTCATAATCCATAGTTTGAAGTAGGCTTGTTTCAAACAAATAAGATTAACCACAGATTGTCAGGTTCAGAAAAAACGGAGGTGAAAAGCTTCCAAATCTTCACCTCGCAGCTGTGCCAAAGAAGGAGGGAGGAATCAGGGAGGCTAGGCATGTTCCCATCATGATGAAACATGGTTAATCATGCCATCCGAATGAACCCAATATCAATATTATACCTTCTGCCAGAGTGTCTGGTATTGGTGATGCCAAGGAGATGGGTGGTCTGGATCTTAGGGATGCTTGAGGAATCCAGTCTTTGCAAATTCCTATATGAACTGACCTGATCCACACCTCTCAGACGATTGTGTAAATGGGATCTTAGCTATCCTCTGGATTTCACACTTCTTTAGATGTTGTGACAAAATCTGGAGAGAAAATGAACATTTTAAATCCATATTAAAATATGTATATTGAGAAGATTTTTTAAAAACGTGGCTGTGGAATGGAATTATAGGTAAAATATGCAAAGATAACATGGACTGGAAATAGATAGATTCATCCATCCTAACTTGGTCCATCTTTCCCTGGGGCAACTGCTGCCTTTTTAGTCATCAATTTACTGTCATTGGTTTATTTCACTCATGGTTTGTTGCCCTACCCAGGGTTTGTCTGACAGACTATTGAACAAACTGTGCTTTGTTTTCTCAATTCCTGGGTTGTTTGTTTTCCTCTTCCTTCACTTGTTCCCTCCCTGTATTCCAAATGCCTTTGTAGCACTGTAGTACTGGCATGTAGAACAACTGGTTTTTGGACCACTCTTGCTCACCAGCTCTGTAGCCTGCCGAAACAACTCATGGACAACCCACGGTTCTGGGTTTGCACGTAATGACAACCCTGGGTTTAAACAACTCAACAACAAATCAAGGGTTCTCTTCCTGGGTCATTCATGGTTAACAAACCATGGTTTGCTAGTGCAGCTAGGTTTGCACATCATGACAACCCAGAACCCGGCAACCCATGGGTTAAATAAACCATGGCTATTGTTGTGCCATAAATCCCAGCTCTGCTTTCTGACATACTATATTTGGAATTAAAACAAAAACTATTTAGAACCTGAGCACAGTCCCACTGTGTATGCAAAACCTTATCTGGGGCTTTAACAAACACACACATGATGCAACACCAGCAGGGCTACTGCATTCCATCACCCTCCCAGCTGTGGCAGGCAGGAAAGAAGGGTAGGTGAATGTTCATCTGTAGTAGAGTTAGAGAGAAGTTAGGAATAACTGGATGAAAGAGACCAAACTTCTCCTTGTTCTTTGTTGTTTGTATTTTCAGACCTCAGAATTTCATTTCATTTTTTTTTGAATGGGCAGACCTATATTTGCAAAGTGTATTCTTAGAAAAGCAACACACTGCAGCATCTTGTAATTTGTGTGGCCTTGTAAGGACGCTCCAGTCTAAAAATAAGTTAATTACCAACCAGCCCACAGAGCTTAAGTCAACCCAGGTTCAACATTTGCCAACAACATATTTGGGGGCTGAGCACATCTGTGGGTGTCACTGATCCTTTCACTCCAGTTGAAAACAGAACCAAATCATAAGCAATTAGTGACAAGATTTGGCAGAGTAACGGGAGAGAAAATTACTACCCTTTTGCTAGGAAGGGTCTTGAACCTGCTCTCCTATGCAGGAAAAATCCTAATCAGATAGGATGCTTCCTTTGCATACAGATGTTAAAAGTCCATTTAAAGTATATGGATCTTTAGAAAACTGGGATTCTCTTGGGGTTTATTTGGCTCTACCAACCAAGTGATTGGTGAGTTTTTATGTCCTCTTTTTTGAGTGCCATTTTTCTTGGTATAAAGGAAGGGTACAAATTTAATAGATAGATAGATGCCGTGCCCTCCAGATGGCCATGCTGGCTGAGGATTATGGGAGTTGTAGTCCAACACATCTGGAGGGCACCAGGTTGGGGAAGGCTAGCGTATAGCATTGCACCTGAATGAAATATATATTGATGTATGTAGCATTCAAGCAACATGGATGCATGCTGTATGTTACATGAATTCAACCCCTTACTGCCTTTGGAATGGAAGTCCAGAACTAGTTGCGAAGTTTACTTTTGATCATGTACCAACATCAGTGCACACCAATATCCAGGCCTTCTTCTGCCTTTACGTAGCTTCAGGGTAGACTTGGAAAAGTAACAAGAGCCTAGAGATTTAGACATAGGGGAAGTAATTTAGATGTGCCCTGTGCCCTCATAGTAGGGAAGGCTCAGGAAATAGACTTGCTTCCTTTCTGGTGAGTCATGTATTCATTCAGTCAAGTCCCACCGTATTCTTTCTGCCAGGGGAAAAGGAGCCAAAGAGTTGCAAGCAAACAAGCTATATATAGGCCTGGTTCACACAAAATGACAACCCAGACCATGGGTTGAGTATGGGTTGTCATTAAATCATGGGTTGTTGTTATGTGTGAACCCTGCACTATGATTTAACTATGGGTTGTTAATTACAAACAACCCAGGAAAATAATCCATGGTTTGTCCTTGGGTTGTAAACTCTGGGCTGTTTGTTGTTAATATCCCATAGTTAAACCATAGTGCAGAGTTCGCATATCACAACAACCCACAGTTCAACAATAACCCATACTAAACCCACTCAACCTGTGCTCTGCGTTGTTGTTATGTGTGAAACAGGTCATAGAAACTATGATGTGATAAACCTTTCTATTCACACATAGGCTCCCAGCCATATGAATAGGCTGAGAGATAACCTTAAAGTAAACTTGTAAGAAGTAATTCTTTCTCAGTGGTAGTTTAAAGATCCCTTAATCTTTTTGTTTAATGTCAACCCCCCAGCTTTATTCACAAAATCCCCATTGCTTTTCTGTGCCTAGAGATCATCAGACCATAAAAGATGCCCTTCATATTGATCAAGAATAGAAAGAAATTGAGCTTTTACTCTTTTGTGGCAAGGGGAAATACCAGCTGCACAGTTTCGGCCTTCTTTAATACAAACTGAGTACAAAGTTCGTAAATTTCTTTCATCTGCTGTCGCTTTTTGCAAAGCCAGTTTCATTGGGGAATAACATTGATAGTGTATTTAAACAGTCAGTGTATTACATCCCAGAGCAGTAAATTAGGACATGGGTTTTCAACTAGTGTGTTGGGACCCACATGTGGCCACAGCCTTACTTATGGTGTCACTGGTGTGATCTACCATAACATTTGCTTACAATTTATTTGCACATAAATAACTATAACAACAGCAGAGAAGTACAAAAACAGATAGAGGGAAGAAGAGAGACTCAGGGTATGGCTAAATTTGTATATCACTTTTAGCCAGGAATCGTAGCTTATTAAACCAGAATGTGAGTGAGCTGCAGTCTGGTGTGCACGGCCAGTTTGCTTTCTCCTCCATGTAAGTGGGTAAACAAATCAGGAAAGGGAGCACTTCATATTATGTCTGGACCCAGGATTATGGTTTATTGCGGCCAAACAACCCAGGATCTTAAACCAGATTTAAACCAGGGTTTATTGTTGTTCTACAAATCTTGGCTGATTTGGATGCAATAAACCATGATCCCAGGTTCAGGTGTAACCCAAAGCTTTCCCCTTTTTGGTTTGTTAACACTCTTGTGCAAAGCAGGAGCAAAACAGGCTGCATGTACCAGCATGCAGCTAGTTTCTGTGGTTTAATAAGTTAGGATTTTTTCTTAATATGACAGGTGAATGTGGCCTATGTCTACACTCCAAACATGTATTGTTTCTATACCAGTTTAACTTCCATGGCTTCCTGCCCCGTCCTCAAAATAAATAAATCCTTGGAATTGTAGTTTAGTACAGGTGCTAAGAATTACATTAGAGATTTTTATCTCCCACTCCTCGAATACAATGCCCAGGATACCTTAAGGAAAAGAAATGACTTTTAAATTAGTATGTTTGGAATGTCATAGAATCATAGAATAGTAGTGTTGGAAGGGGCCTACAAGACCATCAAGTCCAACCCCCTGCTCAGTGCAGGAATCCAAGTCAGAGTAGGGATGTACGAAAATGACTTACCTTTCGCGGATTATGTTGATGGTGGGGGGGGAGGCGTTCCGTCCCTCCCCCCAGAATCCTGGCCGGGGGGGGGAGGCGCTCCGTTCCTCCCCCCAGAATCCTCGAATGGCCGGCTGTGCTCCACGGCAGCTCCGTGGAGCAGCCAGCCAGGCCCGGCCCGGCCAGGCCAGAGCCGTCCGCAGCCAGATTTCCGGCCGCAGAGGGCTCTGGGTAAAAAAAACAACACAAACGCGTACACAAATGGTGGTGGCTACGGCAGCCGCCATTTGCGTTCCTTCTTTTTACCGTCTTAATCTACGTAAATATTTACGTAGACTACGACGGTGAAAATCAAGGGGAACGCAAATAGCGTAGCAGGCGCCATGTGTGTACCCTTTTGATTCCCCGTTTTAGCCTACATAAAGATTTATGTAGGTTTCATCACCTCTGCTTGGCTGACCTTCAGCCTCTTGCTCGCTGTCATGCAGGTTCCCCTGTAATTCTTCCTCTGCAGGCTGGCCTCCAGTCTCATCCTCAAGTACCTGGAAACGGTTCCCTCATTCCACTGCCTCCACTGGTGCCAAGTGTCTTCTAGTTCTTCTGCTCCTGTCACCCTTTTCCAAGGAGTATCCTCTACTTCATTTTTCCTCACCTCAGCAGTTTCCTCTTCTGCCTCAGCTTGCTGTTGCTCTTCTAACTCCTGTTCTTTGCTTTGCTGCTGTAGTTCCACCGCTCTGTCCTTCGTGTTCTTGTATTCCCTGGAGGGTTGACAATCGCTGCTCTTACTTTTTCCTCTTACTTTTTCTTCCAGCAGCATGATCAACTTGCACTTGTTGCAGGTGTAGGCCATGTTGTTCTCAGGTAAGAAAACAAACACAGCACACACCTTGCAGATCACCACTGGAGAGTCTTGTCCTTCCACTGTCTCTTTTCCCTTTTTGTGTCTAGGTTTCTGGTTGTTCTAGAGTAGCCTGTGCCTGGTTCTCTACTCACTGCAGGTTAAAAACAGAGTCCCACTGGTGTGGAAGTGTGTGTAACAAGACAAATAATTTTTTCAAAAAATGAAAAAAAAAATTAAAAAATAAAAAATAAAATAAAAAAATGTTCATATGTCATGAGAGACATCGAGGTAGGGGTGGCATATAGGTGTTAAAAAGAATTGAAATGATTCCTAGCATTTCAAGCTGGGGTTAAAAATGGGTACTGGTTCTGAAAGACTGTAGACAACTGAATTAATGGAGTTATACTGTGCGTCAGGTAGAGTTATAAGAATACTACTGTGCAAGAATGATAAATCTATTTACACTGAGAACACTAATTATGAATGCTAACAAAAATTAAAACCAGAAGTGGAATAATACAAGTCAAAATAGGCGGTATATTCTCTTAATCTTTATTAAGCTTCCCTTTGGCTATTGAATTACTCTCTGATCTGCTACAGTAATGATCATTTTTGTTAACAGCTACTGTTTAATAAGAGCCAAAATGTATGGTCATGTATACACTTTAAACAGCAGTTAATGAACTCCTGTTGAACGGCAATGTTCATCTGTATGATAACCTACCTTTTAAAAAAATACTGTCTCTTTTCATCCAGAAAATGATGATAGTGAAATTGCAATATGTGACTCTATTCAAACCAAAAACTAGAGGCTTAGCTCTGTGCCCATCTCTGGAGCCAGATGAAACTACAAGCTGTAAACACAGACAGCTCATCATCTTAATTAGTATAGTTGAAGATGTGGATTGCTCATGTGTAAAAACTCATCAAGCACAAAGTAACAGAACAGAGAGTTAATAGGAACAACCTAATGTACAATGTCAGCCCCTAGTTATTTCATCCTACTTCCAGAAGCAATCTGCAAAATTATAGCAGTATGTCTAATTCCTGCCTGTCAGAGCAACGGGAGTCCAACACAAGAGGAATTAATTGATATTACTCTAAGGGATTTTCCAGACAGCATTTTTATTGTGCAATAAAATGCACAGTTGTTCAGTTGTGGGGGATCCAGATGTCTTTCCCTGTGTTGCATGACTTCTGTGGAGTTACCAAACAGCATATTTTATTGCTGATGGTGGGTGGGGGGGCAGAATGGGATTTCAATACCATCCCTGCAGTCCCCTACTAGCATATATACTGCAGCTTGGTGTGTTGGGGAGGGGACTTAGCTCAATGGCAGAACACCTTTGTGTGCAGGTAGGGCCAGGAAAGTCCTCTGTCTGAACTCTGGAGAACAGGTGCCAGTCAGGGTAGACCTGCCATCCCCAACCTGGTGTCCTCCAGATGTCTTGGACCTCAACTCCCATCAGCCCCAGCCAGCATGGCCAATATTCAGGAATGCTGGGAGTTGTAGTCCAAAACATCTGGAGGGCACCAGGGTAGGAAAGGCTGGTGCAAACAATACTGAGCCACACAGACCAATGGCCTGACATGGTATAACGCACCTTACACTGGGCAGTATCCTAAGCTGCTCACCAGTAGCACAACAGGAAATAGCAGTTCCTGGAACAACCAGAAATGAGCAGAAATGCTCATTTCTAGAATGGGGCAGGTCAGTGATGCTCCCAGAAGGGAGCTCTGCTGACCTGTCCTGATCTTGAAATGAGCATTTCTGCTCATTTCTGGGGTTCCTTCATGAAGCGCTGGTTCCCGTTGCCTTAGCAGCAGATCCTGCTGGTGCAACAGAACTAGCGGCGGTAGGGTACCGTCCTGTCTTTCTATGTTCCTAACAGTGGAGGCTGGTGGCTCCAGTGTCAGTGGGGCAGTGGATCCGCTCCAGTTTTCAGTCAGAACCAGTCAGAACTCCAAAGGAGTTATCCAAGATGCTTCCGTTAAAGTTCTGACTGGTTTTGACTGAAACACAGAGCAGGTTCACTGCCCCACTGACATCAGAGCCAACAGCCTCCACTGGTTCCTAATAGTGCAGGCACCTAATGGCTAGTGACACAATTGGTAATTACTGACACTCTCTCCTGTGTTTCGTAGACATTTGTTTTTAAGGCAAGTTTATTTATTTACCCCCCGCCCCATAAAAGCAAAATGCATTTGTGCTGTCTTTATAAGCTGAGCACATAAGAACATAACAAGAGCTCTGCTGGATCAGACCAAGGGTCCATTTAGTCCAGCATTCTGTTCACATAATGGCCAAACAGCTGTTGACCAGGAAACCACTAACAGGACACAAGTGCAACAGTACGCTCCCACCCATGTTCCCCAGCAACTGGTGTACATAGGTTCACTGCCTCTGGCACTGGAGGCAGTGAGCCATCAAGACGTACATGCACGTTTGGGCATGGGAACATTCCTGCATCCTTTAGAACCGAGCAAATAAGTGCAAACCTTTTGGAAATGATCGGCTTCTTCATCATTTTGAACCTAATGACCCTGGATACCTGCATAAAGCTCTGCTTAAGCAATCATATACAGCAGTGAAATCATGTGTAGCACCGAATTGGAAGCCTCCCAAGCAACCTTTTAAAGAGCAGTGGATTGAAACAATCTTGGAGGTCAAAATTATGTACGAACGTACTCAGAGAGTGCAACAAGCAAGGAATCCCAATTTTAACAAAGATGTTATAAGCATGCTTGTTTCCGTTTATTTCCTGTGTGGAAGCCCTTCAAGCTTCTGACCGCATTCCAATCCAATACAAACACATGTATTAAAAAAAAAAGGAAAAGAATTGGTAGGTAGGGTGGCCCCTTATGCATTGGCAAAAAAGAGGAAATGCATGACCAAAAAAAGAGGACAAAGGAGAACATAGATCTGCATAAAATATGCATATGCTAATTTATATGCATCGATGCACATTTAGAAATAAAGTACATCCCACTATAGTAGGGAAGATTGTGACTAGGTGACTATGTGCCTGCTCAAAAGTCTGTTGTCCAGCTGCTCACTGTTGGTGGACAACTTCAGGGCCCCTGCTGGCTCTTCCTTCTGATGATCCTTTATATTTAAACCAGACTAGGACTGGACAGCATTTCAAGAAGAGGAACTGTCCTCCATGAAGTAGGACACATGGCCGCCCATAGGCCTCAAAATTGCAGCCCTCTAGTGGTGGGAAGCAGACACTTCCTGCAAAACTGACAGCATGGATGCTGAACCCGTGTCACTGGGCAGGGCTTAGCCACACGTTTAGCTGTAGAGATTTTTGAACGATAGGATCACTATGGTAAATTGGAAGGGCCAGAATTATTCTTGTAATGCTTGTGGTTGCACCTCAGCTACCAGAAGAATAAATTGCATACTGTGCTGACACTGCTCACTTTAACTTTGAATGGTATTGGGAATACAGGAGTGGGCAAGACTCAGAAGCAAAATAGCTGAAGGAAGATTCAGTACAATATCTTGTTAAAGCATGAGGCTATGGCTTTGCATATCTTTTTTAAAAAACTGTACCAAAAAAAATGGTACAGTATTTCTTTTTGCTTTATTAACACTGTGAGGCCCAAAGGCCCAACAATGCTAAGAGGTGATGTCTCTGTATGTGTCAAAAGAATATAACATGCAGTCAGCATTCGTCAAGTCCACGCCTGACTAGATTTTCAGCTGTACATCAAGACTTCTGGATAAAACTCCTTGGACTCGGGGATACTGTTGACCATGTTTGACATTGCAATAACTTTTTCATCTGAGTGGATGTATTTGCTTTTGTGGCGTCACGTGTGTGAGTGGGAAACTATTTATGGAAAGGTACAAGCTGGAGTCTCAGGTTCCCTGGGTTGGGTCTTGAGTAGGTTGGTCGCTTACACGTCACCAAAGAAGAGGAAATGCATCACCAAAAATGTGGACACCGGTTTGCATAATGTTTGCATATGCTAATTTATGTATATAGATTCAGTATTAGAAGTTACTACAATTGCAATAGAAATGCAACATATTTCACCCTAGTGGGGAAGACTGTGAGCAGGTGACCTGAGCGCCTGCTCAGTCTGCTGTCCAGGTGCTCACTTCAAGGCCCTGATCTGTCTTCCCTCTGATGGTGCTTTATTTTTAGACTGGACAGCTGTTCAAATAGAGTAGGGGTGGGTGGGCAACCTGTGGCCCTCCAGATGTTTTGGTCTACCACTCCCATGATCCCTCACCAGACATTTTGGTCTTCAACTCTTATGATCTCCAGATGTTTTGGTCTACAACTCTCATGACCCCTCATCATTGGCTATACCGGCTAGCGCTGATGAGAATTGTAGGCCAGAACATCTGGAGAGCCACAAGTTGCCCACCCCTGCAATAGAGGATGCCTTCAAATAGAAGACTGTCCCCTGTAGAGCATGATGCATGGCCATCCTAGTCTTGAGCCAGTATGGTGAGCAGAAAGAAGACTAACCACCAGGTCTTTGATCTTCAACATTGGTCCTTACGCAAAGGAGACATGAGGTTTGCTACTTGGTGAGTATGAGCAAAGCTGGCCCGTCACGATAACCCATCATTTCATAAAACATTCCCCCCCCTGTTGATTTTATTTGCTTTACCGCCCCATTAAAATCAATGAGACTTTAAAGTGCTGAACTTTGGCTAGTGTGCATTCTAAGCTATGGCATTCCAATTGTGCAACACACACCTCCTGTGTTTAACAGAGAGCCAGTGTGATGTAGTGGATATACTGTTGGATACACTGGGGAGTCCATGGTTCAAATCCCCACTCAGCCATATATGGCTTTATCTCAGCGAGATCAGTTACAGTCTTTCAGCTTAATCTACTTCACAGACTTGTTTGTGAGGATAAAATTGGAGAAGCAGAGAGATATACCATGTTTACTGCTCTGACCGAGCTTAAAGGATGGGCAAGATAAAAAATGGAGTCATCAATACATACCAGAGCAAACTAGCATTTCCCTCTGAACAGCCCAGCTATCCACTCCTGCAGTAAGCCTCCCACCACCTCATAAGAACATAAGAAGAGCCATACTGGATCAGCCCAAGGGTCCATCTTGTCCAGCATTCTTTTCACACAGTGCCCAACCAGCTGTCAACCAGGAACCTACAAGCAGGGCATGAGCGCAACAGCACCCTCCGCCCATGTTCCCCAGCAACTGGTGTACATAGGCACACTGCCTCTGATACTGTAGGTGGCATATAGCCATCAGGACTAGTAGCCACTGATAGCCTTCTCCTCTAGGACTTTGTTTAAACTCCTTTTAAAGCCATCCAAATTGGTGGCCATCACTACACCTTATAGTAGCGAATTCCATAGTTTCACTCTGCACCTCCCCGTTGCAAGGAGACCAGACAGTTGGATATACAGCCGCTGCTAATATAGTGCTTAAAAAATCCATTTTGTCTTGTCATATATAAAAAAAACCCTCAGGAGATGCTTCACTGCAATATCATTGACGGTAATGCATGCAAATTGCCAGGGGGCGGGGGGAGCCTCCAGCCTGTGATGAAATATTACCTTAGTCACCATACAGTATCATTAATTATTATTTATAAACGAAATGGGATATTTTAGACATCAGGGAAATTAACTGTTTTCCTTCAGCCATGGACCATATATCACGTACTTGTGCTTCACATGAAAAGCCAAGGCGAACTAGCTGGATGTGCTGATTTTGTAAACGTCAATGCAAAAGGCCAGGTATTTGGGGGGAGGGGCAGATACCTTTAATAGTGTAATTGGGGGTTTACACCACTGTGTATGCACGTGTGTGTCCAAAAGGAGAAGCTGGGTGCAATCCTATGCATGTTTGGACAGAAACAAATTCCTACAGCTCCCAGCATGCCCCAGCCAGCTATGCTGACTGGGGCATGCTAGGAGCTGTAGGACTTTTTTCTGTCCAAACATGCAAAGGATTGCACCCTTAATTGCTGTTAGTCATAATAGCATGGGAAGCTGTATCAAACCATTGCTCCATTTAGCTCTATATCATCTACACTGACTGGGAGCAAGACAGGGGACTTTCCCAGTCATACCTAGAGATGGCTGGGATTGAGCGTCGGACCTTCTGCATGCAAAGTGGGGGCTCTACCGCTGAGCTATGGAAGTGTCTGAGGCCATTCATGTTCATACTGAGATAAATTATGAGCCCCATGTCAGACAGACTTGGAAGGGTCCTTCTACTCTCAGCTCACTTGCCACGTCCAACTGGAGAATGCAGAGGGGCATTCTCAGAGCTGCCTTACACTTCGTGTGGCAATTGTGTTGGCTGTGCCTAGAACTGGTGCTTCCTACAGGGTTGGATCAAGAGTGTCCTTCCCATGAATAGAATGTCTCCTTCTCCTCTGGGATCCATTGGAAGTACCCACTAAACCAGCCTTCCCCAACCTGGCACCTTCCAGATGTTTGGGACTACAACTCCCGGCATTCCTGACTGTTGGCCATGCTGGGTGTCCAAAACATCTGGAGGGCACCAGGTTATGAAGGCTGTGTGAAGGGGGAGACAGTTTTTGCCAATGTCCACTTCCCCTTGTAGCACCTCATGCCATGTCCCATACTGTTCTGGAGGGTCCCCTGAACCCCCAGACCAGCTTTTCAGGGTGTTTCCAGGGGAAAAAGAGGAACTGGTGAAAATGTCCTCCACCTCCTTCTTCCAGCAGCAGCGTCCTATAAGCGAAGGCCCAGTGTGTACAAGCCAGAGGCACTATTAGGAACTCCAACAGGGTGGGGTGGGATTGTGGCTGCTCGCCCTGCCCCCCCCCCAGTACTCATGTATTTGGCACAAGAGCAGATTGTATGTGTGCATGGGACCTTGCCTGTTCAAAGGTTCCCCAATCACGTGGACAAAGCTTGCATGTGTACAATTTATATGTGCTTGGGGTCTCCCGATCCTATGCTGAGTTGGTGTAGGGGCAAGGCGACTGGGTGCCATCCCATTCCTGCCCCCGATGTATACTCAGACAAATGTCTGAATAGTGCTAGGCACGCATTCCTAAGCACTTGGGGAGAGAGGAAGAAGGTGCATACTGGGGGAGCCATGGCTTGTCAGATCTCCCTGGTGTGTGTCTCTGGGTTTTTAGGAATGCAGCTCTGTCATTCACACTTTATGTTTCCCATGGGAACTACCACCAGCCGTGGCAAACATGATTGCCATATAAGGTGAGAAGCTGCTCTCGGTCACTGCTTAACAAGGATGGATATTCTCCAGACTCCAAAGCAAGAGCAAACCCAGGATTTAAAAGACCCCACTCACCGGGTCATCTGGAATGGCTTGTTGTGAGGATGAAAGGGGCAACAGGAAGAACCTGTTCACAGCCCTGACATTCTTGGGAGAATAAAAATGGTGCCTTAATAATAAATAAATGGCATTTAGAGACGTGCAAAAGTCAGAGCCAAAACATCTTCTGGGACAGTTTGGTTGCAATGTGGCCAGATCAACATGAAATGGAAGACAAATCAAGTCTGTGGCCAGCATCCATAACACCAACCTGGTGCCCTCTGGATGTTTTGGACTACAACTCCCATCAGCCCCAGCCAGCATGTCCAACAGTGAGGGATTATTGGAGTAGTTCAAAACTTCTGGCGGGCACTGGGTTGCTTACCCCAGCATTTCACAATGCTGTTCAGTAGCTTGAGATATGCTGGGTATAGTGTGGTATATTTGAATATTTATTAATATCTGTTCAAGTGTTTTATCCTGCCTGAGCCTTCAGGAAAAGGGTAGAAGAAACCTAAATAAATTATATGTTGTTTTGATCAAGCACCGGAACAATTCTTCTGTGCTCTCTTGTACTGAAAAATCTATGCCACTTTGGATTATGGTATAACAGAGCGAGAAAACTGGCAGTCTGAAGTAAAGCCTAATGGGATATTATCTGTAGCACTGCTGTAGATAATCCATATGCAACAGCTACACATTTCTGAGATGAGTGCCTGAGTCTCTAGCCCTTTTTTCTCTGTACAGCATCTCTGTAGCAAGCCCTACCGAACCTATCCGATGGCTGACCACGAGCTCATCTCAGTCCTTGGTAGTGTGGTTTTGTGGTGTGCATTTCTGTACATCTTCTCTGTTCCTCACAACCTGACTACACATTATATTGTAGGAGGCCCTAGAAAGCATTGAGAATTTGCTTTCCAAGAAAAAGGGTCATTAATATATGTTGCAGGGTGGTGGTCTTATTATCCAAATAGTTACATCATAAGAAATATCTGTTGTTGGCATTTAGGAATTTGATGATGTTCCCTAACTAGTTCTTCTGTATATTTTTGGTAAGTTTCTCAAGGTGCAATCCTATGAATGCTTAGACAGAAAAAAGTCTGACAACTTCAAGTTTTCTCTAGACAGCATGGCTGGCTGAAGAATGCTGGGAGTTGTAGGACTTTTTAGTCTAAACATACATAAGATTGTGCCCTCTGTGATTTTGTGCCTGGTTGTCAAGACAGTGTTTCTTGCAGTACATGAGTTTTTCAAATGCTTTCTTTAAGTTTACGCTATGAATTTGTAAGCCACATGCTACAAAAAAGGCATTTACTTTAAACACTACAGGAAGCCTAGCTATAAGCCATTGGTCTCTAATTATTTGTAATGTATCCTAAGAGAATCCATTGTAAACCAGAGGAAAAGCACCCTTCAAAAATTGCCATTTAATGGTTAATAGTTCTTTAAACTCAAAGTCACCTTTTGTACTAACGAAAATCCAAAAAGTTGCATTTCCAGTCCTCAATGGAGTTGATCCACTAAATCAGTCCTTAAACGGCTTGTTTTATGTGCAGTTTCAAATGCCGAGACCTGACCTTTAAAATCTGATAGAGTAGGTAGGCCTGTTCAGTTGCAACACTAATAGTTCAGTAATAGAGGCAACTGACGGTCTGGGCAGAGCTTCTAGACATCTACAACTGTTCGATAAACCTTCAAAAATGGCCACCCACCCGCTGTGAAGGAAATGTGATTGAGGACTTGAATTGCTATCTGTAGTGTTGTCCGTCTCTGTACTTCTCTGAGGATCAGGTGGTTGAAAAGGAAAGAATAATTGGCTAGATATTGAGAAAACCATGTTGCTAGCCATGCCTGCTCTATCTCTGGGGATTGGTGTGGGTTGGTCTTGACTGGGCAATTATTATTCATTTGCTTTACAAAGGATTGGTTCCTAGTAGAGCTGAAGATAACCCAAACTGGGATTATTCTGATTCTTTCTTTTTCTTTCTTTTTTGAGACTTGAATGAGAGTTTCACCAAGAACTATGTTACAATGCAACCGTGTGTTGTCTTTGCCTGGATTTGGTTGTCCTCCATTTGAAACTGCAGTGCTCTGTCACTGCTTTCTTTTCTCTCTGTTTTAAAGGTAGGGCAAAATGGCATGCAGCTGTGAGTAAAGGGGTAGGTTGGCCCTGACATGCAAGAAGACACAGATATGACTTTTTGCAGTTGGCTGGAAGAAGGACCCTTGTGGCGTGTGTGTGCGCTCTTTGGTTTTAATTTTTGTGAACCGCCCAGAGAGCTTCGGCTATTGGGCAGTATAGAAATAAATAGATAGATAGATAGATAGATAGATAGATAGATAGATAGATAGGGTGTAGGTGTGAATGGACGCTGCTTCCTTGTGCAGGGAACTAATGGTGCTTTGCAAACCCATTGGGGTGCTAGCGGCCATAGCTTAATGATAGAGGACATGCTTTACATGTCCCAGGTTCAATCCCCAATATCTTCAGCTACCAAAAAAAAAAAAAGTAGTGGGATGGCCATCTTTCTGGATAGTTGTTGCTTCTGATAGGAAACAACACTGAACTGATGGGCCAATAACCTAGTTTGGTACAAGGCAACACCATATGCAATTCTCCTCCATGCTCAGTATGTACATTTGAATATATGATATGATATGATATGAGCAACCCAGGATCACACTATTGTAAATCAGCATGTTGTATTACTTGCAGTTACCTCCAAGAAACCACTTCTTTCAGGATCACAATTACTAACAAAACTTATTGCATTATAATCGGTAACATGCACATCTGCTAATGTGGTTTATGTAACTGAATGTTAAAGAAAATTTGGACTCAGGGGTTGGGCTCGATGGCCTTGTAGGCCCCTTCTAACCCTACTATTCTATGATTCTATGAAAAATCAATGTCATATGCAATACATAAGGAAAACTACAATGGACCCAAGAACAAGATTCTGAGAACAAAATTCTAAGAACAAGATTCTAACCTTGATCCTAAGAACCAGATCTGGTAATTATAAATCTGCAATTCTTACCAAAACAACCGGAGCAACCTGTTGCAAGTCATTTCAACTCACCTGCACATAATCTCTCTGATTTACAGTTGCTTCCAATAGAACAAACAAAAGACACTGAGATGCTTGACAAAAGGGAAAACTTCTGGATCTACAGATTAGAAATCTAAATCCAAATGGCCTTAATCTGGAGGAAATTTCATAAGCATTATACCAGTCACACCTCTGTTTTTTCTCCGAAGGAATTTTCATCTCCAGGCATTCCATACTGCCACTCTTGGTATCCATTTAGCACCATAGCTACTGATGAGGGTGGAAGCCAAAACAGTCAGCTGAAAATACATACTTTAAAATACTCTGTTTTTAGTCTTTCTATCTTACATATTTTACCTTAAGACTGACGGCATCCACGGTGGATCCAGAGCTTCCTTGTAGCTTTGCTGTTGGTCTCTCTCTCTCTCTCTCTCTCTCTCTCTCTCTCTCTCTCTCTATATATATATATATATCTCCATCCAAAAAATACCATAGGTCTCCAGTGTTCACTCTCATCCAAAAAGGTAGTTAACCATATAATGCTATGGCTGGAGCTTCTTCCCGCTTAGTGCCTAAAAGACAAGAGAGGGTGCCAAACAAGTTTTTCTGCAAAGGGTGTTCCACAATCAAGGTGCCACCACAGAGAAGGTGCTATACCAACTTGCCCCTTGCCTAACTCTCAAAGGTGGGGGCAGGATGATAAATCTCATTCACTGAGATAATCACCTCGGATTATCATCTCAATGAATGGACATGTTCATATGGGAGAAGGTGGACCCTCTAATAGTAGTCATTGAAATCATAAGTCTGTTTCATTCATATGGTATCATTGCTAAATATACCCTCTCTGCCGCATTGTCACACTTGGCCTTGTGCAGATCTGCAACAGCTTGGAGAAATAGACAAGTGCAAAGGTTACAGTAATTCCCAGAGTTCTTGTACATTATATGCCTCAGATCATAGAATCATGGAATCATAGAATCATAGGGTTGGAAGGGGCCTACATCGAGTCCAACCCCCTGCTCATTGCAGGAAGCCTGACTCCCAGGGAGTCTCCCATCCAAATACTAACCAGGGCTGACTCTGCTTAGCTTACAAGATCAGGCACATCCAGCCCTTTAATAACCTTGTTAGCTCCAAAAATGACCATCTAGATTAGCCTCTCCTAACATGGTGTCCCCCAGATGTTTTAAACTACAACACCCAGCATTCCCAAGTATTGGTTACACTGGCTGGGGCTGATGGGGGTTGATGTCCAAAACATCTGGAGGGCACCATGTTGGGGAAGGCTGATCTAGATTGTGGGACTTGCCAGAATCCCATGGAGGCTTACACTTGGCTTGTTTGCATGAAAATCATGTGGCATGAAAGGGCTTTTCCTGTGTTGGAACTGTGATTGGCCCCCACTCTCTTGGCCTATAGAAAGGGTGTAAAGAGGCATCTTTTCAATTTAGCCTTTTAAAATGTGTAGTTTTAATGCATTAATGTTTTTACAATTTTTAATGTTCTTGTTTTTATTGTTTTACAGTGTTGTTGTTTTAAATTGCTGTATACCACCTTGATGGCTTTTTAGCAGATAAGGCGGTATATAAATGTTAATAATAAATAATTAGGTGCTGTATCTTTCAAACATGGATTGATAAATGCCATCTCCTGCTGCAGCAATCATAAGCCCTGTAAGTCCTCAGCAAACTGCAGCACGGTTAGAAACAAACTGGCAGTCTCCTGAGGCTCTGAGCTACAATTCAGGAGGAGGAAGAAGAGGTGGCGATGGTAGCTAGTTGAACTTAAGGGAGTTCATGAGAACCTTTTCACCAGGAAGATCTCAATGATATAATTCTGATGCCAGACTTGATCCCTGTTTCCCCCACACACTCCCCCCAGCACCTTCTCCCCTTGCTTTGAGGATTACCACCAAACCAGAGTTGGCACTTCTACAGTGTGTTGAAGCCAAATTCTATATTTCTGTAGACTGGAAAAAGCCAGAGAAGGGTGTTCCTCATTTTCCACTCTTGAATCACATCTGCTCAGTGTTCAGACCTCAAAGTACTAAAGTATATTGCAGAACATGAAGCAAAACATCACACACGTTAAAGACCCCTTTCTTTTTTTCCTTTCTCAAAAAGTCACATTTCTCTTTCAAATGAAACTGTTATCAAAGGCATTGCTTTGCCACTAATAGGAAATTTAGAAAAGTCTGAGGCCAAGTGCTAAAACAATATCCAAAGGCAGATGTGTAATTCCTATGGGGCAGTGCCGTGGAGCCTGGTCCTTTGCATGTTTTCTCAGAAGTAATTCCCACTGTGCTCAGTGGAACTTATTTCTGAGTAAACTTGCACAGGAGCGGGTTGTAAGGTTGGGAGTTATTAGCTCAGCAACATGATAGACAAGCTTTATTTCCTCAGCCTCCCATACCTCCCTTCAATTTGCAATATGGAGGCAAGAATTCTTGCCCTTCTTACGGGACTGTTATTGGTTTCTTTCTTTCTATGTTTGCTTGATGGTTACATTTATATCCCTCTGTTTCCTCCAAGGAATCCTAGGTGGCATACATGAGCTTCCTTCTCTCCATTTTATCTTGACAACTACCCGATGGGGTAGGTTAGGTTGAGAGTCAGTGACTGGCCCAAAGTCACCGACTTAGCTTCATGCCCGGGTAGGGACTAGAGCACAGATCTCCCAAGTCCCAGTCCAATAAACTGTTATAGGAGTGACTGAGATAAAACATTTTAAGTGCTTTTCATATACTATCTAAGCGCTAAATATTATTATATTATTATCATTCCTTCTATTACCTATGATCAGGGTGTGCATGCTGTTGGTTATGTAGCCAAAACGGCACCCACACACACACACACAAGGGAGGTATCAGCAGGCTTGGGGGAAGCCTGAAGTTTGCAAATGTACAACAAATCTTTAGAGAAAACAAATCCCTAAAAGGGGGGGGGGGCTAAACAGCCCAATGAGGACTGAGCATGCTCAGTGTCCACGGAATGCTAAGTGACTGCCGGGAGTGGGAGGAATGGAAAACGGGGTGTGCGTGTGTGTGTGTGTAATGGAGTGGCTGGAATCCTGAGCAGGGAGGACTCCACACTGCAATATTTTGTTGTAGGTTCCACTCCTGCAAATGGGAAATACTCAGCAGACAGTCTAGGGATTAGTAAATGGAAGTAATTATTAATTCAGTTAGAGGATGAAGAGCGAAACGTATAGTATGCCATTGGGAAGAGAGAGCAGTAGCGGACGCATGGGCTGACTTTCATAGGACGAAAAAACCACCTTCCACAGCCCACCAGACAAGTTGGAATTCAGCTCCCATCATCCCTGGCCTGTGTTGGCTGAGGGTGGTGGGAGTTGTAATCCACACATATGGAGGGCACCTGGTTATGGAACGGTGCCCTGCTGCCTCTTTGGTTGAAGCTGACCCCAGCCTTTTGCCATGAATGTACTTTTCTTGTGAAACTTGACTTCCATTTAAATAGCAATATATTTTGGTGTCATATTTAGGGAGCAGTACCTTGATGTCAGTAAAGGCGGGGTAAGATTGCTCAGAACAGCTGCACAGTGGTAGCGTTCAGTTCATTTGAATATATTAAATATTCATAATCAGCAGAGCAGCTGGAGAAGAGAAATGTTACATTGAATGGGTACATTGGAAGCCCAAGTCTTTGGAGCGACTCCAAAGTGTAACATCTTACTTTAATGTAAATTGAATGAAGGTCCCCACGGTGAAGGTGAGACATTCTGTTAGCTCACCCTACAATGGCTGTATTTGTTGGCTTTCCACAGATTGCTTTGCCTGGGTGTCACTTTTAAAAAGTAATAATTAAGATA
This sequence comes from Heloderma suspectum, assembly GCF_057233095.1. Classification (NCBI taxonomy): domain Eukaryota; kingdom Metazoa; phylum Chordata; class Lepidosauria; order Squamata; family Helodermatidae; genus Heloderma; species Heloderma suspectum. The sequence continues at coordinate 35,575,923 of NC_139464.1, forward strand.
GTGCTGATCTAAGCAGTTCCTAGGTGTCACAGAATGTTACTTTTGTAGACTTCAGTATTGGAAAGGTTGAAACTAAACACACTCAAGAGTCAAAGCTTTCCTTTTGTAATGGTCCATCACCAGCATATAAATGATTCCTCTCCAGCTTATTACCCAAATAAAAGAAACATGCCTTTTAAAGGATTCCAGCTGCTAATGCTAAGGATGTCTCTTTTGCTGTCTAAATGCCCATCTTGCAAATATTTAATGCCAGTCTAAATATTATGATACAGAAGAGGAGAAAAATGTAGCATTAAACCATCCATCCTTGAAAAGTGGTACATATATAGAAGACATGTATTTTAAGAACATAAGAAGAGCCCTGCTGGATCAGACCAAAGGGCTACCTAGTCCATCAGTTTGTTCACACAGTGGCCAACTAGCTGCCTGTGAAAAGCTCACAAGTATGATATGAGTGCAGTAACACCCTCCTTGTGTTGTATTTTCTAGCAATTGGTATGCAGAGGCACAGTATATACCCATCATGACTAGTAGCCATTGATAGCCGTATCCTCCATGATTAATTTATTTTGCACTGATCAGTTCTACCCCTGTACAAACAACACTTAGACTTCACATTGATCATTTTGCATATTTTGGAGACCTTTGGGGTAGAAAGGCAATTCATAAACATTTTAATAAATAAATGAATTATCAAAATACTTAGAGAATAATGAGGAAGGTATCTCTTTTAAATGGATCTCACTCAAACAAGTTCCAGAGGGCTGGCTGAAAGGCACATCAGAAGCTGCCTTAGAGTGACTCCAACCATTGTCCTCTCTTGCCTGGTGTGGCCTACTCTGACTGGGAGCAGTCCTCCAGGGTTCCAGGCTGATGTCTGCCCCAGTCCTGCCTCCTGCGATTCCTTTATCTGCGGTGATGCCAAGGATTGAACCTATGACCTTCAGCAGGCAAACAATGGGCTCTGAATGACACCCTCCTCTTGAACTAAGGGTTGCATCTAATAGTGCTCATCCGTTTGCAGAAAGCCTTTAATCCAGAGGGTGCCTCAGCTAAAGGTGGAGACGGGGAAGCAGTTTTCATGGACTCCCCCAGCAGCCCTCTGTGGCCTCCCCAAATCATCTCTGAAGAGTTGGAGTGCCTCCAGAACTGAGTGGCAGATGGGGGTGGTTGGAGGTAGGGGAAGAGGAAATCAGTGAGAATCAACTCCTCTTCTCCACAGGATCGAAAGCCCTTCCATGAATGGAAGGGCACAGTGGGTTCAAACCTGTCCCCAGTCCATGCCACCAACTAACAAGAGCATGACTCCCTCCGAACCTTTTGTTGGATGATGTTTTTTCCCAGCTGTACAGGTCTTCCTATTTTTTAATGGCCTTTGGGTTTCCTTTATTCACAGAATTTCCACTTCAACTTTCCTTTGGCCTACGTATATGCTGGCTTTAAGAGAAAATGGCAGATTTTGCCGAGTGTAAATGATCTTGAAATAGAATACACAGGGCAAGAGAAGGGAGCTTTAATCAGCTCCAGTAAATAATTGATTCTTGCTCTTCCTGGCGTTATCAGTGTAATTAAATCTGTGTACCAAGGTATCTCTTCTTAGGATATTGAATCTTTCTAAATAGCTACTGCTCAAATATTTCCATTTGCCCCTCTAGTCATGTTCTTTTATAATAAAACGTTGACATGGAACAATTAATAAGGTTTTCCGGTTCATCATATGCTTCTGGGGAAAGGTTTAAAAGTCACCCAGGGAAAACTTACCCAGCTCTTGCATATTTGATTGGTGGGGACTCTGTGTATCTATTCTGAACAGGTTTGAACGTTCACTCCATTTGCTTTAATGTGTACAGTTGGGTCCCTGCAGGATGTGGTGCATGGTTTCATGTTTATGCCAGTATGCAAGCAAAACAAGTGAAGGCATGTGGTATTTCCAAGGGATTAATGATTGCCGTAGAGGAATAAATTGCTCAAAGCCATTAACCCTGGGAAGTCATTTAATTCCCAGAACATGGCCTGTGCCTCCATCGTCATGGCTGCTGTTTAGAGAGAGGCTTTTATTATTTCTTTCTTTAAAATAAATAACCATGGGGAAACAGACTGCAACCTCATTTGGGAAGGAGAGCTCACGAGCTTCTTATAAGCCTTCTATAAGCTGTGACAAATGGATTTACTGACTTGCACAGCGGTCTTGGTGGTGGTGGTGGTTTGAATTTGTCACTTTCCTTCCTCAAAATGGCAGGGTCTGATATTCTTGTTTATTCTGAGGCTGCATGCTGGGCTCTCATCATGCCATGACTCAGTTCTTCTAGATGCAAGATGCCTGGGACATGTCTCTGCGTTTAACACTCCGCACTACCCGCCCACCCCCCAAATTCCACGAGAAACGAAAAGCACTTGTGATGAACAGCAACGGGGAGGCTTCTGTCTCAACAGGATAGATCTTTGGGCATGCAGAGGATTTACTCACGGTACTGCAGATGTAGATGCTGGAGTATAATTGTCCATGCTCTACAGGGGCCCATGAGAATTTCTGTGAATTTTTGCATTGGGAAAATTAACATTTTAATTCAGATAAAATTAATGACGATGATGATGCCTGTGCAACATCAGCATCACCAGCATCATCATTTGTGTGTTTAAACAACCAGTTCCTTTGTGGCGTTCCTCAGCAGTGCAGTCAAAAGAAACATAGGAAATTGCCATGTACTGAGACAGGCCATCAGTCCACCTAGCTCAGTATTGTCAACACTGACTGGGAGCAGCTCCCCAGGGTTTTTCAGGCAGGTTTTTTTCCCTACCTGAAGATGTCAGGGATTGACTGCCTTCTGACTGTGGAGTGGCTCCTTCCCTTGCTGCTCAGCAATGTCATAAATCTGACAGTGCGACACTTTCCTGTGCCATTGTCGCCCCTCTTGGGACCTGAAACAATGCTTCCCAGGCAAATAGTGTGGCATAGACTCCCCTCCCGCATAACCTCAGACTTCCAATGTAACAGAACGGTGTGGGAAATGAGCTATGCTACACTGGCTCCTACACAGCTAAAGGTAAAGGTAACTGTGTTCAGCATCTAAGGCCCTCCTCTGGCTGCCTTCTCTGAGGGAGGCTTGGAAGGCAGCAACAAGGGAGAGGGCCTTTTTGGTGGTGGCCCCTCAATTATGGAACGATCTCCCCGATGAGCCCTGCCCGATGCCAACATTGTCATCTTTTCAGCACCAGCTTAAGGAAGGCCTTTCTCCTTTCTTGGGCATTTGGCAGCATGTGATGATTTTTAATCAGGTCCTGGATTTGTCTTATGGTTGATGGCTTAAAGTTGTTTTTAGATATATGTTGTCTCTGTGTGTACTGTGTCTGTGTTTGTTTTTATGTAAATGCTTTTAAAACTTTGTATACTGTATTTTTAATGGTTTTTAATCTTTGTCAACCGCCCAGAGAGCTTTGGCTACGGGGCAGTATAGAAATGTTGTTGTTGTTATCAATCTGCAATCTGTTAAAATCTGCATTCCTGATTGTAGGGAAATGTGCATCTCAAAGTCAACATTCATTTATCCATTTCTATGATGCCTGCTGGTCAATATTTCTAGGGTTTGTTTACAACAAAAAGAAGCACAATAGTAAAACAACTATCAGTACAACAGCAGTCTGAAATATCAGCATGAAAAAATTAAATAGATGCTAAACAGCCTGGGATTTTGGGGGGTAGTATTAAAAAAGGACTTCACGGTGCCAAAACAACTTCAGTGTCAGCCGAGCTTCCTTGGGAAATGAATTGGAGGAGGACATCTGAAGATGATTTCACTGAATTGTACTAAGCCAGCCTTCCCCAACCTGGTGCCCCCCTGATGTGTTGGGACTGCAACTCCCATCATCCCCATGGTCCTGCTGCTGGGGGTAATGGGAGTTGCAGCCCAACACATCTGGAAGGCACCAAGTTGAGGAGGCTGCCCTAAGCTATGTAGGGCTTCAAAAGTAAGTGCAAGCCTTTTTTGAATTGTGCTTGGAAATGGAACAGGAGCCACTGCAGCTCTCCAAGCACTGGCAAGATCTCTTCTCAACAATTCATCCCTAGCAGCTGTATTTCTGTATTACCTGCAGTTTCCAAGCAGTCTTCAAAGGCAAGCCCTATACAATGCCTTGTAGTAGCCCATCCTAGAGATTACCAAGGCATGGACAACTGTCTCCAGGCTATCTCTGTCCAGGAGGGGCTGCACCTGGTGGAAGGCATCCGTGCCACTAACGCCATGAGATTTGGGGGACAAAGTTTCATCTGTGAGCATCCCAAGCTATGAACCTGTTCCTTAAGGACAACAGCCAATCCAAAAACAGGTTGCGCACCTAAAATAAGTCCACTTATGCCACTAGGCCCTTGGAACATGTAATTCATTTCTAGAGGGCAGTGCGCACTCTGTGTTATAAAGCAGAAGAAAGCAGCATATTTCCTGTGACAAACATTTGAGGACACACTATTTACATGCTACTTGAAGGAACTGACGGAAGGGCACCACCAGGAGCGGAGCCTGCAGCTTAATTTGACTCAACATGGGAAACCTTGCCCGGCCCGGACACAGAAAGGATTGACAGATGTGTGTATTTATCTACAATATTTATATACTGCTCCATATCTAGAACAGATTTTGGAGGAGTGAACATAAAAGATAAAACAGTAAGAGCATAAAAAGAGTAAAACACCACATTAAAATTAACACTTGTATCAAAGATGGATAGCTGTTTCTCAGTACTGTCAGTGGTGGTGCATGGCTGTTCTTAGTTAGTGGAGCGATTTGTCTGGTTAATTCCGATAACAAACGAGACTCTGGCATGCTAACTAGTCATGTGACCTGAACATTTGAGGACACACTGAACTTTAAAACTAAAACACAAACGTACATGCTAACACACTGACACACCTACATACTGACAAACTTACACTTACTCACTGACAAACTAGGTATGTGACCTGAACATTTGAGGACACACTGTTTACATGCTACTTTTCATGTATGTCATTCTATTATTCCTCAACAGCTGCGGCAGGCTCAAATTGCTTCAAGCTAGAGGGAACTGGCAACGGTAGCACATTTCAAGATCTTTATTGTTCGGGACTCTGCTAAACTATTTTAAGTGTCTGATCACTTGGTTCATTCCTAGCAGAGATGGCAAACTGCATGGAGGAATGTCCAGATTATTCACACTACATAAACAGAGAGGCAGTCAGAAGCATGGGTGGAAGATCAACACATTTCCTGCCCCACCCGCTTTCTTGGTTATGGCTGTAAGAAACTTTTTAAGAAGAACAAGTCAGTTCATTGATGGACTTCCTCTTACTTGGAATGACGCTATGTAGTGATGCATCATCATGACATACACAGTAGAATTTCTGAAGCCTGAAATATTATTTATGATTTATTACACTTTTATACCCCTTCATGGATCACTGCCTTGTTGTGGCGAAGGGGCTTGCGTAACTCAGTGAAGCCATAAGCTATGCCGTGCAGGGCCACCCAAGACGGACAGGTCATGGCAGAGAGTTCTGACAAAATGTGGTCCACTGGAGAAGGAAATGGCAACCCACTCCAGTATTCTTGCCAAGAAAACCCCATGGAACGTATCACAAGGCTAAAAGAGATGACGCCGGAAGATGAGCCCCTCAGGTCGGAAGGTGTCCAATATACTACTGGGGAAGAGCAGAGGGAATTTCCAAGTAGCGCCAGAAAGAGTGAAGCGGCTGGGCCAAAACCGAAAGGACACTCAGCTGTGGATGTGTCTGGTGGTGAAAAGAAAGTCCGATGCTGTAAAGAACAATATTGTTTAGGAACCTGGAATGTAAGACCAATGAATCAAGGTAGGCTGGAGGTGGTCAAACATGAGATGGCAAGATTGAACATCGACATCTTGGGAATCAGCGAACTAAAATGGACAGGAATGGGCGAATTTAATTCAGGTGACCATCATATCTACTATTGTGGGCAAGAATCCCTTAGAAGAAATGGAGTAGCACTCCTAGTCAACAAAAGGGTGGGAAAAGCAGTACTGGGGTACAATCTTAAAAATGATAGAATGATCTCAGTACGAATCCAAGGCAAACCATTCAACATCACAGTAATTCAAGTCTATGCCCCAACCACTGAGGCCGAAGAAGCTGAGGTTGGTCGGTTCTATGAAGACCTACAACACCTTCTAGAACTAACACCAAAAAAAGATGTCCTCTTCATCATAGGGGATTGGAATGCTAAAGTAGGAAGTCAAGAAATCACCGGGATAACAGGCAGGCATGGCCTTGGTGTACAAAATGAAGCAGGACAAAAGCTAATAGAGTTTTGCCAAGAGAACATGCTGATCATAGCAAACACTCTTTTCCAACAGCACAAGAGGCGACTCTACACATGGACGTCACCAGATGGTCAATATCGAAATCAGATTGATTATGTCCTTTGCAGCCAAAGATGGAGAAGCTCCATACAGTCAGTAAAAACAAGACCTGGAGCTGACTGTGGCTCAGATCATGAGCTGCTTCTTGCAAAATTTCGGCTTAAATTGAAGAACGTAGGGAAAGCCACTAAACCATTCAGGTATGACCTAAATCATATCCCTGATGAATATACAGTGGAGGTGAGGAATAGATTTCAGGGATTAGACCTGATAGACAGAGTGCCTGAGGAACTATGGACGCAGGTCCGTAACATTGTTCAGGAGGCAGCAACTCAATCCATCCCAAAGAAAAAGAAATGCAAGAAAGCCAAGTGGCTGTCTGATGAGGCTTTACAAGTAGCTCACGAAAGAAGGGAAGCGAAAAGCAAAGGAGAAAGGGGAAGATATACCCAACTGAATGCAGAGTTCCAGAGAATAGCAAGGAGAGACAAGAAGGCCTTCTTAAATGAACAATGCAAAGAAATTGAGGAAAACAACAGAATGGGAAAGACTAGAGATCTCTTCAAGAAAATTGGAGATCTCAAGGGAACGTTTTGTGCAAAGACGGGCATGATAAAGGACAAAGAAGGCAGGGACCTAACAGAAGCAGATGAGATTAAGAAGAGGTGGCAAGAATACACAGAAGAACTATACAGGAAAGATCTGAATGTCCCTGATAGCCATGATAGTGCGGTCACTGAACTTGAGCCGGACATCCTCGAGAGTGAAGTCAAGTGGGCCTTAGGAAGCATTAGTAACAACAAAGCTAGCGGAGATGACAGTATTCCAGCCGAGCTATTTAAAATCCTAAAAGATGATGCTGTTAAAGTGCTGCATTCAATATGCCAACAAATCTGGAACACTCAACAGTGGCCACAAGACTGGAAAAGGTCAGTTTACATTCCAATTCCAAAGAAGGGCAACGCCAAAGAGTGTTCAAACTACCGCACCATTGCGCTCATTTCACATGCCAGCAAGGTGATGCTCAAAATCCTACAAGCTAGGCTTCAGCAGTATGCGAACCGAGAACTACCGGAAGTACAAGCTGGGTTTAGAAGAGGCAGAGGAACTAGAGATCAAATCGCCAACATTCGCTGGATCATGGAGAAAGCAAGAGAATTCCAGAAAAATGTCTATTTCTGCTTCATTGACTACGCTAAAGCCTTTGATTGTGTGGATCACAACAAACTGTGGCAAATTCTTAAAGTGATGGGAGTACCAGACCACCTTACCTGTCTCCTGAGAAACCTGTACGAGGGTCAAGAAGCAACAGTAAGAACCAGAGATGGAACAACCGATTGGTTCAAAATTGGGAAAGGAGTACGACAAGGCTGCATATTGTCACCCTGCTTATTTAACTTATATGCAGAGTACATCATGAGAAATGCCGGGTTGGATGAATCAGAGGTCGGAATTAAGATTGCCGGGAGAATTATCAACAACCTCCGATATGCAGACGATACCACCCTAATGGCAGAAAGCGAAGAGGATCTCAAGAGCCTCTTGTTGAGGGTGAAAGAGGAGAGTGCAAAAGGTGGTTTGAAACTCAACATTAAAAAAACTAAGATCATGTCATCTGGCCCTATCACTTCCTGGCATATAGAAGGGGAAGAAATGGAAGCAGTGACAGATTTTACTTTCTTGGGCTCCAAGATCACCGCAGACGGTGACTGTAGCCATGAAATTAAAAGACGCTTGCTCCTTGGGAAGAAAGCTATGGGCAACCTAGACAGCATAGTAAGAAGCAGAGACATCACCTTGCCGACAAAGGTCCGTCTAATCAAAGCTATGGTTTTCCCAGTAGTAATGTATGGCTGTGAGAGCTGGACTATAAGGAAGGCTGAGCGCCGAAGAATTGATGCTTTCGAACTGTGGTGCTGGAGAAGACTCTTACGAGTGCCCTGGACTGCAAGGAGGTCAAATCAGTCCATCCTAAAGGAAATCAACCCTGAGTGCTCATTGGAAGGACAGATAATGAAGCTGAAGCTCCAATACTTTGGCCACCTAATGCGAAGAGAAAACTCCCTGGAAAAGACCCTGATGCTGGGAAAGACTGAAGGCCAAAGGAGAAGGGGACGGCAGAGGATGAGATGGCTAGATAGCATCACGGATGCAATGAATATGAACTTGAGCACGCTCCGGGAGAGAGCGCAGGACAGGAAGGCCTGGCGTGCTATGGTCCATGGGGTCACGAAGAGTCGGACACGACTGAATGACTGAACAACAACAACAACAACAACAACACTTTTATACCGCCCCATAGCTGAGGCTCTCTGGGCAGTTTACAAAGATTAAAAAACATTAAATAACCAAACAGATATTCAGTATTTGCTGCCAATATGAAGTGGGGGGGGGGGCGAGGAGGAGGAGGAGGAGGAGGAGACGGAGGCTAAGTGGATTTTAGGGTGTGAGAAGGCTAAGGTTCTTCCAGATGTCACTCCAGAAATCAAGAGTAATAGGAAACAGGAAGCATCTCAAAGAAAGACTGTTCCATTCACTGCATTCCTTCTTTGGTCTTTTTCATCTCTGCACACAGAGATCTTGCTTGTTTCCCACACCAGATAATCCTAGTGTGTTTGAAGGCATACTGTTTTGCAGGTAACTGATACTGCAAATTAGAGCATTGGTATGTGGATCCACATATTCAAGGTACCAATCCCCAAACCCCACACTTTAGCAAGGATCAGTATGGGTGGCACAGCTATTGCCATGGAATCACAGAGTTGGAGAGGCCATCCAGTCCAACGCCCTGCTTGATGCAGGAAATCCAGAGCTAGAGCATCCCCAACAGATGGCTGTCCAGCCTTCGCTCAAAGACCTCCACCAAAGGATGTCATGCTAAAACAATTGAAGCTGCTCCAAACGTCACAATAGGGGGAAAAAAAAAAAACAAAACTGTTTCATAGTTCATTGTGTAAATATCTCAGTTTTTATGGTTTAGTATGCTAATATTGTGGTTTTAGGTTTGTTCTTATTAGGAATGGAGAGTGCTATATATGTTTTTATGTATTATGTGATTTTTAAAAAATGTTAGCCATCTTATTTTCTCCTGGAGCTTTCCTACATGAGGCATTTATCATGTGCTCATGATTCCGTACTTGCGGTTGTTTAGACGACATTATGATCCTCCAGTTTTGCTTCTGTTTGTTAAGAGCACTTTCCCAGGGTTTTTTAGAACAGGGAAAATGTGTTGTTATTTCTGAAAGTGAAAGGAAAAGTATTTCCCCACTTGTGTAATTGCAGTATTCCACTACTGCACCGCACCACTTAAAGGTTATGTAATGGAAAATCAGGAAAGGAAAAGCTCTTTGTGCAGAGCTCGGATCTCAGTTCTGTGACAAAACCAAAAGTAGGTACAGTGATTAACAGCCTTGTGTGGAAGTCTCCTGGAAATAAGGCAGGATATAAGTTTTTCAAATAAAATCTGCCATTGCTGCTAGGAGCAACATCTGGAAGCACCCAGAGAAATGCTTAGTACTTACTATTGTGGGCGTTTAGAGCAGCTAAAACTGTTTTAGCACAATGGTTGCAAGCCTGGCTGCTAGTCCAAAAGGATGATCAACACTGTGAATGTGGGAAGGGTGGGTAGAGGTGTTGCCGTTCCCTTTGAAAACACCACACTATGTCTGCAAGCATCCTAAAATTATCAAGAAGGCAAAAATATTGACATGAGGGAGAATATAAAGAACTGAGAAGCCAGTGAAGAAACTGCTCACACCCATAAGAACCCAGAGACAGAATGAATTCCATCCAGGATTGTTATCTCCTTTCAAAACAGGGCAATGGTGGTGGCTTAATTATGCATTAAGAGTGAAGTTCAGTAATGGAAGTCACATAAATTTTGGGCCAAGGGGCCATGAGTCAGTGGTAGAGCATGTGCTTTGCATGCGGAAGGTCCCAGGTTTGATCCTCGATATCTCCAGCAAGGGCTGGAAAACCCTGCCTTTCTCCTGCCTGAAGCCCTGGAGAGCCATTGCCAGTCGGTATCGACAATACTGGGCTAGATGGACCAATGGTCTGAGTCATCATAAGGCAGCTTCCAATCTTTATCATCTCCTCCTTTAGATGTTTTGAATCTGCACATTTTTCCATAGTTGCACAAAAATCTCACTTCCAAAGTACCAACAATTTCCACAAGGCTGTAACAGTCGATACAAAGCAACAAAGTTGCAGGTCAAGGTTTCAAGTAAGGCCATCCAGAAAAGATATTGACAGCAGGGAAGCTGAATTAGTTTGGGTACAGATTCAGTACACACCGGCACACTGATTCCTGCATTGAAGAATGGGATATTCTGCCTATTAAATGGGTAAGGGCAGGGAGTGTGAAACAGCCAATCACGCAGTGTTAGGCTGCACGCGTGGTACATGGCTGGCCAATTGACTAGTCAAACAATCTAGCTTTGACCTAGAGAAGTACTTAGTTCTCAAAGGAGGACAACTGTCTCCACTTAAGCTGAAGTGGCCAATCATTATTTATTCAGTGGGCACCAAGTGCTAGGCTATTAATCAAGATGAACTGAAGTGATGTTAATGTAGATGTAATGGGACTCTCTTCAAATTTCCTAATTAATTTATGCTGTGCCATTGAAAGGGGTCACGGCTGCACTTAGCATACTCTCTGGCCTGCTCTTTTAAGCCAAATGTAAAAATGTGTTGTGTGGGCTGATGTTTATCAAACAGCCTACAGAGCAGTGACAAATGACAGCAATTAAGGTCTAGTTTTTAATGTAAAGGTAAAAGGTAAAGGTGTCCCCAGCCAGTCGTGTCCGACTCTAGGGGATGGCGCTCATCTCCATTTCTAAGCCGAAGAGCCAGTGCTGTCTGAAGACACTTCCGTGGTCATGTGGCCGGCATAACTGAACACCGAGGTGCACGGCACGCTGTTACCTTTCCCGCCGAAGCGGTACCTATTTATCTACTTGCAATTTCTTGCTTTCGAACTGCTAGGTTGGCAGGAGCTGGGACTGAAGACGGGAGCTCACCCAGTCACACGGCACTCGGGTCTCGAACTGCTGTCCTGCCGACCTTCCGGTCTGCAGTTCAGCGTCTTAACCACTAAGCCACCGCGGCCCAGTTTTTAATGTATCTTTCAATAAAGGAATAAAAACAAAACAAAACCAGGTAGTGTTTGCCATGTTGGTGGCTGCAGTGGATCAGCTGGTGTGGCTGATCCTAGAAAACCAATGTTAAGGCTTTTGCAGGATGAAAAGGCACTTCATAACCTGCATGAGATGAGCCTATATCACAACACACTTAGGGATGGCAAAGGCACTCTACTCTGATTGCACTGGGAGAATATTGGTGTCCCCGGTACATAAGAGGAGCTATGCAGGAGGAGATCAAAGGCCTACCTAGTAGTCCAGCATTCTGTTCCCACAGTGGCCAACCAGATTACTCCAGGACGCCAATAAGCAGAACGTGAGTACCCTCCCGCTCATGTTCCCCAGCAACTGGTGCTGCAAGTCATGCTGCCTCTGAGCATGGAGGTAGAACATATCCATAATGATTAGTAGCCATTGATAGCATTTGTCTACTGTCCATGAATTTGTCTAACTTGGTGAGGTCCCAGTATGATTTCCAAAATCAAAAGGCAGAACTAAGAATCTTCCACACCTTCCATGCTTGGGTTGATCAACCTTCACTGTTTCAGAATAGGAGAGTTTGTATGTGGTATTGTTTAAACATGGCATAGTCACTGTGCTTGTACAATAGCCCAACTTTATGGACAGGTATAAAAAAAAATGTATCAGCCCTCACCAAACTTATGCACAAAAGCAGGGATCAATGTTGCTGGTATAAGAATATGCCTGTGGTGCTAGTCACTGATGAAACTCAACAGCACAAAGACACAGGAACAGATAAAAAATCATGCTACTTCACCCACTTGGCCTTTTCGTCGTTGTTTTGCTTTGCACATTCACCTTTAATGTGTTGACAAGCTCTGAGCATAGCAGGGGATTCACAAGAACCATCAGTGAAAGGTAACACATTTGTCTTCTGAGGTATCCATGACAGGAGGAAAAGCAAAGTTAAGTGACAGACATAACTCCTCCAAAGTATGTCCCATCGAGCTAAATATAAATGGGATAATAATAAAGATAGAATCCTTTGTGTACTAAAAGTATAGAGCAGGGGAGAGACACCTCAGGCCTGGGGTCCCAATCCAGACCTCTGGGGTTCCCTAGATGGCCACTGTCCTTCCCCCAGCCACCGATCATTTGCTGGTTTCCCAGCTTTTGCATGTTCTTTCCCCATTCTAAAAGACTGAAATGCCTCTCCTAAGGCTGAGTGACTGGCAGGAAGAGCTTTAAGCTGCAATGTGCTGGTGTCTTTTTTTCTTTTGGCCCCACCCCTTTGGCATATGGCCCTACCCCCTTCACTTTCAGCCCCACCCACCACTGGAATGCAGCCCCCAGGAGCTTCTCCGAAATTGAATTTGGCTCTCAGGCTGAAACGGATTCCCCACCCCTGGTATAGATAAGCAATGGCTGGTGTACATTACTGGTCTTCCCCATCCCAGCACACATCCAGATGTGCTGGACTACAACTTCATAATTCCCAGTGGCCATGATGGCTGGGGATGATGGGAACTGTACCCCAACCATTCTGACTTGACTTAAGCAGGGGCCTGTGTTTGCTTACTGTGTTTGCTTACCCTTGCTTACTCTACGTATTTGCTTGTTATTAGACACCTTATAAAAGGGATTCTCAGAGAGTTATACAAATTGTAAAATCAAAGAAAACATAATACAGTTAAAAATTCCATTGTTCAAATCTGTCAAGAAATCCTAAGACCCAGCACAAAAATATAATTACCCACATAATGGCTAATATGCAAATCACAGGAGCTAAAACCTCACAAGCAAATAACAAGAGCTAACCATGGGAACTAAAACATTTATTTGTAGTAGTATGGTAAGCTTTGTCTTCTGCCCCACACACTTGGCTGTGTCCTACTTTACAGAGGACAATCCTCTATTGGAAGGGCTGTCCAGTTTAAAGATAAAGTGCCATAAGAAGGATGGCCTTGAAGGTGTCTTGAAGCACCTGGACAGAAGACTGAACAGGCACACAGGTAACCTGTCCTGTCTTCCGCACTAGGGCAAGATAGATTGTGTTTGTATATAAATTATAGCAGTTGTTTCAAAATTTGCATCTATCCAAATCAGTTAGCTTTTATAGATCTCATGCAAATTGACATCTTCTTTTGTCCTTTCTTGGGGATGCGTTTCCTCCTTATTGGCCATGCTATACTGCCGTCAAATGTGAGGAAGATTTTCACAGTTTCCACCTGAAACTTTCCTTAGGGAGGGCTAAGCTCATATTCTGAGAATCCCTTCTCTTTTTTGTAGGTCAGTTGGGTGGACTGAGAGATTGCAACTCTTCCATTCATGAGATATCAGGATTGTGCCAGGAATTAAATTCCTCTTGTATTTTTCCATTTCAGAGCAATGTAACTGGTTTTTCAAAGGATGGCATTTCTGAAGGTGGTTGAAATCCAGATGGCAAGGAAAACAATTTCATCACCTAATTATGGGGGTTAGCCAGCAAATTGTCATTTTACAATAATGAGAAAGTAGCAGTAACCATAGTGAAAATATAAGGCCTGTAAGTGTTAACACACTTGGTGCTAAAAATAATGTTAAATGGTAGGGGAACTGTCTTCAAATATGCAATGTTATTTAAAGAAAGGGAGGAGCTCTTTGATTCATCTTGTTATTTAGTGTCTCAAGGCTGTACATGTACTTTGTGAGGTGGTATAGTCCTGGCGCAGGGACTATACTATCTCAGATCCCCTTTTTATGTGTGCCTCGATGAGCATGGTTGCCACCTCCTCTGTCCTTGCTCCCATACCAGCTGGGATCAGTGTAAAGTCTTCTGCCCGTGTGATTTCTCTAAAAGAATGTTTACCATGCCATGCAAATGACACCATCTCTTGGGTCTACTTAGGTCTCTACACTGACTAGTGAGAATATTGAGAAATTGGAAATACAAAAATCCTCTAGTGTGTGGGACCTGCAACAAAATCTTGCAGCATGGAATGCTCCTGTTCAGTATTCCAGCCAGAATGCCATGCCTTCTGTCAGAATACTCCATTCCATTGCTCTCCCCCCCCCACCCAACAGTTAGCATTCTGTGGCCACTGAGCATGCTCAGTCCTCACTAGGCTGTTGTGTGTGTGTGTGTGTGTGTGTGTGTGTATGGTAGGTGGGGCGGGGGGAATTGCATCATTACTTTTTGTTCCTATTTTTTTCTACCTCTGCAAATCCTTGGATTCCCCCAAGCATGCTCATCCCTCCCACTTCTTTGTCACTAGCCCATTTTGGCTACATAGCCACCGTAACTCAGCACCCAAGTTCACTTATTAGTATATATGATATAAGCCTCTAATAATGGACACTCCCTTAAAATGAAGGTTTTCTGGTTTGAAAGATGCTTACGAGGAGATGCAGTGCTCCTCTGGTACTTGGACGATCCAGTGTTGGAAAAGGCCTCTGTAGGGCCCCTCCTATGTGGATGGGCCTCCTCCAGCTTACCTGGCAGGAGCGACATAGACATGAGCCTGGAAAGCACCATTTTAATTTCTCACACCATGCTGGGGCATTGTGGGAAATTTACATGGCAGCTCCTGGTCACAGACACTTTTGCAAAGGGGGTCACAGGGCAGATGTCTATAGTGGCTGGGCCTTGGCAGCTACCCAAGTATTTCTGTGTGCCAGCACCAGCAGGGCTGGTGTCACGGGTAGGTATGGTCAGGCACCTGCCAAGGGCCCACACCCCTGCAGGGGGTCTACTGAAAAGGAACTCCAGGACCTGCTCCTCCTCTTCCTGAGGAACCTGCTTGTTCACCCTCCTCTCACTCTGGCCCAGACAACAGTGGTGGGATTGGCCCTGGGATTCTGTGCCATTAGTTCCTTTTAAAAGGGGAAATTCTGGCTGATGCAGCATCTCCCATCCTATTGTTGCAGAAACAGGGCAGGTGAAGATACATTTGCTGAAATTTTCCTTCGTTTGAAAGTATGAAAGGTCCGAGAACTCTGTACCACCCTGAATGAAACAAACCCAAGCATGGAGCATGTAAATAAGTCTCCAGAGCACATGACAACATAAATATCCATTTTTTTTCTGTGTTCTAACCACAGGCTGAGTACTGAGCACCATCATCATCATAATCATCATTTTAGAGGAAGAAATATTTTCTGTTCTCCACCTATTTTTTATAAGTGTAAGGCTGCAGCTGTTGCATAGGTCTGTCCTGGGAAATAAAGGAATTTGGCAATAATTTGAAGCTAAAACTGTATCCTTTTAAGAACAGGCTATTTATCAAGCAAGCAATTATTTTTTCTGCATCTTCTAAGCAATATTTTTAATTTTATAATTCCATTAGTCACCCTTCCCCTTCAATATTTTTAACTTTTCCACTTCACATTTTTGGGGTGGGTGGGTTTTTGGTGGTTTTTTTATTTATTTTGCCTCTCAGGGAGTTTGTGACGCATTTGTAACTACTGGCAACACATCATCACAGCAGGGCCTTCTCTTAACCTGAGGAGACTTGGAAGGGTTCGAAGAAGCCAGAATGAGATTTTTGGTGCTCAGTTGATGAATTCTATAGCTGCATCAAATGGCCTAATGACTTTTTAGCAAACCAGGGGTATATCAGTGTTAATAAATAATACCTAAATAAATTATGTTATTTCAGCTTTTAAAAACCTCATCTTCTTCTGTTTTCCTTGCCTTGATTTTCCCCAAGCTTTTGTGCACTTGCCTTCTGTTTCAGAGCTGGCCCAAAACATTTTGGTGCCTGAGGTGGAAGAGCAAATGCCAACCACGGTGCACAGCCATAGTGCTCAAAGCCGGCCATGTTATTTTGGCATCTGAGGCAGAAAATCCCAGAAGCACCTCTCCCACCCCACCACCCCGCTCCGGCAGTAAATATATAATAGTAATAAATACCTAGCAATTTGCTGCCCTTTTGTGACACCCCAATTTAGCTGTCAGAAGCGGCTGCCTCTCTCTCTCTCTCTCTCTCTCTCACTCACACACACACACAGACACGTACACACATACACCTTGAGCTCTTAAAAAAAAATAATCCCAAATCGGATTGTAGTGTTTGTTTTCTAGGATCATATCTTTCTTTTGTGATTCAGTGTTGTTATTATTACGTTGTTGGTTAGAATTGGAGTAGATGGGAGAGGGTTACAGAAGAGTCTGAGGGCTCTGGGGAGTGCATAAGAAGAAAATGCATCAGACTTTGTAATCATAAAAAACAGACATAAATTCAGTGCAGCGTGACAAACAGTACCCTCCAGTTTATAAAAAACAACAACAGTGCAGTCCTATGCATCTCTATTCAGAAGTGAGTTCCATTGATTGGAGTGGGGCTTACTCTCAAGGTATGTAGGTAAAGGACTGCAGCCTAAAAGTGTTGGGGTTGAGGTGGAATGAGGAGCCCTGGATTCAAATTTATACTCAACCATTAAACTCACTGGGTGACTTAGTCTAGGGTTGTCCCTGTCACAGGGCTGGGAGTGGATAAAATGGAGGAAATAAAAATCACCACCATGAGTTCTTTCAAGGAAGGGAAGCATGAGAAGATGGTAGATGGATTTTATTTTTAATAATCATGAACACTTTATTCATTATACTCGTGTCCTGCCTTTCCTCCAATGAGCTCAAGATGAGACGTAGCTTTGGTTCTCTCCTTCACAATCACCCCGTTTTATCACCCCATTTGAGGTGGGCTTAACTAAGTGATTACAATTGACCCAAGGTCACCCAGTGAACTCCATAGCTGAACATAACTGAGCAGGGATTTGAACCTGGGTCTCCTCAATCCTAGTCTGACACTACACCACATTGGCTCCAGTGTCGACACTTACATAGCGCTTTAGAACAGGGGTGGGCAGAAAGTAGATCTCCAGATGTTTTGGACTTTAACATTCAACGTTCCTGACTATTAGCTATGCTGGCAAGGCTGGATTATGTTCTGGACTTCTGGATCTGAAGTCCAGAACATATATAGATCGACCTTCTGTCCACCCCTGCTTTAGAATGGTCAAAGCACTTCACAAATATTATCTTAGTCATCCTTACACCAGCCCTGTAAGGTAGATGATGATGGCTGTTGTTGCTGTTATTGGTATTCCCATACTGCAGTTGGAGGGCTTAGGTCAGCCTTCCCCAACCTGGTACCTTCGTGATGGATGAAAACTCCCACCAACCTAGCCAGCTTGGCCAATGGTCATGCTGGTTGGAGATTATGGAAGTTGTAGTACTACATGTCTGGAGGATGCCCTGCTAGGAAAGACTGACTTAGGTTGAGGGCATCTAGTAAGCTTATGGTTGAGGTGAGATTTGAATCAGGTGCTTCCTTCTTTGATTCACAGCTTGTTGTCATTTAGCCACTACCTTACTGAAAGTCTCTCTCTTACAAAGAAGAAGGAAGGAAGGAAGGAAGGAAGGGTGTACTGTTGAGTGTACAGGAAATAATTTAAACATCATCATTAATAATAATATAATATAATAAACAGCAATAGTAATATAATATGAATAATATGGAGTATTTGTAAGGCATTTCGCATAAGCCAATTTTGCGAAATATTCTTCCAATAAAAAATGGCTGGGTTACCATTGCTGCACTACTGAGGTGCTGTTTCTAACCAGGTTCTTAGTAAAACATCTAAAACTGTTATGCTGTCAGCTTTCCCACATCCCAGGAGTATAATAGCCATTTTGTTTCTGCTACCATTGGCAGCTGCTCCTGTTAAGTAATGATTGCCATGCTAAAACCCCTAAATTTGAGGAGTCTGCAATAAAATTGCTTCTCCTAAATCATTTTTAACCACACTAGCAGTGATGAGTTACTTGCCCGTTAAGGAGCAAGACTAGAAAGCGATTAATAATCATTAAAAACCAAAAAACCAATAAAAGCCAAAACACCACGCACAAGAAAAAGCGTTCATTTTGGCAGCTGGTGTTATAAATAAACTTTATAGTTATGTCTTTCCACCAAATGTCGAGGCAGCTCTGATCACGCAACGTAGTAATTTTCTGTCTTATTCCTTCATATTACAGAGATTGGAGTAGATTTGCAGCAGGTGGTGTAGTGCAGTCGGCTTCCTGGGCAATTAAAAAAAACCATTTTTTGGTGACCCCTCTCTTGATGAGATGATTGCTTGTAAGACAACTGGCAATTACTGTTCTTTCAAGAGCCTGGGTGCATATTAACAGATTAGAAGGCCTGGAGATATGCTGGTATATTATTAGGTATACACATACTTCAGAGCTATTGTGAACGGCAGTTTTGTAATTTCTACATAAAAAGTATTACGTTCCATAAGTCTGGGGCACATCTTTTTGTGATCTCCTTGCAAAATGATAGCTCTGTGTGTACAGTGCACCTATTAAACTTGCAATATATTTTTTCAGCATATAAATGGTAAGTCATATGTGGGTTTTATAAATAGCCGATGAAATCTTTCTCACCATTGCAAAATGACTTTTCAGATCTTTGGGGTCTTTCCTCTATGTTCTTGCATCGACGCCCATCACTTCCAAGCTCTCTAAGCAGTTTTCTTTTCTTTTTTTAAGTCATAAACTGTAATATAAAAATCATTGTAAAAACAAGAATAAATATATTAAAATGTTAGAAAGACAGTAAAACAGAGCAGCGCAGTTATAAGTCAGGGAAAGCCTGAGTGAACTGGTGTGTCTTTGAGAGGCATCTAAAGTTCACCACAGTTTCTGCCTCTTGGACCGCGTGAGACAGCGTTCCAGAGATGGGGGGGTGCCACTACCGAGAAGGCCCAGTTAGTTGCGATTACTTGATGACATGCTGCTGGTTGTGGGATAACCATTAAGGCCTCCTTGCAGGATCTCAAGGGTTGATTTGGTGTATACAAAGGAAGACGTTTGACTGGGTATCCTGGTCCCAAGTTGTTTAGGGCTATGAATATCAGCAACAGAACCTTGAACATGGCTCAGTAGCTAATGGGCAGTCAGTGCAATTCTTTTAATACAGATGTACTGTGTATGTACCTAGGTGCTCCACTGAGCATCCTACCTGCTGCATTCTGCACTAGCAGCAGCTTCTCAACTAGGCACAAGGGCAGCCCCACATAGAGTGCATTACAGTAGTCTAACCATGAGGTTACCAGTGCACGGATCACTGTGGCTAGGCTATCCCTATCCAGGAACAGTTTTCACACTAGCCAGGAGTCGGTAATGGGCGTTCTAGGCCACTGAGGTCACCTGGGCCTCCAGTGGCAAGGATAGCTCCAGGAGCATCCCCAAACTACGTACCTGTTTAAAAGTGGAAGTTTCCAACCAATTGCCACATGGTTGCGCAAGAGGAGCCAAGGGGGAGGTCACCCAAGCCCGATGCTTGCCCATGTAGCAGAAAACCATGGTTTCCCGTTATGTCTGAACTGACCTAAAGTGTAATGTGTCAAGAGGCCCTTTAGAGGGAGCTGCAGCAGGAGGAAGGCAGGAAAGACAGGCAAGTCTCATTCGGCTGGCAGAATTCTGCTCTTAGGCCCTACAGTGGTGGGAACCCTGTTTCAGCTAGTGCTGGGAGATGATATTTAACTGAATAGAGAGGTGGGAACTTGGTAATGGGACTTGTTCAGTGTGGTCTTTACATCGCTCCATGCTACAGGCCTGCTGGCCTTCCTCCATTGCTGCTTTTCTTTTAAAGCAGGGGTTGGGAACCTTAGGCTCAGGGTCCCAATCTGGCCCTCTGAAGTCTCCCAGACAGCCAGGCTCCCTTCTCCCAACCACAGATCGATAGGTGGTTTCCCCGCTTTTGTGCAGCTTTCTGCTGTTCTAAAAGGTTTAAATGTCTCCTAGGGCTTAGCTAATGGCAGGAATTGCTTTAAGCTACAATATGCTGGTACTGGGGCCACACCCCTTTTGCCTTCGTCCCCCCCCTTTGCCTTTGGTCCCACCCATTGCTGGAATCTGTTGTTTGCCCCACCCCACCCCAGAGCTTCTCCAAAATTTAATTTGGCCCTCAGGCTGAAAGAGGTTTCCTGCCCCTGCTTTAAAGCACCTGGAAGTGGTGACTTGGGAATGATTAGGAGTTCCATCTCCAGGCATTCTGAAGGGAAAAGCAGCCTTTCTGTACCGCATGTCATTCGTAGGCTAGTACCAGTCAGGGATGTGTGTGGATTGTGCAAAATCCGTTCTGGCTGTGTTTCGTGAATTGTCAGGTGCCTTTTGTTCTGTCATCCATCCATTGACAGAATCTGATTTTTTTCCGTTTCCAAATTTGCGCTAATTTGCACCTCCATAAATTCACATTTGCACAAATTCGTGTGTGCAAAAATTTGTGTAGCAACAAAATGTGAGCAAAGTTTGAGGAAGTTGGAAAAACGGTCCACAGGACTGTGGATTTCACCCAACAGGGGAAAATCCAGTCTGCTGTGGAATCCACAAGTTGGATTCATGACAATCCAAACTCATTTAGTTCTGCTGAGGATTTTTCCAACATCCCTGGTACCAGTACACTGGTAGTATAATATGTAGCCTTAGACGGTCACTCCGGCACAGAAGGCTGCCTTGCTTCACCCTCTGGAGTAGCCTTCCCCAATCACGAGCCCCCCAGTTGGGTTGGACTACAGATCCCACCACCCACAGCCATGGAAATGTGGGGATGATGGAAGTTGTAGTCCAACAGATTGGGGTGCCAGGTTGGAGAAGGCTGCTCCAGAGGATTAGAAGAGGCTAGGGTGGGGGCACTGCAGGGTCCTGAACTGGCCTGGGTATCAGTGCCAGTTAATCCTCCACCACAAGCACTCACCATTAGTTGCTACAAAGAAGAGGCACAATGCAGGGATGTGGCTGCAGAATGAGGGATTTGTGTTTTCCCCCCATTTATCTGAGACTCATGGTTTAATCATTGTAGCTTCTGCCCTCCCACCTGCCTTATGCCCACCTGCTCATGTCCAGCATGCCTGTCATGCAATAAGTTCTATGACTAAAAGGGAACTGCTGAAACGTTTCCAGCTATTTAATAATCCCTGCATTTCAGTTGATGATAGCAGTTTATATATATAGTGCAATGTTAACATTCACTTGATAGGATTTGAAATGGATGAGATGTTTAATCCACCCCTGAAAATCTGAATTTGAGACGGGAAGAGTCAATCCAGTTTATGGTAGAAGGAAGGAGCTGATTTGAACTAATCGTTTTAGCTTCCTGTAGCTAGGGAAGGATTTAGGGTACAGGCAAATGGTCTGGTGGTATACATCTGGAGTGCATCCAATGCATATCCAGTGCTGGAATCCAGGTGAGTGGAAATGTTGCCCCATGTTTCTTTTGTACCCATCCAAGTGATAGATGTTGGCCATTTGCAGGATTACAGCAGACGATGCATATTGTTAGATCTGTTTTCTATTATGCAAACACTGCTTTACAGTTATTACATTAACTTTTTCAGTGCTGTGGTGAGATGGGTCACCATTTTTCCCATTTCACAGATAGAAAATGGAGGCCGACGGATTGTTGCTTGCTTAATCATTAACCTAAGAACAAGAGCCATACTGGATTGGACCAAAGCCTATTTAGTTCAGCATTCTGTTCCCACAGGGGCCAGCCAAATGTCTATGGAAAGCCAACAAACAGGATATGAGCACAATAGCATCCTCCCACTTACACTGCCCACTAACTAGTATTTAGAGGCATACTGCTTCTGGTACTGGATGTAATGTATAGCTGTATATATATAAAATAGAAAGAGTAGTACCCATTTATATCTATGGTTGCAGGACCATCTGTAGCAAGAAGATCCAGTGAGACTGGTTTAGTGTGGAGATAAGCTGTATTTTGAGAGGGTGATTTGGGGTGGACAAATGACAGAAAGACAACAGGGCCAGCCTCAAAGGTGGGTATGGTTGGGCACCTGCCAAGGCCCACACCCCAGCAGGGGTCCACTAACAAGAGCCCCCTGGACTTGCTCTTCCTCTTCACCCTTGCAACCTACTTGTTTACCGGCCTCTCAGTCTGGTCTAGACAATGACAGTGATGAGAAGGAGGAGCAGGAGATGCCACAGCCTACTTGCTCCCTGGCTCTCTGCCTGCAAGCAAGCAAGTGGCCACAGTGATGAGGAAGAGGATAAGGAGCAATAGCAGCTGGTGACAATGGTGGTGAGAAGGGAGACTCACTGAAGGAGGGGCCCATTGTGGGTGTCTTGCCCAGGGGCCCTGGAGCTGACACTGAGATTTAGGGTACAACATCCTTTTCCATCACCATTTTTCTGACCAAAAACCTCCCTGAAGCTACTTATCTTTACTAAAACAACAAAACCCCAGTGTCGGGCTCCATTATATACATTTTTTGGGTCACCCGTAGTTAATCCTCATACTAATGGCCATATGCAGAAATGTGATTGACTAGCATCCCTTTGTAGTATGTTTGGAGTATGATTATGGGGAATAATTTACTGAAGTGAATTTTATGAGTGTATAGAGCTTAACTTTACTACACTCTAGGTGGACATCATCACAGTCCGTTTGGAATACCGTTGTGATCTTACTACTCATTGGCAGATTTACATACAGCGTCAAGAGCTTTGTGCTTCTTTATGGTGTGGTGTTTATTTGCAGTGTTCTGATAGGATTTGAACCGAGAGGTCCAATATCTCCAAATCCATTGTTGCTTGTTCTGTGCTAGGACCAGGGGCACCTGAAGCACCTTGAAGCAATGGCTCCCGAGGAAGCCAGCTCTGCATGACCCTTGCCTTTGGGAAAGGTCGGGTGTGTGCAGAGCCAGGCCCCTTGGGAGCTGCCCCTTCAAGGCACGTGGACTGCCTTGAAGGGGCAGTTCCTGAAGGCTGTTTCCTCTTTGCTGTTGCAGCAGCGGCAAAGATGAAGCTGCTCCCTCTCTCTGTGTATAGGGGTGTGTGTGTGTGACGCAGAGTCATAATGGCTTATTGCAGGGGTGGACAACTTTGGGAGGTCTGGGGGCCATTTTTGCCCCCCGCCCCCCCTGCAGGCCATCGTCCGCAAGGTGGCCCCCTGAGAAAGAGAATGAAATTGCTAGGTTGTCGCTGAAATTTGGTGGCAAACCATAGTGATACGTAGCACAACTATGGTTGAATTTAGCTTGTTTACTAACTAAGTTTAACCCTTTGGGTTTTAAACAAGCTAAATTTGACCATTCTGTTGCTCCACAGCTGCTACAGATGCCGTTTTTGGTAGTGCTCTTTATTATTTTGAGCGGGGGCAGGGTGGATGTGCGGCCTGTGGGCTACATGTCGTCCGCTATCAGCTTACTGGGACTGGCTGCTTTGAACATACTGCTCCAGTGGTGCCTCAACTGCACTGGTTGCTGGTCAGTTTCTGGGCCCCGGTCAGTTTCTGGGCCCCTGTCACAGTGTTGGTAGTGACCTTTTAAGCCCTAAACAGCTTAGGACCCATCTATCGGAAGGAACACCTTTTCCCACATGTTCCTTTTAAGATAATCTTCAGAGGCTCTTCTCCAGTTGCCACCACCTATGATGGTATGATGGCTGACTACCAGGCAAACAACCTTCTCTGTAGTGGCTCCCCAGCTGTGGAATGCCCTTCCCAGGGAGATCCACCTGCTGTCTTCACCTTACATGTTTAGATGTCAGGCTAAGACCTTCCTCTTCCAGCAGGTATTTCATTCTCAACTTGTTGCTCTGGGCACTGCTGGCTCTTTAATATTTTTTTATTCTTGCATAATGGCATTCGTTATTTTATTGTTGTTTGGGGCTTTTATGAATGCAAACTGAGGGCATTTGTCAGTTGGGCAGTATAAGAATTTACTAAATGAATACCCCCTTGGGAGGTTTCCTAGGTGGCAACCTGGTGCTAGGGCTGAAAAGCTTCCCCAAATGTTATGAACTTGGACTTGTCTGTAATATTTTGTTTCAGGGCTGTTGCGCTGTGCCCTGATGCACCCTGTCTGCTCAGTGAACTTATCTGAGAGTTGCCCTTTTTGAGCAGATGTTTCACTGGTGACTTTGCTGCCCTTTTCCTCCGTGCTTTTTTACGTGCCATCCTTTCATGCATTGCCCTTTTGGTACAGCACATTATGCTCCATGCTGCCGCAAACCTGCCGCTCACTTTAATAACATGATAGATTCATCATGTCTTGCTACGCCAGGCACAGTACTACAGACTTGGATATTGACCACAGTCAATTTGCGAGGCGATGCATTCACTAAAGGATTGACACCTTGATCTATACTAGACCCTTTAAAAGACTGACAGAATAGGCCTGGTAGAAATGTCAGCTATCTTTATTTCTAAATATCAGCTATGGTCCTGTCAATGCATTTTGAGTGCCTGCTATTGTATTTGTCTTGTTGCCTGTGGGATTTTCCCCCCATAAAATACGTCAACACAGCATTAGGATTGCGATAGCGTAGTGTAGCGACAAGGGCTGCAGCCCTCTATCCTCTTACTTAGGAGTAAGCCTCAGTGAACGCAGTGAGACTTACTTCTGAGTAGACCTATATAAGACGTGCCAAAAGGGATTGTGCTGTGAACCAGAAAGTCTCAGCTTCAGATCTCGCCTCTGCCATGAACTAGTCTTAGGAAAGCCGCTTGCTTCGTATCCCCAGTCCCTAGCATGGAAAAAATAATACCAGCCTACCTTACAGGATTGCTATACCTATACAGGATTGCTATACCTATACAGCAGTGGTGGGCAGAAGATAGATCAGGATCTGCTGGTAGATCTCTTGGTGATTTGCAGTAGATCAGTAGATCTAACTCCTCATTATTTAATAATTGTGCACTATGTGGGGCTGCCTTTGAAGACTGTTTGGAAGCTGCAGCTTGTGCAAAATGCAGCAGGCAGATTGATTGTGGAGACCAGAAGGTCTGATTCTGGCCCACTTGCATTGGCTGAACCTACCCGTGCACTGTGATCAACATCTGAGTCCCTCCCCTGAGTGCTCCTCCAAGGGAGGTTTGGGGGATGGTAACAAGGGAAGGGCCTTCTCAGTAGTGGCCCCCCAACTGTGGAATGCCCTCCCCAGTGAGGTCCACCTAGTGCCAACCTTGTCATCTTCTCGGAGCCAGGTTAAGATGTTCCTCTACTCCCAGTCTTTTGATGGCATATCATGGGGCATTTTAGTGTTACGGCTGGGATTGTTTAGCTTGGAAAAAAGGAGGGTAAGGGAAGACATGATAGAGGTCTACAAAATTAGGCATGATGTGGAGAATGTGGATAAGGAGACATTTTTCTTCCTCTTTCGAAATACTAGAACCCGGGGTCATCCCGTGAAGCTGATTGGTGGGAAATTAAGGACAGATAAAAGGAAGTACTTCTTCACACACCACATAGTTTGACTATGGAATTTGCTATCATAGCATGTAGTTGTTAGGGTTGCCTCTGAGCACAGGGAGTGGCTCAGTGGTTTAGATTCTGAAGGGGAATTGCAGGACATGGAAGAGGAAATTTCCCAGGCTTGTCCAGAGATAGAGACACAGACTCCTCAGGCTTTAAAGGCCCAGCTGGACAGAGAGGGACTCTCTTCACACATCCCTGTGAGAGATAGCAAACAGGGAGAGGTGGGGCTTGGAGAGCCTGAATTCTTAGACGCTAGGTGCAGACGCAGAGCCCCAAAGAGAGCTTGGGGCAGCTTGCACGTGCTAAGAGGTGGCCTGTTCCCTAATTCTAAGTATACATCTGCCCCAAGCCACTACTTGCCCTTGGCTCTGGCTGGTTGACCTTGAGATTCTAGGAAAAAACAAAGTGGATCCCCCAAAGCCTGAAGTTTGCCTACCACTGCTATACACAGTAGAGGCTGGTGGCTCCGATGTCACTGGGGTGGTGAATCCACTCCAAGTTTCAGTCAGAACCAGTCAGAACTCTAAAGCAGCTATCCTTTAGAGGATAGCACCTTGGATAGCTCCATTAGAGTTCTGACTGAAACCCAAAACGGATTCACTGCCCCACTGACATCAGAGCCACCGGCCTCCACTGGCTATACAACAGCAAAATAGTGTATGTGAAGAGTTTTGAACTGTATATTGAATGATATAAATGCTAGGCATTGTTAATAGGGTTTTTTTTTACATTGAACTGTGGATGCTTTCCTGTTCCTGCCTTTTGGGATTTTGTCTTTGAGATTTAAACTATACAGAATCTTTACTTCATCCATCCTTCACAACATTCCTGTTTGGTGGTGGTGCAGGGAGGGGGGAGGGGTCATTCCACCTCCCCCATTTTACACAAGAGGAAGCTGTGAATTGGCCATGTCTATTACGTGAGAAATGCTTTACAGCAGGGGTCCCCAATGTGGTGCCCACCAGCTCTTCACTCCCTGCCCCCTTCAAAAACAAAAATTGAAATAAAAAATTGAAAAACGTTAGGGCACCAGGTTCTCCTTCCTGATTCTGAACCTGTCACTGATCAGCTGTTCAGTGGGCAGGAAAAGAAAGCAAGGGAAAAGGGTGGAAGGGAGAGAAAGAGTAAGGTTTGAGGCTAGGAGTGGGGGAAACGGCACTGCAAAAAGCTGATGAGAGAGAAATAGCAAGGCTAGAGGGTGGGAGTGGAGAGAAACAGCAAGATAAAGGGGTGAGTGGGAGGGAAAGAGCAAGGCTAGGGACAAGGGTGGGAGAGAAAGAGCAAGGCTAGGAATAAGGGAGGGAGGGAAAGAAGAAAGCTAGGGACAGGAAGGGAGAGAAAGAAGAAAGCTAGGGACAGGGAAGGGAGAGAAATAGTGAGGAAAGGGGTTGGGGGAGATAAATAGTAAGGCTAAAGCCTGGGAGTGGGGAGAGAAAGAGAAAGCAAAGGGGAAAGATCTGTGAGGATGGAAGAAAATTGGGCAGGCTAGGAAGCAACACTTTCCATTTCCCCTTTCCTCCCAGCCTCTAGCCTTGCTATTTCTCTCCCCCCATCCCACCTCTTGAGTAGCCAGGCCCCCATGGCAGCCATTATGTGACTAGCTTCATTCTCCATTTTGTAGTAATGCCCATACCAGTTTCCCAAATGTGCCCATGGGTCCAAAAAGGTTGAGGACCCCTGCTGTACAGTTATCACATTGACCTTTGCAATGCTCTGGTGAGATAGGTCGCTTTTGTTCCCATTTTACAGACAGAAAATGGAGGCTGAATTGGTTGTTGCTTGCTGAATCATTAACATAAGAACATAAGAAGAGCCATGCTGATTCAGACCAATCTAGTCCAGCATTCTGTTCACACAGTGGCCAAGTAGATGCAAATGGGAAGCTTACCCCAATTGACCAGCCATGTTTTTTATTGGTACTCTGCTTTTAAAACAACGGTTAAGATTGTGTTTTATTCCTTTTACCTTTTATTGTTCACCACTCTGGAATCTGTTTAGATGTGGAGCAGTATATAGATATTGTCAATAAATACAAATAAAATACATTCACCTATAAGCAGGACAGTGGCAAATGGCCATGTTGGTTGGGAATAATGGGAGTTGTAGTCCAAGACATCTAGAGGCACCAGGTTGGGTAAGGCTGCAGCAGCCAATTTAAACATGCCTCTCAGCCATCTTGGCTTCTGAAAGCCAGCCAGGAAGGAACAATGATATCAAACAGCACCAGTCTCTTCTGTTTGGGTTACTTAGCTTCTGTATAAATGTACTTCTGACAAAAGCAGTTCCAAATAAAAACACGACCCTTTATGACTGTACCTTTAAGACATTTTCAGTGAAAATAAACAGTCTGTACAGTTTTCTTTCATTCGTATGCACAATTCCTTTTGGAAAACATCATAGCGATGGTAGACTATGACCCGTTTTTAGATGTTTGGTTGACATTCCCTTCTGAAGTCACTGAAAAGTATTACTAACGCTCATGAGGGGAATAGTTGATGCTTACTGTTAGAGCATTATGCTACTGAGGATAAAGGAATCTACTAAGATAAACATTATGGTTGAACTTGAACCACTTATGCAGATTTGTGTAAATACCTAATAGTCTGGGCAAATTAGGACTGAATGTAACCCTCCCACTGAGTCCCATTAAAAATATTACTACCTGAAAATGTTTGCCTTGCCTCACTTATAAGTGACATTATACGTTTGGGATAATTAACTGCAAAGGTGGATCATCGTCGCAAGCCTTGTTTCACTGCCTAGAGAGTCTGGGTTGGTGGATACTTGAGAGGGGCCTTTTTTGGTAGCAGCATTACAGAACTCACTCGCAAAGAGGATGTGATTGCCTCCTTACTTATTTTCCTGGAGGTGGGCAGTAAAGACTATATTTTTTTGTCAGGCTTTTAATGCTCTATAATGTTTTGATGTTCCTCCATTTTAATATTGCTCTGAAATGTTATTGTTTGTTTTGCTCCTTGTCTTTTTTGGTGTATGAGAAATGTTAATTATATTTTTATCGTACATTGTCCCAGGTGCCTGGTGGGCAGATATATATCAACAAACACCAGCAATTAAACATCTGGTCTAGACAGTACTAAAAACTTACAGCACCACTGCATCTACAAACCAGAACAGTCCAGATCAGGGCCAGAGTAAACAAGTAAGTCTTCAGGGCCTTCCTAAAAGTCTGCAGTGATGGAGCTTGACAGACCCCTGATGGCAAAGCAGAGGTAGAGGGCCACTGAAGAAAAGGCCCTCTTTCGTGTACTCGCCCATCTAACTGCTCTCAAAGATTAGCAAGTGAGAATTGCAGGCTGGCTGATAATGTGTGTGTCCGTGTGTGTGTGACACACACACACGAAGTATTTTCCAAATAGTTTGCATGTTGTTTCAGATGTTGTTTGGAATCCTAGCTCATGCTCAGTGGGGCTGATCAGCTTGCATTTTTCTTTAGTACTAAGTACTTGTCAATACTGCGTGTTGCGATTGCTTGGATTGTTCAGTTCAGGGTTTTCCCCCTTGAGGATGTAGACTGAGTGCTAGGGGCTGCAAGGGTGACGCCATGCGTGTTGGATCTGTTTCCGTCGTGGCTGAATAAAGCTGGCTGGACTGAACTTTGTGTGTCTTTTGGTTAGGGTAAAAAGAAAAGTGGCTAGGGATGTCATGAGGACTGAGCAGGGGCCCTTCCAAAAGCAAGCACCCCTGCTTGAGTCCTTGCACGGAGGGCCCTGGTTGCTTCAGGTGTCTGAGCCCTACAACCTCCCTGTTCCCCAGCCCCAAGTGCCCAGTTACTTAGCTTGGGCAAGCAATGGGGACAAGTGTCAGCAGGCAGTTTGGAGGCTCCAGGCCATACCTGAGGGCCTTCTCTCCCCTGAAAATGACACAAATAGCTTTCCGACTGGGGATTCTGGGACTCCTCATTTCAGTTGTATCCCAGGCAGGGAAATGAACTTGGCTGGGGCTTCAGGGCTGTTCGCAGCCACCTTCTTTTACTTTAGAAGAGAAGGGGAAGGTGGAGGCAGGCGCTTTTTAAGTGCCTGCAAGCCTTCTGCAAACACCTGAGCAGAACACTTGCAAAAGCTGGACCCCTTCCAGGGTGAGCAAACAACAGAGTACTCATGTTTCTATGTGGCCACACAATTCTACCACCTCATTCTGCTGTACATGTAGACCAGGCCTAAGTCGCATTTCACGGCTAGGGAGCCTAGAAGGGAGATTGCAGTGACAGTAGCTGCATACCCTGGTGGGCCCAAATTATACCACCTACCAGCCTGTTTGTGTCAAAGGAAAGGAGGAGGCTCTGGGATCATGCTGAGGAATGGCCGCACACCCAGTATGTGGCTGCTATAAAAGAGGCAAACTCCCATGTTAGGCATAATTAGAAAAGGAATTGAGAATAAAACAGCCAATGTCATACTGCCCTTATACAAATCTATATTGCGACCACACTTGGAATACTGTGTACAATTCTGGTCACCACACCTAAAAAAAGATATTGTAGAGCTAGAAAAAGTGCAGAAAAGGGCAACTAAAATGATCAAGGGGCTGGAGCATCTCCCCTATGAGGGACAATTATGGGGACAGAAACGGCCTTGGTCGCCTTGGTAGATGATATGAGGAAGGCTCTGGATAGGGGTGAATGCTCCTTCCTTGTTTTCCTCGACCTCTCAGTGGCTTTTGATACCATTGACCATGGTATCCTCCCGGACCGCCTGGAGGGGTTGGGCATTGGAGACACCGTATTGCGGTGGTTCCGGTCCTTCCTCTCCGGCAGGTACCAGAGGGTAGCACTGGGAGAGGAGGTTTCGGACCCGTGGCCACTCACTTGTGGGGTGCCACAGGGTTCCATCCTCTCCCCGATGCTATTTAACATCTATGTGAAGCCACTGGGGGCTATCATCAGGAGGTTTGGGGTGCAGTGTCATCAATATGCTGATGACACATAGGTCTACCTCTCGTTCAGATCTTCACCAAGGTTGGCCATAGAATCCCTGTCCAAATGTCTGGAGACGGTGAGTGGCTGGATGGGGAGGAATAAGCTGAAGCTGAACCCTGACAAGACCGAGGTACTTTTGGTGGGAGACAAGAGGAGGCTGGGGAATGTTGACCTGGTGTTGAATGGGGTACGGCTACCCTTGAAAGACCAGGTCCACAGCCTGGGGCTAATTTTGGACTCCCAGCTGTCCATGGAGGCTCAGGTGTCAGCTGTGAGCCGGACAGCGCTGTATCAGCTCCATCAGATATGGCGGCTGCGCCCCTACCTTCCCGACCACCTGCTCCCATCGGTAGTACATGCCCTGGTCTCCTCTCATTTAGACTACTGTAATGTGCTCTACGTGGGGTTACCCTTGAAGACAGTTCGGAAGCTGCAGCTGGTAAAGAACGCGGCGGCTCGCCTGATTAAAGGCAGCCGCCCGCAAGATCACATCACTCCAGTGCTGAAGGAGTTGCACTGGTTACCAGTTGTTTTCCGGGCCAAATTCAAGGTGTTGGTTTTGACCTTTAAAACCCTATATGGTTCCAGCCCAGCGTATCTTAAGGAGCGCCTCCAGCAACACCAGACAGGCCGCTTAACAAGATCAGCCTCGGATGGCCTTCCCTCTGTCCCATCAGCCACGACAGCTAGACTGGTGAGGACGAGGGAGAGGGCCTTTTCTGTGGTGGCCCCCACTCTGTGGAACTCCCTCCCTAGGGAACTCCGCCATGCCCCCTCTTTAATGAGCTTCCGTCGTGCATTAAAAATGTGGTTGTTCAGGCAGGCATTTGGGGGGGGTTAGGGTATTTTAGAAAATGTTTTTACTGTAGAATTTTATTGTTTTAAACAGTTTTATTGTACGCTGTACATCGCCCAGAGTGGCTGGGTGACCAGCCAGTTGGGCGATTAATAAATTTAATAATAAATAAATAAATAAAGATTACAACAGCTGGGATTGTTTAGTTTGGAGGGGAAAGGCAAGTAAGGGGAGGCATGACAGAGGTGTACAAAATTATGCATGGTGTAGAGAATGTGGATAGGGAGACATTTTTCTCCCTCTCTCAAAATACTAGGACCCGGGGTCATCCCATGAAGCTGATTCAAGACAGATAAAAGGAAGTCCTTCTTCACACAGCGCATAGCTAAACTATGGAATTTGCTACCACAGGATGTAGTGATGGCCACCAATTTGGATGGCTTTAAAAGGAGGTTGGACAAATTCATGGAGGAAAAGGCTATCAGTGGCTACTAGTCCTGATGACTATATGCTGACTCCAGTACCAGAGGCAGTGAGCCTATGTACACCATAGCTCTGGGTGGGGTCTGGCTGGCTTTCGGCTTAAAAGCCTCCTTCACTGGAAACCCAGCCAGTGTTGGAACAACTTAGTTCATCCAGCCTCTGCTGTGCACCTTGCCTCCTGAATCATGCCTTGTGACTGATGTGCTGTTTCCTGACCTTTTGGACCACTTAGTAACCCTGCTTCTGGACTGTTAACGTACTTGACTGATCTACTGTGTTTGACCTCTTGCTTGTTATCTTGACTACTCCTGCTGCTGCCTGATCCTTGTTGCCTGCCTGCCTGTGGTCTGACCTCTGCCTGGTTTTTGACCACTCCTGTCTTAGCTTAAACCTCCTTGGACTGAAACCTGTGTGCTTGACCATTTGCTTGCCAACTTGACTACTCTGTTGCATTGCGCCCTGTACTTGCTTGCAAACAGCCAAGACGTGGTCTAGAGTGGGATGCTCCCCACCCTCCACACATCCAGGGTGCAGACTGAAGCATTTTAGAGAGTGAATATTGAAAATTCAGACTTGGTTAACACTACTATGTGATTTCACTCCTAGTCTAACAGATGATAATCCTTTAAAAAAAAAATCAGCCAGCCAGGGCTACATGAGTAGGAGCTTTGGAGAAAGCGGAGGAGGTGGCAGATGCTGTACTTAAAATTCCAGTCATGTGGCCAAAGGGGTAGAAAGGTGTGTATGTGTTCATCCACTTTGAGACACTGCTTTTCTTAGTGTTCCTAGAGGACATTATATTGTGTAGGGACCATTCCAGGCACCTTAGAAACACTATTGCTTAATAGCTGTCAGTTGGAAGTTTAACTGTGTCTTTAAAAAACAAACAAAACTGTGGGATGAAGGAAGGTGAAGTTCAATAGTTTAGGGCAGTCTTACCTGACCTAGTGTCCTCCAGATGTGTTGGACTACAATTCCCATCATCCCCAACCAGCCTGGCTCTAGAAAGCAGGACAAAATGAACATAGCTGTGAGGACCTGAGTGAAATTGTGTTCAACAGATTTGCCCATCCCTACTCTCAGCTAACTATGCTAAGGTGGTGGTTCCAGATTAGCCAGAGGTCTCCTGTTGGTTAATCTAGCATTGAACGGCATCCAAGGGTTAAAGAAAGCCAGTGATTCTAACTGGTGCTGTGCCAACCATTCTCATTCAATTGGGGCAGGCCATGCCAGCTAGGGGCAGGCCATGCCAGGTGAGGGGAACAAGAGAGAGATGTCTAATATCTATCCCCTGTTCCATGCCTGTCTAGAGCCAAAGGATAGCTGGGGAAGGCGTGACTCCACCTTCTGGCCTTCGTTTGCTGCTCTGCAATGCCAGGTCTGTTACCCAGAAAACATCTGTCATTCATGACATGATCTGGGATGAGGGTACAGACCTGGCATGTATTACGGAGACCTGGTTAGCTGAGGCCGCTGCTCCAACTCTGGCGGCCATGTGCCCATCCGGATTTTTGTATGCACAGCAGCTAAGGACTGGGGATTGGGGAGGGGGAGTGGCTGTTATCTACCAGGAGTCCTTGGTCTTCATCAGACCCCCTCTCTGGGAGACCAAGGTTGCTGAGTGCTTGTATTGGCGGTTGGGCTCGAAGGGTAGTCTGGGGATTCTGTTCCTGTACCGTCCACGCTGCTGCACGACTGACTCCCTGGCCGAGGTGCATGGTCTCTGATGTGCATGTACAGTCCCCAAACTTATTGGTGTTGGGGGACTTCAATGTACATTCAGAGGTTGTCCTCACGGGGGCACCTTGGGACTTCATGGAGACCATGGCTTCCTGAGAGCTGTACCCTATTCCAACTGGGCCCACCCATGTAGCTGGTCATGCGCTAAACCTTGTGTTTGTTTCTGGAGAAGCGGGGAGTGATCTAGAAGTTGGGGATATATCCACCATCCCCTTGTCATGGTCAGATCACTATCTGGTGACGTTGGACTTCTCAGGTCCACAACCCCTCCGCAGGGGTGGAGGACCCATTAAAATGGTCTGCCCCAGGCGTCTTATGGATCCAAATGGATTTCTGAATGCACTTGGGATTCTCTGGAGCATGCAAATGGCCACTCAGTCGAGTGGTGGGTGGCTGGAATCTCGCAATCACTGGGGCATTAGATCAGGTGGCTCCGAAACGCCCTCTCCCCCCGAACAGGGTTTGAACTGCACCGTGGTTCAATCCGCAGTTATGAGCTCTGAAACAGGAGGTGAGACGGCTCGAGCACCGGTGGCAGACGTCTTGCTCCAAAGATGATCAGACACGGGCTAGAGCTGTATCTTCAGCCTATCACGTGGTGGTGAAGACAGCAAAAAAGGAATATTATGCTGCCTCTATCGCTTCCGCAGAGTGCTGTCCCAGGAGGCTGTTCCAAGTGGTCCAGAGCCTGGTCGGTCCAGTTGCTCCAGAACCGCTAGAGCATTCTAAAGCCTCCTGTGAGGCCTTGGCAAGGCATTTTGCAGATAAAATTGATTGGATCAGGAGTGTTATTCCATGCGCCATGGATACAGTTAGCGAGCAAGAGGCGGTCTGTGGCAAACCAGTTTTGTGGGATCAGTTCCACCTTCTTCCTTCTGATGAAGTGGACAAGGTGCTTTCATCTGTGAAGCCGACCACCTGCTTACTTGATCCTTGCCCATCTTGGCTCATTATGAGCTGCAGAGAGAGCCTGGGTGAGGGGATCAGGGTGGTGGTGAATGCCTCCCTTGAGGAGGGAGTGATGCCATCAGCCCTCAAGGAGGTAGTGATAAGACAGCTCTTAAAAAAGCCCTCCTTGGATCCCCAAGTCCTAAACAACGTTTACCCAGTTTCAAATCTGCCATTTGGGGGCAAGGTGATTGAGCAGGTGGTGGCAATGCAGTTGAAGGCATGCTCAGGAGTGCCTCCAGCAACACCAGACAGGCCGCTCAACAAGATCAGCCTTGGATGGCCTTCTCTCTGTCCCATCAGCCAGGCTGGTGAGGATGAGGGAGAGGGCCTTCTCTGTGGTGGTCCCCACTCTGTGGAACTCCCTCCCTAGGGAACTCCGCCATGCCCCCTCTTTAATGAGCTTCCACCATGCATTAAAAACGTGGTTGTTCAGGCAGGCATTTGGGGTGGGTTAGGGTATTTTTAGAAATATGGTGTTTTATTGTGGAATTTTATTGTTTTAAACTGTTGTATTATTGTACATCGCCCAGAGTGGCCAGGTGACCAGCCAGATAGGCAATTAAGAAATCAAATCAATCAATCAATAAGATAGAAAAGAAATTGCTTTCAAAAAGAAATACAAAGGAGAAGAAAATTTCAAAAAAATTCTCATGGGTTGGGTTCAGGGCTCTTGTGCACGCCTTACAAGGTGGCTGAGGAGTGTGTGTGAGTGTCCCGTCTTTCATTGTACAGAATCATCTCAGCAGCAGCCTGTAGCCTCCTTGGTTTCCCCCACTTCAATCAAAGCTCAGGGAAAGACATCTTCAGGTAATTCCTCCCATAGGGCCTTTTCAGTTCAGGAAGTGCAGGCAGCCTGAGAGGCTGCAGAACAATGGGGAGGTATGTAATAGAAAAAACACACACAGCCCCCACAACCGCCTTGCAGTGATTAGGTAAGTTCAAAAATACTACCAAAATAAATTCAAAATAAATTATAAAATGCCCCAAGAATGAGGCAGAAAAATGGAAGCCTCTTTCATGGGGAAGAAAACTTTCAGGAAAATGGAGGACAGATTTTGGCTCAGCACTAGCCCCACCTCTTTCCTAGAGCTGGACAGAATTTCCTGCATTGTGGAGGTTGCAAAATGGGGGGCAGGCTGCCAACAAAGTCACTGCTATATGGACTACTGCGGCAGTACTGCCAAAAACAAAAACAAAAACCACCCTTTGGAAATAAGAAAGAAGCTGTGGCACAGCATATGGATGTCAGAGAAATCCACAACGGAATCAAATGAGTTCGGATTTCTATGAATCCAACCCATGGATTCCGCAGCGGACCAGCTTTTCCTAAGTTGCATGGATTCTGTGGACTTGTGGACAGTTTTTTTTTCTTTCCGGAATTTTACACAAATTTGGTCATAGAAAAATACATAGTGTTTTTAAAAAACATCAGCCAAAAATGTGCATTTCCCCCATAGGCTAAAGCATGAATATTTGCATTTGGGGGGAATTTGCGCATTTTCACAAGTGCAAATTTGCACACATTCAGGAAATTGGAAAAAATCTGATTCCATCAGTGAGCAAATGATGGAATGAAAAGCTCCTGACATTCCCCGAAATGCAGATGGAACAGATGTTACAAAATCCGTACATCCCTATTACAACCCCTGCCCATGGTGAGCCCTACCTGTAAGAAACTGTTGGAGATTTTTTCTTCCCTCTGGAAAAATTTGGCAAAGTTGTCCTCCCAGTTTCTCTGCCCACAAATAAGGTGGAGAATTACAAGAGGCCATTTGGCCACAGCTCTAATTCTAACACAATCCTTCTAACATTTCCATGTTAACTGACACTCCATTTGTGGTGCTGGGCATATGCCAGATCCCTACAAACTGGAAGTTGCCCTCTGACGGGACTGGGGCTTTGCAGGTTACTTTCAAGGCAAGCTTGTCCACCACAACAGCTTTTCTTGAAGAACCTCTAATAAGCTTCTGAAGGACGTTAATTATAAGGGCTTGCCCTTTGTTCTGGATGAAGAATACATATAATTGCTGGCTTGTGTATTCATGATCATAAAAAGCTCTCTGAAACTCCTATTCATTGAAATTAGATGAGGAACAAGGGACGGCTGTGTTTGCTGAAACTGGACAATAGAGAGTGGGTAATTCTTCCCAAAATACAGAAGAAATCTCAACATGGCAAGTTAGATAAAAATCTGAAGCATAATTCATGTATATGCATGAGCCATGAAGCACAAAACAGACAATGAAGGACTAAATTAAAAACCATAAATAAAGCTGGAAATTAAAATTCCTAATAAGAGGGAGACAAAAAGCAATCAACATAGGTAACCAGAAGTGCCAAGTATTAATGATAAAGCATCAGACAATGAAAGAGAAAAAATGCAAATAGGAACAAAAGAATCTCCGTTGGTTTTGTATTCTTTCTTTTTTAGAAGTGTGATAATCAGGAAGGATTCTTTCCAATGCTGGGTTTTCTTCCACATGTCATATGGGGAATGTTGTTGAATGGATTATGCCTCCATTATTACAATAGCCAAGTTATGTTACACATAGGATAGGGATGATACTGAAAAGTGACATCCAGTTGGTGAGACTTTCCCTACCCTGCAGTAACATCTAGCTTTCCCCAACCTGGTGCCCTCCCAAATATGTTGGACTACAACTAACACCAACCACAGCCAGCATGATGGTGGGAATGATGGGAGTTGCAGCCTAACACATCAAGAGGATGCTATGTTGGGGAAGACTGGTCTAAATGTAGGACTTGGATAGCTGATGGAGCACCTTCTCCCTTATGTTACTTGCCTGGGTATTAAGATCTAGTAAAGATTCTGTCTTGATGGTGCTGCATTTGCCTGGGGTTTGATACATGGTGACCCAAGAGAGGGTGTTCCTGATATAAGCACCCACTCTGTGGAACTCCCTCCTGCTCCAAATACAGTCAGTGCCAAGTCTTACAAGCTTTTGGCACCAACTAAAGACCTCTTTGCTCACCCAAGATTTTGACTGAAATTGTGTTGCCCCATCTTGTAAGCTGTTGTTTATCCATGTTACTGTTCTCCTGTTTCACAATTTTATCAGTCAGTGTTGTATGATTTAACTCTGTTTTAGGGGGTTTGTACCCTGCCCTAAACTATTGAATTATTTTATTATGAAAAGCAGGTAATAAATTTCACAATAAATACAGAAAATCAGCTATTTCTTTAATTAGATCCTAGGCATATGTGGTAGCCTCCCACACTGTGGATGTGGTTATTTCAACTCACTGCCCAGTTTGCATGATTGCCAGCACCCTACATGGCTTAAATAAGGGTTGTGGCACGTGCCAGCCACCACTGTGAATATATAAGCCATATTGTGGCTTATTATAATGTGGGAACCCTGGCAAAGGTGTCTTGTTGCCATGGGTAACAAGCCACCCAGAACCCATGGGCTACAACAGGGTTCTGGGGTGTCTTGTTACCCACGGCAACAAGCCACCCTGCCCAGACTCGCGTACCGTGATAACCCACAGCGACTGTCTGCCATGGCTTGAATATTCACAGTGGTGGCTGGCACATGCAAACTGGCTGTCTGTGACCCATTGAGGCAGAGTCTAAACCAGGTGTGGGCAGACTGTGGCTCTTGGCCTAATTCAAAAGCCCTCTGCATGTGATCAGTTCAGTCCTCTGGCAAGAGTAAGTTGTCCCTTTCCTAGTTGGGTGGGGGGAAGGATGCAGGGGGTGGCAGGGCGAGAAAGGGAAGCACAGGACAGAGAAAGAAAAAAGGCTGGCCCCAACTTCTGCTGTCTTTTCCTCCACCCACCACTGGCATGGAGCCCCTGGCAGTTATCCCCAAAGATTGTATCCCTTGACAGAAAAAGAGGTTCCCTGCCCCTGATCTAAATCCGGCATTGCCAGTTTTTGTTTTGAGAAAGCCAGGTTACAGATTGACTCATCTTGCTTTGTGGCTGTGTGTATCTCCTACATGGTCTCCATAAGAACATAAGAGGAGCCATGCTGGATCAGACCAAGGGTCCATCTAGTCCACCTTCTGTTCACACAGTGACCAACCAGCTGCCCACGGGAAACCCAGAAGCAGGATATGAGCACAACAGCACCCTCCCACTCATGTTCCCCAGTAACTGGTATACATAGGCATACTGCCTCTGGTACTGGAAGTAGCACATAGCCATCAGGACTAGTAGCCACTGATAGCCTTCTCCTCCAGGAATTTGTCTAACTCCCTTTTAAAACCATCACTACATCTTGTGGTAGTGAATTCCATAGTCTAACCATGCACTGTGTAACAAAGACTTTCCTTTTACCTGTCCTGAATCTCCCACCAATCTACTACATGGCATGACCCTGGGTTCTAGTGTTATGAGAGAGGGAGAAAAATGTCTCCCTATCCACTTTCCCCACACCATGCATAATGGTGTGCCATGTTACAAAGTGGCACTTCTGTGTGGAGAGTATATTCACAGTTTTGTCTTTGCTCAGATTGCCTTGTCTTACACTGAAGATTTGGTTATTTGAATTCCCTGTGAGGGGGAGACCCAGGTAGTTGTCGATGCATTGTAAGGATAGGATTGGTTCACACAAATGGAGACATATACTCTGTGATTATCACAGGCGAGGAACCCATGCAGGCTGGCATTACTGTTGCTGCTATGTAACCACATGGTTGTGTGAAGTAGGAATGTGTTGGGTTTTTTTCATGGTTTGTTATGTCTAACTTCTTGCATTTGTCCTTGCTGAATTACATTTCATTGTAATGTCTCCAGCTCTCCGACTTTCTAAGATAATTACGTTATTTTTAAAGAGTCTACTGTATAATCCCCATCAGATTTATATTGGCTCTGATATAACAAGTGTAATGTCCTCTCCTTCATCCCATTTATTAATGAAAATGTTGAAGAGTACAACATAACACTGCTGGGTATTTTTTCCCCCTTCTAATTTTAAATCATTATTCATTATTGCCCTTTGAATCTGGTTGTTTTTTTGTTTTTTGTTTTAACCTTTTGGCAGTATTTTCTGAGAGGGGGCAAAGACACAGAACAGCACAGCCATGGTTGAAATGGGACACATGCTGAGTCCATGTATGCATGGATGCTGAGGCAAAGTCAGAGGGGGGGGGCTTTGTGTGAATGCTTTCAAGTACATCCTTCACCCCAAATCATCCCCCTTTCAATG
The DNA here is from genome assembly GCF_057233095.1 of Heloderma suspectum. NCBI lineage: Eukaryota > Metazoa > Chordata > Lepidosauria > Squamata > Helodermatidae > Heloderma > Heloderma suspectum. Next base: position 35,615,738 of record NC_139464.1, read on the forward strand.
AATTTTTGCAGGCCCTTGCACAGCTCAGTAAAAAACAATGTTAAGGAAAACGGTAGACCTCTGTTGGATGAAGGCTGATGTTGAAACACATTTGGCCTATAATGTTATAGATTTTAGATTTTATATACTCAAGTTTTACTTTTTTATATTGATATATATGTTATTGTTATATTTGTATTTATTTGCATTAAACAATTTTGTTTGGATATATACCCTTTTATTTAACTTTGGCTTTTGTAGACAATATATATTGTCAGAGAGCATTCCTGTGCCCCTAGATAGCGTCTGGGGGACATAGGATATTTCAGATTCCTGGATCTGAGGCTGGAGACAGCGCTCCGACCTCGTAGCCATGAAACCATGCTCCCCCCCAACCCCCGCAGCTGGTGTGGAAAGAGGCTTCTTCTACGAGTTACAAATGTTTTTTAGCCCATGGTTTTAGCGAATGTTTAGTGCAGTACAAATATTCACCCATGTTTTTCAGGAAGGTTTTTTCAAAGTAGCTGCTGCCATAATCAGTACACTGGATAATCCTTGAAAAAGGTGCTTGGTGGAATTTGGTCAAGACAGCCTTGAAGGGAGACTTTGGTGGGTGGAGACATCCCAAGTGCACCAGAGGCAGTTTCCCTTTGAGGAATTCTTGTGCCTGATTCCCAAATCAAATTTTTAAAAATGAGAAAACTGTTCAGGTGGGTTAGTAAAGGCAGCTGTTGAGAAGGCATCTCTCAGATGCTGCATGCACATCCCCTCTGGATGAGTGAGAACCTTGTTATCGTGTGGTGGCTCAGTTTGCAAAAAGGGAAAGACATACTATGAGCATAAGAACATAAGAGCCCTGCTGGATCAGACCAAGGGTCCATCTAGTCCACCATTCTGTTCACACAGTGGCCAACCAGTTGCCCTTGGGGAAACCCACAAGGAGGACATGAGTGCAAAAGTACTTCAGTTTGTCCAAACCCCTTTTAAAACCATCCAAAGTAGTAGCCATCACTACATCTTGTTGAAGTGAATTCCATAGTGTAACTATGCTCTGTGTGAAGAAGTACTTCCTTTTATCTGTCTTGATAAATCTTCATGTGCAGTTTGGGATTTTTAAACTCGATTCATAGCACCATGACTACAGGAACAAAATGGAGTTTCCAAGCCCAGGTGCTGAACTGTTTACCACTGCTTCCATCACCTGCCTCTCTCTTGGTGGCCATTGAGGGGCCCCCAGGGCAACAGGGCCCTGGATTTTCATCCCAACTTCCTGCCCTAGCTTTGCCATTCGTATAGCAGGCAATGGACAATTATGTATGATATTGTCCACCATGTGTGAATGGGCTATTATCGGGTTGTGTGAATCCACACTATCTCCACAGTGAATGAGGATAATATAAAAATTATACCCCCCCCCCATAATAGGTGATCCCTCAATTTTTGGCATTGAATAAAAAATTGCAGGTAACTATGGTTTATGTGACACAAATTAATAATACCTTATTAGTAGGTGACTGGGTCTGTTTTAACAGTTTAATCTTCCAAGTATTTCTGCCAGCACCGCAGAGGAGTAAGATTTCCTGATTCTTCTACCCAGAGGCAAATAAAAAGGTAGCTAATGTCACTGTAATGAAACGTAATCATTTAAATGTCTGCGGCTAATAGAATAAAGCCTTTCTTTTTCACACTGGCTGAAGATGGATGGATTCCAGCAGGCTGTTCCTTTGTTAGGCTTGCAGATATTTTTACTGTAACATTTCTCATTGTGTGCTAGGGAAAAAGAAGGGAAAATTGATTTAGTGCATTTGCACAAATGAAGTGACGGCCTTCTGCTCTCCTGTGAGGTAAAAAGATGTCTTCTCAGTTGGAACTGATGAGGGTTAGTGCTCCAGCTTCCTAAAGAAATTCCTCTCAGTCTTTATCATTCACTCCTAATGATAAAGATGCTGTACTGAGTACCTCCTACTTGGAACCTATGAAGCTATCTTACCGCTGGCCCATCTTGCTCAGTATTGTCTGCAACAGGGGTGGGGAACCTCTTTCCACCCAAGGGCCCAATTCCATTTCAGAGGAGTTCTCAGGGGCCTCATTCCAGTGGTGGGTGGGGCCAAAGGCAAAAGGGGTGGAGCCAAAGGCAAACGGGGCGAGACCAAATACAAAAAAATACCAGCATATTGTAACTTACAGTTCTTAGTGCTAGTAAGTACGCCTTAAGGGAGGCATTTCAACCTTTTAAAATGGAGGAAAAAACGGCACAAAGGGCAGGAAATCATCAAACCAGACTAGAGGGATAAGAGTATCACCCTTCAGAGAACCCCAGATGGCCAGATTGAGACCTCAGAAGAGCTGGATTTGGCCCCCGGGTCAGAGGTTCCCCACCCCCAGTTTCTACTGACTTGCCGTTAGGAATGGGCTGATTCCCTACCTGTCGTTCTGGCCGGGAATATGCCCTTGGGGGGAGGTGATCCGTTCCTCCACCTGGAATCCTCTTCAGCCGGCTCCTCTCTGCGGTGATTCCGCAGAGCCACTGGCCAGCTCCAAAGCACCAGTGTTACAGCCGCCATTGCCATATCGCTGGGTGGATTGACTGCGGATGCAAATGGCGTCCAGTATGCCATTTGCGGCCGTAAAGGTCTTAGTTTAAGGTAAATGCAGCTGTAAATATTCTAAAGAATCCGGCCTCACTGGGGTCCGTGGCAGAATTCTCCGCCATCCCTACTTGCAGTGCTGCTTTGGGTTTCATTCAGGGATCTTTCCCAGCCCTTCCTGGAGATGCCAGGTATTATTTATTTTATTACATTTCTATACCACCTCATAGTTGAAGCTCTCTGGGCAGTTTACAAAAGTTAAAAAAACTGAAATACAATATACAAAGTTTAAAAGCCACTTACATGAAAGCATATGGGCAATATATACAAACAACATATACATAAAAACAACTTTGAACTAAAAAACAGTTTAACAAAGAATCCAGCAATAAAAACCACACAGCTTAAATGTGGTTTGTCTACCAATCGTTTGCATACCAAACAGTATACAAGAGTCAGCACGAGTTCTAAAAAGGGGAGGCCTGCCGGAATAACAGCATCTTTAATGCCTGCTTAAAGACCTTCAAAGAGGTCAGCAGGCGCCTTTCAACCGGCAGGTCATCCCACAACTGAGGGGTAGCAAAGGAAAAGGTCCTCTTCCATGTGACTGCTAATCTCACATTAGGCAGCCACAGCAGAGAACCCTCAGAGGACCTTAGGTGGTGGACTGGGACGTAGGGGAGAACGTGCTCCCTAAGGTAGCTTGGACCTAGACCATGTAAGGCTTTAAAGGTAAGAACCAGCAATTCATATTTTGCTCAGAAACAAATTGGCAGCCAGTGTTAAGATTTTAAAACCAGTGTAATATGGTCTCCACGGGATGTCCCGCATCCTGGGACCTTCTGCATGCAAGTCATGTGCTTTTCTACTGCGTTACAGCTCTTCCCCATTTGACCGCATAGTTGTCCTGTCTGCTTGTGGTAAAAAAGTATTGCCAGGCCCTATGCAAATTCATAAACCAAGTTAAAAGGTTATTACTCCGTCTCAGGCCCTCTAGATTTGTACTGGTGTGAATTAATTTGAGGGAGCCAAAATTTCCATAGTAAGGTAGCTGGGTAGGAGTTTGTATTCCCCACTGATGCCGTTAGAGCATGGCCATGATAGTAGGCACAGTTTTTAGTATACCGAAAATGTCTGTTTATTTTTTATAAGCAGGTTTCTAGTCCTTATGGGTGCCAGGATAAATTTGAAGTCATGGGCAATGGTGGGCCTGGTGACTGTCACAGGGTGTCTGATGATCAGGAGTTAGCTCTGCATAAGGAACTTGGCGAGCAAAATATATGAACACATGGTTGACCTATTCCAAGGCAGATAATTGGTCAGTCTAACCCAATACCGTCTGCTCTGAAGCTTGCCCCATTATTGTAATTAAGGTGCAATATGTAGGGTGGTTCAGACATAACATCAAACCATGGTTTGGTATTTCAGGAATTTGCAGATACAAGCCTCATAACCATGCTGAACCAGACTTAAAACCTATCTAGTCTATCATTATGTTCTCACAAGGGCCAGCCTGCTGTCTGTGGGAAGCCCACAAGTAAGACATGAGTGCATCCTGCTCATGTTCCCCAACAACTACTAAACAGAGGCATAGTGCCTCCAATACTGGAGGTAATATATAGCCATCATGACTGTAGTGTCAATGTGGAAGACAACTGTTATTTTGAGGAGTTAGTGGTACACAACAATTGTTCCTTTCTTGGGCCTAGGTTGTGCCTTCCAGTTGGGTCTGTTGCTTTAAATTAAGCACTGCTTCTTGCTTTCTTATTATTTCCCAGAGTCAGTTATCTGTTTGAGACTGTATAACTTGAGAGGCTATTATTTACTTTTAGATAGCCTCTGGTGAGATCTCAAGGTCAGCCACTGTTATGAGAGTAGTTGGATAGTCATATCTATCCTTCCACTTCACAAGAGTGTGTAAACATTCTCGAAGTAATTGGAGTGTAGCCAGAGAACAGGGATGGGATGAATATGAGCATAACAGTATATATGAATTTCTGAGATGTTCCCAGGGTGGCATCTTGACACAGGCTGATCTGGAAAGGTGCTATGTATCAGGCCGTTATTGGACTCATGTCTGTTGCCATTTGGAGGGGATTCCGGCAACTGTAGGGATGTAAGCCTTATAATCTTGCTCTGTAGTTTTTTGCTTTTTTGTTGTGTTAGTTTATTTCTGCTTAATAAAATCTTTCCTTCATGCTTTAGTGTGCTTATTGTTTCTGAATCCTTTTTCCCAGACTTCCCCAGATGCTACATGATGACATAACCATTATTCCCACTGGATTTGTGGGAAATAAAAATGGCAACTAACAGCTGCCCCAAGGCAACCACTGAACCGTGAAACTGACTGTGGTGGTGAAAAAGGATGGGGGACACCCAAGTTCTGGCCAAAAGTTCTAACTAGAGAACTTTTGGCTCAGACTCTTTGGTATTAACACAGTGGGTTAATACTAATGTTAGACTAACTTTAATCCCATTCATTTCATTGGGTCTGCTGTATGTAAGACTAATATGCAACCCAATATTTTTAAGAAACCCTGCTCCATCCAGCAAGTAGGAAAGTATTTAAGTGGGGTGTCCTCCTCTATGTAGGTGTGCTGTGCTGACCCTTCTTACCTGCAGGATTAGGTAAAGCCCTAGGGGGTTTGTTTCACTGCTAAACTTCTAAAGAACTGAATTGAAAACTCTGGGGTTTCACAGATAGGGAGCCTTCCTTTTTTGTCATCAGCCTATTGTAGAGCCTCAGAGCAAGAACTTCTTGAAAGGAAATCTAAATTCACCACACACGTGGCCTGTGAAACAATGTTGAGTCATCCCTTTGACTTCGCTTCCTTTCTCTGATAACTGAGGGAAGATTGAAATCTGAAAGCTTTGGAAGGGATTCAGACCTGGAGAAAAACTTGTGCCTTGACTGCTGCCCTGTTTCTGAGATGTATAATTTACCTGTCCTGGTCCAGCTTTCATAAATCTTTCATCCTCCTAGATTTAAAAAGCAATAACAGGAAGGTGGCAATGTGGTGTGTGTGTGTGTGGGGGGGCAGTTAGACACAAAAGTGTATTACACTTTGCTTAAATTGTCTCTCAAGCATCTTCTTGTTTAAATGCTCAGCTTCTAAAAGGGGGAGGGGAAGAGGGGAATAAATACTGCATCAGCATGTCCAGTATTTTGGCAAGCGAGAAGATGAGTCCGTTTTGCTAGCGCAAAGCTGATTTGCTGCTTCTCCTTTCAATCTGTTCTTGGAATGGACGACAGTATTTGCTGTTTTTGGAAGCACCTTTTTTTGACCCTGTGTGCTACACACATGGCTGTCAAGTACTGTTTCATCTCAACATTATCATCTTTTAAGTGTTTCCTGTTCTCTGGTGACAGAGATCATATAGTTCCTGTTACGTGCACAAATCTTATAAAAATGGTACTTTATATTAAGAAAAAAAAAGAAATTCCAACCCCACTCTTTGTCATCTTCAAGTGGAAAATTGTTCACCATTTTGTCTGGATGAGGCAGACTTTTCGAAACCCAAGTATTCAAACAGCTGTAAAGGGAACACTGACTTCACTTTTGATGTGTCTTACCTTGTAATGCAGTTGTGGCAGTGGAGCACTGACATGTTCAGTGCACATGACAGAGACGTGGGGAGTGCGGAAGATGGAAAGAAAGGAGACATGTGTGCACGCGCATGTGTGTGCATGCGCATGCATGGGAAACCTAGCACCTTTTGTAGAGGGAAAGGAAGGACACCCTGCATTCTGTTGTGGTGTTAAAACAAATTGCCAGATGGTACCCCGGCACAATTTACTCCTATGTGAAGGCAAAGAAAGGAGAGCTTGTCTGTTGGCAGGGGAAGAACATTTGGGGAAAGGGGAGAGTAGTTTTGTGAGGAGTGGCTAGAAACTGGATTGAGAGAAAACCAGGATGAAATTACTGTGGAGAAGAACTGGGTTCTTCGGGAAGTATCCAGCAGGGCCACTCAGCCTCGGTTGGGCTTGTGGGACCCACAGTTTACGCAATGGGGTTTTGGTGCTTCTAAAAATAACCCCAGAAATGAGCAGAAATGCTTGTTTCCAGATTGGGACAGGTCAGCAGAGCTTCCTTCTGTGAGCTCCACTGGCCCGCCCCGTTCCAGAAATGAGTGTTTCTGCTCATTTGAGTTTTTTTTTTTTAAGTTCCAAAGCTCTGTTGCATGAGCAGTGGGTCCCATGAGCGCATGAACCCAACAGGAGATTACCCTATGATTGCACATTATGTTGGCCAAAGAGGTGGGCTGGTGCTTAATGGGGCTCAAGCATGTGTGGCAGCCTTATCATGTCCCAGGGGTAGGGAACCTCTGGCACCATGAGGCCGCCCTATCTGGCCCACAGCCACCCCTTACACCATGCAGCAGTTGGGCTTTGTAAAAGCCGAATGTCCATGAAGAGGGGGATTGGGGGGGGGGTTGCTGCTGGTGAGGGAAGGGCTAATCCTCCCCCACTGTCTGCTGCAAGCCCCCATCGAAAAGCACCCCTGCACAGCAATTAGGCCTTTTTAAAAGCCCAGTTCCCATGCATGGGGGAATATCGGGGATGATTGATGCTGCTGATTGAAGGGCTAATCCTCCCCCACCATGTGCTACAAGTGAGCCCCCATTGAAAAGCGCCCCTGCACAGCAATTAGGCCTTTTCAAAGCCCAGTTGCCATGAGGGGGCGATTTTGTGGGGTTGCAGGTGGAGAGGGAGGGGCACTGCACTGCAGAACCCCTCCCCAAGCACCTCCAATGTGCAATTAGGGCTTTTAAAAGGCTTCCGTTGGTGCCAGTGCAAATTTTCATGCAGACTTTTAAAAAATCCCCTAAACTGATGCAGAAACAGGACTTGAATGAATTTAATGTAGGGAAAATGAGCAGGATTGAACTTGACAGATCTGTCCATTGCTTTTATATAGTATTGGTATCTATGGATTGGCATAGAAATGTAAAGGACAGTTTGGAAACTGACAGGTAGAGAACTCTAAGAGATGGCCAGAGCCAGTGGACAGGGTGAAGATTTTATATACTGATTTTATATACTGATTCATACATGTGCCCAAACTAGGATGTGAGTCGTTATTGTATCGACTCGGCATATTGTTCTGTAATGACCTCAAGCAGTGAGTGTTTTTGTACTTACAGACTTAGGGTGCAATTCTATGCATGTTTAGATAGAAAAAAGCCCTACAAAAATATCCACATGAATGATTAAACAAGGAATTTATTAAAGGGATATTTTATACATAAGGGATCACTAATATTTACTTTGGGGTTTTCAAAAGACTGCTCAAAAGACAATTCTTTAGGACTCAAGAGACACTGTTGCTGTTACAAGCCTCTAAGGACTTCTTTTACCTCAGCCCAAATTCCCTAAACATCTAAGGACTTCTTTTACCTCAGCCCAAATTCTTTTACCTCACCCCAAATATGGTTATCTCCCAGAGAAAGAATAGCTTAGTATTCAAGCCTTAACTATTCATTTTCTCCTCTGGTTTCGCCTGGCTTTTAAAAAACACACACCAACCAGCAGTCTCTCTCTCTCTCTCTCTGACTACTGCCAGCTAACTTCTTTGTAGGACAGAAATAAGTTGTAGGTCTTCTTTTTGTCTAAACAAGCATTGAATTTTTAAAAGACATTTGATTTCCTCTGGCTGAGTCCTCAAATTAGCACATAAGCATATCACATCCACATTTGACAGAGTGTAGGGATTTTGCAGTTGGTGAATGTGTGTGTTTCTGTTACTTTCAGAGAGTCACATTTTTAAAGCTGCTCATGGGAACTGCAATCTTAAAAAAAAACACCACAAAATCCTTTTAGGGATTAATCTGATCAGTTCCAGCTATTTAAGGTGAACTCTGTAATCCACATCCCACTGAAGTCACAGTGGTTCAATGCCCATTGGATCTTATTGTTGTGAATCTCACCTTTCGTGTGGCTCAGAGCTAACATTTCAAACTTTAATTGCCCTGTGCTATAAGGAGTTACGATAACAGAATAAAATGTGCAGGTTGTGAGTAGTTTTCTAAATGTGAATGCTTAATTCTATGTAAATTGTTTTCCATCTCTCCCCAACCTGCTCCGTAGACTTGAGATTGTCTATGGAAAAGAACAGACCATTGTTAGTCTAGAGGTGCACCTTGTTTTAAGGATCTGTGCAAAATTCAAGGGCTGTTGCCCTTCTTACTTAACAACACTCCTTACACTTGTTGAATTTGGAGGGCAGCAGATTGGAGAAGGATGATGTAAAACCTAAGGATGCAACCCTATGCAGTTACCTGGAAGTAAGCCCTACTGAATTCAGTAGGACTTGCTCCTAAGTAAGCATGCATTGGATTGTACTGTTAGAAGAGTAGTGCCACATGGGCACTTGTGTGGCACCTATTTCATTACATGCATCACTTACAATATATAAACATACATCATGTCTTATACAGCAAATAAACTTTCCCAGCAATGGTGTCTGGAGGAGAGGATTTCTTCTTTATCACCTGCAAAAAGGAGGGTGCCCCAATGCTAAGCATATGTCTACTTCCAAAATGTCATGGAGTGTGTTTCCCATCAATTTCTTGTTAGCAGCACTAGCGGGAGCCCACTCAAACCCACCAAAAAGAAAATAAAACCAGCAAATGTACAGCCAAGGTACACTGCTGTGTTGAAGTTCTTTCTGATGTCAATAATTTATCACTTTCTCTCCACCATACTTTTGCTGCAAAAAACAACTGCTCAGACTCCTGGTATTTTTAACCTTGTCTGGGACTGTGGGAAATATCTGTTGTTGAATGCTTCAGCCTTCCTGGAACAAGGTTTGTCAGGAAGATGACAAACCAACATGATGGGGAAAATCTTTAGTAAATTACACCTTAGTTTATTTATGCCTGCTGTGGCCCAATTCATGTTACAGAACCATAGAATTTATCTAGCTGGAAGGTACCTCAGAATTCACCAAGACCAGGATTCATCAAGACCAAGAGCAATTTCCTTGCTAGTGGGGAATGCTGGGAGTTGCAGTCCAATATAACTGGAAGGCACCAAGTTGGGGAGTGATCACCAAAAATATCTTGGAACTTAACAAGGTTAGCCCTATCGAGCTTCAACTGGCATTCGTTTATGGAAGTGCACAAGGAAGCCTTCCCCAACTTGGTGGCCTCCAGATGCTTTGGACTACAACTGCCAGCATCCCTGACTATTGGCCATGCTGGCTGGGGCCGATGGGTGTTGAAGTCCAAAACATCTGGAGGGCACCCCATTGCGGAAGACTGATCCAGATTGTGGGATGTGTCCATGGAGGCTTACACTTTGCTTAGTACAAGTTGGGGAAGGTTGACATCATGCAATAAAGACATAATGGCCTTTGTTTTTGTAAAATTGGCACCCCAATCCCTTCCTCCAGGAACCCAGATCCAGCCCATGAGTGGCCATGCTCTGGTTCCGGTACCACAAGTGGCATGGGCGGCAGGCATTTGCGGCACTCCCTACACAGGAACAGAGGGATCTCTGGGATTGGCAATGTATGGTATACAGCTGACCTAAATTCCATGTAGGGCATTGGAAAGAGCCACATATGCTGCCCTGAGCTCATTGGAGAAATGGTGGGATGTTTTGTTGGTTTGTTTGATGAACAATATTTATGAATCGCTTGCATGAAAAGAAATTTCTAAGCAATGTACAAAACACTACAATATAAGATCATAATAAAATACTGTATGTTATTACTGTATACTGAAAATGATACTTGTTGTAACAACTATGTTTTCTATAGGTGGCGAAGTAAGGCTTGGCACCTATCTAATTTGTACTGGTAGGGAGTTCCAGAAAGGGGGACGTATGATCCTAAAGACCCTATTCCAAGCCATCACAGATTGGACCTCTGATATCTTAGGGACAAAACAACATTACTTTAAAATGTGTGTCTAGGAGCTAAAATGTCTTTTTTCACGGGGGTCCCGATCCAGATCTTAAAAGCCTCCCTATACCCCACCCCATGCTAAAGTCCCAATCCAGACAGGGAGCCAAGCTACCAACACGGAAGCAGCACACACGCACAAAATTCTTAGGGAAATAAGAAAGAGGGTCTACTGTTGTCACTGCCAGTGGTGAGTCCCATCCCCAAGAAACTGTTGGAGAATTTCTCTCCCCCCCTCCGCTCTTCCTGTAAAATGGTTCCTTCAGTTTCTCTGCTCACAAATACAATAGAGAACTTCGAGAGCTCTTTTGCGCACAGATCTTGCTGCAAATACATATATCCATGTGTAGTTTCCCCTTAGCCTAGCCCAGCCTTCCCCAAGCTGGTGCCCTCTGGATAACTTGGACTACAGCTCCCATAATCCCCAGCGAATTGTTGTACAGCATATCTGGAAGGCTGGTTTAACCTATCTCACAGGGTTGTTGCGGAGATAAAATAGGGTAGAAAAACATGTATGCTTCTTGGAGTGAGTGGTGAGATGCAAGCATGATAACTAAATAAGTCTAGGGCTCTTATATAGTTCACCGCCTTTGGCATAGACTTTCCTCCTCTGGGGTGAAAACCAAGCTACTCTGTGGGAAGCTTCTTCTCTTTCACCTGGTTTATGTTTCTGGTTTGCTTTACATTATTTATTTGCTGAGGTAAATCTTTTCAGGAAAGGAAAGAAAAAAAGGAAGGGATAATACAGGATGTGCTGTGATTTAGAAGCTATGCATTGTTAAAGAGCCTTTTAGCTAATTCTCCCAGTGTGAATGATGAGATTGATTAGGGGCATAAAGAGCTTTTAAAGGAATTGGAGCAAAGAGGGTCATTCATGCATTTGCCTGGGTCCCCCACGGATTCACCCACCGTTTCAAACACTTAAGAATGAAAGAGGTTCAGGATCTGTCTGAAGTTTGAGAGATGAAATCCTTGCTTGGGTAACCAATGCAGTGTCAAAAGATGGCAACCTGTGTCATGTTAAAAGAGCTTTACCACTACCGGCATTTAACGGGCTCCCCAGCTGGGTGTGACGCTGTTAGCACATGATATACAATAGATATTAAATTTCACCGCTTGGTAAATTAGGGATAACTGTCTCCCAACTGCAGGGTTTTATGAAAGGACAGGACTAAATAAAAATTTCGGGTGCATGGTGTTAATCAGAGTATTGTGTAATTGACCGGGGGCTATTATATTCCAACAGCTGTTTTAGACTTCTTTTTAAAGGTATTCATTCATCCTGGATGTTTTTGGAGGGCTGTATTGCAATGTACAGGACATGGGCAAGAGAACTTCATTCAATGAGCTATCTATGGCCGCCTTGGCTTAAGGTGATGTGTGTGGGGGGAAATGTTTAGCATCCAAGAGAGCCTGGAGTAGAATAAAAACAGTCATTCTTCTCCCCTTGAGTTCCTTAGCGTCTGAGTTGGAAGGTTGCGAGGGGGTGGGGGGTGGATCGGGGAACAAAGTCAACAGTGTTCCCTGACACCAGACTTCTGCTTTTGGGTAGTTTTCCACTGTAGCAGCAATAACTGTGTAATCTGCAGTGGAGAGCTGAAGACCCTGTATCAAAAATTAAATAAATAAGTATAACGCATAAAGAAAATAAGCAAAGGGAGTGGCCAGTCACACTTGTCTCCTTGCTGTGATCTTGCCCTGGCAGCCAAGAAAGGAGCAAAAGCCAATCACTACATGAGATTGGCATTTGCTTTGCTTTGCTTTAAATATGGATTGCCTTTTGCTTGTGAGATTTCCACCTACATTTCTGGTTTAGTCATCTTTGATATAAGGAGAAGCTTTGCATGCAGCGTTTGGCCTCATGTTCTTTCTCTGCCAAATGTTCCGCTGGTGTAAAACACAGATCTTCATCAGCTTCAGGCTTGAAAGACGCTACATACAGTGCTCAAGTTTCTTTTGCCCACTCTGTAGGTCTTGGTTAGTTTCTAGCTAGGGATGGATCATTCTATTTCTGGTCCATTTCAATTTTGCATGTGTTCATTCACAAGTCTCTCCCGTCCTGCTTCTGCATTAATCTGCATTTTTAAAAATATCTTCATGAAAATTCTCATTTAAACACATATTTATTTAGATACAAATTTCTGAATGTATTTTCTCACAAAATCTGCATTCTCAGTGTCCTCAAATATGCGTTTTGGTACATTTTTTGAACCAAGAACTGCATTGCAAAATTTGGAGAAGTGCAAAATCTGATGGGTAACTGCATTTGGATTTGCACATCAATCCAGGAGGTGCCGATTTGGTCAGTTCGCTTTGAGGACCAAACAAAATCCTCAGGCAAGGCATCTGGGGCCAGGATATCCAGAGTACTGCCTCTTCCCATATGAACCTGCCTCAGCCTTCATCTGAGGCACTATTACATGTCTCACATCCTGGAGAGGTGAGGTTGGTGGGGAGCCAAGACAAGGCCTTCTGTGTAGCAGCACACTGGCTGTGGAACTCCGTTTCCAGGGAGGTTTGGTTGGCTTCCTTGTTACTGGCTTTTAGATGGCTGGTTAGAACTACACTGTTCCACCAAGCTTTTACTGATCAGGCTGCTGCTTGGTTTTAGAAGGTTCCCCTGCTGTCTTGTGATGTGTTTTATCAGTTTGGTTTTTAGTCCTGTTTGAAATGGTTGTATTTTATTGTGTTAATGGTTTTATTGTAAATGACCTTGAGCACTCATTGGGTTGGATGCAGAATTGTTCTTCCTCCAGTGGAGAGAGACCACTGTTGGCACTGGACTTCTGTGTCTTCTCCTCCTCCCTGCACCCCCCTCACTTTCACCCTCCAGTTCTCCTCTGGAGTGTCCCCCAACCCACTGGAGCAGATTTGGAGGGCATGCAGAGGACTTCAGGGGGGAAGAGAAGACATGGCAGTCCCATTCTGCAAATGGTATTATTCTGCTGGTGGAAGAATGATTCTGTATCCAAGCCACTGAGTGGATGGGGGGATCCAAAAGGATTAGGAATGAATGAATGTATGAATGAATGAATGAATGAATAAAAATCCCTATTTCCAGTGAGAATGGTTTCAGTGAGAATATTAAGTGTGTGATGGCAAACAATTCCGTCTGTGCTGCATAAGTTACAACTGTGCTGCATACATTATAACTCACCTAATGTTATTTTTGGAAATCTAAATTGGACTGAACCTAGGCAACACAGGCCTAGTTTTCCTTTTGAGCTTTCCATTGTGCAAAGAGTTATACAGAAGAAGCGGGGTGAGGGATAACTGTAATGAAACTGATGTGATTTTTTAAAACATGATTGGCCATACCCACAAACTGAGATTTGAGTAGCATGTTTATGGATTGCATATGACAAGAACCCCAGGACTGCCCTGTGTCATACTGAGATTATAAATTTCCACCATTAAAGGACAACTATAATGATCCAGGGTCTGGAGCAACTCCCCTATGAGGAAAGGTTACAATAGCTGGGACTTTAGCTTAGAAAAGAGGCAAGTAAGAGGAGACATAACAGAGGTGCACAAAATTATGCATGGTGTGGAGAAAGTGGATAGGGAGACATTTGTCTCCCTGTCATAATAGTAGAACCTGGGGACATTCCATGAAGCTGATTGGTGGGAGCTTCAGGACAGATAAAAGGAATGACTTCTTCACACAGTGCATAGTTAAACTACAAGATGTAGTGATGGCCACCAATTTGGATTGCTTTAAAAGGGGATTAGACAAATCCCTGAGGGAGAAAGCGTTCAGTGGCTACTAGTCCTAATGGCTATGTGCTACCTCCAGTATCAGAGGCAGTATGCTTAGGTACACGAGTTGCTGGGGAACATGGGTGGGAGGCTGCTGTTGCATTCATGTACTGCTTGTGCGTTTCCTGCAGATACCTGACTGGTCACTGTGTGAAAAGACTGCTAGACTAGATGGACTGGATCTGATCCAGCATGGCTCTTCTGATGTTCTTATGTTCTTAAAAAGTCACATTGTCTGCAAGTTCAGCCTAGTCCCAAGGTGTAATGTGGGAGGAGTCTGCAGTCAGCATGTCTGGGAGTCAGGCTTCCTGCATTGAGCAGGGGGTTGGACTCGGTGGTCTTGGAGGTCCCTTCCAACCCTATGATTCCATGATTCTAAGATGGTCCTGTTTCCTCTGGTTACACTGGGAAGAAGGAGGGATCTTCATTTTGGGGAAAATAAAGTATAACTATTCTCAGAAAGTTTTTTTTTAAAATTCTCAGTGTTCAGGACAAATTAAACTTAGGGCTGGAGAAATTCTCAGAGTTTGAGATGAACCAAATTTAAGGCTAGAAAAATGAGGAACTGAGTGAAACTGAAATGGATGGATTTGTCCATCCAAAGCTCTGCAGTCTGTGGCTTTAGGCTGCTCCTGCTCCATTCTCTTCTTCCCACGAGTTTCTAGTCTTGCTTATGATGTCAGTGACAATACACAAGTAATAAGCAACAATGGAACTGAAAGATGTGATGACCCACACATTTCTTCCGCTCGCCCAGTGCACAGCACACTAGACTGGTTGGTCCTGCTTCTTGGTCATATTGGCACTTACCTGTATTTGGCACAGGGGAATATTTTGCTGAATGGGTGGCTTTGATGAGCCTCCTGATGTGTCTCAAACAGCACAGCTTTGCCATATTGCTGGTAGAAAAGCACACTGCAGTGGTTTCCTCTATTTTAGGTACATCATTGGAACCTAAAAGAACACTTCATAGCAAGAGAAGAAACTACCAACAGTGTAATACTTTGCATGACAGAAAATATTGTGAGGGAAATTTCCACAGGATCCACTGACCTTAAAAAAAGTAACTTTATAAATATTAATTTTAGTAGTAATAGCAATTGCCTATTAGCCAATTACCCATGCTTGCTTAGGGCACAATCCTTCCCTGCATGCATGCTGTGCCTATTCAGGGAGAGGTCCCCATAGGAGAGGGGTGGGCAGGAAGTAGATCTGGATCTACTGATAGATCTCTGGGTGATTTGCAATAGATGTGCAAGGATTTCTGACTTCTGATTTCCAGTTATTTAACAATAGCAGCAACAAAATGGCTCTCCAGCAGGGATGCTAGAGAAATCTGAGATGGACTAAAATGAGCTCAGATTCCTAAGAATCCAATCTGCGGAATCTGCTGTGGACAGGTCCCCTCAGGCTGCGTGGAGTCTGTGGACATTCAGATCTTTTTTTTTAAACTTTCCCAAAATTTACTCAAATTTATTCATAGGAAAATACGCACGTTTCTGCTGAGACTGGTAAATATACGTGGGGAAAAGTTGAATGGAATGGGGGACAATACGCTAAATGTTATGTACTAACGTAAATTACGTAAATAGTTGCAAACCCTCTTATAGAATTATTTGCATATTTTTCCACATAACGAACAAAAACTCAAATCCATCTGTGAATGGACGCTGGAACGAATGACACTGCACAATCCACGAAACATGCATGGGACAGATTTCACCAAGTCCATACATCCCTACTCTCCATCCATAAATTGTACTGTAAAAATGAAGAAAGCTTGGGGTCATCGCTGACCAGGAGTGGACTTTTGTGTGGAAGGACCATGAACACTGGTGTAGCGAGCTCACGGGGATACAATGCTGGGACTGTTTTTACTAGCAGGGACTCTGATGTCATCTCCCCCCCCCCCGAATTCCCGGTTCTGTCCTAGTTTAGCTGCAATCCTCACAGTAGCTTGGAGGAAATTGTTTTTCCTAACAATGATATATTTAATGAAAAGTATTTTGGGGATGGCTTGGTCTTGAATGGGAATTAAGACCCATGAGCTTTACAAAAGACCTGCTCCTGGTGGAGATGAAAACTCCTAGAACTGGTTTGTTGATATGGATCAATGGAACTGCTCGAATTTTTGGACTCTTCTTGTGGTGGTAGGTGGGGTTGTAGGATCTACTTTGGGGCTTTTTACTAAAAGCCCTGAGATCCCCCAACTGGAGCCTGGTGCAAAAGATATAGGGGCTGTGCACGGAGACAAATCATGGGTTAATTCATCCATGATTTGCCACAGCATGTGCCAGGTGCATTCCACAACCTTGTTGAATATTGAACCCCTGATTAGGGGTTGCTATGTGACGGCTAAACCCTGACACTGTCGGTTAATCATGGGTTATCTACTAACCTAACTACTAATTGTCTGTAGTCACACACAAATAATTACAGATTTCGAGCCCAGGAATTTGTTTTGAGTACCAGAAATGAACAGAGCTCACAGTGATGTGGTAAATTTTGAAGGGCAGGCACTCATCCTGACAGTCCCATAACCATGCCTCCAAAGACAGTCCAAAAATTCAGGAGTTGTGTTGGTCCATATCAACCAAGTAGTTCTAGTAGTTTTCATCTCCACCAGCAATTAGTCTTTTGTAAAAGTAATGGGTCTTAGTTGCCTGTTCAAGACCAGACCGCCCCCAAATACCTTGCATTTACAACAGGGAAGAATATATTGTATCTGGGAAAATTTATTTTCCTTCAGCTACTGTGAGGATTGCAGCTAAGCTCAGAGGAAACAGGGAATTCTAAGGGTGGTGATAGATGACATCCATCCCCGTTAATAAAGATAATAAAACAATTTGAAAAGTGCTGGTGTTCACAGGGCCCTGGCTCCACTATACCACTGCTTCTGCTCACTGCAGTTTAGACTCCAGTCCCATCCCAAGTTTTTGCAAGAAGCATCAGTGACTCTCAGATGGAAAATCCCCATCCCAGGTCTGGGTTTGGGTACAGCTATGTCTTGTCGTAGCCGGGTTGTATAACTTTCATTTTAGAATTGTTTAATTGCGTTAAACCATTTTGCTCTGGATTTGTTTGTTTTTAATTGTTAATTACTGCTCCTCTAGACACCGTAAACACTTTAGAGGCAAGACTCATGAAAGGGGAAGCTTGTATATTGAGCGTTATGCTTGGATTGTACTCTGCCTAAAATAACCTTAAACCTCAGAGATTTGCCCTTCTTTCATGGCAAACATTTACCAATAATTTACAAATATTGTAAGCCACTGGAAGAAGGAAAACAACAACAGCTAAATTTAAATCTCTGTCTGTTTCCTCTCTGCCTTCATATTATCCCTTTCCTCTCAACTAAGAAAAAAAATGGTTATCATGATTTTTTGCACAGGATAGTAGTTGCTAGAAACTCTGAAAGCTCTTTTCACATTCTTACTCCTCAATGTTTATTTAATTTCAGGAGAGCTTTCTAAATGCATACTGCGAGTTGAGTTTATTACCCCTTCCCTCTTTAATTGCTGCACTAATTTTTTAAAAACAGCTTCTTATTTTTATATTTAAGGGTCCCCAGGTGTGGTGATTTATTGGTGTTGGGGAATGATTGATAAACGATTTGAGTTAAATAGAAAAACGGGAGGCATTGTGCAAAACACAAATGGTGCCAGAATGGCTACACAGGAGCTACTAACATATTTAATGTGATGCTTATTATACAGCTGCTGCTAAGGAGCCACAAATGTCAACTGTTCCACGGGGAGATTTTTTAATAAAAAAGATTACTACAATGAAAGACTTAAGCCACTCATGTGGACATCGTTCAGGTTTCCATTTTATTATCTGATAATTGCTTTATTTGCTAGTGTGTGGGATGAAATTAAGATAGAAAGCCTAAACATGCATTTAGAGTGTGCACAGACCTCCCGTTCAGATACCAAGGAATATTTCTATGGACAAAAGTAAATTCATTACACCAGTTACAAAGAGCCAGTGTGGTATAGTGGTTAAAGTGCTGGTGTTACAGTTGGAGGGTTGGACTGGGACTCAGGAGACCTGGGTTCAAATCCCCACTTGGCCATGAAGCTCACTGGATGACTTTGGGCCAGTCACCAACCCTCAGCTTAACCTACCTCATGGGGTCATTGTGAAGATAGAATGGAGAGCAGAAGGACCATGTGAGCTGCCTTGGGCTCTTTGGAGGAAAAGGTGGGATATAAATATAACAAATTCATAAATAAGATACAGAACAACATCTTGATCCTCAGATCTGGACTGTATAGATGCATATATTTGGGTCATACACAAGCACTCCAGTCACATTCCCACCAGAGAAACCCTGGCATTCAAAATTGTTTGGGGGTTGAATTACAGCTGTCAGGGCCAGATCGGGCTATAGATGGTCATGGCAAGATCTAAACCTAAATATTGTATTTTTGTAGGCCAAGATCCCTGAGGTCAGTTACTGGACCTAGAGAAGCCTGAGATGTGGAACAGAAGGTGCTGCTCAGTTGACCAGAAAAAACAGAAGGCCAGGGCACCAATATTTATACCAACCCTGGCCAATCTGGAGGCTTCATATTGCCTGCCAATCATAGGGGTGGAAGTTGCACACGTCTGCTCCCATCTGTCTTTGAAGAGAGCTCTGAGGCCTTAGGACACACACTTCAAAGATAAGTCACTAGGAGAGGCTTTGTCCTAAGCCCGTGGAGTTCTGGGTTCAACAAAACCAAGTCCCTGACAACAGCTTCCCCTTCAACCCACCCCCGGTCCATTTTTTTTAAGTGCTGACAAACACTGAGAGCACCTGCAACTGCTGCAGCCCCTTTTGAAATTAGATTCTGTGGAGAGTATACATAGTTGCTAGCCAACCCCCACCAAGGTGCAATGCTCTACTTCACCACCATTGTCCAGAGTGACCTTTGTGCCCTGATAGGCCATACAAATTAAAGATGGACTCTTTTGTTCCTGTTCAGGATGGGGTTCGATGCCTGACATGGACACCCCTTCCAGCATGGAAGAACGGATGACTTTCCTTACCTGCGTACGTTGGACAGCTTGCATGTTAAATTATATTTTTGTAGTTTAATTATCTACGTGTACCTAGAGATCTTTTGGGCACAGAGCGCCCTGTAAAAAAACCCACAAAAGGTATGCAACAGCAAAAAAGAAATAGCCAATCACAAGCAGGACCTACAACCAAGTGTTGCAGTGTGGAGTGTACCTGTTTGCTGTTCCAGTCCGTCAACCATGCCCTCCTCCATGACACTTCATTCTAGGGGTCCCCAGCATGCCACCTCCAACAGCGCCCATGAAGCTCTCTACTCCCTGCCCCTTCAAAAATTTATTTTGAATAAAGATCTTGGAAAATGGTAGGGTGCCAGGGTCTCCTTCCTGTTCCTGAACCTGCTATTAATCACCTGTCCAGCAGGCAGGAAGGGAAGGAAGAGTTGCTTCCTGGGCCTACCCAATTTTCTTCCATCCCTGCAGACCTTTCCCCTTTGCACTCTCTCGCACCCACCCACCCCAGCCTGTAGCCTTGCTTTTTTCTCTCCTCCCAACCCTTTTCCTCATTATTTCTCTCCCTTTCTCACTCCTAGCCTTGCTCTTTCTCTTCCATTCACCCCTTTATCTTGTTTCTCTCCACTCCCAGTCTCTGGCCTCACTATTTCTCTGCCATCCAACCTCTTTACTTCGCTCTTTCTCCCCCACCCTAGCCTTGCTGTTTCTCTCCCCTCTATCCCTTTGCCTTGCTATTTCTCCCTCCCACTCTCTAGCCTCGCTGTTTCCCCACCACCACCACCTCTTTTGACCAGCCAGTCTGCCATGACAGCCATTATGTGACTGTCCACATCCTCTATGGGAGCCATTTTGTGGTGGTACCCACTGCAGTTTCTTAAATTCCAAATGTGCCCATGGGTCCAAAAAAGTAGGGGTCCCCTGCTCCATTCCATTCTCCCTCCCAGTTTTCCAGTGTTGTTTGCCCAACTATCAGTCACCGTTCTGTGGCCACTGAACAGATTTAGTCATCCTTGGGCAGGATTTGGGGTCTCCTGAGCCTTCTCCCCCCCCTGCCCCTCCCAGTTGTTGATACCTCCCTCTTGTTCATGGATGGTGCCATTTTGGCTACACAGGTGGCAGCACTCATGTCTGAACATCACAAATACAGAAAATGATAAATGGTCATATGAATCATACTGGTCTTAGGCAGAAAGGAAAAGAAGTTCATAGCAGGAAATTTTATATGCCTCCCCTTCGTATTGTATGTTTATGTCAGGAGCGCCCTAGCTGCCTCTTGCAGTCCCCACCAGTAGCCAACTCAGGACACAGACGATGAGGATTCTTTCCGAGACCTTATTCCTTTATTACTTTAAGACTCTTTCAGATACTAATCACTAGTGACAAAGCAAGGAACAGCACTGGGGAAAGATAGCAGAGTAGCCTAAGCTCCAGGTAAGGCAGTTGGTCCCCATTTGAAGGAGAACCACGGGAAGACCCTGAACTTATGGGCTAGGGAGAGATCCTCTCTCTGTCCCTTGGGTCCTCAGGACGCGACCGTTGTTTGCGCACCAAACGAGCGCTACGCCTCCTTTCCGTGCCCTCCATCTGGCGTCGCTCCCTGCGTCTGCACTGAGCATCCAGCAAGCCCCCCTCCAACGCTCTCTCACTGCCAGGGTCACTATCTATCCCAGGAATGCTGGCAGGAGGAATCTCTGCCAGCTGCTGTGCTTGCGAGAGATGAGCGAGCTCCTCTCCCATGGATTGCTGTTCCTCCTCAGAATCAGAAGTGCTCTGGGGCTCTATTGGCTCAGTTTCCACCCTGACAGTTTAGTTGCTTGCTTATTTTCTCATGCAAAGTTGTGCAGCTTGAAATAGACTCTTCCATGCATAGCTAACAGAACCATATCCTTACCGATGTTTGTTTTCTCCAAGGTATTTTATGCAGAGGAGCATTCAGTAGTTGAACGGCTCTCTTTGTGGCCTGTGCAATGATGTGGCATACAGAAGGCTTTCATTTTAGTTTTGTTTTTCAAAATTACTTAGGACCTGTCATGTGTTCGTCAGGTTTCTGTTGATTCAAAAGGGAGATGCATTAGGGAATGTAACTTACCTAAGCCTCGAGGAGCAGCTGTTTGAGCTCTGGTCCAAGTCTGAATTATGGGGAGGCAGGGCTGTCTCTTTTGTGATGGCCCCTTTGCTGGGAATATTACAGCCTCAACTGCAAGGCACTGGAAGGGGGTAGTGTTGCAGGTAGTTAATGCATGGGCATCTTGGCCGCAGCTAGCCTTAGGAACTCTACAGCCTACAATGTGGTTTCCTGAGATTTCTTCTTGTTGCTCCAGCCCTGTCTTCACCTCCCCCCTCTTTTGGTGGTAGCACTTGGGTTTGCGTTGTCTTGCTCCTGCCAGTGTAATAGAACACGAATGGACTGAACAAACTCTTTTGAAACGCTACGCAGTACCTGCATTGTGTATGCAAGAATATTTGTGAGGAAATCTGTTTTTCTTTCCTTCACTGAAGAAGGGTGTGGTCTCCTTTTATTGTCCTAAGATAGCCTGTGTGCATGTGGAACTGGTAAACACTCATTCTGTTTTGCCTTTTTGTTTTGTCTCTGCTAATTGCTTCTAACAGGAGGCATCATTTCTAAATAATCCTAGCACCCCAGCTAATGTTCTTGGAAGGTTATGGGTGGTAGCTTAGGTGTGCTTCGGATAAAATTGGGGGGCAGAGGGGCTTGTGGGTTTCATTAAGAGCACTCCCTGCTCCCCGCCCCCATGTGAGCTCAGAATCCAACATGTTTGACCAGATGTTCCAGTAGCTGGACAGTCATTAAAACAATAGGAAGCTTAGCAGCATGACATACATGCATACACAGAACACTCGCTGTTAAGCTGCTGTGTGCACTCTATTGTCTTTGTCTCCCAAAGACAATATCCTTTATTAATTCATCTTCCTACTCCTGCACAGTGAGTGTGGATTGGCCCATTGGAAAAAAGGGCTAGACTTCCCACTTCATTACACCAGGCAAGAAGGTGGCCACAGAAGTCCGCCCAGAGTCTTCGCTTGTTTCACTTATGGGGTGGAGTTTGAGTCCTATGGGAGTGTGTGGCCAATCGGGTGGAGAAAACTGTGTGGGATATGGAAGAATGACCACAGAAAGGTCAGGGATAGGCTGTAAATAGTGACCTTGGTGAACAATGCAAGTAGAATTGTGGGCATTTCTGACTTTCCCTAAGTCTCTGCGTGTGTTGTCCTTTATTTATTTGTTTGTTTATTAATTATTACATTTATGTCTCGCCTTTTTTCTTCTTCCAAGGAACCCAAGGTGGTTGATATAATCCTCCTCCTCCTCTCCATTTAACCCTGACAACAATCCTGTAAGGTAGGTGAGGCTGAGGAGTCAGTGACTGGCCCAAAGTCCCCCAGTGAGCTTCATGACTGAGTGGGGACTCAATCATGAGTCCCCACTCAATCATGAGTCCCCACATTTGGAGAACCCAGATCTCCAGAGTCCCAGTCCAACATTCTAACCATTACACCATCCTGGCTCTCCTTTATGCAACTCAATCCTATGCTTGCCTACTTGGAAGTCAGCCCCAGTGTTCAGTGGGATTTACACCCAAGTCAGTACATTTAGAATTTCAACCTTAGCTACTCTTTCTGCGTGAAGGCACTCAAGAGGTACCACGTACCAATTTTCAACAAAACCAATGAAGCTATGAAAGGTTATCAACAGAATAATTATAGACTACTAGCTCCTGTTGGTGAATGCCAAGAGTTCCTGGAAGACTACTTTCTGGGTCACCAGGGTTATGTCCGAGGGTCTGGAAACTGTAGGTGCTTCTCCAAGTGAGGCTGTCATTATGTGCTCACCCTGCCTCATTCATGGCATTTTTAGGGGGATCCAGACGACACTGTCAACTTCTGCTTGTAACCTTCCATGTTTTCCCACAAATGCTTCCATCTTTTTTCTTTCCCCCGCAAAAACATAACTGTGAAGGAGGGAAAGCCGAAGTAGCTGTGCAGTGCCATTTGATTGGTAGTCTGGAAGCAGCCTGTGTGGTAGAAGTGATTAAGCAGAAAATGAGAGAAATTCCAAGACAGGACCTGGAGGGAACAGATACATATGCCAACGTCCATGTGTGAGTCAGCTTACTACAGTTTTTAGGACCCACTCCTATTTTATTCATTTATTGTATTTACAGTATTTATATACTGCTCCACATCAAAGATTTTGGAAAGGTGAACAACAAGATAAAAGAATAAAACCCCATAATTAAAACAATGGGGAATGCTGGGAGTTCTAGGCCTTTTCTCTGTCTAAACATGCATAGGGTTGTGCCCTAAAACATTTTAAAAAAACTAGTGATTATGATATAGTGGGAAATTGAAAGATTGTGGAGACGAATGGTAACATCCTTTTAATTGTTTTGTTTCCTTAAAAGAAATTCACAGAAATTCACTATAGAACAACTATTAGAGGCAAACTCTGTACTAGAATTATTTTAAGGGTGCCTAGTTTCCTTTAGAAAAGGAGATGAGCTAGCTCAGAGTTTCTCAACCTGGCACCCTCTAGATGTGTTGGACTACAATGCAACAAGGGAGAGAGCCTTTTCAGTGGTGGCCCCTCAATTACAGAATTCTCTCCCTGATGAGGCCCACCTGTCAGGAGCGCCCTAGCGGCCTCTTTCAGTCTACTCCAATAGCTAACTCAAGACACAGACAAAAGGATTCTTTTCAAGGCTTTAATCCTTTTACAACTTAATGACTCTTTCAGGTGCTAATCACCAGCGACTAAGCAAAGAACAGCAATGGGGAAAAGATAGCAGAGTAGCCTAAGCTCCAGGTTAGGCAGTTGGTCCCCGTTTAAAGGAGAATCATGGGAAGACCCTTAATTTATGGGCTAGGGAGAGATCCTCCCTCTTTCCCTTGGGTCCTCAGGACACGACCGTTGCTTGCGCGCCAAATGAGCGCTATGCCTCCTTTCCGTGCCCTCCAGCTGTCGTCGCTCCCAGCATCGGTGTCGAGCATCCAGCAAGCCCCCCTCCAGCGTTCTCTCACTGCCAGGGTCACTATCTATCTCAGGAATGCTGGCAGGAGGAATCTCTGCCAGCTGCTGTGCCTGTGAGAGATGAGCGCGCTCATCTCCCACAGATTGCTGTTCCTCCTCAGAATCAGAACTGCTCTGGGGTTCTATCGGCTCAGTTTCCACCCTGACATCATCCCCGCTCCCATGAGCCCCCCCCCGTGCTCCTCCCCTGGGGCCCCGGGTTTGTGGGGGTACAGCTGGTGGAAACGCCTCAGCAGCAACGGAGCGTGCACATTTTCCACGGGTTCCCAGGACCGCTCATATAGCCCGTACCCCTTCCAGTCCACTAGATATTGCAGGCGGCCACAAGAAAGGCGGGAGTCCAAAATCTCCGCAACCTCAAACTCCTCCTCCCCCTCCACTAGCACTGGGGGTGTGGGGGGGGGAGCCAACCGAGTGGTGAGGGTCACCAGAAACCAGGGGGGACAGCAAGGACCGATGAAAAACAGGATGGATCTTAATGGGGGGGGAGCCAGGCAAAAAGCAACAGGGTTAATTTGGGCCATAATCTGGAAAGGCCCCGTGCGGTGAGGCGTGAGCTTCCTTGCGGGCGAGTGAGAGGGGAGGTATTGGGTGGACAACCAAACCCAGTCCCCCAGTTGCAGAGATGGACCAGGCTGGTGTCGCCAGGCCTCAGAGGCCTTGTAGGCTGTCTTGTCTTGTCTTGGCTTGCTCAAGGGAGTCCCGTAAGAGGTGGTGTACTGCTCGCAACTCCTCTAAAAAGTCATGGGCTGCCAGCACCAAAGAGGGAGCTAGGGTGGATGGGAAAGCTTTTGGTTACCATTTGGGGTGGTAACCAAAATGGGCAAAAAATGGAGTTTGGCGGGTGGAAGCATGGCAGGTATTGTTATAAGCAAATTCTGCGAGAGGCAGCAAGGAAAACCAGTCATCTTGCTGGTAATTGACATAACAACGCAAATATTGCTCCAGAGTCGCATTGGTGCGCTCGGTCTGACCATCCGTCTGTGGATGGTGGGCGGAGGAAAGATGGAGCGTCACATGGAGAAGCCCAAGTAGCTCCCTCCAGAAATGGGCAGTGAATTGGGCCCCCCTATCCAAAATGAGACCCTCGGGCCATCCGTGGAGCCAGAAAACATGTGCCAAAAAAAGCTCCGCTGTCTCCCTGGCTGTGGGCAACCCAGAGCAGGGGATGAAATGGGCCATCTTAGAAAACAAATCCACCACCACCAGAATAGTGGTCTTACCATGTGAGCGAAGCAAGTCAGTGATGAAGTCAAGGGAGAGCAGTTTCCAAGGTCCTGAGGGGGTAGGCAGGGGGTGAAGCAAGCCTGTGGGCTTGCCTGAGGGGGCCTTCGCCCGCTGGCGGGTTAGGCAGGAGGCGACATAGGTCTTGACATCCCGACACACACAAGGCCACCAAAAATCCTGCGTCACTCCGTTCAGGGTCTTGGCGAAGCCAAAATGCCCAGCAGTGGGGAAGTCGTGGCACTAATGGAGGACCCTCTTGTGGAGGGGTCTAGAAGGCACATAGACCCGGCTGGAATGGTAAAGCAGGCCACCTCGCAAAGAGAACGGGGTAGAGTGGGGGGGGCAGAGGCTAGCCCCAATTCCTCCACTTTTGTGTGGACAAAAGCATCCTGAGAGTGAAGGAGCTCCTCCCAAGAGTGAAGTACCGCAGCTGCCACCAGGCTCTGGGGGGGTGGGGGGGGGAGAATCAGAGGCGGGGGGATTTCCCTCACCTCCTGGCTGGAGGCCCGGCTTACGAGAAAGAGCATCTGCTTGTAGGTTGTCGGAGGCCTTCACATGGCAAACCTTAAGGTGGAACCGGGGGGAAAAAAACGACCACCTAATCTGCCTCTGGTTTAAGGCACGGGCTGTCTGAAGATGTTCCAGGTTGCGATGGTCGGTTCTAACTTCAACTGGGTGCTGTGCCCCCTCCAGAAGATGACGCCAGGTCTCCAAAGCGGACTTGATGGCCAACAGTTCCTTCTCCCAGATGATATAATTCCTCTCAGACATGTTCAGTTTCCTGGAGTGGTAGACGCAGGGTTGCAACCTGCCACCCACCCAATCTGGCTGAAAAAGCACCACCCCCACCGCAAAGTCAGAGGCATCAGTTTGCACTACAAAAGGCTTCCTCGGGTCGGGATGTAACAAGATCGGCTCAGAACTAAAAAGCTTCTTAAGTTCCTCGAAAGCCTGTTGGGCAGATGCCGTCCAATGAAAAGGAGATTTCCTGCCCTTAAGGAGGTCCGTGAGAGGAGATGTCAGCCGAGCAAAGCTGGGCAGGAACTTTCTGTAAAAATTTGCAAACCACAGAAAATGTTGCAAGTCCTTCTTGGTGGATGGAGCCTGTCAGGAGAGGACAGCCCGGACCTTTGCAGGATCCATCCTGATACCGTCAGCTGAGATAGTCCAAAGAGGTTAGGTCAAATGCACATTTCTCCAGCTTGGCATAAAGATGGTGCTTGCGGAGGCGCTGGAGGACGGCGGAGACATGGTGCTGATGGGTGTGGGGGTCCTCAGAAAATATAAGTAAATCATCGAGATACACAATGAGGAAAGTGTCCAATTAGTCCTGGAAGATGTCATTCATAAAATGCGAAAACGTGGGGGGGGGGCGCGCAGGCGAGCCCAAACGGCATCACTAGGTATTCATATGCTCCGTACCGGGTGCAGAAACAGGTCTTCCACTCATCCCCCTCCCGGATGCGAATCAGATTGTAGGCGCCACGCAGGTCCAACTTTGTGAAAATCTTGGCTTGCCCCAGACGCTCCAGCATCTCAGGTATGAGGGGGAGGGGGTACTTGTCGGGGATTGAGACCCAATTCAACGCTCTGAAATCATGCACCGGGCGGAGTTCGCCCGACTTCTTGGACACAAACATGGTAGGGGTGCAGACGGGGGAGGAGGAGGGGCGAATGAAGCCACGTCTGAGGTTTATGTCCAAAAACTCCCGCAGAGCTTGAAGTTCTGGCTCTGACATCGAATACAGCCAGCCAGCGGGGTGGTAGCCCCAGGAATGAGGTTAATGGCACAGTCAAAAGGGCGGTGGGCGGGGGAGCTGGTGGGGAACTGACCCCCACAGTGGAGACCCCCAACATGCTTGGAGGGCAGCCTAGTCAGGCCTGGGGACGAGGAGGAGGAAGGAGAGGAGGGGGAGTTAGTGGGGCTGCAGGTCTAGCACAGCAAATTTTGGCAAAATGTCCCAACACCGAAAGCATCGGCGCTCTGCACGCCGCCACTCTAGTTCCTCCGGCGGCAGTGGGGCTCGGGTAGCTCCCAGCTGCATCGGGGTCTCCTCCGCCCCCACCACAGGGGCAGGGGGTGGGGGAGGGGACAGAAAATGTGTGGGAATGGGAGGAGGGAAATCTTGGCCCCCGGCGCCCCGCCGGGTCTGCCGGCGCCCCTCCAGCTGACTATCTATCTGGAGGCAGGTCTGGATGAGGTCCTCCAAAGTAGGCAGGCTAGGCATGTGTGCCAACTCATCCAAGAAAAAATCCAGGGGCATGCTGGGAGTTGTAGGCTGTTTTTCTGTCTAAACTTGCATAGGATTACGCCCTTAGAGTCTTCTGGCAAGTAAAAAGTCATTACCCTCTGAGCACTTGCTCTGAAAAAAAAGCTTGAGATAAATTAGAGAAACATGAAGGAACGATTTTGTTAATCACACACAATCATATACTTTGTATATTAGACCAGCTGCACTAATTGCTCCTGTACCGCTGGCACATTTGTTCTTTCATTTTTTAAAGAGACGGACTGGTGCTAAAACTCTACAATCATGAACTTGTTTTTAAACTGAGAAAAAGATGAATGTGCAATCTTGAACATCAACAGGATCATTTTGAAAGCAGTTGGCATTATTTGCAAAAGTGTGCTTGTTCTAGAATTCCTTTACCACACAGCTCTCTCCTCCAGCACCTTGCTACCACCTGCCAGCATCTGCTGCCTTAGACGAAAGTTCACTCTGCTTAATGGTAGGGCCGGCCCTGACATTTGCACTGGAAAAACACTTTAGTGGTCAGAGTATGAGGCAACTAAAAATGTTATCTTTAAATAAACCTATTATGTGTCCATCACGGCAAGGCAGAACTTCAAGCCCATCACATACTCCAAACTTGCGATTCTAACCAAGTCAGAAACAGCCATTGGAAAGCTGAGACTCATGAAGACCGGAAAGCAGAGAATCTTAACATCACAAATGGAAATAGCTCAAGATATGAAGTTATGTGTGTTTTATGCTTTCCCACTCAGAAGCTGCAGTGCTTAAACAAGATGCATGCCAACTTGTCTTTAATTTTTGTTTCAATTTACAGTACATAGTAGTGATCTTTAGCAAATGGTTGAGCAAAATGAAGACACAGAGAAGTGCAGATACTTGGCTGGTTATCCTTTTGTCTCCAGCAGCCCAACTGAAATATTGGCATATATTGTATATGAAAATGAAGTGATGTTCTGAGCTTTGTCACTGTTTTGCATGTATCACAACTCTAATGGGTAAATTTGGCTTGGTTTGCAGTTTTCTTCTCTAGGAACTCCTTCCTCTTGAGAGGAATGACCCACAATGTGTGTTACAATTCAGGATTATGAAGAACTGCCAAAGCCACATGCTATGACCACTAGGCCTGGCTCTTGGCCATCTTGTTCTAAGTTATTTTTTGCTTTGTACAAGCACATAGCCCTACTTTTCTGTTTAAAAATGTCAAAGAGCAAAGGATTCTTCAGGTCTTTCACAATAACATTAAGGATTTATTTTGCAGTTTTTCAAATTCAATTTTCTAACACTGTAGAAAGGTCCATTGGGCACCCCAATCTTAAACACATTACATCAGTACTTGAAAGGTGTTCTAATTGAAGCCTGCCTGTAAATCTCTTAATCTGTCCTATAAATCTTTACCTTAATGTCAGTGAGGACTGGTTGTGCTTACTCAGTCAGGAAGGCAAGGCACTCTGCACATGTTCAGGGGCACTTTCCCCCTTCTCCTGTATTACTTTATGCTCTCAGCTGGATGGTTCAGGAGAGACCTCTGCCTGCCATAGCTCAGTAACAGAGCACTGCATGCAAAAGATCAAAGGTTCAACTCCTGGTATCTCCAGGTAGAACTGGGAAAAACTTCCTATATGAAACCCTACAGAAACACTGCCAGTCAGTGTCAGGGTTGGCCCTATCATTAGGCAGGCAAAGCGGCCACCTCAGGTGGCAGATGCTGGGAAGAAGAAGCAAGATGTTGTAGAAGAGGCCGCTGTGCCATGCGGCCTGCTTTGTACCCCCAGTGTTAACCTGCTGCCTTCAGCTGCATTGGAGGATGCTGTTCCATCTCAATGTTGAAGACAGATTCATCTGCCAATCCAGTTGGCTTTTGTACAAGAAATGGTAGGGTTGCCATCTTGTTCTTTGCCTCAGGCAGCAAAATGTCTTGGGCCAGCCCTGATCAGTGTAGACAATAATGAGCTAGATGGTCCCATGATCTGACAGCTCCTCAAGTTTCTGAGTGCTGCCAAAGTAGACTGAACTGAGCTAGAAGTACAGGACTGTGCTGGACTGTCTTGAGTAAAAGGAGACATCCATCTTCTTAAAAAAAAAAAAACACCCACCTTTTTCTTGTGCATATATTTCATCATAAACAACATGCAGACAGACCTCTCTTTCCTTGTAGAATTTTATGTTTTCAGTGACGGAAAGAAGGCGTTCCTGCTAAACCCTGCACAAGCCGGGGGTGGTGGTGGTTGCAATTTGGCAGAGGGTCTTTATAATTGCTGATGGTCCAGTAATCCCAGCGCTACATTGGAAGCCGCAAGTGAATCACAGCAATTTAGAAGGAAGGCAACAGGCATTTGTTAGGAGCAGGGGCATACTTTGGTGAAGGAAGCAGTTTCTCAAAGGCTGTGTTGTGTGCTGGAAGCAGGTTGTACCCTCAGCGATTCCCTCCAGTCCCCAAAATTTTCTGTAATTGGCTACCGGTCAATTAAATGGATCAGCAGATCTGGCAGCACATATATTTGGGGATTTGTCTTCCTTTCCTCTGCCCTGCTGTGCTTCAGCAAACTTTCTTCTGAGAAATGCCTTTTTAATCATGATTTGTTTAGCCTTGGACCCTTGACAGGTTTAAGATTTCACAGCCCTTTGGGCCTGTAAGGAAAAGCTATGAAAAGGGGGAGTTTTCTGCCATTCCTTGCAGTTGTGTCTAACCCTGAAAAGTACATAATTTAAAATGTTGTGAAATGTTCACTTGGGAGTTCACCAGTTGGACCGACTCCTTGATTGACCATTCAGAGTTGCATCGCAAAATGATGCAGACTGAATATTTGGTATTTATTCTATATTCAGGACTTTTATGTAGAAGTAATAGGTTCAATCAAACTAAGCGTGAGTTTACACCAGCCTACCCCA
Organism: Heloderma suspectum; assembly: GCF_057233095.1. Lineage (NCBI taxonomy): Eukaryota > Metazoa > Chordata > Lepidosauria > Squamata > Helodermatidae > Heloderma > Heloderma suspectum. Next base: position 35,646,408 of record NC_139464.1, read on the forward strand.
ACCTGGCACCATCCAAATGTAGTGGACTACAACTTCTATCATCCCCAGCCAAGATGAACCATTGACAGTGCTGGCTGGGGGTGATGGGAGCTGAAGTCAAACACATTCCTGCCAAGGACTTAATATGAGACTTTCTGCCAAGTTAGAGTCTGGCAGCCTCAGTTCCAGTCTGTCAAATGGGAATAATGGTTTTGAGGGCAAACTGCAATTGTTTTGAGGGCAAACTGGTGAGGCACTCACAGCTGAAAGTGCAAGGGAAATAAATAGTAGCAACAGAAGCTTCCTGAAGGCTAAAGACATGATACTGAATTCCACATCTTACAGCTTTATAGATCAATAGCTGTATGAAGATAAAAGGATTGAACAGTTCTGTATTTCATCTCAGTCTCACAAAGCTCTTGTGGTACTGGGAATGGATTCTCCTTCTGGAATTCTGGAATAGTTTGTGTTTTTTTACTGCCTCTTAATTTGTTCCACTTAAATGTAATATTTTACAGCTATGTTCCTGAAGCATAAATTTTGCACACATGGATCAAAGCATACAAAAATGGCAGTCACCCCAACAAGGGACACGGCATTGCTTTGCTTACAGGCTAGAGAATTTTTCAACAGCAACTACTTTTATATGCCATTTTACAAGAACATTGAAGGGGGAAACAATTTTTTAAAAAAGCACATGACTTGAATTAATGTTACATTTTTCTAAAGACTTTTCTTGCTGTTTCGGTCGTGTATCTTGTCATCTTCAATTTGTGTTGTCAGTCTTGCCATATAAAGTTTTTCTCTGTTGCCACAGTGACTAACTGCACCTGAGGGGTAATTCCCCCAAACCCATCTACCCTTTTTTTTTTAAAAAAAAAAAGTAAAAGCAGCTTTGGGAAGACGCAGTGCTGGCTCCAGGTTTTGAAGGGCCCTTGGGCAAGACACCCTCTACGGCCCCCCTTCCTTAGTGAGTCCCCCTTCTCACCAACATTGTCGCTAACTGCTATTGCTCCTCATCCTCTTTCTCGTCATTGGTACCACCGGCCTGCTTGCCAGGCAGAGAAGCAATGGGCAAATACGCATTGGCATCTACTGCTCCTCCTTCTTTGATACCACCACCATTGTTTGGGCCAGAGCAAGAAGCAGGTGAACAAACAGGCTGCAGCGGTGAAGAGGAGGAGCAACTCTGCAGGGGCTCTTGTCAGTGGGCCCCAGTTGGAGTGTGGGCCCTTGGCAAGTGCCCAGCCATGCATACCCTTGATGCCAGATTTGGAGTGGAAAAGCAGTAGGGGAGATGTGCTTAACCCTTTGCCATCCTGCCATTTCCAAATCCCCTACTCACCCCCTCCCCTGGAACACAAGCTGATCAGGTCTATTTGGGCAGGGAAAGAGTTTAGCACAACTCCCCCTGCTGCTTCTCCAATCTAAATTCCCACGCAAGTTTGCATTCCAGAGAAATCTGACTGTGAGATGTTAAATTCTACAAGAATTTGCTGTGCCATTTATCCCGTTCCATCTATCCTTTGGTGAATGCAGTGTGTTAACTGCTGCTTTTGGCAACAATGATGCCTGCAGCTTGGCTGAATGCTAACAGGGCCTTAGGTTTTTGACGAACCTCTCAGCTTTCTTGGCTTTTGATCACTGGTGGCAACCTTCAAGTTTATTTTGGTGCTCTTCCTGTTGTTGTTGTTGTTGTTGCTGTTACTGTTGCTGTTGCTATTATCATTATTTATTAAGAACTCTGAAATCTGTCACAATGTTCCTGTTTTAATTAAAATCCTCAAAGCTGACGTTATCAGAACCTGACTTATTATCTATATAGATAATGAACTGAGAGAATCCATGGCAGTCACCCATTGCGAAGGCAGCCGTGGCAGAGGTGATGGTGATGAAGTGCCTGGCCCCTATTGGCTGGGCTAATATGATATCATGAGCATTCTGTCTACCATTGATGATAGCTGTCAGTATTAGCATGTTTGTGTAATCCCAACTTTTCTAAGTTAAGGCAAACAGTTGGTGGTTGATTTAAAATCAAAACATGGGGACTTGAGCACAGAGGAAGAGTTCGGTGGGAAAGAGAGGGAGACTGATGACTGGAAAACTGGAAAAGAAGTAGAGACTTTCAGGGGTAGAGAGTAGAGTGGCATAGCAGACAACCTACTGATGCCCAAACTATATGTTATACACCAACACAAGGAACTATAGCCTGATGCACCTGTGTATTTGTTTGTTTGTTTGTTTTAAGCCCTCTGCTTTAGGATGCTATGACTGATACTGGAGAAGGAGTCAGGGGAGGGGGGGAATTACACCTTTTCTTACAAGCTGTCTCCCTTCTCCAAAACTCCCCTGAGTGGTTTTCTGCTTTGCAAAAACTCAATTAAAATCTGGGGTGGGACTGCTTAGGAGTGCAGGAAAAGAGTGAGCAGGAGAAGCAGGGCCAGCATCAAGAGTAGGCATGGTTGGGCACCTGCCAAGGGCCCACACCCAAGCAGGGGGCCTACCGACAAGAGCCCTGTGGACATGCATCCCCTCTTCACCACTGCAACTGGCTTGTTCACCTGCCTCTCACTCTGGCCCAGACAACAGTGGTGGTGTGAAGGAAGGAGGAGCAGTAGGTGCCACTTCCTACATGCTCACTGGCTCTCTGCCTGCCAAGCAAGTAAGTGGTAGCAATGATGAGAAAAAGGAGAAGGAGCAATAGCAGCTGGTGATGGTGGCAATGAGAGGGTAGACTTACTGCCAAAGGGCAGGGGATTGAGGATGGCTTGCCAAAGGGTCCTCCAAAGCCTGAGGAGAAGGGTTAAGTGCCCCCTCCCCTGCTGTTTCCCCATTATAAATTGTGTCCTCCTGATACGTATCTTAAAATAAATGGGGAAAGGAGACAAGTGGTTACATGGCCTTCCATGTTCTGAGGGCCATAGGTTGGTCCTCAAGAGACAACCTGTGGGAAGGGGAGGAGGAAATGGAGAATAGAAGTGACAGGGAAGTTGAAAAAAGTGTGTGGAACTGAGATGAAGGGGGTGAAGAAAGAAAGGAGGGCTGAGTGGACAGAGTGGATGGGTGCTATCACTGACCATCTTTTACCTTCTGCTGTCACTGTCATTGCCACTTCGTACCTTTGTCCTGGAACAGACATGCTTCCCAGTGGATGCACAAATGTCTTAGCAGCACAGAAACAAATTGAGAGGAAGTGTGTGTGTGTCAAAGAAATTCCCCATGGCTGAATTTGCTTGCAAAAAAATGAAGTTATATTCTCTTACTAAGTAGGACTTACTTCAAGATTTTTCATCATGACCTCTCCTGAATTCAGGAATTTTAGAAAAGTTGGCACATAAAAGTATTGACTTTAGTGAATTGGTATTTTAACTTTCCCCTTCATGGATCATTGCCTTGTTGTGGCGAAGGGGCTTGCATAGCTTATGGCTTCCAGTGAAGCCATAAGCAATGCTATGCAGGGCCACCCAAGACGGACAGGTCATGGTGGAGAGTTCTGACAAAATGTGGTCCACTGGAGAAGGAAATGGCAACCCACTCCAGTATTCTTGCCAAGAAAACCCCATGGAACGTATCAAAAGGCTAAAAGATATGACGCCGGAAGATGAGCCCCTCAGATCGGAAGGTGTCCAATATACTACTGGGGAAGAGCAAAGGGAATTTCCAAGTAGCACCAGAAAGAGTGAAGCGGCTGGGCCAAAGCCAAAAGGACACTCAGTTGTGGATGTGTCTGGTGGTGAAAAGAAAGTCTGATGCTGTAAAGAACAATATTGTTTAGGAACCTGGAATGTACGATCAGTGAATCAAGGTAAGCCGGAGGTGGTCAAACATGAGATGGCAAGACTGAACATTGACATCTTGGGAATCAGCGAACTAAAATGCACAAGCATGGGCGAATTTAATTCAGGTGACCATTATGTCTACTACTGTGGGCAAGAATCCCTTAGAAGAAATGGAGTAGCACTCATAGTCAACAAAAGGATGGGAAAAGCAGTACTGGGGTACAATCTCAAAAACGATAGAATGATCTCAGTACGAATCCAAGGCAAACCATTCAACATCACAGTAATTCAAGTCTGTGGCCCAACCACTGATGCTGAAGAAGCTGAGGTTGATCGGTTCTATGAAGACCTACAACACCTTCTAGAACTAACACCAAAAAAAGATGTCCTCTTCATCATAGGGGATTGGAATGCTAAAGTAGGAAGTCAAGAAATCACCGGGATAACAGGCAAGCATGGCCTTGGTGTACAAAATGAAGCAGGACAAAAGCTAATAGAGTTTTGCCAAGAGAAAACGCTGATCATAGCAAACACTCTTTTCCAACAGCACAAGAGGCGACTCTACACATGGACATCACCAGATGGTCAATATCGAAATCAGATTGATTATGTCCTTTGCAGCCAAAGATGGAGAAGCTCTATACAGTCAGTAAAAACAAGACCTGGAGCTGACTGTGGCTCAGATCATGAGCTTCTTGTTGCAAAACTTCGGCTTAAATTGAAGAACGTAGGGAAAACCACTAAACCATTCAGGTATGACCTAAATCATATCCCTTATGAATACACAGTGGAGGTGATGAATAGTTTTAGGGGATTAGACCTGATAGACAGAGTGCCTGAGGAACTGTGGACGGAGGTCTGTAACATTGTTCAGGAGGCAGCAACGAAATCCATCCCAAAGAAAAAGAAAGGCAAGAAAGCCAAGTGGCTGTCTGATGAGGCTTTACAAGTAGCTGAGGAAAGAAGGGAAGCGAAAAGCAAGGGAGAAAGGGGAAGATATATCCAACTGAATGCAGAGTTCCAGAGAATAGCAAGGAGAGACAAGAAGGCCTTCTTAAATGAACAATGCAAAGAAATCGAGGAAGACAATAGAATGGGAAAGACTAGAGATCTTTTCAAAAAAATCAGAGATCTCAAGGGAACGTTTTGTGCAAAGACAGGCATGATAAAGGACAAAGAAGGCAGGGACCTAACAGAAGCAGATGAGATTAAGAAGAGGTGGAAAGAATACACAGAAGAACTATACAGGAAAGATCTGACTGTCCCTGATAGCCATGATAGTGCAGTCACTGAACTTGAGCCCGACATCCTCGAGAGTGAAGTCAAGTGGGCCTTAGGAAGCATTACTAACAACAAAGCTAGTGGAGATGACAGTATTCTAGCTGAGCTATTTAAAATCCTAAAAGATGATGCTGTTAAAGTGCTGCACTCAATTGCCAACAAATTTTGAACACTCAACAATGGCCACAAGTCTGGAAAAGGTCAGTTTACATTCCAATTCCAAAGAAGGGCAATGCCAAAGAGTGTTCAAACTACCGTACAGTTGCGCTCATTTCACATGCCAGCAAGGTTATGCTCAAAATCCTACAAGCTAGGCTTCAGCAGCATGTGAACCAAGAACTACTGGAAGTACAAGCTGGGTTTTGAAGAGGCAGAGGAACTAGAGATCAAATCGCCAACATTCACTGGATCATGGAGAAAGCAAGAGAATTCCAGAAAAACGGCTATTTCTGCTTCACTGACTACGCTAAAGCCTTTGATTGTGTGGATCACAACAAACTGTGGCAAATTCTTAAAGAGATGGGAGTACCAGACCACCTTACCTGTCTTCTGAGAAACCTGTACGAGGGTCAAGAAGCAACAGTAAGAACCAGACATGGAACAACCAATTGGTTCAAAATTGGGAAAGGAGTACGACAAGGCTGCATATTGTCACCCTGCTTATTTAATTTATATGCAGAGTATATCATGAGAAACGCCGGGTTGGATGAATCACAGGTCGGAATTAAGATTGCCGGGAGAATTATCAACAACCTCAGATACGCAGACGATACCACCCTAATGGCAGAAAGTGAAGAGGATCTAAAGAGCCTCTTGTTGAAGGTGAAAGTGGAGAGTGCAAAAGCTGGTTTGAAACTCAACATTAACAAAACTAAGATCATGGCATCTGGCCCCATCACTTCCTGGCATATAGAAGGGGAAGAAATGGAAGCAGTGACAGATTTCATTTTCTTGGGCTCCAAGATCAATGCAGATGGTGACTGTAGCCATGAAATTAAAAGATGCTTGCTCCTTGGGAGGAAAGCTATGGCACACCTAGACAGCATAGTAAGAAGCAGAGACATCACCTTGCCGACAAAGGTTCGTATAATCAAAGCTATGGTTTTCCCAGTAGCAATGTATGGCTGTGAGAGCTGGACTATAAGGAAGGTTGAGCGCCGAAGAATTGATGCCTTCGAACTGTGGTGCTGGAGAAGACTCTTACGAGTCCCCTGGACTGCAGGGAGGTCAAATCAGTCCATCCTAAAGGAAATCAACCCTGACTGCTCATTGGAAGGACAGATACTGAAGCTGAAGCTCAAATATTTTGGCCACCTAATGCGAAGAGAAAACCCACTGGAAAAAACCTTGATGCTGGGGAAGATTGAAGGCAAATGGAGAAGGGGACAGCAGAGGATGAGATGGCTAGATAGCATCACCAGTGCAATGAATATGAACTTGAGCACACTCCGGGAGAGAGCGCAGGACAGGAAGGACTGGCGTGCTATGGTCCATGGGGTAACGAAGAGTCGGACATGATTTAACGAATGAACAACAACAACATTTTAACTTTAATTCCTTACAAAGACCCAACGAGGTTATTCATAAGATTAATAATAAAAACAAAAAATCCTGCACTGTTTACTTTTCTCTCTATATACCTGCTAACTTAGGATAAGGGCCGCGGTGGCTTAGTGGTTAAGATGCTGAACTGCAGACTGGAAGGTCGGCAGGTCAGCAGTTCGAGACCCAAGTGCTGCGTGACGGAGTGAGCGCCCGTCTTCAGTCCCAGCTTCTGCCAACCTAGCAGTTCGAAAGCAAGAAATTGCAAATAGATAAATAGGTACCGCCTCAGCAGGAAAGTTAACAGCGTTCCGTGCACCTCGGTGTTCAGTCATGCTCGCCACATGACCACGGAAGCGTCTTCGGACAGCGCTGGCTCTTCGGCTTAGAAACGGGGATGAGCACCGCACCCTAGAGTCGGACACGACTGGTTGGGGACACCTTTACCTTTAACTTAGGATAACACTTCATGCATCTGATGAAGTGGACTATAGTCCATGAAAGCTTATCTCATAATAAATTTGTTTTTAAGGCCCCACAAGACTCTTCATTATTTTTGTCTGAAAATCAAGTTTCCCGGAACCTCTTTAGGGCTGATCCTTTCTGATTTAGTTTCCATCAGTACAGGGAGAGGAATTTATTGGTCAACTGTTCTGCGTTACTGGTGGAGTTGTCTGGAAACTCTGCAGATATACAGGAAACTCTGTGGAGTTTCCTTGGATATCTGACATTATAGGGGGCTGAACAGTGAAAAAAAAACTTTGGAAATAGAGGAACACGTTCTGCACATCCCTAATGAAAGCTTCTGGTTATAAACAAATGCACCATCCAAAACAGGAAGGATTTAGCCTGCCTTGGCTTTTGTTCACGGAGAAGATTTTAGCCCTCATGAAAGACGGCCGTGGGTAACAGCATGTAGAGCAAGGCACAGTATTGGCAAACTCTCTGCAAACTTTCTTTTGACAGCTCTTTACCAAACCCCTGCAGGCTTTTACTTGCAACTTCTCTCCTATTCCATATCTGAGCCTCTCCTGGGCAACAAATTGTCGATCCAGTTAGTTCTCCTTCCAAACCCTCATTTTATGAATAAGGCATGTATGTGCTAGGATTGCCAGCAGTCACTAATCATACCGTTTTGTTAAAATCTTGCCGTGGAGCACTGATGAAAGAATGAAGTTTTGTTTTCAAGTAGAGTTGTGTTTCATAACTGTGTGTGTCCTTAACCAGGGGAGTTAAAATAAGTGGTAAGGAAAGCAAACCAGAGAATAGAAGGGACTGCCATTAAAAGGGCTATGGGGGGGATTAGAAACAAAGAACTATTCTGTTGACCAGGTGAGTGGTACAAATGGTGAGGGTTTGTGGTGGAAGCCTGCCTGTCAAACAGTATTTCATTTTAAGCACCCTGGATTAAGCCTGTTTATTGGGAAAGAAGCTATATATATGCAGGATATATTGCTGCAGCTATCAGCAGTGGCAGGACATAAGGCACAACAGTGTTTAATCAGTCTTTTGGAGGTAATGTGATGTTTCCACTAGGAATTGGCTGTCAATCTTTTCCATTTCATAAAGCAGATTTTATACAGTCTGGAACAAAAAGTCGGTGTTCAAAATGGAAGAGTGCAGTCCATACTTATGTATATTGCAGGCGCTGAAAATCTCGTCTGCTGGTATGACTGGATGTTATGACCTATATTTAAAGGCAAAGGAACAGAGTATTTAAAATTATATAAATGTTAAAGACAGATCAAGTTCATCCTTTATTTTATATGAGCTGGGGGGGAAAACCCTATAACACAACACTTTGTTTAATGCTCACAGCAGCTGCATAAAGTAGGAAAGTCAGCATTCTAGATGTGAACATGTGCAAATGCCGATTTTATTTATTTATTATTTAAATAACTTTTTTACCCTGCTCTTCAACCAAAAAAGTATCTGAGAGCAGTTTACAAAGATCAAGAATAAGACAGTCTTACAACCTAAAAGACGCAATACAAAAGGAAAGGGGATGGGGGGAGAGGAGAAGAAAAGCAAACCCAGGCACTAGCTCATAGTTATATATTAAGTTAGCACCCAACAATCAAAACACCTTCTCAGAAGTAGCTGCAATGTGGCTGGATGCTGATCTCACAAGTGGTGCCTCAGCCTTCCTGGCCTCTCATATATCTAGCTAGTCCCTCGCAAGTCCCTCCATGGAAAGTATAGCTTGGGGGAAGGTGCATCCAAGTGTAGAGATGTGAAGACCCAGAAGAAAAATGGGGGAAACTGGAAAAATCTGGCAGGGGGTGGTGGAACCCATGTTTCCTCCTCAATTTTTCAGTTTTTCTTCTTCTTCTGGGCCTTCAGATCTCTTTCCAGATGACACCACCATTACCTACCACCACCATCACCCTGCCACCTGGAGCAGATGGATCTGCCGCTGTGGGCTGATCACAATTCAGACAGTGGCCTTGGTGGTCCTCTAAGATATAGTCTGGCTTCAGTGGATGCTGGTGGCCCCGATGCTGGTGGAGCAGTGAATCTGGTCCGGGTTTCAGTAAGAACCAGTCGGAACTGTAAAGGAGCTATTCAAGGTGCACCTTGGATAGCTCCTTTGGAGTTCTGACTGGTTCTGACTTAAATCTGGAGTGGACTTACCGCCCTACCAACATGGGAGCTATCAGCCCCCACTGTCTGGCATCCCATCTTTCTTCGAAGTGGCTGCAATGCAGTCACACATTACTGGCCTTATGGGGTGGAGCCATGGCCTTCTGGGGCCTTTCTGAAATCTGTTGGGATTTAATGCAACTAAAAGGATCATAGGAAGCTGCCAAGTTAGAACACAGGCCCATCTGAGTAAGTATTGTCTACGAGAACAGGCAACAACTCCCTCCAGGATTTCAGGCAAGAGCCCTGCCAGCCCTACCTGGAGACATCAGGGGTAGAACCTGGGACCTTTAGCATGCAAAGCGCGTGGTGTGCCACTTAGCCACAGCCCCTCTTGTTTGTGTCCCTGAGCCACGGCCTCTCTTGGATGATCAACAGCAAGGGTGGCCACTTGTGAATTGCCCCAAAAGAGGACACAAATCACCAAAAAGGAAGACAAAAGGGGATACTGATTTGCATATGATTTGCATATGCCAACGTATATGTATAGATTTAAAAAATATTATTATAATTTAAGCAGAAATACAATACATCTCACCATGATGTGGAGGTCGGTGACCAGGTGACCTGTGTGCCTGCCTGTTCAGTGCTAACTGGTGATGGGCAACAGTTCTTATGGTTCTTTAACTTTAAACTGGACTTGGACTGGGACCATTTAAATAGAGGTTGCCTTCAAATACAGGACAGTCCTCACAGCTCTTCAAATAGAGCTATCAACAGCTGTGTCTCTTCACAAACCAGGGTTCATAGTGGTTTGTTTCTTTTGTTTATATATTTGTTCAATCCCTTTTTTCCTGAAGATGCTGGGCAGTTAACCAAAAGAGAACGAGAGTAATTTAAAACAACATTATGATCATAACACAATGCACAACAGTGAAAGAAAAATCATAAAATAAGCCAACAAGAACAAGGGGGGGGAACTCCAGTGGCCCTCCAAGAGAAGGGTTTTCACAGCACAATGGAAAACCAGTAGTGAGGCAGCCAGGAAAACATTCTGGAGTGAAAGTGGTGTGGAGAGATTTCGAAAGGAAATGAGGACAGAACAGGAGCTGCCCTGCATCCCTCGCTTGACTCTGAAGGTGGTGGAGATGCAGATCGGGTCTGTGCTGAAGACCAAAGAAAGTGGGCACGTTTTGATGGGAGGCATTAAGCCACTAGCAACAGCTCTAGGGTGGCCACTTCCACATTGCCAAATAAGAGGAAATCGTCACCAAAAAAGGGGACATCGACCTGCATAAAATTTTCATATGCTAATTTACATGCATTGAGGCACATTTAGAAATAATTACTATAATTTATATATAAAGACAGTGCATCTCACTATAGTACGGAAGATTGTGACTGGGTGACTGTGTGCCTGCTCAGTCTCCTCCTGCCCAGGTGCTCACTTTTGGTGGGCAACTTCAAGGCTACTGCTGGCTCACCCTTCTGATGGTTCTTTACTGGACAGCCCTTCGTTCTGTCCTCTGAGAACCTTCACATTAGAGCATAAGAGGAGCCATGATGGATCAGATCAAGGCTCCATCTAGTCCAACATTCTGTTCATGCTGTGGCCAATCAGATGCCCACAGGAAACCCACAAGCAGGACATGAGTGCTGCACCCTCCCACCCATGTTCCCAGCAATTGGTGTACTGCCTCTGATACTGGAGGTAACATATAGACATCAGGACTAGTAGCCATTGATAGCCTTCTTCTCCAGGAATTTGTCTAATCCCCCTTTAAAGCCATCCAAATTGATGGCCATCACTACATCTTGTGCTAACAAATTTCATCATCTTTAAAATATGATACATGGCCACCCTAATTACAGCTCAGGTAGACTAAGTCGTGATGAACAGAAAAGTCCTTTGGATGAAAGTATTTCAGAGCTGGACGAGAGTGCTACTTTTGGGGGGGGTATGAGAGAATTCAGAGTTTCTCCCTGTCTGTGAGTTCAGAGCAAAGAGGCCAGTGCCTGAAGAGAATTCCACTGCACTGAGCAGCACAAGACGGGCGTTCTTTTGCCAGAGGTTTGAACTGAACGCGTGGTTTTGGGAGTCACAGGAGAACAGAGGGAGGGAGGGCAGCTTAAGCAAAACAAGGGACATGACTCCAGGCCCAAAAGTCGGCTGCGCCTGTGGACAATGATATTATTCAGTAACCTGAATAGGAGATTGTTCCTCCGTTTATTCAGATCAGTGCCCCCAGTAACCCTTCTCTGGGCATGGCAGAATGAATGATACTCGGTCAGGTAGTGAATGTGTAACCTTTTCACGACATGGTTAAGGTTTTGTAGCAAGCCCCTCTGTTGCAGGAGGAATGTTATGATTTGAGGCCTGAGGTATGCCAGAAGATTAACTGTGTGGTCCTGTTGGCGCATGCTTTTGAGCAAAGTCTATGTGGGATTGATAGAGGATGGAGCATGTCTTCCTCTGTTTGTTAATAAATTTTTTAACCCCCAAAACAGAGCAAAAGGGCACTGCTTGATGAATAATTGTCAGAACATTTCTCCCGAGCCTTGAAATTCCTTTCTGGTATCCAGTGTGTTTAACGTGCAACTTGCCTCCGAATACTCCATCAATCTGGACCCTTATCTAAGGGCTAAACTACACACTGCTTTAAATACGTAGCATGCAGTTGATCCTAACTTTCTTTTTTGCCTTCAAGTAAGCATGTAAGGCCCCAATCCAAACTGGGTTGAAGCCTTCCCATTCAGCTGCCTTTTCTCCCTAAATTGCCCCCCTCCCCGTGTGTGTGGGCTAAAAAGAGGGGGGACCTCCATAGGCACCAATGGAGGTGGGGTTCCCTTCTTTTCTCCTCTTGCTGTGCTTTAGTTGCTTCATCCAAGCAAGAACTTCAAAATTCACCCTGAGATTTCACTTTAGCATTGCTCCCAAATTCCACCTAGAGTATGTTGCCGCCCTGCACCAGCCTTGGGTAAGAGAGAAAGAGAGAATGTGGGCTAGAGGGAAGGTATCTTTTGATAGCATAGATATCTCCTGCTCCTGTTGCTGGTACAGAATGCCATGGTGCATGCTGCAGCACAAACTTCCAGTTTCTCCATGGCAGCCACCGGAAAGGAATAGGAATTGGCTGTAAGATACTGAGCAATAAAACCTGAAGTGCTTGCCTTGTTTCTCCTGTAAGTGCCACTGGAGCACTTTCTGGACTAGCACATGAATGCTTTTGTTAGCCAAGTTCTGTAAGCCTGGTCCCCTAAAACCATTGTACAGTAAGGTGAAATCCTGGCCTTCATATGATGGCCCTCAAGTTATTATTGTTGTTATTGTTATTACTGGAAAATATATTAAGGGAACTGAAATTAGCCACTTCCTATCTTCTCAAATTAAGATACATATTGAAGTTAACAAAATCCAGCATGAAGACTGGTGAAGAAATGTAGCTGTATAATGTTTACCCCTAGCCCAGTAAATTACAGTCCAGTACGTAATTGCCTTGGGGAATGTAAAGGTGTCTAAAAATAGTGCCTCAAAAGAAGAGAGAGAGAGTAAATGCCATGATGGTGTTGCTACGGTGATATTAAAATCAGTTGCTCGTTGATATTTGGCACTCTGTAGAATTGTCCTGATGTCTTGTGTTGGGATGAATCAGTCGTTAGCATTTTAGCTTTGTGCAATCCTATTACCCCTTTCCCCCTTTCTCTCGTTTCCTGAGTCTGTACTTACTTTTTTATCTCAAGGAAGACAGATAAAATTGCAGGGAGATCAAGTGAATGGATCACTTCTTCCCAGTTAACTCTCATCTAGGAGGCATTTTGAAATCATTTTCTCGGGCTTGGTGAGCTTGTGAGCTGCAAACACTTGACTGGAATAAAGCTGGTAGATAATGCCAAAGTAGACTTCTGGAGACCTTTATCGATGTTTCCTGCAGACAAATCACCTTCAGGCAGGATACATTGGTTAAATCAAAACAATGCCGATTTGGTTTTAAACGTCACAAAGTTTTGGGGCAGCTGTTAAGAGGGTAGTGATGTTAGAATAGGTAGCAGTTATATCCAGCAAAAGGACTGCAAGGAAGCTAGAAGCTGAACTCCAGTATAGAGGTCAAGAGGGAGAAGCCTAAATAAGCACTACAGACCTTGTTTCATTCTCAATAAAGCTTTAGTCACAGCACATAGGCCTCTGTCTTTCATGGGCTAAGAAAGCACTATTAAAACAGTGGGCCAAGGGAGCAATGGTGATTGGAGGCAGAGTGGCCACTGCAGGAGGAAGAGGGATGGCCAGCTGTTTTCCTTTCCTTCCAACTTGTCTATTAATCAAGGTCCTGGGGGTTGTGGTGGCAAAGTCTCTCCCCCCAGTCTGAAGGTAGTGCTTTTTAATTCCAAGTCAGTAAATGGGAAGAGCATTACCATCCAGAATCTGATGAAGGAGATGACTGGTGTGTGTTACAGAGATGGGGTTGAAAGAAGGGGGCGGGGTAAAATTTTCCCAACTCTGTCCACCATATTTATTTGTACAACACCAGCCAAGACTTGGGGGAGGAAGGAGATGGATTTGCTGTAGCCTATTATGATCCCATCATCCTGACTAGGATCCACGTTCAACAATCTACCAGTTTTGAGTGTTCCTTCTTGAGGATAGTTAGCCAGGACAGAATGGAGATTGTGCTGGTGTACCGCCCATCCTGCTACCCAACAGTCTCCTTACTTGAGCTAGCTGGGGTGGTCTTGGATATGGCATTGGGCTCTCCCAGACTGATGGTGCTTGGTGAGTTCAACACCTATTCAGAGGCCATCTTGTTGCAAGTGGCTCAGGACTTCATGGCCTCCATGGTCAACCATGGGACTGTCCCAAATGATATCAGGCCCCAGTCATATAGCAGGACATACTCCAAGCTTGGTTTTTTGTTCTAGGCAGGAGGAGGGTGATCTGGGTATGGATGGACAATACATGGTGCCTGTGTTGTGGAAAGATCACTATCTGGTAGGCTTTAAAGTAACAGGAGCTTCTAACCTCCACAGGGCTGGGGGCCTATTAAAAAGGACTGCTCCTAGAGAATAATGGATCCAAATGGTTTCCTGGCTGCCCTGAGGGAGTTTCCTGCTGCCTCAATCAATGAATCTGTCAAAATCCTGGTCAATCTCTGGAACAGGGAAATGACCCAGGTGGTTGACACAATTGCTCCCAAGTGTCCTCTCCTTGTAATAGAGCCAAACAAGGTCCCTGTTGTTCCAGAGCGCTCAGTTTGGTGAGGCTGACTAGAACAGCAATGAAGGAAGACTCACGATAAATCCAACTTAACACAGGCTAGAGGCCTATATTGTGGCAAAGAACCATAATGGTGGCAAAAAACCGTATTTTTCTGCCATCATTGCATCCTCACCAAGTTGCCCAGTGGAGCTGTTTGAGTAGCAAAATATCTGCTACATCAAGGAACAGAAAGAACTGAGGATGAGGTCTTGGCATCCTGGTAGAACAGTTTTGCCAGATAAGTTGTGAATAAAGTTGCTTGCATCTGCTCTGACCTAGATACCGTGGTTCAAGCAGATCCTAGAGATGTACCCTAAGCATCTTTTTGTACAGTTATGATGGATATGCTTCACTTTGTACACCCTGGGTGTGTGGACAAGATCCTTGGTAGTGTGGGACCACCCATGTGTGTGCTTGCTCCTTACCCATCCTGGCCAATTAAAGCAGCCAGAGGAGACTTGGTTGAGTGAGCAGGGAGAGTGGTGAATGGCTCCTTAGAGGAAGGTATAGTTAGGGATGGATGGACTCACCTTCTACCTATTTTCACCGGGCGCTCACTGAGCCACCACCATCTGCCCCTGCTCACTGTGCAAGCTGCTGACGCGCCCGACAAGCACCCGGCAAGTGCTGTGGGGCTGCCTGACCTCTTAGCAAGCCATGATTTTGTGTAAAAATAGCAGCTTGGGGTTTTCTGGATATGTAATGTTACATAAAAGATGGCTGTAAAGGGACCATTTACACAACATTACAGATGTAAATGCACCATGCACCATGTAATGTTGTGTAAATGGCTCCTTTACAGCTGCCATTTATGTAACATTATATATTTGCATTTTTATGCAAAATGGCAGCTCGCTAAGGAGACAGGCAGGCACTGGATGCTTGTGGGCCCAGTAAGTGGCAGCGGCTCAGCGAACAGGATCAAGGAGGCTGAGTGGAGGGTAGTCCATCAGACTCCCGCGACATCCCTAGGTGTAGTTCCATCTAGCCTTAAGATGGTTGTTGCAAGCCCTTCTTGAAAAAACCTTCTCTGGACCCCACTGTGTTAGACAATTACCCACCAGTCTCAAGTCAACCATTCTTGGACAAGGGTTCTGAGCCTGTAGTGATATCTTGGCTCCAGGGGTTCTTGGATGAAATGAATTATCAAGATTCATTTTAATTTGGCCTCAGGCATGATTCGGGGACTGAGACAGAACCTGTGGTCCTCTAGATGTTGTTGGACTAAAGCTCCCATCATCCCAGACCACAGGGATTGGAAGGATCATATGGAGGCTGTTTGCATGTGTTTAGAAAAGGAATCTGGTTTTATTCATGTTAACTAATCTTATTTTGCCTTTAAGGACCCACAGCCAACCTTGGAAAAACTGGGTTGTCATTATCCATTTTTTTATTCCACCAGAATATGTCCAGGCTCCAATTTGACAACTATGGAACACTGTGTAACCTCTCCAGTCTCTTGAGATTCAGGGAATGGTGTTTGAAGGCTGGTATAATGTCCCCATCAGTTCTCTTGCCACTGACAGTCACTTCACACTACCCCCGTAGGCATACTAATTGAAAAGAGAGCAGCAAAATGGCCTTGTGAATCAGCCCTTAGTCATCTCTCTAAGATGTTATTAGAACATGGCTTAGTTTTTATGGAACAGCAAATATTTTAATGCTTTTGGCAATGGACCAGCTGCTTGCTATTTATTTAACTTGGGAGAAGGGAAGTTACACTATGACACGGTCTGTTCCTAAGATTTCTGGCACCAGGTGTACATTCCTAGGACCTGTAGCAACAGCTTCCAGATGCCGGTCAGTGTCATACAATGTCATATTATGCCAGCATTGCAGAGGGATTACAAGGCATATAAGAACATACGGATTACAAGGCATATAAGAACATACGGATTGCCTTGTAGAACCAGACAAAGATCCATCTGCTCTGGCATTTTGTTTTCGATAGTGGCCAACCAGATAGATGCCTCTGGAAGCTCAGAAATATGAAGGTGCTGCCATCTCCTCCTGTCTGCTCCTGGCATCTGGTATTTGAAGGTATACTGCCTCAATATATGGGGGTTCTGTTTACCTGCTATGATTGATAGCTATTGATAGACCTATTCTTCATGGATTTTAGCCCTTTACAAATTAAAACAAAAAGCCAACATAAGTTAGTGGCCATCACCGTCGGGCCCATCTCAAGACATTTTGCTGCCTGAGGCAAAGATGGCACCCCTCCCCATGCCATGTACAGAAGCTGGCTGGATTGGCAGCTGAATCTTATTTCAATACTGATGATGGGATAGTGTCCTCCACCATACCTGAGGCTACAGGCTAGTTTAGTAGGACCAGGACAGGTTGTGTGGCAAATACAGCTCTATCCTCCAAGAGAGGGGAACAGCTGGGAAGTGCAGGATGAACAGCTGAGAGGCTGCCATCATTGCCCCCAGCCCCTGCATCTGCTGTCTGAGGGAACTGCCTCACTAGAACTGGCCCTGGTCACCACATTGCTTGATAGTGAACTCCATAAGTGCATTAAATATTGTCTGAAGGACTTCCTTTTGTAAGTCCCACTCCCAGTTTTTAAGATCAGGTGCCAGTGTGCACAAGCCACCTCTTCATACCTTTGGTTCATGCAATCAAGAGGGGAATATATGTGTGTGCGCACGCGCACAATTTTTCCACTGGGACTTCATTCTGAATTCCGAATTGCTGAAGTCTATTGAGAACATGCTATAATAATTAGTCAGTTGTAAAAGTAGCAGGTCAGTATGTTGAGAATTAATGAATCCATAAACAATAACTCAAAGAATGGCGATACTTGCCTATGTACTACTGTGCAGTTGTATTCCTGAATATGTTTGCAGGGAACTTAACTCTCTCTCTCTCTGTGTGTGTGTGTGTGTGTGTGTGTATGCATGTCAGTAAATAAGGTTTGCATTCTGCAAGAATGGAAATATGTTCCTTACTGGAGTGGAAGTGTCTCAGTGTGTACCAAATTTATTATTATTATTACATTTATATCCCGCCTTTTTTTTCCTCCAAGGAAGCCAAGGTGGCATACATAATCCTTTATCCTCACAACAACAACCCTGTGAGGTAGGTTGGGCTGAGAGTTTGTGGCTGGCCCAAAGTCACCCAGTGAGCTTCCATGGCTGAGTGGGGACTAGAATGCGGATCTCCCAACTCCCAGTCCAGCACTCTAGCCACTACACCACACTGGCTCTCTACCAAAAATCTACCAAATTTCAGCTAGCTAGTTTGTGTGGTAATAGCTTAATTATTTTGGTGTATACTTCACCCCTGTTCACTTATGCCCCCTCATGTGTCCCCCATCACGTGGTGGGGGAGAGCAGGGATTGGGCCTACCCCTTCTGTTGCATTCTTAACGGCCCATCCCCACAGCCCTCAACATGCTGGGGGGGCTGGACGTCTGTGGTAGGAGAGGCTGCTGTACTTGTGTAGGTTCCCCACGTGATGTAGAATGCTGTGTGATCAGAGTTCTAAATTGTGCAAGGTGCCTACACAAGTACATCAGACTCCCCAGTGCAGATGTTGAGGCCCACTGTATAGCAAGCTGTGGGGATGGGTCATCAGGAATGTGATGGATGGGGGGGGCAACAAGAATGTTCCCATGTTCCCACTCACGTGATGGGGAACAAGTGAGGGGGGAGGAGTGAATAGGGCTTTTGTGTCTCCCATTTTGAGGAAGAGGTGCAAAAATGTTCAATTTTCAGACTCTTCTAGTAAATGGAGCGTCTTGGACTACATGTGTACCCAGTTTGGAATTTCTTCACACTGAGGAACTTACTATCTAGAAAGAGGGTCTTCTCAGGTGCCCTAGTTGTGGAATGCTCTTCCCAGGGAGGCTCAGCTAACACCTACTTTGTCACCTTTTTGGTGCCAGGTGAAAATCTTTTTATTCTCCTGGGCATTTTAATGTATCCTTAATCCTTGATGGAATTAGCTCTGTGCTGCTTGTATCTGTTTTTACTTAGGTGTGTTTTTTTTTTTTACATATTACTGACTTTTAAAATGGATTGTGTTTTTGCTTTTATGTGTTTGTAAAGCTGCCCTGGATATTATTATTTTTGGAAGGCTGGGATAAAAATCCTTTTAGAATGTTGACAGAAAGGAGGAAAGGATAATAGTAGGGTGATGGATATGTGTAAACATATTTCACACACTTAAGGCTGCGATCTTATAGACACTTACCTGGGCCCGTTGAGCTCAGGGACATGTATAGGATTACAGTGTATACTTTGTTTCAAATGGGATTGGGAATAAAGGGCTAAACCAAACATTTTGTGGAAGAGGTGAGTTTTGTGTTGAAGTTTGACAACTTGTGGGGAACAGAAGCCATGGTTGATACTCTACTTTGAATTGTTCAATCTGGAATGGAAGCAAGATTAGATACTACACTCCTAATGCATGGCTAGTCTGTGAGTGCCTTCTATGAGCCAGTGAAGTTCAAGGAATTACCAGCAATGCATTGCACAATGTAATCCTGTTCCAAAAAGCCAAAGGGCTGTCAGTCAGAGCATAGGCAATATGGCATGAAGGTAAAAAGGGGTGGGGGTGGGGGATACATATCCTCAAACTTAAGGTCAGTTTATAACGGGATATAGAGTTTTTGTCTTTCACTCACTCTGTGTTGGTCTTGGGTGGGAGCCATTTTAAGTGCAACAAGTCAGCTTCTATATGTATCTACCCTCTTCTAAGAAGATCCTGTGTTTTAAGCACAAGTCACCTGGCTCTCAAGCTTCAAGAAATGATGGATTCTAACATGCAGCCATCTCAAGACAGCCGTAGATTATATGAGGAGTCATTTAAGGCTGCGATGGACGATCTGCAAGCCACATACAGCCTATGAGAGTCCTCTTTTGTAGAGGAAGCCAAGATTGGGCTTCTAATTTGTGGGGCTCGTGTGGGAGGTCGAAGTGAGGGGCCCAGCTTGATATGTTTGGATGGGTACAATCCATCCATGATTCAGCATTTTAACATTCCGCTGGCTGCAATGTGGGAAGTGAGCATATGCTTTGTCTCTGAGGGTCAAAGCAGAAGTGGCATGGGAGATCTGTGATCTTATTTCTTTGCTTTTAAAAAAACTTCAATGCAGCTACTGGAGGTTCTGGTTATTATTGATCAGATCAGTAGCACTGGGTTAAGGGCGGGGTGGCGGGCGGGGTTTGAACCATTTCTTCAGACACACTGTTTCCCTCATCTAAATTGCCCCTTCCTCAAAGCTGCAGTTAACCCTGTTGGGGGGAAATACAAGCATGATACAGTTATTTGTACTTTTCCCCCCATAGCAGGGCTAATATCAGCTTCGGAGTGTGGGGGGGGGTTAGATATGGGAAAGGGCTAAACAACCCTTCCCAAATCTGCTGCTTTAAAGTTTAAAAAAGGTTGGGCTATCTGATCACAGATTGGGGAGGGACTGTACTATGGTTACCGTAGCTCAATGGTAGAGCACATGCTTTGCATGCAGAAGGTTGCAGGTTCCATCCCTGGTATCTCTAGTAAAAAGGCCAGAGTATCAGGTCACAGGAAAGAGCTCTGGAGAGCCACTGCCATCCAGAGTAGACAATACTGGGAGCCTGACATGGTATAAGGCAGCTTCCTATGACTGCATTCTAGAGTTCTATAGCAATGGTCTCCAAACTTTTTTGATCACGCACCTCTATCAGTAAAAACAATTTTGAGCACGCACTTCCAAAGTATGTATAGTTATTTACTTATAAGTTTGTTTGTTTATTGATTGATTGATTTCATTTCTATACCGCCCAGTAGCTGAAGCTCTCTGGTTGCATACATGTACTACTGTACTAATATATTATGTACATTATCAAACCTACACAAATAATATAAATTTTTAAAGGATGAGATAAAGATGAAATAAACAATATCTTTAAAACAATTTTTTTTATTTTATTTGTTAATGGTACAAAACCCCTTTTTGCTCTCACTAAAAAAATACTATTATTAATATAATGTTTTTAGTGAGAGCAATGTGATTGACTAGGCTTTGTTATTTTTGAAAATCTTGATTTAACACTTCGTGCTACAGCAATTCGAAGGTCTGGTTCTAAGTTTAGTTTATTTCGATATTTGGTTTTAATGGCTGTCCTAGCTGTCCTGTTGTTCAGTCGTTCAGTCGTGTCCGACTCTTCGTGACCCCATGGACCATAGCACACCAGGCCTTCCTGTCCTGCGCTCTCTCCTGGAGCATGCTCAAGTCCATATTCATTGCATCAGTGATGCTATCTAGCCATCTCATCCTCTGCTGTCCCCTTCTCCTTTTGCCTTCAGTCTTTCCCAACATCAGAGTCTTAGCATGCGCTTTCTTTTCAGCTTCATTCTGCCAAAGGAGAGTGGGAAGGGTTCATCTCCTTCCCACTTTCCTTCAGCAGGATAGCAGCTGCTGCAATGCGGGCTTCCTCTTCTGTGCCTGGCAGAGACTGGTGCGGTTGTTCTCGGTAGCCGCAGCAGAGGCAGGATAGGGCTGGAGCCAAGAGAGAAGTGCCATGGGACTTCCCTCCCGGCTTCCATCCCATCCGGCTGCCTCCACCACCACCATCATTGCACACAATGGCAGCTCGTCAGGGCAGTGGGAGGCCACTCAATTATCAGGCAGCTCGCGCACCCCGGTGGATCGTCTTGCGCCCTCCCTGGGGTGCGCGCACACCACTTTCGAGACCACTGCTCTATAGCATCAGTATGTACAAGCCTGAACTTCCTGCAGTCTCTTTAGAAGGCCGGTATATACCCTTCTATGAGTGGGCAGCACGGAGGGATGACTGGCAACTTGCAACTGGGCAGTGCTCACAAGGAGTCATTGGTGGCTGTTTCCACGTGACGAGTCCTGTTCCGGGGCAGGGCAGTAGTCACAGCACCACGGAAAGCTCCAAGTGAACAACTTGCTTGACAAAGTCTAAGACCAGCATTTTGTGCCTCCAGGGACAGCTCAGCTGCTCCAATGCGCTGCCTTTTCTTGAGAAGTGAAAGGCCTGGAAGGGGCAGACCTTGCAGCCTGGCTTGCAGCCTAGCACTCCTCCCTCTCCCAGGCAATTCCAGCCTCACTGCCTGTACCGATGAGCCAAAATAGGGATGTGAGCGGGGCGGGTGTCAAGCATCTGTCAAGCACCTGCTGAGGGCCCACACCCATGGCAGGGGCCCACTGACAAGACCCCCCTGGACCAGCTCTTGCTCTTCAATCTGCTTGTTCACCTGCCTCTTGCTCTGATGTGTGGGGATGAGAAGGAGGAGCAGAAGATGCCACGGCCTCTTTGCTCCCTGGCACTCTGCTTGCCAAGTGAGCGAGTGGTAGCAGTGATGAGAAAGAGGATGAGGAGCAATAGCAGCTGGTGACGATGGTGGTGAGAAGGGAGACTCACTGAGGGAGGGGCCCATTGAGGGTGTCTTGCCCAAGGGCCCACAAAAACTTGGATCCAGCACTGGGTGTGAGTCCATGGCATGGAAGGGGTCAGTTCCTCAGTGGCAGCAGAATCCAAGGTTACAGACTCTGGAAGTCTCAAATCAGGGACCTCTAACTCAAGGGTCCCCAATCCAGTGGGCTCTGGCTCAAGCCAGGTCATTATGCTGGGGCATGGGTCAGTTTCCAGCACCTCTGCCTCACTAAGCCAACAGATCTGGCTGGCCCATCCTTGTCAGAGCCCAGTTCTGCAGTGCAGTGTGGGTTCTTGATGGTGACATGCAGTCATTGCTCTTTGCCCAACCGAAAAAGGGGCTTCTGTATGGGATCGGCTTTGTCCGGACTGCACGTGCTTGTCAGGCTCAGTGGAATGTTAGATTTTGATTTCCTGAGACTCTCAGTGTTCATTTAGAAAAGTCATGATCCAATGAGAGAATATTTGGAATGTTAAAACCCCAAATACTATCATCAGAATATATTCTGCCACTTCATTTTATTTATCTGAGTGAGCTTTGAATGCAGAATGATAATTATTTTGCTGCAATTTACCCAGACCAGTACTTAATATGGGTCAAGGGCTCAGAGGTCTATATGGACTCCGTGCACCAATAGGACTGACATGCAGAATATGGTTATTTGCTATGGAATTCAGGTTTATTGTTTAAGCTACAAGGTTCTAGTCCTGTTGACGCAGAGAAAAGGTTGAGCCTCTGTGACCAGTGTTTGATTTTTGCATTGTCCAACACATGTCGGCAAGAGAAGTGTCCAGTGAGAGCAGGGCTTTATAGTGGATCATGGGATGATGATTTGAGGGGCTAAAATGACATCTAAGAGTAAACAGAAGCTCTCTCCCCCTCTGACTTTGTCCTCTGTTTATAAATGTCCCTGCCTAATTAGATAGAAAGACTCTGTGGTACCATTGCGAAAATGCATATATAGCATCTGGAATGCTCATATGTTGAGGTTAATGGAGGTTAAGGAGTCTGAAAGGACGGTCCTTCACTATGGTCTGAAATTGACCTGGATGAGAGGCAAGCACAATTGTAAACTAGTGTGCCTTTCAACCATTTCTCCCAGTACTGCTAAACTTGGCCCAGGTTTATACGAAACATCTTGTCTTCCATTTTTCCCAGTACAGAATGCTGTAACAGAGAAATGGGAGATTCACTAAATATTTAGATGCGCTATCATTTATCTGTTTGTAAACCAGGGCTGGGCAATTTGTGGCTCTCCAGATGTTTTGGCCTGCAACTCCCATCAGCCCTGGCCTGCCTAGCCAGTGGTGAGGGATAATGGGTGTTGCAAGCCAACACATCTGAGGGGCCACACATTGTCCACCTCTATTAGAGACTGTCACCCTCCATGGCATCTTAAGCTAAAATATGCTCACATTTTTGCCCCCATCCCATTGGCCTTTGGTCCTGCCCAGCAGTGGAATCTAGTCTCTGAGAGCTTCTCTGAAATGGAATTCAGCCCTCGGCTGAAAGAGGTTCTCCATTCCTGAGCTGGATGGACAGTAGTCTGACCTGGTATGTTCCTCACAGGTAGAACTCTGAAGGAGTGCCAAAGGCGGCCCTCTAACTCAAGCCTTACTCAAGCCCTTCCTATTCTGCTTATTCTTCATCTAAGTCAGCCTTCCCCAACCTGGTGCGCTTTAGGTGTTTTGGACGTCAACTCCCATCAACCCTAGCCAGCATGACTAATGGTCAGGAATGCTGGGCATTGCAGTCCAACACATCTCAAGGGCACCAGGGCAGGGAAGGCAGATACTAGTGACATACACTATGGTGGGATGTAGGAGAGGGCCTTCTCTGCAGTGGCACCCTGGTTGTGGAATGCCCTCCCCTTGGAGGCCCAATTGGCGCAGACGTTGGTTTCATTTTGGCACCAAGTTAGAACATGGATTTTCACCAAAGCCTTTGAGTGCTAATTGAATTCCCTAAAGCTGCACATTGTTTTAACTGTTTTATTTTTTTAGATGTTTAAACTGGCATTAGCTTGCTTAATGGTTTAATATGTTTTAGCTGTTTAAATTATTTATTGTTTTATATTTTTTACATTTATTTTATCTATACGTCACCCTGAGATCTTAATGATATAGGGCGGGATACAAATATTTTAAATAATAAATAAATAAATACTAAATACTTTGCTAGCGGCTCTTATTACGAAGTTCTGCAAACTTAAGCCCTCCATCTTCTGCTCCAAATAAAAATTTACAGTTATTCAGTGGTTCAGCCATTGAGGATATGCACCATTTTGTCCCACTTAAGTGTTAAGTGACTCATTAAATGTTTGCAGCTCCCCTCTGTCAATGTTAAATTTCATTCAGCAACCATTTGAGCTGTACTTTGTTGGGGAAGGGATACACAGTAGCGCTTGTTGGTGTTGACATTCTATTAAAACTGGCCTTCTACATGAACTCCGGCACATAGCATCTTACACAGAAGTAGCACGGCCCCAAAATAGTCACAGTGGTCAAAATAGTTTAAATAGTATTTTCGGAGCCACCTTTGCCCGCCGTCCAGTTCCTGTAGCAAAAGAACATCTTTGTACGTGGGGGCAGTTTCCTATGTTTGCACAGAACATTTTATATGTACTGCAGTGTAGTGCTAAAAAATGTAATGGGAGAAGGATCCTTTATGATTGGCAGAGTTGTTTTTCTAAGATACATACCAAGCCACAGGCAAAGCTGTGTAGGAAGTGGCTGCTTTCCAAAACCCATCACTGTAATTTTCCTTTACAATGATAACATCTCATTCTGCAGTGCTTCCTTGGTTACTGTTAAAAATCTGCAAAGGATGCTTGCCCACTAACAAACTGGGATTCAACACTTCAGCTATCTTGGGAGCTGACTTTTATTCTTAAAAAAAAAGCCATCCTTGTCTTTACCTCTGAACATAAAGTCTGAGAAGTAAATGTTTCCCCTTCCTTTAAGTGATACAGGGCTGTGTATTTCCTTCAGTGTAATTAGTTTCCTATCTATTTGGTTTCAAATATATAACATGCAGTGGAGGCTGGTGGCTCCGATGTCAGTGGGGCAGTAAATCCACTCCAGATTTCAGTCGGAACTAGTCAGAACTCTAAAGGAGTGATCCAAGGTGCAACTCACTGGCCCACTGACATCCAAGCCACTAGCCTCCACTGATTTATTTATTTATTTATTTATTGCATTTATACCCCGCCTTTCTTCCTCTCGCAAGGAACCCAAGGCGGCTTACATTATCCTCCTCCTCTCCATTTTATCCTCACAACAACAACCCTGTGAGGTGGGTTGGGCTGAGAGTCTGTGACTGGCCCAAAGTCACCCAGTGAGCTTTCATGGCCGAGTGGGGACTAGAACCCAGATCTCCCAGCTCCTAGTCCAACACTCTTGCCACTACACCACACTGATAGATTGCTGTGTGAATATAGAACCTTCCATACAGGCTGCTCACCACTAGTCACTGGAGCCATATCAGATGGCATTCATCCAAGTTCTTAAAGAACTTAAAAGTGATATTGTTCGTGTTATAAATAAAATATGTTAATTGTCAGCCCACTTTCCAGGGAACTAGAAGATAGCTAATGTCACAGTAATTTTTAAAATGAGCATCAGGGGTGGAGGGAATCTGCAAAATTCCAAATCGATCAGCATGAATTTACTTGATTTATTTACAGTATTTTTACCCAGCTCCTCAGTGCAAAAAAAAAAAAACGGCTCCCAGAGCAGCTTTCAGTGATTAATAGCGAGACAGTCCCTGCCGTCAGGCTTACAATCTAAAACACAATACAAAAGGAAAATAGATTGGGAAGGGGAGGAAAAGAGCAAAACCCAGACCCCAATTCTTAGTCTCAAGTTTCTGTAGGTGTTCTATGTGGCAGGGAAGGGTAAATCGAGCTCCCTGCGGCTGTTCCTTCTCTGGCCGAAGTATGGGGCTAGGTTGGTCTCCTCCTTGCCATGGTGTCCTTCCTGGAAGGTGGGGGGGGGCAGGCTCCCAGTGGCCCTTGGTGCCCTGGCTGATGGATGAGACCAGAGTCTGCAATCCAGACTTCTGTCCCTGATTCATCTAACATAGACTTTCCCAAGCCTGGGTCCACCGATGTTGTTGGACTACAACCCTCATAATCCCTGACCACCAGTTATGCTGGTTGGGAGATGATAGGAGTTGTAGTCCAAGGCATCTGGATGGCACCAAGTTGAGGAAGACAGCTGTAAAGTCCCTCCTGGCAAGAGAGTCACTCGGTGGCTGATGCTTCCACCTGGCTAGAGGAGGACGAGCAATGGAGGCTGGTGGCTCCAATGTCAGTGGGCTGGTGAATCCGCTCCGGGTTTCAGTCAGAACTCTAAAGGAGCTATCTCAGGTGCTTTGTTCTGACTGGTTCTGACTGAAACCTGGAGTGGATTCACTGGCCACTGGCAGAGCTACCAGCCTCCACTGACTACAACTCCCAGCATTCCTGACCATTGGTCATGCCAACGGAGGCTGTGAAGCACCTTGGAGAGCTCCTTTAGAGTTCTGACTGAAACGTGGAGTGGATGCACTGCCCCACCAGCCTCCACTGAGGAGAAGGCAATGAAGCATTCAGGCGGTGAAAAAATGAAGCTGAGGGGAACATTTTTGAGCAGAGAGTGCTCTGTCAGCAAGTGTTATGTCACTGTCACAGACTGACAAGAATTCCCCTGGAAAGGTTTGTGACAGCTTTGAAACTAAAACAAGGACCAAGGGCAATGCAGTGGGGAAGAGAGGTGTGGATCATTATATCATGTAATGCCTCAGGCTGTGCGGTTGGACGTCCAACATGATTTTTCCTCTCGCCTCTCAAGGACAGGTTGTCCAGCCGAGCAACCAGATTGCAGCAGCATGTGTCACATCCCTGCAAGTGTGCAAGAGGGCTAATGCAAAGTGCGTGGGAATTCTCTGGCAGCCTGGATCGTGTTCCGGCTGTGGTTTCCCGGGTAAAGTACCGAATGGGCAATATTCATTCAGCAGATTGAGGCCTTGACCACAGTGATTTCTGAGAGAATTCAGAGACTCTATGATAAGTGATTTGAAATGCAAATGAAAAAAGAAACATGCAGAAACTCCTTCCAATGTGGAATTAAGAGTGCTTTCACACTGGTAAAGGAAAAGCCAGAGACGAGCTTAGAAAGGGCAGTAGGCTTAGAAAGGGCATTGGCTAGGCAGGGTGGCACCATTGCAGTGTCTCATTCTCCCTTTGTTTTCCCTGCACCTAACACAGTAAATCACCTTCAGCTATTGAAGGCCATTGGTGAGGTAAGAGAAAATCAAGGACAGGTGAGATTGGACAGCAGCAGCCTCTGTTTCTGAACAGGCGCAATCTTCCTAAGTCGTGGCAACTTTGAATTTCAGCAGGACCTTTAAAGGTTCACAGCCATTCTTAACTGGCCCCATTGGCAGTTTCAAGGGAGAGGCATAGAATTAGGAGCTGTTCCCCATGGAAATGCTTGTGAGATGCTTCCTCCCCCTCCTCCCCCTCCCCGTCTATTCCACTAACCAGAGAAAGAGAAATGCAGACAGTAGTTATTGCCTGGAGTGGGTGGGAAAGGTAGAAATGATATACCTCACCTTGAGCTCAGGCACCCTTGTATCTCAAGGAGAAAGTATTATACTCTCATGCAGCCTTCCCCAATCTGGTGCCCTCCAGATGTGTTGGACTACAGCTCCATCATCCTCAGCCAGCCTGGACATGGTGGGTGGGGATGAAGGGACCTGTAGTCTAACACTTCTGGAGGTCGCCAGGTTGAGGAATGCTGCTGTAATGTGTCTAGTCTCAGGAAGATGTTGACTCTAACAATATTGGAATCAAAAGCCCTTTGCAGACTTTATAGGGGCTTACAATGAAGCTCCTCCTCCAACCTACCCACATTCCTTTATAACAGGGTTGTTCACACAACACACTAACCCACATTCAGTGGTTGAGTATGGGCTGTTTGTTGAACTGTGGGTTAGTGTGTTGTCTGAACCCAGGACATTTTCTGCAGGGTGGCTTGTGAAACATGCAGTGTGGTTTGTTAACCACCCTGAACAACCCAAAAGCAAGCCATGGGCTCTCAAGGTGGCTTGTTTGAGAAAAATAAGCCACGCTACATGGTTAACAAGCCACCCTGCATAAAATCTCCTGGGTTCAGATAACAAGCTAACCTATGGTTCAAAAATTACCCACAGTTCAACAATAGCCCACACTCAACCACCGAGTATGAATTAGCATGTTGTGCGAACTCAGAGTGTGTGAAGAGTCCATCATAATGAATGTGCCTACGTGAATGTAAAGTTATTTTAGTAATTGTGGACACACACACACATACCCGGGAGGTGTGACTGGCGCTGACATTGTAGTCTTTTTGGCACTAGGTCAAAACCTTTGCATTTGCCCAGGCATTTAAAATGGTGGATCTGACGCATCTGTTTGTTGTATTTGCTGAACTTTTTGGCTTTGTGGTGATTATGTTATTTTAGTGTTTTTCTTATATATTGTATGATGATTTTGATCATACACTTGTACACTGCCTGGGTATCCACAATAATGAAGGGCAGTCAAAAACTATTTTTAATAAATAAAATAAGAATAAGAATACATAAATAATATTAATCTTTAAAAACAACAACCTGTCATGGTTGCTAAAGTCATGTTTTGTATTGTATCTAGTTTGTTCCTTACAGTGACTGGCTTGGGAACTTGTTTTCACAACCTTTTAATATATACTGCTTAGGGATTTTAATATAGTAAGGACACAATCCTATTGGGACAGTCACCTCTGACTTCCTCTGAAGTTGTAGGCGACTGCCTATCCAATGCAGGGCGGCTGAAGTATGGAGGGGAAGTTTCCCTCTGTGCTCTGACTTCCCTGCAGTTTGCCTTAGATGCCTGATTTTGGGCGTCTAAGCACAGCTTTGGGGATGGGGTGGGAACGGGGTGGAGACTGCATAGGAAGCTGTCTAAAACAGCTTCCACAGTCTCTTCCCTGCACCCAGGAATGCCCCCTATTTGCCCTGTCTATGCTCCATGTTATGAGCATGGACAGGCACAGAGGGGCAGCTGCCACAGTTCTCTCTGCCCCAGCTACAAAGGGGACAGGGCGCGGAGCACGGTTTCCCAGCTACAAGCCTGGAGCCAGAAAATGAAAAAATCTTCTCTCCCCCAGATGATGTCTAGGGGACATAGGATTGTCTCTAAGTGGTATTAAAGTATTATACATACGTACATACATACATACACACACAACTTTCAAGTGTCTGGAGCTCCTAGGTACTATTAGTATAACTATTAACTATTTTTAGAACTTATTTTTAGAACTATTTATTTATTTTAAAACCTAGCTACATATTCTCTCAAATGGTCTCATGGAAATGGCCAGAAAATCACTGAATTAAGTGATTTCTAGTGAAAAAGGCTGAAATAACTTTGAGAATGGCAACAGTAAAGTCCAGTTGGGTTCATCCCACTTGTGACCGGGCTTCTCAAGTTTGCATGCACTTCATTGGTTAAGGAATATGATAAAAATCATAGATAACTGTTCATTATATAACAAAGCCTGATGATGGTTTAGAAGATTGAAGCCAAACCAATTTGATATAAAATAACCAAAATTTATCTTTGCTGGGTGTCGGTGAACTCCAGTCCAAAGGCTAGAGTTTAAAATGGAAGCATGAGTGTCTGACATTATCTCTGACCATTTAGATTGTCATTAAGGCTTTTTGACTTCTGGGAGTTATAAAAGAAACACTGCCATTTCCTGTTTTGGGAAAGGAGAGGAGGAAGCTTTTCAGTCCAGATAAATTACCCCTTTGCAATGTAAGCACTGAGGATAATGCCACATTTCCTGTGTAATGTGACCTAACCTCTGGGTTTTCTTTTCCTGGGAGTTCCATTATTGCTGCTATTTATTCAGGATGCTAATTCACTAATATTCATTCAGCGGATTGAGGCCTTGACTATGGTGATATTTGAGTTCATTCAGAGACTGTATGATAAGTGCTTCAAAATGCAAACAAAAAGAGAAACATGCAGAAACTCTTTTCATGCCAAGGGGTGAAGTGCCTTACTGAGCTGCGTGAATGTTGGTGCTTGATGAACTGAATGAAAATTGTGAATCGCTGTGTGTAGTTTTTTATTGTTATGGCAACGTAGACATCACAGAGTTGGTGTCGTAGCTGCCTCATTCTTATTTACAAGACCGATTCAATTCACTGGCAGTGAAACCAACGAATCTGGAGTCATGGAGAAAATTCATGTAGTAATTTGGGTAGGCGATAAGATAAAAGAATCCAATGCATTTTCTTTCTCTTCTGTTGCCATTTCCATTGGGAGGTGATTCAGGTACATACATTTGCCACAGGAGTGGTTTGTTCCCCATCCAAGGTGCCATGTCTTCCTTGGTCTCATTTTCCCTGCGTATCATAGGGGGCCTTGCTTCTCAGCTCACTGCTTTGGCGTGGCAACTCTGCCTCCAACCCCAGCTTTGAAGCCACCTGTGGCCTCCTACTGGGCAGCATATGGTCACAGTCAGTGGGGGCTGGTGGCTCCTATTTCATTGGGGCAGTGAGTCCACTCTGAGTTTCAGCCAGAACCAGTTAGAACTCTAAGGGCGCAATCCTATGTTTGTAGAGAAAAGGCCTGCAACTCCCAGCATTCCCCAGCCAGCCATGCTGTAGGTTGTAGGCCTTTTCTCTGTCAAAACATGCATAGGATTGCACCCTAAAAGAGCTTTCCAAGGTGCTGAAGCCACCTTGGATAGCTCCTTTAGAGTTCAGGCTGATTCTGGCTGAAACCCAGAGTGGATTCAT
The DNA here is from genome assembly GCF_057233095.1 of Heloderma suspectum. Classification (NCBI taxonomy): domain Eukaryota; kingdom Metazoa; phylum Chordata; class Lepidosauria; order Squamata; family Helodermatidae; genus Heloderma; species Heloderma suspectum. The sequence continues at coordinate 35,677,032 of NC_139464.1, forward strand.
TGCCCCAATGAAATAGGAGTCCCAGCCTCCACTGGTCACAGATTCCTCAGGAAGCACATGGTGTTCCTATAGGCTTATTTTATGTATTTTAAACGGGGGTGCAGAACCTCAGGCCGATTTGGGGGCCAATCCAGCCCTCCAAGGTTCCCTAGAAAGCCATGCCCGCTCCTCCTGGCCCCATCTCTTCTCCCCCCCAACTATCAATCATTTCGTGGTTTCCCAGGTTTTGTGCAGTTTTTTCCCCATTTTTTGAAATGCTTCCCCATAGGCTTTGTTACTGGCAGTAAGAGCCTTAAGGTAAAGTATGCTGGTATTTGGGGTTTTTGGCTCTTGCCTTTGGCCCTGCCCACCACTGGGATGTGGCCCCCGAGAGCTGCTCCTTGCACTGAAAGAGGGTCCTCACCCCTGATTTAAATTATTTGTATGCTGCCTCTCCACTATGAAGTGCACAACATCAAAAAATAAAATAAAAAACAAGTACGCTTAAAAAAAGTCAACTAAATAGCAAACAGCTCAAAACCAAACATCATCCAGTGCAACTTGAGGTCCATTAATTTCAGTGGGTCTACTCTAAGTAAGACTTACATTGAATTTTACCCCTTATGTCTGTCTGTGTGTGAGTGCACACAAGACTAGGGTTATGGTACTGAGGGTCTTATACTTTGCTTACAACTTCATAAAAGCTGTAGGAAAATACAAGGAAACAGAGGAGAACATAAAGGAAATGAAAGAACTTATCAAAGGTGTTGTTTTTAATAAGGGTGCTTTCACAAAATGGCCCCCAACCACAACGCATCACCTCATACCTGAACAGCTACTTATTGCTTGTTGAATGGTTCCTGTGTCAACTCAAGGGCTGTTGCACACAATTTTGTTTCTTACAGTACTAGCACAGAATGTTAGTTCTGAGCCTTGCAGCTTTGCACTCTCTATATACCCCCCTTGTCTGTCCTTAGCTGTCGAGTTTTTAAAAGCCTCCATAAAAACCAAGCACTATAGATCCATCTAAATTCTGACAGGTTTATACATCCATGTGTGTGTGTGTGTGTGTGTTGGGCTGGGGTCATGCTGGGGTATTTTATTATTTGGTTTTATGTGAAGATTTGATGGGATCTTCCTTCCCACCAGCTTCTGCTAATAATCTATAGCAATATCTTTTCTGCAAGGAGCTTTAGAGTACTAGAGGTTGTGAGAGGAGAGCTATGCTGCAGAGGTACCTAATCAGGGGATAAATGTATGCCGTGCCTCCTACAGTGGACTGAGGCGCTCCCCAAAAGGATAATAAAGCCATCTTTTTCACACCAGAGATGTACAACAGTTGCACTGGGACAGCAGCATCTAGAAAGACCTTTAGTAGACAGCATTGAAAGAGTGGAACCATGATAAAGCCTTTCCAGATAGAACAGCCAACTGAGTATTCACCTAGAAGTTGTCCTCTGATTCTCTCAGATGCCACTGTAGCCTAGGGATGTACAAGCATTTCGTTGCTGTTTGCAAATCATATGGACATGTCCTGTTCACAGCCCCAAACATGAACACAAGCAGGAGTGTAATTCTCAGGAAATTTTCACAGTTTCCAAAGCTTGCATTCGTGTTGGAAAGAGCACACTTCCTAAAATGCACACTTGCACAACTGCACACGTCCAAAAATGCACATTCCCTCCCAAACCTCATTTTCACGCCTTAGCCTATGGGGGGAAGTGCACATTTGGGGTGCATGCTTGGAAAAGTGTGCATTTTTGTGTTCAAAAATGTGGACTTTTCCTATTTGAAAAAGGAAGGAAGGAAGGTGCTTGTGTTTGGGAGTGAGAACGAGGGAAGACAAGACAAGGTTTAGTTTATCTTGATCTCATGGAGTGGTACCTGAGCATAGTTCTCTTTCTCAACATTTTGTCTTTTGGTTATTCCTTGCACTGAGTCTCTTTGTTCAGGAGATGTGGTCCAAAGAAGAAGAATCAAGCCAAAATGTTTGTGGTCCCTGCTTTCCCCCCTTTTCTTTCAAATTAAATTTGTTCAGGAATCGTTAATACAAGGTATTTGCCGCTTTGCATCAGCAAAGCTGTAAGCTGGAGCATGGTGTTCCTAGGGGGTCACCAATCAGTTTTTAAAAATTGATTAATAAGGAGATGCATTCCATCATTACATAAATACACAAACATCCAGTCTTTCCATAAGAGGGTTCCAATACATAATAAAGAGGCACTACTTCGAGAAGAAATCAGTCAATACTGCTGGTCTGTTTATTCTGCAGATCAAGTCCAACAATTTGTCTGTTCAAATTATTTATAGTATCATAGAATAGTAGGGTTGGAAGGGGCCTACAAGGCCATCGAGTCCAACCCCCTGCTCAATGCAGGAATCCAAGTCAGAGCATCCCTGACAGATGGCTGTCCAGCCTCATCTTGAAGGCCTCCAGTGTGGGAGAGCCCACCACCTCCCTAGGTAATTGGTTCCATTGTCATATTGCTCTAACAGTCAGGAAGTTTTTCCTTATGTTCAGCCGGAATCTGGCTTCCTGTAACTTGAGCCCATTATTCCGTGTCCTGCACTCTGGGATCTTCAAGAAGAGATTCTGTCCTTCCTCTCTGTGACAACCTTTCAAGTACTTGAAGAGCGCTATCATATCTCCCCTCAGTCTTCTCTTCTCAAAGCTAAACATGGCCAGTTCTTTCAGTCTCTCTTCATAGGGCTTTGCTTCCAGTCCCCTGATCATCTTTGTTGCCCTCCTCTGAACCCTCTCCAGTTTATCTGCATCCTTCTTAAAGTGTGGTGCCCAGAACTGGACACAGTACTCCAGATGAGGCCTAACCAGTGCTGAGTAGAGGGGAACTAGTACTTCCCGGGACGTGGAAGCTATGCTTCTATTAATGCAGCCCAAGAGAGCATTGGCCTTTTTTGCAGCCACATCACATTGTTGGCTCATATTCAGCTTGTGATCGACAACAGTTCCAAGATCTTTCTCGCTTGTAGTTTTGTTGAGCCACGTATCCCCCATCTTGTAACTGAGCATTTGGTTTCTTTTTCCTAGGTGCAGAACCTGGCATTTGTCCCTATTAAATGTCATTCTGTTGTTTTCTGCCCAGCGCTCCAGTCTATCCAGATCACTTTGAATTTTGTTTCTGTCTTCCAAAGTATTAGCTATCCCGCCCAATTTTGTGTCATCTGCAAATTTGATCAGCATTCCCTGCACCTCCTCCTCCAAGTCATTCATAAAAATGTTGAAGAGCACTGGGCCCAGGACTGAGCCCTGCGGTACCCCACTCGTTACCTCTCCCCAGTTTGAGAAGGTCCCATTGATAAGCACTCTTTGAGTCCGATTCTGTAGCCAACTGTGGATCCACCGGATCGTTGTTTCATCTAGCCCACTTTGAGCTAGTTTGCTCATCAGGATATCAGGGGGCACTTTGTCGAAAGCTTTGCTGAAGTCAAGGTATATGATGTCTACAGCATTCCCACGGTCCACAAGGGAGGTTACTTGATCAAAAAATGAGATCAGATTCATCTGGCAGGACTTGTTTTTGACAAATCCGTGTTGGCTTCGAGTAATCACGGCATTGTTTTCAAGGTGCTTCCAGATGGATTGCTTTATGATCTGCTCCAGAATTTTCCCAGGGATTGATGTCAGACTGACTGGTCTGTAGTTCCCAGGTTCCTCCTTTTTACCCTTTTTGAAGATAGGGACAACATTAGCCCTCCTCCAGTCATCTGGCACTTCCCCCGTCCTCCATGATTTCTCAAAGAGAATAGACAGCGGTTCTGAGAGTTCTTCTGCCAGTTCCTTTATGACTCTAGGATGCAGTTCATCTGGCCCTGGAGATTTGAATTCATTCAAAGGAATTAGGTGTTCCTTGACCATATGCCTATCGATCTCAAGCTGCAATCCTGCCCCTTCAGCCTGTGCTTCGCCTTTGCCAGGGGGGTCATAGACCCTCATTTGGGAGAAGACTGAGCCAAAGTAGGAATTGAGCACCTCTGCCTTGTCTTTGTCATCTGTTATTGTGACTTTAATAACTATTTTCTAATAGTAGAGATGGGAGAGTTTTTCCATCAGTGAGCAGGTACAATTCTGGTTGCAATCAGGTAGATCACAACCAGATTTTCACACATCAAGAGGTATTGACCTAAAACATCCTATTTAATTTTAAAGTTATCATATACCGTGTAACCCATGGGTGGGCAACTTGTGTCCCTCCAGATGTTTTGGCCTGCAGTTCCGGTGATCCTCCCCATTGGCTATGCTGGCTACTAGGGCTGATGAGAATTGTAGATTAAAACTAGTTCTGTGCCGAAAATGTCTCCCACATTTTTTTTGACCATGCTCATTCAATTTGATAGAAAAGAAATTGCTTTCAAAAAGAAAGTCAAAGGAGGAGAAATTTCAGAGAAATTCTTGTGGGTTTGTGGTTCTTGTGCTTGCTTTACATGTGAGGTGGCTGAGGAGTGTGCATGAGTGTCCTGTCTGTCATTGTACAGTAATCTCTGTGGCAGCCTGTAGCCTCCTCGGCTTCCTGCACTTTAGTTAAAGCCATCATGAGGAAGACGTCATGAGGCAATTCCTCCCATGGGGCTTGTTCCGTTCAGAAAGTGCAGGTGGCCTGGGAAGCTGCAGAGCAATGGAAAGATTGAGAGAGAAATAGAGAGAAAACACACACAGCACCCTCGGCCACCTTGCAGTGATTAGGTGCAACAGTGACACGGCTGATGCTGTTGCCACCTACAGAAGCCGTGCAGGAAACAAAAAACCCTTAGGGAAAAAGAAAGACCCTGCTCTACAGCCCCTGCCAATAGTGAGCCTATCTGTGAGAAACTGTTGAAGAATTTCTCCTCCCCTAGGAGAAAGTCAGTGAAATTGTTGTCTCCCCCCGCCCGATTTCTCTGCCCACAAATAGGCTGGAGAATTTTGAGAGGCCGTTAGTGCACAGCTCTAGTTAAAACATCAGCTGGGCCACAAATTGTCCACCCCAATCTAAATAAACCTTCAAACTGGGCCTCTTCCCATGATGTACAAGCAGAACAATGTTCCATTATCTTCTGTTAATATTGTTGCCATACTTTCTCTTGAATTACAATTCCTATGTTCCTACTCAAAAATCATTAGACAAGTCTTGTATATATTTAAAAGATATTGAATTTTGATATGCAAGACTACAATTAATCTCAGTATCAGTTGTCTCACAAGGGTTTAATTGTCTAAGGGCACAATCCTACGCATATTTAGACAGAAAAATGTCCTACACTTCCCAGCGTGCTGGGAATTGTAGGACTTTCTTCTGTCTAAACATGCATAGGATTGCGTCCTAAGCCTCGTTATCTTTAACTCCTGCGTAATATAAAATACCTAAGTTAAAAATGTTGATACCATGCGGGTGAGCACCTGCTCTCCTATCAATTTTTTGATATAGCTTCTGCCTCCTTCTGACCTGAGAGGAGCAGAAACCATCTTATGCAGTGACAACGTCTGAGAAGGCCATGACACAAGAGTGTAATACCCAGTTGGCCAGTCCACATCTGGGCAGCCTTTTACAAGATAGCTAAATCCAGGACAGTACTGTTAAAATTGCTTTCTGTGCTGTGTATGTGGAATGGGTCCTGGACAATTATGATAGGTGATAACAGATTTGAGTGTGTAGCTGAATCCAATTAATAGGAATACGCAATGAACTGGAACCACTCTAAAACTTGGCTTCCCAAGCACTCCTTTCAGCTAACTGAGATGTAGATTAATTTATTACCCATATTGCCAGGAGGGTGGGGTGGAGAAGGAGACTTGTTCAGGAGCTCAGCACAGGTTATGGACTTGCTAGGAAACTAATTATAACCTTTATCATTAAGTGCCAGGTTCATTTTCCACCTTCTTCTTAAAAGCTGTTCAATCCATTTCTGAGATAGAAGAAAAGCTGATGTGGTTTTTAATGCAGTGTGTCCATTACATCCTCTCGTGCACTCAACACCTAGTTTTGCTCTTTTAGCAGCATTGACTCCCCCCACCCCCATTTCCAGCTCCTATTTTGTCCTGAAGTGAGTCACAAGGAAGCAGGGAACTAAACTAATGTTTCAGTTTCAGTAGCCAATAGGGCTTGCCCCTGAGCTTTGTGCATCTTCCCTATGGGAGGGACCATAGCTCAGTGGTAGAGCATCTGTTCTGCATGCAGAAGGTCCCGGGTTCAATCCCCAGACTAGGTACCAGGGGATGGGGAAGACCTTTGGCTGAGACCAAAGTCAGGGTAGTCCATACTAAGCTAGATGGGCAAATTGTCCAACCTGGTATGGCAACTCCAGTGGTGGCTGGTGGCTCCGATGTCAGTGGGAGTGACTTCCAGATGGCTTTCCCATATGATAATACCACAGCCCATGTTGTTTGACTGATCATTAGGGGAAGATTGGAGAGGAACTCTGTGTGGGAATGCTGTTTTGGCAGGAACTCCTTCTTGTCTGAATTACCTAGTTCCACCCCCTTTGGCCACGTTTTCACAGTCGGTGAGAAGAACCTGCGTCTGGACAGTACCTCTGTAGACTGAATGCAGGGGGGCCAAAAATCCTTCTGACTAAGAAGGGAATCTGCACAGGAATCTTGCTATTGATTTCAGCATGTGTAATGTATGGCTGTGAGAGGTGGACTATAAGGAAGGCTGAGCGCCAAAGAATTGATGCTTTCGAACTGTGGTGCTGGAGAAGACTCTTACGAGTCCCCTGGACTGCAAGGAGGTCCAATCAGTCAATCCTAAAGGAAATCAACCCTGAGTGCTCATTGGAAGGACAGATACTGAAGCTGAAGCTCCAATATTTTGGCCACCTAATGCGAAGAGAAAACTCTCTGGAAAAGACCCTGATACTGGGAAAGACTGAAGGCAAAAGGAGAAGGGGACAGCAGAGGATGAGATGGCTAGATAGCATCACCGATGCAATGAATATGAACTTGAGCACGCTCCAGGAGAGTGCGCAGGACAGGAAGGCCTGGCGTGCTATGGTCCATGGGGTCATGAAGAGTCGGACACGACTGAACGACTGAACAACAACATGAACAAGATTTGGTGGTGTTGTTTTTTCACTTGTACCCCACCTTTTTCCCAAGAAAAATGGCACTCGGGGCGGCTTACAATCACAAATAAAATTGGAAGAAAATAATAAAACAAATGCATTAAAACACATGAAAAACACAAGAACAAAATAAAAACATCCACCCCACCCACTTACATGCCAAAGGCCTCCTTGAATAAAAAAGTATTTGGCTGCTGGCAGAAGGACAGCAGAAAGGGAGCAAACATAGTAACCTCCCTCAGCAGGGATTTCCTTAGCCTGGGAGTGGCCACCGAGAAGGCCCTCCTTCAAGCCTCCACCAAAGTCATATCTTCTTCATGCTGTATTTTGACACTGTTCTTCAGAGAACAGCCTTCTCCAAGGAAAACTAGGTCCTTCCTAGAACAAGACTGGGCCACAGATTTGCATGTCTACCTTCACTCAAATGACATTTTTTCTCATATATTTGTGTCATCTCTTCCTTTAATCAGTTTTGTTCTTTCTTTTTCTTTTTGCGTGTCATAAATTTTAATTTCCCCAAATACTCCTTCCTGTCACTCAGTGGCTCATGTTCCTCACAGGTGTTTCAACTTCGCTTTATGCCCCCACCCCATCACACCAGATGTCACTCAGTGCCATTGGAAGCTGGCACTCTTTCAAAAGAAAAAGCCTGCTTATCTCATATTTGACTCTCTTTCTGAGTCGAATATCTATTGGCTTCTTCGTGATCCATTGCTTTCATTTTATCATGCACAAGCCTTCCCTTGAAGGTTCTTTGTTCACTAGCTGCCCTGGAGACTCCTCTTGGGGCTTCATTATGAGCCCAGCCAATCCTTTTAAGCCACTTCTGTGCATCAATGGCTTCTTTTAAAAAAGAAAAGAAATTGGACGTATGTTCAAGTGCCAGAAATCTGTGGAGAACTCTTTATAAGCTGCCATTAAACTCGCTCTCTGGCAACTTATTATTTTGTGCCAGTAAGTACATTGAATATGTATTCATTGGGTGTTTTTTTTAATTGTATCCACTTTGTATGGTTTTTAACTTGCATGCCACCTTGAGAGGGTTCTGCCTTTAAAGGTGGCCTAAAAATGATTTTAAACAAATTAGAGAGCAATCCTATGTCCCCTAGGCAGCCTCTGGGGGAGATAGAATTTTTCAGTTTCCTAGGTCTGAGCTTGTAGACAGCGCTACAAGCTCGTAGCCAGGAAACAGTGCTCCCTGCCCCCTCCCTCTCATAGCTGGGGCGAAGAGTGGGGCGGCGGCGGCTGCCCTTCCATGCCTGTCCGTGCTTGTAACACAGAGCACGGTCAGGGCAAAAAGGGGGCGTTCCCAGGGGAGGGGAGGAGACCGCAGAAGATGTTTTTGACAGCTTCCTATGCAGTCTCCAGCCCTGTTCCTACCCCCTCCCCGAAGCCACACTTTGACACCTGAAATTGGGTGTCTAAGGCAAACTGCAGGCAGCTGGAGCATGGAAGGAATCCTCTCCTTGGTGCTTCAGCCGCCCTGCATTGGATAGGTGGCTGCCTCTGACTTCAGAGGAAGTCTGAGGCAACCATCTGTCTCAGTAGGATTGTGCCCTTAATTAGTCTGTAACTGTAGAATTGTCACTTTTTTGTCTGGCTATTTTTAATGTGCAAAGTGCATGAGATGTTCCATACTGCAGCGCTCTGTTATTGCCTGACACGTGTCCGAAGGTTAAGCACATTTTAAACACTTCAGGGAGTAATGGGATGAAGCAGAAGCACCAAATGAGAAAAATCTGCTCTTGCAATTTGCGTGAGTCTGTGGCCAAAAACCCCAAATGCAGTTTTGAGCTGTATTAATACTGGTGTTGGCAACACATAGTCTTTGAGTTACATGCGTCAAAATGTCTTATACAAAACAAATTCCACTTATGGTTTCAGAGGTAAGTTGTAGCCCCGTGATGGTAGAAAATTCAAAAAAGTTTTCTTTTATTGCTCAATTCCACTGCGCTTTACAACCATCAAGGTTGCTGAATCCATATATCAAGTTTTCTTTTTTTAAAGGTAGCTCAACCTCCATGTTCAAAGCAGGGTAACTTATTACTGACTAAGTGCAATGTATTCAACTGTACATCTGCCATATTAATAGAAGTTGCATGCAAATTACTTTATTTTGCATGCACACAGAATATTCAAACTAATTGCAGCCTGCTAGTTCATGATAAATCTGTGCTGTAACTTGTCTGAACATGTTGCCAAATTCTGCATTAGCAGAAGCGTAGCACATGTAATAAATGGGAGGTAATACTGCTGTTGTACTTGCCAAACTAATGTGTCCACTGCATATTAAGCAGGCCACAGATACACTGGAGAGGACTAGTACCTCCAAGATTAGGGGGAGGAGCCTAAATGTTTGGTTGAATTTTGGTTGAAAGTATCAGGAAAAAACTCAGACACTTGTATAATAGGACAGTTTTCCAAGAGAAGTTGGTAACAAGGGATGTGTTTATTAAAGGGGACAGAAGTACCCCTTTAGTTAAGGCGACTTGCAAAAAAAAAAAAAAAACCCCAACCCATTATAAGCCTCAGTATTCCACTTATTAAATTGTACAAACATGTCAAATTTCAAAGCAAACCAATAAAAATTGCCCCTGGTACAGCAAGTTAAAAAAGTGCCGAACATTGACACATTTCGTCGTGTCACTCTGTTTTTTAAGAGGCATATCCTATATTTCTGTTGAATCTAGGTGAAAACTACTGATGTACTTTATTCAGTTTGGTCAAGGAAGGCCAATCCTTCCTTGACCAAATCTTTCATTGGCTTGGTGAAGTTCTGTGCAGCAGTTCAACAGTTAGTAAAGTTTTCTTGCCCCATTAAAGGCTAAAGCAGTAACTGCTGGCAAGGTTATGTAGTGTAGGGATGGGTGAACAAGCGATTTTCGTGGTCACCCAGATTTTCCAAACACCAATTTGAAGATCATCTCACTTCATTTGTTTGTTCACACTTTTTGTTGTTGTTGTTTCATTCGAACAGAAAAAGTATGCATTTTGAATGGGGGAAAGGCACATTTAAAAAAAAAAAAAAAGTGCACCAAAAATGAGTACTTTTCTCCCATAGAGTAAAGTGTGAAAATACACATTTTTTTCGGAGCATGAACACACTTTCCAGAATTTGCAAGCATTTTCAGAGAACATGCTCTCCTGCTCGCATTAGTGTTTGGTGCTGCAGATGGGACATGTTTGCATGATTTGCAAACATAAACAAATACCTTGTACAGTGCAGTCTCGATGCAGTGCATGCTCAATTTCATTCTGAAGCTAGAATGCTGTCGGTACTCCAGTGTTTGCAGAGGGATTCTGTTTTGCAGAGGGAATCTGGTGGATTCTACAGCCCTGTACAGGCATTTGGAATGTGTATCTGTGGAGGGTTTGAGTTAAACAGTGTGGCAAGGGGCTCTTCTAGCACCCTTCACCACCCTTACGATGGCTCGACACAGAGGAGGTTTTTATGTGGCACTACAGCAAGTATGAATGACAGGAGAGTTCAAGTTTCTTATTCTGCATTTGGAATTGCAACATAATGTACAGCAGAAAAATATCCGTTCACTATCGTGTTGAGATTTCCATCGGCGGGTATGCTGCAAAATATCTGTAATTGCTTTGGAACCTGTGATGCTTGGTGGGCATAAAACAGACTGGGTGGCATGGTGTGGTAGTTGAAAAGAAGTGATAAGTGGAAGGACTAAACATGCTTTGCCTGCTCACCATTTCTTTGCTTCAAATTTCATCCTCCCAATACCACCTTGCAACAGAAAGAAGTGTGGGCTAAGGTGTGTGAACCCTGTTGTCTAATTTGACAGTTGCATTTGTGAGTTCAGTTGTCTAGCTCGACAGTTGTGTCAGCACCTTTTAGAGGGGAAGAGGCAATGGCCTACAAATGCACCGTTCAGAAGAGAAGAAGCACTGGCATACAAATGCTCTGAAATGTAAGTAATTAAGCAACCCAGTTCGAGGGCATCATATTAGGAAAGGTGGCTGTAAATGGTACCCCGAAGTCTGGTGGCAGAAGTGCTGGTTTGATTCCGTACAGCAGTTCTTATGTTCTCAAATCCCGACAAGAGGCAGGTATTTGCGTTGCTCAGATGTACTTACTAATTTGGGTGGTTAGTAGCTCATTCCTCGGTCAGCCGCTAAAACATGGTTTTTCACAAATAATACTAGTTCTCTAATCTGCCTCCTTTGGGCCATGTTATGGCCCTACTATGCAACAGAAACTGAACGCTCCTTGTCTCTCTTCCTGCAGTATTTTTCCAGAGGAACAACAACACAGGAGTCTTGCATTAACTATGCATACAGTGCCCAGAATGTTCTCCCCCAGCAATAGAATTTTAGTATACTGGCAGTCTAGAGAAAGCAAACATGGCACTTACTTTTAATTTGTCTGCAACGGGATTTGTACTTTGGGCATTTAGACAACATAAACCCGTTTTATTGTTTTGTAACAATGGCTACTTGTGTAGATCAGGTGAGCTGACTGTGCAGGTATAGATGAGGTCTGAAACATGCGGGCTGGGCACAGTTCCTTTCTTCCCCTCAACCTGCCTAAACAGTGGCCTAAGTGATGATTTCAGAATGAGAGTGAAATGATTTCAAAATACAGAGTGGGGAAAAGAGCATCTCCTTTTTCCTCACTTGAACTTGTGGTTGGCTGTCTGTCTTTCTGAATGTTCATCTGAGCCTGGCATATTTTCTCTGCTTCCAGCAACGGGACAATCTAGCCTGCCATTTATGCCTCCACGCCTCACCGCACTGCCTCCCTATTGTAGATTAAGGCAAGAGAACAGAATGATTAAAAACCTAAGCAAGAGCAGATGTTTAAAGCAGGACTGTGGTAGCTATTTATCTTAATTCTCCAACTAGAATATGTGCTCTGGGGCAAGTTCCTCTCATTTGTGTTTAACTTTTTGGCCTTACTACTGCACACAAATGTTTGCTTTCCTTTTTTCTTTGTCTTTTTTGTTTCTTTTCTGTTCTGTTCTTTTTGTTGGCTTAAAAGCTCAGATGGAAGTCAAATGATATTACTGAGTTCATGCTTGCCCTGAGGGAGTATTGAGCAGGAGTTTGACATAAAACAAAAGCAGTGGAGCATCTACATCAGGGATGGAGAAATTGTGGCCCTCCAAATGTTGCTGGACTACAATACCCATCATCCCTAACCATGGTCCATGGTTGCTGAGGGGAGTTTGAGACCAACAAAATTGGGAGGGCCACAGGTTCCCCACCTTGGATCTACATGGAAATACGTTTGCTACCAGAAGTCCTCCTTGCTCATTTTTGTACAAAGCAGGGAGCAGCACACATAGGGTTGTATCCAGTGTTATTTATTATTCCATTTCTATCCTTCCTTCTTTCCTTTTGCAAGGAACCCAAGGTGACTTACATTGTCCCTCTCCCCTCCATTTTTATCCTCACAACTCTGTGGGGTAGGTTAGGCTGAGAGTCCCTGACTGGCCCTAAGTCACCCAGTGAGCTTCATGGCCGAGTGGGGACTAGAACCTGGTCCCAGTCCAACTCCCAAGTCCCAGTCCAACACTAACCACTACACCACACTGGGTACACCATATTGTTAGTCTAACCTAAGTCCCATTCTTTTCAATTGGTCTATTCGAAGAAGGACTAACATTGGATACAACCCATGGGGGGGGGGGAGTCAGGGATTTTGCTATGGCCAAAACATGTCCCAAAGCCAATGCCTTTGGTGAAGCAGCTATGAGAGTACCAAGGTGGACTGAGTATTTGCCTGGAGGAAACTCAAACTGCGACACAGCCCCCTACTTGAATGTGGTGACCCCAGTTTGAGTTGGGTCCCCCCCCCCTTCAAGCAGGGCCTGACTAAAATTGGGGCTCACACCCTACCAGCATCAGTGCTGGCTCCAAGTTATTGAGGGCCCTCTGTAGACACACTCAATAGGCCTTAGTGAGGTTTCCTTCTCCCCGCTCTTGCTCCTCCTCATTCTCTTCATTGCTACCACTTGCTTGCATGGCAGGCCAAGAGCCAGTGAGCAAGTAGGTCGTGGCGCCTGCTGCTCCTCCCCCTCAGTGGGCAGGGTAGAAAGAGTAAAACCCTAAAAATACAATAGAATAACACAATATAAGACCAGTAACTTCCAACAAATATAACAATTTTAAACAATCAACAATAAAGCCCAGAACCAGCAAAAAAATCTGATCATATGCTGTCAAATGCCTGGGAGTAGGGTGAGGTCTTAACTTGGCACTGAAAAGATGACAATGTTGGTGCCAGGCAGGCCTCATTGGAGAGCACATTCTTTAATCAGGGGGTGGGAGGCAACCACAAAGAAGGCCTCTCCCTTGTTGCCATCCTCCAAGCCTCCCTTGGAGGAGGCACTTGGAGGAGGGCTTCAGATGATGATTGCAGTATACGGGTAGGTTTATAAATTTCCCTCTGCCAGTGTATTTACACACACACACAAACACACACACACACAAACACACACACACACCCTCTCTCTCTCTCCCCCCAGCAGGGGTATGGTTACACACATCCATGTGTAATCTGTAAATTGCCCCTGAGTTACCACTGCAGTTTTAGGCAATGACCTACCACTTGGGTAGGCCCACAATACTTGGACTTCAGTTTATTTAATTCTTATTTAGACTTTAGCTTATGCCTGGGCTCCCTGACATGATGCCTATGGAGACCTCCTTTGGTACCCGTCAAGCTCCTTGACCCTCCTGATATTTAAAGCTGATTTTAGTATGCTACTATAGATTCAGTGGTCAAAAGTGAAACCACATAAAGGCACAATCCTATGCATGGTTAGACTGAAAATAGGCCTACAATTCCCAGCATGCCCCAGCCAGCATTATTTAAAGCATTTTTACACTGCTCCTCAGTCAAAAAAGGCTCACAGAGCAACTTACAATGATAAATAAAGTTGAGGTTGCGTCAAACTGATGTTTCAGTGTAAAGTAATTCTACTGAACTTCATCAAAAATTTAAATACCAATATTTTAAAGTCTGTCTCTGAAAATAGTTTCACCTCAAAAGCATGATATGGAATTTTAACATTCCATTTGGCATGTGTCATTATAAACCAGCGTGGAATATGTAAAAAGGACATTTTAATTATTAAAAACGGCACAAATGCTGCCTTTATTGTTTTGTTGTGTGTTTTTTTAAATGGGGAAACCTTGGGCATGAATATGAGCAACTGTGTCTAATAAGAAGACAGCTGACTGTTCATTTCTCCCTTTCATGCCATTTGAAATATAGATTCCTGATCGTTAAAAACTTTTACACGCACATGGTTTTCTTTTTACATTTCAGTTTCATATTATCATCATTACTGGTCGAATGGAGAAAATGAGCACCTTCCCTATGAGGAAACAAAACAATATCAAATTAGTAAAAAGAAATAAAAACAAAAATGCAAAATGGAAACCTGTTCCAGATGTGTGTAATTACAGGCAAGCCAAAGGATCTCCTAAGTAGTACCTTTAGGAGGTCATAATAATTGAAAAGCAGCACAGGGGAGGTTTTGACCCCAGGATGTTAATTTCACCTGCACAGAAAAGGCAGCTGCAGATGCTACTGTTTCGCTGCAGAGAACAGCTCTGCTCATGAGGGAACTTCGAGGAGGCCTTACAGAGTAATGCAGACTCAATAACACATCTCGAGGAGGAGTGCACGTTTGCTATTGCCCTGGGCAGCAAAAGTACAACCAGAGTGAATCCTCCTACCTCCATCCCAGCCCCCTGGGATTGATTAAAAACCCTGTGAAGCTCATTTTTACTTGTCGAAGTAAAATATTAGTCTTGGTGATTGCAGCCAAAAGCGTAAAATGGTGACCGAGCTAAATGCTCTAAAATGCAGAGTGTTTCTGAGTGGTTTAGGAGGAAGACTGATATAACTATTTTGGGATGAAGACCGATATAAACATTTTGAGTGGATTAGGATGAAGACCGAGGAAAATATTTTAAAAATCAGACTCATTGTGCAGTCTTCACCCTCTGTGCTGCTCCTGGCTTCACGACTGAACTTGACAGATGAGCATCTCGATAAATCGAACACCGGTGAAAGTTGCTATCTTGCCCCACTCTGCACATTCATCCCTTTGCTTGCTGCTGCCGCCACAGCCTCCTCCATCTGGGAGAAATTAACAAAGTGAACCCAGGTGCCTGAGATGGGAAGAGTGGCAAGCTTGCTTCTGCTGGAAGTTCATTAACCTGGATGATGCAAAAGCAGCAGTATGCCAGACTGACAGCTTGAACCATGCGTTTGATTTGGCAACATGCTCATCTGTCAATTCAGTTGTGAAGCTGGGAAGAACCTGCTATGACTGCTTTCTTTTATGACTGTGTTCCCTAGGGATGAGGGAGAAATCCTTTCAGTTTGCATTTTAATGCAAACGTCCTTAATTTCGCAATTTCGAACCACCATGCAAACCAAAACTCCATCATCTTTCAGAGTTTGCGCTTCTTTGAATTTTGCAATAGACTTCTCCAGTCAAAAGATGTGTACAAAAATGCCTGTGTTAGGGAACGTAATATTAAAAATGCAATATAATATGAATATTGCTTGCAAAAAATGTGCATATTAGGCAAAGATGCATACAAAAATGCATGCCTTAGGAGAAATGTGCACAAAAATGCTTATGAATCTTTATAACTTTAAAAAAAACCTTAAAGTTCAAGATGAACCAAACTTAAGATTGAAGAAATTCTTAAAGCTTGAGATGAACCAGACTTATGATTGGAAAAATGAGAAACCGAAATTGGCAGATCCACCCCTAGTCTTCCACATAAGAAAGTTTTGGCAAAGGAAGAGCTAACCACATTAGGTAAACACAAACCAAACCCAGATCACACCCCACTTAGTTGACATAAAAATACATCCGTACCATTTTTTTATTAGTAGTAGTAGTATTGGACCACGGTGTCCTGTTTTTCAAGGAGAAGTCACAAAGAGTCTTGTAGGCACCTCAAAGACTAATACATTAAGGGTGCAATCCTATCCATGTTTAGACAGAGAAAAGGCCTACAAGGTTGTAGACCTTTTCTACAACTTAACATGCATAGGATTGCACCCTTATTCTGGCATAAGTTTTGCAAACATGGCTACCCTCTGAAAATTGTTCTTCCAGAGTAGCCAATGGGATGTATCTCACTCACAGGGCCACTACCAGCTTGGCTTCTCCTCTTCCCTTCCCATTGCCACTGTTTCTGTGCCTTTTTCCCTCCCTCTGCTGATCTCTTTAGATGTTTTCTTATGCCACTTTGGATGTACACATCCCAGCTCAGACTGTAGCACTTAGAAGCCATTGTTCATACAGTAAGATGCTCCTGTAGGTTGCAGGGCAAGGTTTTGGTTGGTCTGTCCCACAATCAGGGACACTGCTAGGTCTGGCCCCATGGGGCCCAAGCCCTGAATCTATTTCACAGGGCCCTGGGTCTATTCCACAAAACCCTGAGTATCTATTGGCACTAATAGAAGGGTGTTTTTTTTCTCAGCTTAGTTGCTGAGCAGTTTTCAAGCAGTGGGGGAGGGAAGGGTTAACTCTCCCCACCCTACATGCTGCAGCATCCCCACCACCACCACAATCTTCCCCGGCATGGCAATTAAGTTTAGAAAAAAATTCCACTGGTTTGGGATGATCTGGAGCAGGGTGCAAATCAATTGAGAGCTTTGGCTATTGGGCAGTATAGAAATGTAATAAGTAAATAAACTGAAGGATTTCCTTTATTTTAGATTATTTAGATGAGAAATTAATTGGCTGGCTTTGCCTCCTGTGAAATTTAAAGAAATCCTCACAATTATTTCTAAATTTGCTTTTATAGATAGAAATTAGCATATGGAGATTTTATGCAAATTTGTGTCATAAAGGCCCGGACCCCAAATTGTTTACGTGCTAACAACACCCCTGCCCAGAATTTAGTCTAGTAACACTGGCTGAGTACTTCAAGATTTGGATGCTGGGGAGACAAAGAGAGGTACCTGGTAGATACCTGACAAAGATGCCTTTGAGCTTTCTGCTTTTGCTGGGATTTCTTCATGCGCCTGGTGGGACAGAAAACCTAATGAGGATGCTGAAGCAACAAAAAGCGGTCCTGGCATGTTCAAGCAGATCAACAGAGTGGAACAATTAGGGCCTGGCAAGTGTTCAGAACTGATGAAAGGGTTATAATGCAAGTCAGACGGTGACTGTCTGCAACTGGAAATAGAATAATAAGCAAATACAAAAGGAGGGGAGAGAAACTAACAAGAAGCCTTCTGAAGAAAATAAGCACTTGAAAGAGACTCCCCAAGAGCTCCTTGAAGGTAGAAATACCACTTTTCTAGAGTTTAAAGGAAGAGGTGCGGTCCAGCCATGCCTCACAGAAATTGTTAGATATAGGGTGATGGTTGTTTTTTTCTGTCAAATAGATTTTAGGGCCTAGTTACATGTGATGTTAAATGTGTTGCCTGCAGTGTCATTTGAGATTTTATATTTAATAGTAAGTGTGGACGTGTGTGTGGGTCCATTTTGAATTGGAAGTGCAGCATGCAGAGAGGGCGGGTTTATTCACTGCAGTCCTAACAAAAATCCACCCCCTCCCCGCGTGCTGCAATTAACGACAGGGTTGATTGCTTACACTGGTGCCAATGGGAGCTTATTTTTTTCTGTTGCTTATTGAAGTGCAGGGGTAGGTGGGTTATATCAGGACCGCAGTGGGAGAGGGAAAGTTTTAACCTTCCCTCACCACACACTGCAGCCCTGATTCAAAATGGGACACTGCACTTAACTTCCCAACCTATTTGGATCATTCAGGCACTGAGGAAGAGTAATTTGGTTGATTTTGTGGTTTTGTCGTGGCTAAGAAGCTGGCCTAAGAGTGGGGGTGGGGTGTCAGGAATGAATCTGAGCATGTGGAGATGTCTGGCAACTCATATTCAGAATGGGAACAGCCAAAAAAGGGGGAGGCACCTTCCCTAGTGAGTCCAGATATGGTGAGACTTTCTTCCCAAGACCTTGACACACAGATGGCCCAGCCTGGACAGCCCCCCGTTTCCTCCACCATGAGAACCCAGGTTTCGGAGGAGGGAAAGTAGAGCGAGGGGCACAACTTGAGGGATGCTAGGGTCTGTCGCAGAGCGAAGAGGGAAAAATTAAAGGTGGGGCTCAGATGCTTCACCAGGTTGGCCACTCATGGAACCCAACATAGGAGGGGGCCACCCTAAGGGGGGAGCTGTGTCTGGCTGCAAAGTTCTTGCCCAGATCGCTGGCAACTTCTCTAAGTTCCACTTCATCTCCTCCTCTGTTGATATTTGAAGATGTGTGGATTAGCTGGTTCGTTGCAGTCTGAGAGTTTCCTAGAATCTGCATTTGTAAAGAAGCTGGTCCTTAACTAATAAAGTCATGTAGTTCGAAGCCTTGTTTCCTGGAGTGTCTTCATTGCGAAGGGAAAGGACGAAGGAATGTGACACGGGGAACCTCAGGTCCAGGGGCCAAATCCACCCCTCTCCCATAGTCCCAATTTGGCCTCTTGTGTTCCCCAGGTGGCCACGCCCCTTCCCCCAGCCCCTTCCCCCAACTGGGAAGCCACTGAACACCGATTGTTCAGTGGTTTCCCAGCTTTTCTGCATTTTCCCCACACTGAAATGTCTTTCCTAAGCCTTGGTTACTGGCACTAAGAGCTTTAAGCTACAGTATGCTGGTATGTTTTGTATTTTTGGCCCCATCCCTTTGCCTTTGGCCATGCCCATCACGGCAATGTGGCTCCCAAAAGCTTCTCTGCAATTGATTTGGCCCTCGGGCTGAAAGAGGTTGCTTTAGATTGTGGGAAAGAATAAAGAACGATCTCCTTTAACCCTTGCATATCAGCATGGGACCTCCAGTGTCAAAAGGGCTTTAGGTCAGTGGTGAGGAACCTGTAGCCCACGGGATGTTGGACCTAAGCTCCCATCATCCCTGGCCATTGGCTGTGCTGGGGCTGATGGGAACTAGAGTTCCACACCATCTGTAGGATCATAAGTTTCCCCAGCCCTGCTTTCGGCAACAATCTGTGCCTGGACCAAGAAGATCCTAAGTTAATTTTACACTAGACATTTCTGGGTACGCTAATAAAATAACATTGATGGAGGATTAGAAAATGTATTGGCCACCTTTACAAAATGCTGGCAGATATAGGGACAGTTTCAATGGTCGAAATGTCATCTAATCAGAACATAAGACAGAGCCAACTCTACGCTGAGTTGAAATCGCTATATCTCTGCAACCACGAACCGCCCATGACTGAACTCTTACCACTTGAAAGGGTGGGGCATAGAGTTTCAAATGATTACCGCTAGATGCCTCTCCCAGCGCACAAACAGCCCATAGCCTCAGTCATTCGCAAGATGGCGACCAAGGTGTTTTGTGTTCTGCAGTTCAGCAAGACTGAATCTGTAAATTATGCGCTACACTCTTGGCCCCCAAGATCTCCAGACATTACACCCTGCGACTTTTCTTGTGGGAATACGTCAAAGAACGTGTTTTTGTGCCACCATTAGTGACTAAACTAGATTACCTCAAAAGCAGAATCGCGGCAGCGGTGACTTCAGTGGAAGAAGACACTTTGAGAGGCGTTTGAGACGAATTCAACTATCGTCTCGGTATTGTCCATACAGCAGGTGGAGGGCACATTGAGCATTTATAAAATGGTTAGTAAAACTTGATAACTCATTACACCGTTTGTAACTTTTGGTGTAATTGTAGCATGTTGCCATCGTGAAATATACTGTTCTGAAATTGGGTCCATCATTTTGAAACACCCTGTGGATTTAATCCATAGGTCAACAAACCTAAATACTATAATGTGTCCTGTATCCTACGCACAGTTAACTCATTTTCATGAGAAATAGCACAAGAAAAAACAACCCAGACGCTATTTCAAAAAGAATAATTCAAGTTTCCTAGTTTTTTTCCTGACTGGTTTTAATTTTAAATGCTTACTGAAAAAGTGTGATTCATTTGACTATTGTTTTACCTTAGTGGCGATGTGGTGAACTTTTATAGTGTGACTGATCTTGTGCATGCTCCAAATTATTGAAATTGGAACTGGCCACCTTTTGGAAAAGCTCCCAAATGTGGCTTCAACCCAGTGGTGGTGGTTGCCATCCCAGCATCTTCTGGAGTTGGGTAGCAAACATTCACAAGACTAGTCACCATCAATATAAATGTAAAAAAAAGTCATCTAATTATGACTTTATCCCATAACAGCTCATTAAAAATATCCTTGTGAATCATGCCAGAGGTCTCAGTCATGTACCTACCTCTATACTCATGCATCAGATTGATTTAGGAGCTTGCAACTCTTTTCAGCGCTGCAGCCTTTGTTGACATTGAGGATAACATAACGGGATGTCATTTTAACCCAGCAAAGCAATACACTTCTGTGCATTTATTTCATCTGCTCTGATCTTGTTATTGGTATCACTTGGGGCGGGGGGGATGGACTGTGGATTGTCCTGGAAATGTGCTGAACAATGGCAATGGGCCATGGCTTTAGCAGATGCTCTGACTTTCTGGGGATTGGTCTGTGGTGCTTACAAAAATGTTCACTGAGCACCCTGATACAGTCTGCTCATTCACAGACAACTTCATTGGCTTGATTGCAATGCAGCTTTAATCTAAAAGGGTTTGCTAGTAAATCATATTTGTAATTATATTTGTATATATTGTATATATTTTTAGTAGTTTATATTTTACAAACTCCTAGGAATGGCTGAGAATTTTGTCTGAGTTATTTTTTGAGAAGAATTTACCAAAATTCACATTTTTTTCCATATTCTGAATGGAAAGAACTTAAAATGTTTTTTAAAAAATGGAATGTGGGAGACACTGAAACAGAGAGAGAGGCACATCCAACCAGGCCCAAGGCTTTGAGTGCTTAGCTCTTAAAAGTCTGGGTTTGAATCTTTTTGCATTCATCCGTATTTGTGGTAATGAATTAGGGTTGCCACCTCTTTTTTTCTGATGGGTTCCTCATCTTTAATAGCTAAATGGCAGGCAGGTACAACATGGGTCTCTCCCATATACCTACTGAATTTGACCCGTGCAGATGGGTGAGGATTTTATTTCAATACGATTTTGGTAAGAATTTACGAAAATTCACAAATGTATTCAGATTTGTGACTGAAAGAATTTAAGATTTTAAAATGTGAATGCAGGAGAAAGTGAAACTGACAGATCTGTCCTTTCCTAATGAGGACTAGTGCTTAATGGGAGGTGTAAGGTGCAATCTTACGCATGTTTAGGCAGGAAAAAGTCCTACATAGCTGGCTGTGGAATGCTGGGAGTTTATGACTTCTGAACATGCAGAGGATTGCAGCCTTGGGGGTGCGGTGTTGTTCCTTTTAGTGAGGGAACATCAGTAGGGAGGTACAAAAAGCAAAGATGCTGCTGCTGTGTGACCAAATTAAGCCTGTGGATAAAGGGCATCCTAGGTCAATTACCTCCTGTGCACATTAGTGAGTGGCAGTTACAAATGGGGATGAAAAAGTCCTGCTCTTCCAAGATCAAGGTTAAGTTGAAACCTCAGCATAAGCAAAATACATGTGCCAAGAGCAGGTACAGAAATTAGATTCCAGCAGCTTTATGGAATTTACATGGCATTTTCTCTTGAATTACAGTTAAAAATACAGGCAACAAAAAGGGAAGATACATGTAACAATACGAGGTCACTAATTAAAAAGAGAAGGAAATAGTGTGGCTGAGCTTGTGGGACAATGAAGTAAAACAACCTAAGGCAGCCTTCCCCAAACTGGTGCCCTCCAGATGGGTTGGACTACAACTTCCATCATCCACAGCCAGCTAATGTGTCTTAATTGCCCATTCAAGACTAAGCCACCCCAAAACACTTTGCATTACAACAGGCAGCAATATATGGATTTGCTGGGGAAGCTGATGGATTAACCCACAATTTGCCATCATTACATGCAAACAGCTCCTATGTCTTTTGCACCAGGCTCCAGTTGGGGGATTTCAAGGGTTTTACAAACAAACAAAGAAGTAGATCCCACAATCCTGCCTATCCCCACAAGGAGAATCCAAAAATTCAGGTAGCTGTGTTGTTCCATATCAACAAACCAGTTCTAGGAGTTTTCATCTCCACCAGGAGCAGGTCTTTTGTAAAGCTCATGGGTCTTGATTGCCCATTCAAGACCAAGCCATCCCCAGAATACTTTGCATCACAACAGGGAACAATATACTGTTGTTAGGGGAATTCATTTCCTCCCAGCCACTGTGAGGATTGCAGCTAAGCTCAGAGGGAACAGGGAACTGGGGGGTGGCGGGGGGGGGGAGGTGATGTCAGCTTCCCTGCTGATAAAAAAAAGTGCCAGCACTGTATCCCTGCAAGGCCTGGCTCCACCGCACCAGTATTCTTCTTCAGTCTTGAGGGACATCTGTAAACGTCAAGAGACTTCAGGACTTTAAAAGAACAACAACCTGCTATCGGTCTGCTTAACCAATGAGGCAGAGCTGGGTGATTAAACAGACATCACTGTCCTTGTGAGTCATTGGGAGACATTGTTGCTGAGTGGATCCTCAAGAAGAAGACGTTCTGCTTGTTTTAATTGGAGCGGCCAACATCTACTAGTACAACGGTGCAAACTTTGGACTTCTTTCCTAATGAAAGTGTGCTCTGGAATGAGGCAGTTCCAACTGGAGTCGGCACCAGCATTTCACTCAAGGGGAAATTCATAGTGCATTTGAGGTTTGGTTTGCCCTTCACGCAATTCATCTGAATTTCAGCGTGTAAAGAGCTTTGATCAGGCTAGCAAATATTTTACAATGGGTGGGATAATAATCCATCCCTAGCTGAATGAGATGCTTATGCTGCTGGGATTTAATGGCAAACCAGCAACATTTTGCCACTGCCACTGAATGCAACAGCACTGGCAGGAGTGTAAACCCAGGGGTTGGGGGGGGGGTCAAAAGTGGTCCCTGAACCCCCTCACATGCCACATTCCTGTTGCTGCCACTGAATTTAGTGGTGGCAAAAAAAAGCCAGTTTGCCACTGAATTTTGGCAGTGATGCCCCACAGTGGGGTAAAAGGGTTTGTTTTTAGCTGAATTTGACTGTATTACCCCTCTGTACCAGAGATTCTGTACCAGAGAGGTTGACGGACTCGACCTTGGGGGAGCTGGGGGTGGCGACGGCCGACAGGAAGCTCTGGTGTGGGCTGGTCCATGAAGTCACGAAGAGTCGGAAGCGACTGACCGAATAAACAACAACACCACCAGAGATTCAGTAGCAACTGCTGGGTTTTTGCTGCGGCCTCTGAATTCAATATGGGGGGGGGGCACCAGGGGAAACATTGGCTGCATTGGCCTGAGAACCACACATTGCCCACCCCTGAACTAAACTTTGCTGCCCTGGTATGAATATGCCATTTCTTGCTCTTTGCTATGCTCTTCCTTCTTGAGTCAATGAGTGTGATTCCCACCACTGCCTACCCTTTTCTGAATGTTAAGAAAGGATATGGACAAACTGAAGTATTTCTAGAGATGACTAGGATGGTGATGGGTCTGGTAACTAAGTCCTGGGAGGAACAGTTGAAAGAGCCGTGTTTAGCCTGGAGAAGAGAAGATTGAGGGGAGACATCGTGATAGCTGTCTTCACATATCTGAAGAGCTATCATGCAGAAGATGGAGCAGACCAGTGGAGGCTGCTGGCTCCGACATCAGTGGGGCAGTGAATCTGCTCCAGGTTTCAGTCAGAACCAGTCAGAACTCTAAAGGAGCTATCCAAGGGGTGAAGCCCCTTAGATAGCCCCTCTAGCATCGTGACTGGTTCTGACTGAAACCTGGAGCAGATTCACTGCCCCACTGACATTGGAGCCACCAGCCTCCACTGGAGCAGACTTGTTCTCTGTTGCAGGGCTAGGACCAATAGGCGGCAATTGCAGGGAAGCAGATTTTGGTTAGACGTTAGGAGAAACTACCTAATGGTAAGAGAGCTGTTTGACAGTGGCACAGAATGCCTTGGGAGGTGGTGAACTCTCCTTCACTGAAGGCATTCAAGCAGGAACTGGGCAGCCATCTCTTATGGATGCTGTATTTGCATCCTGCTTTGTAGATCCTGCATTGAGCAGGGGGTTGATCTCCAAAATTCCACTCCTTTCCAACTCTAAAATTGTACAATTCTCTGCATATAGAATAGCAAACAAGGTCACCAAAAATGGCACATTTTTCCTTTTTTTCATACTGAATGCCAAGAAATCTTGCAGTATTCCGATAACTCTGCTCAATTATCCCCTGGCAAAGAATGGTTTGCTGCTGCTTTTCTCAGCATAGCATCTGATTTAGTATTCAGCATGCAGCCAACAGCTTAAAATTAAAAGCTACATTGAATTCATTTACTTTTTGCACCTTTTTTTCTGAATGAAGGCTTACCTTCAAGGCAGGAATGAGGGCTCTGTTATTAAAAGTGTATTGACTTAGATGTCGGAAACTTTGTGAGTTTCTGGTTCCAGTGCAGTCTAGAGATAACATGGCATATTTTCCTTCTGAGTAGCAACATTCAATGGTCAGTGTCAACATCTGGTAGAGCTGAGACCGTTATTTGAACCTTAGTCATTCCAAACATTGCCATTTGCCTGAATTCATAGTTGTGGTCCTCCATGTCTTCCTTTCTCATGGGGATTCTGTAAAAAGAAGCTTTTTTCCATTCATACAGATTTTGGAATAAGTCTAAGTGTTTAGGATAACTCTCAAACCTGGGCCAGATCAATCCTATTTGTCCAATATCCCTACATAAAGCATATCCATGAGACTGTGTCATCCCTGTGCCTCTCTGTAATGTCTAAAATAGACCCTATGTTGTATTTAGTCATGGTGAATTAAGTGTGCAGTTTTCCCCTAGACCAGCCTCCTTCCCTCTCTTCCATTGGCTGAGGAGAAACCCTGATGCAGGCCTGTGTTAGGTGCCCTGCCAGGGAGCTGCATAAAATCCTGTTAATCAACCAGTTAATTTACCAACAGTGCAGAGGCTGAATTCCACAGTCAAGGGGCAAAGCAAATCAAGATCCCTCTTCTTCTGAGTTTACCATGGCTAAGAGCATGCAGAGATGCGTTCCTGGGGTCTGCTCCACAGCTCTGGAGTTCTCTGGAGACTTCCCAGTGTTTGATGTGCCTTACCAAAATCTGTTTTTATCTCTCGAATTCTTGATAGACACTATTTACCAATGTTTGGACAGCATGACTACTTACAGCCAAGGCAATAAAATGGATTGACTGACTTGTAGCCACATATAATCTTATGGCACATGGTGGAATTTGTCATCTGTTTGATGCATCTTGTGCAGCATGTGTTGCAGGGGAGGGGTGGGAGGCAGGTGACAGGCCTGGAGAAGAAGCAGGCAGGAGAAGGGTCAGGCAGGGGAGATGTTGTAGCTGTCTTCTCTTCTGTTGCCTAAGAGCAGCCTTCCCCAATCTGGTGTCCTCCAGATGTGTAGGACTATGGTGTTGTAGTCCAACTCATGTGGAGGGCCCCAGGTTGAGTATGGCTGAGAGAGCATGTAGCTCCATCTCTTGTTTTTTATTTCAAAGAAAGCATGGGGAGAGGTATTCCAAGTTGGGATGGTGTTGTGGATTCTAAGCCCTCCTGCTGAGTAGCGAGGCAACAGAGACTGCAGTGCAATCTACAAACTTTTATTCCATTTATAGCACCTCTTCACACCTGAAGCTGGGCCTAATTAGCTAAATAACAGTTTTGTAAGAGAGCTCCTGAAAGCAGGGCAGTCGTCTTTCAACTAATAGACAGGTCTCCCGCCATGCTGGACAGGCTTCTTTCTAGGCTCCTCCCTTCAGGGAGAATCCTCCTGACCCAACTTCTGACGGGCAGCCAATCTGGCGGAACACCTCCCACCTCCTCTCAGCTCCAGCCGCTTGGCTGGGTTGCAGTCTCTGACATCTGTCACTTCCGCTTCTCTCTCCTCCTCCGACAGAGGCCAGGTTTCCATGGGGAGGGGGGGAAACGGCCTCTGAGCCTGGCCCTCCTGGCCTCCTGGGAAGGTTCTTCACTGACTCCTGGATATTCTTGGGGAATTTCCTCCCCCACTCCCTGTCTTGGCTGGGCTTCTCCTCGCTCTGTCTTTGAATCTGAATCTGAATCCGAATCAGAAACCAAACTAGGGAACTTGAGACCAATCCTGACAGATGGCAGCAGTGGGAAGGGAAGGTTTGTTTGTTTGTTTGTTTGTTTGTTTACAATATTTATATACCGCTCCATATCTCAAACAGATTTTGGAGTGGTGAACACAACAGATAAAACAGTAAAAGCATAAAAAGATTAAAACACCAGATTAAAATTATGCTATTTTAAAAAACAGAATACCAATAAAAAACTATGACTGGTCAATTAAGGAATGCCTCCTGGAACAATGCTGTTTTCAGGAGGTGCCAGAAACAGCACAGTGTTGGTGCCTACCTGACCTCCAGGGGCAGGGAGTTCCACAGGAAGGGGGACACCACACTGAAGGCTCTTCTCCTGGTGGACTCCAATCGGGCCACAGGTCCATGTGGAACCACCAGAGACGTGCCCTCCGATTACCTCAGTGACCAGGCAGGTTGGTAAGGGAGAAGGTGCTCTCTCAGGTATCCTGGTCCCAAGTTGTTTAGGGCTTTGTACACTAGTACTAAAACCTTAAACGTGGCCTGGTAGTGAATAGGCAGCCAGTGCAATTCCCTCAGCAAAGGAGTTACATGCTGAAAAGGTGCAGCTCCTGACAAGAGCTGAGCTGCACTAGGTCCAGCTTCTGGACCAGCCTCAAGGGCAGCCCCAGATAGAGTGCATTGGAGTAATCTAGTCTTGAGGTTTAATCCTCCCCTTCCAAGTCATGACTAGGGATGGCGGAGAAATCCGCCACGGACTCCAGTGAGTCTGTGGCAGAATGGACTGCTCCCCCTGCCACCCCGCGAAGTCCGATAGGGACAGACCCTACCTGGCGCCGGCGGTCCAGATCCATCCATTGCTGTCCACAGCCATCTGCTGCCGGGATGCGGATGCAAATGGCGTCCGGCATTGTGGACGCCATTTGTGTCCCTGCCCTTGGCCGTGATAGGCTACGTAAATATTTATGTAGCTTATCCCGGCAAACAGCAGGGACGCAAATGGCGTCCGCTACGCTGGACGCCATTTGCATGGCAGCGGCTGGAAGTCCAGCTGTGGACGGGCCCAGCCAGCAGCTCTGCGGACTCACTGAGGAGCGGAGCCAGCCAGGAAGGATTCCGGGGGGAGGGATGGATCGCCTCCACCCCCAGAGGACACCCCGGACTGGACGGGTGAGTGGGTTCATACACCCCTAGTCATGACACAGGCACACACCCCAAAACCTACCCCACACCCTGGCATTGGAAAAAAGAATCCATGGGTGCCAGGTCTGAGTCCTGCGGCTTTTGACTCTTCCACTCCTAGAGTCCTAGTCAGAAGTATGTACCCGTTTCGCTGCAAAATCCTTAAGAAATATCTACCTCTAACAACAAAAGTTAGCAACAGACATTAGCATTTTGTGGTATGATGTATAACCAAAGCTGCCTGTTAGAAGGCTGCATAGACCCGTGACCTCTTATTGATTTGGCTGGCACCAGAGGCCTGTGTTGCCAGCTAAGAATCCCTTCCAGGCAGTACTTTGGAGCGCTGTCCCTCCTTCGAGAATAGCCAAAACGTCCACACATTTTATTTCACTTGCCAAGGTCAGAGCCGACGAGGAAGACAAGGCGATTAATCTGAGAGTGAGACAGACGTCAGCAGCATACTGTGTTCATTTTCGGAGCCTTTTTGAAACTCGTGCCCTCCCGCTGCGTCTCAGCAGCAAAGGTCGGCCTGGGTTCTGCACTTCCAAAGAAAATGAGTTTGACCATAGGAGCAGGAAGGAGTCCCTTTTCTATATACCACTAAGAGAGTTACGATGTTTCAGAAAAGGTATGTGGAAAACTACATCTCGTTCCAGGCTATAAATCAGGGGTGTTGAACCTCTTTCAGCTTGAGGCCCAAATGCAATTTTGGACAAGCTCCCGGGGGCCGCAGTCCAGTGGTGGGCGGGACAAAGGCAAAGGGAGCAGAAAGTGGGAGGCCGAGAATACATATTTTAGTGTTTTGCGCTTACTGGCAGTAACCAAGCCTCAGGAGAGGCATTTCAACCTTTTAGAATGGGGCAGGGGGGAAACTGCACAAAAGCCAGGAAACCAGCAAACAAATGGTGGTTGTGGAGAAAGGGACCAAATGGGGAAGAGGCGTGGCCATCTGGGAAATACCAGAGAGTCAAATTGGGACCACAGGAAGGTCAGATTTGGCCCTTGGGCCCGAGTCTCCCTACTCTTGATTAGGGATGCTGGAGAAATTAGAGACAGACTAAAACGAGCTTGGATTTCTAAGAATCTGACCTGCGGAATCCACAGCAGAGTGACCCCTCTCAGGCCGCGTGGAGTCCATGGACTTTCAGATGATTTTTTTACTTTCCTGAAATTTACACATATAAATTGGTAGGAAAATATGAAGTTTCTGCTGAGGAAATGTTGAATGGAATGAGGGATAATATGCTAAATATTACGTACTAAGGTAAATTATGTAAATACTTAAGTAAATACTTACATAAATACTTAGATAATTATTTGCGCATTTTTCCACACAATGAAAAAAACAACTACTTGCATCCATCTGTGGGCAGACAATGGAACAAAAGGCACCAGACAACCTGCGAAACACAGACGGAGTGAATTTTACACAGTCCGTAAACCACTCCTGATATAAATGGTCTAGGGATATGGGAAACCAATAAAATGCTTCAGCTTCCATCTGAATTCTTTAACCATAGTGATTGTGACAACTGTTTCTGCAGATCAGTCTGTGCCTCTGTGTGTGTGTGTGTGTGTGTGTGTGTGTGTGAGACAGACAGACAGACAAGGGGGCACATGGCAGCAGTAGATTTGCTCACTTTGGCTGATATCTCCACCCGCTCCACCCAGCCAGCAACACCCACTGCTGGCTGGCAGCCCCTGACATCTCAGTCCCAAGGCTGAAAATAGTCCCCCTGCCCCCTGCCCCCCGCCTTGGAAGCTGTAACTTCTGCCATCAGAAAAGGTTACACAAAATGAGGGAGGATGCTCATTTTCTTGACTAAGTAGAATGGCAAATTGGTATTGCAATGTTGAAATTGCATCCTAGAGCTAAATGAATAATTGTGTACAATTTTAAAGTTTAAATTACAACAAGATTCGGCATGATCACTGCAGTTGTAATGTTGAATTTGGACATGGAAGACTCAGGTTCAGACCTCCGCTTGGTAGGTGGTCTTGAGCAAGTCACTAGTTCTCCAGTAAAAGTAATTCTCAAGTAATTTCTCTATTTTCAAGTAATTTTTACACCCCAAAGTGTTAAAGGAAGGATTGCGTGTTGATAATACAACAGAGGAATGTGTGTGTATAGAAGAATTAGAACTAGGTGCTGAATTCCTGCCTAAGTTGGCAGCAAGTGTTTCCAAATTGTCCAGAATTACCTACATTTGTGCTTTCTTTACACAGTTGGAATTATCCAGCACAGCCATTCTTCATCAAATCCGGAGGGATCAAATCACAGATACATGCCGAGCCAACAGCGTGTCTAGCAGAAAGCGTCGTGTGCTGACGCCCAATGACCTCAAACATTTGGTGGTTGATGAGGATCATGAATTGATATATTGCTATGTACCCAAAGTAGCCTGTACCAACTGGAAGAGAGTCATGATGGTCTTGACTGGGAGGGGCAAATACAGCGATCCAATGGAGATTCCAGCCAACAAAGCCCATGTCTCATCAAATCTGAAGACACTCAACCAGTACAGCATCCCAGAGATCAACCATCGCTTGAAAAGCTACATGAAGTTCCTGTTTGTCCGTGAGCCTTTTGAGAGACTGGTGTCAGCCTACAGAAACAAATTCACCCAGAAGTACAACACCTCCTTTCACAAGAGATACGGTACCAAAATTGTGAAACGCCAAAGGAAAAATGCAACCCAGGAGGCCCTGCACAAAGGTGACGACGTGAAATTTGAGGAGTTTGTGGCTTATCTCATAGACCCCCACACCCAAAGAGAAGAGCCCTTCAATGAACACTGGCAAACTGTCTCCTCTCTGTGCCATCCTTGCCACATCCATTATGACCTTATAGGGAAATATGAGACACTCGAAGAAGATTCCAACTATGTCCTTCAGCTAGCAGGAGTAGGAAACTATCTCAAGTTCCCCACCTATGCAAAGTCTACGAGAACTACTGATGAAATGACCACAGAGTTCTTCCAGAACATCAGCGCAGAGCACCAAACACAGCTATATGAAGTCTACAAACTTGATTTTTTAATGTTCAATTACTCAGTGCCAAGCTACCTGAAGTTGGAATGAGGTGTGGCGAGCCAGAGAGAAAGAGAGAGAAATATGAAACCTATTTTATTTAAGATTTTTATTTGTCACAATTGCATATGAAGAATGGGGTTATTTTGTAAGTTAATTTTTTTCTCTTTCTGAATGATGCTGCGAGCAGCACAGTTGGAAATGTATTATTTAAATTGCCAGTAAGAAAGGACAGCTCTGTTTGCAGGGTAAGAAAATGGCAGCAACTGTAGCTCTAGATGTGACTAGTAAGTGCTACACTGTGTGGGGAAGAAACATGTTGTTTGTATCCTGATGAATTTCTTTTCTTTCGCATTCTTCATCAATCCTAGCCTTTATGTTATTTATGCTTATTTAAGAACACAATAGATTCCTCGTTAGAAGCTGAAATATGACACTGTGTGGACAAAGAAAAATGTTTCCTGTGCTCTCCTTGCCGGAGTATGCCTCTGTTCCTTATGTCCCTTCATTACTGAATGTTTCACTAGTGATGGTTATGTGCGTATATTTGGAAACATTGGAATGGGGCCAGGTTAAAGGGACCGGGGGGCAGAGCAGCTAAGCTGAAATGTATTTTGAAGCCTCCTGCTTCTCTGGTTTGTAAGACACACTGTTCTGCCGATGATCACACACCAGTGAAGACCCAGATTTTATCCACTGGGACTCAAGGACACACAGAGATGTTTTGGACTTTATCTCCCAGGAGCCCCTGCCAGCAAGGCCAATAGTCAGGAATGCCAGAAGTTGAAGTCCAAAACATCTGAAGATCTACTGTCTGCCCACCCTGACATAGATCGTCACCCTCGTGAATGTATTAAAATGTCACACATATGTACATTCCAAATTCCAGGCCAGGGGAAGAAGGAGGAAGAGGGCTAAGGAGTGACATGACTGGTTCAGTCTCTCCTCCCTCAAAGGGGCCAGCCCAAGCCAAGCCAGAGACTCCAGAGCATAGCAGCTACCTCCCAAGCCCCATTAGGGCAGCTACCTCCCAAGCCCCATTAGGGCCACTTGTGACCTGCCAGGAGATTTGGCCTACAACTCCCATCAGGCCTAGCAAGAATAGCCAATGGTGAGGGATAATGGGAGTTGTATGCCCAAACATCTGGAGGGCCGCAAATTGCCCACTCCTGTATTAGAGGAAACCACAATGTAAAAAGTGAAATTCACCCAATGAAATGGGCACATTTAAGGCCTCTTGGCCTTATCTGATGGTATTATCTGATCCTTTAGAAATGACAGTGCACTCGCAGGGGCCTGAGAACTCGGGGACAAGAAAATAAGTCCTATTAACCTTCACAGTGCTCACATTCGGTGCCCTTTTGCAGGAGGATCTGGGGCATGATTGGACCCACAAGAGGCCTTACAACACCTTTGCCCTGTTTCCTGGCTTTTTCTCATCCCCCTGTACCAATGCCTTCCCTTGGTCCCTGATGTTTCTGAGCAACAGAATCACATTGTACCAGTACAATGTCCTTTCTGAGATGGCACCACCAAAGGACTAGGGAGGGGAGGGAAAGTACTCCTTACGCTCTACCCTTCGTGCCTCATTCCATCCCTGAAATTTGCTCCATAAAAAAGAACCATCTGCAGCTGGGAGTTGCTTTCCTGCAAGGGAATGAGTGAGCCAGCATCATGTTCTGAGCTGTAGCAAATGTTAAAGGAGCCCGTTGCAAAGACAGTGATATTAAATGACAGCAGGACCCCTC
Source organism: Heloderma suspectum (assembly GCF_057233095.1). Taxonomy (NCBI): domain Eukaryota; kingdom Metazoa; phylum Chordata; class Lepidosauria; order Squamata; family Helodermatidae; genus Heloderma; species Heloderma suspectum. The sequence continues at coordinate 35,709,133 of NC_139464.1, forward strand.
ATTTAAGTGGGTCTCCCTGTGCTCTCGACCACTTACACAAAATCAAATACCTTGCAATGGAGAAATCAGAAATACCCTGCAATGGTGCAGTACCTGCACAGAATAGAATATCATACAGTGGAACAATTTTCTCCCAGTCCCATGTGTGCTGCTGACACTGGTAGCAATCACTTTAAAAAGAGAAGGGTATTATAGTACTGTTACCCTTTCAGCCTTGGAAGGGAAAGCTAAAGGTGATTTTTTAAATATATATATATATATTTAATATATATATATATATATATATATACACACACACATGCATAATATTTAAAGTCTGTGACTAAAAGAAATGTGAATGTATCTTGTAGAGAGAAACACCTTCAAAGCTCTGCTTTGCTGGACATGTTGTTAATAGCATTTTTGTCTTTGTACATGGCATTCCCTTGTTTGGCGTCAAGATAGATGAGTGACGATGGATTCGTTGCCATTATAAATAGTACTAGTAGTAACATTATTTAGACTGCAGTGTTTAGTTGATTAGTTGGGTAGAGTGATCAAAAGATTTTTAAGTGCTGAATTAAAAAGGTGTCCCCAGTTAAGTGGGCAGCAGATTTTTAAAACATTGCTAGTTTTCAATAATGGGACTGAGGCAAGCCATAGATGACGAACACCATGTTAGGAAGGGCCATTCCTGTTTTCTCATATAAAAGGCTTCTATCTGCATGACATCTCCATGCGTCCTCTAAAACAGTGGTGCAGTTGGGTAATTTTAGGAACTGGACTTCATGGGCAGTATCCAACAGGGCTCCTACGCCCTGGCTGATCCTTTTGCACTTTGACGATTCTGTTGCGCAAGCAGCCCCAGCTGCTTGTGCAACGGCAATTTAGCACTTCTGGGGGCAACTGTTTCCACTCGTTTCTGGAAAGGTGCAGATCAGCTTGCATAAGGGAGCGCCACCAACCTGTTCCAATCCAGAAACAAGCAGTTCCAGTTGTTTCAGGGTTTCCTCCAGGAAGCACAAAATCTCTGCTGTCTAAGCAGCGTGTCCTGCTTGCGCAACAGAATCAACAGGACCCACTGCTTGCAGAAGGGACTCGGCAGGGAGGGAGGAAGGAAATTGGAGGGGGCAGAAGGGAGTTGGTGGGGCTGAAAGTGCATCATTGGATTCTGCCCAAAGGTCTTACATACACACACCCTTTAGATGGTAAATATGTATTACTTGACTTACTTCAAAATGTGGTAAGCCACCCGTCATGCATTTGGCAGCACTCCTGCTCCCTCTGGTGACTGGGGCCCTGGACCTCAGCCCCAAAGTCCTGCTTTGATGGCACCACTGCCTAAAAACATTTGAAGCATGTGTTTTTCCTCAGAACAGTGGTTTTAGTCATAAGCAAATGCATACAGATTTGATCAACTGATCAATTAAAATCATATGAATAATCAACTCAGATGCATTTAATTGGATGAAAACCCTAATAGTACTATTATTATAACATGCTCAAAGTAATGAGTGCTTTTGAGCTTCCACCTGAGCGCCCTGATCCTAAACATGAAGAAGTCTGTCTGACTTATGACTTATTGAGCCACACTGGAGATCAGAGTAGGACTGCCTTCCCAAACTAGTGTCGTATTGATGTGTTGGACTACAACTCCCATCATTCCCAGCCAACATGGCCAGTGGCACCCCTAGGGTTAGACATTGGGGCCAGAGCCCTGCAACCCAGTGGAGCCCAAATGACCACCCAGAGATCAGCAGGTGATGCAGGCATCAGGGCAGCAGAAGGAAACTTCATTTTGTGCTGTGATATAGGTGCATTTCAAATCCAAAATTGCACGTGCACAGAGTATATCTTTTTAAGATCAGAGTTGGCAAATAACTGTGTTGTTGTTGTTGTTGTTGTTGTTGTTGTTCTAATGTATCAGGAATATGGAGAAGCAGTGGTAAAGCATGGAATGGCTATGGGGCAAGAGGAGTGGGGAAAAGAAATACTGGTTTTGTGCTTCCCAGCTTACACAAGGCAGTCTAAAGGTGGGGGCATAAGATCATGAAGTCCAGGGTCTAAAATGATCGAGCTGCACCAGCGAGCATAGCCATGACCCTGCTGGCTGGGAAGGGTGAGAATTGCAGTCGGACATATCTGGAGGGCTTGGCTGGCGTCAAGGCTAGGCATGGTTGGGCACCTGTCAAGGGCCCACGACCCAGCAGAGGCCCTCTAATAAGCCCCCCCCCACCCCGGACTTGCTCCTCTCTCCCATTGCAGCCTGCTTGATCACCTGCCTCTTGCTCCCTGGCCCAGATGACGATGGTGGTGGTGGTGAGGAGGAGCAGCAGCAGCAGCAGATGCCCCGGCCTGCTTGCTCCCTGGCTCTCTGCCTGCCAAGCAAGGAAGTGGCAGCAATGAAGAGAAAGAGGAGGGGCACAAGCAGCCGGTGGCCATGGCAGTGAGAGGGTGGACTCACTGAGGGAGTGGTCCCATGGAGGGTGTCTTGCCCACGGGCCCTCCAGAACTGGGAGCCAGTGCCGCCGGAGGGCACCAGGTTGGCGAAGACTGGAGAATAATGTTTTCCAGCAGACAAAATCATGCCTGATCTGGCTCCCGGAATGTACACAGCCAACAAGTCCCCGCATTTCTCAGGCTTTGGTGGCAGGTTTAACACCTCTGGCAAATACCTGCGCATCAATTGCCCTTGGATTTTTGCCTCTGGGAAGAAGAAGCTCATTTGTCTATGGCAGGAATGTCCAAATTTATATCACACCAGCCCAGGTAAGAAATCAGCACTGCTTTCGCAAGAGTTGTGCTGACCAGTCTAATGGTCTTCCCTTCTCCATATGCGAAAGCAGAAGATGCCCCAGAAAGCCTCCTCACTATAGCCAGCCCTACTCAATGAGAAAGCAAAGAAATTGGCCCTAGATCAGCCTTCCCTGACCTGGTGCCCTCCATATATTTTTGACTCCAATTCCCATCATCTCCAGGTAGCATGGCCAATGGTCAGGAATGCTGGGAGTTGTCCCAAACATCTGTAAGGCACCAGGTTGGGGAAGAGTGCCTTAGATAATGCACATATGTAGGCTGAGACCTGTACAATTGAAATGGCATGCAATCCATTAAGGGCGCAATCCTATGCATGTTTAGACAGAAAGAAGTCCTACCACTCCCAGCCTTCCTCAGCCAGCATGGTGGTGAAGTCCTGCTGAAGTCCTGAGTGGTAGGACTTATTTCTGTCTAAACATGCATAGGATTGTGCCCTAACTGTCCACACATCTTCACATCCATACTCTCAGTGATTCCTGCACTGGTGGTAGGCCAGTAATTCAGTATTTCAAGCGACTATTTGGGGCAACATGTTTTTAAGAAAGGCCTAAGAAAAGCCAGCTACGAGGTGACTGAGGGATGTCGCCCACCTGGCACTGCCATTCACTGCAACGTGGCCTAGGAGGATAAGCAGATGTGACATGATCCGAGTGAGTCAGCTCATGCTATAACTTGTGATGCTGCAGGCGATCTTGGACTGGACCATTCCACTCAGTTCATGCCACTGAATGAAATGCTGCTTAGGCACCCCATCGTTGTGCTCAGTCTGTATCCACCACCAAGCGGCAAAGGATCCTGGGAGCACGCACCTGTTGCTGCAATAATAACCCCTTCAGAGCAGCCAAGTGTTCCAAGTCAACCTTGATGTATATTCACTGAAAAGGGACCTGGGATTCAAAGAACTGCAAAACTAGATTTGTGCACCCAAGGGGACTTTGGTGTTTTCAATAGTGTTGTTCCTCCAGCAGCTCTTCAGTGCCTGTTCCAGGTTTTGGGTGGCCCCTGAGCATGATGCTGTCTAGGGCCGCCTCTCCTCTGCGCATTTGCTTCTGTGCTCCTCCTTCTGGCTCCCATATGCAGTGCCTTTCAGTCGGAGAGGACAAAGCCCTGCTCTTTCTCCCCACTTCTCTCACTGCTCCTTGCTCAGAGAGGACCACACAGCAAGGAGGAGGAGGAGGAGGAGGAGCTATGCAATTGTGCCCGTGTACCTGTGGGCTGCACCACTTGCACAACAGGGCTTTTGCGGTTCTAAAAATAACCCAAACCAGCAGAAACACTTGTTTCCAGAACAAGGTAGGTCTGCAGAGCTGTCCCTTTCTGGGGTTATGTTTAGAAGCGCAAAAGCGCCGTTGTGCAAGCGGCGGGTCCAGCAAGTGCAGCGGAACCAGGGAAGGCGGAGCAGCCCTGTTGGATGCTGCCCTATGTGTCCTCCCTTACACAGAAGACAACCCTCTGTCTGAAGGACTGTCTAGTCCAAGTCCAGCTTAAAGTTTAAGAAACGTAAGAAGGAAGAGCAATTGCGACCTTGGAGTTTCCCATCCACAGTGAGCACCTGGACAGCAGCCCAAGCAGCCACACAAGTCACCTGGTCACTGTCTTTCCCCATGATGCTGAGAAGTATTTCTCTTTCAGTAATAGGAATCATTTCTGAATTTGCATCTATGCATTTAAATTGGCATATGCACATGTGTGCCCATCTGTCTCCTCTGTTGTCCTCTCTTTTGGGAGATGCATTTCCTCTGTTTTGGCAATGCATAAGTGGCCTCCCTAAGCAGTGCCAGGAGGCTCCAGGACTTGGCAGTGGATCCCCTACTGAGACACAGGCTTCAGCAGGTACCCAGCAATGCCGGCCCTGGATCTCCTCCCCAAGGAAAATGCATTAAGCATCCTATCAGGCAATGCCAATCCCTTGGATGTGCTTAAAGCAGTGGAGGGTGGTGGCTCCGATGTCAGTGGGGCAGTGAATCTGCGCTGGGTTTCAGTCAGAACTCTAAAGGAGCTATCCAAGGCGCGGATAGCTCCTTTAGAGTTCTGACTGAAACCTGGAGCGGATTCATTGCCCCACTGACATCGGAGCCACCACCCTCCACTGGCCTAAAGTAGTTCTCTTTGGATCCTGTGACTCCACCAGATCATTTAATGAAGGAGCCACAATTCTAATGACAATCATATGAAATGGAGTAGCTTGCACATTGCATGAACAAGTGCCCCCCCTCCCGCAAAAAAATTAAAATAAAGGCAGAAAGTAGAATAGGTACCTTTTCTACAGATGCAACTTTGCTTCCAGTTGCTGATTTCAATGTTCTCTGGAAATAACATCTACTTGGAGTTTCCTCATCAATAGTTTAAAATCACTGTTAACCTTTGACAATAAGGAGCACAGCTGCATATGCTCATCCTAGAACTTTTGAGGCAATAAAACTTAAGAATATAAGAGTCCTGTTGGATTAGCCCAAAGGGCTTTCTTGTCCACAGTTGGGCCACTGTGGCCAACCAGATGGCTATGGGAAGCCTATGTCAGGACATGCACAAAATTGCGCCCTCCCGCTCGTGTTCTTCAACAACTGGCATTGAGAGTTGTGGTGCCTCTGACCCTGGAGGTAATACACAGCCATCAGGACTAGTAGCCATTGATCGCCTTCTCCTCCATGAAATTATCTAATCCCCTTTTAAAGCCATCCAAGTTGTGGCCATCACTACATCTTGAGGTAGCAAATTCCATAGCTTCACTCTGCACTGTGTGAAGAAATACTTCCTTTTGTCTGTACTGAAGCATTTCCAGAATGTGGTGTTCTCTTTCTCCCAGGGAATTTTGCTTTCTGTTTACTACCCAACCCAGCCTATTAAAACTTTTGTTTGTGAAAGTTTTCCTTTTTTGGAAAAAAAAATAATCATATGAATAATGTGCTTAAGTTAACTGTGATGGAAGAACGTGACCCCTCTAAGTAAGACGATTTTTCTGGTAGCAGGTGTTCTGTGTACATTGTTTGTCTGAAATGACAAATTGTGATAGAATGAGTAGATGATTGCCTAGAAATTGTTTTAAGCTGATAACTATGAATGACTCATTCACTGGAAATGATGGGGGAGACATGTCTTCTGACATAGCACTCTGCGAGTTCTAGGAACAGCACATCAAACTTTAGAGTTATGGTAGTTTGTAATTTGGGGGGGGTTGTTTTACTTACAGGATGCACAGCTGGCTAGGGCAACCAGAGAACTATTTATGATGCAATACAGCAATTTTTTAAAACTACAAAGCTGTTTCATTGGAAGGAAGGAGAATATACCATGGGAAGAATAAATTGAATTCTTTTCTTTACAATTCTCATCTGTCTTCTTTACTGTGACTGGAAAGGGGAATAGAATTCTTTTTCTGAGCAAGAGGATGTTGATCAATTGCTCTTCACTTCTCAGTGTAGCACTCTAGACTTGTCACTAGAGGGGTGAGAGGAATAGATGGTTCAAATAAAAGGTTGCCTTTTGTTGTTCCTTAAACAAAGCTCTATTATTTGGGGATTTGGGAGGAGTCCCCCTCAAAACGGTCTTATTTATAACTCCATGTTGCCCGAATCAAATCTTGCAAGTTCTAAAGGGTCAGGGCAGGGGTGTGCCCTCCAGATGTTTGGGTCTAAATTCTTATGGTCCCTTGCCATTAGCTACCCTGCCTAGGCCAAAACTTCTGGAGAGCCACAAGTTGCCCACTCCTGGGTAAAATAATTGGCTACTGAAGCTGGTTGTCTTCACATATGTGTATGTGTGTATTTGTGAGTACAGATGCATATATGTAGGCAGGAGCATGCATGTATACATATAAACATGGGACCTAGTACATTATGGTGATTCTGCTCTGCTGAGGAGCATGTGGTGAATGAAGCAACCACATGGCTGGGTCCAATTGCACAGATATTTCCCACTGCCAGGAGATGGGGTACCTCACAGCTGGTCATCCCCACCTCATTGCTTCATTCACATAAAGTCCCCAGTGAGTTGCATCACAGTGAAGTTGCACTACTGCAGTGGTGGTGGTAGCGTTTGGGCTGACATAGGGCTGACTCAAAATGAGCAACGTTCATTCCGGAACCATTTCATTCGCATCACTGGGGGTTGTTTCGATGCATCTTTTTTTGGCGAAATGACAAATCAGTAAGAACACCTTGCAAAAACTCAACAGTGTTTCATTGAAAAACAGGCCCAAAGGCTTAAAAGGAGTCCCACCATGCCATCGTTTTCAATGGGTGGATGGGTGGGAGCAGGGAAGCAGAGGTTGACGATGTAGTTCTATGCACGTCTGCTCAGAAATAAGCCCCCACCGAACTAAGTGGAACTTAGTTCCCAATGAAATGTGCTGCTGCTGAAAGTGCGCAATGAACGCTCAAGACGAAGTTGCGAGTGCAGTGGGGGAGCCATTTCACAAAACCGTTTCTCTTGGAATTCCTGGGTCAGTTTCATGAATTTTTGATTGAATCACTCTTTCTTGCCTGTGTTGCCTGGGAGATGGGATTAAGAGAACTGTCTCTGTGCTCAGTTCTCTGTTTCTGATTCCAGTCAGTGGAGGCTGGTGGCTCCAATGTCAGTGGGGAGGTGAATCCACCTCAGCTTTCCATCAGAACCAGTTAGAACTTTAAAGGAGCTATCCAAGGCCCTTAGCCCTACCCCCAAAATAGGTTTGGCACCCTGAATAGCTCCTTTAGAGTTCTGGCTGTTCTGACTGAAACCCAAAATGGAGCCCCATCAAAATTGGAGGCACCAGCCTCCACTGATTTTGGTAAACAATTGCATAGAAAGCTGTCTTATACCAGGTCAGATTTTTTGCCCATCTAGCACACTGTGCTCTGACTGGCAGCGGCAATCCAGGGTCTCAGGGGGAGATCTTTCTCATCACCTGTACCTGATCCTTTTAACTAGACGTGCCAGGGATTGTGCTCTGCTCCTGAGCTATAGGGGCCTTCTCCAATCATAGCGATGGATTTTCTCTGCTGAGCTTCAGTATTTTAGTCACACAGATGGCCAAAATGTGTCTTCCACGTGTCTCTGGTTACTATACAGCAATACAGTTGTGCAATTTATGGGCAACACAGTTGATTTATGGGCAATTACTTTATGGGTAACACAGTTACACAACTGATTTATGAGCAGATGATTAAAAAGGAGAATTCGGAGCAGTTGCTCATGTCTCTACTGCAGAGATCATCTTGACACATATTTGCTGCATGGGACCCTATATCGTCCATGAAATGGTACTAGAGGCAACTTCATGCCGAACAAAGTTGACATGGATTCTGGTGTCTGATGTGGAGATGTAAAGGGCATTTGGGCTATGCCCTTTAAACCACTTGCTCTAGATTAGCCTTCTCCCAATCTGGCGCCCTCCAGATGCATTGGCTACATCTCCCATCATCCCTAGGCAGTGGCTAGGGTGATGGGTGTTGTAGTCCAGCACATTCAGAGGGTGCTGGGCTGCTCAAGATGACCAAAGAGACAACTGTGGAAGGAGCAGTTTGAAATGAACACCCCAGTGTTTCCAGTGAGAGCCCAAATCTAATTTATCCATAATTGGCAGGCATCTAATTCATTGGGAGAACCACACATCTGTTGCGATTCTGTCACTTCTACTTGGCAGGAAAGGGAGCAGAAGGGATTGATTGTGGCCCGTGAGTTTTAAGCATTGTTAATCGAAGCCATTTGCTTGCCCATGTTTTACTTGAAACACATTTTGTTTTCTGTATGGTGACAGAAAGATCTATTGCAAGTGCCTCTCACAGGTTGTCCCCCGTTTTCCCTTCTGTAGTTGAACTATTAATTATTTGCTGAACATATCAAATCCACAATGATGGATCTGTTCCTAGCAGTGTTTGTGATACTTGCCCAATTTCCTATCGTGTGTGTGCTTCCTAAAAAGGAAGTGAATTTTCATTTTAGCCCTACGTTCCCAAATTACAGGGCAAGGCCCCTTTTGGTAGATGTGAGACATTTGTAGGGATGGAGAGATGGGGGCTGAGACACCAGGAGTAATCCATAGTTGTTATTTGATGAAATCCAGTACTGAATAGGTGAGTGGAACTTGAGCTAGAAGCAAGAGCGAGGTAGATCGGGGGTCCCCAGTGCGGCACCCACAAAGTTCTCTGCTCCCTGCCCCCATCAAAAACAAAAGTAATAAAAACCTTGGAAAATGTTAAGGTAGACTTCTTTCTCTCCCTTTCTAGCTTTGCTATGTTTATCCATCCCCCCACCTCTTTACCTCACTGTTTCTCCCCCTCTTGGCCTCTAGCTCTAGGGTAGCCTCTTTCTCTTCCCCTTTGCCTTCCTGTTTCCCCCTCCCTCCCAACCTCTAGCTTCACTACTTCTCTCCCCAACTCTTTACCTTGCTGTTCCTTCCCCATCTTAGCCTCTAGCCTTGCTCTTTCTCTACCCTCTTTGCCTTGCTGTTTCCCCCTCCCTCCCAGCCTCTAGCCTTGCCCTTTCTCTCCTCTCTACCCCTTTGCCGTGCCATTTCCTCTTCCCTCCCAGCCTCTAGCCTCACTATTTCTCTCCCCACCACCATCATCTCTTTAGCTCATTTTTGAGTAGGCAGGCCCATATGGAAGCCATTATGTGACTATCCACATCCTCTATGGGAGCCATTTTGTGGTGGTGCCCACAGCAGTTTCTCAAATTCCCAAATGTGCCCACAGGTCCTGCATTTTGGACTCTCCTTGGGGGCATGGCTACGGGGACTGTCATGACAAGTGCCTGCACTTCAAAATTCATCACTATACCACTGAAGGTCAAGCACATATAACGTTGAGCCCCCAAAGGTCATAGGGCTGTTTCTTATGGAGCCCTCTAACTTATAGCAGCAAGTGCTGGAGTTGCATCTTCCTTAGCACCTCATCTGTGAAAACGGGGGCCATCTGCCCATTGCGCCAGAGAGGCTGGTGATTCCCAAGTAGTGAGTCTGTGTGGCCCTATACATGCGCCAACATACACATGTATAGTTCCTCCACATGAGAGGAGATCCTGACCGGCCCAGGTTCCCCCTTTGCATGGAGGCACTATGTGCGCACACATCAGTGTGCACATAAGGCTGTTTCATGTGCTCTTTGGACCTGGGGCTCCATCTCCCACGACAGGGCACTTTGCCAAGGCCCCCCTCAAGCCCCTACCCACTGTTGGCCCCAGGTTTTTGAGGGCCCTTGGACATGACACCCTCAGTGGGCCCCCTCGTCAGTGAGTCTCCCTTCTCACCGCTATGGTCACGGACTGCTATTGCTCCTCTTCCTCTTTCTCCTCATTGTTACCTCTTGCTTGCTTGACAGGCAGAGAGCCAGTGAGCATGCAGGCCATGGCATCTACTGCTCCTCCTCCTCAAGAGCATTGTTGTCTGGGCCATAGTGAACAAGCAGGTTGCAGTGGTGAGGAGGAAGAACAACTCCAGGAGTCTCTTGCCAGTGGGCCCCTCCTGGGGTGTGGGCCCTCAGCAGGTGCCTGACCATGACGACCCTTGTGGCTGGCCCTTCCCCTACCTATCCTTTTCTGCCTACCATCTTGCTTTCCTAAACAGCCATGCCCCTTATCAACCCCAACGGTATCACAGGACCCAGGAAACTGGGATAAGGTTGGAAAGTGATGTCACAGCTTGCAAAGTCCCTCGACCCCTTCGCACGATGGGAAGTCTTGCCCATTTGCCCGTTGCGGTTTTGGCCTCTCCCTTCTTGCTACAAAATAGCCAGGTGAATATTTCCCTTAGTGAACGCTCTCACATTTAAATTCCTTTGAGTTTCAGCATACTGACACATGCATCCAAATGTGAGCATTTCTTCACAATGTTTTCAAAGGATTTAACCAAAAGTTATGTACTGCAACAGGCTTGTAAGGCAATGCACAGGTTGAGAGCTTATGTGACCCAAGTTGCCCTTGGCCTCTTAAGGTTAGCTGTAGAAGGCTACTCTCTTTTCAGGTACAACAGGGGATGTCCTTAATATTACTCTTGTTACAGAGAGTATTATTTTCTTACATGCATGAACAATACAAAACGTGTACATATAATTTAACATCTATGTGGGGTTTGACTTTTTTTTTAACCTATTTGTATGCAGTAGAAGGCTTGTTGTAGTTTCTCTTCATATTTGAATATACTGTTAATAAAAAAAAGAAACTAAATTATACATCATTGCCAACACAAATGTTAACCGCTCATCAATTGTTCCTTGACAACAACAGCAACAACAACAAAAAGCCATTCAAGCCTGTTTATTTTTCTAAGTAACTTCAATTAAATTGAAGAAAACAAATAAAATGTCTTTGTGTTTTTATTGGCTGTGAGGTTTTCCCCACGTCTTCTGCGTTCAAAAGAGGAGTGGCGAGAGAACCTTCCTCGTCCTGAAGGGACAGAGACTGCAGCAAACAGGTCTGCTTGGGGTTTTTAAAGGAAAGAAAGGACAGCCGCGCTGCTGCCCCCAACAAATGGGAAGTCCCCCTGGACCAGCAAAATGATCCCCTTTTGCCGCCTGTGTACAGCATATGCTAGTGAATTGTGTCTCTGTGTGTGGAGGATTTCTGTTCTATGCATGAAGTGTGATTGCACCAAATAACATTTTCAAATGCGTATTTCATACAGGTGCGCTTATCGGGGGGGGGGCACGATTGGCTCCAGATGCACTTTCACTTCGGAACATCGAACCTGGTATTGTCAACACTGACTGGCAGCGGCTCTCCAGGGTTTCAGGCAGGAGTCTTTCCTCGCCCTCCCTACCTGGGGATGCCGGGGACTGAACCTGGGACCTTCTGCGTGCAAAGCAGGGGCTCTACCACTGAGCTATGGCCCAGTGCTATTCTAATGGAGCTATCCCAGGGGCTGAACCCCACCCCCAAACTAATTAGCCCCTGGGATAACTCTTTTAGGGTTCTGACTAAAACCCAGAGTGGATTCACAGCCCCATTGACATCAGAGCCACCAGTGTCCACTGTGGCTGTAGGTTGTGCATTTGCATGGGCATTCAATAAACATCCAATTTTAAGCCATGCAGGTTTGTGTGCAGGGCTGGGTCAGAGGCTGGCCTGGCCTGGCCCCTGCTGTTGGCCCCAGGGCTCCTAAGGGCCCATTGACACCCCTGCTGCACCCACCAGGATCCCTGCTCAGGCACTACATCTTACGCCATCTAAGATGGTGGTTGGCCAGCACAGATCAGCACCCATTTGGAAGCGTCACTGCCTGTCAGGGCCCAGCTTCAACGCTGCAGTGGGCCGTTAGTTTATAGCTAGAATTTGATAAGAAGTAGTCTGGAAGGGTCGGGGCCTTTCAGCGAGGCCCCTGTCCAAACAGGACGTCTCTGTTCGGCCCTCCAGTGTTGACGCTTCAACCTGGGTGACACTTCTGCAAACCCCCTCCCACTTCTGCCAGGTTCTCATAGAGAGTTTCCAGCCTCCTCCCTTGCCAAGGCCAACCAGCACCTGGACGGGAAGTTGGGTGACTCTGCTCTGAGAACACTGACAGGGATAAACTCGCACAGATTCTGACATTCCACAGGCTGAATGTCTTCCGGACTCCTCCTGATGAAATTCTAGCTATCAACTACAAGGCCCGCTGCAGTGCTGAACTGGGCCCTGACACTGCCCACCGATGTAACATATCTGGGGTGGGGGGTGAGGTGAGTGACCTGTGGCAGCACACAGTTGCCACAGCTGCACCAACACTGGGAAGGGAGCTTGCTGGCTGCAGTGGTACCGTGCCAGGGGCCCACTGAGCCCCAGAACCAACCCTGGTAGTGTTGATCACCAGTATCTTCCCTACTCTGATACGCATTTGGCAATCACAGATTTAAACTCAGGGCTCCTGCAAGAAATTGGGACATACAAGGAAACCTGATTTTATGATGACTACTTTCCCTCCTCCATTTGGGACTGGCTGCTGTTTTATGGATTTTAAGTGACCTGACTCATCATTGCACATAACCCTGCTGCTTAATTTGTGGTTACTTTCACCATTGTTGTTTTTAAGGTTTTATTGCTTTTAGTGTGATTTTGTTGGCTTACACAAGGGGTGGGCTATATATTCAAGAATAATAACAGTGGGCTATATATTCAGTCACCATCATCACCATCAGAATCACCTTAATTAGATTGGGTCTTCAGTAGCAAACTGAGACATGCTTCTGACAAAAATTGAGAAATGGTAAAATAGTTCATCATCTGCCATAGGAAAGGAAAGGTTCCTCCTGTGCAAGCACCGGGTCATTGCTGACCCCTGGAGGGATGCTGCTTGTGCTGGCATTTTCATGGCAGACTATAGCGGGGTGGTTTGCCATTGCCTTCCCCAGTCATGACTACCTTTCCCCCAGCAAGCTGGGTGCTCATTTTACCGACCTCGGGAGGACGGAAGGCTGAGTCGACCTGAGCCGGCTACCCGAGACCCAGCTTCCACTGGGATCGAACTCAGGTTGTGGGGAGAGTTTCGATTGCAGTACTGCTGCCTACCACATCTCAATACACATCAGTGCCTTTGTTCATATTCACCTGTTTCATATTCTCAGCCCTCTACCTATTGTCTCTCCTCATTGTGAAACTTCAGCATTGTAAGTTCCTTGGGGCAGAGATCTAGCCTTGTTTCTTATGCTTAGGGTGGCCACGTTTGAGCATCCTATTTTACAGAGGATTGTTCAAAAGCATCCTCTATTTGAAGGGTTGCCCAGTCCATGTCCAGTTTAAAGTTAAAGAACCCTCAGAAGGGAGAGCCAGCAGAGACCATGAAGTTGCCCATCAACAACAGATAGCTTCTGGACAGCAGCCTGAGTAGGCACGTGGGGCGCCTGATCAGAATTTCCCACACTATGGTGAGATGAATTTCTAATTAAATTATAGCGAACCCCCCCATGTGTGCTTATGCATCTAAATTAGCACAAATTCTATGCAAACCTGTGTGCTCTTTTCTCCTTTGCTTTCTGTTTTGGCAAAGCATAAATGGCCATCCTAGTTAGCTGCACTGTAAAGTGTCCTCTCTGTATTAACAAGGATCACATGAGGATCACATTCTCCCCATGTTGGCTCTTTTGGTGATTCACTCAATCAAGAGTGGGGAAACTCAGGCTTGGGGGCCAAATCCATCCCTCTTGGGGTCCCAATCTGGCACTCCATAGTTCCCCGGATGGCCACACCCTGTTCCCCTGGTCCCTTTCTCCCCAACCACAGATTGTTTGGTGGTTTTCTCACTTTTGTGCAGTTTTTTTCCCCATTCTAAAAAGGTTGGCATGCCTCTCCTAAGGCTGAGTTCCTGGCAGGAACAGCTTTAAGCTAAAATATGCTGGGGTGTGTGTGGCCCCACCACCTTTGCCTTCAACCCTGCCCACCACTGAAATGTGACCCCTAAGAGCATCTCTGCAATCGAATTTGGCCTTTGGGCTGAAAGAGCTTCCCTGGTCCTGTGCTAAATGGTGCAATAGGGTCACAGGAGTCTTTGTTTGTTTGTTTTTGTTTTATACATTTATATCCTGCCTTTCCTCCTCTCCATTTTATCCTCACAACAACAGCCCTGTGAGGTAGGTTAGGCTGACAGTCAGTGACAGGCGGAAAGTCACCCAGTGAGCTTCATGGCCTAAGTGGGGACTAGAACCCGGATCTCCTGGGTCCCAGTCCAACACTCTAACTGCTACACCACAGACAGTCCAAGCTCTGGGGAAAGTCTTATCTCAATTTAAATCTCTTATCCTGGAATATGTGTTCAGGTCTCTGCTCTAGAACATGTGGAATTATTTTATTGTTAGCCTGCAGATAAGATTATGGTTAGAGTTGCATTACAAAGAATAAATATTTATTTTAGTATTTTTATATTCGCCTTTCTTCCATCCTAGGCAGCCTTAATGCTGGCATGGATAGAGGGCAGGGAAGTTCAGGGAAGCAGTGTGAACACTCCGGCCAGTTCCCAGAGACACAATGAAGGGACTGCATATTCTGGAGAGATTAGCCCTGCACCATCCTCTGTGCTGCTGACTCCCTAGACTTCTACCTGACTCTGTTTTTGGACTGTGTTTTTCCTTGCTTGATCTCCTGGGTTTTGACCTGAGCTACTCCTCAGACCTCTCTTTTGGAACTTCCCCTGTCGCCTAGTAAAATTGTGCCTTTGACTGCTGCCTGCTTATTGACTTGCTTTTGGATTGCCTCTTAGTTTAACCTGATGGTGAGCCCAATCCAGCCTGATGCTGATCCAGGACAGGACGCCCTCCCAAGGAGCATGGGATAATAGCCTAATCAGCCCTCTTTTAGAAATGGCTATTTTGTGAACATGTCCTAGGGCCGGATGAGGCTATTAAAGCAGGAAAAGGTATGAGACCACTGCACAAATGGTTGACAGACACTGCTGATAAAAATGTTTATCGCATGAGTGGGGACCTGTGGCCTTCCAGATGGCATTAGACTCTGACTCCCATCAGCCCCAGCTAGCATGGTCAATGGTCGGGGCTGAAGGGGTTTGTAGCCCAAACCTGGAGGCCCACGGGTTCCCCACCCCTGGTTCATCATGACGTCTGAATGCAGCCAATGTTATGGAGGCAGAGGGTTTAGCACTGGAAGGTGTACTTGACTGTGTTGCACGTATGTGTCTGTCTTCCCTCATTAGGCCCTCAAACAGTAAATTAGCACTCAAGATATAAATTTGATTCTATTTAAAACACAATAGGATTTGTAACACTTATACTGGAGTGGGGGGGGGTGTCTGTGCGAGTAATTGAGCAGGTTTTGGGGCTGGCATTTAAATCGCCCTGCTAAACCATGCATTTCTTTCCCCATCCATATTTCATATCTGATTCTATGCAGGGAAAGTGAGACCTTCTGAGAAGCTGAATGATAGCAGCCCACTGTTCGTATTTATCTTCATGAGTGAAAATGGTAATTTATAAATGTTCCCGCCATGCCTGAGCTATTGCTACATTTGTCTTCAATCAAATAGAGCTGCATAACAGCTTGGCCATCTTGTATTAAATGCACATTATTACTCTGGTATGAAAATGTTATTACAGTGAATGCAATAAGCTTTTATGTGCAATTTGTATCACAGAAGGCACTTTTAAAAATAGAATTTAACTTTGCAGTATGGAAAAAGGAAATGACAAGAACTTTGCTGATAGATTTTTACTTCCTGAGGAAAAAAAAGTAATCTAACTGCTCCTAAGAAAGAAATCAAAGGTAATTCAGACAAGGGGAATTAAAATAGTTTTCAAATAGAGGGCTTATCACAGACATAGCACACATCAGGAGTTGTTCAATTCCCTTGCCTATGCATTTTACACTGAAACCTGATGATAGAATCCTAAAATTGGACAGGAAATCAAACATCATCTAACTATCCTTTCAGTCCCTGATCCCCTAGACAGAGGCTTATTTTCACATTACATTTTTGTACAGGCAGATCCATAGTCACATATAAGAAAATGTGTATTTTGTACAAGCTTATTCTCTTTTGACCACCACCATCCCTGGCACATTAGGAACAAAATACATATATGCTCATTATCCAGAAGAATGAACTTCCACTTATGAAAATATTATTTAGGAATCAGGCTGCAAATAACCCAGCAGGTGATCATCTAGTTCAGCCTTCCTCAGTCAGGAGCCCTCCAGGTGTTTTGGGCTACAGCTCCCAGCATTCCTTACCATTGGCCATGCTGGCTAGGACTGATGGGAGCTGAACTCCAAAACATCTGGAGGGCATTAGGTTGGGGAAGGCTGATCTGGGCTCCTCTTACAAAAACTCCTGGACAGCTGAAGTCCATTATTGGTTTTCACAGTTAGGGGCTGATCTGGTGCTCTGCCCCATCCTTCCTTCTGCTCCTGTGCACACTGCTCTGCATGCAATGTCCCTTTGTTACCAACCCCCTTTCCAATTGCTCCTCCTCCTGTGCATTTGTGGAAGGGCCTCTGCACACACATGCATGCATGCACATACACACCAACTGCTGTGCATAGTCAAAAAGAATTTGCCCTTTCAAATCTTACAAATGTTCTTGCTTCCTCTCCCAGATATTCTTTGCTACAATTCTAATCTGTAGCTTTTGTCCTTAATTTAAGGCCTTTGATAATCAGCTGCTCTCCTTCCTCTTTGTAGTAGCAATTAAGATTTTTTGAATATCGCTAAAAAAGACCCATTGCACTCCCATTCTTTAAGTGAGAGGTTCTCAAACTTTTTCAGCTGGTTACCCATCAGCCCCTCAAATCCCCATGTACATTGCACCCTTGCCTGCATCCCAGCTCCCTAGTGTATTCACCTATTTTTCCATCCCTGCTGCTACTGTTGCCAGGAAACAGTAATGGGTCAGACAGGCAAGAGAAGCAGCAAGCAACTGCCAACCACGTGGTTTGTGTCAATGCAGTTAGGTGAGATAAGCGAACTTCGGAAGAACCATGAGAACAAAAATTAGGTGAAATTGGGGGAAAGATTTGTGTGGCTGTAGAGGAGACAGCACATCAAGATGTTTGCCATTGTGTTATTAGACTATACATGGTTATTTTGCACTGAGAATGTAAATATTTTGAGGAATATTGGATCTGATATTTTTTTCCACAGATACATGCTGTGCTTTACCCATAATGGATATAAGCCTAAGAACGGAAAGGTTCCTCCTGTGCGAGCACCCAGTCATTGCTGACTCCTAGAGGGATGCCACTTTTGCTGGCATTTTCATGGCAGACTATAGCGGGGTGGTTTGCCATTGCCTTCCCCAGTCGTGACTACCTTTCCCCCAGCAAGCTGGGTACTCATTTTACCAACCTCGGGAGGATGGAAGGCTGAGTCAACCTGAGCCGGCTACCCGAGACCCAGCTTCCGCTGGGATCGAACTCAGGTTGTGGGGAGAGTTTCGGTTGCAATACTGCCGCCTACTACTCTGCGCCACACGAGGCTCATATATAAGCCTAGCATGACCATTAAAAGTCAAATGATGATCAAAAACACATCCTTTGGTTTGATGCTATAATCAGTGTAATAGCTGGAGATTTTAGATTAGTATCCTTGAATAATCAGAAGTTCTTGATTATTCAAACAGCAATGTCATGTCTACCAGTATCAGTTAGGACAAGACTTTGGACTGGTGAGATTATTTTACTGATCTCTCCAGAAGTTCAATTAGCTAACTCTTCACAGCAGAATTTGCAAGAAATCAATAGGTGGTCTTGGACATGTTTGTATGTGATCCTGAAGTAATGTTCCTCTCCCTGTAAGGAAGCCATAAAAGCTCAAATCTACATATCTCAGATCTACATACCACAGCTCCATTTCCATTTCAGAAGTTCTAACATTTCCCAAAGGTGCATATTAATTGTGATAATGTATATTCCAATTGTGTTGTAGCCCATTAAACATTAATATAATGTAATAATCTCTTAGTTGAAAACCCTTTTAAATATGTATTAAGACATGTAAATATTTAAAGTATAATTTTAATTCCAAATAACCAAACTTGATCGGCTCTCTTGTGTTGCTTCTGCATGTTTAAAACCTTACAGTGTTTTATTATCTTGCTGATGAATGCTGATGCTTGCTATCTTGCTGGTGTCCCATTTGCTGTGGTACTTGAATCTTCTATTTACTTATACACTTCACGCCTTTGATAAACCAGAGATATGTATGCTGTAACAAAGGGAACAGGCCCTTAGAGCTACTCTATCCATTGCTATGATCATCTTATCAGTCCAAAGGCAAACATTGTTCTGGAATGGTCCATGACAGGCTTTAATGTACCTGTTTCCATGCTAGAGTAAAACAAACCACAGCTATATGTGGCGGATCCATTACAAGCTGGGTGGCCATGAAGTCCTGAGCCAGACCTCTAGTGGCCCAGAATGGACATGCTAAATGGTTAGACAGCCTGAATGCCAACCCAGAGATCACCCCCAGGGATTTGTCAGCGTGATTGATAGATATAATCAGTACACCAGTGGAATCCCACATCTTTCTTTTCCCTCATCCACTCCAGTACTTTTAGTAGAAGATTGGAGTAGCAGTAATTATGTAGCATTGGATATATCCAGCATTTGATACCAGTGGAAGATCAAATCTCTCCAGAAAACTGCAACTGAAAATGAAATACTCGGCTTCTGATGCCTTCCTCAAGTCATCCAGCAATTCTGTACCACTGCATACTTCCCCATTTCTGTCCACTCAAGGAATGTTTTTAACAAGATGAAAGTGATCATAACTGGGAGAAGGACTGACCCTATAGTTCCCATACTAACCAAGCTGAACATGTGTGTATGTGGGAACGGGGTGAAGGTAGGAGTGCAGTCCCAGTATTTGCATCTATCCTCTCCACAGAAGGTACACTGGATGAACAAGGGAGCTGTAAAATAGGAGAACTCTTAGAGAGTTGTAGTGCTCTAAAATACAGGGGACTTCAAAGAATAAGTAATATACGGCAGTCAAGACCTTATAATTGTCATTAAAAAGGAATCCTTTGCATTAAAGTCCTATACTGCCTGTGACATAATTTATTTTCTCCCAATTGCTGCTTACTTTTCATTATATTTCAGGGGAATTACTGTGACTTAGTGCTAGTCAGGTCTGGAAAGTATTGATCACATCTTAGACACAGGCGCACACAAATCCTAGGGCATAAGCAAATTAAAATAGTACAAACACACTAAATAAAGAGTATTATATTAAAAACAGAAGACATTTTATTTGTTTGGTTTGGTTTCAAAGAACTTTAAAACTCCATAGCTTTTTCAAACATTAAAATGTTTTCCATCAGACCATACTTCCACATGAAGATTGCCCAAGCAGAATTAAAAACTTAATTTCGTCTAGATCTATATCCCCAAATACTAGTATTATCACCAACTGCTTCTGAAAACAAATGAATAGGAATGTTATCCACAGTACTAGAGACAGGGTACCGTTTTGTTTAACAAGAACATAGAGTAAGGGGGGCAAGAGAGGGACAGTCCAATTTTCCTTCACAATTCTGAAATCATATTGTTTGTGCTCTCCTTCCAATTCCAGCAACAAGGCAATTAATCGTAACTACGCAAACATTTATAATTCTTTTACTGTATGGGGAAGTTATTTATGTCAGGTCTCAAGTAGGAAGCTAAACAGCTGCCAGTGTCTTGAATTTCTGTAAAGATGAGGATACTCTGTAAGCAACTATGCCTATGAGTATTTCTTTTTTTGGTGTATTAATAAAAATCAGCACGTGAAAACTGGGGCCCTGTGTATGGATTTACAATGCAATCCTATATGTGTCTACTCAGAAGTAAGTCTCATTGAATTTAATGGGGTTTGCTCCCAGGTAAGTGGGTATAGGTTTGCAGCCTTAGTTGTCTAATTTTGCATATCCACATTTGAAATAAATTAGCTAGACCAATTCATGTAATGGCAACAATTGTGTGCCAATTCCATTTATATTACTGGGAGATGCCAAATACCCATTCATTACAATGAAATGCGGAACCAATGAAATTGGTGGTTTCGTGAGGTAAGATGGGTTTGAGAAGTTATTTGTTTTATTTCTAGAACACCCAAGGCAATGTACAACTCATAGCAAGCCATAAACACAAGCGCCAGTCGTTATGCAAACACTTTTGTATTCTTCCCCCCAAGTGCTCAAATTCCAGTTACATGAACATCAATAAATGCTTTAAAGTTCGGAACATAACATGCAATGCTGCAGTGCAGCACTACAGAAATGAACAGTGCTAACTCAGGGTAAGCATTGTGAAAGGGATCCTGCACTTGAAGTGCTGCAATGGGAAATGCACAGTCTTTACAGAATTTTTTTTTTTTAATGACACATTAGTTCAGCCTTCTCCTACTTGGTGCCCCCCAGATGTTCTGGACTTCAACTCCCATCAGCTGCACCCAGCATGGCCAATAGTCAGGCATGCTGGGAGGTGTGATCTAAAACATTTGGAATGCATCAGGATTGGGGAAAGCTGCATTAGTTCATGAAATGGTACAGACATGATGGGAGCAGTATTGCTCATCTTCAGTGTGCAAAAGGCACTAACCAAAGGGTGCTTGTGACACTCCCATAATTACATTCTACAGAGCATTCATTCTATAAGCACTGACACAACCAACTATTCTTGTTTGGGTGTTGGAAAAATGTAATTTCCTTGCAACAGTGGTATATCTGAAAAAGATGTCTGGATACAGAGCAGCAACTTTCCTCGTATTCCACAATAAAATGATAATTTGGAAAAGCCCTTAAAACTCCAACTGCCACACAATAGTAAATAACCACTTGCTGTATGTGCAAGCAGCACTGCTTGATAGTTATATGTCCAACGTTTCCTTTTCTTCAAGACTATCTCTTTAAAAATCCAACAAAATCTCCACCATTTATCT
Source organism: Heloderma suspectum (assembly GCF_057233095.1). NCBI lineage: Eukaryota > Metazoa > Chordata > Lepidosauria > Squamata > Helodermatidae > Heloderma > Heloderma suspectum. The sequence goes on from NC_139464.1 coordinate 35,730,242, forward strand.
CTTCAGGATCTATATTGCAGTTTTCCCATGCTACATATTAAAAGCTGCTTTTTTCATCTTGTAAATAGCCTTAATTCCCTATACTTCGCAATAAATTGCAAAGGACAAAATCAAACATTTGAAAACTGTCAATGTACCTTTTCAAATACAATCATTAATGCAACATCAGCAATGTTCACCCATGATGCAAAGTGGATTGTCTCTGTTAGAAACTTATTTTCCATTTCCAGCTTATTAAATTACTTTTCAGACCAGAAGTTGCTTTATTCTCTATCACCAGTAACTAAAAAGAGTGCTGAATTCCCTGGGAAGGTCTCGCTTGAACTTACTTTTTTCTTAATTACATGGACAAATCATCTGTTTCACCTACTATTTAGTAAATTCATCTGATCCCAGAAGTTTTAATTATAAAATAGAAATATTTGATTTTCTGAGTCCATTATACAGGGTGAGTTAAATTCACGGCCAGTCTGTGAACTAAAATGCAGACTAATTTGCGATGAAGGCAGACACATCAGTGGTTAAATCACATCCCTCTATTATTAACTCCCCATCAACTACACTTTGGGGCTTTGTTTCTGGGCACAGTATTGGCTGACCTTTCTCTTTCTGTGGTCAGATGGTGTTCACTAGTAACAGCCACACTACCTTGCAGTGTAAAAATATTTAAAGACTATCCTTCCAGTTCTATCCCTCCTTTTTTTTAAAAAAAAAGTTAAGGCCATTTAGTATCAGTGCCAATATTGGGGCTGCAATCCTAGAAACATTCTTATCTGAGTGTAAGTCCCATTGGATTCAATGGAACTTACTTCTGTGTAGAAGTGTCTAGGATTGCACTGTAAGTTACCATAATCAAATTCAACAACTGTCTTGAGATACTTCAGATGAAATAATAAGTCAAGTGGTTGTCTCCAGTTTGTCATCTTCATCTAACTTGTATGAGCATCTGGATTATTAGTCCCCTACATCCCCATCTCTATCACCAATGAGCCACAGAAAGTGAAAACTCATTGCAAGTAAGGCAGTTCCAAGAAGATCCCCAAGTGCAGTAAGATAAGGAATAGAAAAACTGTCTGGATCTTTCCCTTTTTTCCAGAAGTGGTGCACCATCCAGTCAGCAATCCATAACAAGGTAAACACCTATGGGAGAATAACAAACAAAAACGTTATCTGGATGCTATGTAAAAACCATCTGAAAAGACAATCCATAATTCCTACTAATGTATTTGAATGTATCAGTTGAGTTCCTAGTTCTTCATCTTTTTGCAAGGCTTGCCTAGGTTAAATAATGAGTATGCAAAGTTAGGATTTTAGGGTGCAATTCTATCAATTGCGCCCTTGGTGTTCAGAACTTCCGAACTCAGAGGTGTCCAATTATCCAATGCAAGGTGGAAGGAGTGGCAGAGGCGATCTTCGCCTCCCCATCGTCCTGACCTGCAGATTTTGCTAGATGGGCTTTTTAGCTAATTTAGCAAGAGCACTTCTGAGGGGAAGGGGGAGGGAAGGAGGCTAGAAGAGTCTCAGGATAATCTATATCCTGGCCTCTCTGGTCTCCTCTCCTCCCCACTCACCGGATTGCCCTCTTTTCTCCTCCTCCAAGGTCATTTTTCTGATCTCGGAAGGCAGCCAATGTGGTTCTTTTCATGCCAGCTGCAAGGGGGTAGGGAAGGGGGGGTCAGATCTCTGACTCCCTGTTCGGAAAGGGGAATCTGAACAATCCTATGGTTCTTGGGATGCTCGCCCAGGGACCATAAAATTGCTTTCTTGATCAATTTGGACTGTCAAGAAATAAGCTTCATAACCCAAAATGTTCCAGTATTAAAACCCAAAAGATTTTCCAGGCCAAAACAATTATAAAAAATGTGCACCTATATTGTGACCTTTGGTATATTGACCGAATGTTTCAGGGAACATTTTGAAAGTTCTCATCTTCTTAAAGATTATTTAAATAACCCAATGCAAAATTAGAAAGATGTTACAGTATTAAGCACACTGGAATAATGTAATACTTCTAAGAGAATCCTTACCTTTGATTTGTACTACAAAAGAATATTTAAGATGTATCCATATGGTTTGCAAATTAGCAAATTTCCTTCCTCTTTTTTCCATTATGGAATATGCATAAGTTATTTAGATAAATATCCTTGCTGAAAAGGCAACTCTGTAGTCTACGCTAATTATGCATGTGCTAGGTGTGCTGCTCCACAATCCAAACAAATATATTTGGAAGCACATATTTTCTTTGGAAGGGCTTGTCAGATTCTTTAGTGACAGCCCCTCTTTCTCCAAGGCAGGCAAAGAGTCTATACACAGTGATGTTGGCCACTAAAATCTCCATGCAGAATCTCTCAACCTCGGGGAGTTCCAAAAATCAATGCACACACACACGAACACCACTATAGTTACACATGGCCAATCTTTCGGCATGCCACATCACATGGGCAGCTATTATTTAGTTCTATTATTTCAGTCGACCAAGACCATAGCATGAACAAGGAACTCAAAGACAACTCTATCCCCCCTCTCCAGTATCCAGAGGACTTCTTCGTCATCTTGTCTATAAGCTGGCCAGTACTGAGGTTGTGCATGTTGCCAAATACCAAATATATGCCCTTGCGGGAGCAGGATGGGTGAGAAGAGGCCTGCAGATGCTCAAAAACCGTAATCAGATGTGACAAGTGCGGATGAATATGTAGTGACTTTTGGGCACAGGTTTGCGTTATTTGCTCGAGAAAAAAACGAATTATTGGAAATACTGTTTTAAAAAAGGAATCTGAGCTAGCTAAAACAACATATGCAGTTTGCAATTTGAAATGATTTTGGAAAACTATGCTCTGTATTCAGACACATTGCTTAATATCTGGGTCATAGCAAAAACAATCATGATATGCCATTTTGTGGTGTATGAGAAGAAAAACCAATGCTACTTGGAAGATGTTTTAAAGAACACATTGCTTGAGTAAAGGTAATTGTCTTTTGGACATAACATCACAAAAAAACAAAAAAAAGCAAATTATTGATATCTCAGCTTATAACACAATAAGGTATAGGTTTGTGGACCAGAATCAGAGCAGCAGATACAAGGAGTGGCCTTAGCATAAGTCGAACCAACAGTCCACCTAGTTCATTGTTGTCCATCCCGACAAGCAGCAGCTTTCTAGCACCTGTGACTGAAGACATTTGCCACTTTCTCTTATACCCCTCCCAAGAAAATTTAGCGCGCATATATATATAGGGGGAGAGAGAGAGAGAGAGAGAGACTTGCAGCCCAGCTCCATGTTGAGTTCTACTGTGCATCATGTGCTCCCAGAATTAGGGGCCTGTCACAAAGGAAGAACAATGGATTGTGGTAGACAATATTTGGTCCATGAAAGCCCCAGAGAAACACTAATTCCCACATGGTCTCTGTCAACTTTAATTTGACTTCACATCTTTATATGCCTAATACATATGGTAATGGGGGGAGGGGTGTTGGGGAGTCTAGGAACTCCAGGAAAGTACTGCAAACAAGCCTTTACCATTTCTGTAAATCTAAGAAAACTCAAGAGCTTTGTCATTACATCTGAACCAGGTCAGAGAGACATATACATGTGGCCAACCTTGTGCTCACTATTTCCAACTAGAAAATTGCATCAGGGCTGCAGGTGGCAATTCACATTCGCAATCCTGCCATTAAATGGTCTGGACAGGGCTCTGTGATAGCAATAGGATGGATGGCAGTTTATACGAATCAGTACTTGCAGTTTATAACTGCTACAAGTGGCTGTCCACTTAATCCCATTTCCATATTGGCAGAAACAGGTTGTTGAATGTGATGTGCAAACTCAAACCAATGGGTTGTTTAGGGGCTAAACAACCCAATAGTTAACCCATGGTTTGTTGCTGGGTTAATTGCTGGGTTGTTGAGCCCCTAAATACTCTTTGGTCTGGGTTCGCATGTCACGCTCAGCAACCCACAAATGAGACAAGTGTAGGTTGTTGATTAAAACAATGGAAGTGGCTGGCATGCTGCAGGCATTGTGCCTGCTCTCTCCCACTCATCCCCGACAGCCTATGGTTTGTTTGACCCATGGGTTGCTGTTATGTGCAAAGTACCCCTCTGTCTTCTTATGGTCATAAAGAACCAAAAACTTTCCATGTAAGCAGCCTGCTACTATGTATGCAGCCAACATAGACCCTTGTTACATTTTCTAAGCCAGAAACACAACAAAGTGAGTCTGTGCATACAGTTAAAACTTTTGTCTTGCCTTAAGTTCTCATTTATAACATATCCATTATCTTGGAATCAGTGTTGCAGTTGCAAATGTTTTGTTGGTCTGAAGTCAAGCATTCTTTTATATCATTTAGTAGAGAAAATGAACTTGCACAGTTACTAGCAGCAAACCACTGGAACTCTGCCTACTTTTGATCTCACTTATTTCATAATACAGAAAGGCACAGAAGATATCAGTTTATCTCACTTAATATCACAGCTGCCTCTAAAACTAATGATGCAGCTACCTAACATGTTGTAGATGTTTTCCTCCTTAACCATGGGCAAAATCTAAATCAGCCTCCCCCAAACTGAAGCCCTCCAGATGTTTTTGACTACCACTCCCAGCATTCCTGACCATTGGTTATGCTGACTGATGGAAGCTGAACTCTAAAACATCTGGAGGGAAAATGGGGAAGGCTGCTTTGGACCACTGATCAGTTTATGGTCAGTTTCATATTGTTGTTGTTCAGTCGTTCAGTCGTGTCTGACTCTTCGTGACCCCAGGGACCATAGCACGCCAGGCCTTCCTGTCCTGCGCTCTCTCCCGGAGAGCACTCAAGTCCATATTCATTGCATCGGTGCTGCTATCTAGCCATCTCATCCTCTGCCATCCCCTTCTCCTTTTGCCTTCATCTTTCCCAGCATCAGGGTCTTTTCCAGGGAGTTTTCTCTTTGCATTAGGTGGCCAAAATATTTGAGCTTCAGCTTCAGTATCTGTCCTTCCAATGAGCAGTCAGGGTTGATTTCCTTTAGGATGGACTGATCTGACCTCCCTGCAGTCCAGGGGACTCATAAGAGTCTTCTCCAGCACCACAGTTCGAAAGCATCAATTCTTCAGCACTCAGCTTTCCTTATAGTCCAGCTCTCACAGCCATACATTGCTACTGGGAAAACCATAGCTTTGATTATACAAATCTTTGTCGGCAAGGTGATGTCTCTGCTTCTTACTATGCTGTCTAGGTTTGCTATAGCTTTCCTCCCAAGGAGCAAGCATCTTTTAATTTCATGGCTACAGTCACCGTCTGCGGTGATCTTGGAGCCCAAGAAAATAAAATCTTTCACTGCTTCCATTTCTTCCCCTTCTATATGCCAGGAAGTGATGGGGCCAGATGCCATGATCTTCGTTTTGTTAATGTTGAGTTTCAAACCAGCTTTTGCACTCTCCACTTTCACCCTCAACAAGAGGCCTTTTAGATCCTCTTCGCTTTCTGCCATTAGGGTGGTATTGTCTGCGTATCTGAGGTTGTTGATAATTCTCCCGGCAATCTTAATTCCGACCTGTGATTCATCCAACCTGGCGTTTCTCGTGATGTACTCTGCATATAAATTAAATAAGCAGGGCAACAATATATAGCCTTGTCGTTCTCCTTTCCCAATTTTGAACCAATCAGTTGTTCCATGTCTGGTTCTTACTGTTGCTTCTTGACCCTCGTACAGGCTTCTCACGAGACAGGTAAGGTGGTCTGGTACTCCCACCTCTTTAAGAATTTGCCACAGTTTGTTGTGATCCACACAATCAAAGGCTTTAGCGTAGTCAATGAAGCAGAAATAGACGTTTTTCTGGAATTCTCTTGCTTTCTCCATGATCCAGTGAATGTTGGCGATTTGATCTCTAGTTCCTCTGCCTCTTCAAAACCCAGCTTGTACTTCCGGTAGTTCTCGGTTCACATACTGCTGAAGCCTAGCTTGTAGGATTTTGAGCATAACCTTGCTGACATGTGAAATGAGCGCAACTGTACGGTAGTTTGAACACTCTTTGGCATTGCCCTTCTTTGGAATTGGAATGTAAACTGACCTTTTCCAGACTTGTGGCCATTGTTGAGTGTTCCAAATTTGTTGGCATATTGAGTGCAGCACTTTAGCAGCATCATCTTTTAGGATCTTAAATAGCTCAGCTGGAATACTGTCATCTCTGCTAGCTTTGTTAGTAATGCTTCTTAAGGCCCACTTGACTTCACTCTCTAGGATGCCCGGCTCAAGTTCAGTGACCGCACTATCATGGCTATCAGGGACATTCAGATCTTTCCTGTATAGTTCTTCTGTGTATTCTTGCCACCTCTTCTTAATCTCATCTGCTTCTGTTAGGTCCCTGCCTTCTTTGTCCTTTATCATGCCCGTCTTTGCACAAAACGTTCCCTTGAGATCTCCAATTTTCTTGAAGAGATCTCTAGTCTTTCCCATTCTACTGTTTTCCTCGATTTCTTTGCATTGTTCGTTGAAGAAGGCCTTCTTGTCTCTCCTTGCTATTCTCTGGAACTCTGCATTCAGTTGGATATATCTTCCCCTTTCTCCCTTGCTTTTCGCTTCCCTTCTTTCCTCAGCTACTTGTAAGGCCTCATCAGACAGCCACTTTGCTTTCTTGCATTTCTTTTTCTTTGGGATGGATTTCGTTGCTGCCTCCTGAACAATGTTATGGACCTCCGTCCATAGTTCCTCAGGCACTTTGTCTATCAGGTCTAATCCCTTAAATCTATTTGTCACCTCCACTGTATATTCATAAGGGATATGATTTAGGTCATACCTGAATGAACCAGTTTCATATACCTTTCCAATAAGTATAGCTCTATTCTAAAAAACACATGATGATAAGAACACATACCTGCATTGTTTTATGACCAATGTAGTCCAATACTGGATTTGAACCTAGATTTAAATTGTAGGTCAGCCTTAAGACTGATTCAGGTAATGCTTTATTAACACACTGTAAGGCCCCACAAATTTCTTAACAATGGATTTTTATATGACAATTTAATTTGGCAAATGGCAAACATGTCCGGGTTGCAACTCACAACATGTTCACTGTATTTATGGAAAAATAAATGTATACTGAAAAATTTCAATAGGACAATTAATGTAGAGATATACCATCTTCATATTGTTAGAAGAAGACCAGGACAAATGTGGCCTTGTTAAGTTTTTATTATTTTTTCTTCTCCAGACTCATTAACTTCTGCTGTTTGTATGCCTACTTTAAGCCAATGTTGTCCTCCTAGCATTGAAGGCATAAATGTTTCCAAATTATAATTAACTGTCAAGGGACAAGAGTGTTGTTTTTAGAAGATAAGGGTCAGCAACTAATCTAATGAATTCTGACTTATAAGAGCAGGAATATTCAAAATGTGCTATTTTGCAGAACAATTCTGATTCTTAGTCGATACAATAAATTTTATTTTACCTTAGCAGATTTATTGGGCAATAACGTCTAGAGTTTCCCATTACTTGTTTATTCCCAGAGTCCTTAACACAACTGTGTTCTGAGATTTGCCTTGGAGGTGTGAAAATTCCAGAGGGCTCTTTACTGGCTCAGCAGGAACCTGAAGTACAGAGGCAGCCTTTGAAAGTCACAAACACTGAATCACAAAAAACTGACGGCTTGGTTACCCCAGTCTGGCCTTCAGTCTGATGGTGGCTGACAAGTCTGAAAATGAAGCCTTTTTCTCTATACCCAGATGAATATAGTTCAAGCAGGCTGTACTTTATTATTTGAAAGAATATCATTCAATCATATATACATGGCTGTCAAAGAGCAAAGATCATTCTTTTATAAAGAATACATCAATTGCTTGAATATGCATCGTTTTCTTAGAACAGTTTATATTCCAAGAGTTTGATGGCTCCTCGCTTAATTCAAGCTATTATCAACAAATACGGCCTTCAGCAGCACATATTATTTATCCAAATCAAGTTGATTAGACAACCAATTACAGGTTATAGCCAAAAGAACCAATCAAATGAAACATTTACAATACTATACAATACAACACAATACAATACATAAGTCATACACAAGAAGCAAGGTCTTGAGGCCAAAAAATTACCTTCACAGGCTTGCATGAGTTGGGAGACATTCACAGCAAATTTAGTTGTATTAAACGTAACAGGCTTCACTGTGCAAGACAACAAATATTTAATTTTATCCATGTCACTACCTATCTATTTATTCATTACATTTCTATACAGCCCAATAGCCAAAGCTCTCTGGGCAGTTCACAAAAATTAAAACCACAAGTACTGCATAAAAACAATATAAAATACAAAAGCTTAAAACTACAGTATAAAGTACAACTAGAATAAAATCTAGCACTAATTTAGAGATTTAAAATACAGTAACAAATTTAAAACAGAGCCAAAAGACTAGAATGATAAAATGCTAAAATTCCTGGGAAAATAAAAAGGTATTGACCTGGCACCAGAAAGAGTACAGCGTAGGCACCAGCTCATTCCAGCTGGGGTGCCACAGCAGAAAAGATGCTCTTCCTGGTAGCCAGGAAGAGCCTCCTCACTTCCTTTGGCAGGGGCTCCTGGAGAAAGACCACTGAAGATAATCTTAGGGTCTGGGCAGATACATATAGGAGGAGATGATCCTTCAGATAACCTGGCTCCAAGCTGTTTAGGGCTTTAAATGTTAATATGAGCACTTTGAATTGGGCCTGGACATGGACTGGCAGCTAGTGAAACTGGTAAAGTACTGGCATAATATGGTCAATAAATGGTTACCAACTCAAAGGTTTCTTTAGATACTTTTCCCTTGGAATTTTATATAACTTACAGTATAACACATAGTGCATGGCATCCGCAACCATCTGGCAATATTATTTAACCCATCAATAATGTATGCAAGTGACAAATATACACGCAATACATGAAAGTGATAGATATGCTATTGCTATATTTACCATATCTCTGAACTCATCTTGTGATGCAGATTCATCTTGTGATACAAATGTGCATTGAACCTGGGGCCATTGTGCAGTGTTCTTTAAAAATTGCTATAGTATTTTTGGATAGCATGCTAAGTATCTTGAGTTCTGCTAAACTACACAGGCTCTTATCCAGAGAACGTTAATTGCAGTTAAGTCCCTTCACATCCATGGAGAAGTTGTGACAAGTTAGTCCTCTTAATTGTGATCAAGTCTCATTAAAATTAACTTCCTCTTGGCTGGAGCCCATTTTCTGTTAGAAATCTCACAATATGAGATCATAGGTTATATAAGAACAAACCATGGGTTATATCTTTCAGTTGTTTCTCCTTCAACAACCCAGAGTTCTGGGTTCAGCCATAAAAGAAAACAACCCAGGGACAGGCCATCACTGGGTTGTTTAGCACACTAGAAGTGGGCAAGCAGTTGGGAGCCAGCACATTCACTCTGGCACACTCCAAAACAACCCATTGTTAACAAATCATGGGTTATTTAATCATTGTGTGACATGTAACAGGAACCTTGGGAGTCAACAACATTGGAGATATTCCAACCTACTCTTCCTTTTATCCTCCTAAAACAGGGGTGGGGAATCTCCAGCCTGTGGGCCTAATCTGGCCCACAGAAGTTCCCCATCCAACCTGTGGAGGCCCCCTTCCTCCAAGCCCCACCCTCTGGGCGAAAGAAATCCCTGCTATTAGCTCTGATCACTGATGACGAGTGGTGCACAAAGCCAGGGACTTCTCTTACCAGTCTTGAACTCTCCAGAACACCACACGGAGGGAGGGTTTAAAACCCAAAGCTGACCTAAATAGTGGTATTTTGCTGGAGAGAGGAGGGTGGTAGGTTTTGAGACTCTGGAAAAGCTCTTGGGGGAAGGGATTTCTTCCACTATAAATTCCCACCCCCCACGGTGAGTCCTCTCAGGTCTTCATCAATTATCTCCAAACACCAGAATGAGACAAGAGAAATTTATTTGATTGCATTACCCTACCTGTGTCAAATGGCAACACCTTAACAGTGACTTACACTTTCATTTTAGACAATTCACCAGAAAGCAGTCACAAAAAAGTTTTGAATATATTAATGGGGATTTTTCAAGACTAGAAAGTTACACATTTTCCTTAATGAAGCAATTTTAACTGATCACAAAGAACAGGTTCAGAATGCTGCCATAATCATCACAACAGAAGGAAAATGCAAATGGAGAACGGCAGGGTTTTGCCCTAAAATCAATTCAATGAATAATGAATTAGATAGGATAAAGCAATGTTATATCAAATCAATCCACATTTGGGGATGTTCATAACTGATTATTGCTGCGGGGTATTATTTTATTCTGGCTTTCTTAGAGATATTAATTTCTACTTCAAGCACAGAATACTTTAAGCTTATTTGCCAAAATGCAGGTGTTATAAGGTAAAGAGTGTGGCTTTAATACCAAGTTGAAAGAACAAACATTAATAATTCAGTACCAGTGAAGCTATGTTAGCTACCTTGTAATGCTAAACAAGATGACATGTAACTTATTTGGTTGATAATTAAAATGACTGTAATTGTACAAGAACTCATATGTCATATGGCTTAAGGTACAGAAGATTTGGCTATTGAAGCTATTAAAGGTCATAGCATCTTCAAAACTGCCAGACTTTTGAGTGACTGCCAGGGTGTTTAGGGCACAGCAGCCAAATATTTCCCTGAAATGGTACATGGATAAAATAAGCAATCTATGTTGCTGAATAGTGCAATCTAGACTGATTGAAGGCAAAAGGAGAAGGGGACGGCAAAGGATGAGATGGCTAGATAGCATCACCGATGCAATGAATATGAACTTGAGCACACTCTGGGAGAGAGCGGAGGACAGGAAGGCCTGGCGTGCTATGGTCCATGGGGTCACGAAGAGTCGGACATGACTTAACGACTGAACAACAAGAAGACTGATTCTAAAGGGCTTAAGACTGGCAGTTTCAGAGATGGCACAACTTTTTAAAGATGTTTAAAGATACAAACCTTTTATACCTTATGACATCATTTTCTCAGTATAAACACTTAGGCCAGTATCCAATGGGGCACTTATGTCCCATGGGTCATCAGTTGGCAAGTGGTGAGCCCTGCCAACTGTGTTGGGCAAGCAGGACCCACCACTTACGCCAGGGAGATTTAGTGCTTCCTAGGGGAAGCCCTGAAACGAGCAGAAACACTCATTTCTAGAAGGAGGCAGGTCAGTGAAGCTCCCTTATGTGAGCTCCGCTGACCTGCCTCCTTCCAGAAATGACTTGCCCCAGAAGCACTAAAGCACCATTGTACAAGGAGTGGGAGTCACTTGTGCAATGCAATTTGTGGGGCAGAAGAAAATCAGTGGGGCAGAAGAGAATCAGTGAGGAGTGGAAGCACCCTTTTAGATTCTGCCCACTGCCTATTACTGGCTGTGAGGTTTTTCAGTCTTATTAGCTAGAAAAATAAGGGATGGGTCAAAGACATCAGAAGAAGGAGAAGATAGGAATCCGAGGGCCTAAGAAAGAAGTGGCTTAAGAGAATATTTTATTTAGGCACACACTTACCTAGGTATAACTCCCACTGAATGGGATACAGCCCATGGGATTGTGCTGTATCCCATATGCTGAAATGCAAACAGCACAATCCCATTCAAAAGACAGGAATGTGATTGTGCTGTACGCCATGCAATAATAGCACATCAGTGTTCAGTATGTACCAAGCAGAAATACTTCAGTTGTACAGTAGATACCTGAGTGTCTACAAACACGTGCGGACACGCATGCCCCACGCACACACACACACACACACACACACACACACACGGGCTATGTGTATCATCTTAATAAATGAATAAACAAAGGGAGGACTGAAATGTCAGCATCAAGTATATCCTCATAAAACTACCAAGGCATGTTGGTAGACGATGCTAACACAGATGCTGCAAAACAAACCTATGTAAGACTAAAGATGGAAAGTTAAAACAGAAGTTTTATGGACAGCTTGTGAATGCAGCGAATAAATCAGTAATATCTAATAAATCAGTAGTAGAAGATATGTCATTAAGAAGACAGAGGAGCTATTAACTATACAAAAAGCGTGAAAATAAAATAATTTGTTAGAACATTTTCATATAATATGGTTCTTGCCTGTAAAGCTACACAGACTACTGATACCACATAAGTATGCAAGCACTGCAGTCAAGCTACCAAAGAAATCTAACATCTGTCTGCCCTGACCCAAAGGAACAAGTCAAAATCATTCACAAAAAGCAAAAGGTAAGGAAGTAAGCTGGGCTGGGGATGGTTGAGAAAGAAATATCCCAAGAATCATTCAGACTAAAGATGCAAAAGTTGATGTCTACTTGAACAATTTATGGCACTCAAGAATAACTAATAATTAATGAAAAAGGACATTGGCTTGTTCTATCTCAAAATGTTAGAAAACAAAATGTATATGTAACGTTCTTTAGAAACTAATATTTCCAAATCTTTTTATCCTTACCTGTAGAAGGGCTGTGAACAAATATACCACTATGAAGATTGGAGTCAAGGATGTGTGGCCACTCTTCATTAAATGAATAGTGTACAAGAAAATTAAATGCCCAGGAATCACCAAGAGTAGAAGAACTTGGGCTGATTTATTATTTACTCCTGCAAATAAGAATAAATACTAACATGGTCAGCTTAACGCCTTTGTGTGGACAAGAAAGCAACACTGATGTATTCTTTGGTGACAATTAGGTTAAGTTATTCATTTGATTATTAGCCTGTCCCTCCTGTGGGCTCTGGAAAGTTAATAAAAACCTTAATGAATGTTAAATACCCAACCATTTTTTTAAAAGATCGATATGAGATAAGAAACAAACCGGCAAAATTCTTACGCCTCCATAGCTGATCTCCCTCTATCAAATATCAGCATCTTACTATGCATCAAACAAGCTAATGCTCAGGCTTTGCCAGTCTCCAAGACCAGAGCATTTCAGAGGTGATGATCAGACACCAATCATGCCTCTGTACATACTGTACATGTTAAGGTCTATCTTATCACACTGATAGTATTATTAACTAAACAGAACATGATGAAACAACTGCTTAGAGATACTTCTAAATATGTTCAGTGGTATATAAATCAAATCAAATCAATCAATGAATCAATCAATCGGGATGAAGTCCTGACAGCTGTTTGGTAGACTGTCAGAAGCAAGACTGAGCTGGGGAAGAGGGCACATGGGAGAATCATCCCTGTACACCCACTTCCCCAGCACAATCACTCTGCCCTGGTGCAGGAGGGGGAACTGGGGGCCTCTGCGGCAGGCCACACAGGTGGCTTCAGAGGGCCACATGTGCCCTGCAGGTTACCAATCCTTGGTACAGTGCCATATAGTTTGTGAAACCCAAAAGAGCTCAATTAAGTGTACATATCAATATGTTGAGTAATAATGTTTGCTTTAAGGATGAAAATATATTTGCTGAATACATAAAATGAAAATAGGAAGATAAAAATGACTGAGTGTACATTACACACACCTGTGCCACAGTATGTCCTGCATGGATAATAGCAGCCCTTGGCTTCTTCTGGTAATTCTCCAGGAACACTGTGTAAATGTAAATATGTAGAAATTCTGCTTGCTTGAATTGCCACTAGATTTCCACCAATACCTACATAATACCAGGGTTGGGGAGTGGGAAGGAAAAGGAAATTTCACGGTTTATTAATAATTAAGCCACAGAATAAAGTAACAAATGTAGAAGTATGTTTTCTGATATCGCTCACAGCAAGCTTACCTATTTTTATGACTGTCACACACAGGACAAAACACACACACACACACACACTGCGTTTTCTCACTCCATGATGGTTAACCTATGACTTCTTACTTCTGCTAATATATCTATTTAGTGACAACAGTGTGGTAGGGACTTAATGGAAAGAAGAAGGATGCAATATCAATTGAGCCAGCTTAAAATCTAATTCAATTTCTAAAACAGGCCCTACTCTAATAGTTGTCATAACAGCCAACATGGTGCAATGGATACGAGTGCTAGGCCTAGATGTGAAAACCCCAGTTTTAAATCAGCTGTCAAGTTTGCTCAGTAGTCTTAAGCATTTCTCTCTTTCTCTCTCTCTCTCTCTCTCACACACACACACACACACACTCACTCAATCTCTCTCTCACTCTCACACACACGCACACACACCTATCTTGTTGCAGGGGTTATAACAACACAGTAAAATCTTTGTAGAAATGTCACACACACACACACACACACACACTACCCTTACCAGCCATAAATGCAACTATTTACTATGTTTGGGGCATATTAACCACTTCCCCCTTCATTTCTCCTACAGTAACAAGGAAGAAATACATTTGCCTCCATTTTTACTTACTGATCAATGGCTCCCTCGACCCTTAGGAACAATTCATTCCAAAATATTATCGAACAGCAACTGCTACCATCCCACAACAATGTGTTACTATATTTCAGCATATCGTGTGCAAGAGAAAAGAAGCATGCTTGAAGGATAGTTTGTTTGTTTTTTTATGGTTTGGGACATCTAAAATCCCTTTCTGTAACTGCATCTATATTGTATTGCTCTTGCATGTGAGTCCTCTGACAATGATTGGCTGAGCAAGTGTGCGGTTCAGATCACTCAGTTCCTCAGCTTGGGAACAAAGCGGTTTGCAGTCCAGTTTCCGTTAGAGAGTGGGCCAGTTCAGACAACACGACAGCTCATCGTGGGTTAACTTACCCGCAAGGAACTGCAGCATGTGTTGGCTGCCATTATGAATATACAAGCCCCTGCCAGAGGTGCCATGGCTTGTCATGTCATGTCATGTCACTAAAACAGACGTGGGTTATGCAAGGCTTGTTTAACCCTCAAATAACCCCTGCTGCCCTGAGGGTTAATTAACCCATGGTGGGCTGTTGTGTCATCCAAACCAGGTCAATGTAAAGCTGTCTATTGTTGTTGTTGTTCAGTCGTTCAGTCGTGTCCGACTCTTCGTGACCCCATGGACCATAGCACGCCAGGCCTTCCTGTCCTCCGCTCTCTCCCGGAGCGTGCTCAAGTTCATATTCATTGCATCCGTGATGCTATCTAGCCATCTCATCCTCTGCCGTCCCCTTCTCCTTTTGCCTTCAGTCTTTCCCAGCATCAGGGTCTTTTCCACAGAGTTTTCTCTTCGCATTAGGTGGCCAAAATATTGGAGCTTCAGCTTCATTATCTGTCCTTCCAATGAGCACTCAGGGTTGATTTCCTTTAGGATGGACTGATTTGACCTCCTTGCAGTCCAGGGCACTCGTAAGAGTCTTCTCCAGCACCATAGTTCGAAAGCATCAATTCTTCGGCGCTCAGCCTTCCTTATAGTCCAGCTCTCACAGCCATACATTACTACTGGGAAAACCATAGCTTTGATTAGACGGACCTTTGTCGGCAAGGTGATGTCTCTGCTTCTTACTATGCTGTCTAGGTTGGCCATAGCTTTCCTCCCAAGGAGCAAGCGTCTTTTAATTTCATGGCTACAGTCACCGTCTGCGGTGATCTTGGAGCCCAAGAAAGTAAAATCTGTCACTGCTTCCATTTCTTCCCCTTCTATATGCCAGGAAGTGATGGGGCCAGATGCCATGATCTTCGTTTTTTTAATGTTGAGTTTCAAACCAGCTTTTGCACTCTCCTCTTTCACCCTCAACAAGAGGCTCTCTTCAGATCCTCTTCGCTTTCTGCCATTAGGGTGGTATCGTCTGCATATCGGAGGTTGTTGATAATTCTCCCAGCAATCTTAATTCCGACCTCTGATTCATCCAACCCGGCATTTCTCATGATGTACTCTGCATATAAGTTAAATAAGCAGGGTGACAATATGCAGCCTTGTCGTACTCCTTTCCCAATTTTGAACCACTCGGTTGTTCCATGTCTGGTTCTTACTGTTGCTTCTTGACCCTCGTACAGGTTTCTCAGGAGACAGGTAAGGTGGTCTGGTACTCCCATCACTTTCAGAATTTGCCACAGTTTGTTGTGATCCACACAATCAAAGGCTTTAGCGTAGTCAATGAAGCAGAAATAGACATTTCTCTGGAATTCTCTTGCTTTCTCCATGATCCAGCAAATGTTGGCGATTTGATCTCTAGTTCCTCTGCCTCTTCGAAACCCAGCTTGTACTTCCGGTAGTTCTCGGTTCGCATACTGCTGAAGCCTAGCTTGTAGGATTTTGAGCATCACCTTGCTGGCATGTGAAATGAGCGCAATTGTGAGGTAGTTTGAACACTCTTTGGCGTTGCCCTTCTTTGGAATTGGAATGTAAACTGACCTTTTCCAGTCTTGTGGCCACTGTTGAGTGTTCCAGATTTGTTGGCATATTGAATGCAGCACTTTAACAGCATCATCTTTTAGGATTTTAAATAGCTCGGCTGGAATACTGTCATCTCCGCTAGCTTTGTTGTTACTAATGCTTCCTAAGGCCCACTTGACTTCACTCTCGAGGATGTCCGGCTCAAGTTCAGTGACCGCACTATCATGGCTATCAGGGACATTCAGATCTTTCCTGTATAGTTCTTCTGTGTATTCTTGCCATCTCTTCTTAATCTCATCTGCTTCTGTTAGGTCCCTGCCTTCTTTGTCCTTTATCATGCCCGTCTTTGCACAAAACGTTCCCTTGAGATCTCCGATTTTCTTGAAGAGATCTCTAGTCTTTCCCATTCTGTTGTTTTCCTCGATTTCTTTGCATTGTTCATTTAAGAAGGCCTTCTTGTCTCTCCTTGCTATTCTCTGGAACTCTGCATTCAGTTGGGTATATCTTCCCCTTTCTCCCTTGCTTTTCGCTTCCCTTCTTTCGTGAGCTACTTGTAAAGCCTCATCAGACAGCCACTTTGCTTTCTTGCATTTCTTTTTCTTTGGGATGGATTTGGTTGCTGCCTCCTGAACAATGTTACGGACCTCCGTTCATAGTTCCTCAGGCACTCTGTCTATCAGGTCTAATCCCTGAAATCTATTCCTCACCTCCACTGTATATTCATCAGGGATATGATTTAGGTCATACCTGAACGGTTTAGTGGTTTTCCCGACGTTCTTCAATTTAAGACGAAATTTTGCAAGAAGCAGCTCATGATCTGAGCCACAGTCAGCTCCAGGTCTTGTTTTTACTGACTGTATGGAGCTTCTCCATCTTTGGCTGCAAAGGACATAATCAATCTGATTTCGATATTGACCATCTGGTGATGTCCATGTGTAGAGTCGCCTCTTGTGCTGTTGGAAAAGAGTGTTTGCTATGATCAGCATGTTCTCTTGGCAAAACTCTATTAGCTTTTGTCCTGCTTCATTTTGTACACCAAGGCCATGCTTGCCTGTTATCCCGGTGATTTCTTGACTTCCTACTTTAGCATTCCAATCCCCTATGATGAAGAAGACATCTTTTTTTGGTGTTAGTTCTAGAAGGTGTTGTAGGTCTTCATAGAACCGATCAACCTCAGCTTCTTCGGCCTCAGTGGTTGGGGCATAGACTTGAATTACTGTGATGTTGAATGGTTTGCCTTGGATTCGTACTGAGATCATTCTATCATTTTTAAGATTGTACCCCAGTACTGCTTTTCCCACCCTTTTGTTGACTAGGAGTGCTACTCCATTTCTTCTAAGGGATTCTTGCCCACAATAGTAGATATGATAGTCACCTGAATTAAATTTGCCCATGCCTGTCCATTTTAGTTCGCTGATTCCCAAGATGTCGATGTTCAATCTTGCCATCTCATGTTTGGCCACCTCCAGCTTACCTTGATTCATTGATCTGACATTCCAGGTTCCTAAACAATATTGTTCTTTACAGCATCGGATTTTCTTTTCACCACCAGACACATCCACAGCTGAGTGTCCTTTCAGCTTTGGCCCAGCCGCTTCACTCTTTCTGGCGCTACTTGGAAATACCTTCTGCTCTTCCCCAGTAGCATATTGGACACCTTCCGACCTGAGGGGCTCATCTTCCGGCGTCATCTCTTTTAGCCTTGTGATACGTTCCATGGGGTTTTCTTGGCAAGAATACTGGAGTGGGTTGCCATTTCCTTCTCCAGTGGACCACATTTTGTCAGAACTCTCTGCCATGACCTGTCCGTCTTGGGTGGCCCTGCACGGCATAGCTTATGGCTTCACTGAGTTACGCAAGCCCCTTCGCCACAACAAGGCAGTGATCCATGAAGGGGAAAGCTGTCTATTAGGCTAGGATAAATGCCTCACAGAGGGGATGACTAAAGACAGACATCCTGGGATGCATAAACAGGGAACTCGGCACAAAGAGGTTGAAGAAAGGATGCAGAGTAGGCAATGCATGGAGAAACAATGCAGGGAGGGTAAGGAAGAGGGAGGCTTGAGGAAAGGAAGAGACAAGGAAATGAGGAATGAAAGGGCTACCCAAATAGGGTGATCTGAAGATTACGAGTGATTACTTGTACCCACAGTGAATACAAGAAGGAGGGATCATATTCTGGATGGGGGGGGTGGAGAGAGAGAGAGGGGCTGATGAAATGCTAGAAAGGCTGGCCAATAAGGAAGTGAGGAAAAGTGGCAGAGGCCGAAAAGGGAGGGACCTGAGGAAACAGTGGGTGGTGGAGACACAAAGAAAGGAGGAGCCAAGGGGAAAGTAGGACTGGGACAATACACAGACCTACAGACAGGAGGGTCTGTGCACTGTTAGCATGAAGGAAGTGAGCAGGCAACAGAGGGAGCCAAGAGAACATAGACTCTAGACCCCGACAGGAGAATTCTGTAAATTGTGGCTTCTGCTTTGACCTAGCAACCTTTAGAGGGCAATGATGACTAAGAAGGGGCTGAAGGGGCTATACTTAATGTAGGCTTCTTGCAAAAACATAAATCCCTTAAATTTTAAGGCTTAAAACCAGTTGTAGGGACTCATGCATATCTTGAATGTTCTTGCATGGCATGAAAACACAGGGCAAAACTATAAATGATATGGTAGACATGATAAGTACCTCTGGATTTTTTTGTTTTTGCTGGCTTTATTGCAGCCATAGGGGGCTCTGAGCTTGATTGGAGCATTGGGGCAGGAGGAGAGGATGCTAAACCCTTTCTCCCAAGGCCATTTTTCCCAAAGAGGGAAACACACTCTGGCTTCTACCATCAGCCAAGGGACCTAGGCCCACTGAAAGACTGCATACCCTGCTTCCCAGGAATAACATCAAGCCAAGCTGGCCCATCTATCGACCAGAGAAGGAACAATTGCAGCAAGATCGCTTCCCCTCCCTGCCAGAAAAACCCCCCACTTGGCTTCAACTGACAGTTGCCCTGGAACTGCAGAAGGGGAACATCCATTGGCCTATGGAACAAGAGCCTTCATTCAAGCAAGAACACCCACAAGGGAAGATCAGCCTGGCCTGAAGTGCATTTAAATGCCAACATTATCTTGTTCTGGCCTTGAAAAACTGATCTCCCTCCTCTTCCTTTTCCCTCCATTCCCCTTCCCTTGTGTGTCTTTTCATTTAGTTTGTAAGCCTGCTTGCAAGGCCTGTCTCTCTTCTTTTTTTGTTATTGATGTGAACTACTTTGGGAGACAATAATTGTTTAAAAAGCGGAATAAAAATAGAGTAAATAAATCATAATAAACAAAATTGCCCCTGCCACCTGCATTTCTGCATTGATCCAGTGTCTTTTCCCCCCATGAAGAGAAAAGCAGCTGGAGGCAATTTTGACTGGAAAAATGGCAGGAGAGGAAAAGATTAAAAACCCCTTGTACTACTGTTCAAATTTGGACCCCCCGTGCAGCTACAGTAACCTGTTTTTTTTAAAAAAAAAATCTATCAGAAGACATCATGTTTGATCTTTTTTAGTAAACTAAAGCAAGAATTAGACATCAGATTTTGCCATTACAGATTTTTTATTTATTAACTAATTCTTTCAAATCTTGTTTACAGTTCTAAAAGGGGTTGTGACTTACATGGTTAAAAAAAAAATTCTATCATTTTGATCTTGAAGCATATGCCTTCAACAAGTAGAAATGTTTTTTACCTAATGGACAATTTGTTTCTTCTAACAGCTTGTCTGCTAATATGCTCATTGAATTACCTGGATTGTTGTACAAACTGATTACCTCTAGAAGAGTAGTAGAAAGCTATTAAAATGTACATGTTGTAGAGATTAGCTACTGAACGCAACAGGTTGTCAATATACTAAATTATTGGCACAAATCTTTAATGAGTGAATGACCTCTTTTAAATGCCTTCTGCAGTAAAACGTTTAGAGTCTAATTGTGTGTGTGTGTGTGTGTGTGTGTATGTGTGTGTGTGTGTGTAGGCCTGAAAGCTGTATACAGCCTTCAAAGCTAAAACACACACACATGAATCTTAATTCATAACATTATGACACAGGAAGCTGCCTTATACCAAGTCAGACTACTGGTCCATCTAGCTCAGTATTGGCTACACTGACTGGCAGCGGCTCTCCAGGGTTGCAGGCAGAGAACCTTCTCAGCCCTACATGGAGATGCTGGGGATTAAACCTAGGACTTTCTGCATGTGCTGTACTACTGAGCTTCGGCAGCTCCCCATTCTTTATTATTCATTTTATTCTTATTCAGGTTCTTATTCAGTATTTATTTATTCTTATCCAGTATTTCAATATATTATAAAGGCTAATTTTGCTAGTCTAGGCTGCAATCCTATACACATTTATCTCAGAGTAAGTTCTGTTAGTCAATGGGGCTTATGTCTGAGTAGAAATGTATAGGATTGTGCTGTTAATTTATTTACAGTCATCTAGGAAAAAGCATACATTTGCAATTTCAGTGTTTGGTTAGTAGAGCCAAAAATGTCAGTGTTTGGCTCTGTTTGGTTACATCATCTTAAGAATGGCTCGTCTTATCAGTAAGAATAAGTGGTCTTGTGCTCAAAATTCTGGCTGGTGCACTCCACCAATGACATTCTTAAAGGACCAGTAACCTAAAGTCTCCTAGAATGCATACACTTTCCTATCAAATGTGCTCTTCCTTTATATGCACACTTGAAAGGAGTCATAGGCTATGCACAGAAGCCTTGCTTAACCATTCTAGATAGAGCAACTGGCAGCAAATAGCATAATAGATCAGTTTAAGTATTCTGCCCAGTTCCGACATTTTAATGCAGATATATCTAAAGTGGGACATACCATGCACTCCAACAGTGTAGCCTTTTGTTTCTGAGTGAGGGAGAACCTATCACAATAAGTCTTTTAAGGCATTTGAAAAAGGCTACAGTATGAAAAGTCAGTGTTGTCAAATGTGTGATTTTAGCGTGAGAGACTTGAGATGGTTGGCATTTCTCTTAAAACCACAGTTCCTGGGCTGTGCATATAATCAAAAAGCACAACTTTTATTTAAAGTTGCTACACTTACCACTGAAAAGGGCAGCTTAGAAACATAAACCCTGAACACTCACATATAAGGGCAGCAATCTGTAAAGCGCCTCTAAGGCAGCAAGTTTAAATCCCGATTTTAAAAGTCTTTTGTGGGCCTTGAGAAAAAACACGGCATGTGGGTGAAACATGTGATCATGAAGCAATGAAAGGAGGAAATGTTGCCAAAAGGGGAGGACTGGAAGATGAGTTCAAGAGAAAAAGTTACTCCTAGGCTACCCCAAAGTGCTTTGTTTCGTGCCCATGGCAAGACTATGCAATAAAACTTGTGGAACCTGTTTAAAGAGGAACAACACAGAATGGAGCTACAAGAAGTGCAGAGCTACTGTCAAAAACAGTGGCCCCTTTGCTCAGCTCATCGTTCCCCTCCATAATGTAGCATTATGTCCCATGTCTTGACATCATTGTGCTCCCCAGCCAATTAATTAGAGTGGTATGGGAAAATACATTGCATAATAATGTCAGGACACAAGGTAAGTTGTACGACACATCAGGGAGAGGGGAAATTTGACATGGGGCTGCCCAGACTGCACACACAAACACCCACACAAATAAACTGGAAGAAAGTGGCTAGTCAAGAAATGGCAAAGCACAGGCTATTCCTGTGGAAAGGGGGCAGTGGAAATACACAGCTTTAGACTTTGAGGAGGGAGAGTTACAAGAAGAGGCATGGTTAAGATGTTGTATTTTATGATAGCAATCTTTTATCAAGGTGGAGGCCAGTGATGAAGACATGTCAGCCACTCAAAACATATTTCCAGTACTTTAATGTTCTGTGGCATTAATGCAACACACTACTTGTAAGCTTATAGAATTCATTCAGCAACAAGATTCTAGAAAAAGTCTGCATTTAAATAATTGGAAAGTTTCCTATATAGTAATACATATGCCTTTAAAATGTGTGTGTGTGTGTATGCAGAAAAAAATCAATACTATTTCATTCAGTCATCAACAGTATTTGCAGTGCTGTTCTAATACACTGCTGTGTTCTTTGATGCTATTACCTGTTATCTAATAAACTGTAGATGAAATGCATGTGGAAATTGGATATGACCTCATCCATATGGATGACTCAATGCACTGGAATATAATTGCTTAGGTTAACTGGTGGGATGTATTGATTATTGAAGTTACAAACTGAGACATTACAATAATATTGTAGGCCTTTTCTGCCTACACAAGTGTTTATATGGATATAAGTATATATTTCTAACAGAATATTTTAAAATCTATTTCTGGGGTCTAAACATATAAACCATTATAGCTTTAAAAGCATTTTTTCATTCTCATATCCTGAATGTATATTTAGCTTTTCCCTCTGTCGCAACACAAAACCAGGAACTGTTTTTACTCTAAAATTATAGTGTGACTTTACAGTAGTAGATACCCACCCACTTACGTCTCAATTTGGTCTAGAATATTCTTTTATCTAAGCAGCATGCATTGAGCCACAATAATTTTAAGAAATCCTGTGTCTGCCTTACCATTGATTACTGGAGTATAAACAACAATCCCAACCAAATTAGGATCAGATACAGTTGTGTCCAGAATAAGGCCACCAATACTGAAAAAGAGTTCAAGATTTCAAACAAGTCAGAAAGTATCCAAATTCTATGAACAATGTAGCCTTGTTTTAAAACAAAAAACAAAACCAGAACTCTTCTGGAAACTCTACATAACCCTAGCTTCTGCCTGAGGCTTGTCACGTTTTTACTGTATAAAATCCTTATTGTTCCTAGAAATGAACCTAACAAATAGGAAACGTTCTTAGCATTAGTATTTAACTGTGATATCTGAGAGAGCTGTAGGAAAGTTCAGTGTGAACATGCACATCCACATAATTATCATTTATTGTAAAATTCTCCCCAAGGCCCTAAAGTTCAGCAAAGTGTTGTCCACCTCCAATTCTAGCAGGGAGGTCAGTAGTTAAAACTATAAAAACCACAAACCAATGAGTGCCATCTGCCACTTATTCGTTCTAATTGTTATTGATGTTTTATTATGTTGTATTTATATTGGCATGATTAATTTTTGTGAACCATCCAGAGAGCTTCAGCTACGGTTAGTATAGAAATATAATAAATGAATGAAATTTTATTCATGCCTTTGTACACCACCCTGGATTCCATCAGGTTGAAGGGCAGTTTAGAACTATTTCAAATACATAAATATCAGCATCAGTATAAATAAATAAACATAGTTAACCTTGGTTAAAGCACTGCATGGTGAGAATTCACATTTCATTCTGCACTGAAATATGAATAGGAATGTGTATCCCTGTCCAGCCTCTTCCATTATTTGTCAGGCACAATGTCTATTTATGGCACAACTATAGCTGGATTGGATCCCTTTTTAAAAACACTTTTTTCTGTACTCAGCTGTGCTTCAAGCTACTTACCTGCTTATGACCATAGCAGTTATAACAGGCTCCCATCCTGAATGGAGGACAGTTCTTGTAGCTGGATGTTTAGCAGCAATTACAATCCACATAGGAGTCAGAGCCAAGAAAAAGGCACCAACTAAGGGAGATATATAATAATATTTCTCTACAATAAAAACAACATGTTTATTGTTATTTATTATTGCGAATGTCTAAAATAATTTGGAAATATTGGGCAGGGTCATTCTGCTAATGCAAATTACAGTGTGCTAGCCTAAGGGACCTCTAGTCCAATGCTAATAGTGTTAGCTTGCACAATGGGATTCCCCCCAAAACCTAGTTGTAGGGCTTTTTTCTGTCTAAACATGCATAGGATTGTGCCCTAACTCATTTTAAAGTATTAACACATCTGGTTTGTCAGTTGCAAACCTTTCTTGATTTATTCCTTACTGCTAAACAAATTTCTTGGGAACAATTCCCATTGTTGTTAATTAGGCCTCTTCTCCAAAAAAAGAAAGCTTAGGATGTCAGACTCAGGAATATTATTTTCTGCCTGAATAACCAGAGACTTAATATCTCTACAAACAAGCATTTTGTCCTTTTTTCACAATTGAAAACAGCATTGTCTCTACCTCTGGATCATGTTTGATAGCATAAAACAATGCTCAGCATAAAGCATTAATAAACATCTTCATTGTGGAATTGTTAACTTTCACAACCAATCTGAGATTATAAATTGTTTTTGTAAATTAATGTAGAATTAACAACCAAAATGAAAGCATGATATGAAAGTGAAATATTCTTCATGCAATTGCTCTTGCATCTGTAATACAGTTTTAGCAATGCTAAAATACAGATAGTTTTAGTAATAACAGGGATGATTCTCAAAATGTTTCATTACAAAGAAGGCCAAGATATTATTTTATGGGCAGCCCCTTAATTTGCATTCCATTCTCATCTATTCAGAGCGACAACTAAATAAATTATCCCAATCAGAAAGAGGCACTAGATAATTATTTCTGTATTTTTATAAGTCTTGAAAGCAATATATGCTTTATTCTTCATTTAATCTCCCCACCTTCCATCTGTTCTTTTTCTTTATAAAGAAGAGCCTGCACAACATAATTGCCCAGTTTTTTCCAGTCCATCAACATATGGCCTTTGAACCACAATCAGGCCTATTTGCATAAGTGTTTATTATACTATAACAATACTGATGTCCTAGTAAATTATTTTACTCAGCTGGTTCTGTTTGTAATTTAGCAAGATTCCTTTGTAGAATAAAATAACTGTAATGGGATACAATATAGAAAAAGGCTGCAGGCAAATCTATACGGACCCTAAGTGAATGTGATGACAAGAGAGCCTGCAGTGATGCCTATAGCAATCTCCTCTCCTTCCACAGAACATAGTGCACAGGCTGGGCATTGCAGCAAAATGGTCCTAAAAGCTCAAAGTGATTGTGGGAGGAGAGGAAGATGCCATAACCACAAAAAAGAGCAAGCAATTTTATTTTACATTCTTATAGTCATCCAGCCCGCAGAGAATGAATATCAAAAACTCAAAATCTGTAGTCTATGGGGTTCTGGAACTCTACAGATTTCCCCTCTGCTACCACCATTACTCACTATTTCTGTAGTGTGTCATGGAACATGGAGGTGAATATATTCTCTCATGGTGGCTCTGGAGCTAAGAAAGTTCCAAATACCTCATCAGGGATGTATAGTATATGCTCACATATTGAAGTACCAAAGTAGGTAAGTGTACACTATAATCTAAGGATATGGGGTGGGGTGGGGGACTGTAGAACTGTGTACCTCTTCATTCTTAAGGATCTCTCAAGTCACTGCTTTACAAAAACCCTGAGTCTTTTCACATGGCCCAGAACAATGTATATGATTTTTAGAAGTGTATTGTGATTCTAAAGTTCATACAATTTCCATAGTGTCTTGGGGAAAAGATTGTAATCTATACATATTACAAATGCATAAGATTCAAATGGTAAAGCAACTATCATTCTATACAGGCAGCTAATAAACTATTTATCACATCCTAAGAAACCATGATAAAGTATCTTAGGACAGTGATAGCTAAAGTGAAGTCACAGCAGGGAAAATATTGCAAATATTCTTTGCTAATGAATAAATTATCAATAAGCTTGAAGGGGAAAAAAACAGACAACATATTTACATAATCTTATTAATAGCTACAGGGAGAAGGACACCCCAAAGATTCATATTAGTGTTCTCATAACTCACACTAAATATATGTATCTGTCATAATGCAAAGGAAGAGATGTTACTTTACATTCATGGGAGATTGCTATTTTCAAATAGAATCAGCACAGGAATCTCTACTTCTACTAAAACCAATGACAAAATGAAAGGTATCAAATGTATCAGAGATGAGCACTTTTCAAGTTTCACTCTTTCTATTTTTGTATTCATACTTCAATCATAGACACATTTAACTTAGTAGTTACTCCCACTTATTTTAATATAAAATTTCTGCAGGCATTGAATATAAACTAGCTTCAAAAAGATATTCCAATTAAGGTATCCAAATTACAGCCCAATAGAGCCCTCTAGTGTTCCAAAGTGATCTTAACATGAATTATATGTTATTACAAAAACTACATTTTAACATTAACACAGAATGGGGTTAAACCAGTTAAACTGAACAGAACATTTTCAGAAAAATAATATATTCTTCAGCGCATCAAACTATTTAACCTATTAACATGCATTTGCTTTCCAGATGCTACCTATCATACATACTTGGCAAATATATGCTTAGAAGTAATTAGTTTAAGGCATCAGGACTCAAACAAAGAATTCTAGCTGCAGGACCCTCCCAGATACCTCCCATTTTGAGCCCTGTGGTAGCTTGCTTGAGGAGTGAACTACTGGGCTGCTTTCTGTACCACTGACTAGAAGATGGTGTGGTAGCTACCGTATATCCCAACACAGCATGATCAAGAGCTGGAGCAGCTCCCCTATGAGAGAAGGTAA
The DNA here is from genome assembly GCF_057233095.1 of Heloderma suspectum. NCBI lineage: Eukaryota > Metazoa > Chordata > Lepidosauria > Squamata > Helodermatidae > Heloderma > Heloderma suspectum. The sequence goes on from NC_139464.1 coordinate 35,756,975, forward strand.
CAACAACTGGGACTGTTTAGCTTAGAAAAGAAGCAAGTAAGAGCTAACATGATAGAAGTGTACACAATCCTGCATGGTGTGGATAAAGTGGATAGGGAGACATTTTTCTCCCTCTTTCATAATACTAGAACCTGGGGTCATCCCATGAAGCTGATGGGTGGGAGATTCAGGACAGATAAAAGGAAGTACTTCTTCACACAGTGCATAGTTAAACTATGGAATTCACTACCACAAGCTGTATAGCCAATTTGGATGGCTTTAAAAGGGGGTTAGACAAATTCCTGGAGGAGAAGGCTGTCAGTGGCTACTACTCCTGATGCCTATATGTTACCTCCAGCATCAGAGACAGCATGCCTATGTGCTGGGGAACATGGTGGCAAGGTGCTCTTGCACTCATATCCTGCTTGTGGGTTTCCTGTGGGCAGCTGGTTGGCCACTGCTAGACTATTCAGACCCTTGGTCTGATTCAGCATGGCGATTCTTATATTCTTATAAGACCCAAATTACATTAAAATGCTTTTTATCTCAAACCAGGAGAGGGCAACCACTTTTGATCCAGGGGCTGGATTACTCTCCCAGACCAAGCCAGCGGGCTGGATGATGTTAGGAGGTGGGGCTTCACACCTGAAGCCCTGCCCCATCTCCATTAGGTCATCTACTCTGCCCCGCCCAGTTTTTTTTTCTCCATCCCTCTCTCTGCACAGAGAAAGGGACTCAGCTGGAACTTGCAGGAGTTGGGCTGCTCCTTCCCACAGCTGCTCTTTCTAGCGTACATTTTCTTTTCTCCTATACCTGCATGCATTAGGCTATGCCGGGGTAATCAGAATTTTCTGAGGTAGATTGGCAGGATCCTACAAAATACGGCAGGCTAATAACAACATACATCTCTCCATCTTCTGTTGAATACCAAGATATGTAACTCCAAAGAAGCTACTTTACAGACCTCCTGTATTCAAAGGGACTGGGCTAGAAGAGCAGGAAAATTAGGACAAGTTAGGAGGAGAGGAAGAAAAATGTGGCTGGAATAGGCTCCTTATTTAGTTACTAAGAAATGTCAGGTTCCTCCATATGATAGTCTACATACACAGGCTCTACATGTGGAAACCTGCACAAAGAAAGTTGTGCTCATAAAAATGGCATGTAAAGTCTGGTTTACACAATATTTCTCCATACTGTTGTCTATGCACAATTCAGTGAAGGAATTTGTGTGAATCAAGTGTTAATTACTCTGACTGTTCCTTTGAGAAGGATGTAACATATTCATGGTAAGGATCAGGGGCGTTGTTAGGACAGGCCCACCTGGGCATGGGCCCTGGATCTTGTTTGAGCTGTGCTCCAGATCTTTTGAGCTATCCTAATTGCCATTTTTTTTACATTTTCCCATTGACTTGCATTGGAAAACAAAAATGGCCATAACTTTTTTAGTTTGTAAGATAAATAGATGAAATTTGGAGGCTTGGTAGCCCCTATGGAACTGATTGAGCTGCCAAATTTCAGGCAGTTATGTCCAGTGACTTTTGTGCTAGTCACAGGTAAAGTTTGCTATTTTCAAGAAAAAGTGTCAAAGCAAAGAGGTTTATTTTGTGTGTGCTTCCACATACGTGCATGGAATTTGGAGACTTGGAAATCCGTATAGAGATGACTGATCCTGCCAAAGTTCAGACAGTTAGGTCTAGTGGCTTTTCTGCTAGCCACAGGTAAAATTTGCTTTTTCCAAGAAAATCTGTCAAAGTAAAGAGCTATAATTTTTTTGTGCTTCCACATAAATTCATGGAATTTGGGGAACTAGCAGGCCCTATGGAGCTGACTGAGCCTACCAAATTTCAGACAGTTAGGTCCAATGGCTTTTGCGCTAGCCATGCATAAAGTTTCCTTTTCTCAAAGTCTAAAAAAAAAGTAAAAACTGTCAAGTCACCCAGGGGATTAGAGATCCTAATCAAAAGGTGTTTAAGGTCACCATTAGGAGGTCACTATTCCTAATCTCTGGTGTAGGGGGTTTTTGAGGTGCAAAAAACTTATCTCCCCCTACTTTTCTTTTCTGCTCTTACATGCCCACTGTTGGGAGCTTGCCTGCAATGAAATTTTGAAGAGGGAGAAGGAAGGGAAGAAAGCGCTCCATGTGAAATACTGGTATTTCACACAGCATCAGGTTTTACCGCCCCGAACTGGAACCTTTGGTTTCTGCAGAAGTTTACTGGCTTCAGTACAGCAAAGGATCCAATCAGCCTCCACAAACTTCTTTCTCCCCCTCCACTTTAATTTCTCCTAAATAGCTGTAGGACTCAAATAATCCCAAAGGGAGGGTTAGGACTATGTGGCGTCATGATCGAGAAACTGCTGGGGCTTTTAAATAGGTTCTACAGTTTTAAAAAAGCTAGAAAAAACCCTCAGCCACCTCACCTCATAAAGTTCATTTAAGTACGTGCAATCCTTACAAACCCTCCACAGCCTCCTAAATTCCTCTGAAGTACTACCTCTCTGAAAGGAGCTACTTGGCTTAGGGAATTCTCTCTACCCCCCGCCCCTGCACACATTTCCAATCACCATTCTCCTTCTTCCCTCCCCTATCTTGTTCTTTCTTTCTTTCTCTTCTTTATTCCATCCAGAGCATATCTTGGGGGAATTCTTAAAGAGAATTCTCTTTGGTGGACAAGAGAAGTTCTGAACTGTATTTGACTTTATACAAACAGACAAAAGGGTTGGGTTTTCTCCTTCTCACTCAAGCCTTTGAGAAAACTGGGTTCACATGGTTGCAGAGAAACCGATCTGGAGCTGTTTTGTTTGTCAGTTGCCATTATCCAGCAATAGGAAGGGCTGTAGCTCAGTGGTAGATCACATGCTTGGCATGCAGAAGGTCCCAGGTTCAATCCCCAGCATCTCCAGGTAGGGCTAGGAAAGAATCCTGCCTGAAACCCTGGAGAGCCGCTGCTGCCAATCAGTGTCAACAATACTGTGCTAGATGGACCCAGGGGCTCACTCAGTACAAGGCAGCTTCCTGTGTTCCTCTGAACAGAAAGCTTTAATAATAATAGGAGTTTGGGCCTTGTTTTTTAACTTAGTGCATGCTCAGAGTTTCTCCATAACTGAGTCCTAGTTTTGAAAACAGACTCATTGGCTGAATCCTGGTGAAGTCTTGGCACAAATGAAGTTATGGGGAGGAAGATACAATGAGAGCTTGTGCATAGAGAGCAGTTGCACAAAACAAGACATTTGTTTTTATGAAAAGTTGCTGGAGGATGGTAGGATGAGGAGAGATGGTTGCATGGAGGGGAAGAGAATTGGTAGGGGGAGGATGCAAGCGCTCAGTGGTGAAAGAAGAACATTCTGCCCATGCTCAGAGGCACTCTCTATTTAAAAACATAAGAAGAGCCATGCTGCATCAGACCAAGCTCCATCTAGTCCAGCATTCTGTTCACACAGTGGCCAACCAGATGCCCATAGGAAACCCACAAGCAGGACATGAGTGCAATAGCACCTTCCCACCCATGTTCCCCTGCTGCTAACATTGGTGAAATGTAAATAAATTCTAGTCACTCTAAAATAAAATGCGTGTATATCCTTCAGAAACTTTGCAGGTTTTTTGCCTGGGGGACACCTCCAATGAGGTGCATTTTCATACAAATTTACCCAAAAGCTATTGGGGAAGGGGTGAATGGAAGGGAAAGCAAATCTCTCCCTCCCCCAAACTGGAGAACTCCCCTTCCACATGAACTGCTGCACCACCCTTCTGAAACTTTGCTGGTTTCTTACTTAGGGACAACTCTAGGCTGTCTGTAACTTTCAGAACAATGGTCCACAAGGACCACAATGGACCACAAGGACCACAAGGAGATAAGTATGTCCTCTTTTGGAGACCTCAAAATGTCAAGGCCACCCTTGCACAAAAACCCTTGTGGCTATCATTCTGAAATTTGGCAGACATGATCTCCTCTGATGGGGCAATGAATCCTGAAATTTTTATCCAAATTTCCCAAGGAATTAAAATATTATTGGTAGTTTCCTTTAAAAGAAAATCAAAATATAAGCCCTGCACCTATTTTTCTGACATTGGGCAGGTGTAATCCTCTTCAAGGGGGCTACTATGCCTGAAATTATCCAGTTCTGACCAAGAGAAAAAAGTTAGGTTTTTTTTTCTAATTTCCCATGGTAGTCAACAGGAAGCATAAAGACTCATTTTTCTAAACCTTGACTCAGGTTTGGTGCTGAGCTGAAGTGGTCCAACTACAAATCGGCCTGAGCAGAAGTGGGATGTTTTCCAAAATGCTGAATTGAGGTCTGAGTTGAAGTGGGGTGGGGGGTCAGTGCACACTTCTTATGTACGTATGTATGTAATCTATACACACACGCAAGCACACTGCATGCATGCACCACACACACACACACACACACACATTAGACGTGCGCTTAGACTCGTGTGTGTGTGTGTGTGTATTATGGGCCTGTGCCCCGGATCTTTTAAGACCCTAGCAACGCTCTGGTAAGGATGAAACATGAACAACAGTCTTCAATCTTTTTGGACTTGCTTTTACCTTGCAATATAGGACCCAAAGATAATTCACCATATATCTGTAACCTATTTCTTCACTTTTCCCCCCTCTTTTTTTCGCATTATCTCTTTTTTTAAATGGTGGTTGTGCCACTGATAGTTTCTTAGATTAGGGCAGAATCAATTCCGGCTTATGACCCCACTGCTAGAGAGGAAACCAATACTTTATCTAATGCCCAGACAAACCACAAGGAGAAAAGGGATGTGTGTGTGCATGCATGTGGGAGGGAAGGAATGAGAGAGACAGAGACAGAGAGACAGAGAGAATGTGGTAGCTAAAAAGGTAAGGCAGAGAGATAAATAAATTCTTCTCCACTTTCTTTCTTACAATATGCCTATAAGGAGCAGAAGTACACAGAATCCCAGTGGCTAGCAGTACCAGTTTGACTGGGCTAGAAGAGCAGGCAGCAGCAGGTTCAGTGTGGTCATTAAAAATAAATATATTTTAATCTTTAAAAAACAAAAACAAAAGGCAGTATCCAACGCTGCCCATCTGCGAACAGGGCCTACTGCTGCTTCTGTTCTGTGAGTGGCCAGCCCTGCCAATTCCCTTCTGCAAGTGGGCACCAGCAGCTTGCAGAACCCAGATTTAGTGCTTCCAAGGGCAAGTCCCCAAAAGAGCTGAAACACTCATTTCTGGAATGGGGCAGGTTGGTGGAGTTCTTTTATGTGAGCATAATTTCTGATTAGTCTGTGAAGAGGGCTACCTTGCCTCCCTTTGGAAGATAGGTCAAAAAGTCATTCTCAAAAGCAGGTAGCAACAATCAATGTATCTAGTGTTAAACTAGAGTGATGTCCCAAAAAGAAAACAGCAAATTAATAACACTGAGATGACACTTAAAATTAGTTTAAAATTATAAGTATTATACCTTCGGTAGAGAGAACTGAAAGAGTCTCTGTTAATCCAAATAGGGTTCTGTCCCCTGTCATATTTTTTTTAAAAAAACCACAGTTGTTTTTCGCATTTGATTTTTTTAAATGTACCCTGTTGTACTTACTAATGTGATTAGCTTGTTTGCTCAGCGTTGTACGTCCAGTCTAAATTACCCCCTTTATTCAGCAGGCATAAAAGGTGGTAGAACACTATCTTACTCAGTGCATACTTCCATGCATTATAAATTGCAGCACTCTGGGGTAGACTGAGATCTTCCTCTTTTACTCATCCGCTGCCGCTCACCTTTTTTTTAATCTCAGATCACAGTTTCTATGCTCTTTTGAACCCATCTTCCCAGCAAATAGAGATTGGCCCACATCATTCATATTTTGAACCTTATTTACCCTTTTTTGCATTTCCAGGAGTGTCTTAGTACAACAGCAGCACCAAATTACTTAATTAGCATTCCCATATTTTCACCAATATATGTTGACAGGTGTTTTTGCTTGAATATTGAAAGACACCTCTTTTAAAATGCAGAAGGTTATGTCTTATTCAGCAAAAACTCTTGTTTTGGATCTACTGGACACCACAATGTCTCTTTAATAAAGGTTTGTCTGACTTGGTTAATTGTTGGAGGTGTAATATAGCTAACACTTCTTTTAACTATATATTTTGGAAATGCCCAATACACGCCTCTTTTGGGGAGGATCTTATTATACAGATAAACTTTCTATAGGAACACTCTTTAATATTTACTTATGTACATGTTCTTTTAAATTATTTACCTGCTTCCTGGAAATTAACACGTGATGAGCGTAAATGGATTCTCTGTGCCCTTTTGACAGCCAAAAGACTGATATTACAATACTGGAAGGATAAATGCTCACATCTATAATGCAGTGGATTGAAGGCCTAACAATGCTATCATCATTCAAAAGGGTGGTATATAGACACCAGTCGCCTGTATGGATATTTGGTCTGCTTTTACTGAAATTCATATATAATCCACTGTTTCTAGAATGCTGTAGTCTATTGAAATTGATACTCTTAATGCATGTAGTTATACTATATATATATATATGCTGTTTATTTCTTCCCTTTTTCTGATCTGTTTTGTTTTTGTTGAAATTTGCAATAAACAATTAATTAAAAAATGCAGAATGTAAAAAGGGTGTGAATGGATATACATGCAGGCACAGGCTATGGCTTGGATCCAGATTTAGATGAATACACCTGGGCTGGCAGTAGTGGACTTATCTGCCCCTTCTCCTCATAGCGGTCCCTCCAGCCCCCTGAAAATGTGGTGCAAAGAATCAGGGGACCCTGCTCAATGAGGTGAGCTGTGGTGCAAGGGGAAAGGGGGTGAGCGGGATGCCCAAAGATTGGGTGGATTCACCTTCTGTGAGCAGAGCCCTTCCGTCCACAGAAGGCAGATCATGGATCTAACCCCACACACTCTAGGATCTGTGGCCATCTGCTAATAGCTTCTGCCCCCAATCATGCCATCGACTTGGGGGAACAAGGATCATATTAGGATTCATTAGGCTATACCTAACCAAACCATTATTCTTCCTACTTCTCCTCCTCTTCATAGACCTAAATATAATCTCTCTATTCCTCATCAAAACTGGAATAGGGTTAGTTAGAGGTTCACCCTGTTTGGATACTAATTTCAGGTTAGATCGTGATTGTTTTATACTAGGTTTTATCAGCCTCTCCTCTTCAAATGGATAAATCCTTGTTACTATGGGTGGAGATTCACAATTGACACTATCCTCTTGCACTGCAACCTCTGTGCTATTTGATAGATCCAGTTCTTTAACGTCTTTCCTACCATTGATTGTATAATTCTCTGATTTATCTCCTACCCCATGGGATTCTTTTCTTGTTACGTTTCTCTGTTTATCCTGATGCCTAGATTCATTAGAGTTAGCCTTGCTAATAGCATCCATTTTTTCTATAATCTTAAAAAGTGGGTTGGAGTTCATACTTCCACATTTCTTTCCCTGCTGTGTTCACACTTTCCCACTATGTTTCTTACTACCATGATCAGCTGTAGAGGGTTTTTGTTGCAATTTCTTAGCAAAGGTTTTAATTTCAATGATTTTAATGGCAGAATAGGAGATAGTAATGCAGCTTTGGCAGGACAAATTGCTTTATCGAATGAGGACCAGTGAATATCAGAAGATAAGATCATTAATGAACCAGGTATAAAGCTGTTAAAGATTATTTAAGTACCAGTTAGCCATTTGCAATGGATCAGGGATGGGAGACATGGGGCATCTCTACACCAGCCTAAAATCCTACACTTAAAATGGGGCTTTCTGCTTCCATTTTAAATGCAGGATCACGACGACTCCCTTTTTCACCCGCTTCCTTTTCCCCCTCCTTCTCCCTGTATCTGAGTCTTCCATTATCTTTCATTAATCTTGCTCCTCTTCTTGCCCCTTTTCCTCTTTTCATGAAGGGAATTCAAGCAGAACACAATGGGGTAATTTGATAGCTCATTATCTGTGAACTATTTAAAAATGGAACAAAGGGCATTTAGTGCCGGAGACGCCTTGGAGGTTCACGGCATCATATAAAGAGCCCGCAAACTTCCATGAAGGGGCAATCTCAATCGCAGGATAAAATCTCCATGTGAAGAAAACCATGGAACATCAGTTTACTTTCTCCTCTGCCAGAGGTGTCAGTGTCATCGATTATATATTGTTATCACCCACAGCAGTTCCCTATTTTAAGAAATTGCATGTGGGGGATAAACCAGAAAGTGACTATCAACCCTTGCTGATCAACTTGGATGTTAACACATTTATATTGTTAAAGGAGAGGCAAACCCCTTATATATACTCAATATGGTCAGTGTAGGTTGAGATGGGATCTCAATGTTCAAAGTAGGGTGGGAAATTTACTTTTTAGTCCAGAAATGATTGTTTGGAGGAAGGAGTTCCTGAAGAAGGACTCAGAGGTGCTAGACAACTATAATGATCTGATGCAGAAGTATCAGGTTAGTATCAATAGCCAGGTTAGGAATCTACATTTTAAGTACAAATAGTCTTCTTTACTGATTCCTTTCTTTTAACAATTAAATATTTTATGTTTTCATGTGTTTTTTTCTATGCAGAAAAAAAGTTCAGATATTTTAAATTAGTAAATTATTTACCACAAATCCTTTGAAAGAAAGAATACTCACCAAGGCAATCATAAAGACCCTGACTTATCCAAGCAAGTATGGCAAGAGTGATAAGGTCTCCAAAGCTTGCTGCAATAGGTGTTGCAACATTGTCAGGATTTATGCCAGTCTTCTTAGACCCAACAATAACACCAACCATTATTATTCCTAGAACCATCATAAACAGAAACTATGTCAATCACATGGTGCAATTACAAACTGGGAAACTTTAGAAGAGCTCAAAAAGTCCTCTTTTTTCCAGCTCAGTGGTGTGCTTTTATTTAATTTACATCTTCCTCAGTTTCCTGTTAAAAACAACTCTACTTATGAATGCATTTAATATGAAGAAATCATTTGTAATGATTTCTGTTTACAAACAGTACAAATTAAATACAGTAAACCCCAGAAAGATCTTTATTAAAGTTTGCACAACTTATTAACTTAACATTCCTATATACAGATCCCATTTACTTGGACTTGCATTTATTATTGTTGAGCTAAACTTAATTTGTTATGTCTCCAATCAGCAAGCCATTCATTATCAAAACAGCAGAATAATTTTGAAAAATAATCATCCTGAATTACATCTATGCAAAGACTGTTGAAAAATCAGTATTACACTGATATTATTTGGAATTTTTTATTTAAAACATTTTGAATAAACTAATGGAATAATGAAAAAACTTTGAGCTATGTGATTTTTAAAATCTTGTTACATTTGTAAAAGCTCTCAGTTTTATTTCATGCAACTTTCTAATAACTATGTTATTTATTTCAAGCTGGATCACACATATCTTCTTAATTTCATGTCTTCAGTTATTTTTCAGATTTCCCTATGATACATAATTATTTTAGTGAGTGAATTTGTTTTGCTGAATATGGGGTAGGGATGGAGTGTGGAGAAGAGAAAGAAGTGGAGGGCTTCAACTGAAACTGGGGATGTAGAACATGTAAAAAGCCACTGACATGGTTGCGGATAAGAACCTTAACAAAGGGTTCAGGTAGTGGCATCCACAAATTATTAACATAGGTGTGTGTAAATAGACTAGTAAAAGTTGTGTGTACTGCTAGTAACATCTGTGGACTTATTTGCAAGGTTTGTTTACAAAGGGTATTAGGTCCCCATACCCTACAGAAATCAATCCTAAGTATATGTAACTGAAATAAATCCCCTGTTCATTCCTGCCTCCATTTCCCTTCCCTTCCTTCCTTGCCTTCTTTGAATTCAGTTGTAGATTGGGCAAGGGCAAGAACCTGTTGACTTGCACCTTGTAAAATGCTATCAATGTGCATGACATCATCAACATCAGCATCTATTGGCCCACTACCTAAAACAGCAAATATTTTCATGACTAACAAGTATGAGAGCATTAGCAGGTTCAGATAAATGTTATATTTTCTTTACTTGTATTATATGTATATAACAAAGGTAGTGCCAGTACCAAAGAAAATAAAAATATTTTATTTATGTATTTATTTATTAAATTTATTAATCGTCCATCTGGCTGGTCACCCAGCCACTCTGGGCAATGTCCAATAATAGAAACAGTTTAAAATAATAGAATTCTACATTAAAAACATCATATTTCTAAAAATACCCTAACCCACCCCAAATGCCTGCCTGAACAACCACGTTTTTAATGCGTGACAGAAGCTCATTAAAGAGGGGGCATGGCAGAGTTCCCTAGGGAGGGAGTTCCACAGAGTGGGGGCCACCACAGAGAAGGCCCTTTCCCTTGTCCTCACCAGTCTACCTGTCCTGGCTGATGGGACAGACAGAAGGCCATCCAAGGCTGATCTTGTTAAGCAGCCTGTCTGGTGTTGCTGGAGGTGCTCCTTAAGATAGACTGGCCCGGAACTATATAGGGTTTTAAAGGTCAAAACCAACACCTTGAATTTGGTGCGGAAAACAACTGGTAACCAGTGTGTCAGGGTTACAGAGCCCATAGAGCCCCAAACCAGTTCTGATTCTGAGGAAGAGATAGAAACCATGGGAGAGGAACCCGCGTGCTCTTCAGAGGTGCCGCTGGAGGGACAGCCCCTCCCTGCTCACATTCCTGAGAGTGGTAGCGACCCTGGCAGGCAGGGGGAGGGACAACTGGAGCTTCGGGATGCTAGGCGCTGGTGCAGGGACAAGCAAGAGATGGAGGGCGGCAAGAGGACATCAACAGCTGCGCCCCGATGCCCCATGGGAAAGGGGTGGACTTTCGCCTCCTAGCCCTTAAGTTCAGAGGCTTCCCGCCTTTCCCCTCCAAAACGGAGACCAACTGATTCCCTAAGGCTAGAAACCCCAGATAGGCAGCTCTCTTAAGTTTCCCTCATTAGGCTCAGGCGATTAGCATCTGTAAGCATCATTAGGCTGAATGGACATAAAGCCTTGGAAAAGAGCCCTATCATCTGTGTGTTGATTCTGGCTACTTGAGGATTTCAGAAGGCAGCAAGGGCGCTCCCGACACAGTGCAACTCCTTCAGCCGACGGCTGCCTTTAATCAGGCGAGCCGCCACATTCTGTACCAGCTGCAGCTTCCGACCCGTCTTCAAGGGTAACCCCACATAGAGCGCATTACAGTAGTCTAAACGAGAGGAGACCAGGGCATGTGCTACCGATGGGAGAAGATGGTTGGGAAGGTAGGGGCGCAGCCGCCATATCAGATGGAGTTGGTACAGTGCTGTCTGGCTCACAGCTGACACCTGAGCCTCAATGGACAGCTGGGAGTCTAAAATGACCCCCAGGCTGCGGACCTGGTCTTTCAAGGGTAGCCGTACCCCATTCAACACCAGGTCAACATCCCCCAGCCTCCTCTTGTCTCCCACCAAAAGTACCTCGGTCTTGTCAGGGTTCAGCTTCAGCTTATTCCTCCCCATCCAGCCACTCACTGTCTCCAGACATTTGGACAGGGTTTCTACGGCCAACCTTGGTGAAGATTTAAATGAGAGGTAGAGCTGCGTGTCATCCGCATATTGATGACACCGCACCCCAAACCTCCTGATGATAGCCCCAGCGGCTTCACATAGATGTTAAATAGCATCAGGGAGAGGATAGAACCCTGTGGCACCCCACAAGTGAGTGGCCATGGGTCCGAAACCTCCTCTCCCAGTGCTACCCTCTGGTACCTGCCGGAGAGGAAGGACCAGAACCACTGTAATACGGTGTCTCCAATGCCCAACCCCTCCAGGTGGTCCAGGAGGATACCATGGTCAATGGTATCAAAAGCTGCTGAGAGGTCGAGGAGAACAAGGAAGGAGCATTCGCCCCTATCCAGAGCCTATCTGGATAGGCTATCCCTATCACAAAATAAGTGATGTCAGGTAGTTGGGAAGGATTGTGGTCTATAGGTTCAGTCATAATAGGGAATACTACATCAAAAATAAAGCAGCCTGAGCCAAAATGAACTAAGATTATGGGTTTTAAAAATACAAAGTCAGCACTACCTGCAATATATCCCTGTATATACTTCCAACTGGCTAGAATATAGGCAGAATGAAATTGACCACTGGTCTAAACACTGCGCAAAATATTTGTAATGTTAGAATGAATGGTGTTCGCCTCAAAAAAAAATTGTAACGAAATATTTCTTTTACCTTGTAAAAGGGATGCTATGAAGGCTGTTGCTACACTGCTAGAACACAAGAGGACTGAGTGATCAAGGCGGTATTTGCCCTCAGGAATCCAGCCCAGTATAACTGCTGCCACAGCTGCCAAAAAACCAACCACTGTTGCTTGTACCTACAAACATAAAATATGTAGCATTAGAAAAGTTTTCCTCTGTATAAACAGTGCTCCGACGACAGTACCAGGAAAAAGGAGACATCCTGGATGCAGATTCAGAGAGGCTTTGAGCTGGCATACATGTTTTCCCTCCAGCTGCCCCCACCTCCCACCTTGTGAGCCTGAACCTGGCAGGGCTTGGAATTTGGCAGTTCCTCCACCATGGATTCTCCTTCCCCTACCCTCTTTGGATTGCTCAGTTAAACATGTGAAGACAGTGAGACTCATATTATACCCAACTGGAAGAAAAACACCACAATACTTATTCATTTCACCTATATATTCCAGCTGAAGAAGATATCGTTATTAGTTTTCTCTTTTGCAGAAGTGAAGCTTATTTGCTTCACTTCTGAGTTTTTGTTTTTGCTGTTGTTTTTTCAAACTCTCCAGGGTTCCAAAAGCCTGAAGAACATCACCACACTACTAAGCTGGTGAATCCAGGTTATTATGAGAGCAGAAAAAAGTTGCTAAGTAAAACTCTGAGACCAAAGAAAGGAATTAAATGAGATTAATAGAAAGATGTTCGTGTATAGGGTGATTTGATTTTGATTTGATTTGTTATTTTTACCCTGCTTTTTTGTTTGTGGACACATAGATCAGGTTACAAAATAAAAACATGTACAGTAAAATCCTAAGAATGTTTACCCCAAATTAAATCCCACTTAGTTCAATGAAACTTACTCGTAATAGGTTTGCTTCAGATTGCAGCCTAAAACATTAAAACATAAGTAACAAGTAATAATAATTTTAAAAAGTTTAAAATAGCAGCAGATAAAAGCATTTTGGAACAGGACTAGTTAATTCATTCTGGAACATGCCTGAGTCTATGTTTTAATAATAGTAGATACTAAAAAAAATAACCTAAAAGAGAAATCTTCACACCTGAACTGCAGGATACTTAGTGATTGTATGTTCCACAGAGCATTGCTGTAAATCTTTGTTACAAGACTTTTAAAAAATGTCCCAACTCTGACTAGATATACAATTATAATATTATGTAACCTCTCAAAATCCTATAAAATTCATTTAGTGTAAACAATATGCGAATCATTTGAATACAACAGCTATGACTTTGCTATCACTGCTAGAACACAAGAGGATCAAGGTGGTATTTGCCCTGCATTTATGACTTTTTTAAAACTCTTATGAATCCTTACCTGTTTTAATGCCAAATTACCAATTATTAGATTCCACTTCTCAATTGGAGAATCCATTTTCCCAACATTTACCTGTAAAAAGCAATAATAGAGTTTAACAATGAATTTGGTAATGAGTACTTTATGCTAACATTGTCTCAGCACATTTAAGGATTGTATACCTGTTTGGGGAAAACTGAAGCACATGATCAGATTTTGACTGGCAATCCAAAACTGCTAGAAAAGAAGGAGGTGGTTCCACATCATCTGTGGGTCATATGTTGCGAATCTCTGCCGTTATTAACATGGTTATTTGTGAAACACTTATAAAACTGGAATCTTTTTTAAACTCATTTAATTTAATAAAAATGTTACTAATAACTTTGTAACAGCACGTTTGAGTTTCCTTTTATGTATAAGGCTCCTCAAACTGAAGTTGGCAAGTAAAAAAGGAAGAGAAACAAAAACGGAATCCTACACTGTTGGTACTCATTTCACAGTAAGAATCTAGCAGAATAACAGCAAACCCTGTAAATGTCAACTCGGAAGTAATTGCCATTACTCTCATTATTTAGGATTGCTGTCTCAATTTATTTAGTTCAGCTGCCAGTTTATAAGAATGCTATGAGGATTTTTAATTATATGCAACTAACTGTGCAATCCTATGCATGCCTACTCAAAAGTAAGAGCCATTTTGTTCAAAGGGGCTTACTCCCAAGAAAGTGTGCATAGGATTGCAGCCTAAAAAACCTAAATCAGTGTTGGTCCTCCCGCTCATGACACCATTCTGATGTGACTGATTTGATTGTTGGGATTCCCTTTAAAGGTCACTACGTAATCTCATTGCTTGACTATGTCCTTATTCAAAACTGTTTTAAGATGGGCTTATTCTATGTTCACTTAATTTATAGAGTTTTAAAACCATTATACTCCTATAAAGAGGTAAATGGACAAATTCTAATATTATTTTAATACTTTCTGAATTAAGAAATTGCAGAGTATTTTCTATTATTGTACATTTTGCAGAAATGTTCATATAGAAGTGTGAAGACAAAAAAGGATTGATGGTGCCTGTCCTCATTCAGCCAACCTGACAAAAGATTGGGTGTAATGTACTATGGGGTGGGGTGTAAGATTGAAAGGACAGTCAATTCATTAGTCAAATGTTGCTTGCCTCTTGAGGGATGGCCAGTGAGAAACTAGATTATCAACTCTGAGACCACTGTGAGCAAATTAAGGTTTTTGCCTCTTCCTTTCCAGATACTAAGCCAAGTCTGTTAAGGGCTAGGTAGCCACCTCAAGTGAGGTGGAGGCCACAGACTTTGATCTCAATAAATGTGACAGGTACCCCAATATAACAAAAAGCTGTCAGTATCAACTACCCCAGCCTCAAAATACTACAAATACTTACAGCTGTAGATAGTCGAGATGCCAAAGTCATTTCCAGGTTCCCCTTCAAACCAAGCAGTGCAGGAACCAAGATGAAAACTTCAGTAATATTTTTGAAGACTTCCCAATGCTATTTAATGAATGAAAAACATGATATAACATTAAAATAAATGTTTTTAAATAACGACAGAAATAATGACAGAAGATTCAAAAATACAAAAGTACTTCAGCAACTAATGAAGATCAAGTCAGTTTAGGGATGTACGGACTGTGTAAAACCCATTCTGTCTGTGTTTTGCAGATGGTCAGGCACCTTTTCTTCCATTGTCCGCTCATAGACAAATGCAAAAATTTTTTGATCACGTGGAAAAATACACAAATAATTACGTAAGAGGTTTTGTAACAATTTATGTAATTTACTTTAGAACGTAACATTTAGCATATTGTCCCCCATTCCATTCAACTTTTCCTTAGCAGAAACTTGTGTATTTTCCTACAAATAAATATGTAAATTTCAGAAAAGTAAAAATAACATCCAAAAGTCCACGGACTCCATGCGGCCTGAGGGGGGTCACTCTGCAGTGGATTCCGCAGGTCAGATTCTTAGAAATCCGAGCTCATTTTAGTCCATCTTAAATTTTTCCAGCACCCCTAAGTCAGTTGATATCTAATGTATCTTATCCAATATCAACACCTTCAGCAGTACAGAAACACTCCTGTAAGGAGTCATGACAGATCGTTACTGAATACACAGACATGTTGTTTCTTTTGCCAATATTACTTAATTAGTATATTCAAAGCCCAAAGACTGTTAGTGTCATCCAGTATCTGAGTGGCTAATCTCTTTTGATATCAGAGTTGGACTTGCAAGACAGAGATGTCATAGCCTCTCTTGCTGCGATTGGCTTAGCTGCTCCATCATTACAGGACAGGTCATTCTTGGACTAAGCAGTTGAGGGCTAGGAAGACATAGGAGACCTTAAAATTGAAATTCCAAGATAAATGAGCAGCTTTTATTATGCCACTGTATAATACAGCCTACACACCAAGGTCTTTCAAATGACACCTTATAGGTTCAAATCAATTCAGCAGTTTCAGAACTTTTTGATAGAAACAAGGTAGGTAATGATGGAATGAAAATTAATCCTTTGGCTAAAATCCAAAGGGGAGAGAGAGAGAGATTCACGTTAAAGTTGTGCATGTACCTAGAGCTTCATTTATGCAACAAAATAACAACAGCTGCTAAAATGGAAGTTGCATTTGGTCCACATGCTATTTTTCTCATCCATCTGCTTAAAAAAGCAGCTTGCAGGTTCAGTAAGAAAAGCTGCTGACTGGGAAAACTCAGAATAAATTTGGGGTTGCACTTGCTAACTTTAATGATCTTACTGTGCAAGCCTTGGCTGTTTGCTATGATATAATTAATTTATGATATTGTTCCGATGGGATTTACATCAGCTTAAAGTTACACTATGTAAGCTGGTGCAAAGGATGAAAATTGGTACGTATGGGGCCTGGAAGAGTGGCCAGCTTATTTTGGATTCTCTCTTTTTCCAGGGTACTATCCTGCTTTTCCTACTGCCATAAAATTGAGACAGGAAAAAAGGTTGTTGTAAATAAATACATACCCACTGAAGTCAAGTGAAAGCCAAAGATGTCTGCCTTCTACTTCCTTTTGTTCAATCACCCCATGAGAACAAAGGAGCATAGGATACTGACAAACCCTGCATTAGGAAGTGACGTGACTGACTGGTGGTGGCACTGGTACTAGTATCTCTGTTGGTGCAACCTTCACCACTACTATGTTAGCTCTCCTTTCTACTACTATTATTGTATTGTTGACACTGTTACTGTGAGAGGATAGCATAATCAACTAGCTACACTAATCTATTATCTGGTGTAGTGGTATATAGAATTCTTTCCGTTGTCTTGGGCGCATAATTGCATAAAGGTGGGGTAAAAATTAAACCACAGAAACTGTTTAGTTATACATATTGCCCTTTTCCCCCACCCTAGATGCTAGTAGAACTGTAGGCTATGGTGCAACTGTATGCAAAACAGGACATGAAATTATTTGCTTATACTAGCTTGGAATTCCACAATATGTAATTTCCTTGGCAGAGGACATTTTGACAGAGGAGTGGAAACTTTTCATACAAATTGACAGCATCAACAAAAATCCATGTTTATTGATATCATAGTAGATTAAATAACATATCTTAATTCAAATCTAATGGCAAAACTGAGGAATTTGAAATATGAATGTGAATATTTTATAAAAAATAAAAGATCACATAAAGGTCATGGCACTTGTGATAGGCACTTCCCTAAAATACTACAATTTGTAGTATTTTGAACATTCTGGTCTCATTTATTCTCTTTTGCAAATTCATTCTAAAGCAAGAAAAACAAATTTTAGGGATAACTGGGAAAAAAATGAGCCAATTACTCAGGGTGTTTCCAGAGAGAGGGTCCCCAGTGCTCCTAGTCAAAAGATATCAAGCAGGTATTCTTTCTTTCCCTCCTTAACAGATTTTCTGCAGTAAGAAAAAAGTTCTAAGAAGCAGTGGGAAAACACAGGAGGGTTACAAATGGAAGACAACAAAATTCCATGTTTGAGGCAGGACAGCTGCACAATAAAAGCATCATTTGGAAACAACCTAAATCTGTGGGAATAAAATACTAGTTGCATTAAGAATATTAACATACCAGCAGTTCTAGAGATATAATAACAAATTGTGGGAGAATAATTTCTTGAAGGCAGGGAAAGCAATCCTATGGCCCCTAGACTGCAACTGAGGAGCCATAGGACACTTTGGATTCCCAGATCCAAGGCTGGAGACAGAGCTCCAATCTCAGAGGAGAGAATTTGTGCTCCATCCCCCTTGCAGTTGGTGTGGAAAGAACAATGCCAGCTGTCTCTCGGAGGTCAGGAACTTGACTTCAGACAAGAATGAGTAAAGGGGGCATTCTGGTAGGTGGGGAGCTATTGTGAGCTATCCTGAGGCCTCTCTCTCTATCCTGAGGCCTTCCCTCCCCCTCCAAAGTGCCCCAGCTAGATGGGCAAAAAAGCCCGTCTAGCAAAAATGCAGAGTGGAAGGACCAGAGAAGCGACGATCGCCTCCAGTCCTCCTCCCACTCTCCACTGGATGCTCATAAGCCTCCGAGTTTGGAGGCTTACAAGCATTGAGGATGTAAACAACAGGATTGTGCCCTAAGATACTCATATCTCTTCTAGCCTAGGTTCTGCTTAACCAAGAATAAAGCTGCTTTTAAAATGTGCAACCAAGCAATATGGTATCTTCAACAGGAAGATGTATGCAGTTTGGACTTCTATCAAAAGGCAAAAACATATATAAGACTACATACAGATGTACATATTTCAAGCAGTGAGCCCACTATAGATCTGCACTTATCCCTTTTGTACAGCAATATAACCTTCCAAACTAAATTTTGCTTGGGTACAACTGACACTTCCTGTATTCAGCATAGACTAGCTGTGAAGAGTACCAATTAGCTGGCCGTTCTGACAATCATGAAACCATATCTCATGATCCCCTCCACTGCCAGCTGTGCAGAATGCTGATTAGCTGGTTCTTGTTGCAATCAAGTTGCCACTCCCCCTCATCCAGAGTAAAGCTTCAAGTTGTTGTTGTTTTTTAAAGCACTTTTTATGGCACCTAATGAAATTTAACTGTACAAATATGGTTGCCGCATGAAAAACATGTTTTAAAAAGCCAAAAAATCTGCCAAAAGCATGAAAGAGGAGCAGCAGTCTATAGCAAAACTGAAGCCAGGGATTTATGGTAGTACAGGAACAGAGATGGGGCAAAACAGAACCCACTCCTGTAGGATTCTGTTTTGCAAATGCCCTTACATATGTATGCAAATGCCCTTACATACCCCCAAAATAATTTTAAAACTAAAATCAGAAACGCACTTTTCAGCCTTAATATAGAAGACCATACTAAATGTTAGTATTAAGTACATCAGAAAGAACCTGCATGTGTATAATAAAAGCTATATTAAGCAAATACCAACCTGAACAATATCCAGAACCATCCCAGCAGACACTGTTCCAAATCCTGCTAGCAAAAATGGTACAAGTATCTGCAATGCCATAATGCTACTAGACTCTTTTGGCTGTTTTCTGCTGCCTTCCACGATTGTATCCTCATCACCATCACTAGATACATTGTTGTCCTGCAGCATAGCATCTGTTTCTGACGTGTCAATTGCATCTGCATAATTATAACTTACAAGGTTATCATACTTTGGACTACAGCTGGATGAATTATGTCCATTACTACCATGATGAAAAGTTGATTCTGAAAAGTGATGATAATCCATATGTTGATCAGTCCTAACACTGAAACTGTGTCCTGATGGCTGTAATCCATCTTGCCAGAGACCATTCACTTTCTTATGTCTCTCTTCCTGGGTTTTGTGATAAACAATTGGAACCATACTCATCAGCAGGTTCAAGAACTTGTCAGACTGAATTGTATTTAGATTTATAGTCCAATTTACAAAACCTTCTCCATGATAGGCTTTATCATTTGTTTTCTTGCTGACAGATCTTCCTTTACAATTAGTCATGCTGTTTCAGAAATATTGTTCTGGTTACCACTTCAGATTCCAAGGAAGAAGTTTTGCGGATGCATCAAATGACTATACACAAATATTGGATCTGATATAACTGATTTCTTTGTTGTCTATTATATAGAAAGCTTTCTTTTCACAGTTTTGGTTTTGAGCAACTCCACAACAAAGCTTGGATCTGAAAAACAACACAGTAAAAGTATTAAAAAGTCTGCTTTTTCTGCTTCTAAATTACTCTTGTTATAATTTTGTTTGCATACTAACAGTGTAATAGTATCCTTGAGTTACACTGCTACTAAATCCCCTTCACAGATGTAACTCTAGGAAAGTTACAGTGATATAGTGATACTATCACCCTGTTGTAGATTCAGGGAGATTATAGAGAAGGATCAGCCAAGTTCAGATCCTAGGCAAAAGCCTGATTCCCCTTCCACTGCAAAGAACAAAATAACTGTCATAAATAAATACACACCCATTGAAACTAAAGAAGAGGGTCCCTCTTTTTCATCTCCCCTCCCCAGAAACAATGGAGGACTAACTCTGTAGCCAATCATTGCATGCCCTCAGCAGTATTCAAGACCCAGCCAGGGAACAGACATCTCCGATATCAACCATGGGACCGCATCACTGTATCCCCATATCTAGACAACATTCATCAAAATTTGTCCCAGATAAAGGCGTTGTTCTGCAATGTGCACACCTCTAAGTAACTCCCTCTCTGTACGAAGCCTGGCGCTCCTGGCTCTAAGCAGTTTCTTCCTACCTAACTCAGTGAGCTATGGCATTCGGTGCACTGAAGAAGGCACTAAAAATGCTTTCTGGAAGCACATTTTTCCCTTGTGTGTGGGAGCGAGTAAGGAATGGCTTCAATGACATTAACATGTTGCTCCTGCTATTGTCATTTACATATTGATTCCTTCCATATATTGGTAAAGTGAGGAAATTTTCAGAAGTGATTTTGTAATTTGTGGGTGGTGATGGTGTTGTAGTGTGGGAGTGACCATTGTCTTTGCTATCCTACATCTCTTTTCTACTGCTATGATTGTGCTGTTGATGCTTCTGCTGGAAAAACACAGGTTACCACCTAATTACTCCAGTATAAGTTCTGGCATAATGTGGTCATCTTAAGCGGACCATGGTAATGCTCTGCCTGAAAATCACCTCCACACTTTAAACAAATAGCAGACATAAACATGTGTATGATATAAAATAATTTTAGCAAGTGTCACAGCATTAGTGCTAATTTCCAGAGAGGTAGCCATATTAGTCTGTTGTAGCCAAAACAACAAAGAGTCTTGTGGCACCTTAAATTTATTTTGGGTTCTGTTTTCATGGAAATCGTCCACATCATCAGATACATGAAGTGTTAATCTCAAATTTATATACACATTTATATACACATGCTGGGTTTGAGGGTGGGGTTAGGGTTAGGGTGAGGTGGTGTTGTAAGTTGTTGTCAGGGGGAATTGAAATGCAAAAAGTACAGATTGTGATGATTGCCTTAACAATTGCCATTCACAAAACATATTTGGGTTATAACACAGACATCATTGCAATGGTGAGCTAATTAAATATATTGGTAAGGTACAAGAATGAAAGAAGAGGTTGAAAATCTTACAGCAAAGAACACCACAGCTCAGAGTTTAATTGCATATTTTGGACACACTTGCCACAAATAATGTGGATGAACAGTCTGACTCTTTGAAATTATTCATCATTCTGGAATGCAGTCAGGAAGTTTCTTGGACTATGAGAGTTTCTATTTTTCATAAAAGTTATTTTTTGTAATTGTGCACTTGCAGAAAAGTTTTGAAATAATGTCCTCAGATACGATCTAAGCCCACATAATATTTGGTGGATTTATGTATGTATGTATAATATTTATATACCGCTCCTCATCAGAAGATTTCGGAGCGTTGAACAACATGATAAAAGAATAAAACAATGGTTAAAAGAGTTAAAACATTTTTTAAAAAAGACAAACCGCAACAAAGTGGAGTTTAACAAACCATAGCTGGTCTTGCAAGGAAGGCCTCTTGAAAGAACAATGCCTTCAGGAGGCATCGGAAGGAACACAATGTTGGCGCCTGCCTGACCTCTGAAGTTAGGGATTTCCAGAGGAAGGGGGGCACCACAATGAAGGCTCTTTTCTTGGTGGACTCCCACCGGGCCATGGGTCCATGTGGAACCACCAGGAACATACCCTCTGATGACCTCAGTGACCGAGCAGGTTGGTAAAGAAGGAGGTGCTCTCTCAGGTATCCTGGTCCCAAGTTGTTCAGGGCTTTGTACATTAGTACTAATACCTTAAACCTGGCGCAGTAGCGAATAGGCAGCCAGTGCAGTTCCCTCAGCAAAGGAGTTACATGCTGAAAAGGGGCAGCTCCCGACAACAGCTGAGCTGCTGCATTCTGCACTAGCTCCAGCTTCTGGACCAGCTTCAAGGGCAGCCCCACATAGAGCACATTGCAGTAATCCAGTCTTGAGGTTACTAATACCTGTATCACCGTGGTCAAGCTATCCCTGTCCAGGAGAGGCCGTAGCTGGCGAACCAGCCAAAGCTGGTAAAAGGCACTCCGAGCCGCCGCGACCACTGGGGCCCCAGCGACAATGATGGATCTAGGAGTACCCCCAGACTACAGACCTGATCTTTCAGAGGGAGTGCAACCCCATCCAGAACAGGCAATGAGCCTATCTCCCGGACCCGGGAACCACTCACCCACAGGGCTTCTGTCTTGCCAGGATTCAGCTTCAGTTTATTGGCCCTCATCCAGCCCATTACTGAGTCTAGGCACTGATTCAGGACTTGCACAGCCTCTCCTGATTCAGATGTCACAGGGATATAGAGCTGTGTGTCATCAGCATACTGATGGCATTTAGCTCCAAATCCCCTAATGACCGCTCCCAGCAGCTTCATATAGATGTTAAACAACATTGGGGACAAGATGGTACCCTGTGATACCCCATAGCTCAATTGCCAAAGGGCCGAGGAATAGTCACCCAATGTTACTCTCTGAAATCAGCCCCATAGGTAGGACCAGAACCACTGTAGCATAGTGCCTCCAATACCCATCCCATGGAGTCGATCCAGGAGGATACCATGGTCGATGGTATCAAAAGCCGATGAGAGGTCGAGCAGAATTAACAGGGTTGTACTCCCCAACCCTCTCTCGATAAAGGTCATCCATCAGGGCGACCAAGGTTGATTCAGTCCCGTAACCAGGATGAAACCCAGGCTGAAATGAGTCTAGATAATCAGTGCTCATAATGTCCCACTGATTTACTGAAGCCTACTTCTAAACAAATATACTTTAAAAAAATCAAAGCTTCGCAGTCCAGCCCTTTGAGCTATTGCAGACCAAAGGATAAAGCTTAAGGATCCCAGTGCCCTTGGTCTGGCATTGAGACCCAATACCAGCAACAGCATAGTAGCAGCTAGTTATGCTGTTGCTCCTGTTGCAGTGTATACAGAAACATACAAAGACACTGTGGGGACATTAAGGGATACAACAAAATGAAATGACATGCAGTTTGTCAACAATGCTGATCTGGGTGCACCCTTATACGTGTTTATGCATTACCCCAATATGACTGTAAATATTTTCTCAACTTATGTAAAAGCTGAACATAGAAATTGTCCCACTGGTGAACCAAAACACTGCAGGATTTTACTAGTTAAGCACTGTAACTTTCCTACTGATCTTCTAACTCAAGCTGCAATCCTATTTTTCCTGGAGAAATCTGTGCCTTTTTAATATATGTTTAAACATCTCTTGACAACACAAAAGTACTTTCTTCGGAATCTACCTAATTTTACCAGGTACTTTGTCTAATAATAGCAGTGAGGGTAACTTGCAGAACCTCCTTAAAAAACTGTTCATTGTAATGTTCTGCGAATGCCACATTCTATCTTTTAGCTTAAAAAAACATTCTTAATCTATTAAAAGAATAGATCTGTAGTTGCAAGGCACTTTAAAAGTAAACCTTCCAGTTTAGCAGTTGGAGTGGGTGGTACCCAAGACATACGATAAGGAAGTCTCATAGCATGGTAAGAACTGCTATACTCTATAAATCTTTTCTGGATGCACTGTAGTTCAAACTATTTCACGCCTTTTAGATTTTATGACTGGTAGGTCCTGTTAATTATTTACTGTTTCTAATTGCCAAAGTGGATTATCAATAACCACATTGTCTTCATTAAATATAACTCATGGCTTAGAGACCTCAAAGTGTTTTGCTTAGTCAGGGATTTACAGCCTGCTCTTACCCTCACAAGATCAGCAAGTAAGTACTTACTATGAGGCATGATGATTTCTGCATTCGTGCAGTGTTACAAAGGCTCCATAGGAAATCCATTATGCCAATTTTTCAGGAGAATTATTTGCTCAAATGTTTTGGAGAGGGTAGATATATCGACAATGCGGGAATTTTGTTTCAATTTGTTGTACTTCTTATTCTGATGTCTTGCAATATATTTTCCTTTAGTAGTCTACACTCTACCTATTCCCCAACAGGAAGTTAGCCCTAATTACATGACAAATGTATATAGAATCAACCTTTGGAGGTGGGGGGAGGGCCCATGCCCACTGATCCAAACATCTACACAGAGCCTAAGAGCATAGGCATTGACCACATGATCTGTACCCTGCATTTTGTATTACAGATTTACAGAAAATAAGCTATCATACTTCAGTCATATAATGCCTAGTGAGAAATATCGACTTGTACAACTCATAATTGCCAGAGTGATTGCCAATGTCAAATGAGGATATGGCACAGAAAGATGAAAAAGCAGAATAAATATCCTTAACAGCTTCAGCACAATGGATACAATCCTTCATCCCGTGAAGACAACAGCTCAGTTCAAAGGTCACACTAAACCATACTTTAGAACCATGACTTGAGCTTCCAACACTACAAACAAAGCATGGTTTAGAGTGGCTTGTCCATTTTCATTTTCCATCTGCTCAGCAAACCATGCTGCTTATTTGCTTTTGTTTTCCATCTGTTCAGTCCTCCCATTTTTATGGTGCAGCAGCAGTTGTCACTATGGTTTCTAAAATCAGACATTACAACAAGACAAAGTTAAGCACAAAGCAAATTTGCAAGCCTTTTCAAACCATGGTTTCTGAATATGGTTTGCCAGACGACAGCAAACTATGGTTTGTCAATTCAGACATCATACCAAATCACAGTTAAGCTTCCTTAATTGTGATTTTGCCTCATGTCTGAACTGAGCCAGTGACTACAGTCCTGTATACAGGCTGCTTACTCATACTGATGTCAAAAGGATTTAAGCAGAATAACTGTACAGGATTCAGCCACAGGTATTTCCATTAAATCCATCTTAATGGAGTAACATTGTCAATGTCTCTTCCTCCATAATATTTTTATTGGGACAAAAATGAACTATCTAAACCCTGACCAATTGTGTATGTCTGCACATTGAACAAGATCAGTTCAAAAGATATGATCTCATACTACCTCAAAATCTTAACTTGGGTTTCTACTGAATGTTCAAGGTACACATACATAGGAATCAGACACACCTTCTTGTTTGTATGTATTCATGAAAATTATGTTGAAAAGAAACAATAACATCCTATATACTAATACAGAACCCATCCCCCATCCTTTGGGCACCATCCACACAGAAGAGGAAGGTATCAGCACGAGAATCCCAAGATTTGCAGAAGTACAAAATCTTTAGAGGGGGAAACCCTAAGAAGGAAAGCCAAAAACACCCCATTGAGGACTGGCATGCTCAGTGGGTACAGAACGATGAATGATTGTTAAGGGGAAAATGGAAGAGGGGATAGAATGGAATGAAGTATTCTAGAAGAGAGCATGGCTAGAAACCTGAACAGGACCACTCCATACTGCAACATTTTCTGGCAGGTCCAATTAGCAATGGACAAGTAGTCAATGTATAAGAACTCTGTTTTGCTTGTAGTTCTGCTTTGCTCACAGTCTGACAGCCCATGGAAAATAAGCTGTCTGACACATCTGCCACAAACAGAAGCTGAAGTTTTTACATGGCTGCACAAATATTTTAAATGTAGGTTGGGCACTGACAAACTCTTAACCACAAAGAAAGGTGTCACAAGCATAGTAGTCATGTTCATTGGGTCTTATTATTTCTTTAATTGGTCATTATCCTCTTAGCATGCAATGGAAGTATTCTGAAAAACACACACACAGACCCCTCAACTCCATCCATTCACGCACACACACACACACACACACACAGCCATCTATGTATTCACACACACACACACACACACACAGACAGCCATTCATCCTCTCTCTCTCTCTCTCTCTCTCTCACACACACACACACACACACACACACATTCATTCACACACACTAAGGAACTTAGTACCAAATGCACAACTGGGGAGGGGGAGATTTCATCAGGATCAACAGAGAGAGATGTGTTAAATCTCCCCATGTGATACAACCCCTCCCTGCACAGCAGTTACTTTAGGAATAAGAGTTCCCATTGGTGCCAATGGGGGCTTTTTAAATAAGCCTAATGCTGCATGGGAGATATTTCAGTCATGAGAGCACCATGCAGAGAGGGGAGATTTAATCCTTCTCTCCCAAGCTGCCCCCACATGGCAATTAAGCAGGAATGGCAGAAGCTTCCTGGGCAGGAGTGGAGGTTGGCCCAGAATTGCAGGCAGGATGGTTAAAGATCCCAGAGTGGGAGGTAGGAGCGTATCTACACCAGCCTAAAATCCTGCATTTAAAACAGGGCTTTCTGCTTCCATTTTAAATGCAGGATCACAGCAGATTGATTCCTTCCCACCCACCCTTTCGCCCCTTATCTGAGTCTTCCATATATTTCATTGTACAGCTGCTAGATGGTGCTGTGGTCTAGCTCCTCTCAATAGGGAACTCATGCAGAACTCAAGCACTGTAATTTGATAGCTCATTACCTCAGATCTTTTAAAAAATGGAATAAAGGTTATTTAGTGCAGGAGACGCCCTGGAGGCTGACGATGTCATCTAAAGCAGTGGTCCCCAACCTTTTTGGCATCAGGGACCGGTCTTGTGGAAGACAATTTTTCCACGGACCGGGGTTGTTTTTTTCTGCTGGTGGACTTCCGGCCATTTGCGTCCCTATTCTTTGCAGTAATTGGCTACGTAAAGATTTACGTAGCCTATTACTTGAAGAACAGCGGCCAGAGCCGGCCGGCAGCTCTGCCATGGCCGACGAGGATTCTGGGTGGGGAGACAGATCCCCCCCCCCGCAGAACCAAGGTGAGGGAGTTTCACACACCCCTGTGGTCCAGTTGCTAATAGGCCACGGACCGGTACCAGTCCACAGCCCGGGGGTTGAGGACCCCTGCTCTAAAGGACCCGCAAACATCCGTGAGTAACCAATCTTAATAGCAGGATAAAAGCTCCATGTGAAGAACCCCTAGGAGTGGAGCAGCCAGACCAACACTGAAGGCTGCATGAGGCCCATGGGGGCCCTGGACTAAATACTTCCAAATGTAATAATGTACACAAACTGTATCACTATGTTGCAAATATAACTGTCAAAAAGAATGAGAGTATAAACAGATTTTCAGAATTAGATAAACCAGGAGCCATATTAAAAGATATTTAGTACTGGTACTGACCCTACTCATCTGCAGTAGTAAATACCTTGCACTAACATAAATATAGTATCAACTTGTTTTTATAAGTTTGATCATCTACACCAATGGGTGAGGAACCTTTTTCCTATGAAGGGCCACGGGATCAATTGGTGGGGTGTTAGTCAGCTGGTAGTTGGAGCCAGAGTCAAAAGTGGGCAGAGTTTACAGCATTACAGGATTACATTTCCCCCTACCCTCTCTCTTTCTTCCTGTGTGCCACCCTGCGCTGGATGAAATTAGGCCAGAGGATGCATGAAATTAGGCTGTGGGTTGCATTCCCCTCACAGACTGCAGGTTACAACACCAGGTCTATGCTGTTTGTCAACTGCAATCACATTATAAAAGGTTACTACAAAATAACAGACAGGTAAGGTTGTGCAAACATAGCCACAGGCCTGGATTAACCTTATCTACCTAACTGAAAACCAACAGAATTGTGCCTTGCTGTTTTAATAACCTGGGAGCCCTCCCCACCCCCTAAAATAAAGTGTGAGCCTAGCATGCTTCTTAAGCCATGACAACAAATAAAGTGTGAGCCCAGCCATGACAACAAACCTGTGGACATATTCACACCTGCTTGGAAATATATTAGTATATAGTATATTTCTATGCTAACATAGAAATATCATATATTAGTATAGATGAGAGCTATTTGGGGATCCTTAGTATATATTCTGGCATAGAGGGAACTCATATACTATTTAGGCAAGCCCTGATTAGCTGTCTCTGTTGTAGTGATATTTCTAAGATGTCATGGAGGGACGACATCCCGAGCCCTGCCTCCTTTCCATCTAATTCTCTTCCAAGAGTGCTGTGAGATGCTGCTAATATAGTAGCACCTGCCCACACTGATGTGTACACACATCATACTGGAATTGGTAGTTTGGTATCAAATTCTGGTAATTATTTACCTGGATAAAAAATGCTCAGCATAGGCCCTGAGCATCAGCTGAGTGGGAAGACATCTGCCCAACCCATTCAAGATTGATATCTTGGGCCCATATTTATAGATATATGCAATAGGTCCACATCAACAAGGTGTATTATGAAGATGCCCAGCCAGAGATTTTTAGCCTTCAAGTAATAATTGAAAACAAATATTGATGGGATATTATCATACTGGTTATTTCTGCTGTTTCTAGTATTTTCTCTATATTGTCCTCTTTTATTTCCATTGTTTAATGCCTATGGCTTTAATACAAGCAACAGCCAGCTATTTCTTGTTTCTCTGACTTTCATGTATTTTCAAAGCATTAGGACACAATCCTATGCACGTTACATGCATAGGAATATGCCCTGAGTGCTTCTATAAATAGTAGTTCCATGAGGGTGTACTTGTATGATGACCATTTTTTAAGTACTCTTTAAAAATATAGGGTAAACTTTGTAAACAGTCATATTCATGATCACTATGTTGCAATTTAGATGTGCAGGGACTGCAATTAATATTTCAGGGTAAATTTCCCTGCCCTGCCTGCTGCACTGCACTTTTCTGAATGAGCCAAGTTCTCACATTCTCCTTTCCACAACACCTTCTGGGCCAGAGGATGCATTTTTTAATTTTTTCTTACCAAAAAAAAAAATACATTATGATTACAACTGTACAGTAATTCACTCTGACTAATGTCATTAAGGGTGCAATCCAATGCATGTTTGGACAGAAAAAAAGTCCTACAACTCCCAGCATTCCCTGCGGAATGCTGGGAGTTGTAGGACTTTTTTTTCTGTCCAAACATGTTTCTGCATGTTTTTCTATCTAAACATGCATAGGATTGTACTTTAAAACATAGAGACTGAGTTGTAGACATTACTGGAAATTATAATGAATTAAGCACACAGTTAGAAAGATTGGACAATGACTGGCATTGTTAGAGCATCTGAACAAAATGTGGGTCTTCTAAATACGTAACTCAATATAGCACAAGACCCAAATTACATACAAAATGATTTTGTCTCAAACATGTATGCAAAGATACACATTTTAAAAAACTTTTTCTATTGGAATCCTGTACTTGTGCCCCTCCCGCTGTTAAACCTCCCAAGGAATCAGAATTATATGAACTTGATAAAGGCTATTTGTCAAAACGGATGTGTGCCATAGTTCAGCTCTTTGTTGATTATATGATTACGTGTTTCATATGTATAGTGTTTTATTATGTGGACATGTTTGAGATAAAACACATGCTGTATGTAATTTGGATCTTGTGCTTTTTCAGGATACATTGTTAGAACATCACCAGAGTAACACCCTTAATGGTGACCAATTTTGTAGGAGTCTGAAGGCCAGGTACATTGTTATGTGAAAGTCTATCTAAAATAATAATAATATAATTATCTTTAATCCACCTCAAGCCCTGGGGATGGGCCAGGCTAGAAAGAGAAGTAAAATCATTAGATGATGAGGGCAGAGGGAGGGAGGATTAAATGCATACGTCAAGAGAATTGCAAGGGAAGGACGAGGGTAGGGGAAGAGGGTTGAAGCCAGGGGAGGCTGGTGGCTCCGATTTCAGCGGGGCTGTGCATCCCTTCTGGGTCTCAGTCAGTACCAGCCAGACCTCTAAAGGAGCTATCCACGGTGCTGAACCCATTTGGGGCTAGGGTTCAGCACTTTGAACGGTTCTGACTGAAACCAGAATGGATGCACAGCCCCGCCGAGGTCGGAGCCACCAGCCTCCACGGGCTGAGGCTATTAACGCTTGGCCTCAATTATTTTATAGGGTGGGCGGGGAGAGAGGGAGGGCGGCCACCAAGGGTGAGGGTGAGGAAGGTTCAATCAGCCGGGCCCGAGGGCGGCTGGGACGGGGAGGGGGGCGATGTCGTCAGCGTCATTTTTCAGCCACCCGCTTACTTTGGGCCGGGACTCCCTTCCCCATCCCGGGGGAGTCTCCTCTCCCCCCCCCCCGGCCTTCGCGCCCACCTCCTTTCGCCTCAGGCCGCCCCCCCCCTACCTGGGCAATGGCGACGGCGTGGCTGCCACCAGCCCCCCGCAGCCGCCGCCGCTGCTCTCCATCCTCGGCCGGCTTCAGTGCCTGCTGCGGCTGCTGCTGGGCTGCCGCCCGCTCCTCACAGGAAGGAACCCGCCAGGCGGCCGCGACGGAGGCAGTGACAGCTCCTCGGAGTGGAAGCAATGCCGCCGCCGCCGGCCCCACTGAGCAGGCGCGGCAAAAGGCAATGAAGGCGGGGGAAGTGTGTGGGTGAGGGGAAAGAAAAAGGCGGGCTCCTTTGGCCGGGCGCCCCCGGGTGTGGTGATGTGGCCCGTCGTCACCGGCCCTTGGCAGCCGAGCCGCCTTTGAGGGGAAATTCCCGAGAGGGAAAAGAAAGAACGAGAAAGAAAGAAAGAAAAGAAAGAAAGGTAACCCGCAGCCTCCCCTTCGAGCGGGAGCTGAGGGGGCCAAAAATGGCTTTTGTGACGAGAAAGGGGCTCCTCTTCATGCCTTCCCTCGCACGTTCATGGCGGCTAGACTGAGGGACGGCGGTGAGGAGGGGAGCCACCTCAGATACTACAGAATGGCGTGTGTGAAGAAGATCACACGCACGTGTCTCTGTTTGCGCGTGCCCATGTAAGGCAGGGGGGGGGCAACTTGTGGCCCTCCAGATGTTTTCGCCTATAACGCGCGTCGTCTCCTCACCGCTGGCTATGCCCTGGCTAGCGCTGATGGTAGTCATGGGCTAAAACAGTTGGAGGACCACAAGTTGCCCACCCCTGATGTAAGGTGTGGAAGGCACACAGGCTAATGCACACGTATCTTTAATCCACCAGTCTACACAGTCCAAGTGTTATCCGTGTGGGCGGGGGGGGGGGGGACTAGAAGTGGCTTTTAGTTCTCTCCTTGCTAGTTCCTCCCCAACTCTTGCCTCTGAACTTGAACAGGGAGCTGATCGTTTACAAATTCATGGGTGGAAGAACGGTTGAGGCTTTCCTAGTTAATAGCCTTAAAACAAGAGAATCCCGAGGGCACACCAGCAAAGGGATAGTGGGAGAAATAGTTCTTACAACACACAGTGGAAGGGGTGAGAGCCTCCCACAGCAAACTGGAAGAGGTAAGACTGTGGAGGATAATAGAGACTCAAATACAGAGCCGAAGGGTGTTTGCAGATGGAGGGCTTCTAGTGCTAACAATCATAAGGCAATATACAGATATTCCATATTTTCTTCCTAAATGGATTGTGTGTTTTTCCAGATGAGGCTTTTATGGTGCCATTACCATTCATGGAAGTTTAGGAGGGTCCAGATGTTATCTTATATACATGACTCTCAGTGTTTTGTTAGAGTTTCTCCCATCTTTTCCCTTAATGCAGAAAATGGCAAGAAAAAAGATGGAAGAAGCAATGGGAAAACACAAGAGAGTTATGAGCTGTCTGGAACACATACACACACACCATAAAACTATGTGGATGAGGCAGGGCAATAAAAGTCTAATGTGCTAGCACCACTTAGCCAGGTCAGGTAGTGTCCAGGTTCTATTGCAGACTATCAAATCAAGCCCTGCAGATCCAGTGCAACTCCTAATCCAAGCTTCCTTCTGCTTTCCTGGCTCTTGGGAGAACTGTGAGAGGAGGATGGGTGAAGGATTGCAGAAGTAACTAAACAAGTGACATATTCTCACCGTTGAAGAGGCGTTTTTCTCAAGCAAAAGATGAGAGCCTACTGCAGGTTTCTTGCAAATATATATAGGGTCCTCCCACAGCAAGAAATGGTAGGGACCATAATCAACATCCAACAACAAATAAAGAATTGTAGGGGAATGTTAGCCACAACTTAACAAGGGAGACGAAGATACAAAAGATACCATCATGTCATCATCATCCATTTATTTGTATGCCACATCCCCACAAGATTGTTCCCAAAGTATCTCACAATGTATCAAATGAACACCAATAAACATAACTATTCAAAATGAGAATATGAACTATTGCAATTACAAAATAACCATAATGTCAATAAATAAGCACATGATAAAAATGCAAATCAAACAATTTGTATTGTTTTATACAAGCTTTATATAAAACAATACAAATAAACTGACCTGATACAACAGCTTGGATCCAACAGGAGAGCGAATAAAGCCTAACACAGAGACAAAAGCACACTATACACAAGGTCAAATAGATCACATAGGCAGCATGGGATAACCTGAGTCTCCACAACTAACCCACACAAATTGGTTGGCTGCCACACCTCTCATTTGTGGTAGTCTTCCTCCCAGTTATCTCCTGGGACTCCATATCTCACGTGGGAAGATCAATTCATTACTTCAACTTCAAATCCAATATATACTTCCAGCGCTGTCATCAAGGAAGCTAATTTTATCAGGGTCCAGAGTGGTAAGGGGGGGGGGAGGACGAGGGGGTTATGACAGGTGGATATGCTCAACTCCTTGCTATTTGTCTCTCTCCATCAATCAATCATGTAAAGCAACTGAATAGCTTTACCATAGGAGCATGTGAACCGAGAACTACCAGAAGTACAAGCGGGGTTTCGAAGAGGCAGAGGAACTAGAGATCAAATTGGCAACATTCGCTGGATCATGGAGAAAGCAAGAGAATTCCAGAAAAACGTCTATTTCTGCTTCATTGACTACGCTAAAGCCTTTGATTGTGTGGATTACAACAAACTCTGGCAAATTCTTAAAGAGATGGGAGTACCAGACCACCTTACCTGTCTCCTGAGAAAGCTGTACGAGGGTCAAGAACCAACAGTAAGAACTGGACATGGAACAACTGATTGGTTCAAAATTGGGAAAGGAGTACGACAAGGCTGTATATTTAATTTATATGCAGAGTACATCATGAGAAACGCCGGGTTGGATGAATCACAGGTCGGAATTAAGATTGCCGGGAGAATTATCAACAACCTCAGATACGCAGATGATACCACCCTAATGGCAGAAAGCAAAGAGGATCTATAGAGCCTCTTGTTGAAGGTGAAAGTGGAGAGTGCAAAAGCTGGTTTGAAACTCAACATTAAAAAAACTAAGATCATGGCATCTGGCTCCATCACTTGCTGGCATATAGAAGGGGAAGAAATGGAAGCAGTGACAGATGTTACTTTCTTGGGCTCCAAGATCACCGCAGACGGTGACTGTAGCCATGAAATTAAAAGACGCTTGCTCCTTGGGAGGAAAGCTATGGCAAACCTAGACAACATAGTAAGAAGCAGAGACATCACCTTGCCGACAAAGGTTCATATAATCAAAGCTATGGTTTTCCCAGTAGCAATGTATGGCTGTGAGAGCTGGAGTATAAGGAAGGCTGAGCGCCGAAGAATTGATGCATTCGAACTGTGGTGCTGGAGAAGACTCTTACGAGTCCCCTGGACTGCAAGGAGGTCAAATCAGTCAATCCTAAAGGAAATCAACCCTGACTGCTCGTTGGAAGGACAGATACTGAAGCTGAAGCTCAAAAATTTGGGCACCTAATGCGAAGAGAAAACTCCCTGGAAAAGACCCTGATGCTGGGAAAGATTGAAGGCAAAAGGAGAAGGGGACGGCAGAGGATGAGATGGCTAGATAGCATCACGGATGCAATGAATATGAACTTAAGCACACTCCGGGAGAGAGCGGAGGACAGGAAGGCCTGGCGTGCTATGGTCCATGGGGTCACGAAGAGTTGGACACGACTTAATGACTGAACAACAACAACAAGAACAACAACCCCCACTCCACACACAAACATTACTTATAAGCTACACTACACAGGCACTGAAACATAAATTCTGGCAGTTTAGTTTTATCATTCAACTTCCGTTATACCAAAACACTGCTAAACATCTTACAGGTTCTTTCATTTCCCTTTAATTACAGTTTCTGTCCCTTGTACTTGTTGATATAAACAAGCACATGGGGATGTACAACATGTCCTAAACACTCAGTATAGACAAATCAAAGATCCCATATTTTATAACTTTGGAAAACTGATCTCATGTTTTGCAACTCTGTCCTATGAGAGTTCTTTTAATATTTGGTAAACCTTTAGTATTCCAAGTTATGGAATTATAAATGTTAGAGGAAAAGGAGGTACTAAATCTTATATATCTCAAATTATTCAGAAATCCGGTGCTGAGGGACAGAAGAACTGGATTTCCCATCCTGAACTCAAAACAGAAAGGAAACAACCAAAGAATGATAAAGGTGCTCAGATGGACTAAGAATAAAATGCTAGACGAAAATGCAGAAATGAAAATATTTCCCTCCCTCAAGCCCTGAGCAAAGGTTCCAAAAGGAAACCATAGCTATACTGCCCATTTCTCAATAAAGGAAAATAACAGAGTGAATTATAAACAACCCCTCCAGAATAACCCTGTTTTAGATTACCTGAACTCCCAGAAGCATACCTTACAATGCCAGCAGTGTTGTCTGTTGTATCATTTCTTCCTTCTTACAGGGAGGTAGGTCAAATTACTTTACAAGCAATATTTCTTGTGTGGTTGCTTTGAGAAAAGAGCTGTACCAAAAAAGAATGAGGAAAGAGTTTAAGAATGAAATGTTCGTGCTGAAAGGTCATTACAAAGAAGGGACTATGCAAAATCTTTTTCCACTGCTTAACTTGCTAAACACTCTGGTCACTTCCTGATTCTGTAAGTAACATACCCTTTTCGAAGTACTTATTTGTTATTCATTTCTAAAGTTCAGGAGAGTAGAAGGTGAAGGGCTTCACACACCTCTGTTTCCCAGCAAGAATGCAAAACAGCAAAAAAAAAGCTGGGTAGCCAAGTGAGAATCAAGTATATGTTCTTGGAAAATGAAGAAGTTGTATCTGCTTGCACTTGTGAAAGCTTTATTGGCAACGGAAGATAAGAGTCAACATTTTTTAACTTATTTTACATTTGGTGTAAAATACACTTCCCTTGGAAACATCAGCTGGCATTGTTGAAAATAATATTGTTGCAGTGTTTTCAGGCTGCATTAACTGGCCTCAGGCCAGACACTGAGCAGCAATCCGCTGTGCTCCTGCTGCTACTACTTATGAGGGGATAAGTACTCCTCTGACAGACAGGAGAAGGGGAGACCTGGAATCATCTCCCCAGTGCTGGTTATCTGATCGCAGCAAAGGAACATTGTGCCCGCACATTCACACTCCAGGAGTTGGAAGCCAGGGTAGGAGGCAAGTATTTGCAAGTCCACTTGCAGATCCAGCAGAATGATCAGTGTTTCTGTTTCTATCCACTTACCACCCCAGTGGAGTAATGCAATTTTGGAAGAAAAATCTGAACATTTCTCTTGAAAAGTGTTCCTACTTTGTGGGACATCTTCATCATCCTTACTCAAAAATCTCATAGCATATGCATCTCCACAAGATTTTACACTGAAGACATTTCTACACAATCAAAGCATTAGTATTTACTATGTGGATCTCTCATAACCCCTTTGCAGAGAAGTGCATAGATATATATTTACATGGCTAGGATGACTTGTATTGGGGGGATTTGGAGTCCAATATGAAGCCTGTTTACCACTGAATTTGATGGAACAAGATTCAAAGTAAGTATGCTTAGATGGCAGCCTTAATTCTATTAACTCCAGAGACTAAGGTCTTGAAATGTCTGCGTAAACTGTTCATCCTTATTTGTGAGTCGGCTCAATAGAACTAAATGGGGCTTACTTCTGAGTAAACATATGTAGGACCAGGCTGCATACTGTTTGATGATACTCCCACTTATTATTAAACCAAGAAATCAGCTGCAAATTCAATTGCTATGGTATTTTGCAAGAAGCTGCATTTTTATCTTAAGAGAGCCATATTTATTTTTTTTATTTCATTTCATTTCTATACTGCCCAATAGTCGAAGCTCTCTGGGCGGTTCACAAAAATTAAAACCAAAGAGCACACAATAAAACAATATAAAACAAATAAAACATTAAAAACACAGTATAACAATACAACCAGAATAAAACCTAGCAGCAATGCAGAGATTTAAAATACAGATTTAAAACAGCCAAGCTAAAAGTCTAGAAAGCTAAAATGCCTGGGAAAATAAAAAGGTCTTCACCTGGCACTGGAAGGACTACAATGTAGGTGCCAGGTGAACCTCACTAGGGAGCTCATTCCACAGCTGGGGTGCCACAGCAGAAAAAGTCCTCCTCCTAGTAGCCACCTGCCTCACTTCCTTTGGCAGGGGCTCACGGAAAAGGGCTGCTGAGGATGATCTTAAGGTCCGGGCAGGCACATATGGGAGGAGGAGATCCTTTTGAGATAACCTGGCCCCAAGCCGTTAAGGGCTTTGAATGTTAATACCAGCACTCTGAATTGGGCCTGGAAATGGACTGGTAGCCAGTGCAGCTGGAAAAGTACTGGCATAATATGAGCTCGTTGGCCAGTCCCTGTTAACAATCTTGCTCCCCTATTTTGGACCAGCTGAAGTTTCCGGACTGTTTTCAAAGGCAGCCCCACATATAATGCATTGCAGTAATCCAGACGAGAAGTTATCAGCATGGATAACTGTAGCAAGGCTATCTCTGTCCAGATAAGGGCGTAGTTGGTATACCAGCCTAAGCTGATAAAAAGTGGTCCATGCCACTGAGTTCACCTGTGCCTCAAGTGACAGTTCTGGATCCAAGAGCACCCCCAAACTATAAACGTGATCCTTTAGGGGGAGTGCAACCCCCTCCAGAACAGGTTGGATATCACCTAGCTGGGCAGACGAACCACCCATTAACAGTACCTCCATCTCTGGTTTGTGTTTCAATTTATTGGCCCTCATCCAGTCCATTACCGTGCCCAGGCACTGATTCAGAACAGCCACTGCCTCACCTGGTTTGATGAAAAAGAGAGGGAAAGCTGGGTGTCATCCGCATATTGATGGCACCTCAGCCCACACCTCTGGATAACCTCCCCCAGCGGTTTCATGTAGACGTTAAACAGCATGGGGGATAAAATAGAGCCCTGTGGAACCCCATGGCATAATTGCCATGGCACAGAGCAATAATCCCCCAGCATCACCTTCTGGAATTGGCCATCCAAATAGGAGTGGAACCACTGCAGTGCAGTGCCTCCAACTCCCAACCCAGATAACCTATCCAGAAGGATACCATGGTTGATGGTATCGAAAGCCGCTAAGAGATCCAGGAGAACCAACAGGGTCTTACTCCCCCTGTCCATTTCCTGGAAGAGTTCACCCCATAGGGCGACCAAGGCTGTTTCCATTCCAAAACCAGGGCTGAAGCCTGACTGAAATGGATCTAGATAATCTGTTTCATTCAAGAGTGCCTGGAGCTGTCCTGCAACCACCCGCTCAAGCACCTTGCCCAGGAAGGGGATATTGGCCACTGGCCTATAATTGTTAATGTCCTCCGGGTCCAGGTTAGGCTTTTTCAGGAGTGGTCTGATTACCGCCTCTTTTAAAGAGGCTGGCACCACTCCCTCTCTCAAGGAGGAATTTACAACCTCCTGGACCCAGCCAGACATCCCTTCCTTGTTTGATGTAATAAGCATGAAGGGAAAGGGTCAAGTACACAAGTGGTCCATTGGACTTGGCCAAGCACCTTGTCCGCATCCTCAGGCCTCAATAACTGAAACTCATCCAATAAAACTGGACCAGACTCTGGACCAGACTCATTGGTAGAGGCTCTGAACACCTCTACCAATGGAACTGCATTAATCGTGGTGTCCAATTCATGACGAATCTGAGCGACTTTATCTTCAAAGTGCTGTGTGAACTTGTCACAGCATGCAACTGTGGTTCCAAAGTGTCTCTCCCTGGCCCAGAATGTAACAGGCCACGAACCACTCAGAGAAGCTCCGCTGGATGACAGACACTGAAAGATGCAATGCCAATGGAAAAGAACAGTCTCTTTGCCACCCTCACTGCCACAGAGTAGGCTCAATAATGAGCTCTAACCTGTGTTTGGTCAGACTCAGCACGAGTTTTCCTCCACCTGCTTTCTAGCCATCTCAGCTCAGATGTATATATCTCTTCCTACTATAAAAAGCCTTCCTAGAGCTATGCAGAGAAATAAAGTCAAGCATTTGCAGAAACAGAGGAAGGAAAGATAGACTGGGCCTCTAAGCTCACTCTGTTGTTTGGTTGTTGTTGTTCAGTCATTAAGTCATGTCTGACTCTTCGTGACCCCATGGACCATAGCACGCCATTTAAATAGGCCTTTTCATAATCCAAATGTGTGTGCTGTATGAATACAATCCATGATCAATGTAGGGACATTCCAGAAGCTTCCAGATAAGGGTTTTATCAACCTGTCTCCTTCACGGAAGTTTACACGGGATCCAGACGTGGTTGGCTTCCACTTTTGACCTTCTCATGTTTTTTATCCACTTCTTCTATCTTTTTTCTTATCAGAAAAGATGGAATAACTGTCCAATGTATTTTCACTGGTAGCACTAGGAGCCCTATGTCTAGTAGCACCCCCAGAGGGCAGAGAGCTCCAGCTATGGGGTGGTATAGAAACATCATTATTATTATTATTATTATTATTATTATTAATAATAATAATAATACAACCTACCCGAACCTGGTGCCCTCCAGATTTGTTCTGGACTTCAACTCCCATCAGCCCCAGCCAACATGGCCAATGGTCAGGAATTCTAGGACTTGTAGTTCAAAATATCTGGAAGTCACCAGGATAGGAATATCACAACTGATCTGAGCTGGACTTTGGAATGTAGAAGTGAGTATCGCAATGTTTATCATCCGTTTAAATTATCCAATCGCTTTTACTGATTTCAAGGTCCAGTTCATAATAAGCATATACAGCAATACAAGTGTAGAGCAAATTCTATCTACTCAGCCTGAGTCAGCTACAAGAGTGTGAGTAATTTTATCGAAAGATAATTTGAGTGCTGTAAGGGGAATGTTTTAATCTCAGAGGCACCTGCCAAGCCCTGACAATTAGCACAGGAAAGGTTTCAAAAATAGCAACCAGTTGTCCGTTTGCCAGCATTCAGGCACACTGCACATTTGTTTAATTTAGCACTACCACTCTTTTAAATTCAGTGTGTTTTCCATGCCAAAGCATCACATTAGTGTACCCCCTCCCTGGAAAAAAAAAGCCTCTTTCCTACTGTTTGTGCTTTTGCTCTGCAGTTCTAATTCTCTGTAGCCTTTGTGAAGCTGAAGGAGAATTCTACATAGTTTTTGTGAAATTAGCATTGGTTATCCCAACAGACTCCACCTAGCCACTCTGACATGGTCCTATCTTAAAACATGGATGTATTTTTTTTAATGGCTCAAAATATAATATTACAGTGGAGGTTTTGTGTTTTGGTTATTATTGGTTTTGGTGCCTTTGGAATTTCTCACAGCAAGGACTTAAGTTAGCTAGCGTCTCACAATCTCAGAGTGCAATCCTATGCATTTATTATTTATAAATAATAAATAAATGTTTAGACTGAAAAAGGTCCTACAATGGCTGGGTGGGGTACTCTGGTAATTGTAGGACTTTTTTTCTGTCTAAACGTGCATATGATTGCACCCTCAGACTACAAAACACATAACAAAGTGAAATATTAGACAGAATACTCTGTGAGGTTGACACTCTAAATTTGTTAACCATAAAACAGAGAGACCATCCTGGAGGAGATGGCAAATACAAGGATAAAGCTTAGGCCCCTTAACCATGTCCTGATTTATGTGGTCATCATCATGGAATCCAGTATCAGGGGGATGTTGTGCAACCATTCCATACAGGTACGTTTTGTGATCAGTACCAAATTGTGAAAATTCTGAGCCCTTACATATTATCCAATTACCCCAGGGTTGCAGATCTTACCACAGTTGCAGATATGTGGCACAATGCCGGGTTGAATGATTATCTGTATCCTCCCTATCTCTTGGATTATCAGCTCTGAAGTCTAAACATATGAGATGCCGAGTTGATTTTACTTTTAATTTTTGATAAAGTTATGTAAATAGAAAAAGAGTGCTGATGTAGGTTATTCCTTGAACTGGCAATGATTGCACTAACACCTGTCTTGGTCCCTGCAGACCCATCATGCTACATCTCCTCCACCACCTGGCACTTGGCAAGTTCGAAGACGAAATGTGATAAAATCGAATTTTTAAAAAACTGTGTGCGTATACATAAACCTTTACCACTCAAAGTCCCATTCCGTATTTGACTCATAACATCTTTCACCACTTTTTGTGGTGTGTTTGTTGCCGGTTCCATCTGCTGAGCCCTGTGCAGCTGTATCCTGTGTTATGGGATCTGACTATCCCTTGAGACATTTACTAGTGTGCTGCTGTTGTGTTGGATGCTGTAATGGACTGGGAAGGGGCAGACTGTGATGCTTGATGTCTGTCTTGTGTTCTGTATGCTTGCCTGCTACCTATTATATTAACCCAGTGTTGGTTGTGCTGTCCCTCTCCTTACTTTGAGATCCTTTGTGCCTTTTCTAACCTGTCTTCGTATGGATATGTGTGCATTTTGGATGTTTGTGGAGATGAAATGCACTGGCCCCAGCAGAGGTTTGGATCCTGTGAGTGTGGACAGGATTAAGCCAAACGTTGCTACTCCCGTCCACACCCAAGACTTTCTTTTCTCTCTTCTGAGTTGCTCAAGGACTTGTGTGTTGCAGTGACATGAGCACAGGTGTACCATCTCTGGTTGCTTGGCAGTGCAACCCCTGAACCATATGAACTGTGTCAGTGCAATACAATGCAACACTGCATCAATGTTTAGTGCAATGTAACATTGCACTAAAGCACTTCTGTATGACGTTCAGCTCACAACTGTCGTGAGAAGGTTGTGAGCTGTTTGTCTTACTTTTTATTGATTGAGACGCATGTGAGTTAAGGGGGGATCTTGTTTCCACTTCAAAGGCTCCCTGACATCTTCTGTAAGCCATGATTGGTTCAAACAAATGCTCTCTTGGATCTCACTGTCTGTGACTTGCTCACCCACCTGATGTTTGGGATAGGCAAGGATTTTGCTTTCTAAATGGACCTTCAGGGACCTTATAAAGTAAGTTAAGGTTCTCTAATCCACACCTATGATTTATAATTTGAGCATGTTCTTTTTTAATTTCTGAGCTATGCTGATTTTTAAAATAAACGCTTTAGCTAACTTCAGCCCTTTTCCTTTCTAAAAATAAATGCTAAACCTCATGCAGTTTCATTTTTACAAAAGTCTTTTGGCTAAGAGTGTTGCTGAGTTTCAGATGGAAAGCCACTCTTACAGTGCAACCCTATGCATATCTGCTCAGAAGTAAGCCCCACTGAGATCAATGAAACTTATTCCCAGCTTATCTGGGAGTAAGTTCCATTGAATCAAATGGTGTTCACTTCTGAGGGGATCTCTACAAGTTTATTGCGCATTCATGGTTACTCACTCACTGAATTGTGCGGGTCCATTACATGACGTCATTGTTGTCCAGTCATGATTCCACTATTTCCTCCCATCTATCCCATGTTTTCCTCAAACGGAAAAAATGGGGCATTTTTCCAGATATGCATGAATGGAGCGCCATGTCCTCCCCATGTATTTCTCCCCTAGCATGAATGAAGTGCCGAGTGTGGTTGTTGGGGACGTGGTCATGATGTCGAAGGTGGTGACGATGGTCTGATGGGTGTTCAGTCTTCCTGCTTCTGCACCATTTTGGCTCCTCGCCATTTTCAGCCTGCCTGTTCAAAACAGAGTGGCGGAGCGGCAGAACGGCAGAGCAGCAGCAAGGGGGGGCAGCAGAGCAGAGGAGCAACAGAGGGGCTGAGCGGCAAGGTCTGGCCAAAAACATGGAAGAGGGAGGCAGGGCCCCGGGGAGATCAGTGAGGGGGCTGTCCACATGTCAGTCCCCATCCACAAGTAATGTGCAAGGGGAGGGAAAGGGGCAGGAACCCAGGAGCAAGTATCGCTGAACCTGGAGCATGTGGAATGCCTCTTCACGGAAACATAATGTTATGAGAAGCGTGTGTCAAGGGAATCAGTTGTGATCCTGCATTTAAAACGGAGGTGGAAAGCCCCATTTTAAATGCAGGATTTTAGGCTGGTGTAGAAATCCCCTTACTAGAAAGATATGAGATCGCTCTGTTAGACTGCGTACAGTTGTAATGTTATTTGAGTGCTGAAGTGTGCTCAGCATGTTCAGATACTACAGTCAAGCTCAGGAAATACTGGTTCTGTAAGTTTACAGCAAATGCCTGCTGCGTGTGTGCATACAAACAGGCCTGTGGCCAATTTTCTCCATCCCTGAACCCACTTTTCTATGATAAAATCAAACACGAGGTGGTTTGCAAACATATAGAGAAATTGCAAGAAAATTAAAAACAATCCTAGCTATGAAACAAGATAAACAGATAGCATCGCAAAAACCATATCAGCAGGACTAACATAACTGCTCTGACAACGGGCTCCTTCACACCAGGCTTTTATCCTGCAATTGAGATGGCTCCTTCATGGAAGTTTGTGGGCTCTTCACATGACGCTGTGACCCTCCAGGGTGTCTCCTGCACTAAATGCCCTTTGTTCCATTTTTAAACAGATTGCAGAGAATGAGCTATCAAAATTACCACATTCTATTCTGCTTCAGTTTCCTCTGTCAAAAGAGTTAAAGCGAGAAGAAGAGGAGCGAGATCAATGAAAGATAATGGAAGACTCAGGTACGGAGAGAAGGAGGGGGAAGGGGAGAGGGGAAAGGGAGTCAGTTGTGATCAAACGGAAGCAGATCGCCCCGTTTTAAATGCAGGGTTTTAGGATAGTGTAGAAATGCCCTAAAAAGTACCTGCTGGAAAAAAATGATATCGAGGGCTGTTTAAAAAGAAAAAGCCGAAGGGTGCATTTTTGTACTTAGATTGTTTTTTTAAAAATTTGATGATGAATGAATGTTTAAATGAAAAACTCTGTGTGTATCTGGTACAATGTCTAGGCCAGGGTGAGACCATCTGGTACTCCAGTCCTTTCTGACATTTCAAGTAACTGCAGAGAGGAAGTGGCTGAGGGTTGTGCTTAGAACATCAAAAGCTCCACCGACTGGAATCTGATGCCACTTGGGTAGCCACTTATGCCATTTATAGGATGTGCTATTAGGAATGGAGGAAGATGCAAGCTAGGTTGGGGGTGGGAGAGAAAGGGGGCACTTTACAGGGCATGGAGATCTGTGGGGAGCAGCCTAGGCTGCCATTACCATGAGGAGAAAAAAAAGAGAGGTTAAATTGTAGATTATGCTTGAAAATATTGTTTATGGAACATTATTTCCCTTTATGTGTACCTACTGTCCAGATCTTGTTATATCTGCTGGAGCCAACCTGAAGCAGTGTAACAGCAGAACAAGTAACAGTGAGTTGCTGGTCCAGGCCCTTCTTTAGAACAGAGTGTGTGTGCTTGCGCCATTGATCTAGGACTTGTAGTTTGACCCACAGAGAGATTTGTGCTTCCCTATATAACATGCTCTCTCAAGGACTACCAGTTCTAGGGTTCCTTGTGCATAGGTAGAGGGGTAGCTGCTAGGACAAAACTCCATAATAATCAGGGACACTGATCCCAGGGACAGAAAAGAGTATGATTTACCCCCACTTATCTTATGAAGTGAGATTTACAGAAAACCAACGGCAGCTATTTTTCAGTGAAATGAGCATAGCTCTACTGATTTTTTGTACACTGCCAGTGACTGTGGCAGAAGCTGAAAAAACTTGGTAATCAAAAAAAATTCCAGCATTCTATAGTGGCACATGCATGAAGCTACCTAGATATTTTATGTATTGAATGTGAACTCAGAGGCTGTCTTTGGGGAGATATTTCATGATTTTGAATGAAAAAGGCCAGAAAAAGCAAGCTTCAAAACAAGGATGGGGAAGGTGTGATCCTCCTTGTAGTTGGACAGCAGCTCCCACAATCCCTCACCATTGGCTTTATTGGCTAGGGCTGATGGGAGTTGCAGTCCAACAGCAGCTGGAGGACCACACGTTCCCCACCACTGCTTTAAAGAACACACACACACACCCATCCATCCATTCATCCATCCATCCATCTATCTATTTATCTATCTATCATGTTTGCTGCCATGTTGGTCCATTAGAATAGAAAAAAAAGCATCAACAGGATGAGTTAGGACCAACCAAAATAGTAAGAGTTG
Organism: Heloderma suspectum; assembly: GCF_057233095.1. Classification (NCBI taxonomy): domain Eukaryota; kingdom Metazoa; phylum Chordata; class Lepidosauria; order Squamata; family Helodermatidae; genus Heloderma; species Heloderma suspectum. Next base: position 35,801,135 of record NC_139464.1, read on the forward strand.
TAGGACTCTTCTTCAGGCTTGATGTTATGTTAAACAAAACAGCTAAAAATTGGGGGAGGGTGTTTGGGGCCTGGTAGAAAAGCCTCATTCATTTCTGAATTAAAATAGAAACTTTTATTTCATGACTCATTTATTTCGAGTACACATGGGATGGGATAGCAGTTATTTGTCGGGGAGGCAGCCTGTGTTACAGGTTGGTACTTCCCCCCACAGATGCTTAAAATAATGAAAACATGTAGTGCTTTACAGCTCAGCTGAAGCATAGGGAAAGTACGAGACTGACAACTGAATCAAGCATTCAGAGTGCTGAGTCTGTCATTTACAGTGCAATAGTGAGAGGAAGTGGGGCTCACCCCAAGGAGAAACATCCACTCTTACTCCTGTTTTAATGTGATGTTTGTAGGTACCCTAAAAGGAGCCCATAGGCTGACCAAGGGCTTCTTCACATGGAGCTTTTATCCTGCTACTGAGATTGGTTACTCACAGAAGTTCGTGGGTCCTTTAGGTTGTCATCAGCCTCCAGGGTGCCTCCTGCACTAAATAAAGTTTATTCCGTTTTTTAAAAGATCAGAGATAATGAGCTATCAAATTACAGCACTTGAGTTCCACTTCAGGTCCCTCCTGAAAAGAGGAAACCTGCAATAAGAGGAGCTAGACCACAGTGCCATCTAGCGGCTGTATAACGAAACATATCAAAGACTTGGATAAGGGGGAAAAGGAGGGGGAAAGGAAGCTCGTGTAAAGGGAGCCCGTTGTGATCCTGCATTTAAAACTGAAGCAGAAACCCCCGTTTTAAATGCGGGATTTAGGCTGGTGTAGAGATGCTCATAGTCCCATCCACTGCATATCCCCTAATGTCCCAGAGTTATACAATTGAAAGGGGAACTAGTTTTGCTGATACCATCATCCTATCAAGGGATATATTCTGACTGCAGTCCTTATTGGTACTTCCACTACTGAGAACTGGTTGCAATTCTACATTTCCAGTGCAATATATATATAGCTTTCAGAGATGCTAAGCAATAGAGCCATGCCATTCTGTGTGTGTCCCTAAAATATCATGACCGATGGTGGCCTTTATTTTAATACTAGAAGTTTAGGTTGTGTGTGACACTAATGTTCTGTAGCAACTCTGTTTCTCCTTTTCATCTTCTTCAGGTGAGGCTGTGGATATGCTGAATCCACAGTGCCTGGCTGTGACAATGGGCTAGATGAGGGCTAATAAACTGAAACACAATCCAGACAAGACTGAGATGCTGTTGGTGGGTGGTTCTGCTCACTGGATGGAGGGTGTTTAACCTGTTCTGGATGGGGTTGCGCTCCCCCTGAAGGAGCAGGTGCATAGTTTGGGGGTCCTCCTGGAACCATCTTGCCACTTGAGGCTCAGGTGGCCTCAGCGGCATGGAGTGCCTTCTACCAACTTTGGTTGGTGGCCCAGCCATGTCCCTATCTGGACAGGGATAACCTGGCTTCAGTTCTCTATGCTCTGGTAACCTCCAAGTTAGATTACTGCAATGTGGTCTACATGGGGCTGCCTTTGAAGATGGTTCAGAAGCTGCAGCTCATGCAAAATGCAGCAGCCAGATTGATAACGGGGACCAGAAGGTCTGAACATATAAGACCAACTCTGGCCTGCCTGCACTGGCTGCCTATATGCTTCGAAGCTCAATTCAGGGTGCTAGTTTTAACCTATAAAGCTCCGCATGGCTTGGAACCCCAAAACATTATGGCATGCCTCTCCTGAAAGGAACCTATCCCTATGCTACATTCAGCATTTAAGGTCCTCCTCCAAGTGTCTCCTCCAAGGGAAGCTCAGAAGGCAGCAATGAGAGAGGGGCCTTCTTAGTGGTGGCTCCCCTTCTGTGGAATGAGCTACCCGATGGTCCACCTGGCAACAACATCGTTATCTTTTCGGAGCCATGTTAAGACTTATTTCTTTTCCCAGGCATTTGGCAGCACATGATGAGTTTTAATCAGTCCTGGATGTGTCTTTAGTTATGACTGATAGTTCAGTGTTGTTTTTAGTTATTTGTTGTTTGTGTATATTGTCTGTGTGCTTTTAAACTTTTTAATATTGTATTTAATGTTTTAACTTCTTTAAACTGCCCAGAGAGCTTTGGCTATGGGGTGGTATAGAAATGCAATAAATAAATAAATAGTGTCCCACCAGATGTTTCGTCCTACAGCAGCCATTAGCCGTAGGCAGCATAGCCAATGGTGAGGGATGAGGTGAGGCATTTGGGGTGGGTTAGGGTATTTAAAAAAAAAAATTATGGTAGAATTTTATTGTTTTAAATTGTTTTATGGTATGTTGTACATCGCCCAGAGTGGCTGGGTGACCAGCCAGATGGGCGATTAATAAATTTAATAATAAAATAATAAAAAAAATGTAGGCCAAAACATCTGGAGGGCCACAAGTGCCCCCCCCACACACTAGGAAAGGGTAGAAGCCCATGCAAAAGGCCCCAGGTTTAATCTTTGGAATCACCAGGCTGGGAGGTTGTGCTTTCTGAAAGCCTAGAGAGTCACTGCCAGTCAGTGTATTCTGAGCTATATAACCCCGTGATTGCACTTAGTATAAGGTAGCTTCCCATTTTCCTCTTTCTAGGGTCCCTCCCTGTAGTACAGATGGAGACTCAGTGGTAGTTTGGTCTGAGTCCAGAATTTTATTTATTTATTTATATTGGTCTCACATTTGTAAGTTATTATTTCCAACACTGCCTCAATCTGTATATATAGAGATCTCTTGGGCAGTGGTGCCGCAGCTGTGCAATTCCCTCCCTCCATCTCTTTCAGATGGCTTCCTCTCTTTCCACTTCCTTGTAACTGTTCCTTGGTTTCCTTGTTTAGACAGGTTTTGCAAACTTTAAAAAAATATTATTCCAGGAAGCTTTTTTATGATGGTTATGCTGTGGATTTTTTATGTGGATGGGTTTTTACTTTGGGTTGTTTTTTGTTTTTTAATAACTGGTTGATATTTAACCTTAGTTTTTATTATTGTTATTCTTCTAGTTTTGTAAGCTGCTTTGGATTTTTTTTAAGTGTCTTATAAATAATTTAAATAAATAAACTCTGGATCCCAAATGCTAGTGCGGTGTTTGGATGAAGCAGTGGCTATGCCCGTGGCACTTGCTAACAGTCCACTTCAGAGAGTGGTTGTGGAAGCCTGGCCCACCACCTTCTAACCTCTCCACAGCTTGGCCCTCCATTAAAAGCAGGGCTGCCAGCCTTTTTGTCTTTCTTCTCCTGGCTGTGATCTTGTTATGGATTTGGCTTTTGCAGAGTGTTTTCAAACTATAGTTCCAATGTTTAGGAAGCCTTTGACTGTCAGTTAGGGTGCAATCCTATCCGAAAGGCCCATCAGCCTCTAACTCAGAGCCTGACAGGCAGCCTATGCAGAATGGGAGAAGCGCAGAGTTTATGTTTATCTCCGCGCTTCTCCCGCTCTGCATTTCTACTAGATACGTAGGGCTCTGCAGAGGGGGAAGGAAGGAGGCTGGGAAGAGCTAGGGAGAACTCATATCCCTGTTTCCCCAGTCCCCTCCCCTCTCTGCCCACAGAACCACCCCCTTTCCCTCCTCTCCAATGTTGCTTTTGCGACCTCAGAGAGGCAGCCAGAGGCAGCCAAAGTCGGCTGCGAGGGGGAGGGGGAGCTTGGACTCCTGGGTCCTAGGTTGGACCACTGTCTCCGACCTCAGATCTAGGAACCCGAACTATCCAGTGGCCCCCCAGACACTGTCTAGGGGACATAGGATTGCTTTCTTAACTATCTATAGCTGATCAATACACTTTAAACAAACCATACACCAAAAATTGTTTAAGGTGGATTCAGTTTTGGATTTGTACTAACAAGAATTAGTAAGGAAAAAATATTTTGATCCATTTTTCTATTTTTATTAGGAATATACTTGTAGCATCACATCAACATATAACTCATATAAAATAACATATAAACATTTCTTGTTGTTAAGCAGAGCTTTGCTAAAGATTCTTAGATCTCAATAGCTTAACAGGAAATATAATTTTTAAAACATTTCTTGTCTTAAGACTTCTAGTCCTAATAGCTGAAAAAGGAGGGATCTTATTCTAAGTACCAAGTTCCATTCAAAACTGAATAAACTATTCAGCTGACACGCATGAATAAGAAGCTCCTGCATTCTAAAATCAGCATATCTTTATACCTTTTCTGTAAAAATTACCTCATAGGTAATATTATTTTGGGCGCAATCCTATGGCCGCTAGTCAGCAGCTAGATGGCCATAGGATAGGTTGGTTTCCGGGAACCGACCTCAGAGCCTGCGCTCCGAGGTTGTTTCCAAGAGAACTGACCCCCACCCCCTCCCATGCCGCCTCATAGGCACCACGGATCAGCCCCGCAGTCCGCACTCAGAAGAGCGGCTCAGAGCAGCAAAAACGGAGCATTCCTGGGGACAGGGCAGGGCGGTCAGAAATGCCGGTACGACACATCCTATGTGTCGTCTGGCCACCGCTTCTCATGCTCCGAGGTCTCGCGGCTAGACAGCCAAAATCAGCTGTCTAGCTGTGAAAGCCAGGCAGGGGGAGCAAGGAGGAGATCTGCTCCTCACCACTCCTCCCACCCTGCACTGGATAGGCAGTCTCCCCTGGGCTTGGAGGCGACTGTCGATCTTGATAGGATTGCTCCCTTATTGTCCCATAAATTAGAGCTCACAGACTTAATTATCTCAGTTTTACTAAACACTCCTAAAATATTAGAACATACAACAAAGGCTCACATATAAATATTTCAAACTAGGTAAGATCAATTCTGAATAATACCTTTGGGAAGATAAGTTCTTACTCAAAATTTGTCAATTAAACTACAGTCTATAAATCTTTGTAGACATCGGTATATCAAGCTTTTTGATGTGCATACCTCACACAATGTTTTTTGCTGATTAATTGATAAGCAAAAACTTTAAGTACACTTTTGGCCTGGAATAATATAGACTTGCACCTGTTCATTACTCAAATAACCCTTTGACCCAAATGATACTGCTTTAATTCAGTATTTTCCCTTTGGATACCATCCAGGTCATCTTGACAACTACTTTTTATGCCAGTTACCTAGAATTCCTTGTAAACCTGCTTGTGTCTTTGTGTATCTTCCCTTTAATATAGTTACTACTTTTGATTTATTTACATTTTCAAATTCTTATTTTTTATCATTAACATTTGGCATTTGAGTGTCGTAATAAAACATCCTATATTGATTTAGGAGAGGTAGGTTAACAATTTCTCAATAGCCTTCCCATCAAGTCCAATAAAGCAAAAACAGCTATTTCCTAAAAATCCAGGGCACTCCGTCCTGGCACCTTTAGCCTTTCTGGCTTTGACTGAAACAATCCCAAAATGTAACTGGTGACACTTTCTCTGGTCTATCCTCTCTCTAAAAAAAGTAGCAAATGCTGATCCTGTTTGCCTGTAAAAGACACAGGAGCTAACTACCGGTTGCACTACTTTAGTAATGCAGTCCTGTACGTGTCTATTCAGAAGTAAGTCCCACTGCGTTCAGTGGGGCTTACTCCTGGGTAAGTATGTATAAGATCATTTGTTGTTTATTCGTTCAGTCGCTTCCAACTCTTTGTGACTTCATGGACCAGCCCACGCCAGAGCTTCCTGTCAGCTGTTGCCACCCCCAGCTCCCCCAAGGTCGAGTCCATCACCTCCAGAATATCATCCATCCATCTGTATAAGATCATAGAATCATAGAATAGTAGGGTTGGAAGGGGTCTATAAGACCATCGAGTCCAACCCCCTGCTCAATGCAGGAATCCAAGTCAAAGCATCTCTGACAGATGGCTGTCCAGCCTCATCCTGAATGCCTCCAGTGTGGGAGAGCCCACCACCTCCCTAGGTAATGGGTTCCATTGTCGTATTGCTCTAACAGTCAAGAAGTTTTTCCGGATGCTCAGACGGAATATGGTATCCTGTAGTTGCAGCCTAAATAAAACTAGTTGAAGACCGGGGATGTCTGTCTGTCTGTCTGTCTGTCTATCTATCTAATTTATTTATGGATATAATCTGGATTTTATATATCTATAATCCACAATGGTGTATGTGTGTCTTTATGTTTTCTTCCACTGCTTCTGATTCTGTCTCAGACTTTGTTGTCTAAGGATGAAGTAACTTAACCTCCATGTCCCCAAAGCCCACGACGGGGCTGCCCGTACGTGATTTTGCAGCCTAGGAAACCCATCTCCGCCTCCGCGGCTCGGGGCCTTCAATTAGCCCCTCCACGCTGTAGGTGGCGCCCTTGCGCTCGCGAGGCCGCTCCATGCTTCGCCTTTCCCCATTGCTCGCTGTTGTTCCGGTTCCTCTTCAAAGAGGCGCGCGTGAAGGCAGAGAGGGCTGCTCTGGACTGGTGGGAAGTGAATGGCGGGGAACGGGGACGGCGCGGGGACGGCTGTATCCCGGGAGCTCCTTTCTGCGGGACGCGGAGGAGGTAACTGGCGACGAGCGGGTGGACACGGGCGCTAGACCAGGCGCCGGAACAGGAGCAGGACGCCATCCTGTCACCCTGATCTCATCTCTTTAACCTGTAGCTATTTGTTGGTTTCTTTTCTTTGGATCCAGATTTTGCACTGAAGGCTGGGAACTCGAGCATTTTAGGGATGTGCTGGGGGGGGGGCTTTAAAAAGCAAAACTGTCGAGCAGTACCTTTATCAGGGGCACCTAAGGAGTCCTAAAGAAGCTAGCAAACTTTCATGTTCAGCAGAATTTGCAACAGACGGGATGTGAATCCCGTCCCCCCAAGTTTAAGGTGTGTGTGTGTGTGGAAAGGATTTTGCTGAGAACGATGAAATCTCCAGTTGCAGTTTGTAGTAGCAGAATGGAGCTCTTTTTGTCATTTTGCCAACTACAGCGGTTCCGGGAGCACTGCGGTACAGGCATTGGGAACCTCAAAGCTGGATTATTGTAATGCACTCTATGTGGGGCCACCCTTGGGCTTGATCCGGAAGCTGCAGCTGCTAACCAGGGCCTCTTTCCAACTGCAGACTACACCCTTATTAAAAGAACTGCACTGGCTGCCAAAAAGCTGCTGGGACAAGTTTAAGGTGTTGTCAATACAGAAAGCCCTAAACAACTTGGGACCAGATTACCATAGGGAACGCCTCATCCTTTATGTCCCTGCTGATCTCTGCGACCATTAGAGATGTGTGTACTGCATTTACAGTACTGCATTTAGGGCGCAATCCCGTGCAGGTTTAGACAGAAAACAGTCCTACAACTCCCAGCAATCTGCAGCCAGCATGGCAGACTGGGGAATGCTGGGAGCTGTAGGAGTTTTTTTCCGTCTAAAACTGCACAGGATTGTGCCTGGAGGGAGCAATCCTACTGGGATTGGCGGCCACCTCCGAACTTGGAGGCGACCACCTATCCAATGCAGGGCAGGAGAAGTGCGGAGCTCTGTGCTTCAGCCACCCTGCATTTGTGGCTAGACAGCTGATTTCGGCTGTCTAGCTGTAGCAAGGTGGAGTGGGGGAAGTGGCTGCCAGACGACACGTTGGATGCGTCATACTGGCATTTCTGCCTTCCCTGCCCAGAAACGCCCCGTTTTTGCCGCTCCGAGTGAGGAGTACGAAGCCATTCCACGCTGCCTACGAGGCAGCGCGTGAGGGGGGAAGGTTGGTTCTCAGGGAACCGACGTATCCTATGGCCGTCTAGCCACTGACTAGTGGCCATAGGATTGCACCCTTAGTGTTGCATCCCCCCCCCCAAACACTTTACCAATTGACATTAGATAGACCGCCACAGTTCTGATGTTTAGATGTCTTCTTAAAACCCATCTCTTCACACAGGCTTTCCCTGAAGTGTGACCCAGCCAGGTGTTTTTTGTAGCACACAGTAGAGTATGTGGCTGACTGGTGATTAATTTTGTATTGTGTTTTATTATTCTTTTATTCAGATGCCATTTCATTTTATGTTCACCATTTTGATATGTCTCTGGAAAGTGCTATGTAAATGTGTGAAATAAATAATTTCTAGCAACCATCTTTTCTCTCTCTCCCACTTTTTTGTTCCAGCCTGTTATTTGGTTTAATATCCAGTCAAACTCTAATGAAGAGATTGGATGAACCTGAAGGCTTGCTCACTTCTGTGTGAATAATATTATGTTAGTTACTTTTGGATTTTTCCCTAATGGTCTGACACCGATGCCTCCAGTGTTTTTTTGCTTCAGAAATGCATATAACTTACGATACCCTAAGATAGATAGTTGCTATCTATATTACAGGAAACTGCTTAAAAAGTTTTTTTCACACATGCTTGTTATTGTAGAAAACCTGCTGCCACATCTTTCTGGAAGCAGTGCACTGTGAATTACATGCTTGCTTAAGGGTGGCGTGGGTTGCTTCATATGTTACAGATTTAGAGTGTATACTGTCCTGTAATGTTTGAGGCAGATATGCATTTCTTTAATTGCACCTTCACTTGCAACACTACCCCTGCAGTATGCACATGCAGTGAAATAGATATGAGTATATATTTCACGTGATAAATAAAATCACTGTATCAACTAGAGTGTAATGCAGGGGTGGGCAACTTGTGGCCATCCAGATGGTCTGGCCTACAACTCCCGTGATCCCTCAGCATTAGCTATTCTGGCTAAGGCTCCTGGGAGTTGTAGGCCTAAACATCTGGAGGGCCACAAGTTGCCCACCCGTGCTGTTTTGTGTGAAATAGAAAAAGAGCAATTTGTAAAGAAAAATACTAGTAAAATCAGTCTGTGCCCACTCAACTGATGCCGGATTTCTGGATTGTAGGCATTCACGAGATGCTGTTGCTCAATTCAAAGCATGCAAAGAAGAAAGCCACAAGCTTGCAGACGGTCAGGCTGCCAAGGAGCAACAGTAAGTCCTTAAAGAGATGTTGTATCTAAGTGCACAAGCTTTATTTTCCATGAAATTTATTTTATTTTGAAATTTTAAAAAGGCAAACAAAAATCATGCATAATAATATAACAAAAACATGGAAAAAATAAAGAAACACTAATTATAATTCTTAGCCTATCACCAATATGCTTGTGGAACAACTAAAGTAAAACTGCCGAAGTAGAAGCTCACTATCTAATGAAAGAATGAAAATACCAGTTATATAGCATATATAAGGACTATGTGTCTGTATTAATCAGAAAAAATCTAGGCAACTGTACTTGGTTGGGATTTTATCAAAAGTTTGAAAGGGTTCCACATCAGAAATAAATGGAAATGATCGTGCCATATCTTCCCCAAAATTAGGATTCTGTGCTTGCTGCATTTGCAGAGTAAGTTTGTACATAATCGTAGTCTTCCAAACCTATATCAATTCACTGCTGTTTAGTTTGTTGCTTCTGAGACTTGTGTAGAACCATTCCTGAGCTAGAATTATTGTTCCAGCATAAACAGCTTGAGAATTTTCTATTCCTGCCCATTAGACATGTAAGCCCAAGAAATGCTTATAGAACAAAGCTGAAGGAGGTCAACAGGAATTGAATGGGGTGGGGGGATACTGTGAAGTTCTGTCAAAAACAGTGGCCAATTATCTTTTGTTAAAGCGGCTTTCCTCAACCTGGTGCCCTTCAATGGCCATGTTGGCTGAGGATGATGGGGGTAGTGGATGGTCCGAGGATGATGGTCTGAGGATGATGGGGGTAGTGGATGGTCCGAGGCATTTTTGTATCGCCTTCAGCTTCTGGTTATAAGTTTGAGCGTATCAGCATGCACTTCTGAAAGGCAAATAATAAAGTCTTGTGTTGCTCTAATGAGAATCCATCCAGTTGAAGATGGTAGTGATGATTTGTGTGGCTAGGAAGCTCCGCAAATATCCCCAGGGTGTTTAAACTGCAGGTACATGTGAATAGCTTGGGGCAGAGATGGGTAGAAGGTAGATCTCCAGACTTTTTTGGACTAGAACTCCCAGAAGCCTCTGCCAGCATGGCCAGTGGTCAGGAATGCTGGGCATTCAGATCGAAAACATCTGGAGATCTACTTTCTGCCCATCCCTGGCTTAGGGAACTGCATGGTGGAGAGAGAACATTAAATACTTTTGCCTAAATCTTTAACACCTGCTGAACTCTCCCAGAGCAACCATCTGTTAAATGTAAAGCTTTGTATATACATAGTGGACCATCTATTCATATTGGTTTTCTAACATTTGGGATTGGGAATTTTCAAAATAATAATTCCTTATTACAGTATGGCAAATGGTCTGCCGTGTGCTTACAAAAGCCATTCTGTGTATTTTAATGCTTTTTCTCTGCCATTTTTCCTTGCTATGTTTAGTGGGTTGCTGCCACCTCCCATTCGCTCCCACCCCCCGCCCTGCACAGTGTATTTTTTAAAATCAAATTATTTCTTAGAAGTGCCTTAATACCTGCATAAACACTGTTTCCACACGTTAGTTTTGGATAGGGTGCAGAACTTCCTACCACAGATGGCCAGTGCAAATGACGAACTAAGAAGAGAAATGGACAGCACGCCTCTTCATGAGTTTGATATAGAGCACGTAGATGCTTCGACTGAAAACGTCATTGAAATGGTGAACTTATTTTTGTTTCTGAAATGAATGCCTTGGCGTAGAGTGCTTTACTTATTTTTACAGTGCTCGAAAGAAGGCCATGTCCCTCGCTCCATTCAGATATACATATTTAAAAAATGATATGATATTTCAAATTAATATAATTTATGCAGGCTTTGTTATCTGGCCTATTGGTCACTTGGTCTAACAATGTCTCATATCTCAACCTTGCCAGTTAATCATTGAAACAGATTTGTATACTATGATTTTTTAAAAAAATTCTTAAAATAGGTCAAGTGAAGAACATAAACATTCTGGATCATACCAAAGGTCCATCCAGAGCAGCCTCAAACACCCCCTCTCCCCTCCCATTCTTTCTTTTACACCCATCCACACTCATCCATCTTCTCCCATTTCCACACTTTCCTTCCATCCATGCCCTCCCATTCACATGCTTTCTCCCACTCACACACTCACCTTCCATTCAACTTTCTTTCCATGCTAGGTTAGGACAAAAAGGCTTTACTTTCTCCCAGCCTAGCAAGGAAGGAAAAGCAGTGGAGAAGGAGGAACAATTGTCTGTGTGGGAAGGAGGAATGGGGGGGGGGGGCTCTTAGGCACCCACTGTAGGCTGCACTGAAAGCCTCCAGTGGTTGCCCACATATGCTTTACACCCTAGTTCAGCACTTAATGGGATTATATTATATTATTTATTTATTTTATTGCAGAATGTGGCTTTGGTTGAACTGAGTGATTCTGATACAGAAGAAGAGTCGGTCTCAGAAGATGACTCAGAAAGTGAGGACAGTTCTGTCTGTGAAGAAGTGACTGTAGACAACATTAAGCTTCCTAAACCGAGAGGAGAAGGCAGAATAGAAATTTTGGACAGTAAAACGAATGAGTAGATGTATCACTGCAATTCCAGATTTCCACTTCTGTTACATGTCATGTTTCATAACTTTTTCAAAGTCCTCTCGGAGAGCTAGTTTGTTATCGATTGTGCTGCCTACAGACCAGCTTAATGTCTGCAGCTGGCGTTGCTGAGAGGCATGCCAGCTCTCTTTGCAGGTCCGGTTTCAACATGGAAGAGATTAATAAGGATGCTCAGTTTTCCTCATGAGGTCAGCATGGCAGAAAGAACAGAAGGAAACATTGAATCGGAAAGAGACCAGAAATGCTGCGGGAGCCCAGCTGAGGACCATGTTAAGTTTTATTCATGTTTACTGATAGGGCCAACGCTTACGTTACGGCTGCTGCAGAGAAACCAGTGGAAATGTGCCCGTAATGCGGGAGAACCTTTCACCATTTGGAGAGACTTGCCCAGCCACTGCTCTGAAACTGTACTTGGCAAATCAGGGCGGCGAGCGGCTCTTGCATGTTATGGCTACCACTGTCCCAGGAGTATTTCTGGCCGCTTCAACATGACCGCTATAACCCAGGGTGGGGAATCGGCAGCCTTCTGGATGTTGCACTACAACTCCCATCACCCCTGACCATTGGCCCTGCTGGCTGGGGCTGATGGGAATTGGACTCCAGCTATATCTGGCAGGCCACAAGTTGCCCACCTTTGCCAGAACTGGCCTTAGGTCTGCTATAAGGGGAAGAGAGAATTACATTGGCTTCAAAGGGGAGGTTCTTGTGAATAAAGAGTAATAGGTGAGATAGTCAACCTTTTTTTTTTTTTTTTTTTTTGCTGTCTAGCCGCGGGAGGGCAGAGCAGGGGAGGAGGCTGCCATACAACACATTGGATGTGTCATACAGGTATTTCCACCCACCCCGGAATGCCCTGTTTCGGCTTATCCTTGCTGCCTGCGAGGCAGTGTGGAAGGGAGAGGGGGAGGTTGGTTCCCAGAAAACCAGATAGTGGCCATAGGATTGCTCCCTCCATATTTTACCATCTATGCTTTTAGAGAGAAGATGTTGGAAGGTTCCGTACCACAAACGTATATGCCTCTGCGACAGAGGGGAAGTGGAAACTGTTGGGCAGATTTTATTATATTGTTCTTTCTGTTGAGAAATTCACTATGTTTTTATTACATCTATTTACAAAAAATACCAGGCAGATCAAATGAGTTTTCTTTTTCTGTTCTTTCTGATCAGGATCCTCAGATTACAGATAAGGTGGCCAGGTTCTGTGCAGCTCCTAGTGCATGCAGCAGACCTCTGGAAAAATAGTACCATTCCAACTGGATAACTGTGTGATGTTACATTTGTCTTTTGGAGTTTTTGTATAATTACTTATGCTGACTATAAATATTATACCTTTTATGTGCTGATCTATGATCGTAATAACGTTTATCGATAATCGTATCCATGCTTAGAAAAAGGGCCGAGTTGTAGGCCTTTTTTCTGTCTAAACATGCATAGGCTTGTGCCTTAATTCACAAGACTGGTTTGATCTTAAATTAAATTGGTCATGTTCTGATTTTTATGAACAATTGTTTGGAAGTTTTAGGAACCTGGAATGTCAGATCAATGAATCAAGGTAAGCTGGAGGTGGTCAAACATGAGATGGCAAGATTGAACATCGACATCTTGGGAATCAGCGAACTAAAATGGACAGGCATGGGCGAATTTAATTCAGGTGACCATCATATCTACTATTGTGGGCAAGAATCCCTTAGAAGAAATGGAGTAGCACTCATAGTCAACAAAAGGGTGGGAAAAGCAGTACTGGGGTACAATCTTAAAAATGATAGAATGATCTCAGTACGAATCCAAGGCAAACCATTCAACATCACAGTAATTCAAGTCTATGCCCCAACCACTGAGGCCGAAGAAGCTGAGGTTGATCGGTTCTATGAAGACCTACAACACCTTCTAGAACTAACACCAAAAGAAGATGTCCTCTTCATCATAGGGGATTGGAATGCTAAAGTAGGAAGTCAAGAAATCACCGGGATAACAGGCAGGCATGGCCTTGGTGTACAAAATGAAGCAGGACAAAAGCTAATAGAGTTTTGCCAAGAGAACATGCTGATCATAGCAAACACTCTTTTCTAACAGCACAAGAGGCGACTCTACACATGGACGTCACCAGATGGTCAATATCGAAATCAGATTGATTATGTCCTTTGCAGCCAAAGATGGAGAAGCTCCATACAGTCAGTAAAAACAAGACCTGGAGCTGACTGTGGCTCAGATCATGAGCTGCTTCTTGCAAAATTTCGGCTTAAATTGAAGAACGTAGGGAAAACCACTAAACCGTTCAGGTATGACCTAAATCATATCCCTGATGAATATACAGTGGAGGTGAGGAATAGATTTCAGGGATTAGACCTGATAGACAGAGTGCCTGAGGAACTATGGACGGAGGTCCGTAACATTGTTCAGGAGGCAGCAACGAAATCCATCCCAAAGAAAAAGAAATGCAAGAAAGCCAAGTGGCTGTCTGATGAGGCTTTACAAGTAGCTGAGGAAAGAAGAGAAGCGAAAAGCAAGGGAGAAAGGGGAAGATATACCCAACTGAATGCAGAGTTCCAGAGAATAGCAAGGAGAGACAAGAAGGCCTTCTTAAATGAACAATGCAAAGAAATCGAGGAAAACAACAGAATGGGAAAGACTAGAGATCTCTTCAAGAAAATTGGAGATCTCAAGGGAACGTTTTGTGCAAAGACGGGCATGATAAAGGACAAAGAAGGCAGGGACCTAACAGAAGCCGATGAGATTAAGAAGAGGTGGCAAGAATACACAGAAGAACTATACAGGAAAGATCTGAATGTCCCTGATAGCCATGATAGTGCGGTCACTGAACTTGAGCCGGACATCCTGGAGAGTGAAGTCAAGTGGGCCTTAGGAAGCATTAGTAACAACAAAGCTAGTGGAGATGACAGTATTCCAGCTGAGCTATTTAAAATCCTAAAAGATGATGCTGTTAAAGTGCTGCATTCAATATGCCAACAAATCTGGAACACTCAACAGTGGCCGCAAGACTGGAAAAGGTCAGTTTACATTCCAATTCCAAAGAAGGGCAACGCCAAAGAGTGTTCAAACTACCGCACAATTGCGCTCATTTCACATGCCAGCAAGGTGATGCTCAAAATCCTACAAGCTAGGCTTCAGCAGTATGCGAACCGAGAACTACCGGAAGTACAAGCTGGGTTTAGAAGAGGCAGAGGAACTAGAGATCAAATCGCCAACATTCGCTGCATCATGGAGAAAGCAAGAGAATTCCAGAAAAACGTCTATTTCTGCTTCATTGACTACGCTAAAGCCTTTGATTGTGTGGATCACAACAAACTGTTGCAAATTCTTAAAGTGATGGGAGTACCAGACCACCTTACCTGTCTCCTGAGAAACTTGTACGAGGGTCAAGAAGCAACAGTAAGAACCAGACATGGAACAACCGATTGGTTCAAAATTGGGAAAGGAGTACGACAAGGCTGCATATTGTCACCCTGCTTATTTAACTTATATGCAGAGTACATCATGAGAAATGCCGGGTTGGATGAATCAGAGGTCGGAATTAAGATTGCTGGGAGAATTATCAACAACCTCCGATATGCAGACGATACCACCCTAATGGCAGAAAGCGAAGAGGATCTCAAGAGCCTCTTGTTGAGGGTGAAAGAGGAGAGTGCAAAAGCTGGTTTGAAACTCAACATTAAAAAAACTAAGATCATGGCATCTGGCCCCATCACTTCCTGGCATATAGAAGGGGAAGAAATGGAAGCAGTGACAGATTTTACTTTCTTGGGCTCCAAGATCACCGCAGACGGTGACTGTAGCCATGAAATTAAAAGACGCTTGCTCCTTGGGAGGAAAGCTATGGCCAACCTAGTCAGCATAGTAAGAAGCAGAGACATCACCTTGCCAACAAAGGTCCGTCTAATCAAAGCTATGGTTTTCCCAGTAGTAATGTATAGCTGTGAGAGCTGGACTATAAGGAAGGCTGAGCGCCGAAGAATTGATGCTTTCGAACTGTGGTGCTGGAGAAGACTCTTACGAGTCCCCTGGACTGCAAGGAGGTCAAATCAGTCCATCCTAAAGGAAATCAACCCTGAGTGCTCATTGGAAGGACAGATAATGAAGCTGAAGCTCCAATATTTTGGCCACCTAATGCGAAGAGAAAACTCCCTGGAAAAGACCCTGATGCTGGGAAAGACTGAAGGCAAAAGGAGAAGGGGACGACAGAGGATGAGATGGCTAGATAGCATCACGGATGCAATGAATATGAACTTGAGCACGCTCCGGGAGAGAGCGCAGGACAGGAAGGCCTGGCGTGCTATGGTCCATGGGGTCACGAAGAGTCGGACACGACTGAACGACTGAACAACAACAACAACAACAATTAGCCAGTGGACAATCCAGTTTCTGTTGAACTTTTTCTTAGGTTGCAGTCTTAGGCACCCTTACCTGAGAGCAAGCCCCACTGAAGAAGAATAAACCTTGCGTGGTATTTGAGCTGTTACAACTTATTTGGCAATGGATTTGGATAAAAATTCAGAATATTTGGCAAGAAAAACCAAATAGGCTGAATATTCTGTTGAAATGACTGAGAGGCACATATGGAAAGCTTGGTTTGTGCCCTAAAATTGCACGAATGGTTTGTGAAAACGCATGCAATGCTATTACAGCTGCCTTTTGTAGCTTTAAACTTCAGAGTCTAAAGGGCTGTAGGAGGCAGCCAGCATAAAGTTGCAGTGGTTTGTTGTTTGGCTAGGAAAAGCAGTAGAGGCAAGTAGGCAGATGTATGGATGTGTATATGTTATAGAATCACAGAATAGTAGGGTTGGAAGGGGCCTATAAGACCATCCAGTCCAACCCCCTGCTCAGTGCAGGAATCGAAGTCAAAGCATCCCTGACAGATGGCTGTCCAGCCTCTTGAATGCCTCCAATGTGGGAGAGCCCACCACCTCCCTAGGTAATGGGTTCCATTGTCCTATTGCCCTAACAGTGAGGAAGTTTTTCCTGATGTTCAGCCGGAATCCAGCTTCCTGTAACTTGAGCCCATGATTCCATGTCCTGCACTCTGGGATGATCGAGAAGAGATCCTGGCCTTCCTCTCTGTGACAACCTTTCAAGTACTTGAAGAGGGCTATCCTATCTCCCCTCAGTCTTTTCTCCTCAAGGCTAAACATGCCCAGTACTTTCAGTCTCTCCTCATAGGGCTTTGTTTCCAGTCCCCGATCATCTTTGTTGCCCTCCTCTGAACCCTCTCCAGTTTGTCTGCATCCTTCTTCAAGTGTGGTGCCTGGAACTGGACACAGTACTCCAGATGAGGCTTAACCAGGGCGAAGTAGAGGGGAACTAGTACTTCACGTGATTTGGAAGCTATACTTCTATGAATGCAGCCCAAAATAGCATTGGCCTTTTTTGCAGTCACATCACATTGTTGGCTCATATTCAGTTTGTTATCTACAACAATTCCAAGATCCTTGTCGCTTCTAGTATTGTGAGGCAAGTACTGCCCATATTTCAAGATCGTAAAATACTGCATAACCCATCCAGCACAGATTTGTTTTAATAACATAATTGGCATTCACAACTATGTTGATTACACATTCCTTGTTGGCAAATAGATTATAGAATTGTTGCTATAGCTTTAATATGCATAGTTTAACAGATGCTGACTTACGTATCCTACAAAATCATAGCATAAGTGCACTTCCTTGAATTTATTTGCAATGATTTATGGCGAACCGGTTTTCTTCTTTGTTTGCTTAAAATGTGCTGAATCTGTATTGCCGGGGGAAAAATACGTAATGCTGGTGTAATGCTCACTTTTCGAAACCAAGTCCCACGTGACTGTGTTGGACAAATAAGGAATGTTGCTTGTTATGTAAGAAAAACAACCACTTGACAGTGCAGTGATCGGAGATCCCAATACCAAGATTTCTGTCCCTCCACTGTATGTTCAGTAGCCTTATATGTCAGCATACAGGTTAAGTGCTGCTGGTGGAGACAACAGAGTAAAAGAAGCTACAGGAGAAGATATGTCACAGTAACGTCTATGTGGGTCAGACATGAGTCCCTAACAAATGCAGAACTCCACTCAGAGTGTGGAGTAATACAATATTTGGAACCAATGATGTAACTTTAAAAGGTAATGTCTTGTTCCGACTGTGAATGCAAATATTCTTCATTTGCTCTGTGATGAGGTTCTGGCTTCTGAATTGATGCCAGGAAAAGTCCTCTACATAGGGTTTTCTTTTTGCTATTGGTAATTCTGCAGTCCTGTCTTATGCTTGAAGAAGTACTTTTAATGTTGAGTTTATTGGCAAGAGAATTGCTTTGCCATCTAAGCTGAGCGGCTTAATATTCCACGGTTACAGCTTTTGTTCTGAGATACTCGTGAAGAGCTTCTTCGCCTGAAGGAAACAAGAGAGGTGAAACCGTTGGAGCCTATAAGTATTGGTCTCGACTGCTGTGTTTTCAAGAAGTGCTACAGAAACAATCTTTTTTTAATTTATTGAAATACTAGCAGAAGGACCAGCTTCACAGCCCTTACTTGGATACAATGAAGCCTTCAAGCAGACTTCTACAGCTGTCAGAGCTGGACATATTGTGCTCGCCCCATCTGAGTTAAACCATGCCTGCTGGCACCCCTAGGCACAGCCCCTGCTATGGTGCACCCTTAGAGCTCCCTGAGGGAAGGGTCTGTCCACTCCATTCTCGGGGGGGGGGGCAGGGTGTATAACTGACCCTCAGGCTACTAATCTCCCCTAGCTTTAAACTGTATGGACAGAATGCTATGTGCTGGTTAGGTGTTACTGCCCATAGTGGCTGAAGGTGTTACTGCAAGCTTAAACCACATAGAAATGTTTGAACAAATAAAATTAATGCATTTTAAAAACAAAATAATGCAGAGATGTACAGCCCTGGGGTCCCCTTAGTATGCATGCCAAGTTTTAGGTGTCTAGGCTTCACAGTCATGGCTCTAATGGACAGACAGATATCCTTATATTACTGCAGATTTCTATCCCTTTCAGCTGACCCCCCCCCCCAGCAGTTAACAATTAAGCCATATGATGTAATGAGATGTCAGGCTATTAAAAAGGAATCACTGCAAAAACAGATACATTGGAACAGCCTTCCCCAGCCTGGTGCCCTTCAGATGTCTTGGACCCCCAAATGCTGGTTGGGGCTGATGGGAGTTGTAGTCTAACACATCTGGAGGATGCTGAGTTGGGGAAGGTTGCATTAGAATGATGGGTTTCAAACTTTGAACCTCTAGGATGCCCCTGCATATTGCAGTAGGTTCAGGGAGGTGTTCTGGGTTATATGCTCACTTCATGCAGGGAACTGGCCAGGCTGTGTTGGTCGTGCCATCACTGGGCATTAAGTAAGAGAATAAGTTGAAGCACATTCAACAGATCAGTAGTGGTGGGCAAGCTGATCTTTATGGAAACTCCCTGCTAATTACCAGTCTTCTCACTGAAGCTTCCTGGAACACAGTTTGGAAATTACTGTACTGGGGAAAAAAGCTATGCAAGATACACTTACAAGCTTAGTTGAAAATATGGAGAACAACTTTGAACATATTATAGATTTAATAGCCCTACTGTATAAGGTTTATTTTTTATCAGTGGACATCAAGTAAAAGGCAACCTACCTAAATCTTTTCCAAAGCCAGATTGCTTGAATCCACCAAATGGAGCTGCCACATCAGTTTTGTTATAAGTGTTAATAAAAACCGTTCCAGCTTCTAGTTTGTCACTGACGTACAGAGCTTTGCTTATGTCTTTTGTGAAGACCCCAGAAGCTAAGCCGTATTCTGTTCTGTTTGCTCGTTCTAACACCCCATCAACATCCCTACGACAGGAGAGAATAATGTGCTAACACAGAAGCAAAGTAGAATGTACCAGAGACTGTAATCATGGACCCTAACCAGTCCACATAGGTTTTCATTGCTTTATGCTATGTATTTAAAATACTTTTATACCCCCTTTTGAGGCAGAGCCTCCTCAACATGGTTTACAAAGTAAAATTTCAAAACAAAATATAAACTACAATTAATAAAATGGCAGAAATAAAAATGGACGTACATTCATTTAAAAGCAGATGGGACCGTTGCAAGCCTTTACAGCCTGTTTAAAAACACTAAAGGAGGAAGCCGTCTGCATATCTTATGGTAGGGCATTCCATAAGTATGGGGCCACCACAGAAAAAGCCCCATCTCTTGTGCCCACCAAACTAATAGATCTTACTGGTGAGCATGTGAGCAGGGCCTCCGCAGCCAATGATAGGGCCCAGGCAGATGATCTTTCAAATAATACAGTGGAGGTCTCCTCTATAGGTGTTCCCTCTCCCAATGTGTGGATGGCAAAGGGCCGGCCACGGCAAGCAGTTGCATCCCTGCTCTCCCTCTGTACATTGTTAATTGCATGGACTGAAAGCATAAAAACAGAAGCAGGGAACAATAATAGCACGGATCAGTTGACTTCACTAAAGCAGAACATACCCATCTTTGAACTTGGAAATGACCATTACAGGACCAAAAGATTCTTCATGGGCAATATACATATGGTCTTCAACGTCTGTAAATATGGTAGGTTCCATGAAGAAACCTAATCAAAGAGAAAGTAGGTGGAATGTCACATGCAAATTTTGAAATAATCTCAGGCATTTTCATCTTGATACATTGATAGTTCTAGGATATCTCTTCTTCGGTGCAATTCATAAGGTGTACCATATGTTACCTTGTTCATCACTTACTAAGGGCTGCAATGTTTGGCCAATCAGACTGATTTAAAAAAACGTGGATATAACCCTTTGTCTTTAGGCGATACAACCTTCACAGCAGGCATCTCCTTAGAAGAGGCAAGTATTTCCTTTTCTAAGATGTCACCTGCTGCCAGCAGTGTTTGTACATACTTGTATTAAAAACAATTAACCATTTCTCTTTTTAAAAATTGCTGCCCAGTTAACTGACAAGACACTGATTATAAATTAATCAAGCTGAAGAATCCTACATTAGAATTTCTTTTACCTGGTCTACATACTTGTCTTCCTCCATATACTAGTGTAGCTCCTTCTTTCACTCCAGTTTGACAGTACTCCAGAAGCTTTTCCAAGTGTGCTTTATGGTTTTGTGGACCATGGTCTGTAGATCTGTCAAGTGGATCACCAATTTTCATCTTTTTGGTTTCTTCCACCTACAGATTACCAAAGCAGAATGGGTGAGAATCACACAGTACAAGACAACAGCTGAGACCTTTTCAGGCAGTAATGTCCTAATCCCATCCAGAAACAATAGCTTGAACCAGGGTGGTTAAAGTTAATTGGCAAATAAGGGGAAATTGTCCTTTGTCCCACTTTCTGTAGAACCCCCATAGTGATGGACAGCAGAACATATTCCTAACTCTCAAACCAATAAACAGCCTTTAGTTGAGCTAGCCACCTCACTTCCCCACTCCTACAAATCTGCATGTTTTGAGTTATGCCACACTGGGGCAGGGAAATAATGCCAACAGGGTCACATCCACTGAACTTGATGCACTAATTCTCTCCTTGTACCAGCACTAGTGCACTTCATCCATGAGCTATTGCTTCAGGAAACAGTCATAGAAGTGGGCTGGAAAGTACCTAGGATAAAAGTGTACACAGTACAATATTACAAAGTGTGAGGTCCTGTAACATCTTTATAACTAGGACTGAGTAAAAATTGCCATTGTGTATTATGGTGGTACTTTGCCTCCCCCAAATGCCATTGTGTGTTATGGTGGGTCTTTGCCCAAAAAACATTTGGTGATCCTCTCAAAGTATTTATTTTAGTCAATTATGTTGTGCCTCATTGACATCTTGTATTATGACGTCTAGGAATATTGGAGAAATCTGCAACAGATTCAGATGGGTTTGGATTTCTATGAATCTGACCTGCGGATTCCACAGCGGACCAGCTTTTTCCAAATCCTTCAGATCCTGGGGACCAGTTTTTTAAAAACGTTTGGGGGGATTTGCACAAATTTGCATTACTGCAAATTTGCATTACTGCTTATGTGCATTAGTGCTAATATGCACTTGAAACAAAATTCTTCTACATCACTAAAAAAAATCCGGTTCCATCAATAAGTGGATGATGGAATGAAAGATGCCTGACAATCTGCAAAACGCAGAAGGAATGGATTTAACAAAATCCATGCATCTCTAATGACGTCACGTCATTCTATTCGCAGTATGATGACTCTATGGCTCTGTCTTTCACAGTTTGATTTCCTGAAGCACAGCAACTTCACGCATCATGATACATGTACTGGTGTACAGATCCATGTGATCTTATTTTATGCAGAAGGAGGCGGAAGAGCGTGAGCTGCCACCCCGGTGTCTCTGATTTCAAGAGAGAGTTGGACCTTCTCCCTCTTCACCACAGCCTGAGCTTTCACAGCTTCAGTGTTACACTTGGTAAGCACAGACACTTTCAAAACTAATGCAAATACTTGGAAAAATATTCTGCCACTTCAAAAGGACAATGAAAACTGAAGTCTGTGAAAATAGGGCTTAGCTCTATTTAATCAGGTATAACTAGCCTTCTCTAACCTGGTGTTCTCCAAATGTGTTGGGCTGCAACTTCCATCATTTCATGGCCATGCTGGCTGGGAAGGATGGAAGTTGCAGTCCAACACACCTGGAGGGCATCAGGGTGGGGAAGGGTGAGATATAGAAAGGTTGAAAATTGCAATGTTAGACTATTAAGGCAGAATGAGCCACATTTACAATTCCTTACCACTCTCCCAACAAATTCGTTGTGAATTGATTCTTCCACAAAAAGTCTACCAGCTGCGATGCAGTTCTCCCCTTTGTTGAAGAAAACTGCTCCCATGCCCTATATCAGAAGAAAAAGAACAACCCGCAATACTGATTTTTGGGTGACTTTGACGTTTTTGGTATTGTTATGTGAACCACTTAAGGCACAATCCTATGGTTGGCTGGGGCATGCTGGGAGTCGTAGGCCGTTTTTCTGTCTAAACATGCATAGGACTGCCCCTTAGAGATTTCATTATATTAAGCAGTGTGCAAGTATTATTACTGAATAAATATATTTCCTTTTTTATATTTGAATCCATGAAATCCGCCTTCTCCTTCAATCTGTAACATACGTTTTGCCAAAGGAAAATATGTTCACCTGGAGCAAATGTAGACTTCTCTGCCATCTCCATGCAGAGCTCTACGTGGACACAGAAGTGTCTGAATGCGGTAGAAGGAGGGTGACATGAAAGTGAGATGATTGGTAACTAGACGTCCTCACCATGCCAGTCTGGGCTGCCACTGATTGCTACATCCTAGGCTGCTAATTATATGGTTGACCTCAGTTCTGGCCCCATTCCTTGTCTCGCAAGGCAAGATACGTCAATACCATAAGCACTAGCTGCTTTCTCAAAAACAGTGGGGGAGGATGGCGTTTCTCTTCACATCCACAGGCTTTCATTAAGTGTTTAGTGCTTTATAAATGGGTGGTGGGGGGAGAACATTTTGATTTATATTTATTGTATTTTAAACATGTTTATATTGCCCTTTCTCTTATCAGATTTCAGGGCAGTGAAAGTCACCATTCTCTAGGGAAGGGATGGGCAACATGTGGTCCGCATGTTTCCACCTCGAGCCTTTTTTGCACCCCACCCCACACTGCTGTTGAATGTGCCAGATGCTTTTAAAAGGATTTTTAATATTGTGCTTAAAAGCAGACTTACCATTCTCACAGCTTTGTCAAGCTCACAGTCATTGAATATGATCAGTGGGGATTTTCCACCCAGTTCCAAAGAAACCTTCTTCAGGTTGCTGACAGCACAACTATGGTAATGATAAAAAAAATAAATGGTAAGCTTTCAGAATTCAGTACCATTTCTTCCAATATCTAGTGAGTAGAAATTATATACATATCATTAAGTATCTTTATTACATGCTTTTCTACATGAGGCTGTTAATCCCCTGTACTTTCAGTTTCCTCACAGAATTGAGAGCCTAAACAAGGAGCATTTCCTTTCTTGCTTTTATGCTATATCTAGGTGGCACTGTGGTATAGCAGGACAGTGCAGATACACAAGAGGAAATTGTGCTTTCTTTTGCTATCACAATTTCCCCTGCTCTAAAAAACAACTCGGCGAAAGTGCTAGTTAGACAAGGAAGCAAAACTGGAGGGTCATGACATTGTCTAAAGAACCTGTAAACAACTGTGAGTAAGGAATGACGAGTGCATGATAAATGTCTCATGTAGAAAAGCCCTAATTTATGTACTTATTTTCCCCAAACAGGTCAGATTAGTAAACCTGCTGTAATTTAAAACCCCGCTACAACAAGGTGAGCTAAAGGGGTACCCCAAATGCACTTTTCATTGCAGAATTTACAGAAAAGTAGACCTACAACATAGTCCTTCCAGAGTATTGTTATTTATTGCCACCTGCATAATGTCCCCAAATTTCAGCCAAGCATCACTTACCATTTTCTTTGGGGGGGAAAAACACATATGGGGCAAAAAGTATGCAAAACATCTCTTGATTTTGCAATTGAAGTGTTTTTATGTCCCCAACCAACGTTACATATTGTGGTAAGAAATGTCCCATGGGTATTTTCAAAGAAAATTGGTCTAGGGGAAATAGGCTTAAGCACTCTGGAGGTAAAATTCCCCCCATCAGTAAGTTGGGGAAACCGCACAAACCATGTGGTTTCAGGGAGAATATTTACCTCACCAGAGACAGATTAGTTATTGGGGTTATAAACATAAACCCACAACAGTACAAATGCTAGTTCTTGGTAATAATAAAGGTTTACCTAAAGTTTTGCCTTGAGTTTTTGATAGCTTTCCAGTATTTTGAGTTTAAAACATAATTTTGGTTGTTTCAAATTGAAAATAAAAATAATAGCTTTTTAAAGGAACTGATAATTGTGTTGGTTATTCTATATCTGGGGGGAGGGGCAAAATGTTTACTAAAAAGAAGAATTCTACTGCCTGTGAAAATGTGTTTCTGGCTATGGGTGTTTGAATACTGTGGAACAGTGACCTGGTTCTCATGTCTCACTGCAATTACTGAATTGTTTAACTCGGGAATTGCCGGAGATGAGCGAAGCAACAAGTGTGCTGCCTCCCACATGCTCGTCATTTCCACTTTCAATTAACAACCCAGGAATGCCCCATTCCTGAGTTGTATTGTGATGTGCAAACCCAGAAACTCTGGGTTGTTTATGGGTTAAACAACTCTGGATTGTTTATGATTAACCACGGGCTTGTTAATTGAAAGAGGAAATGATGAGTGCGTGGGAGTCAGTGTGCTCATTGATTCACTTGTCTCTGGAAATTCTTGGGTTAAATAACCCAAGAATTGTAGCTTGACGTGTGAAGCGGCTCACTTCTCCTGACACCACAGATACATACTTTTTCATGGGATGTTTTACCATCCAAGGATACATTGGAAAATGTCCTGGGGTAGTAAAACGCTTCACAAACATGTTTGTGTATATTTTTTACGACTGTTGGATGAGGCGGAACTTTGTGATTAAAATACAAGGAATACATTACCTCTTCATGATCTGTTTCCCAATTGGCGTTGAGCCAGTGAACCCAAGTTTACGAATATCTGGGTGTTCAGACAAGTGTTGTCCTACTAAACCTCCTGTAATACAAAGGTAAAATTAATCAGTGAGCTTTGGTGTAATTGTGAGTTGTTGTTTTAACTGTACTCTACTTTGTTCCAGCTAAGCTATGTTTGAACAGAGAAGAAGAAAAGTTACACTGCTGCTTTACCTGAGCCAGGTAGAATATTGATAACGCCTTTGGGAAAACCTGCTTTCACAGACAGCTCTGCAAACTTTAAGGCAGTCAGTGGCGTGACCTAGATAAAAAATACACAGTTTAACTAGCCAGCCTGCCATACTGTACTGAAAGTTTTAATAGAATGCATTTTAATGGGATTACGTACATTGCAATAATTACATTATTAGCACTAATATAAAGCCATGTTACATTACTACTCATAGTGTGTCTGTTATCACCATTTAAGCAGTTCTATACAGCACTTTAGGTTTAGTCATACTTAGAGTAGACCCATTGAAATGAATGGGGCAAGACTAATTTATGTCCCACTGATTTCAATGGATGCACTCGGAGTATGACTAAATCTGGATCCAACCTTAGAAAAATGGAGCATGCTTAGTTCATGTCATCAGTCTTTTTTGCAGCATATTTTTAACATCCTTTCAGTACTTGTTCCAGTCTGGTCCTTAAATAGTGAATGGGTCCTCATGCTTTCTTTCTTTCAAAAATGGTAACTTACAGCTGTAATCCTATATACATTTACCTGGAAGTAAGTCCTGTTGAGCTCAATGGGGCTTACTTCTGAGTAGGCATGCATAGGATTGTGCTGTAAATTATTTTTGCTATTTGAAATAAATATAGGGTGGGGGAAATAACACCCCACTCCTTTGCAAAGGAATGAGAACCTTCCTATGTGCTAACAATTCATCCTAGCACATTTCTTTATGACATGAAATACATATCTATAGAAATATATGATTAAAAAATGAAGGTAGTAAAGGAAAAAAGCCAGGAGGGGGAGCTATGTTAAGAAAAGTAGAAAGAGATGGGGTGGGAAACAGAAAGAAAACCTGGAATGGAAGCATTTGGCCTATCATATTAATCAGTTCCATATTCTTTAAACAGACCAATACAATTTTGTCATAATACAGTTAGGGTGCAATCCTATCCATGTAGGACTTTTTTTTCAGTCTAAACATGCATAGGATCGTGGCCTTAAAGTATTTGGGGTGTCCTGTCTTTGGCATGCCATTTTCCCTTGACACTGAAGTCTAACATGTCACTGACCCATTGATCTACTCAGGGTATTACTGCATGCTATTTCCAATGTTGCAGTATAATTCTTTTCACCAATAATGCATTCTTGCTGTATCTGTGCATTTGCTATTAAGGCCTACAGCTGGTCAATCAGTGAACAATGCTGATGGAAACTCTATAGGAATGACAAGTTCCAATGCATTATTGGCCCGCTTGAGGTTACCTGTGCTGGTTTCAGAACTAAAGTATTGCCAGCAGCCAAACACGCCGCACTCTTCCACGCAAGCATCATCAGTGGGTAATTCCAAGGGATGACAATTGCACAGACGCTTCAGATAGAGGAGGGGGGGAAATGCAGAAACAACATTGGGTTGTCAAAGCATAGATGGAAGAAACTTGGTATTAGTAAAAATTAATTCTAGTTTGGTTTCATTAGCAAAACAATAATGAACATCTTACCCTAAGGGTTCTTTCTTGGTGAAAGTTAAGTTATGGTTTGGACGTGCATGGTTAATTGGGATGGTAGAACCCTAAATGGGAAAACAATTTTTTTTAATGGCAGTAGTGATGACAGATGCATCCATTATACAATCACATTTGTTTGAATAACCAGTCTGGAACCCTCCAGATGTCTTGGATTGCAACTCCCATAATTCCCAGCCAGCATGCCTATTAGCCATACTGGCTGGCAATTATGGGAGTTGCAATCCAAGACACCTGGAGGGTGTCAGGTTGGGGAAGGCTGGAATCACTTGTTTGCTATTATAAAATGTCTCCTAAAAACGCCCCAACAGGCAAGTGCTGTTAAGCATACCTACCTCATAGGGTTGTTGTGAGAATAAAATGGTGAGGAGGAGGATTATGTGTACACCACCTTGGGCTCCTTGGAGGAAAGGTGGGATTTAAATGGAACAAATAAATAAAATAAAAAGGAAATAAATTCATGGAGATCCATAGCTGCCACCCAGCACCATTTGTTATCGTTTCGTTGCAGCCTTTCTTAACTTGTGTAAGCCTCTATTACAAACAATGCCTTTTCAGTTTAGCCTAAATATATTCCTAAATGAACCGAGATTAAAAAAGAAGAAAATAGACAATTACTCCACATATGAGTGACTACACATCTGAAAGATTCCAGATTGAGGAAGACTGTGCTAGACTATGTGGCTGGTTGTGTATGTGAAGGAGGCCTGTGTCTTGTCCAGATCAGAGCATCTCCAGGTGCCTGAGGTACTTGTTCAACCACGTTCCACAGAGCACTTATTACAATAGCATTGTTAGGTGTAGCAATTACTGCATTTTCCCTGGAAAGAAGATAATTTCAATTTGAACACTGGGGAAATGTGTGTCAGTTCTTGGATTTGCAGCCCCAGGGATATTATCAGGCAAAGATTTACTCTGTGCTGTAGCACCTCACTGTGGTACAAAGAGGGACTTGCAAGCAGATCAGTCACACAAATGCTGCTGGTCAGGTAGTACAAGCTTAGGGCGCAATCCGATGCAGGTTTAGAGAGAGAAAAGTCCTACAACTGCCAGCGTTCCCCAGCCAGCACGGTTTTAGACAGAAAGGTCTAAAAAGTTGCAGGTTTAGACAGAAAAAAGGCCCTACATCGGATTGTGCCTTTACTTGCTGAACTGAGTTGCTAGGAGATTCTGCACTTGCTGCTCACAGCTGTCTATGGACTTCCCTCACCTTCAGCAGGAGGCAAGTCTGGGAACGTGATATCCATGCAACCAGTGCTGGTTCCAGGGTTTTAAGGGCCCTTGGGCAAGGCACCCTCGATGGGCCCCTCCCTCAGTGAGTCCACCTTCTCGCCACCATTGTCGCTAACTGCTATTACTCTTCCTCCTCTTTCTCATCCTTACTACCACCGGCTTGCGTGACAGGCAGCGAGCCAGGCAGCAAGTAGGCGGTGGCATCCACTGCTCCATCTCATCACCACCACTGTCTGGGCCAGAGTGAGAGGCAGGTGAACAAGCAGGTTGCAGCGGTGAAGAGGAGGAGCAACTCCAGGGGACTCTTGTCAGTGGGCCCTGCTGGAGTGTGGGCCCTTGGAAAGTGCCCAGCCATTCCTGCTGTTGAAGCCGGCCCTGCATGCAACAGAACCAGTATCTTAGGACAGTTTATCCTTTTCTAAAATAACAAATGAGTAATGGAAGTGCATTTATTTCACTCCATATTAATCCTCTGAAAAGGACCACAGTGGGCAAAAGCACAATCTCCTCTTTGCTCTCTAGGTCTCAGTGCCAAGTCAAATATTAGCTTGCCTGTATTTTGTCGCACCATCCTGCAAAGTATCGGAATGTTTGCACTGACATTCCTACATGGGTCTTCAAAGCTAGTGTGTAAACAGCTCCCGAGTCAATCGATTCAATGGTTGCGAGCTCTTCTTGGTGTTCTTCAATCAGATCTGCAAGTCTTTCAACACAGCCGTATATACATACAGTGTAAAACATAAATGGACATATCTGTAAGTGGACATGCCCCAGTAGCAAAATTAGAGCTGTGCACAAGTAGCCTCTCGAAATTCTCCACCCTGATTGTGGGCATAGAAATTGGGAGGAGAATTTCACCGAATTTCTCCAAGGGAAGGAGAAATTCTCCACAGTTTCTCACAGGTAGGGCTCACCATTTGTACGGGCTGTAACACAGTTTCTTTTTTCATAAGGGTTTTTGTTTTTTTGTGCTGTCACTGCAAGTGGCAACACCATCACCTGTAGTGGCAGGCTGGCCCCCATCTTGTATCCACCACAATGCAGGTGTGAGAGAGGCAGCGTTGTGTCTAGCTGCAGGGAACAGGTGGCGTAGGGCTCAGCCAAAATCTGTCCTCCAATTTACTGAAAGTCTTTTTCCTACATGAAAGAGGCTTCCATTGTTCCGCCTCATACTTGGGGCGTTTTATAATTTGTGTGCGGTGTTCTTGAGTTTACTTACTCATTGCAAGGTGGTCGAGGGTAATCCCTGTGTGTGTTTTCTTTCTATTACACATCACTCCATTGCTCTGCAGCCTCCCAGGCTGCCTGTGCTTCCTGATCTGAAAAAGCCCTGTGGGAGGAATTACCTCATGTTGTCTTCCCCTGGGCTTTAATTGAAGTGCAGGAAGCCAAGGAGGCTACAGGCTGACAGAGCAATGATTGTACAATGAAAAAATAGTTACTTGTGCACACTCCTAAGCCACCGGTAAGGTAAGTACAAGAAACCCAAACCCAATCCATGAGAATTTCTTTGAAACTTTCTTCACTATTGAATTTCTTTTCAAAAGCAATTTATTTTCCATCAAATTGAAAGAGAATGGTTGAAAAAATGTGGGAAAAATGTTCAGCACACTACTATGCAAAGTAGAACTATTACCCTAGTAAACAAAACAAAACAAAAAATCCCCAAGGTAGCCATGGTGGTCCACGAGGGAAAAAAATCCCCAAATCCACATTTGCACAATAGCTTTATTAGGACCAGACACAATACCCTCGAAGTGTGCAAGCTTTCAAGGTCTCCAGAGCTCTTAATCAGGCTAGGTGATAGAAAAAAGCAGGGGGAGGGGGAAGAAATAGAAAAGGCCAGAGTTTTGGCCAGGTGCTGTGGCCATGAGGTCTGCAGTTTTAGACCCACCCTCAAAATGGAGCCTCATGAAGAGTTATGGAGAAATCGAAAGTTGGCACACTTTGTGGTATTGTGGCTGGTCCTCATAAAGGTATTGTTCAACTGTAGATTTTGACTTTAGTAAGATGACTACTGTGTGTGATTTGAGGTTGTGGCTTTAATTCTACAAAAACACTGAAGGCAGGGTTGGAAAAGCATTTCACATTTCTATACATACAAAGAGAAAATCATCAACGGTGGGGAGAGAACCAGTGTGGTGTAGTGGTTAGAGTGTCAGACTAGGACTGGGGAGACCCAGGTTCAAATCCCCACTCAGCTGTGAAGCTCACTCGAGGTGCAAACATATGCATGTTTAGACAGAAAAAAGTCTTATGACTCCCAGCATTCCCCAGCCAGCATAGCTGGCTGGGAATTGTAGGACTCTTTTTATGTCTAAACATGCTTACGATTGTGCCCTAGGAGAGCAATCCTATGGGTTAGACACCTATGGGATGGAGCACTCTGATACTGGAATGCTCTGAGTATCCCAGCCTGGCAAGGTGGGAGGAAGGGCAGATACTTTTTTAGCTTCTCTGTCCTTGAAAAATCCTTGCATTAGACAGGTCTCTGAGACTGTTTAACTCACTCACCTTGCTGGTGGCCGAGAGGCCTTTGGATCTGGTGGATCCACAGCCTCTCCCCTACCAGCATGCCCCCTTCCCTCCTTCCTCTTCCTGAGGTCAGAGCTCTGACCTTGGGAGAAGGAGCCACCATGAAGCTTTCCTTGGTCGTTGGGAGGGACTTGGGGGGGAGGGGGATCCCTAATCAGATCTCCCCCTCCAAGGTTGTAGCTCTATCTATGGCCTCGGAGGGTATAATCCTCAGCATCCTTGGACCCACAGACGCTGTGTAGGGGCCATAGGATTGTTCTCTAAGGGGGTATTTTCTTTAAATGGCAGACATCCCACCCTTGGCACACACAAACCCCCGACTACCACAGGGGAGCTGCTGACTGGCTCTGCGATGGAGGAGATTATTCATGTGCTCATCACTAGATGTGCTCAGCACCTTTCCAAACCGAATTAAGCCCCTAGAACACTTGTGCAGCCATGCAAATGGTGCAATTAGCACTTGAGCTGAGGTTCGTGCTCTCTTTGCAGGTGCCCATAAACAGAGCTGTGCTCCTTCATCCACCCCACAGCTAGCATGAGCAGAATAAAAATGCAAGTATATGCAAATTTGCTTTATTTGCATAAACCATGCATGATGCAGAATGCAATTTGTCTTTGAATGATATACACAGGAAAATAGGAACATAGGAAGCTGCCTTGTACTGAGTCAGACCATCGTCTCATCTAGCCCTGTATTGTCAACACTGACTGGCAGCAGCTCTCCAGGGTTCCAGGCAGGGTTCTGGAGAAGCTGGCGATCGAACCTGGGACCTTCTGCATGCCAAGTGTGTGCTCTGTCACACTGAGCTATGGCCCCTCCCAAGAATGTGAGTTTGTCGTATATATATTTTATTCATCATAGAAATGTCTATCCTAAACGGTCATGCTATTTAGTCAAATAGGGCACATCATGATTTTTCAGAAGCAACAAAAGTAGACTTACACAACAGAAATGTACCTGGTTTATTAAACATGCCATACCTGTACAACAATCTCCCTCTTTCTCTTGCATTCATCTTTCCCCATTCACCATGTTCAAAGGCATCTTTTGCTGCTGCAACTGCTTTGTCAACATCACTCGCTGTAGCAAAGGACACTTTGGCAATCACCTGTCATTAAGGGAGGGAGAGGCTAGCTCAGTTATGAGTATTATGGCACAATCCTATGCATGTTTAGACAGAAAAAGTCCTATGTGCCCTAGCCAGCAAGGCTGGATGGGGCATGCTGGGAGTTGTAAGGCTTTTTTCTATCTAAACATGCATAGGATTGCACACTTAGATGATTTCTGATTTTTCATTTTTTTTTTATCACCAGTTTAACTAGAAACTTCCCATTTCTCCCTGCATCTATCCACAACTTCCCCCATCTCCAGGTTTTACAGTTTTATGTTATTTGTTTTCACTTGTGCAATTTGCTTGCTACAATTTAACCTTATCGGAAAGGGAAAGAGGAAAGAGGAGAGAAAGGAGGGGGAAGGTGAAGTGGTACAGTAGAAGTGGCAAAAGAGAAGAAAAAAAGATTATGAAAGGGAAGAAAAGGAGGAATGAGAAGAAAGATATGAAGGATCAGGTATTTTAGGGCGCAATCCTATGACCGCTAGTCAGAGGCTAGACGGCCATAGGATAGGTCAGTTCCTGGGAACTGACCTCGGAGCCCGTGCTCCAAGGTTGGTTCCCTGAGAACCGATCTTCATCCCCTCTGGTGCTGAATCGCAGGCAGCACAAAATGGCCCTGTACTCCACGCTCAGAAAAGGAGCACGGAGTGGCGAAAAGGTGACGTTCCTAGGGGCATGCCAGGGTGGGGAAGTTGGAAATCTGGTATGACACATCCAATGTGTCATCCGGCTGCCGCTTCTCACCCTCCGACTTCTTGCAACTAGATAGCTGAAATCATCTGTCCAGCCGCGAATGCAGGGCAGCTGAAGCATGGAGGGGACAATCTCCATTGGATAGGTGGTCACCTCCGAGTTCAGAGGCAGCCGCCTATCCCGGTAGAATTGCTCCCTTATTTGATTTATGTCCCACTTTTCCACCAAAAATGGCACTCAAGGTGGCAAACAATAATAAAATACAAATTAAAAACAAAATTTTGATTAAAACATGAAATGCAACATTAAAACACAATTAAAACACAACACTAAACAAAATAGCACGCAACCAATTCAAAAACCCTTCAGCAACAGACCAAATTACATGCCAAAAGCCTGCCTGAATAATAGCGTCTTTGCCTGCCAGTGGAAGGTCAGAGAGGGAACCAACCGACATAAGAAGTCCATCTCTTGCATGCGTCTGATGGTGGTAGGACTGAGAAATGGGCTTCTGCCGAAGATCTTAAAACTCAGGCAAGCTTGGATGGGAGAAAGCAGCCTGGTCTCAAGTCATATAGGACTTTATAGGTCATAACCAGCTCTTTGAATTGGGTTGTGTTGTGTGCTGTGTTCTGGTTGATACTGGCATAGTTCTTTTACTCTGCATTAAGGTTCAAGAAAACTAGGCCTAGGTGCCTGAATTTTTTCCTCTTTATGTAGTTTAGGGTACAATCTTATGCATGTTTAAATAGAAAAAAGTTCTACAACTCCAAGAATTCCCCAGAGTTGCTGGACTTTTTTCATGCTGGCTGGGGAATGCTGGGAGTTTTAGGACTTTTTTCTGCTTAAACATGCATAGGACTGCACCCTTAATGTAGAATATCGTTTCATGGGCTGTCAGTACTAGGAAGTCCTGAATCCGAGTGTCAAGTAAGCGTGCTGTTAAAGTTCATCTAGATACAGACTGATAAAAGAGGGAGATGTAAACCTTTGGTCATTGCTACCTATGGCAGTGCATTACTAGATTTTCTGTCCCAGTTCTTCAAAAACAGGCTGTGTTGGCACAATGGAGGGGATTCTTTACATATTAACTACTACAGTTGTAACATTATGCATAATTCAGGTCTGAAGGACTTTGAAAAAGACAACATGCAACCACAGGGTGTATACTCACTGAACCATCTGTTGGACTTATAGAGTTGTATGTTTTTCCACCTTCAGCATTCATAAACTCTCCATTGATAAAACACTGATATGGCATCTTCACAGTCATCTGGTTGACTTCTTTTGAAACCTAGCAGCAAAACAAGTCACAAGCTTCAGCTTGTCCTCTAAACCAGCTAACATATGTGAACAGTGCCTTCCTGTGGAAAACATTAAGCATAACAAACATACATTTTGAACAAGCCCAATTCATTGAGAGTCTCCATATTAGGTTGAATAGGAGACTTGCAGTCCCATTGGTAAATTAAAAATAAGATCACAATTATACTTACTTTCAGCAAAGCTATCTAACTATCTGATAGGTCTAAATATCTTGATTCCCAAGATCTACTGCAAACTCTAAACGAGTGTCTAGGAGGACACGCATAACATCAGCGGGGAAGGACTTCTTGTTTTTCAGATCAGTTTTATGGCTACCATTGTTTAGGGAGTCCAGAATTTTTGCTGCATATAATACACCAGTATGTGCAGGGGCCCTGGGCAAGGTGCCCTCTGCTCCCACCCTACCCCAGCACTGCCTTGGAGGAGCCCCAATGAGTTTAACAGTCCACAGAGGCGTCGGCAGTGGTACTATGCCAGGCAGCAATGGGGATTGGGCGGGCGGGGGGGGGCAGCCCAGTGCTGAAAAGACCGACCGCCATCTTAATTTCCTCAGAATACCTCTGGGCCCTGAAGCAAAGAGCAACTGAGATTCGGAGATTAAGATGGCAGCAGCTGCAGCCATCTCACCCAATGGTTCTCTTCAGAAAGGTCATAAAAAAAAACTAAGAGGGGAAGTTGGCATCAGCAGCAATGGGCCCTCCAGGGCCCCTGGGCCCTAGCATTCTCCCCATTATGCCGGGTGCAGGTGTAAGCCAGGCCTGCACACATCTACGCCCTGCTGGTGCTTTAAACGGCACCTCACCCTCCACGTGGTTGAGGTGGACTTTGTTCAATGACAGGGGTCTGATGTCATCATGTGTAGCTTGAGCCTCACTGACAGATGCCGCAGGCAAGTGCATCGTGTCTTTGTGTGGAAATGACACAGAGATGTCCTATGTCCCATGGGAGGTCCTTGCAATGTCAAAGCTGTCCCTTCACACACACATTGCCTGCCATCATGAGAGCACTTGGCTAACATCTCACAAAAGAAAGAGTTTTTAGAAAGCAGCTTACATAATCGATTACTAATTCTTCCTCAGCGTCTTCCCCCCTGTGTTTTCTGACAATCATTTGGATAAAATCTCCGAGCTTAGGGGCCATATAGACGTCTTCATT
Source organism: Heloderma suspectum (assembly GCF_057233095.1). Taxonomy (NCBI): domain Eukaryota; kingdom Metazoa; phylum Chordata; class Lepidosauria; order Squamata; family Helodermatidae; genus Heloderma; species Heloderma suspectum. The sequence continues at coordinate 35,835,914 of NC_139464.1, forward strand.
CTGGAGCTCAAGTCCACCACATTTTTGCTTGATCTCTTCAATCATCCTTAAAATATAAAGTAATTGAAAAAGAGAAAAGTTGGTCGAAATGATGTAATCAACAGAAAACTGAATGGGCGTTTTTTGTGTGTGTAGCTGTTTTGGAGATGTGAAGGCCTGGAAAAAAACCTGGAAGAAATAGGGGTGGGGAGAGAAACATTTGACCCCACCCAGCCATTTTCCCTGTTTTATTTCCCAGGGATTTGGGGAAAATTTGGGGAGAATCCCCCCCCCCAGTATTTCCATTTTCTTTCTGTTTTTTTCTCAAGCCTTCACATCTCTAGTCTCTGTTTTCATATTTCTGCATTGACTACATCAGTATAGTTACACAGGAAGCTGCCTTCTACTGAGTAAGTCCCTTGGTCCATCTAGCCCAGTCTTGTCGACACTGACTGGCAGCGGCTATCCAGGGTTTCAGGCAGGAGTTTTTCCAGCCCTACCTGCAGATGCCACGGATCGAACCTGGGACCTTCTGCATGCAACGCAGGGGCTCTCCACCACAAATTTACTATGTTAAATGGCAGCCCCAGAGCTGGTGGCCTCAAGGTGTGCCATCACTAGAGGTGCAAGCAAGGATTCACGTAATTTGTGAACATCTGAGCCTACACTGAGTGACATCTTGCTCAGAGTGAGGAGCCAGGCCAGAGTTGGCAATAATATAAGGCTGTTGGCTCCTCAGGTCATCTGATCCCTTGCTGAGCTTGCATATGCAGTATACCTTTGGCTAGAGGTGCTATGGTGGTGCAGCACAGCGAAGATTAGGCCGGATGTTCCCCCTGCTTGCAATCTGCCCCAGAGGCATCAAGAGTAAAGAGACTAGGCTTTGCTTTCAATACTCCCAGTATGAGATGCCCCCCGTCCCCACCTTATAGGACGCTGACTTACCGAACAACATCCATAGAAGATGCTCCAGATTTAAAGAAGTCAGTGGCATCCTCAATTACAGCCACATTGCTCAAGATTCCCTTCCAAATGGACTGCAACACAACAGAAAAAATCTGAGACAATGGCACAAACCAGTCTATTTACCAATAATGCACATTGGCCCCAAATTACACATTATAACATCTTAGAATGCTTAGAGTTTTGGCTATTGGGAGGTACAGCAATGTAATACATAGATGATAGAGACAGAGATAGAATTTGGCCCTATTATATATTTCCCAGCAAGCTAGAATTTGGCCCTATTATATATTTCCCAGCAAGCCTGCAATGGGCCAAGAATCTCCTGGTAGTAAGCCAGAGCCCTTCCATACCTCATATAAATGTACCCAGATGGCCACCACTCTCCAGCTCTCTACATGCTGCCCCGCTTATGCGCCTGCTGAGAGTAGCTTGCACCGAGGGGGCAGTAACTTCAGGGCCTGTCCTACCATTAGGCAGTGTGAAGCAGTTGCCTCAGGCAGTAGATACTGGGTAGCAGAGGCAAGGTGTTGGAAGACAGATCTGTGTGCCATGTGGGCTGCCCTGAGCCCTCTAAGTTAGCCTGCTGCCTCCAGGTGCAGTGGAGGATGCTGTCCCATCATTCAGTGCTGAAGACAGATTCCCCTGCCATTCCAGATGGAACGGGAGGGACTGCCATCCTGTTCTTTGCCTCAGGTGGCAAATTGTATTGTGCCAGCCCTGGGTGGGTTGCATCATGTCATTGCAGGTGCAGGAGAGCCTTGGACTTACCAGGAGGAGCTAGGTCTATAGCAGCATGTTGGGCAGAAGGCGAGCACTTTTGGGGAGCCTTTTACAGTATGTTCCAGGAGGAGCCTCACCACTCTGTATGTGGAAGGGGCTGAATCATGCCCATATCAATCAGCATTAATAAAAAAAAACTGCCTTACCACAGCCAGCTTATAAGTACAAATAAGCATTCAGGTTGAGTTGTCTCCTTGCGAGAGTATTGTCATGTTGGAAGAAGAGACTCATGGGAGATTGCTAGCTATTTGCAAGGGTTAACATCTGCACTGTCTCTCACATCAAATAAGCTTACACACACACACACACACGTGTGTGTGTGTGTGTGTGTGAGAGAGAGAGAGAGAGGGAGGGAGGGAGGGAGGGAGGGAGGGAAAATAAACCTTGTTTTCTGATGACATATATTTAAAGAATACATCCCTGGGTACTAGTTATGTGACCCCGAGTAGTCGGTATCCCATTTTTGTGGATACCACCTTGAAATCCTCTTTTGAATGAAGGCAAGGTCTATAAAGTTTTAAAATAAATAAATAATAAATACTATGCGTACTATATAAATTCATTATTATCTCCAAAGAACATGTATATTTCAATAGTCTTGCATTCATACTGGTGGTTTTGAATAGATTTGATTTTTTTCTTCATTTTCCCTCATTCTTTCTTTAGAAAGCTCCTAAAGTTTTCCTGGGCAATTAAAAACAACATAGTCTCCACCTGCAGGCTTAAAAAGCCACTGTCCGATAGATAGATAAATAAATAAATAAATAAATAAATAAATAAATGTTTTATTTTGTTTTCTCAAACACAGCAATCATTTACCTTGATAGTTTCTGCCATCTTCTTCTCCTCTTCAGTAAGTTCTATGGCAGAAGTCTCATCAGTAGAGAAATATTTAGATGCTGGGATCATCCTTCCATCTTCAAACTGCAGATTTCTTACCAGCAGCTAGAGAAAAAGAAATACAGATAAAGGCAGCTAGTAAGGTGGGAAACTGAGGGGTTCATCACACAAGGCTGACATCCAGCATCCTTACCAGGGCTTTCTGCTTCCAGGTTCTTTTGCGGGATTAAGATTGGCTCCTTTACATGGGAGGACATGTGCTTTGAATTGAGGACTTCCTTTCTTAGGAAGTTCTATATGTTTCTATGTTTCATTTTACAGCCATTAGATGGCGCTGTGCTTATTGCGCAACGCCGTCATTACACACAGCTGATAGATCAGATTAACGTTCCTTATCACGTTACCTCTGATCTTTTTAAAAGCAGGATAAAGGTAATAAACCGTGGGAGGGGCCCTGAAGGTTGACAACATCGTGTAAAGGTTCTACAAACTTCTGTGTGCAACCAATCTTGATTGCACGGCATAAACCCCGTGTAGAGAAGCTCCAGCTGCTAGGAATAGGAATTACTATCTCATTCTAAACATTTGGACCCAAATCTCTGATTCCAATCCCCTCACAAAGTTAGTACTGGTTTTGCAAGCCACAAAATTCCCATTGGAATTATTTTTTTTCTCCCCTGATGTTGTCCGATATCTATTATTTCTGTCATTTCATATTGTGGTTCTTAAATGCTTACCATTTTTCCATCATTGCCAAACAGAACCAGCCCATTCTTGGTTACAAGACTAGGTTTTGTAGCACCTTCTATTGCCAGTTCTTCACCCAGAGGTACTGAACCATCAAGTAAGGATGACCCATAGAAAGTAACCATCTGTAAAAAGGTTCAGTTTTTTAAAAGAAGAAGAATGAGCTGTGAACAGTTCAGCAAACAACAGTAAGCCATAGTGAGTGGGGTTTTACACATCTGCCAGGGTGGTGGTGGAAGCAAAATAATTGCTTTTTCCTTTCAGTTTGAGGGGAAAATCCCATGGTAAATATTTCTTACACAAGAAATATTTCAAAGCCAACAGTACATTCATCTACATGAAATGTCCTTTGTGCAAAGTTTGGTTCAAGAGACAAAGACAAAATATTATAATTTCTTGGTCATCACAGTGGAGGCTGGTGGCTCTGATATCAGTGGGGTGGTAAATCCTCCCCGGGTTTCAGTCAGAACCAGTCAGAAGTCTAAAGGTGCTATCCAAGGTGCCTCTGCGTTCCATGAATGGGGTGTAAACATTTGACTTCATGGAGTAAGGTGCAAACTAGTAACCAGAGCAGAAAAAGAATGGACAGAGAAATCACCAAAATAGCTTCAGCACCTTGGATAGCTCCTTTAGAGTTCTGATTGGTTCTGACTAAAACCCGTAGCAGATTCACTGCTCCACTGACATCGGAGCCCCCAGTCTCCACTGGGTCATCAACTTATTTTGCTCCATAATTGAGAACTGGTTTATTGCCAAATCATTCTTCACTTGCTTTCAGCAATTCACCTTTGACATTGTGATCCTGGTGGTTGACTCAACCTTGACCTATATTCATATTGTTATCAAAGGGAGATAGAACATGCTTGTAATTCATAGTGCTTACCTGACCATCAATCATAGCCCAAGCTCCAGGTACTTTATCATGTCCTCGGATCCAGTTGTGCAAAGCTGATGCTGGTTGATCCCAAGAAATCTAGGAAATCAAGAGGTACAAGTTGACTAGTTCTACTTACACATAATTTCATACTCTCAGGGTGCAATCCTATTGGGATGCCCATCAGCCTCTGAACTTGGAGGCTGCCGGGCACCCTATGCAGAGCTCCTCCTGCACTGCATTTTTGCTAGATGGGCATTTTTGCCTGTCATTCATTCATTCATTCATTCATTCATTATATTTCTATACCACCCCATAGCCGAAGCTCTCTGGACAGTTCACAAAAATTAAAAACCATTAAAATACATTATATAAAGTATGAAACCATTCAAGTAAGGACATAAAACTGATAGTACACACAACAACAACAACTTAAAACAGTGAGAGACCATCCAGGGCTTGATTAAAAGTCTCGTCATATGCTGCCAAATGTCTGACAGAAGGGTAATTTTAACCTGGTGCTGACAGTGTTGGCACCAGGTGGGCACCATAAATTGGGGGCCACCACCAAGAAGGCCCTCTCCCTTGTTGCTGCCCTCAGAGCCTCACTCGGAGAAGGCCCACAGAGGAGGGCCTTGGATGCAGAGCGTAGTGTATGGGTCAGTTCATGCCAGGAGAGGCATTCCATCAGGTACTGTGGTCCCAAGCTAGGGTCAAAACCAGCTCCTTGAACTGGATCTGGAAACATACAGCTAGCCAGTGCAAGTGGGCCAGAATTGGTGTTATATGGTCAGACAGTCTTGCCCCTGTTATCAGTCTGGCTGCTGTATTTTGCACAAGCTGCAGCTTCTGTCTAGCGGAGGCGTTCGGGAGGGAAGGAGGCTGGGGAAGCTGGGAATAATAATAACAACAACAACAACCATTACCATCACAATATGATGCAGAAAAAATTAATACAGGATCGTATTGATTGATTGCTAGCCACATAAGACAAAAGATGGAGTGATTTAAAATTACAGAAGGAAGAAGCATCCATTCAGAAAAGGGCTGAGTTGTAACATCACAATACCCACAGGAAGAACTACCTGGCTCCTGAATGATAATGTAAGGAAAATATTATCACTGAGCTGTTTAAGGAAAATAGGGGGAAGACAGGAAGAGGAGCATGCTTCAGAAAACATTACAAAATTATTTGTAATCTGCATATTATTTTACTTTTCGAACATTGCTATTTCAGAGAATGCTGTTTTGCAAAACGGATGACAACAGTTTTGAGAATGTCTGTCAAGGCGCACTGACAATGTACTGGTACAGATAATATTATAATATGATATGGAATGAACCTTAGTGAAGTAGACTATGGGCTGCTCTCGATGTAAAGCTAAACCATTGTTTAGTGTTACAAGAATGAACCTAGTCTCCACCCAGGCTCATGCTTTCCCACCCTCCTGCATGGCTGTGAGGAGTTCAGAAGCTTTTACTTCCATTTTACATTAACCGCAGCTTGCCATGTTCTTCAAGCCCGACAAAATGGGGCTAATCTTAACTATGACCACATTTGCACTTAATACTAAGCCATGGTTCATTTAGCCAAACTGTGGTTTGTTTAAACTTCCAAAACTTCCAAGGCAAGTAACTATATTTTATTTCAGGCAAACAAGCCACCGTTTTTAAATCTCCTTTGTAAGGATTTGAACCTCTTTTAGCCTGATGGCTGAATTCTATTTCAGAAAAACTCTAAGGGGCCACATCCCGGTAGTGGGCATGGCCAAAGGCAAAAGGGTGGGGCCAAAAATTACCAGCATATTTTAGCTTAAAGCTCTTTTTGCCAGTAGCACAGCTTTAGGAGGGGCATTTCAAACTTTTAGAATGGTGGAAAAAACTGCACAAAAGCCATGAGACCACAAAATGGTTGGGAAGAGGGAGTGCAGCCAGGAAAGCCTAGCCATCTGGGGAGTCTCAAAGGACCTCTGGCCACTTTACTAACAGCCCAAGACCACATGTTGAAATCACAGCTCTTAGCAGGTTTCTCTGATGGTTACACCTACAGAGGGTACATCAAATAACATTCAAAAGAAGCCAAACAACTCTGACCTTTCCTACAGGACATAATTTAGGGGTTTTCCCCTTGTTCTGTTGCTGGGAGGATTTCATGGACTGCTAAGATTTGTGCTGATGTCAACTGTCTCCAGGTGGAAAGCAAAGGTGTGTTTTTCTTCTTTGACAGGCACAAACATCTCCAGAATGCATTTAACCTGGGCATACAGCTGAGGAGTTGGGTGCTACATAGCAAAACAGAGGTTGTTGGGGGAAATGGATAAAGTGCTGCTTTTCCTTGCTGGGCGAGCTACAGGGGATAATTGAATAACACTTCTAGAATTCTTTGCTGTAGGCTTGGAAGTACTGATAGCTACTGAGTGACAGTTGTAGGCAGAATTACCCTCACGTAAGGGGTGTTTGAGTGTCAGAGGGAAAAGCTGGATTGTATCCCTTCAGCTCCACACATTTATTGTTTTGGTCTTCACATAGATTGCTAGAGAATGCTACAGGGATGCTGGCAAGAATCCTGCAGAGCAAGAATTATTTTATTCCATTGCGGTAGTAGGAAAGGGTTAAGATGTTCTGGTCTTAAGGCAATGTTGCGTGTTGCTTGGAAGTGGGGGACAGGAGTGAAGTTGGTTTGACTCATGGTGTGTCAGGAGCAGTCAAAGTTCTCCGAGGAGAGTTCCCATCTCATTTGTGCAGCCAGCCAATGGTAAGTAAGCTGGTGATGCAGTGATATCAGTCAAATAGAGGGGAAAAACAAACCAAGAATGAGTGAAACAAGCTGAAGATTCTTTGCTTATCTGCAAGACAGACCCTGGCTTGTTCAAAAAACATGATTAACTCAAGCAGTGGCTTAATATTATGTCTGAATGCAGTCTATGATTTGCTGGAAACAAGCCTAATATGGTTTGTTGAAACAAGCCATAACCACATGTTATGAAGGTGGCTTGTTTTAACAACCCATAGTTAAGATTAACCGCAGTTTAGGGTTTAGACTGCACACTAAATTGTGGTTAATCTAAAATGGAAACAGAAGCTTCTGAACTCCTCTTTGCAGCTGCACCAGGGGAGGAGAGGGGAGGAACACATGGGAAGGTTCCAACCACACCCAGACATTAGTGCTATTCGTGATGTTCCAGCAGAAACCTATGCCTGCATAACATCTAGCAGTGCTTTCTAATGCAGTGGGTTTCCTGGAAACCCATAGTGCTAGCAAATGCTATTTATGTTACACATGCATTGGTTTCTGTCACTGCAACATAAATAGCACTAGAGGCCATACATCACTGAATCCTTCCCCATAAGCTCAAGGCTTGCTGTGGCTCATTCTCCTAATGCTAAATCATGTTTTAGCATTATGTCCGAACATGGCCTACCTCTGTACAAGCTATGCTTTGTTCTCACATTTTCTTTGGCTACTTTGGCCATTAAAAGCATAAGGTTTATAAAATATCAATAAGTCAAAGAATAATCTAAGGAACTAACATAAATTCAATTTTGTCGGTGGTGATCTTTAATAGTTCAAATACGTTCACTTATATTCTTGCAGGAGATGTGTCATGATCTTTATTTATTATTTATCATTTGTTAATAATACTTGTATATCGCTTAATATAAAAATTCTCTAAACAGTTCACATTTAAATATTAAAAATCACATTTAAATTCACTATTAAAAATTCAATTGTAATAACAATATAAGGATATACAGAAAGACTTCTCTTTTTTTCTCCAAAAATGCCATTCCATAGAGAAGAAGGACTGATCCATTTGTATTTCCATAGACTGAGTCATAGAATCATAGAATAGTAGGGTTGGAAGGGGCCTACAAGACCATCGAGTTGAACCCCCTGCTCATTGCAGGAATCCAAGTCAGAGCATCCCTGACAGATAGCTGTCCAGCTTCATCTTGAATGCCTCCAGTGTGGGAGAGCCCACTACCTCCCCAGGTAATTGGTTCCATTGTCGTATTGCTCTAACAGTCAGGAAGTTTTTCCTGATGTTCAGCCGGAATCTGGCTTCCTGTAACTTGAGCCCATTATTCCGTGTCCTGCATTCTGGGATGATCAAGAAGAGATCCTGGCCTTCCTCCCTGTGACAACCTTTCAAGTACTTGAAGAGCGCTATCATATCTCCCCTCAGTCTACCCTCAGAGTCAAAGGAAAGTGCAGCTGTCCCATATAAATTGATCCCACATTGGAAATGCCAAGCAGGTCATGAAGATTCTAATTATAAATGACTGCTATGGAGCACTATTGCTCTTCCTTGGAATTCATTCAAGAATGCAGGTAAAAAGGTGAGGAATCTTATGGCATGAATAACTTAAACCTCCCACAATTAAAAATCAAATAATATATCTACTGGAATACAAAAGAGAGGTCGTGGGCATTTCCTGTCAATTAACAAAAAGCAATTGGGACTGAATTCAAAGGGCAGTGAAGTCCCTTGCTTGCATTGCTTTGGGGGACCTGGGATAAAGTCACAGCAAGCACAACATTCAATGCGTAGTTAGAATAAAATTATAATAATTATTTCAAATTCATTATAAGCTTCAAATGAATAAGAGAGCAATCCTATGGCCACTAGACACTGTCTAGATGACCATGGGATTTTTCAGTTTCTGGAAACCGAGGTCGTCTGCTCTAAGTTCCCAGAAACCATGCTGCCCACCAACACCAATATGGAGCATTTTATAAATGAATACATGGGAAAAGCAATCCTACCCATGTTGGGGGGTGGGAGCTCCAACATCAGAGGCCCCCCAAACCCCAAAGACCCATCGTCCTTTCTTTTCCTGTGTCCAGGATTTGTTTTCTTCCTTTTGATTTCCCTCCCAATGGAACCAGTGAGAGGGAATTATATATGTCAGCTCCACAACTGACATACATTTCCCCCCATGTTGGGGGCATGTCTGGGTAGTGGAGGGCTTTGAATCTTGTAATTCCAAAGCTTTCCCATGATCTTTCCATGACACACCCCTATCCAGCCCACCCTTTTTGCCTCTACCAACATCAGAGTTCTGGTGTCAGAGGGCAAGGACTCTTTCTGCAGAACATGAAAGGGGGCATCTGAGGTCGGATTTTCCCCTGTGAGGATGGACCTCTCTCTCCACCTTTGGAGGGGGAAATCCAATCTATTCTATGACCTCTGGGACACCCTCTCAGGAACCTCTCAGGATTCAGTCTCAGTGGACTAGATTCTGCATGAGTTAATGTTAGAGGAACATTTATAATTGACGGCTGCATCTTTTGACATTGTCCAAAATGACAGCCGCATCTTTGGAAATGGCACACTGTTGCCAACAATAAAAAGGTAAAGGTGTCCCCAACCAGTCGTGTCCGACTCTAGGGTGCGGTGCTCATCCCCGTTTCTAAGCCGAAGAGCCAGCGCTGTCCGAAGACGCTTCCGTGGTCATGTGGCCGGCATGACTGAACACCGAGGTGCATGGAACGCTGTTACCTTTCCCGCCGAGGCGGTACCTATTTATCTACTTGCAACTTCTTGCTTTCGAACTGCTAGGTTGGCAGAAGCTGGGACTGAAGATGGGAGCTCACTCCGTCACGCAGCACTTGGGTCTCGAACTGCTGTCCTGCCGACCTTCCAGTCTGCAGTTCAGCGTCTTAACTACTAAGCCACCGCGGCCCCGTTGCCAACAATACCTCTGCATTTTCTTTCTTCTGGATGCCTTCATAGGTTGCCCCTTCTTCAGACTGAGGTATACGAGGAGCTTTACCATCTGCAATTAGCTGTACAGCTTCTACCTAAGCAGGAAAAAGAGCAGGTTTGATGGCTCTAGCAAACTGTATGTTGCTTTGACTTTTTATCCTTCTCGTAGCTATTGAAAGAACTAATTCAGGTTCCCATTGGGGATGTGGTAGCCACTTGAAAATCCTATATCCTGAGCTCAGGACATCAACATCATTTTCTAGCAGCATCTGTTGCCATGTATTAGTTCCGGTCCCTCAGAACTATGACTCTGAAAGCTCCAGGTTCAACCCTCAGGTCAGCCTTCAATTTACTGGTAGTATTCAATAACTTCCTGAATAGGCAAACTTCACCCCCAGCCCCACAACTGTAACAGTTTTAGGGCACAATCCTATGGGGTTGCTACCCAAATGACAGAAGCCTCCAAGATTGGAGGCTTCTGCGTATCCAATGCTGCAGCAGGATGAGAGGAATGATGGAGGCTTTTGCCTCTCCATCCTCCTTAACGTCTGAGTCCGCTGTCAGTTGTCCCAAGCCCTCCCAGTGTGTTTGTAGTCAAACAAAGAAGCTGATCTCCAATAGGCTTTATTATGCGAATCAATCAGTCCAACAGTGGTTCAGGTTATAGACCTTGTCACACTAAGGTAACCTAATACATCCTAGGTAGGGATGCACTACTCTTAGGAGAGAAGTTGCTGGAAATCTGGCACCAGTCTGCAGTATAGAATCTGAAAGGCTTTCTCAACCCCACCCTTGGGGGGAGTCGACCCACAGAGACCTCTTGCGATAGGCCAACCTTGTAGAACGCCTTACTTTCCTAAGGTGCTCCTCCCTCTTGGCCCAACATCTGATCCTTGTGTCTGTCACGCCCACCTCCTCCCCGCTCTGAATTGCTGTGTTCCCAGAGAAGGAAAGGTTATGGTTAGGCTTTGATTCAACTGATTAGCCTGCACCTGGACAGATGCTTCCCTGTCTCTGTCTCCCTGAGGCTCTGGTTCCTCCTCCACCCCTTCGTACTGTTCTTCATCTGACTCAAGAGGCCTCTGAAGAGATGCTGGGCCCAGTCCTGACACCCGTTTAGCTGAGTCACACTGCCAGGCATGGGGATGGCAGCTAAGAAGGCTGTGGAGCTAGTAGATCTGTGGCCTCTCCCCTCTATGCTCACTTGCCTGCCCCCAACACACCTGTTTCCTCTCCTCCCGAAGTCACGATATTGACCTCAGGAGAGGAAGCTGACACTGAGATTTCCATGGTGGCTGGGAGGGGCAGGAGGGAGTGCGGGGTGGAGGAATCCCCACTCAGATTTCCCCCTTCAAGGTCACAGCATTGTCTACGGCCTCAGAGGGTCTCAGCACCCTTTGTCCCCTCAGACACTACGCAGGGTGCCACGGGATTGTGCTCTTAGTTTCTAAATTCTGCAGTCTGTTTATTTATTAAAATGTTATCCCTACAGCACATGGGATCGCAGGCTGGGACACAACAGTCAAATAAAAGCAGCCACAGTTCTAAAAATTACCATCAGATCACTGATCACCCAAAGGCCTGCTGAAAAAGAAAAGCTTTCAGGTGGCACTGAAGGGTATATGACACAGGAGCCAACTGAAGCTTGGGATGAGGGGAGAGAATTCCGCAACTGGGGTGCTACTGCTGAGAAGCCCTTCTGAGAAGTAATAGATCTGTCAGCACTGGCATCTTTAGAAAGGCCTCCCCAGCTGACCTCAGTGCTTGGGCAGGATTATTTTGGGAAAGGTATCCCTTCAGGTATCTAGGCCCTGCACCATTTTGGGTTTTGGAAGTTAGTACTGTCAGCCTTGAGTTGGGCAGGTGACTTAGGGCCACAAGAGACATTATTTTAAATGTGTGTCTAGCAGCTATGTCTTTTTCATTTTTACTCTACAGTAGTTGCAGGCTCCACGAGATGGATCAGGACCTTAGCGTGGCAGGAAGGGGGGCTTTTAAGAAGTTGATTGGGCCCCTCCACCTACTGTAGAGTAAAAATGAAAAGAACGCATAGCTGCTAGTTGCACATCTAAAGTAATGTCTGTTTTGGACCCAAAAGGCAGCCAATTCAGATCTTTAAGGGCTGTTGTAATATTGCTCCTTATAGACATGCCAGTGGAGGCTGGTGGCTCTGATTTTGGTGGGGCTGTGCATCCATTCTGTGTTTGAGTCAGAACCAGACAGAACTCTAAAGGAGCTATCCAAGGTGATGAACCCATTTTGGGGATAGGGCTCAGCACTTTGGATAGCTTCTTTAGAGTTCTGGCTGGTTATGACTGAAACCCAGTGTCAGGGGGCCCTAGCCTCTTGGCTACTGGAGTAGACTCTTCCAGTCTACTCCAGTAGCCAACTCCAGACACAGACAAAGGATTCTTTTCAAGGCTTTATTCCTTTTACAACTTAATAACTCTATCACCAGCGACTAAGCTATGAACAGTAGAGTAACCTCTGCCCCGGGTTGGAAACAGTTGGTCCCCGTTTGAACGAGAATCACTTGCAGACCCTGAACTTATGGGCTAGGGAGAGTCCCTCCCCTTTTCCCTTGGGTCCTCTGGATGCAACCGTTGCTTGCGCGCCAAACAGGCGCTACGCCTCCTTTCCGTGCCCTCCATAGTTCATCGCTCTTTGCATCTGCGTCGAGCATCCAGCCAGCCCTCCTCCCGTGCTTTTTCACTCCCAGGACCGCTATCTATGTCTGGAATGCTGGCAGGAGGAATCTCTGCCAGCTGCACGGCCTGGGGGGGATGAGCACGCTCCTCTCCCATGGACGGCTGTTCCTCTTCAGAATCAGAACTGCTCCGAGGTTCTATGGGCTCAGTGTCCACCCTGACATCCAGAATACATTCACAGTCCCACCAAAATTGGAGCCACCAACCTCCACTGAAACATTCCTGTTTACATTCTGGCCATTACCCTCTGCCCAAGTTCCAGTCTCTGGATCATCTTCAAGGGAAGTCTCACGTAGAGCCAGTTGCAGTAATCTAATTTTGGACTGCCACACAGTATTCCTTCCAAACTGCTTGCCTTTTAGCATAGATAACCTTGGAAACGAAAGGTTCCTCCTGTGCATGCACCAGGTCATTGCTGACCCCTAGAGGGATGCCGCTTGCACTGGCGTTTTCATGGCAGACTATAGCGAGGTGGTTTGCCATTGCCTTCCCCAGTTGTGACTACCTTTCCTCCAGCAAGCTGGGTACTCATTTTACCGACCTCGGAAGGATGGAAGGCTGAGTTGACCTGAGCCGGCTACCCGAGACCCAGCTTCCGCTGGGATCAAACTCAGGTCGTGGGGAGAGTTTCGGATGCAATACTGCTGCCTATCACTCTGCGCGACGCGAGGCTCTATAGATAACCTTACCATAGCCTTTATTCCCTCTGGGAAAAGAAACTGATTATACAGGTGATCCACAGTATCATTTGGGCCGACATCACATTCTCTCTGCAGAAGAATTGGTCCTGTGTCCAGACCGTCATCTGCCCAGAAAACTGTAAACCCAGCCTTTTTGTCTCCTTGAATTAAAGTCCTGAAAGTAAGTGAAAGAGGATGTGGAAGAGATCATAATGACTTCATAAGAAAAATCAGCATTTTTCATTATTCTGAGCTATGAGGCACATACATGGAGAGCCTGCAAACCTGGGCTGTGGCTTGAGCCTAAGAAAGGTGGGCTAGAAATTTAATTAATTAATTCAGTTAATTAATTAACTGATCAGTGCAGTAATTTTTGCAGGGTTATTCGGAGAATTATGTAGTTGAGGACTGCAGTCCTATGTATACTATTTGGGAATAAGATTTCAGCTGGAGGGCTCATAACGCCACCAACCAAAATACGTTCAGTGGTTTCCTGTTTTTTTCTGCTTAATGGATTTTCTATGAAAATAAGAAAATAGCTGGAAGAACTGGTGGGAAAACAAAGGAGAGTTACAAATGGAAGATGACATCATCTGGATGCCCCATAACATTCGGTGAATGAGCCAGGGTGATTGCATAAGGAAAGCCTTGTTTGGAAGCACTCTATGGGCTAAACTACACTCTACATTACATGCATAACATGTAGTTGGTCCTACTCTTTTTAAACTTTTGTGTATGCATGTGGGGCCCTGATCTAGACTGGGACCACTGTGTATTGGGGGCAGGGGGGAAGGCCATCATCAAGTCTACTCACCAACAGGGATGTCAGAGAAATCTGCAATGGATTCAAATGAGTTCAGATTTCTATTAATGTGACCTGCAGATTTTGCTCTGGACTAGCTTTTTTGAAGTCACATGGATTCTGTGGACTTGTGGACCGTTGTTTTACTTGGGGGGGGGCAGATTTGTGCGAATTCACATTAGCCCAAATGTGTATTAGCACAAGTGCACATTATCACTAATTCACACTTGTGCAATTATGCTAATCTGCATTTGTTAATGCACATTAACTGATGCAGGTTGGCACATTTGTGCAAGTGTTCATTAGCACTAATGTGAATTAGCGCAAGTAGAATAAACTCTGGTAACAAAAATCTGATTTGCAATGAGTGGATGATGGAACAAAACTCACCTGACAATTTGCAAAGAAACACATATGGAATGGAATTAACAAAAACCATACATCCCTACTCACCAATTGATTGCAGATGCTCCCCTGTGACGGGGAAGGATTGACGGGTGGTAAATAATTGACCCATGCCTTGGCCCTTCAATAACATCCATGGGAATGAACTGTGTACAGAATGGAAGGACATTCAGGTCTGCCCCGACTGACTGATAGGCGTCAATAACTTCCTGGACAGGCTTGCCTTTCACTCTCCACCTTGGGAACTTAAACACAGGGGTCCCATCTTTTTCTGCAGCTGAAGCTGGGAAATAAGGATAATAGAATGCTTGCAAATATGTTTATTGACTGAAAAACTGAAATGTAACATATATGCAAAATGTGTGAGAACAGATCAAGACCCCTTCTGAGATCACTTGTTACCCCTTCCAGAAACTGGAGCCATCCTAGTGTAAGAAGAAGCCACACTGTAGGGTCATCCTACAGGTTACAGTCTTACGATACTATTGGAGCTGTGCAGGAAGGGCTTGATTAACACTGTAATTCAGTGTCTAATTATGCAGCTTGTGACTGAATTTATTCAGCTGACATGAGAGCTGGATGTCTGTCAAAACCATCAGATGGCCACTTCATAACAAACCCAGCTGCAATGCATTTCCACATCTTAGCACACGCTGGGCACCTTTTTCCATTGAGGGCAGCGGTATTGTGGTAAATTTGAAGTGTAGGCACCCACTGTGGCAGTTCCAACAGCCACGCCCCCAAGGAGAGTCCAAAAATGCAGGCAGCTGTGCTGATCCATCTCTCCTTCTCTGCGTGTGTATCTTACTTTTCTAGATCTTTTGTAAAGCTCATGGGTCTTAATTCAAGCCTAAGCTACCCCCAAACTCTTTTGCATTACAACATGGATAGCTCAGAACCACATATCCTTGCTGGGAAAATCCATTTTCTCCCAGCAACTGTGAAGGTCACAGTTAAGCTCAGAGGGAACAAGGACGTCTTGGGGGGGGGCAGATGACATCACTGTCCCTGCTAATCAAAAAATCCTACTGCTTTGACCCTGTGAGCCCAGGCTCCATGACACCACATTCCCTCATGGATAACCCACTGGGGCCACATGTTGGTGGTGGGCAGGGCCAAAGCCAGGCCTGGGCAGGGCCAGAGCAAAAAGTGGGTGGTCACCACTTTTCTCTTTGTGCCACCCCCTTGTCTTTCTCCTTGTGCCACCCCCTTTTCACTCTCCCCCTCTTCCTTTCCTGGCATCACTCTTGCCAGAGATCTGAGCTGACTGCATCAGAGGGCTTCTGGAATTAGGCCAGGGGCTGCAGGTTTCCCATCCCTGATGTACAGGAACATGAGCATGGGGCACACTGACACAGTATGAAAATGGCCCCACCACTACCAGTGCTGGCTCCAGGTTTTTGAGGGCCTCAAGCCACCATTAATGGACCTCCTCCTTCGATGAGTCTAGCTTCTCACGGCTTTGTCACAAGCTGCTCTTGTTTTGTCTTCCTTCTCATCATCGCTACCACTTGCTTGCTTGACAGGCAGGGAGCCAGTGAGCAAGCAAGCAATGGCATCTACTACTCCGCCTTCTTCTACCGTTGCTGGGCCAGGGTGAGAGGCAGGTGAACAAGCAGGTTGCATGGTCAAGAAGAGGAACACGTTCAAGGAGCTCTTATCAGGGAGGCCCCTGCTGGGGTGTGGGCTCTTGGCAGGTGCCGCCCAACCATGCCTACCCTTGATGCTGGCCCTGCCCACTATAAATACTGTAGTCATTATAGTATATAAGTACTTACCCAAAGGGTCGGCCTTTCCATTTTTGTCTGGGACTGTGAACACTCCCACAACTTTGTGTCCTTCTTTCTGTAAGTGCTGGTAGACTTCTTGTCCAAAGAAACTCTGGCCTATTAAAGCCAGCTTTAGTTTATTTTGGTAATAATCCTGTCAGCAAAAGTAAAAAGCCAAATACAGTTCAGAAACCCCAAAGGATAGCTTATTCTCCTGTAAATCCTGTGCTCCATTTTACTAAGTTAAAGTTGCTCTAGGCCCCGTCTACATGGCACCTCTTTCACCCTCCACTCTGTCACAACTGCGCAGCATTTCAGCTTCGAATTAGCTTCTGCTGGGATACACGATTACTGTGGGCTTCCCTAACAGACTCCACCATGCCCTTTTTTTTTGCCATTATACTTTAATGTGCAGCTGTGCAGTCCCATGAGCATGGGGATGCAACACTTAAGTGGCTGTTTTGTATTTTAGGGGTTCTGTTGTGTCTTTCTGTCCCTCGTTAGGTAAAAAGTGGGTGTTCTGTGCTCCTTCATTTCCACACCATCTGTTTGTCAGTTTCCCAGCCTGAGACTCTTGTGATGGTTCGCACTCACAAGGTGTGAGCAGTAGGTGCCTACCCATCGCTCCGAAAAGGTGGCCGGAGTGAAGTTGGTCCTCCCCCAAGACCCCCCCATCCCTTTGGCATTGAGTCCAAAAGCAACCGTTGCGAAGATACAAAGCTGCAAAAATGTGCGAAAATATGATTAAATAAATGAAAACGCCTCTCTGTGCCTCTGTAACTGCACAGCTACGAAGGGATGGGGGGGGAGTAAAATGGCATCACAAAGTGATGCAAGCACTACGCATGCCTACAATATGCCCACCGCAAAATGTGAAGTTGGTTTGGGGAAGGGACAGACGGCTCGCAACCGTGGGGAAACCCACAGCAAACGAAAAACATCGCAGCAAAATGCTTCCTTGGAAATCCGCATTTTCCGGGAGAAAACCATGGCTGGCTGTCTTGAGGTACCTCGACCCACAGTCACCCCGGAGTAAAAGGCTCATGTAGATGGGGCCCTAATGGCAAGTATCAGCACCTTGACTTGGGACGGGAGATGAACAGGCAAATGGGGTAGTTCTCTGGATGATTTACAGAAGAATATGTAAACACATAAAACATAAAAATACAAAATGAATGTAAAGTCAAAACCAAGTTAAAACAGCATCGGAATAAAAGCAGAATAACACACAGAATAACACACAGTGAACACAGTAATGTCCAAGGTATAAAAAGCAGTAAAGCCTGTTTTTAAAGCTGAAAATCCTAAGTAAATAGAAAGATCTTCAGCTGGTGCCAAAAAGATAACCAAGTGAGCCTCTCATTCCACTACTGAGGTGCTACCACTGAAAAGGCCCTTTCCTTAGTAGCCACTGGCCTCTCACTTCCTTTGGTGGCACCCTCTGAAGATAATCTTAGTAGCATCAGTTTTGGAACTGCTGTTATGTTTGTTCCCTACCAGTTACAAAGAAGTAACTAGCACACATAAAATGAATTGCTATTTCATTTCCTTTTAGAAATATACATGGGAATGTATTTGTAGTTGTAGAAAACATTACCAGATATACACACATGAATGTCTTTTAAAAACAAGAGACAATAAATTAATAGTTACTTAAATACTTATTGAACTTACCAAGAAAGAAATTTTGACAGATAAAAGTCTATTTGAGACATGGTGGACGTTGCGTGTGCTTGTGTGTCAAGACATGGTAAAATGGTAAAAAAAAAATGAGATAGGTTTTAGTTGGAGAGCCAAATAGATCGTACTTACTATATCAGATTTAGGGTGCAATCTTATGCATGTTTAGACAAAAAAAAAAGGTCTCCACGCTGGCTGGGGCATGCTGGGAGTTGTAGGCCTTTTTTCTGTCTAAACATGCACAAGATTGCGCCTTTATTTGTTGGCCTGTGAGACGTTTAACAAGAGAGATGAAAGGAGCCCATCGGTTCACGCACTTTTTCTTTTGAGCTGGCATCTTAACCAACTGAACTTGATGGATCAGTTTCTATACGACCATCACCTCCCAGGCTTTATCTAGCCGCTGTTGTGCAGAGGAGAGATTTCTGGTTTATAGCTATACATAGTTTGGCTGCAGCCATGTGGCAACTTCATCTTAAAAGAAGCAATATGACTGCTTGCCATTTTCTGTAGAGTGTTCTTCTTCTTCATCTACGAAGCTTGCAGTGGCAATCTAAAGCAAATCCCCTCTCGTGCAAAGCCAAGCCCCTCCCCACCCATATGCAACGTGCTGTCGTCAGTCAGTCATTCTCATATTTAGCACTGCTGATGCAATCCAAGGAGCTCAGATTAAGCCTTCTTACTATATCAGTTCCTTGACATAGATATTTCATTCAGGCTGCTGACAGTTGCACTGGTGACTGTGTTGTCACACACGGTGTACAGTATAGGCTTTGGTGAAGCGACAGCAAGTTGGCCAAGCCTGCAGATTTCACTGTCTGGATTTGGATTTCTTGTTGCAGCAAATACACCTTAAATACTAATACACTTATGATCTGCATAAGCATTTGTAGACGACGGCCTGCTTGGTTTGTCTTTCCTACTTGCACCCAAATTTAAGAGGGACATGATAAGCGCTAAAGGGAACTTCTGCACAATGCCCGAAAAGCAGATTTTAGCCATGCACCCACAACTGATCTTTCAGTAACCATCACAAATGCCCTGCCTCTAGAAAACAGATGTTGGGTTAGTCCTGCTGTGGGATGGAGAAGTCCTGCTGCAGAGACCTTCATAACTTTAAACACATTCTAAAATGTCCTGGATGTGCTCTCCTATGTAGAACAGTGGGAGAGTGCCTGGTCTCCAAATAATTTTTTAAAAGAAATCGTGGGTGTGGGGAGTTCTGTTGCTCATAGTCACTCATACCACCATAATCAACACAGACCTGCTACCCTCTTGCAGTCACATACAGCAATAAAGGTAGTGTTGCGTAACGTTTAGAAAACTGGGTCCTGCGAGAACTGGGTTGACATCCCTCTTCAGCTGTGAGGTTTGCTGAGTGACCAATCACCCTTTCTCAGCCTAACCTACCACACAGGGATGTTGTAAAGATAATATTAGAGACAACTGTGGATGCTTCCCTGAGCTTCTTTGAGGAATGTTAGGATAAAAATGTAATCCATAATGAGATGGATATGCTATCAGGGGAAAATGTCTCAAATTTATGTGTGTTGAAATTACTGAGTGGGGATAAAATGCCTCACCCCATGGCAGAAGCACTCCCAGCAATGAGAATGGGCACATCAGTCAGGAAGCAAGTGAGCATTTACTGCATGCATCTGCATGCACGCACGCACACAATCAAGTGGAAAGTCCCAAAATCAGAATCCTCCCACCCAGACAGACTAATGCCGTTAAATACAACACCCACCCAAGCAGCACTGACCAACCAATGGATGAGGCACACAAGTTTCCTTACCGCCCATGACGCTTGCCATTTGGGGAGTGGGGGGTGGAATAAAGACTCTGTCCTTAAAATCAGGAATACCCTATACAAGAAGTCACTTCTGGCATTACTGGTGGGAAAAGCCTAGCCCTTGAATAACACCAGTGCCCAGATTCCTCTGAGAAGTTGTTTTTGTTTGGTTTAGACACACACGACAAAAACAAAATATTGTCCATTCACAGGATTACTCTCCCCTCCCCTCCCCTCCCCTCCATTCCAGCTCTTTCCTATCTATTTGTTTCCTTGCAATCCAAAAACGTGCCTCAATTCTTGCAAGTACCCCCCCCCCCGCGCCCAGAATACAAGGGGGCACCTATTCGTAAAGACGTCTTCCCACCTTTGCTTCAGCCTCGTCTGCCCCTTCCGGAGAGAGGGCGAGGGCAGCGCATCCTTCCCATCTCGTCCTCCTCGAGGGTACGTGTATACATATACATATAAAATATATTTTTATACTCACTGTGGCCGTGGTGGAGAATTTCCTTAGCAAGTGGTTGGTTTTGGAGAGCATTTTGCCCGTCGGAGAGTCCAGAGCGGCTCGAGCGGGGACGATTTGCCACCTGGAGGAGGGAAGGCAAGCCCGTTGCGCGGGCGGAGAAGATCCCTTGTCCAGCTCTTGGGTACCCAGCGGAGGACAGACTCGCGGCGGCGGCGGCGGCGGGCGGCGGCGGCGTCTAGTCTGATGCAACCCAGGCAGGCTGTCTTTGGCACCCGGCCAGGCGCAAGCCAGCTCCGCGGGGGCGCGCAACTGGGAGGCCCCCCGCCTCAGCGGCAGGAGAGGCGGGCGCGCGCGCGGCTGCTTGGCCTTCCCCCCTACCCTCCGCCCCCCAAGCGGTGGGGAATTTGGGACAAAGGGCAAACGCAACACACACACACTCCGACCAAGCGACCTCCCTGGAAGCCTTGCGGGCGGGGGCGGGGGCGGGGGGTCCGGCGCTTTAACCCGAGCTCGCTTTGGCTGGGTAGGGGGCTCGGGGAGGTTGCCACTTTTTCTTCCCTGGCAAGGCTTCCCCACCGCATGGAACAGGCAGGAATGTAACAGGGAAGGGTATGGTACAGGGGCACACGCTAAGTGCTCACCTGCCCTGTCCGACATCAGAACATCAGAAGAGCCCTGCTAGATAAGACCAAGGGTCCACCTACTCCTGTGTTCAGTTCACACAGTGGCCAACCAGCTGTCGACCCAGAACCCACAACCAGGACATGAGTGCAAGAGCACCCTCCGGCCCATGTTCCCCAGCAACTGATGTACATAGGCATACTGCCTCTGATACTGGAGGTAGCAAATAGCCATCAGGACTAGTAGCCATTGATAACCTTCTCCAGGAATTTGCCCAATCCTCTTTTAAAGCCATCCAAATTGGCGGCCATCACTACATCCTGTGGTAGCGAATTCCATCGTTTAACTATGTGCTGTGTGAAGAAGGACTTCGAATCTCCCACCAGTCAGCTTCATGGGATGACCCCATTGGGTTCTAGTATACTGAGAGCACCCACTATCAGCCCACTATAAGGCAGATGGCACCAACCTGGTGCCGTCCAGATGTGTTGGACGGCAACTCCCATGGCCAATGGCCATGCTGGCTGGGAATAATGGGATTTGCAGGGGAGTCGCACATAGAGGGGACCCGACTGGTATAAGACCTCTGTGTTGCCCCAGTTCTTCCTGAGAATGTCCCTTTAGGATGCACTGCAGGCTTCCCTGTTACCGTACATGATGGAAGTTATAGTCCAAGGACATCTGGAGGGCTACAGATTCCCAACCCTTTCTGTAAAACAAGAGGTGTCCCTTCAAAGAATGGCCACCTGACAACTCCAGGATAGAACGTCTTAAGGGATTCTTCCTCCTCCCTATATAGAATACCACATCTCCACAAGATGCAGTGGAGATCTTTTATTTAAAGAAACAATGACATTCTGAGCCCTAAAGCATGAACACCAGACCTCTGAAGCATATCTTGATCATAAAATATTTGATGTAGCAGGATCAGGTGGGAGGTGAGCAGTTGAAGTACGCTCTTCAAGTACTTGAAAGGTTGCCACGGAGAGGAAGGCCAGGATCTCTTCTCTATCAGCCCAGAGTGCAGGACACGGAATAATGGGCTCAAGTTGCAGGAAGCCAGATTCCGGCTGAACATCGGGAAAAACTTCCTGACTGTTAGAGCAATATGACAATGGAACCCATTACCTAAGGAGGTGGTGGGCTCTCCCACACTGGAGGAATTCAAGATGAAGCTGGACAGCCATCTGTCATGGATGATTTGACTCGGATTCCTGCATTGAGCAGGGGGTTGGACTCGATGGACTTGTAGGCCCCTTCCAACCCTACTATTCTATGATTCTATGAGTTGCAGTGAGGACTGGGAGGGGTCTTCAGCAAACCTGTTCCGTGTGTTCTAAGCCATCTTTTCTGTCTGTGTGTCTCTCGCACCCTTGGTATTAGGACCAATGCTTTTCAACTTGTTCATAAATTATCTGGAATTAGGAGTGAGCGGTGAAGTGGCCATGTTTGCGGATGACACCAAGTTATTTAGGGTGGTTAAAACAAAAAGGGATTGTGAAGATCTCCAAAAGGATCTCTCCAAACTGGGAGAATGGGCATCGAAATGGCAAATGCAGTTCATTGTAAGCAAGTGTAAAGTGATATAGGTTTGAGCAAAAAACCACAGTTTCAAGTATAGCCTGATGGGATCTGAGCTAGTGGTGACTGACCAGGAAAGAGATCTTGGGGTTGTGGTGGAAAGCTCAATGAAGATGTCACCCCAGTGTGTGGCCACTGTGAAAAAGGCAAAATCCATGTTAAGCATAATTAGAAAAGGAATTGAGAATAAAACTGCTAATATCATACTGCCCCTATACAAATCTATGGTGCGACCACACTTGGAATACTGTGTCCATTTCTGGTCACCACACCTAAAAAAAGGTATTGTATAGCTGGAAAAAGTGCAGAAAAGGACAACTAAAATGATCAAGGGGCTGGAGCATCTCCCCTATGGGAGAAGGTTACAAAGCTGGGATTGTTTAGCTTGGAAAAAAGGAGGGAAAGGGGAGACATGATTGTTGTTCAGTTGTTAAGTCGTGTCCAACTCTTCGTGACCCCGTGGACCATAGCACACCAGGCCTTCCTGTCCTCCGCTCTCTCCCAGAACATGCTCAGGTTCATATTCATTGCATTGGTGATGCTATCTAGCCATCTCATCCTCTGCCATCCCCTTCTCCTTTTTCCTTCAATCTTTCCCAGCATCAGGGTCTTTTCCAGTGACTTTTCTCCTCACATTAGGTGGTTGAAATATTTGAGCTTCAGCTTCAGTATCTGTCCTTCCAATGAGCACTCAGGGTTGATTTCCTTTAGGATTGACTGATTTGACCTCCTTGCAGTCCAGGGGACTCATAAGAGGCTTCTCCAGCACCACAGTTCGAACGCATCAATTCCTCGGCGCTCAGCCTTCCTTATAGTCCAGCTCTCACAGCCATACGTTACTACTGGGAAAACCATAGCTTTGATTATATGGACCTTTGTCGGCGAGGTGATGTCTCTGCTTCTTACTATGCTGTCTAGGTTTGCTATAGCTTTCCTCCCAAGGAGCAAGCATCTTTTAATTTCATGGCTACAGTTACCGTCTGTGGTGATCTTGGAGCCCAAGAAAATAAAATCTGTCACTGCTTCCATTTCTTCCCCTTCGATATGCCAGGAAGTGATGGGGCCAGATGCCATGATCTGAGTTTTGTTAATGTTGAGTTTCAAACCAGCTTTTGCACTCTCCACTTTCACCCTCAACAAGAGGCTCTTTAGATCCTCTTTGCTTTCTGCCATTAGGGTGGTATCATCTGCGTATCTGAGGTTGTTGATAATTCTCCTGGCAATCTTAATTCCGACCTGTGATTCATCCAACCCGGCGTTTCTCATGATGTACTCTGCATAGAAGTTAAATATGCAGGGCGACAATATGCTGCCTTGTCGTACTCCTTTCCCAATTTTGAACCACTCGGTTGTTCCATGGGAGACATGATAGAGGTGTACAAAATCATGCATGGTGTGGAGAATGTGGATAGCGAGGCATTTTTCTCCCTCTCTCAAAATACTAAAACCCGGGGTGGGAGATTCAGGACAGACAAAAGGAAGGACTTCTTCACATAGTGCATAGTTAAACTATGACACTTGCTACCTGTCCTGTTCTGCCCTGAGCGGAAGCCCACAGGGATCAATACCAGGCAGCAAGAGGCATGGCAGCAAGGCAGGAGTCAAGGCAGGAGTCCCAGACTCCACCCTTTCTTTCAGAATGGAAGCCTTAAAGGGACAGGCCCCTGGCCTGTAGCCTAGCACTCCTCCGCCTCTCCAGGAGTTCATGCCTGGCATGCTGCTGGTGTTGGCACATTGGCTCCCTGGAACGTGGGGCTCCTGTAGATGAGAGTGCTGGTCTAGACTCAGGGGTCTCTGGAGGCTCAGGGGTCTCTGGCAGTTCTGCAGTGGTGCTCAAACCTGGAGTTTCCTCTGTTGGCACCACTGGATCTTCAGCTTCAGAGTCCATGTCACTGCTGGATTCCTGGGTCGTGACACCACCACAGGATGTAGTGATGGCTTCCAATTTGGATGGCTTTAAAAGGGGCTTGGACAAATTCCTGGAGGAGAAGGCTATCAATGGCTACTCATCTTGATGGCTATGTGCTACCTCCAGTACCAGAGGCAGTGAGCCCATGTACACCAGTTGCTGGGGAACATAGGCAGGAGGGTGCTCTTGCACTTATGTCCTGGTTGTGGGTTCCCAGTCGACAGCTGGTTGGCCACTGTGTGAACAGAATGCTGGACTAGATGGACCCTTGGCCTGATCCAGCATGGCTCTTCTGATGTTCTTATGTTCTACCCTGATCAGGGATCAGGGAAGTAGAAAAGGAAATGCCACTTCACACAGCACATAGTTACATTTACATCCTCAAGAAGTGGTGGCAGCTACCAACTCAGAAGGCTTTAATGCGGGATTAGACAAATTCATGGAGGATAAGGCTATCAGTGGCTACTAATCACAATGGCTGTATATTAGAGCTGTGCACAAATGGCCTCTTGAAATTCTCCACCCTATTTGAGGGCAGAGAAAATGGGGGATAATTTCACTTAATTTCTCCAGGGGGGAGGAAAAAATCTCAACAATTTTTCATGGGCAGGGCTCACTAAAGGCAGGGGTTGTAGCACAGCATCTTCTTTTTTTTCCCTAGGGCAGGGTGTGTGTGCTGCCACTGCAAGCGGCAACAGCGGCAACGGTGTTGGCAGCCTGGCCCCCATTTTGCATCCTCCACAATACAGGTGTGAGGGGGAAGAATGTTGTGTCTAGCATCAGGGAAGAGATGGAGCTAGTGCTGTGTGAAAATCTGCCCTCCAAATTCCTGAAAGTTTTCTTCCCTCATGAAAGAGGCTTTCATTTTCCTGCCTCATTCTCAGGGCATTTTATAATTTATTTTGAATGTTTTTGGTGGTGTTTTTGAGCTTACCTAGTCACCGCAAGGTAGCCAATGGTGCTGTGTTTGTTTTAAATTTCCATTATACATTTCTCCATTGCTCTGCAGCCTCCCAGGCTGCCTGCACTTCCTGATCTGAAGAAGCCCTATGGGAGGAAGTACCTCATGTTGTCTTCCCCTGGGCCTTAATTGAAGTGTGGGAAGCCAAGGAGGCTACATGCTGCTGGTGAGATAATTCTGTATAATGAAAGTCCGAACACTCACACACACTCCTCAGCCACCTTGTAAGGTAAGCACAAGAGCCCTGAACCCAACCCATGAGAATTTCTCTGAAATTTTCTTCTCCTTTGAACTTCTTTTTGAAAGCAATTTCTTCTCTATCAAATTGAATGAGCATGGTTAAAAAAAATGTGGGAGAATTTTTTTTAACATGGCACTGTTATATACTACATCCATGATCAGAGGCAGTATGCCTCTCAATACCTGTCGCTTGGAAACAACAGCAGGAGAAAGTTATGTCATTCATGTTCTGCTTGTGAGCTGGTTGGCCACTGTGGGAAACTAGACAGTACTTTTGGTTTAATCCAACAGTGTCCATCTTATGCTCTTACATCCTTATAATCATTACTGGCTCTTTATGTGAGAAAGGTGCACACTGTTCCCCTTACTGGGCACACATTTCATATTTTCTGCTAGCCAGATGAAGCAGTATGCCATTAGAGATCAGTAACTAATAGATTTCACCACCACCCTCAAAGAAAAAGAGAAACTATTGTTATCTTCTGCTTGATCCCACTTTGAATTCATTGCCTTGTTGGATCTGACCATCTATTCCAGTGGCAAGCTGGATAGCCCCGAGAAACTCAAATGTAGGCTACGATAGAGACAGGCATGCCTAATTTTCAACATCAGGTAATTAGAGATATACTGGCTCTGAAAATGCAGGCTCTGTTTTAGATTATTGCAGGTAATACCTCACTCTTTTGTTTTTCAACTGACCAAGCATGGAATACACCATGGCAGATTGGGTATCCAACAAATGAAATGCATAAACATGTTGCATATCTTGATGCTGAAGCAAACTTTTATGTATTGTGTATAGCCCAGGGCCGTCCCTACCGCTAGGCAGCTACCTCAGGTGGTGGGTGCTGGGAGGCAGGGAGTGGTGGTAAGGTGCTGGCGGGCAGAGCTGTGTATGCCCTGCAGCCTTTAAACTAGACTGCTGCACTCGGGTGCAATGGAGGATGCTGTCCCATTATCAGTGCTGAAGTAAGATTCAACAGCTGGTCTGGTGGGCTTCCGTAGATGGAAAGTCTCTTGCATGATGGGGCGGGGGGATTTTGTGTTTCACATCAGGTACCAAAATGTCTTGGGTTAGCCATGTGTACAGCGCCATGCCTAAGCTGCAGTAAGCTAATGACTGAGGCTGCAATCCCAAGCACACTTATGAGTAAATCCCATTGACCTATAGGGAATTTACTTCTGCATAAACATGCTCCATATTGTTAAGAGAGTGTATGAGTTGGCAAGTCCCCAATTCAAGTCTTGTCTCCAACATGAGCTCACTAAGTAACCTTTTTATTTATTTAAAATATTTATATACCACTCTTCAGAAAAGCTTTCACAAGGGTTTACAAAATCAAGATAAAATACAACATCTAGTGGCACCTTAAAGAGTAACACAGTTATTATGGCATAAGGTTTCATGGACAAAGTCCATTTCATCAGATGCATGAAGAGTTATCCCCAATTGGCAGGTGTATATACACATTGCTGTGGGGGAAGAAGGAATTGAAATGCAGAAAAAACTAAGGTGATAATTACCTTAATAGTGACCATTCACAAAACAGTTGTTGGGTGATAATGCAGACATCCTTGCACTGGTGAGTGGATTAACACACGTAGTGTGATAAAAAGCCTCTGGCTTTGTTGAATCCACAGAAGATGAAGTTGAATCTCTTGGTGAACTGTAGTTCAGCAGTTTCATAATCCATCTTTGATGTTCGTTTTTCAGGAATAGCCACTGATATCATTGATAGCCACCTTAAGGTCATTGACAGAGTGTCCTGGGAAGGTTCCTACTGTGGCTGACATACTTATAACATCTAAATCCTCGCCATTGGACACTTGGGCTTTTGGCAAACCCAAGTTCCATTTTCAAGAGCTCTAGGTGATCTCTCCCAGAGATCACCTAGAATCAGACAAGCCCAGAGAGAAAGGGTCCCCCAATAGGGTATGGGATACTGCAGTTCTGTTACTCTACAGCGTGTTTTCACCCAGACTAGCCCTAGTCTTCCTACTTAGGTCTGTTCTTTGCCATAGGCTCCAGTTTGCAACAAGCCTCATTTTAAATAAACACATTTTTCCTGTCACCACCGAGACAGAGGAGTTTCAATGCACCCCAATTCATCAGCTGTAGAAATAGATCTTCTGACCCAGGGAAAGTTATCTTTAAATGCCCGCCTATCTACAGAGGTTTTTCTACAGTTGCAGCCTCCAATCCCTCTTTTTGAGTTGGATCTATCTTTAACCTATCAAGGTTGGAACCCTAACCGCTTTGCGAAGCCTGTCCTAGTGGTCCAGTGGCAAGAATTGTGGCTAAGGTTCTTGTAATGTTTGCATCCCAGATTATCCTGGGCCCCACCTGGCGCCAATTGGAAAACAGGTACAAAATAAATTACTGAATCTCACAATTAGCATGAGCACAGGTTCTCTTCTTAGGGTAGATCCTCCTCTCTTCCTTCCTCCCTGCACTCTTACGCACACCCCAACCCCTTCTTTTCCCTTCCTTAGAGTGTTAGGGTGCAACCCTATGTATGTTTAGACAGTAAAGAAGACCTACAACTCCCACCATTTCCCAGCCAGCATGGCTGGCTGGAGAATATTGGTGGTATAGAAGTATTTTCTTTTTAAACACTCATAGGATTGCACCCTAAGTTGTTTTTCAAGTTTTACTGTACTCCCAAGCACGTTTTCACGGATACTTGTATTTCTTGTTTTATTTCTGCTTTTCTTTTGTTCTGTTTTACTTTGCTCAAGATAGATGTATTCACAGTTATTACTTTAATTAAAAAGAACACATTAAGCTGTCTCTTATGTTTCAGGCAAGATGCCAAGATCTTTTTTTTAATTATTATTTCACCAAGCTTCTAGTGTGGGCTAAAGTTTTGTCTCCCTGTTTTTATGCTGAATTGTTTTATCCTGCTCTAGGTTTTATTGTATGGAATTGATTTTAGTAATATGCACTCTTTTTACTCTATTTGGTTTAGGAAAAGTGAGGTACAAACAAACAAAGCATTTCTCAAACAAATTGTTTAATAATCCAATATCCAAAAACATTAATATCCAAAAACAAAACAAAAAACCCAACCCAAGTTTTGTTCTGGGACAATTTATGCCCATTTGCATACAGTGACATCTGGAAATGCCTGCCCCTCGCCACCCACCTAAATTTTCCCTGGGCCACTGCAGGTCATTTTTAGTAGTAAGGTTACAGATAAGGAGTACTTTGTGGTCTAATTGTTCTGCCTATTTGCCAAGTACAAGATATGGTTTTGGCTGAAGAGGCACCAACATGAAGCAGCATGTAGGACTCAGAGCCTTTTCATATGTACATGGCAGCAAACCTGAGTTTGTTGTGAGTGTGTGTGTGTGTCTGTATTTGAAATATTTCTATCATGCCCTTCAACAGGACATTTTCAAAATGGCTTACAAACAAATACCAACATGTGTATACCCAACAAAGACCTGCAGCCAATCCTGATTCCCTAATGGGTATATGGGTATGATATTTTTTTTCTCCCAAATATACATTGTCTCACTCACATGTTGTATTCTGAGTTGTGCATGTGCCATTTAAAAATCTTTTAAAAAGGTGTCTACTGAGATCAGTCCTGAGCTACAAACCACTTACTGTTCCATCTGTGTCAGAATTACCCAGAACAATGTGTGATTCAAGTTGTGATTTGTGTTGGACTACAGCTCCCACACTGGCTGGGGATGATGGGAGTTGTAGTAAACACACCCAGGTTGGGAACACTTGCCTGGAAGTCCTGTCACACTGAACTCAATAGAACTTACTTTTGAGTAACTTGTAGAGGATTGCACTGTCAGTATCTCAAATTATAGCAAGATGCATTTCATATTCTGGCACTGAAATCTTTTTTTTCATAGGAAGCTCTTCTGGCTTCCCAACAGCTCATTTAAAAAACCCTCAGAAAATAACTTTGCAATTTTTTGTCAGCTGACATCCTCTCCAGAACTTAAATCTTTATTAATTTCTAAATACAAGACAAGCATGAGTTTAGCAGGGTAATTTAGCATATGCCACAACAGTTAACTCATTTAATTGAATAGTCAAAGTGTCTTCTCTCTTAAAAGAGAAAATCTTAATCAATGTATCTCAGGAGGAAAGCAAAAAAGTTTGCTTTCTTACAGCATCATAGTGGCTGAGGATACAGTGCCACCTTGTGAGTGCACAGGGGAAATGATTAGTTTTTTAAAAAAATCATTTCATAACTAACACCAGTGCAATTTAAAGAGTTACTTCTGACCAACTGCCAGAGGGTTGTTACCCATGTTAGCATGGGTGCTTCTAGATGAGACTTTTATAGTGCTATTGCCTTGCCTCATATATAGAAATTTCCTGGGGTGGGTGAGTTCCAGACTAAGGGCTTCTCTACACAGAGGCTTTTATCCCATAACTTTACTGGGGCTTCTGATTAAGATCACCCCTTTTCATGCACTTCCACTTTTTTTTTTCCTGGGGAGTTCCTTTATCTGCAAGCTCTATGTTTCATTATACAGCCACTAGATGGCACACTGTTGTAACCCCACTTCCTCTTTCCATGGAGAAATTCAACTTCCTTTATTTAAATAGCTCATTATCCGCCATCTTTAAAAAAAGGGGGGGATAAAGGTCAGAAAGCATGAGAGAGGTCCTGGAGCTTGACAATGTCATGTAAAGGACCTGCAAACTTCCATGAGTAACCAATCTTAATCACAGGATAAAAGCCCCGTGTGGAAAAGGCCTTAATTGTCTTCTCCTTGTGACCCTGCTCTGTTTTCTTACCACTTCCTCTGTCTTTTTCCCTTAATGCAGAAAATCTGTTAAGGAAAAAAAGATGAAACAGCTGCACAGTGCCTTCTGAATGCTAGTGCTAGGAGCTTTCTCCATCTGGAAGCATCCTCTGTTGCAGCAAATCAGAAACATCAAGTTCTATCCAGAGTTTCAGGTATATATATATATACAGTACCCATGGTTGGGATGGGGGTGGGATTGTAAACAGGGAGCTAAGAAGGAAATGAAATGTAGACAAAACCACATTATTAACAGCGACCAATCACAAAACTTGTTGGTGATAAGGCAATTAATACTTGTAGTGTGATAAAAACAAACTGTCCTGATACCACTGTCTGCCAGGATGAGTACAAAACATGGCAATGACATGATCTCAACAGAACATTAAACAGGAATGGGGTATCTGTAGCACTCCAGATGTTGCTGGGTTCCAACTCCCATAAGCCCCAACCAGCATGGCTAATGGTTGGGGATGATGGGAGTTGTAATCCAACTGGTTCCCTGTTCCTGGTTTACAATCCAAAGTTATAATCTGTAGACATGAGTGAATCAACAGCACATTCCTGTACTTGTCTTCTCAAAAAATTTGGAACTCCCTGCCAAGAGAGACCAGGCTACATCTGTGTCTGTTTTCCTTCTGCCAGCAGGCAAAGGCAGGCAATTTTTATTTTATTCAGACAGAATAAATTTTATTTGCTTTTAAACAAATTTGTTTGCTGAAGCAGGGTTTAATCTGGGGGGGTGCTGTTTATTTTCTTTCTTACTCATGTGTTTTTAATTGATGTGTCTTTTATGTTTTAATTATAATTTTGTGTTTTACGTGCATGTCATTGTTGACCACCTTGAGCACTAGTATTCTTAGTAGAAAGGCAGGATATGCATTTAATAAGCATGCGGAGAGAGCAATCGTATGGCCGCTCGACACTGTCTAGAGGGCCATAGGATATGTTCATTTCTGGGAACCGACCTCGGAGCCCGCACTCCGAGGTCATTTCCTGGAAAACTGACTGCCCCCCTCGTCCACACTGCCTCAGAGACAGCGCAGAGAAGCCCCATCCTCTGTGCTCGGAAGAGGAGCACGGAGCGACTGAAAAGGGGCGGGGCTGGGGGTCGTTCCGGGGCAGGGAGAGCGGCACTCTCTCATCCTATGTGTCGTAGGGTAGCTTCCTCTCCTGGTCGGCCCCCCCGCTGCTAGATAGTTGAAAATGGCTGTCTAGCAAAAAATAGCAAGGCAGGAGAGGCACAGAGGGAACAATCCCCCCATGCCTCTCCTGCCTTGCTTTGGATAGGCGGTTGCCTCTGAGGTTGGAGGTGGCCGCCTATCTAGTTAGGATTGCGCCCTAAATAAAGCAAGTCCCATTGAGTTCAATGGGGCTTACTCCCAAGCAAGTGGGTATAATACAGCCTTACAGTCAGAAATATTGGAACAAGGATAACTGTTTTGGCAGTTGGCCTCTGTACACCACCACACTGAAGTTGAAAGGAAACACACCCAGATGGGAGCGAAGTCAGGACTTTCAGCTGTAATTCAAAGGGTTTGACGAAAGTGGGGCACTACCCATGCAGGAAGTACTGCCAGTGGCACCCCCCCCCCCATCATTGGTGGCTCATAAGTAATGGAAGGAATGGCTGACAAGCAGCTGCATAGCCAGGTGAGGCCTGTTTCCTGGGTACCCCATGACCAATCAATCAGATAAAAGGCCTGAAGGTGGTTCTGAGTGTTACATTTGCATTTGGTAGCTGTTCACTGGAACTCCCAACATGAGGTCCAAAGAGGTGTCCATGTGAGTGAAGGAGGCCATCATTAGGCTGAAGAAACAAAATAGACCCATCAGAGAGAGAGCAAAAACAGTGGGAGTGGCCAATACAACAGTCTGGAACATCCTGAAAAAGAAGGAATTAACTGGCAAGCTCAGCAACAGCAAAAGACCACGGAAGACAACTAAAGTAGATGACTGCAGAATTCTGCTCATGGTGAAGAGGAACCCTTTCACAACATCTAGCCAGGTCAAGAATGCTCTTGCAGAGGTAGGCATGTCATTGTCAACATCTGCAGTCAAGAGACGGCTTTATGAATGTAAAAACAGAGGCTTCACAACAAGGTGCAAACCACTGGTAATGCTCAAGAACTGAAAGGACAGATTAGCCTTTGCCAGCAAACACCTAAAAACCCTGCCCAGTTCTGGAATAAGATTATTTGGACTGATGAAACCAAGATTAACTTGTACCAGAATGATGGGAAGAGAAAAGTATGGAGAAGGAAACAAACAGCTCATGATTCAAAGCATACCACATCATCTGTCAAACATGGTGGAGGCAGTGTTATGGCATGGGCATGTATGGGTGCCAATGGAACCGGGTCACTGGTGTTTATTGATGACCTGACTGCTGATAAAAGCAGCAGGATGAATTCTGAAGTGTATAGGGCTGTACTTTCTGCTCAGATTCAGCCGAATGCTGCCAAACTGACAGGATGCTGCTTCATATTGCAGATGGATAATGACCCAAAACATACAGGAAAAGCTACCCAAGAGTTTCTGAAGGCAAAGAAGTGGGATGTTCTTCAATGGCCAAGTCAGTCACCTGATCTCAACCCAATAGAGCATGCATTTCACTTACTGAAGACAAGACTGAAGGCAGAAAGACCCACAAACGAGCAGCAGCTGAAGGCAGCTGCAGTAAAGGCCTGGCAAAGCATCTCGAGGGAGGAAACTCAGCATTTGGTCATGTCCATGGGTTCCAGACTTCAGGCAATCATTGACTGCAAAGGATTTTCATCCAGGTATTAAAGGCGACCCTTAAGTTTGAAATGATGTTGGTTTGTTCCATTACTTATGAGCCACCAACGATGGGTGTGTGTATGCCACTGGCTGTCCTTCCTGAATGGTTAGTGCCCCACTTTTGTCAAACCCCTTGAATTACAGCTGAAAGTCCTGATTTCTCTCCCATCTGGGTGTGTTTCCTTTCAGCTTCAATGTGGTGGTGTACAGAGGCCAACTGCCAAAACGGTTATCCTTGCTCCAATATTTCTGGCCCTGACTGTATATTCCACTGAAATCAATGGGAGTTACACACAGCTCAGCCCTATGTACACTTACTCAGAAATTGTGTTCAGTGAGGATTACATCCAGGTAACTTTGCATAGGATTGCAGCCTTAAAGTATTAACTACGCTTGTACCATCGATTTCAATAGGACCCAAACCATTTTCTCTAGATTGTGCCAGATTCCAAGTTCAGTGGTGACATAAAGCAGGGGTGGGGAACCTCAGGCCTGGGAGCCAAATGTGGCCCTCCTTTCCCCACAGCCACTCATCATTTGGTGCTTTCCTGGCTTTTGTGCAGTTTTTCCCCTGTTCTGAAAGGTTGAAACGTCTCTCCAAAGCCTTAGTTATGGCAGTAAGAGCTTTGAGCTACAGTATGCTGGTACCTTTTGTAATGTTTTTGTATTTTCCATTCCTTTCATCTTTGGCCCTGCCCACCACTGGACTGTGGTGCCTGAGAGCTGGTTCTTGGGCTGAAAGATGTTCCCCAGCCCTGCTCTATAGGGAAGGAGAGGGTTTCAGCTGTCCAATGACATTGATTGAGGGTGGATTAAAGGCATGTACTTCTCCACGTAGCACATAATCCACTTACATTTGCTGCCACAAGATGTGTTGATGGCCACTCATTTGGACGGCTTCAAGAAAGTACTGAATTAATTGGGGTGCAATCCTACACATGCGTAGACAGAAAAAGGTCCCATGGCTGCCTGGGACATGTTGGGAATTGTAGGACCTTTTTCTGTTTAAACATGCATAGGATTGCACCCTTAATGGAGGAGAGGTCCATCAATGGCTATTAGCTACAATAGCTAAATGGAACCTCCATATTTAGGAACAGTGTACCTCTGAATATCAGATCCTGGGGGAAGCACACAATGGATGAGGGGTAGTGCCTTCAGAATCATCTGGCTCCTCTTGTTGGGAACAGGATGCTGGCATACACAGATTTTTTATCTGATCCAGCAAGGCTCGCCTGGGGTTCTTATTGCAGCCTCTTCCAACCTGGTGCCCTCCAAATGTTTTGGACTACACCTCCTGCCATTGATCATCCTGTTTGGGGCTGATGGGAGTTGAACTCCAAAACATCTGGAGGGCATCAGTTTGGGGGAAGGCTGTCCTGTTGCTTCCTATTATTTTTATGGAAGAAGAATGTATAAATGCTGAAGGAAGCGGGTTCCTTGTCACAATTCTCTCAAGGTCCTTAACCAGCAGTTTGACTGCTGTTTGAACCCTCCTGCAACTGGTACAGCAACATTGCGGTTGTTTTGGGCTGCTGGGATGTCTGGAAATGCCTTAGATAGGAGGGGATTAAAAGAGTCTGTCCTCTAGTATGAGGTTGTCCCATACAGCCACTGCAACACCCCTGTTAAACTAGGTGTGCTTCTTCCAGATGAGGCTTTTATTGTGCAATCGCCCAGCCTCATTCATGGAATGTTAGGGGTGGGGCGGGCGGATGCCACTGTCTTCCCATTGCAACCCTCCCGGGTTTCTCCACCACCTCTTCTGTCTTCTTTGGTGCTTCCAGATGGAGGGCTGCTAGAGCTGCCAATCCAAAGGCACTGTGTAGCAATTCCAATTTCCCCTCAATTGCGCGTGTGTGTGTGGAAAGAAAAAAGAAGCAGTCGGAAAACATGGGAGGGTTACAAGCCAAAGATGACAACAAGGTCTGGAGGTTTCTCTGTGAAGTTCCGTGAATGAGGCAGGACGATTTCACAATAAAAGCCTTGTCTCTGCAAGCACCCTTTCTGTACCCACACAAGTTAAGGAGAAAGGATGGAAGAGCTGCACAATGTTTTTTTTTTACTGGTAGTGCTGGGAGCGCTCTGTTTGCAAGCACCCCACTCTTCCATTCTTGTCATCGGTGAAGAGACAATCTCTGAGGCAGAGGTGGCTGTATATGGGGGGCAAACAGGGCAGTGACCCACCCACCTGTGGCAGAGAGACCCCCTCACAACCAGGTACAGTTCCTCCAATGCACAGCATGCAGCTGCCAAGTTCCACACATGATCTTCTTCAGTCCTCCTCCAGCAATCTCAGTAGAATGTTGATCAACTGCTCTGCCTTCCGCCCCACCAGACACCACTGCTCTGAAGCGAATGTGTTCCCTCCAAGTCCTTTAATACTGACAGTTATTTATTTATTTATTTATTTCATTTCTATCCCTCCTTTTTTCCCTCCTAAAGGAACCCAAGGTGGCATACATAATCCTCCTCCTCTCCATTTTATCCTCACAACAACAACCCTGTGAGGTAGGTTGGGCTGAGAGTCTGTGACTGGCCCAAAGTCACCCAGTGAGCTTCCATGGCCGAGTAGACGACATCTCTGCACCAGCCTAAAATCCTGCATTTAAAACAGGGCTTTCTGCTTCCGTTTTAAATGCAGGATCACAACGACTCCCTTTTTCATGTGCTTCCTTCTCCCCGTATCTGAGTCCCCCATTATCTTTCATTGAGCTCGCCGCATTTCCTCTTTTCATGGAGGAAACTGAAGCAGAACACAACGGGGAATTTGATAGCTCATTATCTGCGATCTATTTAAAAACAGAATGAAGGGCATTGAGTGCAGAAGACACCTTGAATGACCACAGAGTCATGTAAAGAGCCTGCAAACTTCCGTGAAGGAGCAATCTCGATCACAGGATAAAAGCTCCATGTGAAGGAGCCCAGAGACTAGAACCCGGATCTCCTGACTCCCAGTCCAGCACTCTAGCCGCTACACCACACTGGCTCTCACACTATTTTTTTCCTTTGCAGGAATTAGAAGGGGGAAATAGTGTCGGTTGGAGAGAGATATTTTCTTGGAGTTTATCTTGATTTGTTGTTGTTCAGTCGTGTCCGACTCTTCGTGACCCCATGGACCATAGTACGCCAGGCCTTCCTGTCCTGCGCTCTCTCCCGGAGCGTGCTCAAGTTCATATTCATTGCATCCGTGATGCTATCTAGCCATCTCATCCTCTGCCGTCCCCTTCTCCTTTTGCCTTCAGTCTTTCCCAGCATCAGGGTCTTTTCCAGGGAGTTTTCTCTTCGCATTAGGTGGCCAAAATATTGGAGCTTCAGCTTCATTATCTGTCCTTCCAATGAGCACTCAGGGTTGATTTCCTTTAGGATGGACTGATTTGACCTCCTTGCAGTCCAGGGGACTCGTAAGAGTCTTCTCCAGCACCACAGTTCGAAAGCATCAATTCTTCGGCGCTCAGCCTTCCTTATAGTCCAGCTCTCACAGCCATACATTACTACTGGGAAAACCATAGCTTTGATTAGACGGACCTTTGTCGGCAAGGTGATGTCTCTGCTTCTTACTATGCTGACTAGGTTGGCCATAGCTTTCCTCCCAAGGAGCAAGCGTCTTTTAATTTCATGGCTACAGTCACCCTCTGCGGTGATCCTGGAGCCCAAGAAAGTAACATCTGTCACTACTTCCATTTCTTCCCCTTCTATATGCCAGGAAGTGATGGGGCCAGATGCCATGTGTTTTTAATGTTGAGTTTCAAACCAGCTTTTGCACTCTCCTCTTTCACCCTCAACAAGAGGCTCTTTAGATCCTCTTCGCTTTCTGCCATTAGGGTGGTATCATCTGCATATCGGAGGTTGTTGATCATTCTCCCAGCAATCTTAATTCCAACCTCTGATTCATCCAACCCGGCATTTCTCATGATGTACTCTGCATATAAGTTAAATAAGCAGGGTGACAATATGCAGCCTTGTCGTACTCCTTTCCCAATTTTGAACCACTCGGTTGTTCCATGTCTGGTTCTTACTGTTGCTTCTTGACCCTCGTACAGCTTTCTCAGGAGACAGGTAAGGTGGTCTGGTACTCCCATCACTTTCAGAATTTGCCACAGTTTGTTGTGATCCACACAATCAAAGGCTTTAGCGTAGTCAATGAAGCAGAAATAGACGTTTTTCTGGAATTCTCTTGCTTTCTCCATGATGCACCGAATGTTGGCGATTTGATCTCTAGTTCCTCTGCCTCTTCTAAACCCAGCTTGTACTTCCGGTAGTTCTCGGTTCGCATACTGCTGAAGCCTAGCTTGTAGGATTTTGAGCATCACCTTGCTGGCATGTGAAATGAGCGCAATTGTGCGGTAGTTTGAACACTCTTTGGCGTTGCCCTTCTTTGGAATTGGAATGTAAACTGACCTTTTCCAATCTTGTGGCCACTGTTGAGTGTTCCAGATTTGTTGGCATATTGAATGCAGCACTTTAACAGCATCATCTTTTAGGATTTTAAATAGCTCGGCTGGAATACTGTCATCTCCGCTAGCTTTGTTGTTACTAATGCTTCCTAAGGCCCACTTGACTTCACTCTCGAGGATGTCCGGCTCAAGTTCAGTGACCGCACTATCATGGCTATCAGGGACATTCAGATCTTTCCTGTAGAGTTCTTCTGTGTATTCTTGCCACCTCTTCTTAATCTCATCTGCTTCTGTTAGGTCCCTGCCTTCTTTGTCCTTTATCATGCCCGTCTTTGCACAAAACGTTCCCTTGAGATCTCCAATTTTCTTGAAGAGATCTATAGTCTTTCCCATTCTGTTGTTTTCCTCGATTTCTTTGCATTGTTCATTTAAGAAGGCCTTCTTGTCTCTCCTTGCTATTCTCTGGAACTCTGCATTCAGTTGGGTATATCTTCCCCTTTCTCCCTTGCTTTTCGCTTCCCTTCTTTCGTGAGCTACTTGTAAAGCCTCATCAGACAGCCACTTGGCTTTCTTGCATTTCTTTTTCTTTGGGATGGATTTCGTTGCTGCCTCCTGAACAATGTTACGGACCTCCGTCCATAGTTCCTCAGGCACTCTGTCTATCAGGTCTAATCCCTGAAATCTATTCCTCACCTCCACTGTATATTCATCAGGGATATGATTTAGGTCATACCTGAACGGTTTAGTGGTTTTCCCGACGTTCTTCAATTTAAGACGAAATTTTGCAAGAAGCAGCTCATGATCTGAGCCACAGTCAGCTCCAGGTCTTGTTTTTACTGACTGTATGGAGCTTCTCCATCTTTGGCTGCAAAGGACATAATCAATCTGATTTCGATATTGACCATCTGGTGATGTCCATGTGTAGAGTCGCCTCTTGTGCTGTTGGAAAAGAGTGTTTGCTATGATCAGCATGTTCTCTTGGCAAAACTCTATTAGCTTTTGTCCTGCTTCATTTTGTACACCAAGGCCATGCCTGCCTGTTATCCCGGTGATTTCTTGACTTCCTACTTTAGCATTCCAATCCCCTAGGATGAAGAGGACATCTTTTTTTGGTGTTAGTTCTAGAAGGTGTTGTAGGTCTTCATAGAACCGATCAACCTCAGCTTTTTCGGCCTCAGTGGTTGGGGCATAGACTTGAATTACTGTGATGTTGAATGGTTTGCCTTGGATTCGTACTGAGATCATTCTATCATTTTTAAGATTGTACCCCAGTACTGCTTTTCCCACCCTTTTGTTGACTATGAGTGCTACTCCATTTCTTCTAAGGGATTCTTGCCCACAATAGTAGATATGATGGTCACCTGAATTAAATTCGCCCATGCCTGTCCATTTTAGTTCGCTGATTCCCAAGATGTCAATGTTCAATCTTGCCATCTCATGTTTGACCACCTCCAGCTTACCTTGATTCATTGATCTGACATTCCAGGTTCCTAAACAATATTGTTCTTTACAGCATCGGATTTTCTTTTCACCACCAGACACATCCACAGCTGATTGTCCTTTCGGGTTTGGCCCAGCCGCTTCACTCTTTCTGGCCCTACTTGGAAATACCCTCTGCTCTTCCCCAGTAGCATATTGGACACCTTCCGACCTGAGGGGCTCATCTTCCGGCGTCATATCTTTTAGCCTTGTGATACATTCCACGGGGTTGTCTTGGCAAGAATACTGGAGTGGGTTGCCATTTCCTTCTCCAGTGGACCACATTTTGTCAGAACTCTCTGCCATGACCTGTCCGTCTTGGGTGGCCCTGCACGGCATAGCTTATGGCTTCACTGAGTTACGCAAGCCCCTTCGCCACAACAAGGCAGTGATCCATGAAGGGGATTTTGATTTGCCCCTAAGCAAATAGAGTGAGAACAGTTCCAGGATGTAGCAGTAACCCTGTGTATATTAGACATCAGTGCCAATTAGAGGTTGTTTCTCTGGTGAGTCAATGCAAACAGGCAGACAACGCTGATTTTAAATCTGTCTCAGTTCACCAAGAGATGCTGTAGACTGACACTCACTGCTTTATGGACAGAATGGCATCTAGTTATGTGGCTGCCAGAAAGAAAGACAGAGCTTAATATAACTGCCACTAGGATAAAGAGTGCAATATTGTGCAGCTGGAATCCTCAACCTTTTGGGACCTGTGGTCACATTTGAGAATTTGAGAAACTGCTGTGGTCACCACCACAAAATGGCTCCTACGGAGGCTGTGAATAGTCACATAATGGCTGCTATGAGGGCCTGGCTACTCAAAAGAGGTGACGGGGAAGAAATAGCGAGGCTGGGAGGGAGGGGAAAATGGAAAGAGTTGCTTCCTGGGCCACCCAGTCTTCTTCTCTCCACACAGACATTCCCCTTTGCTCTCTCTCTCTCTCAACTCCCACCCTATAGCCTTGCTATTTCTCTTCCCCAACCCTTTCCTCGCTATTTCTCTCCCTTCTCCATCCCTAGCCTTCTTCTTTCTCTCCCTTCCTAACCCTTAGCCTTGCTCTTTCTCTCCCACTTATCTTGCTGTTTCTCTCCACTCCCAGCCTCTGCCTTCACCTTTTCATCTCTCTTCCATCCTAGCCTCTAGCCTTGCTTTTTCTCTCCCTTGTACTCCTCTCCCTTGCTTTCTCTTCCTGCCCACTGAACAGCTGATCAGACATCAGGTTCAGGAACAGGAAGGAGAACCTGGTGCCCTAATATTTTTCAATTTTTTATTAAATTTATTTGGGGGGGGAAGTGGGTAGGGAGTGAAGAGCTGTACGGGTGCCATTGGAGGTGCCGTAGGCACCACTTTCAGGACTCCTAGGTACAGTGTAGCAACAACCTCTTCTACCTCCATGCCTCTTCTCCTAAATATCACCAGGAATGGGGAACCAGTGGCTTTCCAGCTGTTGTTGGACTCCAACACCCATCAGCCCCAGCCAGCATGGCCAGGGCGATGGGAGTTGTAGTCCAACATTTGAAAGGCGACTGGTTCTCCAACCCTGCTCTATACTAATAGCAAGCACATTCTCTGTGGTATGGATCCTTACATAGCCAAAACAATGCACCATCCATGCACAAGAGGCATGGATCAGTAGGCTTGGGGGAACTCCAAGGTTTGCAGAAATACAAAAACTCTTTAAAAAGCAACAACAGCTAAGGGAAGGAAAATCCCAACACCCCCCCCCCCCAGATCACGCTCGGTGGTTACAGAATGCTGGCTGAGTGATCCAGCACTACATGTATCTGATGAAGAGGACTACAGTGGTGTAATGGAAAATGCTGACGTGCAGGCTCTCCTCTTGACAGTCACCATAGCCTCGCCCCCAAGGAAGGTCCGAAAATCCAGGCAGCAGTGTTGATCCTTAACAACAAACCAGTTCTAGAAGTTTTCATCTCCACCCAGAGCAGGTATTTTGTAACGCTGATGGGTCTCTTTGTTCATTCAAGACCAAGTTACCTCAAAATACTTTGTATTACAACAGGGAACAAGATATTGTGGCTGGGGAAAAAAATCCTTTCCCCCGGCCACTGTTATTTGTAGTGTTTCCTGAAGAGGAACAGGGATTTGCATTTCTTCGAAGGAGATGATAAAGGGGAGGGTAAGGGGAAACATGATAGAAGTCTACAAAATTATGCATGGTGTGGAGAATGTGGATAGGGAGACATTTTTCTCCCCCTCTCAAAATACTAGAACCCAGGGTCATCCTATGAAGCTGACTGGTGGAAGATTTAGGACAGATAAAAAGAAGTACTTCTTCACACAGCACATAGTGAAACTACGGAATTCGCTACCACAAAATGTTGTGATGGCCACCAATTTAGATGGCTTTAAAAGGAGGGTGCTGTTGCGCTCATGCCCGGCTTGTGGGTTTCCTGTGGGCAGCTGGTTGGCCACTGTGTGAACAGAATGCTGGACTACTCGATGGACCCTTGGCCTGATCCAGCATGGCTCTTCGTATGTTCTTAAATAAGTCACGGGGATACAACGTGGCTTTGGAGGTGATGGTGAAACAAGTTTAGCCCCCCCCCCACGCCACGTAGACGTGTCTTTAATTGCACTGTCCTCTACTCGGTGTTTCAGCATTGACCGCCCCGGGTCTCTCACTGGTCTTCGACGCTTCGCTCTGCAGGGGTCGCTGTGGAACGTTCCTGGCCGTTCGCTCCCCGCCCAATCGCCGCTGCAGCCGGCTTCCCCTTTTCCTCGCGATCGGGGGACTGCGTTTCCCAGAATGCCGTGCGGGCGTGGCAGGAAGTCCCGTGCCCTTCAGTCAGCGGGGCAGGGGCAGCTCCTGCTTTCGCCGCCGCCGCCGCCGGGCGCGGGGCTGTCATGGCGCTGGAGACCCTTTCGCCGGATTGGGAGTTCGACCGCGTCGACGACGGCTCTCAGAGTAAGGGGGGTGGGGGAGGAAGGCATGAGGCGGGAAGCGCGTTTCCTTCTCTGAGGGAACCCAGGAGGGAGTTCCTGAGGGAGGCGGTGGTTGAGCCTGGTCCCTCATGAGGTGAATAGCGAAAAGTCCCCCCCAGTCGACCCCACCCCACGCTAAATGGGGCCTCCCACCTCAAGAACTTCACCCCCCCTCTCCCCCTTCCCAGCTGACCCGAGCAGCGAGGCAGGCCCTTTTGCCTGTCACCAGCCTGCTGCATTGGTGGTTGGGGAATTACGAGGAGCTCTCGGGGGGGGGGGGGGGCAGTGATAACCTTCAACAACTTTAGCCATTCGTTTCCTCCCAGGCAAGGTGGCCGAAGGGTAAAAGGGTGGGTTTTGCTCGTCTGTGCAAAGATCACATCTTTTCTAACCTCGATTTTTTTTTTTTTTAAATGACACACAGCAAATCCATACATACGTTCCTGTCACACAGGCATGCAGGAGTTCGTTTTCTGAAATAGAAAAGGTTGTCCTAGAAACTTGTTTGAAATCTTACAAACCACTTCCAGTAATTAGGAAAGATTCCCCCCCCCCCCCTCCAGTTTTTCAACCAGTACCGGTCAGGTTTTTGTTGTTTGTTTGTTTTGCATTTCTGTCCTGTTGCAAATTTTCCCCAACCAAATGGTCCTAGATGGGTCTAGGTTCTCTTGAAACGTCTATGTGGTAATTCTATGTGGGTAGTAGTTAATATGTTTTAGGGTGCCTTAAAGATTAACAGGCTTATATGGCATAAGCATTTGTGGACTACGAAAGCTTGGGTCATATGAATTTGTTAGTCTTTAAGGTGCCACAAAGGCTATTAATTGTGGGGAGGTTTCCAACGGACTAGTATGGCTACACATTAGTTAATGTTTGTAGTTACTTTAAAATTTCTTTCTACAATAAACAATCATGTCTTCTTTTCTGGATTAATTTGTCTGGGATAGATTACCACTCTCTGGTTCCATATTTACAACTGCAACACAGATTAAAATCCCAGGTCGACCCATAACTGTGCATTGGTAAAGGTGGTTAAAAAAGCACCCCTTTTACAATTCTTCAGCCACCTTTGTTTCAAGTAGAACTGTGGTTAAAAGTGTTAAAACATACCTGGTTAAATGATCTTGAGTGTGAATGCTGTGAATGAAGTGGGAATTCTAACTCTGGATAGTGGTTGTGAGTACAGGCCACAGTGTGGAGCTGATCGTTATGACTTAATCTGCAGTCAAATTGTATCGTCTTCTAAGTTGCACTTGAACTCACACCTGTCCTCAAGATCAGTGGTATGAATGAGATGCTGCAACCAACCCATATTCTTATCTGCTCTTTTTTTGGGCTGACTGGCAGGAGTCTGAGAGTGATAGATTTCCTTCGGTTTTATTGCATTTTTACAGGTGGGGATTCTGATATCTTTTAGGGCGCAATCCTACTGAGATAGGTGGCCACCTCTGAACTTGGAGGCAACCGCTTGTCCAAAGCAGGGCAGGAGAAGCACGGAGGGGATCGTTCCCTCCATGCTTCTTCTGCCCTGGTTTTTTGACTAGACAGCCGATGGTGGCTGTCTAGCTGTGGGAGCACAGAGCGGGGAAGGAGGCTGCTGTATGACACATAGGATGTGTCGTACACGCGGCTACACCCTCCTCGCCCTAGAATGCCCCCAGCCATGCCCCTTTCCAGCAGCTCCACACTTCTCTTGCGAGCATTGAGGACTGGGCTATTCTGCACTTCCTTGGAGGCAGCGTGGAAGTGGGGGGGAGGTTGGTTCCCCAGGAACCAACCTCGGAGCGCAGGCTCTGAGGTTGGTTCCTGGAAAACAACATATCCTATGGCCGTCTAGCCACTGTCTAGTGGCCATAGGATTGCTCCCTCTGTAGTTGTGAATATGGAAGTGGGGGATGGTGACTAATCCAGATGAATACTGAATAAAGAAATCCAAGATTTTGTCTACATGGCAGAGATTCAACAACGTTGGGTTTGAGATTGTTTCCTTATGGGGGCATTCTGTTGGAACTATCTGTTGTTGCAACATAGGGTGTGTCAACTGGATGTAATGGACCATGGTGATTTGAATGTTAGTCTGTAGCATGATTCCCCCCTCCCAATTGTGGTTATATTTTATTTTTTCTCTGACAAGCAACTTCCCTGCTGAAACTAGAACTTTCCTTCTGTTTTGCCCTCTGCCTGTGAGTTTCGGTTTCACTAAATTCTTCTAGAACAGTGCATATTATTCCTGTAATTGTTTGTTCTTTCCATAGTGTAATTCATTACAAATGTCCCTCAAATCTTGATTTGTCTCTTCTGCTCTTTCCCATTAAGTAGTTTCCTCCTAGACACAGTTAGGCTTTATTTTTGCAGATACTCCCTGCTTTAGCCAGAAAAATTAAGTCATGCTAAAATAATTTAGTTGGGTAGTATGTGGGTTTCTCTTCTCTCTCTAGTTTGCAGAAGTTGGAATTAGACAGTGTCTTCCACTTGCGCTTTCAAAACCTTTTTAAAAATAATACATTAACACATGTGGCAGTGCCATAATAGTATCAAAAATTAATCCATATATAAACTGTTCTTGGAGAAATTCCATGCACTTACATATACGTGTCATATTGTTTTGCATAATGTGGAGTAAACTGTCATGCTGAATACAGTACACAATAATTATTCAGAAAATGTCATGAACTGGTTGTTTTTTTGTCATAGTAATTTATAGCATTTCAATTTTATTGTTTTCTTCTGGGAAACATTACCTTTTTCAGCTTGATATTCTATTTATCTGCTCAGCGTAATGCTTTTCACCCAGAATTCCAGTTTTGTATAT
This sequence comes from Heloderma suspectum, assembly GCF_057233095.1. Taxonomy (NCBI): domain Eukaryota; kingdom Metazoa; phylum Chordata; class Lepidosauria; order Squamata; family Helodermatidae; genus Heloderma; species Heloderma suspectum. The sequence goes on from NC_139464.1 coordinate 35,880,623, forward strand.
TCAAGCTTATGAAGAAAACACTTAGTCTTCCTGGGTGCATCCCTTTAGGAACTCCTGTCTCTGCCCCAGATACTTTTTTGTCCGTCATTAAAGTTGTTTTTAGATATATATTGTCTCTGTGTGTACTGTCTGTTTGTTGTGTTTTTATGTAAATGGCTTTTTAAACTTCATATACTGTATCTTAATGGTTGTTAATCTTTGTAAACTGCCCAGAGAGCTTTGGCTATGGGGCGGTATAAAAATCTAATAAATCACTGTCGTCATCATAGAGAAGCGAGCAAGGCACATAGACCCTGCACTTTTCCTGGAAATACAGCTATTCTACCTTGGAAACATGCTTGGTTAATGGAGTGTTATGGGGAAATTAGGAATTGGGCCCTTTTAACTGGCATTGACTGGCAAAGAGTACCCCCCCCCCCCAGTTTGGGACTAGAAAAAGCAGGAAGTGGTGGAGGCTACTGGTTAATTGGACACGGAAGTGCATCTCAACCTGCTTTACTTCACAGGACAGGTGGGTGACTTCCATGACAAAGCATAAATTACAGCATTATGTGAAAGTTCTCCTAAAATCAATAGGACATCTATCTTGTAAGCACAGCATAAGAGCTGAGCTATCTTTGGATTCAGCACAGTCTTATGGTTCAACAATATTCTGACCATAAATTGTGCTTTTAAAGCACACCACCACCACTGCATGATTCTTTTCTTTAGCAATATAGGAAACCAATGTGGATTTGCATCAATATGTCACTGTATACTGCTACTAGTTCTTTGTTGCTAAAAATCTAAATACTTCAGGGTGCAATCATATGCATGTTTAGACAAAGTCCTACAATTCCCAATTGGTAGGATGCTGGGAACTGTAGGACTTTTTTCTGTTTAGACATGCATAGGATTGCACCCTTAGATGTCTTTCTCTCTGTAAGTATTGTTTCCTTTCTTCTGATCTCTGCTTGTGTTCAGAGACAGAGCTTTACTGTAAACAACCATGCCTAGCTGATTGTGTGGTAAAGGAAAATAGTTTCCTGCTTTGACTATTGTAATTCCAGTTGTTTTGTACATGTGGTTAAGACTGCAATCCTATGCACACTTACCTGGGAGTAAGTCCTATTGAACTCAATAGGACTTACTTCTGAGTTGACATGAATGGATTGCACTGTAAATGTCTTAAATGAAGAAATTAGATCTGTACTAAGCCAAGAAGCTACTGCAAGCAAATGCCCAGTTACATTTTAAAGTTCTCTTTATCTTTAGTTGATATGGAGATTTTAGATATTTTGTGATGGAGAACATAAACAGCCCTGCTTGATCAGCCCAAGGGTCTTCCTAGTACAGATATCTTGTTGTGGGAAGCCCACAGCTATTGCATGAAGGCAACAACATCACCCCTATTCTTACTTCCCCCAGTATCTGGTATTCATAGGCACGCTTCTTTGAACAAGAAGTATCTGTTAAGCTGTTGTTGTTAATCACTGTTGATGGATGTAGCCTCCATGAATCCCCCCCTTTAAAGCCACTTGGAGCACAATCCTATGCATGTTTAGACGGAAAAAAGTCCTTCAGTTCCTACCTGGTAGGGTGCTGGGAATTGTAGGACTTTTTTTCTGTCTAAACATGCATAGGATTGTGCCCGAAAGCTAGTGGTCATCATTGCATCTTCTGGCAGCAAATTCTATAATCTAGCTATGAAGAAGGGATTTCTTTTGTCTGTTCTGAATCTACTGCTAATCAGTTTTGTTGGTGACACTGAGTTCTAGTGTTATGAAAGAGGGAGAAAGTTTTTTCTCTGTCTGCCATCTCCACAGAATTAATAATTCCTAAATTCTTTAGTTATCTCTCTCCCCCCCCCCCCGCCCCCAATTAATAGGCGGTTCCTCACAGGGTATATGTTCTAACACCTTGGTGATCTTGGTTACCCTTTTCTTCAATTTTTCCAGCTCTCCAATCTCCTTTCTGAAATGGCACAACCAGAACTCTATATACAGTTCCAAATGCAGCTGCATTATACATTCATGTAAAAGAATTATGGTACTGGGTATATTTTTTTCAGTCCCTTCCCTTATCATACCTAACATGGAATGTTCCTTCCTCAGTGCTGTTGTACTGAGTGGCTGTTACCCTGAAGTTGTCCCCCGCTACCAAGATCTGTTTCCTGGATAGGCACAGCAATTCATGTCCTAACAATCTATGAAGTTGGGATTTTTTTTTTTTTGCATTGCTGTGTGCTTGCACTAAGACTTGGTTTGCACTTAATGCCAAATCGTGAATTAAACAACCCATGAATTGGCAGGGCTGGACGGGAGCCTTCTACCCACTTGTTACTTCTGATTTACATTCACTTTGTTAAACAACCTAGGAACAGTTGTTAGTTGTGACATCTGAACTCAGCACTCTGAGTTGTTGAGGGTTAAATAACTCAGAGCTTTAACCCAGCAACAAACCATGGGTTCAAATTCTTGGTTGTTCAACCCTTAACAATCCAGAATGCTGAGTTTGCATGTTATGATTAACAGCCCAGCGTCTGGGCTGAACAACCAAGTGATGTACTGGTTTGCCATGAATTACTTTTTAAAAAATGGGTGTTATGTTGGTTAATGTGCAGTCCTCTGGTAAGGGTGCTGATATTAGTGGTGTTGCATATTTTTGCTAGAAGGTCAACAATGTTACACTTGAGTTCTAAAATCTCCTTGCGTAGAATTGACAGGAGGATACTTCTGAATTGTTCAGTTTAAACTGTGAACTTGATAATGGCTAATAGGTACATTACTACTGCTATTTGGAGTTTTGGGCTTGGATCTCATCAACAGAGCTGATGATACCCAGCTCTACCTCTCATTTTCATCTGATGCCAGGGTGACTGTGGAAATCCTTTGTCATTACCTGGACACAGTGAGGAATTGGATGCGGGTGAACAACCTGAGGCTTATTCTAGAAAAGACAGCCCAACCTGGGGTTGGGGGTACAACCTGTTCTGAATGGGGTAGCACTCCCTCTGAAATATCAGGTGTGCAGCTTGGGGGTGCTCTTGGATCTGGTAGTGCTCTTGAAAGGTCAGGTGGTGATGGTGACCAGGAGTGCCTTTGTTGGTTTTCATCTGGTGTTCTAGGTGCACCCTTTCTTGGGAAAGGAGGAACTGGCCACAGTAATCTGTGCCTCAGTAACCTCTTGTAAACATTACTGTAGCATGCTCGGTGTGAGGCTCCCCTTGAAAAGTGTTTGGAAACTACAGCTAATGCAAAATGCAGCAGCTAGACTTTTCTTAGGACTACACTTCATAGACCATATAACAGCAGTTTGGACCAATTTCACTGGCTTCCAGTTTGGTTTCCAGGCATAATTGAAGGTGTTGCTTTTGATCTACGAAGTCCTAAATGGTTTGGGATCAGGATATCTGAAGGACCACCTCCTTCTGCCCATAATCTACAAACTTTATTGAAGGCCATGTTATATGTCCCAATATCTATAGAGGTTAGGCTGGTGGTACTTGAGACAGGGCCTTTTCTGTAATTATGCAGCTCACCACTAGAGAAGTTAGATTGGTTTCCTCTCTGTTATGCTTTAGGTGGGCAGTGATGACCGTCCTGTTCTGCTAGGCTTTTGATGGTGTTTAATGTTTTATATCACCCTTTACTACACTGTCTACTTTTATTATATTGAATGTTTTATTCCCATGTTTATTTTTTATGTTGTAGACATTTTACTTAGTCTTTATTGTAGTTTTATTGTATAGCTCCTAAGTTCCTGGTAGGTGGAGGGTGCTATTCATAATTCTATTAAATAAATACAGATGGATTCAAGAATAATAAAAATTATTTGTACTGTACAGTATACTGGTATACAGTATAAAGATATCGCAGAGAAATATAGATGCAGTGACTTGTTAAATTTGAGTACATATACCCATGATATTTGACTATCTAAAAGTTTGTGTAATCTGATGTATACTTCTTTTTAAAATGTTCTGTTTTGAATACTGAATGCCAAGGACAGAGAGAAAATTGCCCGTTGTGGGAATAGATCTTTAAAAAAACCCTAAAATAGGTACAAAGCAGAATAAGCACTTAGCAACATATTCATCTAAATCATATATATTATTGAAAGTTTAAGAGATTGTAGTTTAATGGTATCCTGTCATAATAAAAATAATACTGTTTATTTTTAGAAATCCATGCTGAAGTGCAGTTGAAGAATTATGGGAAATTTCTTGAGGCATATACATCCCAGCTGAAGAGAATTGAAGATGCACTGGATGAGTCCGTAGGAGATGTTTGGGACTTCAATCTTGATCCCATTGCATTAAATGTATGCTTGTTTTTAATATTCACATATGTCTCTCTGTGTAATTCTCAGAACTTCCAGGCAAAGGCTTTTATTGTGCAATTGCCTTGCCTCAAGCATGGAGTGTTTCAGAGGATCCTGACAACATCATCTTCCATTTGTAACCTTTTCATGTTTTTCGACTTCTTCCATCTTTTCTCTTATCACAAAAAATCTGCTAAGGAGGGAAAGACTGAAAAACTGCATAAAGTATTTTGATTGGTAGCACTAGGAACCATCTGTCTGGAAGCATCCTTTGTTAAGTATTTCATATCCATGTGTAGACACTTTCAGTTGAACATACACATGCAAATTTTTCTTGGAATAGGGCTGCAGCACTTTGCAATGTGTAAATCACATTATTAGGAATGGGACTTCTATATAGCTGTGTGCAGGACTGTAGCTGATATGGCAACCTTCCCCAACCTGGTGCCCTCCAGATGTTTTGGACTACAACTCCCAGCATTCCTGACTATTGGCCATACTGACTGGGGCTGATGGGGGTTGAAGTGCAAAACTTCTGGGGGGCACCAGGTTGAGGAAGGCTTCAATATGCAGCGGGCAGCTGGTTTCAGAAGAGAGTTGCACCATTTCAAAGTAAGTGGTAGTAAGAAGCTGGCCTTGTACTGATTTGACTAATTGTCCTCTGGCTTTTTTTGCTAAGACCCTTAAGACATTTTATTTATATCAGACACATATAAATCATTTTTCCTAAGCTAAAAGTGGATTAAATAAAATACAGTAATATTTACAATGGCATGAAATAGAAAAAAAGAATAGTTAGGAACGGATTCCCTGGCCTGGGCTTTTCCTCCTTTGGCTTCTACTCAGGGCATACTGGTCTTTAAATAGCACAAAGGAAATTGAGGGATGGGCTGCCCCAGCTGAATCCTCTCACACTCTTGGTGGTCTGTTTAGGCTGATGGTGCAAGTTCTCTGGCTTTAGGTAAGCCACACTGGAAGTCTTCTTGGCTGACATTGTTAGGCTGTTAGGGAGCTCTCAAGAGTAGCCAGAAGAAGAAAATCACCGCCACCATGCTGGCTTCTGTGTGTATCTATGTGTACACTTCTGTGCATTGTTTGTTGGAGGCCACCCTGGATCCAGATTGTAATTCATATTTTACTAATTATTTACAATCTGCACCTATTTTGTAGTCTGGTGGGCTCATTAGTTGATATCTAAGGAACTGCTAACATTCACATCTCCCAGGAACCATACATTCTTTTTATAATGAAAAATCTCATTATTTAAGTATATTGCTTGAAAAAGCTTCTGACAGACTGCATTTTTAGCAGAGTACATGAGTGTCTAAAGGCAAGCAGAATTTCCCCCCTCCCATCTCTTTCCAGAGGTGATATTTAGCTTTTGTCCTAGTTACAAATCATGTAAGTCACTGCTTGGTAGGCCTTTTCCATGTGGTATACATGATTTATTTAATACATTTTCATATGAATTTTTGAAAGAGATCTCATAGCTTTGTGCTGTATGTGATTCCAGGGAAATAGGACACATTTTGTTTAATTATGTGAACTGATCATCGGTTGCCTGCCAGCATCATTAACATTAAAAAAGAGCCCCATGTAATTCTGTTTGGGACTCTGCTTGAAAGCACTATGTTACAGTAACTTGGTTAATTTAGCTTAGTCATGTGGCAGGTCTCTGGCTTTCCTAAAAACACTCATGTTTTTGCTTAATTTTAGCTTTTGCCTTATGAACAGTCTTCCCTACTTGAACTCATAAAGACAGAAAATAAGGTAAAGATCTTAAGTTTCAAATAGTGATTACAGAAATTATTAGTGATGCTGTATTGTCATTTTTTTATTATTGGATTTAATGGCAGCAAATTGTGGGTTAAATCGTGGTGTGTGTTGCTGCCATTTTGAATATGCAACTTCCGATTGGGCTGCTTGGTGGTTGCTCCGTGACATCTGAACTTGTATAGTATGGGTTAATTGTGGGTTAAACAACCCAAAGTTAACCTAACAACTAATTGTAAGTTATCTTTAGGTTGTTTAACCCACAATTACCCCATACTGTGTGGGTTCAGACGTCATGGAGCAATCGCCAATCAGACTGATTGGAAGTTGCATATTTAAAGAGATAGTGGTATGTGCTTGGCATATGTTGCAGCAAATAGTGGGTTAATTAATTAGCCCATGATTTGTCACTGTTTTGTGCAAATTGGGTCAATAGGAAAAATGATTAGGAAGGGAGGAGGAGAAAACAAGCTAACTTAGCCATCAGTTCTTAAAGTTATAAAGTTCTTATTATGACCAGCCTGAATGAAGCAGTTTACAGAGAAGGGAAGCCAAATAGAGCTGATCTCTCATCAAAGCCAATGAAGCAGGTCCTGCTTCCTATCTCTCTGTCTGCTGCAGCCATATTCTTTTTTATGCTGTACGTGTACTAGTCTGTATTTTTTCTGTTTGATTTATCCAGGTTCTAAACAAAGTTATCACTGTGTATGCTGCCCTTTGCTGTGAGATCAAAAAGTTAAAATATGAGGTAATATCCCTTAGAATTTGTCTAGTAGAAACTGCTGTCTAGACTTTGTAGTTTATGTTCTATATTTTAAACATGTTAATATTTTCACGTTTTGAGCCTTTATAAACTTCTCATTTGAGGGAAAAAACATCTCTGCTCTTGTTCCTAGGCAGAAACAAAATTTTATAATGGCCTCTTGTTTTATGGAGAAGGAGGTAAGTACCTTAGTTATGCTAATATATGAAAAATCTTGTTGTGCTATGCATAATGATGTAATTCAAACATGCATTGATTCTTGTCTATTAATTAATTTGTTGAGTATTTATAGAGATGGTTAATTAGTTGCAAAGGATAAAAGTGGCTTCTACTGATGGAACTTACAGCAGTGTGATGTGCCTCAGAGGGATTGCATGCACATAAAAGTGAACAAGACTTGAATGTCCTTGGTCATGATTCAGATAGGTGTGGGTGGCTGTTTCACTCTGCATAGAGACTTTTAAGGTCCCCTCTTGAAGTGGCAACCCCCTATGCCTCCCCCCAAAAGCTGCCTCCCAGGTTAGTGGACCTCCTCAGGAGCAGCACTCTATAAGATAGGAAGGGCTTCCGTCAGGTGGAATTTTTGTTCCTTACCCCTTGCGTGAGCAGTTGGCTTGTATACTGGGAGGAAGTAGGAGGGGCCTTTGATTTCACACCTTGTGAAATCGAATACTTGATTTCAGAGTAACTTTGCTGGTCTGAAATCCACAGGTGGTACTGAACTGATATTCTTAATTGACAAAAAAAGTCTATGCTTAATTCTGAACTTTTATATTTTAAGTAAACCTTAAAGTTAGTGATGTGTGGCCTGTTGGCTGTTAGAGCAACCACAGGCCATGGAGTAGATACATTTTAAATACTATCTGCTGGAACCAATTTGTAATATTTTAGTTTAGAACTTTGAGTCACTATAGAAATACTGATGATACACATAAAAACAGTTGTTGAAATATAGTCATGATGCTTTGATGGGTAAGTCATGAGGGGCCATGATTAAAGTTGAGTTTGTGGTAGAAAGAATGTTATTGCCAAAATGGTGAGGAGACTGAGCACAGAAATGACAGCCACCTGATCAAATACTTCCGGGCAATATTGTATACTACTCTGTAGCTTATGGACATGTCTCTGTCTCCTTTCACACATCAGTATAATGAATGAGATTACATTGCTTTTAGAACAGTCTTTTGAACATTGGTTCATTCAAGCTTTGAAGGAGGAAGAGGCCTTCTGAGGTCATAGCATAGAGGTTGTTGTAGAAGTGCTCTATAGTAACTGTTTCTAATTTAGTTGATAAAAGGAATGTTTCTAGTATATTTTAGCTTTACTATTCACAAAGGAAGACAGTTGGTAATGGTATTTTAGGTAATGCAACATTACTTTAAAGCTGTGAGTGACTTTAAGATGATATTTCTCATATCTTGCTGTTCTTTTATTAAAATCCTGTTTGAAAGATACAATGATGTGATGCCAAAACTGAAACAAAGCAGTTCTTCTGATTTTCTTCCTTACTGCCAGGAAGCAAAGAGAGAACTGTAGCAGCTGCAAGATTCACGTTTTTATCAATAGTTTTTTCCTGACTGTGTGGGAACTAAGCCATTTAGGTAGAGATGGCATATTCAGTACATGGATGCAGAGAGAGTGTGTCAAGTGCATTTGCTTCAGTCATGAGGCTGCATTGGTGGGAGAAGCTACATAGATATAACTTCAGTGTTGGAAAACTACATATACTCTGGGCAATATCTACTGGGTTGCTGCGCTTATGCAGTTGACGCACTAGCGTAAGCAACCTCCAGCACAACAGCAGTTGTATCATCCGGAACAATGAGTTTTCACGGAAAACCCATCATGCCAGCTGACACTATTGGCGTTGCACTAGAGTTGCTTATGCTAGTGCTATGTCAATAGCATAAGCGGAGAGGCTTCGTTAAATCTGCCCTCTGTGTGTCCATGGTCAACATGTGACAAGCACATACATGTATTTTGCCATGTGAGCCTATGGCAGCAAACCCTGATTGCAGGTGGCTTATAGCATGTACTTAAACGAGATGTACAGGGCAATGAATTTGGAACAACAGATGGATAGGCCTTTAAATGTACTCATTGCACCTGCTGTTGTATGCATAACATACTTGGTGTTTTTTACACAGAAGTAATGCCCACTAAGAAATTCGTCAATTATTGTGATCCCTAGTCATATCTAGGAATTTGAGCAAAAATATATGGTTGATGTGCAAGCATCTAGGCAAATAGATTGGGTCAATATCCACATAAAATGTACCTTTTGTAGTAGATAACAGAATACTCCCTTTGTTTGTTTCTTCTTTGTTGTAATCTTGGCAAGGGATGGCAGTGATGAAGTAGAATTAAAAGAAAAAAGTGTTCTGTAATAAGCTTTTCTTTTGGAATCCATTGGTGATGGCTTTGTTGTAATATGTTTTAATTATGTGAAACAAAATTGGTTACAACCTTAAGTGTAAGAGAGTAAATGATTATGTGTTTCTAACACTAGTGTAACTTTCATTTTTACCTTTCAAGCTATGGATTCCAGTAAGGTGGAAGGAGATAGCCAAATACAGATGGGAAGATTTATTTCATTTTTACAGGTAAAGTCTATGACACAGTTCTGCAACTTCTATACTTTTTCTGCTAAGCAATATTTTTCGTAATTGTTGCTTGCTCCAATTATTTGTTTTCATCTAAAACGTTTGCCTAAGCTATTTTTGGCAGTGCACAGACAATAGTGTTTGAGTGAACCAGGGGCAATGTTGTATGGTTACTTGTGTCATTACTTGTGTTACACACACTCAGTTTTGCTGTCCGTCTGTGGTTTCTGGTCACCTGGGTTTGCAAGTTTTGTTTCAAGCAGTTCCTAGGAAAAGCCAAGCATAGAGTCTTGCAGTGCAGTTATTTTTGTTTTATTGGAAGTGTGTTCATTTTGATGTGACTCTTGCAGACATCTGTTATACTGCTGGGCCAAAACACTCCCCACCTTAAGATGATTTTAAATTATTAAATTGATTTTAAAACATGATTAGGATTAGAATCCTTGCTTGTCTAAAAAGGGGCAAGGGGCAAGTCTAAAATTCCCTCTCAGTTCTTGCCTTGTAGAGAGAAAAGCAGTCGGGGGTATGTGTAATTTTAATGGACAAATATATGGCAGTGAAAGAGTTAACTAACCCTCTCCTCTTTGCTCCCTTCACTGTTGGTCTGCCTGCTCAGAAGTGCAGTTAGTTGGGAGTTTTCTTTTGCTGGGTGCAGATGGGGAATCACAGAACTACATGCTATGTAGTGTATGAAGGTGTTTGGCCTTCAGATACAGAAGAAAACAAAGTTATGTTCTTTGCTAAAACTATATTGCTTGAAACACTGAGTTTTAAAAGAAACATTCATTTAGAATACCTAATACTTCAAGAAACTCTCAAAAAGAGTTCTTTTTGAGTTCACCACAGTTTAAAAAAATGAAATCAGGATCTGAATTGCTCAACTTCCTGTATTTTGTTAGAACTCATATTTCTGTGTCTGGCATAATGTCAAAAGCATGTAACTGTTGCATATCAGGGTCATTTTTCTGAGTAAAATGTAGTTCTCTTAAACTAGGAGAGAAAAAGTTGGTTCTGAAATGTTTTATCCAGTGTTAAAATGGGCTGGTAGCTAGTTCTTCTGAAATCTCTTTTACAAAATTCATATCTGTCTTTGTTACAGATATCTGCTACCTATTTGATTTTATCTTTTATTTTAAAACCACAGAGGTGTAGGTGATAACTTTTCAGATAGCAATCTAGTGTTTCATACCATATTGGAAGAATTTCCAGACAATATGTTTTTTTAAAATTTCCTGCTGTTTTTCTTTTGCAATTTTCCAAGGCATGGGGCCATTAGCACTTTCCAGAAGATAGAAAATGCTGTCTAGTAATTGTTAATCCCTTTCTAGGTGGAATCCTAATTTAATGTTAGTCAATTTCCTGTTACAGAGGCAGTAACAGTAAATAGTGTTTTGGTACAGCATTCCATAACTGTTGATGTTCAACTGTTGATGTCCATAACTGTTGTTCAAACGAGACTAAATAGTGTTGAAAATATTAAGAATTTATGGGCTCTGTGATTTAAAGAGTAACAAGCACTACATCAAGAGAGTTGGCAGTATTCAGAACATCAAATATTCTGAACGTGTATTTTATGTTTATGGCTGTAGCAGATTTGTTTGTTTTAATAAGATGTTCAAGTGCCTAATTACAAGGATGTTTTGCTGCATTGCCCTTCCCCGCAAAGTAATACATAAATACACTAATTTTAGTGAGAAATGGTTTCTAATACAAATCTGTACAAAACATGTTTCAGGAGCTGTCTTGTTTCGTGACACGGTGCTACGAAGTGGTGATGAATGTAGTTCACCAGTTGGCTGTCCTTTATACCAGTAACAAGTAATTACTGTTAACAATACTATACTTTAAATTTACTTCTTGAATACACAGTGCATGAATTAAAAATATATCATGTTGATGTGCCTCCTAAATGTTGCATGTTCGAGGAGGGAATATGGGATATGTGTCTGAAGCGTCTTCTGCATTCATAGAAGCGCATCTGGCAGTGTTTGGATATAATGTTAATCATGGTCTGGCATTATGAGAATGATTCTAGCCTCCCCTGTGCTCATATGCTCCCCTTCCCTTCTCCTCCTTTGGTATGGAGATCAGAAATGTCAGCTTTTAAAAGATTGGCCAGAGTTTAGCATGTCTTCTGAACCCCAGACAGTGGTTAATCTTAATTATTGTAAGTGGAAATAAACCAGGTTCTGAAGATATGGTTTGAAATTGGCTTGTTTAACTAACCATAGCGGAGATTAATCACAGTGACCCAGTTCTCACATAACAGTTACAAATCGTTGGGTTAATTTTGTATATGCAACTTCCAGTCAGAGATTGCTTTGTGACATCTGGACCTGGACACTATGGGTTCATCGTAGGTTAAACAAAGCACAGCTAATCTGCAATTAGTTGTTAGGTTAACTGTGGGTTGTTTAACTCACAATTAACCGATTGTATCCGGGTCCAGGTTTAGACCTCGTGGAGCAACATATGATCAGCCTGATCATAGGCTGCATATTCAAAATGGCACTGGCATGTGCCACAGCAAATTGTGGGTTAATTAACCCATGATTTGCTTCCATTACTTGAGAATGGGGGCAGTTTGTCAGAGTTCAGATGACATGGCAAACTGCGGTTATTCAAAACAGGAAGCAAAAGCTTCAAAACCCCTCCTGGCTGTTCTGGTGGAGCTGAGGGGAGTGCACAAACCCATGGCTTGTTGCAGCTCATTTGTTTTATATATGAAACGAATGAGCAGGAACATACAGATATATATATAGTCCTGGAGGTTTTAATGTATTTGTATATTGATGTATAAAATACTGAATAAACAAATATGTTGGAAGTAATTTCCCCAGTTATAGTTTAAGTACTGCAGTGGATTTATTTAGGAATGCTAAAGGCTGTTGCCTCTAAAATACTTAATTGAAGGATGTGAAGTACAGTATTCTGTCTTTTAGGAATGCCCCTAAAGTTATAGAGACATCGGGAGTTCATTTTCAGGTGAGAATTATTTAAGGATTTTGACATGGTGTGTTGTAAAACCTTTTAGGTTATCTGGAGGTTGGACTAGGGTATCTCTGCCTTCCTTGGGAGCTCTTTTTAGGGTGCAGTTGTGGGTACTGTGCCCCCACTACTCAGAAGCCCCCGACTACTTTGGAAGGCAGGTGGCACAGTTCTTTCTGTGCAGGCTGTTAGTGGGGAAGGGACGGGGTTCAGATCTCTGATTCCCCCTTCCTAGTTTGGAACGCTGTCTCCAACCTCGGAAGGGTTTTTCTGAGCAATCCTATGATCCCTAGGACACTTGCCTAGGGACCATAGGATTGCTCTTTTAATAAGAAGAACTAAATTGTGCCGGGTTCTTTAATAGGCCCAGGATGCCTGTTTCCTTCAGAGATCCCTTCTTGACAGCTAGATTTATCCTACAGTTCTGAGTTCGGAATCCTCTTCCATCCTATGACCTGCCGGCAAGAGCCAGAGGGGGCAGGAGGAGGACAGAGGCGATTTCACCTCCTGTCCCTCTTTAAAACTAAAACTATGTGCTCGACAGGCCTCTGAGACCCATCTAGCTGACCTACTTTGTTGTGGGCAGGGATGGAGAGTCCATAGTTTCCTGTGGATTCTGGCTTCTTCTCTCCCCTGCCCACTACAGTATCTCCATCGTGACCTCTGTGAGGTCATCCAAAGTCGTTGTTGCGACTTTGGAAAGCAGCCACCGCAGTGCTTTCCATGGTGGTGGGGAAGAGGAGGAAGGAAGGATCTAATCTTGGATTCCCCCTCCTGAGGCTGTAGGAGTGTCTGTGGCCTCTGGAGGGGGAATCTGACATATCCTATGGTCCCTAGGATGCTCTCCCAGAGACTATTGGATTGCTCTGCCCATGGAGAGAACAGCACACTCAGTAACTTGTTAGGGCCATATTCATCTCATGTCTACTGTATTTTCTTGGGGATACTAACAGTGCAATCGTATGCATATCTATTCAGAGTTAAGCCCCACTGAGTTCATTTGAGATTACTTCCAAGAAACTGGGTATAGCAGTCTAATTCAGTGAACTGTAACTTTTCAAACAGGCTATGTATGAACATCTGGGGGAACTGCTGACAGTTTTACTCACACTGGATGAGATAATAGATAATCATGTCACCCTGAAAGGTCACTGGACCATGTACAAAAGGTATGTGGGTAAATTTATTTTACTGGCACTATAAAACATAAAAAATATCATCAACACAGTGATCACATAAAGGGGGCCTGCTGCATCATGCCTATTCATTTCAGTGGATTTTGAATAGGAGGCTTACAGTTCTGGTATTCATACTTCCTGGGTTTTTATTCTTTGCCTCTTAGGTTTTAGCAGTGACATACTATAAAAGCTTAATATGGCTCCCATGTATTGTTGTAATTATTGCTGCAATACCTAACTGATATGAAATATTTTTAAGCTGCCCATGTGTGATAGTTAACACTCTTGGCCACAATGGGGCAGTGTTCATTTTTCTGCAAGAATGCGCCTAGGAGCAAAACTCCATCGTGATGTAATGTCATTCCCAGGGGTATTCAGCCTAGGGATGCAATCAAGCAGTGAAGTCTTAAAGTGTGGGATGGCTTTTTTTGTGAAAAACAAACAAAAACCCTGGCCACCTTGTAAAGGTAAGCTCTTCCCAAACATTCTGAAGTCACCCCCCCACCCGAGAATACTTTCTGTCTGCCTCTCCGAACTTGTATGTATGGATGTTGGGTTAACGTTAACTGGACTTTATTTTGTTTTGCTTTGTCAGGTTACTAAAATCTGTCCATCACAATCCTTCTAAATTCGGAGTCCAGGAAGATAAACTGAAGCCATTTGAAAAGCTGCTATTAAAACTAGAAAGCCAGTTATTGGATGGGATGATATTCCAGGTAACATAATAAATACTGACTAGTTTATGCTCTTAAATGAGTTTAAATGTGGCTTGTAAAATCTTATAAAGTTGGAGGCTTATTTTCTGAAAATTGTCATAATTACACTGATTTTGAATTTTAAAGTGCATGTTCTTCTCCTTGTCCTCAGCCATGTATCAAGTATATTCTGGCTTTCTGACACTGTTCTTTAATAAGCATGCCATATCACAACTTTTTTGAAAGTCCCCTCAGTTTGAAAAACAGTTTGCCAAATGGGATGGAGAGTTCTTGTTTGCAAATATTATATATTTGTGCTTATATTCTCCATAACACTAAAAACCACTCTCTTTTTTTGTTCTCATTTAGGCTTGTATAGAACAGCAATTTGATTGTCTCAATGGTGGAGTGTCGAAGAACAGCACTTTTGCTGAGGAGTTTGCACATAGCATTCGCACAATTTTTGCAAATGTTGAATCTAAGCTTGGTAATGCACGACGGATTCTTGTTGTATTCACATTATTGTTTGTAAAGCTTGTTATATTGTTTGTCTAGTGGCAAACTTCAAAAATGTTCTTTTCTGTGTGTATTTGTACAAGGTGAACCCTCAGAAATTGACCAGAGAGATAAGTACGTAGGAATTTGTGGGCTCTTTGTACTGCATTTTCAGATTTTTCGGACTGTAGACAAGAAATTTTACAAATCGTTGTTGGACATTTGCAAAAAGGTGAAGATTTTGTTCTTTGTAACTTTCCTCTAATAGTTGACATTTCACAAAAAATGTGAAAATAAAACCTTTAGTAAAATATAGTTTATATAATTTGTCATCAATATTTAGTTACTAGCTCTCGTTAATAACTCTAGCTTTAAAACATTTTAGCGACTTTGTTTTTGCGGTTTCATGATTTGAATTTGTTCCCCTAAATAACAAAAGTTCTTGTCTTGTGTGTAGCTAAGGAAACTACAAAATGTTATCTCTAAATTTTTAGTACTCAAGTTGACCTGGCAAGGGATGAAGACTTTGACAACAACAACTGCTATAAAGTTAACAGTCCAACTATAACCATGTTTACATGCTGGGTGACCAGCCAGATGGGCAATTAATAAATTTAATAATAAATAAATAAAATAAATAAATACCTAGAAATAAGTTCCACTGATTCCAGTGAAGGATACTTCAAAAGAAATATGCTTATGATTCCATCCTAAATGGAACACTGGGAAGCCCATCCTTTTCTATATGTGTTAAATAGAATATCTGCTCATTTTAGGATAATGACCAATAAGTTTGAAACTAAGCTGGCCTATTCAAGTATTTAGCAGTGGGGCCACTGGTTTCTTGTCATGTCCATCAATGGCTGAAGTGGCATCCCATGAAAAGCAAGTGGTGCAGAGTTGTTGTGTCTGTCCTACTTGCCTCATAAAACCCTTTTCAATCTGACTACCACAGCAATCTGCTGGTGCAAACATGCTCTGGCACTAGAAGGATGAATCCTCTTTCTAGGGACTGTGGGTAGCTTAGCTCAGTTCTCTGATTCATCCCCTTCCTTCTTCTCCAAAACACTATCTAGTCTTTCTATGTCATCTTGATGCTGCAAAATATAAGCTCAGCAGTGGACCCTGAAACCTAAACAAATGTAGGAAATGAAATGGCATTAATTAAATCTGGTCTGTTATGTATGTATTCCTTGAAGTACTTAATGAAACTTTAACAGTGTATGTTATAGGACAGTTCTACATTTGTGGAGGTAGTGAGTGTTTGATTTTCATGGTGCATTTGAATATCTTTGAGTAGCTTTATCATAGAATAATATGATATCCACCTAATGGACACTCTTTTTTCCCTTTGCCCAAATGTTATTGTTGATGCTCCAGGTGCCAGCTATCACACTTACTGCTAATATTGTTTGGTTTGCTGATACCTTTCTGATCCAGAAGATGCCAGCTGCTGCCAAGCTTCTGGACAGGAAAAGTTTTCATACTGTTAAAATACACAGAGAGAGTTTTCTACAGCAGAAGTCTCAGTCACTTATCAAGTAAGTTTTGAAGAGGGAGAACCTTTTTTGCCTACTTAATTCTTTTTTCTGTACATTAAAAAAATTGTCAACTGAAAAATAATAGGAGCTAGCGGAACTCCCAATCCTAGGCATTTGATATGGAGGCAGGTTCTGTGGGAATTAATGGGACTAACTCCCAGGTAAACATGTTTAGCTTCGAGGAACAATCCCCTCCAAAATTGGATTTTGTGTTTGTCCTTTGTAGTTTTTGTGCTCTTTGTAATAAGTAATGGTACTGGTAATGTAACTTTGCATGTAGCAAGTACAATGGTTTTATGCTGGAATTCTAAGCTGCTTAGGTGAAAATAAGAAATAAATTGGTTGAAAGACTGGAGCCCATGAAACCCCGTCAGTGTGGAGGTAGTTTGAAATGATTCTTCATGGTGCACAACACACATCCTTGTGCAGCAGCTTGCCATTTTCTCCACACTACTACACACACTGTTTAGAAACTCTTTGGTGCTGTCTGAAAAAAATCCCCCTATTTATGTGGTGGAGTTGCTATGTAACTGACCTTATTGCCTGAAGACAACCACACAAAGACAGCTGTTTAAAGTATCCCTTTTGTGGGGGTAATTTTGTGTGTATTGGCCCTTACTTTCAAATAAATGCATTCAGGAGTAGTGTGTTACATTCTGTTTGTGGTTTCAGTCTGATGACGTATATATCAGACTTGCTCCATTTTTTTGTTTTCCTTGAAGATTGATATATTCTTCTTGGACTGGTCATGATGATCAGGTTATGCTTATCAAGTAATTAATTTTTAAGTAAAATGACATTGACTGAAATCAGACCTGTCAAATTGTGATTTGTACTAACCATAGCTGAGAACCCAAACCATGGTTTACAGTTGCTTGTCTGCTTCATAAATTAACTTGCATCTCCATTGTGCAACAACCCCTGGAATTGGAGTAATGGTTGTAACTGTTGTTTATCAACTCAGACGTTATGCCAAACCATGGTTAACGCAAGCCAAAGTTCTCAAACTTGCTTCAAACTGTGGTTCCTGACCCGTTTGTCAGCCAGTTGCAAACCGTGGTTTGCCAGTTCAAACATCATTTCAAACCATATTTAAGCTTCCTTAACCTTGGTTTGGTATATCTGATTGAACCTTTAAGTAACCCTATTTGTTTTCTCTTCAGAGAGATGCAGTCATATTATGTGTTTGTAAGCTCATGGATGATGAAAATGGAATCTATTTTGTCAAAGGAACAACGAATGGATAAGTTTGCAGAAGACCTCACCAACAGGTGCAACGTTTTTATACAGGTGTGCACTAGATTATAAAGTGACATGGTTAGAAAATGCTGCTTGATTCACAGTTAGGTTCATATTTGTTGATTTTCTCCTGCTCTTACTGTTTGTTGAACCATAATCTGCTGTTGAGTATGAAGTGGATTATAGGATAAGTAGAAACCATATGGTTGGATCCAGACTTAGAAAATGTTCACATGTAATGACACCCCATTGGTTAAAAAATGGATGGGTTGACATGCATGAGTGGGGACAACAAACCATGGGTTAACTGCAGGGTTGTTTAGCCCCTAAACAACCCAGTGATCCGGTTTAGTATGTCATGCTGCACAACCTATAAAGGAGCTGATCATGAGTCGTGGGGTAAAAGCGGCTTTTACCCCACCTGTCCCTGCTCCTGAACAACAACCCATTGGTTTTTTAACCGATGGGTTGTTACATGTGAACCAGGTCTTAGTCATATCTTAGTTGTTGTTGTTCAGTCATTAAGTTGTGTCCGACTTTTTGTGACCCCATGGACCATAGCACGCCAGGCCTTCCTGTCCTCCGCTCTCTCCCGGAGTGTGCTCAAGTTCATATTCATCGCATCGGTGATGCTATCAGTCATATCTTTAGACTTATTAAAATCATTGGGATTTAAGTTAGTGATTACTAACATGAGTCCCATTGATTTCAGTGGGTCTACTCTAAGACTTGGTCCAACCCCTAGTTTGGATGCAACAGGGAATGATGATTTGCTGCAAATCATAGGGGAGGGAGGAAGAGAGCCCAAGGCTCATTCTGTATTTGTTCATGTAGTGCCAAACCATGGTTTGTGGGGTCTTTGTCTGAACCATACCTTCTCAAAAAGTAATGCAAATACAGAGTTCCTCTTATTACACAGCAAGCAGTAAATGATGATTCACTTTTCCCTCCAATTTATCTCTAGGGGTTTCTGTATGCTTACAGCCTTAGTAACATCATTAAAACAACAATGAATCTGCATATGTCAATGCAGAGGCCAATGACTAAAACCTCAGTTAAAGCATTATGCAGGCTGGTGGAACTTCTCAAAGTAAGTTGCAACATTCAGATGTTTTTTAGTAACACTAATATTTACAGTAGTTCTTTTGCAGCATATCTCATATGGAGGTGAGTTATAAGATGTATGTCTGTTTAATTTATGAGGTGGGAAAAAGCAGGACAGAATAGAAGTAAACAGTAACTCAGGTAAAACTTATTCATGGTGTGGGTGCGGACATGTGGGGTCCAGGAGTCAATGTGGCCCCTGACACCCAGAAGTTACACACCCCTGTTCTAAATAGTTTGTATATCGCTTCAGTTTTATATTTTGTATGTCTCTAGGCTTTCTTTACTGCATTGTTTTTCTGGATAAAAGATACCTATTGTAATTCTGAAATGGCTTTTGGCCAGGTGCTTAAAATATGATGCTTGTGATGAAGTCCTACATCAACATTTAGGCCTAATTGTATGTGTGCTACCAGAGTCTGTTGCCACTAATGGGCCCTGCTTGTAAAATGTATATTTGACTGTTGTCTTAAAACATCAGGGTAGTTGTCTGTGATGGCAGCATAGCTTGTGACTTGGTAACATAGCAGTACATATGATATGCTTCTTTGAAGTGTGTGTTGGCATATAGTTGGAAATGGATTTCAATGGAAGTTACTTCCATATATATATATATACACACACACACACACACACACACACTTTAGTATTGTAGTGTAAGGAGGTAAACAATTCAAATTGTCTTTCATATTGATTGGAGTGTTTGAAGATTTGGTGGAAATAGTTTTCCACATGGATGACTCAATAAGTATAGAAAAAAATTGATTCAAATCATAGTTGCAGAACTGTGATGCTAACTCTTGTGTTCTGAAATTTGGCCAACTACAGGCAATAGAACATACATTTTACAGAAGAAGTATGATTGTTGCTGACTCAGTCACGCACATAATTCAGCATCTTCAGTATCAGGCTCTTAATGCAATTGCTGTAGCTAAGGTATGTAATCAAAGTTTCAGCAAGTACTTATATTTTACACCCAACGTAAGTATCATTGAAATGAGTAGTTTTATACCAACTGGATTTTTCCCTTTATTCTTTTTATTAATAGAAATTTGCTAGCGAGCTCAAATGGTCAAGAGGGTGCTCTTGGTTTTAGATACTGCAACAGACAAAAGTGAAGCCCTATGCCTGGCCATATTCTGTATTATCATAATGTTATCATTCACCACCAACTCAGCACCAGTCTCTTGCAAGTTTTTGTCAATACCAAACATGAAGAGCACAGCTGATTAATGGCCGTATGTCAAAAGAGAGGAACCTTCTCCATTCCATTAAAAAAACTGATTCTTAAAAATTCCATAAACTTGTAGGTAAATAAATCAGTTCAGCTTTCAGTATGCTCACTGTTTTCAACAGTGCTGCATGTCCTTAGCTTTTTAAAAAAATAGATACTCCCTGAAAAATTCAGAATGGGATGCTAAGGTTTGCAAGTGAGAGTCACTTTAGGGAGCTACTCTTCTCTTATGCACGTGCAGCAGACTTAGCTTCTAGCAGAATCCTAGTAAAAAGTTTATTTCTCTACGCATAGTGTGCAGAATGCACCATAAAAAGAAACTGGCTGCATTTTAGGCATAATGATAAGCTATGGTTTATCGCTATGTGAAAGAGTCTCAGGCACATGTATAGGAGCCCTCCTCCTCCTCCTCCTCCTCCTCCTCCTCCTCCTCCTCCTCCTCCAGTGCAGCTGTGAGAAGATCGGAAGCTTTTGCTTCTCTCTTTCAGTTAACTGTAGCTGAAGTGTGGTATCTGAACCTGAACTAACTTGTTACTCTTAACTATGGCTTACTGAAACAAGCCAACTTCAAACTGTGGTTTATGAACTTGGCTTGTTACAATAACGCAGAGCTAAGGTAAACCACAGTGTAGGGTTTTAGACGTAATACTAATTTTCAGTTACTTAAACAGAAGTGAAAGCTTTCAATCTCCCTGCAGATGCTTCAGAGGGGA
This sequence comes from Heloderma suspectum, assembly GCF_057233095.1. Classification (NCBI taxonomy): domain Eukaryota; kingdom Metazoa; phylum Chordata; class Lepidosauria; order Squamata; family Helodermatidae; genus Heloderma; species Heloderma suspectum. Next base: position 35,901,251 of record NC_139464.1, read on the forward strand.
GGGGCGAGCTCACAAGCCTGATGCTTGTTCCTATAACAGTAAATTATCATTCCATTTGAATGCAGTCAATGGATGTCTTTCTCGGTAACATAAGACATCTATTGATTGCATTCAGATGAAATGATAAGTTACGGTTTATTGTTATGTGAACATGTAAGTGTGAAATTTCAGACTAATTCACATACTGATTTCTTTTGCTGTTAACTAATCAAAAATAAAAGCAAAAAGGAAGGCTGAATAAATGAGTCACCTCAACTGTAAAATGAGGTTTTAAAATGTTAGAGCATGGATGAATGAGCATCAAAAGAGAATGAATTCAGAAGAGGAAATGTTTAGCACCATTCACTGGGGATTTGTGGAGCTCAAGCTTCATTAAAATTAAAGTGAATCTATGATCTGGCACAGCCTCCCTTTGTTTTCAAAGGCCTCCTGCAGAAGAGTTTCCAGTGGATTGTGCTCACTGGCCTTTTGAAAGTCAGAAGGACCTTCCCTAGAGTCTGAACACACCCTAAGTAACTTCAGGATTGCAAGGATGTGCTGACTATAGTTAAGTTGGGTTAAGGGAAATGGGGTTAGTTTGGGGATAATTTTGCTTGCTGTAATTTGTGTAAATTTTGGTTAATAGATTTTGTATGCTGGTAGTAAATCCGTCTTAGGCTGAGCCCTTGAGGCAAATAAGTGTGGCAGTCTCATAAATACAATTTACTTGCTGTCGACTCTCATCAGTACTAAACCCCAAATGCTGTTTTTTGTATCTTTTAAATCAAGAAAAGGGTAATTTCTGACAAAAAGTACAGTGAACAGCGCCTTGATGTACTCTCTGCTCTTGTATTGGCTGAGAACACTCTTAATGGTCCTAGCACAAAACAGAGGCGACTTGTTATTTCCCTTGCCCTCAGTGTGGGCACACAAATGGTAAGTGCAACAGTTACTCCTATATTTGCAATATTACACATTTTTATTAGTAGTGATAACACAGGGGATTATATGGTCAATGACTGTGATGCGGCCACTGGATTGATACTCCTCCATGTCTGTTTTTTCTTTCATTTCTCTTTCTCAGAAAACATTTAAAGATGAAGAGCTCCTTCCTCTTCAAGTAGTTATGAAAAAGTTGGCCTTAATCAGTGAACTTAGGGAACGGTAAGTAATACCACAGAATGATAATGGGAAAATAGTGTAGTCCTGCAGCATGGGTCACCTGAGACTGGGCTACAGATTTAAATTTCTGGAAATTTTGAAGCCACAGAAAAAGCTGTTTTTCCCCCCTATTTCTGTGGGGTAGGCAGAAATGGAAATTTTGAGGGATATGGAAAAATATGGAGTACTTATTAATTATTTAAATTTATTACTTTGTTTTTAGTGCTCTTTACAAATATAAAGTCATACTGGCTGGGGAATGGTGGCAGTTGTAGGACATTGTTCTGTCTAAGCATGCATAGGCTTGCACCTTTTTGTTACTTTAGGAACATAAAATGTATTATGCATTTGGTTGGCCACAAAATTAACGTTAAAGTTAAAAACATTAGAAGTGAACTCAGTAAGTTTGTAATTATTTTCTAAATAAACTCTACTTTTAAATTTGGTATACCAAACATGATATTTTATGAGCAAACTGTCGCTTGTCTTAAACATTTTATCCATAATTCTAAAGAAAAATATTTCATAATCCAAAATCGTTCTATTTTCTATTTTTTCAGAAAAGAGCCACAAGGTCTTTTAGGAAAAAAAGGACCCTCCCCCTCTTTCAAAGTTTTTTGTTTTTGGGCCTTCACATCTCTAGGTTGGGCCTTGTTGATTCTTGCAGAATGTTCATTATATATGCCATGTCATAACCAGGATTGTGCATATTTGGTATGAAATTTAGCTTTAGATACACAAAGTGTGTGTCTTGAGAAACTCCCATTGTCATTGTTCAAAAGCCATATAACCCTTCGGTATCAATACTGTAGGAATTGTGGATGGTTGCTTTCTTTCTCAGTAATTCCACTAATTTCCCATTCTAGAGTCCAAGCACAATGTGACTGTTGCTTCTTGTACTGGCACAGAACTGTGTTTCCAATTTATTTGGATGATGTCTATGAAAATGCAGTAGATGCTGCTAGGTTACATGTAAGTAAAAATTAATCAGAAATAGCAAGGGTTTTTGTCAAAGAAACACCTTAATTCTAGAAACCTTTTCAAATATATGAAAGCATGGTTTGATATCATGGTTTGTTAATGAATTTTTGTAAGAACAAATCAGAGTTCTCAAAGGGTTTACATGTGTATCTGTGTGCCTTGTTCTAAAGTTAAAGCTTGTGGTGGGAGAAGAAAGGGAAGGGAGAGCAATCAAGCCTGAGGCTCATCTATGATCACCTAAAGCAGCAGTGACAAGCCTTTTTCACCCTGAGAGATTACTTCCATATCAGAGAACTTCTTGGGGCCCATATTTCAGTGGTGGAGGTGGCCACAGATGAAATGGGCAACGCCACAAGCAAAAGTAGATTGGGCTAAAAAAATCCCCCCCGCCGCCCTTTTAATTTTTTCCAATTTATAATAGAATGTATGTTTACTCACAAGTAAGCAGCATGAGCCTCTGCATATCTGCTCAGAGGTTAGCAGGAAAAAATCACTCTTTCCTGCTGAAAGAATCAATGGCTACTAGTCTTGATGGCTATATGCTACCTCCAGTACCAGAGTCAGTGAGCCTGTGTACATCAGTTGCTGGGGAACATGGTTAGGAGGGTGCAGTTGCGTTCATGCCCTGTTCCTGGTTGACAGCTGGTTGGCCACTGTGCGAACAGAATGCTGGACTAGATGGACCCTTGGTCTTATCCAGTGTGGCTATTCTTATGTTCTTACTCAGCAGCACTTTTAAAAAGCATCCCAAATACCAAGCCTCTGCACATCTACTCAGAAATAAGCATGAGCTTCCTCCTCTGGCACCACTGCCTCTGCCCCTTAGGGAAAAGCACTTATCTATGATCAGCAGCTGATTGGAGATAAAAGCTTTTCCCTCCATGGCACAGGGAGTGTTGCCAGGGGAAGAAGCTGCTGGGTCAGAAGATAGGGAATCCTTGTGGGCCTCATCCTACCCATAGGCCAGACCTAATGTATTGTTTAAGGCCAATGTGTTCCAAAGGTATATTTTAAAAGTCTTTAAAAATAGACTTAGTCCTGGTTTGAACTTAAGCTAAACATAGCTCTAGTGTTTCTAGAATAAGGTGTAGTGAGCCTGGGGCTTGCACACATCTCCCCCCACACACACTTCTCTTCCTGTGCAGCTGTGAGGAGGAGTTTAGAATCTTTCACCTGTTTTAGATCAACTGTAGGTTGCTGCGTCACCCAAACCCAGCTAAACTGTGGTTGATTGAAACAAGACAACTTCAAACCATAGTTTATAAAGCTGGCTTGCTTTAATAAACCATAGTAAAGATTAACTACAGTTTAGGTTTTGGATGACACACTAAACTGAGGTTAATCTAAAATGGAAGCCGAGATTTCTGATCTCGCAGCCACACTGGAGGAGGACTGGATTGGGATGGAGCATGCAAGCCCAAAGTTCACTGGGGCTCGTTCTCATAATCAGCCTTCCCCTACCTAGTTCCCTTCAGATGTTTTTGACTTCAACTCCCAGCAGCCCCTACCAGCATGGCTAATGATCAGGAATTCTGGGAATTGTAGTCCAAAAGATCTGGAAGGTATCAGGTTGGGGAAGGCTACTCTAAACCTTTGTTTGGTATTACATCTGAAGGTGGCATCATTATTCAGGATCCTCAGTTCAAATTACCTATGTTTGCTTAAGGTATCTGTTAGCTTATACTGTTGCTTGGGTTCTTGATTAATTCTGAACTTTTTTACAGTACATGTTTAGTGCATTGCGGGATTGTGTACCAGCTATGATGCACTCAAGGCACTTGGAATCCCATGAGATTCTTCTGGAAAGCTATGATAAAGAAATCATGGATGTTTTAAACAAGGTGATCATGCAAGTATCATATTTACTATGTATGAAAGCTGTAAGGAATATAAAATATGCTATTGAGGATTTTTGTGAGCAGGTATACAGGGACCGCATAGCTTAGTGGTTAAGACGCTGAACTGCAGACCGGAAGGTCAGCAGGACAGCAGTTCGAGACCCCAGTGCTGCGTGACGGAGTGAGCTCCTGTCTTCAGTCCCAGCTCCTGCCAAGCTAGCAGCTCGAAAGCAAGAAATTGCAAGTAGATAAATAGGTACTGCTTTGGTGGGAAAGGTAACAGCGTTCCGTGCACCTCGGTGTTCATGCCGGCCACATGACCACGGAAGCGTCTTCGGACAGCGCTGGCTCTTCGGCTTAGAAATGGAGATGAGCGCCACCCCCTAGAGTTGGACACGACTGGCTGGGGACACCTTTACCTTTATATTGATACATGTATATCAGGCTAGTAGCTATTGCTATAAATTAGGAAAATACTAATTCTTCATTTAATGCAATATATTGTAGATTTGTGGGAGAAAACCCTACAAAACATTACACTGGAATTACTAGAATTAAATACATAAATACTTATTAAATGTGATCTGTTATATTTCTCGTAGGGCTTATGCAGTGGGGAAGAAATGCATCTAGTATTGAGGGTAAATCAAGGACAATCAAAATTGTACTGGGGGGGAGGCGTGGGATTGATAGGATCTGAAAGAATTGTGTGCATTGTATATCTAATTTTATCTAAACACACGCAAGTTTCTTGACCTGGCTGGCTACTGATTCCTAAATTATGAGTTATAGACTAAATTTTCTAAATGCAGTATTTCTAACTGGTAGTTTTACATATATTTGAAGTATGTTAAATTATGAATATTATGGTAATGTGCAGATAATTTAAAGTTAATAGAAATTCACATTCATTCTGAACAAGCACCTTAAGATTATTTTTTGCTAATTCCTGTTTTTCTGCTTTATTTTTATTTTAAAGAAATGCTAATTTCTTAATGTAAGCACTACACCTTCATAAAAGTATAATATAAACTGCATATTCTAATCTACCTTTCTGTTGTCCCCACTCTTCCTCCTTTTGCCTTGTCAGGATTTAGCTTTTAGGCAGGCACTTGCTGTAGAACATTAACACACACAATATACTTTTTGCATTTTAAACAATATACTAATGTTTGGTCAGTGACCAGCAGTTAGGCTCTTGAGTGAATGGCCACAAAATCGTACCATAAATATTATATACAGCATATGCAATAGGTAACTTATTCATCCTGTTGCTGAATAAAAGTTTTCTGCTGGTCCCATATCATAGAAGAAAAACTGGCCTTCATTTCATAATATGTAGAACTATATTATCTAGTAACAACTCTCCTGTGAAGATGGAGGTGTCCCACCCCATGAAATACAATGTTTTTTATTACTTTTGTTTTGAGCAGCACCTTCTGGACAAATTATGCAAAGAAATAGAAAAGGACCTGCGCCTCTCTGTGCACACACACTTAAAGCTAGATGACAGAAATCCATTCAAAGTTGGAATGAAGGACCTTGCCCACTTCTTCTCTTTGAACCCGATTCGCTTTTTTAATCGATTCATAGATATCAAAGGTAGGCTGTACTTGCCTGTTAAAGCTAAATACTTTTTCTGTGAAGTCCAGATTCCTCTTGCTGTTACCACTGTGCTTTTTGGGGGTGGTCTGATTTCAGTCTTTCTGATGTAGCTCAAGGATATACTTTTACAAGGTATTTCTCAGATTACCAAGTTCTAAATGGCATGTGTGAAGTAGGTTGGTTTTCTTGTTCTGTGCCCTATTCTCCAGTTATTAATAGTGAAAATAGCCATTTTTTTTTTTCTCTTTGTACAGCGCATGTGACACATTACCTGGACAAGACTTTTTACAATCTAACCACAGTGGCTCTCCATGATTGGGCCACGTATAGTGAAATGAGGAATTTAGCAACTCAGCGCTATGGCTTAACTATGACAGAAGCACATCTTCCTAGTCAGACTTTAGAACAGGTACATCAGGTTTATGCTGGTCTTTGAATTGTGTCTTTCTGTATTTTAAAGAATATCTTCAGACTTTTATGACTCTCACTGGAGTTCAGTACTTAAGAACTCATGAAATGCAATTCTATACATGTCTACTGAAGTGTGCAAGCCCAATTGAGTTCCGTGACACTTAGTTTCAGGAAAATGTGTATAGGATTGTGTCCTGAGAGTACTTTCGTTGTACCCCAATCTAGCAACTCTGGCATGCAAGTGAGAACATGTATGTTTGGGTTGCCATCATTCTCTTTTAATAGTTGGAGAATAATGAATGCATGTAATAGGGATTTCCTCTTACATGTGTAGAGCATTCCCTGGTATAAAAAGAAATGTATAGGCACATACCTATGGGAAATGCCAGATCTGCAATGAAGTACTTAGGGCCTCTGGATCATTCCCATGTGCTGTTTTTATTGCTTTGTTGCTGGTTGTTATAGGTTTGTTTTTATGTTGATTATATTTATTTATAAATGTTTAGTGGAAACTTTCCAGAGTTCAGCTGTGAAGCAGTATACAAATCAAATCAATAAATAAACTCTGTTTTGGCTCCAAAACAAGGACACTTTGGGGGAAAAAGACTTAAGCAATTAAACTAAGATGAACAAATTGCAACATCTGGAGGCTGGGCTACAGTTGCTGATTTCCTGTACTGTCCCATGGTATGATCTAAAGAAGGGGTGGGAACCTGGGACCCTCCAGATATTGTTGGACCCCAGCTCCTATCAACCCCTGCCAAGCATGGCCAATGATCAGGGATTTGGGAGTTGCTGTCCAACAACATTTTGAGGATCACAGGTTCCTTACCCTAGTTCTAAAGGCGCATGATGTCAGTGACCTTGCTAAAACTAAGCAAGCCTGGTCAGTGCCTGGATGGGAGAAGTATCTTGGAACCCCATGTGCTCTGCCTTGAGTTCCATCATGGAAGAAAGGCAGGATATAAATATAGTAATAAAAAAGAAGCATTCTTGTATTGTGTTTATAGTGTAAATGTTTAAATCCACAGTAATTATTTGGATTATTTCTACATGTGGTTGTGGTTAAATTGCCTGACATTGTTGTTTCAGGGTCTTGATGTTCTGGAAATTATGAGGAATATTCATGTATTTGTATCTCGATACCTCTACAATCTCAATAATCAGGTGAGGTAGTGGGGGATGTACACTTAAAAAATACCCCAATTGTTGATTGATTTCCATTCTATAGATAATATAATTATGCAACAACTGTTTAATTGTAGATCTTCATTGAAAGAATCAGCAATAACAAGCATTTGAACACCATAAATATCAGGCACATTGCTAATTCAATTCGAACACATGGTACAGGAATAATGAACACAACAGTAAGTATTACTGCATGATTCCCAGAATAGTTCCTGAGTTCTGGCATTCACTGACGTTACTTAAGACTGTATAGTGAACAATACAGAACAATCAGAGGAACGTGTCTTAGCCATAAGACAGAAGTTACATATTATGAAGTCGATAATATTTCTGAGGGGTAAATTTAAAATTAATTGAGCAAAAGGTGAGAATAGATAATATGAAATAAGTATTTTTCATTTTACCAAATAATGATTGCTTGTAATTTTGGGCGTGTGAGGCCACTGTGTAATATTGTGCTGAGGGCAGACTCCAACAGGGCACTTAAAACCCTGCCGATTCTCTTGGGCCCTGCCAATTCCTGTCTGCAAGCGACACCCATCGCTTCCAGAACAGAGATGCAGTGTTTCTGGGAGCAACTGAAAACAAGCGAAAATGCTTGTTTCTTGAATGGGTCAGGTCAGTGGAGCTTGTATAAGGGAGCTCCACTGACCTGTCCTGATCCAGAAATGAGTGTTTTCACTCATTTCAGGGCTTCCTCTGGGAGGTGTTAAATGGTTGTGCAAGCGGTGGCTCCCACTTATGCAATGGAATCTGCGGTGCCCACCACTTGTGCTACGGAACCTGAGGGGCGCAGGAGAATCAGTGGGGGCATCAGCACCCCATTGGATGCATGAGTAACTGCTCTAGGTTTGTCTCCATCCAGGGGATGGGGCCATATCAGTGATGTATGCAAAAACAGAGGGTGGATTCCTCTGAGGGTAGGTGTGGTAATGTTTACTAAAAGTATACCTTTCAGTATATAAGAATGAAGTATGTCTCACACTATATTTTGGAAAATAAGTGTGCCTCAGCTATTAGAAGTCTGGGAAACACTGTTCACTTCATACACGGGGTGTGGCTGTGGTCTAGGAGTGGACATGAAATAACTACACTGGCATGATTTCCCTAATTGGAGGGGTGTCAGCTTCCTTTGTTCAACTGAAGTTGCAGCTCTTGAGACATATTCTGGATCTGTCACTCCATCTAAAATTCTAATTTGTGTCACAGGCCTGTAGTACTTCCCCCAGTTCTATTTGGCAGATTCTGATCTTGTAGCTGTAGTTTATTGGTTAAGCACATGCTTTGCATGTAGAACGTCCCACATTCAGTCCCTGGCACCTTGAGTTGAAACTATCTCAGGTAGCAGGGCTAGGAAAGGCTATATGGGCCAATGGTCTGGCACAGTATATGAGAACTACTTATTTTCTGTCTGTGTAGTTTGAGGTTCTATAAATGCTACTGTGTTGCTGACTGGCTTGGAATCTTTTAGCTGTAGAATCCAGTGGATCAAGAAGAGCAAATTGCAGCAGATCCAATCTCCTTGTTGTCTCCTTATGAACAATTAAGGTGCTAGTTATGACTCATAAGCCTCAATTGCTAATGAGGGACCCTCCTCACATGTCCCACTGTGAACTCTTAAGACCAACTAGGAATGCCCTTTGGCATTTGCTTTTTCATTACAGCAACTTTGGATAGAAAGAGTCAGTGTGGCAATGCACGTTGTCTTCAGTTGGACTATGACATTATAAGCAAGTATGGGTAGTCCTGAGTCTTGGGGCCAATTCATATATTATCGTTAGATATACGGTTGACTCACATTGCATCAGGAAGGGCCTAGGTAGTATGCCCTTCCAGCTATGGTCATCCAACCGTGCCATGTGGTTCCTGTTTCTAGACATTACTGGCACAGCATGGGACCTCACCATTTGTAAGCAGTGACCATATCAGAACAATAACGTATGAATTTGCCTTTAATAATATGCTATGCGAAGGTTTTCACATTGTTGAACGGAATAAAAATGCATAAAGACAAATCACTGAGCAAATAGGGAAGAGGAAGAATGCTATTATAGCATCTTCTGTGATACTGATAATTTTCCTCATTGTGTTTTTTTAACACTTTTCTTCAGGTAAATTTCACGTACCAGTTTCTGAGGAAGAAATTTTATATCTTTAGCCAGTTCATGTATGATGAACACATCAAATCCAGACTGATCAAAGATATCAGATTCTTTAGGGAAGTTAAGGATCAAAATGACCACAAGGTATGTTGTATGTGAAACTTTTGTAGATTCAGCGATTTCTTTGCATATAATGTTATCTTCTAAAATTCACTGATACAGCAATCCTATACCCACTCACCTGGGAATAAGCCCCATTGAACTCATGTGAGTAGACATGTTTAAGATTATGCGATAAATAATTGGTAAATTGCTAATCTGTTGCAATGTAAGATGTGTGTTTTTATTTACCAGCAATGGTTACTAAGCAGATATGACCAAACAACACTTGTGCTTATGTTAAGAGCTGTAATATTTTACTCCAATATGACGTGTATGGTACCAGTTTTTATATATTTATAAAAGCACGTTTTCTATTTTCCTTTAACATAATTAATTCTAATAGCGAATTCAAGTGGTGCATGCCAACAAGATTGTTGCCAAAATGGGGCTACTGGGAAATAAGAGGGAGGTTTCCCCAGGGGAATCCAGAAGCGTGCAGAAGTCCAAAAAATCTTAACATAAAGGGGCAAACCCCTTAAACTGAAGCATGCTCAGTAACCACATAGTGTAGAGTGACAGTCAGAAAAGAAAAACTGAATATTGGAATAGGAGGGTAGGGAGTGGAATGCTTGACTTGGAGGGAATGACTGGATGGAACCCTGAACAGGAGCACTATGTTTAAGAGGGAAGGCACAATGCCCTAAAGTATACACATGAAATGAAGAAAGCTTGGCATAATCAGGGATGGATCTTTGTATGGAAAGCATGTGAGCTCTATTCAGTTCTAGTACCCAAAACAAATGTGTAGGTTCAGAATTATTTAATTTGATGTACATATCTTTTGCAAATCGCTCCAGTTGGTGCATCTTGGGGGTCTAGTAAAAAACAAAGTAGAGCCTGGAAGCCTGGAGTCTGCCCACCCCTGGTCTATAATATATTAAAGTACCTTCAAACCTTTCCATTCATTATAGGGCAGTTTCATCCTTTTTGTAAGGATTTCCCAGGAAAGAATCCTGATAAGCTGCCACCACAGGTTGTTTCTAGCCTGAGAACTCTAGGCTGACCACCTGATGGAAGGAGTGGAATGCTCAAATCTCCTTCTTTAAGCCTAATTCTAGAAATAATTAGAAAATATGTATTTTTATTTAGGGGCTGATACGATCTCTTTAATTACTCAAAACTTACATTATAAAAGGGCTAGTCAATTCTGACCAGACGGGTTATTATAAAAACGGGATTATACTGTGGAAGTGTATTGGGGAAATAAAACACAGGTTATCTGTCTTTTCAGGACTTCACTTCTGGGGGGTGGGTGGGGAGAAATCTCAGACTCAAGCTGGAGGTGTTGGTCTGTTCAGAATGCAGGAGTTTGTCAAAGCTGCATTTACAAGAAGGCATCTCAAATACATATTTCAAACTTAGTATTTGGCTTCCATTCTAGGCATTTTAGATACATTTGCATTTAAAATGTCTTCTGAAAGCATAGGCCAATGATATTGTTTCTAACCCAGAAAGAACATAATTGTATATTTCTTTCTTTAAAAACATAGTGAGGTTTGCAGATAAATATTCTGAAAACGTTTTGCAAGGTAAGGGATCTTATTAAATTGTGTTCATCACAAGGCTTGATCAGTCTTTATTCTAGAGGTGCATCTTTCAGTTTGTATAGCACAGTGAGGATTACTAAGGCAGAAGAAAAGGTATTGGTGTTTGCAGAAACAAAATGGGGCTGATGCATGTACTTTATGGCCAATGTTTGGTCTTAATGGATATCAAAATAATTGTTCTAGTACCCCTTTGAGAGAGCAGAGAAATTCAACCGGGGGATCAGAAAACTTGGAATTACACCTGATGGACAAAGTTACCTTGACCAGTTCAGGCAACTAATAAGCCAGATAGGTATGAAAGCGGATATTATATAGCATATTACTATGTTGAAATATTACAGTACTATATAATTTATATGAATTTGGGAAAGTTAGAAAAATGGTCCACAGAATCTGCCCGACTGGGGAGATTCTACTGCGAAATCCACAGGTCAGATTCATAAAAATCCAAACTCATTTGATTCCGTTGCAGATTTTTCAGACATCCCTAGGTACAAGGAAGTAGTTGTACAATCCTTTGAATTGCAGCCATTATTAACTTTCTGCTAATTTTATGCTGCCTTTTAAGACTTCAGAGTTAAATTCTTCCCAGAAAACAAGAGAACAGATGCTTTCAAGTGCATGAATTTTCCCATTGTTGAATAAAAGCTGAAGTTGGCTGGATTATGTCACTTCAGGATGTTATAGAACTTGTGAAATGTCTTATTGTTCTGTGAGGGTGTGATTCAGTCAAAATTAATCAGCTAAATCCCATTGAAATCAATGGGAGAGTCAAGAACATTGGGATTCAAGAGGTCTCAATTTTAACTGTATCTTATTTTCATCACTACTGATTTTATTTCATAATAACATTTTACTTGAATGTCTGTCAGATTTAAGGTTGGTTATATCATAAGTACTTCTAAAATGTGTTTTACATAAATTATAAAGATACTGAGTACTGTCGGGCCAAAACCAAGCACCTCAAAGTCTCATGGATTGTAATGGAACAGAATTAAGCACTTCAGCTGGAGTGGGCCATAATGTTGCAAAATAGGCACATCAGTGAGTGTTATACACATTCTGCAAACTGCTTATCACTACCAGCATGTTTTTATAATATGACTTCTATTAAGAAATTAAATAGTACTGGTCATGGGAGAAATACAGCTTCATTAGATGTCTCCAGCAAGTTTTATTTTTCTAAATGTGTCATTAAATTCTAAGTGCTCAGTCACTTACTTCTCTCTTTAATATTGCTTCAGATGCATAAATTTCTTGTTTTATTTTTGAAGGGAATGCTATGGGCTACGTACGAATGATAAGATCTGGTGGACTTCACTGCTGTAGTAGTGCAATTAGGTATGCACCAAATACATCTCAGCTTGCCTCTCCATGTTGCTGTAAATTTATTTATTTATTTATTTATTTCTATACCGCCCAATAGCCGAAGCTCTCTTTAAAAGACTGTAAAGTCTTTACAGCTCCTTTTATTCTGATTTTCTTCCTTGCAGTATGGCTTACTGTTAACATACAGACAGCAATCCATTACTACTGCACACAGGTAGAACAGCTGGATGCAACAATGTACAGTAGGGACATAGCCAGAAATGTTCTTGTTCTGTACCCAGAAAACACTGTGCCTAGAATAAATTATGTAAGTCTGTTTAGTCAATTTAAACCTGCCTATTTTAGATAAACATTCTTATCATGAACTTGGTATTTGAGTTTTGTTTTCTAAAAATTGTAAGGAATGCTGTAACAGCACCAGGAGAAGGGTGAATGGGGGTGGGGAGTTAGAACCTTTGTTAGTTGTGTAACAGAGTATGAGCAAGTGTGTGATAAAACATGAGCAGAAATAAAACAATTTAAGAAACAGGAAGATTACATTAGTTTTTGTATACATATCATGATATACAATTGTGAGTCAATCTGATATGAAACTTGTAGGTTTGTTCCTGATCTTGAAGATATTGTTAATTTTGAAGAACTTGTGAAAGAGGAAGGTCTCTCGGAAGAAACACAAAAAGCAGCCAGGTAGCTTACCTTGATGCAAGTACAAAAGATGTATTTTATTCCTGCCTAAACTGTTGTTTTAAAAACCCTGTCAAAATAAAATTGTGTCCTGAATTCATAGATATTCATTCAAATATTTTGTGGAAACCAGTTTGGAAGCCGCAGCAGAAGAGGGCCATTGCATTCATGCCCTGCCTGTTGGCTTCCCAGAAGCATCTGGTTGCTTACTATGGGAAGCAGGATGCTGGACTGCAGCAGAGCTCGTCTTTTATTCTGATTTTGTAATTCATTTTTTCATTGCCAAAATCTCTTGCAGAACTAACTTAAGGCCAAACTACACATGGTGCAGGAGATCCATTGACCTGGTTTGCATGATCATTGTTGGTTAAATAAGACTTAAACAAGCCATGGCACGTGCTGGGTTTGATTTCCATAATCACCCCCACCTCACCACAACTTGTCATGCCATCCCAATGTGGGCAGCATGGCTTGTTTGAGCGGGAAACAGCTCTCAAATAATCCATGGGCTGTTGCTGGGTTATTTGAGGGTTGTTTCCCCCTCAAACAAGCAATGCTGCCCAGGTTCAGACAACAGAACAAGCCACCGCATGTGGGTGATTACGCAAATTGCGCCAAGCATGCACTACAGCTTAAACAAGCCATCATGGCTTGTTTAGCCTACGATGATTGTGTGAACCGGACCAGAATCTCCTGGGTTTTTATTTGAACTTTAAAGTGAACTCCACAATTTACTGGAGTAGTAGCACTAGGGGAGGTTTTCTTAACCCTTTTCCCACACCACTTTCTTGTCCTAAATAACACCTACCCCCAAGCTTTTAGCCTCATTATTAAAAAACAGAGGTAGAAAAAATTAAGGAAACCTCTGAGTCTGCTTTAAAGTAGAAACAAAAACTTTTGATCACTGATTTCCTGTAGTACTTGTAGTTTGGCCCTTAGAGAACCAACCCCTAACCAGTGGCCATCTTGCAACTTTACTTACTCAAATCAGTCTTGGGTGGGCTGATATTTGTATCATATAATTAGAACTTGATTTAAGTGGTCACTGGAAAACATAAAATGGAGAACATTACCTTCTGTTGATTTAGCAAAATCAAGCAAGGCTTGTTGAGGACTCTGAATGTCAGCATAACATTACCTTGGTTAATGTATAGTAGAACACTGGAGAAATTAAAATTTGGCTTTAAAGAGACAGATTGTTATGATGATGAAGCAGAACATTTTTGTCAAAACATGTTAGGGAAAGAATCATGAGTGTCCTATCACTTCGAGAATAAGTCACAGTTCAGAAGCATTTCACAAACCTTAAATTGCTGATGTAACTCATTCAAGATAAATGAGCAATTTTGAAGATTTGTGTACTGGCAGGAAATTCTTATTTGATTAGCACTTCAATGGCTAAATTTATTCAGTGTTGCTATATTCTGATTCTCCTTTTGAAGACTAGAGATAAGAACAAAAATTCTTGGTATTAAACAGTTGCATTGCTGTTGACTTGACACCAAGTCCTGCTGAAGATTTGTCCACATGCAGGAGGCAACCATAGCACTTAGGAACATAGAGTTGGAAGGGGCCATTTAGGCCATCAAGTCCAACCACCTGGTCAGTGCAGGAATCCAGTTCAAAGCATCCCTCACAGATGGCTGTCCAGTCTTTGCTTGAATACTTCCAGCAACTGAGAGCCCACCACTTCCCTTGGCAATTGGTTCCATTGTCTGACTGCTCTGACTGTTAGGAAGTTTTTCCTGATGTTCAACCGAAATCTGCCTTCCTGTAACTTGAGCCTGTTACTTTGTGTCCTACAGTCTTGGATGGTAGAGAGCAGGTTGTGGATCTCTTCTGTGTGACAGTCCATTAGCTACTTGAAAAGTGCCACCAAAAGTGCCTCAGTCTTCTCTTCCCAAGGCTCAACATACCCAGTACCTTCAATCTTACCTCGTAGGACAGTTTCTCGTCTCCTGGTGATCTTTGTTGCCTTTCTCTAAACTCATTCCAATTTATCTGAATCCTTCTTAAAGTGTGGTGCCCAGAACTGGACACAATATTTGAGATGAGGTCTGACCAGCATAGAGGACTATTAGTTCCCATGATTTGGAAACTATACTCCTATTGATGCACCCTCAAATTGCATTTGCCTTTTTTGCAGCCATATCACACTGCTGAGTCATGTTCAGCTTGTGATCGACTGCAACTCCAAGTTCTTTTTCACATGTACTATTTTCAAGCAAGGTATCCCCCATACCTGTGCATTTGATTTCTCTTTGCTAAAGCACTTCCTTCTTCAAAGTAATTTACTGTGGATTTAAGGGTAAAAAATGGAACAGCTGTGAATCTCTTCCGTGGAGCTACAAGATATGTGAAAACTTTAAGGGAAAGTAAACTGCCTTAGGGTAGTTAAGAGAGCAATTGTATGGCCTAGAGGGGCACAGAATTATTCGGTTTCTGGGAACTGCGCTCCCCTCCCCCACCACCTTGTAGCTGGCACAGTTCTTTCTGTGCTGGCTACTTCTCTGCATTCGGGAATAGAGCACAGAGAGGGTGAAAAGGGGGCAGTCCTGGGGGTGAGGAGTCAGCGGAAGCCTCTTTACGAGGCTTCCTATGCTCCACACAGTCCCCCCCCCCCCCCGCGCGCGCACACACACACACACGCACACCACTCCCCGGCTAGATGTGTTAAATTGTTTTTCTAGCCAAAAATGCAGGACAGCCAGAGCAGAGAGGACAGGATTCCCTCCATGCTCTAGCCACCCTGCATTGGATAGGTGTCAGCCTCTGAGTTCAGAGGCTGATGTTTATCTCCATAGGATTGTGCCCTAAGGCAGATTGAACCATTTCTTTAAAGTGGCACCTTAAGATCATCATGGGACAACTAGTTGGCCTTTGCTTTTACTTCCATAAAAATTATTGTCTAAGGAACAAATAACCCTAAGAGAGTATAATCAAAATGTTTTCCCTCTAGAATTCAGGTATATCTTTGCTTTGCAGGCAACTGGATTCTGTACTTGGTGATCTCACACGCAACTCTGCAGAAGGCACAGAGTACTTCAAAATGCTCGTGGATGTGTTTGCTCCTGAATTTCGCAGTCCAAAGAACATGCATCTACGCAATTTTTATATAATTGTTCCCCCGCTGGTTAGATTTTTCTTATTGATTTATTAATGATAAAAGTGATTACATGTGTGGAATTTCTTGTGTTGAAACTGCCAATATTTTAAAAGGTTACACACTAAATTTGTTAAGCCTCCTTATGAACCCTCCAGCTTGTACCTACAACACTAACTAATATATGCAGAGGAGAAATTGCTCAGTAAAGGTGTAGAACGTCCCAGGTTCAACACCTGGCATCCAAGGGTTTCAGATAGCAGTTCTAGGAAATACCTGAAACCTTAGAGAGCAGCAGACACCAAGTAACTGGCTAGCTGAACTGTTGACTTGACTCTGATATTAAGAAAAGTAATATCCTTGTATAACAGATATTTAAAAAGGTACTTCTGCCTCAGTCAAGTGAGTCTTAAAAAAATAAAGAAGCTAGAGAGGCAAACAAACATACTAGATACCTTCATAAATAATACATCCAAGTTGTATGACCCATGTAACCTGGCTACCTTTGAGTTTGTATTTAATATTTTGATTTTACCAAATTGTGTGAAGCTTATCTTATTTGGAAACTTTACTACCTTTGGAGCAACTCCTTTTCTCTTGTTTTTAGGCTCTCAACTTTATAGAACATTCAATTGGTTGCAAGGAGAAACTGAATAAAAAGAATAAAGCTGGTGCAGCTTTCACTGATGATGGTTTTGCCATGGGTGAGTTCAGGAGCAGTGTTCAACCTTCCCACAAGGATTTTTTTTCTCCTGTACAACTGCTTAAAACAAAGTCCAATGGATAGAATGCTGTCTAGTATTTTGTTCTAGACCAGTCTTCCCCAACCTGGTGTCCTCCAGATGTTTTGGACTACAACTTCCATTAGACTCACCCATAATGGCCAGTGATCAGGAATGCTAGGAGTTAATAGTCCAAAACATCTGAAGGAGACCAGGTTGGGGAAGGCTTGTATGGGCTATCATATTGCATAGATGATTTTCATTTGCAGTATTTTATGAAAGAGACCATAGCTCAGTGGTAGAGCATGTGCTTTTCATGCAAAAGGTCCCATGGTCATTCTCTGGTATCCCAGATTAAAGGATCTCAGACAGCAGAACTGTGAAAAGACCTCTGCCTGAGATTTTGGAGAGTCACTGCTAGACTGAGTAGACAATACTGTTCTGGATAGTCTTATATGAAGATCATGTATCTAGTTTTCTGCTAAGCATATACAATGTGCATTTGATAGAAGACTCCACTTTTTTTCTTTTTACTGGAGGTTTGCATCATCGGCTAGTGTCAGTGAATTTAAATTCCTTAAATTAAGACACTTTGAATTACTGAGAGTGGTTGAGAAGCAGACTTTTCACCATGTAGTTGCCTCAGCAGCTACGGTTTAACTGGCTCTATAGCTGTTTATTCCAGTTGTAGTAGGGTTCTCTGAACATTCTTAAGGATGCCTTATTCCACAGGAGATGGTGCTTCTGGCAAATGCAGCTTCTTCTATCAAGCAAACAACTGCACCTTACAATGACAAGTGCAGACCTGAACCAATTTTGACAACTTGTCATTTGGTTCCTTGCTATACTCAGGTTCATCTCCCATAAACAGAGATGAAAAATTTGATTGTGAGCCTTTGGTGGGCAGAGATCCAGCTCTACTTTTAAAAATCTAAATACTGACATACACCACCTTCAGCCTTGATAAAGGATAAGCTACTAAGCCAAAATATAAATTCATAGAACTGTGAAGACCTTATAGCAAAATCAGAGTTGCAGTTTTGACTTTTGTTGGTTTAAACATATGACGTGATTCTAATATTAGTGATCAAAGGCCAACTTTTTCATAACTTACTTTGGTGGGATGGTATACTTGTCTAAAGACCGTGTGTTTGTTTCTGGAGAAGCGGGGAGTGATCTGGAAGTCGGGGGTATATCCACCACCCCCTTGTCATGGTCAGATCACTATCTGGTGATGTTGGACTTCTCGGTTCCACAACCCCTCCGCAGGGGTGGAGGACCCATTAAAATGGTCCGCCCCAGGCGTCTTATGGATCCAAATGGATTCCTGAACGCGCTTGGGGATTCTCTGGGGCACGCCAACGGCCACTCGGTCGAGACCCTGGTGGGTGGCTGGAATGCCACAATCACTGGGGCATTAGATCAGGTGGCTCCGAAACGCCCTCTCCCCCTGAACAGGGCTCGAACTGCACCATGGTTCAATCCGCGGTTACGAGCTCTGAAACAGGAGGTGAGACGGCTAGAGCGCCGGTGGCGGATGTCTCGCTCCAAAGACGATCAGACACGGGCTAGAGCTGTATCTTCAGCCTATCATGTGGCGGTGAAGGCAGCAAAAAAGGAATATTATGCTGCCTCTATCGCGTCTGCAGAGTGCTGTCCCAGGAGGCTGTTCCAAGTGGTCCAGAGCCTGGTCGGTCCTGTGGCTCCTGAACCACTGGAGTATTCTAAGGCCTTCTGTGAGGCCTTGGCAAGGCACTTTGCAGATAAAATTGATCAGATTAGGTGTGTTACTCTGCACGCTGTGGATACAGTTAGTGAGCAAGAGGCGGCCTGTGGCAAACCGATTTTGTCGGATCGGTTCCAGCTTCTTCCTCCTGATGAAGTGGACAAGGTGCTTTCATCTGTAAAGCCAACCATCTGCTTACTTGATCCTTGCCCATCTTGGCTCATTATGGGCCGCAGAGAGAGACTGGGTGAGGGGATCAGGGCGGTGGTGAATGCCTCCCTTGAGGAGGGAGTGATGCCATCAGCCCTCAAGGAGGCAGTGATAAGACTGCTCTTAAAGAAGCCCTCCTTGGATCCTCAAGTTCTGAACAACTTTCGCCCAGTCTCAAATCTGCCATTTTTGGGCAAGGTGATTGAGCGGGTGGTAGCGATGCAGTTGAAGGCACACTTGGAAGAAACTGATTATCTAGACCCATTTCAGTCGGGCTTCAGGCTTGGGCATGGGACAGAAACGGCCTTGGTCGCCTTGGTAGATGATATGAGGAGGGCTCTGGATAGGGGTGAACGCTCCTTCCTTGTTCTCCTCGACCTCTCAGCAGCTTTTGATACCATTGACCACGGTATCCTCCTGGACCGCCTGGAGGGGTTGGGCATTGGAGATACCATATTGCAGTGGTTCCAGTCCTTCCTCTCCGGCAGGTACCAGAGGGTAGCACTGGGAGAGGAGGTTTCGGACCCGTGACCACTCACTTGAGGGGTGCCACAGGGTTCCATCCTCTCCCCGATGCTATTTAACATCTATGTGAAGCCACTGGGGGCTATCATCAGGAGGTTTGGGTTGCGGTGTCATCAATATGCAGATGACACACAGCTCTACCTCTCGTTCAAACCTTCACCAAGGTTGGCCGTAGAATCCCTGTCCAAATGTCTGGAGACAGTGAGTGGCTGGATGGGGAGGAATAAGCTGAAGCTGAACCCTGACAAGACTGATGTACTTTTGGTGGGAGACAAGAGGAGGCTGGGGGATGTTGACCTGGTGTTGAATGGGGTACGGCTACCCTTGAAAGACCAGGTCCGCAGCCTGGTCCAGCTCTCCATGGAGGCTCAGGTGTCAGCTGTGAGCCGGACAGCGCTGTATCATCTGATACAGCGGCTGCGCCCCTTCCTTCCCGACCATCTGCTCCCATCGGTAGTACGTGCCCTGGTCTCCTCTTGTTTAGACTACTGTAATGCGCTTTACGTGGGGTTACCCATGAAGACGGTTTGGAAGCTGCAGCTGGTACAGAACGCGGCGGCTCGCCTGATTAAAGGCAGCTGCTGGCGAGATCACATCACTCCAGTGCTGAAGGAGTTGCACTGGCTTTTCCGGGCCAAATTCAAGGTGTTGGTTTTGACCTTTAAAACCCTATATGGTTCCGGCCCAGCCTATCTTAAGGAGCGCCTCCAGCAACACCAGACAGGCCGCTTAACAAGATCAGCCTCGGATGGCCTTCTCTCTGTCCCATCAGCCAGGACAGCTAGACTGGTGGGGACGAGGGAGAGGGCCTTTTCTGTGGTGGCCCCCACTCTGTGGAACTCCCTCCCTAGGGAACTCCGCCATGCCCCCTCTTTAATGAGCTTCCATCGTGCATTAAAAATGTGGTTGTTCAGGCAGGCATTTGGGGTGGGTTAGGGTATTTTAGAAAATGTTTTTACTGTAGAATTTTATTGTTTTAAACTGTTTTATTGTACGCTGTACATCGCCCAGAGTGGCTGGGTGACCAGCCAGATGGACGATTAATAAATTTAATAATAAATAAAAAATAAAAAATCCTGCAGGTGTGGCTTACATTCTGAAGCTTCTGGACCAGTACCAAGAATTTGACTCCCTTCACTGGTTTCAGTCAGTTAGAGAAAAGTATGTGAGAGAGATCAGAGCATTAGCAAAACAACAGAATGTCCAATCAGCTAGTCAAGATGAAAAGCTGCTACAGACTATGAACCTCACTCACAAGCGACTGGAAGTTTGTTTGCAGGTATTTAATATCAGTTGCATGAATTATTTACTTAATGTTACTGTTGCAGCTTGATGTTTATCTGAAGCATCACATAGGCATGTGGCATATTGAAAGCTAGATTCCTGCTCCTAAAAGGTTAACATTTTAGTTAACTCAATGGAGAAGATGAGATCAAGGTACACTTTGCTGTTAACAAGATCAGAATTATTAAGTATTCAAAAACTGCCCTCAAGTTTCAGCTGGAGGGCAGGCAGGACAGTTCCCTGATTATCACATTGTATTTCTGGATGTATGTGTGTATGCATTTACTGCAACTATATATACTGCTTTTCTGCCAGTGAACTAAAGCTAGTTTGGTGTTTAAAATAATGGCTTGCAGTCTTATGAGACATGCAAAAGGAATGGGGCTTTCAGGTACCAACACAGTGATGTTACCTCATGATGAGGTGGAATGGCCACTGCAGGAGACTGTTCAGGGAAGGGAAGAACCAAGGAGTGGATTGTGTAGATTATGCGTAGAGTAGTTGAAACAGTAACGAACCAACTACTCATTGCAAGTGTCTAACTACTCCTGTGTATTGAGCATGGTTTCTCAAACCTGAGCACAACTTAGGGGTAGGACACTTACGAATCCCACCATGAATTATTCCCAGGGAATTTACTTGATCCAGCATTACCCCCACCAAACCAATTTAGTCAGCTTTTGCTTGGCTGAGTGCAGGCACGCACCTTTTAGAGGTGCAGCTATCTAGCTAGAGTCCCAGCCACTCCTTCAGTCCATCTCAGGGATTGAATTGACCTGCCAAGGCTGTTTCACAATGAAAGTTGTGAAAAAACATTTATGTTGTTGAAGAGAGGCTGCAAGGATGGTGATAAGGAGATAAGATCCACAGGAGTGGACTTTTCTGTAGCAGGGAATAGGTTGTGCGCAAGATGTACAAAGCACTGGCAAGGGGAGGGAAGGCTGTACTTTCAAAAAAAGTTTAAGAATGTAGGAAGCAGTCTTATACCAGGTGAAACCATTAGTATAGCTCAGTACTGTCTTCATTGTTTGGTAGCAGCTCTCCAGGGTTCCAGACAGGAGTCTTTTTCAGCCCTACTTTGAGATGCCAGGGGTTGTGGATTTTTTGTGTGCAAAGCCTGTGCCCTACTGCTGAGCTACAACCTTTCTCCAAACATTTAAATCATCACATTCAGGCCTGCACAGAAGTCATGCCATCTACTCTTGAATCAATGGGGGCCTTGGACAATCACATAGGGAGAAGGAGCCCCATGCATGTGACCGCCATATATATAATTACCTGTTCAGCAGCACAGGTTGGCATGTCATCCAAACCTGGTGTGTGGCATGGCAGGGGTGGCTTTGTACCCACCCTACAACCTCTACTGCACGTCATGGGATGTAGGGTGGGGGTTCGGAGTCACCCCACCATGCCATGAGCTGGGTTCGGATGACATACCAAACCATGCTGCAGCACAGGTAATTATGTAAATGGCGGTTGCACACATGGCATGCACAGGGGTGGGGGGAGAAGCCATGATGGCTTCTCTCTATGCGATCGTCTGAACCCAGTCAGTCTGTCTCTGTTTTAAGTGTACGGGAGTAGCCTGCAGTTATGCAGAGATATTATCCTTTATTACATCTAGGCAAAAAAAATCATTTGGTTTGGTGGAGGTAAAGTGAACTCAATTAAGCTCCCTGGGAATAATTCATTGGTGATAAACCACATTTTTTAAATTTGGAGAGGAGGCGTGGTCTGGATGCACATGAGGCACCCTGCCTTGCTGAACCTAAGCAGGTCTGGGTCTGGTCTGTGCTTGGAGGGGAGACTATCTGGGAACCCTATATAGCCACCTTGAGTTCCACAAGGAAGAAAGGTGGGATATACATACATACATACATACATAAAATAGTACATTAAGTCTAGAACCAGGGGTGGGAGGGAGTGGGGAATATGTATGGTTCAGAATCACTGATACAGAGAAAAATGAGTCCCTATAGTCCTAGGCGCAAAAATACCTGGTTGAGTCTCTGCTGTTAAGGACAATGACAGTTGGAGCAAACTATGTTAATGAGATTATAAATACTTGATCTTCTGCAAGGAAATGTCTGAAGGATCATCTTTCTAAAGGCCCGCAGAGACAAAGTAGAAATGAATAAGTTGTTAGTAGGGTGTCAGCTGTAAAATGGAGAAAAATACACTGACTAGTTGACTTTGTTTTGAAAGGTGTTATTCTACCCTTCCTCATATTTGATTTATAAGGAGGGACAGGTGTGATGGTCTGGATATAAATTATACAGCAGTACATTATTGGGAGTTTCTGGTATTTGTACACTTTAAGCAATATGCAGATACTGCGAAGACTTTCTATGACATGCTAACACTTGCTGAGGGTTTTTCTTTAATTTTTATAGGAGTTTGAACTACTTTATTTCTCACTAAGCAGTGCAAGGATCTTTTTTAGAGCAGATAAAACTGCAGCAGAAGAAAATCAAGAGAAAAAAGACAGAGAAGGTTAGTAAAAAGTGTTACGTTGTCTAGGGAAGTGATGGCATCAGACACAAATTGTTTCCTGTAACTATGCACTCTTAAGCTATGAAACCATATGGTATGTTATTCTTAAGATAAGAAACTGAGCATTCTGTTCTTACTTCCTCAGTTTTATTGTCACTAGTGGAAGGCATGACCCTGTGGTGTATAGTTGACTACCTGAGAACTTGGAGGTGACCGAACTTGGAGTTCTCCACACTGCATTTGCAGCTAGACGGCTGATTTTGGCTGTGTAGGTGGGGCGCCTTGGAGCAGGGGTGGAGGGAGGCTGGATAGTGCAAGGAAGTGTCACAATGGCACTTCCGCCATCCCCGCCCCGCCTCCAGGATCCTCCCTTTCCCCTGCTCTGTGCTGCTCTTAAGAGCTCAGAGCTTGGGATGAATTGTGCCACCAATGAGGCATTAGGGGAGTGGGTGGGGAGACGGTTTTCTGGGAACCAACTCTGGAGTGCAGGCTCTGAGCTCGGTTCCCAGAAAATGAAAAATCCTGTGGCTGTCTAGCCACTGTATAGCGGCCATAGGATTGCGCTCTCAGAGCACTACCTGAAAATTCAGGATAGTGGAACGATTGATTAGTAATAGGATGCAGAAGTGCTGCTGCTTTCAGATGGGCAAATCGAGCAGGAAGCCTGTAAGATTTAACAACATTGGAGAGTCAGTTAATTGGCTATAGATGTCATCCTAAACACAGTTAGTGCTTAGGATGTTCTTTTGAAACCAAAGGAACTTGCTTCCAAATGAAGGTCAGCACTATGAAATGGAGATCACCCAACTTCATTCTTTGGAT
The DNA here is from genome assembly GCF_057233095.1 of Heloderma suspectum. Lineage (NCBI taxonomy): Eukaryota > Metazoa > Chordata > Lepidosauria > Squamata > Helodermatidae > Heloderma > Heloderma suspectum. The sequence continues at coordinate 35,925,126 of NC_139464.1, forward strand.
AAATTCCTGTTGCTCACTTCAGAATACAGGGGGTGGTTCATTACTTCATGTATGTTCATTCCAAATAGACTAGAAATCATGATCTTTACCTTTCTATTAACAACCAATTCTGATACAGTCTTTAGCATCCTGGGATGTTTTTTTAAGTGATCTCAAGTGCATACATAAGGAAAACATTCAGTGGGATTAGTTATTTTTGCTTGTTGCATGCATATACCTCCCTTCCGCCAAGACACACAAGGCAGCTTAGTTTTAAAATACTAAAGCAAACAAATGTTACAAAATATAACAGAGACCTCTCTGGCTGGCAGGTGGTGGGGTTTGGCCTCTTCATAGGACACACAGAACTCAAGTAGCCCCTGGGAAGACAGAGAGATTATCTGTAGAACCTTATATTCTAAGTTAGTGTTTACCTAAATGTGAACGATAGGCAGTGGAACTACTGCCTTCAGGTACTGTCAGTTGTCACAGGATAGTATTGTCAATTGTCACAGGATATACAAGTATTAAACGGACCATGTCTTGATGGTCTGTATTGGTTTGATAGTTGAGCGTATGTAAACATTTCATCACAGCTATTGTGTAGTAGTGATGCAATTTTTGAAATGTTTAATGCCAAAGGCTTTTATTTTTTTTAAAGATCCCTTGGTTTTCAAATGCCCTTACTATGCTGTGCCAATCCCCTCCCCGCTCAATTTCACAAAACTCTGCCACTTGGGGGGGGGGCGGGCAGGGGGAAGACAAATTCCATGAATTGGGGGTGGGGTGGCTCTTGCCTTAACAATATAATGAGCTGGCAAAATGGTGTTCTTTTTAACTTTTGAAAGAAAAGCTTCACATCGCTGTTGTTTCTGCAGCCTCCCACACTTCTTGCAATGCCCATGGGAGGACAGCACAAATGGCTGACCCCCCCCCCCAATATTGCTTCAGCCAATTCAGCTAAGAAGCTTGAGCTCATCTAAATGTTGAGACTGTTAATACTGTTTGGCTTTCTGTAGTATGTGTGTAAAACAAGTTTTGTTAGCAAAGCAGTGCTGAGAATACAATATTATTTTGAGGTTCCACCCCTTCTGTCTTGTAGAAGAATCTGTAAAAACAAACGATGGAGACCTGTCCAACTCTACTTCTGCAGATCCTATTGTGAAATGAGAGCCCTGGTATGTCTTTGTTTTTGTATGATGTGATTGTATGGCCTAAGTTTGTTTTTCATAGTGGAATTTCATAGTTAGAAACTATTAGAATGCAATTAGGTCTTTACGTTCTACAATATTGAGAGCTGAATTTCTAGCTTGATGAGGTAGTCTCCCCTGCCCTCCAAAGGTTTTGTGTTGGTGATCACCAACAATAAAATTAAACATGAGGCTGGAGCTGAAATGAATCCTGTATTTTGCAAATATTTTGTATTCCTGGCAAAAATGTTGCTTGTTTAAATTGCCTTCAGTGATAGAATCATGGCATTATTTAGCACTGCAATATTGGTCCTTTCACTATGTGATCTCTGATGGCTAATCTGAGGAGGAAGCAGCACCAATTGGGAGGGGAAACAGTGGTGCTGAATGGGAAGAAAACCAGGAAATATTTGCACATTCTAGGTGGTTTTCAGGGGAATTTTCTCCCCAACTAAAATTGTTACTTTGAACCAAAAATGAAAACTAACGAATAGCCAGCACAACCTTAGTAAGACAGTGTTGTGTTACCTGCTCCGTTTTTCTTCCCAGTTTGTAAAAAAACACTGTTGTGCTTGCCATCTGTTACGAAAAAAGGAAGTTGCTATGAATAGTAAGAGCCAATTAACATGATTATCTTTAAATAGGGTTGTATCCAACTGTGCCTGTCTGCCAGCACTGATCCCTCCTCCTTCCTGCAGCTCCCCAAATCTCCTCTGGAGGGTTGAGGGAATCCTCCAGAGTATCTTTGGGAGGCACAAGGAGAGAAGGGCAAAGTCCTGTTGCTGCAGTTGCCCAGACAGAATATGCAGTACATGTTTGACCTTTTTTTTTTGCTTCCTGTTCTATAGAAATCTACAGCAACGGTGATTTGTTGAAACGGATGGGACCAATCTGTCATGGAACATTTCACCTTCTGAATTTTCATACTGACCCAGATATGCTATCAAGTTAAAATAATCCATACTCACTTAACTCAAAATTTGCAGTTCATCCTTTTTTGTTGAAGTTTCACTAAAATATGCTCTTTGGTCTAACTTATGACTGGAGTGAAGGATTTGGTTGTTTATTTTGATAATTTTGATAATTTTCTTTAATTCTCTTGCATTTTGTTTGATTGAATCAGGTATACATCAGTTCACATCCTTGGTAAGGCTGTTGCACCTTATTTTCTATTGTGTTATGTCCCTGTTTAAAAATCTGTCATAGTCCATAGACCTTTGGAATCCAAAGAACCTGCCAGCTTAGAGGGTCAACATCGGTCTTTCAGAGACTGACACTGTATAAACATGTAAATTTAAGGCACCTCTCTGCTGTAATAAACATACTCGTTTCCATTTCTCCTTTTTGTTCTCTAATTTGATAGAATCCTTAGCTTAAAGCATCACACGTGCCTGAACTGTACAGTGCTAACCAAACTAACATGGTCTTAGTGACACATTATAAAACATCCTTAGTCTTCACCTGGATCTAAACTCATGTACATGCAGTGCTTCTGTGAATATATAGATATGTACAGTAATATAGCTTCCTTTGTTAATATAGGATGGTAGTCACTGAACAGCTCTCATGCTGTAAAACCAATTAAGTGATGAACAATTTAGGTCTTCAATGTGACTTCCAGCTGACTTGGTTAGAGCAGGTAGCAATACATTCCTACTGGTGACATGGAATGGGTTCCCCATAAGAGCCCTTACATTTCATGCGGCTTCAAGTAGATGAGAGGTTTTACAGCTGCTGCATGTAGAGAAGGTGGGTTAAAACTGGGAGAGCAATTACAGCCGTGCAAAGAGGTGGGGAGTCGGGTCCGAGTCAGTAAGGTGATATGGAAGTACTGTTTCTTCTTCTCTCACCTCACCTTTTAATAATCTGTCTTTAAGCATAAACATAGCAGCTATGATCACTCTTTCATAGGCTTTGTTTACAAAAGCCAGAAGTAAAGGGAAGCTTTTGTTCTTTAATACATTTTTACACACTCTTGGCTTGTGAGGATCTCTTCTTTTCCATGAAGTGTGTAGCAGAACATCAGTCTACAAGCCATTTCCCATAACAGAAGCCTAAGTGAAAGAAAATACCCTTGTCTATTACATGGTCTTAAAATGCTTTTCCAGAATAAGCTCACCAGGTCTACCAAGCTTGGTAGGGAAAGAAAAAGAAGTGCTAAATGGATCAATATAACAAAGTCATCAGTACTTCGAACACTTGTATGTTTGAGCTTGTGACTGAGGTGCAGATCTGAGGTCCTGTTGCATGTTGTCATTGAGTTAATTTGACCAGTTCCATCAGATAGCTATATTCAAATTCTCAGGAATGAAGGGGACCAAATATAACATGTCTTACTCTGATTCATTTTACAAAAAGGCTGTTACCTCAGTTTTTGTTCTGTTAGATATTCTGTATATAATGTTAATAAATGTAACTTTGGAAAGTGGATTTGCTTTGTGTGTATTTACTCCCTGAGGCAGGTTTTAGGTCTTATGAGTAGTCTGAATGCTGTATCTTTAGCAATGACCCACTGGTAGCAATATACTTGCTTCTATGTGCTAATGAATTTGTGTCCAGAACAGAATATTAGGATTGATTCATGTGCTTTATAAAGCTAGTAGAAATTAAGTATCACCTCTCCTCCTGCAATAGGTTTCTACACTGTTTTTTTTCAAAAATTTGTTCCACCTTCTTCCTAAGCGAATAGCAGTGTTAAGAGCAGTCTGCTATACCCAAAGAATATGGTACAGTACAGAGACTGTCTAAATCAGGGAACGTGGGCAAAGTCAAAGAGTTGATTTTTTAAATTTCACTTGTTGGCAGGAAGAATAGATAAAGCCATTGAAGGACAATAAACTTATAACAACTGCAGATGGACTTTGGGGGATGATTTAGATACTAAGGATGCTGCAAAATGTAATCTACGTGGAATAGATGCCCATAAGATAGCAATGTAGCAGATCACGCAGGCCCCCAACTAAGTTCTACTGGCCCTTGTGGTGGTGGTGAGGGGTGCATGTGGGATGGGTGGGAGGTACAGTGTTGGAACCTGTTCATGAGGTTGCTACAGCTCTATGGCTATGCCATAGACTTACCATGCAGAAGTATGGTAAGAGTAATCATGACACGTATTAAGCTCCCATTAGACTGAGTTAACACTGGTCTGTTTATTCTCCTTGACAGCTGTTCTCTAAGATCTCAGGCAGTACTCTTTTCTAGCCTTGATATCTAGAACTGTTAAACTATAGATGTTACTTAGATTAAGAGTAGGCAACCTGATGCTTTCCAGATTTTTATACTACATCTCCCATCAGCCAGCATTGCCAACGGATTATGGGAGTTGTAGGCCCAAATACCCAGGAGGCACTGGGTTGCCTACTCCTGCACAGAGCATGCTTAAGCTACCATGTCTGTTTTGGCCTGCTCCACAAAATAGCTGATGTCAGCTTGAGTTTACTAGATTGAAAAAGGGGGTGGGAGTGGTCAAGGGCTCAGACTCTTAAATGAGTCAATTTAGTATTTCCTTCCTGGTGTCATGATTTATTATTAGTTTCATGCTCTGATAACTACACTTGGAGTTGTAGAGCAACTACTTATATCCATAGGTGTAGGTCTTGTTTCAGAAGCCAGGATGACTTAATCATAGTTCCACACAATCAAAATACTCTATTTAGTTCAAAGAAGATTTTAATCTATGATTATTGCTAAACGGTTGTATTACAAGATGTGGCCCTTGCTTTGTTAACATTAAAACAAATATACTTATTACATAAAACATCCACAGAGAAATCAGGTAAACTTCATCAGAGCTGGCTCTGTTCTTGCATGTTACTTGAATTTACAATAGTAAACACAGGAGTCCCAGTATAGTGGTGTGTCCCAATTTGTACTAGCCTTATGAGCGGTAAGGTCTTACAGACTACATGCTTAGATTGGTCCTCTTCCTGAAGAAACATGTTTCCCTAGGAGCTGCTTTGCTTCCTTGGTGCAAAAGTGCTTCATTTGCCAGGCTGCCCACATCTAGGCTTGAAGAAATCCTTTCATCTGGGAAAAGAGGGCTTGTTTAAGACTCACCCAGTTCCCATGTTAATCCTAGAGGAGCACTAACCCAACTTTACAGATCAGTGCAAAAGTTAGCCTACCTGGCTCATAGGAGTGGTGGTTCTGACAAGTTACTTGCCCAGAAAAAATTACTGTTCATCCCTGGTGAGTAGCTGAGACTTCAGGTGGGCTTAATGCACAGCTTCTGGTCCACCTGCTACCTCACTGGGCTGGGATGCCTGCTTTACAGAATGTTTAAGTTTGGTCCCCACAAAAATGGTAGGCACTTAGATTAATATTGAAAACTTACTCCAGATACAATATAAAAATAGATATTAATAGGAAAGTATTTATGAAATAGTGTTCTAAACAGCCTAGCTCAAAATAGTGTTCCTGTTACCCTTTTTAAAAGTATACTGGAGCCTAAAAACAACTTCATCTAGAAGTAATGCATTCCATTAACTGTTACTGTGATACGTAGAGACTAAAAGGTTTATTAGGGCTGTGTATAGTCCTGTAACTTCTCATTTCAATCTGTTGTGCCTAAGATGACAGGCATGCCCGGTGAAATCATGGTAGCTTGCCTGTGGTGTGTGTACATGCACTGACTAGGACCACAGGGTGGAGAGTCACTGGCCTGTGCAACTCCTTGCCCCTCTCCACAGGAAGCAGAATTATGCAAAAAACAAGCAGATGTGCATATTCACAATTTATGCAGTTAAAGGAGTACACACAGCCCTAGTTGCAGTAGAAAACTAGGAGTAGGTGGACTTGCTGAGTTCCTAAAAGAACTACATGGGGTGAGAAAGTGGTTTAACATCTCAAGAAGAACCCTGAGGCATGTCTGTCTTGTATTAAATCTTTGCTGGTGGCCATCAGGCTTTCCTCAATGCTAGTAGCAGGTGATTTGATGCTGATTGTTGGGAAGATTTCAAAGATTGTCAGCTTACCATAACAAACATTTCAGATCAAGTTCTCTCAAGATATCCACCCATGTTGGCTCTTAGCTGAGAGCACAGAGTTTAGCCACCTCCACTGAGAGGAAGTGCAGCTTATGCTTCTGACTCCTCCTGCCCGTCCCCATGTACAGTGTTGTCCTCTTCTGACTGCTCATTCAAAAGCATGAACTTTCCATCATTGGTCAGTGGCATGGATGACATTAACTGAGCTAGTGCTTCTGGATCCTATAATGAAGATACAATGAGAGTCAATTGAATTGTTAGGACCAATCTTGACACAACAGCATTCAGGTAATTAGCAATCATATGAAAGGCTTTTAAAAAAAGTAGCATGCAAGTGTGGGAGACCGATCAGAGCAAATGGGAAGGGGCTTTCACCCTTTACACTGTGCTGTAGTCCTAATCCAGATTGCCCCTTCACACACCTGCATGACTTTGAAAAGTAATTCATGCAAGTGCTGTGTGAATCACATCTTGTCTAGTTTGGCCCTTACCCAAAAGCCTGAAAGGATTTGTCAGAATTCTCAAATCAGTTCTGATCCGTCTGTCATCTAATGCACTGAATATTTTAAAACACTCATGTTGCTAAAATGATTGGTAAATTGACAAACTTGGATTAAAATAAATTTAATCCCACTGACTTCATGAATCCCTTTCCTCCTCTGAAGTAATGGCTACCATAGGCTGCAGAAACCCAGTTGAAACTGCAGACCATTTCCAGTGAGTAATCACTTTCTAATTCCAGCCAAAATAGTATTTGGAAACCCATTTTCACTGTACTGGGCTGATGCTGTAGATTTATGGATCCACTAAGCTCAATGCATACATGAACTATGTGGAGAAATTCTAGTTGCTAAAACTCTGCGACACGACTTAACGCTTAGTTGTAAACGTGACTATAAATCAATTTGATTTAATGCCTTTGCAGAAACGCTTGTGCTTATTTCTCAATACAGAGCGAATAAACTGGAAGTAGATTAGAGCAAACAACGGTAGAAGACAGAAGGCTGAGGCTGATATTTGGATGGGAAGTTAGGCTGTGTACTAAAAACTAGCCTCACCTTATCTGCCATGACTATTTCTTCATCCTTCACTATCAATCCGTGCCTCTCCCCCAGTCATTCTCTGGTTCACAAAATAAGACACAATCTAGGTTCATTTATGCACTTCTGACAACCTAATCTTATGCATGTTTGCTCAGAAGTCTCATTGAGTTCAATGGAAGCACATGCTTAGCTGCTCCATTTCAATAAATGAAACTTAAAGCTGGTTACTTATGACTGGTTCACACCTACAGATTGTAAGCATGGATTATGCCACTGTGCTCTTTGCAGCTCAGCACTGTCACTATGTAAGTGTGTTCGAAGAATCAATTTTAAGTAGGTAAGTACTTTTTGCATGGAATTAGTTTAAGGGGCTTCACATAGATTCATCTCCCTAAGTCAGACTGGCATAGTTTCAGAGTAAGGATGACCTATTGGGACTCTATATACAGCAGTAACATTAGGTGACAAAGTCTTGAAAGTGAGATTCAGTACTTCAGAGGCTAAGGAATGTGAAATGAAGAATAGTGGAATGTTACCTTCCGAGCCTCAAGGATTTCCTTCCCCAGACTTATTGCATAGCAAATCTGCAGAAGAAGCAGAATTAGCCTTAGAATAACTTCGAAAAGGTGTATTTTTGTTTTTTAATAGTACTGATTTAGGCAAAGCTTCCCTGCTTACAACTGTTCATGAAGACTTGTCTGAACACAAATGTGCAAGACTCGGTAATTCCTGAAAAGACTTTTCTATTACCATGGATCAGAAAAGCAGGAACATATGGCAGAAGTTCCAGATCAATAAGTTGGGACCAATTAATGGGCTTTGTAAGCTTTATCAACTGTATGTATGGTGAGAATGCAGCATAATTAGTGCTGTATTGGTGGATTTCCTGCACTGGCGGGGTTGGGCTGGATGACCTTTGAAATCCCTTCCAACTCTATGACTCTAAGATGGCTGAGGAACCTGTGGCACTCCAGATTATGTTGGACTTCAATTCTCACCATCCCTGATCATTGGTCCTTCTGGCTGGGGCTGATGGAAATCAGTGTTGGTGGGGCAGAGGATAGAGCCAAGGGGTTGTGAGAGGAGTCCCTCCACCTCCCGTGCAGAGATGCAATATAATATTAAACTCATCCAGATATATTTTAAATGCTCTCCCCCAACTCCACTTCCAGGCAGAAGTACAATATAATTAATTGCTAAGAAATCCCAGAAAGGGGGGCGGGGGGGGCGCTTACAAAGTTACTAAGGCAAAGGGAGTAATCAACTCACTAAATTCTTATCGAGGCTTGTAATTACAGACCACAATTGGAACGTCTTAATGTATGTTAAATAATGCAACAAAGCCATCTCCAGACCTTTTCACCTTCAGTGTTACTCTCAAAGACATAAGCGCTCATGGAATCTTCGCCTGGAGACTCAGAGACACAAACCACAAATCCAATCAGCCTCTTGTTTTCTTGATGAGCAGCAAACTGTGTCACGCTGGCAAGTTCAAACTGGAAAAACAGGTTTTAGAATTTTAAGACTAGGAAGCGTTTACCTAACAACTTCCCAGCTGGCAACTTAGCAAGGATTGCAATTTCTGTGTTGTGATGGCAGGAAGAATGTACTTACACTTGTTCTTGTAACTTGGGTTTGAGGATCTATTAATCTGTTGTTCATGTAGAGAGAAAAAGAATGCATGTTCAGATTTAACAGAGAAAGTACAGAGGCCCCACTCTAACTCATGCTACTTGTGAGTCAGGCTGCAATCCTATGCACAATTACCTGGGAGTAAGTCCCCTTGAAGTCAATAAGCTATGTCCAAGTAGACATGTATAGGATTGCATTGTAAGTCTCAACTGAAATCAATTCATTGCAACTAAGGGCAGGATCCTTGTGCGAATGGCCAGGTCTGCTGGTCCCAGTGTATGTGCGGCCCCTAGCACTGGTGACCGTGATGTAGCGCTTCCGGCAGCAAGCCCTAAAATGAGTGAAAACACTCGTGTCTGGAATGGGCGTTTCTGCTCGTGGGCATCTGGGCATTTCTGCTCATTTTGGGGGTGGTCCCCAGAAGCGCTACATCACGGTCACCAGTGGGGCTGTGCACACACTGGGACTGGCAGACTTGGCCGCCTGTGCAAGGGCACCATTGGATCCTGACACTTAGTCGTGACTACCTTTTGCCATTTACCAAATAGCTGGTAGGGTCCATAAGCTTTCTTTGTTCAAATATGTAACTTGGAAGATCTGTGGACTCAGTTAATGTTTACTGTGGGGATTTCATTTCCAGCAAGAGTTAGTCACAGTCACATGAGTAGCATGCAACTCCTTCTGCTTGGAAGAGTCACGATTTGTTTGTTCCTCCCTGCTATGCAGCCCGGGCTAAAGCTACAAACCCAACCCAATTGAAAAACGGAGATACTAGCATCTTAAGAATTTTAAATCATTTTTCCAGGACTATCCTGGGAACCGTTGAAGGCTGTACTAAAAGCAGTACCAGCTGCATCTCTTCTCTCCAGGCTCATCTGCAGGATGATATTGGGAGCTCCAGGCAGGCTTCTTGTAGGTCCAGAACCAGCCGAGGCAGTTAAATCTATGGAATGCTGTTATCAGATGTTCTTCTGCCCCCGCAGCCTGCCCTCTAGATTCAAGTAATAGCAGGGGCAGTTGCGTGCAAGTATTTTGATCTTATGATTGGTGGCTTTCAGAGAGGCAGCAAAACATGCTTCCAGTCTTTGCCCGGTAGTACTTTTCTAGTCATTTAATGTAGTTCTAATCTATTCAGACAATAATTACAAATTTACTAACTGGGTTACTTTGAACAGTTTTAAAATATGATTACTTTATGAGCAAACTAAGTTATACATAAAATCACTTTAGGAACAGAAAGGCTGCTTAATGTTCCTAAAGAAGCCCTCCCCCTCCTGGTGCCCTCTGGATGTTTTGGACTACTGTGCCCAGCATTCCTGACCATTGGCCATGCTGCCTGAGGCTGATGGGAACTGACGTCCACAATATCTGGAGGGCACCAAGTTGGGAAGTCTCTCTTAAAGCAACAAAGTGACTTTAGATTTGTAAAGAGTGCTTAAAAGAAAATATTGCTTATTTTTCAGTCCCCCCCCCCAAATTTCCATCTTTTCCCACACACACACAAAAACGGGGAAAAAACGTGTTTTTTTTCCGATGGCCTCAAAATATCTGGAAATTTTACATCTTTAGTTGCATGGGAGACGTGTTCAGGATTAAAGGTGACCTAGCCAGTGGGAGCTATGGGTTGGATCCAAAGGTGCCCTTCCATGAACAGAAGGGCCTTTGATCCAGCAGAGGCACCTGCTAACAAGGGGAGTGGGAAAGGTGATTTTTGTCAATTCGCTTTCACCTCTATAGCCCATGGAGTATAAGGCTATATCAATGGCTACCAGTCATGGCTATATATTATATATTATGGCTATATATTGTATAATTATAGCCTCCAGTATCAGATGCAGGATGCATCTGAATACCAGCTGTTGGGAACACAACTGGGAGGGTGCTATTAGACTCAAAGACTGCATGTACACTTCCCATAGGTGTCTGGTTGGCCACTGGGAACAGAATGTTCCCTAGATAGGCATTTGGTCTGATCCAGCAAGGCTCTTCTAATCTTAGCCCCTCCTACACAATTTGAGGGTTCCCCAAAACGTTGGAGCAAATTTGGGGTGAGCAGAGGGTTGTTGGTGAAAATCAGCTCCTCCTTCTTCTGTTCGCAGGTACCAAAAGTTCCCTTTCTCATGAATGTATCTCTGCTCACAGAATCAGCTCAAACCCCATGAACTTCACCTAGAGCTGTTCGCAAATGGCCTCTTGCAATTCTCCACCCTATTTGTGGGCAGAGAAAATGGGGGGATAATTTCACCGAATTTCTCCAGGGGGCTGAGAAATTCTCCAATAGTTTCTCACAGGTAGGGCTCACCGTTGGCAGGGCCTGTAGCCCAGCTTCTTTTTTCCTAAGAGTTTTTGTTTTTTTGCGTTGCCACAGTGACAACAATATCAGCTATGTTGGCAGCCTAGCCCCCACTTTGCATCCTTCGCAATCTAGGTCTGAGGGGGTCAGTGTTGTGTCCAGCTCCAGGGAACAGTGGAACAAGTGCTCTGAAAAAATCTGCCCACTAATTTCCTGAAAGTTTTCTTCCTGCATGAAAGGGGCGCCCATTTTTCTGCCTCATTCTCAGGACATGTTGTAATTAGGGATGGACAAGCCCATCTCCGTCCAGGGCAGGAGGAGCTCGACAAGCTGCCCCCCCCCCCTGTAGCTTGTATGGCTCGGACCTCCTTGGCAACCTCCCCTGCTTGCCCTGCCTGCCCATGAGCTGCGCAAGCTGATAGGTGGCTGGCTCGCTGAGGGACCGGGCACCCGTGTTCTTGCCTGACTCATCATGTGGCAAGTTGGGCAAGAGCTCAGGTCCACGAACTGGCATCTGGGGGGCCGAACTGGCAACTTCTTGCCGGGCTTCGAGCCCCAACCAGACTGTCACACCATCCCTAGTTATAATTTATTCTGAATTTATTTTGGTGATGTTTTTGAGCTTACCTAATCACTGCAAGGTGGCCAAGGGTGCTGCGCGTGTTTTAAATTTCCATTATACATCTCTCCATTGCTCTGCAGCCTCCCAGGCTGCCTGCACTTCCTGATCTGAAAAAGCCCTATGGGAGGAAGTACCTCATGGTGTCATCCCCTGGGCTTTAACTGAAGTGCAGGAAGCCAAGGAGGCTACAAGCTGATGATGAGATGATTCTTTATAATGAAAGACAGGACACTCACACACGGTCCTCAGCCACCTCATAGGTAAGGTAAACACAAGAACCCTGAACACAACCCATGAGAGTTTCTCCAAATTATTCTCCTTTGAATTTCTTTTCTATCAAATTGAATGGGAATGTCGAAAAAAATGTGGGAGAAATTTCTGGCACAACACTAACTTCACCTCAACCAGCTCATGGACAAGGCTGAAAAAAAAGGTGGCGACACAAAAAAGGGAGTAGGCAGGCAAAGAAGTGTTGCTTACTTCAGGTCGTTGCTGGTGACCAAGAGGTGGGATTCTGTTGTGCGGAAGATGTTGTGAATAGCCCGGGCTGCCAGCACCTGCCTCATTGCTTCATAGATCACCTCAACAGTGTGGCTGGATTTGACTGCCATCGATCCTAGAAATCGGACTATGAACATCTGCTGCAACAGTGAATCTGGGGAAAAAGAGACAGACAAAAGGAGCGTCTTTTCCTGTGCTAGTTTACACTGCCTCTCAAGATATCAAATAATCTAATTTTACCCCTGGCGTGTTTCTGCAGAGATGGCAGTTACTCCAAAGAGGAATCTTTTCTTAAGAGCAGAAGAGCAGCCATGCTGGATCAGACCAAGGGTCTATCTAGTCCAGTATTCTATTCACAGAGTGGCCAACCAGCTGCCGACAGGAAACCCACAAGCAGGATGTGAGTGCAACAGGACCTTCCTGCCCATGCTCCCCAGCAACTGGTGTCTGTAGGCTCACTGCCTCTGGTACTGGAAGTAGCACATAGCCATCGATGACTAGTAGCCATTGACAGCCATCTCCTCTAGGACTTTGTCCAAGCCCCTTTTAAACCCCCTCTAAATTGGTGGCCATCACTACATCCTGTGGTAGTGAATTCCACAAGACATAGTGATGGCCATCAATTGGGATGCACATGTTCTTTAATGCCTGTGTTTCAATGGACAGTCCATATATGGATGCTCATTGCTTGACTGCAGCATCAAGTGGCGGCTTAAATGTGGGACTGCACCAGAGATCTACCACCCTGTAGATATGTGGGGAACCTTATTCATTTTGAGGGCCACATTCCCTTGGGGACAGCTTCTCAAGGGCTGCATGCTGGTGGTGGCTAGGGACAAAGCCAGTTGTGAGCAAGGGAAGGGCCAACAGTGCTCAGGGATTTCTCTCTCTCTTTGTACCACCCACTTTTCTCTCTCTTCCCAGTGGGCTGTCGGGGGAGGAAGGGATTTCTCTTTGCAAAGGGCTTCTGAAAATAGGCTGGGTCACAGACTGTGCCTCCCTCCCCACAGCTTAGACAGAGCATGCAGATCCAACAGGGGCTGTGCACACATTCAGCCACAAGAGACCAAGCCTGTGTTGTGATGAGCAATCAACAGATGCAGATGCAAATATTTCCGCTAATCGTGCGCAGCAGTGTTGCGAAGGCAGCATCCTATGACTGCCAAGTGCAACAAACCATCGTTTCCACTTCCAGTCCCATTTAAAAATATTTCCAAGGATTGCATTCATGGAGCTGGCCCCATATTGACCAAAATATATTTAGGATGCTGATCAGGTAACTTCATTCCCAGTCCAATACAGACCCTTTTCTTTGTTTTGATGCCATGAACAGAGGCAGCATGTCTCTTGAGTTCCAGAAGCTGAGAACAATCAAAACAGGAAGGATAAGACCTTCATGCTCTGCTGGCTGTGGTCGGAAACGAAATACTGCACAAGATAGGTCCTGGTCTGATCTACAAAGATGATTCTTGAGCCCTTTGCTCTGTATCAAACAGCAACTTTGGTCTATGGAGATGGGGCAACATTTGAGGTGTAAAGAGTTTACCCCTGGATCAAACCGACCATGTGGTTCTTTTCATACTTTGCCTTCCACTACAGCTTGTAACCTGGCTTGCCTACCAAAGGAGATATTTGCTCTGCAGATACCTTGGCAACGGTGCACCACCTCTCTGCTTATGGCACAGCTTTGCGCAGTCTAAGAGGATGCTGCAAGGACGGGACGGTAGGAAAGGTGAGACGGCCCTGCCTTTGGAGGCAAGAACTTGACCTCAATTGCTTTGCGGCCCAATCAAACTGTGATCTTTATGAACAGCATCCACTGTACTTACCTGCCTCCTCCTCTTTCTTGCCACCTTCAGACTCTCCAAATGGGTTTGTGCGCCTGTAACACACACAGCAGTGGTTGTTGCTATATAATCGCCTTGTGACACAAAAGGAAGGGAGTACTTTGTCAAACTGAAGATTTTTCACCGGCTTACCTGCCACCCCTGTTCTGATCTAGGAATTCTGTTGCAGGCAGTACAATGTCAAACTGAATTGGAGTTCCAGGTGCAATTAACTCGGTGGAATCTGGAATGCTGGCAGCTTCATTAGGGATTGACCTATCATTCAGCATCTCCACATTCTTCACATCCTGGCTAAGCAAAAGGAAAGAGAATGGCTCCATATGAAAAAGGTAGCTGGAAGGGAAGACGGATTCCCACAAATGGAAAGGCTGGTGAGAATGGGCAAGTAGGCATTTATTTAGTGTTTGAATAAACTTTTAAAGGTCATCAGTGTAATATCTGGATAGTGAAAAGGTCTTAAATATAATTAAACACAGACCCTGTCCGGATGTAATGGTGGCATCTGGCAGCAAATCGTGGGTTAATTTGTGGGGATGCGTGCTGCGCCCGAGCCGATCCTGATTGTTTTAACAACCCTCAAATGTCACATTCAAGGGCTGTTTACATGATGTCCGAACAGGGGCATTTGGGGTTGTTTGTGGGTTAAACAACCCCAAGTTAACCCATGGCTTGTTGGGTTAACTTGGGGTTGTTTAACCTATGAACAACCCCAAGTGCCCAATCGGACAACCCTCAAATGCAGCTGAAGCAAGCAGAAAGCAGCTTGTGTGCAGCTTGGGCACAGTGTGCATCCCCATAATTCGTGGGTTAATTAACCCACGATTTGCTGCCAGACACTGCCATTACATCCAAAGAGGCTCAAAGAATGCCATCTTGAATATGTGCACTTCAAGTTTCCAGTGGGGATTCATAACTAAGAATAGGTTGAAGAAATACACAGTTCTGTACTTTTACTTGGTACTTTATTAAGAGGGTGCACGTTCATCTGAAGTTGGGCTGCCTAGCCACAGGGGTAGGCAGCCTGGTGCCCTCCAGATGTTTTGGGCTACAACTCCCAGAAGCCCCAGCCAGCATGACCAATGGTCAGGGATTAGGAGAGTTGTAGTCCAGCAACACGTGTAAGGACACAGGTTCTCCACCCCTGTTCTAAAGGCACAGAAGTCAGTAACCTTGCTAAAACTAAGATCTGGTCAGTGCTTGGATTTGTAGTTCAGAATATCTGCAGGGCACCAGGTTTCCTACCCCTAGCCTGGCAAAATCCAGCTTTCACATGCCACTGCATGATTCAGGTGGTAGGCTCTACCATGTGTAGTTTAAACATACAACACATTCGTAAATATCATGCAATACAGCCCTCCATGGAAAGTACTACTTCAGAATGTAGCAGGAGGAATGCATGATTGAATGCCCCCATCCCCATGCCAAAAACATTCTGACTGCAGAAAACTAGCATGTCAAGGAAACCAGAGTTATAGCCTAGCCTTCCTATGTGCAGGAAGCATTCAAATAACCCACGATAAATACGACCTGTTCGAACATATGAGTTACCTGGGGGAGAGGCTGTCCTGTTTTTTCCCAAAGCTTGTGATTGGGGTCACGGCCTGTAGCGCCGTCTGATTTAGTTTGATGGCAACCGCCTACAGTGAAACAGAAGCACAGCCTTAAGAAAGTTGTTCAAGGTGCCTGAGTGAACACTGAGTCACAGAAGGCATATTTTAGGGGAAATCCCATTTAAAAAACCCTCTCAAAAACATGCTCACTTCAGGATTGTCAGTAAGGTAGATCTGCCGGGAGATGTTGTTGATCGCACATATCCACTGCAAGAGCAAATGAAAGAAAGGCAAAATAACCCTGAAGTTCTAGAGCCCTTAATTCTACAAAAGAGAATGAGAAATGTTCACGCAGTGAACTATTTTTACCTCCTCATATTCCTTCTTGCTTTCTGCCTGAAGGGTTATGCCCCTACAAAGAAATACACGGGTGTTGATTTTCTTTCTTTGTTTTGACATATGCAAGCAAAGGCACAGGGTGAACTTGCAAAACAAGACAGCTGAAGATCCAACTGGTCCCATCACACCCAAGGAGCATTTAGGTTTGTCAGAGTCAGCCCAGCATAAGGGCTGGATGCGCCCCATCTCGGGAGTTAAGCAGGGCCAGCCCTGGTTAGTACTTGGATGGGAGACCGCCTGTCAATCAGGCTTCCTGCATTGAGCAGGGGGTTGGACTCGATGGTCTTGTAGGCCCCTCCCAACCCTATGGTTCTAAAGGGCGGGGGGATAATAAAAGCAGAAAACATAGGTTGGAATATGAATGTTAGGATGTGCAGGAAATCTGATGGAACATTCAGGGCCAAACTCAATGTGACATGTAGTTTGGAAGTAGGCGATTTTTTTTAAAAAGAGCTAAAAAACCAGTGCATGGGGCGGGGGGAGAGCCAGGTCGGGACCATGGTATCTGGGGAGGGGGGTTTGCCCCTTTACCCCCACTGTGGTCCTGACTGGAATCGCGTGAGCACACACACTATTTGCAACGGGACAAACAATCCTGTTGGCGTTTTCCCAAAGCTGGTGCCCTCCAGAAGTGTCAGACCGGAACTTCCATCCTTCCCAATCAGCATGGCCAGCAGGGAAGGCTGTGCTTCACTACATCAGCTCTCCCAAGAATGTCGTCTTTTGGATGGGATGTGACATTTTCTCCCGTTTGGGATAAACTCTAGGTACTGGATCGTTAGTTCTGATTGCCTTCTGCGTGTATTGCTTTCCATTTCAAAACCGGAGCCCCTCTGCCTGCAGACCCACCTCAGCCAGGGTTCAGCTGGCCCATGGCCTCATCAGCAACATCCAAAGTATTTTATATGATATCCTAGTATAAGACATACATTGGGCTTTCCGAGTCCATGCAGCAACATCACATTACAAGCGCTTCTTGCCAAAGTCCTCTCCTCGACACAATCCCAAAAGGTGCAGACGCAAAGGAGAGATCTTGTCCCTACAGCTGGTGTGTGTCAAAGAGGGCACACTGCCAGGGACAGCTGGGCCTGCAGGGGCGACTATGCTTGCACCTGCCAAAATGGCAAGAAGAATACTCCTAATAAGCTGTATATCATAATGGGAGTTGTAGTCCAACCCATTTGGAGTGGCCAGGTTGGGGAGGGCTGCTCTAGAGACACTTGTTTTAAATAACCTTGGCCTTCAGGGAAGTGTCTAGTTATGTTCCAAGCAGCTCTGTTAATACAGCCAGTCTGACAGACTGCAAATCTTGTATTCTGGTGAAATAGTTGCTCCCTCGCATACATACGGTTTTCCTGTTGGAGTGGTGATCTGAAAGCAGTACCGCCGGTCTTCACAATCGACGGCCATCACAGAGCAGTTGTCCAGGTCCTGGATCAGCCCCCCAGCTACAGCTCCCCTGGGTTGGCACATCAGGTTCCCACCTTGGGTGAAGAAGTACAACCTGTCCCATGTTGTAGTCACTAGGCCTGTTTTGCTGTAGAAAACACAATTTAGCCATGCTGGAGCAGACCAAAGGCTCGTCTAGTCCGGCATTCTGTACACATAATGGCCAACCAGCTGCCTATAGGAAGCCCACAAGCAAGACGCAGGTGCAACAGCAGCCTCCCGGTTGTATCCTCCTGCAGGGAGGCTCTGAAGGTGGCAACAAGGGAGAGGGCCTTCTCAGTGGTGGCTTCCCATTTATGGAATAATCTCCCTAATGAGGCATTGTCATCTTTTCAGCTCCAGGTTAAAACTGTCCTCTTCTCTCAGGCATTTGGCAGTGTATAATGAGTCTCTTGATTGTCTCTGGATGATTGTTTTAGATATATGTTGTTGTATGTGTTATTTGTTATATGTTATTATGAATGGTTCTATATTTTATATAACGTATTTTAATGGTTCTTAATTTTTGTGAACTGCCCAGAGAGCTTCGGGTATGGGGCAGTATAGAAATGTGATATATGAATGAATCAACTGGTATACATGTTACAATCCTTCGACCTCCCCTTTCGCAATCAACACGCTCCAGGATACCAGGCTTCAGGCTTACTACTTTATTAGTTAAGGACTAGCTTCCTTACAAATGCAAATTCTAGGAAACTCTCAGACTGCAATGACAACAGCTAATCCACACAATTACTTATATCAATAGAGGAGCTGAAGTGGAAGTCAGAGAAGTTGCCAGCAGTCTGGGCAAGAACTTCTTGGCCAGACTAGCTTTGCAGGGATGCCCCTGAGCTCCGCCTCTTAACTTTTCCTGCGATGGACCCTAGCATCCCTCAAGTCACACCCCTCATTCTCCTCCTCCCCCGAAACTTAGGTTCTCATGAAGGAGGAAAGGGAGGGCTGTTCAGGCTGAGCCATCTGTGTGTCAAGGCCTTGTGAAGAAAGCCTTGCCATATCTGGGCTCACTAGGGAGGGTGCCTCCCCCTGTTCTGGCTGTTCTCATTCTGAATCTGAGCTGCTAGACATCTCCACATGCTCAGATTCATTCCCGACAATACATAGTCAGACTGCCTCTAAGTCACAGTCAGGATCTGTCTCAGTCGTCACCACCAGATAACATGTTTCACTTCTCCATCACCAATGAAATAACCCTTTTGGGATAAAGGAATTGGGCATCCAATGTCAATTCATCCCCTCCACACACACACACACACACACACCCCTTTATTATACTACAGGACAGGAGATATCATATCAACTTGTTCTTGCTTTTATTCTCTTTCAGCTATTTGGTTTAATGACATTGCTTGACTGCACATTTGGGGGAGGGGCCGCAGATCAGAGGTGGAACACACGCTTGGCATGCAGAAGGTGCCAGGTTCAATCCCCGGCTTCTCCAGGTAGAACGAGGAAAGAATCTTGCCTGAAACCCGGGACAGCCACTAACAGTCTGAGTCAGTGGAGGCTGGTGGCCAATTTCAGTGGGGCTGTGCTTCCATTCTGGGTTTCGGTCAGAACCAGCCAGAACTCTAAAGGAGCTATCCAAGGTACTGAACCCTAACCTCCAAATAGGTTCAGAGCAGACAATATTAGGCTAGATGGACAAATCATCTCAGTTGGTATAAGGCCAACGCCTACCTTCCTATGGCTGTTGACACCTGTTAGGCAGAAAACGGATTCAAGAAGTGTTATAAAGAGATAAAATAATCATCTTCTCTACGTTATTTTAAAACAGAAGTGTCAAGAAGTGTGCCATCCTGAAGGATTCAGGCAAAGTAGGACATTTCCTGTTGAGATTCTCTGGCTTTCTACTGGTTTGGGGTTGTTATAGTTTGGGCTTGAAGCATGATTTGGAGGGGAAAGGGACGCTTCTGAAAATGGAACCCTTGTCGAGGAAATGCACCTTAAGGATGTGAAATGGTCACAATCCATCTAGCTCTGCATTCTGTCTTACAGCAGGAGTCAGCTAGATAAGAAGCACAGCATAATGGCAGCCCCCGTTAGTCTCCACTGTTCCATCGTCACAGCTGTACAGTCACTAAGGGCTCAATCCTACGCATGTTGGCTGGGGAATGCTGGGAGTTGTAGGACTTTTTTCTGTCTAAACATGCATAGGATTGCACCCTAAATATGGTTAACACAGCCTTCCCCAACCAGGTGCCCTCCAGATGGCCATGGTGGCTGGGGTTGATGGGAATTGTAGTCCAACACATCTGAAGGGCACCAGGTTGGGGAAGGCTGGGTTAGCAGATTGGGCTGTTGCACTTTTCACTAGGCCTTACCCTTAAGACCCCTATCACGTGTATTCAACGCTAAGGAGCTCGCAATCATCTGACTATCAAACATGCTGATGCAGGATAATCGGTGCCCCAGTGAGCGTTAACCATAGGCTGGGATCCAAACAGCCACAACGCTGGTTATTTCCAGCCCCGCTTGCTGTGACAGACCCTTAAGTCTGCCCCACCCGCCCTACAAAAGGTGCTCATGATGGTTGGTAGACCCTCCAGAGTGGTATGCAATCCAGTACTGCAAGATACAGAAGGAGGTGAAGAACCAAGAACAGTCTCTGTGCATCACACATATGGGCTCCGGCCTGCACGGAGCTTCAGTCGGGAACTTTCTAGCTGAGGAACTCTTGGCGGGAACCCTCCCCCGCTGTCCCAGTGGACACGTCCCTAGCAGGTTCCCGCCTATTCCCTCAGTTCACTTTCGACCACCACTGTGGCAGCCTCGTTGGGAACATTCTCCGTCTGTTTGCTATTTCCTGAAGGAAACTAGAACTAGCTGAGGCAAAAAATGAAAATAAACCTTCTCTCTTCTCTTGCTGTTCTCTCATTTTTTCCTCTAACTTCCGTGTATTTTTCTTTTATTTTATGTTCATTTGCTCATGATCGCCTGAGGGCTTAAGCCCTTCAGGCCCC
This sequence comes from Heloderma suspectum, assembly GCF_057233095.1. NCBI lineage: Eukaryota > Metazoa > Chordata > Lepidosauria > Squamata > Helodermatidae > Heloderma > Heloderma suspectum. The sequence goes on from NC_139464.1 coordinate 35,945,579, forward strand.
GTTTTGCAAGTGCGCCCATTGTGGCAGCAAACTTTCCCCATGGATGGGCATTTGCTCTGCCTTGGTTATGTACACCCACCACAAGTGTTTTTCTACTCAACCTCAGCACAGCTTGGATCCTAGATACTGTTTTGTCAATGCTAATGCATTTTTCCGCAGTACAGGAAACATTGTAATATCAACCTTGAAGATTTAAAGCAATGTCAGAAGTTCCGTTACATCAGGGCACATTCAGCAATTTGAGAAATTGTGCTGGGCACTAACACAAAATGGGTGTGCTGCAGACAAACCCTTCTGCTTGTAGCCAGCTGCCATCTTCATTTCCTAAGAATGTCTCGGATCCCCACTTATGGCTGAGAGACATTCATGGGAAAGGCAGATGAGAGCAGCTAGAGGCCCTCACTTTGCTTTGAAGAAGTCACCAGTACTCAGCACTGGTTAGGCCTCATCTGGAGTGCTGTGTCCAGTTCTGGGCTGGTGCATCACTTTAAGAAGGATGCAGACAAACTGGAGAGGGATCAGAGGAGGGCAACGAAGATGATCAGGGGACTGGAAACAAAGCCCGATGAAGAGAGACTGAAAGAACTGGGCATGTTTAGCCTTGAGAAGAGAAGACTGAGGGGAGATATGATCGCACTCGTCAAGTACTTGAAAGGCTGTCACAGAGAGGAAGGCCAGGATCTCTTCTCGATCATCTTGGAGTGCAGGACACGGAATAATGGGCTCAAGTGACAGGAAGCCGGATTCTGGCTGAACATCAGGAAAAACTTCCTGACTGTTAGAGCAGTACGACAATGGAACTAATTACCTAGGGAGGTGGTGGGCTCTCCCACACTGGAGGCATTCAAGACGAGGCTGGACAGCCATCTGTCAGGGATTCTCTGACTTGGATTCCTGCATTGAGCAGGGGGTTGGACTCGATGGCCTTGTAGGCCCCTTCCAACCCTACGATTCTATGATTCTAAGTCCCAGCTGCCTGTAAGAAACTTTGTTATCTAAAAATATAATAAAATAAAAACTGGGATGGGTAGGGCACCTCAGTGACCACCAAGAAACGTGTCTCAGGGTGCACTGGGACTCACAGATTCCATGTCGCCTATCCCTGATTTGACACATCTCTTTTTTTCTCTTAGGCATGTTGTGTACACATTCAGCACCAGACAAGAGTCTGGAAAATCCAGAAACTAGCTAAGTTTACTAAACTGATCTATCAAGCTAAGCAAGACAAGTTCATGGACACCTTCCTTACTTCCTCAGGTTCAGATACCCAGCCTTCTGAATGAGGTTTCTGTTGATAAGAGGTGTGGCCGCATCATAATCAGGCGTATACACTGATTCACCAACTGAAAGCAGATCTTGCTGAGACACCCGCATTGCTTCAGCCTCAGTGTCCAATTCTTCCTGTACACTGCAAGAAAAATATCCAAGACACAAAGTCAAAGCAATCCTACAAATGTGGGGCACAACTATAGTAGTGATACTTTTTAAATGAGGTTTGTAAGTTTATAAAATTTAAATATTTATCCTGGAATGAAACAGGAAGAAATTTAAGAGAGTGTTTTGAAGTATTTTGAGCGCTAGTATTTCCAATTATCTTTTGCGTTTTCTAGGTACAGCACATACAGCTGGATTTTCTGGATTTATCATAGTTCCAACCCAGGTACCTGGGAAATGCTGGCAATGCTTTGCAGAAAATGCTGTTGCTGTGTGTTATGTTGCGATTCAGTTCCAGCTGAGCTTCGTTAGTGTCAGGTTACATTTTAAAACGTTTGAGGTTCTACAGAACTGCACTAGGAGAAAAAGCAACTACTTTCAAAATCTGTGGAGTCAAGACTGTGTCGGTTTTCCATAGGACTATGCTCAGTTTCCCAGCATGCACTTAGCCAGCACTGGTCAACAGCAGTGTCTCAAACTTTTTAGGAGGAGGCCGGATGCGTTTTTCACTGTCCTACTCCATCCCTGACAAAGAGCAAGTAGGAACCCTGGGTGCCAAGTGGAGAATGATGACAGGGAGGGCGCTGGGGTGAGACTCCACCCAACATCCCCAATGCTTAGGACATTGCTTCCAGGCAAACCGTGGTCTCCTGAACACACTCCTGTGGATAAAAGGAGAGCTTTGGCTATTGGGCGGTACAGAAATGTACTAAATGAATAACAAGAGGTATGACAATATTCATTTTAGGGCAATACCTTTATTAGGCTAACTCAAAATATTGTGCAAGCTTTTGAAATCTCCAGATCGCCTCATTAGACAAGATGTTACAAAACACAGGTTGGCAGGGGGAGGAAGAGAAGGGGGAAAAGGCTGACAGTGTTGAAGTCACATAGTCTATATGGTCATAGTCTTAAGATGGAATGTGGGAAGAGGTTATAGACATTAATATTAGACTCTGCCAGGGGCTGTGATGGTTTCAGGTTGCATCCGCGACTGTCGGGATTAATAAGCTCTCTCCCACACACACATACACACATAAGCAGCAGCAGTGACAAAAGCACAAAACAAAAAATGCAAGTCAGAATGAGCTGTTACCTTTGAACCATGTTTGAAACAGAAGATAAAAAGCTGTCCATTTTTTTGGAAAACATCTCAGCTCCCTTCTTAAAAAATTTAATCTGAAAAATATAAAAATGGATCCCAAGTAGTACCTCTGAAGAAAGACTTAGCTTACAGTAACTTTGCGGGGGGGGGGGGGAGGTGGTGTTGAGTACTGGGAGTCACAGAGCCGCTGGCTAGAAAGCAGGATCTAACTTTTAGAAATAGAGTAAAATAAGTGGAACCTGCAACAAAATTCTTCAGAGTGCCAGCTAGCCAAGCCCTCTTCCAGCATATTCCATTCCATTCCATTCCTTTTCCCCATACGTCAGTCACCATTCTGTGTTCACTGAGCGTTCTCATTTCTCACTGGACTGTTCTTGGGTCCCTTCCTTTGGGCTTTTCCCCCCAACATTTTTGGTACTTCTGCAAACCTTGGGGTTCTTCCAAGCCTGCTGATACCTGCCATCTTATGCATGGATGGTGACACTTTTGGCTACATAAGAATCTGCACTCAGAGAATGAGTTCACTATTAGTGCCTAGGATAAATAATTAAGGCCTAAAATTAAATCTTCCATTACTTCTCATTCTAACACTGGCTAAGCAACTGCCCAAGAAAGCAGCAAACAGGTTTTCCTTCTGAGAGCGACTGTGCTATTTGTGTTACTCAGAAACAGCAGAGAGTGAAGGAAGGTGGACCCAAAGCCAGAGGGACAAGACCACTCCCAGCACCCTTCAGTCCTCTGCTGCTCTGATGTGCCACCCTCAGTCACAACCAACTTGTTTTCCAATAATGCAGTGTTAAAAGGTTATAGCCACAACATGTAAACAAACCAGAAAGTGAGGAGTGTTTTGAATTTGGCATCCATGACAAAGTACAGTGGATTTCCATGGGGGGGAAATCACTCCAAGAGGTTGTCTTTGTACCTCTGTTCCTTCAATATCGCTCACTTCAATTAAAAGCTCTGAATGTTTTCACACATGTGTTTTTCTCAAAGTCACACTGCTCAACTGGCTTTGTAGTCTTCCAAAAGAGTGTCCTCATCGACACATATTAGTATTTGGCTCATGTGGTGTGAAACAGCTAAAATATTCTGAGAATACTGGATATGCTTTGGGCGCAAAGCGACTGGAATATCAAGGGGCTACCTTAGCACTCAGTCACTGAACATGTCCAAATCCTGGAATGGTCACCAACGTTTTCAAATCAGGGCTTGGAAGTGACAAAACTGACCCAAATTGCAATTGTTACTTTTTTTTCACTGTCACCCAATCAAATTATTCGGTCACCCTGAAACGAGGACTACTGACAATCCCTGGAAGGAGAAAGGAGGCTAAAAAGGAAGCAGATCTGGTCTGGTGGGTCAAGCAGTGCCCTGCCAACCATTCTGATCGAGTAACACTTCATTCCATGGCTACCTTGGACCCAAGCTAACCTACAACGAATGAGAGTTTTGCTTTACGGGACACACTTGCTGTTCCCATGGTAAGAACGATAGGAAAGATAGGCCTTATCCTGAGTCAAACCCTTGGTCCATCTAGCCCAGTATTGTCGACACTGACTGGCAGCAGCTCTCCAGGGTTTCAGGCAGGGGTCTTTCCTAGCCCTACCTGGAGATGCTGCAAAGTGGTACTGTGCATAGGATACAAACCTGAGAGCGTGTGTATCCTAGCATGGGCTCCAGCATGGCGATTCTCTTACGGTACTGTAAAGCGTTCAAGGCACAGTAATACTGCAATGAGGAGAGATGCTGCTTCCTCCGGGCATTGGCCACCTCTTTTGCCACTTCTGCCTTTAGCTAAATTTTAAAAAGAAGACTGTTTGTAAAGAACATCAAAGGGCCAGCAGACAGGCCCCCCAAAACAGGCTCAACCGTGCAATGCCTGGGCAGTTAAATGACACTAGAGACCCATTGAGATCATTGGGGCTTTAGTGAGCATTTTAGCATCTAAGTCCCAGTAATTTTGATGGGACTTGGGTGTTAATAACTGCCTGGGCAGTGCACCCCTCTCAGAATTGCACCCAGCATGTAGCAGACATATCAAAGCCATTCATCACCACTGTATTTCTAAGATGTTCATCACCGCCATATTTTTATTTGCATGTACATATAAAACAGCCATGCATTTCCCCCCTCCACCCCCTGACCCCACAAAGTAATATGGCGCCATACTAACACAAAAGTGTTGCTGCTGAGAAATATGGTCCAATAAGCCAACATAGGAAACCTTTTACCTTTTCGTTCTCTCTTTTTTTGGGAAGTCTGCTGTACCTTGCCATGGAGACATCATGTTCTGCAAGCATCAAAGGCACACTTTAGCATCACAATTCATGCAGAGGTGAATTCCACTCAAACAAGACAAAAATGTGAAACATACCGTTGCTTGCAAGGCTGAAGAGATCCTTTAAAGTGCTTACTTCTATTGGGAAGAAAAAAAACACAGAAGCCAGTTTGTGCATTAGGGTAAAGAATCTGAAAAGTTTGTCCAGGGAAATTTGAAAGGAAGGGTACTGTGAATGTTCAAAGATTAATCAGCACATCTGATCGTTCACAGTAACCGTCCTTTCAAATTCCAGTGAACTATTTTACTTTGTAAATATGAGTTTTCTTTGCCTAAATTTCTCTCCAAATATGATCCTTAATCCGCCCACCAAAATGACACGAGTTCATGTTCCATGCTGAGTTTACTCAACAGTAGCAGAAACATGATCAGGGGAATCACTGAGAAAGTCACATGAAGAACTATTTATTTATTACAAATATTTTAAAATCAGCCTTCATCCACACAGATATCAGGGCGGTGTACAAAGGGAGTGACTAAAACTAATGACATCAAAACTAAAATACAACAAAACCTCTATGATAAAACAGCTTAGAGGCAGCTAAAACAATAGAGCAGACTAACCAATCTCTTGAAATACGTGGGCAAATAAAAACGTTTTGATCTGGTGCATACACTTAGTGATCTGGCAATCCTCTTTGAAAGGTGGAAGAAAGCCCTTCCTTTCTACCACATAGATCAGCCTTCCCCAAATTGGTGACCTCCAGAAGTTTTGGACTACAACTTCCATCATTCCTGACAATTGAACACGCTTGTTGGGGCTGATGGAAATTATAGTCCAAAACACCTGACGGACACCAGGCTGGGTAAAGCCAACACAGATAACGACCTGGTTCACACAGTACAACAAGCCAGAATACGGGTTGAGTATGGGTTGTCATTGAACTGTGGATTGTTGCGTTGCATCAACCCAGCCATGCTAACTAACTATGGTTTGTTAGCCATGAACAACCCACAGTTCACAACCTAACAACCAACCATGGGTTCTCTTTGCGGGTTGTTCATGGTTAACAAACGATGCTTTGTTAGTGCAGCTGGGTTCACACAATGCAACAACCCACAGTTCAACGACAACCCATGCTCAAACTGTACTCAGGCTTGTTGTGTTGTGTTAACCCAGCCAATGTCATCTGTAAGGCAGCTGTTCCACACGGAGGCCTGGATCACATCTTCCTTCTCCTTCAAAATAAAAGTTCTTGCCATACACATTGCATTGTGTGCGTGCGCGCGCACAAGAGAGGAGCATGTGCATTCCTGTTCCCCTTTAAGAGGTTCACTGACGCAATGAGTCTGTCAACTGAGCTGACAGCAGGAGACCACAAATTTTAGCTGGATTTGGTAGCCAAGCCTAGACTGGTGGTCACTAGGCCCCTGGCCCTTCCCCTTCAATGCAGTCCTATCCATATTTGCTCATTTTCAAACAAACTGAAAAGATGTGTGCTTGCTAAAACAGTATAAAACCTGGTACCAAAACCTTATACAGGAACTTTGCTGAAAAAAAAGACAAAGATGCTGCACTCAGATAGGTAAATTAGGGATTTTATGGTACAGCAGGAGAACACTGGGAAAGTTCTGTTAAAATACGGCCATAATATTGCACCTCATAATATTTCAGTATGTGTCTTGGGCAGCTGAAAACATTTATCCATCATTGTGCAATGGGCAGCTGGAGATCCCATAGCATCACTGTCTAGAGCACGAGTAGGCAACTTTTTTTGGCCTACAATTCCCATCAGCCCTAGCCACTATAACCAATGGTGAGGACTGAGGGGAGTTCTAGGCCAAAACATCTGAAGGACCACAAGTTGCCTACCCCTAGTCTAGAAGCTATAGGTGTAGCCAGGATCCACTTCCTCTTATTCTCAGCCCCTTGCAATGTGTCTCCCAGGTTTGTCTGACTTATTTCCAAGTAAACACACAGGATGGCACTTAGAAGTCCCACTTGTGCTTATGGGAAGCTGCAGAATGAAAAGGTAACAACAGGGGAACACCCCAATCTAGAAGAACCCAACCAATATTTACCTGTAAGATCTTTTTCACGAAACTGGATGATGGGAAGAACCATTGTGTCTGCCAGCTGTTTGGCCAGATCAGTATGCAGAAGGTTAAGCTGAAAGGCAGGAAAGCAGTGAAGCTATCTCAGCGTTCCTAAGACTGGAACATGAAGTTCATCCTCATGTGTTTGAGATGTCAACCAGTGTTGCTCAATGGAACAGGCAGGAAGACAGACATGAGCCAGAGTTCAAATTCATGCCTAGACATGAAAACTCTAAAGCAGCCTTCCACAACCTGGCGCCCTCCGGATGTGTTGGACTACAACTCCCACCACCTCATTGGCCACACTGGCTGGGGATGATTGGAGGTATAATCCAACACATCTGGAGAGCACCAGGTTGGTGAAGGCTGCTCTAAAGGCTACGCTTTGGCCTGTCTCTCAGACCTAGTTCTCCATCTTTAGCAACAGCTATTATAATAAAACACATCACCCAAAGGGCTGATCAGAACTGACGAATATCACTTCATTACCCACTCACCCAAATCCACACTAGGCAAAACCAACAGCATCTAATTCCATTTGTCTATGGAGCTAGATTTAGGGCGCAATCCTATCGCTTGCACCCTTGATGATCGTGAGCCCCTGAACTTGGAGGCTTATGAGCAAGTATCTTTGCCTCCCCCTCTTCAAACCCTGCATTTCTCACTGGATGGGCTTTTCAGCTCATCTAGCTAAGGCACTTCAGAGGGGGAGGGAAGGAGGCTGGCAGAGGCCCAGGATAGCACATATCCTGGCCTCTCCAATCTCCTCCCCTCCCCACCCACCAAAACACCAACCTTGGAGGGCAGACAGCATGGTTCTTTCCATGCCTGCTGCAAGGAGTCAGTTCTCCGATTCCCTCCTCCAACGTTGGAGCACCGTCTCTGACCCTGAATCGGGGAATCCAGGCTATCCTATGGCCCCTTAGATGCTGTCTAGGGCCATAGGATTGTCCCTTTAGTATATTAAAAAAAAAAAAGAACAGTATTTGTACATATTAGAATAATACTTTTTTAAACTGGAAAAAGCCATTTGCTTTCAAAACCAGGGTCTACAATAACCTCTTAATAAATAAGCCCCTATAGCCAGCTTATAATTAACTCAAATAAGGAAGTAGGACAAATATGGATTCCTACGAAGTGCTCTTATGAGAAAGTGGAGCAGCCTTCCCCAACCCTCCCATTGTGATGGACTACAATTCCCATCATCCCCAGCCAGTATGGCCAGTGGCCAATACATTGCATTATAAATGCATGCAGTTCAAAATGTGTTATTATGAACTGCTAAGAGATTTTATGATAGTCAGTGGTATATAAATGCCACAAGTAAATAAAACAGAGTTCTAAGAAAGCATTTTGAAGACAAATGCAAGGCAAAAACTCCAGGGACCTAAGACAGGCTTCGTTCAATTTGTGCACTGACCAAGATGTGAACTATAAAATGCTTCTGAGTCAAGAAGGACAGAACTGCAACTGTTTAAAGAAGCCATTTCTAAATACTGTAAATTTTAGGTTATGCTTGTTGGTGTGTCCGTAAAGAGTTTTTTAAAGTCATCTAGAATTAATAGAAGTTTAGCAGCTTCCAGAAGAGTAGCCACATTAGACTGTGGCCACAAAAAGCAGGAGCATTTTGGCACCTTATCAATGAACGGATTTATTATGGCATACATTTTCATGGAATAGGATCCATTTCAGCCGATTCATTAAGTGTTATCCTGTATCAGCATACATATATGCCGACACACACACGACTAATATATACTGTACATGCATGCACACATAATATACACACACACACACACACACCCTCTGATGAATTGTACTGTAGTCCATGCAAGCTTATGACATAATAAATTTGTCAGTCTTTTAAGGTGCCACACGACTCTTCGCAGAGTCTGCTGAATAAAACAATAGGACACTTCAGAACACTTTTTCTGTCCATCATTTCAGTAGCTGAATAATAGCTGTTTTCTAAGGCATTCTAAAGAGACTGCATAAAGCATGAACAGCTCTCCCTTCTCCAGCTTCTTTGGAAATCCCAAGGAAGCTAGTTTCAGTGAGAGGAACATATACAGGGGAAAACATAAAATCTACGAAAACTGTTACTGGCAATAGGATTACCTCATCCACGACCTTTGAAAAGTACTGAAGGGTGGATATCACTTCTTCATCTCCTTTACCCAGAGCAAAATTCTGCAAGGTAAACAGGAATAAGTGGCTTGGGGGGTTTTCAGTGGCTCCCATAGAGTTCTACGGGACAAAGTGAAACAGGCTGCAATATCAGACACAGGTGAAAGGGCTGGGGGGGTGCTCTCTCTTGCTTCAGGCACTGGAATGACCATGGGCAGGTTCTGCCCTACCCCAATGAACCATTTATTTTCCCCATTCTAGTAAATGTCTGAAACTCAGTGCTATGAAGAAAAAACAAAGTGTTCCACTTGGGGATACTGAGTGTGCAGGGGAAGGAGAAGGAGAACTGCACTCACCATTCCTTAGTAGAGGGGTAGGCAACCATATGCCCTCCAAATATTTTGGACTACAGGTCCCATCAGCCAAGCCAGCATGCAAAATGGTAAGGGATTATGGGAATTGTAGTCCAAGACATCTGGGGATACTGGGTTGCCCACCCCTGTGAAACCTGGGCATTGCTAGCCTGGGGCCCTGGCCCCAAATCTATTTCCTACAGCTCCGAATCGATTTCCTACAGACTCGAATCTATTTCCCACAGTCCCAAGGGTCCATTGGTGCCAATAATAAGAGGGTTTTTTTCTCAGCTTAAGGGCAATTTTCAAGGAGGATTGAAGTTGGGGAGGGAGGAATTAATCCACCCTCCCTAAATACTGCAATGTTCCTCCCGACCCCACATAGCAATTAAGCTGAGGTGGAGAAATTTTTCCTCTGGTGCCAATGGGAAGGGTTGTTTTTTCCTAAGCTCATCTGCCAGGGGAATCACAGCTGGGGAGGGAAAGGATAACCCTACCCTCCCTGTGCTCTCCTCAAAAATCCCCTCCACATTGCATTTAACCTTAGGAAAAAACCTTCCATTGATGCCAGGGGAAAGACTGGACTCCAGATCTTTTCGGTGTCTTGCAGTGTCCCTCCCTGCTGGGAACTCAAGGCGACAGGGTGGAGATGCAACGGCTCTCGCCCCACCGCCCACCCTCCCTTCAGAGTACACCGTTGTGATGAGAGTTGATCTTCCTGTAAGAAAGACAAAGGATCGAAGCGCAACATGGTGGTTTGAATTTTCACCTACTAACTTTGCGCAACATCTTGAGCAAGTAGTACAAGCGCTCATCATTCGCCACGCTTCTGATATTGGAAGGTGCTCCTACTGGCATCTCTACGAACATAATTAAGCCAATGCCTGAAGAACGCTGGGCATGTCTGCTCTTCATCTCTACTATCTAATCTACCGAACAAAGAAATAGCTCAGGATGCAGACAGAGCATCAGAGGTACCTGTTTTTCATATGCAAGGAGCTGCTTGGAGAGCTGTTGTGTTGCCAGGCACATTTCATTCTACAAAGAGAAAAGATGTCTCAGGATTAAAGATCACACTCAGTTAAAGACAGAGTGAACTGACTGCACGTGTCTGGTATCAGCACTCAAATTGGTCAAGTACCACTGGTCTGGGAGATTTCAAGTGCAATCCTATACAGGTCTACTCAGAAGTAGGGATGTTGGAGAAATCTGCAACAGATCCAAATGAGTTCAGATGTTCATGAATCCAACCTGCGGATTCCGCAGTGGACCAGCTTTCCCCATTGGGCAGATTCCACGGACTTGCGGACCAGTTTTCTAACTTTCCTGAATTTGGTGCAAATTTTGTTGTAGAAAAATTGGCAAAAAAAAAAACAAACCTGAGCAAAAATGTACATTTCTCCCATAGGCTAAAGCATGAAAATGCATATTTTGGAGGAATTTGCACATTTTTGCATGTGTGCGTTTGCACAAATGCACATGCGCAAAACCAAATTTTTGTAAATTCAGAAACAAAAAAATCCAATTCCATCAGGGTGTGGATGACAGAACGAAATGCACCTGACAATCCACAAAAAAAACCAGAACAGATTTTACACAATCTGTATATCCCTACTCAGAAGTAAGCTCCACTGAGTTCAATGGGATTTACTTCCAGATAAGTGTGCACAGGATGGCAGCCTAAGCTACTTCTTTCATTTTTGGTCATTATGGGCCCTATAGTGGAGGGGGCAGTTGATACCCCTGCTTTTCAGATCCTATACAATTATTCTTCATGAGCACCAATAACTCTGGACAGGTTGCAGATTCTACACACTGAGTAGACCCATGTATGGGGTCTCTTTCTTGAAAGGACAGACCCTAGCTTTAATAATAAATTAATACCTTGTTGCAATTTAAATTTGAATATATCCTAGAGGAATCTAGACATTGCTAGATCTCCCTCTCCTAAATACCAAGAAGTATGAATGGTGTTTATGGATTTTTAAAATTATCTGGTATTTGTATTGCGGATGCGCAGAGAGACAAAATTAAGGTAATAAAATGCCACTATGGAGGAATAATGTTGCTAAACTGGTTTTCTCTCCCCCCGCCCCTTTTGCCTATGACTTAATAGTGCAAGAAAATGAAGGAGGAAACAATACATTGGTTCACACATAATGCTAAACCAAATTTAAGCACTACGTGCACAAGCTTGAACTAGCCAAAGTGAAGCCTCAGAAACACACAATCCAGTGTTTAGTTTCACTTTCCATGAAAGTTGTCTTGTCCTTAGGTATGAACCAGAGATTGTGGTTTAAAACAAACTCTGGTCAGTTTCCAAACAAGCCAAGTTCAACCATAGATTGTGAAGCTGGTTTGTCACTTTCTAACTGAGCCTCAGTGAGCTTCAGGCTTGCGCACTCCCACTCTCCCTTCGCCTATGTCCAGTTTGTTCCAAACCATAGTTAAGATAACTACACTTGGCCAAGAGCAGATGAAAACAACAAGCTTCAGTTAATCAAAAATGGAAACAAATGCTTCCAGTCTCCTCCTTTGGGGCCGCACCAGAGGAGGAGAGCAAATGGGGAGTGCATGAGCCCGAGGCTTGCTGCAGCTCATTCCCGTCATGATAAACCATGGTTAAATTACGGTTTTCTGTGACCTCCAAAGACTGCCATTGTAAAACCACAGTTTATTTTGGTATCACTGATTGTCTTTGCTTTGCAAAAGTGTTGCAGAGTGAAACGCATCCCCAAATGTAGAGCTCCAAGGGCAATTTGCAACATACGTTTTGCTCTCTTACACATACAAAGGCTTCCTTCTTATGCAGCTAGATGCAGGGGGCACCTTTGCGCATACAAAGTGACTATAACAGAGCTAAATGTCAACATTTCAACTCAGTTTAGTCTGATTTCATTTAGATCAACAGCAAATTCTCCAGGTTGAAATTCTCTTGCCCAAGACTGTCAAAATGTCATGTCCGGTGCTCAAATTCAGATTTGAGTTAAATGTAGTACAATTTAATTACAACACATAAACCACCCTGTTCATTTCTGAAAGCAGGCTTTTACTGCCTGCAGCTTACTTGAACTGACTTACTGAGTAGCTGCACTTACTCTACAATTACCCCAACTTCTTTCAAGATGACTCTGATTTAATCAGTTCCATGTTTGGAGGATCAAGCACATTAGTACAGGCAAAAGCCTGGGTAGTTGGTTTTTAAACAATATATAACCTTTGATACAATCAGATACAAGATTACAGTTAAGAGAAAGATCACCTTAGTTATAAAGCCACAGTGTCACTTCAGCAACTGTTATTTCAACATAGCTATTTTTTATACCCCAAATACATACAAAGCTGACCAGAAAGGCAAATGAAATTCTCTCCATGCTGCAATTTTGATAATTAGCAAAGCTATCACACAATATGATTCCATGCCTGCCAATTAATTTGATTTCTCCACTGCTCCCACCTAACCATTAACGAAATTATAAACTGAAATGAACATCCAAGCACATCCATAATTCCCAGCATGTGAACTGGTACTTCTTCCAATGACAATGCCACACCTTGGAATAAGAGTTCGAACAAACAAGAATGCCAGGAAGGTGAGTCCCATGAAGGGCTGAGCTCCAGACATTACAGCTGGCATTTATAGGAGGTGATGCAACATCTACTTATAAGTTAGGTAGCCCAAATCTAAAGACTTGCAGGGGTTGGGCCTCAATGTATTGACACTTCTACATACATGATTCCAGAAAAAGAAAAAGAGGGGTTAAGAGGTTCAGCTGGACATGTCACTATTCCTGTAGCACAGGGGTGTTCAACCTCTTTCAGCCCGAGGGCCTAATTCACTTTTGGAGAAGTTCTCAGGGGCTGCATTCCAGTGGTGGGCGGGGCCAAAGATAAAAGGGGGCAGGGCCAAAAAGAACACCAGCATCGTTTAGCTTAAAGCTCTTACTGCCAGTAGCTAAGCTTTAAGAGAGACATTTCAACCTTTTAAAACAGGAAAAAAAACAATGCAAAAGCTGGGAAACCACCAAACAATTGGCAGTCAGGGGAAAGGGGGCAAAGCCATCTGGGGGACCCCAGAGGGCCGAATTAGGACACCTGGTGGGCTAGATTTGGCCCACAGGCTTGAGGTGCAGCAGCCCTGCTGTAGCAACTCTCTCAGGCCTGTCTGTCTTTATGGGAGCAGAAATCCCTTCCACAACATGAAGACATATGGCCCCACTGGTCTTACAAATAACTTCCTGAACACACATGCATACACACAGTGATCAACAATAGTTAGGACATTCTTCACAGCAGAAACTTGGAAACTCTAAGGACCAAAGTTGATGTAATGTGAATAGGTTATCACACAATTTTTAAAGAATTAATTGTAGCGGGGGCCGCAGTTTAACCTGGGACCACATCTCTGGAAAGGGGGTGGTAAACCTTCCCCTCCCCAAGTCATCTTCCCAATTAAAAATCCCTTCCCAAAGCTCCTATTTGCCCCACAATGCAAGACATACAAGTATCATACTTCCACCCATGGATGCAACCACATCCATGCCCAGCTGCAGTTGTTATAAACACTTGAAGAACCCTGCAAGTGATCCTATTGTTAGATCTCCTCCATCACATCTACTTTGGCTCCAAGAGTATTTACCTAATGTGGACACAGGCCTGGTTTGGATGCAATGATCTCAGAATAATAATACCACAGCTGTGCCCACACAATTCCTCTTCCGCTGTTTGCAGTAATGGAAAATATCTGCGGTTTGCCAAGCCACAGTGTCCCATGCAATCCAAACTGGGAAACTGTGGTTTAATCTTTGACTACAAACAAGGATTTCAAAGCAGGATTGGATGCAATGGAAAAATGTGGCTTAACAGCCCATGCAAGTTTGTTATTATGGTGCATGAGAGAATGGAAGAGGGAGCACATGGGCACAACGACGCTACTGAACCAGGCCACATTAAGCCTCTAGTAGGTATTCCGCTAGCATAAGAGGTCCCAGTACCCATATTACATAAAAATGTAGATCCAGCCACAAAGCAACCAAATTGTGTCCATCAATCAAAATTCTGAAAGAAATTTCAATTTCAATACTTTGAAAGAAAAAAAACAATTTGGGATTTATTAACAATGGATAAATTAACATAGCAAGTAAGGGCTCAACAGGGAAGACACAAATCAGATTGTTTTATGGAAGACTGGAGACCAGTAATCACATATTCCATCGGGCTGTAGCAGAAGCAGGAAAGAAAAGAGGAACCACCATCAGTCCTGCTGAGAGGCCAGCTTATCAGGCTTTGCCTCTCCATGAAATATAATTCAGCAGCCATTATATCAGGCTATAGGGGAGGAGGAGATAGGAAGCAGGGTGACTCCACTCCATCAGCTCAGCTGCGACCCCAGCAATTTTTGGTTCCTCTTCTCTTTGCATTTTCTATTTCCACTGGTTACGATAAGAAGAACAAAAACAGCTGGCTGTATTACAGCAGGTCATTATAAGAAACTTATAATATTACGAATTGATGCCTGAGTTTGTTTCCTTTTCCCTGCCCACGCTTTTTTCCTTTTGTATCTTGTATTTTGAAATTGTAAGCCTGAGGGCAGGAGCTCTCGTTTTTTGGTATTGATCTGTAAGCCTCTGTGAGAGCCTTTCTAAATGCAATGAATGAATGAATGAATGAATGAATGAAAGAAAGAAAGAAAGAAAGAAAGAAAGAAATACTGGGGAACTGAAGCTATGAAATTAGATTAGCCAAGTAAGTGCAAAACTGTGGCCATGTCTGGATGCTTGTACCTTGGCTTATTAAGCCAAGATGTGCACAAACCTTTTGCTTGTACACGCAGCCCCTTCACTCCTCCTTTCACGTGAGCCATGAGGAAACTATGGTCACCAGCTTTGGAACAAGCCAGGATCTTAAATCAACTTCAAAACGTGTTTTCCAGTTCAGATGAAACGGCTAAGAGGCTTCCTGGTTTAATCACAGCTTGCTATGAAGGGGCTGCATGCATGGTTAAAAGCCAAGATATGACCATCCAAACACAGACCTTTATATTTGTACTAATTGCTTCAGATTATATTGTTTTGGGGGGTAGGGGGGTATTAATGCTACGTGGACCAAAAAAAAGTGAGCAACCAGGCAGGGTAATTGTAATTCCTTTTGTTATTTGTGGGAGAGGAAAGGGGGACTCTGTTTATTGTTTTCTGTATTACCAGTTCTGAAAATGCAATAAAACAGTAAGTCATTTAAAATAAAGAAAGACCCCCAATGCACGTAGAAGAAAACTGTTTACCTGAGCCCCATAAACTCGCTGCATTGCTTGAAGTAACTGGTTGGTGTATTCTGTAAGCGTTCCTGCATCTTCTTCAAACACACTCAGCAAAGAGCGGGTCTGATGAAAGAAAAAGATCAGCGGTTTAATGCCAAATGGAAATTTATGGGTAAGGAAGTGTACAGTATAAAAACAAACATGTATAATGAAGACAAGCCAGTAGTAGTATGTTTGTTTATTTATTAATTACATTTCTATATGGCCAATAGCCGAAGCTCTCTGGGTGGTTCACAACAATTAAAACCATAAAATACAATGTGATACAATGTAAAAGTTTAAAACTTTAAAACTACAGTATAAAAGTAAAACCAAAATAAAACTTAGCAGCAATGCAAAGATTTAAAATACAGATTCAAAACAATAGAAACTGAAAAACTAAAATGCCTGGGAAAATAAGGTCTTCACCTGGTGCTGGAAAGAGTACAACGTAGGCACCAGGCGAGCCTCTCTGGGAACTATTAAGACATCGCATAAGATTATTTGACAGAGGCTCTCAAAACTTAGCAATGTCATCAAAACCCTTAAAACAAAGAGAAGCATTCAGCAATGAAGACATTTGTAGAGGTTTACATGGCTATAATCCTACACACACACCCCACACACACACACACAACTCACTTCACTGTTATTTCCTTCCTCACATTCAGGTTCACAAGAACATATAATATCAGTTAGAAGTGTATACAATTATGCATTGTGTGGAAAAAGTGGAGAGAGAGACTTTTTTCTCCCTCTTTTACAGAAGTCAGGGTCATCCAATGAAGCTGAATAGTGGGAGATTCAGGACAGACAAAGTACTTCTTCACACAGCACATATGAAACTTGTTACCACAAGATGCATTGATGGCCACCAGCTTGGCTAGCTTTAAAAAGGGATTAGATGAATTCGTGGAGGATATGGCTATCAATGGCTACTAATTATGATGGCTATGTATTACCACCAGTATCAGTAAGCCTTTGATTACCAGTTGCTGGGCAACACACAATTGGAGAAGACTATTGCCCTCATGTCCTGCTTGTGGGCATCCCATTGGGGCATCTGGTTAGCCACTGGGAGACATAGGCTGCTAAACTAGATGGGTCTTTGGTCTGATCCTGGAGAGCTCTTATGGTGTTCTTAATATCATTCCCATTTGAGAGACCAGGACTGAGCAATCTCATATACATATGTACATAGGTTGGTTTTAGGATATTATGCGGTATAAAAGTAATTATGTATAAATAAATACATACATACATAGTGGCCAGGGATGGGGGAAGTTGCTTGACATGTTAGTTTCTTCTCAACATTAATGTGAACCTCTAGCTGCATTCAGATGACATGTTCCCAATGTCTCCAATCTCTTTGGTGCTTATGTGCTCCCTCCTCCCCGACACACTTACTTAAATGAACATTTCCTTGTTAGATCAAAATCAAAGTGCTCGCAGCTATTTTAAAGGTTTTTGTTTGTTAGTTGAAGTATCTGGAGATCTGATTGCAGATGTCCTGTGCGGTTCTCCCTCTATGCGAGGCAGTTTTTTCTGAACAGAATAGCTGTCGGTGAACTTACACTCAACAGCCCAGGGCTTCGCTCAGGCTGATATTCTCACTATTCATGCATAAGACATCTGTTTCTGAAGGTTCTAGAAAGACAAGTTTTTGTGACTGACAACCGGGAAGTTTGGACTCCTACCCTACCGTGCAACTGGACTGACCAAGTGGCCCTGGGCAAGTTATGGGACTGTGGCAATCTTCATGCAGTATCAACTGCATGTGTGTCCCACCCTTCTTCCATGGGGCTCAGGGTGGCATTCCTGGCCCCCTCCCCTTTTACTGCATTACAACACTGTGAGGTAGGTTAAGCCAGGAGACTGTGACTGGCCCAAAGTCACCCAATGATCTTCGTAGCTGTGTGGGGATTTGAATCAGGGTCTTCCAAGTCCTAGTCAAACCCCCCAACCACTACACTGTGCTGGCTTTCACCATATATGCATTTGAAGCAACCATCAAAACAACAGACATGTGAAACGTACGACCCTGTTCATGTTTCCCCATAACTGGTATTGAGAGGCATACTGCCTCCAATACCAGAGGTAGTATATAGTCATGACTAGCAGCCACTGATAGCCTTATCTTTCATGAAGGTGACAAATCCCTTTTTAAAGCTGTCCACGTTGGCAGCCATCACTATTATTTATTTATTTATTTATTTGTGATACCTCTATACCGCATATATATATATATATATATATATATACACACACACACACACACACACACACACATAAACATTAAAATCACATTTAAAATACAATATTAAAAACAATTCCAATTACAATAATAGTACAGAGCGGTAAGATGGAGCAGCATGATTAATTTAATTACAAATTATATGTACTGTGGTAGTGAATTCCATAGTTTAACTCAAGCGAGACTAACATTTTTCAGGTTGAGGGCCGAATTCCATTTTGGAGAAGCTCTCAGAGGCTATCAGCAAACGTTAGCAAAAAAATTCCCAGATCCCACTATTACCAATTTCTAGTAGGAAGCCATTTCTGCTGGATGTGGCTGTGCATGTCTACTCAGAGGTAAGCCACAGCAACCACAGAACTATGCAATGAAAAGCATAAATGTCAGCCAACTGGAGTGTGTTCTTTTTTTTATGTTTTAAAAATCCAATGGATCCCTGCCTCCTTATAAGTATTTTAGGACTATGCCTACTCAGATGTAAGTCACAGGACAACTTCAGCTCAGTTCAGTGCATGTCTCTTATCAGAGATTGTGGTGACCGCCCAGGGGTCTAGTTACTAATAAATCTCTTTAAAATGATCTTTTCAAATGAGCACTTCCTAACAATGCTTAGCTGTGACTAAGCAGGCACAGGAAAGCTCTGTGAACTCAGCGGAGGGATCAGAAACAAACGTGTTGCTCCAGAAACACCCTAGATCAGGGGTGGGCAGAAAGCAGATCTCCAGATGAGTTGGAATTCAACTTCCAGCATTTCTGACCATTGGTCATGCAGGCAGGGGCTTCTGGGAGTTGAAGTCCCAAACATCTGGCGATCTAACTTGTGCTCACCACTGCTCTAGGTCACCCTAAACTTCCCGCTTTTACAGCTTCAGAGTCTCCTTCATTATTGGAAGCACTTACTGAGGCTGATCAATTATATCAACCCACAATCCATGTTTATAAATAATTATTGGTGAATAAATACGACACACAGGGTCTTAAGCAGGAATGGAATAAGCAACTAGATTGTCCCATTTTGCCTAATCAATGGATCACCACTGCGGTGTCTGTATCTGAAGTGTCTATGGATCTCAGATTATGCCTTATTCCACACAAACTCTTGTTCCGTGTGTATTGGATGCTGCAATGTCTCTTTAATAAGGGTTTGTCTAAGTCAGCTAATTGCTGGAGGGGTAACACAGCTAATGTTTCTTTTAATCATATGTTTTGACAATGGTCAATGGTTGCCTCTTTTGGGAGGAGTTATTATACGGATAAACCTTGTATTGGAACACTCTTTAATATTTACTGATGTACATGTCCTCTTAAATTATCTATCTGCTTCCTGGAAGTAGTGCAAATGGAGTCTCCACACCTTTTTGACAGCTAAAAGACTGATATTACAACATTGGAAGGATAAACGCTCACCTCCTATAATGCAATGGATTGAGGACCTAACAACACTTTCAAAATTTGAACAGGTGTTATATAGACAATACTTGTGACTGGATACTTATATGGATATTTGGTCTGCTTTTGTTGAAGTTTAATGTATAATTCTTAGAAAGCTGTATTTTCATATTGTTACTTGTTCCCCCCCCCAATGAGGACTACCCCATAGCAAAGGGGAGGGGGCAGGCGTATAACTGTGATTCTTGGCCTACTAATCTCCCCAGGCTTCAAACTTTATAGGTTCACCTTTGTCTATAGCCCCTGAGAGCATCTCCAGAATGGAATTTGGCCCTCAGACTGAAAAATGTTAGTCACCCCTGAGTTAAACTTATGGTTATGGGAGTCTGCCCCTAGTTGCTGAAGATGTTACTGCAGGCTTCAACCACATGGACACATTTAAATTAATTAAAATTAATCAGTGCGTTTTTTAAAAAACCAACCCTGCGCTGCACACCCCCTAGAGTCTCCTTAGTATGCATGCCAAGTATCGGGTATCTAGGCTTCATGGTCGTGGTGTTATGACCCTGACGGACATCCTCTTTTATTATTATAGATATTCACACCATCAATGTGCATGGTGGCACATTACAACATGTGAGAGGACAAGTCTCTGCTCTGAGGGAACCTACAATCTAAAATCCAACACAAGGGAGATAATAGAGGAAGGGGAGTAGAAATGGAAGCCAGGGTAGCTAAGGGAAAAATATGCGCTTGGTTTCTGTTATGCTTACACTCCTTCACATATCACATTCATTAAGAAGTGAAGTGTGTAGAAAGGGGTTATGGGGCCTCACCTGTAGCCTCACTCCCAATGACACAGACCTCCTCCTACGACTGCCATCCACAGACACCTGAAGCAGGAAAGCACAGGTGCATTCCTGCAGGTGATGAATTTTGAAGGCAGGCACTCAACAGGACAGTTCCCAAAGCCACCCCGCCCCTCCCCCAGGAGAGTCCAAACCACAGGCAGCTATGTTGTTCCATATCAACAAACTCGTTCTCAAAGTTTTCATCCGCTAGGGGAGCGGGTCTTTCCTAAAGCTAATGGGTCTTAATTGCCCTTTCAAGACCAACCCACCCCCAAAACACTTTACATTAGGACAAGGGACAATATATTGTTGCTGGGAAAATTCATCTCCTGCCCCAGCCACTGTGAGGATTGCAGCTCGGTGGAGAACAGGGAATTCTGAGGGGGCTGGCAGGTGACGTCAGTGTCTCTGTAAATAAAGAAGTGCTGGCGCTGCGTCCCTGCAAGCCCTAGCTCCAGAACACCCCTGTGCTGGAAGCCACTATGCGCAGAGGCTTCCCTGGGTTCTGGAACCCGAATCAGGCAGCGTTCCAGGATGCTGGGAAGCCCACCCATGTCAAGGTCTATACAGGTCGGGTTCCCCAACTCAGACATCCACGTATTTTCATGGACAGCAGGGCCTGGAGGAGTCACATGTTCGCAGATTACAGGCGTGGCCCCATGGACCATTTTTGAGCGCTTTACCCCTTCACATGTTACTCTAGGATATAGTGGGGTTTGGGGACTAGGAAGCTGAGCCAACAAAAAAGGTGTGTTATGAGGAAGGATTTGAAGGAAGTAAGAGGTGTTTTGGAGGCAGTTTAAGGCAATGCTTTATGTATTTGATTTGTACCTTAGCTTTCTACCAAAAACGGCATTCAAGGAGGCTTACAATCACTAATAAAAACAACAATGAGCAAATACATTAAAGCACAATTAAAAACACAATACAGTAAAAACGGCATCCAGATCAACAGACCAACTTGCACAGCAAAGGCCCACTTGCATAAAGCAGTTTTTGCCTGCCAGAGGAAGGGCAGCAGAGAGGGAGCAAACCTAATCTCAGCAGCCAGGGAGCGGCCACCAAGAAGGACCTCTCTCAAAGATCTTAAGGAGTGGGCAGGCTCATGTGGAGAAGGTGGTCCTTCAGATAGCCTGGTCCCAAGCCATATAGAGTTTTATAGGTCATAACTGGCACTTTGAATTCTGCCCAGAAACAGACCGGTAGCTAGTCAAGCTGTTTAACAAGGGAGTCACGTGCTCCCTGTAACCAGCCCTGGTCAACAGTCCAGCTGCACCGCTCTGGACCAGCTGAATTTCCGAACAATATTAATGTTATAGACATCTTTGTCAGGGTGAGGGCCAGAGAGGGACAAAAGGACTGGGGCCATACAGAGAATGGTCGCATATCCTGACAACTGACTAATTATATAGGCTTTAATAAGTGAGCTGTGGCAAATTAAGGCAGAAAGCACCAGAGCTTCAGCTGATGCAACAAGGGCAACCCCAGAAAAACTAGTCTGGGAGAGTAAAGTGGTGGCAAAGACCATTATTAAGGGAACAAGGATTTAATCCATGCCTTAATAATAAAAGGGCCTTAATAAACTTTAACTGAAGGCTTATGAAGTGGGGAGTATTTTGAAGGAACTCCTGCTCGTTATTTTTTATGAACTGTTGTAAACTGTGCACAGAGCTCTGGCTAAGGAGCGGTATAGAAATAAATAAATAATCCTTTGAAGTAATCCCAGTGACATTAGGTGAACACATTCCTAGAACTAAGATTCTATTCTTCTTAAATGCAAACTAGAAAGCTAAGGCTTCTACCCTGAAACCACTTCCCTGAGGCATCCATTTCACACAGCTGTGTTTATTTGATAGCTGCAAGTCCCAGAACCTTGATGCTGTAAGGTAATGATCACGAGTCAGCTATAATGGGAAGTGGTTTCTTATCACACAAACCAAATAACAGGAGGCAAGCTAGGATATGATACACGTATGACAGGGACAACTGTCATTTATCGCTTCTGCTCAGAAACAATCAAAGAAAATAATTTTTAAAAAAAGACAAGGGAGAAATAGACGTTGGAATTTTGATTTGGAAATCTTTGCTCTTCAAATAAATCACATTTTAATCACCATAACTAATAAATACAATATTATTATTTACACACATCTACATTTTACTTAATGTGCAGAAGTACGTTGGGAATCAAAAAACTCAATGCTTCACAGCATAATTTTCCATAATTTCATCTACAAAAGCAGGTTACTTCACATTAACGTCTCATGAGTATCTTGCTTATAATCAAGAGTTTTTAATTAAATGTATCCATTATAAACTTTCCTTTTAGTCCAGGAGCACAGTATCATGTTGTTCTTTTCTTCTGCTTTTTCATCTGTAAGCAAACTTGGCAAACCTGGGTAATCAATGACACCAGCCTTC
Source organism: Heloderma suspectum (assembly GCF_057233095.1). NCBI lineage: Eukaryota > Metazoa > Chordata > Lepidosauria > Squamata > Helodermatidae > Heloderma > Heloderma suspectum. Next base: position 35,968,183 of record NC_139464.1, read on the forward strand.
CCCAACCTGGTGCCCCCCAGATGTGTTGTGCATGCTGGTTGGAAGTGATGGGAATTGTAGTCCAACACATATGGAGAGCATCAGGTTGGGGAACACTGAATTACATCAAAATCCTAAACATAGTTACTTGGCAGAAAGTTCTACAGGCCTCAACTGAATTTATTTCCAAATAAGCATGTTTAAGATGGGGATGCATTATCTGAAAACGAAGAGAGCAATCCTATGCCCCTACACAGAGTACAGAGGGCCACAGAATACTTTGGATTCCTGGATCCAAGGCCAGACACAGCACTCTGACCTCAGACCCAGGAGTCCAAGCTCCCTGACCCCGCCTCCTCGAAGCCGGTGTGGAGAGAACCGTGCCAGCTGCCTCTATGAGCTTATAAATGCGAGCTTAGAGAGGAGGGAAAGAGGGTGTTTCTGTGGGAAGGGACAGGAGGAGACTGGGGCAGCTGGCTTATGAAGAATCCTCCAGCCACCCCAGCCTCCTTCCCTCCCACTTCAGACAGATGGACAAAATCACCCATCTAGCAAAAAAGCAGGGTGAGAGGAGCGCGGAGGCAAATATTGCCTCCACACTCCTCCCATCCTGCATAGGATGCTCAACCTCTGGATAGGATTGCGTCCTAAATTTACATTATTAGTCTGATTTTTCCTTTTGTGTGCTTTTTCCTCAGAATGGTATTCAGAGACCAATTTTATAGAAAAAGGTTATACTAATGTTGGGGAAAGAGATATGGAGAACCAAAATTAGACCTTAAAATCAGTTACTATATTTGTATAGGTTTATTCATACTTTGCTCTCCTTTGGAACAGGACCCTAGGATCTGTACAGGGAAAAGGCTATGTATACATCTAGTGACATAACATTACAACTGCTCTGAGTAAGTTGTGGTTTATCCCCTGGGCAGAAAAAGAAAAAAGGATCAGGTGATCACTAGTCAAGACGGATTTCCCTCTTCAGGCCAGAGGGCTAGCAGCATCTGAAGAGGAAGGGGAGTATGGTGAATCTTATCTGAGCCCTCTTGGTGGAATAGGCTGCATTAAACCATTGCAACAGGGCACTAAACAGCATAATTGCTGAATTGGCACAGCTTCCAGATATTTACGCTGAAGAAAACTTACAAACTAAACTTAAGAAGAAACTTTAAAGGCGGTAGGGTGGGGGTGGTTCTTTGTGTGTGTTTTCTCCCAAGACGACATTAAATCTGCACCCTGAAATAATAATTACATCTGCAGGTAATGAGCAAGTTGACCAATTCTTAAAAAAATGATAACATAACCTCTAGAGAGGAAAACTGACAGATCATAAAATGTGTCCTCAATATGAGTTTATGTATTCAGGTCTATAGTCAGCCCCATTGTAAAGACTTGGGGCAGGTAACCAAGCTCAATATTAAAAGCTCAAATGAAATTAGTTTTAAAACTACGACCCAATACCAATGTTATCACACTCAGAATCATAAATTACTAGGTCTCAATGCCTGTTCATACACACCAACAGGCAAGATTAATTGGTAAATCTTTTTTCCTGGACCATTTTGAACTCTGAAGTATGCATGCCTGAAGGCTCCCCCAACATTCCAGCTCCTTCCATTGGAAGACCACCTATGAACCTGTACACAGTTTCCCCAAGTAACTGAGAGAACTCAAGTGAAAATTATGTGTACAATACAGGTTGGCATCCTTAAATGGGAGTGCCCTGAACTCCAGGAATTGTGCCCACTGTAAATTCTGTAAACAAACAGAAAGATTTCATCCGGTGGTTTTTAAAACGTTCTTTGCAGCCTCTGCTCTTTTCCATGTGCTGCACAAACCAGCAGCCAGGCTTGTTAAGCAACCAGGCCTTTAAAGCACCAGCATCCATTTGGACGAGTCACATGATGCCTGCATATTCTCCACTGAATCGGAAACCCCATTTGCAATGCAGCCCCTCAAAAGACCCAAAAACATCAAGGAAGGAAAGAAGAACAAAAAGGGGTGGGGGGGAATTACTTGGTAGTGAAGCCTCTTTTTCAAACACCTACTCTCTACCCTAGCAAAGGAATACAAAGCACGCCTCAATATCAGTTCAGAGCCTCAATATTTCAAAGCCTTGAGCAATCTCCTCACACTTAAAACTCTCTCATAGATTTTAATGGTGGAGTCTCAATAATTTGTTTTATCTTAATTATACACTCTACTGTTCTAACATTTGTTGTTGCTGGTGTGTGTGTGTGTGTGTGTTAGTTAATGCATATGAAGCCTAAGAGATCAAGAATACAAATGAAACAGAAACAATTATCTTTCCCTTCCCAGAGATTTCAAGGAGAGGTATCTGTGGTGCACCTCCAGTTAAAAGTGACCTAAATTTGTCATAGTGCAACCTCTCATACATTTGCAGTGATAAAGCTACTTCCGGTCTCCTCTCCTCCCTTCAAAGCTCATTAATATTTCCACAGAACTTTGCACAATAACTATTGTTCTAATGCTTCCATGCTCTCCTTCCCACCTTATAAAATGGAGTAATGTTATGGTCTTAACAGCAACTGCAAGAAATTTGCACATTCACAACATACTTGATGGACAGAATGCAAATTATTCTTAGTATTTGCTATCAGGATTATTCTTCCCTTCCACAGGGCCAGATTCCTTCATACATCAGATCACGTCCATAAAGACTAGAGTTTTGTTTTTCAGAGTTCTGTTTTTCCATCTTGTGTCATAACACACAACCCCTGTTGTTGTTTTCTTAATGCCTCCCCTGACGAAGGGTTTTGATGAGTTCAAAAGCTTGCTCAGAAATTTCTGATTTTTTTTCTTGGCCCTGGAAATATCATCCCACTGTTACCGTGAGGCATTTATCTCTTTATTTAAAAGGAAAATCTCCCTCTTTCCCAGTTAATAAGCCTGTAACCATCATGGCTACCTTTCCATTTTGATTCCTTGACACTCTGTGGGAAAAGGCAGCTGGAGCGCTAGAAGAACTTATTATCAAGAGGATTTAAACAGGAACCCCTCATGTATCTGCTTTCAAACACCGATGAAAAACAGCGGCAAAAAGCTCTCCTAGTCCCCAGGTTTGCTTTGATGCGGTCGGAAGCCAGATCCATAAAAGAGACGCGCAGAGGAGGCCTGCTAATTCGGCTAAATAATGCCTTATTCTGGATCGCTGACAATCCTGCGGATTCTCGCCCATGCTGCGGGTAGCGCTCGCGTTTGCGCGCGGTTTGGACTTCGCCCTCCCTTCCCGAGCCGCCGTTCAGACGACCCCCCAGCCCCGCCCTGGTACCTGCGGACTATCCTGCAAAGCCTCTTCCAGGCGGAGCTTGTCGACGACGGGCATCGCCGGGCGCTGGAGAGACGCGACCGTGAATAATTTAGGCTGGGCGAATTCTGCTGCTGCTGCTGCGGCCGAGCGATCTCGCTGACGCGTCTTCTACTGAGGCTGTGTCGCCTTGGCCAGGAGACAGGGAGAGACGGATTGCTGGCGCGCTGCCTTCTCCTTCCCCGCCCTCCGCAACAGGGACGAAGAAAAGAGGCGACCTTTCCGCAGCCGCCGCGTTAGGCGGCTCTCGCTCCTGCAGCCTGCCCGTTGCGCACCGAGGCAGCTCGCCCAGTCTGCAGGCGGCTCGCCCAGGACCGCCCCGCCCGGTTCCTGTTTCTGGGAGGAAGCGGGACAACTAGTGGGGAGCGGCGGGAAGCGTGGCGTCGCGGGCCTTCCTGCCTCCGTAAAACGTCCTCGTTGCGCAAGCCTCGCTGGGCAGCCTGGTCGGTGGGTCGGGCAGGTGTGTGGTCCGGGCAGCAGGTCGGGCCTGGAAGACCGGCCGCGTGGAGAGCTCTTGCTCAGGACGGAATGGAGTACCCTGAAGGAAGGCATATTCTTTCGGGATATTCTGGATATTTAGGGCGCAATCCTATGCATGTTTAGACAGAAGAAAGGCCTACAACTCCCAGCCAGCTACGCTGGCTGGGAGTTGTAGGCCTTTCTTCTGTCTAAACATGCATAGGATTGCGCCCTTATTTATTTATAATTTTTGTATCCCGCCCTATGTCATTCAGATCTCAGGGTGGCGTGCAGATGAAATCAATTTAAACCGTATAAAACTAAGTGATTTAAACAGCTAACGTATCAAACCATTAAACAAGCTAATACTGGTATATTAAACAAGCTAGTATCCAATGTCAGTCCTACTTAGAGTCGAGCCATTGAAAGGAATGGGACTTGTTAGTCGTGGCTAGCTTAAGCCTCCTTCATTTCAATGGGTCTATTCTAAGTAGGACTAACATTGGATACTACTTTCCGTTCTCCTTCCCCCTCCCTTTTTTCCCATTTCGCCCGCCCACCCACAATTGAGCATACTCAGTTTTCACTGAAGTCTTGGATGAGAGGGTGTCTTCCCAGGAAGGTGTTCCGTACTTCTGCAAAGCACGGAGTCCCACAAGGATGGGCGCTTATATGGATCGCCCCACCCCCCTCAAAAGGAAATGCATCACCACAAACTAGGGCACAGGTTTTCCTAAAATTTGGTTATGCTCATTTACAGGTGTAAATGAGCAAACGTAGGAATAATTATTATAATTTGAGAGGCAGTACGCTGTAGTGGTTAGAGCATTGGAATGGGACTCGGGAGATCCAAGGCTCCGGACATGACATTGGGTGGTTTGGGGCCAGTCGCTGACTCTCTGCCTAGCCTACCTCACAGGGCTGTTGTGGTGATAAAATGGAGAGGAGGAGGACCGTGTAAGCTGCCTTGGGTTCCTTGCAAGAGGAAAAAAGGGACATAAATGAAATAAATAAATAAATAATTTAAATGGAAATAAAATTTCATAGTGAGGAAGACTTTGACCTGTGTTCCTGCCTGTTCAGTCTGCTGTCCAGGTGCTAACAGTTAATGGGCAACTTCATGGGTTTTGTTTCTCTTCCTTCTTCCTTCTTAAGAGGACACATGGCCACCCTAGGTCTCATGCTATACTTCCCTCTTGTTTCTCAGTGCCCAGTTTTCACTACAGTCACTCATCAGCTCAGCTCACTATTAGTGTATAATGATATATGATTGTAATAAACACTGCGTTTAAGGCTCCTAAATGGCCAGGAAAACAAAACCGCCAAACAGTATGGCCTGTGCCATTATCAGAAGCTTGATATGCAGAAATTAGCATGAGAAGCTTTTCATGGCATGAAGCCAAAATGTTATTTGGGCTGTAATCGTATCCATCCTTTGTTGTTGTTGTTCAGTCGTTCAGTCGTGTCCAACTCTTCATGACCCCATGGACCACAGCACGCCAGGCCTTCCTGTCCTGCGCTCTCTCCCAGAGCGTGCTCAAGTCCATATTCATTGCATCGGTGATGCTATCTAGCCATCTCATCCTCTGCTGTCCCCTTCTCCTTTTGCCTTCAATCCTTCCCAGCATCAGGGTCTTTTCCAGAGAGTTTTCTCTTCGCATTAGGTGGCCAAAATATTTGAGCTTCAGGTTCAGTATCTGTCCTTCCAATGAGTAAATGCCATTAAATTCACTGGGGCTTGCTTCTGAGTACACGTGTAAAGGATTGCTCTGTTATTTATTTGTACTCCTTTGGACATTTATATCCAACCTTTTCTATTTAAAAGAATCAAACTTCATCTTTTTTTCTGTTTAATCTTCCGTGCCTGTTTCTGCTGTTATGCTGTTGTTTTATTTCTGTATATGAGACTGTTTTGTTTGTAGTGGTTGTAAGCCATCCTGAGTGATGCAAATGCACTGGAAGGGTGGGGTATTACATTTTGTAAATAAATCAGTGGTAAATAAATGTCAGGTAATCTGTACAGTACAGGCAACTGTATGGACAAGTTTTTGTTGCATGTTATAAGCCACAGCAGAAAGAAAGTTGATCCATAGGTGACATATTAGTCTGTTACAGCAAAACCTATGAAGATTCTTGTGATCATTTAACAACCTAACAGATTTGTTGTGGCACAAATTGAGGCCACTAAAAGTTTGTGCCACAGGAAATCTTTGGAGGCTTCCAGGAGAAAGGTTCCTAGTGCTACCAAACAAAAGGCATGCAGCTATTTTGTCTTTTCCTCCTCAACAGTTTTTCTGGTAAGAAAAAAAGATGGAAAACGCATTGAGAAAGCAGGGGAGGGCTACAAATTGAAGATGATACCCCCCTGTAAAATTCGCTGAATGAGGCAGGATGATTGCACAACAAAGCCTCTTCTGGAAACACCCTTTCCTGTCTTAATTGCAAGTTCACATCAACTGGGTGCTAACCTGGCATTGCTCTTGGCTTAGTTTAAACTTCAAACTATTATCAATGAACAGCCAGGATCATAAGCCATGATTTGATCCTGGCTTGCTTAACTAACCATACTTTAAACTAACCAGGCATACCATCTGAATTTGGATGTGTCAGGAAATTCTCGTTTAGCACAAGCTTCTGATCTCCTTGCAACCGCCCCAGAGGAGGGAGGAGTATGTAAGACTGAGGCTTGTGCAAACTTGGGCACATAATGCTAAACCATAGTGTAGCATCACATGAGAAAAGACCTGTCATTCACCTCCATAATAATTCTGTAACTAAAATGGCAATCCCATGCATTCTCTACTTGACAGTACATCTCACTGAACTTGATGAGACATTTCTGAGTAAACATGCATAGGATTGAGTTGTGAGTGAAATCTTATTATTCCCATTTTACCGCGGGGCAACCGAGGCTGAGAGGAGGAAAGAGACTTGCTTGCATGCTTCTCAAATTCAGATCTATTTATTCAGCAGACTAGCACAGTAAGTAGTAACAACAAAGAGCAATGACAACAGTAAAGAATATACAGTAAAACACACAGAATATGCAAAGTGTAAAATCAAGTATATAAATGCAAGTAAAGAATCTAAACATGATTCGAAATGCAACCAATTTAAAACAGAAACACAAATTTGTAGCATCACAGCTGAACTTGAAATACTATTACATTTTTGGCTGGATATCTTTGATTCTAAATTTTGCCATAGTTAAAGCATATGTAGCAACTGTGTGAGGAGCCATCAGAGGTCTCCATGCAGGCCCCTGGATTCCCCAGTTGCCCAGTGACAAGAGCCTGCAATTGTCTAATTATCACAAGCTATCTGCTAGCTGACATAAGAAAGTTTCGTTTGTCCCTTAGGTAGGACCTGTGCAAATGTACAACTATCATGCTTAAGAGTTGAGAGAATATAAATTCCCTATGGACTAGGATTCCCACTTAACTGGGATTTGAAGCTGTCCGGTGGCCAGTAAACCTTGGTTGGCAGGGAATCTTGATTAATGGCAAGCATCATTAATAACTGTGCTGATATAGACCTGGTTCAGTTGACACAAACCATGGTTCAAGCAAACCATGGGTTGCTGAGAACAAGCAGGAGCGAGCGTGCTGGCTCCTGACCACTCCCACTGTGCTGAAAAACCCAGGGATACTCCATTCCTGGGTTGTTTAGTGCAACTTGCAAACTAGGAATTGTGGGTTGAAAGGGGAGGAACAACTATGGGTTTCTAGTCTGGGTTTGTTCCTCCCTCAACAAACTATAATTCCAGGTTTGCACGTTATGCTAAACAACCCAAGGACTGAGCATCCCTGGGTTGTTTAGTACAGTGGGAGTGGGTGGGAGCATGCATGCTCACTCACTCCTGAACAACCCTTGGTTTGTTTAACTGTTGATTGTTGTGTTGTCTGAACTGGGCCATAATATTTACCCATGAATTAAGCCAACTGGAGAAGAATCGGAGGAATTTGTACATGAGAGGGGAGAAGCCCACTCCTGATATCTTAATTGTGATTAACTTAGGGAACAGATCTCTTAACCATGGTTAAGAGATTACCTCTATACAGGCCCATCTAAGGTGTCAGGGTTGGATCTGAGCCCATAGAGTCCCAAAGTAGCTCTGATTCTGAGGAGGAGATAAGAGTCCATGGGAGAGGAACCCCCTCAGGTTTCAGAGGTACAGCTGGAGGGGGAGCCCCCCCGCTCACATTCCTGGGAGCAATACTGACCCTGGCATGGAAAGGGAGGGACAACTTGAGCTTTTAGATGCCAGGAACAGGCATAAGTGAGAGGTTGCGGGAGCCGAGCTGAGGCGCTTAGCCTGTTTGACTCAATGTCAGCAGCTATTCCCCGAGGCCCCACGGGAAAGGGGGAGAATTTCCCCTCCTACTCCTTAAGTTCAGCAGTTGCCGCGCTTTTCTCCAAACGGAGACCAACTGACGTCTTAACCTTTAGAAACCCCTGGTACGCTGTTCCTTTGTCTTTCCTCTGAGTCTCAGGCAATTAGCATCTGTAAGCCTCATTAGGCTGAATGGAAATAAAGCTTTGGAAAGCAGCCCTTTTGTCTGACTGTTGATTCTGGCTATTGGAGGGCTCAGAAAACTACAGGGGCATTCCTGACATAAGGAGTCAGAGGGACAATAAAATAATGAAGCAGATCTTCAATAACACCTGTGTCATAGAGCTGAAAAAGCGAGTCAAAGATTATCTGTTCAAAGTAAAGGTCACTAATTATAGCCAGCCACTGTGTCTTTGGGGTTTGTGTAGCTTTGACATTGATTGATATTGCATATGAAATTTGGGATGTGACCCTTTAACCCAGTGTGCTAGGACTGCCTTGGCATGGCTTCGCTCGGCCAGTGCTAAAGCTGAACGCTCTGTTCCAGTCTCTTAATTAAGATCCGTAAACGAGATTGTTGTCCTCACTTTGCCTGTCTCAGCAAAGAAAAGCAGCTAGTCCTCTGTAAAATATCAGCTCTTACACTGATATCAGGCTGCAAATAACCTGAAATGGATTTTAAATTATGCTAACTGCATTTTCAGAGGGGGTTAGGAGAAACAAAGAAGTGCCATAGTTACTGAAAAAGGAACTACTGAATTGGATAAGATTCCTTTCCTTTGAAACTTGAAGCACCACAATGTTATGCTGGTGGTGCCAGTGCTACAGCATGGGACACTTGGGCCATAGCTCTGGACCTAGAAAGGCAGGAGCAGCCCACCTGAACTGACAGGAGAGATAAATCGTCAGCTCTGAAGTTAGGGAACCTTCCAAGTTAACCCTGCCTTCTGTCCCCAGTATGAGTCTCTAAGCTGACAGATGCCCATTGCAAAGTAGGGAGGGGGCAGGAATTGATAGGCTAGAGTTATTCCACTTTGACACTACCACTAACATAAATTACGTTGCACTTGTGTAAGCGACTTCTAGTACAATACCAATAGCGTTTGTTGATGCCAAGAGTTTCCCCAGAAAACCCGTCATCCTGGCAAACGCTATTGTTGTTGCACTAGATGTTGCTTGTGCTAGCCCAACGCAATTTACATTAGCAAACCTGTTGCACTCGCAAATGCTATTTCCATCGTTCTAGAGGTTGCTGGCACTAGTGTAACATCATTTACATTATGACACAGATAGCTGGTTGGCCGCTGTTTGAACAGGATGTTGGACTAGATAAACCCTTGGTCTGATCCAGCATGGCTCTTCTTACGTTAGCGGTAGTGTCGAACTGGATTCTTCATCCTTTATTTTCAGTGGTGGTTTCAGAATTTGCATATATTGAGATTAAAATACACAACTGAGCAGTACCGATAGGTTTTCACAGGTAAACGCTGTGAAGCTGCCTTATACTGAGTCAGACCATTGTCCCGTCTAGCCCAGTATAGTCAACACTGACTGGCAGCAGCTCTCCTGGGTTTCAGGTAGGAGTTTTTCCAGCCCTGCCTGGAGATACTGGGGTTCGAACCTGGGACCTTCTGCATGCAAAGCAGGGGCTGTACTGTTGAGGCATGGCCCCTCTCCTCTAACTGTAGTCAATTATTTCATCAATAGTTTGTACTGGTAGGATGCCAGTAGCTCATTATGCCAGTTGGCCATAGCTATCCTTCACAGTGAAAAGTGTTTAGATTCCAAAACACTTTGCAAAGTAAGCCAACACCCAAGCATTTTCTTTCTCAACTTGAGGACTTCAAACTGTAGTTGGCTAGAAGGGGTGTGTGTGTGTGTGTGTATATATATATATATCATTGTTTAGTCTATGATTCATGCCGGGAAACCTATTATGCCAACTGCAGTCTATCCTGTGCTTTTATTTGACCTGACTTGTTCTACTAGTTTTGGAGAAACAGAGCTGAAAGTACATTGCCGTTCAAATGGGAATGCAAAAGCAAATTGGGGGGAAGGGATTGGTTTCCTAACTGGGCACAATATCAATATTTTAATGATTACGAGGAGGAATGAGGCATTTAGGGTGCAAAGCTGGCTGGGGAATGCTGGGAGTTGTAGGCCTTTTTTTCTGTCTAAACATGCATAGGATTGCACCCTTAAAAATTAAAACTAGCTAATTGCCTGAATGGTGTAATGTCTATTTTGGAAGATATCATGAAGTTCACAAATTGGCCTTTTCATCCCATGTAGATGCTGAAGTCTACTTTGAACTGCCCTAGCATATTATCACACAATTCTGTTCCTAAAATATACATTTAGTTAAAATAACAAACACCATCTTGATGTTTAACATTTTCATATTTTGCCATTTTAAATTTATTTTTAAACCGAATTGATTGTTGCATTTTTGTTTGGCTTGCTGGCTGAAGAGTTGTCATTTTAATTTATATTTTAATGTATAATGGTACGATTTTTATATTGGAGTTGTTTGTTCTGATGTTGTGCATGCTGCCCAGGGATCCCTTGTGGGTGAAGAAGGCTTAACCAAAGACATTTTGCAGCTGGAGGCAGTAAACAAGAAGGTGCACCCTCGCATTCCATGTAGAAAAGCCAACTGGACTAGCAGTTTCAGTTGAATCTTATTTCAATACTGGGGATGGGACAGCATCTTCCATTGCACCTGAGCTCAGTTTAGAGGGCACATGGCAGGGAGCATGACACACAGCTCTCTTCTCCAACACCTTGCTGCTGCCTCCCAGCATCTGCCACCTGAGGTGACTGCCTCACTTTGCCTAATGAAAGGGCTGGCCCTGGGGTAAAAGGTGGTTTATAAATTTTATAAATAAATAAAGTAATTAGTGGAGGAAAGGGGCCTGCTTGAGGATATTTTGTTCAACCGCATTCTTCCCCCAAACCCGGAGTTGCCACTGTATTGTAGGACAATGATGTTTTTCTAGGACATCATTAATTCAAAGAACTGTCACCCTCCTGGCTTTTGAATTGCTGGAGGATTGGCTTTTGCAGAGCAAACAAATTCAACACACAGCAGGCAATGAAGATTTCTCAGCAATGTGTAATAATGGATGAGGTTGTAAAGTGGTCCTTGCTATGGGAGGGGTGTTGCAAGCATGTCCCTGTTTTAATCTGTAAAAATGTTGGAGAGTATGAATCCAGAAAACCAGATAGATGATAGATTAGATAGATAGATAGATAGATAGATAGATAGATAGATAGATAGATAGATAGATAGATATAGACACAGACATTTGATATAAATATAGATATAGATTTCTGGATAAGCTGCTAAAGAAGAATTGTAGCATTTGCTGAATATATGCAAGAACTGCTGGAGCCTTTTCAAGAAGGATGGAATTCTAATCATAATCTGTTGCCACCCTACCGAAGCTGATGACTATGTGTCTTGTAATCCAGAGGGCCATGAAAAACATATGGCATCTTACTTCCTTTTTGGTTGCCCAAAATTGCTGAAAGGAGGAAACAGCCTAATTAAATGTGTGCTGACTCCACAGAATATTAGGCACTCCATAGAAAGTATTGACTTCCGTCAGACTGTAAACATGCCTGTGGTCACATAGAATTTCATCTTGGGTTTTTGCCTGTGCCAGCGACTTCCATATGATTTGTCCCCAAGCATCCCATAGGAGGGGGAGCCCAGGGGGCAGAAGTGGCCCCTGAATTCTCCGATGTTACCCCCCACACACACACTGTAAAGTATACAGCGTAAACCAATAAGGGAGCTGGAGTTTAAATTGGGATTTGAAAAGAGCCATGGAAAGATACTCTTTGGTGCCCCCTCTCTCTATTTGTGAAGAATGACACAAGTACACTTTCACAATTCCACAATAAAACTTGTCTGGCAAGGAACATTCAAGGGGGTTTGGTGAAACTGCAGATCATAGAAAATCTGGAATGGCTGCAATGAGATTCTACAAAAGTCCTGAACATTCTAGGATGAATCCATATACTGAGATGTTTTATGCCAAGCATTCTATAAGTCTTTTCCCTTTGGTTGCTAACAATAAAAATAGAAAAATGAACATTATGTTAATGTGGCTGAAACTACTAATCTGATGTTTGATTATTTTCATGGTATTGATGATTTGTTGAAGGAACGATGAGGTAAATTTTCCCACACACTGAATAGGGAAAAAGAATGCTGACACGACATGAGCCAGGTTGATCAGTGTTGGCCAAGAACAATAACTATTTGTAGTTTGTTTAAGAAATATTTGAAAACGTATCTTTCTGAGTAGGAGGGGAGTGGTTGGTTGCTTCTGAAGTAAAGTATGCTGATGGCTTTTATGTGTATTTGGCTTATTAAGACTATTGTTATAATACTGTATTTTTTAGTTAAGTTGTACTAGAATCATTGTAATTATGTATTTAAAATTGTTGAGTTATTCTTTTATGTACAGCACTTCGTAACAAAGTGCTTTAGAAATAATAATAATAATAATAATAATAATAATAGAATAGATAGCCTGTGGCATGTGCCTCCCTCCTCCCAGCCTGTCACATCCAAGCCCGCTACTGTATGCAGTTGCTTCACCCTAAATTCAGCCTTGCTTCTAAAGTGGGGTGGTCCAAAAAATCCAGGAGAGTTGAGAAAAGGGATGAAAGAGTTCTGAGAGAGCTGAGAAAAAAAGGACTTAAACTGTTGAGTTGTTTAATAGTCTAAGAATTTACTGTGAATTTTTATTAGCATGTTATGTGGTTTATTGATTATCCAGTGTTGCCCCTGTGTTCCATTGACTGCATTGCTCCAGTAGGACCTGCTGCTGGTGCTTTCTAGAGCAGCAACCACAGAAATGAGGTGAAACACTTGTTTCTGGAATCAGGCAGTCAGCAGAACTCCCTTCTGCAAGCTCATTTGTCCTGTTTTGTTCCAGACCCAAGTGTCTTGGCTCATTTCTGGTTGTTTAGGAAGCACTAGTTTCTCGATGCACCAATAGTGGGTCCTGGTGGCACATGGACAACATTGGATACTGCCCTATATCTGTTCACCATTTAGTTGTTCAAAAATTATTAACAAAGTTCATATTATTCTTAATTTCTTTCTTTTTGCTCTTTTTAAAATAACAACTGACTTGTAAGTCCTCTGTGTCTCTGGTGTACACTTGCAAACTGCATCCCTTGGAGGCTGACAATTGAAGCTGAGATCATATTCAGTTTGGACACCAGGCAGCTGATGTCCACCAGAAAAGGGACAACTGGTAGGGACTCCTAGAACCTTACAAATACAACAGAGTAGGGAAGAAAATTCCGTTCTGAACATTTTGAAGTGGCAAACAGCCTTGATGTCTTCAACATTTGAAGCTGCACAGCAATATATCTGCATAGTATTGCTCTTAGGAACACATTTGCTTTGAGGGGGTGAGGGATGTAATGCTAGATAAATGGTGATAAGTGGTTTTTCTAAGAATCTATTACGCAACAACGTGGAATAAACATAGCATTGTATAAAGAGTAAAGCATTGGAAGCTGGCTTTTTGCTATTCTGCCAGTCGAGAGAGAGATAGATACATAGTATATAATTGAAACAAATCTCTCTCTCTGAGCTGTCATTGGCAACAAACCAAAAACAAACCAAAAGATTTCCCGGAAATGATTATGAGTCAATAGAGATGTGAAGGAACTTTGGCTTAGCATGCCTGGTGTAAGCACAATTTCAATGAATCAAAGTGGTTAGCTATCTTTTTTAAAGTCTGAAAATATATATTTTGACAGGATAATTTGACAAATGCTTGCCACTCTTCATTTAACAAACTATCAAAGAAAGTGCTGTGCGTGGGGCTTCTGTTGACAAATGTTATTTGCATTCATCCCATAAACATGGACGGTTGCTAGGAGGGAACGGGGGCAACAAGGAATGACATTATCAGACCCTGTTTGTGAGCATCCAGAGGTAAGTGGCTGGCTGCTATTGGAAACATAATGGTGGCATAGATCAGGGGTGCAGAGCCCCCGGCATGCAGTTCTAATCTGGCCCGTGGAGCTTCCTGACATCAGAAATAACAGTGGGAATGCCAGCACCAGCCAAGCTGCTTCACGAAGCTGCTCTCCACGCACCAGCTGAATCCCTTTCCCCATGCTGAGGGACATATGGAACCCTGCACCTCTCTCAGCACGGCACGGAGAAATGCTGAAATGGATGTGGGGAGGCATACCCACCAACATTATCCAGACTGTGGAGAGCCTGGTAGGGGATAATCTGCCCCCCTCCATGAAAGTGTTCTGCCCCCCTGGCATAGATGGAACTTAGTCTGATCCAGTAAGGCGTTTTATACTTTCTCATTAACAGTGAAATCCTATCCATGTCAGAAGTAAGTCCACTCGGAAGTAAGTCCCACTGAGATTAATAGGATTTACTGCCAGGTAAGTGGGTATAAGATTGTAGCCTAATCCATTCACAATGAGTATATGAAAAGAAAGCCAGTGCCTGTAACTGCCTAATGAGGTAAGCCAGCTGTTCACACTATCTGGTTAATACCACCACCTCACTTTTAACTCTGGCCAGGAAAGAAATCCAGAGCTTCAGGGCAATGATCTGCCTGTAAGATGTAGTGACCAGCCTTCCCCATCCTGGCGCCCTCCAAATGTGTTGGACTATAGCACCTATCATCCCCAGTCAGCACATTGCTGAGGATGATGGGGGTTGTAGTCCAGCCCATCTGGAGGGCACCAGTTTGGGGAAGGCTGAGCTGTCACTGGGTTGAGTGCTAACTTGCTTTCCTCTGATCTCCCTTTAGGCCAAAGTAGGTAACATAGCTCCAAGCAACATAGGTGGAGGGGAAAAAACATTCTCTTGGACTTGTCACAAACTCACCTCATCAGGTCCAAATTAAATGGAAAGGGACAAAGGGAAAAGCAGAAAGCAAAAATAAAGGAAAAGTTAAGAACCTTACTAGCCTATGCTAAGACACCTAGAAGAACATCTGTATTCTCACACATGTAGGGGTCACCTGCATAGTTTCAGTGTACATTGCATAGAATCATCAGAAAACCAAAAATGGTGACAAAGGAATAGGGAGCCATATTCCATAATTACTATGTTTTGCCAGAGTGGCCAGGATAACCAGCCAACTCGTTCCACAAATCACATGAGTCACACATAGACACTCTTATCACCTTTTGGAGCTCAGAAATGTGGCTAGAAAGGTGATAATTAAAAAGGAGATTGCTCTACCTACTACTGGTAGACTTGATGTATCAACAGAGCTCTCCAACTGTGTTTTTGATGGTGCCAGAAAGTGTGTGTGTCAGTCACCTTGGAGGATGGAGATGCTGTCGTTTTAAAAGGACAGACTCTGGGATGGCAGGCCTGTGCCACAGTATTGTTTAGTCTTGCAGGGGTGGGGTCAAGCCATGAGAAAAGTGTTCATGTGAACCAAACCTGTCTGGATCTTCCACATTGAAATGCTAGTCCTCTTGATCATAAGATAATTCTCGGGAAAACAATGTTTCTATCTTTCTTCCTAGGCAAAGAGAGATTCCCCTATAATAGTTTATACAAGCGAATATCATGATAAATAATTTGGTCTTCAGGCAGCAGCTCAATAGAGCAGTTAAGCCTGCGTAAATCCAAATTGGACTAAAATACTTGCCTGTACTCAAGAAACTGAATGAATACTTTCCCCAATAGAAAACGGGCTGCTTCTGATTCAGGGTTTTGATAACACACCACAAAACAACCCAGGAACGGGACGTTAATTGAAAATAGAGACAATGAATGTGCGGGAGACAGTGTGTTTGCTTGCTCCTGTTCACCCTTGCCAATTCCTTTGTTAAACCCAAGAATTGGCCTTGATATACAAACTAGGTCAGTGACAATGACTTCAATCCTGAGAACTACACAACTACTTCCTACAGGCTCCTACTAAATAAGTGCAACTTTTGACTTTTTTCTTTTCAAACAGTAGCTTTCCAATTCCACTATGAAGGCCAAGCCTTTCCTTCTTTTTTTAATCTTTAGGTAGTTCCAAAAACAGTTTTGTTTTTGGCGTTGTGAACACTGTAGGGAGTGTTGTGCTTAAAAAATAAAATGTCAAGTTTCACTGGGCACATCTGAAGGAGCTCTCTGGACTGCAGCCACTGCGATCAACAAGTGACGAATGTAGCAGTCATTGTTATGATGGTTGTTTTATTTATTATGGGTGTTACATTTTCTTTGCCACTTTTAGTAATATTGTAGTTTAGTTTTTAAGCAGATGCTCTCAGTATTTTTTATTACTCACTTTTGAGAATATATTAAAATGATGCTTCCTAAGAATTGTGCACACAGACTTTTCAAGTTATTTCTTTTAACATTTTTTTCACTGTCTAGGAAGTTTCAATAGATCTTCCATAAAATCACTTTTGAAACTGGTTCTTTGTACAGTCTCTCTCTCAACCTGCCTTCTCATTTTAAATTGCTTAATAAACATTTTATATGGATGAATTGTTTAATTGTTTACTTAGTGTTCACATTGAGGGTAGTAGTTTCTTGGCTCTTTGCATTCTTTTGTGAAGAAACATAATGAACCTGCTGCTGCAAAATATACAAAATAGCTAAAGTGATCATGTCTATTGAACCAACTTCCTTACAAGATGAAAGCTTCCAGGTTATACAGGACTCTAGTAAAATAAACCAATGGATATAAAGAGCACTCATTAATGCAAATGCCTTAATCACAACACAGAGATAGTGGCTGGATCATAAAGACTATTATTTCAAACATATAGAAAACAATACACTGTTTACAGATTACAAACTGCAATCCATGAACCCAATATCTTGATAACTTTATTCAATAAAAGCACCTCTTTAGGACTAGGTTGTTATTCTTTGGGAGGTGAGACTAAAAGGACAACAGTTGCCAATGCTATGCTGTTGTCTTAGACAAACATGTTTCAACTACAGATCACATCAAATTCTCTGTAGTTCTTCAGGTGTTAGTCATTCTGAACCTTTAAGAGCCACACCATGATGCTAATGCAGGAATGGGGAATGTGTGGCCCTCCAGATGTTGCTGGACTGCAACTGCCATCATCCCTCACAATCTAGGCTTGCTAGGGTTGATGGGAGCTGCAATCCAAGCTACTCCCCACCCCTGTGCTAACCCATCTCTGTACTGCTGTAAGCAGACATTAATTTCTAAAATGGGAAATGCTGGAGCTCAAATCCACCTGTAAATTAATTCCTCTGACTTGGAATCCCTTCCTTGGAATTTCCCTGGTTGTGTTAATACAGTGCTCTGGCACCTTGCACATGCTCAGATGCCCAGCTCTTTATTATTACTTAATATGTTTACAGGCTAAGATAAGCTCTGGACTGCTCAGCTGAGATGAATCTCTGACCATGTTCTTATAGCCCCGAAAGTGTGCCTTTCTGTATACAAGAAAGGTGTGTGTGTTTTAATTCAGTAAGACATTACTGAATTCACCTATTTTGTTTAAAAGCTGTACAGTAATGCAAAATATGCACATAATAAAAAATGTTTGCCTGAGGAAGTAAAAAGGGAAGCATATTGCAATCTTTGCAAACCTATCCTGCATGTTTCCACAGTGTGTTGATGAGCCTGAATAAGAATGTGAATTTGTGCTTTTTAAGTAACCCATGAGACTTTTAACCACTATGCTATGCAAGCAAGAAGTAAAAACTGAAGAAACGTTCTGCAGTGGTTTGGGGCTATTTTACATGTGCAATTTTGCTATTCTAAAGACTGCTTCAACGTATGACATGCTTGCCATATGGCGTTAGGAAGACCATGTAAAAAATACAAACACCATGCGTGAAAATCATATCCCAGTTTGCAGTAAGAGCATGTGTTTAGGAGCTGCCGTTTACAGCAAAACATTTGACTAATTTCCTCACACTACAATGTGGACATTTTGTATTCTATTGTTAATTCGCGCAAAAAAAATGTGCATAAAGGCCACAACAAACAACTGAATGCTCTTGGATTAGACAAACTCATGGGGGAGGAGGAGGAGATGGCTATCTGGTTATCAGATAAATTAAAGGAACCTCCATCTTCATAAACCGTCACTGCATAACTCCCATCAAAGTAGATCCCGCAAGCCTGAAGTCTGCCCGGCCCTGTCTTTTAGGAGATGCTCTCAGCCGGGAGACTTTTCTGAGCATCCCTCTCCCTTCGAAATCCCGCTCACCTCCGCTCAGGCCAATGGGAAGGCGCTGTTCAAGATGAAGGCGGCGCTGATTGGCTCCTGCTGTTGCCAAGGCGACGGGGGGGCGGGGGGGAGGAGGGTCCCGTCGGTGCCGTCTCTCCCTCCCTCGCTCCCTCCGGCCGGTCCGGAGTCCTTTGGCTGCTCCTTCGCCTGCGCCGGCTGCAGCAGCAGCAGCACCTCGGGACGCGCGTCCCACTTGGAGAGCGAGAGCCGGGCAGCCAGGAGATGGGCTGCGGGAACTCCACAGCCACCAACGCCGGCGGCAGAGGTGAGGGAGCGGGCAAAGCGCGGGGGGAGGACCGGCGAAGGAAGGAAGGAAGGAAGGAAGGGGCGAGGAGGAGAAGTGGGCGCCCCGGAGGGACGCGCGGGCGGGCTGGTTGGCAAAGGGGCCTGGGAGGTGTGGTCGGAGGAACGGCAGCGCAAGCGGGGGGGAAGCGGGCACTTAGAAAGGCGCTTAGAGGGCAGTTATAGGGCCAGTCAGGCAAGAGAAGCAGTGGTTGGGGCGGTGGAGGCCGGTGGCCCCGATTTCGGTGGGGCTGTGAATCCATTCTGGGTTTGTTTATTATATTTATATCCCGCCTTTTTTCCTCTCACAAGGAATCCAAGGCGGCTTACATTACCCTCCTCCTCTCCCTTTTATCCTCACAACAACAACCCTGTGAGGTGGGCTGGGCTGAGCGTCTGTGACTGGCCCAAAGTCACCCAGTGAGCTTCCATGGCCGAGTGGGGACTGGAGCCCGGATCTCCCGGCTCCCAGTCCAACACTCTCGCCACTACACCACGCTGGCTCTCCGTCAGTTTCAGTCAGGACCAGCCAGAACTCTAAAGGAGCTCTCCCGAGTGCTGAGCCCTGTCCCCCAATAGGTTCAGCGCCTACGATACCTCCCTTAGAGTTCTGGCTGGTCCTGACTGAAACCCAGAGTGGGTTCACAGCCCCACCGAAATCGGGACCACCAGCCTCCACTGGGCTGGGGAGGGCAAGGCAGCGGGTAGGAAAACCTGGAGGGGAAGAGGCACTCTGTCTTCTACAGGCTGCTTTGAGGCTCAAGGAGAAAAGAGAAGGACCCTTCTTTTCTTTTGTGGCAGGCGAAAAGGAGCCAGAGAGAGAGAGTGCCCGCGCTCCTAGAACTGCCTGGAAACTTCAGGCCGCTCAGTCAGGGCGCCTCTGCTGCACAGGCTGGCAGGCACTGAACAACTTGGGGGCAAAACAAGGGGTGTGTGCAGCCACAATGCAATTTCCTTTTTCTTCCCCACCATTTTTTTTTTTTTTTTTTGCTGGGAGGAATGGGGGGATGAACAAAATATGTGTGAGGTTCCCCCTTTTGTCTCTCCCAGAGTCCACCGGCAATAGGTGAACCTGGGCAGAACGAGCATGCTGCCGCTGCTGAAATGCCATTCCTGAAACCTGCTTTGCAAAATAGGCAGTGTGAACAAAACACTTCCTTGCAAAGTGATGCAGCCTGCCTGCTCTTGGAGGAGAAGGATTATCTCTCTTGGCTGACGAGTGCTGTGCTGGACTGTTCCATCTCGTTTTGCTAGACATGTGAACAAAACTAGCAGCATGAAGGGGCTGACTGAAAATAGTTATGGTCACTCTCTGCAGCTGATCTTCCAACATGAGTTCACTTTTATTTAAATTCTTTTTGTACTTGGTGGCTGACATTCTCTTCTCTCAAGAATTCTGTAGTCGTCCCCCCCCCCACCCGCCCCCTGCCTTCTCCTTAGCACAAAAGGCTCTTTCTTTTCATCCACTTAAAATGCAGATCGCTCAGGGCGGGAATAATTGACTTTGTGCTCATGTGCTTGTTTGGCATTATGTCTTTGTCCCTGATGATGTTTCAGTTTATGCCTGTAATGATCCTGGTTCAAATCTGTGAAAATTAAATTAAGAGGAGTTTTGCTCTAACAAAAATGTGACCACTTTTCCAGTGGAGGCTGGTGGCTCCAATGTCAGTGGGATGGTAAATCCACTGTGAGTTTAGTCAGAATCGGTCAGAACTCTGCAAAGGAAAGCACCATGGATAGCTCCTTTAGAGTTCTGACTAGTTCTGACTGAAACCCAGAGCAGATGCATTGCCCCACTGACATTAGAGCCACCAGCCTACACTGCACCTTTCACCCCTTAAGCAACATTTCGCAACCACTGAGTGCATTGTGGAATAATTTCCACGATGTTGCCCTCCAAGAGTTACTATCCAAGAATCCAGCTTCAGCTCACTGGATTACCAATGAGAAGTGGCATTTATGATCCATGCACGTAAAACATTTCATATTTTTGAAGCTCTATAATTCATCCAGACATCATCTTGTGACTGTAGAATGTTATTTATTTATTTATTTATTTATTTATTACATTTATATCCCACCTTTTTTCCTCCAAGGAACTCAAGGTGGCGTACATAATCCTCCTCTCCATTTTATCCTCACAACAACAACCCTGTGAGGTAGGTTGCTACTGTGAGAACTTGCCCTAAGACTAGGGCAAGTCAACCATCTGCATCAGATGCTTATATTGCTTCTTAATGGTCACCAAGACAAAGTATTCCATTCATTACACTACTGCATTTTTTTTATCCTTTTGTCAGTAAATGCTTACAATTTGTAGCTCCTGAAATAAAAAGAGGAAAGATTCCCAGAGTTCTCTTGCTCAGAATGCATAGCTTGTTAATGTCACGACTAATCTTTTTCCATACCCTCAGTGGAAAAAGTAATAAATTCGTAGGGATTTTAAAGAAAGGTATTTGTGCCAGAGGCCTAAGATCCATTCGCTCATCACAGAATTAGCTAAAGTTAGCTACTTTCACCTAAACACTGAACTATTCTGGGCTCTTTGTAGCACTAGTTCCATGGTAAACAAAAGATAAAATTAACTGGTACTGGGAGGGGGGGAGTCTCACATTTGTATATTTATCAGTGTCCACCCCATTCAATTAAGATTGCTTGTTCTGAGCAAATCCGTCACATTTTGTGACAGCCCTTTTGATCTCAAATCTTTTTGAGAAAAGGCATGGTGGCATGCCTCTTGGACAGGGGTGGGAAAACTCTTGATTGGGGGGAGCAGTATCTCAGCCGTACAGCCCCTGCTTTGCATGCAGTAGGTCCCAGGTTCAATCCCCGGCATCTCCAGGAAGTGCTGGAAAACCATCTGCCTGAAACCCTGGAGAGCTGCTGCCAGTCCGTGTTGACAATACTGGGCTAGACGGGACAATGGTCTGACTCAGTATAAGGCAGCTTTCTAGGTCCCTCTTTCACCACAAGAGCCAAATTCAATTTTGGAGATGCTCTTGGAAGCCACATTCCAGAGGTGGGTGAGCCGAAAGGCAAAGCCAGTAGGGCCAAAGGCAGAAGCTGGAGCGAAAATACCAAAAATTCCAACCTATTTTAGCTTAAAGCACTTACTGCCAGTAACTAAGCTTTAGGAGAGGCATTTCAACCTTTTAGAATGGGGGAAAACTCCATAAAAGGTGGGACATTGCCAAACGGTGCCAGTGTAGTGTAGTGTACTGGAGAGCCAGTGTAGTGTGGTGGCGAGAGTGATGGACTGGGAGCTGGGAGATCCGGGTTCTAGTCCCCACTTGGCCATGGAAGCTCACTGGGTGACTTTGGGCCAGTCACAGACTCTCAGCCCAACCCACCTCACAGGGTTGTTGTGAGGATACAATGGAGAGGGGGAGGATAATGTAAGCTGCCTTGGGTTCCTTGCAAGAGGAAAAAAGGTGGGATATAAATGCAATAATAAACAAACAAACAAACAAACAAACACACAACTGGTGGTTGGGGAAAGGGGGTGGAGCCAAGGGAAGGGGGCGTGACCATTTGGGGAACCTCTAGAGTGCCAGCTTGGAACCCCAGACAGGCCAGATTGTACCTCTAGGCCTGAAGTTCCCCACCCCTGCTCTTGAAGGATCAAAATGGTGCACTTCTTATCTCCAGTGAATTTATCCAGATCAGGAGGAGTCAAGGAAGTGTTCCGCTTTAGAGGAATTATTGATAGTGGCACAAGATCCTCCCCTTCCAACAAGGCAGCCCTGAGAATGAGTAAATATTATTTATTTATTATGTCTTTATTAAATGTATAACCCATATTTCTGACAAAAATGGTGCTCAAGGTGGTTATCTATAATAAAATACAGATTAAAAACAAGATCTTAATTAAAAATATAAAAACAAATCAATTAAATGCACAGTAAAAGAAAGGCATGGCAATAACAGGAATAGGGAGGGTTGGATCCAGACTTAGTTATACTTAGACTGTTGCTGTTGTTGTTTATTCGGTCAGTCGCTTCCAGCTCTTTGTGACTTCATGGACCAGCCCACGCCAGAGCTTCCTGTCAGCCGTCGCCACCCCCAGCTCCCCAAGGTCGAGTCCGTCACCTCCAGATACTTAGACTATACCAACTGAAATCAGTGGGACTTATGCTTGACTTGAATAACTTAAATTGCCTTGATTTTGATAAGTCTACTGTGACGTCCACCCTTCCTTTACCCAGGCATTCCCTTATTATCTCTTCACGCTAGAATGATAAACCTAAGGAGTGGGACGTCACTGCCAAGGCAATTCGCGCCATGTGTTTCGGATTTATCAGTGTTATTGTTATTTCTAATTTGGGAAGTGGGTGCTGGCTACTCTGTATTCTTGGTTGAAGAAGCATAAAATAAGACCAAGCTGGCACACAGATTTAACTCAAAGCAATAGAACAAAAGTTTATTATTTACAAGATGTCATTAACGAGCTTAATCCTGCTTCACTACCCCTCTAAATCCTCCCTCCCCATCCAAGATGTTGCTCCGTCCAACTCCCCACCCTGTCTCTCCTCAAAACCGAATTAACTAAACAGAAAACAAACTTAACTAAACTGTCTCTCGCTCCCCCTCCCCCCAGGTAGAACGAAAACAGCCAATCACACACAAGCCTCATCCTGCTCACAGTTAACTTTTTTCTACTTGCACATTCATTTCTTGCAAAACTAATTACAGTAATATTAATACAGTAAAACAGATTAACATAACAAGCAGGTGATTTTGTCACATCTACCCCAAGTATGACTAAATCTGGATCTAACTCACAGCACCCAGCCAGTTAAAACCTGCTTCTGCAGCAGACCAGCTTATGTGGCAAAGGCCTGTTTAAATAAAAATGTATTTGCCTGCTGGCAGAATGACTACACAGAGAGAACCAACTTGCCTCCCTTGGCAGGAAGTTCCAGAGCATGGGAGCAGCCACCGAGAAGGCCCTGTCCCACATCCCTACCAAACATACCTCCAATGGCGCTGGGACCTTAGTTGTATGTAGGGCCCCAGATATGCCTGTATACAATTCGCACTAAATACATTTAAGTGGGGACGGAAGCCCTACTGTCATGATCTTGCACATATTTCAGCCTAGAAGTGATGTGCTTCAGTTTTGTTTAACACTGCACAGCATTTGTGTCCATAATGCTGGAGGACAGAAAAGTGAGAAGGAAATAAGGGACCCCAAATTGGACCAAACGCTTTTCTAAGGCAAGCACAGATAGCCGTGAGGCTGCAGCTAGATCAGCCAAGGAACACCAGAGATATATCCAGAGATTAGAGAACTCAAACCTGAGCTCCACCAGACATAGCATGTTCCCCTGATCCTGGGTCATTTAATCCTGTGCAGAACTGGAAGGGGGTCCAGTACCTTAGGTCACTCCCCTGCAGTGACCCAGCTACCACACTGTTGATGGAAGAAAGAGGCTTAGAGCATCACCCACCTGGCTGTGTTGCCTCTCTCACCCTCATTTGGAGGGAGGACAAGGACCATTACAACATGGACTCTGACCCTGTTAGAACAGGGACTAAATTAGACAGAAGCACTTTTTGCAAACATAAATGTGCATTCTGCTGATGCTGGAGAGATTTTTTAAAAAAATATTTACTTGGGTAAATTAAACACTTGATAAAGCCCTGTCTGGCTGTTAAATGAGCCTCAGTTCCAGGAACCCTAAAGCTTTATCTCCAGGAAAATGTTCATGAAGCTTGCAGACTTCCATTTGCATGTTATACAATGTATGCTAATTATCTAACAGTTAACAGCAAGATTGAAAATTCTGATATGGGTTGTACCCAAGAAGATAGTTTTGTTACACTGATTTGTTTATTGTTGAGTATCTTAAATCACTGTTAGCTTGCCTGTGTGTGTGTATCTATCTATCTATCTATCTATCTATCTATCTATCTATCTATCTATCATCTATCATCTATCTATCTATCTATGAAATTTGTATTGGTACCAATGAGAACAGATGAAGTTTTATTTTGTCTGTTGCTCCTTGTCACCTAGCGCCAAGGAAACAGTCATAACTCTTGAATGTTGCCTGGCTTTGATAATGGTTTGGATGAAGGTGAACAAGTTGAGGTTAAACCAATGATGTCGGGTGGCAATTTTTTTCCAAAATGGAAAATTTACAGTGCTTTGTTTTTCCACTGAAAATCTTCCATTTCATAAGTTCATAAGTAAAAATGAGTAAGAAAAAAAAGTATGCCAATTGCAAATACAATATTAGGCAAGCTTTGTGATTATCCCTAGCAAGTATGTGAGAGAATATATATGTAATTGAAATACATATATTTCTCACAGTGAAATGGAGTTAATAAATAGTGACAATGAAACTGAAGGTGCCCCGAGTTGAACTCTCTTGAAGTAGATGAGTGTTTGTCAGCATTCCATGCACATTTCTTTGGGTTGCTAAAATTAAGTAGTGTGTCAATAGTTTTCAGTGCCTTTGTTTTTTTCTTAAATTTATACAATGCAAGGAAAGTACATGCTACAAGTATTCCAATAAACATGTCTACATAATATAACATTTAAATCACAATAAGAGAGCATTCCTATGGTCCCTGGGCAAGCATCTGTTTGGATAGTTTGGATTCCCCCCTCAGAGGCCAGAGACAATGCTCTAACCTTGGAAGAGGGAATTGGAGATCCATCCTTCCTCCCTGACCCCTGCAGCTGTCATGGAGAAAACCATGCTGGCTGCCTCTCTGATGTCAGAAACAACCTTGGAGAGGGGGGAAGGGGGTAATCCAAAAGGCGGGGAGGGATACGATTTATCCTGAGCTTCCTCCAGCCTCCTTCCCTCCCCCTCCAAAGTGCCCCCCTCCAAAAATAAAAACACAGAGGCTGGGGGGGGCAAAGATCACCCCTGCCGCTCCTCCTGTTCTGCCAGTTTCATCCCGGCAGGGCTTAGGAATCTCAGAAGCCTCCAAGTTCGGGGACTTCCAAGCAGTGAGGGTGATTGTGCCCTAAATGTACTTTAATTGACAAGACAGAGGTGTTGTTGGTCAGTAGATAGCCTGACTTGGAGATTGGTATTCAAGCTTTCTGGAAGGGGTTGTGTTCCCTGTGAAAGATCAGTTCATAGCTTGGTAGTGCTCCTTGATCCTACGCTTTCCCTGGATCTTCAGGCAGAGCTGTGGCAAGGAGTGTGTTTGCACAGTTACACGTGGTGCGCCAGCTATGCCCCTTCCTGAATCAGTCTGACTTAGCAACAGTTATCCATGCCTTGGTTACATCACATTTAGACTATTGCAGTTTGCTCTGCATGGGGCTACCCTGGAAGACCATACAGAAGCTTCAGTTGGTGCGAAATGCAGCAACTAGGCTGCTAACCAGTGCACAGTAATGGGACCATATTACACCCATCTTGAAAGACCTGCACTGGTTGCTAGTTGCTGTCTAGGCTCAGTTCAACCTGTTGGTTTGAACCTTTAGAGCCTTAAATGGCTTAGGATCCGGCTGTCTAAGGGGCTGCCCATCTCATCATGAACCTGCAGGAGAGACCACGACCCACAGAGGCCTGTTCATCAGGCATGCACGAAAGGGCTTTCTCCTGTGTCATTCCCAAACTGGAATGCACTCTCACAAGAACTGCAGTTGTCTTCCACACTCTTGGCTTTTAGAAAGGGGGTGAATTAAAGAGCCACATAGTTTTTTTTAAAAATCTAGACTTTTAAATTATGTAAACATTATGTTTTAGTGTTCTAATGTTTTACAGGATTTTAACGTACTTTAGTGCTTTTAGTTGTTAGTATTTCAAATTGTTGTGCAGCGTCTTGATGGTTCTTTAGCAAATAAAGCAGCACATAAACTTTCATAAATAAATAAATAAACTATAATTTTCTCAGTATTTCTTTAAAAATCCAGAATCTTTAATTAGGGTTAACCAAGTGGCCTAAGGACTGGATGGGACTTCTGAAGCAAATTTATACAGCCCCTGTCAGTCTTAATGCTTTTAACTGAGGTGTGGTTAAAAATGTGCCCACACCCACAGCACCATACAAGTTGAACAGAATAGAGCTTCCCTGCTCTTTATGATTACACCTTTTGTTTAGACTTTGTATGCAATGCCCTAGCTCTGCCCGTGTGTTTGTGTTTCATATCACTGAAGCCCTTGCTGGCTGGGTTCGCACAACATGACAACCCACCCTAGTGAATAAGCCAGGCAGTATGGGTCATCCACAGAACAACCCATAGTGAGCAAGACAGACGATCAGGCTTACTGTGGGTTGTTTTCCCCCTCCCTCTTCCTTGGTCCTCCAGCCAGCTCCATCATGTATACTAGCGGACTTGGTGGCAAGTCCCCTTGCCCGCTCCAGTCGCGACCCTGTTCATGTCCCCTGGCTTCATTTATTCATTTATTTATTTGTTCCCCAACATTTGCACAAATGGGGCTGATGGGGGGGGGGCAGGAATGTGCGCAAATGTCTTTGTAATGGAGGGGTTGTAATTGCAGCTGTCAAGTATATATAGCCCTGCCTTGTCTATTGCCTTGTCTATTTCATCTGTCAAAGGGAATAAAGTGTACTAGGAAATATTCAAGGTAATTGACAAGTTGGGACTGCATATATGCTAGTTTGACAGCCTTTGACAGCGGACAGGTCGGGGTTGCGGGGAGGTGACCGGTTTCGCCCCTTAGCAAAACTTTATCGTCAGGTTTTGAAGTGTGGGATTTACCCTTAGAGGTCCCCCCTTCCATTCCACCCCTCCCCAAGTATCCCCCAAGTGGTTTTAAAGGTGATCTAGGGTCCACCCCATTTTCAGAGCTCCCATTCACAGTAAAAGGAATAAAAGCTCCCATCTGCACACATTCCCGGGGCTGAAAAAATAGTAAAAAAACAAATCGGCCCCATTTCTGCAAATGCTGGGGAACAAACAAATAAGTAAAGCCAGGGAACCAGTGACAGCCCCTCCAAAGTGCTGTTTGGGCACCATTGGAGGGGCTGTCACTGATGAGGGAGGACTGAGGCTGCTCAGGTACGATTGTGAAGAGTGATCGTGGCAGCACTTGGGAAGAGCAGCAGGGGTTTCTGCCACTCTTGCTGAGTGGCTTGCTCACCAATGCCAGCAACCCACAGTGGGTTGGCAGTGCTGGGTTCGGATGTCACGCCAACCCATCATGGGTACAACAACCACTACAACAAGCCATGGGTTGTTAGGGTGGCTTGCTACTCTTGCTCAAGCCACCCTGTGGGAAGCGGTTCAGGTTCAGATGACATGACAACCCACTGTGGCTTGTTACCCACAGTGGGTTGTCATTTTGTGTGAACCCAGTCACTGTTAGATGGTGCAAAGTTTGTTTTGATCTATTTGCCTCCCAGTGCAAGTTGGGAGCATATTTGGGGTCTGAGAGGTCTGGAACTGTTCACCCCCCTTTTTATCTCTCCCAATATCAGAGCTCTGACACTGGGGTGGTAAGTGATGCAGAAATTTCCACAAGGGCTTGAAGAGGGGTTCCAAGGTCGTATTACCTCCTCTGAAGGCCGCCCTCTTTTTCCACTCTCAGAGGGGGAAATCCAAACAGTCCTATGGTCCCTGGGTTGCCTTTGCAGGGGCCACAGGTTTGTAGCTTAAGGAGATGCAATTACTGGAGTTTCCTTGGCAAAGGCAAAAGTTCTGTCTGTGGCAGAGAAAACCAGGATGATGCCAGTGAAAGTTGTTGTTGTTGTTCAGTCGTTAAGTCATGTCCGACTCTTCGTGACCCCATGGACCATAGCATGCCAGGCCTACCTGTCCTCCGCTCTCTCCCGGAGTGTGCTCAAGTTCATATTCATTGCATCGGTGATGCTATCTAGCCATCTCATCCTCTGCCATCCTCTTCTCCTTTTGCCTTTAATCTTTCCCAGCATCAGGGTCTTTTCCAGGGAGTTTTCTCTTCGCATTAGGTGGCCAAAATATTTGAGCTTCAGTTTCAGTATCTGTCCTTCCAATGAGCACTCAGGGTTGATTTCCTTTAGGATTGACTGATTTGACCTCCTTGCAGTCCAGGGGACTCGTAAGAGTCTTCTCCAGCACCACAGTTCGAAGGCATCAATTCTTCGGCGCTCAGCCTTCCTTATAGTCCAGCTCTCACAGACATACATTACTACTGGGAAAACCATAGCTTTGATTATACGGACCTTTGTCGGCAAGGTGATGTCTCTGCTTCTTACTATGCTGTCTAGGTTTGCCATAGCTTTCCTCCCAAGGAGCAAGCATCTTTTAATTTGATGGCTACAGTCACTGTCTGTGGTGATCTTGGAGCCCAAGAAAATAAAATCTGTCACAAGCAAAGTCCCTGCAGCCACTCCTCCTTTGGCCAATGGATGAGGCCAGGCTTGTCTCCTCCTTGGGATGATGTTCTTCCTGACAGGCAGGGGTACAGCCTCCTCCCCTGGCCGATGGCCAAGGCCTGCTTCACACATAACGGTAATCTATGGTGTGGTTTGTTGAAATCTGGGTTGTTGTGTCTGAACCCATCCTGCAAACCAACCATAGTTTGTTAACCAGCTATAAGCCAACAACTGAACCCACAATTTGTTCTTGGCTTACAAAGTGTAGCTTGTTTAAACTACGACTTGTCATGATGTCTGGACCCAGAACCATGTCATATCCCTGGCTTGTTTGCTCTGCTATCCCTGAAACAGGTGCCCAGCAAGAGCAGCCTGAAAACAAAACTGCTCTAAAGGTTGGCAAAATGGGCAGGAGAGAAACCAAATATAGAGAAAACAAGTTTGTTCATCTGCAAAGCAACTCATGGCTAAAGCAACAAACCATGGTTAACATAAACCAGTGCTTAGTGTTATATGTGAACAGAGACAGTGCTTGAGTTCACACAACTCAATAACCCACACTCTGTTTTTTTGCCAGTCCATGTCTGCTCCCAGAATGCAGTTTGCTCCCTGAACATTACCAGGTGATAATACTTATCTCCATCCTGGTGAAAAGTTTCACTTACTGATTCCTGCAGATCGAGTGCTGTTAAAGGCAGAAGATCCATTTCAGTCGGGCTTCAGGCCTGGGCATAGGACAGAAATGGCCTTGGTGGCTTTGGTGGATGATATGAAGAGGGCCTTGGATACGGGTCCTGTCCCAGTGCTCCTTCCTTGTTCTCCTCAACCTCTCAGCAGCTTTTGATACCATTGACCACGGTATCCTCCTGGACCGCCTGGAGAGGATGGGCATCGGAGACATCATATTACGGTGGTTCTGGTCCTTCCTTTCCAGCAGGTACCAGAGGGAAGCACTGGGAGAGGAGATGTCGGGTCCGTGGCTGCTCACATGTGGGGTGCCACAGGGTTCCATCCTCTCCCCGATGCTATTTAACATCTATGTGAAGCCGCTGGGGGCTATCATCAGGAGGTTTGGGGTGCGGTGTCATTAATATGCGGATGACATGCAGCTCTACCTCTCGTTCAAATCTTCACCAGGGTTGGCCCTGGAATCCCTGTCCAAATGTCTGGAGATGGTGAGTGGCTGGATGGGGAGGAATAAGCTGAAGCTGAACCCTGACAAGACCAAAATACTTTTGGTGGGAGACAAGAGGAAGTTGGGGGATGTTGACCTGGTGTTGAATGGGGTACGGCTACCCTTGAAAGACCAGGTCCGCAGCCTGGGGGTCATTTTGGACTCCCAGCTGTCCATGGAGGCTCAGGTGTCAGCTGTGGGCTGGACAGCATTGTACCAACTCCATCTGATATGGCGGCTGTGCCCCTACCTTCCCGGCCATCTGCTCCCATCAGTAGTACATGCCCTGGTCTCCTCTCGTCTAGACTACTGTAATGCGCTGTACGTGGTGTTACCCTTGAAGATGGTTTGGAAGCTGCAGCTGGTGCAGAACACGGCAGCTCACCTGATTAAAGGCAGCCGCCGGCGTGATCACATCAATCCGGTGCTGAAGGAGTTGCACTGGTTACCAGTTGTTTTCTGGGCCAAATTCAAGGTGTTGGTTTTGACCTTTAAAACCCTATATGGTTCCGGCCCAGCCTGTCTCAAGGAGTGTCTCCAGCAACACCAGACAGGCCACTTAACAAGATCAGCCTCGGATGGCCTTCTCTCTGTCCCATCAGCCAGGTCAGCTAGGCTGGTGAGGATGAGGGTCAGGGCCTTCTCTGTGGTGGCCCCCCCTCTGTGGAACTCCCTCCCTAGGGAACTCCGCCATGCCCCCTCTTTAAAGAGCTTCTGCCATGCCCTGAAAACTTGGTTACTCAGGCAGGCATTTGGGGTTGGTTAAGGTATTTTTAAATAATGTTTTAATGTCTAATTTTACTGTTTTAAATTGTACTGTTGTACATCACCCAGAGTGGCTGGGTGACTGGCCGGATGGGTGATTAAGAAAGTTAATAGATAGATAGATAGATAGATAGATAGATAGATAGATAGATAGATAGATAGATCAGGCAAGGCTTCCCCCACCTTTTTTTTAAATTTGGCGGGATGTGTGGAAGTTGGCAACCTTTTCCTGAAGTCATCATGAATTTTGCTTAGGAAGGAGTATCTGTAATTTCAAGCGTCTGCTTAGTAAGTGTAATAACAACTCCATTAGGTATTCTAGGTACAATTACATTGCAGACAGTTATCGACCTTCATGGGTCAAGGGATAAGCGATTATGCTGTCTCTTCCATCCCCACTAATGAGTTGAGAAATATCCTGAGGTTGAGCCTTGGTCTTTTGTTGGAAAAACAACAACAGCACCAAACTGAACTTTGAAGAACAGAAGACGTGGCTGGAGGAGGGGTCATGTGATTATGTCCATATACCTCCTGCACTGGAGGTTACATGTAGGGATAATAACATCAGCAGGGCCAGCCCGCCGTGACATTTTGCTGCCGGAGGCAGAGCAGCAAGTGGTGTGACCCTGTAGCCAGGTGTCCTCTTTTACAGAGGACAGCCCTTTTCTCTCTCTGTCCATCTAGGCCAGCATGGACTACTCTGACTGGCAATGCCAGCTCCAGGATTTTGTGGGCCCTTGGGCAAGACCCCCTCAATGTGTCCCCTCCCTCGGTGAGGCTACCTTTTCACCACCGTTGTCACCAGCTGCTCCTGCTCCTCTCCCTCTTTCTCATCACTGCTACCGTTTGCTTGCTTGGCAGGCAGAGAGCCGGTGAGCATGCAGGCAGGGGCATCTACTGCTCCTCCATCTCACCACCCACGTTGCCTGGGCCAGAGTGAGTGAACAAGTAGGTTGCAATGGCAAGGAGGATGAACAACTCCTGGGGGCTCTTGTCAGTGGGTCCCTGCTGGGGTGTGGCCCTCGGCAGATGCCCAACTATGCCTAATCTTGGGGCTGGCCCTTCTGATCGGCAGTGATTCTCCAGGTCCTAGGAAGACATCTGGAGATGCCAGGGACTGAACCTGGGGCCTTCTTCATGCAAATCACATGCTCAAGCACTAGCTGCAGCCCCTGCTGCCGTCTTCCTCCTCCTCAAAGTCTGATCATCTTTTGAGGTCAACTAGGGCCCTGTGTATTTGCCATCCCTCTCTTCTCCACTAGACAGATGCAGCAGTTTTAGGCAGAGGGGTGGGAGTGGAAAATGGAGAGGCATTGTGACCATTAGAAAGGGGCAAGGCAAACAAGAGAAGGGCCTTGTGGACTCTGGAACTAGTTTTATATAATTTTGCCATATTTTCATAATAAAGGCCTGCGATCTCATGACTTGGTTGGCTTGAGGCTAATCTAAGAGCCAGCACAAACCTTGGGGTGGGGATGGGGAAAGCTCACAGAATGCAGAAAGCTGAATCTGATGTCAGTACACAAGACCCCATCTCTGTTTAATAAAAATTTGGTTTAAAGTAGAGATACAGGGTGCTTCCAGACAGAGGGCTCCTAGTGCTGTTCTGTTCTCTCCTCACAGGGGAAAGACTGACTGGTTCCAGTTAGCTGTGGTAGTGCCAAGGCCAACCCTGCCATGTAGCAGGACAAAGCGACTGGCTTCAGGTGGCACCATGGCCATAGATCGTGGGAGGGGAACCTCCAGCTGATGCAGCCCACAGACGTTCCCCATCTGGCCCAAGGAGCCTTCATGGATTTCTCCAGGGGGAATTCCCTCTGTGATCGGAGATAACAGTAGGAGATGTAGGTGGGCGGGAGACTCAGCCAGCACTGGGTGGAGTCCACAGTGAGTTGGGTGGGGGACCATCACCCCCCCTATTTATTTGCCCACCCCAGCATAGCTGAAGGCAGGAATCAGTTTCTGAACAGTGCAGCAAGACTTTAAAAAATGTTGGCCCTAGCAGGCACCGTTTTGGCTCAACTTCCGAAAGCAAAATGCCTTGTGCTGACTCTGAATAGCACATAAGCAGGAGCACCTGAAGTATGCTGGGGGAAATCCAGTACCTTTCCCTGCTGGACATTGCCCATGTGCAGAATGGGAAGCCATCTGTGCAGACTGCATTGCCAGCACCAACTTGGCCATCATCCCCCAGGAGCTGTGTGAGCTGTCAAGGGTCAAACATGGCCTGAAGCATCTCACACACGTGTTAAAACTTCAGCCCTATCCGCTAGCTCCATTCATGTATATAAGCAGGGCTGGCCTTACCATTAGGCAGAGTGAGGCAGTTGCCTCAGGAGGCAGATGCTGGGAGGGGGCGGAAGGTCTTGGAGAGACCAGTGTGACATCCACCCTGTAAGTTAGCCTGCTTCCTTCAGGTGCAGTGGAGGATGCTGTCCCATCATCAGTGTTGGCCAGTCTAGTTGGCTTTTGTACATGGAATGGGAGGGGGCGCCATCTTGTTCTTCGCCTCAGGCAGCAGAATGTCTTGGGCCGGCCCTGATATACGGAAGCTGCAGAGGGGGCAGTGTGTTAGCACCCGCTGGCCTCACCCCCTGCACGTTTCGTGGAAATGTAGAAAGGGCTGTACACGCAAAGTCTTCTCTATGTGACAGAGAACTTGGCACAAGGATTCCTGATCATGAGGAGGAGACTGCGTGTGTAGAAGCTCCTTTGAACACATGGAAGTTGGGGGCAGAGCTGCTGTGTACAAACACACTCCCCTCCACTACATCAGTATAGGCTGATGATCTTTCTCCTCTGTCAGTGTTGTATAGGTAGAAGGAATGACTGCAGAACCAGCAGGCTTCAAACACAACTGTTCTTTAATTCAGCACATACAGAAGTGACAACTTAGCAGAAGCTCCACCCACTGTTGCTACTCCCAGCTCTACAGGAATGCCAAGGTTCAAAACAATAACTACACCACAGTGCACACACACACACACCCGGGATACATAACAGTCAGTATATGCATAGAGGGGGAAAGTGGTTCCAGCATGCCCTTGGCCATAGAAGGCTCTTCATTTCCCCTGCAGGTCAACTCAGGCCGTGTTCTTTCTGTGCATCCCTGATTGCACTGCACACATGTAGGATTTGGTACAAGGTGCAGAATCTAGCATTCTGAACGTCTCAGCTCACTTTTTAAATCAATGCAGATTTCACAAGGGATCAAAAACACAGATTGATCGAGCACAGTGATTAACTAACTCAGCAACTGGAGAATAGGCCTCCACCAAAACTAAGTTCTGGTGAATGAGTACTGGTCATCCTAGTTTCCTACTGCCACATACTGGATTTGACCTGCTCTGCCATCTTCTCCTTATTCTCTCTGCAAGTTTTCTATTCCTCCCTGACATGTTTTAAATGTGATGCCAGGTTCATTTCAACTCAAAGTAGGAACACTTCAGTCAGCAGTGTTCCCTCCATTCCTAGATTTGTGGGAGGAGGACAGAGGCAAAAACGCCCCCACTCACTCCTTTTTATCTACAGTTTCAACTGAATGCGACTTCTGGCTTGTCTACCTGACTCACTGTGTTTGTAGGTAGGATGGGAGGAGGTAAAGCCAGGATCTGGAGGACCCACTTTTCTTTCTTCCTGAGCTCTTCCAACATTGCTGTTGCATCCTCAGAAAAGCAGCTTCCATGCTGCTTACTGTGGCAGCTGCAAGAGTTGAGGATGGGGTGTGCTGAACAGGAGGGTGGGGTGGGGGAATCTGCCCTATTCTATGATCCATGGGATGCTGTCCAGGGACAATAGGATTGCTCTGCCAGAGGGTGTTCCCCCCCCCCCATCAGAAGAAGTTTCTAATACCTGAGTAACTGGTGGGCAGTTTCACTAAAGTCTTTGTTGAATGACATCTCAGTGGCAATAAAACAGCCTTTCATAACAGGGGATGAAGAATGAGGTCATTCTTAATTGATTCCTGACTTCCCTGTGCTTTAGTGGCTGTGTGAGTCATGAACCATCAGCTGCTGATATGATGGGAGATAAAGTGCAGTATGTGTCATTGCTGCCTTTCATTTTGCTCCCTCTCCTTTGTATTAAAGGATTCCCAATTTTTTATATGTTTAGCCCTTGAAATATGTTTCCCAAATACTGAGCACTAACAAGGTACAATATTTAAGGCACATAATGCAAAGAGGGGGGACTAACTAACTAACTAATAACTAAGGATAACCTGGCTGCCATTGTCCATGCTCCCGTAACCTCCCGAATGGATTACTGTAATATGTTGTATGTCTGTCTGCTCCCTCCTGTATCCCAAATGCCTTTGCGGTGCTGTAGTACTAGCATGTAGAGCAGCTTTTTTTTTTTTACTGCTCCTGCCTGCCTCCTTTGGAGTTTGGAAAAACAACCCATGAACAACTCACAGCTCTGGGTTTGCACATAACAATTCATGGCTTAAACAACCCAGAGTACATAAACCAACGACAAACCATGGGTTCTCTTTCTGAGTTGTTTGTGGTTAACAAACCATAGCTTGTTAGTGCAGCTGTGTTCACACATCACGACAACCCAAAATTCAACAACCCAAACCATAGGTTAGCCTTATGCGCAAACTAGGCCATTATGTGTTAACAAGGGAGGGAGGAGCCTTCTCTGTTTTGGCAGCCCACTTGTGGAACACTCTCGCCATAGACTGGGGCTGACTATACTATCTATTCAGCACGAGTTAAAGCATTTTTAGTTGCCCAGGCATTTTAGTTGGTTAGCTTGTCCTTTATATTTGACACCCTTTTAAATTGTTTCAGGATGGTACCCTGGTTTGTTTTCATTGTATTTTATGATTAATTGACCATGTTGGATCTTGTGTTGTACAACTATCCTAATATCTTTTAATGAAGGGTGGTTTAAATGTATTTTCATAATTAATTAATAATAAAAAAACTCAATAAAAATAGTGTTTTCACGCGATAAAAACCAATCCTATCTTTCACCATGGTGGTTCAGAAAGACACACATAAGTAGAAAGAATATGGATATTTGGGTTTGGGATAAGAAATGGGTTTGCTGTTCCCAGCTCCCGCACACAGCCCTGCTGCCACTGACCCCCTTTCCCTTTCTTCCCCTTGCCACTGTATGTGTGGTACCAGTAGCTCAAAAGTGACAGAAGTGGAAAAATTAAAGGGTTGAGCAGATTGGCTGTCCAAATTCTCAAGTCTAATTCAGTTTGGGGAATTGTAGTTGGGACTATCTGATGGAGCACCCAGTATGCCTGTACAGAGGGGAGTTTGGAGGATGGCAACAGGGGAGAGAGCCTTTTCATTGGTGGCTTCCCAACTGTGGAATGTTCTCCCCAGCAAGGTCTGCCTGGCACCAACATTGTCATCTGTTCAGTACCAGGTTGAGACTGCCCTCTGTTTCCAGGAATTTGATGGCATATGATGGGCTCCTTAATGTATCAGTTGAATTGTTTATGGTTGTCACCGATGTTTTAGTTGTTTGATGAAGTCAAGGTGTTTTGTTGATAATTGTTTTTAGCTATTTTAAATTGCTTAAATTTTTGTATGTATAATTTTGTTGTAAGTTGCCTTGAGTCGTTTGTTTGTTTGTTTGCTTGTTTGAGAAAAGCATCTAATGATGATGAGGGTGATGGCTTAGATCTTGGCTTAGATCAGGAAACCAGCATGGGGGAAAGGGCCAACTCCTTCCATCTCTCAGTGCCACCCTGCCAGCCTCAGTTTAATTTTTTTTTTTTAAGAGATGGGAGATCCAATCAGAGATCTCCAATATCTCATCTAGTTTTGCTCCTAGGCCACAAATTAAAAGCTGAGTTATGATTAATCAATGCTGGCCATTGGAGGGTTTCCATAGCCACTGTTTGGATTTCTCCTGCTCTTCCATGATCTCCTTATTCTCCATTCCTACCCAAAGCTGTGGGCACACAGCCATTACCAGAATGGGTGAGTACAGGGCAAGCATAGGGTGGCCAGATGAAAAAGAGGACAGGGCTTCCGCACTTTTAATAGCCGTGTAGCAGAGGGCATTTCAGCAGCTGAAACATGTCATGCAGTGTTGGGAAAAAATGGGGCCTTGTTCAACCTAGCAATGTCTGGGTCTGAGATTAAAGGGAACAATTGTAAACCACCCCGAGGACATTTGCCAGTTGGGCGATATACAAATATAATAAATAAATAAATTACAAAAAGATGTACTTGCATTGTTAGTTCTGTTAAGTTTATATTCATGTCTTCACACTGCTGTTTTCATTCTAGATGCTGCAGGAACAGCAAAAGATGTGTAAGTATATATATATATTTTGCATTATCTTTTAATATTTTGCATTAGCATGGTGTTCCCAGAGGAGGTAACAAGCTCATGGTAGCTTCTAGGGTGGCTAGATGCAAAAGAGGTTAGGGGTCTTTGCACCTTTAAAAGTTGTATGTAAGAGAGTAGTTTCTAACTGGGGTTGGGAGGTTGTAACTTAGAGAGCTACTCTTTTCCCAACCCCAATTGTGTTTTCCCAACCCGTTCTCCCTCTCTCCTGCTGTAACAAGCAAGGCTTCAGATGTGCCATGCAGCAGGTGAGAGGAGGCAAATGAAAGAACTGGGTGGATCTAAGAAGCCACAATTGTCTTATCCTCTGATTAGGGTGGCCTCTTATGCATTGCCAAAAGAGTGAGGAAATGCATCACACGAAAGAGGCCATAGATTTGCATAAAATGTGCATATGCTAATTTATACATCTCAATGCAAATTTAAAAATAATTATTATAATGAAATAGAAATACAGTTTCATATTGAGGAGGACTGCAACCAGGTGAACCTGTGTGCCTGCCTGCTCAGTCTGCTCTCCAGGTGCTAGCGGTTGATGGGCGACTTGTTGTGAATTGCCCAGAGAGCTTTGGCTATTAGGCAGTATAGAAATGTAATCAATAAATACATAAATAAACTTCAGGGCCCCTGCCGGCTCTCCCTTCTGATGAGTCTTTATCTTCCAAGTGGGCTTGAACTAGACCACCCTTCAGATAAAGGATGCCTTTGCACAGAGGACAGTCCTTTGGCAGCTCTTCAAATGGAAAAATTTGGAGAGCTCTCAAATTTCTTCCTCTGAAAAAGAGCACACATGGCTGCCCTGTCTTTGATTCAACAGCGGATTTAAAAGTACAGAGCAGATCTCCAGGCTGTAGCAAGGCAATCCTGCTACTAGCACTCGCGGCCTCTTCCCACATCATCATAAGCCTTCCCCAACCTGGTGCCCTCCAGATTTGTTGGACTACAGCTCCCAGAATCCCCTAGCCCAGCTATGCTTGTTGGAAGATTCTGGGAGTTGTAATCCAACACATCTGGTTGAGGAAGACTGGCCTACATGCAGGGAATTTCGCTTGAGGAATAACATGAAACTCAGGGTTACCAGCTTCTCAAGCAACCTCTGAACTATGCAATTATCAGATGAGACTTTTCAGGGCACAGGCCTACTCATTATCACCTGCTTTAGAATTGCTGCACATCAAGCCAGTGATAATGGCACACCTGCAGAGGGTGGTTGAAAAGTTGTCAACACTGTTTTCAGACAGTTTGGCTGAAGAAAAGCCATGCTAATATATTTTCTTAGCTTAATGTATAATTAAATGTGGGAAGCAAATTCATTATTAACTGCTTGAAATATTCTATGGCTATGCATGAGTATTTTAAAAAAAGTATATTGGAGTTTGCTCTGCTTTTTCCAGACATGTCTTGTAACCGTTTTCCCTGTTCCTAGCAGAAGCCAGCAAACTTCATTGAATGACCTGGTTGGCATGTAAATAAATGAATTAATTAACCCCTGATTTGCAGCATGCATTCCATGGCCATTTTGAACATTCAACCCCTGGTTGGGCCAATTGGGAGTTGCTACCTGACATCTGAAACCCAAACGCTATAGGTTAATTGTGGGTTGAACAATCCACAGATAACCTACAACTATTAGTTAGCTTAACTGTGGTTTGTTTAACCCACAGTTAACTTATAGTGTCTGGGTTTGGACATCACACAACAACCCCTGTTCAGCCCAGTTGAGCCAAAATATTCAAAAAGGTTGCAGGACACGCTTGGCATGCACCGTGGCAAATCATGCCTTACTGCCACCATTACATGCAAACAGCTCCAATTTCTAACACAACAAATGATAACACTGTGCTGGGAGCTGCATAATACCCAAAAGTGAACTAAGCCCTCACCTCGTCAGACTGCTTGCTGATTAAGAAACAACCCTTTCCAGTTGCTTAGCAACACCTATTATGTTAAAACAATTAATTATTTTTTCTAGAGCCACATCTACATTAACTAGGTGTGGTACATAAATGAAAATGAAGGGACAGACCCTGTGCTCAGGCTCGCAAAGCCAACCTTCCCTGACCTGATGTCCTCCAGATGAGCTGGACTACAACTCCTATTATCTATGGCCAACGTGATCAGGGCTGGCCTTAGGGGTAGGCAAGATGGGTGGTCTGAGGAGAGCACCAAGCTGAACTCAGGGGCTGTGCTTTTTCAATGTACTGTCTGCAGTGAGCTAGGGTGGCAAAAAGCAAGTGCCCATAACCTTTCTTTCAAGATTCTGCAGGTTGTTTGGGTCCTAACTACAAAAATGATCTTCCTTCAGTTAGCTGGAAAGTATGTTTCTTTTCCAATTTCCACTTTGATGTCATTTGCACTACTTCAAAATCAGTGGCACACAGCTTTACTCTGAGGCAACGCTACCAATTACTTAGCACTTCAAATACTGTGAACGCTGTATCAATAATAATAAATAAAGCCGTAAGCTGCAAGAGGTCAGCGGGATACCTTTGTCCTTTATATTTTTCTTTATTATTTTAAAAGATAAAAGTAATGAATATTCTAAAATGAAGAATGCTTACCAAAAGATAGGAGCTGCTACAACACAAATTATTATAAGTAAAACCTGCGATGGTTCTGCTGTGTTGCGTAGCGCACTGCCACTGCTCAGAATGTGGCTTTTCAAACTTTGCCTTGTGCAAACTGAAGCACAGTGGCTGAGAGATCAAGGTTTTGAGCAATGGACATCCCACCTGGACCAGCTTCCAGAAATCCTCTGGGTGGCCCTGCAAAACTGACCGGGGGGGGGGCACCAAATGCACTCCTCACCTAGGGCACTATTTGTCCTAGGACTGGCCCTGAGCATGATGATTGGGGATGATGGGGGTTGTAGTCCAGCATATCTGGAGGGTACCTGAATGGGGGAGGCTGGACCAGACACACAAGGGAAGGGGAAGGAGAAAGTCTGAGGAAGGATATTAGGGCCTAACTGCAGATGACATTAGATGTGTCACTTGCAGTGACATCAGGGTGTTTTTTTTAATTAAAAAAATGAAACGACGTGCGGGGGAGTCCAATCCAGATTGGGACAACAGTGCTTGGGGAGGTGAGCTTTAACCCTTCTCTTCCCTGCAGTGATCTTGAAAAAAAATCAACCCCCTATGTTGCAAACAGTGATAGGAAAAAGGTCCCATTGGCGCCAATGTGAGCTTATTTCTATTACGATTTACAGTGAAGGGGTGGGGTTTGGATCGCAGTGGGAGAGGGATGGGCAAAAGCTCCCCTGCTCATGTTCTGTGGTCCTGATCTGGATTGGGAGCTCCCACACTTGGTTTCAAATTAAAAAAGCAACAACACTCTTGTTGCTGCAGCAGCAAGCAGTGCATTTAATATTGCATGCCACCTAATGCAAAGAGAAAACTCCCTGGAAAAGACCCTGATGCTGGGAAAGATTGAAGGCAAAAGGAGAAGGGAACGGCAGAGGATGAGATGGCTAGATAGCATCACCGATGCAATGAATATGAACTTGAGCACACTCCGGGAGAGAGTGGGGGACAGGAAGGCCTGGCGCGCTATGGTCCATGGGGTCATGAAGAGTCGGACATGACTTAACGACTGAACAACAAAATGGCAGATTGCCTTCCCCAGTACAGACCTGTGCACTCAGGATCCTTGGATGAGGTCTTGCTGGTGGTACCACGACCTGCAGATTTCCATCTCACAGCAACGAGGAACTGGGCCTTCTCCATGGTGGCACCCAATTTATGGAATGATCTCCCCCTCATATTCATATCATGCTTTAGGTGCCAATTAAAGACCCATTTCTTTACCCACACCCAGATCAGCCCCAGATCAGTCTTTCTAGGAGCTTCTTCCAAAAGCAGATCAATAGAGAAGGAAAGATGAAAATGTGTAAAGAGTTTAAATATCTAAAACTTGCCTCGTTGCTATTTTTAGACAGAAGCCTTCTACAGCTGTGCAACAGGCAGGAATTCAATAGGAAAATTCTTCCCTGCAGCGAAGGGAAGGGCTGCACCTGCTGAATTCTGCCTATGGTGTTAAAGGTACAGAGCCTCTGTTCTTTAACAAAGGTGGCAACCTAGATTTAAAACAATGGATTAAAATATTATGTCAGTAATTTCTGCAAAGCACTTATTCATTCAGCAAAGTTCTTACACATACTTAAGTTCAGCAAAGCACTTACATATATACTTAATAGCTTGGATAACTCCTTTAGAGTTCCGGCTGGTTCTGACTGAAACCTGGAGCAGATTCGCTGCCCCAGTGACATTGGAGCCACCAGCCTCCACCGACACAAGTACTTTAAAGTGTAATGCTCAAGTAGTGTAAGGGATGATAGAGTGGGATCTATAACAAAAGTGGTAACAACGGGCACTCTTCGGGTGCAAAGGAGGGTTTTAAAAAAGAGAAAGCTTTGTCAGACATGCCGAGGCAAGACACTTTTGCCTGCTGAAACTACCTAGTCGACACAACCATTAGAGGTTCAGGAGTCTGGTTTTAGGGGCAGAGTTTGGCAGCTTGGGGGCCTAAGCTTTCATTGCAAAGAAGTGAACTTCTAGC
The DNA here is from genome assembly GCF_057233095.1 of Heloderma suspectum. Taxonomy (NCBI): domain Eukaryota; kingdom Metazoa; phylum Chordata; class Lepidosauria; order Squamata; family Helodermatidae; genus Heloderma; species Heloderma suspectum. The sequence continues at coordinate 36,009,901 of NC_139464.1, forward strand.
TCTTTGAAGACTGTGAAGAAAGCCTTGCCATTGTTTTGGCAATGTCTGATTAAAGGTGCAATCCTATGCATGTTTAGCCCGAAAAATGTCCTACAACTCCCAGCGTGCCCCAGCGATGCCCAGCATGCTGGGAGTTGTAGGACATTTTCAGTCTAAACATGCATAGGATTGCGCCTTCAATCTCAGAAGCCAGGGGTGGGGGTAGAAGTATGATTTCCAGTGTTGGGCTTTTGTCTCCTACACAGCAGTTGGCCACCCCAGGATTTGTACAAGCAGCACAAATTCTGCAAAGTAACCAAAAGTATCTAAATTTTGCTTGTATACGAATGCTTTTGCTTGGTGCAAATCTTTGCATTTTATAGTGCAGCACATGCTTGCTTCTCTTTGTATTCTATGTTCTACTGGGTTCTTAGATTTCTTAGATATTTGGGACTGTTATTCTAATGTCAATATCAGTTATTTAAAGCTAAACATTAGAAGCTTTAACACGTTACCGCTGAATTGTTTTCATTGAAGAGGGGCATCATGACTGGCAGAAGCAAAGAAAACATCTTCTCTCGTGGAAAGTGCCAGGGGATAGTTAATGACCTCATGAAGGAGATGGGACTGTGAAGATTACCAGACACAATAAAGCTTGAAGTATTAAGAGGCAAAAACAGAAGCCACAAATTTAACCTTCCTCTTCCTCCTTGCATTTTTCTGTACCTGAAGAGTGCATGGATGCTAGTAGTGTTTTAGAAAACAAATGGGGCAGTAGAAGAAAAGTATAGGATGCTCTGCATTCTAAAAATAAGGCATACAAAGGGGGCTAGATTCAAGTGAAGGTGTTTTTAGAACATATAGGCCAAAGGTCCCTTTTCCAAATCTCAGAGAGAAAAATTATAAAAGATACCAGCATCTGCATATCAAACACTGGGAAGTTAAGGATTAGAAGAAGCCAAATTGTATGAAGTGCGGTGAACCAAATAATCAACCAGAGCCGAGTCTAATGATTAAACAAAATGAAAGGGATATTCATAGAGTATATTGCATAACTGTCAAAGCAGACAGAAATTAATGAGATCATGAAAACTACAGGAAAGCCTTTACAAATGCAAGTACATTTTACACCCAGCTGTGATCACAGTACATCCCATAGCTGACTCACAGATCCATGTCCATATGTTGTTTTTGTTGTTATTGTTAATTTTATGCATCATTTCCTGATGCGAAAGGCAGTCTCAAAGTGACTTATGCACACACAAATACAGAAATTCATAATTAATGTAACAGAAAAAAACCAAAATCAATATAAACCATAATCAGCCCAATAATAGTAATAAAACTAAACACTATAAAATGTTTTTATTAAATTTATTGTACATTTCAACAAAACAAAACAGATTGTAAAAAAGAATAAAAAAATTCACAGCATAACTACATGCATTAAAAGTATCAATTTCAATTGGCTACAACATTCTAGAAAAAATGGATTATACATACAGTTCAACAAAAGCAGGCCAAATATCCATATATGTGTCCATTCATGAGTGGCACCTATATACCACCCTTTCAAATGTTGATAGCATTGTTGGGTCCTCAATCCATTGCATTATAGGAGGTGAGCATTTATCCTTCCAGTGTTGTAGTATCAGTCTATGGGCTGTCAAAAGGGCACAGAGAATCTATTTACGCTGACCATGCATTAACTTCCAGGAAGCAGGTAAATAATTTAAAAGAACATGTACATCAGTGAATCATAGAAGTATAGGGTTGGAAGGGGTCTACAAGACCATCAAGTCCAACTCCCTGCTCAATGCAGGTAGTCTGATTCCCAGGCGGTCTCCCATCCAAGTACTATATTAGAGTGTTCCAATACAAAGTTTATTCATATAATAACTTCCTCCAAAAAGGAGACAACTATTGGGCATTTCCAAAATATATAGTTAAAAAAAGCATTAGCTGTATTACGCCTCCAGCAATTAGCCAAGTTGGACATTAAAGAGATGTTGCAGCATCCAACAAGAGTCCGTGCTGAATAAGGCATAACCTGAGATCTATAGACTCTTCAGTGAAGCGGTGATCCATTGATTAGGCAAAATGGGACAATCCAGTTCCATAACAACATTATCTAAAAACAATACTCACTACAAAACCAATACTGAATACATGAGTTGAATTCCAGAGGACCGCAGGACTCAACATTCAAGCTGTTATTAGAAAGTGTGTTTGATGCCTTGACTTTCCCAACCAGTGGAAGCCCATGAAAACCTTAGCCATGTCCAACTGGCTACTGCATATAATTTCATCCAATATATGTGTTACAGGCAGGGAATGTCCACAATTTGATGATTACTGACATTTTACCTGTGAATTTCTTCACATTTAGGTGAATATCAACATTTGCAAGTGTTTTCCTAAGGTTTTAGACATTCCCAACATTTGTCAAGAGATTGTTAAAATACATATGTGAATACTGACCTTCACCAAATTTTGGACAAATTTTGACCATATCATATAAACTAGGCATGGGCAGACTTCAGGCTTGTGGGATCTACTTTATTTTTTACTAGAACTCTGAGGTCCACCAGTGAGAGCCAGGCAGGTGAAGCCAGATGCAATATGTTGGCTTGGGGAAGCAGCACCAAGGACTTGCTGTGTCCCATGAGTCATACACTGGGATGACCTGAATATACAAGTACAAATCTACTGATATGAGTTACAATAGATCAGAAATTCTAGCAACCTGATCTAGAAGGAAAAGAAACTGCTTTGTGGTTGATAAGAAACCCTTGCCAATCTATTGGAACTTATCCAGAGATCTAGCTGTAGATCCTGATCTCCCTTCTGCCCAGTGATAATTATAATACTGCCCAGCACCAGATCGCCAATGTGTCTGGAGTAGAACACTATCCAGAAATAGTTCCCAAACATTCATTATTTCAGTTCACCATCACAGTTCTTCATTCAATGCTCCCATAAGCTTTGATCCAACAATAATGGAGTGATATCCCATCCTGATATAGTGGATAAGGAAATAAGGCTTGCTGCTGATTATGTTCTTCTTCAAAATGTTGATAGATGTGTACCGTTCCAACACAGGAGAGGTGGTAGCACACAGCTCCGGAGAATGCTATTACAATAATTAAAAGTGCATAAAATGAAGAGGAAAGTGATAGGGGTGTGGGGAGTACAGCACAGTGTGGAAGAGGGTTTCTTTCTGCTTTTTGAGGAAGTTTTAATAAATTGCCTGTATGAGTTCTCCAGCACTGGGATTGTACAGCAGAAGAACACACTGGTCACCAAAGTGATAAAACCACAAAATAAAGGCCAGTGAAATGGGTGAGTAATGAGTTACTTGGGAATCTGAGTGTAGTAGGGCCCAATTTATATGTCATCACAGTAATGTGAATGTCACCCAAACCCACTTCTGCATGGTTGGGAATCAACATGGCAGCCAGAATGTGACAATCATAACGATTCCCTCTATTGCGTGAAACTACCTACATTGCAACATGGAGCCTCGACCAAATGGAAGCTGGGGTTTGGGGTGGGGGGGGCATTGACATGGTAATGTATGAATCAGTCCTGAATCTCTCTCTTCCACCAAGCAGCCTACTGTCTTGCTATAAGATATCCATAGAAGCAATGAATCTTGTACAACCCCCTCAGCCCCTGACTCAACAACGAAATCATCAACCACTGGAAAAATCAGTAGATGGTGGATCCAAAGTGCTTTGTAAATGAAAAATAACGCCATTTACATTCTGATGACACATTCCTAAGTGTTCTTGAATCAGCCAGTCAATAAAAAAGAACTGACTTCAAGGTTCAGTGTACGACTATAGTTTACTTAAATGTGAAGTCTCATTTAGCAATGATTAGTGTCAAGCCCCTTGTGAGTAATTCCTTCCACTGATTTTTCTCCAAGAAACTTCTTCTTCTTCTCTTCTATACTTTTAAGTAGTTTCACTCTTAATGTTTTACCAGGTTGTCTATCTAGGTTTTATAAAACCTAGATTTTACAAAATGTTTCTGGTCCCTTGATGGCATTCCTAATGTCTGGGCAGTATTAATTTCTCCTTGAATTATCATCTGTGATGCATTTACGTATTGTGAAATATATTCTCTTTGTAAAAGAAATTTTCTCTTTTATATTTTATCAGGTCCTGGCATAGTTTGATATCCAGTACAGAATCATAGAGTAGTAGGGTTGGAAGGGGCCTATAAGACCATCGAGTCCAACCCCCTGCTCAATGCAGGAATCCAAGTGAAAGCATCCGTGACAGATGGCTGTCCAGCCTCATCGTGAATGCCTCCAGTGTGGGAGAGCCCACTACCTCCCTAGGTGATGGGCTCTCCCACAAGATACTTTTCTCTAAATGTTCTTCTCAGTAAATGTATAGTTTCTCATCACTGCTAATCCATCCATCCATCCATCCATCTCATTATATGTATGTATGTATGTATGTATTTTTGCATTTGGGAGATCTTCAGCTATGTTCAAGCCTTAGTCAGCATCCAGACATATTTCAATGCTCTAGGACCACAATCCCATATGCTTCAAGTCTCCCTGTTTACCAAGGAAATAGCTTCCTTCTTCTAACTGTCCCTGGTAAAACACTGTCCCTATTTAGCCATTTTGGGATGCCTTTAAAAAAAGATGCTAGTAGGCACACAAGCACTATAGTTCTTCATGTTCCAGCTTCTTCTCTAGAAAATTATGGATGGAGCAATCCTACGGCCACTAGACAGCGGCTAGACAGCCATAGGATATGTTGTTATCTGGGAACTGACCTCGGAGCCCATGCTCTGAGATCGGTTCCTGGACAACCGACCTCCCCTTACTTCCACGCTGCCTTGGAGGCAGCATGGAACAGCCCCATCCACGCTTGCAAGAGGAGTGCAGAGCGGCTGGAAACGGGCGTAGCTGGGGGCGTTCCAGGGTGGGGAGAGCGTAGCTGACACATCCTATGTGTCGTACAGCAGCCTCCTTCCCTGCTCCATGCTCCTGCAGCTAGAGAGCCACGATTGGCTGTCTAGCAGAAAAAGCAGGGCAGGAGGAGCGTGGAGGGAATTATCCCCTCTGTGCTTCTCCTGCCTTGCTTTGGATAGGCAGTCACCTTTGAGTTTGGAGGCAGCCGCCTATCTAGCTAGGATTGTGCCCTAAATACCTCAATTGGAGGTGTATGTAGCTCAGGCCTTTAATGTAGCTGTGTCATTCCTGCCTGAGTTCCGCCTTTTCCCCAGCTTCCTCCTAAGAAACTGAGAACCAAACCCCTCAGGAACACCTGTTTTCACTTTGGGACAGCTGTATCCACTGCCCCACAAGCTTCAGCCCTTTTACCCTCTGTGGATTCCAGAGAAACTCAACATGCTCACTTGCTTCTCTCAACCCACTACAGGAGAAGTAACCAGGAAATAGATATAATAAAGGTAACATAAAATGAAACAACACGTGGGAATTTGGATTTTTAAAAAACAAACAAATGTTTATTTAACACAAGAAGAGTTATATGTTATTATTCATTAATACTTGGTCCTAACTTCCCTACCTACTCTATTTGTTGTTTATTCACTCAGTTGCTTCCAACTCTTCGTGACTTCATGGACCAGCCCACGCCAGAGCTTCCTGTCGGCTGTCGCCACCCCCAGCTCCCCCAAGGTCGAGTCCGTCACCTCCAGAATATCATCCATCTTGCCCTTGGTCTTCCCCTCTTCCTTTTGCCTTCCACTTTCCCTAGCATCAGCATCTTCTCCAGGGTATCCTGTCTTCTCATGATGTGGCCAAAGTACTTCAGTTTTGCCTTTAATATCATTCCCTCAAGTGAGCAGTCTGGCTTTATTTCCTGGAGTATGGACTGGTTTGATCTTGCAGTCCAAGGCACTCTCAGAATTTTCCTCCAACACCACAGTTCAAAAGCATCTATCTTCCTTCACTCAGCCTTCCTTATGGTCCAGCTCTCGCAGCCATAGGTTACTACGGGGAATACTATTGTTTGAACTATGCGGACCTTTGTTGTCAGTGTGATGTCTCTGCTCTTCACTATTTTATCAAGATTTGTCATTGCTCTCCTCCCAAGAAGTAAACGTCTTCTGATTTCCTGGCTGCAGTCAGCGTCTGCAGTAATCTTTGCGCCTAGAAAGCCAAAGTCTGTCACTGCCTCCACGTTTTCTCCCTCTAGTTGCCAGTTATCAATCAAGCTGGTTGCCATAATCTTGTTTTTTTGAGGTTTAACTGCAACCCAGCTTTTGCACTTTCTTCTTTCACCTCTGTCATAAGGTTCCTCACCTCCTCCTCGCTTTCAGCCATCAAAGTGTTATCATCTGCATATCTGAGATTGTTAATGTTTCTTCCAGCGATTTTAACTCCAGCCTTGGCTTCATCAAGCCCAGCACATCGCATGATGTGTTCTGCATACAGGTTGAATAGGTAGGGTGAGAGTATACAACCTTGCTGTACTCCTTTCCCAATCTTAAACCAGTCCGTTGTTCCATGGTCTGTTCTTATCGTTGCTACTTGGTCGTTTTACAGATTCCTCAGGAGGCAGACAAGATGACTTGGTATCCCCATACCACCAAGAACTTGCCACAATTTGTTATGATCCACACAGTCAAAGGCTTTAGAATAGTCAATAGAACAGAAATAGATGTTTTTCTGAAACTCCCTGGCTTTCTCCATTATCCAGCGGATATTGGCAATTTGGTCTCTAGTTCCTCTGCCTTTTCTAAACCCAGCTTGTACATCTGGCAGTTCTCGTTCCATGAATTGCTGGAGTCTACCTTGCAAGATCTTGAGTATCACCTTACTGGCATGTGAAATAAGTGCCACTGTTCGATAGTTTGAACATTCTTTAGAGTTTCTTTTTTGGTATGGGTATATAAGTTGATTTTTTCCAATCTGGTGGCCATTCTTGTGTTTTCCAAATTTGCTGGCATATGGCATGCATCACCTTGACAGCATCATCTTGCAAGATTTTAAACAGTTCAGCTGGGATACTGTCATCTCCTGCTGCCTTGTTATTAGCAATGCTTCTTAAGGCCCATTCAACCTCACTCTTCAGGATGTCTGGCTCTGGCTCACTGACCACACCGTCAAATCTATCCCCGATATTATTATCCTTCCTATACAGATCTTCCGTATATTCTTGCCACTTTTTTTGACCTCTTCTGCTTCTGTTAGGTCCTTGCCATCTTCGTTTTTGATCACACCCATTTTTGCCTGGAATTTACCTCCGATGTTTCTGATTTTCTGGAAGAGGTCTCTTGTCCTTCCTAGTCTATTATCTTCTTCCACTTCCATGCATTGCTTGTTTAAAAACAATTCCTTATCTCTTCTGGCTAACCTCTGGAATTTTGCATTTAATTGGGCATATCTCCCCCTATCACTGTTGCCTTTCGCTTTCCTTCTTTCTCGGGCTGCTTCCAGTGTCTCAGCAGACAGCCATCTATTCTACCCCTTCTAAAATCCTATACACAAACCCCACTAACTAGATGTTGCTTCCACGATCCCTAAGGTCCTAGCTGACTCCTAACTGTCAGTTGACCCATCATATAACCTCAGAATCCTCACACACACTCAGGCCCCTCCCACCTTTCACTCACTCTCTGGCATACTATTAATTTTATTTTACCTGGGTTAAATTTAACAATGAAAATACATACATTACTATCACAGGCATATATTACATTGATGCATACTTATCATCATCATCATCATTTTTACACCGCCTCATATAGCTGAAGCTTTCAGGGCAGTTTACAACAATTCATAAAAAATACACCAGCATTACAGAAAATACAACATGATAAAAACAGTCTAATTTTTTTTAACACACACAAAAATTAAAACCGCTAAAAACAATTTAAAATAAACAATATTTACACATGGCCTAGTAGTGCCAACAGGGCAGGACTCTGGGGCAGAAGCCTAGAATGAGGAAGAGGGCCCCCAAATGCAGAGGGCTGGTTTACCACATTTTGAAGTAATCCCATCTGAGGGGTGGGGTAAAACCATTAAATCCAGAGTCCAAAATTACCTAATTGCACTACAAAATCATAGAATCATAGAATAGTGGGGCTGGAAGGGGCCTACAAGGCCATCGAGTCCAACCCCCTGCTCAATGCAGGAATCCAGGTCAGAGCATCCCTGACAGATGGCTGTCCAGCCTCGTCTTGAAGGCCTCCAGTGTGGGAGAGCCCACCACCTCCCTAGGTAATGTCAGTTAGGGATGTACGGATTCTGTAAAATCAGTTCCATCTGTAGTTCAAGATTGTCAGGTTCCTTTCATTCCATCATCCGCTCATTGGCAGAATAGTATTTTTGCCAATTTCCTAAATTTGCATGTGCAAAAATAAGCAAATCTCCCCAAAATGCACATTTTCATGCTTTAGCCTATGGGGGAAATGCTCATTTTTGGACAGGTTTTTTTTTTTTTTTTAATCGGATGTATTTTACTTTGACTAAATTTGTGTAAAATTCTGAAAAGTAAAAAGTCCACTGGTCCACAAGTTCACATAATCTGTGCGACTCGGGAAAAAGAGGTCTGTTGTGGAATCTGAGGTTTGGATTCATAGAAATCTGAACTCATTTGGTTCTGTTGTGGATTTCTCCAGCATCCCTTATGTGAATGCACTGTTTCTCTTCCATTCCCTCACCCAGACAGTTTCAGACTGAAAATGTTGCAAAGTGGGTGTGAGTTGCAGCTATTCTGTAGCTGAAGCAGACAGTAGTTTTGTGTCTGACTGCCCGTTCCCCCCCCACACACACACACATGCACACCCACACACACATAAGTTGAAGGTAGTTTGAAATGAGCTCACATTCATTTTGGACTAAAAGCAGCAGTGGGACAAAATAAATATGTATATGGCATACCATGGAAAATGAAGCCTCTCTCAAACCACTTTCAGTTTTCTTAAAAACTATTGTCTGTCTCCAGCCTATATGTATATTCAGATCCACTGTGAGATTCAACATTCTTTTAAACATTATCGTGCTGTTATTTTTTTTAAAAGGAGTATAATATTATGAATAGTTTACTAACACAGCTTGCTTCAGAAGCTAATGCAAAACACATTATTATTATTATTATTATTATTATTATTATTGTGTACACTAATACAATATTCAGCAGGTGGAGAATGCAGGGGTGGGGAACTCGGATAGTGATGTTTGGTGCGAGAATAGGCATTACAAATGTATGAGTGTCCCTAGTTTCATTTTTGATTTAATGCTAGAGTACATGCAGTCTTTGGCATGGATAGGGCTTTGTGAATAAGCCCTGTTGAACTCAGCGATGCATACTTCATAGTAAACATGCATAGGCCTGGGCTGCATGCCCCACTGATTTCATTGATTTAATCATTTGCAATAAACACATATTTAAGGGCAGGATTATAACCTTCATAGGGATGCATTTTAAGGGGGAAACAGCTGGTATGGACAGGAAAGCTTGACTTTTCACCACCTACTGATTCTCCACTGCAAATGCTTGAGAAGGAATCCAGACCGAAGGGCAAACCAGGACCGGTTCCGGCCTTACTGGTGGGTGAGTTGGGCACTCGCCTGGGTGCCAAGCTGAGCTCGGTGGTTGTGCTTTTTTTAGTGTACTGCCTGCCATGAGCTAGGTTGGCAAAAAGCAGTAAGTGTCTTTAACCCTCCCCCTTCTCTCCCCTCCCCTCCACAAGTTCTACAGTATCCTTCCCCAACCTGGTGTATTTCTTGAGATACGTTGGACTTGTCATCCCAACTTGAGGGCACCAGGGTGGGGAAAACTGTTGTACAGGTTGTTGGGTACTAACTGCAAAAATGAATCATCAGTTAGCTTTAAAGTATTTCCCACTGCCCCCATTTTCCAGTTTGATGTCATTCTTCTTAAATAAACATCCAGTTTTAGATGGGCTTTGGGGCAACACTACCAAGTACTACAAATATTACAGTCACTATAAGCATTATAATTTGCATTTGCTTATTTTTAAAGAAAGCTATAAGTTGATGGATGGCATGCTGATGGCACTCCTTGGCCAGGGTGCTATTTATCTTAGGGCTGGCCCTGACTGGGCGGTAGGGTCAAGGAGCAAGCCAGAAGTAAGAACCAAAGAATATCCAAGGATACAGGAACACACCAGAGCTCAAGCAAGGCTCAGCTGCAACAGGAAGTTCTCTTTATAGTCCTCCCTGCCTGGAAGATTCCAGTGGGCAGCTGGGATGAGTGAAGTCAGTCCAGGGCCTTAAGGTACTTCAGGGTAAAGGCTGCCACCTGCGGTTCAGTTGTTCACCAAAAGGGAGGGCTGCACACTGATCTAGCAGCAGGCTCTGAAACTAGTCTTAAGGTCAGCTGGGATGGAAATAGCCTTGGGGGACAGGGAGGAATTGTAGGGAAGAGTCTGTTGGCACTGAGCATGGGAGAGTTTAAGCACTCTTCCCTACCACTCATCAGTTCTTCCCTGCAAGTGAAATTCTGAATATTAGTTCCTAACTCTCCCATTACAGTTAAGCATGCTTAACTTTGGCTGGATTTAGGTTTCTTGAAAACCTCTAAGATTACAGTGTTCATTCTTAGCACAGCTCCTTATTTTGGTTTATTTAATAAGGCTTTTGAACCATAAATGTAGAGCTTTTATATATAGCTAACTTTTTGCTTCCCAGAGCGCTTTCTTGAATTAACCCAAAATGGAAACACATGGAATCCCAGTTTGCTATGTGTGCATGCACTAAATGCATAGCTGCTGTTGCTTGTGAAATCATGTGTCATAATTCCAATCAGGTAATGGACAAGTTTAGAAAACTTCTGCAACAATCTGGAACAATTGCCCTTACCCAAACACTGGGCTGATCAGCAAGAAGCCTCTGAACTTAAAAACATATTTACAGTGCAATCCTATGCATGTCTACTCAGAAGTAAGCTCTTTTGAGTTCAATGGGCCTTACTCCCAGGTAAGTGTGTGCAGGATTGCAGCCTTAAAGTTCAAAATGTCATTAGGGCTAGCAGTTATCAAAGCTGCAGTCTCATGCATGCTGGTGTGGAAGTAACTTCTGTTTACACTACAGTAAACATGCCTAAGATCAGGCATCTGATGACGTGAACTCCAGTCCAGTCATCATAAATTCCTTAGTCTTTAAGGTACCACAAGACTCTTTGTTTTTGCTGCAACAGACTAACACAGCCACCTCTCTGGAAATAAGGACAGGGTATGCTATGGTCCATGGGGTCACGAAGAGTCGGACACGACTGAACGACTGAACAACAACAACAACAAATGCCATTGTTTTGTGCAATATGTCCTAATGGCTAAGCTAATGAAATGAGAAACAAAACATCAAAGCATTTTCCTAGGGTGAACCCCCACCCCACGATTCCCATTGCTCTGAGAGCAAATCAGGTTATCCCCATATTTGATTTGCTATAGCTGATACAGATGTCAAAACAGTGGTCCATTGATTAAACAAAATAGGACATTCCAATTCCCTATTCCATTCCTGCTGTAAACCACATGTATCATACTTATTCATTGATATTAAGTATTTAGAAACATTAATTGTAGGTTGATATATTCGGTCAGCTTCAGTAAGTATTTCCAGTAACGAAGGAGACTCCGAAGCAGTAAAAGTAGCAGGACCGAATCTTGTTGTTGTTCAGTCGTTAAGTTGTGTCCGACTCTTCGTGACCCCATGGACCATAGCACGCCAGGCCTTCCTGTCCTCTGCTCTCTCCCGCAGTGTGCTCAAGTTCATATTCATTGCATCCGTGATGCTATCTACCCATCTCATCCTCTGCCGTCCCCTTCTCCTTTTGCCTTCAATCTTTCCCAGCATCAGGGTCTTTTCCAGAGAGTTTTCTCTTCACATTAGGTGGCCAAAATATTTGAGCTTCAGCTTCAGTATCTGTCCTTCCAACGAGCAGTCAGGGTTGATTTCCTTTCGGATTGACTGATTTGACCTCCTTGCAGTCCAGGGGACTCGTAAGAGTCTTCTCCAGCACCACTGTTCGAATGCATCAATTCTTTGGCGCTCAGCCTTCCTTATAGTCCAGCTCCCACAGCCATACGTTACTACTGGGAAAACCATAGCTTTGATTATATGAACCTTTGTCGGCAAGGTGATGTCTCTGCTTCTTACTATGCTGTCTAGGTTTGCCATAGCTTTCCTCCCAAGGAGCAAGCATCTTTTAATTTCATGGCTACAGTCACCGTCTGCGGTGATCTTGGAGCCCAAGAAAATAACATCTGTCACTGCTTCCATGTCTTCCCCTTCTATATGCCAGGAAGTGATGGGGCCAGATGCCATGATCTTCGTTTTGTTAATGTTGAGTTTCAAACCAGCTTTTGCACTCCACTTTCACCCTCAACAAGAGGCTCTTTAGATCCTCTTCACTTTCTGCCATTAGGGTGGCATCGTCTGCGTATCTGAGGTTGTTGATAATTCTCCTGGCAATCTTAATTCCGACCTGTGATTCATCCAACCCAGCGTTTCTCATGATGTACTCTGCATATAAGTTAAATAAGCAGGGCGACAATATGCAGCCTTGTCGTACTACTTTCCCAATTTTGAACCAATTGGTTGTTCCATGTCTGGTTCTTACTGTTGCTTCTTGACCTTCATACAGGTTTCTCAGGAGACAGGTAAGGTGGTCTGGTACTCCCATCTCTTGAAGAATTTGCCACAGTTTGTTGTGATCCACACAATCAAAGGCTTTAGCGTAGTCAATGAAGCAGAAATAGACATTTTTCTGGAATTCTCTTGCTTTCTCCATGATCCAGCAAATGTTGGCGATTGATCCTCTGCCTCTTCGGAACCCCGCTTGTACTTCCGGTAGTTCTCGGTTCACATGCTGCTGAAGCCTAGCTTGTAGGATTTTGAGCATCACCTTGCTGGCATGTGAAATGAGCGCAATTGTACGGTAGTTTGAACACTCTTTGGCATTGCCCTTCTTTGGAATTGGAATGTAAACTGACCTTTTCCAGTCTTGTGGCCACTGTTGAGTGTTCCAAATTTGTTGGCATATTGAGTGTAGCACTTTAACAGCATCATCTTTTAGGATTAGAAATAGCTCAGCTGGAATACTGTCATCTCCGCTAGCTTTGTTGTTAGTAATGCTTCCTAAGGCCCACTTGACTTCACGCTCTAGGATGTCCGGCTCAAGTTCAGTGACCACACTATCATGGCTATCAGGGACATTCAGATCTTTCCTGTATAGTTCTTCTGTGTATTCTTTCCACCTTTTCTTAATCTCATCTGCTTCTGTTAGGTCCCTGCCTTCTTTGCCCTTTATCATGCCCATCTTTGCACAAAATGTTCCCTTGATATCTCCGATTTTCTTGAAAAGATCTCTAGTCTTTCCCATTCTATTGTTTTCCTTGATTTCTTGCATTGTTCATTTAAGAAGGCCTTCTTGTCTCTCCTTGCTATTCTCTGGAACTCTGCGTTCAGTTGGATATATCTTCCCCTTTCTCCTTTGCTTTTTGGTTCCCTTCTTTCCTCAGCTACTCGTAAAGCCTCATCAGACAGCCACTTTGCTTTCTTGCATTTCTTTTTCTTTGGGATGGATTGAGTTGCTGCCTCCTGAACAATGTTACGGACCTCTGTCCATAGTTCCTCAGGCAATGTTTCAATTGCAAATACTGCCATTCCGCTGTAGCAAGCAAACCAAATTTATCTTGCAAAGTTGAAAATAGCAAAAACTCATCATCAACACCCAATAATTGATCCAGGGTAAAGATCCTTTTATCTGTCCAGATCTGCCATAAAAACATTTTCTTTCCAATTCTTATACCTGGATTTTCCCATAAAGTCAATTTGGCATGGGAAAATGGGTCAAACTGTAATTGGCGTGACATTATACGCCACACATCTCTGACTGCGAAGATTGTGGGAGGAGCTCTATTTGCCTTAATGTGTTGAGAACCTAATACCATCCATTTAAAGAGAGGCTCCAGACAAGAAGATTCCAACACTGACCAAGGTGGAAAATCAAATCTGAGTGGAAAAGACCAGCATTTAGTACAGGTCAGCAAATAAGCCTGATGGCTAGATAGCATCACTGAATATGGACTTGAGCACGCTCCGGGAGAGAGCACAGGACAGGAAGGCCTGGCGTGCTATGGTCCATGGGGTCACGAAGAGTCGGACATGACCGAACAACTGAACAACAACAACAACAAATGTAGCTAGATCTAGAAAACCGAATCTGCCTTCATTAATTGGAAGTTGCATCCTTTCAAAGCTATTTCTTGGTGGAAAGGAACCCCAAAAGAATTTATGAAACAAAGCATTAAGTTTCTGGAAATATTTGCCAGGTATTAGTATAGGGATCCCACGTATAACATAAACCATTCAAGGTACAGTAGTCATCTATATTTTGTGAAATATCATTAATCAATTTATTTAAATTTAACCTAATCATTTGAAATATATCTCTAGGGATAATTATTCCCAAGGAAGTAAGAGACTCTGGGCACCATCGAAATTGCCAGTTGGCCAATACACTAGAGTATACCCTATCTTCAATCGGCATTATTTCTGACTTCGACCAATTAACTGAATAGCCAGACAATTCACCAAAAGTATTAATCAATTTCATCAAAGCTGGAACCGATGACTAGAGTTTTGAGATAAACAACAAAAGCTCATCAGCATAAAGGCTAATTTTAAATTCTAAACCAAAATGGACAAATCCATGAATACTACTATTTTGTCTAATAGCACACGCCAGGGGTTCCAAACATAAATTGAATATCAATGGGGAAAGTAGACAACCTTGTCTGGTTCCCTGCCCAAGTAAAAAAAAAAGCTGAAAATAAACTGTTAGTCATTACTCTCACTCTTGGAGCTGAGTATAAGATTTAACCCATTTCAAAAATTCTGTAGGAAAACCAAAATTAGTCAATGTAGTAAAAATAAATTTCTAATGAATTTTGTCAAAGGCCTTTTCTTCATCGAAGGAAATGATGGCCACCTGGTCAGGTCTTTCAGCATTTAAAGCAACTAGATCAACAAGTAATCTAAGATTATCAGCCCCCTGTCTATTTTTAATAAACCCCACCTGGTCCAGTCTAACAGCCATAACTTGTTGCAATCTATCAGCCAAGATTGCTGTTAATATTTTGATATCTACATTAATTAATGTCGATAGTTAGCACAATAAGCATGAGCCTTGCCTGGCTTAGGAATCACGGTAATATAAGCATCATTTAATGATGAAGAAAGGGAGCCCGCTTCAAAAATATGGTTATAGAGGCTATACAACTTTAGGGCTAGAAAACTGGGAAATAGTAGCCTTCTTTTGGGAGGAAATTATTATACAGATAAATTTTGTATTGGAAAGCTCTTTAATATTTACTGATGTAAATGTTCTCTTAAATTACTTGCCTGTTTTTTTCGGAATGTGACACATGGTCAGCATAAATGGATCTTTTGCGCCCTTGTGGTTGCTAACAGACTGATACCATGATACTGGAAGGATAAAAGCTCACCACCTATAATGCAATGGATTGAAGAATTAACAACGCTGGCAACATTTGAAAGAGTGGTATATAGGTGTAACTTGCAAATAGACTTATATTTGGATATCTGGTCTGCTTTTACTGAAGTTTATGTGTAAACTATTTTTCTCTCTCTCCTTAGAATATTGTAATATTTGAAACTGAGGATTTTGGAATATGTTGTTATATTTTAAACTTATACTTTTTTTGTTTTTTTTGTTTTTTGTTTTGTTTTGTCTCGTTAAAATTCACAATAAGAAATTTGTTTTTAAAAAACTTGATTTGCTATTTTATCATTAGTGCCTGCAATCTGTGGTTATACCACATGGGGGTGGATTTATATAATTTTTAACCACAGATGTCCTGCAGATCTTTCTAACTCTATGGTTAGAAAGAGCTATAATAACTGTGCATGTAAATTGATCTTAAATATAGCTATTTTGTGGGGAAATGAAGACGTTTATGCTATCCCATAACTGCTAATTTCCTATTTGAGTAGCTAAGATTAGACAAGCCTATATAACTTGCCTTTGGCTTTAACAAATTGCATTTGACTTTGACACAGAGGTCGCTGTGTGAAGCACTTTAAGTCCCCACTCTTTTCCACAAGAGATATTTAAGCATGTGCTTAACTTTCCCACTGGAATCAGGCTGATGTAAAAAAATTGTAACTTTGACTGGTTCATGCTTGGAAGTTCTGGAAAAGGCTTTTCTAAAGAGAGAGAGAGATATATCTTTATCTATATATATACACCATCTACTGTCCAAACTTTGCAATTGCTAGTTTGCTTATTTTCCCAGCATTTTCATGCTGGCATTTACTTACTTATTTACAGTGCAATCTTGTGCTTGTTTATTCAGAAGTAAGTCCCACTGTGTTAAATGGGGCTTACTCTCTAATAAGTACATTTTGGCTTACAGCCTTTCTTACTACTTAGATTTATACCCTGAGTTCAGGATAAAAAGAAGAGGATGCTCCCAAAGCAGCTTCTCATAAGACAGAATAAAATACCTACTATATCATAAAACAAGGAAAAATAATAACAACAGCACAAAGCATAAAAACAGTCAGCTGTAGTAAAAATTACACATGGCCATTTTACTGTCCCATATGAGAATTAATAACATAGATGTTGTTGTTGTTCAGTCGTTCAGTCGTGTCCGACTCTTCGTGACCCCATGGACCATAGCACGCCAGGCCTTCCTGTCCTGCGCTCTCTCCCGGAGTGTGCTCACGTTCATATTCATTGCATCCGTGTTGCTATCTAGCCATCTCATCCTCTGCCGTCCCCTTCTCCTTTTGCCTTCAGTCTTTCCCAGCATCAGGGTCTTTTCCAGGGAGTTTTCTCTTCGCATTAGGTGGCCAAAATATTGGAGCTTCAGCTTCATTATCTGTCCTTCCAATGAGCACTCAGGGTTGATTTCCTTTAGGATGGACTGATTTGACCTCCTTGCAGTCCAGGGGACTCGTAAGAGTCTTCTCCAGCACCACAGTTCGAACGCATCAATTCTTTGGCGCTCAGCCTTCCTTATAGTCCAGGTCTCACAGCCATACGTTACTACTGGGAAAACCATAGCTTTGATTATACAAACCTTTGTTGGCAAGGTGATGTCTCTCTGTTTCTTACTATGCTGTCTAGGTTGGCCATAGCTTTCCTCCCAAGGAGCAAGCGTCTTTTAATTTCATGGCTACAGTCACCGTCTGCGGTGATCTTGGAGCCCAAGAAAGTAAAATCTGTCACTGCTTCCATTTCTTCCCCTTCTATATGCCAGGAAGTGATGGGGCCAGATGCCATGATCTTAGTTTTTTTAATGTTGAGTTTCAAACCAGCTTTTGCACTCTCCTCTTTCACCCTCAACAAGAGGCTCTTGAGATCCTCTTCGCTTTCTGCCATTAGGGTGGTATCGTCTGCATATTGGAGGTTGTTGATAATTCTCCCAGCAATCTTAATTCCGACCTCTGATTCATCCAACCCGGCATTTCTCATGATGTACTCTGCATATAAGTTAAATAAGCAGGGTGACAATATGCAGCCTTGTCGTACTCCTTTCCCAATTTGGAACCAATCGGTTGTTCCATGTCTGGTTCTTACTGTTGCTTCTTGACCCTCGTACAGGTTTCTCAGGAGACAGGTAAGGTGGTCTGGTACTCCCATCACTTTAAGAATTTACCACAGTTTGTTGTGATCCACACAATCAAAGGCTTTAGCGTAGTCAATGAAGCAGAAATAGATGTTTTTCTGGAATTCTCTTGCTTTCTCCATGATGCAGCGAATGTTGGCGATTTGATCTCTAGTTCCTCTGCCTCTTCGAAACCCAGCTTGTACTTCCGGTAGTTCTCGGTTCACATACTGCTGAAGCCTAGCTTGTAGGATTTTGAGCATCACCTTGCTGGCATGTGAAATGAGCACAATTGTGCGGTAGTTTGAACACTCTTTGGCGTTGCCCTTCTTTGGAATTGGAATGTAAACTGACCTTTTCCAGTCTTGTGGCCACTGTTGAGTGTTCCAGATATGTTGGCATATTGAATGCAGCACTTTAACAGCATCATCTTTTAGGATTTTAAATAGCTCGGCTGGAATACTGTCATCTCCGCTAGCTTTGTTGTTACTAATGCTTCCTAAGGCCCACTTGACTTCACTCTCTAGGATGTCCGGCTCAAGTTCAGTGACCGCACTATCATGGCTATCAGGGACATTCAGATCTTTCCTGTATAGTTCTTCTGTGTATTCTTTCCACCTCTTCTTAATCTCATCTGCTTCTGTTAGGTCCCTGCCTTCTTTGTCCTTTATCATGCCCGTCTTTGCACAAAACGTTCCCTTGAGATCTCCAATTTTCTTGAAGAGATCTCTAGTCTTTCCCATTCTGTTGTTTTCCTCGATTTCTTTGCATTGTTCATTTAAGAAGGCCTTCTTGTCTCTCCTTGCTATTCTCTGGAACTCTGCATTCAGTTGGATATATCTTCCCCTTTCTCCCTTGCTTTTCTCTTCCCTTCTTTCCTCAGCTACTTGTAAAGCCTCATCAGACAGCCACTTGGCTTTCTTGCATTTCTTTTTCTTTGGGATGGATTGAGTTGCTGCCTCCTGAACAATGTTACGGACCTCTGTCCATAGTTCCTCAGCACTCTGTCTATCAGGTCTAATCCCTGAAATCTATTCCTCACCTCCACTGTATATTCATCAGGGATATGATTTAGGTCATACCTGAACGGTTTAGTGGTTTTCCCGACGTTCTTCAATTTAAGCCGAAATTTTGCAAGAAGCAGCTCATGATCTGAGCCACAGTCAGCTCCAGGTCTTGTTTTTACTGACTGTATGGAGCTTCTCCATCTTTGGCTGCAAAGGACATAATCAATCTGATTTCGATATTGACCATCTGGTGATGTCCATGTGTAGAGTCGCCTCTTGTGCTTTTGGAAAAGAGTGTTTGCTATGATCAGCATGTTCTCCTGGCAAAACTCTATTAGCTTTTGTCCTGCTTCATTTTGTACACCAAGGCCATGCCTGCCTGTTATCCCGGTGATTTCTTGACTTCCTACTTTAGCATTCCAATCCCCTATGATGAAGAGGACATCTTTTTTTGGTGTTAGTTCTAGAAGGTGTTGTAGGTCTTCATAGAACCGATCAACCTCAGCTTCTTCGGCATCAGTGGTTGGGGCATAGACTTGAATTACTGTGATGTTGAATGGTTTGCCTTGGATTCGTACTGAGATCATTCTATCATTTTTAAGATTGTACCCCAGTACTGCTTTTCCCACCCTTTTGTTGACTATGAGTGCTACTCCATTTCTTCTAAGGGATTCTTGCCCACAATAGTAGATATGATGGTCACCTGAATTAAATTCGCCCATGCCTGTCCATTTGAGTTCGCTGATTCCCAAGATGTCGATGTTCAATCTTGCCATCTCATGTTTGACCACCTCCAGCTTACCTTGATTCATTGATCTGACATTCCAGGTTCCTAAACAATATTGTTCTTTACAGCATCGGATTTTCTTTTCACCACCAGACACATCCACAGCTGAGTGTCCTTTCAGGTTTGGCCCAGCTGCTTCACTCTTTCTGGCGCTACTTGGAAATACCCTCTGCTCTTCCCCAGTAGCATATTGGACACCTTCCGACCTGAGGGGCTCATCTTCCGGCGTCATCTCTTTTAGCCTTGTGATACGTTCCATGGGGTTTTCTTGGCAAGAATACTGGAGTGGGTTGCCATTTCCTTCTCCAGTGGACCACATTTTGTCAGAACTCTCTGCCATGACCTGTCCGTCTTGGGTGGCCCTGCACGGCATAGCTTATGGCTTCACTGAGTTACGCAAGCCCCTTCGCCACAACAAGGCAGTGATCCATGAAGGGGAATAACATAGATAGCTAACATTTAATAATAGCATTTATGAAATACTTTATACTTCTCAAAACACTTCACAGACACTACAAAGATCAGTGTAAGTGATCCTTACAAGGATTTCTGTAAGGGAGACCGGTGTTAATATACCAATATTGCAGTGCGGGGTGGGGACCAAGACTGAGAGACATGGGCTTCTTTAATATAGGGCTACCTACTGAGTTCACGGCCAAGGTGAGCTTGAACTCCAGCATTCTTGGCTCACAATGAAGCTCATTGCCACTATATGCTGCACCAGCTGCAGCAGTTATTTTAGATAGGTAGTAAGCAGCTACATATACTTTTTACTCCAGAGTAAACAGAGTAAACCCTAGCATGGTAGGAAGGAGAACCTCAGCCTTTTCCACTCGCTGCAGTTCCAGCTGGGATCAGGCCAATCGTGCTGGCCATTTGTATTGCCAAATAGCGATCTGTATTTGGCAATATATATTGCGACGTCTTCCAAGTAAGCTGTGCTTTGGCCCCGATCAGTTATATAGGCCAGCCAGCGTTACAAGCCATGACGTTCTTCTCTCTCTGCTTCCAGTGGATTCTATGATGTTGGCGAATGAGTCGTGTGAATCATATTAGCAACAGAGGTTTTGCTCTAGGCTAGCCTTCCCCAACCTGGTGCCCTCCAGATGTGTTGGACTATACAACTTCCACAACTGGCTTGGGATGATGGGAGTTGTAGTCTGACACATCCGGAGCACACCAGGTTGGGGAAGGCTGCCCATAGGCAGAAGAAAATAAATCTAAAACCTTCCTGCCAACAATCTTCCTCTGATTTCTGTCATTGCAGAACAGAAGAATCCGTGTCAGAAGATGACAAAAGGAGGTGTGTTGAAATGGGATGGATTAAAGTTGTGCCATCAAGAGTGGATTGCCATTTCATGAGGAAAGAGCACAGGAAACGCAACAGTTTCAGTTATAATCCCAAACCAACAGCTGCACCTTGGATTTAGCAACTCCTGCTACATATTGTTCCATATTGTTATCCAACGTATTGTTACCTTCTCAGCCTCATAATTCACCCTCTGAGCCTGGGACTCACTCATAGTACAGAAGCAACTTAAGGCACTGGGCCAGTTTGCACAATCAAACAGCCCACCATGGCTGAGGTGCGGGCGGGTGGCCATTTTGAATATTCCAGCCATGACCACAGCATCTCCTATCATCTGAACCCAGTGGGGGTGGGTTGTGTGAGGGCTAAACAACCCTCACATGATCCATGGCTTGTTTTAGGGATATGCAAGGGTTGTTTAACCTTACACAACCCACTACTGCCAGGTTTGGATGACACACAAAGCTGTACTTGTGGCTTGAATATTCAAAAGCTAACTGGCATGACCAGCACGTGCTGCAACCCACCATGCCTTACTTAAATGTGGCTTATTTAAGCCACGGTGATCATGCAGAACAGGTCACTATCTTGGAATACAAAATGGTGCATAAAAGGCCCTTTGTGTAGCCAAGTTCTCTTTGATGATGGTAGGAATCCAAATATGATTAAACAGGTGAATGTGCATATTGCAAATGTTTAGGTTCATAGAACAATGAACACCCCGATTCTAAGATTTGCTGTGTCATCTCACGAAGAATTAGACCGAGGGGCAAATTAAACATTCTTCTAATCACACATAGTGGAGCTATGTGTGATTGTTTTCCCTACCCCTGCTAGTGTGCATGACCCCAATTTGGATTGGGACCATGGCCATCCGGGTGAGAATTTAAGCTTTCCCCCCTCATTTTTGTTTCAAAATTTCACACCTACAGGGGCATTAAAAAAAGAATAAAAGTCTGCATTCATTCCAATGAGGACTTTTCTCTTTCTCTTTTTTTTAACCCACTCCCGTAGTGGGGGCAGGACTGGAATTTCACAACAACAACAAAATGGGCAGGTGGGAGCAAATGTAAATCCTTCTCTCCCCAAGTGCCACGGTCCCAATCTGAACTGGTTCTGTGTGCGCTTACAGGACAGCAGAGAAAGCTAGCACAAGTAGCTCCATTGTGAATGTTTAATTTGGCCCTGCTACTTCATTAAGAGCCACAAATTTGTACGAAGTGCTGGCTAAGCATGTAATATGTGTGATGGGGTGTTGTTGTTCAGTCGTTCAGTCGTGTCCGACTCTCCGTGACCCCACGGACCATAGCACGCCAGGCCTTCCTGTCCTCCGCTCTCTCCTGGAGCGTGCCAGTATTATAAGCCCTATACTGCATATCTTACAAACCTGTTATGTCTAAAGCATTTTGAATATTCTCAAGTGTTACTTAGGTGGTGGTGGTTTTCATCAGCATCACAAAACGGAATGTTTGACCAGTCTTACCACCTGCCTTCAGAAGCTTTTTGGGGTTATTCAGAAAGCAGCTGCTCACTCCAAGATGGAGCCTGGAAGGAGGTGGTGGGAACATAGGGGTTGGCCACGGAGGCTGAACCTCACGATGATGAAGATGATGAGGGATGATCGGGCAAACATGACTGTTGTTACCCTCAAAGATGAATTGAAAGAAGAGGGAGAGGTACTAGCAATTGACTGTCCTCTCACGAGTGTGTTGAGGATTGCTGCCAATGGAAGGCGTTTCAAAGCCTCCACTGGAAGGCTTTCATTCCCCCCTGCAATTTGAGGGGGTTGCAGCTGTGTAGGGGGTGATTTGAGATGGCTAACCCCCCTCCCCACATGCTGTGACATGCCCCCCCAGTCCCCCCTGTGCAGCAATTGGGCTTGAAAAAAGTCTTCCAGTGGAGACAATAAAAAGCTTTTTTCAAGACTAATTTCAACACAAGGTAGAACCGTGTGTGTGTGTGTGAGAATGTGTTTATGTGTGCATGAATGGGTGTGTGTTATGTGTATGGACAGTGTGTGTGCCCCAGCTACTTTTGTGGGGAGGGGGGAGATGCCCACTTCTGGCATGCCATCCCCAGAAGTTTAGCTGCACAGGAATGCAGCCCTCACACCAAAATAGGTCCCCCTCCTCTGCCTTACAGGGTTGTTGTAAGGATTATAATTAGATAAGGTTTGGGACTTGCTTTGAACACTTGAAAATCGTATACAAATGATGATGATGGTTAGGTATACCTTTAAACATGTCACGATTTTCATGTCACTTTTCTCCCCTTTTCCATTAAGGAACTATGGGGGTGTTTATGTTGGTCTACCAGCTGATGCTGCTACCAAGATTTCCAGCCAGACCAGGATGGCAGCTAAAGGTACTTCCTAAAACAATGTGTTTAATGTTTCCAGTGCTCCAGTTTCTCCCATTTAACACTGTGCTAAGGAAATCATTTCAGTGTTTTGAACTTTTAACAGCAGTCATGTTTGACACTCAGATTTTATTGGACTTCTGTTCATTCAGTTGGGGAGCATTCAGAGTGTACCTCATCTCCACCCCATCCTGAAGTGGTACAGTCCAGGAAAAACTTTACCACTTGATTCTTTTAAACTGTATAAACTGGCTATTTGTCCCATAGAACTCAATGAGAGCCAGCCCTCACCTGCATAAACCTATCTCTTTATCTGCATATTCCTTGATATGACAGAATCCTGGGGACATATATATTTCTCCCTGCCTGCCCCCCCCCCCCAGTGTGTGTGGATGTGTGTGTGATTGGTTTTGTACTCCTCTTTGGGATTATTTTATAATGAAAAGGAGGTAATAAATTATATAAATGAAATAAATCCTCTCACATTTTGAGGACAGGGTTCAGCACCTTGGATAGCTTCTTTGGAGTTCTGACTGTTTCTCACTGAGACCCAGAGCAGATTCACTGCCCCACTGACATAGAGGGCCACCAGCCCCCACTGCCACTGCTGCGCCCTGCAAGCCTTCTTTGGACTGCTGCTGCCCTGGCTGCTGCCCTTTCAGCACAGGAGCCTCGCTGGGCGTGCGCAGCGGCTCCAGGGCTTGCGTCAGCACTGGAAACCTTGCAGTGCAGAGGACCAGTATGTGAACATCTCTTTTTAAACATATCCATCAGGTTAATTCCTTTGTATATGTTTTCTCCCCCTTTCAGATTAGAGGACTATGAACGCTCTGAACAGTTTGAACAGCTGGAGGTATGCTGTACCTTAATAGGAGTTTAAAACACACATGTATGCATGCTTCTTACATCACCACCATGGGTTTGTGAGGGATGATGTGATAAGGTTCAGCAAGACTCCTTACTTTGATTAGGATCCAGTTAAATTTTTCATATGGATGACAGTGACAAATGAGGTTGCCAACTTTTTCTCTAAGAGAGCCTCTTGAGTTCGTGGGCTGAAAAATGTTGTAGAAATACAAGGAATAAATATGACAGCTATCCTATGGCCCCCAGAAAGCATCTGAGAGGCCATGGGATACTGAGGATTTCTCCTTCTGAGGCTGAACAGAGAGCTACAACCTTCGAGGGGCAGATTTGAGCAGGGATTCTCCCCCTCAAGCTCCTCCCAGCTCCCACAGAAAGCTTTGTGCAGCTCCTTTGCCTGAGGTTGAAGCTGCGACCTTGGGGAGAGGAAGAAGAGGGAGGGGCATTCTGGTGGGTGGGGAGGAGAGAGGCCATAGATCCACCGGATCCGAAGGTCTCTCAGCCACCAGCCCTAGGTGAGTGAGTTAGATGGGCTCAGAGGCCTCTCTAATGCAAAAAGGATTTTCCAAGGATTGAGAGGCTAAAGAAAGCCTCTTCCATTCCTTCTGCCCTGCTGGGTTCTTACCAGCAGGTCTTTGGATACTTGGAGCACTCCGACAGCAACACACTCCATACTATGGGCATCTATCCAATAGGATTGTGCCCTAAATTCATAAGAACTGTGAGACTGTATCAAACTAGTGTCTTCATGACTGCCATCACAACTTTCTTACTGCCATCACAACTTCACTGCAATCACCTTGTAATGGAGACTTCCTTTTCTTTTTTTTTCTTTTAGAATTACAATGAAAAGTTCACCATTTCTTATTTGTTTTCATCAGTTATCTGCACAGACAACTCACTACAATGGAATGGAATGGAGCCTTTCTGCTGAAGATTTACATAGCCAGAAAGAACAGGCCACCAAAAGCTTCAAGGCTGTGAAAGTTACAACTACGGGTCAAGTTGAATGCTCAGAATGAAATTGAAGTGTGGGATCGTGCTTTATGGAACATTATGGTGCCATCTAGTGCGGCATTGATTAGCAGGTGTATTATGGATATTTCTGCACAAGAGCTGATGGTGTTGATTGCCAACGCTTTGGCATCCCACTACACATTTTATGAATGACAACAGGTCTTTTTCCTTCAGCTACTTTTGATAGTTTTTATATAAGGAGACTAACAGCATGACTACTGTTCACTCAAGTGTTCCTAGGCTGAGGTTAGATTATAGTTTTATCCCAGAGTAATATATTGGAGTAATATATTCAAGCTATTGCTTTGGGAATTTGGACTTCGGTTCAAACAGGCATTGTCAAATCCTTCTAGATACCACTTACTTTTATACTGTAAACCAGCTACTGAAGTTGACATGTCACTTTTTAAATATCTAGAATTGCTCAAGAAAATGTATTTCATCTGAAATCATTGCAATGTTTTTCAATTAAATGTCTTTCTTTCTTCCTTCCTATTTGGCATTATTCCTGTTGGCATTATTGGTGGGAAATAGCCAGTGCTTTATCAAATGATCACGTTATGTCTTCCATTTCACATAAGATAGTGGGTTGTTTTTGTTTTTTTAACAGAAACTAAAATGGTGGAGGTAATTGGAGCAAGTCTGCAAGCATTTCAGCAGGACAAATGCAACACATTTCAGTTCAGCATGCAAGCCGCATTAAAATGTAGGACCTCTGTTCAGCCACAGTGACTGATGGACTGTACTCAAAGTGAGGCTTGATAGATGTGACCAAACCTCCAACTCTGCGCACATCTTAAACCTGGAGATCTTTTGATCAGTATCAGAGTATTGTATGCAGGAGTATCAGTATTGTACCTCGATCTCATAGTTAATTACAGCATCACAGTATGTGGATACAAATAAGAGTTTGCCCAATATGCACCTTTTCATACCATACTGTTAAATTACCTATTTGGTTTTCGGATTCCATTAACTTCGTACTGTCTCTCTTTCCAAGTAGCACCACTCACTGTTTCCGCATGACTGAAAATGTATGAAATTATTAAAGGCATTTTGCACAATTCTTGTGTAGCTCTTCGTTTGGTTTGGTTTGGTTCTGGAGGTGGCACTTGCCCCATCAAATCACTCCCATAATATGTACAATGATTCTGAAATGGTGAGGTCGATTTGTTTGCGGACTGCAGTGCTAAGCAAGTTGCTAAGCAGGTGCATACTGAGCATAAATGCAGGGCAGGAAGCGAAAGAAGTATTGTGTCAAGATCAGGTTATGAAATTAATAGGTGTTACACCTGATAGGAAGTGGCCTTATAATAGATGTTACATAGCATAGGAAGCTGTCCATCTAGTATAATATTGCCTACTCTGACTGGTAGCAGCTCTCTATGGTCTCAGGCGGAGGTCTTTTCTGTCCCCTGGTAGCAGTTCTCTATGGTCTCAGGCAGCGGTCCTTCCTGTCCTCTGCTACCCGATCTTTTTAGATGCCAGGGATTGAACCTGGAGCCTCCTGCATGCAGAGCATGTGCTCAACCACTGTGTTATCTCTTCCTTTTTTGAACGGTGGGTCCCAGACATCATCTCTGGTTTTGAAAAATTCAGCTACTGACAGGACGACAGGTGATTTGACAGTTCGTTATTAAGGTGCAGTCCATACATTGTCTCAGTGAATTCACTGCTGCTTCTGTGTCTCCATGCCCCATACTGTCCCAGTCATGTTTGAAATGCAGCAAATTCAAAGGATGGGGGGCTATATGATGTGGATACTCCCAGTGCCAGCACAAGGGGAGTTACAAGTGGTGCAACTAGGTAATTTTAAACCCTGGATTTAGAGAGTTGTCCTAGCACATCCAGTCCTATGATTAGCTAGGCCGATGCCCTTGCATCAGGCAGCAGTGCGGGAAGAGCAGTGAATTGTGCCACTCTCCTTCCCAAGTGGCAGGAGAGCCTGCCACATCTTTTTACTGTGGGCTGTCATGGCCACGGCTGGCCAGCCTACCTGCTTGGCTGGCCGGCTGCTCCCTCACTTGCTCAGCCAGCCAGCCCAGCTCCTGCCCACCCAGCCACTTCTACCACCTTGTGCCCCAGCTGTGGGGCTCCTGTGAGAGGCTGGCCAACCTCTTGTGAGAGTTTGGCTGGCCTCTCGCAGGAGTCCCGCAGCTGGGGCACAAGGCGGGAGCAGCGGCCGGGCAGGCAGGAGGAAGCAGCCAGTGGGTTTGGTGGGCAGATGCGGTGACTGCTGCGGCAAGAAGGGGTAGGTAAGCAAGCGTCACCAGTGGCATTGCCACCTCACTTGAGGCAGCAAGATACTTTGGGCTGGGCCTGAATCCTATGGCCCCTAGATGGCATTTGAAGGGCCATCGGATGTGGGCGATTTCCCCTTCTGAGGCCATAGACAGAGCTATGGCCTCAGAGGGGGAAATCCACACAGGGATTTCCCATCAATACCTCACCTCACAGCTACTCTGAAAAGCTTAGGCCTCGGGAAGAGGATGGAGAGGGAGGGGGCAGGCCAGTGGGCAGGACCAGGAGAGGAGAAGCCATGGGTCCACGGGATTCAAAGACCTCTCGGCTCCTGTCCCTGCTCCTGGCAGTGCAAGACAGCTAGATGGTCTCAGAGGCCCAGATATTACCAAATTCAGCAAAAGAGGACAGAGAGGTCAAAACGCCTCTGACACTCCTCCTCCCCTACTGGGCAGGGCATTAGATTCTCAGAAACCTCTGATCTCAGGAGTTTCTATGGTGCAAGAGTCCATAGGGTTGTGCCCTTAATAGTCTTATGCACACATGCCCCCCCACAGTCTTGTATATTACTTCAGTTGTGAAGTACACAACTAACATTTCCCACCCCCGCTGCTGCCACTGCTGCCACCACCATTCCATACTTTACAACTGCTTCTACATTCCGTGTATGTTGAAATGTTTCCCAACCCTGAGGTTTTTTGCTGTTTTTTAAGATACTCTATGCATGTGCAGTTTTGCATTTTAAGCTCACTTAAATCATAGCTGCAGGGACCCTGTACCTTGGTCCGGAGGTCGAGCCCTAGCTGAATCACGGGGAGTAACCAAGCCATTGGCAGGGGAAGTGTGACTACACGGAAGCTCCGCCCCCATCCTGCTCAAGCAACGTGCAAGCTGCCTCAGAGGCTGATCTTGAGCTTCCTAGGACTTGAACAGGAGTCTTCCTCCCTTAGCCCTCTCTGAGTCAAACTAGATGAGACTATGGAGATCTGTGATCAGATCTCTGATCCATTTACATTTTGGGGGGGAAATGTATATGGTACACTGGTTGGACACATGAGGTTTCCTTAATAGGGCAAATAGCAGCCATGGGAGAGCAATTTTCAATGGAAAAATTGCACAGGGGGAAAGGGTTAACTCACCCCCGCCCGCAGCAGCACCTAACTCCCCATCTCAATCTTCACATTTTTGGTGCTATTTGCCAACATTCAAACAAAAAGACATTGGTAAAGATTTGCAGTGATCATGGATTTCCATCTAATTTTGCACTCAGCAGAGGAGGCTGATGGCTCCGATTTTGATGGGGCTGTGAATCCATTCTGGGTTTCAGTCAGAACCAGCCAGAACTCTAAAGGAGCTATCCAAGGGGCTGAACCCTTGGTTCTGACTGAAACCCAGAATGGATTCGTGGCCCCACTGAAATCAGAGCCACCAGTCCCCACTGGTCCGTAGTCGTATAGCTACTTGGGTCTTGGACCCAAGCAGCTTCAATAGCCCCATAACTTGTTTTGAAATCCCCTGTGTGGCAGATCCCTGTTCACTTTTTACCCCTGTAACTTGCACTGAAATCTATGGGCTTAAGAGCACCTAACACTGAGCTGTGTTGAGTGCAGCCGACCCATGCGCTCTTTCGTCATTGTCATTAAAACAGTAGTCAAAGCAAGCTTCAGGTGGTTTTACTACAGAACTCTTAAGATGAGATAAAGCATGCTAGTTTACAAGGTTTACTTCAACTTCCTACCTTGTTGTAAAACCTGTTAGTTTTACTTTAAGTCAGCTAATCTTGGTGTAAAGTAATTTCCCCCACTAACAAACAGAATCCATTTGTCTTTGAAGAAACAGATCCCCAAAAGTTTCATGTATTTGCACAACTATTTATCTGTTAGATTTCTAATCTGCCCAATAACCAATGTTCTCTGGGTGGATTACAAACAATTAAAAGACTAAAACTGAAATTGTTTAGCTGTTTAAATTGTTTTAAATTTTGTATGTTAAAAAATGTATACCATGTTTTATTATCTTGTGTTTTATAGTTTGTAATTTTGGGAACCGCCCAGAGAGCTTCAGCTATTGGGCAGTATAGAAATGAAATAGATGATAAATTATAAGCCGTAGAAATAGTTAAAATATAAAATACAATGCAAATATTCAAAATAATACAATACAATGCAAAACAACAAACAGTGCAGGAATCGATAAAACAGCCATTAAAAAATCTAGAACTTCCAGCTATGTTGTATGTGCAGCTGTTTTGTTTTTTATGTAGGTTATGTCATATGGTGGGTTTTGATTCCTTGTTGCTGAGCATTTTCACGCCACACATTGTTCCAATAGCACCCCTAAAAATACTACCTCCCAAAGCAACCAATGTGCAGGCTGGCTTTGACCCTGATGTACAGAAAACTGCAAGGGGAGAGAACGTTCATAAATTGCTGGGATGAAATAACAGTGCTGTTTTACGAAGAAAGCCGTAGTGGAATGTCTGATAAAAGGAAGCCTTTAACCAGAGAGACTCTCACGCAAGAGCGCGGAATAGGCCAGTCATAAATCCTGCATTCTCCAACTTTACGGAGAATATGTCTCTTGTGCTTTCCCAGACATTTTTACTGTCTATATAACAGTTGCTTTCAGAGAGACACCAAAGAAGAAGAGGATTGAGATGTACAAAGATGTACAAAGTACAAAGATGTACAAAGATGTACAAAGTATATCTGATTTACAGCAATACAGAAGCAGTACAATATTTTAGGCAGTATCCCTCAAAATATTTTAACAAGGGAGGGCCAAAGTCCCCTAAGGCAGAGCAACAGACAGTCCTTCGTCTCCCAGTCTCACTTTTAGCGATGTAATGATAAGTTTAATCTTAGTTATAGGTTCTGTAACAAGGGTATGTTAAATGCTCTTTGAAGGCTCTTGGTCTGAAATGCCATCACTAATAGAAATCTGTCTCATTTAAGTGCTGTTTATTTTCAAAGACAACTTTGATTTTCTATCAAAGAAGGAATCTCTCTTTTCTTCTCTCAAAGTGTTTTTTAATAGTTCCCCCTACCCTGGTAGATACAACTCTTTTGAAGTCCCATTTGTGAAAACAAAAGACAAAAGGGAAAATAAAAATTGTAGTTGGAAATTAGTACAGTGATTCATCGATCATTGTCCTCAACATTCTAATGGCTTTTCATGGAATTTTGTACCCAATAAGAAAATGAGAGAATTAAGTTGATTGGGGAACATCCTCTGAGGACCAATTTTTTTTTTTGCAAATTTTGGGAGTTAAGAACATAACAGTAGCCCTGGTGGATTACATCCATCTGCTGCAGCATCCTACTGCAGATGTCTCCAGGAAGCCCACAAGTAGGGCATGAAGGCAATAATCCTCACTGCTGGTACCCTTCAGCTATTGGGCGGTATAGAAATGTAATGACTAACTAATGGAGGGAGCAATCCTATGGCCGCTAGTCAGTGTCTAGACAGCCATAGGGTATCTGGTTTTCTGGGAAACCAGAAACTGAGGTCAGTTCCTGGAGAACTGACTTTCCCCCACTTCCGTGCTGTCTCGCAGGCAGCATGGAAAAACCTCATGCTCCATGCTCACAACAGGAGTACAGAGTGGCCAAAATGGGGTGCTCCCAGGGGGCGTTCTGGGGCAGGAAGGGTGGAAATGCCTGTACGACACATCCAGTGTGTCATACGGCCACCTCATCCCCTGCTCAGCTCTCCCACAGCTAGACAGCCACAATCAGCTGTTTAGCTGAAAATTCAGGGCAGGAGGAGCGTGGAGGGAATGATCCCCTCCATGCTTCTCCTGCCTTGCATTGGATAGGCAATTGTCTCCAAGTTCGGAGGTGGCTGCCTATCTGCATAGGTTTGCGCCCTAAATAAATGAATGAATGAATGAATGAAAACAGGGTGCTTCCAGACAGAGGGCTCCTAGTACTATCAGTTGAAAGGCATTGAGCAGCAATTCTGTCTTTTTTCCTTAATGGATTTTTTACAGTAAGGAAAAAGACAGAAAAGGTGGTGGGAAAACACAGTAGGGTTAGGAGTGGAAGACACCAACGTGTGGACCCCCTTGTAAAATTTCATAAATGAGGCAGGGTGAGGATACGATGAAAGTCCCATCTGAAAGCATTCTTATTCGGTGGCAGGGATTCCATTTACTTATCATTATCTAACAGCCACTGACAAACCTCTTCTCTAAGAAGTTATCTAATCCCCTTTGAAAACCAACTAAGTTAGTGGCCATCATCTCTACATCCCATGACTGCAAATTCCATCAGTTGCATCCTGTTGCATCAATTCAGTTCCATCAATTTGAATTCCATCGGTCAATGATGTGTTGTGTGAAGAAGTACTTTCTTGTGTCTTTCCATCCTGTATCTACTGCCCCTCAACTTCCATGTCAATGAATGATTCAATGGGCTGGTTCATATGATCACCACAGCCCACTGTGGCTTATTTAAGCCATGGTCAGTTGCAGCACATGTCACTGGCCGTTGTGGATATTCAAGCCATGGCAAGTGGGCACTGTGGCTTATCACGACATCCGAACCCAGTGCAGGGTGGGTTGTTGCTGTGGTTAACAAACCACCCTCAACTCAAAAACAGCCCATGGTTTGTGGGTGATTTGTTAACCACAGCAACAGGATTTGGACTTTTCGATAAGCTGTGATGACCACCCACTATGGCATGCACTGCCGGCATGCACCACAACCCACCATGGCATAAATAAGCCATGATTGTGTCATAAATGATTGTGTCAACCAGGCTAGTGTGTGGCCTGAAAAAGCCATTGCAACAACACCACACGGGGGCTGTTTTGTTTTGGGGCTGCCCCTAGCCATGCCACCATTATAGGAACAAGCAAGGGCATCACTAAGCAAGTAGCCAAGCCAGACAGCTAGATGAGCTCCTCTTCACTGCCACCATTATCCCAGTGGAGAAGCATAGCCCATGTCATGCCCCCCTTGGACTCCTCCTCTGAGGAGCAAGGGTTAGGTTGATGCCCAGTTTCTGCCAGGGCCCACACCGTAACATGGGCCTGTGTCTATACCTGCTGAGGTCCAAGCCGCTCAGAAAGAGGAGGAGTCTGCCTCGGAGGAGGAGGCTGAGCGTGCACTCACCCCAAATTCCAGACAGTGATGGTATCAGAGGAGGCAGGCCCAACTCAGGGGACCTCAATGAAGCACCAGGCTGCAGCAGAGGTCTACACACAAAGAAAGGAGCTCCTCCTGAGTAGAGCTCTGACACACTGCAGCTGAGCCCTGGGTGGGGCAACAGGCTCTGCTGTTAAAAGCCTTCAGTGTCTGCCTAGCCAGTGTTTGGGACAACACCATTCCAGCAGTGAAAGTGCCTTGTACTGTGCTTCCCTGACCTGGTCCTGTGATTGATGCTCCACAGTACTGGCCCTTGGATTCCTTCTTGACTCTTCTTCTGGACTGAGTAATATATCGGACTGTCTGTGTTTTGACCTCTGTGTTTTGACCTCTTTTGACCACTCCTGCATTAGCCTGGCTCTACATATCTGACCACTTGCCTGTGCTTGACATTTGCCTGCTTAACTGACCACTCTCTTGTTTACATCTCTGCACTGGCTAGCAAAGAGCCAGGACTCAAGTTTAGAGTGGGGCAGCCCAGGACTCAGAAATCAACTAGGTATGGCAGGTGGGCCAGGGATGCACACCCACCTCTAGGCCTCCTCCTTCCCCAAGGAGGATGCATACATAAGGTTGCACTCATGCACAGAATTGTTGAGGGTTTTTTTAAAAAAAGAAACACATATTAAATGGGGAAAAAATCCATTTCTCATTTCTATCTGCCAAAGGAGACCCAGACATTAAAAAACCAGGCAGGCAGGGCTGACCCAAGACATTTTGTAGCCCGAAATGGAGTATGATGCTCCCTCCCATTTCATGTACAAAAGCCAACTGGCAGTTGAATGTTTCTTCAACACTGGCAATGGGACAGCATCCTTGACCACACTGGAAGTCAGCAGGCTGGCATAGTGGGTAGTTGGTGGGCTGCATAGCTCACAGCTCTCTCTTCCAACACCTTCCTACTGCTTCGTAGTACAGATTAAGGGCTTCTCCACACAGGGCTTTTATCTTACTATTGAGATTGGTTACTCACAGAAGTTTGTGGATGTCATCAACCTCCATGACTTTTCCTGTGCTAAATAACCTCTATCCCATTTGTTTAAAGATTGGAGATAATGAGCTATCAAATTACAGCGCACTGAGTTCCCTCATGAGAAGAGGAAATTTAGCAATAAGAGGAACTAGACTCTTATTAAATGTAATGCCATTTAGTGGCTGTATAATGAAACATAGAATATGCAAATAAGGTAGAGGGAAGAGTGTAAAGGGATCCTGCATTTAAAACAGAAGCAGAAAGTCCAGGTAATGTTGTGGGATTTTAGGCTGGTGTAGAAATGCTCACAGAGACTGCTTTGTAGTACAGATGCTACCACCTGAGGCAACTGCCTCCCTCTGCCTAATGGTAGCGCTAGGACAAATGAAAACAGTTAGTTGGCAACTCGTTAGCTTAAATCCAGAAGATAAAGAGACTATTGTTAGAAGGAGACTGGCCATTTGGTGACATGTTAGCAGGCTGACCCAGTGCAACCCAGGAAGAGAGCATTAGAACATCTCGCTGTTGATAAGAGGACCCATTCACTTCTGTCAGGATTTGAGAAATCTTAGTAACTTAAAAAATGTATTCGTTGAACTTTACCAGCAGAGGGCAGAATAGCTCCAGCAGCAGCTCTACAACTTGCTTTGGTTGATTACTAGGGATCAACCTGGAGAACTTGCTTTGACTAACTGGAGGAAACATACTTTTTAAATGTATTCTACATGCGTTATTCCCCACACCCCCAGCAGCAGTTTTGTCACAGCACAGACAGTATCATTTAAAATTAATCTATAACACAAAACAAATTAAGAAGCCAATAGTCTTTTGAATGTGTTCGTGAGTTCTGTGGTCATGCTTGGGAACCGTGCTGAAAACCCGGACTGAAGATCTACACCTGTGTGACAGCTCCTCCATGATGGAATAAATGTTGCAATATAGACATACATTCCTTAATTTGCAGAGGGTTAGGTGTGTTAGTCTGTTGCAGCAAACACAAAGAATCTTGTAGGACCTCAAAGACTAACGAACGTATGATGGCATAAGCTTTTGTGAACTAAATTAACTGAATTTGCAGAACCTGTTTTGTACTCTGAATCTAAAGAATGTTTAGTATTATCACAACTAATATCCAATTGTAACAAGGACTGAAGGAGTGGAGGCTGGAAGAGAAAGAATACCAAGGCCGCAATTCTATATGCACGAACTCGGGAGTAAGTCCAAGTTAATGGAATGGGACTGACTTCTGAGCAGACGCCCATACCACTGAGCTGTGAAGGGCATCAGTTGCACAGCAATAGGCCTGGCTGGAAGCAGCGCTAAGGGGAAACACTTCAGGCCCTAGGAATCTGGAAAGCCACATCCACATCACGTCTGGTTTATAAGAGCTGATGCAGTGTAGTAACTATGAACGTTAGCTGGGGAGTCTCCAGTCTGAATCTTGCACCAACCACAACTTCACTTTTGCCAAGCGATAATCTCTCAGCCTCAAACCCTCATATGGGGATAATATTACATGGACGCAGCACCCAGGGTCAGCATCATTGGGAACTTGCCAAGGCCCACTCGTGGTGAGGGGCCCACTGGTGGCTACCAGAGCCCCCTGGCCCTATCGCAACTGCTGTAGTCCTTGCCACCCGCTCACCCACTCTGTCCAGGCAAGCAGAAGGGTGCCAGCAAACAATCAGAGTGAGCAGGGAGGAGTACCAAGTGCTGCTGCCTGCTGGCTTCTTGTCCTGCTATGGCTGAATCAGACTCCACATTACAGCGGATTATGGGGCAATCCAAAAGGTAAGGCAACAAAGCAGGCGAATGGTCATGCACAGAAATTCCAGTCCACTGCAGGATCGGGCAAAGGCAGGAGTGGTCCAGATACAAGCAACGGTCAAAGCACCACTAGCGGTAAGTTACCACACACAGTCCAGAAGCAGAGACAAATGGGAGTCCAAGGGCCAGTGGCGCAGAAGGTAAATCACAAAACAAGGTCGAAAGACCGAGAAGCTGACGATGTTCCAGCACTGGCTAGCCTAAATTGAAGACTTATATAGCCTGAGCTTTCTGAGCCCCACCCAGGGCTCAGCTACAATGCATTACAGGCTCTCTGGCAAAAGTCCTACTCAGGAGGACGGCCTTTCTCCCAAGGAATCCTCCTTTGTAATTGAGCACTCCTTTTCAGAGAAGTCCTCCTGGCCTGCCTCTTGAGGCAGCGACACTCACAAGGGCTAGGGGGTTGGCCAACCTCTATCTCAGGGGTGGCATTCCCCTCCTCCTGCAGGGATGGACTAGCAGTGATCTCCTATGAGGACCCAGGCTCCCCTAGATCTCCTGACATGGGTGGCTCCTTGGCACTGTTTGTTTCTGGGAACTCTAGCTCCTCCTCAAAGGAGGATTCCTCCAGCCACGGCGCCCCCCATCCACACTGTTGTGCCACCATCATCCAATCATCCCTCTCTCTCTGCTGCCGCCAACCCCGGCAGAGAGACAGGGATGGTTGTGCAGTGGTGGCGACAGTGTGAGAGGGAAGCACCAGGGGCCATGGCGTTCCCCTCCCACCCTGCCGCCACAGATGCCACTATGCAAAGGTGGAAAATCTGCCAGCTGCCCTGACTTGCAGCAGACTGAGTCAGGCCAGCCAGTGGATATCATCTTGGAGTCCGGGGAGCCGAGTTGGCAAAAGTTCACTGAGCTCCACCCCGCAATGGATTCCTCTGACACCCCTAGGCATGACGCTTCTCTGCGCTTTTTCTCTGGAGAACAGAGCAGAGGGAGAACAAGTGGGCGATGGCAGGAAGAAAGAGAGGGGCCCACTGATGGCCTCCCAAAACCTGGAGCAGGCACTGATATTAGCTTTCCACCCAGTGCTCTTGTGAGGATTACCAAGATAATGTACGAGAAGCAACCAATAAATGCCAAGTGTTCTTCGTAACTTTCTATAGAAACTAAGGACATATTTTTTCAGGCTTTTCTTAGTAGTCTTGACTACTGGAAAGTCCACTGGGCATGGACTCAAAGAAAGGAGGAGAGTGGCAGAGCTGGCTGCTGTCTCATGCTGTGAGTCTCAGTAGCTAGCTGCTTCATCTTCCCGGGATGTCCTGCCCCTTCTGTCCCCAGACATTAGACAAACCATCATTGGTGAGGTCAGGATGTGGTTACTATAGGCTGGGCTGCTTTTCTCTGGACTAGCCAGAGGCTACTTAAGGTGGGAGGGCCCAGCATAAGTTCAGATTACCTGACAGATATAACATATTACTTAATGCATTTTTATTGCACCTTTCCTCCAGGGAACTCTGGGTGCACAAACATGGTTCTCTCTTTCCCCCTTCTGCCATTTTAACCTCCTGTGTGGTGGGTTAGGCTGAGAGAGAGTGACTTGCCCCAGCCCAGGGTCACACAATGAGTTTCATGGCTGACAGGGGATTTGAACCCAGGCCTCCCTCAACCACTGCACCAGCTGTGAACTCAGTTCACAGCCAGCCTTCCCAACCTGGTGTCCTCCTGCTGTGTTGGACTGCAGCTCCCAGCATCCCCAGCCAGCATGGCCTAAGCATTCTGCAGATCCTGTATTAGAGGTCATGGTAGTTCCTTATTTGTGATAAGACCATGCACTTTCTGGTGGCTAAATTCCATGTTGCATTTAGTACAGTTTGCCGCTAGAAAATCCAATATTTGGTGGAGAAGCAAGACCACCCTGAATTTCAATAACAGCTTGCAATAAAATCTTGGCTTTTAAACAATGCCTTGGCTGCTCTTTAGCTTTATGGGTGTTTTTTTTTTTTTGTTAAGTTAAAAAGAATACTTCCACTGTCTTTAAATCATAAAGTGTGCACTGTATTTTATTTCTTTGCAAAAGAAGTCTTTAAAAACTGAACTATGCTGAATGGGAGAGAGGCAGGGTCGCTAAAGAGTACTCAAAATGAAACAAAGCTGAGGAAATTAATATTGTTCCAGTTTGTGATTTGTGCTATTGAACTATGCCTGGATTGCTGGTTTCTGCCTGTTGTGCACGTCTGTGTTTCTTCTAAGTATAATTCAAGGGGAGGGAGGACGGGCCTCAAGAGTGTAGTAATTACACTAATGCACAATCACTTTTGTTGTATTCAGCCCTTATTTCATTAAAGATAGAAGAATCTTCACAGCCATTTTAAGTCCAAACTAGATGCAAGGGTGGCAAACGTCTTTTTAGATGTGGAGTTGCCCCAGACATATATAAAGCAGGAGGTGGAGGGTATTTAACAACAACAAAAAACAGGGTCGGTGAGATGGGATTATTTTTTAATGATGCCTCCTGTTAGAAAGGCAATTAGCAGAGAAAAAACAAAAGGCAAAACAGAATGGGGGTTTTCCAGTCCCACATGCACACTATAAAAAACACTATCTTCTAATAATGAAGGAGACCACACGCTTCTTTGGTGAAGAAAAGGTAAAATGGTTTTACTCACAAAGTGTTCTTGCATATACAATGCAGGTACAGCATAGAGTTTCAAAAAGAGTTTGTTCAGTCCATTTTGTGTTCCATTACACTGGCAGAAGCGAGAGGGCAAATACACGTGCTCCCAGCAATGGTGGAGGTCAGAGGGGGAGGGGAGGGGAGGAACAAAAGGAAGAAATCACAGGAAACCATATTGTAGACTATAGAGATCCTAAGGCTAGCTGTGGCCAAGATTCCCATGAATTAACTAACTGTAACCCTGCCCCCTTCCAGTAACTTCCCGATGAGGTTACAATATTCCCAACAATGTGGGCAGTGGTGTAGTGGAACCAGGCCTCACAGGGATGCAGTGCTGGCATGTTTTGATTAGCAAGGACACTGACATCATCTGCCCACCTTCTGCCCAGACTTCATTGAGATTGGCTGCAATCCTCACAGTAGCTGGAGGAAAATGAATTTACCCAGCATCAGTATATTATTCTTTGTTGTAATGCAACGTATTTTGGAGTGGTTTGGCCTTGAATTAAGACCCATCAGTTGTGGTGGTGGTGGTGTGTGTGTGTCTTTTTTTTTTTTTTAAAGACCTGCTCCTGATGGAGATGAAAACTGCTGGAACTGGTCTGCTGATATGGATCAACACAGCTGCCTGGATTTGGGGGCTGTCCTTGGGGGCGTGGCTATGGGGACCGTCAGGATGAGTGCCTGCACTTCAGAATTTACCACTACACGACTGCGTGCCGATGGGAACGCTTCACCTGCCTCATTCATGGCTTGCCTCGTTGCAGTTTCTCCCTGCATGTAACTTTCTGCTCAGCCAAAGATGACCCTGGCAAGGAGAAAAGTGGCTGGCTGACACTTCAGGGAAAGCCTGTGTGAAGAGATGGGCTTTGAGAAGACTTCTGAATGTCAGAACTGGGGGGAGGGGATGACTAATGACAGTTGGTGATGTGCAGGTGGGTGCTGCAACACTAAATGCTCTACTGCAAGTCCTTCTGCAGTACCTCAGGAACATGCAGCACCCTCAGGAGTGCTTCCATTGATGATGGCAGAGATCAGGCAGGGACTCCCTAAGGTATTATTATTATTATTATTATTATTATTATTAGCATTAGCATTTCTATACCGCCCCAGAGCCAAAGCTCTCTGAGCAGTTTACAGAAGTTAAAACATTAAATACAATATAAACAGTTTAAAAGCCATTTACAAAAAAGCACCCAAAAGCACACAAACAATATACACAAGCAACATATGACTAAAAACAACATTGAACTTTATCAGTCATAACTAAAGGCACATCCAGGACCAGTTAAAACTCATCATGTGCTGCCAAAATGCCTGGGAAAAGTGATAGGTCTTAATGTTACAAAAATTGTGTTCATATTCCTGGCAGACTATCCAATTATTCACCAAGAATGAAAGGAGGCAGAGATCTAGTCCAATGCGATTTTATTCTGCAGAATATGGCAGTCCTTGGGGCTAGCGCACCAACACAACGACAGCAATCAGGCAGTGTGATTCAGAAGCTTATATACAGAGTCTTTGGTAGCTTGCACCTGCGCTTTACTGTTCTCTTTGTCTAGCTAAAAGGAAGCAGGAAGCAGGTATCACCTTTCGACACTCAAGCATGCGCAGAAAGCTAGTCACATACTCTTGCATGATATGTTCTCGGCATTCCTGACTTCTTTATAAGGCACTATATCTTGTTGACTTGGCAGTTTCGCAGGAAAGGTAGAACAGACATAGCATAGCTTATAAAATCATAGAATAGTAAACATATTACAACTGAAATTTCTATAACATTAACCTGGTGCCAAAAAGATAATAATGTTGGTACCAGGCGGACCTCATCAGGGAGCTTGTTCCACAGATGGGGGGCCACCACTGAGAAGGCCCTCTCCCTCGTTGCTGCCTTCCAAACTTCCCTTGGAGGAGGCACCCGGAGGAGGACCTTAGATGCAGAGCACAGTGTATGAGTTGGTTCATTTCAGGAGAGGCATGCTGTTGTCAGGTATTGCAGTCCCAAGCCAGCTATGGCTTTATAGGTTAAAAGCAACTTGAATTGAGCTCAGAAGCATATAGGCAGCCAGTGCAAGCGGGCCAGAGTTGGTCTTATATGCTCGGACCTTCTGGTCCCTGTTAGCAATCTGGCCACTAGGTGAAAGTAACCTGGTCCCAAGCGGTTTAGGGTTTTACATGTTAATAACAACACCTTAAACTTGCTGGGGAAAGCAAGCACCCTGAATAGTATATATAAAGGCACGTAAAGGGCATGGAGGCGTGTGCGTTTGCCCAACCCCCAACAACTCTGCGTGTGCCTTCTAGGCTGCCTACTTATGCACTGCCAAAAAAAGAAGAAATATATCCCTCAAAAAGGGGACAAAAAGGGACAGATTTTTATATTTAGAAATAGTTGCTATAGTTTAAATAGAAATAAAATACATCTCACCGTAGCGGGAAAGACTGTGACCAGGTGTGACTCGTTTGTGTGCCTGTTCAGGCTGTTGTTCAGGTGCTCACTGCTGATGGGCAACTTCATAAGAACACCAGAACAGTCCTGCTGGGTCAGACCAAAGGCCTATCTAGACCAGCATTCTGTTGCCACAGTGACTGACCAGATGGCTCAATGAGAAGCCCACAAGCACGACATGAGTGCAATAGAACCTTCCCACTTGTTGTCCTTAGCAACTGGCATACAGAGGCCTGCTGCCTTTGACACTGAAGGAGAGACTTTATATATACACACACACACACACACACACAAACACACACATACACATATATATGCACTAAATTTCTTAATCACCCATCTGGCCGGTCACCTGGCCACTCTGGGCGATGTATAGCAATACAATTTTAAAACAATAAAATTCTACTTTAAAACATCATATTTCTAAAAACATATTTCCTAACCCAGCCCAAATGCCTGCCTGAACAACCATGTTTTTAATGCGTGGTGGAAACTCATTAAAGAGGGGGCATGGCGGAGTTCCCTAGGGAGGGAGTTCCACAGAATGGGGGCCACCACAGAGAAGGGCCTCTCCCTCGTCCTCACCAGCCTAGCTGTCCTGGCTGATGGGACAGAGAGAAGGCCATCCGAGGCTGATCTTGTTAAGCAGCCTGTCTGGTGTGGCTGGAGGCGCTCCTTAAGATAGGCTGGGCTGGAACCACATAGGGTTTTAAAGGTCAAAACCAACACCTTGAATTTGGCCCGGAAAATTAACTGGTAACCAGTGCAACTCCTTCAGCACTGGAGTGATGTGATCACACCGGCGGCTGCCTTTAATCAGGTGAGCCGTCGCTTTCTGTACCAGCTGCAGCTTCCAAACTGTCTCCAAGGGTAACCCCACATAGAGCGCATTACAGTAGTCTAGATGAGAGGAGACCAGGCATGTACTACTGATGGGAGCAGATGGTCGGGAAGGTAGGGGCGCAGCCGCCGTATGAGGTGGAGTTGGTACAATGCTGTCCGGCACATGGCTGACACCTGAGCCTCATTGGACAGCTGTGAGTCTAAAATGACCCCCAGGCTGTGGACCTGGTCTTTCAAGGGTAGCCGTACCCCATTCAACACCAGGTCAACATCCCCCAACCTCCTCTTATCTCCCACCAAAAGTACCTCGGTCTTGTCAGGGTTCAGCTTATTCCTCCCCATCCAGCCACTCACCGTCTCCAGACATTTGGACAGGGATTCTACGGCCAACCTTGGTGAAGATTTAAACGAGAGGTAGAACTGCATATCATCTGCATATTGATGACACCGCATCCCAAACCTCCTGATGATAGCCCCCAGCAGCTTTACATAGATGTTAAATAGTATTGGGGAGAGGATGGAACCCTGTGGCGCCCCACAAGTGAGCGGCCATGGGTCCAAAACCTCCTCTCCCAGTACTACCCTCTGGTACCACCACAATATGGTGTCTCCAGTGCCCAACCCCTCCAGGCGGTCCAGGAGGAGACCGTGGTCAATGGTATCAAAAGCCTCTGAGAGGTCGAGGAGAACAAGGAAGGAGCATTTGCCCCTATCCAAAGCCCTCCTCAAAGCCCTCCTTAGCTATCATGTCTAGCAGTCATTGGGAGCCTTATTCTCCCTTAATTTGGCTAATCCCTTTCTAAAGCTGTCCATGTTGGCATCCATCGTGGAGTAAAGACTTAGGACCCTGTTCTCTCTTCTTAAGGTTCTTAATTTTCAACCAGACTTAGACTGGCTGGACAGACTTTCAAACAGAGGATGCTTTCATATAGAAGACTATCCTCGGTAAATTAGGATGTATGGCCACACTAGTGCTGTCCCCATCTCCTCAGTCCCTGCACTGAG
The DNA here is from genome assembly GCF_057233095.1 of Heloderma suspectum. Classification (NCBI taxonomy): domain Eukaryota; kingdom Metazoa; phylum Chordata; class Lepidosauria; order Squamata; family Helodermatidae; genus Heloderma; species Heloderma suspectum. The sequence continues at coordinate 36,051,934 of NC_139464.1, forward strand.
CATAGAGGTCTGAAGGGGGCTTCTACTTGTGTTCATTTGAACATGAGTAGAACTCTGCCCCCCCCCACCCCGCATGCACAACCCAGGAGCCTTGATTGCATAGCGTTCTATTCGCGTTCAAGCAAGCATGACCTTGTATACCCTGTTCCCCTTACACACTTTTGAGAACTACTGACGGAAAGAGTCGATTCAAAGCCCATGGAAACCAGGGCTAGGGTGGCCAGGTGTCCTACTTTACAGATGGCAGTCCTCTATTTTGGAGAGCTGGCAGAGAACAGTCCTCTAGTTGAAGGTGTCCTGTTTGAAGGGCTGTCCAGTCCAAGTCTGGTTGAAAGTCAAAGAACTATAAGGAGAGAGAACCAGCAGGGGACTCGCAGTTGCCCATCAGTGGTTTGCACCAGGGCAGTAGGCTAATTCACCTGGTCAGTCTTCTCAGCTATGATGAGATGCATTGTGTTTCTATTTTAATTATAGTTATTATTTCTAAATTGCACCTATATTTATAAATTTGCATATGCAGGTGTTATGCAAATTGGTGTCCTCCGTTGTCCTCTCTCTTTTTTGGTGATGCAATTCCTCTTTTTTTGCAATGTGTAAGTGGCCACCCTAAAAGCAAATGGTGCCCAAACATTGGTGGGGCACCAGCTAATACATTTTTGGCTGTTTTTCCTTCTTTTAAAGTTCATGTTACTTTGCATTCCGCCACCCCCCTTTGCAGTGTTCATTTCCACCTGACAACAACTATTAAGTGTTTTGAACAACAGTTTGAGCAATTAGAGCCAGTTGGTTTTGCCATGAATAAATTGCCAACTCAAATGTGTTGATGTCACCTGGGAAGTTTGTTTTACCAGGGACTAATTAATGGGGTCTAATATGGTGGTACACTGAAAACAGCTCAGCCTTTTGTGCTCTGACAATGGGTTCTGTGTGATTCAGTTTCAAAGGTGTGTGAAATTCTAATCCTAATTAACTTTGCCACTCTGAGTCCCTTAGGTATATGCAAATGGAAATCATCAGGCTCCAGGCACAATTAGGTATAAATATACCCTGCCTGCCATTTTAACAAAACACACACAAAATCTTGACCAGCTCATATGTTTTCTGTTGGCTGATTTGCATGTAGTTTGTTGCTAACAGAAAAAAGTAATGATGGGTGAGCTCCCCCTGGCCCGCCTCATAATTTGCTCATTTTTCTGAGCTCTCTTGGGAAATTCTTGGGAAACGTATTTCAAAGAATTATCTAAGAAAGCCTAGAGGAGCTTACAGTGGAGGCTGGTGGCTTCAATTTTGGTGGGGCTGTAAATCCATTCTGGATTTCAGTCAGAACCAGCCAGAACTCTAAAGGAGCTATCCAAGGTGCTGAACCTATTTTGGGGATAGGTTTCACCACTTTGGATAGCTCCTTTAGAATTCTGGCTGGTTCTGACTGAAACCCAGGATGGATCCACAGCCCCACTGAAATTGGAGCCCCTCCACTGTGAGCTTATCACCAGGCCGTTCCACATAGCCCCTTCCCCTTTCCCAGAACTTGCAATGCTAGAATGGAGGCTTTCAATAGAGACCTGGGATTAGATTCAGGTGTAGCTACATGGCTGTCTTAAGTCTCATTGGTTTCAATGGGTCTACTCCAAGTGCGACTACATCTCGATCCAGCTCAGGCCAGGAACAATTTTATTGCCTGAGGCAAAGGATAAGAATCTGTTGGACTTCTGAATGCTCGTGGGGATTTCCCAGTGGAGAAAGCTGGTGATCCTAGCCTCACTGTGGAACAGTGAGATGTGGAAGGCCATCGACTCAATTGCACCCGAGTGCCCTCTCGCTGTGGAACCAGTTCTGCTCCCTGGTATACTGGGGAGCTATGAGCAATGAAACAGGCTGGACGTCAGCTAGAGAACAAATGGCACAAGTCCCGAAGCGAAGATGACCGAGCAGCATGCTCTCATAATCGTGCCTATGGCGTGGCGGTGTGGGGAACAAAGAAAACTTACTTTCCATTGCATCCTCAAGTAGCCATCCAGCAGAGCTCTTTCGAGTGGTCCGGGGGCTGTTAACACTCTCCCCAGCAAATGAGGCCATGGTCCCCTCAAGGACCCACTGTGACCTTTTTGCATCACACTTTGAGGACAAAATCACTTGTCTCTGCAGCAAACATGATGCTGTTGTTAGTGCAGTTCCAGCAGAGGTGTCTTACGCCATCATCTGTCCAATTTTGTGGGATCAGTTTCAGTTATTCTAGCCTGATGATGTAGAAAAGGTGCTTGCAGCAATGTGACCAACCACATGGCCTCTCAATCCTTGACCTTCCTGGCTAATAAGTGCTAGCCGAGCGGATATGACTGGATGGGTCCAGGGTGTGGTGAATGCTTCCCTTCAGGAAGAGTTGGTCCCTGCTATTCTTAAGGAGGCAGTAGTGTGACCACTCCTGAAGACTCCCACTCTGGATGCAATGGTATTAGACAACAACCGCCCAGTTGCAAAAACTTTAGGGAAGTTTCCAGACAGGGTAATGGCAGAACAACTGCAGGCATTCTAGGAGGATACTGATTATCTAGACCCATTTCAATCTGGGTTTCATCTTCGTTACAGGACTGAATCAGCCTTGGTCACCCTGATGGATGACCTTTATCGAGAGAGGGACAGGGGGAGTGCCACCCTGTTAATTCTGCTCGATCTCTCATTGGCTTTTGATACCATCGACCATGGTATCCTCCTGGATCAACTCCATGGGATGGGTATTGGAGGCACTGTGCTACAGTGGTTCCGGTCCTACCTATGGGGCTGATTTCAGAGAGTAACATTGGGTGACTATTCCTCGGTCCCTTGGCAATTGAGCTATGGGGTGCCGCAGGGTACCATCTTGTCCCCAATGTTGTTTAACATCTATATGAAGCCACTGGGAGTGGTCATTCAGGGATTTGGAGCTAAATGCCATCAGTATGCTGATGACATGCAGCTCTATCTCCCTGTGACATCTGAATCAGGAGAAGCTGTGAAAGTACTGGCCCAGTTCCTGAACTCAGTAATCAGCTGGATGAGGGCCAATAAACTGAAATGGAATCCTGGCAAGATGGAAGCCCTGTGGGTGAGTGGTTCCGAGTCCAGGAGACAGGCTCATTGCCTGTTCTGAATGGGGTTGCATTCCCTCTGAAAGATCAGGTCCATAGTTTAGGGGTACCCCTAGATCCATCATTGACGCTGGAAGCCCAAGTGGCCATGGTGGCTTGGAGTGACTTTTACCAGCTTCAGCTGATTCACCAACTATAGCCTCTTCTGGACAGGGATAGCTTGGCCACAGTGGTACAGGACCTAGTAACCTCAAGACTGGATTACTGCGACATGCTCTATGTGGGGATGCCCTTGAAGCTGGTCCAGAAGCTGGAGCTAGTGCAGAATGCAGCAGCTCGGCTGTTGTCAGGAGCTGCCCCTTTTCAGCATGCAACTCCTTTGCTGAGGGAACTGCACTGGCTGCCTATCCACTACCAGGCCAGGTTTAAGGTTTTAGTACTAGTGTACAAAGCCTTAAACAAATTGGGACCAGTATACCTGAGAGAGTGCCTTCTCCCTTACCAACCTGCCCAGTTACTGAGGTCATTGGAAGGCTTGCTGCTGGTGTTTCCACATGGACCTATGGCCCAACTGGAGTCCATCAGGAGAAGAGCCTTCAGCATGGTGGCCCCCTTTTTTGGAATTCTCTGTCCCTGGGGGTCAGGCAGACACCAGCACTGTGTTGTTTCCGGCGCCTCCTTAAAACAGCTCTGTTCCAGGAGGCATTCCTTAATTGACCAGTTACAGTTTTTATTGGCATTGTGTTTTTAAACAAGTATAATTTTAATGTGGGTTTTTTTTTTATTCTTTTACTGTTTTATTTTTTGTGTTCACTGCTCTGAAATCTGTTCTAGATCTGGAATGGTTTATAAATATTGTAATTAAATAAATAAAATAAAAAGATGGTGCCATCACCACCACTTGATTCCATGTACAGAAGCTGACTGAACTGGCAGTTGAATCTAACTTCAGCAATTGCGACAGGACAGCATCTCCTACTGCACCAGAAGGCAGAAGTCTGCAGCTTGGAAAAATTGGGAAAAGTACAGAAAAGGGCAACTAAAATAATCAAGGGACTGGAGCAACTCCCCTATGAGGGAAGATTACAACAGCTGGGATTGTTTAGCTTGGAGAAAAGCTGAGTAAGGGCAGACATGATAGAGGTGTACAAAATTAGGCATGGTGTGGAGAATGTGGGTAGGGAGACATTTTTCTCCCTCTCTCAAAATACTAGGACCCGGGGTCATCCCATGAAGCTGATTGGTGGGAGCTTCAGGACAGATAAAAGAAAGTACTTCTTCACACAGCGCATAGTTACACTATAGAATTCACTACTACAAGACGTAGTGATGGCCACCAATTTGGATGGCTTTAAAAGGGGGTTAGACAAACTCATGGCGGTTAAGGCTACCAATGGCTACTAGTTCTGATGGCTATGTGCTACCTCTAGTATCAGAGGCAGTATGCCTATGTACACCAGCTGCTGGGGAACATGGGTGGGAGGGTGCTGCTGCATTCATGTCCTGCTTTTGGGTTCCTGGTCAACAGCTAGTTGGCCACTGTGTGAACAGAATGCTGGACTAGATTGACCCTTGGTCTGATCCAGCAGGGCTCTTCTTATGTTCTTACGTAGCTTAGGGGGACAGAGCAGATCATGTGGCACACAGAGCTCTGTCCTCCAACACCTGTCTGCCCTCCAGCATGTGCTACCTGAGGCCTCTCACTCTGCCTAATGATAGGGTCAGCCCTGATCCAGCCCCATATTTTTAAGACCTGGAGGCTTTTGCAGAACTTCTGTTGTCATTGGGGATCCTAGGAAATGGAATTCCCAGTGTCTCCTGGCTCAGTCTATTAAGCAAACAGGCATGGGGAATGCCACTCCCCAGGGCTGTCTTAAAGATGAGGCCTGTGTTGAAGGCCTCTGTGAGTGACAAGGAATTGCATAAAGGCAAGTGAGCAGGCTTGTGGAAGAAGGACGGAGCACACCGTCCCTCCTTTATGCTCAGCATAAAGGCCAAGAGGGCTTCAAAAGGGGTCTCTGCACCAAGGTCCCAGCACAGAAATGCAGCAGGCTGCTGCCATAGGGACAGATCTCTCCATCCATCCTCCAACAGCTCACAGGAGACAAGTATATATATTTTTGCGCACTAGTAACTTTTGTGCACTTATTTACAAGGCTGCATCAATCATTTTAATAAACCACCCTGTGCCTTGAACAATTTCTCTGGCTTTCCCTGGGTCCTTAAAGAATCTTACTTCTGCACACAGAGCTGCTTCTGCACACAAACCTCCTTCTTGGATCAGGCACTGAAGGGTTCCAGATGCACCTCTTGTCCTGACAAGAGAATAATGCTGAGGATCATTATGTGAAGAACCAGTTTAGCTGATCTGATGCTATTTAAATAGTGAAATAGGTAAGTCAGCCTTGTAACAGCCCACAAAGGTTACTAGCCTGCAAAATAGTTTTACTAGCCTACTGGAGGCTGGCAGAAGAGAGTTCGAGAGCTGCATTTCTTTCCTCCTCTAGCAGCCTGCTTGATTTCTATGCTGGGTGTAAAGAAAGAGCCCATTTGCTCGCCTCCATGGAAGTCCTGATTGCCTCTGGCAAATAGGCTAGGGCGTAAATACAAGGCTGAGATAAATTACATGTGTCAATGTATGTTGGTATTTGTTTATATAATTGTAATGCGTATATCTTTTTGTGTATATGGATTATGATATAGTATATATATTTTTTATTTTTTAAAAGCCATAAATCTCCAGTAGTCTACCATCCAAAAGGAAACTACACCCTGCAGTGCAGCTTCTGGACCTTCTTCTTGGAGAAGTGGAGAGTGTGTAACAATTGTTATTTTGGGGGTCCATCAGACTTTTTGAAAGCTGCTTATATATTGTTCTTCTGGCGTTACTTCAAAAGGTTTTTTGGAATGCTGTTCATATTTTTCATCCATAAATGGAATCCCGTAAACTTTTTCAGTTGAAAATACAGAGAATCTAATAAACATTTAACTTGAGTTGCCATTTGGGTGGAGTATTCTTGTGGTTGTTGGATTTCTCTTTTATGCTATATATTTCTCTTTCATGTTATCAGATGTCTTTTTTACATTCAGCTTTTTTTTTCTATAAAAGACAGTCCAATATAGTGACATCTCAAAAAGGTTGCGTATGACTCACAAATATCTGTAACTCCCCTAAATGCTCACATCCTTCAATCACTGACGTGTGAAAATAGGTACACCGTTTAACTTTATTTGAGCTAGAGGCCAGTGGCATAAAAAGCAGCTTTTATAGAATCTTGCACTTACCCCATCCCTTCTAAATTCATTCCCCACAGATTCATTTCTCTTTCAAAAGTTCATCTCCCTCAGACCCCCCTGGCCCATTAATTTTCGTTTCTGCTTCCTCTCCACATTTTCTGAGTGGCTAGCAAAAACAATAATAAATTTGCCCCCCCTGCTCCAAAAAGAAGAATTGCCATTTCCTTCCCTTCACTCATGCCAGCAATCCTTCAGTGCAACCTGCTTCTATGATGCCTCTGTTCTCCCTCTTCCAGCTTAAAGTGTTAACTCACAGAGATGCAGCATGCAGATTCAGCCTGTTAAGGTATGCTAGGAGCAAACCCTGTGAACATCATTGAAAACCATTGAGCTATGGCCCCTCCTGTGCACTTCTGCCATCTCAAAAATAAAGAAGTATTATATAATGAGCCTTTCTACATGAGGCATTTATTATACGCTCATGATTCCTCACTCATGGTTGTTTGTGGGTGCTTTACAAAACGTCGCCATCCTCCAGGGCCTCTTCCGTTCTTTGCGATCATTTTCACGTGTGTGTGTTTTTTTTAAATCAGGAAAAGTCCAGGATATTGGGGAAAGAATGGCGGAAAGTAACCGTAGTGTACCTGTGCAATTCTGCTATGCCACAGCACCCCCTAGAGATTATGTAATGGGACATATAGAAAGGTGGAGAAGGAAAAACACAGAAAAAAAATGTGTGTAGAGGATCTGATATTAATCCCCCAAAGAATCCAGAAGCAGAAGCCTTGATAAAGTGGTAGGTTAAAAGCCTCATATAGAAAAGCCCATTATATATTATATTATATTATATTATTTATATTATATTGGTCCTGCATACATGCAACAAAATGACATTATGACCTATTTATTTATTTAAATCACATGCATGCACATTTATTTTTTTACTACATATTTTTCTCGGTTTAAAGGTAGCAATGCAGCAACCCATGCACGCTGGATACAAAGCCACAGGTGCTTGTTGGGAGTAGAAGAACTTAATGGCCAATGAGCAGAGGCAGGAAGACAAGAAAAGTGCTGGAAAGTGAAAGTAGAAGACAGCAACAAGTCCACACTCAAAAGAAATGCTGGCACAAGAGGACTACAGCCCTGATGTCCTGTTTCTGGGCTTCCCACTTGGACATCTGGTTGGCCACTGTGGGAAACAGGATATTGGACTAGCTTTGGTCTGATCCAGCAGGGCACTTCTTCTGTTCACTTCTTTTTGTGGGCTGACCACTGCAGTACATCCTAAAGAGACAGGAAGACTGCAGTGGTGGTTATCATAGAATCACAGAATAGTAGGGTTGGAAGGGGCCTATAAGACTATAGAGTCCAGCCCCCTGGTCAGTGCAGGAATCCAAGCCAAAGCATCCCTGACAGATGGCTGTCCAGCCTCATCTTGAATGCCTCCAGTGTGGGAGAGCCCACCCCCTCCCTAGGTAATTGGTTCCATTGTCATATTGCTCTAACAGTCAGGAGGTTTTTCCTGATGTTCAGCCGGAATCTGGCTTCCTGTCACTTGAGCCCATTATTCCGTGTCCTGCACTCTGGGATGATCGAGAAGAGATCCTGGCCTTCCACTCTGTGACAACCTTTCAAGTACTTGAAGAGGGCTATCATATCTCCCTTCAGTCTTCTCTCCTCAAGGCTAAACATGCCCAGTTCTTTCAGTCTCTCTTCATAGGGCTTTGTTTCCAGTCCCCTGACCATCTTTGTTGCCCTCCTCTGAACCCTCTCCAGTTTGTCTGCATCCTTCTTAAAGTGTGGCACTGTCAGGGTGGAAACTGAGCAGATAGAACCCCAGAGCAGTTCTGATTCTGAGGAGGAACAGCAATCCGTGGGAGAAGAGTGCACTCATCTCTCACAGGCACAGCAGCTGGCAGAGATTCCTCCTGCCAGCATTCCTGAGATAGATAGTGACGCTGGCAGTGAGAGAGCGCTGGAGGGGGGCTTGCTGGACGCTTGACGCCGACGCTGGGAGCGACGACAGCTGGAGGGCACGGAAAGGAGGCATAGCGCTTGTTTGGCGTGCAAGCAACGGTCGCGTCCCGAGGACCCAAGGGAAAGAGGGAGGATCTCTCCCTAGCCCATAAGTTCAGGGTCTTCCCGTAATTCTCCTTCAAACGGGGACCAACTGCCTAACCTGAAGCATAGGCTACTCTGCTGTTCCTTGCTTAGTCGCTGATTAGCATCTGAAAGAGTCATTAAGTTGTAAAAGGATTAAAGCCTTGAAAAGAATCCTTTTGTCTGTGTTTTGAGTTAGCTATTGGAGTAGACTGAAAGAGGCCACCAGGGCGCTCCTGACAGGCACTCAAATTGGACACAGTACTCAAGATGAGGCCTAATCAGTGCTGAGTTTCATTTCAGGTTTCTTTCGTATTGGGCAGAGTTCATAAATGTATGTGTGGGAGGGGGGAGAGTTCAAAGTTTTTCTCTTGGATATGTTCTAGATTCAACTGTGAAAAAACAGTGTATTTTAAAAAGACTGGTTGTGGTTATTTTATTTATTATCTCTCATTAAACAAGCAGCATAGGGATTGGTGCATTTGGCATTTATAAATACTATGTAGGCCTATTTAATGGTTTTATAGCAGTAGTCACTTGGTGTGTAGAACCAGCAAATTCGGAGGAATGATCACATTTGACTCCTGAGGAATGATCACATTTGACCTGAAACATGGGGTGTGAGGGACTCACCCAGCCTTCATCAACCCCACTCACCAACAGGCTGGGGGTACGAAAGTCTTTGATCTGGGCCAACAAGAATGCTCATGGAGGGAGGTGGCATTACAGCAGCAAAATTAGGCTGCCAGAAAAACCTAGGGTAGATTTTTGGAAGAAAGTCTGTTCTCTAGTTCTGAATGGCATTGGTAAGAGTTAATTTCATTTCTGGAAATTCTGCAGTTATGACTGGGGGGCAGGGGGAGGTATGGCCATAGCATTTTCAAGCTCTCTGGTGCTGCTCCGTTTGTTCCTCTTCCTTTTTTTGTGCAAAGCTGCTTCCCTGTGCCACTTCATTCCAATTGCACATAGATTTTTTTTTAAGAACAAGGAAAGTTTGCTTTGTAAATTGACTGATTGATTGGATGGAAGAAGGCACAGGGCCTCAGCTGCTTCCTTCCTTCTGTGTCTCTATTTCTGCAGCCTTTACCCATTCTCCAGCCCTCCCCTGCAAATGGCTTCTCTTTTTCACTCTCCCTTTCCACACCAGAAAGAAAAAAAAGGGAAAAGACTGGGTTGTGAAGGTGAGCTGCTGCAGGGAAGCAAGAGAAATCTGGAGTAGATTTTTTGAGAGAGACAGAGACAGAGAGAGAGAGGAAAAGACTATGAGCTACGTGGAACATTACATGAGCGGACTCCATTCTTCCCACTAGCATTCTGCTTCTCCAACTTGTTCTCCAGAGTCCTCAACACTCTGGAGCAGATTTGGGGAGGGGAGTTGGATGTCATTCCACTGGTGGATGGACACTACTGGATGCAAGCCTGTGTCTTCTAGCATTTTAAACTGTGATTTTGAAGCTTGCTTGTTGGATTGTGCTAGGACTTGTAAAAGAAGTGGAGACAACGTTTAATTTTCAAAATGGGACCTGCAGGGGAGTCAGGCTTATAAGAAACATGGTAAACTGCAAATTAGGCCATCTCCTTAATTCGGTGGGAGGGGCAGGCTGCCACTTGCTGGGTGGAAAGGGAAAGGCATTCTGCATGTGTCCTACATTCTTCCTGGCTGGTAGAAGTAATATTTGGCCTCTAGACAGAATTTGTGGATCCCCGGATTCACCCCTCCCTAAATGGTGTCACTTTCTTGAGTGATGTACCTAGCAGTGGAGTAGCTCATGACCATTTGATAACTCGATTTGATAACTACATCAGCCTTCCCAAAACTACTGCCCTTCAGATGCTTAGAACTACAACTCCCAGAACACCTGACCATTGGCCATGCTGGCTGGGGTGGATGGGAGTTGAAGTCCAAAATCTGGAGGGCACCAAGTTGGGGAAGGATGCCCTACATCCACATGCAGGAGATGAAGGAACTGGCATAACTTTGTGTTAGACACAGTCATGGCTATATGCCATGAACTGAAAGTCAACAGCTTTTACTTCGTTTACTTTCTTTGGAATAGCATGCTTGCCATGTTTTGTTTTGTTTTAAATTTGTTATGCCTGGCAAATGTAGGAAATGATATAAATGGAGCCTGGAGCACCTTGCACTCTGATAACAATGCTTATTTTTTAATGAAAAATACAGTCATTATATTTCCAAAATATGGGTGGGAGCAGCTGTTATTTCTGTCTTCCAAATTCCTAGTAGCCTGAAATCCGAGGACTTGAAATATATTTTGCACCTAGCGCTGTCTAATCTAATTAAGTCTGCACAACACTTCTTGCATGCCTTCTTAAGACTGTTAGGGGCAAAATTGCACTTGGTGCTAAATGTGTGGCTCTTCTTTCAAATGCAAATTGAAGCCTTGGAGGCACCTGATCAGGGTCATGACTTGGGGTGGCATCCCCCCTGCCATAGTCTCCACAAAAATCCCTCTGATGCTGCTATTTGCTTTGAAAAGGAACTCTTCATTGGTGCCCAAATGGGAGCTTCCCTCCTCATACAAAGAGCAGCTGGGATGGGGTCATTGGAATCATGGCGGGGGGGGGGGAGGTTAATTCACCTCCCACCCCTGGCAATCCTGATTGGGCTCTCCTACAGCTGCTACTTGCATTGTAAAAAGATTCACATAGCTTAAAGTGACACATTTAGCTTCACATGTAGGTTAGCCCTCGCAAACTGCAGACTTCTAGCCTGAAGTTCTGGAGAACTTGCAAGCTTGCTCACAACTTTGTGATATTTTATCTGGCTCTCATAAAGCTATTGCCCTACTGTGGTATCATATTGACTGTGAAACATTTGTGAAGTAAGCCCCAAGATTCCTGCCTTGTGGACTGCTAAGGAGACCAGTTCCCTCTCTCCCCTGCCTTCCATTTTTCTTGTTTCTCCCCTCAAGGCTCCATGCCTCAACTTCATTCAACCCATAGACTTAATTTATAGATTCATACAGTCTGTCTGATTTCTGGTTCCTTTAGACTCTGTCCTCTCTTTCTGGGTTCAACTGCTACCAACATTCTGTAAGCCTGGAAGAAGCTCACAGGCACATGTCAGACTTTGCGGGGCTTTTTAAAAGAATGCCCTTTTAAAAAAAGTCACAGATCTTTATGGTTCTGCATACCTTAAGTATGTAGAAAGCACAGCCTTGGTTTTTTTTTTTTGGTCTCCCCCCCTCACCTCTTCACATCCAAACTGATAGACACTGAAACTCCTGAGTTTGCTATTAGAGTGAATTATTTTGCCACAACTTCAGATAATAGAAATGGAATCCTTGCCTTGAATCAGCTGGGAGAGATAATAAATATTCACTGGATTCCAGATGTTCCTGAAATCTGGTTTGGCCCCAATGTATCATATGGCATTATTTAATAAGGTAAAGCCTAATTTATTCCTAGAGGGATGTGTACATGGGAGAGATGCTCAGTCAGTGTAAATGTTGGCCTAACTCTTTGATTAAGAATCTGTCATATTAGACACAGAGAGGTCCAAATTCAGAGAAAATTTGTTGTCTTTAAATCCCATTGAAACCAGTGGGACAAGTTAGTTGTGACTAATGTAAGCCCTGTAGACTGCAAGAGGACTTAAGCGTGACTAACACTGTTTGGAATGGGGCCGCATCACTCAGACCAAACACAAGGGCTGGAATTCACTTTGCAAGTCTAGAGGGGGCATACAAGCGACAGGCTATACCCAGGAGCTCTATGGATGCTGAGTGGGGAAGAAAGAGGATATTATAAAGTAAATTCTTAAGCCATCTTTGGCACAGAGTTGGATTAAGTTGTAACTGGAATGCTTCTGAAGCTAGGTGTGGTCTTCAAGGTATGTGTATCTCTTTCTAATAACATATAAAACAAGATTTCAAGAAACCATCTGTGAACAGTTAGAGCAGGTAAAACAATGTGAGGAAATATGTTCAGAATGTTATCTTTTTCGGCTGCCAACTCTGTCTTCCAAATAAATGGCGAGCGTAAGTTCCTTGTTGCAGGCAAGGAGCAGTGAAATAAAACGGTGGGTGTTTTTTTATTTTGCCTTTGGGAGAGAGGCTTAAATTCAAAAACATTCTGATGATTATTCCATTTGACAACATGATGGAAACAGGAAAAACAAAGTCAGGCAGTCGGAGACTCAGTCAAAGAAAATAAAAATGGCTTATTATTAGCGTGGTTTTGTTTCCAGTGCCAGATTCTCTCAGCTCAAGTAAATCAACTTGAGCTGTGTTGACTGTAGTAAAAACAGCATTATTTAAAAGTGGGACACTTGTTTCAATCTTTTAACATCTCTTTAAGATTCAAAAGGGCCCCAGTACACTCAACAGAGGGTTGTTCAGTCATTAGCCCTCCACGCATACAGTGTACACTTGAAGGGGAAATGGGTCTGCTCCTACTAACCTTGACCCTATGACCAAATGCTTGCACCCAACCTCCATGTTTCAGCTGTATGTTCAGCTCTCCTTTCCCACAATACACCAAAGGCTGGATTCTCAGTGTGCAGGACCAACAGGTACAGTCTCCCTCCATGCATATGACGCTGTCCATTTCCCTTCGCTTGGAGCTCTAAGGGAACTGTTGGTTCAGCAGTGATGCCATTTAGATTGAGGGCCAGTGGTGGAGAGGCATCAGGACTCACATGGAGGCGGTGGCAGCATTTTTTAATGGGCAGGGACAATGACGTCGTCTGCCACAGAATTCCCTGTCCCCTCTGAGCTTAGCTGCAATTCTCACAGTAGCTGGTGGGAAATGAATTTCCCTGGCAATACTATATAATACCATGTTGTAATGCAAAGTGTTTGGGGGTGGCTTGGTCTAGAAAGGCAATTAAGGGTGCAATCCTAACTAGATAGGTGGCCACCTCTGAACTCGGAGGCGACCGCCTATCCAAAGCAAGGCAGGAGAGGCACGGAGGGATCGTTCCCTCTGAGCCTCTCCTGCCTTGCTGTTTTTCACTAGACAGCTGTTTTTGGCTGTCTAGTGGTGGGGGGCCCAACCAGGAGAGGAAGCTGCCGTACAACACACTGGATGTGTTGTACCCACAGCTCCACTCTCCCCGTCCCGGAACGCCCCCCAGAACGCCCCTTTTCAGTTGCTCCACGCTCCTCTTACGAGCACGGAGGATGGGGCTTCTCCGCACTGCCTCCGAGGCAGCACAGATGAGAGGGGCGGTCGGTTTTCCGGAAACCGACCTCAGAGCACAGGCTCCGAGGTCAGTTCCCGGAAAACAGCATATCCTGTGGCCTGCTAGAGTGTCTGACGGGCCATAGGATTGCTCTCTAAGACACATTAGGCCCGTTCCTGGTGGAGATGAAAACTGCTAGAACAGGTTTGTTACAATGGTCTGCCTGAATTTTGTGGGTGTTGCTCTGGGGACTGCCATGGTGAGCATCTGCCCTTCAAAACATACCACTACACCACTGCCGAGGGCTTATATAGGAGCTGGAAATTCCACCCCTTCTTGGTTCCCAGCCAGGCCCTGATCTGGGCAGGTGCTTGCATGAGCCTCTTCATCCCTGTGAGAAGTCTGAAATGCAGCTAGCCAGGCACTTCACTGCTGGCCTTGAAGCTCTTGGCTGATGTATTGCCTCCTGTGGTCCTGCAGTCCTGGGGTGATGGGGGAGGTGTCCAAGAGCTATCCCGGAACCCAGGCAACTGACACAGAGTCCTTTGGTCCTTTGGTCCTGTGGCTATTATGTTTGGATCCAAGGGTTCCTCAGGGTTATGGCGCTGTGAGATTCTGGTGTGTGTTTGTGTCTGTTCCTCCTGCTCCTCATCCAAAGAGACCCCAAGTTCCCGATCTGGGTGGGACTGAATCATGATAACCATATATATGGAGCTAATGACTGAACAGTCATTAAATTTTATTCACCTTGATAAGGTGGCATGATGAATGCCATTGTCACTTGCGTGAATCCACAGAAGGCCACCTTACATTTTAAGGACATGGGGACATTCCTGGAAGTTGCTGAGAATACTGTCATATGTTTGCAGAGCAGAGTGACAAAGGGGAGAAAGATTGGAGAACCTTTAGCCTGGTTTTGTCAAGGGAGCCTTACTAGCTAGTTCCAGTCTACCAAGAATTATATAAGAGCTAAGCTCACAATTCTACATGGAGCAGTCCTGTCACATCTCATAATTTACACAAGAAGGAATTATTTTTTCCTCTTCTTTTGCAGTTAGCCCCGCAAGAGTCGCTGACTTTTAATTCATCCAGTTCAAGTCAAATTTCAGTCATCTGGGGCATTGTCTTAAAGGTTTACAAGGTTAACAAGTGTTAGCTTGCTTTGGAGGTCACTGTGATTTTCATGCTCACCTTGATTTCCCCCATTTTGCGGCCCTTGTCTTGACAGTGCAACACTCCCAGTGAAATGAAAAGCCTGTCTGCTCCTTTATTTCTCGCTTGGCTTCCTTTTAAAAATTGGCTTGAAGTGAGCCTGTACAAACAAACAGCTTGGCCTGCTCGTCATCTTGCTTTTTAATTAAAGAAAGGTTTAGGGTGCAATCCTATGCATGTTTAGATATGCATTTGCTGGGAGTTGTAGGACATTTTTCTGTCTAAACATGTACAGGACTGCACTCTTAAGAAACAAGACTGAAGACCAATTCTTCCTTCTACTACAAACTAATGCTAACTAAAAGTGAATGCCAAATATTTGCGAAATGGAACATGTTGACAACTGAAAAATAACTTTTCTTATTACAACCATGTGCAGTTGTTGTTGTTATTGTTTTATGGACAAGATGTAACTAATGAGCAGAAAAACAGTCCCCTTACCCCCAAAGAGAATTTAGAATAAGGCTGTCATATTTATAGCTGGATTAGGTGGCAATTGAAAGGTGTCTCTAAAACAACAAGGTTCATTTTGGGGGCTGAGGGTGGGGGGGATATCTTGAGCTCTGATTCATCTAGGACAGGTATGGGCAATTTTGAGAGGTCCAGGAGCCATGTTTGCCCCCCAGACACCCTCTCCCAGCAGGCCATAGTCTGCTGGGTGACACACCCCTAAAAAAAAGTTAAAAAGAAAAAACGAACAACATCAACAACAAAAAGGTGTTCTAGGATATTCACGTGTGGAAGAAGGCCTCTGTATATGAGTATCCCTGGTTGAATGAGGAATCCTACAGATAAATAAGTGTTTCATGTGAGCTTCTCATCAAAAGTACTATCAGCCCTGATAGATCAGACCTATCTAGTCCAGAATCCTATTTCCCACAATGGCCAATCAGATGCCCCAGTGGGAAGCCCACAAGCAGGACATGAAGACAATAGGCCTCTCCCATTTTATGTCACCAGTTTCTGGTTATTTAGAGGAGCAGAGAGCCTTCATGACTAGTAGCCATGGGTAGCCTTCTCCTCCATGAATTTGTCTAACCCCCTTTTAAAGCCATACAAGT
The DNA here is from genome assembly GCF_057233095.1 of Heloderma suspectum. Taxonomy (NCBI): domain Eukaryota; kingdom Metazoa; phylum Chordata; class Lepidosauria; order Squamata; family Helodermatidae; genus Heloderma; species Heloderma suspectum. Next base: position 36,067,758 of record NC_139464.1, read on the forward strand.
TGGTGGCCATCACTGCATCTTGTAGTAACAAATTCCACATGTGCTGAGTGAAGAAGTACTTCCCTTTGTCCTGAATCTCCTACCATTGAGTTTCATTGAATGACCCTATCAGCCAATCAAATGCAAAGGAAGTGAGCTGGATTCTGTCCCCTTTCCATTCTCCATCGTCCCAGAACAGCCTACTGCATGCAAGTATGGTTGAAAATGGCAAAGGTTTACAGCAGGGGCAACTTGCAGGCTGTGGGCTGCATGTCACCCCCACTGCCCCCTGCTGTACCCCCCACTACTCCCCAAATTCAGTAAAAAAAAAGTTTTTGGAAAAAAGGTATCTATGGAGAGCTGAAAGAGTTAAAATTAGCTTGTTTGCAGGCTAATTTTGACCCTTTTAGCACTCTGTAGCTGCTATGGGGGGTACAGTGTGGCCTGTATGGGGGTGGGGGTGAGGTGAAAATGGCCCTTGGTCCTCCCTCAGTTGCCCACCCCTGGTTTACAGTTATAACTACATTTGTCACCCAGTGAAAGGATTCTTAGTTGCTTAATTGTATGTGTCTTACTCAACTGATTATTCATTGTTTATCCTGCACTTTTATCAGGGCTTCTGTTTTCGGATTCTTTGCAGGATTAAGTTGGCTCCTTTACACGTGCTTTTTTCCAGGGGGCTTCTTTCTCTGCTTTTCTATATCTTTCATTATACAACCACTAGATGGCGGTGTGGTACAGCAGAACTGCGCAATTACATGAACATAAGAACATAAGAAGAGCCATGCTGGATCAGATCAAGGATCCATATGGGGCTTTATAACATGTTTTCTAAATAATAGCAGACTTTCATCATTAGGAAAAGAAAAACGTGATAACGGTTGCAAAGAGTGAGAGAGGCCCAGGGGGGTGACAATGTTGTATAAAGGACCCGCCAACCACCAGGAGCAAGCAATCACAAGCGCACAGTAAAAGCCTCAGGTAGAAAGGCTCAAAGCAGCTGCCTGCCATTTTAAGTTCGCACAATGCCTGGCTGGCAGCTGCATGGCATTGGCCGCTACAATGCATTGAGATAAATTCAAAATGGTAGGTGGATTCCCAACTGCTGCCAGATAAGCTTGGGTGACCAGCGAACCAGGTTGGCCAAGCCACATAACTAGTAGCCCTTCTGGGGTGCTAGGCCCTGGCAGCTGCCTGAGGATCCTGGGATCCAAATGTGCCTGTTCTGCCTCTCAGGCTGAGTTCTGTTACAATTCCTCATGGATTAGAACATGGTGAGTTTTTTCCTTATCACACTGCAGGGGAATTGTGGCCATACTGACAATGGTGGTAAAATTCAAAATATCAGCAGGGTGCCTAGCATACCATCTTACTGCATAATTGCTATGCCATTACTGTGAATACACATGGCATGATGGATTTTTGGGGTGAATTAGGGGACTATTTCAGTCATCTGCATGTATCATAGAGCCACTGTGGTGCAGTGGTTCGAGTGCTGGACTTGGACTCAGGAGATCCGGGTTCTAGTCCCCACTCAGGCTGTAAAACGTACTGGGTGACTTTGGACCAGTCACTGACTCTCAGCCTAACCTACCCCATAGGGTTATTGTGAGGATAAAATGGACAGGAGGAAGATCATGAAAGCTGCCTCGCTGTACCTTACAGCGCTACTTATTTTATTGCAGTTACTGTTCTAAAACAGCTTCAGGGTTTATAGCCTTTTTGATATCAAAATGCCAAATGGCAGAGCATAAATAATAAGAATTTATTGTTACAAGGAACTGGAATGTATTTACTGTAATTAGAACAGTACGAAGCAACAACTTCCCAAGAACATCTATTGTATGAACTGGATGCTCTCTGCCTCTCCTAATATGATTGGAAGGTTTTTATTCTAAGAAATATAATAGTAGGATTTAATGAAATGAGTCAGATGTTCTATTAAGCCACCCCTTGCCTTTCACAACAGTAAATGTCTTTCAGTTCCTGAAAGTTAACTTCAGGGTAGCCTTGCCCTTACATTCATGTGTTGTGGTCATATAAGTATTTAACAGGAAGATTATTTATTACATCTTTCCTACTTATCACATTTTATAACGCTGCTGTCATACAGGATGTTTGCATTAAAGTAGTTATTGAGGTATGAATATTCGACTAAGATGTTATGCATAGGTGGGTATTCAGCTGATGTCAGAGTATGGATAATCAGGAATGGCCTGCTATGTTTTGCACAAGGTTAAAGTCAGGGGTGCTGTTAAAGGAGGGCAAAAAGGGCATCACCCCCTGCCCTCTGCTCCAGAACATGTCTGAGTATTCCCAAGGAGGCCCTATATTTCTGGTCAACTTGCTGGTTCCACACACTGATTATTGTTGTAAACAATTGGGGGGGGGGGAGGATCTGATTTTGGTAGGGTGGAGATTTCATTCTGGGTTTTAGTTACAACCAGCCAGAAGTCTAAAGGAGCTATCCAAGGTGATGGACTTTATCCCCAAAATGGGTCCAGCACCTTGGATAGCTCTATTAGACTTCTGGGTGGTTGTAACTAAAACCCAGAATGGACTCTCTGCCCCACCAGATTAAGATCCACCAGCCTCCCCTGCAATTAAGTGGGCAATCCTATGCATGCCTACTTAAAACTAAGTTCCATTGAGCTGAGTGGGGCTTTCTCCCAGGTAACTGTGTATAGGATCGCAGCCTATGTGACACTTTGGCCTGGACTGATACAATTTCTATAGTTATTCAGCCCAATCTAGATGAAGAGATCCAGATGTGGTTGTCAAAGGAAAAAGTGAAGTTGCCTTAAACTGAGTCAGATCATTGGTCTATTGTCCACTGTATTGGACAGTATTGTCTAAACTGAGAGGCAGCAGATCTCCAGGGTTTTAGACATGGATCTTTCTTAGTGCTACCTGGGGATGCCTAGGATTGAACCTAGGGCTTTCTGCATGCAAAGCATATGCTCTACCACTGAGCTGTGGCAATATACTTTGTGCAACATGCTTAATCAGGAACCCCAGGTGTAAATAGGATGCATATCTCAAAAGTGTAAACTGGATGCATACCTTTGGTTCTGTGTGTGCTGTCTCATACGGTGAACTATCAGAACTGCAGTTTGGAATATCTTCTTGGCCTTGAAGAATTTTCAGGCTTTGGACTGGCCCTACTCACCCAGAGTAGTTATTGGATATTTTTGCATGGGAAGGGTTATAAAAAGCTTCCTGTTTGGGTTGGGATGTTGCCTAAGAAACAAAGTTTCCCTGGCTCTGTTGTGTTTCTGTGCATCCCAAGGCCCTCTTCACATGAGCTTTTATCATGCACTCATGGTCAGTCACTCATGGAAGTTTGCAGGTCCTTTTCATGATGTCATCAATCTCTGGTGCCTCTCCTGTCATTTTTAGTCTTTATTCTGCTTTTTTTTTTTTTTTTTTAATAGCCAAGGGCTTCTCCACACCAGGCTTTTTATCTCACAACTTACTGAGGCTTTTATTTCTAGTTTCTTTGCAGCTCCTTTACACAGGCAGACACGTGCTTTGATTCCAGGACTGCATTTGTCTGCAAGTTCTATATGTTTCATTATACAGCCACTAGATGGCACTGTTGTATAGCAGAACTGCGTAATTACACACTGCCGATATAGCAGATTAACTTCCTTATTGGGTTATCTCTGATCTTTTAAAACCTGGGTTAAATGTCAGAAAGCGTGAGTGATGCCCCGGAGGTTGTCGATGTTGTGTAAAGGACCCGCAAACTTCCATGAGTGACCAGTCATGAGCGTGCAATAAAAGTCTTGTGTAGAAATGCTCCAGAAATGCAAACTACTATCAAAGAAGTGGTGTATTTTCAGAATCGCGCAATATCACAGCATCATCTACCGGCTGTATAAATGAAACATATGGAACTCGCCCACAAAGAAAATGGCCCCTCACCAAAAAAAAGGGGGGGGGGAAGTGCTTGTATTGTGGTGATCATAATCCCGCAAAGACTCCAGAAGATGAAACCTCAGAAAGGGTGTGGGATTTTTTCTTCAATGTAAAGAAGCCCTAACTCCCTGGATTGGTCCCTTAGCTCTGTTTCCTTGGCTCTTGGCTCACCTTTGATAGCTGCCTATAGCTCAGCCTTAACTGTTGTCTATCCTCACTGCCTTACTTTCAGTTGGATACAGTGGGTGCTACATATCCACATCAACCTTCGGGGCCAATTAGTCATGTGTAATTAAATGCATCTAAGGTAGTATTGGGATGATTCTGAAGTACAAAAAGTAAGTGCAGCAAATGCTTACATAATCCTATGGCTTTTCTTTTTTGCAACATTGTATTGAAGATATCCAAAAAAGCCAACCCACCCCCACCATTACTACTGAAATTCCCTCCCCCACTTCACTGAAATCTGAAATCTACAGCAAGATCTTAAGCATGTTTACTTGGAAGCACATTCCACTGAGCTCAACTGGATTTACTCCCTTGGGAGAGTATTTCGGATTTGCAGCTTTAGATAGAAGCCCTACATTAAAGAGTACTCACTACAATGGTTAATCTGGCCATGCATCATTTGTTGGTAGCTGTTTCTGTTTCTGGACTTAGCATTGCTTGTTACTCCTCTGGCATACTGGAGTTACTGTTCGCTTGTGTTGTCTGCCTTACTGTAGATAAATTGATGATAGATAGATAGATGTAATGGTTTATGCCTACATCAGAAGTTCAAGTTGCCTATGCATTTGGAGGAGAAAGCACTTTTTGGATTGTCATTGTGTGCAGTGGCTCTAGCAGGTTCAGATAGTACATTCTAAATACGATGTACAAAATCAGAGAAACGGATGGCACTGTAAGCTTTGCCGCAGTTGAAGGGGAAAAGTGAGCTTACATGCTTACATTTTCTTGAAGAACACTGCAGTCAGGAATGTCTTCAAAGGCCTATTCCAGGAGTTTCTGGTTTTATCAGGGAATTTCGTCTCTCCAGTTCACTGCCTAGTAAAAATAGTTCAGATTTAATAAAGCACAGATGTTGACATACGCACTCACCTTCATCGTTGCATGGATGCATTTCATACTAAATTTCACCTAAGGAATTTTAGACTTTCAAGATAATAATCAAAAACACTTCTAGCTTCCCATTGGGTTTATTCCTTGTTGGAGATCACAGATGCCCCAACAACATAATGTTTTAGGGGGAAATTATTTTTTAAAAAAACACCCCTAATTAAAATGTTCTATACATTCTTACCTACAGTTGTTTTAGCAGCCCAGTCTTTGACACTTGCTTATTACTTAGGCCATTAGGAAAGTATTCCTTTGTCAATATCCTTATCTGTTTCTGCTATCAGCAAAAAGTAGTCATGTATAATAAAGTTAGGATCCTGTTTCAATATAATTAAATATAGTTCCTTGCTGACAACATTCCACAAATTCCTTTGGGAAAAAAAAGTACTACCCATTTTAACATAGGGGAAAAGCCTACTATTTTTAAACTTTTAGGCAATAGAACACAGCCTCTCTGTTTTATTTTGAGTCCTATATCAGATTAAGGAATTTGTCATCCAGTGACAAATCCCAAACCTAATATTCTCAGGACTGTAAATATTCTTAGGACTGTAACCTTAGGCTGAAATACTTCACAGATCTGAAATTTTTAGGACTGGGCTATAAAAGGTAAACTTATGTACAGAAGATAACCTACTGTCTAGGACTTAAGTTCTTGACCAGATGTCAAGATCTGCTGGATCTGCATGCCATTGTTCCATGTAGTAGAGTGGCCATCTGTTCTACTTCACAGAGGGCAAGTCTCTATTTGAAGGCATCTGACTCTGCTTAAAGGGCTGCCCAGTCCAAGTCTGCTTTAAAGATAAAGAATCATAAGAAGGGAAAGCAGGGTGAAATGTATTGTATTTCTATTTAAATTATTATGATCATTTCCAAATTTACATCTTTATGTATAAATTAGCATACGCAAGTCTGTCTCCTCTTTTGTCTTCTTTTTGGGTGATGTGTTTCTTCTTTTTTTGATAATGAGTAAGTGGCCACTCTACCATGTGGTGAGCCACTGAACTACAGGAGGCAGCTTCTCAGTGAAATATTTTCTGGCCCCATACTCTGCCCAACTCCTCTTTCCCTAACAATTCTCTCATTCCTCTAATTCTCCCCCTCAACTCCCACTTCTAACTGGCAATCTCAACTGACTCTACCCACCTGTCACTCACACTAACTCCACCTACCATTCCACCATATTCCCTTTCTGTCAATCATTCCTCTGGTCATTCTTCTGTTACAAAGGTCTTCCTAAACTCCAGTGTGTTGCTGAATCCTTGATTATTCTTTGGTCCTGACTTCTGGCTTGCTCCTTAATCCTGCCTCCTGGTTTTTCCTTTGGTCCTGATTGCTGGCTTGTTGCATGGCTCCTGACTCCCAGCTCTTGGCTCACCTCTGATTACTGCCCGCAGCCGAATCCTGGCCTGACACCAGAGAAACTTGACAAGCTCCTGTAGACTCTGCTTGCTTACAGCCTCCTTCAGGTAGAGAAAGGGTTAGAGGCATCCAACATCAGCCCCTGCAACTGGCAGGCAGTATGAAGCCTGTGGATTCGCCAGGCCTAGTAGAGATACTAGGTGCCATGTCTTCAGGTCAACAGAAGAGTACATTTCACATGTTGTGCTGGCCCCAGCTTCCAGCTCATGCTGCTAAAGTTAGGACCCTGTGCTGGATCATGTTTGGGGTGTGTTTGGGATGCCTTCTCCCTGCCATGGCTCCAGCCTGATCCTAGCATCCACACATCTTAATAATGAAAAGTAGGTTTTTCTACAACCAGCATGGTGCAGTGGTTTGCGTATAGGGTTGCCAACCGAAGACACTTAAAAGCAAACAAAACAACCTGGCTGTTTTGTCGTTGTTGGTCTGGGGCCACTTACAAAAAAAAAGTAAGAAGCAAGGCAGGGCTGGCCCTACCATTAGACAGAATGAAGCAGTTGCCTCAGGTAGCAGATGCTGAGAGGCAGCTGCAAGGCATTGGAAGAAAGACCTGTGTGCCGTGCAGCCTGCTGTCTGCTTCCTAAGTTAGCTTGCTGACTTCTGGTGTGGAGAAGGAGTGTGTCATGTTGCCAGTATTGAAAGAAGATTCAACTGCCAGTCCAATTGCCTTTTGTACATGGAATGGGAGGGGACACCATCTTGTCCTTTGCCTTAGGCAGTAAAATGTCTTGGGCTGCCCCTGAGGCAAGACTGTGTGTTTTTTCCCCACCCAGCCTTAAAAAGAAAAGAAAAAGAAGTTGTACACTTTAAGACAGGGCCTTCCAGCTCTTTTGGCAGGCCTTGCCCACCCCTTTTCCCCCAAAGCCCCATCTCTGCTGGTTTTCCCACAGCTGAGAGCTGCAGAAAGGCAGACCTTGCTGTAGCTCCTAGCTGGGGGAAAACACAGCCCTTATCTCTGATCAGCTGTGGTCAGCATGCCTGAAAGCCATGGCACTGGGGCTTCCTCCTGAGTAAACATGCATAGAATTGAGCTGTGGCTTGCACGCTTGGTGGGAAAATGTCCAGTTTGGCAGAAATTCCATCGAGCAACACACACTCTGTCCTTGGCCCCACCCCTGTGCTCTTAGCTCTGCCCACTGCTGGAACGCAGCACCCTGAACTCTTCCTAAATTGGAATCTGGCCCCAGGCTGAAAACGGGTCACCATCCCTGCTTTAGGAGAATGGACAGCGTTTACACTCAGCTCAACCCCCAGGCTTGGCAAATTAATTTCTTTCTTTCTTTCTTTCTTTCTTTCTCTCTCTCTCTCTCTCTCTCTTTCTTTCTTTCTTTCTTTCTTTCTTTCTAGCATTTGTATCCCACCCTATACCATTAAGATCTCAGGGTGGTGTACAGAGAAGATCAGGAATAAAACAAATAATTTAAACAGCTAAAAACATATTAAACATTAAACAAGCTAATACCAATTAAAATCTAAAAAAATAAAGCAGTTAAAACAGTGTGCTACTTTAGGGAATGCATTTAGCCCTCAAAGGCTTTGGTAAAAAGCCATGCTTTTACTTGGCGCAGAAATGAAACCAATGTGGGCAGGGGCTGTGATGCGCCAGAGATTCCATACTACTTACTCCAGTCTCTCTGTCAGCCTCCCCCAACCTGGTGCCCTCCAGATGTGTTGGACTGCAACTCCCATGATACTTAGCCAGCCTGGCCAGTGGCTGGGTATCATGGAAGTTGTAGTCCAACACATGTGGAGGGCATCAATTTGGGGAAGGTTGCTCTTTGTGCTCTGGAGGTAGACCTCTGGACCAGAGGATTAGGCCATAAGAACATGAGACTTCGAAAAATTATAAAGCTTTGGTCAGCAACTTTTTTTTCTTTTCTTTTTTACTGAAGAGTCACTTTGAGAAGTGTGGAAGGGGCTGCAAGGCCAGGTCCCCATTTCAGCTCTCCAGTGTGGGCTGCTAGAAAGAGTATAGCATATCATCCACGGTTCCCTTCATGTATTCCTCTTGCTTCTGGTTGGCAGCTGGAGAGTGTGTGTACAGATTTGCCTTAAGGGCCATCAGCTCCTGATCTCTGTTAGAATAAATGCTCTGTGAAATTCCCTAAAATGAAAGTGAATCTAAAGCGAATAATGAGAAAATAGTTTAGAATATGCTTTCCTACTAAGAAAAATAAGAAGAGACCAGTTAAAAAAAAAGCCTGGTCCCTTTGTTTTGCTGTCCAAGGAAAACCCCAGCTTTCAACCCTATAGGCTCTCCTTTGGAAAGAGGCTTATGTTGGCTTCCCTTTGATCCTGTTCCATATGTACAAGATGATACCGCCAATCTGTCACTTGTGTCTTTAGAACGTTGAGTGTAATAAATAAGTGCCACGCAACCTGCCAGCCAAATGGCAAAGGGGGGGGGGGACATTAAGACACTGAAGAGAAAGCGGGGTGTCAGTCCAACTATAATAAAGCTAGTATCAGTTCAGTCTGCTGTAATTTAAAACAGCTGCCTGCTGGCCGTGGGCTGTGGTAGAGCAGGCCAAATTCTTGGACACTGAGTTATTCTTAGAAGTACGCATACAGTCATTGGCAAGCCTTGTTGAGAGTTGCCTGCCGCCAGCGCCCTGTCAAAAGCATGTGCCAATGGGTCTGAGAGCTATTGTTCACATTTATGAAGAAGAAGAAACTTCTTAAAATTTCAAATTACCCAAAGGCCAGAGAGATGTGATAGCTGGCATGCTCAAAACTTGGCCACAAACCAGCAAATATTAATGTTGATAATAATGCTGTTGTTCAATGAAGACAAAAGTTGCCATTCACATCATTCATCACCACTTATATGGTCAGATTAAATATGGTGGAATCCCCCCTCCCCTTAAGCCACTATGGTTATCGACTAGTCTCAGGAGCTCCTGGATGTTTGTGCAGCTCCCCGCTGCAGTGAATCACTGCACTGCAGGGGCGCTTCTCTGTGAAGTACCATCAGGCCCTAGACTGACTCCACCCACCCACCCTACCATTGGATCTTCCTTGGCAGGAAGGAGTATCAAAGACTTCCTGTTTCAGCAGAATCTTGCTTGAGCAACAAGGTCTTCCTGGGCTCTGGTATCTCCTGTTATCATTGGTTATCCTTTGGCTCTGCCTACTGATTTGTTCCCTGGGTCTGACTTGCTCCTCCATCCTGCCTCCTGGCTTGTTGTTTGGTCATGACTTGTTCTTTGGTTCTGACTACTGATTCGTCCAACGACTCCTGGTTCCTGGCTCACCTCAAACTGCTGCCCACAGGTCAGCCCTGTCACTAAGTTCCTCAGAAAGTTGCAGACCTGAGAGCAATCTCGACACCTTTCGGAATCTATTCCAGTCATGTCTATTCACCACAGGTGGCATTCACAAACAAAATAAAGATGGGGAAAATGACAGAGGACCAGCCTAAAGATTAAATGACTACATAGGCAGGAGTGGCCCAAAGCAAAGTTGTGTTATTTTTACTGGCCCCTTAAAACGTATCCAGTCACTTACACATCTTCTCTTTCAAAGCCTTATACAGCAATTGCCCCTTCCCGTGATGTCACTATGGGAAATGGAGTGGAAACGTAAGTGAAACGTCTGATTAAAAAAAAACAACCATCCTTGATAGGGAGACAAACTTTCTATTACCCTTGCTTTGGGGTGGGACAGTGATGGTTCAAGTGGAATGGCAAAAAATACACAATGTGAGAGTCTCACCACACAATGATGGCTGTTCAAATAAAGGACTGTCCTCTGTAAAGCAGGACACATGGCCACCCTACGAGAAGGAGTAGGGCCAACACACATGGAATCACATGAGAGAGAATGGCCAAAACAGGGCTTATGGTTCTCACGCAATCTAAGACAAAGGCCCCACCTACACGAGCCTTTTACTCTGGGGCAGCTGCGAGTCGAGGTCCCTTGGGACAGACGACATAGTCACCACATTGCAGCCATCAATGGTTTTCTCCCGGAAAATGCAGAGGCGTTTTGCTGCAATGTTTTTAGTTTGCTGTGGGTTTCCCCGCAGTTGTGAGCCATCTGTCCCTTCCCCAAACTGACTTCACATTTTGCAGTGGGCTTGTTGTAGGTGTGCGTAGTGCTTACATCATTCTGTGATGCCCTTTTACTCCCCCTGTCCCTTCGCAGCTGCAGTTACAGAGGGGCATTTTCATTTCTTTAAGCACAGTTTTGCACATTTTTGTAGCTTCGTATCTTATCAATGGTTGTTTTTGGACTCGGTGCCCAAAGCCTGGGGGGGGGGGGTCTTGGGGGTGGACCAACTTCACTCCAGCCACCATTTTGGAGTGACAGGTAGGCACCTACTACTGCTCATGCTTGTGAGTGCAAACTATCACGATAGTCTCAGGCTGGGGAACTGACAAACATGGCGTGGAAATGAAGGAGCACAGAACACTCACTTTTTACCTAACGAGGGATGGAAAGACACAACAGAACCCCTAAAATGTAGAACAGCCACAGAAGTGTTGCACCCCCATGCTCACGGGATTGCACAGCTGCACATTAAAGTATAATGGCAAAAAAAAGGGCATGGCGGAGTCTGTTAGGGAAGCCCGTAGTAAATTGCTAGTGTATACCACCAGAAGCTAATTCGAAGCTGCAATGCTGCGCAGTTGCGATGGAGTGAAGGGTGAAAGGGGTGCCATGTAGGTGGGGCCAAAGACGGGAATCAATGTTGGCTTGGATGTGTGCAAAATAGCTGAATACTACACTTGTGAGGCCAACTGGTTAAAGCCCACAGACGCAAGGAAGGAACCCTGGCTCAACTCTGAAGAAACCTGTGTTGTATAAACATGAACGTTGCTCTTTATAAGAACTGAGGAATAGAAGGATTTTGAAAAGAATTAATTTCCATGGATATTAAGAAAATAAAATAAAATTGCCCCCTGACAGAAGAGAGTTCGTTTTCATCTGCTGTTGCTCTCACCTGAGAAAATGCAGCTGCTACTAGTAATGCATTACAATATCAGCACTGGGTGCGAGCCCAGTCTGGCAAGGGATTTGGCTCCGTCACTCTCTCACCTGTGGTTGTGCTACTGAGCGTGCTCAGCAGCACTTAAACGCCTCAGTAAGCCAGCGCCAGCTTTCTGAGCATTACTGTGTTCTGCACTTACATCTGGCCACCATATTTCCCCTCAGTCTTGTCATCTCTGAGCAATTCTAAACAACACCAGTTACTTCGCTTTTCTCCTGTCACATCACAGTTTTTGTTAAATCATTCGTTTCCCCTTAGATCTTTCTCTCTCTCACTTCCATCCCCTCCAAACTGTGTTTTCATTTGGTTCCTTTGACTTTCATTTTGCCTCACTCAGCCTTTCCACCTCACAACTTTTGCTTTTCACATTTTTTGAAAAAACATGTCACTGTTATCTTAGCTGTTTTTAACAATAATATCAGTCATCTTGGTCTTTTTAACTGCTTCTAGCAAAATCATAAAACATGTTGAACTCTTTATTTCCCTTCTGTTTAATTTTACTTTAAAATAGTCTTTCTTTTATTTGCTCGCTCTGTCTGTCTGTCTGTCTGTCTGTCTGTCTGTCTGTCTCATTCATACCAGGATGGTGCCTGTAAATAAAGAGGAACCTGAGCAATGCATTGTTCCATTGCTACTGATCTCTTATAGCTACAAAGGTTTTTATAATTTTCAGCTCACACCTATCTTCCTTCAATTAATTAACCATAGCCCACCTCTCTTAAAATATTGTACTCAATGTAGGTTTACATTAAAACCGAAAAAACATTGAATCATCACAACAGAATGCTAAAAATGAATAATAAAACAATAATTAACAATACAAAGTTAATAACAACAGAATAAACCAGTTATCTGGTACCTTAACCTAGGTAAAATAAGGATAGTTTAACTTGCCTTCTAAACTTAACAAGAGAAGAATGCAAGTGGAGTTCCTTCACGTAACTTGACACTACCATGGAGAATTCATATGCATTACTTCTGTCCTCAGTTGTACCTCAGCAAAGGTACACAGATATTCACCTGTTTCTATATTTCTATATCTAAATCAATACTGTTTTCAAAGTGGGAGAAAAAAGGAAGTGGAATGATTTCATTCATATTAGGCCAGAATAAATTACATTCCTAGAAAGGAATTGAAATACACTACAGTTTCAGAGTGCCTAAGTGGACAGGCAGGGTGGTGGTTAGAGTAGTGGGTAGGACCGGAGAGATCCAGGTTGAAATTCCCACTCAGCCATGGAACTCACTGGGTGACTGTGGGCCAGTTACTATCTCTCAGCCTAACCTACCTCACAGGACTGTTGTGAGGATATAATGGGTGGGGAGTTTAAAACCATAAAACCAGCAAGCAAAAATCATAAATCAATCTAAACTCAATTTAAATTGAATTAAATTTACGATCTCAAAATTCTCCTCAAAATGCCTAGGCAAATGGGAACATTTTAAGCAAACGTATCTCCCTCAGGAGGGCATTCATGAGAACATAAGGGCCATGGTAAATCAAACCCAAGGCCTATCTAGTCAAGGATTCTTTTCCCATAGGGACCAACCAGATGCTCATGAGAAGCCCACAAGTAGGACATGAGTGCAACAGCACCTTCCCATTTGTGTTCCGAGCAAGTGGCATTCAGAGGCTTATTGCTCCTGATACTGACTCTAATTCCAAATGTGGGGTGCCAGTACAGAGAGGGCCCTCTCATTTGTACATGCATCACATACTTCTCCCAATGATTGTATGCAGAGAAGGGCCTGCTCTGAAGATTTCAATGCATGGGCTTCAGGGACATTGCTAGGTGCTTAAAATATTCAGTACGGCACAGTACAGGAGGAAGTGTTTCTTCAGACAGGCTTTAAAGGTGAATACCAGCACTTCAAATTGAGCACAGAGGTTAGTTGGGAGCCATTGTAATTTTTTTAGAATTGGTGTAACTTCTTCCACAGTTTGGCTATTGGCCATAATAGGATCAATCTAGAATAATTCAGTTTGTCATTTGTTGAAACTCAGAGTGGATTCATATCTTCCATCATACAACTACTGCTGAAATGAAAAAGATGGCAAAGATTCAGACTCTGATGACTTTATCATATTCAAAACCTTTGATCAATAAGTATCCCATTGAATGGATTAGATGGCTAGCATGGGCATGACTAAGTGTGAAATACAGATTTGGGGTGTGAAAAGCATATGAATGAAACACATTTTTCAGGGGACAAATATCATAGCATCAGTTCCAAATATCATAGCATCAGAAAACCGGAGGTTTCTTCCCGTCTTTATGTTTATAAATGTTGTCATGCAGCATGCAGATCTGTAGGGTTGTTTGAGATTAATTTCAATTCTAATGATCATTGCAAACAGACTTTTGTCTTGACAGTATTAGCTTATAAGAAACTTACTGCACTGGGAGTTTCCCTCCAGGCCAGTATGTCGCAAAGTCACTTTGTGCAAATGCCATTCCTCCACTATGGTGGAGATTGCCAAGGAAGGGGGAAAATTAGGTTTCTTTCTTTACATTAGGGGACAACTTTGCTCATAAGGAGAGCAGAAGCTTAGCACAAATATGCACCGGCCAAAACTAACAGCAATAGTGAGCTATAGAAGTTTCCTGGGAAACAAAGCAGGGCCAACCATTTGGAAATCCTCTCAGCACTGGCATAATTTTCTTTAGTTTTTATTCAGCAAAATTTATACCTCTCCCTTCCACTGAAAAATATGGTGCTCAAGGTGATTCACAGCATATAAAACAATTGTCATACAATGAAAACAACTCTCCAAAATAAAAATAAACAGGCAGTGTGCAGCAGATTTTTAAAAATCAAAATAGAATAGTAGGGTGAGCCTGAAGAACACCCAGCTAATTAAAAAGCTGGCCTAAAAAACACTGGCTACTCATGGCTAGGCATCTGAAAGTAAAGAAGTAAGGGGACCAAGCAGACCTTCCACGGAAGCAGGGCCAGCCCAAGACATTTTCTGCCTGAGGTGAAGGACAAGATGGCGTCTCGTTCCCCCTCCCCTGCCCTATAGCTGCCACTACCATTCCACCTGCAGAAGCTGAACTGACCAGCAGCTGAATTTTTCTTCAGCACTGGTGATGGCACAGCATCCTCCTCTGCCTCACTTGTGGGTGACAGGCTAGCTTACGGCATACAGGGAAGGATGGAATACACATCTCTGTCCTCTAGTGGAGGGGAATACCAGGTGGCGGCTGCTGCTGTCACCTCCACACCACTGAGCATCTGCAGCCTGAGGCAACCGCCTTACTTTGCCTAATGGTAGGGCCAGCCCTGTGCAAAAGGGAGTTCAACAACTGTGGTACAGGGAAGGCTCTCTCATGTGTCCCAAACAATCTTGCATCAGCCACTGTTGGGATACAGAGAAGAGCCTCCCCAACAGATCTTAGGATATGGGCAGGAAGGTACAGGAGGAGGTGGTCCATCAGATACCCTGGATCCATGCCATTTAAAACTTTATATGTTTTTAATGTAGTATTTTATTGTTTTAAATTGTTCTTTTGTTGTACATCGCCCACAGTGGCTGGGTGACCACTCTGATAGGCGATTAATAAATTTAATAAATAAGCAAACAAACAAATAAATACATTTCTAGACAATCACCATCACTTTGAATTGTGCCAGGAACATATGGGTTCCTGGGAACATATGGGAACATATTGCAGCTGCTGTAAAATGGGTGCTATATGATCCCATGTCTGAGCCCCTGTTGACATCCTTGTTGCTGCATACTGCACCAGTTAGTATTAGGATAATTATGAATTATCCATCTCCTTAGCTAGGTGCATAAATGAGGAGAGCCCCAGTTTCATTGCTAAGACCATAGGTGGTTGTTGCATGCAGGAACCTGGAAAAAAAACACCTAATTATACCGGGTTAGTAGAGTGTCCACTTATGAATTGTCAAAAAAGAGGACAAAAGGGGACATACATTTGCATAAAATGTGCATATACTCATGTGTATGCATAGATGCACATTTAGAAATAATGATGATAATTTAAATAGAGTTACAGACACATTTCACCATATTGCAGAAAACTGTGACCAGGTGACCCGAGTACCTGCTTGTGCAGTCTGCTGTTCAGGTGCTGTTGGTGGGCAACAGTTCTTATGGTTCTTTATCTTAAAATCGGAGTTGGAGAGGACAGTCATTCAAACAGAAGATGCCTTCATAGAGGATGGTCCATGGGCAGCCCTTCAAACAGAGGACTGTCCTCTTTAAAAGAGGACACATGGCCACCCTATGTAGTGTTTGGAGAAGACCTGAATCCCCTTAAGTGAAGGACCATATTTTATTCCTGCAGTCTGTCCCTGTCCAACCCTCGGTCCCAGTGCAACCAATGGGCTCATCTGTCAGATATAATCATGCTATCTGCCTGCCAAGTTTGCTTAGCAATCAGCTTTATGGAGTCAAGGGCAAATTGACTGCAAACCCACAGGAAAACAGTTTTTCCTGTCTCTCCAAGAGGTTAACTCCAATCAAGAGGGCAACGCCTTTTATCCCGACATGGCTAGGATTTTGGCCTCTGGTGACATGTGCTGCAATTTAGTTTGCTAAGTAAAAACAGTTAGGAAATGCTTGGGTTTAAACGATGGTTTACCCATGCCAATGAAAAGGCTGATGCGGGATGGAGTCTGCCCTTAACTGTATCACGTTGAGACCCCATTTAGTGGAGCTGTCAGCAGTTCTTCAGAGTTAACCTTTAATAACCATGTTGGTGAAATAAGGATTTGTGCAAATATCTCAAGAGCCTCTTCCCTGAACCTCTCTGGGGTGTATCAAGCCTTAATTATTCTCCTTGTTGCTTAAAGACTGCTTGCAAATAAACCATTTCCCCCCTGCCATCCCCCTCCATGAGACTAAATGGACCAGAGAGAAACATCAGCTAGCTCCAATGAGCAGAAGGCAAACTACTCATCAACCTGTCATTCACAGTAACTGCCCAGGTCATTTTGGAGAATGTACACGTTTATTATACCCCATTAGGTGTCTTTATGGCTGGCTAAACTTCGTGGCCAACTAGTGGATATTTGAACTCTGCATGGAAGCTCTTAAATCAAAGGGAACCACCAAGCACTGAACTCCAACAAGCATTCTCCAAGACTTTCTTTGTGCTGTTGCAAATGCTTTGTTTGAGCATGTGCTCAGCCATTTGTTAAGCTAAACCATACAGATCATCCTTTTAATGAGTTTACATTGCAGGAAAATTGGGGTTGGATCCAGATTTAGACATGCACAACTGGGCTGGTGGAAACAGATGTCCTCACCCTCACCTCACCCTCACCTCTCCCTCACCTCTCCACAGCAGCCCTTCCAGACCCATGAAAATATTACAGAGGTTGCCCCCCTTCTGAATGGAGTGGGCTATAGTGCAGGGGGAGAGGGGGATCCCTGAAAATCAGGCTGAGGAGCTGAACTCTTCTGCCCATGGTATCATGTAACATATATGTTATCAAGAAACTGAGTTAAAATTCGCTTTCTCTCTGAAACCTGATGTTTATTTTAAAATGGCAGTTCAAGAAAAATATTCTCAGGCACATTTCATTTCCATAAAATTAGCAAAAGACCCACTTCTTTCACCTGAGCAGTGGTATAGAGGAGCTAGGGATGTATGGATTGTGTAAAATCTCTTCCATCTGTGTTTCGTGGATTGTCAGGCGCCTTTTATTCTGTTGTCCACCCATTGACAGAATTGGATTTTTTTTGTTTCCGAATTTGTGCAAATTCACATTTCCACAAATCTGTAGTTAGGTATTTTTGCACATGTGAAAATGCACAAATCCTCTCAAATTCGCATTTTCATGCTTTAGCCTATGGGGGAAATGTGCACTGTGCTTACATGTTTTTATGGCTACAAAATATCATGTATTTGTTTTATTACAAAGTATAATCGTCTTCTCCCCTACATCCCAGTCCACCACCTAAGGTCTTCTGAGGGCTATCTGCTGCAGCTGCCTAATGTGAGATTGGCAGCCACACACAAGAGGACCTTCTCCTTTGCTGCCTCTCAATGGTGGAATGACCAGCCAGTTGAAAATCACCTGTTGACCTCATCGAAGGTTTTTAAGGAGGCATTAAAGATGCTATTATTCCGGCAGGCCTTCCCTTTTTAGAACTCTTGTTCCTTCTGCTGACTTTTGTATATTGTTTTAAGCAGTGTTGTTTTAAGCTGTATTTTATTGTTGGATTTTTAAAAAATTGTATTTAGTTCAAAATGGTTTTTAGCTGTATATTGTCAGTATATATTGTATGTATGCTTTTATGTAAATGGTTTTTAAACTTTGTATATTGTATTTTAATGTTTTAACTTTTGTAAACCACCCAGAGAGCTTCGGCTATGGGGCGGGATAATAATAATAATAATAATAAGAAGAAGAAGTATCTCACATGGGATCCAAACATACAATGCTTGAAAGCTAATGGACATTATACCCCGTCAAGAGGTCCACAACTACACTGCATGCTTATGAATGAAATAAGAGGCACTAAGGGTGCAATCCTACTGGATTCTTGCCCATTAGATGAAAGCCTCTGCTTCCAAGATTCCTATGTCCTGCCAGGTTGGCTGGGAGGAGTGACAGACGCAATTTTCACTTCTCCTTCCTCTGTTGCCATTTTTTCCCACTAGATGGGCATTTGAACCCATCTAGAGCAGTCATGCTCCCGGGGGAGGGGCTGGGCCTTGAGAGGCCATGGGATCAGTGGATCCCAGCCTCTCTTCTCTCATCCCTTCACTGGCCACAGAACATCCCCTTTTCTCCCTCCTTGAAGTCTTCCAAGGTCCCTTCCATGCAGTTCTTTCCATGGCAGCAGCAAGGAGGTAGGGGCAGGATCAGAATGCAGAGTCCCCCTCTCAAAGTCACAGGAATGTCTATGGTTTCAGGAGGGACACTCAGACATATCCTATGGTTCCCGGGATGCTCTCCCAGGGACCTTAGGGTTGTTGTTGTTGTTGTTGTTGTCGCATTCATCATCATCATCATCATCTTCATTTTCATTTTTATACTGACCAATAGGTGTAGCTCTCTGGGTAGTTCACAAAAAATGCACATAACAAGACAAAAACATAATATAAAATCTCTAACAAAATCTCTAACAAGACAAAAACATAATATAAAATCTCTAACATACATAATTTAAAACAGCTTAAACAACAAAAACAGTTACAATAAGATATTGGATCTGATAGAAATGACTGACATAAATGCCCCATCATATGCCATCAAATGCCTGGGAGTAGACAATACTCTCAACCTGGCACCAAAAAGATGACAGTGTTGGCGCCAGGCAGACCTCCGTGGGGAGAGCATTCCATAACCAGGGAGCCACCACTGTGAAGGCCCACTCCCTTGTTGCCACCTTCCGATTGCTCTGTGTATTCATGTATATCTTCCAAGAAGTCCAGATAACTAGTATTTTTAAGTGTTTTTCAGCTGTCAGAAGTCCAAGACACAATGGATTTACACCTTTACAGCACAGTCCTGATTAAATGACACATATATAGCAGCAGTCCAGAAAGCCAATTATAGTGCTAGTCTAGGAGCTAGGAGACCTGTGTTCATATTCCCCAATCAACCCTGAAGCCCACAAGAAGACCTTGGGCCCACCTAACCTACCTTACTGAGTTGTTGTGAGGGTAAAAGGTGGGGGCAGAGGAGAACTGTCCTGAGCTCCTTGGATGAAAAGTAGTTAAAATATAATAAATATATAAATAATATTAAAGTTGCTTACTCAGAAGTAAGTCCATGGAGTTCAATGGACCATGTCCTAGTATGTAAGCTTAAGGCCGCAATCCTACACACACACACACACACACACACACAGAATTAAGCTCCACTGAGTTCAGTTAGACTTATTCCCAAATAGGTGTATGTAGGATTGCAGTGCAAATCACTTTGCTTTCCACAGGGCTAACTTTTCCTGGGTTATATCTTAAAACTTCATTATACAAGGTTGAACACAAGACTGAAACTTCATTACATGTACTTGAGTTGACCTGTTGTCCATCCATTTTGAAATCTAACTGGCTGAAAAGTTTATAAAATGAACATGCAAACCAACCCACCCACCAACCAAGGATGATATTATAGTTAAAAGCAAGATAGTTAAGAGAGTGTTTCAGGGACCATAAGATTTCTCAGATTTCCCCTCCTGAAGCCGTAAACACTGCTATGACTTTGGGAGGGGGACTACATGATTGGATCCCTCCCCCCAACCCTCCCACCACCGCAGAAAGAACCATGATGCCTGCTTCCAGAGGTTGCAAAAGCAGGCTCAGAGGACCCTGTAGAGGTCAAAAGGGGGGTGTTCTGGTGGGCAGAGAGGGGAAGGGAGAGGGGAGGCCCAGATACAAAAAAAATCCCATGGCCTTTCCAGCACCGCTCCCACCTGCCCACCTCTGTTAGACAGGTTCAGAGGCCGGTCTAGAGGAAAAACACTTACAAGGAGGATGGAGAGGCGAAAATCATTTCCATTGCTCCACCCGACCTGCTGGCAGCAGGTCAGCAGAGGATAGGATGCTTGGAAAACTCCAAGGTAGAGGCTTCCCTCTAGCAGGTGTCGACCTGAAGGTTGTGCCCTAAATGTATTTTTAAAATGACTTATTTAACAATGGCATTTCCTAGTTTGTTGCAGGTTTGCTTTGCTTAGTTTGCTAAGTTCACAGTAGTCTTAACTAAATGTTAAAGGGCGGAGGGGGAGTCTTGTGTGGGCCACCAAATACCTTCTGCCTGCTGCCTTGCCTTGGGGAAACGTTATATAAACAGCAGAAGGAAAAATGCAGGGGTTTTAAACTTGGCAGCATATCTCTAGGATGTCCTTGAAAGTATACTAATTGGGGTTCTTCTGCAGGATTTTTGACAGCGTTTTTATAAAGCAAACAATTTATTTGCTGAAGAAAGCCAGGCTCTCTTTGTCCTCGACAAACAGGCTGTAAGAAGGTACAAGGCTCAGGAATGTTACACCAGCTGGCAAGTAAGCAAATAAGCAATATGGTAAGTAAGGAAGAACTAGTTTTGCACCTACTGGACGGTGGTTGTGTGGCTACTTATCTTCAAAATGTGCATCTCAAATGCAGCATTAGAAGACAAGAATATTGGCCACTTGCCCATCACTGCTTGCTTTTAACAGTCTGAGCACCATCAGATGCTTTTGTGAGAACTTAGACACAGAAGCGAAACTGGAGGGTCATGACATCCTCTAAAGAATGATGAGTACACAATAAATGCCTTGTGTGGAAAAGCCATAAGATTCTGTGCAACTGTAAGGGCTCTCAGTATCCACTTTTGCCTACCATCCATTAATCCCAAATCACAGGGATCTAATTTAAAAGCACATGTACATCTGCTACGGATTTTTCAAGAACAAAATGTATATGAGCAATAACTTCCAAGCAAAAGGAAGCCACTACAGGAGGACA
Organism: Heloderma suspectum; assembly: GCF_057233095.1. NCBI lineage: Eukaryota > Metazoa > Chordata > Lepidosauria > Squamata > Helodermatidae > Heloderma > Heloderma suspectum. The sequence goes on from NC_139464.1 coordinate 36,088,620, forward strand.
TGCCCACATCATATGCCACAATGAGGCATTGTCCTCATTACACCACCAGCATCTAGCAGAGCTAGCTTGTTGTTGTTGTTCAGTCGTTCAGTCGTGTCCGACTCTTCGTGACCCCATGGACCATAGCACGCCAGGCCTTCCTGTCCTGCGCTCTCTCCCGCAGTGTGCTCAAGTTCATATTCATTGCATCGGTGATGCTATCTAGCCATCTCATCCTCTGTTGTCCCCTTCTCCTTTTGCCTTCAGTCTTTCCCAGCATCAGGGTCTTTTCCAGAGAGTTTTCTCTTCGCATTAGGTGGCCAAAATATTGGAGCTTCAGCTTCAGTATCTGTCCTTCCAATGAGCACTCAGGGTTTATTTCCTCTAGGATTGACTGATTTGACCTCCTTGCAGTCCAGGGGACTCGTAAGAGTCTTCTCCAGCACCACAGTTCGAAAGCATCCATTCTTCGGCGCTCAGCCTTCCTTATAGTCCAGCTCTCACAGCCATACATTACTACTGGGAAAACCATAGCTTTGATTAGACGGACCTTTGTCGGCAAGGTGATGTCTCTGCTTCTTACTATGCTGTCTAGGTTGGCCATAGCTTTCCTCCCAAGGAGCAAGCGTCTTTTAATTTCATGGCTATAGTCACCATCTGCGGTGATCTTGGAGCCCAAGAAAGTAAAATCTGTCACTGCTTCCATTTCTTCCCCTTCTATATGCCAGGAAGTGATGGGGCCAGATGCCATGATCTTAGTTGTTTTAATGTTGAGTTTCAAACCAGCTTTTGCACTCTCCTCTTTCACCCTCAACAAGAGGCTCTTTAGATCCTCTTCGCTTTCTGCCATTAGGGTGGTATTGTCTGCATATCGGAGGTTGTTAATAATTCTCCCAGCAATCTTAATTCCGACTTGTGATTCATCCAACCCAGCGTTTCTCATGATGTACTCTGCATATAAGTTAAATAAGCAGGGTGACAATATGCAGCCTTGTCGTACTCCTTTCCCAATTTTGAACCACTCGGTTGTTCCATGTCTGGTTCTTACTGTTGCTTCTTGACCCTCGTACAGGTTTCTCAGGAGACAGGTAAGGTGGTCTGGTACTCCCATCACTTTAAGAATTTGCCACAGTTTGTTGTGATCCACACAATCAAAGGCTTTAGCATAGTCAATGAAACAGAAATAGACGTTTTTCTGGAATTCTCTTGCTTTCTCCATGATCCAGCGAACATTGGCGATTTGATCTCTAGTTCCTCTGCCTCTTCGAAACCCAGCTTGTACTTCCGGTAGTTCTTAGTTCACATACTGCTGAAACCTAGCTTGTAGGATTTTGAGCATAACCTTGCTGGCATGTGAAATGAGCACAATTGTGCGGTAGTTTGAACACTCTTTGGCGTTGCCCTTCTTTGGAATTGGAATGTAAACTGACCTTTTCCAGTCTTGCGGCCATTGTTGAGTGTTCCAAATTTGTTGGCATATTGAATGCAGCACTTTAACAGCATCATCTTTTAGGATTTTAAATAGCTCAGCTGGAATACTGTCATCTCCGCTAGCTTTGTTGTTACTAATGCTTCCTAAGGCCCACTTGACTTCACTCTCGAGGATGTCCGGCTCAAGTTCAGTGACCGCACTATCATGGCTATCAGGGACATTAAGATCTTTTCTGTATAGTTCTTCTGTGTATTCTTGCCACCTCTTCTTAATCTCATCTGCTTCTGTTAGGTCCCTGTCTTCTTTGTCCTTTATCATGCCTGTCTTTGCACAAAACGTTCCCTTGAGATCTCCATTTTTCTTGAAGAGATCTCTAGTCTTTCCCATTCTGTTATTTTCCTCGATTTCTTTGCATTGTTCATTTAAAAAGGCCTTCTTGTCTCTCCTTGCTCTTCTCTGGAACTCTGCATTCAGTTGGATATATCTTCCCCTTTCTCCCTTGCTTTTCACTTCCCTTCTTTCCTCAGCTACTTGTAAAGCCTCATCAGACAGCCACTTGGCTTTCTTGCATTTCTTTTTCTTTGGGATGGATTTCGTTGCTGCCTCCTGAACAATGTTACGGACCTCCGTCCATAGTTCCTCAGGCACTCTGTCTATCAGGTCTAATCCCTTAAATCTATTCCTCACCTCCACTGTATATTCATAAGGCATATGATTGAGGTCATACCGGAATGGTTTAGTAGTTTTCCCTATGTTCTTCAATTTAAGCTGAAATTTTGCAACAAGAAGCTCATGATCTGAGCCACAGTCAGCTCCAGGTCTTGTTTTTACTGACTGTATAGAGCTTCTCCATCTTTGGCTGCAAAGGACATAATCAATCTGATTTCGATATTGACCATCTGGTGATGTCCATGTGTAGAGTCGCCTCTTGTGCTGTTGGAAAAGAGTGTTTGCTATGATCAGCGTGTTCTCTTGGCAAAACTCTATTAGCTTTTGTCCTGCTTCATTTTGTACACCAAGGCCATGCCTGCCTGTTATTCCGGTGATTTCTTGACTTCCTACTTTAGCATTCCAATCCCCTATGATGAAGAGGACATCTTTTTTTGGTGTTAGTTCTAGAAGATGTTGTAGGTCTTCATAGAACTGATCAACCTCAGCTTCTTCGGCCTCGGTGGTTGGGGCATAGACTTGAATTACTGTGATGTTGAATGGTTTGCCTTGGATTCGTACTGAGATCATTCTATCGTTTTAAAGATTGTACCCCAGTACTGCTTTTCCCACCCTTTTGTTGACTATGAGTGCTACTCCATTTCTTCTAAGGGATTCTTGCCCACAGTAGTAGATAAGATGGTCACCTGAATTAAATTCGCCCATGCCTGTCCATTTTAGTTTGCTGATTCCCAAGATGTCAATGTTCAATCTTGCCATCTCATGTTTGACCACCTCCAGCTTACCTTGATTCATTGATCTGACATTCCAGGTTCCTAAACAATATTGTTCTTTACAGCATCGGATTTTCTTTTCACCACCAGACACATCCACAGCTGAGTGTCCTTTCGGCTTTGGCCCAGCCGCTTCACTCTTTCTGGCGCTACTTGGAAGTACCCTCTGCTCTTCCCCAGTAGTATATTGGACACCTTCCGACCTGAGGGGCTCATCTTCTGGCGTCATATCTTTTAGCCTTGTGATATGTTCCATGGGGTTTTCTTGGCAAGAATACTGGAGTGGGTTGCCATTTCCTTCTCCAGTGGACCACATTTTGTCAGAACTCTCTGCCATGACCTGTCCGTCTTGGGTGGCCCTGCACGGCATAGCTTATGGCTTCACTGAGTTACGCAAGCCCCTTCACCACAACAAGGCAGCGATCCATGAAGGGGAGAGCTAGCTAGCTTCTTCTTAACAAGTGTCCAATATATGTGAAACATCAATTTTTGTTGAATCAGTCTCAGTTTTAAGTCTATGCAAATAGTACATATAGAGGCTAAGACAAGCTTCCATTGATTGGTCTGTACAGAGCATTCCAACTCCTTATTCCATTCATAAGAACAGAAGAAGAGCCATGCTGGATCAGACCAAGGGTCCATGTAGTCCAGCATTCTGCTCATGCAGTGGCCGACCAGCCATTGACAGGACACCCACAAGCAGGACATGAGTGCAAAGCACCCTCCCACCCAAGTTCCCTATCAACTGGTGAACCTTCTGAACCGGTGAACCTTCTCTGACCTTCTGAACATCTGCCTTAGTACATTAAAAAAAAAACTTTTATAAATAGCTATTGTAGGGTTAGCTTTCTGTACGGACCAAATTAATTCCTCCAACAGTGCAGGAAGCACTGAAACACTTGTCGCTAATGGCCCATATATCAACTGCAGGAAATGCTGAAGCTGAATGTATTGCCAACTGGCACTAGATGGTAAATTATATCTAATCTGCAGTACTGAAAATGGTAAAAATACATAATCCAAATCTATTAACTGATCTAAAGTATAAGTCTATTATCAGCTGAACTCTTCTTATACCAATAGTTGGGCACCAGGTAGGTCTGGCTAAGGGCTTGATTCATCTTGGCTGCAATCCTAAACACATTTTCCTGGAGTAACTCCCATTGAACTCAAGAATCAGAAGAAACTCAATGGGATTTACTTCTGAGTAGACATGTATAGGATTGGAGTCTGAGTATTGCCATATGGTTCAAATGTGTTTGGCATCTCAAAACTGATTTCGTGGTTAATGAAGATTCATTTTATTTATAATTGTTGCTAGTAAGCATTTGTATTGTTGTTGAACATTATCTTAATTTGAATTGATTCTAATGTTTATAGACGTTATACCTTAACTTTTATTCTTTGAAAGTAGGCTTTTGGAGTTGAGTGTCACTTCTCTTTTTCTTCGGCATGAGACCAGGTTTTGAGATCCAGCATTTATTAAGCTTGCCTTTTTTACATTAAATTAACATGATCTTCATATGAAGCAATTTGCAACCTAAATGCTAACAAAGATACTTTAGCTGCATCTGTTGACTGTATTTCCAAGCAAAGTACATAGACAACTCTTAATAATTTAGGGCTGCCTTGATGGAATAGCAGATTTATTACTCCAATCAATTTTAGTCAAAGCTGTCACCATATCATGTATGTCTCCTATCATCATTTTCTTTGTTAGAATCTTACTAATTAAGTGAAAAGAAAGTAAAGTGTATCGGCACGTCTATCATTCTGAGATAAAAGAAAATAAGAGTACATGATCATCTATATTTCTGTTCTTGGCTTATCTCCAGACCATTCTTTTTTACTTGCAGCTAATGATTTCTGTTGGGCAGGCCTTGCTATGAAGGAAGTGGCAGAAGAAGATTTCACTTGATAAAAGAGGAACAGCCAGAAGGTTTCTTGACCTCTCCCTGTGCCATCTTGAAGTGGTATGCTGACTGATACTATTTTCATTAGTGTTGGGAGCCCCTTTTGCACAAGTATTGTGTGAAGATGAATCATGTGTACAACGGGTCTTTAGCCCTGCCTGAAGGTTGTGTGGTACCATGTTAGATGTGGAAGCCTGCAAGTGAAGTAGTACATGCAGAGACCTCTGCACACTATTCAGGCATTCTATATCTGGGGACAATAAAAACGTGAGGAGAGGGAGTACGCTAGCCTCTCTCCTCTCTGTCATTGTGTTTGTCGCCCTCTACTCATGGAGGGTGGCTTTGTGAAGAGGACAGTCTCCTGTATCCATGGAGGTTCTCCACATGATCTTGAATGCTGGAATGCTGGAAGTAAGTAGAGGGCGACGAACTCAGCAATGAAGGGGGTGAGGGCAGTGCACTCTCTCTCTCCTTGTGTGTTTAGTCCCACTGCTTTTGGAACACCTGAATACTAGGGCTTGGCTTTCCCTGCATTTTGGAATGCCAGCTGTGCAGGCTTCCTGAATGCAAGGAAAACCTACACACGTAAGCTTTCCCTTGCAAGCATCCACACCTAATCTCTGGATGTTGGAAGCAATACAGAGGTGCTGTGTGGGGTGGGGTCAGAGGTACATCCCAGCAACCATGTTCTACATGTGACTCCACTTCATGTCATGCGCACACAAAGGGGGCTAAGGAAAGTAGATCACTCCTATCCAGCAGATGGTAGCAGAGACCTTACTGGACCTGAGGGATGAATGAGAATTTTTGTTCAGTTCAGGTTTTGATATGAGTTTACCAAATTCATATATTTCTTCATAAATTAGACCAAAAGAACTTCAGTGGGTTTTTTTTTTTTAATTGACTGTGGGAGAAAAAGAAACTGACAGTTTGCCTCCACCCCACCCCATCTCACCCTTGAGTGCTTAAGTCCTAAATGTCTGGGGTTGAATCCCTATGCATTGAACAATGTTTGTGGTGCTGAATTAGGGTCAGCACTCTTTTTTTTATGACAGGCTCATCTTTCGTAACTATATGGCAGCCATGGTCCTCTCCATGCTATGAATAGCTGTACCTACTGAATTTGGCCAGTGCAGATGGGTGAGAATTTTGTTTCGATTCATTTTTTATAAGACTTCACAAAACTTTGCAAATATCTTCATATACAGAACAGAAAGAACTTGAGATTTTATTTTTTTTAAAAAAAAAATGAAAATGAAACGGACAGATTTGTCCAACCCTAAAATCAGTACCTTAGGTCAGGGGTCCAAAACCCCTGGGCCACGGACCGGGACCGGTCCGTGGCCTGTTAGAAACTGGGCCGTACAGCAGGAGGTGAGCGTAGGGGTGTGTGAAACCCCCTTACCTTGGGTCTGCGGGGGTCCGCAGGGGGGGAGAGGCGATCCATCCCTCCCCCCCGGAATCCTTGCCGGCCCCGGCCGGCTCCACTCCGCAGCGAGTCTGCGGAGCGCTGGCGGATTTCCATTGGCGTCCCTGTTCTTCAAGTAATAGGCTATGTAAATCTTTACATAGCCTATTACTGCAAAGTAATAAATGTAATGTGCTTGAATCATCCCGAAACCATCCCCCCCGGTCCATGGAAAAATTGTCTTCCACGAAACTAGTCCCTGGTGCCAAAAAGGTTGGGGACCGCTGCCTTAGGGTGTTTTTGCACTTGACACTAAAAGCACATTAGAGCTCTACTTAGATCCAATTGTGTACAAAGGTGAAGATTAAAAAATAGAAGAGAACAATGTTTAAATTTAATTTATATTCTAGAGACTGTTCATTTTACAGTTGCTAACAACATAGAATTAGGGCTGTGCACGGACCCCCTGCTTTGCTTCGGATGCCAATTTGGACTTTCCAAAGCAGCCCTGCTTCACTTCAGACCGATTTGGACCCAACCCGTTTTTCTTTGGATTCAGATCCAGATCTGAAGTGTGATTCAGATAACAGAATTATTTGGATTTGATGTTTTCCCATCGGCCTGCATTGGAAAACAGAAACGGCCGTACCATTTTCAGTTTACGTGATAAATACATGGAATTTGGAAACCTGGTATCCCCCTTGAAGGGGATTCTATCTGCCAAATTTCAGACAGTTTAGCCTAGCAGTTTTTGTGCAGGTGAAATTTGATTTTTTTCAACAGAAATTCTAAAAGCAAAGAGCTATAACTTTTCATTGTTTCCACAGAAGTGTATGAAATTTGGGGACCTGTCAGACCCCATGGAGGGGATTCCACCTGTCAAAGTTCAGACAGTTGGGCCCAGTAGTTTTTGTGCTAGGCACAGATAAAATGTACTGTTCTCAGAAACTCAAGCCAAAGGTCATAAAGGGATAATCAGATGTGTTTAAGTGGTGATTAGGAGGAGGTCACTATCCCTAATCTCTGCTGTAGCAAATAACCCCTCTCCCCTTTCCTATTCAGCTTCACAGTGGATGATCTCAAGCTTTCTTTGGCTGAATGGATTAATTAATTAACTAATTAATACACATTACCTGAGAAAACATGCTGCCAGGCAGGCTGGGCTATGTTTTCAACACAAACTCTCAAGGCAAAGAGCTATAACTTTTTAGTGGTGCACAGAAGTGCATGCAATCTGGGCAACAGACAGCCCCAGTGCCAAGACCCTGAAGATGCCTCATATTGGGTTTGCTTTGCCACACAGTGTAGTATTATTTAAATAATAGATGCTATGTGTGTAGTGCTTTCCCCACTGTATTTTGAAATGTGGATGCGTATAGTGCTTTGCTTGACCACAACACAAGCACACACATACAGACACACACAGAGACACACAAGAGCAAAACAAAAGCAAATACAGAACTACGTACAAGCAAAGAAAGGGTGTTTTTTTTCAGGGAAAAGATATAGAGTTCCAAAATGGGAAGAGAAGGAATACAGGAATTGAGAAGGGGGAGGAGCCAAGAACAAGGAAAGGCAAGGAAACTAAATTACTTTTTAATTTTTTCTTGCTTTTTAAAAATTAAATAAATAATCTAGAAAGAAAAACTAATAAGAATGGTTGAATAATTCAGAGGGGCGGAGAGTGAGCCAAAGAACAAGGCAAGGAAAGGAGGAAACTAAAGTACTTTTAAAATGTTTTTTTTTTTAAATAAATAATCTAGAAAAGAAAGAAAGGGAATAGTTGAATTGAAAAAGGCTGGGTGGGAAAGAATAAGAAGAACAAAGCTGCAGTAGAACACGAATGAACGAGCGAACACGAACACACACACACCCCAGATCTACCCAACTAACTAACCAATTCTAACAGTTCTCTTTAACCACCACCTCTAACAGCACTCTCTCTTGCAATGAAACAAATGCAGACTGATTTCTCCAATATATACAGTATTTCCCTCCCCCTTCCATCACTGTCACTGACTGGAGACTACTGGGTTAAGTCCAGCCCTAATTTGGCAACTAGAGTTGCCATTCCCCAAAGCTCCCTCCCTCCCCCTCTCCCCCTCTCCAATCTTTCTCAAGTTGATACATTTTGGAGACAGGCTATCTGGGCTTCAGAAGGCATCAGAATAGCTCTGAATCTCCAAAGCGGACCGAGGTGCTTTGGCAGCGACCTGCTTCGCTTCAGACTGCCTTGGTGCTGGTCTGATCCACTTTGGATCTCACCAAGGCAACCCCGAAGCACCCCAATTTGCTTCGGTATTCTGATTCATCACTGAAGCGATGCACAGCCCTACACAGAACCTTCTTTCTGACAAGTTACTTTTGTATGTATAGGAAACATTTTATATGGAAGTGCGTTCAGACATTCACTCCCCCACAGGTACAGCCCAACAACAGATACATCATTTGGGACTTCTGATCATGAATGTTTAAAGCACTCAGCTACAGGTCATCATAATCAAATGGTGAGAAATTAAACAATGAACAAGCTTTGAGAACCAGCCTTAAGAACACTAAGAATCTACTGTAAGCTTAGTCTGACAAGGAAGCATGTTTGGATGGGTCTAAGGACAACCCTCCAAATCATACATGACCACTCACTACTTATTTTCCAGAGGTAATCTCTCTCTCTCTCTCTCTCCTGACCCAATAATTGACACAAAGCTTGCATTAGGCAGGAACTGGCACAATACAATAGCTTTTGTGATCATTGTCAAAGATTCAGGGAATCTTCGACAATGTACCCAAGGGAGCAACTGCAGCATCTCTAGTCAAGCCTTGGGACTGGAAAACTGAAGAGTAGCTCATTCTGGCTTCATCTATCAGCCAGGAGAACAAGGACCACTGGGATGCTGCACCCACAGCCTCCCATGAAGAATATGAATACAAGGGGGAGACCAACCTGGCTCTGAACATCAGCCAGAGAGCAGCAGCTGCAAGGATCTTGCTTGGCCCTTCCAGAAAGAACACCTATTTGAACTGAGGCCAACCTGATCCCATCTATCAGCCAGAGAAGGAGCTCCTCCTCCAATGCTTACTTTCCTCTTCATCCCTCATCCCTTTTGCCTTTTTGTATCATGTATTAGATTGTGAGTCTGCAGGCAGGGACGGCCTTATCTTTCAATGCATGTACTGCACTTAGAAAATTTTAGGCTCTTTGTAACTTTAATAACATCAACAAGGGCAATTTAAAGCAAAATTCACCAAGGAAAACTCTTACGGAATGCTAAGGGAAGCCTCAGTAGGATTCATGAAATCACACCAGGGTTCTGCAGATTTGTAGGGTATCACTGGATCTCCCCTACTGTAAAATTCAGCAGCAAATTTATTTGCATGTTTCTCCACAGGTGAAATACCTGAGGTATTTAGAGAGCAGTCCAAAGAGTTTTGATAAGGTTAACTAAATGTTTGAGAGGAGTTTTGCCCACCCCTAAGGTCCCTGATCCTGGAAAAGGATGTGTGGCTCTCAATGTGAGCAGACCCCTCTCAAGAACTGAATAAAGATAAAATAAGTGGCTGATTGTAACATGATGTTGCAGTGTGATGTTATTTACGGACAAAAGGTCAACATTCTTGCCTTTATTGGTAGTGCTTGCGAGTAGCAACCGTGTGAGGTAATGCTCAGCCAAATGGCTACGATGTGTTACCAGATAGAGAAGTGTGCCTGGCAGCCTGGGTTGTTACTGTTGTCATTCTTGCAATGCTGTGTCATGATCCTTATTCCAAGCCCAGCTATTTATAATCTTCCTGCACTGTATAAATAAAGCTGCAGGCCTTTCCTCCTGATAAATGAGATGAAATCCAGCTCCATTTAAGAAAGATAGGGGAGGAAATGGGAGTCTGTCTTTGCTGATGTTTATTGTTAGCCCACTATATCTAGTTATGCAAGAGAAATGGGGGATTTCTAAAAGCCATCATTTTTATCTTCGTACATCCCTTTGTTCTCTCTGATCCAGCTCCTCCTTCATCTGCCAACTTGTTCCTTGGAAACCCCCTCTTGTGGCTTGTAATTGTAGTAGAATTGCAATTTTGGTTCTTGGCTTATGCAGACTAGCATTTCTGCTCTTCATTGAACCTAGGTTGTGGTTCAATGATGCAAAGCATCCGCTCCCCTTCTCTTGGTGTGCTCTCATCTCATGTTTTTTTGCTGTCCTGGAAATGTGATTGCATTCTCTGGCCCCGTGGGCCTTAAAATGAACTTCCAGATTTCTGTGAGAAGACATTATTGAAGTGCATAATAAACAACATTTAAAGAGGCATGGACACAGCAATAATCTCTTCTGGACTTGGGCACTGCAATGCATGCATTGAGCTTTCCCTCTTGAAACATGCTTCATTGGTTTCAATGGAGGAAGCCAATCTATGTGTGCATACCTTTGTGCACATGGATTGGTTCCCTCCATTGAAATGAATGCGGAACTCTTGAGTGTGGAAGAAATCCATCTGAGCACACAGAGATCCGGACAGTGACAAATGATTAAAGTGCTGAAATGGTGACATTGAGTTACACTGGAGTTTCCCCATGATTTCAACAGGGATGCAATTACACTCACTTTGAAATATTTTTCTCATAGTTTCTTTTTAAATTAAACTCATTGCCTTTCAGTAGAAGTTGGTTTTCTTAGGCATGTTTTATGAAAAAAGGCCATATTTAGTCTTCAATTTTCATACTAGTTTGCGATTTCTCTCTGTGTGGTCTAGATGTTATGCAATTTAGTTTTGTCTAACCCAGATTTTCCAACTGTTGTACATTTAAGTCATACTGAATAACACACATTAAGCTTTCCATCTTCCTCTGCTAAACCTCTGTGTTGTTTATAATTTACCAGCTAAAATGATAAAAATTGTTGGAGCCCATTTTGAATTCCTGTTCACTCTTTGGAGGTCTGACGATAGAACACAGTCTGGTCTTTCTGAATAAACCAGTTTCTCAAGAGGGAAAGAGAGGGTTGTGGAAAGAGAATATGCAGATAATCATTCATAATGGCTGAACTTCACAGCTGGGAAAACCATTACATTGCTTTGGAACGTTTATATAAGAATACCAGGAAAGTGTGTTGTTTCTGTTCAAGGATCCCATTCATCTCTCAAAATCACCGAGTCTTTATGCTATTTTATCCAACCTAAGCTAAAATTTCCATCATTGGTTCAGAGTGGGTGGCTACAAATGACCAATTTATCCCAAGACTGGTTGCAAATGTACAACAGTGCACAGAGAACCTCATGCAAAGCCAGTTGTTTGCACTGTCTTGTTACATGGTGACAATTTTACTGTGCCCTGCTTCCCTGATTTCTTTGTGGTAAAAATGGATCTGGGTGCTACCATACAGTGGAGGCTGCTGGCTCTGATGTCAGTGGGGCAGGTGAATCCACCCCGGATTTCAGTCAGAACCAGTCAGAACTCTAAAGGAGCTATCCAAGGTGTGAAGCAGGCCTGCAAAACACCTTGGATAACTCCTTTAAAGTTCTGACTGGTTCTGACTGAAACCCAGAGCAGATTCACCACCCACTTGCATCAGAGCCACCAGCCCCAATGCTTCCAGATGGACAGCTCCTAGCACTACCAGTCAAAAGGCACTGTGTAGCTTTTGAGTTTTCCCCTCCTTAATGATGATGATGATTTGGTGGTAAGGAAAAAGGCGGACGCAATGATGGGAAAATGTAGGAGTGTTTGTGTTTGTGTAACCTGGACATGGATTTGGAGGATGAAGAAGCAACGATGCCAACCGACGGAACCCCAGGCCCGAGCATTGCTGTAGAACCAGAAACCCCTGAGCCTGAGTTGCCAGAGGCCCCTAAGCACAAGATGATGGAAATCCCCAAGACCAAGACTCTCAAGCCGAGTTCCAGCACTGGCCAGCACACCCTTCTTCAAGAGCCCCATAATCCATGGAGCCAATGCGCCAATGCTAGCAGCTTGTCTGGCATGAGCTCTTGGACAGACGGAGGAGTACTGGGCTCCAAACCCTTTATATAAAAAAACCCCTTTATAGCTTCCATTTTGTAGGAAAGGGTAGAGCCTGGAACTGTAGCATAAAAGGCTTCAGGATGGTCTCAGACCTTCTCAGAGCAAGTTGCTTACTAGGAGCTCTCCTGCGTGCTGCAATGTCTAATCTCCTTTGCTGTGAGCCCCATGCGCAGCTGCTCCAGCCAAAACATGCCAGTTACAAATGGAAGATGTGTTTGTGGATTGGACTCGATGGTCTTATAGGCCCCTTCCAACCCTACTGTTCTATGATTCTGTGCTGTGTGAACTTCCTGTAAAATTCTGTGTTTGAGGCAGGGCAACTGTAAATAAAAGCCTCATCTGGAAGCAGCCTCCATCTCATACCTGGAGGATACAAAATATGTGCATGTACTTCCCATTTTATTATACATGCACACCATGGCAAGTTAACAAGCAGATATTATAGAGTTAATTATTACTTGTTGCAACCCACTACTGTAATGTCTCAGTTCAAGCTTCAGTCTGGCCTTTTAAGCATCGCAGAAACACAGTATATAGCTGAGATGAGCATCAGCTCTGTTCATCATTGTTTTGTATTTGATGCATTTCAAGTTTCTTCCTGGCTCTCCCTCAATATCCTAATAATTCTAAAATTTGAACCTGCGAGGGCTGGTGCCTGCACATTAATGAACATAATAATAATAAGTCACTCCTTTGATCCACTCTCGAAATTGGTTGTATTCTGCCCTAGGGTTGGGTTGCAGTTCAATCATTCAGCACATGCTTTGTATGCAAGAAGGTCTCAGGTTCAACTCCAGGTGTCTCCATCTCCAGGTAGGGCTGGGAAAGGAAGGGCCCCTCTTTGAGGCCCTGGAGAGCGGCTGCCAATCAGTGTAAACAGTACTGAGCTAGCTGGACCAATGGTCTGATTTTGTATAAGACAGCTTCCTACATTCTTACTGGCACAAGAGCCAAATCTGGCCTGCCAAGGGTCCCAATCTAGCCGTCCATAGTTCTCCAGATGTCTATACCCCCTTCCCTGTGCAGGCATTTTTGTGCAGTTTCCCCCCATTCCAAAAGGCTGAGATGCATACCCTAAGGGCTTCTTCACATGGAGAGTTTATCCTGCTACTGAGATTGCTCACTCATGGAAGTTTGCGGACCCTTTAGATGATGTCGTCAACCTCCAGGGCGTCTCCCGCACTAAATGACCTTTATTCCATTTTTAAACAGATCAGAGATAATGAGGTATCAAATTACCCTGCTTGTGTTCCGCTTGAGTTCCCTCCGTGAAAAAGGAAAAGCTGCAAGAAGAGGAGCTAGTCCAATGCGGGAGAGGGAGCGGGGAAAGGAAGCACATGTCAAGGGAGTCCATTGTGATCCTGCATTTAAAACAGAAGCTGAAAGCCTCATTTTAAATGTGGGATTTTAGGCTGGTGTAGAGATAGATGCTCTAAGACTTAGCTACTGGCAGTAAGACCTTTAAGCTAAAATATGCTGGGGGGGGGTGTATTTTTGGCCCCACCTCTTTTGCCTTTGGCACCACTCATTGTTGCCTTCAACCCTCTCCACAACTGGAATCCCCACCCCCACCCCACAAGAGCTTCTCTGAAATGGATTTTGGTCCTCAGGCTGAAAGGAGTTTGACACCCCTGTCTCTGATCAACTATGGACTAAGGAAGATCTATCCATCCTGCTGGGTCAGTAGGGTTGCTAACCTGCCAGGAAAAAAGGGGCCTGAAATAAAAGTGAACTGCTCCCCTACCCAGAGCTTCTTCTTTTTTTTAAGTGGAACATTTTATGTGAAGAGACAGCTTTTGCACTGGGCTCTACCCCCCACCCCTAGAATGGAAAAGGAAATGGGGTGAAAATGTTTACAAAATGTGCCTCCCATTTTGGCTCAGCCCAACTAAGAAGTAGGTTGAACAAGGTCACAGTGGGTTGTTGTTTGGACATGTGTTGAATCTTTGATGAACTGAACTATTGATGGTTAATTCACGAAGAATTTCAGTTCCTTTTGACTTCAAAATGTAGAAAAGGAGGGGAATCTGTCATCAGGCACATGATGGGAAGGCCTTGCTCTCTTTGGGTTTTGCCTGCCAGCATTAGTTTCTCGAGCTATACATGGGATCCACACATGGCACCTATGTGTGGATTGGTTCATAGTCCTTTTGAATCAAATGCTGGTCCATCGGGCCAAGAGTATTACAGCCTAATGATTCTTCTTCACACTAATTCTCCACTTTTATCTTCAGAATGGTGAGGGGTAACGAGTGGGGTACCGGAAGGCTCAGTCCTGGGTCCAGTGCTCTTCATCATTTTTATTAATGACTTGGATGAGGAGGTGCAAGGAATGCTTATCAGATTTGCAGATGACACAAAATTGGGTGGGATAGCTAATACCCTGGAAGACAGAAACAAAATTCAATGTGATCTGGATAGACTGGAGCACTGGGCAGAAAACCACAGAATGAAATTTAATAGGGATAAATGCCAAGTTGTGCACCTAGGAAAAAGAAACCAAATGCACAGTTACAAGATGGGGATATGTGGCTCAACAACACTACAAGCGAGAAGGATCTTGGAATTGTTGTAGATCACAAGCTGAATATGAGCCAACAATGTGATGTGGCTGCAAAAAAGGCAAATGCTATTTTGGGCTGCATTAATAGAAGCATAGCTTCCAAATCCTGGGAAGTACTAGTTCCCATCTACTCAGCACTAGTTCAGCCTTATCTGGAGTACTGTGGCCAGTTCTGGGCACCATGCATTAAGAAGGATGCAGACAAACTGGAGAGGGTTCAAAGGAGGGCAACGAAGATGATCAGGGGACTGGAAACGAAGCCCTATGAAGAGAGACTGAAAGAACTGGGCATGTTTAGCCTTGAGGAGAGAAGACTGAGGGGAGATATTCTAGTGCTGTTCAAGTACTTGAAAGGTTGTCACAGAGAGGAAGGCCAAGATCTCTTCTCGATCCTCCCAGAGTGCAGGACATGGAATAATGGGCTCAAGTTACAGGAAGCCAGATTCCTTCTGAACATCAGGAAAAACTTCCTGACTGTTAGACCAATATGACTATGGAACCAATTACCTAGGGAGGTAGTGGGCTCTCCCACACTGGAGGTATTCAAGAAGAGGCTGGACAGCCATCTGTCAGGGATGCTTTGACTTGGATTCCTGCATTGAGCAGGGGGTTGGACTCAATGGTTTTATAGGCCCCTTCCAACCCTAGTATTCTATGATTCTATGATTCTATTATCTATTATGTTGTATCCCAACTCTTTTCAAAGGAGATCAGCCAGGACATTTTGTCCCAAGACATTTTGCTGTATGAAGTGAAGAACAAGATGTATATAGTTCCATGTACAAAAGCTGACTGGACTGGCAGCTGAATCTTTCTTCAACACCAGCTATGAGACAGCATCTTGGACTGCATCTGAAGGCAGCAGGCTAGTTTGGGAAGACAGGGCAGGCTGCATGGCACGTGTAGCTCTCTTCTCCAACACCTTGCTGCTGCTCCCTGAGGCAACTGCCTCACTCTGTCTAATGGTAGGGCCGGCCCTGAGATCAGAGGAGAGTTTGTAGCTTCACAAGATCTTTCTGAAGAAGTTTTGGCTGAAAAATAATGACTTGTGGGATTTGCAACCTGGGTTTTCCACATCCAAACCCCTCCATTGGCTGCCTGTGCAATTTTCCATAAGCCCATGTAACAAAATAGTTACCACTTGAAGTGCAAAGCTTTCAAGGACAGAGGCATTTTAAGTTCCTGTGAGGATATGAAAATGGTATCCCTACACCTTCTCCCTACAGTCCAATGCTCTCTGTTCCAGTTGCCGCTGAAGAATACATCAAGCAAAACTTTTTAAAAAAGTCACACCTGTCAACCTCATGCCATTCATCTCAGTGATTTTACTTCATACGGAGTTGGATATCTTCTTTTCTTCCCCATCATCCATCAGTTAGGTCATTTCAATATATGCTCATGCATCGTTTACAGAAGCTAAACCTAACTGCAGTTTAGTATGCCATAAAAACTCGGATTAAACATCTCTACCGAGAAACCAGTTTTACAATTTTCTCCTCTGAATGTCTGAAGCTTTTTAAAATGGAGAATGCTGTATCATCTCTGGCAATACAGGCATGCATGTATACATACATTCAGCTGTCAAAATGCTCTCATGAAACTGTTGGTGGCTGAAAATATTTTATATTTTATTGTATCAAGCAAGGCTAAAGATTTCACTAGAACATCAGCCTGAGCTTATTTTGATTTTATGTTTACTTGATTTTTATCCTTACAGTGGGATAAAGTATGCTATGCATTGCCAACCACTTTATGGTCAGAGGCAACAAAACTGTATATTTTCCTCTGATGGCTGGTTAACGTACCCTTATTTCTCAATAGTTTGGAGAAAAAGAATTTCCATACTCATTTTAGATAGAAAATGTTATGCGAGAGACTGGGCAATGACCAACGTGCTAAATGATGACTTACCAATAGGAAGAAAATGGCAAAAGCAGATGTACCATCCTTCTTCCTCTTTGGGGGCCAGTTCCACTTGCTTTCCAAAGGATGGTGCTGTAGCTAATTGAGAATCTACTTTACTTAGTACATTTAGAACCAAGAGGCTCTCTAGACAAACTGCTCATCATGTGATAAAACTGTTCCTGGACCGTACCACTTCAGAATGCAGGTGGATGAGTGGATGAGTGAATTCCCCCAGCCCTCAATTCTTTTAAAACATTGTAAGAGAAATAAATTACAAATGGCAACTAGATCATTTCACATACTCAGTATAATATCATACAAGTGAATCTTCACATATTCGCACACACACACATATACAGACACCTACCAGGATCTTAAGATCATTTCCAGAGGCATTTCTTTGGGTGCCCTTGCCAAATGAGGTAAGGTGGGTGGCTAATAAGGAAGCACCTTTTCAGTGGTGGTGCCCTGGTTTGAGAATGCCCTCCCCAGCGGGAAACACCTAGGGATGTACACATTTTATAAAATCCATTCCATCTGCTTTTTGCGGGTTGCCAGGTGCCTTTTGTTTCATTGTCTGCTCATTGACAGAATTGGATCTTTTCTCATTTTCTGCATTTGCGCAAATTTGCATTTGCAGAAATGTGCACTTGTGAAAAAGTGCAAATTGCCCCCCAAATACACAAATCCCCCCAAAATGTGCATTTTCATGCTTTAGCCTACAGGGGAAATGCACATTTTCAGCCAGTGTTTTTTTTATTTTACATAATTTTCTACAACTAAATTTGTGTAAAATTCCATAAAGTAATAAACTGGTCTGCAAGTCCACTGAATCCATGTGACTCAGAAAAAGCTGGTCGGCTGTAGAATTTGCAGGTCGGATTCAAAGAGATCTGAACTCAGTTGATTCTGTTGCAGATTTATCTGACATCCCTAGATACACCTGATGTCTACAATGAGATCTTTCCAGCGCCAGGTGTAAACTGCTTTTATTTTCCCAGGCTTTTCAATCTTAAAATCTTTCAGTGCTTATTAAATCCTTTGCATTAATATTATCTTCCCTTGCTAGTTTTATTTTGATGTTATGCGGTGGCTGGTTTTATTCTGTTTTAGAGTTCATGTCTGTATTTTACTTCTTTTACATTTTTATTGTAAACAGTCCAGAGAAACCTGGTTAGTGAGCGGTATACGTTGTTGTTGTTCAGTCGTTAAGTCGTGTCTGACTCTTTGTGACCCCATGGACCATAGCACACCAGGCCTTCCTGTCCTCCACTCTCTCCCGGAGTGTGCTCAAGTTCATATTCATTGCATCAGTGATGCTATCTAGCCATCTCATCCTCTGCCGTCCCCTTCTCCTTTTGCCCTCAATCCTTCCCAGCATCAGGGTCTTTTCCAGTGACTTTTCTCTTCGCATTAGGTGGCCAAAATATTTGAGCTTCAGCTTCAGTATCTGTCCTTCCAATGAGCACTCAGGGTTGATTTCCTTTAGGACTGACTGATTTGACCTCCTTGCAGTCCAGGGGACTCGTAAGAGTCTTCTCCAGCACCACAGTTCGAACGCATCAATTCTTTGGCGCTCAGCCTTCCTTATAGTCCAGCTCTCACAGCCATACGTTACTACTGGGAAAACCATAGCTTTGATGATACAAACCTTTGTTGGCAAGGTGATGTCTCTCTGTTTCTTACTATGTTGTCTAGGTTTGCTATAGCTTTCCTCCCAAGGAGCAAGCGTCTTTTAATTTCATGGCTATAGTCACCGTCTGCAGTGATCTTGGAGCCCAAGAAAATAAAATCTGTCACTGCTTCCATTTCTTCCCCTTCTATATGCCAAGAAGTGATGGGGCCAGATGCCATGATCTTAGTTTTTTTAATGTTGAGTTTCAAACCAGCTTTTGCACTCTCCACTTTCACCCTCAACAAGAGGCTCTTTAGATCCTCTTCACTTTCTGCCATTAGGGTGGTATCGTCTGCATATCTGAGGTTGTTGATAATTCTCCCGGCAATCTTAATTCCGACCTGTGGTTCATCCAACCTGGCGTTTCTCATGATGTACTCTGCATATAAATTAAATAAGCAGGGCGACAATATGCAGCCATGTCGTACTCCTTTCCCAATTTTGAACCAATAGGTTGTTCCATGTCTGGTTCTTACTGTTGCTTCTTGACCCTCGTACAGGTTTCTCAGGAGACAGGTAAGGTGGTCTGGTACTCCCATCAATTTCAGAATTTGCCACAATTTGTTGTGGACCACACAATCAAAGGCTTTAGCGTAGTCAATGAAGCAGAAATAGACGTTTTTGCTGGAATTCTCTTGCTTTCTCCATGATCCAGTGAATGTTGGCGATTTGATCTCTAGTTCCTCTGCCTCTTCGAAACCCAGCTTGTACTTCCGGTAGTTCTTAGTTCACATACTGCTGAAACCTAGCTTGTAGGATTTTGAGCATAACCTTGCTGGCATGTGAAATGAGCGCAATTGTACGGTAGTTTGAACACTCTTTGGCATTGCCTTTCTTTGGAATTGGAATGTAAGCTGACCTTTTCCAGTCTTGCAGCCACTGTTGAGAGTGTTCCAAATTTGTTGGCATATTGAGTGCAGCACTTTAACAGCATCATCTTTTAGGATTTTAAATAGCTCAGTTGGAATACTGTCATCTTCGCTAGCTTTGTTGTTACTAATGCTTCCTAAGGCCCACTTGACTTCACTCTCGAGGATGTCCGGCTCAAGTTCAGTGACTGCACTATCATGGCTACCAGGGACATTAAGATCTTTCCTGTATAGTTCTTCTGTGTATTCTTTCCACCTCTTCTTAATCTCATCTGCTTCTGTTAGGTCCCTTCCTTCTTTGTCCTTTATCATGCCTGTCTTTGCACAAAACGTTCCCTTGAGATCTCCAATTTTCTTGAAAATATCTCTAGTCTTTCCCATTCTGTTGTATTCCTCAATTTCTTTGCATTGTTCATTTAAGAAGGCCTTCTTGTCTCTCCTTGCTCTTCTCTGGAACTCTGCATTCAGTTGGATATATCTTCCCCTTTCTCCCTTGCTTTTCACTTCCCTTCTTTCCTCAGCTACTTGTAAAGCCTCATCAGACAGCCACTTGGCTTTCTTGCATTTCTTTTTCTTTGGAATGGATTTAGTTGCTGCCCCCTGAACAATGTTACGGACCTCTGTCCATAGTTCCTCAGGCACTCTGTCTATCAGGTCTAATCTGTTAAATCTATTCATCACCTCCACTGTATATTCATAAGGTATAATTATTTATGATTTAGGTCATACTGAATGGTTTAGTGATTTTCCCTATGTTCTTCAATTTAAGCTGAAATTTTGCAAGAAGCAGCTCATGATCTGAGCCACAGTCAGCTCCAGGTCTTGTTTTTACTGAATGTATAGAGCTTCTCCATCTTTGGCTGCAAAGGACATAATCAATCTGATTCTGATATTGACCATCTGGTGATGTCCATGTGTTGAGTCACCTCTTGTGCTGTTGGAAAAGAGTGTTTGCTATGATCAGCGTGTTCTCTTGGCAAAACTCTATTAGCCTTTGTCCTGCTTCATTTTGTACACCAAGGCCATGCTTGCCTGTTATCCCAGTGATTTCTTGACTTCCTACTTTAGCATTCCAATCCCTTACGATGAAGAGGACATCTTTTTTTGGTGTTAGTTCTAGAAAGTGTTGTAGGTCTTCATAGAACTGATCAACCTCAGCTTCTTCGGCCTCAGTGGTTGGGGCATAGACTTGTGATGTTGAATGGTTTGCCTTGGATTCGTACTGAGATCATTCTGTCATTTTTGAGATTGTACCCCAGTACTGCTTTTCCCACCCTTTTGTTGACTATGAGTGCTACTCCATTTCTTCTAAGGGATTCTTGCCCACAGTAGTAGATATAATGGTCACCTGAATTAAATTCGCCCATGCTTGTCCATTTGAGTTCGCTGATTCCCAAGATGTCGATGTTCAATCTTGCCATCTCATGTTTGACCACTTCCAGCTTACCTTGATTCATTGATCTTACATTCCAGGTTCCTAAACAATATTGTTCTTTACAGCATCGGATTTTCTTTTCACCACCAGACACATCCACAGCTGAGTGTCCTTTTGGCTTTGGCCCAGCCCCTTCACTCTTTCTGGCACTGCTTGGAAATTCCCTCTGCTCTTCCCCAGTAGTATATTGGACACCTTCCGACCTGAGGGGCTCATCTTCTGGCGTCATATCTTTTAGCCTTGTGATACGTTCCATGGGGTTTTCTTGGCAAGAATACTGGAGTGGGTTGCCATTTCCTTCTCCAGTGGACCACGTTTTGTCAGAACTCTCCACCATGACCTGTCCATCTTGGGTGGCCCTGCACAGCATAGCTTATGGCTTCACTGAGTTGCGCAAGCCCCTTCGCCACAACAAGGCAGTGATCCATGAAGGGGGAGCAATATATACATATTGTAAATAAATACATAATTATTAGATATTAGAAGTAAAATAAAGTCTAATTAATACTAAATTAATAAAATTCTCATTGGAGCTTGGAATTAAAAGTTTATTTATTTTATAAGTAACCACAGGTGTCTAGTCTTGAATTAGATTTTGAGACTTAGTTAAAAAGTATTGAAAAGCTGTTTATTTGTCTAAAGTTTGGTTGGTCCCAGACCTTATTAAAACATTTCACTGGTTCTGATTTTGCTTCCCAACATTTAGCAGCAAGTATCCTAGCTATTGTCAACATGTGAAGAAGAGGTTCCTGAGATTTAGGGACATAGGAGGCTGCCTCACATTGAGTCAGAGCATTGGTCCACCTAGCCCAGTATTACCAGCACCGACTGGCAGCAGCTCTCCAGGGTTTCTGGCAAGATTCTTTCCTAGACCTACCTGGAGGAGCCAGTGATTTAACCCGGGACCTTCTGCATGCAAAGCTGGTGCTCTACCACTGAACTAAAGCCCCTCCTTAGATTTAAGAACATCAGAAGAGCCCTGCTGGATCAGACCAAGGGTCCATCTAGTCCAGCATTCTGTTCCCACAGTGGCCAACCAGCTGCCCATGGAAACCCACAAGGAGGACATGAGTGCAATGGCATGATCCCTCCTATGTTCCCCAGCAACTGGTGTACATAGGCCTACTGCCTCTGATACAGGAAATAACACATAGCCATCAGGACTAGTAGGCATTCATTGGAAGGGGGAAAGGTCAGTTCTCCAGGAACCGAGGTTGGTTCCCAGTAAACGACATATCCTGTGGCTGTCTAGCCGCTGACTAGCAGCCATAGGATTGCTCCCCCATGTGCCTTTTTTCCTTAAATGCAGTTCCCATGAGGTTTTGCTGCAGTGTGCCCCATTCCCCCAAATAAAATCCTGAATACTGGGCATGCCTAGGGGTATGTCTGTGACCTGGTTGTTGTGATCAAGGGGTGGGGCTGTCCCCCCCCCCATTGGCAGTAGCCGTTGTGGACACAGGCTTCTCTTCCCACTTAGCACTATTAGGCAGTAGGTGTATTTGGCTGCTGGCCTTTCCTGTTTATTTGTACTTTGCACCACAACATTGCTACTTCACAGTCCTGTAATCGCATAATTGTGCAATGTTGCATTAGCACGATAGTCAGAAATGAATTGTACTGGGGGCTGGGGCAGTAACTCAAGTGGGGAGCAGGGCTTCAATACTGCTCATTCAAAGCCTTGGAATCTCACAGTTGTGCAATTGTGGAATGTCGCATTAGTGAGCTATAGTAACTAATGCGGGGTGCAGGGCTTCAATATTGCTGCTTCACAGTCCTAGTGGATGCGAGGGGAGAGGTGTGTGGTAAATTACAGGATGTAATTCATCTCTTCCATTAAACTTCTCTGAGCAGGGAAGGAGCACTGAAAGTGGTGGATAGGACAGTAAGCCTCCCTCATTCATTGAGCAGCACCCATGCAGGGGATGACGTTCAGTTCTACTCTCTGGACTCCTCCCACCCAACCCTGAAGTATGGCATCTTCAAGTGCTGCTTGACCCATGAAAGTGAAAGCCACTTTTGAAGAATCAGCATGTTTGAAGAATGGTTCAATTAGCAGTAGAACAGATTAGTGTTTCTCCCTCTGTATTCCAGATTCACACATGTGCGCACTTATTCGCATTTATTTGCTGGCACAAGGCATTTTGCTGCCTGTGGCAAATTTATTTATTTATTTGATCTATACGCCACCTTTCTACCAAGAAAAATGGCACCCAAATGGCAAGATGCTTTTAGTTGCAGACAAATACAGATACAACCTCCAAAGGCATAAATGGTTCCACTGGTAGGAGGTAAATTAAGTAAAACCACAACTTTCAACAAAGTCAAGTTTTTGTTTAAATTTTGGAAACAATTATAAGGGTCATGGGAGGGGGGAATCTCCCATTGATGGCAGCTGTGAAATAATCCCCTGAATAATTCCTTTCTGAAAGATGTAACGCAGTTGAACTGTTAGTTATTGGACTTAACACAGGAACATAGGAAGTTGTCTTATATAGCGGTTCTCCGGGGTTTCAGGCAGAAGTTTTTGCAGCCCTACCTGGAGATGCTGGGGATCAAACCTGGAACCTTCTGCATGCAAAGCAGATGATCTGCTTGCCAAGCTATGGTACCTCACATAGAAGTCAAGGAGGAGAATCCCATGGCATGACGTTCAAGAATTCTCAATGCATGTGCCATTTCCGACCTCAAAATGTAGTGCACATCTTCTGCAGCCTAACCTGCTATATCCTATGCCAGTCTTCCCCAACTTGGTGCCCTCCAGATGGGTTGGACGGCAATTCCTGTAATCCCCAGCAAGGTATAGTCCAACCCATAAGGAAGGCATCAGTTTTGTGAAGGCTGCCCTATGCAGATCCCTAAAGTTATACCCTGGTGTGGATGCTTCCAGATCCCTCAAAATTCCATAGGGAGGAAAGAAGGGAAAATGGGGGAACCCAACTGCATTGTTTAATTCAAGCAGTGGGCACTTAGCACTGGGACATTCTTATAGATCCTGATCATATTCTTGCAAGAAAAAGTTGCCATTTAGGCTCCTCCCCTAGTACAGGGAAATTATAGAACAGTGCCAATGCCATGCACTGAATAGGTAAAATTGAGAGGCTGGGTTCTAAAAAGATAGGAGAAAGTTATAAGTCCCATAGATTTTAATGGGTGAGTTAATCACATGTTTATAATGTCTCCCACTGATGGAACCCAAAAGTATGTGTCTGGATCATTTCCCTTTCCCTAGAAAGGGAATAGATAAATAACAGATGATTTTAAAGCCTCCAAAGAAATGTATCATTCTCTAGAAAGACCCGGATATGGAGCACAAAGGAGTTTTTTCCTTTTTCTTTTTTTGGTATTTGGAGACCTGTATATCAATTGACTTGAAGCCTTGGAGATTAAAAAAATGGATTTCATGTTGGATGATGATGAGATCATTCATGGCTTGCATTTACTGGAAAATCAGACTGCAGTGGAAGATCCAGTTCCAAGGTGGGTTTATCCTAGATGTTATTTATTTGCACACACACACACAAAAGGAGCAGAGGAAGCCTTTTGTCAAACTCAACCAGCCTCTCTAGTCATGCAGCAAAGTATGATCTTGTAAATGAATAAATAAATGCATAAACCAAACCCTATATTCTAAAGAAAAAATCAGGCAGATGTTAGGATGACAGAAGAGCTCAAAAGATAAGCACAGGTGGAAGATAAGAAATAGTATTTGGGGCTGAATGCTGAACGGATGCTAGGAAATCACAAGATGAAAATGAGCTAAGATGACTCATCCACCCTCCTGACTGGGCGAAGCTGAAGCCAGAAAAGAGAGCAGATAAACTTCAGAATTTTTACACCATGAGAAGATACACAGGGGATGAGGTGAAATTTGATGGCTTTGGATTTCAGGTCAAACCATGGAATTTTGATGAAGGAGATCTTTTGTTGTTGTTGTTGTTGGTAAAAGCATGAGGAATGTTGCCAAAAGTATTCCAAATAGGTTTTAAAACTATGGCTCAATCCAGCTAAAGCTAGCTGTGAATCATGATCTTTTTCTTCTTTTTTTTAAGCAATAGGATTAAAGTCAGTCAAGAGACTGTCTTGTTCCATTTGTTTCAAGAAGACTTAGGGAACAATCCTATGCATGTTTAGATAGAAAAAAACCCTACAACTCCCAGCATTCCTCAGCCAGCATGGGATGCCAATATAGCTTGCTATGGCTAATATATCTGGAAGCCGACATGAAAAGGCTTTCCAACACAGCCCCTTATGAATCACCAAAAAAAAGAGAGGCAATGTATCACCAAAAATGGGGGGGGGGGAGAGAGAAGACAGTGATTGGCATACATTTTGCATATGCTAATTCATATGAATAGATGCAAATATATAAATAACTATTATTATAATTTAAATAGAAACACAATACATCTCACCATGGTACAGAAGACTGTGACTGGATGATCTGTGTGCCTGACTACTTAATCTGCTGCCTGGTGCTAACTGTTGATGGGCAACAGTTCGTACGTTTCATTATCTTTAAACCAGAATTGGACAGGACAGCCCTTCTAATAGAGGATGGTCCTCTGAAAAAGAGGACACACAGCCACCCAGGACAGCTCTCATGCACTGAAGTTATCATGTGCATTAGCCCTTAAGTAACTCTTATGAACATAGGAAGTCGCCTTATAGGAGCTGCTGCTCCAGCTGGTCGTTGGAGTAGCAGCAGGGTCTCCTACCCCAGGCTCTGAGATAAAGGTTTTTTCTCAGCACTGCTGCCTGCAGTCCTTTAACTGGAGATGCCGGGGATTGAACCTGGGACCTTTGGCATCCAAACTTTGTGTGCTACCCCTGAACTATGACCCGTCCTCAAAAATGGTAAACAGGCCATAATCCAGTTGAAGTGTCATGGCTTCTCTCATCACTGCATCTTCCAGCAGTAGCATCAATTAATTTAATGGAGGGAGAGTCGGAAAGGGGAAATCCTATAGCAGTTAAGGAACTCCTGTGGTTGTTCCAGAAGTAAACAAGCAGCAAAGTGCTAACACAAACATTCTCCAAGATTAAACCCTTTCAAGCCATTTTTATGAAAAATGCAGGTTGGCTCCTTGTTGTATTCTCTCTCTCTCTCTCTCTCTCTCTCTCTCTCTCTCCTTTTAATTTTTTTTTAAAAAATTATATTAATTGTACTAAGTTTCTGGTAACAACCCATTGTGCCCCAGTTGTTAGGGGACTGTTCTCACGGGGGTTTCATTGTTATGTTGTCTTTGGGTTCCTCCCCGCTTCTTTTTGTTTTCTAGATATATAATAAAAATATTTAAACACACACACACACACACACACCCCCCCAATCTTTATTAAGGAAGTTTGTTCTGTAACATCTGTTTTCTGCAGTAAACGAATGCTGGGAAGTTACACAACACTCAGAGGCCAAATTCCCACCCTGTCCTTCAAGACAAGATTGCATGCACCTGCTGGAGAAAGTTCAAACAAACAGAAATTCGTGGGCGGCAGAAATTTGTTGCTTTGACTGAATTCCATTGCAGATGAGTCAGGAGGAGCAGGGCTTGCAATTCGGCCTTAAGGATCTTGGATGTTTCCTAGGCCATTATCTGAGGGGAGATAAGATACTCAGTGACTTGAGTAAGGGGTGCAATAACAAGAATGAGGGGGATTTCTCATGACTTTGTGGAAGCTGTAGCTGTAATTGTTTTTGGACAGGGCGTGGCTGGTTACTTCTCTAAGAGAAGACCTGTATTTTTCCTTCCTGAAATAACTTCAGCTGTTTAACTGAGTTAAATCTATGTTTCTCCCAAGTGTAAAAGGATGCCATAAGAAAGCGTAGTAGGGTGAAAACCAGATGTATGGGGAATGCTTGATTCACTTAGGATTGTCACACTCTTATAGTCATAGACAGGGCCAGCATCAAGGGTAGGCATTGTCGGGCACCTGCCAAGGGCCCACACCCCATCAGGGGCCCACTGACAAGAGCCCCTTGGAGTTGCTCCTCCTCTTCACCATTGCAACCGGCATGTTCACCCGCCTCTCGCTGTGACCCAGACAGTGGTGGTGGTGAAAAGGAGGAACAGCAGGTGGCACTGCCTGCATGCTCATTTGCTTTCTGCCTGCCAAGTAAGCAAGTGGTGGGAGCAACGATGGGAAAGAGGGTGAGGCAGCCGGTGATGATGGTGGTAAGAAGGAAGACTCACCGAGGGAGGGGGCCCATTGAAGGTGTCTTGCCCAAGGGCCCCCCGAAACCTGGAGCAGACACTAATCGTAGGCCGTGGATCGATGGCTCACAGGGACTCAGTGCCAGCACTTCTTTTTATTAGCAGGGACACCGACATCACCTGTCCCTCTCCCGCCTGAGGATTCTTTCTGCCTTCTGAGCTTAGCCACAGTTCTCAAAGTAGCTGGGGGAAGGTGTATTTTCCCCATAACAATATATTGTTCCCAGTTGTAATACAAAGTACTTTAGGGTGGCTTGGATTTGAATGGGCAATGAAGATCCATTAGCTTTACCAATGGCCTTTTTCTGGTGGAGATGGAAATTGCTAGAATTAGTTTGTTGATACGGAACGTTACTGACACTGCAAGTCCACCACAATCTCTGGACACACACCTCCAGCTGTCTGCAGGGGGTGCCGCCGCCACCGCTTTCATTACGGCCACAGGTTAACTTTATTTTCCACTGCGAGAAAGCGGATAGTGGCCCTCTCGGGATCTCCAGAGCACCCATGCCTCACTCTCTTTGAGGAGGGGGTCCTTGCCCACAATCCTTCACTCTGAAGAAGGACCCCTTCCTCAGAGTGAAGCATTGAGTGGTGAGACAGCCCTGGAAATCCTGGGCTCACTGCCACTGCCACTACTCAAGCAGTGGCAAAAACATTTGAAAAGGCGAAGTAGGAGAGGGGAGAGAAGAAGAAGGTGGCAGCAGGCAATGGGTTCACCTCAGATGGCACAGTGTCTTACACCAGTCCTGACTCTCCCACCAATCCTTTATTCACGCAACACACACGCACACACACACACACTCATACTGTTGTTGTTCATTATTAATCAAGAGTCGCGTCATACAGTCACTCTTACATGGGTAGGATCCCTAATCCTACTGTTCATTCGTTCATTCATTCATTCATTCCTTTCCTAAGCTGCAATCATATACACACTTATAATGTCCCATTGGACTCGAAGGTGCTTAGTTCTGAGGAGACATGCAGAGGATTGCACTATTAGAGTCACCTTCACACTTCAGATCATCCCACCTATATGCACGCACATAGCAGCAAACTATCAGCAAAGTGCTAGTGTTAACATTCTCCAGTTCTGAGTAATAACAGTGGTGACCCCCTGGTCAGATTAAGCATCGGGTGAACACTTAATGGGCAGGAGACCTTAACATTCTTTTATTTGACTGAGGTAAGTGCAGTATGCTTGAGAGTTCAAGGTAAATTATTCCCACTTATTTTCTATTCCCACCCACAATGTAATCATGGCACAGAATTAAGCAGTCTTTTGTTATGTCCAACTCTCCTCCTTATTTAGCTGATGGTTTGGGGAAACTGATCAAGTTTCTGAGGTACTGATTTAATAAGGGTAAAAGAATGTAATGGGACAAAGAGAACCCTGATTAATTTGCATTTCCAACAGATTTTCGCAATCAACCAGTGGGAATTTCGTAAGATATGAAGTATTTGCTTTCACAAACACGTCTCCCACATTCTCTGCCTAATGTTTGCTTGGTAAACCTGGTGGAATAAAGATCACATCTGCCTCACTGTGAGTTCTGTTCTTGGGAGGTAACTGCGTACGGTTTCTGTTAGGAGTGTGTGTGTAATTACATATATATATATATATATATATATATATATATATAATTAGATATATGTATCTGCAAACACACTATCCCAGTTTCTCCACTTCATTTGATTGGAATGAATCCCATGCAGGATTGGTTTCCAGCTTTAATGGACAGAAGGTCTCTCCCGAAGGGAAAAGGCCGTCTGGCATTACATTTAATAAAGTTTACTATGCAAGTTAAATCTCTCCAAGACAGGACTTTGAAAAAACTCAGCAGTTCTTAAAATAATCCCCCTGCTCTTCGGCAAAGCTTAATAGATATTGGTCTCTGCAGGGACTGCAAAAGGCAAGCAATTAATCTCTATTTTGTAAATATGGAATGGTTACGTGATGGTTTAATGGAGCTTTGGTAAAATAATTATATCATTTTAAAAGTTACTGCTGCTGTCCTGTTGCACCAAATGCTAATGGAAGATTTTAGGCAGATAAGTTCCCTACGGCAAGATGAAAATCAAATGTCACAATAATCTTTATTCCATTCCAGAGCTTAGGAGGCTACTGAAATACAACAGTGTGATCAAGAGTTCATCCCAAAGAAATGTAAAGTATTACTGGCTTGTACAACAGGGAAGAGAGTTGGAAAGTGGCTTCATAAACCTTTGGGCCTATCCATCAACCTGAGACAGAATACCAGCTTAATCCCATGAAGAGAAAATATACTACACTTAAAATGGGACCTTAGTCTCTTCAATCTGTTACTTGAGGATAAATTGAAGTATTTTCCTATTTTATGCCAAATTCAATTATGACCAGGTAGAATGCTGAAATCATTGTTTACTTTCTGCTTCTTAGACTATATTCAGAAGCAATTTTGCAGGGGTAAAAATAATCATTAAGATTTGGGCCACTGTGATTTAGAAAGATCCTAAAAGTTAATAATCATAACTTTATTGTTATGATTAACAATAATAAATAAATAAATATTTATTTATTTAATAAATAAAATCCTTATTTATTATGTATCAGTAAAAACAGTTCTAGACTGCCATTTTGCTCAAATAGGCAAAGCACTTTAAAATCTACTGGCTGCATCTAAAAGTGCTTCCTCTGATGAACGAAGGCCTCCTGTGACTGAGAAAGCTCCTTCTGGAAGAAGTGTACCTTTGGATCCAACCCTATGTCTTGCACCTCCGCATAATCACTTTGTTGGCTAGTAGGTAAGTATCCCTGTTTTACAGACTGAACTGAAAGTTGAGAGACAATGAGACAACCAAGGCCATGACAATAACTTCATTTTTTAATCTAGGTTTTTCTGTGCACAGGGATGTACCTCCAATAGAGGCTGTTTTAAATCACTGTGCCTGGCAGCCAACTCCTTGGGTTGCCTCCAATGTTAGTCTAACTTATAAGCCCCTTTCATTTCAATGGGTCTACTCTAAGTAGGCCTAACACTGGATACAATCCCATGCTTGCCATGACAATGAGATGATCTTTTCCCACATTGTTGAATGACCCCACGCTAGCATGGAGAAAAAACAGTGCATGTAAATGGCCATGTAAAGACACTGTGAGCATTTCTATATGAGGCTTTTATTGCACGCTTGTGATTGGTCACTCATGAAAGTTTGTAGGTCCTTTACACATCTCCCACACTTTCTGACCTTTGTCCCAGTTTTAAAAAGATAGGGGATAATGCAGTAATAAATGTTAATCCACTTTAATGGCCATGTGAAATTGTGCAGTTCCACTATAACACAGAGCCATCTAGTGGCTGTATAATGAAACATGTAGAACTTGCAGACAAAGGAAGTCCTGGAAAAACCACCCATGTAAGGAGCTGATCTTAATCCTGCAAAGAATCTGGAAGCAGAACTGCTAGTAAGTTGCAGGATAAAATTCCTGGCGTAGAGAAGCCCTGTAGCACAGGCAATAATTTAAAATGGCTTCCATGTGGTGGCCATATCTAGTATGCTGTCTCTAGTATGTTGTCAGCATCTTGTATGCATGTCAGACAGTTTTTCTTTCAAAGTGTCTCTATACCTGTCTATTGGATTGTCAGCCTTTCTATCAGATGGTCTGGGATTTTGGCAGTTAGACAGTCTTAAGTGTTTGACTGTCTGCTTTGCAGCCAGATAGCCTGTCTTTCAGTTTGACAGTCTGTCTTTTGGAATGACAGTCTGACTGTGTTACAGTGTGCCTATATGACAGTCTGCCTAGTAGTTTGTCTGACAGTCTGCCTGTCAGTGTGAGTCTCTTTCTGATAGTCCGCATGTCTCTCTTTCAGTCAGCCTTGCAGTCTATTTCAGCATGTAGAAATCCCTTGGACTTGAGGCAGGCTCGAGCATATTAAATATACAATAACAGTAATATCAGCACAAAGCAGCATTGCTGCTAGGCTGTTAAGACTGGGAAGAATTCAAGGCATTTAGGCACATAGAAGGACTTGAGTTTAAATGGGGCTTTTGTCTATTTTCTACATATCATCCCCACCAGTCCAGATTTTGGAATAAAATCTGAAATGTCCCCAGATTTCCTAAAGCAGTTTGCGATGTGTAACATGAACAAGAGGTGTGTATTTTGGATCTAAAGGGGGCACTCTCATCAGCTTGCTTTCTGAATTATATCTCAGAGAAATCTGGTGCTGATCATATCAGATGCCAATCAAAGTCACTGTATCCTACTTTCAGTTTGGTTGTGGGGAAAGTCTGTTCCTCTTCCCCACAATGTTCTGTCCATACTATGTCTCAATAGACATTGTGTGGAATGGAGCATCATATCTGCTGGCTGGGAGGACTCCAGCCTCTTGGTTGAAAAGGAGCCCTCCTTAGCTGGTAGACCTTCTGTGGCCTTAGAAATCTGCCAGCTGCAGTGGTGGGGCGGGACAGATCCATCGTTAGTGACACTCTGCTTTATATTTATTTTATTTCATTTATTTCATTTATTTCATTTCTATACCGCCCAATAGCCGAAGCCCTCTGGGTGGTTCACAAAGATTAAAACCAAAGAGCACACAATAAAACAATATAAAATATATAAAACATTAAAACCACAGCATAACCATACAACTAGAATAAAACCTAGCAGCAATGCAGGGATTTAAAATACAGATTTAAAACAGCAAAGCTAAAAGTCTAGAAAGCTAAAATGCCTGGGATTTTGCTGCTTGAAATAACAGATTCATAAATGGCAGCAGCAAACACACCAGGAAGGGATAGCTCCCAGCAGAACATTCCAGGTGGAAGATGGACAAAGAGGAACTGTGGCACAGTGGTAGAGCACATGCCTTGCATTCAGAAGATCTCAGGTTCAATCCCCAGCATCTCCAGGTAGGGCTAAGAAAGAATCCTGCCTGAAACCCTGGAGAGCCACTGCCAGTTAGTGTCAACAGTGCTTTTATTGCACACTCATGATTGGTCACTCTCAGAAATTTGCGGGTCCCTTACATGACGTTGTCAACCTCCAGGATGTCTCCTGTGCTTTCTGACCTTTATCCAGCATTTAAAAAGATTGGAGATATCCTGATAAGGAACATTAATCCGATATATCAGCAGTGTGTGATGATGGAGTTTCGCTATAACCACAGTGCCTTCTAGTGACTGTAAAATAAAACATATAGACCTGCTGAGAACTTGCTGAGAAAGAGAGCTCTGAAAAAAACAGCCTGTGTCAGCTCATGTAAGGAGCTGATCTTAATCCCACAAAGAAACTGGAAGCAGAAGTCTCGGTAAGTTGCACGATAAAAAGCCTGGTGTGGTGAAGCCCTAGCAGCCTTCCATCTGGAAGCACCCCTGGTCTCTCCTCCTCCCAGGAAGAACTGGTATGATGCACTCACACCCAAAGGAAATTGTGTACAGGAAAATTAGTCCATGAGCTTCTTTGGATATGGGCCTCTGGCACTCCTGTGTGCCATACAGTGGTGTAATGGAGCTGGGACTCATAGGTCAAAGCACCAGGGCTTTTTGATTAGCAGGTGTGATTATTATGCCATCTGCCACCTCCCTCAGGCTTCCCTGATTCCTCTTAGCCTTCCCAAAATCCTCACAGTAGCTGAGGAGAGGCAGGAGAATGGATTTTCCCAGCAACAATGAATTGTTGTGAGCTATGCCTGTTCTAAAGCAAAGAACCTCACCTAAAAAAAAGCTATTGTAGAGTTGGAAAAAGTGAAAAAAGGAGCAACTAAAATGATCAAGTGGCTGGAGCGACTCCCCTATAAGGGAAGGTTACAACAGCTGGGATTGTTTAGCTTGGAAAAAAGGCAAGTAAGGGGTGTACAATGATGGAGGTATACAAAATTGGTGAAGGCAATGGCAAACCACCCCGCTATAGTCTGCCATGAAAACGCCAGTGAAAGCAGCGTCCCTCTAGGGGTCAGTAATGACCCGGTGCTTGCACAGGAGGAACCTTTCCTTTCCATGTAATGATGGAGGTGTACAGAATTATGCATGGTATGGAGAATGTGGGTAGGGACACATTTTTCTCCCTCTCTCAAAACACTGGAAGCCAGGGTCATCTTATGAAGCGATTGGTGGGAGATTCAGGACAGATAAAAGGAAGTACATCTTTGCACAGCACAACTATGGAATTCGCTACCACAAGCTGTAGTGATGGCCACCAATTTGGATGTCTTTAAAAGGGGATTAGACAAATTCCTGGAGGAGGAGAAGGCTACCAATGGCTACTAGTCCAGATGGCTATGTGCTACCTCCAGTACCAGAGGCCATATACCTATGTACACCAGTTGCTGGGGAACATGGATGGGAGGGCGCTGTTTTACTCATGTCCTGCTTGTGGGTTTCCCCGTGGGCAGCTGGTTGGCCACTGTGTGAACAGAATGCTGGACTAGATGGGCCCTTGGTCTGATCCAGCAGGGCTGTTCTTATGTTCTTATTTGGGGGTGGCTTGCTCTTGAATGAGTAATTAAGACCCATTAGCTTTACAAAAGATTTACAAAAGACATATATAACACTCACACACACACACACACACACACACGTGGATCAGCACAGTTGCCCACATTTTTGGACTGTCCTTGGAGGTGTGGCTATGGGAACTGTCATGATAAGTGCCCACACTTCAAGATTTGCTACTATGCCATTGGCGCCGTGTAACTCAGAGAGCCCTTCCGGCACTTAATAAATGTAAGATCATAATAAAAATAATAATGTAATAGTAACAGCAGCACAGTCACTACAATAGATGTTCAAGCCTCAGATCTTTGCTCTTAAAAGGCATGTACTAGTCTGGGCAGACCATCAAAATAACTATGGTACACTGTAGATTTTCAAAAAGAGAAAATAATGGTGGAGCCCAAATGTCTCGCTGCTTTAATGGCAAGATATTCCAAAATGCAACATGGTATGTGATAGGGGCTTAAATGTATGTCTTAAGAAACAGCAATAATGCTTTTTAAAAAACAGAGGGTTTTGCTTTTGTTTTTTTGCTCTTGCACTGGAAATGGCCCAAGATTCTCATAACATGTCCATCCCCTAAACGTCTACCTCTGAAGGACGCTGGCACCTAACAAATTATCCAATAAGGTTGTCAAACATCTTTTGTTGGAAAGAGAAAATAAATGTGACAAATGTAAATATCTAAAGAGTTAGACCTGCACCAGAAGGTCTGATGCAGTCAAACCTGATAAAGGCTGATTATGCATTCTTTCGCCATTAGTCAGACAGCTGCTTTCTTTAATAGATCAGGGCTTTTTGGACTAGTTGCTCTTTCCTGGCCTCTTTACTCTTTCATTTGTACCTTTTAGGCATGCTGGGGATGTAAGGTTCCTATTAGCTAATTGCGACCAACTTTTTTTTTTAATCCTATGTTCCCCCTTTAGTGCTAGTTCACAGGCTAACGGACACATCAAAACAGGCTAGAGATTATTGTTTCGCATTATATGATGCAAATCAGATTCCTTTCTGTATCACTATTTGTACAAAAGAACCATCTGGTTCAGATGTTAGGGAACTGTGCTTTCAATTACAAACTCCTGCATGTGTAAGCCTTCCTTCGGCACGATTGGCATACAAAGTACATTTACAAGCTAAGATAGGAAATCTTAAAAGTAGGGCTGCAACCTTTGATTGGTAAATTAATCAACTATAGCTTTAGTTGATTAATTGGTATGTGCCACTTCTGGCTGTGAATTAAGGGCATATGTTCTGTTTGTTTTTTGTTTAGAGGCTCTTTTGGTTCTGGAGTGTTACTGTAATAGGGAATGGAAAGGAAAAAATAGTAAAGATAATAATAAATCATCTTACACTTCCTTCAGTATCTCAAAAAGGGGGCTCATTTGATAATTTGCACATTTATTTAAATTTTGGTTAATAGGCAGATGAGTAATCAAGTAAAATATCTTTAATCAGTTGACAGGCCCACTTAAGAGGATCATTCTTAAAAGGAACTGGGAAAAGTAACTATTCAAAATATCCCAGTTAACAAGATGTATCTGGACTTGGCAAACCGCAAATACCATACCTCTTTTATTGATTCAAAAGGCAAACTGGCTTACCAATTAGTGCTGAAACTGCAGCCAAATCACACACCCCTGAAGTTTCACTAATTTCATCTTTGGAAATGTCAAATTAACAAACCCATCAAGCAGCTTTGAATTGTTTGAAACCTAATTATTCTGTTTGTTAACCAAACCTACGAGAGGCCTCAGTTTCAACATGAAACTGAGGTGTTTTGTTCACAGATCTTCACTTTGCATCTGTTTTGTATTTCATATTCATTTCAGCTGTGTGTTGTCTATGGTATAAACAACTGCAATGACAGAACTATCATCATTACAATTTGGCAAGTGTGGAAAACCTTTTTTCTGTGAAGGGTTGATGACCCATGGGAAAAGTCAATCAGTGGGGTGAACTTATGTTGTGGTGGGTGGAGACAGAACAAATATTGGGTTGGAACACCTTTTTTATCTCTCTCATGTGCTCTGTTCCTCCCACCCCTTTTTTTCTCCCTTTCTCTTTCTCTTACCTCCTCCTCCTCTCTCTCTCTCTGTCTCTCGCTTTGTCTCTCTCTCAGAGCTGGCTGAAGCACTTGCTCTGAGCAAGAATCTGGGGGATGCTTCCTGCATACATTCAGAGTCCGGACACTGGTTGGACAGCTTCTTGTGCTCCATCTGTGCTGAGCTGAAATGGGCTTGTGAACCATTATTTAGAGCATCTCTACATTAAAGGAAAAACCCATGGCTCTCCCAGTGTGGAGCCTTTCTGCATTCACTGCAGGCTCTGAGATGGCAACCACGTGATTGCTGAGAGGGGAAGTTTTTAATTTTTGATGTTCCATAGGTCTCAGTGAAACATCTAGTGGCTGTTTAATAGCACAACAAGGAATGTGCACAGTAGGGAAAATCTGAGATATTGAAATACCTCATTATCTCTGGATCTTTTTTAACATGGAATAACTAGGAAATACCACTGGATGCGCCCTGGAAGTTGACGACATCATGAAAAGGACCCACAAACTTCCGTGAGTGACCCACCATGAGTGCATGGTAAAAGCCTCATGTGATGGCGCCCTTAGGCTCCTCTGTGTGTAGCAGATCAGCTGTATCTCCCACACACAGCAAAAGGAAGCCTTTTGTCTGCTCCTTCTTCCAGGCTGCACTGCCCAGGTTTCCTTTTCCAGTCAACATAGAAGCTAGAGCAGAGCAGGCCTGCAGCATCCAGGGAGCCCAGAGCAGGCCCAGAAAGATCTACGGGCTACAAATTTCCCACCAGTGCCATATGAGTATGTTAGGTTGCTGAAACCTCGGAACTTTCATCTAGCCTTAAATTCTTTGACATAGCAGGAGATGAGGCAGCCATGGCTTCTCCTGTTCAATCCCCTCCCCCTCTTCTGCCTGCTGCACAAAGTCCCAGGTGTTCTTCACAGAAGCTAGAGAACTGGTGGACAACTGACCAGGGAAGGAACATGCAGGTGAAGGCACAGCTGCATTGTCTCTTCATGCCTCAGGAAATTTAAAAGTATGATTCAGCTCTTCAGGCTGCAACCTGGCAGGTCTAATTATGTAACATACTCATCATCTTCCTTAGGGCCAAGATCATTTATTTACTTATTAGTTTTCTAGACCACCCAATAGCCAAAGCTCTCTGGGTGGTTCACAAACATTAAAAGCCTAAAATGCAACATGCTAAAACATAATACAAAACCTTTAAAAATTGGAAACAGAATAAAACAAGAGTAAAAAAGTAATTAAAGATTAATTACCATGTTACAACTGTTGTACATGCTACCATATCAACAGGAACCTAGGGAGGATCTACATTGTGTCTGCTAGCACAACTGGTGAGTTAAATGCCATCACATTAAAATGTGATTATTCACACTCACCCTGTTTCCCTGTTCCGGTACTTCATCGAATGTGCAAGCATGGTTCACACTCAAACTCTATGCTGTTTTCCTGTTCTTAAAGAAGATGGCTTTCATAGAGAAGCAGAAACTCTTCCTGTTTCTGCTGATTCCCCACCCACCACCCCTCTCTTCCTCTATCCCTGTGTGTGTGTAGGGATGGTGCAAGCATCCTGTTGGGGCTTGAAACCCGGCAAAGAGTTGTCACTCCACCCTCCCCCAGACACCAGTTCCCTCAGCAAGAAGAGGGGAAGAAGGCAGCACATCTCATCCTCCCCCCATCATTGCTACAGTGGCAGTGGCACGGGAGAGGCTGGTCATTTTCTGTAAGTTCTCCTGGCCTTTGGGAAAACAACCAGCTTGTCCCTTGCTGTCACTGCTGTAGCAGGTGGGGGTGGAGGGAAGAAGGAGGCACCTATCCTCTTCTCCCCCCTCCACCTGCTGGAGGCTAGGACGAGAGGCTGGGGGGTGTCTCCCATGCTCTTTTCTCCGCACCAGCCCTTGACAGGAGGCCTGAGAAAGAGGGGCAGAGGCAATAGCACCCAGTGCTCGGGTTTAGGGGGAGCTGCTAGCGTCTTCGAAACTTCGAAGCTTCGAAGACTGCCCTGTTTTTGTCCGCCGCTGGAGAAACTACGATTCTTCGAAGATTTGAAGATAATGCCCTATTTTTTTTTTTAAGCCAAAGCAGGGGATAGAAGAAGGTAAAATTTAGTCTCATTTGAAGGGATAGAACAACCCCCTGCTCAATGCAGGAAGCCTGATTCCCAGGTGGTCTCCCATCTAGGGTTGGCGGAGAATTTCTCCCCGAAACTTCGGGGGGCCGAGCGCCAACGTGTTCGGCCCCCCGAACAAGTTTCGGGGAGAAATTCTCCGCCCCCCGCCCCCCCTCGGGATGGGACTTATCTTTGCCGAATGTCCCTCCCGGCGGCGGGTCTGGCCGGCGGTTCAGCAGGTGTTCGTCCGGGGCGGGAGCGGCAGCCGGTCTTTCAACCAGCTGCCGCCGCTGCCATTCCAATAAAAGAAAAAAAAAACGCCCCCGTGATAGGCTACATGATGATTAACGTAGCCTATCATGGCTAGATTTGCAAAGTCAGCCATGATAGGCTACGTAAATCGTCACGTAGCCTATCACGGGTGACTTAAAAAAAAAAAAAAGTGTGTACGGATAATGGCGGCCCCCATAGGGAGCCGCCATTCCCGTTCCTTATTTGGTCGCTGTAGTCTACGTAAAGATCTACGTAAGGATTTACGTAGACTACGGCGAAAATAAGGGCAACG
Organism: Heloderma suspectum; assembly: GCF_057233095.1. Classification (NCBI taxonomy): domain Eukaryota; kingdom Metazoa; phylum Chordata; class Lepidosauria; order Squamata; family Helodermatidae; genus Heloderma; species Heloderma suspectum. The sequence continues at coordinate 36,126,660 of NC_139464.1, forward strand.
CTATTTGCATTGCCCTTATTTTCGCCGTAGTCTACGTAAAGATTTACGTAGACTACAGCAACCAAATAAGGAACGCGAATGGCGGCTCCCTATGGGGGCCGCCATTTGCATACGCGCTTTTTTTTTTTTTTAAGTCACCCGTGATAGGCTACGTGACGATTAACGTAGCCTATCACGGCTGACTTTGCAGATCTAGCCATGATAGGCTACGTTAATCGTCACGTAGCCTATCACGGGGACGTTTTTTTTTTTTAAACTTTTTAGTTCGCGGCCAGGCGAGGCGCCTCCTCCCCGGGCTGAATTTCGGCCGGGCGAGGCGGGAAGCCTCCCCCCCGGCCTGAATTTCGGCCGGGCGAGGCAGGAAGCCTCCCCCCCCCGGTCTGAACTTCGTGGGGGGAGCAGCGAAGCGCCTCTCCCCCACTGCAAAAAGCTTCGAGGACAGGTAAGTGACTTACGTCCATCTCTACTCCCATCCGAGTACTGACCAGGGCTAACCCTGCTGAGCTTCCGAGATCAGACAAGTGTGTGCACATCCAGCCCTTTGCTTGTTGGTGATGAAACTTTGAGTGCTGAGGAAGCTATGCAATCAGTAGGCGGAAGACCACATGGGGGCATTGAGAGCTGTGATCAGACAGGAGGGAAATAGAAACACCACCGTATATGGGCAGGCATGGGAGAGGACTACAACCTTATACGGTGACGAACACGGAGCACATGGGTGGGAAATACTGGAATATCAGGATATTGAAAACGGTAGCAGGGAAGCAGGAAATTGCAGTTCCAATACGAAGCAGGGATGGCGTAATGTGAAAGACAGGGGACAAAACCTTATTGGAAGCGTAAAAAACCATAAGTGTAGATTGGCCCCTACAATCAGGAACAGATTATGATGTGTTTCGGCCTTCCCCAAGCTGGTGCTTTCCAGATTGGGACCAGTGCTTCTCAACTTGTTCATAGATTATCTGGAATTAGGAGGGAGCAGCGAGGTGGCCAGGTTCGTTGATGACACCAAATTATTTAGGGTGGTTAAAACAAAAAGGGATTGTGAAGAGCTCCAAAAGGATCTCTCCAAACTGGGAGAATGGGCATCTAAATGGCAAATGCGGTTCAATGTAAGCAAGTGTAAAATGATGCATGTTGGTGCAACCCACCCAGCCCCCCGCAATTTCACATATAAGCTAATGGGATATGAGCTAGTGGCAGCTGACCAATGGACACACTGGTTGGGGATGATGGAAGCTGTATTCCAAATAAACCACATTGAGGAAGACTGCTGTAGATTCTCATTAGCTGAAATTCCAGTTAGGCTATACAAGAGAGGGCCTTCCAATGGGGTTCCATTTCTTATGTTGCTACTTAACACAGAAAAGGAAAATGGTACTGGCTCAATAACTTTCTTTCCATGCTGGAAGAAGAATGGAAATCCTGTCAGTTGGTGCTTCCAGACAACAGGCTTCTAGTGCTACCACCAATGAGAAGGCCTTGTGCAGCTATTCTGTCTCTTTCCTTTCCCTTTCCTAATGGATTTTCTGTGATAAGAAAGAAAGACAGAAGAAGTGGTGGGAAAACACAGGGGGGTTATGAGTGGAAGATGTCATTTTCTGTACCCCTGCCCCCCAGGAAAATTCAATGAATGAGAAAGGGCAATGATGTCATATAAAAGCCTCATCTGAAAGCACCGTTTCAAGCATGGCCATCTCCTAATGCACACAGAACATGCCCCTGAATTCTTATTCACATAGGAACTCTTATCACCTTCACCTCATTTAGGCAATAAAACCTTTAGCTGGAGTTTTTAAGGGCTCTGTTTAAACATGCATAGATTTGTGCCTTAAATCTTTCCCCCACTTCCTCCAAGTGGGATTCAAAGAAGGCCTAAATCTAATCTTCCTTGTCCAGTTTCCTGGTGTTTGAAGCTAGGCTGGTTGGTTAGGCCTATAATGAAAGCCGGTTGTGAAATGGAGGCTATCTGGTAAAAGCCCACAGCACTGAGTTGTTAATTGCATGCACTTATTCCAGCGTCCATTCACATTGAATTTAATTTCTCCTTACCCCCAACTAACATTCATAATACTTAAATGATGTCAATGTACATGGCTCACTGGAACCGTAGAAGAATCCTGACCCTTCTACAGAGGGGGCAAAATTGAAATCCCCCTGGGAAATTGCCAGAATCAACCAATGCTATTATGCTAACAGCATCCTTGGCATGACTATGAGATAGGAAAGACCATATCCTAAATTAGATCACTATCAGCCACTAACTTGATCACGAGTACTCACCTGCCGCGATGCACATTTCAGAGCTTTTACCAGCACCCTGACAGATCAATCCATAATCTGAGCTGAAGCACTGAAGGCAGAATGTATAGAATGATGGTGGAACGTGATACACATTTGCCTTAATCACATGTCTCCCAGTTGTTAGAAGACTGATTTGGAGGAATACCCATTGCTTTAAGGCTCTGCCCTTGTGTCTCTGGGGATATTGAAACATTGATATATATGATGCTTTATTGTAAAATTCATAGCATTTTTATCCATCCTTTATGGGTGGTGTTGGTGTTCACATCTTGAACAACTGGACATGAACACACACATCCTACCATTTTCTACAGGAAATACACAAATGGCTGCCCTGTCACATCTAGTCTGATCCTTACTTCCCCATAAAAGCTGATTGGATCACAATGTAGAACCCATATGATGCTTCGAGATGAGGCTTTTATTGCACTATTGTCCTGCTTCATTCATGGAATTTATCAAGGGTCTAGATGCTGTCATCTTCCACTTGCCAACCCTATATTTTGTGATGTACAAAATGACTAACCATTGTAATAACTCCAAAGCCTGTTGGAGATTATGCACAGTGGCTGGAAAATGTGCAAAATGCAGTTGATAGAAGCACATTTCCCTGTTGGGGATTATGCACAATGGCCAGAGAATATGTGAAATGCAGTCAAGATATGTACATTTTCCTAAGCCTATTGGGAATTATACACAATGGCCAGAGAATATGTGAGATGCAGATGCACATTCTCCAAGACTTGTTGGAGATTATGCATAATAGCTGGAGAATGTTCACAATTCTCTCTTCATGAACAGATTATGTGCACATCCTCCATGAAATGTGGCTGGTTGTTATGCATATCAACCATTCAACTCACATTACCCCCAACATATACACATAATGTTAATCATGATTTTGGTGTCCCAAAATCAGGCACCTGAGGCAAGGACTCTGAATGTCCCACCCTAGTTCCAGCCCTGGTGTGACTAACAGTATATTCTAGAAGTACCATATCAGTATACTGTAACCTCTAGCAGCTTACCATTTTCAGCCTTTCAATGAAAGCCTGGCATTTTATTTTATCAAAACTATGGATGTGGAAAACTTGTCTCCTTATTTCTGTTGATATTGTTGTAAGATTGGAGGGTTTGGATGAGTCTCTGGTGAAACTCCTTCAAAGGAAACCAACCCCGGGAAAGCACTGCAACCTTGGAACTTCTTGTTGCTTGGGGAAGCAGGACACACATAACAATGGTGGTTTTTTTTTGTTGTTGTTTTTGTTTAAGGTATTCTTGCCAAGGATATTAGTGAATATCTCTGTGATCTTCTGAATCTCCGTGCAAAGCCAAATCATCATCGTGCTTGCATATTTTGAAATAACCTTTTATTTAAAAGGTAGCTGCTGAATATCCAAGCACAGGCATGTGTATGCCTTAGCTTAAAACTGCATTCACGTTCCCCAATATGAATCACATCTCTAATCGGAACAATTGGGAACATACTTAGTTGTGTGTTACAATCTAAAACTGATTTAAAACCACATCATGTTCCCCACTGGGCAGCACATTCCTGGCACTAAGCAATAAGAGCTCAATGGGGTCCCTGAGAGCTCAGTTTAAGAACCATGCCTTGTTCCATTCATCCTGCATTTCAACTGTTGACATCAGACCTGAAGGAGCGTTTTCAAAATGTTGAGTTATGGGAGCATATCTGGATGGGTTGTCAGGCTTCCAATAGTGTGCTAAGGAAAATGGAGCATGAAAACGTTATGGCAGTGGGACTGAAAAATGAATGCTAAACAGCTATGTGGTATGCCTTCTTTGAAAGACATTTACTTCTATTATATGTATGACTTAGATTTACTCTTGGCTCAGGTTGAATTTCTTTTAGTTTACCTTATAATTCTCAGAGGCTTGCTGAAATTAGAGCAAAGAGGATAATACTAATTAGAGATCATCCTGTGATGTTTGGCATATGAGGAAAAACAAGAGGCTTGTGTGGCAAGATGCACTCCTGATAATAATGGGTCTTCCTTTTCCCAGATGTCCTGATATCCTTTTGATCTCTATAAAACAGAACAACGCAAGGCATGTAATGACACTCATGTTTCATCTCTATTTTTAATCTTATTGAAGCCGCAACACTCTGCACAGAGTTCAAAGGGACAGGAAGCCGGGGTGGGGAGGAGAGATTTGCAGGTTCAGCAGCATTGCAAGGAAAAAAGGAGCAGAACGATAAGTGTGACTACATCTGGTTGGTCTGAAATCTCTATAACAGACCAGTCCTCAGAACCCTGAACTAAAATGAGTCAATGCCAGTGCAGCTGACAAAGCACGGGTGTAATATAGTCAAAGACTCCAATCCTCGTTAACAACCTTGCAGCCTTATTTTGGACCAACAGAAGTTTCGGGACTGATTTCAAAAACCGCCCCATGATGTTAGGGATGTATGCAAGTCACTTGCCTATCACAGCAAAGACCAGGATGACAATGGTGGCAGCGGCAGCTGGTCAAAAGACCAGCCGCCGCTGCCGCCGCCACTGGACCCGCCGCTGTCTGGAACATCCGCCCCAGGTAAGCCTCGTCCCGGGAAGAATCCACAGGGGGGGCAGGGGGGCGGGCCGTTCCGCCACAGATTTCGGTGGGCCGAATGCCAGTGCATTCGGCCTCACTGAAATCTGTGGCGGAATTCTCTGCCATCCCTACCCCATGTACAACTCATTATAGCCATCTAATCAGGAGGTTACCAGAGCAAGGGTAACTCTGTAGCCAGGCTGTCTCTGTCCAGATAGGGTCACAGCTGGTTTATCAGCCAAAGCTGCTAAAAGGTGCTGCAAGCCACTTGTACCTCCAGTGATAATGCTGGATCCAAAAGCACCCTCAAACAGCAAACCTGGTCATTTACAGGGAGTGCAGCACCCTACAGAACAGGTTGAACACCAATCAGCTGGGCAGACAAACCACACACTAACAGTACTCTGTCATGTACCGGCTCTTCCAATTCAATAGCACATCCAGGCACAGACTCGGAACCCCTATTGCCTCTCTTGGATTTGATGAAAAAGGGAGATAAAGCTGTGCACCACCCACAGATTGATGACAATTCAGTCCAAATCTCTGGGTGACCTCAGCTCAGCCAGGAGTTTTCACAGGCAGGCTGAAGTGGTACAGTCCTGGAAAAGCTATACGATTGTGCTGGACTGTATAAACTGGTCCTAGTTCCAGACTAGGTTTGCCCAGTTTCCACATTCCTTCTTTCTATTTCTGGGCTCATGACTCTTAAAAGCATCCCACCTGAAATCATGCAACTGCATAAAACCCTGAAATGAAAACATCTGAAACTGTTTATATTCTCAAAGGAAGTCTACTTAGATCTTAAAAAATCTTTGCAAATATTGTTTCCTCTGAAGCAAGCAGTGCCCCAATGAATTTAAAAAGTGTGTGTGTGAGAGAGAGAGATAAACATGACAAGAGATATTTAGAGAAACTGCAAAGGTGTTATTGTGAAAAGGCTATTTTCTAAAGCAGTTTTTCCAAACAGGAACTATGGTAAATAAGTGGAACTCCCAAAAACTTTAAAGCATCCTTTGTAGCTCTGCTCAGGGCCAAACATAGCCCAGTGTGCATTCTCGGATGATCAGTGTTTGTCAAACAAAAGACATTTTAGTATTTGCTTTAATGCTAGTCATAGAATCATGGAATAGTAGGGTTGGAAGTCCAACCCCTTAGCTCTTTTCTTCTTAGGCAATTATATCTGAGGTAATTCTATGAAGTCTGGTCCTCAATACACCTGTGATGGAAGCTTCGCTTTCCTTGTGCCCTCCAAAATATGCCTTTAAATGACTGTTTTAATTAAATGTGGAGTTTTTCATCTCCTTTCTTAAACAGAAGGGTCTGAACAATTCTCGGACCATTGTGAGAAAGGATAAAAAGATTTTTAATAAAAGCTTTTTATTCAGGAAATGTTCCAGTCAGGAACTCCCGTCTCCCACCTTGCCCCTCCCACCTCGCCCCTTCTCGTTTCAGCGCCCCTCTACTAAATCTGCTTTGCTGGAGGAAAAAAATGGTCCTGTCTAACTACTAATTATGTCCATTTTCAAAGTGCACAAATCCCAAGCAAGTCTGGCAAATTAACAGTCTGCTACCAGCTGCAGAAGGAGAGCAGTGCCTTCACTGGGAAAATATTGGACTATTTACATAAAAACTTGGAAGAGTCTACCTTGGTATCATACAGTTTCTTCCCATTTTGTTTGTGGTTACAAGTTGATTTGCTGGAGAATGAAATATCCAATTCTTAATTAGGGGTGAGCCCTGTATTAATGAGTTGGATTGCGGTGGTGGGGGACACCATTGGCCCTTATGTCTTATTCTTGTAGTAGCCATTGGCAACTATGTCTTATTCTTTTCTTATTTCTTATTCTACTAAATTCTGTGTCTATTCAAGCTGATTTGCTGGAGAATGAAATATCCAATTCTTGATTAGGGTTGAGTCCTGTATTAATGAGTTGTGTGTGTTTTGGGGTGGGTGGGGGAACACCATTGCCCTATGTCTTATTCTTGTAGTATCAATTCAGTACAGACTTCTGCCTATCCTCTTAACATGTGTCAGGTGTAAACAGCTACATTTAGTGCGCAGTCCTACAGGACTGATGTTCATAGATGAAGGCCTCCAATCTTGGAGCCCTCTATCTATCCTAATGTCAGGAATGAAAGTGAAACTGAGTGTGTGGAGATGTCTAGCAGCTCAGATTCAGTATGTGAACAACTAGAACAGGGGGAGACACCCTCCCTAGTAAGCTCAAATATGGCAAGACGTTCCTCCCAAGACCTCGACACACAGATGGCCCAGCCTGAACACCCCCACCCTTTCCTCCACCATGACAACCCAGGTTTCGGAGGGGAAGGAGAGTGAGGGGTATGACTTGAGGGATGCTAGGGTCCGTCGCAGAGCAAAGCAGGAAAAGTTAGAAGCAGGATTCTGCCAGGTTGGCCACTCATGGAAGTCAATGTAGGAGGAAGCCACCCTAAGGGAGGGGCACCCCTCCATGATCCCCTTCATGGATCACTGCCTTGTTGTGGCAAAGGGGCTTGCATAACTCAGTGAAGCCATAAGCTATGCTGTGCAGGGCCACCCAAGATAGACAGGTCATGGCAGAGAGTTCTGACAAAATGTGGTCCACTGGAGAAGGAAATGGCAACCCACTCCAGTATTCTTGCCAAGAAAACCCCATGGAATGTATCACAAGGCTAAAAGATATCACACCAGAAGATGAGCCCCTCAGGTCGGAAGGTGTCCAATATACTACTGGGGAAGAGCAGAGGGTATTTTCCAAGTAGCGCCAGAAAGAGTGAAGCAGCTGGGCCAAAGCCGAAAGGACACTCAGCTGTGGATGTGTCTGGTGGTGAAAAGAAAATCCAATGCTGTAAAGAACAATATTGTTTAGGAACCTGGAATGTCAGATCAATGAATCAAGGTAAGCTGGAGGTGGTCAAACATGAGATGGCAAGATTGAACATCGACATCTTGGGAATCAGCGAACTAAAATGGACAGGCATGGGCGAATTTAATTCAGGTGACCATCATATCTACTATTGTGGGCAAGAATCCCTTAGAAGAAATGGAGTAGCACTCATAGTCAACAAAAGGGTGGGAAAAGCAGTACTGGGGTACAATCTCAAAAACGATAGAATGATCTCAGTACGAATCCAAGGCAAACAATTCAACGTCACAGTAATTCAAGTCTATGCCCCAACCACTGATGCCGAAGAAGCTGAGGTTGATGGGTTCTATGAAGACCTACAACACTTTCTAGAACTAACACCAAAAAAAGATGTCCTCTTCATCATAGGGGATTGGAATGCTAAAGTAGGAAGTCAAGAAATCACCAGGATAACAGGCAGGCATGGCCTTGGTGTACAAAAGCAGGACAAAAGCTAATAGAGTTTTGCCAAGAGAACACGCTGATCATAGCAAACACTCTTTTCCAACAGCACAAGAGGTGACTCTACACATGGACATCACCAGATGGTCAATATCGAAATCAGATTGATTATGTCCTTTGCAGCCAAAGATGGAGAAGCTCTATACAGTCAGTAAAAACAAGACCTGGAGCTGACTGTGGCTCAGATCATGAGCTTCTTGTTGCAAAATTTCGGCTTAAATTGAAGAACGTCAGGAAAACCACTAAACCATTCAGGTATGACCTAAATCATATCCCTTATGAATATACAGTGGAGGTGAGGAATAGATTTCAGGGATTAGACCTGATAGACAGAGTGCCTGAGGAACTATGGATGCAGGTCTGTAACATTGTTCAGGAGGCAGCAACGAAATCCATCCCAAAGAAAAAGAAATGCAAGAAAGCCAAGTGGCTGTCTGATGAGGCTTTACAAGTAGCTGACGAAAGAAGGGAAGTGAAAAAAGCAAGGGAGAAAGGGGAAGATATAGCCAACTGAATGCAGAGTTCCAGAGAAGAGCAAGGAGAGACAAGAAGGCCTTCTTAAATGAACAATGCAAAGAAATCGAGGAAAACAACAGAATGGGAAAGACTAGAGATCTCTTGAAGAAAATCAGAGATCTCAAGGGAACGTTTTGTGCAAAGACGAGCATGATAAAGGACAAAGAAGGCAGGGACCTAACAGAAGCAGATGAGATTAAGACGAGGTGGAAAGAATACACAGAAGAACTATACAGGAAAGATCTTAATGTCCCTGATAGCCATGATAGTGCGGTCACTGAACTTGAGCCGGACATCCTCGAGAGTGAAGTCAAGTGGGCCTTAGGAAGCATTAGTAACAACAAAGCTAGCGGAGATGACAGTATTCCAGCTGAGCTATTTCAAATCCTAAAAGATGATGCTGTTAAAGTGCTGCAATCAATATGCCAACAAATTTGGAACACTCAGCAATGGCCACAAGACTGGAAAAGGTCAGTTTACATTCCAATTCCAAAGAAGGGCAATGCCAAAGAGTGTTTAAACTACCGTACATTTGCGCTCATTTCACATGCCAGCAAGGTGATGCTCAAAATCCTACAAGCTAGGCTTCAGCAGTAGGCGAACCGAGAACTACCGGAAGTACAAGCTGGGTTTTGAAGAGGCAGAGGAACTAGAGATCAAATTGTCAACATTCGCTGCATCATGGAGAAAGCAAGAGAATTCCAGCAAAAACGTCTATTTCTGCTTCATTGACTATGCTAAAGCCTTTGATTGTGTGGTCCACAACAAATTGTGGCAAATTCTTAAAGAGATGGGAGTACCAGACCACTTTACCTGTCTCCTGAGAAACCTGTACGAGGGTCAAGAAGCAACAGTAAGAACCAGACATGGAACAACCGATTGGTTCAAAATTGGGAAAGGAGTACGACAAGGCTGCATATTGTCACCCTGCTTATTTAACTTATATGCAGAGTACATCATGAGAAACGCTGGGTTGGATGAATCACAGGTCGGAATTAAGATTGCTGGGAGAATTATCAACAGCCTCCGATATGCAGATGATACCACCCTAATGAGAGAAAGCGAAGAGGATCTAAAGAGCCTCTTGTTGAGGGTGAAAGAGGAGAGTGCAAAAGCTGGTTTGAAACTCAACATTAAAAAAACTAAGATCATGGCATCTGGCCCCATCACTTCCTGGCATATAGAAGGGGAAGAAATGGAAGCTGTGACAGATTTTATTTTCTTGGGCTCCAAGATCACTGCAGACGGTGACTATAGCCATGAAATTAAAAGACGCTTGCTCCTTGGGAGGAAAGCTATAGCAAACCTAGACAGCATAGTAAGAAGCAGAGACATCACCTTGCCAACAAAGGTCCGTCTAATCAAAGCTATGGTTTTCCCAGTAGTAATGTATGGCTGTGAGAGCTGGACTATAAGGAAGGCTGAGCGCCGAAGAATTGATGCGTTCGAACTGTGGTGCTGGAGAAGACTCTTACGAGTCCCCTGGACTGCAAGGAGGTCAAATCAGTCCATCCTAAAGGAAATCAACCCTGAGTGCTCATTGGAAGGACAGATACTGAAGCTGAAGCTCAAATATTTTGGCCACCTAATGCGAAGAGAAAACTCCCTGGAAAAGACCCTGATGCTGGGAAAGACTGAAGGCAAAAGGAGAAGGGGACGGCAGAGGATGAGATGGCTAGATAGCATCACCAATGCAATGAATATGAACTTGAGCACGCTCCGGGAGAGAGCGCAGGACAGGAAGGCCTGGCGTGCTATGGTCCATGGGGTCACGAAGAGTCGGACATGACTGAACGACTGAACAACAACAACAACAAACCCCTGCAAAGCTAATCTGGCTGAGAAATTCTTGCCCAGACTGCTGGCAATTTCTCTAACTTCCACTTCATCTCCCAGTCATCCCTATTGATATTCATAGATGTGTGGATTAGCTGTTTCATTGCAGTCTGAGAATTACCTAGAATCTGCATTTTTAAAGAAGTTAGTCGTTAACTAATAAAGAAGTGTAGCTCAAATCCTTGTTTCCTAGAGTGTGTTGACTGATGGGAGGGAATGAAGGAACATGACACCTAAACTCAGTTGGCAAGAGCCAAGCAGGATGGGAGAGCAAAAGGGGCTTTTACAGCCTTTCGATCTTTTTTTATTGTATTTTGAGCTAGATGAGTCTCTGTGCCTATCTAGCTCACCTACCCGTTTGAGGATGGGCACGGAGACTGACAGGCTTGTGAATCCAGTGGATCCATGGCCTCTCCTCTCCCCACCCACTGGCATGCCCCCTTCTTCCCTCCCCATCTTTTTCCAAGCTTCGGAAGGGTGGGGGAAGGGTGGAAATCCAAGTGGGGCTTTTCTCCTTCGAGGCTGCAGCTCTTTCTACAGCCTTGGAGGGGAAAATCACTAGTATCCTATGGTTCCTCAGACACTGTCTAATGGCCACAGGATGTCTCTGTTAAGGTGCAATGCCACTGATTGCGCCCTTGCCACTTGGAAGCCCCCTAACTTGGAGGCTTCTGAGTTTCCTATGCCCTGCTTGGCTGAAGCTGGCAGGGCAGGAGGAGTGGCAGAAGCAATCTTCACCTCCCCATCCTCTGATTTCCTGTATTTTGGCTAGATGGGGTTTTCAGCCCATCTACTGAGGGTCCTTTATAGGGAGAGGGAAGGAGGCTGGAGCCTAGAGGAGGCTCAGGATAACTTGTATCCTGGCCTTTCTGGTCTCCTCTCCTCCCCGCCCACTGGAATGTTCCTTTCCTGAGGCTTCAAAGTCACTTTTCTGACCTCGGAGAGGCAGCCAATGCAGTTTTCTCCACACCAGGTGTGAGGGGGAGGTGTCTGGGGTCAGTTTTCTGACTCCCCCTTCTGAAGTTGGAGTGCTGTCTCCAATCTTGGAGGGCTTTTACTCTGACCACTCTCCCAGGGACCATAGGATTGCGCTCTTATTTATTTACCTATTTATTTATTTAATTTATATGCTGCCTTTCTGTAAAAAAAAATTGCGCTCAAGGCAGCTTAAAATAAAAAATATAGTTTAAATGACAGAATACAGTTTTAAAACAATATCTTAATTAAAATATAGCATAATTTCAACTATGCCAGAAATTTTCGATTTTAGGTGGTTTTGCTGGTATGGTTCAACTAGCCTGAACATAGCATATGCAGGGATTTCTATTTGATCAAGTACAAAGGAAGGTATTCTTTTAGCAAAACAGAAAAGAAAAGTGTAGTTGTCATATGAGCCCCAATATTATTTATAGATTTGGCATACACCAAACACCTGATACACATAGAAGTATGGTAGCTACTAAATAAGTGTCATTAATTTATTATGCAGTTTATTATGTTTGGGGCCCTGATATGGAGCCAGAAAATGGCTTACACATGTTTACATAACTTCATTAACTAATTGAAGGCTACACATATGTATAACTTTTCAAGGAACATATACTTCTTTTTTCTAATCACTTCTGGATAACAGTATAATGCGCTAAATATATTGGTTTTATTATACAAATTCTCCATATTCACTGGCCGATCAAAAGAAAAGAAGGACCTTGGCACGCTACAGATTCCATGTTTGGAGCCAGTTGAGCCTAAAAAAGAAAGATAAAGCATACTGTGTTACATGCTATCGCTGAATGAAAAATGAAGTCTGATAAATGTTGAAGTAATGGTTAGTTTGTTATTTTTGGTTTATTACCCTGACACATGGTGCTATATGAAGAATTTTTGGCTCCCTCTGACTTGCACAGCTAAAATAATTATGCTCAATGCTGCCTATGAACCTGTCCAGTTATTAAGATCTGCAGGACAGGCTCTTTTGAGGGCACCATGATACGCAGAGGCCCAGCTATCAGGCACACGTGAGACGGCTTTCTCCTGTGTTCCTCCCAAACTGGGGAATGTACCTTTGAAGCAGGAGTGGGCAACGTGTGGCTCTCCAGATGTTGTTGGACTGCAACTCTCATCAGCCCTGGCCAGCATAGCCAATGGTGGGGGATTTGCAGTCCAACAACACCTGGAGGGCCACACCTCTGCCCTCCAACAACACCTGGAGGGCCATGCCCCATCCCTGCCCTCAAGAATTACAATTGGCCTCCGCTGTCTTGGCTTTCAGAAAGGGCATGTAGACACATCTTTTTCATTTACTTTTTTAAATTATGCAATTGTTTTCATGTTTTTAACAGCCTTGTGTTTTATGGTTTATGGCTGCCAGTCTATTTCCGGGCCCAATTCAAAGTGCTGATATTAATATCCAAAGCCCTAAATGGCTTAGGGCCAAGGTATCTGAAGGATCATCTCCTCCCATATATGCCCGCCTGGACCCTAAGATTGTCTTCAGCAGTCCTTCTCTGGGAGCCGCTGGCAAAGGAAGTGATGTGGTTGCCTACTAAGAAGAGAGCCTTTTCTGTTGTGGCATGAGCTCTCCAGAGACTGGTGTCTACACTGTCATCTTTTCGGCACCAAGTGAAGACCATCTTATTTTCTCAACTATTTTCTCAACGCATTTTAGTCTTTCAGTTTCTGTTGTTTTAAATCTGTTACTGAGTGTTATCTTTTTGCACTGCTGCTAGGTTTCATTTTGTTTTTTATTTTTATTTTATCCTGTAGTTTTAAACTTTTATATTTTATCATGTTGTAATTGTTGTGAACCACCCAGAGAGCTTCAGCTATTGAGTGGTATAGAAATGTAATAAATAAACAAAATATTGTTTGAAATTCGTGTGCACTACCTTGATGGCTTTTTATCCAAAAAAGTCAGCATGTAAATGTTACTTAGGGCGCAATCCTATCCAGATAGGTGGCCACCTTCGAATTCAGAGGTGACCACCTATCCAAAGCAGGGCAGGAAAAGCACAGAGGGGATCGTTCCCTCTGCGCTTCTTCTGCCCTGCATTTTTGGCTAGACAGCCGATTGCGGCTGTCTAGCTGTGGGAGGATGGAGCGGGGAAGGAGGCTGCTGTACGACACATAGGATGTGTCGTACAGCAGCCTCCTTCCCCGCTCTGCCCTCCCACAGCTAGACATCCACAATTGGCTGTCTAGCCAAAAATGGCTAGGATACATAGGATGTGTTGTACAAGCATTTCCACCCTCCCTGCCCTGGAATGCCCTCAGATATGCCCCTTTTCAGCCGCTCTGTGCTCCTTTTGTGAGTGCAGAGGACAGGGCTGTTCCACACTGCCTCCGAGGCAGCACGGAAGTGTGGGGAGGTCGGTTCTCCAGGAACTGACCTCGGAGCACGGGCTCCGAGGTCGGTTCCTGGAAAATAAGATATCCTATGGCCATCTAGCTGCTGTCTAGCGGCCATAGAATCGCTGCCTTATGCAGTTAATAAAATAATAAAGCAGTGGGTGTCTCTCCCCCCCTGCACACACACACACACAAGAGTTGCGGTGAAACTTGTGAACACTTTTGTTCCCCATGAAACATGCTTCCCCCTTTCTGCCATTTCTTTGAGTGACAAAGAATACAAAGCTGTTTGCAAGAGCTCTGAGGATGGGGGAGGAAATACATCCCTATTGTTTTCCCAGCTGGCCAGTGCTCTTTCCTCCCAGTCCAACTGCACTTAATTGGCAAGCGAGGGCAGAATGTGGATGAAGATGCCCATTCCAATGCACAACTGTATGCACATCCCATTGAAGATAATGGAGGGCAAATGGAAGATCATCTCTGAATGCTATCAGTCTCTCTGGCCTTCTCTTCATTTCCTCATTCCTTTTGTCCACCTCCTTTTCCAACCCTCCTTTCCTATCTCTCCCTGCACCCTGCGGCTGCTGCTTCATTTGGCAGTGTCTTTGTCAGGCTCCTTTCTTAGGCTCCCATTTCTTCTATGTCTCTTTTCTCATACTATCTACCTGTCCCCCTCTAGGATCTGATATAATTTGAAATGATCAGGCACATAACCATTAAATAGATCTCACTTAGGGGCTAAAAATCATTGTATTGAATTCATTTCTTAAAACCTGGTCCTAAGCTAAAAGCCTCTAATAATATTTATTTCTATTTGCATCTGTACAAATGAGCACATGCACATTGTATGCAAATCGCTGTCCCCATTTGTCCTCTTTTTTTGCTGATGCATAAATGGCTGCCTTACCTCTCTACAACTTTACAGAACCTCCACTATTCACTCTTAGCGACTTCAGAGCCACCACAAAATCCCATAGTCAATCATGGCAATATAGCTTTTTGCTCCTTTTCACTTCTTCCGCTTCAGCCAATCCTTTTGTGTTGAGCTGAAAGCTGTGCTTACTGTGATTTGACCGCTGTCTACATTCCTCAAATTATCTATGAAAATCAAGACATTGCAGTCTTGTCATTAAAAGAAAAAACCCAAGCATGGCTTTTAGATCAAGTTGCAGCAGGTGACAATGAAATCTATGAAGAAGAGTCAAGCAGAATCACACATAAGCCCAAGGAAAGAAGCTTATTTCCCTTTGCCAAAAGAAGAGGGCCATGAACCAAAGGAACATAATCCTCAACAGACCAGAACAGCATGTCGGATGATCCCTCACGTGTGGTAAACAGAAACAAGGGAGTTGGTACATGCTGTTCTGCTGTGGAAATTGCCCTCCTTGTGTGAGAGACAGCCTTAGAGAAGGAGAAAGGGAGTAGATTGTGTATCTTGTAGATGGCATTCGGCCTAGTTCATTACGTAAATGGCCTCCACTAAGTCAAAGTCCATTAACATAAAGGAAAGGAAAGCCAAGAACAGGAATTCTCTGTGCCTCCTAACTTTTATTGTCTTTTGCTTGAGGCATTGTCATTCACACATTGACAGATTTTGTAAAGTGTCCAAAGGGTTCTCCCAGAGTAAGCAATAAAAGGAGCAGTTCCCTGTTCTAAATTGGGCTAGTCTCCTTTGTTGGGTTTTCTTTTAAAAACATCACTATTCAAATAACATCAGTACAGAATAGGTATTACAAAAGCAAAAATTGTGAGCATGGTGTAACGTTACACTCATGTTTTTCATTCCAATATATTATAAAAATTGACCAATACGCTTACCAGTTTTCTACATGGACTTTTATATAATGTCAACACTAGTCTAAATTTCACATTTTTAAAAACCATTCAGAGATAGTGGGAGCATATGCTAATAATCTCAGCATTAATTCCAAATTTGCTTTTTTGGTATAAATTCTCTTAGGTAACCTAATAAAATTATTTTGAATCATAACGAATAGCAAAGCCAGCCATATCTTTGATGAGTTTTGATAATTTTCCATTAAAAAAATCTTGAGGACAGCTCCAAAAATGTGAAAGCAATCAGTATAAAAGATCTTAAAATCCAACAATGGTAATTTGACAAATTATAAACGCATTTTAATCTGAAAGTGACATGTGGACATGACATTGTCATAAAGCCAATCAGCATGAGGGCAATGCTTCCTGTCCTCACTCCAGGGGTTGCTGGGAAGACAAAATGGTGGCTGCCAGCCACTGAGACGTCAGGGAGTGAAGTGAAGTCAAACCATTGCTGCTGCCAGGAAAATAAAATACAAGATGGTGGCAGTGAAGAAATTGAGTGTGGGGATGGAGTTTCATGAAACCCTCCAAATTTTGCTTTAAAAAAAGGGGGTTATGAAGAACTTTCAGCTCAGCCCTACTTAATTATGCCACAATGAAATATTAGAGTGGCCATGTGTGCTTCCCCCCCTTTTTTTCTTACAGAGGACAGTCCTCTATTTGAAGGGCTGCCAGTGGAATGTCCTCTATTTTGAAGGGGTCCTCTATTTGAAGGGCTGTCCAGTCCACGTTCAGATTAAAGATAAAGAAACATCAGAAGGAAGAGCTGAACCTTGAAGTTACCCATCAACAGCACCTAGACAGCAGAATGAGCAACGCACAGAGGTCACCTGGTCACCGTCTTCCACGCTGTGGTGAGATGTACCATATTTCTATTTAAATTATAATAATTATTTCTGAATTTGCATGCATATATATATATATATATATATATAAAAAAACTAGCACATGAAAATGTTATGCAAATCAGTGCTTTCTTTTATCCTCTTTTTTGGTGATGCTTTTCCTCTTTTTTGGCGGTTCATAAGTGTCTACCCTACCAAGAATATTAGGAATATTAAACTGTTAATAATGAAAAAAAAGTAGTCAATGGAGATAATCCTAGTCATAAATGGTTTGTGTTTTTGCCACACTTTGAGAATAGCTGCCAATGATGATGAGATGTTATTCATTCTGGCCATGATATTCCTGTCACTATGCCATAATATCTGTTTTAACAAGATGTTTAACTTTTCTGCAGTCCCAGTAACAATATCTGCATGATACCAACCTGATATTGCTGCCAACTTCATGGCTTGATCATACTGAACAATATCAGGAACAGTGAATCCTTCATGAGAGGCTTTTTAATATAATGTTCTAGCCAAAACTTGCTGCTTTTATATCTAAATGGGGGGTGGTGATGGTGTTTTTTGCCCTTAATCTGATATTATTTTGTCCAACTGCATTGGAATATTCAGAAATAGGAATATAATTTGTAGGAGGACATTCACTTCAGCAATCTTACCCAGCCAAGAAATTTTTGTTATCCCAGTATCATGGGACTTTCTGAACCAAAATTAGTCCCTAATTATTATATTTTACTATTTTTCTTACATCTCCTTTCAACTAAATGCTGAGATACTGGTCAGACTATCTTCATAGGATAGAATAGTTATGAGCAATTGCATATTTTAGCTTTCTGTTCAATTATACAGCCATTCAGATTTCATATCATGGCGATCACTTGTGACCAAGTAAGATTGTCTTCCGAAGATAGAGTCTATATAGATAACTCTTTAAAAGGATTAGACAGATTCATAGAAGATAGGTCAATCAACACATTAATCTCTAGCAGTGGGTCTGCAGGTGGCTGTAAAGGCCAATTCTGGATCTACACAGCCTCCCACAGTGAGGACATAGTTTTCCAGGTGGAAGGCGGTCACGGTGAAGGTTTGCTTGACGTGCCTTCCACTGAGCTCATTTCTCCCTTTCACTCTGTACTCGTGGGATTTCATAAGCTTAATTTTATATCCCAAGACATCCTTAAATAATTTCAAAGCTTGCTTTTGTTCATTAATTAATTTTTGAAAACCTGTTAACGTAAGAGCAATATCGTCTACACTCTGAATCTATTTTAAAACTTGACCGGCCTTGGGTACTATGGACCTTGACACGGGAAGAGAGCACCATTTGCTGCTCTGCCTGAGGCAACAAAAAGCCTTGGGCTGGCTTGGTATGAGGTATGAGAATTGAGAGACAGTTGCTGAAGGATGTGGCAGCCCTTCTGCTCCCAGGCACTTTTTTGAAGTGATGTGGCTTAGAGGGCGGCTGTGATAAGAAGTGTAAGATTACAGGGTAGGAGAATTCTAAATTTAAAACAACACCACGAGAACCTTGAGTCTTTGGGATGGTCATGCTGAACTGATAATCTGGCAACACTTGGGAGGTTTAAAAGTGAACTACAGAGATCCATCACTTACATATCAGCAGGTTTCCCTGTGATATTAGACAAGTGTTTTATCACCTTGAAGCTGCAATCCTATGCACACACTTGACAGTAACCTTCATTGGAGTCAATGGGCTTTCCTTCCGAGTATGTACATTTGGGCTGGGCCCAACTGCAGCATGATGACATGCACTGAAAAGTAGAGATGCTGCTGAGTTGCATACTAACTGGAATTTGCCCCAGACTGCATCATTACAAATGGAGTAGAATTGGTCTTAAATGAAAACCAGGATTTATTGGTGTCTGTTGTTGGTTCAGCAGGTTTCAGCGAGTCCTTGGTGTGTGTTAGGCCGTTGCAGACATGTGGGGAGGCCTCATGTACATTGTGCATTTGGTGACATCAGAGACGGACACCTCCTCCCATATAGACCAGCCCAGGTGCTAAGATCAGTAGGGATCAGCTAAGATCACCGGCACCGCCCTCAAAGGTTCATGGGGCAGCAGTGTGGGAACAGGCCTTCTCTGCCATGGCCCTGAATTTGCGGCATTCCTTTCCCTCTGAGGTGCGTTTGGTATCTTCATAATATGCATTCCATCAGTAAGTCAAAACACACCTCTACATCCAGGCCTTTGGAAATGGATGAATGATATGAGATCATGAATCTGTTATTGAGGTAAGTGGTTGGTGGTTTTAAGGTGTTATTTTTATTGTTGTATTGATATGTATGTGATGGAAATTATCTGGTATTGCTACCTCTTGTTAAAAAGGCAGTTAGCAGAGAAAAGCAGAAGGCAGAACAGAATGAGGGTTTACCAGTCCCACATGCAAACACAAGGCTAAAAAAAGGAGACCACACTCTTCTTTAGTGAAGAAAGAAAACAGCTTTACTCTCAAGTATTCTTGCACATAAGATGCAGGTAAAGCATAGGGTTTCAAGAGAACAGTTTGTTCAGCCCGTTTTGTGTTCCTTTACACAGGCAGGAGAGAGCGAAAGAGAGCCATATGCTGTCTGGAGGGGGGAAGGGGAGGAGGAAGGCTGGGGGGGGGAGGGGAGGAGCAGGAAACTGTAAGTGATAGAGATCCTAAGGCTAGGTATGCCAAAATCCCATGAACTAACTGCAACACTGCCCCCTTCCTGTAACTTGCAAATGAGGTTGCAATATTCCCAACATCCTGGGGCTGTAAGATGAAGGGTGGTCTATAAATTTAAATAATAATAATAATTTAAATAATAATAATAAATTAATGAGACTTCTGCGCATGTGCAAATGTTAGGCCTAGCTGCCAGTCCAGAATTCCACTGAATTCTGGAATTTAAATGGGAACGTTCAGTGAGATCCAGACAAATAAAACAGCCCCACCAGAGTGGGAGCCAGATATTAAAGCTATTTGAACTTCTCCTCTCCTGCCCTGCAATTATAATTTTATCTTTCATATTTTTCCTCAGCATTAACAGCCAGGCAGCCATTCAGCTCAATTGTTTTCAATATTTTGCAACCGCATTCTTTCTCACCCATTCTTTCTACCTTTTAAAATAAGCACAAAAGGTTTAGAAAAAGGAAATCACCGTATATGTTTCCTGTGGTTTTCTGCCAGTATACAACATGCCCTTAACAACTGATAAATAGTAGGTATATTCAGAAGTAAAGCTATATAAAGTTCCTTTGTTAATCATTGGTTGGAGCTCTCTAGAGCAGCACAATGAAACATGAGGGGGCACATCAGGACCACATGAAGACCAAATGCGGTAATGTAAACATGTGCCTTTGCTATCCCCAGAACCTCAGAAGCAGATTTTGACATAAGTGGTATCACATGGCAAATTTTTAGTACTCTGGGGAAATCTACTGGTATCATCCTGTCTATATTTTGTGAAATGAAATCCTTCATTCTAAGTAACCACAAAATGCTTCCAGTCTGTACCTGTCATATCCTAGATGGTCATTCTGGAAGAACATATTTTTCTACAATTCTCACACTGATGTGTACTGTGCATCAAACAGCCTAAACATTCCTGTTACAGAAATTCATCCATCATCATTTCATAAAGACAAGAAGAGATGTGTTGTCAGGTAGAGCCTACAGGGCTGGCCCAAGACATTTTGCTGCCTGAGGCAAAGAACAAGATAGCACCCTCTCCTATTCCATGCACAAAAGCCGACTGGATTGTTTCTTCAACACTGACAATGCACCTGAAGGCAGCAGGCTAGATTAGAGGGGACAGGGCAGGCCGCTTCGCGCTCAGCTCTCTCCTCCAACACCTTGCTACCACCTCCCAGCATCTGTCGTCTGCTGACCGCCTTGCTCTCCCTAATAGTAGGGCTAGTGTCTAAAACAGGGATGGGGAACCTCTTTCAGCCCAAGGTCTGAATTCCATTGGGAAGGAGCACTTGGGGGCTGCATTCCAGTGGCAAAGGACAAAAGATTAAAAAAAGAAAGAAAGTATATTTTAACTTAAAGCTCTTGCTGCCAGAAACTAAGCCTTTTAGAATGGAAAAAAACTGCACAAAACCCAAGAAACAACCAAATTATGTGTGGTTGGGGAAAAGGAGGTGAAGCTAGGGAAAAGGGGCATGGAGGGCTGGATTCAGCCCCCAGGCTTTGTCAGAGATTATGGGAGTTTGTTTGTTTGTTTGTTTCTGTACTGCCCAATCTCTGAAGCTCTCTAGGCAGTTCACAAAAATTAAAACCACGAAGCTCAGCATAACTCAATATAAAACATGAAAGCTTAAGACCACAATATAACAGTACAACCAGAATAAAACCTAGCAGCAATGCAGAGATTTAAAATACGGATTTAAACACCAAAGCTAAAAGACAAGGAAGCTAAAATGTAGGGGTGTACAGATTACATACCCCGTTCCGCTGGGGCTGTCCGCTGCAGGGGGGAGGCAATCCATCCCTCCCCCCCAGAATCCTCCCCGGCCAGCTCTGCTCCACGGGGAGCCCGCAGAGCCGCCGGCCGGGGCCACCCGCAGCTGGACTTCCATCCGCTGCTGGGCTGCGGCTGCAAATGGTGGCCACCGTAGCAGCCACCATTTGCGTCCCTGCAGTAGCCGTGATAGGCTACGTATATATTTACGTAGCCTATCATGGCAAAAGGCAGGAATGCAAAAGGCGGCTGCTATGCCATTTGCGTCCCTGCCTTTTGCCGTGATAGGCTATGTAAATTTATACGTAGCCCATCACAGCAAAAGGCAGGAATGCAAATGGAGGCCACTACGCCATTTGCGTCCCTGCCTTTTGCTGTGATGGGCTACGTATGAATTTACATAGCCTATCACGGCAAAAGGCAAGGACGCAAATGGAGGCCACTATGCCATTTGCGTCGCTGCGGTAGCCATGATAGGCTACGTATATATTTATGTATCCTATCATGGCAAAAGGCAGGAATGCAAATGGAGGCTGCTATGCCATTTGCGTCCCTGTGGTAGCCATGATAGGCTACATATATATTTATGTAGCCTATCACAGCTACCGCAGGGACGCAAATGGTGTCCCTGCGTTAGCTGTGATAGGCTACGTAAATACTTACATGGCCTATCATGGCTAAAGTAGAATGGAAATGGCGGCCGCAGACCAGGGGATTCAGCGGGGTGGCAGGGGGGATTGCTCCGTTCCACCATGGACTCCAGGGGGCCAGATTCTAAAGAATCCGGCCTCACTGGAGTCTGTGGCAGAATTCTCTAACATCCCTACTAAAATGCAAAAATACTGGGAGAATAAAAAGGTCTTCACCCTCTCTAGGGAGCTCATTTCACATGCAGGGTGCACAGCAGAAAACGCCCTCTTCCTGGTATCCACCCGCCTCACTTCCTTTGGCAGGGGCTCACAGAGAAATACCACCGAGGATGATCTTAGGGTCCGGGCATGCACATATGGGTTGTAGTTGTAGTCTAAAACATCTGGAGGGCACCAGGTTGTAGCCACTTGCCTAAACTCTAGTCTCTACTGCTGGTGTTACATGCTATTCTGCAAGCTATTTTGCCAGGTCTAAGGAAAGAGAAGACAGCACAGTGCAGTTGTCTAGCAACCACAGGATTTAATCCTCTTTCCTGTTTTCTTCTAGACCACAGGGCAGAATATCCTACTGGAAATTTGTATGCATATTTAGATTATCTTTTTATACTGCTTTTCAGTCAAATCTCAAAGTGCTTTATACTAAAAATTAGCATCACTATCATAATTTAAATATTATCTATATTGCAAATTGGTTTTGAAATGTATAATATGGCCAAAAACATCCACTGCCACCTTAACCTTTTTCTGGTCAAGATTTATGGTTGGTAATTTTACAATAAGTGATGGTATTCATATTTCTTGAGTTTCAGCATCTGTGTCCCATTTAAGCTTTTCCGTATATTCAGCTGTGCCAGGCACTCCTAATCCTATGTCAGTGATGCCAAGGTCTGTTATTATAGAGATGACAAAGAGTCCACCAGGTTTAAATAGCAGGACAAGATGAGTTTGGCTAGAGACCAAATATTTGTCTGATGAGCTCATTTCTCTATTATGCAGGAAAGGAAGAGTCAATGACAAAGGGCCTGCCCCGGCCCTAGTATTGGGCAGAATCAGGTGAGTAAAGGGCAGGAAGTGGCAGTGATGTGTTAGAGGACAGGGTTGTGTAGGCCTAAGTTAGCCTGCTGCTCTCAAAAGGCCAGTGTCGCAATAAGATTAAACTCTCAATCCAAACAGTTTCTGTATGTTAGGGATGTGCAAACCTCGCAATGTCTGGTCCAGGGGTAGGGGTCCTCTGCGGGGAAATCTGGGCTACTTGGGACTCCGCAGATTTCCTCAGAGCCTTGGCACATCCTCTGGATTTTGTGTAGGTGTTTTCTGTCTTTAAACAGGGCAAGATACACAAATTGTGGCTGCAATTTGCATACCTTGGGCAAATTATGGCCGTAATTAGTGTATTAATTACACTAATACACTAGTGTATTAGTATTTGCAGCTGTAAAGTGTTTACTTATAAGTAAATTGCAGCCGCTTAAAAATTGGCGTAAAATACGCTAAATATGGCCATAATTCCCCCAAAATATGCTAATTGCGGCTGCAATTAGCATATCTTGCCCTGTTTAAAGTCAGAAAATGCCCCACCCAAAATCCGGAGGATACGCAGGTAAGGAGGCCCATTGGAGTCCATCGTGGATTTCTCCAGCATCCCTACTGTGTGTAGAATGGAGAGGGGAGCCATTGTTTCCTCCTCAGGGAGGAAAATATCTTGACCTGGCCCTGCAAAGGCCAAGATACAAATTGAGTATTTCCTGCAGTTGAAAAGATATGTTTTTAAGGATACATAGATGTTTAGGGACAAGTCCAGGAACAGTTTAACCACAGTGTCTACTGTTTGTGTGAATTCTGGCCTCATGATGGGGGGTCCTCTGTAAGAGAGGACAGTCCTCTGTATGAAGGGCTACCAGAGGACCATCCTCAGTTTGAAGGCATCCTCTATTTGAAGGGCTGTTCTGTTCAATTCTGGTTTAAAGGTAATGAACTATAAGAACTGCTGCCCATCAACCATGAGCCTCTGGACTGCAGACTGAACAGGCAGGAACATAGGTCACCTGGTCACAGTCTTCCATAATATGGTGAGATGCACTGTAATTCTATATACATTATAATAATTTTTTTTCTAAATTTCTAAATCAGTCTCATCTTTTGTCCTCTTTTTTGGTGGCACATTTCCTGTTTCTTGGCAATTCATAAGTGGCCACCATAAAAGTGATTTTTAAACAGTGAATTATGGCATTAACACTGGCTGGTTTTCAGGATTTTCCACCAATTGCATGTGTGTGTGTATGGTCAGAATGGGCCATGCACAGTCAGCACCTGCTTAGCCATCTTGAGAACGTGTTGCTGACTTGAATATGAAAGACGTAAGTTGATCCTCCCAGTTTCTTCTAAATTCCCACCTTTAGTCATGCTCACAAACTTCAGCCTTCGATAACAGAAAGCCATCCAGGTTTCAATCCCCATCTCTTCATCCAATGCTCCAGTTAAGAATAAAATTGCAATAGAGCTTTTAACTCCTATCAGTGTTTTCAGGGGACAAAACACACAATCCAACATTTTATGGAATTGCTGACATTTCTTTGGGACCCTGTCTTTGTATATATCATCTAGCTATATTTTCCTGTAATTTCCTGTGTTTTATTGGTCTGCAGATGTTAAGATCAAGAGAGATGGCCGTTGTCATCTAATGTAATAAGGCAGACCTCTGCATTTATTTATTTATTTATTTATTTATTTATTTTTAAATTTATTAATCGCCCATCTGGCTGGTCACCCAGCCACTCTGGGCGATGTACAACATACAATAAAAACAGTTTAAAACAATAAAATTCTACAATAAAAACATTTTCTAAAATACCCTAACCCACCCCAAATGCCTGCCTGAACAACAATGTTTTTAATGCACGACGGAAGCTCATTAAAGAGGGGGCATGACGGAGTTCCCTAGGGAGGGAGTTCCACAGAGTGGGGGCCACCACAGAAAAGGCCCCCTCCCTCGTCCCCACCAGTCTAGCTGTCCTGGCTGATGGGACAGAGAGAAGGCCATCCGAGGCTGATCTTGTTAAGCAGCCTGTCTGGTGCTGCTGGAGGCACTTCTTAAGATAGGCTGGGCCGGAACCATATAGGGTTTTAAAGGTCAAAACCAACACCTTGAATTTGGCCCGGAAAACAACTGGTAACCAGTGCAACTCCTTCAGCACTGGAGTGATGTGATCTCGCTGGCGGCTGCCTTCAATCAGGCGAGCCACCGCGTTCTGTACCAGCTGCAGTTTCTGAACCGTCTTCAAGGGTAACCCCACGTAGAGTGCATTACAGTAGTCTAAACGAGAGGAGACCAGGGCATGTACTACCGATGGGAGCAGATGGTCGGGAAGGAAGGGGCGCAGCCGCCATATCAGATGGAGTTGATACAGCGCTGTCCGGCTCACAGCTGACACCTGAGCCTCCATGGACAGCTGGGAGTCCAAAATGACCCCCAGGCTGCAGACCTGGTCTTTCAAGGGTAGCCGTACCCCATTCAACACCAGGTCAACATCCCCCAGCCTCCTCTTGTCTCCCACCAAAAGTACCTCGGTCTTGTCAGGGTTCAGCTTCAGCCTATTCCTCTCCATCCAGCCACTCACCGTCTCCAGACATTTGGACAGGGATTCTACGGCCAACCTTGGTGAAGATTTAAACGAGAGGTAGAGCTGCGTGTCATCCGCACATTGATGACACTGCACCCCAAACCTCCTGATGATAGCCCCCAGAGGCTTCACATAGATGTTAAATAGCATTGGGGAGAGGATGGAACCCTGTGGCACCCCACAAGTAAGTGGCCACGGGTCCGAAACCTCCTCTCCCAGTGCTACCCTCTGGTACCTGCCGGAGAGGAAGGGCCAGAACCACCACAATACGGTGTCCCCAATGCCCAACCCGTCCAGGCGGTCCAGGAGGATACCGTGGTCAACAGTATCAAAAGCCTAGGGGTGCATGAAAGTCACTTACCTGGTTTCGCAGCTTTTCGCGGTGGGGGAGAGCAGCGAAGCGAAGCTGCTCTCCCCCCAAACTTCAGGCCGGGGGGGGAGGCTTCCCGCCTCGCCCGGCCGAAATTCAGGCCGGGGGGGAGGCTTCGCTCGCCTCGCCCGGCCGCGAAATAAAAAGTTAAAAAAAAAAAAACGCCCCCGTGATAGGCTACGTGACGATTAACGTAGCCTATCACGGCTAGATCTGCAAAGTCAGCCGTGATAGGCTACGTAAATCGTCATGTAGCCTATCACGGGTGACTTAAAAAAAAAAAATCTTTACGTAGACTACGGCGAAAATAAGGGCAACGGTTGCCCTTATTTTCGCCGTAGTCTACATAATCTTTACGTAGACTACAGCGACCAAATAAGGAACGTGAATGGCGGTTCCCTATGGGGGCCGCCATTAGCCGTACGCGCTTCTTTTTTTTTTAAAGTCACCCATGATAGGCTACGTGACGATTTACGTAGCCTATCACGTCTGACTTTGCAAATCTAGCCATGATAGGCTACGTTAATCGTCACGTAGCCTATCACGGGGGCGTTTTTTTTTTTTTAGTTTTATTGGAATGGCGGCGGTGGCAGCCGGTCGAAAGATCGGCTGCCGCCCCCGCCCCTGACGAAGACCCGACGAACCGCCGCCGGGACCCGCCGCCGGGAGGGACATTCGGGAAAGGTAAGTCCCGTCCCGGGGGGGGTGCGGGGGGCGGGGGGTGCGGAGAATTTCTCCCCAAAACTTCTTCGGGGGGCCGAACACGTTGGCACTTGGCCCCCCGAAGTTTCGGGGAGAAATTCTCTGCCAACTCTACAAAAGCCGCTGAGAGGTCGAGGAGAACAAGGAAGGAGCATTCACCCCTATCCAGAGCCCTCCTCATATCATCTACCAAGGTGACCAAGGCCGTTTCTGTCCCATGCCCAGGCCTGAAGCCCGACTGAAATGGGTCTAGATAATCAGTTTCTTCCAAGTGTGCCTTCAACTGCACCACCACCACCCGCTCAATCACCTTGCCCCAAAATGGCAGATTTGAGACTGGGCGAAAGTTGTTCAAAACTTGAGGATCCAAGGAGGGCTTCTTTAAGAGCGGTCTTATCACTGCCTCCTTGAGGGCTGATGGCATCACTCCCTCCTCAAGGGAGGCATTCACCACCACCTTGACCCCCTCACCCAGTCTCTCTCTGCAGCTCATAATGAGCCAAGATGGGCAAGGATCAAGTAAGCAGGTGGTCGGCCGTACCGATGAAAGCACCTTGTCCACTTCATCAGGAGGAAGAAGCTGGAACCGATCCCACAAAACCGGTTTGCCACGGGCCGCCTCTTGCTCACTAACCGCATATTAATTCTTGTAAATATGACATCATTATTCCTTACAATAGATGAATATGAATACCAAAACATTTTATACAAAAATTACTCTTTAGAACAGGCTCATACCTTTGTAGAACTGACCAAGGATGAACCTTGAGGAAATCATCCTGCACTTCCAATTTAATGTGGGTATTTCTTTTTCTCTACAAAGCCGGCTGAAGTGGCTGCAATCTTGAGTGTAAGACCAGCAGGTGGGCAAGGGGAAAGTAGTTCCTGCTTAACCCTTTGCACCTCTTCTGCCCATTTTCCCGTAGACAGTATAGATCATTTCTTGAACTGAGATTTGTAAACTGTATAGATTACTCTTTGGAGAACGACACAATTTACCTTGTGTGTGTTCTCTCCTTTGACAGCACAATCCCACACATGTTTATTTGCAAGTAAATCCCATAATTGGGGAAGGCTATTCTAGGGTGTACAATTTGATCACCCGGCATGATGAACAGAAGACTAGTAGGCCTTACCCTTGACCCCTGAAGCACATCAACACCCCCCTGTAGTTACACATTGCAGGAAAAGATCAACGTTGCAGGATAAGTGTAATGTTGGTGGACAAAGTTTAGAGAAGCCAGTAGAAACATCGGAAGGTCTACCACTGGCCAATGTCAACTATAGCTAAGGCCTCAGTGCTGCAATTCTGCACCCTTGCACTGTTGTGCTCTCCCAGTGAGCCAATCTACTTAGCCAATTTAATGTGGAGGGAGAGCACATCAGGGTCTTTCATGACAGATGATGCCATTGCTAATCTGAAGCCACCCCACAGCTTCCCTCTGGGAAAGGCACATTTTAAGAAAGTCGTTTTAGTGCGTTGTTTTTCTTAAACACAGCTCTGGAGCGGCTCCTCTGCAGTGTGCCCCGTCTCCCTGCATTAAATCCTGGGCATGCCTATTTCTGTGACCTGGCAGTGACTTGATCAAGGGGTGGGTCTGCCCCCGCCCCCCGCTGCATTCCCTCTTTTTGGACACAGGCTTCTTCCCACTTCGCCCTGCTTCCCATTCACAAGCATTTACCCATTGAGAATCTGTAGCATCTTTTTCCACTTGAGAAAACTGGACCTACACTGTTTCAAGCCTTCAAAATAGCATACTTCCTACTTTACCCCCATTAAGAATGTATACCGTCTTTTTCCCATTGAGAAAATTGGAGCCACTAGCCTCTCTTTCCTGTTCACAGTATGGCAGTTTCATTCACAGAGGGGAAGGAGAGGGGGCAGCCAGTAAAGGGAGCCTGCAGCAGTGGTATTTTGTAGTATTGTTACTGCGATACACTGAAAACTAATGAATACAGAGAGGGGAAGGAGAATGGGCAGCCAGTAGGGAGAGCCAGCAGTGGCATTTCGCAATATCGTTACTGCGATACACTGAAAAGGAAAGAATACAGAGAGGGGAAGGAGAATGGGCAGCCAGTAAGGCGAGCCAGCAGTGGCATTTCACAGTATCGTTATTGTGATACACTGAAAAGGATAGAATACAGGGAGGGGAAGGAGAATGGGCAGCCAATAGAGGGAGCCAGCAGTGGCATTTCGCAGTATCATTACTGCAATACACTGAAAAGGAAAGAAAAGAATACAGAGAGGGGAAGGAGAGCGGGCAGCCAGTAGTGGGAGCATGGACAGCGTGGGGAACAAGCCTCACTCATTCACTGAGCAGCATCTCTGTGGTTGATGACGTTCATTCCGACTGGTGGGCCTCCGCCCAACCCCAAAGTAAGGTGGTTTAAAATGCTTGTGTGTGACTTGTGAAAGTGGGGTTTTTTAGATGGTGTATATTCTGCTTTTCTTGCTTAATGTGCTGCTGATGGACCAAAGCCAATTTCATGAAAATCTAGATAAAACTGGAAAGTGTTCTCGTTCCATTTCCATGTAGATTGGGCCAGTGGCTGAAGCAGAAGGATGACAGCACACTGTATCATTTCTCTTGAAACGGACACCATGTGGCCAGGAAGTGATACTCAAATTCCACAGATGCCTAATGACTGACGATTTTGCTAATTCTGTAGACAATTAGCAGCGGAGAGAGCTCAATAAGAGCTCAGTGCCTTCAAATGCATCACCTGGCTGCAATCTTTCCTAGTAATTTCTGTTTGTAATGTCTTAAATAAAGAAGGGGAAGGACGCCCCTAGCTTTAAGCATTTCAGAGAATGTCCTCAGAATCTTGAAACAGTCAACTTCAGCATCTGAAGTTGCACATTTTATAATACTCCATTCTGTTTTCATTTTAAAAGAAGAAAACATATTACTCTGATGAAGTCATGTAATTTTGTGTGCCTGAGAGGAAAGACAGGTTAATACCTCAACCCTGTGGTGTAGCTATAATGCTGCAAAATTGTTTCAGTGTATGTCTCAAGAACTCTACCTCCCTCCTTATAACACCCCACAAACCATTTTTATTTGAATAAATATTTAATCTAAACTTGTTCATTCTTACAGTGCAAGCCTATGCATGTCTATTCAGATGTAAGCCCCAATGAGTTCAATCACACTTACTCTCAGGAAAGTGTGTAAAGCTGAGTAATTTGGGGGACAGCCTGTAATTTGTGGCAAAGTCTGTATTAGTAACCCAAACCAGAAACCCCTTGAGGTAGGTCCTTAAAGATAAACCAAAACAATGTGTATTAGCCTAAAACACATCTTCAACCTGACTCAACGGTTTTGTATAGAAGTCTGGAGAGGCCCTTCTTTCGAGACTACCACCTTCACAGGTGTGTTTGGTGGTGACTCGAGGGAAGGTTTTTTCGGTGGCCGCTCTCAGGCTGTGGAACTCCCTCCCAAGAGAAGCTAGGTTGATTCCCTCTTTGATGTCCTTCCACTGGCAGGCAAAGACCACTTCGTTCAAGAAGGCCTTTGGCCTGTAAGAGGGTCTGTTAGGTTCAGCACTGTTTTAAATTCCCCCCTGTAATATGTTTTTATTGTGTTTTAACATATTGTTTTGTTGTTTTAATCACTTTTAATTGTGCCTGTAAGCCGCCCAGGCCTTCCTCTGCTCCAGTAGTCCCACATGACCTTAGGGAAGCTTTCCCCAACCTAGTGCCCTCCAGATGTCTTGGACTACAACTTCCACCATTCCCAGCTAGCATAGGCATGCGAGGAGGATAGGAGGTGTAGTCCAACACATCTGGAGGGTACTAGTTGGGGAAAGCTGCCTGAGGGTATGTCTACAAATTATCATTTTCTAAGAAAGGATGGACTAGTGTCTCATATAAGGGAATGTCCCTAAATTATAAACCATCACTGCAGCATATTTTCTAGACTAACATCTGTCAGAAACACCTGAAATGGGCACAACCTGGCTGCAGGAAGAATTTTGTTATGGTCAGCTAGAACGGAAAGCAAGCCTGGCCCTGGTGTTTTTAATACCACCCCAGGCCTAGTATTAGTAACCTCAGGCTCCTGGTGGGGCAACCAGTGCGGATGCCTCTGCTGGGGCCCCTGTACCTGGCAGGTGGGTCTTTGAGCTGCCATTTTAATTTTCCCCAATGCCATGAAGTTACACTATATCATGTACTCCAGGGCACTGTGGGAATGTTAAAATGTCAATTCATAGCCACCCAGCACTGCCTCCTCTGACATAGGAGGGAGGCTACAAGAAAGCATTTTTCTGAGGGCCCCCTTAAACCTGGAGCCAGCCCTACCTGGTCCCCTCCAGCCTACTGATATAAATATGCTTCTTTGTGGGTAGCAAATCTCCTTGCAATTCCTCCTTTTTGCCAGTGCTGGTGGTGACACAGAAGCTGAATTCTTGCCTAACATCACTTGAGATTGTGGAGTCTACACAGATCAAGAACATACTTTTTTATCTCCTTTGGTCAAATATAATACATCTGGAATTATTGGTTTTGAATTTTGACTAGAACCACCACCCACATACTCATTGCTAGCGCCAGGCTGATGCAGGCTGATCATGTCATGAGCCCACGAAGGTATCACTGCTCCAGTATTCAAGCAATGAAAACATGCAACAGCCTAGCTTGTTGTGGGAACGGGCTTAGTGGGAACACATTACACTGGTGATCCAGGATCTAAATTGAGCATAAGAACATAAGAACAGCCATGCTGGATCAGACCAAGGGTCCATCTAGTCCAGCATTCTGATCACACAGTGGCCAACTAGCTGTCTATGGGAAACCCACAAGCAGGACATGAGTGCAATAGCACTCTCCCTCCCATATTCCCCAGCAACTGGTGTACATAGGCACACTGCCTCTGATACTAGACGTAGCATATAGCCATCAGGACTAGTAGCCACTGATAGCCTCCTGCTCCATGAATTTGTTTAATCCCTTTGAAATCCATCCAAATTGGTGGCCATCGCTACATCTTGTGTTAGTGGATTTCATAGTTTGATTATGCGCTGTGTGAAGAAGTCCTTCTTTTTATCTGTCCTGAATCTCCCATCAATCAGCTTCACAGGATGATCCCAGGTTCTAGTATTATGAGAGAGGGAGAAAAATGTCTCCCTATCCACTTTCTCCTTGCACAATTTTGTAGACCTCAGTCAGGTCTCTTTATGGTTTTTCAGTCATAATTGAAGGGCTTGCGTTTTACCCATAAACTACTTAATTGGGTGGGCCTAGCATGCTTAAGAGATTGTCTCTTCACCCCATCATGATCCCGAGACTGATGAGTTTGCCCTTTTAGGTTTATCATCCATGCGGCAAGTCCAGACAGCAACAGCCTATAAGGCCATTTGTATATACAGGTTGTCTGCACCTAGAAATGTAATAAATAGCAGGCCATGTGCCAAAATCTTAACTTTACCTTAATGTTGTCTTTGGGGTCATTCATCAACTGAGGCTCCATTGATTCACCTAATTAGCTGAGACACTGAGTTGACATTTCTTATTAAACTGACTTGTGCTAGTGAAATGAAATGTGTGGTTTTGTCATTGCCACATCCTTGTTCAGATGAAATCCAAAGAAGCAGGACAAAGGTGCTGTCTGTGGACATTTTTGTGTGGTGAAAACATTGTGCTGGGAACGGACATCCAGTCTTAAAAGGTTCAGACGTCTTAAAGGTATCAGGAGCCATTACACTAATCTCATTTGACAGTCTGCGTAACCCAGACCATAGATTTAAACCTCCTATTAAAAATAGAACCTCATATTGCCACTCTATAAATCCACGATGTGCTTTAACTTAAATTCTGAACTCCTGAGGCTCCTGCCTCCCTCCCAGTCTTAAGGAAAGGAATGGCAGAATGAGAGAATTGGCGACAAAATGCTTCCATATGAGAAAGGATTATCTAGGCTAGAAGTATGGGTTAGAAAGGAGCTGATTTAGAAGGCTGAAGTTGGAATGGCATAAGATTATGGCTAGTGTATGCAAAACAATTCACAGCTCAACCCGAGCTATATCCGGGCTCTTGTACGTAAAGGTGCGCCAGCTTCTATGCCCTTCGCATCACTACAGGGCACCCTTCCCCAACTTGGTGCCCTCCAGATGTGCTGGACTGCAAATCTCATCATTCCCAGCCGACATGGCCATTGGCTGAGTAATTGGTCTGACCAACTTTAAGCAGTCCTTCTGGCCTTATTGAGGCTCTCCTGTCCAAATCCCAATCCTACAATGCCATTTCGGTAATAGCCCAAATGGTCACCTTTGGCTATGATGCAGATACAGCTTACAACAACGTTGGTAGATTCACAAGGGTCTAGTGGTTGTGACCAGCGCTGCCTTTTTAGTTGCTAGTTTTGGTCTGCCTTCCACCTTTTTGTTGGGGAAGAGGGCTTTAGCCAATGGGTCTCCTTACTATTGAGGTGTGTGTGTGTGAAGGAGAATGGGTCATGTGAACTGAAAGAACAACTGTGAGTCCCGTGAGCCATAACAGTGTCACTTTGTGCAGGGCCTAGCCAGGATGAAGTAGTGTACGCTGTCTTTGACTGGGCCAGATACCACACCAAGAGAGAGCCAGAAGAGTAATGATGCCTCTGTTGGTAAACCCTTTACTGGGTGTGTTCCCTGGCAACTGCGCAACTCTGCCAACCTGGTACTGATCATGCCCTGGTCCAGTGTTGGCTCCAGGTTTTTGAGGGCCCTTGAACAAGGCATTCTCAATAGGCCCCACTCCCTCAGTGAGCCTACCTTCTCACCACCATTGTCACCAGCTGCTATTGCTCCTCATCTTTCTCATCATTGCTACCACTGGCTTGCAAAAGC
This sequence comes from Heloderma suspectum, assembly GCF_057233095.1. Taxonomy (NCBI): domain Eukaryota; kingdom Metazoa; phylum Chordata; class Lepidosauria; order Squamata; family Helodermatidae; genus Heloderma; species Heloderma suspectum. The sequence continues at coordinate 36,159,901 of NC_139464.1, forward strand.
CAGTGAGCAAGTAGGCATCTCCTTTCCACCAATATTAGTCCTACCTGGAGTAGACCCATTGAAAAGAATGGGACTTCAGTTAGACTAATGTTGGACACAACCCAATGGGCTCTGGTACTGGTATGGTCCAGAGCCGGAGGCATGTGAACGAGGCAGGTGAAGAGGAGGAGCAAATTGAGGGAGCTCTTATTAGTGTGCCCCAGCTGGGGTGTGGGCCCTTGGCAGACTACACCAACCCTTGACACTGGCCCTGCACTGGTCAGTCTGGTATTCGAATCCCTTGACAGCTAAAACACTAGACACCATTAATTTAATTGCCAACAGATACAGTTTCACGTAATGATTTCTAAATGTAAGGGAACCATACTACAACAATTAACTGCCAAATTGACTCTGTTCCTGTTGCTGGTCATAGAGAAACCATCTGCAACTGTGATCTTTGAAAGAAATTACTTTTTTAATAGATTGGAAACATTACCTGGATAGGAAAGGAATCCTAGTAGTCATTAACTTACTATCAGAAAGACAGGAAAGGGGACATTTGTGTAAAGATTAGAGACTTACCTTTCTGGGTTAAGGTGTGCACACATGCATAATTTGACTCTAAAAAATGTCTGTCTGTTTGTTCCATCCCAGTCATGCGAGACACTGTAAAAAGCTGTATACTTAGGAAATTGCTTAGCATATGCTTGTTTGGTTAGGCAGCCCTGTGAAGAAACACAGCAAGGTATGATACTGACAGTCAGGAGAAAAGCTTAGCAAAGCCAGCAGCATGCCGAAAGCACCGGAAATTATTTATCTTTATAAATAAGAGAGATATAAATATAGTTTCAGTCTGCCACCCAGCCTATAAATCAACATAATAACATAAAATGTGAATGGTGACACATTCTTAGCTGCTTAAACCTGTTTATCAAATACCACTCCAATGAAAAAGGCTGGATTGTGTAAACTCCTTTATTCCTTGTTAAGAGCAAGCATGGAAATTGTTTTTGGGCCACAGAGTTCTGTATTATGAGAAACTCAGCATTGTTTTCTCTTTTTTAAATCAAGTTTCTAGTCTTCTGAAGATGGAAATGGCGAATGGGAAAGTTTCCTACTATGTGAGCAAGCTATAGCAATTCTCAGCCTCTCACGCTCTCACATCCCCTCTTCTTCTTCTCCTCCACAGCTGCAATGAGGAGATTAATTCTATCCAGTTCTGCTTTTAAACAAACCACAGTTCCCCATTACATCCAAATTTCAAGAACAGCAGTAAAATTAGTTAGTGAGAACAGGCCAGGATCTGAAAAGCATGGTTTGATCCTTGCTTGTTTTCATGAACTGGAATGTAAACAAACCACAATTTCCCCAAGTTCTGACATACTGAGAAAGTGGCTTGTTTAAAAGTGGAAGCGGAGAGAGGAAGCAGGAGAGGAGGGAGTGTGATACTCCAAGGTTCACCATGGCTCATTCATGTGGTGAGAAACCATGGTTTCCTGACCCAGACCACTATGTGCTCCATTCCCTGGTGAATCTCAGAAACAGCAGTGGGGCTGAATGGGATATATCTAGTGGTTAGAAGATGCTCCTCTAGTGCCCTGACAAGACTAGTTCCTGTTGCTCTCCAGGACACTGTATCATGGAGAGCAACACAATCCATGTGTCATCCGTGTCATCCATAACACTGTGTCATGGAGAGCATCCATGTATGAATTGTGTAAAATCTGTTCCGTCCATGTTTAACGGATTATCAGGCATCTTTCATTCGATTGTATGCCCATTCAACAGAATTGATTTTTTTGTTTCCAAATGTGTGCAAATTCACATTTGTACAAATTTGCACATGTGGAAATGCGCAAATTCACCCAAAATGAATGCGCATATTGACCCAAAATTAGCCCATGGGGGAAATGCACATTTCTGGCAGTTTTGTTTTATTTTGTGCATTTTTCTACAATGAAATTTGCACAAACTTCGGGAAAGTAAAAAAAAAAACTGTCCAGAAGTACATGGAATCCACCCAACAGGGGAAAAGCTGGTGTGCTACAGAATCTGTGGGTTGGATTCATGAAAATCCTAACTAATTTGCCTCCATTGCAGATTTCTCTGACATTCCTTATTTCACATATAGTATTCTGTCCCCCGTGGAATGTGAGAGCAGTGCCCTCATCATTAACTAACAGTGGACACATGAAGAAGGGCCAAATATGATCAAAGTTTCTGCCTCTCCAGTATACCCTTGGAGATGTTACTGTCAGCAGTTCATTTGAAAACACTCTGATTCACTGAGCTAGGAACTCTACACATGAGTGATAGTATGTATATTTGGGGTGCTATTTCTTTTGAGCATCTCCCTCCTCCCCACCTGCTAAACTGCAAAACTCAGAGAGCTTTTAAATTTGAGAAGTGGAGGCTGGACTTGGGAGGCTGCAGAGAAAGAAATGGTACAATAAGCAGAGGTGCCATTAGATAATTTTAGGCTCTGGTCTATGGGCAGGGGCTGGCTCCTTAGATGAAAAGGTGTCTTGCTTCACTTACTTCAAAATGGTGAACCAGCCCTGCTGAATTTGGCGGTCCTCCTTCTCATTCTACTGAGTGGGAGCCCTGGACGTCTGCCTAGATGGTACCGCGACTGATAAGCTTAAGATGCAATCCTATGCATGTTTTGACAGAAATATGTCAAAACATGCATAGGCTTCTGCCCTTGGAGGGCTGACACAGCACTATAGGTGCACCGCTCCTTTTCAGCCATCATTATACTCCTCTTCAACCTCCAATTCCATTTTTTTAAATGCTTGATTCTCAGAGGCTGTAGGTTAAGCATTGTTCACCCACACACACACACACACACACCACACCCATTGCCTTCATCAAAATGTGTACTTTTGTGTGGCCTAGAAATTATAGTTTATGGTTTGACATATTATGAGTAAATATTGTAAATCTTTCCTTGAGAACAATGAGATTGAGAGGTAAAGGGGCAGGAAAATGTGAAAGAAGTCCAAAAGGGAAAACCTTGGAACGTTTTTCATTCTTTTTTCTTTTTTTAAGGTTAAAATAACAATAATTAACATTTGGCAAAAATGACGAAAGAAACAATTGGTAGTAAAAAAACAAAACAAAAAATCTCCCCATTTGGCAGATATCTGATCTGAGACATAAATCAAAAGAAATCAGCAGAGAATTTAATAAAAACATATTGCTCATAATTTCCACTGGTTCTATATTATTGTGGTTACAGTTATGGCTGGCTCAGCAATGAAGGCAGCTGAAAGCTTTTACATTGGCCTATAAAGGTTTTTTTTTTGGTGTTGGTGCTGGTGGTTGTAATGGCATCGCTGCTGCTGGTTTAATTTTCCGAATGTTGGTAAGTTTTTATTTTTTTGAAAACTGTACAAACTTCCGACTCATCCCTATCAAGCTCTTCATTCCCTTTGTTGTAAACCTTGTATCAGCTTGGGAGTTTGGGCAATCGATGTTCATTCCGGTGTGTTTTAACTCTAATAATAACAAACTAGGGGCCAACTGACTTTTTATATTGTGCCTCATGTGGCAGCAGGTAATTCCATAAGTTAACTATACACTGTGTGAAGAAGTACTTCCTTTTACCCGTCCTGACTCCCCTACCAATCAGCTTCATTGGATAACCCCAGGTTCCAGTATTATGAGAGAGATAAACTTTTCTCTTTCTATTTTCTCCACACTGTGCATAATTTAACAATGTTTTAGAATGTTTGCTTGCTCAAGTGATTGGCGAGTGATCCACTTGGCTGGAATGCAGCAGATCTAGAAGGCAGCCAGGTGCAGAGGGACATTGTGTGTGTATGTGCTGGGGGGCTTATGTGTGCACCCATGTCCCTTACACACTTTAGCTGCACTCATGTGCAGGTGAATCACTCCATAGCGCTGTAGTCGGATTCATGGAGAAAGACCATGTAATGTCCAAGAAAAATCATTTCCTCTTGGTAATGGCCCAGTGTATATTAATCTGTCCAGTTTATAGTGATACACACTTTGTGTTGAAGAAAGAAAGACAGCCTAGCTCTAAAATACTTCAAGATTCCAACCTAAATAGTTAAGGAAGCAAAGTATGTCTCCGTCTTTGATTCAGAGTCACTTATCTGGCAATGCACTTTGAGTCTGTCAACATAATCATTTCTTAACTCAGCACTGGATAGAGATGCTCTGTGAGACTGTAGCAAATTAATAATCAGGGAGTTCTCCATTCCTCCAGACTATCCCGAACGACTGAGATAAAGCAGCATATCCTCCATGCTAACTGTTATCTAGCAACGCATAGCATGACATGGCTCACTGCTTCATTGCAAATACATCCTTGTCACCATGGAGATAAAAATGAATTTGGAGGACTTAGATTGATCAGAAAACCAGAGGGATTCATTTTTCATATACTTGTACCTCCTAAAGGCTTTCATTTAAATTGCATTTGAGAAGCTACGTTTGTATTAGATCATATCTGCAAAGGACAAAGCAATAGCATGTCATGTTAAGTTAAGCTGTTTGAGGGGGATGGCAGATGGGGTTGCGATGTTCCTCTGTGAGACCCCTTCTTCGATGATGGATTCTGCTTCAGAATTTCTGCTATGTCTACCATGCTGCTGTGAAGGAGTCCAGGACTATACAAATAAGATGAGGTCATGGAGTCACAAGTCCTATTCAGGTGTTAGTACTGCTTGGAGAAAGAGAGAGAAAGAGAGTGGGGTCATGTGCGTTGGCTCCGCTCCCACCGTCGTGACCTCTGCCATGCTGTCCATGCCCTGGGGACATGTCTGCCGAGGGGAAGCCTACCAAAGATGCGGAGGCTGTCCTCATGAACTGGACCTCCAGGAGGCCAACCAACTCAGACCTTCCCCAAAGTGGTGGGAAGCATGGGGGAGGTGGGTGGCAGGAGTCCCAGGGGTGGGGTCAGCGCATGGAGCCCTGCTCTCCCTTTCTCTCCACCAGCACTGTTTCTAGGGTGAAGCAAAATGTGTGGTCACCAAGGCCACCAAGAGATCTAGGGTGCCAAATGACACCCAGGCAAGCAGCAGCAATAGGGGCTCAGCAAAGCTTAGCATGCAGTAAAGGAAAGCTCTGCATTGGCTAGTTCAGGCTACAGCCACATGCCATTTTAAATCACAATATTTTCCCTAAATAGAGACAGCAAGCTGAACCATTCAGTTTGCTAACTTGTGCTGTTTTACTGTGCTGCTTCTTGCTGTTACTTCTGAAGAGTTTCGGAGAGGAATGGCTGTGGGGATGCTCAAGCAAAGGGATTATTTTTGGATGGTCAGAACTTGCTGGCCATACTTACTCCTGAGTAATCCAGTCCTCCATGCTCAGTGAAAGAGATGGTTTTTGGATGCTTTTCTGTGTGGCTCTGAGGATATGATCATTATCATTAGCATCTCCTCTCAGTGTCTCCTTTTGCAATGGGTTGCTGCTGGGTTCCAAGACTGCTTTTCTGTTGGTTGCTCTGAGGATACCATTATCATCATAATCATTTTTTGTGACTGTGTGGAACACCCACCCCTACTGCTTTGCACTCATGATCTTAAAGTCACTTGATTCTCTGTGTAATGGAAGTTGTTTGTGGAACAGGAGAATGTGTATACAAAGAAGTGTGTGTGTGTGTGTGTGTGTGTGTGTGTCCCTCATATAAACAAAAAAAGTGGAAGTGTGGAAAGTGGGTCCCATGTTGCAGATTGGGAATCAGAGGTGGGTTTCAGGTCTGGACAGTTTGAAGACCACTGGTTTAAACATACTAAGCATATACTATGTTCCAAGCACATGTTTAAAGCACCTTACAGCACAGTGACACTGATAAATGTTGCCGTGTTAAAAAAAGAAAATAAATAAAAAGCAGAAGATATCAATATCCCAGAAAAGTCTAGGTCACCAAAGTACCTTGAGATGGCCCTGCTCTCCATGCAGCCTGAATGGTATGGACTAACATGTGAATATGGCTCCAGGTAAAACAGGAAGTAGGTCCAATTAGACTGGGAGTAATTAACATTGGAAGGCTGTAATGTGGAGAAAACCTATCAGTGGCATGCCTTTGTGTCTCACCAGTAGCTAAGATGGGTTGTGGCTCTGGAGAAAGCCTTCTCTGTGGCCACGCCTCCTCTTTGGAACTCGTTGCTCAGGAAGGTACATCTTGTGCCTTCTCTGTTGGCCTTCCACCACCTGCTACAACCCTGCCTTTCCTGACAGGCTTTCAGTCTACCGAGCTGAAAATCTGTGATTGATCCCATCCAGATGTTTTGGACCACAACTCCTATCATTCCTGCCCATTGGCCATCCTGGTGGGGGCGAGGAGAGTTATAGCCCAAAACAACCAGACAGAACCAGTTTGGAGAAGACTGCCCTGGAGAACGAAACTTGGTCTGGCATGAGATTTGGTTTTATCAGACACAAAACTACACACACACACTGCATATAGATCACATGCGAAGAGGCCGTGGGGTTCGCCACACAAGGCTTTTTATTTCACAGTTTACCGAGGCTTCTGTTTCCGCATTCTAAGTGAGATAAGATCAGCGCTTTCCATGGGCAAGTTCTCCGCAGCCTTGGGGCAGAGAGCGAGCAGTGAATCAGTGGGTCTTCTGAGGGATTCAAGTATCTCTCACTTTCTCTCATTCGCTCTCTGCAAAGCAGTGTGAGGGGTGGGGGTGGCTTCATTGCTGCCAGCTGTTTACATAGGGGCGTCACCTTCTTCTTCTTCTTCTTCTTCTTCTTCTTCTTCTTCTTCTTCTTCTTCTTCCTCCTCCTCCTCCTCCTCCTCCTCCTCCGTCTCCTCCCCTGGCCAGCTCTGCGCTCGCTTTGACCTCTCCTAGCCCAGCCAAGAAAACTCTCCTCCCAGCTCAGGTCAACATGTAGACATGGCTGGAGGGTGGAGGGAGGGCAATTGTTATTTTCCTGCTCTGCCCAATGGTGGCTTCTTCCTAGGCTGTGATTATAGCAGAACTGCACATTTCCACACAGCCATTAAAGTGGATTAGCATTCAAATAGTGGATTATCTCAGGAGGGGGTTGTTTGTTTTTTGAGGAATAAAGATAAAAAAACAGTTGAATGTGCCCTGGAGGTTGATGGAGTCATGTAAATGACCCACAAACGTCCATGAGTGACCAATCACGAGTGCACTATAAATGCCTGATGTAAAGATAGCCTGCATATATACAGCCCATGTGTGCATAGACTCTGTGCACAAGGAATGATCAACCACATTGGGGGTACCCCATTACCCCCTCAACACATTGATTGTGTGAGTTTTATCCCTACACAGATGTGCTAATTATCATAATTAGAACTGGATGAATGCAAAGATGCATTCTTGAATATTCCTGAGATTAAATCCTGCCGATTAGAAGGGACTCCTTTATGCATGAATTCATGCACACTTGAATGCTTCAGTTATTATTATTAGCCTCACCCAAAGCTAAGCAGAGTTCATGAATATGGTATTTTCCAATTGTTTTTGAATGCATTGCCTGCTCAGATAGCAAATGGATGCAGCTTTGCACAGATTGGAATAGCCTATCATTTGATACGGCAAAGCCATCAAGCCAAATTACACAGTGGTCAGAGCTGGACACCATGTATCCACCCTGAGTGCAATGACAGCATCTGGCACCCCTAGTTACAGCTCCTGCCATGGTGCACCCCATAGCCCTATGAGGGAGGGTGTGTCCACACCATTCCCTGGGGGGGGGGCGCTGCCCCACAGCAGGAAGGAGGGGGCAGATGTGTAACTCTGTCCTCAGCCGAACCTCTCCTGACTTCCAACAATGCTCTGGTTGGGGAACTTCAGGCTTGAAGTACATGGATATATTTAAAACTACTTAAAATTAATTAATGCATTAAAAAAACAAAATCACCTCAAGGTGCACCCCACCCCCCAGGGTCCCCCCAGGTGCATGCCAAGTTTCAGGTGTTTGGGTTTCACAGTCTTGCTGCAATCCCATGCAGGCTGCAATCCCATGAACAGTTACCTGTGAGTAAGCCCAGTTGAATGCAGTGGGATTTACTTCTGAGTAAAGATGCAAAGGATTGCACTGCACATGTCACACTGTGGAGTTTGCGTGTAAAGAACTCAGACAGGATGCCATTTTCAGTGGCACATTTTATGGAGAAGGTATTTATTCTGGCACTATTCCTATTTTCACATTATGTTTTTGATTGTGTTTTAATCCCACCCTTCCTCTAAAGAGTTCAGGGTAATACACATCAGCTCAGATCGGATCAGTGGATCTGTGAAGTTAGAATTCCTTTCCGCCAGTCAGGGTCACATCGAGAGAAGGCAAGGTTGAGCACCTGCCAAGGGCTCACACCCCAGCAGGGGCCCACAGACAAGAGCCCCTTAGAGTTGTTCCACATCTTCACCACTGCAACCCACCTGTTCACCTGGTTGTTCACCCGCCTCTCGCTCTGGCCCAGACAACAGTGGTAGTGAGAAGGCATAGCACTAGATGCCACTGATAAGGAGCAATAGCAGCTGGTGACAATAGTGGTGAAAAGGTAGCCTTACTGAGGTGGGGGGGGGATTGAGGGTGTCTCCTGCCCAAGGGCTCTCAAAAACTGGAGCGGGCACTGGTCCCAATGGCCATCTTGTTATACTTGCTTACATTGAACCACATCTGCCATTTGAATGTTCAGCATTCTCCCAATTCGAACAGATCCTCTTCGAGCTCTTTATCCTTTTTTATTTTAACCACCCTAAATAATTTGGTGCCAACACGCTACTCACCCCTAACTCTGCTTATTAATTGCTGTGCTTTTAGCTTTGCTTTTAAATATTTTAAACATTTTAACTGATGATTTCTTGTATTTGTAATTATGTATTTTAATCTGTTTCTGTAAACTGCTTAGAGATATCTTTTGATATGGTACGCAGTATATAAATTGAGTTGTTGTTGTTGTTGTTGTTGTTGTTGTTGTTATTATTATTATTAACAACTCCAAAGCATTTATGAGCAAGTTAAAAAGCACTGGTCCCAACAGAGATCCAGGGGGAGGCACTGGTTATATCCATCCATTGTGAGAACTGCTCATTTATTCCTCTCTGCTTTCTGTTCTTTAACCAGTTATCATAAGAACATAAGAAGAGCTATGCTGCATCCATCTAGTCCTGAATTCTGTTCACACAGTGGCCAACCAGCAGTCTATGGGAAACTACAAAACAGGACCTGAGTGCAACAGCACCCTCTTGCCCATGTTCCAAAGCAACTGGTGAACATAGGCAGACTGCCTCTGATACTGGAGGTAGCATAGAGCCATCAGGACTAGTAGCCATTCACAGCCTTTCCTCCAGGAATTTGTCTCACCCCCTTTTAAGGACATCCAAATTAGTGGCCATTACTATGTCTCCAGGTCATTGTGGGAACTTTAAAAAGGTGATTCATAGCCACGCAGCACTGCCTCCTCTGATAGGACACACCATACATATCAATCCATAAGAGGACTTCTCTTATCACATGACTCCTAAGTCTGCTCAGTAGTCTTTGATGAGGGGACTTTATCAAAAGCATTTTGAAAGCTCAAGTTAACAATGCCTTCTGGATCACCCCACCACATGCTTGTTGCCGCTCTCAAAGAACTCTAAAAGGTTAGCAAGTCATCCATGTTGATTCTTCTTCAGTAAGATTTGTCCTTCTATATGGTTTGCAATTTTATCTTTAATAATGCTTTCCACTAATTTACCCAGAACAGACATTAAGGTAACCAGCCTGTAATTTCCAGAATCCACCCCCCCCCCACCCAACCCAGATCCCTTTTTAAAAAATTGACATTCCATCAGCACTTTCTAAACCTAAGGCTGATCTTAGGGACATGTTGCCCCCCCCCCCCGAAGATTAACAATTTCACACTTGTTTTCTGTAAGAACTCTATATGTGCCAGGAGGCAACCTAGATCTCCTCTCAAACTTCAAAGAGAGAGAAAGGACAGGGAGAACTGCCTGGACTTTTTCAACAGACTAGATCATCTGTACAAACCTTATTCTATATTGGGTGGGATCTTTAAAGTTTCTACAGGCTTGTTCCATCACAGGATGTCTTTACAAACAAAAGATACAGTTCAACTAAACGGAAATAATCATGCCCACCCACTTTAGCTGGTTTTATTCTCCTGGCTCAACTCCCTCCCTAATGATTTACTCCATCTTACCAATCTGCATTGTATTGGGTCATATCAAGGTCCAGCCAGTGGTGTAGCGGAGGCAGGGCTTGCAGGGACGCACGCAGCTCCAGCACTTTTTCATTAGCAGGGACTCTGATGTCATCTGCCACCCCCCTCAGAATTCCCTGTTCCCTCTGAGCTTAGCTGCGACCCTCACTGTAGCTGTGGGGGGAATGAATTTTCCAAGCAACTATATATTGTTCCATGTTGGAATGCAAAGCATTTGGGATGCCTTGGTCTGGAATGGGCAATTAAAACTTATTTGCTTTACCAAAGACGGGCTGCTGGTGGGGATGGAAAGTCCTAGAACTGCTTTGTTGATATGGATCAACACAGCTGCCTGAAATTTTTGGATTGCCTTTGGAGACTGTCACAATGAGCTCCTGCATTTTCAAATTTACCACTACACCACTCTGTGTGTGTGTGTGTGTGTGTGTGTGTGTGTGTAGTTCAATCCAGCTGGATGTATGGACGTTTCTGTTGGAGGGGGAGGAGGGGAGATATAATGAAGGAGCTTAGGGAAGGCCAATGGGTAATGTTGGGGCACTAAGGGAGTGTGCAAGGGAGCTGTTTAAATGAGAAGGGATCTGTCCATGAGGGCTGAGTTGAGAAGGTGAAGCTTCCATAGAGTATCGTATTTTGAAAACCTGCAATGTTTGTGTTTGAGTGAATGAGTGAGTGAAAAAGATTTTAACACCCCTGCATTTTTTTTCTCAGATATCCAATTGAAATGCCCCTGCCTTACTCTCAGCTGCACTGTTTTTGGATCCCAGTTGAAGGCTGTATATCTTATAGGGATGTACGAATCCCTTACCTGGTTCCATTCCAGGGCGTCCATGCTGGGGGGGAGGCGATCCGTTCCTCCCCCTGGAATCCTCCCCAGCCGGGTTCGCGGAGTCACCAGCTGAGGCCGCCTGCAGCTGGACTTAGCCTATCACGACTAACGCAGGGATGCAAATGGTGTAGCGGCCGCCATTTGCATCCCTGCATTAGCCGTGATAGGCTATGTATATATTTATGTAGCCTATCACAAAAAGAGCAGGGACACAAATGGCATAGCATACCTTATTTGCGTCCTTGCTCTTTGCCGTGACAGGCTACGTAAATACATACATAGCCTATCATGGCTAAAGTAGAGAGGGAAATGGCGATCGCAGACCGGGGCCACCATTCGTGGCCGCAGACGAGGGCAGTGGATGGCTTACAACAGGTAGGATCCATCCCGGGGAAGTTTCACGGGGTGGCGGGGGTGATTGCTCCGTTCCGCCACGAACTCCAGGGGGCTGGTGAGGTGGTGCTCAGTGCAGTCTGAGAGGAGGGGTAACATGCCCTTACCAGCTGGCATCACATGGTGGTAGCAGAGCAGAGATCGCTGGGCCAGCACCATGGAGGTGTGCAGCTGCTGTTTGGCTTAGCAGGGCCCAGTGTGAACTGCTGATGTTATCAGTCTGCTCCCATGCTGGGCACTGCTGACTACTCGTCAATTGTGCATCTGTACAGTAGTAGCCCAGCTGTTTTCTTCCTCCACCACCACCATATGACACCCACGGATAAGTGTAGGGGATCTCTCTCCACCCTTCCCTATCTCAGCAGTGGTGGCCAAATACCACATTGTGCCCCACCTCATTGGCTGCCAACTGACCCCTGATCTATTCATGCAGCAGAAGGAGGTGGGACTAAGGTGGAAAAGTCCAGCAGTGGTACAATGGACAATTTTGAATATTCCTCTGAATTAAAAAATAATAATCCCCTCCCTGTAAGTAGAAAGCTAGAACAACCAGGAACAGGCTGAGCTGCAACCTTTCTCTCTGATAAGCTAGATTATTTATTTATTTTTTGCATGGAGATTTTGACATGGGGAGCATTCAAAAATGGCAACCCACCCGCATCCTGAAGTGGCAAGCTCCACTCTACCATCTGAGAACTCTACCACCTGAGTCAGCAGCATATATAGACCAGACCTGATTGTACTCCTATTGATAAAGGACTTTCTCCTACGGGATGCATGAATCTGTTAATTTCGGTTTCCCTCCATTTCTCATTTTTTCCAGTTGTAAGTTCAATTCATCCTGAAAGTTGAGATTTATTTTTAAAAAAAGTTTGCATGAACATTTGTATACATCTTTGTGCATATTTCTCTGAATACATGTGGTTTTCTACGCAATTTTGCCTGACATAGGCATTCCTGCAAGCAATTTTCCTAATATAATGCATGTTTGAACATTATTTTCACTAATATATGCATTGTGTGCACTCTTCCCTAATATATGTATTTTTGTAAGCATTTTTTAATTGGAGAACTCCATTGTGAAATTCAGAGAACTGGGAATTTTGAAGGATAATTGGGTTCCAGTTTGTGTATTAGTTTGAAATGTGAAATGAATTTCTTCCACATCCCTACTTTCTTCTTAATAAACCTAACAGAGGTATCTAACACAGATGCTTTTATTCTTATGAAGGCAGAATGAGCTGAATGGCCTCTAAAGGTATGACCCCAAACCTGTGGAAGTCACTGTTGGCATCCATAGTGATTTCAATAATCCTTTGATCAGGTTCCTAGTAACGATCCACTTCAAAATGAAATGTGCGAGCCAGACAGTTAGCAGCCAACAAGTGCTAACATAATATTGTTCCAAGCAATTATTTGATGTCTTGGATATATTCATGGGCACTTGGCAAAACGGTATGGAATGCCAGAGAAAACAAGACATAGTTGACTGTATCATAACGGCAAAGCAAAACTGGGAGTCATAATAACAGCACAAAATGCAGACATTCCAAGCAGTGTAAGCAAGAGATGGGAGGGTTTGAAGCTCATTTAAATTCATAAATGGCAACCATGTTGTTTTCCGTCAGTGGTTGTTTTCCAGGGCCGTAAGCCAAATCTTTGTACGTTCCCTTTGCATGGCCACATCATTGGAATGAAGTGCCACAGCTGGTTAACTCACTTTGGCATCACACTGTTGATGTGTCAAACACAGGAAATTTGAAAAGATGGGCTTGCGCTCGGCTTTGCACAAGCCGCCCATCTGTAAAATGTCCATGTTTACTTTAGTTAGCAGCAAGATGGTTGTGCTTTCCCCTCTGTTAACTGCTAACACAGCTAAAATGGTAACTTTGTATGAAAAGGGGCCTCATGCTTTTGTTTCATGCCTTCTTTTTTCATTTTAAGTATGAAGGTGACTAAAAACAAGGGGCAGTATCCAACGGTGTCATTTCACAAACTCAAGTAGCGCTAGTGGAGCTCATCTACATATTTCTTTTGCACAAGCACTTGTGCATCTGGTTACGCAACTGCTTGCACAACTGGTTACGCAACTGCTTGCACAACTGGTTACGCAACTGCTTGCACAATCACTTGGCTGTAACACAACCACTTGTGCAACTGCACATGCACAAATGTAACTCTAGTTAGATTATCCTCTTGCACATAATTCAGAACCTAGTTTCTGCTAATGCGATGTCATTTGCGCTAGCAGAATGACACAGTTGGATACTGCCCAAGTATTTTAGCTGAAACAAGTCAACTCACTGAGAGCTGTTAACCCAGCAAAATATATAAGCCCACAGAAGACTGAATGCCTATATACTTGTTGTCCCTGATTGTAGCTGGGTCTGCATCTTCATTAGCTAGAGCTGGGTCTTCCTCCCCTCAAGTAGACCATTGCTCCCATGTAGACCCAACCTCCTGAGTAAACTCTGGGTGAAAAGGTTTCCTGGCAGCCAGGTGGCCCCTTTGACAACAACTCTGAATGTCTCATCTAGTCCATCACTGCTGGTGCTCTGGAGAGCCGTGGGACAAGGGAGGAGAGTCAGGACCACAGTAGGGTTTGGGATGGAGCTGAAGGGGACCTCAGGTGAGGCATCCCTGCAACAAGATTTCTCAGGTTGCCTCATGTCTTCTGTGGGAGAGGGTTTACTGAGGAATCCTAATCCACGTCCTCCAAGGAGGAGGAGGATCCCTGGGCTTGGGTCAGCCAGGAGCCTGACACATGGGCAGATTGGTATGGGAAGAAGTGTGCTAAAGGTATTAGTGTTCCAAGCACCAGCACCTTGAATTGAGCTTGGAAACACATAGCCAGTCAATGTAATTCTTTCAGAATGGGTATAATATGGCTCCATCTACTTAAACTAGTCAGAATCCTACAGTACTGCCAAATTCTGCACTAGTTGAAGCTTCCAGACTATCTTCATGGGCAGCTCCATATATAATACATTATGCTAATCCAACCTGGGGGTTACCAGAGCATGGATCACTGTAGCCATATTCAAATGTATAATGTATTTCCCACCTTTCCACATAAACTCTAAAAGAGGCCAACCGACAATTTAGATACAACAATCACATAATAAAATACAACAATATATCAAAGCTTAGAAAAGCCACCCAATAAGAAGGAATGGTGTTTAAAAAAACAAAACAGCAGCCAACTACATTAAAGCCCACTAGCAGCAGCAAGGTAACAAATTCAGCCCGACAGGCCAAAGGCCTGTATAAACAAGAAAGTCTTATCTGCTGGCAGAAAACCGTCAGAGCAGATGGTAGATGAGCCACCCTGGGAAGGGAACACTGAGAAGGCCTTCTCACACATTCCCACCAAACGTTGATGTTGATGGTATGCAGGGTGTCATGTCCTCAGGCTCACAGGTTCAGCAGGACCCTGAGGGGGACTCTGAGTCTGATGAGTCACTGGCCACCCCATTTCAAGGAGAAACCTCAGCACCCCCTGAGATATCTTCCAGACCTGAGGACATAGCCTTCCCCTCAACCTCAGACTCAGAGGTTGATTCCACCACAAGCTTCTCCTGTCTCTTGGCCATGCAGGGGCATGAGGCTACAGAAATAACTGTGGACCCTTTAAGAGCTACAGCTAGTGAGAGTGGAGCCTCGGATGATTCTGGGCCTGTCAGCCTTCTTAAGGCCTCAGTTGCCTACAGTCCCTTGCTGGGTCCCCTGCAGTATGCTGTCCAGGGTCCAGAGACACTTTTATTTTCCTGCGATCCTACTCTCCTGGACCAGATTAACCAGATATGATTCCGTTCACTGAATGTGACCCTGCTTTACTAAACATGACAACCTGACACTGAACCATCTATGAGTGCATGTGCTATAGACTCCTTTTCCTTGGCATCAAGCTAAGCCAGCCAGGAGAACAGAGGAGGGCCTCTCCTGAAGATCTAATACTTGGGCAGATTCATATCAGAGAAGGAGACCCTTCAGATTTGCTTCTATTTTCTGTATTCTATGTTGGTCTTGTACTTATATCTTCAAAGCCACACTATAGATACATCTGTTTCCCCTGCCCTGCTGTTGGTCTTGAGCCTTCACATATGATTGATTTGTGCTCTTGCTCATGTAAATTAAGTGCAGACTTGTCCCACAGACTTGAAGAAGCTTCTTCCCTCTTCTCATACAAATGGTAGAATTTGATATTTTCAAGGGACTTTTCAGTGGCACCCAAGCTACAGCAATAACCAGTGAACTGGGCCTTGGTCAAGAACTTCACACACTCCTAGAGTAAAATAGATGCCTCTTATTCCAGACACTTACCACAGCTCTAGAATGTCTCTTATTTCTGAAATTATGATCTGGCAAATGAAGGTCAGAGAGAACTATGCACAGCTGTATTATTTTGGATTACGCAGTTTAAAAGCCTATCACTCCATTCCTCTAATTATTGCAAATTATGTTGCACTTCAACTATTCTAATACACAGTCCATGTCTGGCCTTGTTGTTTCATGTGCCCTGAGCACGAACTTCAAATCTGGCATAGAACGTTTTGCTCAAGTTTACAATACAGATGGTTAGTGGAAATAAAGTGGCATTAGGAATGTTTTTGTTAACTGTGCCAGCTCAAACCCACATAACTCATGCATTGAATTGTTATGGTTTTGCAAAGAGCTGTTTGCTTTATTTTTTTAATGCATTAATTAAATGGCAAATAAAGCTACTAACCTCATGTGCTGGAATGGGTGCCAAAATGGACATTATAAAAATGTTCACTTCAGTATTAATTCTATGTTTATGGGGCGTCTCATGTCTCTAAAACCTCCCCAGACTGCTATTAATCATAACCTATCAGGAACATTCATCACATTTTTCCTGTCACACTCCAAAGAATGCCTTTATTAATTAAAGGGAAGAAAAATTGGAAAGGGAGCCCTTTTGTTTTCTTGAAGAGGAAATGATAGTATTCAATCATTTCTCTGCTCTCCATCTCTCTCTGTAATTTGAAAAAGGAAGCTTTAGTCAAATCTAAACCAATGTCCATTTAAAAAATGTTGTGTCTAGTCAACAGGAGGCCAATGTTGTTAAGAACATAGGTTGCAACCACATAATTTTTGCTCATATCTTTATATTTAAATTATGAGACGCTTTTCTACATACTCATGTGCTCAAGGTAGCTTACAACAGGTAATACAACCATATCAAGTAATAATCTGTAAAACTGAATACCAATAGCCAGGGAATATGAGCAGGAAGGTACTATGGTATGCTTGTCCTGTTTATGGGCTTCCCATTAGGACATCTGGTTGGCCATTGTGTGGAAACAGAATGCTATTTGGTCTTCTGATAGGCCTTTGGTCTGATCCAGTCTTCTTATGTTCTTAAGTGAGTTATATACCACAAGCTCAAACCCCATAATACACCTGGCAGAAAATATCACTCTTTATCTGACACCTAAAGGCTGAAATAGAATGGGCCAAGTGAATCTTTCTTGGGTATGAGTTCCATAGTGTTGATGCCACTAGTGAAAACACCTTATTCTTCATGGACAAGATCCTTAAAGAGGTGTATGACCCCATCAAGTGCTGGCATATCTCCCATATTTAGTACAGTAGGCCCATCATCCTTGTCTGAATTGATTCAACTTATTCACTCACGTTCAGCCCTTTACTAAGCTCAGGCAGTCGTTCATGGAGAGCCCTGCCACTCCTGATGCAGGAGGGAAGGAGAAATAGAGCTGTGTATCATCAACATACTTATACAGCATGATTGAAACCATTTAGTGACATCACCGAGTGGTTTCATGTTGATGGTAAAGAATCTGGGAGACAAGATGGATCCTTGCAGAAGTTCCTGCTTGGAAGCGCATTAGTATCCCTGCACCACCATCTGGAGTCATTCTGTGAGGGCACGGTGGAACCATAGCAAAGCAGTGCCTTCCAGTCCCAACCCATGCAAACAATCCAGAAAGATTCCATGGTTGATGATTTCAAAAGCTGTTGAGAGATCCCATAGAATCAACAGCATCACACTCCCTCAGTCTTTCCCAAAGTACATATTGTCTATCAGTGTGCCCAAAGCAATATCCATCTCAAATGCCATCTGGAAGCCAGATTGACATAGTTCCAGGTCAATTGTCCCATCCAAGAGCACCTGGAGCTGATAGGCTATCACCTGCTCAATCACCATGACCAGGAATGGTACATGAGAAACTGGCCTATCATTCCCCAGTACCAAGGGGTCAGGAAAAGTCTTCTTTAACCTTTCTTAGCAGTGCTTCTTTAAGGATACCTGACATTCGTCCTTCACCAGATTATACATTAATGATAAGATGTAATTTGACAACCTTCTGCAACAGACCTTCACTAGTGAAAATTGATATAGGTCTAGTGGGCAAATAGTAGGGCAAATGACACCAAGTACTTTGATATCCTTGGAGTTCAATAACTGGAAGCTATCCAGTAGACAAGAGGAGCCTGTGAACACTACTGTGATAGATTGGCTGGGTTCACATAACACGCTATCCCACACTCAGTGGTGGAGTGTGGGTTGTTTTTGAACCGTGGGTTGTTTTTGAACCGTGGGTTGTTTGTTGAACTGTGGGTTACCATGTTGTCCAAACCCAGGACATTTTTTGTGCAGGGTGGCTTGTTAACCATGCAGTGTGGCTTGTTAACCACCCTGAACAACCCAACAACAAACCATGGGTTCTCAAGGTGGCTTGTTAGAGAAAAATAACTACACTGCATGGTTAACAAGCTACCCTGTGGAAAATACACTGTTTTCAGAAAACACGATAATCCACAGTTCAACAACCACCCACACTCAACCACTGGGTGTGGGTTAACATATTGTGTGAACCCAGCCATTGTGTCTCTCCAGTGGGGTATAAATCAGAAGGCACTGGAGTGATTTTATGTCTTA
Organism: Heloderma suspectum; assembly: GCF_057233095.1. NCBI lineage: Eukaryota > Metazoa > Chordata > Lepidosauria > Squamata > Helodermatidae > Heloderma > Heloderma suspectum. The sequence continues at coordinate 36,178,213 of NC_139464.1, forward strand.
AGTACCCCCACAAAAATGTCAGTGTGCTACTGAGGATCCAAGGCCCCAGTTACAGGGGAGGCTGGCTGAAACAGACTGAATGGATACAAGAGTAGTAGAAGAACAGATTTGTCACACATTTTCCTCCAGCTGTACTCTAGCCATAGTCTTGGCTGCCTCATTGCCCATAGCATGCATGCACTGGAAATGAGCATGCATGTGTCTTTGGAATTCCCTAAGGCACAGGGGTGCAGAACCTCTTTCAGCCCAAGTGCTGAATTCCATTTTAGAGGAGCTGTTGGGAGCCTACATTCCAGTGGTGGCTGGGGCTGAAGGCAAAAGGGGCAGGACCAAATATGCCAGCATATTTGAGCTTATCTTATCTCACTGCCAGGAACTAAGCCTTAAGAGAGCCATTTTAACCTTTTAAACAGTGGAGGCTGGAGGCTCCGGTATCAGTCAGTGAATCTGCTCTGGGTTTCAGTCAGAACTCTAAAGGAGCTATCCAAGGTGTGGAAGCAGCTTGGACAGCTCCTTTAGAGTTCTGACTGGTTCTGACTGAAACCCAGACCGGAATTACTGCCCCACTGACATCGGAGCCACCAGCCTCCACTGCTTTTAGAATGGGAGCGGGGGGACTGCATAAAAGCCTGGAAACCAACAGACAATCAGTGGTTGGGGAAAATGGGGTGGGTCCAAGGGAAAGGATCATGGCCCTCTGGGGAACCTCGGAGGGCTGGATGTGGTCCCCAAACCTGAAGTTCTGCAGCCCTGCCCTAAGGGAAACTGTGGCTTTTCCCACCCTTTCTGCCCCTGGTCTAGTTCTTTCCTCCCCCACCTGCCACAATGACAAAATGTATTACAAGTGTGCCACAGGCCTTTGCTGGAATTCAAAGATGGCTGTGTGAAGCGCAGAAAGCATTTCTGCAGATGCAAGGAGTTGTTGCCAATATGTTGCCACTCCTTCAGGGCCAGCCCGAACATTAGGCAGAGTGAGGCAGTTGCCTCAGGCAGCAAATGCTGGGAAATGGCAGAAAGGTGTTGTAGGAAAGAGTCATGTGCCACATGGTCTGCCTTTAGGCGCAGTGAAGGACACTGTCACATCAGCAGTGTTGAAGAAAGATTCAGCTGCCAGCCCAGTTGGCTTTTGTACATCGAATGGGAGGGGGCAGCATCTTTATTCCTTGCCTCAGGCAACAAAATATTTTGGGCGGCCCTGCACGCCTTCAGACTTCATGGGATGCCACCCCAGAAGGGCCTCCATGCTTTGGAGGTGGCTTTTCAGGGGCAAGTTGGGCAGCTGAAAGAGAGAGGCTGAAAACGTGGCCGCCGACATTTAGCCCTCGTCCTAGATCCTATGAAGTTCCTTTGGATGGACTGTAGTCCTGCTCGGACTCATCCCCAGTCAGATCTTGGAAAGGACACACCTCTGAAATTTTTCTGAGATTTGACTATAGTGTCATTAAAGTCAACAGAGATAATACATGCAAAAAAAAAAAGTCTAGCAGTGCAAATTCCATGAGGATTGTTTCAGGCATTTTAATGAACCCCAGCATTCTCTCTCTCTCTCTCTCTCTCTCTCTCTCACACACACACACACACACAGAGGCCACTTCTAACCAATAATTAGCAGCAAGGGTTCAAAAAGAATTGTTTGGAGTGATACGCTATATGTGGTTTTATAGCTCTAAAAGCCCTGGGGCTATCTTTTCTGGGAAAGGGAAGATAAATCTTTGTTTAAAGTAATTTTATGCACTGAGTTCTTTCTCTGTTCATTCCCTACTGAACAGCAGTCCCCATCTCAAGACCTAAATTACTATTCTTGTTTGTGACAGCTAGCTTCTCCAGAACAAGAACAGGATTTTCTTTTAGAGCTTCCAATGAGGAATCCTTGCAGGATAATCTTTGCAGCAAAACATTATTATCAAACCTATGGTCCAGTGAAACTGATAAGAGTTTGGATTGTCATGGCTGTAATGGACATTTAGCTTTGACCAAAGAGATGCCATTTTAAGTTAGCAGCCATAATAAGATTAAGGCAAGAATGCAAGGCAGAATAGTTATTGAAAGGCTGTTGCTTGTAGTGAAGGTAGACAATAACAAGATGTGGTTTGTGGGTTTCTGCAGTTTCCTATAGAGCTTGTGGTCAAGGCAAGCTAGAATTTGCCTGTCTGTCATCGTGACCTTTATGAATTTACATCTAGGCTTCAAGTAGAGAAGCGTAACACGTTATTGCTTTCTATGAGAAACCACAATGATGAATAGCAAGTACAGGTGGGGAGAGAGCATGGAAGAATGTAGTTTGGCGTAAGTTATTTCCCACTGCCTATATTAGGGAGCTGGAAGCTCCACTCAGAGTCGCTCAGTTGTAGAGGAGGGACCCATCACGATGTCAATCGTCTTGAATAAAGCTTTTGCGAGTGCAGACCATGTCAGTGTCGTCCTTGAAAGTCCAGCTGAGCCGCTGCTGTGACAGGATTATACACATACATGTACAAAATGGCTGCCATACAGGAACAAACACTGCAGCACCAGCTTATGATACTATGTGTGCCAAGTGATCACAGAATATTAGAATCAGAAATGTACCTTGGAGATCATCTAGTCCTGATGAATGCAGGAATCTTGCAGCTACTGCATTCCTGACAGATGGCCAACTACATCTGCTCAAATACCTCCTGCAAAGGAATTCTCCGCCATCCCTAGAATGTAGTGTCCACTAGTGTAACATCATTTGCGCTAATGAATGACACAGTTGGATACGCTCCATTGCTTCCTCTCCCCATCTGCCTGCCCTTTCCTCCTTGGCTCTAGCCCCTTTTTCCTGTGCCAGGCAAGAGTCACCCCCACCCATCACCAGCACATCCTTGCCCCGTCCATCTCAATCCATGGCCACTTCTGGCCAAGGGTGTGGGGAAGGTTCCACATGGCACTGTTGGTATAGAGCTCCACACAGGTGAATAGATATTGAGTTGGATCCAGATTTAGACGTGTGTACCTGGCCTGGGAGAAGTGGATGTCTCTACCCCTTCCTCCCCAGGGCACCCCCTCCTCGTTATTGCCCTGCTTCTTGCACAGATGACTCCACAAATGATCAAATTCCAAAACAAGCAAAGGCCAAATTCATTATGCCATTCAACTCACAGGATTTCTAATTGCATATAAATTCCGCTAAGAGTTTTTCAATGCTGGCTTCCCAAAAGGGCAGGTTTTACTTCATTCCAAACGAAAGCATTTTGACTTTCTTTATGCCAGCATCATACTTTGAATAAGATTTCTGTCATTCGAATTACTTTAAAGCACTGCAGAACTCTGTCTCTCTCCTCTCTCTGTTTCTCTTTCTCTTCTTTTTTGTCAAATAAAATGTGGCAGATCCAGCCTCAAATGTAATTTTGGACTCAGAACTGTTTATGGAACATTCAGACGAACATGAAACATGGAATTTGTGAGCAGCTGTAAGATTCTGTTTCAAAGTATTAGCCTGGAATTTCCTATTTTGCTTTAGAAATATGCCAATATACTTCACTGGCATTGTGATATACAGCACATGAAAGACTTGCTGGAGAGGGGCGAGGAACATGGATCCCATACTTATTACAAGGGAATATTACTATATCACTTCCTTGAATGTATTGTGAATTTATTTGGCTGAAGGATTTCTTCCAGATGATAGAACTTCTGCCATATGGAGGTTGGTGGGATAAAGTTATAAAGGAACATGTTTATAGCCAGTCCTAAAGATACACCCCTTACCACATTAGAAGCCTTTTCTCAACAAGCAGAGGGAAGATGACATTGCTATGTTGGCAGAGAACTGCAATTTGGGCTTAGATGAGTACATGGGATAGAGTGGGTGCATGGGCACGTGCCTTTGCAGTCATGGTGCCACAGTTTTGGAATGTCCTCCTGGATATTCAAGTATATTGCATTGCGCCACTTATTTGTACCCCACTTTTCCCTCCAAAGGAAACCCAAAGCAGCTAACATCACCATACCAAAACAAATGCAATACTATCAAAAGACAACCAAACAATATGAAAAATCATCTAACAATAAAAATACTACACTCGGCTTATAAATAGAGTTTCAGTTAAATTCAGTTAATAAACAATACAAAATTTATCAACAACAAAAAAATACACAGCAAGGGAATAAGAAAACACAATTCATATTTTACCCCCAAATATTGCATATTCCAGCAGCTAACATAGTAAACCATTGGAACATACCATTAAGGAGGACAAATCCACACCAGAGCCAACAACAGTCAAGAGAAGAACCAGGCACTCACTGGTTAATATTTTTGTATCTGTATTTATTACATTTTTACCCCACCTTTCTTCCATCATGGAACTCAAGGTGGCTACATGTGGTTCCCAGGGGGTCTCCTCTCCAAGCACTGACCAGTCCCAGACCTGCTTAGCTTCAGCAAGGTGGTTGCCTCACATGCCTTCAGACCATGCCTTGGGACCAATACAGTATTAGCACAGTATTGTAAGTAATTAATACAGTAATAACACAGGATACTGAGAGCCATCATGCCCTCAAAACTGCAGTTCAGACTCAGTTCACATTTTAATGTGAATTTACCTAATTGCATAATGTCAACCCAACATGTGAACCAAAACCAGTTATCCTTCAAAATTCACACTTCTCTGAATTTTGCAGTGGAGTGCGCCAATCAAAAAATGTGTACCAAAATTAGGGAAAAGTGCATCCCAAAATGCATATATTAGTGAAAGTAATGGTCAAAAATGCATTATATCAGGAATGCAATAACAGCAATAAAAGACAACCAAATGCATGCAAAGAATGTGTACAAATGTTCATGACAACTTAAAAAAAACAAACCCTCAACGTTTGGGATGAACTGAACTTAAGATTGGAAAAATGAGAAACTGACAGAAACCAAAATTGATAGATTCATCCATCCCTGCTCAAAACCCTCTTATAAAATTTGTTCTCTCTGCCATAGGTTAATACAGAGGCAGAAAAGGGGGAGGGAGGTCTCACTACTCTCATGCCAAATGGAGAACCCGCCGGAGGCTGCTGCCTTCGGCATTAGGTGCTGTAGCCCAAAGGTGGGGAACCAGATATTGTTGGACTCTAGTTCCCAACAGCTCCAGCCAGCATGGGCAGTGATCAGGGATGATGGGAGCTGTAGTCCAACAACATCTTAAGGGCCACACGTTCCCCACCCTTCAAGGTACACATTCTGCATTCCTCATTTATAGCCACCTACAGAAGATCCTCTCCATGTAGTTTTGTAATAGCTCTTGTTTCTTTCCTGTTGTTCTTTCCTAAACTCTTGATTTAATGATATATTAGAAGGCAGTGGCTTTGTCTTTCCCTCTCTTCCTCCGGAGCTGCAGATTTATACTCCTGTTCCAAGAACTATGATTTAATAATGACATTTCAATAAATTCATCTCTCCCCCCCCCCTCCGCCTTCATTCTCTGAGACGGGTATGGTTTGCTTTTTTAAAAAATAATCTATATCCCTGGTGTAAGCAATAAAATATAAAGTCATTCTTTGTATTTCCCCTGTCTGAGGAATGCCACCTCTCCCAAGTCCCCATCTTCGACAGTGATTGAGGTACAGGAAAGTGGAAATAAAATCACCACCCTTTTCCTCTTTCCTTTTGGCGATGGTTTCCATTCTGTGCAGAGACAAATACAAGATTTGAAATATTGCTTAGGAAAAATGGAGCCACTCCCAGACCACTGGGATTGCCTTCCTCAAGCTAGTTTCTGTTGCTGATAGTGCCTGTATACGGGACTTAGAATTGTTTTAGAGTTGGAAGGGCCATTGGAGGTAATCTGGTCGAGCCTCCCCCAACCTGGTGCCCTCCATATATTTTGCACTACAGCTCCCATCAGCCATGCCAGCTGAGGCTGATGGGAGTTGTAGTACCAATCATCTGGAGGGTGCCAGGTTGGGGAAGTCTGTTTTAGGCCCACCCGAGGCTCAATGCAGGATTGGCCATGCACGATTCAACTACAGTAGCCTTCCCCAAACTGGCACCCTCCAGATGTTTTGAACTACAACTCCCATTAGCCCCAGCCAGCATGATCAGTGGTCAGGGATGCTGGGAGTTTCAGTCCAAAACATCTGGTTGGAGAAGGCTGAACTAACCTTGTTGATTAATGAGACTGCATGAGATACAGATAGATGGGCACCATTAAAATTGAGTTTGTGGGGTAAAATTAACACAATAAAGATGAATATCATACTTCAGATTGTTTATGTTATACGTGGGATTCCTCTACTTATTCCTGGCAAATATTTCCAAAAACTCAATGCTTTGTTTCATAAATTGTTTTGGGGTTCCTCTCCACCATGAATATATCTGAAATGGATGTAGCTTCCAATGAAAGAAGGTGTGTTTGGCTTTTCAGACCTTGTTTTATACCATCAGGCCTACTTGTTGACCTGTACTAAATTTTGGTCTTTTCCAGTCCGATTAGATTTTCCATCCTGGTCAGTTCTGGAATCCTTCTGTTTGGACCCTCTGTCCAAATGGATGGCATTAGGTTCTCAGCATATTAGAACAGACAAACCCCATCCCACAGTTCCGATGGTTAGAGATGTGTGGCATATAATATCATGTCAATTACAGTTTGATCCATTTTCTCATGCTCAATTGACTTTATGGGGAAATCCAGATTTAAAAATTAGAAGGAAAATATTTGTGTGGCAGACACAGATGGATAAGGAAGGCTGAACTAAAGCATCCTTGACAGATGGTCCTCTGGCCTCTGCTTAAATACCTGCAATGAAGAAGAATCTTTCACCTCCCAAGGCCCTTTTGAATAGCATTTAGCATTAGGGGACTTCTCCTAATGCTTAGCCAAAAGCTTCTTGTTCTGGGGTGGATTCAAACCAGCCACTCTTAGGAAAGTCCACTCACATCTCTGGCTTCCTTCTTTGCAGACAATGCTTCCACAGGGTTCATTTCCCCTAACATATTGTCACTTCTTGTGACAATGAAACAATGAGAAATCTGTTTAGATTGATGCACCAATAGGTTTAAAGATTGTAGGCTGGCCCTAAAGTGAGAGAAAGTTTGCACCAAGGGGGTCCCCTTACTCTTTAGCTCCCTCCTCCAGACAAGCCTCCCACTATAAGCCCCAGGAGACCACAGTCAGGATCACTTCTTCTGTCCCTCTGCAGGAAACCGGTGGAAGTCTGCTGCAGTTCCTATTTTCTGCCCTGCAAATTTTCAAGAGGCAGGCTCTCTTAACAGGGTAGAAAGAAGGAATTGCCGAGGCTCCCTGGAGAAGGCTCCATTACACTTGCCCTAACTCCTGCCCCTCCAGCAGGGCCATTCATCATTCAAAGGTAGGGTGTGGCCGCTTACACATCACCAAAAAAGAGGAACAGGGCACAGATCTGCATAAAATTGGCATATGCCAATTTTTTATGTGTAGGTGCAAATTTAGAAATAATTATTAGATTTCTAAAGAAATGCAATACATCTCACCATAGTCTGGAAGTCAGTGACCAGGTACCTGTGTGTGCCTCGACTGCTCAGTCTGCAGTCCAGGTGCTTCCTGTTGATGGGTGACTCCAAGCCCTTGCTTCCTTTCATATGGTTATTTATCTTTAAATCAGACTCGGAACAGCCCTTCAAATAAAGGATTTTCCTGTATAAAGTAGGCTACATGGCCACCCTATTCATAGGACAATAATTCACCCGCTGTTCATTCACTTGTTTCCCAGCATTTTGCATCAGGGCCAAACAAACTACACTGGATGCTAAACATGTCACTTGTAGGTGCCTGGATCTTTTAAAATGTATGAATGGCAGCCGCTGGGCTCTCCCTGTCAGGGTCAGGGCCAGTGTGCATGGGGAAGGACGTTTTCACCTTGCTTCAGTCTAGGGTTTCTTCTTTTATAGAGGACTGTCCTCCATTTCAAGGCATCTTCTCTTTGATGGCCAGTCCTGTCCAATTCCAGTTTATAGAGAAAGAACCCAAAGAACTGTTGCCCACCATCGGTTAGCACATGGGCAGCGGGTTGAACAGGCAGGTACACAGGTCACTTGGTCACCAGACTTTAAAAACGTGGTTGTTCAGGCAGGCATTTGGGGTGGGTTAGGGTATTTTAGAAAATGTTTTTATTGTAGAATTTTATTGTTTTAAACTGTTTTATTGTATGCTGCACATCGCCCAGAGTGGCTGGGTGACCAGCCAGATGGGCGATTAATAAATTTAATAATAATTTAATAATAATAATTCCCCACTATGTTGAGATGGGCTGTATTTCTACTGAAATGATAATAACTATTTATAAATTTCCATCTATCCATATAATGAGCATATGCAAATTTTATGCGAATCACTGTCCTCTTTTGGTCCTTTTTTGGTGATGCATTTCCTCTTTCATGGTGAATCAGAAGTGGCCAACTTGAACTTCCGGCCGGAGCCAGTGTCGCCCTAGCAGCTTTCTGCGGAGCCTCCGCGGGACACTATCTCTAGCAGCTTTTTAAAAGGTTGAAAAACCTTTTTATCTCTCCCCTGGAATTAAAAGGGGAGGCAAAGAGCACATCTGGATGAAGTCTTGGAAGATTAGTCCTCACTGCAAAGGAGCAGGGGGGCTGGATTCCGAGACCAGCCTGCCAGAGCTTAATCATCACTCAAAAGCTGTTTGGAAACTCCTATTTAATTAGGAGAAATCAGGGCTGACGTGCTCCATTGTAGTTCATGGATTAAGAAATACCAACAATATCTGAGGAATGGTTTAAAAAATATTAACAATAATTGAGGATCTGCAATATCTGTTTGAAGAGAAGGATGGCTACATCAAGGAGAAAAAAAGTAACTGGATCGCCGCCACCCCCCACCCCCCCGTACTTCATCTGTCAAAAGTTCCAAAAACCAAAGATATAGGGGACTTACTTGCTCTGATAAAAACTTTGTCTTCACAATTTGCTGAACAGGCTAAGAGGTTGGATACAATTCAAAATTCTAGGGGTGTACGAAACTCCGCTTACCTGGCTCTGCTGGGTTCCGCAGGTGGGGGGAGGCGATCCGTTCCTCCCCCCGGAATCCTCGACAGGGGGGAGGTGATCCGTTCCTCCCCCCCCCCCGGAATCCTGCCCGGCTGGCTCAGCTCCATGGCCAGGCCGTGGAGCTGCCGGCCAAGCCAACCCGCAGCGGGGCCTCCAGCCACTGCCAGGCTGCTGCGGACGCAAATGGCGTCCTGTGTAGGGGATGCCATTTGCGTCCCTACACCGGCCTGTGATAGGCTACGTAAATATTTACGTAGCCTATCACAGCAAAAAAAAGGAAATGCAAATGGTGGCTACGACGGCCGCCATTTGCATTCCCTTTTTTTGGCATGATAGGCTACGTAAATATTTACGTAGCCTATCACAGCCTCCACAGGGACGCAAATGGCGTCCCTGCGTTAGCCATGATAGGCTACATAAGTATTTACGTAGCCTATCATGGCCATTCAAAAGACGCGAATGACAGCTGCAGATGCGGCCGCCATTCGAGGAGCACGGGAATGGCCAACAAAGGTAGGCTCCGTTCCGGGCCCATTTCACGGGGTAGGGAGGTGGAGGGCTTTGTTCCGCCATGGATTTCGGGGGGCCAAATGCACTGGCATTCAGCCTCACCGAGATCTGTGGCGGAATTCTCCGTCATGCCTACAAAATTCCATCACCGCCCTGCAAGGGGCTGTGGATTTAATCAACATTTCTTGGCAAAAAATGGAGGCGAAGGTTAACGAGCTGGAAGATCGAGTTGCAATGAATGAAACTGCATCACAAGCTTTTTTTCAACAATTTCTCTGTCAGAATTTCTCAACTGGAGGCTTTTACGCACAGGGCAAATGTATGTATCATTGGTATTAAAGATCTACCTAGTGATGTAAATTTGTCTACTTTTGTAGATAAGCTTTTGCATGAGATACTCCCTGTGCCATCTGATTATTTACTTGATATTGAGCAGGCATTCCGTGTGCCAAATGCCAAAGGGACTGGTCATACGATCATAGTCCAATTTGCAAGAATCTCCACAAAAAATTATATCCTGAGTTTGGCAAGAGGGGGTGGAAATCTTTTTTGGAAACAAGATAAAGTTATGTTATTTCCGGATTACACCAAAGAAGTTGCTGATAAAAGAAGGCAATTTATCAAGGCGAAAAATTTGGCAAAACAAATGAACTTACAATATCACTTAAAATATCCTGCTACATTTTGCATTTTTTCTGAAGATCAGATGAAGAAGTTTCATGGCTAAACAGAAAAATGCATGAGATTTCTGTCCCAGCTCCATGAACTGGAATCTACAAACATGTTTTGTTAACTCGCCATGTTTAGTCTGTAAGATTTAGGTTAGGTCTCTTTTTCTTCTTTTTTAAAATTCATTCTTTTAAAAATGGATATGATATATTGTACTTAAATTAACTGTTTGAGGGTGTATAGAAATGTGCACATGCATTTATATATCTAGTACAAAACACATTAATGGTTGCTGTATGGTTGTATTTATTATATAATATTATAAAATTTATTAGTGATTTGTTATTATTATTTATCCTTTTTAATTTCCTTTCTTTTTTATTACTATTATTATTATGAGACTGGTTAGTAAGATTTTTGGCTGGTTAAATTGTTAAGCGTTATAATTAGATGTTAACTGAAGGGCAATATATGGTTACTGGAAATGAATTGTACGCCTGCTTCCTTGCTATAAGATTGATGATAGAATATTGAAATGTAAGGTTGATTAGCTATGCTCTATTGAATTGTAATATTGCCAATGTTATAGGTATAATTTTTAAGTAGAATGGGATTTGAAGTTGGTGTGTAATGGATTTTTTTTTTTCCTTTCCTTCTTCTGTTTTCTTTTTTCTTTCTTTCTTTCTTTTTCTCCTTTTTGTTATTGCTGTATCCTCATAAGAATACTGTTTTGTTGGGAAACTGTAGTTACTGATTAGGTTGTTGGTACTGTTTATTTCATTTAAAAAGATAAAAATAGAATAAAAAGTATTTTCAAAAGAAGAAGTGGACACCTTGCTTCGGACCCTTTGAGCACTGCCCCTCCCCAAAGCTGCTATTTGCCTGGGAAGGGAGCTCCCATTGGCAATTCCATGCCAAGTCCCAAAGCCCCATTTGCACAACCTCTCTCCTCTTTGGAGGGAGAGAAATTATATTAGAGGGGGCCATAGCAGGCCTGGCCGCCTTATCTATTGTGACCCCCCCCCCCACCAGCTGATGTTTTAGAAGTCTAGAGGGGACATGATTTGGCTAAAACTGCTAAGGGATGGGAATTGGGAGCTTGTGATTTTATTAAAGGCCCTCCTACCTTTCCTCCATAATTTGAGCACTGTCTGTCTCATATATGATGCCATCTACATGGTGAGCAGTAGGAGTTGTGCTGCTTCTCCTCCACCAAATGATTGCCATTGGTACTGCATGAATGGGGGCTATGACTGAAATTGTGGCAAATACAGGAAACAAACAAGCCATCTTACATGTGCCAAATTCCTCACAGACTCGCTGACGGCATTAGCACTTTCGTGCAACGCAAGAAGTCAGAGTCCTGGAATGTAAATGGCTTTACAAGCTTCATTTCATGAGGCGCTGGGCAAGGGCAGGGATCATAACCTCGGAAAGGGACACTGCCAGATGATCAGGGACTGTGCAAGTTGAGGTGCCAGAGTATGTCACAGCAAGACGGTTTTGCAAGTTCAGGCATCGTGCAGCGTGTTCTTCAGCCCCGTTCACTGTGATATGGATCATCCACGTCTCACAACATGGTGCCTTTTCAAAGCTGTATGCATCCATTTCTCTAACAGTATTTTAGAAATGGGAATTTATAAGAAGGGAGTAATTTGAAGCTAATCTCTGCCCCTCAGCGTGCTGTAGCTGCCGCCATCCTCCTCCTCTCCTCCTCCTCCCAGCTGGCTTTGCTAGTAAAAGGAAGTGCCATGGCTGATCCTACAGGCCCTGCGGTGACCCATTTTAAAAGATTGTTTAAAAACTTATATTTTGAGTAGCTGCTATCTGGACCAATCAGATGCTGCCTGGGGCAGGGGGATACAGCCAATGAGGCCACCGGGTGGTCTTTCCTTCACTCCTGTGCCCTCATTGGCTGAGTCCCGCACAAAGGCAGCCAGCTCAGATGGCCAGCCGCCATGGCACTTTGATTATGGAACCGGCCTGGTGAGGAGGGGGAGGAGGAGCCTCCTCCACCACCACCCTAGCACCACCAAGTAAAAAACAAAACAAAACTGGAGGGAGGGCTGCTGGCGGGCTGGCAGGCTGGCCAGGTGGTGGGCAGCAATCTTTGGTGGCAGGGGGCAGCCAAGGGCCCACTGGAATCTGCCAAGGGCCCACTGGAATCTGGTGCTGGCCCTGCCTGTAAACCAATTTAGGCAATTTGTGGCCCTCCAGATGTTTTGGCCTACAACTCCCATCATCCCTCACCATTGGGTATACTGGCTAAGACTGATGAGAGTTGTAGGCCAAAACTCCTGGAGGGCCACGGGTTGCCCACCCCGGCTGTAGAAGAGGCACTGAAATGAAAGGGGAATGCCCAGTTTTATTGGTGTTATCACACCTAATATGCAGCCCACTCTAGGCATCCTGCAATATTTAAAGATGGTACAAATTATTCACAAAAACCCCCACCATTAAAATAAAAGCCAATGACACCGTCTTATTTTTCTCATAGCTCAACCTTGCAAGAAACCACAATCTCCACCACTGCACTCTGGCACACTTTGCTTTCATTTCAGTGGAGCCTGAACACTCGTGTGACCAGGAATGACACCTGACCTTTACACACTGGTTCATGCACCCAACTCACAAGTACTTATTGCTCAAACATGGGATCATCAGTGGCTTGCTGATTTGGGGGTTGAGCTGGAAGTTGCACAGGCGCGCTGGAATCACTTCAGTGTGACCCATGTGGATCTTAGTATCCCCGCTAGGCTGTCTGAATTAATGTCATCAAATGAGCAAGCTAGCAACGTGGTGAATGGAGCCCCCAAAGATTAATGCCATCTGCAACCATACTGCTTAAAATTGGCATCAAGCACCACATTCAATAGTCACAGTGAGTAATTGTATAGATTACATTTAAATATGCATGTGTGTGAAGCAGTGGTATTAGAACAAGGTCCGTTTCACACATGACACAGCGAGAAAACCCAAGTTTGCCACTGAGTAATGAGTATACAGCCAACAAGAAGTCGCAGTCCAGCTCCCTGACAAGTGAACTGTTGCGATACTTATGTTTTCAAACATCTGTTTGTCACACACACACTTTACATTTTTAGGCAAATTGCCCCCCAAAATGTGTGAACTGGCTGAAAAGTATCTGGATCTGCCCTCAGACACCATTTCTAAGATATTCCTTCCCAATATGTTTTTAAGGAGGAGTGCTTGTTGCTTTTATCTTCACTCTTCACCAATGGTGCCATTGCAAGCAAAAATAAAGGTGATTCTATCCCTGGTACCCATGTAGTTGTCTGGTATGGCAATAGAAAAACAGCTGGCTGGCACTCAGCCCTTCCGGGGAGATTAATGTTTGTCCTTTAGTTGCCACACCAGGAGGTAACTGTTACATTTATCTCTAGGCCAATAACGTCAGCTGAAGTTCCTCGGGATCCTGAGGTTTCTCGGCTTATTCTGGGGTTCTTGTTGAGAGGATTGATAATGGCAGATAAGTTGTCTGGATGATACCTTGTTTGCAATTACTGACTTTACCTTGCAATATGCAGACACTAGGGTTGTGGGGCAGCAACAGCTAGGCCCAACAGGCAAGGAGAACATTTGCAGCCCAAAATGCCCCAGAATCCTCTGCAAGGTGCCATGATTCTTACAAGGCGGTTGCTGAACACAGAAATCATGGTGGAAATTGTTTCTGGAGAGTAGGAAGCAGTAGTGTAGTGGCAAATTCAGAAGTGCAGGGTCCCTTTGCGACAGTCACAGCCACGCCCTCTCACAGCCACACCCCCTTCTAAGATTGTGCAACCTTGTAAGATATACAGCCTTCAACTGGGATCCAAAAACAGTGCAGCTGAGACAAAGGCAGGAGTATTTCAGTTGGATGTCTGGGAAAAAAATGCAGGGGTGCTATAATCTTTTTCACCCACTCACTCACTCACTCACTCACAAACATTGCAGGTTTTCAGAATATGATACTCTATGGAAGCTTCACCTTCTCAACTCAGCCCTCATGGACAGATCCCTTCTCATTTAAACAGCTCCCTTGCACACTCCCTTAGTGTCATTACCCATTAGCCTTCCTTAAGCTCCTTCATTATATCTCCCCCCTCCCCCTCTCCCTCCAACAGAAATGTCTACACACCCAGCTGGATTGAACTACACACACACACACACACGCTGGTGTAGTGGTAACTCTGGAAATGCAGGACCTCATTGTGACAGTCTCCAAGGGCAATCCAAAATTTTGAGTCCACTGTGTCGATCCATATCAACAAAGCAGTTCTAGGATGTTCCATCCCCACCAGCAGCCCGTCTTTGGTAAAGCGAATAGGTCTTAACTGCCCATTCCAGACCAAGGCATCCCAAATGCTTTGTGTTCCAACATGGAACAATATATTGTTGCTTGGAAAATTCATTCCCCCCACAGCTACAGTGAGGGTCGCAGCTAAGCTCAGAGGGAACAGGGAATTCTGAGGGGGGTGGCAGATGACATCAGAGTCCCTGCTAATGAAAAGTGCCGGGGCTGCATCCCTGCGAGCCCTGCCTCCACTACACCACTGGTAGGAAGCTTGTAGGGCCAGTGCCAGCCTCCAGCAGGCCCTCGGCAAAGTGCTGCCTCCTGCATGTACACCAACTCGGTGTGCCCCCCCCCCCGCACTAGCCAGCTCTCCCTCCTTTTTTCTTTACCTGGCAATGGCAGTGAGGAGGAGGAGGCAGCACAGGGATAGAGCGCAGGTAGGGCAACTCCTCCTCCTAGCCCAGTTGGCCCTGCTGGCAGAAGGAAGCACTGCTGCAGCTGATCAGACAAGCCTGCACAGCCTGCATTTTAAAACAGAATTTTTAAAACTTTAGGTTTCAAGCAGCAGCGATCTGAACCAATCAGATGCTGCCTTGGGGGGGGGATGGCCAATGAAGACACAGAGGAGAGGCAAAGGTGTGGTCTTTTTGCTGCTTCTGTGCCCTCACTGGCACTCCCCACACACAAAGGGTTCAGATCTGAATGTCTAAAAATGTCCTCGTTTAAAACGGCACAGCGTGGGCCATGCGGCTGCAGGCTCATCTGGCCAGCTGCTGCCTGCAATGCTTCCTTTTGCCAGCAGGGCCAGCTGGGTGAGAGGGCAGGGAGCGGAGGAGCAGCTGCAGTAGCAGTACCTTTTCAGCCTCTGGGCCCTCGGCAGCTGCCCATCCATGCCAACCCCTGACGCCGGAGCTGGGAGTTTGAAAACGGTTGCTCTAGGCGGCAGCAAAACTAAAGTCAAAGGCTACAACATGCTGGGATCAGGGCTAAGCAGCTAGGAGGGATCTGCAGCTTTCCCGTCGTGTAACATGGGGGACATATGGCAGCTACCCAGAGCAAGACAAATTCACCGTGTGATTAATGCTTTGTACCTATAATGTATTTCCCAGCTGTCGGATTCAAAGAGCTTTTTATTTTATTTTTTAATATATATTTTTTTTCAGTCTGGTTGTGCATTTAGAGAGTGTTTATTTTTGCAAAAAGCTATTATCAACCAGCTGCTCGTAAACTCTCTTCTGCAATGCAAGGATCGTTGTGCTGCATAATCGCCTTGCCTCTCTAAGTGCATATTCCACGGGCTTGAATTAACTGCTAACTCTTTATGATTACGGCTATCATTCATCTCCAGCAATTTAAGTCAGGTTTAGACTTAGCTAGGGTGACATCACCCTGTTAGGAAAGATGCCTGCGGGCCTTACTGTCCTTGAGGCAGGGCTGGACCTGCGCTGTGTCTTTCGTCCTGCTATCTTGGAGATGTGCAAACCAGCGCACTTTCCCCCACCCTCACCCTCACCCCCACCCCCTGCCAGTCATTTTGGTTTTCTATTCTGCATCCCATTCATATCAAGTATCTCTTGGGAACTTGGGTGTTACGTCTAACTAACTAGCTGCTTCCATTTGCAATTGTGCTTGTACTGAAATGGATTTACCATGTAACCCAATAAAACTTGCACAGAGCCCTCTTTATGTCTATAGATATCTCCCTTTTAACATCTGTGACCCATTACACAAAGTGTCTTCTGGCTCTTAAATAAACAAAAGCCATATGAATGTTTAGTGTCAGATGAGCCTGCTGCCGCCGCCCCCCACCCCCCTTTTGGACCTACCTAAGCCATCCTTGATGTGCAGTTTTTGGGAACCGCAACTGCTTGAGTGTACAGGAAACATCCTAAAAAACATGATTATGGGAGAATGACATGTACATTAAAAATGACAGGGAGGGGGCAGGGGGTGGGGCAGAAGAGGCAATACAGAGTGCTTTACAATAGAAATGCAAAGATGGGAAGGAGCCATAGCTCAGTGGTAGAGCCCCCGTGTTGTATACAGGAGGTCCTAGGCTCAATCCCTGGCATCTCCAGGTAGGGCTGGAAAAACTCCTGCCTGAAACCCTGGAGAGCCTCGGCCAGTCAGTGTTGACAACACTGGTCTAGATGGATGGACCCATGGTCTGTCTCCGTATAAGGCAACACCCTATGTCAGGGTGATAAACATTTCTTTACTCGGGTCTAAAGAGTTACAGAGGACAGGGGTAGTATGTAATTTGTCTCTATGCATCTCTGGATGAGCATCTCATGGAGGCCTAACAGAGCTGATCAGTGACAAAGTACCAAGCTTATGTTGTGGCTGACTATATGCTTCTCTAGTCAGAGGCAGGGCCCAGCCCACTCATGAGGTGGGGTGAATCCCCTGCTTCAGGGTCTAGAAGGGCGATGTATCGTGCATCCCCACCCACCAACAGGAGGGCCACATGCCTCTCTGCTGCCTTATGACACACTCTGAGAACCTCTCAGAGTGAGACAGAGGC
This sequence comes from Heloderma suspectum, assembly GCF_057233095.1. Classification (NCBI taxonomy): domain Eukaryota; kingdom Metazoa; phylum Chordata; class Lepidosauria; order Squamata; family Helodermatidae; genus Heloderma; species Heloderma suspectum. The sequence continues at coordinate 36,195,202 of NC_139464.1, forward strand.
ATAGGCAGACACTCTGGAGATCGCACTGGCCACTCTGCTGTAGAGGAGGATGGCAGTGGCTTGGTAGGGGAAGAAAGGGCAGCAGCGCATCCTCTCACCTCAGGTGGCAGAAGGTCTTGTGCTGGCCCTGATCCAGGGGTGGGCAACATTTGCCCCTCCAGGAGTTTTGGCTTACAACTCTCATCGGCCTTAGCCAGCATAGCCAATAGTGAGGGATGGCTGGTTTCTTTAAAAACAAACTTGCACAATCAGCAATAAAAATCCCAGGACCTATTAAAATTTTTATCATATGCTGTCATATGCCTGGGAGTAGAGGAAAGGCTTAACCTGGCCCTGAAAAGATGACAGTGTTGGCGCCAGGTGTACCTGACTGGGAGAGCATTCCACAGCCAGGGGCCCACCACTGAGAAGGCCCTCTCCCTTGTTGCCATCCTCCAAACCTCCCTCCAAGGAGGCACTTGGAGGAGGGCCTCAGATGAAGATCATAGCTTTATACAGGGAGTGGTGCTCCATCAGGTATTGCAGACAGTCCTGAGCCATATAAGGTTTTGTAGGTTAAAACCAGCACCTTGAATTGGGCTCAGAAACATACAGGCAGCCAGTGCAAGCAAGCCAGAATCAGTATTATGTATTCAGGCCTTCTAGTCCCCGCTATCAATCTGGCCATTGCATTTTGCACAAGCTGCACCTTCCAAACCATCTTTAAAGGCAGCCCCACATGAAGCACATTGCAGTAATCTCACTTGGAGATTACCAGAGCAGAGACTACTGAAGCCAGGTCATCCTTCTCAAGATATTGCATTAATACTCTTGTCAGCTCTGTTCATTTCTGGGCTCAGTTTAACATGCTGGTTTTGACCTTTAAAGCTTTGAACCATTTGGGACCAAGACATCTGAAGGAGCACATACAGCCATGCGAACCTGCCTGGGCCCTAAGATCAGCCTTGGAGGCCCTGCCTTCTGACCCACCTTCAAGAGCCATTGTACCAGAGACAAGGCCTTTTCAGGTTGTTCCCCCCCCACACACACACACACACATTTCTGGAATTCTCTCTTTAAACAAGTACATACAGCCTTGTCTGTTTCTGCCTATTGTGGACCTTAAAAACTTTTCTGTTGCTGTTTGTTAACTGCTGTTGTTTTCATCTGGTTGGGGTGGGGCTTTAATTGTATTTAAATTATTGTTCTTGCTTTACATTTTTGTAAGATGTCTTGGGAGGGATGTTTTTCCTTGAAAGGCAAGGTTTACATTTATTAAGTAAATACAGTAAAACTTGATGGAGGTAACCAGCGCCCCTCACGGACCTAACTGTGTATAGAAAGCATGTGCCCATCGTAACTACGGAGACTTAGCCTGACCACTTCCTCCCACTTTACTTCATCTGTTTTGCACGCTGGAGTGCTTCAGCATGCATGCACATCTTGATTTCTCCACATGTTATTATCACTAGTCACGAATGTGTGAACTGACCCTAATGGAAAGTAACGATTTCCAGAGGGGCAGCCATGTTAGTCTGTTGCAGCAAAAACAAGAGAATCTTGTGGCACCTTAAAGACTAACAAACCTATGGCATAAGCTTTCGAGGGCTATAGTTCAGTTTATCAGATGCATGAAGTATTATCCTCAGTTGGCAGGTATATATACATATGGTTGGGTGTGGGACTGTAAACAGTGAGGTCAGAGGGAACTGAAAGACAGAAAGTACAGAGACTAGAAAGTGCTGCATCTTGAGATGATATGCAAGTTCTAACTGTGGTTCAACTTATGCATCCAAGTTGCCCATTCAAATTACTGGGTCAAAGCCATTTTCCTGAACCTACATGCAATACACAAGACCCCAATCTGGTGCCCTCCAGATGTGTTGGACTACAGCTCCCATCACCCACAACCAGCATCCATCACATCTGGAGGTAATCAGATTGGGGAAAGCTACAATACATGGAAGGCATCCTCTTCACACCTTAAGTTGCTCTAAGCAACAACGACCAAGCTAAAGAAAAAAGAGAGGGAGAAAGAGCCTTACTATCCTTCTGCCCTAGCTTAAATAATAACAAGCCATTGCAAGAAAAATGAACAGAGCACAAGCTGTTTGCTGTCCTAAATGATGGCTGCAAATTCCAAGAGATTCCTGGTCCTGCTGTTCTTTCTTATTCTCTAGACTGGAATTTTAATGGCTGTGATAAGAGAAAAACACCACCTTTCATCAGACGTTGTTGTGTTTATTTTAGCTCTCTACTTCCTTCTCTGCAGTGGCTTCTGCACACAGGCCTGTGCTATCAGTTGAAGACAGCAACCTTTTCAGCATCCACACCAAGGCACTTGAGCTATCCATTACCCCAAACCTGTTGGAGATAAATGAAAAATATATTATCAGCTGCAGGATGTCAACAAAGGACGTGAGGCTTCACATACGTTGTTGGTCTAGACTTGACAGTACGAGTAAAAGAAAAAATTATGATTCCGTGCAGGAAAAGGTTGACAGCTGGTGTATTGTAAAGGTTAAGAGTATTGGGGGTATGGTTCCTGGTTCAAATCTAACTTGAGCCATGAAGTCCTTAGGGGCTGAAGACACAGACCTAAGGTAGCCGCTTGTGCAGCACCGAAAAAGTGGACAGAGATTAGCATAAAATTTGCATCTGCTAATTTATATGTCTGGGTGCAAATTTAGAAAATAAATATTGTAAGTTAAATAGAAACACAATACATCTTACCAGACTGGGGAAGTTTATGATCAGTTGACTACGGGTGAGTTCGCATGTCACATTCACTAATGAATGTTAGTTGATGCGAATATGTGCAAACATCCCACAAAGTGGAAAAAAGGTAAAAAAGCATAATTCCCCCCCATCTGCATTTTCACACTTTAGCCAAGGGGGGGATGCATATTTGTGGTCTCTGTTTTTCCATCCAACCTAATTTGCATATAATTCAGGATAGTGTTGTTGTTTTTAAGGTCCACAAATTTGGGCAAGTTTGCGCAAATGTCATGGCCAATCGCTGCTTGATTTGCATACTTCTCCCATTTGCACTGAGTGAGCAGCAATCACAAACGCAGACAGGAATCAGCCTGACATATGGCTAGTGAGATTATGAGGCAACAAGTGAAGCGGTCAAGTATCCTGTCATTCTTGCCAAGTGGTTCTGTAGCATTTTGGCACAAGCCACGCACAAGCCATCATGCTGGGCTCACACATTCAGACAAGCCACCCAAACAACCCAGCAACAAGCCATGGGTTCTCACAGTGGCTTGTACATGGTTAACAAACCACTCTGAAGCCACCATGAGAGGTTCAGATGTCACAACAAGCCACTCTGAAACAAAGAAGGCTGACAACCCACCATGGGTTACCGTGTTCTGTGAACCAGGCCTACGTACATGTCTGCTCAGTCTGCTGTCCAGTTGCTAACTGTTCACGGGCAACCCCTGCTGGCTCTCCCTTCCTATGGTTCTTTATCTTAAACCAGACTTGGACTGTACAGCCCTTCAAACAGAGGACTGCTCTCTATAAAGTAGGACATGTGCCACCCTATCCAGATTGCATGATAGGAGTCCACATTGCAGCTCTCACCCATGGCAAAGGTGCCCCAGTGTTCTGGAGGAACGATGTAAAAATACTGCAAATAAATAAATTCTGGGGATTGAAATGGGGACCTTCTGCATGCAAATAAAATTATGTGTGGTATGAAGAAGTAGACTGAGAAAGGTTTTGCTCCCTCATTCATAACGCCAGAGTTTGAAGTCATCCAATGAAACTGATTTGCAGCCAGTTCAGGGCAGACTAAAGGAGGTACCACTTCACAGAAGGCATAATTAATTTATGGAATTTGCTGCCACAAGATGTTGGGACAGCCGCTTTCTAAGATGGCTTTAAAAGGGAACTAGACAAATTAATGGAGGATCAGCCTAACCATGGCCACCAGTAGGGACGATCAAATCAATCTATGTGAGTTTCACATGTATTCAGTCGTAAGTCGCTTCTGTCCCATTTCTGCATCAGTAAGCCATATATACCACAAATGTTAATTTACTTTTGTATACAATTTCCTCCAACATACTCATTTTGTATGCAATTCTCCTTAATACACACATTTTTTACACAATTTCAACTAATATACACAATTTTGTACACAGCTTCCCCCAAAATGCACTTCCCTTAACATACGCATTTTCGTACGCAATTTTTGAGCCAACAACTGCATCACAACATTCAGAGAAGGGCACAATTCAGCAGATAATTGGGTTCCAAACTGCCTATTAGCCTGGGAAGTGTGGATTTAGTCAGTTAGCTTAAAAATGCAGACCACACAAAATTCCTCCCTCCCATCCCAAGCTGCCAATCATGATAGGCATGGAATCTCCAAGTTCAGAGCTAATATGCCACTGAGGGGCAACAGTAGAAGGTTCTTGCCCACATGGCCTGCTTGATGGCTTCTTAGACTTATTGGCTGGCCACTGTGGGAAATAAGACGATAGGCTAGATCAGCCTTTTCCAACCTAGTGTCAGGATTGGGGCCAAGCTCTCTGGTTTGGTTTCAGACTCTGATTCAGATTTGGAGGCAGAGCTAGAAGAAGCCCAGCCAAGACAGGGAGTGGGGGAGGAAATTCCCCAAGACTATCTAGGAGTCAGGGGTTTATCAACAGGAAGCCCAGGTTCAAAGACTGTCATCCCCCCTCCCCATGGGAAGTCACCCTTTGTCAGAGGGGGAGGGAGCACCGGAACTGATGGACACCAGAGTTCAGCACAGAGTTAAGTGGGCGGAGTGGAGAGGAGGTGGGCCACCATATTGGCTGTCCATCAGAAGTTGGGTCAGGAGGACCCTCCCTGAAAGAGGAGCCCTGTAAAAGCCTGAGCACAGTGGGAAAGAACCCATTTGAGTTGACAGGCAATTGTCTTGCTTTGTTTAGCGAATAAGGAGTAATGCTACAGGTGTGAAGAGGTGTTATGAACTGAATAAAAGTTCTGTGGATTGTACAGCGAGTCTCTGTTGCCTCACTACTCAGTAGGAGGGCTTAGCAATCCCTGACACCGAGCAGTCCCCAGATTTGTTGGACTGCAGCTCCCATAATTCCCAGCCAGCACGCTGGTTGGGGAAGGTTGGACTAAGTGGACCTTTGGTCTGATCCAGCAGTGCTCTTCATACATTCTTATGATCTGGTGGTGATGTAGTGTATCCCTGTTTAGTTGTCATTTGTTTTTGGTTTTGTTCCACTTGGACCAATGATGACACTTACAAATGCATCAACAAATGTCAGATTCCAGTTCACAGTTCATCGTGTCATGGAAAATATTAGATATGTGGGATGAGTCAGGAAATGGTCAGCAATAACGTCAACCCATGTCAGACATAACGCCAGACAATTTACAAGTTTGCCTTCCATCTCAAATAATGACAGCTTGTAGGGCTTAAGAACATTCCTGCCTTGTCAAGATGGTTGCATGAACCGTCACTGACACTTTTCTGAAATGGTATGAAATTTGTCTGTGATTAACCATAGATTTATTATTATTATTATTATTATTATTATTATTATTATTATTATTATTCACATTTCTATACTGCCTCATAGCTGGAGCTTTCTGTGCAGTTTACAAAGATTAAGACATTAAAAATACAATATGTAAAATTTAAAATATAAAAAAAACATAGACAGTATACACAAAGACAACATATATCTGTCAGGGTGGAAACTGAGCCGATAGAACCCCAGAGCAGTTCTGATTCTGAGGAGGTAGGGATGTACGAAAGTCACTTACCTTTTCGCAGCTTGGCTTTGCGGTGGGGGGGAGGCGCTTCGCTTTCCCCCCTGAAGTTCAGGCGAGGGGGGGAGGCGTCCCGCCTCGCCCGGCCGAAATTCAAGCCGGGGGGGGAGGTTCCCTGCCTCGCCCGGCCGAAATTCAGGCCGGGGAGAAGCGCCCCGTCTCCCCGGCCGCGAAACAAAAAGTTAAAAAAAAAAAAAGACTCCGTGATAGGCTACGTGACGATTTACTTAGCCTATCACGGCTAGATTTCCAAAGTCAGCCGTGATAGGCTACGTAAATTGTCATGTAGCCTATCACAGGTGACTTTGGGGGGGGGAAGCGCGTACACAAATGGCGGCGCCCATGGGGCGCCACCATTTGCGTTCCTTATTTTGGCACATCTAGTCTACATAAAGATTACGTAGACTACGGCGAAAATAAGGGCAACGCAAATAGCTTGCCCTTATTTTCACCATAGTCTACGTAAATCTTTACGTAGACTAGACGTGCCAAAATAAGGAACGCAAATGGCGGCGCCCCATGGGCGCCGCCATTTGCATACGTGCTTTTTTTTTTTTTCAAAGTCACCCGTGATAGGCTACGTGACAATTTACGTAACCTATCACGGCTGACTTTGGAAATCTAGCCGTGATAGGCTACGTAAATCGTTACGTAGCCTATCAAGGGTGTTTTGTGTTTTTTTTACTTTAGGGTGTTTTTTTTGCAATGGCGGCGGCGGCAGCCGGTCGGGAGATTGGCCGCCGCCCCCGCCCGTGACGAAATGCCGCCGAAACGCCACCGGGACCCGCCGCCGAGAGGGACATTCGCCGAAAGTAAGTCCCGTCCCGGGGGGGCGGGGGGCCGGCGGAGAATTTCCCAACCAACTTCGGGGGGCCGAATGCGTCGGCGCTTGGCCTCCCGAAGATTCAGGGAGAAATTCTCTGCCATCCCTATGAGAAGGATCAGCAATCCGTGGGAGAGGAGCCAGCTCATCCCTCACAGGCACAGCAGCTGGCAGAGATTCCTCCTGCCAGCATTCCTGAGATAGATAATGATCCTAGCAGTGAGAAAGTGCGGGAACGGGGCTTGCTAGACGCTCAACGCAGACGCAGGGAGCAACGAGTGATGGAGGACGCAGAAAGGAGGCGTAGCACCCATTTGGTGCGCAAGCAACAGCCGCCTCCCATGGACCCAAGGGAAAGAGGGAGGATCTCTCCCTAGCCCATAAGTTCAGGGTCTTCAAGTCACTCTCTTTCAAACGGGGATCAACTGCCTACTCAGAGCATAAGCTACTCTGCTGTTCCTTGCTTAGTCGCTGGTGATTAGCATCTGAAAGAGTCATTAAGTTGTAAAAGGGTTAAAGCCTTGAAAAGAATCCTTTCGTCTGTGTCTTGAGTTGGCTATTGGAGTCTACTGAAAGAGGCCGCTAGGGCACTTCTGACAATATCTAAACAAAATTTTAAGCAATCAGTCAAACTATAAAACAAATCCAGGATCAATTAAAACTCATCACATGCTGCCAGATATTAGGTGTTTACCCTGCAATTATTTTCTGCAATTAACTTGCTCTTCTTTCATGACACACTGTGATCTGGGTAGCAGGAGGCTTTGAATGCCCCTAGTTTCGGCAAGACTTGGACTGAATGACTTGGTTTAATGAGTGACCAGTTCATCTTTTTCTAGTAATTATCATTTGCACGGCTAAAACCAGCCTAAGACGGCCTTCATAGGCAGATCCAGAGGCCATTTCATAGCGTCTGCATTTGCCAACTAATCAGAAACTAAAAATTGAGGTGATAATGATGATCAAATGCTATGTATGGTAGAATGTTAGCTCTGAATACAATGAGGCTCTCTCTGTCTCCATCACCCCATCACTATCTCAAAATGGGGTTTTCACCTGACTGGGAAATGCAGACGGTGTAAATAATATCTGCGCTGGTCTGGTTTCCTATTGGCTGATTCTGGCCATATGTCCCAGGACATGACCATGTCAAGGCCCAGTGGGATCAGAGGCAATTGGTTTGGTCCAGTGAGGCCAGCGGTTAAGGTCCAGAGCAGGCAAACAAGGGTGGGGGAGGCAGGAATGAGGCAAGAAGAGTGTTCCCTTCCAGACAAGTTGCTTAGACTGAGCAGTCAAGCCTGGAGCAAAGGTGATACTGGGCCAGTCAGGCCTGTAATGGTTCCTCGGGTCATTTGGTCTGGCTGGGCTGATAAATCCATAGTACCATCTCTGGCCATTACTGGGGTGGTGCTGCAACACAGCAGAGGTCAGGCTAGGAGTTCCCTCTGTCTGAAAGCTACTGTAGTCAGTGGTGCTAAAATGAGGCGCCGCGCAACGTCCTTGCTCCCGGAGCACTGGCTTTAAGACTCCTGGTGGCTTACACGCCACTGGTGGTCTGCAATTAAAACCTAGACATTCCAGTTACCTGTTTTAGAAAAATCCAGGCCTGCAGGTCCCCACAACAAGGGAGCCTGTCTAAGGCTCTTTTCACTGTGTGACAAACACTTTGCATGTGTTCAGAATTCTTAGTTTTACATTGACAACCCCCACAGCACGTATCGTTAGAATTGGATGAATGGAACTTTAAGAAAAGATATTCCATGCTTTCCATGCATTTTATTAAAATATTTATAAATTGCCTTTCTACTCAAAAGGGGCCTTGAGACTTCTGCAATCTGCTTAAATATCCAGCTGCCATGAATGTGAATTAAGCAGATGTGTCATACAAATGCTGAGGGTGAGGCAGGCATTTCGTGGCTGTGCTGTTTCATATAATTCATCCAACTGAGCTGACGACTTTAAAGCAAGATGGAAGAGGGATGTGTTTTGTCCAAAAAAACACTGTATGGAGACAGACCTAAGTACCTATCATTATTCCAGTAGATGCAGATGAAATGAAAAAAAGTACACTGCCAGCCCAAGACATTTTCTGCCTGAGCTGAAGGACAAGATGGATCCACCACCACCACTCCACCTACAGAAGCTACAGAATCTCTCCTCAACACTGGTGTTGGGACAGCATCTCCCACCTTACCTGAGGGCAGCCAGCTGGCTTAGGGAGCACAGGGAGGATTGGACCACACAGCCCTATCCTCCAATGTAGGGATGTCCATCACTGGGAAATCCAGTTATTTATTGGCTCGACAGAGGTCCATGGCATGTGCAACTTGTTTTGCTTCTGTGAGCCAAGCTGCGGGCTGTTCCCCAAACTCCAGGTATTTTGCATGCATTTTTTTTAAGGTTCTTCAATTTGCACAAATTTCTGAGCAATTTGAACAAATCATGGCCAAATTTGCAGAAATTACAGCCAAATTTGCAGAAATTACACAAATTCAGCTGTCATTGGTGTACATTTGCCCATAAATTGTACAAATTCAGCTGTAACTTGCACAAATTGCCCAGAAATTTGCACAAATCGCAGAACCTCCCCCCCAAATGTCCAAAATTCCTGGAAAATTTCCAAGCTGGCTAGGAATGTCAGAGAATTCCGCCACGGATCTCGGTGAGGCCGAATGCCAGTGCATTCAGCCCCCCAAAATCTGTGGCGGAACAGCCTGTCACCCCCCCACCCCCCGCGGATCCCCCCCCAGGATGAGACTTACCTGGGGCAGATGTTCCGGACTGCGGTGGCTCTGGCGGCGGCTTCAGCGGAGGCAGCGGCTGGTCTTCCAACTGGCTGCTGCCGCCACCGCCATTTGCAGTCTGGTCATTTGTGTGTGTGTTTTTTTACATAGACATGATAGGCTACGTAAGTCTTTATGTAGCCTATCATGTCTGGGTTAAAAAAAAAAAAAACTTACGCAAATGGCGGCAGCTATGGCCACCGCCATTTGCGTTCCTTATTTTTCGACGTCTTAGTCTACGTAAATATTTACATAGACTACTACGGCGAAAATAAAGGGGAATGCAAATAGCATAGTGGGCACTATTTTTGTTCCTTTTTGATTCGCCGTTTTAGCTTACGTAAATATTTACGTAAGCTAAAACGGGGAATCAAAAAGGAACGCAAATAGCGCCCACTACGCTATTTGCGTTCCCCTTTATTTTCGCCGTAATAGTCTATGTAAATATTTACATAGACTAAGATGGCGAAAAATAAGGAACGCAAATGGCGGGGGCCATAGCTCCCGCCATTTGCATACGCATATATATATATTTTTTAACCCAGACGTGATAGGCTACGTAAGTCTTTACGGAGCCTATCAAGTTTTAATACAGTGACGCAAACAGCGGCAGCTACGGTAGCTGCCATTTGCGTCCCTGCTACCCAGCGGCCGGATGTCTGGCTGCTGGTGGAGCCGGCCGGCGGCTCCGCAGAATCCCTGCGGAGCAGAGCCGGCCGAGCAGGACTCCGGGGGGAGGGACGGAGCGCCTCCCCCCCCATCGAGGATTCCGGAGGGAGGGACGGAGCGCCTCCCCCCCACCACGAAGCAGATCTGGGAAAAGGTGAGTGACTTTCGTACATCCCTAAAACTGGCCCAACTCACAGCACAGTGAGTCAAGCACTGTAACGGGAATCAAAATGAAGTCCAGGGGGCTGAGCCTAGGAAAACATGCCAAACCCCCCCCCATGTATTTTTCCGCCATCCCTACTCCAATGAAGGGGAATGGCCAGAGGACTGCCTCTGCTTCCCATCTCCACACCACTGAGCATCTGATACCTGAGGCAACCCCGTCATTTGCCTAATGAGAGGGCCGGCCCTGAAAAGCCAACTTAGAAAGCTGGCTTCTTGAGAGAATGAGTGATGGGTATGGAGCCAAATGCATGTGGCAGTCTTTCATGAAAAGAGCTTTGATTGCACCAAATAATCACTCAGTGGGAAAACTGGCTGTCTGTAGTGACCCATATACTATTCACTCGCAACCAGAGAGATGCATCAAAACAAACAATCCCTGAAACAACCTGTAGAGCTCAGCGCAGTTTCAGTGTTACCTGTCTCAGGGTCACTGACTGGCAATAGATGCAGGGCAGTACTTCTTCACACAACTCATAGTTCACTTGTGGAACTTCCTGCCACAGGATGTGGTGATGGCTGCTAGACTGAATGGCTATAAAAGGGGATGAGACAAATTTATGGAGGATAAGGGTATATCAGTAGCTACTAAAACGAAGGCCATATGCTGCCTCCATATTCAGAGGTAATATGCCATTGAATATTTATTGGAAGAGGGCTATTCCCTTCACACTCTGCTTTGTGGGGTTCTAGGAGGCATCTGGCAACATATCAATAGTCACAAAAGTGATGGTTGCTGTGGTGATGATGGCAGCTGAGATGGGGAATGGGAGACCTCTCTTCCACCTCATTCTTTCATCCCCTCACTGGCACCTATAATATCATTCTGGGTACCATGAGCCCTGGGGAATAGAACACTGCATGCACTATCATTGTCTCAAGTCATATGAGGAACACGCATAAGAAAGTATCAGCAAGACTCTTCATTCCCCAGTAATGTATGATGTGCATTTTTGGTCATGACAGCAAATAAATGTTTATTTTACCACATCATACCAGCTAAATAATCCTCCCTCATTTCATTCTTTGCCTGCCTGCTGCCGCACAAAGATGCGAACAGATGTTGCGATGAGAGGCTTGAAGAACAGCCCTTGATGAGGAAGCTACATGGCAGAAGGTTACATGATACAGCACTAAAAGTGGTGGAACTCTGAATGCCAGAAGAGAAATCAGGTTGGTTATAGGACCATAGGTGCTAAGGAGGAGGGGAACCTTTTCCTAATCGCTTTTCCTTGGCAAATTCTGCCCTTACTCTGGAAAAAGGACTTTGTTCATTTTAAGTACTTTTCCAGAGTGTTGTGGGTTTTTTTTTAATATGGTAGACTGGAGGTTTTTAATGATGGGCTGTGTATGCCTTTCTGTAGCCCTGACAAAATTGGGGGGGTTCTTTGTTAGGAGGGAGAAACCCACCTCAGATAGAGCACTCATGGTCAATCGTCCAAAAAGTCTTCTAAGTTGCAACTGTACTGGACCCTTATTTTCCCCACATTAAGTACACACAATGACTGACTTCATCAGCAGCAGTGGATTAAAGACACAGGGATCCGTGCTGGGTCTTCTTCGGAAGCCTGTGGGTGGCTTCTGTCGGAATCAATGGAAGCACTGTTGTGCATCCAAAGGCCAAATTTGGCTCATGGGGTTTATAGTTCCCCTATAGAGCTCGAATTGATTCCAGTGATTTCATTCCTACACAGACTACACTACGCATCAAAATGGCGGCTAGACCCTTCTCGCCTTGATGGTAGCTTTGTGTGTAGGTTTTTCTAGCTTGGCCTGCAGCTTTCTCTCATTGTCGTTTCACCAGTGGAGGCTGGTGGCTCTGATGTCAGTGGGGCAGTGAATCTGCTCCAGGTTTCAGTCAGAACTCCGCTTCGCACCTTGAACAGCTCCTCTAGAGTTCTGACTGGTCCTGATTGAAAGCCAGAGCGGATTCACCATCCTACGGACATTGGAGCCACTAACCTCTGCTGTGTCTCGCTGTTTATAACACCAATGGCAGATTTCAATGGAGGAGAGTGCTTCCAGGGGCAGGCCTACACCACAAACATAATTCCCTCTTCCCGGGGAACCCTGGGGATTATAGTTCAGGGATGGAGATAGAGACTAGTGATGTCTGGCAGAAAACAGCAGCCTTCTGAACTCCAGAATTCTTTGGGGAGAAACTGTGACAGCTCAAGTGGTACGGATTTCCTGGCCATTTCAAACCTTGACAACTTCAGGATGTAAAATTCAGGGCCCGGAAAACATGAGGGGTTCCACAAGCGGGAAAAATACAGAATAACCTATTGAATTTTGCATCCCTAAATCACCAGTATGAACGTTCCTCTCCTAATTTTGTGTAGGGAAAATTGGCTGGCATGCTAAAGGCACCACAACTAAGCAATAATGGGGGGGCGGGATATGAACTTGGGAGGCAGCGACCGTGGGGGCACAGCACACATCCTCCTGCCTCAGGCAGTGGGACGTTTTGTACCACTGCTGAATATAAGAACGTATTCCCCTCCCATAGCCCTTTCCCACAGTAGCTCTCAAGAAACTTATATTCAGTGGTACACTGCCTCTGAACATGGAGGTGCCATTCAGCCATCATGGGTAATAGCCATTGATAGTCTTGTCCTTTATACCAGTGTTCTCTACCTGGGTCCTTGTAGATCAGCCCCCCCAAAACCTTTTTGGACCTGTGGACATATCTGGGAATTTGAGAAACTGCTTTGGGCACCACCACAAAATGACCCCCAGGGAGGATGTGGCTAGTCACATAACGGCTGCTGCGGGGGCCTGGCTAATCAAAAGTGAGCTAAAGAGGTGGTGGGGAGGGGAGAGAAAGAGCTAGGCTAGAGGCTGAGAGTGGAGAGAAACAGCAAGATAAAGGAGTGAGTGGCAGAGAAAGAGCAAGGCTAGGAGGGGGAGAAACAGTGAGCCAAGAGGTGGGGGGAAAGAAATAGCGGAGCTAAAGGTCAGGAGGGAGAGGGAAATAGCAAGTGGAGGCTAGGAAGGGAGTGAAAGCAGACTTTCCTAACATTTTCCAAGGTTGTAATTTAAAAAAAAAATGTGAAGAGCCATGCGGGCACCATGAGAGGTCCCTGCAGGTCCATGGCGCCTGAGGGTGCTGCACTGGGGACCCCTACTGTAAATGTTTTGGCTTACAACTGCCGTCATCCCTGACCTTTGTCCACACTGCCTGGGGCTGATGGGAGTGGTAGGCCAACAGATCTTGAGGGACCCAGCTTGGCTGCTCTAAACGTTTGACTGATTCCATTTTAAATGCATCTAAACAAGTGGCCATCACCACCACCTCTTGCAGCACCGAATTTCATGCATCGATTATGCGCCGCATGAACAAGGATTTTCTTTTGTCTCTCCTGAATCTCCTGGCTATCCATCTCACTAGGTGATCCTGCATTTTAGTGGTATGAAAGGGTGTGATAAATCTCTCCATCCACTTTCTCCACACTTTTTATAAACCTCTATTATTTTCTCCCTTAGTCATCTTTTTCTCCTAAACTAAATGACCCCAAATGCTTTAGCCTCCCTTTCATCATAGGGAAGGCACTCCAAACTCTTGCTCATTTTGGCTGCTCTTTTCTGAATGCTTCCCAGTTCCACAACATCCTTTTTGGGATGCGTCAGCCAAAACAGCAGACAGTATTCCAAATATAGCTGCATGCACCATAGGTTTATATAAAGGCACTATGTCCCTGCTAGCCATCTTATTCAAAATCCTTTCCCCATAGTCCATAGCATGAGCTGAAATTTGCTAAGGAAGCTCCCCTCCCTCTCACCATTTCTCCCCATGCTGCAAACAGTAGCCAGGATGCTTTCAAGGACTATATAACACCAGTCCTGAAGGAGCTGCATTGGTTGCCTGTCTGTTTTTGTGTCAAATTCAAGGTGCTGGGCTTACAAAGCCCTAAATGACTTGGGAACCAGGTATCTGGTCTCCCTGTATCCGTTCCTTGAGATCTGTGGAGGGGGCCTGCCTCATTGTCCCACCACTGGGGGAAGTACTTTCTCTGTGGTGGCACATGGAGTTTGGAATGCCCTCCCCCAAGAGGTACACCAGACACCAACTTTATAATTTCGGCACCAGGCTAAGACCTATTTGTTTTCCTGGTCATTTATGAGTGGTTAGCTGTGCTGCTGCTAATTGTTGGTTAGTTGAGTTTTATTTTGGATTGTTGGATGTTTTACTAGTATCGTTACCTGCCCTGGATTTTTTTTTTTTTTAATGAAGGGCAGTATATAAATAGAACAAACAAACCTGTGTTTGCCAGTGTATGTTGTAATTCTCCCTTCAATGAACACTAAAAGTGACCTTCTCCTGGAAAATGCTCTATTTTAACATCCAGCAAACTGTGTACAAGAGCCTTCTGATCAACTCCATGGACAATCCAATCAATTATACATCCTTGAAAGAGAAATGGGAAACTACGTATTTCAAAGAAAGTTTTTAAAAAATCATAAACAAACTTAAAGGCTGTTTCTAATTCAAAACATTGGTTGGTTGTTGCAACATGGACGTTTCACCTTAATTGCCTTAAGGAATAATTGGACCAGAACAAGACAGAAATTTGATGTTAAGCATTCTTGAAATGAAAGGGAATAAAAGCTTAACTGGCGCTGTGACCATGGGTTACAGTACCTCTTCAGAAGATGCAAGAAAACTGTGGGCTTTGCATATGCGTCGGGCAAAAACCAATAAAGCAATATCAAGATGGTACATTAATAGTTAAAGCAAGCATCCATGAACCCACTTGATAATTTGGCTCATCTTGCAGGTATGCAAATTCCTGTATCCTGCAGTACACAATGCAGATGATTATATTTGTCTCATAATTGGGACAAACGTCCACTGACAGAGGCCTGGGTTCACACATGCATATACGTCACTTGATTTTTCCACACCCAATTACTGCTCACTTGATAGTGGTCCATTGGAAAACACTGCATTTTAAGGGATAAAAGTCTTCTGTCAGTGATGGTCTTCCCACATGTGCAGCGCATCACTGGATGTTGCCATTATCAAGTGATAACTATGCATGTCTGAACCATCTTACAGTTATTTTCAAAAGGTAGCAGGATATGGAAGAGAGTTCTTAGAAATACTTAGTATCAATCAAGTAAACCACAGCCTTTTTCCTGTTGTTGTTTACATAGGCATAGCGGGAGCAACAGGGGGGCATACCAGGAGTGGTGGGCGCTGCATATGACCCTCAGACCACATTTTGACCACCCCCGGTGTGAGCAGAACTGTGGACTAGATAGGCCTTTGGTCTGATCCAGCCTGGCTCTTCTTACGTCCTTAAATCTGACTCACATTTTTTACCACTGCTGGTAGAATAACTATTCACTGTGTGGAAGCCTTCTGTATGCCACAGGCAGTAAATAAATACAGGAGATGTAAACCATACTTACATAAACTAATACCACTTGTAAAAATAACAGGCGATTTAGCATACTTCAAAGCACCACTGCTGAGGTCAAGAAGAACAGCCCGATTGTATAGTGCATTGTGTTGGCAACGAGGCCAAACAACTGAGCACTCCTTTTCTTTGACCTCACAGCACCACAACTTCTGGCATGAAGGAGAAAGGAGGAGCGGGTCCAAGTGCCAGCACCGCAACAGCTACTGGTGCTATTTTGCCAGAAGCACATGCTGCCTTTTAAGCAGCAGAGCTGTGCTAAAGAAAAGCCATTCTGCTGTAGAAGTGAGGGGAAGCATTCCGAGGAGGTATGTGAGCTTCTAGATGGCTTGTTGTGACCTTCTAGGATCACTAGAAAGTCATCATACTCTTGGCTTCTGTGCAAGGTTTGGGATTTCCTTGGCAGACAGCACTAGCATATGGTTCTTCCCTGATCTCCAGAGTTTAAAATACCACTTTACTCCATATCAGCTTCCCGGTGTGACCAGTAAGAGTCTTGTTTTGCCCAAGCAGGGATCCTCTGAACATAGTCTGGATTTGGCTTCAGGTAACATGCACTGGCTTGATCGAGAATGTGCGACCCCACTCTGGAGTTATCTTTAGATTTCTTTTCACTCCTTAGAGACGTTTCAGCTAAGCAGGATCCATTCACTGCCCCCAAACCAACAAAGAATTTCACTCTAATTCACATTTCTAAGGTGAAACGTTGTGGCAAACTCTTGCCCTTCTTTATTTACAAGCACATTTCTTTCTGGCCAAAACAGAAAATCAAACCAGGATGCAGTCAGTGCAATTCAAAACATGGAGGGATGCAAGTCATCAGTACCAGTTAAAAGGCTTTAGGAGGACATAGGGCAAGACGTTCTCCATGGAACACACCTCCCCTCCATCAGTGTGTCCATTTCCTCCTCCTTGCTAGAGTTGCTGTTCTACTTTGGCTGCAGCAGAGTGAAGGAGCTAACTGAGAAGAAAAGTAATGAAGCAGGTGAATGTTCTAGCACACGGGTTTCACTGTAGTACAGGATCAGGATAAAGCAGGAGCGGTCAAGATAGCAGGCAAAGGCCAATACACAGTTAGGCAGTCAGATACATTACACAACCCAGAGGCAGAGTCAAGAAGGAGTCCAAGGGTCAGTAGCGCAGAAGATAAATCACAAGACAAGATGGGGGGGAAAGAATCCCAACACTAAAATTGATAGAATGATGTTGCTTCAGCACTGGGTAGGCAGACACTGAAGGCTTTTAACACCAGAGCCTGCTGAGCCCCACCCAGAGCCCAGCTGCACTACATTAGCGTTCTCTGGACAGAGCCCTACCCACAAGGAGTCACTTTCTCTTGAGGAGTCCTTCTTTGCAAGCAAGCACCTCTTTCTCACTGGAGCTCTACTGGCCTGTCACTTGAGGCAACAACACTCCTGGAGGCAAGCAGAGAGAGGAGTAGGGGTGTACGAAACACCGCTTACCTGGCTCCACTGGGGTCTGCAGTTGGGGGGAGGCAATCCGTTCCTCCCCCCGGAATCCTGCCCGGCCGGCTTCGCTCTGCAGCCAGTCTGCGGAGCCGCCACCCGAGCCAACCTGCAGCGGGGCCTCCAGCCGCTGCCAGGCTGCTACGGACTCAAATGGCATCCTGCGTAGGGGACGCCATTTGCGTCCCCATGCTAGCCCATGATAGGATACATAAATATTTACATAGCCTATCATGGCTAAAGGGGGGACACAAATGGTGGCGGCTACGGCGGCCGCCATTTGTGTGGCTGCCTTTTGACGTGATAGGCTACATAAATACTTATGTAGCCTATCACGTCAAAAGGCAGCCACACAAATGGCGGCCGCCGTAGCCGCCACCATTTGTGTCCCCCCTTTAGCCATGATAGGCTATGTAAATATTTACATAAGTATTTATGTAGCCTATCACGGCATTCCTGGGGAGGCGAATGGCCGCTGCCGACGCAGCCGCCATTCGAGGAGCACCCACTGGCGAACGGCATAAGGTAGGCTCCGTTTCGCGCACATTTTGCAGGGTGGGGGGCTTCGCTCTGCCACGGATTCTGGGGGGCCAAATGCGCTAGCATTTGGCCTCACTGGGATCCATGTTGAAATTCTCCGCCATCCCTAGAGAGGAGCAAAGAGAAGGAGTGCAGCCATCTCCCCTGAAGGCCCAGGCTGCTCTAGGGATGGCACAAGCATCCAGTTGGGGCCCGAAGCCCAGTGAGAAGCTGCTGGTTCGGCCCCCCAGATGCCAGTTCACGGACCTGAGCTCTTGCCCAACTCACTGCATGCTGAGTCGGGCACGAGCACGGGCACCTGCTCCCTCAGTGAGCCAGCTGCCTATCTCCAAGAGGGGAAGAAGGCACTGCCTCTCCTCCTTCGCCCATCCTTGCTACAGCAGCAGTGGCATGGGACAGGCTGGTCATTTTCCATAAACCTCTTACATGCTTACATGAAATGACCAGCATGTCCCTTGCTGTTGCCACTATAGCAAGGATGGGTGAAGGAGGAGAGGGAGGTGCTGCCTTCTCCCCCATTGTCCCCATGTCAGCAGGGATAAGGGACAGGCTGGTCATTTTAAGTGTAAGAGCCTTACGGAAAACGACCAGCTTGTCCCTTGCCGCCGCTGTAGCAGATGGGGCTGGGGGGAAGAAGGAGGCACCTATCCTCGTCCTCGCCACCCCCCAGTACAGTGACGATGGCTGGTTGTTTTACGTTAAGTCTCTTACACTTACATAAAACAACCAGCTGGTCCCTTGCTGCAGCCAGAAAGGGCGATGGCAGAAGGCGCCCCAGCATTCTCGCTGGAGGCCAGGGCGAGAGGCTGGGGACTGGCCTCTGAGACCCTTCTTCCCCGTGCCCAGCCCTTGACAGCAGGCTCAAGGAAGAAGGGCAACGGCAGCACCCCACAGCTCTTGCCCTGGCCTCCTCTAGAGTAGCCCAGGGAGAGAGGCTGGGGGCTGGCCACTGGGGTCTTTCTTCCCTGTGCCAGCAGAAGGGTGACGGCATAAAGCACAAAGGCTTGCCTGGAGTCCTTGGCATGGAGAGGAGGGGCGGCTCACACAGCTTGTGGGCGGGAAGGCAAGCTGGGAGGCTCGCCGAGCAGGCCTGGGCCTTGTGAGCTGGGGAGGGCAGCTTGTCGAGCTCCCCCCCCTCCTGGACAGAGATGAGCTCGTCCATCCCTAGGCTCCTCCTGGTCTGGTGACAGTGACTGACCCAGGGTCCCCCCAGTTTCTGGGAGCTCCAGCTCTTCCTCTGAGGAGGATTCCTCCAGTGGGGGCATGACAGTTCCTGCTGTCAGTTCACTTGCCTCTCCCTCCAGGACAAAATGCTGACCACTTCCCAGAGAGAGGGCAAGGCATGCAGAGGTCACTGTGCCTTCTCTTTGCTCATCTCCCTGCTTGGTCACTTGAAGAAGGCAGGCAAACAGGGCAGACGACGGCAAGGAAGAGGAACAGCAGTCCAGGAGCCCCTAAGGCAAGCATGGGGAACCTCTGACCTGTGGGCGTAATATAGCCCAGAGGGATTCTGGGCTTCTTCTCTAGGCTCCAGGGAAGCACTGAGACATAAGAAAGGCTTTATCTCCGATCTGGCACAGTCTTTTTCCTCTCTATGGATTGGCGGTGAGCTTCAACAGGTGCCAAACGATGCTGACTCCTGCTGAAACCGATCTTTGCAGATCAGCCATTACATCAACAGCCTCCTCTTCCAAACAAACTGATAAATAAATGAGGTGGATCAGCATAACGTGGGTGTGGCGGCAGAACTGCCAAATAATGAGAGCCAGAAAATGTGCTCTAGTGGCAGGCAGGGAGTGATTTTGCAGAGGACAAAATGTGGATCAGGATCAGCCAAACCATCAACCAGGAGCCTCTTGGTCTGTGCAGCGGTGCCCCTTGTGCCATCGCAGTCAAAGCTGCCAAACAGCAGAAGACTGGGCAGATCCCAGCCAGATCCCAGCTTGGCTTCACTCCACCAGGATTGCCAGCCCAATCAAGGGCCCAGCCTCTTTATTTGTTCTTGCCTCTGGGGCAGCCATTTAGAGCCTTGTTCACAAGCCAGCATTTAAGGAGGGGTGCTGGAACATGTGGAGTCGAAAAGCAGCCATAGCACCTCGTGCACACGCTTGAGGGGCTGGGTCGTTGACCTCAGCTCACCAGCCCGCATGCTGCTGCAAGAGAGAGACGGCAGACGGAGTGTACGTGCTGGCTTCCTGTGCTTCCTTTGTAGCTGCTCCCACCAGCAGGCTGGATGGGTGGTGGCAGCGCGATCTGGCCAACTTGGCAGTGGCAGCCGTGGGAACTACTCTTGCACCCCCTTCCCTGCACCGCTCCGGCTTCTACCATGCCCTAGAATGTGGCAGGCACAGGCTCAGCCCACTGTATCATCCAGCGGATAGCAGTCAGAAAGCAAGGGGCTTCCTATTAGCTCCATCACTACTGGAGTCTCTCGGCCCCAGACCTGTCCCTGGTCTGCCCAGGAACCAGGATTTTTTGAAACCAGAGTTTGGTAACCATAGCCACCATTCCCCACAGAGCAAGCCCTTTGTTCCTGCTGATGTAGCCTGGGTCATTGCCAGTCAGACTCTGCCATTGCTTGTGTGGCTGCTTATTCTTGGATCAGACCTGCTGCTTTGCTCCTTCCAGTGCCAGCTCCTGGCTTCGGAAGGCCCTTGGGCAAGACACCCTCAATGGGCTCCCCCCCTTAGTGAATCTACCTTCTCATCGTCATTGTCACCAGCTGCTGTGACTCCTCACCCTCTTTCCCATCACTGCTACCACGTGCTTGATTGACAGGTAGAGAGCTTGTGAGCAGTGGCATCTGCTACTCTTCCTCCTCACCATCACTGTTGTCTGGGCCAGAGAGAAAGCACTGCGAACACGCAGGTTGCAATGGTGAAGAGGAGAAGCAACTCCAGGGGGCTCTTGTCAGTGGGCCCATACTGGGGTGTGGCCCTTGGCAGTTGCCCAACCATGCCTACCCTTGACGCCAGCCCTGGCTCCTTCCCTCCCATTCTGCCTGCTTCATCTGCCCTTTTCAATCTCTGCATCTGACTATTCTCCTTTTGAGTCCTTCCTTTCAGCTACCTGCATGATTGCTCCAGGTAGCCCCCCCCTTTCAGGTGCACGTCTTTGGTTATACCCTGGCTTACCACTGCCTCTCCATCCAGATGGACCTTTCTTTGGATATGCCTGCAGGGTTGCATCCAGTTTAGCTTCCAAACTCCAGGTTCCTGGTGCTCAGGTTCCTACGGCCTAGGGCTGACTTCATGCAACTCACTGTTCCTCCTCATCAATGACCTGTTGATTGTCTAGACCAGCCTTCCCCAACCTGGTGCCCACCAGATGTATTGCACTACATGTCCCATCAACCCCAGCCATGATGAGATTTGGAGGGTGCTGGGTTGGGGAGGTCTGGCCTATGAGAAGCAGAAGCTCTCAGTATGAAGACCAGATGCACATTTCCCAGACACATAAAATGCAAAGGCTCATTTTCTGTTGTAGAAGAACAGACTACATGGGGAACTTGAATGTCTAGTTCTTGCACAATGCAGTGACAATAACCAAAGCTGTGTAGGCTTTGGCATAAGTGCCAGCCTTCTGCGGTTCTAACAGCATCACAACTTCAAAAATCAGGCATTTCTTTTGTTTGATATTAGGATAAGACACGTTCATTTTGAAAGCCCTTTATTTTGTGGGGGGGGGGAGAAAACAAAGGGAATCTATGAAACAAGCAAGATGTCTGGAGAAAGAGGAGAGGGCAAATGATAATGCGGTCTCATTAATGGGACTTCCAGGTGTTCGTTGATGGGGGAAAAAACACAGAGGGATGAAATGTAGACATGAGAATTGACAGGAAAATGATTTGAAATCAAGTACATGTTTAAAAAATTGGTTTGTAGTGGCTTAAAACCCCTCTGATCTGACCTGATGTACAATCTTTTGCCAAAACTACGAAAACACGGGATTCCACATGGTTAGAATCAGAGGCAAGAAGTATCTCAAGTACTTCATTCATAATTTTGCTTTGACACCAGGAAAGGTGTCGTTAACATGCTACATTTCCTTGCTTTCAACATCTATAATGACATGTGAAATAGGTCTGTGACATCTGTTGAAGTTCTGCAACATAAATTTGCAGAAAAGCCTATGCAGACTTTTCAGTGGCACATGACTGGAGCTTTGTGCAGTCTAGTCCAAACAGTTCCAACCGAAGTTATACTACCATGATAAAACTGTGGAAATAACATTGGGTGCCATGTTTTTCCATTGTACATCCCTCCATAGGGATAGCCCAGCCTGATTGTCGGTGTGAGGCAATGGACGTTAATGGGCAATATTACTTGATTATGTCCAAAAACATTGTGGGACATATCTTAAGTCATATCCACTTGTCAGAGTTGAGGATGAAATGAGTTTTATCTGGCAGGGCAAAGGTTCTCATTGGCTTCTGAGCAAAAGGATTTTTTTGTATTAGAGGGTTCTGAAGGGGATTGAAGGATAGCAATGCCTGTCAGTCTGCTTTATTTTGCATCCTGCAGTGCCTGCTTGACCAGTACATTTACACATGGGCAGGTTATTACTAGGGAGTTCATTTCAGTTCATTTTTTACCAGAATTTATCCAGTTGGCACCTGCTGGAACTGAATGCAGCCCTAAATCCAAACTCCAGTCAAAGTCCATACATTGCCGACCTTGTGATGCAGTTTCTGGAACAACAACAAAACTGTGTTCGGACAATGTGCACATTTGAAAAAATGTGTATGAAAAAATGCATACTTTTGAAAAATGCATGCAAACACTTTAATAAAGCGGGGGGGAATGATGGATGTGAACATTTGTGAAAATGTACATGGCAATACACATGAATTTTCATGCAAAGGGGAAAAAAACAAAGCTCACAATCTGATACAGATGGGAGTTGGAATGAGCTTCAAAGCAGACTTCAGAGGACCTCGCTGGACTCAAATTTTGCTCATGCGTGCATCCCCGATTGTTATAAAGGCACCTTGAGCCTCTGGGACTGTGTCATTAAAAATGAACTTGTAAAAAAAGCTTCATGTCTCTTTACTCTTTACTCTTTCTCTCTTATAACAACACCCAATGTGAACAACATGTTGTGTGATGTCATTGTGTTAAGAACATAAGAAGAGCCATGCTGGATCAGACCAAGGGTCCATCTAGTCCAGCATTCTGTTCACACAGTGGCCAACCAGCTGTCGACCAGGAACCCACAAGCAGGGCATGAGTGCAACAGCACCCTCCCACCCATGTTCCCCAGCAACTGGTGTACATAGGCTCACCGCCTCTGGTTCTGGGGGTAACACATAGCCATCCAGACTAGTAGCCATCGATAGCCTTTTCGTCCATGAATTTGTCCAACCCCCTTTTAAAGCCATCCAAACTGGTGGCCATCACTACCTCCTGTGGTAGCGAATTCCATAATTTAACTATGCACTGTGTGAAGAAGTACTTCCTTTTATCTGTCCTGAATCTCCCACCAATCAGCTTCATAGGATGAACCTGGGTTCTAGTATTTTGAGAGAGGGAGTTGTGCATCTCCATCTGCCCATCACAGTATGATGATATCACATTGTTAGAAATTACAAGATGCCAAAGATACAAAGAACATCTCTCTCTCTCTCTCTCTCTCTCTCTCTCTCTCTCTCTCTCTCTCTCGCTCTTTCTCTCTCTCATAATCTCTCATTTGGCTCCATGAATAAGATGACTTTAGGAATAAGAAGAAACAGTAGTCACTGTAGAGGGACAAAAGGCTATTTAAAAAAAAAATCAGTATCTCAAAATTCCCTCTGCTTCAAAGATTTTACCAGTTGAAATTAATTTGACAGTTGAAATTAATCTCAACTGTCAAAAGGACATCCAAGGTGCTTCCAGACAAGACTTTTATTGTGCAATTGCTCCACCTCAGTCACGGAACTTTGGTGTGTGTGTGTGTGTGTGTGTGTGTGTCCAGATGACATCTTCCATTTGTAGGAAATGCAGCCCTTGACAGAAAGAAGATTGTCTATCGCTAACATAGATAGAGGAGCCATAGCTCAGTAGTACAGCACATGATTTGCAAGGGGAAGTTCCCAGGTTTAATCGCTAGCATCTCCAGTTAAAGGCAGGTCATGGTAGGACTTGGAAAGACCCTGGAAACTGCTGTGAAACAGAGCAGACCATACTGAGCTAGATGGGGCAATGGTCTGGCTCTGTAGAAGGCAGCTTCATACGTTTGCACTTGTTCACCAGGAAAAAGAGAACCGAATTCTTAGCTTTACCTGGGAGCAGCTGTGGAATCAGGTCTGCTGCAGGCTAAAGGCAAAGGTGCTAATGGGCCAGATGCTTCAACACATACATCATCCTCTCAAGTGCATCATTTCTTCATTATGATGTTTATATTTGTTTTATGGAGTCAGGAGTTTGTACTTGCATAACGAGAGATTTAATGGGGTTGAAAAGGTAGGTGTAAATAGATGAGTTTTGATATTATTATTTTTAATAAACGAACTGGAACTGCTATGGTTCCAGAGAGAGTTAATGGGGGCGTGTGAATGTGCTTATGATATTAATAACCACCCTGGGTCTGCTACTAAAACTAGGACATCCTTCTTTGTAAATGCAGTAGATTTTTGCAGGACGTTTACTTCTTTCTGTGTCCAGCAACATCTTTCTTTTAACTATGGAGAGTCGTCCCCCCCACCCGTGTTTTGGAAGGACAGTAGCAAGATATAGGAGGATCTCTCTGGGGCTGTATAGCTGGCTAGAATAGATGATATTTTAGCCAATGAACCAGATGTTACTTTGGAACTTTGTGGCTTAGCATGGCTATTTTATTTTATAAGAAGGTGCTATTTTTGTCTTACCAAGCAAATTTAATGGTCCTAGGTTTGAGGGTGGAGGGAAGGCAGCTTAAATTTCTTTTTAATTCTGTATTTCTTGGCCTGCTGTATCAGGTTTAAAAGACTGTAAGATCCTCAGATTATTCCTTTCTATTGGCTGCCTTTTTATTCTTTTGATGCTTTTCAAAAAGTGCATCTGTTTAAATACAAGTCTTGTCCTAACGTGGCAACAATGAATGTAAGGATTATGTAGATGATAGCATCTTAGTTCCTGTAGCTGGACCATTCAAATATCCAGGTGTTTCCCTAATCTTTCCAGGGCTGGTCTTAAGTACTGTAAAGCTACTCAAGACCACACAGTTTCAGGAAAGATAGAGAGTCAGATAGCCAGTCAAACAGCTTCTTCTCAGAAGTAATGAATTATGTTTATATATTTTTTAAAGTGTGATAGCAGGCTCTCCAGATAGCAAAGCTTATTCTTTTTGATGGGACAGCTAGTATCCTTGAATCCAGCTGTCTACATCTTAGATAGAATCTCACTTTGATGTATTACCAAAAGCCCATGCCTAGAGACGCTGGCAACTAAGTGCTGGAAACAGAAGTCAGTCGAAGTTGGTACCAGAGAGGCATTGTTGTCCATGGTATGTACACACATCCCATTGTCATATCTGGTAAGCAGGGTGTTCAGGCTTGTAGCACTGCAAAACCCTGCAAAATAAACAAATGTGTATCACCACACATGCCTCTGTCATTCCACTTTCAGCTGTCTTAATCATGCTGATGATAACACTGACCTACTTTACAGGGTTGTTGTGGTCATTGTTACAACATGATCTGAGAGAGATTGGAGGATGGCAACAAAGGCCTTTTTGGTGCCCACCCCCGCACTATGATTATGGAAGCCTGTCCCCGGTGAGGTCTGCCTGGCACCATTTTGGTATCAGGTTAAAGGTGCAATCCTATGCACATTTAAACAGGAAAAAAAATCCTACAACTCCCAGCATGCCCTGGCCATTTCTTCTAATGGTTAGCTCTAGGAACACTCCTTATGGTCTCCATTAATGAAAGCTATGAATTATGATGCACTCTCTGGTGAAACATGGTTGTCTCAGATAGCCACACAACTTTTGTTAATAAATCATAATCTTGATATGGCATTCAATTATTTTTTGATTATTTTATTCGAACTTGTTACCTCTGTTGACCTGGAATGCAACTGTTAGATATTTTGTCCTATTTTTCAAAATTAATCAATGTGTTTGTTGTTTGGATCCCCACTTCTGAATCTAGAAGGAGAAGCAGCCAAGCACTTAGGACCTCTACCCAGACTATTGGATCCTGGAATAAATTCCCAGTGCAAATTAGACATTTCCACATACTTTGACATTCCATCCCATATTTATATTTGACATTTCATAGAAGTCACCACCCCATAATTATATTTGGGCAGTATCTAGCTGAACAAGGCCCTAAGCTAGTAGTCTTTCAGGCACTACCACAGCATAAATGCAGATTGTCACGAACTTCCTCATCATCCTCATCATACATCTTTCCAATTTGTGCAAGTTCCTACATAAGAAGGAGAATAATCCCTGATTTTGCATGCTATCATTTTCCTTTCTGGAGCTTTAGGGATGAGAACACTAGCAATTATTTTAGGAGCAAATGCTATTAGTGGAAATAAAACTATGAAACGCTTGGCTAAATCCAGCCACAGAGCTTGACTTGGTGACCTTCTGCTGCATCAAAATCTTTGGGATGATTTGTAGGGTAAACCGCTTACACTAACAGCTTCTTCCCATAGTTGCAATTTTCTCTTTTTCTATTGCATCATATGCCCTTCTGTGGCCTTCTGACTGGAAAGATTAAGAGAAATGAATTGTTCATGCTTCAACTAAGCTTATGTACACCAGTTGCTGGGGAACATGGGTGGGAGGGTGCTGTTGCACTCATGTCCTGCTTGTGGGTTCCTGGTCAACAGCTGGTTGGCCACAGTATGAACAGAATACTGGACTAGATGAACCCTTGGTCTGATCCAGCATGGCTGTTCTTATGTCCTTATGTTCTAACTGCCACTTGGCAAACAGATGCTTATTATTCAACTCCTGTATGACCTGTACACCAGTAGAAAAGAACCAGGGTCAAACAAAACTGGAGAACATCCAAAATAACCCAATGAAAAAGCGACAAGTCTGGAGATGTTGAAAATATATATCTAGTTTTATTCCTTGAAATAACTGAATGTGCAATATGCGAGCTAGTCACAGGATTCATCTTGGAGCCATTTTCAGGGATCTCTGCAGGCAATTTTTAGAAAATTAACCCCTTAAGAAGGTCCAAATATATGGTAAAGGGGCAAAATGCAGTGGGCTACTTCAAGGAATAAAACTACAGTATATATAATTTTTAACGTCTTGAGACTTGGTCTCCTTTTTCCTTTGGGTGCCCTGTGCATTGCACAGAGGTTGTTATTGCTAAGATTGCTGCAGTGGGGCAAGATGGATTAGCAACAGGGCTGAGATCCAGTATGGTTGCCAACTTAGTTGTACAGCCAGGTTTTTCCTGTGCGTAGGGATGTGAGAACTCACCCCTGTCCAGGTTCTCCAGATGCCCACCCAGCCCCTGCCCCTGCTCGCTGGTCCCCGGACCACACTCGAGCTCCTCCCACACTCGGTGAGCAGCCCACATTCACCCTAGTGGCCTCATCAAGCTCCGTGGTCACCATTTAAAAAAATAAATAAAATGGCGATTGCAAAAATGTGCATGTCTTTGTATGTGCGAAAATGTGCATTTTGCTAATGCGCATATTCTCATGTGTGAAATGTGCCTTTTTTTGAAGGTGCCTATTTGTGTATGTGCAAAAATGTGCATTTTTAAAAATGCACATTTTGCACATACGCGAATATGCGCATTCACAAAATGCGCATTTTTGTGTGTGCACAAATATGTGCATTTTTGCAATCACCATTTTATTTCTCAAAAAATGGTGACCACAAAGCTTGCCGAGGCCACCAGGATGAGTGCAGGCCATTCACCAATCGCAGGCAAGGGGTGAGCGGGGGCTCAGCGAGGGCGGCTCGGGGGTGCAGGCCGGGGTGGTTCCACCGGATTCCCGGACTGAATCAGGTGCCCGCACCATCCCTACTGTGCAAAACCAACATCAAGGGTAGGCATGGTCGGGCATTCACTGACAAGAGCCCCCCTGAGTTGCTCTACCTCTTAACCATTGCAACATGTTCACCTGCTTGTTCACCTGCCTCTTGCTCTGGCCCAGAAATTGGTGCGGGGGGAGGAGGAGCAGCAGATGCCACTGGCTACCTGCTCACTGGCTCTCTGCCTGTCAAGCAAGCAAGTGGTCACAATGATGAGAAAGAGAATGAGGAGCAATAGTAGTTGGTGACAATGGTGGTAAGAAGTTAGTCTCACTGATGGAGGAGGTCCATGGGGGCTGTTTTGCCCAAGGGCCCTCAAAACCCTGAAGCTGGCAATGCTCAAGTACAATTAACAGAAGGTTGGCATGCAGAACACCAACAGGGGGTTGAACTCCATAGTCTTATAGGCCCCTTCCAACCGTACTATTCTACGATTCGAAGGAAAGCTTTCCCTCATCGTTAAGAATGTAAGAACATAAGAGGAGCTATGCTGGATCAGACCAAGGGCCAAAGGTCCAGCAATCTGATCACACTGTGGCCAACCAGCTGTCAACCAGGAACCCACAAGCAGGGTATGAACACAACAGCACCCTCCCACCCATGTTTCCCAGCAACTGGTGTACATAGGCTCACTGCATCTGGGACTGGAGGTAGCCATTGATAGCCTTTTCCTCCAGGAATTTGTCCAACCCCCTTTAAAGCCATCCAAATTGGTGGCCATCACTACCTCCTGTGGTAGCAAATTCCATAGTTTCACTATGTGCTGTGTGAAGAAGTACTTCCTTTTGTCTGTCCTGAATCACCAGTCAGCTTCATGGGATGACCCCGGGTTCTAGTATTTTGAGAGAGGGAGAAAAATGTCTCCCTATCCACATTCTCCACACCATGCATAAAATGAAGATGGTTTTATCTTCATACTATGGCAAGCGTCACCTACTGTGAAGGAGCTCCCTGGCGGCCTCTTTCAGTAGACTCTAATAGCCAACTCAAGACACAGATGAAAGGATTCTTTTCAAAGCTTTAATCCTTTTACAACTTAATGACTCTTTCAGATGCTAATCACCAGCGACTAAAGCAAGGTACAGCAGAGTGGCCTAAGCTTCAAATAGGCAGTTGATCCCTGTTTGAAAGAGAGTGACTTGAAGACCTTGAACTTATGGGCTAGGGAGAGATCCTCCCTCTTTCCCTTGGGTCCATGGGAGGCGGCCGTTGCTTGCGCGCCAAACGGGCGCTACGCCTCCTTTCCGCACCCTCCATCGCTTGTCACTCTCTGCATCTGCATCGAGCATCTAGCAAGCCTCGTTCCCGCACTTTCTCACTGCTAGGATCGCTATCTAACTCAGGAATGCCAGCAGGAGGAATCTCTGCCAGCTGCTGTGCCTGTGAGGGATGAGCTGGCTCCTCTCCCACGGATAGCTGTTCCTCCTCAGAATCAGAACTGCTCTGGGGCTCTATGAGCTCAGTTTCCACCCTGACATCTACTTCATTCTTTCATGTCAAGAGTACTGCTGATAAAGGCACATGGCAGTTAAAAACTTGTTAAATCAACCTAATAACCCAGTGTTTGAACCATGGCTTCTGTCTTAGGCAATGGAATCTGCTACAGCAAAATCAAAGGAGTCCTGGAAACATGTAATTCTCACCTGTTATCAGACCTGGTTCCTTTGAATTTCAGGCAGGGCAAAACAGTTCCAAAGCAGTAAGTCTCCAAAGATGCAATCCTATGTATGTTTATACAGAAAAGCAATCCTACAACTCTCAGCATTCCCAGCCAGCAGTGCTGGCTGGGGAATAGTGGGAGTTGTGGGATTAGTTTTCTGTCTAGACATGCATAGGATATTGCCCTAGTTGCTCTGACCAGTAAGCAGGACTGACCTAGTCGTCGTTACAGGGCTGCTCTGGTCTGTTGGTTAAGAGGCTTCTTTCCTGGTGCTGATCTCCCCATAGTTCTTGTAATGAGGTAGGGGTTCACTCATATGAAGGTCACTCCAAAGAAGAAGTACTTAATATAATTGTTTATTGCCAAACCGATGTAAGCACAGCTTCTCTTGGAGTCCCTCTTTCAGTCTGCTCCTGGCTCCACCCCTTTCTTCCAGGGATCATCTCCAAACTCCCCTCGCAATGTTCCCTCTAAGGAAGTGTCACTATATTACAACGATCAGTACAGTTCCCATTCTTGTCCGGAGTTTTTAAGTGGTCCTACTATGTGTCTTCTTTAACAGCATGGAGAAACTAATCAAGTGATGCTTTCCATGGTGCCAATGGAAGCTTTCATCTATTGCTAATTACAACGCAGGGCGATTTCCTCAAGACTGCTGCTTCAAGGGGAAGGGTTTATTGTCCCCTCCCCATGTGCTGTGGTCCTGATCAAAATTTGGCCCACAGTGCCTAGCGTTCATTTTTAAAATCCTCTGGGGTTATTACAAATATAACTAGTGAAGGGAAAAGTTACCCAAGTTATTTACATGGAAAGTAACAAATTTGTCCACATGAGCTCAGGTGAGAGTTCTCCTTTAATATGAGATCTTGTTCCATGTATATGAGTTTTTGCTCATGTGCAATATCAAGGTACATCTTGGGAGCTGTTAATTGGAATCACATATTGTGGTATGATGTCATGTGCCACCATATTATGTACCCCCTTCCTGACTGGTAGTTTTCACATGGCCTGCCTGCATGATGTGATGTTTACTTGCCAATCACCAGTATATGGAGGAGAGAAGAAAATGGGCCCATGAAGTCCTCCTCCTTGTGGAGTCAGATCTGCCGCAGTGACAAAGACAAGGGATTATTCAAGTACTAAACCAATCAACTTAGTGCATGCACAAGGAAATGGCATTTTTTAGATGCAGGGGCACATGCTCTGATGTTCACAAGCAATTCTGAACTCAATAGCGTATGTGTAATACATCAGCTCTGGCTCCCTACAAAAGTGAGCATTACAAATGGATGAGTTTCAGCCAATGAGTCAACTAAATACAAAATTTTACAGCATCACAGAGGGAGCAATCCTATTAGGATAGGTGGCCACCTCCAAATTCAGAGGCAACCACCTATCCAATGCAGGGCAGGTGGGACCGAGCGTGGAGGGGATCTTCTCCGCGCTCCAGCCCCCTGCATTACCGGCTAGAGGGCTGATTTCGGCTGTCTAGCTGGAGTGATTCAGAGTGTGGGGGGGGCAGCTGGAGTCATCGTAACGATTACTCCGCAGTCCTCACCCCTCCCTGCCCCCAGGAATGCCCCCCGGAATGCCCCCTTTCCTCCCACTCTGTGCTGCTCTTCTGAGTGTGAAGCCCAGGATGATCCATGCTGCCTACGAGGCAGTGGGGGAGGGGGCGGAGAGGCAGTTTTCTGAGACCTGACCTCAGAGTGCAGGCTTTGAGGTTGGTTCCTGAAAACTGAAAAATCCTATGGTTGTCTAGCTGCTGTCTAACAGCCATAGGGTTGCACCCTTAATGTAACATGTAGCTAATTCTGCCAGATCCACTATGCAATTTGAAATCTTTTCCTCATCAGATGTGAAAAATTACATCTCATGAACCACCCAAGACTATCAACTCAGTCAAACAAAGGCACAAATGTGTTCCTAGTTGTTCCATGTGGTCATGGAGAAATGTGGAAGAGAAAACCAAACAGAAGAGGAGGCCGAAGTACTAAAAGAAAGGTGAGGTACCATATCACACAAAGGCTATAACAACAATGCCCTTTGGATGGAAGCTTTTCTCACTCATGAATGCTAGTGTAAGTTCCTACAGGTTCCTAGAAATGTAATTAAATCTAAACAACTGGGCAAGATTAGCACACATTTATAAAATAAAGGAAAGGGTAAGTACAGAATTCAGATAATAAAAAAGGGAAGTCAATACATATAACAATGATGCAGAATGAACAAGTGGTTCCAGCACTGAAATACCATTTCAACAAGCAGTAACACTTACATCACAGTGCGTCTGTTGCAATTCCATCTGTCCTTCCCCCAACCTCCAGAGGGGTCCCTTCAGAAAACACAAACCCCTAAAAGGCACCCCTTCAGCTTCAGTTAGGGATGTATGGACTTGTAAAACCCACTCCATCTGTGTTGTGTGGATTGTCAGATGCCTTTTGTTCTGTCATCCACCCACAGACAGATGCGAATATTATTTTTTTCATCATGTGGAAAAATATGCAAATAATTATATAAGTATTTACATAAGTATTTACATAATTTACCTCAGAACGTAACATTTAGTGTATTGTCCCCCATTCCATTCAACGTTTTCTCAGCAGAAACTTATGTATTTTCCTACGAATTTATATGCATAAATTTCGAGAAAGTAAAAAAAAATCATCCAAAAGTCCACGGACTCTGTGTGGCCTGAAGGGGTCACTCCGCACTGCAGCAGATTCCGCAGGTCAGGTTCTTAGAAATTCGAGCTCATTTTAGTCCATCTCAAATTTCTCCAATATCCCTAGTTCATTTAGGCCTGACACGCAGCACAGATCTTTGGTTCTTTCAGGAACTGATGCTTCTTCCATTAACAGTAGGGATGTCCATCACCAGGAAATCCAGCTCTTTTAGGGCTTGCCAGGTTTCCACCTTATCCACCCCCGACTAGGCTTGCATTTGCAAGGTGAGCTGCATTTTTTTCCAAAAATCCAGGGACTTTTTCAGTTTTTTTAAAAATGGCATAAATAGACATTTGTGCCAATTGGAGCTGCAATCTGCGTAATTTGAACAAATTGTAGATGCAATTTGCATAAATTGTGCAAATTGCAAATTGTAGCAAAAATCTGCACAAATTACACAAATTGCAGCTGCAAATTGTGCAAATGTCTATTTATGCAAATAAATTCAAAATACAGAAATTCCACCAGCTGGCCCGACTCACTATGGACCGAGTCGGGCCAGATGGCAGAAATGGAATGGAGTCTGAGGGGCCAAGCCAATGAAAGCTGATTGAGCTCCACAGTGCCCCCCACCAGATTCCTCCAACATCCCTAGTTAACAGTAACTGCTTCTTTCTTTGTCAGGTCTTTTACCGCTGGGCTTCTGCAGTCTCAGTGGCTTATCCTTGACGTCTTCCACTGCTTTCTCCTTTGTCTCATGAAGACTTTCTTTAGCTTCCCTTTCTGTCAGCCATGACCCCCTCACTCCAGCTCTTCCTTTTCTCTCCCTCCCTCCACTTCAACTGCCAACATGCTTTTTCTGCTACCTGGGCAACTTGCTCCCTTTCCTGCCCCCTGCTGTATCTATCTGATACTTTCAACTCCTTCTATGCTAGCATAGCAGTGAACAAGAAGGTACATTAAACAATCGGAGAGGAAACAGATGGGTTGGCATCTTCACAAACAGGCGGCCCTTATTTTTACCAAGTGTGAATGTTAATAGGAACTGTCAGAAATGTTTGCATTTGATTATCCATTAATGTGCACAATGCATCCCCCATAGGATTTGAATCCAAATGTTAAAATCGTGCCTGAGTAACGTCAGTAGTATAGCAGCACACAAGGTATTTGGGCTTGATGTTTTTAATTTTTAGAAGAAGTTGGGGTGGTTGTTTTTTTTTTAAATCCAGTGTGTGCATCCTACACACCATGTGTTTTCCTGAGAGCAGCAAGTATGAAAAATCGACATTATGCTCCCTGTTCTTTTTATTATTGCAGTGCCCACTCTCAAATATCTGTACATTTTCATCACACATATATGCATCCTTGGA
The DNA here is from genome assembly GCF_057233095.1 of Heloderma suspectum. Taxonomy (NCBI): domain Eukaryota; kingdom Metazoa; phylum Chordata; class Lepidosauria; order Squamata; family Helodermatidae; genus Heloderma; species Heloderma suspectum. The sequence goes on from NC_139464.1 coordinate 36,228,562, forward strand.
CAGAGCACGCTGGTCTATGTGTGGGAATGGGCGAGAATTTTGTTTCAGTTCAGTTTTGATAAGAATTTGCCTAAATTCACAAGTATGCCATATTTGGGGGGAAAATAACTTGAGATTTAAAACGTTTGAGTGTGATAGAAACTTAAACTGACTGATTCATCCATCCGGGCTTTTCAGTGCTGAGCTCTTCAAAGTCCGCGTTTGAATCCCTGTGTGTTCAGGGTTGAATTAGAGTTGCCATCTCTCTTTTTTTTCTCCCCGTCTTTAACAGCAGGCAGGTACATCAGGACCCTTTCCATGCTGGGAATAGATGTACAGTACCTATTGAATTTGGCTGGTGCAGACAGGTGAGAAGTTCATTTCAGTTTGGTTTTGAGAAGAATTTACAAAAAATCTGTAAAGTTCTTCATATTTTGGCCAGAAAGAACTTAAGATACCCAAATGCAGGAGAAAGTGAAACTAACAGATTTGCCCCTCCGTAGGTGAGGAGCATGAATCAAGGGCGGGGGGGGGGCAGACTGTGAATAATTGCCATGGTTACAAGACTGTCCTCCCCCTATTGAAGGTCTAGGTCAGCCTTCCCCAACATGGTGCCCTCCCGATACATCGGGCTACAACTCACGCTGGCTGGGGATGATGAGATTTGTAGTCCACCCCCTCACAGTTGGCCTGTCTTCCCTCTTTGAAAGCCGCCAGGCAGCTTTGCCCCATTTTAATTATTGGCAAAAGAAAAGTTCGACTGTTGGATAATTAATTAATCGCACCTGTGTTCATAAGTAGAAGGAAATATTCAGTGTGAGTCAGTCAGAAATGGAGCTCAAAACAAGAGGGTGAAGAAGCATGTTGGTGCTAGTTGAGGGCCCAGGACGTTTCTTCTCATGTTCTGCTTGGGATTTTACCATCTATTGAAGTAAATAAACATGCCATTTGGCTGACTATGCGCTGAATCAAACTCACATTGATGAAACGTGTAATGATCCCATAACCAAGTCAGACTCTGTCTTGGAATATACGTGATCCACGAGAAGCCTGTATCAACAGTCATGTAGGGTGGCCACATGTCCTCTTTTACCACATGTCCTCTCGATAGTCCTCTATTTGGTGTCATCTTCTGTCTGAAGGATTGTTCTGTCCAGTTCTGGTTTAAACAGAAAGAACCAGAGGAGCGGTTGCTCATAATCAGTTAGTGCCCGGACAGCAGACTGAACAGGCAGGCACACAGGTCACCTGGTCACTCTTCTGCACTACAGTGAGGTGCACTGCATTTCTATTTAAAATATAACGATTATTTCTAAATTTGCATCTATACATCTAAATGAGCAGATGCAGAGTTTATGCACATCGCTGTACGCTTGAGTCCTCTTTTTTGGTGATGCATTTCCTCTCTTTTGGCAATGCATAAGTAGCCACCCTATCAGTTGGTCTTATCTTCTATTTTTATTATGAACTGAAGCACTGTGGAGGATGAAGGAAAAGCCATTGGCTTAATCGGAGCTACAGGTCAGAGGGCTGAACAGCCAAGGGTTGCACCATTTCTTAGAAACGGGCCTGAGGTGAGGAAGAGCCAGGGATATGGTTTCCAGTGGAGCTCAGCAGAACAAAAGGAGGAGCTGTGGAGCGGAAGGGGGGAGATGGAAGATGCATGCAACTTCTCAGAGGCTTTTAGCAGGGGGAGGGGGAGGGAGGGGGGGATGCCTGGCAGCTGGAATGCCCCATCAGGGGCTGGAAAGGCAATTGGCTCACTGGAGTTTCTTGTCCTAAAGATCTCCAGCCTCAAGCTCAATGGCATAAACCCAGTGGAGGCTGGTGGCTCTGAATTTGGTGGGGCTTCACTCTGGGTTTCACTCAGAAGCAACCAGAACTCTAAAGCAGCTAACCAAGGCACTGAACCCTATCTTCAAAATGGGTACATCACGTTCGATAGCTCCTTTAGAGTTCTGGCTGGTTCTGAGTGAAACCCAGAATGGATTTACAGCCCCGCCAAAATTGGAGCCACCAGCCTCCACTGCATAAAGCACAGGTAAGATAACTGCACACTGGAGAACAAATTTTAAGAAAAGTTGAGTAGCTATATTTACCTGAACCTACTGCCAGCTCACGCCCTTGCCTAATTCTTGTTGATCCAGCCCTGACATGGAGTAGGATACAACCTTCTTTTAACAGGGACCAAAGCAGACATTATGGGGGGATATGGCTGCTGCTAAGCTCCATCTTCCCCCACCTGTCTCTTGGTGCCCTTGCAGTTTAGCATGACCAAGATATGGATGTGGACAGCTGGCTTTTCTGTACAAAAGCAATAAACCCCGCAAGCCTTAGGATAAAAACAACATGAACATCTGGCTACATCCAGCATATCCCCGAGCACAACTGATCAGAACATGTTGTGTGGGTCTCCATCTTGTGACTTTAGGGCCAGGGATCCCAGATATGTTTTGAAAGCAGGCTGGGGGCCTTTAAATATTAAATTTAAATATTTAGTGCAATACTAAATGTAAAAAAATACATTCAAGGTATGTACAGTACCCAACTGTACTGAAAATACACAGTTCATGAACAGTATTACAGAACGGTACTGGAAGTTCACTGTTCACGGCTCAGCCTCTTCGCTTTCAACCTCCTCCCTGATTCTCCACACATTTGCTCTCAACTTGGCTCAGCTTCTCACTCTGTAACGAAGTTCTGTACCCAAGGTACACCCAGCAAAATGGTGCCTTAATTATTAAGTGGGGGGTGGGTGGCCTGATCATCCCTGGAGGGGCTCATCCCACCTCCTGGCTAATCTCAGGGAGGCTCCATCTTCACGCATACACTTTCCAGGATCTCTGCTGGAGGCTGTGACCAAATGGAGGTTCACAATATATGTAGGAGCTGGTCTTGCGCACTTGGACAGGAACAGGCAGGCAGCTGCATTATACCGAGTCAGACCGTTGGTCCATATAGCTCAGTATTGTCTTCACAGCAGCTACTCCCCAGGGTTTCTGATGGGAGTCTTTCCCAACCTTGGATAGCTCCTTTAAAGTTCTGACTGGTTCTGACTAAAACCTGGAGCGGATTCACTGACATTGGGGCCACCAGCTTCCACTATTCCCAATTCTACCTTGAAATGCCAGAGACTGAACCTGGGACCTTTTGTATGTGAAATATGTGCTCCACCACTGAGCTACAGCCCTTCCAAATAATCTATGTTAAGGCAAGGCAAGAGAAGGCCTGAACTGGATACTTTTGGGGATGTCTTTTTCGGCATTTCCATTACCTTATGTTATAAGCATAGTTTTTCCTCCACTGTACCCAAGTCCATTTTTAGATACAATCTATGAATACTTTATTTTGAGGACCAATAATAGAGTGGAATGACATCCAGCAATTCTTCCCCTCCCAAGTCCCACTGTCCTGCAATTTCCTGTCCCTCTCATGTCCCTCCCCAGTTTGTGGAAGCAGAAGAAATGACACCAAAGAAATATACAATTGTACATAATTTTTAATAGCAAATTTAGGGTGGGTTCTTTTGGTGCAGACTATATCTAACCACAATTATACAGCAAGATAAAGAATACCTTTGGATTACAAAGTATGTAATAGTGAAGGATCGCATGACATGGACTTTACTGTATTCCATTCATGAGCAACTACCTTTTTCATGCATCCTATAAAGTAAGCTTTTGTGTATTTAAGCTCATGCCATAGCAAACTAGTTAGCTATTAAGGCACTACAGGCGTCCACTTGTTTAGCTTAGCTATATTACAATTGGTGTTCATAACACCTTGATCCAACATTGCCTGCTCCATTAAGCCATGAAAACCTGCTTGTAAACATGTAACTGAACAATTCTGCTACAGAGAGCACTGGCTTTTACGTTTGTACTTTGAAAATCTTTTTCATTTATTTAAGAATTTGACATGAAATTGTATCTTTAGGGTGCAATCCTACACCCAGTTACGTGGGAGTAAGGCCTGCTGAACTCAGTGGAACAAATGTCAGAGTAGGCATGCATAGTCCTTAAGATGCAGCAAGGTAACACAGAATCTCAGCTACCTACTCAGAGGTTTCAGGTCAAAAACCATTTGCTTTGCCAAATTTCCATATGAAATATTTTCCCCTACACTCGCATATTGAGGGGGGAAATGTATTACTGACATTACTAAAGACTCAGAGGAAGCGGGGAGGGATAGTCATAAACAGAAGTTAATATACAATTATTGGCTACTGTAGTTAAACATAAAAACATAAGTAGAGCCCCACTGGAACAGACCAAAGGCTGATTTAGCCCCCAGCAGCCAAGCAGATATCTATGGGAAGCTCATAGGCAGGACATGAGGACAACAGCTGTTGTTCTCCAGCTACTGGTATTCAGAGGCATACTGTGTCTGATCCTGGAGACAGTGTTTTGAGGGGCAAGACACTCTCCATGGGCCGCCTCCCTCAGTGAGTCCACCTTCTCATCACCATGGTCACCAGCTGCTGTTGCTCCTCCTCTTTCTCATCATTGCTACCAATTGCTTGCTTGACAGGCAGAGAACGAGTCAGCAAATCAGCAATGCTTATACTGCTCCTCCTTCATACCAGCACTGTTGACTGGGCCAGAGCTTGAGGCAGGTGAACGTGTTGCAACGGTGAAGAGGTGGAGCAACTCAGAGGGGCTCTTGTCAGTGAGGCAGATGGTCAAGCAGGTTGAAATGGTGAAGAGGAGGAGCAAGGCCAGGGGCTCTTGTTAGTGGGCCCCTTACTGGGCTATGGGCCCTTGACAAGTGCCCTAGCATACCAACACTTGATGCTGGCCCTGCCTGCAGGTAGCATATAGCCATCATGACTACTAGCCATTGACAGCTTTATCCACCATAAATTTGTTTAATCTCTTTTTGAAGCCATCCAAGTTGTGGCTTAACACCACAAACTGCAGTAACAAATACCATAGTTTAACCATGTGCTGCTGTGTGAAGAAGGACTTCTCCCTGGCTGTTCTGACAAAACAAGACAACACTCCTGTCACTTACTTTATTTACCTTTATGAGGTACAGCAACACTTGTCTGTTTGCCTTACATCGAACTTGACCTCATAAGCAGCCCATAGTGGGTGTAGTTCTGCCCACCTGTAACCTATCCTAGACTCAGGGCCAGCCCTACCATTAGGGAGAGCGAGGCAGTCACCTCAGGCAGCACATGCTGCAAGGTGTTGGGGGAGAGAGCTGTGGGCCACACAGCCAGCCTTGTGCCCCCTAGGCTGGCCTGCTGCCTTCAGGAGCAGTGGAGGATGCTGTTCCATCACCAGTGCTGAAGAAACATTCAACTGCCAGCCCAGTCAGCTTTTGTGTATGGAATGGGAGGGGCATCATGAATTTGTCCTTTGCCTCAGGCAGCAAAATGTCTGGACTCCTGTTGTGCTGGGCCAATAAAGGCCAGAGGGCTCTAGCGTAGAACACTTAAATTCAAATGGAACTTGAGTTACATGTATCCAATGTACTGAAGACTGTAGTCTTTAAGATACCACAAGACTTAGCTGCAACAGTCTGAGATGGCTACCACTTCGAAAGATGTGAGAAATTGTGTTGCTCTACAATCTATCTTCACTGAATAACCAAAATGGGTGTGCCCCGTTGCTAATTTACTTTCAGGTGTGTGTGCTAGTCTGTGTTGCAAACATACAGCAAACTGATCATTGCATAGGAGTGATTGATTGCTCAAGATTTTTGCAGGGCAGTCACCTGCAGCCAGCACCATCCAAACATGATATTTCTATATCTTGGCCAAGTGCTTAGTGAGATAGTAGGGGACAAAATTGGCTGCAGGGTGTCTTTGAATTGGACTGATTTGGCTGTGTGATGATACCTCCTGGGGATCAGGCTGTTACGGAATAATAATTCTGTGTCTTCAGGGGAATGGTGAAAAACAGGTGATAATATAGGAAACAGAACAGAAATGAGCAACTAATACTGCCATCTAATAACAGCTTTGGGGAAACCAGGTATTACTTATATGGTTATGGACCCAATCCAAAAAACCTGCAAATCACAGCAAAAATTGTCAGTGATTCTGAGAGAGGATTATGTAATCCCTTTGGTAAACATGATGTAATTTCAGCTGTTTATCGTTTAGCCAGAGCTCACCCCAGGTGCTTCTATAGAGGCTCAGACTTGTACTGAGTGTGGAGAATGCCCTACTCATTGTAGGGATACACATTTTGTTTTTCTCAGCTTTCTGTTGATAAGGTCAATGCTAAAGAGCAGTAGTGGACAAATATGTGTTTAACTTGAGGTATGGTTTTGAAATATAGCTGCTTTCCAAGAACTGATCCACCATCCACACAAAACCTGAAGTTGTCAGGTTACCTGAGGGCATTGTACACCACAGAAGATTGTGTCATTCAGGCCCTTGATGAAGCCATGTCCAAAACGTAAACCTGTTTAACTTCTAAATCTGCCCTCCAGAGCCATTGTTCTGGGAGGGGCTCAAGATATGTACTTCCCGTTCTAGGTGCTGCCTGTGCAGATAACTAAGAATTTGTATATTTCTCCTGCAAAACAAATAGCAGCTCAGGGGAGGGGAAATTTTGATTGAGGGGAAAAGGTCCCCCCATTCTTCCTTTCTTCCCTACTACTAGTAGGGAACCATTCTTCCCTACTACTGCTTCAAGCAAACTGGAAGCCCCCACATACATACACAGCTGCATTTCAGGAATTAAAAAAGTGGGATTCAGTCATGGATCTGCTATGTAACACATGATTTGCCCTTTAAGCTCTATGAAGCTACATTCAGCAACTACATCAATAGTTATAGTCTGCTGCTTTTTTGCCTCAGTTTAGTATAAGTCTCTTGTGCCAAGGCTGGATCATCTGTACTAGTATTTTCCAAACATGGGATTATAGCTAAGAATAGACCAGGCTTCTCAGTTACATGTAAATGGAAGAAGACAATGTACAGAGTTCCATAACAATCTCAACTCACTGAGGGATGGGAACATAAGAACGTAAGAGCCATGCTGGATCAGACCAAGGGCCCATCTAGTACAGCATTCTGTTCACACAGTGGACAACCAGCTGCCTGTGGGAAACCCACAAGTATGACATGAATGCAACATCACCCTCCCACCCATGTTCCCTAGCAACTAGTGTTCTGCCTCTGATACTGGAGGTAGCATATAGTAGTTGTTGTTGTTCAGTCGTTCAGTCGTGTCCGACTCTTCGTGACCCCATGGACCATAGCACACCAGGCCTTCCTGTCCTGCGCTCTCTCCCGGAGCATGCTCAAGTCCATATTCATTGCATCTGTGATGCTATCTAGCCATTTCATCCTCTGCCGTCCCCTTCTCCTTTTGCCCTCAGTCTTTCCCAGCATCAGGGTCTTTTCCAGAGAGTTTTCTCTTCGCATTAGGTGGCCAAAATATTTGAGCTTCAGCTTCAGTATCTGTCCTTCCAATGAGCACTCAGAGCATATAGTAGAGCTGTGCGCAAATGGCCTCTCAAAATTCTCCAGCCTATTTGTGGGCATAGAAATTGGGGGGATAATTTCACCGAATTTCTCCTAGGGGAGGAGAAATTCTCCAACAGTTTCTCACAGATAGGGCTCACTATTGGCAGCAGTTGTGGCACAGGTTCTTTCTTCTTTCCTAATGGTTGTTTGGTTTACTGCACTGCTTCTGCAAATGGCAACAGCATCAACTATGCTGAGGCTTCCACTTTGCTGAGGCAGAAGTTTGAATTTCTTTTGGTTTGGGGGCTTACCTAATCACTGTGTGGTGGCCATGGGTGCTATGTGTGTTTGTTTTCTCTCTCTATTGCACATCTTTCCATTGCTCTGCAACCTCCCAGGCCTCCTGCACTTTCTGAACTGAAAAAGCCCCATGCAAGGAATTGCCTCATGGTATCCTCCTCATTATGGCTTTAACTGAAGTGCAGGAAGCCGAGGAGGCTACAGGCTGCCACAAGGATTACTGTACAATGACAGACAGGACACTCATGCACACTCCTCAGCCACCTCACATGTAAAGCAAGCACAAGAACCACAAGCCCAACCCATGAGAATTCCTCTGAAATTTCTTCTCCTTTGAATTTCTTTTCAAAAGCAATTTATCTTCTATCAAATTGAATGAGAATGGTTGAAAAAAAATGTGAGAGAAATTTTCAGCACAGCACTAGCATATAGCCATCAGGACTAGTAGCCATTGATAGACTTCTTATCCTCCATGAATTTGGCTAACCACCTTCCACACCGGTGGCCATCACTACAGTGTAGTGCTGGACTAGGACTCAGCCATGACCTTCAACCTGTCACTCATTCTCAGCCTAACCTACCCCACAGGGTTGTTGTGGGGGTGAAACAGTGGACAGAATGTCAGACAAGTTAATAATATCCCCACAGCCATGAAACTCTTTGGGTGACCTTGAGCCAGTCTCTACCTCTGTCTCTGGGCTCCTTCACACTGAGCTTTTATCCTGCAATTGAGCTTGCTCCTTCATGGAAGTTTATGGGCTCTTTACATGACGTCATGATCCTCCAAGGTGTCTCCTGCACTAAATGCCCTTTGTTCTGTTTTTAAATAGATCGCAGATAGTGAGCTGTCAAATTACCCCATTATGTTCTGCTTGAGCTTCCTCCATGAAAAGAGGAAAAGCAGCAAGAAGAGGAGTGAGATCAATGAAAGATAATGGAAGACTCAGATATGGGGAGAAGGAGGGGGGAAAGGAAGCGGGTGAAAAAGGGAGTCGCTGTGATCCTGCATTTAAAACGGAAGCAGAAAGCCCCATTTTAAATGCAGGATTTTAGGCTGGTGTAGAGATGCCCTCCGTCTCTCTCTTTCTCTGCCTAATCTGTATCACAGGGTTGTGGTAAGAATAAATTATCAGGGGAGAACCATGTACCTGAGCTCCATCATTACACAAGAAATGGCTAGTGGAGGATATGTGATTCTCTCACACTATCACCAGTTCTGTACAAGGCCATTCTGAGCCTGAGGTGAGGAATGAATCCCTCCATAATAGGAGCAAAGTGAAGAGAGCCAGTGGGGAAGCTTTAGATGGCTTGCATCCAAGTTTGGCATGGCAGAGGGGGCAACAAGGATGGTGCTGAAAGTCAACAGGAACATTTTGTAGCCACGTCTTGTGAAGTTCACAACATTAGTTAGGAATTGTGCTACCGCCAGGATAAGACTACTGTCAAAGGCCATTCACAAAGCTGACTGTGATTGGTGGTGCTGGTGAGCGGCAGAAATGAAGCAGAAGAATGAGTGGCTGATGCTCTACCAGAGGTTGGGCTTGGATCAAGTCTGTCCTGTGGAGCCACACCTCTTGCTGTGGCATGGTGCCAGTAGAGATCTCTTTAAAGCCCAGTTCTGGGTTTCCAAGAAAGAGCTCTGGATCCACCAGAAAACCTATATGCCTTAATTGTTGGTTTCGTAAAAGAACAATGCATCCTACTAGGTCCAGTCAGGGCCGGCCCTATCATTAGGCAGAGTGAGGCAGCTGCCTCCAGCAGCCGATGCTGAGGGATGGGGAGCAGACAGAGCTCCAGGTGTCATGTGGCCTTCCCTGTGTCCCTACGTTAGCCTGCTGTACTCAGGTGTGGTAGAGGATGCTATCCCATTGCCAGCATTGAATTAAGAGTCAATTACCAGTTCAGTTGACTTTTGTAGGGTGCCATTTTGTCCTTTGCCTCAGGCAGCAAAATGTTTTGGGCCAGCCCAGCGTCTAGTCCTGCAGCTGAGGTAAAATTCCCATTGAAGCTGCCAACAAGTGTGTTGATTGAGGATTTAGGACTATAATACTAAATAAATATAGTTTTACTGGGAGGTTTGAACTCTGCACAAATTTAAAATACCTTGTTTATAGTGCTGAGCTGAGCCAGACTAGCATAACAGTATGCAGTGAAGCTAGATCTTCAAGTTGCTTCTTTTTCTTCCTGCTGCAGCAAAATCCCTTCTAAAAATATGTGTATTTTCCACCACATATCCTCACTGGTCATGAAGAGTACATAAATTTAGGGTTGGGTTTTAGAGTGTCTCTTTGTTAATTATGACTAAAACAGAAGTCCTGAGTTAAAACATGGACTAAAATCCCAGGCATTTTAGCTTTCTAGTCTTTTAGCTTTGCTGTTTTAAATCTGTATTTTAAATCTCTGCATTGCTGGTAGGTTTTATTCTGGTTTTGTTCTGGCTGTATTGTTATATTGTGGTTGTAATTCTTCTATATTTTATATTGTTTTACTGTGTGCTTTTTGGTTTTAATTTTTGTGAACTGCCCAAAGAGCTTCGGCTATTGGGTGGTATAGAAAATGAAATAAATAAATAAATAAATAAATAAATAAATATTAAGGGCTGGTTCTTTGTCCCTATATGGCCAGTGTAGCCCTTTCTTTCCCACTGAAACGTAAGATGAAGATATTTCAGTTAGGCTGCACTGTTTGCTCATTTCATTGAAATGGTTCCTGAAAAACACCTAAAGTATGTGAATGTTCACCTTTTTCTGATTCCTGTTCATAGCTATTGTTACCTGTATCTGCTGCTAGTCTGGAACCATTGGTGACAATTTTTTCCTTAGGTCTCCTTCCTAGGAATAGTCATATGAGTTTTTCCAAGCCAATCAAATATCACTTAATGAATGTGACATGCTCAATCAAGAGAGGGCAATGCTCCGTGGATCAGAATTGCTCTCACTCTGAATAGACAAACTTTTGGAGCAACTCCCCAAAAGCACCAAGAGTGTGGTGTGCGTTTCAATGCTGCCAAAATCTTTTGCAAAAAGCACTACTCCCATTCAGCTTAGCCTCAAATTTGAAGAATGTTATGCTCAGCAGCACTGACTACCAAAGTATTGTGAACAAATAAATAAATATATCATCAGGGATGTCTAGCATTTCATACAGTAGTTGCAAATGCTAAGAAAGATTTAAAAAAACTAATCAAGAAGGTCTTGCCTATAAAGAGTAGGGATTACAAATCTATCCATTTTGCTTCCTCTCCCATTTGAATCTGTACATCTCAAGTTCTTTCTGTCCTAAAGACATTTGTGAATTTTGGTTAGTTATCAGAAAAAAGAATGGAACAAAATTCTCACTGATTTGTGATGGCCAAATTCAGTAGGTACAGCTGTTCCTAGCATGGAGAAGACCATATTGTACCTGCCTGTCATACAGCTGTTAAAAATGAGGACCCTGCCAGAAAAAAGAGGTGGCGACCCTAATTCAGCACTAACATGGTTGAATACATAGTGATTGAAATCCAGACTTTTAAGAGCTAAGCCCTGGAAGCCCTGGGCTTCTATGGGTGAATCTCTCAGTTCTGGTTTCTCCCACATTTGAATTTCTAAAATTTCCATCCCAAATATGAAGAAATTTGCAGATTTTACAAAAGTCTTATCAAAAATGAACTCAAACAAAATCTCACTCATCCCTAATAAAGTAGCAGCTGAATAAAATGGCAATTTATGCATATCCAGAAACACTGAAAGACCTGATGGAGTCCATCAAAAACACCTTCCTCTTGGTGGCAGTTAGACATTGGAAGCCATGATGTTTATAAGCTCTTTACTACATCGTTTGGCCCAATTGTATAGAAAGCGTCCATGCCAAAGCCAGTTATAATCACTAGGGCTATACACTGCTTCAGTACAAAGCCCAAAGAACAAGGCGAAGCAGGCTGATTCAGAGGTGCCTCATCATGATACAAAGCATATCAGACCAGCACTGAGGTGCCCCAAAGTGAAGCGGCTTCTCCATCAAGTGCCTCATCCACCTCATATATTCGGAGCTCTTCTTATGCCTTCTGGGAAGCCTAGAAAGGCTGTCTCCAAAATGTATCAACTTCTGAAAGATCACACAGAGGGGCAGGAGGAGAAGGAGGGAGGGGGGAAGGTGAGAGGACACAGAGGAGCCAAATGTGTCAATTTGAGAGAGATCCAGCCACCGGGAGAGGCAGGGGAAGGGGAGAGGAGAGGGAGGAGGAGTGAGCTTTGCTGTGAGTTAGCCTCCATTTGCTCATTGTGAGAGAGGTGCTGTTACCGGAGAGGCGAGGGCTGTCTGAACATTATTTGGCTAGAGCAGTGGTCTCCAAAGTGGGGTGCATGCACCCCAGGGGGGGTGCAAGATGACTCATTGGGGTGTGCAAGCTGCCTGGTAATTGAGCAGCCTCCCGCTGCCCTGACAAGCTGCCATTGTGTGCAATGATGGTGGCGGTGGCAGCAGCTACAGCAGCAGCAGGATGCGATGGGAGCTGAGAGGGAAGCTCTATGGTATTTCTCTGTCCACTGCAGTCCTAGCCACTGGGAGCAATTGCCCCAGTCTCTGCCAGGCAATTCCTCAGCCAGAGGAAGCCTTAACCCTTCCCAGTCTCCTTGGGCAGAATGAAGGAGTCTATTGTTGTAAGCTGCCTTGGGAGGGCTTCTGAGTTCTGCCCTGAAAGGCGGCCAAGAAATATTTTAAATAAATAAATAAACAAAGCCAAGAAGAAAGCACATACTATGGGGACTGGGTAAGATGAAAATCAAAACGGGCCCCTCTTGATTTCATATGATTTTTGCAGAGCAAATCTCCCAAACCACCATCATATCACAGATCACATCTGCCTCCGTGGACTGAACCAGAAATATCACAGATCCACCACTCGTGGGTGCAGCCACAGTGCAAAAACATGGATCCTTGGCAGGGATCCTCTTGATTTCATATGATTTTTGCAGAGCAAATTCCCTCAAACCACCAACATATCACAGACCACATCTGCTTCCATGGACCGAACCAGAATACATCACTGCTCTGCCACTTGCGGGCACAGCTGTGGCACAAAAATAGGGGAAAATGGCTCCCCCCATTCTCTGGAATAAGGCAGCTGCCAGCATGTGTCCAAAGGGCCTAGGAGCTGGTGGTAGTAGCGGCAGCAGCCCACCCTCATTGGCAGGAGTCAGCCTCCAACTGGGCTCCCTCTCCTCCTTCCAAGCACAATTCGAGGATGACTCCTGCCCTCATGCCTGTCGGCGGCCTGTCAGCAAGCTGTGACGGGCAGCATTTTCCCGGGCAGCAGCTTCCTCATGGGCACCAGCAGCAATGGCAGCGGTGGCTCCCCTGGCAGCCCCCCCCCCCGGAACATATAGAATCACAGATATGATAGTGCTCTTCAAGTACTTGAAAGGTTGTCACAGAGAGGAAGGCCAGGATCTCTTCTCGATCATCTCAGAGTGCAGGACACGGAATAATGGGCTCAAGTTACAGGAAGCCAGATTCTGGCTGAACATCAGGAAAAATGTCCTGACTGTTAGAGCAATACGACAATGGAACCAATTACCTAGGGTGGTGGTGGGCTCTCCCACACTGGAGGAATTCAAGATGAGGCTGGTCAGCCATCTGTCAGGGATGCTCTGACTTGGATTCCTGCACTGAGCAGGGGGTTGGACTCGTTGGTCTTGTAGGCCCCTTCCAACTCTACCATTTCTATGATTCTAGTTTCCAGAAACATCTGCACATTGCAGAGGATTCCGGGAAGTATTCTAAGCCAGAAGGCTTACACCTTTTAAATAAAGGGCCTGCGTTTAATCCCAAACTGCAACGTATAGGACCTGATTGTTCCCTTTACGTGCCTATTTTTCTCCTTTTTATTTTAGGGACACCATATGCAAAGAAGGGCAGGGCTCTTAATATTTTAACCATCCTCTAGAAGAAGGAATTTCTGCACACTCATCCTCCATTGCTGATCTTCTCATCCATGAACCCATGATGGGAAGTGTCTTTATACTGAGTCTTCCATTGGCCCATCAACCTCAGTGCTGCCTACACCAAATGCAGGGGCTCTCCGGGGTCCCAGGTAAAAGTCTCTCCAAACCCTACCTGGAGATGCCTGGGACTGAAGCTGGGACCTTTGGCCTGCAGAACATACGTTCTACCACTGAGCTACTGCTAGGACTGGCCCAGGACACCTTGCTGGCCTGAAGCAAAACAGAACACACCCTTCAAAGTCAAAGTGCATAATATCTCTCCCTGGTAGCACAAATATAGAAATAATAAATTAAATAACTAACGTTTGCTATCCTTTCATGACTCCCAAAATCAGCTGCCTGAGGCAACCACCTTACTCTGCTGAATGTCATCATGTTAAATGTCCTGAATTTTTACCTTGCCTCTTGGTATGTACCAAACCTACAAGGTGGCCTTCAATAAACATTATTATTATTATTACAATAGAAATACTACTTAAATCACTGCGTTCCCCAGAAAGCCACAGCAGGAATCAGCTTACAAACACACTAGTGCTGCATAGAGCTATTTATGTATTTATGCATGCACACAGCACACACTTGGGGGAGATGATGTGTCAGTCAGCCCTAAAAACAACAGTGTTCAGAGAAAATGCATCATCCTTTTTTTTTAAGCATTTACATCAGATCTGGCACTTGAATCACGTTTTTATCTCTGTCACTTGGAGATTGACAAGGAGGTAATACATTTCACATGTTCTTTTGAGTGCTTTCAATCTATAAAATATTCCCAGTGACTCGCAGACCTGATGCCAGGCCCACAGAAACAGAGGAGCTGTACAAGAGCCCGTTCACATGACCACTGGGCTTACAATGTCTGCCTTGTTGTTTCTTTTTTATCCTAGGGGGATTCTTTGCTGATGGAGGGCAGGTCAGTTCAATTCACTTGCGACAAGCAGACGACAGCCATATTTGCAGTCCAGAACAGACCACCTTGGTATAGATTTGCTTTGATGTGCAAAACAGGCACTTCACTGCTCATGGCAAACTAGCTAGATAAGCCACTAACCACATGCAGGGAGCTGTCTGAAGAAGATAAAAAGCAGCAACAAGGAAACACTGCAATCATATGAACCTCAATCAATCAATTATATCGTTTGGCCATCACAACAGAACAGTGTTCACCAAGTTGAAACTCACTTATTTATTTTAAAGAAAAACTGGCGACACTTTTCACAGTCATACCGCAAAAAGTTAATTTTTAGTTTTTGTAAAAGTAAGCATTACTCACCCTTAGTAGAGCCCCATGCCCTGTGATGTTTTGACATGCGCCACTGTTTCTGGGCATGCTATCTGATTAGAAGAAGGAAAACCTAGAGCAGTGAACTATTCAGGGGCCTAATGGGCCACCTGTTCTGTTCTGGCTAATAGTGAAGTCCTATACATGTCTACTCAGAAAGTAAGTCTAACTGAGTTTAATGGGGGCTACTGCCAGATAAGTGTGTATAGGACTGCAGCCTAATTAAAGTATTTATTTATTTAGAATATTCATGTGCTTTCCTTTTCTTAAAAACTCTCTGGTTGGCTAACATATCAAATCAAATTAAAACAAATATGCAATAAATACAAATAAAAAACACAATGGATAGTATACAATATTAGTCCTACTTAGAGTAGACCCATTGAAATGAATGGGACTTAATAATGGGATTCATTTCAATGGGTCTGTTCTAAGTAGGACTAACATTGGATACTACCCAATATATAGAACAAGAGAGACCTGCAACAAAATGTTGCAGTGTAGAGTTCTGCTGTTCATGGCTGGCTGTCTGGCTGTCAGTCCTCTTCCAGAATACTCCATTCCATTCCCCTGCCCTCCAACAGCATTCCATAGCTACTGGTCATGCTCATTGGGCTAGCCTTGTACAAGCTGGTTCTTCTGCAAAGCTTGGGTTTCAACTGAGCCTGGTGATGCCTCCCTGTTGTGCATGGATGGCACCATTTTGGCTACATAAGGTCTGGCACTTAAGGAACTGAGATCACAGTGAATATATATGATGTGATATGAAATGGCGAGGGATTGTAGTTCAGTGGTAGAGCACATGCTTTACATGCAGAAGGTCTCAGGTTCAATCCCCGGCATCTCCAGGTAGGGCAAGGAAAGAATCCTGCCTGAAGCCCTGGAGAGCCACTGCCAGTCAGTGTCGACAGTACTGGGCTAGATGGACCCAGGGTCTGACTCAGTATAAGGCAGCTTCCTATGACTTCAGAGGAATGGATGGATTTCCCCAATGTGTCAGTCGGTGCAGGACCAAAACAGGCTGTCTACTTTGTACTGGAGGAGGGGCTGTAGCTTATTAGTAGTATAAAGCAGCTTCCTTTGGTCCTATGCAGAAGCTTCATTCAGCAGAATAAAACCATTAATTAAAACTATCAACAAAAAATACTGGAAATCTTGCGGGGGAAGAAGAGTCTTCACCCAGCACTGACAGAAAGACATCAGGGGTTGGATCCAGATTTCAGCTGCAATGGAAGTGGACTTTCTTGCCCCATCCTTCCCACGCCAGTCCCTCCAGCCCACTGAAAATGTCACATAGAGAATCAGAAGACTCTGCTGAATGGGGGTGAGATGTGGAGGGGGCGGTCCCCAAAAATCAGGTGGAGGGACCTTCTGTGAGTGGAGTCCTTCCTCTTGAGGAAGGCAGACCCTGGATCCAACCCTAGATCCAACTCAATACCTGACATCTCCAGTTAAAAGGCTCAGGTAGTACTGGATAGGAAAGACCTCTGTAGGGTCACTGCTAGTCAGGGTAGAGAAGTGGGGTAAATGGCTGGCCCAAGACATTTAGTGGCCTGAGATGGAGTAGCAAATGGCACACCCCCCCCCCTCAAGTCAGTGTGATCATCATCATCATTTATATCTCGCCTTTCCTCCAAGGAGTTCAAGATGGGCTATGTGGTTCTTCCTCTGCTTTATCTTCCCTGTGTAACACTCCTATGAAGTAGGCTAAGGCAAGATCCCCTTCATGGATCACTGCCTTGTTGTGGCGAAGGGGCTTGCGTAACTCAGTGAAGCCATAAGCTATGCCGTGCAGGGCCACCCAAGACGGACAGGTCATGGCAGAGAGTTCTGACAAAATGTGGTCCACTGGAGAAGGAAATGGCAACCCACTCCAGTATTCTTGCCAAGAAAACCCCATGGAACGTATCACAAGGCTAAAAGAGATGACGCCGGAAGATGAGCCCCTCAGGTCGGAAGGTGTCCAATATGCTACTGGGGAAGAGCAGAGGGTATTTCCAAGTAGCGCCAGAAAGAGTGAAGCGGCTGGGCCAAAGCCGAAAGGACACTCAGCTGTGGATGTGTCTGGTGGTGAAAAGAAAATCCGATGCTGTAAAGAACAATATTGTTTAGGAACCTGGAATGTCAGATCAATGAATCAAGGTAAGCTGGAGGTGGTCAAACATGAGATGGCAAGATTGAACATCGACATCTTGGGAATCAGCGAACTAAAATGGACAGGCATGGGCGAATTTAATTCAGGTGACCATCATATCTACTATTGTGGGCAAGAATCCCTTAGAAGAAATGGAGTAGCACTCATAGTCAACAAAAGGGTGGGAAAAGCAGTACTGGGGTACAATCTTAAAAATGATAGAATGATCTCAGTACGAATCCAAGGCAAACCATTCAACATCACAGTAATTCAAGTCTATGCCCCAACCACTGATGCCGAAGAAGCTGAGGTTGATCGGTTCTATGAAGACCTACAACACCTTCTAGAACTAACACCCAAAAAAGTTGTCCTCTTCATCATAGGGGATTGGAATGCTAAAGTAGGAAGTCAAGAAATCACCGGGATAACAGGCAGGCATGGCCTTGGTGTACAAAATGAAGCAGGACAAAAGCTAATAGAGTTTTGCCAAGAGAACATGCTGATAATAGCAAACACTCTTTTCCAATAGCACAAGAGGCGACTCTACACATGGTCGTCACCAGATGGTCAATATCGAAATCAGATTGATTAAGTCCTTTGCAGCCAAAGATGGAGAAGCTCCATACAGTCAGTAAAAACAAGACCTGGAGCTGACTGTGGCTCAGATCATGAGCTGCTTCTTGCAAAATTTCGGCTTAAATTGAAGAACGTCGGGAAAACCACTAAACCATTCAGGTATGACCTAAATCATATCCCTGATGAATATACAGTGGAGGTGAGGAATAGATCTCAGGGATTAGACCTGATAGACAGAGTGCCTGAGGAACTATGGACGGAGGTCCGTAACATTGTTCAGGAGGCAGCAACGAAATCCATCCCAAAGAAAAAGAAATGCAAGAAAGCAAAGTGGCTGTCTGATGAGGCTTTACAAGTAGCTGAGGAAAGAAGGGAAGCAAAAAGCAAGGGAGAAAGGGGAAGATATACCCAACTGAATGCAGAGTTCCAGAGAATAGCAAGGAGAGACAAGAAGGCCTTCTTAAATGAACAATGCAAAGAAATCGAGGAAAACAACAGAATGGGAAAGACTAGAGATCTCTTCAAGAAAATTGGAGATCTCAAGGGAACGTTTTGTGCAAAGACGGGCATGATAAAGGACAAAGAAGGCAGGGACCTAACAGAAGCAGATGAGATTAAGAAGAGGTGGAAAGAATACACAGAAGAACTATACAGGAAAGATCTGAATGTCCCTGATAGCCATGATAGTGTAGTCACTGAACTTGAGCCGGACATCCTAGAGAGTGAAGTCAAGTGGGCCTTAGGAAGCATTAGTAACAACAAAGCTAGCGGAGATGACAGTATTCCAGCTGAGCTATTTAAAATCCTAAAAGATGATGCTGTTAAAGTGCTGCACTCAATATGCCAACAAATCTGGAACACTCAACAGTGGCCACAAGACTGGAAAAGGTCAGTTTACATTCCAATTCCAAAGAAGGGCAACGCCAAAGAGTGTTCAAACTACCGCACAATTGCGCTCATTTCACATGCCAGCAAGGTGATGCTCAAAATCCTACAAGCTAGGCTTCAGCAGTATGTGAACCGAGAACTACCGGAAGTACAAGCTGGGTTTCGAAGAGGCAGAGGAACTAGAGATCAAATCGCCAACATTCGCTGCATCATGGAGAAAGCAAGAGAATTCCAGAAAAACGTCTATTTCTGCTTCATTGACTACGCTAAAGCCTTTGATTGTGTGGATCACAACAAACTGTGGCAAATTCTGAAAGTGATGGGAGTACCAGACCACCTTACCTGTCTCCTGAGAAACCTGTACGAGGGTCAAGAAGCAACAGTAAGAACCAGACATGGAACAACCGATTGGTTCCAAATTGGGAAAGGAGTACGACAAGGCTGCATATTGTCACCCTGCTTATTTAACTTATATGCAGAGTACATCATGAGAAATGCCGGGATGGATGACTCACAGGTCGGAATTAAGATTGCTGGGAGAATTATCAACAACCTCCGATATGCAGACGATACCACCCTAATGGCAGAAAGCGAAGAGGATCTAAAGAGCCTCTTGTTGAGGGTGAAAGAGGAGAGTGCAAAAGCTGGTTTGAAACTCAACATTAAAAAAACGAAGATCATGGCATGTGGCCCCATCACTTCCTGGCATATAGAAGGGGAAGAAATGGAAGCAGTGACAGATTTTACTTTCTTGGGCTCCAAGATCACCGCAGACGGTGACTGTAGCCATGAAAGTAAAAGACGCTTGCTCCTTGGGAGGAAAGCTATGGCCAACCTAGACAGCATAGTAAGAAGCAGAGACATCACCTTGCCGACAAAGGTCCGTCTAATCAAAGCTATGGTTTTCCCAGTAGTAATGTATGGCTGTGAGAGCTGGACTATAAGGAAGGCTGAGCGCTGAAGAATTGATGCTTTCGAACTGTGGTGCTGGAGAAGACTCTTACGAGTCCCCTGGACTGCAAGGAGGTCAAATCAGTCCATCCTAAAGGAAATCAACCCTGACTGCTCATTGGAAGGACAGATACTGAAGCTGAAGCTCCAATATTTTGGCCACCTAATGCAAAGAGAAAACTCCCTGGAAAAGACCCTGATGCTGGGAAAGACTGAAGGCCAAAGGAGAAGGGGACGGCAGAGGATGAGATGGCTAGATAGCATCACGGATGCAATGAATATGAACTTGAGCACGCTCCGGGAGAGAGCACAGGACAGGAAGGCCTGGCGTGCTATGGTCCATGGGGTCACGAAGAGTCAGACACGACTGAACAACTGAACAACAACAACAACAACAAGGCAAGAGGTAGTGACCAGTCCTACCAATGGACAAATCTGTCGATTTCAGTTTCTCTCGGTTTCTCATTTTTCCAGTCTTAAGTTTGGTTCATCCCATTTCCAAATCAGTTTGAGATTTCTTTTTAAGTTCACATGAAAATCCATACACATTTCTCCTAACACATGCATTTTTGTACGTCATTTTGCCTAACGTACACATTTCTGCAAGCAATCTTCCCTAATATAATGCAGTTTTGAATGCTACTTTCACTAATACAAGCATTTTGCATGCACGTTTCCCTAATATAACACATTTTTATTGGAGAACTCCATTGCAAAATTAGAGCAGTGTGAGTTTTGAAGGATAACTGGATTTAGGTTTATGTATAGGTTTAAGAGTGCGAAAATAGGAAGTTCACATTTAAACTGTAAACAAAATAAATTTTTTCTCCATCCCAAGTCACCCCATCCTACTCCAACAGGCTAGCCACTACACCATACTGCCATGGAATTGGCACCTCAGGTAGAAAATCCCACAAGCACCTTTCCCTGGCTGTAAAAATATATTAAAATGAATTAAATAACTAACAATTTGCTGCCCTTTCATGACACCCAAAATAAGCATTTATGGTTTTAAAGGTGATCACCAGCATTTCAACCATGCCTGGAAATAAGCCAATAAGTAGGCATCACAAGCAACTGCTGGCATGCTGGACTTGAGGGGACACCTGTCATGGGCTATCTACTCAAATACAGTGGAGGCTGGTAGCTCCATTGTCAGTGGGGCAGTGAATCCACTCCAGGTTTCAGTCAGAACCAATCAGAACTCTACAGGAGCTCCCCAAGGTGCTTCCGATTGCATTTCATGACAAGGTGTTTCCAAGGTGCTTCTGCTTGATCCCCTCGATGCTTCTCCTGCCCTGCATTGGATAGGCGGTCGCCTCCAAGTTCAGAGGTGGCTGCCTATGCCAGTAGGATTGCTCCCTCCATTGTGAAATGGAAAAAAAGTGTGTTTTCCTTTTGTATATTTGCACTATTCCACTATACCACAGTGCCACCTAGAGGTTATGTAGCAGAAAAGCTGGAAAGAAAACACTCCTCATGTAGTGCTCAGATCTCAATTCTGCGAGAAACTGAAAGTAGATACAAACGATTAACAGAGAATTAACAGCATTGTGTAGAAAAGCTCAAAGTCTCACATACAGCCAGTTGTTCTTCCCACTGTTGCTGCCTTAGCTGTTGCTTCTACTACTTCTTGGGTGGCCCTATGAAGGCCAGGTATGGCCACCAACCTACCATCAATAGTAACAATATAGTTTCAGCAAAGCATTTGACAAGGTTTCCCATGATATCCTCATTGACAAGAACATAAAATGTGGGTTGGATGCTGCTACTGGGGCTTATTTCTGAGTACACATGTATAGGATCACACTCTTAATTTCTTATGCCTCCATTATTCATAATTTCAGAGGCATTGTCTCATCTTGGTGCTCTTCTGGGTGCAAATTAAGTTTGATCACATGATTTTCACAATAAAACTAATGCTGTTATCCAACACCCCAGATATTTTATTTATACAGCCTGAGGCTGAATATATAAACATGCATCTTGCAAATCAAATAGGAGGTATAATACCTCTTAGTCTTTAAGTAAACCTTAGTACTTACATTGCTGAATTCTTGGAAACATTCCTGTAGAGAGAGTAAATCCCCGTTTTCACTTAGTCTTGTCTGGGCAAAGACAACATGATAACAAGTACACTGTTGCATAGTACTAAAGGATGATCTTGCAGCATTTTAAGTTACTATTTAAGCAGTTGTCAACTTTACCATCTCCTTTGAGTTGTCCTAGGCTGATGTTCCACAAATTTATGAACCCTGAAGCTCTGGTGTTCTTAAAATCACCTAAAGTGAAGATCTTCAAGGAAAGGGGTTGTTGTTGTTGTTGTTGTTGTTGTTATAAATCAAAATATTAGTGGCATTTCTTAGAGGGTGAGGAGTTGACCATCTCTCCTTACGATGGCTTGCATTTCTGAGCCTAATAAACAGAGGTTGAGCTCATAGACACTTTGTTCACCTTTTGGAAGATAGAAACAACATATTTTCTGCTGGAGGCAGATGAGTTACATTCTGATTATCACATTTTCTTCAAGGCTTTTTGTCAATAGCACCACTGTGTGTGTTTCCCCTTGTTCTGCAGCTGAGCCACAAGGACTCAGCCTAGCCCATGATTAGCATTCATATAGTCATTAATACAGATGACCTACAGTTATGTGTGCGCCAAGAATGTGTCCAGATCAGTCAGACTCATGGAAAGTACTCACTCAGATTGGGGTTCATTACCTTGAATTACGGTTTATTACCATTGGAGAAGTATCTTCCATCATGTCCTCAATGCCCTGCCCCATTTTATCCATGTATCCTAAGACATATGTGCACACACAGAGCAATTTATTATCTGCATCATTCCAGAACTCTCATGCCCCAATTTGTAGTGTGAAATCCAACCTTGCACAAATGGACTTCAGCTTGCACAATTGGACTTTCCACTCCTCCCCTCCCTGCTGGAGCCCCTGTGCTCCCCCCCCCATCTTCTCCAAATGGTCCCCCAACCCTCTGCTCCCTGTTCTGCAGATTGCTCTGTTCTGCACATTCCAGCTCGTACAAGGCTTTGGAATAAGGTGGTTGAGTCTGCCAATCTCTGCATACTTACTTCACAAGATTCCAACTCAAGTTAATTTAGACTGCTCTGGAATAATCAGAGTGAATTGCAGCTGTATGTTATCAACCATCCATCCATGCAATTCAAAACGCCTGCCGAATTTGACTATTGTTATACACCAGCTATAGACATTCACAGTTTCTGGATGTCTTTAAGGTAGAATACTCCCTTTGCAATCTCCGCTCATTAGAAGGGTGACTAATCTTAACTTGATTAATGTGTACAGTAGTTCGTGAGTGTCAAGGTCAGCCTGTCAAGCATAATCATTTGGGGGGCATTTCTCGTCTTGGAAATATCTCGGCAATATGTGCTATTTTTGCTACGGTGCCAAGTTTCCTCCTCCAACTATGGAGATAATTCATAGCACCTCTTAAAGTGATCCTAGGATGTCATAGTTATTTGTACATGCCTGTAATTTGGGGGCTTTGCTTCCAGGCATCAAAGTTGTCAGCAAGCATGTGACACAAATTGCTTTTATGTAGGGAAAGTATAGAGTCATCAAGGAGATGACAAAATCGGAGCATATTAGATAATATTCCTTTTTTCCAAAGCTCCAACACTCCTTTGGAGATTTAATAAATGTATGTATATGTACTGACAAAGACCTGAAGAATTCCATGGAAATATGAGGAAAGTTCATGCTTCTAAGCACTGCAAGGTCTTGAAAGAGTTTGCCCTCATATGTTCCTCCCCTTCTGTCTGATTGCCATGGTAATCATAGCTGACATGTAGCCTCTGGCTCCATTTCCCTCCGGAAGGAACCTGTACACCCATGCCACTTCGGATGGTGTGATATATAATGATGTAGGATGTAAACTATAATGAATAAATGGTGATGTGAAAACCATTATCACAGAAAACTGTCTTAGCCCAGGCGTGGGGGTGTATGTCACGTGAGCCCTCCCCTGCAACATGAAGTCATGTTGCCCAGTTGTGTGACCAAGCTAGAGCTGTGTATATATCACATCTTGAAATATATCCCACTCTATTTGTGGGGCACAGAAATTGGAGGGAATATTCAGGGCTGGCCCAAGACCATTTACTGCCGGGGAGGAAGGGATCAGGTGGCCTGGCCATCAATGAACTGCCAAAAAAGAGAGGAAACACATTACTGAAACAGAGGACAAAAGAGGTTTGCAATTTGCATAACATTTCCATATGCTCATTTATATGTTTAGATGCAAATGTAGATATAATTATCATAATTTAAATAGAAATATAGTGGATCTCACCATAATGCGGAAGACTGTGACCAGGTGACCTATATGCCTGCCTGTTAAGGTGCTGTTGGTGGACAACAGTTCTTATGGTTATTTATCTTTAAAGCAGTATTGGACAGGACAATCCTTCAAATTTAAGACACTTTCAAATAGAAGATGGTCTTCTGTAAGAGAGATCACATGGCAACCCTATGCACAGAAGCTGACTGAACTTGCACTTTAATCTTACTTCAACACTGGCAAAGGGATAGCATCGTCCAGCACACCTGAGGCAGCAGGCTAGCTTAGGGGGCCCAGGACAGATTTTGTTGCACACATCAACACAGAGGGCAGCCAGGGGGGTTTAGGAGGAACAGCCAGGACATTGCCTCAGTCTGCCTCATGGTAGGGCCATTCACCTAATTTTTCCAGGCAGAGGAGAAATTCTCCAACAGTTTCTCAGCGGTGAGGATCACCATCAGCAATTGCAGTAGATAGTTTCTTACATTTTTGCTTCTGTGTTGGCCACTTGGCCAGCATTTTACATCCTCTACAATGCCCCAGGCCTAGCATCATTCCAGGGTATGGGGCATGGGTGGGTGGGGAATGGCAACTGCCACCACCAAAACAAAAACAAATAAACACAACACAACGGTGGATAATATTCAGAGGAAATGCTGCGAAATGGCCTTCTGTTTCTAAGCATGTGAGAATTTTTTGAGAGAAATGTGTCTCCCAAGAAATTTTGGCTCAGCTCAACTCAGAGGCTTACTACCTCAGTGACAAGGAGACAAGAGTGATTGAGGGCCAAAGGGATAACAGGGAACCTATCAAAGGAAAGGAATGGGGAAAACTGTGTGCTGTTAATGGAGAATGGTGCAGAGAAGTGTGGAGGGCTGAATGTATTTATTGTTAAAAGGATTGGGCTAAAAGAGCTGGCCAAGTCTCTAGCTGTTGGGAGCTTGCCCATATAATAAACCTACATTGCTGAAAGCATTTCTTATCAGGATGCTGTTAGAGCTTGCCAGTACCTAATCTGTAAAGTGACAGCTCTCATGTGTTACACCCTTCAATGATCGCTTCACCCAGCCAATCATCCTGCCAGTCAGGGAAGAATTACACAAGCTTTCTCTGATTACTTTCCCTTGCTGATTAGCATTCAGTTGCACTTAGGAGATTAAGTTCTTTCTGTGATGGTTTTACCACCTACACATATCATCCTAATGCAGCACTTAGGATTTATTCTGACGCATTGGAGCTACTTGTACTAACTTCCACATGCATTTCTGAATTAAGAAGAAAAACGAGGCCAAATTTTCCCCTGATGTATTGATTCTGGTGACCGTCATCTCTGACACCAGAAAAGCAATGCTGTTAAAGGAAGTAGGACACATCTATCAGAATATTTATATGCAGGGAGGCAGGGCCCACTAAACATTCAGCATAAATTCTGGAGAGACGTATTGTGACCTGAATCTAAAATTGCATTATCTGTATCGTAAGTGAATATAAACTGGGCTAAGATGTACCTGTTATAAAGTTACAAGAAATAATAAAAAAAAATTGTTGTTGTTGTTGTTTTAAATCAGAATATTGATTTGTAGGCAAATCATAGATGGTGGCAAAATTGCCCCCTTGGGAAGGACACACAGCTCAGCAACAGAACCTGGGAATCTCAAGTAGCTATCTTGGGAAGGAGTTCTGCTAGAGGCATTGGAGAGCCACTGGTATTAGCAGCATAGGAAGCTGCCTTATACTGAGTCAAACCATTGGTCCATCTAGCCCAGTATTGTCTGCACTGACTGGCAGCAGCTCTCCAGGGTTTCAGGCAGATGTTTTTCCAGCACTTCCTGGAGATGCTGGGGATTGAACCTGGGGCCTTCTGCATGTAAAACAAGTGCTCTAACACTGAGCTGTGGTTCCTCCTGAATTCAGAACCAAACTACAAGTGACATTATTCACCTGTGTGTGTGTTTAAAATAAGTGCCTGATGCACGGGGATTTGAGCCAGACTGGGACTGTGGTGGGAGCAAAAGGTTAAAGCCTCCCTTTGCCATGCCTCCCCGCCCCCCCAAGCTATTACACACTCCTTTTGGCCCACAGAGTAAGCCAGCTTTCTCCAACCTGGTGCCCTCCAGATGTGTTGGGCTGCAACTCCCATCAATGGCCGTGCTAGCTGGGAATGATAGGAGTTGGAGTACAACACATCTGGGGAAGGCTGGAGGAAACAATACTTGGCTAGATGGACCAAGGGCTTGATTCAGTATAAGGCAGGTTCATATGTGTCTTGTTCTACCATGGCTAAAACAAATTCCTAAAGCACTTCTAGATGGACAATTCTCCCACAATAAAAGCCCCTTAGGCCACCACAGTTTCTAAGCTGGGCAAATGCAACCCTTATTCAGCAAGATCATCATCATCATGTATATGCCCCCTTTCTTCCATGGTGGAACTCAAGGTGGTGCACATAGAGTTCCTAGATAATCTGCCATTCAGGGCACTGACCAGACCCAAATCTGTTTAGCTTCAGCATCATGTGCCTGCAGATCATACTCTGAGTTTCAGGTTTCCTTAAATCATTATACAAAACTGTAATGCAAACAGAATACAGAAGGGCTGAATAAAGCAAATAATTGATGTTTCCATCTGGAGGCTTTTCTGTAGATTAGAGGGAGAGGCCCAAGGGACCAAACGTAATTTTCTTTGTTCTTCCTTCTCCTGCTAGTTGTCCATATTATGTTCTGGCATCGACTAATTCAAAGCAATCTTGGTTTCGGATGGTGGCAAGTGGCATTAGAAGGGAACTGCATCAGGCAATATTGCCAATATGGATTGCTTTAAGTGGCTCACATATCAAAGAGCTGCTGCTTCATTGGAGAACACATATAGGTTATTAAATAATGCCTCAATACTTGATTAGTGTGCTGCTGCTGTTCTTTCGAACATCATTCTAGCCTAAATGTAATTATTTTAAAAATAGAGGCAAGGAATCAGATCAGCATGATGTTATATATAAATGGATAATGCTGTGGTGGGAAGCCGTCCAAACCTCATGTGAATGACAAGGATGACAAACAATACTAAAGACAGGAATGCTGGAAGATACATACATATATAGAGTCGGACACGACTGGTTGGGGACACATATATATATATATATATATATATATATGCAGGAAATTAACCATGAATCTTCAATGGGATATTGATGCAAAGACCAAATGTATAAAAACAATATATCCACAGTGAAGGGAAATGGGGACGTAGGAGTTC
This sequence comes from Heloderma suspectum, assembly GCF_057233095.1. Classification (NCBI taxonomy): domain Eukaryota; kingdom Metazoa; phylum Chordata; class Lepidosauria; order Squamata; family Helodermatidae; genus Heloderma; species Heloderma suspectum. The sequence continues at coordinate 36,255,650 of NC_139464.1, forward strand.
TTCTGGTAGGGAGAGATTTACACTTGTTGCTTTAGATCACCAAAGAATCTCAGAGTCTTATTGATTCTAGGCTTGTTTACTGTATTCATGTTGAAGGTTTTGCCAAGATGGATCCCCTGGTAGCTCCCCTTTATTTATTTATTTAGGGTGCAATCTTATGCATGTTTGGGGCCACGGTGGCTTAGTGGTTAAGATGTTGAACTGCAGACTGGAAGGTCGGCAGGATAGCAGTTCGAGACCTGAGTGCCGCGTGACGGGGTGAGCTCCCATCTTCAGTCCCAGCTCCTGCCAACCTAGCAGTTCGAATGCAAGAAATTGCAAGTAGATAAATAGGTACCGCTTCAGCGGGAAAGGTAACAGCGTTCCGTGCACCTCGGTATTCAGTCATGCCAGCCACATGACCACGGAAGCGTCTTTGGACAGCGCTGGCTCTTCGGCTTAGAAATGGAGATGAGCACCACACCCTAGAGTCAGGCACGACTGGTTGGGGACACCTTTACCTTTACCTTATGCATGTTTAGACATAAAAAAGCATAGCTGGCTGGGGAATGCTGGGAGTTGTACGCCTTTTTTCTGTCAAAATATGTATAGGATTGCACCCTTTCTGTATTTATATGGCCGCCCATCAACATGGGATTTGTGGGCAGTTTGCAGAACAATAATAAGATGCAAAACAATACAAAAGATGAAATACAATATTTAAAATACAGCAAAAAGGCAGCCTAAAAAAACTTTCCTTTATTGCAGCAGAAAAACAAGATAAGTCCTTAAAAGCTGCTTCTTTTTTTTAAAGCAAGTTGGGTGAATAAAGTCCTGGGTGACTAAAATGTTGAGCTCTGTTACCGAGAAACCCCGAAATTTGGTATGCCCCCCAAACCTGTGACAAAGTTTTGCACTAGTTTTGTAACATTTTCACCACCACCCCTGCGTTTTGCACCACCATGCACAAACGTGTAAGTGACATATCCAGTCAGAGTTCCTAGTTAACACCTCCCCCAAACTCCAACATCCTTTTCACTCAAAAACTATGCCGAAGTTTTGCAGTAGTTTTGTAGTGTTTTGCATCAGCAACCCTGCATTTTGTGCTGACACCCACAACTGAGCACCCTAAAAGTGACAGAGTCATTTCCATCCAAAACACATGCCAAAGTTTTGCTTGCCTCGCTCCCCCAAACAGTGAGAAGTTCCTGAGGTTTATATTTGCATTTATTTACAAATATATAGGTTGAGTTTAAACACTCCTGACAGATAACCAATTTCCACTGCTCTCTCATCAGATCTACAACCGACCCCTTACAAAGCTGTTAGCGTACAGAATCCAAGTAACTTAGCTCCCTGTGCTACTCACATTCTCTCACTCCAACTGCAGTCGCTCTTCACATACAGACAATATGGATTACCTCATATTTTGCTAGAAGATGGGAAGTCTGCCCCCTTCTCTGACTGCTTACCCCACCCCCATTCCGAACAGCATTCCCAAAACAATCCTGAATTAAGAAGCAATTGTCTGACTATTTATAGTATTTAGTTCCCATGGCAACACACTGCCAGGCTATCCACACGCTTTTGTCCAACCCAAGTATTGCAGCAGGGCTACCCACACAGATAACCCTACTTGCAGAAATCTGATAGGAAGCTCATAACATTTTTGCATTTTCTACTATCAACTGTAACAGGTCAGAACCAAAATGGCCTCCCCAAATAGGCAACTGTCTCATAATTCATCACCCTTCAGCTTAAAATTAGCTTCAAGCTTCTTATTTCCATCATCGTAGCCCTTCTTCTGGCTCAGGCAATCTGCTCTGTCCTAGGTTGCTCAGACTTAAAGGACCAAGTAGAACACTACTGGGTTGTTCTGTCACTTGACAGTTGTTGAAGTGGTAACTAAAGTCCTATTCTCTGGCCATCTGCTGTGGTGTCACTAAAGGTGAGAGCTGCTCCCTCATTTGACAAATTACCACAGTGGCACAGGGAGTTGGGCCCATGGGTGCGACCCTTTACCAGAATCCCTGGTTTGAGACACCTAGCACCTTACCTCTTCCAACTATTGCAAATGAATGACAGGTATTCTTCCATTTATTGGATCTCTCAGGCACAGAGTAAACTGAGTTTTATAATGTTCATCCTTTGCTAAATAAGTAAGGGCTAGCAGTTAATAATAGCACAGTGGTGTGAAACATACCTTAGGAAACCCGAAACTGGCAAGAGCTCGATTCCAAAGCTCAGCCCAGTTTTTCCAGCAAGTTTATTATGAGCTGCAAGCCAGAGCCAATTATCGGCAAGGTCTCAAGCAAAATTGCTCTTGGAAAGGGCGGCGCCCAGCAGAGTCGGTTGATTCTGGTGGAAAACATGGCAAGGATATTGTTTTCAGTGGAGAGCATCCCATTTGAGCTTGAAACCCAATGTCAACTCAGGGAATATGAACCCACAAAAGGCAAACTCAGGAAGTAGACTTTACCATAATGCCTCCAAAATGAAACTGCAGAATGTCACTCGGCTCCACATTGTTGAATGGCCTTCTTGTGTATCTGCCTTCCTAAGAATGAAGACAATTATGGGGAAAAAACACTTTATTCATAACTGATTAATGTGAATAAATAATGCAGCAAAGATCATACCATTTCCGGAATGAGACCTTGCTGTGCCCTTGCATTTATGTGCAGCAATCTGGATTTCTTTCTTAGTGCTTTTGAACTGAACTTCAAATTATCCTCCAATGGTAAGAAATTACCTAGTACTGTACCAAATGTTGGGGACTTCTACTGCGTAAATGGGTACCTCATTCTCATGCTTGGCATCTGCTAGAGGGTCCCTAAACTCTGGGTCCCAAAGGGTTAAAAGAGCAAAAACCATCCCGTTCCCCTTTGTGATAAACTGGCTTTCTCTGAAGACAATATAGGGTTATGGCTGATTATGTTTCTTTTGGTGAAGATCAGACAGGCCTGCACATGCAGGAAGGCTCTATGACGGGCGTCTTGGCCTTTCTGAAGAGACAAAGTTAGCACGTAGGCCCTCTGTTTGCCACACGTCAGTCTTTGCATAGCATTGTGTGACTTTTGCTGCTTTGATTAAGCATAGACCTGCTGACGGCAGGCCTGCCAAACACTCTCTGCAGGAACAAGACAGTCTTGGCAGGGTGGGTTGTTTTGTTAATTTTGTACACACAGATGGTTTCCCAAAGCAGGCACTCCTGCCTAGCAACACACTGGAGTCACACTTGGTGACGGTTTGCCCAGTTGGTTCCTATTAGAAAAACCAACAGGATCTATAGATGGAAACCAGTGTTTTGCAATGACTAGAGAGCTGGGAAATGGTTTAAACCTACATCAGCCATGGAACTCACTGGGTGCCCTTAAGCAAGTCACCTCTCACAGTCCCACTCTCATTCAGTCCAGCTTACTTTACAGGCTGTGGTGAGGGGAAAACTCAGCTATGAGCAACTGGAAGGGAGAATTGCAGATACATTAATAAATAGCCCAACTTCTGCCATGAGACAGGATCTTCTGGCAAGGGCCGGGAGGGGAATGACAGGCAGAACTAAGGTTGCCATGTGTCCTACTTTGCAGAGGACAATCCTCTATTTAAAGGCATTCTCTGTTAAAAGGGCCATCCAGTCCATGTTTGGTTTAAAGATAATGAACCTTAAAAACGGAGAGCCAGCAGAGGCCTTGAAGTTGCCCGTTCACAGTGAGCACGTGATTCTGGACAGCAGACTGAGCAGGCACACAGGTCACCTCACCACCCTCTTCCCCATTACAGTGAAATGTTCTATTTAAATTATAGTCATTATTTCTAAATGTGCACCTATACATAACCATTAGCATATGCAAATTTTATGCAAACCTCTGTCCTCTTTTTTGATGATGCAAAAGTGGCCACCCTACGCAGAACCAATTTCTGACGCAAAACTCTCCCAGAGCCAAACCTTAACAGATGCAGTAAATGGCATACAGCAAGCTGAAGCACTTTCTCACAAGTAAGTCCGCCACTCAGGGCCAGCAGCATCAAAGGCAGGCATGATTGGGCACCTGCCGAAGGCCAACACCCCAGCAGGGGCTCACGGATAAGAAGCCCCTTAGACTTGCTTCTCCTCTTCACTCTTGCAACCTGCTTGATCACCTGCCTCTTGCTCTGGCCCAGGCAATGGCCCTGGTGAGAAGGAGGAGCAAGAGATGCCACTGTCTACTTGCCCTCTGGCTCTCTGCCTGTCAAGCGAGCGAATGGTAGCAATGATGAGAGAGAGGATGAGGAGCAAGCGCAGCTGGTGACAATGGTGGTGAGCAGGGAGACTTGCTGAGGGAGGGGATCCATTGAGGGCGTCTTGCTCAAAGACCCTAAAAAACCTGGAACAGGAACTGTCACCATTAGAAAGGAGTTGCGGTGTGTTGACCAACATAGTAAACTAGCTTTCCCCATGTTCTGCTTGGATCAGAAACATTAACAGAGTGCAGTCATAGAGCCCAAGAGTTTCTCCAAAATGGAAGTCAGCCTGCTGGATGAAGGAGGTTCGGCACCCCTGCTTTAAGTAGTCCTGGGAAGGTACGGATTCTTTCAGGCCTAATGGTCTCTTCAGGAGCTGATGGTAATAATTAACCAGACATGTGTGTGTGTGTGAGAGTGTGTGTGACCAGGAGGTAAAAAGAGTAATAGATACCAGGTGGACAAAGGTGTAGTATTCAGAATATGGTTAGTGCATTTTATATGAATAAGATTTTATTTGGTTTGGGGTTTGTTTGGGTTTTTTTAAAAGTGCAACTTCTTTGTTGTTCACTTGCCGTTTTATTCTGCTTGCTGTTTTATAACTATTTTGTAGTTATTAATTTTAATTGATTGTTTTAACTGTTGTTATACTTTGTCAGCCACCTTGGGAATCCTACTAAGAGACAGTATACATATAAATATCTCGAATAAATAAATATTCTAGACATTTTAAGTAGCATCATGAACTAATCTGTCATTAATTAAATCCAAAATACAACTCAGAAAACAGACCATGCATAATCTTGATTCCCTCTCTCAACCACAAAAGAGTATACTATAGGCTTATTATGGCAATGGATTTTTTTTTAACTTAATCTTTTAATACTACCCTCAGAGGGGATTACTTCTTGGCATTTTCCTAACCTAAAGCTATGCCACTGAGGGTAGTGAAAAAGTAAGAGAAAAAAAATGGATGGATGCTCCAAACAAACCTATTATTTATTTGCAAAGTGCACATCTTGATGATGGGCGATATGGCGATGCCATCTCCATGGACCAAGTCTGGAGGTTGGAAGGACTAATGTCATGCTACCCAACACTGCGACCCTGCAGCTCTAGCCTGGAAGTCCACCAATTCTCCCCATCACTACTCAGTTTACAGCAGCAATGGCCTTGCTGGTGCTCACGTGTTATGGACCCTATGACAGGGGTGGCAGCATGTCTGTGTGTTTCCTGTATGGTCTTCCCCTGCTGCATGCCAGCCTGTCCCTTCATACCCACCTTGCCTTTAGGTTGCAAGCTAAGCTGAAAGGGAGATGGAGTGTGCATGGAGAGGCATTACTACCATCATCCCAATTTGTGGTTAGCCTTTCCCACCTAGTTCATTGGAAATGGACAGTAGTTGCCTGGTGGATTCTTAACAGGCCCTGAAATGTTGCCTACTCACACACTGGCCCCACTCCGTGTCCCACTGCCATCAGAGGTATGGTGGGTGGGGACGTAGAAAAAGCTCCATTTCAGTAGTGACTCCCAGGGTTTGAAATCCATTGCATTAAGAAGCTCACCTGGGCCAGTTCTACATAACACTGACTGAGAAGCACATCATGGTATTATCCAGATTTTCATGAATTCAGCTTTGGTCCATCAGGAACGCACAAAGCAAGAAAAGCGGAGTATAAAGCACTATGGATGGCGGAGAATTCCGTCACGGACTCCAATGAGGCCAGATTCTTAGAATCCACCCCCCCCCCCAGAGTCCATGGCAGAACGGACCACCCCACCCCACCACCCTGTGAAGTCCAACCCGGCCAGATCCTACCTGGCAGGCTGTAACCGCCGGATCTGGCCGCGTCCATCCACTGCCCCGTGCGGATGCAAAATGGCGTCCAGCATAGCAGACGCCATTTGCATCCTTCCCTTTTTGCCACGATAGGCTACGTAAATCTTTGCATAGCCTATCACAGCCAAGGGAGGCATGCAAATGGATGTCTGCTATGGCATTTGCATGCCCCCCATTTTGTCGTGATAGGCTGCATAAATCTTTATCACAGCCAAAAGGAGGCACACAAATGGCATCCGCTATGCTGGTCGCCATTTGCGTCCGTAGACCAGCCGCGGCCGGAAGTCTGGCAGCGACCGGCCTTGGCCGGCAGCTCCGCAGACTCACTGCAGAGTGGAGCAGGCCGGGGAGGATTCGGGGGGGGGGAGGACCGGATCACCTCCCCCCCGTGGACCCCCCAACAGACCCAGATAGGTGGGGTCCGTACACCCCTAGAAGCACCCCAAAACCGCTTTTCCAGTCACACAGGGCTTGAAACTTCAGGGTTGGGTGGGTGGAGCCTGGGAGGAGCTGAACGTCATCAGCCCAGGAACTGCCACTCAGCGAAGGGGAGAGGCTTGTTTTCCACCCCTAGTGCCCCCGGCTGTTATGAATCAGAGAGCAAGTAATACCAATACTGTAACCAGCCTCTCTTGCCTAGTCATCAAACTGCTATTCCTCCCCATCAGAATGGCAATGTACTGCAACAAGACTAACTAGCCTGCCTTGCTCGGGCATAAAAGCGCCACGGCACTATTCCTCCCTGTCATAATGGTGATTTCCTTCAATGGGACTTGTCACGCTCCCGTAGGAGGAGGGGGGATGGCAGCTTCCTCCTCCCCCACCCGATTTATGAATGGAAACCAGCAGAGAGTGGAGCTGCTCCTTCGCTCCCTGACCCACCGTCCCTGCTGCGTCTCGTTTGCTTGCTCCCTCCCTGGCTCGCTGCTTGCTCCAGAAAGGCAGGCTGCTTGTTGTGAACGGGCGAAGAGGCTATAGCTGCATTTGGGAAAGGAGGCCTCCAAAAGCCCCTACTGCGAATGCGGGGGGAAGGGTATGGGGCAGGAGAAAGGGAAGCCCCACCCTTGACCACGTCACTGCCAGGTCACAGCTATGTCACAGAGGCACGCCCAGGATTTAATGTGGCAGGGGGGGCACAGGGCACACAGCAGCGGGAGCGCTGGGAGCTGCTTTAACTTAAAAAAATGGAGTAAAAGGAGTTTCCAAAAATGCAGCTTTTCAGGACGGACGCTGCTGGATGGCTGCAGATTGGAGACGACACCATGTGACGTGAACAACCTCAAAGTGCTCCCATGCCACACTAAATCGACTATAAAGATGCCCTGCCACCTCCTCTTTGCATACTTTTAGACACAGAATCAAGTGTTCCTCTTTCAATGAACATTTGACTTAAATGGTATCTCTTGGCTTAGGTATCTCTTGAGTTGCTTTGAGTGCTGCTGATGCTGTATATTCTCTTTTGCTGCGGATTATTTTGTTTTATCATTTTTATCATGATATGGACTTCTGCATTACAAATGTTTCTTTCTTTCTTTCTTTCTTTTACTTGTTAGCTGCCTCGGAGAGCGCTTTGAGTCATGAAAGCAGGATAAAAATATTTTAGTAAGTCAAGTGAAATTCAAAGCAAATGTAGGGTTCCTTCTCAGGCAAAATATCCAAGACATTTTGGGAGAAGCCAAGAGTTCCCTAAGGTGGCCCTGTGTCCTATTTTACAGAAGGCAGTCCTCTATTTGAAGAGCTCTCGGAGGACAATCCTCTATTTGAAGGACTGTCAAGTCCTAGTCTGGGTTAAAGATAAAGAATTTTAAGAAGGGAGAGCCAACAGGGGTCTTGAAGTTTCCCATGCACAGTGAGCACCTGGACAGCAGACTGTACAGGAACACAGGTCATCTGGTTACACTCGCCCCCCTCACTATAGTGAGATGTACTGTATTTCTATTTAAATTATAATAATTATTTCTAAATGTGCACTGATGCATACAAATTGCCTATGTTCTCTTTTGACCTCCTTTTTGGTCACGCATTTCCTCTTTTTCGGCAATGCATAAATGGCCATCCTAAACAAGACCGATGACATTTCTCAGGGAAGTTTTGCGCATGCCTGGTTTTTAGGCTTTTTTGTGAGCTGGTTCACAAAGTAGCCCATTTTTAAATAACCCATTTTGGCAATTTAAAATGCCGTCTTGATCAGCCAATATGAGTCAAGTATTTGCTAAGTCTGTTCTGGATTTTTGGCATAACATAATGAGCCTTTTAAACTTCTGTCTGGTATACCAGTGAATATCGGCCAGTTTGAACCAAGAAAAATAAATGAAATGGCTAATCAAATGGAAGTATGCACAAGTTACCTAATACACAAAGTATTCTTCTTTTAGGGACAAACGTGCCATTTACCAGCCAAAAGGAGAAGCTGGACTGTGGTCAGTAACTATATAGCCCTGATGCAACTGCATAGTAATTATGTGTTCCTGCAGAGTTAAACAGCTTGGTAATTATACTCGATGGTTCCCAAAATATCATTTAACACGTGTCCTGGTTTGTAAGACTTAAATAATGAGGAGTTTGCTTGGTGATTACATGGTGCTTACCACATATATGTTCTGCCAATACATGATAGTTATACACCCTATTATTACATGATCACCAATTTCTCAGGTCATAGAAAGGATTTCTAAACATTTGCCCCTATATATTGGGGCCACATTGGAAATTCAGCACACTTCTTCTCAATGCTATTTTTCTAAAAGGAAACTTCAGAGATCACAAGATGAAATGTAAACAGGGCCCATCCTTTTTCTGCCATGCTATGTTCTGTGTAGAACACAGAAAGAAAAGTTTTAAAGAAACAAGCAGCCCAATCTCTGTTTATTCATAAATAAATGGGGTCAATGGGGCTTACTCCCCACAAAAGGAAAAACATACACTAGGGAGTAAATTCCATGAAATTCAGTGGGACTTACTGCAGAGTAGACATGCATAAAATTTACAGTGCAGGGCTTTTCTAAACAAGGCTGGTAATGCGCTGGATCTACTTTTGGTTTTGTTGCAGAATTGAGATCCGAACACTACACGAAGAACTTTTCCTTTCCTGCTTTTCCACTACATAACCTCTAGGTGATATTGTGGTATAGCAGAATAGCACAAATACACAAGTAAAAAAATCTTCTCTCACTTTCACAAATAATACTGCATTTTTCCTGCTCTAAAAAAACTTGCCAAAAGTGCACTTTAGACACAAAAGCAAAACTGGAGGGTGATGACAATGTCTAAAGTACCCATAATCAACTGTGAGTTGGGAATAACAAGCGCACAATAAATGCCTCATGTAGAAAAGCTCACAGATCCTTCTCTTTTTCTCCCTCTCCTCCCCCTCCCCCGCACCTGCTTGTGTTGCCACCTTTTTCTGGGCTATGCTTCTGTGGTTTTAACAGCAGTTTGACACACTGAAATTAAGTGGGTGAAGCTTCTCACCCTGTGGGAAGAAAAGCTTCATCTTCTTGATTCCATGTATCAGACTGAGCCATGGATTAGTGGCAAAGCACCTACTTTGCACACAGAAAGTCCAAGTTTCACTGTCTCTGCCATCTCCATGCAGGGCTAGGAAAGAATCCAGTCTGAAACCCTGGAGAGCCACTGCCAGTCATTGCTGGAGTTGTAATCCAACACATCTGGAGAGCACCAAATTGGGGAAGGTTGGTATAGACAGTACTGAGCTCAGTGGTCTGACGTGGTACAAAGCAGTGGAGGCTGGTGGATCCGATTCCGGTGGGGTTGTGAATCCATTCTGGGTTTCAGTCAGAACCAGCCAGAACTCCAAAGGAGCTATCCAAGGTGCTGAACCTATTTTGGGGATTTGGTTCAGCACCTTGAATAGCACCTTTAGAGTTCTGGCTAGTTCTGATTGAAACCCAGAGTGGATTCACAGCCCCACGAAAATCAGAGCCACCAGCTTCTCACTGCTTTCTCACACAGCACATAGTCAAACTATGGGTTTCACTACAAGATGTAGCGATAGCCACCAAGGTGGATAACTTTAGAGGGGTGATGGCTCCGTATTACCTCCCGTATTGGAGGCAGTTTAAAGTATACAGTATAAAACCAATGTAAAAATGAGCAGCAGTGTAAAGATCTAAACAATACAATAACAGATTTAAAACAAAAACTGACGAACTAAAATGCATGGGAAATAGATTTTTAAATGTGCGTGCGTGCGCACATACACACACACCCATATATAGTCTGAGCCTCAGACATTTCACAATTACAACTTAGCACATTCTTAAAATTATGTCCCAAGAATGGATTGAAGCAGGATGTGTTAAGCTTCTGGCGTGTTTCTGGGCCCAATTCAAAGTGCTAGTTACGATCTTCAATGCTGGTTTGACGCTAGTGCAGGGCCAGCCCTACAGACAGTCAGGTAAAGTGAGGCAGCCACCTCAGACATTTCATTTTGGGTGTCATAGAAGGGCAGCAAGTTGTTAGTTATGCAGGGAGCAATCCTATGGCAGCTAGACAGCAGCTAGACAGCCATAGGATATTGTGTTATCCGGGAACCGACCTCAAAGCCCATGCTCCGAGGCCAGGTCCCAGAGAACCAGCCTCCACACATCCCTGTGCTGCCTCAGAAGCAGGCAGCGTAGAACAGCCCCACGCTTTGCGCTCGCAAGAGGAGTGCAGAGTGGCCGGAAAGGAGCACGGCTGGGGGCGTTCCAGGGCAGGGAGGGTGGAAATGCCTGTACAACACATCCTATCAGTTGTACAGCAGCCTCACTCCCCACTCCGTGCTCCCACAGCTAGACAGCTGCCATCGCGTGTCTAGCCGAAAATGCAGGGCAGGAGAAGCACAGAGGGACGGATCCCCTCCATGCTTCTCCTGCCCTGCTTTGGATAGGTGGTCACTTCAAATTTCAGAGGCGGCCACCTGTCTGGATAGGATTGTGCCCTAAATGTATTATTGTTGTATTTTTACTGCTGGGAATGTGGAGGGGGAGAGGTATTTGTAAGATTTTTTTTGCCTCAGATTCCAAAATAACTTCACTGCCTTTGGATACTCTGTACCCTGACTTTTGGTGGTGCTGAGACAGCCCCCCCCCCCCGCTTTTCTTCTCTGCCTCAGGCAACAAAATGTGTTGGTCTGACTGACCCTGTCAGGGGGGGCATGCTGCAGAATATGAGCCTGCTCACTCACAACGAGCTTCTGGAGAGACTTTGTTTCCCATCCCACCAATATCTGAGTTACATTTAGCCGAAACTCAGAAGGCTTCTCTGATGCTGTTCCTAGATGATGGGACTTCTTTTTTAGGGATGTCCAGTTTGCTCCCTTGCTGTTGAACTTCCAACACAGCATAAAGACGTTCCTTCGTTTATTTCGGTAGGCATTTGACCAGCTGGCCGGCTAAATTTCAATCTTGCCTATCATTTTATTGTTTCTTATAAACACGTTTTCTTCAATTTACTGTGTTGTTTTATGTCTTGATTTTTGTAAGCCACCTTGAACATCTTGAATGGAAAAACATAGAAACTGTTTTTGAAAAAGTAATAAAACAATAATACACATACATTAGATCCATACAAATGCTGAGCTATTTAGGACTTGCTTGATATGTACAACTCTACTAGGGTCTTTTTTGCCCCTAATCTATGGCAGAAATATTATTTTGTGCATCTTTTATAGTAGACTTGAATAAACTCTAAAACTGCAATCCTGTACTGCTTAATTCCATTAGAGTCAATGGGCTTTAAGCAAAGCAAAACTGTGTGCAGGATTGCAACAAAAGAAGAACATACAAAAGAGAAAAAAGAGGCAAGCCTCAAAATGGTACTGGAAAATGTAGACAACTTTAACAAAATAGGAAATTGCCCAACACATTTTGGTGGAAACCTTCCTCAGGGGCAGAAGAATTCAATTGTTGCGTTATTCTAGTAAGGCAACAGAGGAAGTCACACACAACATGACAGGCCGAGTACAGGTTGCGTATGGGTTGAGTGTTAATTGTCATTGTACTGTGGGTTGTTGCTGAATCATAGGTTGTTGAGTTGTGTGAACCCAGCCAGGCTAACAAACCATGGTTTGTTAACCACAAACAACCCATGAAGAGAACCCATGGTTTGTTGTTGGGTTGTGAACTGTGAGTTGTTCATGGTTAACAAACCATGGTGGGCTGGGTTCACACAACACAACAGCCCGTGATTCAGCAACAACCCATGGTTCAACGACAACCCATGCTCAAGCCGTACTCTAGCTTGTCATGTGGGGTGAACCCAGTGAAGTAAACTGATGTATTCCAGAGGAATATTTGCATACTGGAAGCAATTCCTAAAGTCCTGGGTCCCAATTCTATAGAGTTAAGCACACATAAACCTGATGGATTCAATAGGCTTCCACATGTATTGGATTGTTTCCTTGAAGTGGCTTACTCCAGTGTGGTCCAGTTGACTTGAGTTGAAATTATTTGGGGATAAGCTGCTAAAAAAAGTTGTGCCATGATCTCAGTCATATACCTCATCTGCTGACTTCAAAGGAGCATGCTCAGTGGTACAGTACGTGCATTGTCTACAGAAGGTCCCTCTCCCTGGCAACTCTACGTAGGGCTGGGAAAGACTGCGCTCAGTGAGTATGAACCAGCCTTCCCCAGCTTTGTGCCCTCCAGATGTGTGGTACTACAATTTCCACAATTCCCAGCCAGGGAACACATCTGAAAGGCACCAGGTTGGGGAAGGCTGGTGGAGACGATCCTGAGCTACCTGGACCACTGGGAGTTTCCTATGATAGCAAATTTATGTTGGAGCCTATGTTATCTGATCAGGGGCTGCTGGATGGTCTGTAATGTTACTGATATACAGGAAGCTTTCACAATGAGCAAAAGAATTTTTACAGAGAACTGGATTGTGACGTGGAGAGCAGAGAATATGGTGCCACGATAAATGTTGGACCCTCCTTTGCCCATCGGCTTATTTCCTTCTCAGCAGGTGCAGGATTTGAATGGCTATGGGGGGAGGGTGGGCTCGACCAGAGAAGATATGCCAAGCCACAAAAGACAGACCACATGTTGTGAGTTGAATTCTTTCTTCAATAATGATCATGACTGCCTGCTTTGAAAGCCACATATTTTCATGAGCCCTGGCTTTGAGGGAAACCACCTTTTTCCAGTTATTTCTCAGCTGGATAGATTGCTTTGGGCCATGCCTTTTTAGGGACATTAAGGAGGCCGATTAATCTTTCTTATTTATCCCATTAAGCCAAGCACAGGGCTGCATTAGCCATTATGCTGAGTAAGCTACAGCACAGGACTCCAGCCAAATTAAAATGCCTTTTGTGGCATCATTCTCCACACATTTTCCAAAGGGGAGAGCAGATTTTTCCTTCCCCTTGCTCTGGACTCTTTTTGCACCATGATTCTAAGCATGTGTATTCAGAAGTAAGTCTGGCTGAACACAACGAGACGTAATGGTCATGGGGCAGAGCAGTGCTACTGTGGGTATGTGGGGGAACTAAAGACAGAGGACCATAACTAAAGACCATATCCAAAGTCCTGCCAGGCTCACAACAGCAGGCAGAAGGAAGGGAGGAACGACATTTTGCTGGTTTCCTCCACTTTTCCAAGCTATTTTTTTCTCCTTCTCCAAGTTCCCTCCCATTGATTTCCTGCTGGCTTGGGGACATGCCAGGGGAATAGGAAGGATTTGGATACTGCAGATCCAAAGCTTTCCCCTGATCCTCCCCCTCACACACCCAAGGAATGCCCCCTTTTTACTTCTTCCGATGTGGGGACGGGACTATAACATTGCAGCCTAAGTGTGCGTAGCCGCCAAAAATGGATAGGATAATCTGTCCTTTCTTCCCACTGTTGACCTTTGACACTGTCCTGACAGGCAGATGAATATTTAAACCTTTCTCAGTACTGCATCTTCCTCTGTTGGGGGAAGATGCACCTCTTGAATTTCTGCCTGACATGGTGGTGTTACTTGCAACAATATAATTTTATGCAAACTGTGTGTGTAAATGGCCTAGGAGCAAGGAAATTACCACAGACATTACAACCTGAAGTGATTATTCTAGGCAAAAGCAGCTTTGAACAACATCTGCACAGCAGATCACAGCTACAACAACATTTTGCTGGCTCCATTCTATGCAATCCTATGGAAAGAACTCCCACTTAGACAATTCCATAAGCTCAGTGGAAACTGGAGGTGTGACCAGACATCCCTTATAGTCCTCTAAGGAGGAGAAAAGAAGACAGCTAAACATCTGCTCCTCTTCACAGGAACGATATGACTCAAGCATACAGTTCAGCCCATCTAGCTGCTACAGAATGGCATGTCGGCATTTGCAGCATTATAAATCAAGGTTAACAGCCTGAAATAGTGTAAGAGATACTAAACATAAAGACTGGTGTATAACAAAGCAAACCTCAAGATACCTATTGAGACTCTGCTGTTCAAATAATAATAAAAAAGAGTGACTTTCATCACAGCGTTCTGAAATTTCTTGAATGCTGATCTCCACATTTTCAAAATAATGTGCAGGCAAAAAACAGGTTAACCCTGATGGAAGTTTTTCTAACACTGTGGGCTCCTTCACACTGAGCTTTTATCCTGCAATTGATATTGCTCCTTCACAGAAGTTTGCGGGCTCTTTACATGACGCCATGACCCTGCTGTGACCCTCCAGGGCATCTCCTGCACTAAATGCCCTTTGTCCCATTTTTAAATAGATCGCAGATAATGAGCTATTAAATTACCCTGTTGTGTTCCGCTTGAGTTCCTTCCGTGAAAAGAGGAAAAGCGGCAAGAAGAGGAGCGAATGAAAGATATGGAAAGATATGAAAGATATGGAAGACTCAGATATGGGGAGAAGGAGGGGGAAAGGGGAGGGGGGAAAGGAAGCACATGAAAAAGGGAGTCATCATGATCCTGCATTTAAAACGGAAGCAGAAAGTCCCGTTCCAAATGCAGGATTTTAGGCTGGTGTAGAGATGCCCTGAGGTAAGAAGGGTGGTCCAATGCAAAGGAGGATGGGGGGGCTTTTGTGTCTTTAGGAACTGGAAGTTTCCACAGGTACAGCCTGTCGCTCAAGGACAAAAAAAAAAGTTCTGTGTGATGAAACTCTCTCTAGGGCCTACTTCACACAAGCAGCAGATGAAAATGGTAAAATGGTTCCACATCAGACTGCTGGTGGGAGAATTACATGGCTGATTGATTCTCCATATCTTAAAAACACATAGCAAAGTAGATGTCAGAGAAGAGTTTCAGTGTAAGTTTCTCCCTGACATGGTTGTTTTGCATTTAAAAATAATTATTTTTCCCCCATAGAGAAGCATTCAGCCATACCTCCATGTATGATAGCATTCAATCTAGTACCTCCAGGTTCAGTCCAGGAGCAGTTTTATTACCTCACCTGCTACTTGTGTGAGTGGAGTCTTTTATGTGGCTATGAAATGTACAGGAACCCTTTCTTCTTTGCAAAGGACTCTCTCGTTGAAAGGCCCACTCATGTTTCTTTGCCAGCTGCTCATTTCTCTGATGGGGCCGGGGAGACCCAGGTTCAAATTCCCACTTTGGGCCAGTCACTATCTCTCAGCCTGCCTCAGAGTGTTCTCATGAAGATGAAATGGTGGGGGAACCATGTACACCTCCTTAAAATAAATAAAGTTTTCCTCACAAGAGGCTGTTGATATTTTTAAAATGTCTTAGGGAGCAATCCTATTGTCTCTAGACAGCGTCTAAATGGCTATAGGATTTTTCGGTTTCTGGGAAGCACTCCGAGCTCGGTTTCCAGAAATCTGACTCCCTGCCCCTTCCCCCACCGCATCATAGGAGAGGCGGTTCGTCTCTGGCTCTGCCCTCGGAAGAGCAGCACCGAACAGCCAAAAAGGGGGCGTTCCCAGGGATGGGGAAGGGACCGCGGAAGCACTGTTACAATGCTTCCTATGAGCCGTCTACAATGCTTCCTATGAGCTGTCTGGCCTCCGCCCCACCCCACCCCCGCTCCAAGGTGCCCCGGTTAGACAGCCGAAATTCGCTGTCTAGCCACAATGCAGGGTGGCCAGAGCGCAGAGGAGAGGTTCCCCTCTGTGCCCCACTAGCCCCGTATTGGATAGTTGGTCACCTCCAAGTTCACAGGTGGCCCACTATCCCCATAGGGTTGTGCCCTTAGCTTTAAAATCAATGGAATGGAAACATGTTGCACATTTAACTACGGGTTTTCATTTGAGATGGGCAAACTCACTAGGCTTGATTCGAATCAGACCCACAATTATGAGCAAAAGTGGAAAAGGTTCTTTTCATGAAAGTTATAAATTCACACTTGTGTAGTTGCTGTAATACCAGCAACTGCTTGGTTCAGTAGCAGGAGGAGTTTTCCATCTTCTGTGGTGGTGACTGCTGTGGCCACCACAGTTGTAGGAAGATTGTGGTCCCCCCTCCCCACCTTCCTGTCTCTTCCTGTCTATCTTCCCTTTCTCCTCTGTTTCTCTTTCTTCCTCCCTGATTGGAAAGCTGTTATGGTAACTTTCCAAGCACCAGGATCCTTGGGAAATGTAGTTTTCACGGAGTACTGACATCGGTATTAACATCAGATGCCCTGGGAAATTTTGTGCCAGAAAGGGAAAGAGGTGAAGGAGGAGTTGGAGAGTATAAGATGGAAAAAAGGCCGCTGAGAAAGTGAGGCTTCCCTCCCATCTGACACCACCCGCATCAGCCAGATAACTGAGTGGGAGTGGGAGGAAGGAGTTATCTGACTCAGATTATCCAAGATGGAGAAGAACTCAGGAGTTTATATCAAAAAAGAGCATTACAAGTTGCTGAAGTTTGTGTTCTGAGCCCAAGAATTGCAAAGTTTGGTGACATCACTTGTTTTTCAGATGAATCACATCATTTTGCATGTTCAAGAAGAGGCAACGGTCCTTGTTCCACAAGGCACATTTGCTGAAGCTGAACTGATTTCAGGAAGCAATAAGCGGACCAGAGGCACCGCAGAACTGAAATGGCCGTGTTAGGGAACTCTTAAGTATCTTTTCCCTAGCAGAACTGAATGCAAATACTGGGGTGTCTGAAAACCAATAGCACAGTTGATCTTCTTGGGAAGCCTCAAATGCAATTCCAAGCATGTGTACTGCTAAGCAGATCCCAGAGGTGTGTAGGGCTTTCTCACACAGAAGTAGGTTAGAATCACAGTCATTGTTTCTCAAAGGCACACACACCTCTGAGTTGCGATCCCTCCATTTCTTTGATAACTGTATACTATTGCTAATAAACTAAGTCACCCACATACTAGATCAGCTGCATTAGATAGTGCATCAGGGAGGGGAGGATTTAATGATCCACCCACTCCCCAACTACATCTTTAGGGTCAACGGAATCCATCCGCTGGAGCTGAGGCCAGGTGCAAGAATATGGGGTGGTCTTTTTACCACCCCTGACCACACAGAGTTAATGTAGCTAGACTACATTACGATTAGGGAGATAGCATGGTGGCTAGAGTACTGGGTTTGGCAGGAAGAGATCTATATTGAAATCCCCACTCAATCACAAAGAAGCTCTCTGGGTGGCCTTGGGCAAGTCCTTAACCCTCACTTTAAACCTACCTCACAAATCCTGTATATTGTGAAAGTACTATAGAGATTGTATAAATAGCTTCCATTACCATTAAATGATTAGCAGGCAATCAGACTCAGGATTAATGAAACAAATGCATTTTTTATATTATTGGAATGTTATTAATATCCTATCCTATGGGATAGGCAGGCCTGCCTTTGTAAAGGTACACTGAAATATACTACAACTGAAAAGTTATAGCTAATGTCCATGCTGTTTGCATGTAATAAATATTTTGCTTACTTTTTATACTGACTCAGTAAGACAAGTTTGCTGCAGTTTCAGAAGCCATGAAATGAGATGAGAAATTGAGATATTAAGGGTACAATCCTATGACTGCTAGTCAGTGGCTAGATGGCCATAGGATAGGTCAGTTCCTGGGAACCAACCTCTGAGCCCGTGCTCCAAGGTTGGTTCCTGGAGAACCCACCCCCGTGCCACTTCGTAAGAGCAGTGCAGAGCAGCAAAAACAAGGCATTCCTGGGGGCAGGGTGGGGCAGGGAGGTTGGAAATGCCAATACGACACATCCTATGTGTCATCCAGCCGCCCCTTCCTGTGCTCTGAGGTCCTGTGGCTAGACAGCCAAAATTGGCTGTCTAGCCACAAAAGCAGGGCAGGGGGAGTGAGGAGGAGATCCGCTCCTCACCACTCTTCCCTCCCTGCACTGGATAGGCGGTCACCTCCAGGCTCAGAGGCGACCGTCAATCTACATAGGATTGCTCCCTAAGAATATTATGAGTGCGGGTTATTTGGACTTTTCCTGAGCTAAGAAAAGCTTGAATATATGTGGGGGCTGTGACCTGTTATTACGGATTTGGCTTTTGCTGAGTGTTTTCAAACTATAGTTTTACTATTTAGGAAGACTTTGGCTGCCAGTTAACTACCAATAGCTGATAAATGCATTTCAAACAAAGCATACACCAAAAATTTGTCTAGGTGGATTTGATTTTGGTCTTGTACTAACAAGAATTACTAAGGGGGAAATTTTTTATTCATTTTTTATTTTATTAGATATATACTTATACCATCACATCAACATATAACTTGCATAAAATAAAATAAAATAAAATAAAAACATTTTTTGTTGCTAAAGAGAGCATTGCTAAAGATTCTTACATCTTAATAGCTTAACAGGAAACAGTGTTTCCTAAACATTTCTTGTTCTTAGAGTTCTAGTCCTAATAGCTTAAAAAGGAGAGATCTCATTCTAAGTACCAAGTTCGCCATTCAGTTTTGAATAGGCTATTCGGCTGACAGGTATAAAAGCCTGGTAAGCTTCTAATAAGAAGCTCCTTCATTCCAAAATCAGCATATATTTATACCTTTTTGTGTAGAGATTACCTCATATCTAATATTATCTACTGTCCCATAACTTAGGACTCACAGTCAGAGCCTTAGACAGCATCTTCAGGGCCACAGGATTGTTTGGCGTCCCCACTCCAAGGTTGGAGACAGTGCTCTGACCTTGGATGGGGGAGTTGGAAATCTGACCCCCTCCCCCTCGCAGCTGGCACAGAACGAACTGCACTGGCTGATCCCTGAGGTCAGGAACTCAAACTTGAAGAGGGAGAAAAGGGGGAATTTCAGTGGGCAGGGGGAGGAAGAGACTGGAAAGGCCAGGATACATGCTGTCCTGAGCCTCTGCCAGACTCTTTTCCTTCCTCTCTGAAATGCCTTCGCTAGATGGCATCACCCGTCTAGTGAAAAATGCAGGGTGGGAGGATGGAGAGGTGAAGATCGCCTCCACCGCTCCTCCCGCCCTGCATTGGATGATCGTAATTCTCTGAGTTCAAGGGCTTACACTCATCTAGAGTGCAATCAAGAGGATTGCACCCTAAATTATTGCATTGTTACTAAACATTGCCAGATAATTAAAACATACAACAAAGCCATACACATATACCTTTTAGGCTAGATACAATCCGTTTTTAATCATACTTTTGAGAAAATCACTTAGTCAAAATTTGCTGATTAAACCCATCTATAAGTTTTTCTATACATCTGTATATCAAGCTTTTTGATATGTATACCCTACACTTTTATTTTTTGCTCATTAATTGATAAGCAAAAAAATTTAAGTACACTTTTGAACTCAGCATTTTCTCTTTGGATAGCATCCAGGTCATTTTGACAACAATTTTTTATGCCTGTTACCCAGAACTCATTATAAATCTACATGTGTCAGCAACATGGTTCACATGCTATAAGTCACAGTGGATTGTCACTATGACTGGGTTCGCACGACCCAACAACCCATCATGGGTGACAAGCCATGGTGGGTTGTCATGTTGTGTGAACTCATACCAATTCCCACAAGATGGCAACAAGACATCCTAATAGCCCATGGCTTGTTTTAGGGGTTGTTGTATCCACAATGTGTTGGCGTTTCGTCCGAACCTGGCACTGTCAACCCATCATGGCTTGCAGGTTTTGGCAAGCAAGCTGCTCAGCAAGAGTGGCAAGAACTCCTGCCGCTCTTGCCTAGATCTTACCCATGCCACAGTAAAAGCCCCTCCACTGGTGCCCAAGAGGCACTTTGGAGGCGTTGTCACTCATTCATCAACCGGGGGGGCAAAATTTGCACAAAACGGGGCCAAATTTTTTAAATTATTATTATTATTATTATTATTATTATTATTATTATTATTATTATTATTTTGGCCGTGGGAATGTGTGCAAATGTCTTTGTAATCCCCCCCCCCCTTTATTGGTTGGGTTTTTTGTAATTGCTGCTGTCAAACTGTATATAGCCTTGTATGTTTCACCTGTCAAAGGGAAGGAAGTGTACTAGAAAACATACAAGGTAATTGACCAGACAGTGCTGCATATACGCTGGGTTGACAGCCTTTGACTGCCGGCAGGTCATGGGGGAAGGGGAAAAAAAGAGAGGGGCAGGTCATAAAATGTCCATTGGCCTAAGCAACTCAGAGGATGAAAGGAGTGAAATAGGGGGAGGTTATTACTGAGAGCCAGTGTGTGTAGTGGCAAGAGTGTTGGACTAGGAGCTGGGAGATCTGGGTTCTAGTCCCCACTCGGCCATGGAAGCTCACTGGGTGACTTTGGGCCAGTCACAGATTCTCAGCCCAACCTACCTCACAGGGTTGTTGTTATGAGGATAAAATGGAGAGGAGGAGGATGTCAGCTGCCTTGGGTTCCTTGCAAGAGGAAAAAAGGCGGGGTATAAATGCAATAAATAAATAAATGCAATAAATAAATAAATAAATACTGCCACGCTTTGAAAGAATGAATATGGGCTTTTCTACACAAAGTATTTATCGCACGGTCATCATTCCCTACTCATGGTTGTTTTATGAGTTCTTTAGATGACATCATGACCCTCCAGTTCACCCCCCCCCCCGGAATGCCCCTTTTCGGAAGCTTCATGCTCCTCTTGTGGCTACAGAGGATGGGGCTGTTCAAGCGCTGCCTTGGAGGCAGTGCGGAAGTGGGGGGAGGTCAATTCCTGGAAAACCAGATATCCTATGGCTGTCTAGCCACTGTTAAGCAGCCATAGGATTAATTCCTTAATTGTGAAAGTGAAAGAAAGTGCACTTTCCTAACACCTATGCCTGCTCCACTGGTTTTGCTGAGACCAATGACCACATGGCTTATCCTCTCCTGTTTCCATGGTAACTATTCCACTTGGTCATTATAACACATATCTAACATGATGTAAGACAGCCTTCCACAACCTGGTGCCCTCCAGATGTTTTGGAATTTAATTCCCATCCGCCCAATAGCACAAAACATCTGGAGGGCACCAGATGCCAATTCAAATTGGTATCAGAATTGACTTATTTTCCTTTTTCATGCCCACTTCCTTTTGTGCAATGTTAATCTGATTGTAAGCCATTATTTTAAACTGTACACTACCTACCCTAGACCTACCACTTGGACTTGTCTAAAGGATTAATATTTTTGAAAATAAAAGTGGGAAATCCTATATGGCAGATATGACAAAAGGGTGTGTGCACACACACACACAATCCCAGAGGAAGAGGACTATGTTCCGAGATGATGGGGAAAGGCATTCCAGAGGTACCCACGAGGTGCAAGTAAGAAGTGATGTGGCCTTGATTCTTGAACACCCAAGATGCTTCAAGATGCTTCACAACTGGGGCTGGAACATAGGAATCTGCCTTATACTGAGTCAGACCATTTGTCTATCTACCCCAGTACCCACTGAGGTACCCACTGACTGGCAGTCAGTACCCACTGACTGGCAGCGGCTCATCAGGATTTCAGGTAGGAATTTTTCCAATGCTACCTGGAGATGCCAGGGATGGAGCCTGGGACCTTCTGCCTGCAAAGCAGGTGCTCTGCCACTGAGCCACAGCTGCAATCTGGTCAGGGTATATTGAGCTTTTCTGCTCCAACTTTCTAACCAGCTTCATTCCTGAGTTGCTTAAGAGGATGCTGGGGAACTATACAGTTTCCTGGCTCAGGAAAGCCTTTCAATAACATGATGGGTGACAGTGCCTAAAAATGTAGCTTGGTTTACCCAAAGGAAGTGTGACTAGCTGTCTACCTGTCTCCTGTATACAGTTGTTTTATTTGTTTGTTTTTACATAAGATAATATTCAGGTACATTCCATTTGCAGTCTGCTAAAGTGCCAAGGAGTATGCACCATGTGATTTCTGTGAATGTGTAGCAGTAAGGCCCCAAAACATGGTTCCACAAGAATCACTATATCCTTTAACCATCTGCCCCAGTGGAAAGGATGCAGACTTCACAAAGTATCAGCTGAACATGTTTGCATGTGCAAGTTCACTCATGCGGCTAAGAGATGTGCTAGAGGTTTCTACTAGTCCTGTCCTGTGACAGCTCTTGAAGAAATAACTTCAGCAGACATCTGAGACATAAATACAAATAAACTTGCATGGAGGAGAATTGGATGTCAGTCTTATTCTTGGCCTACCCTGACCTAAGTTGTGAGGGGACGCTGAACACAATCCACCAGAAAGTTCTTCTGCACAAGCCCCACCGATATGGATGGTGATGCTCTTGAACCATCCCATTCATTCCAATGGGAGATCTCCCCAGTGATTGCACCCTATGGGAATTGCAGTTTTCTTGTCAAACTTGTTCAAGGTAAACAGAGGATATTCCCAGCTGTGTCCCAACTCACAGCACCCAGAACTTGCCTCCTGTTTTCATAATCCACCTCCCCCCACATCATAATTTTCCCGAACAGTTTACTTTCTTCAGGGAAGACTGGAACAATTTACCTTACATAACCTTGATGAGGGAAACAACTAGTCTGTTCCCTTGCCATAGCAATTGTTTTCAACTTGTTAATCCAGGAAACACACGTCTTCTCTATTTACTTAGAAAAGAATTAATAGCCCTCATTTTTGACTGCATCCTCCCACACCTCACCGTAGCAATGGAAAGCAGACATAACGGGGCTGCTAAAGTACTTAAGCAGTCCTCTATGACTTAAGTACTGTGTGCAATGCCCGATGGTTGCTAATGAGACCTAATAATTCTCTCATTGTTATTCTAACATGGTGCACCAGGACAAGTGAGCCTGAAAACAGAGATCCAACTAAAATAAAACCATTATAATCACAGCCTGGGTTGTAAATCACAGGCTTGGGGTGTTCTGCTGTGGTTTGACCGCAAGCCAGGGAATAGTCAAATAATCAAACTGCAGATGGCAGTGCAGCAAATCTACTTACATTTAAACAGTGGCAATGATCCAAATGACAGGCGGAAAAATGCTTTGCATGATACAGGAATTCTCCCACCTCCCCATTTCTTGTTAACTAGGTCTATAAAATACCCAGACATGTTAACCAATAATTGTGTTGTTCCTTATAAGCATATGTGCCAATGTGGGTTCACGGGCTCAGCTGGTCCTGTTACAAGCACCACTAAATAGCTGCCCTACTAATAATAATTAACATTCCATTTCCAGGCAACTGAAGGGTTCCTGCCACCCTCTTGAAAGACAGATTCCTAGTGTGAGAAAAATCCAGGTGGTTCAGCGAATTTTACAAGGCATAATTCTAGCTATACCACAGAAGGTAAAAAGACAACCATTATTTGGACTTCCATTATTCATACTATGGTTGCCATGACAACAAAGGAACTGACTGCAGGCCCATGCAAAGCAGCTGGTTGTTGAATTGGGCCTAGGGTTGCTAGGGAGCTCAGGGGTGAAGCCTAGTGCAGCAGAACCTGGTAATTAATACCCGGTGCTCTAGTTCTCTGCCATTGTAGCGATAGTTTATAATTTAGAGACCTTCCCTTATTTGAAACAGTAGTCTAGCCATTATTAGAAGCTGGTGATGGTAATCTTTGGACATGCCCTAAAGTAACATGGGGCTTTTGGAACAAAGAAAGGCCTGAGACTGCTGTACAAAACTGTCGACTGACACAGCAGCTTAAAGTTGTATTTTATGCAAGTCGTCATTCTGTGCTTTATGTTCATGGACTGCAAATCATTACCACCTTCTTCTCCTAATTGGCCTTTGGTCCAGGATTGCTGCCTTCCTTCCCATATTTTCAAAATAGATTATTTATTTATTCATTTCATTTCTATACCGCCCAATAGCCGAAGCTCTCTGGGCAGTTCACAAAAGTTAAACGTAGACAGCACACAGTAAAACAATATAAAATATAAAAGCATACTTGTAATATAATATAATGTTTATTATATTATACTGTATTGATATCCCCCCTCTCTTCATTTACTCTTTCCTGCTTATGGAAAACATGCTGGAAAGGGAGTGGTTTGAATTTTAGAATGGGGAAGACAGTTATGGGATGAGCCATATGGAAATATATTTATTTCATTTTTATCCCATCCTTTATCCAAGGTGGTTTAAGGTGGTATCCTACATGGTTCCTATCCCATTTTATTCTCACAAAAACTCTGTGAGGTTAACTTAGGCCAAGAAAGCATAGCTGGCCCAAAGTCATCCCATAAGCTTCATGGCTTAGTGGGAATTTGAACCTGGGTTTCCCCAGTCCTCGTGGAAAGGCACAATCCTATGCCTGTTTAGACAGAAAAAAAGGCTGGCTGGGGAATGCTAGGAATTGTAGGACTTTTTTCTGCCTAAACAAGCATAGGATTGTGCCCTAGCACTCTTAACCACTATACCACATCGGCACATGTTTTAAGTAGCTGCTGCTGACTCCTCGCCCTGAGACTGAACTCCTTCCTTTGTAGACTGAGAATGGAATTTATAACCCTGAAACCATGGATCAGATCTGGAGCCCTGGAAATGCTAATTTGGGCCCCCCTGATAGGGCCTGTGCGGTGGTAAAGTGCAGGCCTCATGTTAAAAACAAAGAAGCTTGGTGTTAGGTGTCAGATCAACAGGTTGGGAATACTAGAGTGTTGAATTGCATAGGGTAAGGGGCCTGACCCAGGATGTCCTTGCTACTCAGTACACTACACAAGCGAAATTTAACCCTTTTAGTACTATGGAGTGGTTTGCTGCTGAACTTCAGTGGCAAACCAGCAATTTACTTATTTTTAAATAAATTGCTATTTTAATAGGATGGCCCCCAAGGGGAGGGGGATGGGGAGGGAGGAGGCAAAAGTGGCTCCCGCAGTTGCCTTCCCCTGCAATACAGAGTTGGCTGAAAACTCTGCCAATCTGGGACCCCAGAAGGAAGAGCTGGTGCTTGCTGCAGCTTCTTTGGAGCCAGGGGCTGTATCAGTAGTACATAAACAAAGGAAGGGTGTTTGCATACACCACAAGCCCTTTCCACTGCTCCACGATGACATTAGTATGGATACTATAAACATCTTTAGCGAAAAGCTCATTTCTGTTTGTTTCTCTGCCAATCAAAGGC
This sequence comes from Heloderma suspectum, assembly GCF_057233095.1. Classification (NCBI taxonomy): domain Eukaryota; kingdom Metazoa; phylum Chordata; class Lepidosauria; order Squamata; family Helodermatidae; genus Heloderma; species Heloderma suspectum. The sequence goes on from NC_139464.1 coordinate 36,281,096, forward strand.
AAACAAAATGGATGGCTCGTAGTGGCTCTGTTGAGAATGCATCACCAAACTGTCATGTAAGGTGACAGAAGAGATGTAAAATGCAGGAATCAAACACTTAGAGGTGCCATAAAGGAATCCCTTTAAGCATTTTATACCTTCACTGCCCTTTCCTCACCACCAGCTCCTAGCAATGAATAGAGACTGCCTGTCAGTCATTTTGTGATTTAAAAAAAAAGAAGAGCAAAATCCCATCACTCAACAAGCACACATCATGTGAATACTTTCCTTCAAGCAGTAACTGGTGTAAACGCCTAAGGATTGTAACAGTACTTTCTTCATTTAACTTTTTTTTCCTTTTTTTTTTAAGAGTGAGAGCGGGAAACTTACTCTTTAGATTTAGGACTAGACTTTTATTTTTACATAGACTTAGAAAAGTCTATGTAAAAATAAAAGTCTACTCCCAAATTGAGTCATAAATTAAAACGTTTGAAATGTGGTCTAAACAAAACAGTCTTTTTGCTAAAGGCAAGGTTTTTGCTAAAAGCCTAGAGAATTGAAATTACTCATGTTTCTGTAATGAGGAGATGATAAACAGCACAATCCAGAAGGAATTGGTGAAGAATAAGGGCCAAACCAGACATTACTTGAAGGACATAGCTAGCAACTCTAGAGTATGTGCAGGGGGTCCAATCTGGACTGGGACCCTAGAATGGAGGGGGGGGTTAACCATCCCCCCCCCGCCCGTGCTATGGACCCAGTCCAGATTGGTAGGACACCTGCAATTTCTGTTGCAAAATAGTGACCTGTTTGCTTTAAAAAGGATCTATGCTGGCCTTTCGGATCAGGTGCAGAAGTGTGTTAAAATTTTATTGTGTGGCAGGGCCAAACAGACAAATGAATTGCCACTGGTAAATGTATTCTCCTGGAATCCTCAATCATCAGGCTTTACGGAAGTACTTCCAGATCAGAGAATGTTCTTTCTAGTCAGACTTGAGCCTCTAGACTTTTTTTTTTTTTTAGAAATCAGGCACTGTGTGCTCCGGACCTGAGTGCAGAAGCTGCTGTCTGGACAAGTCCTTATTCTTGCTTCCTTCAAAGGGGACATTATGTTCTTTACAAGACGGAAAACGGCTTGAGTCTTTAAAAAATCCCCTCTCAAATATAACATCAGACGGAAGCAAACTTTACGCTGGAAAGCATCGCTTCTAAATTATTACATTGGCTTGTACACTTCCAGTATTTCCTCTCTGCTGAATTGAAAGTAACACATGTTCTCCATACTTTTTTTATTTTAATGCCATTCTTTCAGACTTAGATTTACAGTAATTCAGCGTTGCTCAGAGGAAACTAGCAGAGAAACTCCTGTTTCCTTTGATGCATTCCTAAGTCTCTTACTTGGAGAACAAAATTGGTCTAGTATGTGATTCAAGCCAGCTTCCTCTGGTTGCCTTGCCATCCAAAAGATAAAAACAGCACACATCACTGAGATGTTGTGCTTTTTGCTACATGATGAAGACCATTCTTTCTGCACAACTCGCATGCACTCTGCTAGACTGTGTGTGCACAGACATTGGGTCAAAATAATTTGGCATCTTTGAATAAGCACAGAAGTGAGAAAGAACTCCCAGTTTCTTTTTTCCCCTTATTCTGTGGTGACAAGCCACAAAAGAGTGCCAGTGGATAGAGTGTTGTACTTGGACCAGGAAGACTAGGGTTAAAAATTCATAAAGTTCACTGGGTGACCATGGGTAGCCATCCTCTCTAAGCTTTACCTTCCTTGTTGGCCTATTCTGAAGACAGAATGAGATAACTCCATGTATGCTCCTTTTTGCTATTTGGAGAAAGGTTGGGAGACAAATGAGAACATGATTTGCTTTCCCTAGAACAGGGATGGGGAACCTTCAGCCCTCCAGATATTGTTGGACTCCTACTCCCATCAGCCCCAGCTAGCATGGGCAATTATCAGGAATGATGGGAGTTGTAGTTCAACAACTTCTGGAAGGTCACAGATACCAATCCCTACCCTAAACCACGTGGCTTGGCTCAGTTGTTTGAATGATCTGGTGCTACTGTTATTCATTCATTCTACCCTTCATCCCAGGAGCTCAGGACTGTGTACATGGTTCTCTCCTCTCCCCAACTCATCCAAATGTTAACCTTACAATAGCTGTGTGAGGTAGGTTGGGCTGAGGGAATGTGTGGCTGGCCAAAGGTCATCCAGTCAGTTTCAAGGCTGAGTAGAGCTTTGAACTCGGATCTCCCTCACCCTAGTCTGACACTCTAACCATCTCACCACAATTTTCTGTAGCCATCGTGTAACTTGGGAGCCAAATCTCAAAACCAAACCAAATCTCAAAAAACAGTTCAGAGTATGTTTTCCCTTATCTTCATTTTTAGAACTTAGCAGAGAGTTTTGCAGGCATTTAAATGCATTGAGACCATCCACTTTTTACATTCAACTTAGGAAAACTCCCCTGGAATCAGACCTCATTGTGTTGATGTTGGGGTGTTGCCTTCTAGCTACAGGAAGGTTCTGATGATGACCTTCAGTTCAAATTAAGCTGGAACAGTATAAGCTCTTCTACAGTGACGGCCAATGTACACCTGCCTTTTATCTATTTCCATCTTCACAAGTCCTGCAAACTATATTTTGTATCCTTCAGATATCTCAAGAGAGTCATCATACCCTGCTCAGGTCTGTCATTTTACCAAGCAAACCACAATTAGTTCTTTTCATCATTCCCTAACCCCTGTCCATGCTCCATCCACCTGTTTCTTAGCAGGATGAAGTCAAGTGTCTTTTGGTTTTATCCATACCTTGGGTGCCACAAGAAGAATTCATGGGGGCACAAAGGAAATTCGTGGCTGCTACTCTGGTTGTTGCATTCTCTGATCTCCAGAACACAATTTTGTCTTCTCTCAGACAGTACTGTATAGGAATCTCTTTGAACATGAGCCTGTGGGAATGTTTGCAGCTGTTACAGCTCTTTGAAGATTTACCCGTTAGATGAATGGTTTGGCCATATTTGTTTTCAATAGACTTCTGCCCTGATCTGTTGTGCTTGAATGTTTATTTACACTTATAGTGGGGGTGAGAACCATTGCATAGAAATTGGGGGATCATTTAGGGAAGGCTGGGGGGGAGGGGAATCCCACACATCTTATGATATTTCAGACTGCAGGTGATTATTCCTGAGGTATATCTTTCTGGTTATTATAAAGTATAAATAGTAACCACAAAAGCTCTTAAAATACAATGCTTTTTTGCAATGTAATCTTGAATGTATCCAAGAGTAGCCTTTTAACCGAGTTGTGAATATGTTGTTGTTCAGTCGTTAAGTCGTGTCCGACTCTTCGTGACCCCATGGACCATAGCACACCAGGCCTTCCTGTCCTGCGCTCTCTCCCCGAGTGTGCTCAAGTCCATATTCATTGCATCGGTGATGTTATCTAGCCATCTCATCCTCTGCCGTCCCCTTCTCCTTTTGCCTTCAATCTTTCCCAGCATCAGGGTCTTTTCCAGGGAGTTTTCTCTTCGCATTAGGTGGCCAAAATATTTGAGCTTCAGCTTCAGTATCTGTCCTTCCAATGAGCACTCAGGGTTGATTTCCTTTCGGATTGACTGATTTGACCTCCTTGCAGTCCAGGGAACTCGTAAGAGTCTTCTCCAGCACCACAGTTTGAAAGCATTGATTCTTCGGCGCTCAGCCTTCCTTATAGTCCAGCTCTCACAGCCATACGTTGCTACTGGGAAAACCATAGCTTTGATTATATGAACCTTTGTTGGCAAGGTGATGTCTCTCCTTCTTACTATGCTGGCTAGGTTTGCCATAGCTTTCCTCCCAAGGAGCAAGCGTCTTTTACTTTCATGGCTACAGTCACCGTCTGTGGTGATCTTGGAGGCCAAGAAAATAACATCTGTCACTGCTTCCATTTCTTCCTCTTCTATATGCCAGGAAGTGATGGGGCCAGATGCCATGATCTTAGTTTTGTTAATGTTGAGTTTCAAACCAGCTTTTGCACTCTCCACTTTCACCCTCAACAAGAGGCTCTTTAGATGCTCTTCGCTTTCTGCCATTAGAGTGGTATCGTCTGCGTATCTGAGGTTGTTGATAATTCTCCCAGCAATTTTAATTCCGACCTGTGCTTCATCCAGCCCTGCGTTTCTCATGATGTACTCTGAATATAAATTAAATAAGAAGGGCGACAATATTAGGGATGTACGAAAGTCACTTACCTGGTCCCGCAGCTTGCTTCGCGGTGGGGGGGAGGTGCTTCGGTTCTCCCCCCGAAGTTCAGGCCCGGGGGAGAGGTGCCCCGCCTCACCCGGCCGAAATTCAGGCCGGGGTGAAGCACCCCGTCTCCCTGGCCGCGAAATAAAAAAGTGAATGTAAAACACACACACACAGACGTGATAGGCTATGTAATGATTTACGTAGCCTATCATGGCTAGATTTCCAAAGTCAGCTGTGATAGGCTACGTGAATCGTTACGTTGCCTATCATGGGTGACTTTGGGGGGGGGAAAGCGCGTATGCAAATGGCGGCGCCCATGGCCCATGGCCGCCGCCATTTGCATTCCTTATTTGGGCCCGGGTAGTCTATGTAAATCTTTACGTAGACTACGGCGAAAATAAGGGCAACGCAAATAGCGTTGCCCTTATTTTCACCGTAGTCTACGTAAATCTACCCGGGCCCAAATAAGGAATGCAAATGGCGGCGCCCATGGGAGCCGCCATTTGCGTACGCGCTTTTTTTTCCCCCCAAAGTCACCCATTATAGGCTACATAACGATTCATGTAGCCTATCACAGCTGACTTTGGAAATCTAGCCGTGATAGGCTACGTAAATCGTTACGTAGCCTATCACGTGTGTGTGTTTGTTTGTTTTTACATTCACTTCGTAATGGTGGCGGCAGCAGCCGGTCTGAAGACCGGCCACCGCCACCGCCCCCGCCCCCGCCGAAACGCCACCGAAACGCCGCTGGGACCCACCACCAAGAGGGACATTCGAGGGAGGTAAGTCCCATCCCGGGGGTGGGGCGGGGTGGCGGCGGAGAATTTCACTGCCAATTTCGGGGGGCTGAATGCATTGGCATTCGGCCTCCCCAAGATTCGTGGAGAAATTCTCCGCCATCCCTAGAATATACAGCCTTGTCGTACTCCTTTCCCAATTTTGAACCAATCGGTTGTTCCACGTCCGGTTCTTACTATTGCTTCTTGAGGTTTCTCAGGAGACAGGTAAGGTGGTCTGGTGCTCCCATCTCTTTAAGAATTTGCCAGTTTGTTGTGATCCACACAATCAAAGGCTTTAGCATAGTCAATGAAGCAGAAATAGACGTTTTTCTGGAATTCTCTTGCTTTCTCCATGATCCAGCGAAAGTTGGCAATTTGATCTCTAGTTGCTCTGCCTCTTCGAAACCCAGCTTGTACTTCCGGTAGTTCTCGGTTCACATGCTGCTGAAGCCTAGCATCATCTTTTAGGATTTTAAATAGCTCGGCTGGAATACTGTCATCTCCACTAGCTTTGTTGTTAGTAATGCTTCCTAAGGCCCACTTGACTTCACTCTCTAGGATGTCCGGCTCAAGTTCAGTGACAGCGCTATAGATATATATGAATGGAGCTAAATTAATTTGAATAGAATAGATGGGCAAAGAGCACTGTTTGTCTTTTCTGTCTGTCTGTCTGTCTTTCAAATTCCTGGTACATGTTAACTCATTAAAAAACATTGTAGAAATGTTTATATCAAAATATTTACAATGGGGTTTTTTTTCAGGGAAAAGAGCAGAATTCTGATATTTGGCTTTATTATCATGTTATATTGAATGATTTTTTATGCTATTGATATAGTCTATTTTATATTGTTTGCCACTCTGAGAACCTCAGTCACTGAAGGCAGGGGATATACCTTTCTTCAACAAAATAAAATACATGAATAAAAAAGCGCCTTGAATTGGGCCTGGAAACAAACTAGTAACCAATGAAGAAACCATATCAGAGCAACATGTGCTCCATATACTATGAGCTAGCCTTCTGTCAGCTGCATTTTGAATTAGCTGTAGTTTCCAGAAACTGTCCAAAGTCAGCCCACATAGAGCACATCGTGGTATGTTAATCTAGAGGTTATTAAGACATGAGTGACAATGGCCACATCAACCTTCCTTGGGAAAGGGTGTAGGTGGCCCAGAAGCTCAACCTAGTAAGAAGTCTGCAAGGTAACCGGCACCAAATCCAGGAACATCACCTCAAGCTAGGATCTCAATACAAAGTGTGCCCCCTATCAAAGCAGACTAAACACCAGCCTTCCCCAACCTGGTGTCCCTCAGATATGCTGGGCTGCATTTGGATGGCACAGGCTGGTGTACAAATAACCCTGGATAAGCTGATCCCCCAACCAACATCACTTCTGACTTGCTTAGATTAAGCTTCTGTTTGCCCATATCCAGTCCATCGCTGACTTCAGACAACAGCATCATCAGCTTATTCTCCATATAACCTCACCCAGCAGGTTCATGTAGACGTTAAATGGTATGGGAGGCAAAATTGATCCCTCCAGCATCCTGCAAGCCAGTGGCCAGCCCCGTGTCAAAGATCCAAAACAGTGGAATGTAGACATAATAGCTGAAGGTCCAGTTTATTCTTGCCATATGCCCCAGATCATTAAATTGCATGGTTGACTATGTGGAGTTATTTAAAACAAATGACTTCAGGGCTGCATCTAAGCAACCAGAAATTATGCCTTAGCTAAAGAAGGAATATCAGTAACTCATACATAGAAGAGGATATAAATTGACTGAAGTGAGTGACTTGAGTCACTGACAGCTTCCATATATGAGTCAGGCTTCAATCCAAAAATAAGTTAATTTAGGTTGCAATCCTAAAAAAAAATTCCTGGGAGTAAGCCCATTGAACATAGTTGGACTTACAACCAAGTAAACATGCATTTGTTGTTGTTCAGTTGTGTCCGACTCTTCGTGACCCCATGGACCATAGCACGCCAGGCCTTCCTGTCCTGCGCTCTCTCCCGGAGCGTGCTCAAGTTCATATGCATTGCATCGGTGATGCTATCTAGCCATCTCATCCTCTGCCGTCCCCTTCTCCTTTGGCCTTCAGTCTTTCCCAGCATCAGGGTCTTTTCCAGGGAGTTTTCTCTTCGCATTAGGTGGCCAAAATAGTTGAGCTTCAGCTTCAGTATCTGTCCTTCCAATGAGCACTCAGGGTTGATTTCCTTTAGGATGGACTGATTTGACCTCCTTGCAGTCCAGGGGACTCGTAAGAGTCTTCTCCAGCACCATAGTTTGAAAGCATCAATTCTTCGGCGCTCAGCCTTCCTTATAGTCCAGCTCTCACAGCCATACGTTACTACTGGGAAAACCATAGATTTGATTAGACGGACCTTTGTCGGCAAGGTGATGTCTCTGCTTCTTACTATGCTGTCTAGGTTTGCCATAGCTTTCCTCCCAAGGAGCAAGCACCTTTTAATTTCATGGCTACAGTCACCGTCTGCAGTGATCTTGGAGCCCAAGAAAGTAAAATCTGTCACTGCTTCCATTTCTTCCCCTTCTATATGCCAGGAAGTGATAGGGCCAGATGCCATGATCTTATTTTTTTTATGTTGAGTTTCAAACCAGCTTTTGCACTCTCCTCTTTCACCCTCAACAAGAGGCTCTTTAGATCCTCTTCGCCTTCTGCCATTAGGGTGGCATCGTCTGTATATCGGAGGTTGTTGATAATTCTCCCAGCAATCTTAATTCCGACCTGTGAGTCATCCATCCCGGCATTTCTCATGATGTACTCTGCATATAAGTTAAATAAGCAGGGCGACAATATGCAGCCTTGTCGTACTCCTTTCCCAATTTTGAACTACTCGGTTGTTCCTTGTCTGGTTCTTACTGTTGCTTCTTGACCCTCGTACAGGTTTCTCAGGAGACAGGTAAGGTGGTCTGGTACTCCCATCACTTTCAGAATTTGCCACAGTTTGTTGTGATCCACACAATCAAAGGCTTTAGCGTAGTCAATGAAGCAGAAATAGATGTTTTTCTGGAATTCTCTTGCTTTCTCCATGATGCAGCGAATGTTGGCGATTTGATCTCTAGTTCCTCTGCCTCTTCGAAACCCAGCTTGTACTTCCGGTAGTTCTCGGTTCACATACTGCTGAAGCCTAGCTTGTAGGATTTTGAGCATCACCTTGCTGGCATGTGAAATGAGCGCAAATGTACGGTAGTTTGAACACTCTTTGGCGTTGCCCTTCTTTGGAATTGGAATGTAAACTGACCTTTTCCAGTCTTGCGGCCATTGTTGAGTGTTCCAAATTTGTTGGCATATTGAGTGCAGCACTTTAACAGCATCATCTTTTAGGATTTTAAATAGCTCAGCTGGAATACTGTCACCTCCGCTAGCTTTGTTGTTACTAATGCTTCCTAAGGCCCACTTGACTTCACTCTCTAGAATGTCCAGCTCAAGTTCAGTGACCACATTATCATGGCTATCAGGGACATAAGATCTTCCCTGTATAGTTCTTCTGTGTATTCTTGCCACCTCTTCTTAATCTCATCTGCTTCTGTTAGGTCCCTGCCTTCTTTGTCCTTTATCATGCCCGTCTTTGCACAAAACGTTCCCTTGATAGCTCCGATTTTCTTGAAGAGATCTCTAGTCTTTCCCATTCTGTTGTTTTCCTCGATTTCTTTGCATTGTTCATTTAAGAAGGCCTTCTTGTCTCTCCTTGCTATTCTCTGGAACTCTGCATTCAGTTGGATATATCTTCCCCTTTCTCCCTTGTTTTTCGCTTCCCTTCTTTCCTCAGCTACTTGTAAAGCCTCATCAGACAGCCACTTGGCTTTCTTGCATTTCTTTTTCTTTGGGATGGATTTCGTTGCTGCCTCCTGAACAATGTTACGGACCTCCGTCCATAGTTCCTCAGGCACTCTGTCTATCAGGTCTAATCCCTGAAATCTATTCCTCACCTCCACTGTATATTCATAAGGGATATGATTGAGGTCATACCTGAATGGTTTAGTGGTTTTCCCTACGTTCTTCAATTTAAGCCGAAATTTTGCAGCAAGAAGCTCATGATCTGAGCCACAGTCAGCTCCAGGTCTTGTTTTGACTGACTGTATAGAGCTTCTCCATCTTTGGCTGCAAAGGACATAATCAATCTGATTTCGATATTGACCATCTGGTGATGTCCATGTGTAGAGTCGTCTCTTGTGCTGTTGGAAAAGAGTGTTTGCTATAATCAGCGTGTTCTCTTGGCAAAACTCTATTAGCCTTTGTCCTGCTTCATTTTGTACACCAAGGCCATGCCTGCCTGTTATCCCAATGATTTCTTGACTTTCTACTTTAGCATTCCAATCCCCTATGATGAAGAGGACATCTTTTTTTGGTGTTAGTTCTAGAAGGTGTTGTAGGTCTTCATAGAACCGATCAACCTCAGCTTCTTCAGCATCAGTGGTTGGGGCATAGACTTGAATTACTGTGATGTTGAATGGTTTGCCTTGGATTCGTACTGAGATCATTCTATCGTTTTTAAGATTGTACCCCAGTACTGCTTTTCCCACCCTTTTGTTGACTATGAGTGCTACTCCATTTCTTCTAAGGGATTCTTGCCCACAATAGTAGATATGATGGTCACCTGAATTAAATTCGCCCATGCCTGTCCATTTTAGTTCACTGATTCCCAAGATGTCGATGTTCAATCTTGCCATCTCATGTTTGACCACCTCCAGCTTACCTTGATTCATTGATCTGACATTCCAGATTCCTAAACAATATTGTTCTTTACAGCATCGGATTTTCTTTTCACCACCAGACACATCCACAGCTGAGTGTCCTTTCGGCTTTGGCCTAGCCGCTTCACTCTTTCTGGCGCTACTTGGAAATTCCCTCTGCTCTTCCCCAGTAGTATATTGGACACCTTCCGACCTGAGGGCCTCATCTTCCGGCGTCATCTCTTTTAGCCTTGTGATACGTTCCATGGGGTTTTCTTGGCAAGAATACTGGAGTGGGTTGCCATTTCCTTCTCCAGTGGACCACATTTTGTCAGAACTCTCTGCCATGACCTGTCCATCTTGGGTGGCCCTGCACGGCATAGCTTATGGCTTCACTGAGTTATGCAAGCCCCTTCGCCACAACAAGGCAGTGATCCATGAAGGGGAAACATGCATAGGGTGATGCTATTAGGCTGTAATCCTAAGCACACTTACTAGTGAGTAAACAACATTGAATACAGTGGGACTTACTTCTGAATAAGCACACATTGGAAGCCCTGCCTTCTCCTCAGCAGCCCCCTGCACCTCATCCATTGTTCAGGAGGGGCCGCTGACCCTTCAGAGGGACTTTTCAAGGGTTGGTATTATTATCAATAATAATAATAATAATAATAATAATAATAATTTACATTTCTATACCACCCAGTAGCCAAAGACGGCTGCAGGGTGAAGTGGAGGGGGAACTTTCCTTTTGCAAACTTCCTGCAGTTAAGTTACCTTAGGATCCAAGCCATTATGTGCAAGTGAAACCCCCCCCCCCATTTTGGGACTGCATTTGTTTTCATGCATGAAAGTCTCATTTGCTTCCTTCATTGAAATTGCATTCATGTTGTGTTTCCTTCATTGGCTAATCCTTCATTTATGTGTTGCCATTTGTCTTTGAGGTTCCATTCTCTTTCTGTTTAAAAATAGGTTTTTGCCATCACCAGTGGCAGCAATGGCAGTGAAGCAAACACTGTCAGCTTCCCCTAATGGCCCCCTCCCACCGCCCCCCAAAAGCCCCAATGCAGTATCATTCCAAGGGAGGGAGCGCAGCTGCCACAAACAAAACAAAATAAAATGGTGACGCCTCACTTTTTGTACTTGTAAAAGGGTACTGTAAGAACAGACTTAAAAGGCACCACCTTTATTCTGGAAATATTATTAAACTGTAAGTGTTGTGGGTATTTTCCCCTGTGTATTTGAGGAAACCAACACTGTAACACAGTGCTTCTGACAATACAAGACCTAGTTCAGAAAATGTATATTTGAGACAAATTCTTTAAGTAGATTAACCTCCCCGCCACCCCAAAGGAGAGTCCTTTGGCACCTTAAAGACAGGCAGAGCACTCCTAACTCCCTTGGACAACTACCGAAGGGGAGTTAGGATGCAAAGGAAATGCTCCTCTGCCAGCAGAGAGGAGCTCTGTCTGTGGATATGTCTGCCACAGAGGCCCCCAGTATGCTCCTGAAAATTTTCACAGGTGTAAGAATAGCCCCGGAATTATTTCCACCAGCAGTAGGCCCTGCAACAGGATATTCTGGAGGGAACTTAGATCTAGGATCAAGCCTGTTAACTATGCTGCTTTGGAGCTTACCTAATTAATTTCCTTACTTTGAAACCAATAGTATGTGTCGGGGGACGGGGGCTTTGCAAAATATAAACCATTGGAGGATTTAAACCCAAAGAAACACACCCACCCACTTCCCACCCTGACTAGAAAGATCCAGCAGGGCTTGGAAGTGGAAGATGGTCTACCGCTTTACTCCCCATCCACCCTACCCCACACCCTTTAGGATTGTGCACTAACAGATTTACCTTTCTGGGCTTTAGCTCATGAAAACTTATGACACAGCAAGGGCACAATCCTATGCATGTTTCAACAGAAAAGAAGTCGTACAACTCCCAGCATCCCTCTAGCCCGCCATTGTAGGATTGCAAGCACTTTTTTCTGTCTAAACTTGCATAGGATTGCACCTTAAATGGTGCCACAGGATTCTTTTTTGTGTCTGCTGTCGCAGACTGTCTTGACCACCGTTCTGGAATTCTTTATGTACAAACTTATTCAGCATGTGCAATAAGCAAGGAATCCCTTTTTAAAAAAAGATGTTATGGCACCACTGTTTCCATTTATTCCCTACGTGGAAGCCCTTCAAGCTTCTGATCACATTCCAGTCAAATACAGATGCATATACTTTTATGATTCAGCTACATAACTTGCATATCCAAAATGTCAGTAGTTAGTGCTCTTCTCCTTATTTTACTCTGATTGTCCCACAAGCTTACTCACAATATACTAAGGACTGTAAGCAGTGAGTATAACTATGATTAGTTATCTTGTCCTGTTATGTGCAATTCTTCCTTTTTGTTGCCTAAATTTTTTTTTACTTTCTTTCAAAATAAAATTCCATGTTCAAAATCGAAAAGAAAAATGGTGTGTGGCCCTTTTGCTTCAATAGGTGATGATTGGTTCATTCATATATTTCATTGGTTCATGTATTCCAGGCACAGCATGGGACAAAAAATTATGGAGGACCTGATGAGGACAAGAAGGACGGGCATAGAATTAGAAACCAGCAGCAAAAACAGAAGAGCAATAGCAGTAAAGTAAGATCTAGGGGCCAGAAAAGAATCATTGAACAGGAACTGCTCCTCAAGAGTTCACTGACAGGCATTGAAAAGAGGGAAGAGGTCAAGAACCTCAGCAGGGGGCAGCTGGTATGGCTGAGAGAATAAGAAATTTAGGGTGCCATCCTATGCATCTTTAGACAGACAAAAGTCCTACAATTCCCAGCATTCCCCAGCCATCTATGCTGGCTGGGGAATGCTGGGAATTATAGGACTTTTGTCTGTCTTAGCATGCATAGGATGGTTCCAGTCAAGAAGCTAGACAATAAGGTGAGGACAGCCTAGCAATGAAGTTTTGGAACACTGGGTTTTAGGAGGAAGGGCACACAGGCATATAAATGTCATTTTTGCTTGGGATACAAAGACACCAGTGGCTGACTCTACTCTAGCAAGCCACCTTTATGACTGATTACAGTCGTTCCCCAACCCCCCCAACCCCCTAAGACCACAAGAAAGGAACTTTCCTCCAGAAGTAAACTCTGCCTATCTTTGAAGGCAGTATCTGCAATAACATCTTTTAAAAATGGTTATTTTTTGCAATTTGCCCCACTGCAACAACCAAAGCAACCTGGTATGACCTTTAAACAATAGTTTGCTTCTGCTCTGCTGGATCTGAACAAAAGCTTTCTATTTCATATGCATGTCTATACAGCTGCAGATACTTCTATGGTGAAAGGTCAAGACATTTTGCGACCTTTGCAACGGATGATCTAATTGAAGAATCACTGTGGCCTCCTTTGTTGTTGTTGTTGCAATTTCAGAAAAGAACCAATGGGAAGCCTGAGTCTCAAAATGCTCCAGTTCCACAAGCTTTGTGAAAATTACTGGAGTGCACTGAGCAGCTCGACCTATTTAACTAAGAAAGCATGGCCAATAATTCAAGTCATCATGAGTGTACCCCCGCCGTAAGTCTGGGTTGTAGTACTTGCAAATTTGGTGTGGTACTTTGCAAAGTATCACACCAACTTTGTGTAAGTCTGGGGTGTGGTCGTTTGCAAAGGTAGGAGCAATCTCAGTCAATCAATCTTTTAAAATAGAATTATTGAACTGGAAGAAACCAAAAAGTTCTGTAATCTACCTCTGTGCTGAAAGGCTGGACTACTCTGCCCTACCACACCTTCAGCTGATTGCATTCATACCTCAGTGTGCTGCACTTGAACTGGTTTAACTGCTATGGCTCCACTCACAGATTCCCCAGAACCATATTCTTGTAAGTGGTGGCCTGGGAATCTCAGTGGCCTAACAAGTGGAAACTTAACTACCAGACTTCCTTGGGGAGTGGGATGGAGAAGCCATGCTGTAGGTGTCTGCAGTGTGTGTGTGCCTAACATACATAACTAACATCTGTAGAACTGTTCTTGTCAGGGTGGCAACTGAGCCCATAGAGCCCCAGAGCAGTTCTTATTCTGAGGAGGAACAGCAATCCATGGGAGAGGAGCTCACTCATCTCTCACAGGCACAGCAGCTGGCAGAGATTCCTCCTGCCTGCATTCCTTAGATAGCGACCCTGGCAGTGAAAGAGTGCAGGAGAGGTGCTTGCTAGACACTCGACGCAGACGCAGGGAGCGACGAGTGATGGAGGGCGCAGAAAGGAGGTGTAGTGCCCGTTTGGCGCACAAGCAACGGCTGCCTCCTGTGGACCCAAGGGAAAGAGGGAGGACCTCTCCATAGCCCATAAGTTCAGAGTCTTCCCACCCTCCTCCTTCAAACGGGGACCAACTGCCTTACCTGGAGCTTAGGCTACTCTGCTATCATTCCCCAGTGCAGTTCATTGCTTAGTTGCTGGTGATTAGCATCTGAAAGAGTCGTTAAGTTGTAAACGGAATAAAGCCTTGGAAAGAATCCTTGTCGTCTGTGTCTTGAGCTGGCTATTGGAGGGGACTGTAAGAGGCAGCTAGGGTGCTCCTGACAGTTTTACCATATCTGGTAGATCTAGCAATTGAGCAGAAGTGAAACCTGGGGATGAGATCTGTTAAGCTGGGTGGACCTAGCTTCTTACAAGCTTGTACTCTAGTCTACCCTTCCATTGTTTCTCAGTGGGTAGAATTGGTGCCCAGATGACATCTTTCCACTTATGGAAGAAAGCCTCAGTCCTTTCCCTGGCTCCTCTCACCTCCTAATTAATTGCACTGTTGCTACAATGATTCCCCCCCCACACACATACATTTACTTTTAAAAAATCAAATATACTAGAAGAGTAGATAACACTGGACTACACTACAGGGGTGTCCTATGCTATTTCCTGCCCCCTATCTTAACAATACTGGACAACTTTGCCAGGCTAGTATAACTCACTCTCTCAGCCACAGGCCCACCCCTGCAATATGGATATCATGATGAGAGAATATGCACTGGCATTTTAAAAAAATGTTTACAAACTTGGCAGGGTGTGTGTGGACTCACATTTTTTGCATTTGAAATAAGATCCGAATTAGAGAGATTGTGGACTCCTTCCTTTGTTGCCATCTTTTGTTTTGGAGTAGACATCATACAATCCTGGATTTCTGAATTGTAGGGGTTGTGGCTCAGTGATAAGAATATATGCCTTACGTGCAGAAGGTCCTAGGTTCAATTTCTGGCTCTTCCGGGTAGTGCTGGGAAAGAATTCTGCCTAAAACCCTGGAGAGCCACTGCCAGTATACAATACTCAACTAGATGGGCCAATGGTCTGACTCAGTAAAAGGCAGCTTCCCTATGTGCCTATGAGTTGCTTTCTGTGGAGCAGCAACTGCTTCTTCAACAGGGAAAACCAACAAAATGATTTAAAAACAAACCTGGAAGTTCCTTCTCCAGGCAATGGGTGTGTCTGCTACTTTCTCACAAAACAGTGGGTCAGAATAGTGACTGCCCATGTTGCCTCATGTCTTGAGTTCTACAAGGGCTAGGAGCTTGCTCTTTTAAAAAAAATATGTTCATATTCTCAGGATGTTGGCTCATCCAGGGTGTTGCCCCTCCCAGCAGACACCCATGTCAAATTACTTTAAAAGCACAGTAATTACCTATATACATGTGCCCATTGGAGATGCAACCTGTTCAGTTACATGTATTTGCTACCAAGATCATAATTAGATTCTGCATTCCTGATCCTTACCTGGGCAATCAACAACTTCAGGAATTGGAACCACTGGGCAGGGATTGGCACCCAGGCCTTCTGGGGCCCCCACAGCCGATTCCACTACCAAACCCACATGGCAACTACAGGTGCCCAGGCTCAGTACTGGGTATCTGCTGTTTTTCCCTCATCCAGGCAAATGCAGCCACCATTTTAATTTCCCCACAGCACCCCTAAATTGCCAGCCTGGAACACTGCAAGAGAATAAAAATGGCAGGCACCACTCCCTGACATACCAAAGAGCTGCTGTGTCAGAATAAACCAGCCTTCCCCAGCCTGATGCCCTCCAGATGTTTTGGACTGTAACTCCCAGCATTCCTGACTATTGGCCATGCTGGCTGGGGCTGATGGTAGTTGAGGTCCAAAGCAACTGAAAGCAACAGGTTGGGGGAGGCTGGATTAGAAAATTCTGGGCTGGATAATAGTCTGACCTGATACAGGGCAAATTCCTAAGCGCCTAACTTCTTGCAGCCAATATAATTTTGGAAATATTTCCTGCATTATGAAGAACTATTCAGTCCACCAAATGTGATTCCTGTTTCAATGAACTTCCTTACTTTCACCTGGATGAAAATTATTTCATTGTAAAAGAGTATAAAAAATGAGCCAATTCTCTCCCCTCCGCCTTTTGTATCTGTGATCAGAGAAGGTTGCCACATATCCTGTGCTGGTTGTAGAATTAACAGAGAAGCTGTAGTTATAGGAGAAAAGCTATTTTAACACAAAATATTTAAACCTGTTAATGAATTTCCAGTTCCTTGAATTAACATGTAAAAGCTAGATTGAACATAAATTTGATTTTAAAATGGCTCTCTGCTGCTGTCTATAGTTAACAAGTAATGCATGTAAGACAAAAAGACTTTCCAAGCCTCACTTTTGAAAATATGCAGGTTTCCCCTAGCTTAGCCACACAGTCTGAGTGCCTAGTTACCCTTTTCATCTGGGACAGATATCTATCTTCTTCCATTTTTGTTCCAAGCATGGGTACTTTTTCAGAGTTTTTGGTCTTCCCAATAATTTAAGTCACTCTTTCTTTGTATTGAGTTTAATGCAATTGGTATGTTCACAAGGTTTAATTAAATTTTGTGTCCTCCTGACAATTACAAAAAGAATGTATGTATGTGGCAAGGAGATTCTATTTTTGCCTGCAAGAGAACAAGGTCTCCAGATCCTTGTCTGCCTCCCTTTCAGCATTTAGACAAGCAGTCAAGAGAAGCCCTAGCCTCCTGCTGTGTTAATAAGCACTGTTCCCTCACAGACATATCTATTGGTTTTTAGAGGTTCAGAGTCCCTGCTGTGTTAATAAGCAGTATCCCATGATGCACGAAATACACTGAGTACATTTTTGAATTTACATGTCTATAATTTTCTGTTGTCACCACAGCCAGAGGCTCACACAAATGTCATGTGCTTGGCTTTAGCTGAAAGAAGTGCATGTAGCCAGGTAATGGGCTGCCTTTTTTGAGCTCAAAGGGACAGAAGACTCCTTGTACTAACAATCAAAAGGTATTATGCAGCAATTCCATCTTTTCTTCCTTAACGTACTTTTTTCCTGGTAAGAAAAAAGACAGCAGCAGTGGTGGGAAAACATGAGAAGGCTACAAATTGAGGACATCATCTGGACTCCCCACCCCACAGGGTAAAGTTCTGTGTATCAGGCAGTGTGATTGCACAATAAAATCCTCATTTAGAAGCACACAAAATATGTTAGAAACTATCCAGCCTCATATTTCTGTCCCTAAATTCAGCTTATCAGGAATAGGCTCATTTGTTTCACAGGAGCCTCATGCAACTTAACGATAATGTAATGATGCCCTGCACCTTCCAGATGCTACTAGGGATGTCAGAGAATTTCGCCATGAATCTCGGGGAGGCCGAATGCCAGCACATTCGGCCCCGCAAAATTGGTGGCAAAACGGTCTGCCACCCCCCGACCCCCCAGGACGGGACTTACCTTGCGCGAATCCTCCCAGCGGCAGTGGCAGCAGTGCGGCGGCCGGTCTTCCGACCGGCTCCCGCCACCTCCATTTCCAGTAAAAAAACAACAACAAAAAAAGTGATAGGCTACGTAAAGATTGACGTAGCCTATCATGGCTAGATTTTTAAAAAATACCGTGATAGGCTACATAAATCTTTACGTAGCCTATCACGGCTGAGTAAAAAAAAAACCCGCACGTACGCAAATGGCGGAGCCCATGGGCACCATTTGCGTTCCTTGTTTTGGCACATCTAGTCTAAGTAAACATTTATGCAGACTACGGCGAAAATAAGGGGAACGCAAATAGCGTAGCGTTTACGAAAATAAGGGGAACGCAAATAGCGTAGCATCTACGCTATTTGCATTCCCCTTATTTTTGCCGTAGTCTACGTAAATGTTTACATAGACTAGACATGCCAAAATAAGGAACGCAAATGGCGGCGCCCATGGGCGCCGCCATTTGCGTACGTGCAGTTTTTTGTTTTTACTCAGCCATGATAAGCTACGTAAACATTTACGTAGCCTATCACGGCTGACTGTAGGGATGCAAACGGCGGCGGCTACAGCTGCTGCCATTTGCGGCCCGGCCGGCCAGGATTCGGGAGTGGAGGGACGAAGCGCCTCCCCCCCGCCCAGAATTTGGGGGGGGAGGGACGGAGAGCCTCCCCCCCACCGCGAATCAAATTTCGTTACAGGTAAGTGACTTTCATACATCCCTAGATACTACAGAGCTATTGAAAGCAGTGAAGCCCACTTCACTTCAGGATCTGGCAACTTTAGATACAATTTTGCACATCACTTTTATTAAATGAAAGCTGCAATCCAAGAAAAATTAGTTGGAAGTAATTCTATTGAAATTATTGGGAAATACTTCTGGGTAAACATGACTAGGACTGGGCTGTAGTCTGTAGATGAAAACCACTGTAGTGTAGCAGCCAGAATGCTGGGTTTTAACAAATCCTTGCTTGGTCATGCAGTGTATATAGTAGCCTTGGGTAATTTATGGCTCAGTCCAACCTCCCTGATTGGGTTGTTCTGAGGATAAAGTAAGATAACTCCATGTACATGGCTTTGAGCTCTGTGGAGGAATGGGTGGGACACAACTAAATAATTTGCTCCAGGTAGCTCATCCTTATCAGCTGCTAAGCAGCCATTTTCTGCCTTCAGGGAGCAGGTGTGTTCAAACCTTCAAAAATAGAAGTCAAAGCAGCATTGTATATTTTTGGAACTGCCTAGGGATATATGAATCCCTTACCTTGTTCTGGTGGCGGCGTCCGCTGCAGGGGGGGAGGTGATCCTTCCCTCCCCCCAGAATCCTGCCCAGCCAGTTCCGCTCTGCAGCGAGTCCGTAGAGCCACTGGCTGGGCCCATCCGCAGCCGGACTGCCATCTGCTGCCGGGCTGCTGCAGCTGCAAATGGCGGCCGGTGTAGTGGCTGCCATTTGCGTCCCTACGTTAGGCCGTGATAGGCTACATATATATTTACGTAGCCTATCACGGAAAAAGCAGGGATGCAAATGGCATAGTGGCCGCCATTTGTGTCCCTGCTCTTTGCCGTGATAGGCTATGTAACTATTTAAGTAGCCAATCACAGCCACGGGCGGGGACACAAATGGCGGCCACTACACCGGCTGCCACTTCGTTCCGCAGCCCGGTAGCAGATGGAGGCAATGACCCAGAGCAGCCGCCGTCGCCAGGTAGGGTCCGTCCCGGGGCGGTGGCGGAGGGGTGTAGTCCCCTCATTGGAGTCCGTGGCGGATTTGTCCGCCATCCTTAGAACTGCCTCTTTCATTTTATCCTAACATGAGCTTTAAAACCTTTCCCAGATGCAGTTCAACCCATTCCATTTTGATTCAAATTTTATGGCAGATAGAGGCTTATTTAATTTTACGTTTAGATGTTCAATCCTTTAAAAAAAAAGTTGTTACCAGCAATAACACTCCTTTTTTAGTATAGGGAAGGATATAAACAAAAAGAAAGTACGTCATTGATGAAATTTGTCTTTTGGGACCACATAAGAACAGAAAATGGCTTCCTGGAATCTAAGGTTTGATCAAACAGGCTGTAATGAATGAAAATAAAATGTATGCCCATGCGTATTTTTGTCTTCTCCTAGGCAATCTATCTGCAAGCTAAAAACTGTATTCCTTAAACCACTGCACATCTGATCATAGCAGATGGAGGACACCCTTTTGTCCAATTACAACTTGGATTACACAAGTATTAACATTTAGTATTTGTAAAAATAAAATAAAATGAAGTGCAAAGTACTCCCCCTCTTCCATTTCTGAATAATGTATTAGGATGTTCATTGACTAAAAATGAGATAAATATGTCTGCTCCTAAAATAATCAGTTTCTTGCCAATAGAACTCTTTGCTGCATTTTACTATCTCTGTTGACTTTACCTTTCTGGTGGCGGTTTAAAATATTATTTTGTTTTTAATTTTGGGAGGGAACAATCCTATCAAGATTGACAGTCGTGACCCCAGAGGCCACCGCCTATTCAGTGCAGGGTGGGAGGAGTGGTGAGGAGCACAGCTCCTCCTTGCTTCCCCAGCCCTGCTTTTGCGGCTAGACAGCTAATTTCGCTACGCCATTTGCGTCCCTGCATTAGCCGTAATAGGCTACATAAATATATACGTAGCCTATCACGAAAAAGAGCAAGGACGCAAATGGCATAGCGGCCGCCATTTGCATCCCTGCTCTTTGCCATGATAGGCTATGTAAATACTTACATAGCCTATCACGGCTAACGTAGCGAGGGAAATGGCGGCCACAGACCAGGGCCGCCATTCGCACCGGCAGACGAGGGCAGTGGACGGCTGACACAAGATAGGCTCCATCCCGGAGAGGTTTCGTGGGGTGGCAGGGGGGATTGCTCCGTTCCGCCACGGACTCTGGGGGGCCGGATTCCAAAAAATCCTGCCTCACTGGAGTCCGTGGTGGAATTCTCTAACATCCCTAACATTTTCTGAGGAAAAGTTGCAATCCTCTTTAAAATGGTCATTAAATACTCCCTAAAGCTAATCTTCCCCTTCATGGATCACTGCCTTGTTGTGGCGAAGGGGCTATGAATATACAGTGGAGGTGAGGAATAGATTTCAGGGATTAGACCTGACAGACAGAGTGCCTGAGGAACTATGGACGGAGGTCCGTAACATTGTTCAGGAGGCAGCAACTCAATCCATCCCAAAGAAAAAGAAATGCAAGAAAGTCAAGTGGCTGTCTGATGAGGCTTTACAAGTAGCTGAGGAAAGAAGGGAAGCGAAAAGCAAGGGAGAAAGGGGAAGATATATCCAACTGAATGCAGAGTTCCAGAGAATAGCAAGGAGAGACAAGAAGGCCTTCTTAAATGAACAATGCAAGGAAATCGAGGAAAACAACAGAATGGGAAAGACTAGAGATCTCTTCAAGAAAATTGGAGATCTCAAGGGAACGTTTTGTGCAAAGACGGGCATGATAAAGGACAAAGAAGGCAGGGACCTAACAGAAGCAGATGAGATTAAGAAGAGGTGGAAAGAATACACAGAAGAACTATACAGGAAAGATCTGAATGTCCCTGATAGCCATGATAGTGCGGTCACTGAACTTGAGCCAGACATCCTCGAGAGTGAAGTCAAGTGGGCCTTAGGAAGCATTAGTAACAACAAAGCTAGCGGAGATGACAGTCTTCCAGCTGAGCTATTTAAAATCCTAAAAGATGATGCTGTTAAAGTGCTGCACTCAATATGCCAACAAATTTGGAACACTCAGCAATGGCCACAAGACTGGAAAAGGTCAGTTTACATTCCAATTCCAAAGAAGGGCAACGCCAAAGAGTGTTCAAACTACCGCACCATTGCGCTCATTTCACATGCCAGCAAGGTGATGCTCAAAATCCTACAAGCTAGGCCTCAGCAGTATGCGAACCGAGAACTACCGGAAGTACAAGCTGGGTTTCGAAGAGGCAGAGGAACTAGAGATCAAATCGCCAGCATTCGCTGGATCATGGAGAAAGCAAGAGAATTCCAGAAAAACGTCTATTTCTGCTTAATTGACTACGCTAAAGCCTTTGATTGTGTGGTCCACAACAAATTGTGGCAAATTCTTAAAGAGATGGGAGTACCAGACCACCTTACCTGTCTCCTGAGAAACCTATACGAGGGTCAAGAAGCAACAGTAAGAACCAGACATGGAACAACCGATTGGTTCAAAATTGGGAAAGGAGTACAACAAGGCTGCATATTGTCACCCTGCTTATTTAACTTATATGCAGAGTACATCATGAGAAACACCGGGTTGGATGACTCACAGGTCGGAATTAAGATTGCTGGGAGAATTATCAACAACCTCCAATATGCAGATGATACCACCCTAATGGCAGAAAGCGAAGAGGATCTAAAGAGCCTCTTCTTGAGGGTGAAAGAGGAGAGTGCAAAAGCTGGTTTGAAACTCAACATTAAAACAACTAAGATCATGGCATCTGGCCCCATCACTTCCTGGCATATAGAAGGGGAAGAAATGGAAGCAGTGACAGATTTTACTTTCTTGGGCTCCAAGATCACCGCAGACGGTGACTGTAGCCATGAAATTAAAAGACGCTTGCTTCTTGGGAGGAAAGCTATGGCAAACCTAGACAGCATAGTAAGAAGCAGAGACATCACCTTGCCGACAAAGATCCGTCTAATCAAAGCTATGGTTTTCCCAGTAGTAATGTATGGCTGTGAGAGCTGGACTATAAGGAAGGCTGAGCACCGAAGAATCAATGCCTTCGAACTGTGGTGCTGGAGAAGACCCTTACGAGTCCCCTGGACTGCAAGGAGGTCAAATCAGTCCATCCTAAAGGAAATCAACCCTGAGTGCTCATTGGAAGGACAGATACTGAAGCTGAAGCTCAAATATTTTGGCCACCTAATGCAAAGAGAAAACTCTCTGGAAAAGACCCTGATGCTGGGAAAGACTGAAAGCAAAAGGAGAAGGGGACGGCAGAGGATAAGATGGCTAAATAGCATCACCGATGCAATGCATATGAACTTGAGCACGCTCTGGGAGAGAGCGCAGGACAGGAAGGCCTGGCGTGCTATGGTCCATGGGGTCACGAAGAGTCGGACACGACTGAACGACTGAACAACAACAAAGCTGATCTTCTTTAAAAGGAGGGTAGGTGGGTGGGGTGGAGGGAATCAACACCATTCACATTTTTATTGGCTTTTTATTTCATACAAAAGACAGTATCAGATTAAAAATACAAACACTTTGGGTGATTATCCAGCTTTTCCACCTGCCTCATAGAAATCAAACCAATGAGCAAAACAAAAAGAAAAACAACAATTTGTTTTTTAAAGGTAACATTTTGGCCAGAGCTGTAAAATAATGCTGCACCAATTAAATTACACCAAAATATATTATTATACCTTTGAAATGGCTTTCAGACCAATAAATAAAAAAAGACAAATTCAAATAAAAAGTCAACTTTGAAGTACAAAAAAAAGAACCTCCCAAATTAAATAAGAAAAAAAACACACAACGCTAATAATAACAATGTGCAGTCAAGTGTTCTGCTTTTTCTAGGAATGATAACATGCCAGTAAGTCCCTACAGAACATTTTCCAGTTTGGCAGCAATCAATCAATCATTCACATTTATACATAAGATAGCAGGCCTGGGCAACAGCCTAGGTAGAGCTCAATTTGAGGGGAATTCTTAGTTCCCCGCAGGAGCAGTTGCAAGTTCCCTTTCCTTCACTACATACATCAATTAAATATTTAACTGAGCCAGATGGACAGGCAGTGTAAGTCAGCTCTGTTCCATTGAATAAAACTCCATTAGGACAACTGAGATGGGTCCCATCATAGCAGCCAAGGGAGCAAGGCTTATACACTCCTGGATCAAAATACAGTCTTTTTGCTAATGGAATTTTTTTCCCAAATTACTGAAACATCCTGTTTTTAAAAAAAGCACAGAAAATCTTTAGATTTTTGTACTTCTCTAAGCCTGCAATCCTATGCTATTTGGGAGTAAACCCCAGTGAACTCAGTAAAACTGACATCTGAGTAAACATGCTTTAGGATTGGGCTGCACATATATTACTTGGGATGAAAATTAGAGTTGCAATTCCAGAGTGGGTATGTGCCTTGACATCAAATTGTGACAGACATCAAACAGTATAAAAAGAATGAGAATATTTTATTTCCAGAGGGAAGATGGCTTTTCTTCATACCTTTAAGTGCAACATATATGGATTTTGTGGGGATTCAATGCCATTTTGACTGGTATTTAATAACTAATTTGGTCCTATGCCCTATAGAGAGATACAGCTGTCCTGAAGAATTAGAAGAGCCATTCTGGGAAACAAACTAATTAGTTCACCTGTCTGATTGTGAAGTAAAGTGTTCTGACACCAATTAGGCAGTCTGGACATTATTATGAGAAATATAAAACAACACTTCCTTCCAGCTCAAGTATTTTCATGTCTTTAACTTAGAATTTGGCACTAGTTTCCTATAACTTTTGGAGCCTAGAATCAGAGTGGGCCAAATTGTGTTCTCAGCTACAGTCATAAAGTTGGCACTGATTAAATGCAGGAACAAATCTTGGACTATTATCTGTAGTTAAGTGTGACTGTTGACTTTTTTTTAAGCTGCAAACAATTTGACATTGGAAGGTAATTTAATAATTCAACTCTACTGAAAATAAACTGCTTGCTGCGATAACTGTGGGGGTGTCTCCACAAGCGATTTACTGCGAGGTTGCTGCGTTTAGAGATCGTTCTGGTCACATGATGTCTGCCATTCTGCAGCCATGCTGGAGGTTCGCGCCAAAAAACCAGTTCTTCTGAGACTACTTTTAGTTCAATTGTTTTCCTTAATTCAGCTTGTCTGCACTTCTGTTGTGGTGTGCACCAACCCTCCACATTTACTCCGGCATGATTTCCCTGCCCAGGGGTGTATCTTTCATGGCCGTGACTTCGCTGACCCCGTCAAGGGGTGTTTCCCAATGGATTCCCCGCCTGTTTTTCCCCGATGTTTCCGCCACTTCACAACTGGCCGTCAGAGTTCTGAGCTACCTCACGGCATTTACTTCTCCTTGCCTACCACTAAACTCTGGTGGCCATCCCCGCAAAGTATAGGTGTGCTCTGGGCAGCCTCTAACTTTTTTTAAAAAGTAAAGCATTAAAGCAAAATAGCGGTTTTGTCAGCAGTACTTACACCCCCATCTCACTATCGCGCATTTGCCTAATCTATCTCGCAATAGTGAGATAGGGGGTGTAGGTATTGCTGGGCAAATGCACGATAGCAAGATAGGGGGTAGTGCTTGGTAATGTGATCTTATAGGGAAAGAAAAAAATTGGTGGAATCGGGCATAGGTTGGAGAAGCAGGTGTCTCCTCAGAAGTAACTCCCATTGTGGTCGATGAGGCTTGTTCCCTAAATATCCATGCTGTGTTTCTTTACTGTTTGCTTTGTTGCTGTAAGGAAGTAATTAATGAGAGGCTTTGATCCTTTGCATTACAGGAGCTTCAGGGGAAGGAGAAGGGGGGGTAGAGCCTGGACCGGGGGGGGGAGCCTCTCTTATTGGTTGAGTGGCCCCTGCCAGTCCGATGATGTTCACTCCAATCCCCCCACCCCACCCAGAGTTATGTTCCGTAAAGTGATTTAGAATGGTGAAGTGCACTCATTTGTGGAACCCTGCGCAGACCAAAGCTAGTTCCTTGAAAAATCCGGGTAAGCCACCATTCATTTCTCCTTCCGTTGTCGTGGAGACACCCCCTGTGACCAAAAGTGGGCCAATTGATTCTGAATTGCCCAGGCCTGTCAAACACATAGTGCTTATTTTAAAAAAGGCTTACATTCAGATAATCCAGTGGGCCCAAGTGGTACCTTTATGGGAGTTGAAGCCTTTAACTGCAATATTTAAAATTATGTCCATGTGACAAATGTCTTGTCTTCTCCAATTTGACCTCGTTGGTCATGCAGTATCAGCCACAATACACAATACATACTACCCTATTACCTTCTTCCTACGCTTAAACCACATTCCTTCTAGTCCCCCACTACATTACTTACTGACAAGGGCTCTGGAATGCTGTGCTAAACTTCCAGAAGTCTGCAACCAGAAAACTCAAATTCTGCAACTGATCAAACTAAAATTCAGCTGTATCAGTTTGAATAAGCAAATGTATGGTTCCATACATTTTCTTAATCTTCAAGGTTCACACAATTTCCATATATGAACAAGTGGGTTTTTCCTCCCAGAATTTCTTTTTCCTTTTGAGGGGAAAGGGATGGTCCAATCTCATTCCCAGACCTGTACTGGAATGTCTTCAGTGCATTAAGATTCACCTGCATCCTGTCTTGATTGATTCTAGCTTCCCGTAAGGGTATGGGAAGAGCTATGGCAAGCAGCTCAGTGTGCTTGTCTGGTCCTTCTTAGCTTTTCTGCTCCCCTGCATGTTGATTTCTTGTCCTAATCTATTTTTAGTTTACCAGTTGCTCTCTGCAGTATGTTTTGGATTGACTTCTTCTGCTACATTTAACCCTTTGCCTAGGAAAACCCCTTCTTTCTGTGTATCTTGATTCTGTAGAAACTAACCCTTTTTAATTTGGATCTGAGCCTTCTTACCAGACCTGCCTAGCAGGACTGGGGAAGATAAATGTAATGGAACGAAGACATGGAATGCAGTTTAATACAGAGAAATTAAAGCATGGCATTTGTTTAAGGGCACATAGTATTTCATCAGTTTCGAAGGGAGTTAAGCACTCCTAACTTTCTCTGAATTGTGCCTACAACCTGGTGGCTACATAGAAATAACAGATGTGAAGTATGAATAGAAACTGACAACACTTTTTTTTCTTTTCAGCTTTTTCTGCAACCAAGAATGTCAGAATTTTGTTGTTTTTAAAGAGGATAGTGGAGATTCTCAAGAACCTACTGAAGGTAGTCACTTCTGTCAAATAGATTCCATGTTCTGTAACCTCATTGTGGCCATGCAGATTTCCAGAGCCCCTGCTTGCTTCTTTTTGCTTGGAAGAAGGTTTCTTCTTCCTCATTTTCAGCTCTTCATCCTTTTACTACATTGCTACCTCTTCCAAGCCTAAATTCTATAAATACAAAACACTTTCCACTCAAATTACTAAATCCTTTTCACAAGGTAGCACTTTCAGCTGATAACTGGCAGTGCCAACCATTGCCTGGGTATGTATACTTGCATCAATGTGTGCAGCAGAAAGCCAAATGCTGAATGTGTATATCTGTGGATCAGAGCCTTGTCTGGCTGGAAATCAGAAAATGTCATTATCTTAAACATATGGATGTTAACCAATCCACCTGCAAATGATTTCTTATACTTAACAGCTGATTTTAAAAATAATTATTTTTTTACTCTTAGTATTATAGCTTTTCCAGTGGTTAGTTACCTTCTCTAATATAAATATATGTACCCTTTTTCCAGTTTACATTTTGTCTAGCTTCAGCTTACAGCCACTGGAACATGATCCTTTTCTGTCTGCCAGATTCCAGAGTTTTTGCTTCATACATTATTGTAACTTCTTTGGACATTAGGTAGTATTTTGACTGCATGAGCTATTGGGTTGCATAATGAGAATGAGATGATTTTTTCCTCAACATAACTGAAGGATTTCTGCTCAGTCTGTCTGTTCAATGTCACTTCAATAATCCTACCACTGTCAGCAAATTGATAAATTGGGCCAACTCCATCATAAAGGTACCCAAGTCCCTTTCTTTCCAGCCCTGCTATCTCCCCCCTGCTAGTTAAGCTTGTTACAGATCTCCAGAGCTTTCTTGTAGACCTGAGTAACATCGTCCATGTCCGTAAGGAGGGAAAAACTGCTATCGCCTGTCCGATTCCGATAACGCTTCAGGTACTGTGGTCGTGAACGGTTTTGGAGTCCCTGGAAATCTTGGATCTGGAGGACGTTTTCAGCAGACACACAGCTTCTTATTCTAAGCCGGTTCTCTTGCAAGTCCACCAAGTCAAAAGAGTCACTGGACAAGATGCTGTCATCACTAATGACACTAGAAGGGCGGCTGTAACTTCTAGATAACCCATCTCCAGGCAGGACTGTTTCCTCCATGGATTCCAGTGTTGGTGTATCAGGGCTGATCAAAGCTGAATCCGTGCTACTGGTGGAATATTTACTGCTATGTTTTAAAATACCCTTGCGCCTGTAGGAATGGCTGTGAGACTCTATCCTTAATGCTTCAATGATGCCCGGGGATGTGTCACTGTTTCCTGCCTCCTCGTTATGGTCCAAGAGTTCTGAAGATTCACTCCGTTCTGGAGATGAGTAGTAGCCAGATTCCCTTTGCTGAGTCTTCTTGAGAATTCCCTTTTTTGGCATTAAGGAAGACTGCTTAGTGCTGTATTTACCCATTACCTCCCCCTCCACAGTGCTCTTGATGGACATGCCTGTCCTACACAACTCTTGCTCGATTTTAAATGTGGATGGCAATACTGGATTGACTACTCCTTCTATAAATCCTGCACTATGAGATCGATGTTCACTATTGCTCCTTTTCTTCAAGATACCTTTTGGCCTCTTGGAGTTTAATTTGCATGCATTTTCAATTCCTCCTTCCTGGATAGACTGTGCAATGTCATTTTCCTTCTTTGATTTTTTCAGGGATCTCTGTCTCTCTAGCGTGACTTCAGATCCTTTTGGTTTGGAAAGGCACTTCATTTTGGTATCAGTTTCTGGCTGGAGGCCACTGGAACGATGATGCCAGTCAATGAACCTAGACAGCAGAGGGGACTCAGAGTCTTGCAGGGCATCACAATCACAAACACTGCTCTTATAGCCCCAGTTAACCCACCAGTGGTTGGCTATGTCTTCAATGGTTGCTCTGCGCTCAGGATTCACCATCAGCATCCATCTGATCAAACCGCGAGCATCTATAGACAAAAATACCAATTAAAACCATTCCATTTTAAGACTTTTTCACTTAATTCTAAATCAAAAATATGACATAGGAACAGGTGCACCAAAATGCTGCAAAAGAAGGTAAGAGCTGTAGCTCTTTTATAACCAGCTACCTTTAGGAAGTGCATATATAAAGTATTCCCAAGCTGAAGATTCATGATATGAACTGCCTCTGTGCTTTAGTAATTTTTATTGGCTTTCCATATTAAGGTTGATTTTATGGTGTACATGGGAGACTGAATCACTATAGCCTAATTCTCACCAAGACGATAAACCAGTGTCTGGCCTGTACCAATTCTGCCTGCAGGTAGGAGCTCACATGACTGAATGCTCCTCCAAACAATAAACAAACAAATCTCTGCACCTAGAAAACTAGAAGTCAGGGAGATAATCCTCCTCCCCACTAAACCATAATCCTTCTCCCTGACATCCAGTTTTCTATGTGGAGGGAATTTTTGTATGCAGGAACTTTCTATCATGAAAACTCCCACTTGCAAGCTGAAGTAGTATAGCCCAGGCTAGGGATGCTTGAGGATTTAATTTAGTCTGCATTTCTAAGTGAATCAACCTGATTTATACTCCCCAAATCAATACAAAGATCAGAATGCAGTTATCATTCAGTTTTTACATTTCTTCAAATTTCTTCAAATACTTTTGGCTCAAAAAACATATAATGCATATAAAATGTTTTTGTTGTTATGTACAAAAATGCATGTCTTACTGTAAAATGCATACAGCGATGAATATTTTGGGAACAAATGGTTAACAATAATGTGAATTTTCATGCATTTTTGTTTTAAATCACATCTTATTTATTTATTTAATTAGTAATAATTATATACCACTTAATATAATAAAATCACTAAGCGGTTTGATGTAAGATTGATGTGGAGACAGCATAGAATGGGCTTTGAAGGAACACATGTGAAAGTGACACAAACTGGAAATAGCCTTAGCCCAGACACAGATTTACCATCCCAGTGAGAGACAGGTAGCAGATCCCTGGCATGCCCATGTTCTCCATCCCACATCTGGGGCAACGAGCTTTTTCATGATAGAAATGCTTCCCGTTGTCTAGATGGTTCAGGCAGATGAGAACTATCGCCATATTCCTGTTTTCCACTTCAGGCAAATGGGGAATTCCCCTTGGATAATGAGTAGCCTGCCTCATAGCTCCTAAATTCTCCAAATGCAGAAGGACTACATACAGATATGTGTACGCTACTATTCCCCTGTATCAGGTGTAAGTGTTAAACTGAATCATGCAAATTCTACAGTCTTTATACTCTTTGTATACCATTTACACTATTAAAGATTTCCTTCCATATGGGACAGTTTTCCCATAGTGTAATATTTTTGTGCGTGTGCTTTAAAAACGAAACACTTAAAATAGTATAGCTTTTTAACTGTCCCATGCTGCAGGACATTAATATCCATATCTTTATTACTCTGAACCCTTCAACAGAGAGTCAGAAAAGCAGGAATATTCAGATATTTTAGATTATTTGCATTATTACTTTTGTGAATATAATTTCCCACTCAAAAATGAGTGGGGGAAGTGTAGCCGGGGTGGGGTGGGGTGTAGTTTGCATACAAGGAACGTGATAGTATCAGAGAAATAAAAATAGAGATGAACACATAATAAACACTCCATGAAATGCATTACAGATTATAAAGCCAAAAGGTACCATTATTATTAGTTTGTCAGAGTAATATTCTTTAATATTTGTTGCTGTGTTATCAACCCTCATCTGTATACTTGTAAGCTATGAAATTGTTATTCATGGTAGAGATCTGGGACCAAATTATTGGGCTAATGATTTTGCTCCCCTAGATCTACTCATCCTTTCCTAGTTTTTGATGTATACTTCACTGGGTAGTTACAAGGACTGATCTGGATCACTACTGTGTATCATCTTGCAGCTTGTCTGAACAATTCAATTTGCAAAGGTTAACAGACTTTCCACTGTCACAGATCGAACTAAAATGAGGTTGGTAATGTTTCCTGAAAGCAATGTAAACTACTAACCGCAAGACATTTGTTTCAAAACAACTTTTGATAAGACATTTAGCCCAATAAGTACTGAGAACAGATTATATTTTAAGGTGAAAAGGAAATTATTTGGTTTGTCAAGTTAAGCTTTCATCAGAAATATAGGGTTGTTTCATTTATTTCTTTGATTGATAGCCTTCCACATTCCAATGGTTTGGGGCCGATAAGGTTAAAAATATTAATGCCCTGACAGATATTAACTCAATGTTTTAGCCCCTATCCCTGGCCAACAATCCTTTAAAGAGGATTACACCACTTCCAGAAGATGCTTAGACTGATATTTTGTCAGGTTTCTAGAAGAAGGGTATTCCGAGAGGCACCAAATACTTTTCTAGGCATTATCCATTGGTAGTGATCAAGGCATCTTCAGTCAAACTTAGAAGTTACCATGTACATAAGGAAAGAACAGGTATTTCAGCTATGCTCAGCCCAAGTTTAAGGCATTATACATCATGACCAGAACCTTGCATTAAGCTTAAAATGCAACAAGAATCAGCATAGATGCTGAAGCACAGCATGGCAATATGATACTGACAATCAACATGTCAAGAGGTAAGCTGCAGTGTTTTAGAGACCTCACAAAATTTCTGCACAGCTCAAGCTTTCAAACTGTCTTCAAGGGCAGCCCCATGTAGAGAACATTTCAGGAGTCCTGCTTTACAGAGTCCTGCATTACAGGAATCCTGCATTACAGGAATAAAGGCATGAATGATGGTTGCTAAGCCCAAATCTGAGAGATAAGATTGGAGACTTCTTTTCAGGTACAGTTGTCAGAATGTACTCTTGGCCACTGCCACAACCTGGGTACCCCAAGGCTGCAAGCCTGAATGATAAAGAGGGGTTAAACTCTATCAATGCCTGGAGTCCCAGCTTGCAAGACCAGCCAGTCATTATTTCTCTGTTCTTGTCCAGGTTCAATTTCAATCCGTTTGCCTGCATTAAGTCGTCAACCATGTCTAGACAGTGGATCAGCACTGAGACTAGAGCAGATGAAAAGCAAAGGTATAGCTGGGTGTTGTTTTTGGGAAATATGTTTCTAAAAAATTATTATGCCTGTTTTATGCTAAGCTGGCATCGTGTAAGTTCAAGCCAATGAATATAACATGCTAGGCAAGGTGCTTTTCACTGAAGTACATTTTAACACAAAACATTATTTGGCAGGGGAGATTTATGTTCTTTGGTGAAGTTCTGGCTGCCAAACATGACCTTTTCAGGAGTCCCCATTCTAATTTTGAGGATGAAAGTTGATTGTAATGGAATGTAAGATCCTTATGATAACTCAATAGTCAGGAGAAGTGGAACATCAAAGAGAGTCTTACAATGCCGCACGTAATGAAATATTCCTTTGGATTATAACTGACAATTTTGTTATCTATGATCATTGTACTGGTCCCTAAAACTAGACTATGTGGTATTAACCCCTTGCAGAGTTGGGATTTTACATAGTTCCCCCAGCTGTCCAGCTCGTGGCTCTGCCTCACCAATTGTGCTACAAGCATTCAGTATCTGCATTCGATTCCTTTCACCACTCCAAGTGTGCTGTCTCTTGCTACTAAGAAGGGCTCTGGGCCTGTAGAATCTAAGAGCTAGGATTAGGAGAACAGGATGAATTGCAGCTTGGGGGCAGGGGAATAACTCATGCCTTTGAACTTCCTTACCCTCCCCACTGTCATGCAGTTGCTTTCCTGGAGGAAAACTTTTCAGATCTATCGAGTGGCATCCACTAACACCTTTCCGCGATCCATACACTAGGAATTCTTGTTGTTACAGAGAGGTCTCCCTCAGTTTTCCCACAATAGTCTTTTAAAAACCATCAATGCTGCAATTAGATGGCTTTAGGGCAAACCAAGAACCTCCTGCTCTCTATTGTCTATCTTCCTGCTTCATCCACCTAGGTCCTTCATAAACCAAGGGTCAGAAAATAGGTAAAACAAGCCATTAGAACCCCCTATTATTTTAATTCACTATGCCAGATCATTTTGATACCTGAGGGCTGTGTTGGTTCACGATATTCTCCACTGCTGATCTGCCTGATTAGATTTTTGTGATCAAAGCCATCAAAGGGCATCGTTCCATAAACCAGAGTGTAAAGTAATACACCAAGGGCCCAGCTGTCAACCTAGACCAGAGAGACAAGAAACATAAAGGCTAGAAAAGTGAACTCCTGAAGTCTATGAAATTACAAGAGGAACAGAACATACAGCCACACTTAATAATGAGCATATGGGTATCCTGTGGAAGATCTGGCAATTTGTATGCAAAATGAATGAAAACAATGTTTTAAGGGCATCCCATGCCAGAGATGAACAATGTATTTTAATCATAGAATCACAGAGTTTGAAGAAACCTCAGAGATCATCTAGTCCAACCCCCTGCTCAATGCAGGCTCTGCACTGCAGGGGACAGCTACAGCATCCCTGACAGATGGCCATCCAGCCTCTGCTGAAATAGCGAAGGAGAATCCACCACCTCCTGAGGCAATCTGGTCCACTGCTGTACAGCTCCCGCTGTTAAGAAGTTTCTCCTAATGTTTAGCCAAAATCTGCTTCCCTACAATTTCTACCTGTTGGGGTAGTCCTGCCTTCTGGAGCAATAGGGAACAAGTCTGCTCCATCTTCTGCATGACAGTCTTTCCGATATTTGAAGACCACTATCATGTCTCCCCTTAATAGTCTCTTCTCCAGACTAAACCTACCCAGCTCTTTAAACCATTCTGTATAGGATTTGGTTTCCAGACCCCTCATCATCCTAGTTGCTTCTCTCTGGATACGCTCCAACTTGTCAATGTCCTTCTTAAAATGGGGTGCCCAGAACTGTACACAGTACTGCAAATGTAGCCTGACTAAAGCAGAATAGAGTGAAATTATTACTTCACATGATCTGGACACTATGCTTCTGTTAATGCAACCTAAGATTGCATTAGCATTCTTAGCTGCTGTATCTCACTGCTGGCTCAGA
The DNA here is from genome assembly GCF_057233095.1 of Heloderma suspectum. Classification (NCBI taxonomy): domain Eukaryota; kingdom Metazoa; phylum Chordata; class Lepidosauria; order Squamata; family Helodermatidae; genus Heloderma; species Heloderma suspectum. The sequence goes on from NC_139464.1 coordinate 36,314,472, forward strand.
CTCAGCTTGTGATCCACTAAGACACCTAGGCCCTTTTCACATGTACTTCTGCAAAGCTAGGTATCCCCCATCTTATACTTGTGTCCATGCTATACTGGTGTCTTTGATTTTTTTGTACGTAAATGCAAGACTTTACATTTATCTCTGATGAATCTGATCTTGGTAGACTCGTCCCAGTGTTCTATCTGTCTAGTTCCTTTTGAATCTTGATGTTGGCTATCCCTCCTAGCTTCATGCCATCTGCAAATTTGATAAGCAACACCTCTACACCTTCATCCAAGTCATTTATAAAAATGCTGAACAGCATAGAGCCTAGGACAGAGCCCTGCAGCACTCCACTCAAGACCTCTCTCCAGGAGGATGCAGAACCACTAATCAGCACTCAGTGAGTACAGTTGCTCAACCAGCTGTGGATCCACCTAACTGTATGATTGTCCAACCCACATTTTACCATCTTGCTCACAGACTGTCTGCTTAATCATCTGTTCAAGAATTTTGCTCATGATTGACATCAGGGTGACTGGTTTGTAGTTTCCACGATCAAACCTCACCTGCTCTCCAGGAGTTCTCAAAGATTACAGATCTGAAATAACATCCACAAGCTCCTTCAGCACCCAGGGATGTAATTCAACTGGCCTTGGGACTTGAACTCATTTAAAATAGCTAAGTGCTCTCTAACTATGTCCTTATTTATTCTACAAATCCCTCCATATATCATTTGTTTTACTTGTTCCAGGTTGAACACAAGTCCCCTTGTGGGAGAAGACTGAGGCAAAATAGGAGTTGAGTAGTTCTGCCTTCTCTCCATCCCGTTATCAATTTATCAACTTTCCTAAGCACCAGACCTTCCGCTTCCTTGATCTTATTCTTGTATTCTTCAGTATTTCAGTTTTCAGGGTCTCCCATCCCTCTTGAACTCTTTTTTCCTTCAGGGTTTCTAACCAAGGGGTCCCACCCAACTTTTTCCTGAGCTTTTTGAAATTGGCATTCCTAACGTCCAAAGTATGCACTTGACTAAGCTCAGCTTTCACAGCCCTCTCTATCACGAATTCCAAGATGACATGTTCACTTTCCCCCAAGGATCCTGCCACTTTCAGTTCATCTACCACTTTGTCCCTGAGTCCAGAACAGCAGATCCGCTTGTTCCTACTTCTACCTTCTAAGAGATTAAGTTGTCAGCAAGACAAGTCAAAAACTTATTGGATGTTTCATTCTTCACAGATTTAGACCTCTAGCAGATGTCAGGATACCTGAAATCCCCCATTACTACTATTGCTTGCCCCTGTGAAAGTTTTGTCATCTGTTCCAGGAAACCATCATCCATGTCTTCCGGATGTAGTAAATTGCCACAGCAATATCACTCTTGTTTCTCTGTCCCTCTATCTTTACCCAGATGCTTTCAACAGAGCTTCCATTCTCAGAATCATGAATTTCCACACAGGTGTATACATTCCTTACACAGAACACTACTCCCCCTCCCTTCCTGTTGGGTCTATTCCTTTTGAACAAGGTATACCCCACACCAACACAAGATCATTTAATCAAATTCCAGACATTCACATGCCCCAAACATTCCACTTTCAATCTTGTTTTCCCATTCTGCTTACTTCTGGGCCTCGGTAAGGTCTTCCATTGACAATTTCTGGAGAAGCATACAGTGGGCTTCCGCAGAAAGTCTGAAGAAATTTGTCTTTCTGATAAAGATTCGAAAGCCCAAAATCTGCGATCTGTAAAAGACAAATGCAACAAGATTATGTAGCATAACTTGCTAAAATAATAGGGAGTGTGACTTATTGACAAACATTGGCATTAGTAGTCAACCAGGAGCCTTGGCTGATGATGACTTCTAACATTGGTAAAAATTTTCCTCTATCTTGTTCCTTTATTGTTCTGTGAGTTTGCAGTTTAGGTTTCACTAGTATAATTTCCCAAATTAATTTCAGAATGGTAGTATGCTGTGTTTGCCCCAGCTTCTCTTACGAATGTGCATGTGCACTCAAAAAGCAAGCTTCATGTGATCAAATGTATGGTTGTATCAAGATTCTTTTAATTCAGTGTTTCATAGATGTGCCCATATGCACTGGTAAAACACAAAAAAGAATCATTTACCTCAGGTATGCTAGCCCTGCCCAGGGGTGTGCCTTTCAGCAAGACCCCAGTCAAGGGGTGTTTCCTGTGTGTTTCCCATCCCTGCACAAACTAATTTGTGTCTACTCAAAAGTAACTTCCTTTGTGCTCAATGAGGCTTGTTCCCTGAATGCCCACATCAGAATTTAGAGATTCCCCTCAACTGAAATGGCACAGTTTAAAGCACGAAGTCCTTAAATGTTCTAAAGCACAATCTCAAGGCTGCAATTCTCTCGTTTGGTTTATTGCCATTTGGAAGTAACTACTTCCACTTTTGATCATCCCGATCCTGTGCAACATTGGGTTAGAAAGGGGGCTGGTTTCCCATCCATTTCCCCTCCCTGTCTCTCCCAGCACAAATATATGTATGTCTACTCAGGAATAATTCCCATTGTGGTCAATGAAGCTTGTCCCCGAACTGCGCATTCCCAAGATTCCCATGAATCGAAATAACACATTTAGAGAGCCTTAATGTCAACGCTTCTAAGGTTCAATTGATCACAGCAGGGCAGCTAGAATGGGGCTTTCATTATTGTCGGGGGGAGGGGGGAGAGAGAAAGAGTGATTTCTCTGCACATAGGGAAGGAAACCTCCCAGGATTTTATCAGAGGAGAAAGGGGAGAGAGCCTGGAGGGGGGAGCCTCTCTTATTGGTTGAGCAGCCCCTGCCAGTCAGATGACATTCACTCCAACCCCCGTCCCCACCCAGAAGTATGTTCTGTGAAGCGACTGTGCTACGCTTGCTCTTGGAGCCCTGCACAGACCAAAGCCGGCTCCTTGAAAAATCCAGGTAAGCCATGATTGGCTTCTCCTTCCCTCTCCTTCCGTTGTTGTGGAGAACCCCCCCGGACTCCATCATATGTCAGATTGGTGTACAACATTGCCATTTTAACTTATGTTTAGCATTATCTACTGTATGCACTCCAGCTATCTCCACTATGTTGGCTGGTACATGTATATGTGTGTTATTGCTCATAACATAGAACCAATGTCTGTGGAATTTCATCTCATTTCAAATTCATTTGCAATAGGTCTTTAAAATGAAGTTGGTATCTCAACCCTTCTAGCAATTCTTTGGAAGCAAATGCAAGAGGGAAACTCTGAGAAAATCGTGTTCTGTAAAATCTTCATTGTATGCCTGGAACCTCATTGGAAGCATTGGGTGTACAATCGCAGTCTGCAAATATATTCTCAGGGTTCAGATTGCAGTTAATTGCCTTAAATAAATTCTACTTTCTTATCAAGTCACCCTGACTGGTTGCAGGAAGTAAGTCTTAAGCTAAAGATCAGTGGTCTGTCAATCCAAATGTAATTGTTTCAGTATTAGAGTTTGCAGCCTAGCCCATGGAATTAGCTTTAGTTAGAGAGGGCGTCACACTGCTAATGTTGGTTCTGATACTGCACGATATACCTGCTTAGGATAATCTGTCCCTGTAAACATCATATTGTCTACAAAACATGTGGATATCTGCATGCATTTATGAATGTATACAGTTCAGACCAAAAGAAAACTCCTACCAGGCATTCATGTTTTCATTTTAGCCATTCAGGAAAACGTATTTCTATCATAGCCAACTCCCATAATCATAGACTGATGTTTATCAGCTTTTCCCATTAAAGCTGTCATTTTCCCTCCCCCAACTATGGAAAAAAAATAATAGTGGCCAAGATTCCTTCATGTTCTTGGCACTTAAATAGAGCCAAAGTATTAATTCAAAAAAGGTTTTCCAAACAGGGAGGGGATTGCTGAAAAGCCAGAGTTTGTATTCCCTTACCTTCAAGGAAATGACTGTTTCCACTACCTACAATAAACATGATGAAATTTTACTCATTGAGTATGACGCTTGTACTCCCTCCAAATATTTGGGCTTAGTGACATTGCTCCTTTACTTCAGTTTGCACCAGCTAAGAAACTGGACCTTTTCCTATTGACCTCTGGACTAGAAAACATAGCTAAATCATTGACAAGACAGCACAATGTTCATGAAACCCAAGATTGCATGTGGAGTGTACACTTCTAAAGACATATAACTATACTTTTAAACACATGGTCACAGAGTCCTACTGATTTCCTTTCCAGGTTGTTCTATTTGTTTTGTTTCCCTGTTCCATTTTCCAATATCCTTTTGTTGTTATTGAATGTGCATTTTTTTCCTACTGTGGTCAGTGTGTGTGGTAACTGTCAACTGACTGATTTAGGAAAAAAATGATAGTCCTCTGACTTTGACATAGGCTTGGTAGCCTTTTAGTTACCCCTTGTACAGTTACATAAAGATCGACATTTTCAAAAGCTGTTAAGAAACTGTGGGAAACTGTTAGGAGAGCAAAAGAAGTGCAGCTTGTTGTGAGGAATGAAGTCAAAGACCCACAATTCTTCCAGTTAATGAGAAACGTGTAGAGGTGCCTCTGATAGCATAGGCAGCAGTAATTTTACATTGCTCTGTTAAAAGTAAAATTCACAATTTTTAAGGTTTTATATTGGAGCAGGATATGAATGCTTTTTTTGCTCAGGTTAATCTCCCATGCTTAGAGTCTTTACAAAGGCAACATCTCATGGCTCCATTGAGACTGGAAGAAATTATGAAAGCAGTTATGAATATGGACATTGGGAAATCTCCTGGTCCAGATGGGTTCCCAACTGTATAAAACATTTTCTAGCCTTTTAGCTCCAAAGCTTTATCAACTTTATAAATATATAAATTTGAATCAGGGTCTCTTTCCTCATCGCTAAACAATGCATATATTACAGTAATTCCTAAAACTGGCAATGATCATACTTATTGTGCTATCAACCTATTTCGTTAATAAAATGAAAATATTAAAATATTAACAGCAATTTTAGCTGATAGACTGCAGCGTGTTATTACAACACTGGTTCAACCAGACCAGGTGGGATTTATTAAAAACAGACAGGGGGCTGATAATTTGAGACTAGTTGTTGATCTGATAGCTTTAAATTCAGAAAGAACTGACCAGGTGGCCACTGTCTCTTTGCCTGCTGAAAAGGCCTTTGACAAAATGCATTGGTACTTTAGGTAATTTTGATTTTCCGGTAGAATTTTTGAAATGGGTTAAAATTTTATATTCAACCCCAAGAGCTAGAGTTATGACTAATAGCTGGTTTGGGGCTTTTTTCCTGCTTGGGCGAGGCACTAGAGAAGGATGTCCACTTTCCCCATTGATATTTGATTTTTGTTTGGAACCCCTGGCATGTATGATTAGACAGAGTAGTAGTACTCTCAGTTTTGTGCATGCTGGTTTAGAATTTAAAACTATTCTTTATGCTGATTACCTTTTATTGTTTATTTTAAAATTCCACTCCCCTATTCCAGCTTTGACATGAAATTGATTAATACTTTTAGGGTGCAATCCTATGGCCGCTAGTGAGCGGCTAGACGGCCATAAGATAGGTCGGTTCCCAGGAACCAATCTTGCAGCCCATGCTCCAAGGTTGGTTCCCTGAGAACCAACCTTCACCCCTCCGCTGCCTTGTAGGCAGTGTGCAACGGCCCTGTGCTCTGCGCTTGGAAGAGGAGTGTGAAGTGGCGAAAACAGGGCATTCCTGGGGGCGTGCTGGGGCAGGGAAGTCGGTACAACACATCCAACGTGTCATCCAGACATCGCTTCCCACACTCCAAATTCCCGCAGCTAGACAGCCAAAATCGGCTGTCTAGCCGCAAATGCAGGGTGGCTGAATCCCACAGAGGGGATCTGAAGACGATCCCCTCTGTGCTTCTCCTGCTCTGCATTGGATAAGTGGTCGCCTCTGAGTTCAGAGGCAGCTGCCTGTCCTGGTAGGATTGCTCCCTCCATGGTTATTCAATTAATTGGTCAAAGTCTGAACTGATGCTAATTGGAGATAATAGACATAGACATAGAATTATAGGGTTGGAAGGGGCTGTCGGGAGCGCCCTTGCAGCTTCTTTCATTACACTCCAATAGCCAACTCAAGACACAGACGAAAGGATTCTTTTCAAGGCTTTAATCCTTTTACAACTTAATGACTCTTTCAGATGCTAATCACTAGCGACTAAGCAATGAACAGCAGAGTAGCCTATGCTTTGGGTTGGCAGTTGGTCCCCGTTTGAAGGAGAATCACTTGAAGACCCTGAACTTATGGGTTAGGGAGAGATCCTCCCTCTTTCCCTTGGGTCCATGGGAGGCGGTTGTTGCTTGCGAGCCAAACGGGCACTACGCCTCCTTTCCGCACCCTCCATCGCTTGTGGCTCCCTGCATCTGTGTCGAGCATCTAGCAAGCCCCCCTCCTGCACTCTGTCACTGCCAGGGTCACTATCTATCTCAGGAATGCCGGGAGGAGGAATCTCTGCCAGCTGCGGTGCCTGTGAGGGATGAGCTGGCTCCTCTCCCACGGATTGCTGATACTCCTCAGAATCAGAACTGCTCTGGGGTTCTATCAGCTCAGTTTCCACCCTGACAGGGGCCTACAAGACCATCGAGTCCAACCCCCTGCTCAATGCAGGAAGCCTGATGCCCAGGCGGTCTCCCATCCCACCTTCTAGTGTGTTGGCTAGTAGGCAATTTCGATGGTGCCCAGATTTTATTACCTACTTGGGAATACTTATTCCCAGAGATATATCCCAATTGATTAAACTAAATTTGAATAAGTTGATTAATGAGACTGCATGAGATATAGATAGATGGGCATCATTAAAATTGAGTTTGTGGGGTAAAATTAACACAATAAAGATGAATATCATACTTCAGATTGTTTATGTTATACTTGGGATTCCTCTACTTATTCCTGGCAAATATTTCCAAAAACTCAATGCTTTGTTTCATAAATTGTTTTAGGGTTCCCCTCCACCATGAATATATCTGAAATGGATGCAGCTTCCAATGAAAGAAGGTGTGTTTGGCTTTTCAGACCTTGCTTTATACTATCAGGCCTACTTGTTGACCTGTACTAAATTTTGGTCTTTTCCAGTCCGATTAGATTTTCCATCCTGGTCAGTTCTGGAATCCTTCTGTTCGGACCCTCTGCCCAAATGGATGGCATTAGGTTCTCAGCATATTAGAACAGACAAACCCCGTCCCACAGTTCCAATTGTTAGAGATGTGTGGCATATAATATCATGTCAATTACAGTTTGATCCATTTTCTCATGCTCAATTGACTTTATGGGGAAATCCAGATTTAAAAATTTGAAAGAAAATATTTGTGTGGCAGACACAGATGGATAAGTTGATTTTTACCCTGGATGATACAGTTTGGATCTGGATGATGAGTTTCTGTCATTTTCTGATTTGCGTGCTAAATATGATTTACCTGCTACAGCTGAATGGCAATACATGCAGTTGCAACATTTGTAGGAATCTAAGTTTGGTCCAGCTGCTTTTACAGCTTCAGTCTCCATTGTTATTGAAAACACTTATAACAGCTGATCAGTCATATTGAACCATGATTCATGTTTATAAACACATGTTATCAGTAAATAAATATGATCTGTTGTTGTTCAGTCGTTAGGTCGTGTCCGACTCTTCGTGACCCCTTCGACCATAGCACGCCAGGCCTTCCTGTCCTCCGCTCTCTCCCGGAGTGTGCTCAAATTCATATTCATTGCATTGGTGATGCTATCTAGCCATCTCATCCTCTGCCATCCCCTTCTCCTTTTGCCTTCAGTCTTTCCCAGCATCAGGGTCTATTCCAGGGAGTTTTTTCTTCGCATTAAGTGGCCAAAATATTTGAGCTTCAGCATCTGTCCTTCCAATGAGCACTCAGGGTTGATTTCCTTTAGGATGGACTGATTTGACCTCCTTGCAGTCCAGAGGACTCGTAAGAGTCTTCTCCAGCACCACAGTTCGAAAGCATCGATTCTTCGGCGCTCAGCCTTCCTTATAGTCCAGCTCTCACAGCCATACATTACTACTGGGAAAACCATAGCTTTGATTAGACGGACCTTTGTCGGCAAGGTGATGTCTCTGCTTCTTACTATGCTGTTTAGGTTTGCCATAGCTTTCCTCCCAAGGAGCAAGCGTCTTTTAATTTCATGGCTACAGTCACCGTCTGTGGTGATCTTGGAGGCCAAGAAAATAACATCTGTCACTGCTTCCATTTCTTCCTCTTCTATATGCCAGGAAGTGATGGGGCCAGATGCCATGATCTTAGTTTTTTTAATGTTGAGTTTCAAACCAGCTTTTGCACTCTCCACTTTCACCCTCAACAAGAGGCTCTTTAGATCCTCTTCGCTTTCTGCCATTAGGGTGGTATCGTCTGCTTATCTGAGGTTGTTGATAATTCTCCCAGCAATCTTAATTCCAACCTGTGATTCATCCAACCCGGCGTTTCTCATTATGTACTCTGCATATAAGTTAAATAAGCTAGGCGACAATATGCAGCCTTGTCGTACTCCTTTCCCAATTTTGACCCAATCGGTTGTTCCATGTCTGGTTCTTACTGTTGCTTCTTGACTTCTCATACAGGTTTCTCAGGAGACAGGTAAGGTGGTCTGGTACTCCCATCTCTTTAAGAATTTGCCACAGTTTGTTGTGATCCACACAATCAAAGGCTTTAGCGTAGTCAATTAAGCAGAAATAGACGTTTTTCTGGAATTCTCTTGCTTTCTCCATGATCCAGCGAATGCTGGCGATTTGATCTCTAGTTCCTCTGCCTCTTCGAAACCCAGCTTGTACTTCCGGTAGTTCTCGGTTCACATACTGCTGAAGCCTAGCTTGTAGGATTTTGAGACAGGAATGGAATAGAGAATTGGAGTGCTCTATTTTGCCTAATCAATGGACTGTGGTTTTAGCATCTGTACCTGAAGTATTGATGGATCTTAGGCTACATCTTATTCAGCAAAAAATCTTGTTTTGGGATTACTGGACTCCATAATGTCTTTTTAATAAGGGTTTGTCTAATTCACATAATTGTTGGAGATGTAATACACCTAATGCTTCTCTTAGTCATATGTTTTGGTAATACCCAATAGTGGCCTCCTTTTGGGAGGAGGTCATAATACAGATAAACTTTGTACTAGAACACTCTTTAATATTGAATGATGTACATGTCCTCTGAAACTATTAACCAGTTTCTTGGAAGTTAATGTATGGTCAGTGCAAATAGATTTTCCGAGCCCTTTTGACAGCCAAAAGGCTGATATTACAACATGGGAAGGATAAATGGTCACCTCCTATAATGCAATAGATTGAAGACCTAACAATGCTATCAACATTTGATGGATAGTATATAGGCGCCACTCGCAAATGGATAAATATATGGATATTTGGTCTGCTTTTCTTGAAGCTTACACATAATCTCCTGCTTTTTTTAGAATGTAGGACTTCCTCTGCATATGAACTGGCACTTCCTACTGTTATAGAAGAACAATGACACCCCCTGATGTCATTGCCCATATAGGACAGTGCCTATTGGCCAAAGATCCATAAGATCCATAGCAATAGTGTGGCCAGATACAAAAGAGCACAGTGCTTTGGCACTTTTAATAGTTGTGTAGGAGACAGAATTTTATGCAAACTACACCTGCTGAAATTCCCTCTTCTATACAAATATTAAAGGCAGGAGCCCTGTCCTCTTTTGCATCTGGCCACCCTAAGTAGCAAAGAGGAAGAAATCTTCATTTCTACAGAAAGTGATGACATCATACTCTTGCCACCACTTTCCTACCAAGGATGGAGCCAAAAAAGATAACACTGAAAGCTAAATCTGGTTAGTTCTTTCACTCAAAGCCTTGCAAGTTCATTATTAAACATTTTCACATGCATACAGTATCTGCTTGAACTGATGGGTTACACCCATCCTAAACATTTCTAATATGTAGAGTGCTTTGAAAATCACTGGATGAAATGTAATATTTAAGAAAAGTTAACAGGATTAGATATCTTACCAATACCAAAACAGTTCAATTAATCTGCAAAACAGCACATTTCTAGTCTTCTAGAAATATACATTTACCAATGTTTTTGGAAATAAAGTCTTCCAAATTTATTCAACTGCACATCAATAATTTACAATCCCATATGTGTTTCCTTGCCAACAAATATTGTTTAGTGAAACAGTGGGGAGAGGAAAGTCCCTTTGATTAATACAGAAACCTCAAAAAGAAATTCTAAGCCTATGATATTGAGGCTGATAGAGGAATTTTGTTTGATATCAAACTCTGTAGACATGCCTCAACAGTACAGCAAGTAAGATGTAAAGGAAAGGAAAAAAATGTAAGCTTAGTTTGAGAAAATCCAAATTCTGGAACTCTTGCCTGATGAGAGTAAAACTGGCTGTGTGGGGAATAAAATGCGAACTGTCTTCAATCTCCAATTCTAACATCACACAATGTTCATTAGTATGGGCATAACAACACTTATAATAGTGCTCACTTGCCAAGGAATAGTACACACGTTACTTTTTTGATACATGTAATCTGTAGTCAGGAAAGTATGAACATAATAATGTATAAACAGCAGAATCAGAATTTATTTTGCTCTGACCACATGTGTCAACTTACAGCTTTGTAATGTATTTATCAAAATAAAAATATACAATGTATGAAGTAACAGTGCAGATGGTTTTCCAATGTTAACTGTTTATAGCAACGAAATTAAGGCAGAACATCAGGAAACACATAATGCAAATCAAACTGATTCAGTAAAGGAAATATATTACCTGAGTCGGAGGCTACAGTCCTAAACATATTTAAGTGGAAGTAAAACATATTGAACTCAGTGGGTCTTACTTCTTGGTAATGCATTTAGAATTGGGTTATAAGACTTGTGTTGCCAACACGTAAGCACTTAAAATGGGATTTGCTGTAATTCTCAGAGGTTCCGAATTGGGCAATCTTTGACTTTTGGAAAGTACCTCCTTTGGTAATGAGACAGGGCCTTCAGCAGAAAATGACAACATTAGGTGAGGGACTTCCTCTCAGCCCCCATACCGGTCCTGCCTGGTTAGCACTTAACAGGGCTTGTCTCCAAGCTCTTTTTTGGTGCCAAAAGAAGCATACTTTCTTTTCCCTTCCCTTTCTCCTTAGAAAAGGAACACCTCCACTGTGCCTGTTGAGGCACCTAGGTGAAGGAACATTCTGGTGGATCAGCTCCTATCTTCCACCTGCCTCTAATACCCCTCCCATATCCTCCAGCAGGAAGCCACACACCTTTGCAGCAACTAGATTGGGCCAAGAGAAACACCTGCAAAGGTGATTTTCTCTTCTCCCCACCTTGAGGCCAGGAGAAAGAGATAACAAAGGGATGTGAAAGTGACACTCCCAGCAGCTGCACTGGCAGCAATTGGTTCCTTGTTCAGCTGGCACAACAGTCATCTCTTCCCACTTTCAGGCTGGGAGAGAGAAAGAGAAATAGAGAAGCAGAGAGGGCACTCAGTGTTTGCTACCTAAGACTGTTCCAGGTGTGCCCACATCTTCCACACAGCTATGGAGCAGGATATGGCAGTAGAAGCAGGACAGTCCCTGCGATGTTGGAACCAACATGTCTTTCACAGGAGAACAGTGAGTATGGCAGGTTCTCCACAAAGGGATTTTTTGCCTTCTTTACCTGGATTGGGCTAGGACTGCCTTCCATGCAAAAGGTCCCAAGTTCAATCCCCAGAATCTCCAGCCAGGGCTGGGAAATTGTCTGCCTGAAACCCTGGAGAGCTGCTGCCAGTCAGTATTGACAATACTGGGCTGGATGGACCAATGGTCTGACTTGGTATAAGGCAGCTTCCTATGTTCCTGTTCCTAAAAAGATCATTGCCAGGGAGGTTCTGTTCCTGGCTAAACCTTCAGGAGGAAGGGGAGTTTACACAGCAAATGACAAGCCTTAATCTAAACATCACAAAGAGAAAAAGAACAAATGTAGGAGCCCCAACCACTCCAGCAGTAGGGGGAGAAGCAGACATAGAGGCAGACACTCCCAGAGCTCAAAGACTGCCACAGTTTGGAACCTCCAGACAACTTAAAATTACAGTGGCATTGTTGCAATATCACCATGGCCTCACATATAATAAAAGAGCACATACTTAGGATTGGGATGTTAACTATAAATGCTCAAATTATGTCTTCTTGACGACTACATGGAAAACGTCATTAACAACAAAGAAGATACTAGGCGTTCCATAAACATGGAGCAAGGTCACACATCATCCATGACATGCACAGTAGCAGAGTGCTGAATCTGATTACATTTATGTCTTGCCTTTCCTCCACAGAACTCAAGATGGCATACATGGGGTGGCCAGGGAGTATCCCCATCTAGGCAATGACCAGACCCAGACCTGCTTTGTGTCAGCAAAGTTGCAGCATCAGGTGCCTTCAGATCATGCCCTGGGAAATCTGATGCAAATATAAGAAAAGCCTGCATCATATAATTATGCACCTTTTGAGTGCTAAATAGCTCGAGGTAAAACCTGGGAACAGAACTAATTTATCGGAACAGCATCACATATCTTGTCTCATAGTCATTCTTTTTTCCCCTAGGAAGAATGAAAAGGTCATTCCCATGCTTTCGCTAAGGGTTTCTGACATAGTTGACATCACCAAAAGCCAATCTGAAAGCTATCATTGTGCCTGGAGTTCTAAGGCCATTTCCTAATGAAGGACATATGCTTTGCTTGAGTTTATTTTGAAACCAGATTTGCTTATTTTTCATATGCGATCAAAAGGATGTCAGAGTGCTCCAGAGGAGGCACTTGAACCTTGTAGGACAAGAACATTTTCATGGCCCCAGCAGCCAGCAAAAACACCATCTGTAGAGTAAATTGTCTTGTGTGGAGATTCTACTGTTTCTCCTGTGGGTTGCTATTACTGCTCTTGAAAGGGGAAAAAGGCCATGTCCCTTACCTCCAAATAAGAGGGAAAATACTGTTCAAGTAGTCAGCAAAAATATTCTGTACATCTCACTTATACACATGCTGAATGGCTCCTGTGACAAAAAAAGTTTTCAGACAGCACACAGACAACAGAAAAGGCATTACCTTAATATTACAATTGTCATCAAGAAGAATATTTTCCAGTTTTAGGTCCCTATGAACAACGCCATTCTGAAACAAGATAGTAAAGAAAAGAACATGAGGATGGACAAAAAAGAGAATTTGTGGGAGGGATTAATATTGGATGGATTAAAGAAGCAAGCCATCAGGGTGGTCTTTGCACTTACACTTCAGTCATAACACTTGCAGCCTAGTAACTAGTGACAGGAGACGTGTTAGTCACTTGCTGTGTGGTTAAGGGAAGAATGACTGGAATCTGTCCTCCCACAAAGCCTGTAAAACAGCAGGGGAACTCTTTTCGGAACTTAATTCCAACCCCAATCCTCCAATCACTGTGTGAAAGTAATGTATTCTTCCCAGGCACCAGAAAACACTCTCTCCTAATGTAAGTTATTCCTTACAAAAAATCCAGTTCTTTCAGTGTCTCTGACTTTTGGGCCTGATAAGTTATATCCCTAAGGGACTGCTCTTCATTTCAACTGTTAAGACTAAGACCTAACAAGCTATGCTCACATCACAGCTTCTTAAAATTTGTTAAAATTAAAGCATACAGAAATTGCTGTAGATTTTCTGTGTTGTAAAGTGGGAAAACTGCAACTTCCCACTCTTTAAAAGGTAAAGGTGTCCCCAACCAGTCGTGTCTGACTCTAGGGTGCGGTGCTCATCCCGTTTCTAAGCCGAAGAGCCAGCGCTGTCAGAAGACGCTTCCGTGGCCATGTGGCCGGCATGACTGAACGGAACGCTGTCACCTTTCCCGTCGAGGCGGTACCTATCTATCTACTTGCAATTTCTTGCTTTCAAACTGCTAGGTTGGCAGAAGCTGGGGCTGAAGACAGGAGCTCACTCCGTCACTCAGCACCCGGGTCTCGAACTGCTGTCCTGCCGACCTTCCGGTCTGCAGTTCAGCGTCTTAACCACTAAGCCACCGCGGCCCTTAATGACTTAATGAAAGTCAGTTAAAATGATCTTCAAAGGAAAAGAGCTGCCAAGAAAAAAAATGATTTAAAACTATTCTTTATATGGCTCATAGTCATGACACATTCAGAACAAAACCTCTCTTAATACTTATGCAAATCAACCCTTTCTTTCAAATATATCTTTGTATTCTAAGATACTTAAAAAAAAAGTTGTGATTTTTGTGTGTGTAATGATTTAGAACTCTGATTTTTTGCATCAAAGTTGCAAAGTAAACAAAGTTTACTTAAACAAAGTAAGGGCACAATCCTTTGGATGCTAGACAGCATCTAGATGGCCATAGGATTTTTTGGTTTCTGGGAACCGAACTCAGAACCAGTGCTCTGTGCTTGGTTCCCAGAAATCCAGCTCCCTGCTCCCGTGTAAGAGGTGCCATTCATCCCTGGCTCTGCACTCAGAAGAGCAGCGCGAAGTTGATGAAAAGAGGGCATCCCTGGGGGCAGGGAGGGGACCAAAGAAGCCCTGTTACGATGCTTCCTATGCGCCATCCAGCCTCCTCTCCCCCGCCCCCACACTCCGAAGCTCCCCAGCCACAAACGCAGGGCGGAGAAGATCCCCTCCGCACTCCGCCCACCCTGCATTGGATAGTTGGACACCTCTGCAGTCGGAGGCAGTTGACTATCCCCATAGGATTGCAAAGTAAACAAAAGTTTACTTTCCAGAGTAAAGCTTTGTAGGGGGAGTTGCATGCATTGTGCTCCCTACTGCACAGTGCATATCTGAAGCAATTTATGACAGCATACTCAGCCCTGAATATATAAAACAATATATGGAACTACTTCAGCATGATATGTATGCATATGAAGCCACCCTCAGGTTACATCCACAGCCTCTCATCACTTTTGAACTGAAGTCCAGCTTTATCTGCTATGGCATAGTTTTGCATCTCAATCAGCAATGCTTTGGGTACATAGGGAACAACACACAAAGCAAACATGATCACATGAATACTCCAAATGTTAAATCTGGCTCAATTGCTTTGCTCACCTTGTGGCAGTAATGCACAGCAGAGACAATTTGCCGGAAGAAGTGTCTTGTCTCCCGCTCATTCAGCCTTCGCCTCTCGCTGATATAATCATACAATTCCCCTTTGCTTGCATACTCCATGATGATCACAATTTTATCTTTGTTCTCAAACACTGTAGATGAAAAAAAAAAACCTGCTCTTTTGATTCAGTACGTTTAAGAATAAAACATAAGAAACACATATGATCAGCCTTGAAAAGAGGGGAAACCCTGCTATTCTCCTCTTTAATTCCCACCCTGCTGCAGCACACATGGATGAACAGATCGGACTATTTCTGGTCTGTAACAATTTCACATGTGTTAATTTGTAAATTCATTCTGTCCCATTTCTGTATTAATCTGTGATTTCCTTTTTAAAATCTGCATGAAAAGTCATATTTAAATACATGTTTTTGAATGTATTTTCTCACATAATACACATTTCTAAATGTATTTCATCTCAAAGTGCACATTTCTATATTTATTATATCCTAAAAAATGTGTTTTATACACATCTTGGTATGTTTTAGAGCTGAGCTGCATCACAAAATTTGGAGAAGTGCAAAATCCAAGACACCTGCACATTAGTCTGGGAGATGCGGATCAGGTCACTTTGCTTTGAAATATGGACCAAATTAAATCCTTAAGCATCCCTCTTCTACAATGCTGCCCCAGGTGTCTTTTACTGCCCTTTAAAGCTGAGAACAGCAGTCAGGGTTGCTTTGCATTGGTTTTCTAGGCAGAGAAACATAGTGCATCATTACGGCAGCTGCACTTCTGCACTCTTTCTCCTCTCTCTCTCATATACATACACAGACATACACTTACTTTCTTTCAGCAACTGACCTTAAAGTTAGGAGACAGCATGCAAGAAAGAGAAGTACAACCAGTGGCAGGTGAGACTGAAAGAGATGAAGGTACCCAGTAATGATCGTTACTCACCCAAGGCAAAGAATTAAGTGATTTACACCAGATGCTGAAGGCATTATAGAAATATAATTAACTACCAATTAGTGATGTGCATTTGATTCAGCCAAAGCCTGAGCCAAACTGGACCATTTCTGATGCTTCCCAAAGCTAAGTGGGCTTCCCCACAAAGTGACAAAAGCTGAAGCTGGAGCCTGCATGAGGCTTTGTTCACGATGCTGCTTTAAGAGAACTACAGGGGAGCTCCGCCAATGGGCATTTGAAGAAAGTTAAATACAAAGATGTATCTCTCAGCACTAAGACTGCAGTTTCATTCTTTGGCTTTGTCATATATCTCTTCACATTTGATCACTAAACTGTATATGACAAAGTACTGCAGTTCTTTCTATCCCATTAAAATGTTCAGCAAAACAGCTTGCTTGCGTGTGTGTGTGCGTGTAAGTAAGTAAGAGAGAGAGAGAGAGAAAGAGTGAGAAAGAGAGAGCACGCACTAGAAAGCAGCCAGATAAACACTGGCTGCTGACTAGTCGATTACCTAACTGCTTATGAAGCACTGATTCGTTCTAGTGATTTCATCCTCATTAACAATGAACTTTGGAAACTGCAAGAGCTGTCTCTGGATAGATTACACTATGGCATCCTCTCCAAATTCAACAGGCTGAAGTTTTCTAGAGAGGAGCTAACATTATTAAAATGGCCTAACCGACAACATTAACAAGAAAGGCTCCTATAACTCTAAAGGTACATTTTCTAACAAATTAATGATACACTACATAGGCCCACAAAAAAGTATCTTACCTTACTAGAAAGATGCAATTGGCCACCATCCACAACCTAAACCCTCCAGAGTATTCAACTGACATTTGTAGAACAAAATAAATGAATCAATGGATTGAAGTCACTGACTGAAATGTTTGTGCCACTGAAGCATACAAACACACTCTTTTATTTTACAGGCATGAATTAATTACTTAAAGATGAAAGCACACCAATACTATATAAGAATATACTAGGAGCTCCCCTATACTTAATATCAGACCATTTATCCTAGTATTATCTTTTGAGTGACAACAATTCTACAAAATTTATAGGAGATATCTTTCCTGGCTCTGCTACCAGAAATCCTTCAAGTTGGTGATGCCCAAGTTGTACCTTGGACTTTATACATGCAAACCAAATTCTCTACCACAGAGGTAAGGTCTCTCTACAATTAGGTCAATGCAAGTATAATATTCTGGAGAAGCATTTTCACGAGGTAAACATTTGTACCACATCATCTCTGAGATACTAATATATCACAGCAATGCTCATGTAATACCATATTTTGTAACACTGAACTGAGAGAGGTTTTGGTATTCCCTAAACCTCTACATGAATTTATTTAGTTGTAGTACTATTTACTACAAATAATAATGAGGTAAATAAATACCCTCCCCTGCTAAGACATTATCTTTAAGCTAATGTATAACTATTTGGAATGCTTGGCTCACTTTGTATTTTTACTGTATTTGATTTATGACCTGCCATTCTAAAGCAGGTTATTCTAAAGCTGGGTCAGCTTCTAAAGTAGTTCTGTACAGTTGCTGCCACCACCTAGTGCACAGAAACAAATTTAATGAGGAACGGCTGCTTGGCTTTTTTGGCTTGCTAAAATGGAAATGCTAGACGAAGAAAAGCTACCCATGACTATTACATAACTAGGAGTCAGCAACTATGATGCACAGCAGATTATTTAAAATAGGTGTTACTAACCTGCCTACCTGAGTTTGCTATCCGTTTTTCCACAGAGTCCTGTCAGTTCTGACAAAAAATCTCTGTTTCAGTGTGATTTCATCGCTACAAAGGCCCTGTAGGCAATTTCCCCTCCAGGGTAGGTATTGCTCTTGAAGAGATTGCATAGAATATACAATAAGGCACATCTATAATTTTCACTCTCTAGAAATTTAGTCTTTCCCCTGGGGCTAAAAACCAGGCACCTTCAGCTCTGTATAAAGCTGCCCTGTGTGGAAAGCCACCAGAACTACAGCTGGAGCATCTTGCTGGACACTGAAATATTCTCAATCTTTGGACTGGTCCCAGCCAGCCAGCCTGCCTGGCCACTGGGCTATTCTAGACAGGAAGACCTATAAAGGGCTTCCTCTTTGAGCTAGGATTTTGCTTGAGTAACAATGCTCTTCATGGCTCTGCTGTGTTTTTTGGCGCTGACTCTTGGCTTGGTCCCTCAGCTCTGACTCCCTGGCACAACTCCATGCTCCTGGTTTCCGGCTTCTGGTTATCTTCTGACAGCTGCCTACAGCTCAGCCCTGACAAACCCTGAGCATGCTATTCCTGCTTCAGTTTCCAAGCTGTTTTCTATCGCCACCATCCCTTTCTGCCACCCAAACCCTTACCAAAAATTTAATGTTGTTTGAAAGAGAATCCTATCTTGGAGGAAGAATAAATTTTGCAATGTGAATAAAATATACACAACGTTGCTTATTTTACTCTGACCATAGAATTTGGTTTTCCTTGGTGTAACCCCGGTTGAACTTGCAGAACAAATAAATTAAATACTGTTTGTAAATACCAGTGTTCAGATGTTACTGCTCTGTTTGCAGCAGGACTACATTTTATTCCACCCCCACAGAGGTCAGATGGGGAAAAGGCGGCAGTAAAGGCCCAAAATGTGATAGAATACTCCTGCAGGATGTGGCGTACGTGTGCCTGTTCCAGTCTCATGAACCTTTCCAAAAGGCAAATAGGGCTTTATGCAAGTAGAAGAAAGTGTTAAATTTCAAACACTCAGTATATTTACAATAAATATTTATATATTTATTTTTGGGGGTGCGCTATTTTTTATGCATTGTTTCTGGACAGCTAATTGAAACTACATATTTTGGCTTGTGATTTTATTAAAGGATAAAGAATGTAAGACTGGGAAAGAACTTAAATTCTCACTACCAAAGATGTGTCTGCACTGAAGAACATTTTGTAACATCTTTCTCAACCCATTATTCTCCATCACAGCCTGTTCTACTATCATAATAATTCCTGAATGTAATCTGTCTATTTAACTATATTTAGAAGGCTTGAAATGATGAGCTCAGCTTCTATTAAGCACTCTAAACTTTTCAGAGAACCTTGCTAGCACAGAGGTTTCTCTCTGTATCTGCCTGTTCAGTGCTCTGGAATTCCACTGCATCTAATGAGGCATAATATTCCTCTTAAAACAGACTTATTAAAAAAAAAGAAAAAAGGAGACAATCATGTGAAACATGCTGAAAACAGATAATCAAATTATTTTCATGTGAAAAGTTGAAGACTATATGCACACTGATGGCAGAAACAAGACCTATGAGAAACAAATAAAAAAGCTCCATACCATTTTGCCTAGGTCTTTTTACATGTTGGCTAGATCTTTTAACCCCTTCATGGATCACTGCTTTGTTGTAGTGAAGGGGCTTGCATAACTCAGTGAAGCCATAAGCTATGCCGTGCAGGGCCACCCAAGACCGACAGGTCATGGCAGAGAGTTCTGACAAAATGTGGTCCACTGGAGAAGGAAATGGCAACCCAATCCAGTATTCTTGCCAAGAAAACCCCATGGAACGTATCACAAGGCTAAAACATATGACACCGGAAGATGAGCCCCTCAGGTCAGAAGGTGTCCAATATACTACTGGGGAAGAGCAGAGGGAATTTCCAAGTAGTGCCAGAAAGAGTGAAGCGGCTGGGCCAAAGCCGAAAGGACACTCAGCTATGGATGTGTCTGGTGGTGAAAAGAAAATCCAATGCTGTAAAGAACAATATTGTTTAGGAACCTGGAATGTCAGATCAATGAATCAAGGTAAGCTGGAGGTGGTCAAACATGAGATGGCAAGATTGAACATCGACATCTTGGGAATCAGTGAACTAAAATGGACAAGCATGGGCAAATTTAATTCAGGTGACCATTATATCTACTACTGTGGGCAAGAATCCCTTAGAAGAAATGGAGTAGCACTCATAGTCAACAAAAGGGTGGGAAAAGCAGTACTGGGGTACAATCTTAAAAAAGATAGAATGATCTCAGTACGAATCCAAGGCAAACCATTCAACATCACAGTAATTCAAGTCTATGCCCCAACCACTGATGCCGAAGAAGCTGAGGTTGATCGGTTCTATGAAGACCTACAACACCTTCTAGAACTAACACCAAAAAAAGATGTCCTCTTCATCATAGGAGATTGGAATGCTAAAGTAGGATGTCAAGAAATCACCGGGATAACAGGCAAGCATGGCCTTGGTGTACAAATGAAGCAGGACAAAGGCTAATAGAGTTTTGCCAAGAGAGCCAGGGCCTGCAGGAGAAGCCACCACCACCGGGGAAGAGGCGTGCCTGCTGCTGCCGGGCCTGCTGCTGCTGCTGCCGCCACCACTGCCGCCTCTGCCACCACCACCACCAGGCCTTTCCTTCAGACTTCTGCCTGGCAGACCGCCAGTCCCTGCAGGACCAGGCCCCCAGGTACCGAGCCAGCTGTGCTGCTCCATCTGCCCCTCCCTGGAGGGGCTACATAAGCTGGCTGGCTGAGGTGGCCTGGGAGAGCCAGGGCCTGCAGGAGAAGCCACCACCACCACCGGGGAAGAGGCGTGCCTCCTGCTGCTGCTGCTGCTGCTGCTGCTGCTGCTGCTGTCGCTATCGCCGCCACCACCACCACCACCATCACCACCACCACCACCAGGCCTTCCCTGTGGACTCCTGCCTGGCGTTATTTTTAAGGATATTTTAATTGTTTTTTGTTGTTGTTGTTGTTTTTTCTGGGGGATTTTGTTGTGTTTCTAGGGGTGAGTAGCCTGCCTGATAGGCGGGAGCGAGGGGGCATGTGTCCACCTGATGGAGGCAGTGGGGGGAGTGTTGGGGGCCAGAACATACCGAGGCTGGGCGGCAGGCGCTGGCAGAGTACTAGGGGCAGGCCATGCCAGATAGGGGGAACAAGGGAGAGATGTGTAGTATCTGTCCCCTGCTCCGGGCCTGTCCACAGCCAAAGGATGGCTGGGGGAGGCGTGACCCCATCTTCTGGCCTTTGTTTGCTGCTCTGCAATGCCAGGTCTGTTACCCAGAAAACCTCCCTCATTCATGACATGATCCTGGATGAGGGTGCAGACCTGGCATGTATTACTGAGACCTGGCTGGCCGAGGCTGCTGCTCCAACCCTTGCAGCCATGTGTCCAGTCGGATTTTCGTATGCACAGCAGCCGAGGGCTGGGGAGCGGGGAGGGGGAGTGGCTGTTATCTACCGAGAGTCCTTGGTCTTCACCAGACCCCCTCTCCGGGAGACCAAGGTTGCTGAGTGCATATACTGGAGGTTGGGCCCGAAGGGCAGTCTGGGGATTCTGCTCGTGTACCGTCCACCCCGCTGCACGACTGACTCCCTGGCTGAGGTGCTTGAGGTGGTCTCTGATGTGCGTATACAGTCCCCTAACTTACTGGTGTTGGGGGACTTCAACGTACATTCGGAGGCCATCCTCACAGGAGCACCTTGGGACTTCATGGAGACCATGGCCTCCTGGGAGCTGCACCATATTCTAACTGGGCCCACCCATGTAGCCGGTCATGCACTAGACCTTGTGTTTGTTTCTGGAGAAGCGGGGAGTGATCTGGAAGTCGGGGGTATATCCACCACCCCCTTGTCATGGTCAGATCACTATCTGGTGCCGGTAGACTTCTCAGTTCCACAACCCCTCCGAGGGGTGGAGGACCCATTAAAATGGTCCGCCCCAGGCGTCTTATGGATCCAAATGGATTCCCGAACACGCTTGGGGATTCTCTGGGGCACACCAACGGCCACTCGGTCGAGACACTGGTGGGTGGCTGGAATGCCGCAATCACTGGGGCATTAGATCAGGTGGCTCCGAAACGCCCTCTCCCCCTGAACAGGGCTCGGACTGCACCATGGTTCAATCCGCAGTTACGAGCTCTGAAACAGGAGGTGAGACGGCTAGAGTGCCGGTGGCGGAAGTCTCGCTCCAAAGACGATCAGACACGGGCTAGAGCTGTATCTTCAGCCTATCACATGGCGGTGAAGGCAGCAAAAAAGGAATATTATGCTGCCTCTATCGCGTCTGCAGAGTGCTGTCCCAGGAGGCTGTTCCAAGTGGTCCGGAGCCTGGTCGGTCCTGTGGCTCCAGAACCACTGGAGCATTCTAAGGCTTCCTGTGAGGCCTTGGCAAGGCACTTTGCAGATAAAATTGATCAGATTAGGTGTGTTACTCTGCATGCTGTGGATACAGTTATTGAGCAAGAGGCGGCCTGTGGCAAACTGTTTTTGTGGGATCGGTTCCAGCTTCTTCCTCCTGATGAAGTGGACAAGGTGCTTTCATCTGTAAGGCCAACCACCTGCTTACTTGATCCTTCCCCATCTTGGCTCATTATGGGCTGCAGAGAGAGACTGGGTGAGGGGATCAGGGTGGTGGTGAATGCCTCCCTTGAGGAGGGAGTGATGCCATCAGCCCTCAAGGAGGCAGTGATAAGACCGCTCTTAAAGAAGCCCTCCTTGGATCCTCATGTTTTGAACAACTTTCGCCCAGTCTCAAATCTGCCATTTTTGGGCAAGGTGATTGAGCGGGTGGTGGCGATGCAGTTGAAGGCACACTTGGAAGAAACTGATTATCTAGACCCATTTCAGTCGGGCTTCAGGCTTGGGCATGGGACAGAAACGGTCTTGGTCGCCTTGCTGGATGATATGAGGAGGGCTCTGGATAGGGGTGAATGCTCCTTCCTTGTTCTCCTCGACCTCTCAGTGGCTTTTGATTCCGTTGACCACGGTATCCTCCTGGACCACCTGGAGGGGTTGGGCACTGGAGACACCGTATTGCGGTGGTTCCGGTCCTTCCTCTCCAGCAGGTACCAGAGGGTAGCACTGGGAGAGGAGGTTTCAGACCCGTGGCCACTCACTTGTGGGGTGCCACAGGGTTCCATCCTCTCCCCGATGCTATTTAATATCTATGTGAAGCCGCTGGGGGCTATCATCAGGAGGTTTGGGGTGCGGTGTCATCAATATGCGGATGACACGCAGCTCTACCTCTCGTTCAAATCTTCACCAAGGTTGGCCGTAGAATCCCTGTCCAAATGTCTGGAGACGGTGAGTGGCTGGATGGGGAGGAATAAGCTGAAGCTGAACCCTGACAAGACCGAGGTACTTTTGGTGAGAGACAAGAGGAGGCTGGGGGATGTTGACCTGGTGTTGAATGGGGTACGGCTACCCTTGAAAGACAAGGTCCGCAGCCTGGGGGTCATTTTGGACTCCCAGCTGTCCATGGAGGCTCAGGTGTCAGCTGTGAGCCAGACAGCACTGTATCAACTCCATCTGATACGGCGGCTGCGCCCCTTCCTTCCCGACCATCTGCTCCCATCGGTAGTACATGCCCTGGTCTCCTCTCGTTTGTTGTTGTTGTTGTTGTTGTTCAGTCGTTCAGTCGTGTCCGACTCTTCGTGACCCCATGGACCATAGCACGCCAGGCCTTCCTGTCCTCCGCTCTCTCCCGCAGTGTGCCCAAGTTCATATTCATTGCATCGGTGATGCTATCTAGCCATCTCATCCTCTGTCATCCCCTTTTCCTTTTGCCTTCAGTCTTTCCCAGCATCAGGGTCTTCTCCAGGGAGTTTTCTCTTCGCATTAGGTGGCCAAAATATTTGAGCTTCACTTTCAATATCTGTCCTTCCCATGAGCACTCAGGGTTGATTTCCTTTAGGATGGACTGATTTAACCTCCTTGCAGCCCAGGGGACTCGTAAGAGTTTCTCCAGCACCACAGCTCGAAAGCATCAATTCTTCGGCGCTCAGCCTTCCTTATAGTCCAGCTCTCACAGCCATACGTTACTACTGGGAAAATCATAGCTTTGATTAGACGGACCTTTGTCGGCAAGGTGATGTCTCTGCTTCTTACTATGCTGTCTAGGTTTGCCATAGCTTTCCTCCCAAGGAGCAAGCGTCTTTTAATTTCATGGCTACAGTCACCGTCTGCGGTGATCTTGGAGCCCAAGAAAGTAAAATCTGTCACTGCTTCCATTTCTTCCCCTTCTATATGCCAGGAAGTGATGGGGCCAGATGCCATGATCTTAGTTTTTGTATGTTGAGTTTCAAACCAGCTTTTGCACTCTCCTCTTTCACCCTCAACAAGAGGAGATCCTCTTCGCTTTCTGCCATTAGGGTGGTATCGTCTGCATATCGGAGGTTGTTGATAATTCTCCCAGCAATCTTAATTCCGACCTGTGAGTCATCCAACCCGGCATTTCTCATGAAGTACTCTGCATATAAGTTAAATAAGCAGGGTGACAATATGCAGCCTTGTCGTACTCCTTTCCCAATTTTGAACCACTCAGTTGTTCCTTGTCTGGTTCTTACTGTTGCTTCTTGACCCTCGTACAGGTTTCTCAGGAGACAGGTAAGGTGGTCTGGTACTCCCATCTCTTTCAGAATTTGCCACAGTTTGTTGTGATCCACACAATCAAAGGCTTTAGCGTAGTCAATGAAGCAGAAATAGACGTTTTTCTGGAATTCTCTTGCTTTCTCCATGATCCAGCGAATGTTGGCAATTTGATCTCTCATTCCTCTGCCTCTTCGAAACCCAGCTTGTACTTCCGGTAGTTCTCGGTTCGCATACTGCTGAAGCCTAACTTGTAGGATTTTGAGCATCACCTTGCTGGCATGTGAAATGAGCGCAAATGTACGGTAGTTTGAACACTCTTTGGCATTGCCCTTCTTTGGAATTGGAATGTAAACTGACCTTTTCCAGTTTTGTGGCCACTGTTGAGTGTTCCAGATTTGTTGGCATATTGAGTGCAGCACTTTAACAGCATCATCTTTTAGGATTTTAAATAGGTCAGCTGGAATGCTGTCATCTCCGCTAGCTTTGTTGTTAGTAATGCTTCCTAAGGCCCACTTGACTTCACTCTCTAGGATGTCTGGCTCAAGTTCAGTGACCGCACTATCATGGCTATCAGGGACATTCAGATCTTTCCTGTATAGTTCTTCTGTGTATTCTTTCCACCTCTTCTTAATCTCATCTGCTTCTGTTAGGTCCCTGCCTTCTTTGTCCTTTATCATGCCCGTCTTTGCACAAAACGTTCCCTTGAGATCTCCAATTTTCTTGAAGAGATCTCTAGTCTTTTCCATTCTGTTGTTTTCCTCGATTTCTTTACATTGTTCATTTAAGAAGGCCTTCTTGTCTCTCCTTGCTATTCTCTGGAACTCTGCATTCAGTTGGATATATCTTCCCCTTTCTCCCTTGCTTTTCGCTTCCCTTCTTTCCTCAGCTACTTGTAAAGCCTCCTCAGACAGCCACTTGGCTTTCTTGCATTTCTTTTTCTTTGGGATGGATTTTGTTGCTGCCTCCTGAACAATGTTACGGACCTCCGTCCATAGTTCCTCAGGCACTCTGTCTATCAGGTCTAATCCCTGAAATCTATTCCTCACCTCCACTGTATATTCATAAGGGATATGATTAAGGTCATACCTGAATGGTTTAGTGGTTTTCCCTACGTTCTTCAATTTAAGCCGAAATTTTGCAAGAAGCAGCTCATGATCTGAGCCACAGTCAGCTCCAGGTCTTGTTTTCATTGACTTTATACAGCTTCTCCATCTTTGGCTGCAAAGGACATAATCAATCTGATTTCGATATTGACCATCTGGTGATGTCCATGTGTACAGTCGTCTCTTGTGCTGTTGGAAAAGAGTGTTTGGTATGATCAGCGTGTTCTCTTGGCAAAACTCTATTAGCTTTTGTCCTGCTTCATTTTGTACACCAAGGCCATGCCTGCCTGTTATCCCGGTGATTTCTTGACTTCCTACTTTAGCATTCCAGTCCCCTATGATGAAGAGGACATCTTTTTTTGGTGTTAGTTCTAGAAGGTGTTGTAGGTCTTCATAGAACCGATCAACCTCAGCTTCTTCGGCCTCAGTGGTTGGGGCATAGACTTGAATTACTGTGATGTTGAATGGTTTGCCTTGGATTCGAACTGAGATCATTCTATCGTTTTTAAGATTGTACCCCAGTACTACTTTTCCCAGTATTGCTTTTCCTCTCGTTTAGACTACTGTAATGCGCTCTACGTGGGGTTACCCTTGAGGACGGTTCGGAAGCTGCAGCTGGTACAGAACGCGGCAGCTTGCCTGATTAAAGGTAGCCGCCGGTGAGATCACATCACTCCAGTGCTGAAGGAGTTGCACGGGTTACCAGTTGTTTTCCGGGCCAAATTCAAGGTGTTGGTTTTGACCTTTAAAACCCTATATGGTTCCGGCCCAGCCTATCTTAAGGAGCGCCTCCAGCAGCACCAGACGGGCCGCTTAACAAGATCAGCCTCGGATGGCCTTCTCTCTGTCCCATCAGCCAGGACAGCTAGACTGGTGGGGACGAGGGAGAGGGCCTTTTCTGTGGTGGCCCCCACTCTGTGAAACTCCCTCCCTAGGGAACTCCGCCATGCCCCCTCTTTAATGAGCTTCCGTCGTGCATTAAAAACGTGGTTGTTCAGGCAGGCATTTGGGGTGGGTTAGGGTATTTTAGAAAAAGTTTTTACTGTAGAATTTTATTGTTTTAAACTGTTTTATTGTGTGTTGTACATCGCCCAGAGTGGCTGGGTGACCAGCCAGATGGGCGATTAATAAATTTAAAAAGAAAGAAAGAAAGAAAGAAAGAAAGAAAGAAAGAGAGAGAGAGAAAGAAAGAAAGAAAGAAAGAAAGAAAGAACACGCTGATTATAGCAAACACTCTTTTCCAACAGCACAAGAGGCGACTCTACACATGGACATCACCAGATGGTCAATATCGAAATCAGATTGATTATATCCTTTGCAGCCAAAGATGCAGAAGCTCTTGTATACAGTCAGTAAAAACAAGACCTCGAGCTGACTGTGGCTCAGATCATGAGCTGCTTCTTGCAAAATTTCAGTTTAAATTGAAGAACGTAGGGAAAACCACTAAACCATTCAGTATGACCTAAATCATATCCCTTATGAATATACAGTGGAGGTGAGGAATAGATTTAAGGGATTAGACCTGATAGACAGAGTGCCTGAGGAACTATGGATGGAGGTCCGTAACATTGTTCAGGACGCAGCAACTCAATCCATCCCAAAGAAAAAAATGCAAGAAAGCAAAGTGGCTGTCTGAGGAGGCTTTACAAGTAGCTGAGGAAAGAAGGGAAGCGAAAAGCAAGGAAGAAAGGGGAAGATATATCCAACTGAATGCAGGGTTCCAGAGAATAGCAAGGAGAGACAAGAAGGCCTTCTTAAATGAACAATGCAAAGAAATCGAGGAAAATAACAGAATGGGAAAGACTAGAGATCTCTTCAAGAAAATCGGAGACCTCAAGGGAATGTTTTGTGCAAAGACGGGCATGATAAAGGACAAAGAAGGCAGGGACCTAACAGAAGCAGATGAGATTAAGAAGAGGTGGAAAGAATACACAGAAGAACTATACAGGAAAGATCTGAATGTCCCTGAGAGCCATGATAGTGTGGTCACTGAACTTGAGCCAGACATCCTAGAGAGTGAAGTCAAGTGGGCCTTAGGAAGCATGACTAACAACAAAGGTATATGTTGGTATATGTCCCCTGGCATATGGAAGGGGAAGAAATGGAAGCAGTGACAGATTTTATTTTCTTGGCCGGTGACTGTAGCCATGAAATTAAAAGACACTTGCTCCTTGGGAGGAAAGCTATGGCAAACCTAGACAGCATAGTAAGAAGCAGAGACATCACCTTGCCGACAAAGGTCCGTCTAATCAAAGCTATGGTTTTCCCAGTAGTAATGTATGGCTGTAAGAGCTGGACTATAAGGAAGGCTGAGCGCTGAAGAATTGATGCGTTCGAACTGTGGTGCTGGAGAAGACTCTTACGAGTCCCCTGGACTGCAAGGAGGTCAAATCAGTCAGTCCTAAAGGAAATCAACCCTGAGTGCTCATGGGAAGGACAGATACTGAAGCTGAAGCTCAAATATTTTGGCCACCTAATGCGAAGAGAAAACTCTCTGGAAAAGACCCTGATGCTGGGAAAGATTGAAGGCAAAAGGAGAAGGGGACGGCAGAGGATGAGATGGCTAGATAGCATCACTGATGCAATGAATATGGACTTGAGCACGCTCCGGGAGAGAGTGGAGGCAGGAAGGCCTGGCGTGCTATGGTCCATGGGGTCACGAAGAGTCGGACACGACTGAACGACTGAACAACAACAACAAAGATCTTTTAAACTATTTGTTTGTATAAGTGTAAGACAGACCTAAAAGTTAACATGTGTCCCATTTTATTTCTGTGTTTCTGGGATCCTAAAGTGAGACTGAAAGCTACAGTTGTACCGTATTTTTAAAAAAATGGACATCCACCTTGAGGGCTGATTGCTTTCCATTTACATGTAACCCCAGGATAAGAATTTTAGTTTGTTGTTTTAAGACAGGCAGCCAATCTCTTCACATTGGAACCATCTGAATTCTCCTCATGCCTTTGCTCTATATCAGAGCAATCTCCTAAATTAGTTCCAGTGTGTTGACATTCCTTCCATCTGGTGTCTTTCCATACAGTGGTATTTTTATTACCCTCCTTACAGCAGCAGACAGAAGTACGTTCGCAATGATACAAAGTGCTCTTTTATTAAAGGTCAGCCAAATCAGAGCAGCAAGTGAGTTTGTCTTTAATTTTAGGGACACAGGATAGAATAACCTTTCATTCACTAAAATCATCTGAAAACCATTCAGGGTTCTTTCAGATGAGGCTTTCATCCTGCAGTTGCCCTGTCTCAAACAAGGAATTTGACAGGGGGAGGAGCAGGCAGATGGCTTTGCCTTCTATTTGTAACCCTCTGGTGTTTTGTCATCACTTCTTCTGCCTTTTTCCTTACACCTCCCCCCACCCCCAAAAAAAACTGTTAGGGAGGAAAAGTCAAAATAGATGCACAATTGATTAGTAGCGCTCGGAGTTCTCTGTCTGGAACCACCCTCAGTGAAAAGAACATTTTCCCCTCTGAAATATATTTGAATATCGGAAAATAATTCTTAAGAACTGAAATCTATTGCATCGCATCTACTGAGATCTCTGTGCAATAATCAGGTGAGAAAACCCTATGTGATTGGTCCTGGTTGTTCCAGTATTCACAAACATACTACAGTGACAAATAGCTTCTCCACACTGGGCTTTTCATCCTGCTTTACTGGGGCTTCTGCTTCCGGATTCTTTGCAGGATGAAGATCAGTGCCTTCACACACACTTCCTCTTTTTTTGGGATGGGGCTGCAAGTTCTATATTTATATAGCCACTAGATGGCACAGCTGTTATAGTGCAACTCCCTCTTTACATGGACAAATTCAATTCATGGTTTTTAAAATTACCTCATTATCTCTGTTTCAAATAAAGCCACAGAAATGTTTGGAAAGCACGGGAGAGGTGCTGGAGGTTGATGACATCATGTAAAGGACCCACAAACTTCCATGAGTAACCACTCTCAAAGCAGAATAAAAGCCCCATGTGGAGAAGCCCAAAGAATCTCAGCACAGGGAAGAGCCACTCATAGCATTAATACTTTTTAAAATTGCAATATTTGAATACTGCTTTTCAACCATAATGGTTCTCAAAGCAGTTCACAATAATACATTTAAATGTCTAGGCAGCTGATATTGAGATCATAATGACAGATCCCATAAAATGTATTCAGGCATTAGAAAAGATACTTTATGAATGTTATTATACTTCTGGTTTGACAGAATTCCTGAGATGAGAGAAATCAGTGAATGTGTAAATGAAGCTCTAGCTCTGGGAGACCCATGCTAGGCCTCCCTGTCTCACAGTGCATGACATCAATTGAAATATTTTTAGAAAACAAGGCAAATTGCCAGATTTTCCCCACCTCCATTTCTTACAACAAGCAGTATTATTTAGGTGTTAAATTCTACTGAATGCAAGGAAGTCAAGGACTGCGGAGCGTGAGACTCTGGAGGTTAGTTTAATTTATACTACTTTCATTCCTAATCACTAGCCTCTAGGAAAATCTATAATATAATCTTGGGCGTTATCAAATATAAACAATGGAAATAATATATTGAAAAGTCAAAGGTTGGAATAAAAAGAAAGTTAATTAGACTATTGTTGAGAGATGGTATTGTTAGTTGAAGTAGCAAAATCAAACCACTAGCAGTATGCACCAAGTACACTGAGGCCAATCTCCAATGCTCTCCATAGCCAAGATTTTTGCTTGTTTTGATATGAACATTGTAGCTATGCAGATGTCAGTGAAAACCCACTTCTAATTCAGGTTATGGACATTCAGGTGGAACTCTTTATAGGTTTGCATTTTTTAAAAAATCAGGATGACAATGCTGGGAAGTGTTCACTATACCTTTCTCATAGAGTTGAATCCAGTTTTAGTCATACTTAGCGTAGATGCAATTAAATCAGTGGTACTTCAGTTAGTCATGACTAAGGATCAAACTAAATGTTACATTAATTACATAGTGTACATCTGAGCCTTCTCCTTGTTTCTTACTCTATAGAGTAAGAACAGAAAGCTGCAATTTGGATGGGACCACCGCATGCCAGGAGGGGACGCTTGCTTGCTTGCTTATTTATTTATTTATTTTGCATTTATATCCCGCCTTTTTTCCTCTTGCAGGGAACCCAAGGCAGCTTATAACACCATCCTCCTCTCCATTTTATCCTCACAACAACAACCCTGTGCGGTAGGTTGGGCTGAGAGTCTGTGACTGGCCCAAAGTCACCCAGTGAGCTTCCATGGCTGAGTGGGGACCAGAACCTGGATCTCCTAGCTCCCAGTCCAACACTCTTACCACTACACCACACTGGCTCCCACACTGGCTTAAACCTTCCTCGGTAACCACTTGTTTCCTCACACACATACACACACACACATACACACACAGCGAGGTGGTGGTGGTTGTTTTTTAAATGCTTTGGCATCAATGGAGGCTTTTTTCCTTTTTAAAGCCCCTATACAGGAGGGACTACATTTCAGTCTTTTTTCCAACTGTTAAATGATTTATATCTCACTCCCACTTTGTAAGTAAGCCTCATTGATTTCAACATTATTTATTTCCCATCTTTCTTCCATCATGTATCTCAAGGCAGTGTACATAGGGATCCCAGGCAGTCTCCCTTCCAGGCACTGATCAGACTCAGACCAGTTTAATGTCAGCATTATGATTAAAATTAGGTTGCTGTATCATGTGCCCTCACACCACATCCTAGGATTTCTAAATTCATTTCTGTTGTACTACTCACCATATAATACCTTTTGAAAAGTACCTTTTCATTTTTCACACAGATTCTGTCTTCATACAATGGAAGTAAGAAGGGCATTTTCAGGGTTGAAACTATTCTTCAGATATTATGCTTCTTACAAATAGAAGCCACTGAGAGCCAGTGTGGCGTAGTGGCTAGAGTGTTGGACTGGGAGCCCAGAGATCCGGGTTCTAGTCCCCACTCGGCCATGGAAGCTCACTGGGTGACTTTGGGCCAGTCACAGACTCTCAGCCCAACCTACCTCACAGGGTTGTTGTTGTGAGGATAAAAGGGAGAGGAGGAGGATCATGTAAGCCACCTTGGGTTCCTTGCAAAAGGAAAAAAGGCGGGATATAAATGCAATAAATAAATAAATAAAATACTTAGAGTGCTTCTAGATGAAGCTTTTATTATGCTATCAGCCCGTTAGTCCAGATAGCATCATTGTCTTCCATTTGTAACTGTCTTGTGTTTTCACACCACTTCTTCCATCTTTTTTCTTACCACAGAAAACCCGCTATGTAGGGATAGATAGCATAACTGCACAATGTCTTTTGATTGGTAGTGCTAGGAACTGTCCTTATGGAAGCACCCTTAGTTCACACAACATTGCTAGTAGGCCTGTATGTGAATAAGAGTCTGCACATTATATTCTTTCAAGTTTTAAACTTATATAAAGTACTGCCAGATGAGACATTTTTCTGAGGTTAGTATGTCCATAGAATGTTTCCATTCAAAAGAATATAGGGCTTTCTTGGGGGGTGGGGGTGGAGGGGATTTTGTAAAAAAAAAAGTAAGGGCTTTGCTTTTTAAGTTAAATTTATGCCCTGATAATCAGAACACTTCTGGAAAAGTCAGTTTAATCCACCCAGTTCTTAAAAATTACTTGAAAGTATTTCCCTTCCAGCTGCAGTCAAAAGATTGCCAATTACTGTCCTGCGGAGAGGATGGAATTTCTTCTGACTCCAAACTGGGGGTCTGCTTCTTGCAGATAATGCAGGAGATAAATTCATTTTGATCAAGTTACAAAAAGAATTCTGGGACTAGAGAGCCTGTTTACATACATGTGGATTTGGCTACCACTGAAAACGGGTGGTTAGTGTTGACACTAAGTTGACAAATGCAGAGGTTAATCACCTTTAGCCAAACAAGGTCAAAAGGATAACAAAACATGGATCCGTTTTAAGGAAAGCATGAGTTTGGAATCCTTATATAAAGACCTTCCAGCAAAAGAATAGTGCTCAGACTAGGAAGACGTAGTGCATCCATTAAGCAAGTAGTCTTCAACCTTCTCAGATGCAGGACCCTTCCCAACCCCATTCTTCAATATGGGACACATTACAGTATTTTTCCTAGATGTGGGCCAAAATCCCCCCCCCCCCATTTTCATGATGAGCGAAAAGAAAATGCCTAGGAAACTGGGGAAGGCAGGAAAAATTTCTAAGAAATTTTCAACTGGTGGGGTGGGGCTTCTTTATTAGGACAAGTTGGCTGAGAGTTTTATTTACTTTTTCTTTCTTTAATATTTAAAAAAAAAAAGCCTTGTTGGCTGCTCGTTGAGGGGGCTCTCCACTGCAGTTTCCTGCCTCAGATCAAGTGATGTTCCTATTGTGTTGTATGTGATGGCCAAACTAAATGTTATGCTAATCAGCAGAGCTAGGCATGACTGGCTTATTTACCTCTGTATAAGTGCACACTACCCTGATTCAGATTGGGACCATGGCAATTTGCGGGGGGGGGGGGGATTTAGGTTTTTCCCTCTTCTGTTTTTGTGCTGAATTCCCCACCCCCACCCCATGGGGGAGTTTAAAAAAAGAAAACACATCTCAATGGATTCTGATGGAGCGTTGTCTTTTTTTAACCAATGGGGCATCTTTTCCTAGGTATAGTTACCACATGTGGAGGATATGGTTTGGATTGGGACCACAGCATATGGGGTATATCCTCCCCATATGCTGTGGTCCCGATCTAAAATGGGGCATCTTAACTTCAGTATTAATTGTTTAACATACAATACCATACAACAGCTACCTTGTCCTAAAAAGTAAGGTAAGGCCACCCCTGCCCACCCCACTCCACTCCAGCTGGAAATTTCTCCTCCCTCTCAAGGGCCACCAAAAAAACCCACTGTTTTTTGTAAGCAGGTGAATAGACCTGTGACAATGTGAGTGGAATTTTGGCCCAGCACTAGTTTTTACCATATACATTAGCTTTTCCCCCTTTCGTTCTTCTTTTTCTCCCTCTTTTTTTCTCTTACAATTTTCTTCTCCTGTCTGACCTATCTTTGTCACTTAAAAGTTAAAAGAAAATAATGATGATGCCACTAGTGCAAGTCTATGTAGCTTTGAGAAGAGAAAGCGGTGCAATACAGTTTCGGAATGTCATCCCCTCCAAAATGAGAGCTGACTTTAGGAGGAAGGTGGAAAGGAGGAAAGTTTCCTCTAAAAGGTAACTCCAAAACTGTTGTCACCCTGAAACCCAGCTTCCAGTTAGGGGAGAAAGTATTTCTGGCTGCACTGTCCTGTTCTGGCTGTACAAGTTTAGGAGTAGGATAGGCTTGGGTCTACAAATGCATGTCTGTCTCCACCTTTTGCTTCACTCAATGGCTTTAATAAGAGACAGGAAAGCAGAGAGGTGGAAGAAGAGAGGTATTTCCCTTAAAGTTGTCACCTTCTCTCTGGCAGGGTTTTCCTGTAGCTTAAATTCAACAAATCGGTTTTCCAGACACAATGATCGGGAAGCTTCAGTGTTGAATTAGTGTCTGGCATGCAACTCTTAAAGGCACAGTAGCCCTGCCAGAAAAGTATAGCAGTTTAAGCCTCTCCATTCTCTGTCCTTGTTGTTTTTGCTAATTAGTACAATGAAGCTACAATGCTAGTCTGAAGTTGGATGGTTTGCTTCTTCAGGGTATGTGAACAAACCAGACTGCTGTATTTTGTTTCTTCAGATAATCCCTTTGCTTCAAGATGAAAAAAACTATATTTACAGGAAAATATTTAAGTAAAGATACATCTGAATTGAAATAAAGACTGCAACATAGATACCCTCAAACATCTAAAGGTTACAGAAAGTTAAGTCTGGGTTTAGGGGAAAAATACACAACTATTGACAGATGAATCAACAAAGGAAGTTCCTAGCATGGATTCAAATGAGATCGTTGGAAAGCAGCCATTCTACAAGCAGATATTACATTCTTAGGTTCAATACCTTGACTGTCAGTTCCACATCACTAGGCCTTGCTCCCTGATATAACTTTTGATATCCTTATTGAAGCATGTTAATTTTCCATTTAAAAAAGAGAATTGTGGAGGAGAAATAATATGGAGGGGTTGGGGAACCTTATTTTCAAAACATAACTAATGCAAGGTATGACAAGGCTCATTCACTGTGTCAGAAGGGAACTGTTCTCACTAAAGACAGCCACACAGTACAGCCCAGTCCTGTGCAGAGTAAGGCACACCACTGGATCAATAGGCTTTGGAATGCCT
This sequence comes from Heloderma suspectum, assembly GCF_057233095.1. Taxonomy (NCBI): domain Eukaryota; kingdom Metazoa; phylum Chordata; class Lepidosauria; order Squamata; family Helodermatidae; genus Heloderma; species Heloderma suspectum. The sequence continues at coordinate 36,349,186 of NC_139464.1, forward strand.
AGTTCTGCCGAGGAATGGGCTGCTAAGTTTAACTGCTCTAAAGAACAAGAACGGCAACAAGGAAGACACAAGTTTACAGCAGACAGATTTTTGGAAGCTCAAGCCCACATTTAAACATTTGCTCCATTTACAACCCGCATGCTGACACAACACTCCTCCCTTTCTCTGTTTCCAGATCCTGTGAAGATTTTATTTAATAAGACTCAGATATTCATCTCCTTTCAACTAACAGAACATGCTTTTGGATAGGTCAATATGTGATACTGTAACATGATACCAAGCGATTCCTTGTTTTAATCATTTGTATCAGTTCTCAGAATGGAGTTTCCATTAAGGCTATGAGTTTTAACTGATTTAATTGATAGGTTTACCAGTTAAAGCTTAGCTGCAAATAAAAATATGCCTCCCACCCCACAATTTATTATTGGGGCTGTGACAGAAAAGTCACCTCCATGTAGGCCGCAAGACAAGCCAACTCCTTCCTCTGTGCGTCACATTTGATTAAAGAGAAACTTAAGGATAACTTTTCTTCTCAATTTGTATCCAGAGCTAGCAGATATTTCACGTCAGGAAAAATTAAAGGTCAAAAATGACATTTCCTGTTCACAATAAATAGCAGCTTTTGTTTATTAAATATGAATTGACATGAAGTGCTAGAGGGGTAGTGGTCATAAACCAAGGCCTCCAGCAGCCAGGGCCCAGAGCCTTACCTCTTGTGCCACCAGCATCTACTTCCTGGCAAGCCTGGCAAGCTAAGCTCTGGCAGCCAAGGCCATCACTCAGCCTGTATATTATCAGCTGACCCCAGAACCCGATCTGGATCCACCAGTCAAATAAAGCCTGAATCTGAGAAACAACTGTTCAGTCTGAGCAACTCATTAATGAGAGTCGCAATGCCTGGACTGCTTTCTGGACTTGCGCTAGCTCTGACTATGCCCCTTCCTCTAGCCCCTTGGATCTTGAGCTGCTTTCCCTGGAATTTGACTTTCATCCTAGCCCTAACCATGCCTTTCTGCCCTCAGAGCTGACACCCAGGGGCTCTATTCAATTTACTGTGAAGTTAGAGCAGTCCGAGTTCGTTCGCGAAAGATGATGTCATCACCAGTCCCCTGCCAACCAGCTGCTTCCCTCTTGAAAAGCTGCAGTTTCTAAAACTCTTTTTACTCCGACTTTTTTACTGAAAGTGGCTCCCTGGAGGTTTTGCCACAGCCATGTCCCTCTCGCATTAAATCCTGAGAGTGCCTCTGTGACCTGGCAGTGACATGGTCAAAGGGGTGGGATGCCCCATTCCCTCGTTTCCCCAGTTGAAGTAGCTTTTCCCATATCCCACTCTTCTGTGCATGTTTACTCGGAAGTAAGAAATAAATATGTGCATGTTTACCCATAAGAAATAAATCCCACTCCCCCACAGTGAATCTTCAACATATTCCAATGCTGGATGGGACTTTCTGTAAAGCATTCCCCTTCTGTACATGTTTACTCAGAAGTAAGAAACAAATCTTGCTCCCCTGCAGTGAATCTTTAACAGATCTCAGTGCATACAGAGCCACGATAAATCACTAAAGTGTTTAAAGGGTTAAAGGTTAACTTTACTAACTTGCCCTAAAGTGTTCTTTCACTTCTCTGTGAAATCGTTATGATGCTGTGCTTCTTTGACATTCTGTAGTTTTTCTCTTATGTAAAGTTGCAGCAGCGTTCATTCAAGATCACAGGAGCTTCTCATCTCATTGTGAACAGGGAGAATGAGGAAGGGGAAGGTAGAAGCGGGGGGGGGGGGGTTGGAAGCAAGAATTCCATGGCAGAGTACTGGAAAGGAGTGAAATTGAGAGGCTGGGCTACTTTCACGGGGAGCCTTTAGATGCTGCACTCCAGAATCGGGCATTTTGGCTTCTCAAGGCAACAGAGCGCACATTGGGGAAAGGGGTGGGGAGATAATATAGTAGCAGAAGGGAGCCTTCAGAATTGTGAATTAGTTGCTCTCCATTCATAATAACTAGGGTAGCCTGGACAAGGGGGGCAAACAAGCTTCTCTCATTGGTTGAGCAGCCCTGCCAGTCTGATGACATTCAGTTCTACTCCCCCGACCCCACCAGGAAGTATATTCCTTTCAAGCGCTGTGTGAGCCATGAAAACCAGATTTTAAAGGTACTGTACATTTGGCTTATCTTGTTTCTTGTGTCCCTGACAGACCAACGCCGATTCCATGAAAATCCAGGTAACACTCCAACACACTTCTCATTCTGTTCTCGTGAAGATCTCCACCACACACACACACACACACGGCTTCTCTGGGTTTTGGCACCTGACACCTGGAGCAGGTCTCTACAGTGGCCTGACAGTTCTCTCACATGAGAGAAATTATATCCTTCCTTATATATCCTGATGTTGTGAATGCTGCTTTAGAAGCCTGAAGACTGGACCCTGTCTGGGCTCAAGATGAGGAACCCTCATCTAGGCCTTCTTTTTCTTTCCCTACTTCTGCAGAGTTCTCTACTCCACGACTGTCATCAGTGTTAGCTCTGGGAGCCATCCACATTCACTCCGCATGAGGTCACTGAGCAACAGGAACACCTCTCACAATATCACTAGTTTCTGTGCACAGATGGGGAGTGGAGAAGCAAGGCAGCAAGGATTCATGGCACTGTAGACAACTATATTCTAACAAAGAGCCTCCACGTGGTATACTTCTTTCAGACTAATCTGGCAAAGCAGAAGTGCAGTGGTAAATGAATGTTTCAACTACTGGTGACAGTGTTGGCAAGAAAGCTGACCCTAAAATGACCACCCTTTTTTCTGTTCTTTATCATTTTAGGTAGCTCCTTCAAGACCTGGAAGCAAAGCAATTCATGCAATTTATTTTTTCTGCAGATTGCCATAGCTGATAATTGACTGGTATACCTTAACCATATCAACCCAGTGGGACAGAAAATGCTTGGAAAATAATTTTACTTACTATACAACCCACCCAGAGAATACTGGTTACTGGGCAAATTTAAAAAATATAATAAATAAATCTACTAGTGTACGAAAAGCTTTAATGATATTTCCAAGGAGCACCTTTCCTTACAAACAGGTAGATAATAAATTTTAGAGAGCCCTTATATAAAAATATATGAGAAATTTAGAACTGAATGAATAAATGGTACAGATGATGAAAATAATACCAGTCACTAACCTTCATATATAGTGATGATATGAGGATGGCTGAGAGATGACATGATCTCAATCTCCCGTCTGATGTGAACCATATCTTGTTCATCCTTAATTTTGTCCTTACGGATGGATTTTATTGCAACCTATAAATTCAGGAAATTGAGCATTACTCTTAGAACAAAGCAGATGAAAGTAATCCATTAGGAGAGTTCAAAAATATAGATGTTAGATGCTGACAAAACATGGAATGAGCAAAACAAAACTTTCAAATACATACCCACAACCCTTTCCTTTTGATTCCACTATTACAAATGCAGTCCATGTTGCAAGAGTGAGTAGTATTGTCTCTGAGATCTTTAATTGTACAGCTATTAACTTCTACATAGAATGCAATTTTTTGAAACACATAACTCATGCTCCAAATTAAATTAAAATGTCGCCAGGTAATGGCAACAAATTTAAGCCAAGCTAACTCCTAACCTAAACCTATCATCCTAAGGGTATTTTCATGACAGATCCTAATAACACATCATGATCTGCAATGCATTGCCTCTCAGTGTTGATAAATGCAGCATAAAAAGTGGAAGAGCGCCATTTTGAAAGTAACTGAGCATTCTAGTCAATGCAGACATTCTACAATGAAGAGGGGAATTGCAAAAACTAGTGCAATTTGTAAAAATGGCCTATGTTGTCAGAAAAAAACATTTCCTTTAACAGAATTAAAGCAGTTAGAGCATATGGATGAAATTGTTATATTTGATTCAATAAATCTTTCTTTTGTATAATTATTCTTGTTTTGATCCTGGGTTGTTCAAATCCACTGCCATCCACAAAGCTATGCCATCAGTTTATGTAATACAGATAAGTGATAAGTGGTGGGTTGGAAACCCAAGAAGGTGTATTAAGAAAATGTACATAAACACCTATTTTTGACTATATTCAGAAACTGCACTGGTGCAGACAAAATATTGCAGCCATGATGTTGAATGCAGCACATTATTCTGAGCATATCACTACATAATATTTGATCTGCTTTGGCTCTTGCTTTGTTTCAGACTCAATTAGCCCTAAAGGGTTTGGATCTGGAGTATTTAAAGGATCTCCTGCTCCCAGATGATCCTGTCATGACCACATGATCATTCCATTTGCCCAAGAAAGGGCAAACTGAATGACCATTTCAGACAGGGGAATAACTAGAGGGTTCCTACATTGTTATTTATGTTCAGTCTGATCATCACCTCCAGAAATGGATCCAGCTTCTCTCCACAGATTTTAAATCAACCACAGTGAGCAAGGGTCAAGACAGCTTGCAAAGATTCTAACTCACCCAACCAGCCTGTCAACTAAACTGAAAGCAAAAACTGAGACAATGCACCCACACCAAAAAAATCAAAGCAAAAATAAAATTGTTAAACAATAAAAAATGAGGAGAGTAAAAAGAAGACCACAACAAGAATTCTCCAATGTTCCTGATTTTCTAAGTCCATATATCTTCAAGGCCTAATTAAAATTAGGAATACTTCCGAAATTCTCTCCATCTCACTTTCTCCCTGGATTTTGGAATTTCCAATTATCCAGTCTTGTTACTAAAGTAACAAGGTACATCAGGAATTCTCCATAATTCTCTCTCTCCCTCCCTCCCTCCTTCCTTCCTTCTCTCTCTCTCTCTCTGTGAGATAGGTAGATAGGTAGACAGACAGACAGACAGATTTTGTACAGAGCCCTGTGGATAAAGACTTTGCCACAATGTTCAGTTCCTTCAATTCATTTATGTCTCTCCCAACCCCATCACATTACCAATATGCATGTCCATATTAATAAAATACTGCAACAAAGCAATTTTGAGGTGATGTGCACTAAGATTCTTCTCATGTGAAGTTTCACCAATGGCCATGTGCATTAATGAAACACTGCAAAACTTAGCAAACACTGCAAAACTTTGCGAACGTCAAGTATATGTACAGTTGTATCAAGATTCTTTTTATATCAATCTATAGGAATATATCCTGAATCAAACAGGGATTGAACTAGATGGCCTAAAAGCCTCAGCTCCAACCCTATGATTGTATTCACATGTCCGTAAAATACTGCAGGAAAAGAATGTTAATGCACCGAGGCACATGATCATATCAAGTTTGCTTTTTCGCAGTGTTTTATCAAGGCACACTTTATTATCAGTAATAAAGTGGAGAAAAATGGAAATGAATTGAAAGCAGAGGTAAATTGTGCATTCTCCAATTCCAATATTAATTTCACACTTTTTCCCAGTTAAACCAGAATTCAAGAGGAGTAGAATGCAGGGCTGAGTGAAGCATAGGAACAATGAAGAGAATCAGGGAAATCCTTTCATTCCTAATTACAATGAAGTCTAGATGCCCGATTCCATGTGTTTGCATTTATCCCTTCTTACCCTCATCATTCCTTTTCTGTTGTTCTTTCCCTCATTGTGAAAATTCAAATTGCTACTTGTAGCAGAACCCCATGTACTTTTCTTATGTTACTTTCTAAAGCATGATGTATATTGATTGCCTACCTACTCATGTTCCATTTCTATCGTCGTCTTTTGTACTGAATAAGCTACTCATCCTAAGATAATATAGCAAACGTAATTATACTCTAAAATAGTAGTCTGCGGTTATGATTCCAGCAGAAACTGAAAAACTCCTATTTGCCACCATTGCTCTTTGAATCTTGCACTTTCATGTCCTCTGCAGCACTTATGTAATCATTCAGTAACCATATCCTTCCTGCATCCTTCCTTAATCATGTGAGTAGACATCTTTCCCAAAGGAACAGTGGGAACAGCGGAAACAATAGCCAAACTTGCATCACAAATTCACAGTCTAAAAGCCTCATGGGAGTATGTGTTACCAGTGAAAGACAAGCATATAAACGGCCACCAGGATCAAATAAGGCAACATGATCAAACATGAACCATCCATAAAATGAATGAGTGGCAGCACGCACCCACACCTATATGAAGCCCTTGTCTGTTTTTTGCTTTAAAATGTAAAATGTCAAAACACAAATATTTATAGAGTGCAATCCAACAGGACTGGCACTCAATAGAATCATAGAATAGTAGGGTTGGAAGGGGCTTACAAGGCCATCAAGTCCAACCCCCTGCTTAATGCAGGAATCCAAGTCAGAGCATCCCTGACAGATGGCTGTCCAGCCTCGTCTTGAAGATAGAGGGCTCCAATAGATAGAGGGCTCCAACCTCTGAGCTCTCCATCTATCCTAAGTCCTGCCTGGCAGGCGAGGAGGAAAGACAGGGGCACTCCTCTCCCCACCCACCGGCACTACCCATTTCCACCTTCCCCTGTCCTCTTCCATGATCTTGGAAGAGGAGCTGCTGCAGAGCTTTCCATGGTGGCTGGGGGAGGGATAATCCACGACTGGATCTCCTCCTCTGCAGTTGTAGCTCAGTCTATAACTGTGGAGAAGTGGAAGCCATAGGATTGCTCTCTTAGGGAGCAATCCTATGGCTGCTAGACAGCAGCTAGACAGCCATACGGTATGTTGTTTTCCGGGAACCGACATCAGAGCCCGCACTCTGAGGTTGGTTCCAGGAGAACTGACCTCCCCCCACTTCCGCGCTGCCTTAGAGGCAGTGTGAAACAGCCCCATCCTCCACACTCGCAAGAGGAGCGCAGAGCGGCCGGAAAGGGGCGTGGCTGGGGGCGTTCCAGGGCAGGGAGAGCATAACTACCACTTTGACACATCCTATGTGTTGTACAGCTGCCTCCTTCCCCACTCTTTGCTCCCACGGCTAGAAAGCCGCAATCAGCTGTCTAGCTGAAAAAACAGGGCAGGAGAAGTGTAGAGGGAACAATCCCCTCCTTGCTTCTCCTGCCCTGCTTTGGATAGGCGGTTGCCTCTATATAGGATTGCTCCCTTAATGATTAAATCATTTTAACACTGAATGGTCAGATTTGGGGGGGGATAATAGGATACACGTATAGTGCTATCAAACTGAATTCAGTATAAATCAGAAAATATTTGGGGGGGGGAGAACCTAATCTTATATTTAATTTCTTATAACCATTCAAAGTATCTTTACGCAATAACCTTGCAGTTATTACTCAGATGCTATTAAGGAATAGCTATCTTTCTTCCAGGTAACCCCTCTGGCAGCAAAATCAAGTTTACACATCTCTCAAACTGCAAGATGTTACTACTGGAAAGTATAGATTGCACTACATCCATTGCAATAAAAAGTAATAATGGCACTTATTGGATAACACACACACACACACACACACACACACAACCATTTTGTGAATTTTAAGTTTAATTTTTTTATCCCTTGATGGTGAGCCTCGACTGGTCTACTGCATCAATGTACCTCAGCAGTGCAGTTGTGTATTACTTTCAAAATAGTTTTAAAATGGCAAACATTAACAAAGATATCGCTGCACTCATATGTACTGTAGGACTGCTTACATTCATATGTACCTGCCTGAGCCTTACGATTAGCATCTGAGGCCCTGTTCTCTGCATTATCAGCAAGAGCTGTAAGGCTGCTGAACATCAGGGACAAGGCCTTTACTGTGGTGGCCTTTCATCTCTGTAATACTATCCCCAGGGACATAGGTTTAGCCCCCACCTTGTTGACCCTTAGCTGGGCTCCAAAGACTTTTTTATGCTTTATCCGCTTTTGAATGATTTTTGGTGCTGAAACTGTTTTAGCTGATGCCACTAACTTTAATGTTTTTATTTGTTGTTATTATTATCTGTTTGCTTTTTCTGATCTATGGTTTATGTGTAGTCACTGTGATTTTCCTGTGTAATCTTATTATGTTTTAACATTTTAATGTTGTTTGTTATATGATCATATTATGTTGTTCTATCGACTATTGTAAATCTCTTTGGAAGGATTATCTATCCTGTAAAGTGGTTTGATAATCCATTTACTAACACCACGACCACCACCTTCCTCTAGCTGCAATGCCTGTCATTTGGTGAGCTTAGCTATTTTTCAGTTCTTTGAAAACCATATTTTCCTCGTCTTACACACTGAAGTCCATCATCACATTTTTTAAAACGAAGTGGGAAAGAGGAGTACTTTCATTCCAAGCACAGGAAGGCTATCCCTTTCTTTAGAAGGATTACCCTGCCTTCTATTACATGAAGAACTGATATCACAACACTAGCACTGCATTAATACTAGTATAAAGTAGTGATAAGGGGAAAAATGTGTGGATTTTTATCATCTGGCAAGATCCAAAAGCTGATATTCCTCTATTCTTGCTATAGCAACACTTTGACTTAAAGGATCAGCTCCATAATCTTGCTATTAGCAAGGCTGGGTGTAATTTTAATAATGGTAAAGAAGAGGAACAAATGCTTAAGCAGTTTCTGAAGCAGTGGAAGGCAGCTTGAACTGGCAGACAAAGCTTGGCTTTTCTTTCGCTCTCATTTTTTTCCCTGAGAGAGGCTGCAAGTGCATATATGCTCTGCATGAAAGAAGGATGTGGGTGGCTTTTGGACCCACACATGCATTCCTGGGGGGAAAAATAAATATAGACATTGATAAAAATATGCTTAGTATAAAACAGCCCTGCATTTGGCTCTCAGAAAGAATGTTAAAAGGACGTTATTGTCAAACACATAAGGAAGCAAATTCTTCACCATCTAGGGTCAGTGTGGGGATCATACCATCCAGGGAAGGCAATGCAATGTATCTGGATCCTGACCCTACTTGACAAATAGTAGAAAGTAGTATAAACTGGATACTGTACAAAAAACATTCAACCATGAAAATATATGATTTAAATTATAGATGCACAGCAATGTTAAATAAATGCTCCTTCTGATCATATTATGTTGTTCTATTGACTACTGATGTCTTTTTTTTTTCAATGCAGCTGTGTTGGCTATGGTCCTGATCCTCATCAAGAGTCTCTTTATACTGCTTGTTCAACAGAACTAAGGGAATGCAGTGCATAGCTATATATATTTCTGTCTGTCTGTCTGTCTGTCTATCTATCTATAATATTTATCTGCTGCCCTTCGGTTTACAAAACTCCCAGAGAGGCTCATACAAACCATAAAATGAATATCAGATACAATAAAGTCAGCAGAACAAAAGTACAACAAAGTCTAAAATCCACCAGAGTTAGAGCTTCAATGATATGCTGAGAATGCCCAGGAAAATAAAGTCTTCACTGGGTGCTGGAAAAACATCAGATTTGCCACCTGTAGAGTAGCTATGGAAAAGGTATTCCACATGTCAGGTGCCACAGCTGAGAAGGCCTAGTCTCCAGTCACTCCTTCCCTAACTTCAGGAGGGGGCACTTGGAGGACTATCATAAAATTCGATCATACTCATGTGAGAGGAGACCATATTTTGGATAGCTAGGGCCTGAGCCATTTAGGTCTTTAAAAACTAAGCACTATCACTTTGAATTGGGCTCAGAAATGAACCAGCAGCCAGTATAGTTAAGAACTGATGAGATGTGTTCCCTCCAACCAGTCCCAGTTAGTAGGTTAGCAGCTGTGTTTCAAAACTAACTGAAGTTTCCATTTAGTCTCCAAAGACAGCACCATGTACAATGCATGGGCAGTAGTCTAATCAGAAGTTTATCAGAAGATGGAGCCCTGTGGCCAGGTTTTCTCTGTCCAGGAGGGGTTGCAGTTCATTCACCAACCTTAGTTTGTGAAAGGCGCTATGTGCCACAGATGCCACTTGGACCTCCAGTGAAAATATTAGATCTATTAACACACCCACACTGTGAAACCTGATTCTTTATTGGAAGTGAAACCCCATCCAGAATAAGTTGAACACCACCTCTAGGTTAGATGAACCATCTACCAACAGTACCTTCATTTTCTCCAGAATGAGCTTCATTTTATTGGCCCTCATCCAGTACATCACTGATGCAAGATACGAGTTCACCATTTCTTCACCTGTTTCTGCTGGGAAGGAGAAATAGAACTGGGTGTCATCAGCAGACTGATGGCACTTCACTTCAAATCTCCAAATGGCTTCAGTTAGAGGTTTCATGTAGATATCATAGATCATGGAATTTTACAGGTCTTCACAGCATAAAGGTCAAGGGGCCAAGCAATAATCTTCTACCACCATCTTCTGGAATCAGCCATCCTAGTAGGAGAGTAACCGCTGAAACACAGTGGCCCCAAGCCAAACAGCCTATCCAGAGGGTTACCATGGCTGATAGTACTGAAAGGTCCAGTAGAATTAGGAGGTTCACACTCTCCCATCCTTCTCCTATCATAGATCATGTCATAGTCAGAGTAGTACACTTTTACCAACAAAGTGGAAGGATTACTGAAATAATGTATGTGAATCACTCTGAACATTAAAACACAATATAAATGTTAAATATTATAATTATATTATGCAGAAGTTCACAGTGGCACCCATACTGAAAAGACAGAACAAGATGTCACTTCAGTACAAATCATGAGCTCTTATTCCATATGCACTGAGCAAAATCCCCAGCTACTATAGACAGTAACTCATTCACAGTAAGGCTGAGGATTTGCTCCAATTATTTTAAATACTTTTGTTCTGAGATATTTAGGAGCTGTTCTTCAGAATATTACGGTGTATTTAATAGTGTCAAAAATAATACAGGATTCAAATGTGTTCCACTGCTATATCAAAATCTTAAGGGGCTTTCTTGCAAGCACTATAAATACCACTAACTTTCTGTTTATGAATGACTTTTAAACACAAATATGTTCAGTGAAATATAAAGAATCCTTTCAAAAGTATGTTTACACTTTTAATACCAGAGGTTCTGTAGCTTTCGTTTGTTGATATCTGTTATGGGACTGATGCCAGAAACTATGCATAATGGGCCTGTGCAGTGAAAATGTAAGTTGTTGTTGTTCAGTCGTGTCCGACTCTTCGTGACCCCATGGACCATAGCACGCCAGGCCTTCCTGTCCTGCGCTCTCTCCCGGAGTGTGCTCAAGTTCATATGCATTGCATCGGTGATGCTATCTAGCCATCTCATCCTCTGCCGTCCCCTTCTCCTTTTGCCTTCAGTCTTTCCCAGCATCAGGGTCTTTTCCAGTGAGTTTTCTCTTCGCATTAGGTGGCCAAAATATTGGAGCTTCAGCTTCAGTATCTGTCCTTCCAATGAGCACTCAGGGTTGATTTCCTTTAGGATGGACTGATTTGACCTCCTTGCAGTCCAGGGGACTCGTAAGAGTCTTCTCCAGCACCACAGTTCGAAAGCATCAATTCTTCGGCGCTCAGCCTTCCTTATAGTCCAGCTCTCACAGCCATACATTACTACTGGGAAAACCATAGCTTTGATTAGACGGACCTTTGTCGGCAAGGTGATGTCTCTGCTTCTTACTATGCTGTCTAGGTTTGCCATAGCTTTCCTCCCAAGGAGCAAGCGTCTTTTAATTTCATGGCTACAGTCACCGTCTGCGGTGATCTTGGAGCCCAAGAAAGTAAAATCTGTCACTGCTTCCATTTCTTCCCCTTCTATATGCCAGGAAGTGATGGGGCCAGATGCCATGATCTTAGTTTTTTTAATGTTGAGTTTCAAACCAGCTTTTGCACTCTCCTCTTTCACCCTCAACAAGAGGCTCTTGAGATCCTCTTCGCTTTCTGCCATTAGGGTGGTATCGTCTGCATATCGGAGGTTGTTGATAATTCTCCCAGCAATCTTAATTCCAACCTCTGATTCATCCAACCCGGCATTTCTCATGATGTACTCTGCATATAAGTTAAATAAGCACGGTGACAATATGCAGCCTTGTCGTACTCCTTTCCCAATTTTGAACCACTCGGTTGTTCCATGTCTGGTTCTGACTGTTGCTTCTTGACCCTCGTACAGGTTTCTCAGGAGACAGGTAAGGTGGTCTGGTACTCCCATCACTTTAAGAATTTGCCACAGTTTGTTGTGATCCACACAATCAAAGGCTTTAGCGTAGTCAATGAAGCAGAAATAGACGTTTTTCTGGAATTCTCTTGCTTTCTCCATGATGCAGCGAATGTTGGCGATTTGATCTCTAGTTCCTCTGCCTCTTCTAAACCCAGCTTGCACTTCCGGTAGTTCTCGGTTCACATACTGCTGAAGCCTAGCTTGTAGGATTTTGAGCATCACCTTGCTGGCATGTGAAATGAGCGCAATTGTGCGGTAGTTTGAACACTCTTTGGCGTTGCCCTTCTTTGGAATTGGAATGTAAACTGAACTTTTCCAGTCTTGTGGCCACTGTTGAGTGTTCCAGATTTGTTGGCATATTGAATGCAGCACTTTAACAGCATCATCTTTTAGGATTTTAAATAGCTCGGCTGGAATACTGTCATCTCCGCTAGCTTTGTTGTTACTAATGCTTCCTAAGGCCCACTTGACTTCACTCTCGAGGATGTCCGGCTCAAGTTCAGTGACCGCACTATCATGGCTATCAGGGACATTCAGATCTTTCCTGTATAGTTCTTCTGTGTATTCTTTCCACCTCTTCTTAATCTCATCTGCTTCTGTTAGGTCCCTGCCTTCTTTGTCCTTGATCATGCCCGTCTTTGCACAAAACGTTCCCTTGAGATCTCCAATTTTCTTGAAGAGATCTCTAGTCTTTCCCATTCTGTTGTTTTCCTCAATTTCTTTGCATTGTTCATTTAAGAAGGCCTTCTTGTCTCTCCTTGCTATTCTCTGGAACTCTGCATTCAGTTGGGTATATCTTCCCCTTTCTCCCTTGCTTTTCGCTTCCCTTCTTTCGTGAGCTACTTGTAAAGCCTCATCAGACAGCCACTTGGCTTTCTTGCATTTCTTTTTCTTTGGGATGGATTGAGTTGCTGCCTCCTGAACAATGTTACGGACCTCCGTCCATAGTTCCTCAGGCACTCTGTCTATCAGGTCTAATCCCTGAAATCTATTCCTCACCTCCACTGTATATTCATCAGGGATATGATTGAGGTCATACCTGAACGGTTTAGTGGTTTTCCCGACGTTCTTCAATTTAAGCCGAAATTTTGCAAGAAGCAGCTCATGATCTGAGCCACAGTCAGCTCCAGGTCTTGTTTTTACTGACTGTATGGAGCTTCTCCATCTTTGGCTGCAAAGGACATAATCAATCTGATTTCGATATTGACCATCTGGTGATGTCCATGTGTAGAGTCGCCTCTTGTGCTGTTGGAAAAGAGTGTTTGCTATGATCAGCATGTTCTCTTGGCAAAACTCTATTAGCTTTTGTCCTGCTTCATTTTGTACACCAAGGCCATGCCTGCCTGTTATCCCGGTGATTTCTTGACTTCCTACTTTAGCATTCCAATCCCCTATGATGAAGAGGACATCTTTTTTTGGTGTTAGTTCTAGAAGGTGTTGTAGGTCTTCATAGAACCGATCAACCTCAGCTTCTTCGGCCTCAGTGGTTGGGGCATAGACTTGAATTACTGTGATGTTGAATGGTTTGCCTTGGATTCGTACTGAGATCATTCTATCGTTTTTAAGATTGTACCCCAATACTGCTTTTCCCACCCTTTTGTTGACTATGAGTGCTACTCCATTTCTTCTAAGGGATTCTTGCCCACAATAGTAGATATGATGGTCACCTGAATTAAATTCGCCCATGCCTGTCCATTTTAGTTCGCTGATTCCCAAGATGTCGATGTTCAATCTTGCCATCTCATGTTTGACCACCTCCAGCTTACCTTGATTCATTGATCTGACATTCCATGTTCCTAAACAATATTGTTCTTTACAGCATCGGATTTTCTTTTCACCACCAGACACATCCACAGCTGAGTGTCCTTTCGGGTTTGGCCCAGCTGCTTCACTCTTTCTGGCGCTACTTGGAAATACCCTCTGCTCTTCCCCAGTAGCATATTGGACACCTTCCGACCTGAGGGGCTCATCTTCCGGCGTCATATCTTTTAGCTTTGTGATACGTTCCATGGGGTTTTCTTGGCAAGAATACTGGAGTGGGTTGCCATTTCCTTCTCCAGTGGACCACATTTTGTCAGAACTCTCTGCCATGACATGTCCGTCTTGGGTGGCCCTGCACGGCATAGCTTATGGCTTCACTGAGTTACGCAAGCCCCTTCGCCACAACAAGGCAGTGATCCATGAAGGGGGAAAATGTAAGTAGCTATTATCTTATTTGAGGAAGACTTCTTATAAATGTGTTTGTTCATCAAGCAGATTCTTTCTTAGAAAACAATTTATGCTGTTCACCACTGCTTGTTAAAAAAGTGAAGTTCCTTGAAGTGGCAAAAACCTGTGTTTGTTAGGCCAGTGGTATTAGCTGCTCAAGACAGGGTATATCAAGATCTGTGAAGAAAGTGCAATCCACCCCTGTAGGAGGCTCATATTGTTCATTTTCTTATGGTAGTGATAAAGAAGAACCTGTGTCCTCTGGAAGCTCAATTATTCAACAGAAGTGAATCACCAAATCTGAACGTTTTATGACTCAGTGAGGGGGGAAACCCTATAGAGTTCTATAATCCTATGCACTGAGTAGCACACATGGCCAAGCATAAAGTGGGCACTAGTAAAGTTATCCTTTTTCAGACTTCGATTTGATTTAATTTGTTCTGTATCCATTACTTACTGAACAACGTAGCCATTGCTGAATATATATCTGCAAAGTTTCCCCTAAAGCAGCCCTTGCATATTGCAGGACAACATGCCTACAAGAGACTGATCTCTAATGACACAATCCAGGGCAGTCTTTTCAGTAGTTTGGGGTATGAACTCTCAGTAATGAGCAAGCAACCTCAGTTGATTACTGATTACAGTTTGAGGAGCATTTGCCTAGCCAAAGAATATTATTGCCATTCAACCTCATCTGGGCATGTAATTTGACTATTGTTATTTCCTCAAGGGAAAAGGGGTTTACTGAGTTTACAAGAAATTCAAAAAGCAAACATATACTGCTAAACTGAGAGCCATGTGGCTAGAGTGCTGGACTGGGAGTTGGGAGATCTGGATTCTAGTCCCCACTCAGCCATAGAAGCTCATTGGGCGACATTGGACCAGTCTAAGACTCTCAGCTCAATCTACCTCACAGGACTGTTGTTGAGAGGATAAGATGGAGAGGAGGAGGATTATGTACGCCGCCTTGGGTTCCTTAGGGAAGGAAAAAAGGCAGGATATAAATGTAATAAATACATATATACATACATACATATAAATAACTATGTGATTAACATTTTATAAACACAGGTCAGGGGAGGAGCTTACTGCCGAAATGTCACTCCCCTGTCCATGTATGTGCATTTTACTGTGGAATAAGGTCTGAAAGGGGCTTATGTCTCAGCCTAATCTACCTCATACTGCTATGTGAGAATAAAGAAGGATAACCTGATGCATATCGCCTTTGGAAGAAAAGTGAAATACAAACTATAACAACAACAGGTGAATTTCACATAGACTCAAGGTAATTTCAATTTTTGGACTGAATTATTACAATAAATCATCTGTGACGGTTCTACTGATTTCCTTGGTTTATACGAGACGTTGGAAAATCTCAGTATATTTCATACTGCTGCATTTTTGTTTACAGCTACAAACAATCTGCAGAGTTATAACTATTTCATGGCTAGCTCAAGGCAGTTAAAAAAAGTTTATGTACATTTGGTGTTATTTCAGTAAGACACATTCCTCTCGTTTCAAGACTTTCCATCTTACAGGCCAGGAGTAAACAGAATTTAACCTTTAAGACTCTACAGTAAAAAAGAAAATTATTTAAATAATCTTTCATTTCCCTAACATCCTATCCAGCTCGCACTATTGAGGCTGTGGATGTTAAGCATATTTGAGTTGTGATTAAAAAATAGTGGTTGTGATCCAAAGATAATTCCAAACTGCATTTGCAATAGAACTTTAACCTAGAATGGAGTGGGTGGGGGTGGGGGTGGATAATGTAAAATGAAGAACATATTTCCCTGATGGAAGAAAGCATGTTACTGGGAAACATGTGAAAAATGTGTGAAAGAGTTTAAAAAACAGATTTGTTTGATAGCAGTTCTTTCACCATATACGGATAATCATACATTATACGTGTATTTATAGTCCTGGGTTCTCTCATTAGTCCACATTGCAGAAATATGGCCATCCTCGCAATGTAATGCCGAACTATGTCAAACCAAAAGTTATGCATGGTCTTACAGGCCAACAAAGTTCAGGAACCTCTCCTTTGGTGGGGAGAGGCAAGGTTTTGGAGTTACAGCCAGGACAGTTCAATTGTTTGAAAATATTTACTGTTCAGATCCTCTAAGCCAGATCATCTCCATGGTGACAGGGCCTTAGAGAGAATCATGCAGCTAAAGTCGAATTAATTATTTATAAGTGATCCAATCCTTTTATTTAGAGGAATAATCAAGGAATTTGCTTCAGAGTTTCACACCAAGCAATCAGCGGGGCAATTTGTACCCAGCATGATCCTGCCGATTTAAACCACAGGTTCCTGTCTTTCTGAGTCGCTGTTCTTTTGTTTCTCAAGCCACAAACTGAGTATTTGATCTTGACATCACATTTGATGCCGTCTGATGATGAGGTCTACAAGACTCAAGGCACAGTGCAGATGAAACTGTAGCAGAAAGCTTAGAATTAAACTGTTTTAGAATGTTTAATTGTCCTATTTTACTATGTAAAGAGTATATACAATTTCTAAATAAATAAATAACTGTGATATTTCCAAAGATACGTTGTTGTCCAAGTCAAATAAAAATTAACATATATTTGCCAGAGCAAAGTGAATCAGGAACCTTGGATTTTACTATTATAATAGCTGTATTGCCTTTTAAAACACACACAACCCAATGAGATCATTGAAGAGAACACATAGAAACAACTACAACAGTTTGCTTCAGTGTTTGACTTCCCAATATGTCATATAAAAAAGATTGCTTCCTAAACGAATGCTGATTTATAGCTACTGTGTCACTGTTTGTTAAAAAAAAAAAATACAAAAAGCTACTGTCTCAGACACCAAAAGGTCTGTATGTATATGATAAATGTCAAATCAAAGTTTTATTTGCAAAGTCTGAAATACTCTGTTCTTCTGCCGAGAACTAGGATGCCTTTAATATATGTGTTTCAGTTTTGCACTGCCAATTTCTCTGGCAGTTCTCTGTAAGTAACATTATCCTATCAACAGTGGTGACTCAGCAACAGAAGAGGAATTAGTGACTAAAAAAGAGGAAGATTTTCATCCTCTCTATTATACAGACATTCAAAAGCCAGCTTATGTAACTAAACCAAGCAATCAACATAAAGGATTTATGATGCACTTACATAAGCCAAAGGATGGGAGGTACTTTTGCAACACCCTTCCTACCCTCTGCCCTCACCCTTATGTGGTAACAGGATTTGTGTGCGTATTTCCTGAGCACTGCGCTGCTGCCAGAATTACATCCCCTCATTGTTTGATTCTTGCCATGCACTGCTGTCCAAATGCAGCCTGTCATTTTTTTTCACAGCACATCTTCTAGCAAAAAGTTCCTGGACAGACCAATTATATTTTAGCATTTAGAGAGAACTCCAACTAATCCTTCCATTAATTCCAAGTAATCTCTAAGCTTAGAGATTTTATTATATGATGCGGTATATAAGTATTACTAAGAAATAAATAATAAATAATAATAAATAAAATTCCAAGTAATCCTCTGTCAAGCTCTGTCTAAAGGGTTTCTACCAAGAAACAAATATAATTGTTTTTATTTATTTTTGTAAATTTGTAGGTTGCTAGCCTGTCAGTCTTCTGTATTGAATCTTAGTGCTGTTTTGCACATTGTATTTTCCTCACAAAGTTATTGCAGTGTAGGAAAAATATAGCTTATCAGCCAACCCTCAGGTTGGTACCCTAAGGGTGCAAACCTAACTAGATAGGCGGCCGCCTCCGAACTCAGAGGCGACCGCCTATCCAAAGCAAGGAAGGAGAAGCATGGGGGGATTGTTCCCTCCACGCCTCTCCTGCCCTGCTTTTCCTGCTAGAAAGCCGATTGTGGCTATCTAGCCATGGGGGGGGGGGGCGAGCAGAATAGGAGGCTGCTGTATGACACATAGAATATGTCCCACTCTCCCCGCCGCAGAACACCCCCACCCTTTTTCAGCTGTTCTGCGCTCCTCTTCTGAGTGCGGAGGGTGGGCGTTCTCTGCACTGCCTCCAAGGCAGCGCAGAAGTGGGGGGAGGTTGGTTTTCCAGGAACCGACCTCGGAGCATGGGCTCCGAGGTCGATTCCTGGAAAACACCATATCCTATGGCCGTCTAGCCTCTGTCTAGCAGCCATAGGATTGCTCCCTCCGATCACTATGCTAAATAAAGCACACTCAATTGGAAGCAAATTTATTTAAATAAACATGATTTTTCTTCTAAGCAAATGTGACAGTTTATCTCTGATAGACAATAAGCACTTAATTCAGTCCCTTAAATTGTATATACTGGTTGAAATTCGGAGGCTCTTTGATTGCTCTGTCCTGGTTTATGGTACATGAGGTTGGACATCTGAGGCAGGTTCCCAGTGGACAAAGATATACTACATACACCACCACAAATGTGTGCTGTAACAAAGGCCAACAGCTGAAATATTTTCTTACTCAAGAGGAACATGTTGTAAACTCAGTGGATTTCAAAAGAGGGTGGAGGTGGAAGCCTGTGTCCACATCCTCACACCACTTGATCCAGAGTATTTCAATTTATTAATAGGACTACTGTAAAATAAGCAGTTGAAGATCCTGCTTTTATCATTACAAATAAGGCTGCCATCCTGAAATTACATACAAGGAGGTAATTCCCACTGATTTTACAGCAGTGGTCTACAAAGTGGGGTGCGTGCACCCCAGGGGGTGCACAAGCTGCCTGATCATTGAGCAGCCTCCCACTGCTCCTATGAGGTGGCGGGTGGCGGCAGCAAGAGGGACAGGAGTCAAGAGGGAAGCTTTCTCTCAGCTGCCATCCTATCCTGCCTCTGCCACGGCCACAGAGAGCAACTGCTCAGGGCCGTGGTGCTTTCCTGCTGAAGGAAAGCGCGAAGGAGATTAACCCTTCCCACTCACCTTTCGCAGAATAAAGCTGAGAAGGAAGGGCACTTGTCAGGGTGGAAAATGAGCCCATAGTTCTGATTCTGAGGAAGAACAGCAATCCGTGAGAGAGGAGCTCGCTCATCTCTCACAAGCACAGCACCTGGCAGAGATTCTTCCTGCCAGCATTCCTGGGAGAGATAGTGACCCTGGCAGTGAGAGAGCGCTGGAGGGGGGCTTGCTGGACGCTCAGCGCAGACACAGGGAGCGACGACAGATGGAGGGTGCCGAAAGGAGGCGCTCCGCTCGTTTGGCGCTAAAACAATGGTCGCGTCCCGAGGACCCAAGGGAAAAAGGGAGGATCTCTCCATAGCCCATAAGTTCAGAGTCTTCCCGCGGTTCTCCTTCAAACGGGGACCAACTGCCTTACCTGGAGCTTAGGCTACTCTGCTATCTTTCCCCAGTGCTGTTCCTTGCTTTGTCGTTAGTGATTAGTATTCTGTAAGAGTCATAAAGTAATAAAGGAATAAAGCCTTGGAAAGAATCCTCGTCGTCTGTGTCCTGAGTTGACTATTGGAGGGGACTGCAAGAGGCAGCTAGGGCGCTCCTGACAGCTTGGTCCCTGTTCCTCCTTTTTTCTCTCTCTCTGCTCCTACTGCTTCTGGAGGGTGCCATGGACGCGGCGGTGCAAGCTCTCGCGCAAGAGAACCAGGCTCTTCGTGATCAAGTAACTCAACTGACGACTGCCGTACAGGCTCTGCAAGCTGTGGCTCAACCCCCACCACCCCCAATTCCCCCTGCCACAAGTGCCCGGTGGCTCTGGCAGAGACGTTTTATGGTGAGAAAGGACTTTTGCAGATTTTCCGTGCCCAATCGGAGCTGTACATGCACCTTCGACCTGAGGATTTCCTGACAGAACAGGTTCATGTGGGCTTCATCATTAACCTACTTTCAGGCATGGCAGCTAAATGGGCTTCAGGATTTCTTCTCACAAATGACCCCTGCTCGGGGACTATCAAGGTTTCATGACAACGATGGCCAGATTTTTCGGTGACACCCTGCGCACGCAGACAGCTTCTCGGGAGATTCACCACCTCAGGCAGGGCAAGGACTCAGTTTCCAGCTACGCGACAACTTTTCGCTTGCTGATGCAGGATTTACAGTGGAATGATGCCGCGCTGGTGGCTGGTTTTGGACGGTTTGAACGACGAGATCTTGGATGAGTTGGCATGCACGCCTAGCCTGCCTACTTTGGAGGACCTCATCCAGACCTGCCTCCACATAGATAGTCGGCTGGAGGGGCACCAGCAGACCCAGCGGGGTGCCGGGGGCTGAGATTTCCCTCCTCCCATTCCCCCACGTTTCCTGCCCCCTCCCCCACCCCTGCGGTGGGGGCGGAAGAGACCCCGATGTAGCTGGGAGCTAACCGGGCCCCGCTGCCGCCGGAGGAACTAGAGCGGTGGCATGCGGAGCGCTGATGCTTTCGGTGTGGAAAGCTGGGAGATTTCGCCAAAACCTGCCGTGCCATACCCGCAGCCCCACTGACTTCCCCTCCTCTCCTTCCTCCTCCTCCTTGTCCCCAGGCTTGACTAGGCTGCCCGCCAAGCCTGTTCGGGGTCTCCAGTGTGGGGGTCGGTTCCCCACCAGGTGGGTGCCTTCCGCAACCCCCCCACCCTCCTATCTGCTATTGCATGTCCACCTCCGCTCCTCCCAGTGGGGTGGGGTGGAGTTCCTAGCTTTAGTGGACTCTGGGGCTACGACCAGTTTCATGGATGAAACGTTCGCTCACTTCCACAAGATTCCTACCCTGCCTCTTCCCGCCCCTTTGGCAGTGGAGGCCATCGATGGGCGTCCTCTTTCTTCGGGCACGGTGACCTGGATTACGGCTCCGCTCACTCTGCGTGCCCAGTCCCATGTTGAGCAGATTCGGTTTCACTTCGCCAAGGTTCCCCAATACCCAATCGTGCTGGGTGTTTCCTGGCTCTCTAAGCATAATCCTCAGATTTCTTGGGAGCTTCAACAAGTGGAGTTTGTGTCTCCCTACTGCCGGGAGCATTGCCTCCCGATCGAGGTGCCAATCCCAGTCCAGGTCTTAACCCTTTCCACCTCCTCCTCGTCTGCTTCTGGCAGTTCTTCAGCTACCGTGATCCTCCCTAATGGCAGAAAGCAAAGAGGATCTAAAGAGCCTCTTGTTGAGGGTGAAAGTGGAGAGTGCAAAAGCTGGTTTGAAACTCAACATTAAAAAAACTAAGATCATGGCATCTGGCCCCATCAGTTCCTGGCATATAGAAGGGGAAGAAATGGAAGCAGTGACAGATTTTATTTTCTTGGCCTCCAAGATCACCACAGACGGTGACTGTAGCCATGAAATTAAAAGACACTTGCTCCTTGGGAGGAAAGCTATGGCAAACCTAGACAGCATAGTAAGAAGCAGAGACATCACCTTGCCGACAAAGGTCCGTCTAATCAAAGCTATGGTTTTCCCAGTAGTAATGTATGGCTGTGAGAGCTGGACTATAAGGAAGGCTGAGCGCCGAAGAATTGATGCGTTCGAACTGTGGTGCTGGAGAAGACTCTTACGAGTCCCCTGGACTGCAAGGAGGTCAAATCAGTCCATCCTAAAGGAAATCAACCCTGACTGCTCATTGGAAGGACAGATACTGAAGCTGAAGCTCAACTATTTTGGCCACCTAATGCGAAGAGAAAACTCTCTGGAAACGACCCTGATGCTGGGAAAGATTGAAGGCAAAAGGAGAAGGGGACGGCAGAGGATGAGATGGCTAGATAGCATCACCGATGCAATGCATATGAACTTGAGCACACTCCGGGAGAAAGCGGAGGACAGGAAGGCCTGGCGTGCTATGGTCCATGGGGTCACGAAGAGTCGGACACGACTTAACAACTGAACAACAACAACAACAACCACTGATGGAGCAGCTGCTTTGATGGGAATTAAAAAAAAAAGGATTCCAGGGTAAGGTTACAGAGATAGCACCACACGTGAAATTACTTCATTGCATCATTAATAGGCAAGCTATTGCATCAAAGAATTTGGAGCCAGAAGTGCACAAAATGCTACAGGATGTCATAAATGTGGTTATTTTTATAAAAGCAAGACCTTTAAATAGTATAATCTTTATAATACTTTGTAATGAGATGGGGAGGGACCGTGAAAATCTTTTGTTCCACACAGAGTTTTGCTGGTTATCTTGTGGCAAAGTGCTTAAAAGAGTTCTTGAACTTAAAGATGAGTTACACATTTTTCTTTTACAAAAAGACAAGTGTTCCAAGTTTGCTGACCTTTTCTGTGATGACAAGTGGCTGTCAGTAGTATGCTACCTAGCAGATATTTTTGAAAAAAGATCAACTCACTTAATCTGCCCCTTCAAGGTAAAGCTGATGTTTTAACAATGAGTGAGAAAGTAACTGCTTTTCAAAAGAAACTCATTCTAGGGAGAGAGCATTTTGAAAATAGATGTTTGAAAGTATTTCCATCAGTATGTGATTTTGTTGCCAAAAACAATGCAAGTGTGTCACCTATAAAAACTCTTATATCTGCACACTTAAAAAACTTGGAAGCAGAATTTTCTAACCTGTTTAAAAATCTTCCAAATGAAGAGTTTCAGTGGGTTTTGAACCCATTTGTTAAAGATATAAAAATGCAACACCTTCCAATTAGCTTGCAAGAACAACTGACTGACATCAGGGAAGATGGAAATTTACTAGCTGAATTTCAACAAAAACCTTTGCATAATTGGTGGATGGATTGAAAAATGAGTATCATGATTTAGTAAGTGCAGCCAACATTGCACTTCTTCCATTTGGATCTACGTATCTTTGTGAGGTGTCTTTTTCAGCTATGACAGCCATTAAAACCAAGTATTGAAATAAACTGAACTTAGAACCAGACCTTCGAATTGCTGTATCACAAAGAGTTAAACCAAGATTTTCAAAAATAATGAAGCATGTTCAATCACATTGCTCTCACTAAAAATATTATTATTAATAATATTTTTTACCTGAGAGCAAAAAGGGGCTTTGTACCATTAATAAACAATATTTTAAAATAGTTTTTTAAATTTTATCTTTATCTCATTCTGTTTGATTGTTATGTTTATGTATGTTTTATAATGTACATAATATATTAGTACAGCAGTATATGAACATAATTTATAAATAAATATACATATATTGGGGGTGCATGCTCAAAAATTTTTCACTGATAGTGGTGCTTGATCAAAAAAGTTTGGAGACCACTGCTTCAGAGGAATGTAACTACTCTATCTTTCAGTAGAAAAAACAGGACTTCAAGAGGATCAAATATAAATGTAATGTGTGTGTGTGTGTGTGTGTGTGTTTGCCAGTCTTATGATTTGTAAGAGAAGGGGGATAATTCATTAGTCTGGAGCTGACATTATTTGAGGTATTCCTTCAGGTGATGTCAAGCAGGAGCTAT
Source organism: Heloderma suspectum (assembly GCF_057233095.1). Lineage (NCBI taxonomy): Eukaryota > Metazoa > Chordata > Lepidosauria > Squamata > Helodermatidae > Heloderma > Heloderma suspectum. Next base: position 36,372,745 of record NC_139464.1, read on the forward strand.
AATTATTGTGTTTTATGGGGAAATTTTGCCATTTCTTCTTCCTGTATTATATCTGTGCTTTAAATATCTAAAGTTTAGAAATCAGCTATACAAGTCAGTACAGCTGCTGTCAAATAATCATATTTCAATTAAAATTGTTTGAGATTTTGAATTTTTAAAAAAGAAAACCAAACTCATACACAAATCTTGGTATTACATTGACACTACTGCTCATGTACTCAATATACATCTGCTACAGAGGTCTCCGCAGTAGAAAGAGGAAGATGTGTAAGTGCCAAAATTCTTAAAAGCTATTCTGTTCTGTTACAGCAGATAAGCTGCAGAGGTTGAACTTAGTATTTACTTTCGTATGTTTTACAGAAGGAAAAAGGGCAAATGAGGAAATACTATCTCAGTAAGAGGTGGTGCCCAACCCTGTATTTGCCAACATAGCAACAATGTGGAGGTGGGGACATACTTGCAGGGGAGGATCAGTAGGTGCAAGAAGGAAGTGCTTAACCCCTCTCTCATTTGCTAATTCTCCCCTGCAAATTTCCCCCCTCCAGGCTGCTGAACAAGTCCAGTTTCAGAATGCAGACAAGAGCGGCGGGGGTGGGCAGGGATGGTTTAGGGAGCAATCGCAGGAAAGAATTGGCAGATGAGAGTTATGCAGCTTTTCACACCAGCCAACTCTCCTGTACACATCTCTTCTCAAGTTCTGCCTTAGTGATATGAGTGAAATACGGGATTAGGAATCCCATGTCTCCTTGCAACATCTAGATCTGCCCAAATACTACTCCAAGTAAAAGTAGTAGTGGGAATACAAATGGGCGTACTTCACTCTTGTATGGTCTGCTATTGGTCCTCCATGGTCCTCCAATGAGTTTTAAATTTATAAAGCAAGCATGCATATTCAGGATCTCTATGCCACTGATGTATACTATTATTTTATTTTAAGAATTTAATAAGAATTTGTTACTATGAATTGTCATGCAGTGTTAGCCAGCATATTCACTTATTGTCACATGGTCCCAAGAGCTCAGAATGGGTTACAATTAGGGATGGGAGAACCAGCAATGTCTGAGCTTGCCAAAATTCTCCAAACCTCACTTCAAAGCTTAGTTCGGCTTGCTCCCATTCTCTTTTACAATCTGATTTATTGTTGTTGTTCATTTGAAAAGGATAAGAGAGCATTTTTCAAAAGTGTGCACTTTAAAAATATACTTTTTAAAATGTATGCTTTAAATTGTGCATTTTTAAAACTGTGCATTTTTAAAAGTGTGAATTTTAAAAGTGTGAATTTTGTGAACACAAACAGAAGTTCGTGAATTTGAGAACATGAACAGAAACTCTGCCTCGTTAACTTTAATGTCAGGACAAGCTGTTTAAGTGCAATGAGGGAATGTGTGTATGCATTAGAGCCTTGCAGAGCTCGATATTAAGGATATTAAGGATAATAGTGTAGGGTACTGAGAAACAAAATTTCCCTCACAAAACTTAAGCATTTATTTTATTTTATTCTCTAGAGTTAAGCAAAGACAGATAAGTAGCATAACATCAATACACATTTGTAATACAGCTATACTCAAAGACTACAGTACCCTGGGGCATGCTTTGGTCCTGTGCATTTTGTTCATGCTTTGAATCAGATGAATTGTCATATTCGCAGTTCTCCAACAGGTGACATTGGTTCATTTGTTTTTATCTTCACTCTGTAGTAGCTTTATTCCCTTACTTGAGTAATATGGAACTAATGTGTTGCAAGCATCATCATTCTGTAATACAACCATTTGCAAACTCTCTCTATATATAAATGGGAGAAGGCCACAGTAGTTCAGTTCAGTTGTGCTCCCTCTCTTCCCTAGTACCATTGTGATGGTGGTATATGGGAAGAGTGTTGAAATTTCTAGAATGAATCTAAGCAGCATGTACTTTGGTGTTACAATGCTGTTACAAGGCATATCTGATAGTTGGAAGAACGTCCAAAAATCCAACTCCTCCATGCAAACCTGGGGGAAGGGGAGAAGCCGCCTGGAGCAGAAAAAATTGAGGATCTTTTGGAGTAGATAAAAAAGGGAGAGAGAACCATTAACAGAAAATTAAAAATGAGATTCACTCCCCCACCCCCACCAAGTTTTATGAATAAAAACTAATCATTTCCAACAAGTTACATCTTTCAAAGTAAATTCACATCTGGATGAAGATATTTCATTCTAAAAGGAGGTGGAGTGGTTCTCAGAAAGTTCACAACTGGAATGGAAATGAGAACTGATTCACAACTTTAAATGTGAAGCTGTAATTCTGACTTTAGTAAATGTTGACCAATACTGAGTGCCAGATCAACTGAAAGGACAAAAGCTGCAACTATATTTAACTTTTAGCAAAATTGCCAAGCAGATGCTTATTTTTGGCTTCCACTTTCACCAGGGCCAAATGCAACATCAAATTGGGATTCCACAAAGTGTAGGTTTTTTCCATCCAAGTCACAGTTTTGGAGAACATAAAAACAATGGCTGCCATTTCTTATAAATGGGGTACGGGTGGGGACTGGTAACCTAACTTTATCAAGTGTGTGGCTGTTCTTAATGATTTAAATACATTTGTAGTTACTCAGTGGTTGATCCCTGACATCATTTGGAGGGGGAAAAATGTCAGTCCAACTATGTAATATCCCAAGTGAAAAAATTAAAATACTAGCACATCAGAGAAAAGCAAAGTGAAAGAATTTAAAGATTTCAGGAACGCACTGTTCTGTTCCACATAGTTCCAGCATATTTCCCCCCAAACGTTGAAATATAATTTCCCAAGCAATTAGAAGATCTGATTTCTCACCGACCATATATTATTTATTTATGTATTTATTACCATAACGGCCCAGATTGCATGGAACAACCACCTGGGTTTTTGTTTTGTTTTTAAACCAGGGCTGTTGTGAACATAACAGCATGCTGGTGTCTGCTGCCCAATCATTCCAGCTGCAAGCAGGAGTGGTTAACCAAGCTGAAGGGGATCTTCGCAGCAACGTTTTGACATTGCTCTCCGTTTTTCTGCAATGTTTAATGAATTCGGCATTACTCCATAAGGGGACATATTGCCCTGAAAGAAGTGCATAATCCCACCCCCACCCTGCCTGGGGCATTCACAGGTCACATAGCACTCTAATTCACAGCATTTTGGGATACCTAGGGCAGAGTCCAAGAATTCCCAATGCATGTCATCATTCAGAGAGCCTTGTCCCACCCCCCTTTTTCACCTTGTCCTGTCCCCACTACTTCCCAAAGGCAATGCTGAATAAGTATCCATGGGCCCATACCCCACTAGTACCTATATAACACAAAGCAATGTAATACCATACAGTCCCAGCAGTGTAGTTTCCCTTGCGGAAAAGCCAGCTGGACTTTGGGGCATAAATAGCGGAAGATCGCAAGATCAACATATAGATATCACGCATTAAAACTAATGTGCAAAAGCACTATTTTGCTCCGTTGATACTGCAACTACAAGTGGTAGTTGTTGTATAGTGCTTGCTACATGTGTCCACTGTGGTGATTCTGTCTTTTTAATGCATCGGGGCTGAGTCTGGGTGTGAGCACTACAGTATGAGAATGGAATAACTGAAGGGGATAACTATTCCATCTAAAGACATCACTCTGCAATTACAACGGAATGAAAAAGCGAGATCCAACTGTTATGAATGGGAAACATGGCTGGTTAATCATTCAGCTTTTCCATTCATAAACGTGGGGTCTTGCGGTGATGCATCCCTGGGAATACTTTACTGCGCATAGTGTGCTAGGTCACTTCGGTGACATCACAACTGGCTGGGGGTATTTACCCTTGTACTGCCTTTTTCTTTACTTTGGGCTCCTAAAGAGGGATCACTTACTTCAGTGGGGTTGAGGATGAAGGATATATGAAAAGAATAATAATCTACAGTGAGTAGAGCAAAGTAAAGCAATGTGAGGTACGAGGAGAAAGGAACACCAACAGGAGCTCTGAACTCAGCAGTGCCCGAATGAGAAATGGTGGGGAAATTGGGGGGGAAAGAGGAAGGGGAAGCACCCATTGACCTGGGTCACAGCAAGGTCACACCCCTGGGCAGGACTATCATGCCAACGTTAATACAGAGGATTGGGGCGCACAGCATTTGAAACGGAGGTGAGCCGACTTAAAAGAAATAAAACGGACAAGAAGTAGTCTGCAAAATCTGGTTTTCCAGCAGGTAATCTGTGGAGTGGCTGCAGAATGACCATGACGTCATGTGACATGAGGGAAGTTGAAATGCCCGCAATTTGCAGGAAATCCCCTGTGAAGACAAGCCCCAGGGATGCTTTGACCCTGGGTTGTTTTGCATGGTATGTGCACCAGGAGCTCTGGCTTGTCAGAGGAGAGACAAGTCAGAGTTGGAACCCAGGGTTAAACCAACTCTGGTTTGTCTCTCCTCCAACAGACCAGAGTTCCTGGTTCACGCATTACACTAAGCAGTCCAAGGATGGAACATCCCTAGGTTGCTGAGCCAATGCATCTTGCAGTGGTAGTAATCAAGCAGGGTGCACCAGTATACTTGCTTGTTCACAACAAGCCAGAGTTTTGTTTTATTTTTTAAAGCCCTAGGATGTTATTCCATGTGGACCAGGCCAATGGAATTGTTCACCCAACACAATGACCTGGTTCATACATAACACAAAATTGTTCTATTCTGAGTTGTTGTTATGTGCGAACCCAGAACCATGAGTTGTTTCACCACGGTACACAGATGGTAGGCAAGAATGGTAAAAAAAACAAAACAAAATAATGCTGCAATGAATATGGACTTGAGCACGCTCCGGGAGAGAGCGGAGGACAGGAAGGCCTGGCGTGCTATGGTCCATGGGGTCACGAAGAGTCGGACACAACTGAACGACTGAACAACAACAACAACAACATGCCAGTATTACAGTGCCACAAAGACATTTGGGATACAGGGAGCAGGTGAAGGACGAAGGAAACAAACAATGCAGGGACTGAAAAAAACGACTCACAGTTTGTCTAATCATCTGCCAGACAAACCCTGGGTAGGGCAACAAACCATGGGTTAACCATGAGTTAAATAAGCCATGTGTTAGCGTTATGTGCAAACCAGGTCACTCTGAGAATTCCTCAGAACCCTGTCTTCTTGTTCATGAGGATGCATACTGGTACACATTGGTCGCTCCTGCTTGGCTTCTCCTGCAAGTGGGAGCAGCTAAATTAACTAGGAACTTATCAGGGCAGAAAAGCTTAGCATTACATCTGGAGCCTGGTTTGTCGCTCTCCTATCAAGGCTGGATCCAGAAGCAAACTTCAAACCCTGGCTTCAAACTTTGGCTTGTTAAAGGATTGACAAGCTTGGAGACCTGGTTCAGATATAACTCTAAGCTTTTCTGTGCTGGTAAGTTCCTGGTTAGTTTAGCCCAGGGGTGTTGAATCACTTTGAGCCTGAGGGCCGACTTTGATTTCAAAGAAGCTCTCAGGGGATTCATTCCAGTGGTGGGCAGGGCTAAAGACAAAAGGGACAGGGCTAAAATACACACACACAAATAGCAGCATATTTTAGCTTAAATTTCTTAGTTCCAGTAACTAAGCCTTAGGGGTGATGCATGGCAATTTTCTAGAATGGGGGGGAAATGAACAAAAGCCAGGAAACTGCCAGGAGCGCCCTAGCTGCCTCTTGCAGTCCCCACCAATAGCCAACTCAGGACACAGACGATGAGGAATTCTTTCTGAGACTTTATTCCTTTATTACTTTATGACTCTTTCAGAATACTAATCACTAACGACAAAGCAAGGAACAGCACTGGGGAAAGATAGCAGAGTAGCCTAAGCTCCAGGTAAGGCAGGTGGTCCCCGTTTGAAGGAGAATCACGGGAAGACCCTGAACTTATGGGGTAGGGAGAGATCCTCCCTCTTTCCCTTGGGCCCTCGGGACGTGGCCGTTGTTTGTGCGCCAAACGAGCGCTACGCCTCATTTCTGCATCCTCCATCTATCGTCGCTCCCTGCATCTGCGCCGAGCATCCAGCAAGCCCCCCTCCAGCACTCTCTCACTGCCAGGGTCACTATCTATCCCAGGAATGCTGGCAGGAGGAATCTCTGCCAGCTGCTGTGCTTGTGAGAGATGAGCGAGCTCCTCTCCCATGGATTGCTGTTCCTCCTCAGAATCAGAACTGCTCTGGGGCTCTATTGGCTCAGTTTCCACCCTGACAGAAACCACAAAATGATTGTTGCTTGCGGTAAAGGGGTATGGCTATCTGGGGCAAACCCAGAGGGCCAGATTTGGTGCCCAGGCCTGAAGTTCTGCACCCCTGGTTTGGCCACTCCCACTTGAAGGAGGAGCCAAGTGGGAGTGATCAGGCAGCATGCCCTAGCATGATTGCTCACCAGTAAAAAAAACTTTGCAGGATCAGGCCTACATATGTGGCAGAATGAGATGGGAATGAGGTGACAAGACTTTTTTGGTGGTGGCATCCCAGTTACAAATGTCCTCCCCAGGGAGGTATGCGTGGCACCAACCTTTGCTGTCTTTTAGGCACTAGACAAAAACATTTTTATATGCGGGCATTTAAAAACATTTTAAATAATTTAGATATTTTAAACTCTCTGGCTATGAATTGTGCCTTTTATCTGCTGCTTGTTTTGTTTGCACTGTAGTAATTGTTCTTTTACATCTTGTATTTATTTATTGTAAATTACCTTGAAATCATTGATAAAAGACAGTATTTAAATGTTCCAAACAAACAAATAAAATGGCATCCCCATCTGAAGTGGTATAGTCCACTCTACCATATCAACATTCTACCTTCTCATTCTACTCAATGTGTAGACCAGGCCGGCAGAAGTGATGTGCAGGCTGGGGATTTTTGTTGTTGTTAGTTTTGACAGATTATACTAATTCTTGTGGATATTTTTAGAAGCACTATTGAGAAAGAAAGTTCCATCCAGTAAATGGTTTCTTATCCCATCTACACCAACTTTCTAGAAACCATCTCTGCTCCTAAAGGAAGAAGAACCTTCTAATGTTCCTTTTTTAATCAAAAGAACAGTACAAGGACCTACATAAATATACAGTGAAGAGTATAAGACAGGAGGATGTGGGGACAACCTACACCTAGGTTTTTCAGCATATACCAAGGCCAAGATCAACTGAACAAGAGGTGTCAATATTCTGATGCTTAAGATCTCTCTGCCAATTTTTTTTTCAAAGTTAGGCAGAACAACAGCAGCAACTCAGGCTTCCCACTTCACCCTGCCAATTACCTTAACACAGACTTGGATGTACCACCTTCCCCAGAGTGAAGAACAATTCCCTGCTCTGGCTACTCCAGCCAGAATTTCATTTCAGCAAATACCACAGATCATGTCGTACTGTGGAGAACTATTTAAAAGTGGGGTTGTGCAATGTGAACTGTTAACTGCATGGGAATGAGCCAGCATCTGCCTAAGCTAGTCGCTTTAGCTTCTTTCTTTTTATTTAAATTATCCTGAAAGAGGTGGCTCTGCTGTTTTTTTGGAATTTAGAACCATTTGCCCCTCTAATTGGAGTCTCAGCCTAAATGGCAAAATTAATTTAATGCTAAAATCAGCATCCTAGAAAGAGAATGGTTTAGACATTTTGCCACATGAATTATCAGCTCTATTTCCTAGGAACAGTAAACCCCTAGACGCCTAAAATGAAACCAAATCCATTATGTTTAATGGAGTTACAACACACTATATTATTTCCTTAGACTAATAAAACATATATTTTCATGCATTATCTTTTATAGTCCTCTTACAAGCACACAGGAGTAGGGCAATAAATAATACCTATAGCTTCCGATATCATAAATTAACTTGTAAAAACTCTTTATAAATCGTTTGACCGTGTCTGATAACCCAATCATAGCACCCCCCTTTTTTGTTTTTCTTAACTACTGACTTTGTTCTACAGCGTGTTCTTTAATGTGCATACCAGTTTAAAGGCATGCAAGTGTTTGAATTAGCTTATATAACAGGATATAAAATGTCATAGCAGGTTTTGCTGGAATGATAATGAGAAGAATTTGTGTGCACAATGAAACAAAGATGCTGATTCCAGTGCCAAACATTCATTTGATGGCAATACTTCAAATAAATGATTCCTTATAACAACTGGACTGTCATATCTTACAACCACATCCCAAGCAACCACCCAGCTGGGCTCAATAAAGCTATTTTCCAATGTGCTGCATACACACAGAAACACCCATACTTCCCAGATGTTCTCTGTGTAAAACATTTGGTTTCAAATGCATAGCAAGTCTTTCCAAAAAGCCATTACAATTGTTTAATGGACTCATACAGTTCAGCTAAAATATCCTGGAGCAGACATCTGACTGCATTTCTACTCTATGAGCCCCATCTGCAAACCAAAAAGCACAAAGAGCAAATGAGAATCCTTTACATGATTTATGCTGCCTTTATGATCAGCCAGTTCATAAAGCACAAGCTTTGCTCAACAGACAATAACACAGACTGCTTTCAAGTATGTCATTAAGACGTTTTCTGTTTTAAGAAATACTTTCCATTGAAGCAACAGGCCCAATTCTGAAGCAATGGATCAGTACAACTAGAAGCAGAATTTGACTCAAAAGGCACCACTAGAAATGTAATTAACTGTTTTCCTCTCCTGAGGATGTCTAAGACATATAAATCCATAATGCCTATGGTTGCACAGTCTTCTTTCTATCTGAGGAAAACTGAAGGAAGGAAAGTTAAACTACATAATGAGTTATTACTGTTAAATCGCATTCATTCTCACAATAACTGCGAAGTTAATGCAGGGACGGAACGCCTCCCCCCCCAGCGGAACCTGGTGGAGCCAGGTAAGTGGGGTTTCGTATACCCCTAGTGGCAGATCCGTGATTTTTCTGGTCCAGTCCATGGAGACCGATGTGCTCTGTGATTTGATGGTGGTTTTGTGAGTCTCCCCTTTAAAAACCGTATGAAATCATGAGGATTCTTTTTTTATTTTATGGATCCTTCTTTTACCCAGTCCCCATAGCCTGCACTTTCTTCTCAGCTTTGTTCTGTCAAAGGAGAGTGGGAAGGATTAAGAAGACTTCCTCTGCCATACCTGGCAGAGACTGGGACAGTTGCTCCCAGTGGCCACAGCAGAGGCAGAATAGGACTGGAGAAGAGAGAAATGCTGTGGAGCTTCCCTCTCAGCTCCTGCTGCCACCACCACCACTACCACCACCATCACTGCACACCATGGCAGCTTGTCAGGGCAGCGGGAGGCTGCTCAATTACCAGGCAGCTCGCACACCCCAATGGATCGTTGTGCACCCCACTTTGGAGACCAGTGCCCTAGCCAAATAATGTTCAGACAGCCCTCTCCTCCCCAGTAACACCACCTATCACAATGAGCAAATAGAGGCTGACTCACAGCAAAGCTCACTCCCTCCTCTTCCTCTCCCCTTCCCCTGCCTCTCCTGGTGGCCGGATCTCTCTCAAATTGATACATTTGGTGCCTCCATGTCCTTTCACCTTCCCCCCTCCCTCCTCCTCATCCTTCCCCTCCACATGATCTTTCAGAAGTTGATACATTTTGGAGACAGCCTGTCTGGGCTGCTCAGAAGGCATAAGAGGAGGTCCAAATATAGAAGGTGGACGAGGTGCTTCATGGAGGAGCTGCTTCGCTTCAGGGTGCCTCCGTGCTGGTCTGATCCACTTCATATCACAACAAGGCACCTCTGAATCAGCCCACTTCGCCTCATTATTTGGGCTTCATAACAAACTGGTGTACAGCCCTAATTTCTATGCCCCATGAATGAACCCAAGCAAAATTAAACTTTTAAAACATGGCATCATGATTTCTACTCTACGCAACTCAGCCCGATCATGAACGTTACATGTGTTCAGATACAGAGAAGGAGTTCCCACATATGTGTGCTGCACCATCCTTTGACGTGAATAGGGCAGCTATTACAGGCAGGGGAGTTCCATGCACACGTAAGAGGTCCCAGTCACAAAGGAGCTCTGAAAGACTTTGCAGACACAAACCAGAGGGGTCAGGTGAATTAAAAAAGGAGAGCCAAGAAAAACAAACAAGAGGAAGTCGAAAGAGGAATGCTCCAGTCAGGTTAACTAACACCAAAAAGATGAGGTCTTTTGTTGCAACGCTATCCAAGAGACCCAGGAACAGGAACTAGAAAGCAAGGAACAATGGAGAGCTAAAGAAAGCCTGAGAAGGAAGACCTGGAGTCACAATTAGGGTGGCCATTTGTGAATCACCAAAAAAGAGGACACGCATCACCAAAAAAGAGAACAAAAAATGTAGCTGATCTGAATAAAATGTATATATGAGAATTAATACGTATAGATGCAAATTTAGAAATGATACTTATAATTTAAAGAGAAATACAGTACATCTCACCATAGTGTGGAGGACTGTGTTCAAGTGACCTGTATGCCTTTCTCAGCCTGCTGTCCAAGTGCTATTGATGGGCGAGTTCAAGACCCAGTTCTTCCTTCTGATGGTTCTTTATCTTTACACCAGAGTTGGACTGGACAACCCTTCAAAAAGAGGATGCCTTCAAAACAGAGGACAGTCCTCTGGCAGCCCTTCAAATAGAGGACTGTCCTCTGCAAAAGAGGACACATAACCAAACCAGTCACAATATCCAATAATGGGCACAAACCCAGATGGATCTAGGCCTGACACAGAAGCTTTCACCTCCCAGAGGGTGTCTAATCAGGATTGTCATGGGCAGGACTGATCCAGTAGGCCTATATGGGAGAACAAGTCTCTGCTCACAAAAACATGCAAGACCCTGTAGTACAGTCTCTTGAACAGAGGACACTAGTTTAAGACTCACAAAGATGCATGGATGACTCAGCTACAGGAAATTGCACTGGGATGGATATAGATATAGATATGAAAGATAGAAAGACTAACAACAGAGTATTAAGAAATATATTTTAAGCTAAATGTTTTGGCTTCCACCCTCATCAGTAGCTGTGCTGTTAATATACACACACACATTATATGAAGGGATGGTAAGCAATTCACAATTGGCCATTTGGGACAAGAGTTTTTTAAACATAGGAAACTCCCAAATGAAAGCAAAATGCACAGGGCAGCCTTGGATCAGAGTGTATGTCGTGGAAGATCTTGTTTCTCCTTTCAGAGTTACTCTGGCTATGTCATTTAATTCCTCAATATTTCATTTTCCCATTAGTAAGAGTGTCTGCTGGACATACTGGTATTGTATTTATGCTTTTAAGCTATATCTATACGTCTGGTCTGATTGTTGTTGTTAGGGCACCATCACTTTACAAAGTTTCATCAGCAAAATAATTAGGTCTTTGCCCCACAATAGCTTACTATCTAAACCATCAGGAAGAAAAAAGAGGAAAGAGAAGAGAAACCAGTAAGAAGAAATGAATGTTAGCAACTGCAGTTACACTTTAGTCCTGAATTAAAGCATTCTTAAAAGAAAGGTCTGTTATTTCAGAACAAGGCTATTAAAGACAAATGAGTGCTAGAACATCATAGTACTCAGATATAAGCACAGTTCTAAAATCCTTTGCTTCTCAAATGCCTTGTTCATGCTATATCCTTTATGAGAGTGAATCGAAAATCATTCTGAGTAAAGAGCCAGTGTAGTGTAGTGGTGAGAGTGACGGACTGGGAGCCGGGAGATCCGGGTTCTAGTCCCCACTTGGCCATGGAAGCTCACTGGGTGACTTTGGGCCAGTCGCAGACTCTCAGCCCAACCTACCTCACAGGGTTGTTGTTGTGAAGATACAACGGAGAGGAGGAGGATAATGTAAGCCGCCTTGGGTTCTTTGCAAGAGGAAAAAAGGCGGGATATGAATGCAATAATAAATAAATAAAATAAATAAAGCAAGGTAAAGAGCAACTTTGAATATGAACTTGAGCACGCTCCGGGAGAGAGCGCAGGACAGGAAGGCCTGGCGTGCTATGGTCCATGGGGTCACGAGGAGTCGGACACGACTGAACGACTGAACAACAACAACAACAACAACAAAAGAGCAACTTGCTCAGTTCTGAATGCCATGCTGACAGTGTATCATGAGCCCAGGCAGAGTTGATTAGCATGTTTTACTGACATATTATCACTATTTACATATTTCCGGAATGCTATAAATATCTAATTATTGCAAGGAAAGCATGACATTCCTTCTATAATAATTCTTCATGGAAATTTCTATCCTCAATATGTGACGCTTGAGTTGAAGGGTTTCTTCACACAGAGCTTTAATCCTGCTTCTGAGATTGGTTACTTATGGAAGTTTGTGGATCCATTAGATGATGTTGTTAACCTCCAGGGCATTTCCCACACTAAATGACCTTTATTCCATTTTTTAAAAATATCAGAGATAACAAGCTATTAAATTACAGCACTTGAGTTCCGCTTGAGTTCCCTCCATGTAAAGAGGAAAACTCACAATAAGAGGAGCTAGACCACAGTGCCATCTAGCGGCTATATAATGAAACACATGGAAGACTCAGGTAAGGGGCAAAAGGAGAGGGAAAGGGGGGGGTAAAAACACGTGTAAAAAGAGTCCCTCGTGATCCTGCACTTAAAATGGATTAAGAGAAGCTACAATACTGTTGTAGATCCAAATGTTTCCCTTACAAGTCTTACACTGGTTTTGTTGCCAGGTAGCAACACTACCCATGGGTCCTGCCATCTCTCATATATGCCATAACAGAAACATACACCAAGGACAACTCTTAGTGCCCAAGTCAAATGACACTCAATCTCACACCACCCAATTTGGTTAGAGTTCCTGGGAGGCATTTGTATCAGTTCCATACATAAAGAAATAAGATGTCAAAATACGTCTGGACTACTGATACTTGCAATAAAAATCTAAATAGCCCTACACTAGGGACAATTCAAATTTGATCTATACACCATTGCTAAAATGTAGATGTTAAGATTCTAAATGCTGAAACCAACAGCTGGATTGCACCCTCTGTTTCTAGTCTTAGTAGTAGATTTGGGATTATTTATATTTCTTCTCCAAATATATGTCCCTATTTCCTAACTAGGAATTACATTTGAGGAAGTGTCCTAAGCTAGAGGAGAGATCCTTGCCTTTGCAACAGATAAAAATTCTTGAAAACCTGATCCACACTGATGATATATTAACTTTTTAGGGAAAGTTTTTGATCATATATAAAATGATTAAATTTATATTTATAATTTATAAATAAATTATAATTTATATTATAAATTAAATTTATAAATGATTAAACATCTGCATATATTTTGCAAACTGATCCTAATCTTCAGATAGCTTTCTAACCTGGCCCCATGACATTCCAATCAAGACCTTTTCTCAGAGCTGCCATTTTATTTCAAATAAAAAGGTAACCAATCATAAACATATTTTATTCTGGAAATGGGTAAGAAGACTTTATACTAGAGCTTTTACTTATTCTTGGACCACTGAAAATGTTTAAACCTAGTATTGTGCCAGACATCAAAGCTAGTAGCAAATGCTTGTCCTCTGGACAGATGAGATATCACAAATATTAAATAACATGAACGAATTTAATGGAGAATTGATTCATTTGTACACATGTTCATTCTTTTATGTACTTTACTTCAATTTGAACATCAAATAGCTTTATATTTCACAAACTTCATGGATGCATTTCCCCCAATTTTAAACTGTAACTAAAGGTTACGGAAGAGTTTCTGTATGTATTAAACATCTGGAATTTTTGGTTTGAATCCAAGATACTTGATCAGCATGGGCAACCACTATACTCTCATGGAATATCTCACCCAGCCCCCTAGTGTTCAGTGTCTGGGATTTCCTAATTTATACAATGTACAGTGTTGTCTGTGCAGACATGGTGATAAATATGTGCTGTTTAAAAGCAGATACTTCACAAACTATAACTTACAGATGCTCAAGGCTTTCATGTGGGCAAGACAAATGAGAATCCTATGCTTGACTGCACAGGCTGAGTTCAGGAAACGACAGCAGGAGAACACAAACCAAAACCTGGATATACTTGTGGCTTTAATGAACTGGTCATCAAATATTGCACAGATGCACTTATCTCACTTTGTAGTTCTTTCCACAAAAATATCTAGCAACAGGACAGGGTTGTTTTAATCATCATGCCAAACGGACACACAAACTTTCAACATCTGTTAAAAAGAACGGTTAAGAGTGGTATTTGGTATATCCAATGCATCATTAAAAGGAATCTGTGACTAGAATGTTATGAAGAATAAACAATCTCTAGCAGGAACTGCTTGTTCCAAACAGCTTTATCCAACATGTATGATACCAAAACATAATTTTATATATGCTTTCAGATATAATTTCCTCCATATGTCATACATAATATCCTAATCTTGAATTTAATTATATAAAAAACCCACACACATGGCTCAACACAAAGTACATTCATGTTACATATCCTTTCTATTATGATTTTTCTCAAATGATGCTTGGAAGCTGTTAGTAATAACACACTACAGTGCAATAATGGTTTTCATTGAGAGCAACTTGGGAAACAATGAACTGGATTCCACAGTGAATTTCACTTCAGGCAGCCAAAATTTGGCCAAAGGTCCTAACCCTAAAAGCCACAAACCAAATTCAAAAAAGTCATATAACAGACCCCATCCTGCACCTGCTACTCATAAACCCACCAGGCTCATACTTTATATACAGATCACACAAATCCACAAAAAATTCAGACCAAAGATTTAACGTCTCAGACCCATTGCCCTCCATGCATATCCAGGTCTACCCCTCTGACCTGTAACTAAGCCTTCCAAACCTCTCCACCCCCATTCCGTCCAATGCAAAATTGAGATCCCAATGTTGCAACATCCTCCTGCATTTTTTTCTGTCTCAGCCACCCACTTTCATGCGGAAGCAAAAACTACATTTCAATCACTTGATTACCGCAGGGGTTTTCTTTTAACATGCAACCAGACACAAAATGTGCAGTTCTCGAGAAAAAGTGCAGTTTTAAAACAACATTTGTGAAGTTCAAAAAAATCAAATAATGCAAACATTTTAGTATGTTAGCAAATGTAAAAAAGGACCTGATAACAATGCAAGAAGTGAGTAGCCCAGGTTCCTCTAAATCAGGGGTCTCCAACACTGTGGCTGCTCCCAAAGCTCTTCATTCCCTTCCCCCATCAAAAACAAAATTAATAAAAAATTGAAAAATGTTAGGGCACCAGGTTCTTCCTCTTGTTCCTTAATTTGCTTCTGGTCAGCTGTTCAATGGGCAGGAAGAGAAAGCAAGGCAAAGGGGTAGAGGGGAAAGAAGAACGAGGCTAGAGGCTAGGAGCGGGGAGAAACAGCAAAGTAAAGAGGTGGGGGTGAGAGAAATAGCTAAACTAGAGGCTGGTAGTGGAGAGAAACAGCAAGAGAAAGGGGTGAGTGGGAGAGAAAGAGCAATGCTAGAGGCTAGGAAAGGAGAAATAGCAAGAAAAGGGGTTGGGGGAGAGAAATAGCAAGGCTAGAGGCTGAGGAGAGAGAGAAAGAGAGAAAGCAAGCAAAGAGGTCTGTGTAGACAGACGAAAACTGGATGGTCTAGGAAGCAACTCTTTCATTTCCCCCTCCCTCCTAGCCTCTAGCCTTGCTATTTCTCTCCCCTTCTCCACTTCTTGACTAGCCAGGCCCCCACGGCAGCCGTTATGTGACTAGCCACATCCTCCATGGGAGCCATTTTGTGGTGATGCCCACAGCAGTTTCCCAAATTCCCAAATGTGCCCATGGGTCCAAAAAGGTTGGGGACCCCTGCTCTAAATTCTAGTAAGTAGTCCAGATTTCCACCACAATGGGTTTCAGGCATGCAAAGCACAGCTCAGTTATATGCATGTCTACTCAGAAGTAGACATTGGAGTCATGGGCGGGAGGCTTTCTTCAGCACTAAGCTGGGAAACCCTGTTTTTATCTCCAATAAAGAGCAGAATATTTAAACTTGAAATGCCTTGAAATGGCTTGTATCTCCAGTCACTGATTGGAAATAGGAATGGGATTTCCCTGCTTAACACTGAAGAACGCCTCCTCCCTATCCATGTTCCCAGTGCTGCTTATCTTTTCCCTGAAGCCCAACTGATTAGCTGGGCTCCAGGAAAAAAAGTGGGTGGGGCTACACAGCCCACAACTGAGGGCCACATGATGCTCACGGGCTATGGGTTGTACACCCCTGCTCTAGAATCCCAGGCCCTGTATGCTCTTTTCTCCTCCCCCAAAGACACTCCACTGCTACTCTCCACAGGATTCACCAATGTTTCAAAGACTAAAGAAATCATACTAGAACACAGAAACCAGTTTTCTGACATGTCATGTGAAGTTGCCAACAAGGGTGATAATGCCATAAAATATCTAATATGACACTCTTAACAGGGACCTTATTGAAACAAAGCTACATGAAACATTTGTGTCTGAAATTATCATCACAGCATAGTACAGCAGCCAGTTTGGTGTGCAGTGAAAAGGTTATTTAAAGATTCTGCCAAATACAAGGTAATGTTCAGGGCCAAAATTATTGAGCTCCAAAAAGACAGAACTCTTCTATCTTGATTTATAATTGTACTGATAAGTCAAAGAGGCAACTTAAAGAGGTACTTGGGAAATAATTTTCAGCTCTTCCAAGAACCTTTTTCACTCTAGATAGGAACATGCTCTCAGTCTGCTTACATATGACATATGACAAGTCAAAATGCCCCAGACAACACTCCATCATGCACAGTGATTTCTCTTTAAAAAGAAAAACTTTAAAGTCCAAACCAATTTTTTAATTTACAAAACAGCTTTCAATTCAACAAGAAATTAATTGTTCTATTTTAACATTTCATGCACAAAGAACTGCATATTAACAGTCCTGACTGTAAAATCTAAAAGTCCTTGTCTGGGGCTGGCCAACTTCTCTTGTGCGAAGCTTGAATACAACACTCTTCTGCATTATAGTGCTGTCAAACTTTCTGAAGATTTTCTTCCATTGCATGTAGGCTTCCAAATATGTGGAATGTGACTCTAAGCTACAAAGCATGTGCACACACACAAGGAAAATGCACAGATGTATTGTAACAACACACACTATCACACAAATTAGAAACACATATGTTTATGCAATTCGTTTCCTTTTAAAAAGCCTGGGATTGCTGCATGCAGTTCATGATGAGCTATAGCCTAGTCCCATTCCTTGATCCAATCTGCAACGCAGTAAACTCAAGAATGTATCACATATTGTTTAGATGACTCACAAAATTTGAATCTATATTAATTATAAAGGCCAAAAGAGATTATTACCAAAGATGTACAAAATGTTATCTGATCTACAAGATGTTGAAGTAGTTATTAAGAATAGATGGGGGAAATGTTTTTAGATTAGTATCTCAGAACGATGGAAGATAATTTGTCAGGAAGGACTGAGTTATGCTATGAATATTGCTGCTAAAGAGAATTCCTATAAAATCTTTTATTTATGATTATGCACTCCCTATACGGTACAAAATATATGTAATTTGATCATTTGATACATGCTTACTGCTGGAGATGTATGTCTGATAAAGCAGATTTTAGGTATACATGGTGGGAATGTAAATCTATTAAAAAGTTTTGAGCACTGCTATTGATATTATTTAAAAGATAACAAGCTATAAATTACTGCTTGAACCTTCCACCCTCCTCTTAAGTGGACTTGCAACAATAATACCACATAAGTTAAGTAAATTTCTAGGACATATAGGAAATATTGTGCACACAACTGCCATTTGCATTATTTATTCATTCATTTATTCATTCATTTATTTCATTTTTATACTGCCCAATAGCCAAAGCTCTCTGGGTGGTTCACAAAATTAAACCACAAAAATAAAACAGAAAATACAATATAATCTATAATAGATTAAAACTATAGAATAAAAATACGACCAGAGTAAAAAAAGCAGCAGTGCAGATATTTAAAATGCAATAGCGGATTTAAGACAGCAGAGCTAAAAAATGGAATGCTAAAATGCTAAAAATACCTGGGAAAACAAAAAGGTCTTCACCAGGCACAGGAAAGAGTGCAACGTACATGCCAGGAGAACCTTTCTAGGGTGTTCGTTCCACAGCCGGGGTGCCACAGCAGAAAATGCCCTTTTCCTGGTAGCCACCTGCCTTATCTCTTTTAGCAGGGGCTCCTGGAGAAGGACCCTTGAAGATGATATTAGTGTGTAGGCAGGTACATATGGGAGGAGGCAATCCTTCAGATAACCTGGCACCAAGCTGTTCAGGGTTTTGAATGTTAATACATAAGAACATAAGAAGAGCCATGCTGGATCAGACCAAGGGTCCATCTAGTCCAGCATTCTGTTCACTCAAGTGGCCAACCAACTGCCCACAGGAAACCCACAAGCAGGGCATGAGCGCAACAGCACCCTCCCACCCATGTTTCCCAGCTAGTGGTGTACATAGGCTCACTGCCGCTGGTACTGGAGATAGCACATAGCCATCAGGGCTAGTAGCCATTAATAGCCTTTTCCTCCAAGAATTTGTCCAACCCCCTTTCAAAGCCATCCAAACTACTGTGTGGCAGTGAATTCCATTGTTTAACTATGCGCTGTGTGAAGAAGTACTTCCTTCTATCTGTCCTAAATCTCCCACCAGTCAGCTTCATGGGATGACCGCAGGTTCTAGTATTCTGAGAGGGAGAAAAATGTCTCCCTATCCACATTCTCCACACCGTGCATAATTTTGTAGACTTCTATCATGTCTCCCCTTACCCTCCTTTTTTCCAAGCTAAACAATCCCAGCTGTTGTAACCATCTCTCATAGGGGAGCTGCTCCAGCCCCTTGATCATTTTAGTTGCCCTTTTCTACACTTGTTCCAGCAATACAATATCTTTTTTTAGGTGTGGTAACCAGAACTGGGCACAGTATTCCAAGTGTGGTCGCACCATAGATTTGTATAGGGGCAGTATGATATTGGCAGTTTTATTCTGAATTCCTTTTCTAATTATGCCTAACATGGAGTTTGCCTTTTTTACAGCAGCCACACACCAGGTTGACATCTTCACTAAGCTGTCCACCACAACCCCAAGATCTCTTTTTTGGTCGGTCACCACTAGCTCAGATCACATTAGACTATACATGAAATTGGGATTTTTTTGCCCCAACATGCATCACTTTACACTTGCTTACATTGAACTGCATTTGCCATTTAGATGCCCATTTTCCCAGTTTGGAGAGATCCTTTTGGAACTCTTCACAATCCCTCTTTTGTTTTAACCACCCTAAATAATTTGGTGTCATCTGCAAACTTGGCCACTTCACTGCTCACTCCTAATTCCAGATCATTTATGAACAGGTTGAAAAGCACTGGTCCTAATACAGATCCCTGTGGGACCCCACTATTAACTTCCCTCCATTGAGAGAATTTACCATTTATTCCTACTCTCTGCTTTCTATTCTTTAGCAAGTTACTGATCCATAAGAGGACCTGTCCTCTTATTCCATGACTGCTAAGTTTGCTCAGGAGTCTTTGGTGAGGGACTTTGTCAAAAGCCTTTTGGAAGTCCAAGTAAACAGTCTCTACCAGATCACCCCATCTACATGGTTATTGACACTCTCAAAGAACTCTAAAAGGTTAGTGAGACAGAACTTACCTTTGCAGAAGCCATCTTGATTCTTTTTTTAGCAGGGCTTGTCCTTCTATATGCTTACTAATTTTATCTTTAATAATGCCTTCGAGCAATTTACCCGGAACAGACATTAAGCTAAATGACCTGCAATTAACCAGATCCCCCCCTGGATCCCTTTTTGAAAACTGGTTTTATATTGGCCATCTTCCAGTCCTCTGGTATAGAGGCTGATCTTAGGGAAATGTTGCATACTTTGGTCAGAAGATCAGCAATGTCATGTTTGAGTTATTTGAGAATTCTAAGCTGGATACCATTGGGCCCGGTGATTTATTTGCTTTCAATTTATTAGTAAGGTTGAGAACTTCATCTTTTGTTGCCACTATTTGCCTCAGTTCCTCAGACTCCCGTCCTAAAAACATCAGTTCAGGCACAGGTATCTGTCCTGCAGTAAAGATGGATGACAAGAATTCATTCAGCTTCTCTGCAATCTCCTTGTCTTCCTTCAGTACTCCTTTAACTCCATTGTCATCCAAGGGTCCAACTGACCCCCTAGCTGGTTTTCTGCTTCTGATATATTTAAAGAATTCTTTATTATTTGCCTTGATGTTGTTAGCGATATGCTCTTCAAAATGCTTTTTTGCATCTCTTATTGTCTGCTTGCATCGCCTTTGTGCAAGCTTGTGCTTCCTTTTGTTTTCCTCACTTGGACAAGACTTCCATTTTCTGAAGGAAGCTCTCTTTTCTCTAATAGCTCCGTTAACACGGCTCATTAACCATGCCAGCAGCATCACGTTAACCATGCCAGCGACATGACCTGGTGCTACCTATCCTAACCTGTGATATCCATTTTAGCTGGGCTCCTATTATTGTGGTTTTGAGTAATCTCCAAACATTTTGAAGGGATTTAATCCTCCTGACTCCCCTTTTTAACTTCCTTTTCACCAGTTCCTTAATTTTAGAGAAGTTTCCGCTTTTGAAGTCAAATGTGACTGTGTTGGACTTCCTGGGCAACTTTCCACTTAAATATATGTTAAATCTGATAACACTGTGATCACTGTTTCCAACTGGTTCAACAACATTTACATCTCATACTAGGTTCTGGGTGACACCACTTAAGATTAAATCCAAGGTCGCCTCCCCTCTGGTCGTTTCCATGACCAACTGTTCTAGGGCACAATCATTTAGGGCATCAAGAAATTATACCTCTTTGTCATGGCTGGAACATGTGGGGGTAACTGAAGTCGCCCATTATTACAACACTCCCATGTTTGGAGGCCTCCCTGATTTCGTTTTCCATCTCAAGGTCACTCTGAGCATTCTGCTCTGGGGGCTGATAGTATGTTCCTGCACTAAATTAGTTTTGGAGCCTGGTATTGTCACCCACAGTGCTTCTGTGGAAGAGCCCATTTAGGTGTTCTAGTCTGCTCAACACTATGCTCTCTTTGACGAACAGGGCAACACCTCCCCCAGTATGCCCTTCCCTGTCCTTCCTATAGAGTTTATATCCAGAGATGACCATATCCCACTGGTTCTCTTCACTCCACTATGTTTCCGTAATTCTCACTATATCCAGGTTTTCCTTTAAAATCAAGCACTCCAGCTCTCCCACTTTGGCTTGGAGGCTTCTAGCATTTGCATAAAAACACCTATACACATTATCACTCCCCAGATGCCTCTTACATGTGCATCTTTTCCTGTGGGACGTTGGCCCTTTTGATTGGCTATTATGTTCCACCATGTTGTTGTTGTTCAGTTGTTCAGTCGCGTCTGACTCTTCGTGACCCCTTGGACCATAGCACACCAGGTCTTCCTGTCCTGCGCTCTCTCCCGGAGCGTGCTCAAGTCCATATTCATTGTATCAGTGATGCTATCTAGACATCTCATCCTCTGCTGTCCCCTTCTCCTTTTGCCTTTAGTCTTTCCCAGCATCAGGGTCTTTACCAGAGAGTTTTCTCTTCGCATTAGGTGGCCAAAATAGTTGAGCTTCAGCTTCAGTATCTGTCCTTCCAATGAGCACTCAGGGTTGATTTCCTTTAGGATGGACTGATTTGACCTCCTTGTTGTCCAGGGGACTCGTAAGAGTCTTCTCCAGCACCACAGCTCGAAAACATCCATTCTTCAGCACTCAGCCTTCCTTATAGTCCAGCTCTCACAGCCATACATTACTACTGGGAAAACCGTAGCTTTGATTAGACAGACCTTTGTCGGCAAGGTGATGTCTCTGCTTCTTACTATGCTGTCTGGGTGTGCCACAGCTTTCCTCCCAAGGAGCAAGCGTCTTTTAATTTCATGGCTACAGTCACCGTCTGCGGTGATCTTGGAGCCCAAGAAAGTAAAATCTATCACTGCTTCCATTTTTTCCCCTTCTATATGCCAGGAAGTGATGGGGCCAGATGCCATGATCTTAGTTGTTTTAATGTTGAGTTTCAAACCAGCTTTTGCACTCTCCACTTTCACCCTCAACAAGAGGCTCTTTAGATCCTCTTCGCTTTCTGCCATTAGACTGGTATCATCTGCAGATCTGAGGTTGTTGATAATTCTCCCGGCAATCTTAATTCCAACCTGTGATTCATCCAACCCGGCGTTCCTCATGATGTACTCTTCATATAAGTTAAATAAGCAGGGCGACAATATGCAGCCTTGTCATACTCCCTTCCCAATTTTGAACCAATCGGTTGTTCCATGTCCGGTTCTTACTGTTGCTTCTTGACCCTCGTACAGGTTTCTCAGGAGACAGGTAAGGTGGTCTGGTACTCCCATCTCTTTAAGAATTTGCCACAGTTTGTTGTGATCCACACAATCAAAGGCTTTAGCATAGTCAATGAAGCAGAAATAGACGTTTATCTGGAATTCTCTTGCTTTCTCCATGATCCAGCGAATGTTGGCGATTTGATCTCTAGTTCCTCTGCCTCTTCTAAACCCCGCTTGTACTTCCGGTAGTTCTTGGTTTGCATACTGCTGAAGCCTAGCTTGTAGGATTTTGAGCATAACCTTGCTGGCATGTGAAATGAGCGCAATTGTGCAGTAGTTTGAACACTCTTTGGCATTGCCCTTCTTTGGAATTGGAATGTAAACTGACGTTTTCCAGTCTTGTGGCCACTGTTGAGTGTTCCAAATGTGTTGGCATATTGAGTGCAGCACTTTAACAGCATCATCTTTTAGGATCTTAAATAGCTCAGCTGGAATACTGTCATCTCCGCTAGCTTTGTTGTTACTAATGCTTCCTAAGGCCCACTTGACTTCACTCTCGAGGATGTCCGGCTCAAGTTCAGTGACCACACTAACATGGCTATCAGGGACTTTCAGATCTTTCCTGTATAGTTCTTCTGTGTATTCTTTCCACCTCTTCTTAATCTCATCTGCTTCTGTTAGGTCCCTGCCTTCTTTGTCCTTTATCATGCCCGTCTTTGCACAAAACGTTCCCTTGATAGCTCCGATTTTCTTGAAAAGATCTCTAGTCTTTCTCATTCTATTGTTTTCCTTGATTTCTTTGCATTGTTCATTTAAGAAGGCCTTCTTGTCTCTCCTTGCTATTCTCTGGAACTCTGCATTCAGTTGGATATATCTTCCCCTTTCTCCCTTGCTTTTCGCTTCCATTCTTTCCTCAGCTACTTGTAAAGCCTCATCAGACAGCCACTTTGTTGCTTGCATTTCTTTATCTTTGGGATGGATTTCGTTGCTGCCTCCTGAACAATGTTACGGACCTCCGTCCATAGTTCCTCAGGCACTCTGTCTATCAGGTCTAATCCCTTAAATCTATTCCTCACCTCCACCGTATATTCCTAAGGGATATGATTGAGGTCATACCTGAATGGTTTAGTGGTTTTCCCTACATTCTTCAATTTAAGCTGAAATTTTGCAACAAGAAGCTCATGATCTGAGCCACAGTCAGCTCCAGGTCTTGTTTTGACTGACTGTATACAGCTTCTCCATCTTTGGCTACAAAGGACATAATCAATCTGATTTCGATATTGACCATCTGGTGATGTCCATGTGTAGAGTCGCCTCTTGTGCTGTTGGAAAAGAGTGTTTGCTATGATCAGCGTGTTCTCTTGGCAAAACTCTATTAGCCTTTGTCCTGCTTCATTTTGTACACCAAAGCCATGCTTGCCTGTTATCCCGGTGATTTCTTGACTTCCTACTTTAGCATTCCAATCCCCTATGATGAAAAGGACATCTTTTTTTGGTGTTAGTTCTAGAAGGTGTTGTAGGTCTTCATAGAACCGATCAACCTCAGCTTCTGCAGTATCAGTGGTTGGGGCATAGACTTGAATTACTGTGATGTTGAATGGCTTGCCTTGGATTCGTACTGAAATCATTCTATCGTTTTTGAGATTGTACCCCAGTACTGCTTTTCCCACCCTTTTGTTGACTATGAGTGCTACTCCATTTCTTCTAAGGGATTCTTGCCCACAGTAGTAGATATAATGGTCACCTGAATTAAATTCGCCCATGCTTGTCCATTTTAGTTCGCTGATTCCCAAGATGTCGATGTTCAATCTTGCCATCTCATGTTTGACCACCTCTAGCTTACCTTGATTCATTGATCTGACATTCCAGGTTCCTAAACAATATTGTTCTTTACAGCATCGGATTTTCTTTTCACCACCAGACACATCCACAGCTGAGTGTCCTTTCGGCTTTGGCCCAGCCACTTCACTCTTTCTGACACTACTTGGAAATTCCCTCTGCTCTTCCCCAGTAGTATATTGGACACCTTCCGACCTGAGGGGCTCATCTTCCAGCGTCATATCTTTTAGCCTTGTGATACGTTCCATGGGGTTTTCTTGGCAAGAATACTGGAGTGGGTTGCCATTTCCTTCTCCAGTGGACCACATTTTGTCAGAACTCTCTGCCATGACCTGTCGGTCTTGGGTGGCCATGCACGGCATAGCTTATGGCTTCACTGAGTTACGCAAGCCCCTTCGCCACAACAAGGCAGTGATCCATGAAGGAGTTCTACCATGTACTCCTGGCCTATTTCCTCCCCTTCTATATCTGAGCAATCAAAAAACATTTTTGTCTTCATCCGTTTGGGATGATTTAACCCGAACCGAATGCTTCCCAGCTCCTGTGGGCTTTCCCCCAGGGTTTAGTTTAAAAGCTGCTCTGCCACGCTTTTTATGTTTAGCGCTAGCAGTCTGGTTCCATTTTGGTTCAAGTGGCATCTGCCCCTCTTGTACAGGCCCTTGTCCCAAAACATTCCCCAGTGCCTAACAAATCTGAACCCCTCCTCCCTGCACCACCGTCTTATCCATGCATTGAGACTCCTCAGCTTCGCCTGTCTAGCTGGCCCTGCGCATAGAACAGGTAGCATTTCAGAGAAAGTCACATTGGTGGTCCTGGATTTCAACCTCCCACCTAGCAACCTAAATTTGGCTTCCAGGACCTCACGACTACATTTCCCCGCACTGTTGGTACCAGCACGGACCACGACCACTGACTCCACCCCAGCACTATCTACTAGGCTATCTAGAAGGCATGTGATATCCGCACCCTTCACACCAGGCAGGCAATTCACTATGCGGTCTACACGCCCATCACAAACCCAGCTGTCAGTGTATCCAATAATTGAATCTCCCACTATCATAAGCCCCCCTTCCCCCTGGAGGCACATCCTCAGTGCGAGAGGATATTTGTTCTTCTTCTGAGGAATGGGTCCCTTCTAAGGGATCATTTCTCTCTTCCTCAGAATGACGCCCTCCTTCCCCGAGACCCGTATTCTCTGGGACAGCAGAGGAGCTGTCACCCTGGGAGTTGGACATAGCTATTGGGTCCCTGAAGGTCTCATCCACCAACCTCTCTGCCTCTCTTAGCTTCTCCAGGTCAGCAACTTTGGTCTCAAGAGAACGAACTTGTTCCCTGAGAGCCACAAGCTCATTACACCAAGCACATAACCATGACTTCTGTCCAGCAGGTAAATACTTGTACATGTGGCACTCAGTGCAATACACTGGATAGCCCCCACCCCTTTGCTGGCTTTCTATCTTCATAACTGGTCTTTTATTTGGGTGTGTTTTCCCTGGAAAACTAAGTGGTTTCCTACGAGAAGGTGGGGAAATTATTTATAGTTATTTGTTTACAGTTACTTTCTGTGAGTACAGAATAGGGAGGAATGAGTTCACTGCCCTGGCTTCCTCGCTCTGTTGCTAAATTTGCACAGCTGCTTAACTCACTTGTTTGCTGACGCTTTGTCACTGGGGCTCCTCGCGCTTGGAGAGGTGGCTCCCTCACAAGCATACCTCCTTATATAGATAGGCCCAACGGCTGCTGCAGTGAATCTGATTGGAGAGCCTTGTTTGAAAAGTGAGGGAGGCTGTGTGTGAACTCATGATCAACCCTTTGAATACCAGCACTTTGAATCTGGCCCGGAAAGGGGCCGGCAGCCAGTGCAGTGGGGAAAGTACTGGCATGATATGATCATGTTGGCCAGTCCCTGTTAACAATCTTGGTGCCCTGTGTTGGACCAGCTGAAGTTTCCGGAACATTTTCAAAGGCAGTCCCATGTATAATGCATTGCAGTAATCCAAATGAGAGGTTATCAGAGCATGGATAACTGTGGCTAGGCGATCTCTGTCTAGCATCATTGGTAGTTGGTTAATATCTGCTATTAGGGTAGTATTATCTGGAGCAATGGGCCTGGACTCTAGTCCTGCTCTTTTTTCCACCTAAAATCATTGTTATTATCAGGACCTCCAAAGCGTAGCCTCAAGCAGGCCAAGCCTACATGTACCTCACGATGCAGCATGGATTGGCGTATCATCTGAACTGGGGGCACGGTGCAGCAAGAGCGGTTTTGTACCCACCCTGCAACCTGTACTGCACATCATGGGCTTTTGGGGGGGTATGAAGCCAAACCCTGCCACATGCCTGGTTCAGACAACACACCAACCCATGCTGCATTGTGGGGGATTATGCAAATGGTTCTCATTGATAAAAACTGGAAGAAACAATCACCACCATCAATACAGGATTGGAAGAAGATTTGGCATAGACTACTATTGTATAAGATAAGTTAAAAAAAAAAACACTTTGGGCTGGTCAGCAAATGAAAAAGTATTCTTTAGAAGCTTGGGAGAAATGTACTGATTACTGGACTAAGCAAGTTAATTATCAAAATGTCACATTGCAGGTTTTGGAAGATGTGATACATGGATTTAGAATGAGAAGTTAATTTGGAATATTTATATGGCAAGTTCAATCTTCCTTTTTAATTTTGTAGTGTGTGTGTGTGTGTGTGTGTGTGTGTGATTTTTCTCTTCCCTAATTTAACTGTGTCTGTTACTCTGCTAAAAAAAAAAAAGTATCCACATTAGTTTTAGAAGAACATAGTTATGAAGATATCTGTAAACACTGGAATAAATTTATTCTCCGCGTACTGTTCTTATTCTTATGTAAAATTGGCACAAATTCCTTGGAGAACTGATTCTTCAAGTAGTTTGTGCCAATTTTGGTCCACAAATTATGTCCAGGCTTAGCAGTCAAAAATTATTTCTAGTAGCCAGCAAAAATGTAGTAAAAGTGTATTTGAACAGATGCAGAGTACCTTTCTCTTTCCACCCAGAAAGTGGCAGCCTGCTTCTCCCACAGAATTAAAGAGAAGGGCTAATACTGCAGATGGCATTGTTCCCTATAAGCCCAACGCCCCTGTAGGTCTTTTTCTGAAATGTAAACGTTGTGCCACTTCCCTGGCAAACCCGAGCACAAAATAGAACCACCTGTTTTCAAAACCAAAATTAAAAAGCTAGGAGACACAGTCTTTCCCTTTCTCCCAAAGAAATCCACTCCAGGGTTTTCGTCTTTATTTGCAGCAACTCCCCTTTATTTCCAGTCTCTCCCCCCTGCGCCCTTATCTTTATCAGCATTTTTAAAGGATTATAGCTCAGTGGCAGAGCATGTGTCTTGCATACAGAGGGTCTCAGATTCAATCCCCAGCATCTTCAGATAGGACTGGGAAAGGCCCCTGTTTGAAGCCCCAGAGAGTAGCTGCCAGTAAGTGAAGACAAAACTGAGTTAGATGAACCTATGGTCTGACTCAGAGCTTTTCTAGATGTGGCTGTATAACCTGCTGCTTCTGCTCCTGGATACTTTGCAGAATTAAGATTGGATCTGTACATGTGTTTTTTTCCCCTTTCCTGCCATTTCATACTTTCTACTATGTAACCTTTAGGCAGCACTGTGGTATAGCGGAATAACGCAACTACACTGATGAGGAATTGAGCTTTGTCTTCTGATGCCAAAAAATACCAGATTTTCCCTGTCCCCAAACCCCCTGCGAAATGCTTTGAAAACACAGGGGCGTAACTGGAGGATGATGATGTCATCTAAAGCAACCGTAAACAACCAAGAATGAGGAACAGCAAGCGTACAATAAAAGCCTCATCTAGAAAAGCTTGCAGTATAAGGTAGCTTCCTGTGTTCTTTCTGAAGTAGAAATGGAGAGTGAGATAGAGAAGCCAGTTGTAAATGGGCCTGAGGAATGGAGAACAGTGCAGAAGCAGAAACACCAAGAGAAGTATTCACTGAGACTAATCCTATGCATGGCTTATTCAGAAGTTAGTCTCACATTATGCACTAGGACAAATCCCTGTGCAGCAGGGAGGGGGCACTACCAGCCCAGACACCAGTGGCTGCATCATCGCCATGGTCAGGAACTACAAGTGAAAGGAGGAGGAGTGAGCCAGGCACTCAGCCCTGATTCTGGTAGCCCGATTGAAACATTTATTCTTGCCTGCATGTAATTCCTTGGTGTATATGACTGCCTGGCAAGTGTTTAAATGCAAGTCTGGCATTTAGATTTCTTTTCTTACCATTTTATCCTTGCACTTATAGATATTTGCACTTCGGAAGTTCAAACAAATGTTTAAAATGGTAGCTGTCCCAATACAGGGCGGTCGTGCCCTTGTATTTCATGCAATGCACAGCGTAACCTTAGCTGCTGTATTATTAAGTAAACAAGTTTAAATAATAATTCGTTGCCAACAACAAACTAAATATAACATATATATAATCCACCTCACAGTTTCACAGCCATTACATAAATTAAGGCTGGAAATGTGTTTCTGATTTCTAGAAGCAAGCATCAAACTTTTACACACTAGCCTTTACAGAGCTGAAAAAATATTTCAAATTCCTAGATACAAATGTCTAATTTTTAGGAGCTTGTGCAATGAGGCACCTGGGATTTTCACAGGCCGGAACACAACATGTGTGAGCACATGTTGAAGAGAAAAAATAGAAGGTTATGGATGCACATAAATTATAATTCTAGACTCAAAATCTTATTTTCTTGTAAGACAATACACATTTCACAGCAGGCTTCAATTAAAGCAGGCTCATGCAATTAAAACATAATGGAACACATTATTCACCAAATTGTGTAGGGTTTATATTAGTATGGTTCCATTGACACTGGTGAAAATCCTTCAAATTTACATCAATTTGATATCAAAATTAACAGCAGACCCTGCAGATGTCACAGTATTTGCCCCAGAGCTAAATATAAGCTCTGTAAGCTTAAAATGTAAGCTCAACACCTCACATTTTATGACAGCATCTGACTAATCAGTCAAGAATGCTGCATGCCTAAATTAAAATTAGTTAATATAAATGTTTTATAAATATATTTTAGGGCAGATAACTTCAAGAGGGTGAACTACTAGGGATGTCTCCAGGTTTGCATGCTGTTGCCATATGGCTCCAAATATTTACATGCTGCTGTGTAGGAAAAGGTTAGCTAACCCAGTAATATGACAGCAAGCAAATGACATAGGTGGGAGTGTGACCTTGGGATTTCTAATTCTTAGCTCCTCTTCATTTGACAATTTGCTGTGAAGTCATGATAGGAATGATGCCTGTCACATTGCTCCAAGAACCCCCTCTGCTGGTCACAGTACAGACTCAGTCTACAATCTATTCAAACCTTTTTAATGATGGCATAAATGCTGATGACTAAGGAGAACAGAAACAGAACAAAGAAAGGAAAGAAAATGCTAACTGAACTCTCTGTGCCTCTGCTGGCCCAGACCTTTTTTTACAACATTCTTCTTTTATGTATGAAGTGCCCTATGTGAAAAAAATAAGTTCTACATTTTAAGGATTAGGAAAAAAAGGAAAACTGTTCAAGAAGTCAGTGTATATCTAGCATGGAGACACAGCAACTGGTTCTAATTCATTGCAGCAGACAATACACAGAGATATTTATGTGCTTTTAGAGATGAGGTAAGGAAAGCACATTGCCATATTTAATACAAGTAAACATTATCTTGTGCCAATGTGAAATTAAGTCAAGCATTTTCATGCTAGAAACGAGTAGACAGATTATAAACACCATTGCTACTGCATTTAGTGATCATTCACTCTATTTTCCTCTATTTTGCCTCTTTAGCCGCAATTATGCATACAAGTTGCATTTCTATTTCAAAACAAATCTAATCAAGATTCAAGAGTGTGTGTTTTTAAAAATAGTAATAAATATAGACATACCGAGTTATTGAAAAGGAACACAATACAACCTGGAAATTATACATTTAAGATTGTAAGGTTTTAATCTATAATGTAACCTAGACGTTTTGCTAGTTTGAAATTCATGTACTATGACACAGTCCAGGCAGTGCTCTTTAAAAAATAATGCACTTAAACTGAACATGTGCATTCATCTCAGCTTTCTATGTAGCTATCCTCTTAATGATTTAATAAAATGAAAGAATACATAATATAACCTTAAAACTCATCTGTACGCAAAGGACCTTCAAATTTATTTTTCATAATGCACTGAGACATATTTTTTTTATACTGACAAATAATGTGGCTGGAAAGCTGCAGCTCTTAAATGTCCAATGGTTGAGGTTGCCAATACATAATCACACCACACACACAGACAGGACACTTTTTGTGTTATTTGCTTGCTTACTTCAGTCCCTGGCTCAAAATATTCGCTGAGTGAGCAGGGTAAGAAAAGTAAATTTAACCAATAAATGTAAGTCACTTAGAACTATGCCTTCCTCTTGTACCAAATCTACTGCAGATCAATTGATTTATTTCAAACAAAAATGTAAGCTTGGAGCACTTAAGAAAATATATGTGCATGCATAACTGACTCAAATGCAGAACCCACTGATGCTGGCACACAGACCCGCTAACAGATATTCATGGCAATAAAGAAAACAATACCCTCATGCATGCACCTGAGTTCTCCTATGCTATTCAGGAGTCTTATGATAAAAGAACTACAAAGTTGGACTGGAGTTACAATACAGGGCAACATCAGGACAATGCTGTGTTTAGTTGTTAGCCAGAAGATACAGATGAGCCAAGTGAACTCTAAAACTCAATGAAGCAGGAGAAGCAACATCCCTGTGTTTGTTTATAGGGGGCAGTAAAGTTCATGTCATCAAAACCAGTAACAAGTTGTGTTTTTTTTTAAAAAAAAAAAAACACCTTTAACCTGAAGGTCATTTTCTGTTTAGCTTACTAGAAAATAAGGTATCTTCCAGTGAACTTTGTATGTCCACACTTTGAACAAACAATAAAAGGCCTGATAGCTGCTAGTGGAGTGGGAGACTATGCCAATTTCTATTTTCCTAACTCAGCATATTACACCTGAATTCTATAAACGCACTGAATTACAACAAGAGGATGGTTCAAAATAAAACTGTGATTTCAAATACTTTGGGGGAATTCAGACTTCACAAACAACCCCAAATGAACCCTGAAACTCAGAAATGGAAGACGGGGGGGGGGGGGAATAGAAAGCATCCAGGATCCAATGGGCAAAGGGAAGGCTACAACCAGAGATAATAGAAAGCAAAAGTTCAGATGCATTTAGCCCTGGGGAGAGGAAAATTCAGCTTCAAGTTTTGAGGCTTGAGCATGCCATAATGTAGCCTCCCCAACCTGGTGCCCTCCAGATGTGTTGGACTGTATCTCCCACCATTCCCAGCCAACAAGCTGGGGTTGTGCTGCCAGGGGTGATGGGAGATGTCGCCTGACACATCTGGAAGGCACCCTGCTGGGGAAGCCTGCGGTAAAGAGACGCACACCAGAAAGCGCGTCATGAGGGTTAGAAGCTTCGGTCATGACAATTCTCGACCTGGAGCATCTGCGGCAGCACCAGGCCCACCCTTCGACAAGTTCCTTACCACTCTTCCTGAAAACCTCTCGATGGCCCTCTTGACTTTGCCGTAGGTCCCCTTGCCCAGGGTTTCTTGCAGCTCATAGCGATGCTTCAGGTTGTGCTTGTGGTGGTGCCTCTTGACACCTTGCTGCTGCTTCTTCAGTTCCTGCTGGGCTGCGGTGGGAGAGACGATACCCTTGGGGGCCGAGGCAGCCGTGGCCTTTGAGGCTGGAGCCTCCCCCGTGGGCACTTCCATGGGTGCGGCGGCGGCGGCGGCGGGTTCCTCGCCTGCTGCTTCACTCGTCGCAGCGGCAGCCGCCAGGCAGCCTTGCTGAGGGGCTTCTGCGCTGCGGCTGCCATCCAGCTCGGTCCCATCCATCTCCTGCTCGCACGGCGTGTGCGCCGAGGAGGCACTTCTTGCAGCGCGGGAGGAGCCTCGGGGGCCCTCCCTTCAGGCGTGCACCGCCAGGGCCAGCCCCAGCCCCATTTTTCGGGGCGGAAAAGCAGGGTGGGGAGAGGCGGGGAATGGCGGGGCAGGCACGGTGCCTCTCGGCTTTCCCCTCCCCTCACCCCCAGCGGTGCCTGGTCACATACATGTGGCAACAACGGAGGCGGGAAGCTGGAGGGGCGACGAGCGGAGGCAAGGAGGGCTGCAGGGTCCCGGCGACACCCCGGGATGCGTGCGTGTGTGGAAGGCGAGGGTGTCCCTGCGGGGCGAGGCGAGGCGGGGCGGGGGAGAGGAGCCTCCTTGTCTCGCTCGCGGGCTCTTTCCTTCCCCGGCTGGCGCGTCCGAGCGAGCCCGAGCCTTCCTCCGCCTGACGCAGCTGCCTCAAGAAAGGGCTGCAGAATTAAAACGCGACAGCGTCCCGCCGCCGAGGCGGCCGGCCTTTGAAGCCAGGCTTCCCCGCCGCCGGTTCTGTGTCCTCCTTCTCAGGGCTCCGCTTGGCGGCGGCGGCGGCGGCGCCAGAGCCCGGCGGCGGCTGCGCAAAACGGCGCGGAGCCTCTCTCGCGCTCTCTTCGCGTTCCTGTCAGCGAGGCCGCGGCTGACTCGGCCGCGAGAGGAGCTGCGGCTGGCGCGCCCCGCCTCGGCGCGTCCCATGCCCGCCTCAGCGCCGGCCCTCTCTGGAGGAAGGCGGGGGCGAGCCGGGGCTGCCCCCTCTCCGAGCCCGGGCTGAGAAGGGGCCGGGCTTGGCTCGGAGCGGGAGCCGCTCCCTGAGACTAGCGGAGCTGCGGCAGACGGGAGCCGCCCCGTCCTTTCGCCCGCCCGCCCGCCTCCTTGTAGCCGTGCCTCAGAATTGGGCGGGCTCTCTCGGGGCAACGGCCGCCGCTTGGAGGCGGGGAGAGGCGGAGGCTCGGGGTTAGAGGTGCCAGATGGCCTTTATCCCGCAGGATTTCGCTTTCTTCCTCGCAGCGCTGCGGCTGCACGGGCGACTGGTGATGGGCCTCCTTTCCTTCGGAGCAGGCTGGCCTCCCTTCACAATGAGAACAGTCGAAGGAGCTGTGGGCGGACCCCACCCCCGTGCGCGCGTGTGTCCGACGGGCCTCACAGCCTGTGCCAGTCCTGTGATTTCACGGTGGACACATGTGAGCTGTAATTTCCATGGCAGAATTGGGAGGACTGCGTGTAAAACCCGTGAGGCTCAGTGTCGCTTTTTGTTAATGGATTTCTCTTCTCTCCCCAGAAGAAGAGCATTACTTTGGACCAAGACATTTTGCTGCCTGAGGCGAAGAACAAGATGGCACCCCTTCCCGTTCCATCTACAAAAAACGGCTGGCCTGGCAGTTGAACCTTACTTCGAGACTGGGGATGGGACAGCGCCCTCCACTGTACCCAAAGGCAGCTTAGGGGCTGCATGGCAGGCCCCAGGGCACACAGCTCTCTCCTCCAACGCCTTGCTGCTGCCTTCCAGAATCTGCTGCCTGAGGCAACTTCCTCACTCTCACTAATGGTACGGCCAGCCCTACTTTGGACACAGCCATCTCTGGAAATGCACTGGAATGTCAGAAGTCGAGCTGGTCAACTTTTTGGGGAAATGTGCCACAATTCAAGTCCAAACTCATGATGACGTCCCCACTCTAGTGTACCCAGCTATGCATGTGGAGCCCCATCCAACATTAGAGAGGTAGTGTTGCCTCTAGCCCATGGGCACTCCTGCTCCTTTCTTGGATTGCCCAAAAAACGCCTGCTGCCAATGCCACTCTGGTGCCAATGCTGTCAAATCTCCTCCCATACGGTTTTCTGTTTTGAAGGTGTAGCCTGCTTGGTTAATATTTAACAGTTTTCCTCTCCCCAAAGTAAAAACTGATCATACAGAATTACCTTCTGCTTTGATTTAGGTCTCTGGGAAGTGGAGTAGGGGTGGGGGTGTCCCCTCAAAGTTTTATCTTTGTCACTTGGAGGACAGAATTCCTCACTGTAAGGGCTTTTCTACATGGGGCTTTTAACCTGCACCTTTACCAAGCCTGCTTCCAGATTCTTTGCAGAAGGATTAAGCTCGGCTCCCTTACATGTGTTTTTTGCCAGGGTTTTTTTTTCTATATGTTCCATTACACAGCCACTAGGTGGCACTGTAGAATAGTGGAGTTGCACAAATACATGAGGCTTCTATAATGCCACTGAGAAAAATCCCAGACTTTTCTTGTTAGGAAAAAACCTGTGATAATGGTTGCAAAGCACAGGAGAGGCTCTGAAGATTGACAATGTCATGTAAAGGACCCACAAACTACCATGGGTGAGGAATCCCAAGTGCACAATAAAAGCCTTGTGTAGAAAGGCTCTAAATGCAAAAGCCAATAGCTGCAGTCTAACAAAGAGTTAAATCCACTGAAATCACAGGAACTGGTAACAAGTTGGTGTGGTGAGGGAAGCAGATAAAATCATGTTCTGGGCCTGCAGGATGGGCTACCACTTTGTCCTGAACTCTGCATGTTTTACAAGTCCAAAGATTTGAAAAAGAAAGCATTTTAATTGGAAAAACAAAATCCAAAAATGTGTACTCTCCTTCATCCTCCATTCAGCCTGCTAGTTTGCCAGTCAAGATGCAGATGGAACTACTCCTATGTTGGCATAGAGATTAAGCATCTGTAAAAGGGGACTCTGAGTGCGGGCTTCACAGATGACACTAAAATGACATATGACATTGGAAGTGCTAGAATCAACATTGTCTAGAATGTACTTTTGATTTTAAAATTTCTCTCTTGCTCTTCCACTTAATCTCTAACATTAATAATGTCCATCTATGAGAACAAATACCATGAGACATTTTTATTGTCATGTGTGACCTTATTGTCCCTTTACACCAATATGAGGATCCTATGACATGATCCTGTTAGCTGGTTTTTCAACATATTGTCTCAGAAGATGTGTTTTAGAACATGCCAAAGACTTCCAATAAACAAGGTGCGACTAGCCACTCAGCTTTATTCCCCTTTCTAAATGCATTGTGATATAGGGCATCTCTACACCAGCCTAAAATCCTGCGTTTAAAATGGGGCTTTCTCCTTCCGTTTTAAATGCAGGATCACGACTCCCTTTTTCACCTGCTTGCTTTTCCCCCTAATCTCCCCATATCTGAGTCTTCCATTATCTTTAATTGATCTTGCTCCTCGTCTTGCTACTTTTCCTCTTTTCACAGAGGGAACTCAAGCAGAACACAATGGGGTAATTTGATAGCTCATTATTTGTGATCTATTTAAAAATGGAACAAAGGGCATGTAGTGCAGGAGACACCTTGGAGGTTCTCGGTGTCATGTAAAGAGCCCCCAAACTTCCATGAAGGAGCAAGCTCAATTGTAGGATAAAAGCTCCATGTGAAGAAAGCCATATACATAGATCATGTTTCTAGGATTTTTTTTAGAAATGGGAATGCCACTGAGTATTTCTCTGAAGCACAGTCAGCTAACTATCTCATGTATGTAAATTTCTCTGTGTTATCCATTCTGGCACGATACAGTCTATCCTTGGCATTAAAGAATTTTCTACAAGTACTTCATAAAAATGATAAAACTCAAGGGGATTTAAGATAAAGGGTTGTCATGCTGATAGTTTTAGAAACCTATGTGTGGTATATTTATGAACATAGATACTGCTCTTTTCAAATGTATCTCGGTTGATCTGTATCCATACTGCATCTCACTGACTCGATAATAACTTTTAAATAAGCAATGCATACTTGTTGCTTCGACACAGACCTGAGGAGGAGCTATAATAGAGGCTATTGAGAAGGTTAAGCTGGACCTAAAGGATTTAATAGCTTACCAAACCTCAACTTCAGTTCAAATTCCCAGCAAGGACCATAGTCACAATTATGTGATACATGTTGGACCAGAGTGCCTCATAACCAATATTTACGAGTCATTTTTGATGCAGTGATAATTCCTTCCCATCTCCATATTAGGAGTGCGTAGGAGATTGGGCTTGTATTATTTTAAGGTACGTAGCTCACTTGTGCCTCAACTATACTGCCCAGAATGCCACTGGAAGGAAGATCAGTGTGCAGAAGACAATCCCTTGAGCCCTGTTGTCTATTTTTGGTTTCCCACCTCTCCAGGTCTTGAACATGCTTGAAATCTGGCAGGAATGCATAAACTTAGTCTTTCATTTTATTTTAGTTCCTTATTGCAAGGAGGATGAGAAAGAAAATTAACTGAGGAGCTGCACACTTCTTGAATTCAGTTAGGGCTACTTTTAGGCAGGAAGGTAGGTGGTCACTTCCTGAGAAGCAGAGGCATGGATCTTCCAGTCACATCAGTACTTCCTTCCTCCTTGCTGATGCTACCAAACATGCAAGCTGCATTCAAGCCACCACATTTGTCTAGGTGGCACAGTTTTTTCTCCCTCATCCTGTGGTTCATCCCACCCACCCCACACCCGTGACATATTCATCTACAGTAACTCCCTTCAGTGTTCTTGTTTTCTTCAGGTGATCTGTGCTCCTAATAGGCCACCTGAAGGATTTTGTGAATCAGACTATGATAGCCTCCCAGGACCACTTCTGTCAAAAACAACTATGTTTGGGGCATGTCCTGTTTAGAATGTCATAAGTGGAAATCCTATGCATGTTTAAACAGAAAAAAAGCCCTACAACTTCCAGTGTGCCCCAGTCAGCATGGTGAGGAATACTGGGAGTTCTGGACTTTTTTTCCTGTCTAAGCATGCATAGAATTACAACCTATGAAAGCTTACTTACCCCCTTTCCTTTCATAGTTTATTTCCATTTATAGATGACGAATTATATGTGATATTCAAATACTGACTTCAAGAAACGACCACATAGTATGGTGCAGATCATTAAGTCTTACAGTGTTAGTCTTGTATATCAGCAGGCTGTAATGATGAAAAAACACATTACATTTTCCTTCTTGATTTGCTTTAATATTATATATTTTTTCTCACCAACACATCATTAGCTATGAGCTGGAGTTACCGGGCTTCCCATCTTACCAATACAAATTTTAAAAAGGAGGGAAATATGCAATATATTTATTCAGCACCCCATTTGCACTCCATTCATCACTCCTTTCCCACTCTAATTGCCTTCCTGTAACAGTGAGCAAATCTGCCCGCGTCCTAAATATACTTATCCTGTAGTGTGCAGCACAGTATTTCATGTTCTTGACGAATCTTAATTTCTTTTACTAAGCATATCCTTGCTCTGTAAGTATCATCACCAGGATAAGTTTTGTTTGTTCCAGATCTCTGTATTTGGCTCCCAGCATCTATGAGAGGTAATAGTGTAGAAGAGCTGGGTATGGAGGACCTGATCTCAACATGGGGAGCTGGATCAAATGACTGTCTGAGGTCATTCCTGCCCTACACCCTATAATGGGGGCCCATTACTGCTGTGCCCTCCACTACAAGTGCTCCCGTCATAGGTCAGGTAGGAACTAGTATAGGTATGATCATTCAAACAGAACCAGCATTAGAACCACTTCTGGAATGCAAAATGGATATTTATTCTTCGGGTATAAAGAATACTACACTACAAATGTAAAACTACACTACACGGCAAACTTAAAATTGATTTAACAATCAGCCCTCTCCCCAGTGGATCCTGGGACATATTATTTCTGTAATGGGTGGTAGGGATTTCTAAGAGTTAACTCTCAGCACTCTCATCAAACTACAAATCCTGAGATTTTGGGGGGAAAACCATCACTTTAAAATGGATATAAGTTCATACTGAATGAATTCCTTTAAGCAGCCAACTAGACCGGGGTGTGGAGGCTTAGGCCTGTGGGCCAAATCCGGCATTCCTGGGGTCCTTGCATGGTCACACCTCCTTTCCCTGGCCAAACTCCCTTTCCCAGACCACCGTCATTTTATGTTTTTCTAGCTTTTGCATATTTTTCCCATTCTAAAAGATTGAAATGCCTCTCCTAAAGCTTAGTTACTGGCAATATGTGGGAGTTGTTGCCCCACCCCTTTTGCACATGGCCTGTGCCACAGCCGGGGCCAAACTAGAGTGCAGGTCAAGGACCCTGGGGTTTGAAGGGTCCCAAATGAGCCCCTAAACTGGTGGTAGTGGCTTCCCCCCCCACTCTCCCCTTCTAGCCTAGCCCAGCCCTGTCCTAGCAAAAGAGGCATCCCTTCACCACTCCTGTGCCCTCATTGGCCATGTCCCCCCAAAGGCAGCATCTGATTGGTTCAGATTGCTGCTATTTTAAAAAAAACTTTAATTTTTAAAAAGGTGCACCAGGCTAGTAGGAAGAGGAGGTGCTACAGCTGCTGCCTCCGCTACTGCTATCAAGTTAAAAAAAGAGGGAGGGAGGGCTGGTGGATGGTGGTGGTGTCAGAGGTCTGGCAGCAGCAGGGCGGTGGAAAAACAGCTTGCCCAGGGCCCCCTCAAAACTAGCTGTGCTCCTAAATGTGGCCCCGGAGAGTTTCTCCAAAATTCAGCCCATTGGCTGAAAGAGGTTCCCCCTCCCCACTGATATAGAGGGACTTTACTGATTGAAGTGGTCGTCATTGCTGCTCTCCGATGGACTCTGTCTGCTCGCTTTGCCCACCGGTGGGGGCAGCTACTCAAGTGTCACATGAGGAGAAAATCCTGTCATGGTAGTGTTGGCCATCACAAGAGGAGGTCATTTGGGTTTCCTTGGCCCAGCTCTGGCATAGTGTGTCACACAAGAGTCACCAGCCAGCAGTGGGGGCCCAAGCATGGGACCCAAGAAATAAGCCTGACTTAGAGTTTTCTAGCTCAGATCCTATGAGTTCAGGTAATCAATAGGTGCCCATGGTTAATCCACACCTGGAAGAGTATGGGGTAGCTGCTAGAACTATGCTGTGATGCAAAGCCAACCACCATTTTAATCCTTGCTTTTTTTGTGGTTATATATATGTATTGTGTGTTGCAGTGGCTCCTCAACCATCTCCTAATTAACTAGGCTGGGAAGGAATTTTTCCTGTTGCTTTAATGTATTATTCATATCTTATTCACAGCAATTCCTGGCAGAATTTGTTGCCACAACTGGCATTCTTATGGAACAGGAAATTGGGCCACATGTCATTCTGAAGGGAGAGCCTCTATAAGTGGCTCTGAGGGCAAAATGTAAGCCTTGGAAGGTCTTGTGACTAGAAGGGGTGCCTAAGACCTATATCAACATCTGGTGCTTCTTTGGGGTGGCCTTTTTCTAGTAGCACTCCTTGGCAGGTGGGCTGAGGGACCATGCATGTTCCTTCCCATTTTTATCAATATGCCTATTTAGCAAGGCACTCTCCCCTTTCAGGTGCATCTTCACACTCTCTTTTATCTGCATTCAGTAAAGATGCAAGAGAAGCTGGTGCAAATGGGGAATTATTACATCAGGAAAATTATAAATGCCTGTTGAAACAGAAAAAAAAAAAGGATTGTCATGCCCCTGAAGTTACTACAAAGCTTATGCAAGCAAATGTAACCACACTCCAATGAAAAAAAGTATGAACACACCCAATGCCTTGCCTCCAACTCTAACCAAAGTGGCATGTAGATCTTTGTTTTGTGACCTTGCCCAGAATAATCAGTAAACTATAGAGTAACCTTCCCCAACCTAGTGCCCTCCAGATCTGTTGGACTGCAACTCCCAGCATCCCTCAGTCAGCGATGGCGACTGGATGCTGGGGATTATAGTTGAACATGTCTGGCAGGCAGGTTGAAGAAGGGTGATTGATATAGGTTAATACAAGTGTGCATGGACAAAATTGAGAAATATGTCTGTCAAATGTCCTTCACAGTTGGTCAGTTATGTAATTTACACATATGAGTACAAAACTGAATAAAATGTGATTAATGGAACTTGACATCAGCAGCTCTACAATAATACATGAACTTTAAACAGCCTTTACATTAATTTATGAAAATGCATTCATTAAAGAATACACTTAGACCAAGTTAAAATACTTCATGGCAGATGAACCTGGATCTCTTATATCTCCATGTTCAGCATACTAGACACTACACCACACTCACTCTCACAAGAAAAGGATGAAGGAAATTGAGACTCCAGAACCATTTTAGGATACCTTGAAAAGCAGGAAAATGTTGGTATATGCCATCCCTAGTTATTGGCCAGGGATGGCCCAGGACATTTTGCTGTCTCAGGCAAAGAACAAGATGGGCCCCTCTCCAAACTCCAAGTACAGAAGCCAACCATACTGGAAGCTGAATCGTATTTTAATACCAGCAATGGGACAGCATTCTCCATTGCACCTAAGGGCAGCAGGCTAGTATAGGGGGTGAAAGGCAGACTGTGTGGCATGCACAGCTCTGTCCTCCAGAACCTCATGGCCTCTCCCTGTCCCCTAGCATCTGGCACCTGAGGCAGCCAGTCACTCTGCCTGATGGAAGGGCCAGGCCAGCCCTGTTATTGGCTGTATCCTACAGAGGGTGTCCACCAATATAAAATCAATTGAAGATGTAATTGAAGATCTATAATTTTTTCTGAATTGATTGTGTATAATATTGTCTGTATTGATTATTAGAACAATGTGAAAATACAACAGAATGAGAAAATTCATGACCAGTAAGAATCTATGCTGCCTTGCCATGTCATGTAGGAGGGTCATATGGTGGTGGATCTAGCAGTAGTGTGCTTCCATTATTGTAGGGCAGGAAAGTTCTCTTGACAGTCAATTGTTCTAACTCCCTACCAATGATTTTTAGCCAGTTTCTGCCTTAAAAGATGCAGCTGCATGCAGCTTGTAAATTAAATGCTCATAAAACATGATGATAACAGCAGTGGAAACATTCTATAGTGAGTGATTCGTATAGATAAGATACAGAAAAGGGCGCCCAAAAAAATGCGACAGAGAAAGTGCATGCATTTCTTGGAAGCAGAGGCTGAAAATAGTTACATCATAAATTACATCTTGTGCATTTTATTTTTATGCAAGGATGAAATGTAAACTTCTGTTCAGTTCTTTCCAAACTCTCATTTTATATGTTGTTTATGTGACAGAGCTAGTATTTTAGTCAGTGACTAAAGTACTTGAGCTTAGTCCCTGGTCATTGTGCTACTCCCAAAGAAAGAATGGATCCAAAGGATACAGGACAGAACTATACGTTGTTTTGGCAAATATGTGTATCCCAATGTTTGGCTAGATAATACAAATGTGGGGTTGCAGGGGCATCGGTGGGTGGGAGGCAAGAGTGTTTAATCCCTTCCATTGCCAAGGGCCTGCTATTTCTCCCCTGCAAATACACCCTGAGCCCACCCACCCCCTGGATGGGCATAATTGGGATTTGGGGTGCAGCTGTGGGGGGGATTATAAACTCCTAATGAAGCCTTCCCCAATGAGGTGCCCGCCGGATATTTTGGATGACAACTCCCAGCATTCCTGACTATTGGCCATACTGGCTGGGGCTGATGGGAACTCAGTGGAGGCTGGTGGCTCTGATGTCAGTGGGGTGCTTTGCCCCTTGGATAGCTCCTTTAGAGTTCTGACTGGCTCTGACTGAAACCCAGAGTGGATTCACCACCCCACTGACATCAGAGTCACCAGCCTCCACTGTAGGAACTGAAGTCCAAATATCTGGAGGGCACCAGGT
Organism: Heloderma suspectum; assembly: GCF_057233095.1. NCBI lineage: Eukaryota > Metazoa > Chordata > Lepidosauria > Squamata > Helodermatidae > Heloderma > Heloderma suspectum. The sequence goes on from NC_139464.1 coordinate 36,414,487, forward strand.
TGGGGAAGACTGCCATAATGTGGAATTCCCCTTTCAGACAATAACAACGTCTTCTCAAGCCCTCCTCCATCCTACTGTGCCAGCAAATAAGTACTTAAGTGGAAACATACTGTCCAGAATCCAAAGAACTGGCCAATTAGTCTTGCATCCCCAAGGCGGCTCTGAGTGTATGTTTCTTGAATAGCAAAAATACCTCATGCTTTTCAAACTGGGATTTGGGGGAGGGGGTCCAAAAACAGCACACAAGTTGGCAGGTAGAGTCTACTGACAAAATAAATCTAAAAAGTCCAAAATCTCACTGACTGTACTTTAACCCAAGCAGTGGTGTAGTTAGGGCTGGACCTTGGGGCCAAAGGCCAGGGTCCAGCAGCCCGAAGGCCAGGGCAAATGACCACCCAGAGAGCAGCGGGTGATGGGGGCAGCCTCAAAGAGGCCTTGCGTCAGCACCTGGGCTGGTTTGGGCATGCTGAAGCCCACCAGGGCTGAGACAATGCTTGCCACAGCATTTTTTCTATTTTAAAAACACAGTCAGGGGGAAGCCAGCCAGGCATGGCCATGGTTTCAGATGCTCAATGTATTATATTTACTTTTAATGGTGCTTATTTCGAAGTCAGTGAGAACACAGTCCTATCAATTGTGCCCTCTCTGCTCGGAAGCCTCTGAACTTGGAGGCTTCCAATACTCCTATGCTCTGCCGGGCTGAAGCCAGCAGGGCAGAGTAGCGGCGGAGGTGATGTTTGCCTCCCCATCCTCAGTCTTTGGCAATTTCCACTAGATAGTCTTTTCAGCAGGAGGGAAGGAGGCTGCCAGAGGCTCAGGATATCTCGTATCCTGGCCCCTCCTGTCTCCTCCCGGCCCCTGGAATGCCCCCTTCCCTCCTCCTCCAAGGTTGCTTTTCCAATCTTGGAGAAGCAGCCAATGTGGTTCTTCCCACACCGGCTGCAAGGGGGCAGGGTGGATCTCCAACTCCCTCTTCCAAGTTTGGAGCCCTGTCTCTGACCTCGGAAGGGTTTTTCTGAGCAATCCTATGGTCCTTGAGACACTCTCCCAGGATCCATAAGATTGCTCTCTGAGTGTAGCATCAGGCCAGCAGAAGCAAATTCCATTTTATTCCTGTACAGCTGATGGTACTAAGATTTAAGTGAGTTTAAAATGTGAAACTACAGGTGCTCAGAGTATTTCTTTTCTTTTTATTGGGGTTAGCAAACAGGTTATTTTTTTTTTTGCTCTACCATATCAGGAATATAGACGCAGTAGTAAAATATGGAATGGTGATGGGGTGGGGTGGGGTGGGGAGAAGAGAAATGTTAGCTGTGTGCTTCACAACTAATGGGTGTGTGTGTAAAGCCATTAAGCTCGGGATCTAAAATTACCAAGCGGCACCACTGACCCCAAGTACCTAACGTAGGTCTCTGGATCTCAGACATTGGTGGTTGTACTCGGACAAAATCTCAAGACATGAAGTTATTATGGTCTGTCCAATCAGATATACAAATATAGGAAATGTTTACTATTCTGATGTGACAAAGGCACTCAGGTGAAGGAGTATACATAGTATTTTGGTTTATATTTACTTATTTCTCATTAAACAGTAGGGGATAAAGATGCTTCTTTCTATAGCTCCACCAAGTGGTGGAAAACATTATTTTGTGCCAAACAAAATCCTACCACCCATGCTAATTTTCTGAAGGGGGGCAGGGTCTTATCCTTTTTCTGTATAAGATGGAGATTATTTTGTTGAGCTCAAAAGAGTTAAAATAATGTAATTAAAGGGAAAATAATGTCCATTGTGGCAAACCAACCAACCAACCAGCCAGCCAGCCACTGAATGCAGTGCTGAGAAAGATGAACAAAGAATGTTTGTAAGAAATACTTTTGCAGCAAATACTTTTTTGTGATCTTTGGGTGCTTCCAGATGAAGCTTTTAGCATGCAATTGTCCTGCCTCATTCATGTCATTTTATGGGGGTTCCCAACTGTTCACCAGTTCTTCATTGAGACCTCTGATTCTTTTATAAAGATGTAAGAACAGCCTCTTCCATCATGAAACGTATGACACAACTTGGTAACAAAGCCTTTGAAAATGGCCCATAGCTCCGTGGTAGACACATGCTTTGCATAGCATCTCCAGGTAGGGGTAGGAAAGAATCCTGCCTGAAACCCTGGACAGCTATTGCTTGTTGTTGTTGTTGTTGTTGTTGTTGTTGACAATACTGAGCTAGAGATATCAATGGTCTGAGACAGAATAAGGCAGCTTCAAATATCTGTTCTCTGACTGTGGCTCATTTCTGAAAAACTCTCCCCAGTGAGACTATACTTTTATCCTGTAGACACCAGATAAAAACTATTTTATTTTCCTGGGCCTTTGTCTGAATATTATGATCTTCTCCTAATTTCACTTGAATTATTGCTTTTAGCTGCAGATTCACTGCAATGCTTATAGGGACTAGGTTCATGCAACACGACATCCCATTATGAGTAAGTAGCCATGGTGGGTTGTCGTGTCATCCGAACTCAGATCGCTTCCCACAGGGTGGCTTATTTGGGGGCAACACACCACCCTGACAAACCATGGCTTGTTCTAGAGGTTGTTCTACCCACGATGGGTTGGCGTGTTGTCTGAACCCAGCACAGCCAACCTATCATGTGTTGTGGTGATTGGGCACAGAGCTGCTTGGCAAGAGCAGCAAAAAAAACCTGCTTCTCTTCCCCATGGTGCCTGCCCATGCCGCTTCAAGCCTCCCTTACCAGTGACTGCCCCTCCAATGATGCCCAAACTTCACTTTGGAGGGGCTATCACTTGTTCGCCAATCCCGTTTTTTGTATTATTTTTTGGGCCCAGATAGTTGCACACCTGGGGTCATTATATATATTTGGCCCTAGAAATTTGCACAAATGAGATTGTAATTTTTAAAAAAATTGTTGGTCTTTCAGAGGTGCACAAGTGTCCAATATGTATAGCCTAGCCTTGCCTTGCCAATGTCCTTGTATGTTTCAGGCTTAAAGGGAACCAAATGCAGTAGGAAACATGCAAGGAAATTGACAAGGTGAGACTGCATAGAGGCTAATTTGTGCACCATTGATAGTGACAGGTTGGAAAAGGGAGAAAGCTCAGGAGAAGGAGGTGCACCAAAAGGGCGGGGGGGTCACAATATCACCCAGTTAACAATGTTATCCTCTGGGTTTTAAGTGTTGAACTGACACTTGTCGGTGTCCTGCTTCCATCCAACACTTCCCCGAGTCTCCAGCTACTCAAGAAAGAGGAGATCTAGGCTCCCTCCCTTTTTGTGGCTCCCATTCCAAGCAGTTACTGCCATGGCTACTGCAAAAGGGAGGTGCAAAAGGGGGAGCCTAGATCTCCCCTTTCTCAAGTAGCTGGAGACTTGGGGGAGTGTAAAATGGAAGCAGGACAAGTGTCAGTTCAACACTTAAAACGCAAAGGATCACCATGACAAGAAGGAGATACTGTCCCCATAACCTTTTGGTACTCTTCCAGGTCCCTGCCAATGGTGGGCAAAGCAGCCTCTATACAGTTTCACCTTGTCAATTTCCTTGCATGTTTCCTATTCACTTGGTTCTCTTTGACAGCTGAAACCTACAAGGACATTGACAAGGCAGGGCTATAGATATTGGACAGCCGTAAGTGCACACCTGTGCACCTCTGAAAGACCAACAATAAATAAATATTACAATCCCATTTGTGCAAATTTTGGGATATATATATATATATATATATATAAAACATCTCCATTTGGGCAAATTTCTGGGGCTGAAAAAATATTTCTTAGAATCATAGAATCATAGAATAGTAGGGTTGGAAGGGGCCTACAAGGCCATCGAGTCCAACCCCCTGCTCAATGCAGGAATCCAAGTCAGAGCATCCCTGACAAATGGCTGTCCAGCCTCGTCTTGAAGGCCTCCAGTGTGGGAGAGCCCTTGGTTCTTAAAAAACCACACTTGGTTCTTAAAAAGCTGGAGAACAAAAAGTGTTTGCAGTTGGAGTGGGGAGGGAGACAGAATGGACAGACAAGATGGGTTCTGCTGTGCAGGACACTGGGATACCAGGTGGAAGACCAAGAGGGGAGGAGCGGGAGAACAACCCACGGGAAGCCTGATTGTCTATTGAGTGCACCATGGGTTGTTTCGCAAACAACCCAGACTGCATAGCCTATTCGCAGAGTGGGTTGTTGCGTCTTGTGAACGCAGCTACTCTTACAGCTGAAAATGGATAAAAAATCACAGTTCATAGATGTGTGTGGATTTTCAGTTGTTATAATAAGCAATATTGTCTAGGCAACATTCTCTTAGCTAGCTCTTGTAGTTAAAATCTTATGTTTAAAAAGATATTGAGATGCAGACTAGGAATAGTGAAAGTGTCCAGATAACAGTTTCACCAAGTAATAATAGAAATAAGAAATTCAATATATTAAAGGAAAAGATAAATGATTCCCTGGAGCATATAGGCATGCCCTCATTATAGTTTATACCACATGTATGGAATCTGTGTGTTCAGTTTAACACACACACACCCCGGGGGGCGGGGGGATTAGGCCACATTAAAGCAAACAGATGCAACTCCACTGAGGTCTCTGAATGGGACAGTAGTTTGCAAGGAGAAGGAGAATCATAGAATTGTAGGGTTGGAAGAGGCCTACAAGAATATCGAGTCCAATCCCCTGATCAATGCAGGAATCCAAGTCAAAGCATCCCTGACAGATGGCTGTCCAGCTTCATCTTGAATGCCTCCAGTGTGGGAGAGAAGGAGAAGAAGAAGAGAGTTGCTTATCTAGAACATTGTTTAAAGAGTAGATACTTTGCAATTAAAATACTTATTAACATATAAAGATTTTTATTTATTTATTATTATTATTATTATTATTATTATTATTACATTTATTAATCGCCCATCTGGCTGGTCACCCAGCCACTCTGGGCGATGTACAACATACAATAAAACAGTTTAAAACAATAAAATTCTACCATAAAAACATTTTCTAAAATACTCTAACCCACCCCAAATGCCTGCCTGAACAACCACGTTTTTAATGCACGATGGAAGCTCATTAAAGAGGGGGCATGACAGAGTTCCCTAGGGAGGGAGTTCCACAGAGTGGGGGCCACCACAGAAAAGGCCCTCTCCCTCGTCCCCACCAGTCTAGCTGTCCTGGCTGATGGGACAGAGAGAAGGCCATCCAAGGCTGATCTTGTTAAGTGGCCTGTCTGGTGCTGCTGGAGGCACTCCTTAAGATAGGCTGGGCTGGAACCATATAGGGTTTTAAAGGTCAAAACCAACACTTTGAATTTGGCCTGGAAAACAACTGGTAACCAGTGCAACTCCTTCAGCACTGGAGTGATGTGATCTCGCCGGCGGCTGCCTTTAATCAGGCAAGCCGCCGCATTCTGTACCAGCTGCAGTTTCCGAACCGTCCTCAAGGGTAACCCCACGTAGAGCGCATTACTGTAGTCTGAACGAGAGGAGACCAGGGCATGTACTACCGATGGGAGCAGATGGTCGGAAAGGAAGGGGCGCAGCCGCTGTATCAGATGGAGTTGATACAGCGCTGTCCGGCTCACAGCTGACACCTGAGCCTCCATGGACAGCTGGGAGTCCAAAATGACCCCCAGGCTGTGGACCTGGTCTTTCAAGGGTAGCCGTACCCCATTCAACACCAGGTCAACATCCCCTAGCCTCCTCTTGTCTCCCACCAAAAGTACCTCGGTCTTGTCAGGGTTCAGTTTCAGCTTATTCCTCCCCATCCAGCCATTCACCATCTCCAGACATTTGGACAAGGATTCTACGGCCAACCTTGGTGAAGATTTGAATGAGAGGTAGAGCTGTGTGTCATCCACATATTGATGACACTGCACCCCAAACCTCCTGATGATAGCCCCCAGCAGCTTCACATAGATGTTAAATAGCATCGGGGAGAGGATGGAACCCTGTGGCACCCCACAAGTGAGTGGCCATGGGTCCGAAACCTCCTCTCCCAGTGCTACCCTCTGGTACCTGCTGGAGAGGAAGGACCGGAACCACCGCAATACGGTGTCTCCAATGCCCAACCCCTCCAGGTGGTCCAGGAGGATACCGTGGTCAACGGTATCAAAAGCCGCTGAGAGGTCGAGGAGAACAAGGAAGGAGCATTCACCCCTATCCAGAGCCCTCCTCATATCATCTACCAAGGCGACCAAGACCGTTTCTGTCCCATGCCCAAGCCTGAAGCCCAACTGAAATGGGTCTAGATAATCAGTTTCTTCCAAGTGTGCCTTCAACTATAAAATCTCCCTCATCCATGATTTGATTGTGGATGAGGGGGCTGACCTGGCATGTATTACTGAGACCTGGGTGGGGGAACTGGGAGGGGTTACTCTCTCCCACCTGTGCCCTCCTGGGTACTCGGTGCAGCACCAACACCGACTTGAGGGTCGGGGGGGGTTGCTGTGGTCTATAGGAATTCAATCTCCCTCTCCAGGCTTCCTGCTCATTCGAGTGCAGATCTTGAGTGTTTGTACCTTGTGTTGGGTACCCGGGACAGATTAGGGATTCTGTTGGTGTACCGCCCACCCCGCTGCCCATCAGACTCCCTGCCTGAGCTGACGGAGGTGGTCTCGGACTTGATGTTGAGGACCCCCAGGATGATGGTCCTGGGGGATCTCAACTTCCATGCTGAGGCCGCTGTATCCGGGGCGGCTCAGGACTTCATGGCCGCCATGACAACCATGGGGCTGTCCCAACATGTCATCGGCCCAACGCATATAAAAGGACACACGCTTGATCTGGTTTCTCGACTGGGCAGGAGGATGGTGATCTGAAAGTGGAGGAATTAACATCTGTCCCTTTGTCATGGTCAGATCACTTCCTGCTGAGGTTTAGACTCCTGGCAGCCTTTCCCCTCTGCAAGGGTGGGGGACCTATTAAAATGGTCCGCCCCCGGAGTTTAATGGATTCCGATGGATTCCAGAGGGCTCTGGGGGATTTTCCTGCTGGTATGGCTGGTGCTCCTGTCGAAGCCCAGGTCACTCTGTGGAATGCAGAGATGACTCGGGCGGTTGACATGATCGCACCCAAGCACCCTCTCCCTCTGAGCAGAGCCCGGCCAGCTCCTTGGTATACACCTGAACTGAGGGCAATGAAGCAAGAGGGGAGACGGCTAGAACGCAGGTGGAGGAAAACTCGTGCTGAGTCTGACCAAACACAGGTAAGAGCCCATTATCGAGCCTACTCTGTGGCGGTGAGGGTGGCAAAGAGACAGTTCTTTTCCACCAGCATTGCATCTTCTCAGTGTCGTCCAGCGGAGCTTTTCTGAGTGGTTCACGGCCTGTTACATTCTGGGCCAGGGAGAGAGACGGTGGAACCCTCGGTAGCACGCTGTGACAAGTTTGCACGGCACTTGGGGGATAAAGTCGCTCAGATTCGTCATGAATTGGACACCACCATTAATGCAGTTCCATTGGTAGAGGCGTTCAGAGCACCGTCTGATCCAGTTTTATTGGATGAGTTTCAGTTACTGAGGCCTGAGGATGCGGACAAGGTGCTTGGCCAAGTCCGATCGACCACTTGTGTGCTTGACCCTTGCCCTTCATGGCTTATTAAATCAAACAAGGAGGGGTTGTCCGGCTGGGTCCAGGAGGTTGTAAATTCCTCCTTGAGAGAGGGAGTGGTGCCTGCCACTTTAAAAGAGGCAGTAATTAGACCACTCCTGAAAAAGCCTAACCTGGACCCAGAGGATGTTAACAATTATAGGCCAGTGGCCAACATCCCCTTCCTGGGCAAGGTGCTTGAGCGGGTGGTTGTAGGACAGCTCCAGGCACTGTTGAATGAAATGGATTATCTAGATCCATTTCAATCGGGCTTCAGGCCTGGTTTTGGAACGGAAACTGCCTTGGTCGCCCTGTGGGATGACCTCTGCCGGGAGAGGGACAGGGGGAGTGCGACCCTGTTGATTCTCCTGGACCTCTCAGCGGCTTTCGATACCATCGACCATGGTATCCTTCTGGATAGGTTGTCTGGGTTAGGAGATGGAGGCACTGCACTACAGTGGTTCCGCTCCTACTTGGATGGCCGATTCCAGAAGGTGGTGCTGGGGGATTATTGCTCTGTGCCATGGCAATTGTGCCATGGGGTTCCACAGGGCTCTATTTTATCCCCCATGCTGTTTAACATCTACATGAAACCGCTGGGGGAGGTTATCCAGAGGTGTGGGCTGAGGTGCCATCAATATGCGGATGACACCCAGCTCTACCTCTCTTTCTTATCAAAACCAGGTGAGGCAGTGGCTGTTCTGAACCAGTGCCTGGGCACGGTAATGGACTGGATGAGGGCTAATAAACTGAAACTCAATCCAGACAAGACGGAGGTACTGTTAGTGGGTGGTTCGTCTGCCCGGCTAGGTGATATTCAACCTGTTCTGGAGGGGGTTGCACTCCCCCTAAAGGATCAGGTTCGTAGTTTGGGGGTGCTCTTGGATCCAGAACTGTCACTTGAGGCACAGGTGAATTCAGTGGCACGGAGCACTTTTTATCAGCTTAGGATGGTATACCAACTACGCCCTTATCTGGACAGAGATAGCCTAGCTACAGTTATCCATGCTCTGATAACTTCTCGTCTGGATTACTGCAATGCGTTACATGTGGGGCTGCCTTTGAAAACGGTCCGGAAACTTCAGCTGGTCCAAAATAGGGCAGCAAGATTGTTAACAGGGACTGGCCTGCGAGCTCATATTACGCCAGTACTTTTCCAGCTGCACTGGCTGCCAGTCCATTTCCGGGCCCGATTCAAAGTGCTGGTGTTAACATTCAAAGCCCTTAACGGCTTGGGGCCAGGTTACCTGAAGGATCGCCTCCTCCCATATGTGCCTGCCCGGACCTTAAGATCATCATCAGCGGCCCTTCTCCATGAGCCCCCGCCAAAGGAAGTGAGGCGGGTGGCTACTAGGAGGAGGGCTTTTTCTGTTGTGGCTCCCCAGCTCTGGAATGAGCTCCCTAGTGAGGTTCGCCTGGCACCTACATTGTATTCCTTTCAGCGCCAGGTGAAGACCTTTATATTTTCCCAGGCATTTTAGCATTTTAGCTTTCTAAATTTTTATCTTTGCTGTTTTAAATCTGTATTTTAAACTCCTGCACTGCTGCTAGGTTTTATTGTGGTTGTATTGTTATATTGTGGTTTTAATGTTCTATATATTTTAAATTGTTTTATTGTGTGTTGTTTGGTTTTAATTTTCGTGAACCGCCCAGAGAGCTTCGGCTATTGGGCGGTATAGAAATGAAATAAATAAATAAATAAATAAATAAACTGCACCGCCACCACCTGCTCAATCACCTTGCCCAAAAATGGCAGATTTGAGACTGGGTGAAAGTTGTTCAGAACTTTCTAGTTCTTAAATTTAGAGCTGAAGAAAGTACACCATTACCTGCAGCAGTCCCTTTGTAAGGTATGTATGAAAGGACTTTTTCCTCTTTCCCTCCGAAATTGTGGAATGCGCTTTCCCAAGAACTATGATCAACACCCAAATCTCTTGGGTCTGAGAAAGGGTGTGAAGACACATCTTTTTAATTTAGTCTTTTAAATTATGTAGTTGTTTAATTATTTTACTGTTTTTAATGTTCTTGGTTGTTATTGTTTTAAGGTTTTATTGTTTTAAATTGTTCTGCACCGCCTTGATGGCTTTTTAGTAAATAAGGCAATATATAAACATTGATAATAAATAACATAGCCTTGACCTAGGCAGCTATTTCAGCTTTTGTAAGCCTGTTGAGGTTTTTATCATTCTAGGCTTTGTTGCAGAATTACCAGCTGCTTTGGGGTGGTCACTTACAAATCGCCAAAAAAGAGGAAACGCAGCACCAAAAAAGAGGACAAAAGAGAGCAACAATTTGTACAGCATTTGCATAAGCTAATTTATACGTATAGATGCACATTTAGAAATAACTTGTTGTACATTCGTTAAGTCATGTCCGACTCTTCGTGACCCCATGGACCATAGCACGCCAGGCCTTCCTGTCCTCCGCTATCTCCTGGAGTGTGCTCAAGTTCATATTCATTGCATCGGTGATGCTATCTAGCCATCTCACCCTCTGCCGTCCCCTTCTCCTTTTGCCTTCAATTTTTTTCCAGCATCAGGGTCTTTTCCAGAGAGTTTTCTCTTCGCATTAGGTGGCCAAAATATTTGAGCTTCAGCTTCAGTATCTGTCCTTCCAATGAGCACTCAGGGTTGATTTCCTTTAGGATGGACTGATTTGACCTCCTTGCAGTCCAGGGGACTCGTAAGAGTCTTCTCCAGCACCACAGTTTGAAAGCATTGATTCTTCGGCGCTCAGCCTTCCTTATAGTCCAGCTCTCACAGCCATACGTTACTACTGGGAAAACCACAGCTTTGATTATACGAACCTTTGTCGGCAAGGTGATGTCCCTGCTTCTTACTATGCTCTCTGGGTGTACCATAGCTGTCCTCCCAAGGAGCAAGTGTCTTTTAATTTCATGGCTACAGTCACCGTCTGCAGTGAACTTGGAGCCCACGAAAGTAAAATCTGTCACTGCTTCCATTTCTTCCCCTTCTATATGCCAGGAAATAATGGGGCCAGATGCTATGATCTTAGTTTTCTTAATGTTGAGTTTCAAACCAGCTTTTGCACTCTCCACTTTCACCCTCAACAAGAGGCTCTTTAGATCTTCTTCGCTTTCTGCCATTAGACTGGTATCATCTGTGTATCTGAGGTTGTTGATAATTCTCCCGGCAATCTTAATTCCGACCTGTGATTCATCCAACCCTGCATTTCTCATGATGTACTCTGCACATAAATTAAATAAGCAGAGCGACAATATGGCAGCCTTGTCATACTCCTTTCCCAATTTTGAACCAATCGGTTGTTCCATGTCCGGTTCTTACTGTTGCTTCTTGACCCTTATACAGGTTTCTCAGGAGACAGATAAGGTGGTCTGGTACCCCCATCTCTTTGAATTTAAGAATTTGCCACAGTTTGTTGTGATCCACACAATCAAAGGCTTTAGCGTAGTCAATGAAGCAGAAATAGACGTTTATCTGGAATTCTCTTGCTTTCTCCATGATGCAGCGAATGTTGGCGATTTGATCTCTAGTTCCTCTGCCTCTTCGAAACCCACCTTGTACTTCCAGTAGTTCTTGGTTCACATGCTGCTGAAGCCTAGCTTGTAGGATTTTGAGCATAACTTTGCTGGCATGTGAAATGAGCGCAATTGTGCAGTAGTTTGAACACTCTTTGGCGTTGCCCTTCTTTGTAATTGTAATGTAAACTGACGTTTTCCAGTCTTGTGGCCACTGTTAAGTGTTCCAAATTTGTTGGCATATTGAGTGCAGCACTTTAACAGCACCATCTTTTAGGATTTTAAATAGCTCAGCTGGAATACTGTCATCTCCGCTAGCTTTGTTGTTAGTAATGCTACCTAAGGCCCATTTGACTTCACTCTCTGGGATGTCCGGCTCAAGTTCAGTAACCACACTGTCATGGCTATCAGGGACATTAAGATCTTTCCTGTATAGCTCCTCTGTGTATTCTTTCCACCTCTTCTTAAGCTCATCTGCTTCTGTTAGGTCCCTGCCTTCTTTGTCCTTTATCATGCCCATCTTTGCACAAAACGTTCCCTTGATAGCTCCGATTTTCTTGAAAAGATCTCTAGTCTTTCCCATTCTATTGTTTTCCTTGATTTCTTTGCATTGTTCATTTAAGAAGGCCTTCTTGTCTCTCCTTGCTATTCTCTGGAACTCTGCATTCAGTTGGATATATCTTCCCCTATCTCCCTTGCTTTTCGCTTCCATTCTTTCCTCAGCTATTTGTAAAGCCTCATCAGACAGCCACTTGGCTTTCTTGCATTTCTTTTTCTTTGGGATGGATTGAGTTGCTGCCTCCTGAACAATGTTACGGACCTCCGTCCATAGTTCCTCAGGCACTCTGTCTATCAGGTCTAATCCCTGAAATCTATTCCTCACCTCCACTGTATATTCATAAGGGATATGATTTAGGTTATACCTGAATGGTTTAGTGGTTTTACCTATGTTCTTCAATTTAATCCGAAATTTTGCAATAAGTAGCTCATGATCTGAGCCACAGTCAGCTCCAGGTCTTGTTTTGACTGACTGTATAGAGCTTCTCCATCTTTGGCTGCAAAGGTCATAATCAATCTGATTTCGATATTGACCATCTGGTGATGTCCATGTGTAGAGTCGCCTCTTGTGCTGTTGGAAAAGAGTGTTTGCTAAGATCAGCGTGTTCTCTTGGCAAAACTCTATTAGCCTTTGTCCTGCTTCATTTTGTACACCAAGGCCATGCTTGCTTGTTATCCCGGTTACGTCTTGACTTCCTACTTTAGCATTCCAATCCTCTATGATGAAGAGGACATCTTTTTTTGGTGTTAGTTCTAGAAGGTGTTGTAGGTCTTCATAGAACCAATCAACCTCAGCTTCTTCGGCCTCAGTGGTTGGGGCATAGACTTGAATTATTGTGACGTTGAATGGTTTGCCTTGGATTCGTACTGAGATCATTCTATCATTTTTGAGATTGTACCCCAGTAGTGCTTTTCCCACCCTTTTGTTGACTGAGTGCTACTCCATTTCCTCTAAGGGATTCTTGCCCACAGTAGTAGATATAATGGTCACCTGAATTAAATTCGCCCATGCCTGTCCATTTTAGTTCGCTGATTCCCAAGATGTCGATGTTCAATCTTGCCATCTCATGTTTGACCACCTCCAGCTTACCTTGATTCATTCATCTTTCATTCCAGGTTCCTAAATAATGTTGTTCTTTACAGCATCGGACTTTCTTTTCACCACCAGACACATCCACAGCTGAGTGTCCTTTCGGCTTTGGCCCAGCCGCTTCACTCTTTCTGGCACTACTTGGAAATTCCCTCTGCTCTTCCCCAGTAGTATATTGGACACCTTCCGACCTGAGGGGCTCATCTTCTGGCGTCATATCTTTTAGCCTTGTGATACGTTCCATGGGGTTTTCTTGGCAAGAATACTGGAGTGGGTTGCCATTTCCTTCTCCAGTGGACCACGTTTTGTCAGAACTCTCCACCATGACCTGTCCATCTTGGGTGGCCCTGCACAGCATAGTTTATGGCTTCACTGAGTTATGCAAGCCCCTTCGCCCTCACAGGTATTGTATTTAGAAATAACTGCTATTATTTAAATACAATACCTGTGAGGGCCAGTAATAATAATACATTGTAGTGTATTACTTGGTCTGGGCAGATCCAGGTTCAAAACCCCATTCAGTCATGAAGCTCATGGAATGACCATGGGCCACTTACTATCCCTCCATGTAACCTACCTCACAAAGTTGTTGTGAAGATAAAACAGGAGGGGGAGAACCATGTATGCCACCATTAGCTCCTTGGAAGAAAGGCAAGATTAAAATGTAACCAATAAATAAAATGGTACAGTTTCCTGTTGTATTCTAAGAGGAAAACGTAGACACCGCTGGCTTGTTTTTGGGTGGTCCCATTTCACTTCCAAACTGATAGGCACTCAGCCATCTGAGTTTGATAATAGAGGGAATGTTAGCTGTAAAGGGATGGACAACAGGCAGCTGGCAGCCTACCTGTGGCCAGTAAAGTATTTTAATGTGGCCCCTGTCCATCCTACCAAATTTGAATCTAGATGCGTACTTTTGTCCAGTTTCACTCAAAGGCAAAAGAAATTTGATTTCAGATTTATTTATTTTTAGATACATATATTCTACATTGTAGCATTACAGCTGTCTTTTGGTTTTGTATGACATTGCCTGGCCATTCAAAAGTCCAGTTGCACGATGAAATACGCTCCCAGTTTATGGGCCACTATCAGAATAATTTAGTGGCCTCTGAAAATACAGAATTTGCTCATCTTGGCATTGAGAAATCAGAATTTGCTGTTTTAAGGTATCTCCATCTGTGATTAATTGGAACACCTACGCTAATTGTTGCAGCACCATAACACGTGTACAGTATCAGGGAATGCTATATATTTTCTCTCTTACGTGGGATAAACCCATGCACAAATCTCTAGAGCACATCACAATAAAGTGGTTGCCCTCTTTATATTTATTTATGGCTATTACCATGCCACTACTATTAACAGTATCCTGACAGCAGCTCTGTTAACAGCTTTGTCGTAGGCAGAAATTCAATGAGTGCAGCCTGCTCCCATCATTGCACTTTTATGTCAAGAAAGGCTGTGCCAGTTGAATTTCAGCCTGGCTTTCTCCTGTGAAAGACACACAGCCTCTGTCAGTGGGGAAGGGAGTGGGACAAAAATCCTGGCAACCTTACCAATAATACATATACATTCTTTAAAACCACATAATGTATACATGATTCCTTTAACAAAATAATGAAGGGATGTAGAGCAGGGATGGAATGTTTACAGCAAAATGGCACAGAAAGTTCACTCTGAATTCACAAATGAATTCCACGGAAATTGTTAATCGCAGTGTGCTTATTATGTTTTTTGTCCTGTCTCATAACTTTTAGGGTTTCATTCCACCACAGACCAAAGCAGTATGGGTAAGAAAGAGCTCTCCACTGGAATTTTGTATATTTATGTCTAGCTCAAGAGGAAAAAATCCTTCTAATGCTGACCTAGTTAGAATAACCCACCCTTTGTCATTATGGTGGAATGGCAGAGCGGGTGGAAATGACTAACACTTCCATCAGAATAGTTTTTTCAACAGTTAGGTCTGCTAAAATGGAAATCTTTCTTCTTTCATCTCCTCTGCAGTAGAGCCACCGAGGAAGAGTAGTCTTTGCTAAGTGCACTCGTCAGTGTTGCCCACTTAAACATTATACAGCAAAGTATCATTCTTGAGAATTGCTAAATGTAACTTCCTCTTTCTTTGGTCACATGGGGCGGTTGGGTTAGTAGAAAAAGGCCAAGTGGGTCTCTGCAACAAAATGTTGCCGTATGGAACGCTTCTTTTCAGGGTTCCAGCCACTCCACTGCATTCCTCCTCCCCATCAATCAGTCAGCTAGCTTTCCATGCCCAGCAGGCATGTTCAGTACTCACTGGGCTGTTTGGGGGGGATGATGGGGTTTGGGGGGATGTCCAGTCCCAGCTCTAGTACAATATTTGATTTCCCCTTTACGGACAGCTCTCACTTCTGTCCCAGGAGACATTTTGAAATAGCTTCTCCATGTGAACCAGGAAGTGACCTATCCAGACAATGTGATTGCTTTTTCAATCCTTTTTTTTATATCTATGCGTCCTTAATCCCCACCACTCAATTCCATTCCCCCTCTCATCCAGTTGTCAGTGTTTTCCTCTGTGTCACCTTCTGTACCATTGAGTTATCATGGCACTGTTTACGTCCTCCCATCCCCACCCTCCTCTCTTAAAGTTTCTTTTCTAAAGAGTTTTTGGGTTTCTGCAAACCTCGGTGTTGCCCCGAGTCTGCTGACGCTTTTCTCTTGTGCGTGGACGGTGCAATTTTGGCTACGTAAGTATGAGCATGAGAAGAATTGGAAGTAGAGGAATGAAGTAGGGTCACAGTAGGTCAATGGTCTCCTTGACGATCTCTACCAAAAGAGGTAACCACATCTGAGCAAAAAGCAGGGTGGGACGTTAATTTCCCATTAGGGTTACCCACCTTTTTCTTGGGCCTGTAACAGCTGCATTGCAGGGCCAGCCCTGGGCCTACAGACTGAGGTAAAGGTGTCCCCAACCAGTCGTGTCCGACTCTAGGGTGCGGTGCTCATCCCCGTTTCTAAGCCGAAGAGTCAGCGCTGTCCGAAGACGCTTCCGTGGTCATGTGGCCGGCATGACTGAACACCCAGGTGCACGGAACACTGTTACCTTTCCCGCCGAGGCGGTACCTATTTATCTACTTGCAATTTCTTGCTTTCGAACTGTTAGGTTGGCAGAAGCTGGAACTGAAGACGGGAGCTCACTCCATCACGCAGCACTCGGGTCTCGAACTGCTGTCCTGCCGACTTTCCGGTCTGCAGTTCAGCGTCTTAACCACTAAGCCACCGCGGCAGACTGAGGTAGGAATGGACAAAGCTGTCATTTTAGGTTTATCTCAGTTTCTCATGTTTCCAGCCTTAAGTTTGTTTCATCTTCAGTTTGCCATTTAAAATTTTTAAAAGTCTGTGTCAAAATTGTTATGTTTTTGTGTGCATTTTTGTGTAGAAAGCCTGACTCAGGGATTGGGATTCAACCTGTTCTAGAAAGGGTTGTGCTCCCCCTGAAAGATCAGGTCGATAGCTTGGGAGTGTTCCTTGATCTTATGCTGTCTCTGGATCTTCAAACGGTGGTGGTAGCAAGGAGTGCATTTGCACAATTTCACTTGGTATGCCAGCTGTGCCCCTTCCTGAATCGGCCTGACTTGGCAAGATTTACCCATGTCTTTGTTACATCATGTCTAGACTACTGAAATGAGCTCTGCACAGGGCTACCCCTGAAGAGCATCTGGAAGCTTCCACTGGTGCAAAATGTGGTACCTGGGCTGCTAACTGATGCACGATATCGGGACCATATTGCACCCCTCTTGAAAGACCTGCACTGGTTGCCAATGGCTTTCTGGGAGCAATTCAAGGAGTTGGTTTTAACTTTTGATGCTCTAAATGGCTGAGGACCTGCCTATCTAAGGAACTGCCTGTCTGATGATGACCCTGCCTGAGTATTAAGATTTTCAGGAGAGGCCCTTTTGAGGGCACCATTACCCGCAGAGGCCCGGTTGTCAGGTATGCATGAAAGGGCTTTCTCCTGTGTCGCTTTCAGACTGTGGAATACACTCCCTCTAGACTTATGACTGGCCCCTACTCTCTTGGCTTTTAGAAAGGGTGTGAAGACACATCTTTTCAATTTAGCCTTTCAAAATGGCTAGTTGTGATCATTTTACTATTTTTAATGTTCTTGTTTTTATTGTCTTAACGTCTTATTGTTTTAAATTGTTGTGCACCACCCTGATGGCTTTTTGTGCAGACATAAATGTTAATAAAATAATAAATAAATGCCTCCTAATATACACATTTTGTACACAGTTTTGCCAATATGTGCATTTTTGCAAGCAATTTCCCCTACTATAATGCATTCTTGTATGTTATTTTCCACTACCACTATACACATTTTTGTATACAGTTTTCCCCAAAATATGCATTTTTGTTAAATTTTAAATTGGAGAGCTGCATTGCAACATTTGGAAAACTGCAAATACTGAAGGATAATGACATTTCAGTGTGCGTGTTGGTTTGGGAAATGTGAATTAGGAAGCTACACACAGTGGTGCAGCTAGCTGACTTTAGACCCTGGACTTAATAGTCCGGGGGGTGGGGGTGGCTTTAGACGGCCTTCTGTATTGCTTCAATTGTGAAGCACATAACTAACATTTATCTTTGCCTCCAACTGCTGTTCCATGCTTTACAGCTGCTTCTACATTCCTGATATGTTAGAACAGTAGGAACAAACCTGTTTGCCAACCCTGATTTTTTTTTTTTTTTTTTTAAGAAAAATACACTGAGCAAGTGCTGTTCTACATTCTGGAAAACAATCCTGTGGCGCATAGACAGCGTTGGGGTGGGGGGAATAGGATAGTTCAGATTCCTGGATCTGACGTCAGGGTCACCTCTCCGACCTCAGACCCAGGAGTCTGAGTTCTCCACTCTCTCCCCCTCCCAGCCGGTGTGGAGAGAACCACGCCGGCTGTCCTCTGAGGTCAGAAAAGCAACTTTGGAGGGAAGGTAATGGGGACATACCTGCTGGTGGGGAGAAGAGGGGACTGGGGAGGCTGCCATACGAGGATTCTGCCAGCCTCTCCAGCCTCCTTCCCTCCCCCTCTCCAATGCCTCAGCTACATAGGGAGGAAAGCATGTCTAGCAAAAATATAGAGCAGGAAGAACATAAGAGACAAAGATCGCCTCTGCCACGCCTCCCTCCCTATATTGGATAGCCATGAGCCTCCAAGTTTTGAGGCTTTACCTACTGAATTTCTGTCTGTTATGCAGCTGTTTGAGGCACATTAGCCCTGCCAGAAAGAATCCAGCTTTCAACAAGGTGAGTGAATCTATAAAAGCGAGGAGGCATACACTTCCCCAGAGTGCAATAAATGGAATGGAAAGGAGGGATGGAGGATTTGGACAATACATCCTGACATGGCGTAGGAAGCTTATAAAGCATTGTAACTGAGCTTATTTTAAGGCAAATGGCCATATAAACCTATCATAAGGTTTTTGCTTATTTATAACAGCAGTACAGATAGCAGAAACAATGCTTGGCCCTCGGACCCAGGAGTCCAAGCTCCCCACCCCTGCCCCCTTGCAGCTGGTGCAGAAAGAACTGTGCTGGCTGCCTCTGTAAGCTTGCAAATGTGAGCTCAGAGGGGGCGGTTCTGTGGGCGGGGAGGGGAGGAGACTGGGGCGGCCAGCTTAAGAAGAATCCTCCAGCCACCCTAGCCTCTTTCCCTCTGGCTCCCGAGAGCCCCATCTAGATGGGCGAAATCACCTAAAATGCAGAGCAGGGGGAGCACGGAGGCAAAGATTGCCTCCGCGCTCCTCCTGCTCTGCACAGGATGCCCGTCTGCCTTCTAGTTCACAGGCTCACAGGAACCTCGATAGGATTGCACCATTAATTACAACTCAGGGAAGGCCTGGGTGAACAAGTGCATTTTCAGAAGGCGTTTGGAGTTGGCACATTTTCTGCCTCCTGAATTGCATGAGGGAGGGTTTTCCAAAGCGCGAATGCCACTACTGAGAAGGCCCACCGCCAAGGTATTGTATGGCGACATTCTGTTAATTTCAGAATGACCAGCAAGGCCCCCTCTGATGATCTTAAAAAGGAAGGCGGTCTGCTAGATATTGTGGTTCCAAGATAAGCCAAGAGAACCAAAGATTAGTAGTCCTGATAAAAGATTGGTTCTATGGGCATATTTTGAGCCCGAGTTAATCTTGGGAAATTCTTATTTGGCTAGCAGAGTCATCTTTTGACTTTTTAAAAGAGAGAGGTTTATGGGAAAAGCTTGTGATTAATGTACCTTTGTTCTTAAAGATACATTGCCAGCCACAAGATACAAAGATGAGATGATTAAGGGGAAGTGGAGACTTTTCAAATTTTCTGGAATTAGTCAAAACATCAGTAATGATGTTTTCAGAAGGGAGGTGCTTAGAGTAAGGGGCTTAAATGAACCTAGACAGCCTTATGATAACCAATCCCTAAGCTTGTAGCAGGGTGGATGCCAAGAATGGTATTAGATAGGGGGTTGGCACAGGACTTGTGGGTATTAAAGGAGGTTTGCTGGCAGATTTGTTAAAAGTCTCTTTTTTTATTTCTGTATTAAGTATGAATGGTGTGTGTGAACAAATCTTTATAATAAAAGTACTTTATTTCACTCTGATGGTGTAATATTTTTATATATGGAACTCAGCATTTTATTGTATCAAAACAGTCATATCTCCTAACTCAAGTCAAATTCTAGAAGTATTTACTTTACAGGAAGTAAAAACCTGTCCAAAATTTGATTTCTTTCAAGTTATGACTTTTAAAAGTTTTATATTGTTTTTTGTCATGTAATATTTTATGGTTTTAATTGTTGTGAACTCCCCAGAGAGCCTCAGCTATTGGTCAGTTTAGAAATGTAATTAATTAATTAATTAGTTGGTAAGGAAGGAAGACATCTGGTGGATAGAACTAGAAGTCAGTGAAGACGTTGGGCCTCCCTAAACTTGGACTGACCAAGGCACGGGGCAGGGGGTCCTGGCTCTGCTTCCATGGCTTCAGTAGCTGCAAGACACTCAGATATTTAGCAGGTAACATTTTTCCTGGCATAGAGCCAGGATCCTGGCATTCCTGGCTCTGAAATGAGCTCCCTAGTGAGGTTCGCCTGGCGCCTATATTGTATTCCTTTCGGCGCCAGGTGAAGACCTTTTTATTTTCCCAGGCATTTTAGCATTTTAGCTTTCTAAATTTTTATCTTTGCTGTTTTAAATCTGTATTTTAAACTCCTGCACTGCTGCTAGGTTTTATTGTGGTTGTATTGTTATATTGTGGTTTTAATGTTCCGTATATTTTAAATTGTTTTATTGTGTGTTGCTTGGATTTAATTTTTGTGAACCGCCCAGAGAGCTTCGGCTATTGGGCGGTATAGAAATGAAATGAAATAAATAAATAAATAAATAAATAAAATAGAGATAAATGGGGAGAAAAGTTTCAGGTGCTTAATTTGTATGTGTCAGGTTACTATGTAAGGCAGAGGAGCAGAAGCAGAAAAAAGGTGGCAACTTTATCCTAACATCGTCTTGCACCTCAATAGAGAAGCCACACACACAATATGGCTTGCTGGGGGGTGCTGGGAGTTGTAGTCCAACACATTTGGAGAGCACCAGGTTGGGGAAGGCTGCACTATGGTTTTAAATCATGCTTCTTAATCCATTTCATGGTAATGAAGGTTTCCCTACACACACACACACACACACACACACAGCATTAATAATCATAGAATAAGAACAATGCAAAATAAGTTAGCTGTACTTTATTATAGCTGCCAACTTTCCCAATATGATTCTAGTGCAAGGAAAATGGGCTGGTGAAAAGGTCGTACATAAATGAAGTTTTAAAAAAAGATTTTCACTTTTAGAACATTTGCAAGGGTTGATAGGGCAGCTTTGCAGCTACCTAGACGCAAATGCAAAACTGTGCTGTAGGGACAATATAAACTACATACAAACCTTTGGTATGATTAGAATATTCTACACTGTGTAGTCACCATGTAGTACTTCGCAAAAAATGAATGCAACTTTAAAAAGTTGTTACAACATAGAACCACTAGATGGCAGAACTCAACTGTTCAATTATCACAGACTAAATATCTGGAGGGCAGCAGGCTAAGAAAGTCTGTCTGTAAATAGCTATCAGATCAGAGATTAGAACCAGTTTGTATACATGCCAGACCAAAGGTTAAGGCACCTACCACCCCATTAATGGTTGCAGGTCTTTCTAACACAATCCTGTCCATATCTACTGAGAAATAAGTCGTATTGAGTTCAATGTGGCTTACTGTCAGGTAAATGGGTATAGGATTGCCGTATTAACTAATTGCATATAAAATCTTCTTTCAAAGTGAATTTACAGATGGCTCCTATGCCTCCGATACTGGACAAAACCTTTAGTACCAGAGGCAGTCTGCCTATGTACACCAGTTCCTGGGGAATACAGGTGGGATGGTGCTGTTGCACTTATGTCCTGCTTGTGGGTTTCCTGTGGGCAGCTGGTTGGCCACCGTGTGAACAGAATACCAGACTAGGTGGGCCCTTGGTCTGATCCAGCATGGGTCTTCTTATGTTCTTATGTGGGTTTGCTCAGAAATCCAGTGTGTTCAGTGGAGATTGTTGTTGTTCAGTCGTTCAGTCGTGTCCGACTCTTCGTGACCCCATGGACCATAGCACACCAGGCCTTCCTGTCCTGTGCACTCTCCCGGAGCATGCTCAAGTTCATATTCATTGCATCGGTGATGCTATCTAGCCATCTCATCCTCTGCCGTCCCCTTCTCCTTTTGCCTTCAGTCTTTCCCAGCATCAGGGTCTTTTCCAGGGAGTTTTCTCTTCGCATTAGGTGGCCAAAATATTATTCCTACGTAAATGTGCATAGGATTGCAGCCTCAACAAAGCACTTGCTTTTTCAATTTATCCAAGACAGTTTTGAAAAAAAGGAAAATGTAACTGTGATTTTCTTTACACAGATGCGGGGCTGGGTGCACCTGGGGCATTGGTAGTCACTTAAAAGATTTGGGGCACAATCTTTCAAGTGGTATAAATGGAATTCTTTTTTACCTTAATTGCCATGCAGAGGGGGGATTTTCAGGGCCACAGTGCACAGAACCTTCCTTCTCCCATTGCGGTATCTCTGGAAAACCACAGACCCATGCACACTCCATCCTGCACAGATGTTAATCTTAAGAAAAAAATCTTCCATTAGCACCAATGGAAAGATATTTTCTAAGATTAATTACCATACCAGGGTGGGGTGGGGTAGATGAGTAACCCCTTTCCTCCTCAGCTGCAATCCCCCTTTAAGTTTGCCCTCTTTGTGGCAATTAAGCTGAGAAGAAAACTTTCCATTGGTACCATAGATCTGGGGAACATATCTGGGGCTGTGGGAAATAGTTTGGGAGTTGGGGTCCCATGGGCTCAGGTCTAGCAACACCCCTGCATACAGCAAATTAAGGTATAGGGCAGAAATCAATATGAGAGGGAAATTGCAGGTATTCACTTTCCAGAGAGATACACAATTGCTGGAGTTCAAATTGTGATATTTAAATTCCAAGTTCCACTTTGAGACATGTTCTTGCACACGTTTGCAGATAAGCCTTGAATGGCAGCCCAAAAGATGTTTGGGAACTCCAAGACGTTGGATTTAGGCAACATTCCATTTCAGCTCTGGAATTCTCTCATGAAGTAAACTATGAACGTTTTGTCTTCACCCTCAGGGCTAAATAGTGACAGAACAGAGCTGGATTTGCATGGTCAATAAAAACACAGTAAGACAGACCAGCAGGAAAGAACAGAGAACAAAGCACAGGAGAAGGCAGCAGAATGGACCATCCGACAAGACCCAAATACCATGTAGTGCCCTGGTCAGGCCTAGTTTTTCTGGCAAGACACTGTAAGCAGCAGCGAACTCATTGCAAGAAGGCAGCTCCAACTGAGGAATCTGGTATTTGCAAATTCCAGTAGAACTGATCTGATCTACACCTCCTGGATTAATATACAAATCAGAACTTAAGAACATAAGAGCTGTGCTGGATCAGACCAAGGGTCCATCTAGTCCAGCATTCTGTTCACACAGTGGCCAACCAGCTGTCGACCGGGAACCCACAAGCAGGACACGAGTGCAACAGCACCCTCCCACCTTGGCTAGCCACCAGCTTTTGCACCACCTACCAGCTTCCTGAAAGTTCAAAGGCAGATATCTCAGTTAAAACAACATCAAAATATTTTTAATGCCTGTTTTGAGAGAAAATATGTCTAGAGATGCATTATTTAAATGCAAATTTTCATGCTGCTTAAAAAATATTCAGAGCAATGCAGAAATGGGCCAGAATGACTTATGGGTGAACACATGCAGAAGTGGCATGAACCAGTTTGCCAGGATGGTACAGGAAGTGAACCCCGGACATGACCCTGCAAGGTCCTGCCAATATATTGTCTGTTCGTGTGCTTTTATGTAAATGGTTTTTAAACTCTGTATACTATATTTTTAATGTTTTTAATCTTTGTAAAGCGCCTAGAAAAGGCAGAGGAACTAGAGACCAAATTGCCAATATCCGATGGATAATGGAGAAAGCCAGGGAGTTTCAGAAAAACATCTATTTCTGTTTTATTGACTATTCTAAAGCCTTTGACTGTGTGGATCGTAACAAATTGTGGCAAGTTCTTGGTGGTATGGGGATACCAAGTCATCTTGTCTGCCTCCTGAGGAATCTGTATAACGACCAAGTAGCAACGGTAAGAACAGACCCTGGAACAACGGACTGGTTTAAGATTGGGAAAGGAGTACGGCAGGGTTGTATACTCTCACCCTACCTATTCAACCTGTACGCAAAATACATCATGCGACGTGCTGGGCTTGATGAATCCAAGGCTGGAGTTAAAATTGCTGGAAGAAACATTAACAATCTCAGATATGCAGATGATACCACTTGGATGGCTGAAAGCGAGGAGGAGCTGAGGAACCTCATGATGAAGGTGAAAGAAGAAAGTGCAAAAGCTGGGTTGCAGTTAAACCTCAAAAAAACCAAGATTATGGCAACCAGCTTGATTGATAACTGGCAAATAGAGGGAGAAAACATGGAGGCAGTGACAGACTTAGTCTTTCTAGGCGCAAAGATTACTGCAGACACTGACTGCATCCAGGAAATCAGAAGACGTTTACTTCTTGGGAGGACAGCAATGACAAATCTTGATAAAATAGTTAAGAGCAGAGACATCACACTGACAACAAAGGTCCGCATAGTGAAAGCACTGGTATTCCCCGTAGTAACCTATGGCTGCGAGAGCTGGACCATAAGGAAGGCTGAGCGAAGGAAGGTAGATGCTTTTGAACTGTGGTGTTGGAGGAAAATTCTGAGAGTGCCTTGGACTGCAAAAAGATCAAACCAGTCCATACTCCAGGAAATAAAGCCAGACTGCTCACTTGAGGGAATGATATTAAAGGCAAAACTGAAGTACTTTGGCCACATCATGAGAAGACAGGATACCCTGGAGAAGATGCTGATGCTAAGGAAAGTGGAAGGCAAAAGGAAGAGGGGCCAACCAAGGGCAAGGTGGATGGATGATATTCTGGAGGTGACGGACTCGACCTTGGGGGAGCTGGGGGTGGCGATGGCCAACAGGAAGCTCTAGCATTGGCTGGTCCATGAAGTCACGAAGAGTCGGAAGCGACTGACCGAATAAACAACAACAACACGCCTAGAGAGCTTTGGCTATTGGGCGGTATAGAAATGTAAATACTACTACTACTACTGGCAGCTTTCCTTCTGGAGCTAATGTGCTTAACATCATGTCCCTGTTTGGTCCTTAGCTCATTTCTGTCCCCATCTTCTCCCAAGTTGCAGAACTATGGTGGACTTCATCCATAATTAGTTGCAAAAATATATAACAATAAAGAGTTCAAAGGGTTTATTAGGAGTTACAGGTACTGGAAGAATGTTAATTTTACAGTCAACTATACAGTCGTTCAAGACTCATGAAAGGAAAGTCCATGAAGAGCAGCTTGGGAAAGTAATAACTGATCTTAATGCAGTGCATCCTTCTTGGGTTTTAAGGCTTAAGGTTTCTTGGCAGCAGTTTCTGAATATACACATCACTGGTAACATCAGAGGCAGTCGGACATCTTTTCTGCCTTCCACCTGAGGAGTGTCTTACCTTTACTGCTATTTTAATTTTTTACCAAAACTGTAACAATTTGGGTAAGTCAGTATGGGTAGTTTGTAAAAGCATTCCTCAAAGGTCTGCTTCTATTATTAGATAACTTTAAAACATAAGTAAAAAAAAAAAGTGAAAGACCAAAATGCAAATATTTCCTGAAGGAAGTAAACAATAATCCAGGCAGTTGCATAATTCAGCAGTTCTTTAAAAAATGAATATTAATACTTTTTATTTTTTCAATAATTTGCAACATCGGAAGTTTGTTTATCAAAACAGCATTATTTTTAGCAGGTTTTATCTCTCTGACTTGGTTACTACAGATCTCTGCAATAAGGAATTCGGACACCCAAGCTGAAAACAAATTCAGCCTACAACATAGTAACAATCCCATTAAAAGTAGACCCATGGCAAAGTTCTAGCCATTATTGCCAATTTTTATTCTCCATGGCCGATTCAGAAGCATCAGAATAAAGAGCATGCTCTTTGGATACTTTTTATGGAATGGCAATGTTCATTATGAGAGCTTGCAGAGTAGCCTCATCACGGAAACAAAATCCTGAATTTGATTACACTATACTTCTCCATACAAGAACTTGCTTGTAAACACTGTCTATATTACACCTGCACTTGCACACATGGAGCCCTATGCACACTTTGATACGTACCTAGAACGCTTGCATGCACCAGCTGCTTTACTTCAATGGAGGAAGTAGATCTACATGTGCAACGCAATGGGCATGTGAGTCTAGCGTCATTTCTTCAAATCAATGGGGGAGCTTGGTACATAATGAAGACCCCATGTCTGTCAAATGGACCAAGGCAATAGTCATCATACTTTGTGCCCCCTAAACCCTTACTCATGCACTATGGATTAAGCAGCAGAAACAAAAATGATTTGTCCAAGCAACTGAAAAAATAATAATGAGGGAATAACTGGAATGTCTTATGATTTTTCTAGTGGCATCAATAGATCTTTGTTTCACCCCCACCAATATTCCACTTCCCCAGACAACAACAAAACCCCTTTGGCCTATGAAAGCTTCTTTTTTTTTTCCTTTTCTTTTTTGGCAGTTCAATAGTTCAGCATGCATTACACCAGATGCTTAAACTTTTTCATGTATCTTTTCTACTTTCACAAACAACCTGTCCAGGTCATTCCTTATGTCATCTAATGAGCTCTTCACCGACTGCACATCGTTCTCATTGGCTTCTATTTTCACAGAGTAAGCAACTAAACTGTCAACTGCAGCTCTGAGCATTTTTAAGTCAGATTCAACCTGGTCAAAAGAAGATTGAAGTTCATCAACAGAATCTTTCACAGATGAGAGTTCTTCTAGATGATATTTAGACTGCTCTGCATCTGTTGGAGGTCT
Organism: Heloderma suspectum; assembly: GCF_057233095.1. Classification (NCBI taxonomy): domain Eukaryota; kingdom Metazoa; phylum Chordata; class Lepidosauria; order Squamata; family Helodermatidae; genus Heloderma; species Heloderma suspectum. The sequence goes on from NC_139464.1 coordinate 36,440,722, forward strand.
TTCTTGATCCAGCAAAGCACGAACTTGTTTCTGGATATTATCGAGTGCATCGGCGTTGTTTGGCAGGTCACTCACACTTCTCCTTAGTTCTTCAACATCACTGTACGTTGAGAGCTGAGCTTCGCTAAGACTCCTTACAGTATCAGTCACCGAACGCACATCACCTTCTACTGTACCACGGAGAGACTTCAGATCTTCGTCTAATGTAGCTAGCTTGCTGTCATACAGGGACAGAAGAGATTCTATCCCTTCCATTGGCTGCACAGACGGTGACCTCAGAGTCTGAAGGTTCTCTTCTATGGATTCAAGCCTGGATTCAAATCTGTCATTGCTCTTTTGCAGACTTTCTATCATATCTTTGGAGAGCACACTGCCTTCTTGTACATTATTAGAAGCCTTGATGTGCGCCAACTCTTCACTGAGTCTCTTAAGTTCATCAGGAAGATGTAAAACAGACTCTTCTGCTTTAAGAACTGTCTCTTGTAAAGCTTGTAATGAAAGGTGCTCTGTATCAGCAGCCTCTTTGAACTTTTCATGCTCCTGCTTGAGGTTGATGAGTTCTTTGACTTCAGACAACACATCGGACTCCATCGAATCTATGGTACTTTGCAATGACTCTATGGTCTTCTCTTTAGCTCTCATGGACACTTGCATTTCATTAACAACACCTTTCAACACCTGGAGTTCATGTTTATATGCCTCTGTTTCACTGAGTGAAGCCACCTTTGTTTTTACTTCATTGATTTCATCTTGGCTCCGTTTCTGGACATCAGTGAATTCGGCAATATTGTCATTTATAGACCTGGTTAACTCTGTTAGCCTTTCTTCCACAGTGTTTTCTAGTGATGTGAAATCTCGTTCTCTGGCGTCTTTTACGACATGGATACCATCAGACAGGTCTTTCAGGATTTCGTTTTGTAGTTTCTGAAGAACCTCACTAATGCGATTGATCTCACTTTCCCCTTGCCTAACAGCCTTGTCGGTGACTTCTTGCTTTTGCTGAGCATTTTTCAGTGTCAATTCAAAACCTCCAAATGCAGACTGAAGAGACTGCACCTGAAAGTGAAATACACATATAGATAAATCTAGACATGTCCATTGATGTGAATCCCAAGCAGGGTGGGGAAATGAGCAGCAGAATGGGACGAGGTGAACAGCACTGACATAGCAAAAAAATGCGATGGAGGGAGCGCAATCCTACAGTCCCTGGGCAAGTGTCCTAGGGACCATAAGATTGCTTGGAGTCCCCCTTCCAAGGTGGACTCCAACCTTGTAAGATGGAGTTGGAGATCTGATCCTCCTCTCCTGCCCCCTCGCAGCCAGTGTGGAAAGAACCACACCGACTTACCTCCAAGGCTGGAAAAGTGACCAAGGAGGAAGAAAGGGGCTGTTCCAGTGGGCGGGGGGAGGGAGACCGGAGAGGTCAGGATACGAGTCATCCTGAGCCTCTGCCATCCTCCTTTCCTCCCCCTCTGAAGCACCCTCACTACACAGGCTTAAAAGCCCGTCTAGCAAAATCTGAAGGCAAAGATCACCTTCACCCCTCCTCCCACCCTGCATTGGATGATCAGATACCTCCAAGTTCAGGGGCTTCCGATCACCAAGACTGTAATCAATAGGACTGCGCCCTTAAGTGCACTTATTATGTTTGCGCTCACATCTGTGTTGATACACCAGGAAATGAGGTCCAGTGGGTTGGACTGCAACACCTGCCAGGTTTCTGCTTGTGGAAGTTCTGGGTGCTTATCCTTTCTATTCCTGTATGCTGCTGTGCTTAAGGTGGAACCAAGTTCTATGATCAAAAATCTGGGGAGGGGCCTATAGATCAGTGGTAGAGCACATGCTTTGCATACATAGGGCTTAATACCCAGCATCTCCAGTTCAAGGGTATCAGGTAACAAGGCTGGGGAAGACCTCTCTCCCTGAGTCCTTGAAGAAATGCTGCCAGTACTTGGCTAGACAGAGATATGGTCTGATTTCGTATAAGGCAGCTTCATATCTCCTTTATAGGTTTGTCCGAATTGAGCATGTTAGCTGTACATTTTCAAACTTTTTGTCTAACACCATGAGGACCAGAAGCTTGCAATGTATTTATTTATTTTTAATGAAAAAAGGCTAAAATTTTCATGGTCAGGTTTTGTGCCAATGTTTATGTTCTGCACTGCAAAAACACATGGAACATACAAACCAATTGGTGACAATGCTTCAAAATTGTAATTATACAACTACAGCCACAGTTTTAATCATGCCAGTTGCAATATCAAAGAAACTGATGCATGCATGTGCCTCGAATGTGCTATGCTCTATTCCTGAGCACGAATAGTAAATAGGCTGCAATCTAGACTCAAAATCTGTGCTGAGGAGTTTAGATTAATTTGTTGAATTGCATATTTTCTCCGCAGTCGTGTATACTACTTTCAAGAGTCTGTGTGCACAACAATGGATTGTGGGCAATGTCTTTCCTTTAGCAAGCAACAATAAGACATAATAATGGCACCATTTAGTGTTACTGGAACGGAATGCAGATTTCCCTATCTTAATTTTTTTACACTGGCACAACACAAGACATTAGCTTAGGAACATGGCTGTTACCAGGTTTAGAAGTCTGAACTCCTACAAGCACATTACTTTGCAGGAGACAGATATGGTAGGCTTCTTTAAAAAAACAAAACAAAAAAACTATCCACTTTCACAGCCAAGTTTCATGAACCAGTAGAGGAAACTCTGTGCCAAGGGCAAGTTTCTGAATGTAATTTTGGTAATAGTTAACTAAATTGTAGAGTTAAATCTGTCTAAATTTACAACTAAACACCCTTACAGCCTGGCCCAAAGGGTAACTTGAGCTGCAGCAACGCAGGCAGAGTTTTACACCTTGGTAAGTCTACTCACCACTGAAAAAACTTACATTAAACCATTTCCTTTAATTATCTTAAGTTAAGGCAAGACTTAAGCTTAAAGCTGTTCTGACAACCCCAAGGACCTTGTGCAAGGGATCATCAAAAGTTGACAATCGTACCACATCCCTGGTGGAGTTTAGCCCTTTGCATGACAGTTATGCTGGAAAAGGGGAAACTGCAATGGCTTGTGTTACAGCAGGGGTAGGGGACCTGGTGCTCCAGATGTTTTGAACTACACCTCCTATCAGCCCCAGCCAGTAGGGCCAGTGATCCAGAATTATGGGAGTTGCAGTCCAAAACATCTGGAGGGCACAGGTGGCCTACCCCTTTGTTACAGCAACAGAGGTGGTTCTCAGTAGCAGTATACAGGGAGAAGATTTGTAGGATATCATTCCGCTCAGTTCCGTGCATCAATGCAAAAGTTTCTATATAGAAAAACACCCCATGGGAAATATACTATGTGGAAACAGAATAAACTGCTTGTACTAAAGCCAGTGCTAAAATCATTCATGAGATGATGTAGTAGGCAAACGTGAAAAGCATCAGTTTTACTTCTGAATGCATTATATTAAATTGGATGATACCCAAGTCTCAGAAACATAACAAATCCTTGGGCATCTCCATATACCCCTTTCCAACAACAGCAGCTGTGGGTTTGACTCATCCCAGGATGACTTTTAGCTGCGCTGCCTGCCACAAAATAAGTTTTGAAACTCTACAGGACTGTTGAAGCATGAATCAAACCCAGGTTCCAGCAGGGTTCCTTGCTCATTTTAAATATGGCTAGGTGTTGAGCTACTGAACTACGCTCACAGACTGGCTTAGGATCTTTGATTTTATCCTATGCTAACTCAGTGCATAATCTCACAAACTGTGCTTAGTCTAGCTAACAAAAACAATGAGTTGCACCAAATGTCAGAATACACCCATCGAAATGGCTGTGACTTAAGAGTAACATTGGATACAACCCAACACTTGGAATTCATAGAGCACTTTAGAGTATTCCAAGCACTTTACGCATGTGATTTGTTGAGATCTTTTCAACAATGATGTGAGGTACGTCAGTATTATTATCCCCGTATTGCTGATGGGGGCTGAGAGAGTGATTTCCCTAAGGCTAGCTAGTGAATTCATAGCAGAGGTGAGATTTGAACCAGCAATGTCCTAATTCATAACCCAGTCTCTCCAACACTCTGCTGAACCAGTTCTCACCCAAACTGAGGGTGCAATCCTATGCATGTTTAGACAGAAAAAAAGCTTATAATTCCCAGATGCCCCAGCCAGCTGGGAGCTGTAGACCTTTTTTCTGTCTAAACACGCACAGGATTTTGCCTTAAATGGCAGTCATCTCATAGAAACTAAAGACTAGAACGCTGCATCAGATCAATGACACTGGGCAAGGTGGTTTAAAGAAGTCATTGTGGTAGTGGCAGCAAACTGTGGCCCACAGATAGCCTCTTTGGCTTTGTTATGCAACCTATGAGTTGCAAGAATCTTGATTTTTCTAGACTGCATGGCTGCAAAGTTATGTTTAAAACTTGGTGCAAAATGTCCAGTGTATTCCTCTGTGCTGAGCAAGGTGATTATTTAAAATGCTGTTGCTGAACTGGCTTTTTGTGAAGTGCCAAGAACTTGGCTAGGCTCACTATTGCTTCCCCCCACCCCAGCAAAACTCCTACAATTCCCACTGTCCCTTGAGTAGAAGCCCAGACACCAGTTGTGTTCTGTTGATTGGCCGGAATGTGTGATGTCTTGAAGCCACTTCCCTCTCAGAGCAGTTTTTCAACTTTTAAAGAAATTGACTGTGGTTTAAAAAGAAAAGCAGTCAAATCTACATTTAATTAAGATAAGTATGTATATATTTAAAAGTATGTATATATTTACAGGGGAAAAGAACGCAGGTAGCTGGACCACACATCTGGATGTCCTTGCGCATGTTGCTGCCGAAGGCCCCCCCCCTTCGCTCTTGCTGCTGCCTGCCAGCCCCTCCTGCTGCAACCCCTCATGCCTGGCCCCTCACATGCCCCCCCACTTCCCCTGCTTCCCCCCTCCCCTCAATTTCCCCCTCTGCTCACCCCCTCTCCTGCACTGCTGCTGCTCCCCAAACCCTCCTTTCGCTGCTGGCTGCCACGAAATGCCTGGCTCTGATTGGGTCTTTCCTCAGAGCCAGGCGTTGTGGAGACTGGAGAGGTGTCCTAGGAGACTACCTTTGCCACGGGTGATATCCTGGAATACCTCTTGTCCTGCCCATCCTCTGTTAGCTCTGGCCGAACGGAGCGTGGGAAGCTGCTCCTGAGGAGAGGTGTCCTGAGAGATGTCCTGGAACACCTCTTCTGTCTTCATGATGCCTGGCTCTGAGGAAGGAACGCATCAAAGCCAGGCATTTGGGCCTGGATGGTTCTCTAAAGCATCGAGCCAGCCACCTTCTCTTGCTGATGCGGGTCTCCAGAGGACCGGTAGTGGCGGTGGACCCAACAGAGCTTACTTCTAAATAAACACACACAGGCTTTCATTGTTTTATTTACTACAACAGATGAGGGTGACTAGCTCAAACATCCTCTCCCACAAATGTCAGCCAAAATATTCACCTCCTCCTGACCTGCTCTTTGTATTGCCCGGTGGAGACGAACGAGGACACATCCTCAGAGTTAGGATGACAGGCTTCCCCACTAAACTGCAAAGTGGGACGAGACAATGAAGGGAAGAAACACAGCACAGGCTGGAGTGTTCCCTGTTCTCCTCAACAGGAAATTTTAAAAATGCTTTAGGGTGCAATCATGTTTAGACAGAAAAAAGTCCTGCAACTCCCAGCATTCTCCAGCCGGCCAAAAAAAAGTAGGGCTTTTTCTGTCTCCACATGCATCAGATTGCATCCTAAGACAGCTTTCCCCAACCTGGTGCCCTCCAGAAGTGTTGGACTACAGCTCCCAGCAGCATGGCTGGCTGGGGATGCTGGGAGTTGTAGTCCAACCCGCCTGGAGGGCACCCAGGTAGTGAAAGGCTGCTTTAGGATAGAAATGCCTACCTGACACTACTTAGTCTAAGCTGCCTCTGCGATTCCATACAAAGGAACACTTCAGCATCTCAACGTGTAGCAACGCCATGCCTGTGCACGTGGCGCATTTGAGCAATCAGGTCGTCCTTCCAAAATTCGCAGGTTTTCAGCCCACTTTCTCCTCCTCCCCGCTTACACCTACGTGAGGTCAGATTTACCAGAGGCCTTGGCAAAATCCTCTGCAACACAGCACTCACCCCTCCATCCTTCACAAGGATTTTAAGAATGCAGAGGAAGCAGGGGGGCGGGATTTTGATGGGGGACTAACTGCAACTAACTTAAGACACAATCCCATGAATGTTTAGACAAAAAAAGGTCCTGAAACTCCCAGCCAACCACGCTGGCTTGAGCATGCTGGGAGTTGTAGGACTTCTTTCTATCTAAACACTCATAGGGGTCGTATCCAAAGTTAGTCCTACGTAGAGTAGACCCACTGAGATGAATGAGGCTTCGGTTAGTCACAACTAACTTAAGTCCCATTCATTTCAATGGGTCTGCTCTATATAGGCCTAAATTTGGATACCACCCCCAGGGTTGCGGCTTTGTTATCCCCCCTCCCGCCCCTCACCTTTTGCACAGCCCCTTCCAAGCTGCGGGCCAGCTCCTCTCTCTGGTTAGCCAAGCCTTCTTGCCTGAGGCCGATCTGGTTCACTTCTTCCAAGAGGTGATGGACGTAGTAGCCCGAGAAGGCACCTGAGGCCAAGAGAACGAGGATCAGGAGAAAGTTCAAGAGCTTGCCGAGGCTGCAGGAGGAGGAGGATCTGCCGCCGCCCCCGGCAGCCGGCGAGCCTCCTTTGCTCCCCTTCCCGTGGGCCGGATTCTGCTGCTGCTGCTGCTGCTGCTTCTTCGCCACGTCATCGGGGTGGCTAGAGTGGGCTCCCTTCTCGGACGGGGCGGCGGAGCTCCCGCTGCCGCCCTTGCTGCTCCTTTGTTTGGCCGAAGAAGACATGACGGGCTGGCGTGCTCGGGCTGCTGCGCACCGGGGCGCGCCAGAAGCAGCCGCTGCGCGCGGATGGCGGGACGCTCACGCTGCCGCGCGCGACGTGAGCCGCTGGAGCCCCCGAGGTGCACGAGGCGGCGGCGAGACGACGCGAGCTCGGAGGCTCCGCTTCGCCATTCAGCCGTCGGCGCAGAGAGACGGGAGAGGGCGCAGGCCGGGCTTCCTCCTCCCCGCTCTGCCCTGCCCGACGCCCAGCTCCGCCTCCCGAGTTCCTTCCCGCGGGGGTGGGGAGGGCGAGGCTGCCACGCACACCGAGAGGAAGGGCGCCCGCTCCGGGGGGGTCGACGGGCGCGGAGGGAGGCGGCGTCGGCTGTCCTGGAGAGCTGCCGTCCCGCAGATCTCCCCAGCGCCGGGGAATGTCGCGGCGCTGCGTTCCTCCCGCCAGCATGAAATGCGTGGCTCCCGCCTTTACGCCCCGCCACTTCGAAACGTGTTTTGCCAGGGAGGAAACCCCACACTGGGCCTCAAATCGGAGGGGAGGCTTTGCTGCAGTTGAAAGCCTGGGTTTTATGGGCCTTCTTCCCAGGTAAGCGTGCATAGGCTGGGCAGCCTGACACTGCTCTCCGATGCACATCTGTTGGGAGGCCCCGTCGAGTTCAATGGCGCTAACCCCCAGATAAGTGCGTATGGGATGTACAGCCTGACTCACTTTCCTGGAGTAGTCTCTCACGAGAGGGGCTTTTACATACTGCCCCAGTGCCTGCTTAATTGAAAACCCCTACTGAGTTGGACAGGACTGACCTACTCCCAGCCGGCCCAATGCATGGCTACTCAGAAGTAAGTCTCACTTTACTCTGTGAGATTTACCTCCCAAAGAAGCATGCAGAACATTTGCAGCAATTATGCACGTTTATGCATGCCATGGGGTTTGCACCTATATAAGTATGCATGGGACTGCAATCTATAAAAGTTCCTTGTTTTGCATGGTTTGTTTCTAATGCTAGATCACTTCCACGCTATAAAACAGAGGTGCATCCCTGGGGGAGGAAATTTGAGGGTGGTGGTTGTGGCAGTGCAGGGGTGGGGGTTAGGACACTCATTATTTTTATATAGCACATGGCACTGTTCAGAATAAAACAAAACAAATCCCTGCCACAAAGACTTACATTTTAATAAAATCAAACCAAAGGGAAGGGAATGCACCAAACGGACACGGGGAATACTACAAAAATAATCAACATTACCAAACAATGAATAAAATCTAAACTAAGGTTCCAAAAGCTTTGGAAAAGAGAGAAGTTTTTAACTGAGATTTAAAAACAGTAATTGAAGCAACCATGCGGGAGGCACAATTAAGGCCTTGTGGGGCTGCAGGATGTGCACGCCTGCTATACATCGTAGCAGGAGTCTTCATTGTAAAAACACAGGGCCATTGAAGACCATAAAATAAAGGCCGAATTTAAGCAAAATCACATCATATCCACGATACATACCAAGGGCAAGGTAAGAAGGCAGGCCAAGGTCCATACGGGGAGGTTCAGAAAAAGGCCATCGGGAAATACAAAGCAGGAGTCTGGCAGCTAGTGCATAGATATTCCAGCATTCTATGCCTAGAACTGAAAACCTCTAAGGCTGAACCTTCAGAACCCCACCAGGCAGAGCTGCAAGCCATCAGTTAAGCAGAGGAATGGTCTACTCACAAGGAGGGTCTCACAAGTATCCCTTTACTAATGAGGTGTCCTTATTCCTCAGGCAAGCATTTCTCTGTCTGGTAGCTGGTCAACTCTACATATTTAGGTGCCTGTGCTCCCTAGTATTAGGTAGCCTCTTGGTTCCCTAGGGTTAGGTGGCCTGATTCAAAGTGGGGGCTATCTGCATCTTGAAGGGAAGGTTCCACTACCATCTCCCTCAAGGTCCCTCAACACAGGCTGGTCTTTTGCAGTGTTTGGCTTGCAGGCTCTAGGTCATCCTCTAAAGAGGGTTCCTCCAGAGGGGCAGGACAGGGATGGGGAACCTCTGGCCTGCAGAGGTTCCCCATCTGTCCTATGGAGACTTGGGCTCCCTCTGTGGGCCTGGACCACTTCTACCGCAAGCCCCACCCCTGGCTTGGAGGCTCCCGGAGGCTTGGGGAGGGGGCAGACTCCCCTTGTTATCTCCAGTCTGTGACTGGAGATAACAAGGGGATTCCCCTTACAGGCAGCTCCCCTCCCAATTGGAACTCCTGCAAGCTCTGGCTGAGCATGTTTCTCTCGTCCTTCCCCATGCAAAACAAGCTCCCTGGCCAAAGCACCAGCTGAAAAAGTTCCAGCCGGCAATGTGCTTGGGAACCTAATGACATCAGGGGATTTGGCCACACCCATGGATGTCATTTGGCCTGAAGACAGCTGGGGGGAGGGTTATTAAGCCCGCCACCTAAATGTAATGTCCCACCCTGATATATACCATACAAGCGTGTGTATATCTCTCATCAGGGAAAGCTTTTCCTGGCATGCCAATGCAGTGGTAGTTAAAGCTTCACCCGTTAGTTTTCCATCCCTCAGGTAGCTATTAGAAATGAAGGCATAAAAATGGCAACCTAGTTGAACCAATCAGACTGTTGCTCTGGCTAGCCATTGTGGGTCAGTGGACAGATTTGCCTATGGACCAGGAAGATGTGGGTTCAAATCCTTGCTCAGTTCTTAGACTTGCTGGATAGTTTGGGGGAAATCACTTCCTCCTACCCTACCTCACAGGGTTGCTGTGAAGCTAAAATGGGAGATGAGCCCATTTACACTCAGCTCCTCAGATAAACGTGGAATACAAATGTATGAAACAGAATAGTTAGCATAAATAGAACAGAATAAAGAAGAACTCTGTGATAATTGATTGGCAGTGACATGGAATGAACCAGTTTCTATTTCCAACCTGTCTGTAATGATAATGTAGCTAATTCCTGTCAAGCATATTGTATTCACAAATATTAACAATTGGACAATTAATAATAATGTGTAAAACATTTCCAATGAACTTGAGAAGTTTCTCAGCCTGCTCCTATCCATGTTGAGTGGGATTTACTTCCTAGAAAATGTGCTTAGAATTGCAACCTCTACTGCACAAGTGTTGACTTAAATATTTAAGTTTATTTACAACATTCATAAACTGCTCTATATCTAAAAAAGATTCCCTGAATGGTGAACTGTAAAGAGAGAGAAAGAAAAAGAATGAAAATATAAGAGTAAAAACATTTAAAATCAAGTTATACCAATAAAACTGGCTCCTAATTCAGAAAAGCTTATTTAAATAAAAATGTCTTTGGTATATGCCAAAAGCAAATCAATGTTGGCACTTGCCTGACATCAACTAGGAGAGAATTCCACAGAGAGGGAGCCAGTGCCCTAAACGTTTTACTCCAAGTGGACTCTAAATAAACCTCAGGTCCATGTGGAACCGCCAGGAGCACCTCATCCGATGACCTTAGTGACCAGGCAGGCTGATACAGGAAAAGGCTAGCTCTCAAATATCATGGTCCTCAAGTTGTTTAGGGCTTTAGACACTAGTAACAAAACCTTAAACCTATTACGGCAGCAAATAAGCAGCCAGTGCAGTTCGCTCAGCAAAGGGGTAACATGCTGAAAAGGGGGGTCTCCCTAACAACAGCTGAGCTGCTACATTCTGCATTTGCTGCACCTTCCAGACCAACCTTATGGTCAGCCCCACATAAAGCATGTTGCAGGAATCCAGTCTTGAGGTTACTAGTGCCTGTACCACTTTAGCCAAGCTATCCCTGTCCAGGAGAGACTGTAGCTGGTATGCCAGCCAAAGCTTTATAACCTTTCTTCTATCTTCTGTTTATAACTCCCCTTTCTTCTGTCATGGAACTTAAGGTGGCATACATCAATTTCCCACATGGTGCCCCCTCCTGTGTATACTTCCTGATTTTTAGCTTAGCGACTTAGAGAAGCCGTATTGTCTAAAGCTGTGGGGAAGCATCATTGGCTGACTCAAACTGGAATTTGGGATTCTTTCAGCCAATTACTAATGTTTATTATTTATTTAAAACATTTCTTGGATGCCTTTCAGGACAGGAGCCCTCCCAAGGTTGCGTACAACAATAAAACACATAATAAAAACTGATAGGGTATTAAAAACAATTCAGACAGTAAAAATACAATAAAAACAGCAACAACAACAAAGTAACCCTTCTTATTCAGAAGAGAACAATGGGACATACTTCCAAAGAAGTGTGCATAGAAGTGTGCATAGGGAGCCTTTACAGCAGCCTCCCCAAACCCGGTGCCCTCCAAATGTATTGCATTACAGCTCCCATCATCCCCAGCCAGCTCCCTGGCTGGGGATGAAGGTGGCTGTAGTCCAACACGTCTGGAGGGTAATGGATTGGGAAAGGCTGCTTTAGACAGTAGTGTAGTTTGTCACCCATGAGCAGTCCAAAATCAATTCATGAGTTACCCTGGCTGTTTTAGTACTCATTTACATTGCTGCAAAAATCTTGCTTTCTTTAGACCATATTCCGAAAAAGAGTGACTAGCTACATAAAGTCACTTTTTAAAGGCTCTTCCTTTTCCCTTTGCCACAATGTATTGCTCTAATCTAATACATGGTCCTCCACCCTCAATGCTCTGGCTGCAATCCTACACTCACTTACCTAGGAGTAAGTCCCATGGAGCTGAAGGGCAGCACATTCTGGCCTTATCCATTAGGCAGGAGAGCAAGGGCCACTAGGATGCTGCATCCCCCAGCCTCCCAGAAAGGATATTATTGCAGGGGGGAGACCAGCCTGGCCCTATCCATCAGGTAGAAGTGGTCGTGCTGCTCCAGTGCTTACTTTCCTCTTCCCTCACAGTCCCTTTCCCCTTTTGTATCTTGTTTGTTAGACTACGAGCCCGTGAGCATTTGGCCCAAGTGGAGACATTCACAAACCCTCAGAGGCCCACTGTGATAAATTTACCTCAGGATGAAGTCTCTGGCTTCCTCTCTGGTCATGCTCTGGTAACCTCTGGATGACTGCAATGTGTTCAGATGCTTCAATGAGTTCAAAATACAGCTGGGCAGAATCTTGACTGGGACAGCCCAAGCAGACCACATTTCACCAATACTGAACAAGCTTCTCTGGCTGCCTAGTCATTTTCGAGCCCAGTTCAAAGCTTTGAACTCTTTGGAACCGAGCTACCTTACAGGGCAGTCTTCCCATACCATTCTTCTTGCACTCTAAGGTCATCTGCTGAGGCCTTCCTCTAAGTCTCCTCAGAGGCCAGACGTCCATTGACTCATGTGAGGGCCTTCTTGGCAGTGGAACAGCCTTCCAGTAAAGGTTTGCCTGACATCAGTGTGTTTGGCTTTTATGCACTAAGCCTTTTTGTTCTCCCAGGCATTTTAAAATTTCATCTTAACATCTGGTTTTAAGTATGACTGTGTTATCTGTTACTTGTTTCAATTTTGTTCCGATGTTACCGTTTATTTTTTTGTAAGCTGCCCTGAATTCTTTCCTGAAGAAAGGCAATATATAACTGTTAAATAAACACAATTAAAAATACTGTCCAGTTTTATCTGTTGGGATGTATTCCACCAACTGATGTTCAGCCATGTACCTTCATATCATAAAATAGGGAATTTCCTTACCATAAAATTCTGGTTCTTCAAATAGGAAAGAAGGCATTTTAGTCATGCTTCTGGTTGACTCTTCTTATCTGGCTGGGAGGCAAAGCCTGCAGTTAATTAAAGTGATTATAGTTTGTCCCAGGTAGCCTTTGTTCCTTTCCCTAAGCAATCCTGCTTCCCTCAGGTGTGGTGGAGGATGCAGGCCTATCACCAGTGCTGAAGTAAAATTAAACTGCCAGTCTGGTTGGTTTCTGTATGTGGAGTAGAGAGGCGCCATCTTCTCCTTCACCTCAGGCAGCAAATTTTTCTTCATTCAGCCCTGCTCCAAAGGCCACCTGTGACCTATAAAAAATTACAGAAGATCTATCAGGAAAGGCAGAAGGGACAGTTAAAGTCCAGTTCAGTAACAGTAGCTGGAAGAAGAGAGTACCCATCTTTCTCCCCTCTAAGACATCAACTTGTTCAACTGAAGAGTCTGGCATAATTTGGGGGCCTGAGAGGTAACATCAGTTATAAAAAACAAAACAGTATAAGCTACAGGAAAGTGTGACAACCCACCCAACTGAATAAACTACAATTGATGCAGAATTACTGATTGAGAAGAGCACTGATATAATCTCTGCTGTTGTTAGGCTAATGATAAGGTATAATGCTCTTGAAAACTCAGAACAACCATTCTTGTTCCTTTGCATATTTAGTATACAGTTATGGGACAGATACTGAAATCTTGAGTTATGAAAAATCCCCACTGTGTGAAAATTCACCTCCCTCTATGTTTTTTATAGAACTTGGGAGATTTTAATATATTTGATATGCCCTCTCCCTACTCATTTTAAAATAACTTTATAAGAATTGTAGTGTTGTTACCTTTTGGCCTCAAAAAGGCTCCTTGAAGAGTTCCTAGACAAGGAGAAATTTGACAAGTCTGTGTCCCTTCTCCATCCATCAATGCTGCTCTGATAGGAAGAGGTAAACAAGGGTACTGGGCATCTCTAGCTGAGGTTGTTAACTCCCCCTCCTGCGCGTGCGCACACACAGGGATCCTATGCCTTTAACAAGTGCATAACAGACTGAAATTCAGCAGCTGTGTCTTTTCCGGGCATCAAGGTAGAGAGGTAGGGTGAGCATCACCTGGTGAAGTTCTGCCTGTAATGCAGGTGTTAAAAGCACAGGTGTTAAAAGTGCCAGGAGGAAAACATTTGGTAACTCTAGCTAACCTTATATCATGTATTGCAGTCATGTCCACACCTCTCCAGTCTAGCGAGGATGTTTCACGTTATAGAAGACTTGTTTGGGTTGAAGAGTGACACTCCTAATGTATTCCTTTTCAGGATTCAGGTACAGGCAGTGCTGGCAGATAAGTGATACAACCTCTCTGCTTTTAACTCAATATCTACTCTCCAAAAGGCTGGATCAGTGCAAGCCCCATTGACAAAAAAACAGCTACAGGCCTGTGCATGCTTGAGAGTAAGCCCTGTTGAGTAAGCATTGGGCTGGATGGGTGCTATCTCTAGGAAGTAAGCTTTCTTGAACCCATTGGCTGGCACTTACTAGCACCTGTCAGGTTACGCAGAGGCTTTTGCTCATTAAACAGTTTGAGGAATCATAACTTGGCACAGTTTCTCTGGGATTGTTATTCTAATGTGATGCAGACCTAGGAGCAGAACCAGTAATGTGATATCTGCTGTACTACTGATACCATTAGCTGAAATGTTTTAGCTCCTGAGAGCTGTATAATAAAGGATAAGAGTGGCAGTATGTATCAGGTGTTGCAGTGAAGAAAGAAGAACATTGTATAATATTGCTGCAAGACCGGAGTGTATTTGGAGTCTTGGGTAATGCTAATAACATAGTTTGGCATCCTGTCTTCCAAGAAGGTAGAGTTCTATATTCATGACACAGTGCTGATTCTAACAAGGTGTGGGTTGGCCATAGCAAACACTACTTTAGTTACATAATACAGTCCCTGTGTGCATTCTTGATTAAACTACTTGATTAATAGTGGAAGAAATGATACATTGAGAAATATATGTAGCTAATGTCTTTGCTGAAGCATACTGCTTGATTTAAGTTTAATACTGACTTTCAGAAATAGGACTTTTTTCAAACCAGATTTTGTGATTAAACAAATATTTTTGCTCCATTCAAACATCAAACATTGACAAGTTGGGAGAACACAAGAACAGCCCTGGTAGATCAGGGTCCATCTAGTACAGCAGGGATAGGCAACCTTTATGAGCCATCAGCACATTTTGCCATTTGAAAAACTCCTGGGCACTGCCACAAAATGGCTGCCTTGAGAGGCATGGCAAAGGACAAATCTGCCTCAAAGACTGAGAACAAGCCAGAGGTGAGATCTGAGCCCTAAAACACTACACAACTCCTTTGAACCCACAGTTTTCAGTACCAACAGAAACCTATTTCAAAGCAATCCCAGCTGCCAGTAAGGAAGTGTAGGAGGGGCAGGGCACCTTGGCGGGCACATTGCCTCCCTCTGTAGGATAGAACCCTGTTTTTCCACAGCAAAGAATCAGATGCCTCCAGGAAGCCCACAAGTAGATCATGGAGCAACAGTCCTCTGCCACTATACCTACCCCCCACCCAACAACAGCTAGTATTTAGTGGTATACTGCCTCTTAAATGGAAACTCCATTTAGCTATTATGGCAGAGAGTGGTTACAAAAGAACGTAACCATAAGAACATAGGAAGAGCTATGCTGGATCAGGCCAAGGGTCCATCTGGTCCAGCAGTCTGTTCGCACAGTGGCCAACCAGCTGCCCTCAGGAAACCCTCAAGTAGAACATGAGTGCAATAGCACCCTCCCACGGATGTTTTCCAGGAACTGGTCTACATAGATATACTGTCTCTGATACTGGATGCAGTATATAACCATCAGGAATAGCAGCCATTGATAGTCTTATCTTCCATGAATTTGTCTAATCCTCTTTTAAAGCCATCCAAACTGGTGCCCATCACTACATCTCATGGTGGTGAATTCTATAGTTTAAGTATGTGCGATATGAAGAGATACTTTTATTGTCCTGAATCACCCACCAATCAGTTTCATAGGTGACCCCAGGTTCTAGTATCATAAGAGTGAGGGAGGCAAATGTCTCCCTATCCACTTTCTCCACACTATACATAATTTCATACACCTGTCATGTCTCCACTTGCTCACCATTTTTTCTAAGTTAAACAATCTCAGATGTTGTAACCTTTCCTCACAGGGGAGTTACTCCAGCCCCTTGATCATTTTGGCGGGCTTTTTCACTTTTTCCAACTGTATGAGAATTCTTTTTTAGGTGTAGTAACCAGAACCCTACACTGTATTCTGAATGTGATTGCACCATAGATTTGTATACGGGCAGTATGATATTGGCAGTTTTATTTACATAGGAAGCTGCCTTATATGGAGGCAGACCATTGGTCTATTTTCAATTCATTTCCTAATTATGCCTAACATAGAATTTGTGTTTTTCACAGCAGCCACACATTGGGTCGGCCTTTCCACTGGGCTGTCCACCACAACCCCAAGATTTCTTTCTTGGTCAGTCAGTCACTGCTAGTTCAAATCCTATCAGAGTATAAATGAAGCTGGGATCTGTTGCCTGTTGATCGACCTATCTTCTTGCATTGAGCAGGGGGTTGGACTTGATGGCCTTGTAGGCCCCTTCCAACCCTACTATTCTATGATTCTAGTGCATCTAATCCCATTTTAAAGCCATCTAATACATGTCTACTCAGAAGTATGTCCCACTGAGTTCAATGGGGCTTACTCCCAGGATTGCTGCATAAAGCTCATTATTTTTGTTGGGCAGAAAACATTGCTTTTAAGTTAATGCGTGGTAGAGAACCTCACTGCTTTATTGTTTTAATACAGAATTTCATTTTTCTGCTTTCCCCGTGTAGAATTCTGCTCACATTCAACTGGTGCCCCCTATCCCCACCCCCCAAAAATAAACTTTAGCGGAATATATAACCAGCATGCACCTATTCATCTCTGTGGGGACAACATCAAGCAATCTAAATGCCTAGAAATGCATACAGTAGTTACTTCTTGATGGGCTTCGCCTTAAAAGCCACAATGGCTGTCCACTGCTGGGGACGGAGAGCGGGGGAGAGCGATAAGGGGGGAGATCCGTTTTGGCTACACCGCTGGCACCAGCCCCGGAATCGAGAAGCTGGGAGAGGAAACTCGTAACCCAAGGGAGACAAGGAGAACTGAGGACATCTCTCCCCCTTCCGTAAACACCACGCAGTCCCCGCCCATCTCCCGGGAAGGTAGCACTTTCACCGGAGGGAGGGGTTATGATCCCTTCCGTGTGGCCCACGGTTCTCCTTTCCCCAACCTGTCTTACGCCACCTGCTTGGAAATCGGCTGAAATACTGTGTTTTCCTCTGGAAGGTCATTCTTTGCCTCCGCGCGTTGCCAAAGCTTTGTGGCATGCAGGATGAAATTGCTCCTCCCCCCCTCCCCAGGGGAAATGGAAGCGTCCAGGCAGCTGCTTACAGACAGCCAAGGACTATGTATAAATAAATGGAGGAGGAGGGAGTTAAAGCTCTGGTGAGAACAGCTGAGCAGCAGCAAAGGCAAAGCAAGGCGGACGGAGGAGACCTCTCGGTACGGGGGGGGGGGGGACAAAGCTTCCCCTGCATGGGAGAATCTCTTGAGGTGAGTGAGTTGAATCTGTGTAGGGGAAGGTGGCTTTTCCCCATCTATTAGCCCCTTTTCCCTCCCCCCGGGAATTTATCTAGCTGTAACCCGGTTCAGCTCCGCATCCCCCCGCCGCTTCCAGTTCGACGGAATTCTGCCTTGCAGGGGGCTATTCCAAAGCTCATTTTATCGATGTGTGTTGAGGGTTCAAGGTGACTCTCTTTTACTTTTTTCTTTTTCTTTTTTTTGCAACAAGGCGAAGTATATATAAACATCTTTTTTTGTTTGTTTTTGTAGCTCGATCTCACGGAAATTTACTCGGAAGCAAGCCCCCCTGTGTTCGGCGGGGCTTGCGCCTAAGTAATTGTAGCTAGGATTGTAGCCTTCAGCCGAATGGTCTTAGTAAACAATGTGGTTTCCCCTTAACTATAAGGAGGGGGAGTCATGGCTTACGATCTTAATTGTCTTGTGCATTTTTTTAAAAAAAACAACAACAGATTTTTCCTCCTCTCCCCCCGCCGCCGATTGTTAAAGAGCCGGCAGTGTTTTCTAAGAGGCCTCGGCGTAGACAACTTTTTACAGATGTTAGCAGGCGAAGTGGCGAAGGGCTGCGGTGAGTGTGTGTTTGTTTTTAAAGGCTTTCCTTAGAAACGCTGCTTTTGTTTTGATCAGAGAGTGCCAAAGCGCATGTGCCTCAGACTAACTGCCAAAAATGCATCTGCGGGGAGGGGGTAACTGAAACAGATGGGAGGAAGAGGAGGAGCTGCCAGGGGAGCTTGTACTCTAAAGAATAAAGGCGCAGACGCTTGGAGGGTTGGTGGCTTGGCGTAGGGTCGTTAGTCCCAGTCTTCTTCAAGGTCTGAGCAACAGAGGAGGGAAAGGTTGACCAGCATGCAGCCCAATCCAGTAGAGGTTGGTAGCCAATCTGAGTAGTGGGGTAGAAAGGGGATCACTAGAGGAGGAGCCAAGGACACCTATTTTGCTTCACAAGCGTTACTACACAAGCCTTTTGCTAAACAGTTCAACCCGCCAACGCCACCCCCCAGAAATTTCCCTAGAATAATAACACAGAAAGCAATTTGTGGCAGAGTCCACTTCTCTGTGATTGAAAACAAACGGGGGGGGGGGGGGAGAGAGCAAGAAACCCATTTCACACACTGGCAAACAGAGGCAGCAGGAAATTAGAGTCAATGACTGCAAGACAGAGAATTTGGATTACATAATCACAGCGTACTAAGTTCACAATACCAACAGAGAGCAAACTGTTGGCACGGTGGTGGTTCAGCGCATCCCCAGCCCCAAGAAAGGATCTGCCCCTGGCCAGATCCTATGCCTGTTTCCACTGAATTATGTCCCGCCCACACACACACATATGCAGTTCAGTGTAAATTGAAACTCATTTTAGGCTTGCAGTTGCAAGTATAATAATAAATGTGTCTACAAACTAAACGTGCCTGCATTTCAACATTGACAGGCAAGACTTGGCTTGGCAGAAAACCTGGGCTGAATTGACATTTATTTATTTATTTATTTATTGCATTTATACCCCGCCTTTCTCCCTCTTGCAAGGAACTCAAGGCGGCTTACATTATCCTCCTCCTCACCATTGTATCCTCACAACAACAACCCTGTGAGGTAGGTTGGGCTGAGAGTCTGTGACTGGCCCAAAGTCACCCAGTAAGCTTCCATGGCCAAGTGGGGACTAGAACCCGGATCTCCCGGCTCCCAGTCCGTCACTCTCACCACTACACTACACTGACATGAAGAGCAAAGATCCTTGGTTAGCATGGGTTTTCTTCCTGCTTTTTTCCTTCAGAAATTAACATACCCGAGAAAGCCCTCCTGTGTCCCTGATGCTCTTTGCCTGTTCTGTGTTCATCCGTCCAAGATTTTCTCTGCTACTACCACTGCCAAGATTTAACCTAGGGTGATTTCTTATCTATGGAAGGTAAACTAAGAATGACATTTTTCTGGATGAGCCAGTGGGAAGGAGAGTAAAATGTGTCACTTACATGTTGGTAGCTGACCAGAAGGATGCTGTACTCTGGATCAAAGTCATTCACATGTAGTCCTTCAGTTAACAGCCCCAAAGCATGTGGATAACAGAATCTGGAACATCGTTCATTCTTCCTAATCCTATCTGCTCTGGAGTCCCTAGCATGGGGCCCATGGGCCCTGCTGTGCCTTCAGACTCTTTTCTTGGTGCCTGCCAGGCTCCTGGCCCCTCCTAATCTAAAAAATACATTCCTTTTTTTTTTTTTTTAACCATGAGGTTGGCGTGTTGCGATGTGAAACATTGGTCTTCAGCACCATCTCCCCCTGCCTCCCCAATGTCTCTGGGGCCCAGTGGCATTTTTAGAAAATAAAAATGGCACATGGCTGCAACCCAGCACTTCATTTTGAAGCATGCTGTACTGCCCAGAAAAAAAGTAACTGGGGGTAGTAGGGAGCATCCTGGGAGGTTAGAGAAGGTGGCTCGAGCATCCTAGGGGACTAGAGAAGGTGGCAGGGAGTAAGGGTGTGTGTGTTTTGTGTATGAGGAGTGTGTGCATATGAGAGAGTGAGATATTTGCCTTTTTTTGCAGTTGTGGTGGTCTGTGTTTGTGTGTGTTAGCTGGCTTGTTTGTTTTGGTGAGCTCTGTGTTCTGCCTGAGTTTTGTGTATAGTGTGTGTGTGTGTGTCTAGAGCTTGGTTCAGGGATGTGGATGCGACGCGTGCTTTGCCTGTGTCTGTTTCTCTGAGCCTCACCAGTTTGCCTTCTGTGAAACAGGCATCTTGTTTTTTTGTGGGGGGAAACATGTGATTTGGTATTTGGTGCTCAGGTCCTATGTCTGGCTTGTACTCACTTCCTTGGCTAAGTTGATTGTCTTCCAGTCAGTTTCCCTTCCATGAAATGGGTGCGGGAGTACAACTCGGTTCAAATTCTTGGCTTTGATTCTTGGAGCTCAGCCCCTACCTCTGCCTTGTACTTAGATTCTTGGGAAAATTACTTTTATTTTAGCCTTACCAGTTTGGCTTCTGGCAAGTGGGTGCTTTGTGACTGGCCACACCCACCATGACAGCTACTATGTGACTAGGTAAGCCCCCTGTGGCAGCCATGTTGTGAATGCCCACAACTCTCTCAAAATTCCAAATGTGCCCGCCATCCCAAAAAGTTTGGGGACTGCTCCTATACACCTGTAATGAACTAATTTTCCGAGCTTGGATTCTTATGTAACCAAATAGGCACCATCCATGCACAAGAAGGAGATAAAGCAGGCTTATAGGAGCCCCAAGGTTTCTAGAAGTGAAAAAAAAAAATATTTAGGGGGAAAAACTTCATGGGTGGAGGGCACAGAATGCTGATTGTGTGTGGAAGAATGAAATGAAGTATACTGGAGGAGGGCATGGCTGCCTGCCTGGAATTCTGAACAGGAGCGTTCTGTGCTTGTCTACGTATGACATCACACACTGATTAGGTTTCTTCAAACAGTGCATTTGAAATTTCAAATCGTCTAAAGTAATCTTGTGTATGTGTGTTTAGAATGAAAATATAAAGCAGAGGAGAGACTTTAGTGCTGGAGATGTAAATGCTCTTCATTTTACCCATGGGTAGAGAAATAAGCTGAGTACGGTATAGTTCATGCTAGCACTCTGTTCAGGCATCAAAGTGGTAAGGAGCTTGGCACATCAGAGAAGTCCTACTCTGTGTCTTCAGTGGCAGAATGGTAAAAGGTATCTTAAGCAAATTTGTGATTAGCTCAGCAAAGAGCAATGGGATGACAGAATGAGCTATTAGTGGATCTAAACTGAAGTAGTCAATGTGATAATCCCAAATTATAATAATGTTTATTGAGTCACAAGGCTACTTGGAATGACAGGGGATGGGTTGGTGCAGGCCTGGTTATCTGGGGGAACACTTCTGGGTTAAAGGATTGATCAGATGACTCTGAGGAGTCTTGAGAACTGTGGAGGCAGTATCCTAAATATCATTCACTCTAATGGTGAACACAGGTGGTGAGTGCCAAAGGAAATGGAGCCAAATATTGATAAAGAAGAGGGAGGTACTGGCATGCTCAAACTTTTGCAGAAGTACAAATCTTTAAAACTAAGCGTTAACAACTTTTCCAAAACAGCCCAATGTGGACTGAGCATGCTCATCATGGGGGGGCAGGGATGGCTAGCTGGCTGGAACGCTGAGCAGGAACACTCCTGTTAGGAGGAATAATTTGCTGTAACATTTTGTTGCACGGCCCACTTGTTCCTGTATATTGATGACAGCCAGCCACAATCCGATGCATGTTTATTCAAAAGTAACTTCCACTGTGTTCAATAGGATTTACTCCCATGTAAGTGTGCATAGGATTGCAGCCTGCATGTTCAACACCAGGAGATAAAATTCCAAGTAGAAAGCCTGCAACAAGCAAGGACCCAGACATTACATTTAACACTTTTTCTTAAGAGGGGAAAAATAGGAACTATACCTACATTTGCAGAGACCAACAAACTAGCAACCTTTCTCCCTTCCTGTATCTCCATCTTCTTAAATTAGGTAGGGGTGTGTGTGTGTGTGTGTGTGTTTATTCTCAGTGGAGAGCTCATAGCAGCTTGGGATGACAGATTTAGTTGTGGAAAGTAGTACAGGGCAGCTTTCCCCAGTGCAGGGCTGGGCATCAAGGGTAGGCATGGTTGGGCACCTGCTGAGGGCCCACACCCGAGCAGTGCCCCACTGACAAGAGCCCTTTAGAGTTGCTCCTCTTCTTCACCATTGCAACCTGCTTGTTCACCTGCCTCTCGCTTTAGCCCAGGCAGTGGGGGGGGGGGGGAGGAGGAGGAGGAACAGGTGCCACTGCCTATTTGCTCCCTGGCTCTCTGCCTGTCAAGCAAGTAAGTGGTAGCAATGATAGAGAGGTTGAGGAGTGGTAGCAGCTGATGACAATGGTGGTGGGATTGTAGATTCACTGCGGGAGGGGCCCCATTGAGGATGGGTTGCCGAAGGGCCCTACAAAACCTGGAAACAGCACTCCAAACCTAGTTTTGGCTGATAACTCAGGCCTAGTGAACTGTATGGCCTGGATAGAATAAACAGTAGGTTAAAATGTCCTTGATGCACATACAAAGGCAAAACAATCGGCTAATGGGGGGGGGGGCAACCTGCAGCCCTAGGGCTGTGTGTACACCTTGGTTTAATTGTGTGCTGTCCTCAACCTAACTTCAAAAGCTCTCTGCAAGTGATCAGTTCAGACCTCTAGCAAGAGCAATCTGTCCCTTCCTGGGCAGCCCCCAGGGTTTGGGGACATACACACACACGTGTGCACACACACATACGTTTCGCTCTGGCCCCCAACAGATTGTATAGCATTGATTGTTAATGCAGTCATTAATTAAAGAGAGAACAGCCAATGTGTGTAGCAGTTAATCATTCTAGCCAAATGTCAGTGCTGGGCTGCAAACAACAAGTCTCGCAAGGGCAGACTGAAACTGAGTGGGTCAAAAAAAGGTGATGGTGGCAATTGAAAGCCAGAGTCTGCAATGAAGTATGAAGTACAATCTGGGCAACAAGTACTGTGGAAAATCAGCAGGGTCAAGGGAAGCGGAGGCCAAGAGCCAAGTAATCCTTCCAAGGGAAGATGGAGGGAACTAGGAACTGGGGAATGCACTGAGCAAACAGACCATTGTTCAGGAAATGATCTGTACCTGACCAGGAAGTATTTATGGCTAAGCAAGATCAGAAGGAACTGATGGAACTGTTTGAGGGGAGACAGTAGAGGTACGCTGTGCCTTGAAGAGCAGCCAGGCCTTGGGGCGTAATCCATGCTGGCTGGGGAATGCTGGGAGTTGTAAGACTTTTCTGTCTAAACTCGCATAGGATTGTGCCCTTACTTTCTCTTTGCTCTGTGTCTCTCTCCCCCTGCCCCAAAACACAGGCACCACTACACAAACTAAGAATCTCTAAGTTCAGATAACCAAGCGTGACATCTATTAATTTGTGTCTGATGTTGATCAGTTTGAGTTTACAAGAAGGAAGATACTCCAAGCAAAACTAGTAAAGGGGTCTTTCTTGAGTTCTTGATATCCACCCTAAGGTGGTAGAGTGAACTGATTTCTGTTGAACTTTCCACTTGTTCAGTAGAAATGTTATAACACTCCCGGAGGGATTAAGCCCAAGCTGTCAGTGGCTATATAATGTCATCTGCAACACCAGTTATATCGTCTGGTAGAATTCATGGAATCCTAGCTTTGGGTGGCTCTCCATAACCCTGCCTGTATGGACTAAGTCCACACAGTCTCTTTGCTTTGAACTCCTGTCATGGGCAATCCATGCTAAATTAATTCTAAAGTTCTATGTGCTTGGGGTCAGTCTAAATTACCTTACAGGGATCCTTTCCACCTCAGTGCCTCTGACTGTAGAGAGATTGAGGATTTTCCCCAACTGTGTAACTCTTGAACATAACCTTTTTCCGCTATGCACTATGGTGGGACATGGGAGAGAGCCTTCTCTGCTGTGGCACCCCGGTTGTGGAATACCCTCTCCTTGGAAGCCCGATTGGTGCCTACATTCGTTTCCTTTTTGCGGCAAGTAAAAAACATTTTAGGGCTAAATGCATTCCCTAAAGTAGCTCACTGTTTCAACTGTTTTGTTGTTTTAGATTTTAATTGGTATTTGTTTGTTTAATCGTTTAATAAGGTTTTATCACTTTAATGTTTTTATTGTTTTATACTGTTTAAATTGATTTTATCTGTATGCCACCCTGAGATCTTAAAGATATAGGGCAGGATACAAATGTTTTTAATAATAATAAAAATACTAGACCAAGGGGAGGGGCCTAGTGAGGCCTGTGGTGTAGCAGGAAGCCTGGCTCGCAGAGAGTGGATCTAAGATGGAGGAGGGAGCTGATTTTGGCTCTCTGCAGTAAATCCGTAGACAGCTGAGGGGTGGCAGAGATCGGTTGGACTGCCAATTTTGTGGACCCTCATCTTGAGCCCAGTGTAAAGGAACCTTTTATGAAAGAAACCCCACAAGTCTCCAGTGTCCTCAGGAAACTGAAGTCTGAGTAAGTGCTGAAGCCCCTGAAACTTCTCACCTCTCAGAAGTGGGGTACAGGAGCATAACCCTTGGGCTATTTCTTTATTGAATGTGTAGGAGAAGATATGATATAAATAAATCCACCACTTCAAGCACTTGAAGTACTCCCACCGGCAAGGATACAGGGTGCTAGAAAAATCAATATTACTTCAAAATTTGTATCTGATGGATAAAATATAGATTTACCTACAACTAAATTTGTTTACAGAAAGGATAACAATGGAGTTTAATAATCCAAACCCGGCCTTCCCCAACTTGCTGCCCTCAATGCCTTGGACTACAACCCCCAGGATTCCTAACGATTGGCCATGCTGGTTGGGGCTGATGGGGTTTTTAGTCCAAACCATCTGGACAGCAGGTTGGGGAAGTCTGGTTTAAGCCATCACAGAAGTTCTGCCCTATTCCCACCCAACCGCCCCGCCCCCAATTGACAAGGCAGCTCTTGTTCAATAGCTGTGGTGCACAATTGAATTGTAGGCTCTGCTCATAAATCCATTTTCTTTGTCTCAGTCTGTAAAACTGCCAAGCGCCTTCTTAATGTTCTTACATGCACAAAGTGCTGAAAGCCTAGCCTTCAATGAATTGCATCAGGTTGTGTATGAGGAACAACTCCTGAGCAGGTAAGGATTGACAAGACTGAACAAGCTATCCAAAGTAGAGTACAGTTTCTAATTTAGGCTGGTGTAAAAAAAAAGAAAAAAAAAAGGAAGCATAATGTTGTTGACCTTACAACTGTTTGTGTGTACATATTCCTCTTTCTACTTTTAGAGCAGTTTTATTCCAATTGCTTCTAGAGTTTCCCATATGTTGAGGGGACTTGAACGGTGATGACATTTCACTGTCCATTCAAAAGGAACACAGCATAGTGATGGGGCTATGAAGATCTATTTAAAGTTCTGTTTTTTCTCCTCCAGTATATCTGATTTCCCAGTGGAACTCTGTTACCTAAACTGTATCCAGTATGTGCCTATTGAGCAGAACAAACAAAACACATGGAGCTCTTGATAACTTAGCCTTCTGCCATGGGTCTGTTTGTGGAGGTTCTCTCCCACTCCCAAATTCCCCTCTGACCAAAATGCACACACTTCACATTTGTCCTTGGCAGAATTTGGCCCAGTGCTGGCTTTGGCAGTAGGAATGGATGACTCAGTCTATTTCCAGTCTGTGTAAGTTTTGCATGTACTTAATAAATGTGATCAGGCAAATTCCACATCAGTCTGCAATGTATTTTTTAAAAAAACTGCAAGAAAATACACAGCCAATTTTCTGTGTAACTTTCCCTAATATACACACCCTTGTACGAAACTTTAGAGCCAAAAACTGCATCGCAATATTTGGGAAGTGCGCAGTCTGAAGGATAATTGTGTTCTGATGTGCGTGTTAGTCTGGAAGTGGAACACTTCGCAATGCATGCATCCATCATGACAGTCTCCATAGCCGTTCCCCTAAGGAGGGTCCAAAAATGCAGGCAACTCTGTGTGTTTTATACACATGCGCACACACCAGTGCTACATAGTGTAATACCCAATTTATTAGGATCAGCTGGTAGTCACAGAATAGTGAGCAGGCAGCATAGTGGTTAGTATATTTGACCTTGACTAGAGAGCCCTGAGATTGCATGAGAAAAGGAAGGGAGGGAGACAATGGCCCAGTTCACATGATCATAGCAGGGGAAATTAGCCACAGTGATAATGTGAACTGACTCAACATGTCCCCAAACAGCTTAAGACCACCAGCTCAAGATTTACCAGGAGTTTCTTTTCCCAGCATCAGGGAAAAAAATTTTATCTTGAAGACAACCAAGGGGTTGTAAAGCTAACAGGCCTTAGTTGCCTATTCAAGACCAAGCCATTCCAAAGTACTTCTTGATAAACCAGGGATTGCTCTCAACAATATATAATTACAGGGAAATTCATCCCCCCTCTACTGTAAGCATTTTGCAGCTAAGCTCAAAGGGAACATGGCGGAGGGACAAGGGCGCATAGGGCATCTTTGTCCTTGTTAATTAAAAAAGTCCCAGTGCTTCAACGATGTGAACTGTGGCTCTGCTACAACACTGCATGGGAGTGATGGACTTGTTTCAATTTCCTAAGCCAGCGAATCATGTTCCTGTGTAGGTCTGTCCAGTATGATAACAAAACACAAAACTTTAAGATACGTCGTATCCCAACCACTTGTGCCTGGAGGATACCCCCTCAGCCTGTGAGTTAGGGCTCGCACAATGAAATTCTCTCCCATTTAAAAAAAATAAATAAATCCATATAGCAGAAGAGGTGAACCTTTTCCAGCCTAAAGACTGAATTCCATTTTGGAGAAGTTAGGGGGCGGCACATGCTAGTGGTGGGTGAGGCATTCATCCCCCCCAAATTCATCCCCCCCAAATTCATCCCCCCCAAATTCATCCCCCCCAAATTCATCCCCCCCAAATTCATCCCCCCCAAATTCATCCCCCCCAAATTCATCCCCCCCAAATTCATCCCCCCCAAATTCCACTGTTACCAATTTATAGTAAGAAGCATGTCTGCTAAGAAGTAAGGATGAGCAGCATGACTGCTCACAAGTAAGCATGACAAGCCGCTGCAGAACAAAGGTCGGAAGGAGGCAGGACTGAACTGCTCAGGCTTGGCCCCTCTGCCCCACAGGAAAAAGCTCTTGTCTCCGATCAGCTGCTGATTGGACGTAACTGCTTTCCCCTGCTGAGCACTGAGAAAAGGAGCCTCTATCAGTGCTCAGCAGGGAAAGGTTGAGGGGGCGGGGCCAGGGCCAGGGGAAGAACTGCAGGGCCAGAGGTTCTCCATCTCTGCCATACAGAGAAGACTAGTGTGTCAAGGAGAATCTTTCTATGTGCTAGCTGTTTATTTGTGGGAATTATTTTTTCCTAGGGAAGAATTCCATCGTGAGCCTCCACACACAGTGCAAGTGGTGTGGTCCAGGCAGTTTTACCACCTCAGCCTGCTCTTTGTGAGAATGAAGGCTTGCCTTGCTTGGTCCAAATAGCTTTCCTTTTGTAGGCAGATTTGTGTTAGGACTACTTGAGCATCAAATGAGTTCCTCGGTGTCTTCATGACAACGAACAGCTATGTTACTTTGCAGCTGCAGTGATGTACTTACGTTGCAGTTGGGAGTGGGCAAAGCTGTGGAAGTATTGTCACTGTACAGTAATGTGCAAGGTTTGAGACGAAAAGGGGTTGTGTGATCTAGGCAGATTATCAAAACAAAGGGCTTATGCTCTGTGCATTGGCACATGGACCTTAAAAGTTCTGAACTAAAAGGTATCTACCTCATTCTAGGATGTGTGTCGTTTTGGAACATGGGCTAAAGTAAGGGATGTCTGGCCAAGTTCTTGTTTGTAAAGAAGATATCTAACCGTGGCCTGTCAAGTAAGCATTGGTCCATTGGCTCATAGCCAGAATATAGCTTGAGTAATTGTACTGTGACTATCTAGATTCCATTTGTTTTAGTGGGATGATGACATATTTGCTTCCTGTCCTACATGTGTGTCTGGTGCATAGCTAGTGCTTTTTTAGTCATCTGACCCACACTGAAAATAATTGCCCTTTCTTGGCATAGGAAGTGATCTCAGCCACACTCAAGTCCTGAGAAGCATAAATTGCTCCCTCTAATTGGTGTAAAACATGTGTAACTACTTCTCAAATGACTGGTTCTTCAATGATGAGAGCTGGCATCATCATAGGGTGCAAAGCTGTGCATGTTTAGACAGAAAAAAGTCCCACAACTCCCAGCATTCCCCAGCCAGCATGCCTTTTCTGTCTAAGCATACATAGGATTGTGCCCTTGGTGTCTGAGGCAGCTATTCCCCATCCATCTTGGCTGCAAGTGATGGGAGTTGTGGCCCAACACATCTGGAGATCACCAGCCGGGGCAAGGCTGAGCTAAAGAATGTGACATCGGTTGTACCTGCCTCCAGTCTCTCCTCAGTCTGAGATCACTAAGATTGCTTTCATAATGGGTAGGAGTTGGCACACCATTTAATAGACTGGTCAAAGATGATCAATTGACCGGTCAGTTGACTGCCCGATATTTGACTGTGGTTAAACATTGTCAAATATTCCAAGTGAAACCAATAAATGCAATGATGTAGGTGGCGGCTTGCTTTCTAAATTTCATTGTGATATCACTTGTTAGCAAGAGCAGGAATGTGGAGGCTGGTTGCCTGCAAACCTGCAGCAGTTGGGGGCAAAGCTTCTCCATACCACATGTGAGAGCTGAATATATCACCAAACGGGAAAAGGAACACAAGCAGGCATCCAGGGCAAAGGTGATCACTGTCTTTGACTGCCCATGGCTCCATCTTGATTGCTGTCAGAGCCAAGGAGTGTCCCCTCCATGTGATCTGGTTCTGTGCTGTGTGAAATTTCCTGTGAAGGATTGGACTTGGGCCTAGATTCTCCTCACATATCTTGTTTAAAAGGAAAATATCTTGTTTTAAAGGAAATTTGCTGCCACCACCACAGCAGCAGATTCAGTGGAGGGGAGGGTGAGAAAGGCCATAAAAATGGCTGGGGGTGGTGGTGCATCCAGCCCATGGGCTGTATGTTGTCCATCCCTGGTCTAGAAATACAGTTCTCTGCTGAAAGGATCAGAGGCTGAAACAAACACACGAGATACTTCTGTGAGGTTGATGCTAAATTATGGAGAGTCAAGGGAAGCCAAAGGTTTCTTTGTTCTAATGAAGTTATTGCTTCAAAAACACTTGGCCATTATTTTTTTTTTCAATATTGGACCAGTCAAATGCCCAACCCTCCCTTCAGCAAGCTACTATCTCTCAGCCCAAGGCTTGCCTCTCCACCATGTGCAATATAGAGGGAATATTGACCCACCTTAGAGGGCTCCTGCAAGGATTACTTCAGTAGTGTATATTCTGAACCCCCTAAAATGCTACATCAATGCCAAGTATAAGTCTAGTAACATCTGGGTTGTTTTTTAATTTGCAGGTTTGCTGCTTCTATCTTGGCACGGTTGTGATAGCATCATTCCGTGGGTTGCTTTCCTAGATAGGTTGGTATAAGGTTTTGATTAGTCCTCAGTGACAAAATTCCATGCTGTTGTGTTTGATGCATCAAACAATGCATTGCTAATCTGAAAATGAGGTGGAACAAGAGGATTTATACTGGGACCCTAATATATGCATGTGCTAAAATGCCTGTATGCTATTCTCCTACATAAGTGCGGACTTCTCAAAGCAAATGGGCAGAATACTCCTTGTATGTTTTTTGTTTCCATAATGAAAAAGGCTGGTGATTCCTTCCCCTTCCCTTTAAAATGCTAAAATAAAGCTATCACTGAAATTTGAGGGGAGGGAGCTAAAATCCTCATGAGTTCCTGATGTCTATGAACTTGTGAATGGTATATAAGTAAAGCTTTGCAACGTGACTAAGCATAAAATTACCTGTTCATCATATGAATGCGAGGAACTTCTATTATCCCACTCACCCCTTCTAACAGTAAAGCCCCCCACACACATTTCCCTCCTTCTCCAGCATTGTATAACCATGAAAAGACTTCTTTAAAGTTATAGCCATCTTTCATATGTGTAAAGTGATTTGGCCATGTTCTTCTCTTCCTTCCTCTTCTGTACTTTCCTCAGTCTGTTTTAGTTTGTAAGCTCCCTGGGAACTGAGAAACCTGTCTAAGTTGCCTATGCCACTCTGCAAGACACTGCATATACTGATGGCATGCTATTAATAGTAATAATAATATATTTTTAAATATACTAATTGAATATATTTATACAAATGTACATAATTTAATCACAGTGAGGGGATTTTTTGTCACAGAATCTGGAATAATTAATGCAAAATTCTAGACACCCTATTAACTGGGTTAAAGACTACCAAGCACTATACAATATAAGCCAGCTTGTCGTTTGTTCTGAAAACCAAAGACCAACCATGCTTAATAATCTGATTGCCTGATTCAACTTCGCATGGAAACTAAAGTTGATAAAACTGCATTTAGATAAGAAAGCATTGCTTATGTGTGGTTTACAATGCAATCTGTATATTATTTAATTTTTTAGCCCGCTCTTTTGACTTTCAAAGCCCCTTTTGGAACTAGATCTGTAGACTCAAGCAGATTTTGGTGACCCAATGGGTCTTTGTGTTTTAGGTTCTTTGTACTGTATCAGCGAAAGTAATCCAAAATGCCTCTCAACGATGAGCAGAACAGTGACTGTGATTCTTCAAGATCCTCTGAAAGTGCAACTGCTTCTTCCAGTGACTCTGAATACTCGAGACAGAGTTTCACCAGTGACTCTTCAAGCAAGCCTGACTCTCCAGCTTGTAAGCTAAGCTAGCATGAGCTGCTAGTACAACCTTCTGTCTGACTGCAGCTCCCATAATGGCTGGGAATTATGGGGGCTGCAGTCCAACACATCTGGAGGGCACCAGGTTGGGGAAGGGTGTACTAGGACATACTGTGAGATGTACGTGATTTGGTCCTCCTCCGAATTGCATGAGTTCCATGATTTTCAAACTGTTTGATTCGTTGGACACTCATTGGGCATTCTTTGGTGAAAATGGGGGGTGACTAATTGGGGGGGAGCTTGGCAAAGTACCCTCTTGATGGGTCCTTTCCTTCGCTGGTGGGCCCTAACAGGCTTATGTGATGGTGGGCAGCAGCAAAGGGCCCGGGTGCCAGTGGCAACACAAATGCTGGGCTCCTTTGCCCCAGGATTTGTCCAAAGATGCCACATGCTGATGCTGGACCTGAGTGGAAAGATCACTATTGGTGGACAAGCTTCCCTGAAAGAGAAGTCCCCATTACAACCAATATTTTCCTGCAATGCCTATCTACAGGAGAGTGCTGGGTGTGTTCCTAGATACGCTTTCAGTGGTTGCAGGGTGATGAAGAGGCCAAATAGGTCTGTCTAGTTCTCCACATAAATAGACAGCATATCCAAGAACATGCCTCGGAGTCTTCAGCAACACACAGTAGTTCCATACATGTAGAGGTTCTGTGGAAGATAAATCAATGTGGAAAAGGCTCAAGGCAAAATTTTACAGACCATTACCTTGGATGGAAAAATACAGCTCCTGATTTGTGTCATCCCCCCCGCCCCAACGCAAATATCGAGGGTTTCATCTGCTGGTTCCAGTGTGCAAGCAGCTTCCACCATTCTTTGTGGAAAGGGGCAGGAGCCAGGGTCAGCCCTACCATTAGGCAGAGTGATGTGGCTGCCTTGGGTGGCAGAAGCTGGAGGGAGAGCCTGTGGATTTTCTTTTTGCACATGGGGAAAAATGGGGTGGGAGCAATAACTCCATGGTACATTGCATGAATGCAGTGAAATTTGGGTGCGGGAAGCTCTCAGGGCGAGCCTTCAGATGCTGTACTTGAAAACTGGGGATGTTGGCTTCTTCAGGGAAATCTGCGCACATGGGGGGAAATTAGTTGCTCTCAATAATGTAGTAGCTGGGGGGAACCTGGACAGGGGTGGGAAACAAGCCTCTCTCATTGGTTGAGCAGCCCCTGCCAGTTTGATGATGTTCAGTTCTACTCCCCCCATCTCATCCAGAAGTATGTTCCTTTCAAGTGCTGTGTGACCCCTGAAAACCAGATTTTAAAGGCACTATACATTCGGCTTGCTTTGTGTGTCCCTGATGGATCAAAGCCAATTCCACGAAAATCCGGGTAATACTCGAACATACTTCTTATTCCATTGTCGTGAAGATCCGCCCCAGGTCTGATCTAGCATGGTTGCTCTTACATTCTCAGGCAGCAAAATATCCTGAGTTGGTCCTAACTGGAGCACAGTGGCTTGAGTGCGTGCTTTCTGTGTGTGTGTATACAGGTCTTCAGGTTTGATCTTTATCATTTCCGCTTACAAAGAACCCATTTAGAAATCTAAAACGCTGAATTGTTTTCATGTCAAATGTCCATGCTGAGCTAGTATGGCATGTCATTCTTTCCTTTTGTTCTAGCAATGAGCCCGCCCAAAGTGGTTACCTTTGATGAAATGATGGCAGCAGCAAGAAACTTGTCTAACTTGACTCTGGCTCACGAAATTGCTGTAAATGGAAACTTTCACATGGAACACGTCGAGCATCCACAGAACAGGTAAGCTAGAGGTTTTTTTAAAAAACTGTTAGCAAAAATTGCTGCTGTGGGAGCCACAGTGTCTAAATAAATGAATTATATCTTGGCAAATCGCAGATCACTTGCACAGCTTTAGGGGTCCCTGCAAACGTTTTCTCATTCAGGGCACTTACTTTGCCACCTTTATTTCCTAAATTTATAGTCTGTTTCAGTCTAGTAGACCCAAGAGTTCTTCTGTACCAATTGGAGTAGTGATATATAGATCTTGCAATTAATCAAACTAAAGATTCTTTGCTTGGAGGAAGGAATCTCAGTCTTACTTCTTTTGAATGCACATTCTCCTCATCCCCCCGGTAGCTTGACTGGAAGGGTGAAACGAATGGTACACAAAGCATTCTGGGATCGTTTGGAGGAAGACCTGAATGAAGATCCTCCTGAATATGAGCATGCCATCAAGCTGTTTGAAGAAATTAAAGAGGTGAGCTTAACCTTGGGATTACTCCTCCTCCTCCTCTCATGAGAAGTTTATTGTTTTGTCAGCTTAGCTCTGGCCATATAATTGAGTCAATATAGTGGCACCTGTTCTAAATCTCTGACGTATGCAGATTCTTAAAGAATAAGAGGAAAGAGGAAAAATTGAAACTCTATACTTCAAGGCTTGGTATGTCATAACTGTTAAAAACCTGTGGATTTTCTTTTTGTTTATGATGGCCAGAAGGTCAACACCAGGTTTGAAAGGGCCATGGACAAGTTAACTTGGAGCCCACCAGCACCACCCTAGTGGCTGGTGCCTCCCCCCCCCGCCCCCCCAGCTTACAGGTAGCTGCTGGGAGAAGCATCAGTGGGTGACAGGACTTTTAAAACACACACTCTCTCTCTTACTTTTTTTGTTTTGGCAACCTGGCCCTGATAGAAGCATTGAACTGGGTGGCTGCAGCTGCTGCTATCTGTATTTCCCGTCCAATGCCTCTTAGCCCTGCTGCAGTGTCCCTACATCTGGTGTGGGGCTCAAAGGCATGGGGTGGGGGAATAAAGATGGTGGCAGCTGCAACTGTCCAGCTTGGTGCTTTTCCTTTCAGCACTAGGCTGTGGGGGGTGGGGGGAGCTGAGGTAATGAATGCACATGGTCAACCCCACCAGGCCCTTTCTTCAGTTTGTGGGCTTTGGCATTTGCCCTACCATGCTGGGTAACAACACTTGGCCTGGTTGGCCAGCACTGTCCATCATTATCAAAGTTTATATCTCACTCTTCCTCCAGGCAGTTCAAAACTGCATCCATTGTTGCAGTGCTATCCACACCTTGAATAGCTTCTTTAGAGTCCTGACTGAAACCTGGAGCGGATTCCACCCCACTGACATCAGAGCCACCAGCCTCTACTGCATTGTTCTCCTTGACTCCGTGGGATAGAGAGTAAGATGAGTGAGAGTGACGGGTCCGAAGTCACTCAGTGAGTTTTATGGTTGAGTAGGGATTTGAATCTCTGTGTCCCCAGTCTTCGTACCCAACTCTAACTAATGCATCAGGGGAGGGTAACCTCTGTGGACCCCACCCCGTGGTCTGGGGAGAAGAATCACCATGTTATCTCCAATCTCTGATTGGAGATAACAAGGGGATTACCCCACAGTCAGATGGGATTTGCAGGAGTGGTTTCTGCAAGCCACCTGCACCCCAGCTTGGACAGGAGTGGCCTGGGAAGGATTCTCCCGACTTGGCCACTGCTTGCGGGAGCCAGCTGCAGAACATCCTGGCCAAGTCGCTTTCTCCATGCAGAAAGTGGCTAGAGCCTGCCCCAGTGATGTCATCCAGCCTGCCAGCTTGGTGCTTGGGGGCAGTCCGGCCCCCAGACCAAAATAGGTTGCTCACCCCTGTGCTACATGTTCTCATGAAATGTAAACTAGATGTAAAACATGTATTTGTTTTTACATCTAGATGTAATATTTATGATTACATTTACTTTAATGAACAATGTTTACATAGTGACCCTAGGTGCAAAGACGGACAGGGCTCCTGTGCCTTTAATAGCTGTGTGAAAGGGAATGTGCAGCATGACATGCAGAGGTGAAATAAAGCTGCGTCTGAAATTCCTTCTAACATACAACCACTGGAAATATAGGAGTCCTGTCTTTCTTGTCTCTTTTTACACCTAGTCACCTAAGACTTGTATTACCATTGAGAGCCATTGACTATAGCTGGTAGATCTTGGTTGGTCTGTGTTTTTAATGTTGCAGATCCTTCTTTCTTTCCTGAACCCTGGGGCTAACAGGATGCGAAGCCAAATCTGTGAAGTCCTCGACACAGATCTGATAAGGCAGCAGGCTGAGCATGATGCGGTTGACATCCAGGGTCTTGCAAACTATGTCATTAGCACCATGGGGAAGATGTGTGCTCCAGTAAGGGATAATGATGTAAGCCAGCTAAAAGCCACTGGGAATATTGTCGAATTGTTGAGGTTGGTGTGTGATTGCTTTTTTCAATACTGTTCTTTAGCATCTCACCGCTCAAAAGAAGTGCCAAAATATGCTGCTTATCAAAATATATTTGTATTGATATGGAAAGAAATCAGGGGTTTCTAAAATGATCAAGGGGCTGGAGCAGCTCCCCTATGAGAGAAAGTTACAACAGCTGGTATTGTTTAATTTGTGGGGGGAAAGGCAAGTAAGGGGAGGCATGATAGAGGTGTACAAAATGGTGTGGAGAATGTGGATAGGGAGACATTTTTCCCCCTGTCTCAAAAGACTACAGCCCAGGGTCATCCCATGAAGCTAATTGGTGGGAGATTCAGGACAGATAAAAGGAAGGACTTCTTCACACAGCGCATAGTTAAACTATGGAATTCGCTACCACAAGACGTAGTGATGGCCACCAACTTGGATGGCTTTAAAAGGGGATTAGACAAATTCCTGGGGGATAAGGCTATCAATGGCTACTAGTCCTCATGTCTGTATGCTACCTCAAGTATCAGAGTGGTATACACCAGTTGCTGGGAACATAGGCGGGAAGGTGCTGCTGCACTCATGTCCTGCTTGTCAGTTTCTCGTGGGCAGCTGGTTGGCCATTGTGTGAACAGAATGCTGGACTAGATGGACCCCTGGTCTGATCCAGCAGGGCTCTTACGGTCTTAAGGGTTGCCTGTTAGGGTGCACCTAGACCATCAATTTAATTGCACTTCATTTTTCTTCTGTTGATTGTTCTAACCTTTGCCGTTTTCTTATTCACACGTGCTGCTTCTCAATATGTAATAATTTGGGGAGGGATTTTAGGATTGCCACGTAGCATATGCTTTGCATGCAGAATTCCCAGAGTCAATCTCTGGCAACTCCAGTTTAAAATAATCCCTATCGTCAGGTGGCTGGCAATGTGAAAGACCTTCTCTGTTAGAGTAGGCAAGCTGTGCTAGATGGATGAATGGCGTACGGCAGCTTCATACGTTCCTAAATGCATTCTTAACTGAAGATACTTTCACTTAATGATCCAAAAGCTCGCTTGTCCTTTCTCTCTCCAGTAATGTCTTGTAGCACCAACAGACCAATGCTTGTGGACAGGCGAGGCTGGTTTTCAATAGCTCCTTACATGAGCTTCTCCAAGCAGCAAGCTGTCCCATGTGCAGCGCTTTGCCACGTTGATGTGCCAGCTTCCTCTCTGCCATTGCAGACGCTTTAGTGGAAGCTGTCATGGCAAGGTGAAAATTGCTGCTGTGCATGAAGAGTAGCCAACGGGGGAAGCTATTTAAACAGGCCACCTTGTGGCCACTTTTTCAAATCAGTCTCTGGTATGGAAGTCATTTCCTCCTTTTGGAGCAAAAAAGGCGCTAGTAATTGTTATGAAAGTTGCAAACATGCACATATGTCCGACAAAGTGCACCTAACATCCTACTAACAGTTTCACAACGTTTCAGTGGAATTTCAGCCAATATTTTGCATCACTTTGCATTGGGGTCATGCATTAAATTTTTAAGAAAAGCCAAAATCAGTTTTGTGAAATGAACTGTTAATTCACAAATAGTGGCTTCTGTGCAAACTGCTATTGCTCGATATCTTAAACAAAAACAAAAGTAGTGTAACAGAACGTCTTTATTACAGATTTGACAAAGTTGCCATTTGCACTGTGTGCATTCCATACAACTAAGTTAGGAGTACAATCCTATGCAGGTTTAGATAGGAAAAAATTCTACAACTCCCCGTGTTCCCCAGCCAGCATGCTGGGAGTTATAGGACTTTTTCCTGTGTAAAACTGCATAGGATTGCACCCTAAGGGATTCATCACATGGAGCTTTTATCCTGCAATTGAGATTGCGCCTTCATGGAAGTTTGCGGGCTCTTTTCATGACACTGTGACCCTGCTGTGACCCTCCTGTACTAAATGCCCTTTGTTCCATTTTTAAATAGATCACAGATAATGAGCTATCAAATTACCCTGTTTTCTGCTTCAGTTACCTCCATGAAAAGAGTTAGCAAAAAGAGAAGCGAGATCAATGAAAGATAATGGAAGACTCAGATACGGGGAGAAGGAGGGGGGAAGGGGAGGGGGGAAAGGAAGCGCATGTAAAGGGAGACAGTGGTGATCCTGCATTTAAAACGGAAGCAGAAAGCCCCATTTTAAATGCAGGATGTTAGGCTGGTGTAGAAATGCCCTAAGACGGCGTCAGCTCGTATCTTTTGTTGCCCAATGGCTAAGGAGCTCTTAGTAATGGTAGAATCAATGTTGTCATGATTAGGGTAGAGACTAATTTATTAAAAGTGTGGAAGGGCTATGATCTTCCAAACTTACCCACACACACACACACACACACACACACCATTCCCTGCCCATTGCACGTAGATGGGATATCACACTATGGGTGCGGGTTTGGGGCTAAGAACGACATCCAAATTATCATCTGGAAAATCTCTTGGAGGCATTTCCCATTATGCATCCTGTAAGCTGTTCCTTGGTGCAACAGCATCACATGGGAAGGCTTAATGTTTTACTCTCTTTCCCAAAAATGCAGGTATTGCCAAGGGTCTAAGAATGTCCCCTCAGTACCTTCTGGCCCATTGCAACATCCTTAATTATTGGAATAATTCAAAACCATGTTGTGCTGGGGTAGCCCTTAGATTGCTGTTCCCCAACCTGGTGCCCTCCAGATTAATCCAGTGTTGGATTAAAACTCCCATCATCCCCAGCCATCATGGCTCTTAATGATGAGATGATAGCAGGTGTAGTCCAGCACATCTGGAAGGTACCAACATGGGGAAGCCTGCCTTGCATCATTCCAGTGGGGTCTGTTGGCTTAACTGCACAGACATTACTTAAACTGGGTTGTAATATACAATGTTCTAACCTTACATTTTCTTCGAACACCTGGGGCACAATCCTATGCATGCTTAAATAGAAAAATGCCCTACAATTCCCAGCATTCCCCAGCCAGCATAGCTGGCTGGGGAATGCTGGGAGTTGTAGGACTTTGTTGTTGTTCAGTCGTTCAGTCGTGTCTGACTCTTCGTGACCCCATGGACCATAGCACGCCAGGCCTTCCTGTCCTGCGCTCTCTCCCGGAGTGTGCTCAAGTTCATATTCATTGCATCGGTGATGCTATCTAGCCATCTCATCCTCTGTCGTCCCCTTCTCCTTTTGCCTTCAGTCTTTCCCAGCGTCAGTGTTTTTTCCAGAGAGTTTTCTCTTCGCATTAGGTGGCCAAAATATTTGAGCTTCAGCTTCAGTATCTGTCCTTCCAATGAGCACTCAGGGTTGATTTCCTTTAGGACTGACTGATTTGACCTCCTTGCAGTCCAGGGGACTCGTAAGAGTCTTCTCCAGCACCACAGTTCGAAAGCATCCATTCTTCGGCGCTCAGCCTTCCTTATAGTCCAGCTCTCACAGCCATACATTACTACTGGGAAAACCATAGCTTTGATTAGACGGACCTTTGTCGCCAAGGTGATGTCTCTGCTTCTTACTATGCTGTCTAGGTTTGCCATAGCTTTCCTCCCAAGGAACAAGCGTCTTTTAATTTCATGGCTACAGTCACCATCTGCGGTGATCCTGGAGCCCAAGAAAGTAAAATCTGTCACTGCTTCCATTTCTTTCCCTTCTATATGCCAGGAAGTGATGGGGCCAGATGCCATGATCTTAGTTTTTTTAATGTTGAGTATCAAACCAGCTTTTGCACTCTCCTCTTTCACCATCCACAAGAGGCTCTTTAGATCCTCTTCGCTTTCTGCCATTAGGGTGGTATCATCTGCATATCGGAGGTTGTTGATAATTCTCACAGCAATCTTAATTCCGATCTGTGATTCATCCAACCCGGCGTTCCTCATGATGTACTCTGCATACAAGTTAAATAAGCAGGGCGACAATATGCAGCCTTGTCGTACTCCTTTCCCAATTTTGAACCACTCGGTTGTTCCATGTCCGGTTCTTACTGTTGCTTCTTGACCCTCGTACAGGTTTCTCAGGAGACAGGTAAGGTGGTCTGGTACTCCCATCACTTTCAGAATTTGCCACAGTTTGTTGTGATCCACACAATCAAAGGCTTTAGCGTAGTCAATGAAGCATAAATAGACGTTTTTCTGGAATTCTCTTGCTTTCTCCATGATCCAGCGAAAGTTGGCGATTTGATCTCTAGTTCCTCTGCCTCTTTGAAACCCAGCTTGTACTTCCGGTAGTTCTCGGTTCGCATACTGCTGAAGCCTAGCTTGTAGGATTTTGAGCATCACCTTGCTGGCACGCGAAATGAGCGCAATTGTGCGGTAGTTTGAACACTCTTGGCATTGCCCTTCTTTGGAATTGGAATGTAAACTGACCTTTTCCAGTCTTGCAGCCATTGTTGAGTGTTCCAAATTTGTTGGCATATTGAATGCAGCACTTTAACAGCATCATCTTTTAGGATTTTAAATAGCACAGCTGGAATACTGTCATCTTCGCTAGCTTTTTTGTTAGTAATGCTTCCTAAGGCCCACTTGACTTCACTCTCGAGGATGTCCGGCTCAAGTTCAGTGACCGCACTATCATGGCTATCAGGGACATTCAGATCTTTCCTGTATAGTTCTTCTGTGTATTCTTGCCACCTCTCCTTAATCTCATCTGCTTCTGTTAGGTCCCTGCCTTCTTTGTCCTTTATCATGCCCGTCTTTGCACAAAACGTTCCCTTGAGATCTCCGATTTTCTTGAAGAGATCTCTAGTCTTTCCCATTCTGTTGATTTCCTCGATTTCTTTGCATTGTTCATTTAAGAAGGCCTTCTTGTCTCTCCTTGCTATTCTCTGGAACTCTGCATTCAGTTGGATATATCTTCCCCTTTCCCCCTTGCTTTTTGCTTCCCTTCTTTCCTCAGCTACTTGTAAAGCCTCATCAGACAGCCACTTGGCTTTCTTGCATTTCTTTTTCTTTAGGAGTGATTGAGGTGCTGCGTCCTGAACAATGTTACGGACCTCCATCCATAGTTCCTCAGGCACTCTGTCTATCAGGTCTAATCCCTTACATCTATTCCTCACCTCCACTGTATATTCATAAGGGATATGATTGAGGTCATACCTGAATGGTTTAGCGGTTTTCCCTATGTTCTTCAATTTAAGCTGAAATTTTGCAACAAGAAGCTCATGATCTGAGCCACAGTCAGCTCCAGGTCTTGTTTTTACTGACTGTATAGAGCTTCTCCATCTTTGACTGCAAAGGACATAATCAATCTGATTTCAATATTGACCATCTGGTGATGTCCATGTGTAGAGTCTCCTCTTGTGCTGTTGGAAAAGAGTGTTTGCTATGATCAGCGTGTTGTCTTGGCAAAACTCTATTAGCTTTTGTCCTGCTTCATTTTGTACACCAAGGCCATGCCTGCCTGTTATCCCAGTGATTACTTGACTTCCTACTTTAGCATTCCAATCCCCTATGATGAAGAGGACATCTTTTTGGGGGGTTAGTTCTAGAAGGTGTTGTAGGTCTTCATAGAACCGATCAACCTCAGTTTCTTCAGCATCAGTGGTTTGGGCATAGACTTGAATTACTGTGATGTTGAATGGTTTGCCTTGGATTTGTACTGAGATCATTCTATCATTTTTAAGATTGTACCCCAGTACTGCTTTTCCCACCCTTTTGTTGACTGTGAGTGCTACTCCATTTCTTCTCAGGGATTCTTGCCCACAGTAGTAGATATGATGGTCACCTGAATTAAATTCGCCCATGCCTGTCCATTTTAGTTCGCTGATTCCCAAGATGTCGATGTTCAATCTTGCCATCTCATGTTTGACCACCTCTAGCTTACCTTGATTCATTGATCTGACATTCCAGGTTCCTAAACAATATTGTTCTTTACAGCATCGGATTTTCTTTTCACCACCAGACACATCCACAGCTGAGTGTCCTTTCGGCTTTGGCCCAGCCGCTTCACTCTTTCTGGCGCTACTTGGAAGTACCCTCTGCTCTTCCCCAGTAGTATATTGGACACCTTCCGACCTGAGGGGCTCATCTTCCGGCGTCATCTCTTTTAGCCTTGTGATACGTTCCATGGGGTTTTCTTGGCAAGAATACTGGAGTGGGTTGCAATTTCCTTCTGCAGTGGACCATATTTTGTCAGAACTCTCTGCCATGACCTGTCCGTCTTGGGTGGCCCTGCACGGCATAGCTTATGGCTTCACTGAGTTACGCAAGCCCCTTCGCCACAACAAGGCAGTGATCCATGAAAGGGGTTGTAGGACTTACTTCTGTCTAAACATGCATAGGATTTTGCCGCTAATGTAAGACTGTGTTTCTTAACAAACCATATACAAACGTACACAGTATGTCCACTAATACTGTGGATATTAAAAGCCAGGGTAGCTTCTAATAATAGTTCTGTGGTGTCATACTTTATCTGTGATTCTTCTGGGACGGGGAGGGGGACGGTTGCCCATTTCCTACTGAACTGCTGGA
Source organism: Heloderma suspectum (assembly GCF_057233095.1). Lineage (NCBI taxonomy): Eukaryota > Metazoa > Chordata > Lepidosauria > Squamata > Helodermatidae > Heloderma > Heloderma suspectum. Next base: position 36,481,871 of record NC_139464.1, read on the forward strand.
GAATTAAGGTGTGTGTGTGTATGCGTGCGCACCCTTGCATTCTCTGTTGTTGGAAAGGACTGCTGCCAAACCGCTGCCTATGTGAGCAGGTTTCTCTTGATGCATATTTGTAAAGTTGTTTCTTGTCTTCCTTTCAGGCAAATATTCCATGTTCTGGATCTCATGACAATGGATATGGTTAATTTTACTATTCAGAGTCTCAGACCTCATCTTCAGCGTAACTTGGTGGATTATGAAAGAGCGAAATTCCAAGATATACTTGAAGAAACACCCAGTATGTTCTCCCTTTACATACAAGGATAGAGCCAGTGGCCTGGCAATGCAGCTTGTTGCCTGGGGCTACGAAGAGGCCAGGGGTGCGTGGGGTATTTGCGTCTTCTTCCTCCTAGCTATCTTGAAAGAAAAGCCCCGAACAGATGAGGAGGAAGGAATTTACGTCTTAGTCACCTTCTAAAACCTGTTCAGGGTGTGGTACCAGAGAGATAGCCTTTAGTCACAAAAGTGCTTTGGGTCAGAGGTTTTATCCAGGGTCTCTCCTGTGCTTATTCAGCAGGTAAGAGACCTGAAAGCTATGTGATGCTCCTGTGCAATTTGGCCTGATACCTCACCTGACCAACACAATTAACGAAAGGAGTTGCGCTCTGTATGCAGGCTGCATTGTCTACCAGGGGTTCCCAAATGGCTGTGTCCCCTTCCCATGGCTGCACCCCTTTTCCCCACAACTACCAACTGTTTGGTGGCTTCCTGGCTTTGATGCAGTTTTTTCCCCTTTCTCAAACATTGAAATGCCTCTCCTAAGGCTTAGTCACTGGCAGGAAGAGCTTTAAGCTACAATATGCTGGTATTTTAAAAAATTTTGGCCTTGGCTCTGCCCCCTTTGTCTCTGACCCCACCTGCCACTGGGATGCAGCCCCCAGAGCTTTTTTTTGCAACTGAATTCAGCCCTCAAGCTGAAAGAGGTCTCCCACCCCTGGTTTAATGGTGGTATTATTACTACTACTACTACTACTACTACTACTATTATTACTTACATTTCTATACTGGCCCACAGTCGAAGCTCTCTGGGTGGTTTACAAAGGTTAAAATGTTAAATACAATATGCAACATTTAAAAATATAAGAAACACACAAATGGACAGTATACACAAAGATAGCATATCTAAAAACAACTTTGAGCAATCAGCCAAACCATAAAACAAATCCAAGATCTATTAAAACTCATCACATGCTGCCAGATGCCTGGGAAAAGAGAACAGTTTTGAACTGGCACTGAGAAGATAACGTTTGTGCCAGGCAGGCCTCATCGGGGAGATCATTCCATAATTGGGGGGCCACTACCAAGAAGGCCCTCTCCCTTGCTGCTGTCTTCTGAGCCTCCCTTGGAGGTGGCACCTGGAGGAGGACCTTAGATGTTGAGTGTAGTGTACGGGTATGTTTTTGCCAGGGGAAGTGCTCCAGCAGTAGGGCTGACCCTGAGCTCCCTATGCAGACATGCCCCAAGAGCAGCTTCAGGTGTTCTTAAAAAACAGCGGCAGAATTTTTTTTTTAATCAGTCTCTGATGTAATATTTGTTTAAAAAAAAAAAAATGATTGGCTGAGAACGCATGAGTTCTTTCTGCCCTCAGAATATATGCATTTTCATTTTCCATGCAAGTTCTTTAGTCTTGCACTGGAAGTACAGCAAGAGGCAAGTGCAAGCTGGCTAGGTTCGTTTAGAAGATCCGCATCCAATCTTAGAGCTGTTATTTGAAACAAAAGGCAGGGTTGGGAGTACACCATGGATAATGAAGCATAAGAATGATCCAAAGTTTATTTCCTTGAGTTAAAAATAAAATGCTCTTTTGATTTGCTTATGAAATACATGTGGAGTAAGGTTCCTGAAATCTCAAGCAAACAGACTTGAAACTCTGCTACTGGGTGCAGGCCATAAAAAATATGCAAGAATAGTAGGAGTCTCCCCCCCCCCCACCCCACAAGTCATTGCATGCTATGTAATTGGGAGTAGGGGTTCTCCTCATGAACCATAGCACACGACAACATTGCAGTGGAAATAATGCTTCGCTATTGTAAATCCGCAAAGGAATTACTATGTGGCAGTTTAGAAAATAACTATTGGGAAGGTTGACTGGTGATGTACGTAACACACGCTGGGCTGGCATTCCTGAACGTTTAAGTTAAAACTGTCTCATGAACTTCTGCTACAATGAAATTGATTTGTTTTGAGCTTGGTACAATCGTTTACTTAAGACAGGAATCCGTAATGGCTTGAAAAGACAGGACATTCTGAAGAAGCATAGTCTTTGACCTGCTTTGCACGATCACTGCAGGCCACTGTGGCTTATTAGCCCCGGTGGGTTGTGGCACCCACAGGCGCCAAGTTAGCAGTCAGAGCCCCCACCACTTGGATCACCAACCAGGGGTTCATTACGTGTGAACCCGGTGAAGGTGGGTTGTTGGATGGTTGACAAGCCACCCAGAACTCACGGGCTGTTTTAGGGTTGCTGATGGCTTGTCAATCACCCCAACAAATCCACCCTTGCTGGGTTCGCATGGAACGAGAAACTACGGTGCACTCCCACCACACCCCAAATATTCAGAACAGTCACTGCCGCCACAACAGAAAGCCCTGCAGGAAAACTCATCCATGGTTGCTTCTCGTTGCATGTGAACTGGGCCTTTGTGATCCGCTGTGGGTTGTCTTTAATAAAAAAAAAAAGATCTCAAACATGTATAAGACTTGCTTCTAATGTCTGAAATCATCTCTCTTGCACAAGTCACAACTTGCTTGTTGTAGTTTCATGTGGAAGCACTGGAGAGAGAGAGACTTTATGCTTCCAAATGAGGCCCTGCCTTTCTGAACTGTTATGATACTATTGTGTCTGGTTGCGTGGGCAGAAAGTGCACAGACTGTGCCTACGTTACGCAATGACCTTCTCTCTTCCTGCCATGAGTGTCTCCTGTGTTGTGTAGTGCAGTGACATGATTGCTGCTGTCCCATGTAGGCTAGAATTGCAACCAGTGTGCCATGAAGTGGCCTTGGTCAAATAGCTCTAACTTTTCTTCCCCTTTCTCCCATTCTAAGTTTTCACCTCCTCTTTGTTAGTAGGGCTCTGAAGTTTACCGCCTCCACATAGGTTTATTTGCTTGGCTATGTAATTATTACCTGTAGCAAGCTGAATGTTCTCATGTAAAACATGCACTATAGTTCTTTCTTTCTTTCTTGTCTTGTAACTATAAGGTGCGCTAGACTTGACGACAGAATGGATAAGGGAATCAATTCAGGATGAATTATCTTCTGCTTCCTGTGAAATGTCTCCGTCTCCTGGTGCTTATGGGAACTCTAAACCAAATCTGAGCCCTAATTTGGTGCTAACAAACAGCTACTTGAAACTCTTGCAGTGGGATTATCAGAAAAAACCTATTCCTGAGGTAAAACACAAATTTTGTTGAGTGTCTAAGGACTTTTAAAGCTTCCCTCCCCACTTAGGTCTTTTGACTGTGCTAGCACACATCCAGCACCTGGTGCATTGTATCCTGTCTCCTACATGATGAAAGGGGCCTTCCTGAACATGGGTGGGTAGGAGCAGGTTTGTGGAGAGGAGGAAGGATGAATAGCCAAGTGATATTTAGCATGCTCAAGGATTACAGAGATGCTAAATTGGCTCTGAGGGGTCTTTTCAGTAAGGGAGTTTTTCACTTATTTATTAGTGCCATCTAGGTACATGACAGTTCACAAATAACAGATCTGACAGATCCCCACACTAAGGGGCTTCCAATCTAAAAACAGGAATGGAAATTGTGGTAGGGGTCAACATGGGAAGAATATGCAAGTCCTTCCATTCCTGGCTGTTTGCTGGTGAAATGTGTTTGTTTATTTTGTTTTATATAACACCCTACAACAACAATTTCCAGGGTGTTTCAGATAAAAGCTTTATAAAATAAATGCATAATAAACAACAATTAAACAGTGAAATGAGAAAACAGCAGCAGCACAAAAAGAATCTCAGAAGTTAAAAGGCCTGGGACACTGAAAAGCTCTCTGCCTGGTACTGAATAGGCATTAATGTAAGCACCAGACGAGTCTCCTTGGGAAGAAAATTCCATAAAATGAGCAGCGTATTTGAGAACACCCTCTAGTCACCACCTGCCTCGCCTCAGATTAGCGGGGCAGGAGCATCCAGAGGCAGCCACTGAAGATGATGTTGGTACACAGGGAGGTTGATATGGGAGCAGATGGCCTTTCAGATACCCAGGTCCCAAACCATGCAGGGTTTTAAAGGTAGGAATCCGCAACAACGAGACCTTCATCATCTTTGGACCCAGTTAAACTATCCCCACTCTGCTAGATGTTATAAGTAAAGGTGAAGAAAGCATGTGATGGACTGGAAATATCCCCTCTCCCCCAGCAGAAACAGCACCTTGAGGGAAGATGACTGGATCCCACAGAATTAAAGAATGGTCCCTTTTTGTAGAGCATATCAGGCTTCTCATATTAAAGTTTCATTTTCATTAGGCAAAGCATACAATATGTGGGGTTTTAAGCCATTTCTTTGCATTATAGCAATGCATGCCTTGAATTTGATATGGTAGTTACTGGGTTTTCTGGAAGATTTTGAGATTAGGTTAATTTGCATAAAGTAGTTTGCATCAAAAAATTATCTGATGCCTGAGAGTGATCCAACTTACCATGTTTGTTTCACTTGTATTTAGTAACCAACAAAGCTAAAAAGGGGGGGGGGGGTTGTCCCAATACACTGCAAGTACATGACCTGTACAAAAAAAATGAGGTGGGGGGGACTAAAGCACACTTAATGTTATTTAAATGTTATATTATGTAGATTTTTTTACTGGGACATTTGTAAAAATGCAGAGTCAATCACACATAATTCCTTTGTATTGTTTAAATTTAAGCGAGGGAAAGGTACTGAAAATCGTTGACATACTAATAAATGTTAGCAATCTAAAGTATCTATAACTTTGAAACTGCCAGAGTTGCCTATTATTGTATATGCAGCTGCCATCCATTCTAATGAACTTAACAAAGTGGAACATTTTCCACCCCACATCACTGGTAGCTATTAGTTACTAATGAAACATTTGACTGTATGATGGGCTTTCTGCCATAGAAACTGATGGGAGCCACTGATGTATCAAGTAAAGTTAACACAGTGGAGGTGGAGGTGCAGTTCACTGTTACAGATTTAAGAACAAAGAAACTAATTCTGAATATTTATGGAGAAAGTAAACATGGAAATGTTATGTTTTATAGCACAGGCTTTTTTGAACACAGTAGGATGCCTGGTAGCTTATATTTCTTGGAAGCCAATTTTTGTCCTCACTAAATGAACTCCTTTGATAAAAAAAAAAAACCTGAACTCCTGGTAAAGACATATTTCTATATTAAATCTTATTGGAGGTTTGATGGCTTATAAATGACACGTTTTTCTCTGAACTTCCATTCCAGACACTAATGACGGATGAAGGTCGCCTTCGGGAGCTATCAGAGAAATTGAATCAGCTGAAGATTGTAGCCTGCATCTCTCTCATAACCAGCAACATGGTGCCTGCAGCTATGGAGGTCATTCCAGAGTTCGTTGAGAAACAAAAGAAGATTTCCTTTGTCCTGCTTGAAGGAATGAATAAGAAGTAAGATTTAAAAAAAAAACACAGAGAGAAGAAAACTAACATGGACTTGAGCATGGGGAATTACTGAAAAGGGAATTGCGGGGCCGGGGGGGATCAGAAGCAGTATCAGTTAACTTTCTTTCTTTTCCCGACCCTTTTTTCCCCACAGGACATTTGATTTGAAAGAAGCACTTAATGCAGTCGGTATTCAGACGTGTAGTGAAATAAACAAGTCACTAACTGAGAGGGGCTTTCCACCACTAAATAAGGAAGTTCAATCAAACCTAGTGGGTCAGCTCTGCAGCATCACTGAAGAAGACAATCCTATCAGCTCCTTAATTGGTTAGTAATATAAAACTCTTGGGTCTCCCAGAATCTTAATATTATTGTATGTTTAAATGTAGTTGTGTTTTTTGACACAATGAAATCCTCCTTCCAGTTGCTATATATTGGATATGTTTAGCTTGAAAAAGGCCGCCCTATTGTGAAGTGGGAGCTGCAACAGATAATCCAGATTCAGTGATGAATGCTGGAGGGTCCCAGATCAGTGTAGTCACTGCCCCATTTGGGTGATCAGATGTGAATGCACATTGGAGGGCAAGCACAGCAAGCTCCACCCTTCCCCTAAATGGAGCCCCTTCACTTGCAGCTGCATGCGCTGGGGACTCTGTCCACGCAGCTGGGAACCTGATCAGCAGCATGGGTTCTGACTGTGTAGACTCGCCTTCCCCAACCCAGCGCCCTCCTGAAGTGTTGGGCTACATCTCCCATCAACCACTATTGGCCATGTTGGCTGGGGATGATGGGTGCTGTAGTCCAACACAACTGGAGCAGGCCAGGGGAGGCTGGTGTAGTGCATGCACCAGTGTTCAAACATTCAGTGAGTGCATGTAGGGTGAGGGGCGTACTCTGTGGCCATCCCTCTGCACGCATTCAATCAGGGCCGGCCTTCCCACAAGGCAGACTGAGGTGGCAGTTGGTTTTGGGTAACATGAAAGGGCAACAAATTGTTAGGTATTCTATTATTCTTATATTTTTACTCTAAAGGAGAGGCACTTGTGGGATTTTTTTTGCCTCGGATACCAAAATCAGGCAGCCTTGGGTTGTATGCACCTTCAGTTGGGGGTGTGGAGGGAGAGAGATTTGCAATTCTGCCTCAGGTAGCAATATGTCTTGGGCCTGCCCTGCATTCAGTGGAGGCCTGAATGGGGCTTTTCTTTACCTGTTTATGTCTATACTGTATATATTTAGTGACATTTGCTGCCACCACTCTTTGGCCTTCCCTGGTCCATTTTACCAGTTCCAGAGAGCAAAGAAGGCTGTGATTGTTTTGCAGCTGAAGGGGGCTGCTCCTGATTGATCTAAGGAACTTCACTGTCCCTCCTTTACTGAAGTTAACTAACTGGCAGGGACACTGTTTCAGAGGCAGCCTCTTGGATTCAAAGGCATCCTCTCAGATATATTCACAATCAAATTGCCACATATTTTAAAAAGCCACCTTTGTTGTGGTTGTTTTTTATACCCCATAATAACAGGACATGTGTGCTCCTGAGGAATAATCGCATGTAGTCTGAAACATAGTGGAGTGAGTGTGATTGTTCCCCTTCAAGACCTACCTAAATGTTACTACTCCTGACCAGGGCAGAAATACAGTGGGACAATCAAAGGAGAAGTAGAGGAGAAAGCTAGTAGTAGTTGGCCTGACCTCTGCGGCCATCCCATCCCATCCACCAGGAAGCCTGCTTGGAGAAACATAATAACCCAAACCTCTGTGCAGGAACTGAGTGCACGTGAATGTTAAGCCCAGACTTAAATTTAGCTTTACAGAAAATGCAGAAACCTTCTGAAAGCTACCATAGCAATGCAGAACATTGCTTAAACTTAAAAACATTTAAAGAAAATAGTAACTGGACTGGCCTCAGCGTCTACAGTCCAGATGTGGATATCTGAACTGGGGAAGCCTACCTACATAAACCTCTGTACAGTATAGGCTTCCCCAGGAGCTAAAACCTGGGGAAACCTAAATGTGTAGAGGTCTTCACACATTTGTGTCCCTGCCTCAGATGTCCATATCCCGCATGTGGATATCAGGGGTGGCCCAGTGTTGAGGCCCTTCTGCCCCTTTCTGTGCCTGGACCCCTTCATGCCCTGAACATATGAAGGTGTCTCTGTCATTCATATTTAGAATGTTTTGCTATCTGTACTGAATGATACAAGGAAAAAGTCTAAAAGTCTCTTTCCCTCCCCAGATAAACGAATTCATTTGTACGCGAAGAGCCTGCTTGCTTCTCCGTGCTCTCAAAAGTCTATGCCTGTAATTCCAGGAGGCCTTGCCGTGATTCAGTCTGAGATAGAGATTATTGGAACGCAGTATGTCAACATTGTTAACCTTAATAAACAGGTGTATGGACCATTCTATGCAAATATTTTTCGAAAGTTGCTTTTCAGTGAGGCAGAAACAAACAAAACAGAACTTGTGCCTTCTACTAACTGAAATATTTAGCCCTCTTTTGTTCCTTCCTTTTCCTGCAGTATTTATACTGTGATTGTTGTTCTTCTGAACATGCATTAGCTTACAACAATGACTGATAATAAGAGAGATAAATGTGTGTGTTTGAAGCGGATTAGACTATAGAGATTATATTCAAATAAAAGTTCCCTGAATCACTGCAAAGTTACTAAATTATAAAAATATATATATGTGTATGTTTGAAAGGATTAATTCTGTTTATAATGATGGATTGTAACATTTATTGCACTTGTTTACTGTAAATGTTTTCTCCTACATACGCACTTGTGATATATGGGGTAAATACCTGCTGATTAGCTACTAAGATTTTTAATATGCTTATTCCAATGCCTTCAGTACAATGAAACAGGAATTCAATAATTTAGTTCAAACTGAATCTGAACTAAAATATTAGGCCCCTAATCACCACCACAACCCTCCTTTCCCAAAGTGGCTTGCTAATAAAATGTTATTCTGTCCATCTCCCAATTTTGCTTCTGCGTTGACAACTGGGAGGGGGTGGAGGGACACGGCAGTTTTCAAACTTGTCCTGGACTCCCTGGTTTTTGACCCCTACCTTATACAGTCTTCCTCGTCCCAAACTATTTGGATGTTAAAAGAAACAACATAGGCCTGGATGGCATCTGGAAGGGTATCAAGTGCATAATTTTTATGGAAGTCAGCAGAGCATTTTAATGTAGTAGACTGCTTGAACCTGCAATACTATACTTAAGCTATATTTTTGCATTTCTCAAACTATTGAATATAGAAGGGCTACAGTACATTGGACATATAATCCTCCCTTTTTATATTAGAATCAGTCATAACTTGAAAAAACAAAACAATTCTAGGAAGTATAACCTACAGTACTGGTTCACTGTGATTCTATTAAGTAGTGAATGTTAGACCTGTTAACTATAACCACCTCAGCGGGTATGTCTTTAAATACTCCCTGTTGATGTTTTATATTCCTACAGTGTATTTTTGGTAAGAATTAATCTTTACCCACTTTGGGAGTCACATGCAACCCACTTGCCATATAGTGCTTCTGGTGGGCCTATCACAAAGATTTTTTTTAAGTCCTTGGTATTAAAAGCACTGTGGTTTTTTGGGCAAATATGGATTTTTAAAGAACAGAGCTATATACGTCCTTAAAAAAAATCTCTACCAAGTATGCTTTGCTTGGTTATCTTAAACTAAGGCTGACTTCTTGTTGAGAGGGGAAACACAAAATGATTTCCTTCTTCCTATAAGTTCCTATTTTCCTGTGGGATCAAGCCAAGGAACAAAATGCTGTGGCAAATGCATGTTCAGCAATCGTTTAGTTTAATGAATCCAGAGATGCTAGCAGCAGCCAACTTTGACTTTACAAATGACTCTCTGAAACCACACAAGTCTTTTCAAGGTGCCTTTTGGAAGAGAATGTCCAGGGCCCTGTTCTTGCCTTGCTTTTTTTTTTGTTCCAATTCAAAGGAAAATTAATTTATTTTTCACTTTTCTAGATAAATTAAGGTGATTTTGAGAAACTTCCCTTTGTGAGAGCTGCTGCAATTTAACATGTATACTAGGCATGTACAATAGGGCTGGCAGAAGCGGACCTCCCACCCCCTTCCCACGGCACCCCCACCAGCCTCTTGAAAATATTACACAGATCAGGGGACCCTAGTGAATGGGATGGGGTGGGAAGGGGGACCAAAAACATCAGATGGGAGCACCTTCTGTGAGCAGAGCTCCAGTCATGGAAGGTACCGTCCCATCCCACAATTTGGGGGGATAAACCTCCCCCCCTGCACTGCAGCCCATCCTATTCAGCAGGGTATCTGACCCTCTGCCTAGGGTTTTCAAATGGCTCCTAGGGCAAGGAAGCCTGCTTCCATTCGCTCAGTTGCACATGCCTTAAATGATCCAGTCCTATGCATAGAACCGTAAGGTGTTCAGTACATAAACAACTTGTATCAAGAAGCAAATAGCATCCCAAATACTGATAAGGGAACTCTGTACTTACATTTGAAAGAAAAAATTGGTCTAAAACAGTATTTTGGACCTAGATATGGCTAGGTGATATAAACTTCCACAAGAAACATTATTGTATTCATTTTGTGGTAGACCACACCCATACACACACACGCGTTTTCTTAACCGCTGTACATATGCAGGGACATGAAACTGAGCAATAATACCTGCACAAGCTTCTAATCAACTTGGGGAAATTTGGGGTTGGACTGAGGCAAATTAAGTTGTTGAGCCCCATTGAAATCAATGGGACAAGTTATTAGTAACTTAAGTTCCATTTTGATGGGGGCTAATTGCAACTAACTTAAGGCACAATCCTATGGATGTTTAGACAAAAAAAAGTCCTCCAGCTCCCAGCATGCTCCAGCCAGCTATGCTGAGAGTTATAGGACTTTTTTCTAAACATGCAAGGATTGCACCCTTAGTCTGTAACTAGCCCTATATTTATTGGAAAACAGTTGTGCAGAGGATTAAGAGAGCGATCTTTATTTTGTGTTTTTACAAATGACTTGAAAAGGGCATTTTATATAGCATGGTATGACTGTTCAGCAGCCTTTGAGTATCGATCGCCTAACTAATGTCCGTAGCTTTTTCAATGTACGGAATAATCAGTCGAGTTAACTTGTCCCTCTTGCATGTTTGCTGGAATTATCCAAATATGTTTACCTTCATTTCCCCCCTCCCCTATTTTGCTTAATGAAAACAAGATACTGTATGTACCTGGTTTGTTAGGTGGCTTTTGTGTTAATATTTGTATGAATTAAATTCTGTTTGCAATTAAAGAGGGTTGTGGAAATTAAAATGAAATTTAAAAAGTAGCAATGCAAAGCATGAAGACGTAACTGCAGGTGCCACCTACACTGATTCTTGGATGTTTTGAGCATGGATACTACAGCCAGAATCGACGGTAAGTGAGCCGAGGGTGGCAAAACAATCCCAGGGGTGGGGGGTGGAGATGAAGCAGCAGAAAACCATTTCCAAAGCCCTGCCAGCTGATGGCAGCCAAGGCAGGGAGCGTGTGCGTGAGATTTTTTTTGCCTGTTTTTTTTTAACTAGTAGATTTTTTTCACTTTTCCCACCCATCGTAACCAATAGGAAGGTATTTAACTACACGAGGTTCAAACCTAGTGTAGTTATGGAGCGCGATCTGGGGACATGCTAGGGGAGAAAGGGGGCTTTGGAGCCAGTGGATCTAAGGCCTGCCCCCAGAATGTCTCAGCCTAGGGCTCTTCCAGATGGAGGGCTCCCAGGGCCACCAATCTTTGGACTTCCATTGTAACGTACAAGTGGAATTTCGGGGGGCTGCTCACATTGTTGGGGGGAAATTGCCGCTACATGTCACAAACTTATGTCCGCACCACTGAGCAGAGAATAGCCAAAGCTCTTCCCTCCCTTTGCTACTTCCTCCCACTACATTCTTTGTGCCAAGGTGATTTTTTTGTTTGTTCTCCAGAATTGTGCAATTCTAGAAGTTCAGAGGTTCACCATTGCACTTTTACTCCCATGTAAGTGCATGTCACCCTGACTAGGATCAAGACCATGGTCTTCCAGGAGCAGAAGGTTAAACTGTCTACCTCCCCGCACCAGTTTTTCCCCTGATATTCCAGCCCCACCATGTTTTTGTTTTGTTTCTTAAATAAGAGTATCCACTTTAGTCATTTTTTTTTTTAATCCGAAGGGTTAGTGGTAGAATTTTGGGAGGAAAGGTTTAACTCTCCCCTCACAGAATGCCATAGTCCCAATCTCAATTGGGCCTGTGGTGTTTACACAGGAGTAAAAGCGCAGCAGTGAACCTTTGGACTTTCAGAATTGCACAATTCTGGAGAAAACCAAAACTGTCGGATGTACAAAGTTGCCTCAAACACACCACCCTTGATTTTGTTGCTAAACAGGAGCGTGTGTGTTGAGGAGGGGAGGGGAGGGGAGGGGAGGGGGGAATGAAGGAAAGAGTAGTAGCAGTGGGGAGAGCTGTGATCAGCTTCCATGGCTAGGGAGAAATGTGGCTGTCTGGCCACCCTGAAACCATAAAAACACGCCCTCAGCAACACCACCTTACACAAAACACAGACACCCCCCCACACACACAAAACACAGCATGCTCTTGAAATCACACAACCACACCAATATTTGTTTGTTTTTTGTTTGCAGAACACCAGAAAATGGGATTTGCAGAATGACAAAATATGGGGGAAAATATGAGATGGACTGCAGGAGGCTAACAATGTTGGTGGGATTTGGGGGGCAGCCCACACAAGACAAGCCAATACAACCTTAAACCCCCCATCTGGCAGAGCCCTTAACCTCTACAACTGGTGCAAAGACTGCCAGTGATTCTCCTATGCCCACAGGGCTTTCCATGGATGTACGGGGGCCTCTGGACCAGATGGGTTGCCCCACTGGTGCAGCTCCTCTCTGCTGGAGGGGCTATTGCATCCCATTCTAACCTCCCTCAGCCAGCCTTCAGAGGGGGTTAAGACTGAACATGAAAACATAAGAGTCCTGCTGGATCAGACCAAGGGTCCATCTAGTCCAGTCTTCTGTTCACACAGCAGCCAACCAGCTGCCCACAGGAAACCCACAAGCAGGACATGAGTGCGAGAGCACCCTCCCACGCATGTTCCCCAGCAACTGGTGTACATAGGCATATTGCCTCTGATACTGGTGGTAACATATAGCCATCTGGACTAGCAACCATTGATAGCCTTGTCCAGGAATTTGAGACAGCTCTCTAAATGAACTTCAACTGACATAAGCTACCATAGTTAAGCCCAAAATCTAGAAGTGAGTTAATGGTAGAATCCATCATGTGCAAAGATCTGATGAAGTAGCTTTTGTTTTATTGCAACTCTGGTATTAAGGATATATAAAGCAGTTTTATTCACAGATCCTCACTCAAAGACACATTATTAAAAGGAAGAATATGCAACTGTTGTTTTGTAATAAATAATTTGTGTTTGGGCTATAAATGCATGTGTTAACCTAATCTGTACTGACAATGGAATCAACTATAACTGCCCCCTGAAGGATTTTTTGAACTTCAGATTTTTTGATGTGCAGGCCATGTAGCACATCAAACTGGCATGTCAATTTCCTCTAATGTACATGGGGAAGTTATATGAGGAATACTACTTCTGACTGCCTTTGACTTCTTTAGTAGATCAGATCAGGTTTTCCCAACCTGGTGCTCTCCAGATGTTGTGGACATCAGCCCCCGCCAGCATGGCCAATGGTCAGGAATGCTGGAAGTTGGAGTCTAAAACATCTGGAGGGTGTCAGGTTGGGTCAGATACTTGAAGTGACATCCTAACCCCAGAACTGCTGGATGGAGTGGGTTAGGATGGAGCAGAGGTGTACCTCCACCTATGGATGGATGAATCTGTCAGTTTCACTTTGTCCCACATTTGAATTTGTTTGTTCAAGTTCTTACTGTCCTGTTTATGAGAAAATTTGTGGATATTGGTAGGTTCTTATAAAAAAAAAATGAACCAAACAATTCTCACCCATCCCTATCTCCACCACATTTACACCCACAGAAAATTCTGGTGTAAATCTATTGCTGATGCTGTATGGCCAGAAGGCCCCAAAATGGAATGTTCTGGGTTATCCTGTGATCAGCTGGATCCAAGGCCCTTAGGTTCCCTCACGAGGCCCTAAGATTAAGCCCCTTGCCTAAGTCAACCTCAGGTTCGCGCAGGTATTTTCCCTCTTGTTGGTTTCAATGGGAGGAAAAATAAATCACTGGCAAGAGGGGAAAAAAGTAAGACCTCCACCTGCCTTGGCCAGCATGAGTTGGCAGGGTTTGGAAGTGGTGGACAACTCGTCACCACTTCATTCCCGCTCTCCTTACAAATGCTCTGCCCATTGCCAAACTATGCATGTTTACTGTGGACTCACTGAGGTTACTTCCGTCAGATTTACTTCCAAGTGTGCATAGACTGCAGAATTCAGTTTGGTTGGGAGTAAACTCAATTTGCTTGGGAGTAAACTTAATTCATTAAATTCAGTGTAACTTTTTCCAAGGCCAGTCCTATTCATATTTATTTGGAAGTGGGTTACATTTAAAAGTTGTCTTTCAGCATAGGATCAAACAAGATACAAACTATCTAATCATCAGGGCTATAACAATGAAATCTTTGTATCATGAACATGGTTCTTCACATTTACATATGTGCATAGTAAATGTCATTGGCCTGTAGGTGTTGGCTGTTAAGAATGACATTTACTGAAGGAGCTCAACTGTGAATTTACTGGTAAACTAGTAAATGTCTGTGGTCTGTTCAAATCTGAAGACTTACTGGTAGATGTCAACAAATGTCAGCCATAAACAATGGAACCCAATCTCCCTAAAAATAAGCCCTGTTCAACTCAAGGATGGCTAATAATACACAAATATGTACACACACACACACACCTGACAATGGAGGATCAAACTCCATGCATCTGATGAGGTGGGCTCTAGTTCACAAAAGTTTATGCAATTCTAGCATGTGTTAGATTTCAAGGTGCCACTAGGCATTTGTTTGGTTTTACTGCAACAGCCTATTCTGAGGTTACCATTTCTCTCCCCTCCATAACAGCTGCATATCAGAAATTCAACAGGCACAGGTCTTCCTGCCATAGAAAGTGGGGATTTCATGCAGCAGCGAGCAATTATGCACCTGTTGAATTTCTGCCTGTCAGACAAGCAGGAAAGAGATGGCATCCACTCATAAATCTTACATACATGAGAGTTAAATGCGATATAAATTGTGTAATCAATCACAAATGGAAATGAATAAAAATATATGCAGTGAAATGACTGAGGATGCTGAACAGATTCCTGGTGAGATTTGGTAAGACATAGTAAAGGATTGTGTTTCTATTGCTTTCATCTGAAAGTATTTTAATTGACTGATTTTAATTATTTCTGTTCTATTCGGCACAAGTCGAATAGAACACATACCTGTTGTCAGGAAATTGGGAAAGAAGCCCCAAGCTAAGTGATGGATTTTGGGGTACATAAAGGCACAATCCTATGCATGTTTAGACAGAAAAAACATCCCATAACTCCCAGCATTCCCCAGGTTGGGAAACGCTGGGAATTGCTGGACTTTTTTCTGTCTAAACATGCATAGGACTGCGCCCTCCACTAGTATTCTGATGAAACGTGTTCACCCTCTCCCGACCGAGGAGTTCTGCTTTCCAGCGTAGCAACGCATTTGAGAAAAGACGGACAAAGTGACGGAACCTCTACGCAGCCCGCTAGTTGCAGCAGGGGGCAGGTTTCACCGACGCACGCAGTGTACCGCGAATACCGGCTCTCGTCGGTTCTCGGACTGGCCGGTTCTCTCTGTCATGGACGCGGTGGCGGCGGAGCTGGGAGCTTCAACTCCGGAGCAAGCGGCGGCTCCCATAAACACGGTGGAGGTGAGTAAAGGCCGCGGGAACAATAAAAGGAGAGGGAGACAGGAGCAGAGATAGAGGCCCTCCGTTGGCCCTTTCCTTCTGAGGAAACCCAAAGTGCCTGTATAAATGTGGCTTCTGATACGCATGCGTGTAACTTCATATTCTTACTCCTTCGGGGCTTTTATCTAGCCTTCAGGTATGGTTGCGCATGCGCAGAGTCCGTTTCTCATTTACCTGCTATCCTCTTTCTGATACTGTTTTTCTCTGTCTCAGAAAGTCAGCAGAGAGAAATCGGATGGCTTGGATGATAGGATAGAGCAGGGGAATTTGCACACGGAGTGGTCTTCAGATTAGTATTTTCCTTTTCATTCTACTATAATACAGTGGAGTCTTATATGTGTTTACTCAGAAGCAAATCCCATTGAATTCAGTACAGCCATAGTGATTAGAAAGAACAACAGAAACAACGAGTTTTTAAAGTATTTTAGGGCACAATCCTACACATGTTTCGACAGAGAAAAGGCCTTCAACTCCCAGCATTCCCCAGCCAGCCATGCTGGAAGTTGTAGGCCTTTTCTCTGTCGAAACATGCAGAGGATTATGCCCTTAACAATTAAGAGTCTTTCGGCCCATTAAAGACTAATACACTCTGGCATAAGCTTTCGTAGACTACCCTGCTGAAAATTGTGGTATCTTAAAGACTAACAATATTATTAGGATTTAGTATATTCAACGGTATATAAGTGTCATAAATAAATATTATGGAAAAGCTTATGCCATAATAAAATCATTAGTCTTTAAGATGCCGCAAGGCTCTGTTGTTTCTGCTGCAACAGACTAACACAGCCACCCCACTGGAAATTGAAAAGGAAAACATTGCTGGAGTACCACAAGCACTGCCACCTCCCTTTCTGACTCTGCTGTTCGGTCTTGGCCAACTCCTTGATAAGGTTGCCAAGTCCCAGGGTTTAATTAGAATAATCTGCTTAACAGCCCCAGGATCTCCAGGAGAAGAAACACTCGAGACAAGGGACCAAACCCAAGGACTGAGCTATTTTCTGTTTGGCTTGATGAGTGCTTCTGCTATTATCACTATTCCCATATCCATCAGTTGCCATGCTTGAGCCACCAGGTATAATCAGGCTCTACTTCTGTCCTGTCAGATGCTGTTGCTTGCCACCACCAAGTGCCAGTAATGCTCTCCCCACCCCACACTCCACACCTTCTCTCCTAGGCTTCTCCCCTGATTCTCAGGTCTGAATCTCTGGAGACTGGGCAACCCTAACCAGTGTTGCATCTTGGGGAAGCCTGAATCAGCAACTGCTGCTCCAGCCTGTATTGCTGTGTCCTGCAGGCTCAGAGCAGCTGTGTTGCACCATGGAGGAACGATATGCATGGTACATCAGTAGATCCATGCCCCCCCACACACATGTGCCCTGTGACTGTGGTCCCACTTGCATGGGAGTATGCCTAATCCAGAACAAGAGACATAAATAGTATAACTTGCAAGGCAAGAATTCTTGCTATACTAAATGTAGCATGAAAAAGCCATTTCAATAGTTCCTTCTGCCATTTCTCAATTATTCTAATTAGTACTATATGGCACAGGGGAAAACTCAGTGCCTCTCGTGGGACCACTACAGCGACCTTTCTCAACCTGGCGCCCTCCAGATGTGTTAGACCACAACTCCCATCATCCACAATGATGGGAGTTGTTGTCCAACACATCTGGAGGGCATCAGGTGAGGGAAGGCAGCACTAGAGAAAGAAACTATTATGTGTTAAATCCAGGGTAGTTTCTTATTTCCATGGCAAAACGCTTGTCAATATTGATAAAGCAATGTGTTTTCCTGACCTACTGTGTTTGAAGGTCAGTAAAATTTAAGCAGAAGCTCCCTTGTACTACAACACTCTCTTGCACTGCATGTGGTCTTACATACTTGCATTTCAACAACGTTTCAGAAGAGATTTATAATGCACCATGGAAGAGCTGTGTGAGTGGTGGGGTATTAAAAGCTTCACTCTGACCTGCGGGCATATGATGTAGCCACCTTGATAAAGCTAAGCAGGTTTGGGTCTAATCAAGGCCTGGATGGAAGACCATATGGGAGCCCCATACATGCCAGTTTGAATCCAGTGATTATAAGAAATATGGGATATAAAAGGACTAAATCTGCAATCCTTTACCCCCTTATCAGGGAGTATGCCCGACTGAACTCAGGGGA
Organism: Heloderma suspectum; assembly: GCF_057233095.1. Taxonomy (NCBI): domain Eukaryota; kingdom Metazoa; phylum Chordata; class Lepidosauria; order Squamata; family Helodermatidae; genus Heloderma; species Heloderma suspectum. The sequence goes on from NC_139464.1 coordinate 36,499,627, forward strand.
CGTACTTCTGAGCAGACAGGTATAGGATTGTGCTGTAAATAAATATATCTTAACACTCATGTCTCTGAAGATGAGCCATTGGTTTTAAGAGTTCACTCAATTAACTGAAAAGTTCTAGTACTACTATTAATGTCCATGTCTACATAATGTGAATTAAAGCCTTTTTGTAGTATTACCCATTTATCTTCTTGAAAATGTATGTCCCATCTTCTGAAAGGTGTTTCATAGTGTACTTTCATTTTCAGGAAAAATGGAGACTACTTCCAGCATTTCTGAAGGTTGGTATATCTGAAGAGTTGCTACTGAGTGCACTTACTGGCTTTAGTCAATTGAAATAAATTAAAATATTAAACTGAAGTGTTCTCATGCTTCTGTTCGTGATGGCATGTACTACTGATATAGTTCGTACCTGGTGCACATTTTTAGTTGTTACTTCACCATCTAGAATCACTAAGTACCAATTTCTTTTTGTTATATTGTAACTTTCCTTGTGTAATGCTGCATCTTTCTTTCCTCTCAGCTCTAATCCATTGATTATTAATATCTCAAGTGTGTATATGAATTAGAGTTTGTCTATGTGGTTTGAAAGCCCTCAGTTACTGTATAGCTTTATATTTCATACCTTGCTAACTAAGGAATGTCTAATTTTCTCCCCTTTCTTGTGTTTCTCTCCCTATTGCAATCATCTTATCACCTTTTTTTAATTTTTGCCTCATTTGTGTAGTGCTAGGGTAAACAGATGTTAATACCTAGAGATTCTGCCTCATGATCCTTGTTATAATTAAAGCCAACAGAAATAGTGCAGTTACTGTCACATTTTGTGTTCATTCTCATCTGTGTTATAAAGCAAATATATTAGGTTAAATCCAATGTTGCATGAGTGAACTTTCCCCTGCAGCCCTCTGTGTGCTCCCCAAATCCGCTCCAGAGGTTCCTCCAGCCTCTGGACCAGGTTTGGGGGTGGGGAGGAAAATCCCCACCCCCAAACAGGGGGAGGGGGGAGAAGAAATCCATTCCACTAGCAAAAAGCCAGCATTGGATACAACCCATGAAGACCTCTATATTGTGTAATGTAAGGGCAAATTGTAGTGGAATGTACATTTTTCCCTCTGAGTTTTCACAAGTGTGTAGAATTGATCTTAATTCACAATTATATTCACGTAAGAGCCATGCTGGATCAGATGGAAGTCCATCTAGTCCAGCATACAGTTTCCCACAGCAGCTGACGAGATGCCTGTCGGAAGCCCACTAGCAGAATATGCGGGCAATAGCCTTCTGCTATTTCCCCCCAGCAACTAGTACTTGGAGGTATCGTGTGTCCGATCTTGAAGGTATCATATAGGGAGCTTCAGTCAATCCCAGTTCCATGAAAACTGTAGCTGTATGATGCATGTGAGCATGTGAGTCACCTTTATGCATTATATTTTTAGGTGTCCACTTAAAACATCTTGGGTGTGCACCTGAGAAACATAATGTGTAAAGTGGCCCAAATAAATACACCAAATACTAGGGAAGAATTGGCAACTGTTGTTTTTAAAGGCAGTTCGTGAAATCCATGCATGTCAGTCTGGTACTACTGCATTCAGAATTTGTTCTGTGAAATAGCAGTTCAGGTTTCATTGGTGTGGTTGAATTGCAGTATGTAAAACCAGTCGTGTACTGGGTAATTAAGCATATTATGGAAATGCTTGAGTTAAAACATTATTTTGAGTATTAATTAATTGAGTATTTGAGTAGCTGGTTGGCCACTGTGTGAACAGAACACTGGACTAGATGGACTCTTGGTCTGATCCAGCATGGCTCTTCTGATGTTCTTATGTATATCTGTATCGATTTGAATGTTTTGGGTACTCTTTTTTTTTAAACCGGAGATAATCTTCCTTTGTGGTCATTTTAGGTGAAAGGACTTGTAAAGCAGCACATAGATTCATTCAATTATTTCATCAATGTAGAGGTAAGCTATTTTAATATTTTTTAGTGGCAGGAAGAATAAAACATGTGATATATCGTGTAACCTGGAACACTACATAGGTTTAAATGTCTTTTATTTCCAGATAAAGAAAATTATGAAAGCCAATGAGAAAATTACAAGTGATGCTGACCCAATGTGGTACTTAAAGTAAGTCTAAATTTGATTTTGGTGGTGTGTACAGAGAAACAGGGTGCTTGGATGACTGCTGTGTGAGCTTCGGGCTTGAATATCCTGATGCAGTTTCTGTGCAGCCCTTCAGCTTACTCCATAGAAACCTGAATACTATGAAATCTTGTGTGAAGCAGCACAGTTGTACAAAATATTATGTGATATCAATGATCCAGCTGAATAGGATTCAGTTGCAATATGGTCCAATGTGTGCTTTTCCATGAGATGGTAGGTTTAGGGGATATGCATCTTTAGGTTTCAATACTGCTTCCACTTAGGCTATGTCTTATGGATACACACACACACGCACACTCTTTAATCTCTATATGGTGATCCGGGCTTTACTGTAAAGAGACCTGTTCCCATTTATCCATTCTGTGTTTCTCACCAGCACAACAAGAGACAGGGGTCCAGGAATCTTCTTATTCTTCTCATAGAATCTGTTGAATGTTCACGTAGCTGAGTGGAACATTTTATTTATTATTACATTTATATCCCACCATTTTCCTCCTTGCAAGGAACCCAAGGCAGCTCACATGGTCCTCCTCCTCTCCATTTTATCCTCACAACAACCTTGTGAGATAGGTTAGGCTGAGAGTCAGTGACTGGCCCAAAGTCACCCAGTGAGCTTCATGGCCAAATGGGGACTAGAACCCAGGTCTCCCAAGTCCCAGTCCAACACTACCCACTACACCACACTGGCTCAAATAAAGATCTCCCTTTATTTGCTGCCATTAAATGTATGGTTCTTTATCTATGTTCCTGATTGGCTTTTAGTAAATAGAAATATAATGACATTGAACTTGAATTACATATTTGGGCTACTGGCTCATATTCTATTTTTTATTTGACTATATTGGGTCTTATGTTGCAGGTATCTTAATATTTATGTGGGTAATCCAGATGTTGAAGAAAGCTTTAATGTAACAAGACCTGTTTCCCCTCATGAGGTATCTAATTCTACTCAACACTTTTGAAATTTTGTGTGAACCAGCTAACTGGGGTTTGAATCTCTTGTTATAATTAATCACTTATGAGTGAGGTGAAAGAGGGTTTATCATAATTAGTCCCATGGAGCATACCACTGTTCAAAATGCATGACAGTGTGCATGTAGGAAAACCCAGACCGCAAATACAATAGTGATACAGTGTGTATTCTATATTTTCTGTACAGGGCTATTTTATGGGTTGAGGTTCATGAGCCCAAAATATAGAGATTAAGGGTGCATCCTATGCATGTTTAGACAGAAAAAAGTCCTACATCTCCCAGCATGCCCCAATCATGCTGGGAATTGTAGGACTGTTTTCTATCTAAACATGCATAGGATTGTGCCCTAATTGAGCTATAGACTCCTGACAACTCAAATCTAATACAATCAACATGTTTGTATTTCAGATCAAGAGCAACATTTAGGGTGTAACCCTATGGCTGCTAGACGGCCATAGGATAGGTCAGTTTCCGGGAACCGACCTCAGATCCTGTGCTGCGAGGTCGGTTCCTGGAGAACCGACCTCCACCCCCTCCCACGCCGCCTTGTAAGCAGCATGGATCAGCCCTGCACTCCACACTTGTAAGAGCTGTGCAGAGCAGCGAAAATGGGGCGTTCCCGGGGGCAAGTCAGAGAGATCAGAAATGCCGGTACGACACATCCTATGTGTTGTCCAGCCATCACTTCTCACACTCTGAGGTCCCGCGGCTAGACAGCAGAAATTGGCTGTCTAGCCGCGAAAGCAGGGTGGGGGGAGCGAGGAAGACATCCGCTCCTCACCACTCCTCCCACCCTGCACTGGATAGGCAGTTGCCCCCAGGCTCAGAGGCGACCGTCAATCCAGATAGGATTGCTCCCTCCATAGACCAACCTGTTTGCAAAGTTCTCTCTGATTTAAGCTTAGTGTTGTCATCTTAGGTATTTATAGATAAAATCATGTGTGCTACATTCTTTGAAGAATTACAGTGATATTTATCTTAGTGTTTCTCCTATGTTGATGTATTCCAGAAATAAAATATTGCATCTTAATAGTACTGATTTGGATAAACTAAGATGTGTACCAAATTTGCATTATTGGGTGGGTTAACTTGGCTTTGCATTGATGTAAATATTCAGATCTCTGGAGAGAGAAGTTACCGTGTCTCATCTGAAGGAGGACTAGCATGTGCTATGCGTGTTGCTATAAGCTTCATCTTTGCTGTAGCTTTCTCAGACAAAATCCTAGAGACTATCTTTTAGTCTCTGGGAACTGTGAAGGAGCATTGAGGCCTTCTACCTGAGAAATATTTAACTATATGGCTCTTTTCTTCAAGTGTCGCTTGAGAGATATGACCTATTCTGCCCCCATTACCGTGGACATTGAATACACTCGAGGTAGCCAAAGGATTATTCGCAATGCATTACCTGTTGGCAGGTAAGATACTAATAGAAAGATAAGTACTACTTACGGGGTTAGTTAGATACTGTGTTCATTGCTGTGCTAAAATGTGTGAGGCTTATTTTACTTTTAATCCAAGGGTACAACCCACCTGACACTGCTGTGGTGTAACATTCATTTTCAATGGGATTTGTGCAAAAATAAAAACAAAACAAAATATACCAGCATGTTGTAGCTGAAAGCTCTTCCTGCCAGTAGGAGAGGCATTTTTTAAAAATGCACAAAAGCCGGGAAACCACTAAACAATAGCTGGTTGAAGAAAAGGGAATGGGCCAGGGGAAGGGGCATGGCCATCTGGGGAACCCCATTCTAAAAGAGTTGGGACCCCAGGAGGACCAGATTTGGCCCCAGGCCTAAAGTTCCCCAGCCCTAGCATAGTTGGGTCTCCCACTTTTCTCTCCCTTTGCTCTTTGGGTTTGCAAAGCTTCTGAGTCCCTGTATGTAAGATGGTTTATAACCATGTGGGTAGGGGGCACCTGTGTGTATTTGACAGACAGGGAGAGGCTAGTGTTTATGTAAACACCTAGGTAGGTAGATGTAGGAGTGCAATTTACATCTTTCATGTAAAGTTGCCTGTATCAACAGTGGCTGGGGATCACCCTGCACAGTACTATTACAGTTATGTGTTCTCCAAAAGGTAATTATTGGCGTCCACTATGCATCCTGCCATCTTCCTCCTGAAGCGATTTAGATTAGGTCATTATACAGTTGCGTGGTGGATAATAATATACTTTTTTGTCTGCTATATAAAGACTGTTCCTCGGTGCTCTCTCTATTTTGTGCCTCTGGGATATCCGTGTAACATTTATGCACACACTCTGTTTTGGTTTCTCTATATCAAGTGACTCAGGCTTCTGAAATTAGTAACACTGGAATTAGGTTAATTATATTGCTGATCTAGAATGATTGACACCCCAAGTTAAACTTATCTCTAGCAAGTAAATAAAAATGCTTTCTCGGGGGACATGGCTGGAAGAATGAGGACGGGTGACTTGCAGTGCTGAATTGAGAAGATAGTATTTTTTAAAATGCTGACATCAATTCAAAACAGGCTTTTAGGCAGAATAATTTTTTTTTAAATTAAAATAAATTTGCTCTGCACAAATAATGAGGTGCTTAAGCATTGATAGGAGGAAGTGGGGATTGAATCTATAGATTTCTTAAAGCCAAGTCTACTGTGTGAAAGAATTATAGAAGTGCCTTTGGCCACAAACAGCTCCATCCACTTCTGTTGGCAAATCAACGCATGCTCTGTGATGTAGTAGTGTTATCGTTGCAGTTACTGTTGCTGGGACTGCAGCCAGATTGCCTCTTGCTTACTTGACTGAAGAAATTCCCACCTTCTCCCTAGCAGAATATCTCCCCCCACCCTTGCTTCCCCTATGAACAACCATTTTGAGTTGCTAATCTAGGTCAGAGGGTGGTAGTCAAATATATAGTTGACTATATGATCAACTAGTCATATATTTTGACTAGTTGATGAAAGCAACAGTGAAATATGCAAAGCTGCAAGAAAAGGAAGTAAAGTTTGTTTTACAAAACATCCCAAAGTACCAGGTTTTCAGCATTTGTATCTGCATTAATTGGTTGCCTAGATTACATATTTGCTTGATAGCACTTTGAAGATACAGGTAAATACAGTTCCTTGTCTTAGAATGGTATCTTGGGACACACTGGGTGGGTTCACACCCCTAGAACAAGCCATTGTTTTCAGGGTGGTTTGTAAACCACCCCAGCCACCTACTTTTGTGGGGTTTGGACGTCATGACAACTTGCGCCTGGCAACAGTAATTATGCTATTGGTGGCTCGCAACCACCATGCGCAGAGAGGGAAAATAAGCTACTGTGGCTTATTTTCCCACTGTGATCAGGCAACCCAGTCACTCTCTCAAATCATTAGAACCCTCGGACATCCAGTTAAATGGGTTGGCAAAGTCAAGACCAACAAAAAGTACATCTTTATGCATTGCATAATGTGGTGGCCACTAGTATAACTAGCTTTACTCTAGCCCTAGTTCATGATAGCGAAATGGAGGACTTCTGTATTCAAGAGCAGAAGATGGGATCAAAGGGGAGAGGCTGTCTTCCTTATGACCCAGCTTATGGTCTTCCTGATGGCTTCTGGCTCGCCACTGTGGAAGACAGCTGAATTAGATTAGCCTTTACTCTGGTCTGCCAAATTAATTCTTATTTTGGGGTTCTCACAGGATGCCAATAATGCTGCGTAGCTCCAATTGTGTTCTTACTGGAAAAACACCAGCTGAATTCGCCAAGCTTAATGAGTGCCCTTTAGATCCAGGTAACAAACTTGTTTCTGAACAGTCTTTGCTCCTTTTGGGGTGTGTTGTGATCCCTTTTAATATAATACTCAGTGGGATCTTGCAGTACATGAACCTGTGTGGACTATAGAATGAGAGCTTTTAAGACACAAAGCATGTTAGAAAGATTTTCAAGAATGAAGCTTTTTCAATACTCCAAGCAGTTAGCAAGACTCCCATCCAGAAAAAGAGTAGCACCAACAGAAGCTGTATGCCAACGCTTGCTATCCAGTTCCCAAATAACCCTAGTGTTTGCTAGAGCTTTGTTGTCTTGTGTTGCTTAAGGGTTCAGGAGGGTCATGTTAGCACACTGGAGAATTTCTGCAGGTAGCCCCCTACATCCAGACCAAGGGAAATACAATCAGGGCCAGAAATATTGGAACAAGGATAACTGTTTTGGCAGTTGGCATCTGTACACCACCACATTGAAGATGAAAGGAGGAAACACACCCAGATGGGAGCGAAGTCAGGACTTTCAGCTGTAATTCAAGGGGTTTGACAAAAGTGGGGCACTACCCTTTCAGGAAGTACAGTCAGTGGCATACACACACATCCATTGTTGGTGGCTCATAAGTAATGGAACGAATGGCTGACAAGCAGCTGTATGGCCAGGTGTGGCCTGTTTCCTGGGTACCTCATGACCAATCAAGCAGATAAAAGGCCTGGAGGTGGTTCTGAGTGTTACATTTGCATTTGGTATCTGTTCACTGGAACTCCCAACATGAGGTCCAAAGGGGTGTCCATGTGAGTGAAGGAGGCCATCATTAGGCTGAGGAAACAAAATAAACCCATCAGAGAGACAGCAAAAACATTGGGAGTGGCCAACACAACAGTTTGGAACATCCTGAAAAAGAAGGAATTAACTGGCAAGCTCAGCAACAGCAAAAGGCCTGGAAGACCATAGAAGACAGCTAAAATGGATGACCGCAGAATTCTGCTCATGGTGAAGAGGAACCCTTTCACAACATCTAGCCAGGTCAAGAATGCTCTTGTGGAGGTAGGCATGTCATTGTCAACATCTACAGTCAAGAGACGACTTTATGAATGTAAATACAGAGGCTTCACAACAAGGTGCAAACCACTGGTAATGCTTAAGAACAGAAAGGCCAGATTAGCCTTTGCCAGCAAACACCTAAAAAAGCCTGCCCAGTTCTGGAATCAGATTCTTTGGACTGATGAAACCAAGATTAACTTGTACTCGAATGACAAGAAGAGAAAACTGTGGAGAAGGAAAGGAACAGCTCATGATCCAAAGCATACCACATCATCTGCCAAACATGGTGGAGGCAGTGTTATGGCATGGGCATGTATGGCTGCCAATGGAACCAGGTCACTGGTGTTTATTGATGACCTGACTGCTGATAAAAGCAGCAGGATGAATTCTGAAATGTATAGGGTTGCACTTTCTGCTCAGATTCAGCCAAATGCTGCCAAACTGATAGGACGCCGCTTCATATTGCAGATGGATAATGACCCAAAACATACAGCAAAAGCTACCCAAGAGTTTCTCGAGGCAAAGAAGTAGGATGTTCTTGAATGGCCAAGTCAGTCACCTGATCTCAACCCAATAGAGCATGCTTTTCACTTACTGAAGACAAGACTGAAGGCAGAAAGACCCACAAACAAGCAGCAGCTGAAGGCAGCTGCAGTAAAGGCCTGGCAAAGCATCTTGAGGGAGGAAACTCAGCATTTGGCCATGTCCATGGGTCCCAGACTTCAGGCAGTCATTGACTGCAAAGGATTTTCATCCAGGTATTAAAGGCGATCCTTAAGTTTGAATTGATGTTGGTTTGTTCCATTACTTATGAGCCACCAACGATAGGTATGTGTGTATGCCACTGGCTGTCCTTCCTGAATGGTTAGTGCCCCACTTTTGTCAAACCCCTTGAATTACAGCTGAAAGTTCTGACTTCGCTCCCATCTGGGTGTGTTTCCTTTCTACTTCAGTGTGGTGGTGTACAGAGGCCAACTGCCAAAACAGTTATCCTTGTTCCAATATTTCTGGCCCTGACTAGATTCATGAGGTGAGGTGCCTTTTGGGGTTTACTGGAATTACTGTAGTTTTATCTGTGTGGCTTAAAAGGTAAAAGTGGAATAAGACATTTCTTCATTAAATACTGCATGTACATATAGTTAACAGAACAAAAACACACATTTTAGAGGTTTGCAAAGTCCATTGGGTAGATTTCCATAACTGCATAAAACCAGTATCAAAACAGATCTTTCATTCTCCATTTGATAGGTGGCTACTTCATTGTCAAAGGTGTAGAGAAGGTAATTCTTATTCAAGAGCAGTTATCAAAAAACAGAATAATTGTGGAAGCTGACAGAAAAGGGGCAGTTGGTGCATCTGTTACCAGGTAAAAAAATTGCTGCAGTAACTACTGACTCCCATTATACTAGGGCTGGGATCCAAAGAGGCTCTTTGGAGCCCAAGAGCTTTCTGTAATCAGAAGACCCCACCTCCCTGTCCAATGTTATGTCACAAACTGCTTTGAAAGTCTGCTTCTGCTCAAACATGGCTTGCTCTCCCCCCTCCCCCCCTCTGTGTTTGTGTTGGTGAGATAGTTTAAGAAACATGAGCCGATAGGTCTCTGGCTGTGCAGAACCAGCTACGTATGTCTTTGGATCCTGGCCCATTTAAGATCCTTTTGTGGAAAGAATATATATATTATGCATATTCAGCAAACATTTGTTAATTCCATAATGTTTGTAGCTCAAGTCTTAAAAATATCAGCGCAGAAGTCCAACCAAAGCTTTGCTGAAAGAACCTTTGTAGTTAACTTAAATTCACTGTATCAAACTATTATAATGCAAGGTTTGTGAGTGGTGGGGTATTATTTTGCAGTGTAGAATGCTGAAGATGCATATTTGCTTTGTTTTAACTACCCAGGAAAATGAAAAGTGCCCGCAGTCTGAAGATACTATTTATTATTTAGTGCCTAAAAACAAACAATTACTGTACAAAATACTGCAGACAGAACAGATCTTGTCTAAAGTCTTTCAAACTAAAAAGATAGAGGAGCAAGAAAGAGGTTGGCACAGTCATCAGATCCTAGTTCTTACACACACAATCTTTAGGAACTATGAAATGCAGCATTCTGATACGGGAGAAATTTAAGCTTCTATATTTTTAAGTCTCATGAACATTTTTCCTATATTTCTGACTAAATTTTAAAGCTTTGTAGGATAAACATTAATGATGTAATCCCTTTTCTTTTTACACATATTTAGCTCTACTCATGAAAAAAAGAGCAGAACTAATATAACTGTGAAGCAAGGAAGATTTTATCTGAAGCATAACACTCTGTCAGAAGATATTCCTATTGCAATTATCTTTAAGGTAATTTTTAAGAACATGATTCATATTAGTATTGCCTATAGAAGAAATTCAAATACTTGAACTAGTATTCCATTGAGGGGAGGGGGTATTTCTTTTGTTCTTGTGTGTGCATGTTTCACTTAGCTGTGTGCTCTACACCGTAGCATTGTAATCTTTATTCATCGGTCTTGAACTGGTGGGTCATACCTTGACCTAACACAAGTCACATCACTGGCAGAATTGCCATTTTCGTTATTTCATTGTTTTTAAGAGGAGGTGAAAACGGGAGAGAAAAGACACTAGGCTGGAGGGAGAAATGTGGGGGTGGGGCACAGGAGAGGGAGAGATTATAAAAATAAAATAAAAAGTATGCCTGATTAATTTACTTTTTACAAATTCCAATAAGAACTGACCTGATCTGCACTTCCTGGATTAGCATTTGTATTGGAGCTTACTTTTTCACCAGTTTTTCACTTCCAAAGCATTCTGATGCAGTTCTCGGCCCCCAAAAGTTTCAAAATGTGTTTTAAAATGAGAGAAAATGCACATTTTTGTGCAGTTTTTAAAAACACACACATCATGCTATGCTACCCAGATCCAGTTGGAATCTTTCCCAGATGAGAGCAGCACCAGCTGTGGGCCAAAACATTGGCTTGGTCAGATCAGTTCTACCTTAAGTTAATTTCCTGTTTTTAGGTTTTATATTCAGCTGAATCAGTGCTAGAGCAGCACTTTGGGGATTGTGCCAGACAATAACCTAAGCAGATTTGAGAAGCGTTGCCAGAAGGGGGCAGCTCTTGCTCATAACTTGAGAATAGAAAAAAAGGGCTTTGTAGGTGGGGCTGCTGCCATATCTGTCTACTGATCAGAGACCAGTAGGGATTAAGACTTATGGATATGTTTCTGTAATAGATAGGTCTTGAAAATGCAAGATTTGTGTCTTGAGAAGTGAAAATTCCCAAGCTCATTTTGCCAGGTCTTTTCCTACAGATGAAAATATATATCTCCACTCACATCCAGGGGCTGCTTCCAATGTTATACGATATGCGTGTAACCACATTTCCACCTATGTGTTAGCAGCTCTGAAATGTGAAGTTGAGTTCTGCTTTTGTGCTACGTGCACTGAGATATCCCGTCATGAAAACAATCACATCTAAGAGCAATGTAGATGTATTTAGAGTCCATGTATAGTGGTATGAATTAGATTCATATGGCTGCTCTCTGCCACATCAGCGAGAGATGTGGAAAGAGGGTTACAGATGTCTCCACCAGCATTGTGCCATATGGGTAGCATTCTGACACGGGCAGCCGGTCTGCAGCAGAGGAGACACAATAGCACAGGCGGTGGGAGCCTGGGGTAAGGCCAAGTCAGTCCATAGCAAAGCCTGCACTTCTGCTTACTTTTTCACACTGCTCTGCTGCTAGACTATAGAATAGAGACAAAGCTAGGGGAGGGGAGTGGTTTGAGTTGCACATTACAGTAATACAGTAATACTTGCTTGACTAGCCATGCTGTCTGGGGTGTTGGGAGTTGAAGTCCAACACATCTGGAGGGCACCAGGTTTGCAAAGGCTGTGTGATTTTTAAGACACAGTTTATTTAATACAGCATTGCTAGCGTCAAAATTCTGGGCATGTTGATAATGACTTAAATGTATCATATAAATAAAGCCTCTTCAGGAGTTGTATGCCATCACCCTCGAAGTGGCAGCCTGTGTCTAATGGGCTGCATTTTCAAAGGCAGCAGCTCGCATGTGTGCGTGCGTGTGCGCGTGCATGCAGCGGAACTGGTAACTGCTTCAGATGTAACTGCATACTCGGCGTGTGTGCGTGTGCAGTGTAATATATGTGAAGGCCCCTAGATTGTGGCTTTTTGGAGCAAGGACTATAGCTGTGTTATTAGGCGATCTGCGAAGCCTGGGAGCAAGGGACTGGAAGCTTTCTCCACAAGCAGCAACAGCTGCCTGAGGCCTAGCACCAGTGTGTCTCTTATCTGGGGATGGAAGCGTATTGGCTAGAGTGGAGCAATTGGCAGTTCTGTTTAGGAAGGCTCCGTTAACCAGTTGGCTGGAGGACTAGGGACAGTAAGACCACAGGACTGCTGCTGCTACTATCAGCTACCCGCTCTTTGGCCAGGGGTGTTGTTGATGGACCTGTTAGCAGCAGCAAGGACTCTGCCTTGAACATCAGCTGTTTGGCACACCACCACTGCCCGATAAGAGTGGGGTCTGGAGCAGACCCAGGGCAAGGGGAGAATGCATTCTCAGAGCACCGCTTTGCATTACCCTATGTAAAGTCCTACTTAATGTATTTTCCCAAACCTCATTCTCCAGAGCACTTCGTGTTAGTATTCGCACCCAGTGAAGAAATTTAGTAAATAAGATATTTAATGCAATTTAAAGAAAATGTGCTTGGGGATGCATTGCCCTTTTACAGTGAGAACCAGAATACACAGTGTACTCAAGACATTCCCAAGACGTTATTCAGCAGTGTCTTTTGTTGTGCATGGCTTAAAAGAGCAGTATGAATGCAAGCATAGCTTTTCACCCTCCCAACTTCTGAGAAGCATATTCTAAGTCTGCCAAAAGGAGGTTTTAGTGAGATGATAATTCTCTGTTTCTTGATATGGCAGAACTCCAGGCAAATGTGTGGAAAGAGTAGCTTTAGTACTAACTGGAATTCACATAGGCCCACACTTCTGGCTGCTACTTTGAAACACTTTGTTCACAGAGAGAGTGGGGAAATTCCCCCCGAACCCACCCATTAAGCACTTTCATAATTTATTAAAGGTACAGTCCTATGCATGTTTAGCCTGGCGTGGGCATGCTGGGAGTAGTGGGCCTTTTTTCTGTCTAAACATGCATAGGATTGTGCCCTGAGCCTCTTTTACAATATAAAGCAGGCTTCCCCAACCTGACACCCTGTAGGTGTGTTGCACTACAACTCCTGCTATCCCCAGCCAGCACAACCAGCCATGCTGGCTGAGGATGGTAGGAGTTGTAGTATATCTGGAGGGCACCAGGTTGGGGAAGGCTGAAATAAAGTATAAGCCAGTGCTGAAGAATTTGTGTAAAAACAAGATAAAACGGCTTTCAAGTTGGCATTCTGTGTGACATTGTTTTCTGTCCCTTCTCCTTCCCCCCCCCACCCCCAGTCCATGAGAGACAACTCAAAAGGCAATTTACTGGAAGCGATCAGTGTCCACTGCTGAGTGCTGCTGCACGGGGAAGGGGAAGAGCCATCTCCAGGTTTGATGGGGTCTGGGGTAAAGCCCTCTGCTGGGCCCCTCCTACGTCAGTGGACCCTGGTGCTAGCAGCACTGCGGGCAGCTTGTAGTCGCTATTTTAATTTCCCACAATACCTTGGACTGGTGCTATGTCGAGGACACTGTGGGGGGTTAAAATGAAACCGCCAAGTCCCCCAGCTCCATGCTCTGAAGGACCAGGCGTCAGGGCAGTGGTGGGCCCTTCCATGGTGCCAGGGCTCCCATAGCTTCCTGAGGATGCCATGTGCTGATGCCAGGGCTGGGAAGGAGGACCCAACACCATTAACAGAGAGCACTGTGAGGCAGTGGAGGAGGCTTTTAACTCAGCACTGTGCAGGTGCATGGCCGCTGAGTGTCAGGGTGGAAACTGAGCCAATAGAGCCCCAGAGCAGTTCTGATTCTGAGGAGGAACAGCAACCCGTGGGAGAGGAGCTCGCTCATCTCTCACAAGCACAGCAGCTGGCAGAGATTCCTCCTGCCAGCATTCCTGGGAGAGATAGTGACCCTGGCAGTGAGAGAGCGCTGGAGGGGGGCTTGCTGGACACTCGGCGCAGACGCAGGGAGCGATGAGAGATGGAGGGCGCCGAAAGGAGGCGAAGCGCTCGTTTGGCGCGCAAACAACAGTCGCATCCCAAGGACCCAGGGGAAAGAGGGAGGATCTCTCCCTAGCCTATAAGTTCAGGGTCTTCCCGTGATTCTCCTTCAAACAGGGACCAACTGCGTTACCTGGAGCTTAGGCTACTCAGCTATCTTTCCCCAGTGCTGTTCCTTGCTTTGGCGCTAGCGACTAGTATTCTGAAAGAGTCATAAAGTAATAAAGGAATAAAGTCTTGGAAAGAATTCCTCATCATCTGTGTCCTGAGTTGGCTATTGGTGGGGACTGCAAGAGGCAGCTAGGGTGCTCCTGACAGCTTGGTCCCCGTTTGAAGGAGAATCATGGGAAGACCCTGAACTTATGGGCTAGGGAGAGATCCTCCCTCTTCCCCTTGGGTCCTCGGGACGCGACCGTTGTTTGCATGCCAAACAAGCGCTACGCCTCCTTTCGGCGCCCTCCATCTCTCGTCGCTCCCTGCATCTGCGCCGAGCATCCAGCAAGCCCCCCTCCAGTGCTCTCTCACTGCCAGGGTCACTATCTCTCCCAGGAATGCTGGCAGGAGGAATCTCTGCCAGCTGCTGTGCTTGTGAGAGATGAGCGAGCTCCTCTCCCACGGGTTGCTGTTCCTCCTCAGAATCAGAACTGCTCTGGGGCTCTATTGGCTCAGTTTCCACCCTGACACTGAGTGGGTTGTAGCACCCACATGATGTCCATGTGCCATGAAGCTGCGGAGCGCTAATAATCCCCATACCTCCTCCACTGTAATAGCACTGGGTCCTCCTTTCCTCATGCGGGAGTGCTCAATGGCAGACACTGCTATCCTCCAACGAACCACCTCTTGAGCAGCTGCTGCTGAGAAAAGGGAGTTCATTATCATATGCTAGGGGCTAGATCAGTGGTAAGTTTGTATAATCTTGTGGGCGGGCAGGGGGGCGGTGTGTATACATAAAGGACAGTGTTCCTTTCCTGTAGTTCTTCAACTGCCTTCCTCTGTTGCATTTGGCAGGTACAAATGGCTGCTCATTACTTCTTATTAAGAAACTGTTTGACGTTTCTTCTGTAAATTATCTGCCAATAGTATTCTAGCAAAAGCATACTCTGCTGCCATTTGTCTTCCCTGCTGCTGCTGCTGCTGCTTATCAAGATTTCCATTCCATCCTTTGAGTAGGTGCTGCTGCCAGTGCCAGATGGCCTTGTTTCTGCGAGAACTCGCTTTCGCTTAGGAGTAATACTGACTACAATACCAAATTAGCATAAGCAAATGTCAGTGAGTTAACACAAAGCCAACATTCTTTCTCCGCTTTTCTACCTTTTTATTTTGATTCCCCCTTCTAGGCCATGGGTGTTGAGAGTGACCAAGAGATTGTGCAGATGATTGGTACAGAGGAACATGTGATGGCTGCATTTGGCCCCAGCTTGGAGGAGTGCCAGAAAGCTCAGATTTTCACACAGATGCAGGTGTGTGTCATTTCAAGCATCCATCAGTGATGCCTTTCTAAAGAGAATGGCTTCCTCTTCTTCTTCTTTGCCTCTTGTGAGTTAATTGGGTGACTCCGAAGATAAACTGGTGGGTCTTCCACCTATCAAGCCTTTATGCCTATCAAGTCCAGAAGATTATTGTTTGGTAGAAAGGTCCATCTCTAAGAGCTGATCTATACTGTATTCAGGCTGAAGCAGAAGAACTTTGGACTGTACCACTGGAGTGCAAGTGTGAGATAGTGTATTTGCATGATCTTTGCCATGTGAATTCTGGAGATGCGGTAGTTTACTGTGTGCAGTTTACTACACCGGAGAGAGGCCAGATCGCTTGATCAAAATAACCCACTGTGGCTGCTTATTTAAATCAGGGTGCAGGTGGGGTGCGATTTCCATAATCACCGCCCAGGCAGCATGGCTTGTTGGAGGGGAAAACAACTCTCCAATAACTCTACAAGAGCCCATGCATTATTGGAGGGTTGTTTTCCCATCCAACAAACCATGCCTCCCAGGTTCAGATGACATGACAAGCCACACCCTGGTGGTGAATATGGAAGTTATGCCTGCATGCACCTGGCTCAAACCACAATTTAAATATGCCACCATGACTTATTTTGATTGTGTGTACCAGGTCAGAAAAAGCTTTAGGGTAGCATGCAGGTTACTGTGAACAGGGCTTTTTATGTGGGAGACATTCAAAAATATCACCTCTAGCTACAGTGTGAAATGGCACAGTCTAGAATTTTGCTGACTCACTATATGTAGTGACTCACTCTAGATTCATACACTTATATTTTTAACATGATTGCTTAGTTCCACCAGGTGTTTGTTCCACCTGTGGTCCCTTCAATAGATAGGTGCAGTAACTATCTTTGAGAAGAACTTTCCCATAATCCTTCACCACATGAATGGGACATTAATAAGTGAACTGAACATGCCTAGAGGTGGACATAGGGCAAATACTATGAAACAAAAATTCTGTACACAAACACAAGATGTCACCTTATACTTTATGACAGCAACTATTTTATCTTGTTTTGGTCCTGGTGAGATTCCAGTTCCTTAACAGCAAAAAAGGCCAATAACACTTTGGCTTGTATGATTAACAAAAAACATTGCAACTGAGTATGTATGTATTGGCGAACAGTTAGTCGTGGGCGTGCAGCAGTGAGTGAGCGCACTGCCTCTCACACGCTTGTCACTTCCACTTTAAAACGACAACCCAGACACACCCCAGTTCTGGGTTGTTATTGTTACATCTGAAGCTGGAACTCTGGTTGTTTAGGGGTTAAACAACCAAGTGGTAACCCAACGACAAAGCGTGAGTGACCAACCCAGAGTTCTGGGTTCAGACGTAAAAATAACAACCCAGGAACAGGGCATTCCTGGGTTGTTGATTGAAAGTAGAAGCAAGGAGCATATGGGAGGCGGCGTGGGTGCTTGCTGCTGCTCAGCCCCGACAATTCCTGTGTTAAACCCAGTTCTGCTTAAGCCTTTTCAAACAGCAGCAGTTTGCTACAGTAGTCTCTGGAGTGCTGATGACCAGAAGAGCACAGAGATGCTATTCATGCAAGGTTAAAATCAGACTAAGAAATATGTTTTCTGTTAGTATCAGTTGAAAGGATTGTGACTTAAAATTATGCAGCGTTACTGAGTAGTTTTTTGACTGCTCAGTCCATTTTCACCAGTCATCTTTTAAAAGAAGCCCCTTGCCCTGCTTATTTTACATTTAAAACACTTACGTTCTGGTATGCTGGGTACCTCGTTAAAGCAATCATCAGTTGTCGATATGCAATGAAATTTACTGAGAGGGAAAACTTACAAAGAAGGTGCTTGGTGAAATTTGCTGAGCAGGGACAGTAAAGATTTTCATTATAAATAACATGCACTATACTAACTCACAGATGGTTTTCACTTCACAGGCATTAAAGTATTTGGGAAATAAGGTCAGAAGACAGAGAATGTGGGGAGGTCCCAAGAAAACCAAGATGGAAGAAGCAAGAGAGCTGCTGGCAACAACTATACTTGCCCATGTCCCTGTATGTCAGTGACTTTTACACTGTGGGGCAGGTCCTGCTTGTGGGGAGAGGGTGAAGGATACCAGGAAGGGGGTGGGATTAAAATTCTTGCGGTAACTGAGATAGGATTCCCACCATTGAAGACCTGAGTGGGTTGAATGTCCCCTGGCAGAGGACCTTAATGGATCCACATTAGACTTGTGAGGGCAACTACGTCTTCACCACTCCCATCATCCCAGCCTGGTGTAATAAGGAAGCACAGCTCTGCTTAGTTGCTTGTGTGTCATTTTAGAAAGGGGGCAGAGATGTCCTGTTCTGTTCCTCATCTAATGCCACAGATTATTTGTATCCTAATCCACAGGCCCTTGCTACTGCTAGTGCTGTGGCCATACTTCGTGCTCGTATGAACTCCTAGAGTAAATACAGGCTTACAGTCCTTACATATGTTTAATATTCTGTTTTGTTGGTGCCATTGCACACCCCAACTTACTTGAAGGCAACGTTGGATTTGTTAAGAGTTCAGAACAGTTTAGGAAGTCTGCTTGGGCACAGATGTAATGCGGGGAAGTGGGGATGTTAACACTCCCATGTCCCTTTTCTCTCCCCCCACTTAAAACAATGCTTCAATATAGCAAGAGCTAAATGATTCTGAACAAAGGATTCTTATTAATATAGATTTTGCCTAAGGTTTCTTTTGTACCAGATCAACACTGATGTACTCAGACCATAGCTAATCTAGGAACGTCAGAGAATTCCGCAACGGATCTCAGTGTCACTGGCCAAATGCCAGTGAATGCACTGGCATTCGGCCCCCCGAAACCCGTCGTGGAACGAAGTCCCCGCCCCCCCCGAACCACGAAAGGCACGCGGGACGAAGTGCCCGCCGCCCCCACCCCATGAAAGGCACGCGAAACGGAGCACTTACCTGCTCCCGTCCATGCTGCTGTGCGAATGGCGGCCGTCCTGCGGCTGCCATTCGCTTGCTCTTTAGCCGTGATAGGCTACGTAAATACTTACGTAGCCTATCACGGCGGGAGGGGGAACCTGAGTGTACGCAAATGGTGTGGCAGCTACCACCATTTGCGTACGCTCGGGTTCCCCCGCCCCCCCCCCCGCCGTAAATTTTTACGTAGCCTATCACAGCGAAAGAAAGGGACGCAAATGACGGCGGCTACGACAGCTGCCATTTGCATCCCTGCAGGACTTCCCAGCAGCCGGATGGGCGGCCAGAGCTGGCCGGTGGCTCCGCGGCTTGGCCACGGAGCAGAGCTGGCTGGCAAGGATTCCAGGGGGAGGGATGGAGCGCCTCCCCCCCCCCAGCGGAACCCGGCGGAGCCAGGTAAGCGGGGTTTCGTACACCCCTAAGCTAATCAGCTATGTTAGGAAATGTGGAATTTGTTGTTCCCACCTCCCAAAATGAAAGGAAATGAAGCAAAGAAGAAGTAAGCATGGGCTTTTGAAAAATTAAATGGAATGGGAATATTCAGGCTATGAATCTACATTAAGACTGCAAGATGAGTGCTATCTAAGCTGCATTTACTTAGTAAAATTTTGAGAAAAGTCAAGGAGTTCCCCACTAGCAGTGTTTCCTCCTGCTTTCTGTATTTCACCTCCTGCTTTCTGTATTTCAGGTAAAGGAATTCAACTTCCGCTCCAAGTGCATCTACACAGCTGTGATGGTCCGCAGGGTGATTCTAGCCCAGGGAGACAACAAAGTGGATGACCGGGACTATTATGGGAACAAACGTTTGGAGTTGGCAGGACAGGTAAGTCCACCTCAGTGTTTTGACTCCACATGCTTAATGGGTCCAGGTATACCTCTATGGCATAGTATACTGATGCAGACTAACTGTCTTCTCCATTACATATTTTTTCCTCTTTAACAGACAGGTGCCTACGCTAATCCCCACTTAAAAGATATTAGTCAGGCTGCCATGTTGATCTATTAACCAAACAAATTAATTGTTTAATGTTCTGTGTCTTGATTTTTAAAAAAGCCCCAGTTAACCAGGAACTGCCCCCAAGCCAACCAGACATAGGCATCTCCTCTTGGCTACCTCTCACTTGCCCTCAAACACAGCTACCACAGCTGCTGTGCTTGCTGCTCATATGGCCAGGGCAACAGGGCCTGACCAGTCCCTTCCAGTAGCGCTACAGCAGCCCCCTCAAAGCTGACAGCAGTGATAGAAGCTGCAGCTGGGGTGCATTGTCTGGGTTTGACTGGGGTGGGGAGACCCTTCCCATGCAATGCTGTTGTGGCGCAGGAGTTCCCCACAAAAGAACTGACGAGTGCAGGGAGAGCAAGACAACCTCAAATTTTCTTTAACAGGCAACAGATGAAGTGTAATCCTAGGCACATTTACTCAGAAATACAGTACCATTGAGTTCAATGGGACTTACTCCCAAGTGAATGTGCATAGGACTGCAGCTTTTACATGTTTGCAGAAGGAAGGAAGGAAGGAAGGGAGGGAGGGAGGGAGGGAGGCTGAGTTTCTGAGCAGAGTCAAAGGCCATCTTGGGCACAAAAGATGCTGCAGTACTCAGTTAATTGTTATCCACACCTACAGTTGCATATTTCAAGATTTTTCTGGCAAGTCCTATCTTAAGTTCTTTGACAGGGGTTGTCTTTGGCAAGCCACTTGTTAGAAAAAGGGTGCTATAATGAGTGGACAGTTCTTTATTGAGGGGTGGTAGAACTTCCATGTATGGAGGCAGTACACCTCTAAATATTTGTTAGTCTTGCAGTAGAGTTTGCTATTGCTCAAACAAGAAAGAAAGGAGAAGGAAACATGTTGGTCACATGCTATAGCTTTCCTTTAACTCTCTGACAAACATTTAATTCTTGGGGGCGGGGGTGTTTCTTGCAGAATGATTCTTAAATCTTGTGTACTTACTGCTTATGTTGTTTAATAGCCTAACGTTCTAGAAACCTGAAACATGCTATTTTCTTCTTTAATGTTCTGTAAAATATGCCTAAAAATGGGGGGGGGGGGGCCTCTGCAAGTCTATGCATTTAATTTAATTGAGAGATGAATTGTCAAAAACTTGATGATGAATCAAGTACAATTTTATTTAATTAGAAACCCCTACATGTTAGTTGTGCATCTAAAAATCATTACCTGTAAAGTGGTCCCCAAATGCTTTAGGCTGAGAGGCACTTTAAACCTGTTACAGCAGGTTCTGTTGACTCCGAAGGGATTCTGAAATTATAGATAAGCACTGGCATATGTCTAATACATTACTAGTTATAACAGTTTGAATGGTTAGACTTCTGTCACTTCCTAAAATACATCTGAAAACAAATTTCTGTCCCTTATGTGTGTGTTTTGACTATTATTAACATATGTTTGGCTGTATTTTGCAAATCAACAAAACATCTCACTTTAAATCTGTTGCTCAGTGCTTTCAGCTAGCTAGAGTTTCTCATCTAAATGTCTTGTCTAAGCTAGCTGTGTTTCTGGACTAAAAATCCTGTTGCTTAAAAAATTTGAATGAAAAAGACTGTTCCTGTATGAGGAGGCTTCACAATGTGAAGACATAAAAGGCATTGTGTCTATAAAAATGTGTGAAAACAATAGCAGCTAATTTCACACCCCATGGGACAAGAGAGTACGAAATGTGCTTTAGCTTTAGATAACAGTTGTTTCCACTAGCCAAGCTGGTTTACAGAGCCTCCTCTTCGTCTTTCTGCCCACTAGAGGCTTGGTAGGCCAGGTGCCAGCAGAGGTGTTAGCGAGACCTACCGATTCCAAGCTTAATCTTTTCACCTACCTTTTCTCTTTTCTTAATGTGTTCATTATTTGCTGAGCATTTCCCTCGTCTTTGTCCTCAGGTTTTGTTTGGCATTTTTTCCCCCTTTCTTTCTAATTCAGCTTGCTTTGTATGGGTGAGATATGGAACAGCACCAAAATCCGGCACCCTGGAAAGGAAGGGATTTCTACCCTGTGACAAAAGAAAACCGCCTTGACTTCAGAGATTGACTAATCCCAGCTGTTCTGATAATATAATTAAGGCTGCCTAATGTCTTTAATTTTGCAACCAGTTTGTGTGAAAAGGAGAATTTGGCACTCTAAAGCCTTAAACACTAAATGGCAATCTCAAGGCACCTAATTAGAATTCTCTGACATTAAGCTAATTGGTGAAACTGTATTTCAACAGCTTAACTACTTTATTAATTTTTTTCCTCAGGATTTTCAATGGAAATCAATTGATGAGCTGTCACTACTTCTCCCTTATGTTACCCCCACACACACCCCTCAAATTTAATTTGCTCTTCAATGCTCCTGTGTGAAAGACCTTGGGTTCGCTATAAAAATTCAGTGAATATTATCACTGGCATTCCATCCCTTTCTCTTTTTAATCATTTACTCTTGACCTAAAAAATGAGTTATTGTGAAACTTTGCCATGCTCTTAGAGAGAGCCTGTAGAGCTACAGGAATTAGCAAAGGAATGCTTTAGTCTAAAAAAAAATGTCAGGAAGTTTATGTACCCATACCTAACTTTATTAGTTCAACCAGAAGAAAATATTGGTGAAGTCAGTGGAGACATTTATAGTGAGTTTATGTGCTAATTACTTGATAATCTTTATGTTCATTCATGAAACAGCCCTTTCTCTAGTATTCATTATGTATAGATGGGGAACTATATGGGAAAGCCCATCGCTCAGTGGTAGAGCACATGTTTTGCATGCAAAAGTTTCAGGTTCTGTCCCTGCCATCTCCAGGAAGGGCTGGGAAAGACTCCTCTCTGAAATGCTAAGAGAGCTGCTCCCAGTCAGTGTTGACAATACCAAGCTAGAGGGACCAACAGTCTGACTGTATAAGGGAGCTTCCTGTGACAGAGGCAGAAAGAGAGTTACCCCAAGCCGTACAGTGAGGATTTATTCTGATATTGATCTCATGGGTACGCAGACCTGGAAGTAATCAGAGACTATAAAGTGATGTGTGAATACAAAGGGTTTGCAGCACTGGTCCCTCTCTAAAGTGTTCTTTAGAGTATAACTTGTGAAATCTGGAGCATGCATGGTTGATAGTGAAACAAGGTGTATTTACTATGCATTATGTTTCCTGGGGAATCTAGGTTTGGAAAATATATGAATTATGTCTTTGGCAATTGTAATATCTGCATTGGCATGAAGTCCATGGCTGAACAGGAATTTAAACCCCGTGATTGTATCCATGAACCTGCATCAGTTAATTTACAGAGTATTTACTTGCCGCAGTGTGATACTTTTAGGAATGACCTCATGATGGAGATCTATGGCAAACCTGATCCTGTTTGGTGTCAGGAATGAATGGCCATCTAAAGAAGAAAAAAAAAGCTAACTTCAAAACTTAGTTTGAGTAATCATTGGTATGCGCAATTGGCAGAGAGGCCCTCCTGCTCTTGAACCCTAATTGGACCCCTTTGGGAGCTTCAAATGGGGCCATTTTGGTTGTAATTCCAGAAAAAATGCAACTTTGGAAGTCTCATATATTGTTGGTTTATATTGTGCCAATAAAATGAAAGGCAAAGGAAGTTTCAGCAGCCTGTGCTTTGTGCAAACCAGCAGAGACATGATAATGATGGAAAGATGGCAAATATAGTTAGCGGGAATGTTCATTTGGAGAGTACAGTGAATGACTGGCCCTCGGCCAAGTGGGGTGGAGTAGTGCTTATACTTCTAAGAAAATGGAGACAGTTTTAAATTGGTCTCATTCCATGCAGGAATTAAATTATGCAATAGACTCCAGAATGTCTTAACAGGGCCTGCTTGAATACCTAGTTTGTTTAGCACTTAACAATGCGTTGTATACTGGGAACTTGCATTTTTGGCATTCAGTATTGCTGTATTTTTAGTCTTCCTGACACTTAGAGTTGCTGGAAAACCAAGATTTGGAGTAGAATTGCCAAGTTCTAAAGCTTATACTTATTTTCAGGGGATAATGCGAAGACTGGGGTGGGGTGGGGAAGAAGCATTCAATCTGCGGATACTTTGCCATGTAAAAGTTTAGATGGTTTAAGATACCACTAAAGTTTAATGGTAGAAGCTGGGTGAAATGTGAATGGGCTAATGGGTGAGCATTAAAAGTGAAAGAATGACTTAGAAGGAAATGACTGGACCAAAAACAAGGAAAGACACATGAAACCGGAAGTCTTTCCAATCATATTGGTGGCTCTTCAAGGTGATGCTTCAGGAGTGCTCCACCTTTGATTACATGCTTCAACTACTGAGGCAGTTATAACTTATCTATACATAAATAATTCTGAAAGTGAAAAATGGATTAGGGTGCTGCTTACACAGTGATGTGACCTACCTATTTAAAAAGCTCTACAGTGTGAATGAATGGCTATTTAGGTATGGGTTTTTGGAATCTAAATGAGCTTACTTTGATGTTGCCATGTTTGTTTATTTGTTTGTTATAGAAATTTGTACACTGTCGTTCACTAGAAATCCCCAGTGTGGTTTACATAAAAGTTCAGCCATTTTGTTTCAGAAGTTCTTAAGAATAGCTTGGAAGAATTTGATTTTGCCCTGTTGGAAATGGCTAAATCTTACAGCATTTGTCTTTGTTAATAAACTGGAACCACTTGTTTCTGCTGTATAGCGGTCAGCAGGCCAGAATATGGAAAATGCCATTCTCTTACCAGGCTGAGCAGTGTATAATAAAGGCCACCCAGTTCATGCGTTTCTACTGTGGCTTTTTGTTGCTAAATCATTTGGTTGACTACCGCCCTAAATTCTGTTTTTCTCTTATAGCTTCTTTCCCTTCTGTTTGAAGACTTGTTCAAAAAATTTAACTCTGAATTGAAGAAGATTGCTGATCAAGTAATTCCCAAGCAGAGAGCAGCCCAGTTTGATGTAGTTAAGCACATGCGGCAAGATCAGATCACCAATGGTATGGTGAATGCCATCTCTACTGTAAGTGTTTCATTAGCTCTTGGAAGGTGTAATGCAGCCTTCCCCAAACTGCAGTTTGCCCCCTAGATGTGTTGGACTGCAGTTCCAATCACCATTGGCTGGGGGTAGTGGGAATTGTAGTCCAACACATCTGGAGGGCACCAGGTTGGGGAAGGCTGGCGTATGGTCTCTGTCATCTGCAACTGCCAGACCACTCTTGAAGAGAATTGGATAGAGGGCATATTGCTGATACTTTTATTTTAACAGATAAGTTTAAATCCAGACTTATGTGTTGACTCATGTCTGCTTTCAACGTTACCTTTGCCAGTCTTTCTCTATTTTTCAGTATTAGTCCTATCTTCTGGCAAATACCAATTTTCCCAATCTGGACAATGACAGATATGTTTCTTTCCTCCTTTGGCTGTCTGAGAGAGAGAGAGAGAGAGATTCCTCCTTCAGCTTTCTTAGTAAGACATTTTAATGGCCATATTGAATACAAGCAGTTAGATGTACTGAAGGCACCTGCACCAGAGTACAAAATATGCAAGCCTCATTAGTTGTCAGTGGTAAATTTTGTGTATTAGGCTGTCTCTTTAATATAGCAACTGTTATTAGGCTGTCCCATTTACATAGCAACTCCCTGCAAGGGTGGGCAACCTGTTGGAATAGTCCACCCTGGAGGCTAATAGATACTGAAGGATTCTGGAAGACTCTGGCTTTTTTTTCTAGCTGGTGTGCCTGCTGAAACCCTGATTGCTCTGTGAATGCAGAGGTGACATGGGTGGTTGACATGATCACTCCCAAGCACCCTCTTCCACTGAGCAGAGCCCATTTTGCTCCTTGGTATACACCTGGTCTGAGGGCAGTGAAGCAGGTTGAGAGACAGCTAGAATGCAAGTAGAGAAAGTCTCTTGACAAGTCCAAGTCCAATTGAACATAAGTAAGAGCTAATAATCAAGCAGTTCTTTTCTACACCATTGTATTGTCACAGAATTGTCCAGTAGAGCATTTCTGACTGGTTTGGGGTCTTTTGCAGCCTGACACAGTACGAGATACGGTGCAACCTTCAGCATCACACTGTGACATATTTGTAAGACATTTTAAGGACAAAATCATTTGCATCACCACAGTCTGGATACCACAATTAATGCAAATCAATCAGTGGAGGTGTCCAGGGCACCGTCTGATCCTGCTTCATTTGATTACTTTATTATTTATTTTATTTTATTAATATTTATACACCGCTCTGCATTTTTAAAATCCCAAAAGTGGTTTACAGCAAATTATAAAACAATATATCATTATAATAAAACAGCACTATTTAGAGAAGTTAATGGTTGGGAAAAGTCAGGGTAAACATGTAAGTTTTTAATCATCATCAAAAGCACTTGATCATCTTTCATCATTTTTAGGGCCTGAGGATGTGGACCATGTGCTTGGCAAGTCCAGCCAATTACTTGTATGGCTGACCCTTGCCCCTCTTGACTTATTGCGTCTAGCAGGGAGGGGATGTTTAGCTGGGTCCCAGTGATGATAAATGCCTCACTGAAAGAGAGGGCAGTCCCAGTTTCCTTAAAGGAGGCTGTGTGAAGACCACTCCTGAAAACAACTACCTTGGACCCAGAAGATCTGAACAACCATAGACGGGTGGCTAACATGCCCTTCCTGGGCAAGGTGCTTGAGGGAGTAGTTGTCAGTCAAATCCAGGAACTTCTGGATGAAATTGATTTTCTAGATCCATTTCAATCAGGCTTTAGGCTGGTTTTAGTACTAAAACTGCCTTGGTTGCCCTGTGGGATGATCATGCCAGGGAACAGACAGGGGGCGTACAACCCTGTTGATTCTCCTGGACCTTTCAACCATGGTATCCTTCTGGAAAAGCTGTCGAAGTTGAGTATAGGCTGGACTGGTTTTTAGTGGTTCCACCTGTCCCTAGATAGCCAGTGCTGAGGTATTTCCGCTCGACTGTGTGGCATCTATGCTTTGGGTCCTGCAGGGTTCTGTCCTATCCCCCATGCTGTTTAACATGTACATGAAACTGCTGAGTGAGGTCATCTGGGGATTTAGAGTGCGGTGTCATCAATATGTAGATGACACCGAGCTGTACTTACCTTTTCAACAAACCCAGTGGAAGTGCTAAATAAGTACCTTGCTGCAGTAAAGAACTGCATGAGGGCAATAAACTGAGACAAGATGGAGGTATTGTGGGTTTGTCTCCCCATGTAAGTGAGCAACCTATTCTAGATGGGGCTGTGCTCCCCCTAAAGGACCAGGTTTGTAGTTGGGGGGGGTGCTCATTGATCCATTATTGCCACTAGAGCAGGGAGGGGGAACCTCTTTCAGCCCAAGGGCCGAATTCAATTTCTGGAAAGTTCTTGCAGGCCTCATTCCAGTGGTGAGTGGGACCAACGGCAAAAGGGGGTGAAGACAAAAACACCAATATAGCAAAAATACCAGTAACTCAGCCTTAGAAGAGGCATTTCAACCTTTTAGAATGGGGTAAGGGGACCTGCGCAAAAGCCAGGAATCGACCAAACAGTTGGCACTTGGGGGAAAGGGGTTGGGGCCCTCTGGGGAACCCCGGAGGGCCAGATTTGGCCCGCAAGCCTGAGGTGTTACTGTATTATGAAGTTATTGTTTTTATTCTGTGAACTTCTTTTTATTGTGTGGCCTTTAAATAAACACTATATTTAGAAGTGCCAGTCCAGTCATTTCCCAGTGCTTCATGAAGTCTGAAATGAGTCTGAGATTATTGGCAGTCCCGCCTACAATAGAGGGATAACCAAAGCCTTTGGTTATCTGTGGCAAAGCCTTGGAGACTGAATTTCATGGTAGCATTGGTGACAGCGTATTGTTACCATTCATGCAATGATCCCCCAGATTTTTCTACCTTGCTGATAGTTGAAAAGGTAAAGCCTTTTCTTACCACTACAGTTAAGAGGATCCCATATTTTCAAAGTGGATTCTGACTAGAAAATGGAAAGTTGCTTATGTTGCATTTTGCTAGACTTATGTAATTCTTGACCGTTAGGGGAATTGGTCGCTGAAGAGATTCAAGATGGATCGTCAGGGTGTGACTCAAGTGTTGTCCCGCTTGTCCTATATATCTGCTCTGGGAATGATGACAAGGATCTCTTCTCAGTTTGAAAAGACAAGAAAAGTGAGCGGTCCCCGATCTCTGCAGCCATCTCAATGGGGTATGCTTTGCCCATCGGACACTCCTGAAGGTGAGGTAAGCATCATGAGCTAAATTTCCTTCCCCTTGTCACAGTTTGTTGTGCTGAACAATTCGTTACATTTGGGCAGTTAAGTACCAATATAGCATTTACATCTTTATTTTTGCTGTACCTAAGCTGCCAAACAACATTTCATCCAATGTTAACATACCTCTAAGAGTCTGTCCCCTGCAGTATTGTTCAGTATTTCTTTATTGTCTTTTGAAGTATCAAAAAGTTTGCTGTCTCGAGTTCTGTTTTTGCTATATTGCCTTTCCTCCCTCCCTCCTGTTTTGTGCCCTTTCCCCGCCAAATTGAGGGAGGCCCCACCCATGTGTATGCTTTTGTAGCATCCCCCTCATGGTTAAGCAAGTCTTGCTGGAGTGTCCACGATTCTCAAGTGTTCAACAGGCCTTGCTGCATATCTAGATTCTGCTCTCAACTTAGCCTCAGTTCTGGGTGCTGATTTTTATCTATAAGCTTTATTTGGATTCCTGCGTTCTGTTGGCTGGCTGTCCACTTTTTAAAGACAATTTGAGTTATTGGAAAGAAGTCCCAACATCCTGTGTTTGCAGTAAAACTTGTGTATGCTGCAATATGCCCTAGCTGTCGCTTTGCTGTACACGTCAATATACCTACCTCCCAAGTTACTTTTTTTCACCTTGCATTCCTTAACACACTTGGCACAATCCAGGAAAAGTTGGTTTTCACTAAAAGACTGCTCCTGTGTGTATTTATTCAAATGTCCAACTGAGCTCAGTCATCTTACCCCAAAGCAGGAGTTACAGTCCAAGGCCAACGAAAATCCAGTGAACTTAAGTTAATTGCAACTAAGGCCTCAGACCTACATGATCTTCCTTGAGAGTAAGTCCCATTGAACTCAGTTGGTTTTACTTCCGGGTAAAGATTCATAGGATCAGGTTGTGAGTCCAATTCTATTTCTTTCATTGGGACTGATTAAGAGCGCAATCCTATGGCTGCTAGACAGTGGCTAGACGGCCATAGAATGTTTTGAGTTTTCGGGAACTGCCTCCCTGCCCCCGCTGCCTCATAGGTGGTGCAGTTCATCCCCAGCTCCATGGTCAGAAGAGCAGCGCGGAGCGGGGGGGAAAGGGGGCGGGGAGGGGACGGCGGAAGCGCTGGTATGATGCTTCCTATGCACCGTCCGTTCTCGCCACACACACACACACACACACACACACACACACACACACACACTCTGAACCACCCTGGCTATACAGATTAAATCAGCTGCCTAGCTGCAAATGCAGGGCGGCTTGAGTGCAGACGAGAAGATCCCCTCCGCACTCTGCCCGCCCTGCATTGGATAGTCAGTCGCCTCTGGATTCAGAGGCAGCTGACTATCCCCATAGGATTGCGCCCTAAGTGGACAAAATCTGGTAACTACCAGCCACGGAGGGCAGTGGCTACAGTTGCAGATTTTAGTCTTCAGATTGTATCCTGCACAAAATGATATTTCACCAATGTGTCTGATGTATGGGGAGAGGGACGTTAACCTTCTAAAGCAAAAGCATATGTTTAAATTTGCTATTAGTATATGAGTTTATATGAACTCGCTGTACATGCTCTCCTCCATTTTTTAACATACTTTTTGTTTTCTTCAGGCCTGTGGCTTGGTTAAAAACCTAGCACTGATGACTCACATTACTACTGACATGGAAGATGGCCCAATTATTAAATTAGCTGGTAACCTGGGAGTAGAAGATGTAAACCTTCTATGTGGAGAGGAACTTTCATACCCAAACGTGTTCCTTGTTTTCCTTAATGGTATGGCACTTCTAAAAAATTATTTTTGATCTAGAAAAATAGATGGAAAATTAAATGTTGCCATGCAAGTGTGTGTCCTCATCTTAATAAGCTAGTCTTGATCCAGTGATGTTTAGTAAAATTAGATTTTTATAGGGTGGCCTTGGATGATTACACAAGTAAAATTTTATTTATTTATTAAATTTCTTTATCGCCCATCTGGCCAGTCACCCGGCCACTCTGGGCGATGTACAATAGTACAACAGTTTAAAACAATAAAATTCCATGTTAAAACATCGTATTTCTAAAAATATCCTAACCCAACCCATGTCAGGGTGGAAACTGAGCCGATAGAACCCCAGAGCAGTTCTGATTCTGAGGAGGATCAGCAATCCGTGGGAGAGGAGCCAGCTCATCCCTCACAGGCATCGCAGCTGGCAGAGATTCCTCCTGCCGGCATTCCTGAGATAGTGATCCTAGCAGTGAGAAAGTGCGGGAATGGGGCTTGCTAGACGCTCGACGCAGACGCAAAGAGCGGCGAGCGATGGACGGCGCAAAAAGGAGGCGTAGCGCCCATTTGGCGCACAAGCAACGGCCGCCTCCTGTGGACCCAAGGGAAAGAGGGAGGATCTCTCCCTAGCCCATAAGTTCAGGGTCTTCAAGTGACTCTCCTTCAAACGGGGATCAACTGCCTACTCAGCGCATAGGCCATTCTGCTGTTCCTTGCATAGTCGCTGGTGATTAGCATCTGAAAGAGTCATTAAGTTGTAAAAGGATTAAAGCCTTGAAAAGAATCCTTTCGTCTGTGCATTAAGTTGGCTATTGGAGTCTACTGAAAGAGGCCGCTAGGGCGCCTCCTGACACCCCAAATGCCTGCCTGAACAACCACGTTTTTAATGCGTGGTGGAAGTTCATTAAAGAGGGGGCATGGCGGAGTTCCCTAGGGAGGGAGTTCCACAGAGGGGGGGCCACCACAGGCCCTCTCCTTCGTCCTCACCAGCCTAGCTGTCCTGGCTTTGAATGGCTCCTTGCTGTAATGCAGTGTTCAGAGTTCGCTACATCACTACGGAACAACCTAGATATGCTTTTCCCTAGAACCAACTTTGGGTTAGCTTCTCGCTGTAGGTTACTGCAGTGCTATGGAAACAGCTGAGGATTCATCCTGCAGCATAAATGTAACAATTAAATACCAGGGTCTTGTGGACAGGGCCAGTCACATGGGTCCTTACCATGACATGGACACCCACTGACTTAAATGGGTGGCACCATTTTCATGTTATGGACTTATCGGCCCCTCCCATGCGACTGTCGATCTTTTAATGTTAGTCATGCCATGGGATGAACCCTTAGAAAAGCAGCTTCCACATTTAAAAGGTACCTCAGTGAGACGTAACAAGTAGGGTGGCCAGTTATGCATTGCCATAATAGATGAAATTCATCACCAAATAAGATGATACCAATTTGCATAAAATTTGCATATGCTGATTTATATGTGTACATGCAAATTTAGAAATAACTATAATTTAATTAGAAATACATCTCACCATAGTGAGGAAGACTGACAAGTTGACCTGTGTGCCTGCTCAGTCAACTGTCCAGGTAACTGTCAATGGGCAACTTGTCCTTCCTCTGACCGCCCTTCAAATAGAGGACTGTCCTCTGTAAAATAGCACACCTAGACTAGAGAGTGGTTGAATTGAGCATATTTATTTTACTTGTATTTAGTAAACAAAACTAAAAAATTACCCCATATTTATTTGTCTCAATACACCAGGGGTAAGCAACATGGTACCTGCGGACACCAGTGTGCCCACAGACACCTTTCTTGGTGCCCCACAAGGTACCCTACCTGTCCCACTTAAAATAAAATTAGCACATTTTCTTACCTCATCACTATGAAATAGGCAGGGTTGTCCATACCATTAGGCAGAGTAAGGCAACTGGCAGCAGATCCTGGGCAGCGGCAGCAAGGTGTTGGAGGAGAGGGCTGTGGGCCACGCAGCCTGCCTTGTGCCTCCTAAGTTACCCTGCTGCCTTCAGGTGTGGTAGAAGATGCTGTTGCACTGCCAGTAGTGAAGAAAGATTCAATTGCCAGTTCCGTCAGCTTTTGTACATGGAATGGGAAGGGGCGCCATCTTGTCTTTTGCCTCAGGCAGCAAAGTGTCTTGTGCCGGCTCTGGAAATGGGTTTCTGCTGGTACTGAAAATTGTAGGTTCAAAGGAGTTGTTTAGTGTGTGGGGGCTCAGACCCCACCTTTGCCTTTTGCTCAGTCTTTTGGGTAAATTACTTGTCCTTTGCCATGCCTCCCATGGCAGCCATTTTGTGGTTGTGCCCAGGATAGTTTATCAAATTGCCGAATGTGCCCATGGCTTGAGAAGGTTACCTACCCCTGCAATACACCACAAGTATTTGTCCTGAAATATTTCTGCAGGAAATTAAAGCACACTTAATATAATTTAAATGATATATTATGTAGACATATTTATTGGAATACTTGTAAAAATTTAAAGACAATAGCATGTACTTCCCTTACATTGTTTACATTTAAGAAAAGAGGAAAGGTACTGAAAACTGTTGACACACTAATACATTTTAGCAGCCCAAAGAACTGTGTATGATATGCTGACAACCACTCATCTATTTCAACAAGCTCAGATCTCTTCCACTGAAGTTGTTGGGGCATCTTCAGTTTCACTGTCTGTTCTGTTTCACAATGAGACATATATGTATTTCAGTGACATAGCCATATTCTCTCACATATCTGCTGCTAGTGATAATCACCTGAAAATATTAATTATGAGTGCCAGGCTTGCCTGATATTGTATTTGCAATTAGCATCTATTCATTATTAGTAAATAATTTATGAAATGGAAAATTTTCTGTGAAAGAAATCCTCCCCTCATCACCAGTTAAGGATTCATAAATTCTGTGGAGTACAGATGTAGCGGCTGTACAGAAATTGGAAATACTCTTAAATTCGGATAAACGTTTAAGACTGAAAGCATAGGACTTGCAGGACCGCTGCCTTTCACCTATGTAGAAATAAAGCTACATTTCTTATTTCAGCTCCCTGATGTCCTCACACTTAGGGTGCTTGGCATGGGAGGAGTAGGGGGAATATATGCATGGAAGAATGCTTTTTCTGTTGTTGCACCATAACTTTCAAATTGCCCGTCCAAGAAACATAATTCCTGACTTTTATAAAAGAGGCCTAAGTTCTTAGTAGAAGCAGTAGATATTCCAGCAGGCTCTTTTAAGTCTCTTCAAGAAATTGTAGAGCTTGGGGGTTGCTTTGTAGTAAAGCAGCCTTCCCCAACCTGTTGGCTGTGGGATTATGAGAGTTGTAGTCCAACACATCTTAAGGGCACCATGTTGGGGAAGGCTGTAATAAAGTTTCTTATAAACCACTTGGTGTAGGCATTTCAATGAGACCCCTTTCTGGTCTTTCATGACCTCAGTTTTGCTGGGTCATTGAGTACTCTGAAGTGTTGTAGACTTCCGAATTGCTTGGAACATAGGCAGGTGCTTTCCTTGATAGGAGTGATTATCTGACCTTGGTCCAGAAAGGCTGCTTATAAATATTTAAATAAATAAATAAAATAGTCTGAACAATTAAAGCATCCTTCACAAAAGGCCAGTTGCGTTCCAGACACTCATTCCTAAGAAATGCACTCTCCCACCCCACTCCCACCTTTCTATCAAGTGGTGGAATTTGAAGTCCTAAGAAAGAATACAATTGGAGCAAGAGTACTATAGCCAAACTAATAGCAGCATGGGCTGTTCATATTGGAACCACTGAGAGCCACTGTTGGCCCCATCCATCCAAAAGGTGATAGAATTGTGCAATAGGACAAACAAGATGGGAATGTGTAACGTAATTGCTTTTTTGAACAGGCAACATCCTTGGTGTCATTCGAGACCATCAGAAACTGGTCTACACATTTCGACTGATGCGTAGAGCAGGTTATATCAATGAATTTGTTTCCATTTCCACAAATCTTACAGACAGATGTGTGTATATTTCCTCTGATGGGGGAAGGCTGTGCAGGTAAGCATCGTGAAATACACTATTTCTGAGCTATTGCATCTACACCTGCCATCCCCCAGTGCAGTATCATGTTTGCTCAACTCATTCACAAGAACAGGTTTTACACACGCTGATACTACAAGTTGACCCCAAAATAATCATCTAGTGATTGAAAAGCCAATCATGTGAATTGGAGATCCAGCTTGACAGATGCCCGTTTCAGCAATAGAAAGGCAGTACCAGCATAATTGACACTGGATGACCAGTACATTTTAACTAATTTTCCAGTTTTGCTGTGGCTGTGGTCCCCCCCACACACACACACACCTTTAATCCTTTGGCAGTTGTTCAGATCTCCACTTCAACATTTGAAAGTGCTAATTAGTCTCTAAACTATTAGGTTGGACTTTTGGGGTAGAATGCCCAAGTATATTGTAGTTATTTACTGCATGCTGCAAGAGCATCTTGTACAAATAGCAACAGCCCTTGACGTTTCAATTGTGCATGCCATTCTTTGTATCTGTGTTTCTGTGTGGTGGTGGTAAAAGCCTTTTAGAGTCCAGGTTGCTGCTTGAAAGCTTATAGTTTTAGTGTGCTGTAAATAGCAAAGAATTTTAATACTTTTTCTCTAACATGGAATTAGAATTCTATAGGTAGCTTAATGGTATATTGATTAATCACATCAATAATTTGTGATGCAGCTGTCCCATAAGCAGCTGCATTACAAACAGCAGTATTTCTTTTGGTGTGTAGGTCTTCTACATGGTATAATTGACTTGATTCAAGTTATATTTTTTAATGAGCTAAAGAAATGTCTTTATAAACTTGAATAATGCCATTCAGTTAGAAGGAGAAATGTAAACTTTAATCAGTTGCTTGGTGTAATCAACTAAAGCTTTAATCTCAGATTAAAATTTGCCCCTGATTAATAATAGGATTGGCAAAAGTTAAACTGGGACCTGGGGCTCTTGAAGGGCTTACCAACATACAGACTATTTAGGCTCCAGTTATATCTTTCCAGGCCCAGTTTTGATTGAGTCGCTTTTCCTTTGTGTATGAGTTTGAAACCAGCATATAAACATAGAAGGCTGCCTTATACCAACTCAGAGTAATAGTCCATCAGGGTCAGGAGAGGGGAACATCAGGTCTGGGAGCCAAATCCAGTCTAAATCTGGTCCTCCTGGGATCCCAGTCCAGCCCTCCACTCCAGATGGCCACGCTCCTTTCCCCCAACCACCTATCATTTGGTGCTTTTCTGGCTTTTGTGTAGCTTTTTTCCCTGTTGTAAAAAATTGAAATGCATCTCCTAAGTCTTAGTTATGGGCAGAAAGAACCTTAAGCTTCAGTATGCCCACCCCTTTTGCCCCACCCTCTTTGACTTTTGTCCTATGCACCACTGGAATGCGGCCCCTGGAGTTTCTCTGAAACTTGACCCTTGGATTTGTATTTGAAATGGAAAATAGCACCCCAATACACACCGCTGTGTGGCTTCAATGAATAAACAGAATTCCTGCGTTAAGTGGGACTTCCTGTTGGAAACAGCTCTGCAAGTGCAATGAGAAGTACATGCGGATCTGTCCCCAATATTGAAATGAAAGGGGAATCCCCTCATTGTATTCTCTGTGTGAACTGGAAGCCCTGTATCTCTAATATGCAACTTTCCACTACATATTTGATCTTTCATATTTTCTTTAATAATCTTCCCTAATTTTTTAATGTGCTGTTTCATGATTATGATATAAAGGCATGCTGTATCAAAACAGCTAGGAAACTGTAGTCCATTCTACTTCACTGTGCCCTAATTATAACTCCCCCTATCATAAATATCATATCCCTCAAGGTGGTAGTCTCCACTATCAGTGTCATCTTTGTTTTCACCTCAGGACACAAGATGCTCACTATGCATTGGTTAACTGCCTTCCTT